>NC_080681.1:89427373-94227373 GCF_030445035.2 Dasypus novemcinctus | reverse complement strand
AAGAGTACATGTTTCACTTCATCCCTACCAATGTTATTATTATTGTTGTTGTTATTTAGATCTCACCCCTCCCCACAAATGCATTTGAAATTGCATTTTTTTAATGACTAGCAAAGCTGAACTTTTTTTTTCATTTATGGACTTTCTTTTATGTGCCTGTATTTTTAAGTTTACTTTGTGGCTCTGTTTTGCATTTACATGTGATATTAGAAATGCAATTAATAACATTATAATCTTTGAAAGTGTTATGAAAATTCCTCTGAAAGTTACAAACCTGGGAGAGACTTTCTCATTTTATTTTTGATGTGCTTTTCATTTTTTACAAGCAAATCGTGCAGGATGCCCTTAGAAGGATACTTTAACCCTTTTACTGTTTTTGGTCTTGTGTCCTTGCTTTTGTCCTTGCTTTTTCTAATCCTTAAGGAGCTTGAAATGAAGGTTTATGAACTAATTTACTGGAACACCAAGATGTTGGGAGACCCTCAAATCATGAGCAAGTCAATTTGGGAGCAAAAATGGGCAGCAAACTGGTGAGACTTTTTAGCCTCAGTTGATAGCCTTCACTGAAAATGTCAAGAGTCATAAGTAGGTTAGACACAACCAGGAGGGCAGGATTATTATGTGTTGCTTAACATGTTTGGACCGTGTCTGTGACAGCATTGAGGCTAACAATGAAAGAGGCCAATAATCACACCCCACACCAAGAGCCACCCCCTTCCAGATTTGTCAGATTCTGACATCAGAATTAGTAAGTTTTTTTTTTTTTTTTTTTTTGGTGTCTTTTTTGGACACTTGAAATTACAATTAATTAAACTCTTAGTCACCATGGGGCTTGTGTTCTTTGTCTTGTTTTGTTAAATCATTAATAGAAAGAAAAAGATGACAAATGGAAAAGAGGGAATGAACCAGCTCCAGAGAAAAAAATGGAACCTGTTGTTTTTGAGAAAGTGAAAATGGTAAGTGGGAAAGTATTTGTACTGTGGACAGCCTCAGGTATGTTTATGTATATGGAGGGGATGGTTATGAGGCCTTCTGTGGGGTAGGTGGGGTTATTCCATCCTTCCCCTTTGCACCTGGGGTTAAAGGGTTCCACGTTTACATTAAATCGCCTGCTGCCATTTCTGCTTCTTTCCCATTGTCTTGATACTGCCTAATCTGCTCTGCCACACTTCTCTTTGGGGCCAGATGGGAGCTTTGGAACTGCATCTGTCCCATCGGAGCAAGAGGCACATTCCATGCCAGAATGCCCATGCTGTGTTCTGAGCAGATGCTACCCCACAGTAGTCCTTCTCTGTGTCAGACCTTCTGTACTTCACTTTCCCGTTGCAATTAATAACAGTCCAGAACCCAGGCTATACTAATCCACTTGAAGTGATCCTTTCTTACGTTCTTCCTTTCTCCTATTGAAGTGGACACCTTTCTTTTTCCATGGGAAATATCGTGGCTTGAGTGGTAGAGGCTCTTATATAAGAGATTGGAGTCTTGTAGGGAGGAGTTTTTACTATTGCTTCAAGAAGAGTCTTTTATCATCATTCTGAATCACACTGTATGTGGAACACAGTCATTAGAGATATTGGCAGAGTGAATTAGGTAATCTTTAGACTGATCTCCCTTTTGGTGTTAAAGTAGAAGGTTTTCTAACCACTGGGAGAATTGTTGGCTCTTCACTCTTATACTATCAGATAACTACCTTTCTTGGCTTTTTCTGGAAGCAAAAGCTACTACTTTGGTTGGATTCCCCAATCTGTGGTTGTCTCGGTTTCAGAAGGATCTTATGTCTCTTCCGAAAGCCAGACAAACACAGATGACAGCTTTGCTTTATACTTTAGGTTTGGTTTATGCACTTGTGCCTCCTGACTTGAATCTTTCACCTGATACTTTCTGAATTATGTTTCTTTGGTAACCGTTTTTAAATAAGAGCAACTATGGCACAAGAATACTTGTAGCTTTACAGAGGAGAAGGAGGAAAAAGAGTTCAAAAACACCTGCTTATTTCTTTCTGTAACATTTTCACCTTAGCCACAGAAAAAAGAAGATCCACAGCTACCTCGGAAAAGCTCCCCGAAATCCACAGCACCTGTCATGGATTTGTTGGGCCTTGGTAAGAGTTAGACTTTTCAACCTCCATATTCATAGTCAGATTTTTAACCCCATATTCCTTATACATTGTGATCCTGGGATGAGGGATAGAAATGAGATTCTCTAGTTTGCATCTTCTTCATTAAGATTGTTTTCTCATGTTCTTGCTTCTTTGTTTTACATCTAAGCAGTCGTCCTGAAAAGTTTCACTTGATGTTTTTCAAAACGACAGTTCAGTGTAGTGATTAAGAATATGGGCTTTGGAGCTAGAGTCCAACTCTGCCACTTATCTGTGTGACTTTGGTAGCTTACTTAACTTGTGAATATCGCCTTCCTAATCTCTACTGTGAGGGTAATAGTACTCTACTTCAAAGGTGTTGGAAGGATTAAATGAGAAAGTGCATCTAAAGCTCTTAGCCCAGTGTCTGGCACATACTAAGCACTCAGCAAATGCTAACAGTGTTCAGTGGACCAGCACCTGTGAGCCGGGTCGCTTCCCTGTACTTCACCCCTTGCCCTCTAGCCCTTTCATTTTTCAGGTGCATCCTGTTTCTGAAATGGTTTATTACCTTGTGTTTTTTTTCTCCAAACCTTTGAAATCTGAGCTAGAGATTCTGCCCTTTTCAGAAAGAGAGCCTAGCCTTTACCTTTCACAATATTGATGGCTATACTTTGTTTCTGTTCATTTCTGCTGATTAGGTTTATGACTAATTAAGCTTCTAATTTCTGTACCTTTCATTTCTTCCTGAAGATGTCTTATACAGCTTTACCCTTCAAAGAGCCAGTAGGGAGCCAGCCATCCTCTGGGCAATGGTATTGATATAGCCATCAGGCCTGCATTTCTGATGCCCAAGGCCTGAGAGCTGGGCTGCAGGCATCCCACAGTGCCCCCCAGGAAATGTGGGATGAGGCCTCTTGAGAAACCCCATCCAAGATAGACTGTTTCAGAAGTCTAGATTTCCAGGTCCACAGTGGAGCATGATGGGCCTGTTCTGTCGGCTTTTTGTTTGGAATAGAAGGAACATATGTGCTTAATGAGCAATGCTACTTGCTAACATTGATCTCTCTTTCTAGATGCTCCTGTGGCCTGCTCTATTGCAAATAGTAAGACCAGCAATACGCTAGAGAAGGATTTAGATCTTTTGGCTTCTGTTCCATCCCCTTCTTCGGTTTCCAGAAAGGTGAGTCTTGTAGGCTCACCAGGATTAAAAAGCGTTCTGGAAGGATGACTTTGATAACTTCATTATGGAACAAAGGCTTGATTCCTTGGTGGAATTGCACTTTGTTCTTCTTGATTCTTCCTTTAACACTGTGTCATCTCTGTCAGAACCTAGGATTACTGTTAATTCCATTTTTGTCTCCTGTCCAAATATGTGGGCCCTTTGACTGGGCTTCCATCAAAGGTGTGTCAAATTATAGACTGATGCTTTAGATAAGCTCCACAGTTTCATTTACTCCCAGAGAATTTGTAGATATGAAAGACTTGAAACTCTTAATGGCAATCATTTGTAGAATGCCTGCTATATACAGGGCACAGTGCTAGATGTTTTTCATATCATTTTGTATATTTCATACATAATTTCAAATCTTCACCACAATCCTGCTAAATGTATATTTTACAGATAAGTAAACTTTGGTTCAGAAAAGTTATGTGACTAGCTTGTGGCCAAAACTAGTAAGTGGCTTCTGTGGCTACATCATTTGTGGGTTCCCCCTTCAGCATCAAATCACACTACTTTGCAGAAGAGCAGAAAATTGTACTAGAGCTTAACTATCAAGTATTTCCAGATATGTAGATGGTAAAAATGTCAGGAAGCTATTAACTTGAGCCATGAATTTTATTGAAAATGTTAGAAGCAGCAGAGCAGTGAGGGAGGTACTTACAGAGACCCCATGAGGACCATTTCATTTCTCCCCCTGCTCTCCTTGCCCCAAGGTTGTAGGTTCCATGCCATCTGCAGGGAGTGCCGGCTCTGTTCCTGAAAACCTGAACCTGTTTCCTGAGCCAGGGAGCAAATCAGAAGAAACAGGCAAGAAACAGCTCTCTAAAGACTCCATTCTTTCCTTGTATGGATCCCAGACGCCTCAAATGCCTGCCCAAGGTAGATTTCATGGGGAAATGAGTCATGGCCACGTGCTTGGTAAAGACATGAGGACTGAAATGCAGGAATTGTTTGTAGTAATAGGGGCCATTGCTTTGGCTGCTGAGACATCATACTCCAAACAAATCTGAACATTTCTTTGAAGCCACAAGTGTCAGATAGATATTAGCATACCTCAGATCCATACTTCTGTGGGTCTGGTTCACACCTCAAGTTAGACTCAAGGTCTAGATTCTGGACCCTAAAAAGGAAGTGACCGGGCCAGCAGCAGCCCACTAGTAAACCATAGCAAGTCTTGAAGGGAAGCTAACTGATTTGCTTTTTAAAGAGTGTTCTGACTTGAGAAATCCTGAAAAATTCTAGCTGGAAAGGAGTAACCAGTGAGAGTTTGGGCTGATTTTGTGTCCTTTCCTCTTTAACAGATCTGTGTGTATGTTTTCTTGGCAGCAATGTTCATGGCTTCTGCTCAGATGACATATCCCACAGCCTACCCCAGTTTCCCTGGGGTCACATCTCCTAGCAGCATAATGGGGAGCATGATGCCCCCACCAGTAGGCATGGTAGCTCAGCCAGGAGCTTCTGGAATGGTTGCCCCCATGGCCATGCCAGCAGGCTATATGGGTGGCATGCAGGCATCAATGATGGGTGTGCCAAATGGAATGATGACTACCCAGCAGGCTGGCTACATGGCTGGCATGGCAACTATGCCCCAGACGATGTATGGGGTTCAGCCAGCTCAGCAGCTACAGTGGAACCTTACTCAGGTAAGCTACCCCAGTTTACTCAGGACAAAGTTTTGAGCCTTCCTCAAGGCCATCTCACTTCTGGGATCATTTGTGACTCTTCTTTATCCTTTGGATCCTTTCAGCGTTATGAGATAAGGCCAGAGATATTCTTAGGTTTGCTTTTTACCCCCACTAGGTTTATCTAAAGTTAGATTTTCTGAGGAGTTCTGGGTTCCTATAATATTATTGTACATCTCTAAATCTAAATCTCTCCACGTATTCTCTAAAAACAAAACCAAAAAAACTATACAGATAAAAAAGGTGGGTAGATAAAACCATCCATAATCCACAACTACTCTTCTAGTTACTTTCATGGCAACAGGCATGTATATACTCAAATCCAGCTGAGCCACCATCAGGGTGGAGAATTCAGAGGACACTATGTGAAAAGAGGAGAAGGAGCAGAGACATAGAGTTAACAGAACACAGATAAAAATCACCCCCAGAAAGAGTAAGCCCCACTTTAAGTGAAAGCATACCAGGTCTGAGACCTGGTAGAAAAAACCCTAGTTACTTGGGGCATCAAAAATATGCAGGATTAGAGATGGGAACCTTGGAAAAGCATTACTTTTGGAGAGACAGGTATGATTTAGGAAAAGGAAAGGTGCTCTTTGGAGACCTGGTGGGGAAGTAAAAGTAGGAAATAAGATATAGATAAAAGAATCACAAAATCAGAAGATACACCATCCTCCTCTTCCCAAGTAATCATTTCACTGTACTAACAGAAGGTGCTTTTTAAAAAAAAGATTTACTTATTTCTCCTTCCCCTTGTGGTTTTGCACTCACTGTCTGCTGTCCATGTCTGTTTGTTGTATGCGCTCTGTGTCTGCTCATCACCTTTTTAGGAGGCACTGGGAACCGATCCCAGGACCTCCCATGTGGGAGGTAGGCACCCAATCTCTTGAGCCACATCTACTCCCTGCTTGTTGCATCTCTCTCATGCTTCCTTGTTGTGTCCTCTTGTTGTGTTATCTTGTTGCCTTAGCTCACTGTGCCAGCCTGTCGCATCAGTTCACTGTCTTGCTTGTCATTAGGAGGTACTGGGAACCAAACCTGGGACATCCCATGTGGGAGGGAGGTGCCCAATCACTTGAGCCACATTCGTTCCCTGCTTGTTGTGTCTCTCATGCCTCCTCGTTGTGTCCTCTTGTTGCATTATCTTGTTACCTTAGCTCACCATGCCAGCCTGTCACGTCAGCTTGCTGTCTTGCTTGTCTTTAGGAGGCACTGGGAACTGAGCCTGGGACCTCCCATGTGGTAGGCGGGCACCCAACTGCTTGAGCCACATCTGCTTTCCAACAGAAGGTGCTTTTGACCTAAGAAATCCAGTAAGCCTCCCAATAACCCTTATGCCTGTCTATATTATTGGTTTTTTTGTTTTTGTTTTTTTAATTTCTCTCCCCTTCCCCCTCCAGTTGTCTGCTCTCTGTGTCCTTTCGCTGTGTGTTCTTCTGAGATCACTTCTATTCTTTTCAATGGCACCGGGAATCTCTGTTTCTTTTTGTTGCATCATCTTGTTGTGTCAGCTCTCTGTGTGTGTGGTTCCATTCTTGGGCAGGCTGCACTTTCTTTCCTGCTGGGTAGCTCTCCCTACAGGGCATACTCCTTGTATGTGGGGGCTCCCCTACGCAGGGGACAACCCTGCATGGCAGGGCACTCCTTGTGCCTATCAGTACTGTGCATGGGCCAGCTCCACACGGGTCAAGGAGGCCCGGGGTTTGTACCACGGACCTCCCATGTTGTAGGTGGACGCCCTAACCATTGGGCCAAGTCCACTTCCCTATATTATTGGGTTTTTTTTGTTTTGTTTTGTTTTGTTTTTTTAAAGATTTATTTTTATTTATTTAATTCCCCTCCCCTCTCCCGGTTGTCTGTTTTCTGTGTCTTTTTGTTGTGTCTTGTTTCTTTGTAGCTTCTGTTGTCGTCAGCGGCACGGGAAGTGTGGGCGGCGCCATTCCTGGGTAGGCTGCACTTTCCTTCGCGGTGGGTGGCTCTCCTTAGTGGCACTCCTTACGGGTGCAGCGCGTGGGGCTCCCCTACGCGGGGGACACCCCTGTGTGGCAGGGCACTCCTTGCGCGCATCAGCACTGCGCATGGGCCAGCTCCACATGGGTCAAGGAGGCCTGGGGTTTGAACCGCGGACCTCCCATGTGGTAGACGGGCCAAAGTCCGTTTCCCCCTATATTATTGTTGATCCAGAAAAATAAGGTACTATAAAATGAGCAGAAAGTGGCAGCTGACATTCATATAAAACTAGTTTGAGAAAAAAATAGGAAATCAAAACATTGCAGACAGTGAAAATTCTCCCCCCTCAAAATAGTCATCAAGCAGAAGAAAACTGTTACACAATCCACCTTCCTGAATTAAATGTCTTTAAACAAGCATTTGCAGATGAGACAAAAACATTTGAATTAGAAATTCAAAAACTTAGAATCTGAGGAGAGGGTATAGCTCAGTGGATGAGTGCCTGCTTCCTATGTATGAGGTCCTGGGTTCAATCCCTGATGCCTCCTAAAAAAAAATTTAGAATCAAAATGAACAAAAAAAATAAAAGTTGTGAAATGAAAGTTAACTAAATTCATGGGAAAACTTGAAGAAAAAGGCAAAGTTATCTTAGAAATAAAGACTGAATACAAATTATCCAAGGGAGAATAGATTCAGCCAGTGATATATTTGGCATGGGAAAAGGCATGAAAATAGCTAAAAGAATGAAAATTAAATAGAGAAAGTAGTAAAAAGGGTCAGCAAAAAAGTGATACAGAAGATAGTCAAAGAAGGCCTAATATACACATACTTGGAGACCAAACAAGAAAAATGAAATAATGGGACAGAACTAATATATTTAAAGCCATAATACAAGAAAAGTTTGTAGAAATAAAAGACCTGGATCTAATATTAAAAGTTCTTCTGTGTATCTGGGAAAATTTACTTTTCAAAACAGCCAACTCTTTTTTTTTTTTTTTTTTAAGATTTATTTATTTATTTCTCACCCCCCCACCCCCCACCCTGGTTGTCTGTTCTCTGTGTCTATTTGTTGTGTCGTCTTTGTGCGCTTCTGTTGTTGTGAGCAGCATGGGAATCTGTGTCTCTTTTTGTTGTGTCATCTTGTTGTGTCAGCTCTCTGTGTGTACGGTGCCATTCCTGGGCAGGCTGCACTTTCTTTCGCGCTGGGCAGCTCTCCTTACAGGGTGCAAGCTCTCCTTACGGGGCGCACTCCTTGTGTGTGGGGCTCCTCTATGCGGGGGGCACTGCTGCGTGGCACAGCACTCCTTGCGTGCATCAGCACTGAGCATGGGCCAGCTCCACACGGGTCAAGGAGGCCTGGGGTTTGAACCGCGGACCTCCCATGGGGTAGACGGACGCCCTAACCACTGGGCCAAGTCCACCGCCAACAGCCAACTCTTAACACATATTCCAATAAACTTTTAGATTAAAAAAAAAACAAAAAATCTTCAGGACTCCAGCCCTCTTCCCACCTCTCACCTCCCAAAATCCAAGTCATTTACAAGGGGATATGGGTGGGAAACCCAGATTGACATCAGACTTTTCCACAGCAACATACAAAACAAGACAATAGAAGTAGCATTTTGAAGACACTCAAAGGATTTTATAGTCAACCAGGCTATCCTTTAGGTATTAGGGCTGTAAGAAAACAACTTTAAAAACATTTTTAAAAAATTTATAAACACTATAATCATCAAGCAAAAACAACCTCTTTTCCTGGTAACCTCTAAACTACTTTCTGTCTCTGTGAATGTGCTAAAGAAAACCATTTTAAACATGCAAGAACTCAGAGAATATCTTATTTAAAAACCCTTCCTGAGGACTCTACCAGAAGATAAGCTTCATCTGTCTAAGAGATAGTAGTGATAAGTTAAAAAATTTGGTATGGGATAGAGGAAGGAAAAGCCTTCTTTACTGAAGAATGCTAATTAACAGATGGGGTTCACTGCCATGGCAGATGGCCCTTCTTTGGAGCTGGTGTTTCTACATGATGGAATTGGACTCGGAGGGGATCTCTTCCCACAAGACTTGCATGCTACTTTATTGGAATTGTAGTTGGTGCTGGGGTTTAAGATATATTTAGGAGATTTGAATCTCTGGACTGATAATAAGACACCCAGGCCCAGATCCTCAACAGACTTCAGCTCCTATACTCTGGTTTATTGGACTGACCCCACTCAGCTAAGATGGAGTTGAAGAAGGTCAACCACCACACCATGGAGCCTAGAGTGTCTACAACTGAAAGCAGGAGGAGTGCATCCAGTATCCATGCGGAATCTAAGCCCCCACTTGACATAGATGTGCAATGGACACACCCAATCCAATGTCCACAGAGAAAATGTGGAATGGGTGTGGGAAGGGTAGCCATGGTGGCTGCTGGGTTTGGGGAATGGGAGGAAGAGATGAGATGTGGAGGCGTTTTCTGGACATGGAGTTGTCCTGGGTGGTGCTTCACGGACAATTACAGGACATTGTTGATCCCCCCAGGGCCCACTGGATGGAATGTGGGAGAGTGTGGGCTATGATGTGGAACATTGACTATGGGGTGCAGTGATGTTCAGAGATGTACTTACTGGGTGCAATGGATGTCTCACGATGATGGGAGAGAGTGTTGCTGTGGGGGGAGTGGGGGGTGGGGGCGGTGGGGTTGATTGGGACCTCATATTTTTTTTATGTAATTTGTAAAAATAAATAATTTTAATTAAAAAAAAACACAAATACAGAAGGAATGGGATATTCACACATTCCCAAAGAATATTCCTTATATTACTTATTAATTACTATGAGAAAAAACATGATGGATACTACCTGAACCAAGAAATCAAACTTAACAACACCAGTAATGGGACAAATTGATACCATGTGTCTCCTGATATCTTGTACTAAGGAGGACATAATATCATCCTATGTAGAATTCTTGCCAAAAATATTTAACCTGGATCCAATCATGAGGAAACCATGAGATAAATCCAGATTGAGGGATAATCAGCAAAATAACTGACCAAGAGTTTTAAATATGGCAAAGTCAAGAAAGAAAGAAAAAAAGTGAGGAGGGGAGGGACTGTTGTAGATTAAAGGAGACTAAAGAGATATGATAAAGAAATGTAACGTATTAGAATATTCTATTAAAGTTAAATTTCTTGAGTGTGTTAATTGTATTGTGGTTCTAAGAAAGTGTTCATTCTTATGAGGTACCACTCCTGACTTATTAAAGGGCGAAATATGAAATCTGCAACTTTAAGTGCTCATCAAAAATTTTTTGACATACAGAGAGAGAATATGACAAAATGTTAACAGTTGTTGAATTTAAGGAAGGGATACATGGGTTCCATTCTACTATTCTTTTAACTCTTCTATATGTTAGAAATTTTCTTTAAAATTTGGTGGAAGAAAATAGACCTTCTAGAGAAAATAAACTTATGCAGAAAAATGTACTAGGCTCGGGAAATTTAAGCTGTTTTTCTTTGAAAAAATGTTTCTTCTGTTCACTGCCAGGGGCCAGTTTTTCGATCAAATTCATAAAGAGGCCCCCATCTCCACCTAGGCCTTATCCTGCTGACTTTTCTCCCAACCCTTTCTTTTCTCATACACTGAAGACACTTTGCTCTTTGTTTGCCTTCCTTTGTTCATTCTGAACAGTAGAGTTTCTTTTTTAACTCCTTGCCTCTGCGAAAGTGTGCACAGCACTTTCACTGGCAATAATAATCACAGCTGGAGATGAGATGGGAGCGTCTGGATGGAGTGGGGCTTTTCTTTATATTCTCTGGCTTGACTGTGGCAAGTTAACAATAGGCCCCTTCTATTAAGGATGAGGGGCTGGAAAAAGAAAAGGAGATTAACTTCTCATCCTGCTTTTATGTTGTCTAGATCCAGGATTCCTTTCTTATCCTAGAAAGTCCCCCACTTACATGGTCTCATGTCCTTGAAATGATCTGACTATTAAGGTCCAGGGCAGTTATGTGCTATAACAAAGTTTCCCTTTGTCTTGTTCTCCTCCTCCCAGCAGTCAGAAGGACTCCTATCCTGCCTTTGCACTAATTGGCTGAATGTCCACAGCCTGGTCTGAAAGTCTCCTCTCTCCCTTTCAGATGACCCAGCAGATGGCTGGGATGAACTTCTATGGAGCCAATGGCATGGTGAACTTTGGACAGTCAATGAGCGGCGGAAATGGACAGGCAGCAAATCAGACTCTCAGTCCTCAGATGTGGAAATAAAAACAAAACACCTGTGTGGTTACCATCCTCCTCAGCCCCATCTCTTCCACCTTACTCCCCTTTCCTCACCTCCTGCCACCCCCATCCCCCTTTCTTACCTCTCTGGTTTAGAAATTGCTCAGTAAGTCATTTGGAGTTTGGCATTCTACCCAGTTCCAACACGCAGCCCTCTCTGTTGCCTTATGTTGTACATGTCCCCTTGCCATCCTTACTTCTCTCCCCAGCCTCAGCCCCGAGTCATCTCCTGGAACCAGCACCTTAGAAATCGTCAGAAGAAGGCACTTAAAACTGTGGGAGAAATGTACACACCACTGAGTAGCTTTCCCTCAAAGATAAACCTCCCATCAAACCCTGGAGACAGATTTTAGTTATTGTGTTTTAGGCAAAGAGAAGAGGTTTAGAGGTCCTTCTATATGTGTCAATAAGCTGTTTCTAAGTGTTTAAATTTTGGGCTAAGGGGGGGAGGCATCATATGCCCATGATTTATGGGAATTAAGAAAGTACTGAAATCAAATTTAATATTCCATGGGTCTTGGATCAAGTTCTGAACAAAAGTATATTTTGCTTTGTCCTGAGCTGCTCTTTGGATAAGTGGCTTCAGGCTTTGCTGCTTTAGCCAGCTGTGAATAAGCACCAAAGACTTTATGAAGGCTCCACCCAAACACGCACCCATTCCCCACCTCCTGCCATGGCTGGAGGACCAGCCCCCCACGGAGGGAACTCAGTGTAAAGTGTGTACCTCTTGTATGTGCGTATGTGTGGTTTCTGCCTCCTGCCCACTCCCCATCTGCTCTGGGTGTTTTTGGTTTTTTTTGTGTTTTTTTTTAAGTTATCAGTTTATAACAGAGAGGAGTTAATTTATCAACAGCTTACAACTGTTGCCAGTTTTTCTTACAGTTAAAAAAAAATTGCAATCTCATTTATAGCTGCCAGTTTCCTTTTTCCTCTCTCAATTTGCCAGTCACTCTTTCATGCCTATGTGTCCGAGTGCTCTTTTTCCCCACCTTTTCCAGGTATATGAGGCAGAGAGCCTCCTAGTCACTATTCACCCTACCTGAAAATGAAAACAAGAAAACTTTGCTTAAAAAATCTCATCTGTGGCAACCACAATTCCTGTTTGCCTTTCTCCTATGTATGTGTAAATTCCTTAATAAATATCGCAGGGAAGGACTGCTTGCTTGGCTCTTACTGTGTCATTCTTGGAAGAGGGTGGGTTGGACCCAGGTGTTTATTTTTCAGGGGCAATTCCTTCATGTACTATATTAAAACAAAACAAAAACAAATATACTGGGCATACCCAAGGGCCAGCCCCAGGTCAGGCAGTCAGAAAGGGGGTCTTTCTAGTGATCTGTAGAGTTGTGAGCTGAGGAAACCAAGGAGTTCTGCTGCACCTGCCGTAGTTACAGAACATGAGAACCAAAAGCACACTGTTTTCCTTTTTCTTTTCTTTTACTCTGGACAGATGGAGAAGCTGAGACCCAGAGAAAGGAAGTGGTTGGCCAGGGGTCTACTAGAGAGAGAGCCCTGGGCAGGTCCGCAGTAGACTCCACATGTCCGGACTTCCCACCCCTGTTCTTCTCCTATACCATGGCAATTAAACAATGAATTAAAATTGCTCCCTGCCAAGAGAGCAGTACCCTTACCTGGTAAAGGTAATTAAGCCCCAAGATAGAAGCGGGACCTTCTGAACCAGCATCAGGAATTAGATAGAGCTCTTATCCTGGGGGCAGTGTGAAATACAAAAGGCGAGCAGTCTTTAGTCTGTTTCGTCCTCTCTCACTCCCTTTCTGCTCTTAACATGAGGGATTTTTACTGGCTTTCTTTCCTTTCTCCCTTCTTTCCTCCTTTCCTTTTTCCTTCCGGCCTTTTATCAAACCTTTCGGTACTGAGAGATGTAAAGTGAGAGAATAGCACAGTGGCCAAGAAAGTGAGCTCTGGATCTTGGGGCCAGTGTTCATATCCCACCGAGGTCCTGAAGCTCTAAGTCTCAATGTAAAATGGGCTAATAGTAATACTTAAGGGAAAATGAAGCAATTCCTATGATGCGCTTAGCACAGTGATGGGCATTTAGTAAACATTCAAATGTTAGCAAGCATTATGTGTCAGCCTATGTTGGGCATTGACTCATTCAAGTATTTAGTAAGTGTTTGCTTGTGCCAAGCACTATCAGGCTCTGGAGATAAAGAAATGAACAAAAATTCCCCAATCTCATGGAATCTTCTGGTAGGAAAGATAGGAAATTAAACATGTAAATAAATCTCAGGTAATAATAAGAACTATGAGGGAAGTAGACAAGGTAAGGGGAAAGAGTGGGTATGGAGCCATTTGGATGGAGTAGTCAGGAGGAGGTTACATTTAAACTGATTTCCAAATAATTGGCCCATCATGTGGAGGTCTGGAGAAAGAGCAGAACAAGGGTACAGGTCTGCACTGGAAATTGTTTGGCTGGAGGTATCAGGTTGGAAGTCATCCTTGTATGAATAGTATAAATAGTATAAAGCCGCTAGACCAGGTAAAATCACCTAAGAAAAAAGTATAAAGACCAACATAAAGCCTTGGGGCCCATCAGCTTTTAGAATTCAGGAAGAGTAGGTAGGAAAATAAAAAGATGAATCTGATATAGTTCTTACTCTTAAGAAGCTCACAGTCCAGAGGAGTAACAGAATGATCATTTCTTACACAGTGTATTATGGGAGATAAGGAGGGGTACCTAGCCCAGTCAGGGAACCCTTCCTAAAGGACACTTAAGGGAGAGGTATAGGAGTTAACCAGCAGGTGGGGTTGGGTGGGCGAAGAGTAACCCCGACAGATAGTACCGTGTGAACAGATACAGAGACTTGCAAGAGCACAGTACATTTGGGGAAGCACAAGCAGTTGAATCTTCCTAAGATGTGATATAAGTCAGAGTGCAGTGAGAGGTGAAACTGGGGAGAGGTCAGGGGCCAGATCATGGGAAGCTTCTGTGTCCTATGAAATTGAGCCCAAAGTAAACGGTGGAGTGACATGGTCACTTGTGCATCACTGTGAAAAAAATGTGTTTGAAGGAATAAGACCAGAACTAGGGACCAGAGAGATGGCAAGAGCTGAACTAGGGTCATGGTAGTGGGGAGAGAGAATAATGGAACGGCTTAGAGCAGCGATGCATGAACTGGTTTATGTGTTCCACAAAAAGGCTAAAATAAGTTCAGGAAAGACTGCATGTTTTGTCACCACTCATACATCTAGAATATAATATCTGTATAGTGACTGAGAAGTCCTACAATAAAGACTTACTTTTATATGGTTTGATAACATTTATCAACACTGTCTAGAATCCATTTTCCTGGAATATCTTATAATCACAGAACATTATTTTAGGAGATAGAGTTGGGAGGTCTCAGTAAGAAGATGTGAGAGGAGATGGGAAGAGGGAAGAAGATGGGAGAGGAAAGAGTCAAATCTTTCATGTTTCTAGCTTGCATGAGAGAATTTCCTGAATGAAACTGACATTTCTCTCTAGAAGTGGAGATGAAGAATTAGGAGTTCAGATTTAGGTGTGTTGAGTGTGTGATGCCTGAGATATATCCAGGTGTGGTTGAGTGGCGGGAAATTGGATTTAAGAGGCTGAGGTTTGAGAAAGATGTTGGACTGGAGAAATGAATTTGGGACTCAGTCCCATGGAGGTGGATGGCTTAGGGTGGGTTTATATAGTCAGAGCAATGGGTTGGGGGCAGAACCGTGGGAAAAACATCAATTTTTAGTAGGAGTTAAGGAGGGAAAGGCCCAGGAAGAAGAGGAGGTGGAGTAGTACTGAGGAGGAATAGAGAGTTCTGGGGGTAGGAGTGGGGGAAACAAAACAGCAAAGTGCAATATCAAAGAATCCTAGGGACTGAATATCAAGCAGGAGAGGATGATCATTAAATGTCAAACTCAGCAGGGAAATTCAGCAAGGTGAAAATAAATTATTACTGAACTCAGCCTTTGGAAACTTTTGCAAAAGTAGTTTGAATGGGTGGTGGGGCCAGAAACGAAATTGTGGTGGGTTGAGAAATGAATGGGAATTGAAAAAAGTAGAAAAGCAGGCTCTGTTAAGTTAAAAATATGTTGATGGTTGTACAACTCTGTGAATATACAAAATTCTACTGAATTATACTTTAAATGGTCAGTTTTATGCTATGTGAATTACATCTCAATAAAGCTGTTAATAAATAATAAATAAATACTCTCCATTATGACCTATAAGGCCAGGATGGGATTTAAGAATAGCACAGATCCCAAATGGGGTTGCATTCTTCAACCCTGAAATAAATATGCCAGCTGAATAGCTCCATTAGAGTGATATACAAATGAATATATATATATATATATATATATGCACTCAGATTTTAGGAATTATACTTTAAAAAAAAATAGAAATAGAGAGTATAAATTCCAAACAAATAAAGAAGAAAAAACTGGAATAAGAAAACACAAACATAAAAATTTCAATCAGTACTCGTGCCCCACATACACCACAAGAAAAGGAATCTGTGGGCAACAGATTCTTTGCCCTCCAATTACTTTAGAAACCAATAACTTAAAAAAAAATAGAAAACATGTATTTGGAAATTTAAAAATGACAGCAATAAGTATGCTAGACTCCAAGAAATCATAGTGGGGAAAAAGGACTAAATAATAGTGAAAAACTACATATCAAAACTTGTGGGATGCAGTGAAAGTGATATTTTAAAGTATAGAGCCATAAATGCTTATAGTAGAAACGAAGAAGGACTGAAAATTAATGACTGGAATGTCAAGCACCAAAGAATTTATCCAAAGTAAAAGAAATCCTTTATAGATAAATAAAACCAGAAATTGTCTTTTTTTTTTTAAGTACATCTAATAAAGTAGGAAAATCTTTAGAAAGAGTGATCAGGAAAATTTCTGTTTCTGGCAAATACTTGGAGCAAGTCTCCCTCTGAAAACAACTGAAAAGTTTGGATAAAACAGTTTTAATTCTGTTCAAGTGAATCTTCAAGCTGGTCAAAATGTAAGGGATAGTTAATCCGAAAACTTAATGAAGGCAAAATCCTAGGGAGCAAATGGGGCAGTGAAAACTGCTTTCGCTTTGAGCTTATTTATCAAACTAGGTGAATTTAAGCATTAGCTTATATATATATATATATATGTATGTATGTATATATTCATTAGAGAAGTTGTGAACTTAAAAACAATCATGCATAATATGCAGAATTCCCATACTTCACCCCCATACCAACATCTTTCATTGTTGTGGAACATGTGTTACAGATTATGAAGGAACATCATCAGACTATTACCACTAATGGTGATCCATAGCATACATTTGGTATATTTTTTCCATACACCTATTATTAACACTATGTACTAGTATTGTACATTTGTTAAAGTTCATGAGAGAACACTCTTATATTTGTACAGTTTGTGTGTTTATATATATATATATGAGAAGTTGTGAACTTAGAAAGCAATCATTCATAACGTGCAGATTCCCATACAACAGCCGTCCTCCAACAACTCCCACATGGAAGGTCCTGGGTTTGGTTTCCGGTACCTCCTGAAAAACAAAAACAAAACAACAAGCAAAACAAATGAAAGAGCCAACTCAGGGAAGCCGATGTGTCTCAGTGGTTGAGTGCTGGCTTCCCAGATATGAGGTCTCAGGTTCAAACTCCAGCCCCGACACCTAAAAATAAATTACCAATTCATGAAATAAGTCATCATGCAGTGAGTGAACCAGTATAAATGACAGCAGGATCAGGCCTGCAAAAACTTCAGATACTGGAATTATGAAAGTTAGATCAAAAGTTAAAGACGTGTTATGTTTCAAGAAATAAAAGGGGCGGCGGACTTGGCCCAGTGGTTAGGGCGTCCGTCTACCACATGGGAGGTCTGTGGTTCAAACCCCGGGCCTCCTTGACCCATGTGGAGCTGGCCCATACACAGTGCTGATGCGTGCAAAGAGTGCCCTGCCATGCAGGGGTGTCTGCCGCGTAGGGGAGCCCCATGCACAAGGAGTGCACCCTGTAAGGAGAGACGCCCAGCGCAAAAGAAAGTGCAGCCTGCCCAGGAATGATGCCGCACACATGGAGAACTGACACAACAAGATGATGCAACAAAAAGAAACACAGATTCTCGTGCCACTGACAACAACAGAAGCGGACAAAGACGACGCAGCAAATAGACACAGAGGAACAGACAACTGGGGTGGCGGGGAAGGGAAGAGAAATAAATAAATAAATAAATCTTTAAAAAATAAAAATAAAAGGTAAGTTTGGAAATAGCAAAGAACAGGAAAATTTTTTAAAGAGACAGAACTCCTAGAAATGATAACTGAAATTAAAACTCAATGGTTGTGAGAGATTTAGAAAAGGCATTTGCAAACTCCAGCATCCTTTCTTGGTAAAAACAATTCAAAAGATAGGAATAAAAGGAAAATTACTCAACATGATATAGGGCACCTTACTCAATGGAGAAAGGCTGAAAGTTTTCCCTCTAAGATTAAGAACAAGACAAGGATGTCCACTGTCACCACTATTATTCAACGTTGTGCTAGGAGTTCTAGTTAGAGCAATTAGGCAAGAAAAAGAAATAAAAAGCATCCAAATTGGAAAAGAAGTAAAACTCTCACTCTTTGCAGATGACATGATCCTATATTTAGAAAATTCTGAAATACTTACAAAAAATCTAGAGTTAACAAGTTCAGCAAAGTGACAGGAAACAAGAGCAACACACACAAATCACTGGTGTTGCCATATACTAGGAATGAACCATCTGAAAAGACAATCAAGAAAAAAAAATCCATTTACAATAGTGACTAAGAGAATCAAACATTTTAAAATAAGAAAAAAAATCAAATATTTAGAAACAAATTTAATCAAAGTTCTGAAGGATCTGTACTCAGAAAATTACAAAACATTGCTAAAAGAAATCAAAGAAGATCTAAACAAATGAAAGGATATTTTGTGTTTGTGGATTAGAAGACTAAATATCCTTAAGAGGTCAACTGTACCCAAACTAATTTATAAATTCAAAGCAATCCCAATCAAAATTCCAACAGCCTATTTTACAGAAATATGAAAGTCAATAATCAATTAATTTGGAAGGGAAAGGGGCCCTGAATTGCTAAAAACATGTTAAAAAAAAAAAAAAAAGAAAGAAAGAACAAAGTCAGAGGACTCACTTCCTGACCTTAAAGCATATTACAAAGCTACGGTGGTCAAAACAGCATGGTATTGACACAAAGATAGACACACTGATCAATGAAATCAAATTGAGAGTTCAGAAATAGACCCTCACTTCTATGGTCAACTGATTTTTGGGGGGAATGGGTGTACTTCAGGGGTTGATTGTGTGCTTCACATGTATGAGGTCCTGGAGTTCAATCCCTAGTACCTCCTAAAAAAAAAAGTGTAACTGATTTTTGAAATACATTTTCTTAGAGAAGCTGTGAACTTACAAAACAATCACATATAACGTGCAGAATTCCTATACAACGCCCCTCCACCAACACCTTACATTGTTGTGGAACATTTGTTACAAATTATGAAAGAACATCATCAGACTATAACCACTAACTATGGTCTGTAGCATACGTTTGGTATATTTTTTCATAACCCCCCCCAATTATTAACACAGTACCTTCTTTGACTCTGATGCAAGAATATTAAAATATTGGCGTTAACTATAGTCCATAAGTTACATTAATTGTATTTTTCCCGTGCATATCCATATTCTTACCACTTTGTAATAGTGATGTACATTTGTTCTAGTTCATAGAAGATCATTCTTGTATTTGTACTATTAGCTATACTCCTCATCCACCTCCAAGTGAACATAGGTTCACTGTGTTATTCAGTCCCTAGTTATTCTCTAGCTTTCTTTTAGTTGACATTTACATCCCTCGACTACCCTGTCAGCTACAATCCCATTTATAAATCAGCTGTGTTAATTATACTCACTGTAAGGTTATGATCAACTCTATCCATTTCCACACTTTTACAGTCAAACTAATTAAAAATTCTACATACATTAAGCATCAGTAACCCTTCTCAGCCCTCATCCTATCTCCTAGTAACTTATACTCTAGATTTTAACTCTAAGTGTTTATTCTTCATATTTAGTTTATTTTAGTGATACCATACAATATTTGTCCTTTTGTGTCTGGCTTATTTCACTGAACACAGTATCTACAAGGTTCATCCATGTTATCATGTGTGTCCCAATTTCATTTCTTCTTCCAGCACCACAGTATTCCATCATAGGTATATATACACATTTTGTTTATCCGTTCATTGGTTGATGGACACTTGGGTTGTTCCATCTTTTGACAATTGTGAATAACGCTGCTATGAACATCACGTGCAAATGATAGTGGTTGAAAGGGAAAGTTTAAGGTTGTATATATCACTGGAAGGAAAGCTAAATGAAGATGTATGGTGCTGAATGGCATTGTGAACCCTTTTGTGGACAATGAGTGTAGTTAATAGTGCAAATATAAGAATGTTTTTCCATGAATCAGAACAAATGTATGTTAATGTTATAAGATGTTAATAATAAGGTGATATTTGGCAAATATACTACCAAAGCAAACTATAGAGTATAGGGAACAGTAATACATTACTATTCTTCCATCAGTTGTTTAAAAAAGGGAATTATAAGTAAAAGAAATCAGACACAATGTATTACATCTTGTTTGATTCCATCTATAAAAAATGTAAATATGAGTAAATTTATGAAGATGGAATTAGACCAGCAGTTATATATGGCAGGGGAAGTGTAGACAGATTGAGAGGTGACTGCTAAGGGATAGGAGGTTTTTTTTTTGGAGTAATGAAAATGCTCTATTTCTTTGTTTTGTTTTGTTTTTAGGAGGTACCAGGAATTGAAACTGGGACTTCATACATGCAAAGCAGCTGCTGAATCACTGAGCTACACCCCTTTTGCAAAATGCTCTAATATTGATTGTAGTGATGAATGCTCAGTTCCGTGATCATACCAAAAGCCATTGCTTGTGCACTTTAGATGAATTTTGTATGGTTTGTGAATACATTTCAATAAGATTTATTTTTTAAAAAAGAAAGCTGTCATGGGAAGCAGCTGTGGCTCAACATATTGGGCTCCTGTCTACCATATGGGAAGCCCTGGATTCACTTCCCAGGGCCTTCCTGTGAGGGCAAGCTGGCCCGCAGGCCAAGCTGGCACAGCAAAATGATGCAACAAAGGGAGACAAGCAGACACAGAAGAACGCGCAGTGAATGGACACAGAGAGCAGACAGCAAGCAAGTGGCAGGGGGCGGGGGAGGAACACAAATAAATAAAATAAATCTTTAAAAAAAAAAAGAAAGAAAGTCATTGGAGTAGCTCAGGCAGAGCACAGCTCTCTTGCAAAATAGGGGAGAAGTCATAGAAGTCATCCGAGGGAGCCGCTTTGGGGACCTGCAGACCAGGAGAGTGCTCCATGCATCACCCAAGAGGGACTGGGACTGTAGATCTGGTGCATGCCCTGTTAGCAGCTCCCTGCCCCTGTTTTGATACTTAAACAGGGCAATCTTTAAAATTTTAGAAAAAGTTGAACCAAAAATCAAAGAAGAAGTCAAGTCAGAACTGAGGACCATCTGTACACGGGTGGTGGAGTTGTTGGATAAATACTTAATAGCCAATGTAACTAATCCAAAGAGTAAGGTCTTCTATTTGAAAATAAAGGGAGATTACTTACAGAACCTTGCTGAAGTGGCACATGGCAATGATGGAAAACAAAGGATAAATAATCCCCACGGGTTTTACCAAGAGGCATTTGATATAAGCAAGAAGGAAATGTAACCCACACATCCAATCTGCCTGGGACTGGCTCTTAACTTTCCTGTATTTTACTATGAGATCCTTAATAACCCAGAGCTTGCCTGTACACTGGCTAAAACAGCTTTTGATGAGGCCATTGCAGAACTTGACACACTGAATGAAGACATACAAAGACAACACCCTCATCATGCAGTTGTATGAGACAACCTAACGTTAGGGACAGCAGACAGTGCAGGAGAAGAAGATGATGCAGCAGAAGGGGCAACAACTAAATGCATTTAGGGTGACATCAAGAAACCTTTTTACACATCTCCATTCCTTATTCCCCTTGGATTTCCTATAGTAAAGAAACCCATTCGTGTGTATGGAATCAACTGTTTATTCTTCACACTGCAGCTTTGATTTGCATTTGTCTTATCTTCCTGTGTGCATTACTGCTGTAGAAAAGTATTAATAGTTTCTTTTCATATAAACATAAGTAACTTCCAAACACTTACATAGAGGACTAAAATATATCTGGTATTTAAGTAATCTGAACCAGTTCTGCAAGTGATTGTCTTTTGTATTACTGTAAAGATATGAAAATGTAGTTAATTACAATTAAAGAGTATTCTATATAACTTCTTAATTTCTCTATTCTCTCCCTTATTCTTCTTCAGGGATTTCCTTTCAATAATCAACTTTTCCATGCTCTTAATGTATTCCTTTTTAGTAGGAATCCAGAAGTATTAGATTGAATGGAAAAGAATTTCACATTTCCGGGCTGGGGGTCACAAATTGAAAATACTCCTACATAATATATTATGGAGGTCAAGTATATCTTTGGCAACAGGGATTTTCCTTATTCACTCATATGCTGCTGTTTAAGTTGACAACTTCCCTTCCTAATAAAAATTCACTTACACTACTGCCTCTGTATTTCTGGTATTCACTTTATTATGTAATAGAAGTAGCATGTTGCTGCCAAAATATAATCATTGCTTTTGGCAAATTAAAGTGCATGTCATTTCTTAATACACTAGAGACAAGGGATATAAGTTAAACTACACAAGTCCAAGTTTAAAACTTTAGTACTTTTTCATGCAGATTTGTGCACATGTAAGAGGGTATCCACTTTGTCTAGTGATTATTATTAAAGAGTTGGGCAACTATTGTGAGTTCCTAATTACTGACTATAGTCCCAAAAAGCCTTGTGAAAATGTTCTGCTCTATGTAACAGCAGTGTAACATAAAATAAATTACATTTTATAAATAAAAGAAAAACCTATTAGGCAAGAGAAAGAAATTGATGGATCAAGAGTAATATAACCAACACAATCAGATGCCTAGATATCAACAAAAATTACAAACCATACTAAGAAACAGGAAGATATGACTCAGCCAAAGGAACAAACCAAGAATTCAGATGAGACACAGGACTTAAGACAACTAATCAGTGATGTTCATACAAACCTCTTTAATCAATTTAAGGAGATGAAGGACAATATGACTAAAGAGATAAAGGATATTAAGAGGACACTGAATGAGCATACAGAACAATTGAGAAGCAAGTAACAGACCTTATGGGAATGAAAGATACAATGGATGGGATTAAAAATATATCAGTAAGGGAAGAAATTGTAATATTGATGTAGAGAAAGTGGCCATGGTAGCTGCTGATGGTAGGGAGAGTGAAGAAGAGATATGATGTGGGCACATTTTCAGGATTTGGAGTTGTCCTGGGTGGTGCTGCAGGGACAGATGCTGGACATTATGCGTCTTGCCATGGCCCATTGGGTGCAATGGGGGAGAGTGTAGACTATAATGTAGACCACTGTCCATGTAGTGCAGCAGTGCCCCAAAATGTATTCACCAGGTGCAGTGAATGTGCCATGATGATCGAAGAGGTTGTTGATGTGGGAGGAGAGGGGTGGTGGTGGTGGGGAGTATATGGGGACCTCATATTTTTTTTTAATGTAACATTTAAAAGAAAATAAAGAAAAAGAAAGAAAGAAAGAAAATACATTAGAGGCATAATAACAGCAGATTTGAAATGGCAGAAGAATAACTGAAATGAGGTCAGAACATTTGAACTCGAAAAGACAGGAGCACAGACAGAAAAAAGAATGGAAACAGGGTCAAAGGAAATTTAATCACAACACAAAATGCACAGACATATCGTTATAGAATGAGAAGAGAACAGAAAAGGGGTAGAAACAATATTTGACGAAATATTGACAAAATATTCCAATCATTATGAAAGACATGAATTTCAATATTCAAGAAGTACGACATACCCCAAAAAGAATAATTCTGCATAGACTTATTTTGATACATTTACTATCCAAAATGTCAAATGCCAAAGATAAAGAGAGGATTCTGAAAGCAGCAAGAGAAAAGTAATGCATCACTTATAAGGGAGCCTCAATAAGGCAACTGCTGATCTCTCATTAGGAGGCAAGAAGGCAGTGGTATGATATATTTAAGGCACTGCAAGAGAAAAACTGCCAGCCAAGAGTACTTGTCCACAAAACTATCCTTCAGAAATGAAGGCCAGTTTAAAGTCTTCACAGACAAATAGAAACTGAGTTTGTTACCAGGAGACCAGATCTACAAGTGATACTAAAGGATGTTTAACAGCCTGAAAGGAAAAGACGAGGGAGAGAGCCCTGGAGAAGAGTGTAGAAATGAAGTTTATAATCAAGAGGGGACTTAGATTCCACATGGATAATAGATGCAATTCTCCTGCTAGCATTTGTAGGCACTCTTGGTTCCCTGGTGTGGTGGCTGACCATCTTCACCTCCCTATTAGCTGACCTGGGTAGGTCCAAAGAACCAGAGAGTAGGAGTTGCAACTCTGCTGAGGCTCAGGGTCCACAGGATGGGGGGATAGACTATGGATTAGAATGGACTTACTGATACTCTACTATAGAACTATTGTGACTAGTAATGGAAGAAATTGTAGCATTGATATGGAGAAAGTGGACATGGTAGTTGCTGAGGGCAGGGAGAGGGAAGAAGAGATGTGATGTGGGGGCATTTTCGGGACTTGGAGTTGTCCTAAATGATATTGCAGGGACATATGCTGGACATTATATAATGTGCCATAACCCACTGAATGTACTGGAGGAGAGTGTAAACTACAATGTAAACTATTATCCATGTGGTGCAGCTGTGCTCCAAAATGTATTCACCAAATGCAATGAATGTGCCACAATGATGAAAGAAGTTGTTGATGTGGGAGGAGTGGGGTGGGGGTGATGGGGGAGGTATATGGGAACCTTTTATATTTTTAAATGTAACATTTTGTGTGATCTATGTATCTTAAAAATAATACAATTAAAAAATGATGGGGAGTGGGAGGGTGGGGAGTGGGGTATATGGGAACCTGTTATGTTTTTCAATGTAACATTGTGTGTGATATATTAACTTTAAAAAAAGATAATTAAAAAATAAAAAGAAATGAAGATTCTAGGTAAGAGAGACTGAAATTGTTAATAGACAGACAATAGTAAGATATGACAACAGAAAACCAGGGAATAAGGTGGACTAAATAATGCCTTTACAGTAGTAACACTGAATGTTAATGGATAGACTGATAGAATGGATTTTTAAAATGAGCATCTATTTGTTATCTACAAGAGACTCAACTTAGATGCAAGGACACACCCAGATTGAAAGCGAAAGGTGGGAAAAAGATATTCCATGCAAATAGTATTCTTAAAAATCTGGAGTAGTGATACAAATATTGGACAAAATAGATTTTAAATGCAAAACTGGTATAAGAGATGAAGAAGGTCCCTCTATAGTAATAAATGGGAAATGCATCAATAAAAATAACAATAATAAATATTTATGTACCTAACTTAAGTTCCCCAAAATTCACGAGATACACACTGGCAAACTGAAGGGAGGAAGAGATGTCTGTACAATAACAGTTGGAGACTTCACTATAACACAAACATAATTGGATAGAACATCTGGGCAGAGGATCAGTAAGGAAACAGCTTGAATAATGTGATAAATGAACTAGACCCAATAGACATCTATAGAACATTATACCCCAAACAGCAGGATATACATTCTTCTCAAGTGCTCATAGATCTTGCTCCAGGATAGACCCTATGTTGGGTCATAACCCAGACCTCAATAAATTTTAAGAAGATTGAAAGTATACAAAGCACTTTCTCTGATCATAATGGAATAAAGTTGGAATTTTTTTTAATTGATTTTGTAAAAATATTACATTAAAAAAATATGAGGTCCCATTCAACCCCACCACCCCCACTGCACCCCTCCCCCCCCCCCCCCCCAGCAACACTCACTCCCATCATGACACATCCATTGCATTTGGTAAGTACATCTCTGGGCATCTCTGCACCTCATGGTCAATGGTCCACATCATGGCCCACACTCTCCCCCATTCCATCCAGTGAGCCCTGTGAGGATTTACAATGTCCGGTGATTGCCCCTGAAGCACCATCCAGGGCAACTCCAAGTCCCAAAGGCGCCTCCACATCTCATCTCTTCCTGCCATTCCCCATACCCATCAGCCACCATGTCCACTTTTCCCACTCCAATGCCACCTTTTTTCTGTGGTCCTGGGATTGGTTGTGTCCGTTGCACCTCTATGTCAAGAGGAGGCTCAGATTCCACATGGTTACTGGATGCAATCCTCCTGCTTTCAGTTGTAGGCACTCTAGGCTCCATGGTGTGGTGGTTGTCTAAAGTTGGAATTTAATAACAGGCAGAAAAAGGGAAACTTCACAGATAAGTGGAGATTAAACAACACATTCAAATAGTGAGTCAAAGAAATTGCAAGAGAAATCAGTGAGTATCTCAAGACAAATGAAAAAGAGAACACAACATTTCAAAAGCTATAGGATATGGTGAAGGCAGTACTGAGAAGGAAATTTATAACCTTCAATTCTTATGTTAAAAAAGAAGAAAGAGCCAAAATCAAAGACCTATCTGCACACCTGGAAGAACTAGAAAACGAACAGTAAACCAATCCCAAAGCAAGGAGAAGGAATGAAATAATAAAGATTAGTGCAGAAAGAAATGAAATGGAGAAGTAAAAAACAATAGAGAGAGCCAATAGAACCAAAAGGTGGTTCTTCAAGATCAACAAAACCAACAAACACTTAGCTAGACTAATAAAGAAAATATGAGAGAAGATGCAAATAAATAAAATCAGAAATGAAAAGGGGGACATTACCACTGACCCAGCAGAAATAAAAGAGATCATAAGAGGATATATGAACAACTGTATGCCAATAAACTAGATGTTTAGGAAATGAAAAATTCCTACAAACACATGAACAACCCACTCTGACCCTAGAAGATATAGAAGACATAAACAAACCAATCACAAGTAAAGAAATTGAAATGGTTATCAAAAACCTCCCCAAAATGAGAAGTCCAGGACCAGATGGATTCACAGGTTAATTTTACCAATCATTTTACTTTATTTATATATATTTTTAAAAGATTTATTTATTTATTTATTTCCCACCCTGCTCCCCCCTGTTGTCTGCTCTCTGTGTCCATTCGATGTGTGTTCTTCTGTGATTGCTTCTATCCTTATCAGCAGCACCAGGAATCTGTTTCTTTTTGTTGTGTCATCTTGTTGTGTCAGCTCTCTCCGTGTGTGTGGCACCATTCTTGGGCAGGCTGCCCTTTCTTTCGCGCTGGGTGCTCTCCTTATAGGGAGCACTCCTTGCGTGTGGGACTTCCCTACTTGGGGAACACCCCTGCGTGGCACGGCACTCCTTGCGCACATTAGCGCTGCACATGGGCCAGCTCCACACGGGTCAAGGAGGCCCGGGGTTTGAACCATGGACTTCCCATTTGGTAGGCAGATGACCTATCCATTGGGCCAAGTCCACTTCCCTACCAATCATTTTAAGATCTAATATCAATCTTGCTTAAACTCTTCCAAAGAAGTAAGCAGGAAGGAACACTACTAAACTCATTCTAGGAAGCCAATATCACCCTAATGCCAACCCCAAATAAAGATATTATGAAAAAAGAAAATTACAGACCAATTCTCTAATGAATATAGTTTCAAAAATCCTCAACAAAATACTTGCTAACAGAATCCAAAAGCACACTGAAAAAAAGTATATACCACAATCAAGTGGATTTTATGCTAGGTATGCAAGACTGGTTCAACATAAGAAAATAAATCAGTGTGATACACCACATTAATTAATTAAAGATGAAAAAATCACATGATCATTTCAATAATGCAGAAAAGGCATTTGACAAAATACAACATCCTTTCTTGATAAAAAACATTCTGAAAGTTAGGAATAGGAGAAAATTCTCTCAATTCAATAAAGTCTGTATATGAAAAACACACAACTAACATTGTACTCAATGGTGAAAGAAAGAAAGCTTTCCCATTGAAACTGGAAGCAAGACAAGTATGCCCACTGTCTCTACTGTTCTTTAATATTGTGCTAGAGGTTCTAGATAGAGCAATTATGAAAAAAAAAAGAAAGAAAGAAAGAAAGAAAGCACCCAAATAGGAAAGTAAGAAGTAAAAGTTTCATTATTGGCTGGTGCTATGATCCTATACTTTAGAAAACCCTGAAAACTCTACAGCAAAACTAATAGAACTAATAGATGAGTTCAGCAAAGTGGCAGGATACAAGATTAATATGCAAAAATCAATAGTGCTTCTATACACTACGAATGAGAAGTAGTGACTTAGGAGGAAGTCAGGGAAAAAAGTCCATTTACAATAGCAACAAAAAAGGAAGTGAAGTGGCTCAAGTGATAGTGCCTCTGCCTACCATATGGGAGGACCCAGGTTCAATCCCTGGGGCCTCCTGGTGAAAAAGAAGAGAAAGAGTGCCTGCATGGTGAGCGAGTGCCTGCATGAGTGCCCACATAGTGAGCCAGTGCCTGTGTGCGAGCCAGTGCCCACACAGTGAGCCAGTGTCCACGCAAGTGAGTCATGCAGCAAAATGATGACACGACAAAAAGAGAGACAAAGGGGAGTCAAGATGAAGCATAGCAGAGACCAGGAACTGAGGCAGTACAATTGACAGGGTACCTTTCTCCACATCAGAGGTCCCCAGGATCGAATCCCAGTGACTCCTAGAGGAGAAAGATGAGAAGAGAAGACAAAAAGAGAAAGAGATACAGAAGATCACAGTGAATGGACACAGACAGCAAAAACAGCAGGGTGGGGTAGAGGGAGGGGAAGAAAAAAATAAAGTTTTTTTTTTTTTAAAAGAAAGGAGTTAAAAAAAAATAGCGACAAAAAGAATAACATATTTAGGAATTAACTTAACCAGGGACATAAAGGACCTGTATTCAGAAAACTACAAAGCATTGCTAAAAGAAGCCAGAGAAGGCCTAGGTAAATAGAAGGACATTTCATGTTCATGGATTGGAAGACTAAATATCATTAAGGTGTCAATTCTACCCAAACTGATTTATACAGTTAATGCAATCCCAATAAAAATTCCAACAGCCTTCTTTGTAGAATTGGAAAAGTCAATTATCAAATTTATCTGGCAGAGTAAGGGCCCCTGAATAAACAAAAATACCTTTCAAAAGAAGAACAAAGTTGGAGGACTCTCACTTCCTGACTTTAAAGCACATTATTTAGGTACAGTGGTTAAGAAAACAAACAAGGAAACAAACACACACACACACACAAAACCCCAGCATGGTACTGGCATAAAGATAGACATATTGACCAATGGAGCCAACTCAAGAACTTCAAAATAGACCCTCACATCTACGCACAAGTGATTTTTGACAAGGCTGACAAACCCAGCCAACTGGGTCAGAACAGTCTGTTCAACAAATGGTGCAGGAAAACTGGGCATCCGCATGTTTAAAAAAGAAAGAAGACCTGTATTTCATACCTTATACCAAAATTAACTCAAAATGGATTAAGGACCTAAATTTTAGAATTCCTAGAAGAAAATGTAGGGAAACATCTTCAAGATCTTGTGGTACAGGATGGAGGAATAGAGTATGGATTAGATATTCTATTCTGGAACTATTGTGATTAGTAATAGAAGAAAATGTAGTGTTAATGTGGAGAAAGGGGCCATGGTAGCTGCTGAGGGTAGGGAGAGGGGAGAAGAGGGAAAGGGGAGAAGAGACATGATGTGGGGGCATTTTCAGGACTTGAAGTTGTCCTGGATGGTACTGCTGGGACAGGTGCTGGACTTTGCAGGTCCTACCATGGCCCACTGAGTGGACTGGGGGAAAGTGTAAACTACAATGTAAACCACTATCCATGTGGTACAGCAGTGCTCCAAAATGTATTCACCAAATGCAATGAATGTGCCACGATGATGAAAGAGGTTGTTGATGTGGGAGGAGTGGGGTGAGGGGGGTGGGGGCTATATGGGGACCCCATATTTTTTTAATGTAACAAAATAAATAAATAAATAAATAAATAAAAATGAAGGGACACAATATCAGTAAGTCCCTTCATTTTTTTTTTTTTTTAGTTTTTTTCCTAAAAAAGAAATCTTGTGGTAGGTGGTGGTTTCTTGGACCTTATACCCAAAGCACAGGCAATGAAAGAAAAAAAATAATAAATGGGTCTTCCTCAAAATTAATCACTTTTGTGTTTCAAACAATTTTGTTAAGAAGATGAAAAGGCAGCCAACCAAATGGGGAAAAAATCTTCAGAAACCACATATCTGACAAGGGTTTAATTTCCATGTTATATAAAGAGTTTATACAACTCAAGGACAAAATGACAAGCAACCCAATAAAAAAAATGGGCAACAGACTTGAATAGACACTTTTCCAAAGAGGAAATACAAACGGCCAAAAAGTACATGAAATGATGCTCAACATCAAGAGCAATTAGGGAAATGCAGATCAAAACTACAACGAGATATCATTTCACCCCTTACAGAATGGCTATTATTAAAGAAACAGGAAACTAAAAGTGCTGGAGAGGCTGTTGAGAAATCAGACCAGTCCTTCACTGTTGTGGGAGTGTAAAACGGTGCAGCCACTGTGGAAGATAATTTGGCGGTTCCTCAGGAAGCTAAATATAGAACTGCCATATGATCTGTGAATCCTGCTACTAGGAATATACTTAGAAGAATGGAAAGTAAGGATGTGAACAGACATTTGCAAACCTATGTTTATAGCAGCATTATACACAATTGCTAAAAGATGGAAACAAGCTAAGTGCCTGTCAACTGATGAATGGATAAACAAAATGTGGTCTATACATACGATGGAATATTATTCAGCTGTGAGAAGAAATGAATTGGGGAAGCACACGACAACATGGATGAACCATGGAGATATTATGTTGAGTGAAATAAGCCAGATGCAGAAAGATAAATATTTTGTGGTCTCACTGATAGGAACTAAATACAATGAGTAAACTTACAGGGTTAAACTATAGAGTATAGGTTAGTTAAGAGACAAAATGTGAGGGTTGGGAAGAGGGAGCTGATTCTGAACGTATGTAGAATGTTTAATAAGGTTGATTGTATATATGTGGTAATGAATAGAGTTGATGGTAGCACATTATAATGAGTATAATCAATACAGCTGATTTATTAATGCAATTTGTGGCTGAAAGGGGTAGTCTAGGGAAGTTAATGCTAATTGAAAAATATAACAGTGATATTGGCTGTAGATGAGGATAGTGGTTAATAATATAAATACAAGAATGTTTTTCTACTACAAGGTGTTAAGAATATCATAATACATGGGATAAATACAACTAATGTAACTTATAGTCTATAGTTAATAATAGTGTAATATTTTTGTAACAAAGGCAAAAAAGGTCCTCTATCAATGCTAAAGGTGAAAAAAGAATATGGGGTTTAATTTTATGAGATATGAAAATGATTAAGCTTTTTCCCCCTTCATTTCTACATTAACAAGGAGACCTTGGTCATGTCATTTAACCAATCATTTATATATGTTTCTTTTTTTTTTTTTTTTTAAAGATTTATTTATTTATTTAATTTCCCCCCCTCCCCTGGTTGTCTGTTCTTGGTGTCTATTTGCTGCGTCTTGTTTCTTTGTCTGCTTTTGTTTGTTTGTCCGCTTCTGTTGTCGTCAGCGGCACGGGAAGTGTGGGCGGCGCCATTCCTGGGCAGTCTGCACTTTCTTCGCACTGGGCAGCTCTCCTCACGGGTGCACTCCTTGCGCGTGGGGCTCCCCCACGCGGGGGACACCCTTGCGTGGCATGGCACTCCTTGCGCGCATCAGCACTGCGCATGGCCAGCTCCACACGGGTCAAGGAGGCCTGGGGTTTGAACCGCGGACCTCCCATATGGTAGACGGACGCCCTAACCACTGAGCCAAAGTCCGTTTCCCTATATATGTTTCTGAACACTGTAGAAACAAGTGAGCTTGTTTTTAGGATTAAATTAGATAAATATGCCTGGACAAAATTTTTTAAAGTAATGCTTCTTTAGTTTGTAAAGTTGCCTTTTTTTCTCTTATTTTATTTTGAAGCTGAAATAAAGTTTACTTAAAAATAACTTTTAAAAGTTTAATAAAGAAATACAATAGGACTTGCAAATAACTATAGCTTATAGCAAATATTCAAGCACTGGAAAATACCAGCAAATATTATTAGGTAGTATTTAAATAATGTTAGTATGGATTAGAGTGGACTTACTGATAATTCTATTCATGAACTATTGTGATTAGTAATCGAAGAAAATGTGGCATTGGTGTGGAAAAAGTGGCCATGGTGGCTGTTGGGGGTAGGGAGTGGGAGGAAGAGATGTGATGTGGGGGCATTTTCAGGACCTGGAGTTGTCCTGGGTGGTGCTGCAGGGACAGTTACCAGATATTGTATGTCCTCCCATGGACCACTGGGTGGACTGTGGAAGAGGTGGGCTACGGTGTGGACCATTGACCATGAGGTACAGCGGTGCTCAAAGATGTATTCACCAAGTGCAATGAATGTGTCATGATGATGAAGGAGGTTGTTGTTATGGGGGGAGGAGTGGGGTGAGGGGGGTGGGGAGGACATGTGGGACCTCATGTTTTTTGAATGTAACATTAAAAAAATAAATAAAGACAAAAAAAAGAGAAGAAAATGAAAAAAATGTAACATTTGGATCTCTTAGCAAAGTTAACAGCACTACATAGAAGCATATGTTGAAATTACCAATTTAAGGCTTTTTTTAAAAAACGGTTATTTTTTGGAATACCTCTCAAAGGATTTGCATAAAGAATACCATGCATATGAGCATAATATAGAAACTGAATATTTCTTTTATTTGCAAAAATTACTTACCGTGAGTAGCAGACAGCATCATGAATACACACTTAAAACATGGCAACAGCTACAAGTAAGGCTCACTGGTCATAAATTCTCTCCCACGTGCTCCTGCACAGTTGTGGGAAATGTTAACCTTTGACTCTGTACTTCACTGTTTCCTGCGGGGTATTTGTTTTTTTGTTTTGTTTTGTTTTTTCAGTTCAACCAACATTTATTGAGGATACAATGATGAATCAAAGATTGCCCCAGTCCTCAAGGTATTCACTGTCAAGTGTGGGAAACAAGTGAACAGCGACAGATGATGAGCAATGCTGTGGCAGAAGTATACACGAGGTCTGGGGCCAGTCGAGCAGGGTGGGGGGAGGAGAAGGGATGTCGCAGACGGCTATGCAGAGGAAGCCACCATTTGGCTGGGACCCGGACGTTCCAGTGTAAAGTGGAAGGAAGGCGAACGGAAGAGCAGAGCAAAAGACACAGGAACGTGGCAGGAGGTGATGTTTGTGGGGACCAGGGTCAGATTCCGGAATGAGCATGAGGCAGGAAGAAAGGAACTGGGCGAGAGTCGCATCAGGACTTGCTTGCTTGTCTGGTCATTCTGTGGGTGATGACCACGGAAGGATTCTAATTTGGAGAGTACAGGATTTGTGCTTGAGAAATATTCCTCTCACACTGTGGGAAGAACTAGAACTGTGTAAGTCCACAGGTGGACTGCCAGCCAGGGGCTGTGGAATGTGGCTGTCCTTCTACTGAATAAGGAATGATTAGTGGTTCTATAATATTAGTTATTTTACATCATGATGGACCGTTTACTCAGATTTTATATTTCTTTAGAAACAATTTTATTTATAGTCTTATATTTTTTGCCGATTGTCCCTGTGTGACATAAAGAAATGTTATCACGCTTGTCGTTGATAAAACATATCAGGAAAAATGAAAAATATATAATCTTTAAAATTTTCCCTTTTAAGGATTTTGTATCCCTTAGAAGCTTTGAATGCCCATAGCACCTTGATTGGCCCCATAAAACAAAGCTTTATCCAAGTTCAGGTAAAGTTCTATTACATATATTTGAAACTTCTCATTATTTCTCCATCAATGAGTGATTCATCATAATTTCCATTAGTTATACTCTCAAAATTCCTGACAGAGGGGCCAGTAACCCATTTTGTAGATGACAAAGCTGAGTTCAAGAGTTCTCCTTGGCCTTGATGCCATGAGTACATCAGAGAGGTTATTGCTCTTGACATTATCAAGTTTCTTAATCCTGCTTTATGCCCTTACTATTCCATTTCTTTATATATATGATGAGTTTTTTACAATGTACTATTTAGATTGTATTTTGATATCTTCAAATGAAATATTTGTAATAGAGGTATGCTAAATAAGAGTCTACCTTGGTTTTTCCAGATTTTTTTCCCATTTTATTGATGTTATATTAATAAAGCATATACTTCCTCCAAAGTATATAATCAATGATACTTGGTATAATCACATAGTTGTATGTTCATCACTTCAATCATTATTAAAGCATTTTTATTATTCAACAATAATAATAAACAAAAAACAGATAAACAAGAAAATTCCTCACCTCTCAATCTCTCTGATTCCCCTGCTGAACATAGCTGCTATTTCTGGCTATTCTTGCACAATTTTTTATTTGTTTATTAAGCAGTTGTATTGAGATATATTCACATACCATACGATCTATCCAAAGTGTATAATCAATGGCTTTTAGTATAATCACAATGTTGTACATTTCAAAAATTTTTTCATTACTCCAAAAAGAAAGACTCCACACTCCTTAACATTCCTTCCTCAGCCCGACATAACCACTAATCTAATTTCATTTTTATAAGTTGATTTATATTTACATTTTATATAAATGGAATCCTACAATATGTAGTACTCTGTGTCTGGTCTCCTTCACTTAGTATAATTTTTTTGTGTGTGATATTAACATTTTGTAGTATTAACATACATTTGTTCAGCTTCAAAAAAAAAAGGTCTTATATATGCCAGACACAAAAGGACAAAAGTTGTATGATTGCCCTATCATGAACTAACTATACTTTGTGAAATAAAAATATATTATGTGAAATATGAATATGGATAAAGTTCCATTTCTTTTACAAGACCAAAAGTGGGAAGTATTTTGAGATTTGCTTTTCTATGTATTGGAAATAACTCACATAATATTCACAAAGTGTTCAAAGTATGTGGAGCTGGAAGACACAGAAGCTTGGAATTGGGAATTAATGAAGTGTTGACCATGTGGTTAGTTTATATTTTTTAAATGTTTCCTGCTCTTGCTTTCAAATTGACTTCAGTGGATTTCTTCAAGCTAGTAATGTGTCTATGTTGATTGTTAAGTTTTAATTCTTGCAGGAAATTATGGTACTTCCCCCCATTTTCTTTATTTCTCAACGTAATTTTCTCAGATCTTGAAAAACACAATTTTTCTGAGAAATGCCAAAAGAAATTTTTGCATGGAAACTGCTTGTGAAAGCTAGGTGCCATGATGGAATTAGACGCTAGAGTTTTATTGAGGGAAATGATTATGCGAGATAATAGAGAAGAATCAAGAATAGGAAGAAAGAGCCTTAGACTCAGACACCTATGAAAGAGAAAGGGGAGGAAGGAAGACGTGGTAGGAAAAGTCAGACTGCAGTGCAATTCCCCCCCCCCACCCCCCAGTGCTCCCCTGTTCACAATTCAGACCAGGCACAAGGCATGGGCTGAGGGGGTTATGGGATCAGCTCACTCTGCCTCCTTTTTCAGTGCAAGAACACAGCCTGTGGTAAGCACCAGGAGGCCCTGCAGTGCAGTTTTGAAAATGTTTTCATCAGGCCAATGGAAGTCTTTGAACCAAAGTTGCCTGTTAGAGGAGACACACGTCTCTCAAAAGTGGGCCTGCATTAGTTCTGTGGAAAACAACTTGGCCACTCCTCTGAAGGCTAAGTATAGAATTACCATGACCCAGCAATACCACTTTTAGGTATATACCCAAAGAATTGAAAGCGTGGATTTGAACAGCTCTTTGCACACTGATGTTCAATTGCTAAAAGATGGAAGCAACCCAAGTCCATCAATAAATGAGTGGATAAAAATAATGTGGCATATATATACAGTGGAATAAATATTATACAGTCATGAAAAGGAGCAAAGGTCTGATACATGCAACAACATGGATGAATCTTGGGTGAAATAAGGCAAACACAAAAGGACAAACACTATATGATCTCACTGATATGAAATAGAGTAAGCAAATTCATAGAGTCAGAAACTAGAACACAGGTTACCAGGGGTTGGAGTGGGGGAAGGGAATGCAAAATTTCTTTTTGTGATTATGGAAAAGTTTTGGTAATGTACAATGGTGATGGTCATACAACATTGTGATTGTAATTAACACCACCGAATTATATATCTGAATGTGGTTAAAAGGGGGAAATTTTAGGTGGTATACATCGCTAGAACAAAAATTTTAGAAAAACCAACAGGAAGCGGATGTGGCTCAAGGGATTGGGGTCTCCTGGTGAAGGCAAGCTGGCCCACATGGAGTGCTGGCCCATGCAGAAAGCTGATGCAGCAAGGAGACACAACAAAAAGAGACACATAAGAGATGCAGCAGATCAGGGAGCTGAATTGGCACAAGAGATTGAATGCCTCTCTCCCACTCTGGAAGGTTGCAGGATCGGTTCCTGGCACCCTCTAAAGAGAAGACAAGCAGACACAGAAGAACACACAGCAAATGGACACAAAAAGCAGAGAGTGAGCACAAAAACAATGGGGCAGGGGGTGGGGGTGGAGGGGAAATAAATAAATCTTTAAAAATTAAAAAATAAAAGAAACCAACAACCATAGGACTGCACAACACAGTGAACCCTAATGTAAACTATGGACTATAGTTAATAGTACATTATAATAATATTCTCTCATAAACTGAGACAAAGTTATGAGCATGATCTTTCTGTAAATTTACAACTTCTATAATTTTAAAAAAAAAGTGGGCCTACATTATTATTCCCACCATAATCAGTCACTGGAAGCACAAAGGGTGACTTTGAACATGATGGTGGATCCAGGGAGCAGGAACAGGGGAGCACCAGTCAACGATGCTGTCAGCTGCAGATCTAAGGGGCATGTTTCTATGGCTACCACAGCACAAGGGAACTTTTAGGGACAGGGAGGGGGGAAGTATTCTATATCTTGATCTGCATGTGCAAATTCACACTGAGTTGTACACTTTTGTGAATGTTAGTTACGATTCATTTAAAAAATAAAAGGGAGACAACCAGCAAGATGGCAATGGAGTAAGGGGGTCTTAGAAATGAAATTGGAGGAATCATACTACTTGACTTCAAAACATACTACAAAGCTACAGTAGTGAAAACAGCATGGTATTGGCATAAGGAGAGACACACAGACCAATGGAACTGAATTGAGAGTTCTGATATAGATCCTCATATATATAGCCATATAATATTCAATAAAGCCACCAAACCCTCTCAACTGGGAGAGAATGTCCTATTCAACAAATGGTGCCTGGAGAACTGGATAGCCATATGTAAAAGAATGAAAGAGGATTACCATCTCACACCTTATACAAAAATCAACTCAAGATGCATCAAAGACCTAAATATAAGAGCCAAGACCATAAAGACTTTGGAAAGCAGTGTAGGAAAGATTTTTTTAATGTAATATTAAAAAAATGAATTATAAAAAAAAAATAAATAAATAAAAGAAAGGATACTAGATATACTGTTTAATAGTATAAATATAAGAATGCTCTTCATTTACAAAATGCTAAGAATATGGTGATACACTGGAAAATTACAACTATTATAACATACGGACTATATTTAATAGTAATACTGTAATATTTTGTAGCAATGGCAAGAAGATATATTTTTTCAATACTAAGGGACAACAATAGGGTGGTATAAAGTGGCATGGAATTTTTTTTCCTTTTGGAGTAATAAAAATTCCTAAAATTGACTGAAGGATTAAAATGCAACATTGTGATGAAAATGAGACTGAGTGTACATGTTGAGGAGAATGTACAAAGCATGGGGTTGTATAACACAGGGACTCCTATGGTGGATGATAGGGTATGGTTGATAGGAAAATATCAGAATGGTTCTCATGAATGATAACAAATATATAATACTAATTGTCCCAGCCCGCAGGAGGGTAACGAGGGCTCGAAACCTGCCGAGAAAGAATGGTGGGACAAGAGACACGAAGAACGACAGCAAGACAGTGTTCTGATCAAGCTGCAAAATTTTATTGAGGGAACAAAGCATATATACTCTTGGGAAGGGGAGGAGCGGTGGGTGAAGAGGTGGAGGCTAGGGATTGGCTGTTACTGTTGCTGGGGTAAGTGGCAGGGTTCAGGGATTGGTGGCTGCTGTTGCTGGGGTGGAAGGCAGACTTCAGTTTTGCGCCTTGCACCTGCACATTGCTGTATTAGCCTGGGCAGTGGCGGGAAACGGAGAACAAAGGAGCGGGGAGGAAGAAGAACAAGGAAGTGGGCTCCACTCTGGCGGCCATGTTACTGGCATTGCTGAACTCAGTGTATACTCGTATTGACTGCTCCCAACAACTAATAGAGGGTGTTAATAATGTGTGGGTTGGGGGAAGATACAACAAATGTAAAATATGGATTATAGCTAGTAGTAATATTTTGATAATGTTCTTTCATAGTCTGTAAAATATGTTTCAAAACAATGCAAGTATTGGTGGGGAGATATATGGGAGCCTTTTAGGAAGCTATGCATGTTAGTTTCATAAATTCACAAATTTTGCTATATATTTATTGTTTAGATTCATTGTATAAGTGATATACTTCAATAAAATTTTATTTAAAAAAATGGAAAAAAAAAGGGGAGGGTGGTGGTCTTAGAGTCAGCTCCTGCTACAGGACAATTAGTAAACACCCAGAGCTATCTGGAGCTAGCTGAAGCACCTGTTTGGGGGCTCCAGGAGATCAGAAGAACATCCTGCAATATCCTTGAAGGAATGGAAGGAGACTGCCCATCTGCAGAGAATATTCATAAGTAGAGCGCTCCATGCCACAGAGGCTGGTGCCCATCCTTCACTGGAGGCACAAGCCACCTCAGGAGCTGTTCCATGGCTGAAATTGGAAGCTCCACTTCTCAAAAATGGGGGAGGAAGAGACAGGTGGGCATCAACTTCAGCTACTGATGAGTAAATTCAGTGGGCTAAAGTATAATCCCAAGAACAGCTAAAGTTTGAACCTGTGCAAGTTGGAAAGAGGCTGGTGGCTGCCATTTTGACTCTGCCCCCAGCATGAGGGAACCTGGGTTGACCAAAAATCACACTGATGGTAGGAACCGGTTTCTTTTTCCCAGATTGGCCTTCATTCCTAGCCTAGGCTTCAGGGGGAAAGCTGGCGGGCCCTGCACCAGCCTATCCAGGTAACTGCAGACACATTTGACTGGCACAGGCTGAATAATCAGAAGTCTACCGGGCAACTGCAGTCATCTTGGACAAACTGCATAGATTGCTGCCCACATCTGCAGCTCCATCCCTTCCCCAAGCAGAGGAGAAAAGGATAAACTTCATCAGTCTCTCTGGGCAACTATAGTCTAGGCCTGCACAACTTGGATTATTACACACAGCTGTGACTCAGTCCCTACCCTGGCAAAGAAGGAAGTTGGGAGAAGCTTCATGGGTCCCTGGGGCAATAAGGGTAGCTTTAGCCTCCACAGCTTATAGCACCAACTACATTCTTGGCTCCTACTGCACAACCAGCAAGGGAGAAAGGCATGAAGCTTTAAACTAAAGAGAAAAACTGCACCCAGGATAAATACTCTAGTAAGCCAGATGCCAAGACACCAACAAAAAATTATAATCCACACCAAGAAACAGGAAGATATGGCCTAGTTAAAGGAAAAAGATAAGCCTCCAGATGACATAAAGAAGTTGAGACAACTAATCACAGATGTTCAAATCTCCTTAATAAATTCAATGAGATGGCTAAAGAGATTAAGGATATTAAGAAGACATTGGATGAGCACAAAGAAGAATTTGAAAGCATACATAGAAAAATAGCAGATCTTATGGAAATGAAAGGCACAATAAATGAAAATTTGAAAACACTGGAATCATATAATAGCAGATTTGAGAAAGCAGAAGAAAAGATTGGTGAATTTGAAGAAATGGCCTCTGAAAGTGAGCATACAAAAGAATGGAAAAAATTGAACAAGGTCTCAGAGAACTAAACGACAACAAAAGATGTGCAAACATAATTGTAATGGGTGTCCCAGAAGAAGAGAGGGGAAAAGGGGCAGAAAGAATATTTGAAGAAATAATGAGGAAAATTTCCCAACCCTATTGAAGGACATAGATATCTATGTCCAAGAAGCACAACATACTCCCATCTGAAAAAATCCACATAGACCAACTCCGAGACACATATTAATCAGAATGTCAAATGCCAAAGACAAAGAGAGAATTCTGGAGAACAGCAAGAGAAAAGCAATGCATAACATGTAAGGGATACCCAATAAGATTAAACGCTGATTTCTCACCAGAAACCATAGAGGCAAGAAGGCAGCGGTAGAATGTATTTAAGATACTACGAGAGAAAAACTTCCATCCAAGAATCTTTTATCCATCAAGATTGTCTTTCAAAACTGAGGGCAAACAAGGAGTGCCCTGCCATGCAGGGGATGTCCCCCGCATAGGGGAGCCCCACGCACAAGGAATGCACCCTGTAAGGAGAGCCACCCAGGGCAAAAAGAAAGTGCAACCTGCCCAAGAATGGTGCTGCACACACTGAGAGCTGGCACAACAAGATGGCGCAACAAAAAGAAACACAGATTCCCGGTGCAGGGTAGAAGTGGTCACAGAAGAACACAGCGAATGGACACAGAAAGCAGACAAGTGGGGGGGGAGGGGAGAGAAATAAATAAATAAATAAATATTTTTTAAAAATGAGGGCGAGATTAGAATATTCACAAATAAACAGAAACTGAGAGAATTTCTAACCAAGAGACCAGTTTCAGGAAATTCTAAAGAGTGTGTTAGAGCCTGAAAAGAAAAGATAGGAGAGAGAAGCCTAGAACAGAGTCTAGAAATGAAGATTATATCAACAAAATTAACTAAAAATGTCCAAAGAGTGGTGAAAATAAAATATGACAGATAAAACTCAAATAGTCATGAATAAACTTAAGCAACCATGTAAAGCTCTTGTATTCAGAAAACTGCAACTCAGTGTTAAAAGAAATCAAAAAAGTCCTAAATAACTGGAAGAACATTCCGTGCTCATGGATTGGAAGACTAAATATCATTAAAATGTCAATTCTACTCAAATTGATATACAGATTTAATGCAATCCCAATAAAAATTCCACCAGCATTTTTTAAATGGGAAACATGATTATCAAATTAATTTGGAAGGGTAAGTGGTCCTGAAAGACAGAGACATCTTAAAAAGGAAAAATGAACTCTCATCTCCAGACTTTAAATCATATTACCAGATACAGTGGTAAAAACAGCATGGTACTGGCATAAAGACAGACCAAACTGATGGTTCAGAAACAGACTCTCACATCTATGGTCAAGTGATTTTTGACTAGCCTGTCAAACCCACACAGCTCAGGCAGAACAGTCCATTCAACAAATGGTGCTAAAAGAACTGGATATCCATAGCTAAAAGAAGAAAAGAGGATCCCGATCTCACACCTTATCCAAAAATTAACTGAAAATGGATCAAAAGAGTAAAAATAAAAGCAAGAACCATAAAGCTTTTATAATAAATTGCAGGAAAATGTCTTGAGGACCTGGTGGTAGGTTGTAGATTCTTAAAGGAGATAAGAGGAGGACTGAGTGGACTACTGATGTTTAATGTATGTAGTTTTAATTAGCTTTACTGTAAAAGTGTGGAAATGTATAGAGTGGATGGTAACACAGTGAGTAACAGCTGGTTTATAAATGGGGATGTGGCTGAAAATGGTAGTCTAGGTATGTAAATGCCAATTGACAGAATGCTAGAGAATAATCTAGGAACTGAATAGCACAGTAAACCCAGAGGTGGATGAGAACTGTGGTTGATGGTACAGATGCCAGAGTGTCCTTTGTTAGCTGGAGCAAATGTACATCACTATTGCAAGGGTAGTGGGAATGTGAAGAAGAATACAGCTGGAGTGACCTTTGGACTGTGGTTACCAGTAATAATGTAATATTCTTGCATCTATGCCAAAGACATACTGTGTTGATAATGGGGCAGTATGGAAAATGTGTGCCAAATATACACTATGGGTGTGGTAACTATCAGATGATATTATCTTGTAATCTATAACAAATGTTCCAACACAGTGTGGTGTGTTGATAGAGGGGTGTTGTTTGGGAATTTTACACATGTGCATGATTGTTTTATAAGTTTACAACTTCTGTCATAAAAATATATTTTAAAAATAACAATTGAGTGGGTTGGGGAAAAATACACCAAATATAAGATTAAGACTCTAATCAGTAGTAAGATTTTGACAATATTCTTTCATAACTTGTAACAAATGTCTTATGACAATGCAAGGTTTTGGTGGAGGGTTGTTGTGTGGGACCCCTCTATGATGTTATATATGTTTGCTTTGTAAGTTCACAACTTTTACTATAGACTTATTATTTATGTATGTTCATGTAGTAATGATATAAAATAATAATAATAGGGTGGGTTGGGGGAAAATACTTTGGTTATTAGTAGTATTTTGACAATACTCTTTAATCATTAGTTAAAAATGTTTAACAACAATGCAAGGTATTGGTGGTAGGGTGAGGTATAGAGTCCTGTATGATGCTATTTATGTTTGTTTTCTAAGTTCACAACTATTACTATACACTTATTGTTTATGTATGTTTATGTATGAGTGATTTACTTCAATAAATTTTTTTTAATGGAAAAAAAAATAAAAGGGAGAAGGGGCTCCTCCAGCAGGCATGGGAGGATGAATCCATTGGCAGATAAACGTGCTGTATACAGTAACTTCTATCACAAATCCAACTAGAAAACTTCAGTTGGATCCCTAATAGCCTTCTCAAATTTAACATGTGAGGAAAACAGAACTCCTGAATTCTACAGGACTTCTTGTTGCCTCCAATCTGTTTTTCATACTGTTTTCCTTATCTCGTTAAAGGCAGCTTTGTTCCTTTAGTTACTCAGGCCAAAAGCCTTGACATAATCGGGACTGCTCTTCACTCTCATGCCCCACATCTGTTCTGTCAGAAAATCCTTCAAATAATATTCATATTCTAGCCACCTTTACCCCCTCCACTGCTGCCTCTCTGGTCTAGCCCAGACTATCTTTCCATTTTCCCAGCATCGGACCTCTCCCACCTCCCACCTACTGTCAACATATTAGCCAGAGTAATCATTCAAAAACATAAACCATATCTTGCCTCTCATCTGTCTGAAACTCTCCATTGACTTCCTACTGCACTCAGAGTAAAGGTCATAGTCTTGCATGGCCTGGAAATCGTTACAAGTTCTGGCCTCCCACAACCTCTCAGACCTCATCTCCTACCATCTCCCCCTTGCTCTTGGCATGCTGGTCTTTTGGCTTCCTTGGTGTTCCTTGAAAAAAGCCAAGCATGCATTTGTCTCTGCCCCTGTACCTGCTATTTCTTGGAGGACTCATTCTCTGTTTGGCTTACTTCCTAATTCTCCCCTTTCTCCAACTTTTCACATTATGAAAAATTTCAACCATACAGAAAAGTTGAAAGAATGGTACAATAAACACCAATATATTTTACCCTATTTTAGTTTGCTACGAGCTGCCAATGCAAAATATCAGAAATGGGGTGGCTTTTATAATGGGAATTCTTTAGGGTAAAATCTTACAGTTCCAAGACTGTGAAAATGTCCAAATCAAGACATTATCAGAGATGCTGTCTCACCAAAATTATTCTTCTCCTATATAACCACAGTACCACTGCCACACCTATGAAAATTAACAATTTTTCCATGTCACCTAAACTTCATTCTGTTTTCAGTTTTCACCATTTATCCCAAGAATGGCTTTTGCAGCTTTTTTTTAAAGTATCCAATTTATGTTTATGCATTACATTTGGTTATTATGTCTATTTGATTTCTTTTAGTTTAGAACAAGGCACCTAACTTTTTTCCCCATGATGTTGACTTATTGAAAAGCTTAAGCCAATTGTTTGATAGCAAATTGCATATTCCATGTTCTCCATCCCCATGTTTCCTAAAAACTGGAAGTTAGGTCTGGAGGTTTGATTAGATTCAGATTAAATATATTTTGCAAGAATATCTCATAGGTTATGTTGGGTATATCATATCACACCAGGAATCAAAAGCACCCAGAGGAGGCGGCTTAGATACTCACTGGCAAAAATCTGAGGAATTCATATGAAAATGTTGAGGATGCTCAATCAAGAAGGGAAAGATGCAATTTAAGATCTGAAGGGGGAAGCAGACATGGCTCAAATGACAGAGCATCCATCTACCTTATGGAGGGTCCAGGGTTCGATCCCCAGGGCCTCCTGACCCTTGTGGTAAGCTGGCCCACGCACGATGCTGCCATGCGCAAGGAGTGCCATGCCACACAGGGACACCCCAGTGTAGGGGTGCCCCAAGTGCAAGGTGTGTGCCCCGCAAGGAGAGCTGCCCTACATGAAAAAGTGCAGCCCGCCCAGGAGTAGTGCCACACACATGGAGAGCTGACACAGCAAGATGACTCAATAAAAAAGAGACGCAGATTCCCAGTGCCACCTGATAACGCAAACGGATGCAGAAGAACATACAGTGAATGGACACAGACAGCAGACAATGGGGGAGGGGGGAAGGGGAGAGAAATAAAATAAATCTCAAAAAAGAAAAAAGATCTGATGGTATTTCTTAATATTAGTGCACTTACCACAGTAGCTGGGCATGTTTTTATTAGACAAGGCTGAATATAACACTGGCCTATCCTAAAAGCTGAGGTGATGCAAATTCCTGAGTAGAATGAAGAAAAAGAAATCAAAGACTTGAGCAATTATCTATTGAATTTACCAAATATTCTCCAATCTACCCCTAGCAGGGCCCAGAAGACATTACCTTTATTAAAGGCATGAGACATACTTTGTTAGAAAAATACTAGAATCATTAAAACATTATTTAGAAGGTATTCTCTATGGGCCAAGAATACTAGTGAAGCGTACCACCTATTTTCAATGGAGATGAGATGTTTCCAATAGTAGCCTTTAACGGTGGGCATTTCTACCATACCACTGCTATTTATGGTGATCAGAATGGATAACAAGATCTTTGATGGGGTGAATTGAAAAGAGTCCCAAATACTTGTCATCTCACTGAAGTCCTTCTTGATCTGTACAACCAAAATGTCTCAAGGTTAGAAGATAAAGGTCATCAAGGTAGAAATGTAACCCTATATTTACTGCTAGACCTGAGCCAATCTGCAGAACCTATTGAGTCATGAGAAAGCCAGATATCCTTGAGGAGGGAGCTAACAAAAGCCCTACAAGTACATAATGTACATCTCACTCCTGGACTTCCCCAAAGGGACCCATTACTATTGTATCTGGGTAACTGTACTCTGGGGAAACTACACAAACACTTGGACACTGGATATTAGCTGGGTACTCAGGATGTCATTGTGCACTTGTCAGAATGGGGACTTACGGGAATCAGGTAATGATGGAGTTTTAACCTAAGTCTACCTCACTGTAGACTCAGGGGAACCTTAAACCCCTTGCATAGTATTTCCCCAAGTTTCTGAATGTCTAGTTGCAAAAGATGTCCTGAGCAACTGTGAAGTAGGGACTAAGAGAGGAGTGAAGAAGAGGAAGTTCCTAGAGCTCTTCCCTGCCCAAATAATAAATCAATAGCAATACTACTTCTCTGGAGGAAATTGCAGATATTAGCGTTACCATTAAAGACTTAGATGCAGCAGTGGTGATTCCTATCACATCTCCATTAACTTGTCAGTCTGGCTGATCCAGAAATGGACGGATTTGGGAGGAAGACAGTGGATTACCATAAACTTAATCACGTGGTGGCATGCATTGCAACTGCTGTTCCAGAAGTCATTTGTTTAATGAATCAAATCAGGATAGTGCCTGGCACCTGATATATGGCTATTCACATGGCAATTTAGGAGGAAGATCTATCCTATATTTCCCAAAGATGGCTACATCAATATATATCTCATACCATGAACTCATCTTATAATGTAACATTGTCATTCTTCCATCAAAAAGTGGGGTCTATTTTCTCTTCCCTTAAAACTGCCTTGGCCAATAGAATGCAATAGAAATGACACCATGTGACTTTTGAAGCTAGGTTACAAAGAGGCAATATGGCTTCCTCATGGATCTCTCTCTTTCTTTCTTAGGACTCTTGCCCTTGGGACCAAGCCACCATAAATCTCAGGCTACAGGGAGAGGTCATGTATATGTGTACTGGCCAACAGCCCCAGTGGGGGCCACATGGTAATGAATAAACCCTCAGATGATTCCAGCCCTCTGCCTTCATCTTCCAACTCGGCCCCAGGCAACATGGAGCACAGAGAAGCCATCTGCACTATGCTCCATCTAAGGCCCTGACTCATGGAAACTGTGAGAAATAATAAAAGATTATTGTTAAACTAGAAAATAATAGGCAATAATATTAATATAATAGGTCCTGCCTCATCAGTTAATTATTTGAGATATGTCAGGATAACACTTGTAACGTGAGGCACAAGTTGCTGAAGTTTTCACCGCTTCTATTAAGAAAGACATGCATTAATTGGTGACTCTCTTGGGATTTGTGAAGCATATGTATCATATTTGGGTGTTTTGGCTCAACTGATAGTGTGTGTGACCTGAAAAGCTACCTCTAGCTGCCTGGAGCTCAGAATGGCAAAAGTCTCTTCTTGTTCAGGATAGATGGCTTTGTCCTCCTCCCTTATATCTGTACATCAGCAGCAGATTAGGATGCTGTGTAGTATCCTCTTACAAGTCCCAATACAAGAATCACAAAGGAGGCAACTATGATTTTCAAAGCTATACCCTCTTTGGCAAATAACTATTTCCCCCACTGGACCCTGGGATGGATTGTACCTCTGATCACAACACTCCAGTTGCCAGGGAACCCGAGCTGCCCCTCATGAATTGGGTAGTGGTCTGGCTGGGCCATGTCCTTGGGGGACCCCTAATGTTACTATCCCTAGATTTTTTTCTCTTCGGTTAGTTGGATTTACTGGAGAAGTTTCTTCAGATCTGCTGCCCAGAGAATATAGACCTGGGTAGGAGACTTCTGGGAAGAACTTTGGGAATCTCAAGTCCAGAGTGTCAATTTTTATTAACCTTTAACCTTTCACACCCTTCTTCCCTCTCCCCACACTGTTTTCAGCATAGTACCCTGCTCTCAGCTGCATCTGGGGTCTCTCAGTTCAGAGACCCCTCTGTTTTTATCTTCACTTGAGACTGCAGAGCTAGAAGAAGACTATGACCTGACTATATAGGGTAGTGTAGGGATACCAGGAATCTAACTGCTTCTTCAACAGATTTGCAACTAATATTCTATTTTTAGCTTCACTTTCATTCCCCATTTACAGAGGTACCCCAGGCTACCAATTTCTGTGATGTAAATTGGGTTTCTTCTTGGCTTTCTCCACTGTTCACTTAGGAGTCAGCCTTTTCAGGACTCATAATTCTCCATCTGCTTTCCAGTTTCCAAAACTGTGTTACCTCTCCTCTTCCATTCAATTTATCCCTGTGGTTTTTATGCCTTTGGTTTCAAATTCCTTTTTATATAGTTTTGTTAGGGTTTTATGAGGGAGTGGAGCTAAATGCTCATGTTCAATCTTCTTCTTTTCACTAAAATTTAAGACACCAAGACTGAGACTAGGAAAGAATAGAGGCCAGGTGATGAGACCCTTCCTTTTTGAAGGGATGTTTCCCAGGGGAGTTGTAGACTGAGCGCCTCAAAGAAAAGGGACAGTGTTGTGACTACAATCCTTGTGAAGTCCCACCTCATTGAATACTTTCCCTTTAAGAAGGCCCAAGTTAGCTACAATTTTAATTCTGAAAATTACCTGATCCTTTCATAAAAATTAGCATGAAATTGTGCTGTCTGGGGTGTTAAATTTGTGGGGACTTACGCAGATGGCTTTGTTCTGCCCCATTGTCTCCGAGGATGGAAAAGGGACGTTAGCTTTGAGGTCCCAACCCTAGTGAAACCAGTAGCTGCTAGAGACTCGCAACCCTTTAGGACTGTTCCAGAGAGGACAGGAGAAGAGAGAATAACTGTTCATTCTCATGTGTTAGTGAAGGTTGGTTGTTTGAAGAGAAAGGAGGACACCAGCAAAACTCTGAAGTATTTAAGCTGTGTAACAAGATCATCTATAAACTTATTGAATAAACTGGAAGCAGAGGCTCAAAGGTAGGGGTGATTGTGACTCTGAAAGAAAATTTAAATTTTTATGTATTTTTTAAACTTTTTAATTAAAGTATATACTACATTTAGGAAAATACATGAATCATAAATACTCATTTTGATGAATTATCTACATATTTATTTCTAATGTGTGATAAAAGAAATATAACTGGTACATTAAACACGAAATTTCAAATATATGGTTTGGGATGGAGCGGTGAGGCATGATAACCCACTTTACAAGGACTGAATGACTTATAGGCTCATAGCTCACATAGTCAGTGACCGTCTGATTTGGATTCTTTCAGAGGCAGATCCTGAGACAAGGATTGGAGTGAAAGTAGTTTATTTTCATGTGGGAAAATAGCTTGAATTTGAACATGGGAACCTGGCTTGAAGTTGAAATGTTTCCATAATGCAGATAAAAAGTGTGGGCTTAGGAGCACCGGCCTTGACTAGATGGAAGGCTGTCTGGTCAGCATGAAAACTGTTTGCATGAGGAATCATTTGAACTTTGTATGGCCTGTTCCCTAGTATTGCAGGTGCTGCAGCTGTAATAACAAGCAGCCTTGAAAGTAAACATAGATAACTACCACTTTGTAATTTCTAATAAATACGATGTGGAAACTAGGGTCAAGGCTCTCAGTTCCAGAAGCTGTTGAGTCCCCGGGTCCTATCTTGATTTTCTGTCTCATGTCTTTCTTTCTGTCCTTTTATTTCTTCAGTTCTGCAACTCCTTCCCTTCGTGTAAACCTATTGCTGAGGTGTTCTCAGCATTTGGGAGCATAGGAAATACCATAGGGAAGTAGGTAAATGAGACATGGAAAGGAAGATCGCCAGGGAAGGGTATTCTATTACGTCAGCTACCATTGTAGGAAACTGGTGCTTAGTGTCAGTGAAACACTGGGAAACTACAAAATACATACCTTGGAATCATGCCACCCAGGGGTGTGCAGGCTGGATGTTTTTGTACCAACTTCCAAGAGATACTGGTTGAGTGATAATGGCAGCGGTGTTAAAAGGAGTTTTTGGTGTTAATTCCTTGGTATCTGGGCTAGCCAGGTTTAGGCACAGAGGTGCAGATACTGGCAGCTGGCAGTTCCTGGAAGGTCTGAAGAATATGTGCAGGACACAAATAGCACTTAACTAGTCTCAACCTCTTCTGCATTCTTTTTAGCATTCTTTTGCTTAAAGTTGACAATTGTTTGCTATGGAAAATATGCAGAAGAATATATAATGGTAAATTTGGCCTTACTCTGTCATTATTGATAGTGCTAATTTCCTTTTGACTGTAGCCTGGAGAAGTCATGGAGACACTCAGTAGCCATCTTCCAGCCTTTGCTTACCCCCTACTTTCCCCCTCTTGTTTTTTTTTTTTTTTTTTTGCTTGCAGGTTCTTCAGTGTTTCCAGTTTTCAGTCTGGGGTTGATGTTAAGTCTAATGGAATGAATCAGAAATTGGGAACAGGTGACACAAGCTGCTTGCCAGGGCAGGAACTCTGCACAAATTTTTCTTGATACATGCTTTTTGCAGGTCCCCTCCCCTTGGGGTATATAAATACCTAGCCCTCAGGTAGCAGAGGGTTCCTCATCTCTGAAGCAAAGTGGGGTGAGTAAAGCCACCATCCACCAACCCTGACCCAAGCAGTCAGCCTCTCCAGGGAACTGGCCATGATGAGGTCTCTTCCCTGCTCTTTTGGACCCTTTGTGCTGTGTGGTGAAAATAATATTTCTAAAGAAGGTTGAAGATTGTGATGATAATGTGAATAGTTGGATACAATTTACTGATTATGCACAGGGAGAACCAGCAACTCAAAATGTGCACAAAGATTTAAGATAAACATCTCACAATGTTGTTAAAATTGTCAGTCATGTAAGACTGGACCACTGAACTCTTCCTTTTTCTCAGTTCCATTTAGAGGTAGCAAATGATTTCAAACAGCTTCTGTTTCATTCAGAAGCTCCTTGATTTTCCCTCAGAAGAATCCTCATTTGTCTCTTTAAGAGGTTAAAATAACTTCATCTTTCTGAATCTCATATACTTTGTGAGAGCATGTGACTAACTGGCACTGGCTTTGCAAATTAGAGTATCTTGCGATATACATGTGTCCTTAGAACAGTCTAAATTCAGTACTGCAAGGCAAGGTTTAAACCAGTTTTTGTTTTGACAGATCAAGTGCATTAAATTACAGTATTGTGTAACTGGAGTTAGTGGAGGGGTTAGATTTTTATATTTATGAATTGGTATCTTAGTTTGCTACAGGACAATGGCTTCTATAATGGGAATTTTATTAGGTAAAAGCTTACAGTTCCAAGGCGGTGAAAATGTCCAAATCAAGGCATCATCAGAGTTTTGCTGCTAGCAGATCCTGGAGATTTGCCCTGTGGTGAGGCAAGATGATGGATCTGCAGCTCTCTCTCTACTTTCTCCTTGGGCTTGGCTGTAGGTGATCAGGCGACTCTCCCTGAATCTCATCTCCTCGAGCCTCTCGGGCTTCTCTGTCTTTCTGCAGCTGGAGGTGAACCTGGAGTCACATGGCCAGGTCAAAATGGCAGAGCTCCTTTTTCTGTGTCTCACTGTCTTTGTGTGTTCTCAGTTTATGTAAGACCAAGCAAGAGGGCAGAGACTTAACCTGGGTCATGCCTCACTGACATAGTCCAATCAAAAGCCCTAAATGATCCAATCAGGTGATCTAATTAAGGCCCTTTAAATGAACTTAATACAATCAAAGGGTCCCACAACCACAGGAATGGATTCGTTTAAAAATGTAATTTTTCCTGGGTTGCACAAAAGAACTTCAAACTGTCACAGTTGAGTTCCTTTTGTTGTTTGAATGATATGATTGTTAACTCATTTAAACTACTTCCTGAAGCTGTATTTTGAAGGTAATGAGAAGACACTGAAAGACTTAATGGAATGTCTTCATAGAGGTTGCCTGAATCTGATGGCAGAGAAAAACAGATAAGGAGCCCTTTCTCCAGTATCTTTATACACATAATCCAGTCTATGACACATGACACAATTTGAAGAACAGATTTAGATAGTGTATTAGATGGCCTGTTGAAATAATGGTTTATTAAGCAGAAATTTATCATAATTTTGGTTAGTTTAACTTTATCAGAATAGGCAGGGCAGTATATTTTCACCCTTTCACATTAATGCATGCATGCAAGTTAGGATCTTGAACACTGGTTCATATCAAAACTGAAAAATGGAAACTTATTAACATAGAAATCCATCTTTAAAATAAGTTAACAGCAAGCCAAATATATCCCTCCTTTTAAATCGATAATTCCATTCTTCTCATTGAGAAACTTATTTTCAGATATGGGATTTTTTTTGTTGTTGAGGCACAGCAGGAAGGCTGAGGGTTTACTTAAGGTTTCTAGGACACACATAGAACAGGACAGATCTTCGAGGTCCTGAGTAACTGGAGACATGGTCAAAAGGTCGGTTCTCAAAGTGTCCGGCACTGGGACCGAGGCCCTACCCAAGGCCTCGGACCTAATCGTGCAGCCTGGCAAGCCTGAGACCCGAGCCTTTAGTTTGTCCCTGAAGAAGCGACAGGAAAACCAGCGAGAAGGGAAGTGCTTGGTCCTGCAACTGAGGCTGTAACAGGCAGCATCGCCCAATGGTCTCCGCGAGCAGAGGTTCTTCGGCTGGAGGCTTTACGAGAACCTTCTCCTGGCCGCCTGGAGGTCAGAGGGGCAGCGGCAGTCGGGGGGACGACCACCCCGCGGGAGCAAAACCGCCAGCCCTCCCGAGGCCTTCTCGCACGTGACAGCAAGAGAAGGCTACTGGCCTCGGTGTGGGGGCCAGGATCCCGGGGGGAGCAAGCACGGGATGCCCACGATTTCGACAGCCCCGGCCTGCTCAGGGAGGCAGGCGACAGGCCCGCGGGCGTGGCCGCGGCCCGTTCAGGCCTTGTCCCCTCGGGCGCCGGGCAGCTGCTTTAGCAGCCCGCTCTGCACGACCCCTAGGGCCCCTCCAGCGGCCTGTCGCAGTCGGCTGTCCACGGCCCCGCGCAGGTCGTTGACTCTAACGTCCGGCAGGAGGGGCAGACCAACCTCCTCCCCCGCGGGCCAGGCCCCAGCGGCGCCTGCGAAGGTACGAGCCGGCCGGCTCCTTCCGCTCGTCGTCGGGATTTGGCGCCCCTGGCCCGGGTGGGGGCCCAGGCTCGTGCACCGCGGCAGCGCCCGCGGCTCCTGGCGGCTCGTAGGGGGCAGGCTCTTGGGGGGCAGGCGCAGAAGCGCCCGCTGGAGCGCCCTCCGTGCCTGCGCGTGGGGGCGCCGTCCCGGGGCCGCCCTGCGCTCGCGTCCCGCGCGGTGCGGCCTGGGGCTGGCGCGCGGTGCCGTGCACCCGGCCAGGCAGACCTGCGGCCGGCCCCCGCCCCCGGCCCGGCTGCTGGCACTCAGCGTGGGGGTCCTCGGCCTCCACTCCCGTCCCCACAGCAGGGGCGGCTGCGGCTTCTCCCTCGTCAACAGCGGCCGCTTCCGCCTCCCGGGGCTGCCTCCTGTCTGGGGACCCTCCTCCTAACACGTCCTGGCTCTGCCTCTCTGGGCTCCGGGGCGCCCCCGTGGGCTCCTTTGCCCAGATCTCAGTGTCGCTGGAGCCGGCGGCTTCGCGGGCAGCGCCCTCCTGGCCTTCTCGCGGCTTTGTCTGGGCTGCCTGGGGCTCTGCGTCGGCACCGCCAGCAGGAGGGCCTGGAGGGTCTCCAGTGGCGGCCCCTCGAAGCCCCCGCGGCTCGCTGGCCGTGTTCTGCGGGGGGGAGGGGGGAGGCAGGCGACCTCCAGGGGCTTCGAGCACGTGCTCCAGCGGCTGGGGAGGAGGATCCCCGTCTCCCCAGCAATCCCCTGGTGGGCCTCGCCCTTCCCCCTGAGTTCCAGGGCCCCGGGCTCGGGATGCTTCTCCCCTTGTTTGGACTCGGCCCTCTCCCCCTCCTGCCACTGCTGGTGGATCTCCTCGCGCTGCTCCTCGATCACGGCCAGCAGTTTCTCCTGCTGATCGAGCAGGCGCTTCTGCTGCACCTGCTGCTCTTTAATCACCTGCAGCAGGACGGCGTGGTCAAGCATCTCTGCCTTGCCGGCTTCCTCCAACTTGCCACCGCCGCCATCCTCTCCCTGTCTGTCCCTCGGCGTCCCTCTGCGCCCGAGCACGGACTCCGGCTTGTCCGCCGGGGGGAGAACCTTCCCACCCAGGTGGCTCTCCGCGCAGCGGGGCCAGGCAGTGGGAGGCACCTCCTGAGAACCCGCCTGGGGACCCTGGCCACCTGGCCCCAGGTGCTCACCTGTGGATGGGCGGGGCGGCGGGCTGTCTGCTTCCGGAACCTCCTGGGGGCCCTTGGGAGCGCCACCTATGGGAGGATGCTGGGGGGAACTGCACCACCCTCTCCAGACAACTTTAGTCACTCTAGGCCAGTACAGACTATTGGGTACACCTGTGGCTACCTCCCTGCCTCGACAGGGCAGGAGGAGGGGCAATGGTCCCTCAGCCTCTCCAGGAAACTTCAAGTGCTTTTGGCCTACACAGACTAGATTGTTGGACACATCTGTGACTCCATTCTGACCCTGGCAGGGGAGAAGGGGGGCCAGCGGTTTGTCAGTCTATCTGGGCAACTGTGGCCAATTTTGGCCTGCACCACTTAGTTCACTACCCACACCTATGGCTCCATCCCTGCCCCAGGCAGGGGAATAAGGGGCATGGAGATTCAGCAGTCTCTTTGGGCATCTACAGCCGGTCTTGACCTGAATGGCTTGGATTACTGCACGTAACTGTGGCTCCATCCCCACCCCTGGCAGGGAAGAAAGGTAGGAGAAACTTCTTGGGTTCTTGGGGCAATACAGGTAGCTTCAATCTCCAGAGTTTATAGTACCAATCACATCCTAGGCTCCTACTATACCCCAGCAAGGGAGAAAGGGAAAGAAACAGATTTTAAAAAGAACTGAAAATTTTCAGATTGGCTAAACATGAACCATTATAAAGTTCCAAAAAGTTGAACCAAGTGTCAAAGAGGGGCTATAGGGCAAAGCCAGTAAAATTAAAAGCCCTAAACTAAGACAGAAACATAGCCCAGAATAAATACATCAAGTAAATTAGATGCCTAGATATCAACAAAAAATTACAATCCATACCAAGAAACAGGAAGATATGGCCCAAAGGAACAAACTAAATTTCCAGATGACATAAAGAAGTTGAGACAACTAATCACAGATATTCAAACAAATCTCCTTAATAAATTCAATGAGATGGCTAAAGGGATTAAGGATATTAACAAGACACTGGGTAAGCACAAAGAAGAATTTGAAAGCAAGCTAGAAAAATAGAAGAAATTATGGGAATGAAAGACATAATAAATGAAATTTAAAATACAGTGAAGAGGGAGCAGATGTAGCTCAGTGGTTGAGTGCCTGCTACCCATGTATTAGGTCCTGGGTTCAATACCTGGTACCTTTCTTTAAAAAAAAAAAGATACAGTGGAGGCATATAACAGCAGATTTGAAGAAGCAGAAGAAAGAATCCGTGAGTTTGAAGACAATTTGTCTCTGAAAATGAACCCACAAAAGGGAACTAAATGACAGCAAGAGGTATGCAAACATATGTGTTATGAGTGCCCTAGAAGGAGAATACAAGGGAAAAGGGGCAGGAGGAATATTGAGGAAATAATAGTAGACAACTTTCAAACCCTTTTGAAAGACATGGATATCCATGTTCAAGAACCACAATATATTCCAATCCAAATAAATCCAAATAGATCTACTCTGAGACAGGTACTAGTAACAACACTCTCATCATTGTATAGAATATCTGGGCAAAGGAGCAATAAAGAAACAAAGAGCTTGAATAATATGATAAATGAACTAAACCAATAAGCATAGACAGAACATTATACCCCAAAACAGCAGGATATACATTCTTCTCAAGTGCTCATGGATCTTTCTCCAGGATAGATCATATGTTGGGTCACAAGAGAGATCTCAATAAATTTAAAAAGATAAAAATATATGAAGAACATTCTCTGATCATAATGGAATGAAGCTGGAAATCAATAATAGGCAGAAATGGGAAAATTCACAAATATATGGAGATTAAATAACACATTCTTAAATAATCAGTGCGTCAAAGAAGAAATTGCAAGAGAAATTAGTTAATATCTCTAGGTGAATGAAAACAAGAACACACTGCATCAAAATCTATGGGATGCAATGAAGGCAGTACTGAGAGGGAAATTTAAAACCCTCAAAGCTTTCATTTAAAAACAAGAAACAACTAAAATCAATTACCTAACTACACAGCTGGAGGAATGAGAAAAAGAACAGCCAACTAATCTCAAAGCAAGCAGAAGGAATGAAATAACAAATATTAGAGCAGAGATAAACAAAATTGAGAAAAAAAGCAATAGAGAGAATTAGGAAAACCACAAGCTGGTTTTTCAAGGAGAACAACAAAATTGACAACCCTTAGATAGACTGACAAAGAAAAAAAGAGAAGGTGCAAATAAATAGAATCAGAAATGAAAGTGGGGACTTTACTACTGACCCCACAGAAATATAAAAGATCATAAGTGGATACCATGAACAACTGTATGCCAACAAATTAGATAATCTAGATGAAATAGACAAATTTCTAGGAACATATGAAAAACCTACACCGACCCTAGAAAAAATAGAAGACCTGAACAAGCCAATCACAAGAGATTGAAACAGTCATCAGAAACCTCCCCAAGGGAAGTAGATATGGCTCAAGCAGTTGGGTGCCCACCTACCACATGGGAGGTCTCAGGTTCAGTTCCTGGTGCCTCCTAAACAAGATGATCAAGACAATGAGCCAACATGATGGGCTGGCATGGCGAGCTGATCTCAACAAGATGACCCAACAAGATGAAACAATAGGGAAACGGACTTGGCCCAGTGGTTAGGGTGTCCGTCTAGCACATGGGAGGTCCGCGATTCAAACCCCGGACCTCCTTGACCCATGTGCAGCTGGCCCATGCACAGTGCTGATGCGCACAGGAGTGCCCTGCCACGCAGGGGTGTCCCCCGCATAGGGGAGCCCCACGCACAAGGAGTGCTCCCCCATAAGGAGAGCCGCCCAGTGCAAGGGAAAGTGCAGCCTGCCTAAGAATGGCGCCACCCACACAGAGAGCTGACACAACAAGATGACACAACCAAAAGAGACACAGATTCCTGTGCCGCTGACGATAACAACAGAAGCGGACAAAGAAACAAGACGCAGCAAATTGACACAGAGAACAGACAACTGGGGGAGGGGTAGGGGAGAGAAATAAATAAATAAATAAATCTTAAAAAAAAAAAACCAAGATGATACAATAAAGAGACACAGCAAAGAAAACACACAATGAGAGACACAACAAGCAGGGAACAGAGGTGGCGCAAGTCATTGGGTGCTTTCCTCCCACAAAGGAGGTCCTGAGTTTGGTTCCCAGTGCCTCCTAAAAAAAGAAGACATGGGAAAACGGACTTTGGCCCAGTGGTTAGGGCGTCCGTCTACCATATGGGAGGTCCGCGGTTCAAACCCCGGGCCTCCTTGACCCGTGTGGAGCTGGCCATGCGCAGTGCTGATGCGCGCAAGGAGTGCCCTGCCACGCAAGGGTGTCCCCCGCGTGGGGGAGCCCCACGCGCAAGGAGTGCGCCCGTGAGGAAAGCCGCCCAGCGTGAAAAGAAAGAGCAGCCTGCCCAGGAATGGCGCCGCCCACACTTCCCGTGCCGCTGACGACAACAGAAGCGGACAAAGAAACAAGACCCAGCAAATAGACACCAAGAACAGACAACCAGGGGAGGGGGGAAATTAAATAAATAAATCTTTAAAAAAAAAAAAAAAAAAAAAAAGAAGACAAACATGCAACAAACAGACACAGAGAGCAGACAGCCAGTGCAAACAACAGAGGCAGAGGAGAAATAAATAAATAAAATAAATCTTTAAAAAACAAAACAAAAAAATCAAACTCCCAAAATGAAAAACCCTGGACCAGGTGGCTTCATAGGTGAATTCTACCAATCATTCAAAGGTGATCTATTACCAATCTTGCTCAAGCTCTTCCAAAAAATTGGACAGGAGGGAATGCTGCCAAACTCATTCTAGTAAGTCAACATCATCCTAATACCAAAGCCAGATAAAGATATTACAAAAAAAGAAAATTTTAGACCCACTTTCCTAATGAACATAGGTGCAAAAACCCTCAACAAAATACTTGCTAATCAAATCCAACAACACATTAAAAGAATTATTCATCATGATTACATGGGTTTTATCATAGGCGTGTAAGCATGATTCAAAACAAAAAATCAATCAGTATACTATATCACATTAATAAATTGAAGAGGAAAAATCACATGATCATCTTGTTTGATGCAGAAAAGGCATTAAACAAATACAGCATCCTTTCTTGATTAAAAAAAAAAACCAAAAACAAAACACTCAAAGATAGGAATTGAAGGAAACCTTTTTAATTGGTAAAGGGCATATGTGAAAAGCCCACAGCTAACATTGTACTCGATGGTGAAAGACTGAAACCGTTCCTGATGAGATCAGGAACAAGACAAAAATGTCCACTGTCACCACTGTTGTTCAGTATAGTGTTAGAAGTTCTAGGTAGAGAAATCAGGCACACAAAAAAAGAAATAAAAAGTGACCGAATTAAAAAGGAAGAAGTAAAACTTTCACTATTCACAGAAGATATGATCCTATACCTAGAAAGTCCTGGAAAATCTAAAACAAAGCTGCTAATGCTAATAAATGAGTTCAGCAGAGAGAGCAAATTAATATGGAAAAATCAGTAGTGTTTCTATACACTAGTGGAGGAGGAAGTCAGGGAAAATATTCCATTTACAACACCGATTTAGGAATAAATTTAATCAAGAATATAAAGGACCTATATTCAGAAAACTACATTGCATTGCTAAAAGAAATCAAAGAAGACCTAAATAAATGGAAGGACATTCAGTCCGTGTTCATGGATTGGAAGACTAAATATCGTTAAGATGTAAATTCTACCCAAATTGATTTACAAATTCAATGCAGTCCCGATTAAAATTTGAACAGCCTTTTAAAAAGAAATAGGAAAGCTAATTATTATATTTATTTGAAAGGGAATGCGGCCCCAAATAGCCAAATATTTGAAAAAAAGAAGAATGAAGCTTCAGTACTCTCCCTTCTGGACTTTAAATCATATTACCTAGTCAGTGGTAAAAACAGCTTAGTACTGGCATAAAAATAGACATATAGACCAAAGGAGCTGAATTAATGGTTCAGAAACAGACTCTCAACTATGGTCAAGTGGTTTTTTACAAGGTTGTCAAGCCCACCCAGCTGGGGCAGAACAGTTGATTTAACAAATGGTGCTTGGAAAATTAGATATCCAAATCCAAAAGAAGGAAAAGAACTCCTATCTCACACCTTATACAACAATTAACTCAAAATTGACTAAAGAACTCAATATAAAAGCTTGAACCATAAAACTTCTTGGAAAAAAATGTAAGGATACATTTTCAAAACCTGGTGGTAGTGGGAAGTGGATTTGGTTCAATGGCTAGAGCATCTGCTTACCACATGGGAGGTCCAAGGTTCAAACCGAGGGCCTCCTGACCTATGTGGTGGAGCTGGCCCAAGCACAGTGGTGATGTGTGCAAAGAGTGCCATGCCATACAGGGGTGTCCCCCGTGTAGGGAAGCACCACGTCCAAGGAGTGTGCCCCATAAGGAGAATCGCCCCACGTGAAAAAAAAGTGCAGCCTGCCCAGGAGTGGGGCCGCACACACAGAGAGCTGATGCAGCAAGATGACACAACAAAAAGAGACCTAGATTCCTGGCGCTGCTTACAAGAATACAAGCAGACACAGAAGAAAACACAGCGAATGGACATAGAAAGCAGACAACTGGGGGGCCATGGAGGGGAGAGAAATAAATTAAAAATAAATCTTTAAAAAACAAAACAAAAAAACCTGGTGGTAGTAGTTTCTTAAACCTTACATCCAAAGCATAAGCAACAAAAGAAAAAATGGACAAATGGGACTTCCTCAAACTTAAATATTTTGTGCTTCAAAGGACCTTGTCCACAAGGTGAAAGAAGCCTACTTAATGGAAGGAAATATCTGGAGACCATATATCTGATAAGGGTTGAATATCCATGCTATATAAAGAGAACATGTAACTCAATGATAAAGAGCAGTAATCCAATTTCAAAATGGGCAAAATACTTAGACATTTTTCCAAAGAGGAACTACAAATGGCCAAAATGCACATGAAAAAGTGTTCCCTATCACAAGCTATTAGGGAAATGCAAATCAAATCTGTGATTTAACATCTCATACCTAATAGAATGGTCATTGTTTAAAAAGCAGAAAACCACAAGTGCTGGAGAGGAGGTAGAGAAATAGAAACACTCCTTCACTGTTGGTGAGAATGTAGAATGGTATAACCTCTGTGGAAGACAGTTTGGCAGTTCCTCAGGAAGCTAAATATAGAACCGCCATATGATCCGATCATGTCCAGAAGAACTGAAAACGGACGTGAACAGACATTTGCACACTGATGTTTATAGTGGCATTTTCACAATTGCCAAAAGATGCAAGCAACCCGAGTGTCCATCAACCAATGAGGAAACAAAATGTGGTATATACATACATTGGAATACTATGTTGCTGTAAGAAGAAATGAAATTGGGACACAAATGACAACATGACTGAACCTTGAGGACATTATGCTGAATTAAATAAGCCAGACACAAAAGGACAAATATTGCATGGCCTCACTAATATGTACTAAATATGAAGAATAAACACATGGAGTTAAAATCTAGAATATAGGTTATTAGGAGATAGGATGAGGACTGAGAAGGGGTACAGATGCTTAATGTATATATAATTTTTTATTAGTTTGACTGTATAAGTGTGGAAATGGATAGAGTTGATGGTAACACATTATAGTGACTATAACATGGCTGGTTTATAAATGGGATTGTGGCTGAAAGGGGTAGTCTAGGGATGTAAATGTCCATTCAAAGAAAGCTAGAGAATAATATAGGGACTGACTAACATAGTGGATATAATGATGGATGAGGATTGTAGTTAATAGTACAAATATAAGAACGTTCTTCTATAAACTACAACAAGTGTATGTCAAGCTTTTTTGGGTCAAATTTAGTAATTTAAATTTTGCTAAGAAATAATCCATATCCTCTAAGTTTCAAAATGTGTTGCCATTGAGTTGCCTGAAATATTCTCTTATTATTCTTTTAAAGTCTCCTATATCTAGGTTATTTTCAAAGTTTAAATTGCTTATTTGCCCATTTTCCATTGTATAGGTGTTTATCTTTTTAAATCATTTCTAAGAATTGTTAAAATACTAGTACTTTGTTAAATTTTTCTGACACTTATTCCCAATTTTCTACTTTGCTTTTAATTAGCTTTACCTATAGTTTTTTAAATGTATAATCACAGAGAAATTGTAAATTTCCTGTAATCCTTGCCATCGATCTTTTCATTTATCATTTTGGGGATGGTGAGAGCATGTGTCATGCTCAGGGAGACTTTTCTGGGCAGAAGCCTCTTGGAGGGATTGCCTGGCTCACAGTAATTTCTCCTTCTTTGGGAGCTAACCCGCATCCAGATGCCAAGTCTCTGGACCTTGGTACTACCTGGTTACAACTGACTCATCAAATGATATTGCCAAGATTTTTGAATTGAGCAACACTGCCTGGGAGTTGCTAGAACTGAATCGTGTTAAGGGGGTTGGTATAGATGACACTTTGTTTTGTGGTGCCCAGAAATATACTGGTTCTTTTTTTTTTTTAAGATTAATTTATTTCTTTCTCCCTACCCCCTTGTTGCTTTTCACTTGCTGTGTCTATTCATCTTCCCTGTTTCCTTAGGAGGCACTGGAAGGCGAACCTGGGACCTCTGATGTGGGAGGGAGATGCCTAATCACTTGAGCCACCTCAGCTCCCTGCTTTACTGTGTTTCTCATTCTGTTTTTCTTCCCCACATCTCTTGTTGCATCGTCTTATTGTGCCAGTTTGCTGCACCTGCCAGTCACGTTAACTCACTGTCTTCTTTAGGAGGCACCGGGAACCTCTGCTCCCTGCTGTTATTGTATCTCTCTTTATGTCCTTTTTCTTTTTGTGTCTCTTGTGTCAGCCTGCCGCACCGCCGGTCACGCCAGCTCGCTGTCTTCTTTAGTAGGCACTGGGATCCAAACCAAAGCCCTCCCATGTGGTAGGTGAGAGCCCAGTTGCTGAGCCACATCCACTTCCATGTACTGGTTCTTAACCTTCCAGAGACTGGGTGGATCAGCTCTTTCTTAAATTCCTGAAGACACTCCAGAAGCTCTCCAACAGGTGCTCTTTTAACTTAGAAACCAACTCTGGTGAGATTGTTACTTGTAAATATGAGTCTTAATTGTGAAACTATGTATGGAATAGCTTCTTATGCAAAATTATATATAGAATCATCTTTCTCTGAACATTTTAATAGTTTTGTTTTTACTTTAAAATTTTAGTGGAATTATATATTGTGTAATGTGTGCAGTAGGAACCCAACTTGATTTTCCTCAAAATGGTCAACTAATTGTTGTAATAATACTTATTTAATAATCCATCATTACTCTCCTGATTCAAAATGCATCCTTAATAATTGCTAAATTTAAATAATCACATCTGTTTCTTGGCTTCCAATTTCATTTCACTAATTTATGAGTGTATCTTGGCACTACTTTTATCTTATTTTGATTATGTGCCTCTATCATTCAAGATAATATCTGGTAAGGCATGTCTGCCTTCATAGTTGTTGGAAAGTTTTGTTGGCTATTCTGAACATTTACAATTCCGCTAAACTTTGGAGTCATTTAGTTTAGTAAAAAGAAGAATTGAGCTTTTGATTTGGATGAATTAAAGTTTACATTATTTGGATGGAGGAAAACTGACACATATTTAGAATATTTTATTCCAATCCATGAATATGGTATATTTCACTATTCTCACAATTTAAACCAATAATTTTTGTAATTTCATTTATAATGTCCTGCATAATTCTTATTTTGTTTATTCTTAGCTATGATATATATATATATTTTAACATACTGTAATATTCAAACATACAGAGAAGATGAAGAAGTTTTACAATGAGTACTCAGGTACCAGGTACTACTGCCTACATTCTACATTTTACTCTATTTTCTGGTTGTTTTTTTTTAGTAGCTGTGAAGAGCACAGACTCCCCAAGATTCACCATTTCTAAGCTGTGTACTTTGGGTCAGTTACTATGAAAGAAAAAACTGCACGGGGCAATATTAGGCAAAGATGACATTATTCAGGGGTTGCTATAGCAGAGGAGAGAGAGTAGAACTCAGCTCCATCAAAACAAAGGACAGCAAGCTTTTCAAAGGATGGAAATGAGAGAGAAAGCTCTAGATTATAGTAAGGAGGGTTGATTGATGGGATAGGTGAGGGATTTACTGAGGTTACCATTAGGACCGCTTGGTTCAGAATGTTTTGTTTTGTGGTAATTAGGCCACCTGGGAGAGAGGATGAGGAAGATAAGGAACTGCTTGGTTAGAGCCTCTCAGGCACAAGGGTCACATATGGCTGGGGTGAGAGAAAGGGAACTGGGAGATCAGGAGTGCTGGGGGAGTCACAATGCACTCAGTGGCCATGTCCTAGTCCTAACTCCCTCCTTTTCTTTGATGCAGAGGTCTCAATATGTTTCCATTTAGCTACAATTAGGTCTAATGGAACTGCCGGTCTTTACCTGGAACCCTAAATTGGGAACAAGCAGGGCCAGTTGCTTGCCAGGGTGGAATTCTGCACAAAGGTTGCTTGATAACATGTTTTTTTGCTCAGTGACAGGGTCCTCTTCCTTGGGGGTATAAATACCCATTCTCAGGCAGTATAGGCGTCTTTCCTCTCTGATGCAAAGTGGGGTCGTGTGGAGTTGCCATCCAGCCACCCTGACCCCAGCATTTGCTTTCCTGGGAAACAGACCAAGCTCTCTTGGGCCCTTTTTGCTATTTGCTGAAAGCCTGTGTTCCCAGGACACACCATATAGCAACTTGCTCCACGGGGGATAAGGCTGGTATTTAGTAGTTAGGGTCTGAAGTTGTCCTTTTTCCTTTTCCCCCTGCAGTCCCAGAGCTGCAAGATTAGGTTTAAGGTCATCAGGACCCCAGAGGAAGCAGGCACGGAGCAGGGAGGGGTGTGCTCCTAAAGCTGGCAGTTTGGGCATTACTTACTTTGTCCAAACCTCAGTTTCCTTACCTGTAAAGTGGGAACAATCATAGGACTTATCCCAAAGTGTTACGACAATTAAATCAGTTAAAACATGCAATGCACTTAGAACAAAGCCTCATAATCTGTAAATGCCATATAAGCGTTAGCAGTTACTACAGTTTTATTTTCTAAGTTATTTTTGGAAGCCATTGATGTAGAAGTATATTTGGAATGATACACTCCTGTTTTATTGAGGGGAGAAAACCCAGCATATTTAGTTTGACTGCCCTTTAGTAGAAAACAAAAACAGGCATGAAAAAACGTGTGTGTGTGTTTGTGTGTGTGTGTAGGAAAAGGCTGTGCACCAAATATCAAAAATAGTTATCTCTGCTTGGTGGTAATTATTTTCCTGTTTTTGCTTGTGTTTTCTGGCATTTCAGGAATATAAGGAAAGCAATAAAACTAAGAACTTTTATTGAATACTAGAAAAAACAAAATCCAAAACTACTTGATCGTGGTATTTTTTCAATAATATACTGGGTTCCATTCCATTTCCAGTCTTTTTCCCATGTACATATTAAGTGAAAGTGGTATGGATTTTTTTAAAAAAACAACGTTTTTTCAACCAAAAAGTGATACGGCTGTTTCCTTTTTGTCAGTGGTTTACAGTCTCTGCACAGAAACATTATCTTGGCAGAGGAGACGACTCCGTACTTTAATCGCTTTGCGGGCACACACACACACAAACACAAAACAAAACCAGGATGCGTCTCCTTCCGCAAGACCGGGGTGATTCAAACTGGGTTGGGATCTCTGGATGCTCCTAAAGCAAGAGAGGCGGGAAAGGCGAGCGCGAGCATCCCCTAAAGGGCCTAGAAGCCTGGAGAGGCTCCCCCGGAGGACGCTGGGAAGGACGCGCGGGGGCGGGTGCCGCGCAGGCGCGCAGAGCACCGGCTTGCCGGCCGTGGCGCTACGTGGGAGCATCACCCGCAGCTTCCCCGCGCGGCGGCGAAATTAGTCGGCCGCGGCGGGAAGGCGAGGGTGTGCGGTGGAGTGGTGAGAGGGGCGAGCTGGGGCTATCCGGGGTTTTAGGGAGGGAAGCGAGCGGAGAAGCACGAGCTCCTACTGGGTCTCGCGCGCGGTGCGCCCCCGAGTTGGGCTCAGACAAAGGCCCTGAGGGCAGGGCAGGGCCGATCCAGCTCTGGGAGAAAGGTTCTTCCTCTCTGTTTAGGGAGGATGAAACCGGTTTAGAGAGGCTGTGTGACTTGTCATAGCCAACAAGTGAAAGCGCTGGATGCAAACTCAGATCCTTTCTTATTCCAAATCTCCTATTTTAAACAAAATACAACCCAAACCAGAGAATTGGGTTTTATTCACCTTTTTATGCTCCAGGACACACGACTCTGTGGGCTGTGTATATCCACGGTCTCCATGCATCTTTTGTAAAAAGTTTTCAGTGATATGTGCAAGTTCTAGAATTCTAATACTGTGACTGAACTTTCTTATCCATTTTAGACTTAAATGTTTCCTGCCCCCTTCCTTAGATACGGCTACCCAGTTTGAATACCTGCTGAGGAGACAGATGGAGCCCAAGATGGGAGATGTTCCGTGACAGTGGTTGACTGAAACAATTCCGTATTCTAGGTTTTGGTACTATATGTTCACTGGGTGCACGAGAGTGGAGGACACGGAGGAGCAGGAGTTGGTGATCAGAGGAGATCCGTTCAGCTGTGAAGCCTCTGGTCAGAAATTGATTCCACCAGTTTCCTCATCAGAGTGGACCAGCTAACTCAGGGCTGTCTGCTTTTTGGGCTGCAGCGCCATCATGCTGCAGCAGCTCCTGATCACTCTGCCCACCCAGGCCGGCACCTGGGTGAAGTTGCACCATCCAAAGGAGGCCAAGGAGGAAGCTCTCCTGTGGGAGGATGTGACTAAAATGTTTGAAGGAAAAGGTGAGAATTAGGAAAGGCCGTCTCCTCACCTGTAAGAAGGAAGGTAGACCCCTGGGTAAAAGCATCTTTCAGGAGACAGTTGGGGAAGAGAAGAATTCTGTAGTTCTTAATTATGCCTCCTGCTCTGAGGTTTTCTGGGACAGTAGTGGTCAGTTCAGTCTTAAACCAATATTTCAGTGTCATGGCTGTATGTGTTATTTCTTTTCAGTCTCCTCATGGGCATATGGGCCAGGGAGGGCTTTCCTGATTATCCTTATTTTACAGGAAATTTGAGGAAATGTGACTCTAGTGGGGAAATCTGGCCGGGTCACAGAGATACTTGGTTACCAATTCAGAAGTAGAAGGCAACAGGGAAAGAACCAAATGAGCCTGGAGTGCCTTGTTTCAGAAAGCAAGGAAAATCTCAAAGGCTAACAGGGATGTGTCAGAAGGATGTAGTAGCCAGGTTCAGGGGTTTCCCCTGGACAAATTTGAAACAGCTTAAGTGTTCAAAATGATTGTAATATCTTGAATAAATAAATTTCCTCAAGTTCATTATGGCACTTAAAATAGAGAAAGAAGAGGGAGAAAACTCATTTGCCCACATTGAGCAATAGATTATTATGAAAGTTGATGTATCTGACTTGCCTTTTGGATCATCTCCAATTGCTGAGAGAAATCTGTTTGCAAAAATACCTGCCAATAAATTCGAAAGGAATGATAGACTATTTCATTGTAAATGAGATAATTGAAAGGTTGATGGGAAACAGGATAGTTGTGCGGCATGAAGGTATTATTACCACATCTAAATGCAAAGTGTTTTCTAATGGCAAGATCTAGTGGGTGCATCCTAACCAACTGTCCCAATAAGAGGACAACCTGACATTTTGTGTCTTCTATGTGATATAAATCCCATGAAGTATTTCTCCCAAAAATGTTTAATCTGAATCTAAATTCAGCTTAAAGGTCAAACTTCTGGTTCACAGAAAATCCAGGGGATGGGGGAATAAAGTAAATCCCACAATGAGGATTCAGTTAGACTATTTTGATCTCTTAAAAAGTTGATGTCATGAAAAAAGGGGCATACTGTTCTGGAATAAGAGACTAGACATAACCAATTTCAATGTGTGAACCTTGATTGGCTCCTGATGTGAAAAAATACAGAATAAAGGACAGTTTGAGGTCAGTTGGGGAAATCCGAATGTGGACTGCATATTTAAATGATACAATGGAATTACTGTTAATTTTCTTAGGCGTGATTGATGGCATTTTGGTTATGTAGGAGAGGATCCTTACTGAAGTATTATAATGTCTGCAACTTTGAAATTGTTAAAAAAATATATATAAATAAAACAGGGCAAAATATTAGCGATGGTTGGATTTAGATGGTGGACATACGGGTGTTAAATATTCATAATAAATAGTTGGAAAAAAATGCAAGGACTAATTCATGTGCCTTAATTCCTAGTTCATATTTGGCCAGTGTTTCTCGGATTCTAGCAACATGGCAGGATATGATGCTTAGTACTTTAGCAGATGGGAAAAAATGAACAGGACACCGTTTCTGCTCATACACTCGTACTGATACTAAAATTCATTTGAGGGAGATAATTATATAAATAAATAGGCTGCCTCCTGAGATAGGTGACATAATAGAGATAAAAACCAAGCTTTTGGAGCAGGTGTAGCTAGCTCAGTGGTTGAACTCAGGCTTCACATGTACAAGGTCCCAGATTCAATCTCCTAAAAAAAAAAAATTAAAAAAATTAACAACCTCCATGGTTTTTGGGGGTACAGGGGAAAGGAAGCTTTCTTCTCATTAAGAGTGTCTGAGAAAATGTCCCTGGAAATGGACTTGAAAGATATCTCAGTTTCTCACTTAGACTTGGGGAAAAGTATTGAAATAGGATACTATCAAGATATGTTCAAAGAATGGCAAATAGTTTGGTTTAACTGAAGTTTAGGATATGTGTGGGTGGTGTGTCCATTGAATGAAGGATGACATTAGAGGGAGAGAATATGGAGAAAAAGGGTTTGGCTTGGTGGTAGATGGTCTTGAAGTCCATGGTAAAGTGTTTGGACTTTTCTTTCTTCTTTTTTTTTCAAAGATTTATTTATTTATTTATTTCTCTCCCCTTCCCCTCCCCCCACCCCAGTTGTATGTTCTCTGTATCTATTTGCTGCATATTCTTTGTCTGCTTCTGTTGTTGTCAGTGGCACGGGAATCTGTGTTTCTTTTTTTGTTGCGTCATCTTGTTGTGTCAGCTCTCCATGTGTGCGGCACCATTGCTGGGCAGGCTGCACTTTCTTTCGCGCTGGGCGGCTTTCCTTACGGGGCGCACTCCTTGTGCGTGGGGCTCCCCTACGTGGGGGACACCCCGCGTGGCAGGGCATTCCCTGCGCGTATCAGCACTGTGCATGGGCCAGCTCCATACGGGTCAAGGAAGCCCGGGGTTTGAACCATGGACCTCTCATGTGGTAGACGGACACCCTAACCACTGGGCCAAGTCTGGCACCTGGACTTTTCTTTCTTGTCAGTGGGGAGCCTTCAAGGTTTGAACAAAGGACTGGAGTGGTAGATTTATGCTTTTGGACCAGAATTGGTCACTGGGAATTAGTGATGCCCAAAGCATTACATTTCAGGTCCTTCTCATTAAGGAGGCTTTAGATTGCTCTTCAGTCCTTCTAAGTAGCTCTCTTTGTGGGTGCGTTAGGGAAGCCGCATTCATTGGATAAGTTAGGAGAGGAGCCACATTGAGTGTGTGGGTCAGCAGGCAGTTTTTCTCCTTGGGGAGTTTGGAAGATGAAACCTCATGTTTCTTATCCTTCCCCAGCATTGCTGTCCCAGGATGCTGATGAGACGCAGGGAGAAAGTTTCAAGGTGGAAGTTACTCCTGGGCTCCCAACAGCAGCATACCAGGTGGGCTGGCATTTTCTGTCACTTTCTTGAAATTGTGTCTCAGGTTTTAAGAGCTCTGGACTTTGATTCTCTTTGACTCTGCTTCCTGGATTGGATTTTCTTTTATTTCTTTTATTTTTATTTTTTTAAAGATTTATTTTTATTTATTTAATTCCCCTCCCCTCCCCCGGTTGTCTGTTTTCTGTGTCTTTTTGCTGCGTCTTGTTTCTTTGTCCGCTTCTGTTGTCGTCAGCGGCATGGGAAGTGTGGGCGGCGCCATTCCTGGGCAGGCTGCTCCCTCCTTCGCGCTGGGCGGCTCTCCTTATGGGTGCACTCCTTGCGCGTGGGGCTCCCCTACGCGGGGGACACCCCTGTGCGGCATGGCACTCCTTGCGCGCATCAGCACTGTGCATGGGCCAGCTCCACACGGGTCAAGGAGGCCCGGGGCTTGAACCGCGGGCCTCCCATGTGGTAGACGGACGCCCTAACCACTGGGCCAAAGTCCGTTTCCCTTCTTTTATTTCATATATACTTAGATTACATAAATGTCACATAAAAAATATAGGGGATTCCAATATGCCCCGCTCCCCACATCTTCCACATTTTCCCACACATTCATTGCAATTGATGAACACATTTTGGAGCATTGCCACTAAACATGGATTAAAGTTTACATTGTCATTTACACTCTCTCCCACCCAATTCTGTAGGTTATGGCAAGATATATAATGGCCTGCATCTGTCACTGCAGTGCCATTCAGGACAATTCCCACATCCCAAAAATGCCCCCACATTACACCTGTTTTTTCCCTATCCCTGCCCCTAGAACCCCTGGTGGCCACTGCCTCCACATCAATGATATAAGTTCTTCCATTGCTAGACTCACAATAAGTCTATAGTAGAATACCAGTAAGTCTACTTTAGTCCATAGTTCATTCCCCAGTCCTGAGGATTCTGGGATGGTGATGTCCATTCCACCTCTAATTGAGAGGGGGCTGTGATTCCATGGGGCAGATGGATGTGACTCTCTTGTTTGCAGTTGTAGACTCTCGGTTCCTTGGTATGGTAGTTGTCCATCATCACCTCGTTAGTTGTCAATTAGCTGTTTTGGCTTCTTCATCTCTCTGACCCTCGCTCTCCTGGGAGTTGTGAAGCAGAATCCTGGTTTGATGTCCCCCAGTGTAGGTCCCCAGTGCAGCCCCTGGCATTTTCTCCGTTGATTTAGTGAGAGCTGAGCCTTATCTGCCTAACCTGTCGGCCATGTTCCCACAATCCAGCTGGATTGCATTTTCTTAGTCTGTTTTTCCTTAGAAAATCAGGCCACATTGGTTGACTTCACAGGTAGTTTGCCCTCCAGTAGTTACCTCTCTCAGCAACTGTTTTGTTTCTAGCTATCCTCTAGCCATTTATCCTACACATTTAAAAATTGTGCTGGTATTGCGACTTTGAAATCAAGAGGTGTATGATGAAAGTGTGTCATGTCATCCTAGCCCTTAAAGGCTCACAGATATCTTCTGGGAAAAGATATTTTAAGCAACACTTTAAGATGAACAGAATCAGGTTCTGATATTTGTGGAGATGTATGCACTTTTTAATGACCTTTAAGAGAGAACTTTTGTTTGAGTTCTGGAATAAAACTCAAAGTGTAGCTTAAAAGATAAATGAATAGAGAAGACACCGTCAGGTCATAAAGGGTACAAACTAAATAGGCTGAGCCGAAAGGGAAGGAAAACTTCTAAGAGCAGTTTAACAGTGTGTTGTGTGTCATAAATGAGCTAATCAGATAACTGGTGGCACTGGCAACTGGCAAAGCTCTACCATGACCAAACCCCAGAAACGTAGGAGAAACAAAGAAAAATTATAGAGCAGTCATAGAAAACCTATTTAGAGGGTGATATTATTAGAGAGCAGAAGATTTTTAAAGTGGAGTGATCTTGGCTTCCAAGATCACATGTTATAGGATTTAATCCCATGTCTTTAACCCTCCTCAGTGTCCTCATCAGTGAATGTGGATGCTAATATTAGTTTAATGGGCCTGAAATGCATTTATGTATTTATGTATTTATAATACATAGAAAGCATTAAAATGGTCTTTAAACTTAAAGAATTTATTTCTTGTTATTCTGGCATTTACCCTTCACAAAATTCCCAGCAGCTAATGTGTCTCTGCATTGGGAGTATTTTTTTTTAATAGCTATCAAATGGTTATTTAATTTGAATAGCTCACACATAAAAGGCTCTCATTGTTCTTCACAACACCGAGTGTCTGCTCTAGTCAAAGGATTGTCTTTAATAGACAGAATTCATGCTCCTTCTAAAACTTCATCTTCTCTCTTTTCTCATTAACAAAAATACCCAACTTATTTTAAAATATTTTAATTTTAACCAATTTTTTCAGCCCAAAAAGTGTCCCTGTCTTCTCTTTTGGCCTTAGCTTCTTTTAAACTCCCCCTTTCTCAAATATTTCTCATTTATTGTCCTTCATCGAAATTAGTGTGCATTGTCCTTTGACCTTCTTTAATATTTCATGAGTATTTTTCCTTCAGCCAAATTGTAAATTGCAAAAGGCAATTTATGTGTTCTATGCATTGTTTTATAATGTCCAGTAGAGAATTAGCTAAATAATTATCGAGGGGGTATCCAGGAGAACTTGACTAGAATCTCTCAGAAACTAGACAGGATCAGAACAACTTCTTGAGCTTTGCTGAAAGAAACGTATTTGATGTTCTAGGATTTATTAACCTTTGAAGACATATCTGTGGACTTCACCCAGGAGGAGTGGGGGCAGCTGACCCCTGCTTACCAGGATCTGTACCGGGAGGTGATGCTGGAGAACTATGAGAATTTGATCTCAGTGGGTAAGGATGGATTCCTCTTGTACCTAGAACCTACCTAACAGAAGAAAATCTTGATTTCTAAATTAGTGTTGTGCTTGGGTTTTGGATTCTGTGTTGAGAGATTTCCAGTTCCTTTTGAACACCAAGTCAGGATTGCTGTGGTCTTTGCTACCTTACTCTTTCTACTTTATCCTTCAGAGGGCCTGGATACCAAAGGCTATTTTTAAATTCTTAAGATGGCTCTTTGACTTCAGCATGTACAATCTTTTTTCTCCATGAGTAGGATATCAGCTTTCCAAACCTGGTGTGATTTCCCAGTTGGAGAAAGGAGAAGAACCATGGCTAACCGAGAGAGAAATTTTAGGAGGTCCAAGTTCAGGTAAGAGCAAGGCAGATGGAGACCTTTGTGATATTTGCCAGAGAGTTCCCTTCAAAGCCTTCCCAAGCTGTGGGGGTCATAGCCATCTGGATGGGACACACAAGGAACTGATTTCACTACCTCTGTTACCCCTTTCCTGCATTTGGATCTTCTCATTAATTTCTCTAGAGTCAGAGGAAAAGAATTGCCTTTCTCATTAGTGTTAATCTTCTTCACCATTTCTCCTGACCTGATTTTCATAAGAGTTAGCCTTCTAAGCTTTGCCCTGATCATAGTTTCTTTACCCTGTGTATTCAGATATTCAGGGCTCTCTCCTCATTAAATATAGTACCCTTCCCTAGATTCTCATATTATTTTAGCAGATTTCACTTTCTTTCAACCATTCTACTTTTAATTTTTTTCTAAATATTATTCTGTGATCACAGCTTCAAATTTGATTCTCTTTGTAACTGGTATAATTTAACTTTTTGTGTCAGATAATTTATGACACTTTGAGAAATCACCAGAAAATTCCTTCTTATCAAATAGCTTTTAACAGTCTTTTTTTTAAGGAGGTACTGGGGATTGAACCTGGGACCTCATACATGCAAAGGAGGCATTCAGCCACTGACCTATACCTGTTCCTCATTTTTCAATTTCTAAGAATAGTAATAATGACAGCTATTTAAAAAGCTGGCCTCTGTATGAGATCTGTGTCTACATTAATCCATTTTACAAATGAGGAAAAGAAGGCTCAGAGAAATTTGCATAAGGTCACATAGCTACTACTTGGTGGAATCTGTATTTGAATTCCAATCATTCTGTCTCCAAAGTTTGTGTCTTTATGATGCTGTTCTAGATGGCAGCATTAAATTATGTAGACCTCACCACTTTCTTAGGATTCTTTCCTTTACTGTCTAGTTTAATAGTTGAGGTCTCTTCTTTCTTTTCTTTTCTTTTTTCTTTTTGGTTTTTATAAAGGGTATTTATTTGGGGTAGGAGCTTACAGATACCAGGCCATAAGGCATAAGTTACTTCCCCCACCAAAGTCTATTTGGAGCAAGATGGCTGCCAAAATCTGCAAGTGTTCAGGCTTCCTGGGTTCCTGCGTTCCTGGGGCTTACTTTACACTGGTTTCCAGGTTCCTTCATTCCTGGGTCTGGCTTCTTTTTCCTCTGTGTGCTGACTTCTCAGGGCTCCAGTTTAAGTCTTCAGCATCAAACTCCAACATCAAAACTCCCAACATTAAAAGCCCCCAAGGTCTCTTCTTTCTTTTGCTTTCTCAGTGCTTCTCATAATGTCCTCTTTAATTCTGTGTAATTTCTGCCTTCATTGGGGTAAGCTAAACTCCGGTAACAGACAGATTCCAAAATTCAAACAGAATAGGAATTTATTTCTCACTCATATTGGGTAATTGTTCAGGACAGTGGACAAGTTATTCTCCATCTGGTGATTCAGAAACCCAGATTGCTTCCTCATGACTCTACCTTCCCTTAGGGCCTCTTTATCATCTGCATTAGCCAAAAGTAGAGCACAAATGTACTCATTTGGGAGGTTTCTGTGGGCCAGGAATGACATGATTAATATCACTTTCACTCTTATTCCCTTAACAGGGGAGACCTTTGCCATATTGATGAACCAAATTCAAGGAAGAGAGAGAAATATAATCTGTGAAATATAATTACGTGTCCTAAAATGGAGAAAACAGATTTTAGTGGACAGTCAGCAGTCTTTGCCACAATTCTTGATGAGATTCTGGTTTTTACACTACTATTCTATTTCTGTACAAGCTTCCACAAATTTGCACTATGATGGTTTCAACTATCCCTTTGATGTCTGTATTCTCTGTATATTCATCTTAATCTTATACACCCATGCAAACTCTACTCCCAGAAATCCTCTAGCATTTAGGACCTCTCTAATAGATGTGCTAATATCACTTTATTTTATTTTATTATTTTTTTAAAGATTTATTTATTTATTTATTTTTCCCCCCTCCCCTGGTTGTCTGTTCTTGGTGTCTATTTGCTGCGTCTTGTTTCTTTGTCCGCTTCTGTTGTTGTCAGCGGCACAGGAAGTGTGGGCGGCGCCATTCCTGGGCAGGCTGCTCTTTCTTTTCACGCTGGGCGGCTTTCCTCAGGGGCGCACTCCTTGCACGGGGGGACACCCTTGCGTGGCACGGCACTCCTTGCGCGCATCAGCACTGCGCATGGCCAGCTCCACACAGGTCAAGAAGGCCCGGGGTTTGAACCGCGGACCTCCCATATGGTAGATGGACGCCCTAACCACTGGGCCAAAGTCCGTTTCCCATAATATCACTTTAAACCAAAAATGGAAACCATCTTCTACCCCAAATTCCCTGTTCTTTTAAGTCCTAAGACTAGAAATATGGCATCAGCAAGAATATATCATCTTTTCTGCTCTCAACTTTTCCTTAATCATGTGGTTCTTTGAAAATACTTGCTAGATCTACTTCTGCCCTTTGTCTCTGTTGAGGTACCAGGAACCAAACCACAGACCTGTGGTAGATGGGAGCTCAATCAGTTGAGCAACATCCACTTCCCCCAAAATCTTGAAAGACTGGATGGAATGGGAATGAGATTGGGAGAGGCTTTCCTTTTTAAGTGTTTAATATTTTAATATTTTGTTTGTTTTTTTTCCCAAAAAGTATTTGAAATAAAAATTTTGTCATAGAAATGTGAGCTTGAAATGATGTGAGCTTGAAATGATGTGGTGCTAGAATTCCATCTTAATGCTGTCTCTTCATTTTTGTCCTTATAATGATACCCTCTTTTTAGTCTCTCCTCCTTGAAGTTCACATGGATGGGTTTCTCCCAGTTTCTTAAAGTCACCTCACATACTTCTTTTGTTGTTATTTTTGTATTATTTTCTCACATACTTTTAATAGCTTCCTTCCCCTGACCACTTCTTCATTTCCTTTTATATTAGCTCTCTGATGCAGGGTAACATTTGAAGACTGTCCAAGCCTCCTGTACCTAGAATATGCTATTTTTAATTCCATTCCTACTATTCTTTTAAAAAATGCAGTGAAGATGGATTATCTTTATTTTTTATTTCTTTCAGATTTGGTGAGTAAAACAGAAACCCAAGAGTCAGCCTTAAAGAATGATATTTCATGGGAAGAATTACACCATGGCCTGATAATGGAAAGGTCCACAAGAGGAAGCACATTGTACTCTACGTTGGAAGAAGGCTCCAAAGCTGATAACTTAGAAAGCCATGGAATGGGCAAAGGGCAAATCTCCTTGAACCACAAGAAAACCCTCACTCCGGAAAGAGACCAAGAATCTAACAGATTTAAGAAAAGTATTAATGACAACTCAAAAGTTATTCTAGGACCAATTGGTCCCCCAAGAAAAAGAGGTCATAATTATGACACCCTTGGAAAGAAAAGCAAATGCAAATTAGATTTGCTTAATCATTCAAGGAGTTATGCAAAAATGAAAACCTTTGAATGTAATATTTGTGAAAAAATCTTCAAACAGCTGATTCACCTAACTGAACACATGAGAATTCATACTGGGGAGAAACCTTTCAGATGTAAGGAATGTGGAAAAGCTTTTAGCCAAAGCTCATCCCTTATTCCACATCAGAGAATCCATACTGGTGAGAAGCCGTATGAATGTAAGGAATGTGGCAAAACATTCAGACATCCTTCGTCTCTTACTCAGCATCTTAGAATTCATACTGGGGAGAAGCCATATGAATGTGGTGTATGTGAGAAAGCCTTCAGCCAGAGCATTGGACTGATCCAGCATCTGAGAACTCATGTTAGAGAGAAACCCTTTACATGCAAAGATTGTGGAAAAGCGTTTTTCCAGATTAGACACCTTAGACAACACGAGATTATTCATTCTGGTGTGAAACCCTATATTTGTAATGTTTGCAGTAAAACGTTCAGCCACAGTACATACCTAACACAACACCAGAGAACTCATACTGGGGAAAGACCATATAAATGTAAGGAATGTGGGAAAGCCTTTAGCCAGAGAATACACCTTTCTATCCATCAGAGAGTCCATACTGGAGTGAAACCTTATGAATGCAGTCATTGTGGGAAAGCCTTTAGACATGATTCATCCTTTGCTAAACATCAGAGGATTCATACTGGAGAAAAACCTTATGATTGTAATGAATGTGGAAAAGCCTTCAGCTGTAGTTCATCACTTATTAGACATTGCAAAACACATTTAAGAAACACCTTCAGCAATGATATATGAAAATATATTCAACATCAAAAATCCCCATTGGAGCAAAAGCCTCTAAATTAATGTTTCCCTGACTTGGATTTCGAGAACCAATACTATTTTTTAAAACAATGTTCCCATTAATTTGTCACATTAAGTAAATGCCACCTATTATCAGCATTGTTTCAGGAAAGAATGGACATTTTAATATTTAAAATGTAGGAAGGATATAATCAGTATTCAGAACAGCTCTTTACATGGAATTAAATCAGCTTTATGAAAATTCCCAAATTTGTCTTTACTTTTCTCATTTTACTATGGGCCAGTGAAAACTTCATTATGTATGGCCAGTGATCTGTGGATAGGTTTTTGAGTTTAAATGAACCAGAATAAAATATAGTAGAACATTTTATAGTAGCCCATTATGTAACTTGAAAAGATATAAATAAAAATTATGTTGGCTAACTCATTTCTAGAAGAAATGTTAAAGGGAGTTTTCTAGAATTGATAATCTGTATGAGATACTTGTTTATATTTTATGGTTTCTTATAGAGCAAGAGTTCGCAAACTTTTTGTGTAAAAGGCCAGATAGTAAATACATTAGGCTTTGTGGGCTGTAAGATCTCTGTCTCAACTACTCAACTCTGCCACTGTAGCATGAAAGCAACCAAAGACAATACATAAACTAGGGCATTTCATCCTTGGTACTATTGGCATATTGGGCCCAACAATGCTTTGTTGTGGGCAACTGCCTTGTGCATTGGAGGATGTTCAGCAACATCCCTGGCCCCTACCCACTAGATGCCATTAACTCACACACCCCAGTTGTGACAACCAAAAATATCTCCAGATATTTCCAGTTTCCCTGGTGACAAAGTGTCCCAGTTGAGAGCTACTGACAAAGAAATGGGTGTGGTCATGATCCTATAGAGCTTTACTTCCAAAAACCAGTGGCAGGCCACTTTTGGCCCAAGGGTTATAGTTTGCTACCCTAGCCACTGAGTAGGTAAAATGATTAATAATGGCAACAGGATAATCATCTAATGTTGAATTAGTATGTTGGTATATTTATGCCATGTTTTACTTAAGAATTCTTACACTATCTCTTGAAATAAAGACCCCACATTTTCAATGGTGTCGTAGAAACTTAGGAACTATTTATGGAGACATTTGTAAAAGATTTTTTTTTTCATAATACTTAGGGATATATTACTGGAATGTAAGTCCTTTTTTAATAACATAGCCACAATGCCATTACTGAGCCTAAAAACCATAATTCCATACATATTGATGCCTTTGGAGGAAAAGATACATTGAAGTTGGTGGCTGCCATTTTAATTTTGTTTTATAACTTTCCTTTTGCCAAGCATATATAGTATTAGATTTGAAAATGGTTGTCCTGCTGAGTGAGAGGATCTTTAAGATAGCCCCTAGAACAAGGGGCCCACTGAAGAGGGTCAGGAGACTGGAAGAAGGTGATTGCAGGTGCCACTTTGAGACAGAAGTATGGGAGAGAAAGTGGAAGAATTGACTTAGTACTTACTTTACTAAATGAAATAGACATTGCATCCTTCATAATTGTACTTAAATTCGACTTCATACTGCTTATGTGGCAGATCAAAAAAAAGTCCAATTGTCTGAGCCTTTTAAGTGAAAAGAAAGTAAAACTGTAAATCCAGAATATATACCAGTATCTAGATTTGTCTATTACTACATTTACTTTTTTATTGGCCTTTCTGACTTCTTAAGACTCTGTGACTGATAGGCAGAAGGCCAGATTGGGGATGCACACAGTTTCTTACATTTGTTCTACCGTGTTGCTTTGGTCTTAGATTTCCCAATAGTTTTTCTCTAATTGCTTCTTTCTATGAAAGAGATGACTGTTAGTTTTCTTTGTCTACACTCGCTGCCTCTGGATCTCATCCAGTTTATGGCTTAAAATACCATCTCTAAGCTAACAAGTATCAACTTCATGTCTTCAGCCCAGACATCTCTCCTGAGCCCCAGCCTCTCTCCTGCCTTGGGCCCTTGATATCCTGTACCCTTACTGTCTTGCCTTTGCTCAGACGTTGCCTTGTCACCGAAGCCTATCCTGACCATGCTATTTACTCTTGCAACCTGTTCCTACCTGCCAATTCCAGCATTCCCAGCCCCCCTAAGCTGCTCTGCTTTTTCATTTTCAAAATCAAGTACTTTCTAGCTTAATAGATACTTTACATATTTATTATACTTATTGTTTACTATTTCTCTCCTTACTAGAATGTAAGCTCCATGAGGGCAGGGGTCTTTGTTTTGTTCACCGCTGTATCACAAGTGCCTAGAACAGTGCCTGGCACACAGTAGGGACTTAAATATTTATTTAAATGTATTGGTTTTAATTGAACTGTGTAACCATGACGGTAATAAATATGATCCCTACACTTTCCTACTTGCATTTTATAGACGAAAAAAACTATTTTTATGTTTTCCTTTTTTTTTTCTTTGAGAATATACTAAGATTTTAGACTTCTAAGAACTGAGAATCATAGATGACATAATTTTAAGTTACGGGTATTTTTAAAGTTCATTTGCTAAAAATGCAGTAAATATGGCTGATTAATGAATTTACCTTTGTCTTACTTTTGTTTAGTAAACATGAGTTTATTTTTTAAATGGGGGAGAACAAAAAACAATTGGGGGTGGATAAAGCCAGAGACCTGAAATATATAAAAAAAAAAAAGGATAATAAAGGAATGGTGGCTGATTTAGCAGAGCTTGCAGAAAGGTACATGGGCTAGAGAAGATCCCTGGGAAAGCTGAGCCTTGGAGACACTGGGCATCTTGGAAGAAGAGGGCTGAAAATAGGGATTAACTGAAATTCTTTAGATCGGTTCTCTCACTACCCCACGCAGCAGGCTGCTGTTCACACATTCTGCCCTCTTATGCCTTCCTCCATCCTTTTACCATCTACCTTCACCCCTACGGAGGCCAGAGAGTTATTCTCTGGAGAAGGTGGAACAGGGGTGCTCTAGAATCAGGGACACCAGGCAGAGTGGAGGATTGAAATGAGGATTAATGTAAGGCTGCATGCTGAACTGTGGGAGCCTCAGATCCTTTAACAGTGAAAGGCTTTCACCCCCCAACTCCAACTGCAGCAGGAGATTGGAGGTGTCATCTCTGGGAGAAACCAGATGGCCCCATCTGTGCACTTACAGAGCACCCTGGTGAAAAGAATCAAGCTCAATGACCCGAACACCATGCACATGCAGACTGAGCTTCCAATCTCCAAAAAGGAAAAAGGAAATGAAAGGTATGAAATTAAAACACACATATACATACACACAACAATTCCTCAGAATTGAAGGGCATAATTCTTCAAATTAAAGGTTTCCCTGTGTGTCCAGGAGAGTAAATATTTATCACAGCTAATAATTATCGTGTACTTATAATGGGCCAGGCACTGTTCTAAGTACTTTATATATACTAACCCATTTAATTCAACAATTCTCTGAAGTGGATTCTGTTATTATTTCCATTTTACAGATGAGGAACTAGAGGCACAGGTTAAGTAAATAAGGACATTCTGGTAGTAAATGGCAGAACTGGGATTAGAACCAAGGAAATCTACTTCCAAAAAGGGCCCATACCAAGAAACATCATTATGAAATACCAAACTAAAAGCTTTTGTAAATTATCTGCCAATAACCTATATGCGAATCGTAAAAACCTTAGACTTTTCACAGCAGTAATCAAGCAATGTCTTTAAATACCTGAGAAAAATTATTTTCAGCCTAAGGCTCTATGCCAAGCCAACTAACAATCAAATGTAAGGGTAAAATGACATTTTCCACATATGCCAGATGTCAAAATTTACCTTCCATGCAATCTGTTTTAGTAAGCTACAGGAGCATGTGCTCCACCAAAATAAGGGAATAAATGAAAAAAGACAGACAAAGGGTTCAGAGAATAGGGCCTCCAGCATGGGGAGGTCAAAAGAGAGACTGAATTTCCATATTTTAAAAATGGGATAATTAAACGAAGTGTCTGGGATTCATATAGAAAAATTTCCCTCAGATACATGCTCATCTTAAATTTCTAACAGTTTTATTTGTATGTGTATGTGATTCCACTTTTACCTTTTTTTGTATTTCACTCCACACCAAAGACAATTTATTTCTGTGACTTTGGTGACTTTTATCATCTGACAAGGTTTTTTTTCTGTATTTTGAGTGTGTGTGCTTATGTACGATGCAGTTGAGTAAATATTTCTGCTTTCCCAATTTCTAGTTAGTTATCCAAATGTCACTCACTGTATAGTCAGCCTTTCTCAACTAATTGCCAAACACACTGTATATCTGCATAGATGACCTTAGTTAGCACTATACCATCTCTATAAAGTGGGAATTAGTATTATCTCCCATTTTATAAATGAAGGAAGATCTGAGAGGTTAAATGATATGCCTAAAGTCACACAGCTAATCAATCAAAGAAATGGATGGGAACCATGGTCTGTCTTAACTACTGGGTTACACAGCTGAAATGGGAGGCTGAGCTCTGTATTATGTTCATCTGTGTCTTTAAATTCTCAAATGAGCCATGTTTTTTATGATAGACATTTTATATAATAGATTCCAAAAATACGTTAGTTTCATCTCTTTATTTTTCTAAACGTTTCTTAACTATATCATACCTACTTAAATTTCTAGATAAATTTCAGAATTACACTACTCTCCCAATCTCATTGGATTAATGTGCTTTCTCTCTCTGTTTTAATTTTCTTAAAATATAAAAAATGGGGAAGCAGATGTGGCTCAAGGGAAGCAGATGTGGCTCAATGGATAGAGCTTCCGCCTACCATATAGGAGGTCCAGGGTTCAATACCCAGGGCCTCCTGGCCCATGTGGCAAGCTGGTCCACGTGGAGTGCTGCCGTGCACAAGGAGTGCTGCTCCGTGCAGTAGTGCATCCTGCCCAGGAGTTGTGCCACTCACACGGAGAGTTGATGCAGCAAGCTGATGCAACAAGAGAGACACAGAGAAGAGAGAGTGAACTAGGGACTTGAGGTGGAACAAGAGAGTGCTCGCCTCTCTCCCACTCCGGAAGGTCCCAGGATGGGTTCCTGGAGATGCCAAATGAGAATACAACAGACACAGAAGAACACACAGCCAATGGACATAGAAAGCAGACAATGGAGGGGGAAGGAGGGGGGAGAAATAAGAAGAAGAAAAAAGCAATATGCAGAGCCTGGACAATTCAGGACACAATACAATATTGTATAACTAAAATTTCCTCCATTACAGGGATAACAGTGGGTTACTTTTTAGATTTTGAGTCCTTTCATGTGTGCTTTTCTATAATTGGGGTTATGCTGTAGATTCTTTTGGAATTGTAACTCTTTTTTTACTCAGTAATGGACTGTGCTCAGATCTTCAGCCCTCAGAGTGTAATGGTAAAGAACTTGAGCTCAAAGTCAGAAAAATCTATATTCAAATCCCAGCTGTATCACAGATTACTATGTTTTTCAAAATAGATCCAATATCCTTTCTATGGTTTCCCTCAAGCAATACCAGATTCCTTGCTGGCTAATGCAAATTAAGTCAAATTACTTAATTTTTCTTGATCTTATTTTTGTACACATTTGTACCAATGCCATGTCACCTCTTCACCCACCTTAATTCATCATGTACTCCCTAGCCAGTTTTTAGTCATGCCCTTGTAAACACTTCCAGCTCTCTATATGCATGTTGCTAACTCCCAAATTTATATCTCTAGCCCCAGACTCTCTACACTCAGACTCTTAATTCCAACCACATACTTGACCTCTGGGTATGTATTAGGCATCTCAAATTTATCAGGCTCACTTCTGAACCTGCTCTACTTTCAGTATTTCCTATCTCAGTAAATGGGAAATGTCCAATTGCTCAAGCCCAAAACCTCAGGGTCATCTTTGACTTCTCTCTCTAATGCTCTATATTTAATCCATCAGCAAATTCTGTGGGCTTCACCTTCAAAATGTCTCTTTTCTTATCACCTCTACTACCACCACCTAGTCCAGTTCATTATTATCTTTCACCTGGATTATTGCCCACTTGTGCTCCAGATTATGATCCAAACATAAGTCAGATTGCCCCACTTCTTGGCTCAAAACCCTTCATAGATTTCTTATGTTTTTCAAAATAGATCCAATATCCTTTCTACGGTTTCCCTCAAGCAATACCAGATTCCTTGCTGGCCAATGCACACTCCTACATACTCCCACTTCAGGGCCTTTATCTCCTGCCTAAAACTCTCTTCCTCCAGATTCAGTGTGGCTCATTTCCTGACTTCTTTCAGGTTTCTGTTCAAAAGGGCCCTTATCACAGACAACTTCCTTGATAGACCTCTGTATTAGTTTTCTAGGGCTGCTGTAACAAATTATCATAAACCGAGTGGCTTAAAGTAACATAAATTGCATAGCAGATGTGGCCTCTGCCTACCATATAGGAGGACTTGGCTTTGATCCCTGGGGCCTCCTGATGAAAAAGAAGAGAAAGCATGCCTGTGCACTGAGCCACTGCCCACGTGGAGAGCTGAAGGCCCACATGGGTGCCCATGCAGTGAATCAAGTGCCCACTCAGTGAGCCAAGTACCCACGTGAGTGTCCACACAGTGAGCCAGTGCACACACAAGTGAGTCATGCAGCAAGATGATGATGCAAAAAAAGAGAGATGAAGGGGAGAGTCAAGGTGAAGTACAGTAGAGACCAGGAACTGAGGTGGCAAAATTGACAGGGAACCTCTCTCCACAGCAGAGGTCCCCAGGATCGAATCCCAGTGAATCCTAGAGGAAAAAGACGAGAAGACAAAAAGAGAAATAGATGCAGAAGATCACACAGCGAATGGATACAGATAGCAAATACAGCAGGGCAAGGGGGGGAGGGGAAGAAAAAACAACAACAACAAAAACAAAACAAGATAAATTTACTCTCACAGTTTTATAGGCCAGAAGTTCAAAATCAAGGTGTTAGTAGGGCCATGCTCCCTCTGAAATCTCTAGGGAGTATCATTCCTTGATTCTTCCATCTTCTGGTAGCATCATGTGTTCCTTGGTTTGTAGACACATGTCCTGGTTTGAGTCTTTTGTAGACCCCAGAAAATCCTGTTCTTAAAGCAAACCCATTCCTGTGACTTTAAACCCACTGGGGAAGGGGCCTTTTCATTAGATCACTTTTGATTAGATCACTTGTGATTAGATCACTTCAGTTAAAAGTCTTTGATTAGCTTGCAGGGCCCAGGGTCCTCCCTTACAAGGCCCTAAAGAGCCCAACTCAAGGTTACTTTTCTCACCAAGATCTGTTGCCATGTGTTGAAACAAGATAGCTGGGATGTCTGTGAGGCCTCAGCCTTCCTCTCTCTCATAACGCTTCATGGGCCCAGCTTCTTCCCATCTCAGCTGTTGACTGGAGGGCTCATTTCTTTCCAGGCTTTCTTGGCTGCTCAGGGCTCTGGTCTTTTCAGCTGCAAACTATCAGGCGAATGGCTCATCTCTCTCTGGGATCAAGTTCTCTCTTCTGCTGTGTCTATGGAGCACTCTTTTCCTGTGTATCTTCTCCTATGTTCTCCTTTATTAAGTGTCCATTTTTACAGTCCACCAAGGGGGTGGGGATACAACCCTGGGTTATGCCCGACTGACATGGTTGAATCAAAGCCCTAATCTTAATTTAATCAAGTAAACAGAAAACCTTTGAATTTAATACAATCAAAGGGTATCATGCCCAGAGGAACAGACCAGTTTACAAACATAATCTATGGTTGTCAGCGGCACGGGAATCTGTGTCTCTTTTTGTTGCGTCATCTTGCTGCATCAACTCTCCGTGTGTGCGGCACCATTCCTGGGCAGGCTATACTTTCTTTTGCGCTTGGTGGCTCTCCTTATGGGGCACACTCTTTGCATGTGGGGCTCCCCTACGCGGGGGACACCCCTGCGTGGCAGGGCACTCCTCGCGTGCATCAGCACTGTGTGTGGATAGGGCGTCTGTCTACCACATGGGAGGTCCATGGTACAAACATAATCTATATCTCTTTTTGGAGTTCATAAGTATTATCAAACTGCCACACCACCTCATAGATTAAGAACAGAAATCATTAATACTCAAGAAGCCCTCCTATGCCTACTTCCAGTCATTACCCACCAGAAGGTAAATTCTAACAACCATAGATTAATTTCACCTGCTTTTGTACATGGTATAAGTGGGATCAAAATGTGTTTATTCTTTTTTGTCTGGCTTCTTTTGCTCAACACTATGCTTGTGAGATTCATCAATATTGTTGTGGGTAGTTATAGCCTGTTTATTTTTATGGCTGTGTAATGCTCCATTATGCAAATATACTAATATTTGCTTATCCATTCCACTGTTGATGGACATTTGGGTAGTTTCCAGTTTGGGATTAATACAATGAGTGTTGCTATGAAAACTCTAGTAAATGGCTTTTGGGAAACATAGGCATGCATTTCTTTTGGGTGTACACATAAGGGTGGGATTGCTGGGCCACAGGGTTCAGCTTTAGTAGATACTGCCAAATAGTTTTCCCAAGAAGTTGAACCAATTTCTACTCTCATCAGTAATGTCTGAAAATTCTGGTCCTTATTTTAATCAGAGTCAATATTTCCCTTGATGTTTAGCACTTTTTAGCCCATGTAATAAATCTTTTTCTACTCCAATTTTCCTATTTTCTTCTAAAATGTTTTATGGTTTACAGATCTAATTACATTTAGATCTGTAATCCACCTGGATTGATTTTTGTATATGGTGTAAAGTAGGGGTCAATATGAATATCCATTAGCTCCAGCACCACATTTTTTTTTTGATTTATGCAACTTTATTGAAGAAAAATAAATCAGTTACTAGCAGAGCTATTAGTTGATCACTCATCCATTGACAACTTGCTTCATTTATTCAGTGCTATATTAAACAGTGTATTTGAAGATAGATTAACTAAGAGCTCCAAGCTTCCTAACAATTTAAATGAAAATTACAAAATGTTTGAGACCCTATTTTAGAATACAAAGGGTGTTTCACTTCCAATTTCCATTCTCTGTAGAACAAGAACAGGTCATTCCTTTATTGACATGCACAAAATACATCTCATTTTCTGTTCTGTTGATGCTATAAATTCAATCACCAATTCTCCAGCCACATCGGTTATGAGCATAAAATATATCATGTAACCTCACATCTCTAACAGTGGAAGGCTTAAAGAATGGATCCTGCTATAGAGTAATGCTGCTTCCTTTGATGTGACAAATGAATATCCATCTCCCTCCTCCTCAGGTGACTTCTTCAGCATGTTAGAGCAGTGAGGAATGGTTTTAGTCTCATAACCAAGTTAGAATGAAGACATTGGCCACATAATACACATGCTCATTTTTTTTTAAAAAATCTGAATCTTGGGCAACTGTTCTCTTGTAACTACTTTACAGTTTCCTAAAAGCAGTTATTGTCCAAAGCTGGAAGAACTTAAGTCTTCTCAGATGAGCATGTGAATGAATGGAGGGAGGTAAACAAAAAAATAAAATTAAAAAAGATGAGGTCTGATAGGGGAGCGGCTGGATAAGAAAATAAAAAAAGGAACAGTAATTTAAAGTTTATTCCAGCTATAATGCAGGTTATTCTAAATTTAAGGTAGCATCATATGGCATATTTCTGAGTCAATTCCTGAGATATTCTGTTGTACTTATCTCTGTCTGTTTTATAAATCCGTGCAATCTCTGGCACTAAGGGGTCATCTGGGTTTGGATCGCATAGCAGTGAACAAATGGATAAAAGAACTTTAGAAATAGTTAAAGCAGGAGACCACTGTGATCTTAGAATATCGAGACAAATGCTGCCATTACTGTTAATATTTGGATGATAAATTCTTGTTGTAAATGCAACCTTAGGTGGTTTGAAGGGGTAGTCTGTAGGAAAATGAATTATCAAAAAGAATACACCGCCTCGATATGGGCTGTCATTAGGTCCCATAATTGTGGCTTGCCAATGAAACATATCATCTCCAACTGGACCTGCAGAACATTGTGCTGGGGGGGGAGGGGGTCACTGGCCAAATCACTGAGTTCCTTATTAATCCATTTCAGCGCCACAGTCTGTGCATTTTGTCTGGCACTGCACTATCTCAGTGTGCACTCAAAGGTCCGGCTAAAACCCTTGATTACCAGGACAGCGGGAAAGGATTCTATCTTGGTCTCACACCGGTTCTGCCAGACACAGGCGCCTTTTTAACTAAACGGATTGGAGGTTGGACTCCAGCACCACATTTATCGAAAAGTTCTTGCCTTTGTAATTAATCAGGTGATGACCTATATGTGCATTTGCATCTGGACTCTTTATTTTGTTCTACTTGTCATTTTACTTATTCTTGTACCACTAGTTACCTCACTGTCTTAATTACTATACTTTATAATAGGTCTTTATATTCAGAAATAAAAATCTTGTAGCTTACAACATACATTTCTCACTTATCAAAATTTAATAGTAATGAATATCTTATGCTCCTCCCAGACATTTCAGAGACCTTAGAAAACTTTAACTCCATTTACCCCTTTCTCAACCTACATGTTATTGTTCTTGGGTATTTTGAATTTATTTCGTAAAAAAAAAAACACCACACAAATTATTAAGATTTTTAGTCTATATCATTAATGCTAATTTAGATTTAGTCACATTTTCTGATTTCCTTGTTCTTCTTTCCTTTTAGTATTTTTTTTTTAAAGATTTATTTTTTATTTCTTTAATTCCCCTCCCCTCCCCCGGTTGTCTATTTTCTGTGTCTTTTTGCTGCGTCTTGTTTCTTTGTCCGCTTCTGTTGTCGTCAGCGGCACGGGAAGTGTGGGCAGCGCCATTCCTGGGCAGGCTGCTCCCTCCTTCTCGCTGGGCGGCTCTCCTTACAGGTGCACTCCTTGCGCGTGGGGGCTCCCCTACGCGGGGGACACCCCTTTGTGGCACGGCACTCCTTGTGCGCATCAGCACTGTGCGTGGGCCAGCTCCACACGGGTCAAGGAGGCCCGGGGCTTGAACCGCGGACCTCCCATGTGGTAGACGGACGCCCTAACCACTGGGCCAAAGTCCGTTTCCCTCCTTTTAGTATCTTTGTCCTTTGATATGGAATAATTTTCTTCCTGTCTCTACTTCATCCTAGAGAATTTCATTTAACTTAAGTCTTCTGGTGGCAAACTTCCTTCATTTTTGCTTATCTGAAAATATTTATTTCATCTTTTTTTTTTTTTTTACTGTGTTTTGAATTTTGGGTTGCCAGTTATTTCCTTACAGTGCTTTGGAGATTCCATTCCGCTGTCTTCTGGCATCCATTACTGCTGTTGAGAAATCTGCTGTCAGAACATCACTTGTGCTTGTTATCTACTTTTTTTTTTGCCCTTGTAAGTTATCAATCTTTGCATCACAAATAATCCCAAAATTTAGTGACTTAAAATAAAGAGTGACAATAAGATGGTGGAGTATCATGGTCTTAGTGCATCCACCCCCTCAGAAACATGAAAAAACAAACAGAATCTGTCAGAACCAACTTTGCTAGAACTCTGGAAAACAATCAAAGATAAACAACTAAGAAAATGCTGAATCAGGAAAAAGAAAATGTAAAAATGATAGCAAAGCTATGGGCTACTTTCATTTGCTCTGGTCCCTCTCTCTCCCCTGCCTTGGTGTAGCTGACTAGGAGACAGAATGAGTTCGGACAGCCTGTGCTCCCAATGAAGCAGTTTATGTTCTCCATATGGTTCCCTGATGTCTGCTTATTATTAGCTCACAAATATGCTAATTTAGTGTGCTTCTTAAAAAAAAGATTTATTTATTTATTTATTTCCCCCCCTCACTCCATTGTCTGTTCTCCATGTCCATTCACTGTGTTCTTCTGTGTCTGCTTGTATTCTCATTAGGCGGCTCTAGGAACCTCTCCTGGGACTTTCCAGAGTAGGAGCGAAGTGATCATTCTCTTGCACCACCTCAGCTCCCTGGTCTGCTGCATCTCTTATTGTCTCTCCTTGTGTCTCTTTTTTTTGTTGTTGCATCATCTTGCTGCATCAGCTCTCTGTGTGGGCCAACACTCCTGCACAGGGCAACACTCCTGCATGGTGCAGTACGCCTCTGCATGGGGCAGCACTCCTGTACAGGGCAGTACTCCAGGCAGGCTGGCTCACCACACGGGCCAGCTTGCCTTCATCAGGAGGCCCTGGGTATAAACCTGGACCTCCAATTGGTAGACGGGAACCCAATTGCTTGAGCCACATCCACTTCCCATTTAGTGTGTTTTTATGTCCACTCCAACCTGCTCTCTGAAAGACTAAGTCAAGACACTTATTTGGATCACCTTACCCAGAATTTACGTGAGGTAAGAGAAGCAGTGTGGAGAAGTAGAACAGAACCAAGCAAACCACAACCACTTGGTGCAAAAGACTGTGGTCGAGACATAAAATAGAGCACCTGGGGCTCCAAAGAAGATGCTATGGGAGGAGTCTCTTTTTTGGAGGGGGAACCAGGACATCCAGGAACATTTGCACATACTGGGGAATTCCTGAAAGTAAAGTTACCACATTTGCCCAGGGCAAGTCACATGCTCAGAAAGCCCTGAGGAGAACCTAACTATTCACTACGTGTCTGATCTATAGGTTCACTAAAAACTGAGCTAGGCATTGAAGAAGAGACTCAACCCAGAACCAATCTACACTACAGCCTTCAACAACAACAACAAAACTAGCAAGCCATAGGGAATGGGGGAGTATAGGACTTATAGAGTTAAGACATCAAAATATTCATATACCCAGACATCAACAAAAAGTCACAAGGCAAACAAAGAAATGGTAAGAGATTGTCTATTTGAAGACACAAAATTAAATGACAGAAACTATCCCTGAGGAAACCAAGACATTAGAACAACTAATCAAAGATGTTAAGTCTACTCTCCTAAATAAGTTCAATGGCATAAATGAAAACTTAGATATAAATCTAAAGGAAATCAGGAAATCTATGCGAGGAAAAGGGAAAGAATTAGAAATTTTTTAAAAGTACCAGACAGAAATAATGGTGATGAAAAGCACAATAACAAATAAAAAATATATTAGAGGATGAATGTGGGAAGATAAAGGAGTAGGGAATTCCAGGATTCAGTCCTTCCACCAGAACAACTATTAAACAGGCAGGAACTATCTGAAACAACTATTTTGAAACCCCAAAGGCCAGCAGAACACTGTACAGCATCCAGGGAAGAGCAGGAGGAAGAGGATGGTAAATTATGGTAAACGTAAGTAAACTGCTTTCTCAGCACACCAGTTATTGGCACCCACCTTCCACTCTCACCATGGGGTCCAAGCACTGGCTAGCTCACTGGTGACAGAAAGGGACAACAAATCCTCTTCTCCAAGACCAGGGGTAGACATAGCTGATCACTGATTATGGCTTTTGATTAGTGAATTCTGATCACTGGGGTCCTGGCTCTAAGGGCGGCCATTGTTCCAATCTGCCCTGGACACAGATGGCTAAGGAGGACACTTAAAGACATGACACTTCCTCAGCGCTGCAGGGAACAGTTAGTTGAAGGACTCCATTCACTGGGCAGGTCAAGAGGGTTCAGTTTTGGGTAGATGTGGAAGAAGCTCTTAGTGCCCTTCCTCATATCCTCCCCAGGAAAAGTTGGAGGTTATATATGATCCTTTTGTGGGTCTGTAGCCCTGTGTCATCTGGGAAAGACTTACTTGGGAACTCCTCTCTGGCATAACCCCCTCCCAATATTTGCCATCCAGGCAAAAGCAGCTTGAAACAACAAAAGTTTGTAAGAAATTATATAGACAAACTGTCGGGGGCAAAGGCCAGTCTGCTTTAAATACCTGAGAGAGAGAGGTCTGACTCCTGGGAAATAAATGGGGCATTTAAACTCCTGTAAACAGGGGAAATCCAAAAGAACTAATAGGCACAAGCCCAGGACAAGACACAGGCCTAGAAGAGACAGGGAGGACCGTGCACACTGCATTCACCTTGGGCACACCTTCCTGATAGGAGCACTGTCTTATCACCAGCTGGTTACAAAAAGAAGAAACAGACATCTCAGGGTATAAATCCCAGAGTTAACATTTAAAAATATTAAAATGTATAGTGTGTATTAAAAAGACAGAGAACTACATGTGTTGGAAGGGATATGGAGAGATAGGAACACTTATTCACTGTTGGTGGAATGCAGAATGGTACAGCCACTGTGGAGGACTGTTTGGCAGTTCCTAAAGAAGTTCAATATAGACTTGTCATGTGACCCTGCAATACCACTACTGCGTATATACCCAGAAGAACTGAGAGCAGTGACACGAATAGACATCTGCACATCGATGGTCACAGCAGCATTATTTACGTTTGCCAAAAGTTGGAAACAACCTTGGTGTCCATCAACCAATGAATGGATGAACAAACTGTGATGTATTCACACGATGGAAATATTATGCAGCTGTAAGAAGAAATGAAGTCGTAAAGCACATGACAGCATGGATGAACCTGGAGGACATTATGTTGAGCAAAGCAAGCCAGACACAAAAGTACAAGTACTGTACGACTGCATTACTATGAACCAAATATATATATTTTTAATATTTATTTATTATTATTTTTTTAAATTACATTAAAAAAATATATATGAGGTCCCATTCAACCCCACCACCCCCGCCCCCCACTCTCCCCACAGCAACACTCTCTCCCATCATCGTGATACATCCATTGCACCTGGTAAGTTCATCTCTGAGCATCACTGCACCCCATAGTCAATGGTCCACATCATAGCCCAGACTCTCTCACGTTCCATCCAGTGGGCCCTGGGGGGATCTACAGTGTCCCGTAATTGTCCGTGAAGCACTATCCAGGACAACTCCACGTCCCGAAAACGCCTCCACATCTCATCTCTTCCTCCCGTTCCCCACACCCAGCAGCCCCCATGGCTACCGTTCCCACACCCATTCCACATTTTCTCTGTGGACATTGGATTGGTTGTGTCCATTGCACACCTATGTCAAGTGAGGGCTTAGATTGCACATGGGTACTGGATGCACTCTTCCCACTTCTAGTTGTAGACACTCTAGGCTCCATGTTGTGGTGGTTGACCTTCTTCAACTCCATGTTAGCTGAGTGGAGTAAGTCCAATAAGTCAAAGTGTAGGAGCTGAAGTCTGTTGAGGCTCTGGGCCTGGGTGTCATATTATCAGTCCAGAGATTCAAATCCCCTACATATATCTTAAACCCAGCACCAACTACAATTCCAATAAAGTAGCATGCAAGTCTTGTGAAAAGAGATCCCCTCTGAGTCCATTTCCATCACGCAGAAACACCAGCTCCAAAGAAGGGCCATCTGTCATGGCAGTGAACCCCTTCTGCCATGACCATAGAACCCGTGGGTCTCTTTATCCCTCAAAAGAACCAATACCTGGGGTTGTATCTACCTTATCTGTCTCTTAGACTCTGTTCAGTTGTACATAGGGGTATTCCTTCTGACAACCTCCAGACTCTTTTTTAGAGACTCACAGCCTTATAATCTCATTTCTCCTTTCCATTTCCCCCTTACATTAGGTCAAACTGCTTCCCGAAGTCATGTTATTATATGTAGACAGGTATATTCTGCTGTTCCGCATTGAATCTTTAATTCAAGGTCATTTTCTAGTTGCTTCTTCAGCTGGTATGTGGTAGTGATCCCTTGGTGCCAGGGAGGCTCATCCCCGGGTGTCGTGTCCCACGCTGGGGGGAATGCATCACATCTACACGCTGAGTTTGGCTGTGAGAGTGGCCACATTTGAGTAACATGAAGGCTGTCAGGAGGAAACCCCCGGGCACAATGCTACTCTAGGCCTTGTTCTTATTGCAGGTGCATAGGCTCAAAAGTGTAGCCATTAGTATCAAGAGCCCACTGTTGGGCCCTCCTTCCTTCCTTGAACCAAATATATTGTATAACATATTGTATGATTTAAAAAAATAATATGTATCCAGTATACATCTAATTGAGAAATGTTAAAAAAAAAAAAAAAGCACATGCAACAAAATACAACAAGGCAAAGAAACAGGAAATGGCCAAGGAGGATGACCAGAATGTGGATATACCAAAAAAAGCCTTTAAAAATGATCTCAAAAATGCTCAAGGAGATGAAGGAAAATACAGATAAAGAACTAACGCATACCAGGAAAACAATGTATAACCAATATGAGAATCTTGGTAAAGAGAGAAATTCTTAAAAGGTCTGGAGCTGAAGACCATAATAATTGAACTGGAAAATTCTCAAGAAGGCTTCAAGAACAGATTGGGGCTGACAGAAGGACAATGAACTTAAAGACAAGATATTGAAATGAGCCTGGCTCAGGAACAGAAAAGAAAATAGAATTATAAAAAGTGAATATAGCCTAAGAAACTTCTGGGACACTGCCAAGTATACAAATACACACATTATGGGCGTCCCAGAAGGAGAAGAAAGAGATAAAGTGGCAGAAGGAATATTCAAAGAAATAATGACAGAGAACTTTCCAAACATAGCAAAAGACATGAACATGCACATCCAAAAATCCAAGAGAACACCCAAGAGGATAAGCATGAAGAATAATACACCCTCTCATATACTGATTACACTTTCAAATGCAAAGGACAGGGAAAGAGTTCTGGAAGTTTCAAGAAGAAAGCAACATGTTATGTACAAGGGAGTCCCAATTAGATTGAGTGCCAATATCTCATCAGAAACCATGGAGGCTAGAAGGTGTTCAAAAACTTTAAATGCTGAAAGAAAACAACTGCCAACCAAGAACTTTATACTGGCAAGACTTTCTTTAAAAAATGAGGGACAGGTTAAGACATTCCCAGATAAACAAAAGATGAGGGAGTTCATCACCAACAGACCTGCTCTACAAGTAATGCCAAAGGAAGTTCTTCAGGCAGAAAGGAAAGGACAGTAGACAATGGCTGAAAGCCACATAAAGAAATAAAGACCTCCAGTAAAGATAATCATTTGGGTAATTATAAATGTCAATATTATTGTAGTATATTGTTCAGTATGCAACTCTATTTCTTACTTCCTATAGGTGCTAAAATGCAAATGCATAAAAAATAATGATAAATCTATTGTTTTAGACCAGGGGTTCTTAAGCTTTTTTGTTCCATGGACCCTGTATTAGTCATCCAAAGGGGTGCTGATGCAAAATACCAGAAATTGGTTGGTTTTCATAAAGGGTATTTATTTGGGGTAGGAACTTACAGAGACCAGGCCATAAAGCATAAGTTACTTCCCTCACCAAAGTCTATTTCCACGTGTTGGAGCAAGATGGCTGCTGATGGCTGCAAGGGTTCAGGCTTCCTGGGTTCCTCCCTTCCAGAGTCTTGCTTCTCTCTGGGTTCAAGGTTCCTTTCTTCCCAGGACTTGCTTCTTCCTGGGCTCAGGGTTCCTCTCTTCCTGAGGCTGGCTTCTCTTTCCTCTGTAAGCTTACTTCCCAGGGCTCCAGCTTAAGGCTTCAGCATCAAACTCGAACATCAAAAACCCTTGCATCAAAAGCTCCAACTCTGTCCTTTGCCATGCCTTTTATCTGAGTCCCCACCCACCAAGGGGGGGGGACTCAATGCCCTAATGATGTGGCCCAATCAAAGCCCTAATCATAACTCAAGCATGCCCAGTAATAGACCAGATTACAAACATAATCCAATATCATTTTTCATAATTCACAACCATATCTAACTGCTACAGACCCCTTTGGCAGTCAGGTGAAAATCACAGACCTCTTCTCAGAATACATCAACAGATAGTTTTGTGACACTTGACATGGGCATGTCTTTTTTTTTTGTCTTTATTTATTTTTTAATGTTAAATTCAAAAAATATGAGGTCCCCATATACCCCTCACCCCCCTTACCCCACTCCTCCCACAACAACAACCTCCTCCAACATCATGGGACACTCACTGCACTCGGTGAACACATCTCTGAGCACTGCTGTACCACATGGTCAATGGTTCACATTTAAGTTTACACTCTTCCCCAGTCCACCCAGTGGGCCATGGGAGGACACACAATGCCCAGTAACTGTCCCTGCAGTACCACCCAGGACAACTTCAAGTCCTGAAAATGCCCCCACATCACATCTCTTCTTCCCACGCCCCACCCCCAGCAGCCATCACAGCCACTTTCTCCACCTCAAAGATTTAAGATTTATTTTTTATTTATTTCTCTCCCCTTCCCTGTACCCCCCTCCAGTTGTCTGCTCTGTGTCCAATTACTTTGTGTTCTTCTGTGTTCACTTGTATTCTTGTTAGTGGCACTGGGAATCTGTCTCTTTTTGTTGCATCATCTTGGCTGTGCCAGCTCTCTGTGTTTATGGCACCATTCCTGGGTGGGCTGCACTTTTTTTTGTGCTGGGCAGCTCTCCTTACGGGGTGCACTCCTAGCACATGGGGCTACCCTATGCGGGGACATGCCTGCGTGGTATGGCACTTCTTGCATGCATCAGCACTGTGCATTGGCCAGCTCATCACACAGGTAAGGAGGCCCTGGATTTGAACCCTGGACCTCCCATGTGGTAGGTGGACGCTCTATCCGATGAGACAAATCTGCTTCCTGGGCATGTCTTTAAATTAAATTTTAGGATTACATTTTACAACTTTCCCATAATTTTAATACCTGATAATCTAACATGGTTCAACATCTGTTCAAATGGTCATTTTTGGCAAACATTTAGAAATTCGAGTTTTCCCTCCACCGTGTCATAAAACCGTCTCCACCGTGTCAAAAAACCGTCTCCACCATCCTTACTAACCTTTTTGCAGGCAGTTATCCACTGCACTCAGAACATGCCACATCAAAATAAAAATAATACTAAGGCCACACTATACAGCATGATTCTGGCATATATTGACCAATGGAATTGAGAATTCAGAAATAGACCCTTACACATATGGCCAACTGATTTTTTTAAAAAGAGGCACCAGGGATTGAATCCAGGACCTCATACATGGGAAGCGGTAAATGAGCTACATCTGCTTGCCAGTAAGAGTTTTTTTTTTCATTTGTTTGTTTTTGTGAGGTACTGGGGATCAAACCTGGGACCTTGTATATGGGAAGCAGGTGCTCAACCACTTGCACTACATTGCTCTTGGCCAATTGATTTTTTTAAACAAATCAATTTTATTGATACATATTAATAAAGCATACAATTCATATGAAGAGTATAATCAGTGGTATTTGGTATAATTGCATAGTTGTGCATTCATCACTTTAATCACTACTAGAGCATTTTCATTATTTCAATAACAATATAAACAAAAAAGAGACAAATAAGCAAGAAAATTCCTCACCTCTCAATCTCCCTATGCTCCCCCTACTGTACGTAACTGCTGTTTCTGGATGTTCTATCCAAAGGGTATAATCAACGGCTTTTAGAATATTCACAATGTACATTCATCATCTCAAAAATTTTAAAACAATTTCATCACTCCAAAAAGAAAGGCTCCACACCCCTTAGCATTCCTTCCTCAGACCTACATAACCACTAATCTCATTTCATCTTTATAAATTGATTTATATCTACATTTTTATATAAATGGAATAATAAAATATGTAGTACTCTGTGTCTGGTCTCCTTCACTTTGTATAAAGTTGTTGGTTTTTTCTCTCTGATATTAACATTATGTAGTATTAACTTACATTTGTTCAGCTTCAAAGAAAAAGGTCTTATACATGCAATTCTACCCATATTCATATTTCACATAATATATTTCACACAATATATTTAGTTCATAACATGGCAATGATACAGTGTTGTCCTTCTGTGTCTAGCTTTATTCACTCAACATAATGTCCTCCAAGTTCATCCATGTTGTCATATGTTTCACAACTTTATTTCTTTTTTCTGCTGCATAATATTCCATCATGAGCATACTCTACAATTCTTTTATCCATTCATCAGTTGTTGGGTTGTTTCCAACTTTTGGCTTTTGTGAATAACACTGCTATGAACATCAGTGTGCAGATGTCTATTCCTGTCACTGCTCTCAGTTGTTCTGGGTATATATCTAGCAATGGGATTGCTGGGTTCCATGGCAAGTTCAACTTCCTTAGCAACTACCAAACAGTCCTCCACAGTGGATGTACCATTCTATATTCCCACCAACAGTGAATAAGCATTCCTATCTCTCCACATTTTCTCCAACATTGACAGTTTTCCATCTTTTTAATAGTGGTCAGCCTAATAGGTGTGAAATGATATCTCATTGTAATTTTGATTTGCATTTCCCTAATCCCTGGTGATATTGAACATTTTTTATGTGTTTCTTCAACATTTGTATTTCTTTTTTGGACAGTTGTCTTTTCAAGTCCTTTGCCCATTTTGTTTTTTTAAAAGATTTATTTATTTATTTACACCCCCCACCCGCTTTCGGCTTGTTCTATTCTTTGCTCTCTCTTCTCTGTGTCCATTCACTGTGCGTTTGTTTTTGTTTTTTCTGTATCTGTTTGTCTCCCTTTGCTGTGTCATCTCACTGCACCAGTTCTCTGCTGCGCTCGGGCCGTCAGTTCTCTGCAGTGCACAGGCCAGCTTGCCTTCACAAGGAGGCCCTGGGATGAGAACCCAGGGCTTCCCATATGGTAGACGGGAGCCCAACTAGTTGAACCACAGCCGTGTCCCCCTTTGCCCATTTTTTAATCAGACACTTTGTCTTTTTATTGTTTTTTAAAAAAGATTTATTTATTTATTTCTCTCACCTCCACCCCCTTTCCCCCCCCCCCCCCCCCCCGCCAGTTGTCTGTTCTGTGTCTATTTGCTGCATCTTCTTTTGTCCGCTTCTGTTGTTGTCAGCGGCACTGGGAATCTGTGTTTCTTTCTGTTGCGTCATCTTGCTGCATAAGCTCTCCATGTATGCGGTGCCATTCCTGGGCAGGCTGCACTTTCTTTCGTGCTGGGCGGCTCTCCTTACGGGGCTCACTCCTTGCACGTGGAGCTCCTTTATGCGGGGGATGCCCCTGCGTGGCACGGCACTCCTTGCGCGCATCAGCACTGTGCATGGGCCAGCTCCACATGGGTCAGGAGGCCTGGGGTTTGAACTGTGGACCTCCCATGTGGTAGGTGGACGCCCTAACCACTGGGTCAAGTCCGCCGCCTTGTCTTTTTATTGTTGAGTTGTATAATGTCCTTATATAGCATGCATTTTATACCCTTATCAGATATGTGATTACCAAATATTTTCTCCCATTGAGTCAGCTGCTTTTTCACCCTTTTGACAAAGTCCTTTGAGGTGCAAAAGTGTTGAATTTTGAGGAGGTCCTATTTACCTATTTTTACTTTCACTGCTTGTGTTTTTGGCCTAAGGTTTAAGAAACTACCACCTACCACAAGAGCATGAAGATGTTTCCTACTTCAGCTCTTTTTGGTTAATATTTGCATGGAATATCTTTTTCAACCTTACATTGTGTCCTTACATCTGAGATGAGTCTCTTGCAGACAATATAGAGATGGCTTATGTTTTTTAATCTGTTCTATCAGTCTACGTTTTTTGATTGAGGCATTCAAGTCTTCAACATTCGGTGTTGTAACTGTGAAGGCATTACTTACTTCATCCATTTTGACGTTTGGCTTTCTGTTGTCATATCATACTATTGTCTATCTTCTTACCCTTTGATTTATCTTTTCTAATAATATTCATTTCTACATTCTTCTCCAAGTCTCTCGCCCTTGTTTATTTCCTTTAAGGCTGCAGCACTCCCTTTAATATCTCTCGTAATTCTGGTCTTTTGGTAATATATTTTATCATTTTTGTTTATCTGTGAAGTCTTTGAACTCCCCTTCATTTTCAAAGGAGAACTTTGCTGGATACAGAATTCTTGGCTGGCAGTTTTTTTCTTTCAATACCTTAAATACATCATACCACTTTCTTCTCTCTTCCATGGTTTCTGATAAGAGGTCGGCACTTAATCTTAACAAGTTTCCCTTGTACGTGATGCTTTGCTTTTCTCTTGCTGCTTTCAAAATCTTCTCTTTATCTCTGATATTTGTTGTTCTGAATAGTAGGTGTCTTAGGGTAGTTCTAATTGGGTATATTCTGTTTGGGGTGTGTTGACCTTCTGTGATGGTCATATTTATGTCTTTCATAAGGGTAAGGAAGTTTTCAGTCATTATTTCCTCAAATATTCTTTCCACCTCTTTCCCATTTTCTTCTTCTGGGACACTGATAATGCATATGTTTTTGTGTTTTGTGTTGTGATTCAATTTCCTGAGACTCTGGTCCATTTTTTCCATTCTCTTCTCTTTCTGCTCTCCTGTGTTTTCCACTTCTGATATTCTGCCTTCTAAATCACTAATTCTGTCTTCGAGCAATTCAAATCTGCTCTTATGTGCCTCTAATGTTTTTTTATTCTCATCCATCATGTCTTTCATCCCCATAAGGTCTTTTACTTTTCTCTGTAGATTTTCAAATTGTTCTTTATGCAGACCCAGTATCTTCTTAATATCTTTTATCTCTTTATTCATATTTTCTTTAAATTCTTTGAGGTGATTTAGGAGAGTTGTGTGATTATCATTGATTAATTTTCTTAAATTATGAATCTTATCAGAATATTTGGTTTGTTCCTTTGGCTGGACCATCTCTTCCTGTTTCCTAGGATGGATTGTAATTTTTTGCTGGTGTCTAGGCATGTGATATGTTGGTGAATTTACTCTGATGGCCAATTTCTCTCTTTTGCAGCACTTTTAAAATACTTGTTTCAACTTATCCTAAGTCTTTAAGATTCCCAGCCTAAGTTATCAAAATCATGCCAGGGACTCCCTACTGGGTGCAGACTTTCTCCCAGGGCTAGGGTAAAGAGAGCTCTAATAGCAGCTTTTTGCCATGTAATTTCCAGGCCAGCCAGCAGATACCTTTCCACTTAGGTGTATCTCTCTTGGTTTTCCTTTGTTTTTGTCTAGCCAGAGCCAAGATTCAAAGCAGGCTTCACTGGCTGACTTCACTGATGAAAAGCCCCCCAATTCCCTCTTCCTTTTCTCTTGTAACAGCAGATAGGAAGACTAATGCTACCCTCTCAGTCAGCTGCAATGAGCCAGGGGTTTTAACGGTACTGAGTATCTTGGGGGTAGGGTAGGGAAGCCCTTCCCAGTAGCCGGGAGGCTTTAATAACTCACAATTTGTTTTTTCTGCTTCTTGGCCTCTCTGTCCCTCACCTTTCTGGGAGTTGTGAAACACTGTCCTGGTCTGCTGACCCCCAAAGCAGGTCCCTCGGGCAGCTTTTGGCTCTTTCTCTGTTGTTTTTGTGAGAGAACTGATCCTTATCTATCTAATCCAATGCCATCTTCCCACAATCCCACCAATCAATTTTTGACAAGGCTGCTTTGTCCACTCAACTGAGAAAGAATAATCTCTTCAACAAATGGTGGGAGAACAGGATATCTATATGCAAAAGAATGAAAGAGGACCCCTATCTCACACCATATACACAAATTAACTCAAAATGGATCAAAGACCTATATATATGAACCAGGACTTCAAAACACCTAGAAGAAAATGTAGGGAAGCATCTTCAAGACCTTGTGGTAGGCAATGGTTTCTTAGATTTTATACCCAAAGCACAAACAACAACAACAAAATGGATAAATGGGACCTCCTCAAAATTAAAAACTTTTGTGCATCAAAGGAGTTTGTCAAGAAAGTGAAAAGACAACCTACTCATTGGGAGAAAATATTTGGAAACCACTTATCTAAGAAGGCTTTAATATCCAGAATATATAAGGAAATCTTAAAATTCAACAACAAAAAGACAAATGACCCAATTTTAAAATGGGCAAAAGACTTGAATAGACATTTCTCCAAAGAGGAAATACAAATGGCTAAAAAGCTCATGAAAATAAGCTCAATATCACTAATTAGGAAAATTCAAATCAAAACCACAATGAGATATTATTTCACACCTACTAGAATGGCCACTATTTAAAAAACAGAAAACTACAAGTGTTGAAGATATGGAGAAATAGGAACACTCATTCACTGCTGGTGGGAATGTAAAATAGTGCAGCTGCTGTAGAAGACAGTTTGGAAGTTCCTCAGGAAGCTAAGTATAGAATTACCATTATGATCTGGCAATCCTGCTAGTAGGTATATAACCAGAAGAACTGAAAAGAGCGACTCAAATGGATACTTGCACACCGATATTTATAGCAACATTATTCACAGTTGCTAAAAGATGGAAGCAACCCAAGTGTCCATCAAACAATGAATGGATAAACAAAATGTGGTATATACATTCAATAGAATATTATTCAACAGTAAAAGGAATGATGTATTGGAAAACATGGATAATCCTTGAGGTCATTATATTGAATGAAATAAGCCAGACACAAAAGGACAAATATTGTGTGATCTCACTGCTATGAACTAATTATAATAACCAAAGTCATAGAGTTAGAATCTAGAATACAGGTTACCAGGAGATAGATTGTGGTTTAAGAATGGACAGTTGGCGGCAGACTTGGCCCACTGGTTAGGGCATCCGACTACCACATGGGAGGTCTGCGGTTCAAACCCCGGGCCTCCCTGACCCGTGTGGAACTGGCCCATGCGCAGTGCTGGTGCGTGCGAGGAGTGCCATGCCATGCAGGAGTTTCCCCTGCGTAGGGGAGCCTCATGTGCAAGGAGTGTGCCCTGTAAGGAGAGCTTCCCAGTGCGAAAGAAAGTGCAGCCTGCCCAGGAATGGTGCCGCATGCACGGAGAGCTGACACAAGAAGATGACGCAACAAAAAGAAACACAGTTTCCCATGGTGCTGACAACAACAGAAGCGGACAAAGAAGACGCAGCAAATAGACACAGAGAACAGACAATAGGGGTGGGGGGCAGGGAAGGGGAGAGAAATAAATAAATAAATAAATCTTTAAAAAAAAAAAGAGTATGGACAGTTGATGCTTAATTTGTACAGAATTTCTATTTTGGGCTGATGGTAAAGGTTTGGAAATGTATTGTGGTGATGGTAGCACATTATTGTGAATGTAACCAACAGCACTGAACTGTATAGGTGAATGTTGTTAAAAGAGGAAATGTAGGATGTGTATGTTACTAGAATAAAAAAAGCTAAAACACAGAGCTGTACAACACAGTGAACCCTATTTTAGACAATGGATTATACCTAATAGCACAAGTATAAGAATGTTTCTTCATGAATTATAACAAATATACAATACTAGTACAAGGTGTTAATAATGGGATTGTATATGGGAAAAATATATACCTAATATAAATAATGGATGATAGATAGGACTACTTTAGTGATAATTCATCAATTTTAACAAAGGTAACTACTGTTAAAAAAAATAGTACAATTATAAAAAAAGTGCTATCATCAATGGTAACAAATGTTCCACACCAATACAAGGTGCTGGTGGTGGGGTGGTTTGTGGGAATCCTGTAATTTATGCATGATTGTTTTGTAAACTCACAAATTCTCTAATTTAAAAAAGGCATCTAAATTGGAAATAAAGAAGTAGACTTTCCCTATTTGCAGATGTCATACTCCTACATACAGAAAATCCTGAAAAATACACAACAAAGTTCTGAGAACTAATAAATGAATTCAGCAGTGATGGGGCACAAGATCAACATCAAAAATCAGTAGTGTTTTTATACACAAGGACTGAGCAATCAGAAGAAAAAAATTAAAGAAAAAATCCACTCACAATTGCAACTAAAAGAATAAAGTATTTAGGAATACATTTAACCAAGGATGTAAAAACTTGCACAGAAAACTACAAAACATTGCTAAAAGAAATAATTAGAACAGGCAAATTCATAAAGACAGAAAGTAGTCTGCAGGTTACCAAAGGCTGTGAGTTTATATTTGGGGTGATAAGAAAGTTTTGGTAATGAATGAAAAAAAATCTAGTTTCCGTGTGTTCCAGTTATCTTTAATTCTGTACTGCATGTTGTATATGAAAACTTACCTGTAGGAACAATTTTGTCTCCAGTTATAGTGCTTTCTTCTAGAGAAGATTTTTATTTGCTTTTGCTAGGCATCTGGTGGCACCACAAATCAGAGACTAATTTACAAGGAAAACTTGAGACAGGCAATTTGATACCAGCTTGTAAATTCCTCTGAAGCTGTTCTATTTCCAATTCAACCTCTCCTGTGGGTATAGAGTTTTACTTTTTTCTTCTTTGAAGTGCAAAAGGAAGGTTATAATTTTCCAACTAGATAAAGCCCTCAGGGAAAAAGCAGCTTCTAAATTGGACTATCCCCCAGGATCCTCGCTTTCCGAGCTAATTCCCTACTACCTTGTGTTTATCTTATTCTGCTTTCCAGCCATTTCCTACTCTGTCATCTCTTAACTATCTTTACAAACATTAAAAATAGATATTGCAGACTTTTTTATTTTTAAATTTCATTGTTATTTTCTAAAGTGAGTTAATGTAAGTATTCTAGCTCACCGTTTCTAGAAAGGAGAATTGCAGTCGTCTGTCCTCCTCTACCCTCCTCCCATGATCCTACTTCTTTTTTCTTCATAGCCCTTACCATCGTCTGGGTATTATCTATTTTTCTATTTACTTTTACCAAAATTAAGTTCCAAGAAAACAGGGACTGCGTTTTTATTTACTGCCCTAACCCGGAGGCTATGCCTGGCAGATCGTAGACAGTCAGTAGATGGTTGTGGAATGGTTGGATAGATGGATAGATGGAAGAACGAATGGACGGACGGGCAGATAGCTGAGTGGATGGGTGGATGAATTACAGAAAAGCGGTTTCCCCACCAAAAGAGCTAGCCAGACACGTGGTCTCCGGGGAAACACGGTCACGTAACGCGAGCTGGTCTGGCTGGGTGGCGGCTGCTCCCTTGGTAAGGGCAGGTCTCCGGGGCACTCGCATACCCTGCTTCCGGATTCCGGGTTTTCGAGAGGATCCCACTTCCCTGGAGCGGGGCGGGCTCCTCGGCGGCGCCTTGCGGGCGGAGCCGGCAGCGGGGTGTTGCGAGCCCGCCGGGAGACGCGCCGGCGCCGGGGGTGTCCGTCGCTGGACAGCGAGTGGCTGGGCGGGCCGGGGGACTCCTCCAGGGCTGGGGCGAGGGCAGCCGGCAGCGCGGGCACCGGAGAGGGGGCGTCGGGGGCGCAGAGGCGCCTGGAGACGCGAGGCTGCGGCCTAAGGGGCCCGGGGTCGGGGGGCGGACAGGAGGGCGGGCTTGGCCGCTGGCGCTCGCTTTAAAGCGGCAGCCAGGGAGGAGTATCCCCGCCTGCGTCTGGGTGAAGCCGGTACAGGGGACCCCTCCCATTCCGCTGTCGTCCCCACAACTCCACCCCGGGGGGTGGGGAAAATCCACTTTAGAGAGTGTGCTCAATCTTGTGCAGCACCACTTGTCCTAGGGCAGTTCTTGATAGGAATTTGGAAAAGACGTCCAGGCTCTGGGCTTCCGACCCTACGGAAACGTTGGACGTTGTAAGAATGAGTGTGTTGAGTGGCCTGTCCCTAAAAGGCTGCTAAAGAACAAAATCTGCTACCACCCTCCTTCCATAAGAGACTCTGGAGGTAAAAGCTGTAAGAGGAGCGCTCTCACGCCTCCTGTGGTCCTGCGCGTTCAAGGCCATCTGGTGAGTAGGAGGCTTACCTGTCCTGTCCGTCTGCTGCTTTAACTTTTAACTTCAGCCCGAGGGTGGCATACCTGGGAGGATCGTGAGAAGCAGCTTCTTAAGAAATGCAGCCTCACAGTCATTAACTGTTTTATAAGTAAAATTCGAAGGTTTCCCCATCTTGGTACCAGGGCATTTACCTTTTATATGTTCAGGGGCAGGATATTTTCCAACAGCTCCAATCCCTAGGACACAGCTCCTTTCTCTGCATGCTGATCAGAGATGATAAAAATAAGTCCCTAAGCCACATACTTCATACCACAAACTTGGAAAAGTTGGGCTTTTTCCTTTTCCACGGAGCTAGAACCCCAGATACATGGTCTGGACCTGGTCACGGTGGTGGCATCTGCTCAGAATCTTGGGGGTTGGATAAGATGATGGCTTGTTTCCAAATTTGCACACCTGCAATGGCCTTCATTATATATGAAGTACTATGTTTCCTCCAGTTGAAGGCACACCTCCCTCCCCCAATCTTAACATTTCTGAAACCGGCATGCATCTTACCATGAGATTAAAAGAAACTTGCCAGTTGCTGGGCATTCACATGAGTGGTGGTATCTGTCACTGCTTGCACGTGCCACAATGTGACTATGTGATAAAGAAACTTGCCAGTTGCTGGGCATTCACATGAGTGGTGGTGTCTGTCACTGCTTGCACGTGCCACAATGTGACTATGTGATCTATATTTTGAGATACTTGAAATAAAATTCAGATCTCTAATTTTTAATGACTTAGAGATAATGCTATGAGGCAGCATTAAAAGAAAAGGTTTATAATGTTTCTTAAGGGTTTGCTATATACCCAGCATTGTCTTATTTAATTAACATTACAACCCTATATAGTGCAATTATTATCCCCTCTGAAGATGAAGAAACTGAAGCTCAGAGATAGGAAGTGCCTTAAGCTTTTAAGGGCCAGTGTCAGGATTCTAACCCAGGTTATCTGATTTCAAAGAACATGTTTACGGTATGCTGAGTCCCAAGTCTGTAGTATTCAGGCAGAAGATGCAGGCAGTTTCCAAGGAGGGAAGTCAAGGCAGAATCTGTGTGTGTTTATGTATCTTTGGGTATTGTGTATGTTTGTATTAAACTGGGAGATAGTGATACAGCCAACAGCATGGATGAGACTTATTCCTGCATTGATGCCAGATCTTTATTTTTGGATCTTTTGCAATTTTAAATCTATTTCTGCAGATTCTGGAGTTCTGTGATATAGACACCTCTGGATCCCTCCTCTCCTACCCATTGCTCTTCTAAAAGAGCATAGAAGCAAGTGCTCAAACCTACCCTACCGGCTGCTTCCCAGGGAGATGGTACTTAATCTAAGAGGAGAGTCAGTTTTCGAGACTTTTTAAAGTCACACCTTCTGTAGGAGATATTGGTGCCCAGGGACAAGCCAGAGTCCTAAGGGCAGGAGGTTGTGATCTGAGGAGACCCACATAACTGTGAAGCCTCTTATCAGAGGTTTTGCAGTTTCCTCATCAGAAGTGGACAAGCCCAATCCATCTCTCTGCCTTGTGGGCTGAGGCCAGAGAGGCCAGAGAGGAGTGCTAGCGCCATCATGCTGCAGCAGCTCCTGATCACACTGCCCGCCAAGGCCAGCACCTGGGTGAAGTTGCACCATCCAAAGAAGGCTAAGGAGGAGGTGCCCCTGTGGGAGGATGTGACTAAAATGTTTGAAGGAGAAGGTAAGAATTAGACTGATGGGTGGGAGGGAGGACAAAGAGAGAAGGTCCTATTTCTGTATGAAAATATAGGTAGATACTTCCTTTAAGGTGGTCTCTTAGGGAGAAAATGGGGGAAAGGCGGTCTTTAGGGTTCATCCTTGTGGCTTTTGGGAAGGACATAGCTGTGAGAGAAAATACTGGACTGTCAGCAAACACTCCTGTCTCCTGTCCTCGTACACAATACAAGACAGAAAGACAGGATAGCGTTTACTCCCCCAGTGGCTCCTGAGTATGAGTCAGGACAAGAGGGCCAAAGTTCTCTCTCTGCCCCTTTAATCCCTCTGAAATTTTGCCTTGACAAGTTTCAGTCATTCTAGCCTAAACCCAGTGTTTTTCACAAGTATCATCGCTTTCTTCCCACCTAATGCTGAGGGTTGAGAAACAGAAATGACATGCTGATTGCTCTCATTTTACCTTAAAATATGTGAGTTCACTGAGAGAAGCTCAGTGCCCTGATCATCCATTCCTTAGTGGCCTGATTAGGTATAGATAGATGGACAGAGGAACTCAGGTCGTTTCATGTGGTCACTTAGTTCTTCATGCCTTTAACACTTCGAATCCAGCCAGTAGTTATTGTGCACTTGCTGTGTCAGGAACTGTGCTAACTAAGCATTTTGTCAGATGGAAACAATGAATGTCTTTAACGCTAATTATTAATTGAGAGAGACAGACACATACCCAATTTAAAATAATAGAAAGTAGCCTAAGAAAATGGTTTGATAAAGTTATTTTGGAATACAAGGGAGAGAAAACTTTCTTTTGACTGTACTTCTCTGAGAAGATTTCACAAAGCAGATAATGTCTAAGTATTTTATAGCAGATTTTGGGAGAGAATAATACAGTACAGCAGTGAATACCTTCAAGAGTGGTTCACTTACTGAGGAATATTCTGGTCTAACTGAGGGTTAAGCATGTGGTGGGTGGGCGTGTCCTATGTATGAAGGATGGTGATTTAAAGGTAAATAATATTGGGACAGTATGCTTTGGGCAGGTCATAGAGTGCCTTGATGTTCATAATGAAGTGTTTTCCCTCTTAGCGGTGGGGAGCCATTGAGGATTTTTGTGCTGAGCTGGGCCATGAGTAGAGCTCATGGGGAGCCCATGGGGAGTAGAGCTTTTGGGAAGGCCACCCTTGACCACTGGGACTATATCAGAGACCAAGCAACACACTGCATGCTCTTCTCATTTGGGAGGCCTCAGGCTACTTTGAGTCATTCTGAATGTCTTTCTTTGTGGGTGTGTTGGAGGGTTTGGGGGAGATATAAACCTCATGATCTCTTACTTCCCCAGCTCTGCTTTCTCAGGATGCTCATGTGAGCCAGAGACAATGTTTAGAGAATGAAGCAATCCTTGGGCTCCTGACAGAATCCCAGGTGAGCTGGAGTTTCCTTTCATTTTCTTGACATTGCTTCTTGGTTCTTAAGACCAAGACCTTGCCTTTTTGGGAGATGGGGGTATTGAAGGAGAGGAAACTAACAACATTCATCCTAGGGAGTTACAGTGCTAAATTGCTCTTGTACAGCAAAGCTGGCCTCAGTGGTGGCAATGTTCCTTCCCACAGTGGCCTCTCTCCAAGTAACTCATGTTTCTGATCAACATCTAGATAGAATATTATGCTAAGTTCTGTAGAAAAAGCAAAAGGAGCAGTATAGTTCCAACCCCTAAAGACTAACAGATACCACCTGGAAACTAAGATAAATTTCAATAAAATACTCAAAAACAACATTTTTAAGTGAGAAGAAAGTACTGACATTCTTGGTGATGTACACATATCATTTGTGAACTTCAAGGGATGACCCTTGGGATCAGAGGTCATATTGCATTCAGAGAAGAAGCGAGTAGAGAAGAAATGGTCAGACCACACTTTGCACCCACAAGACAGGCTCAGCAGGAAAGGAAGAGGACCCTCTGAGAGCAGTTACAACAGGGCGCTCGAAATGGGGTTGTCCTCACCACCTGGCAGAAGGAAAATGATAAAATAACTTAGAAAGGAAGACTATTAGAAAGGAGGTGTTATTAGAGAACAGAAGAATTTTAAGTAAAAAGAATTTGGGTTTTGAAATTATATGGCACAAGTTTGGCTCTTATCTCTGGTCTTCGCTCGCCTGATTTTCTGGGACTGTTTTTTAACCTTTTTTTTTTTTTTTAAGCTTTATTTTTTATTTATTTCTCTCCCCTTCCCCTCAATTGTCTGCTCTCTGTGTCCATTCACTGTGTGTTCTTCTGTGACCACTTCTATCCTTATAGCAGCACCAGGAATCTGCATTTCTTTTTGTTGCGTCATCTTGTGGTGTCAGGTCTCTGCCTGTGCGGCGCCATTCCTGGGCAGGCTGCATTTCTTTTGCACTGGGCGGCTCTCCTTACGGGGTGCACTCGCTGTGGGTGGGGCTCCCCTATGCGGGGGACAGCCCTGCGTGGCACGGCACTCCTTGTGCGCATCAACACTGTGCATGGGCCAACTCTACACGGGTCAAGGAGGCCTGGGGTTTGAACCGCGGACCTCCCATGTGGTAGGTGGATGCCCTATCCATTGGGCCAAGTCTGCTTCCCTTTTTTAACCTTTTATAGTCACAGTCTTCTTAGCTGATAAATTCTGACTAACGTCTGCCTGCTAGATTTGAAATATACTCCAAAGTCATTTACAGTAATTTGTAGTAGTCTAATTATTTACTTAATTATTTAAAGAGTTCTGTCTCAACATTCTACTTACCTATAATTCCTACCTTTCTGACATTTATCAATAGCTGATGGGATTCTTAGCTCTAGGAATGAATTTAACTTTTTTTAAAAAATTGAGATGCAATTTATATACAGTAAAATGCCTTTGGAAAGTGTATAGTTCAATGAATTTTGAGATACACATACAGCATGTAACCAAATCAAGGTGTGCAATATTTCTACCATCTCAAAAAGTTCCCTCGTGCCCCTTTCCAGTCAATTCCCCCACCCCAAAAGCAACCACTATTCTGATTTTTTAATTACTACTGATTAGTTTCTCCTGTATTTGAACTCATATGAATGGGATCATCAATGTGTATTCTCTTGTACCTGGGTTCTTTCTTCCAATATAATGTTTTTGAGAGTTTTCCATGTTGCTGCATTTGTCAGTAGTTTGTAATTATTATTGCTGAGTAGTATCCCATTGTAGAAATATAACACAGCTTGTTTATACATCTCCTGTGAATGGAAATTAAGTTGTTTCCAGTTTTTAATTATTATGAATAAAGTTGTTATGAACATTCTTTTTCAGTCGTTTTTTGGCTATGCTTCCATTTCTTTTGGGAAAATAGCTAAGAGTGGAATTGCTGGATAGGTGTGTTTAACTTAATTAAAAATTGCCAAACAGTTTACCAGTGTAGTTATACCAGTTTACACTCCATCCAGCAATGTTCAAGACTTCTAGTTATCCTATATCCTTGCAAATATTTGGTATTGTCATCCTTTAATTTTTGCCATCCTAATGTGTATAAAGTTGCATCTTATTGTGGTTTTAATTTGCTTTTCCCAGATGACAAGAGATATTGGGCACTTTTTCATGTGCTTATTTGCTATGTATATATCTTCTTTTGAGAAGTGCTTGTTCAAAAGTCTGTGCTCAAATTTTATTAGTGTTTGATTTTCATTATTGAGGGTTGAGTTCTTCATATATTCTGTATACTAGCCTTTTGTCAAATATTTGAATTGTGAATATTTTCTAAGTTTTGTCTTTTGATGAACAAATTTCTTAATTTTGATTTTGATTGCAAAGTCCAATATATCATTTTTTTTCCTTTTAGGTTGATGCTTTTGTGTCCTATGTAGGAATTCTTTGCCAACCCTGAGATCTCAAAGATATTCTCCTATTTTTACTTTAGAAGCTTTTGATTTTAGCTTTTGCATTTAGGTCTAAAACCCATCTTGAATTAATTATTGTGTATTATGTGAGATAAAAATTGAGGTTTATCTTTTATCCCCATATTGTGTTCAGTAGTTTCAGCACCTTGTCTTGAAAAGACTCTCTTTACTTAATTGAATTGCCTTGACATCTTTGTAGAAATAATCAATTAGCTGAATATGTGTGGATCTGTTTTGAGCTTTTAGTTATAATCCATGGATCTCTTTGAGAATTCTTGTGCCAGTACTACAGTGCTTTGATGACTAACTTTTTAGTAAATCTTGAAATCAGGGTTGTTGTTTTTTTTTTATTATTCTAGGTCTTTTGCATTTTCATATACATTTTAGAATTGGATTGTTACTTTCTGCCAAGAAAAAGCATAGCAAGATTTTTATTGGTATTGCATTGTCTGTAGATAAATTTAGGATAGTGATATCTTAAGATCATTGAGTCTTCCAGTCAATGAACATGGTATATCTTTCCATTTATTTAGGTCTTATAAATTTTCTTTCAATAATGTCTTGTAGGTTTCAGAAATATAGTCCCAAGAATTTTATGTTTCTTTGATTCTATTAAAAATGGTAATATTTTAAAATATTTAATTGCTAGCATATAGAAGTACAATAAATCTTGTGTTTTTTGTTTTTTTCTTTACTAGTATGCTAGAGGTTTATCCGTTTTTTCAGTCTTTTCAAAGAGTCAACTTCTGATTTTGTTAATCTCTCTATATTATATGTCTGTTTTCTATGTCATTGATTTCTAATCTTATCTTTATTATTTCTTCCTTTCTACTTATATTGGGTTCATTTTTCTCTTTTTCTAGCTTCATAAGGAGGATGCTTAGATAATTGATTTTAACCTTTCTTCTTTTCTAATGTAAGTTAACCTATAAATTTGCTTCTCTATACTCAGCTTGACTGTGTCCTGGAAATTTTATGATGTATTTTCACTATTTTCTAATTTCCTTTGTGAATTTTTTTCTTTGACCATGGGTTATTTCGAATAACCATGGGTTATTTTTCTCTTTGACCATGGGTTATTTGGAAGTATGTTGTTTATTTCCCAATATTTGGCTTTCTAAATAACTTTTTGTATTAATTTTTAATTTGATTCCATTGTGCTCAGAGAAAATACTCTAATTTCAGTCTTTTGAAATTAACTGAATCATGTTTTATGACCCAGCTTATTGTCTGTTTTGCTGAATGTTCCATGTGTTACTAGAAGGGGGAAAAAACCCAATTCTAGACTTCTACTTTGGGAAAATAGAATAGATGTACTTTTCTTTATTCTTCCTTGTAAGTACAATAAAAAATTCTGAATATTTGTATATAAAAAAAAAGAAGACATTGAAAGGCGGAGAGAAAAAAAGACTATGGAACTCAGGATCCAAGAACTGGCACAGTGATAAGTTCCCTTGGTTCTCCTTTTGCCTTATATCCCAGACTTGGAGCTGAAGAAGCCAGCAACCAGGAAATGCCAATGGACACAGATTTAAAAATTTTAAAAAGCCCCAACAAAATCCTTCTTTCTCTAGCCAAGGCTAGGAATGAGGCAACCTAGCAAGCAAGACAAAAGACTTTTAGGCACTAAAAGCTCTCTTCTAGCTAAACACCACAGAGAAAATCTATAGTCCCATTTCTACTCACACCAGCAAAAGTCAAGTGGGAAGCTGAAACTTCTGCCTTTGCTGGGAAGTAAGGATGTGCTCCAATCTCCTGCCAGGGTAGTATCAGAGTAAATCTATGAACAGTCAGGATTTTCACCACTGTTCAGCAGGGATGAGGCCATAACCTACCTGACCCTCTGTGGTAGCAGAAGCTATGCTGGGAGCAGTAATGAACTGTTCCTATGCTCCCAACCTGGGGGATATCACTGGAGACTTGGTGAGAGCTGGAAACCCCACACCTGCCTTGGAACTGTCAATGGAGGCCACATGGGAATCTAGACTTGGCAGTAATGAGGCTATGGCCCCTTTCCCTTCCAGAGTAGAATCAGAGGAAGCCAGCTAAAACAGAGTTTTAAATAAAATCAAGAGTATCATAACATAAAACCTGAAATGGCCAGGTTTCAATAGAAAAACCCCTCTTTATGCCAAGAACCATAGCCATCTCAAACTGAATGAAAAAGACCATCAACATTACCAACACAAATGACAGAGAATTTAGAACTATCTGGCAATTTTATAACAGCCATCATAAAAATGCTTCCAAGAGCAATTGCAAACATACTTGAAAAAAAATTTCTCAGCAAAGAAATAGAAGATATAAAGATGAACCAAATAAAAATTTTAGTATGGTGTTCTAGTTTGCTAGGCTGTCAAAAACAATATACTAGAAATGGGTTGACTTTTACCATGGGAATATTTTAGCTAACAAACTTTCAGTTCTGAAGCCATGAAAATGGCCCAATCAAGATAATACTTTCTTCCTGAATACCAGCTGTCAGCAATCCTCTGTCAAATGGCAAGGCACATGGAGGCCACAGCGGTCTCTCCCTTCTTTTCCAGGTTTCATTGCTTCTAGCTTCTTCTGTGGCTTTCTCTTCCTTTGTCTGAATTTCATTCTCTTATAAAGGACTCCAGAAAGAGGACTAAGACCCACCCTGAATGAGGTGAGTCACATCTTAACTTCAGTTAGGATCCTACTCTCCAAAAGTTCCTACTTACAATGGGTCCACACCCACAGGAATGGATTAAATTTAAGAATATACTTTCCTGGGATATATACAGCTTTAAACCATTATATATGGAAAAAAGACAATAATGGAAATGAAAGTTCAGTGGATAGAATCAGTAGCAGATTGGAAGGGATAGAGGAAAGAATCTGTGAACTTGAAGACAGAGAAAAAGACCTTATCCAGTCTGAACAACAGAAAACAGAATGAAAAAAACAAACAGAGCCTCAAGGACCTGTGGGACTATAATAAAAGATCTAACATTCCTGTCATCAGAGTCTTGGAAAGACAAAAGAAAGAGGATGACTTAAAAAGTACTGGAAAAAATAATGACTTCCCAAATTTGACAAAGCACATAAACCTACATATTCAAGACACTAAAAAGGATAAACCCAAAGAAACCCACACCAAGGTGCTTCATGGTCAAACTTCTGAAATATAAAGACAAAAAAACCTTGTGAGACAGAAACAACCTTACCTACAGGGAACAATTTGAATGATAGCAGATTCTCTTCAGAAGCAGATTCTCTTCAGATAGCAGATTCTCTTCAGAAGCAGATTCTCTTCAGAAGCCGTGGAGACCAAGATGAAATGGCACATTTTTCAAGTGCTAAAGGAAATAAAAAGCATAAAGATTGGGAAGAAATAAATAGAACTGTCCCTATTTGCAGATGACATGCTTCTAATGCATGAAATCCCAAAGAATGTATAGCAGAATCTCCTAGAACTAATACATGAGTTCAGCAAGGTTGCAAGTTACAGAATAAACCCACAAAAATTAACTTTATTTGTAAATACCAGCAAGAAAGGTCTGGAGAGCAAATTTTAAAATACCATTTACGATTGCTCAAAAATGTTTAGGTGTAATCTAATATCCTTTAGCCACTAGGGAAGTATAAATTAAAATGATGGACAGGGCCTTTTAAATATCTTGAACATTATATTCCTACATTCTTCTATGTGATACTAATGTATTCTTGTTGCCATACGTATATTTTCTGAATAGATAGAGCTTTTCCTTGTCACTTGAGACACACAACAAGGACTATACAAGAAGTAGTCCTTGAGACTGCTGTACTCACAGTAGCTAAAAGAAATGTTACACTTCCCCATCAGGGAAGTCCTGCTACTTTCTCAAATAAGACAGCCAAAAGCTCTGGAAAATATTAGCCTTGCCCAATGAAAGAAAACAAGCTCATAAGCCAAGCCCTTGTTCTTAAAGCTTGCACCTATCAGAATGGCTAAAATAAAATTTAAAAATAGTGACAACACCAAATGCTGGCAAGAGAAATGAGCATTCTTACATTTTGGGGGAATGTAAAATGGCCACTTTTGAAAAGTTTGGCAGTTTCTTAAAAATCTAAACATGCAACCACCGTATAATCCAACAATTATATTCCTGGTCACCTCTCCTGCAGAAATCAAAACTATGGTCACACAAAACCTATATATACAAAGATGTTTATAGCAGCTTTATTTATAAAACTGAAAACACCTAGATGTCCTTCAGTCAGTGAATATTTAAACTGTGGTACATCCATACCATGGAATATTACTCAGTAATAAAAAGGAATGTGCTATTTAGGTATGCAATAACTTGTTTGAAGAAGTGTGGCTGCCGCTGCGGTACCGCGGGCGGGTCGCTGCCGCGCGGGCGGGTCGCTGCCGGGAGTTGGGCCGAGCCCACGGCCGGACTGGGGCGACAGTGGGCAGCTCAAGGCTTGGTGGGGACGCGCGGTTCGATGGAAGAAAAACCACGGAGACAAGGTCTATGCGCAGGTCTGATTTTATTCGGGAAGTACATAGGGTTTTATAGTCTCATGGAGGTGGGGAGGTTGTGGGAGGGGCATGTCCGCGGGGCAGCTGGGGATTGGCTGCAGAGGCAAGGACGGACCTGCGGTTTATGACGTAAGCCATTGATGGCAGGGGGGGTTGTTTCAGAGGTTGTGCCGGGGCGGGTGCGGGATGAGGGCGGTTGGAATGAGGCGGGGAGAACAGCGATCGGCTGGGAGGGGGAAGATAACAGTGGCTGGGAGGAGGGGCGGAGGGAGGCAGCAGCATAAGCTGCTGCTGAGAAGGGCCATAATACAGAGAGATTTAGAAGAACAGGCGGGTAAAGTACAAGGAAGCGAAAAGCAGGGTGGGAGCAGGGGACAATTGCTCCCTTTTTCAAAAATAAGAACCATTGGCAGCTTTGAAGAAAGCGCAGATTTTGCAGGATTGACATTTTGTGGGGAGGAAAGATGGGGGGGGTGAGAGGAGGGGAAATAGGGGAGAGAGGAACGAGGAGGGGTTACCGGCAGGGGGCGTGGGGGCACGAGGGGGGCGTGAGCAGAGGGGAGGGCGGCTGAAATGCCCGATTCCCCATGCGGAGGGCAGAGAACCCGTACGCGCAGCTCGAGGTGGCCACGATGGGCCCTATCGATGGCCGCCTCTTGCCACCTCCGTGAGCCACACCTGGGCGTGCCGGGCTTCCTCGGGAAGGGGAGAACTTTGGGAGAGGACTAGGACAGCTGTGGCCAAGAGCCTTTGCCGCTCTCGGTGCTGGCGAACGGACTTGCGGATACAGCAGGCGAGGCCCAGGAGGAGGAGGAGAAGGAGAAAAAGGAAGGCGTAGAGGAGGAGTTGACGTTGAGGGGGGAGGTGGGGGAGAGGTCAAGAAGAGTGGCGTTGGTGAGAAAAAGGCACGAGTTATTGCGCGGTCTACGCACAGGGAAAGGTTGGTGACGAACTGCAAGGCGTCGAGGGGAATAGGGATGGAGACATTTGACAACGACGAGGAGACAGGAAGGGCGAGGGGGTCGCAGCTTTCTGGGAGGAAGTCGCAGTTGGGGGAGTACATGGTGGGGAAGGTGGGGGAGTGAGGGGAGAGAAAGAGGAAACCAGGCGGTTGAAGAAGGGCGGCCCAAAGGGGCGTGGCCTGGGCTGAGGAGGCTAAGGAGAGCATAATAATGAGAAGGTGTGTGGGGGGGTGGTAGGAGGGCGCGGGGCAGGGGAGGCGCGAGCACGACGGAGAAGCTGGAGAATTTGTTGCTCGATGGGGTCATCATCTTCAAGGGAGAGACGGCTCAAGCGGCGGACAAGAAGATGACGTCGACGTCGCTCGCGGTGGGAGAGAGCTGGCGTGGTCCCTGCGGGTGATGGTGCAGGAGGGGCAGACTCAGGCGGGCTCGACTGGGCAACTGGAGGTGTCATCTGCAACGACAAGAGGAGAAAGATCTCACGGGGGGGGGGTGAGATGCGGAGAAGGGCCATCATTACGGCAGGGGGGAGTCATCAGGGGGAAGGGGGTCGGGAGGTGGAAGGTCGGCAGGGCCGTGCGGGGTGCCTTTCCCGCATCGCGGGCAAGGAGTGGAGGGCGCGCGGGGAGCGGGGGCTGCTGATGGCGGCTCCATGCCCCGAGGGGCCGGGCGCGGCGGTGCCGGGAGGTTAGGGCACTCCCGTGCGAAGTGGCCTAGCTCGCCACAACGGAAACATGTATTGGTGGTTTGGACGGCGGCAACAAGGGCGGCAGCGAGGGCGGTGGTTTGGCCGGAGACTCCGGAGCAAGCAAGGACCCAGTCTTGGAGGGGCCTGTCACGAAGGGGATGGATAATGGCCTTGCAGGCTGGATTAGCTCCCTCTTGTAGGAGATCTTTGATGAAAGACTCCTTAGCAGCGGCGCCGGTGACGCGCCTTTCGGCTGCGGCTTGCACACGTGCGACGAACTCGTTGAAGGGCTCGTCAGGCTTTTGGAAGAGTTTGGCGAGGGGCTCAGGGGCGGCTGCGGCGCAAGAGCGGAAGGCTTTGAAGACACAATCGCGAAGCTGGATGAAAAATCCGGGAGGAGTAGCTGTGTAAGCGCTGGGGTCGCCGTAGGGGCCGAGGCCGAGGAAGGCGTTTGCAAGGTAGTGCACACCCTGACGAGCATTGTCGGCGAGCTGGGTATCGATGAGCACGCCGAGATGGGCTCGCCAGTCAATAAACTGGCCGGGTGAGAGGACAGCACGGGCAAAGGAAATCCAGTCATAAGGAATACAGCGGGGAATGGCCATACACTCAAGGAGGTCTTGGGCGTGGGGGCTGGCGAGGCCGTCTTCCTTGATTGCGGTACGAAGCATTTGTAAGTCTTTGGGCGAGAAGGGGATCTAAGCTTGTGGGTTCTGCGGAGTGCGAGCAGGATTGAGGGGGAACATCTGAGCCAGAGGCGGAGTGGGAGGGGTGAGAAAGGCGGTGTCGTACGCTGGCGGAGGAGGATTCACGACGGTCCTGCTATTGCTGGAGCAGGCGGGAGGTGAAGCGGGCCATGGAGGTGAGGCATTGGCAGTGCTACCGGGCGCCGGCCAGGAGGGCGCGGCGGCAACGGCGTTTCTGATTGGCCAAGATGGCGGCACGGTGACGTCACGCCTGACATCACTTCTGGCCTCGGGCCAAGATGGTGGAGTGGCCGCGTCACCTCCGGGCGCAGGCCAAGATGGCATCGGAGGCTCTACCGGTTTAGCCGAAAATGGCGATCGGCAGGCATCCGGGACGGGACCGGATGGCGACGAGACAGGAAGAGGTGGGTAAAGGCGGGAAGAGGGCACCGAGGAAGAAGAAGGAGGAGGTGCGCCATGTTGGCATTGTTTGCAGGGCGCGGTGGGGGGGGGAGAAGGCAGAGGATCGCCATGTTGGTTGGGGTCCGGATCGGAGGCTGTGGGGGGATCCAGTTCGAGCGCGGCCTCTAGCTGGGCGGACAGAGAACGAGTATCGTCGTCTCCATCAGGATCGCAGGTGAGAGGGTGGCTAGGCTCACAGGCGAGAGCGGAGGCAGGGGAGGGCACACCTTGGAGACAGGCGCGGATAGCAACGAGGGTCGGGATAAGACCGGGGGGAAACTGCTTGCGATCGTGCTCCATAGCGGACGTCACCCGCTGAATTAAGCGTTCGTAGGTCTCTGGGCTCCAGAGAGCACAGGTGACGAGCCAAGGGTTAAAGGGTAGGAGAAGGTCCCAGTACCGCTGTAGCTGACAGAGAGAGACCTTCACGTGGTGAGTTTCTAAAAGGGCCGCGAGTAAATGTACTTGAGGGACTTGGCGGGACGAGAGAGAGGCTCCCATTGCGACGGAGGGTTCAGGAGGGGGGTAGACTCGCTGTCGCTGAGGGCCGGGTTAGGTTCATGGATGGGCTGGGACGGCGAAGAGGAAGGGAACAGCGCCGGAGAGTCCCTACCTTGAGCGGCGGCACAGGAGGACGGCGATGGGTCCCGTGCGGGGGATCGAGCGGCTGGCCGGCCAAACAGGAATACGAAGATATCGCTCCACTGCATACGGAAGGGAGCGGTGGTCCCTGGAGCGGTGGTCCCTGTTTGGGCGCCACCTGTGGCCGCCGCTGCGGTACCGCGGGCGGGTCGCTGCCGCGCGGGCGGGTCGCTGCCGGGAGTCGGGCCGAGCCCATGGCCGGACTGGGGCGACAGCGGGCGGCTCAAGGCTTGGTGGGGACGCGCGGTTCGATGGAAGAAAAACCACGGAGACGAGGTCTATGCGCAGGTCTGATTTTATTCGGGAAGTACATAGGGTTTTATAGTCTCATGGAGGCGGGGAGGTTGTGGGAGGGGCATGTCCGCGGGGCAGCTGGGGATTGGCTGCAGAGGCAAGGGTGGACCTGCGGTTTATGACGTAAGCCATTGATGGCAGGGGGGGTTGTTTCAGAGGTTGTGCCGGGGCGGGTGCGGGATGAGGGTGGTTGGAATGAGGCGGGGAGAACAGCGATCGGCTGGGAGGGGGAAGATAACAGTGGCTGGGAGGAGGGGCGGAGGGAGGCAGCAGCATAAGCTGCTGCTGAGAAGGGCCATAATGCAGAGAGATTTCGAAGAACAGGTGGGTAAAGTACAAGGAAGCGAAAAGCAGGGTGGGAGCAGGGGACAAAGAAGTATGGTAAGTGTGGTAGATTGAGGCTTTTTATGACTCCAGAAGACTGTGTCCTCAGGGCCAGTCCATTCCTGTGTGTATAAACCTAATGTAGGTGGAACCTTCTTTTGATTAGGTTGTTTTGTTAGGGCATGACCCAAGGTAGGTCTTATTCCTCTTACTGGAGTCCTTTTTAAACAGGATGAATATAGGAAAAAAAGTCCACAGGAGCAGACTGAGAAAACCATGGGAGCAAGGAGCTGACATCAGCAGAATCCAAGAGAGAACAATCCAGAAGCTGAAGCAATGAAACCCAGAAGAGAAGGGAGAGGCCAGTAGTTGTGTGTGCCAGTCTTCAGGAAGAAAGCATCACCTGATGATGCCTTGATTGGGACACTTTCACGGGCTCAAAACTATAAGCTTGCAACCTAATAAATCCCCATTGTAAAAGCCAACCCATTTTGGTATGTTGCTTTTGGCAGCTTTTAGCAAACTAAAACACTAAGTGGAAAAAGCCAATCCTGTAAGACTAGATACTGTTTTATTCTACTTATGTAAATCATTCTTGAAATGACAAAATTATGGAAATTGAAAACACATCAATGGTTGCTAGAGATTAAAGAGGAGAGGGGCTGGAAGTATGATGGCTATAAAAGGGCAGTTTGGGGGATCTTTGCGGTGATGGAAATGTTCTTTATCTTCAATGTCAATATCCTGGTTGTGACAGTATGCTATATTTTTGCAAGATTTTACCATTTAGGCTTCATAGGCTCTTTTCTGTATTAGTCCTTACAGTTGTATATGAATCTATAATTATCTATAAAATAAAAAGGTTAATTAAAAAATAATGTGTTATGCAGTTTTAGATGTAATGGTCTATGAATATCAATTACATTAATAAGTTAATTGATAGTATTATTCAAATCTATTTCTCTTTCAGTTTGCCAAAGGGCTGCCAATGCAAAGTATCAGAAATGGGTTGGCTTTTTAAATGGGTACTTTATTTAGGGTAAAAACTTATGGTTCAGTGGCTGTGAAATGTCCAAATAGGGTATTAGCTGAGATGCCTTCTCAGGGTCCTCCCATGTGGCAAAGCAAGATGCTTGCTGATCACTGCCAAGGTCTCTGCCTTCCTCTCCACAATCTGCATCTCCTAGAGCTCAGCTGTGAGCAACCAGGCGTAGGGTTTGTCTCTTACCAGGCCTCCTCTCAGTCTTGGTTGCTTTACTTCCTTCCAGAGTTCAGATGTGAACTATCGGGTGTATGGCTCATCTCCTCTTTTTTTAATTTATTTTTTATTTTTTAATTCTCTTTTTAAAAGTTAATAGATCACAGAAAATGTTACATTAAAAAACATAAGGGAAGCGGACTTGGCCCAGTGGTTAGGGCGTCTGTCTACCACATGGGAGGTCCGCAGTTCAAACCCAGGTCTCCTTGACCTGTGTGGAGCTGGCCCATGAGCAGTGCTGATATGCACGCAGAGTGCCATGCCATGCAGGGGTGTCCCCCGTGTAGGGGAGCCCCACGTGCAAGGAGTGTGCCCCGGAAGGAGAGCCGCCCAGCACGAGAGAAAATGCAGCCTGCCCAAGAATGGCGCCGCACACGCAGAGAGCTGACACAAGAAGATGATGCAACAGAAAGAAACACAGATTCCCATGCCGCTGACAACAACAGAAGCGGACAAAGAAGATGCAGTAAACAGACACAGAGAACAGATGGCTGGGGTGGGGGAAGGGGAGAGAAATTAATAAATAAATAAATCTTTAAAAAAAAAAACATAAGAGGTTCCCATACACCCCACTCCCCACCACCCCACCCCCATCAGTTTTTTTAATTGTATTTTTTGAAGGTACATAGATCACAAAAAATATTACATTAAAAAAAATGAGGTCCCCATATGCCCCCCACCACCCCTCACCCCACTCCTCCCACATCAACAACCTCTTTCATCGTTGTGGCACATTCATTGCATTTGGTGAATACATTTTGGAAAACTGCTGCACCACATGGATAATAGTTTACGTTGTAGTGTACACTCTTCTCCAGTACATTCATTGGGTTATGGCAGGACGTATAATGTCCAGCATCTGTCCCCGCAATATCATTTAGGACAACTCCAAGTCCCGAAAATACTCCCACATCACATCTCTTCTTCCCTCTCCCTGCGTTCAGCAACTACCTTGGCCACTTTCTCCATATCAATGCTACAATTTCTTCCATTACTAGTCAAAATAGTTACATGGTAGAATATCAGTAAGTCCACTCTAATCCATATTTTATTCCTCCATTCTGTGGACCCTGGGATGGTGATGTCCACTCTACCTCTATATCGAGAGGGGGCTTAGATTCCAAATGGATGATGGATACAATTCTCTTCTTGTAGTTTTAGGCACTCTTGGTTCCCTGGTGTTGTGGTTAACCATCTTCACCTCCCTGTTAGCTGACCTGGGTAAGTCCAAGGACCAGAGGGCAGGAGTTGCAACTCTACTGAAGCTCACGGCCCAGCTGGCACATGGGCAGTCCAGAGATTGAAGTCTCCTGAGTATACACCAACCCTAGCACCAACCACAGGTTCAGTAAAAGTGACAAAAGAGGCATGTGTAGAAAGGTCACATCTGAGTCCAACTCCATCACATTCAGGAACACAAATTCCAAAGTAGGGCCCACTGCCATGGCACTGAACTCCAGAGCTATCTACCATGACCATAGAACCTGTGGATCTCTGTAGCCCTCAGGAGAACCAGTACCTGGGGTTGTATCCACTTCAGCTGTCTCTGGGGTCCTGCTGAGGTCTGCATAAGCACAACCCCTCTGATGACCTCCTGATTCTTTTTTGAATACTCTTAGCCATATAAACTCATTTGTCTTTGCCATTACCCCTTTTTTTCAAGGTCAAAACAGTTTTTAACACATGATCCTACAGGTATGCTGAGATATTCTGCTGGTCTGAGTTGACCCTTTTATTCAAGGTCTCTTTCTAGTTGTGTCACCAGTTAGTGATTGGTAATAATCCCTTGGTGTCAGGGAGGCTCCTCCCTGGGAGTCATGTCCCACGCTGGGGAGAAGGTAATGCATTTACATGCTGAGTTTGGCTTAAAGAGTGGTTACATTTGAGCAGCATGGAGGCTCTCAGGAGGTAACTCTTAGGCACCCTGCAGCTGTAGGCCTACTTCATATTTCAGGCACACAGGCTCTTAAGCATAGTCATCAGTATCTAGGGCTCATCGTTGGGCCATCCTTCTTCATTGATCTTTGCCATCGCACTTGGGGGATTGTTGCTGTTCCATTGGGGAATATGGTAGAGTTCCCCTGGGTAGGAACTCAGCACTTCCTCAGTTGTCATTTGTAACGTAACTACTATGAAAATACCCAACATATATCCGAACATTTTTATGTACCCTATGTACATGCCCTGGAGAACTCCCTCCTAACTATGTGCCCCCTATCAATAACACCCTACACCAGTGTTCCTCCCCTACCATAGTTGAACCTCTCTGTGGTCTAAAACTTCTTAAAAAATGAAGCCTAATATATGGCCAAATTCAATTAATATGAAAATGAAATATATTGATAGGTTTATAGATTAGAAATAGATTACATACTAATTTAGAAAAACTAAAATAGGGTAAAAATAAGTTGGGGTATTAAAAAATGAAAAATATTATAAAGTTTTATTTTTGACGTTTTGCCTTTCATCACTGCAATAGGTGTTGCCCTGTATGTACAGTGGCAAGGCAATTTCTTTCATTTCTTCCTCAGTGTCTACATCATTTCTTTTTTTTTTTTCCTAATTTTTAATTTTGTCTTCACAAAAGTTTTAGATCACAGTAGTTCATATATATGATATAGGGGACTCCCATATATCCAACATCATCTCCTCTTGAGCTGCTCCATGGGCCCAGCCCCTTGGAGTCCTCTTCCCATGCCTCTGTGCTCTCTTGGTTCCAGACTCCAGGACATCTGTCTCTTGGGGATTCTATTTTCTTCCAGTCCTCTCTCTCACACAGCTTCTTCCTTTTCCTCTGTGTGTCCTTTTATATCAGACCCAGCAAGAGGGCAGAGACTCAACCTGAGTCGTGCATCACTGACGTAGTCCAATCCAAACGGTTCTCACACACACAGGAATGAATTAGTTCAAAAACATAATCTTTTTCTTTTGGGGATTCATGAAAGAACTTCAAACTGTTACAATATCTTCGATGAATTTTTGTCTACTTGTAATGATTACTGAGAGAAGAGTGTTAACATGGTTTTATCTATATCTCTCTGTAGTTCTGTCAATTTTGCTTTATTTTGAAGTTCTCTTATTAGGTGGATGAACATTTAGGCTTTTTATATCTTCTTAATGAATTGACCCTTTTATCATTATGAAATGTCCTTCATATCCCTAGTAATATTCCTTTTCCTGAAGTATATTTATCTGATTTAAGATAGCCACACCAGCTTTCTTTTAATTACTGTTAGCAAGGTATAGGCCTTTCCGTCCTTTTACTTTTAACATATCTGTGTCTTTATATTTACAGTGTGACCTCCTTAAATATAGCTGGAGCTTCCTTGTTTAATTCATTTTATGTAAAAGTTATTATTGATATGGTTGAGTTTAGGGGTATATTCTTGTTTTGTTTACTCCTTTTCCCATCTATGTTTCTTTGTTCCTCATTTTTCTGCCTTCTATTGGATTGAGTCACTTTTTAATATTCCATTTTATATCTTCCAAATGAATCCCCAATTACTTTTTAGCTATACCTGTTTTATTTGTGTTTAGTGGTTGCTCTAGCCATTACAATATGTATTCTTAATGTATCACAGTTTCCTTGAATTAATATTATACTACTTCATATATAATGTGAAAATCTTATAACATTGCATTTCTGTTTTCTTCTTCCCATTCTTTTTGTTATTGTCATAATACATTTTATTTTACATATTATATTCCCCACAACACACTGTTCTTATTTTTGTTTTTAACAGGAAATTATGTTATAAAGAACTTAAGAAAAGGAAAAAAATGAGCCTTTTATACTCACCCACATTTTGGTCAATTCAGACGCTCTTTTTTTTTTTTAAGATTTATTTTATTTCTCTCTCCTTTCCCCCTGTTGTCTGCTGTGTCCATTCACTTTGTGTTCTTTTGTGTCCGCTTGCATTGTCAGGCGGCACTGGGAAACTGCGTCTCTCTCTTTTTTTTTTAAGTTTATTTTTTATTTATTTCTCTCCCCTTCCCTGCCTCCCTCCCCCACCCAGTTGTCTGCTCTCTGTGTCCATTTGCTGTGTGTTCTCCTGTGTCCACTTGTATTCTTGTCACCAGCCAAGTATCTGTGTCTCTTTTTGTTGCATTATCTTGCTGCATCAGCTCTCCGTGTGTGCGGCGCCACTCCTGGGCAGGCTGCACTTTTTGCACTGGGCAACTCTCCTTATGGGGCGCACTCCTTGCAGTGGGGTTCCCCTACTCAGGGGATACCCCTGTGTGGCAGGGCATTCCTCGTGCGCATGAGTTGTGCGCGTGGGCTAGCTCACCACATGTGTCAGGAGGCCCTGAGTTTGAACTCTGGACCTCCCATGTCGTCGGTGGATGCTCTATCCATTCAGCCAAATGCGCTTCCCTACATCTCTTTTTTCTTACATCATCTTGCTATGTCAGCTCTCCATGTATGCAGTGCCACTCCTGGGTGGGCTGCACTTTTTTCACATGGGGCGACTCTCCTTGCAGGGCTCACTCCTTGTGCGTGGGGCACCCGTAAGTGGGGGCACCCCTGCGTGACACGGCACTCCTTGCGTGCATCAGCACTGCGCATGGGCCAGCTGCACACGGGTCAAGGAGGCCCGGGGTTTGAACCACAGACCTCCCATATGGTAGATGGATGCCCTAACCACTGAGCCAAGTCCACTGCCAATATATATATTTTTTTAATAGTTGTTTTTAATTCCTTGTTTGCTATTTCCAATAACTGAGTTATCTATGGGTCTGATTCTATTGATTTTTTTATTAGCACGTTTTCTTCCTTCACATGTCTAATAATTTTTTATTGAAATTGAGATTTGTGTATACAGGAATAGTGGAGGGTGAAATATATATTTTCATATTCAGTTCTGTTTATTTCCAAGAGACTCTAAGCCCTTTCCTCTGGTGGTTAAGATGAAGGACTGATTATTCATATCCCCCCCCCTCCCCAAACTGTGAGCTCTGATTGAGATGCAGCTTTTTTTTTTCTTCATTGTTTTTAATTATCTTTTTTTTTTTAAAGATACATAGATCACACAAAATGTTACATTAAAAAATAGAAGAGGTTCCCATATACCCTACTTCCCACACCCCCTGCTCCTCCCACTTCAACAACTTTTTTCATTAGGATGGTACATTCATTGCATTTGATGAGTACATTTTGGAGCACTGCTGCACAGCATGGATTATAGTTTACGTTGTAGTTTACACTCTCTCCCCGGTCCATTCAGCGAGTTATTGCAGGATATATAATGTTCTGTATGAGATGCAGCTTTAATTCGATTGATTTTACTTCTGGTTAGCCTAGCTGCAAATGTCTGACCACCACTGATAGGGGACTGATCTTTTTTTTCTGTCTTTGCAGTATTTGAACTAGAAAGGGGTTAAGCCACTGTTTCAGACAATTTTGTTTATCTTTGGATTTAACTTCAGCAGGGCCCCATAAATCAAGCTCAGCAAGAATGCATAGGTCTTTCATTCATTCAAAATATGTGCTGAATGAAGAAAGAAAGCCTTTCTCTCCTCCCCACCCCACCCCCATGTCTCAGTTTTCTTCTTCTAATCTCCCTTTTACTAACCTGTCTCCAGCCATGCTTTCACCTTTCTCCTCCTCAAACAAAACGAGAAAACTCTGACCTTAAGTCCTTTGTACCTGCCCAGAATGCTTTCCTCTCCGTTTCCTAATGACAATCTCCCTTATTGAATTTCAGTATCACCCTTTTAGAGAGACTTTCCCTAACCACCATACAGAAAAGAGCCTGCCTACCCTCATTTTGGCTCTCCTTATTCCCTTTTCCCTGCTTTACTTTTTTTTAAGGCATTTATGACCATCTGCCCTTTTGTATATTTAATTCTTTTTTGAAAGCCTCTGGAGAATCTCCAAATTGACCCAGAGGAGGCTTCTGGGAAAACTTCTCTAGAATTTCTCAGAACCTAGAATACTGTCAGAACTCTTTGGACATTGGTAGAAGTGGTCTCTAGCTGAAAAGGAACATATTTGATATTCTAGGAACTGTTGACCTTCAAGGACATATCTGTGGATTTCACCCAGGAGGAATGGGGGAGACTGGCCCCTCCTCACCAGAACCTGTACCGAGAGGTGATGCTGGAAAACTACAGGAACCTGGTGTCAGTGGGTAAGAATGGGCTAGCCACACAACCGAAACCTGCCCAGTACAAGAGAATCATTATTTCTAAGTATTACATGATGTGTTTTTCCCGAAGCTTGTCCTTGGCTTGTGTTACAGATGCCTTGTTCCTTAAAAACAAAGCCAGGACTTATCTGGCTCTACTTTCTTTGAAGATCTAGAAATAAGAAGACATGCGGCTGTGGTGCCCCTTTCTGTTTCCAAAGGCCCTGAATACCAGAGGGATGGAACTAATTCTAGTGATGCTGTTTAGACCTCAGCATAAACATTCATATTCTCTTTTTTTTACTCCACAAGCAGGATATCAGCTTTCCAAACCTAGTGTGATTTCCCAGTTGGAAAAAGGGGAAGAACCATGGGTAGCAGAGAAAGAAGACTCAGGAGATCCCAGTTCAGGTGAGACTAAGACAGCTTATACCTTTTTTTTTTTTTTACCATATATATATATTTTTTAAAGATTTATTTATTTATTTATTTATTTCTCCCCACCCCCACCCCCACCCCCACCCTGGTTGTCTGTTCTCTGTGTCTATTTGCTGCTGCTTCTTTGTCCACTTCTATTGTTGTCAGCGGCACAGGAATCTTGTGTTTCTTTTTGTGGCATCATCTTGTTGTGTCAGTTCTCTGTGTGTGCGGCACCATTCCTGGGCAGGCTGCACTTTCTTTCACGCTGGGCGGCTCTCCTTACCGGGCACACTCCTTGCGTGTGGGGCTCCCCTACGCGGGGGACACCCCTGCGTGGCAGGGCACTCCTTGCGCACATCAGCATTGCGCATGGGCCAGCTCCACACCGGGTCAAGGAGGCCCAGGGTTTGAACCGCGAACCTCCCGTGTGGTAGACAGACGCCCCAACCACTGGGCCAAGCCTGCCGCCATATCATACCTTTTAAGATGTAGGCCAGAGTGCTCAAAAGTTTTCCTAGGCTCTGGACAAGGCTGAGCTACTGGACAGCAATACTTGATTTTAATCTTCTCTCCCTTCCCCATTCTTTGCTTGATTCTTCCCAAAACTCTCTCTGGAGTTGAACGAAAGAGAGGTCTTGTCCTCATTAAGTCTAAACTTGATTTTTCCCTCTTTCTTCAGTATTTTAAGGCTGTATCAATCAAAGGCATTCCACAAATCTTTAATTTTCTTTCTTGCATCCTATTTCTACTCTTTATCAACTTTAGTTTTACAATCCCATCTTCAGCTCTAATTCTCTTTAACTCATATATTTTAATTTTTTTTATCAACTATTTTATGAAAGCTCCTGCAAGAGAAATTACCACAGGCTTCCTTCTCACCAAAATCCGGTGGTATATAACAATCTCCTTAAACTTTGCTTTTATTAAGAAATATTTTATACATTCAGAAAGGCATGGAGAACATTATAACAAATTCCTATGTATCTTCTATTTAGATTTTAAAAAATAAATCAGAGTTGAAACCCCTCTGTGTCCCTCCCAACACCCTGAAATAACCACTTTTCTGAATTTAAATATCCTTCCCATAGGTGTCTTCATACTTTTGCTATATATGTGTATATCCCTAAATAATATAAAGCAATGTTTTTCATGTTTTTATTATTTAAGTAATTGGTGTATATACTTCATCCCACTGGCTTTTTTTTCACTCAACTACATTAAGATTTATTCTATTCTAGTTCATTCATTTCCTTTGATTTATTTATCCAATTTCCCGTTGATAGACATATACAGTTTCTAAAAATGGGGTTACAAAGAAGGCTGCAGAAAACCTTCATGTATGTATCTTCTTCTGTACGTTTGCAAGCATTTCTCTAAAATATTTGCTAGAAATAAAACTGTTGAGTCATTTTGCTGAGTTTTGACAAATTTCACCTCAAACCAGTGGTACCAATTTGTATGCCCACCAGCAGGTTTTGAGAGTTTTCAGACCTTAGCATCTTTATCAATACTTGGCATCATCAAACTTTAAAATTTTTGTGAATTCAGTGGGTTAATCTGGAATCTTGTTGTTTTCTTTAATTATCCTGATTTTTCATGTTTATTGACCATCCATCCAGGATCGCTCTTCTGTAATTGTCCATTTATATCCTTTACCAATTTTTCTGTTGTTTTTTCTTTCCTTATAGAAAAAACTATGTGTATGTTTATATTCTAGATACTAATCCTTGATAGCTTTATGTGTTGCAAATATTTTCTCTCAGTCAGTGGCCTTTTAGTTTTTAAAAATGGTGTCAGTGTGTCAAACCACACACATACACACACATACACAGTTACTCTGCTGGCACTTTGATGGGATTAGCATCGGATTTATAGATTAATTTTGGGGAGAATTAACATTATAACATATAATAATCATTATAATTTATTGATATTTCTTAATTTTTTTCAATAAGGTTTCAGGATTTTCCCCATAAAGGTCTTACACATATTTCACATTTTTTGTTAGAATCATCCTGAAAACCTTTTATTCTGTTGCTATTGTAGATAGTATATTTTAAAAATTAAGTTTTCTGTTTGTTGCTCATATCGAAACATAGTTGGTTTTGAATATTGACCTTATAGTCAGCCGTCTTGTTTTACTCTCTGGTTAATTCCAGTAATTTGTTTGTACAATCTCTTGGGTCTTCTCTTTTTCAACTTATAATAATGAAAATAATAACAAAAGTTCCCATGACTGTTCTTTCTCTGCTTATGAATGAAATAATAGAGAGGCCCCATAGCCTGTTCAGTCTCTTTACATAGTAAGAACAGTCTGATTTTAGTAAAGTATGTAAATCAGAGCAATAATAAAAAATTCCAACTTCATTTAGGGTGAAATCTTTTCTGCCCTAGCTTGAAGCTGCTTCGGGCTTGGGTACTGAATTGGGGAGGATAACATAGGCGGTGGCTTCTTCCTTTCCCTGGCTTCTTCTCTTCCTCCTCTCCCTTTTTCAGGACCAGGAGCAGGGGCCTGCAGAGGACAGACTTTATTATTGCCTCCATTCATGTAGAATTAGGAATTTTGATGATCCCTCTGTATTGAAAAATATCTTGAAACATTAGTAATTGTACAACAATTTATCAAGTAAGAAAACCAGTCAGAGTTTTAAAGGTTAAAAAATACTTTAATAGACCATTACAACCATAGCAACATAACAGTCTGGGGTTCTTACAAGTTTCCTCTGTATAAGTAACTCTTCCAGGGATAGATTAACAACTATAGAAAGCAGAATAATAGGTAAATAATAAAAATTTCAGTAAAGGACATTAATGTTCCTGTGAATGTTCTCAGTTTGAAACCCTAGTTTTGGAATTAGTGTGTCTCCTGCTGCTGGAAGAGGAGAGGGACATCTTTTTTTTGTTTTTTTAAAATTTTTCTGAGATTGTTTTCCAAAAGTAGTAGTCAATTAAAAAGACTTAAATTCTTAAGACATAGCTCTGAAATTTCATTACCTAGCACTATTAAAGAATAGTGGGAAGATGGCATCAGATTAGGCAGGCAAGGCTCAGCTCTCTCACAAAAACAATGGAGAAAGAGCCATAAGCTACCCAAGGAACCTGCTTTGGGGGTCAGCGGACAGGACAGTGCTTCACAACTCCCAGGAAGGTGAAGGACAGAGAGAGGAAGAACCCAAAACAGCGAACTGTGAGTTACTAAACCTCCTGGCCACCAGGTAGGACTCCCCTCCCATATCCCTAAGATATTAAATAGGGGTAAAACCCCTGGCTCATTGCAGCTGACTGAGAGGGAAGCAGATGTCTTCCTCCCTCTCAGCAGTTACAAAGGAAAAGGGAGGGAGGTGTCAGGGGGTTTTTCTTCAGTGAATTCAGCCAGTGGAGTCCACTTTGAATCTAGGCTTTGGACAGACCAAAACAAAGGAAAACAGAGAGAGATACACCTCTGTGGAAAGGTGCACCAACAAGTGCTATCAGCTAACTAGTCTGGAAATTGCATGGACAAAAACTGCACTTGGGTTTCTCTGTTCTTCAACTTCTGGGAGAAAATTTGCATCTCATTAATGAGTCCCTGGACAATTCTGATGTCTTAAACTGGGCAATTTTAAAGACTTAGGGTAAGTTGAATAAAATATCAAAGAAGAGTTGTGGGGAAACGGACTTTGGCCCAGTGGTTAGGGCGTCCGTCTACCACATGGGAGGCCCGCGGTTCAAGCCCCGGGCCTTCTTGACCCGTGTGGAGCTGGCCCATGCGCAGTGCTGATGCGCGCAAGGAGTGCCGTGCTACACAGGGGTGTCCCCCGCGTAGGGGAGCCCCACTCGCAAGGAGTGCACCCATAAGGAGAGCCGCCCAGCGCGAAGGAGGGAGCAGCCTGCCGAGGAATGGCGCCGCCCACACTTCCCGTGCCGCTGACAACAACAGAAGTGGACAAAGAAACAAGACGCAGCAAAAAGACACAGAAAACAGACAACCGGGGGAGGGGAGGGGAATTAAATAAATAAAAATAAATCTTAAAAAAAAAAAAAAAAAAAAAAAAAGAAGAGCTGTGAAAAAATAACAATAGGCAAGAGAGATAAATTGACCATCAAAGTAAATTCACCATCATATTCAGATGCCTAGACCTCGGCAAAAGAATTTCAAGCCATACTAGGAAATAGGAAGAGATGGCCCAGCTAAAGGAACAAATCAAATATCCTGAAGAGATGTAGGGTTTAAGACTATTAATCAATGATAAGCATACAACTGTCCTAAATCAATTTAAAGAATTGAAAGAAAATGTGTCTAAAGAGATAAAGGATATTAAGAAGACACTGGGTAAGAATAAAGAACAATTTGAAAGTCTGCAAAGAAAAGTAACACCTTATGGGAATGAAAGATATGATGGATGTGATTTAAAAATATTAGTGAAACATAAGAGCAGATTTGAATTGCTCAAAGACAGAATTAATGGTTTCAAAGACAGAACATCTGGCCTGGAAAAGACAAGAGAGCAGAAAAGAAGAGAATGGGAAAAAATGGAGCAGGGTCTCAGGAAATTGAATGACAACGCAAAACGCAAAAGCGTACTCATTATTGATGTTCCAGAAGGAGAAGAAAATGGAAAATGAGCAGAAAGAATATTTGAGGAAATAATGACTGAAAACTTCCCAACCCTTGTGAAAAACATAAATGTAAATATCCCAGAAGGACAATGCACCCCAAACAGAATAAATCTGAATAGGCCTATCCAGAGACACCTACTATTGAGCAGATATCAGAGATAAACAGAAGATTCTGAAACCAGCAAGAGACAAGCAAGGCATCACATACAAGGGAAACTCGATAAGATTAAGTGCCAACCTTTCATAAGAAACCATGGAGGAGAAAAGAAAGTGTTATGATATATTTAAGGAACTGAAAGAGAAAAACTGCCAGCCAAGAATTCTGTATCTGGCTAGGCTGTCCCTCAGAAATGAAGGGGAGGGAAGTGGGTACGGCTCAAGTGTTTGAGTTCCCGCCTACCACAGGGGGGGTCCCAGGTTTGGTTCCTGGTGCCTCCTGGAGAAGACAAGCAAGACAGTAAGCTGGTGCAACGGGCAGGCATGGCAAGCTGATACAACAAGATGATGCAACAAGGAGACACAAAGAAGAAAGACAGTGAGAGACACAACAAGTAGAGAGCCTAGCTCTGAGAACGCAAGAGATTGAGTACCTCTCCCACAGGGAAGGTCCCAGGTTCGGTTCCCAGTGCCTCCTAAAGAGAAGATGAGCAGGCGCAGAGAGCACACAGTGAATGGACACAGAGAACAGACAGCAAGTGCAGAACAACAGGGGAAGAGGGAGGGACTAAATAAATAAAATTTAAATTTAAAAAAATCAAACAGGGAACGAGAGTTCACAGTCTTCACAGACAAGCAAAAAATGATAGAATGTGTTACTAAAAGACAACAATTACAAGATATACTAAAGGGAGTGCTGCAATCTGAAAGGAAAAAACAAGGACAAGAGACTTGGAAAAGAGTGTAGAAATGAAGATTATTAGATAGGGTAAATTAAACAGTAAAAAGATAGACAATAGTATGATACGACGACAGATAGCCAAAGGTCAAAATGGATGAAGTAAATAATACCTTTATGGTAATAATATTGAATGCTAATGACTTGAACTTCCCAATCAAAAGACATAGACTGATGAATGGATAAAAAATTATGAACCATCTATATGTTGTCTATAGGAGACTTGCCTCAGACATAAGGACACAACCAGGTTAAAAGTGACACATTATAAAAAGATATTCCATGCAAATAACCAAAAAGAGCTGGAGTAGTGATACTAATTCCGAACAAAATAGATTTGAAATGCAAAACAATTATAAGGGATGAAAAAGGTCATTATATATTAATAAAAGGGGCAATTCAACAAGAAGAAATAACTATACTAACTATTTATGCACCTAACCTCAGTGCCCCAAGATACATTAGGCACACACTGGCAAAACTGAAGGGAGAAATAGATGTCTCTACAATAATAGTTGGAGACTTCAATTCACCACTCTCAGTATTGGATAGAATATCTGGGCAGAGGATAAATAAAGAAAGAGAGAGCTTGAATAATGTGATAAATTAACTAGACCTAACAGACATCTGTAGAGCATTGCACCCCAAAACAGCAGGATATACATTCTTTTAAAGTGCTCATGGATGCTTCTCCAAGGTAAACCATATGTTGGGTCACAAGACAAATCTCAATAAATTTAAAAAGATTGAAATTATACAAAACATTTTCTCTGATCATAAGAGAATGAAGCTGGAAATCAATAGTGGACAAAAAAGGGAAAATTCACAAATATATGGAGATTAAACAACACACTCATAAATAATCAGTGGTTCAAAAGAAAAAAATTGCAATAGAATTCAGCAAGATTTTTTCAGATGACTGAAAATGAGAATATAATATATCAAAACCTTTGGGCCACTGCAAAGGCAGTACTGAGAAGGCAATTTATAGCCCTCAATGCTTACATTAAAAAAGAAGAAAGAGCTAAAATTGAAGATCTAAGTGCGCACCTGGAGAAACTAGAAAAAGAGCAGCAAGTTAATCCCAAACCAAGCCGAAGGAAAGAAATAGTAAATATCAGAGCAGAAATAAATGAAATCAAGAACAAAAAAAAAGGGAAACAGACTTGGCCCAGTGGTTAGGGCGTCCATCTACCACATGGGAGGTCCGTGGTTCAAACCCTGGGCCTCCTTGACCCATGTGGAGCTGGCCGATGCACAGTGTTGATGCGCACAAGGAGTGCCGTGGCACGCAGGGGTGTCCCCCGCGTAGGGGAGCCCCACACGCAAGGAGTGCGCCCATAAGGAGAGCCGCCTAGCGCAAAAGAAAGTGCAGCCTGCCCAGGAATGGCGCCACCCACATTTCCGGTGCCGCTGACGGCAACAGAAGCAGACAGAAGATACAAGACGCAGCAAATAGACACAGAGAACAGACAACCGGGGGGGGGGGGAGGGTTGGAATTAAATAAAAAATAAAAATCTAAAAAAAAAAAGGGCAATGGACGTGGCTCAACAGATAGAGCATCTGTCTACCGTATGGAGAGTCCAGGGTTTGAATCCCAGGGCCTCCTGACCATGTGGTAAGCTGGCCCATGCGCAGTGCTGCTGTGCACAAGGAGCGCCATGCCATACAGGGGCGCCCCTGCATAGGGGTGCCCATGTGCAAGGTGTGTGCCCCACAAGGAGAGCCACCCCACATGAAAAAAGCACAGCTCACCCAGGAGTGGCACCGCACACACGGAGAGCTGATGCAGCAAGATGTCGCAACAAAAAGAGATGCAGTTTCCCAGTGCCACTGGATAATGCAAATGGATGCAGAAGAACACACAGTGAATGGACATAGAGAGCAGACAGTGGGGGAGAAAGGGAGAGAAATAAATAAAATAAATCTTAAAAAAAAAAAAAAAGAACAACCCCCCCCACACACACACACACAAAAACAAAGCATTAGAGAGATGCAGCAAAACCAAAAGTTGGTTCTTTTAGAAGATCAACAAACTCAACAAACCCTTAGCTAGACTAACAAAGAAAAAAGAGAAGACACAGAATCAGAAGTGAGAGGGGGAACATTGGCACAGACCCTGCAGAAATAAAAGAGATCGTAAGAGGATACTATAAACAACTCTATGCCAAAAAACTAGAAAATGTAGACAAGATGGATACATTCCTAGAAACACACGAAGCACCTACACTGACCCTGGAAGAAATAGAGGACCTCAACAAACCAATCACAAGTGCAGAGATTGAAACAGTCATCAAAAAACTCCCAAAGATGAAAAGCCCAGGACCAGATGGCTTCACAGGTGAATTCTATCAATCATTCAAAGACAACTTAATACCGATCTTGCTCAAGCTCTTCCAAAAAATGAACAGGAAAGAATGCTACCAAACTCATTTCTATGAAGCCAACATTACCCTAATACCAAAACCCAGATAAAAATAGTATGAATAAAGAAAATTACAGACCAATATCTCTAATGTATATACATGCAAAAATCCTCAACAAATTCTTGCAAACAGAATCCAAAAGCACATTAAAAGAATTATACACCATGATCAAGTGGGTTTTATCCCAGGTATGCAAGGGTGGTTCAGCAAAAGAAAACCAATTAGTGTAATAAACCACATTGATAAATTGGAAGAAGAAAAATCATATCATCCTCTCTATTGATGCAGAAAAGGCATTTGGCAAAAAACAGCATCCTTTCTTGATAAAAACACTCCAAAAGATAGAAATAGAAGGAAGTTTTCTTAATATGGTAAACTACATGTATGAAAAACCTACAGTTAGCGTTGTACTCAACGGTGAAAGACTGAAAGCTTTCCCACTGAGATCAGGAACAAGACAAGGATGCCCACTGTCACCACTATTATTCTATATTGTGCTGAAGTTCTAACTAGAGCAATTAGGTTAGAAGAAGAAATAAAAGGCACCCAAATAGGAAAGGAAGAAGTAAAATTTTCACTATTTGCTAATGACATCCTATATCTCGGAAATCCTGAAAAATCCACAACAAAGCTATAGAATTAACAGATGAGTTCAGCAAAGTGGCGGAATACAAGATTAATATGCAAAAGTCAATAGCGTTTCTATATACTACTGATGTGCAATCTGAGAAGGAAATGGGGGGGGGGGAATTCCAATTATAATAGCAACTAAAACAGTCAAATATTTAGGAATAAACTTAACCAAGGACATAAAGGACCTGTATTCAAGAATTACAAAACATTGATAAAAGAAACTGAAGAAGACTTAAATAAATGGAGGGGCAGTCCATTCTTCCCAAACTGATTTACAGATTCAATGCAATCCCAGTAAAAATCCCAGCAGCCTTTTTTGCAGAAATTGAAAAGCCAATAATCAATTTGGAAGGGTAAGGGGCCCTGAAGAGCCAAAAATGTCTTAAAAAAAAAAAAAAAAAGTTGGAGGACTCTCACTTCCTGACTTTAAAGCATATTCCTTAGCTACAGTGTTAAAAAACAAACAAACAAACAGCATGGCACTGGCATAAGGACAGACAGATTGGCCAATGGAATGGAATCAAAGCTCAGAATTCAACCTTATGTCTACAGTCAAGTGATTTTTGACAAGACTGTTAAGCTCTCCTAGCTGGTCCAGAATAGTCTGTTCAACAAATGGTGCTGGGAAAACTGGATAGCCATATCCAAAAGAAAGAAAGAAAACTCCTATCTCACACCTTATACAAAACTTAACTCAAAATGGATCAAGGACCTAAATATAAAAATAACAACCATAAAATTCCTAGAAGAAAATGTAGGAAAACATCTTCAAGATCTTGTGGTAGAAAATAGTTTCTTAAACCTTAAACCCAAAGTGCAAGCAGCAAAAGAAAAAAATGGATAAATAGGACCTCCTCAAAATTCAACACTTTTGTACCTCAAAGGACTTTGTCAAAAGGGTGAAAAAGCAGCTGACTCAATAGGAGAAAATATTTGACAGTCACATATCTGATAAGGGTATAATATCCATGATATATAAGGAGATCATACAACTCAACAATAAAAAGACAAAAGTATCTGATTTAAAAATGGGCAAAGGACTCGAAAAGACAACTGTCCAAAGAAAGAAATACAAATGGCAAAGAAACACATGAAAACGTCACTGTGATTAGGAAAATGCAAATCAAAACTACAATGAGATATTATTTCATACCTATTAGACTGGCAGCTATTAAAAAGATAGAAGGTGGCGGACTTGGCCCAGTGGTTAGGGCGTCCGTCTACCACATGGGAGGTCCGCGGTTCAAACCCCAGGCCTCCTTGACCCGTGTGCAGCTGGCCCATGCGAAGTACTGATGCGCGCAAGGAGTGCCCTGCCACGCAGGGGTGTCCCCGCGTAGGGGAGCCCCACGCACAAGGAGTGCGCCCCGTAAGGAGAGCTGCCCAGCGCCAAAGAAAGTGCAGCCTGCCCAGGAATGGTGCCACACACACGGAGAGCTGACACAACAAGATGACACAACAAAAAGAAACACAGATTCCTGTGCCACTGACAGCAACAGAAGCAGACAAAGAAGATGCAGCAAATAGACACAGAGAACAGACAACCAGGGTGGGGGTGGGGGGAGGGGAGAGAAATAAATAAATCTTAAAAAAAAAAAGATAGAAAACTGTAAATGTTGGAAAGGATGTAGAGAGATAGGAATGCTTATTCATTGTTGGTGGGAATGTAGAATGATACAGCCACTGTGGAGGACTGTTTGGCAGGCAGTTCCTAAGGATTTGAATATAGATTTGCCTTGTGACCCGGCTACACCATTGCTAGGTATATACCTAGAAGAACTGAGAGCAGTGACACGAATAGACATCTGCACACTTATGTTCATAGCAGTGTTATACATGAGCCAAAAGTTGGAAACAACTCAGGTGTCCATCAACTGATGAATGGATAAACAAATTGTGGAGTATACACATGACGGAATATTATGCAGTGGTAAGATAAAATGAAGTTGTGAAACATATGACAACATGGATGAACTTGGAGGACATTATGTTGAGTGAAGCAAGCCAGACACAAAAGTACAAATACTATATGATAGTGCTATTATGAACTAAACATATTATGTGAAGTATAATTATGTGAAATATGAATATGAGTAAAATTGCATGTAAGACTTTCTTTGAAGCTGAACAAATGTAGGTTAATACTACAAAATGTTAATATCAGACAAAAAAACTCCATTATACTAAGTGAAGGAAACCAATCACAGGATACTATATATTGTATGATTCCGTTTATATAAAATATAAATATACATAAATTTATAAAGATGAAATTAGTCATTATGTAGGGCTGGAGAAGAAATGCTAAGGGGTATTTTTTCTTTCTTTTTTTTTTGGTTTTTTTTTTTTCCACTAAGGAATATTGAGTCTTTCTTTTTGGAGTAATGAAATTGTTCTAAAATTTTGAGATGATGATTGTACAATGTGATTATACTAAAAGCCATTGATTATACACTTCAGATAGATCATATGGTATGTGAATATATCTTGATAAAATTGCTTGATAAACAAATAAATAATTGTGCAAGAAGAGCCAGAAATAGCAGCTATGTACAGCAGGGGAAACAGAGACTGAGAGGTGAGGACTTTTGATTGTTTGTCTGATTTTTGTTTATTATTATTATTATTGAAATAATGAAAATGCCGTAATAATGATTGAAGTAATGAATGCACAACTATGTTATTAAACTAAATACCATTGATTATACACTTGGGATGAACTGTATGCTTCATTAATATGTATCAATAAAATTGATTTTTTTTTTTAAACAGTAGGTCTGGGAAGCTGCTGTGGCTTAAGTAGTTGGATTGCCATCTACCATATGGGAGGCCATGGGTTCGCATCCTGTGGCCTCCTGGTGAAGGCAGGCTTGCCCGCCACCTCCACAGAGTGCCGCCCAGCCCACAAGTGCTGCAGAGAGCTGACTCAGCAAGGTGACGCAACAAAAAGGGAGACAAGCAAAAACACAGAAGAGTGGAGCGAATGGACACAGAGAGCAGACAACAAGCAAGCTACAAGGGGTGGGGAATAAATAAATACAGACACAGAAGAACACACAGCAAATGGACACAGAAAGCAGACAGAAAGCAAAAAGCCACAAGGAGGGAGGAGAAGAAAAAAAAAAGAGTAGGCCTATAAGGCTCAAATTTTACTTTAAGATAAAGGGAAAGGATAGAGGAGAATTTTCTTTAATAATATAGGATAAAGGGCATGTGTGGTTTTTCTACTCCTTCAGTGGTAGATATGTAGTTGCTACTTTCTCTCATGCTGCTCCTGGGAACCTTCACTGCCCTTCCAGTATTTCCCTCGGTGCCTTCTCCAGCAGGGCATGGGCAAGTCCCCTCCCTTAGTCCCTGGGCATTTGGTGGACCTCTTCTCTGCTGGGTCACTTTGGTATCCAGGCAACTTTTTTTAAAATTCAAACTTTATTTAAAAAAATAACTGAAAAAGGCAGTTCAACAAGTTATGGAAGCATTACTCCTAAAAAGTTCTTTCCATGCACTTTTATCTCATCCCATTCCAACAACTCAGTTATTCCTCTAATGTTCAAAAAGATACACACCACAGTTCAAACCCCGGGCCTCCTTGACCCGTGTGGAGCTGGCCCATGTGCAGTGCTGATGCACGCAAGGAATGCCGTGCCATGCAGGGGTGTCCCCCACATAGGGGAGCCCCACGCGCAAGGAGTGCGCCCCATAAGGAGAGCCGCCCAGCACAAAAGAAAGTGCAGCCTGCCTAAGAATGGCGCTGCCCACACAGAGAGCTGACACAACAAGATTTACGCAACAAAAAGAAACAGAGATTCCCATGCAGCTGACAACAACAGAAGCGGACAAAGAAGACAACGCAGCAAATAGGCACAGAGAACAGACAACCGGGGCGGGGGGAGGGGGGAAGGGGAGATAAATAAATAAATAAATAAATCTTAAAAAAAAAATCTGTTGCACTATCAAATGTTAGGCCAGCTCTATTTAAAATGCTGTTAAAGGTACTTTACAAATTTTATCTTCATTTTACGGGTGAGGAAATTAAGACCCAAGAGAGGTTAAGTGATTTACACAAGGCCATGTAGCTACTGCACAGTAGAACTGGTATTTGTTTCCACCATTCTACTCTGTAGCATTGTATTATGCTAACCTCATCATCTTCCTGCCATTATTTCCTCCACTGGCTACTTTAATAATCATACATCCCTGGTCTCATCCAGTTTCTCTTCTATTGACTATTTTTTAAGTGTTTTCTTAGCTATGTACCTTTTAATGCCTATATCTTCCCTAAGGTCTTCTACTTTACTCATCTGTCTGCATGAAAGCCTGCAAAGAACTAATATATTACAGTGACTTCAACTCTTCTGTATCTACGTCTCCCAAATCATTGCCTCAGTCCTGGTCTCCCACCTCTACCCTATTCTCATGTTTTCCCTGTCCCACGGAGTATCTTCAATTGGATATTCCATTATTATATGAACTCAGTAAATCAAAAAAAGAAGTCATCTTCTAGCCAGCTCAGGGAAGCTCCCCTTCATGTCTTCTTTCAACTCAAGACTAAAATCTGTAGTGTCAGCCTATACCCTTTCATATAACTAATTTTTCATGTAACCAATTTTTCCCTCTTTTGCCAGGGTTTCTTCTTAGGAAATAGCTTTTAGACTCACTCCATGCTCCATTCCCATTTATACAACACGAATCCAGGTGCCTTTCACCTTATGTCTGATTTTCTCACTTTCTTGATTTTCCAAATTTCTTGATTGAATTTGTTGATGTCATGCTCTTTCTTCCTAAACATCTTGGAGATTAGTGCTGGGTTTGGCCACCAGAATCATTCTATTTATTTTGTCCCTTCCCTGTTAAGGAAAACTTCAGTGATCCTCTGTTCCTGGTCCAAGTTATTAAAATAACTTTGTATAATTTTGAGGCCATTTATGTTTATCCAAAATTACTAGGCACTTTCTATGAATGGTTCCTTTCTTAAACTCTCTTCAGCTTGCCCAAGTGGACAATATCACTCGTTTCCTGCTGGGACTTCACTGTGAAGCTCGCACCCTCAGTCTTGCCTTTACCTCTTCTCAGATCCATTTTTACATGTGGGTCCTCTTTCTTCCTGCTTCTTAGTTTCCATCAATTTGTTAGAACAGTTCCTTCAGTAATGTATACATGAAATGATAGGGTATGGGAATCTGATCGGCCTCTGTCCTCTCTTTAATACTTATCCTCATAACCCTGCCCTCTCCTAATTACCCTTTCCTGCTCAGTTCAAAAGTATAGACCTTCCCCAATCTCTAACATCATTCCATGCTCACTAAAGTGATTTTTCAAAGCATAATAAATACCAGTTATCTGCATGTTTTTCATTTCTTTCAGATTTGAAGAGTAAAACAGAAACTAGTGAGTCAACTGCAAAGAATGACATTTCACAGGAAAAATTATGTCATGGCATCATGATGGAAAAGTTCCTGAGGGACGATATCATTTATTCCACATTGAGAAAAGTCTCCAAATATGATGATGAATTAGAAAGGCCCCAGGAAACCTGTAGGAGAGATGTGAGACAAGCCATCCTGACCCACAAGAAGAGAAGCCAAGAAACCAGCACATTTGGGGAAAATATCATTGTGGGTTCAAATGTTATTGTAAAACAAAGACGCCATAAATGTAACACAGCTAGAAAGAGGAACAAATACAATTTAGATTTGGTTAATCATCCAGCAAGTTACATAAGAACAAAATCCTTTGAATGTAGTATATGTTTGAAAGTCTTCAAACAACCCATTCACCTTACAGAACATATGAGAATTCATACTGGTGAGAAACCCTTCAGATGTAAGGAATGTGGAAGGGCCTTTAGTCAAAGCGCCTCCCTTACTACACATCAGAGAATCCATACTGGTGAGAAACCCTATGAATGTGAGAAATGTGGCAAAACCTTCAGACATCGTTCATCTCTCAATCAGCATCATAGAACTCACACTGGGGAGAAACCCTATGTCTGTGATAAATGTCAAAAAGCTTTCAGTCAGAACATTAGCTTGATCCAACATTTGAGAACTCATTCTGGAGAGAAACCCTTTACATGCAATGAGTGTGGGAAAACCTTTCGACAGATTAGACACCTCAGTGAGCATATAAGGATTCATACTGGAGAGAAGCCCTATGCATGCACTGCCTGTTGTAAAACCTTTAGCCACAGAGCTTATCTGACACATCACCAGAGAATCCATACTGGGGAGAAGCCCTACAAATGTAAGGAATGTGGAAAAGCCTTTAGGCAGAGAATACACCTTAGCAACCATAAAACTGTTCATACAGGAGTGAAAGCGTATGAATGCAATCGCTGTGGAAAAGCCTATAGGCATGATTCATCCTTTAAGAAACATCAGAGACGTCACACTGGAGAAAGACCTTATGAGTGTAATGAATGTGGAAAATCCTTCAGCTATAATTCATCTCTTAGTCGACACTATGAAATACACAGGAGGAAACCTTTCCAAATTAATGTTTGAGAACAGATTATTCAATATAAGAAGAAAAGTCTGGTCTAGCCCAGCCTCAGTCCTGCTTTTTGGGTCCTCTTCGACATTTTCTATGGTCGATTGTCAGACCCCAAGCAACTAAAATGGTGAAGCAGGTTGCCAGCAAGGGAGATTTTTAGACATCTTGAAAGGTGCTGGAGATAAACTTGTAGTAGTTGATTTCTCACCATGTGGTGCAGGCCTTGCAAAATAATGGAGTCTTTCTTTAATTCCTCTGAAAAGTGTAACAAGGTGGTGTTCCTTGAAGTAGATGTCGATGACTGTTGCTGTAGAGTGTGAAGTCAAATGCATGCCAACATTTCAGTTTTATAAAAAGGGACACCCCTTACCTGCCCACTCCCCAGCCCCCAACCCCGCTCATGTGAAAACCTGCGAGATAGGCCCCCTAGACCTGGAAGGGGGTCCGGAGGGCCTCTATCTAGCCTGGAGAAATCCTCGAGGGGCACCCCTCTGCCCCAAAGCAGCTATCTTCAGAACCCATGTGTGGCGGAGGAGGACTAGCTGTCACTAAGCTGATTCATTTAAGCCATCCATTCAGATGCTACTGCCAGGGTCCAGGGTTTGAAGATAGCAGGCCTCGGAGAGCTCCCTGAAGGGCCCTTTAATGTTAGCCTTTCACCGTAATATCTCCAGAACCTGTCCATAAGATACTCCAACATATAATAACAATAAAAATAATAGTTGTTGGAACACCAACTCTAGGGGCTGCATCAGAATTTCCACCCAGGAGCAGGAAGGATTTAGGGTCTGAAATCTGGTCAGAAGAGGGTACCAGGAGACGTCTCTCGAAGCTTTCCTAACTGCACGCATATTGTATTCACCGGTAGTTCATTTGGAGGAGTGGCTTGGAAAGGCTGATGGAGATAGATGAGGGTGGCTCCAACCTCTGTCTCTAATCCTTATGGCCTCTTGTAAAGTAGATATGACCCCAGTTTTATTCAAGAGGGTCAGGAAAGTTTGGCATTTTATCCGAAGTCTTATGGCAATTAGAGAACTGTAGGTCTGGCTGACTCCAGAGGGCTCACGATCAGCTGTAGCAGAGCCTCTGTGCCTGCCAATGCCCATTAGAGAACTAGTCCACCCACAGAGAAGCATGTCTGAACACTCGTACCTCTGCCTCTTTTGTCTCAATTTAAGAATAGGGGTGGGAGGCAAAAAAAAAAAAAAGGACAAAAATGGGGGAATTTTCTGGCACTAATAAGGAAAAGCTTGAAGCCGCCATTAATGAATTAAGCTAATCATGTTTTCTGAAAAACATAACCAGCCATCATCAGTTTAAGATTTAACTTGTAATTTTTTTATTTACAAAAAAAGAAAGATTATGTATGAAGACTATATAATCCAACCGCTATCTGATTTACAAATGACAAAATATTCTGCCCTTTAAAAAAAAGCCAAGTCTAAATCAGCGATTCTAGGATTTTAAATGTCAGGACTCAGGTCTCATAAATAAATCTGAGGGATTGATACAATGATGCCAACTTTTTATTTTGCCCATTATGTAAAGAAAAACAATGATGCTAACTACTATCTATTAACACCTCTTTACAAAATCCCTAAATAGGAATACAGTATGGTCTTTCAAACTAAATGTTTAGCATTATGAAAAATTCACAACATACTTATTACTATTTTTCTAATTTTACCGTGGATTAATAGATTATTCTTCAAGGGCATTTACTGATTTACAGACCAGCATTTGGAAACCACCATATAAAATACCACTGCCCCTATTTTTCTAATTTATTTTTTAATAGGGAAAACTTGCACATAGTATAAAGTTTAAAAGGCATGGAAGTTTGTATACAATAAAAAGCCTTCTACCACCAAATTCTATCTAGAAGCAACCATTTTTTAACCAATTTTGTACCCCCTTCTAGAGATTTGAATTTCTCTTTATATCCAAGGAAATATAAATATACAGTTCTTCCCTTTTTCTTGTTAAACAATGGCAGCTTCATATGCAAACACATCTGTGTGTTACTTTTATTTCTTAATATGTCATAGAGGTCATTCCACATCAGCATATAAATTGCTACTCATTCTTTTTCATAACTACATGGTATTCCATTGTATGATGCACCTTAGTTCACTATCAGTGGATTTTTTTTTTAGTCATTTCCAGTCTTTTACTTATATAGTGTTGCAATGAATAATCTTACACATTTTTATTTCTCACCCATGTAAGTATATATGTAGGATAAATTCCTGGACCTGGAATTTTTGCATTAGAAAGTAAGTGCATTTGTAACTTTATTAGATATTGCTATATTGACCTTCACAGAGGTTGGACCAATTTATTCTCCTACCAGCAAGACATGGAACTGTAAAGTCATTTCTGGTGCTAAGGCATCTCCTAGAGCAATAGCTCTATCAACCATCAAAAAAGCATGAGCATATTGCAAGATAATATAGAAGTACCAGCTGAGCTGCATTCCTTTGGATGTTCTGATCAGCAGCATACACTATCCTTGGAACTGGGGAAGAATGTGCATCTTTTTGAGTAGCAATCAAACTCATCAAATTCTAAGCTGGAGAAGGAGACAGCTCTCCACCAACTGCTCCACCTACTTTGGCAAATATAATCTTGGCTGCAAACTCTTTGACTGTAAAGGAGGGAAGCTGATGATTGAGGCAGGATACTTAGGATGGCAGGGTGTACTGTGGATGGCTAACTGACTATACACAGACTTTTACAGATGGTTGTGTTAACTAGTTATAATTAACACATGAAGAGTGACAGAAAGGAGGCAAGACAAGAATACTGAATAAACAAAGAGCATTAATTAATTAGTTAACGTTGCTTATTTTTGTTGTAGTTGAGTACCAAGTCTGGGACCACAGTGATTTTGTAAATGTTTATTTCTCAATTGTTTAAGTTTCATTTGTTTTAGTGTTTCTGTGAAATGTTAATGGATTCCCCTCGTCTCCAACCCCAAAGCCACTACATCACTTTTAATCCAAAGTCTGGCACTTAAGATCCTCTATTATATCTAGTCCTTCCTTACAGCTTCATCTCCTCTTAGTTTTCCCCTTCCCATATATACTCTGACATCCTAAGATGGCAAATAGCAGAAATCAACTAGGATTAGCTTAAGTCTCAAAGGGGGATGTTTTAGAGGGATACTATGGTATTTTATAAAATTCAGGGGCAGTAATACATGCTAGCAGTGGACTGGGACCAGGACCTGAAATGAAGCATGTTGGAAAACCCAGGACATTTTCTCTCCATTTCTTGCTGCTGCTGCTGCTGCTCCTCCTCCTCCTCCTCCCCTACTCTTCCAAGAAAGCTGTTTATTGCATGGATTCAAGCAGAAGATTTTTCCCTTGGGACTTTATTGCTTTTAGTAAAAACTAAGGATAACAGGATTAGCTAAGTCAATAAGTGGTTCCATTTTATATTGCTAAAGCTTAACATCACCTGAAGTGTTAATCTTAGTTGAATTTGAGGCCTAAACCACATTATCGAGACATATTTTCAAAAGAAAGAAAATCTGGATGCTGTAGGAAGTGTTGGTAATGTGATTGGTGTTGTGATAAGTCAACATGCTCGGTAGGCAGCCTGAGTAAAAACTCTGAAAAGGTATCTGGTTTATATCACCTCTGCTTCTTATATCTACATTCTGGCTTTCTTTTTCTTTCTTTCTTTCTTTTTCACACCTCATTGCTCATCATGGTTAACTGGAGCACCAGATTTTACATACATTCGGTTTATACCACCCAAATAAAAGCAGACTTCTCTCTTTCACTTCCAGTCTCAAAATTCTTATTGGCCCAGCTGAGTCAGATGCCTTCTCCTAAACAAATTAACTGTAGCCAGAGATCAGGCTCCACGGGTACCATGTGATGGAGTAGTGATGCATAGGTGGAGGGGCAGGAGAGAGACTCCCAGAAGAAGGGTTGTATTCATAGAGTCCCAAATCCTACCCCTTCAATACCAGCTCATAGGATAAGACCTGGAAAGAGTGTAGGAATTTATCTAATCTAAACTCCTTATTTTATAGATGAAGAAATGGAGAATCCCCTCCAGTCATGTCATTTTCCCTGAGTCACATTTTTTAACATTTTTTTCCTCCAAGTTTGCTAGCCAGCTTTTCAAACACGTGCCCTTAATGGCTGAACATAGCTACTCTACCATTCTTAAGAGGTTTTCTTCTTATACCTACTACTGCCACAGGAGGTCTTTATAAATTGTGTTCTAGAGCCTTCCCCTGGCCTTTGCCTGTCATAAAGCCCTGCTCATTCACTTTCCCTCACAAGCACTCCTCCCTCTGCTGATCACGTCAGTGTTTCTCCACAGGTCTGTGTCTTTAAGCATATTCTCTTCTTGAGCTACACATTGTTTGTGATCACACTGACATCCTAATACTTCTTATATCTGCATTTCTGTTCTAGATTTTTCCTCTGAGTGCCAGAACTTTATGTTCAACGTCCTGCTGGACATCTCTTCTTGGCTAGCCAATAGTCACCTCAAAGTCAATATGTCCAAAACTCAACTCATAATCTTTTCAATAAAATCTGTATTCCTTAACCCAGGAAGAGGTACCATCATCCATCCAATTCTCCAGCTTAAATTCCTTCCTTTTCTCTCCTCTCTGCCCTATCAGGGAAATGGACTTCCTTTTTTTTCCCATTGGGCACAAATCTGGCAGTCTGCAGTCCTGGAAATGACTGGCAATGGAAGAAGGGGGAAGCTGCCTAGAAATGGAGCAAAGAAAACACCCAAGCAATAGAGAGAGAGAAAACACCATCCTAGTCACACTGACCCCTGGATCAAGCCTCACCTGAAGGCAGAGCTGCCTGGGTTTTCAAGCCTTTGCAAATGAATGAAGCCTATGAAGCTTCTTGAACCTGAAGCTGCCTGTTTTGGGCACAAGCAAGCCCCAGTCTTACATCCTTAGTTCATTTCCACCACCCCCAACTTCTTAACTAAGTTACCTCCTCTGGCTTTCTCCAATTAAGCAATGCCCTTTTCAATGATCGGAAATTGGTGTTTGGGTGAGGAGAGGATGATTTTAATATGGGAGGGGGAGGAGATCTGTACAGAATTTTGTCAGTGGGCTTCTCTTGAGCATACAGAGATTATATGAATTATTGTCCAGCACCTGTGGTGAATACAAACTTGAGCAAGGTAAATTTCCTACCCTTAATGCTCTGGTGCTCTAGAGCAGCACTGTCCAATAGAAATGGGAACTACATATGTAATTTTAAATTTTCTAGTAGTCATATTAATAAAAATAAATAAGCAAAATTAATTTTAAAATATATTTTATTTAACCCAATATATCCAATGTTATCATTTCAGCATGTAATCAATATGAAAATTAGTAGTGAACTATTTTACTTTTTTTTTCATACTGTCTTCAAAATCTGATGTGTCTTATAGTTACAGCACATCTCATTAGATGGAAACAGAGGAAAATGGACCACTTTTGTCTAACAGTATTTCCATAGTTATAGAATCCACGGGAATGGAAGAACCAAATCAATGATTTTTGTGTACTGATGGGCCTTCAAGGCCCAGACTTGTTAGGATAGTCTTTTTTTTTTTTTAATTGAAAAAGTCTTTTTTTAATTAGAGAAGATGTAGGTTTACAGAAAAATGCAGAAAATAGAGTTCCCATATACACTCCTTCACACGCAGTTTTCCCTATTTTTTTTTTAAGATTTTTATTGATTTATTTCTCCCTCCTCCCTCCATTGTCTGCTCTCTGTGTCCATTTGCTGTGTGTTCCTCTGTGTCTGCTTGTATTCTCATTGGGTGGCTCCAGGAACTGATCCTGGGACCTTCTGGAGTGGGAGAGAGGTGATCATTCTCTTGCGCCACCTCAGCGCCCTGATCTGCTGCATCTCTTATTATCTCTCTTCTGTGTCTCTTTCTGTTACGTCATCTTGCTGCACCAGGTCTCCACATGGGCCAGTACTCCTGCGCAGGGCAGTATTCCTGCGTGGGGCAGCACTCCATGTGGGCCAGCTCACCACATGGGCCATCTTGCCTTCACCAGGAGGTCCTGGATATTGAATCCTGGACCTCCTATATGGTAGATAGGAGCCCAATTGCTTGAGCCACATCCACTTCCCAGTTTTCCCTATTGTTAACACTCTGAATAAGTGTGGAATCTTTGTTACAATTGAGGAACAATATTATTTTTTAATTAATTTTTCTAAAGCTTTAAATTATATAAATGTTATATTAAAAATACAGGACATTCCCATACGCCCCACTCCCTTCCCCTCCCACACTTTCCCACATTAACATCCTTCATTTGTGTGGCACATTTATTACAATTGATGAACATGTATTGAAGCATTGCTACTAACCATGGACTATAGTTTACGTTATAGTTTACATTCCGTCCTGTGCAATTTGGTAGGTTGTGACAAAATATATAATGGCCTGTATCCATCATTGCAATGTTATGAAGAACAACTCCAATGTCCCCCCAAAAAACCATATTACACTTATTCTTCCCTCTCCCTCTCCTCAGAGCCACTGGTGGCTACTGCCTTTATAGCAATGATAAAAGTTCTTCCATTGCTAGAATAATAAGTCTATAGCAGAATAATAAGTGTACTTTAGTCCATTGTTCATTCCCCAATCTTGAGGATTTGGGGAGGTGATGGGCATCAGGATAGCCTTTTGGAGAAAAGGGTATCTTTCCTGAATTTTGCAGTTCACAGTCTTCAGAATGAAAGCTTTGGAGAATGTGGTCTTTCTCTTTTGGACATTCTCAATCTCTTCTGTTTAACTTCACCCAACAGGAGTGTCCCCCAAACTACATTTGAAGAACTGTTATATGAGGAGATTAGGAGGGGCTTTCCTGGGAGCTCCATCTTGACTAGAGAAGGCTGTATTGAAGAGGAGACGGAAACCTCCAGCCCAACCCAGTAATACCTCTCTTCATATATTGCATTTTCCTCAGTCTCTAAGAATAAGGATATATTCCCCACGACCATAAAACCATTCACACACCCAAGGTATTTATAATTGATGGGTATTATTATCTAATGTACAAATCACATTTAAATTTCCCCAACTGAACTTTGTAGCTTTTTTTTTTACATTTTTGTATTTTTATTTAAGAAATCTTCCCCTATTCTAAGTCCAAAAGATATTTTCCTATGTTATGTTCTAAAAGCTTTATAGTTTTGCTTTTTATATGTCTTTAATCCACCTGGAATTGATTTTTTATTAAGGAAGACAGAGGTGCAATTTTGTCTCTTTTTTTGTTTCCAGAAGTATACTCTACTGTCACAGGACCATTCATTTAAAAGACCATCTTTTCTCCACTGCTGTGCAATGCCACCTTTGTTATAAACCAAGTATCCAAATATGGGTGATAAAACTGTAAAACAAGGAAGGGACTGTGATAATAATTAGGTGAATGGTTGCCTCAGGAGAGATGGTAATGTATTTGCGAAAGTACTGGCACTTCTATTTCTGCTTTAATGATGACGTCTGCTCAATAATTATTCTTATATTTGTTTTATATTTCAGAATATAATTGTGCTACATTCCCCCCTTCCCCCCCCCAAAAAAAAGATTAATTGAAAAGCAAATAAACACAAAACAGATTGGTGAAGCGAGCGCCAGCATCTTTGGAAAGTGAGTTCGTGTTTGTTCTCTCAGCGGGGAAAGCAGGTGAGAGGAGGTAAGACCGGGAGACAGAATCCAGAGGTGACGGAGCGAAGACGCAGCACCCAGCCAGCAGAGGCCGGGCGCCCCGAGGAGGGCCCGCCCGCGCTTTTCCCGGGCACTGGCTTGGCAGGAGCTCCCGCTAAAGCCGGGAGACCCCGCCAGAAGGGCAGTTTAGCGCTCCCGTTCCGGAAGTAAACGACACGCACAGACTTGGAGAGCTCCCGCAAGCCGCCTTCGGGGCTGGGACGCCGCGCAGCGAGGGGAGGCCGCGCGGGGGCCACGTCCGGCGGAAGGGGCGGTCCTAGGGCCGCGCTGCGCCTTCTGGGGCCGCACGCCTCGGGGACTTTTCCGAAAGCCGGGCGGAAAGCCGCCTCTCGCAGCGCTCTCTGCCGGACTCGCTCAAGTGCTGAGTGTTCTGAGCGGGGCGGGAGTCCCGGAGCAGTTCCGAGGCCGGGGCGGGGCTGCGTGAGATAAGGGGTTCCGAGGCTCCTCCTGGAGGCGGGCGTGCGGGCGTGCGGGCGCCGCGTTTCGGAGTCCCGGGGGCTGTCCCTGCCGCCGCTGCCTCCCCCTCGCTCTCTCCCGGGTAGGGCCTGTGCCAGGACAGCGGCCGCCCTCCCTCCGCAGGCCCCCCAGGTGGATTCCACACCCTACGCCCTCCAAAGACCCTGCGGTCGGGTAGGGCCCCTTCCGAGGCGAGCGCGTCGCTCCCATTCTCGCTGCTCCGGGACCTTGCAGGAAGTGCTCAGGAAATTCCAGGGCCCTCGCGGAGCCCTAGGAAAGGTCTCCGTTGACGGGAACTCTCGGAGCTCACAAGTCAGGGCTGCACTGAACCAGCAGGTCAGATGTTGAGGGATAAGGCGGTGGCAGTTGCGCAGGCGATGGGAACCCATCGAAGAGGAAAGCAATCTCTGACCTGAGGATGGAGCTGGAGGAGGGAGCCGATCGCGGAGCGTCCACGAAGACCTGGTCTGTCAGAGCCGCTTCCTCCTCTCCTAGCCTTGTCATCTCAGCAGTCTGCTCTTCTCAATTAAGATCAACCAAATCCCAGGCGAATAGGAGTTTCCTCTCTCCGAGGGTTTAGTCAGATTTGTCGGAGTGAATGGGTACACCGTCATCTCTTCCATAGGAAGAAGATTCCTGTTCATTGAGTGCTAACAGGTGTGTGCGTGTTTTATCACTTACTCCTTTGGGTAGCTGGGTAGAATAGAAGATGTGTCAGTAGCCTTAAGAAAACTAAAACCTTGCTCAAGATTACTCCAAAAGCAGGTAGCAAATACTAAGTTAACAGTAGACCTAGTCAGGGTCAGGCTAAGAATCCAGATCTGTAGGGCCTCCAAATTATTGACGCTGTGCTGGGTATTTCCTAACCATATCATTCACTAACCACCTAATGATTGTTGCCAAACCTCTGTGCTTCCTGTATTGTTACAATAATATTTTTTTCACTTTAACTTACATTTATTTAAAAGTCAAACTTATCCCTAGAAACAGTATCTATGAAATTATGCATTTGGTGGATACAAACAGTATCTATGGAATTATGCATCTGATGGATACAAACACATTAAAAAAGTTTATAGCTTTAACAGCTCTAATAGCTTTAATAGCTTTTTAAAGGTGGATCTAAAAACTGTGGTCCAAGTACTTTGTAAAATCATCTCATGTGTCAAAGGGGACACAGTGTACTACATCATACTTGCTCCTGGATTTTTTTTTTTTTTCCTGTATAGGAAACTCCAGGCAACACATCTGAGTCTAAATTGTCCATCCCTAGGCTATTGTTTTCTTCTTTTAATGAATAATTCCACAAAAAAATATCCCCTTTTGTGTCTTCTCTAAGAGATATTTCACTTAACCATTTAGGGCTACTCCGTTCTCAATGTAGTAGGCAAAACAAGTAGAAAGTCCCTATGTTGTAGAAGCTTACTCTCTTTGAGGAGTTAATACATACACATGACATAGCCTAAATCAGTACTACCCAGTTCTGTGATAAGGGAAATATACTCTATCTGTGCCATCCAATACCGTACCCAGTGCAACTGAGGAACTGAAGGTTGTTTTATTTATTTTTAGTTAATTTAAATTTAAATAGCCACAGTGACTATCCTGTTGGACAACCCAGGTGTAGATATGTGAAATGAAATATTTGCAAGATGATTTAATTTTGGATTTAGTGCCCTCCCCCTAAAAAGAAAGGAAGTATACGTATTTATTGCCATTTAACTTAGTTTCTTGGTGGACAGCAAAGATTCTCTTGAACTTCCAGAGAGTTCAAAATCCACACCAAATTACACATTTTGAAACTATCATTTAAAGCACATTTACAATTTAAGACACTTGGACATATGTGCAGCTTCTCAGTTTTATTATTACTGAAGTATCCTATAAGCCAATAACGTTATAGGATATAAGCAAAAGTCCCTTATTGTAATATTACTTGTACTCTTTGCAAATAATTTTACTTCCAGCTATATATATTTTCCTTCATTAATAGCATTTAGATTATTGTAAAAATTGGTTAAGTACAAGCCTAACTAATACCAATTTCAGGGCATCAGTTCTTCAACTATTAATATGGAAGTCGGTACATTCAGCATAGTAACTGCCTATCAAAATCAAGGAGGAGATGCTTGGCTCATAGTTACCTGGATCAGTTTAAATTCTGTTAAATTGTTTACTTTCCTGGCACTCAAAGTCAAATACTAGTGAACTGGTCATACCTTGTTTGGCTTTCTTTTATTTTCTCTTTATTCAAAGTTAGACTTATGAGGTTAGGAGGAAAGCTTAAAAAGAGTACCTTCATAAGATAATATGCCTAATTTATTAAGAATTAAAAATACTTGAGAGATAAAACAATAATGTATGGACTTTGTTTCATGGTTTAAAGGAAAGGTATCCAAGACATTTTTAGGGCCATTGGAGAAATTTGAATACGAACTGCATTCATTTTGTTAGTTTTGATAATACTGTAGTTATGCAGGAAAATGAGCTTATTTGGAAAGGTATGCTGAAACATTTAGATCTGAGGTGTTATGATGTCTATAATTTAATTTAAAATAATTCTTGTCCCACCCCCGAAATACAAACATTAAGAAAATAAAAATGTCAACTGTTGTTAATCTAGTTGGTGTGTATATAGTTGTTCATTGTTCTATTTTTTCTGCTTCTTTGTACCTTTGAAGATTTTCATAGTAAAACATTAAAAAATGAGTACCTGTCCCATGGTAGGATAGTGAGATATTGAGTGTGAAGCACTTGGCTCAGTGTATAACACACAATAATTGCACACTAAATATTAACTTGTAGCAAAACGGTAATATTTTAATAGTGCTTATTGAAAGGTATTTTCTACTGTAAGCTAATTCCTGGTAGTGGGAAACGCCTATTTCTATATATTAATAATAATAGGAGGGTGAATTTATAAAGTCAATAGGAGGAAGCTAAAACCTACCAAGATTTTTTTCTTCACATTACTATTTTGTATATAAGTAGCTCTATTTGTATTTCTCTCTATTGGTCTTTTGCCATACCGTGTACTTGAGAACTACATTTAGAGATGGTATTTGTAAAGTTGGTTTTACCGAAGGAAGTCTGTATTTGAGGTTTATATTCTAGGTCAAGGACTCAGCATCACAGGCATTAGAGATGTGACCCACGGTAAATTGTTAAATTTTGTCCAACATTTACAAATATCTGTATTCACCTAAAATAATGAAATAATGCTCCTAGTCAGGAGACATTTGACAAACAAAAAGTGAATATCAAATTTCCTTTTAAATCAGAAGAAATTAAGGCCAAGAGGGTGATTTGCTTGAAGTCACACTGTATGTTAGTAGCATATCCAGGAATAAAACTATTTTTCCATTTAAAAAACCCTGCCAAGTGGGCATATATGAATGATACAGGGAGCCCTAGTATTATAAAGTGTACTTGTACTTGGGTTACAACTCAATTGCATTAGTAATGGCCAATTATTAGGCTTCCATGAAAATATAAATAATCATAATTATTTTTACCTCCTTGGAACTTTTGAGCAAGTTTTTATTTGGATAATGTATTTCTTTAACATGTTATGCAGGGCCTTCCTTGCCTAATCCAGAGCTGTGCCATGGCAGAGACTAGGGAAGAGGAGACAGTGTCAGCAGATGCCTCTGGGTTCTCAGACATGAGTGACTCAGAGATCCTGGAACTGGTAGATGCCCAAGAGTCAAGTGCTTCAGTTAGCAAGACTGGCCCTTCTTCTGAACTTCCAGGGAAGGATGGCAAGGCCACAAGCTTACAGAAGTGGAAGAGAGACTTGGATGTGTCCTCACCCATGGAGCAATTCCACCTTAACTATTTGTATGTCACTGACCTATCAACTCAGAACTGGTGTGAACAGCAAATGGTATATGGAAAGGAGTTTCCTGACTTTCTGACACCAGAAAAGGCAGCTATTTTGGAAACTGGTGCTAGCATCCACCTAGCTAGAGAACTGGAAGTTCATGATCTTGTGACTATCCCCATCACCACGAAAGAAGATGCCTGGGCAACTAAGTTTCTCAACATACTATCAATGATTCCCACCTTGCAGTCAGAGGGGCGCATCAGAGAGTTTCCAGTGTTTGGGGAAGTGGAGGGTGTACTTCTTGTTGGGGTGATTGATGAGCTGCACTATACAGCCAAGGGGGAACTGGAACTGACTGAACTGAAGACACGCAAGCGCCCTTTGCTTCCTCTGGAAGCTCAGAAGAAAAAAGACTGCTTTCAAGTCAGCCTATACAAATATATCTTTGATGCCATGGTACAAGGGAAAGTGATTCCTGCTAGCCTAATCCACCATGCAAAACTGTGTCCAGAAAAACCACTGGGACCCTTGGTGCAGAGGCATGCCCAGCAGGGAGGTTTCTCTGTGAAGTCTTTGGGTGACCTGATGGAGCTGGTCTTCTTGTCTCTAACATTATCTGACCTCCCAGTCATTGATATCCTGAAAATTGAGTATATCCACCAAGAGACTGCCACTGTGCTGGGTACAGAGATTGTGGCCTTTGAAGAGAAGAAGGTGAGAAGTAAGGTGCAGCGTTATATGGCCTACTGGATGGGCCACCGAGAGCCTCAAGGGGTTGATGTGGAGGAGGCTTGGAAGTGCCGCACATGCAACTATGCAGATATCTGTGAGTGGAGGAAGAGTGGTGGGGTATTCACCTCCACACTGGAGCCCCAAGCCAAAAAAAACCAAACTAGTGAATAGAAGGTGTATCTTCAAGAATTTTGATCCTTCCTGCTCCTAATGTATTCAGCAGAGTAAAGGAGGAGCAGTCTCTGAACTTGGCTTTTATGGAGTGGCCTTCTTTTGGCTCTATTCCTTATATCCTTGACTTGTAACCACTTCAAATCCAGGACCAAGGCTAAGAGGTCAGCAGGAGAGATCTGGGGGTTATGCCTTCCCTGGAGCTTTGCTGTGAATTGCCAAGAAGACCGATGCTCATCATGACTGGAGCAAATGTATCCTTCAGCAAACATTACCTTCCTAAGAAAATTCTTCAGTTTATGATAAGCCCCTTTTCTATTTTCCTCAATCAAGTTTTTTGTTTGTTGGTTGGTTTTTGCATTTTATATAATAAAATAAAACACTGTCCAGGACAGTTGAACGTTTTCTCATAATCCCAATATCTCAAGGATGACTGCTATAAATAGTTTTGTGTATATTATTCCAAACCTTTAAATACTTAAATATTTTTCTGAATCAGAATTAATGGAATGGGCAGACCAAGAATTTTAAATAAGCACAGTAAATAACCTCGAAGAGTTGAAGAAAATGAAGCAGGAACAGAAAGTCATAAAAAAGTAAATAGATGAGATATAGAAAACATAATACATGAAGTAACATTGAGCATTCATGTGCTCTACAATCCAGCAATACCAGTACTAGGTATATACGAAGAGAAACTCCTGTACATGTATTAACAGGAAAATGAACAAGAATATACATTATAGCACTTTCACCATAGCAAATACTAGAAATTACCCACCTGCCTATCATCAGAAGAGTGGATGATGTGGTACAGCAGCCAAAACAAATGAGCTACAATGATATACAATATGGATGGATCTTAGCCTTACAGTATTAAGTGAATAAAAGTAAGTCCCAAAAGATTATATATAGCAGGATCACTTTTATAAAGTGGAAAATAAAAATTAAAATATTTTAAGGAAAAAGATGAGAGGAATATCAAAGCATATTATAAGGCAATAGAGCCCTTACCTACAAATATCACCTAAGGGCTAGAGGAAAGAATGATAAGGAAACTACCTGGAAGGTAAGGACTTGTTCTTAGAGATACCATTGGAAAATTTGTTGAAGTAAGTGGATGAGGCAGAAAATTGGCAGGGGCAGGGTTTCTGTATTAACTAGAAAGTCAAGAGCCAGCTGAACATGGTTATTAATATGCCTCCATGCTATATATGAGCTGGTAATACCTGAGTATATTTGTGAGATAAAGTAGGTTACCTCTGGAGACCTTTTGAGTTGCACATACTCTTATGGACAATGGAAGTCTTGTAATAACTGTTCCCATTTATTGAGTGATTGTGATGTTCCAGGCACTGGACTAAGCACTTTTTGTGGTTAAATCTATATATCCGTTATTATCCCTGATGAGGATTGAGGCTTAGAAGGGTTATATTATTTGCCCAAAGTCCCACATTTTGCAGATAGTAGACTCTAGCCCAGATATGCCTGACTGGAGTGTTTATGTTCATAACCATTATGATATAAAGTTTCCTTTTTGCTGTTGTTAAGGTTCCTGGAGTGTATAGTATATTATTAATATTTTAGGTCCCAGGAAGTTTGGAATCAAACTGGACCATATGAGATAAACAGAATTAAGCTAACAGTCTTTAAGAAAAGAACTTGTTCAGGATTTTGTAGCATCATTTTAGTTATACTAGAAGCTTTAAGAAGAGGAAAAGGGGGGAAATCAACTGGTTTCAGATAGTGGCACTGTCAGAATTCAGTAATTCCCTGGGATCGCAAATCCTTATTTTAAGCTAACAGCTTCTGTCTATCAACTTAATATTTCTCACAACATAATTTTAGGCATCTGTAGTTGGGATATTTGTTACCCCTCCCCCCATATTACTGCTTTTGTTCCCCACAACAAATGCTTCCCTGGTCTTTAGCCTCGACATATCTAATGATGTCTCTCTCCCTTGTGAATTCTGCCTAAGTGTGTATGCTCCAAATTGTGGACCTCTTGGATATTTGTTCAGTGGGTAAATGACAGGAGACTTTGTCACAATGCTATTTATTTATTTATTTATTTTGCTTTTTGAGCCAGGAAATAAGTGGAATAACTTAGTTAGGGTTAGATTCAACTGCTTATAATGGAAACACCCAAAATAATAGTAGTTAAATAAAAGTTTATTTCTTTCCCATATAAACGAAATCTAGATATAGTTAGTCCAGGTCTGGTGTGGCTTTCCGTCTAGCCAGATTCCTTCTGTCTTATTTCTGTGATGTCAACATGTATCTTCTACTTCAAAGATGAAAATGGCTCCCAAGTTCCAGACATCCAGCAGCAAGCTGGAAAAGAAGGGCATCCCTTTTACGACACTTCCTAAATTTGTACTACCACTGCCCCTTACATATCATTGGCCAGACCTTGACCACATGGCCAAAGATAGTTGCAAGAGGGGTTGGGATATGTAGTTTTTATTCTGGGAAAGCATATGCCAGGAAAAAATGGGTAGATTTTATGACAGTGCAAGAAGGGAAGAAGGGATGTTGAGGAACAGCTTGCATTCTCTACCCCACTGAGGTTTTCTGGAACAGTGCTGGCACTCTGCTTTGCTAGGACCCTACACTCTTGGATAGAATGAGGGAAGGGGGAAGAGGAGAGCATGACCAGTTTTTATTTTATCCCTACAACTCCATCCTGGTACCAAAATATATCAGAATTGATAGTTCCAGCTTAAGGCTTCCTGATAATCACTCATAATTTTTAAAATTTTAAATCTTATATCATCTGCTCTATAGAATCTGGACAAATACACTGACTTGCATATTCTGAGGCAAAAACAGCAGGTTGATAGTCAACTTTGAGAATTTGATAACTTGTAAAACCACTGGAGGCCTGCAGAAGGCCATGAGATTCTTAGAAGCGTTAACTAATGATTCTGGGTATCTTACAGCCAAAGGAAAGGCAAGTTTGAGAGGACCCAGCCAAGACAGATTCAGTTCTGGTATTCGTGTGTTGTATAGTCTAGTAGGTAATACAGACAAATAAACAGGCAATGATATAACTATGTGGTAAGAGCTATTAACAAGTAGTACAAGATACTAGAGGTTCACAAAAGGACATCTACTCTTGACTTTGAGGTCAGGAAAGATTTCCAGTAGAAATGACAACTGATACCCGAACAGAATGATTTAGCTGAATTGAGAGGTTTCGGGCAATAATTTTCAAGACAGAGAATAGTGTATGTAACAACAGGTGGAGAACATGCTACGTACAAGGATATGAAAAAAGTTAGTTAAATTTAGAGAATATAATGTGGGGAAGTGGAAGAAATGAAGCAGAAGAGGTAAGCAGGACACTATGCAAGGCTTCATAAATAATTTCAGAGAGTTACTAGATTTCTTGCTGTTTGCCCCTAATTTCTCTTTTTCTCAATATCTTTGTAAAGTAAGTGGGGGCAAAGTAGTATCCTTGAGATGGAGCTGTTTTAGTAAATGTATTTCAGAATGATTTGTCTCAGATTCATCTCAGATGGAGCTGAGATTGGATATATTGTGGTATCAGGATTCCAGGTTGCATGGTTTTCAGCTCCTCAAATGTAGGAGTAGAAAATGCAAAGTGGATATGACATTATTTTGAGTAAGGCAGTAAGGTTCAGAGGGCCTGCTGATGGGGAGAAAGGGGTGGCTCCAAACTCTGGATATCTGATGAAGTAGACGATGAGCTAGGACTAATGGAACAAGAAGAATGGGAGGTTGGGTTTAGAAGTAGGATGTTAGAATTTAAGGTTTCAGAAGTGTAGCAGATCTGATAAGGATCAAATTCTAGTATGTGGTTATTGAGCCTTTGTTGAAGGTGGGTAGAAGTGTAGTTTAGGAGAATTGAAGAAGCAGGCTAGGATGAAGATTCCTAGCTTGCTTATACCCCACAGCCACAAAATCTGCCTATGGGCCTAGGCATCAATATTTATAGGATACTGAACTAGAATTGAAGTGAAGATAATTGGAGTGAGTAGGTCAGGAAACTGAGAGGTAGGGTAATGTTTCTTTACCAAGAGTATGCATCAAAATCAATATTAGATATTATTAAAAATCACATGTCCTTGCCTCACATTTGGAGACTCTGGGCTGGGTTCAGGGCATCAGCATTTTAAAGCTTCATAAATGATTCTGGTTACTGTCTTCTGAAATTACTAATTCCTTTTATTTCTATTAGCCAACAATTAGTTGATTTTTCTTTCCTGCAAAGTAGATTCTCCTTTCCCCATGTAACAGTGTTACAAAAATTTTTAAAATAATATACAAGTGTATAAAAGAGACAATGAAAGTCTACTCTTTAAACTTATTTTCCTGAGGTTACTATAGCCATACCCTTGACTTGACCAGTCTGTATGCTGAAGTCACCTGTAGTTTTCTTACCAGTCCATGCCTCTAATTAAAGCTCACATCTCAGAGGCCAAATTTTGACATCTGGACTTGGGTATCTCATAAATATCTCAGCCATCACATGACCAAAGTTAAATTCATGATTTCCTATCTAAACCTGTTCCTTTTTCTGTCCTTCTCATTTCCCCATAAATAGCACCATTAACTACTCTTTTTTTTTTTTTTAAGATTTATTTTTGTTATTTATTTCTCCCCACTCCCTCCATTGTCTGCTCTCTGGCCATTCGCTGTGTTTTCTTCTGTGTCTGCTTGTATTCTCATTAGGCGGCTCCAGGAATCGATCCTGGGACCTTCCAGAGTGGGAGAGAGGAAATCATTCTCTCATGCCACCTCAGCTCCCAGATCTGCCGCATCTCTTATTCTTTCTCCTCTGCGTCTCTTTTTGTTGCGTCATCCTGCTGCGCCAGCTCTCCACGTGGGCCAGCTCTCCGCATGGGGCAGCACTCCTGCATGGGCAGCACTCTGCACAGGCCAGCATTCTGCATGGGCCAGCTCACCACATGGGCCAGCTTGCCTTTACCAGGAGGCCCTGGGCATCGAACCCTGGACCTCCTATATGATAGATGGGCATCCAATTGCTTGAGCCACATCTACTTCCCAACTACTCCTTTTTCAAGCCAGAAACCTGGGACTCATCCTGATTCTGTCTTCCTTTCCACTTTCATATTATATCTCTAATCTGAACCCTTCTCTCCACTTTATCCTTGGCTTGCAAAGTTCTTCAAGTGTCAATAAATTTAAATTATTGAAATCATGCAAAGTAACTTCACAACAATGGAATGAAGCTAGAAATCATTAACAGTAGGAAAGCTGGAAAATTTATAAATATGTGCAGATTAAGCTCCGCTTTCAAACAACCAGTGGGTTAAAGAGACAAAAATCAAAAGGAAAATTAGAAAATACCTAGAAATAAATGAAAATGAAAGGACAACATACCAAAACTTATGGAATACAAAGACAGCAATGTATAGAGGAAAATATATAGCTATGGATGCCTGTATTTTAAAAGAAGAAAGCTCTCAATAACCTAACTTCTGATCTTGAGGAACTAGAAAAAGAAGAGTAAAGTAAACCAGAGTGAGCAGAATGAAGGAAATAAGATTAGAGTGGAGATAAATGAAACAATAGAAAAGCAATGAGAGAATAAACAAACCTAAAGAATGGTTCCTTTAAAAGATCAATAAAATTGACAAACCTTTGTCTAAATTTTTTTTCCCTCTCCCCTTCCCCCTCCCCCCAGTTGTCTGTTCTCTGTGTCTATTTGCTGCGTGTTCTTCTTTGTCCTCTTCTGTTGTCAGCGGCATGGGAATCTGTGTTTCTTTTTGTTACATCATCTTGTTGTGTCAGCTTTCCATGTGTGCGGTGCCATTCTTGGGCAGGCTGAACTTTTCTTTCGCGCTGGGCGGCTCTCCTTACTGGGTGCACTCCTTGCGCTTTGGGCTCCCCTATGCTGGGACATCCCTGCATGGCATGGCACTCCTTGCGTGCATCAGCACTGCATGTGGGCCAGCTCCACACGGGTCAAGGAGGCCCGGGGTTTGAACCGCGGACCTCCCATGTGGTAGACAGACGCCCTAACCACTGGGCCAAGTCCACTTCCCCCTTTGTCTAAATTGACAAACTTAACAAAGATTGATGAGAAAAGATACAAATAACTAAAATCAGAAATGGAAATTGTGGCATATCAACTGACCTTACAAATATTTAAAGGATTATAAGAGAATACTGTGAACAATTGTACACCAACAAATTAGATAATCTAGATAAAATGGAAAATTCCTAGAAACACACAAATGTCCTAAGTTGACTCAAGAAGAAATAGAAAATCTCAACAGACAGTAATCAAAAACCTCCCAATAAAAAAAAGTCCAGAACCAGATGGATGCACTGGTAAATTTTACCAAAGGTTTAATTTACCTTTAAAGGTTTAATTACCTGAGAAGGATTCACTAACCCTTCTCAAACTCTTCCAAAAAACTCAAGAGTAGGGAAGACTTCTTAGTTAATTCTATGAGTATTATCCTGATACCAAAGCCCAGTAAAGACAAAGACAGCACAAGAAAAGAAAATTACAGACCAATTCCCCTTATAAGCAGACATGAAAAAGTTCTTTATATCCTAGCATCCTGAAAAGATTGTATACCATGACTAAGTGGTGTTTATCCCAGAAATGCAAGGGTGGTTCAACACAGTCAATGTAATACAGCACATAAATAGAACAAAGGGGAAAAAACCCACATGATTATATCAGTAGATGCAGAAAAGGCATTTGACAAACTTTAACCATCTTTCATGATAAAAACACTCAGAAAACTAAGAATAGAAGGTGTGGTGGAGGATAGTTCTCATAATCCTTTAAATATTTGTACATTAAAAACTACAAATCATAGCTGAAAATTTTTAGAGAAGACCTAAATAAATGGCAGGACATTCTTGTTCATGGATTGGAAGACTATCATGAATGTATCAGTATTACACAAAGTGATCCACAGATTCAATGCAATCCCTATCAAGATTCCAACAGAGGCCACCACCCAGATGGTGGAGAAGGTAAGGCCAGAAGATGCATCCTTGGCCCTGCTGTGTTTCCCCGGGCCAGTAGCCCCAGCCCTGGCAGAGCCCCCACTTCGTCCCCTCCCAACAAGCCTTGGGCACCCTTTTGGGCCAGCCCATGAAGAGATCAGTTCTCTTGGGTCTTGGGACAGGTGAGCTCCCTGATGAAGGCGGGTGAAGGAGATTGTGGTTGCACCCTGCAGGGATGGGGAAGACTACTTACAGGTGATTTCTAATTTTGATATGACCTTGAGCAGGTTTGTATATAATGGAAAGCAATGTCCATCTTCTTACAATATTCTGGATAACAGTAGGATCATCAGTGAGGAGTGCTGGAGAGAACTGATGGCAATCTTTCACCATTATTACCCAATTGAAATTGACCCAAACTGGACCATCAAAGAGAAGTAACCTCATATGATGATGGAATGGTGGACCAAAGCACAAGATCTCCAGTGTTAACAGAAAATTTAGAAGTTTCAGAGAGCCAAAATGATTAGAGAGTTCAATGCGATCCTTAGGGAAAGATACAAAACATTCTTCAATACACTGTACCATAACCACATTCCCCTTTTCATCTTTTCCGCCAAGCATCAGTGATGTCCTGGAAGAAATTATCTGACAAAGTTTTCCACCCCACATCCATATTGTGTCTAACTACATGGATTTTGATGAGAATGGTTTCCTAGAGGAATTCAAGGGTCAGCTCATATACACATATAACAAAAACATTTCCATGTGGGAGGATTCCAGTTACTTCCAGAAGCTTCAGGGCAAAACCAACGTCATCCTGCTTGGATACTCCATGGGCGACCTTACTATGGTCGATGGGGTTCCCGGTGTAGACAAAATTACTCAAAATTGGCTTCCTGAATGACAATGTAGAGAAGTGGTTGGAGTGCTACATGGACTCCTATGACATTGTGCTGGAAAAAGATGAGATGTTGGATGTGGTCAATGGGCTGCTGCAGCACATCCTGCACCAGGAGGACCAGATGGAGATGTAGAGCTCCTGAACCCTGCGTGCTCAGCCAGGTCCTGCAGGCCATGATGAGGGGAATCTTACCCATGGACTGCCTTCTGCAAGCACTGCTCTTCCCTGTCTGCAGAGAAAAATCCAGGGTGGTTGGGAGCTGCTGGGCCCCACACCCCTCCTTCCTCCTTTCTCCCAGATCCTTCCATTGTTTTCATCAGAGCTTGGGGGAAGCTCTGCCAGGTGGGAGGGCAGCAGAAGCTGCTCCAAATGAACCATGAACTTGCCAGATCTTAGCACTCTTGGGATCATCTAGTCCTAAGATTTTTTTTCAAAAAGTTTAAACATTGGAACCTGTTACTCAAGCAAATCTAACTTGTATAGCAGATCAGAATAAGAAAAAACAAAAAACAACACCCTTTTTTCGCAGAAATGAAAAAAGCTGGTTCTCAAATTAATACAGAATAATAAGGGCCCTCCAAATAGCCAAAACAATTTTGAAAAAGAACAAAGTTGGAGTACTCACACTCCCCAATTTCAAAACATACCTTGAAGTTACAGTAATCAAAAGAGTATGGTAGTGACATAAGCTTAGACATATAGACTAATGGAATATAATAGAAAGTCCAGAGGTAGACCTATGCATCCATGGGCAACTGGTTTTTGACAATTGTGTCAAGACATTTAATGGGGGAAAGAATAGTTTCTTCAACAAATGGTGTTGAGAAAATGATATCCGCATGCAAAAGAATGAAGTTGGAACCCTACCTCATACTATACACAAAAATTAGCTCAAAATGTATTAAGAACCTAAATATAAGAAATAAAACAATGAAACTCTTAGAAACTAGCATAGGGGCAAATCTTCAGGACCTGAGATCGAATAATGAATTCTTAGCTATAACACCAAAAGTAGGGGAAATAAAAGAAAAGAATAGGTAAATGTTACTTCATCAAAATAAAAAAATTTTTAGTATCAAAGGACATTAAAAGTAAATGAAGAGGGAAGCAGATTTGGCTCAACAGATAGAGCATCCACCCAGCACATGGGAGGTCCAGGGTTCAAACCCCGGGCCTCCTGGGCCATGTGATGAGCTGGCCCATGCACAATGCTGATGCGCGCAAGGAGTGCCCTGCCACACGGGTGTCCCCCGTGTAGGGGAGCCCCACGCACCAGAAGTGTGCTCCGTAAGAAGAGCCACCCAACACGAAAGAAGTGCAGCCTGCCCAGGAGTGGTGCCGCACACAGGGAGAGTTGATGCAGAAAAATGGTGCAACAAAAAGAGACACAGATCCTGGTGCCACTGACAAGAATACAAGTGGACACAGAAGAACACACAGCGAATGGACACAGAGAGCAGACAACTGGGCGGAGGAGGGGAGAGGGTGGGGAAGGGGGGGAAAATAAATAAATAGAAAAAAGAAAATGAAAGACAACCTACAGAATGGGAGAAAATAGTTGCAAACCATATATACCATATATCTGATAAGGGTTTAATATCCAGAATATGTAGAGAACTGCTGCAACTCAACAACAAAAAGACAACTCAGTTTTAAAATGGGCAAAGGATTTGAATAGTCATTATTCCAGAAAAGATATGGCAATTTGAGATTATTTTATGAATCCCAAAAGGAAAGATTGTGTTTGTAAACTATTCCTTTGGGATTGATACCCTTTGATTGCATTAATTCAGCTGAGATGTCTTTGATTAGATTACCTGTTAAGATTAGGACTTTTAGATTTGACTACATCAGAGGTATGACTCAGGTTGAGTCCCTAACCCCTTGCTGGATCTAATATAAACAGACAGTCAAGAAGATGGAAACAGAAGAGAGATCTCTGTCATTTTTTATCCTGCCATGTGACAGAAAGGAGAAGGCTCGAAGAGCTAACGCCCTAGAGAAATGAATAATTTTGCCTGATAGCTTACGCTGAGATTGTGTAGAGAGCTGAAATTGATATAGGAGGCCTGGAAAGAAACAAGCCCTATACCACAAGAGAGGACTTAAGCAGGGAGCCTCAAGAGGAAGACCCAGAGGGGAAGGCAGAGACCAGCAACCATATTGCTTCAACACGTGGCAACTGACTTTGGTAATAAATCAACCTTGAGTTGGACTTCTTACAGCCTTGTAACTGTAAGCTTTTACCCCAAATAAATACCCTTTATAAAAGCCACCAGATTTCTGGTATTTTTGCATCGGCACCCTTTTGGCAGACTGCTATAGAAAATATACTAAGGACCAATACACATATGAAAAGATGATCAACATCATTAGTTATTAGGGAAATGCAAATCAAAACCACAAAGAGATATTATTTCACACCCACTAGAATGGCCATGATTAAAAAAAGAAAGAAAGAAAGAAAAAGAAAATACCAAGCGTAAGTGAGGATGTGGAGAAATAGGAACACTTGTGTACTGTTGGTGGGAATGTTAAATGGTGCAACCACTGTGGAAAACAGTTTGGCAGTTCCTCAGAGAGTTAAGATAGAATTAACAGGTGACTTGACATTTCCACTTATAGGTATATACCCAAATGAATTGGAAGCAAGCACTCAAACGGATATTTACACACCTATTTTCATAGCACCATTACAAGAGCTAAAGCATGGAAGCAACCCAAGTGTCCATCAAAAGATGAATGGAAAAAATGTGATATGGTATATACATACAATGGAATATTATTCAGCTATAAAAAGGAATGAAATTCTGATACATGCTATAACATGGATGAACCATGAAGACACCATGTTGGGTGATATAATCCAGACACAAAAGGACAAATATGGTATGATCTCACTTCTAGGAAACAATTAGAATATGCAAATTCATAGAATCAGAAATTAGAATAAAGGTTACCAGAGGCAAGGTTTGGGTTTAGGGTGGGGAATGGAGAGTTAATACTTAGTTGGTGTACCACTAATTTTTTTCAATCCATAGAACTAACTATACAGCACAAAGAGTGAACCCTAATGTAAACTATAGACTATAGTTAATATAATAATGGTTCATAAAGTATAACAAATATATCACACTAATCTAAAATGTTAAGAGGGAATACTGCATATGGGGGGTTATATGGGAACTCTGTACTTAACTGCATGTTTTTTTCTGTAAACCTACAACTGTTTTAAAAATAAATTTTTTAAAAGTGGAAAATAAATGTTGGAGAGGATGTGGAGAAATTGGAACTCTTGTGCATTGCTGGTGGGAATGTAAAATGATGCAGCCAATTTGAAAAAGTTTGGTGACTCCTCAAAAAGTTAAATATAGAATTACCATACAACCTGTGTGTTAGAGGAAGGAAAGAGAGTTGAGAGGTTTGTGGGACCCAGAGAAGCAAGACCCTGGGCCAGACAAGCCCCCAGAGAAGAATGGCTACATGAGGCATTTATAAAATGTATATTCTATGAAAGAGGAAAAGGAAAGGGAGGAATCAAGGATGGCTTCTGGGTTGTTTGTTGTTGTTTTTTGAGTAACAGTGGATAATGCTGTGTTTATTCATCTGGGAGAAATGCTAGTTTGTGGCAGGAATGAAGAGTTTAGATTGGATACATTAAGTTGGAGATGGCTCTTAGATATCCAAGGGGAAATTTCAGGTAAGCATATAGATTTAGGGGAGTTGAAGGGAGAGGTGAGGACTAGAGATATAGTTGTCAATCACTATCAAATAAAAGTATTTAAAGCCAAGGGACTGAATGAGAGCATTTGCAGAGAGAAAAACTTAGAAAAAGCCCAACGCCAAACCCTTGGGCATTCCAACATTTGAAGGTGGAACAGAGGAAGACTATTCAGTAAAGGAAATAGAAAAGTAGTCCAGTGAGGTGGGAGAAACTACCTGCATGAGATGTTCTAGAAACCAAGAAAAGGAAATACTTCAATTTTGTTGAATGCTATTGAGGTCAAATATGAGAACAGAGAGAGTCTGTTTGATTTATCAAGTGGAACTTCACTGGTAACTTGAAAAAAACAGTTTTAGGCATATAGCCCAGGTCAAGAAGTTCAACTGGAGTGAACTGAGGAGAGAACTGGAGGTAAGAAAATATAGGCAGCTGAGTTACCTCCTGAAAACCTCTTTATTACTCAAATGTGGCCTCTCTCTAAACCAAACTCTGCAAATAAACTCATTAACTCCACCCCCCGCCCCCTTCCATATGGAATTCTTGGAGATGAGCCTCCCTGACACCAAGGGATTATTACCAAGCATTAACCAGCGATCCATTTGGAAAAACACTTTGACCAAAAGGGGGAAATATTAAATAAAACAGTTGTTTTTCTTTAAGGTTTATTTATTTCTCCCCCACCCTCACTCCCCCTGTTGTCTTCTCTCTGTGTCCATTCGCTGTGTGTTCTTCTGTGTCTGCTTATATTCTCATTGGGCGGCCCAGGGAACCAATCCTGGGACCTTCTGGAGTGGGAGAGAGGTGGTTACTCTCTTATGCCACTCAGCTCCCCTATTCTGCTGTCTTCTTACTTTCTCTCCTCTGTGTCTCTTATTGCATCATCTTGCCGCACCAGCTCTCCAGGTCAGCCAGCACTCCTGCGCAGGGCAGCTTCCTCGCAAGAGGCGGCATTCCCACACAGGGCAGCACTCCTGTGTGGGGCTGCATTCCTGCATTGGCCGGAACTCTGCGTGAGCCAGCTTGCCCTCACCAGGAGGCCCCGGGCATCCAACTGTGGACCTCCTATATGGTAGATGGGAGCCCAATTGATTGAGCCACATCCATTTCCCAAAACAGAGTTTTTATGGCTAAGAGATTTCTAAGTGAATCAGGAGGTCATTCTTGAGGTTATGCTTATGCTGTTCTCTGCCACAGTAAACAAAGCCTCAAATAAAAATGCTCCCAAGGGCTTTAGGGATGTCTGGACACCATGGGCAAGCCACACAGCCTCATGAAATAATATTCCTTGGTGGACCCTATCTGGAAATATATACGAAAATCTATGACATATTTATACTCATAATTCCCTTAATCATGATTCTTCTACTTTTATTTGAAGATATAATTTTCAGTATACCTGTTAAATATATCTGAGTCTTAAATCTTTGAATTGTTCATACGACTGTTGAGCCCTGAAACCTCGCAGAGTTGTGGCCAACTCCTACTCTCCACTTCTTTGGGCTTTCCTTGGACAACTAACAAAACGACGATGATGGACAAGTCCCCAAAACAAGGAGTATCTACAACTGCAAGCAAAACATTTCCTTTTATCTGTTCCATAATATCTAAGTCCCCTCTCAGCCTGAAGCAGAAAGGATATGATCCCAAATACCTCAAGACTGAGGAATGAGGGAAACAGATGTGGCTCAAGCAGTTGGGCACCTGCTTCCCACATATGAGATCCCAGGTTCTGTTCCTGGTACCTCCTGAAGGGACAAGAACAACAAACAAACACGTACCAACTCAGGGAAGCTGATGTGACTTGGTGGTTGAGTGCCAGCTTCCCACATACAAAGTCCCAGGTTCAGTCCCCAGTCCCTGCTCCCGGTACCTCAAATTTGTAACATTGTTATAAAGATTGTGGTTGCCAGCAGTTCAGAGTGGAGGGGGAAGGATGAATAGATGGAATACAGCATTTTTAGGGCAGTGAAACTATTCTGTAATATACTGCAATGATGGATACATGACATTATACATCTGTCAAAGCCTATAAAATTGTGCTTCATGAAATGTAAACCATAATGTAAACTATATACTTTTGTTAGTAGCAATGCTTCAATATTGGTTCATCAATTGTAACAAATGTACAATATACTAATATAAGATGTTAATAATAGGGGAACTTTGTGTGTGTGGGTGGGTGTGTATTGCGTGTGTGCAGGGAATTATATGGGTACTCCCTATACTTTTGGTGTAATTTTTCTATAAATTAAAACTTCTCTAAAAATAAAGTTTATTATTTAAAAACAACAAAAAGAAAACATAGGTAGCAGCAATTAACTCTTTTTTAAAAAAGATTTTAAAAATATATTCCCCCCCCTTATTGTTAGCACTTGCTGTCTGCTCTGTGTCCATTCAATGTGTGCTCTCTATGCCTGTTCATCTATTTAAGAGGCACTGGGCACTGAACCTGGGACCTTCCATGTGGGAGAGAGGCGCTCAATTGCCTGAACGACCTCAGCTCCCTGCTTTATTGTGTCTCTCATTGTCTTTCCCCTTTGTGTCTCCTTGTTGTGTCATCTTGTGTCAGCTCACCATGCCTGCCCATAGCACCAGCACGCTGTCTTGCTCCTCTTCTCCGTGAGGCACTGGGTACTGAACCCAGGACTTCCTATGTGGTAGGCAGGAGCTCAATTGCTTGAGCCATATCTGCTTCCCTAACAACTCTTTAGAGAAATTTTTCTGTGAAGGAAAGCTGAAAACTGGAGCAACTGTTGGAAAAGTCAAAAAGAATTTTTTTAACAATAGATAAAAATATGTCTTTATGACATTGAAACTTCAGTAAAGCCAATCACTATTAACATCAAGTGGACTTTTAATCCCATTAAGTGGACCTTAATCAACTGGGCAGTAGTACTCCATTTACTTAATCCACTCACTCTCCCATGTTACTATATAACTAACATTTGATAGAGTCTAAGATGCCATTGATTGTAGGATGAGTGATTATTTTATGTATCATTAAGAAAGAAAAATGCTGCCAGTTAAATGATGGCAGGCAATTATTGCAAGATAGCAAGTTCACATTTGTGGAAATATGAAAAGTATATTAGAATCAATGTAGGGAAGCGGCTGTGGCTCAAGCAATTGACCTCCTGACCAATGGAGATCCTGGGTTCAGTTCCCAATGCCTCCAAAAAAAACACACCAAAGATAAGCACACAATGAAAAGACAGCGCAAACAATGAGAGTGTGGAGAAATAAAATCTTAAAAAAAAAAACCAATGTTATACGGTATTATCTTTTCTCTCCTCATTCCTCCAGTACCTTCTCCTATCTTCATTTTCAACTTCCTGTTTTGCTGAAAACCCACTCAGAAGAGGACATCCTCATCCCACTACCAAAGTCTGTGCACCTGCCTGTATCTGGACCTATATACTCTTCCTCTTTTTTTATTTCAATGGATGAATTGCTTACTTTCCTACTCAGAAATGATCCCTCCAGTTGTGTACTGCATTCCACCCCTAATCTCCTATTCAATGACTGCTCCTGCAACTATCCTGTCTCTCCTGTATTATCAATTTTTCCTGTCTACTGTATCATTTTAATTAGGATACAAGCATGTTCTATACCCTCTTCCACCTTTAAATTAGAGAAAAAAAAAAATCTCAACCCAAAATCCATATCCAACTACAGCCTTATTTTTTTTTTTGCTCATCTTAAAAGCAAAACTTTTTAAAATCTTAAAAGTGTTGTTTACATTTGCTGTGTCCACTTCTTTCCTCCCACTCTTATCAAACTTCCTCCACTTGGTCAAAACCGCATGTGTCAATGTGAACTTCATGTTGCTAAATCCAATGATCAATTCTTAGGTCTCATTTTACTTGACCTGTCAGCAAGTTTTGCAAACCTGATCGCCCCCCGCCCCCCTTCTTGAAATATTTTCTTCGCTTGGTTTTGCAGATCCAAATTATCCTACCTTGTCCATCTACCTCACGGATCGTTTCTTTCTCCGTCTCATTTCTCATTTCCCTGCCCTAAGCTATTGCTTGATAGAAGAAACCCTACTGAGTAAGGATAAATTATTCTCTTAATATACTGCTGGTTTCGGTTTTCCAATATTTTTAAGTTCTGATGTCTATCTCTTTAAACGAAATTATATTTCCCTTTTAAAAACGAAGGCGGTCCTCTCTGTAGCCCCGGAGATACCAACCCTGGAATCTCCCCCTAAAGAGGCAGAAACTTATGACGACTTCCGGAAACCGGCCCCACCGGCCCTCCGTGAAATGTAGTTTCTGGGTGGCCTACACCCGGGAGGACCCTGGGAACTCTAAGGAGGCAGTTACTTCCGCCCACGCGCAGTGGGGTAGTAGCCGATATTCTGAGGTTCTCAGGCGGTACCTGCGGGAGGTGAGATCGTGTGGTGTTCCTTTAGTCTCCGGGCACAGTAACCTGATCCCCGGGTTAGAAACGAAGCCGGGAGCGAGTCGGTGAGTGTCAGGTGTGGCTCTGCAGGACTTGGAAAATGTCAGGAAGGGAGGAGAGAAAGGCGAGGACTGGTCTGGGAGTTTATCCGGCCGAGGATAAACATCACAACCCCCTCGTGCGGTGACTTAGCGGTTGGGTGTATATCTGTTCAACCCTAGACTGGTTCAGAAAAAGCAGAAAGCATGGCTCCTGCTGGCCCTGGGCGAGTTACCAAGCTTTGGCAGGCTGTTTGCATCCCTGGCCTTGTAGATAAAGGTTGTGGTGTAGGAGTCTGTGCAACCAACCAGCTATACCTTTCCCGATTGCAAGAACATCGTTGTCCCTATCCTAGCCCGCGAGGAAAGTTTAAGCCATATCAAGGGAGCCGGGAAGAAAACATTTCTAGAGAAACTACTATCATTAGGGTGTTTTTACAGCAATCATCTGAAGTAAATATTTCTATTTCGCATATGAATTAACTGAAGCTGAGAGAAGGGAAATTACTTGCCTGCTTCTAAGCGGAAGAGCTGAGATTCGTACCTACATAGGTGGTGTTTTGTTTTGTTTTGTTTTTTAGGAGGTATTGGGGATTTAACCCAGGACCTCAGGGATGGGAAGCGGGTGCTCAACCACTTGAGCTACATCTGGTCCCCCATAGGTTTTTGTGGAAGGGGGTGATCTGAGCATGGCCTGACCCTTTCTCTGTGACCCACGAATGAACCCAGTGCTTCAGACCAGCATAGGGTGGATGATGAATGGGCAGACACCATCCTTGGGCACCGTCATCTGAAGCACATCATCTAGTCGATAGCGGTCTACTAGGTGTATTCTTTCCCTTTTTGCCCTGAGCATTCACAAAACTTGCTTGGCTAAAGTGTCTGCTTTATGGCACCTGGCCAGCCCCAACTCTTTACCCCCACTATATCTTTTCCTGGCAGGGAGGGAAGCAGCGTCCTTTCCTGCAGCACAAGCACAAGAAGGGTGCGAGCATACCATCTCCCGGCATAGGCTGCAGAGAGAGACCTGCTGGCCATGGGGGACACTCACTACTGAAGCTGACCTTGCTCTGCCTCTTTTCTATGTGAGTAAAGCATTATCCATCCATTGCCTGTGTGGGTTATGCTTTTGTTGGGGACCCCAACACCTGCAAGCCATGGAATGGGTTGAGATCCTCAGTGCTTCTGATGACAGGCATTATTCTCCTTGCTATTCTTCATGACATAGAACTCCTCCCCTGGAGGTGTTAACAGTTGTCTCTTCCCTGACGGTGTTCTCCAAATTTCATTCTTTTTTACAACATGATACCCTGCCCAAAACAAAGCGTTGGGTTTGTTCTCCTTTTGAAATATTTAAGTAAGTTTGATTATGTGGTCATTTTTTTTTCAGTTTCTTAGTATACTAGGGTTCTCCAGAGAAGCAGAACTGAGATTTATTATAAGGAATTGGCTCATGCCACTGTGGGAGCTGGCAAGTCCAAGCTCTGTAGGGAAATTCTGGAAATTCTGCTAATGGTAATGCTGTAGTCCCTAGTCCAAATTCCTCAGGGGGTCTGGCTGACTGGTAATTCCAACAAAAGCCACTATCGAAGTTGAGGTAGAAATTCTTTCTGACCTCTGAAATCCTCAATTTTGGTTTTAAAGACCAACTGACCGAATGAGGAGACTCCCCACATTGCTGAGGACACTCGCCTTTCTTGATTGTAGATATGATCAATTGCAGATGCAAATACCATTTATGAAATAACCTCACAGTAACAAGTAGGCTTGACCAGATAACTGGACACCATAGCCTAGCCAAATTGACACATGAAATTAACCATCACTCTTGGTATATCTGCGAGTCTTCCAGTAGAGACTGTTACACACTGAACTGCGAATCTCTGTTGCACATTTTACCCTTTCTAGGGCCCCAGCAGTGCTGGTTAGAATTTCAGAAGACCCAAATTGGGTTATAGAGGATGTGAGGTCCAAGAGACAGAGAAATGAGTTTGAATCTTAAGCTGAAAACTCCAGCTTAAAAAAAAAAAAAAGGTATTGGAACCAGGAAGGCCCATCCTAATTTGAGATCTCTTCCAGGAAGGATAATTTCTAGAGTTACTGAGCTTCACAGACCAGGCTTTTAGTCTTTTTTATTTCCTTAGAATAAATTTTAGGGGGAAAAAAAATCTCTACTTCAAAGGTTAGCAACTTCTATTAGATCAGTAGGTCAGAATTGTACACTTTACTTGTCCAAGCTGCATATATTCATAACAGAGTCATAAATAGAAATTGGTGCTTATAGAATATAGACTTTTCTGACTTGCTAGAAAAGTTATTCTCCCATTGGATGGTAAAATTTCTGAAGCTGTGATGTGGGTACTTCTAATATAGAGGTTTCTACATTGCAGACTTGGCTTCTCATATCTTTCTGTTCTTTTCCCCATTTCTACTCTCATAGATCTCTGTCCAAGAGCTATAGAGAATGATCGACTTCCAGGTAAGGTAGTCATCCATCTATTTATTTAGTCTTTTAAATCTCCCCAAAATAATATTATAAAAAAGAAGTATATAAATAGACGTGGAAAATGTAAACAGAAAGAAGCTCAATATACCCAGGTCATAGGATCTGCACACAGTTGGAATAAATTTGAGATGCATATGTATACCTGATCTTCCTAGCAATCATAGAAAATGAATACCTAGTCAGTTTAAGTATTGGCATTGTCTTTGAAGATGAAAAAATGTAATTCCCTAGATAAGTTTATCCTGGTACATTTCTCTGAAGAAAATACCTTCTAATGAGTTTTCATATGGATAATGTAGGGAACAGCAATCATAGCAACAACCCTGTGATAAACATAACATCAGTTTCCTGTGAATTTCTTGGAATGTTCCCTGACTCTTAACACTCCTTAGGAAAAGCAAAGTGCCAAACAGCACTAAATGAACTCAGTTTGTTTAGTACAGGTATATAGCCTTTTTAATATCCACCTGATTCTATAAGTAAACCTTATACTTTTTCCAAAATTTCTAGCTATTTTTGAGCATTTTCCACATAAATTTTTAAGGCAGTTTGTCAAGGTCCATCAAGTAGCCTATTAAGTATTTTTACTAATCACATTAAACATGTAGATTAATTGGGAGAGAAGTCATAAATTTTTAATGAGTCCTCTCCACTTATTAAGTTTTTCTTGTAGTTCTTCATTACAATTTTATAGATTTCTTACTGTAATTCTTGTATATTTCATATTATGTTTATTTTTACATATGGCAAGTTGCTATTGGGAATGAAATAGATCTTTTTTCTTCATTAATTTTCTAATTGGCTATTCTGGTGTATAGGAAAATATAGATTTATGTATGTTGACCTTATGTCCAGTCAACTTACAGAACTCATCTTGGACCCAAGACTTTTTTAGTTGATTCTTAGCTTTTCCAGGTAGACAATCATACACTCTGCAAATGGAGGTTTGTCCCCTTCCAGTCCAGTATTTATAGCTCCCTTTTTTTTCCTTTTCTTATTGCAATTGCCAGAACTTCAGTAACTACAATTTTGAATTATAATTGCTAACCAAAAATCTTTTCTTGCCCCAAATTTAATGGACATGCTTCCAGTGTTTCACCATTTCCTCTTGTATTCTGGTATATATATATATATAGTTTTTGCTTTTTGTTTAAATCAAGGATTTTAAGCTTGTGAAGACTTTCATAAATTGGGAAATTTTTTTCTCATATCCTTTTTTTATACTTATTAATAAAATCATATACCCTTTCCTTCTTTAATCTACCAGTTTAGAGAATTTCTAATACATTTCCCAATTTCTATTTCCACTGCTATATCAGGATTAACAACTTTATTCTTAAAGAGCCAGATAATATGTATTTTTAGGCATGAAGGTCATACAACCTCTGTCACAACTGCTCAACTCTGCCCTTAAGCTTAAGTAAATGAATGCATGTAGCTGTGTTCCTGTAACATTTTATTTACAAAATATAGCTCTTGGGTTGTAGTTTGCTGACCCCTGCTCTATATGGTCTTAACTATCTCTTTTGTGATAGATGAGTAGCCACATGCCTTTAATTTCAGTGGTTTTAATATTTACTTATATACATGATTCTGGCTTTATGGTTCAGAGGATATATTTATCGTATTAAAAAATCTATGTGTTCCTATTTAATTATGCTTATGTGGTATCTGGCATGTAAATCTTTCATAGCCCCTGTAACATCTTATTGCCCTTAAATATTTACTTTATTGGGTCTACTACATTGTAAGATTTCTATGGTCAGAAATAATTTTATTCCTTTTGGTATTATTAGGTACAGTGACACCTATTAGTACGGTGTCTAATAGGTCCTTATTAAATATTTCTTAAGTGAATGAATGAAGATTATATAAGAGATACAATTCACAGATCACACAGGTCACAAAATTTACCCAAAATGTACAATTAAATGGTTTTTAGCATATTCACAGGGTTTTGCAACTATCACCACTAATTTCAGGACATTTTTTTCTCCCCCAAAAAGAAACTCATACGCATTAGCATTCACTTCCTATTCCTCTTTCCCCAGCCCTAATTCACTTTCTGTTCCTATGGATTTGCCTGTTCTGGACATTTCATTCAATGGCCAAACAATATGTGGTTGTTTGGGTCTGGCTTCTTTCACCCAGCACAACATTTTCAAGATTGATCCATATTGTAGCATGTGTCAGTACTGCATTCCTTTTTTGTTGCTGAATAATATTCCATATATGGATAATCTGTGTTTTGTTTATTCATTCATCTATTGATGGACACTTAGGTTGTTTCCACTATTTGGCTACTATGGATAATTCCTGATATGAACATTTGTGGACAGGTTTTTATGTGGACCTTTATTTTCACTTGTCTTAGATATATAACTAAGAGTAGAATTGCTGGGTCATATAGTAACTTTATATTCAACATTTTGAGGAAGTGCCAAACTGTTTTTCCAAAGAAGCTATACCATTTTGCAACCCCATCAGCAATTTATGAAAGTACTGACTTCACATCCTTATCAACACTTATCGTCTGTCTTTTTAAATTTAGCCGTCCTAATAGGTATGAACTGATATCTCATTGCTTTTTTTATTTTTTAAATTTACGATTCACACACCATATAAACCATCAAAAGTGTACAATTAGTAGCTTTCAGTATAATCACAGAGTTGTATATTCATAACCACAATCATATGGGGTTTTTTTTGTTTTTTGTTTTTTTTTAAGATTTATTTATTTATTCATTTCTCTCCCCTTCCCCCCAACCCTGGTTGTCTGTTCTCTGCGTCTATTTGCTGCATCTTCTTTTGTCCACTTCTGTTGTTGTCAGCGGCATGGGAATCCCTGTGTTTCCTTTTGCTGCGTCATCTTGTGTCATTTCTCAGCGTGGGTGGCACCATTCTTAGGCAGGCTGCACTTTCTTTGGCGCTGGGCGGCTCTCCTTACGGGGCGCACTCCTTGCGTGTGGGGCTCCCCTACGCGGGGACACCCCTTCGTGGCATGGCACTCCTTGCGTGTATCAGCACTGCGCGTGGGCCAGCTCCACACAGGTCAAGGAGGCCCGGGGTTTGAACCGTGGACCTCCCATGTGGTAGACGGACGCCCTAACCGCTGGGCCAAGTCCACTTCCCAATCATACGGTTTTAATTTGCATTGTAATGTTGATCAGTGATGCTTGTCTTTTGCTTTGACCAAGTTCACAACAATTAATTCCTATGTTTTCTTCTAAAAACATATTGTAAAACATAAAGTTTTACAATTTTAGCTCTTACATTTAGGTCTCCAATCCATATTTAATTAATTTTTGTGTATGATGTGAGGTAGGAATCCAACTTCATTCTTCTGCACCTAGATATCCAGTTGTCTCAGCACCATTTTTTTTTCAAAAGAGTTTTATTTACAGTCTCCTGGGTGTCTATGTTCAGCACCATTTTTTAAAAAGATTTTTCTTTTATCATTGAACTGGCCTGGCATTGGTTGGATATTTTTATTATGATTTTTGTTTCTGTTTATTTCTATTACAAAGTATATATGTTTCTCATTCAAGGATATAGTTATTGTATACAACTTTCTGCAGCATCAGTAATGAATAGGATATGATCGTAAGAGACTGCCATGATTCTTTTCAAGTTGACTAATGATGTACGCTTTAGTTTGAAGATGAATATGCTGTTACAGGGATCAGTGACGTTCCAGGATGTGGCCGTGGACTTCACCCCAGAGGAGTGGCAGCTGCTTGATTGTGCTCAGAGGAACCTGTATTGGGATGTTATGTTGGAGAACTTTAGAAACCTAATCTCAGTGGGTAAGGACAGTGGGTAACTCTTTAGTATAACCTGGAGGGCACTACTACATGTGAAAGCCGTGAACATTCTAAAAGCTGTCAACATTCTGAATTTGGCCCTGAATTCATTGGTCAAGAGTAATAATCCCCTTTGGGTATCAAATAATCTGAATATGCTTCTACTTCCCAAGTGGAGGAAAAGGGTCTTTTCTATTCTTAAGCCTATTTGTCACCCTTTAAAGGCCATGAGACTCGAGGAGGCAGACCTGAGCTGTGAGGTAGTTGTTTGTCCCTAGCACTTTTTCCCTATTCTTTTTCTTTCCCACAAGCAGGGTGCCCAGTTACCAAAACAAAAGTGATCTTCAGGGTGGAGCAAGGACAAGAGCCATGGATGGTGGAGGGGGAGAACCCATGTTGGAGCTATCCAGGTGAGTGACAGAACATCAGATAGTGGAAGTTTTTGGAATTGAAATCCTGGTGGGTCTGTGAGGGACAGACACCTTTGACATACTTTCCAGGAAGCACCTCTTAAATGCCACAGACATTTGGAAGTGACTGGGTGCACTTGACTGAGCATCATCAGATCCCTAAATGATATCTTCATTTTTACTCTCTCAAGTGCTCTTTTTTCTTTGCACAGTGTCTTTTTTTTTTTTTAGATTTATTTTTATTTATTTCTCTCCCCTTCCCCTCCCCCCATTGTTTTCTCTCTGCGTCCATCTGCTACATGCTCTTCTGCGTCCGTTTCCATTATCAGGCAGTACTGGGAAACTGTGTCTCTTTTGTTGCATCATCTTGCATGTGTGTGGTGCCACTCCTGGGCAGGCTGCACTTTTTTCACATGGGGCAGCTCTCCTTGTGGGGCGCACACCTTGCGTGTGGATCACCCCTACATGGGAGGCACCCCTGCGTGGTATGTTACTTCTTAGTGCGGCAGCACTGCGCATGGGCCAGCTCACCAAATGGGTCAGGAGGTCCTGGGTATCGAACCTAGGACCCTCCATGTGGTAGATGAATGCTTTATCAGTTGAGCCATGTCTACTTCCCTGCACAGTGTCTTAGTTTGCTAAAGAGGCCATAACAAAGTGCCACCAACTAGGTGGCTTAAACCGACAGAAATTTATTGTCTCACAGTTCTGGAGGTTAGAAGTCCAGAATCAAGGCATTGGCAGGGCTGTGCTTCCTCTGAAGTCTGAAGGGCTGGTGGTGGCTTGCTTGCAGTATATGGCGTTCTTTGGCTTGTGGTTAACTCAATTTCTGCCTTCATCATATGGCCATCTTCTCTCTATCTCCTGACTGTGTTCTAATTTCCTCCCCTAATAAAACACCTGTCATGTTGGATTAGAACTCTCCCTGATCCTGTTTAACCTCATCTTAACTAATGACATCTTCAAAGAGCCTATTTTCAAATAGTGTCACATTCAAAAGACTGGGAGTTGGGATTGAACATATCTTTTGGCAGGGACACAATTCAGTCCATAACACTCAGCTTTTATACGGAGGGATGTCCCTCTCCTCTCTCCTCTGGATCACCTCATTGCTTGTTTTATTTATGTCCTTGCTTTATTCTTTTTTCTCTTAATTCTTAAAATCCTCATTTTCCTTGCCTGTTCAACATGATCACAGATCGTTCTCTATACAGTTAGTCCTTGTAGTCAAGTCAGAGTGTAGAATTCAGTCTTGCTTCACCAATCACTATTTGTCTAACCTTGGGAAAATTATTCTGTAGCACAGTTTTTTATTTATAAAATATGAATAATCTTAATCCTTATCTCTCAGTACTCTTATAAAGCTTATATGAGATAAATGCAGAACACTTCAAATAGTTGACAGAAAATATTTAGTATATGTTAGTTATTTCTACTATTTAAAAATTTTTAGTAACATCATGGTCTAACTATTATTATTGGTTTTTTTTATTCCTTTTCTTGCATCATATTCGAAATATATCCCACCTTGTTCATCTGTAGTCTTAGTGCTAACTTGGGGTATCTACCTTCTAGTGCATCTTTCTGCTTCTTCTGTTAATATTGATGTCTTTCTAAATTCTCCTCCAACTTTTAGTTGATTCCTCACTAATCTGTTCTTTTTCTCATTGCTTATTCACCTTCTGCTTCTTACCTTCTCTTTGACCTCTGCAGACTTGTTTGTTTTATGCCCTCTCCAGCATCTTTATCTCACCAATTTTCTATCCCATAATTTTACCTCATTTGATCTTTTTCTCTATTTTTCATAATTACCCATTTTTTATATTCTTCAACCTTCACCGTTTTCTTTACAATAAATGATAACTATTGGCCTCTGCTTTGCAGTCTCAAAATGACTTTGGTAAACAATTTGTTTTTTCTCTTACAAGTTTCTCCTTAAGTATTATAATTTATAGCCTATGTGCTCAACTGTTAGTTTATCCAAGACTGATTCTACATGAAGTTTTCCTTTCCACAGAGACCATAAAAGAAGAGTTTCAAATGATTAAGACCCAAATAAGTATATTTTAGATCACCTGGAATCCCAATTTCTGATATAAACCAAATACATTTCAGCTCCTGATATTGTGCCTGAGCTATGTTCCTATTTTGCCATTCCATTCTATTTTCTGATTCATCTTAGATGTTTCTGCAAAAGTTTCCAAATTTTTCCATTTTTCTAGTCTGTCTCCTGACAAATAAATATGTTGTTCCCTTATAACTTTATTATAATATTTAAATGTCTTTTAAAAGCCTTCTATAATATGACCCCATTTGCTTTTTCACCATTATCCATATTATGTCTTGAGAGTTCAGTTTTCTCCTCTTTCATTACTCCAGCCTAGATTACTCTCTACCTTCTTCGAATTCCCATCTCAGCTCTACTATGACTCTACCATGGAAATTTAATGTATATTATTCTGGGATTTTTTTTTTTTTAATAATCTTTGTGCCTTTTAAGGCTTGTTCTCTCATAATAATATCCTGAAGAGAAAATCCTATATAATTTTTTCCTTGCACTGTTGGTGAGCCATTTGCTGAAAGAAAGCAGAAATCCATTACCATTTCCCAGGTGTGTAAATTGTAGTCGAAAAGACAAAATATAGCCATATAAAATATTTTTAAATTTGAGAAGTGAATGAGAAACATTTAATACACATTAATGTAGCTGTTTTTTCCCAGTAACTTGTTAAAATGAATAGTATAGGCAACAGTGACTATCTTAGAAATTCAGAGAAAATAAAGTTTAAAATAGTATGTAAAGATTGGAGAAGTTTTTTGTTAGTTTATTTTTGTTTTCACTTTTTTGAGATCATGGATCAGTGGCTTCTCCCTGAAAGAATATCTACATACTTGAGAGGAGAAGATCGGTGAGGGAAGGCAAGTTAAAGCAGGGAAGGAACATGACCAAAAGATTGAAGTTATTTAGGAATCTAGAATGCCTGGAACAGAAGGTGTCTGTTGAGGGCTAGTGGAATGCATTCTTAGATGCCATGAGTGAATTCATGTCTTTTATACTTTTATGTATCAGGTTGAATATCCTGAATTTTTCAGTTGAGCTACATCCTGAGTTGGGTAACACAGGATGCTGCTTCCCACTGGTTAAAGTAGAGAAGAAAGAAGAAAGGAACCAAATCTCCATGCTTAGAACCACTTTGTAAAGAAATGTGTGCTAATGGTCTTAATTCACTTCTCAGTCACCTCCACAGAGAAGAATAAAGCATGAAGCAAGAGGCCAGGAATGTTAGACATGAAAAGAACTTCAGGAGTGGGAAATTTTTAACTGTCCCTTACCCCAATTTTTTTTTTTTTTAAATGGAGCAATGGATTTGGAATTCTTAGAGTTTTGAGGATAGAAGTGAAAAGAGTGTGACTTCAAGGAGCAAAGCAGCTTTCTGGGGACTGGTTTGTTAGGCAGATTGAAATTGATACAGAAACAGTACTCATCAAAGCCTGAATAATACAACTGTTATTCAGGAGGATACAGAAGCTGTGCCTGGACTAAGAATAACTGCTGGACATTTGTGTTTTTTGGCTTACAAGTACATGTAAGAATAAATCCTAACTATAAGCAGAGATGGAGACCTATCTGTTGATGTGGCTCAGCTGTGGTTTCAGTGGGGTTAGAGAGGGTTGGAGATACAGGAATGTTCTTAAAGGGAATTGACATTGCAGAGGATAATTAAGGAAAAAGAGAAGTGAATGAGTGGACTAGGGAGCTGTCCTAACATGGTGACCTAGGGATTAGGTAGTGAGGACTCTGACTCGGATTTGCCTCTTCCAAACCTAGTACATCCTCTGATATTTTCACTTAACTCCCTTGTCTCCTATTTACCTGGGTAGCCTATCCTTTAATTAGATCTTTATTGTTATATTATTATGGAAAACCCTGTATCTTGTTGAGCAATCTTTGGACTTCCTTAAACATTGAACCTTGTGCATACTTTATTGTCTTTCCACAAGTCACAAGTTAATCCATTTGTTCTAGTTAACTGTCATTTGTCCACTCTCTTTTTTTTTTAGTAGCTTTATTCTTAAAGCTCAGGATCAGGGCAAATACAGGATTTATGGGGGACTGGGTTTGAACTGGTAGAAGTTTCTTCTATAATATGTTGATGGAAAAATTAACTGGGAATGTTATATTGTACTCCTTTTTAGAATCTGACTACTCACCTGTTGATGAACCAGAGAAGCACCAAGAAAGTAAAGACAATTTTTTGAAGTCAGTTTTATTCATGTTCAATAAAATTCTAACTATGGAGAGACTCTACAGTTATAAGATGAGCACAAGTCTTAATAATCCTAAAAGACAAAAATCATATAAACGCAAATCATATGGGAAGAGTTTGCAACCTAATTTAGACTTACTTGATTATAATAGAAGTTATACTGGAGAAAACTCTTATGAATGCAATGAATATGGGAAACCCTGCAAAAAGAAGTTTCATTTCATTAGACATGAAAAAAATCGTACAAGAAAAAAAGCCTTTGAATGCAATGACTGTGAGAAAGCCTATAGCAGAAAGGAACACCTTATAACTCATCAGAAACTTCATAATGGAGAGAGACCCTTTGTGTGCAGTGATTGTGGGAAAGCCTATAGCAGGAAGGCACACCTTGTAACTCATCAAAAAATTCATAATGGAGAGAGACCCTTTGTGTGCAATGATTGTGGTAAAGCTTTTATGCATAAAGCACAACTTGTGGTCCACCAGAGACTTCACACTGGAGAGAAACCTTATGAATGCAGTCAGTGTGGAAAGACATTCACTTGGAATTCCTCTTTTAATCAACATGTGAAATCTCATACACTTGAGAACTCATTTGAATGTAAGGAATGTGGGAAGACCTTCAGGTATAGTTCATCCCTTTATAAACATTCTAGATTTCATACAGGGGAGAAGCCATATAGATGTATTGTATGTGGCAAAGCCTTTGGCAACACATCAGTACTTGTTACACATCAGAGAATTCACACAGGAGAGAAACCTCATGAATGCACTGAATGTGGCAAAGCCTTCATCAAAAAGTCTCATCTCCTTAGACATCAGATAACGCATACAGGAGAGAAGCCCTATGAATGTAACAAATGTGGGAAAGCATTTTCCCAGAAACCACATCTTATTGTACATCAGAAAATTCATACCTAATACTTAATTTAACGAATAGGAAGAAGCCTTAAATATTAGCCAAGTCTTATTAAGTAGCAGATAATTCATGGTAATCATGGAAATCAACAATGTGAATGAATTTGGAAGAGTAAATTCCCATAAAAAAGCAATCTTATAATGCTGATTATGTTCTGGAAATGACAGTAAACATTTTTCAGAAAGATCACAGAAGATACTGAATTATAAATAATAGAGCTTAGAAAGTAAGGATAAGTTAAATAATCAAGAGGTCAAGGTAAAAATCATGATTTTCCACTCCTGATTAAAAAATTTTTATAACATCAATTATAGAATTATGCAAATTTGAGTATAAAATTTATGCCTTATACATTTTGTCTATTGAAAGAGTTTCTTGGTAAATAGCGCCATTTCTCTTCCAATCCTAACAGTGGCATTTGTGTAATCAGTTTGGGAAAATGTGGTTTAATATGTGGTATGAAGTTATGTGATATTTTCATCCATTTGCTGGCACTTTTAATGGGCATGGCAGTTACTGAGTCTGAGTGTCCTCTTTAATTATAGAAGTGAAGACTTCTTATAAAACTTACAAAAATGTTTTCTTATGTATGTAAAACATAAAAACATAAAAAATTTTAAACATGGTACTGATTAAGGAAAAGAAAACAATTATATTCTTTATTACAGTAAATATTCAGAAAATTAAATTATTTAAATAAGTATGTAAATAAAACCTTTGCACTTCAGATATTCTGTGCTTTTTCATTGCTGTATTTACAGAAGATGTAAGCATAGCTCAAATAATATTTAACCGGGATATCATCTATATTTGAGTCTTTTAGGATGTCATGATAACTTTGCAACTTTCAGGGAGAGATTTTTTAAGTTTTATGGGTTTTTGTTTGTTTATATGTTTGTTTTAAAAGAAATCTGTACAAGTTTAGTTCCTAGGGGTGCTTGAAATTTTCCATATGACTAGCATGGCATCAAGTGAGTTATTCTGCTTAGCAACTTCACTTTGGAATGTAACAGTGTATAAACTCTTCATATTCTTTTAAGCAGATGAACCAACCATTATCTAACTATTTTAAGTTTTTATTGCTCTCCACAATACTACTTGGTAATATCAAAAGCCTTTATGCCTTCTCTTGAGTTGTGGCAAAACCCAGTTACAGCGTTGAGTTTGAATCTTAAATTCAGAAATCAAGCTATTTCCTTTTACGTTTAAGCCTAGTTAAAACTGCATTGCATTGCTGTTCTTTTATTAGCCATTTTTTGAAGCGTAATGTTGAATAGTGGCTATAAGTGAATGACAGTGCTTTATTCAACAAGCATACAAAAATCTAAAATAAGTCTTATCTTTCAAAGTTATTTTAGGAAACTGTTGGCTAATTTCACTTATGTAGTCATCCCAACAGTTTCTGAAACCTTTCTTTTGGAATTGTTTTCAGAATTTTCAGTTTTCCAGCCACAGAGGAAGATCTTAAAGTATTTATGGGCAAGAGACTTGCCTTTTTTCAACTCAGCTCTTTTCTCTCATTTCCTACATGCAGTTCTCATTTTGCCCTATTTAGCACTTAGTGTTCCCACCCTATTTTCTCTTTCCCTGGCCATGCACCTCATCTGTGCAACTTCAAACTTAAGTCTACAGGAAGAGGACAGCTTTTAGAAAGGGGTAGAGGACTTCATTGTTGCCAGCATGGTGTGAGATCCCCTGAAAGAGCAGTTTTGCAGGTCAGAGTGGCAAGAAACACATAATTGTCTATTCCAGTTTACTGGGAATATGAGAGAGCCAAGGAAATTTAATTGTAATTTATCAGAAAGCATGTAATTTGGGTTCCGTAAATTAATTTGCCCTCTGGCTTGAATGGGAGAAGTAATATAGTAGAATTGGTGTAAATGGAAAACAGTTAAAATTTATTTCCAATGCTGGACAAATACTAACTGCCAGCTAGAAAGACTCTGTCACAGACTTCATTCTCTTCTTAAGCTGTGCAAGATTTTAGCAAGAAGAAAGCCAAAACTCTATACTTAGTCCCATGGAAACATCTTAGATTACCAGAACCCCCTAGCATATTTGTGCTCATGGCTGAAGTAGCCATGCACAATCTAAGTGAGAAACCCCTTGATTTTTTTCCCACTTCTACAAAAAGATCACTCAAAAATGTCATCTTTCTCTTTTATTTATACAAAGATGAGAGAAAGGAACTTTTTTCCCAATGAAACAATTTGCTCTGATTATGTCATACATGCTCATTTTTTAAAATTATGCAAAAAAGCATAATGAATGATGGACTATAGTTAACAGTCCAAGTATGTGAACATCCTCACATGAGCTATAACAAATATACAATACTAATACATGATGTTAGTAATAGTGGTTTGTGGGGAAAATACACCAAATGTAAACTATGAGCTATAGTTATCAGTAATATTTTGATGATGTTATTTCATCATTTGTTAACAAATTTTCCACAACAATACAAAGTGTTGGTGGTGGGGTGATGTATAGGAATCCTGTATGTTATGCATGATTGTTTTATAAACTAATAACTTCTCTAATTTGAAAAAAAAAAAGTAGAGCAAAAAACAAAAACGTGAAATCCCAATTTCTTGGGGAAAAAACACATTTAGTGACCGTTTTTTCATCCATTTCTTTATCCCTATGTAAATGTATACTTTTAAAGAAATTGGATCATATCATATAAGTCTTTCAATTTTCAGGGTTTTTTTTTAACTTTTTTTGTACATTTAATAATTGAAAATATAACAAAATCTAAAAAGAAAACATAGTTGAATAAAAACATCCATTTCTCGGGAAACGGACTTGGCCCAGTGGTTAGGGCGTCTGTCTACCACATGGGAGGTCCGCGGTTCAAACCCCGGGCCTCCTTGACCCGTGTGGAGCTGGCCCATGTGCAGTGCTGATGTGGGCAAGGAGTGCCATGCCACGCAGGGGTGTCCCCCGCATAGGGGAGCCCCACGCGCAAGGAGTGCACCCCGTAAGGAGAGCTGCCCAGCACGAAAGAAAGTGCAGCCTGCCCAGGAATGGCACCGCCCACACTTCCCGTGCCGCTGACGACAACAGAAGTGGACAAAGAAACAAGATGCAGCAAATAGACACAGAGAACAGACAACCGAGGGAGGGGGGGAATTAAATAAATAAATAAATCTTTTAAAAAACAAACAAAGATAAAAAACATCCATTTCTCAAATGTACTGGATACATAAAAAAAATTGTTTTAATCATACAGTGTGTTACACAATATATTTGTCTCATAGTAATGCAATCATACAGTATTGCAGGTTTATTTTAATGCCACAGTCATGTGAGACAATTTAATAAAATTTCATATTTATAAATATCTCCTGTCAATTCTGTTTTCCTAGAGAACCATGACTAATAAAAGGAAGATCTGAGTTTAGGAGTCCTTGTGATGTTCTGGAAAAGGGTAAAGACAAACCTTAGGCCTCGTTAAGTAGAAGATGTAAAAAATTTAAGGGTAACTAAAAAGCATGGAGATAAAATGTGGAACTTAATACCCTAAAGAGGGGAATAACGAAAACTCTATAAATCCAACAGACAGCGGGAAAGTGAAAGTTGCCAAGAAAAGTTATGGTAAATAGAAAACAAAAATAAAGGCAGAATAAAATATATCAATAATCACATTAACTGTAAATGGGTTAATCTCATCTATGATGAATAAACTGGTGTGATATCTATACTTGTAGGACTTTGAATTTTTTATAATTACCTTTGCAAACTAAAAGAAGCTTTTTCTGAGAAAGATAGAACAGACAATTGCATGTTTCTTGACACCTTGACCTACAAAGCTGCTCTTTCAAGGGGATCTCTATACTGACAATAATGAAGTCCCCTATTGCCTAAAGCACAGTTTGGAGTTTCTAAGATGAGGGAAAGGAGCAGGGGAGAGTACTACTGGAATTGACCCATGTACCCACAAAAGACTTGTTCAGATCTTAATCTGCATTCCTGTGGGTGTGAACCCATTTGTAAATAGGACTTTGAAGATACTATTATTAGTTAGGGTGTGGCCAAACTGAATCAGGGTGGGCCTTAATCCATATGACTTGAGTTCTTATAAAGAGTGGAAATTCAGTCACACCATGAAGCCGGAAGTCAGAGATGTCAACGCGGCTCAAGAAGAAATGAAAAAATCATGTAGACTGGGGTTCAGGGGATCAGATTAAATGCCACTGACAGTTTATTGTCAAAGTTTTAGTATTTTTACAATTCCAAACAATGCTCTGTTTAGCAAAAAGACCCAAGCAACAGTATCATTAAAAACTTGGCAAACACTATGCACATTGATCTTAACATGTACCTACACAATGAGGAACAAGAAGTCACCGTATCCTTTCACTGACTTCTTTCTGAGCCATTTATTTCCATGCCAACTGCAAACATTTCTGTTTAAAGCAGTCATGTCAAGTATCCCAGCATGCTTTATGCTGGCTAATACTCCAACAAGAGAAAGCCATCGGACAAGAAAAAGGACATTACCATGTGATGGAGGCAGAGATGCAAATGAGGTAACTCCAAAGATTGTGGCAAGCCAGCACCTGAAAGCTACAGACTTCAGGAAAAAGCATGACCTATTGAGAACTTGATTTTGGACCTCCAGCCTGCAAAACTGTGAGACAAATGCTTGTGTTTAAGTGAACCCATTGAGGTGGCATAAGTAGCCTAGCAAACTAAGACAAATACCAATACCATATTTTTTGTACTTTGTTCAAAAAGTTTTTTGTTCCATGTTAAAAGTTATATGAATGGCTTCTTTGTATGTTGGTTACTGATTTAATGTGCAATTAGGTTCATTAATTTTTTCCTCTCTATATTCAATTTTAAGGTTTTGATTTTTTCTTTTTTATTTAATAAAATTTATTAATTTTTATCTCAGACTATGAAAAATTTCAAACATACACAGTATTACAAATTCCCATCCATGTACCTATCACCTCCTACAGCAATCAGCAATACAAGGTCCAACATATTTCTCCTATACCCTTTCCCAGTTCCCACTTACTCCCATATTATTTTTGAAGTGAATCTCAGGCACCAGATCATTTCATTTTTAAATACTTAAGTACTTATCTCTAAACATTAAGGATTCTTTTAAAAATACATGACTCCAGTGACATTATCTCTACTAATAAAATTTTATTTATAATTCATTAAAATAGTCATATATAAATATCCAGTTAGTACAGGCATACCTCATTTTTTAAAAAGATTTATTTATTTCTCTCCCCTTTCCCCACCCCCCACCCCAGTTGTCTGTTCTCTGTGTTTATTTGCTGAGTCTTCTTTGTCTGCTTCCGTTGTTGTCAGCGGCATGGGAATCTGTGTTTCTTTTTGTTGCATCATCTTGTCATGTCGGCTCTCTCTATGTGTGGCACCATTCTTGGGCAGGCCACACTTTCTTTCATGCTGGGTGGCTCTCCTTACAGGGTGCACTCCTCAAGACCCTTTATTGCCAGAGACCCAACAATATTGAAATTAGGTCAATTAATAAACCTACAATGGCCTCTAAGTGTACAAGTAAAAGGAAGTGTTGCACGTCTCTCACTTTAAATCAAAAGCTAGAAATGATTAAGCTTAGTGAGAAAGGCATGTCCAAAACTGAGAAAGGTAAGAAAAACTAAGACTATTGTGCCAAATGGTTAGCCAAGTTGCGAATGCAAAGGAAAAGTTCATGAAGGAAATTAAAAGTGCTACTCCAGTGAACACATGAATGATAAGAAGTGAAACAACCTTACTTTAGTGGTCTGGATAGAAGATCAAACCAGCCACAACATTCCCTTAAATGAAACTCTAATCCAGAACAGGCCTTAACTTTCTTCAATTCTATGAAGTCTGAGAGAGGTAAGGAAGCTGCTGAAGAAATGTTAGAAGCTAGCAGAGGTTGGTTCATGAGGTATAAGGAAAGAAGCCATCTCCAAAACCTAAAATTAGTGTAATGTGAAGCAGCTAGTTATCAGAAGATCTTGCTAAGATCATTGATGAAAGTGGCTACACTAAACAACAAATTTTCAATATAGACAAAGTAGCCTTCTATTGAAAGAAGATGCCATATAGGACATTCATATCTAGAGAGAAGACAAAGCCTAGCTTCAAAACTTCAAAGGACATGCTGACTCCCTTGTTAAGGACTAATGAAGCTGGTGGCTTTAAGTTAAAACCAATGCTCATTGACCATTCTGAAAACCCTAGGATTTTTAAGAATTATGCTAAATCTAGTCAGCCTGTGCTCTCTAAATGTGAGAACAAAGTGTGGATGACAGCATGTCTGTTTACAACATGGTTTACTTTGTCCACTGTTAAGAACTGCTGTTCAGAAAAAAAGATCCCTTTCAAAATATGATAGCTCATTGACAATGCACCTAAGAGCTGTGATGGAGATATACAGTGAGATTAATGTTGTTTTCATGCCTGCTAACACAACAGTCATTCTGCAGCCCATGGATCAATGAGTCATTTGACTTTCAAGTCTTGTTATTTAAATACTTTCATAAGGCTATTGTTGCCATAGACAGTGATTCCTCTGATAGATCTGGGCGAAGTCAATTGAAAACCTTCTGGAAAGGGTTTGCCTTTCGAGATGTCATCAAGAACATTCATGATTCATGGGAGGAAGTCAAAATATCAACCTTAACAGGAGTTTGGGAGACACTGATTCCAACTCTCATGGATAACTTTGAGAGGTTTAAGATATCAGTGGAGGCGCAAGGGTGTCCCCCGCGTGGGGGAGCCCCACGCGCAAGGAGTGCGCCCGTGAGGAAAGCCGCCCAGCGTGAAAAGAAAGTGCAGCCTGCCCAGGAATGGCGCCGCCCACACTTCCCGTGCCGCTGACGACAACAGAAGCGGACAAAGAAACAAGACGCAGCAAATAGACACCAAGAACAGACAACCAGGGGAGGGGGGGAAATTAAATAAATAAATAAATCTTAAAAAAAAAAAAAAGATATCAGTGGAGGAAATAACTGCAGATGTGGTGGAAATAGTAAGAGAATTAGAATTAGAAGTGGAGCCTGAAGATGTGACTGAATCTCATGATAAAATTTTAATGGGTAAGGAGTCACTTCTTATGGATGAGCAAAGAAAGTAATTTCTTGGGATGGAATCTACTCCTAGTGAAGAGGCTGTGAACATTGCTGAAATGACAACAAAGGCTTTAGAATACTACATCAACTTAGTTGCTACAGCAGCATCTGGGTTTGAGAGGACTGACTCCAAGTTTGAAAGAAGTTCTACTGTGGGTAAAATGCTATCAAACAGCATCGCATGCTACAGAGAAATCTTTTGTGAAAGAAAGAGTTGATCAATGTGGCAAATTTCATTGCTATCTTATTTTAAGAAATTGCCACAGCAACCCCAACCTTAAGCAAGGCACCACCTGATCAGTCAGCTGCTATCATCAGTAAAAAGATTATGACTTGCTGAAGGCTCAGATGATGGGTACCATTTTTCAGCAATAAAGTATTTTTAAATTAAGGTATGTATATTGTTTTTTAGACATAGTACTATTGCAACTTTATAGATGACAGTATAGTGTAAACATAACTTTTCTATGCACTGGGAAACCAAAAAATTCATGTGACCTATTTTTTGTAATAATCACTTTATTGCAGTGGTCTGCAACCAAACTAGCAATATCTCCTTGGTATGCCTACATGCCTTCTGGAACTCGTTGGAAATTCACCCTCTGTGGTGCTGAGGGATGCTATTCATAGTATGGTGTCTCACTGGAAGCAATCTACAAACCTCAATCTTGGGTGGGGGAAGAAGAAAGAGGATTGCCCAAGGAAGCTGCTAGCTGCTGGCCACCAAGCACAGCAGGAGCCAGGAACTGGTGAAGCTTCAAATACTGCAGGAGTTTGAGACACTCCACTATAAAACCAACATGGGGGGTGATGCTCAGGGAAGCTGCTGATCTGATTTACTGCTTCTGGTATAAACTGAGAGCCTTTGAGAAAAAAATTCTAAATAAGACTCAGTCCTGCAGCAAGGGTCAAATAAGGATGTGGCTGACACATAACTCATTAAAACCTCTAAATAGTTTTAAGATTTCTCAGAGAATATGCCCATTTAATGTTATGGTGCCCATGAATATTTTCAATTGGGTAAAAGACCTGGAGATGGGGAGGCAGAGTCTAAGGATATGAGCCTTCCATTGAAGCCTTATAGACTAAAAGTATATGAATTAAGATGAGAAAGAAAGATAGAGGGGCCTGGGACCAAGAAAGAAGATAAATGTAGTAAACATAAAAATTATGTTCAAAAAAGAATTGTGACTATAGATACCACTAGCTGACTGGAATCACACAGGCAAAAGTAATTAAGTTTTTGAGGCAATTATACTTCCTGAACCAAAAGAGACTGCAACTAGTCAAGACTTAAAACAACTCCTGGAGCCCCACATGTCCACAAGCAGAAATGGGCCAAGGAAGCTACCCAAGGAGGGTATATTCCCCAAAGGCCTTCAAAGATGTGGACAGCAGGATAACGGAAAAGAAAGAACTTCCCAGAGGGAGCACCAAGGGCAGTGAAGAATAATAAACGGTAGTGACCAATAGGGAACAAAAGCTGCCCCCAGAAAGGAGAAGCCAGTTCCAAACCAAAAGAAAAGAGTGTTGTATTCTGAATTACAAGGAACCATTTTTCATCTTTCATGGTGGGACTGTTTATCATGGCTGTTTGTTTTGTCTCTGTTCTACCATGTTTCAATACAGGTCATGTGAGGTGCAGACAATTTGTTTTAATTCACAGAAAGATCTTCAGATAAGGAGGAATCACATTTGGACTTGATAATAAAAGACTACCATTTATTACTTCCTTATTTTTAGACGACCATGCATTTTTTGGTCTTCTTTTTTTAATATTACATTAAAAAAAATATGAGGTCCCCATATACTCCCCACCCCCCTCACCCCACTCCTCCCCCCCCCCCCCCATAACAACAATCTCCTCCATCATCATGAGACATTGCATTTGGTGAATACATCTCTGAGCACCGCTGGACCTCATGTTGAATGGTCCACATCATAGCCCACACTCTCCCACATTCCACCCAGTGGACCATGGGAGGACATACAATGTCCGGCAACTGTCCCTGCAGCACCACCCAGGACAACTCCAAGTCCTGCAAATGCCTCCATATCTCATCTCTTCCTCCCATTCCCTACCCCCAGCAGCCACCATGGCCACTTTCTCCGCACCAATGCCACATTTTCCTCGATTACTAATCACAATAGTTCATGAATAGAATATCAGTAAGTCCACTCTAATCCATACTCTATTCCTCCATCGTGCATTACCCATAAATCCTGAACTTTAGAGTTTGTTACTGTAACTGGATGGGCATCGGAGTTTTCTTCTTTGGGGAGAGAGTGATTGTATTTAGTCTTCAGGAGTGCGAAGGAGTTAGCCATTGGTGACCACTGATTGTTAACGTACTCACCAAATATTTTTAGCTCTCAATCTTCTAGGTACACAGTAGGATTGAATTTCCTAGTTTCTTTGTGTTTGGATGGTGTCAAGGGATTTAATTCTGACCTATGAATTATAAACTAAAAATAAGTGTTACTCCTGGTCACAGCATTTAACTGTTACACACCCCCCTCCCATGGTACGCGTCAACATCCAAGATGGTGATTATGCTTCCAGTCTGTGTGTTGAGTTACCACAGGGAGCAGTCCCATGCTGTCTTACAATGAACATGTAGCAAGTACAAGAAATAAATCTTTGTTGTTTTAAGCCCCTGGGTTTTGAGGAGTGTGATAATTGAACTGTTGACCATGACCTCATTCAATCAATTCAATTAACTCAGTCAAATCTAATTAAACCAATGTATTCTAAAGACTTAAGACTAATTATCAGGAATGTATCTGAAAATATTCTCCCTAGTTTTACTAGTATCTCTAGTAAAATAAATAATTGTCTCTAACAGATTAACCTTAAAACAATCAGAATGCTGATTTTCCACAACAGGATGCTGCTTCTGGATTACTTAAATCCAATCACTTTATATCATTTTATCATATTCAAATTCTGGAGTGGGTATGATCAGCTTAGATTGGATAGCATGGTCACACCTGGGTAGGGGAGAAGGCAACCTTGATTTACATTACCACCAAGATCCCAAGTAAAAGGAACAGCATAGTCCACAAAGAAAAATAGGGTTCTGTTATGAAAAGAAGGAGGAAGTAGAACTCATTAGTCTGTTACATAACCTCAGTGCAATTATCAAAATCAAGAGATGTAGCACTGATATACTATTATCTAATCTGCTGTCCAGTTGAAAATTCCGGACCATTCCAATAATGTTTTTTTTTTTTTTTGGTATGTAAATCCTGTATTTTATGTATGATAGTTCTGTAAACCCACAACATTTCTAAAATAAAACAAAAAACAAAAAAGAGAGTACAACTTTAGCATTGTTGGAGAAAATACGGCACTTACTGGGACACAGAGACTGAAACAGCTACAGACAAAGATTTATTGAGAAGCTCTCCCTATGGAGGGGATCTGAAGAACAGACTTCAGCCCATTCCTGGACAGGGGGACTTGAATTTATACAGAACTTTCCTAGGCAGGGAAATGATAGTTGGTGGAAGGGGGTTGAGGGTCTGAGTGAGGGGCAGGGACCAATAGGAAGGCCTAGAGATGAAAACTTTCCCTGATAGTGACTAGAAGATAGTGGGTTAGGGAGTTATGCCTTCTTGGAATGCTGCAGGAGCAGATGTTTCTTTGTTCTGCAGGAATTTTATCTCTCTCCAATATGTAGGTATGGAAGGTTTCCATTTCCCTTTACTCCCGACTCTAAGTGGTTTCTTTACTTAACCTGTGGGGAAGTGCCATGCCCTGGAACACATAGGTTTATGGGGGATGGGGTTAGCCTTTCCCCAGTGCATATCAGGGGAAACTGAGCTACAGCTTGTTAATTATTGCAAACCTCTAACAGACAGTCTCTGCCTTCAAAATATGATAGCTCATTTCACTGGTCAGATTAATTACTGCAAACCTCTAACAAGGATGAATTAATCTGACCAGTGAAATGGTAAAAGAAGTCAGAAGCAAAAGAGCTCATAAGTTCTGATTGAATATTTCTAAAGTTCAACAACACACAAAACTAATCAATGATGACCAGACAAAATAATTGTTCCTTCTGGCTAGATAAAAATGTCTTATGAAAGCAAACATTTTTAAAAAGTATTGTGGTAGCATGTATACAACATAACATTTCCTATTTTAAACACCTTCAAGTACATGTACACAAATCAATGGTATTAATTACATTCACAATGTTGTGCTGTCATCACCACTGTCTATTAGCAGAACATTTCCATCACCCCAAACAGACATTTTGCACCCATTAGGCCTTTCTGTCTTCCAAATCACACCCAGAGCCTCCCAACTAACTCTGTTTCTTTGGAACCCCGTAAACTGGCAGCAAAAGTTGGACTACAGTAAAGGTTATCAGCAAGTGTTGGGAGGAGGTGAACCAGGTATGTAGTCTCCCCCATTAATATTTCCTGAATAATTCAATGAAATTTAATCAAGTTTTGCCAACAGGCTGCCATGAGCAGAAGTCAGTTCTAGGAGCTAGAAAAGGGAAGGTAGGAGAGAGATTATTTCTCTGTCCTTAAGGAGCATCACTTGAAGGTTTGCTGGTCTTCACAGAATCTGTTGATATTTGGGGATTTTCCAAAATCGCCAAGACAGGTGGCCTGAAATCCCTAGTTATAGCAGGCATGGAGCTTCACCCACCAGGCATTTGAGTTATTAGCCATTTTGATCTTTGTTATTTTCTTCCATCATCTTTTCTTCTTCCTTTGGATTTAGTTGCTGCTCCCCCACCCTAATTTTTAGAGATATTTGCTGTATTAGTCACCAAAGGGGTGCTGATGCAAAATACCAGAAATAGGTTGGTTTTTATAAAGGGTATTTATTTGGGGTAGGACCTTACAGACACCAGGCCATAAGCATAAATTACTTCCCTCACCAAAGTCTATTTTCATGTGTTGGAGCAAGATGGCTGCTGATGTCTGCAAGGGTTCAGGCTCCCTGGGTTCCTCCCTTCCAGGGTCTTGCTTCTCTCTGGGTTCAAGTTTCCTTTCTTCCTGGGACTTGCTTCTCTTTCTTTTGTGTGCTTACTTCCCAGGGCACCAGCTTAAGTTTTCGGCATCAAACTCCAACATCAAAACTCCAACATCATTAAGAACCCTCAACTTTGTCCTTTGCAATGCCTTTTATCTGTAAGTTCCCACCCACCAAGGGGCAGGGACTCAGTGCCCTAATGATGTGGCCCAATCAAAGCCCTAATCATAACTCAATCATGCCCAGGTACAGACCAGATAACAAACATAACCCAGTATCTATTTTTGGAATTCATAACCATATCAAACTGCTACATATGCTTACATTATTGATTATCAGCATTTATTTTTTCTAATATATGCAATTAAGACTAAAAAATTCCCTCTAAACCAGACTTTAGCTATGTTTTAGCTAGGACTGTTATGAGAAATACTGAAGGCTATTTGTCTTAACAGGAATATATTGTCTTGCAGTTCTGGTGGCTGAAAGTCTAAAACCAAGGTATTGGCAGGGCATGCTTTCTCAGAAGTCTTTAGTTTTTTGATGCTAGCTTGGGTGCCTCTGTCACATGGTGATCTGTCTTCTTTGGTCTCCCACTGGAACTTCTACTTTCATGTCCAAATTTCCTTTGCTTATAAGGACTCCAGACATAGAGGATTAAGGCCCACCCTGATTCAGTTTGGCTTCATCTTAATAGAATCTTTGAAGATCCTATTCACAAATGAGTTTGCACCCACAGGACCAGGGGTTAGGACTTGAAAAGGTCTTGTGGGGGACATGATTCAATTCCCAATAGGCTGTCTACCATGTAATATGTGATTTCTTTTTAAAAATGATCTTTTAGTGGATATGTCCTAGACTGAGTATCCTAAAAGCAAAGCCCAAGGATGACCATTCTATTTGAGGATAGTTTCAGATTTATAGAAAAATTGCAAAAGAGAGAACTTAAAATGCTATTTAAGTTCTTTGTAGAGTTGAAGAGACAAAAGAATTTTAGAATCTAAGCTTGGGAGAATAATTAGAGATCCAAAGTGGGATAGAGGCAATATATGTTAGGATCTTGGCAGCAACCAAATGGACAATTCTGAGGCCAACAAAGTGTGGGGACTCTAAAGTTGAGATACATGCTAAGTTGTAATGAGGGTACTGAATTATTTGTATAAATTAAGGAGACAAGACAAGCACCTTTAGCGGGTATGTGTTGTATGTCCATATTTCTCTTGGAAGGACTGGTCTTTACTCTTTCCTCAGATAACTACTGATGTTGAGCCTCTTGTTGTTTTTGGTGAATATACTTGTATTTTGCTTTCTTGAGTTTTGCTCTATGGTTCTTGAACCAAAACTGCAGTACTGTTGGATGTATACCCATTTGAAAGGCCATTTCTTTCTGAAGACTAGAGTTTGGGTATGAGTTCTTATTGAAAAAGATCTTCAAATCTTCTAGTTGTTTTTCAGTGGACATAGTTTGTTTCCTTTGTTGATGTCTCTGGTGCTTGCCTTTACAATGACAAGATCTGCGAGACAACACCTCCACTCAATGTTTAATAGTCACATCACTAGTATCACTGGTTGGGGGATTCCTGATATGCTGTGCCTCCTGATGTGATGGGAGAAGAGCACCTCAGATTGGGTGTGCCTCAGATGACGGCTTCTAAGCACAGTCTCCACCACACAAGATGATGGAGCCCATGATTCGTCAATGTAGACTCTTCACCTTTAGGAAGATCTTTTGAGTCTGTCATCTTTTACTCTTGGTCTGTTCAGGTGTTGAGATCCAATGACAAGAAGGTCAATAATGTCCTTTTTATTATTATTATTCTTAAGACTAGTAAATGTTTATTTTATATAAAAATCGAAGTTTCATACTACACATATTTACAAAAATGCCTTGCCATAGACAAATAAAATAAAATACTTTACTTTGGAGCAACCAAGCCAGAGAACTCCCCCTGGGAACCTCCGTTTCCCCAGACACGCACAGAGGTGTCCGCTGTGATGTCATCACGACCCTACTCAGGTCCTCAGGTGCAGTTGTTTGCCAAAGGCTGGCTGCCCTGCTCCTTGGTCTCCAGATAGCAGAGGCAGAAGTGGTCCTTACTGAGGAGGCGATGGAGTCCCCACTTAAATGCCAGCACAGGGAAAGCACCTGGAAGTCACCTTCCACCGGCACCTGCACCGACACGCAGCCCACGGGGGACCACAGGTAGACCTTGCTGCCTCCCGTGCAGATAGCCAGTCGCGGGTCCCACTGGAACGCGCGCACCAGGGACAGTTGCTCCAGCACCACGAACAGCCCGAGCTTCTGCTCCACACCCAGACGGCGCTCAGCACGTTGTCATTTCTTGTTGCCTGTAAGTAGTTGTCAATATTCTTTTAAAAACATCTTTATAATTGTTCAGTAATTTTATATTTACAGAAAATTTTCAAAGGTAGTGCAGAGTTCTCATGATGTTAACACCTTGCATTATCAGAGTACATTTGTCAAAACTAAGAAACCAATCTTAGTTTTGTGATATAGTGATTAAACCAATCACTATTAACTAAACTCCATACTTAATTCTTATTTCACCAGTTTCTTCATGAATGTCCTTCTGTTCCAGAATCCAAAACAGGATACCACACTGTATTTAAACTAATAGTGACTTTTTAAACAATTTTCCCCCAGAATTATTCCCCTGCATTTAGTTGTCATATCTCTTCAGATTCCTTTAATCTAGAAGAGCTCCTCAACCTTTCAACATCCTTCATGACATAGATGTTTTCGAAGAGCAAAGGCCAGTCATTTTGTAGAATGTCTCTCAGTTTTGGTTTGTCTCATGTTTCCTCATGATTAGATTCGAGTTATGCATTTTTGGCAAGCATGTCATGTGAGTGAGATTCTTCGGAGTGTTGTGTGTCAGGAGGCACATAATGTTGATCTGTCCCACGACTGGTGATTCACATAGATCACGTGATTAGGTTGGCATTCATCAGATTTCTTCCTCATGAAATTACCATTTTTCCCTTTGTAATTAAGTAATCTGCAGGGTAAATATCATATTCCTCATCAAACTTTTCAGTAATTTTAGTACTGTAAATCTCTAGACCAGGGTTTCTTAACCTTTTTTGTTCCACAGACCCATTTGCCAGTCAGGTGAAAACCACAGACTCCTCTGAATATAGTGGCGGATAGTTTTATGACACTCAACACTGGCATGGCTTTAAATTTTAGAATTATTGAAAATCATGTTTTACAACTTTCCCATAATTTCAATACCTGATAACCTAATACAATTCAACATCTGTTCAAACAGTCATTTTTGGCAAACATTTAGAAATTTGAGTTTTCCCACAGCAACATAAAATCATCTCCGCCATCCTTACCAACATTTTTGCAGGCAGCTATCCACTGCACTCAGAACACACTCCATCAAAATAAAAATCATTATAAGTCCACACTATGCTGTGTATTATTTAATAAATATATCCGAGTTCTCTAGGGAAAACAGAATCAACTGGAGATATCTGTAAATAGTATGAGATTTCATAAGAGTCTCTCATGTGACCATGGAGGTGCACAAGTCCAGGTCCCGCAGGCAGGCTGCAAACCAGGGGCTCTAATGAAAGTCCAATGAAGGTCCTTGAGGAGTTTCTGGGAGTCATTGACTGTTCAAAGATGAGCTGGGAAATTCTCTCTGAATGCTGAAATCACTTCCACTTTTAAGGCATTCAACTGATTAGATAAAGCTCGACCCATTGCTGAGCGCAATCTCTCTGATTGATAAAAATGTAATCAGCTATCTATGCAGTAAAGTCACTGGTGACTAAAGTCCAATATAACCTTGTATTACAATGAGCCCAGTGCTTGCCTGACCAAACAACTGAGCGCAATTACCTGGCTGAGGTGACACTTTGCCTAACTATCACATACCCGCACCAACACTTCCCCACAAGAATAATGTTTTAAAATGCATAAAATAAAATTACAAAGTAAATCAGTAACATATATTGAAATTCAGTTACTATAACAAAAAACATGATATAATACTATACATATGTGCTTCTTTCTTAACACATTAAATAATAATCCAATACATCAAAAATATAAGGAAGTTAAAGATAAATTTTATTTTTTAAAGACATGTGCAGATTGTTATCTTGATTGAGAACATTAAACTGGGGTGTAGTATTTGACAAGGCAACATGCATATCTTGTTGGACTTCTAATGGAGATGATTTTTTTACATTTCAAACTCACAGATCCTCTGAAATCTTTCCATGAACCCTTGGTTAAGAACCCCTGCTCTAGACAGAGCTATATAGGTTCTCCTTCCATCTTTTTTTTTTTTCCCTTCTTGAAATTTTTTCAGAGAAACCATCTCTTTGTCCTATTAAATTTCTCACAATCTGGATTTTGCTGGCCACGGTTTCTTACCCTCTCCAAACAGGATTTCTCCATACCACACTCTACAGAAACTGTTCTTTCAAGGTCATCAATAAAGTTCTAATTGCTAAACCCAATGACAAATAGTATTTGTCTTAATTATCAATAATTTTGACAATATATCACACCCATTTCTTTGAAATAGTTGTTTTCACTTGGGTTACAGTACACCATATGTTCTTGGTTTTCTTCCTGCTTCATAATTCTCGGTCTCTTTGATGATTCTAATCTCTACCACCTTTTACTTGGGGACTATAGTAAGACTTAATCCTCTTCTTTTTCTACGTTCCCTTCATTGGTAATCTCATCTGTTTCATGGCTTTCAAGTCTACTAATATATTGGTAACACCTAAGTTTATATCTTGTGGACATCTCCCCTGAACTCAAGGCATATTTGCCCAACTTCACGGCTTGGATGTCTGATAAGACATCTCAAACTCAACCTGTTTGTAGTATAATAAAAAGCTTGGCTAAGCTTTGCCCACAGTTTCTGAGAGGTAACCTCTACATCTCTGGAATTTCCCCTGATAGGTATGGCTTTTGTTCTTGATGGCAGGTCCAGGATCACACCTGATATTTCATATGCTAAGGAGATAACAGGATGGTATCAGTCACACCTATAGTCTTAGGTTGGTCACTCCAGAAAGAGCAATCATGTGATTAGAGATTTGGAGCTTTGAGCATAGACCTCCCCCAATCTCTGGGAGGGAGGCCTGCAGACTGAGTTCAACTACGTGGGCATTGATTCCACCAATCAAGTCTATGTGTAATGAAATCCCATATGAACTCAGGACACTCAGAGCTCCACTGAGCTTCCCCGATGGAGAAGATGCATCTCCTCTGCTGGCATGGTGATGCTTTCTGAGGACACAGAAGTGTAAGTTTGAGATACTCCCAACCCTAGCCCTAATTCTTTTGGCTTCTTCTTATTTGTATCCTTTTACTAAAATGAAATTATAGTTGTAAATATAGTACTTTCAGGGAGTTCTGCTAGTCTTTCCAGTGAATTATCAAAACTAGATAGTAGTGGGAATCTTCAAATTTGTAACCAGTTGGACTGAAGTGCAGGAGGCCTGAGCTCCTACACTTGCAACTGGTGCCTGAAGGAAAATCTTGTAGAAGATTGCCCTTAACCTGTGGAATCTGACCCAGCTCAGGGTATTAGAATCAGAATCAAATTGAGTTACTGCAGTCTTTGCATTTGGTGTCAGAAGCTGTTTGCAGTTGCAAACTGAACTTTGGCAATTCTTTATAATGTCCAAAACTGAGTTCCTGATTTCATCTTCCCATATGTGCTCACTTGCAGTTGTCTCTATCTCAACTGATAGCAACCTCACCCTTTCACTCATTAAGAACTAAAACTTCTGAATCATCCTTGAATCTTCCTTTTCTCTCATACTTTACATACCATCCACAATAAATCCAATGGATTGTATCTTCGAAGTAGATTTTGAATCCAATTACTTCTTACTACCTCCACTGGTACTACTTGGCCCAAGCCATCGTAATCTCACTTCTTGATAATTGTAATAACTTCCTAACTGGTTCTATTCTTACTTCCCTCCTGTTGATTCTCCATACAGCAGCCAGAGTGATCTTACTAAAACTTGAGTCAGGTCATGCCACTCCCCTGCTCAGTTTGTCAGTGGCTTCCATTGTCACTCGGTGTAAAAGTCGAAGTTCCTATATTGATTACAAGGCCCTCCAAATTTGGGCACTCCTCCTCTATTATGCTAGACAAGCTAGCAACTTCACTTCCTTTGGTCTCTGCTCAAATATCTCCTAAGTGGGGCCTTCTTTAACTACCCTGTTTAAAATTGCAGTCCTCCCTAACTTCCTAGCCCTTTCACTATTATTTTCTCCTAACATTTATCAGTATGTAACAGAATAGAACATGAGCTTCATTAATGGCTGGTATTTTTGTGTGTTTTGTTCACTACTGCATAACTAAAACAATGTACCAGGTTTGGTAGGAACTCAATCAACACGTTTCGGTTGAATGAATATTTAGGTATTTGCCTAGGATAAGGCCTGAGTGTACACAGAGAACAAAAGAAGGGAAAAAAGGGACCGACAGAATCTGTAAAAGAAAAATTGTCCCAAATCTGGTCTGGGAAAGAAATTTTTGCATGCTATAATTCATGACTTAGTTCAGGGAATGCTGCATTCCTGAGGAGCAATTTTTAAATGACTTCAATGGGATTAAGACTAGTTGTAGAACTAGGAGCCCCCCCCCCCCCCCCCCCCCCCCCCCCCCCCGCCACTGCCTCTTAAAGCTTGTCTGTTAAGAGACGTGTTCAGACACTAGATATACTCTCCTTTTGGAGCTAGCCAACAATGATTACCTAACCATTTTCTTTTCTTGTGTAAAATCTTTTCCCTGAGTCAATCTTGGAATTGGCCTCTCGCCAATTTCAGCAAGATTATAATAAAATCTTGAAACATGCTTGTAACTAGACTGTCTGGAAAAAAGGTTTTTAATAGGCCTCTAACATATAATTTTACATATGTCTATATTTCTTATTTAAAAATTTATTTTTATATCAATGTTACATGTTACTCAGTTAACATAAGATAATAACTTCAATATCAATAAATCTCATTTAGACAGTGGTTACATTTTCATTCCTCAATCTTGTGGAATTTGGGAGGATATCCACTCTGCTCAGGCTAAGAAGGGACAGAGATATTATGGGGCACAGTAGCTGACTCTAATACCTTGAGCTAGGCCAGATTCCACAGGTTAAGGGCACTCTTGCTTGCAGTTGAAGATATTCCTTCCTCTTGGTCTGGGGCTGGTCCATCAACATCATTTTGTTATTGTCCAGGAGGCAGGCCTGAAGAACTGGAGAGTAATAGTTCACTGCATATCTGCTAGGTTTCAGGGCTCCACCAGCATAGGAACAATCCAAAGGCTTTAAGTCTGAGAAAGACACTTAACAAATAAATTGAAAAGTATAGGCTCTCTTTGCCTAGAGGGGCCTGCACCAAATCTTGGGTGTCAGTCTTTCTCTCCCATTTCTCAGCAAGCTCTGTTCTTTCTCCCATTTCACAAATAAATTCTTTTTACTGGCCTAACTAAACTGGCATGTTCATAAATTCTTTTACACATCATAGCCAAGAACCTAGAGGCATTAAACCCTTCTCCATCTTCATTTGGTGAGCCACTGCCTGGAGAAAAATGAGCGAGTGGTGCTCCCGACCCCCACCAGAAACTGGTGGGTTTTAAGGCCTGTCTGTGTCCTCTTTCGGTTCTGCTGTTTTAAAGGGGTTAATGGCTAAGGGGTTCCTGGGTAAGCTTCCAAAGGACATAAACTTGGTCTGCCCAGACTCCCTGCTCCCTCTCTGGAGGTGGCAAGGGCTAGTCCCCGTGTAGATCCAAGGAAGTTCAGGGTGGCAGGTGAAACCACACTTGAGAACTAACTGGGCTATATTTTAAAATTACTGACAGTTGAGATATTTTTAAGGTATGCCCATGTTAGTGAAATTAATTTTTTTTTAAATGAAGGAAGAAACGATTTGGTAATGGCAAATTTTCTTTTTATAAATTACTGATTTTTATTTGCAAGTATTTTTTAAAATTCTCATGTCTATGTTAAGAAGCAAAACTTACATGGACGTTTCCTTTCAAAATAACCAGAACCCTCACTCGACGAAGCCCTGGCAATTCCGAGGTGGAAATCAACCCTAGACTGAAAAAAAATCGTTAGACCTTCCGGAAATAAGGTCCCTAAGCCTTATGGGAAATGTAGTCTCTGGTCGATGGACTACAGCCCGGGGGGACCCTGGGAACCTGAGGGAAAAAAATACTTCCGCACACGCACAGTGCGGCGATTGGAAGGTGTTTTCTGTTCCTGGGATGCAGCCGGTAATCGTACAGTGCTTGGGTGACTGTTGAAGGGCAAAGGCCGGCTTGTTGGTTCATGGGAAGGAAGTAAAATTTTAGGCAATCCCTGCGCGCAGGGCCTTTTGGCTCAGAGAAAGCCAGGCAAGGGCAGGGCAGCGTTGCTGAGGGCCCCAGGTCTGGCGGGGCGTGTGTGGCGGGACAGTTTGCCTTGCTGATGCGGGTAGTGTACACTGCGTAGGGAGGCCGTGCTGTTGCGTTGAACTGAACCTCAGCACATTTCAGGAGCCTGCTGGCTTGCAGACAGCAGTAAACCTCTTCAGGGTAGCGGGGAAGAGGACCAGTGTATCCAGGGAACTGCTAAATGCCAAATACGGTGTCCTGCCCTTTTAAAAGAGCATGACATTTCTCAGTTACCCTGTGAGGTAAGTATCTTCATTCTTTTGCAGAGAAACGTTTGAAACGTTACCTGTTTCAAATTACATAGCTAATAAGTGAAGGAAGTAGTGTTCGTAGTTAGTTGAATTTTACCTGAAATGTCTTTTTTTTTTTTTTTTACAAGACAGCACTCTGCCTAAAACAGCGAGTTAGTTTTATTTTTTTCTGAGAAGTGAGTGTTTAAGTAAATTTCTATTTGAGATCATGTTTTTGAGAGTACTCTTGGTGTCTCTGCAGGGAAAACTGTAAATGAAGCTGTGGGTTCCTCTTGCACATTTCAGCCTTTCTTGGTTTCCAGCAGCCGTGGTTAAAATCTACAAAAGGCTAATCTGGGGCCACAGGAGATGGTGAGTTCATGGAATTGGGGTCCAGCCTGAAAGTTCCAGCTGAAGAAGTGTTGCTTCTCCACCCTCCAGTCCGTGTTAGGAAAGAGATTAATCCTGGGAAGAGACTTTCTTGACCAGGGACTTTTTACCCTATTTCAGGGCAGAGACACGAATCAACTCTCTTGTCTTTCTTATCTAGAGAGTAGGGCTTGACTCGTGGTGTTACATGCAGGGACTATGAAGGACTTTGAAAGTATCCCAAATGTTTGAGGAGAAAGGTGAGAATTACAAAATAATGGAGGGTATGGGACAATGATCAGGATTCATGGGAAAAGGAAACTTACTGGAGGAGAATGAGGGTATGTTCAGGGTAAGGGAGAATCAGGAACTATTACTGAAGACATTCTGCTTTCTAAACTCATGCATATATGGTCTCTGTCTCTCATTGGTTCTCACAAACACACATTAACAGCAGTGCATTCCCTTCATTCCCCATTCCTTTCAAGATTAAGCTGGCCCCATACATTTCAATGGTCACACTTGGCCTCTGCTGATATACTGTATTTATATTGTCACAATCTGGTAGTGCTAGAAGGACTTTTAGAAATCCTCTAGTTCTGCTTCATTTTAAGAAGGAATAAAACTAACCCTATTTGGTTGGATTGTATTATGTGTGAATAAAGCTGCTTTTAAAAAACAAAACTAACCTTGGGTGGTAATTGAGTACTTAGAATCTCACAGCAGAAGTTAGGCCTGAAATCCAGTCTTTATTTCCCAAACCATTCCTGTTCATTTGGGCCAAAGTTGCTTAATAAGTTTCTTGGGAAAACTATAACCAGAGAGAAGAAAAACAAAAACCAAATAAACAGAAACGTAATCTGTCATCTAGTGATAAGTGCTTTAGAGAAAAATAAAGACAGATTAAGGGAATACATAGTGATGATGATAGCGATGGTAGTATATGAGATGGTCAAGAAAGCCTTTTTGGTAAGTAACTTGCAATTAGAGACCTAAAGGAACTTAGGGAGTGGGCCATGCATTATCAGGGTATATCCTAGGGACAAAGAGTCCAGGTAGAAGAAATGAGAGATACTGAGCTAATCAAACTTGGCATTTTGGAGGAACATCATGGAAACAATCTGATCAGACTGAGTAGTAGGAGAGTGATTGGAGGGTTGAAGTAGATGAGATCCTAAGAGGTAGAGTGAAGATGGTGTAGGGCCTTGTAGACCTTGGTTGAATACACATACACACGCAATTATTGAAAAAGTAAAGCATTGTAAAAATATTAGAACAAATATGTAAAAGGATAAAATAAGTTATATACTATCCTGCTATCTTCACAACTTTAAACAATAATTATTTATATTATGATACATGACCCACCAGGATTGTGTCTGTACATATATGTTTTTTAACTTTTGTTTTGAAATAATCTCAAAATTACATCACAGTTTGCAAAAATAACATAAAACTCAAAGAAATCCCAACATACTTCAACCCAGATACCCATATCCACCAACTTTTAACATATTGCCACAATTGCTCATTGGATCATTCTCTCTGTCCATCTCTTCATCCATCCATTCATCTATCTTTTATTTTTCCAAACAATTTGAGAGTTGGTTGTATACATCATGTTCCTTAATACTTCATACTTCCATGTTCATTTCCTAAGAACAAGGATATTCACTTACATAACCAACTTAAGTACAGCCATCAAATTCAGGATAATGTTGATATAAAGCTTATAGTATATATAACTCAAAATGTTACATTTTAAGCATTTTTAAATGTACAGTTTAATGAGATTAATTATATTTCCAGTGTTGTGCTGCCTTTACCGTCATGCATTGCCAAAAAATTTTCATTGCCCCAGAGAGAAACTCTGTATCCATTAAATAATAATCTTCCATTTCACCCTACCCCAGTCCCTGGTAACCTCTAATCTACTTTCTGTCTCTGAATTTGCTTATTCTAGATATTTTATGTGAGTAAGATCATACAATATTGTCTTTTTGTGCCTGTCCTATTTCACCCAACATGATGTCTTCATGGTTCATCCATGTTGTAGCGTGTGTCAGAACTTCATTCCTTTTACAACTGGGTAATTCATTATATAGATAATACCACATTTTGTTTATATATTCATCTGTTGATGGACCCTTAGGGTGCTTCTACCTTTAGGCTTTTGTGACTAATACTGCTATAAACATTGGTTTATAAATATGTGTTAGAGTCCCTACTTTGAATTCTTTTGGGTTATACCACGAAATGAGATTGCTTGGTCATAATCTTAATTCTCTCTCTTTTTTTAAGATCTATTCATTTTTCTCCCCTTCCCCCACCCCATTGTCTGTTCTCTGTGTCTATTTGCTGCGTCTTCTTTTGTCCACTTCTGTTGTTGTCAGCGCACGGGAATCTGTGTTTCTTTTTGTTGCGTCATCTTGTTGTTTCAGTTCTCCGTGTGTGCAGCACCATTCCTGGGCAGGCTGCACTTTCTTTTGCACTGGGCAGCTCTCTTTACAGGGTGCACTCCTTGCGCATGGGGCTCCCCTACTTGGGGGACACCCCTGCGTGGCAGGGCACTCCTTGTGCGCATCAGCACTGTGCATGGGCCAGCTCCACATGGGTCAAGGAGGCCCGGGACGCCCTAACCACTGGGCAAAGTTCGCTGCCCGTAATTCTCTGTTCAACCAAACTTATTTCCATAGTGACCGCACCATTTTACAATCGCACCAAACAATATGTAAAGGTTCCATTTTCAAAATAGCCATACCAGTGGGTGTGAAGTAACAGCTCATTATAGTTTTGATTTGCATTTCCCTGTTGTCCAATGATGTTGAGCATCTTTTCATGTGGTTTTTTGGCCATTTGTGTGTGTCTTCTTTGGGGAAATGTCTTCTCAACATCCTTGGCCCATTTTTTAATTGCATTGTCTGTCTTTTGGTTGTTGACTTGTAGCAAGTCTTTATATATTCTGGATATTGAACCCTTTTCAGATATATGATTTGTAATTATTTTCTCCCATTCCGTAGGTTCTCTTTTTACTTCCTTTGATACAGAAAAGTTTTAAATTTTGAAGAAGACCATTTTATCTCTCTTTTCTTTTGTTGCTCGTGCTTTTGATATCATATTAAAAAATCATTGCCAAATCCAAGGTCATGAAAGTTTTTCCCTATGTTTCTTCTAAGAGTTTTATTTTCTTAGTTCTTATATTTAGGCTGTTGATCCAGTTTGAATTAATTTTTATATGTGCTGTAAAGTACGGGTTCGCTTTCATACTTTTGCTCGTGGATACCCAGTTTTCCCAACCCTTTTTGTTGAAGAGCCTTATTTTCCCCATTACATGTACTTGGCATCTTGGAAAACCAATCGGCCATACAGGTCTGTTTTTGGACTCTCATTTTATTCCATTTGTCTATATGTCTATCTTAATGCCAGTACCAGACTGTTTTGATTACTGTAGCTTTGTAGTAAGTTTAGAAATTGAAAAGAGTAAGACTTCCAACTTAGTTTTTTCAGGATGGTTTTGGCTATTTGGGTCTCTTCACCATTCAATTTGAGGATTGGCTTTCCCATTTTTGCCAGAAAAAGGGCAGCTGGGATTTTGGGTTTGCATTGATCTGTAGATTATATCTTTAGGATCAATTTCTGAGATAAAACAATCACTAGATCAGAGATTAATGATAAATTGTAATAGATCAATAGGACAGAAATATACACATGTACCCAAGAGCGCATCCTTGTCCGAGACTCCTACGGTCATATCAGAATCACATGTGAACATGTTGGTGCTTCCATAACACGGTCTTCCCTGACTTGTCTGAAAGATTCTCCACTTGATAGCCTTTTCTATAGTTGGTATCTAGGTAATTATTTCCAAGTTGGTAAGGCGGGGAACTCTCCCTGCCTCCATCTTCTTTTCATAATCTGTAGTTTTCTAAGATCAGCAGAAAATGACCAGTTTCCATGCAAGAAAGACGTCTATCCATCCATTTATTCATTCAAATTCCACTTTGACTCAACTATATAATAGATAAGATAAATATGAAAAATATGGGTTGAAATAGAGATTTAGTAGAAAGCTAGAAAATTAATATGCAGGCCATAGTTTATAATATTGAAATAGCAATTTGTGTTTAATCTTGGCAGTCATAGAAAAGGAATACACAATCAGTGAAATCATTGGCCTTGTCTGAGAGAATAAGGTGTAACAGTTCCATAGATTAAGATTTTCCTGATACTTGATAGGTAAGAATTTTTTTGATGAGTCCTTATATAGAAGTTTTGTAATAAATGCAGCAGCCATTTTCCTATGTTATTCTTTAGAGAATAACTTGGTTTAAGCAGAATACAGGAACACAAAGCAGTGGTCAGTGAACTCTTTCTAATATATATATGCATTTTATGTTTTAATATGATTTTGTTCTCATAGATTTTAATTCTTAATTAAGTTCAGAATAGTTATTAGTTATCCTGTATAACTTACTATAAACCATGAACTATAAATAGAATCAAAGGAATTGCTCTGAAGCCTTTCCATGTGCTTTGTTACAGGGATCAGTGACTTTCCAGAATGTGGCTGTGGACTTCACCCTGGAGGAGTGGCAGCTGCTTGATTGTGCTCAGAGGCAACTGTATTGTGATGTGATGCTGGAGAACCTGAGGAACCTAATCTCAGTGGGTAAGGATAATAAGGAATATGCTTCCACCTCTTTAGTCTTTAAAGGCGTTAAAGGCTTTAAGACTCAAAGAGGTAGACCTGAGTTCTGATCTAATTGTTTTTCCTTAACACTATGTCCTTGTTCTGTGTTGTTTCCCATGAACAGGATGTCCAGTTACTAAAACTAAAGTGATCTTCAGGGTGGAGCAAGGACAAGAGCCATGGATGGTGGAGGGGGAGAACCCATGTTGGAGCTATCCAGGTAAGTGACAGAAAATCAGATAGTGGAAGTTCTGGAATTGAAATCCCAGTGGATCTGTGAGGGACAGACACCTTTAAAATACTTTCCAGGAAATACCTCTTAAAAACCACAGACATTTGGAAATAACTGGGTATACTTGATATACCACCATCAGATCCCCAAATGACATCTTCACTTTTACTCTCCCCACTTAGGTGCTCTTTGTTCAGCTTTTGTGTGTATCTCTCCTATTTTCTCTGTACCCTTACATTGCCTGTTTCATCTAGGCCCTTGCTTTTTGTTCTTTTTTTTTTGGAGGTACTGGGGATTGAACCCAGGACCTCGTACATGGGAAGCAAGCACTCAACCACTGAGCTACATCTGTTCCCCAGTGAGAGTTAGTATTTTTCATTTGTTTGTTTTTAGAAGGTACCAGGGATTGAACCTGGGACCTTGTACATGGGAAGCATGCACTCAACCACTTGAGCTACCTTGCTCCCCATTGCTTTGTTCTTTTTTCTCTTAATTCCTAAAAAGCTTCATTCTTCTTCCTTCTTCAACATGATCACAGATCCTTTTCCTTACCGTTAGTTTTTCTAACATAGTCAGATTGAGTAGATTTGAAGGAATGAGGAATGATGAAAGAGTCTAAAAGTGTTGCACTAATAGGAGTCCCTCCCAGTGGAAGAAAATTGCAGAAATAGAGAATTGTCCTCTTACCCATTTCCCCCATTTATTATATCAGTGGACTTAGCATTTGCAGGGTTTTGAGCCTAGCAGTGATGATGATGTCTTGGGTATTGTTTTAGTTTCCTGGACTCCTCTATTAAATACCATGAAATGGAAGGGGTTAACAATGGGACTATATTAGCTCAGAATTTTGAAATCGGGATAATATTCAAATCAAGGCATCATTAAGGTGAGGCTTTCTCCCTGCAGACTGGTGTTCTGGGGCTGGCTGCCAGCCATCCTTGGTCCTTAGTTTGTCATATGGCAAGGCACATGGCAGCGTCTTCTGGCCTCTTCTTTCTTTTCCAAATTCTGTTGATTTCAGCTTCTGGCTGCTCCCTCTGTGGCTTTCTTTCTGTCTGAATTTCATTCCGCTTATAAAGGACTCCAGTAATAGGATTAAGATCCATCCTGATTGGGCTGGGCTACATCTTAACTGAAGTAACCTCATCAAAAGGTCCTACTTACAATGGGTTAGCACCCACAGGAATGAATTAAATTTAAGAACATGTTTTTCTGGAGTACATATAGCTTCAGACCGTAATGATGATATGTCATTGTAACAGTAGACAGAATTAACCTTAACCACAAACTTGTTTTTATATAGTTAGTAAGGACTGGAACTCTTGTGTTTCAGGTCTCCAGGATTAATGCAATCCCTTAACTGTGGAAGCCAAAATGTGAAATTTGAGTCAAAGAATATGGTGTCAGGGATAAAGCAGGTCTCTTGGCCTATTCTTTTTGGCAGATTGAAAGAGGTTATAAAAAGCAGGATTGGTTGTTAAGATAAATTCTTATCCAGGAATCTTACTAGAATAAATTGATCAAGGCAAACAGAATTTGCTTCTGGCCTCTTTTAAGTGTCTTGCTGGACCTCTGTATTTTTGGGTATATGTAGGAATTAAAGAATGGGTACTACCAGAAGCGGAGTTGGAGAACTTTCTACAAATACTCCTCAACTGTGGTTTGGATGGGATTGCAGGCAGAGGATATTGAAATGTTCTTATAGATAAAAGGGAGTTGATGATTTGATAATTCACTTTGTATTTGTGTGCAGGATAAGTAAGAGGGGCAAGAGGAGATTAGGTAAAACACTAATAAGGCAATTTTTTAAAAAAATTTTTTTTTTTTTTTTGCACAATTTAGTTGTAGGCCTTGACTCTGATCGAATTTCTCCAATCAGTCCACCTCCTCTCTTATTTTCCCTGTAAGTTCTTTATTTCCTTGTTTTTCTGATTACTCATTCATTTCTCTTAAGACTGGTATCCCTATTTTTAGAGCTTACATGCATTCTTGTGAAGAGTCCTTTTTAACTTCCTTTGTCTTCATTATGATTTTACCTTGTCACTATTTCACCATCTTTCATAGGTTGGAAAGTCGTAATTGTAAATAGGAGCTATTTATTCTCATTATCTGTTTTCCAGGAGCCCCTATTTCAGCAGATTTTTTCATACAAGCCCAGGGGCAGGGCAAATACAGGTCGTTTTGTTGCCCAAATGAGAAGTTAGACCTAAAACTAGAGTCTTCTTGAAATGTCTTTCTGTAATATGATGTTGTTTTGTTTTGTTTTATTTTGCTCCTATTTAGAAGTTGTCTGCTTACTTGATGATGAGCTAGAGAGACAATGGGGAAGCAGAGATAATTTTTTGAACCCAAATGTGTTCACCTTCAAGGAAACACTGACTAAGGAGAAAGTCCAAAATTATAATCTGAATATAGACCTTATTTCTTCAAGAAAAAAACAACATGAATATGACTCAAATGGAAATAGTTTGGAACCTAATTTAGACTTATTCCATTATAATAAAAGTTACACTGGAGAAAACTCTTATGAATGCAGTGACTATGGGAAAGCCTTCAAAAATAAATGTTATCTAATTAGACATAAAAAACAACATTCAAGGGAAAAACACTTTGAGTGCAATGGATGTGGGAAAGCCTATAGTAGAAAGGAACACCTTATAACTCATCAACAAATTCATAATGGAGAGAGACCCTTTGTGTGCAGTGATTGTGGGAAAGCCTATAGCAGGAAGGCACACCTTGTAACTCATCAAAAAATTCATAATGGGGAGAAACCCTTTGTGTGCAATGATTGTGGTAAAGCTTTTACGCATAAAGGACAACTTGTGGTCCACCGGAGACTTCACACTGGAGAGAAACCTTATGAATGCAGTCAGTGTGGGAAGACATTCACTTGGCACTCCTCCTTTAATCAACATGTCAAGTCTCATTCACTTGAGAACTTATTTGAATGTAAGGAATGTGGGAAAACCTTCAGGTATAATTCATCCCTTTATAAGCATTATAGATTTCATACAGGAGAAAAACCGTACAGGTGTAGAAAATGTGGCAAAGCCTTTGCAAACTCATCAGTACTTGTTATGCATCAGAGAATTCATACAGGAGAGAGACCCCATGGATGTACTGAATGTGGCAAAGCCTTCATCAAGAAGTCTCATCTCCTTAAACATTGCTTAATTCATACAGCTGAGCATCAACATGAATGTAAAATATGTGGGAAATTTTTTCACCGGAAGCCAAACCTTATTTTTCATCAAAGAAGTCATAAAAAAAAGGAAGACTTATGAATGTGGAAATAATGATAAAACCCTATTGACTGAATGAATGTGCATGTACTGAAATTCATATTCTGTTATCTTATTGATTTTGTTAAAAAGATTAAAGAAATTCCACTGGCAGTAAGTAATCCATATATCTTCTCTGCTTACTTCAATATAGTTAATGTAGAATCAGTGAGAATTTTGTTTGCTGTTGGTTTTGTTTTAGTTATCAACCAGCTGATTCCATTAATAGGTTTGTGGGAGTCATTTTTGAAGACAGCTATGCCATTTTCCCCTTTGTGTACCATTGCAAATCCCCAGTGAGTGCTTAGTGATGTGTTACACTGAGTAATGGATTGTCTGAGGTCCCCAAGACAATAGACCCAACACTGTATTTTCTCACCTGAACATGATTTTCCAGTGTTTATAATCATCCAATATACCCCCAGAGTCCTCCTTTCTGTTTGGGAGCAATTAAATGTTGATATTTTAAAACAAAATGAGAGCAGGGAAAATTGACAAAATTTATTAAGTAAGAAAATATATAAAAAATCTTTAGAAGATCTACACTTGAAAATGTAGCTTGAATATCTTCATGTCTGCTCTTCTATTTTTTAAGCCTTGTTGCATTGTGGATTATTGTTGCTAATTTAATGATCTTTTCAAATGAATAATTTTAAATTGGGAACTCATCCTACCTTTCATTAAAAAATCAAGGCCAAAAAAAAAAGATTACAGAAAAATTTTAGTTATGTGTGGTAGACAGTTTAGCTGTTGAGTATAAAGCTTAGGAAGTTGTGAGAAATGGAATGATCGAGGCATCAGGGTAACGGTTACATGTATGCATTGTATCTGATTTATGAATCACTATTTCCAAACACCCAGTATTCTAGTGTATACATAACAGCTACATGGAAAGCTTTCTATCAATGATGTCATTCTTTGCTTCATCAGCATAATCTTAACCTCAAAACATGATTATGATTTGGCAAGAAAACCAAAATATTTACACTCAAACTGAACATGATCTTAGATCTCCAGAAGACTATTTATCTTTATTTGAAGTCTGTGCTCTTCTGTCATTGTCAAAAACATGTCTGAAATAGCCATGCCTAATGTAAACAACATCCTACTCTTCACATCTACCTTCCTTCTAGAAAATGTTATACCTTGAGATATTTTTACTTTTACTTTTTATTCCCATTTAACAGCAACACTCAGAAATGTTACTTTTGGCAGGGGAAAGGAAGGGGGAGTTTTTGCTTAATGGGCCCAGAGTTTATGTTTGAGGTGATGAAAAAATTGGGGTAATGGATGTTGGTGATGGTAGTACAATATTGTGAATGTAATTAATGCTAGTGAATTGTACAATTAAAAGTGGTTACAAAAGGAAATTGAGTTTATAATGTTACTACAATAAAAAGTTTAAAAGAAAATGCCATTTTGTTTAAAGTATTTGTACTCACATTAGATCAAAAAAGTTTTTGAATATAAAAAATAAGGAAGCAGATGTAGCTCAGTGGTTGAGCACCTGCTTCCCATGTAGGAGGTCCTGGGTTCAATCCCAAGTACCTCCTCGAAACAAACCCAACTCTGCTGGGGAGCAGATGTAGTTCAGTGGTTGAGCCCTGGCTTCCCATGTATGAGGTAGTGGGTTCAATCCCCAGTACCTCCTTTAAAAAAAAAGGTTAATTTTTATTAATTTTATGTTTAATAAATATTTAATTTTATGTTTATACAATGCCTTATATATATATATATACACAAAAAAAAAACACAAAAATTTGATAAGGAAAATACCGCCTGAAATTCCATATTCCTGAAAAAAAAACCACATTTTAGTGACCCCCATGTCATGAATCTCTTTATACCTATATAAAATGATGATATTTTACCTAAGTGATATCAGTGTCATGTAGTATATATCATATACACATTTAGTAAAATATTTTAAAATATTTTCTTTATTTACATGTATATTTAGAAATAGTTTGTTTTAATTACTTGTGCCTTTCCGGTCAACTATTCCCCATACAGAGACACTGTCCCCATACCTAGTCTCATAAATAGGAAAGGGTTCAAGTGATTTTTTTCAAAAAGAGGGATTTCTCCCAACCTTGGGGAAAGTTCAGTTCTCCCAAATTTTGGGGGCCAGGGTGTCCAACAGGTCCTCTCAGCAACTGTGGGTGGCCCAGTGCCACACTTCCCCTTTAGGACTTAAATTCTCAAGACACTCCACATTCTGATCCTTGGCCTGGGGGCTCTTTGCTGCTTGTTACTACACTGTCCTACAAAAGAGGAATTGCTGAGATGCTTTCTGACCTGGGTCAGCTTTCTTAACGTTGTGGAGCAAGTTGCTACACGGGACATATGGGAACACAGGCTCAGGCACGGCAGAGATTCTTAGCAGATGACACTTTATTACTTACACAGCACAAGGGCTCCAAAAGAACAGGGAAAGAGGTTCTATTGTGACTGGCTCCCCAGAGAGCCAACTGCTCAGATCAGGGTTGGTAGGTTGTGGTGCCACACTTCCTGCTCCACCTCAGATATAAGGGACTCTGAACTGCTCGATTGCTTGATGTTTATGCATTCCAGGGAGAGGGTGTCCTGCCACTGAACAAAAAGTATATATCAAGCAACCTTTGTGCAGAGTTCCCACTCAAAAAGCAGCTGGGGCTGCTTGTTCCCAGTTATGGGTTCAAGGTATGGTGAGATTGTTCCATTTCTGGGTAGCTTGATTTTTATGGTTGAGAGTCCCAGATTGAAACAGAAACATACTGAAACGTCTCCACACAAAAGCGGGCAAAGGGGGGATAAGCAACGGCGGGAGATGGCTGCTGAGCATGTCCATGATTCCCCAGCACTTGAGTTTATGTGTGGGTCTCAGGTGGCTAAAGTCCCTGAGTTTATATTTGGTATAATCACATATTTGTGCATTTTTAAGTGCTTGTTTGAAAGATTTAGTCCAGTAAGAAGAAAATTGAACCCAGAAGGAAAGAGGAGAATGTAAGGAGCAAAACATGTTGGTAAATCTGAATTTAAGTGTTGTCTAAGTAATTTGAATAGATTGGTTTGGGAGGGCTAGAAGTAAGATGAAATTAATGTACTAGATAACATTGGAAAGGTATGTGAAATCAGGGTAGAAGTATAAGCTCTTCTGGGAAAGGATAGAGATAATCAACTTTGTACTTAAGTGTGCATTTTTAAAATTGAAGGATAACTAGTAAAAGAAGTGGAGTATATTACAAGTGACCTAGAGAGTAAAAAGGGACTAAAGAGAACTATCAACCCAATGAAAAATAGGAAAGGAAAACTAACAAAAAAGCCACTATAAATAGAAAGCAAAAAAAAAAAAAAGATGGCCGGAATATGTTAAAGTATATCACTAGTCACAATAAATGCAATTGGATTAAATTCACCTGTCCTGAGTGATAATAATGTTGTTATAGGTTTTTCTTAAAGGGTGCAACATTAAATTCAGTTGAGAGGCCTTTGATTAGATTGCTTGATAAGATCACTTTAGGGCTTTTTTTTAAACAAATCAATTTTATTGATATATATTAACAGCATACAATTCATCCAAAGTGTACAATCAGTGATATTTGGTATAATCATGTATTTGTGCATTCATAACTTCAATCACCATTATTTTCATTATTTCCTTAATATTAAAAACAAACAAACAAAAAAACCCAGACAATCAAACAAGAAAATTCTTCACCTCTCAATCTCTGTTTTCCCTGCTGTATATAGCTGCTATTTCTTGCTATCCCTGCAAAATTATTTATTTATATATTAATCAGTTTTACTGAGATATATTCACATACCCTATGATCCATCTAAAGTGAATAATCAATGGCTTTTTGTATAATCACAATGTTGTGCATTCATTATCACACAAAAATTTAGAATTATTTCATTATTCCAAAAAGAAAATCTCCATATCCTTTAGCATACCTTCCCTAGCCCTACATAACCACTAATCAAATTTCATTTTTATAAATTGATCTATATTTGCATTTTATATAAATGGAATCATACAATATATTACACAATATATTTAGTTCATAATAATGCAATCATATAGTATTTGTCTTTTTGTGTCTTCTGACTTGCTTCACTCAATATAATGTCCTCCAGATTCATCCGTGTTGTCATATGCTTTACGACTTCATTTCTTCTTACTGCTGCATAATATTCCATTGTGTGAATATACTACAGTTTGTTTATCCATTCATCAATTGATGGACACCTGGGTTGTTTCCAACTTTTGACAGTCATGAATAATACTGCTATGAACATAGGTGTGCAGATGTCTATTCTTGTCACTGCTCTCAGTTCTTCTGGGTATATATCCAGGAGTGTTATTGCAGGGTCATGTGGCAAATCAGTATTTAGATTCTTTTTTTTCTATGTTATTTTTTAAATTAAAGTTAATAGATCACAAGGAACATTACATTAAAAAACATTAAAAAAACAAAAAACATAAAAGGTTCCCTTATAACCCACTCACCACCCCCCACCTCATCATTTTTGTAAATTGTATATTTTTGAAGATATATACATCACCAAAAAAATGTTACATTAAATAATATAAGAGGTTCCTGTATACCCCCTACCCCCCCACCCCACTCCTCCCACACCAACAACCTACCCCATCATTGTGGCATACTCATCGCACTCGGTGAACACATTTTGGGGCACTGATGCACTACACAGATAATAATTTACCCTGTAGTTCACACTCTCCCCCCGTACATTCGGTGGGTTATGGCAGGATATATAAAGTCCAGCATCTGACCCTGAAATATCATTTAGAACAACTCAAAATCCCAAAAATTCCACCCCCCACTGTCATATCTCTACTTCCCTCTCCTGCCCTCAGCAAATACAGTGGCCACTTTCTCCACCTCGATGCTAAAATTTCTTCTATTACTCATCACAATACTTTTATAGTAGGATATCAGTAAGTCCACTCTAGTCCATATTTTATTCCTTCATTCTGTGGACCCTGGTATGGTGATGCCCTCTCCACCTCTAGATGGAGAGGGGGCTTAGGTTCCACACGGATGATGGATGTAATTCCTCTGCTTGCAGTTGTAGGCACTCTAGATTCCCTGGTGTGGTGGTTGACCATCTTCACCTCCCTGTTAGCTGACCTGGGTAAGACCAACGAACCAGAGAGTAGGAGTCACCACTCTGCTGAGACTCAGGGCCCAGCTGGCACATGGGCAGTCCAGAGATTCAAGTCTCCTGAGTATGCCACATCCTTAGTGCCAACCACTGGTTCAGTAAAAGTGACAGAAGAGGCATGTGTAGAAAAGTCACATCTGAGTCCAGCTCCATCACACTCCGGAGCACAAATTCCAAAGTAGGGCCCTCTGCCATGGCACAGAGCTCCAAATCCATGTGCCATGATCATATACCCCGTGGATCTCTGTAGCCTTCAGGAGAACCAGTATGTAGGGTTGTAACTACTTTTTATATTTAGATTCTTTAGGAACTGCCAAAACAGTCCTCCACAGTGGCCAAACCATTCTGTATTCCCACTGTGGCAGTTTGGGATTGTTTATGAATTCCAAAAATAGATACTGGATTATGTTTGTAAACTGGTCTATTCCTCTGGGTGTGATTAAATTATGATTAGGGCTTTGATTGGGCCAGTAGGACACTGAGCCCCCATCCCCTTGGGCTGGAAGTGAGTCCCCTTGGGTAGGGACTTACAGAGAAACTGTACTGCAGAGAAGGGAGGTTAGAGTTTTGAGCTGGACCCTGGAAAGTAAACACATGGGAGAGAGACAAAGACTAGAGAGCCTGATAATCTACAGCTGACCTTGTGGAGAGACCAGAGCAGCTGAGCCAGAGAAGTACAAGGTCCAGGAGAGAGATGAGACTTACGCCAGCTTACACCTGATATTGGAAGAAGCTGGGACCACAGAGCCTCAAGAAGAAGAGGAAGGCTAAATGTCAGGAGCCAACTTGCTCCAACACATGGCAACAGACTTTGGTGAGGGAAGTAACTTATACTTCATGGCCTGGTAACTGTAAGCTTCTACCCCAAATAAATACCCTTTATAAAAGCCAACAGATTTCTGGTATTTTTGCATCAGCACCCCTTAGGCTGACTAATATAACCACCAACAGTGAATAAGTGTTTCTCTCGCTCCACATCCTCTCCAACACTTATAGTTCTCTGTGTTTTTTAATAGTGGTCATTCTGATAGGTGTGAAGTGATATCTTACTGTAGCTTTGATTTGCATTTCCCTAATCGTTAGTGATGTTGAATATTTTTTCATGTGTTCATTTGTTTCAATATATTTACTGATTTCTCTTGCAATTTCTTCTTTGACCCACTGATTATTTAGGAGTGTTGTTTAGTCTCCATACATTTGCAAATTTACCTTTTTCCTGTCTATTATTAATTTCCAGTTTCATTCCATTATGATCTGAGAAGGTGCTTTGTATAATTTCCATTTTTTTATATGCATTGAGAACTGCCTTGTGACCCAATATGTGTTCTATCCTGGAGAAAGATCCATGGCACTTGAGAAGAATGCATAACCCACTGAATTTGGATGCAATGTTCTGTATATGTCTGTTAGGTCTAACTCCTTTATCATATTGTTCAGGTTCTCTGTTTCCTTGCTGATCTTCTGTCTAGTTGTTCTAGCTAATGTTGTGAGTGGTGTGTTGAAATCTCCATTGATTATTGTAGAGATGTCTATTTCTCCCTTCAGTTTTGCCAGAGTTTGTCTCGTGTATTTTGGGCATCCTGGTTAGGTGCATAGATATTTATGACTATTCGTCATAATATCTGGTGCACCTAACCACAATTCCTGGTGGATTGTCCCCTTTATTAATAAATAATGGCCTTCTGTGTCTCTTATAAATTTTTTGCATTCAAAGTTGTTTTGCACAATATTAGTGTAGCTACTCCTATTCTGTTTTGGTTACTGTTTGTGTGGAGTATCTTTTTCCAACCTTTCTTTTTAGCCAACTTTTATCCCTGGGTCTAAGGTGGGTCCCTTGTAAGCAGCAAATTGATGGCTGATGGTTTTTTTTTTCAATCCATTCTGTCAGCCTACATCTTTTGATTGAGGATTTTAATCCATTCACATTCAATAATATTACTGTAAATGCATTATTTACTTCCACCATTTTCTTCTTTGGTTTTCATATGTCATATAATATTTTTTGTCTGTCTTTTTACTCTTTTGGTTATCCTTTCTCTATTGTTTCTTCTATACTCTCCTCCAAACCTCTTTCTCCTTTTTCTTTCAAGTTCTAAGGCTTTCTTTAATATTTCCTGCAAAGATGGAAACTTTTTTATGAACTCTCTTAGTTTCTGTTTGTTTGTGAATATTTTATACTCACCCTCACATTTGAAAGACAATTTTGCCAGATAAAGAATTATTGCCTGGCAGTTTTTCTCTTTCAATGCCCTAATTGTATCATACCACAGTCTTCTCACCTCCATGGTTTCTGATGAGAAATCTGCACTAGATCTTACTGGGCATCTCTTGTGTGTGATGGCTTGCTTCTCCCTTACTACTCTCAGAGTTTTCTCTTTATCTTTGGTGTATGACATTCTGAGTAATATGTGTCTTGGAGTAGGTCTATTCAGATTTATTTTGATTGGGGTACAGTGTACTTCTATCTATCTATCTATCTATCTATCTATCTATCTATCTATCTATCTATCTATTTTAATACTACATTAAAAAAATATGAGGTTCCCATATACCCCCTCATCCCCCTCACCCCACTCCTCCCATAACCACAACCTCCTCCAACATCATGGGACATTCATTGCACTTGGTGAATACATCTCTGAGCACTGCTGCACCACCTGGTCAATGGTCCATATTATAGTTTACACTCTCCCCCAGTCCACCCAGTGGGCCATGGGAGGACATACAATGTCCAGTAACTGTCCCTGCAGTACCACCCAGGACAACTCCAAGTCCTGAAAATGCCCCCACATCACATCTCTTCTTCCCACTCCCCACCCTCAGCAGCTACCATGACCACTTTCTCCATCTCAATGCTACATTTACTTCCATTACTAATCACATTAGTTCCAGAATAGAGTACCAGCAAGTCCACTCTTATCCATATCTATTCCTCCATTCTGTGGACCCTGGGATGGTTATGCCCACTACACCTCTGTATCAAGAGGATCTTTAGATTACACTTGGATGATGGATGCAATTCTCCTGTTTGCAGTTGTAGACACTCTTGGCTCCCTGGTGTGGTGGTTGACTTTCTTCACCTCCCTGTTAGCTGGCTGGGGTAAGTCCAATAACCAGAGGGTAGGAGTTGCAAGTCTGTTGAGGCTCAGGGCCTGGCTATTGCATGGACAGTCCAGAGACTCAGGTCCCCTGAGTATACACTAAACCCCAGCGCCAACCACAGGTCCAGTAAAAGTGACAGGAGAGACTTGTGAACAAAGATTATACCTGAGTCCAACGCCATCACACTCAGGAACACAAACTCCAAAGTAGGGCCAACTGACATGGCACTGAAGTCTATCTGCCATGACCATAAAACCTGTGGGTCTCTATTACCCTCAGAAGAACCAATAACTTGGGTTGTGTCTACTTTAGCTGACTCTGGGACTCTGCTGAGGTGTGCATAAGGGTGACCCCTCTGATGACCTCCCAGCTCTTTTTGGAGATTCATAGTCATATAAATTCATTTGTCCTTTCCATTTCCCCCTTTTATTCAAGGTCAAAAAGCATTTTTAACTCCTGATATTACATGTAGGCTAAGATATTCTGCTGGTCTGAGTTGACCCTTTTATTCAAGGTCATTCTCCAGACACATCATCAGCTGGTACTTGGTAGTAATCCCTCAGTGCCAGGGAGGCTCATCCCTAGGAGTCATGTCCCACGCTAGGGGGAAGGCAATGCATTTACATGCTGAGTTTGGCTTCGAGACTGGCCACATTTGAGCAACACGGAGGCTCTCAGGAGGTAACTCTTAGGCACCCTGCAGCTCTAGGCCTAGTTCTTATTTCAGGCACACAGACCCACAAGCATAGTCATTAGCATCAGGGGCTCATTGTTGGACCATCCTTCCTTATTGGTTTTAGCCATTGCACTCAGGGGATTGTTGCTGTTCCGTTAAGGAATGTGACAAAGCTCCCCAGGCCAGGAACTCAGCACTCTCCCAGCCATTGTTCCCAACCGTAACCACTATGAAAATATTCAAACATTTTTATGCACCCTGCACATATGCCTTGGAGAACTCCCTCCCAACCATGCACCCCCCCACCAATAACACCCCACACCAGTATTCCTCCCCCGCCACCACTGAACCCCTCTGTGGTCCAAAACCTCCCCAAAAATGAAGCCCAATAAATTGCCAGATTCCATTAATAGTAAAATGGAGTATAGTGATGGGTTTAGAGGTTAGATATAGAATACATACTAATTTAGAAAAGTTAAAGTAAAAATAAATTGGGGTATCAAAAAATTAAAAAATTAAAAAGCTTTCTTTTTTATGTTTTGCCTTCCATCACTGCAATAAGAGTTGCCCTGTATGCACATTGGCAAGGCAACTTCTTCTATCTCTTCCTCAGTGTCTACATCCTTTCTTTTTCTTTTTCTAATTATTAAGCTTGTCTTCACAAAAGATTTAGACCACAGTAATTCATATATACAATATACAGTACTCCCACATATTCAACATCAGACACTTTGTCCCTTCCCCAGCAATAATCTTTTTACATGTTCATACTATATTTACTGCAACTGATGTACAGATATTGAGACAATAGCTTTCAAACAAGCTTACACTTGGGTTTTTATATTGTGGCTTATATTTTAGACTACACAATTTTCTAAATTTTTAGTTATCTTATGTTTTACATTTTGATTTACATTTTAGCCTAGTTAGGGTTAGGGTTAGAGTTAGGGTTAGGCCCCTATCCATTTTTGGTGTAATTTAACATGTCCTGTATCCATCCTTGCATAATCTTGTGGAACACTTCCATTGCCCCACAGTTACACTGATTCCACCTATTCAATACCTCTTTCCCCCTCCCCTCAGGACCCACAGTGACAATTACTCTTCATTGCTTGAAGGGCCATATTCAGAGATACTTGCAACAATGTCTGAGAGAAGGAAGAAATGACAAATTCCGAGGTGAGAAGATGCATTTTCGTTTCTCAGTCCAGAGTGTGTGTCTGTTCTGGAGAAAAGAGATAAATTCCTCTTTCTTCCTTAGGAGAGTGGAAGGAAAACAACTTATATGGAGCATTTACTGCATATTAGACACACTTAACATGGACTTTTCTTCTAATACAACAGTTGTAAGAAGTGGATATATTTCCATTTTACAGATGTGACAACAGGTTCAGTAAGGTTAAGAGACTTGTCAGTGTCTCCAAACTATTAAATAATGGAGCCAAGATTGATCTGTTGACTCTGCTGTATGTGATGTTGATGAACAAGCCTTCCTATCCAGGGACTGAGCCTAAATTGTTCACATCTAGATGGCTGGGCTTAATCTGTGAAATGAAGAACTTCAAAGAGAATGTTTTTTTCTCCTGGTCAGGTGCACTCCTAAAGGTTTGGTTTCTTCTCCACTGAACATGTTACTCATTCATCATCTACTTAGGGCTACTCTGTGCTCAGTTGTAAGAACAGAACAAATAGAATTAGTGCAGTGCTTACCTCAAATAGTGTTTGGTTTCTTCGGGGAGATAATGTATACACAGATGAAATACTGAATGCTATATCATGTATACATCAAATATAATTCAAGGAAGTCACACTTAAATGTCAGTTTGAGGAGTACGGTCAGTGGTATCAGTACTAGAAGAGGAAAAAATAAGTGTAGACTGGGGTGAATAGGGAAGACATCCTGAGGGAGGTGAGCTTTCATTTCTTAAAGATATTTAAGTATATGATTAACTTCCATACCTCTTTCAAGTGCTTACCTTATTTTGTTGTTGGTAATTGCTCTATGGCCAAGTTAAGTAATCAGTTTGTTATTTATTTATTTATTTATTTATTTATTTATTTATTTATTTAATTCCCCTCCCCTCCCCCGGTTGTCTGTTTTCTGTCTTTTTGCTGCGTCTTGTTTCTTTGTCCGCTTCTGTTGTCGTCAGCGGCACGGGAAGTGTGGGCGGCACCTTTCCTCGGCAGGCTGCTCCCTCCTTCGCACTGGGCGGCTCTCCTTATGGGTGCACTCCTTGCGCGTGGGGCTCCCCTACGCGGGGGACACCCCTGTGTGGCAGGGCACTCCTTGCGCGCATCAGCACTGCGCATGGGCCAGCTCCACACGGGTCAAGGAGGCCCGGGGCTTGAACTGCGGGCCTCCCATGTGGTAGACGGACGCCCTAACCACTGGGCCAAAGTCCGTTTCCCAGTAATCAGTTTTTATAAGTGGTTCAGTGTTGGAAACAGGCACAGTGGTCTCACAAGGAGAGACATACTGTTTCCATGGCTATGCTTACACCCTAAGGAATGCGGTAATTACGAGTTCCCAGCAAACTGGATGAAGCTGTTAAAGGCTGAAAGAAAAGATGAGCGCCTACCTTTTGTAGTAAATACAACACTTAGACTTTGTACCTTGAGATAAGATTTTTTGAGTTCCTTAGTAATGCTAATAGTTAACTGCTTGTTGCTGCTTGTTGTCAGGTAGACTGGGATATATAGAGAGCCCCTTGTAAACAATAAAGTTGTCTGATGAGTCTCTACTCGAAGACCCCCTGATCCCAGCTCTCTCATTCTTCCTTTCTTTATCTTTCTTACTCTTTCTTTCACTCTCCTTTTTCTCTTTCTTTCATTCCCGATACCCTTCAGGTCCAAATTTCCAACAGTTCAAGTGTGCTTGAGGAGAATGCATATTTTCTAAATGGCAGCTGCCAACTTCTGTATGTGTCAATACATTTTCTGCATCTTTACTGATTTGCTTTTATTAGCTTGGCCTATCAATTGAGAAAAATGTGTGGAATCTCTGAGTGGTAGTTTTCTCTCTGTAGCCCTTCCATTGTTTTTTCTTTTCTAAATAAAATATTAAGGTATATCATTCATGAACATACATAAACAATTTAAGTGTATTGTAAAAGTTGTGAACTTATAAAACATGCATATCATCACAAAGGGCTCTGATATATCACTCACTACCAGTACCTTGCATTGTTGTGAAACATTTGTTACAAATGGTCAAAGAGCATTGTAAAAATATTACTACTGACTATAGCCCATATCTTACATTTGGTGACTTTTCCCCCTACCTACCCAATTATTAATACCCTATATTAGTATTATACATTTGCTATAGTTCATGAGAGAATGTTCTCATATTTGTCCTGTTAAACTCAGTCCATCACCACTGGATTCCCTGTGTTATACAGCCCCATATTTTGTCCAATCCATTCAAAGTGTACACTCAGTGGCTCTAGTTTTCATCACACTGTTGTACTGTCATCACCTCAGTCAATTTTAGAACATTTTCATTACACCAGAAGTAAAAATCCTATACCCCCTTATACCCCCCATTGTTGTCTTTTAGAATTGATATATTCTTTGCCATTGCTGCAAAAATATTACAATATTACTATTAACTATGTCCATAAGTTACATTTGTCATAATTTTACCATGTATCATCAGTCTTAACACTTTGTAAAAAATAGTATATATATATATATACTATTAACCACAATCTTTATCTGCCAACGAATTCACTGTTATACATTCCCTAGATTATTCTCTAGTTTCCTTTCAATTGGCATTTATGTCTGGTGACTACCCCTTTCAGCCACCAACTCATTTATAAATCAGCAGTGTTAATTTTACTCACTATAATGTGTTACCATCAACTCTCTTCATTTCCACACTTTTACAACAAAGCTTATTAAAAATTCTACATGCATTAAGCATTAGCTTCCATTCTCAACCCACATTCTACTTCCTAATGAACTATACTCTGGAGTTTACCTCTGTGAGTTTACACATTGTATTTAGTTCATATTAGGGAGACAATATTAGCCCTTTTGTATCTGGCTTATTTCACTCAACATAGTATTCTCAAGGTTCATCTATGTCGCGGGTTCTTAACCTTTTTTGTTCCACAGACCAATTTGCCAGTCAAGTGAAAATCATGGACCCTTTCCTAGAATGTACCAACGGGTAGTTTTATGACACTTGACATTGGCATGCCTTTAAATTAAATTTTAGGATTATTCAAAATTACGTTTTACAACTTTCCCATAATTTCAATATCTGATAACCTAACACAGTTCAACATCTGTTCAAAAGGTCATTTTTGGCAAACGTTTAGAAATTCGAGTTTTCCCACAGTATCATAAAACCATCTCCACTATCCTTACCAACCTTTTTGCTGGCAGTTATCCACTGCATTCAGAACATGCTCCATCAAAATAAAAATCATACTAAGTCCACACTATATTGTATATTATTTAATAAATATATCACATTCATACCAACACGTCCCTACAAGAATAACTTTTTTTTGAATTTTCTGTTCAAGTTCATGGACCCCCTGAAATCTTTCCAGGAATCCATTGGGGGGTCCTTGGACCCCTGGTTAAGAACCCTGATCTATGCTGTCATATACACCTGGATTTCGCTTTTTCTTACAGCTGAATAGTACTCTATTGTATGCATATACCATATTTTATTTATCTATTCATGAGTTGATGGATACTTGGGGCTGGTTCCATATTTTAGCAAATGTGAATAATGCTGCTAGGAACATCAGTGTGCAAATGTCACTTTGCATCCTTTCAGTTGATCTGAATATATTCCTAGTAACAGCATTGCTAAAATGATACAGCAGTTCTATATTCAGCTTGAGATACTTTCAAACTATTTTCCACAGAAGCTGCACCATCCAGTATTCCCACCAACAGTTAATAAGCATTCTTAGCTCTCCATATCCTCTCCAGCACTTTTTTTTTTTTTAAATAGTGGCCATTCTATAAAATGTGAAATGGTATCTCATTGTAGTTTTTGATTTGTAATTCCTTAATCACTAGTGATGTCGAATATTTTTTCAAGTGCTTTTGGCCATTTGTATTTCCTCTTTGGAGAAATGTCTACTAAATCTTTTGCCCCCCTTTTTTTTAAATATCAATTTTATTGATACATATTAGTAAAGTGTACAGTTCATCCAAAGTGTATAATCAGTGGTATTTAGTATAATCAGATAGTTGTGCATTCATCACTTCAATCATTAGAGCATTTTCATTATTTCAATAATAGTAATAATAAACAAAAAACACAAAAAAACAAATAAGAAAATTCCTTACTTCTCAATCTCTCTGTTTCCCCTGCTGTACATAGCTGCTATTTCTGGCTATTTTTGCAAAATTCTTTATTTATTTATTAAGTTTTACTGAGATATATTCACATACCATACAGTCTATCCAAAGTGTTTAGCCAATGGCTTTCAGTATAATCACAATGTTGTACATTCAGCACCTCAAAAAATTTTAGAACAACTTCATTACTCCTAAAAGACTCCACACCCTTTTGCATTCCTTCCCCAATGCTACATAACCACTAATATAATTTCAGCTTTTTCTATAAATTGATTGATATTTTATATAAATGGAATCATGAAATATATAGTACTTTGTGTCTGGTTTCTTTCACTTAGCATAATGGATTTTTTTTGTCTGATAATTAACATTTTGTATTATTAACATACATTTGTTCAATTTAAAGATAAATGGTCTTATATATGGAATTTTACCCATATTCTTATTTCACATAATATATTTATTCATAATAGCATAATCATACAGTATTTGTCCTTTTGAGTCTCGCTTGTGTCTCTCAACATAATGTCCTCCAGGTTCATCCATGTTGTCACATGCTTCATGACTTCATTTCTTCTTATCGCTGCATAATATTCCATTGTGTGTATACACCGCAATACAGCCATCAGCTGATGGACATCTGGGTTGTTTCCAACTTTTGGCAATCATGAATGATGCCGCTGTGAACATTGGGGTGCAGATGTCTGTTCTTTTCACTGCTCTCAGTTCTGCTGGGTATATACCTGGTGATGATATTGCTGGGTCACACGGCAAGTCTATATTCAATTTCTTTAGGAACTGCCAGTCTTCCACAGTGGCTGTACCATTCTACATTCCCACCAACAGTGAATAAGTATTCCAATTTCTCCATATCCTCTCCAACATTTATAGTTTTCTAACTTTTTAGTAGTGGCCAGTCTAATAGGTGTGAAATATCTCATTGTAGTTTTTTTTTTTTAACATTTATTTTTTTATTTATTTCTCTCCCCTTCCCCGCTAACTCCCCCCCCTCCCCCCCCAGGTGTCTGCTGTGTCCATTCGCTGTGTGTTCTTCTGTGTCTGCTTCTATTCTTCTCAGCGGCCTGGGAATCTGTGTCTCTTTTTGTTGTGTCATCTTGCTGCATCAGCTCTCTGTGTATGTGGCACCACCCAGGTAGGCTGCATTTTTTTCGTACTGGGTAGCTCTCCTTACAGGGCACACTCCTTGTGTGTGGGGCTTCCGTACGTGGGGGATACCCCCACGTGGCATGGCACTCCTTGTGCACATCAGCACTGCTCTGGGCCAGCTCACCACACTGCTCAGGAGGCCCTGTGTTTGAACCCTGGACCTCCCATGTGATAGGCTCTATCCGTTGAGTGAAATCCGCTTCCCTCTCATGAAAGTTTTGATCAGCATTTCTCTAATCACTGGAAGTTGAACATTTTTTCGTGTGTTTCTTCACCATTTGTATTTCTTCTTTGAACAGTTGTCTTTTCAAGTCTTTCTGATAGTTTGCCTTTTTATTGTTGTGTTGTATGATCTCTTTATATATCATGGATATTAAACCTTATCAGTATGTGAATTCCAAATATTTTCTCCCATTGCATTTGCTACCTTGTTACCCTTTTGACAAAGTCCTTTGAAGTGTAAAAGTGTTGAATTTTGAGGAGGCCCCATTTATCATTTTTTTCTTATGTTGCTTGTGATTTGGGTATAAGGTTAAGAAACTACTACCTATCGCAAGATCCTGAAGATGTTTTGCTACATTTTCTTCTAGGAGTTCTATGGTGTTATTTAGGTCTCTGATCCATTTTGAGTTAATTTTATATAAGGTATGAGATAGGGGTCTTCTTCCTTTCTTTTGGATATGACTATCCAGTTCTCCCAGCACCATTTGTTGAATACACAAATGGTGAGTGGGCTTAACGGCCTTGTCAAATTCACCTGATTGTAGATTTGAGAGTCTATTTCTGAATTCTTGATTTGGTTCCATTGGTTAGTCTGTCTATGCAAGTACCATGCTGATTTTACCACTGTAGCTAAATAATGTGCTTTAAAGTCAGGAAGTGAGAGTCCTCCAACTTCGTTCTTTTTAAAGACATTTTTGGCTATTCAGGGGCCCTTACCCTTCCAAATAAATTTGATTATCGGAGCCCTGGACAACTAACAAAAAGGCGATGATGGACAAGCCCCAACCCAAAATCAAGGAGTTTCTTCAACTGCAAGCCAAATATTTCCATTCCTCTTCCCCATAATATATACTTACCTGTTGGAGATTTGGACCCGAAGGGTATCAGGAATGAAAGAAAGAGAAAAGGGGGAAGGAAACAAAGTGAAAGAATGAGAGAGCTTGGATCAGGGGGTCTGCGAGTAATGACTCCTCAGACAACTTTATTGTTTACAAGGGGCTCTCTATATACCCCAGTGTACGTGACAAGAAGCAGGCATAAGTAGCCTACGTGCCAATAAGCATAAACACATAGCGTACGTGACATCAAGCAGCAACAGATATTAACTATCAGCATTACCCATAGTCTAAGGAATTTTTAAAAATCTTATCTCAAGGTACAAAGTTTAAGTGTTCTATTCACTACAAAAAGTATGTGCTCTATGGACACAACCAATCCAATGTCCACATAGAAGAGGTGGCATTGGATTGGGAAAAGTGGACATGGTGGACGATGGGTATGGGGAAAGGCAGGAAGAGATGAGAGGTGGAGGCGTCTTTGGGACATGGAGCTGCCCTGGATGGTGCTTCAGAGGTAATCACCGGACATTGTAAATCCTCACAGGGCCCACTGGCTGGAATGGAGGAGAGTATGGGCCATGATGTGGACCATTGTCTATGAGGTGCAGAGGTGCCCAAAGATGTACTTACCAAATCCAATGGATATGTCATGATGATGGGAACGAGTGTTGTTGGGGGGGGAGAGGGGGGGTGGGGGGTGGGGTTGAATGGGACCTCACATATATATTTTTAATGTAATATTATTACAAAGTCAATTAAAAAAAATAAATAAATAAATTTAAAAAAAAAAAAAAGTATGTGCTCAACTTTTCTTTCGGCCTTTAACAGCTTCATCCCATTTGCTGGGAACTCTCAATTACCGCATTCCTTAGGGTGCAAGCATAGCCATGGAGACAGCACTAGCATGGAGACAGCATGTCTCTCCTTGAGAGGCCACTGTGCCTCAGTTTCCAACACTTCCCTTCTCAGCCTGAAGCAGTCAGAATGGACATCACCCAAATCCCTCAAGACTGAGGAATGAACAAAAATAAGGGGGGGGGGGCGGGTAGCCACTGACTAAAGTGTAATTATTGTTATTGTAGTTAATATCTTGTGTTAATTGAGTAACTTGTAACAGCAATAAAAATATACATATAGGGAAACGGACTTGGCCCAGTGGTTAGGGCATCCGTCTACCACATGGGAGGTCTGTGGTTCAAACCCCAGGCCTCCTTGACCCGTGTGGAGCTGGCCCATGCGCAGTGCTGATGCGCGCAAGGAGTGCCGCGCCATGCAGGGGCGTCCCCCGCATAGGGGAGCCCCACGCGCAAGGAGTGCACCCCGTAAGGAGAGCCGCCCAGCGCGAAAGAAAGTGCAGCCTGCCCAGGACTGGCACCGCCCACACTTCCGGTGCCGCTGATGACAACAGAAGCGGACAAAGAAACAAGACACAGCAAAGAGACACAGAGAACAGACAATGGGGGAGGGGGGGAATTAAATAAATAAATAAATCTTTAAAAATATATATATATATACACATATATAAAAGTTAAAATGAAAAAAATCAATTGTAAAAAAAATTTTGGTTATTGGCTTTTCGATTGCTGAAAAACAGGCTGGGATTGCATTAAATATGTAAATCAGTTTGATTAGAAGTGACATCTTAATGAAATTTAGTCTTCCAATCCATGAACACGGAACATCTTTCCATTTATTTAAGTCTCCTTAGGTTTCTTTTATCAGTGTTTTGTAGTTTTCTGAATACAGGTCCTTTATGTCCTGGTTGTTTATTCCTAAATATTTGATTGTTTTAGTCACTATTATAAATGGAAAATTTTCCAGTTTCCTCCTCAGATTGCACATCAGTAGTGTAGAGAAATTATTGATTTTTGCTTATTAATCTTGAATCCTGCCACTTTGCTGAACTCATCGATAATTCTAGTAGCTTTGTTGTGGATTTTTTCAGGATTTTCTAGATAATAGGGTCATATCATTGGCAAATAGTGTAAGTTTTTCTTCTTCCTTTCCTATTTGGGTACCTTTTATTTCTTTGTCTAGCCTAATTGCTCTAGCTAAAACTTCTGGCACAATATTGAATAATAATGGTGACAGTGGGCACCCTTGTCTTGTTGCTGATCTCAGAGGGAAAGCTTTCAGTGCATATATGCACTTTACCATATTGAGAAAGCTACCTTCTATACCTATTTTTGGAGGGTTTTTATCAAGAAACGGTGCTGTATTTTGTCAAATGCCTTTCTGCATCAATCAAGAGGATCATGTGCTTTTTCCTCTTCAATTTCTCAATGTGGTTTATCACACTAATTGATTTTCTTATGTTGAACCACCCTTGCATACCTGGGATAAAACCCACTCTGTTGTGGTATACAAATTTTTTTTATCACCCTCCCCCCACCACGGCTTTTTGAGTGCTGTCTGCTCTCTGTGTCCATTCGCTGTACGTTCTTCTGTGTCTGTATTTATTTTATTTCCCCTGCCCCCTTGCGACTTGTTTGCTGTCTGCTCTCTACGTCCATTTGCTGCGGGCTCTTCTGTGTTTCTCGCTTGTCTCTCTTTTTTGTAGCGTCACCTTGCTGAGTTGGCGCTCTGCAGCATCTGCGGGCTGGGTGGCGCTCTGCAGCGCGCGGGCAAGCCTGCCTTCACAAGGAGGCCCACAGGAGGCGAACTGAGGGTCTCCCCATACGGTAGACGGGATCTCATCTGATTGAGCCACAGCCGCTCGCCAGGATACAATTCTTTTAATGTGCTTTTGGATTGGGCTTGCAAGTATTTTGTTAAGGATTTTTGCATCTATAATCATTAGAGATAATGGTCTGTAATTTTCTTTTTTTGTAGTGTCTTATCCGGTTTTGATATTAGGGTGATGTTGGTTTCTTAGAATGAGCTATCATTCCTTCCTGTTCAAATTTTGGAAGAGCTTGAGCAAGATTGGTAATAGAGTGTCTTTGAATGGTTGGTAGAATTCATCTATGGAGCCATCTGGTCCTGGGCTTTTCATCTGTGGGAGTTTTTTGATAACTGTTTCAATCTTTTTACTTGTGGTTGGTTTGTTGAGAACTTCTATTTCTTCTAGGGTCAGTATAGGTTGTTCATGTATTTCTAGGAATTTGTCCATTTCATCTGCGTTTTCTAGTCTGTTGGCATACAGTTGTTCACAGTATCCCCTTATGAGCTCTTATTTATGTGAGGTCAGTGATAATGTCCCCACTCTCGTTCTGATTTTATTTATTTGCATCTTCTCTCTTTTTGTCTTTGTCAGTTTAGCTAAGGGTTTGTCTGTTTTGTTAATCTTCTTGAAGAATCAACTTGTAGTTTTGTTAATTCTCTATTTTTTGTTGTTGTTCTCAATTTCATTTATTTCTGCTCTGATCTTTGTTATTTCATTCTTTCTGCTTGCTTTGGGATTAGTTCGTTACTGTTTTTCTACTTCTTCCAGCTGTGTAGTTAGGTCATTGATTTTGGCTCTTCTTTTTTAATGTAAGCATTAAGGACTATAAATTTCCCTCTCATCATTGCTTTTGCTGTATTCCATAGGTTCTGATATGGTGTGTTCTCATTTTCATTTGTCTCAAGATATTTATTGATTTCTATTGAGATTTCTTCTTTGACCCACTGATTTTTTTAGTGTGTTGTTTAATCTCCATGTATTTGTGAATTTTCCTTTTTTCCAGCTTTATTTCTTTATGATCAAAGGAAGTGCTTTGTATTATTTCAGTCTTGTTGAATTTATTGATATCTGCTTTGTGACCCAACATATGGTCTATCCTGGAGAAAGATCCATGAGCACTTGAGAAGAATGCATATTCTGCTGTTTTGGGGTGCAAAGTTCTGTATATGTCTATTAAGTTTAGTCCATTTGTCATATTATTCAAGTTCTCTTTTTTAATTGATCCTCTGCCCAGATGTTCTATCCAATGATGAGAATGTTGTATTGTGTTGGGGACATTCAGGACAGCACTTGCCTTCAGCAATACCAAGGAGCACATAATGGCTGCCAGAGCTGATACAGTAATGGTCTACAGTATACTCAGCCTTCTTCACGGAAGAAGGTTCGCGCCCTTTCTCGCAGTTACCGCCCAGCCAACGCCTCAGGCAGTCAGTGCGACCACCAATCAGTAATTGCCTCCTAACCTTACTTCTGCTATTTCCCTCAGTAACAGCCAGAACCAATCACCTTACCTCTGCCACTTCCCCCAGCAACAGCAGCTGCCAATCCCAGACCGCCACCTGTCCTGACCCGCCACCCCCCCCCCTCCTCCCTAGAGTATATATGCTCAGCCCCTTCAATAAAATTTTGCAGCAGCAGCAGCTTGCAGCTTGACCTGAACTCTGTCTGGCTGTCGTCCTTCGTGTCTCTTGTCCCATAACATTCCTCCCTGACCGGTACTCGAGCCCCCGTTAGTGTCCCCTGGGCCGGGACGACCTTCACAGCTGGCGCCCAACGTGGGGCTCGACGGCCACACCAGGACAGGAACACCGCTTCACCATGGAGGGAGAGTGCTCTCCAGACACTCGGCCGAGGAAAAGGCCAATCTTCAGCAGCGGAAAGGAAGACTACAGTTTGCAGTTCCGTAGCAGCGGAAAGAAAGGCAGTTCCGTAGCAGCAGAAAGAAAGACTAGCGGAAACGCCACAGAAGACTTCAAAACGGGTAAGCCCCCCCCCTTCATTATGGGATAAGGATCCTCCACTCACCTGTTGTTTATTAGCCAAGTAAAATAAGCCCTCAAGACACGAGGAGTTAAAGTTAAGAAAAAGGATCTTATTCATTTCTTTGATTTCATACTCAAAACCTGCCCTTGGTTTCCCGAAGAGGGTACTATCAATCAAAAGTGTTGGGGAAGGGTAGGAGATTGTCTAAATGATTACTATAGGACATTCGGTCCAGAAAAGATTCCTGTAACAGCCTTTAATTATTGGCAACTAATTCATGAAATCTTAAAAACTACCCCCTTTGCCCCAGATATTGAAAACATTGTCAGGGAAGGAGAAAGTACCTTAAAACTACATTCCCACCCTGCTTCAGTCTGCAGTGCCCCAGATAGAAACATTATCAAAGAAGGAGAAAATATCTTAAAACTACATTCCCGTCCCGCCTCAGTCTCTAGCTCCATTACCATCGACATGCCCGAAGAGCCACCAATTAGCCCTACCGCCCCCCCCACTCACTCCTTGAGCGCCCCAGAAACTTCCCATAATGCCTTAGAAGGCGCAGATTCTAAAAACGGCGGAGTCTCCTATCAAAAGGGTGAGCCGGTCACCTCCCAGCCTTCTACCCACCCCCTTATGTGGTCACCCCGCAGCCAACTTTACTCCAGCCCTGGAATTTACACCCGCCCCTCCTCTACCCGGCAGCAATTAAATCGCCGCCGCCCTTGCATGAAGCCGTTGCCGCCTTTAAAGATTCCCTCACCCGGCAACTTGAGCAAGCCACTGAACTGCTCGCCGGTGTTCAGTTAGCCACCCAAAGCGTTTTATCTCTTACATTTCCCAAAACTGCAACACTCGCCTTCCCAGTCACCAGAAGCCAGGCCCGACAACCGCCCGCCTCCTCTAGCGAAGCGCGCCAACGCTCTGGTGCCCAGGATGGCGACCAAGACCAACCTGATTCAAACGCACAAAATGGCAACGCGCCAGCAGACCCTGAATCCCAAAATGGTGACCATGACGAAAATGGTAGTGAAGCCAACTCCCATTCTGATTCTGGTTCAGAGGATGAAAATGCCCCAAATGCCCCCGAGAGTGCCCCCCCTCTAAACCCACCGCTAAATACAAGCCCCTTAGTCTAAAATATCTAGAAAAACTAAAAAAAGCGGTGCATTCCTATGGCGCTACCGCCCCTTTCACGCTTGCTCTCCTCGAAAGCTGGAGTGATCAAGAGCTCGTGCCTAATGACTGGTTTCAGCTAGCCAGAGCAGCCTTAACTGGCTGCGATTTTCTGTTATGGAAATCTGAATATGAAGAGAATAGTAAAAATTTCGCCGCCCGTAATATCCGTAAGGCTGACTCTAAAGATTGGACACTAAAAAGATTTTTAGGTCAAAAACCCTACCAAACTAATCAGAAGCAGGCTCACTTTAGTTCTGGCCTCCTTGCCCAAGTACAAATGGCGGCGCTTAAAGCCTGGAAAAAACTTCCTCAAAAAGGCGCTACTCCTTCCTCACTCGCCAAAGTGCGGCAGGGTGCCGGGGAGCCGTACACTGAGTTCCTTAGCCGCTTGCAGAGCACTGCAAAGCGCCTGTTTGGAGATAGTGAAAGCGAAAGTGACTTTATTAAACATCTGGCTTTCGAAAACGCTAACGCTGCGTGTCAGGCTGCCATTCGTCCTTTCTGCAATACTGACCTCAGCAATTACATAAAACTTTGTGCCAATATTGGACCTACCCAAACCCTTGGGCTAGCTATCGGCGCAGCCTTTCAAGATCTAAAAAAGAGTCTAGATAGTCCCCCTGTGTGTTTTACCTGTAAGCAACCTGGTCATTTTGCTAAACACTGCCCCAATAAAACCGCCTCCCGCCCCCTCGCCACTCCTTTAAGCGATAACAACATCAAGCGCCCGTCCTCTATTTGCCCACGAGGTAGAAAGGGCTTCCACTGGGCGTCTGAGTGTCGATCCCAAACAGACATTAATAATCAACCCCTCAAACCTCGGTGGCAGGGAAACTACCAGCGGGGCCAGCCCCAGGCCCCAGCTAAAACAAACCCAGGGGCAACGCGGTTTGTTCAACCATCCCCACCCACCATACCTGCACTCCCAACTATCCACCATGCTGCAGCACTATCTCCGACTTATGGGGGGCAACAGCAGGGAGCGCAGGAATGGACCTCTGTGCCGCCTCCGAGGCAATACCAACTCCGATTCCAGTCCCCTCCTCATATCAACAGGAGTTTATGGTCCATTACCCCCAAATACTTTTGGCCTCATTCTAGGAAGGGCCAGCACCTCCCTACAAGGAATTCAGGTCTTTCCAGGCGTGCTAAACAGTGATTTCAGAGGGGAAGTAAAAATAATTGCAGCCTCTTCAAATAACATAATCCCGGTTTCCACCGGCACCCGCATAGCGCAGCTTATCATTCTCCCTATTCAACATGTTAACTCAAATTTCAAAAAGCTTCAGCGCTCCACTGAAGGCCCTGGCTCCTCTGATATTTACTGGGCACAGGCTATAACCCATAACCAGCCCACCCTAAAATTAAAGTTGAATGGTAAATCTTTTGAAGGCATACTGGACACAGGGGCTGATGCCACAATCGTTTCTTCAGATCACTGGCCCAAATCCTGGCCCCTCACTGCCGCTGTCACTCATCTGCAGGGAATAGGCCAGGCCACCAACCCCCTTCAAAGTTCGCAAACCCTAACCTGGGAAGATAACGAAGGGAATAAGGGCACGGTTGTTCCATATGTCCTTCCCAATCTCCGTGTTAATCTGTGGGGTAGAGATATCCTTACACAAATGAAAGTCTTTATGTGCAGTCCCAATAATACCATCGCTGCTCAAATGCTTAAAATGGATTTCCTCCCTGGCAAAGGCTTGGGCAAAAAATAACCAAGGGATTAAACAACCCATTTCTTTAAAACCTAATACAAACAAAACAGGACTTGGGTTCTCACAGGATTTAACATAATGGCCGTTGACATCCCTGTACCCCATGCTGAAAAAGTCTCCTGGAAAATTACACAGCCAGTATGGGTTGATCAATGGCCTCTAACCCTAGAAAGAACCCTAGCAGCCATAGAGTTAGTACAGGAACAGCTTGCTGCTGGACACATCGAGCCTACCCAGTCCCCTTGGAATACCCCCATTTTTGTCATAAAAAAGAAATCAGGCAAGTGGAGATTATTACAAGACTTGCGGGCCGTAAATAAAGCTATGGTCCCCATGGGAGCCTTACAACCTGGTCTCCCTTTGCCAGTGGCTATCCCTTCAAACTTCCACAAAATAGTTATAGATTTAAAAGATTGTTTTTTCTCCATACCCCTCCACCCTGAGGACAGGCAACATTTTGCCTTTAGTGTTCCTCAAATCAATTTTCAAGGCCCAATGCCCCGATTTCAATGGAAAGTCTTACCACAGGGCATGGCCAACAGCCCCACCTTGTGTCAAAAATTCATTGCTGCAGCCATTAACCCAATCAGGCAATCTTGGCCGCAAATCTACATTCTTCATTACATGGATGACATCTTGTTAGCAAGTCCAGACTTGTCAAGTTACATTCCTGCTATCAAAGCCTTCTTAAACATCTAACCGCAAAAGGTCTTCTAATAGCCCCTGACAAAGTACAAACCTTAAATCCTTTCTCTTATCTCAGATTTGAACTTTGGGACCAGCGAGTTTTAACGCCCCGCATTAAACTGCGAACCTCCCATTTACTAACGTTACACGATTTTCAAAAACTTTTAGGAGATATTCAATGGCTCCGCCCCTACCTCAAGTTGCCCACTGAAACACTAACCCCGCTCAATAACATTTTGAGGGGAGACACTAGCCCCTCCTCTCACAGAACCCTAACCCCAGAAGCAATGCAAGCGCTTGATGCTGTCAATCAGGCTATACAAAATCAAACTTGCTATCAAATAGACTGCTGCCGCCCTTTAACATTTGTAGTCCTGGCCACCACCCACACACCTACGGGCGTTTTCTGGCAGTCCTATCAGGATCAGCAAAAAGGGCAAGGCTGCCCATTACTTTGGATTCACCTCCCAGCTGCTCCTCCAAGAGTATTGTCGCTATACATTTTTCTCATAGCTACCCTTATAACTAAAGGCAGGCAAACTAGCCGCCAGCTTTTTGGTAAAGACCAGATTCCCTCATCGTTCCATACACTCAAGATCAAATTAACTGGCTTTTCCAAACTAATGATGATTGCGCTATCGCATGTTCCTCCTTTGCAGGTGACATCGACAATCATTATCCAGCTAACCCGTTATCCAGTTTGCCAAAATCCACCCATTTATCTTCCCAAGAGTCACTAAGACAAGGCCCATTAACTCAGCCCTTTTAGTTTTTTTTTAATTTTTTTAAAATTTTTTAAATTTTTATTTATTTAATTCCCCTCCCCTCCCCCGGTTGTCTGTTTTCTGTGTCTTTTTGCTGCGTCTTGTTTCTTTGTCCGCTTCTGTTGTCGTCAGCCCCACGGGAAGTGTGTGCAGCGCCATTCCTCGGCAGGCTGCTCCCTCCTTCCCGCTGGGCGGCTCTCCTTATGGGTGCACTCCTTGCGTGTGGGGCTCCCCTACGCGGGGGACACCCCTGTGTAGCACGGCACTCCTTGCGCGCATCAGCACTGCGCATGGGCCAACTCCACACGGGTCAAGGAGGCCCGGGGCTTGAACCGCGGGCCTCCCATGTGGTAGACGGAAGCCCTAACCACTGGGCCAAAGTCCGTTTCCCCCTTTAGTTTTTACTGACGGCTCAGCAAATGGGACTGCTGCCTACGTCATCCAAAACCAAGTGTTTTCCATACCCTCCCCCTATACTTCAGCTCAGCTCGTTGAACTCTATGCAGTCCTACAAGTCTTTTCCTGCCTCCAGGATCAACCCTTTAACTTGTACACTGATAGCGCGTATATAGCTCATTCAGTTCCCCTATTAGAAACAACCCCCTTTATTAAACCATCCACTAACGCAGTTCCCCTATTCTCAAAACTCCAAAGAACAATCCTTAAATGACAGCACCCTTTCTTTATAGGACACCTCCGTGCCCACCAAAACTTACCAGGCCCCCTAGCAGAAGGTAACGCGCTAGCAGATGTAGCCACTCAACTAGCAGGCTTCGCACTCTCTCCACCCCCCCTAACTTTAGCCTCCCAAGCCCATGCTCAACATCACTTAAATGCAAACACTCTCCGCCAAAAATTCGGCATTACCAGGGAGCAAGCAAGTGAAATTGTCAAAGCTTGTAAGAATTGTGTAACTCAATTACCAGCTCCCCATGTAGGAGTTAATCCCAGGGGCATTATTCCAAATGAAATCTGGCAGATGGACGTTACCCACGTTACTAGTTTTGGGCAACAAAAATACATTCATGTCTGCATCAACACTTACAGTGGCTTCATCACAGCTAGCTTACAGTCGAGAGAAGCCTCTAAACATGTTATATCCCATTTATTGCAGTGCTTCACCATCTTAGGTTAGCCTAAAACCATTAAAACAGATAATGGACCTGGGTATACTGGAAAAAATTTTCAAACATTCTGCCAACAATTGCAAATTAACCCCATCACAGGAATACCTTATAACCCCCAAGTCCAGGGAATAATAGAGCGAGCGCATCGCACGTTAAAAAACACCCTAAGCCGTTTAACTGAAAGCACTCTCGGTCTCTCCAAACAATGACCGCGAGACCTTCTACACCATGCCCTTTTCGTTCTTAACTTCTTAACCCTGGATATTAATGGGCAATCTGCAGCCGATAGGCATTGGCATCCTACCACACAGATGCAGCAAGCCACCGTTATGTGGCGCAACCCTTTAACATCACAATGGCATGGGCCCGACCCTGTAATCATTTGGGGATGAGGCTCTGCCTGTATATATGATCAAAAAGAGGATGGCCCTCGTTGGCTTCCTGAATGATTAATAAGGCATGTTAATCCTCCTCTTCGAAATCAAACTCATACTAACCCTTCCAGGGAGGAAGCCTCCCCCTGAGAAAAAAATTTTTTTTTCTCCTCTTCCTTCCCAGCCTTCTCAGCAACCCAAAAAGAATGCCTGTTCCTGCGGCAATCCACCTCGAGAAAGCTTTTCGCTTCAACCGACGACCAGGCAGTTTTCAACAACCAGAGCGCCTCCACCTTGAGTATACACTTTCCAACCCCATCTTCCGAATGATTCTCTATTTCCTCTTTATATCTTTTGCCTTATTGACAATATTTTCTGCTATTTGTCTAGCCACTGTCGCCCCGGAGGATTGGAGCCTCCGCCAGCGACTTTTACTCGCCATTGCTTTCCTATCTGTCGTTTCCATATATACCTCATTCATTGTTTTTATCTCGCAATGATCCCACCAAGCCTCTCCCTGTTCAGAGTCATCGCCCTCTTTCTCCTTTTCTTCCCCATTACTTTCACCAACCCCAGCCATCAGCCTTTTAATTGGACATTAAGCCTCTGGCAACAGGAAATAATCCTTCGTTACAATGTCACCTCAGGTCCCCCATCTTTCACTGTACCCGGGTGTACTCTCGCTAATCATCAGGGCTGCTGGGGGTCTAATCAAATTTATGGCCGCTTCAACCATCTTATATCAGGCTACTACATCTGCCCTTCCTCGTCAGGTTCCTCGCGTTCCTGCCACGATCCCGCACACTATATTACTGTCCCTATTGGGGGTGCGAATCCATAGCATTTGGATGGTCCAAGGCCCCTAACAATGACCCTCACCTTTCCGTGGTCGATCCCCAATGGCCTAACATCACCCTACTGGTAAAAAATCCCGATGACGCTCGATGATGGCTTAGTGGCCGCACATGGGGAATACGGCTCTATATGTCCAGTTAAGACTATGGCTCCTTTTTCATTATAAAGAAAAACCAAGCCTCCTCCTCGCTGTCCTCAGTTCCATTCGGCCCCAACCGGGTTCTCAATCCCCTCCCAACCACCCTCACGCCCCCGTCACCAAATATCTCTCATTCCAACGATTCCTCCATCAACGCCTCCCTCCTCAACACCAACGCACTTCGCCTGCATTACCCACTGTTAGCCCTCCTTAACGCCACGTTTCTCTCTTTAAACTCCTCTAACCCCAACCGTACCCAACACTGCTGGCTGTGCTTCTCCTCTACATCTCCCTACTACGAAGCTATAGCCACCAATGCCTCTTACAACACCTCTATAGACAGCAATCCTGCCTCCTGCAATTGGAACCAAACGAAAATTGGACTCACAGTCCAGCTCGTCTCCCAGAGCGGGCTTTGTGTCACTAAGATCGGAGGCTCTATTGCCCCATACATGCATTCCCTTTGCAATATTACTGCCAATCCTCAGCCAAACGCAACATTTCTAATACCCCCCAATAATACAAAATGGCTGTGTTCCTCCACCAGGCTCACCCCCTGTCTTAGTGTCCAAACCCTTAATGCCACCCGTGAAACCTGTGTGCTTGCTATCATATTCCCCCGTATTCTCTTTCATGAAAATGACCAATTCTTTGACTCTGGGCAGCGTCACCTTCTACCAGTCTATGTACAAAAACGAGAAGTCGTCACTGCCATCACAGTCGCTTCACTTCTAAGTCTCGCTGGAGCCGGCACCGGAATTGCAGCCCTCACTGCACAACAGACATCTCTCTCCTCTATTAGGCGAGCCGTGGATGAAGATATAGCCCGCATGGAAACCTCCATCTCCCATCTAGAGAAATCCCTAAATTTGTTGTCCAAAGTTATCCTCCAAAACCGCAGAGGTCTAGACCTCCTCTTCCTTAAGGAGGGGGGGATTTGTGCCGCGTTAGGAGAAGAATGCTGTTTTTATGCCAATCATTCCGGCCTTATCAGAGACAATATGGCCCAGCTTAGAGAGGGACTAGCAAGGTGCAAAAGAGAAAGGGAGGCCCAAGGAAACCTCTCCTGGGGATTTAATGGAATCCTTTCTTACATTCTCCCCATACTAGGCCCCTTAGTAACCATACTCTTGATAATATCCTTTGTACCTTGGGCCATAAAAAGAATTTTACAACTAGTAAAAGATCAAATTGACTCCGCTCTGGGCAAGCCTATTCAGGTGCATTACCATCGACTCCATCTTGCTGACCGAGGCATAGATCCAGAATATCTGGACGCTGTCCAGCCCCCTCCTACGGGAGCAGCATAAAACTTGAAAATATGCTCCTCACCAGGCAAAAACAACGCACGAGCTGAGGTTGGTACCGCTGGGTGCGAGGCAAAGCACTGCAAAGGAGGGCCAAAACAAAGAAAAGGCCGTTTTCAAGCTCCTTGAGAAGCATGCCTCATTAGCATAGGGGTTTGCTCTGCGCAAATAAGAGATTCGCTCTGCGCAAATAAGAGATTCGCTCGACGCCAATCCTACCCCAAATTCCCCTCCCCAGAAAAACAGAGCCACAAACAACATGGGGAATGAGGCCTCTACTTCCCCCGGCAGGTTAATGTCAAAAGAACGCTCAACGAGCATTCGTCCTCCAAACCCTTTAGAGAAAAAGGGAGGAGATGTTGGGGACATTCAGAACAGCGCTTGCCTTCAGCAATACCAAGGAGCACATAATGGCTGCCAGAGCTGATACAGTAACGGTCTACAGTATACTCAGCCTTCTTCACGGAAGAAGGTTCACACCCTTTCTCACAGTTACCACCCAGCCAACGCCTCAGGCAGTCAGTGCGACCACCAATCAGTAATTGCCTCCTAACCTTACTTCTGCTCTTTCCCTCAGTAACAGCCAGAACCAATCACCTTACCTCTGCCACTTCCCCCAGCAACAGCAGCTGCCAATCCCAGACTGCCACCTGTCCTGACCCGCCACCCCCCCTCCTCCCTAGAGTATATATGCTCAGCCCCTTCAATAAAATTTTGCAGCAGCAGCAGCTTGCCGCTTGATCTGAACTCCGTCTGGCTGTCATCCTTTGTGTCTCTTGTCCCATAACATTCCTCCCTGACCGGTAGTCGAGCCCCCATTAGTGTCCCGCGGGCCGGGACGACCTTCACAGTATTGAACTCCCCAACTATTACTGTAGAGATATCTATTTCCCTCTTCAGTTTTGCCAGTGTTTGCCTCGTGTAATTTGGGGCAACCTGGTGAGGTGTGTACACCTTTATGATTGTTATTTCTTCCTGGTAATTTGCCCCTTTTATTAATATAATGTCCTTCCTTTTCTCTTTTTTTTTTTTTTTTTTAATAATAATTTTCTTTTTTTTTTATATTTATTTATTATTATTTTTTTAAATTACATTAAAAAAATATATGAGGTCCCATTCAACCCCACCGCCCCCGCCCCCCACTCCCCCCACAGCAACACTCTCTCCCATCATCGTGATACATCCATTGCACCTGGTAAGTTCATCTCTGAGCATCACTGCACCCCATAGTCAATGGTCCACATCATAGCCCAGACTCTCTCACGTTCCATCCAGTGGGCCCTGGGGGGATCTACAGTGTCCCGTAATTGAAGCACTATCCAGGACAACTCCACGTCCTGAAAACGCCTCCACATCTCATCTCTTCCTCCCATTCCCCACACCCAGCAGCCCCCATGGCTACCGTTCCCACACCCATTCCACATTTTCTCTGTGGACATTGGATTGGTTGTGTCCATTGCACACCTATGTCAAGTGAGGGCTTAGATTGCACATGGGTACTGGATGCACTCTTCCCGCTTCTAGTTGTAGACACTCTAGGCTCCATGTTGTGGTGGTTGACCTTCTTCAACTCCATGTTAGCTGAGTGGAGTAAGTCCAATAAGTCAAAGTGTAGGAGCTGAAGTCTGTTGAGGCTCTGGGCCTGGGTGTCATATTATCAGTCCAGAGATTCAAATCCCCTACATATATCTTAAACCCAGCACCAACTACAATTCCAATAAAGTAGCATGCAAGTCTTGTGAAAAGAGATCCCCTCTGAGTCCATTTCCATCACGCAGAAACACCAGCTCCAAAGAAGGGCCATCTGTCATGGCAGTGAACCCCTTCTGCCATGACCATAGAACCCGTGGGTCTCTTTATCCCTCAAAAGAACCAATACCTGGGGTTGTATCTACCTTATCTGTCTCTTAGACTCTGTTCAGTTGTACATAGGGGTATTCCTTCTGACAACCTCCAGACTCTTTTTTAGAGACTCACAGCCTTATAATCTCATTTCTCCTTTCCATTTCCCCCTTACATTAGGTCAAACCGCTTCCCGAAGTCATGTTATTATATGTAGACAGGTATATTCTGCTGTTCCGCATTGAATCTTTGATTCAAGGTCATTTTCTAGTTGCTTCTTCAGCTGGTATGTGGTAGTGATCCCTCGGTGCCAGGGAGGCTCATCCCCGGGTGTCATGTCCCACGCTGGGGGGAATGTGTCCCACGCTGGGGGGAATGCTTCCTTTTCTCTAATAGTTTTGCTTTAAAAATCTATTTCATCTGCTATAAATATAACTACTTTGCTTTTTTTTTCTGGTTACTGAATCCATGGAATATCTTTTTCCAGCCTTTCATTCTCAATCTGTTGGTATCCTTGGGTCTAAGGTGAGTCTCTTATAGACAACATATAGATGGCACATATTTTCTTATCCATTCTGCCAGTCTGTGCCTTTTGATGTGAGAGTTTAATCCATTAATATTCAATGTCATTACTCTAAAGACAGTTCTCCATTTTGACCTTTGGGTTTTATCTGTCATCTTTTATTTTCACCACTCTTTTTACACTTTTAGTTACTTTTTAGTGATATAATCTTCATTTCTAGGCTTTCTTCCAAACTTCTTTTTCCTGTCTTTTCTTTTCAGGCTGTCACACTCCCTTTAGAATTTCCTGCAAAGCTGGTGTCTGGGTTACAAACTCTCAGATTCTGTTTATCTGTGAACATTCTAAACTCACCCTCATTTCTGAAAGACAATCCTGCTGGATATAAAATTCTTGGATGGCAGATTTTCTGTTACAGTATCTTAAATATATCAAATATATTATACCACTGCCTACTTGCCTCCATGGTTTCTGATGAGAAATAAGCTCTTAATCTTATTGGGTGTTGCTGTGTGTGATGCATCTCTTTTATTTTGCTGCTTTCGGGATTCTCTCTTTGTCTTTGGCATTTGACATTCTGATTAGTAAGTGTCTTGAAGTAGGTCTATTTGGATTTATTTGGATGGGAGTACATTTGGACACAGATATCTATGTCCTTCAATAGGGTTGGGAAATTTTCAGTCATTATTTCTTCAGCTATTCCTTCTGCACCTTTTCCCTTCTCTTCTCCTTTTTGGACACCCATGACACATATGCTTGCCCATCATTTAGTTCCCTGAAACCCTGTTCCATTTTTGTGCATTCTTTTCCCCATCTGTTCTTTTGTATGTCCACTTTTAGAGGTCATGTCTTCAAGTATACTGATAATTTCTTCTGCTTCCTACAATACACTGTTATATGCCTCCAGTGTATTTTATTTTATTTTTGCTTCTTTTTTTAAATACATTTTTTATTTTTTTAAAAAGATACTTAAGTTACACAAAATGTTATACAAAAGAATATAAGGGACTCCCAGATTCCCATATGCCCCACTCCCCACACCTCCCATCCTTCCAGACATTAACAACTTCTTTCATTAGTGTGATACATTCATTGCAATTGATGAACACATTTGGAACATTGCCACTAAGCATGGATTATAGTTTACATTGTAGTTTACACTCTCCCAGTCAATTCTGTAGATTATGGCAGGATATATAATGGCCTATATCTGTCATTGCAATGTCATTCAGGGCAATTTCAAGTCCTGAAAGTACCCCCATGTTATACCTCTTTTTCTCTCTCCCTGCCTTCAGAAACTCCAGTGGCCACTGTCTCCACATTAATGATATAATTTCTTCCATTGCTAGAATCATAATAACTCTATACTAGAATACCAGTGAGTCCACTCTAGTCCATATTTTATTCCCCAATCCTGAGGATTCTGGGAGGGTGATGCCCCATTCCACCTCTAAATGAGAGGGGGCTTTGATCCCATATGGCTGATGGATGAGACTCTCTTGCTTGCAGTTGTGGACTCTCTTGGTTCCTTGGTATGATGTGTTCATCTTCACCTCCTTGTTAGTTGTCCTGGGTGAATCCAATGAACTAAAGAGTAGGTGTTGCGACTCCTCTCAGGCTCCAGGTCCAGCTGGCACATGGATAGCCCAAAGACTCAAGTCTCTTGGACATCCACCTACCAAACTCCAGCACCAGCTGTATGTTCAAATAGAAGGGACAGAAAGGCATGTGTGGAGAAGTCATAACTGAGTCCAACTCTGTCACACCTGGGTGCAAAAATTCCAAAGTTGGACCTACTGGCAGCATACCAAACTCCAGAGCTATCTGCCATGACTGTAGGACCTGGGTGTCTCTATAGTCCTCAGGAGCCCCACTATTTGGGTTAGTATCTATGAGGTCCTGCTGAGATGTGCATAAACGTTACCTCTGGGATGACCTCCTGACTTAATTTGAAATTTCTTAGCCATATAAACTCATTTGTCTTTATCTTTCCCCCCTTTTATTCAAGGTTTTTTTCCAGTTGCATTGCTAGTTGGTGTGTGATAATAATCCCTCAGTGCCAGGGAGGCTCATCCTTGGGAGTCATTTCCCATGCTGGGGGGGGGCGGCGGGGGGGATTGTAATGCATTTATATGCTCAGTTTGGCTTAGAGAGAGGCTACATTTGAGCAACACAGAGGCTCTCAGGAAGTAACTCTTAGGCACTCTACAGCCCTAAGCTAAGTTGCAGTTACAAGAGCAAAGGCTCATAAGCATAATCATCAATATCAAGGGTCCATCAGTGGACCATCCTTCTTCACTAGTTATTGCCCAGGTCTTGGGGGATTGTTGCTGTTCCATTAGAGAATGTGGCAGAGCTCCCCAGGATGGGAATTCAGTATTCTTTTGGTTATTGTGTGAATCTCCACCACTGTGATAATGCCCCATGAACATTTGAACACATTTATATACCTTATACATATGTCCATGTAAACTTCCTTCCATGTGTCCCCCATCACTGACACCCCACACAAATGATCCTACCCTGCCACAGTGGTAACCCTTCTGTGGTCCAAAACTTCTTCAAAACTGAAGCCAAGAATATTGCCAAATACAATTAATAGGAAAATTAAATAATAATGGTAAGTTTAAACATAAGAAATAAAATAATCTAGAAAAACTAAAATTAAATTAAAATTTAAAAATTGGGATATTAAAAAAGTAATGAAAAATACTAAAATTTTTTTTTGACATTTTGCTTTTCATCACTGTAATATCTGTTGTCCTGTATGTAAAGTGATATTTTCTTCCCTTTCTTCCCCAGTGTCTTACTTCTTTTCATTTTGTCTTCAAAGAAGTTTTAGGTCACAGTAAAGCCACATATAGAACACAGGGGGCTCTCATATACCCAACATCTTCCCCCTTTTCTCTCTCCCCACATCAATAACCTTTTTATATGTGGATGGCACATTTGCTACAACTGATGTACAAATATTGAAACATAGTCACTAACCATGGTCAATGGTTTACATTATTTACACTCTAGGCAATACACTTTTATAAATTCTTGATGATATAAAACACGGCCTGTATCCATCATTGCAAGATCATGCAGAACACTTCCATTGTCCCCTAAATATTTCCTCTTCCATCCACTCTATTCCTCCCTCCCCTTCCCCTCAGGGCCCATGGCGACCATGAGGCTTCACTCCTTGAAGGACAAGATTCATAGTTACTTGCAACAACACTGAGGGCTTGACACACTGGTCTGTCCTCCCCTACTAGGAGCTGCCTATGTTCTCAAGACACCCACCCCTCTGTTTGAGAACATATCAGGCCTCCCCAGGATGGCAGTCTAACCATTTCCCACTCGTTATATGGGTGTCCACCCACTGATACAACACACTATGACAAAATGATCACTCACACCTTCTTTAGAAGACTGCCCCAGGTGTGCTCTGTCCTGAATGCACCCCCCCCATCCAACACCCTAAACCAGTAACCCTTGTGTATTAGCCAAAGGGGTGCTGATGCAAAATACCAGAAATCTGTTGGCTTATATAAAAGGTATTTATTTGGGATAGAAGCTTACAGTACCAGGCCATAAAACATAAGTTACTTCCCTCATCAAATTCTATTGCCATGTGTTGGGGAAAGATGGCTGCTGATGCCTTTAAGGGTTCAGGCTTCCTGGGTTCCTCTCTTCCTGGGGCTTGCCTCTCTCTGGGCTTAGCTGCTCTGTTGGCTCCACAAGGCCAGCTGTAGACTCTTAGGTTAATGGCTTGTTTCTCTTCCAGGGCCTTCTCTCTGTCCTTCTGACCAAGCTCCTCTGTGGGCTTACTTCCTGTGGCTCCAGCTTAACACTCCACCCTCCCTTCTCTGCCGTGCAGTTTCTCTGTGAGTCCTGTCCACCAGGGGGGTGGGAGCTCAACATCCTGCTAATGTTACCCAATCAAAGACTTAATCATTATTTAATCAAGTAAAAGTGAAGCCTTTGAATCTAATATACTCTAATATGCCCAGAGGAACAGACCAGTTTATAAACATAATCCAATATCTGTTTTTGGAAGTCATAAACCATATCAAACTGCTACACATTCCTTGTCATGTTGCCAAAGGAGCTTTCCCAAGATTGTAGTTTCAACCACATATCTGCCAATCCTCAGTGTTCACCTGCTCCCTCCCCCAATCCTACCCAGTTCCATGAACTGTCCCATTCACCCTTCCCACCCTACACTCCTGTCAAACTTGCAGCACCGAACACAATAGTGTCACTACACCCCATCAAATCCCTTCACTGCATAACTACTCAATTCCACCTTATCATAGATTTCGCCCTATGGGTGTTGGCTCAAACTTCTCCCTTTCTATTTCCTGTAAACCTATTTTTCAGTTTCTAGCTCTCTGAATCTACTCAGTTTGCTTAATTCATATCAGTGAGGTCATGTAGTATTTGTCCTTCAATGCCTGGCTTGCTTCACTCAACATAAGGTCCTCAAGACTCATCCATGTTATTCCATGTGACAGTAATATATTCCTTCTTACAGCTGAGTAATATTCCATTGTATGTATATACTACATTTTATTAATCCATTCATCTGTTGATGGGCATTTGGGTTGATTCCAACTTTTGGCAATAGTGAAGAATGCTGCAGTGAACATTGGTGGGCATAACATATTCATATCTGTTCATGTCCTTGCATTCAATTCTGGGTATATATCAGCAGTGGAATTGCTGGATCATATAGCAGATCTATAGTTAGTTTTTTGAGGAACGGCCAAACTGTCCTGCACAATTGCTGGACCATTCTACATTCCCACCAGCAGTGGATGAGGGTTCCCATTCCTCCACATCCTCTCCAACACTTGTAGTCCTCTGTTTTTTTAATGACCGCCCATCTAATGGGTGTAAAATGATTTCTTATTGTAGTCTTGATTTGCATTTCCCTAATAGCTAGTGATGTTGAGCATCTTTTCATGTGCTTTTTAGCCATTTGTATTTCTTCTTTGGAGAAGTGTCCAAATTACTTGTTCATTTTTTGTTGTTTGTCTTTTTGTTTTCGAGATACAGCATTTCTTTATATATGTTCGATATTAGGCTCCTATCAGATACATGGTTACCAATATTTTCTCCCATTTGGTAGACTGTCATTTCACTTTTTTTTCCCAGCCATGCTACATTTTATGCTACATTTTATTTTGTTTCATCCATATGTATTCACATTTTAAAATTTATTTCAGTTATGAAAATATGCTAATCTGTCTATATATATGACTCTTAAAAACTCTTCTTTAGTTGACTTAAACATTAGCATCCTTCTGATCTGTCTGGGACAACTTCTTTCTCTGTTTCTTAGAAGTCATAAGTGATGGGTCAATCATTCCCTGACTTCCTTACTCCTTATTTTTTTTAATTTTTTTATGATCTCTTTATTTTTTTAATGCTACATTAAAAAAATATAAGAGGTTCCCATATATCCCTCATACCCCCTCACCCCACTCTTCCCACATCAACAACCTCTTTCATCATTGTGGCACATTCTTCACATTTGGTGAATACATTTTGGAGCACTGCTGCACCACATGGATAATAGTTTACATTGTAGTTTACACTCTTTCACTTTCTTGACAAACTCCTTTGAGGTGCAAAAGTTTTTAATGTTGAAGAGGTCCCATTTATCTATTTTTTTAAAAAGATTTATTTACTTATTTATTTTCCCCCTTCCCTTCCTCCCACCCTGCTGTTTTTGCTGTCTGTGTTGTCTTCTCTTCTCATTTTCTCTCTTCTAGGATTCACTGGGATTCGATCCTGGGGACCTCTGATGTGGAGAGAGGCTCCCTGTCAATTGTGCCACCTCAGTTCCTGGTTTCTGCTGTGCTTCACCTTGACTCTCCCCTTGTCTCTCTTTTGCTGTGTCATCATCTTGCTGTGTGACTCTGGCAGGCACTGGCACCCATGGACACTCATGTGGGCACTGGCTCAACTCACAGGCACTTATGCAGGCATTGGCTTGCCATGCAGGCATGCTTTCTCTTCTTCTTTTACACCAGCAGTCCCCAGGGATCAAACCCAGGTCCTCCCTTATGGTAGGCAGAAGCTCTATCACTTGAGCCCCATCTGCTTTCCCCATTTATCTATTTTTCATTTCATTCTTCATGCTTTGGTTGTAAAGATCATGAAACCATATCCTAATACAAGATCCTGTAAATGGTTCCCTACTTTGTCTTCCAACATCTTTATGGTCTTGGCACTTACATTTAGATCTTTGTTCCATTTTTTTTTTTTTTTTAAGATTTATTTATTTATTTAATTTCCCCCCCTCCCCTGGTTGTCTGTTCTTGGTGTCTATTTGCTGCGTCTTGTTTCTTTGTCCGCTTCTGTTGTCGTCAGCGGCACGGGAAGTGTGGGCAGCGCCATTCCTGGGCAGGCTGCTCTTTCTTTTCATGCTGGGCGGCTTTCCTCACGGGCGCACTCCTTGCGCATGGGGCTCTCACGCGGGGGACACCCTTGCGTGGCACGGCACTCCTTGCGCGCATCAGCACTGCGCATGGCCAGCTCCACACGGGTCAAGGAGGCCCGGGGTTTGAACCGCGGACCTCCCATATGGTAGACGGACGCCCTAACCACTGGGCCAAAGTCCGTTTCCCAAGATCTTTGTTCCATTTGAGTTAATTTTTGTATAAGGCGTGCAATGGTTTTCCTCTCTCACTCTTTTGGATGTAGATATCCAGTTCTGCAGGCACCATTTGATGAAGAGACCATTCTCTCCCAGTTGAATGGACTTAGTGGCCTTGTTGAATATCAGTTGACTGTATATGCAATAACCTATACTAGAATGCTCAATTTGGTTCCATTGATCAGTATTTCTGTCCTTCTGTCCTTGTACCAATACCACACAGGTTTTTTTATTGTTTGTTTTTTTTCCTCTCCCCTTCTTCCCCTCCCCCCCAGTTATCTGTTCTCTGTGTCCATTTTGCTGTGTGTTCTTCTTTGTCCACTTCTGTTGTTGCCAGTGGCACAGGAATCTGTGTCTCTTTTTGTTGTGTCATCTTGCTGCATCAGTTCTCTGTGTGTGCAGCACCATTCCTGGGCAGGCTGCACTTTCTTTTGTGCTGGGTGGCTTTCCTTTTGGGGCACACTCCTGGCATGTGGGGCTCCTCTATGTGGGGGACACCCCTGCGTGGCAGGGCACTCTTTGCGCGCATCAGCACTGAGCATGGGCCAGCTCCACACGGGTAAGGAGGCCCAGGGTTTGAACTGCGGACCTTCCATGTGGTAAACGGATGCCCTATCCATTGGCCAAGTCTGCTTCCCAATACCATGCAGTTTTAACCACTCTAGCTCTCTGTAGTAAATTTTAAAGTCAGGCAGTGTGATTCCTCTAATTTCATTTTTCTTTTTCAATATGTCTTTGGCTATTCAGGGCCTCTTGTCCTTCCAAATAAATTTCATAGTTAACTTTTCCAATTCAATAAAAAATGCATAAAATCTGGAAATATATTTGGGTATAATAGATATCTTCATGATGTTTAGTCTTCCTATCCATGAACAGGTAATATTCTTCCATTTATTTAGGTCTTCTTTGATTTCCTTTAATAGTGTTGTGTAGTTTTCTGCATGCAGGTTGTTTACCTCTTTAGTTAAATTTATTCCTAGTATTTGATTCTTCTAATTGCTATTGTGAATGGTATTTTTTGTTGATTCCTCCTCAGATTGCTCATTATTGGTATACAGAAATGCTGCTTATTTTTGTGCATTGATGCTATAATCTGGGGCTTTCTTGAACTCATTTATAGGCTCCAGAAGCTTTGTTATAGATTTCTCATGTATAAGATCATGTCATCTGAAAATAGTGAGATTTTGACTTCTCCCTTTCCAATTTGGATACTTTTTATATCTTTTTCTTGCCTAAGTGCTCGAGCAAGTACTTCTAACACAATGTGAAATAGGAGCAGTGAGAGTGGGCTTCCTCGTCCTGTTTCCAATCTTAGAGGGGAAGCTTTTAGGATTTCACCATTGTATATGATGTTAGCTGTAGGTTTTTCATATATACCTTTTATCATGTTGAGGAAGTTTCCTTCTATTCCTATTCTTTGCAGTGTTTTTGTCAGGAAAGGGCACTGTATTTTGTCAAATGCTTTTTCTGCATCTATAGAGATGATCACGTGTTTTTTTTTCTTTTGTTCTTTTATGTGGTGTATTACATTGATTGATTTTCTTATGTCGAACCATCCTTGCATACCCAGGGTGAAACCCACTTGGTCATGGTGTATAATTCATTTGATGTGTTGTTGAATATGATTAGCAAGTATTTTGTTGCAGATTTTAGCATTTAGGTTCATTAGATAGATTGTTCTATAATTTTCCTTTCTTGTGGTGTCTCTGGCTTTGGTATTAGGGTAATGTTGGCATCATAGAATGAGTTAGACAATGCTCCTTCTACTTCTATTTTTTGGAAGAGTTTAAGCAGGATCAGTGTTAGTTCACCTGTGAAGTCATCTGGTCGTGTCGTGGGCTCTTCTTATTTGGGAGATTTTTGATTCAATATCATTACTTGTGATTGGTCTGTTGAGTTCATCAGTTTCTTCTTTCATCAGTGTAGGCTGCTTCTATGTTTCTAGGAATTTGTCCATTTCCTCTAAGTTATCCTTCTCTTTGGCATATAAGTTTTCAAAGTATCCTCATGATATTCTAGTTTTGTGGGGTCAGTGGTGATATCCCCTTCCTTGTTTCTTAAATTGTATATTTGCGTCTTTTCTCTTTTTTTCTTTGTTAGTCTAGCTAAGGGTTTCTCCGTTTTACTGATCTTCTCGAAGACCAGCTTTTGGTTTTGTTTATTTTTTAAATATATTTTTTACTGAAGTATATCATTCACCCATGAGCATGTACAAACAATAAATGTATAGTAAAGACTGTGAACTTACAAAATAAACATACATAACATCATACAGGAGTCTTATACACCACCCCTTGTATTAGCTAGCCAAAGGGGTGCTGATGCAAAATACCAAAAACTGGTTGTTTTCATAAAAGACATTTATTTGGGGAAGAAGGTTACAGATACCAGGTCATAAAGCATAAATTACTTCCCTCACCAAAGTCTATTTCTACATGTTGGAGCAAGATGGCTGCCAACAGCTGTGAGGGTTCAGGCTTCCTGGGTTCCTCTGGGCTCAGCTCCTCTGTTTTCTACACAATGTCAGTTGTAGACTATCAGGTGAATGGCTCTGTCTCTCTCCCTGGGGATTCTGCCATGTCTAAGGAGCCTTCTCTATTCCTCTGTGTTCTTCTCCTGGCTCAGGTCCTCTCTTCCTGGGGCTTTCCTCTGTTTCCACTGTGTGCTGGTTTCCTGGAGCTCCAGCTTAAGACTTCAGCATCAAACTCTAACACCAGAAACCCTCAACTCTATTCTTTGCCATGCCTTTTATCTTTGAGCCCCTACCCACCAAGTGGAGGGAACTCAATGTCCGAATGACATGGCCCAATCAAATCCCTAATCATAACTCAATCATACCCAGGTACAGACCAGATTATGAACATAATCCAATATCTATTTTTAGAATTCATAACCATATCAAACTGTTACACCCCTCCACTAACACTTTGCATTGTTGTGAAACATTTGTTAAAAACTATGCAAGAGCATCACCAAAATATTACTACTAACTATAGTCCCTGTCTTACATTTGGTGTCCTTTTCCCCAACCCATACTATTTTTGAAAAATATATTTTTATTACAGAGGTTGTGAACTTGAAAAACTATCATACGCATGTGTAGAATTCCCATACAACACCCCTTGACCAACGCACCACACCGTGGTGAAACATTTGTTACAGATTATAATATCATCAGACTACTACCACCAACCATGGTCCACAACATACGTTTTCCACCCTTTTTCCATACACCTTCATTATCAACACAATATACCTTTGGCATTGATGCAAGAATATTATAGTATTGCTGTTAATCACAGTCTATAGGTCACAACAGTTGTAGTTTCCCATGCTTCTCCACACTACCACCACCCTACAATAGTGATGTACATCTGCTCTAGCTCACAGAAGGACACTCTTGCATTTGCATCTTCAGCCACAATTATCATCCACCTCTGGGTTCCCAGTGTTATTCAGTCCCAAGATTATTCTTCACCTTTCTTTCAAATGACATTCACTTCCCTAGATTACCATTTTTAGCCACAGTCCCATTTATAAACCAGTTGCTAGTCATTATAATGTCTTACCATCAACTTTATCCATTTCCACATTTTTACAGTCAATTAATTAAAACTTCTACATACATTAAGCATCAGTAGTTCTTCTCAACCCTCCTCTTATCTATACTCTAGGTTTTAACTCCACGTGTTTATTTTTTCTATTTAGTTCATGTTAATGAAGCCAAGCCATCTTTGTCCTTTTGTGTCTGGCTTACTTTGCTTAGTGTAATATCTTCAATATTAATCCATGTTATCATATGTGTCCCAATTTCATTTTCTTCTTACTGTAGCATAGTATTGCATTGTATGTATATACCACTTTTTGCGTATCCATTCATTGATTGATGGACATTCGTGTTGTTTCCATCTTTTGACAATTGTGAATAATGCTGCTATGAACATTGGTATGCAGATGTCTGTTCATGTCATAGTTTTTAGTACTGGATATATTCCTAGTAGAGGAATTACTGGATCATATGGCAGTTCAATATTTGGCTTTCTGAGGAACCACCAGACTGTCTTCCACAGAGGCTGCAGCATTTTACAATCTCACAAACAGTGAAGGAGTGTTCCTATTTCTCCACATCCTCTCCAGCACTTATTGTTGTCTGTTTTTTAATAATGGCTGTTCAATGCGGTATTAGATGACATCTCATTGTAGTTTTGATTTGCATTTCCCTAATGGCTAGTGATATGGAACATTTTTTCATGTGCTTTTTGGCCATTTGTATTTCCTCTTTGGAGAAATGTCTATTTAAATCTTTTGCCTTTTTAAAAAATTGGATTGCTTGCTCATTTATTGTTGAATTGTATGATATCTTTATATAGAATGGGAATTCAACCCTTATTGGATATGTGGTTTCCAAATATTTTCTCCCATTGAGTGGGCTTTCTTTTCACCTTCTTGATGAAGTCCTTTGAATCAAAGAAGTGTTTATATTTGAGGAAGTCCCATTTATCCATATTTTCTTTCATTGCTTGTGCTTTCAGTGTAAGGTTTAAGAATCCACCACGTACTACCAGGTCTTGAAGATGTTTCTCTACATTTTCTTCTAGGAGCATTATGGTACTCACTTTTATATTTAGGTCTTTGATCCATTCTGAGTTAATTTTTACATAAGGTGTGAGACAGGAGTCTTCTTTCTTTTGCCTATGGCTATCCAGTTCTCCCAGCACCATTTATTCAATAGACTATTCTGTCCCAGCTGGGTAAGTTTGACAGGCTTCTCAGAAATCACTTTGCCATGGATATGAGGGTCTGTTTCAGAACCATTAGTTGAATTCCATTGGTCTATATGTCTGTCTTTATGCAAATACCATACTGTTTTTACCACTGTAGTTAGGTAACATGAGTTAAAGTCTGGAAGTGAGTGTCCTCCAGGTTCACTTTTCCTTTTTAAGATGTTTCTGGCTATCTGGGGCCTCTTAGGCTTCCAGATAAATTTGATAATTGTGTTTTCCATTTGTTTAAAAATGCTGTTGGGCATGTAAATGCATTACATTCCCCCCAGTGTGGGACATGACTCCCAGGAATGAACCTCCCTGGCACCAAGGGATTACTAGCAAGCATCAGCTGGTGATGTGAATAGAAAAAGACCTTAAATAAAAGGGTCAACTCAGACCAGCAGAATATCTCAGCCCACATGTAGAATCATGTGTTAAAAATTGCTTTTGACCTTGAATAAAAGGGGAAAATGGCAAAGTCAAATGGGTTTATATGGCTAAGCGTCTTCAAAAAAGAGTTGGGAGGTCATTAGAGGGGTCATGCTTTCACACTCCTCAAGAGGATCCCAGAAACAGCCAAGGTGGATACAACCCCAGGTACTGGCTCTTCTGAGGGCTGTGAAGACCCACAGGGATATGGTCATGGCAGACAGTGCTAGAGCTCAGTACCATGTTAGTGGGCCCTACTTTGGAATTTGTGTTCCTGAGTATGATGGAGTTGGACTCAGATGCGACCCTTCTACACATGCCTCTTCCGTCACTTTTAATGAACCTTTGGTTGGTGCTAGCATTGGTATATACTCAGAAACTCTGAATCTCTGAACTGTCCATGTGCCAGCTGGGTTCTGAACCTCAGCAGAGTTGCAACTCCTACTCTCTGGTTCACAGGTGAGCTAACAGGGAGGTGAAGATGGTCCGTCACCACACCAAAGAGCTGAGAGTGCCTACAACTGCAAGCAGGAGAATTGCATCCATCATCCGTGTGGAATCTAAGGCCCCTCTCAATATATAGGTGGAGTGGACGTCACCATCCCAGGGCCCACAGAATGGAGGAATACAACATGGATTAGAGTGATCTTACTGATATTCTACTATAAAATTTTTGTGACTACTAATAGAAGAGATTGTATCATTGATGGGGAGTAAGTGGCCACAGTAGTTGCTGAGGGCAGAAAGTAGGAAGAAGAGATGTGATGAGGGGGCATTTTTGGGACTTTGGAGTTGTCCTAAATGATATTGCAGGGTCAGATGCTGGACTTTATATATCCTGCCATAACCCACTGAATGGACTGGGGGAGAGTGTGAACTACAGAGTGAACTATTATCCATGTGGTGCAGCAGTGCTTCAAAATGTGTCAACTGAGTGCAATGAGTATGCCACAATAATGAAGGAGGTTGTTGGTGTGGGAGGAGTGGAGTATGGGGATGGGGGGGTATATGGGAACCTCTTATGTTTTTTATAATGTAACCTTTTTTGTGATGTATCTTCAAAAAAATACAGTTTACAAAAATGATGGGGATGGGTGAGTGGGGTATGGGTTATATGGGAACCTCTTATTTTTTTAAATGTAACATTCTATGTAATCTAGTAACTTTAATTTTAAAAGTTTTATTAAAAAATGAAAATAAAATATAAAAATGCTGTTGGAATTTTTATTGGGATTGCATTGAGTCTGTGTATCAATTTGGGTAGAATTGATGTCTTAATGATATTTAGTCTTCTAATCCATGAACATGGAATGTCCTTCCAATCATTTAGGTCTTATTTTATTCTTTTAGCAATGCATTATAGTTTTCTGAATACATGTGCTTTACATCTTTGGTTAAGTTTATCCCTAAATATTTGCTTCTTTTAGTTGCTATTGTAAGTGGAATTTTTTTCTCTGACTTCCTCCTCAAATTGAGTATTACTATTATATGGAAACACCACTGGTTTTTGCTTATTGATTTTGTATCCTGACACTACTGAAATCATTTATTAGCTCTAGCAGCTTCATTATAGATTTTTCAGGATTTCTAGATATAGGTTTACCTCTTATTTCCAATTTGGATGCTTTTTATTTATTTTTCTTGCTTGATTGCTCTATTTAAAACCTCTAGCCCTATATTTAACAACAGTGGTAACAGTGGGCATCCTTGTCTTATTCCTGATCTAAATGGGAAAAGTTTCAATCTTGCACCATTGAGTATAATATTAGCCATGGGTTTTTCATATATAGCCTTTATCATGTTGAGAAAATTTCTTTCAATTCCTATCTTTTGGGGTGTTTTTATCAAGAAAGGAGGCTGTATTTTGTTTAATACCTTTTCTGCATCAATCAAGATGATTATGTGATTTTTCTTCTTTGATTTATTAATGTGATGTATTACACTCATTGATTTTCTTGTGTTGAACCAACCTTGCATGCCTGGTATAAAACCCACTTGATCATAATGAATAATTCTTTCAATGTGTTGTTGGATTCAATTAGTAAGTATTTTATTGAGGATTTTTGTGTATGTATTCATTAGAGAAATGGGGCTGAAATTTTCTTTTTTTGTAATATCTTTATCTGGCTTTGATTTTACAGTGATAGTGGCTTCATAGAATGAGTTTGGTAGTGTTCCTTCTTGTTGAATTTTTTGGAAGAGCCTGAGTAAGATTGGTATTAGATCTTCTTTGAATGCTTGGTAGAACTCACCTGTGAAACCATCTGGTCCTGGGCTTTTCATTTTGGGGAACTGTTTGATGACTGATTCAATCTCTTCATTTGTGATTGGTTTTAGAGGTCTTCTATTTATTCTAGGATCCATGTAGGTTGTTAGCATGTTCCTAGGAATTTTTCCATTTCATCCTCATTGTCTAGGATTTTTGGCCAAAAATTTTCTTAGAATCCTTTTATGACCTCTCATTTCTGTGGGGTCAGTAGTAATGTTTCCATTTTCATTTTTTATTTCATTTATTTGCATCTTCTTTCTTTTTTTCTTAATCAGTCTAGCTAAGGGTTTGTCAATTTTGTTAATATTCTCAAAGAACCAACTTTTAGAACAAAAAGCTCTGTTGTTTTTTTCTCAATTTCATTTATTCTGCTCTGCCCTTTGTTATTTCGTTTCTTCTACTTACTTTGGGAATAGTTTACTGTTCTTTTTCTAGTTCCTCCAGCTGTGTAGTTAGGTCATTGATTTTAGCTCTTCTTTTTTAATGTAAGCATTGAGGGCTATAAATTTTCCTCTCTACACTGCCTTCACTGCATCCCATAGGTTCTGATATGTTGTATTCTCATTGTCTTTTGTCTCAAGATATTTATTGATTTTTCTTGAAATTTCTTCTTTGACTCACTGATTATTAAGTGTGTTGTTTAATCTCCATATATGTGAATTTTCCCATTTTCTGCCAACTGTTGATTGCCAACTTTATTCCATTATGATCAGAGAAAGTGCTTTAAGTAATTTTGATTTTGTTGAATTTATTGAGATCTGCTTTGTGACCCAATGTATGGTTTATCCTGGAGAAAAATCCATGAGCACTTGAAAAGAATGTATATCCTGCTGCTTTGGGATGTAGTGATCTCTATATGTCTATTAGGTTTAGTTTATTTATCTTATTATTCAAGCTCTCTGTTTCTTCTTTTTTTAAAAGATTTGTTTATTTATTTCTCTCCCCTTCCCCCACCCCAGTTGTCTGTTCTCTGTGTCTATTTCCTGCATGTTCTTCTTTGTCTGCTTCTGTTGTTGTTAGTGGCATGGGAATCTGTGTCTCTTTTTGTTGCGTCATCTTGTTGTGTCAGCTCTCAGTGTGTGTAGCGCCATTCCTGGGCAGGCTGCACTTTCTTTCATGCCAGGCAGCTCTCCTTACAGGGCGCACTCCTTGCACATGGGGCTCCCCTATGCGGGGGACACCCCTGCGTGGCAGGGCACTCTTTGTGTGCATCAGCACTGTGCACGGGCCATCTGCACATGGGTCAAGGAGGCCTGGGGTTTGAACTGCAGACCTCCCATGTGGTAGACGGATGCCCTAACCACTGGGCCAAGTCCACTTCCCCTCTCTGTTTCTTTATTGATCCTCTGCCCAGATAGTCAATCCAATGCTGAGCATGGTATATTGAAGTCTCCTACTACTATTGTAGAGATGTCTATTTCTCCCTTCAGTTTTGCCAGTGTTTGCCTCATGTACTTTGGGGCATCCTGATTAGGTGTGTATACATTTATGATTGCTATTTCTTCCTGGTAAATCATCCCTTTTATTAATATGTAATGTCCTTCCTTGTGTCTAATAAACATTTTGCTTAAAGTCCACATCATCTGATATAAGTATAGCTACCCCAGGTGGGTTTTTTTTTGGTTACTGCATGTGTGGAATATCTTTCTCCAACCTTTCACTTTCAATCTATTGATATCCTTGAGTCTAGCAGACAGCATATAGATGGCTATTTTTTTTCCCTTTAAAAGTTCAATGTATTTTAAAATAAACTAAGAGGAAAAATAGTGTTTTATATTTACCCAGTTATTTATCATTTCTGATACTCTTCATTCCTTCATTAAGATATGACTTTCCTTCTGGTATCATTTCCTTTCAGCCTCAAGAAACTTCTTTAGCCATTCTATTGGTAATAAATTCTCTTAGTTTTTGTTTATCTGAAAATATCTTCATTTCATCTTCATTCTTGAAGCAAATTTACTTTAGATTTAGAATTCTGGCTTGATAGTTTTTCCCCCTCTCACAACACTTTAAAGATGTTTTGCCACTGTCTTATCTTTTTTTTTTTTTTTTTTAAATGAGAAGCCTGTATTCATTCAGATTATTGTTCCCTGGTATGTGATAGGTCATTTTTCTCTGAATGTTTGAAAGATTATCTCTTTATCATTGGTATTCAGTAGTAAGACTATGGTGTGCCTATGTGTGATTTTCTTCATTTTATCATGCTCCAGTTTCACTGACTTCTTTTTTTTTTTTTTTTAAGATTTATTTATTTATTTAATTCCCACCCCCCCCTCCTCGGGTTGTCTGTTCTTGGTGTCTGTTTGCTGCGTCTTGTTTCTTTGTCCGCTTCTGTTGTCATCAGCGGCACGGGAAGTGTGGGTGGTGCCATTCCTGGGTAGGCTACACTTTCTTTCGCGCTGGGCGGCTCTCCTTATGGGTGCACTCCTTGCGTGTGGGGCTCCCCTACGCGGGGACACCCCTGCGTGGCACAGCACTCCTTGCACACATCAGCACTGCACGTGGGCCAGCTATACACGGGTCAAGGAGGCCCAGGGTTTGAACCACAGACCTCCCATGTGGTAGATGGATGCCCTAACCACTGGGCCAAGTCCGTTTCTCTTCACTGACTTCTTGACCTGAGAAATATGTCCCTCACCAAACTTGGGAAATAGCATACCATTATTTCTTTGAATTATTTTTGCCTGATCCTTCCCCCATTGAACTCCCTTGACACTTTTGTTGAATATAAAAATTAACCATACATGTGTGGGCTTATTTCTGAACTATGTTCATTTACACTGATAGATTTGTCTTTCTTACAAAACAACTATGTTGGTTTTTTGGTAACAGCTTTACAATTACACTGTTTTGGTATCTGTATATCTGGGGTTTTACAGTAAGTCTTGAAATCAGGTATGGAAGTCTTCAGCTTTGTTCTTGGTTTTCAAAATTATTCTATTATAGATATAAATTTTAGAACTAGATGTCAATCTCCATAAATAGCCTGTTGGAATTTTGACTGGAATTGGTTGAATCTATAAGTAAATCTGAGCTTTCTTTTTGATATATGCATTTTATGGCTATGAATTTCCCTCTCAGTATAGCTTTTGCTGCACCCCATAGGTTTTGATATGTTGTGTTGTCCTTTTCATTCATTTCAAGGTAAACAATAATTTCTTTTGTAATTTCCTCCTTGACCCACTGTTTGTCTAAGAGTGTGTTGTTTAACTTCCATATCTTTGTGCCTAATCTTGTTCTCTGACCCTTCCTGATTTCCAGCTTCATTCCATTGTGGTCAGAGAAATTACTTTGTATAATTTCAGTCTTTCTGAATTCATTGAGAGTTGTTTTGTGACCTAGCATATGGTCTATCTTGGAGAATGATCCATGTGCACTCGAGAAGAAAGTATATCCCACTGTATTTGGGTGTAGTGTTCTGTATTTGTCTATTAGGTGCAGCTCCTCTAATGTATTATTCAAAGTCTTTGTTTCTTTATTGAATATCTGTTGAGATGTTCTAATGGTGATAATCATGTACTAAAGTGCCCCACTATAATTGCAGAGGCATCTATTTCTCCACTTAGCTTTTCCAGTGTTTGCCTCATGTGTTTGAGGCATGCTGGTTAGGTGCAAAAATATTTATAATTGTTCTTTCTTCTTGAAAGATTACCCTTTTACTAATATATGGTGTCCATATTTGTCTCTTAAAATTGTTTTGCATTTAAAGCCTACTTTGTCTGATATTAGTATAGCTACGCTTGTTCTTTTTTGGTTGTTGTTTCCTTGTATAATTGTTTTCCAGCCATTCATTTTCAGCCTCCTTGAATCCCTGGGTCTAAGGTGGGTTTGTTGTAGACAGCATATGGATGGGTCATATTTCCTTATCCATTCTGCTAATCTGTGTCACTTGACTGTGAGTTTAAACCATTAACATTCAGTTTTATTACTGTCAAGGAATTACTTACATTAGCCATATTTTCTTTGGGTTTATGTATGTCATATATTGTTTTTATTTCTTTTTTTGTGTTTAAAAAATTTTTTTTCTTACACTTTCTGCCAACTCTCTCCTTTTTTTCCCTTTCAACCTGCAGCACTCCCTTTAGTATTTCTTGAAGGGCAGGTTTCTTATTGGAATACTCTCTTAATTTCTGTTTATTTGTGAATATTTTGAATTCTCCATCATTTTTGAATGACAGCTTTGCTGGATAGTGAATTCTTGGCTGAAAGTTTTTTCTTTCAGAAGTTTAACTATGTCATATCACTGCCTTCTTGCCTCTGTGGTTTCAGATGAGACATCATCACTTAATCTTATTGAGGTTCTCTTTTGTGTGAAGGTTCTCTTTTCTCTTGCTGCTTTCAGTATTCTCTTTGTCTTGAGCATTGGACAATTTGACAAATATATGTCTTGGACAAGTATGTGTATAGGCCTGTTGGGATTTATACTGTTTGGGGCATGCTGCACTTCCTGGATATGTAAATCCATCCCCCTCAATAGGGTTGGGAAGTTTCGAGCCATTATTTCCTCCAACACTTCTTCTGTCCCCTTTCCCTTTTCCTCTCCCTCTGGGATGCCTGTAATATATGTGTTTGAGTGTTTTGTGTTGTCATTCAGATCCCTAAGTCCCTGCTGAATTTTCTATTTTTATCTATCTTTTCTACTATCTGTTTGATTTCAGACATACTGTCTTTCATATCGCTAATTCTTTTCACTGCCTGTTCAAATCTGCTGTTATTTGCATCTAGTGTATTTTTTATTTCTTGGATTGTGCCTTTTATCACCATCATATCTGTTATCTTTTTATGTTTGTTTACAATGTCTTCAGTATGTTCTCCCAGTGTCTTCTTTTTTTAAAAAAAAAAGATTTATTTTTTATTTATTTCTCTCCCCTGCCAAGTGGAGAGCTGATGTAGCAAGATGATGCAACAAAAAGAGACACAAAGGAGAGACAATAAGAGATGCAGCAGACCACGGAGCTGAGGTGGTGCAAGAGATTGAGCACCTCTCCCACTCCAGAAGGTCCCAGGATCAGTTCCAGGTGCCTCCTAAAGAGAAGATAAGCAGACACAGGAAAATGCCCAGTGAATGGACACAGAGAGCAGACAGTTGCGGGGTGGGGAGGGGAAGTAAATAAATAAATAAATCTTCCAGAAAAAGAAAGAAAAGACAATAAGAAAAAAAGTTTTAAAAAAGAAAGAAAACAGAATAGAGGAGATAGAAATAAAAACAAGAAAAATTGAAGACTAAATAGAAGTGGAATGTAAGAACAAAAACAGAAAGCAGAAGATAGGAAGATGAAGGAAAGGAAATACCATAGATAGAAAAAATGGTATACAAAAAAAGGGGGGGGAGACAAAGGAAGGGAGAACACAGCAAATAAGAAACAAGACAGAAGTTCCTAATTTAAAAAAAGAGAGAGTGAGGGAGAAAGAAGAAAAAAAGAAAAAACAAACAAACACTCAAGGGAAGTGGCTGTGTGGGAGGCCCTGGGTTCTCATCCCGGGGCCTCCTTGTAAAGGCAGGCTCGTCTGCACACTGTGGAGAGCCGCTGGCCTGGGCGCCAGCGAGTGCTGCCGGCCCGCGAGGGAGGGCCGTGGAGAGCTGACTCGGCAAGGGGACTCAACAAAAAAAAAAAAAAAAAAAAGGAGACAAGCAAAAAAAACCCCGCAAGAGCGCACAGTGAATGAACAGAGAATAGACAGCAAGCCAAAAGCTGCAAGGGAGGAGGGGGGGCGGATAAAACAAACAAACAAACAAGCAAAATCACTCAAGCAAGCAATCAAACAAAAACTTAGGAAAAACATTCTTCTCTTTTAGGCCCTGAGATGCTTCTCAGGCTGCCGGCATGTGAGCTGCTATTCCAAGTTAGCAACCCCTGCTGTGGGCTGCTATTCCAAGTTAGCAACCCCTGCTGTGGGCTGCTATTCTAAGTTAGCAACCTACGAGGACCGGGCGGGCTTCCACGGCTCGGCGGTGAGCCCCTAGGCCAGCGCGTAGGCCTAGGTTCTCCAGGCGTGGGGGACGCGCGGTAAAAACCACGGAGACAGCCTGTGAGAATGAGCTAGTCTACTTTATTGTGGAAACACACTTGATTATATAAGGTCGGGTCAAGGGAGGGGTAGGAATTGGGGCGGGTAAACTACTGGGCGGTAGTGGATAGGTGGAACTGTGCAGGCAGCTATGAAGTAGGCGGTGATTAAGAAAGGGGGCAGATTATGAGTTGGCTAAGTGGACGGGACTGGCGGGAAGGATAGCAACGGCTGGAAAAGGGAGATAACAAAGGCTAGGAGGAGGGGTGAAGGGAGGCAGCAACACCGGCATTCATCAATTACCCTGCAGCCTGCCCTTTGCAGGTTTTGAATTAGGTTTTAGCTAGTAAACTAAGCTAAGTTTTTAAAAAGGAATCTTTTTAAAGAAAAATAAGAGACCCTAGAAAAGCTAATACAAAAATACTGTCTATGTGCTCCATTTCCAAAAGCATCAGCTGGGTGTTTGATAACCCGGTGGATCACTCCTCTAAGGAAAGCCAGGAATCGAGCCAGGGACCTTGTATATTCAAAGCACAGACTCCTCCACTGAGCTAAATGTTCTTGTTGGTTCTGTTAGGTAGAGAGCTATCCAGTCACTTTCCCTAGGGCAGGTTTAACTCTGTTGTTGGGTAGATTCCTGCTGATTAGGAGCCTGTCTGTCCCGCCCCCTTTCTATTCTTACTGCTTCCTCTCCCAGGGCAGTGGGACTTTATACTGTGTGACTGGATCCCTCCTCATCTCTCCTGGTCAGGTTGAGTTCCCTTCTGAAATTCAAACGGGACCTTAGCTAAACTCACCAGAGAGAAAAGACTCTTATCCCTCTTCCAGACCTCCTCCTCCTCCCAGGGGACCCTAAAAAGGCCCTTGGAAGGTTATTAAGTGCTTCCTTCTGCCTGCCTCCCTTAGAGGAGTTGGAATTTTTATAGTTTTAGCACTGAACCAGTCAACTGTCTTCCTCTCCAGACAACTGGAGAAAATTGGGCCTCTCCAAGCCCAAGTTCCTCTCTCCCACATTGGCTAGGTAAATCAGGCTCCCTCAGCAGATTCGCCTCTCCCGTCTTCCCGGGGCCACATCTTGCCAACTGGTATGCTCCCTGAAGTTCAAAGGCGGTCCGAGTAACCAAACTCACAGAAAGGAAAACCCTCTCCACCCTTCACCAGAACCTTCTTACTACTAGAGAACACTCTCTCCCACTTGGTGGTTGGTGGGAGTCAGGGAGTTCACAGTAGCTTTTTGCCTTGAGGGTGGAGTTTAGCCATTTCTAGCCATCAGGGCGAGAAACTCACGGTTTTCCATTGGGCTTTTTCTCTCTTGGTCCTGTTCCCTCCATATCAATACTCTGAATTCTCCTGCTCTGTGGGTTCCCAAAACAGCTCACTCAGGCAGGAACTTGCCCCTTCTCGTCTGTTTTTTGCTAGAGAGGTGATTAGTATCCACTTAAACTGATACCATCTTACCTCTCCAGTGTATTTTAAATTTTATTTGTTTAGTGTGTCTTTCATTCCCACAAGATCTGCTATTTTTCTATGTATGCTGTCAAATTCTACTTTGTGCTCACCCTGTATCATCTTTATATCCTTAGTGTCTTTAGCCATCTCATTGAATTTATGGAGATTTGTTTGAACATCTATGATTAGTTGTGTCAATTCCTTTATGCCATCTGGAGGCTTAGATTGTTCCTTTGATTGGCCATATCTTCCTGTTTCTTAGCGTGGATTGAATTTTTGTTGGTGTCTTGGCATCTGACTTACTAGATGTATTTATTCTGGAGGCAGTTTCTCTCTTTAGTTTAGGGCTTTCTTGCCCTTTTTCCCTTGCTGGTTGTGTAGTAGGATGCAGCTGGTACTGCAAGCTCTGCTGCCCTCATTGCCCCAGGAACCAACGAAACTTCTCCAACCTTTCTGCCCTGCCAGGAGTAGGGACATAGCTGCAGCTGTGTGTAGTAATCCAAGCTGGGTAGGCCAAGACTGTCTGTAGTTCCCTGGAGAAACTTATGAAGCTTCATGCCCCTTCCTCCCCTGCCTGGGGTAGGGACAGAGCTGCAGGTGTGGGCAGCAAACTAAGCCATGCAGGTCAAAATGAACTGCAGTTACCCAGGTAGAGAGATGTAGTACCTGCTCCTCCCCTGCCAGGGGTGGGAATGGATACTCTGGAGTTCCCAATGATCTAATCCTTGTGGGCAAAAAGCACCTGCAGTTGCCCTGAAAGGCTGAATGGAGAAACACCAGCACCCTCCTATCCCATGGGGGAGGGGGTGGTGGCAGGGATGGAATTGAAGGCACTCAACAAATTAGTCTATGCAAGCCAAAAGCATTTGCATTTCCCCAGAAAGGCTGAGGAAACACTGCTCCCCTCCTATCCTTTTGGGGTGTGGGAATGGAGCCCCAGGTGTCTGACTATTCAGTCTGTACTGGCCAAAAGTGCCTACAGTTGCCCAGAGAGGCTGGTGCAGGTCCCTCCAGCCGACATAATGTATGGCCTGGCCTGCACAGCAAACTGCTCTGCGGACTGGGTGCTGTCTACCACCTCAAGAGCCACAGCAAAGCCAATCCGCTGGCCGTGTGCCAAAGTCTCCAGGTACTGCCGTGTGAGGGTTCCCAAGGAGCTCCTGAAAGACCTCTTACCAGTCATAAGACTTTCATGCTAATGTGCTGGAGGTGCAGTTAATGTTGGGGTTTAAGATATATTTAGGGGATTTGAATCTCTGGACTGACAATGTGATAGCCAGGTCCTGAGCCTCAACAGACTCCAGCACCTACAATCTGATCTATTGGACTTACCACACTCAGCTAAGATGGAGTTGAAGAAGGACAACCACCACACCATGGAGCCTAGAGTGATTACAACTGAAAATGGGAGGATTGCATCCAGCATCCATGTGGAATCTGAGCCTCCTCTTGACATAGAGGTGCAATGGACACAACCAATCCAATGTCCACATAGAAGAGGTGGCATTGGATTGGGAAAAGTGGACATAATGGACAAAGGGTATGGGGAAAGGCAGGAAGAGATGAGAGGTGGAGGCGTCTTCGGGACATGGAGCTGCCCTGGATGGTGCTTCAGAGGTAATCACCGGACATTGTAAATCCTCACAGGGCCTACATGATGGAATAGAGGAGAGTATGGGCCATGATGTGAACCAATGTATATGAGGTGCAGAGGTGCCCAAAGATGTACTTACCAAATCCAATGGATGTGTCATGATGATGGGAACGAGTGTTGTTGGGGGGGCGGAGAGGGGGGGTGGGGGGATGGGGTTGAATGGGACCTCACATATATATTTTTAATGTAATATTATTACAAAGTCAATAAAAAAAAAAAAAATTAAAAAAAAAAAAAAAAAAAAAAAAAAAAAAAAAAAGACCTCTTACCAGGACCAGTTACCCTGGTGATGGAATGTTCAGAGAGCTCAACAAGGACCTGAACCTCTAAACTCCTCTTGTAGGCATCTGGATTCCTCACCAGGCTTCATGCAGGACTTGGCCCAGGTGTTTGAGGGACCTCTTTCTCTCACCTACACCAACCTCAGCTCCCAGGCCAGTTCTCTAGATGTGAAGGAGTCCAGGACCTCTGGCCTCAGTTGTCCCTAGTCATTGATGGAGGGTCACTTGGGGATGGGCAGACTCCTGAGTATCACCTTGGCTCAACTGTGGTCTCCAACAGAAGTATGGGCTACTTCCCTTAGATGGATCCTACCTGTGAAGCTCAGAAGAAAGGAGGCACCCAAGTACTGGTGCTGGATGCCATGTCTGTTTGCTGGTGGTTAGCAAGGCCTCATTCGCAGAGGCTGCTGGGGTTACATCACCCCCAAATATGACCCTTTTGGGCAGCATATCTTTCTGAACACCATAGACCAGCCTAACGCCTGGGAGGATGCTTATGTTTCTTATCTGTCACTTCATAGTTCAGTAAAAAGCTGATGGATAGGTTAAAAACATTCCTAAGAAGGCCTTGTTCAGATCGTTTTATTCCCTTTTTTTAAAAAAAATTGAGTAGTGATTTTAATAACATTTAGAATCTAGTGAGAGCCTCCTTCCTGGTAGGTGGCATTTAATGTCCAAGTGAGCTAGAGGTACCATTGTTGTTTCAAAGCCTCAAGTGACAAGAGGCATGGGATTGGACTACTGCAGCTGGAACCAGGTTAAAAGGAAGATTATAGACCCACAGGCCAAACAGTTTCCTCTGAACTAGTGGGGCTGGGGCTGTGCTGTCATGGCCTCGTGGAGAGCATCATCATTTTGTCAGTGGTGGGAAGTCTGCTCAGTTGGCAAGGGCTAGAAGTGAGGGGAGAGCCAAATAAAAGAATATTGGAAAATAAATCTCTACCATCCCCTTCGGTCAGTGGCTTTTCTTATTTATTCATAAAATAAGTTATTGTTAATTGTACCTATAACTCCTTCATTTAAATCCAGAATTTATTCAGGAAACTTCTGTCTTTACTCATATGTATACCAAATGTTAAACAAAATTGTTAGGCATTTGAACTATTTTTATTTCATGTACAACAATGCTGCTATTAAAATTTATTGAGATATAACTTATGACCCCAAATAGGGTCTATTCTAGAGAAAGATCCATAAGCACTTGAGAATATATGTCCTGCTGTTTTTGGGCATAATGTTCTATAAATGTCTATTAGGTCCAATTCACTTATATTATTCAGGCTCTCTATTTCCTTATTTATTATCTATCCAGATGTTCTATCCAATAATGAGTATATTGTATTGCAGTCTCCAGCAATTATTGTAGAAATGTCTATTTCTTCCTTCAGTTTTGCCAGTTTGTGCCTCATGTACTTTGGGGCACCTAGGTTAGGTGCATATTTATTAATGATATTTCTTCTTGGTGACTGTCCTTTTTATTAATATATAGTGACTTTCTTAATCTCTTTTAACAGTTTTACTTTTAAAATCTATTTTGTCCAATACTATTATCACTACTGTCTTCACAGATGATAGAAAGATAGTAAAAAAAACACAACAACTTTGTGCACATATATATGCAACAATTTAGATGAAATGGACCAATTCATTCAAGGAGAAATAAAATGAATTTCATTAAATAAATCTAACTCATACCTAAAGAGAGAGAGAGAAACTCTAGGTCCAGATGTTTCACTGGATAATTCTACCAAAAATTTAAGGAAGAAATCACACCAATTCTTCACATCTTTTCCAGGAAACTGAAAAAGAAGCAACAGTTCCAACTTATTTTATGAGGAGCATTAGCCTCATATAAAAACTAGGCAAAGACAATACAAGAAAACTATAGTTCATGATCCCTTTGCATGAACATAGATGCGAAAATCCTGAAAATGTTAGCAAATTAACTCCAGGAATAAATAAAAAGGTGATATGTCACAACTAAATGGGTTTATCCTGGAAATACAAGGCTAGTTCAATATTTGAAATCAATGTAATTCATATTAATACACATAATAGGAACAGCCGCATAACTATATCAATAGATACAGAAAGAGCATTTGACAAAATTTAACATCTGTTCATCATAAAAATGTAAGAAGCTAGTAATAGAAGGGAACTTTTTTCATTTGTATTTACAAAACATCTTCACTAACATTATACTAAAAAGTAAAAGAATGCTTTCCTCCTAAGATTGAAAACTAAGGAAAGAATATCTACTGTTACTACCCTCATTGAATTTCATATTGTAAGTTTTAGCAAATGCAGTAAGGCTAGAGAAAGAAATAATATGCATTGAGAATGGAAAGGAAGAAATAAAAATCTATTCACTAAAAAAAAAAAAAATCTGTTCACTGATTACATGATTGTCTATATCAAAAATCCCAGGGAAGTGGATGTGGCGCAACTGATAGAGCATCCACTTACCATATAGGAGGTCCAGGGTTTGAACCCAGGGCCTCCTGGCCCATGTGGTGAGCTGGCCCATGTGCAGCACTGCTGTGCACAAGGGAGTGCCATGTTACACACGGCGTCCCCTGCGTAGGGGAGCCCCACGCACAAAGAGTTTGCCCCACAAGGAGAGCCACCCCATGTGAAAAAAGCGCAGCCCGCCCAGGAGTGGCACTGCACACACGGAGAGCTGACACAGCAAGATAACACAATGAAAAAGAGACACAGATTCCCCGTGCCCCTGAGAATGCAAGCAGACACAGGAGAACACACAGCGAATGGACACAAGAGAGCAGACAATGGGCAATGGTGGGCGGGGGGTGGCGGATAAGGGGAGAGAAATGAATAAAAATATATCTTAAAAAAAAAAAATCCCAAGGCCACTACAAAACAAAACTCCTTGATCTAAGTGAATTTATTGAGGGAGCAAAATACAACATCAATATATAAAAATTATTGTTTTATACATTAGCAATGAACAATTGGAAACAAAAAATTTTTAAACCCATAACAATTATAAAAAGCTCCAAAAAAAGAAAAGAAATACTTAAGTATAAATCACTCTATAGACTAAAAACTTCAAAATGCTAATGAAAGAACCCATATAAATGGAGAAAAATATCATGCTCATGGGCTGGAAGGCTTGATTTTGTAAAGATGTCATTTCTCCCCAAATTGACCTATAGAGTTAATGCAATCCTAAATAAAAGTTCCAGCAGGATTCTTTACAGACAGACAAGCCAATTCCAAAATTTATATAGAAAGGTAAGTTAACCAGACTAGCCAAGAATATTTTGAAAAAGAACAAAGTTGGATGGCTCATTTTACCTAATTTTTAGAATACCGTACATCTGTAATAGTGAAGACAGTGTGGTATTAGCAAATGGAAAACAGAATAAGGAAGAGAGAATAGAAATTCCAGAAAGAGACCACACACAAATGCTATCAACTGATTTTTTAAAAAGATACTTAGATTATACAAATGTCACATAAAAAATATAGGAGAATTCCCATATGCCCTGCTCCCCACACTTCCGACATTTTCCCACATTAACAACATCCTTCATTAGTGAGGTACATTCATTGCTATTTGATGGACACGTTTTGGAGCATTGCCACTAAGCATCCATTAAAGTTTACGTTGTAGCTTCCACTCTCTCCCAGTCAATTCTGTAGGTTATGGCAAGATTTATAATGGTCTGTGTCTGTCATTACAAAGTCATTCAGGACAATTCCCAAGTCCCAAAAATGCCCCCATAGTTCACCTGTTTTTCCCTCTCCCTGCCCTCAGAACCTCCAGTGGCCACTGCCTCCATCAGTGACATAATTTCTTCCATTGCTAGAATCACTATAAGTCTGTAGTAGAATATCAGTAAATCTACTTTAGTCCATAGTTTATTCCTAAATCCTGAGGATCCTGGGCTGTGATCCCATAGGGCCAATGGATGGGAATCTCTTGCTTGTGGTTGTAGACTCTCAGTTCCTTGGTATGGTAGTTGTCCATCATCACCTCATTGTTAGTTGTCCTGGGTGAGACCAATGAATTGGAGAGTAGGTGTTGCAACTCCTTTGTGATTCAGGGCCCAGCTGTCAACTGATTTTTTATGAAAACACAATGGCAAGTCATCAGAAGGACAGCCTTTTCAACAAATAATGCTAGAATAACTGGAGAGCCATATGCAAAAAATATGGGGGAAAAAAAGATGAACCTTGACATACAGTTCATATTATATACAAAAATTAACCCAAAATGGACCATAGTAAAACTATAATGAGCTACCACTTCACATCCACTAGGATTACTATAATTAAAAAAAAATAGACAATAACAAGTGTTAGTGAAAATGTGGAGGAATTAGAACCCCGATACATTACTGGTGAAATTGGAAAATGGTATGGCCTCTTTGGAAAACAGTCCAGCAGTCCCCATAAAGTTAAACATATAGTTACAATATGATCCAGCAATTGATTTCCTATATTTATACTCAAGAGAAATGAAAGCATACATCTCTGCAAAAATTTGTGCATGAATGTTAACAGTGGCATTATATCTAATGGCTTAGAAGTTGAAACAATCCAAATGTTCATAATTGGTCAGTTAATAAATAAAATGTGGTATGGCCATACAGTGGAGTATTATTTGGCAATAAAAATAAATGATGTATAGATGCATGTTACAACATGGATGAACCTTGAAAACTTTATGGTAAGTGAAAGAAGTCAGTCACAAAGAAATGCGTATTGTAAGATTATATTTATATGAAATGACCAGAATAGGTGAATTTATAGATATAGAAAATAGATTAGTGATTGTTTAGGGCTGGTATGGCGTTGGGGAAGGAGATTGACTTCCAATCGGGACAGAATTTCTTTTAGGGGAGACAAAACATTCTAAAATTACATTGTGGTGGTAGTTGCACAAATCCACATATATCCTAACAAGAAAATTGAACTTTGCACATTAAATGGGTGAACTGCATAGTGTGTAAATTTTATATCAATAAAGGTATTTTTCAATTTTTTAAAATATATTTTATTTATTTTTAAAAGATACATAGACTACACAAAATGTTACATTAAAAAATATAATAGGTTCCCATATACCTCACTCCCCACACCCTCCACTCCTCACACATCAACAACTTCTTTTATTATTGTGGTAATAATAAAGGTATTTTTTTAAAAAAATGGATCATAGACTTCAATGTAAAACATAGTATCATAAAATCCTAGAAAACACAGGAGAAAGTCTTTATTTTTAAAAAAGATTTATTTTATTATTTCTCTCCCCTTCTCCCCGTTGTCTGCTGTCTGTGTGCATTTGCTGTGTGTTCTTCTGTGTCTGCTTGCATTATCTGGCTGCACTGGGAAACTGCATCTCTTTTTTGTTGCATCATCTTGCTGCATCAGCTCTCTGTGTGCGCGGCACCACTCCTGGGTGGGCTGCGCTTTTTCCACGCAGGCTGGCTCTCCTTGCAGGGTGCACTCCTTGCGTGTGGGGCGTCCCTACACAGGGGCACCCCTGTGTGGTACAGCACTTCTTGCATGTGGCAGCACTGCGCATGGGCCAGCTTACCACATGGGTCAGGAGGCCCTGGGGATTGAACCCTGGACCTTCTGTATGGTAGACAGATGCTCTAATGGTTGAGCCATGTCCGCTTCCCGAGAAAGTTTTCTTGATATTTAATTATGCAGAGTTCTTAGATGTAACATCAGAAGAACAATCCATAAGGAACAAATTAATAAATTGGAATTAACCAAAATTAAAAACTTTTGCTCTGTGGAAGACACTGTCCAAAATGTCAAAAGACCAGTCTCTGACTGGGAAAAAATATTTTTATGTCCCATATCAGATGAAGAAATATATCCAGCTTATGTTTTTCAAAAAGTGACCTTCAAAACTAAACAGTAAGAAAACAAGTGACCCAATATAAAAAATGGAGAAACAATATGAAGTACCTATCAGCAGAGTAGATATATGGATGGCAAATAAGCACCCGAAAAGATGCTCAGCATCCTTGGTCATTAAAGAAATGCAAATTAAAACCACAATGAGATGTGGTTACACATTGTATTAGTTATCTATTACTCTAACAAATTATACCAAAAGTTAGCCGCACAAGACAACATACGTTCATTTTCACAGTTTCTGAGGACAGGAATGGAGAACAACTTAAGTGGGTCCTTTGCTTCAGAGTCTCACAAGATTGTAATCGAGGTGTTGCCTGGAGTTGTGGTCTCAAAAGAAGGCTGGACTGGGGAAAGATGTGCTTCCAGGCATGTTTATTGACAGGATTCAGGTACTTGAGGGGTCTTGGGCCAGTTCCACGAGTACTATTTAAAGAACACAAAAATAGTTTTGCACTTGTTCAAAGTTACTCACCGAAAAAACTGTTGCTGGTACTAGGGTATTTTTGCTCTACTAGTAAGCAGCTTTTGGTTCTGTGATCAATCAGCCTCCATTTTTTTATTGATGTGATACCATAAGAATGGGTGAGCCCATAGGATCCAAGCAGCTCTGATACAGGAACCTTAAGGTTAGGCTCAGATACTTTTTCAAAGACATTAAATAAAGTTCAATAAGGAGCAGTTGTCTGCTTCCGAAAGTAGGCTGGGAAGGGGTGAAGAGATTATAAAAGACTGAGCAGTTGTCAAGGGCAGGACTTCTGTGGTGGGCATCCTGTTTTGATAATATTTAACACCATGACTTCCCTTTAACCAGCAAACATCTAAGGGTGGGTACTCTTCAGTAGACAAGTCATGGTGATGAGAAACCTCCTTTTGGAGCCCTTGACCAGCCTCACTTCACTGGGCAAAAAGGTGGGAGATTTGTGGGTGGGGATGGAGGAATCACAATTTGTTGGGGTCCATTGCACTCTGATTAATAGGCCTTTGTTTGAAGAATCTGATGTTGAGTATCTGATTTGATCAGTTCATACGGATAGGTGGTAACAAATAAACAACTCAAAATTTCCCACTTTAACCCCCATTCAAGTATACAATTCATTAGAATTACTTATACTCACAGTAGGTTATTACAAACACCCATACCCATTACCCCTATTTTTTCATCACCTCAATTAGAAACTCTTCACTTATTAAGCTATAACTGTCTTTTCCCACCTCCTTTTCTCTCCCCTTCACCCCTCATAATCTATAAACCACCATCCCTCTGTATGATGTTTGCACCTTCTAGGTATATCACATAAGTGGACTCAAGTACTGTCTGTCCTTTTCTATCTGCTTCTTTTACTCAGCATGATGTCTTCAAGGTTTGTCCATGTTGTTGCACATCAGAACTTCATTCCCTTTTACAGCTGAATAATATTCCATTGAGTATATATGCCACATTTTGTTTATCCACTCATCTGTTGATGGACACTGGGTTGCTTCTACCTTTTGGCTATTGTGAATAATGCTGCTATGAACATTGGTATACAGTATTTGTTCAAGTCACTTCTTTCAACTATTTTGGGGTTATACCAAGAAGTTGGATTGCTGGGTCATATGGCAATTATAGCTATACCAAGCTACAGCCACCAGCAATTTCTAAGGGTCCCTATTTTTCTGCATCCTAGCACAGGTACTTACTTTTTTTCCCTGAGTAATAGCAAGTATAGTGGAATTAATGTGATATGTCATTGTATTAATCCACCAAAGGGGTGCTGATGCAAAGTAATAGAACTCTGTTGACTTTTATAAAGGGTATTTATTTGGGGTAGAAGCTTACAGTCACAAGGCCATAAAGTGTAAGTTACTTCCCATACCAAAGTCTGTTGCCACATGTTGGAGCAATATGGCTGCCAGTCTCTGCGAGGGTTCAGCCTTCCTCTTCCTCCTAAGGCTCTGTGGTCCCAATTTCAGCTGTAGGTTAGCATACAGCTTGTCACTCTCCCCAGGGCTCGTTTCTTTTTGGGCTCAGCTGCACTGGTCTCTCCACAATGTCAGCTGTAGACTATGAGGCTCATCTCTCTTCCCAGGGGCCTCTGTTGTGTCTAATGGAGCCTTCTCTCTTTCCTCATGTATCTGCTTCTCTGTGTTCTCCTTCTCTACATATTTACTTCTCTGGGGCTTCAGCATCAAAAACTCCAACTCTCTCCTCTGCCATCTCATTTTCTCTGTGAGTCCCCATCCGCCTTGGTGGGCAGGGACTCAACGTCCTACTGATATGACTGAATCAAAGCCTTTATTATAATTTAATCAAGTAAAAATGAAATCTCTGAATTTAATACACTTTAATATGCCCAGATGAACAGACCAGTTTATAAGCACAATCCAATATCTATTTTTGGAATTCATAAAAACACCAAACTGCTATAGTCATTGTGGTTTTGGTTTGCATTTCTCTTATGATCTATGGTATTGAACATCTTTGTATGTACTTATTCACTTATTAGCTTTTTTTTTTCCTCTGAGGTACTGGGGCTGGGACCTTGAATAGGATGCTGGCACTCAACCACTAGCCACATCAGCTCTCTTGAGTTGTTTTTCCCATTTGTTTGCTTGTTGTTTTTTTGTTTTTTGTTTTTAGGAGGCACCACAAACCAAACCTGGGACCTCGCATGTGGAAAGCGGGCACTCAACTGCTTGAGCCACATCCACTCCCCTTATTAGCCTTTCTATGCCTTCTTTTCGAGTCCTTGGCCCATATTTAAATTGGGTTGTTTGTCTTTTTGTTGTTGAGTTGTAGCAGTTCTTTATATATTGTAGTAAGCCATTATTAGATAACATGGTTTGCAATTATTTTCTTCCTTTCTTGACAACAACAACAACATTTTCTTGATAGTGTCCTTAGAAATACAAGATTTTCAGTTTTGATGAAGTTCATTTCTTTTGTTTCTCATGCTTGGTGTCATATCTAAGAAATCACTACCAAAACCAGATTATAAAGCTTTCCCTCTATGCTTTCATTTAGGACTTTTATCACTTTAGCTATTATTTTTAAGTCCTTAATCCATTTAGAGTTAATTTCGTTATATGGTGTGAAGTAGGGGTCCAAGTTGCAAGAGGATATGCCGTTTTCCCAGCACCATTTTCTGAAGATACCATTCTTTTTCAATTAATGTACCTTAATTGCATTCTTTTCCAGTTACCGCACCCTTGTAAAAAAATTGTTGGCCATAAATATGTGTGTTTATTTCTGAACTCTCATTTCTACTCAATTGGTCTATATGTCTGTCTTTATACCAGTGCCACATTGCTGTTTTGATTCTGTGGCTTCGGGGTAAGGTTTGAAATCAGTAAGTGTGATACCTCCAACCTTGTTCTACCTTTGCAATATTGATTTGGCTATTTGAGGCCCCTTTTGATTCCATATGAATTTGAAGATTGGCTTTTCATTTCTGCAGAATGGGCTGCTGAGACTTTGCTAGGTATTTACTCGATTCTTAATAGGTCACAACCAGAACCCATCACCTTCTCATTCCTTTTCCCAAAAACAAAACAAAACAAAAATACTGCTCTTCCAGTATTCCCCCATTCACCTGGTTTTCCAAGCTAGAGACTTGGGTGTTACATTTGATTTCTCCCTATACCTCACTCCCACATCCAGTGACTCAGCAAGTCCTACCTATTCTAATTTGTCTCAAATTTCTCCCTCCAACCCCATGCCCTGGTTCAGTTTGGGTCATTCCATTTCTTCTCTCAGATGGCTTACAAGGTCCTTTCAGATGGATTGCTGCTCAGCTCTCTAGCTTCATTTCTTCCCAGGAACTCCCTAAAACTCTATTCATAATGGACTTGTATACTCAGTTAAAGCTCTGCTGCTCTCTCTTGCAACCAGGTCTTCTTCTTGAGTGCTCTTTCTCTCCCTGGACATTCTGCCACCTTGATGATCTCATCCCTTTAGCTCAGCTAATTCCCATTCTTCTTACAGATATTATCTGAGCAGTCTCTTTCTTTTTTGAGCTACCAGGTCTGGCATGGGTACCCTCCTAAGCATTTCCATTGCACCTGTGCTTTACCTGTCAGCACTGATCACACTCTTTCCAATGAACTTTTGCTTATTTGTATCTCCATTAGATGGTAATGACTTTGTGACAGTGGACTGTGTCTGTCTTGTTCCCCCACTGAATCCTTAGCACATAGGAGGTGCTCAATAAAAATTTGCAGCATGACTGAAAGATTAATGGAATACTAGACTGGCATTGCCTTTTTAAAAAATGATTTGGTCATATAAAACAAGAACCTGTCCCTCAGAGATGTTATCTCTGGGCAGCCAAAAGAGACAGCACAGCAGAGTGAGGAGTTGAAGCTCATGCTCTGGAGTTAGACTGAGGTCAAATCCTGCCTTTGTCATTTACTAGTTGTCACTTAACCAGAGTAAACAGAGCAAGAATCAAATATTTAGGAATAAAGATAATGAAGGATATAAAGGACCTGTATTCAGAAAACTACAATGCTTTGCTAAAAGAAACCAAAGAAAAACCTAAATAAATGGAAGGACGTTCTGTTTTCATGGATTGGAAGACTAATTATCCTTAAGATGTCAATTCTACCTGAACTGGTTTATAAGATTCAATGCAACCTGGATAAAAATTCCAACAGTCTTTGTTTTTTTTTTTTAAGAAATGGAAAACCCAATTATCAAGTTTATTTGGAAGGATAAGGTGCCCCAAATAGCCAGAAACATCTTAAAAAGGAAGATCAAAATTGGAAGACTCTTACTTCCAGACTTGAAATCATATTACTTAGCTATAGCAGTCAAACAAAGAAACAAAAAAACCCAGCTTGGGACTTGCATAAAGATAGACCAATGGAATTGAATTGATGATTCAGAAACAGATCTTCACATGTGTGATTAAGAGATTTTTGAAAAGACTGAGAAGCCCACCTAGCTGGATCAAAATAGTCCTTTCAACAAATGGTGCTGGGAGAACTGGATATCCATATCCAAAAGAATGAAAGAGGACCCCTATATCACACCTTATATGAAAATTAATGCAAAGTGGATCAAAGACCTAAATGTAAAAGCTAGAACCATAAAACTCTTGGAAGAAAATGTAGGGTAACATCTTCAAAACCTGGCTGGTATGTGGTGGTTTCTTAAACCTTACACCGAAAGCATGAGTAACGAAAGAAAAAATGGAAAAATGGGACCTCCTCAAACTTAAACACTTTTGTGCTTCCAAGGTCTTTGTCAAGAAGATGAAAAGCAGCCCATTCAATGGGAGAAAATATTTGGAAACTATATATCCAATAAAGGTTTGATTTCCATGCTGTAAAAGAGATCACACAAATCAACAATAAAAGAGTAGGCAATCCATTTTAACAATGGGCAAAATACTTAAATAGACATTTCTCCAAAGAGAAAATACAAATAGCAAAAAAAAACACATGAAAAAATGTTCAACATCACTAGCTGTTAGGGAAATGCAAATCAAAACAACAATGAGATATCATCTAACACTGCATAGAATGACTATTATTTAAAAAACAGACAACAATAAGTGCTGGAGAGGATGTGGAGAAATAAGAACACTCCTTCACTGTTGGTAGGATTGTATAATTGTGCAATCTCTGTGGAAGATAGTTTGGTGTTTCCTCAGGAAGCTAAATATAGAACTGCTGTATGATCTGGCAATCTCTCTACAAGGAATGTGTCCAGAAGAACTGAAAACAGTGCTGCGAACAGACATTTGCATACCAATGTTCATAGTGGCATTTTTCACAATAGCCAAAAGATGGATTCAATCCAAGTGTCCATCAATCAATGAATGGATAAACAAAATGTTGTAAGAAGAAATAAAATTGCTACACCTATGGACGTGCCTTGAGGACATTATGCTGAGTGAAATAAGCCAGACATAAAAGGGCAAATACTGTATAGTCTCACTAATGTGAACTAAATGTGAAGTGGATATGGCTCAACTGATAGAGTGTCCATCTACCATATGGAGGGTCCAGGGTTCGATCCCCAGGGCCTCCTGACCCATGTGGTGAGCTGGCCAATGCGCAGTGCTACTGCTCACAAGGAGTGCCATGCCACTCAGGGGTGCCCCTGTGTAGGGGAGCCCCGCACACAGAGAGTGTGCCCCGCATTGAGCCACCCCACGTGAAGAAAAGTGCAGCCCACCCAGGAGTGGCGCTGCACACACAGAGCTGATGCAGCAAGATCACGCAACAAAAAACAGACAAGGTTTCCTGGTGCTGCAGATAATGCAAGCAGATGCAGAAGAACACAGCGAATGGACACAGAGAGAAGACAATGTGGGGGGGAAGTAAGGGGAGAGAAAAAAATAAAATAAATCTTCATAAACAAACAAACAAACAAATAAATATGAAGAATAAATACATGGAGTTAAAACCTAGAATATTGGTTACTGTGAGATAGGATGACAGCTGAGAAGGGGTACTTATGCTTAATGTATATAGAATTTTTAATTAGCTTGACTGTAAAAGTGTGGAAATGGATAGAATTTATGGTAACACATTATAGTGGGTGTAATGAACACGACTCATTTATAAATGGGATTGTGGCTGAAAGGGGAAGTTTATGAATGCAAATATCAGTTGAAAGAAAACTAGAAATAATCTAGGGACTGAATAACATAGTGAACCCAGAGGTGGATGAGGATTGTGGTTAATAGCACAAATACAAGAGTATTCATGTATGAGCTAGAACAAATGTAGGTCCCTATTACCAGGTGGTAAGAACATGATGATTCATGGGGAAAATACAATTAATGTAAATTATGGACTATTGTTAACAGCAATATTGTACAATTCTTGCATCAATGTGAAAGAAGTTACTATATCAACACTAAGGGTCAATAATAGAGGGTATGGGTATTTTTCTTTTGGACTAAGGAAAATGTTCAAAAATTTACTGAGGTGATGGCTGCACAACTCTGTGATGAAAGTGAGAACCACTACATGGACACTTGGGATAGATTATACAAGGCATGGGACTATATAGCATAGTGAACCATGTGGTGGAAGGTGGACTATGGTTAACAGTACAAATATGAGATGATTCTCTCATGAACTGTAACAAAAGGACAATACTAATGCATGATCTTAATAATAGAGGGTGTATAGAAAAAATATACCAAATGTAAGCTATAGACCACAGTTAGTGGTAATAGTATGATGATACTCCTTCACAATCTATAACAAATGTTCCAGAAGAGCTCTGGATTGGGTTCTGTCCAAGTTGTGCCCCTAACTAATTGTTAAGTGACTTTGGAACACTCTAGACCTTTATTTCTTAATTTATAAAATGGTGGAAGGTGTACTCAAGGATTTCAAACTCAAATATCATAGAATCTTTGATTCTCTTTTAACACGGAATCTGAGTCATAATGGAATTAAGCAAAGCAAGAATTCAGAACACTGAACTCATCAGACAGACCCACCTTTCTCAACTGAAAGCCATGCAGAAGAAGCTGCCCTGTCTTGTTCCTGCTCAGCCTCCTCCTCCCCCTTCTTCTCCCCCTGCTCCAGCTTTGCCTTCAGGCCCCTGCCTTCCCCCTGTCCTGCCTCTTATTCCTATGACGTCCCTGTCTCTTCGTCCTGTGCCTGCCTCTGTATCCAGTCACTCAGAACAAACTGGTCCTACCTCATGCCCCAACCATCTCCCTCCTCTTACCAGTTTTCCCCCTTCCCATCTCCCTGCTTGGGTCACCTCCACACTAACCTGTCCCCCTGCTACTCCCACCACCTGCCTTCCTCCTCTCCCTCTCCCTTCCATTCGCCGCCCCTTCCGACTTGCTCCGCTCTTCTCCCACACCCCTTCCTTTACCCCGGCCCGTCCTCCTCACTCCACCACTTCCCCCAGCTACATGGGCCCTGGGCCCAGATAGGCCTCCACCACTCTTGCTAAGACATCTGCCCCAACCAGCCCCCGCTGCGCCTGATGAGTCCCACAATCCATCACAGGGGCCTGGTGTCCCTACCAGTGGAACAACTCAGGGCTCCTGGGAATTCAATGTCCGTTAACCTAGTGATCTGGTGGGTATGGGGGACACTGAATGATGACCATCGGTCACCTGACCTGGAGGGGCACCTCTGTCAGGTAAGAGCCTCTTTCCCAATATTGGCTTCTCAGCCACCATTGGTTTTCTGGCTGCCTGAGTCTAGCATATGTCTCCATTCTCATTCTTTACATCAAATATAAATAGGCTTATTATTTGTACATTAGAAAGTCTATAGGGTGGGAAACGGACTTTGGCCCAGTGGTTAGGGCATCCGTCTACCATATGGGAGGTCCGCGGTTCAAACCCCGGGCCTCCTTGACCCGTGTGGAGCTGGCCATGTGCAGCGCTGATGCGCGCAAGGAGTGCTGTGCCACGCAAGGGTGCCCCCCGCGTAAGGGAGCCCCACGCGCAAGGAGTGCGCCCGTAAGGAGAGCCGCCCAGCGTGAAAAGAAAGAGCAGCCTGCCCAGGAATGGCGCCGCCCACACTTCCCGTGCCGCTGAGCCGCTGACGACAACAGAAGCGGACAAAGAAACAAGACGCAGCAAATAGACACCAAGAACAGACAACCAGGGGAGGGGGGGGAAATAAATAAATAAAGAAAGAAAGAAAGAAAGAAAGTCAATAGGGAGTAAATCTTAGGGCACATTACAAGTGAGCACTTAAGTCATGGACACTGATACACACATACATACACACACCTTCTTCCATAAACAGCTCTTTTATATACAACCAAAAAACTTAATTTGGAGCTCTTGGTTTGCCTCTATAGTATATTTATAACACAATGTGAATACATTGGCCATAGAATACATTTATTTATTTATTTCAGATTTATTTATTTGTTTGTTTGTTTCTCTCCCCTCCCCCCCCCACCCTGGTTGTCTGTTCTCTGTGTCTATTTGCTGCGTCTTCTTTGTCTGCTTCTGTTGTCAGCGGCATGGGAATCTGTGTTTCTTTTTGTTGTGTCATCTTGTTGTATCAGCTCTCCGTGTGTGCGGCACCATTCCTGGGCAGGCTGCACTTTCTTTCACACTGGGCAGCTCTCCTTACAGGGCGCACTCCTTGCATGTGGGGCTCCCCTATGCGGGGGACACTCCTGCGTGGCACAGCACTCCTTGTGCGCATCAGCACTGCGCGTAGGCCAGCTCCACACGGGTCAAGGAGGCCCGCGGTTTGAACCAAGGACCTCCCATGTGGTAGGCGGACGCCCTAACCACTGGGCCAAGTCCGCTGCCCATAGAATACATTTAACCTTGGAATGAGGAACCTTTTTATTTAAACCTCATTAGCAGAGGACTGATTTACTCATTCTCCTCAGTTTACAATATGTTGTGTTTTTTTAAAGATTTATTAATTTCTCCCCCATCCCTTGTTGTTTGCACTCACTGTCTGCTCTCTGTGTCCTTTCCTTGTGTGCTCATCTTCTTTTTAGAAGGCACAGGGAACCAAACCTGAGACTTCCCATGTAGGAGGGAGGCACCCAATGGCTTCAGCCACCTCTGTTCCCTGCTTGTTGTATCTCTTTGTTGTGTCATCTTGTTGCGTCAGCTCACCATGCCAGCCCATCATGTTAGCTTGCTGCTTTGCTTGTCTTCTTTAGGAGGCACCAGGAACCAAACCCCGGACCTCCCATGTGGTAGGTGGGAGCCCAACTGCTCAAACCACATCTACTTCCCCACAATGTGCTTTTATCATTGGTCTGTACAAGCTCCCTCTCTTAGTTTATTTATGTATTTACTTTTTTTAAAAAGATTTATTTATTTATTTATTTCTCTCCCCTTCCCCACCCCCATCTGCTCTCTGTGTCCATTTACTGTTTGTATTCTTCAGTATCTGCTTCTATTCTTGTCAGCGGCCCAGGAATCTGTGTCTCTTTTTATTGCGTCATCTGCTGCATCAGCTCTCCGTGTGTGCATTGCCACTCCTGGGCAGGCTGAACTTTCTTTCGCACTGAGCGGCTCTCCTTATGGGGTGCACTCCTTGTGCATGGGGCTCCCCTATGCGGGGGACACCCCTGCATGGCACGGCACTCCTTGTGCGCATCAGCACTGTGCATCGGCCAGCTCCATACGGGTCAAGGAGGTCCTGGGTTTGAACCTTGGACCTCCCGTGTGGTAGATGGACTCTCTATCCATTGAGCCAAGTCCACTTCCCTATGTATTCACTTTTATGTTCATTTCCTACTTCCTCTCCCTTCATAAAAAAAACTTCTCAACATTTTTTGATATACATGTCTATGTATTCCTTTAAAATATGTGGTGTTATTTTGTGAGTGGTATTTTTTATTTTTGTACATGGTATTATGCTATAGATTTCATTTTGCTTTCTACCTTTTCACTCAACACTCTGCTTTTAAGATCTAAATATGTGTGTATATCCTATTTCTTCTTCTAATTTCTGCACCATACATACACCCCTTAGAATGGCCATCCCAGTGATGGACTCCTAGATTGCCTCTAACTTTCCACCACAATGGATAATTCTGAAACAACCATTCTTTTACCTGCTTACTTTAAAAATTTTTTTTTTATTTTGAAATACTTTCAAACTTACAGGACAGTTACAAAAATAATACAAACCCCATACAGAGAACTCCAACATACTTATCCCCTAGGTATGCAGATCGACGAATTTTAACATTCTGCTACATTTGCCTTATCAGTCTCTCTACCTGCCTACTTTTTTAAAAAAAGATTTATTTATTTATTTCTCTCTCCTTCCCCCTCACCCTACCCCGGTTGTCTGTTCTCTGTGTCTATTTGCTGCATTGTCTTCTTTATCCTCTTCTGTTGTTGTCAGCGGCATGGGAATCTGTGTTTCTTTTTGTTGCATCATCTTGTTGATGTCAGCTCTCCGTGTCTGCGGCGCCATTCTTGGGCAGGCTGCACTTTCTTTCACACTGGGCAGCTCTTCTTATGGGGCTCCCCTGTGCAGGGACACCCCTGCGTGGCAGGGCACTCTTTGCGCACATCAGCACTGCACATGGGCCAGCTCCACATGAGTCAAGGAGGCCCAGGGTTTGAACTGTGGACCTCCCATGTGGTAGATGGACATCCTAACCACTGGGCCAAGTCCCGACTCCTCTACCTGCCTACTTTTGATACTTCTTTGGAATAGGTACTCAGGACTGGGAGCACTGGATTAAAGGACTGCTCCAGTCTAATCTTGCATCACCCAAGGATGAGTGTTCTTGTTGGGATCAGAAATCATTCATCATATGTAGCTACAAAGCCAGTTCAGTAAGAGCCCTCTGGGCCATTGATATGCACAAGACCTACAAAGTGAATAATTTTATGAAACCCATGTGATGGTTAGGCTAATGTGTCAACTTGGCCAGGTAATTGTGCCCAGTTGTTTGGTCAAGCAAGCACTGGGCTAATTGTAGTACAAGGACAATTATGGGCTTTAGGCATAATTACTGCATAGATGGCTGATTACATCTACATCGACCAGGGAGATTGCCATCAGCAATGAGAGATGCTTTACCAATCAGTTGAATGCCTTGAAAAGGGAAGCAACTTCAGCGTTCAGAGAGAATTTCCCAGCTCGGCTTTGAACAGCCAACATCTCTCAGAAACTCTTCAAGGACCTTCTTTGGACTTTCGTTGGAGCCCCTGGTTTGCAGACTTTCTGTGGAACCTGGACTTGTGCATCCCCACAGTCACGTGAGAGAGTCTTATAAATCTCATACTACTTACAGTTATCTCCTGCTGATTGTTTCCCAAAAGAAACCTGACTAATACACCCACAAAGAGCTTTTGGCTTTGTTGAAATGAGGACTTATAGACATCCTACATTTTACAGATTTTCTTGGATCAATAGATTTTTAAAAAATCATTCTATGGAGTTTTGAGACAAATATACACACACATGAATCAAGACTGTAGGCACTCCATTCTAACAACAAGCAAACATTAGCCAATGGGTCAATGCCCATTGTTAGGTTTAATTTATAGAGGAACTGTTTCCTCGACAGGCTTGTTCTGCAACCTCCTTACAACTTCTTCTTCTAGTGTTATTATTAATATTGTTATTATAGTAGTTGTGTTATATGTCAATCCATAGTGCTTGCACTTTCAGAAGCTGTTTGGATCTTTAACAAGTTCCTTTTCTCCCTCCCTTTACCCCTGCCTGGTTGGTTGACCAGGCTTGAAGGGCTTCTCCCTCTGTAATTGTCCCATCACACCACCTGGGCTATGAACAAACCATGGAAGATGCAGGACCAGTGATGGCTGAGCTAGAGAAGAATGAAGGGGCCTAGACTCAGAGAATCCATAACTCGAGTTCCTGAGGAATTTCCTTCCAGGTCCATCACTCATCTGTAGTCAAGGAAGTCCAGAATAATCATCTACTCTGACCACCATTCTGAGAATCCACCTCCTGCCGAAAGAGGAAAAGTCTAAATTTCCCATCAAAGCTGTTACTCTCCCAAATGGCCCTTGCCCTGGAATTTGCAAGGTAGAAAAGTTTGGAAGGCAATGGTGGTCTGGAGCTTATAAAACTATAGTTATCTGATTTACAGATGATATTTTAAAATAGACATTACTGAAGTATAACTTACGTAAAATAAAATGCACCTATTTAAGAGTTCAGTTTGATGCATTTTTTTTCTTTTTCTTTTTTTTCTTTTTTCTATTTCTCCCCACCCCTCTCCCCCCATTCCTCCTGCTGTCTCCTCTCTGTGTCCACTTGTATTCTCATTAAGCGGCTCCAGGAACCAATCCTGGGACCTTCCGGAATGGGAGAGAGGCTATTACTCTTTTGCACCACCTCAGCTCCCCTGTTCTGCTACGTCTTCTTATTTTCTTTCCTCTGAGTCTCTTGTTGCATCGTCTTGCTGCATCAGCTTGCCACATCGGCTAGCACTCCTGCACGGGGTGGCTTTTCCTGCACAAGGCGGCATTCCCATGCAGGGTGGCTCCCCTGCACAGGGCCACATTCCTGCATGGGCTGACCTTCCGTGTGGGCCAGCTTGCCCTTTTTGTTGCATCATCTTGCTGCGCCAGCTCTCTGTGCAGGCCAGCGCTCTGCATGGGCCAGCACTCCGCATGGGCCAACTCCCCACACGGGCCAGCTTGCCTTCATCAGGAGGCCCTGGGTATTGAACCCTGGACCTCCCATATGGTAGAGAGGAACCCAATTGGTTGAGCCACATCCGTTTCCCTGATGCATTTTGATAAATGTATATACTTATGTAACCACAATCAAGATATAGAATATTTCCCTCTAAAATTCCTTTGTGACCCTTTTTGCAGTCAACCTCCCTCTCCATCCCCACTCCTGATTAGCTTTTTGCCTCTATAAATTAATCTTGTCTGTTTTATGATTTCATATAACAGTATTCACTTTTTGTGCTTGGGTTCTTTCATTCAACATGCTGTTCTTTATGATTCATCTATTTTTTTTTTTTTTTAAGATTTATTTATTTATTTAATTCCTTCCCCCCCCCGTTTGTCTGTTCTTGGTGTCTGTTTGCTGCGTCTTGTTTCTTTGTCCGCTTCTGTTGTCGTCAGCGGCACGGGAAGTGTGGGCGGCGCCATTCCTGGGCAGGCTGCTCTTTCTTTTCACGCTGGGCGGCTTTCCTCACGGGCGCACTCCTTGCGCGTGGGGCTCCCCCACGCGGGGGACACCCTTGCGTGGCAAGGCACTCCTTGCGCGCATCAGCACTGGGCATGGCCAGCTCCACACGGGTCAAGGAGGCCGGGGTTTGAACCGCCGACCTCCCATATGGTAGACGGACGCCCTAACCACTGGGCCAAAGTCCGTTTCCCTGATTCATCTATGTTGTTGAATATAGCAGTGTTCATTCTTTTTAGTACTGACTAGTATCCTATTACATAAATACACAACAAATTGTTTTTTCATTGCACCTGTTGCTAGATGTAATGGTTATCAATTTGGTGCCTCTCAACTCCAAACATACCCTTCATTACTTGCTCTGCAATAATGGGAGAGACCCCTAAAGCATTTCTCCTTTTCAGTGAACACAGTAGATGGTGCTGGAGGGGCATTGCAAGAGGAAAAAGCCTCCTTTCCTGGTTCCAGTGAGCTTGTTTTGCTTCTCTTTGTCTTACAGCACGACTATCAGAGACAAATACATGGGGCATCCATGAGGCTCTGGCCTAGCTGTGAATTCAGAGCACATAGTACCCTAGCCCTAGTCCAGTGCTAACCTTGCTGCAGTCCCCCCAGTGTAGGTACTACACACCTCAGGCTTTGCACCACCCTGCTGGTCAGTCGGCAACCCAACTCTTTCTGTGTGTCAGCTTGTGCACCTCAGCCCACCAACACCCTGGCCTCCCAGACGTGAACACTCTGCACTCCAGGTCTTGGCCCACCTGCTCTCCACAGCCATGTTTCCTGCTTACCTGGAGACTGTGGACCAAGTGTGACTTGGACAATCCAGCAAATTTCTTCACTATCCATTGGGCTACAGTCACACATTCTTCAATGAGATTTGAATCCCAGCCTTATAGGGGAGACCCCATACAATTGTTCCTTCTTTGGGTATTCTCTTTCAGCCTCAGGATATTCTTTAGAGTTCTCTTTATACCTTCATACTTACTTCCCTGTTAGGGTTATTTTACATATTAAAAATTCCTTGTACAAATTCCTGAGTAATTTCTGTATGCTGATTGGACCCTCACCTGAGAGGGTGATGATGTTCAGATTGTTTCCAGTTTGGGGCTATTACAAATAAAACTGCTATAAATATTCTTGTCAGAATTTGGGTGGACATATATTTTCATTTTTCCTGATAAACCCTAGGAGTTCAATTGCTGAGTTGTGTGGTAAGTGTATATTTACCTTTATAAACAGTTACCAAACAATTTTCCAAAGTGGTTAGTACCATTTTACATTTCGACCCATAATATTGCACCACATCCTCATCAACATTTGTGGGAGTGTTTTTCCTTGATAATGACTAATGTTGAGTAATTTTTCATGTGCGTACTGGTAATTTGTCTATCTTCTTTGGTGACATATATGTTCAAATCTTTTGCCCATCTTTTAAAATTAAGTAATTATTTTTTTGTTTGAGAAGTTGTGGGTGTAACAAAAAAAACATGCAGAAAGTACAGAGTTCTCATATACTGCCCCACATATGCACACAGTTTTCCCTGTTATTAATATTTTGTGTTAGTGTGGTAACTTTGTTAGTTGATGAAACAATGTTATTATTATATCATTAACATAGTTTACATTAATGTTCACTGTATTGTACAGTCCAGTGATTTTTAAATATTTTTTAATTTTAGTAACTTACATGCTACCTAAATTTCCCCCTTTTAACCATATTCAAATATATAATTCATTGGTGTTAATTACATTCACATTGTGAGGCTGTCGTCACCACAATTTATTACCAAAACTTTTCCATCACCCCAAACAGAAATTCTGTACCAATTAAGCATTAACTCCTCATCCCCCACCCCCACCTAGTCACTGGTAACCTGTATTTTATTTTTTGACTCTATGAATTTGAATTTGCATATTCTAATTATTTCATATCTGTGAGATCATACGATATTTGTCTTTTTGTGTCTGGCTTATTTCACTCAACACGATGTCTTCAAGGTCATCCTTGAAGATTGTCGCAAGTATCAGAAACTTCATTCCTTTTTACAGCTGAATAAGATTCTATTGAATGTATTTACCATACCACATTTTGTTTATCCATTCATCTGCTGATGGACACTTGGGTTGATTCCATCTTCTGACTATTGTGCACAATGCTATTGTGAACATTGGTGTACAAATGTCTGTTTGAGTCCCTGCTTTCAATTCTTTTGAGGGGTATATACCTAGAAATGAGACTACTTGTTCATATAGTAATTCTATACTTAACTTTCTGAGGAGTTGCCAAACTGTTTTCCACAGTGGTTGCACCATTTTAAATTCCCACTACCAATGAACGCGTGTCTCTATTTCCTCACATCCTCTCCAACACGTCTTTTTTTCCGTTTTTAAAAAAATAGTAGTCATTTTAGTGTGAAATAATGTCTCATTGTGTTTTTGATTTGCATTTCCCTAATGCCTGATAATGTTGATCATCTTTTCATGCACTTTTTGGCCATTTGTACATCTTCTTTGGAGAAATGTCTAATCAGATTTTTTGCCCATTTTGTAATTGGTTTGTTTTCTTTTTGTTGTTGCCCACCTTTAACTGAGTTGTCTTATTAAGTTGTTGTCTTGTTATTGAGTTTTAATAGTGTCTTTCAAAGAGAAGAAATTTTAAATCTAATGTAATCCAATTTATCTTTTTAAACATTTTTAGGATTAGTGGTTTTTTTTTAACTTTTTAAGAAAACATTGCCTAACACAAAGCTCTGAAGATTTTTGCCCTGTGTTTTCTTCTAGAAGTTTTACAATTTTAACTTTCATGTTTAGGTCTATGATTCATGTTGAGTTAATTTTTGTGTATAGTGTGAAGTAAGAGTCAAGGTTCATATTTTTCCATTCAAATATCCAGTTGTTTTATCACCAGTTGTTGAAAAGATTATTGAATTACTTGGGCATCTTTGTCAAAAAATTTTTGACTACATGGCTATTTCTGCTGTCTGCATTCTGTTCCATTGATCTCTGTCTACTCTTAGGTAAATACTACTTCGCTTTATAATAAGCTGCAATCAAGTGGCATAAGACCTCCAATAGGTGGGGTTTTTTTTCAAAATAGCATTTGCTATTCAAGGTCCTTTACATTTCCAAATAAATTTTAAAATCAGTATGTTAACTTCTACAAAAAATCTGATGGGATTGTTATTGGGAGTACATTTGATCTAGAGAGCAATTTGGGGAGAACTGACATCTTAAAAAATATTGTCTTCCAATCCATGAACCTGTTTTAACTCTCCATATATTGCTTTATTAATTAGGATTGACTGTATAATATTGAATAGAAATAGTGAGAGCAGACATTCTTTACTTATTCCTGATTTGGGGGTGGGGGAGAAATGTCCAGTTTTGGTTTTGTTTTGTTTTGTTTTTTTCATTTTATCATTAAGTTTAAAAGTTTTTATAGATGTGCTTTATAAGGTTAAGGAAGTTCTCTTCTATTTCTAATTTGCTGAGAGATTGGTTTTGTTTTTGTTTTTGTTTTTAATCATGAATGAATACTAAATTTTGTCAAATTCTATTTATGCCTCTTTTGAGATGGTTATATGGTTTTCTCTTTGTCCTATCATTCTTTGTTCCTTTTTCCTCTTTTCATACCTTCTTTTGGATTATTTTTTGTCTTGCACTTGATCTTCTGTCTTAGTTTGCCACAGAGTTGCCAATGCAAAGTACCATAAATGGGCTGGCTTTTATAATAGGAATTTTATTTAGGGTAAAATCTTACAGTTCCAAGGTCATGAAATGTCCATATCAAGGCATCAGCAGAGATGCTTTCTCAACAAAGTCAGCTACTGGTGATCCTGGTGTCCTGCCACATGCGGAAGCAAGATTGTGGCTGATCTCTATCAAGGTCCCTGCCTTCCCCTCCAGGCTCACCATCTCCTGGACCCCAGCTGTGGGTGATTAGGCACAGAGCTTGTCTCTTTCTGGGCCTCCTCTCTGTCTCTGCTTTCTTTCTGAGTTAGCTGTGGGCTATCAGACATACAGCTCTGCTTGTCTCCTTAGTCATGAGCTGCCCCTTGTGGGCTTCTTTCCATGCCTCTGTGCTCTGCTGGCTCCAGCCTCCAGGACGTCTTTCAGCCTCTCAGGGTGTCTGTTTTGCTGCAGTCCTCTGTCAATCATGGCAGGGTCAATATGGCAGCTTCCTTTCTCTTTGTCTCTTTCTCTGTGCCTCTGTTTATATAAAGCTCCAACAAGAAGGCAGATTCAACTTGAGTCATGCCTCATTTATATAATCCAATCAAAAGCAATCTAATCAAGTTATCTGAAGTAAACCTAATGCAATCAAAGGGTACCACACTCATAGGAATAGATTAGTTTAAAAACAATCATTTTTTGGGATTCACTGGATTCAAACTGTTGCATCTCTGCTATTAATTTATTAGCTAATACATCTTTGTTGGGTTTTTTTTTACCCTTTCTCTGTTTTGTTTTTTCTTTTCTTTTTTCTTTCTTTCTTTCTATTTTAAAAAGGAGGCCAGTAACAAGAGTTTATCGAAAAATGAGAAAGAGTGAGAGTACACACCCAAGGCATGGGTGGGGTACGGGCACACTACAGGGTCAGATGCGCAACATGGGGCTGCAGGTAGGCCTTCTTTTCTTTTCTTTCATTTTTGGTGGTTGTTCTATGCTACTTTACCTAATCTCAGCTGACTTTTAAATAATATTAGGAGTGGGTGTAGCTCAGGGGTTGAGTATGTGCCTCACATGTGCAAGATCCAGGGTTCAATTCCCCCTACCTCCTAAAAATATAAACAAAAAAGCTTACACAGTATACTTCTTTTTCCCCCATCCCATTCTTTGTGCTATTTTTTATCATACACTTTGCTTCTACAGATATTGTATATACCATAATAAATTATTGTTAATTTTGCTTTAAAGAGTTAGTTATCTTTTAAAGAGTTTAAACAAAACAAAAGTATATTTACACATATATTTCTGTTGCTCTTCATTCAATGTGTAGGTTCAGATTTCCTTCAGCCTGAATACTTTACTATTTCTTATAGTTAAAGTTTGATAGTAACAAATACTCTCAACTTTTGTTTTCCAGAAAAATGTCTTTATTTTATCTTCATGTTTTATGGCTAGGTTATGGTGTCCAGTTATTGTGTCAGCTGTTTGTTCAACTGAGCCCTGGCTTGACTGTCATTGTAAGTATATTTGGTGGATTAAAATCAGAGTCAGCTGATTGCGTATATGACTGATTACATCAATAATCAACAAAGGAAATTGTCTTCAGCAATGACAGAAGTCCCATTCAATCAGTTGAAGGCCTTAAAGGGAAAATTGATGATTTTAGCAGTGAGAAAAAATTTCTATTTCTACTTCAACTAGCCAGCTTCTCCTGGGGAAAATCATTGAAACCTTCATCAGAGTTTCCAACTTGTAGCCTGCTAATCCCCATAGTTGTGTGAGCCGATTCCTATAATAAATCTCTTAACATTACATATGTCAGTTCTCTTTCTCTGGAGACCTAACACATAGGTTGACAGTTTTTTCTCTCTTTCATCACTTTAAGGTTGTCATTCCCTTGTCTTTTGACTCTCATAGCTTCTGATGAGAAATCTGTGGAGAGTCTTAACTTTGTTCTTCTCTACATAAAGTGTCTTTATTTGTCTGGCTGTTTTTATTTTTTTGCAATTGCTTTATTGAGATATAATTCACATATCATACAATTCATCCATTTAAAGTATATGATTCAATGGTTTTTAGTATATTCACAGACTTGTGCAACCAAAACCAACTATAGAACATCTTCATCACACTCACCCCCAAAAAAGCCAGTTCACTTTAAAAGTCACCTCCTATTTACCCTAAACCATCCCCAGACTTAGGCAACCACTATAAATGTGTGAGGGCTTATTTATGGTCTTTCAATTCTACTCCATTAATCTAGATGTTTATCATTATGCCAGTACTAGACTGTCTTTATTATTATAGCTTTATAGTAAATTTTGAAATCAGGAAATGTTAGTCCTCTAACTTTATTCTTCTTTTACAAAATTGTTTCCATATGATTTTAGAATCAGTCTATTGATTTCTGCACAGAAGCCACCTGGGATTTTGATAGGGATTGTGTTTAATTTCTCCCAATGATGTTTTAGTGTTTTCAGTATAGTTTTGCACTACTTTTGTTAAATTTATTCCTAAGTATTTTTATTCTTTTTGATGATATTGTAAGTGGAGTTTTTTTCCTAACTTCATTTTTTTTTTGGTGCAAGTGTATAGAAAAACAATTAGGGAAACAGACTTTGGCCCAGTGGTCAGGGTGTCCGTCTACCATATGGGAGGTCCGCGGTTCAAACCCCGGGCCTCCTTGACCCGTGTGAAGCTGGCCATGCGCAGCGCTGATACGCGCAAGGAGTGCCGTGCCACGCAAGGGTGTCCCCCGCGTGGGGGAGCCCCACGCACAAGGAGTGCACCCGTGAGGAAAGCCGCCCAGCGTGAAAAGAAAGAGCAGCCTGCCCAGGAATGGCGCCGCCCACACTTCCCGTGCCGCTGACGACAACAGAAGTGGACAAAGAAACAAGACGCAGCAAATAGACACCAAGAACAGACAACCAGGGGAGGGGAGGAAATTAAAATAAAATTAAATTTAAAAAAAAAACAAACGATTAATTGTTATTTTGTATATTGATATTGTTTATCATTCCTAATAGTTTTTGTTTTTGTTTTTTTGTGGATTCCTTAGCATCTTCTGTATATACAATAAGGTAATCTGCAAATAGAGATGGTTTTGCTTCTTCCTTCCCAATCTAGTTGCCTTTTATTTCATTTTCTTTTCTTTCCTAATTGCCTCCCTGGTTGCTTTTAAAAATTTCTCTTTATCATGGTTTTGAATGATTTGCTTATGATGTGCATTGGTGTGGTTTTCATTGTGCTTATCTTGCTTGGTGTTCATTGAGCTTTTTAGATCTGTGGATTTATAGGATTCAGCAGTTTGAGAAAATATTGGGTATTATTTCTTCAAATACTTTTTCTGTACCTTCCCTTCGTTCTGGGTCTGTGACCTACAAATTCCAGTTTCTCAGCCTCTCTGAGCTTTCATGTCTGTTTCCTCAACTCAGTGGGACTGCTGTGCTCTGTTTGGGTTTCTCTTCCCTGAGCAGTCATCCAGAAGTGCCTCAAGAAAGAAATTTGGGGCCATGTTAGTGCTCACTTTGATCCTTTCCCTTCTCAGAGAAACACAGTCTTGTGCTGCCTGTTGTCCAATGTCTGAAAACAACTGTTTCATATATTTTTCATTTTCTATTTGTTTATGGTGTGAGGGAAAGTCTGGCACAAGTTATTCAGTCATGACCAGGAGAATGTGATAAGTTTTTCTAGATGAGTGTTTATCAGAAAGCTCTAACCCTAACCTGTGAGTTCCACCCTCCCCTCTCCACCCCCATTTCTGCTTCAGGGTGCTCAGTATCTGCCAATGAAGAAAATGTGGACTCTGTTTCTGAAAATATTAACCTATTTTCTGGACCAGAAAGCAAATCCAAGGAATCAGGTAAGAAACACCTCTTGTGATTTTTACTTCATCTTCAACTGAATTGTTTAGAGCATCATAGATTCCACAGGACAGAAGTCCATGGGAATAGACCCTAATACACAAGGTGGAAGCACAGAGACTCTAAGGTCCAGCTATCCCACACACAGGTGTTTAGAGGTCACTTCCTGGGAAACAAAAATTGTAGCCAAAATATTGCCAGCAGGACCCTAAATAAATTTATTTTTCTTGTGGTTGCTTAATAATAAAATAATTACAATTTTAAAGTGGAATTTGAATTAGTTTATAACAATATTTTCATTACCACAGTAAAAAATAGTAATAAAATAAAGAAAAGTAAGTTGCTTAGTAGTTCAAAGGATGGGATCTAGAGTCAAACACCCTGGGTATGAATCTTAGCTGTACCTTCCTCTTTGATAAAGTTAACTAACTTCTTATTACCTTAGTTTCCTTTTCTGTAGGATGAGGATGACAAAAATTGTACTTGCTTTAAAGATATACTATGAATATTAAACAAGGTAATACATACAAAACACTTATACAGTGCCTATAACATATTAAGTGCTTGATACATGACTTGATAAAATGGTGAACAAATTAGATGAGATTCCTGCTTTCAGGGGATTCTGAGAGCTGGAAGAAACATTATAAACCATTGAATAAACAGTAAGAATCAGAAAAATACACTAAGTATTGTTAGGTTTTATAGGGTGACTCATATCTAATTTAGATTAGGAAATTACCTTTTACTAAGTCCTAAAGACAAGAAGGATATAGGAAGCAGATTTGAGTCAACTGATAGAGCATTCACCTACCACATGGAAGGCCCAGGGTTCAAATCCAGGGCCTCCTGATCTGTGTGGTGAGCTGGCCCACGTGCAGTACTGATGTGCGCAAGGAGTGCCATGCCACACAGGAGTGTCCCCCGCATAGGGGACCCCCATGCGCAAGGAGTGCACCCCGTAAGGAGAGCTGCCCTACGGGAGAAAAGTGCGACCTGCCCGGAGTGGTGCTGCACACATGGAGAGCTGATGCAGCAAGATGATGGAACAAAAAGAGACACAGATTCCCGGTGCCACTGACAAGAATGCAAGTGGACACAGAAGAACATGCAGCAAATGGACATAGAGCAGACAATGGAGGGGGGAGGGAAGAGAAATAAATAAAAAATAAATCTTTAAAAAAAAAAAGGACAGTAGGAGAGAGAATATTCTAGGCAGAGGGAACAGCCATAACAAAGGCCCAAAGCATAAACAATATGGAGTATTCAGATAACTGGAAGAAGGCCACTGTGCTAGAACTTAGCATGGAGAGAGAATAGTGTGAGATGAAATTCAATAGCCGGGGGGCAACATTAACAACTACTTTGTTGCTCAGAAGTCTGTAGAGTACTTTTATTTTTTAAATTTATTTTTATTTATTAATTTCTCTCCCCTCCTCCCCACCCCGGTTGTCTGTTCTCTGTGTCTATTCGCTGTGTCTTCTTTGCATGGCAGGGCACTCCTTGTGCACATCAGCACTGTGCATGGGCCAGCTCCACACGGGTCAAGGAGGCCTGGGGTTTGAACCATGGACCCCTCCTCCATTGTTTGCTCTCTGTGTATTTGCTGTGTGTTCGTCTGTGTTTGCTTGTATTCTCATTAGGTGGCTCCAGGAACTGATCCTGGGACCTTCCGGAGTGGGAGAGAGGTAATCATTCTCTTGTGCCACCTCAGCTCCCTGGTCTGCTGCATCTCTTATTATGTCTCCTCTGTGTCTCTTTTTGTTGCGTCATCTTGCTGTGCCAGCTCTCTGCACAGGCCAGCATTCTGCATGAGCCAGCACTCCGCATGGGCCACCTCCCCACACGGGCCAGCTTGCCTTCACCAGGAGGCCCTGGACCTCCTATATGGTAGACGGGAGCCCAATTGCTTGAGCCACATCTGCTTCCCTGGACATACATTGATTGACTAATAATCGACACTGTCAATGCATTCAATGTATGAGAAAATGGAGATTCTGTAACTAAGGATACTGTTTTGCATGTTGCTAGTTCCTTATTAGGTCTCAGTCTTACTTCCTGGAGGTTGTTTTCCATAGCTCTCAGCTCCCCCTTCTGGAGTCTTAGTTCTTTCACTGAGTTATCCCTCCTTTTCTACATTCAAAGCTAAATAATATTCCCAGCCTGCTTCTTGCCAGTGAAAGATTGAGGGTTACAAATGCCTCTTTTTATTTTGTACTCTGTTATTTTGTTCCCTGTTTCTTTCAATCCAACTGATATAATTCCTTTAAAAACTTTGTGGATTTGCAGACTTCTGGCTATGGCTGAATGAGAAGGGTGGCAAATTATTTCCACAAAAAGCAATTATAAAGCTGCATAAAATTTCTGAAGCCATCAATTGTAGTGCTCTGGAAACTGACCAAAGACATACAACAACTGAAGGGCATTTATGCTTGAAAAACTACTGAAGTTTGGTTAAAACAGTGGGAAGTTGTGGTGTTCATACTTCGGGATTCTCCAATCTGCCTGCCTCTGTCATAGATGTGAAGGTTCTACCAGAGCAGAGCAGACTGAAGACTGACAGCTGTGCTGCTGTGATCAAAGGAGACTCATTTACTTTGGAGGAACACTGTCTGTAGAAGTGATCTAGTTAGTAGGTGAGCAGGGCGGGCCAACAGCTCTTCTAGCCTGTGTTACATTTATGTTTGGTTTAGGTTATTCCTGACTGAGGTGGTGCACATGTGCAGCAGAGACTGGGAAAGTGTCAAAGCTATTCAAACACCTTTGGTCAAACCTGAGGCCATAGGCATGCACATAGGAGAAGGAAAGGGCCCAGAAAAAAATACAAGCTAGAAGAGACTTGAAAATGGCCTATATTTTGAATTCATTCCCTTGCCCACACACAGATCCATCCACAGAGGACAGAAACCTTACTGGTTTGAGGTGTTTGAGCAAAACCTCTGCCCAATCATTGGCTGACCACTAAGACACAGGGGTGACCCCTAGCATGCCAGGCTTAAGAATAAAAATTTTTTAAAAAATGAACAAGACATTAGCAGCCACATACCTCAAGGAAGACAGCCAAGGCAATCATGCAGATCACCTAATTTCCATCCTCTCAGGAAAAGAAACAAAAAAAAGTTGTTAAAATAATTCATATATTATTAAATATATTTCATAGATTTTACACAATTTTCTACTGTTTATTGTCAGAGGGCTCTTCCATTTCAGCTCTTCTACCATAGTTGGAATCCATTTGTTTTTCTTTTCTATAGTTTACATTTCTCTGCTGATAGTCTTAATCCATTCACTTGCTAAGTCCATATCTTTTTTAAACCTTTGGATATATTTATAATAGCTGTTTTAATATCCTTCTAGTTCCAACACCTGCATATTCTTAGGGTCTGTTTTTAATTTTTGTTTGTTTATTTGTTTTTTATGGCTCAAGCTGTTTCTCTTTCTCCACTCCATCTGCTTGTGGGAATTTTATGCCTGATTCAGGAGGCTCAGATCACTGTTCATAGCCTCTAAGACCTTCACTGTCACACAGTGATACTCAAATGCAAAATGATGGGATTGACATATTTAAACTACTCTATTCCTTCCCTTCACTGTGCCAAGTGGGTTTCTCTCATATATTATTAATATTTTTATTGTTATTGTAAGTAGTGATTCTAAGTGATGACATTAAAATAAATTATGAATTTTAGCATAGAATAACTGACCTACAATGACCAATTAAATGTAAGTGTTTTGGAATTTCTGATTGCTATTGATCTATAGCTCTTCCAACCACATTTTCTATGCATACACAGAGATATAGAGATTAAAAATGGGTCCCAGTGTCCAGTGTCAGTGCATGTGCAGGTGTGCAGAACAAGTGAGTTCCTCTTTCTTGGGATTAAAATAAAGAACTGCAGCACAAAGTGCTACATCAAGAGTCATAGGTACTCCATGGGATGGTGAAAAACTGAGTACCCTTCCCAAGAAAATCTCATGAACCTGATGCTCTGTAACAGAAATACCTGAGGGCTCAGTAGTTACAAGGATAGAAGGAATAGGCAATGAGGGGGGAAGTGTGAGACCAGATCCACGTCTGCCCTTCAGGGAGACCAGGAGGGGGCTGGACTGAAGGGGATCAGGAGGGTCTGTTTTTATTAACAGCTTTTTAAATTCACTATCTGTCACATTATTCTGTTTATTCATATGACTAGAACATTTTTATTGTATCCTGGACATTGTGGAAGATAGAGTATGTCAGAGTTGTGTTGACTTCTTTTAAAGGGGATTTACCTCTGTTCTGACAGACAATTAAAATACTAGTGAATGCTCTTGATTCTCTCCAGCTTGTTTTTGTCACACAAGATCTATTTGGGTTTTGTCCTAATCCTAGCACATGATCCTCACTGTAGGGTATTGTCCATGCTCCTAAATCATGGTCTCTCTGGCATCTCAACCAGAATACCTGAGGTGCTTAGCCAGGCTGGAATTCCAGCATCTCCTAGCACTGTGCATCCTCTGGTATCTCCTCTCAGCTCTCACCATCTGCTGTCTGCTAGGTCTTCAAGTGTCTTGCCCTGTACATGCACAACCAAGCTCTCAACCAAGGACCTGTGGGGAATTTTCAGGCAGACTTCTGGCCCCACCTTCACACAGCTGTCTCCTCTCTGGTACCCTAACCTACAAATCCATGCTGCTTCAGTAGCCTCAAACTTCAGTCTCTGCCTTCTAGCTTAGTAAGAGTGCCACACTTCCACTTGGGTTCCACCTCCCTGCACTGCAGCCTGAAAAATGCCCTCCTCAGGAAGAAAACTGGAGCATATGTCCAGTTTTATAGTTTATGGCTGGAGAAAAGTGTTATCATCATGGTCAGTAGACTTTACTCTGCCTTAAATTCATCCATTAAATTCTCAGTTTATTTTTTCAGTTCTAGGATTTTCACTTGGGTATTTTACAAATGTGCTACATCCTTTTTAAGTTTATAGCCTAAATTCTTACTATTTTTAATATTTTTAAACAAAATATAGTTATTTAAAGTCCTTGATAACCCCATTATTCAGAGTCTCTTAAATTGGATTCTTTTTGTTCTGTTTTTATATTTGTTTTCATCAATTTTACGTTGTGTGCTTAATTTTCATTGCATTTTTCTTTGTGCACCTTGTTGTATTTTATTGTGTGCCTGACACTGTACTTGGAAACTTATTTGTAGAAATATTTTGAACACTGTTTTCATTTGCTAAAAGCTGCTGAAAGCAATATATACAATGGGGGGTTATTGGCTTGCAAACTTATAGTTCCAAGGCTGAGAAAAATGTCCAAATCAAGGCATCAGGTGACGTTCTTTCCCCACAGACCAGCTGCCGGCAATCCTGGACTCCTCTGTCACATGGGAAGGCACGTCATGGTGTCTGCCACTCTCTGCCTTCTCCTCTGTTGCTTTCAGCTTCTGGTTGCTCCATCTGTGGCTCTCTCTCTCAGCTTCTGTGGGCTCCTCTCTGAGCCCCTGTGACTTTTTTTCTCTATATTCATCCCGTTTATAAAAGACTCTGGTAAAAAGATTAAGAACTACCCTGAGTCATGCCTTACTGAAGTAATCTAGCCAAAGACCCTTAATTGAAGTAATCTAATCAAAAGGTTCTACCTACAACAGATTCATACCCACAGGAATGGATTAGCTCCAAGGACATGATCTTTTCTGGAATCCATAAAAGCCTCAATCTCTCACACTAGGTTATTGTTATTTTATTGCAGAAATTTACATTTACGTCTGCCAGGAGGCTTGGTGTACCAGCAATCTTTAATCACCTCAGTCCTTCAGATATTAAAATTATTTACGGATAGGCTCTAGTTCAGCAAAGGCAGGTCTACCTCTACTTTACCCTTATTGTTAGGATTTAGCCCTTTGGGTTCCTAACCTCTAAAATGCAGGTTTCCAAGCCCCTCTTTTGGTATGTTCTGGACTCTTCTGTCCTTCTAGCCCTTTGAGGCTATCAAAAACATTGCTTTGTCTCAGCTTCTAGCTCTTCTTGGTTTGGCCGAAATCCAAGAGGAAAGGTGTCTTTAAATGCTGGGCTCAGAAAACGGACTTGGCCCTGTGGTTAGGGCGTCTGTCTACCACATGGGAGGTCCGCGGTTCAAACCCCGGGCCTCCTTGACCCGTGTGGAGCTGGCCCATGCGCAGTGCTGATGCGCACAAGGAGTGCCCTGCCACACAGGGATGTGCCCCACGTAGGGCGTAGGGGAGCCCCACGCGCAAGGAGTGCACCCCATAAGGAGAGCCACCCAGCGCGAAAGAAAGAGCAGCCTGCCCAGGAATGGCGCCGCCCACACTTCCCGTGCCGCTGACGACAACAGAAGCGGACAAAGAAACAAGACGCAGCAAATAGACACAGAGAAGAGACAACGGGGGGGGGGGGGGGGGGGGATTAAATAAATAAATAAATCTTTAAAAAAAAAATGCTGGGCTCACCTTTCTGGATTTTTATCCTCTAAATTATGACCTGATAATTTTGTATGATCTTGTGATTCTCTAATGGCTTCAAGCTAATGCTTTTTAGACTTTTTGTTCAGCTTTTCTAGTTGACTTCAGCGGGAGGGTTTTGGGTCTGAATTATCTAATTTTGCTGTTACCAGAAACAGAATATGTACATGTATTTAAAATTTACATAAATATGTTTTGTTATAATGCGTTCTTTTTTTTATTGGACTAACATATATATGACATAAATGTTGCCATTTTAACCATTGACCGCTTCTATCCTTATCAGCAGCACCGGGAATCTGTGTTTCTTTTTGTTGCATCATCTTGTGGTGTCAGCTCTCCATGTGTGCGGCGCCATTCTTGGGCAGGCTGCACTTTCTTTTGCGCTGGGTAGCTCTCGTTACAGGGTGCACTCCTTGCGCGTGGGGTTCCCCTACGCGGGGGACACCCCTGTGTTGCAGGGCACTCCTTGCACGCATCAGCACTGTGCATGGGCCAGCTCCACACGGGTCAGGGAGGCCCCGGGTTTGAACCACGGACCTCCCATCTGGTAGGTGGACGCCCTATCCATTGGGCCACGTCTGCTTCCCATTTTAGTGGTATTAATTACACTTGCAATGTTGTGCTACCATCACCACTTTTCCTTCAGCCCAAACAAACTATTTACCTCAGCAATAACTCCCCTCCCCACCCAAACCCAGACCTTGGTAACCTGGAATATACTTTCTGTCTCTATGCATTTGCTTATTCTAGATATTTCTCATATGTGGAATCAGACAGTATCTGTCTTTTTGTGCCTGCCTTATTTCACTCAATATGACTCAAGGTTCATCCATTTTGTAGCATGCATTTTTATGGCTGAATAGTATTCCATTGAGTGTATATACCACATTTTGTTTATACATTCATCTCTTGATGGATACTTGAGTTGTTTTCACCCTTTGGCTATTGTGAATAATGTTGCTATGAACATTGGTATACAGGTATCTGTTTGAGTCCCATCTTACAATTCCTTTTAGCATCTACGTAGGAGTAGAATTGCCAGGATACAGTACTTCTATGTTTAACTTTTTAAAGTACTGCTGAACTCTTCCATGGTTGCTGCAGCATTTTACATTCCCACTAGCAAAGCACAAGAGTTACAATTTCTCTGCATCCTCACCAACATTTGTTTATTTTCCATTTTTTTAGTAACAGCCATCCTTGTGGGTATGAAATGGTGTTTAGTCGTGATTTTGCTTCGCATTTCCGTAATGACTAATAAAGCTAAGCATCTTTTGTGTACTTGTTAGCCACTTGTTTATCTTCTTTGGGAAGTGTCTACTGAAGTCCTTTGCCTATTTTTTAATTGGGTTGTCTTTTTGTTGTTGAGTTGTAGGAGTTCTTTATATATCCTGGATATTAAACCCTTATTAGATATATGATTGGCAACTATTTTCTCTCATTCTGTAAATTGTCTTTTCACTTTCTTTAAAATATCCTTTGATGCACAAAATTTCTAATTTTGAGGAAGTCCAATTATCTGTAATTTTGTTGCTTATAGTTTTGGTGTCATATCTAAGAACCCAAGGCCATGAAGACTTGAGCCTGTTAATTTCTAAGAAGTTTATGTTTTTAACTCCTATAATTAGGTTGTTGATCCATTTTGAATAAAGTTTTGTATATGAGGTACAAAAAAGGTCCAACTTCGGTCTTTCGTATGTGTTCTCTATTTTGCAAGCATATTTTTTGAAAAGGTTACTATTCCCCCATTGAATGGGCTTGGCATCCTTGCCAAAAACCAATTTGCCATAGATGTATGGGTTTATTTGTGGATTCACAATCTATTCCATTGGTCTATATGTATGTCCATATGCCAATATCACACTGTTTTGATTACTGTAACTTTGTAGTAAATTTTGAAATTGAGAAGTTACAGTCCTCCCACTTTGTTTTTCTTTTTCAAGATAATTTTCAGGTATTTGGGGCCCCATTGCAATTTTGTAGGAATTTGAGGATTGGCTTTTCCATTTCTTCAAAAAAGAATGTTGGAATCTTAATAGGGATTGCATTGAATCTGTAGGTTGCTTTGGGTAGTATTGACATCTTAACCATATTAAGTCTTCCAGTCCATGAATACAGGATTTCTTGCCATCTATTTATCTCTTCTTTAATTTCTTTCAGCAGTGTTTATAGTTTTCAGTACAAGTTTTTCACCTTCTTGATTAAATTTATTCCTAGATATGTTGTTCTTGTAGATGCCATTGTAAATGAATTGTTTTCTTTCTTTCCTTTTTGCATTGTTCTGTTCATTGCTAGCATGTAGAAACTGAACTAATTTTTGTGTGTTGATTTTGTACCTTGCACCTTGTTAAATATGAATTGATTAGCTCTAGTAGCTTTCTTACAGAGAAATCATTCTGTTTTTAAGATCTACTCATATTTATATTTCTAATCTATTCCAACTGTTACATAATATTCCATGGGTATGCATCCTCCACATTTTACCTAACCAATTTTCCCATGATAAACACCCAGGTAACCGCCTACTTCCCACCTGATTTAGTTCTCTATTGCTGCTGTAACAAATTACCATAAACTTGGTGGTTATTTTTTTAAAAAATACAAATGTATTATCTTACAGTTCTGTAGGTTAGAAGACCATCACAGCTCTACTGGACTAAAATCAAGATGTCTGCAGGACTCTGTTTCTTTCTGGAGGCCCTATGGGAAAATGTGCCCTTGCTTTTTCCAGCTTTTAGAGGCTCCCACATTCCTTGGCTCATGGCTACCTTCCTTCATCTTCAAAGCCAACAGTGTTGCCTTCCTTTGCCCATTCGTCCATAGGCATCTCCTCTGACCACAACCAGAGAAGGGCTTCTGCTTTTAAGGATTCATGTGATTAGACTGAGTCCACAGATAATTCAAGATAACCTCTCCCTCTCAAAGTCCTTAATCTAATCATATCTGCTAAGTCCCTTTTGCCATGTAAATAAACATATTCACAGGTTCCAGGGATTAGGAAGTGGACATCTTTTGGGAAGAGTGGCATTATTCTGCCTACCATAACACCACCATAGATAATGCTTCAGTGAACATTCTTGTACGTGTCCCTTTAATGATCTATATTTACTGATCATAGGGTCTGCATATAATTGGACTAGATAGTGTCAGAATGCTCTCCAAAACATCTGCACCAATTTGTATTCTCAACAGTAGGACTTGAGGCTCCTGTATCTCTTTGCCCCTGCCATTATTTGGCTTTATCCAACTTTCTAATTTTTGCCAGTTTATTATAGGTATAATGTGACATCTCATTATTGTTTTAATTTGCAATTTGATTTAAAAGATTCTGAGGATATTTTTGAATGCTTATTAGTTTTGGGGATTTGCCTGTTCATTTCCTTTGCCCATTTTCCTATTGAAGTTGTTGTCTTTTTATTGTTGATTTGCAGGGCTTCCTTGTGTATTCTAGCTATCAATCCCTTGCCAATTTTTGACATTGTAAATTATCCTTCTATAAACTGTTTCTTCTTTCTTGTTCATTATGTATTCATTAAATAGAAATACTTAATTTGAATGCAAGCAAATCCATCAGGGTTTTAATTTTTTCCTTTTTTTAATGAGGCAATGGGGATTGAACCCAAGAACATGTACATGGGAAACCGGTACTCAAACCACTGAGCTACATCCACTCCCAACCATCAGTTTTTAATGTGTGGTTTGTGCTTTTGAAATATTAAGACGTCTTCCTTCTGCCCAAAGATATTTCTTCTACATATTCTTTTACAAACTTTACACTTTACTTTCAAATTTGGGTCTTTTAAACCATCTAGACTTAATTTTTGCTCTTGGTTCAGGTAGAGATACTTTTTTTTCTTTAGATAATGAACTAGTTTTCCTAACACATACTTTAAAAAATCCATTTTCCCCATTGTTTTGTCATGCCCCCTTTGTCATTTATTAATTTCTCAGTCTTTGAGCTCTCTCATCTTTAAACAGAAGTTTAATTAGCCATTCATGGACTTGTTTTTATGCATATGAATTGTAGAGCAATTTTAGTTCCTAAAATACCAACTGAAATTTATTAAGATTTTATTGAATTTATAGATTAATTTTGGTAGAGTTAATATGTTTATAATGTTAAACTATCTAAGCCAAAGGCAGGGAATGTCTTTCCATTCTTTCATTAGATTTTGAAAGTTCTCTCCATAGAGGTCTTATATATTTTTAAATAATTCCTACTTAGATTTATTGCTATTGTGGGTAATATCTCAGATGTTTTATTGGTTATAGCTGTTACAGTAAAATATAATTGATTTTTGTAGGCTGATCTTGTATCCAGAAACCTTGCTGAATGTTTTTACTTCTAATAATTTTTTTTAATTAGGTAGTGATCAAATTATCTATAAATGATAGCTTTATCTTTTCTTCAGTCCTTATACCTTTTTTATAGCATCGTACAGGACTTTTAGAACTATAATAAATGGCAGCAATGGCTCCTTTTATTGATCTGAATATTAAAGGGAATATGTCCAAAGTTTTTTCCATTACTATGTTTGCTGTACGTTTTTGGGATATAACTTTTGTCAAGAAAGTTCCCTTCTATTTGCTAAGAGTTTTTATTATAGATAGGATTAAATCTTATAAAATGTTTTTCTCTGCATTAGGATAATTATATGAGTTATCTCCATTGGTCTAGTAATATGATTAATTGCAGTGATTTTTTTTCTGATATTGAACCATCCTTGCATTTCTGGGACAAACATTACTTGATTATGATGAATTATTTTTTAATAAACTGTTGAATTTCATAGCTTGCACTTAGGATATTTTAATCTACTAAATTCTATTTCTTTTTTTTTTTTTTTTAAAGATTTATTTATTTATTTATTTAATTCCCCTCCCCTCCCCCAGTTGTCTGTTTTCTGTGTCTTTTTGCTGCGTCTTGTTTCTTTGTCCGCTTCTGTTGTCGTCAGCGGCACGGGAAGTGTGGGCGGCGCCATTCCTCGGCAGGCTGCTCCCTCCTTCGCGCTGGGCGGCTCTCCGTACGGGTGCACTCCTTGTGCGTGGGGCTCCCCTACGCGGGGGACACCCCTGTGTAGCACAACACTCCTTGCACGCATCAGCACTGCGCATGGGCCAGCTCCACACGGGTCAAGGAGGCCCTGGGCTTGAACCGGGGACCTCCCATGTGGTAGACGGACGCCCTAACCACTGGGCCAAAGTCCGTTTCCCCTAAATTCTATTTCTATTCTCTTAGTATTTACTCTAGAAATTTTAGAATGGACACTTAAGGAAGACAGGGTATTCAGCATCTTAAATCTCCTCAAGAACATTTTAAGCACCAACTTATGTGCTTTTGTTGTCAAGTATTTTAGTTCATGGCTTAATTTTTAAAATTTTACAAATTAAACAGTAAAGTTTTACAATCTATGCTTATATTTACTCATATATTTCTTACCTACTTATTTTTTTTAACGATTTATTTTTTATTTATTTCTCTCCCCTTCCCCCACAACCTCCCCGTTGTCTGCTCTCTGTGTCCACTCGCTGTGTGTTCTTCTGTGACCGCTTCTGTCCTTGTCAGCACCACCGGGAATCTGTGTTTCTTTTTGTTGCGTCATCTTGTTGTGTCAGCTCTCCATGTATGCGGCACCATTCTTGGGCAGACTGCACTTTCTTTCGCGCTGGGCAGCTCTCCTTACAGGGCGCACTCCTTGCGCATGGGGCTCCCCTATGCGGGGGACACCCCTGCGTGTCAGGGCACTTCTTGCGTTCATCAGCACTGGGCATGGGCCAGCTCCACACAGGTCAAGGAGGCCTGGGGTTTGAACTGAGGACCACCCATGTGGTAGGTGGACACCCTATCCATTGGGCCAAGCCTGCTTCCCATTTCTTACCTACTTATTTGCTCACTTTTCCTTTTATCTAGAATTGTTTTCCCTAATAATAGCACACATATCATTTATTATGTGTCAGGCACTATTCTGAGCAATTTAAGCATATTACCTCATTTTATTTCCCCAACAATCCCATGGGGTATGTACTTCTTACTATTTCCCTAGTAAGACCATCCTTTAGGATTTTCTCTGCTTCTGTTTTTGTTGTCTGCCCTTTTGTCCTTTTTTTTTTTTTTTTTTTTAAGAATTTTGCTGGGTAGAAGTAAAAGTGTTCTTATGAGAGTTTATGTCTTGGGGAATGAGTGGATGTGGAAAAGAAATAAGACAGAACCCTGTGGAACATCAGAGTTCATATATTGGTCTCATAAGCCTGCCTTAAAGAGATGTTGCCCCACTGGAACTGCAAGTGCAGAGGTCACCCTGGTGGGCTCTCGGAATGGAAAATGCCAGCTTTCCGCAGGCAAGCATGTGTTCAGACATAGCTACACTTTCTTTATCCATTTTTGGCAACCCCTGCTCCAAAACCTAGCCCAAGAAGGACAATGGCTCTGCCTAGAAGTTACTAAATGTTAACACACCTTTCTGTCCCTCCCTGAGCACCCTAGAGAGGTGCTCTAGGGGTCACGATTACTGTAATTCACAGCCCTGGGGGTTAACTGCTATTTTTACTGCTTGTATCAGGTGTGTCTAAAATAAGCAAGACTGAGCAGTGCTGCTAGACCCAAGAGCTCAGAAAGCAATGAATAGGTGGGTCGAAAGCAGTAGCTGTGGCTCCATCTTACTTCCCCCTCTATTTGGCTCTGGGCATCCCTCATTGGAGTCTGTGGGAAAAGAAAGCTTTGAGAAACTGTAAGCAGGGACCCTGAGAGACAGAGCTGGGAAACTGACTGGACCAGTCAGATTCCATGGCACAAGGACATCACTTTGGTGGTGGAATTCCCCAAACAGGAGTCATAAGCCCAGGTCATGTCTTTCATGTCTTTCTGAGATGTAGTGCCATCTCCTGCCTTGCAGCCAGTGGTGGTTCCTCATCTTATAAGATCCAGTCACATGGAACCTTTTTTCTCTTTTCTAGAATTAAGACTGATCTACAGAAAGCAACACATGAAACCATTTTCAAACTGACTTTAATCATTTTTGCTGCCCAAATACTGTACATGCAGAAGCCATGTGAAGAGTTTTCTCCTTGAGGGAATTGGCAAGAATGTTGTACAAAACAGCCGGCGGTCCTTCCCAGCTGTCTACCTGCCACCCAGGAACAACAACAAGTTTGGAAAATGCTGCACATATAAAACATATAGAGCACAGATATAAAAGGCTATTTGCTTCTTATCTAAACAATGTGCTTGTCAGGCCCTATTTGCTCTCTCTTTCTTTGCGGGGTGCATTTGGAAATTCTAAAAAAGGGGCTCCTGCCTCCTGTGGATTTACATTCTAAAGGAGTTAATAGAACTATCAGGCCAAATTTCCCAGAGCAGCAGCCACGCTGCCTTCTGAGATGATGTCTGGCAAAAAAAAACATTCTGGAGAGAGGGGTGTTGTTAAGCAAAATATTTCAAAAGAAAATAAGTTCCCTCTCTCTTCCCATCAGAGAGCATTGCCTTTAAAATTCACAGATGTTCGACTTTTCTGATGTCATTCTAGAAGCAGAAATGAGGAATGGCCCAGCCTCATCTGCTGGTGGGGATAATGACCTACTCAGGATACAACTGAGGTTGTGACATCACATCAGCACCTTGAAAATTGTCCATTGTAGACAACCCTTAGTTATTTCTCTTCATTACATAAGAATAAAAGAGGGGGAACACACCACAAAGAGGTGAAAGCAGAGTCAGTTAGGATTCCCAGAGTTCTTGTCAGAAGCAGCATCTGGGCATGGACCGGATGAGGACTGGCACCCAGTTTGGGCACAGGCTGAAAGGAACAGGCCCATGGAACCAGGCGCCAAGTACACCAGGCTCCCAACTCTCATCTCCAGATCAGAGAATTTCAAAAGCTGGAGGGAACCATGGAGCAACTAGGTAATGTTCTGATTTTGCAGATGAGGAAGCTGAGGCCCAGAACAGTGAGGAGTCTTGCCCAAGGTCACAGTTTCTGGCAAAACTGTGTATAACAGCCTTTGATTCCCTGTAACCAGCTGTTCAGGTCATTGATCAACAGGGCAGATGCTCTATTGCCCTGGAATTTCAGGGCATATTTGTTAGCCAAGCTGCCTGGAAGTCAGTGCAGCTCTCCTGACCTCAGGGTGAACTGCTTGGGAGGCACAAGACCCCTGTCCTCACTGGCCAAATTTCCAGCCAGGACCTTGGAAGGTTTTCCCAAAGCAGCAATACTCAGGCTTTTCAATGAGCATTCACCCCAAGCCAGTCCAGACCTCTGAGAGAATGCAAGTTTCTCTCACTGGTGTGGCTTCCCTCATAGGCACAGCCACGCTGGGCCCCAAAAGCCCAAGCTCAGGGTTGGGGGGAGAGGGAGTTGCTTTGCTACATGGAAGAATTAAGCCCTTTGTCAGAGAACAAGGCCCCATTGTCAGGCATGCCAACATCTGAACAGCTCAACTGGAAGAGTTGGTGCCCAGGGAAGCCCAGTTGCTCTCTTTGGCATCACTGACATTGCTTTGAGATGCTCAGGCACTCTCAAAATAACCCTTTCCCAGCCAGATCAGGCCAATCCAGCCCCCATCCAGGCATCATCTACCCTTTCATCATGATTGTTTTGTTTTGACACCATCTCTTCTGACCGGAGGGAATAGCAGACTTGAGGGAAAAGGCAGGGAAGGGCTCTATATTCTCTTCTCTTCCCTGATCCTTCAGTGAAAGACAATCAAGCACAGGAAGCAGCATTTTAAAGAACATTATAAGTACCAGGATATTGGAGAAGAAAACTGAGGAGAGGAAGAGAAAGGCAGGCAGGAGTGGGCAGGGAGGCAGGCCTCTTCTTTCACATCTCCCTGCAGCAACTGCAGGAAAGCTGCTGGACAACCTCCTCTCACCAACTGCTGTGCCATCTCTCTCCACTCCCGCAAGGACAACACACCTACAACATCAAACAAAGGCAGCAATTTCTTGCACAGAGTTTGCATGGTGCTGGAAGCAATTGGAGAAGCACAGAAGAGCAGCCTTACTAAAGCCCTGCTGCTTTCTGGGCTGAAGAAGAAGGGGAATATGAGGTATTAGGAGCTCTAGAACCCCAAGGAAAGAGGAGCTCCACATCTCCTGGGCATCTCCTGACTCCATGTTGGGGCTCCTAGTAGCGCAGTCTAAGATTGTGCTACATTTTATTTCCAAAGAAGTACCTTGGAAGTCTCTATTGTCTTTAAGGGGGAAGGAAGTTTCTGCTCTTGAGGCTGGCAGTAAAGAGTTCAGTCAGGCTTCCCCTGGTAGTTGTCATGCCCCTGGCAGAACCAGCTTGACCTCAGGGCTCTAACTGGCAGTGATTCCAGGGGTGATGAGCCAGAGTAGGACCCTCTCTCTTGAGCTCCTAGGTTCCACTCAGCCCCATGAAACACTGGCATTGCCTGGGACTTGCTGGTTACCAAGAGCCTCCAAGTGCTCCTTTCCTAGTGGAATCAGGGGGTAGAACAGACTGGGTGGGGAGTGTTTTGGGAGCTGGTTCTTCTTGTCTCAAATCCATCGTGTCAAACCAAGATTTGTTCCCATTTACTGGGGCCTGATTTACACCAAATGCCCATCACAGACCTCCCCTAGGGAGGGAAGGAGACTATGCAACCTGAATGGAGCAGAAAACAAAGACTGATGTTCTGAATCAACCATTCCTATACCTGCCCACTGCAGAGCCACTCCTGTCTCTGCCACATCTTCGCCCCTTTAGGACACAAATCCTGCCTGAGCAGAGGAAGAGGGAATGACAAAGAACCCCCATTCTGGACCAGCCCCAGGTTTTACCTTGGAGGAGGAGGCATTTGGAGCCAGGACGCTGTACCTGTCAGGGAATTGACCCAAGCATAGGGAAAACTCTGGGGGACTCATGTTCCTTTCTTCCTCACTGTCCCTTCCTCAAAGGGCAATGCTCCATCACCCCAGGGAAGGCCAGCAGTCACAGCTCTGCTGTCTCCCCTCCCGGGCCAGCCTAGCTCCAGAGCAGCTTCTCAGTCAAGTCCATGCCTCCGAGATGCAGAGAAACAACCGTTATCCAACTACCCACCATCATGCATACACACAGTCCCATACAGCTTCACGTTGTGGGGGCTATCCAGGTGAGGATCAGTAACTCATCTGGTGGCAAAGATTAAAAAGAATAATCCCCCAAGGTCAACCTGGAGAGAGTTGCCTCCATTTAGAGGCAACTCCTGGGTGTTTTGGGAGCCACGGATTGCAGGCAGATCAGCCCAAGTTACTTCTGCACCAAGCCCTGCTTTGGCAAAAATCGCGTTAACCCTTTGTCGGAGGCAAGGGGCACTGCAGCCTACAGCTGCCCAGTGGCAGCTTCCCTGCCTTTTTCCTCTGTCTTCCTGGACCCCTAGAAGAATGAGAGTATCAAGAGTTCCCCATTCCCAAGGGGCGATTGCATGCCGGGGTGTGGACACCCTGTGCTACATCTGCAATTGTCTACTCGATCCAGTGGATCACCAATGAGCCCACCACTTCAGAGGTGTTGGCTATTTTTACACCATCTAGAGGTGAATACATGACAGGAGACAAAAACACCCATCTGCAAGAGAGTTTTCTCTCCCTTTTTCCCCCCAAGGTCAAAGAGTACAGAGATTTTTGCCCCAATTTTAGGAACATGAGAAATGCCTGCATTACCCAGTCCCAAGCAATGGGATTGGGAAGAAAAGTTCTACATCAAGAGAAACCTCCACCCGGATACCCCCCTCACCATCCTCCATTTCACAATGGTTCTCTTCTCTGGTGATACAAAAATGAAGGTTCAGGCAGGAGACAATAGCCCAGGAGCTCACTGTGTTCATTTCCTCCCTGCCTGTACCTACTCTGTCTACGGGCAGGGCTGAAGGGAGCTGACTTCCCTTAGTTTTCTTGGGAGGGAAGTTAAAGGGTTCAGGTTTTAGCCTAAGGGGATCCCTGCCACAAGAGGGGGGTCCTTTGGACCGAGATGGCCTTAACTTTAGGGAGCATTCCCTCCGAATCCACCTTCATGCCTGTCCAGCTTAGTGATGAACAAGACCCAAGCACTGGGGCCCTGAGACCTCTCCACTGCCACCCGGGGAAGCTCTCCGTCTGCCTCAGGGCCTTGTGCTGGGGTCATTTCAGCACAAGGGGCTGACGTCTGGGGACGTGGCAGAGGCCCTTCCTCATGCCTTGATCCCCCTGTCACCTCTTCCCTTCCCAGCAAACATGGACCCCAAGGCAGCTTTGTCCAGTTTGGGCCTTTCTGAGTCATACTTCAAGATTCCCAGCAGGCATCTTGCAAGGTCCAGGACAGGACTTGGTCCCTATTAACCGGGTCAAGTCAGGGCATGAGCAGCTTTGAGAAGCTCTAACCAGACAGAGGTGGTGAGAAAGAAAGCAAAGAGTAAAGGAGGTGCCTAGAGCAGTTCAGGCCACTTTCCAGAGGGCAGCGATGGAGGGCAAGAAGGCAGGGAGGCCAAGAGGGGTAAGTATTGCTTGTGCAGAGCTGGTGACTGTGGCAGTCCAGAGTCAAGGGCCAGGCTGTCCATGGAGCTGGGAGGCTGGACTTGGTGTGAAATGAGCAAAAAATAGAACCCCAAATGAGCAACGTCAGGCAGCCAACCCTCAAAGGTCAGGATTCTCAACGATGGCTCAGAACAAGCCAGCCTCAGCCCTCTTGCTCCAGCAAACAGCCCTACCTTCTGTACCTCCTTCACTCCTACCAGGGATGAGCCCAGAGGAAGGCAGGGCCTCCCTCAGCGCCTTGCGAAGACACGGGTATCTCCAGGGATGGCTTTCACAGATAACCTCTCTGAGGTTGGCCTTGTGAATGTCAAGACCCTCCTGTCCAAGCCTCTTGGGGCCCACTGGGACAGCTTTTGGGTGAGAAGGCTTGAAAAGGAGGGAGGAGGTAAGCAAATGCTAAAGGAAGGCATCTGGACCTCCCTCTAAGGTATCTGGCCAGCTCCCCTGGGAACCAAGACCTTGTGTTTCACACATGTAAAGGAGGAGGCCCCAGCCCCAGCACCCCAGGCATCTTCTGTTTCCCCTGGGGCCCTGGGGCCAGGGCACTAGATGAGCATGCTACGTGCTGCAAAATACATTTCATGGAAAGAGCAACCAGGAGGCTAGGGTGGAAAGGAGGGGTGAGCTTCCCAAAGGGGCCTCGGTGTGGCCAGCTGTAGTGGATGCTACATTCCTTAGAAAAGAGCAGCAGTGCTGGGAGAGGCAGGGGGCAGAACAAAGAACGAGACAGAAAACTAAGCAGAGACCACAAAGAAGAGGCACAGGTGGGGAACACACAGCCTGTGTCCCAGCCATGGGACCAGGCAGGATCGACCAATGGCCGCATCACCCGCTTCCAACCCTGGAGACTCCTTTGGGGTTTTTTTCCAATGAGATACAGAGACAGATTTCAGCTCATGTAGTCACTGGGACTGACTATACCCAGACAGATGAACATATATAAATGTGGTCACACACATACACAGACTATACACGCACACGCACACACGCACGCCACAGTCTTGACTGCCAGCTGGGCATGCAGCAGGGCAGGGGGTCCAGAAGGATACGAAGACTCTGTACAGGGAGGAGGTGGGTGTCAGCTGGCACCCCTTCCCACGCCGCCATCCTCGGCTCTCTTCCTGAGGTCCTTAGGAGCATGAGGGGCTGGTGGCACTCTCCAGGGAGGACTGGGACAGGCGCCTGGTGAGGGAGCCGAGCGTGGAGTCTGCCACTGAGGAGGTGGGGAAGAGTTTGTACCAGCCAGTGACCGCGGCACTCAGGTCCAGCTCGTCCAGCATGATCTGGGCCATGCCCATGAAGCACTTGTGGTCCATGCGGCCGTAGTCACCCCACACAATCACCTGCCAGTAGAAGGGAGGGATGGGAGGGCTGAGCCACCTTCCTCTCCAGGGCTAGGCAGGGGGCCCAAGTTTCTCCAGGGCTCAGCTGGGGCAGAGAGCACCAGAACAGACTGGGGGCAACAACTCACCGACAGACCAGACCCGATCCTACGGACTCGCCAGGCGTTAGCTCCATTGTCCCAGCAAGCCGGCTTGTCCCAGCAAACCACAGCTAGAAAGGTTAATTAACTGGCCCAAAGATCCTTGGTATTGTGGAAGAGCTGGGATTGTGTCTGATGGCAGAGCTTCCCAGCATCCCAGATGAGAGCTTTCCCCGGGAAGGAGCCCACTGAGAAGCCAGGGCCTGGGTCAGAACCCAGCTCTGCTGTGGGGCCACCCTCCCTGGCCCTTGGTGTTCCCATCTGTAAAGCTGGGAGAAGGGGATGAATTCACTCTGTGACTTTCAAACTTGTGTTTTTATAAGAGAATCCTTTAATCAATATGGAACCCCAACATATATATATATTTAAAAAACAGGTTAAAGGAGAGTTTGACCTGGTTGAAGTTGCAGGGGAAGGGGCAGGACTCATCAGCTTCTCCTTTTCCCCCCAAGATTTCCCTCCACAGACCCTGGGGTTCTGCAGTTCTTGCTTTTTGCAACTGCAGAGGCCCTTGCAGGTAGCCATGGAAGCACCTCTGCCCAAAAGCACAGCCTTAGACGAGGGTGGGACAGCCCCAGACAGCCCCTGCTTCTAGCCTCTCTTCGGCCACTGCCACCACCATAACACTTGGCAAGCAGCCATCCATGTGCCAGGCACGACATTCCGTCCTTGACATCCAATCTCTCATTTAATCGTCACAACTCACCACCTGCAGCTAGGAAAGAACTAAGCTGGAACTGTACCCCAGGACTGAGTGCAGAGACAGTTTACCACTGGGTTGTCTTCCCACAGAACCTCTGTGCACCTCAGTCTCTTCATCTCTGAAATGAGCATGATGATCCCTCCCTGGGCCTGTTGCAAGGGGCAAATAGCACGAGGTGTGCGGAAGGACTTTGTCGCTGTAAAGCGGCTGGGTGAGAGCTGACCTGCACAGCACTAGCTGAAACCTCAAGCTGGTCACTTCATCCCTCTGAGATGGTTTCCTCTGTAAAACGGGACAAACATATCTCCTTCACAGAAGCATCACAGAGACTAAATGGGATCATGTTTGGAAAGCACCCAACACAATCCTGGCACTAAGCAGTTGCTCAATAAATTTTGGAAATCATGAGGTAGAGGAGAAGGCAGTGGTCAAGCAAATCCTGGGCCCACCTACGAGCTGTGCAACCTGGGGAGCACAGCACTTAGTAATCCTCTCTGAACCCTGGTTTCCTAACAAATTAATGGGGGGCGGGGGGGCGGGATGAGGATAACGCCTCGCTGTTATCTGAAAATAAGTGAGTAATGTATATTAATGCACCTGGTACAGCGCCAGGCACAGGATCGATCATAAATGAACATTTTAAAATGACAGCTTTCAGGCTCTTAGGGTCTCCCCTACCTCCCTGTAACACTCACCTGCAGCACCTTACCCTGGGGCCCCTCGTCAAAGAGCAGTGCCTGCTGGTACAGTGGGTCGCAGGTCCTCTTCACCACCTTTGTCTTCTTCTTGGCCAAGCAGGCCCCATTCTCAAGCAGATAAACCTTGATATAGGTGGCTGAGGGGTGGGAGAGAGCATGAGGGGAGGGGTCCCAGAGAGGCTGCGATGACTTGTTAGACCCAGAGCTCCGCAGCAGAGCCCCCCTGCCAGCACCCCACTTCCAAAGTCCCTTCCCCAGCTGCTCAGCCTCACCTGGGAGGGATTTGGAGCCTGGTTTGGAGGTCAGACCCCGAGCCTCAATCACTTCCACCTCCAGCTGGCCGCTCCGGTCCATGATGGCAATGTGCACGTCTCCTGCAAGGGGGGAGAGGGACAGTCCAGGCAGAGCCAGACCGAGGTGGCACGCCAGCTGCAGAGGACGCCACATCATCACAGGAAAGGAAACAAGATGGAGTGACCTGCAGGAGCCAGGAGACCACTTTAAGTGGCTGAGAAATAATCTGATAGGTCACTTGGGGTCACGTGCCCGGGTAACAACAAATGGCTGCTAAACTCCTCTCTATGTCTGGTGAGCTGGGAGCTTCTGTTTTACTGGGCAGACTAGACAAGTTTGTGACCAGAGCTGAACTGCTCAGGAAGACAGAAGGGAGCCTGCAGGCTTCCCCCACCTTCCCTACGAAGCAACCTTCACGTTTTCCCTAAATTTATGCTGGACAAATATATTTTTTTAAAGAGTTATTTATGTATTTCTCTCCCCTCCCCGCCCCAGTTGTCTGTTTTCTGTGTCTATTTCCGCGTCATCTTCTTTGTCTGCTTCTGTTGTTGTCATTGGCACGGAATCTGTGTTTCTTTTTTGTTGCATCATCTTGTTGTGTCAGCTCTCCGTGTGTGTGGCACCATTCCTGGGCAGGCTGCACTTTCTTTCGCGCTGGGCGGCTCGCATTACGGGGCGCACTCCTTGCACGTGGGGCTCCACCACGCGGGGAACACCCCCATGTGGCAGGGCACTCCTTGTGCGCATCAGCACTGCTCATGGGCCAGCTCCACATGGGTCAATGAGGCTTGGGGTTTGAACCGTGGACCTCCCATGTGGTAGACAGACGCCCTAACCACTGGGCCAAGTCCACTTCCCATGCCAGACAAATATTTAAAGAATATCCATTTGAAGACAGTGAGCTATGAACCTGCCAACGAGCGAGAGCCTTGCTCTTCCGGAGGCACCCTTGCCAAAGGAGGGAGGAAGGCCGGAAGAGCTGGGTACAGAGCGCCCCTCCCATGCCCCACAAGACAGACTTGGCAGCCGGGAAGAGGAGTCATGTGCGTTACCTGATTTCTGGGAACTCTCAGCTTTGTCTAACACGGATCAGAATTTGAAATTATGTACTATTCACTTAGAACATTCTTCAAAAGTATCCAGAATCATAAGCCTGAACCAGAAAAATTAAAATGGGCCACACTTTGGATTTGGCCACCTGTTTTAGATTCTCTGAGCCATCATGCAATTGTTTGTATCTGCATGCTTGGGATCGTGGGGATTTTCTACTTCCAGGAGACATCCTGAAATTCACCTCCCTCCCTCCAGCTATTCCTGACCTCCCCAGGAGGACGAGTCTTAGGAATTAATCTCCTTCATGTCTCACTGTAACATCCCTAACAAGTTTTGTAAATGTAAGCCTGTCCTTCCCACCTTTGGACACCAGGGGGCACCACACACACAACTATCTAAGCTGCAGCGGCGCAATGGCCTGGAGGAGCCGGGCACTCCTCTCACTGCTGCCCAGGCTGTGGCTGGGGAAAGGGCTCCCCAGGCGCTTGTGAGCTGGGAAGAAAGGGTTGGGAATTAGCTAAACCCAACTCACGAGCCAGGTGGGAGCTGACCTTCACCCTCTGAGAGCTCCTATGGGTCCTGATCCAGCAGACAGGGGGAAGTGCCGGAATGGAATCCCAGTTCCATGACCCATAGCAGGGCACTGTCTGCGCCTCGGCTTCCTCCTCTGCCACAAGAGTCAAAGGTCAAGTAATGTCCAGATGAGGACCAAGTCGTCCTCTGAGTGGGGAGGTCTGGGAAGGAGGTGGAAACCAGGAGGCATCTGTGAGGAGCTAGGCCAGGGGGAGGTGCTCCTTGATGCCCACAGAGCCAATATGGAGGCAGGGGCAGGGATGAGCTGATCTGAGAGCTCAGGACATGAACCAGAACTGCAGCTAAGAGGACCAAGCTTAGATTTAGGAAGGACTTCCTAGCTGCAGGGAAGAAGAATGGGAAAATTACTAAAATGTTTCTAGGTTCCTGGCACTGTGTTAGGGGTAAAAAGTCAAATAAGACATGGTTCCTGAGGAGTAAATGAAATACTCCATGCAAAATATCTAACAGGAACTCAATAAATAGTTGTCAGATCGCAGAACCAAGATGGGTATTATCCCCATTTTATAGATGAGAAACTGAGGCTCCTAGAAGGGGAGTGACTTGCCCAAGATCACACAGAGAATCAGTGATGAAATAAACTCCTTGAAAACGGATGCTGTGACTATTTTTGCTTTCCATGATATGCCCAGCACTCAGCACTGCCTGGTGCCCAGTAAGTGGTGACGTGGGTGAGGGAGGGATATGCTGTAAAACTGCAGGGTGGCTGCTGGGAACGGCTGGAACCCCTCTCCTCTCACAGGGGAATGAGGCACGTTCTGCTGACTCTTCCTTGCCAGCACAAAAGCCCAAGTGAGGGCTCCTTCCTGATGCTCCCACCATATCAGGGACCCTGCTGAGCAACCTCCTCCTGCTGCGTGGCCACCACGATCCCCCTTGTCTGCCCTCAGGAAGACTCACCCATCGGCGGCGTTGCCAGCGTCTGTCGCCCCACAATCTGGGCTGGCCCCAGCCCATCCAGGAAATCGCTGAATTGGCTCTCGGCCCCGAGCCGCGTGGTAGGGAAGATGAACCTGGAGAAGGAGGCAGAGTGGTGTATGAGGGGAGCTGGGCAGCCGAGGTGGGAGAGTGGACAGCAGGATGCCGTGGCTCTGTCCCCAGGCACTGAACACTCCCCTCTGTGCCTCAGTTTCTCTGCTGCGGAGTGCAAGTGAACCATTCTGGCTGACAAACAACTGTTCATTTCTGCACATTAAAAAAAAAAAACTTTAAAACATTAGGCTAAGTGAAGAAGGACAAATATTGTGTGATTCCACATATGAAATATCAAAAATGTGAAATTCACAGAGACAGAAAGTAGGCCAGAGGTTCTAGAGGGAGAGTGGGAGGAATGGAGAATTTTTGCAGAAACAGTTTCCGTTTGGGGTGATGGATAGGTTTTGGTAGTGGATGGTGATGATGTAATTAATACCACTGAACTGTACACTTTCACACAGTTAAAATGGCAAACTTTAGGTTAGATAAAAATGTTACCACCATAACATTTTGTTAAAAATGCAAATTAAATTTACTTCGAGGTTACTTGAAAAAGAGATGAATAAAAATAACAATAAAGGGAAAGCCAAGATGGTGGCAGAGTATGGTGCTCCTGGAGTCAGCTCATGCTACAGGGCAGTTAATAATCTCCCAGAGCTATCTAAAGCACCTGTCTGGGGGCTCCAGGAGACCAGAAGAGCATCCTGCAACATTCTCGAAAGTATGGAAGGAGGAGACTGCCCATCTGCAGAAAGGATTTGTGAGTAGAACCCTCCACACCACGGAGCTCAGTGCCTCTGGCGCAAGCCACCTCAGGAGCTATTCCATGGCTAGACTTAGAAGCTCCATTTCCCATAAACAGTGGAGGAAGAGACAGTTGTCCACCGACCTCAGCTACTGATTAGTGGACTCAGTGGGCTAAAGTGTAATCCTAGGAACAACTAGGGTTTGAGCCTGTCCAAGTTGGAAAGAGTCTGGTAGCTGCCATTTTGACTCCAACCTCAGCATGAGGGGAAGCCTGGCTGACTGAAAATCCAGTGAAGTTAGGGACCGGCTTCTTTCCACCCAGATCAGACTGCAGCCCTAGCCTAGGCTCCAGTCCCACCTCCAGCAGAGAGGAAGCTGGCAGAACCTGCACTAACCTCTCCAGGCAAATAAAGGTGCTCTCTGCCAGAACAAAATGAATAGTTGGTCACTTGGAACTGCATGCCCTCACCCCAATAGGATAGGAGAGGTGCTGGGTATCCTCAGCCTCTCCCAGCAACAGCAGGAGTTTTCAGCCCACAGGAGCTGGTTTGTTGAGTGCCTTTAAGTCCATCTCCATCTCCACTTCTGCCTGCCATAGGATAGGAGACGGCTGGTGTTCCCTCAGCCTCTCAGGGCAACTGCAGGCACTTTTGGCCTGCACAAAACCAACTGTTGGGCACCTGTGGGTCCACCCCTATCCCCAATAGGACAAGAAATGGACTGTGTTTGCCCAGCCTCTCTGGGTAACTGCAGGTGCTTTGGGCCCACATGGCCTAGACTGTTGGATAACCTATGGATCCACCCCACTCCCAGTAGGATAGGAGGGGTCTGGTGCCTCCATGACCTCTCCAATCAATGGCAGGTAGTTTTGGCCTACAGGGACTGAACTGTTGGGTGCTGTGGATCCAACCCCATGCCCTAATAGGATAGGAACTGGTGTTTCCTCAGCCTCTCTGGGCAATGGCAGGTATTCTGAGCCTCAAGAGACTGAACTGTTGGGTGCCCACTGAACCAGAAGGAATATGTGAAGAAATAATGGTGGAAAATTTCCCAACCCTATTGAAGGACATAGATATCCATGTCCAAGAAGTACAATGTACTCCCATCCAAATAAATCTGAATAGACCAACTCCGAGACACATACTAATCAGAATGTCAAATGCCAAAGACAAAGAGAGAATTCTGAGAGCAATAATAGAAAAGCAATGCATATAACATATATGGGATACCCAATAAGATTAAGTGCTGATTTCTCATCAGAAACCAAGGAGGCAAGAAGGCAGTGGAGACGGGAGAGAGAAGCTTGGAAGAGAATCTAGAAATGATGACTGTATCAGTAAGAGTAATTAAAAAGTGTCAAAATTAAAATGACAGATAAAATCCAAAGACCAAAATGGATGAAATAAGAACTGCCTTTACAGTAATAATATTTAATGTTGATGAATTAAATTCCCCAACCAAAAGACACAGACTGGCATAATGGATAAGAAAATATGAGCCATCTATATGCTGTCTACAAGAGACTCACCTTAGACCCAAGAATACCAAAAGACTGAAAGTGAAAGGTTAGAAAAAGATATTTCATGCATGCAGTAACCAAAAAAAAAAAAAAAAAAGCTGGAGTAGCTATACTTTTATCAGATGATACAGACTTTAAAAGAAAAACTGTTATTAGAGACAAGGGAGGATATTACACATTAGTAAAAGGGATGATTCACCAGGAAGAAATAACAATCATAAATGTATATGCACCTAACCAGGATGCCGCAAGATAGATGAGGCAAAACACTAGCAAAACTGAAGGAAGAAATAATGATGTCTCTACAATAACAGTTGGAGACTTCAATACACCACACTCAGCATTGGATAGAACATCTGGGCAGAGGATCAATAAAGAAACAGAGACTTCACGGACAATTACGGGACACTGTAGATCCCCCCAGGGCCCACTGGATGGAACGTGAGAGAGTCTGGGCTATGATGTGGACCACTGACTATGGGGTGCAGTGATGCTCAGAGATGAACTTACCAGGTGCAATGGATGTATCACGATGATGGGAGAGAGTGTTGCTGTGGGGGGAGTGGGGGGCGGGGGCGGTGGGGTTGAATGGGACCTCATATATTTTTTTTAATGTAATTAAAAAATAATAATAAATAAATATTTTTAAAAAATTTGCATTTCCCTGAAGCTTAATGAAATAAAGCACTTCTTCAAATGCAAAAAAAAAAAAAAAAAAAGAAAAAAGAAACAGAGAGCTTGAATAATATGCTAAATGGACTAAACCTAATAGACATATATAGAACAATGCACCCCAAAACAGCAGGATATACATTCTTTTTAAGTGTTCGTGGATCTTTCTCCAGGATAGACTATATGTTGGGTCGCAAAGCAGATCTCAATAGATTAAACAAAATCAGAATTATATAAAGCACTTTCTGTGATCATAGTGGAATAAAGTTGGAAATCAACAAGCGGCAGAAAAAGGGGAAATTCACATATATATGGAGATTAAACAACATACTCTTAAATAATCAGTGGGTCAAAGAAGAAATTTCAAGAGAAATCAGTAAATAACTCTAGACAAATGACAATGAAATTACAACACATCATAACCTATGGGATGAAGTGAAGGTAGTGTTGAGAGGAAAATTCATAGCCCTCAATGCTTACATTAAAAGAGAAGAAAGAGCTAAAATCAATGACCTAACTACACAGCTGGAGGAACTATAAAAATAAGAGCAAACTAATCCCAAAGCAAGTAGAAGGAATGAAATAACAAAGATCAGAGCAGAAATAAATGAAATTGAGAACAAAAAAAACACAGGGTTTTTTGTTCCAGAAGTTGGTTCTTTGAGAAGATTAACAAAATCAACAAACCCTTAGCTAGACTGACTAAGAAAAAAAGAGAGAAGATACAAATAAATGAAATAAAAAATGAAAATGGGAACATCACTAAGACCCCACAGAAATAAGAGAGATCATGAGAAGATACTATGAACAACTTTATGCCAAAAAGCTAGACAATGTAGATGAAGTAGAAAAATTCCTAGGAATATATAAACAACATGCCTACACTGACCCTAGAAGAAATAGAAGACCTCAACAAACCAATCACAAGTAAAGAGACTGAAACAGACATCAAACACCTCCCCAAAATGAAAAGCTCAGGACCAGATGGTTTCACAGGTGAACTCTAGCAAGCATTCAAAGAAGATCTAATACCAATCTTACTCAAGCTCTTCCAAAAAATTCAACAAGAAAGAATGCTACCAAACTCATTCTATGAAGCCGCTATCACCCTAATACCAGAGCCAGATAAAGACATTACGAAAAAAACAAAATTTCAGACCCATTTCTCTAATGAATACATACACAAAAATCCTCAATAAAATACCTAATAATCGAATTTAACAACACATTAAAAGAATTATTCATCATGTTCAAGTGGGTTTTATACCAGGCAGGCAAGGGTGGTTCAAGAAAAGAAAATAAATCAGCATAATACACCACATTAATAAATCAAAGAAGAAAAATCACATAATCTTATTAATTGATGCAGAAAAGGCATTAGACAAAATACAACATCCTTTCTTGAAAAGAATACTCCAAAAGATAGGAAATGAAGGAAACTCTCAACATGGTTAAGGCCATATATGAAAAATCCACAGTTAACTTTGTTCTCAATGGTGCAAGACTGAATCCTTTCCCATTGAGATCAGGGACAAGACAAGGATGCCCACTGTCACCACTCTTGTTCAATATAGTGCTAGTGGTTCTAGCTAGAGCAATCAGGCAAGAAAAATAAATAAAAGGCATCCAAATAAGAAATAAAGAAGTAAAAATTTCACTACTCACAGATGATATGATCTTTTGTCTAGAAAGTCCTGAAAAATCTACAACAAAACTGTTAGAGCTAATAAATGATTTTAGTAGAGTGGAAGGATAAAAGATCAATATGCAATAATCAATTTTGTTTCTATATACTAGTAATGTGCAATCTAAGAGGAAGTCAGGAAAAAAAGTCCATTTACAATAGCAACTAAAAGAATCAAATATTTAGGAATAAACTTAACCAAGTATGTGAAAGCACTTGTATTTAGAAAACTATAATGTATTGCTAAAAGAAATTTTTAAAAGACCTAAATGATTAGAAGAACATTCCATGATCATGGATTGGAAAACTAAATATCATTAAGATGTCAATTCTACCCAAATTGACATACAAATTCAATGCAATCCCAATAAAAATTCCACCAGCATTTTTTAAACAAATGGAAAACACAATTATCAAATTTATCTGGAAAGGAAAGAGGCCTGAATAGCCAGAAACATCTTAAAAAGGAAAAGTGAAGGTGGAGGACTCTCACTTCCAGACTTTGAATTGCATTACCTAGCTACAGTGGTAAAAACCGTATAGTATTGGCATAAAGATAGACACATAGACCAATGAAACCAAATTGATGATTCAGAAACAAACCCTCACATCTATGGCCAAGTGATTTTTGACAAGCCTGTCAAACCCACCCAGCTGGGACAGAACAGTCTATTCAACAAATGGTGCTGGGAGAACTGGATAGCCATAGGCAAAAGAAAGAAAGAAGACTTCTATCTCACACCTTATAGAAAAATTAACTCAAAATGGATCAAAGACCTAAATATAAAAGCAGTACCATAAAGCTCCTAGAAGAAAATATAGGGAACATTCTTCAAGACCTGGTAGTAGGTGGTGGATTCTTAAACCTTACACCAAAGGCGTGAGCAATGAAAGGAAATATGAATAAATGGGACCTTCTCAAACTTAAGCACTTCTGTGATTCAAAGGACTTCAAGAAGGTGAAAAGGCAGCCCACTCGATGGGAGAAAGTATTTGGAAACCACATATCTGATAAGGGTTGGATTTCCATTCTATATAAAGAGATCATACAACTCAACAATAAAAGAACAAGCAATCCAATTTAAAAATGGGCAAAAAATTTAAAGACATTTCTCCAAAGAGGATATACACATGGCCAAAGCACATGAAAAAATGTTCCATATCACTAGCTATTAGTGAAATGCAAATCAAAACAACAATGAGATGTCATCTAACACCACATAAAATGGCCATTATTTAAAAAACAGATAACAATAAGTGCTGGAGGGGATGTGGAGAAATAGGAACACTCCTTCACTGTTGGTGGGAGTGTGAAATGGTACAGGCTCTGCTAAAGACAGTTTGATGTTTCCTCAGGAAGCTAAATATAGAACTGCCATATGATCCAGCAATTCCTCTACTAGGAATATATCCAGAACTAAAAACTATGACACAGGCGGCAGACTTGGCCCAGTGGTTAGGGCATCCGTCTACCACATGGGAGGTCCATGGTTCAAACCCCGGGCCTCCTTGACCCGTGTGGAGCTGGCCCATGTGCAGTGCTGATGCGCGCAAGGAGTGCGCCCCATAAGGAGAGCCGCCCAGCACGAAAGAAAGTGCAGCCTGCCTAAGAATGGCGCCGCCCACACAGAGAAATGACACAAGATGACGCAGCAAAAAGAAACACAGAATTCTGTGCCGCTGACAACAACAGAAGCGGACAAAAGAAGATGCAGCAAATAGATACACAGAACAGACAACCAGGGTTAGGGGGGAAGGGGAGAGAAATAAATAATAAATAAATCTTTAAAAAAAATAAAATAAAATAAAAAATAAAAACTATGACACAAACAGACATCTGCACACCAATGTTTATAGCGGCATTATTCACATCTGCCAAAAGATAGGAACAACCCAAGTGTCCATCAAGCAATGAATGGATAAACAAAATGTGGTATATACATATGAGGGAATACCATACTGCAATAAGAAGAAATGAAATTGGGACACATATGATAACACAGATGAATCCTGAAGACATCATACTAAACGAGTAAGCCAGACACAAAAGGACAAATATTGCATGGTCTCATAAACAAAGAATAAACAAATGGTGCTAAAATCTAGTGTTTAAGTTATTAGGAGATGAGAGGAAGGTTGAAAAGAACTACTGATGCTTAATGTATGTAGAAGTTTAAATTAACTTGACTGTAAAAGTGTAGAAATTGATAGAGTTAATGGTAACACATTATAGTGAGTAGCAACTGGTTTATAAATGGGACTGTGGCTAAAAAGGGTAGTCTGGGGAAGTAAATGTCATTTGAAAGAAAGCTAAAGAATAATCTAGGAACTGAATAACACAGTGAACCCAGAGGTGGATGAGAATGGTGGTTGAGGGTACAAATGCAACAGTGTCCTTCTATGAGCTAGAGCAGATATACATCACTCTTGCAGGGTGGTAGGAATGGGGAGAAACATGGGAAAACTACAATTGATGTGACCTATAGACTGTGGCTAACAGCAATACTGTAATAATTTTGCATCAGTGTCTAAGATATACTGTGTTAATAATGGAGGTGTATGGAAAATATCTGTCAAATGTATGCTATGGACCATGGTTGGTGGTAACAGTCTAATGATATCTCAAAATCTGTAACAAATGTTCCACCACAGTGTGGTGTGTTGGTGAAGGGGTATTGTACGGGAATTCTACACATGTATATGATAGTTTTGCAAGTTTACAACTTCTGTAATAAAAATATATATATATATTTTAAATAGAGTGAGTTGGGGGAAAATACACTAAATGTAAGATAGGGACTATAGTTAGTAGTAATATTTTGACAATGCTCTTGCATAGTTTGTAGCAAATGGTTCACAACAATGCAAAGTATTGGTGGAGGGGTGATGTATGAGACCCCTGTATGTTGTTATGTATGTTTATTTTGTAAGTTCACAATCTTTACCATATGCTTATTATTTATGTATGTTCATGTATGAATGATATACTTCAATAAAAAAAATTTTTTTAAATAACATAATGATAGTATTTAATCCTAACGGACCAGGGATTTCTTAGGTGGCCCTTAAAAAGCAGGGCTTGCTGGATACCTGTGTCCTTGTTCAGAGATGTTCATGTCAAGAACCAGAGACACAGGCTAGAAGTTTCTATGCCTGGAACAAGTTCCAAGAACTGAGATTTGAACTGATTATAAGTATGATATCAAATCAATAATGTAAGGTGGTGTCCAAAACAGCAACTGAGACTGAAATAACACAATTACAGGGTTGAGATTAATGGCAGTGATTGTAGGCAGTCCAGGACTGGATGGATGTTGTGTGTGTGTGTCTAGAAATAGTACCAAGAACTGACAGTGACAGAAAGTTGGCCAGGTGCTAACACTGTACAAAGTGTGTCACATGCATTATATCATTTGATCCCTTAGGCCAGTCTGTGTGGTAGGAGTTATTACCCAATTTTATAGATGAGGCTCCAAAAGGGAATTAGCCTCACCCACAAAACAGACTTCATGAATGTAAATACAAATAAATGTATAGAGATGGAAATAGATTACCAGGGATGTATGACAGGGGATGGATAGACGTATTGAGAGGTGATTACAAAGGGGTAGGGGCTTTCTTTTTGGAGTTATGAAAATGCTCTAATACTGCTTACAGTGATGAATGCACAACTCTGAGACTATATCAAATGGCATTGATTGTACACTTTAGATGGATTATATGGTTTATGAATATATTTCAGTAACATTGATTAAAAAAAAAAAAAAAGAACAGACTTGATACCCAACTCACAGCTTTATGATGAGGAGTAGGGGAGATGATGGTGCATGGAAAGGTCCTGACCCACCAGAAAGAATAAATGGTATTATTGTCACTGCTGTCATTGTCATCATCTAGTGAAAAGAGTCACTTTTTCATGTCCTCAAACCTAGATTTTCTGAATGGGGCCAGCAGAATATGGACGGATATAGGAGAGCTGGCACAGGTCTGCCCAGGGGCTACAATGGACCAAAGGTTTGAAGGTCTCCTAAGACAGCCCAGGCTCATAGCTAGCAGCTCAAAGGTTGTCCAAGAATCTCCTGTTGGACACTTTGGCCTTGAGTCCCCCATGGACAGTGACAAGGAGGGCAGAGCAGGCTGTGTAAGCTTGTCCCAGAGAGCCTGTATCTGACCCCACTTGGCTCAGCCTCCATTCCCCAGGAAGGCCCACCCACCTTTATGGCCACAATCAGAAAGAGCCTAACATCACATTCTTAGGACAATGGGAGCTAAGAAAGTTAAATAAGGAAACTCAGATGCTAGAGACCACAGCATTTTAGGAGCTTAGTACAGAGAGTGTGGCCACTATGAACAGAGGTTACAGAGTCAAATGGCCTTAATTCAATTCTTGACTCCACCACCATTTAATAACTGTCTTCCTGGGCAAGGTACCTCACCCTCCTCCTGAGCCTCAGTTTCTCTACAAATAAAATGGAGATGATAGTACCTATCTCACTCAGTGTAGTTGAAAATGTTCAATGAGACACTGTACCTAAACCAATGCTTTTTAAACAATTTGGATGAAGGACCAATTTGGTTTTTTTATTTCTAATTCATCACATACCAATATTTCTGTAAAATACAGTAGAGGGGAACGGATGTGTCTCAAGCAGTTGAGCACCTGCTTCCCACATGGGAAGTCCCGGGTTCGGTTCCCGGTGCCTCCTAGAAAAAAACAAAAACCAACAACAAGCGAAACAAATGAAAAAACCAACACTGGGGAGCTGATGTGGCTCAGTGGTTGAGTGCCAGTTTCCCACATACAAGGTTCCAGGTTCAATCCCCGGCCCCCGATACCTCAAAAAGAAACACAAAACCGTAGACATAGCATGGCAATGTTAAATTGCTAAAAGACTTTCTGAAAGCTGATTCTCAATTTCTATACTTAAATTATCATCCATAGCCAAGTGTTCCTGATCTGATGAAGCCCATAGATCCCAGGGTAAGAAGCACTGATCTGAAGTGCCCAGCACATAACCTGCACATAGTAAGATATCATAAATACTAGTGGCTACTTGCACTCATGGAAATAGTTGTAGTAGCAAGACACATAATCACGGAGTCTTAAATAGTGGAGCCACAGAATCTTGAGACTGGAACTCACTGGGCTTTGATGAAGCAGAATCAGAAAATCTTACTCATACAATCATGGTTTCATAGATTTGGAAGAGATATGAGGGAATATTTAACCCGGTGGCTTTCAAAACTTTTAATGACACCCACAGTATATCATCATGACTTTGTATAGACACATGCATCTATGCACTAAAAACTAAAACAAAAATTCACAGAATGATACTTACCCTCACTACATGTGATTTACTCAAGTTTTCTATTTCTTCTTCTAATTCTGGCCTTGACCCACTAAATTGATGTTACTTCATGCATATGTATCACCATCCACAGTTTGAAAAATGCTGATGGAGTCTAACCTCCTTTCCTAAGCTCCAAGCAAGGCTACTTTTGAGAACTCCACTCAAATGAGCCATAAAAATGTTTTACATTGGAAAGAATTTTAGAATCACATTTTTCTTTTGGATGTTTTCCTCTGGAGCTGGACAGCGTATAGGTGTTGGGAGGTGGGAGGCAGGGAGCCCCTTCCTAAAATATACAGAAGGAAATAACTGCTCCTGGACCACTCAAACATTCAGATGGGAACAAGCAGCCTGGAGCTGCAGGAAGATAGGGGGCCCAGGCACCCACTCTCTAGGAGAGGGGGCTGGAGGGAGGCAGAGACATCAAAGAAACCCAAGAACTCTCAGCTCCAAACCAAATTCGGAGATTGTCCTACCCTGTGCCCAGCTCTGTGGCTATAGGTACAAGGAGGCAAGGAAGAGGATGGGGACTGTGGGAAGGGGGCATGGCTACAGGGGCTGCACGCACGTGCCCTCGGAGCTGTTGCTATTGGTGCTCCCATCGGTGGACTCCCGGCTGCCCTGGCGTGTGACACGGCTCCGCAGCTCCACTGCGATGCCCGTCTCTGTGCTCCGCCGAATGTTGCTGCGCAGCTTCTTGGTGGTCCCTTCTGTGACATATACACCCCCAAGCAGAGAGAGGGAACAAGGTCAGATCACAGACTCAGCTTATCATAAAGAGATGCCACTCTCTCTAAGCCAAACTCAATAAACTCACTACCCTGCCCCCCAGATGGGGGCATGACTCTGGGGATAAGCCTCCCTGGCACTGAGGGTTATTACCAAATGCCAATTAGCAATGCATTTGGAAAAGACCTTGACCAAAAGGGGGGGAAATTAAATACAAAAGAATTTTTATGGCTAAGAGACTTCAAAATGAGTTGGGAGGTCATTCCAGAGGTTATGCTTATGCATGTCTCAGGAGGGTCTCACTATCTGCTACAGTAAACAAAGCCTCAAACAGGGTGTTCCTAGGGTCTCTAGAAACATCTGGAGTATAGGCAAGGCAGACACCACCATGAAATCAGCACCCTGTCAGTAGATCTTACCTTGAAATATATGATAACCTATTTTCCCACTGTAACAGGGTAGGCTCATTTATAATTTCCCTACACATGATTCTTCTACCCCTCTTATTTGAACCTATAATTAGCACTATACCTATTAAAAATATGTCCCAGAGACTTAAATCTTAAAATTCAGTCAAGCCCTGAATTTCAGCAGAGCTGTGGCCAAAACCTACTCTCCAGTTGATTGAACTCACCCAGGACAACTAATAAAATGATGATGTTGGACAACCCTCATCCCAAAAAACAAGAAGCCTCTACAATTGCAAGCAAAACAGTTCCTTCCCACTGCCCATAAGATATAATCCCCCTCTCAATCTGAAGCAGAGCAGGCACCAAAATCCTCAAGATTGAGGAATGAACAAACCTAAGGGGGGAAAGCAACCATGGACCAAAGTAGACTTATTATTACTACAGCAGTAGAAGAACTTGTAACATTGATATAGAGAGTGGTTACCAGAAGTTCGGGGGCGGGGGGGGGGGGGGGGGGAAGAATAGGTGGAACACAGGGCATTTTTAGGGCATTGGAATTGTTCTGTATGTTATTGCAATGATAGATACGGGCCATTATACATTTTGTCAAAACCTATAAAATTGTATGGTGCAAAGTATAAACTATAACGTAAACTATACACCAAGGGATCTTAACCCTCCTTTGTTCCACAGACCCCTTCTCAGAATGTACTGGCAGATAGTTTTATGACACTTACATTGGAGGTCAGAGAAAATAAAGACAGTAAGTTGATTTTTTTAAAAATTCAAGCTCACAGATCCCCTGAAATCCTTACAGAGACCCCTTGGGGGTCCATGGACCCCTGGTTAAGAACCCCTGCTATTGGGAAGCGGACTTGGCCCAGCATCCGTCTACCACGTGGGAGGTCCACAGTTCAAACCCAGTGCCTCCTTGACCCGTGTGGAGCTGGCCCACGTGCAGCGCTGATGTGCACAAGTAGTGCCCTGCCATGCAGGGGTGCCCCCGCATAGGGGAGCCCCACGCGCAAGGAGAATGCCCCATAAGGAGAGCCGCCCAGTGTGAAAGAAAGTGCAGCCTGCCCAGGAATGGTGCCGCAACAAAAAGAAACACAGATTCCCGTGCCGCTGACAACAGAAGCAGACAAAGAAGACACAGCAAATAGACACAGAGAACAGACAACTGGGGCAGGGGGAGAGAAATTAAAAAAAAAAAGAGCCCCTGCTATAGACCACGGTTAGTAGCAATGCTTCAATATTGGTTCAACTGTAAAAAATGTGCCACACTAATGTAAGATGTTTTAATAGGAGAAAATGTAAGGAGGGGAGTAGTGGGGTATGTGGGAATCACTTATTTTTTTAAGATTTATTTCTCTCCCCTTCCCACCCCACCCCACCCCACCCCCAATTTTCTGCTCTCTGTGTCCATTCACTGTGTGTTCTTCTGTGACTGCTTCTATCCTTATCAGCGGCACTGGGAATCTGTGTTTCTTTTTGTTGCGTCATCTTGTTGTGTCAGCTCTCCGTGTGTGCGGCGCCATTCCTGGGCAGGCTGCACTTTCTTTCCCTCTGGGCAGCTCTCCTTACGGGGCACACTCCTTGCGCATGGGGCTCCCCTATGCGGGGACACCCCTGCACGGCCTGGCACTCCTTGCGGCCCGGCACTCCTTGCGCATCAACACTGCGCATGGGCCAGCTCCACACAGGTCAAGGAGGCCCAGGGTTTGAACTGCGGACCTCCCATGTAGTAGGCAGACACCCTATCCATTGGGCCAAGTCTATTTCCCCACCTATATTTTTTATGTAACTTTTCTGTAATTTAAACTTCTCTAAAAATAAAGGTTTGTTTAAAATAAAAGCTACCAAAGTCAGCCTCTTGGGAAGGACAGAATGGGCAGCAGCTCTGCCTGGAGGCAGAGGCATGGCTGAGACGACCTCTAGAGCTGGTGTGCAGCCTGAGACACAGGACCCTGCTCAGGGCAGGGACACAGACAAAGCAGACTAGAAAGACACCTGGAGACAGAGCCAGGATGGCAGGGGTGGGGGGACACAACAGGGTGAGGGTATGCAAGGACTTGCAGTCCCAGCCCTGCAGCCCCCTGGCCCTCACCCCTGCCTTGTCAGACTCCCCTGAGACCCACCTCCCACTCCTTTCAGTCTTTGCCCCAAAGGCTTACATGTTCCTCCTTTTCTATTCTGGAAAGTTCACCTTTTATGGGAATCCCAGATTTACCTTCCCTCTTCCAGGTATCCTTAGGGACCCCATCACATCCAACCCCATGACCCACCTCTCTGACACCTTCACAGGCCCTGTCAAAACCCCACGTGAAGTCTGGCCATGCTCAAACTAGCACAACTTCTCAAGGCCAGTCTGCACATGGAGAGATGGAGGGGCCATACTCCAGCCCCCTCCTCGACCTGGCAGAGAGCACGGGGCACTTTCCCTCTCCTATCAGGGTACCATCCTGCCCCGGTTTCCAAGGCAGCCCCCTCAGCCTTGCAGAGTGGTCCTTCTGGACACCCTCTCCTGCTGGGGGGTGGGGGGTCGTGGAGCAACTGGTTGAGGGCTTGCAGGGACTTCCCCTGCTGAACTTGGCTCCTTGAGGAGTTGGATGGGGAGAAGTTTGAGGAGTTTGAGGACAGAAGCAGCAGCACTCAGATAGAGACTTTACCAAAGGAGCCATGTGCGGTCACTGGTTATAGACTCAGGCAAGTTAAGACTGGAGTTGCCTAAAGGGATGGGGAGAGGTGGGTGGGGGGCGGGACAAGGAAAGCAGTGGGGAGAGGGTAGCTGCTTACCCCAGAAACCCTCTCTCCCACCCATATCCAATAGTGCTTTGGGGAGAGGATGTTAAGACCCAGTCTGAGAAAAAAGGACTTTATTCCTGCAGGTTTGCCCTACTTATCTTTTAGGAAGTCCCTCCTCAGGGAGGGAAGGCTGAGAGGGCTGGCATCTCACAGTGGAGGGGACTGGGATGGCTGGGTTCTGGGCAGGAGGCAAGGAGGAATGTCTTCTCAGAAATCATCCCAGTTTCTGGGATACAGGAATAGCATGTCCAGGAATCAGTCAGTCCATCAAGATGTCTCTGTCTATCTGTCTCTCACACACACGTACACATAGACTCACATTAGCTCAGACGGTATTTCTTTCACACGGCCAGGCATAAGCACACACACAAGTGCCTTCCACCTCAAATGTAGACTGCAGTAATCTCACACGCAAAGACACATGTATATTTATGCAACAGTCACACAGGCCACACACTACCCCCAGGCCTTAGTCACACATACACGACATGCTCTCTCACACTCAGCGCTGAGCCCATCCGCTCAACCCGCAGATGGCATGTGAGCCAGCACACTCCAAGGCTGGATACAAGCGGTGGGTGTGGGGTGCTCCCTGTCCCTGGCTCCTCACTTTCACATCCCTTCTAACCCAGTTAGAAAACAGATGGCTCAATGGGGGCTGCACGCACACCCCCACCTGCCTCCAACACACGCCCTGAGCTGAAGCCAGAGCCTCAGGACCTCACAAACCCAAATCCTCCCTCTTCTGGAGCTCAGGAGAGTTCTGACCCATCTGGGAGCAAATTTACCTTCTTTGATCAGACTTGCCCAACTCAATGTGAACTCCTGGGTGGGGGAGTCATGGAATGCTGAAATGCTGGAAATACCTCATTGAGCCCTCTCCCCATTTCATAGATGGGGAGCCTTAGGTCCAGGTGTCAACAAAACTGGGGCCAGACTCCAGGCCTGCAGACCTCAGACTAAGAGTCCCTGCACCATGATATGTGACTCCACCAACCTACCCCATTCCTCACCCCCAATTTGTTTGCGCTATCATTTGGCAGAGATTAAGTTCCATATGCTCTGAGTGGGAAGAAGGATCTCACAACCTTGGAGAAAAATCCTCTACTGGCTTCTTACTTGTCCAGCCTTTGAGCACTTGCTGATCTGAGGAGTAACTTTCTATAGCTTCTCTCTCTAAAGAACCGGGCCAAGTGGCTTGCAATAATTAGACAGTCCCAGCCTCCTGTAGTTTGCTGCCCGCCCCCTTCGCCCCCGTACAATCTCCTCATCTCCTGGAGTGGTCGCGTGCCCTCTCCCCACTGGACCCAGAGCACAGGAGGTCGAGAGTCACTGTCCCAGGTACTGAAAAGAGAAGGTCATTTGGTCAGGGGCTGGGACAGCCAGGATGGACTGTATGGACTCAGCCTAGTGCTAGGCCTGAGCACTGACCCCAGCCTTCTCACTGCTCCTACAACTTAAAGATTGTTACATCTAGAAGGAAGTTTGGAGAGAGTCATTTTAGCTTTATTTTACAGAAGAGAAAACGGGGGCCAGTGGGACAGTGACTTTCCCAAGGTCCCTTGGGGAATGATAGAGCCCAAACTAGTCCTCCAAAGTTTTGGGGGGAGGATTTTGAAGGTCACACTAGGATACCATGAAGAATAAACAGGAAGGGGAAGCAGGAGGTAGAAGAAATGGCGAGGAGGCTTAAACAATAGTCCAGGCCAGAGATTATGGGGCTTGAACTGGGACAAAGGCTTTGAAACAAAGAGAGGGTAGGATATGGATAAACTGGGAGGAGGGAGACACAAGAGAAGGGCAGACACTCAAGGGCCCTGAAGCTTGACCAGGTCTAGGAGAGGAATTCCTCCCCGGGTCCAGGGAACTGAGTCATTGGAGCACATACTTCTAGGATATTTTTCTAGAACAGAATTTCCAGGGCCTGTACATCCCACTGAGGCCAGACTCTCCCACCCAGGATGGGGCTCCAACTGCCAGGAAGAACACAATGGATGGGGCCAGGGCCAGGCCAAGCCCATCTCTAGGCACACAAAGCTGGGACAATGGCACCTTCAAGGTCTGAGAGAAAACAAAAATGGGGAGAAGGAATGATGGGTGGGAAAGGAGCATGCTAGGGAAGGGGCAGGTGTGTGGAGGTGGAGAACTCACTTCTCTCTTGGTCCTACTGTGTGACCATGGGTAATAATAGCAGTGACAATTCACTGAGTGTCTACTATGTGCCAGACATGAGGCATATAGTCCCCCCAAGAACTATGCAAGGCAGGCATTATTGTCCTCATGCAACAAACAGGCAAGCAGGCTCAGTCGCCCAGCTGGGTGTGACCCTGAAGCCCGAGCGCAGGCTGTTCTCCAGGAACAGAGCTCTGGATGCCTCATCAGTAAAACGAGTACATGGATGAGATGCTCTCAAGGGACCTTTCCTGCTCTGACATTCAGTTGCTAGATGACTCATAGAGTTCTTCACTTAGAAGGGCATCTGGGCACATCCCCCAGCTCCAGGGCCCAGGACTCCAGCTGTGCCCTCGAATACCACAGAGACTGAGATCCAGAGATGATGGCTCATCTCTCCTCAAGGCTGGGAGGGCTCGCCGGTGTCTGCCCCCATCTTTGCCCGCTGACTGAGGAGTCTGGGTAGGTGGAAGTCTTGGCAGATTGCTGGCATTTCACCCAGTGACTCGAGCCCTTGCCTTGGCCTTGGAAGACTGTCCCTCTGAACCCCTTCAAGTATGAAGAAGCCTTTGGGACTGGAACTGAGTAAGTCAGGTTCCTGGGCTTGGTCTCCTGAGTCCATCACTTCCACGACTTCTAATTCTTAATCCTCTATTCTTTTTTTGCTTTAATCCTCTATTCTTAATCTCAGCCTTTGGTCCTATCCCAGCCCTCCCTGCCCAAGCCCCACTCTGGGATCTCCAAACCCTCATCTCTCTGTTTCCTGATGCCCTAGTGTCAAGGCCTACACTGCATATTCAGAGGCCAAGCCCACCTAAGGCACTGATACCTCTCCACCTACTAGGCCCCTAGGCCAGAAACTACATCTCAGCCTGATTTCTGGAAAAGACCATCCCACATGCTTCTGTAGAGGGTTTTGTAAAAATCTATTTTAAGGCCTGGAAAAGTACCCCCCCAGCCCCAACTGGGAGTCTTGATGAGCATTCTCCCTGGATCCTCTGGCACCCCCACCCCCTCACCACCCCCATCCAGCTGCCTATTTGAAGGTTTCTTGGGGAAGTTGCTACTCTGAGCAAAATAAGCAGGAAGAGATTTTAAAACAAAACCAGCTGGTGTCTGGGCTGGTGCCGCAAAGTGCGGGAAGCAGGGCCTTGGCGGGGAAGGCAGGCTCCTCTGTGATGCGGAATCCACATCGGAGCAGGGGTGTGACCAGGCGCGTCACCACGGGTCTGAGCACAACTGGCAGGTGTCTGAGAAAGTACGATGCATTAACCGGGATGTAGCTGACAAGGCGTCTGTGGATGTGGCTTTGGGAGGTATGTGTGTATGCGTGAGTGTCGGCCTTCTGGGACCATGGGCACATCCTGTGTGGATGCACACACGTGACTGCATTTCTGTGCTCTGGGCCTGTGCATCTGTGTCTGTGTGTGTGATTCTCACGGCTGGCTTCATTTGTGACCACGTGCAGTGTGAACGACCACACTATGCTTCCCTGGCAGCAGGGGTGGCACCATATTTATGTGACTCTGCAAGGCATGCACATATGTGTGGGTATGTGTCCCTTGTGACTGTGTAACATGAGTGACTGTAGCCATATTGGCATGGCTGTTTGGACTTAGGTAACTCTGAGATGACAGGTGAGGCTGACTCTCGCAGATGTGTGTCTGAGTCCGTGGTGCCCTCAGCACAGTGCCAGGGACACAGTGGTTCAGTACATCATTACTGATAGCTGTGTGAGTCTGTGTGTGCTAGGCAGTGGGTTATAACTGTCAAGAGCCTGAATAGGGGGAGCCCAACTGCCAGGGGTTTGAATCCAGGCTCCACCACTTACTGGCTGCACAGTTTGGGGCACCTCACTTCCCTTCTCTGTGTTTCCAGTTTCTCCATCTCAGTGCCTGCCTCATAGCGTTGGATGAAGATTAAACGGGTCAATACGCATGCTGGACTTGGAACAGCGCCTGGTAGGTGGTAAGTGCTATGCAAACATTTGTGGGTGTGGGCAGGTGGATCCAAGGGGGTGCACAGGCCGGCTGTGCCTGGGAGTCCTGTTGGCACCAGGTGCCCCCTCACCCCCATGCCCCGCTGCCCCTCGGTGCCCCATGCCCCCTCACCAGGCTGGGGGAGCTGGAGCGTGCTTTTGCTCCACTGCGTCAGGCCCACGATGGCCACCATTTTGGCGCCAAGGCTGCTGCGCCGCTTCTTGGCGGTGGTGGTCCCAGGCCCGCTCCCAGCCTGCTGGGCGCCGCAGATTTCTCCGCTGATGCTGGAGCTCCGCACCACGTTTCTGGAGGCCGCAGCTGAGGCGGGACCCGGTTCCGGGTTAAACATGGTCCCGGGGGCGGCAGGGCCTCAGGCAGCTCTGTGGGATGAGGGAAGACAAAAGAGTCCCGCATCAGGCTCCAGCGCATTCTACCACCTTGGGCAAGTCACTCAGCGTCTCTGAGGCCGCGGGCATTAGAGGAACACATGGCTGGAAGGCTCAATAATTGGGCCTACTTTCCCCCTTCTTAGAGCATGGCTGGGAAGAACCTGGTGCATGACCCTTTTGGAGGAGGCCATAGAGTCAGATTGCCAGGTCCGCGCTGCAAAGGCTTCTGCTCCCTGACTGTGTGACCCTGTAACCCAACATCTTTGTGTGCCAGTGAGCCTCTCAGCAAAATGAGACAGAAAGGCACTTACCTCATAGAACTGCTGTGAGGATTACATTCAATAGTGCACCTAAGGTGCCTAGATAGTGTTGGGCACAGGGTAGAAACTCATCACACATAGGCCATTGACATTCTCATGGCAAATCATAAGATTTGGTTCCAGACTGTATGGGTTCTGGAAGGGGTCATCGTACTTGAAGGCGATGATATAGAAAAGTATAAAGAAGCAAGCAAAAACCACCCTAATTGCGCTTCTGGGAGGCAACTACTAGAAGCATTTTAACCCATTTCCTTCCAGTCTCTTTTCTATGCATTTTTTAAAAAGTAATGGAACTCATACTGCAAATACAATTTTATATCCTGACTTTTTCATTTAGCATCATAACATAAGCATTTCCCAATGTCATTAACACTTTTTATGAACATTTTAATGCCATTCCCATAATTATGGAGATAGCATAATTTACTTAAACATTTTAGCGGTTACCCCATAGATCCAGTCCAACTTTCTCCCTTCTCTCTCCTCTTTTCCCCACTTTAAATAACCCTGCAGTAGATGTCTTACAACATTGATTTTGTCAGCTTATTTCGTTCGGATGGATCCCCAGAAATGGAGCTCCTGAGATGGTAGACTTTGCTGGTAATCTCTCCAACATTCATTCCCATTCCTGCTTCCTGACAGAGGTTGGTTTTGTCCAGGTCCCACACCCTCCCTTGTTTTAGTTTAGGCCAATCAGAAAATGACACCTTTAGTAGCTCTTGCTGGTCCAAAGGTAGGCAGATGACTACGTTGGCCCAATCAGACTTAAAGGGAAGATTTGGATTCCAGGCTTACAAGAGAGGTGGGTATCCCCTTCTCCTCCCCACCCACCCCCAGCCCTTCCCCATGGAGAGGACCTCTGCCCTAGGCAGAGACAGAAAAGTCCTGCCTTTCTCCAATCTTCTCCTTTATGTGCCATAATACATTTTCCATCGCTCAGGCCAGTTTGAAACAGGGTTCTCTGTTCCAGCCAAAACCATCCTACCTGATATCAAGGGCATTAAATGTTTTGTGGACTCTTGGAATATCTTGCCAAGTTTTTTTCCGAAGTGTACACATTTACTCTCCCCACCAGCTGCATTCAACAAACACTTGAGCCCTTAAAATGCCAAGGCCTATGCTGAATGCCAAGGTTATAGCAGTGAGCCAGGCTGACTTGGCCCTGCCCTCCCAAAGCCTCTAGTCCTGGAGGGGAGACAGCAGGTAAATAACTAATCATGAAATTAAATATTTAACAATGGTTACGATAAGTGCAAGGGAAGAGGAGGGCAGAGAACTCAGAGCCACCCTGGGGGGCGGGGGCAGCTGGCGTCTGGTGCTCTGCTTTGCACAGAGGTGCCATGTCCCGCTGTCCGGCTCTACTACTTGGCTGCAGAGTCTGATGCTGTGGTCGGTCTCCTTCGCTCAAGTAGAATATAGGAAGGGCAGCTGCTCCAGCCTGCTCCGCGCCCGGCACCTTCCTGGCTCAGCTCCCACCCACGGTGCTTTATCCGAAGCAGCTGCCCTACTAGGACTCAGGGCACTCTCCTTGACCCCTGAGGGAGTCGGTCTCTTCAAAAGGACACAGAAAGGGGGGGACCAGTGGGGGTGGGCACCTTCATCCCACTCGGCTGATAAGGAGGACAGTCTCCAGGCTGCCTGGTCCCCCGGTCAGTGTGGCTCCTGCTGGCCTGGTGACAGGGCTGGCACAGAAGATGAGTAAAAGCCTTGCCATGCCTTCTTCGTGGCTATCGAGGCTGTCCTTGCTCACCCTGTGACAAGTGCAGTGTCCCGGATCAGATTTCCCCATCCATCCCCCATCAGCCTGCGGCGAACGGAAAGTCCCCCTGGACCTCGGCCTATGATGATCGCGTCTCTTTAAGTTTCCAATTCTAATGCCAGTTTGTAAGTTTTAGGGCAGCTGCATGGTTTTCAGTGGAAGGTGGGAGAGGGCTTATCTGATACCATGCGTCTGCCACCGTGGACGGCTAATTTACTCTACACAGTATTTCGGTGAGGCGTGTAGTTACCTCCATATGGCAGATAAGAAGAGTGGGTCTCAGGATATCAGAGCCTTGCCCATCTGCGCAGCTGGGACTGGCAGAGCCCTGTTTCCACAGGGTCAGCCGCACTAAGCAGCCCCTGTCCCTCCAACCTAGAGCTCATCTAAAGATGTGGGCTCGTGGCTCCAGCTAGGGCTTTACCCCAGGACTCTGGGCTTTTGGGGAAGACTGCAAGGAAAGGTGTCTGTTAGGGAAAAAGAAGCCGGGGCCCAGGCTCCCACTGCTGGGGAGAACAGCCGAGACACAGCACAAGCCCCACCTAAACTGTAGCTGCAGAAGCAGGTGGTGGCCTGGTGCCGCTTCCAGGAAGCCACCATCCCTTAGCCCCCTCCCCCCCTCACCCCAGAGTAAGAAGGGAAGGGGGGCAAAATTCCTGACCCTGCCAACCCAAGGGCTCAAGTTTCCTCATGAAAAATGAATGGCACTGACATGCAAATGGCTTGACATTCAGGATTCTGCTCTCCCAAGCTGCCTTCTCGTATTTAACCATGGAGGCATCACCCAGGGGGCCTGCAGAGCTGGCGAATGAAGGCCTGGGCGGGCCCAGGCTGGCAGGCTGCTCCCACGGGGGGGAGAGGAGGACCCAGGCTCAAAGCAGCAGACCTAACACCTTAGGGCCTGATTCCTTGGCCCAGGGCCCAGGCAGGTGGGATTAGAAGGTACACCGATTCCCTGGGCCCTGGGGTCCTCATCGGTGAGTAGCAGGAAAGGGCCAGACTAGGCGCTCTCTAGAGGTCCCTCCCACTGCGAGAGCGGGATCTGGGCACACCATGCTGTGGCAGGGAGCTCAGAATCAGGGCTCTAGTTCCGTCGGGGGCAGCAAGTCTAGCTCAGGAAGGGCAAGACAGAGACGGACTCAGCCAGCCCCTGTGAGGAGGGAAGTCCTACTGCACGGCAACCCTGAGCCTCAGACCCCAGGGAGGGAAAGCAGCAGCAGGAGGCCATGGGGGCAGGACACCGAACACAACATCTCACGCACTGGTGGCATGAAAGGACCGCTGAGTGAGCCACATCCTCCCACCTTCCTCCAAGCAGGGCTGACCTTGTCCCAGTCCGTGGCACCCCACGGAAGGACCCCTCCCCCTCCTCCCCGGGCATGGAGACCTCACTCCCAAAGTCCTCCCTGCTATTCCCGTTTACTACTACAGCAGTAGCAGGACTTTGCTATGATATATCCTTCAGGAAGGTGGGTGAACAGTCCTGCCGAAACTCCGGCAGCAGGAACCTTCCAGGCTCCCCAGGTAGGAAGCTGTGTTTGCTTTCCAGCCCTCATGTTTGGCCTCCATCACCGGGTCTCCGTATCCCACACTTTCTCCTGAATCCTGACCACAGCCCATTTCAGGTCCTGTCAGGCCATCCTGGGTCCCTCAGTCCCTCTGAGCCTCTTTTGAGAGTCAGCAAGGCCATTCAAAAGCCTAAGATGAGCGTAAGCACCCACCCTTTGAACAGGAAAGGCCAAGGATCTGTCACAGCAGAAGGGACTGGGAGGTTGGAAGTAGAGCAAATCACTGGGGCTCTCACCAACCTCTCCATCCTCTGCCCCAGGAGACATCACTAATCCATTGCTCTTTCCCATTGAGACCAGACTGAACCTCAGAAGCCTTTTCAACACAGCACCCCAGCACAACTGACCAGAAACGACAATTGGTGGGTAAAACCTATTTATCATCCCTGTTCCAGCCTGAACCTTTCATTTTGTACAGTAGTAAATCAAGGCTCAGGGAGGGGAAGGGAATTGCCCAGGGTCACCCACAAAGCTAGTGGCAAAACCAGGGCTCCCACCCCCCAAGTCCCCTGACTCCCAGGTTCCCTGTCACCGGCCAGGAGCTCCCTCCACACCCCTCCCCCCCTCACTAAGAAACCCAAACTCACCGACCTGATGAATCCCAGCGTGGTGCTTGGCATCACCAGGGCCGGGCCCCTCCCAGCAGCACACTAGGGCATTGGCACAAGGCTTCCAGTAACTTCTGCCTAGACACCGACTTCCAGAGATGAGGTGAAGGCAGTTAGGGCAGGCTCTCAGGAGATGTGAGAAGAGGGTCTGGAAGGGAAGAGGGGAGCTTAGAAGAAGGACTAGGGAAGACATCTGCCCTCAAGGGCTTCCAGTAACTTGTGGACTAAAAAGACAAGACTTCGGAGCTATGGGCAAATGATTAAAATGCTCCGATTCTCTGTTTCCTCCTTTGGGAAACTGAAAGTCAAGTCCCCTAATCTGCCTTCAGGTGGCCGAAGCCTCACCCACAGCTTTAAGACTTTCAACACGCAAGAACTCATCCAGGGCCAACTGGTGAGGAACTCTGCTCTTCCTTCCTCCCTCCTCCTGCAGGTGGGTTCTGTGTCCCTCCCCAGCAGTCAGGAGTGGGGGTGGGGGGAGGCAGGGGGCACTCCAGCTCTGCCCCCAGCCATGTGACCCTGAGCAAGTCATTCAGCTTCTCTGACCCTCCAACTCCTCTTCTATACAATGATTCTAATCACCACGTGGACCCTGCCCAAGTTCCCAGGATGGACTGGTGATCAGATAAGATCATGAAGAGCAGGAAGGCACAGTGGTCAAAAACAGGCACTTAGGTTCAGAGCCGAAATCACCCCCTTACGTGTCCTAGAACACAGGATGACTTCCTTAACAATCCCCAGGAGGCTCCTGCTCCCCCTCTCTAAAATGGAGCTAACAACCCTGCCTTAGGATTATTCAATGAAATTTTTAAAAACAAGAATTGGTACAGGTAGACAATTACATTCTCATTAATAATGGTGGTATTGTACACGGTGAAGGACTAGACAGGTGTTAATTCTTATTGGCTGGATCTCACACCAAACACAGGCACTTTGGGCAGAGGCCCAGAGACTAACAAGATCACCTCGCATGCAGACCCCAGAATAAGTGTGGGATCAGGGCGCCTGCCCTTCTTGGTTGAGGCAGGAGTTGGCACGTGAAGCTGTGCTCTTTCCTGCCGGCATCCCGGCTCCTGGCCTCTCGCTGGATGCTCGGTCTGGCATTAGAGACCCCTGCCCAACCCTAAGCCAGCACCGGAACCGCCCCTCCATATCCCCCGTGCCCAGCTGTACCCAGGGCCTGCCTCCACAGCCACACAAGAGCTGCCCTTGGCTGCAGCAGGGAGAGGGGGTTGGTACGTGGTGGGGGACGTAGGCTGGGCCAAGGGAGCACGCAGAGCCCACGTACCAGCTCCTCTCCTGGTTGTACAGCCCTTTGTCTCCCCAAACCAGGCTCATTCACACACATAGTCACCGGGGGAGTCACAGGGCACAGATCGCAAATGTGTGATCACACACCATACAGACCCGCACAGATAAAACCCACTTAAAGACACAATCACATGAGTACACAGATATACACATCAAGACACTCATCCACACAAAGGCACACAGAAGCAGCCACACGACAGCCACGGCTTTCACAGACTCACATGTGCATATACATCTGCACACACCCACACACACCCTTCCCTCGGCCTCTGCCCTGCCCAGCGAGGCAGGAAGAGTCATCCCTTCAGTGGGCAGGGAAGTAGGAAGTGTCTTACCTGAAGCTCTGAGTTCCTTGGCTGAGGCACGCGCACAGCTCTGAGCAGACGCTTGTGCGAGCTTGAACACACACACTCATATACACTTCAGCTCCCAATCTCACCCTCTAGGTCCTCATCCCTGCCAAACCGGACAAAGGAGCTCATCGGCGAGGTCTATGGCAAAGAGATGAGAAGGCTGGCAGGGAGCAGCTGCTGTCTCCATGGCTACCAAGCGGACCCGCTTCTCCTCCACCCTGCCTGGCCCACCCAGCTTGGGCAAAGGGAATAGGCATCCTCGGGCAGGGTGGGCCTTCTCCCATCACACCCAGGAAAGGGGGCCCCTCTTGGGTCCTGAACAGGAAAGCAATACGGACAGACTCCAGACATGCCTGGAGGGGAGCAGACAGAGGACACAGGCCCTGCAGATTCCAGCCCTGGGGCCTCTTCCAGCACCGGGCCTCTGGCACCAGACACCCACTGGGGTCATGCACCCAGCGCTGGACACCTTCTCAGCCATGGTGCTCAAGGCAATGCAGGGGGCCGGATGGCCTGAACTGTGTCCCCCTGGCTCCAAAGACTAGGACATCCCAGGTTGAGGGAAAGCCAGAGCTTGGTGAGTCAGGGCTTACCCTTCCTCCTCCAGCTAGGGGCTGCGAGGGCATGGCCAAGCCTGCCTTCCTCAGACAGGTGTCTTCTTCAGCCTGGGGGCTCCTGAGGACATGGCCATGTGTCCTCACTCAGAACTGGGGACACAGGAACAATGCAGCCCTCAGCGAGTTCAGTCTTATGAGGGTGCAGCCTACAAAACAGAGCAAATCACTCCTGCTGAACACCTCCCATAGTGTCCCATTTCCTTCAGGGTAAAGGCCCACAGGCCCACGCGACCTGGCCCTTGCCTACCTCTCCCAGCTCACCCCGTGCCTCTTGCCCTGACTCTGCATTCCACCCACACTTCCTTTCTTTTCATTCCTCACAACTGCCACTTGGTCTTCTGTCCACCTGGAAGGCTCTTCTCCAGCCCTCGCCAGCCCCCATGCTCTGAGGACCCGTACTTGTCTGCCACATCTCCTTTGCTAAGCTAATCTTGTTTATCACGCAGTCCCAACGGGAATACCATTTCCTAGGGGAGTCTTCTCAGATGGGGCTAGTCCCCGTAACATACTCCCCAGAACTCTGCACCATCCCTGCCATTCCTAATTTGTTCAGTGTCAGTCTCCTACATCCTACCCCCTCCCTGACTGTGAGCTGTTTTAAAAGCAGGAACCATGCCATCTTTGTCACTCCAAATTCCTAGTTCCTGGCACACATCTGGCACTTAGTAGGGGTCTGCAAATATTTGTTGAATGAATGGATAGCAATCTAAAATAAACATTGCATTAACAGTATTTATAGTTGGATAGTAGAATTATGAGTCATTTTTATTTTCTTAACGTGACATATTGTGTTTTCTAAAGTTACTCCTTTGGAAACTGTATTAATGTTATAATAAAGAAAAAGCTAAAATATTTTTTTTTCTTTTTAAAACATACATCAAACTAACAGACATTTCTACCGATGTGTGTTTTGCAAAGAGGGAAAAGTTCTGTAATATGCTTGGAAACAGCTTATATATTAATTGATTTCTTTTCATGGCATTAGAATGCTTTCCAGAGTGAGATTTACTGAGTGTAAGGTCTGCGGTCTTCTGGGGCATGGACTCCAGGTGGGAAGGGGCCAGGCCAGGAAAGCATCCGTCTCTGCCTCCATCTCCACCTCCCAAGGTTCATGGCATCTGGCCAGATCTGGCACCTGTCACCTGACAGGACCTGCTAGACTTGGCACAGGACACCCCCCAGCCCAGGCTGATGGCCACCTCCAGACTGAGGCAGGATCCTACCCTCAGTGGACACTCAATAAGTGCCTCTCAAACTTTAATGTACCCACAAATCACCTGGGGGTCTTTTGGACATGCATCTTCTGGTTCCATGGGTCTCAGGTGGTGCCTAAGTTTCTGCATTTCTAACAAGCTCCCAGGTGATGCCCATGCAGAGAGTTTAAGATGAAATGTGCTGGTTATTCTGCAGAAGGAATGGGCACTTGGGGATGAGGGAGACCAGAGAAGGCATCAAGGGGAAGTGTGCTGCAAAGTTCCTCAAAAGATAGGTGGGGAAGCGGGTGTGGGTCAGTCAGTTGGTTTCCCATCTACCAGATGGGAGGCCCTGGGTTCGCATCCCGGGACCATCTTGTGAAGGCAAGCTCACCCGCATGCTGTGGAGAGCTGACTCAGCAAGGTGACGCAACAAAAAGGGAGACAAGTAAAAACACAGACGAGTGCACAGTGAATGGACACAGAGAGCAAACAAGCAAGCCACAAGGGGTGGGGGGGATAAATAAAAAACAAATACATAACCAGAAAGAACGCACAGCAAATGGACACAGAGAGCAGATAGCAAGAAAGTCGCAAAGCGGGGGGTGGGGGGATACAAAATTTAAAAAAAAAGATAGGTGGGATTTGGCAAAGCAGAGGTGGCAGGAAAGAGGTGGAAACTGCCTGGAAAAGTGCAGAGAGAAAACCATTTTGCTGAGGCTGCTGAGTGTGGTTGGAGCAGGAGCAGTTTGGTTATGGAAGAGAGGCTGGACAGGTGACCTGGGAACAGCCAACGAAGGGCTTTGGAGGCTGGGCTGAGAAGCTTGGCTTTAATCTTGTAGGTAGTGAAAGCCGACATGAGTTAAAGATGATGTTTTACAGAGATCAATCTGACCCTGAGTGCAGAATCAGAGGAAAGCCTGGTAGCAGAAGAGCAGTCAGGAGGCCTCTTCCCGTGCAGGGAAGGAGGGTCACACTGCTTCAAATAGCGCAGGTGTGTAGAGGAAAGGAGTGGGCAGGACTGCAGGGTGGTGCCTAGAGGAAATAATGGGGCAAAGTAGGAGAGGGGGAAAAAATAGGATCCAAGGTGATTTATTGGGGGGAGGGAGGGCTGAGAGGTGCCATCAGCAGAGCTTGAAGTGCCAAAGGAAAAAGCTGGGGGAAGGAAAAGGTGAGTCCCCATTTTTGACACTGTGAGTCTGAGGCAGCCCCCAGTGGAGGTGTTGGGTGGGTAAGCAGATTCATGGGGGTTGCTCAGGAACACAACATGAGTGGGCAGGATTTGAGTGTTCCTTAGGAAGTGGGGCATGGAAAGGAAGGAGAAGGCCCAGAACACAGTGTAGACTGAGGAAAGGGTGAGAGGAAATTCCTACACTTGGGGTGGAGGGGAATGAGACCAACAAAAGGAGACTTGGTGATTGAGAGTTGGAGGCCTGCAGCACCCTGACCTACTGTAGACCAGGGAGAGGCCTGCCCAGCCCGGGAGGCAGGAGTAAGGCCTCAGAGACGTAAGGTGGGAGGGGAGGAGAGAAGAGCACAGCTCGAACAGAAAGCAGAATTTGGCTCCATGAAGGGGACTGGCTCCCCTGGGAAGAGTTTGGGTTGCAGCAGGGACCCAAGCACTCAGCCCTGGCCCAGGAAGACAACCCCCCTGCACACGTGGGTGTGCACACACACTCGTACACCCACGCGACTACAGAACCCCCAGGGCAGAGCAGAGAGCGTGGGGGGGAAGAGGTCTCTGGATTAAAGTCTCGTTGCTGGTGACCACAAAATTTATTATCCAATTGGGACCCTTTTGAGAGTGTGCAGGGACGCTATTAACAATCGCACCAGGGCTGCAGGTATGAATAAGGACTGTCCCGGGCAAACCAGCTCTATTTTCAACCTAGTTCTGAGGTAATCCTGGATCTCAAGAAGACGCCCATTTGGTCCCTCTGCTCCTCCTTCCGAGATGGGGTGGGGGGACTGGTGGGGTGGGGTGGACTGTCAGATAGGCGGTAGGGACAGGCAAGCCCCTCCTGCGAGGCAGGGGTCCTGCTGCGGACGTCTGTGGATGGGAAAACTCTCTCCCTGCCAGCCCCGCCCTAGACGAGCAGCGACGCCCCCAACCGGGAGCCACGCAGCAGCACCACGGACAGCGGCGGCGGCTCGCCCTCCTCCCTCCCCTAGCCGGGCGCCCTGCTCGCGAGATCAATAATTCATGGGGGGAAGGGGCTCTGGTTACCAGCCCCGCGCCGAGCCGGAAGGCGCCGCCCGCGCTGCTGCCTTCCCTGGAGACCGTCCTCGGGAACCCAGCACGTCCTCTCCCAGACCAGACACAGCCCGGCCCCTCAGGTGCACGCGGCATTTCCAGCGCACAGGACACACCACATCCTCAGACCCTTTCCTGGGCACAGACGCGCGTGCATGGCACGCACCTTCACACGGTCGCTCAGACACACCACTTAGCCAGACGCACACTGTACAAAGACGAAATGCGCACCACGCAGACGCCACGCCCTGCGTGCAAGTCGCCTAGACAGGGCACACAGACATACCGTGCGCACCACGTGCATCACAGATACACAATACATGGAGAGGTATCAGCACACACCCACACACTTCACACGCAGACACATGAAACGCTCCATCTCACTCACAGAGACCCTCAGACATACCAGTCAGAGCTACATCACTACGAACACACACGCACATCACACACGCATACACACGCAAACTTAAATCCTGCAGGAAGACTCTTCTTTCATACACATACACATAACACCTTCACAGATTCTCAGGCACTCACCATGGACACACGAGCACACATCCCACCTCTACCCAGGGCCCCTTCTGGTGCCAGGCTCGCCCTCCCACTGTGGCAGGAGGCAGGCAGGACTTCCCTCCCTCCCATCTGCCTTCTCATCTTTGACCCTGGTCTTGGGACCTGTTGATAAGTCCAAGTGTGTCCTCTGAGGCCTCCTAGAGTTTGCTTCCCAGTCCCCAGGTGGGTAAGAAGCAGGCAGCAGAGGAAAGAGGACCCTTGAGACTCACAGGCCTCCTGGCTTTACTGTCCCTGGGCCCAAGCTCTGGGGCAAGAGGCTCCAGGGACCACCTCACCCTCACCTGCATCTCCCACAGCCCCAGGACTCCCTGGGACCGAAGGCTGCTGGGAGGGCCTTAGGCCCCGAGGCCCGTGGTGTGCATGGTGACCAGGAGAGCTGTGGAATCTGCAGCTCCTGCTTGAGTCCTGGCCTCAGAGAGGAGGGGCCATCCTGCCCTCACCCTGATACACCAACTCCAAGACCTCCTCCCTCTCAAGCAGGCTGTGGCGGCAGTGGGCACAAATCCCCCTGTCTGCAGGACAATCATGGCGGGATTTTCCAAAAGAAACCCTCGCCAGGGCATGAGATGAGAGGAGGGGGAGCGGCTGGCACAGCAGGGAGAGGCCCCACAATTTCCAGGGGGGTGGAAAGGGCTTTTACGATTATTTAGGCCAACAGTCCACATCTCTGGCAGCCCATCCCCCTGCCCCATTCTCCCATGTCTGCGTCACACTGTATGCCACCTCAACAATTTCTGCCAAATCCACAAATTCCTGTACTACACATTGTTTTCTTCAAATTGACACTTTTATCTTAAATACATTTATTTTCAATAGAAACTTTGTTTTACTGCTATAAATAGAAAACCAATGTCACTTTTAATAACCAGAAAGTGACAGTAGAACAAATACAGTGAAAACAAAGCTATATTATTAACTTTTCACTATGTGGAGTCGCGAGCCAAGACCTCGAGCCTAGTCTGTGATCTCTCTGTTGAAAAGGGGGTCAGAAAGGTGTTAAAGATACACTAGCACTAAACTGACACTTTTTCCCTGCAAAACCCTTGGACCTGATGGAGTTAATGGGAATCAACCTCCTCACTCTGTGAGTCAGAGCACTGTAATGGCAGGCTCGTGAGCCGCTGAGAATGCGAAGGCACCACTCCAGGCTTGGGCCACTCCAGGCCTGCCTACCTCCTGCAAGAGCTGGGGCACGGTAGGCAGCTGGCATCCTGTTGCCACAGCCCATTCTGGTAATAAAACCCTTTAGAAATTGCTTGGCCTTCCTACTTATAAATTAACATCACAGCCACCATCTCCGTGAGCCTCCAGGCAGGGATTATCGTCCCCATTTTTGAATGCGTAACTGAGGCTCAGAAAGGCTAAGGGACTTGTCCAGAGTCACAAGCTAGCATGGGCAAACCCATGAGGAGGAGATCCCTCGACTCCCACCAGATGCCTTGTCTACTCTATCTGCATCCATCCATCCCACAGACAGGAGCCCTTGCTCTGGGTTGGCCCCATGCTGGGCAGTGGGGAGAGAAGGAGGATGGTCACCTGGGACTTGCCTGAGAGGTCCTCACAATCCCAGAGGACAGACAGGCAAGTAAGAGCTGAGGCAAGGGCAGTTAAGCTTTTACTCTGGAGTCACACCATGTGCGTCCCTAGCCTGCTAATACTACCTCCCTGTGCCTCAGTTTCCTCATCTGTGAAATGGGGATAATAATAGTGCCCATCTTATGGGCTGTGAAGATTACATGAAATAATGCATGAGCATCATGTCTGGCACAGAAAATATGTCAAAAAATGCTTATTAGGGAAGTAAAAGCACAGAATCAATACACATAAAGAATAACTGATGGGGGGTGTGGCTCCTCACAGAGGAAAGGAAATGAGTTGAATCTTAGAGGATGAATAGGCTTTTGGCAGGGTGACTACTCATGCCCTCTTCTTCCCTCTCACCCCACTCCAAAGAGAGGTGAGAAAGTTCCGGATCTGACCTCCCTATCTCTGCTCAGTCCTCTGAAGGACATTTGGCATATTCTTCAGATCCTGCCCTGGGCACTGCTGGCCCAGGAACAGGCTCCTCTTTAAGACACCATTCCAGGAGGCTGGACTTTCTCCAAGGGCTGTTCAGATGGAAGGTTGGGGGCAAGGTTCAAACCCCTGTACCCACCCTGGTCCTCTCAGGATTCCAGCAGGTACCTATTGGGGTACTTGCCCAGCTAACAAACAGTCCCTTTCTCTGAGATGGGCATGTTTGCCTGTCTGACTTTCGGACCCCTCCCAGCTGGCTGCATTTGATTGGACCAGGCTGGGTCCCTGACACATCAGAGCCAATCAGATTCTCTCCTGGGAGTCTGGAATTGGATCGGTCAAGCCCTGAGTTCTGTCTCTGAGAGTGGCTAGCACCGAGGGACACAATACAGGCACTGTATGTGGCTTGGTGCCCAGAACAGCAGGGGAAAAAAACTCAGTCTACAAAGACAGAAAGATGAAGACAGCCGGCCAGGAAAAGCACAGACACGAGAGGATGCAGAGAGCAGCTGCTTCCATTTCTCCTGGCCTTCCAGCTCCCGCCTTTCCTGATCCTATGATTTTCCTGCCCCTCAGTGCCCAGACTTCCTTAGTGTCCTCATACTCAATGCTTCTTTATTACCGAAGCTAGCTTGAGTTAGTTTCTGTATACAAACAAAGACCTAATTAAGACAAGGAGAAGCTGAGAGTGAGCTGGAGATACAAAGCACAACCCTGAAGAGAAATAAGCACCATGCCTGAGCTAGAGGAGCTGTTTAGTGGGAAACAATGAGTAAGAGGTGTAGACTCTGTACTGATGAGGCTGAGCGGCACTGACTGCCCAAGGAGGAGAGGAGGCTTCACAGCAAAGGTTTGGAGAATGAAGGACATGTTCTTCAGGGAGACAGAGTAGGGAGAGGGACATTATAAGCAGGGGAACGGCAAGTGCACACAGAGGTACCAAACAGCCTGGTGTGTCCGAGGAAGTACCAGGAGTTCAAAGTATGGTGGGAAAGCAGAGGAGGTGTCGCTGGGCAGTCGGGCACAGATCACAAAGGGCTCTGAACATCATGAGAAGAAGCTGAGGCCTTTTCTTGTCAGCAGTGGGGAGTTATTGAAGTATTTTAAGTAGCAGGGGGTGACAGGGTCAGTTCTGTGTTTTAGAAAGATCGCTCCGGGGCTGCACAGAGAAAGGGAAAGAGGAGAGAAGCCTGGAAGCAGAGACTAGTTAGGAGGCTGCAGCGATGGTTCATTTATTCTCTCCATTCATTTTGCAATTCCTTGTTGTATACCTACTGTGTGCTCACCAAATTCAGGATTCCTAGCCCCATGTAGTTCACAGGCTAGCAAGAATGAGAGATGATGAAAAAGCAGCTCAAGTGTAAATGTCACGAAAGTACAAGGTTCCATGGAGGGGGCGGCATTTTGCTTCTGGTTTTTAGGCTTCCCGCAGCAAAGGGCGTGCAAGCTGGTATCTGAAGGACAGAGAGGAGTTACTCAGGCATCAGGAGAGGAAGGAGAAGCATGTGTGAGGGTCCTGCAGCTGAGGCAGAGGGAGAAGGGTTCAAGACGATACACAAAAGGCAGGCATGCGCCAGATCACGCAGGGCCTTCCTTGTAGGCTACGTCAAGGAGTCTGGCTTTCATCCCAAGGACAGTAAGAAGCCCTGGAAGGGTTTTGAGTAGGGAAATGATATGACCAAACATTCATCTATTGAAGATCACTCTGGCTATGGTGTAAAAAGTGAAATGAAGTTGGGGAAAGGACAGGAACATAGGGGCACAAAGCCTGCCACAGTGGCCCAGGAGGGGACGGGCGGGAGAGGGCTGACAGACTCGAGATATTCAGGAGAACATACAAAACTCTCTGAAGAGCGAGTGTGGGATATGGGGGTGAGGGAGAGGGAGGTGTCCAGGAGAACTTCCAGCTTTCCAGTTTGAGCGAGTGGGTGGATGGTGGTGCCAGGGATGAGCTGGGGACACTGGAGGCGGAACCAGAGCAGGTTCGGGCAGGCAGTGCTGGGGAGCTGGGTTTGGACCTGAGGCTGATTATCTCTGAGCCATCTAAGTGTAGTCCAGGAAGCAGATAGACATGCAGGTCTTAAGGTGGAAAAGAGTGTTAAAATCGAGAAGGTAAATGAAATTACCTGGGGAGGGGGGTGGGTGGAGGAGAGTATACACTGAGAAGAGGGCCCGGGACAGCTCTGAGGAACCACGACAGCCGGGCCGGGGGTGGTGTGACCAGAGGCTCTGAGCTTGGAAAATGAGAAGCACTGAAATGCAAAAATTACCTTCTCTCAGCCCCAAGATGCATCTGGCTTTGGCTCCTCTTCTCCTGGCCCAGCATCACACCCTTGGCACAGGCACTCGCCAGCTGAGAGATGCCTCCTTTCCTAGCTACTTCTTCCTCCTAGACCAATTTCTGGTTACTCTTTTTTTTTTCTGAGGTACCAGGCCTGGGGATTGAACTAGGGGCCTCGTATGTGGGAAGCTGGCACTCAAATCACTGAGCCGCATCGGCTCCCCTCTGGTTACTTTTAGATCCAGTCCCTCCTACGTGAAGACTTCCCTGGCCAAGTATGTGCTGTGTAGCCAGACAACTTGGGTTTGAATCCCAACTCTGCCCATTGACAGCTGTGTAACTTTGGCCAAGTAACTGCCCCTCAGTTTCCTCATCTGTACAGTGGGGATAACAATAGGTCCGACCTCATAGGGCTGCTTGCAGAGGAGCATGTGATGGGCTTGCAGAGCGTCTCACAGTGGTAAGCACTAAATAAACCTTACTATTAGGTCAACCACCACACCAGGGAGCCAAGAGTGCCTACAACTGCAAACAGGAGAATTGCATCCATCATCCAAGCAGAACTGAAGCACCCTCTTGATACAGAGGTGGAGTGGACATAACCATCCCAGGGTCCACAGAATGGAGGAATAGAGTATAGATTAGAGTAGACTTACTGATACTCTATTACGGAACTAATGTGATTAGTAATGGAAGTAAATGTTGCACTGAGATGGAGAAAGTGGTCATGGTAGCTGCTGAGGGTGGGAATGGTAAGAAGAGATGTGATGTGGGGACATTTTCAGGACTTGGAGATGTCCTGGGTGGTACCTCAGGGACAGTTACTGGACATGGTATGTCCTCCCATGGCCCACTGGGTGGACTAGGGGAGAGTGTAGACTATAGTGTGGACCCTTGACCATGTGGTGCAGCAGTGCTCAGAGACATATTCACCAAGTGCAATGACTGTCCCATGATGATGGAGGAGGTTGTGGTTATGGGAGGAGTGGGGTGAGGGGAGTGGGGGGGGTATATGGCGACCTCATATTTTTTTAATGTAACATTAAAAATAACTAAATTAATTAACTAAAAGCAAAACAGAAAAAAATCCTTACTATTATTAACACCCACGCACCTCAGCACAGCTAGTCATGCCCTCTGTCTTTTATCTCCTCCTCTTGGGACCTACGTGCAGGTCTGTGTCTTCCCAGATTCTTCCTACACCTGTCCCTACCTAATTTGCAGGGCTACATCATTTGCAGGACCCAGTGCAAAATGAAAATGTGGGTCCCCCTGCTCAAAAGTATTAAGAATTCCAAGTAGAAACAGCAGAACATTTAAACCAAGCACCAGACCTTGTGTGACTACAGTGTCCTGAAGCCAGCCCAGAATAAAACATGCCAATTACATCGAGATAGGGCTTTGTGATTTCCACCTAGAATTTCCCTTCTTCCTCCCCCCTAGAGATAATATCAAGCCCATCTTAGAGTCCAGGACAGAGGTTAGAGACAGGGAGTACCTTGCCAGAGGCCACCTGGCTGGGGAACTGAGAGCTGGGATGTGAACACAGGGCAGCCTGGTGCCAGAGCCCTGCACCTTGTCATCTGGCTCCCCAGGAAGCTCAGAGGAGCCTGGCCCCAAGGGCTCAGCTCTGTGGAGCTTCGTCAACAAGGCTGAGATGCACCTCAGCCCAGAGAGAGGGAGCAGGCAGGACTCCACCTGGCCCCCTCCCTCCTGGGGCAAACCACAAAAACAACTGGCTCCCTGGGCGCCAAGGCTGGGTACTGGGAAGGGGTTAAGAGAGGTCAACAGGTCACCTGAGAAAGTGCTGACTGAGGGTCTGTGGCCTAAGCCCACGCTCTCCGGGAATCTGACCCTGTCTCCTCTGCTCAAAATTCTTCAGGGGCCTTGGGATAAATTCCCAGGTCTCCAGTGTCCCGGCTGCTGAAGCCTACCCCCTCTCGACCCTCTCTTCATCGCCAACCTCCCTCTATCCCACTAAGCATGTTCCTGCCAGCACTAGGGCCTGAGCACACTCTTCTTCCCCATCCCTTCTTCTTTGCCTCCTCAATCCCTGTCACCCTTCACACCTTCGCTAAAATAGAAACAGCATCCTGGTGATAGTTCCTGAGGCTCCCTGAATCCCTCCTTTAACACATTGCCTGCATGCTGCCCTGCTCTGGATCATCTCCTCACTAGAGCTCCATAAGCGCAGGGGCTGCTGGTCCACGGAGCACGGCACATCAGAGGTGCTCAGTGGGCCAACGGCAGCCTCCCAAAAGGGAGGCAAGAGGCCCAGCGTTCCTTCTCCTGGCTCTCCATCCCTCCCCAAACCTCTTTTTCTTGCTGGAGCATCTTGAGCTCAAGGCTTGGGGAGCCCAGGTTTGCAAAGGAAAGAGAACAATCGTATAGTCTGCGCCCTCTACCTGCCAATGCTGGGCTGGGCACAGCCAGCGGGGAGGAGGCGGGATGGGTAGCATGTTCCTGTTATTCAAATGAGACTGAGGCTCAGGAGTTGAGGCCACATCCCTCAAAGGGTAACAAAGTCTGGAATTGGAAGATAAGGATTTGAACCCAGGTCCAGCTGATGCCCATGAACCTGGTCTCCTCTCTTCCCCAGACCACAAGACTCCCATGACTCACCATTCCCAGCCGGCTCACCCGCAGGCAAAGTAGTTGTTTCTAACCCATGCCCTCATTTCACACACACTCTGGCCAGCAAAGCTCCTCTGTCAGATTAGCAAAATACCAGAGTCTAGAAGTTGGCCCCTCCCCAGGGGCAACAAAATGCCCCTGTGGGAGAAACATCCCCCAATGTCAGTCAAACTCTAGTGGGGGCCTCACCCTCATTGTCAGCAAAATTCCAGTGTGAGAGACACTTCCCCACACCCCACCTCTGCCTGGGCCCATGACATGGGTTGGAGGTGCACAGAGGGAACCCACCAAGGTGTTGCTCCTGGGGTGGGGGAGGCTCTGGCTTGGGGGCTGCTGCTGCTGCTGCTACACCGCCTGGGGGAGGAGGCTGCAGCTGGGGAGTGGGGCAGACTCGGGTGAGAGTTCTCACATGGCACTAATGAAATCAACCACCAGCCTGCTCGCCCCTCCCCAGGGACCCTCCAGGCTCCAGCTGATGCAATGCCCAGGCCGGATAATTGTTTTCTTCCCTCCTTAAAGGGCCAGTTGCTGTTGCAGCTGCAGACATCACCCAGATCCTTGAGAGACCCTGTAGAGCGCAGCACCTGGGCAGGGAGAAGGCGAAACCCAGAGAGGCGCAGCGTCAGGCCTGGACTCCGCAGAGTAAAATACAGTTCATGTCCAGAGACCAGAGTGTAGGCAAGCAAAGAGGTTGGGTGCTAGTTAAGACAGTGACAATGCCCCGGCCCTCTAGATCACACTCTTATCCAACCCCCAATCCCAGCAAGCGACCACAACTGCCTTGTCCCTGGCGGGTCCTCAGCACTTGGCTCCTGCAAGCCTGCCCCCAGTGAGTGCTGGGCACAGCAGTTACCTACTAAGCTCCCCTGAGTGCCAGGCACTGTGCTAATCAGCTCAAATCACCATGTCATTTACTCCTAGACCTAGAAGGTGGGTCTGTTTTACAGAAGGAGGCTCAGAGAAGGGAAGTGATTTCCTAAGCAACACACAGTTAGAAAGTGGCAGAGCCTAGGTTTGAAGCCAGGTTTGCCCAACTTTGGGCTCCATATTCTGCCAAAGGTTGGGTACGTATGGAATCCCAGGGCTGGAGGCTTCTCCACCAGGCCGCCTGGCACAGATGGGGTCTGTGGGCCCTAAACAAGCACAGTACTTGTTTTAAGCACATGTTTCTTATACCTTCTCCCCAGCAGACCCCTGCCCACCCACCCCCAACCAGACACTCCCCATTAGGTAGCCCACATGCCCCCAGGGACAGCTGGCAGCTGCCTGATTACAGACTAATTGGTAGCTGGCAGCAACTGTGGGGCCTGGCTAGTTAACCCCTTGGTGACCAGCCCCAGCCCAGAAAGGCCCTCCCTCTACCACTTCATGCCCCAAAACCAAGGACCCCAGACTTAAGACGTCATCATGAACAGAGGACAGCAGCTCTCCTCCCCACACCCAGACAACATCTTTGGGGCTGGGGTCGACAATGACAGTTGCCCAGCTTCCCCAGCCCTGAAGGGCCACATCCAAACATCCCCCAGGTGGCAGTGCCAGCCAGAGCCCCTTGTTCTCTGGCCTTGGGCATGGCAATGCCCACTCCAATCTGGGACCACAAATGCTATGGGCCCTCCCTGGATTTCCAGGCCCAGGACACTGGGAAGAAACCAGGTCTTCAGTACTGGGCTGTCCAGAGAAAGGGATGGAGGATGGCGTCCAGGCGGCCAGGAGGCCAGCCAGGGAGGGTAGCCTCCCCCTGAATGAGAAGATGCCCAGAGAAGAAAACCCACTAAGGGTCTGACCAAGGCCCCCTGCACCTTGGGCTCCCCCCGTGATGCTAACCAACTGCCTTTCCAGATTCCCAGAAGCCCCTCTTCCCACCCTAGGGCTGGGGTGAGCACCACTCCTTTTCTTTCATCTGGCCAGGTTCCTTTGGGCACCATAATGGTGTCACATTGGAAGAGAAGAGTGACTGCTTCTCAACCAGGGCACTGGCAGCGGGGGAAAAAGGCAGCCTGCCTCCCAGCTGCCTTTCCAGGAGTGATTTTAATCACTTTCCAAAAATGCCATCCAAGGCTACGCTGTTTAGGATCAGGGCCCCAGGTGCTCTGAGGATCAGCAAAGAACTCAAGGCTCTGAGGCCCCCACCCCATTTTTCGGGCTTCCCCCAAACACTCCATGTCTCCCCTCACATATTAGCCCCCACCCCGCAATGGTCCACACGCGATGATCATCCCCACTGGCCTCCGCCTTCCCAGACCCTGCACTCATTTCCCTGCGTTGTTTCTCATTGCCGGAGCCCTGCCCCCCAACATCTGGTTCCCCAGCACCTGAACCCTCGCATACCCCCGATCACCGTAGCCCCCTCCCCAAGTCCTCTCCCGGACAAGCAAGGCTTGCTGACTTACCTGGAGGTGGGACGGTGATCCAGGGAGGGAGAGGGGCTCCGCAGGCCGAAACGGCCCCACAAGGCGGGGCAGGTGTTGCCCCGGGACCCCGCCCCGCGGACCCGGCGGTGGGCGCGGCCCGGCCCCAGGCGGGCGGCAGACTCCGAGGGAGTAGGGACGCGGGGCGGGGAGGCGCGAAGAGAGAGGTTCACGGGGGCATCGCCCGCCACGGGGCCGGGCAGCTCTGCTCCGCCCGCCTGCGCTGCCCGCTCTGCAGCCGCCACGGTTCTCTCCGCCTGGGGGTGCAAAGCCCCAGCTTCGGCTGGCGGGAGGCGAAGAGGGAGGCGGGGCCTGCTGGGGGCGGGGCCTCGGCCTGGCGGGATGGGCCACTGGCTGGGGTGGGATCAACGAGGGGCGGGGCCTTGACAGGTGGGCGGGGCCTAGAGGAACCCGGAGCGTCTAGGTTTCCAAGTTAGGAGCGACTTATGCTAATAAGGCTAAAAGCGAGTGGGCCTCGAAGTGGCGGGGTCTAGGGGCCACCTCAAGCCCCTCCTCGGCTCTAGGACGCTCCTGCCTCACGCCTGGCAGCCCTCTCCACCACCCTTACCTGTTCTTTCTCGTCCTTCCTTCCTTTCTTACCTCCTAGGACTTCCCTGGCATCGCGATTGCCCCATCTTGGGGCAATTTGGGCCCTGCAATCTGCTGACCAGATCTAAGAACGTCAGATGGTAAGAGAAGAGGGGAAAGACTTACAAATACCAAGTCCATTTTACAGATGAAAAAACTTGAAGCCCAGAGAAGAGGAAAGACTTGTCTGAGTGTCTGCTATGAAGAAAAGACTATCATGTCTCAGACATAGAGAAAGGAATAGAGAGCCACCTGCCCCGAGCACACGAACCTCCCCTCTTCTGCCCTCCCTCTTTCTCCTAGCGCAGTGGTTTTGAACTCAGGTCAATTTTATTCCCCAGGGGACATATGGCAATATCTGGAGATGTTTTTGGCTATCAAAACTGGGGGGGAGAGGGGGACCGGCATCTAGTAAGTAGAGGCCAGAGATGCTGCTAAACATCCTACAAAGCACAGGACAGGCGGCGGACTTGGCCCATTGTGTAGGGCGTCCGTCTACCACATGGGAGGTCCGCGGTTCAAACCCCCGGCCTCCTTGACCCGTGTGGAGCTGGCCCATGCGCCGTGCTGATGCGCACAAGGAGTGCCCTGCCACGCAGGGGTGTCCCCCGCCTGGGGGAGCCCCACACGCAAGGAGTGCCTCCCGCAAGGAGAGCCACCCAGCCCGAAAGAAAGTGCAGCCTGCCCAGGAATGGTGCCGCACACATGGAGAACTAACACAACAAGATGACACAACAAAAAGAAAAACAGATTCCTGTGCTGCTGACAACAACAGAAGCGGACAAAGAAGACGCAGCAAATAGACACAGAGAACAGACAACCGGGGTGGGGGGGGGCGGGGGGCGGGGGGCGGAGAAGGGGAGAGAAATAAATAAATAAATAAATAAATCTTAAAAAAAAAAAACAACACACAGGACAGTCCCTCACACCAAAGAATTATCCAAAATGTCAACAGTGCTGAGGTTGAGAAATTCTACTTTAGAGCCTGGCCTCTGTCTTAATGCACTTCCAAGTGGGTTCCCTAGTCCTGGGTTCCTTGGCAGCCTGGGCCCTGAGGAGGATGCTGGGTAAAGTCTCTCGTAGGGTCATGCCTGCCCCAACTTGCTGTGTTTAACCCTGCTTGGGGGGATCAAGTCCACTCTTGGATTGAGGTGTTCTCAATTTCATTCATTTACAAAAGGGACATTATTATTAATATTTGCCATCCTAATTGTTTGCTTAGAGGCAGGCAAAAAAGCAGTCTCCCTGCTAAGGGGATGAATTAAAGTATGAACAGGGAGTGGGGAGGGGGGAAGAAAAAGGAAAATTATTGGGATGAAATGACCCTCCTTGGGTTAGCTATCTGTGTCTTCTCCCTACCTCTCGCCCAGTCTCTTCCCTTTTCAGCTAGTCTATGAGAAGGGAAAAATGAGGTTTAAGAATGGGGAGCGCTTGAAGCTGGCTCCCACAGCTGGTCAGAGGTTGAACAGGGTTTTGTGACTTTATTCACTTATTAGTTAAGTTTTTGTTATTGTTGAATCCACATCAGGCCTGGAGCTAGGGCCTGTGTTACAGAATATGATCTGGAGAAGAAAGAAAGATAGATTAAGGTAAGCAAGATAGAGGCCAGGGAAGTTGCTCGAACAGTACTGGAGGTAGAGAATGCGGGCCAAGACCAGGGCCTGAGAGGATGTGGGAGGGAGGGGGGCAGACTGTATAAACATCATTACACACACGTCACAGGACATGCAAACCAGAGCCTCCCTTTGCTGGTAAAAAGCACTGTGAACCTTCTCCCTGGAGAAATGTGCAAATGTACATTTTACATCTACTTTTAGGGACTCCAAAGCTCCATTTTGGCTTTCAGAAGAATTGGGGGTGTGTGATTAGATTCTTAAGTATATATATAATAAAATGCAGAAATCTTTTAGAAAATCTATGAAAAAAGTAATGAAAATCTAGGGAAAGTAGTGATTCGCCCTACCTGATATTAAAACATGTTATAAAGTCAGTGTATTTAAAGCAGTATGGTAATAAAGCAGGACTAGACAAATCAGTGGAACACAATAGAGTACAGAAACGGGTTCCCACAACACAAGGGAATTTTATTATAAAAATAGCATTTCAAATAAGTGGAGGAAAATAAAGGCCTTTCAGTAAATGAGTGGAATGACTGGGAAGTCATTTTGAAGAATAAAAGAAAGCTATGTCCTTTCCCTTCACCCAAATAAACTCCAGGTGGAGCAAATATTTAAATAATAAAATCACAATGTATCAGAAGGAAACGAGTGAATATTTTAACAATCTTGGAGATGGAAAGCCTTTCTAAGCATGATGAAATCTAGATGCCAGAAAAGAAAACATCGATAAATTTGACTATAAAAATTTCTATAGGGAAGAAATGACCATAAACCAGTTTGAAAGACAAATGACAAATTACTTGAGTATAAATCCCAGGCGCCATCCGCTCAAACTGCAGTCCCTCCCAAGCGGGGAAGATGCTGAGCAGGAGGGACGACCAGGGCTGTGGGAGTCGAGGCCAAGCTCTTTTGCGGAAGCTCCTCCCCGGCCAGCGTCCACCTGTTCAGGGACCCGGAAGCCCCGGAAATCCCAGCCAGGCCATCTGGGTCCACAGCAGGTGGCTTCGCACAGCGGAGCCAGAGGCCGCCCGGAGGCTGCTCACCACTTCCCTCGTGTGCTCATCTTGGGAACTGCAGTCCTCGGTTCTAGCCCCTGCTGCTTCCTGCGTTGAGGCGGACATTTTTTCCTTAAAATGAGTAATAGCTAATTTTCTGAGGAAGCTAACCGTATTCCAAGAATTGTGCTAAACACTTAACATGGACTATTGCACTTGACCCTCAAAACAACTCTTCGAAGTAGGACCTTTTTACGACCCATCTCCATCTGACAGACAAAGCAATTGAGGCTTCAAAAGCAGTGAGTTGTCCAATTCTTAAATGGTGACACCAGGTTTTAACGTCTGATATCTTAAGACGTTACCGTAATGTAACATCTGATACATTAAGACCCCAGGTCTTAATGTGAGAAAGCCAACTCTTTGGGGGAATTCAATAAAGCAAACGTGTTTTTTGTTTTTGTTTTTGTTTTTGTTTTTGTTTTTTGAGGCTTACCTTGATGCTAGGGATACAGAATGGAAGGAAACAGGCATTGGGGGAGACAAGAAGAGAAACATTTCTGATAGTGAATCCTGGAAACACAGCAGAAGTACCTAGGGACGCTCTTGAAGCTGAGCCTTCCGGAGTTGAGGGACCAGAGAAGGAATGGGGCAGAGAGGTGAGAGTGGGGTGTGGGGGAGAGGCAGCATCCGTGTGACCTGAGTTTGGGAGTAGGTTGGAGAGGAGGCTGGACAAGTATAATGGGACCAAGTGAAGGAGTTTGGGCATAGAAGAATTTGGGCACCAAGATTTTGAGATCTTTCCATGTTTCAATTGACTTGGTCTAGGGGCTGTCTGCTCTGCCAACCCAGCTAACTTCTTTCTTCCCAGGTGCTTCTCATCCCTGTTCATGGCACCAGTTGCCCAAGCCAGAAATCTGGGAGCCACACTTGACTCCTCTGTCTTCCTCACCACATCCAGTTAATGATCAGGCCCAGTCTACCTCCCCAGCTCATCCACTTCTCTCCATCCCTACTGCTGCTCCCCTAGACCTGATCATCCTCCTCTCACTCCTGCATTTCAGCTGCTGCCAGTTCCGTGGTCTCCCCACCTCCATGCATTCACACAGCAGCAAGAGGAATCCTTCCACAACAAACATGACCACATGCCCTTTCCTACTGAAAACTCTTCCATGGACTCAATCAACAAATGATGAAAGAGCATTTGTTACATGTCTAGTACATAGAATGCAGTGATGAGTGAAACAGACATAGACTTTACAGTTTATTGGGATGACAGACAACAATCAAATGACCACCAAAATAAACATGTAATCTGGGATGCATGCTATAGGAGGGCCTGACCTAGTAAGAGAGGTCCTGGAAAGCTCCCCAAGGCCTCCATCTGAAGTTTGAATACCAAGTCCACCAGGTCAAAGAGTTGAGGGTGCAGGTCCTAAAGTTGTTCTCTGAGTCTCAATTTCCTCATCTATATAATGGAGAAATTCAGAGTTGTGAGGATTAAGTGAGTTCATATGCATAAAGTCCTTAGAACAGAGACTAGGGCACAATACATTTTCAAAAAGGGTTTCCATAAGTTAATTCAAAAACAGTGAGGCACCACTGAAGGGTTATCAGCAAGGGAGTTAAATAAGAAAGTAGCATTTTTAAAATGTCACTCTGGCTACAGCAAAGAGCATGAATTAGAACAAGGAAAGAGCAGACACAGAAACTAATGAGGAGACTTACGGGGTCCATTGAGAGCTGTGGGGGCATTTGGACTAGGAGGACAAAGAGGAATTGGAGAGATTTTGTAGTTTAAGTTGTAGAAACTGCTGGATTTGATTTGGTGGTGGGAGGCTATGGGGGGGTAACCAAGGGGCCTCCCAACTTTTCGGCCCGAGCAGCAGGGTGGCTGAAAGCCTGGAGGACCAGGCCTGGGGAAGATGCTGAGTCCAGTTCTGACCATGTTCATGCTCATTTGGAGGTACTGTGGGGCACCCCAGATGAGGGACTGTGCAGGCACCTAGTCAGTTAGTCTGGATTTCAGAGGAGAAATCAGACCTGGAGATGGAGAGAAAATTGGAAAATGTTGGAGGTAATTGGACCTCCCTCACACCCTACATGAAATAAACTAGGTAATTTTTTAGATTTCTACAGACTCTACGATGTATTCTATTCCAAGTATTGAGGTCTGTAGGACTCCAGAGACAGAAAAATCATGTGACCTGAGAGACTTAGCAGAGGTACCTTGGTGGCTATTTGTTGTTCTTTCATCTAACTGTCTTTTACTGGGCAGCTACTAAGAGCCAAATGCTGTGCCAGGCAGTGAATAGAAGGGTGATCAAGACCCAGACCCTGCCCTCAGGGAATTCACAGCCTAGTGGGGGAGACAGACAAGGCAACAGGCAAATACTAAATGGTATCCCAAGTGTCCTAAGGCAGGCTTGGAGGACCAAGGAATGCTTCTGAGAGGAAGTGACATCTAAGACAAGACCTGAAAGTCAGGGAGAGGATAGCCACGTGAGGAACCCCAAGGTGGGGAGTTTTGTTGATGGTGGTGGTGGTTTTTTCTTCATTTGTAGCAAATGTTCTACAACAAATGGAAGGTGGTGGTGGTGAGGTGATGTATGGGAATCTTGTATGGTATGAATGATTGTTTTGTAAACACAACTTCTCTTAAAAATTTTTATTAGAGAAGTCGTAGGTTTGCAGAAAAATCATGCATAAAATACAGAGTTACCATATATAATACCATCCTATTATTAACACTTTGCATTAGGGTGGTATATTTGTTACAGTTGGTAAAAGAACATTTTTGTAATTATACTATTAACGATAGTTCATGGCTTACATTAGGGTTCACTGTGTTGTGCAGTCCAATGGTTATTTTAAAACATTTTTTATTCTAGTAACATATATACAACCAAACATTTCCCCTTTTAACTACATTCAAATGTAAAACTCAGTGCTATTAATTACATTCAAAATGTTTTGCTACCACGACCAATACCTATTACCAAAACTCCTCCAGTTTCCCAAGTAGAAAGTGTATATTTTAAGCCTTAATTTCCTACTCCCTATCCCCACCCCATCCCCTGTTAACCTGTATTCTAGATTCTGACTGTAGGAGTTTGCTTATTCTGATGATTTCCTATCAGGGAGATCATACAATATCTTTCCTTTTGTATCTGGCTTATTTCACTCAATATGATGTCTTTAAGGTTCATCTATGTTGTTGCACATATCAGAACTTCATTCCTTTTCATGGCTGAATAATATTCCTTTGAGTGTATGTACCGCATTTATTTATCCATTCATTGGTTGATGGACACTTAGGTTGCTTCCATCTTTTGGAAATTGTGAATAATGCTATGAATATTGGTGTACAAATATCTTTTCAAGTCCCCACTTTCAGGTCTTTGGGTATATACCTAGAAGTAGGATTGTGTGGTATTATTTTTTTGATATATATTTTTTATTTTTCTTAAAAGATGCTTAATTACACAAAATGTTATACAAAAAAAATAAGGAATTCTCAGATGTCCTACTCCCCACACCTCCCACCCTTCCCTACTGTAGCAGTTTGAAATGGTTATGAATTCCAAAAATAGACAGATTATACTTATAATCTGATCTGTACCTGGGCATGATTGAGTTATGATTAGGGCGTTGATAAAAGGCATGACAAAGAACAGAGTTGGGGGTTTTTCTGATGTTGGAGTTTTGATGTTGGAGTTTGATTCTGAAGACTTAAACTGGAGTCCTGGGAAGTAAGCGCACAGAGGAAAGAGTAGCCAGCCCCAGAAAGAAAGGAACCTTGAACCTAGAGAAAAGCAAGCCCCAGGAACATAGGAACCCAGGAAGCCTGAACCCTCACAGACATCGGCAGCCATCTTGCTCCAAATAGACTTGGGTGAGAGAAGTAACTTATGCTTTATGGCCTGGTATCTGTAAGCTCTTACCCACAAATACCCTCTATAAAAACCAACCAGTTTCTGGTATTTTGCATCAGCACCTGTTGCCGCCTTTCTCCGCCCCTCCTCCCCTTCCAGCCCCCGCCACCCTTCCCGCCAGTCCCGTCCATATTACCAACCTACAATCTGCCCTCTTCCCCAGTAACTGCTTAGGGCGTATTACCAGAGGTCTGCCCCCCCAGTTTTAGCCAATCCGCAGCCACCCCTCCGCCCTGCTCTCCCCTTCATACTCCACCCCCTTCCCTGCCTATATAACCAAGTGTACTTCCGCAATAAAGCAGACCTGTTCTTGCGCTCAAGCGGTCTCCGTGGTTTTTCCCCAACCGCGCGTCCCCCACGCCTGGAGAACCGGTGCTCCCTCTTGGGGCACCCCCTGCCGGCTGATCGGCAGGAGCAAGCCCCCCTGACTCTTGGGCCTGAGCGAGGACGAAACCCTCACGCTCAGCTACAAGCACCCCTTTGGCTGACTAATACACACACACTAACAACTTCTTTCATTAGTGTGGTACATTCATTGCAATTGATGAACACATTTGGAGCATTGCTCCTAAGCATGGATTTTAGTTCACATTGTAGCTTACACTCTCTCCTACCCAATTCTGTAGGTTATGCAGGATATATAATGGTCTGTATCTGTTGTTGCATTGTCATTCAGGACAATTCCAAGCCCCCAAAATACCCCCATATTACATGTGTAGTGTTATTTTTAAGGTGTCATCTCTCCCTCTTGAATTTTTCTCTTTGGACTCTACCCATGGACCCCAGGCTTCCCCAAATCCATGTATCTCTCTTGCCCCTTAGCCCCCACCCCACGGTCATCACACATATTCAGTGCTCTTCCCTATGGGCCCCCAACCCCCAGAACCTGCACACATATCCTTTGTTTGGAAACAAAGACCCGGGTAATAGTATTTGCATTTCTTAGATTCTGTTGAGTGTGCCTTCTCCTGAATCTTCCCCCTCAGTGCTCCTCTAGCCTCACTCCGTGCCAGGGATAGGCCCAGGCTGGGACTAGGGTGAGGCAAGTGAGAAGTCTAGGGTGCAAAAGTTAGGGAGGCACTCACTCTCAGGGCCCTGTCTTATGTTCCCACCTCTGCTCGTTGCTCGTACCCCCACTCCACCCCTTCTAGTGCTCACATCATGCTGTTCACACATGTGGCACCCTCTGTTTACAGTGACCCTCGCCCCCATCCCCATTTGCCTGGTAAAGCTTGCTCATGGTCCAAGGCTCAGCTCAGATAGCCCCTCCTTCTTGCACTTCTAGTCCTCTCTCTGGTCCTCCCTGCACTCCTCCCTGGACCAAGATGGTCCTCTGTGCTCTAACAGCACAGCAAAGGCTGGCTGTCATAGTGGTGAGCAGAGCAGGCTTTGGCATCAGAGGCCTGCTCTGCCATTTATTATCTGTGAAACCCTCTCTGAGCCTCTTTCCACAGGTGTAAAACGTGGTACCTATTTCCTAGGGGAGTTGTGAAGGTTAAATAAGAAAATGTATCTAAGGTGATCTGCAGTGAACTGAGTACATGGTACTCAAAAAGTGAAAGCCATTGTTATTCCTTTGATTATACTGTTAAAGCCCTTGTGTCTTCTAATTATTTTCCTGCCTTTGCTTCTCTATATCATAAGTTCCTCTGGGCAGGGGAGAGGAGGAGGAATTTACATTTAGCAGCCATGTCTGCTGCACAAATAAATGAAAGAAATGGCAGATTCCATGGTAAGAATCCTGGGCAGGACACCTGGATCCTTGGGCTCCAATTATATTGTTTCAGTGATGGTGTACGCCTGCCCAACTCACGTCCATTTCTAAGAAAAGCCGCCCAGCCCACAAACCCTGCTGGGGCTATGCTTTAGACCTCTTGGCCCCTCTAGCCTCTAAGCTTGAGCAGATTGGGTCAGCACCTCACCCAAGGAAGCCATATTCATATGTTAGCTGGTGACCTCTCAGCAATTGCCTAGTGGAGATTGATCAATTAGAGCCTCTTGTGATCAAAGGAACAGAAAGAAATTATCAGCTAGAAGAGGGAGTTGAAATAGGGTGGTCAGAGACAAGCAGGCCTTGACCAATCATGTACAAGCCAAGATAAGAGGGGGCAGAGAACATGAGTAAGCAAAACTCTGTTGGTAGGGAGGGGAGAAAGGAGTAATTCTGCCCAGAGACAGGGAAGGGGTAAGGAGAAGGGGTAAGAATAGAGCAGTGGGTCCTAGACTGCCTCGTTCTTGCTGACATTTCAGTTCCATTTCATGTGTGTCCTTACATGAAACTCCTTTGTACTTGAGCTACATTGAGAGGATTTCTGTTCTTTGCGGCCCACTTGCCTGACTCTACTGTGTTATCTTAGCAAGTTCTCTGGGTCTCAGTTTGACCATAAAACCTCTAAGGTCCTCTGTAGATCAATGTTCTTTTAGAACAGTGTGTAGTGGGAATGGTTTTTAGATTGTTGACAAGTGAGTTCAGTATTAGGTCCAGAGCGTTTCTGACATCCTGGCTCCCAAAATAGCTTAGTAGCTGGTTAAAGAGCTCTTAGAGAACTCAATACACACCTGCCTTTGAACCTGAGACCTGCTGATACAATCAGCCTCCCCCTTCAATTGCAACCTTTGTTGCAATCGAACAAAGGAACTGAGGAACCAGGGCTGGTATTTCTCGGGTGTCTCTCAGCTGCTGAATGTCCTATCTGCCCCCTTTAGACTTTCTGGACCGATTTCAACATTTCAGAGGATTCTAGCACTAGGTCTGCACCAAAGAAAGTGCCACTCTAGGAAGAATTTGAACAAAGATAATAAGATTTCCTGCTCCCAGCTGTTTGGCTCTCATTCTGTGTCCTGCCTTCATCCTTCTAAGCTAATAACCATGTTGATAATAATACTTCCTTGCTTTTGTATAGTGCTTTGTACTTTCAAAAGCACTTTCATGCTTATTATCTAATTTGGTACTCACAGAAACCCAGGGAGGATAGGAGAGAGAGGGGTAGGTAGAAAATAGTACCTATCATTTCTCCCATCCCTTCCACCTCCTTAAAACAATTTATTTTAGAGGAAATTTTAAAGAATGTATCCCTCTTCTCTTTTTCAAACTAATGGAAATATTTTTTTTTTTTAAAGATTTATTTATTTATTTAATTTCCCCCCCTCCCCTGGTTGTCTGTTCTTGGTGTCTATTTGCTGCATCTTGTTTCTTTGTCCGCTTCTGTTGTCATCAGCGGCACAGGAAGTTTGGGTGGCGCCATTCCTGGGCAGGCTGCTTTTTCTTTTCACGCTGGGCGGCTTTCATCATGGGCGCACTCCTTGTGCGTGGGGCTCCCCCACGCGGGGGACACCCTTGCGTGGCACGGCACTCCTTGCGCGCATCAGCGCTGCGCATGGCCAGCTCCACACGGGTCAAGGAGGCCCGGGGTTTGAACCGCGGACCTCCCATATGGTAGACGGACGCCCTAACCACTGGGCCAAAGTCCGTTTCCCTAATGGAAATATTGAGACCCGGTCAGTTACTTGCCCAAGATTACAGAGCAAGTTAATGGCTAAGTTAGATTTAAAAGACTTCCCATTATAGACCACACTTAAGCTTGTAGTCCTCTTCTCAGGACTTGTCTGGTACTGCCTTGCAGCACACAACTGGTCAAGAACCTCTAAGAGAATTGGTTTTCTTGGCACCATGTGCCTTTGAGGTCTTCAAGGATCATTCACAAGCATACCCCTCCAATCCCTACAGAGGCTTAGCTAACCTATTGGGGATTGGGTAGCACCAGGAGACCACAGAAGTAAGCTAAGTTGGATGTAAGGGTTTTTTAACAGTTCTTTGGGTACTGATAAGGATATATACCCTTGGAACTCTCAGTTTTTTTGTTTTTGTTTTATTATTATTACAGAACACTTTGTGGGAGAGAAGACAGAAAAGGTTGAGAACCACTGGTCTAACCCTCCATCAGTACCTTGACAGAAGAGGAAGAGAAAGTAATAATCTCTGCCCTTCCTCCCTTTCTAAACTCCACTCTGCAGCAAGGGGCCGCTTTCCTGGCCCCTCTGTTTTGGGTCCCCTTGCCAACCATGCATGCTCATTGCTGTGCTCGCACCTGGCCATTGTGGAGTCCATCCCTTACAGCCACAACCTGGAGTCAAGTTGTTTTGGGAGGAATGTAGTAAGCTCTCCATAAAGTAGTTCTAATGATTAGGGATAGATGTGGAAGCAAAAGGCAATAGGCAGCTTTTCCTCTAGTTGCTCTAGGGCCTACCCTTACTCTTTTCCCAATGCCACAGACGAGAGCTTAGTTTGCAGCTTGTAGCAGTTTGATATGGTTATGAATTCCAAAAATAGATATTGGATGATGTTTGAAATCTGGTCTGTACCTGGGTGTGATTGAGTTATGATTGGGACTTTGACTAGCACATCATTAGGGTATTGAGTCCCCACGCCTTGTTGAGTAGGGACTCACAGATAAAAGGCATGACAAAGGACAGAGTTAAGCATTCTTAATGTTGGAGTTTTGATGTTGGAGTTTGATGCTTGTTTTAAACTGGAACCCTGGGGAAAGAGACAGAGCCATTCACCTGATAGTCTGCAGCTGACCTTGTGGAGACGGGCGAAGCCTAGAGAACCTCATAGTCTACAGTGGACCTTGTGGAGAAAAGAGAGGAGCTGAGCCTGGAGGAACCCAGGAAACCTGAACCCTCACAGACATTGGTAACCATCTTGCTCCAACACCTGAAAATAGACTTTGGTGAGGGAAGTGACCTATGCTTTATGGCCTGGTATCTGTAAGCTCCTACCCCAAATAAATACCCTTTATGAAAACCAAACAATTTCTGTATTTTGTATCAGCACCCCTTTGGCTGACTAATACAGAATTTGGTACCAGGAGTGGAGTTGTGCTTTTGCAATTACCAAGATGCTGGAATGGTTTTATAAATGGGTAAGGGGTATTTTTTGGAAAAATGGTGAAATACTTGATGAAAAAGGCCTAGAGCTCTTTGTAGAGACTGTTGATAACAATATGGATACTAAAGGGACTTTTTACGATGCCTTAGAAGTAAATGATGAAACTATTATTGGAAACTGGAGGAAAGGTGATCCATGTTTTAAAGTTACAGAGAACTTAGCAAGAGTAATTCCTGGTGTTTTATAGAAGGCAGATTCTGAAAATGGCAAGCCTGGGCATTTAGCTGAAGAAATTTCCTAAGTAAACCCAGAGACTGTGGCTTGGCTTCTCCTTGCAGCTTATAGCAAAATACTAGATGAAAGACATACTGAGGACTGACCTGTCAGGCACAAAGAAAACAGAAACTGATTCTGGAAATTCCAAGCCTCTGGAAATCAAGCTCCTAGAAGAAAGTGCCCCACTGGAGGACTTAACCAAACTAGTAAATCAGGATTGAAGATGCAGTTATCTTGGAAAGACATGTGGAAAGTCTTACTGTCTGATGGTTTGGACCCCTGCTTCTTGCATGCTAAACCAACAAGGTTTTTGAGAGAGCTGTATAAACAAAACGACTGTCAGCCTGGACTAAAAGAGACATGGAAAGGAGTAATCAGAGGAAAAACAGCTTTAAGAGGTAAAACATGGAAGCTGAGATCTGGAATTAAGACATTACCTTGGGCCAAGAGAGGAAATCCACCCATGTGGACAGAGAGGGTGAATTTGCACCAGCAGTTGAAGAGGGTGGATGTTCCTATTCAATAATCTGGGAGAGTTTTGCTGCCTCAGGGTACAGAGAGGGTGGAACACATTCCCCAAGGATTAGGGCAGTTAAAGTCAGCACCCCACAGGTCTGAGAGGGATGGACCTGTCCCTCAAAGGTTAGGGAAGGCCAGGTGGTCAACTCATTGTTCTGAGAGGGTTGAGCTTGTTTGCCAAATGTTAGGGGGAATGTTGTCTTCACATCACTGTACTAAAGGGGTTAAGACTCTAACCCAAAGATTGGGTAAAGTGTGGCAATCACCCCAACACTCTTGGAGGGAGAGGTCTGGAGCTTGGTTGACACCCAGATGCTTGATGAGGGTGGAAAAAAGAAAATGGCCATTGGGCAAGCATGTGGTTATGGTGGGTTCCAATAAGACACCAAGAAGAAGGAACCATCATCTTAAGAATGACTCTCAGACTTTGAAATTGAATAGAGGAAGCCCTGCAGGTCTACTGAACTGTAGAGGATCAGTGACTCATATTTCCTTCCCAATTTCTCCTTATTGTCATGAAAATGTTTATCCTTTGTCTGTCCATTTGTGTATTAGAAACAGATAAATTGTTTTGTAAGTTTCAGAGATCTATAGCAGACAGGACTTTGCCCCAAGACAAACTGTATTTCTTTAAATTGTGATATGATTTAGTACTTGCATTGTTACTGATTTAAGGGATTTTTTTGAATATTGTAATGTCTTTTTGGAATTCAGAGGGTGGAGTATAGCAGTTTGATATGGTTATGAATTCCAAAAATAGATATTGCATTATGTTTGTGATCTGGTCTGTACCTGGGTGTGATGAGTTATGATTGGGGCTCTGATTGGGCCATGTCATTAAGTCGTTGAGTCCCCACCTTGGTGAGATTTGGACTCATAGATAAAAGGCATGGCAAAGTACAGAGTTGAGGGTTCTTAATGTTGGAGTTTTGATTTGGAGTTTGATGCTGGTCTTAAGGTGGAGCCCTCGGGAGAGAGACAGAGCCATTTGCCTGGTAGTCTATAGCTGACCTTGTGGAGAAGAGAAGAGCTGAGCCTGGAGGAACCCAGGAAGCTGAACCCTCGCAGACAATGGTAGCCATCTTGCTCCAACACGTGAAAATAGACTTTGGTGAGGGAAGTAACTTACGCTTTATGGCCTGGTATCTGTAACCTCCTACTCCAAATAAACACCCTTTATGAAAACCAACCAATTTCTGGTATTTTGCATCAGCACCCCTTTGGCTGACTAACACACAGCTCTTTTTTTTTTTTTTTAAATTTTTTATTCATTTTAAAAAAATATATTACATTCAAAAAATATGAGGTCCCATTCAACCCCACCGCCCCCACCCTCTACTCCCCCCACAGCAACACTCTCTCCCATCATCATGACACATCCATTGCACCTGGCAAGGCAAGTACATCTCTGGGCATCACTGCACCCCATAGTCAATGGTCCACATCATAGCCCACACTCTCCCACGTTCCATCCAGTGGGCCCTGGGGGGATCTACAATGTCCCGTAGTTGTCCGTGAAGCACCACCCAGGACAACTCCAAGTCCCGAAAACGCCTCCCCATCTCATCTCTTCCTCCCATTCCCCGCACCCAGCAGCCACCATGGCCACCCTTCCCACACCCATGCCACATTTTCTCTGTGGACTTTGGATTGGTTGTGTCCATTGCACATCTATGTCAAGTGGGGGCTTAGATTCCACGTGGATACTGGATGCAATCCTCCTGCTTTCAGTTGTCGGCATTCTAGGCTCCATGTTGTGGTGGTTGACCTTCTTCAACTCCATGTTAGCTGAGTGGGGTAAGTTCAATAAATCAGAGTAATACACAGCTCTTGAGACATAACCCAACCCACCAACTCTAAATAGCACAGCTGGGAAATTAGTAATTGCACTCAGCCTATCAAGTGACCAGGACAATGCTATGCCAGTCAGAGTGAAGACAACAAAGTAGAAAATGTACTCAGAATTTTAAACAGAAATTTTTAAAAATATTGTGGTAACATATATAACACATAATAGTTCCTATTTTAACCATTTTCAAAATATAATCCAGTGGTTAATTATATTCACAATGTTGTGCTGCTATCATCATTATCCACTACATCTCCTGTCTCTGGGAGAGAGGTGATTGTTCTCTTGCACCACCTCAGCTCCCTGGTCTGCTAAGTCTCTTATTATCTCTCCTTTGTGTCTCTCTTTGTTGCGTCATCTTGCTGCAGCCGCTCTCCACATGCGCCAGTACTCCTGTGTGGGGCAGCACTCCTGCACGCGGCAGTACTCTTGTGCGGGGTAGTACTCCTGGCAAAACTAGCACTCCACATAGGCCAGCTGACTACATGGGCCAGCTTAACTTCACCAGGAGGCCCCGGGCATCGAACCCTGGACCTCCCATATGGTAGACAGGAGCCCAATTGCTTGAGCCACATCCAGTTCCCTGTATTAGTTCTTTTTTTTTTTTAAGATTTTTTTTTTTTTATTTCTCTCCCCTTCCCCCCTCCCCAAGTTGTCTGCTCTCTGTGTCCATTTGCTGTGTATTCTTCTGTGACCACTTCTATCCTTATCAGCAGCACCGGGAATCTGTGTTTCTTTTTGTTGTGTCATCTTGCTGTGTCAGCTCTCCGTGTATGTGGTCCCATTCTTGGGCAGGCTGCACTTTCTTTTGCGCTGGGCGGCTCTCCTTACGGGGTGCACTCCTTGCACGTGGGGCTCCCCTACACAGGGGACACCCCTGCATGGCACAGCACTCCTCGCATACATCAGCACTGTGCATGGGCCAGCTCCACACGGGTCAAGGAGGCCCGGGGTTTGAACCGCGGACCTCCTATGTGGTAGGCGGACGCCCTATCCATTGGGCCAAGTTCGCTTCCCCTGTATTAGTTCTTATATTCAGATTTTTTATCCATTTCGTAGTTTATTTTTGTCTATGGTTTAAGGTAGGGGTCCAATTTCATTCTTTTACATGTGGATATCTAGTTTTTCCAGTACCATTTGTTGAAGAGACTATTTTTCCCCATAAATATTTTGGCTCCCTTGTCAAAATTCAATTAGCCATAGATGTGTGGGTTTATTTCTGAACTCTCACTTCAATCCCATTGATCTATGTTTGTCCTTCTGACAGCACCACACTGTCAACGAAGAATTTATTTCCAATAACGGGTTAAATGTATTAGAAGGCCTGAAGGAGCAAAAAGTGTGAGGTGAAGTATGCCAGAGAGTTGTAACTGCAAGAAGTTTCTACCGCCCCTGGGCTACCCCTTGGACAAATCAGAAGGGTGTTACTAAACCCAGAAGTACACTTACTGCTGACACTACCAGAGTATTGTTTTGAAATGATGCTGCTGGCAGAACTATCAATGGTCACGACTGCCTGCAGCCCCTGCTGCTGCTATTGCAGGTACTCCTGCTGCTGGAGCCTGTGGCAGTAGCCCACCACCACCAGTACTGGAAATGCCAGAGATGTCCAAGCCCATAACCACCAGCTGCTGTCAGAGTTTCCACTAGATGCAGAGAAAAGTACAATGGCTTTGCCTATCCTCAAAACATCCAATCTCCAGCCATCCAATTTCCCACCTGTACTTCCTGGTGGTCAATCTGATAGGAAGCCAGCTGAGAAATGTAGTTTTCAGGATCCAGCCCTGTTTTGGTTTGCTAAGGGCTGCAAATGCAAATGACCAGAAATGGATTGGCTTTTACAATAAGGATTTACTAGGTTAAAGCTTACAGTTCTGAGGCTGTGAAAATGTCCAAAAAAAGACATCATCAGACATGCTGTTTCACCAAAGGTCTGCTGCTAGTGATCCTGTATTCTTGCACGTGGCAAGGCAAAATGGCAACCAGTCTCTGCCGTTTACTGCAGGCTTAGCTTCTCCCTGAGCTCAGCTGTGGGCAATCAGGCATACAGCTGTCTCACACCTCTTCTCATTGCTTCAATTTCAGCTGCTCTGCTGATTCTAGCCTCTGGATTCTCTCTCATCCTCTTGGGGTTTCTGTCTTTCTGTACCTGCAGGCAATCCAGGAGTCCTCTCTCACATGACAGGGTAAAATGGCAGCTTTCTTTCTCTGCCCTCTCCTCTGTTTATATAGGACTCCAGTAAAAGGATTAAGATCCACCCTGGGTCCCACAATCTAATCAAAGGCCCTTAACCAAAGAGATAGAATAAAAGTTATCTAATCAAAGGTCCCTTAACTGAATCAAATCAAAAGACCCCATCCACACTGGGTTTACAGGCACAGGAATGGGTTCACTTTAACAGCAGGATTTTCTGGGGTCCACAAAACACTCAAACAAGGACAAGCCACCTTCAGTACAAAGCAGAGCATGGAAAGGCTGGAATGGAGTGGAGGGCAAACAGGCAAATGACTAACTCAAATACTATTGAAACTTTCAACTTATTTTGGCCCCTGAAAGGCAATATGTAATGGGCATTAATTGATTACCTCATTTTTCCATCTCCAACTTTCCAACAACCCCGGACTTCCTTTCCAGGACCTATGTATTTCCAGAAAGCTGACTCCATCAAGGTAAAGCAGAGCTGAGTCAATCAGTGCACTCTACCCACTGGAAAGAATGACTGATTTCCAAGTGGTCAATCCAGCCAGAGTGAATTTCAGGGTTTTTGCTGGAACGCTGGCACGCAGACTCTTGATTTTTTGATAACCAAGAAAGAGGAGGAGTGCAGGCTCTGGAAGCTACTGGCAGTCATATTGAGACAACAAGGGGAACAAAAACCAGGAAAAAAAGAGTAGCCCTGAAAATAAGGATATTAAGTTTTTGACCCATGTTTAACCCATGTGCTGTTGCCACTGCTTAGGAAGCTCTGGCGTAGATGACCAAAATCCTGTCCCTTGGGGTGCCTATCTGCCACAAAGCAAGGCCAATTTATAAACATCATGGAAAACTCTGAAAGAGAAAGTTCTAGGGATCAGTCACTTCTCCCATGGTCACATCCTAGGCATGTGGCTTTTTCAACATTTTTTTTGCTCTATCTTCAATAAGAAATAACTTTTACACTGTGACCCAGGACACACATAGATGTACCTATAACTGAAACAAGAGTTTCGCAGTTGTTTTCACAGTATTTACCCTTACTATGTGCAATTAATTCATAGTTTCAATTCTACTGTATTCCATTTTTAAAAGAAATGTTGGTTGCAATCTTTTTTTTAAAAAAAGATTTATTTTTTATTGCCTTTTCTCCCCTCCCCCCCCGAGCTGTCTGCTCTCTGTGTCCATTCACTGTATTCTGTGTCCACTTGTATTCTTGTCAGCGGCACCAGGAATCTGTGTCTCTTTTTTATTGCATCATCTTGCTGCATCAGTTCTCTGTGTGTGTGCACCATTCCTGGGCAGGCTGCGCTTTTTTCACACCGGGTGGCTCTCCTTGAGGGGCGTACTCCTTGCATGTGGGGTTCCCCTACGCGGGGGGACACCCCTGCATGGCAGGGCACTCCTTGTATGCATCAGCACTGTGCATGGGCCAGCTCATCACACGGGTCAGGAGGCCCTGGGTTTGAACCCTCAGCCTCCCATATAGTAGGTGGATGCTCTATCAGTTGAGTTACATCCGCTTCCTGGTTGCAAGCTTCTAAATGACTTCATGATCTACTATCCGGTAGTAACCTACAGTTTGAAGAAAAAAAAAAGCCTTATACCATGCTATCATCAATTGCTGCAAAATTTCTAAAATCCTGATTTTAAGCATCCCAACTTTCCTGCTTCTGCATTCCTGTACTTCTGTCTTGCTTCCTGCTACTCTGGAGAAAAGTTACCATGTCCCAGCTGAGATCAGAAGTCAACCCCATCATCACCAACAACTTGTGCTTAGGCTTCCATCTCCTTTCTCTTTCTCAGGGACTTAACTTGCAGATATTTTGTCTCTTTTGCATTGTCAATTTCTTCCTGTCTACAGGATTATTCCCATGTTTACAAATTTACTCTAGAATGTCCCTTCTTAAAATGAAAAACAAACCAACAAATCAAAAGCCCTCTTTTGACCCCATTTCAGCTTCTGCTTCCTTCAATAAATCAGATTAGATATGATTGAATGAGACAGGAAGCAGAAAGGTGGTCTAGAAATGAACCTGGAGAAAGGACAAAGAGTTTGGTAAGAAGACAAGTAATGGGCATTGAAAGGAGAAGAAGGTATCAAGATATGTGTAAATGAATAGAAATCAGAAGGGAATTTCAACCCTGGAACCACCATCCTTAAACTCCCCTTTTGAGCCTCCTTATGCTCCCAACTCCCAAACTGCCAGAGTCTGGACTCTGGAGCCAGGTAAGTTTAGGTTTAACCCTACCTAGCCCTGCCATTTCTGAACTGGGTGACTTTGAACAAATTACATCTCTAAGGTTTTTCATCTCTAAAATGAGTCTAGTAAAACCTGTATCATTGGATTAAATGAAATCAACACAAGCTAGCAGTTATTATTATCATGTCTTTCCTCATTCTTAAACAGAACTTTACTCCCCACCTAAAAATAATGACCACAGTGATCATTTGTTGAGCAATTCCTCTATGCCAGGCAATATGCTTAGAGCCTTACAAGCAGGTATCCAAGACAAGAAGGATTCCCTGGCACCTTCTCATCCCAGTTTTCTCCCTCTGAGAACATTTATGGAGTGTCTACCATGTACTAGGGAGAGGATTGGCTTACTTGCATTCATTTGTTCAATAGATGTTGATTAGAACCTATTACGATGCCAGGCACTTACTAGGTGCTGGAGACACCAAGATGAATGTGGCCCTGAACCTTGAAGGTCTCACAGTCTAGCCACACAGGAATTACGATGTTAAAAGGGGATGTATTTGGGGTGTTCTCTCCTTGTGGCTTCTCTGGCCTAGGCTCCCCCACCTCAGACCTATTCTTTTGTCCCTTCCCTGGTCTAGAGAACCCCACCTCCCTCTCCAGACCCTATGACTGATAACGTTTATAAATGTTTTTCTGGCTTGACCTTGGAATGTGTCTTGATCTTCAGGACACGCCTTGGGTTCTCAGCCCCATGGGGCCCTTCGGATTAAGAGGAGATAAGTTTTGCATTCTCCACCTCTCCCTGCCTGGGATCCCTTGCCAGAGGAGAAAACCCAAACAGACTTCCAATAGGATGCTGGTCTGGTTTTTGCCCTATCACACCTTTAACACCTCTCTGTCTTAATTAATTCTTTTTTTTTTTAAGATTTATTTTTATTTATTTCTCTTTTCTTCCCCCCACCCAGTTGTCTGTTCTCTGTGTCCATTTGCTGTGTGTTCTTCTTTGTCCGCTTCTGTTGTCAACGGCATGGGAATCTGTGTTTCTTTTTGTTGCATCATCTTGTTGTGTCAGCTCTCCATGAGTGTGATGCCATTCTTGGGCAGGCTGAACTTTGTTTCATGCTGGGCAGCTCTCCTTATGGGGCGCACTCCTTGTGCATGGGGCTCCTCTACGTGGGGGGCACCCCTGTGTGGCAGGGCACTCCTTGCACGCATCAGCACTGCGTGTGGGCCAGTTCCACACAGGTCAAGGAGGCCCTGGGTTTGAACCACAGACCTCCCATGTGGTACACGGATGCCCTATCCATTGGGCCAAGTCCACTTCCCTTAATTAATTCTTAGTCTCCTATTTGCTATATCCAACAGACTCTGACCTTTTGTCCTTTTTTTTTTAACCCCTTTCTCTCTTTGTGAAATCATAGTTGACTGTTCTTTTTATCGTTCATCTCTTCCAGCTCAGAGAGGCTAATTCATATTATTGCTCAATTCATACTACTAAGGAATGGAGCTGGGAAACAAATCAGGGACTCAAATCATGCTATAACCAGTGTTTTAATTTCCTAGGTTACTTAAAGCAGATACAATGAAATGCGTTGGCTTAAACAATGGGAATTTATTAGCTTACAGTTTGAGGCTCAGAAAATGTCCAAATCAAGGCATCCTCAAGGTGATGCTTTCTTCCTGAAGACCGGTTGCCAGAGATCCTTGGCTCCTCTGCCACATGGCAAAGCATGGTAGTGTCTTGCTGATCTCTCCCTTCTCTTCCCAGGTTTCATTGCTTTCATCTTCTTGTTTCTGTGGCTTTCCCTCTATCTCTGTATTCATTCCATTTATAAAGGATTCCAGTAAGAGGATTAAGGCCCATGGTGAATGAGGTAGGTCACCCCTTAACTGAAGTAGCCTCATCAGAAGACCCTAATAGGTCCACACCCATAGAAATCAATTAACTTTAAGAACATGCCTTTTTGGAAGGTACATACAGTTTCAAACCACCAAAACTATTATACCATGTTTACCCCCCAAAGCAGACCTATCGTCTAGATATGTGGTGTCCTATCACATTTCAAGTGCTCAATAAACACATGTGCCCAGTGGATAATATATTGGACAGCGCAGATATAGAACATTTCTATCACTGCAAGAAGTTCTAATGGATAGCATTGTTTTTAGATGAAGAGTCTGTCCTTTGACCCCTTCTTTTTACCCTTTCTCCCTTTATTTCTTCTCAGGGAATGGACAGCCATTGTTTGGTCTGTCCAGTCCCTTACCCCTTCATTCACATGGTTACAGTAGATATAGCCATGTTTACACATGACTCCCACCCCCATGTTGATTGGTTCAGAGGCATACACCTGACCAAAGCTCTTCCAGCCAGGAACTCTTCCTCCTAGGAATCCAGGATTGGGTCTAATATTCTAGTCAACTGGCTGATCTGTTGAATGGTGGGAATAAAATCTAGGAGCTGTGTGTGACCATGTTTTCTATGACATAGAATTTGGAAAACTGGTCCTCAGAGAAATAGAGAAATTACAAAATAGTTACACATATTGGGGAGAGTTGGATCTAGGAATTTAAAGGACGTTAGGGCTATCTCTCTATTTCTCTCATCTCTGCCTTCTTCTGTGGTGCCTTCATGCTCAGTCTTTCTCTAGGAAGACACCCACAGCTCCGTATGGCTCAAGATCTCCAGAAGAGAGAACCTGTTTCTCCTATATCTATATTTTAATCTTTAGGAAGGCTTTGCTTAGCTTAGTTTGGATCATGTTCAGAAACTATGATCTTTTTGGGCAAGGTTTCATAGAAAACAAAGCCTAAAGAAGGGATTAAGTGCAAAAGGTTTGTATGGGAGACACAATCCTAGGGCAGTGAGAATGAGGGAAAAGGGGAGGCAGGAAAGGATGGAAAGCAATGCAAGGAAGTATTTGCTGATCACTTCTTCATAATGAGCACTGAGAAGCAGCAGCTGGTCTCTTGACAGATGCACCCACTTGGTCATGCAGGGTGTCTCCAGTCAGGTTGTATGGAGAAATTATACCTTGAAACAATCTATCAGAGGAAGGAAGGGAGAGTGGATTGTCCTGTCCTGTTGCTTGTTGTCTTTTATCTCTCACTGATCAATTTTGCCCCATGGGTAGTTAAATCCTTGATACAGCTAGGTTGCTTCATTGGCCCCTTCAGCCGCCACTTAGGAAGCCAGATCCCATGCTCTGTGCAGTGGCATGTTATCAGGGAAGGTGTAAAAGGAGCCAGAGACTCCATGTATGCAACTAGTTGGCCTCAGGCAACAGAACTGTAAGGACTATCTCAGTGTTGGTCAGCCATGGCTGTGGATGAGGTGGACCAAGTGGCTAATGGCACAGGAAGCTGACAGACTTTGAGGAGGCACTGGCCAAGATGCAGAGATCATTATGATTGGTCAGTCTGGGTCATGTGCCTACCCCCGTGGCCCATGGGGCGTGGGAGCAGTAGTACGATAGAAAGCATCCCATCCCCTCTCCTTGAACGCAGATTCTCAGAATATAAAAGGCCAAGACAACATTAAATGCAAGAAATTTATTGGGGTAAACACCTGTGAGACAAAATGTGGAGAGAGCTGAGGAAGACTGGGAGAGCCATCAGACTGTGTGTGGTAGATGTGACCCTGAGGGAAGGAGAGAGGGAAGAGGAGTTTTAAGTGGAAGCGTCTTAACCTGCAGTGTAGTTGTAAGGAAGGTTTGGCAAGGCCATTCAGCAGTCCTTGAGCCAAAATCGCCCATCAGAAGAGTACAGCTTATTCCATGAACAGGCATGTCCTAAAATCCCTGCTATGGTCAGTCACTGCCTATGAGCAGTTTGTGGGATGCAGCATCTGGGAGTGAAGTACCAAAGATTTCTGAACTCAGCAACTGAACTGCTGATTAATTATGGTTTTCTTAATCAGAGATCTGAGGTATATTCTCATGGTCTCCAGCCCTGTCAGCACGGCAGTACATACATAGATATGAAGATTATTCTAAATGTGTGTGTGTATATATATGAATATCATTACCAGTTGAAAGGGTAAGAAGTCTTGAGCAAGTAAGGCAACAAACGTTCATACCACCGCTTCCAGTGTTCCACTTGTAATTCAAACTCCACATGTCCAAACCTCAACTCATGACTTTTCCACTCTCTGACTCTTCATCTGGAGACTACCATCCTCCCAGTGTGAAAGCTGGGAGTCATATTAAACTCCCTCATTTCTTCTCCCCCAGCCCCTCCTGTGATAGCCAATCAATGGCAGTATCACCTCTGCATTTTCATCTTCTTCCCTTCATTCTCATTGCTTCTGATGTGTACAGGTCCTCATTACACCTTGCCTAAACCATTGTGGAAGTTTCTAGCTGGTCATTCCACAACTCTATTCCATTCTATTCTCTGCCACATTGTCTTTATAAAAACTTCCACCACTAACTCTCCATAGCAGAAAATAAAATCCAAGGCCTTTGATCTGACCATAATATATCTTTCCAGATGATTCTTTTTCTCCTACTTTTTTCTCAACTGATCCTTTGCTTCCTTACATTTGTCCTAGTATAGCAACCAACAGATGGCATGTACTTCCCCCAATTCTATTCATTTTTCAAGGCCCAGTTCAAATGTCATATTCTCTACAAATCTTTCCTGAACTCCCCCCACTATTGCACACTAACTAGATGTGTTCTCTCCCTTTTTTTGAGCCCCAGCAGCACATGAATTGTTTCTCTTTAGCAATTACTGCTTTTCTTTCCGATCAAAGAAGGCACACAATAAGATAGATTGGTATGGCTTAAGGAAGTCCAGCTGGCCATCTGGACAGATCCTTCCACAGTGCTATAACCTTAAAGGACTTACCATTGTCTTGGGACTGATCTTCAACCTTGAAAACCCAGAAGCCTGATTTTAACTGTAAGCAGAGAATGGAATCTTCTCCCTGGGGTGCTCTTGTATTCATTAAGTTCATAGAAACTGATATTTATATAAACCAGAACCCAACTGATTCATTTATAATGAAAAATACTATTATCAAGAGAACTGGAATCCTCTAAGTGGCAGATAATTGGATTCTGTCCTTCCAGGCAACACATTTGCTGGATGAGCATAGAGTCATACCAAGAAAGCATGTTGATCTTAAGAAGCATTTCTTTAGCTCAGGCAGCCTGACATATTCTCATCCACCACAGGGATGACATAGACACAGAAATCCTAGTGATCAGGTCCATTTGACTTCAGACACAGCGTTTAAAGGGTCATTATTGGTGCTTGCCTCTATGACTGCCTTGTCTGAGGCTGCCGTTGGTCATCAAGCCCTTTGGTTTGCAGAGTTTTTGAAAACAGGATCAGAATGATTGATAACATTGATTAGGCTTCTCTTTATTAAATTACAATCACATCTCACTACCTTTTTGCAATTCCTTCCAGATGAACTGGATCGGAGTTTGGGTTGTTTTTGTTGATATTCTTTGACAGACTCTAGAATTTCTCTCACAAGTAGCTTTTTTCAAGATAGTATTAGTCTTAATCTTAGTTGTGTTCCAGTAACAAACAACTAAAACAATCTCAGTGGCTTACAACAACAAAGGTTTTTTCTTATGTTATATTACATGTCAGCTGCATTATATTACATGTCTGCAGCACATCTTCATTTTGGGACCAAAGCTGGAGAAGTAGCTCTATTGGAGACATTCTGCTCTCATGGCAGAGAAAAAAAACAACACATGGCAGAATCATGAGATGGCTCATAAATTTTTGCCCAGAGTGGCTAATTCCACTTCTGTTCATATTGATTAAAATAAGTCAAGTTTGATGACATTGGCATAAGAAGTATAATCCTCTCCAAGGGACAAGTCAGGTAAGGAGGTCCTAGAAAGAGAGGGTCACAATATTGACGATAAAGTCTCCAGCAAGGACTGTTCAGCCTGTATATGCACCAGTATGAATGTTACCAGTTAAAATATTGACTTTGAAAATATGAAATACTTTAAAAGTATTAACTGGTAAATAGCTGCTGTCCCAAGCCTCCTGACCAACAATTCTGAGATCTCCTAGTACCTACTATTAACAAACCAGCAACTTATGGGTTAACATCTAGCAGAGAGGAATACCTCCAGCACCCTACTTAGGGCTTTTAATCTGTTTAATTAATACTATTTGTGGTTAAATGTTTAATATAATCCTTGGCTAATTTCCTCTACTATGTAGATTTATTTTTTTATATGTAGATTTTTATTATTTTTCCCCCTTGTGGCTTTTTGCATGCCGTCTGCTCTGTGTGTCCATTTGCTGTGCGTTCTTCTGTGTATTTTTATTTCCCATTCCCCCTTGCGGCTTTCTTGCTGTGTGCTCTGTGTGCATTTGCAGCATACTCTTCTGTGGTTTTTTTTTTTGGCTTGTCTCCCTTTTTTGTTGTGTCACCTTGCTGAGTTGGCTCTCTGAGGCGCTTGTGGGCTGGAGGGTGCTCCGCAATGTGCTGCTGAGCTTCCCTTCACAAGGAGGTCCAGGACGAGAACCCAGGGCCTCCTATATGGTAGACGGAAGCCCAACTGATTGAGCCACAGCTACTTCCCTATTAGTTTATTTTTGAGAGCAACCTGATTTCCAAACTCTTGGAGAGAAACTTGCTGCAGTCTCTATGTACTGACAATAATCATAACAACAATTTGTAGTGCTTCCTATACATTTTTACATTCCTTTCCATAAATAGTGTATCATACGTCATGACTGCTCACTAAATAAATACTTACAGACGTACCTGGCTTTCCCCCCTTAGCTAACCTTGTCACTCTATCTCAACATACTATTTCTTATTTTAGGTCTCCTTGTTTTTCATAAATGTCATTTCTCATGTCTGAAAATGTCATTATTATCACTTTTTTAAAAAACACTTCTGGGGAAACGGACTTTGGCCCAGTGGTTAGGGCGTCCGTCTACCACATGGGAGGTCCGCGGTTCAAGCCCCGGGCCTCCTTGACCCGTGTGGAGCTGGCCCATGCGCAGTGCTGATGCGCGCAAGGAGTGCCCTGCTACACAGGGGTGTCCCCCGCGTAGGGGAGCCCCACGCGCAAGGAGTGCACCCATAAGGAGAGCCGCCCAGCGCGAAGGAGGGAGCAGCCTGCCGAGGAATGGCACCGCCCACACTTCCCGTGCCGCTGACGACAACAGAAGCGGACAAAAGAAACAAGACGCAGCAAAAAGACACAGAAACCAGACAACGGGGGGAGGGGAGGGGAATTAAATAAATAAATAATAAATCTTAAAAAAAATAAAAATAAAAAAATAAAAAACACTTCTGCATTTTACAAAGCACTCTTAGGTACACTATTTCATTTAATCTCCCCAACACTCCCCAACACTCCCAGGAGGTAGGAATTAGATCATTTTACAGGTGAAGAAACAGAGACTCAGTGAAGTCAGGTGACTTAATACCTATTTAGGTTTCATTCATTCATTCATCAAATATTTATTCAGTGCTTAAAGTGAGATTTATTGAAGTTGGACTTGGAAACAATATTCTGGAATATAAGTCAAGGGTTTATTCCACTATTCTCAGCTATTTTATCATTGGGTCATGAACCCAAAGGAAGGAAATAATAATAGCGTGTTGATTATATTGTTGAAGAGCCTGCAACCCAAGTTTCTGAAAGACTCCAAAGTCATTTGTAAAATCCAAGTTGCCATTGGCAAGGGCAGTCCCATTCCTCTCTGTCCAAGCTACCTAATCAGCTCATTGTAGATAACTGCAGTTTTGATGAACTCCGTGGGTTTTGGAGCTATTCAAATTGGATTTGACACTACCTGTGGGGTCTTGCTCAGAGCAAGTAACTTTTCAGCTTCAGTTTTATCATCTTTAAAATGGAAATAATACTAATGCCATCTGTTCGTGGAGTTAAGATTAAAGTATGAAAATCTATAAGCTCACTGTATCTGTGGTTTCCAATTGTCCTCGATGAAGTTGTAAACTGTGCATTCAAAAGAGAAAAACAATGTCTGTTGGCATAGGCTTACAAACAACATTCTTGGGACTTAGTTTATTCTGGAGTATATCATTTAGTTTTGGAATTTTATGAAGCTGACAACCACTTTACCGGCGTGTTCACTTAATTTGCCATTCCCATGTCGTCCTTCATTCCCAGTTCGCCTTTCCCCAAATTACAAAACAAAACTACTGATTCCTAAAACCCAAAGTGTGCGCACGGAGAGCAGAGATCCACAAAGGCAGTCGCCCTAGGCAGGTCACCAAGTAACCCCTCCCCGAACCCCTGAAGGGGGCGGAGCCAGAAAACTCGGCTCTCACGCCTTTTCATCAGGTCGGCGCCACTTCTAAATTCTCGCGAGGCTTCAAGCAATTCAGCTTCAGCGCATTATAAGCTACCAAGAGTCGAGGCGCCAAGAGAGGGGGAGGGGAAAGGGGGAGACGGTGCAAACGGCGTGGCCGCCATCTTGTTTGTGCCCCCGCTTCGCGCGCGCTCTACTCCGTGACGCACGCTTCCCCCTCCCCTCCGCCCAGCCCCGGCCGCTGCATTGCCCGACACCGCAGGACCTCGGAGGCGGCTCCTGCTTTTCCCTAGACTCCTGAGCAGAGGCGTGTGAGTATGCGGGAGCATCTGCGGGAAGGAGGGTGTAAGGTAGGCGGCGGCGGGGGGAAGGGCAGCGCTTCCCGCCTTCGGTGGAGACCTCACTTCCTTCGTACGGCCGCTGCCGTAATTCGGTCCGGCCTGCCTGACGCCATGTTGTATTCTCGCCGCTGTCGCCTCTGCGCTCGTGGGGTCCGTGCGCTTCGTCGGCTCGGCCCGCGGGCTTTCTCCCATTGGCGGAAGGCGACGGCGGGGGGGCTCGCTCGTGATTGGTCGGTGGCGGGGAGGCCATGGACCTGGCACCTTATTGGTCGCTGTGGCTCCGGACTGGGGGGTGAAAAAATCGGAACCTGCTGGGGCAGTGACCCCCTACGACGCAGGCGTGGGGTGGAAGATGGGGCAAGCCTAGAGGACTTGAGGAGGGAGGGAGGGTGAAGGTCTGGCAAGTACTTTGGGGTATGGCCCGGAGTGGGGGGTGGGCGCCTCTAATTTCAGAGGTGTCCTTACCTGGAAGTTGTGTGGCCCCAGGATGGGGGCGTGCAAGCTCCTAGGGTGCCAGACTTAGAAAGAGCGAAACCCGAGTTACAGGCTGAGGGGTTCTTCTAGGTCGGAGGGTGCCAGACGTGAATTATGACATAGTTTGAGAGTGACCCTGAAGTCCTTGGATCCCAGATCTGAGGGCATGGTGTAGGAATAAAAGGCAACAGGACCCTATCCGAACGATAGGGTCGGACAAGAATTTTGCTCTAGAGGGTGAACATTGAAACAAAGTTTTGGTGGAGCCAGTTACCAGACCTGGGATCTGATGTGAGGAGGAGGTAAACAAGTCCCAGGCTAAGAGGATAGGTGTGCCCAGTCTTAGTAACTAAATTCCAAGCCTAGGATACACAGAATTTACTCTTCAAAGCTTCCCTTTCAAAAAAGAAACCAAGGAATGTAACTGAAGTACCCAGTTGAAGAACCCATATTCTGTATGTCCAAAATAGGAAGCATTTCGGGAACATATTCAGATTTGGAAAGTATATTAAAAGAGCAATGATAGATTATTGGGTCTCAGCATCAGGCTGTTAGTTTTGAGATGTTGAGTGTGGAATTTGTCTCCTTTAGGAAGGATACAGGTAAAGGCTGAGTTCGCAAAGCTACACTTTCTAGCAAATATTGGGTACTTGGCAATTGTTAGCTGAATGATTAGGTTCCCCTTTGGAGGAAGGGAACTTAGCAGAGTTCCTGGCTCTTGGCTCATTTTTTATGTGCCTAAAAACACACTCATCCATGCAGGTTTTTGTTTTTGTTTTGTTTTTTTCATTTTAAATATGCAGTCCCAAACTAAAATAAGCAAAGCATAGCTTCTTGTATTTTAAGTAACAGGACTTGTCAACACTTTCTGGTTCATATTTCAAAAGGCTTTTGTTTTAATTCAAAGTTGTTAGAGTCTCCTTCCCTGGGAGTGCATTCCTTTTCCACTGAATTGTGACCACTGGGATTGTATTACATTTGCTCATCCTAAAACGTGGGGACAGTGGAAACACATTTATCTTAAACCTCTGTGTTTTCATAATTTGTTTTTGATTGTCTATATTAGGTGGTCCTTTCTAGCTTTAGATGAATATTACACTTCATACTCATTTCAGTAAGCTCCTGTGGTTTTCAGATTTGGTCAGTTTTATGTGAATGCAACTAAATTTCCAAGGAAGAAGTAGAGAAAGGGAATTGACATTTTAGGGCACATTGACTACAACTCTTCTCTTAGGTAGGCATTATCACCCCCATTTTGCTGATGAGGAATTGAGGATCAGAGAGATTATAAGTAGCTTGCCCAATGTCACTTAGGAATGTTTGAGCTGATATTCAAACTCAGCGGGCCTGATGCCAAAGCCTGTAGTTTTATCTACTATGTTATGTTTGGCTAGTCATGGGACTTGTCAAACTCTTAGTTTTATATTCCAAAGTGGATTGCCTTACTGTGATTTCTGTGTATTAAAGTGTATGGGATGGGAGAATATATTAATAAGAATTTGTTGTACTGTCACAAGGATTCAGACCACAGAATTATAACCATATAGAATATGGGTTCTTCAACTGGGTACTTCAGTTATATTTCTTGGTTTCTTTTTTGGAAGGGAAGATTTGAAGAGTAAATTCTGGATTTTTTTTCCTGAGCGAAGGTAGAGGGGGGGGAATATGTACAGAAACCTTAAGAATCTAGATTCTTTAGTACCAGGCTTCAGAATATTGCTATCACTTTCTGTATGTGGAAGTGATTTATGCCACACAGTGAGGATCTACCAAGTGCATAGTGTGAAGAGATCACTAGATAGCTTTTCAGACATCACTAGTCAACCTAGGATGTTTGTCTCGAAACACCAGGATTTATCCAAAGGCCTAGCACCTTCTTCGAACTGATTCAAGAATATATTTATCTAGAATTATGTGTGAAATGAATTTCCAGTTTTGCTTGGAAACCATTTAAATAATTCAGGTTTCAAGGGGAGACCAGTGAATTAGAAGTTTTATTTGTGAAACACTGCATTGTGGAAAGTAGACGTAAAGCTATGTGAGTGGAGATAGCACTTGCCTTGTATTTGCTTGGTATTGAAAGGACTGTATTTTGTGCATTGGTGATCTCAGCCTTATTCTGCTCAAATCATTGTTATTCAAATACGAAGAATGTTATGATATATATAACTTAATTTCTTTATTACTAAGTCTAGACAAGATTATAGAAACGAGTATGGGTTTATATATATGTATATATCTAGATATCCGTATGTCTTTCTATGTATATCTTTATTCAACAAGCATTTCTTTAGCACCTGCCCTTCAAAATCCGTGACCACCTTCATTCCATATTAGCCCTTACACCCAAGGTCACTTGCTGGACCTTGTTATCATCCAGAATTGACCACCTCAGAAGTCTTGAATCCTGGGAGGTCTGAGTAGATCTGAGTTGATATTAAAGATTTGTGAGCCTCAGTTTTGTTTGCTAAGAGAAATCATATTAATGCTTTATACTTTACAGGCTGTGTCCATGTCATCTTATTAAATCCTTATGACAAATAATTCTGTTATCTCATTTATGCTCACATTTTTCCTTTGGTCAAGACTGATTCGCGTACTAGGGAAAATACAGGTTTTTTAATCCCAATTTTATATACATAGAAATGGAGGCAAAGTGAAATGAGGCCGTGATATATGTCTGAGGCAATTTTGAAATTCACATATCTTGTCTTAGTTCAGAACCACTAAGGATCTAGAATAATATAGTTCCTACATTTTATTGAGTGCTTACATTGTGCCAACTAGGTTATAAATTCATTATGTGTATTATTGTCATAAAATATGTGGTAGCTCCCATTACCACCCTCATTTTACATGTAATAGAAACTGTCACAGAGAGGCTAAGTAATTTTTTTTTTTTAAGGCCTGTAAAAGAGTTTATTAAGAAACAAGGAAAGAGATAGTACACACCCAAGACATGGGTACATGCGCTCTGTAGGATGAGATGCCTGGAGAGGTTAAGTAATTTGTGCAAGGTTACACAGCCAGTGAGTGGCAGAGTGGTGATTCAAACACAGGTCTGTAATTCCAAAACAGTTTGCAGAGTCCTTATTCATAAACAGTATGTTATTTTGACTCCATATAATATTATGGAAGGAAAAAATCCTTGGATCTTAGCTCTGTAAGTGTCTTCAGAATCCTTCAGGCTGGTGATTAGTACTGAGGCCCTAAAGAGTGAAAAGACCTTGACAAGGTCACCCAGTTATTCAAGAGCAGAGTCAGGTCTAGCCCAGATCACTGGATTCCCAGACCGTTGCTCATTCCACTGGACATCTCTGCTTCTCCAGTGGAGGCATTGACTTGATGGATGAGATGACTGTGAGGTATCTGTGTTTTGGCAAGTTTGTCTCATTCATATGAGGTTGAATGGCAGAGGATATTATTAGGGTCACAAATGACATTTCTGAGGTTTATTCCAGCCGCAGCCATATAACCTAGGTAGAACATTCCTTAGCCAGCAAGTTGTTTTTTCCATTCTATTTTTTAAACTCAGAGCAAACTGGTTTTGAGTTATCTGATGTCTTACAGTCTCTCTTTTCATTTTGTTTGTTCAGTTTTTCATGCATGCACTGTGACAAGCTAAGAAGGCTACGGGGTCATGTCAGTATTTTTCCTCAGAGCCTCGAAGCACCTAACATAATTTAAAGAGATTAAAATGCCAGGGGAAATGGATTTAAAATACTTTGGCCAAAAAGTGCCTTTGGTGGGGGGCCATACAGTTAACTGATTTTGGAGTCAGACCTAGACAAGAATTCTGTCTCTTGCAAATTCATTTACCCCCTATGTGAGCTGGGGTGGGGATGGGCAGATTCTTAACTCAGTTTCTTCTCTAAAGTAGCATAATACCTACATTAGGTGCCTATCACTGAGTGGACCTCAGTCAGTGAGAAAACTTCACTTTCCTTTTAGAACAGTATAAAATCTGTCCTGGTAGCCAGTTAGAGCTTCCCTGATGAGGAAGTCTTATGTAATTATCTACTTTGTTATGTACAGTAAAATTTCTGCATGGGGGGAGCAAACGCTTGAAATGAAAGAAGTGACCTCATTTAGTTGTGCTGATATGATTTCAAAGCTGATTTTCAGTGGATCAGTATTACTTTAGAATTCACAAAATAGTAGGATCATTGGTTTCAGGGAAAGATTGTCTCCTGATCTCCTCTGTTAACCCCTAAGTGCTGAGTGATAATGATACTGAGATGACAACTTTTTTTCATTTTGCCAAATAACAATGATTGTTAAAATCCAGAACAATCAGTTTTATGCTTCTGTCTAAAAGTAGGCATTTGCTAATATTACAGTTTAAAAGTTTTTTTCTAATTGTGGAAATGATCAGTTGAAGAAGGACTGTCTTTTTGGTCTATGTGATGTGTAGTCACCTGGGTAACATTTTCTTGGAAGTAAGCAAGAAGACACCATTTTGGAATGGTTCAGGGAAAAAGAATCTCTCTGCCTGCAGACATTTTTGCCAGGTTGCAAAATTTGCTGCACCTTTTCCACACTTCATGTTTTAGTAGTGATGTACCTGAGAGCTAGCAGGTGTCTGAACTCATTTTTTATATGGGGGGTTATATTTTCCATTTTTATTTAAGTTCTTACTTGTCTGCACATAGATTACTTCTAAAACCAGTGCATTTTCTTTTATACCATGATAACTATCTAATGGATAAACTTCCTTTGCAGTTTAGAGAGAAACTAATATCTAACCTTTGCATTTGAATGTTTACAGTAGAATAGGCTTAAATTAAAGGTTCACATCCATGTCCAAGGATATAAGTTGTCCTATTTAAAGGAATACCCTTTATTTAAAATCAGTAATATATCCTTATAAATCAGATTCAAAAATTGTTCTGTTCTTAAATACATTCATGGTATGAACTACAAATAGTTCATAAGCAGTGCTTCAAGAAGAGGAATGAGATGACATAGGAAATACTAGAGTGGGGAATATTCTGTATCATGTTATTGGCTTAAATGTATTAGAGTTACTGAAGGTTTTCACAAAATTACTGTTATTCCTATTGTCAAATTGTCCTGTGATATATATAAAGTAAGATTCTTTGCCCAGTGTTAAGAAAACATATCCCCTCACCACTGACATCATCTGCCCATTGTAAAAAAGAAAAAAGAGAAACAGTACATACTATCTGCACAGTTGAACATCTTTATTATTTTTAATTATCTTAAAAATTATTATACCTTGAGGAGGTAGCATAGAGTTTGCTCATTATCAAATGACTTAAGAAGGGCCTTTTAGAGAAGTAAATAATACTTGAATGGCAATAATTTGGGAGGCAGAAGATTGCTGCTTATGTTAGTATTTAATGTCATTTTCAGTAGTACTAAATTAAAAAGGAAGATGGCATAATGTGTGTAAAACTATAACCATCTGCAGGTCATCAGAATACAGTTGAATAGTCTTCTTTTAGTTTGACAAGAATTCTAAATTGGTTTAGAGCAGCATTTCCCAACTTGTTCCATTCAACTTTAGTTCTGTACAATGCTCTGGGAATGAAAAAGTATCCTTGACAAAATAATGGCAAAAGTGAAATGAATTTCTTTACTGCACAATTATTAAGAATTACCTTCATGTGCCCTATGACCTTTCAAGGGGGGGATACATTATACAGTGTTTCTTCATCTTATTTGGCCATTGAACCCTGTTTGTTAGAACACCTAATAAACATTTCATGTTAATGATTGGTGTGTAGTGGAGCCCAGTTGAGCAGTTCTGGTAGAATCTATAAATTTAAAAGAAAAAAAAATTATACAGGATAACCTGGCCAGTTGAGGGAAAAAACTTTTATTGGAGCATGTAAGACATGTCTCCAAAGTAACATTGATTGATTGATTGATTTACTATTGGATTCCCATATTCCATTTTATTATTAAGAGTTTGCATTGGTGTGGTACATTTGTTACAATTGATGAAAGCACGTTTTTATGATTGTACTATTAACTGTAGTACATGATTTAATTCAGGCTTCACTGTGTTGTGTAGTTCATGGATTTAAAAAAAATTGTCTATAATGTACATTTGGTATATTTTTCCATACTTACCCTATTATTAACACCATGCATTAGTATTTTACGTTTGTTCTAAAAAAGTTTTTATTCTAGTAGTATATATATATAACCTAAAATTTCCCCTTTTAACCACACAGAAATATATAATTCAACACTGTTAATTATGTTCACAAAGTTACATTACCATCGCCACTAGACATTATCAAAACTTTTCCATCTTCCTACATGGAAACTGTATATTTTAAGCCTTAACTCTCTATCCCTATCCTCACCTGTCCCCTGCTAACCTATTCTAGATTCTGACTCCATGAATTTGTTTATTCTAATTATTTTATATCACTGAGATCATTCAACATTTGTCCTTTTGTGTCTGGCTTATTTCACTCAATGTGCTGTCTTCAAGGTTGATCCATGTTGTTGCATGTATCAGAACTTCATTCCTCTTTATGACTGAATAATACTCCCTTGTGTGTATATGCCATATTTTGATTATCCATTCTTTGGCTGATGGACACTTATGTTGCTTCCATCTTTTGGCAATTGTGAATAATGCCACTGTGACCATTAGTGTGCAAATATCAGTTCGAGTCCCTGCTTTAAATTCTTCGGAGTGTATACCTAGAATTGGGATTGCCGGGTCATATAGTAATTCTATATTTAACTTTCTGAGGAACTGTCAAAAGTAATTTGCACCTTTTTACATTCCCACCCGCAGTGAGTGAGTATCCCTATTTCTGCACATCCTCTCCAGCACTTAATAATTTTCGTTGTTGTTGTTGTTTTTTAGGAGGTACCAAGGATCAGGAACCTTGTACATGCAAAGCAGGTGCTCAACACTGAGTTACACCACTCCCTTTTCTGTTTTTTGGTTTTTTTTAATAGTGGCCATTCTCGTGGGTGTGAAATGGTTTCTCACTGTGGTTAAGATTTGCATTTTCCTAAAGGCTAATGATGTTGAGCATCTTTTCATGAGCTTTTTAGTAATTTGTGTATTTTCTTTGGAGAAATGTCTATTCACGTCTTTTGCCCATTTTTTAACTGTTGTGTTTTGGGATTTCTTTATATTTTGGGCATTAAACTCTTATCAGATAGATATGTGGTTTACAAATATTTTTTTCTCATTATGTGGTGGTTTTACTTTCATGCCAGAGTCCTTCGATGCACAAAAGTTTTAAATTTTGATGAGGTTCCCGTTTACTTATTCTTTCTTTTGTTGCTTATGCTTTAGATATAAAGTCTAAGAAACCATTGCCTAACACAGGGTCTTAAAGATGCTTCCCTATGCTTTCTTCTAGTATTATAATTCCTACTTTTATGTTTAGATCTTTGATCCATTTTGAGTGATTTTTTTATTATGGTATGAGGTTGGGGGGGGCATCTGCCTCTAATATTCTTTCCCAATTGAGTGGTCTTTGCCCTTTGTCAAAAAATCAGTTGGCCGTAAGCGTGAGGGTTGATTTCTGAGCTCTCAATTCAATTCCACTGATATATATGTCTATCCTTGTGCTAGTACCATGCTCTTTTGAATACTGTGGCTTCATAATAAGTTTTAAGATCAGAAAGTGTGAGTCTTCCAACTTTGTTCTTCGTTTTCAAAATGGCTTTGGCTATTTGGGACCCCTTACCCTTACATATCAATTTGATAATTGACTTTTCCATTTCTTTAAAGAAGGTTGTTGAAATTTTGATTGGGATTTTGTTGAATCTGTAAATTGCATTGTGTAGAATTGACATCTTAACAATATTTAGTCTTCCAGTACATAAATTTGGAATGACTTTCTATTTATATAGGTTTTCTTTGATTTCTTTTAGTAATGTTTTGTAGTTTTCTGTGTACAAGGCCTTTACATCCTTGGTTGGATTTATTCCTAGGTATTTGATTCTTTTAGTTGCTATTGTACATGAATTTTTTTTTTTCTTCTGGTTATTACAAGTGTATAGAAACACAAATTGGGTTTTGGATGTTGATCTTGAACCTCTTCATTTTGCTGAACTTATTTTTTTAGCTCTAGGAGCTTTGTTGTGGATTTTTCAGGATTTTCTGGATGTAGGATCATGTCATCTGAAAATAGGGAAAGTTTTACTTCTTCCTTTCCAATATGAATGCCTTTGTTTCTTTTTCTTGCCTAATATTCTGGCCAGAACTTGAAATACAATGTTGAATAACAGTGATGACAATGGCACCCTTGCCGTTTCCTGATCTTAGAGAGAAAGCTTTCAGTCTTTTCCCATTAAGTAGTATGTTAACTGTGGATTTTTCATATATGCCCTTTATTGTGTTGAAGAAGTTTCCTTCTCTATTCCTAGTTTTCTAAGTGTTTTTTTAATCAAGAAAGGATATGAGATTTTGTCAAATGCCTTTTCTGCATCAATTGAGATGATCATGTGGCTTTTCAGTCTGTTAATGGGGTGTATTACGTTAATTGTTTTTCTTAGGTTTAACCAGCCTTGCATACCTAGGATAAAACCCATTGCTTTTGTTACATATATATATATATATATTTTTCTTTTAATTAGATAGGTTGTGAACTTAGAAAACAATCATGCACATGTGTGGAATTCCCATACAACACCCCTCCACCAACACACTTCATTGTTGTGGAACACTTTTTATAAATTATGAGATAATATCATCAGACTATTACTGCTAACAATGGTCTATAGTGAATATTTGGTATTTTTTTCCAAATTAACCCCTACTATTATCACAGTACATCTTTGTTGATGCAAGAATATTACAGTATTTCTGTTAACTGTTGTTCATAAGTTGCATTAATTGTATTTTTCCAATGCTTCTCCACATTTTTAGCACCTTGCAATAGTGACACACATTTGTTCCAGTTCATAGGAGGATATTCTTGTGTTTGTACTGTTAACTGTAATATTCATCCACCTCTAGGTTCAATATGTTATTCAGTCCCTAGATTATTTTGATTACTGAGTTGATCTCTATACTAGTTACTGGTTTGTTGAAATCATCTATTTCTTCTTGAGTCAGTGTAGGCAGTTTGTGTGTTTCTAGGAATTTGCCCATTTCATCTAGTTTATCTGATGTTGTTGGTGTATAGTTCTGCAAAATTTCCTTTTATATTCTTTCTATTTCATATTTTTATTTCAGATTTGGTTATTTTTGTCCTCTCTTTTTTTTCTTTGTGAATCTAACTAAAGGTTTGGCAATTTTATTGATCTTTTCAAAGAACAAACTTTTGGTTTTATTGATCCCATCTATTGAGTTTTTTTCTTTATTCCATTTTTCTCCCCTCTGATCTTTGTTATTTCCTTCCTTCTCCTGTTTTGGGTTTAGTTTGTTCTTTTTCTAGTTCTTCAAGTTTTGAAGTTCTCTGATTTGAAATCTTCTCTTTTTTAAATATAAGCATTTAGAGCTATACATTTCCCTCTCAGTGCTGCCTTTGCTACATCCTTTAAGTTTTGTTATGTTGTATTTTCATTTGCTTCAAGTTGTTTGCTAATTTCCTTTGTGATTTCCTCTTTAACATATTGGTTGTTTAGGAGTACATTGTTTAATTTCCATACATTTCTGAATTTTCTGTTTCTCTCTCTGTTCTAGCTTCATTCCATTGTGGTTGGAGAAGGTACTTTTTTTTTTTAAGGTACATTGTTTGATTTCAGTATTTTTAAATTTATTGAGACTTGTTTTTTTATAACCTAACATATGGTTTATACTAGAGAATGATGTACGTGCCCTTGAGAAGAATGTGTATTCTGCTCATGGGTGAAGTGTTCTATTAACATGTCTGTTAGGTCTAGTTGGTTTAATTCATTCTTGAAATATCATCCAAGTCTTGTATTTCCTTATTGCTCTTCTTTCTAAAGCTCTCTTCATTATTTAAAGTGGTATATTAAAGTCTCCTATTAATGTAGAACAGTCTATTTTTCCCATCAAATCTGTCAGTGTTTATTTAATATATTTGGGACTGTGCTTAAAATAGTTAACTGATATTAGTATAGCTACCCCAGGTCTCTTTTGGTTACTACTTACAAGATATATTTTTCCATCCTTTCACTTTCAGCCTCCGTGTGTCTTTGAATATAAGGGGACTCCTCTTGTAGACAGTATTTAGTTTGGGCATGCTTTTTTATCCATTCTGCCAGTCTCTGCCTTTTGACAGAATTTAAGTTGGAGAGTGGAGAATTTAAGCCATTTACTTTATATATATATATATATATATATATATAAAATGTTACTTACATCTTTAATAACACTATATTCTTTTCTTTTTTTTTTTTAAAAAAAAGATTATTTATTTATTTCTCTCCCCTTCTCCCCCACCTTGGTTGTCTGTTCTCTGTGTCTATTTGCTGCGTCGTCTTCTTTGTCCCCTTCTGTTGTTGTCAGCGGCATAGGAATCTGTGTTTCTTTTTTGTTGCGTCATCTTGTTGTGTCAGCTCTCCTTTTTTGTTGTGTCATCTTGTTGTGTCAGCTCTCCGTGTGTGCAGCACCATTCTTGGGCAGGCTGCACTTTCTTTTGCGCTGGGCAGCTCTCCTTAAGGGGCGCACTTCTTGCATGTGAGGCTCCCCTATGCAGGGGACATCCCTGTGGGCAAGGCACTCCTTGCATGCATCAGCACTGCACATGGGCCAGCTGCACACGGTTCAAGGAGGCCCAGGGTTTGAACTGCAGACCTCCCATGTGGTAGACGGATGCCCTAACCACTGGGCCAAGCCATTTACTTTTTTTTTTTTTTTCAATCCCCCCCTTTGGCTTGCTTGCTGTCTGCTCTCTGTGTCCATTTGCTGTGCATTCTTCTGTGTGTCTGTATTTATTTTTATTTATTCTCCGCCCCCCCCCTTGCAGCTTGCTTGTTGTTTGTTCTCTGTGTCCATTTATACTGCTTGCTTTTCTGTGTTTTTACTTGTCTCCCTTTTAGTTATGTCACCTTCCTGAGTTGGCTCTCCACAGTGCTTGTGGGCCGGTGGTACTCTGCAGCGTTTGCAGGCCAGGCGGCACTCCGTGGCTCTTGCTGGCTGGTGGCTCTCCGCGATGTGCAGGCGAGCCTGCCTTCACAAGGAGGCCCCAGGCCTCCCTTATGGTAGATGGGAGCCCAACTGATTGAGCCACAGCCACTTCCCTAAGCCATTTACTTTTAAAGTCACTACTGATAATGTAGGACTTTCCTTTTGCCATTTTGCTATTTAGTGTTTTAAAGTCTTAGGCTTTTTTGTACCTCAGTTCTTCCATTAATGCCTTTCATATTTATTTGATTTTTTGTATTGAACCATATTAAATTCCTTTTCATTTCTATCTGATAGATTTTTCATATATTTTCCTTGTGATTATTATGGAGTAAAATTTAACATCCTAACATATATATGTCTCCAAAGTAACATAGACTCTTAGGATGGATGTGATTTCAAAGGTCATCTAGTCTATTCACCAATAATAGTAATAGTGGCAGCTAACTTTTTTTTTTCTCTTAAACCAAAATATTCTCCAGTCATCTACTTTTGAAAGTCCCCTACTACACTTCTGGTAACAGGATTTCTGCAGTATCTTTTTTTCCCCGCCTTTAATTCATCTGGAGTGCTGCCATCCTTCAACCCTATCCTCTTCTCCAGCATTTCCACAAGTTGCACCCAAAGTGATCTTTTTTTTCCTTAAGGATTTATTTATTTATTTATTTTTAAAAATTATTTATTCCCCCCTTACCCCAGATGGTTCGCTCATCTGTCTCCTCATTGTTTGCTCACCTTCTCCAGGAGGTACCAGGTACCAAACCCAGTAACTCCCACATGAGAGGCGAGGTCCCAACAGGCTGAACCACACTCGCTCCCCATGGGATGCGACTTCTGCTGACTTGTAGTGGCATCTAGCTCTGTTTCAGCAGGAAGTTGCATTTGCTCATCTTTTAGGAGGCACTGGGACCCAAACCCAGATCCTCCCATGTGGAAGGCAGGTGCCCAAGTGGTTGAGCCATATCCCCTTCCCTAAAATGATCTTTTATTTATTTATGTATTTTAAAGATTTATTTATTTAATTCCCCCCCCTCCCCTGGTTGTCTGTTCTCAGTGTCTATTTACTGCGTCTTGTTTCTTTGTCCGCTTCTGTTGTCATCAGCGGCATGGGAAGTGTGGGCTGCGCCATTCCTGGGCAGGCTGCACTTCCTTTGGCGCTGGGCGGCTCTCCTCACGGGCGCACTCCTTGCGCGTGGGGCTCCCCTACGCGGGGGACACCCCTGCGTGGCAGGGCATTCGTTGCGCGCATCAGCACTGCGCGTGGGCCAGCTCCACACAGGTCGAGGAGGCCCGGGGTTTGAACCGCGGACCTCCCATGTGGTAGACGGACGCCCTAACCACCGGGCCAAGTCCGTTTCCCTAAAATGATCTTTTAAAAGGGTATTTATGGTTGGACCAATCCCGTGTTTAAAAGTCTCCAGTGGATCATCATTGTCCTCAGAAAAAAGTTCTGGTATCAGCCTTGTCCATCTCCATTTACCTTTCTAACTTTACTTCTAGCCTCTTGCCTCCACGCGTATCATGCTACAGCATTTCCAGGAATGGGATGCTCTCTGTCAATGCCTGGCCATTGCACAGGCAGTTTGCTTTGTTCTTTCCGCCTTAGCAGGTTCCTATTTTTAGGATGTTAATTCTTCCAAGAAGCCTTCTCTGGCCAGCCTAAGACTGAGTTAGACACTGGGTTAACTGTCCTGCCTCTGTGCTCGTATGTGTTTGCCCCTACTGTAACCTTTAAGAGACAGCATTTATGATTGCCTATTTTAACTCTCCCCTTTCTTACAATAGACTTTACTCTCTTTGAGGACAGGGACCCTGTTTTCTTTAGGATCTCCAGAGCTTAGTTATCACGATGTCTATACCTGTAAATATTTGCTGAATTATCCTTAATCCTTACATCCCTGTAGCTTGTTTTACAGTATAGAAAACTGGCCTCAGTTAAGTAACTAGCCTGAGGTCCCTCAACTAAACTGCTGTGAGGAGAGATTAGCATCTAAATCTTTATAGATGCGAAGCCTGGCTTCCCTCCCCTCCCCCCCCACAACCCTATGTGTCTGCTTTTTCTCATCCTGCCATTACATATATCTTTTTTTTTTTTTTTTTTTACCATAGAGCTCATTTCTTTTCTTTTTCTTTTTTTCTTCTTTATTTTCTTTTAAATGTTACATTCAAAAAACATGAGGTCTCCGTATACCCCCCACCCCCTTCACCCGACTCCTTCTACATCAACAACCTCTTCTATCATCCCGGCACATTCACTGCACCTGGTGAATACATTTTCGAGCACTGCTGCACTATATGGACAGTGATCTACATTGTAGTCTACACTTTCCCCCGTTCCACCCAGTGGGCCGTGGCAGGACACACAATGTCCAGCATCTGACCCTGCAGCACCACCCAGGACAATTCTAAATCCTGAAAATACCCCCACATCGTATCTCTTCTTCCCTCTCCCTACCATCAGCAGCTGCTGTGGCCACTTTCTCCATATCAATACTACAATTTTTTCCATTACTAATCACAATAGTTCCTCAGCAGAACACCAGTATATCCACTCTAATCCATACTCCATTCCTCATCCAGTCCCCCTCTACATCAAGAGGGGGCTTAGATTCCACATGGATGATGGATGCAGTTCTCCTGCTTGCAGTTGTAAGCACTCTTGGCTCCCTGGTGTGGTGGTTGACCTTCACCTCCCTATTAGCTGGCCAGGGTAAGTCCAATAAACCAGAGGGTAGGAGTTGCAAGTCTGCTGAGGCTCAGGACCTGACTATCACATGGACAGTCTAGAGATTCAGGTGTCCTGAGTATACACCAACTCCAATGCCAACCACAGGTCTGGTAAAAGTAACAGAAGAGGCATGTGTGGAAAGGTCATATCTGAGTCCAACTCCATCACACTCAGAAACACAAACTCCAAAGTAGGACCAACTGACATGACACTGAACTCCAGAGTCATCTGTCATCACCATAGGACCTGTGGGTCTCTGTAGCCCTTAGGAGAACCAGTACCTGGGTTTCTGTGTACTTTGGCTGTCTCTGGTACTGCTGCTGAGGCAGTATTACTCCTCTGTAATTACTCCTCTGATCTCCTGACTCTTTTTTGGAGACTCATAGCCATATAAACTCATTTGTCCTTTCCATTTCCCCCTTTTATCCAAAGTCAAAAAGCAGTTTTTAACACCTGATATTACATGTAGGCTGCGATATTCTGCTGGTCTGAGTTGACCCTTTTATTCAATGTCTTTTTCTAGTTACATCATCAGCTGGTGCTTGGTAGTAATCCCTTGGTGCCAGGGAGGCTCATCCCTGGGAGTCATGTCCCACGCTGGGGGGAAGGTAATGCATTTACATACTGAGTTTGGCTTAGAGAGTGGCCACATTTGAGAAACACAGAGGCTCTCAGGAGGTAACTCTTAGGCACCCTGCAGCTCTAGACCTAGTTCATATTTCAGGCACACAGGCTCACAATCGTAACCATCAGTATCAAGGGCTCATTGTTGGACCATCCTTCTTTATAGGTCTTTGCCATTGCACTTGGAGGATTGTTACTGTTCCTTGTTGACTTCATGCTTATCGTGCTTATCAACTTCATCCATAGCTTTATATCTTTGGACAGCTCTGATGTAGAGAGAGTCCCTCTATCCCTTAAGAACATTTTTTCATTCACCGATCTTAATTTACACTTTGGAGAATATAGCTTATTTTTTTAAAAAATAATTATTTCAGAATTTATAATCTGTTTAATGTCTATTCTATTCTATTCTTTGAGCAAGCATCTACTGAGTACCAGTGCCATGTTTCTTATTCCAGTGATGTTATCATTGCTCACAAAAACTTTTTTGGGTTATTATCTTTAGAATATCTGTCGGATTCTTTTGAATATACCTTGACTTTTTTTTTTTTTTTTTTAATATTGAAGGGGGATTCAATTTGGGAAATAGCTAATAGTTGATCGTTACCAAGTCAGGTGAAAGATATAGGTCAAAAGTTGTAATCTGTCAGCCCTCGATTTTCTTTGATCTGATTATTATTACAGAAAAAAAATTTTTTTGAACCAAAATTAAAAATGTAAAGATTGGCATTTTAAGAATATGGCTTTTGCTTCTTTTAAATAATCTGAAGCTCTTACTGGTGTGGGCAGCATTGCTGCATAACCATGGTCAATTGGAGTGGAGTAATGGCTGCCCCTTTAAATGGCACATACACTCTCCAACTTTCCTCAGTCCCCACTATTCCCTATTATTTCCTTGACACTACGAGATCAAATTTGATGTGTCTATGCTGAGCTCTAGGAATATGAAAATAAATAAAACACATTTGTTGCCTTCAAGAAACCCTTCTCAGTAGTAGAGACAAATTAAAAAGTAATTATATGTGCTAAGTGAAATTAGCCAGACATGGAAAAGACAGACATTGTTTTGTTCATTTACCTGAAATATGTAGAATAAACTAGTTCATAGAGACAGAAAGTAGATAGAATTTTGCCAGAGGCTAGTGAGAAGGGGTGTGGTGGAATGGAGAGTTATTGCTTAACAGGTCCAGAACTACTGTTTGGGTAATTTATGGTGGTGATGGTCGCACAACATTGTAAATGTAATTAATACCACTGAATTGTTAAAATGGCAACACTTAAAATGGTTAAAATGGCAAATTTTATGGTGTGTATATGTTGCCACAATAAAAATTTTAAAAGTAATTGTAATATACAAGTATAGTCAAGTGCATATTTAAGTATTACTTGAATGCCTACCACATGCCAGTTTTATGCTCAGTGCTTTCACTTATCCCTGTTAAGCTTTAGCACTCCTGAGTGGTGGTGGTGTTGTTTTTGTTTTTGTTTTTGTTTTCATTTTACACATGAAGAAATGAGCTCAGAGATGGTTGAGTAAGTTGGCCAAGATCATATACAAGTAGGTAGCTATCATTCAGTCAGTCTTCTCATCAAGAGCATCACTTCCCACTCTGCCTTCTATCACAGCATTGCAGCTTGAACCACATAACCAGAGTTACAGATTTTGTGATCTGGTGTTTTTTTTAGGATGAGTAAATGCAGTTGTCTGGTATTGAGGGCTGTTGATATCCAGGACCAGAGAAGAATGTGAGTTGGAATCTCAATGATCCCACAAGCCTCATAGTCTAACTGTGTTGAAGACCTTCACAAAGTATGAAGGGACAATATTGGTTTAATCTGGTACATCAAAAGTAGAGTCAAAGGGCAGACTTTTGGAATAATATCCAGACCTCAGCTGGGATTGGTGATAAAAGGCATGGATATCTGGCATAAAAACTGGGGAAGATTTTTGGTAGCAACTGGTAGTCCTCCCACACTGCACTTTATGGCTGTGAAGTTGCTGAATGCAGACCTGTGGGATATGCTGGAGATAGGAGAGACTTTCTCCTCAAGTATCTTCAGGGTCTTAAGCAGGTCTTGCCACTCTCTGAGCCTTAGCTCCTCTGTAAAACAAGGATTTGGATTGGACAGCATAGCACTTTGTGTTTATTGATGCATATCTAGGCATAGTACAATGTGCTTTATATGCTTCAGCTCATTTATTCCTTACAGTGGCTCTGTGATGTAGATGGTGATATCCATATTTTACAGATGAGGAAACTGAAGTTCAGGGTTAGTCCAGAGTCATACGATTAATTACAGGAGCCAGAAATACAATTACAGGAACCAAACTAGCTCTACCTGACCCCCAAGTGCTTAGGTGCTTTGCCATACTGCCACTAATTAATAGTCTAGTGATGTGACCATGTTATGCTTATTTTTCTGGGCTTATTGGCCTTTCTGTCTTCTGTTCCTAGGTTGATAGCTATTCAGAATTTGCCATCTAAATGTTTGAGAAAAGAAAGAATCAAAATATCTGTAATTCTTTATAACCTCAGGCACAGATACCCCCCTTGTTCACATAATCAGACTCTTGGATGCCATAGTGAAATTGTCACACAATCCCTTAATATTTCAGTCTATATGGTTGTTAATAATTTATTCATTTGTTAGCTGTCTCAAATCCTTGTAGATTATAAATGTTACTCTTTAAATGTTCTTAATAATAAAATTTATATTAACTTATAGGGTGCTCTTTTGGTCAAGATACTTAGCCAAGTCTCTGATCAACAGATTAAACTCAACAATAGTCTGGGAGTTCTAATTTTAAATGGATGAAGTTGGGTAACGGTTTATGCATAACATATATGTGATGCCTAGAAATTTCCTTGGATGTGCCCTGGGTGTGCCATGTTTTAGTAAGCAGTATGATACAGTATGGGAAGAGAAACACCCTAGGAGGGACCTGAATTTGCATCCTAGGTATATGACTCCTATGAACTTTACTTTTTCACACTTTGAAGGGGGTTGTAGTGAGAATGAAAGGAGTAATGTCTGTAATATACCTGGCACTTGGTTGGCGTTCAGAAATTTTGTCTCAATGTGGGAAATATGTCAAAGTGATTAGAAGGAGCACCTTTGTCCTATTTCGGGGCCCTGCTGAATTTTTGCAGATGCCCAGAATGACTTCTCATGTAAAGTAAACCAAGGAATTTCTAGAAATGATCTCATCTACCTTTCAAGAAGCATATCTAAGGAGATTATTCAAGGCATCAAGTTCTGGCAAGATGTTTCCATTTGAATATTAAAAAAAAAAAAAAAAAGAGGGAAGCAGACTTGGCCCAGTGGTTAGGGCATCATCCATCTACCACATGGGAGGTCCGTGGTTCAAACCCTGGGCCTCCTTGACCCTTGTGGAGCTGGCCCACACTCTGTGCTTATGCGTGCAAGGAGTGCCGTGCCACATGGGTATCCCTGCGTAGGGGAGCCCCGTTTGCAAGGAGTGTGCCCCGTAAGGAGAGCCGCCCAGCGTGAAAGAAAGTGCAGCCTGCCCAGGAATAGTGCCTCACACACGGAGAGCTGACACAAGATGACGCAACAAAAAAAACACACAGATTCCCATGCGGCTGACAACAGCAGAAGTGGACAAAGAAGAATATGTAGTAAATAGACATAGAGAACAGACATCTAGGGCAAGGGGGTGGGGAAGGGGAGAGAAATAAATCTTTAAAAAAAAAAAAACGAAGGAAAAGGATAAGACCTGTAACTCATTTTCATCATGTTAGTAGCTTCCTCTTAAAACTTAACCTATTGGGCTCAAAATCCACAAACATATCTTTGCCCAGCACCTCCGAATGGCTTCAGTAACCCTAAATCAAATAAGAATACTTATAATCTCTCTCCTGAAATCAGCTCTGGTACACACTCATAAAAATGTGGTAGAAAAAGTTTATCCGCTATGATATTAAAAGTAAGCTAATCAGTAACATTTTGTGACCACTTTAAGTTAGACCATTAAGTCATAATGTACTTTAAACCTTATATTTGCTGATGGTCTATCATCTTTGCCAAAGTTTTCCCCTTTAACATTGCATTTCCCTCATTGGGTTCCTGGTAGACATTTTGGAAATGCCACTATCCTTGTCACTAACTTCATACATTACCCCAGAGTTTTCCTATTTAAATTAGTTTGTATTTCAAAATAAAGTGCTTTGCCCTGGTACTGATATAATCTGTGCTTTAAAAATTGACATGGATATGACAGATGCCTTTTCAGAAACTCTGCAGACTATTGTATATGGATATCACTCTTTGTTACTGTTAAAGAAACTGCATTCTCTTGGGAGCTATGGATTAACACCCAATTTTCTTTTTCTTCTGTTAGTGTGCACCAGATAACTGAAGGTAGTTAAGTTACAACTTTCCAACCTTGTGCACATTGCTTCTCTGGTTCACTGCCATAGGATACTGTAGCAATATCTTATAGACATCTTTGATGACCAATCAGAAGCAGTTAAATTACCTTAAATTTTTTAAATGGAACTCTGACAACCAATAAGAAATCTCTTGGGTGGGAACTGTAACGACCTTTACATGTGATTTTAAGAACAATTCTAAATTTGCTGTGTCCTCTGTTTTGGAAGCAAATGAGGCCCTAGTATGTCTGCTGTGTGCATTTGCCTGGCCTTTCCAAGCCTTATATTTCCCGTAGTTTGAAGCCTGGCTCTGACCCCTGTTCTGCTTCTCAAGGTAACTTTAAAACAGGAAGTGTACAAAGGAGGTAACTGATGACGTGAACAGCCAATCGTGGCTTTGTGTTCTTAACCAATAAAGCAACTCAGCCAATGGGAACACTTTGGAGGCAAGGTTTGGTGTCAAATAGCATGCTAGATTGAATGCCTTTGACTGTTAAAGTGGAAGGAGGCTGCAGGGCTTCATTGGAGCCTGGGAGTTTTTCACTGAGGCAGGGGTCAGCTGAAAGACAAAGAAAAATGGCGAATAGTTTGTTGCGGGGGGGTGGGGGGACAGCTGTTCGGGTTTTCACTGGAGTGGACATTCCAGACTCAGGTTTCTGCATCTCCTGCTGCCTTTTGTTTCCTTCGTCCTTTTGGGGGGTTGGGATATGAGTGACTTAAATTCTCCCTGTCCGAGGAGATATAAATAACTACATGTAAAATTAATGCAGTTCCCGGTAAGTTTAATTCTTTGTTTTGTGTTGAAATGATGGAAACTGTTTAGCTTCAGAGAGTGTAGACAAGTTGCACTGTTTCAGAAAATGGCCACTTTACATTCCATGCATACCTTTTGGTGCACCTAGAATACCTTGCTCTGTTTAGATTTTGCATGCCCTTCAACTAGGATTTCTTTTCCTAGGGAGTATCGACAGGATCAAGTACATGAAGAAAGGCATTTTTTTAGGGTCATACAGAAGCAGAGCACTTTTTCTTAGCACTGGATAAACTTAACTGTTTTCCAAATAATTTTCCTTTGTTCAAGTGCACTGAAGCTTTCTTACAGAATAAGCTGAGCTGTCGTAAGAGTTTTTCTATTACCATGCGCTTTGCTGACATCTCCGTTTTCAGGGGTGGAAGCAACACCTTTGCTGATCTGAATTTGTGTAAAAATATGATTTGCACCAATGCAGGTTCTAATGGTAAAGGTCCACATGTCAATGTGAAATTTTCCCGTAACTTTCTTGATTTACCTCTCTGCCTCAAGATTCTAATAAATACTAATTTGGTGGCAACCTTTCTATTTTAAAACACACATATACGCTTAGAATGCTGGACAGAAACATACTTGTCAACTGTATTGGCAGTGACGAGAGCAAAGAGAGCAAATCTTTTTTCCACTGAATTCACTCATTCTGTCAGCTCCTGATTTGGATCTTTAAAATGTTGTGAGCAAAATGCTTTTAATTCTCTGTATGACACTTAAAATCCTAATTTGCCTGCAATTTGTGAATAGGGAAGTTAAGATTTGTCCTTGATCATTTTTTTTCCTCTTGTGGAATAGGAAGTTAATGTAGGTTGCTAATCATTACCCTACAGTTCTTGTGACTAGGAGTTTTCCATCCCCTGTACTTAGATCTATAATACAGTGGCTAAATAAAAGCAATCCTTAGTTTTCTTTTTATTTGCAAATATGGAATGAAGGTCATTGGAACATTTCTGCAGCAGACTCACTGTGGAGCTGTGAGCCAGCAGCGCTCGGTATTTGGATGGGAAAAAGCAGCAGACTATTGGAGAAGTTTGAAGGGTGTTGATTTGCCTTCCCCTTGCTTCCCCTCTAGTAAAGGATTTACTTGAGAGGATTGATTAGGGGTTTAGATTTTTGAGCTTTTGGAGTTGGAGAGGTTTATGTAGCAGTCAAAGTTGGTGAATGCAGGCCTCTGTCGTTGCTCACAAAAGTGACCTTGAAAAACTGCCGAGGAGTTGAAAGATTGAAGGACAAAGTTTGTTTATAGAGATTAGGACTGAAAAGCTCTATCTAAGATGTAAAGAGACTGTGCTTCTGATATTTGGGTCTAGTGGTTAGTAGGAATATGTTATAAATTCAAATTAGGAGTTTTCAAGCAATAAGACAATAGGGCTACATTCTCTCTCCCACTCTTCTCCATTCCCTCCTCTGGCAAAAAATTCTAAATCCTTGCGGAATGATAGTTGAGTAAACTGCCTAACAGACTTAGAATTCCTTGCAGGAAACCTTATCCTCATAATCTAGAGAGTTTTAGTGCTGAATGGTATTTCTGGAGTTCAAACTAGTATGTTTGTGAAACTTCTTTGGTGGGGATTGGAGTACCTTTGATAAGAAAATGGTCATTCTGGAAATTTAAGTCAGAAGAGAAAGGAGAATGTGTTAAGGATTACATTTTAATAGAAGTGTTTTAATTTAAATTTAATTTTTACAAGTCATTGATTTATTTGTTATTAGTTGCTTTGGATTTTATACATGATTGAAAAAACAATTTTAGATACTAAATGATCATTTTGGCTGAGAGGACGCCTAGAGCAGGGGGAGGAGGCAAAAGTGAAGGTGGGGCACAGTATGAGGCCTAGATAGAACTCTTTATAAGCTTGAGAACTTTGTGGAATTACCTAGCCACTGCCTCTAGCCTGCCTTTTTAGGGTCATGGACTCTGAGAATCTGACCCACTACCTAGAAAAATGCACATAGGCATGCCTAAGCGAAACCTGGTGACTGAGAGATTTCCCAGTGTATGTTCAATGCCATTTATACAATTTCTTCATTTGACACTTGAGCCAGATAAATGCTTCCTGGAGAAATGAAAACTTTTTTGCTTCCAGAAAGAGCAGACCTTTAGAGCTACTAACTTAGACCAGGGGTGGGATGGAGGAATTGGGGGGGGAGGGGGCTTAGTCACAATCTGAAATTTGGGCCTTTATTTTACTATGATTACAATATTTGAGACAGTATGGTGCAGTAGCAAAATCAGGCAGTTTGAAATCAGGAGACCTGTGTTCAGGTTCCACTCAACTGCTAGTAGCTCTGTGAACTTGGGCAAGCCAGCAGTTTAGTGTCATTATCTTGAAGTATAAAAATGGGACCTAAAAACATCACCTTCCTATTTAGTGTTGAGTCACAAATGAGCTTATATGGTCAAAGGGCTTTGCAAATTGTGAAATGCTACATACTAATATTTGGGGGATAAATGCTTATGAAGATAGGCATAAAGTCAAAGAAAAATGCTAATATTTTAATACTTTACAAAGGAACTTGTTTAAACCTCAAACACTCTTTTTAAACTGGTTCCACATGCCTCCAACTGCATATTCCTGTTTACACTGACATGATCCTTTCTATTTAATGCATATAAGAAAGATTACCAGCCTCACCCCCACCCCAAGATTCCTATGAAAGAATTTTAACCGCTGTTGAAAATTAAGGACCTCTCAGAATAAGAAAAATAGCAATGCTGATTTTTTTAAAAAAAAATCCTTATTAGATTTAGGAACCTCTCATAATAAGAATTAGGAACCTGTTCTGATTTTGGATACTGAGATTTGCATTAAATACAGGTGACTTGTAATGATTGCAGATGTTTACCAAGCAGAGGTTACATTTTTAGTTTGTGTACCAAATATATATAAATGTAAAACAGAGTCATTTTATTTTTGCTGGGTTTGTGATCACATGATCGCCTTTGGTCAGTTTTCAGGCTAGGGAGGTGGTTAAATAGTTTACAAAGTGTTAGCAAGTAAGTAAATGTTGGGATGAAGACTTAAAAAAATAATAATTGGTTTCCCTTGTGAAAACATAATCACTAGAATAAGTTCCACATAGTTGATACTTCCTGTGACGTATCTTTCTAAGATAAGTGGTGGAAACCCATGGGGATTTCATTCATACCATCATACATGTCTGTCATCTATTTTCAGGACTTCATTTGTTTCTTCTGGGGTGGAATGGATATTTTCTGATCTATTTGATTTCCTGTTGTAATAAGTCACTTCCTCTTAGGCATAGTCAATTAACATTGCCTGCTCCTTTTTGTGCATTAAAAGAATCATATTCAGACAGAATGAGGTTTGACACAATCAGCATTGGCCTTTCCAAATAAAATTCCTATTCCAGGGAAGTGTGTGTTTAAAAACAGTAACCATCTTCACTGTAGGTTTTTCATTCCTAAAACAAGATAAAATCTCCTTTTAAAGAAGCTGTATACTTTGATGGAGTCCTCAGCAACCTAAAAAGCATTCTTAAAGCTGATCATTTATTTATAAGTGGACTTCATGAATGAAATGATATTTACCCATCCCTATCACCAATAATACATACATGTTATAGAGTTGTTAGGCTGATGGGAATTATTTAGGGATGTAGTCTGGTTCCTTCTTTAAAGTGAGGAAATTGAAACCCAGATAAGTTAAGTGTCCTGATCAAGGTCTTTTAGCTTTTTAGTGGCTCACCCATGCAAGTTCGAATATTCTGACTCCCACTAGTTCATTACGTGTTTCTTTTTCTCCCCAAGTTGTTTTTACTTTTTATTTTTCATGTTTCTTTTCCTTTTGGTACATCTGTTCAGGTTTGCTGTTTGGATCCCCCTGAAGGAACAGAGAGAAAATGGGCGATAGAAGAGATCTAGAAGTCTCCTTATGGGGTCTGCTGGTTAAAATGTCTGCTGAGGCAGCAGACTTAACTCGTCCCTTTTGGGATCTGAATATCTCTTGCCTCAGCCAATTGCTTATTCAGAAAACTGAGAATCAGCTAGGAAGCTAATGATGCCCACCTGGCTGAGGTGTCCCAGAGAGCTGGGTTACATTTATTACAAGGAAGTAACCTAAGGTATATGATACAACACCTGTATGCAGTTAGTGTTTTTTATTAACACTACAAGATCAAGCTAATTCCCAAACAAATTTGGGCCTGTTTCTTCAAGTGAGTCATTAAGCTAACCTATATTTAATAAACAAATTTTAAGCATCTGACAAGATGAAAATATCAGTGTTGGTCAGTCAAGTTTACATACTCTTCAAATAGTTTTTTAATTATACTGACTTTACTGTTTCCTACTGGCAAACTGGTATTACTTGTGTATGTGAATATGCATGTTTGGATAGACTTGGGTTTGATTTTTGTTCTTTTCTCTGAAAGACCATGATCTAGTTGAAAAATTTTTATTTTCCTCTTTTATAGTTGGGTTTCTTTTCATCACCTTCATATTTTTGAACAAAAAAGAATGAGAGCTTGCATGATGTAACTCGTGTCTGCATTTCCCAGAAGTTTAGTTTCTTAATTTTTAAAAGAAAAGTTTTATTTTGAAATAGTTTTAAACTTTCAGGACAGTTGCAAAAATAATAGAAGACCCAGACAGATAACTCTAACATGCCCTCCACACAGATCCACCTACCTTTAACATTTTGCCACATTTGCTCTATCATTCTATCCATTTCTCCATCCATCAATCTAAATATCTATTATCTGTTTTCTAAATATTTAAGTGTAGGTTGTATACATCATGTTTCTTAAACACTTAATTCTTCCATTTGTATTTCCTAAGAACAAGGGTGTTCACTTACATAACGGCCTTAATTATCAAGTTCAGAAAATTTAACATTGATATAAAACTTATAGTCTGTATTCCAATTTTTTCATAAATCCCAATAATGTCCGTTTGGGCTTTTTCTCCTTCATTATTCCAGTACAGGATCATGTATTGCATCTAATTGTTATTTTCTCTTTAATCACTTTTTTTAAAATTATGGAAACATACAACATAAACTTTCCCATCTTAACCATTCCCAAGCATGCCATTCAGTGAGATTGGATTGCTCCCACCTTTTAGCTATTGTGAATATTCCCACTATGAATATTGGTTTATTAGTTTTCTTTTTAATCTGTTCTTACTGCTGCCTCAAATATTGGGTTCAGCTCTTTAAAACGTGGTCAGATTCTATTTATATATCTCCCTAATATTCTAGGCTCTCCCCTCAGCTCCTCAAAACCAGACCCCACTGTTCAATAATTGACCAAAAGTTTTTCTCTGTTCAGAGTGTTTATTATAAATTAAATTACAGTTCCACACTCTGCAGTGAAAAAGGGTAGTTGAAGGATAAGAAATGAAGGTAAATTCCAGTGTAAAGGAAGAACTAAGAAAAACCCGCCTAGTAAATATTTAACTTTAGAGTGGCATAACATAGCTTGCGACCTTCTGTTCCTTAGATCAAAGGAAGAAATGAGACTAAAATAATCACAGTACACAGCAATGCCAATTCATTTGGTTATCCTTTTTTCTTGGAAGTACTATAGTTTTGGTCTCTCTGCATAGTTTCAACTGTGACAGCTAAGGGGAAACCTGCTTGACCAGAAATATCCAGATAAAATGATTTTTTACTTTATCTACCTAAGCTATTGAGAAGTACTAAAGTTAGATCTTTCAACCTTCTTTCACTTATTCAACAGACATTTAGTATATCTGGATATGAAGACTTTGAAGATACATACAAATGAAGTTTTGTTCCCAAGGATCTAACATTCTTAATAGGAGAGACTGATGACATATCTATCAGGTATTAGAAACTGATATGCAGCTTACACAGAATTCAGAGGAAAGAGAGACCTTTACTTCTGGCTCAGGAGTGAAAAAGGTATTGTGGTACTTTAACTGGACTCAGGGAGGTAGGGACAAGGGCATTCCAGGCATGGTATGCAGCATGAGCACCGTCATGATTCAAAAAGTGTAGCTTGTGCTGAAGAGAGCAGTAAATGGTTCACTCTGCTTGTAGCATAATGAGCTGAGTTGGGGACGAGAGAGTGGTACAAAAGTCTGGAGAGGTAAGTTGGGTTCATATTTTGGAGGGTCTTTTCTTGACTGCCAGGCTAAGAAACATGAACTTTGTCCCCTCGAAATTGGTGAATCATTGAAGATTTGGGGTGATAGGTGTGGCATTATCAGAGTTGTGCTTTTACATGATTTATTAGACATCTTATGTAGAATGAATTTGAGTTAGAAGACAGTAGAAATTGACCAACAAAGGGAATTAACATGCTAGATTCGCAACTCAAAACGGTTAGCAAGGTTGACAGGTACAATTTAAAGGGCTTAAAACTATGACTGGCACACAGTAAATATTAGCTGTTAATTTTTATTATTACATGGAAGGCCTGAACAGAATATTAGCAGTCCAAATAAAGGTCAGGAGAGGATACTGTTGGACACTATTACTACAGGGTTTAGCAGTTGATTAGATTTGAGAAACAGAGAAACAGAGGAGAAAGAGCATCCTGGTTGACCATAAGATTTCAAGCCTAGTTGAGTGGAGAATGACAGTGTCTTAATAGAAATAGAAAAGTTAGAACAGGTTTGGGGAAAGAGGAAGGTAGGTTTGATTTTGGACACTTGGAGTTTGAGTTGTGAGTAGCTTTTTGTTTAGAAATGTCAAGCAGGCAACTGTACGTGGAGGACTAGTGCTTTGGAGAAATATCAGAATTGGTCACATATTTGGAGTTTAAGCTCATAGAGATTATAGCTGAACCTGAAAGATGTTTGAGAGAGAAAAAAGGGAGAGAACAGCAAGAAGGACCAGAAGACTAAAGCATTATGTCAAAGATGAAAACACAAAAAAGACTCACCCTGAAGTTGAGACATCCAGAAACGAGCATGGCATGGCCCTCTAGATTATTGGTCTCCAAACTGTTTCGATTGCACCCTCCTGTTAGTAAAAAAAAAAAAAAGTTCTAAGCAAGCAGTACCCATATATTAGTATTCATTACTCTGAAAAGTCACTTGTTTGATTTTTGACTGTTAGTTTAGTTAAAATTTGTAACTTTTTACCTGACAACATAATAAAGTAAGGGTATCACTATTAGCCCACATTTTTCTCAGAATGCTTTGAGCACTCTGCATTGATAGATGACCTTGTGACAAGTTGAGTGAGGACACCAGCATCAGGCCATATTTTAAATATTCAAAAAAGTTTCTTATGTGCCTTGATGTGAAAAAGATTGTAAATACTGCCCCAGAAAGATTAGAAAAAAAGATTAGAAGCACTGATGGCCTTCATTTACTCTGAAGACATATGACTATTTCCCTGAGATCTTATCCAGTATTTCCTTGAGATTAATATATGCACATACATGTACACACTCATATATGTGTGTGTCCATATATCCATTCAATGCAAATACAGTTTGTTTTTTTCCTGAGTTGCCTGGCCTTAATCTTATTGTTGTTAGCTTTGTAAAGTCTCAGATGGCAGCATCCTCTGATGCCAAACATAAATACAAAATACACATGCAGAAGTTTGGTCACATTTGCTTAGCAAGTAGATTATAGCTACATGGTCATGATCACACCCATGAGCAGCACACACAATAAATGACCAGGAATGGGACCAACCCCATCTGTAAGATTTAGCACAGTTTTTAATATAAGGCATCTATTTTAGTTTCTAGGCTAAGCATCTTGTAATTATCCTCAATCTAAAATAAAGAGAGAAAGAAAAATTTCACTAGAGAAATAGTGGTAAATTTCTAACCTGATTTTTTATATCCTTAACTTTATGATTATTTTTCTCCTGATAATTAATTGGCCAAATGCCCACAGAGCCTCACCCGTGAAGGTGGTTAAGCCAGGTAATAGCTTGTTATATTTATATGAAACATAGAACTTTATAGTTAATGAAATGATTTCATACATATTCTCACATTTGGTATTTATTAAGCTAGGTAGCACAGAGAGTCATTATCTCCATTTTGTGGATGAAGAAACAAGTAGCAGAGCCCAATGATACAAACCCAGTGTTCTTTGCTCTGCACTTCATTGTTGTATATGAAAAACTCAAGATACTGTTCTGTCTATCTTATGGGAATGATTCCTGACCTCACAGAATCTTGCATTATTGGGACGTAACAAGTTGATCATAAAAAGCAAATATAGAGGAATTATTTTTAAAATTTTGCCAAATAAGATAGGTGAAACAGCCATCTTTCTTTTCAGATCAGAACATGGTACAAATAGGTACTATATGAGCACTGTCAGTGTGTTGGGAAATTGTCTTTAGTGAATCCTAAATTCACTGAGGTCAGATAAGAAGTAGTTGAGGGACTTTTCCCAAATAGGTATATGGCTAAATATATGTTAGTTATTTGTCTTAGTTTGCTAAAGGCTGCCAATGCAATATACCAGAAATGGGTTTGGCTTTTATAATGGGAATTTATTAGATTAAAAGCTTACAGTTTTGAGGCTGTGAAAATGTCCATATCAGGGTATCATCAGAGATGCTGTCTCAAGGTCGGCTACTGGCAATCCTGGACTCCTTCCATGTGGCAAGGCACATGAAGGCGCCTGGCTTCTCTTCCAGTCTTATCTCTTCAGCTTCTACAGCTGTTCCATCTGTGGTTTCCTATCTCCCAGGTTGCTCTCTGAGCTCCTGGGTTCCTTCTCTCTGTGTGTCTGCTGCTTTTAGTCCTCCATTTATAAAAGACTCCAGCAAGATGACCAAGAACCCATCCTGGGTCCTGCAGTCCAGTCAAAGGCTTTCAACTTAAGCCATTCAATCAAAAGTGTCCCACAGGCATAGGAATGTATTAACTTTAAGAACACACTTTTTCTGGGGTCCATACAGCTTCATACTGTCACAGTATTCTGTAGTGTTCCTTAGCTTTGCAAATGCAAAGTTGTGGTATATATTCAGTACCACCAAACTTGTCCTGGACCACAGAGATGGGCATTTTTAAATGAGTTATGGTGTTTTAAAATGATCTTGCTGTAGATTTCCTAGCTGTGATTTGAAAGTATTTATTTTTTATTTATAATGGTTGCTTTACCCCTAGTGGGGTAGTTAGGAAACAGAAATTGAGATTTCTTGGAGTAATGTCTGCATAATTAAAGTAGCATTGTTATGTTCACAATATACCAATAGCTATAATTTCAAAGCACTGTATAGAATTTAGCCAGATGATCCCTCTTATAAGTGTGCAGCTAAGGAAATATCTCCTACAAGAGCACTGGGCTGCTGCTGCTCTTCCGAAAAGATAAGTGACTTCCTATCACCAGGCCCCCATGGAGTGAATTTGATCTGCTAGGGCTTTCTGTCTCTGATTGGTGAGCAGATGTTCAAGTCTCAGTCCTGGGAGCTACTGCAGCTTAAACAAAATAAATTTTCTTGTTAAAGCTCTCCACTTTGAAATGTGTAGGAATTCAGCATCTTGGCATTTTGAAGTAAAAGTAAAAAGGCTTGGTGGATTCATGTTTCAGGCTGAGAAAACCTATAGGTTCTAAAGTTTTTGGTCCTCCTCTCTGTTGAGTTACCAGCTCTAAAGTAGGAGGAGAACTTGTGGTGAAAGAACACAGAACTGAGAATCAGGAGATAATAGGTGTTCTAGCTTTGTCAAGTATTTGCACTCTGTACATTCCACCTGTAGGAAGTGTCTTTTTCTGTCACTTGGGAATATTAGTACAGGAGCTATTCTGTGTTATATGTTTGAAGTGAGATAAAGTAAAGCTACTTTAAAAAGTGTAAAGTACTATACAGTTGTAAGGAATTAGTATAGCTTTCTCAGTTGCTTTGTACTCTTTGAAGTGGTCTGTACATTCTTAATTCCTGATTGCTATGTACATGGAGGTGGGAGATTTAGGGTTTGGTTGGCTTGGAGGATTTGTTTCTTCTGGTGGCTTTTTTTTTAAAAAGGAAAAAAAAATTTTAATCAATGATAAAAAGCACTAAGCTGAGGGTAGAATTCACAGTATCTGTGAGTCAGCAGAATCTGTACAGCCAAATCAATACAGCCAAGCTTATATTGACATTCTTATAACACCCTCCAGATTTTTAATTGAGAATTCTGTGCCCCCTACAGTTTTTAGATGGATTAACTCACCAACACAGCCTTCCATTTTCCAGGGGAGCCTGTTTTTAGATAATTGTCTGCATTTGAGCTACAGTTTCTAAAGTAGAGATTTCCCTCAGTCCCAACTCTATTTGACTCTTCCATTGGATTATTGATTGTACAACATTACTGCTCACCTGAGCACTAGTACTTGAGAAGGAAAACTCCCCATATGCAAATTTCCAAGAAAAGAACCCACAGTGAGGCTACAGATGTATATTAAGCTCTCACTGTGTACAGGGCTTGTTTGCCTTGAGGATGTGCCAGAAGCAAAGACAATTAAAAAGAACTGGGGAGAACTATAGGAGCATGGAAATTTTAGACTTAAAAAATGTAAGCTCACAACTTCTCTAATAAAAGTTTTTTTAAAAGAAATTATGGAATTCAATATAAAGTTTATCTTAAATGAACTACAAATAACATTTTTTAAATAAAATATTTGAAATCCTTAAAAAATAATATGACACAAATAAGTCTGAAGAAAGTGAATAAGCTAATAGATTTGATTGGGTATCAGAAATGGTTTCTTGAGGAGAAAAATTGTTGTAGTCACCGATTAGTCAATGTTATAATACAGTTTAATTTCATTACAGTTTTACTGTAAAGGCAAACTTCTAATCAGTGCTATTCCCTCCCACCCCCCAAACCCCCCAAAAAACCTTAAGAAGTTGGTTTAAATCCATGAAATAATCTCAGAAATTTTGCTCTGCAGAACATGTTTCCTTCATTCCAGGGTCTTGGATAGAGATGGAAACATCCACACTCTCTTTGGAAGTCAAAACAGAGTCTTTTTCTTGGGAGAAAGGGTGAAGGAAAGGTGGGGGCCTGGAAGAGGGTGAAGAACCGCTTAGATTCCAGGTCTTCTCTGCCCCCTAGGTTAACTTAACAAGAGTTACAAACAGTCACACACTTAGCTTCCAGAAGTCTGAGGTGTCCATAGAGGTGGCCAAATGTTTTTGGATTAGTATGGAAGGAAAGCCTGCATAGCTCCTGATCATTGGCATTCTTGGGGATTTAAATTTGGGGCATCCCTAATCATTTCCAGTTAGAGTTCTTTGCTTATTTGGAACCAGTACATTCACTGTAAATTTAATAATTTAAGGGGCTATAAAAAATTATTTCATGTTTATAGAAGAGATGGGAGATGATTTTCCTCTATTTTAACATGTATTTTTATGTGGCTGAAACTGGGCTCTTTTTAAAATATGCTTTTAAAAAAACAAAAACCCACCAAGTAAGTAGTCTAGATTAGAGATAGAAAGAAGTGGATTGGGTCACTTGCTTCAATACCTAAAGGGGATTAGTATAAGAGTTACTTAGGAATACAAAAAAAGAAAATATGAAAAAAAAAGTTAGGAAAATGTATTTTTTTTGTTTTATTTCTTCTCTTGCCACATGTGAGGCCATTGAGGCCTTTGTTTCAGGTGTGGAATTAAGAGAGTACCCAAAAACTCAAAAATAAGACCATTTTATATATGTATATGTGTATTCCCCCCCCCCATTTTTTCTCCAAGTGAATGAACCCAGGACCTTATATGTGGGAAGCTGGTGCTCAACCACCTAGCCACATCGGCTTCCCTGAATTGTGTGTTTTTTTTTTAAAAATAAGATTTATTTATTTATTTCTCCCCCACCTCATCCCACTGTTGTCTGCTGCGTTCATTTGCTGTGTGTTCTTTCTTTGCTTGTATTCTCATTAGACGGCTCCAGGGACTGATCCTGGGACCTCCTGGAGTGGGAAAGAGGCGGTCTTTCTCTTGTACCATCTCAGCTCCCTATTCTGCTACATCTTCTCATTGTCTCTCCTCTTTGTTTCTTGTTCCGTCATCTTGCTGTGCCAGCTCTCCATGTTGGCCTGCACTCCTGCATGGGGTGGCACTACTGCGCAGGGTGGCTTTCCCGCATGGGGCGGCACTCCCGTGTGGGCCGGCACTCCACATAGGCCACCTCACCACGCAGGCTAGCTTGCCTTTACCAGGAGGCCCTGGGCATTGAACCCTGGACCCTCCATATGGTAGACAGGAGCCCATCTGGTTGAGCCACATCCCTTTCCCTGAATTGTTTTTTTTGTTTGTTTTGCTTGTTTGTTTGTTTTTTTTTCAGGAGGCACCAGGACCCAAACCTGGGACTTCCCATGGGATAGGTAGGAGCTCAACTGCTTGAGCCACATCTGCTTCCAAGACCATAATATTTTTTAAAGATTTATCATATTTTAATGCAATATTTTTAAAAGTCAAAGTTAGTATAGAAAATTCATGATGAAGAAAATGCTAAAATTTTATATAGATGGCAAAGTATTACTGGAGCCTTGGGCCCCCCTGTTTTTAGGCTTGGTACTGCATCTGGGACTGTTTAGGCCAGGAGTAGATGTCAACTCTGAGTAGTAATGATGGTATGATGCCATCTGGCATTTGTGTGATGCTCAGTACTTTTTGAAGCTTCCTAACAAATGCATTTTTCTATTTGTGTGCCACGTCAGGCCTGTAAGGTGCTGCTACAAGTGAAGAAACAGACGTCCTAAGAAGTTAAGTGATTTGCCAAAGATCATAAGCATACAACAAGTTAAGAGAGAGCCAAGAACCTGCACATACAATACATTTTCTTTTCTATGTACCCTGTACTTTACTGCCCTCCACTGTTCACAGCTGGGTATTCCTAGGCTAGGGATGTTGTGAAGGGGAAGAAGGATAAAATGGGAGAGACAACAGAAGAAAGAAGAGAAAGATGCTTATGTTGTAAAATCTCTCCTGGATTTCCACAAAGATTTTTGGAAGTGGTTGAAAATCATCTTTTGGGCTAAGGATTTGAGTCAGTGATCCAGGCTGAGACTGCTCATCTGTCCGAACAGTTCGAATATATATATAAATTAAAACAGTACAAAAATTGGAGTGAACAAGTTATAATAAATCAAGAACAATATTAGAGCTTTTCAATTTCTGACTCCATCACTTCCTCTGTCCTTGAGGAGAAGTAACTTATAATACCTGATCCTCAGCCTTCTTATCTGTAAAATGGGAAGAATAATTGATATCTTTGTCACAGAGCTGAGTGAAGATCATTTGAGTGTAAGATAATGTGTATATTCTGAAGCTCTTGGCATTTTTGAAAGAGTCTTCAGAATCACATTTCTCACCTCACACAAACACAGGATCCTGCCAGAAAACTAGGCAAGAGGTTATTCTCAGGGTATTCTCTCAAAGGGATACCCAGTAATGCAGAATGTCTCTTTGTTTTAGGATATAACCTAACCTGGTTTACAGGCAGTATTTCTCTCTCAAGTTCATGTCAGAAATCCCTTTCAGACTCTAGGCCTGAAAAACCAGTTTCTCACCATTCTTCCTGCAAAAATTTATTTACTCTCAGTAGGCTGGAGGGTCAAAGAGATTAAAGATATCTCTGTGGGTCAGAGGGGGCTGCCTCAGCTCACTCCTAATGGAGGCTGGGTAGGTGAGAAGGCAGAGTTTCCCCATAATGCTGTGTGATTTAGGGCAAACTCTTCAGTCCATCTGTGGGGGGGGGGGCGGCGAGTCATAGAAGGAGTAAATGAAATAAAGTACCTAATGCAGTATTTTATAACAAGAGTCAACATACTTTTTCTGTAAAAGGCCGGGTAATTTAGGCTTTGCATGCTACACAGTTTCTGTCACAACTACTCAACTCGACTATTGGAATGCAAAAGCAGCCACAGACAATATATAAAGGAATGAGTATCACCCTGTTCCAATAAAACTTCACCAAAGCAAGGCTGAGGGCCATAGTTTGAGGACCCTTGCTTTAGAATACTTCACTCAAATATTTGGTCCCTTTTCTTAGTCATACAAAATACAGTGTTTTGAATTGGGGATGGTTTAAGTTTGAGCATTAATGAAGGAATGAAGGAGAAAATGTGTTAAATACGATGTTTATATGCCATTTTCTATTCTGCAGGAATATGTTTTAAAATGTTCTGTTCATGCCTTCTATATTAGTCAGCCAAAGGGGAGCTGACGCAAAATACCAGAAATTGGTTGGTTTTTATAAAGGGTATTTATTTGGGGTAGGCGCTTACAGATACCAGGCCACAAAGCATAAGTTACTTCCCTCACCAAAGTCTTATTTTCACGTGTTGGAGCAAGATGACTACTGAACTCTGTGAGATTTCAGGCTTCCTGGGTTCCTCCGGGCTCAGTTCCACTGTTCTCTCCACAAGGTCAGCTGTAGAATGAGAGGCTCTCTGTGCTTTGCCTTTATCCAATAGGTCAGCTTTAGACTATCAGGCAAGCAGCTGTCTGTCTCCCTGGGGCTCCAGCTTCAGCAATCAAACTCCAACATCAAAACTCCTGTATTAAAAACCGTCAACTCTCTTTTGCCATGCCTTTTAACACCCTAATGATGTGGCCCAATCAAAGCCCCAGTCATAACTCAATCACGCCCAGGTACAGACCAGATCACAAACATAATCCAAAGAGACATTACAATATTTGAAAAAATCTTAAATCAGTAACAATGCAAGTACTAGATCATATCACAATCACTTTAAAGAAATACAGTTTGTCTTGGGGCAAAGTCCTGTCTACTATAGACCTGAAACTTAAAAAACAATCTGTTCCAATACACAAATGGACAAAGGGTAAATATTTTCATTACAATAAGGAGAAATTGGGAGGGAAACATGAGTCACTGGGTCCTCTAGATTTCAGTAAACCTGCAGGGCATCCTCCATTTGATTTTAGTCTGAGAGTCATTCTTAAGATGATGGTTTCTTCTCCTTGGGGCCATTTGGGGACCCACCCTTTCTACAGTACAGCTCTTGGTTCCATCCTCATCAAGCATCTGGGTGTGGGCCAGGCTCCAGACCTCCCCCTTCAAGAGTGTTAGGATGATTGCCATACCTTACCCAGTCTTTGGGTTAGTCTTAATATCCCCCTAGTACAGTGATGTGAACACAACATTCCCCATAACCTTTGGCATTAAGGCTCAACCCTCTCAAAGCAATGAGTTGACCACTGGGCCTTCCCTAACCTTTGGGGGACAGGTCCACCCCTCTCAGACCTGTGGAGTGCTGACTTAACTGCCCTAATCCTTGGGGAATGTGTTCCACCCTCTCTGTACCCTGGGCCAGCAAAACTCTCCCAGAACATCGGGCAGGAACATCCATCCTTTTCAACTGCTGGTGCAAGCTCACCCTCTCTGTACACATGGGTGGGGTTCCTCTCTTGGCCCAAGGTGACGTCTTAATTCCAGATCTCAGCTTCCATGTTTTCCTCTTAAAGCTGTTTCTCCTTCAGTCTCTCCTTTCCTTTCCTTTTTATTCCATGTTGACAGTGGTTTTGTTCATACCGCTCTCTCAAAAGCCTTATTGATGTAGATGCAGGCAGCAGGGGTCCAAGCCATCAGACAGAAAGACTTTCCATAAGTCTTTCCTAGATAACTGCATCTTCAATCTTGATTTATCAGTTCCAAGTTTAGTTAAGTCCTCCAATGGGGAACTTTAATCTGGGATCTTGATTTTTTTCAGAAGCTTGTAATTTCCAGAATTAGTTTCTGTTTTCTTTGTACTGGACAGTTTAGTCCTCAGCATATCTCTCTCATCTAGCATTTTGCTATAAGCTGCAAGGAGAAGCCAAACCGCATTCTCTGGGTTTACTTTGGAAATTTCTTTAGCTAAATGACCAGGCTTGCTGTTTTCAAATTCTGCCTTCCATAAGGCACCAGGAGTTAATCTTGCCAAGTTCTCTGCAACTTTAAAACACAGGTCACCTTTCCTCCAGTTTCCAAGAGTAATTTCATCATTTACTTCTAAGGCATCATAAAAAGTCTCTTTAGCATCATATTGCTATCAGCAGTCTCTTCAAAGCGTTCTAGGTCTTTTCCATCAAGCATCTTACAGTTCCTCCAAAAAATACCCCTTACCCATTTATATAACCGTTGCAGCATTTCGGTAATTGCAAAAGCATTTCCCTACTCCTCGGTACCAAATTCTGTATTAGTCGGCCAAAGGGGTGCTGATGAAAAATACCAGAAATTGGTTGGTTTTTATAAAGGGTATTTATTTGGGGTAGGCGCTTACAGACACCAGGCCATAAAGCATAAGTTACTTCCCTCACCAAAGTCTATTTTCACGTGTTGGAGCAAGATGGCTTCCAATGTCTGTGAGGGTTCAGATTTCCTGGGTTCTTCTGGGCTCAGCTCCTCTTTTTTCTCCACAAGATCAGCTGTAGACTATCGGGCAAACGGCTCTGTCTCTCTGCCTGGGGCTCCAGCTTCAGCATCAAACTCCAACATCAAAACTCCAACATTAAAAGCCCTCAACTCTGTCCTTTGCCATGCTTTTTATCCGTGGGTCCCCACCCACCAAGGGGCGGAGACCGAACACCCTGGTTACATGGCCCAGTCAAAGCCCCAGTCATAACTCAATCACACCCAGGTACAGACCAGATCACAAACATAATCCAGTATCTATTTTTGGAATTCATAACCATATCAAACTATTATATCTTCCTCTCAGTTTCATTGCTTATACCAGTTGCTATGTTGGGGTTTTTTCCCCCCACTATACTACAACCATATTATGATGTAGCCCCTGTTTCAAAGGTATGTTGTAGGAGGTAGTGAACAGGAACATACTTGAATTTTGTTTTAAAAGGGAAAGTGGCTCTTTTCCAGTTTGAAAATGTTAACTGTCCTGTGATTAGATCTTTAAATATCCTTATTTTGGGGAGTATGGTTTCCTACTTTGGCACTTTGAAAAGCATCTCCTCCTTTATCTCTTAGGGTTAATACAGACACACTGTCAAACACTGAACTTGGCATTAAACAGAGTTGGGGAAGAGGGTCTCTAGTAAAGCTACATTGTTCATTCTTGCAGCAATAGGGACTATGTAATAGCCTACCAGAAAATATAACTAACTGGTACCCAGTTATGCAAGGTTTTCTGGCTATTAGCTTAGTGCTTCCTTGCTTGATTAAATAAAAACCTTAGGTTAGCTTTAATAAAGACTATTGAACTTTGTTTTCTCTCCTGTCACCCCTGCCTTCTCTTGCATTCATTCTTTTATTGCATTCTCAAGTGGTGAGGTGTAGGGATTCTTTACCAGACCACCAGACCCCCTTGGTATGTCTTCAGTTGTATGTAACTCCCGGATTGGCTTAGTGGAATGACTGGCCCAAGGTAGTCCAGCCAGTAGGTAGCAGGTGAGTTCACAATTATAGTTCTTAGTTTCCAGAGTAGTGCTCTTTTACTCATTCTGAAATTAGCAAGTCAAGATAGGTTTTAGTATAGAGAGCATATGTCTCCTTAAAACTTGAAATGCTCTTTAGCCATTATAATTGATGGAATATGTCTTAAAGAATATATCCATGTGTGTAAATATTAGACCAAATTATCTTTTGTTGGTGGCATTGTTTTGTGTTGAATATCTAAGTCCTGAATTTCAGTTTTCATTTTTCTACATAGTCTGGAAGAATATTTAAAACAGCAACCCACAAAATAGATTTAAGTCCTATCCCCTTTCTTCCTTATCCATCTTTTTATTTGTATCAATATTCTTTTTTTTTTTTCACTCATCCTTTAAAATAAGACATACCGACAGAAATGGTGATTCAAATGGAGAAACCTAGAACTAACTTCAGTAAATACTTCAGCAATATTGAAACAAAGTGACTGTGACATTGCTCCCAAATGGGCAAAATAAAAACCATGTTATCTCATGACAGGGACATGATGAAAATGCAAGTCCAAAGAAGAGTAGAGAAGATAGATATATGCTTTGAACATAGGGAAATAATTGGTGATATGTGAAGTTAGAGACACGCAGAATGATTGGGGACTCTAACAAACTGAAAAGCCTTAAAGGCCACAAGTTGGAGTAGGGGCCAGAAAGGGGAAGATGATTATATACCAATATTTAGGCAGAACTGGTTTAAGGCATGTTTACTTGCATTTGATTGTGAACTCATCATTTTTAGTTAACGTTTGACTGCTAGGGATGGATCAGCTAGAACTTCAGTAGGAAGTAGCATTAATCAAGAATTGGACTTCATTTTAGGGAAACTTCTAGTGGTCTTTCTTTCTCGAACAGCTTCCTTAGTGTTAGGGTTTTAAAAGGTATAATTGCCCAACATCATTTCTGGCTTTGGGTTTAGTCATCTTATAAAAAAGACTTTGTTAAAGAGAATGAAGTACATGATAAGGAGTATAGAGCTAAAGCCTAAAGAATACAGAGTTTTAGAAACAAGGTGATATTGCAATAAAAGTACTCTTCTGTATTTTGTGACATTGATGATTTTAATACATCCTGTTCCATGTCTAGATGAATCAATGTATGGGAGGATTTGGTGAGCATGGTACCTCATTAAAAGCAGGAGATTTACAAGAGAATCTTAAAAGAGGAACACTTTGCTTCTGGGATGTTCTGAAAACTGCTTAAGCATCTGTATTTTTTCCAGAGTGGTAAAGAATAACTGGATTTTACAGTGACAGTTAGATTGGCCACCCTTGAATGGTGTGATTGAATCATCCCACTTCCATGATTTTCTCCTTTATCTTCCTGCTAATAGCATGCCAGACATAGGGGTATGCCTCTTAATTAACTGGTTTCATTAAGTTTTTGAACTTTGCTTGTCTATCCTGGTCATCTTCCTGAGAAGTTTCTGACTTTCACAAGATTTAGAGTTGGGAATGGTGTGTACCCACATTTCTTCTTAAATTTTTATTGTGGTAACATATAATACTACAGCACAAATTTCTGATTTTAATCACTTTCATATGTATCAATTAAGTGATATTATATTCATAATTTTGTGCTACCATCACCACCAACCATTACCAAAACTTTTTCAACACCCAAAAAAAGAAGCAATAATGCTCCATCCCCTGGTAACCTATAATCTACTTTCCTCAGAAAGTAGATTATTACTTATAATCTGCTTTCCTCAGAAAGTAGATTATTCTGAATTTGCTTATTCTTGATATTTCATAGAAGTGAAATCATACAATATTTGACCTTTTATATCTAGATTATTTCACTCAGCATGATATCATTAAGGTTTATCCATGTTGTTGCACATACCATGACTTCATTCCTTTTTAGGGCTGAATAATATTCCATCATATGCATACCACATATTGTTTATTTATTTTGGATGAGGGACACTTGGGTTGTTTCCATCTTTTGACAATTATGAATAAGTCTGCTATGAAGATTGGTGTGCAAATATCTGTTCAGGTCCCTTCTTTGGGGTATTTACCAGTAGAATTGCTGGATCATATAGTAATTCTATACTTAGCTTCTTGAAGAACTACCAAACTGTCTTGCACAGCACCTGCATCATTTGACATTCCCACCGGCAATGAATAATGTTCTAATTTTTCCACATCCTCTCTTAACACTTCAGCCATTTTATCCTTTGGTTTTTATATGTCATATCTTTTTTTTTTTTTGGTCTCTCTTTTTTATCCTTTTAGTTAGCCTTACTGATAATTTTCATTTCTTCACTCTACCTGAAGTTTCTCTCCTATCTTTTCAGCCTGCAGAACTCCCTTTAGTCTTTCTTTAGGCAAGTCTTCTATTGATGAACTCTCTCAGTTTCCATTTATCTGTGAATATTTTAAACTCCCTCTCATTTTTGAATGTCAGTTTTGCCAAATAAATTTTGGCTGGAAGTTTTTCTTTCAGTACTTTAAATACCTTCATGGTTTCTGTTTTATTTTTTTTTTTTAAGATTTATTTATTTATTTCTCTCCCCTTTCCCCCCATCCCGGTTGTCTGTTCTCTGTGTCTATTTGCTGTGTCTTCTTTGTCCGCTTCTGTTGTTGTCAGCGGCATGGGAATCTGTATTTCTTTTTGTTGCGTCATCTTTCATCTTGTGTCAGCTCTCTGTGTGTGTGGCGCCATTCCTGGGCAAGCTGCACTTTCTTTTGCGCTGGGCGGCTCTCCTTATGGGGTTCACTCCTTGCATGTGGGGCTGTCCTACACGGGGGACACCCTGCATGGCACGGCACTCCTTGCACACATCAGCACTGTGCATGGGCCAGCTCCACATGGGTCAAGGAGGCCCGAGGTTTGAACCACGGACCTCCCATGTGGTAAATAGACGCCCTAACCACTGGGCCAAGTCCGCCGCCCCTTCATGGTTTCTGATGAGAAATTGGCACTTAAACTTACTGCTTATCCCTTGTATGTGATGAATCACTTTTCTCTTGTTGCTTTCAGAATTTTCTCTTTATCTTTGGCATTTGACATTCTGATTAGTGTGTGTCTTGGAGTAGGTCTATTTGGATTTATTCTGTTTGGTGTATGTTGCACTTCTTGGACATGGATATTTATATCTTTTGTAAGAGTTGGGGCATTTTTGGCCATTATTTCCTCACATGTTCTTTCTGCCGCCTTTCCCTTCTCTCCTCCTTTTGGGACACCCATGACATGTATGTTTTCACCCTTTGTGCTATCATTCAAATCCCTGAGACATTGCTTAGTATTTTCTTTTTTTTTTTTTTTTTCCTCTATCTCTTCTGTCTGTAAGATTTTGATTGTCTTCTAGTTCACTAATTCTTTCTTCTGCTTGCTCAAATCTGCTGTTATATGGCTCTATTTTTTAAAATACATGTATCTTTTTTAAAAAATTAGTTTCATTCCTCACCCCAACCCCAGTTGGTTCCCTTGTTTGCTCATTGTTTTTTGCTTGTTGTTGTCTGCTAGTTGTTTTTTTGCTTGTTTTTGTGTGTGTGTGTGTTGTCTTTGTTTTTGTTTTTGTTTTTCTTTAGGAGACACGGGGACCAAACTTGGGACCTCCCATGTGGGTAGCGGGCACTCAACTGCTTGAGCCATATCCGATCCCCAATATGGCTCTGTTTTTAATATCTTCAATTGTGTCTTTTATCCCCATAATTTCTGTTACATTTTTTTATTTTTATTTTCTTGTGTCTTTTATACTTTCAAATTCTTTATGCTCACACATTGTCTTACTCCTATGCTTTATCTCATTAGCCACATTTTCCTTCATCACCTTGAATTAATTTAGGAGATTTGTTTGAACACTGATTAGTTCTAAATTCTGCATCTCCTCTGAAGTTTTAATTTGTTCCCTTGACTGGGCCATGTATTCCTGTTTCTTAGTATGGCTTGTAATATGTTGCTGATATATAGGCATCTGATTATCTTGATGTGTTTACTCTGAAGGTCAGTTTCTCTTTCTTGCATAGCATTTTATTGTTGATTGGCTTTATGTTAAGTCTCTTTGACCCTTGGTTTAACTTATTCTGGACCTTTAGAATAGTCCTTGTTTAATTGATAAGATTTTTTTCTGCTGTTCTTCTTCTGATTCTTGCCCTGGGTATGTGGTACAGATTTCAAGATTGCACTTTTTGTACAATTTCACCTTCAAGAGAAAGCTTCCTTTCCTGTGTTCCTTCTCTGGAAATCTTGATCTCTTGTGTTGGTTTTTGTTTTGCTTCTAAAGTTATTTGTTGTTGTTGTTGTTTTAATTTTTAACACTTTTTTTTCTGTCTCCAGCTGCTTTTTGCCTGGAGGGCAGATTCTGGGAGGAGAGTCATCCCATAGATCATTTTCCCTAGTCAGTATTTCCCATTCAAAACGGTGCCAGAGATCCAAGAAGTGGATGTACATGAAGCTTCGAAGTGCCCTGGGAGATCAGGAAGGATGCCCAAATTCTTGTTGACAGTTCCTTGAAGCTCTGCTTTCCTGGCCTGTTCAGCAGATGCTGTCCTTCAGCAAACTGTTCCCCACATGCCTGAGGAGGCACTGCATCTTTAAATCTTCACCATTTCTGCCCCTGTCTAGGGCTGAGTTGAAACAGTGGCTACTACCATTTTTGTCCAGGGTGGTTGAGACAGTAGCTCAGAGCCAGGACCCATCAATCTGAATTTACTAATCATAAGCCATGATCTTTGCTTGGCTGTACCCACCCCTGTTCTTGGGGAAGAGGGTTTTTATGTCCCTTACTGTAACCAGCAAGATAGCCAGGGACTGAACCCAAAGGTCTCCCCCCACACCTTGAGAGTGGAAGATGGGACACTGGCAGCTATGACATGGAGAGAGCCTACTCATTGTTTTTTTTTAAATACTATTTTTTTTAATCCCCCCCTTGTGGTGTTTTGGCGTGCTGTCTGCTCTGTCTATTCACTGTGCGTTCTTCTGTGTCTGTATTTATTTTATTTCGTCTCCCACCTTGTGGCTTGCTTGCTTCTGCTCTGTGTCCATTCGCTGTGCGCTCTTCTGTGTTTTTGCTTGTCTCCCTTTTTTTGTTGTTGGACCACCTCGCTGAGCCGCCTCTCCAGGGTGCTTGCAAGCCGGGTGGTACTCTGCAGCACTTGCAGGCTGGGCGGCTCTCTGCAGTGTGTGGATGAGCCTGCCTTCACAAGGAGGCCCCGGGATGTGAACCCAGGGCCTTCTATATGGTAGACGAGAGCCCAACTGATTGAGTTAAAGCCACTTTTCCCTCCTCATTGTTTTTTACTACAGTTTATCAGCCTTTTCCTCCTGTTCTTCCCTGAATGCGGTATAGTGTTTTTCTGGCTTCAGCCCCAGAACAGTTGTGTCAGACAGTTACTGCCTGTTGAATTAGTTGTTTTGGAGGAAGGACTGAGTCCTGGAACTCCCTACTCCACCATCTTCCCCAGAAGTCAGTCACAACTTAAATAAATTTTGCAGTTTCAGAAAGATTTGATAACTTTTGTGTTGTACCCATCCCACCACTACAGCAGTGTGTGCCTCCAAGCCAGCCAGAGATTTATTTATCATCTAATGACTTACTAGATGTTTGGGAACTGATCATGTCAACACGTCATAGTAGGAGCAACTCAAAATTTAAAAGCTGACTGTGCACAAGGGTTCTAAAAGTGCCTCCTGGATTATGTACTTTTCTAATATTTGTAAGGGGAGATCAAAGGACAGCCAAAATTTATTTGTAACCTAAATCTCACAGATCTTTGCACTCCAAATAAAATTTACCCATCATTAGCAAGTTCAGAGACATCACAGTAGCAATCATGTATCTTTCTCCTTTGACCTTTGTAGTTTACATGGCAGATTTTGCTAAAATCAGGCCTGTCCTTGGATCCATGTAATGAAGTTAGGTTGTTTTATGGTTTTTGATAATTATTTTCATTTTCAGAAAAAATATTTTATATGCCCCATTTAAAGAGGGTTAGATGGAATCTTTCTTGATTGTCAAGAATAACTTGTAGGAAACTGTTAGTAAAAATAAATAAACAGTAAGAGTCCTTAGATTACCTTGATTTCTTTGTTCTCATATCTGAGAAAACAGTGTATAGGACATTTGATTTGTGAAAATGCCATGTGGGAGCTGAGTTTTGAGGAGACCTCACTTGTTACTTAGGTCTCGTGGTTTTATCCTGTCATTTCAAATGGTGGGTCAACACTCTGCCCTTTAATTCCCTCCAGAAACCCCAGTATCATATTGATTCCCAAGTACTAGTATTTAGCATTCCTTTGGTGCTTATAGAGCTGCTTATAGGCCTCTAGCACCAGAAATTGGCTCCAAACCTTTTCTCTTTAATCATCGCCCACTAATGTCATTACACCAAAGAGAAATCTGCTTTGAAGATTGTGCTCTTGTTTCCTTCCATGTCTTTCCTCTCATCATTTCCTTTAGAAGGAAAAGCAACAACCACCAGAGACCTCTAGGACAACCCAGGCAAACATTTAAGAATGAATTGAACATCCTCATAGTTTCAACCTAGATTTATCAGGCTTCCTTCCATACTGGTGATGGATTGTGATCTGTCCAGCATGCATCCACATGGAGCCTGGAAAGTAACAAGTTTGGTCTTGTAACACTTTGGCACTTTTCTTTCAGCCCCTCAGAATTAGTTCTTGGGGAGCAGATGAAGCTCAAGTGGTTGAGTGCCTGCTTCCCCTGTACGAGGTCCTGGTTTGATCCCCAATACCTCCTAAAAACAAAACAAATAGGGAAGCAGATTTGGCTCAATGGATAGAGTGTCCACCAACCACATGGGAGGTCCAGGGTTCAAACCCAGAGCCTCCTGACCCATGTGATGAGCTGGCCCACGCACAGTGCTGATGTGTGCAAGGAGTGCCGTGCCACGCAGGGGTGTCCCCCACTTAGGGGAGCCCCATGCTCAAGGAGTGCACCCTGTAAAGAGAGCCGCCCAGTGTGAAAAAAGTGCAGCCTGCCAAGGAGTGGCACCGCACACATGGAGAGCAGACGCAGCAAGATGATACAACAAAGAGACAAAGATTCCTGGCACCACCTACAAGAATATAAGTGGACACAGTAAAACACACAGCGAATGGATACAGAGAGCAGACAATTGGGGGAGGGGGAAGAGGAGAGAAATAAATTTTTAAAAAATCTTTAAAAAAAAAAAAGAAAGAAAAACCAACTCTTATTGGGGAGTAGTTGCAGCTCAGTAACTGAGCACCTGCTTCCTATGTTTGAAGTCCTGGGTTCAATCTCCAATACTTCCTTTAAAAAAAAATTAGTTCTCAATCATTTATATACCTCTTCTGTCACTGTAATATTAAATCTTATAGAATAATTCCCCACAATACAAATTTTTAGGGGAACAATAAGTTTTTCTTTATTCCTGCTTAATTAAACTGTTTCTTGCATTTCACTTTGCCAGATAAACATTTTAAACCGTCTGGAGTTCTTCACTTTCTCCCATCACTCTTTTAAGACATTATACTATTATCTACGGTTACACTTATTTGGGGCTCGTTCTTCATATTCTCTCACCCATAATAAAACCGTTGACCAAATGTAGGTTTTGAACCTTTTCTCTCCTTCCAGATTTTAATTCCCCATTGTTTTTAATCATCTTTAAATTTCCACTTGCTGGGGTGCTGTGTTTGGCTTTGTGCCTGATAACAAGGTTCAGGTCAGGAAAGAACTGGGATGTAGTTGTAATTCAGATACTTCTTGCCACTTACTCAATTATTGGTTTAGGCTTAAACACTTTTGTGTCCATAGAGGCAGATTAGCCTAGGATTAGAAGGAATAAAAACATTAGTAGCTCCCCTGAAATAGAGCAGCAGTGCCAAAAACAAAAAGAATAAATTTGACTCCTAATTTTAAGACTTAGAGTTTACGTTTTTGTATACTGTTAATGGCAGGGACGCTTAAAATATCTGCTGCAGGCCATGGCATAAAGTATGAAAAGCCATGGAGAACTTGAAAAAACCTTGGAGGATGGGAAGCAGATTTGGCTCAATGGATCGAGCGTCTGCCTACCACATGGGAGGTCCAGGGTTCAAACCTAGCGCCTCCTGACCCGTGTGATGAGCTGGCCCACGTGCAGTGCTGATGCAGGCAAGGAGTGCCATGCCACGCAGGAGTGTCCCCTGCGTAGGGGAGCCCCATGTGCAAGGAGTGCACCCCGTAAGGAGAGCTGCCCAGCGCGAAAAAAGGGCAGCCTGCCCAGGAGTGGCACTGCGCACATGGAGAGCTGACGCAACAAGATGATGCAACAGAAAGAGATACAGATTCCTGGTGCTGCTAACAAGAATCTAAGTGGACACAGAAGAACACACAGTGAATGGACACAGAGAGTAGACAACTGGGGGGTGGTGAGGGCGGGGAAGGGGAGAGAAATAAATCTTTAAAAAAACAAAAGAAAAGAAAAAACCTTGGCGGGAATGACTTTGAAACTTATGGGTCACACTAGGGCAGCCAAGTGCCTTTTATTTTTTTCTCTCTCCCAAGTAAGTCGAAACTCCTAGAGTCACATAAGTATTTTAAGTTTGGGTTTTTAGCAACTTTAGATTTTTTAGTTGGAATGCCTTGGTGATTTGTGTGGTATAAGGTTATGTTTTTGCAAAGATTAAATCTTTACTAAAAACCTCTTCTGCACAGTTACATACTTTTTCAGATGAAAAACTTGAATGAGTTAATGAAAACATCCATGAAGAAAGATATAAAATAACCTGGACAGAAAGTCTTAAGTTATTATTTCTAATGTGTCTTGTGTATGTATTTGTTCTTAGATGTCGAAATGTCTACAGAAGGAGGATTTGGTGGTACTAGCAGCAGTGATGCCCAGCAAAGCCTACAGTCCTTCTGGCCTCGTGTCATGGAAGAAATTCGGAATTTAACGGTGGTAAGAAAGAAAGGAAAATTTTATGAGAAAAGTTTTAAAGAAATATAGAGTTGTAAGATGAATAACCAAAACTTAGACTAAGATATTTTAATATCAGGCACATTTACAAAGGGACAGTTCATTCCTGACTTGTGAGGTGGGAAAATGGGAAAAAAAAAGTTTACTCCTGGTGAGGTCTATGAGGGTGTCCTTTATATTTTAGTGGCTTTCCTCAGGCATGAGTGGGTGGTGGATTCTTTGAATTCGAGGTAGTTTAATGTGAGGCATATCTTTTAGGCGATGCAGAAAAGCAGAGATCTCACTTCCCTTCATTCCTTAGGCTTGATTTTGTAGTACTGCCAAATTTCTAGGTATTTTGTTTTGTTTTGCTTCTAGAACCTGTTGAAAACTATTAAAGCAGTTTATTCAACAGCAAAGCTATTGGGAACCAATAACAAAAGGCTATGGATACCCTCTCCACGTATCAAAAAACAAAACAATTATATCAGGGTCTCTCAACTATAGTGCTATTGACATTGGAATAGTTAATTGTTTGTGTAGGTGCCTATCCTGTGTACTGTAGCATGTTCTGCAGCATTTCTTGCCTCTACTCACTAGATGCCAGTACCAACCCAACTTTCCCCTTTCCCTGCAATTGTGACAACTAGAAATGTCTCCAGACGTTGCCATATGTCTCCTTGGAAGCAAAATTGCCCTTTGTTGAGAACTACTGACTTAGATGAATCAAATATGACCCTGGCCCTTGAAGAACTTACAATCTAATCATTACAACCACAGTCATTTATTCAATAAATACTTATTAAATACTTACTGAGTTAGTCACAGCAATGAGTCCTGATTCAGTAAAAGTCCAAGTGCTATGGGAGCACAGAGAACATAGCACTTTCTCCCTTGTGGGGGTAGGAAGGCTTGAAGTGAAAGCAACATTTTTGTTGGGTCTTGGAGAATGGCAGCAGGAGGTAAAACCGATTATTACAGTTGGAATCTTTTTAGAATTTGGTGTCATGTCCTTGTGAAGAATGTTCTATTTGGTGTCATTTTAGCAAATACTGAAGGGGCTCCCTGTGCTGGAAGTATCATTCCTGTCTTGGAATTATTAGCATCCTGGCACAGTGGACACTGAATTCATTCCTGATCCAGAACTAATGTTTTAATTCCTAAGAGCTGGTAGAGTAGCCTTTAACCTCTGACATACAGTCATTTAATTCATTCACGCAATAAATACTTCCTGTGCAACTACTGTGGCCATCTTAGATGCTGTGGATTCAGCAGTCAAATCGTCAAGATCATTGCACTCATTGCAGTATATTCTGATGGGGGTAACAGACAATAGCAAGTAATGAATAAAATAAGTAAAACAATGTCTCATTGTGATAAATGCATGCTAACTTCAAGGGTTAAAAATTAATTCATATTGTGAATGTACCTGGGCTCATGCTTGTTTATGTGAGGGTTTTCAGCAGTTGAACTTGGCTTGGCCTCTCTTAGAATGTCTTGTATTCAGAGGTAAATTTCCACTGAAAAGTAGTTTTTTCTCTTCTGTATTCCAAAGGCAGTAGTTATCTATACTGTGTCTCCATTATGAAAGAGAAGAGAATTAAAAATGAAATAGTAAAGTAAAAAATGGAGTGTCTTATTCATATTTGAGTGGGACATAATCTCATGATTAAGCTTAACAGGTTTTAGTGCTGGGGACAGCCAGGTTAAAAATCAGTGTCCTTAGTGCTTCCAGGGTTGGGTGGAATTAGGCCAAAGCAGCAAGTCTGAGCTCCAGCTTGAGCACAGAAACAAATCTAGAATCAGGAAAAGGGCCAGATAAACTCTGGAGGTTCAAACTCAGCATTAACTTTTCTGCTTTCTTGGACTTTGATATTTAACACACTTGGTTTACTTTTCAAGTAAACCTTGAAAAGATTTGATTGCCAACAGAGCAGGTTGTGGTATTGACTGAATTTCAGCACATTATAACTGAGTCTTTCTGAGGTTATAATATGGTTTCTTTGAGAGATTCAGTTTTGGTTCAGATCTTTGTGGGTAAAGACAAAGAAGAGCGAGAAAGAAAGTTTATTTACCATTCTTCTGTTGACGTCTAACTGAAATTTTCCTCCCTTGTACTCTTGTAAAAGACTTTTTAGACCTCTACCATGGTCTGTCTTTTATATCAGATACTTTAAATAGTTTCTGGCATTTAGTAGATGCTCAAAAAATATTTGAATGAATCAGACTCCTCTATTTCAGATTCATTGCAAAACAGCATCAGTGCCAGGTTTGAGTGAGAATGCAATCCAGTAAAGTCTGGGTGACTTTTCCTTTTGTAAGACTTGTTTTTGACTCTGTGTGGGCTTCCGTGACTATAGCACATGAAGGCATGCATCTGCCTCTCTGCCTATGTAATGTGGCCAAACATTTTAGCGTTTAGTCTGTGCCTTTCCAGAACTCAACAGTACTTACGACCAGACATCCTCAGAAATGTCAGAATCTCTTGGATTGACACCTCAAAATGTTGAACAACTTTTTAATAAATCTTTTATGTTTCAACTATTCAAACACAAGCAGAACTTTTGAGAATAGTCATAAGGTGTTGTGGTTTCTCTAAGACAGGGACACAGATTTCTCCAAAAACAAATAATTGAAGTTTGCTAGATGATATATTTTGTGATGTATTAGAAACACTGACCCCAGTCATTTTTGTCTGAGTCCTGTAAAAGCAATTTATCTTTACTCTCAGCTTGGCCATCACACTCCCCTCACTCTTCAAAGCTCTGTGTTGTAAATCTAGCTGGTGTTTACCTGGGACTGAAGTTGGTTAAAAACCATACCAAAATGATTGTATACCAGGGTGATTGTGTAAAATACCATATTTCTGCTCAGTAGAGCTCTGGGAACAATAATTATAACAGACTTCTTGGCACTGAATTTTTATCCTTCTGGACTTCTTTGAAAATGAATAAGAAGAGATGCAAACTTTGTCTCTTGTGGGATTGGGGGCTAGCTGACTTTGAAAAGAAAAATACAAATCTTCCCTAACTATTCCCAATGTTGTATTCAGCCTTGAATTAGATGTAATTTAACACCTAGGTCACTTTCTTTTAATTGCCAGTTTCATCTTTTCATTCCTCAGTGCTTCCAGATTGGACAACGACATTTCTAACATTATAATCAGATCAGATAATTATTTAAACAAGAACTCAGTGGTGGAGGTTGGTAGACCGTTACAAATAGGTCCTTTGCCACTTGAGCCTTGCCTTTAGAGCAGATCTTCGCAAGCTTTTTTATCCGTATGAACCACCTGAGGATCTTGTTAAATTACAGATTCTGAGTTAATAGTATTGAGTTGGAGCCTGCATTTCTTTTGAGTTTCTAGGTTATGACAGTGCTGGTCTGAAACCTCACTTGAGTAGCAAGGCTTTAAAACAGTGGCTCTTAACCCTCACTATGGATCATCGTCACCTGGGGGAGTTTTTTGCTTTGATTTGTTTTAACTAATGCCGGGACTCCATCCCCCAAATTCCTGATTCAGTTGATCTAAGGTAGAGCCCAGCTATCTGTTTTTCAAAAGCTAAGCAGGTGATTCTACCTGCAGCCAACCTTAGAGAGTGTTAGAATCCAGACTTTGCAGGAGTGGCTGAGTAGGCCTAGAAAAGATTTCCTACCATTATTTGAAACGCTGGACATTCTTTAACATAGCCGAGACCTGTTGAATTTTTTTTAGCTGTAAAATCTCATTGAGTGAATTCAGATTTTAAAACTCAGCAGTTTTCAGATGTTAGCTGTTTTTTGTTTTTTTTCGTTTTTTTTTTTTTAAATCCCCTTGCAGCTTTTTTTTTGCATGCTGTCAGCTCTCTGTGTCCATTCACTGTGCATTCTTCTGTGTCTATATTTATTATTATTATTATTTTTATTTTTTATTCCTCCCTCTCCCTTATGGCTTGTTTTTGCTGTCTACTCTCTGTGTCGGTTTGCTGCATGCTCTTCTGCATTTTTGCTTGTCTCCCTTTTTGTCGCGTCACCTTGCTGAGTCAGCTCTCTGCAGTGCTTGTGGGCTGGGCGACTCTGCGCAGCATGCGGGTGAGCCTATCTTCACAAGGAAGCCCCGGAATATGAACCCAGGGCCTCCCATATGGTAGACGGGAGCCCAGCTGATTGAGCCACAGTCACTTCCCAGCAATTTTTGTTGTTGTTTTTACTGTTTTGATTTAAATTTTTTTTTAATTAGAGGATTTATAGGTTTACAGAAAAATCATAAATAATATACAGAGTTCCCATATACCAACCTATTACTAACATCTTGCATTAGTGTGGAACATTTGTTACTAGTCATGAAAGAACAGCTTTATAATTGTACTATTAACTGTAGTCCATTGTTTACCTACAGTCCTATTCACAGTCCTATTTATTAAAAAATATTTATTCTAATAACGTATTTACAACCTAAAATTTCTCCTTTTAACCACATTCAAATATATAATTCATTGGTGTTAATTACATTCACAGGGTTATGTTGCCATCACCATTATCTGTTACCAGAACTTTACAGTCAAACCAAATAGAAACTTTATACAATTTAAGCATTAACTCCTCATTCTGTACCCCCACCCCAGTCCCTGGATGTCAGCAGTTTTAATGTAGTTCTCTGGTTGCGGTCAGGGGCTTGAGAATATTCTGAGACAGGATCTACTCTTCTACTTTGTTGGCATCACCCTCAAAAGTAGAAAGAAAAAGTTGATATGGGTCAGTTATTCTTCCATTTGGGTAGGCATCAGGAGGAGAGGTTGTTATTCACATAGATGTTACTTGCCTGCTTGCAAACAGCATGGGAACACTGACTTGAGAGCCGATTTAGTGGCCCTCAATTTACTGATAGCAGAAGGTCTCCCCTCTCCAACCTCTGCATGTGACTGGAAAACTAGGAATGAGATTATAGAACCTCCCCTCTTCCCTGCTTTTCACACACTGCCCTCTGAGATCTCTAGGTTTGGGATCATGAAAAGTAGTTTCTTACAAAAGAAAAGGTTAAGAATGGGCATCTTAGAGCAGAACTTTTTAAAAAAATCTCTGCCTCATTTTACAGCTCTCCAAGGTAGAAATGATAAAAACTCCTCTATCCTTAGGACTCTTTCCTTCCTGATCATTTGGATGCTTGCTGCCTAGAGGTGACCTCTAATGTCGCTCTGCTCTATCCACACCCTCCCCCTCACAGCCCCTTCCCTAAGGACACAGTACTATAGCCCCATGGAATGACACACTTAGCCACATCAGTTTCTCTGTGGCCACTTCTGGCTGGGGTACAGGACTGCACTCAGACTTTTGTCAGTTGTAGAATGCGAGACTGAGCCAAGGAGGTTGGAATGGGGTGGGGTGTTGTCTCCTGTCTCCCCAGCCCACAGAGGGCAAGGCATGCAGGGTTGGTTAGATGCCTTTACTGGGAAGAGAGGAAAAGGGTGATCTACCAGTTGGCTTTGGCAAAACAATTTCTGAAAACCTGTGTGGGAAATAGGGATAAATCACATTTTATGCTGTATATATCCTAGTTGTGTTTGAAGGCATTTTGATTTGGAAACCTCAAAATAAATAATGGCATTTGTTGTAATAAGAAAAAAGAAAACTATCCTTGACTCCTTGTTTTTGATTAAATAATCTCATGGAACTTGTAAAATAATATTTTACTCTTTCAAGTCAGGGAAGTAGGTCTTTATATCAACTTTGGGCTTTGGTTAAGTAAACTTGGAACAAGCTTTTGGAAAATATATTAAACATCAAATCAAATGAGAACATACTTGCAAGAGAGCTAAAACTTATGGTCATAATCTTTTCTGTGTGTATCATCTCTAGCATTCTCTGACGTTTTTGTGTAACACATCTTGGATATGCCACACAAATAGGAAGATCAGTGATTGATTTCCATGGTTAAACTTCTTTTTGTCCCTTCAGAATCTGGCCCCAACCTGGCCTCTCCTTTCCTGCTGCTCTCTCATATGCTTTCTGTACTCAGGTCATGAGCTTTAAAACCTAAATAGGCCATGTTCTTTGTGTCTCCTTGCTTTTTTGCATACTGTTCCCTCTGTCTGAATAACATCCTCATACCAGGCAAATTCTCTGCATCATTCCCCTAGACCCTGTTGAGGTGTCGGCCCCTCTAGAATATTTCCTGATGCCTCTCCCTCACTCCAGCCCCATTGCCACCTGGTCATTACTTTCTTTGATCCCTCATGGAATTTTACACCCACCTCTAATATAGGATAGGGGTTTTTAATATTTTTTTGTGACTGTCTCTAATAAACAATAAACTGTTCAAAGGTAAGAATTGATTCACTTTTGCATCTTTCTGTTTGCATTCACTGTTAGTTGAGTTGCACAAAGGAGTAAATAAAAGAGGAGAGAAAGTAAGAATGAAAAGAATATGCTGGAGTGGATGTGGCTCTAAGAAATTGGGCACCCACCTCCCACATGGTTTCTGGAGCCTCCTAAAGAAAACAAACAACTAGCAGACAATGAATGGGAAAAAAAACAAATGAACTAACAGATGAGGGACCCACTGTGACTCAGTGGTTAAGTGCCGGCCTCCTACATATGAACACCTAGGTTCAATCCCTGGTTCCAGTACCTATTAAAAAAAAATGTGCCTGAGTGGATGTAGCTCTGTGGTCGAGTGCCTGCTTCCCATGTACAAGATCTGAGGTTCAAACTGTGGTACTTCCTAAAAACAAAGAAACGAAAAAATCAACTCTCATTGGGGGAGCTTTGGGAGCAGATGTAGCCCAGTGGTTGTACGCCTGCTTCCCACATATGAGGTTCTAGGTTTAATCCCCGGTACCTCCTTTTTAAAAAAAAAACAAAACAAAACATGCCCTGCTGTCTTCTTTTGGTAAAATTAAAACAGCAGCAAAAAAAAAAAGAAAAATCAACTTCTCACCTTCTGCCACTCCAGAGTTATTAGTTAGTAGAGACTTCTTAATAAGTATTGATACATAGTTTGGAAGAGGAAAATATGAAAAATTGGTGTTTAAAGTTTGTAGAGCAGAGCAGATTATTGGGTTTCTATGGAGGAATCTTGGGTGTACATTTTATCCCAATAGTTGTTCTTTGTTCTGTAATCATAAAACAGATTCTGGGAAGACTGGTATAGCAGTTTGATATGGTTATGAATTACAAAAATAGATATTGGATAATATTTGTAATCTGGTCTGTATCTGGGCGTGATTGATTTATGATTAGGACTTTGATTGGGCCATGTCATTAGGGCATTGAGTTAATGGGTGGGGACTCACAGATAAAGGGCATGGCAAAGGATAGAGTTGAGGGCTCTTAATGTTGGAGTTTTGATGTTGGAGTTTGATGCTAAAGTCTTAAGCTGGAGCCCTGGGGAAAGAAGCAGAGCCGTTTGCCTGATAGTCTACAGCTGACCTTGTGGAGAGGCAAAGCCTAGAGAGCCTCACCTTCTACAGCTGACCTTGTGGAGAAAACAGAGGAGCTGAGCCCAGAGGAACCCAGGAAGCCTGAACCCTCGCAGACATCGGCAGCCATCTTGCTCCAACTCGAGAAAATAGACTTTGGTGAGGGAAGTGACATATGCTTTATGGCCTTGTATCTGTAAGCTCCTACCCCAAATAAATACCGTTTATAAAACCGACCAATTTCTGGTATTTTGCATCAGCACCCCTTTGGCCGACTAATAGAACTGGCAATGTTTTTTCCAAAATGCTCACTGCCTTCTTTGACACATAGATGTTTTTCTGTGAGTCTTGGAAAAGAAAGTCCACTTATGCTTGCTTAATTACACCAAATCTCGAATTATAGCTGTGTCTTCCACAATGTGATGATACAAATTCCCAGGTGAGTATACTGGGTTTGGTGAGTCACATTTCACACCACTTATAGAATCATTTGACACTTAGTCTCAGTAGATTTAGCTGATTTTAGCTATTCTCTGCCTTTGCATCTTTCTTTTCGTTTCAGCTCTGAAACTCAGAATTGATGTCTCATTTCTAGAATTGCATCCATCATTGAGCATGTGTTTAAATATTAGTTTCAAAACTAAAAAAAGGGCTTAAATTGCAATTCATTGAATAGTGCTGGTCAAAAGCCTTTTTCTAAGTCCCATCCACCCCAGTCCAGTGTGTTAAGAAAAAATTGATAAGGCTATTCCTAAAAGGCAGCTGAAAAATTCACCTTTACTCTTTTCCATACCTATTCCCTCCCTATCCTTCCCCCACAAGCAGGTGTTGGAGACGAGTCCTTTACTGCTGTCATGGGAAAAAAGCATCCTCCCATATCTGTTGTCAAGTTAGTCCAAAGGTCAGAAATTGCCAGTGTCAAACCAGTTGACAATTGCCCTGTAGTCCCCAAATAGAATACTGGCAATTTAGAAAAATGCCCTTGAGGGGAAGAAGTCTTATTGTAATCTGCATCTTATAGACTGATGAACTTTCTTGGGGAAAATAAAGGTGTTCCTAATCCACCTGTATTGTGTTGAAGCAAAGAACCTGATTGGGGCTATGTTACACGAGGGCACTGTTAGAAGCCATCATAAGTTTATCCTAAAATCCTTTAATTGCTTGGAGCTCTGCATGGATTAAGCAAAGAAGAATTTTGCTCTGGTGCTTGTATTGTCTGTTTCATCTGTACCTTCTCTCCTGACATATTTCCTGAAAGGCGTGACCAAGCCAATAAGAGAGTTTCCTAATGCCTGTCATTCTCTGCCACCCTGTTGATTGTCCCCACTATTTATTTACCCTTTTTTGCTAATTTCAGAAAGACTTCCGAGTACAGGAACTCCCACTGGCTCGTATTAAGAAGATTATGAAACTGGATGAAGATGTGAAGGTGAATTCACTCATTTTTATTATTCATATTGAAGCTAAAATGGTCATTGCTCAGTTCCTTAGAGCTCAAGATTTGATTAAACACAAATGAAAATGTTTCTATTGTGTTCTGCTTTTGTTGTATTTGGTTCTTAAAAATGTTAAGTGAGCTGAAATTAAAGTTTTCATTCTTATCTGGTTGTTCTCTGAACATTAGAGAGATCTTTTTTTTCCCCCCAGATGTTAAAAGGGTGCTGCATGTTTGTTTTTTGAAATTAGGTAGTATCGCTCATTTCCTGTCACAGTGTAGTATAAACATATCATCAAATCAACAAGACAGTATTATCATCTTTGCTTCTTTTTTTTTTTTTTTTAAAGATTTATTTAATCCCCCCCCCCTCCCGTGGTTGTCTGTTCTTGGTGTCTATTTGCTGCGTCTTGTTTCTTTGTCCGCTTCTGTTGTCGTCAGCGGCACGGGAAGTGTGGGCGGCGCCATTTCTGGGCAGGCTGCTCTTTCTTTTCACGCTGGGCGGCTTTCCTCACGGGCTCACTCCTTGCGCGTGGGGCTCCCCCACGCGGGGGACACCCTTGCGTGGCAGGGCACTCCTTGCGCGCATCAGCGTTGCGCATGGCCAGCTCCACACGGGTCAAGGAGGCCCGGGGTTTGAACCGCGGACCTCCCATATGGTAGACGGACGCCCTAACCACTGGGCCAAAGTCCGTTTCCCATCATCTTTGCTTCTTAATTGTAATCCCTAGTTTGTTGATCCAAATTCTGAGAAATCTTTGGTAATGTTATACATCTGTTCTGACCTTTTGATCTGAGTGTGTTTTGCATGAATTATATTTATGAGAGATTTAACTTGGGGGTGGCTCTGTGTATTCCTCGGAGTCCACTTCCCATTAGAACTCTCAGGGAAAGAGCAATTTTCTCTCCTTATCACTCAAAATGATAGTAACCGCGTATTTGTATAGGAAGTTAACAGTTCACAGCAATTTTCTGTTTTATTAGCTCACTTCCTCCTCCAGTAATGCTTTGAGATTTTATAGCTTAAAGATTGCTAGTTCCATTTTACAGATATGGGAGTGGGTATAACAAGGTTAAGTGACTCACCCAGAATTCAGAGCCTTGCACTGTTCAGATCAGGAACTTGCACTTTGAATTAAGACACAGTAAGGAAAAAAAAAGACACAGTAAGACAGCTTATACTGCTTGAGTACTTGCAGCATGCCACGCCCTGTGCTGCATGCTTTTACATATGTAATCTTATTTGATTCTCACACTAACAGGAAGGTTTTCCTCCTTGTCATTGTGTAACAAATACAACCCAGAAGCGATGGAGAGCTTGAGATTTTACCTAAATTCTTGGACTCTCAAGCTCATTATCTTTACCCACGTTCTTGCCCATTGGGCTTGAATCTAAACCATATAGTAGGTGCCACCTAAGTTTTCCTTCTCCCTCTTCCCTTCTTACCTTAGTCCCTGCTACCTGCTTTCCTCCCACCCATGAATTTACCTTGGAATCTGTTGAGCCTACCACCTTCTTATTTTTCAACCCTTGCTCCATAGTCCCATGTCAGGACATGAGGCAGGAGACAAACTGATTGGCTTGTGTACCTTGCTGGTGATTGACAGGGAGGGCCTACGTCTGTTGCAGATGATCAGTGCAGAAGCCCCTGTGCTCTTTGCCAAGGCGGCCCAGATTTTTATCACAGAGTTGACTCTGCGAGCCTGGATCCACACAGAGGATAACAAGCGCCGGACTCTACAGGTAACACTATAAAGACCTCACATTGGGGAAGCTGGAGTAAACAACTGCTTTTGCCTGCTTTTCTTATGTGGCTTTGGACCAAAGATTGTTTTTCCTTAGGCTTCTGTGAAGCTGACATGTAATTGGCATCTTTTTCCCCTCTTGACAGGCATACCATATAGCCATGGTGATAGTAATTTCCCACAAAAGAATTTTAATTTCCAGTCTCTCATGGTTTTCACAGCTCAGTGACTGAACTCTCCCCTTGATGAGCCCTCACTTTAAACAGAGGCTTAAGTGATAAATATTTACCTGTTCCCAGATGTAAACAACTTATGTTTGGGAGCCTTGGGAGACTCCAGGAAAGGGTAACTTCAGGTAGAATCAGCAGGTCAAGCCACCTAAAGATGGTCATTCAAAGCTCAGTAACCTCATTAGCTTTTTTGTTCATTGTCTGCCTCCCTTGACATCCTTTTCTTACTATTATTGTTTTTATAATCTAGCAAGTCAATATTCATACTGTGTGATGAACCTTTAGTCATTGGTTCTGGAAGCCCTGCCCTTGCAGTAGGCCCTCCCAGCCCTTGGAAGAAAGGTTTCCCAGATACAAGAGGAAAGGTGTATCAGATACAAAACAGTGACAGTGTTGTACCAACTAAGCCAAGAAAGTAAATTATGCTTTCTGCTCTTGTTTATCTTCAAAAATTGAAAATGCATGTATTACTCAATTCCTCCTACAACTATTTATTGAAAAACCAGGATATGCCAGCTGTTCTAGGCTCTGGGAATTTGGCAATGCAGAAAATAGACAAAAATCCCTGTCCTTGAGATGCCTGCATTCCAGTACAGCTAGATACTGAGAACTTACTTATTTTGCCATGAAGGAAATGTGTGCATCTAGAGAATTCCAGTTAAAAACCACTGCCAAGTCAGTTCAGATTGAAAAGTAAAATAGCCCTTCAAAAAGGAAGATAGGCAAATGACCAATAAGCATATTAAAAAGTATTCAACATGACTAGTCATCTGGGAAATACGAAATAAACCTACAACGAGATACCAGTTTACAGTAATCACTTAGAATGGCTAAAATAAAAAAAGACTGACGTTACCAAATGTTGACAAGGAAACAGAGCAACTGAAGCTCATATGTCACTGGTCAGAAAGTAAAATGGTATAATCATTTTAGGAACTATTTGGCACTTTCTTGTAAGTTAAATATATTCCTATTCTACGATACAGCCATTCCACACCCAGTTACATACCCAAAAGAAATGTGGACAATCTTGTATAAGAACGTTCATAACATATTTATTATAAGCAAAAACTGGAAATAGCTCACATATCCATCATTAAGAAAACATATTAACAGATTTTGGTTTGTTTTGTTATATTACTCAGCATTAAAAAGAAGCCATTGATTCATACAACAAAATAGATGAATTTGAAAAATACTATGTTGAGCAAAAGAAACCAGAGAAAAAATTACATAGTGTATGGTTCCACACACTGTCACCATCTATGGTGATAGAGGTCAGAGTCGTGGTTGTGGGGGACTGGAGGTGCAGGGATGGGTATTGACTAGAGAGAGTTAGAAGGGTTTATTATCAAGCTGGTTGTTGGCAAGAAGGGTGGAGTGGAGTTTTGCATTTCACTGGCTTGGGACTGTTGCAGAGACGAAGGAAACACAGGAAATTTCCATCCCTTCCTGTTTTGTCTGATGAGTCTACCTTCTCTTATGGTATAGTAGTGTATAAAAATTGCTGAGGATTTCGGTTAGTATGTTGATTTTTTTTTTTCAAGTTTATTTAGTGTGTTGATTTTTACCCCCAACATTTTATTACGAAAAATTTCAAGCATAAGCAAAGCTGAATTCTACTATGAGCACCCAATATACTTACCACCTAGATTCTACCATTAACTTTTTACAGCGCTTGTTTTATCCCCATTTCTGTCTATCCTTCTGTCCTTCTATCACTCATCACTTCATCTATTTTTTATGCATTTCAAAACTAAATTGTATACTTTCCTCTAAATACTTGAACATACATAATAAAGTTCAATTTTTTTTCTTTTTTTTTCCCCTTCTGTGTTAAAATTTTCATTCAATGGAATACACAGATCTTAAGTATACATAGTGCATTGGTTTTCAAGGAAGTATCACAATTGGAGAGAAGAACCCATCAGAGCAGACCGTGGTTTCAGTATCATTAGTCAGCTGCCTCTGTGTTCTCTGTCCACTCCTGCCTCTATTCCACTAACTTCAGATTCACATCCATAACATATTAAACCATGGATTTAACATTGGGAATTTTAATTCCAAAATAAAAATTATAGCTTTGTGGGAACTAATATAGCTCTAGTGACTAAAAATTGTTGCAAAAAGTTATTGAAGTAGGATTTCAGTTGTGAGATTCAGAATAGATTCTGACTACTTGTAAGGCAAAGAGGGCAAACTATTATTCAGAGCCTTAAAAAGGTTACAAGGTTGAATGATAACCTAACATTGCTTAACTACAGGATAACCAGAAACCAGCTAGCTGAGATTGCTAGCTTTGGACTAATTTATCTTGAGGACAATAATTCAACAATAGGGGAGGACCTTGGGTCAGGATGGGGGATGGGGTAGTGGTTGGAGACTCAGATATCCTCTTTGTAGAGTATGAGCTACTTGTATTTTTGTTTTTTGTTGATGACTGTCTCCAAGTCTGGTCATTTGAGAGCCTTAGAGTTTGGCCCTCCTTGTTTCAGCTCTAGACTTGGCCATGGGTTTATAGCTTGGCTTAGAAGTCTTCCTCTTATGTTACTGGTAACTTGGAGAGTATAAAGCCAGGTGAACTGGTTTTTCCCCAGGCTAATTTTTCACTCTCCTTTACTTTGTTACAGAGAAATGATATCGCTATGGCAATTACAAAATTTGATCAGTTTGACTTTCTCATCGATATTGTTCCAAGAGATGAACTGAAACCTCCAAAGCGTCAGGTGAGCTGGGAAGGCGTTGCTATTGCTGCTGACTGAAGAGCATCTTCCACACTGTGTCAGATATGTTCCTTTTCCTCTCAGCCCAGGCCATTTGCTGTTTCTTTTACTCTTTCTTCCCTAGACCAGAGTCATCCTCAACATCTCATTTATGGATACTTTTAACTCAGTGCCTCTGAGGTGGTATTTTAGTGGGAATACAACTAGTGAAGTAAAGCTCATTTCAAGGTATCCTCTGAAGTTTATCAGATCTTAATCTGGAATGGGAGAACATTCCCAGCAAGTTACACCTTTTACAACTTTAAGAAACAGTTTCTCTATGTGCGCAGTGATATTTGAAGGGAGTAGACTTAGGTTTTCTCTTGCTCTTTATAGTGGTTCTCTATCTAGTGTCCTGGCTGCATATTAAAATCACTTGTTGGGGTTTAAGAAATACCAGTTCCCAGGCTCCACCCCAAATCTGCTGAATCAGAAATATGTGAGGGTGGTGCCCAGGTATTAGTACTTTTTAAAGCTCCTTAGACTTAATATGCAACCAAAATTGAGAACCACCACTTAAAATTTTCTAAGTATAATAAGAATGAGTGTGTCTGCCTTTCCCTCTCTTCTGCCTGCCCTGCTTCAAAGGTCACACTGATTATTTTTTTCTGCACCTTGGATGCACAGAGCTCTTAATTGTAGTTGTAATGAACTCCTATCTTCTAGAGCTTATTGTTTTAGGCATGCAAATTGCATGACTCAGTAAGTGTTATAGAGACTCTAGGAGAATAGTGACAGAGCTTGGCAGGAGCAGAGCTGTGCCTCATTCTGCTTGCTTTGTTTTCTTAATAAAATTTTAAGTATTTTTAACAAATGACTTCAGAATATGTTAGCCTTAGAAATAGAGTCATTCAGTTGACAACCATTCTGCCCCTCTCTCCCATATTAACCATCAGAGAACACGTAGGAGAAGCAGGCATCCTAAAGGACGTTTGTAATCCTGACCCTGCACGGGGCCCTTGGATTAGCAAGTCCCCTATCACCTCTTTTTTAGATCAGGGTGTGCCTCACTGTGTCTCCTTTCTGGGCAGTCTTTGCTACTGTAAACATCCTTGACTGGAAGCTGTAAAGTGTTGAGAGGAGCTTTCAGTCGGATGTTTACAGCGGCAGGCTGCCACGGTCGTCCCTGGCTGCGGTCGTCCCTGGGTGCACATCGGCTTTGAAACATTGTATGTTGTAAGTTTTTGCCCATGGACTTGATTCCTCCTCTGACTCTGAGAAGTCACAACAAGAGCTCAGACCACTTCTCTACCTTCAAAACAAATGATACCACACACCTTTTCTCGTTTCAATTTGTTCCCTTCTTGTACCTATCAGAAGCCCCATTAAGAAGCAAAGTGGTGAGCTCTGTGACAAAATCAAGCCTTGCTCACTTTAGTGCTAACTGCGGCTTCTCTGTGGGTTGCTTGCTGAATAGATTGGCTATAGAGAAAGGTCGTGTCCTGTCCCCTCCTCTAAAGTCCTCAGTGCTCCTGGCTCTCTCAGGGTATCAGACAGTTGCTTGTTCCATCCTTACAGGACTCAAAATGCTGTGATGCATGTCTCTTTAAAAGTGTGAGTGTCTGAACCAGCTTCTTGCTGCCTGGGTTCAGTTCTTTATAGATGTTCAAGCCATTGATTGGTGTCCTGTTCAGGAAAGCTGCTGCTTGGCCTTTAAACGGGTGAGATTGCTGAAAGCTGGCCTGAAATTCTAAGGTAGCACTTTTAATCCTCCGTAGACATGTTTTTCCCTACTCAAATTTGGCTGGCACCTCCTTGAAGTCCTTTAAAAACGCCTACTCCCCCAAAAGTCACCCTTTCTGAAGGAGGCAGCAGTTCACTCTTGGTACTGCAGCGAATGTACTTTTCTCCAGACTGGGGCTGACTGCACAACACTGTAGTGATGCCCTAGAATGTGGTGCAGCTCATTTGCTGGCATTGTTTATCAAGCTCAGCTTCTGAAAAGATTCCAGAAGCAAGCCCTCTGATTGGGAAGGCCACTATTAAAGCTGGGCAGGTACCCCATTCTGGATTGCTCCAGTCATTCTGAGATTGTTCTAGCATTTGGGGCAATGTCCCATGTGGAATGCTGGGGAAAGGAGCTAGTCCAGATATACTGAGATGGGGGTCTGTGGCCCTTGACTTATCAGAGCATGCAGGGGAATTTCTCTTTTTCTTCAGGGAAGCAAGTGAAGACCTTTTGAAAACCGAAGATAACTGAGGCCTGACATCTGCCCCCCTAAAGCTTTGAGTTGAAAGTTCCTGCCCATTGAAATGTCATTATCTCTTCACCCATTTCTTTAAACCAAGCATAATCATTCCTTTGCTAGCTTGACCTCCATTGGCAAAATGAGTTCTATAATACAGAACAACCTCTGGCATGCATTCCATTCCAGTGATTTGAGAACAGTCTTGCCTTATCATATCAACACAAACCAGGCACCTCTACTTGATTTTCAAACAGAGTCTTATACTTCATCCCCAAAGACACTGCCTAGTTGGTAAGCAGCCTAAGAGGGTATAGTAGGCAGTGTAGGAGAAACTCTTTCCCTGCTCTCTCAACTTCTGGCAGTAGCTTCTGGAAGCGGTATTTAAAAGGATTTGCTTTTTGTCTGGCAAAAGGGCCATATTCACTTCCAGATCAACTAAAGATAGAACAATAATAGGTGAGGGGTAGGAAATGCCGGTGTCTCCCTACTCCCCAACTTCCTAGTTGGCTCTGGGTCTCTCAGCCTCTATACACTCTCATCACCCAGAAGCTTTTCCAGGTTGCGTCTAGCCTTTAGTGATTGCTCTTTTTTTTTTGGAAAATAGGAAGGGAAATCTCAGTGTGAAAATTAAATACACTGAACCTCTTTCAGCAGCTTTGAAAGGGAGTTAGCCTCTGTTTCTTGGCTAAGGAGGATATATGTATTTTATCCTGACCACAGCCAAGATACAGTTGACAGGTTGACCTTTATTTATAATGGTGAAAAGAAGTTGGCATTATCCATGTTAAGTTGCTCTGGAAACTGAGACCTAGATTAAAATAAAAGGGGACTGCCTTTTTCCTCTGCCTCAGCATCAATGTGTTCAGGGTTAAAACTGTTTGGAGGCGTCAGACTTGGCCCAGTGGTTAGGGCGTCCGTCTACCACATGGGAGGTCCATAGTTCAAACCCCGGGCCTCCTTGACCCGTGTGCAGCTGGCCCACGTGCAGTGCTGATGCGCGCAAGGAGTGCCCTGCCACGCAGGGGTATCCCCCGCATAGGGGAGCACCAAGCACAAAGAGTGCGCCCCATAAGGAGAGCCGCCCAGCGCGAAAGAAAGTGCAACCTGCCCAGGAATGGTGCCGCACACACTTCCCGTGCCGCTGACTTCAACAGAAGCTGACAAAGAAGACACAGCAAATAGACACAGAGAACAGACAAGTGGGGTGGGGGGGGGGGATGGGAGAGAAATAAATAAATAAATAAATCTTTAAAAAAAAACAAAACAAAACAGAAAACTGGGTCTGAAGCCTAGAAAATTGGTGCACGTTTGAGGACTTGCTTAGAAACCCAGAATGTTTCAAGCATCTGCCCAGGCTGAGTAAACAGCCATCAGCAAACCTTATCACACAGAGACCCTGAGTTCTCAGAGACTAGCTGTAAGAATCCCGATTGTAGTATCCTGGGTCCCCAGCCACAGAACAAGCAAAAGAATGCCCAGCTCAGTACTCTGTTTTTTAGGGGCCGCTAGCTTCTCATATTATCACTATAGAATCCTAGAGGTAGCAAAAGAGAATTTAAGGACTGTTACTGCTAACAACTTTTGAGTTCAGAAGAATTTGTCATACTACCAACTTGGGTTCAGAAAACTACTTTCCTGCCTCTCTAAATCACCATTCAGCAAGCACTTTTTGAGTGCCTACATGGGAATGGTAGGGACAGTGCGAGAGAGAGCTAGTCTTTGCCCTCTTAGTGCTTTACAGTCTTGTGGGGAAGGCAGTTAATTCAACAAGCATGTTCAAAAATATAATAAAGACGTACAGATACTGTGGAAGAACAGATTGGGGTACCTAATCTAGTGAAGGAATGGGGTCACTACCAACTTTACAGTATCACTTTGGGGAGCTTTGAGGCAGTACACAGGGTCTGTACCTTGAAGAAGTGTCTTTTCCTCCTTTACAGAGCCATTGTTTCCCTGGCACAGTTAGCCCAAATCAAGGAAACTTGTATATTTAGCTAATATTTTTGTTTAACCAGCCCGTGTAGTTGTATGTTTTTATTGTTTTTGTTGTCCCTGGCAGGGCCACCATGTCATAGGTCACTGGAGCAGACCACTGGTCTCTGTGTAAGTAGTCAGGGGCCGGCCAGCCCCGGACCCTCCGGGCTGTAACCATGCTGTAGTGTGTGTAAACATCCTACACTCTCAGCTGTGAGCTCAAGGTGGCTGGGAGAGGGTTGTTTACTCCTTCTGCCATGGAAAACGTCAGCTGAAGAAGGAGCAGTGTCTTCACCCGGCCGATCGGACAGAATGCAACCTCCCTAGACAGTCAAGACAGCACCCTAGTGGAGAGCTGTCAGGCCCCCTGGGTTGTACTTCTGTGGCCAAGTATGAGCAGAACCAGATGTGACACTGGGTAGACAAGGCTCTCAGTGACCACAGATCTTTCGATGTGCTGTAAAAAAACTGGCCACTTGCCTACCAGTGCTCTTGATCCTAACATTTGATTCTGAAGTTCCCATCCAGGAAAACCCCCGTTTCTCTTTCTCCTGCTCTGTCCCTGTCAGGTGGTGGGAACAAAATAATGAGTGCTGCCTAAATGGGAAATTGGGAGCCAGCCTGAGAAGCACGATGCTTGGGTTGCATCTTCCTGACGCTTGCAGTTAGCACTGTTCTCAGATCACAGGCCTTGACATCATTAACTGACAAGCACTGCTGGTGTGTGGCTTTTAGTTATGGTAATTATTTGCCCATTTGCAACTCATCGCGCAACGGGTGATTACTCTCTACTTCAGAAAATTGGCTGTCTGTTTTGTGAAGCCTGTGGAATCTGTTATTTTTAGTTTGATTTAGCACAACTGGTCTCTTCGTATTCCACTTTCCCTTGGCTTTAAATGTAGAGAACTCAGCATTCAGCAGGCAACTGCACAGAGACCTTTTGGGGGAAGAGTGGAAATTCACTGCGGTGACTGCTGAGTCAGTTCTTTTCCCTTACCTGCCTCTCCTTCCACCCCACAGGAGGAGGTACGCCAGTCTGTGACTCCTGCCGAGCCTGTTCAGTACTACTTCACGCTGGCTCAGCAGCCCGCCGCCGTCCAAGTCCAGGGGCAGCAGCAAGGCCAGCAGACCACCAGCTCCACGACCACCATCCAGCCAGGGCAGATCATCATTGCACAGCCTCAGCAGGGCCAGGTCTGTGAGCTGCCAAGGGTGCCCACCCAGCAAGACAGCTCCTCTTAGGTTCAGGATGGGGAAAGAAGCTTGACTAGGGCAGAGAGGCGGCCAAATCATTATAAAGCACTGGATTTGAAGTCTGGAAACCTAGGCTTTTCCCCAAGTTCAGCCCCTGAGGTAAAGTGTCACCGTCATCTCTCTGGGCCTCAGTTTCCTCATGGGTTATGATGCTCTCCAGGATCCATATGAGCTCAAAAATTTTAGAAGGGAAAGAAAAATCTCTAAAATGCTCCCATGAAGAGTATTAGAATCCTTGTAGAAGGTGTTTTAAGTGGACTCCCTGCCTGCTATGTACATGTCTATACCAGAATTGGAATCTGTGCCCTTAATGAGGGTTATTGGGTATCATTGCCAGCTTGCATCCTCTCCAACCCCTCTCCCCCTCATTTCTCTGTCCCCTATACTTGTGTTAAGTGATTTGTTCTTTTTACAGTAGTAATCATGGGGTTCTTTCTCTCCCCAGTAGTGTCTTTGTGAGAGCAGTAACATCCACGTTTGTTTAGGGGTCATGGGAGGCTGCAGAGAATTGTCCTCTGAATCTAAATTCCCTGCCAGTCATTAATTCATTTATTCATCAAACATATATCGAGCACTTCTGTAGGTAAAGTCCTATGCTGTGTACTGGGGAATACGAGCATGAATAAAATAGATTCTGTTTTCAGGGAACTTACAGTCTCATGGGAGAGACAAATATTTAAAGATTATACCACCTTATGGAAAATATAAGACAGAATTGTATACAGAATGTTAGGCAGACACATCTAAGGGGGTTCCTAACAAAAATGTGATGAAGGTGGTAGAAGAGGATATCAGAAAAGGTTTCTAAGGGAATGGTAGGAGTCTTAGAGGGAACAGTGGAAATATAAAAATTAAAGAAGAGAGGGAGGGCATTCCCAGGAGAAGGCACAGCATAAGCAAAGGCTCGGAGTGAGAAAACAGCATAGGGAGTGGTGGGAAAGTGCAGTCAGCATAGGGAAACATGTAGGCAAGTCTGAAAAGATAGGCAGAGGGCATATCCTGGGCTGCCTGCTGTATTCTGGTAAGGAGCTGGGTTTGCCTAGAAGAAAAAATGGAGGAGGGGGGACTTTAAATATTAATTATCATTTTAGGATTTATTCCTGTTCGTTTTTTTTTTATCCATGTAACAAAAATTGAGTGCTTGCTCTATGTCAGGCACTGTGCTAGGCAGGAGGAGCTCAAACATGAGCACAGCCCAGGCCCTGCTTCATGGTGTTCCTTGCACTATGACACCTAAGGAACCTTATCTTGCTAGTGCTTTAGCCTCTACAGTGGTGGGAGTTTGACCTGCCAAAGGCTTTATCAAAACCTTTACAGAGCAAACATCAAGGGAGTCTGCCAAGGACTGACTCTGATTGGCTGATCATCCTAAGATGCTCATGGCCATTGTGCCCTGACAGCAAGGCACTCCATACATTATTTGACAGCTGCCCTGTTAACACAAGCTCTCATTTTCCTGAAATGATTTAGAAATACCTTGGAAATCCTCTTGGGAAAATTGGGCTGATGTATTACAGTGATAAGTTGCCAGCAAGCTAGCATGCTTTTTTTTTTTTAAGTCAGCAAAAATTTCATCACTTTTTTTGCCACTCCAGACTTAGGCGCTTTGGAGCTGATAAGGCTTGTGAGGGTGGTGAGGTTGAGATTGGTCCCTCCCAGCTTCTCCCAATTGTTGTTTCACTGTCTGCCTCAGGGTGGCCTCATGCTGTGTCACACCTCCCTCTCCCTGTACTGTTAGGTATTTCAAGTTGAGTGCAAAGACTTTTGCAGGGCAGAATACATAATAAAGGAAAGTTGGAAGGACAGGATAATTTGGTAAAAGTGATTCCTGTGTTTTCTGTCATAAAATTGGAAACTTTTATTCTTGGAAGTTTGGGAAGTAGGCTGAGTTGAAAATTGTGGAGTAAAAATGGAAGAGAGATTCCTGTTGTCCTAGCCACACTGCAAATATTTTTACTTAGATCCTTCTATTATTCTTCCCCTCCCTCCCTCCAGTTTGTAGTAATTTCTCCCTATTTAGTAATCCCTTGAATCCTCATCTAATGCTCCCAGAGCACTTCCCCTTCCCTTGTAATTTTAGATGCGTAGTTTTAATGTACAGTAGACTTACGCAGTCAGAATGTAAAAGTATGAGGATAACAACTTCAATTTATGCCCTTGATCTGTTGAGACTCCCAAGAGTCTTCTCATTGAGATGATTCTTTTTTTTTTTTTAAGATTTATTTATTTTATTTATTTAATTCCCCTCCCCTCCCCCGGTTGTCTGTTTTCTGTGTCTTTTTGCTGCGTCTTGTTTCTTTGTCCGCTTCTGTTGTCGTCAGCGGCACGGGAAGTGTGGGCGGCGCCATTCCTCGGCAGGCTGCTCCCTCCTTCGCGGTGGGCGGCTCTCCTTACGGGTGCACTCCTTGTGCGTGGGGCTCTCCTACACGGGGGACCCCCGTGTGGCACGGCATTCCTTGCACGCATCAGCACTGCGCATGGGCCAGCTCCACACGGGTCAAGGAGGCCCGGGGCTTGAACCGTGGACCTCCCATGTGGTAAACGGACGCCCTAACCACTGGGCCAAAGTCCATTTCCCCGAGATGATTCTTAATTCAAAGTGGAGAGAGATCATGTCTGAATTGGGTTGGAGTTGCAGGTGTCATTTTAAAAGGCTCCCCCCACCTCCCCACACCACCATCCCTGCCACCACCAGTTGAGTTAGATAGGTTGGGCTCACTGTTCTAACCTGTAAAGGCCACATATAGGACTAAGGAATGACTAATTGACTCTTTTGACAGTTCAAGCCTTTGCCATCTCTCAGAGAAACAAATTTCACAGGACTCTAGTCCACTGAGTCTGTACAAGAGGAACAAAATCTGCCAAGTCATGTAGACTGAAATTCCTTAAATCTGAGACTCATTTTTCTAGAACATTAACGATTTTGCTTTATTAGATTCTGTTCACTAGGGATAACCTCAGTGAAGAGTCCAGGTAGTTTTCCTCTCCCTTGGGAAGCCATGCTGTGGTCCAAAGCAGCCATCTGGCTAATATGGGCAGGAGTCATTCTGCTTCTTGAATAGGGGTGAAAGCCAGTGGACACCAGGCTCAGCATCAGGGGTGCACTCATGTGCTTTATTTTCCTTCCAGTGTCTCATGTGCCAAAGGAAGGAGCCCAGAACCCTGAATAGTCTTAAATTCATACTGACCCCATTTTCCATTTAGTTTTGTCCTTGAAATTTTCCTTCTTCAGACTTGACTTTGTCCATTTTGTAAGTGAACCATCACAGTTTGCTTTTGATTCTTTTTGCACCATATAGGCCTTAACATTGAAGGGGCTATGGAAAAATTGCAACATTTGAGGCATAAAAATTTATGTTTGGGGCCTAGACATATATTTTGTAGTATGAACTTAAAAAACCTGTTTACAGGGGAGCAGATGTGGCTCAAACTACTGAGTTGCCCACCTCCCACATGGGAGGTCCTGGATTTGGTTCCCGGTGCCTCCTGAAAAAAACAAAAACAACAAGCAAAACAAATGAAGAAACCAACCCAGGGAAGCCAATGTGGCTCAGTGCTTGAGCACCGACTTCTCACATACAAGGCCCCAGGTTCAATTCCTGGCCCCTGGTACCTCAAAAAAAACAAAACAAAACAAAACCTGTTTGCTTTTCCCATCTTTTGTTTCAAAGAGTAATATTAGCAATATTCTAAGCCTGAAGGACACTGTAGGTTGAGTGTTGTCATTAGTATTGAGATGAGTTCAGGCATTAATGGAGAGGGTTTACTCCCAATTAATTGCTTGCTATCAGTCCCGTGGTAATCCTGGCTCCAAACCAGAGCTCAGTCAGCCTTCTTGTGACTTCCTTCCAGACCACGCCTGTGACGATGCAGGTTGGAGAAGGTCAGCAGGTGCAGATTGTGCAGGCCCAGCCTCAGGGGCAAGCCCAGCAGGCCCAGAGTAGCACTGGACAGACCATGCAGGTGATGCAGCAGATCATAACCAACACAGGAGAGATCCAGCAGATCCCGGTAAGCCCCGCATGGCACCATTCTCAGCTTCATAATAGGAAATGCTTGAAGATTTCATATATGCACATACATAAACATGCACATACATACACCCGCATGTACATACATATACATACATGTATGTGTGTGTGTGTATTTTTTACCCATATATCCACTGCCCCCAGACTGCAATTTGCTTCACTATGTTTACTCCCTACTTTCCTTTAATCCAGGTTCACTATGGGGCAGATATTCTCGATTTTGCCTCATTGCACCTACGCAGAGAAATCATTGTAACCACCATCTCATGCCAAGGCAGTCCTGTCTTTTGATTAGCAGACAGTAAGAGGGAGGTATATGGTAAAAGCCATAAATACACTTGTTGCATATTCATGAGTCAGTTCCCAGTGGACCCTGCAGTAAAGTATATTTTTGGCTTTCATTTAACTTATCCATTCCTTCACTGTGGACTGCTGCTTCCTGTGTGCCTTAAGGGATTTCATTTCTTAGATTTGTTGGCTTTTTTTTTTTTTAACTTGTTCTTTTGTAAAAATGTCCTTGTCTTAACACTTGAAGTTTGTATAATGGTCATTTGCCACCAAAAATGTGGAAAGCAAATGATGTGGAGCAGTCCTTCTCTTTCCTGTTGCATGCCCCTCTTTCTATTGTGAATGAAATGTAGCTGGTACAGAAACTCACTTGAACTTGGTTGTCAACCACTTCCTCTTTGAAAAACATCCTCAGCCCTGTTTAGGAACTATTCTTATTAAGTTAACATGGTAATATTCTAAGAGAAGGCTTGAGAAAGCAGAGAGAGAGAGAGAGAGAGTGTGTGTGTGTTACATGCATACCACCCATCAATTACAGGTGACTGAGCCCTGCCTTGCCTCACTGTTTTTCAGCCACCAACCCAATACCTCTCTCTTGAACGGTTCTCATTTTTGCTTGTGAATACACCAAGACACATTTATTTAAGCCAGAGAAGATCTCCTACCTTACAGTGACTTTAATTGTAGAGTTCTTAACCATCTTGGGCACCGAGCTTTGGCCTAGAAAATGTGTTACAGAATTCACAACTTCATCTTCACTGGTCTTATACACCTTCTGCAGGAGTCTGGCAAAAGGCTCTTTAGGTACGTCTTCAGAGTACCTGTAATAAAGATGAGTTTCGGGAAGGAAACTTCCTTTTGAAAGCCCAAGGGATAGATTTATTGCTCTATAATTAACATAAAAAGACTGTGAAGCTCCCAGACCTATCCTTATGGTAAAGGACTGTGAGGCAGAGCATGACCAGGTGCATTAACCCAAACCTCAAGGAACAGAGCTTCTTGCTTCCGTCTAAGAACTGCTTGGAACCATTTGGCTTTCTAGTCACATTTAGGTTTCTACAAAGAGCCCCTCTTACCAGCTAGGAAAAAAAAAAGTCCCTATGGCTGTCAGAACCCTTTTCCCCACTCCTGGAATAAGGCTGAGTTCAGGCCTTCATCCTGTGATCTTTGGCTGGAGTTCTGGTGACCTGTAGGACCAGCCACCATCAGTCTCAGATAAGATTTCACAATTCTCCACCCAGCTGCCTTCATCTTCACAAGCATCTTAATTTAACATTGTTGCCTTGAAAACTGCATTATGGGGTTTAGGTAGAAAATTTAGACTTGGAGCCACAGCTTGAGCTCCTGGAATATTCTCAGAAAAGAAATGACTGCAGATCACAATATTCTTGTCCTACTTCCTTTGAACCAGTTTATTAATTTGTTTAGGTTTTGTGCCCCTCCATCTTTCCTCTAGCTGACAATTCTGGGATGTTGTATCAAGAACTTCAGAGTTAGTCTTTTCTTGGTGGTTCATATCCTCTTTAAGGCTAGAAGTTTCAAAGAGGCAGTTTGCTTTAATACTGCATGCAGGAATGCAGCTTTATCTCATCAGCATTTTCCTCAGGGGAATAAAATTCCCTTCAGTAAAGTCTGCGCTTGAAAGCAAGAGGGGAAATATACTCCAGCACACAGAGGCAGGATTCTTGCCTGGTCAGCCAGGGGAGGGTGGTGGTTTCTGGGTCCCCAGAATAGAGACACACGAAATCCACCTGTGCTCCTGGAACGTCTTTCATCCCCCAGATCCTGGGTGTGAATACCTGCAGTCCTTCTCTGCTGAGCTACAGTTCCTCTCACGTTGAAACTGCCTTGGTGTCCTCTCTTCATTCTCACGCTCGAAGCAAAATACTTTCATGGTACACTGGAGCGTTAAGAGCCTGAGTTAAGGCTTTTAGCACACAATTAATTGCGGCATGTGGTATTATTGTATTATCTGAGACTTAATCGTAAGCGTGAGGGACTCTAAAGGCACTTTTGTAGCTTTGGTTTCCCATGATGGGGCTTTCTGCAAAAGGCTTATTGATTCAGCTTCCCCTTGGGAGGTGTTTGGCCGAAGCTAGTGCTGAACACCAAGGATCCTTAAAGGGCCCCAGGCCCCTCCACCTCCACTCCTGTTGGTCTGGGCCAGCTTTTTCCCTCCAAGATTTGCAGTGTAGGGTTGTGCAGTGCTAGGGCAGTGGCACAGGGCCATGGCCGTCTGCTTTGGGCTTCTGGTGGACACCAGAGCTCTTAGCATAATTGGGTCAGTCACCCCCAGAACCAGTGTGGGGAAGTGTGGAGATGGAGGGGAAAGACGCCCATACTAATGGTACACGCATTCTGAAAATGTCAGATAATTTTGGGGATCAGTTCCTAAGACAGACTGTGATCACACAGCCAAGAGCCAGGGAATCATGAGGATGCAGCCATACTGTTTTCACATATGCGACACGATCCTCTGGTAATTTTTTCCAAGGTCCATTCAGGGAATATAGCCTCTTTCATGTTGTGTGTCTTGTGGGGTGGAGATGTTGTGGTTTTGCCTGTTTTGACCTCTATTTAAAAAGGAACTTTTCTTCTGGATGGGCTTTGGAGATCTTGGGAGCGAGGGAAGCAGCCAGCATCTCTAGTCATGGAAACTTTGCTTGTTTGAGGTTGCACTCAGTCTCCTGTGGTTTCTTTGTCTCTGTCCCTGCCCCAGGTACAGCTGAATGCTGGCCAGCTGCAGTATATCCGTTTAGCCCAGCCTGTATCAGGCACCCAAGTTGTACAGGGACAGATCCAGACACTTGCCACCAATGCCCAGCAGGTATGTGTCCCAGAGGTGTGGGGCTTGAATGGGAGATGAGCAGGAGCTGGCTCCTGCCTGGAAAGGGGTATTCCGTACACTGCTCTCTCACCACCTTATCCTTCTGCAGGAACCTCCACACCTGTTCTGCACCCAGGGGTCAGTTAGAGGTAATTGGAAAATTGTATTCAAGATGTGTCTCTTTAGCCTTTCCTCAAGGAGTAAAGAAACACATAGCATGGGAAGCCTCACGATAATTGAAAGCCTGATGTGTGTATCCATGACTAACTATAGAAAGCATTTTGACAGGTTGCTTAATCATCAGGCCATTTCCCTGGGTCCTCCTGTCCTTTGGAAAAACCTACTTAGATTTTGCCCCCTACCTCGTCACATCTTCCTAACCAGAGAAAGTGCCCCTCTCATCTGCTCTCATACCCTAAGATATTCACGGGGAAGTGAGTCAGATCCTGAAGGGGCTGCCTTCCTGGGCTGGGGAGGTAGGAAGACATGGGTATCATTGGCAGGGGTTGGAGGATGCTGGTCAAAGGGAAGCATTATTAATGGATTCTTTTGCCTCAGACCCAAAAAAGCTACAATCATTTAAGAGACCTATCTGGCCCAGTTGCCTTTTTGATGATGTATCTATTGACACTGGTGACAAAGCTGAGTTTTGTAGAGCAGGTCTCCAAAGATCTCATTTGGGAAAATGAGCCATTTTGGAAATGAGCCAAAAGCAGAGCTTCTGAGTTCCATACAGTCTCTGTGATCATGAAAGGGCACTCTCCATACCAACTCCCTGATTATTCTAAGGACTTAGACTTTTCCATATTTTCCTTGGGGCTCACTAGCACTGAATCAGATCACAAAATTGGTTGTACCATTGTGTACCTTTCTCTCTCCTTTTTGTAACCTTATAAGATTCTTCCCGGGGTTTTGAAAACATTTCATGGCCCAGGGGTGGAAGGAAATGAGAAGGAAGTGTTCTTGGCTCACAAGAGGTTGGTTTTGGAAATGGAAAATAAAGTCAAACAGTGAGGAAAGTTGAGTGTACGGAGAGGAGGGGAGAAATAAATTGTAATTGGGACAACCTGGCACTTATTAGGTGCTCAGTAAACATTTGTTGAATGGTTAATTTTAAAAATTAAAAGTAAATGAATTTTCTTCTCAGCTGATGTAAATGGCATAGTTAATCTCAGCTGTGAGGTTATTTTCCATGTCTCAGAGTCATTCATTTATTCTACAGACATTTCTTGAATACTTGTGCTGGGGGTATAAGGACAAAACTTAATTCCTGCCCTCAAGCAGTTTATAGACTGGTGGGAGGAAAAAGACCAAAAACAACAACAGTGTGAAATCTTGATGACTCTTTGCATAGTCATCCCCTTTCTTGCTCTTTATAGCCTTACAGGTAGGCTGGACAGGGTTGCTTTTGGCCCCCGTGAGGATACTTGAGAACAGTCCTTACCTTGCAGGTTGGCTATGGTGATTGCAGAGTACACAGAGATTGTTGCTAGTCAAACGTTCCGTAGATACACAAACCCATTCCTCAGTCTTCTTTCCACTCTACCGCTAGCTCCAGCAGTTATTGTTATATGATGCAGTTCTGTGTCAGTAAATTTACTTTAAAATAAAATCCATTTAAGTAAAAACCCCACAGAAGATTGTAAGTGCCTATGATAAATGCCTTCCTTACTCCACCGACTGCCCCTCCTCCTTTCTCTGAGGCCATCCTCCTCCCTTCCCTGGGCTCAGAGACAGAACATGGCCTCACTCGGAAAAAGTACTTCATGGTTTTGCCACAAGAGTTGCCAGGGCCAAGGCCACCTTGCTTGCCAGGGTGTTTCATATTCCAGTCAGATAATCTGGGCGATCGGGGTTTGGTTTGGATCCCACCTTCCAGGAATGAAATGGACCACTCACTGCTCACCCAACATTATACAATCTGCCTCCACCAGCTAAAACACCAGTTTAGGGCTCCTGCCTAAACCTGAAATGTCATGCTATGTGATGGTAGGTTCTAGGAGCTAGGGTTCTGCTTGACTTGAACCTCAGGCCCCATCAAGGCCTTGGGATGAGTAGGGAGGTGGGGGAGCTGGTGGACATGAAAGGAGATGGGTGTGGGAGTTGAATAGTATGTCCTCCAGGATCCTCTGTGTGTCTGCATGGTGCCAGCTCCAGGTAGCTGTCAGTACTGAGGGGTGGGGAGGGACCCTTGTTTCTCTACTACTCACTGAGCACCTATTCTGTGCCTATCCTCATTCTGGGCACTTGATATACATTTTCTTGTTTGATCTTCACTACCCTTTTCTGGGTGATGGGCTGGCGGACCAGGCCGTACAGCCAACTTGCCTTCTCTACTGTGCTTGATTCCTACAGATCACACAGACAGAGGTCCAGCAAGGACAGCAGCAATTCAGCCAGTTCACAGATGGACAGGTAGGACACCCAGCCTGGGTGGGGGAGAGGGTGAGAAATTGCAGGGGTTAGGGATGGTTTCTATGGGTTTGGATGGTTAGGGCAACTCTCCCATCCTCTGTTAGCAATGAATGAACAAAACTGATTAAAACAAGCACAGTCTTTAAGTCAGGGTGCCTGCCCTTCAGATTGATAGATTTGTGGGAGCTGAAAATAATTTTAGACATTATATGTGTATATAGCCCAAATCCCTGTTTTACAGATGAGTAAACTGAGCCCCAGAGATGGGAAGTGCTTTGCCCAAGCTCGCTTAGCAGTTCAATGCAGAGCCAGGAGTAGCATGCAGGTCCTGTTTCCCTCTAGGACTATTTTTTTTCTAAGCCATGCTGCTTCATAATAGCATGGATTAGTTGAAATGTAGAGAACATGTAACCTCTTGGGCTTCCTGGGTACCTGGACTTCAGTAATCCTAAACTCACTCAAAATTTACACAAGGAAGAGCTCTTTCCTTCTTCCTCCCCATTTCCCCTCAGACCCTGAAGACATAGTAGAATGATATGCCCTAGCTTGTGCTGCTGCCCAGAAGGGAGAGGAGCTTCTGCCGGTACCAGGTGCTGGGCTCATGTACCAGGGCTCCCATGGGGAGTCTTGACTTGGTTTCTTTTGGGGGCACCTGAGAAACAAAGTGGCCAGTTGGCCCTGGCCTTCCTAAGTGGCTCTGTGGCATCTTCTTCACCTGCATGGGTCTTGACTGTAGGAAATGTTTAATTCTAGGCCACCTCCTCAGCAGGGCCCATGTAGGAAAGGCAGGATCATTTCAGCCTAATTTGAGCTGGACATTCTGAGGAAAAGAGGAGAGGGAATAAGCCTACTGCCCCTGCCAGTGAGGATTACCAAGAGTTGGGGAAATGCTGACTTCCAAGCTGCTGGTACAGTGGTTTGAATTGCTTGTGTTTGTCACAGAGGAACAGCGTGCAGCAGGCTCGAGGCTCTGAGCTAACGGGAGAGGCAGAGCCCAGAGAAGTGAAAGCCACAGGAAATTCAACTCCCTGCACCTCTTCCCTGCCCACCACACACACACCCTCACACCGGGCTGGTACCTCCTGTGTCTGCTGTTCCCGACCCCAGCAGAACTCCACGCCCCCTCCTCCCTCTGATGCCTTGCAGTGGGTGGTGGTTGAAGTATCTGGGGCCCCCAACCAACTCGAGGCCCATAGGGAGCTGCATGCCCCTCTCCCAGGGGTGACCTCACTCTCTCCTCTCCACCCCTCGCAGCAGCTCTACCAGATCCAGCAAGTCACCATGCCTGCGGGCCAGGACCTCGCCCAGCCCATGTTCATCCAGTCTGCCAACCAGCCCTCCGACGGGCAGGCCCCCCAGGTGACCGGCGACTGAGGGCCTGAGCTGGCAAGGCCAAGGACACCCAACACAATTTTTGCCATACAGCCCCAGGCGATGGGCACAGCCACCCTCCCCAGAGGACCCGGCCGACCTCAGCACCTCCTGCAGGCTAGGACACTGGTGCTCTACGCCCCATGCCTGGGGGGCCGAGATTCTCCAACAGAAAGATGCGATATTTTTTATTTCCTTTTTTTCCATTTTCTCCCCCCCCCCCCAAGGAATCAATATTTCAATATGTCGAGCTGTGTGTCCAGTGCTATGAAATGAAAATATTAAATAACATATTTATGGCATTTCCTTGAAGAGTGTGGTTGAAGATATATTTCTTCTCTTGTTTTTCTTTTTTTGTTTTCACTGCCACTTCCTTTTAGAAGCAAATCTCCCCCAGGGGTTCATGTTACCATCTCCTGACTCTGGGAACAAGTTGCTTCTCCCAGGATTTGCCACCTTGTTCTATCTGCAGATTAAATTAGGTGAATGTGTGAAGCTTCTTTTTCATTAGTGGTCCTCTCCCCATCTCTCTTGCCCAGAGCTCTGTGTATTTGCATCCAGAGGCCACGGAAACATTCCTTGCATTTAAGAAATTAGCTCATTCCCTGCGGAGAATAGAGCTTTCATTCCCAAACCTTCTCTCCCAGGGATCCAAGGAGTCTAGAACTTGGTGCATTTGCCCACCTCATCCCCATTTTTTATTTTTTAAATGCATTAACAGTTGTGCCAGCCTCCTTTGCTGCATGGACTTCAAACTGCATGAAATGCAATAAATCTCATTTTAGGTTATTTAGAGTCTCAATTTCTGTGTCTGGGGCATTTATGGGCCACTTGGCTTGGGAAAGGCTTGGGAAATTTTGCTTGCCTTCAGGTTAGATGGCTGGGAAGAAGAGTGGGGTGCTTGTGAGCAGGGGATGTCCAATGTTGAGGCATCTTGAGCTGCACATCTGATTCAGACGTGATCTTCAACCAGTTTTTAAAATGAACCTTGGGTGTGGCTGTCGTTCAAGTGGTTGAGCACCTGCTTCACATGTACAGACCCCAGGTTTGATCCCCAGTACCTCCTAAAAACAAAACAAAAAACTAACTCTCATTGGGGAGGGATGTAGCTCAGTAGTTGAGCATGTCCTTCCCATGTACCAGGTCCTGGGTTCATTGCCTGGTACTGTCTTATTAAAAAAAAAAACAACCTCATCCAAATATGTTTGCCACAGAGAGGTGCCTACCAGCCTACCTTACTGAGCTCCCCCATGTGTGCCAAACTCGGCCGTTGCTTGACTTGGTTGAGAACTAGGAGGGTGTCTCGTGGAGAAAGCTGGCCCTATCGTGCCACCCGTAAGGAGCTGGGTAAATTCCTCCCTTCATGCCCAGCACAGCCTGTCACTCTGAGCTGCCTGCTGTGGCTGTGTCCATTACCAAAGGAATGGTATCTGCATGGAGGATAGGCCAGGGCCTGCTTCCAGTTAGCTGAAGCAGGGAGAATAGAAGGCGTTCTGCTCCCAGTGTCTCACTGGCTGTAAAGGCCAGTGAGGAGCCATGTCTTTTCTTAACCTCCATCACGCAGATGAGACCTGCTGCTTCAGAAAGAACAGTGAACTGTGTGCCAGGAAAAGTAGACTTTTCTTCTATAATGGTAACATATTCTAGACTCTTGGGCAACTCCCTTCTCTTTGGGACTGTCTCCAGGGGTGGGGGTCAGGGTGAGGAACGTGATTTCAAGGTGTGACATATAAGCCCTTAAAATTTCCTTACCAAATATCCCACTATAAACCATGGAACCATGGTGGTGGGACGAAGTTTGCAAGAATTTCTTTTAGTAGATTCAGAGAACACATGCCTGCCCTATGTTCTTTCTTCCCAAGGATCTGCTTGAGTATCTTGCCTAGCCTCAGGTCTGCCCAGTCCTACTCTTTCCTTTCCAGAATGGGGGAGAGGGCGGAGGAGGTGGATGGGGTGGGGAGGGAGGTGGGAAGGCCCCTGTTGATCACATCTCTCTACTGGTAGTTTATCACATCTCTCTACTGGTAGTTTATAAAATACTTTGACATCTGTGTTACCTGTTCTGTTTTAACACATTTACTTAGGTGCACCTTACCTCATTCCACAGAAAAAAATGAGGTGGCTTGCAATGAAAACATACATAATGCAATGGACAAGTGTATGAATTAGAATTAGGAAAATATAAATTGAGTGGGAAGTCAGGATCATAAAAAACAAGAACAGATATGCTGGCTGTAAAGACCTATATAGTTCTAAGAATTAGGTTTCATATTTTGACCCTGAGCTTTCTGGCCACCAAAGCAATTAGAGAGACAAGAGTCAGGTGAGGAATTCAATTCACAATATAAAAGGAAGAAAAATAATATTCTTTTGCAAAAGCAAAGATTTCCGTAGTTGTAAGATTTTGGGTACATGGTACCTCCCAGACTCATCAGGATAGGTAAAGCTGGGGTCATTATGACCATGAGAAGTCAGCAGGTCTGCCCCTCTAACTGGGTCCACATGCTTCTGACACCCAAGTTCATTCCTCTTGCCTCAAGTTACCTTCATTCTGGCTCTGGAATTTTCTCTGAAGGAGGTCACCTGGCCTTTCCCACTGTCCTATACCCAAAAATGTCTTAGTGAGACATTATGTGGTCAGCAAGTGTTCATTAATAGAATGGGAGAGAGGGAGAGAGCAGAGGGGCCCTGGCCTGGAAGGGAGCAGGCAGAAATTCTACTATTTCTTTTCCTGGCCAACCCCTGTGTTGAGGCCAGCTTCCTCTGTCCCATTTTGCTGCTCTTAGACCCTCTCTGAAAAGTCTAGTGTGCTTGGGATTTAAGGTCAGTCAATAGGATCCCATTTTCCTGTAGACTTCCATTCTTGTTCTGGAGATCAGTTGTGATTGGCAAGCAGCTACCCTGCTGAGCACGTTCCCTTTAAATTGCCGGACCAGCAGGCCCATCCCTACCGGGTGTGTAAACAAACACTTTGGTACAGCCCTGGAGTGCCCCTGTCTAATACCCAGCACGATCCCCTTACATCCGGAGCACTCTTGACACTTTCCCTAGCACTTTCGGCTTTGACCTCCTGATGATCTTCACAGTGACCCTGCAGGGGAGACAGGAAGAAGTATCGTGATTCCTGAGTTCAGATGGAGTCATGGGGGCCCTGCAAATTGCAGTGACTTGTCCAAGGTCACTCCATGAATTAGGGGTGGAGTTGAAACCAAAACACTGGTCTTCTGACCCCCTGTGCGTGCTCAGTCGCTCTCTGGCTAAAGGGGAGATGGGGGGATATGGGAGGGGAAAGGGAAAGAACAAGGCTTTACCAAATGTGAAACTTGTCTTTTACTGTGCACTTCTCAGTTACTGGCCCAGCACTGAGTATATGTGGAATAAATATGGCAATTGAGCCTGGCCTGGGGTCAGCTGGTGGTTAGGTTAACTTTCCCCTGAGGCTCCGCTTAAGTGATGCTGGAGACTAGAAGCCCGGAGATTGTGAGCAGACAAGCTGGCCGCTGGCGGCCTTGTAGCTCAGTTCTACCCACTGGCCACAAGGGGGCAGCATGTGACACCCAAGTTTGGGAGGTGCCTGGTCCCACCCTCATCCCAACTTGAGACAATTTTAGTTGCTAATGGGGTTGTGGCTGTCCTCTTTCTCAGAAGGTACTAGATCCTTAGCTGCCTTCCTGATGAGACCTTTACCTTTGAAAGGAGGGACTTCTGCAGGACAACAGTTAAAGCCGTTGTAATACTCTCCAAAGTATTGCCTCAGGGTAGGTGGTTAGATTTTAATGTTATTTCTGACAGCCCAAGTTCATTCAAGGCCCTTCCTATCTCCCCAGGTTTGTTTCTTTCTACTCTCTTCCTCTACTCCCTGCACTATGCTCCAGTCATACCCACTAACTGGTCCCTGAACTCACCTCCATGTTTTCAGAATGTGCTGGCCTCTCTGCCTAAAATGTCCGTTCACTTCCCTTTTCACTTATTGATCTCCTATACATCCATCAAGGCCCGACTTAAATGGCCCTTTCTGAGAAACTTCTAATTCCTTGGGCAGAGTGAGTGAAGACCTCTTTGATGCTTCCATAGCAAATTCTACAACTTCTATTATTAGTGTTTGTATGCACATTCAGAAAATGCTTCTTTGGTATCCTCTGTGTGTCAGACATTGTTTCTGGCATTTTGAATACAGCTGAAAGCAAGCCACACGAGGTCCCTGCTAACATGGAGCTTATATTGCATGTGTGTGTGGGGGGGTGGGGGTGGTGGTGGCTAGAAATGGAGGAGATAGACAATAAGCACCAGCCCAGGTTAAGCTCTGAAGAAACCCCATATCACACTATGTTAGGCTTTTCTGTCTCTGGCTGTTTCCCTCACAGATGGTTCTCTTCCAGTTCAGAGTCATCTCTGTACCTCCAGAGCCCAGCACAGGTGCTGGCACCAAGACCATAACAGTAACTGATGAGGGAATGAATGAACATGAACCCTTCCCTGTAGCCAAACTGCAGACAGGGCCTTCAGCATTCCACACAAATTCCCACCTCTGCTCTTGGCTCTCACCATTACATTTTTCCATTAATGATTTCTTATTGAGCACTGCTTGGCAGGGTTGTTAGATGAAGACACAGGTTACTCTTTTAAGAAATTTCTCTAAAGGAAAATATATCTAAAACTTGGAACTCAAGTGGATTATCTCATTTCACCCTCACATCCTCAGTCAGTAGGTATTCTCAGTTTATAAATGAGAAACTGATCCTCAAGAGGTTAAGAAATTACCCAAGGGTAGCAGCAAGTTGAGTGGAGCCAGATGCTCATAAGATGCCTCCTGTCCCTTGTAGCCCAGCCAGCTCAGCCTGCACTGGTCTTGACCCTTTGGCCCAGGATTCTTTATGCAGAAATGAAAGCCTCTTCCCCTACCACCTCCTGGGTAGGGACTTAGCCTTTGTCCCACAACCCCAGACCTCTACAGGCCTCGATAAGGTGGCATCTGACCTCCCTGGAGAAGAGGACCCTAGAATGCAGATCAAGTTCCCAGGCACATGAGCAGCTCAGAGCCAGGCTGGCAGCACCGCCGCCCCCATCCACCCCTACCCCCAGCTTGGCTGCTATGCTCCTACCATGGCCTAAGAAGAAGGGACAGGAGACAGGCACTCAGGAGGGAAGAACCTGAGCTGGGGCCCAGAGGTGCCAGGCTGGGCTAGGCTCCTTCTTCTGGCTGGTGCTGAGGAGAGTCTGAAGCAGAGCCAGCCTCCCTTCCCTGAGACTCCAGCCCTTTCTTTAGCACCCTGCCCTTCCCGCTGAGCCCTCTCTGGCTCCCAATCCCTTCCCCAAACCCCTGTGCCTCTCTCTTTCAGCAAAGGTCCGTGGGGCAGAAGCTTTCCAAGATTTTGTATATATGAAAATGTATTTTGCCCTTTCATTTAAATGATGGCTTGGCAAGGTATGGAATTCTAGGCTCACAATCATTTGCCCTCAGCATTCTGAAAATACTATTCCATTGTCTTTTGGCATGTTTTGTTGCTTAGGAGAGGTTTACTGTCAATCCAATTATTGGACCTTTATAGATAAACGATCTTTTTTCCTCTGGTGGCTTTTAGAATTTCCCCTTTTATTCTTGTTATTCTACATTTTGATTACAAGGTGTCTAGATGTAGTGTTTTGTTTTTCTTTTCAAGATCTCTTACTAGGTAGCCTGTGGGCCTTTTAAGTCTAAAAATTCGTATCTTATTTCTGGAAAGAGCTTAGTCACACTTTCCAGTATCTTTATCTGGAACTAACAATACATATGCTGTCATGTCCCATTCAATCTTCTACATCTCTTTTTTTTCAGATATTTAATCTCTTTATTATTCTGTGCTTCATTCTGGGTGATTTCCTCAGTTCTAGCTTTTAACTCACTAATTCTCTCTTCAGCTGTATCTGGTCTACCAGTCCACCTATTGAATTTTTTTTCCCTCCCATCTACTGGGAGAACAGTCATGTATAAAATACAGGATCCCCATATACCACCCTATTATTAACAACTTTCATTGATGTGGAACATTTGTTACAATTGATGACAGCACATTTTATATAATACTATTAACTATAGTCCATGGCTTAACTTAGGTTACTGTTTGTGTCATGCAGTTCTGCAGAATTTTTAAAAAAATTCTAGTACCAAATGTACAACCTAAAACTTCCCATTTTAACCACATTCAAATATATAATTCAGTGTTGTTAATTACATTCACAATGTTGTGCTACCATCACCACCTCCATTTGTTTGGGTTTTTTGAGGGGGAAGTATGTATTTTTAATTTTAAAAAATATATGCAATATTGATCTTTGCATATCTTATATTTCAAGGAGGAGGGGTTTCAGTAAGTGTTCAATCAAGCTTGACTTGGAAGTCCTCATCCCCTCTCTGAACCTCCCATCCCTGTTACTGAGCTCCTAGCCTCTCTTCTGAGCCCCATTTTCCTCCTTAACTCCTATCTCCCTTATCACATCTCATCCCATTTCTGAACCCCTTCCCTGTCACTCAATCTTCAGTCACACCTACTCACCTGTCTCCCTCCCTGAGCCCTCACCCAAGTTTCTCCACTAGGGGAACAGGGAGCATGAAAGCCCTGAGTGCATGGAAGTTGCACCCTCAGCAACTCAGAAAAGTCCTGCCTCTTCATTTTCCAACCAACTCTGCTGTCCCAGCAGCTCTCACTGAGAACGTGGAACTTCCCAGCACTACTGCAATACTGTTGCCTTCTGCATGGTCTTCCAGGAGCTGGGGTTAAGGAGGAAGAATCCTGAAGGCAGAGGAGGAGCAGCACAAGAGGAGATGGCTTTGACCTTCATTTCTACATCCCCTTCTCCCTCTGTGTCTCCTCCCTGTCAGCCCCCTCCAGCCCTTAGGATCAATGGGGGTTCACTTTCATTGAGCTCAGCAACCCCGCTCCCTCCCCTCTTCCTGTGGCTCTGAGCTGGTTGGCCCTGAGGGCCTGCTGGGGCTAGGCTGGGGGCAGCCCAGTGGCACACCCAGATCTGGGGGCAGAGAAACTCTCCAGACCCCTCTAGCACCTCTCACCTGCTGGGTGGCCCAGGCCAATCTCTTTTGCTTTCTGGGCCTCATCAGGAAAAGGAATCAGGCCTTCTCTTTCTCTCATACCTCCTCCTCCTGCTCACAGTGAAGGTATTGGATGATACCATCACCCCATGAATGCCCTCCACTCTACTCCACTCCAACCCCCCACCAGGAAACTTCCCCAGATGGACAAGAGCTGCTAGGACGAGGGACTTCTCCCATGAGCTCCCGCCTCCGTCCCAGTGAACACCTGAGGAAGAGTAAGATCATTGGTTCATGTTCAAGCAGCTCCCTGCACAGTTTTCATGCGTTATCACATTCAGTCCTCCCGACAGCAGGGGAAGGTGTGAAAATAGACAGCATGACTTGCCTGAGTTTACCAGCTAGTCTAGAGGTAGAGCCAGGATTGGAAGCCCAGCTGTGGTTCTGTGCTCTTTCTGCTCCTGGCACTGCCAAATGCCCTGGGTGCTGGTACCCCCTGCTGCACCCCTTCTGAGTCCTGTCCTAGGGAGCCATGGCCTCTGCAAAAACGCCCACACTCCAGGCCTGGCCAGGCTCCATTTCCTATCAGGTCAAATTGGACCCTTCATCCTGGCATTTAAGACCCCTCGTGTCTTCCTTGCTGATCTTGCTGTCTCTCCCCCATGCTCTCTAACGTCCTCCCTATCCCCACCCCTTGCCTCCTTTCCTCTCCTCTCTGACACACACACATTATAGCACAGAAGTTAAGAGCTGTACTGGGCCTCTGCCATTTTTTTTTATATATATATTTTTTTACTTATTTTTAAAAGATACATAGATCACACAAAATGTTACATTAAAAAATATAAGAGGTTCCCATATACCCCACTCCCCACACCTCCCACCTCTCCCATATCAACAACTTCTTTCATTAGTGTGGTACATTAATTGCATTTGATGAATACATTTGGAGCACTTGCTACACAGCATGGGTTATATTCACATTGTAGTTTATACTCTCTCCCAGTCCACTCAGTGAGTTATAGCAGGATATATAATGTCCTGCATCTGTCCCTGCCATATCATTCAGGACAACTCCAAGTCCTGAAAACGCCCCCACATCATACTTCTTTTTCCCTCTCCCTACCTTCAGCAACTCCCATGGCCACTGTGTCCATATCAATGATATAATTTGTTAGAGTCACGATAATTCTATAATAGAATACCAGTAAATCCACTCTAGTCCATATGCCTCTGTCTTTGTCAATAAAATGGAAGCATGAGCAGTATTACCTCACAGGATGTAAAGTTTCCTGCATGAGGCATAACACGTAGCATGGACCTCACTGATGATAGCTGCAGACATTATCAATTTACTTTTCTCCTCCACTTCCCCAGGTCCTTTGTACCCTTCAAAGCTCAGCTCAAGTCCCACCCCTACCCCTGAGAAGGTCTCCACTATTGCCTCTGGAGACTTCTCCCATCTCTGACCTCTAGTAGTCCTTACAGCGAGAAGGAAGCCCAGGGGGCTTCTGGGGTATGGGGAAGGGGGAGAAAGAGGCCATAAAGGTGGGACACTGGCTCTCCACCCCGATTTGACCAGAGCACCTCTGCTCCAATGCTTTTTATACATTGGGGTGCCACCTTACTACTCCGTCTGTGAAAGGGATTGCACTGCCAATAAAATCTGAACACCACTGACTTAAACCACCCTCCTCCCATTCCGGGAAAGCAGTCTGAGCCCTTTGTTGACCTGAGGCCACATGGGAGCCAATGACAGGCCTGAACCTGGCCCCTGGGACCCAGGACCCAGCCCCTTCAGGACCACAATTCTTTCAGACCTGGGAGTCTCACTTCTGGCAGGACTGAGTTCTAGAGAACAAGGACTGACCCATCTGGGGTTCCCCTTTGCCCAAAGTCCCAAACCCAAGACCCAACACACAATATGTAGATAGATGCCAGCTGGGCGGGTGGAGGAAAGGCCACAGACCCGTTCTGGGGTCACCAACTCGCTCTGCATCCTTAGATGGGCCCCACCCCCTTCTTTGAGCCTCTCCTGCTTTCTCCCATGAAAGGATTGCTCTGTTCCCCAGGGACCAGGCTTTGGCACACAATGGGTGCTGGACGAACTGGAGGTCCCTCCCTCCCCACCCTTCCTCTCAATCAATACTTGCTCCATTGATGGATGATGGTGACAGCAATGAATTACAGGAGATCTTGGAGTCCTGCCCCCTTCTCATTACACAGATAGGGAAACAAATCCACAGCAGAGAAGGTACTTGCTCAGGTTGTAGAGTGAGTGCATCTGGCAGAGCAAGGAAGCTTTGGCAAAGTTACCAGGGAGGGAGAGATTTGGGGAGTGGGGAGGAAGCTGCTGAAGGTGGGGGGCGGGAACAGGTGGGAGAGGGCGGGGGAGGAGGATGGGAAGCCACAGCAGCCCCTCCCTCTCCAGTGGAGGAGCTGCCTGAGGGAGCCTGAGACAGCTGTTTGCTCAGAAAAGGGTCTTAGTCACTAAAGGCTGTCCTGGGGAAAGTTCGTCCTCCCAGTCATGTCCTGAGAATCCGGAAGGGCGCAGGAAGGCCGCCGGGTGACCCTCAGATTGGCCACCTGTCCTCTCTGAACTGGACTTTCTCTTCTGCCTCTCCCACTCCCCCATGTGTACACACACACACCATCTAAACTTTGCTTAAGGACTCTTGGAACTATCTCCCTGCCCCGGAATTCTGTGTCTCTCTGTTTTGAAAAGCAGTGGGACTGCCCCTCCATACACATACACCTGCAAGAGAAATGGGCCTCAGTGCCCTACAGAAGTCCTTCCTGAGATCCAACTTCCATCCCTCTAGCTGCAACCACATCCCCTTTCCTCCTCCTGCTGCCTTTGAGGAGGTAATTTGGAGCCAGAGTTGAGAAAGACAAGACACCCTCTCCCCGCAATGAGGGCCCCTTACTGGGAGAAGAAGGGACTTTACAACCCCCTACATGGGGCTCCTCAGGCAAGAGAAGCACAGGGTCCAAGAGTGATTGATGCCCAATTTGGGGATCAGCTTTCCCAGAAGAGACCCCAATTTCAGATGCTGTGCATGTTGACAGAGGCAGCCTGCTTTCCAGTCCTGTTTCTATCACAGAAGAGGAGCCTCAGAAAGACTCTCAAGAATCACCCCAGACCCCTAGCAACTGCTTTCCTTTAGCACCACTCACACAGCCCTCAGATGTTAGCCCTGCCCCCCAGAACGCTGACTGAAGACGCCCAGACAGGCAGGTCCAGAGTCAGGGAGGGCAGGGCCAGATATCTAGAGGGTGCCACCTTCAGCTGAGAGGGGCGGATGAGTTAACCCAGCCTGGAGAATGCCTTCCTTAACCAGGCCCTGGGGGCCAGCTGCCTCCCCAGGCTGCAGTCCAGGGCGGCAGCCTCCCTGCCCAGGGGCGCCGGGCCTTGGAACCAGGAGCAGCAGGACGGATTCAGGTCAGGTCCCAGAAGTCACCCCCAGCTGGGCAGAAGAGAAAGGATTGCCACCTGGGTAGGGGTACCTGTGTCTGCCAAGACCCATTTGGGGGCCCCCCAGGTCCCCGCAAACCCCCTCCCCCTCCTCCGGCCGCCCTGCCTCCCTCCTTTCCCGCGGGCTCTCAGCTGATCAATGCCGCCTTTGCTGACAGCTGAGAATCGAGCTCGCCTTCCCGCCCCCTCCCCCGCCTCTCCCGCTCGCCTGGGTCCCCCGAGATCCTCCCGGAGGAACCGGGAAGAGTTTGCTGCGGAAGCGCCTCACCCTGGGGCAGGGCCTGCGGAGAGAGCTGCTGGTGTGGTCGCTGCTTTCGGCGAGAGAGGCTGGAGGGAGGGTCGGGAAACCCAAATTACCACCCTGCGCAGGTCGGGAGGGCGAGGGGAAGGGGCCGCCCTCGAGCGCTGGAAAGGGGGCTGGAGGCCGGGCACTAAGAACTTCGCAGCTGGAGAGGGGGGCTCTCTGCCCTCTTCTGGGGCGGGGGTGGTGTCTGTGGCCTTTGGGGAGGGGGAACCCCGACCCCCCAACGCTGGCTCAGAACTCACCTCCCAACATCCCATCTGCCTTCAACCTGACCCCTGACCTGAGAGTGAGACAAGAGAGGGCTTCAAGTTGGCAAGGCAGGAGCCGGTGCCCTCCATCAGGGGAGACCCCTCTTTGGGCTGGATGGCCTAACGGGGAGCTCCTCCCGTATCAGGGCGAAGGGAAGCTTAGAGGTCGGACGTGAAAAGAACCACGGCCACCCCTGAGGCCACTGCTACACTCCCCCCAGACGCACCTCCGCAGGCGCTTGGGCACCAGGCCTTTCAGGTAGGCGCGGGTGTACGTGCAGCTGTTGACCTAGCCACACCGCACCAGGAGCACCTTGCACCCGCGCACACCGCGCAAAGGGCATGACCCCGGTTGGCACACCTCATCGCGTACACCACCACACAGCTGGCACGGACTCCGCACTCCCATCTTCACACCCATCCACAACAGACCGCAACCCACTCCCCACCACTTGGCAGACCCACAGCTACCCAACTCTGCACGCACAGCTAGACACCTCTCCACCCGTTCACACCGCACCTCCACCGGACACCAGGTCCCATCCACGACCGCGGCCACAACTCCACACTCCACGTCCCACTTTCCACAACCGCACAAGAGGCGTCGCACCCCAAACCTGGCCTCCCCGTGCAAAACCGCCCCCTCCCACGACCGCCTGCCCCACGCTGCCCCTCGCAGCCGCGCACACCGCTTGCACACGCTCAGCCTCCCGAGCCCGCGCGCTGTCCCCGCGGGGCCACGGCCACGCGGTGGGGTCCGGGCTCCGACTCTCGGGCCGCGCGCCCTGCTGGGCAGCCTTCTCCGCGCCCGTTCCCTCCCTCCGCCTCCCGCGCTCGCTCGCTCGCTCCCTCCCGATTTGGGAAGGCGGCGGCGGGGCGGGCGGGGGAAGGGAAGGGCGGGGCGGGGGAGGGTGACATGTGAGCGGCGCGCCGGCGGCAGGTGGAAAGGCGAGCGGCATGGAGCGCGTAATAAGAGAGTTGGAGTCGGAAAGAGCCGCCCCAGTCGCCGGGGAAGCGGGCGGTCAGCGCGGGCTCCGGCGGCCCCCAGGCTCCGAGCGCCCGCCCCCGGCCCCGGCGCAGCCCCGGTCCGGCCCCTAGCCCCCGCCGCCCGCGCCCGCCCCGGGCCGCGCCGCCGGCTCCGGGTCCGAGCCATGCGCCGCTGAGCGCCTCGAGCGCGCCCCCGCCCCGGACCGGACCGGGCTCCGGCCCCCCACCCCCGCCCGGCGCCGCCCATGGCCGAGGCCCCCCCGCGCCGTCTCGGCCTGGCCCCCCCGCCCGGGGACGCCCCCCGCGCCGAGCTGGTGGCGCTCACGGCGGTGCAGAGCGAGCAGGGCGAGGCGGGCGGGGGGCGGCTCCTCGCGCCGCCACGGCCTCCTGGGCAGCCCCCTGCCGCCGGGCGCGCCCCTCCCTGGGCCGGGCTCGGGCTCCGGCTCCGCCTGCGGCCAGCGCTCCTCGGCCGCGCACAAGCGCTACCGCCGCCTGCAGAACTGGGTCTACAACGTGCTGGAGCGGCCCCGCGGCTGGGCCTTCGTCTACCACGTCTTCATGTGAGTTTGCGCCCCGCGCCCCCTCTCCCGCACCCTCCCGCCGAGCCCCCGCCGAAGCCCGGGCTCTCTGGTGACGGCCACCCGGCCTCGGCCCCGCCTCCTGCCCTCCACCCCCATGGCCGACCCCCATCCCTCTTCCCTCAGACCTGAGCCCCATTTCTGGGTGCCCCCGAGCCTGACCCTCACCCCTGATGCCCCAGCCCTGGCCCTTTGTGGCCTCACTTCGGAGCCACCACACCTTACCCCTCATTTCCACCCTGCTCTCCAACCCCTCTTCCTCTGTCCCGAGTACTCGCCACATCCAGCCTCTGCCCCCATCCTCTCTGCAAAGTCCGGAGCCACTGAAGTGGGGCTCCCCTTTCCTCCCTCTGACTCCCCGTGTCCCAGACAGGGGGCCCCTTGCCCCCCACCCCCACTTTCTGGCTCCTCCTTCCAGCTCTGCTGCTGCCTCTTGGTGGGCTTCTGCCTCTAGCCCCTCTCCAGGGGTCCTCCACCCCAGCGCAGTGCTGGCCCTTGATGGCAAGTGTTTGGGGGTGTCCCTGGGCCCCCTGGGCCCTGATGCTGGCGAGGGATGAGCCCGACCTGATCGCTGCCTGCCTGGTCCTCCCCTCCACTCTCAGGCCCCCGGCCGGCAGCGGCCGCCCTGCCCTGCCCGCTCGGCCCAGCTCGCCTGCGGGGCCTGCTGGCCGGCCGCACGGGCCTGGCTCTGGGCACGGGGGAAAAAGAAAGAGGAGAGCAGGCTTGGAAACACTGATGCCGCAGGCCCCCTCCTCCCCCTCGCCAGGCTCCTACAACTTTCGCAAACACTGACCCCTCTTGGATGTAAAGAATGAATTTTGGCAGCTCAGAGCTCAGTCTCGGGGACGGCCTGGCCCAGCCAGGAACATGAGAGGCCCCGCGGATATCAGTTGAAGGGCTGGGCCTGGCCGCTGGGACTCGCGGAGGTGCCCGAGACGCCTGCTCCCTGTAAGACATGCTGCCGATAAGCCCTCCTCGCTGCCCCCAGAGAGGGCCTCTCTGGTCTTGGGGTCTCCTGGGTGGTCCACTTGACTATCTACCTGACTGGGCCACAGTCCTTCTGTCTGTCCCTCTGCTATGCTGTTTCCAGTTGCGTGTGAACTGGCCTGCCTGTTCATCTTTCCACCTAACTGTCCGTCAGTCCCTCTGTGTGTCTGCCAACCTGTCCAGGCATCTGTGTTCTTGTCTGTCCATCTGTCTGTCCACCTGTCTGCCTGTCTCACTCTTCTGCTCCTGCTTGTCCATCTCCACCTGTCTTTCGATCTGCCTACCTGCCTGCTCCTCTAGTGCCAGTCTGCCTGCCTCTGCCCCGTGTAAACTGGGCCCACAGAATTTCAGAGGTGAAGGGCAGGAAGATGCTGGCATCGGAGCCCCCTGGCCACAGAGAGGGCTAGAGGAAGAGAACTCTCTCAGCCACTAAGCTCCAGGGGGTGGTGGCCTTGACTTTGGGCTAGGCTAGGGGCAGAGTTGAGATTGCACAGGACATGAGATCAGGCTTTGGGTCAGGGTCAAAGTTAGGGGTAGCCTAATCCTCAAGGCCCCTTGGGAGAGCCTGGGATGCATATTTGTTGCTGCAGAGGAGACCGATTGGAGGGATGCAGGCGTGGTGCTGGGGTTCATGGGACGGTGGAATGGGGTGAGGGGCAGGGGGCTTCTACTTGAGTGGCTGCATTGCGGCACCCTTGCCCACACAGCCCCATCAAGCTCCCAAGGAGGGTGAGACCCTGTAGAGAACAGCCTTGTCCTCGTGGACTCCTCTTGGAAGGTGACTCTTCCAAGGCACAGCTGGGCCTGGGGAAGCCAACAGGGCTTTGGGGTGGGGGTCCTTAGCCCCCAGGCCTGGCCTCTCAGCTCCACAAGGGTCACTGCAGGTGAAGAACCCTTCGCGTGTCCTCTGGCCAGCCATGGTTTTCACCTTCTCTGTAACGGCCTCCTCTTCCTCTCCAGGAGCTAAATCTGCTGGCACCTTTGCCCCACATCCTGCCCTTTCTGGATGCCAGGAATGCCCTGGCCAGGGGCATGCTTCTCCTGACCACCTGTCCCCAGGAGCCCAGGGCTGAGGCCATCTTCCAGGGGCTCCGGGGAAGGAAATGCGATGGAAAAACCTCCAGAGATTTGGGAATCTTGGGAAACTGGCCACCTATGTCAGAGGCCAGAGGGGCCTGAGGGGTTACCTCTATCGTGCTGTGTGGCTTTGGACTGCCTGCTGGGCCTCTCTCAGCTTTAGATCTCTAGTCTCTCAGAGAGGGGAAAACCCAACCTCAGGGGCCTCCCGCTTGCATGACGTAAAGGGTGGGAAAGAGCTTGATGAGCTGCAAGGGCCCGTCTGCGCGTGAGGGGTGGTGGTTGTTACGGGGGCTGGGGCGGGGGCTCTCCAGTCCTTGAGGAGCTCCAGATGTGGGGTTTTGCAGTCACTCCCTGCAGGGTCTTGCATGTGCTCTTGCCAGGAAGTGCTTCCTGCCGTTGGACTTCCAGCTCTGTGGCGCATTTTGGTCACATCCTTTCTCCCCAGTCTCCCTCAGAGACAGCCCAAGGGAGTGGAGTCCCCTGTGCGCGGTTAGCCTGGGAGAGAGGGCTCAGGAAGGCGGGAGCTGGGGTGAGCTGGGTCCCTTTGTCCCCGGACACCTCCCTCACACTTGCCAGCCAGTCCCTCTGGGCCCCATGCAGAACCTGCACCTTTTCTGGTACCCAGGGGTCTGGGTGTCCAGAGAACAAGCTCCGATTCGGCCTCTCCTGCCAGCACTGGGTCTCCAGGAAGTGTGGACCCCTGACTTTCAGCTTCTCTTTATTGAGATCCAGATTGAGGGATCGCTGGGCCCCTCTCCAAGCTCCCCCTCCTCTCTTTAGGCCTTTGGTGCCATTACCAAGACCCTATCCCCACCCTGCCCCCTGCCCCTGCCTTAACCCCTCAACCCTTCACAGGCCCTGTTCTCCGATATTTAAGAACCACCACATCACTGTCCATCCTGCTTCAGAGCCCTTGGGGGAATTTCTGCCCTCACCCCCTTGATGCACGCTCTCTGAAGGCCACATCAGCCTCCCTTCTGAAGTCAGAGAGCCGGATGGGACGGGGTGCAGAGCGAGGCCCAGCTCCCTCTGTCCTCCTCAGGCCACAGTGAGAGACGCTGGCTGCTCCCAGCCCCCAGCTGCCCAGCAAGCTCTCTCTGTGTGAAGGTTTACGGCTCTGTAAACATCCTCCCGTCAGCCTCGTCCCTGGGGTCAGAAGCTGTGGGAATGGGGAGGAGAGGAGGCAGCAGCAGCTCCTAGGGCCTCTTAGACTCCTAGCCCCAGAGCCCCCCGAGCCCCCACCCCAGCCATCTGAGGAGCAACATCGCCTAGGTCGTACATGGCCTTGGAAAAACTACCCAGAACCCTCAGGGTCCCGGCTAGGGTGAGGACCCTAGCACGTCTGAGGTACCGTTTTGCTTATGAGAAAGCTCGGGCTCTGGGAACCAGTCCCCTGGTAAATTAGTGGCAGCTACAGGACCAGATCCCCAGACTCCGGGACTCCTCCCACTGCTCCCTGTGGCTGCCTGGTGGCTCTTGGAGTTTGACATGAAATTTTGGTCATGCAGGGCACCAGCTGTGTGCTGGGCCCACGCTAAGGGCTTTCTACGAAGCATTCCCACTGCATCCTTCAACAACCCTGAGGAGTGGGCACTCACCCTTCTCCTTTGATGGGGAAACTGAGGCTCAGGAGAGGTCCCTCAGCCCAGAGCTGAGTCTCACTCAGAGCAGTCTTTCTCCTGCACCCGGGCCTCCGCCAGCCCCGGCGACTTCAGCCCTCTCGAGAGCAGTGCTTCCGTGTCATTCCCCTCTCTGTCCCCAGCACCCATTGCATGGGCAGCAGGGGGTGGGCAGTGACAAGACTTTGTGGAATTGAATGGGAACTGCCCAGCCCCACCCAATGTGATCGCATTTTGGTTGTATACAGCTTTGCACAATCTTACACACACCCCAGCTGTCTGTCTGTCCCTCTCAAGCACACACACTGCAACACTGACACCCTTGCCCACGGATGTCACAAATGCACGTGCAGCACACATTCACCAGAAAGAAGTCAAGCTCACACTGCCCACACCTCTTCACTGACATTTACAGATACACCGACATAGACACACACCTGGACGGAGCAGGACCCTAGAGCGAACAGAGCTGGTCCCATTCCTGGGGTAGTTGGCCGTGCCCTGTCCTCAGCTGCAGGGCCGCCCTCGCAGCTCCGTGCCTGTGCATCTGCCTGGCAGGCAGCCTCAGAACCATGTGGGAACGGGCTGCTTGGCTCCTTAGAACGCTGCTGGGCTCTGCTCCCCCTGACGGGCCCTCTGAGGTCACTGTGCCCAACTCCGCGCTGCACTTAGGGCGTCAGTGACAGAGCTGTGCCAGGAAGCCTGGCCTCCTGCCTCCCACCTCGGGGTTTAGATAACCGTTTTCCCACCCTCATCGATAGGGAAGGCTGTTGTTCCAAAAACTGCGCCTTTAGGTTGAGAAAGTCTTCAAGTGAGACCCACATGTTTCATGCTGCTCTTTTTCAGCCCCTGTCCTTTTGTTCGGTCTTCATAAGGAGGGGGAGAGGGAGAGACCATCCTACTAGTCTTCTGTTCCCTAAGCTGCCTTCTTTTTTCCACTTCCCCCCAACACTCCTTTGCTCCCTCCTTCCCAAGTTCTCCTTTGGGGTCACTGGAGCAGGTTAGCTATCTCCTTGCCTGCCTACCCCACCCCAGCTCCAAAGTACATTCATACCCTCTGTTGAGGACACACTACTGGATATCTAGCTTCAGTCCCTATTGCTGCAGAACCCTAACTGCTCAGATTGTTGGAGCCAGGAGTGTTTCCAGAGGTGATTATTCTTGGGCTGATGGCAGCACTTTGAGTGGGTGATTAATTTAAGGTTCTCTGAGCCAGTCAAAGGAGCTGAGGCTGCCCGGGGAGCAGGGAGAAAGGAAGGCCCTGCAGCCCCGGCCAAGGCCCTGCCCCTGCCCCGGAGGAGGCCTCGCAGGGCACTTCCCCAGACTTAGAGCCGCCAGCCGGAGGTTTCCTCTCCCTCTTTCCTCTGTACCGCTTTGGGGCATCGGGCAGCTCCGAACCTCTTGGGGACTAGGGAATCCAGTGGGTGAGCAGGGGATTCTGAGTGTCTGGCCTGGGTGGGGGAGGGCAGCCCCTCCCAAGCCCCTCATGTGGGAGTCCTGCTGTTCGGAGTGGGGGACCAAGGAGGACCTTTCATTTCTCCAGAGGCTGTCCCATAAAGGGTTGGGGGCTTGGGCTCCGAGGCGCACGGATGTGCGTTCAGTTCTGTCCTTACTGATCATGTACCCTTGGGCAGGATGTTTAACCTCCCCAAGCCTCAGTTTTGTCTTCTGAAAAATGGGGATAATTACACCTGCCTTGAGGATTGTCAGGATTCAATGAGATAAAGCCCTTCACACAGCGCTGGGCACACATTTTAGCATCACGGTTATATTGTTATCATCATTTTTCTCCTCCTCTGGGGAGAGGCTTGATAGGTGTCCTTGGCTTGGCACAGCAAGTGCGTCTGGATGCGCCCGGGACAGTACAAGAGCACATGTGAGGGGCAGTGCAACTACTGCCGGTGTGAATGGCTTTCGATGGGGAGTCTGAAGCTGCAGCAAGTCTGTGCCCACCCAGTGCTGAGCATTTGACTCGCATTCTCTCATTTAACCTTCACACCATTAGGTCAGGTGGGCACGATGATAATCTTTATTTCCCAATTGGGGAAACTGAGGCTGGGCGAGAAGTTCACCTGCTTGCCCAAGGCCACGCAGCTAATGAAAGGTGATACCAGAATTCCAACCCCAGTCCCTTGGACACTTGCTGATTTGTTGTCTTCCTTCATTTGATGGATATAGTAAAAAACACCACAACTCTGTCCCAGCACAGGAACCAGCGGTGCTAGGCCATGACCGGGCCCTGCCCCGGAACATTCAGTGAGGAGGCACCGGAGTCTCTGCTGCCCCTCTAACAAGGGCTCAGAGAGCGGGCCTGAGTGAGCGTGCGCGTGTCTCTGTGTGTGTGTGTGTGGGGGGGGGCGTTTACGAGCAAGCATTGCTGGGCACGGCCCAGGTACAGGCCTTGTTGTCAGCCTGGCAGCCAGGGAGGTAGAAGAACTGCAGTGGTCAGGGAGACCCCTGGGAGAGGAGGGCAGCCCCCCACTCTCCTTTCTTAAGTCCAGGTGAGCAAATCATCCCTGAGGAGTTGGGGCAGGAAATCCCAAAGGAGATTTCGAGATCTCAGTTCTCACAGTTCCTGAGAAGTCCACCCCCCACCCGGCTGAGCCTCAGCAACCCCTCTGTAAAAGGGGCATAAACAGGAAAGTAGGCCCCCCTAGCCACCTGGTGCAGAGGAAAGGCTGGATCAATGGGAGGCGCCGCTGTCTCAGGACCTTGAGTTTACGGGGGAGGGAAGGGGGCTCTTCTTCCCGCACCTTCTCCCGGGTCCCTCAGAGGACGAGGCAGTCCTGGGAGGGGCACCCAGGAGCCCGCCTGCCCCCTGCGGGGCTTGTGCAGGGCGGGGGCCAAGGCGCTGGTCAAGGCGCTGGTCAGACCTCGAGGGCCCACAGAGAGCCCCCAGGACTCCAGGCTCTCTGGGCGACTCTGCCCCTAGGGCAACATCAGGTGTGCCCTGGGGGGTGGCACCTGGGGTGAGGAGTGGGAGGGGCAGCCCCAGGCGGTGACCTAATTGGGCTGGGAATCCGTGGGCAGTGCCTGAGGGAGGCAGGCACCGGGAGCAGGGAGCTCAGCTGTTACTTTCCTCTTGCCTTTTCTTGCTTCCCCACCACAGATTTGCAGAAGAGTGGGTGGAGCAGTCTCTGGCCCCTCATCCCTGCAGGGAAATCTGGGGGGGGGAGGGACACTCCTTCTCTTGAGACTCCTCCAACATCCAGGCCAGGCTGGTGAGATGGGGAAACACTGCTGTGCATGAGCGCAGAGTGGCTCCCATTGCAGCGGAAGGGATGGTGGCCAGACAGCAGGCAGGACTACCCCGTGACCACCAGCCCCCTTTCCCCACAGGAGGACAGAGGGTAGACAGCCTCTTCCCTTTCGACCCAGTGCTGGGGGAGCTGGCCGGGCAGGGTACAGTGGCCTTGGCTGTACCTCCCCCAGCCTCCCGTCCCCCTGCTCCTGCCTGGCAGCCTCAGGCCCTCCAGGTTACTGTCTTTGGGCTTATTTTTTGCTGGGCACAGCGTCCCCCAGGAAGGGAGGGTGTCGAGAGGGAAGTCGAGAGAGAAGGAACAGCTTTGTCAGCACAAACCCAGGTCTCTCTGCTCCTGCCCGCCTCGGCCCGGCTGCCGCACTCTCCTGAAGGCACCAGACCCTGGGCGCAGGGGAGGGCCGGGCCCCGACCCCCGCGGGCAGGAGCCCTTGGGAGCCGGAATAAACCTTTCTCTCCTCATCCTTCAACAAGACATCCCTAGCACAGAACGGCAGAGCCAGAAGGGCCTCACAGACCCGGGGCTTTGTTTCACAGCTGGGGAAACTGAGGCCAGGAGGAAGGGCAGGATTGCCTGAGAAAGCCTGTTCCACCTCCCCTCCTCAACAGGGGGCGCTGTGCTGGAGTGGCCAAGAGCAGGGGAAGGCTGCCTCCCAGCGCCGCCCGCGTCCTCTGAGGTGGGAAGCAGCTCCTGAATTCATTCATTCATCTTCTTTTCTGACCGCTGGGGATGGGGGACAGCCAGGTTGGAGCAACAGGCTCATAAGGTGGAATGAGGTGGGGGAGGATAGCGTGACCTATGTCCAGCAGAGGGAGGGAGGCACTGAAAGCTAACGTTTACCCTACTTTTTCTTTCTTTTAATAAATAGCCCTATTTAAGACATAGAGAAGGAAATTGCCCAAGGTCAACATAGCTAAGAAGTGGTAGAGAAAGGATTTGAACCCAGAACGTGGCCCCCGGCGAGCCCTTGCATTTAACCACTCTAAAATGCGGCCCTCTTGGCCTCCCTTCCTGAACACACTCTTCCCTGGCTTTCCGCACACCTGCTTCTCCCTCGGTTTATCAGCACATCACCTCCTCTTTCTGCCCCTTGGATGTTGGGGCTCCGGCCTGGGTCCTCTTCTCTCTGAACACTTTGGGGGCAGGGGTGTGTGTCTCAGACCTTCCTGCAACATCAGCAGTCACCCCCATGATGATGTCAGTGGTCACTCGTGACGACATCATTGACCACCCCCGTGATGACGTCAGTGGTCACTCGTGATGACATCACTGGCCACCTCCATAATGACGACAGTGGTCACCTCTTGATGACACCCGTGGTCAGCTCCATGACAATTTCAGTGATCACCTTATGAGGACAGCTTTCCCCTCTGCTGCTGCATACCTGAGCTTCCTGTCTGAGTTGGGTTGTAGGGAAGAGGACTTTGTTAACCAGACACTACACCTCCACATCCCCGGGGCACCTCAAATGCAGCATTTCCCTCCAAACTTACTCTCCTTCCTCAGTCCCCACGCGCCCACGGTTTACTGCAAGCACCCTTTGCTCCTTGCGCTATGCTTTTGCATGCACCCTTCCCTCCGCCTGAAGCTCTTCCCCTCTCCGGCCTTTGCCCCTCCTCTGGCTCACTCCTAGTCATCCTTCAAATCCTCGTCTGAGCACCACCTCTTCCTGAAAGCACTTGGGCACTTCGGTGCTCTCCGAGCTCTGCTCGCCCACCCCTGTGTGTTCTTTGCTGTCTGCATTGGGCTGTGAGATCTGGGAGGGGGTTGGTTGAGCATATGCTTGGTTGATAATCAGTGAATGCTTGTGGAGTGAGTGAATGAAGGTGGGGCTGAGCTGGGTTGTAAGGAAGAGAGGGGCTTTGTCAACCCGAGAGAAGGAGAGAGAGGACCCCGTGGCTCTCCGGGTGCAGGTTCTGAGCTGGAAGATCTCGTGGCTTATTGCTTGAGTGCACTCCAGATGGAGGGGACAGCTAGAGCAGAGGCTTGGAGGTGGGACCCTCTTCCCCCAGCCCCTGGTCTGCAGGGTCTGAGGGCTGGACCTTGATCGCCAGGTGAGCTTTACCTTATGTGTAGTGGGGCTGGGAGGCAGTGGCAGGTCAGGGTGAGGATGCCGGTGGGTACGAGGGCTGGCTGAGCTCTTCCCATGAGCAAGGGCTCTGCAAACACAAGACCACTGCGTTCTCTCAGTACCGCTGCATGGCAGGCACTATTATTATTCCCATCTTGCAAAGAGGAGAATGAGGTTCAGAGAGAGGCATTAACCTGTGCAAAGTTACACAGCCCGTCCATGGCAAGGTTAAGATTCGAACCCAGGTCGGTGTGACTCCTAAGCCCAAGCCCCATGTGGTCTCAGACATGTCAGCAGACCAGTCACAGTTTTCACTGCCTAAGGCAAAACTGAGGAGAAGAAGGACAATGTGGTGACTTTTTCATAAAGTCAAGTGTATTCCATTTAAAGGATTGCCTTTTGGTCTGAGATTATGTCCTTTCTTTTATGAGATGATAAGGCTGGGAATTTCTTTTTTTAATGTCCTTACTTGGCAAAATAAAAGGTTGGCAACCTTATGCAGTCCTCAGAGTGTTTTGGGGAATTTTACTGTGTGTGAAATTCCTGAATCTGGGTGCCACCCTGCCTCCTCCCTCCTGAGCTCTGGGGCCAGAAGGGGAAGGGATCTGGGCCGGGTGGAGGGATGTGGGGGCTGGGGGAGAACCTGGAGTTAGCGGCATGGAGCAGCTTTCAGTCTGGACTGCTTATCCCTTTGGGCCTTGGGCTCTGCCCTGCCTGGGGTGCAGTGAGGGCCAGCCCAGAGCTCTTTCCCAAGATTGGGCTGGGTGTGGCAGGGAGGGTCAGCCAGACTCAGGGCTCACCCCTCAGTTAAAGGAGCACTGGACCAGGAGTCAGCAGGCCAGGTTCGATTCCCACCTCTGCCACTTTGAGGCTATATGGCCTCAGGCTGATGACCCAACCTCTCTGTGGCTTCAGCTTTCTTCCATGTAGCAGGACAGTTCTTACCTCTACCTGCCCAGTTGTCTGCTGAATCAAGTGCTGTTGTGGAGAATACAGGGGTTGTAGGTTTTCATAGTCACATCTCTTCACACAAGTTCCCTCTTCCCTTGCCCTTGCCCTGCACTGGTTTGAACCATGAGGGAGGGAGATGGGGCTGGAAGGCCATGGGGCTGGGGCTGTAAGAGCAGGCTGGCCGGACTGGCGCTTCCTTTCCACAGGAGCCGCGGGCCTGGCCCTCAGAGACCTGCCCCAGGGCCAGAGGCATGGGGGTCACCAAGGGCTCCCGGGATGTCCTTGTGACAACAGTTCTAACAAGTAAGAAGTGGTGAGCACTCACCGCGAGCCAGGCTCTGTGCTCAGCCCAGTTTCCGAATACTAGTAAGATTCTTAGTATAATCTACGTGCTACGTGCTTTTCACATCCTACCTCATTTAATTCTTCTGGGAGTCCTGTAAGGTAGGAATTGTCATCATTCCCTTGTATAGATGAGGACGTGGAAGCTTAAAGATTAAGCACTTGCCCTTGTCACACAGTGATGGATAGCAAGGAGGACAGGGATTTTCTGGGCTCAGTCCAGACAACTGAGCACCCAGAAAGCCTCAGGTGAAAGGACCCTTGAGAGGGTGGGGAGCAGATTACAGGGCTGAGAGGGTGGGGAGCAGGTTGCAGGGCTGCAGCAGGGGCCTCATGGTGCCGGTGGGGGGGGGGAGGGGGACGTAATGCAGGTGGAGGGAGGGCCTGGAGGGAAGAGAGAGCCTTTTCTGAGAGTCAGCCTCCCCCTCCTTCTGTGGCTTCCAATAACAATAAAGATTATGACAGCAAATGCTTATTGAGTGCTTGCCAGGCGCTAGGTGCTGCTTGAACTGCCGTGCCTTACCTCGCTTTTCTCTCAATAACCCTATGAGGTAGGTACTATTGCTGTGCCCAGCTTTCAGATGAGGAGGCTGAGGCACACAGAGGTTGAGGGGCTTGTCTGGGTGCAGGTAGCCAGGCCAGGATTCAAACCCCAGAAGTCCTGCCATAGGGGCTGTTCCCCATCATCTGTGCCTGCCTGGAGGCTGATGTGAGGACCCTTTGAGCCATAAAGCTCCAGGTCCTGCCCCCCACCCCAGCTCTCCGCTGAGGCTCATGCCTTCATCTCTGCCGTGGGCAGCGATGGGCAATGACCGGGAGATGGGGTGCCCACACAGGGCAGACGGGAGTCCTGGGCTGGCTGCCCAGCCATGGTGCTGGCCACTCAAGAGCTCTGATCTCCTCCTGACCTCCGAGGTGCTGCTTCGGGGAGGTCCAAGCTCGCCAGTGTGAAGGCAGGGGGATGACAAGAATGTCCGGGAGAGGGGACAAACAGAAGTGACCCGAGGTGTCTCAGAGTGACTGACCCCGAGGACCCTGTTGTCCCCGAGGACACTGCCAAGGGGCTGGGGCTCCCAGTTCCACTCCCCTCCGTGGTGGGCTCCATCGCCTCTGAGCCCCTAAGCTCTCCCTCTCTGAGGCCTTTCCCTTCTCCAGACCCCCTGCATCTGTCCAGGAACCCTTCCAAGGGTTTGGCCCAACCTGGCCTGGAGCCCCAGGCTTTGCCTATAGGGAAAGTTCAGGCTTATGCAAACCCTGGGCTGGGGCCAAGGTGTGTGCGGCTGGGCTGGAATGGCCTGGGAGCAGGGACGGTGGTGCAGGCCCTGAGAGGGTCTGGAAAGGGGATCTGGGGATATGGGCTTGGGGTGTGTGGGGGTCTCTAGAATGGTGGCCTTAGAATGGCCCCAGGGGACACCCAGATAATGAAGGGGTGTCCTGGAGGAGGGGCTCAGAGCCCAAGTGGCCCCACTCCCTCACTTTCTCATAGCTCCACAGAGTATGAAAATCACAGGTCTCCCCGAGCCCTCCTCATTTGATGGGGAAACTGAGGCTTAGGCCAGTGGTGATCCCAGACTAGAACCCAGGCTCAGGCTAAGGGTCTTAGTTGTCCCCTAAAATAACAAATGACAACATGAAAACCTTCTACAGGGTTTCACCGAGGCTGGCCTGGACCCTGAGCCTTGGTCTCTGTGTCCAAAATGCTACCTCATATTGAGAAGGAAGGCCCCTTCTTTCCACTTATAGACTGCTTTAAGGTGTAGCTGACGCATTGTCAGGCTTAATTAATATTTGCTCAGTGAATTTCACTGAATTTCCCTGGAGGGAAGGTACTAGTATTACTATTTACTGTGACACTCAGAAAGTGACTTGCCCAAGGTCCTTCAGCTGGGAAGTAGATGAGATGGGGCTGGAGCTTAGGTGGCCAGGGACCTGTCTAGACCCTCTGATGGACAGAGGCCCAATTCTGAGTCTTTGCTTTCAGTGAAAATGAGCAGGTGTCCCAAGCAAGGCGCATCAGTCTGCTGGGCAGGGTGTGTGTGTGTGTGTGTGTGTGTGTGTGTATTCACGTGTGCACGCGTGGTAGGCTGGGCTGGCCTGAGGGTTGGAACGCAGCTCACGCTAACACCTGAGCCCCTCCGTGCTCGAGCTTGGGCCTGGCTGCAGCCTCTGCCCCATGAGGAAGGAGACCTTTCTACCTGCCGTCCTGCATCAAGGGGCTTTCTTGGCCTGGCCGGCTTGGAGAGGAGCTGGCCGTGGCGTGACCAAGAGGGCCCCTGTCAGCCCCTCCCGTGATAGGGTCTGGCCATCTAATGCCTTTCACATGACAGGCACGGGGTGGGCCCTAGCTGGGAAGAGGGCTTTGCGCTCCCCTAATCCAGGGGCTGTCTTGGCCAAGGCCGTGGGAGAGGTTTGTCCCTGCCCCCGTGCCCAGTGGCCCCAGGGCAGATCCTGGCAGGGGCCCAGCTCTTCTGCAGGGGCCTTCCCCTGCCCTGCCTATGCTCCCTGCCCTCCTGCTCTCTGAGCAGAGCTGGGACTCAGGGGCGAGGCCTGGGGCATTTGGAGCTGACAGGGTACAGTGGGGCTTTGCAGCCTTTGGCGCTGCAGGATGGGAGCGATGTCAGGGAGGTTTTATGCCCCACGTTGGGGCAGAGCAAGGGGGAGGCACTGATGGGGGTGCAGAGCTGGAGGGTTTGGGGCTAATCCCGGGCCACCCCTTCCTGGAGAAATTTGGCTACAAGTCAGGGAGGCAAATGTGTGGGCCGTGCCCCCCCTCACTGGGCAGTAAACACGGCCGTCGCCCGGGAGACGGGCCCAAACATCCCGGCCCCCCACAGTTATTTATACCAGGACTCCTTTTCCTTCTCTGGCCTGGCCTGGCCTCTCAATCCACTCCTGGGCCGGGCGACCCTGAGGGTCCAGCCCCCCCCCCGCCCCCGTCAAGGCAGGAGGCCCCAGCGGCAGGCTGGCTTGCACCTACCAGGGGCAGCACCACCTCCCAGCGGCCTGTCCCATTGAGGCAGTGGGTCTTGTTCACTGGAAATGTGCTCCCAGGCCTTGGGCAGCTCCTGGAGGCCAGCGCCCCCGGGAGGGAGGTAGGAGACTGGGGAGTGAGCCCTGGAGGGAGGGGTCTAGATGAGTGCTTGTCAAGCTGTTTTAAGCAGTAGATATGCGTCCTTAAACTTGACACAGAAGTGCAATATGTGAAACAGCTGGGAGCAGGGCTGCTCTGGATGGAGCTGGGGCTGAGGACCCGCCCTGTCCTCTCGGCCTGTGCGGCCCTGCGTGCCAACCTGGAGCCCGCACTCACCTCCCGTGTTCTAGATTACATTCCCTGCAAGCCCCAGGGCACCACCACGTGCCTGCTTCCAGAGCCTGCTTCCCGGGTGTCCCCCCACGGGCTGTCGGAGCCACCCCCCTCTGAGCACTCCCTGGCCCAAGGGGTCCTGCTTGCCGTGAGTGTCGATGGAGCTGGGAAGAGGAGGCTGGGGCATCCACAGGAGTGTGCCCAGGGAGGGAAGGGCACACCATGGGCTGGGGACTGGAGGGTAGCAGGGGCTGGCTGTCCCCTTCCTGCCATCTGCCAGATTCTAGCATGGGACTCGAAGGAGCCCAAGATTTTAAATTAGAGCCTGGCCTTTCCAATCCTTATGAAGGTGTATGTGTCAGGGAAGGGGGATAGAGTGCATTTTATTTAGCAACTTGCTACCTTAATGCAAGCTCTTCTATATTTAGACTTACAGTGGGCACTCCATTTGTACTCTTCCTCAGCTCTGCCAAGGTTAGGGGTGAGCTTCCCTCCACCCATCCCACGCTGGCAACAACCCCAAGACACCCTTGCCCAGAACTCTCAGGCTTCACAAAGCATGTGCAATCCCTGGACGCACTGACGCTCAGGGCCCTGGCTGGCCCCGGGCTTCCTGTTCACTCCTCACCTGTGGGCCTCTCCTTGGGGGCATCAGACCTGGCACTGCCCTTGAGGGCTGGATCCCAGTGGGCTTAGGAACAGCCTCAGCACAGAGGTTCTGTCATAGAACAGAGTGGCAAGGGGGCCTGGAGGTGCCCAAAGGGGGCCTGGAATCCCAATCGGGGGCAGGGTGCAAAGCAGGCCAGGGAGTCTTGGGGACTCTTGGGGACATGCAAGCAGGGGAGAGCACCGAGGTGGATCTGTGCAGAGCGTGGGGGAGTGGAGTGTGGCTGGGACCTGGGGTGTGTGTGCAGCCTCAAATGCCGTGGAGCCAGGGTTTAGATTGCAAACAGTAAGGAGCCCTTGGAGGACTGTCGGTGGGGGAGGGACACTCGGCTGCAAGGGGTATGGCCTGGGGGGGGGGGGTTGGTGACCGGGGTCATGGTGGTCAGTGACGAGGCCAGTGGGGGTGGGGTAGGGTGGGGCTGAGTCCCACGCTGGACAGGTGTGGGAAGTGGGGGCTAGGAAGAAAGAGGTGACCTTAACCCCACCTTCTGGAACCCTCTCTCCTAGCTTCTCCTCCTTCTCTCTGTTCCCGGCTCTCTCTCCATTGGCTTGGATCCCGAGGCTGGGGAGAGGGGCACCTCCCCAACCCCCCCCAAAGTAGAGACCACTTCACCTAGGTGGCTAAAGGCCAGGGTGGTAAAAGGCATTCTCCAGCAGAGGAAACTCATTCATTCGTTTACTGAGAATCTAGACTGTGCCAAGCCCTGCTCTAGATGTCAGGGAGACAGTGGTGAGTAACACAAAGTCCCTGCACTCATGGAACTTAGGTCACTGGAGGGGCTGGGGACATCTCTCCGTCTGGCTCCTCTGCCGTGCCCACCCTGATCCCTGGAAACGGGTCTCCTCCCATTCCCCACTCATTTGTGCCAGCTGCACCCGCCTCTCTGGACACTGAGCTCAGGGGAGAGGATTCAGTGTCTACCCCCCAAGCCAAGGAACCACTCCTGTCCTTGGGAAGACCAGTTCTCCTCACTCCCTCCTGACTTTGAGCCCCTTACAAGGACCTTCCTGGCCTCAGTTTCTCTATCTGTTAAAGGGGGCTTTGGGGAGGCACTGAGGAGGTGAGGAGAGGGAAGGCCCACTCTAAGCGCTGGTATCCCCCACTGGTGGACGGCTACCTTGGCTATTTAAACACCACATCGTAACAGCTGCACCCTAGTGCATGCACTGGCCGGCTTCGTGCCGCTGGGCAGTTTATTTCTCACAAGCAGCTCTGTATGTGAGTGTGCCCTCCCCTTTTCCGGCTGAGGAAACTGAGTCTCAGCAGGGTGACATGACTTACTTGAGGTCACATGAAACCCACCTGGCTCTGTGTGCTCCTAAGGACGGTGAGGGCTCTGCCTGGCACCTGCCCCTCCTGGCACTCGGCCTCGAGTTGGGTAACCCAGCCCCAGCGCCAAGCGCCCCCCCCCCAACTCCCTCCGGGGGCTGGCACCGCCCGGAGCCAGGGCACCGGGTCCTGCGACCCTGGCCAGGGCGGTACCAGGAGGGAGCGGATCAGGTTAAGGCCCGGCTCAGAGGCCCCAGCACCTCTGGGCGCGGGGGCGCTCGGTCCCGGCACCCAGGGTTGGTGGGTCGGCGAGGCCCGGGCAGTCGGGGTGTCGCGTTCCCCCTCTCCGCCCCCGGCCTCGGGGACGCGGCGGCACCTTCACACTTTCCGCTTGGCCCGCTGCTCGCCTTTCAGGCCGCCGCATTTTCAATTGTTAATTTGGAAACGGAAAAAGAAGCCGTCGGGGCGGGGAGGCCGCGGGGAGGTAATCGGAGCCGCAGCGCCGCCCCCACCCCGCGGCGCGGAGCCTGGCGTCCGCGCAGCCCCTCCCACGGCCGCCCCGCGCCCCGCCCCGGCCGTGCCTCTCCCGCTCCAGCCGGCCCCGGCTCACGCCACGAGGGCGGGGCCGCTCGCGGGGACCCCGGAGCGCGAGGCCGCCGCGCCTGGGCCTCGAGGGAGCGGGGCCCCTGCGCGGGAAGGGGCGGAGGTCAGTGCCGGGGGAGGAGTCGCCAGGGCCCCTCCCCCGCGGAGCCCCTCCCTCTCCCGAGGAGCCCCGCCTGGTGTCGGCCTCCACTGTGTCCCGAGGTGAACCCAAGCCTTTCTGCAACCCCCCAGCGTGAGGACCCTTCGGGCCAGCCCCCTGTCTCCAGACTTCTGACCAGGGATCAGCGGCGCCATTAGACAGACGAAGAAACTGAGTCCCAGAGAGGGGCAGTTCGCTTCCTCTGCATCATGCAGCCAGGCGGAAGCCGAGCTGAAGCCAAGCCGGGTTCTTTTGGCTCTACTCACTTGGGATCTGTCTGTCTCAGATGCAAGAGGAGGGGCATCAGGACTGGAGACACAATTCGCCCTCTTCCCCTGATCTCCAGCACCCTTTCTGTGCTCACTGAGGATCTGGAAGTTCTACTTTGGTCTACCCTGACTCCTCTTTCTTATCATTATTCAATTATGGGGGAGTTTGGGGGATAGGAGATAGCACTTTCCATGCGAATGAGAAACATGCAAATAAGATGTAAAAGACCGTCCTCAGGAGACCCCAGAACGTTGAAGTCCAAGAACTGGCAGCTTCAGGAGCTGCCCACAGCCTCGCTTTCCTTTTGAGCAGCTGGAATCAGCAATCTCGGATGGATCCGCAAAAAATGGGATCCTGGACAACCATCATCCAAACCCTCTTGTTGAGGAGTAAACTGAGGCTCAGCGACAGCTTCTCAGTTCTTCAGCTACTGGGGGCGGAGGGAGGGGGAGGCAGAGCCAGGCTGCAAAACTCATCTCAGGTACCTACTTCAGCCCATGCCCCTGTGCCTCCTCTTTGCTGCCCCCAATCCCTGACACCTCTCTCACCAAGCAGTCCCCTGCCTTTTAGAAGATTCTGGATCAGCCTGAACCCCAAGCTGGGTGTCCTCCCCTTTAAAGGAGGGGGTTGTCTGCAGATGGGCTCACAGCTTCCACCCACCCAACACCCTTCTGCCTTAGCTATGGTGGAACAGGCCCAGAGAAGCTGAGCCCCAGGCCCAAGGTCACACAGCAAGCCTGTCCTAGGTGTCAGGCTCCTTGGAGTCAGTCTTGCTGGGCCTGTTTTCAGACTGGCTGGCCCTGGATTTGGGGCTCCCATGGGGAGCAAGACTCTCAGAACAGCTGTAACCACCTGCCCCAGGTGTGGCCTGTGAGTTTGCATGCTGCTTTGCCTATTAGAAGCTGAGGTATGGCAACCCCCTACCCCATCCTGCTCCCTAAGCCTCCACTGGGTGGGGTTCTCAATGGCTGAGTCTGCAGAGCTCCCAGGCTGGGCGCAGTCTTGGGGCCTGAGCTCCCCAGGGGGCCCTGCCCCTCCACCAGCTCCTGTTCCACACCGTCAGCTCTTGTTGGTGTCCTCTCTGCTCTGAATACTGAGAGCCCAGTAGCGGGGACTAATCTCTTTTCCTTGTTTTGGAAGCTTCCCTCCCTCTCCCATCCCCTCTTTGCACAGGTTCTGCTGATTCAGAGGACAGAAGGCTCCTTAGAGGTGACCCTGACCCCTGCCAAGCTCAAGGAGCTGGGGGCCTGGACAATCCTTGAACCTAGAGTTACCCTGTCACAGACAGCAGGGGTGGCAGGTGCAGGCCCCAACCTGGCCCCAGAATGAAGGAAATTCGGGGTGGGCATGAGGGGCAGGCGCCTTCTACAGAAGGAGGAGAAATAAAAGAACATGGGAATCAGGAAATCTGGGTGCCAGGCCCAATACTACCCCTGAGCAACTGTATATCACAGGTAGACCACACCCCTCTCTGGGACTCAGTTTCCCCATCTGCAAATGAGAAGATCACTTGCTCTCTAAGGTATCTCCGAGTACCAAAATATAGCCACTATCTGATCACGTCATGCCACCTCCCCTGATACAAGTCACCATCATCTCCTGCTCGGATTATATCTTTAGCTTCTGAACTCAAGGTGGGACTTTACTCCCCAACCCCCCCAGGCTATTTTCCACTCAACAGCCAGTGTGATCTTCTTAAAAATAAGTCAGATCATGTTCCTCTCCACTCAAAACTCCCTATCACACTTGGAGTAAAAGCTAAAACCCTGGCGACGGCCAGTAGCTGATCTGCTCCCCACCTCCCCTGCCTCTCTGCCCTCACCTCCCACCCTCTCCCCCTCGCTCCCTCCCTCTGGCCACACTCCTTCCCTCTGCCTCAGGTCTTCTGCACTGGCTTTTCCCTCTGCCCAGAACTCTCTTCCCCCACATATCCACGTGGCTCTCTCCCTCGTTTCCTTCAGATCTCTGCTCAAATGTCACCTTCTCAAAGCTGCCTTCCCTCCAAAGACCCCTATCCCCCACACCAGTGATCCTTGTACCCTTTCCCCACTTAATTTTTCCCCATCTGACAGTTTGAACATTTACTTGTTTATTTGCTTGCTATGTGACTTGCCCCCCCCCCAACCTAGAATATAAGCTCTATTGAGGCAGGGATGCTTTTTGTCTTTGTGCCTGCCTCCTGGTCAGCACTTGGTGAAGACGTATTGAATGAATGAGTGACTGCTCTGTGGACCTGAGCTGTGTGGTTACCGGGAGTTCCTGCCTACCCTAGTAACGCCCTCTGCAGTGGGAGGGCCAGCTGGGCACGAGCACACTGGGGAGGTGGGTGGTACCGGTCACAAGTCCAGTGCTGAGGTCATCCCCTCTCTCAGGACACTTTTACCAAGCAGCCGTCTGTGCCAGGCCCAGGGATTTGGAGTGAAAAAGACAGGCCCTTTATCTTCAAACACCTTTGGCTGTGGGGGAGGCAGTCACTTAAACAGAGCTTTTCACCTGTTGGGGTGATTGCCATGTGGAGGTGAGCACTGGGATGGGAGCATGAAGTGGGCGCTCCCACTCAACCCAGCCAGGATTGGAGAAGGGGCAGACACAGCATGAACGAAGGTGGGGAGGGGAAAAAATACCTATGCTGCTGGGGGAGAGCACAACTATGATGAAGGACCCTCTGGTGCCAGGTTGGCACTTGGTAGTGAAGATCGAGGTGGCGAGGTAGGCACGGGCCTGGCCATTATGCTAAGAAACTTGGGCCTGAGTCTGCAAGCAGGTGGATTTCACACATTTTTAAAAAAATCAGCAGAGCCCTTTGTTCGAGTGAAATCTTATGGCAAACCCAGAATGTAAGTCTGAGCCGCTGGAGCCACGTGGAACTGCTCAGGTGGAGTCAGGGAAGGGGTTCCTGCTGGCCGTCTTGTTTCAGCTTCTAAAATGCTGCTTCCCATATTCCACCTCTTACTTCCCTCACACCTCCATGGACTGTTGCTTGGGAGGGCCCATGACCAGGATCCTGTTCGTTTAAGGAGGCAGTGGCCTGGCTATGCCGGGACAGGTGGATGGCCCCTGCTTCTTCCTCGCCCACATCCTCAGCCCGCTTACCAGGTGTGGCAGAGGGAAGTGGTCCAGGTGGGAGAGGATGAGGCTATGACTCGTCAAACACCGCTGCTGGAAGAGTCCCACCTTCCATACTCTGGGGGGACAAGACCATCCACGCTAGCTCAAAAAAAGTTGGAATGTAGAGGAGGGGGACACTTATTGTAAGGAAAGAGAGGAATTTTCTGGAAGTTTCCAGTCACAAGTACATCGGGTGTCATAGAATAGAGATGGGGATGAGACTCCCAGGCGGTGCAGTCTCATCACTTCTCTCTGCACCTCTGCCACCTTTCCCTGAGGAGCTGAGTTCCAGTCCTGAGAAAGGCTATCCAGTCAGCTCAGCCCATCTCTGGGTGGACCCTTCTGGGTCAGCATCCAGCCCTGGATGGATCATCGGCAGCCAGGAGAGGAGAGTGGAGCCATGGACCACATCAGAGCCCATTCCTGGGGCTAGCAGGGCCATCCCCGAGGCTGCCATGGACTGCTATGCCGCCTGCACCCCGCAAAGGGGCCTGGCTGAGAGGGTACAAGTGGTACCCGAAACAGCCTTGCTCAGCCTGTTGTACCCTGGCAGGGATGGCTCAGCCCAGAGCAAGGGACACCTGTTTCTAATTAGTTCATCTAGAGGGGTCAGCCTTTTGTAAGTTGTCAGGCTAAAGAGGAAGTCTTTTTCTAATTGGTGCTCGGAGGGGGCATGTTTTCACGGTTTGCACTGTATGTGCTAGCAGCTGCCGGCCCTCTGGGGACATCCTCCAAGAATCTGGAACCGAGCTGGTCGCCACCCACTGCTGGAGGGTCGCAAGGCTCAAGGGACTTTAGCAATGTGCGAGTTGTCCCAAGCCCTCAGGTTGCTGACAGGGAAACTGAGCTTCCCTCGGGCTCTTAGCTCAGCCCCGGGCCCATCCTTAGCCCCCAGCGCCAACGCAGGCCCTGACGCAGGCCTCTGGCCCAGAGAAGCGGTAGCGGACAGCAGCGCTGGTGTGGGCCCTGGGTCACGTGCTCTTGCTCCTTTGCCATATTTAGAATCGCTGGATCAGGGGAAACTTCTCCAGCCCCTGAGGATTCTTGGAAAGAGCCTCGCTCTGAGACCTGGCTTTTGGCTCCCCTCCCTTTACCCCCCAGCAAGAGAAAATAAGTGCCTGCCCTCCCCAGAGCAGGCTGGGGCCTTCCAGGCCACTTTGCACCCTCCCATCAGCCAGTGTCTCCCAAGCCCAGCTGAAGTCCCTTCTTCAGCAACAACTCTGGTCCGGGGTTTAGGAAGCCCCTGTGTGCTGGAGGGTGGAGGGGGCCGCGGCCTCAGCCCTCCAGGCATGCTGGCCAAATGGGAACCGACTTCACCCAGGAGGCCCCAGCTGAGGCCCCGTCTTTGGGTCCCTGGTCTGGGGAGCCAGGAAGGGGTCACACATTCCCCAGGCCAGATACAGAAAGCAGGGGACAAGCTGGTGGTCCAGTAGGGGCCAGGCACTGGCAGGGCTCAGGCCGGGGGAAGGGACATGGAGGGAGGCAATGGGGGGGGGGGGGGGGGAAGCTGCTGAGGAGATAGGGAGAGGCAGGGCCCGGAGCTGCATTTCCTTTGGCCTGGGGGCGGAGGAGGTCCCCTACTAGCTGCTCTTCCCTTGGGACCACCAAGCCTTCAAAGCAAACCACACAGAAACATTAACAGGCAAGCGGTGAGCCACAGCCCCTCTGCTGGGGAAGTGGTCCTGGCTTCACATCGGCCCCTCTCTGCGGCCTGGTTACTTCTCCTCCTCCTTGGACCCCCTTCCACCCCACCCTGCTCCCAAGAAGTCAGACCCCTGGGGGGAGCCCTCTTGCCTTTCTCCCCTCCAACCTCCCCTCCTGCCCATCTCTCTCTTCCTCCCAGCCTTGTCACCAAGGAAGGGGGACTGGACGGGACCCCTGCTCAAGCCGCACTGTCCCCTCGCTCCAGAATCAGCCTTCCTGGGAGCTTCCTTCTGCTGATCACTCCCCCTCTGTCATCTTCAACTTCTCCCTGTCCCCTGGCTCCTTCCACTCTGGCTACAACTACACTCAAGTCTCTTACTTAAAAACCAAACAAAACCCTCTGTGTACTCTTCTCCAGCATCCAATCTGTGCCCCTCCCCTTTGCCCTGGAACTTCTTTAAATATTCCGTCTGCACTCACTGCCCCCACTTCCTCGCCGCCCCTCCCGCTTGCTCTGGCCTGATCATCCTCGGAAGCTGCCCTTGCCAAGGTACCCAGTGACCAACTTGTCACCAAATCCAAAGGACATTTTTCAGACCTTATCTCACTTGACCTCTCAGCAGCATTTGACACTGCTGTCCACTCCCTCCTTGAAACACTTCCTTCATTGGCCTGGCACCTCTCTCTTCTGGTTTCCCTCCCTTCTCTGGCAGCAAATTCCTAGCCCGTGTGGAGAGCCTCTACTCCCTCGGCTCTGGGGCTCATTCCGGCTTCTCCTCAGAATGTGCCACGAGCTCTCTGGACTGTCTCTGCCACACCCACGGCCTCTGTCACTGCCTTTATTTTGATGTTCCCCAAATCGCATTTCTGGCCCACGGCCCGCGGCTCTCTCTTCGTGCCCAACTGGGTGCTTGCCTGATGCTGCCAGCCCTCTCCATCTCAACATGCCCAAAACAGAGCCCCTCACCCCGCACCTGCTCCTCCACTGGGGCCTCCCGTCTCAGCTCACTCAACACCTTGTGCGCCTGGTGTCCAAACCAGAAACAAAGCAGCCATTCTCCCTCACGGTCCTCATGTCCAGTTAATCACCAACTCCTACATCCTAAAGCTCTCTCCAGTCCGCTATCCGCTTCTCCCCATTCCCCACCCCCACAATCCCAGCCCAGCATCTTTCATCGGCCTTGTCGTGGGGCCTTCTAGTTGGTTTTCCTGAGAAGTCAGCACGCTCCACGTCGCCCTGAGTGATGGGCTGGGAACACAAATCAGACCCCGTCATTTTCTCTCTCACTGGCTCCTCATTACCATTAGGATGAAGCTCACGGTGCCTGAGGGTCCCTGTCAAGGCTCAGAGCCAGATGGGCAGCCTCTTTTTGGAGCATCTTTGCCCACCATGTCTGGCTACTATGTGGGGCCCCAGCTCTCCCTTTCCCAGGTCAGGAGGCAGAGCTGGGACTAGCTAGGATGGGTGGGTGCTGCCTGGTTGGCTGTTCCCTGGCCCGGAGGTGGGCGAACATGAAGCTTCTCACAACCTTTCCTCCACCCCCGCGCCCACCCTGCCCTGGGCTCAGTGACGTCCCAGGCCCTCAGGAGGGCCAGTGAGATTGGGGAGGAGGGCTGGGTGAGGGGTTCTCAAGTGATAGTGGACAGAAGAATCGCCTGGAGGGCTTGTTAGAGTACTGATTTCTGGGTGCCACCCCCAAGTGTCTGGCCTCTCTGCCAGCTCCTGTGAGCCATCTATACTTGTAGAGATGGAGAAACTGAGGCCCCAGAGAAGGCCGGAGGCAATCCTTAGACACTCCTTATTGGTTGAATGAATGAAGCCACACACGGACTCTGGCAGATCCAGCCAGACCTTGACTCTGGGGCTCCTTCTCCCTGTCTCTTCCATCTCGAAGCTCCAGGCACTCATCTCCCCTCTGCTGTTCCTGAGCTTGGGGTTCCAGCCCCAGCTCGGCCGCTGAGGCACCGTGTGATCTTGGGCAAGTCTGTCCTTCCTGGGGCCCCGTTTGCTTCTCCAGAAGTTAGAGGAGATAATTACGCAGGTGTCTGGAACACAGAATGTTCTCTCTCAGACCAGGTAGATCCATTCAAGTGTACTGAGCATCTGGGGTGAAGAAACTGCAGCCAGTGGATAAGGGCGGGGGAGGTAAAATGCAGGGGCTTTTTTAGTAGCATCGGACTATAGTCCATCATGTACAATAGGGTTCACTGCTTGTGTTCACAGTCCTGTTTTTTAAAATTTTTAAATTTAAGCAACCTAAAATTTCTCCCTTTAGTCCCATTCAAATATAAATTTCAGTGCTGTTAATTACATTCTCAGTGTTGTGCTACCATCACCACCATGTCATTACCAAAATGTATGATCAACCCAAATAGAAAATCTGTACAATTTAAGCGTTAACTCTTCATTCCCTATGCCCCGCCCTGTCCCCTGGTAACCTGTATTCTAGATTCTGACTCTATGAGTTTGCATATTCTAATTATTTCTTATCAAGGAGATCAGACAATCTTTTTGTGTCTGACTTATTTCACTCAACATGATGTCTTCAAGAGTCATCCATGTTGTCACATGTATCAGAACTTCATTCCTCTTCACAGCTGAATAATATTCCATCGCGTGTATATACTAAATGTATTTATTCATTCATTGGTTGATGGACACTTGGGTTGCTACCATCTTTGGGCAGTTGTGAGTAATGTCTCTATGAACATTGGTGTGCAAATATCTGTTCGAGTCCCTGCTTTCAAATTGCCCTTAAAGTTTTGTAATCTGCTTTTTTTCCCAGACTAATCTATTGTGAAGTAGACATTCTATAGATGTCTAAAAATTAACATGGAAAGAAAAGTGTTTAGAAGAGAAAATTCTTAGAATATCCAGTAGGAAGCCCCCAGCATGGTCCACTTCTACCGGAGGACCTGAGGTCTCTAAAGGTCTGCTGAGTAAGGGGATGGGACAGAAGGATTTCTGTCAAGGGGCCCGGGGAGAAGGTCCATGAAGATTTGGCTGCAGCTGTTCTCAGGAGTGAGAGCTGGATGAGATGGCCACAGGGAGGGCCTTTCCAGCCGCAAACCCCATGTCAGCTGCAAGTCCCTGTCCCTGGTGGATGTGGCCTCTGCCTTTTCTGTGGTTAATTATTGAATATGCCAAGCTGCTGCTCTTCTCCCTTCCTTTCCCTGACTTCGCTGACTTAGCTCTTGGCTGGAACTGGCCAAGGAGGACTCCTCACTCAGCTTACTGCCACCTGCCACCTCCTCAAAACAGGGGCATTTGCAGGAACGCAGCCCCGGCCCCTGCCCTCCAAGAAGGCCTGGAGCCTCTGTCCAAGGAAGTTTAAGTGGGCCTGGTTGGAGCCATGCCCTTTATATGCCATCAGCAGCCCATTTTGCAGATGAGAAGACTGGATCGGAGAAGTTAGGTGACTTTTCCAAGGCCACACAGAAGCAGGACTGGGATTGGAACCCAGGTCTCTTTGACCCTGAACCCATGCTCCTGCTACTGAAACATGAACACAGATAAAGCCATGTAGAAAATGACTTGAACCACACACAAGGAAGCAAGCACTCAGAGGGGGGAATTCTAAAAAGAGAAAAATGGGGGAATTCCAGAGGTCTCCCCAGAGGAGGCAGCATTTGGGTAAGGGCGAAGGGTGAGTCGCAGTGGGCTCAGAGGGCGGGGGAGGGTGTTTAGGCAGAACGCATAGTGCCAGAAAGGTGCAGAGGTAGGAGACCCTGGGAACATTCGGGGTGGGTCAGTTCACAAGGGATTTCTTTCCAGAGAAGCCCATTCCACAGGGGCTCTTCCATGTCACACGCATGTGCAGACACACCCCATCCCAGAGAGGAGTGCTTCTTGCAGTCTAGCCTCATTCCAGTTTGCTGCATCTGCAGCCTCTTGTGCTGCTCCCCAAGGCCACCAGCTTCTCTCCTCATGCCCTTGCCCCTCTTCCCAGCCACGGGAAGCTGGGAATCCTGGTTCTAATCTCAACTCTGTCCTGGACACACTGGGTGACTTTGGGTGAATCACTTTTCCTCTCTGGGCCTCAGTTTCCTCATGTGTGCAATTGGGCATGAGGGAATGGCTGGACCAGTTAGGTTCTAAAGTTCCTTCCATTTCTAAACATGTGGTTCTGACCACTTGGTAATTCCCCTGCCCTGAGGGATCTTCCAGGCCGCGGTGGTCCAGTGGTCCCGCTTCCATGCTGCTCGACCCCCCTCCCCCCACCCTCTCCCCCTCCAGAGCCTTCCCTCCCTGCCTGTGCTCCCCGATCCCCCTTCCCTCCATAGCTGTCGTTATTGAATTCCATAGGAACTGTTCCCATTCTGCAGATGAGGCCGGTCTGCTTACGGCCACCGAGGAGTTCATCGGGGCTGGGGGGGCTGGGCGGGGAGTGTGCACTCACCAGCCAGGGACCTTCCCTGGCTCTCGCTGACCTCTGGGGCACTTCTCTTAGGACAACCTTAGAACTGAGCCAGGGACAGAGGGCATCGTACGGGACCTTGAGCCAGTCTCTTCCCATTGGCAGCCCAGAGAGACCTGCCTCCCACCTGAGTGACTACCTCTCCGAGCTGCAGCCTACATCAAGGGGCGTTGAGAGCGTTCTAAGGCATCTGTGAACTTGGCAGCCTGGGACTTGGGGGCTTCCCAGTACAAAGCCACAATTCCAGGGGCCTCTGATTCTGATTCTGCTTTCCAAACAATTCTCCCACCTCAGGCTGCTTCCCTCCTTCCCTCACTCTGCATCCAGCCACCTGCCAGAGGATCCTCAGCTGTCCTGTCCCTCCAGCAGTATGACCCTCTCTTTCATGCTGCAATTGCAGATTTCTGCTGGTCTTCAGCTGCCTGGTGCTCTCCGTGCTGTCCACCATCCAGGAACACCAGGAACTTGCCAACGAGTGTCTCCTGATCTTGGTGAGTGCCCAGGTCTGAGAGAGGCTGTTGGAGGTAGCAGCTCTGGACCGAGGGCCAAAGGCAGAAAGAAACCTCTGTGCTGTGTGCCCTGAGCTGGTGGCTGCCCCTCCCTGGGCTTCACCGTCTACCTTATATAGCAGGTGTTGGGGCACTCGAGCTGAGGGCTTATGATGGGCCCAGAGGAGAAGCAGTGAGTGAGCCCCTTCCCTTCCCAGGACAAAAACGGCTAACTCCATCCCTGCTGTGGTGGTTTTCCTTTTTCCCCTTTAAACAAAAGCACTGTGGAGGGGGACAGCTGGTGGACAGCCACCCCTGATGTCTCCCGGTCAGGACTAGGGTCTGGGATGGCTGAGAGGGGGGCTGAGGTGATGAGGAGAAAAATCCAGGCAGCTCCTGGGGACAGTGAAGGGGGCGAGGCTTGGGCTTTTTGTGCCTTGCAGGATGTGGGCTCCTCCCCAGGCTCACCCAGGCGTGGGGGCCCCGGGAGAGGCGGTGGAGGGCCCTAGGTTAGGTGGGCACTGTGTGACCGGCCCTGGTCCGGAGCGTGGGGACCGGAGCTCAGGCCCCTGGCCCCACAGGAGTTCGTGATGATCGTGGTGTTCGGCCTGGAGTACATCGTCCGCGTCTGGTCGGCCGGATGCTGCTGCCGCTACCGAGGATGGCAGGGCCGCTTCCGCTTTGCCAGAAAACCCTTCTGTGTCATCGGTAATAAGGCCTGCCTTCACCCCCACCCCCACCCCCATCCTAAGTCCCAGAAGTGACGCCCCATCCCAGCTCTGGCTGCTGACACCGACTCCCCGGACCCTCGCAACCGCCCTTCCCCGGCCCCCTCCCCAGCAAGCCTCGACCCCGGGTCCGGACGCGGGTGGGTTGACTGCCTGGCGCTGGCGTGACCTCGCCACCCCTGCCCCGGCAGATTTCATCGTGTTCGTGGCCTCGGTGGCCGTCATCGCCGCGGGCACACAGGGCAACATCTTCGCCACGTCGGCGCTGCGCAGCATGCGTTTCCTGCAGATCCTGCGCATGGTGCGCATGGACCGCCGCGGCGGCACCTGGAAGCTGCTCGGCTCCGTGGTCTACGCGCACAGCAAGGTGAGCGGCGCCGGGGTGCGGTGCCCGCCCGAGGGCTGGCGGGGGACCGAGGAGAGGGCAGGGCCCGGGCGTGGCCGGAGGGGCGGGGCCTGCAAGGCGGAGCCGGGTCACAGGCCCCGGGCAGCGGGCGCAGCCTGAGCTGTAGGGTCATGGGTGTCTCACGTGCAAGCTTCTGAGCGCCGAGTCCACGCGCAGAGCTAAATGGGGACGGGGGCGGGGGTGTGTGTGTGTGCTCTGATGGTGGGACTGGGATCGCAGCCTGAAGGTGGGCTGGGGGCGGGGCTAGGTGGGAGTGGGGTTGGGGAAGCCGAGGCCTGAGGGTGGGACCTGGAGGGTGGAGGGCAGGGCCGTGGACGTGGCCTGGGGTTCTGTGGGGAGCGCAGCCGCAGCTGGAAAGTCCCAGAGGTGGGGTACTTTTATCCCCACCCAGAACACACCCTAAAGGTCGTTCCGGGAGCCTCCCACCCCCCCTGGGATGGGGTCATTTCCACCTCCCCCAGGTGGGCCGAGCGCTGCTCGCTCCCTCACCCCCTCGCCGCGGCGCCCCCTGTGGTCTCACCCGTTGCTGCTCCCGCAGGAGCTGATCACCGCCTGGTACATCGGGTTCCTGGTGCTCATCTTCGCCTCCTTCCTGGTCTATCTGGCCGAGAAGGACGCCAACTCCGACTTCTCCTCCTACGCCGACTCGCTCTGGTGGGGCACGGTGGGTGAGGGTCTGTGTGGGACTGCCCTTCTCCCTGGGACCCTCCCAGGCCACTCCCGGAAGCCCCCGACCCAGGGCTGGGCAGGCCATTCTGGCTGTGGGACTGGGACCCCCATGTGACCCCCCCTGAGCTAATCTCCCGACCTGCCCCAGCAGGCCGCCTCGCGCCTCTCCAAGCCCTCATGACCCGTTTGCTTCCTCCTGACCAGCACCCGTGATGAGTCCTTGTGACCATCCCCTGTGCCCCTACCCTTAGGATCAGGCTCCCACATGTCTGGGACCCCAAAAGCTTCTGCGGGGAGCCCCTTGACCAGCCCTGCAGGGAACCCGTTTGTGTCCCCAGATTACTCTGACGACCATCGGCTATGGTGACAAGACACCACACACGTGGCTGGGCAGGGTCCTGGCTGCCGGCTTCGCCTTACTGGGCATCTCCTTCTTCGCCCTGCCCGCTGTGAGTTTCCCCGCCTCTGTTCCCCGCAGCTGAGCCTCCAGGAGGGGCCTTGGGGCAGGGCCTGCGAAGCCCTGATCGCACATGGGCAGGGATAGGGGAATGCATGCTGCCTCTCTTTATCGTCATCATGTCCGTTCCCCGCCCCCCCCCACTTCTCCCTGCTCCTCTCATTCCCCCAACCGTGTGCCTCACCACGCCCTCCCACCACCATCAGGGCATCCTCGGCTCGGGCTTTGCCCTGAAGGTCCAGGAGCAGCACCGGCAGAAGCACTTCGAGAAGCGGAGGATGCCGGCGGCCAACCTCATTCAGGTACAAGGCCTGGGAGACTGCGCGGAGCTGGGAGGCCGGCTGAGAGGGTGGGAAACTTTTCCTGCACTCCCACGGCTGGGAGCGGGTGGGCCGGGACAGGAGGCCCCCGGCCAGGGGCAGAGGCCCAGCCCTGCCGTCCAGCAGCCGCGCAGTCATCACCAAGCCTGCTCCACTCCCAATTCCTTATTCCTTAATTCATTCCACAAGCACTCACACCAAAGGAATGCCGTCGTCATAAAGTGAGATAAATGCCTTGAGAGAAAAAAATGGCATTTTTTAGAACATGTAACCGGGAACCTGGCTTGATCTGACCTAGAAAGGGGACTCAGGGGTGACTTCTCTGGGAAGTGACGCTTGAGCTGAGAGCTGGAGGATAGGTAGGAGTTCCCTAGGTGAAGAGGTAAGGGGAGAGCAGGCAAGGCTGAAGAGCGCATGCCAAAGACCTGTGGTGGGAGGGAGCATGGTATATTTGATGAAGCAGAAGGAAGCCAGTGAGGCTGGAAGAGAAAACTCAAGGAGGCGTGTATAGGGAAGGGTAGGATGGGTGGGCAGGGCCAGACATGGAGGCCACAGGGAGTTTAACTTCTCCCTAAGAGCGTTGAGGAACCACTGATAGGCATGAAGCAGGGACTGGTGTGTGTGTGTGTAGGGGGGTGACACGATCAAATTTGACTTTTGAAAAGTAGCGAATGAGTTGAAGAGTGGCCCAGATGGATGGGGGAGAGCCGAGGGGAGGCTCTAGCAAGTCTGGGGGAGGCTGGGCTGCTGTACGGCTCGGCAGTAAGGACAGAGGACCTGGAAAGAGGTGGGCAGGTTCTGGGTCCTTAGGAGGGAAGATTAGTGATGTGAGGCGGTGGGGAGGGAGGCAGGGTGACTTCTGAGTTTCTGGGTGGTGAATGGTTCTGCTCACTGGAGGGGAACAACATTTGGGCATGAAGAACGTGAGTCTGGCTGGGGGCATGGAGCCTGACGGGACTTCGCGACCCTGAATGGCGATGCTGAGGAGGCAGCTGGATGTCTCTGCGCTGGAGGACAGGAAAGGGGTAGAAAAGGCGGGCAGTTGCTACAGGTAGAGGGTAGTGAAGTCCTGGGCAGAGATGAGCTTGCCCAGGGGGAGAGGAAAGAGGGAGAAGAGAGGGGGGCCCCGGACATATAGTGACTAGGCTGGCGGAGTGGACCAGTCGAGGAGCAGCCAGAGGGAAGTGAAGGGCCAGGAGCGTGAGGCCTCAGTTTCCCTCAGTGTGATGAGGTGGCCTGACTGGGTGTGGGCTGAGGCAAGGGCTCTGACTTTTTGTGACTCTCTGACTCTGCCTTGACTTCTCTCTAATCAGGGCTGTGAGCCAGAGAAACCCCTGCGGGGAGTGGTTCAGGGAACACTGGTGCAGTCCACCTCTGCCTGCACCCAAGCATGCCACCCTCCGACCCCCAAATCCAGGCCTGGCTCCACCCCTCCTTATCTCCCCGCTCCAGCACAGAACCCCCCTCCCTTGTCCCTGCTATCTCTAGCCACCAGCCCAGCCTTCCTTTTGGTCGTCCCTTGGGGCACAATGGCCGCTGTCCCCCGGGAGCTAGCCTTCCAAGGGGCATTGTAGGGGCCGGCGGCTGGCACTGTCCACGCCGAGGGACAGCTGGCATTGTGGTGCCCGTAATTAATGGGACAGCTTTAGCAGCTGTTCCCAGCCCAAGCCAGGGGCCTAGCCAAGAGGAGATAAAAATATTCCTGTCCTGGGAAGGCCCCTTCCCAGAGAGGTCAGTGGTGGGGAGCCCCTTAAAGACAAGAGTCACCCCAGCTGGGGGTCATGCAGAGCCCAGTCCTGCTTCCACGCTGCCCCACCTTCACTGCCTGTCCGACTCCCAGGCTCTCCCAGGGCTCTTGGCCTGACCTGAGGAGGCCCTGTCTGTCTGGGGAGGCTGAGGGGTTGGCAGGTGATGCGGTTTCCTCCCTCCTCAGCCCCCGTGCTCCGTTGGACGGTGACGGGCCTCTGGGAAAGATGGGGTGGAGTTATTGTCAGTAATTATAACGCAGTCATCCTACATTCTCCAAACACACACCAAACACTGACCATATGCTAGGCACTGGACTTGGCACCGAAGACACAGCAGAGACTAAGACAGCGCTTCCAGTCCAGGGGGAGAAAAAGACACTAATCAAATACTTAGCTGTGCTAAGGGTGCTAGCGGGAATGTTTCTCAGGGACCCTGGCATTAAGTGCCTGGTCACCGAGTCTGGCATTTAATATTTAATATACATTAGTTCATTGCGTCCTAACAACACCCTGCAAGGTGAGTAGCAGTAATTCCATTTTACAGACGAGGAAACTGGGGCTCGGAAGCTTTACTTAATTTGTTCCCATTAGTAAGGGGTGGAGCTGGGACTGGAAACCCACGTCTGCCTGACAGGAAAGGCCCAGCTCTTCATCTCCACACGCTAAGGCCTCCCACTCTGCTGCAGAACCCGACGGGCACCTTGGGGAAGTATTTCTCTCCAGGCTTCCATTTCTTTGGTGGCCCTGCTTATGGCCATGGAGTCGGAACTGGCCTCTGGCTCTGAGTAACCCTCAGCTGGCTGGTCGACTGGGGTCTTTCCGGGGCAGAAGGGCTGGGGGAGGGGCCCTGAGAGGCCTCCCTGATGCCCTGTCTCCCGCCCCCCACCATCCCACTAGGCAGCATGGCGCCTCTACTCCACCGACACGAGCCGGGCCTACCTGACAGCCACCTGGTACTACTACGACAGTATCCTCCCGTCCTTCAGGTAGGCCTCCTGGGGTGGGAGTGGGCAGGGGCTGATGGTGATGTCCCTTGAGGACAAGTGGCTGGGACCCAGCTCTTGGAGGGCAGGGAGGGGTGGCGGGAGCGTCTGGAGCCTGCAATACCAATCCTGCAGAATTCAGAGCCAGGCTGTCCTCTCTCTGGCTCTAGTGTGCCCGGGAGGGAGGTGGGTAGACACTGGACACAGGGCATGGGGCGAAGCCTGGTCCTCCTGGCTGAGTCCTGGGCCTTGGAGTGCTGGCAGTCCTCAAGCTAAGGCGATGCTGCCACCCAGTCCCAGAGGCGCACCTCCCCTCGGACGTGGATGGTGGGAGATGTTAACCCTTACCAGCCTGGAGTATTGCAGCTGGAGAGAGTGTGTGTGCCAGATTAGGTGCAAGGGCTCCCCCCAGCATGCCCCTACCTTCCCACTTTTCCTGTGCCAGGATGCAGCCCTGGGGCCTGGAAGTGGGTCTGCGCCACTGGCCCAGGCCGGGCTAAGACTGCACGAGGTGGCTCCCCTCAGGGGGATTATTAATAGCATCACTGAGGTGCATGTGGCCAGGTGCCTGGCCAGGGCCTTGGGCAGGAATAAAGACCATGGAGCATGGCTCAGTCCCACGGGCAGACGGGTAGTCAGCGCGGCTGGGCCAGGCTGCTGAGCTCAGCGCTTCTGCAGGCGCCGTTTACCTCATTAGTTCTCCAAGGGCAGCTGTTGCGTGATCCCACTCACTCCTGCACCTGGCTCCCCGCTCCCCCCAGCCCCAGGAGCTGCCAGGGGAGGAGCAGGAGAACGGGCTGGGAAGGGGGGCATCCAGCATCACACTGGTCCCTTCACCCCACCTCTCCATCTGGCAGGAGCAAGCTCCCACTTCAGAAACAGGGCTGGAGGGAGCCGACCTGGCTCTGTGGTTGAGCACACGGGGCCCTGGGTTCAGTCCCTGGCCCTGGCACCTCAAAAAAAAAAAAAGAGGGGAAAAAAAAAAAAGAAAGAAACAGGGCTGGTGGTTAGACTAGAAGATGCCTCTCCTTCCAGGAGGCGCCCTACGGACTCAAGGCCAGACCCTGGGGAGTGGAGTCAGGGCTGGTTCTTTAGAAACACGGGTGAGAGGGCCAGGAAGGTTTGGGGGTGGGGGTGGCCTGGGTCCTCTGGTAGGAGAGACAGCCTGGTCTGGAGATTCTGGGACCACGGGGCCTCCTGCTTCCCGGACCTCAGCCCCCTCAGCCACACAATGGGAAGGCAGGCGGGGCATCCCGTGAGGAGAGCTGCCCTCCCTGAGTCGTGGGAATATAAACTGGCAGGAGTTAGGAAGAAGCAAAGCAGCCCCAGGTACAGTTTCCAGGAACCTCGGGGCAGGGGTGAATGCCACCGGAGAAGAAACCTGGGCGAGAAAGTCCCTCAAGCCTCCCTCCTCAGCCTCAGATTCCCCCTAAAATCCAGATCTGGAGGGTAAGAGTTTCAGGGCTGGCCTCTGGGTAGGCACAGCTCCACATCAAGGCCCTTGACTTGATGGGCAGATTAAGCTAGATTTGGGCTCCTGCCTGTCGCCTTGGATGGTGTTCTTGCCTTGTGCCCAGTCTATACAACCATACCCAGCTGTCCTGAGGATTTTCCCGGAACTGAGTATAAAAAAGTACCATCTGGCCAGGGTGCTGTGGCCTGGGTGTTTGCAAGGCACCTCTTGAGAGTTAGGGCCTGGCAGGAGCTGAGCTCAGGAGCACAGTTCCCACTGGTTGAGGGGTCCTACCAGGCCCTGCCTGCTGCTGATGGCGCCCTCTCCTGCAGAGAGTTGGCCCTCTTGTTTGAGCACGTGCAACGGGCCCGCAATGGGGGCCTACGGCCCCTGGAGGTGCGGCGGGTGCCGGTACCCGACGGAGCGCCCTCCCGCTACCCGCCTGTTGCCACCTGCCACCGGCCGGGCAGCACCTCCTTCTGCCCTGGGGAAAGGTAGGGGCCCCCCGGGGCCGCCACCTCCTCTTGCTTCTCTTCCTGCTTTTCCATCCTGTGTCTCTCATCTCTCTCCAACTACTGCAGGGGTGTCTGGGCCTGTGCTGGGGATTCCCAGGTCTCATCATGAGGCCTGGGCGGTTGGCGTTGGATGGCCAGACAGGTACAGACCGAGGGCCTCTCTGGAGGGAACAGGCTGGCCCCACCTTTTTGTGACCTGGGGTTGCAAGGGTCTGAGTGGGAGAGATGTCCACACGCCCTTTCCCATCACCTCCTCCGTTCATACCATTGTCCTCTTTCTTTCTCTATTTCCACGTCCCCCTCACTCTTCCATCCCTGCACCCCATCCCTCCCGGGAAGCTGGAGAGAGGAGGAGGCCGCTGGCCACAGGTGCTTACGGCTCAGGTAATCGTGGGCACCGTTCTGGGGTGTGAGGGCAGGGATCCCCTCCCCCAGCATATTCCTCTAGAAGGGGCTTGCCACGCGGAACTCGCCTCTTGGGAACAAGGTGCCAGCTGGAAAGAGAGCTGTGACTAAGAAATGCTGTAGGACTTGCCTCAACTCAACCAATGACTAATGCTCCTGTCTTGTACAACCCTTGTTCACAGCTTTGCTAATCCCAGAGGGCCCTCCTGGGATTCTCCCACAATGCCTTTCCTCTTTACTAAGATACATTTTGCCCCTCCCAACAGACTCTTTCCTCTCGACCTGTCTTTCCTGAGCTTTTGCATCTTAAAAGAAGAACAGAGAAAGAACAATGCTTACCCCACATAAATGCTCATAAGTAGTGGAATTTCAAGCATATTTGGTTAAAGGAGGCCCATTCATTCATAGCGTGAGAAAGTGTCTGGTCTTGTAGAGATTTAGCTCCGAGGTCAGGGGTTCAGCCCCCCAATTCCTCCCTTCTCCCTTGCCTGTCTGTTTTGTCTCATCTTCACACATCGTCCCTGAACCAGCCAGACGGACATCTGAGCCTTGAGCCTCAAGTGTGAGTCTGAGCCCCAGGACTACAGCAAGGGGTGAGAGAAAAGTTGAGTGGTGCAGTGATCAGTAGGAGGAGGTGCGGTGAGAGCTTGCCTCTGCACCTGATGTTCTGTGTCCTTGAGAAAGTCATCCAGCCATTCTGAACTTTGGTGTCCTGGGCAGGAAATCATTGGTTTGGGCTGATCAGGGGCTTTGGGTTCTCTAAGTTTCTGGGCTGAAAAGACGGGGGTGAGGAAGAGGGAGTTTGGGTGCAGAGGATGCTGGGAACAGCTTCCCTTCCCTGTCTTCTGCCAGAGCACTGCTGAACCGGAAGCGGGGGTGTGTGTGGGGGGGGAAGAGCCCCTCTGGGTCTGGTGCTCAGGGGAGGGGAGCTTCCTGGATGAGAAGTCCACTCTGTGGCCCCACCTGGATTCCTGGTCACTGCCTGAAGGCCCCTCATTGTTATCCCCAAACTCCCATTTGCTGGCAGAGACTCGGAAGTTTTGGCATTCCTGCAGCCCTGCCCAGGCCTGAGCCAGGGTTCTCTGCAGCCTCCTATTTGCTCTGGACTCCCCTTGCCTGAGGGGAAGGCACCAGGGATGGAGATTACTCCAGAGCCCAGTATCTGTACCACTCCCCTCCCCTAAACTGCTCTGGGTTTCCTGAGTCCCAGGAGCAGATTACTACTGAGTCTTCCCTGTCCCTAACTCCCAGCCAGGTGTCCATCTTTCCTGGAGCGTCTGCGGCTCGTGGTGATAGTGGTGGAGGTGTCCCTTTCTCCCAGGGGCTGAGCAGTGGCTTCAGGAAGAGCCCTCCTAGGCCCAGGCCGAATGGCCATATCCTTAACTTGGCTAACTGGGCCCTACGGGGTGGGTGCCACAGCCAGGACCCCCTCTTCCCCATACACACCTGGTTGGCTACACCCTTGGAGGTGCTTAGGAATGGATGCAGGCTGAGCACATTCTTGGGGGGACAGTGTAGAAGTAGAGCTACATGGGGCAGGACTTCCTGGGGATGGCATCGCTGGGACCAGCGCCTCCTCTCTTTGGGGTTTTGAGATGAGTCAGTAAGGCAATGTTTTCCAAAGCATGGTCCACTGACCTCCTGCATCTGCATCACCTGGGGGCGTTTGTTCAAAATGCAGGTACTAGCCCTCTCCCTGAGCTCATGGAATCAGAGTCTCTGGAGAAGAGGCACAGAATTCTGCATATTTAACACTCCCTAGGAGATTCTTATGCAAAGTTCAAGAACCTCTGTGTTCTGGGGATGGGGACTGGAGGATGATTTGGGGGTGGGGGGTCCTTCTCTCCCACCAGCCACAGGAGGCCGGCCCCATCCCGGCAGCTGCCCACGCTCTGCCCACCCGCTTCCTTCCCACTAACCTCTGTTCGTGTCTTGTTCTCAACTTTCCAGCCAGATGTTTAGTAATAAACGGAGTTTCTTTCGGATCCACGCCAGCTGGAGACCGAGGTACCCCCTCACCTGCTCCTCCTGTCCTCGCTCCTCCTTGCCCCATCCAGTTCAGGGGCTGGAGAGGGGGACAGGATGGGCTAAGGACAAAGGTGCATGTGCCTGCCGCTTGCCGCCTGCCTTGGGGGCCCATGAGCCCCTTGCCTTCCTGGGGATGCCTCTGCCAGACCTCAGGGCATGGGCCTGATGCCCCATCTACCAGGAGTGACATTTGCAAGAACCTTGGGGATGAGTCTTGGTTCTGCTGCTCTCTTCCTGGCCAAGTTGCTTCTCTTCTCTGGGTGTCAGTTTCCCATCTGTGGAATGGGCAGATTGAAATAGAGGCACTCTGAGATCTTTCCCACTCTGCCAGACCTTGGTTTTAGTTTCCTGTCTGCCCACTGCCCACCCTCGAGGGACCTAGCAGATGACTGAAGGAGCTGGGAGTGGCACCTCCTTGGCTCCTCCAGAGCCCCAGCTCTCTTAGCTGCATCACTTTTACATCCCTGTGTTGGTACCTGCCCTGTGCCAGGCCTTGCTCTGTGCACCAGGGACACAGTGATGAATAAAACGTGGTCCACGGGGAGTTGCAAAGAGTAACTGCAATTTGGTGGGATGAGTACAACAGAAGGACCAAGTAGAGGGGCTGTGGGAGCCCAGGCAGGCACTTAGCCCAGAGGAGTCCCTAAAAGAAAGAGTGGGTGTTAGGAAGAGGATTATAGGCCAGAGCAGCACATACCAAGGCAAGGAGGTGAGAGAGAGCATGGCCGAGGGAAAGAAGCAAGCAGGCCAGTTTGGCCAGATCTGAGAGTGGGAGTTCAGGAGCTGCGGTTGGGGGTGTTGATGGAGCTGGGTCATGAAGAATGCAGAAGCCCAGCTATGAAGCATGAGCTTTGTCCAGTCGGCACTGCCGGGCTCCTGGGGTTGTGGGCCTCCCAAAGGTGGATTGGGGGACTGGTGAGTGGGCAGTGAGTGGCAGAGCTCCCGGCTGCCCATCTCTGCTTCAACTGAGGGTCCGTGTTTCTTAGAAACGTGGATTCTAGAGCAGAACCTGGGTTCAAATTCTGGCTCCATCACTTTTAGCCATGTGGCCACAGGCAATTCATATAACCCCTTCGTGCCTCAGTCTCCTCCGTTGTTACAATGTGGATGATAATAGAAATTTGCTTCCACAAAAACTGGGTCTGGCCCATAGGAAGTGGCATATAAATGTTGGCTTCATTTGATTTAGTGTGTTGGGCAGTTAAGATCTTACTTAATGGGAGTGGTTATAGCTCAGTGTTTGAGTACCTACTTCACATGTACAAGGTCCTAGGTTCAGTCCCTGGTCCCTCCTTAAAAAAAAAAAAGGAGACCTTACTTAAAAAATATTTGAGAAGACCAGGGCTGCAGGAAGTGAGAATGCACTGAAGGGTTAAGCCAAGGCGTGTCTGGGTCTGGGTCAGACCTGCCCCTTTAGACTGTTACTTTGGCTGTGGTGGGCATGATGCACAGGAAGGGCAGGGAGGCCAGTGATGAGGCTGTTTCCATGGTCCTGAAGAGAGGAGCTGTACATGGCAGCAGAAAGTGTGGGCTGCCTCTGTTTCCCCCAGGAGATCGGCCCTTGGCAGGCAGACGATGAGTTCCTAAGGAAATTCCTTGCGGAAATGAGTACAAGGGGTTGGGTCCAGCAGGGCCTTCCAGGGCTATCAGCCTGGGTCCAGAGCTCGCCCTCCCTCACAGGCCACCCCTGCCCAGCCTACCCATCCCTTCTCCCAGGCCCTGAAGACTCGTAGACCAGGGTTTCTCAAGCTCTGCACCATTGGCATTTTGGGCCAGGTGATTCTTTGTAATGGGGGCTGCTCTGTGTGCTGTAGGCAGCATCCTTGGCCTCTGCCCACTACATGCCAGGAGCACCTCCGGTTGCATAAACTGAAAATGTCTCCGGACATTGCCAAATGTCCCCTGATGGACCAAATCACCCCCAACTGAGCACGACTGCCCAAGACCCTATCTTGACTGCTCATCCCAGAGAAGCAGTCTGTGAAGCCCGGAAACCTGAGTTCCAGTCTTTGCTCCATCCCAGAGAGAGCAGCTCTGTCATTTCACCTCTGAGCCCCACTTTCTGCATCTGTGACATAGGGGTGATGATTTGGTACCCTCCCCATGTAGAGGCTGAGGGGATCAAAGGAGCTAAAGCGGTCAGCGCAAGACCTTGCACACTGAGGAGTCTGGGAAGGAAAGGAGCTCTTTCAGTGCCCACTGTGTGCCAGGTTTCTTTCCATTTTCATTGAGTTTTAGGCTCTAGAGAGGCTGACGTGAGCCATTTTCTGGGCCCTACCCAAGGAATTGGAATCCAGGCTCCCCATGGGAAAACAGTGCCTGCTTGCATTAAGAGGCGCTCAGGGCCTCTGGCTGGCTGGAAAGTTACAGAACCCCACAAACCAGGCCAGAAGCTCCCCTCTACCATCAGGGAATCAGAGCTGAAAAGGGACCTTATAAGGCCTCTGGTGCAAGCCCCAAGCCCCCTTCCTCATATGTCCTGCTGAATATAAGCTCAGCCTTGCTTGCATACTTCTCTGGACAGGGAGGTCACTCCCTTCCCCCAGAACACCACTGGAGTCTGATGTGCTGCGCTTGGAGATCCGGAGTTCCAAGCCCTTAGCAGCCCCTTTTCTTCCTCTCCCCCTTGGAGGAGTGGAGGACAGGGGGGTGGGGTTGCACGGATGGGTGGGCTGGGGGTGCTTGCCGGCATGAGGAGAGCCCACAGGAATGGCTCTGCAGAGGAAAGTTTGGGAGAGATGACCTCAAACTTTGGTTGGAATCTTTGGGGTGTGTCAGGGGGGATCCTGGACCAGTGAGTAGCATGTTGGATTGTGGAGTGCTCCTGGTCCTTCCCTTCTGATATCCTCAGGGCCCCAATCCTTGATCTGTAACCTTTCCCCTCTGGACGGAGGCCCCGCCCCTAAGGATGGCCCTACATCCCGGCTGCCTTCCCGAAGGTGCCCCTGGTTTCGAGATCACCTCGCCGTGGCATCTTGGCACTTCCGCTCTACCCCATGGCCTGGGCATGGGGGACCACTGCTCCCACCCGACCCTGAAACCAGAACTGTCCTCTGCTCAACCCTAGATCTGAAAGTCCCTGAGAGTAGGTGACAAGGTCCTCTCCCCCAACCCCTGCCCTACCCCAGGCCTCCTCTGAGCCTGGCTGTTGTGATCAGCCAGAGCCCCAGACACCTGGGGTGGGGGCTGCACCCTGCCTGCAGTGCCTTCCGTAGCAGGTCACAGGAGGGGATGCCTGTGAACACCCGCCGGGCGTGGGGTAGGGCATGCTTGCATAGGTCCCACTCAAAAGGCAGTAAGATGGTCCTAGAGCCTCTAGGACATAGAGTTACTCGACCAGGCCTTGGTTACCCAAAGCCTCTCCAGGAAACCTGAGGCTCCCCGCAGCTGTCTTCCACCAAGGTTTGGGGGATATGGTGAGGAGCTGGGATGTGGGAAGGGAAGTCTGAGCGCACGTGGAGGCATGCACACTTGTATTCACATGCACACAGACGTGTCCTGGCCGTTGAACCCGGAACTCAGTAGGCAGAGTTCAGAGTGGGGAGCGGGGCTCTAAGACCTCACAGGCAGGAGGTGAGGCCAGTGGGCAGAGCTCAGGCAGGAGAGACCACAGAGGAGCAGGTTAGCAAACCTAAGCCTTCACTGGGGGGCTGGCACCAGGCCATACGACCCGGGGCCCCTCAGCAGGGCGTCACACTGCACAGCTCCAGGGCCACCAGCTGCAATGAAGTCTGCGTGATGGTGACCTCAGGAATTTTGCAGTGTACTGCCTGCACGGTGGTACTGGGTCCTAAAGCCCTGACCTGATCAGTGTGGGATCGGATAGCGCCAGCTATGGTAGAGGAGGAAAATATAAATTGTTACATGGACACAAACATCAGAATATGTGCCCACACTCGCACCTTTACACCCACACTGTCGCATGTGCGCACACACATACCCTGGACTCCACCTAGCCCACCTGTGTGGACTGTGAGGAGCTGGAGCCTGCCTCAGTGTGCGCGGCCAGGCCAACTTCTCCATCCCTTAGTAGCCTGTCTGTGCCCAAAGGGATCGCCATTGCACCCTCCCACCTACCTGGGCCAGGCCCAGCTCCCCCGTCCTCCTGTCTGTCTCTCTGGCTCCCTTCTTGGGTTTCTCTCACTCCTTCCACCCTGACATCTGTCTCCTGTGCACCCCTTCTCTGTCTGGGCAATGAAGGGTGGGGGAGGGGATCTACCCAGACTGACCCTGGATTGGCTTCTTTAGGAGCCAGGGCCTCCCCACATCACACTCATGTTCCATCCCAGGAAGTCTCCAATTGGTGGGGAATCAGGGCCCATCAGTGTCCCCCAAGTCCTCAGTGAGTTCTCTGTCCCCGCTCAGCCCCACCCTGGGCTCTGGCTAACTTGACTCTGTCCCCCGCCTGACCCGCTCTGCCAGCAGTCGGATGGGCATCAAAGACCGCATCCGCATGGGCAGCTCCCAGCGGCGGACAGGCCCCTCCAAGCAGCACCTGGCGCCCCCGCCCATCCCCACCTCCCCGAGCAGCGAGCAGATGGGTGAGGCCACTAGCCCCACTAAGGTGCAGAAGAGCTGGAGCTTCAACGACCGCACCCGCTTCCGGGCCTCGCTGAGACTCAAGCCCCGCACTTCTGCTGAGGGTGAGTCCCCGGGGGTCTGGGGCCCAGCACCTGCCAGGGTTGGCAGAGACAGGGACAGAGACTGGGTTGGGGGTATGAAGGGAGGGCAGAGCAGACAGACTTAGTTCTAGTCTCAGCTCTGCAGCACATTGGCCATCTTTGGACATTAGTCTTCTGGGCTGTGAAATGGGTATCATAATTCTGTTGTTCTGTGCTCCAGACTGTTAAGAGAATCAAATGTGAGTGGAGGTTGGCATTTGGGAGTGGGTACGAGCACAGACTTTGGAGCCAGGCTGCTTGGGTCTGAATCCTGGCTTTGCCACTTATCTCTGGGCAAGTAACCTGTTCACCGAGGGTCTTGTTTTCCTTATCTGTCAGATGGGGGCAATACGAGTATCTAATTAGATTATTGTGAGGATTCATTGAGATGATCCATGGAAGGTGGACAAGAGCTTTTGGATATAATAAGTGCTCCACACAAGCTAGCTGCTTTACGAATGTGCTTTGGAAAGAGCAGGAATTCATACTTACCGAGCTCTGTGTACAGCTTTACACTGGATTATCTCATTTACTGCTCCTAAGACCCTGGGAAGTCGTTTCTGTTTTTATTCCTGTTTTACTGATGTGGGACTGAGATTTCTCAGCTGTTATGTGACAAAGCTGGGATCCTCAACCAGGTCTATCCAACTCCAAAGCCCACACTCTCTGCCCTGCCCTTCTGAACCTCTTCACCAGCCCAGTGTGTGTTTATGAGGCTGTGAACCGATGGGGCTGCTTTAACCAGTTAGAGAGGGGACTTTTTTAAAAAACTCTAGCTCTGTCTCTGACTCACATGGTGACTTATGCAAGATACTGCCCCTTTCTGTGCCACAGTGTCTTCTGGAAAACGAGAGGGTTCGACCAAGTCCTCTGAAGGCTCCTTCCAGCTTTAACATGCTTTGGGCCCTTGGGTGGGAAAAGGTTGGGGTGGGGGTGGACAAGAAGCTTCTGCCTTGCTGTGTCAGCCCCTGAGATACTCTTGGCTGACGACTCGGAGAGTCCTTTCCTGGAAGGTCACAAAACTTATTGTCACCTCCTGCCCCAAGGCCCCAGTGGGGTAAGGAGAGCATTACCTCTCAGACCAGGGCAGGCAACAGCATCAAAGAAGGGAGGGGAAGGTGGGGTGGGGGATGGCTTGTTTTAAGGGCCTTCCCCAGGGGCAGAGCTGGATATGGGAGCCAATCTTCCCTCTTCATTGAAGGAGGAAGTTTGCACAGGATTGTGTATAGAAGCATCCGGCCCCTTTTCTCTGGGGCTCACTGTCCTGCACGATGGGACCGATGGCACTTCCTCTAGGCCTGTGGGTCTGCGCCAAGGCAGATGTACCCTAAATCAGCACCACCTGGCCACCAGGCAGAGGTCTACCCCCATAGGCATGCAACAAATTGGGGTTTTTAGCAGGGTAGGGCAGTGAGGTCAGCAGCCCGGGAGGCAGGAGCCTGTCTGCCTTGCTGTGTGCCCCCGGGGAGATCCTGGACCCTTTCTGGGCCTCTGTTTCCCTATCTCTACCTCGAAGGGATTCGGCATGTGGTGGTGGCCCCTTCTGCTGTCACCAATCTGGCCCCCTGTCTTCCCAGAGGGCCCCTCGGAGGACGTGGCAGAGGAGAAGAGCTACCAGTGTGAGCTCACGGTGGATGATGTCATGCCTGCTGTGAAGACGGTCATCCGTTCCGTCAGGTGAGGCTGCTCCCCACCTGGGGCCTGCTCCCAGGCACACCAGCTGCTGCCTGCCTGGCATCCTTGATGGTGCCTGGCAGGTGGAACCCCTGGCGTGTGGGCGGGGTGGGGCGGTGGCACCTGGCTCCCAGCAGGGTTTGTTCCTCATCATGACCACAGGCTGGGTGGGGTGGTGGGCACAGCTGCCCATCCCTGCTCCCTCTCCTTGACTCAGTAGCCTCTCTGTGCCTCTCCCTTCCCCCTCTCCCCGTTTCTGTTCCCGGCTTTTTCTCTCTTCCTCTCTCCTAGCTGAGTAGCAGCATCTACCGTCTCCCCCCATGTCTCTGTCTTAAGTTCTCTCTCCCTCCATCTCTGGGTCTCAGTCCCTGTTCCTTTTGTCTCAGTGTCTCCAACTTTCTCTGTCCTAGGGTTTCTTGGCCTCAGGCTATCTGCTTCCCCCAGCACTTCCTTTGGAGTGGCGCTTTTCAAACCACAACTCACAACAGTTTCAAATCCATTTAGTGAAATCAGTGTAGTGGGCCCTGGTCAGCATTAAACGATAATAATAATAAGGCAATAGCATAGAAAGTATCAGGGTGCCTCTCTTGTAGTAAGGGTAAATAACATTTATGAAATTTATATTTCAGTTGTGCATGTGGACTGGCTTGTGATGTAAAACATATTTCTTACAGTGGGTCTTGGTCAAAAAAGTTTGGAAACCCTGCTCTATTGGCTGTCTCCCCACCCCACTAATTAAGGAGAAACCAGTCTCCTGAGCCCTGTAGCCATGCCCAGTCATGGGTCTGGCCCCCCAGCTCCTTGGGTGGAGTTCTGCCTTGTCTCAGCCTCCAGCTGCTGCTCCAGGTCCAGACACCCCATTAGCCCCCAGACCTTCCAGACTCACCTCTTCTCTTGCCGGACTCCTGCCCACCAGCTGCTTCCCTCCATGTTCCTTTTAAAACCAGAGTCAGCAGGGTCCCCATTCCACCCCTGGGAGTCTGAGGCCTCTCCCCACCCCCTTATACACATCCTTTCTCTCTTGTCCCTGTGACCAGAATCTGGATTCTGACCCAGGCGAGCCCTGCTTGGCCATCCCACAGGCCCCTCACCCCCAGCATACCCAGACCTGCCCCTCCTCCTCATCTCCATTTCAGGCAGTGGCACCACCATTCCAGCTGTTTCCCAAGCCATGTTCCGGGGAGCTATCCTGTCCTCAGAAGCCTGTTGGCCCATCTCCTGAATTTCTCCACCCCCACTCCCTCTCCCTCCCAGTTCAGGCCTGACCCCTGGAGCAGGTCTGGTGGCTACTGTGCCTGACCCTCCAAAGCACTCTCCACAGGGCTAGCAGGGCGGCCATGCTCAATTAAAGCTCAGAGCAGACCCCATGCCCATCCTCCCCACCACTTCTCCCCTCCCATTGTCTGCTCTTTGCCAGGGATTTGGGGCTTTTCAGAGGGCAGTCTTGGGGACAGCCTCCTTCCTGTTCTCACATTGTCCCCCCCCCCAAGTATATTAACCCCTTCCACCTCACCCCGTTCCAGCTGCCCTGAACAAATCTCACTTGCACCTCCATGCCCATCCATGTCCAGGAAACCTCCATTCATTCCCTCCTCTTGCCTTGGAACTAGAAAATATCTCAAGGTTTGTCCCCTGACCTCTCCAGCCAAGGCTCTCCCTTCTCTGGGTCCCCGGCCTACTTGCTCCATTCTTTGGCATGGTCCTTGCCACTCCATAATTGTCTTATATCCTGTCCATCTGCCACCCCGGATAGGGGTTTCCTGAGGCTAGGGATTAGATCTGACTTCCTTAGGGTACCCAGAGTCTAGCCATGTGCGGGCCATTATTCATGGGACATATGCAAATATTTCTTACCCTGCGCTCTCATCATCAATCCTCAGCATTCACAGATGCCTGCCCTGAGTCCCACCTGCGGAGAAAACCCGGACCTAGCCCCTGTCCTTCCAAGCTAATAGGTCTACGGATACAGGCACTTTAAAAAAGAAACAAATTTATGGAATGCTAGGGGGTGAGGGGTGGGGCAGCGAGGTGGGCAGGTAGGGAGGCTGGGAGACCCAGCAGAGGGCTGTTTGTGCTGGCCGGAGCCTGAGGTGCCCTGGTGCGGGACAAGGGGATAGGAAAGGGACGGAGAGAGGCAAGCAAAGAATGCCCTGCTGGGTTTCCGGCCCTCCATCTGGGACCTCCTTTCCCGGCAGGATCCTCAAGTTCCTGGTAGCCAAAAGGAAATTCAAGGAGACATTGCGGCCCTACGATGTAAAGGACGTCATCGAGCAGTACTCGGCAGGGCACCTAGACATGCTGGGTCGGATCAAGAGCCTGCAGGCTCGGTGGGTGCGCCTGCGCGAGGTCTGCGGGTGGAAACCCCTTTGCCGGCGCCCGAACGGAACCCCGAGCGCCCCGCCTAGGCCGCTTCGCGAGTTTGGGTTTCGGGTCAGGGCGAGGCTGTTGATTTGCGGTGCGCTGGGTTTAGGCCGCCAGCCCTGTCACCTATCTTAAGCCTGAAGAACCACCAAGTCGCAGGTTTTCCGTGGGAACCCTCTTGAACTGCTCACCTCGGGGGACGTCTCCAGAATGACTGTTTCCCGGTCCTAAAATAATTACTGACCTCCCATCTCCCAAGGGGATAGACAAATTGTCCTCAGTGCTGCCTGTCTCTTGCCTCCAGAATCTTCCTGCACCTCTTCTCTCCACCCAGCATTAAGGAAGAATCCTCACACCAAGACCTGAATGACCTACACCCTGCCCATCTCTCTTGGTCCATCTTTTCACTGCCTATTCATTCATTTATTCACTCAAGAAATAGACATTTGTCCTTCACAATGTGCCAGGTAGTGGAAATATGGTGGAAAGCAACAGAGTCTCTGCTCCCGTGGAGCTTTCATTCTAGTGGAAACAGAACAGATAATAAGTAAAACTAGAATACATCAGATGATGATAAATGCTAAGGAGGAGAAAAGGATTGCGTGTTTGGGATTGTGATTTTAAATAAGTGAGAAGGTGACACAGCACTGTGGCTATTTAGGTGAAGAGTTTCCAGACAGGGAACAGCAAGTGCAAAAGCCTTGAGATGGATGAGTGGCTGAAGTGGTGTTTTAGGGACAGCAAGGAGTCCAGTGTGTCTAGACTGGAGTGAGAGGGCTAGGAGATGAGGTCAGAGGGCTAACAGCAGTTAGACTGGAGAAAGCCCTGTCGGCCACTGCAAAGACTCTGGCATTCATCTGGGGTGAGATGCAAGCACTAGAGAGCTTTAAGCAAATGACGGGCAAGATCTGAGTTATATTTTAAAAGATCACCCTGGGTGCTGTGTTGAGGAAGGAAGCTAAGGTGGAAGCAGGGAGATCGGTGAGGAGGCTACTTCAGATGTCCAGACAAGAGATGATGGGGGCTCGGGCCAGCATGGAAGCAGTGGAGCTGGGGAGAATGGTCAGATGCTGCATATATTTTGAAGGTAGAGCTGCCAGGGTTTTCTGGTGGGATACAACAGAAAGAAGAGAGTCAAAGATGACACCAAGGTTTTTGGTTTGAGCAAGAGGAAGAATCGAGTTTATTGGCATGAGGGAGACAGTGAGTGGAGGTTTTGGATCAGGAGACAACGTTGGGACAGGTTGAGTTTGTGATACCTATTAGACATTAAGTGGAGTGTTGATCTAGAAGTTAGATATAGGAGTGTGGTGTGTAGAGGAAGGTCCAGGCTGAACAGGGATAGTGTATAGAGGTACTAAAAATCATGGAGGTGAAGACATCACCTAGAGGGTGATAGTGAAATAGAAGAAGTTCCAGCAGTGAGCCTTAGGTCTTGCAATGTTTAGAGGTGGTAGTGACAAAGGAGGAGCTGTCAAAGGAGACTGAGAAGTCAGTGAGGGAGGAGAACAGGGAGAAGGTGGTTTTTGGAATCCAAATGAAGGAAGTGTTTGCAGGAGAAAGGGGTGATCACATATGCGAAGTGCTACTAATAGGCCAAGTAAAATGAGGACTGAGAATCGATATCATTGGATTTAGCAACTTGGAGGTCATTTAGGACCTTGACAGCAGTAGTTTTGGTGAAATGGTGAGAGTGAAAACCTAACTGGAGCAGGCTTAAGAGAAAAGGGAGGAATTGGAGAGAGATGGTAGAGATGACTCAAGAATTTTGCTGTAAAGGAGAGCAGAAAAATAAGGAGACCAGCGCCCGCCTTGTTCACCTATAAATCACCTATAAATACCACTCGGCCTCCCCCAGTTCCCTTCCCCCAGTGCACCGTTTGCCTCTCCTCCCATCAGACATCAAACCCGAGGTTGTTTTACTTGTGCTTGTGTGTGGTGCCTTTGCTCTGCCCGTTGGCAGAACTCCCATCCCCCAGCCCAGCTCGGCCTCCAGAGGGCGGGCAATGCCGCCCTCCCTCTGACTGCCCCTCGCACTCCCGGGGCAGGCTCCGCCCCAGCAGGCAACCTAGAGCTCTTCTGGGAAGGAAGGCCCTGCGTGTGCCAGGATCCTCTCCTCCGACGGTTCCCTTTCTCCACAGGGTGGACCAGATTGTGGGTCGAGGGACTGGGGACCGGAAGGCCCGAGAGAAGGGCGACAAGGGGCCCTCCGACCCGGAGGCGGTGGATGAAATCAGCATGATGGGACGCGTGGTCAAGGTGGAGAAGCAGGTAAGGCTGCTATGGAGTTTGGCGGCGCGCGGGGGCTGGTGGAGGACCGGCCCGCCTGCAGGACCCCGGGAAGGCCCCGCCTCGAAAGTAAGCCCCGCCTCCCAGAAAGCCCGCCCACTGCCGCCGAACGACCCGGATAAAGCCGCCTACCGAGTGAGTCTGGGGCCGGCGAAGTACCGCCTATTGCCCCTCAGTTGTCGCACCTGTTCGGACTGCTGTAACCCGAAAGAACTAAGTTTCGCCCCCGAGGAAGCCCCAGGTTCCCAGCTTCGCCTAGTCCTCCGCCTAAACTCCGCTTCCCCGTTACGCCTCTTTCTCCGGCACCTTCGCCTCCCGGAGGCGCCCAGTCGCGGCCGAGCCCCGCCTCCAGCCGCGTCCCTGCTAAGCCCCGTCTCCTCGCCAGCCCCCGCCCAAGCCCCGCCTCCCCGCCGCGTCATGCCCAAGCCCCGCCCCCGGATAAGCCCCGCCTCCCGTCGAGCCCCGCCCAAGCCTCGTCTCCAGCCGCCCCCTAGTGAATCCCGCCTCCTGTCAAGCCCCGCCCAAGCCGCGCCCCACCCGCCCCTGGTAAGCCCCGCCTCCCGGCCACGCTCCGCCCCCAGGTGCAGTCCATCGAGCACAAGCTGGACCTGCTGCTGGGTTTCTATTCGCGCTGCCTGCGCTCGGGCACCTCGGCCAGCCTGGGCACCGTGCAAGTGCCGCTCTTCGACCCCGACATCACCTCCGACTACCACAGCCCTGTGGATCACGAGGACATCTCTGTCTCCGCACAGACGCTCAGCATCTCGCGCTCCGTCAGCACCAACATGGACTAGCGGGCCTCTCAGGGGCGGGATAGCACACGGCCAGCCCCTCGGCCTGGCTCTCGGACCCGTCCTCCGAGGCCTCCGGACTCCTCTCTTACTTGAACTTGCCTCCCTCGCGAGGAGAGAGGCCACATGCAGTATTGAGCTGCCTGGGTGGGCGAGATACCCGCTGTGGGTGCCAGCGACCTGCCCCACCTCAGGAGCGTGAGATGCCAGGCTGCACGGAGGGCAGCAGCCACGGCTGCCCCGCGGCCTCTGAACCCCCAGTGTCCTGCCTGCTCCATCGAGTCTCGACAGGGCCTGCCTGGCAGGGACACTGCCTCGTGAGTGGGAGCGGGGCGCTGGGGCCCCTGGGGTCCCTGGGCTCAGACTCAGCTTCCAGCTATGCAAGGTGAGGTCTCTGACCTGCCCTCCGGACAGAGCAGGGAAGCCCTCCCGCCAAGACCCCGCCCCCTTGGGGCTGGGCCCGAGGTGCCCCCACAGGTACCCACAAAGCACAGGACCCTGTCACATGGCAGGTGGGCACCATATATGCAAACTATGTTAAATATGCAACTTTGGGGACCCCCATGGGGTCCCTCTGCCCTCCCCCATTGGGAGATGGGCCCCCAGCAGTAGCTGGTCTCAGGCTGCTTGGCCGCTACCCCCATCCCCATTCTCTGGCTTATCACACCATCCCCGGCCGGCATGGGGTCTGTTCTCCCCTGCCCTCCCCCAAGGGCAGTGCCTGGGCCTTTCTTCCCACCTGCAAGTGTCACCTCCCAGGTGCTCCTCTTCCTGCACCATGTCAGTCCTCTCTTTGGCCCTCCAGATGCCTTTGACGGTCAGCACAAGTTTCTGTATTCTCCCCAGCCCTGACAGACAATGCTTCCACAGTCACACAAACATGTCCCTTTAGTCTCCCCTGGCACGCAGAAAGTCTCCTATTCACACTGCTGCACAGAGTCACCCACACTTGGAGACATGAGCACAGAGCCACACAGCCTTTCCTGGACCTCTGCAGCTGATACCAAGGGCCTGGCCTTGCAGGGTGGTGTCCGCTAAGGGGAAGCCCTCTCTCCCCTCACACTCCAGGTAGGAGAGGGAGCTCAGAAGTGGCCACAGGTCTCTCCAGGCCTCACTGAGAGCTTTACCGCTCTCCCTCCCCTGGTCCAGGAGCCCTAACTGCTGCCTCTGCCTGCCCCTGAGGGTCCTCCTTGGTATCCCCACAGCACAACTCAGGCTTAGGCCTCTGGGGCCTGGACCCCACTGGAGAGACCCCAGGCTCTTCCACAGGGTGGGTGCCAGGCTCGCTTCTACGCAGGCTCATCTCCTTCCTAGTCCCTCTAATTCCTAGAAAGAAAAACAATGCAAATAGCAGCTACCGTTTGTCAGGCACCAGCTGTGCACTTGCCACTCACCTGCACTGTCTCCCCTTCTTCCACACCCCACTTCTTCACTGTGCTTGGCAGTCCCCCGCATGGGCATAAGCCCCCATCCACTCCAGGGCCCCAGCACCTCTCTAGTATCCCTTCCCTTTTGTCCCTCTTCTGCAAAGCCAATGCAAGTGGCAGGGGGGTGACCCTCTGTGGGGTGCCAGGGAACAAGACCAAGCTGCCTGCATCTCATGCCTGGGGACCTGCTTGCACCAGCGCCAGGGCTGGGGTTGGAGCGTGCTCAGCCCCACGGTGCCCAGCCTCTACCCCAACATGCTCTCTGCATGTGACCATCCTGCCCTGGGTGGAGCCTCGCCGCACTGCACTGTCCCCAGAGCTCCGAGATGGAGCTGTGGAGAAGGGCAGGAGAGTGGGAATGTCTGGTGACTGAGGGAGCCCTGGGCAAGAGCCCTCATCCTTCCACAGTCGACGTTCCCCCCCATTAACCCGGTTCTCGGATATGCAAGTACCTCACTTTGTTAACTTATTAACTTATTGGTTTCATTAAAGTTTTCAGTAGGAAGTGGCTGCTCTTGGCTTTGTTCAGTGGCCGTGGGATTGGTGGGCAGCTGTTCTGGGAGTGGGGGCAAGGAGCTCTGGGTTAGGCAGGCCTCTTTGGTTTGCAACAAAAACCCAACCTAATATGCCTTAAGCAAAAAAAGGAAAGAGAGAGGGAGGGGGAGGAAGGAAAAAGAAGAAACTTATTGACCCAGGTAACTGAAATATCCAGGGGATAGATTCGGCTTCATGCACAGCTAGATCTAGGTGCTTGAGCAATGACAGGGAACTGTCTCCTGTCTCGGCCTTCCTCTCAGGCATGCTGACTCCTTACAATGACCCCCCGCACTTCCAAATTTACTTGCTTAGCGCCCAGGTGAAAAGTGAGTCCCACTTTCCTAATCGGTTGTATCAGCCAGAGTCCAGGCAGGAAAACAGAAACTATACTAGGTTTTTCAACAAAGAGAATACACTGTAGGGAATGGATTACACAGGTATAGGAAGGATAGAGAAGAAAAAGGGAAGACCGAGGTCGCCTAGAATAACCACTTCTAGGGCTGTGGGAATAAAGGGATGAGCCTGGGGTTAGAATCCACAAGCTTGGCCAGGGATCCTCGGAACTGTAAGGAGGGTGCTGGCTGCTGGTGCTAGGGTCTCTTAGGAGATACGATCAGGCTTGTTTGGGAGGCAGAAGAAGCTGGAGGTGGGGATCAACTGCTGCAGCAGGCTGTTGCTGCTAAGGATAGTAAGCAGAAGAAAAGGGAAATCTCCCTCCTCTTGCCTTCCAATCTCCCCAGCTCCGCACTGTTGTCAGAAGCCAGCTAACAAAGGAGTGATGTGGTTTGCCAAGTCCCAGCCCCAGCATCAGAGAAGAGTCTGAAAGGGTGGATTTGGGAACTGAACAACGACAGCTTAGTTACAGGTGCAGTCCACCCTTTGCATATTCTGTTACCTTACACATCCATCACACTAGTTGAACCTCCGTATAACAACAGTAGCTTCCATCTAGTAAGATGCAATTACATTTCATACGAATGAGGACACTCTCAGCCTCTCCCCCCAAAGGGGAAACTCACCAAGTCTTACAGTCCAACAGACCGTCCAGCAGACAGTCCATCTCTGAGTTGGTCATAGAATTCATACCCGGGCAGTGTTAATTATTCCTCTAATTCAGTCACAATCCCACCTACACTGCAACACTAAACTGTAAAGTTAATATCACTTACAACCTTTATATAAAACAATAAGAGGAAGGGGGGAGGAGGAAGAAAGATTAACTACTGAATATATTCAATACACACATCAGCAAGGAAGGAAAATATGCAGAGCTGCAATAGGCCTTGTTCTGGCAAGTGGTCACAGTGCCAGAATCGCCACGCACCACATCCTTTTCCCACTGCCCTTCTAAGTGCTCTTTGTCCTCAGCCAGAGCCTCAACTAGTTTGGGTCTTTATGTGGTGGAGTGACTCAGATCATCATTTCTGAAGGGTCCAAGTCCTTGGGGGTCCTGCCTGGTTCTGGGTACTGTAGAATTGCATTAACTTTACCACTGTGCCTGGGAGTACCAAAAAGGGCCCCAGAGAACCCTGTAGGTTCCAGACATAGTCCCGTCCTTACCCTTGTGGTGTAGCAGCAACCCACTGTCCCTTGGTAATGGGGATCAGTCGTGGCTGGCGAATTAACTCTCTCTTTGCCTGTTGGTTCAGTGGCACGAGTCCCCCAAATGGCCAAGTGGAAGCCTCAACTTCCAATTCAGTGAAAACTATGTTTCCTCTCCTCCCTTGGGAACAAAGATCTCTGAATCAGCAGAGCCCAAAGATGCAAGGACAGGAAGCAAAAGTTCTGTGAATGGTTATAGTAGGCTGAATAATGGCCATCCGAAGATGTCAGGTTCTCATCCCTGGGATCCGTAAATGTTGCCTTATAAGGAAAAATGTGATATGATTAAGTTAAGGATCCTGGAAAGGGGAGCTTTTCCCGGATTATCCAGTAGACCCTAAATCCAATCACAAGTATCCTTATGAGAGGGAGGCAGAGGGTGACCATGCATACAGAAGAGGAGAAGGCATCCACAAGCAAAGGGATGCTGGCAGCCACCAGTGCTGGAAGAGGCAAGGAAGAGGTTCTGCTCTAGAACCTCCAGTGGGAGCACAGCCATGGTGACCTCTTGATTTTGGCCAAATAAAACTGATGTTGAGGGAAGGCACCTGCCTACCATATAGGAGGTCCAAGGTTTCCAATCCCAGGGCCTCCTGGCTCGTGTGGTGAGCTGGCCCACGCACAGCGCTGCTGTGTGCAAGGAGTGCCAGCTCACGCAGGGATGCCCCCACGTAAGGGTGCTTCCTGCTCAAGGAGTGGCTCCTGTGTAAGGAGAGCCACCTGCGCGAAACCGTAGTCCGCCCAGGAGTGGTGTCACACACACAGAGAGCTGACGCAGCAAGATGACACAACAAAAGAGACACAGATCCCCAGTGCTGCCAGCTGAGACTACAAGTAGACACAGAAGAACACACAGTGAATTGATACAGAGAGCAGACAATGGGGGGTGGGGGAGAGAAAGATATAAATCTTTAAAAAAAACCAACAACATTGACGTTGAACTTCTGACCTCCAGAAATATGAGATAATAAATTTCTGTTGTTTTAAGCCACCAAGTTAGTTGTGGTTTTGTTACGGCAGCCACAGGAGACTAAGACAGTGGTTATTAGGTGTAAAAATAAGAGAAGCTACTCACTACCTCCCTCTGGATCCTGAAAGCCTATATTCTGTCCATGACGGTGAGGATAAACCACTGTCCCCTTCAGGATGAAAGGGTCTGTTGGAATCAACCTGGCACCAGGTGGCTAGATGAACACTTGAGGAATGGTGCCCTTTTGGGTATTCCCCATTTGTCTCTGCCGATGGCAGATTAGACATCTAGCAATGGCATTAGCCAGATCAGCCTTGGTGAGGTAAGTCCATGTTATTGAACCTATAAATAATCTCCATTCTTGCCACCATGGCCACTTTGTACATGAGCATATTGAGCAAGCCCTGGAGGGACTAGAGAAAGAGGCTGAGATATCCACAGAACGTGCCATTGTATCCACCTGATTATCGGGGGACTGCTCTGCAATGGACGCCCTTTAATAAGCTCTCATTTGGGACAGAAATATCTTCACACTCCGTGGTCTTTTCTGGAAATATCTCTTCCCATGTGTTCCTTATCGCCCTTCTTCCAATTCTGTGTTTTCTGAAACCCTGACCATCCACCTAAACCATTAGCCACTGCCCATAAATATGTATAGATTCATGCTCCTTGCTATCCCTCAATCCAGATAAAAGGGACAATCAAATGTGCTGAAGAATGAGTAGGGATTAGCCAGGCTTGAGGGCTGGGGGAGGGGATAGCGAATGCTCCAGCTTGTATAAAGGACAAGAGAGTTCAGTGCATGAAAGGAACAGAAAGAAACCCCTTTGGCCGGGCCCAGAGAACAAGGGAGAGAACAGTGTAAGAAGAGACTGTAGAATTAGACAGGGGTCAAGGTTTTCAGGATTTCATAAATCATTCCAAAGAGATAGGACTTAACTGTGGACAGTGGGAGCCAAAGAAAGATTTTAATCAGATGATAAATGGAGATTTGCATTTTAGAAAGTTTTCTCCCTAAGATGGAAGATGTATTTGAGGGAGCAAGCCTGGGAGCCGGGAGATCGGTCAGGTGGCTGCTGCAGTAATCCAAGCAGGAGACGTTGGTAACCTGGACAGTCCCATAGCATTCCATGAAAGGGAAAATGTTTATTGAGTACCTGCTGTATGCCAGACCCTGGCTCAGCACATGCACAGGATGCACAGACCCAGGAGACCAGGTTATGGCCCTGAGGTCATCCAGTCCCTGGGAGAGGCAGATGCACAATTAACCAATGCACAAACCACTGTTGAGCTTCTAAGTTTGACCGACTCAGCAAAGAGGGTTTACAGGTGGCTCTGGGAGTCCCCAAACTGCCATCAAATATGGTCTAGAGAGCAGGTACTATCTTAACTTGGTGTGTCGTTTATCTATTGCTATGTAACAAATCACCCCAAAAGTGAATAGCTTAAAGCAACAACCATTTAATTTACTCCTGTTCTGTGGGTCAGCAATTTGGGCTGGATTCAGCTGAGCAATTCTTCTGCTGGTCTCACTTGCAGTCACTGATGTGGATGCAACCATCTGGCGTCACGACTGGGGCCAGCTGGTCTAAGAAGGCCTCACTCACATGTCTAGCTGTCAGCACCCTGGTGGGTCCAGGAGGCCTCAGCAGGACGGTTGGTCTGTACTCCACGTGGCTTCTTATGTCATGGTCCATTAGGTGGGGCTTCTTCACCCGACAGTTTCAGGGCAGCATTCCAAGAGCACAAAAGCAGAAGCGGCAAGGACTCTGGAGGCTTAGGCTTGGAAGTTGCTCAACAGCAACCTAGGTCTACAATGTGGCACGGGGCTCAGCTCATCTGTGGGATGCTCTGAATATGTTGCAAGTTTCACATGCCAGCAGATCCAAGAAAACCTGCCTGGATAGGTCTCAATTCAGATAACTGATTTCATGGTCTTTTGACAGTTCCGGTTGTTAAAACAACTTTTTTGTGTTCCCTCTGAGAAACTGAGGGACACCTTTTCTCCTTCAACCCACCTGGTGTGTACATCAGGATTTTGACGGCTGTAACCTGGGAGTGAGGGTTTGACCCACCAACCTGCCTCCTTTTTCTCTGTAAATGCACCTGTGTTCCCCAGCTGGGCAGCTCAGAGCTGTCTAACTCTCATGAGACCCAGTGGTTTGGAACCTTCGCTATGACATAACTTGTTTAGAACCCTAACATATAAAATAAAATAAATGTAACCCAAAACTGGGGGCCTCCCAACGGTGAACTTGATTCTCGTCGTGCATCCACATCGAGGGTGTGCCCAGTGTTTTATTGCAGCCCGAACAATCAGATGTCTCCACAATGCATTCTGTATTTAACTATTGCTGTAGATTTGTCTGAAATTCTTCCTTCCTTCTTTACCCCTGCCGTGGCTGCCCTTGGATGGGGTACTATGGGTTTCCTGGAAACGGAATCTGAGACAGACAGTGGTATGCAGGTTTATTTGGGAGTGATCTCAGGTGATTCATCTGTAAGGAAGGCAGGAAGGCAGGACTGGGCAGAGGGAAAAGCTGATCTGCAATGTGATTTCAGTGGAGGCACCTGCGGATCCACTGGAGCCCTGGAGCTAGGGCAGCCTTTCAGAGTTGTCCTAAATTGAGGGACGGGGGCAAACCTTTATCTCCCTGAATCAGCAATCACTGGCCCTGGGTCACCCCTGGGAGGGAGCATGACTTTCTGTGAGGCTGTTCCCTATGGTCAAGGACAATTCCCAGTGAGTGACACAGCTGTGAGCCAGCAGTGGAGATTCCCAGCAGCTGTAGAGTACGTGGGCGCTGCAAGTGGAGCACTGCAGCATATACTCCATCACCTGCTGACTTTGGACATGGCCATGGGTTTAACTTTGACCACTGGAATACGGAGGGAAAGGACGGGGTGCCAGTTCCAAGCTAAGGCATGGAAAGTTCTACCAGACCTCTTGGTGCCTCCTCCCATGTGCTGTGAGAAGCCCCAGGTAGTTGTTGTTCCTTTATCCTGGGTCCAGAATGAAGACCCATGGAGCAGATCTGAAGCAAACTCAAAGTTGGGAGCCCAGCCTGGTCTAACCAGCATCTGCTGACCTTCAGTTGACCTAGAGACTCAGGAGTGTGAAATAATTGTTTTTGTAGGGCACTGAGATTTTTGAGTTTGTTTCATAGCATTATCACAAAAACCCTCACTAATACAGCTATTAAGGTAAACTTTACCGGAGGCAATGAGATAGAAGGTTTACACTGAACTTCACAAAGCAGAGCATTATTTAATCCTTTTTTGTTTTTGTCCCAAATGTCTTCTCTGGGCATCAGAAACCTCCTTTTTTTTTTTTTCTTTCCTTCTCTCTAAAAAATGTCTCTAAAATGAATGGTAGACATGGAGGACTTCCTGGAAGAGGTGGGGAAATTGCTGAGAAAATTGATGGAAGGAGGATTCTGGTGCCCGAGACCCAGGCCACCCTGCCAGCTCAGAACTGGGGCGAGGTCTGCCCTTATCCCCCTGACACCCTCTCAGCAACTCTCCCCAACTCTGTGACCCCTCCCTTCTGCCTCCCCTTCCCCAGGCATCACTTCACCTTTGGAGGACAAAGACACATCTTCTTGTGTGCAGTTCTCACCATTGGGCATAGGGCTGGGCACACAAGCCACGAATTAGTGCTGGTTGGCAGAAGGGAGGGAAGCAGGGCCACTGGGGACTGCTCATTTCCGGCTGGGGCATCCTAGTCCCTGTTATGTGTCCCCACGGCCACCAGGTGTCAGTAAAGACCTTGGTTTGGCGTCACAGTGCCAGCCTAGAGTCAGAAAACAGGCTGGACTTTGGGGGACAAATGAGGCCATCAGGAAGAGAGAGAGAGGGATGTGGGCAAAGCTGGACAGGTCACAGGCTGGGGTCTCCAGAACTTGCCTCAAAAAAGTAAGGGGCTGTATTTGTTTATTCTACAATTATTTGTTTTTCTCTTCATTCATTTATCCTACAATTTTTTGTTCATCTCTACCATGTGCCAAGCACTCTTTTAAGTGTCAAGGTCACAGCAGCTCTCGCAAACTCACAACATCTCTGCTTCATGGAGTAGACAGTAGATTACTGTCTAGACAGAAAATAAACAAAAAACAAGATAATTCCAGAGAGAGAAAAGTGCTGTGAAGAAAATAAAACAGGGACGTGGGATAGTGATGGGGTGAAGGAGGGCAATTAGAGAGCGCAGATAGGGAAACTCGAGGGGAAGCAAATGCTTTCAGATAAACTCAGATCTGTCAAGGACCCCAAGGAGCCAGCTGCTCCAAAAGTCTTGTTTTACAGATGCGGAAACTGAGGCCCAGTAAGCCAGAGGCAGAGCTCAGAGCAGAGCTCAGTCTCTTGAACCCAGGCCTGTCACTGAGTGGACTACCCTCCCCTCAGAGCTGGGGGAAGAGCAAAAGTGGGGGCACCCTCAGAATGTGGCTGTTAAACAGGCACCAGGGAGAGAACAATCCTCAGACGCTCTAGGCTCAGAAAACAATACAAAAGCACACAGCAAAGTTAGAGAAGTCCCATGAAGTTCTGAATTTATCACAATGACAACTTTTTTTTCCCAAAAATATTAAACATCAAGTTCTTTTCCAAATTTTGATTTAGATGCCTCTGCTTTGTCTGAGCAGTCTGACCCTGGGAAAGTCATCTCCCCTCTCTGTGAGATCAGTTCCCTCATCTGCAAAATTGGAAGCCAGCTTTGCTCACCCAAAGCCACTGTTTCATCCAGTCGTTATAAAGAAGCAGGCAGCCCCTCTGATGGTCTGATTTGGCCTCCCTCCCTCTGCTTTGGAGCTGTCCCTGCTGCCCACACCTGCCCTCAGTCTGCCCACAAGAATGCCAGACACATCCACACCTGTTTAGGGACATGGTGGCCCCATAATGTAAGTTTTGGATTTATTTTCTCCAGTTTTCTCCAGAGGACTTGCCTCTCACACACAGCCAGTAAGTGGTGGAGCCAAGATTTGAGCCCAAAGTTTCCTCTGCTCAAGGTTTCTGTCCAAGATAGCAAAAATAATTAAAGCTTCGGTATGGGGCACTGAAGTTCATTTTCCTGTCACTTGGTGTGGTGCTGCCACCTTCTGGGCAAGGGGGGCATTGCAACCATTTCAAGTGCAGCCAAACCCTGGGGTAGGGCTTTTCAGAGTTACCGCATCAGTGAAAAACCCAGCAAGAAGGCAGGAGCCAAAAGATTACTTAAACCAGCCATCTGCCTTTGCTGATCCTACTTCCTCTTTTCCCATTTCCTCCTAACCCACTGCAGCCTGACTCCCACCCCTCCACTCCCTGAAACCTCCCCAGCAAAGGTCGTTATTGACTTCCTGATTACCAGATTGAACGGCCTCTTTTTAGTCTTCATTTACTTACCATTTCAGCAGCGTTAGCTGCTGCTGGCCACCCCCTCCTTTAGAAGCACCTCCCCTGGCGCCCGTGACATGCTCCCTGCAGGTTGTCCTCTTACGCCCCTGCTGCTCCTTCTCCATCTCTGCCCCCTCTTCTCAATGCCTGTGTTCCTAAGAGTTCTGTCCTTAGCTACCTTGGTTTCGCCATTCGGGAAACTGGGGCTGTGCTAATAACCCCCAGCTCACTCCTGAGCACCAGGCCTATTTACCTACTGGGCCTGCCTCCTACTGGACATCAACCCTGGATGACTCAACACGTCCGTTCCCATCTCATCCTTACTTCCCCAACCAGCTCCGCTGAGGCCCATCTCAGGGAAAAGCATCGCAGCCACCATCTCCCCCAGTTCACCCTCATCCCCACCCCCATGCCAGACCCCTAGGACTCATTTTTGACCCCTCCCTTTCCTGCAGCCTCTACTTCAGTAGGTCATTATGGAGACGGCAAGCTGTCCCAAATATCTATTCTCCACATTTTGCTTAGACACATGACCACCCAGAAAAAGGATGGCATTTCTGAACCTCTCGTGTGGTTAGTTGTGGACAACTTCCAGCGAGTTTCTTTTCTCCTCTTTCCTCTTCCTTCTGGTAGGAATGTTAATACAGTGGCTGGAGGTGAAGAAGCCTCCTTGGGCCATGAGGTCGAGCCCAGGAATGAGAGGGCAACAACACAGAGCGGCTTGGACACCGACACTGTGATTCACCACGCCAGTGCTGGACCATCTACCTGGTTCACCTTATTTGAGTTACTATTACTCTGTCACTCAAAGCCACACCTAATCCTAAATAACAAGGAAGAGAGTCATTCATTTAACAAGAGTATCTACTTATGTCAGACATTGTGTTCCAATGCTTTTTCATACCTCTCTCTCCTAAGGCTTATTACTTCTGTCTCTTTGCCATCTCTCCCACCTGCCTACCTTGTCACCTCTTGTCCTAGGGCCGTCTTCTCTACCTGAATCAGCATGATGACCTCCTCCTGGCTCTGCATTTCTCCTATGTGCCCCTCTCCAACCCATTCTACTCCCATCAGCTAGAGAGATTGTTCCAAAACACAAACCTGACCCCGGTTCCATCCTACTCATATCCTCCATGGCTCCCCGTTTACCAACAGGATCAAGTTCAGGCTCCTTGGCCTGGGACTCAAGAGCCTTCCCTCCCCCATCCCTGTCTGCTTTTCTCAGCATATCCCTTGCCCCTGTGACCATCCAACCCACACTTCAGCAACACTGAACTTGTTGCCATTTCTCAATCAAGGCTTATTCGTTCATGCCACTTGGCCTTGCTCATTTTGTCATCTCTCTGTGAATTTCCTTTCTCCATCTGCTTATGTCCAAGTTCTACTCATTCATTGCACCGTGTGAGTACCTAGTATGTGTCACAAACTGTGGTAAATGCTTTCACAGCAGCAACCCATGGGTATTACAGACAAGGAAACTGAGGCCCAAAGAATGCCCAAGGTGGGCATTCATAGTGATGACTGACTGATAACAAGCCTACTAAGTTTCAAAAGTTCTTTTTATTTAGGACTCTGGCCTCTAACAACTTTCCAACCCCTACCAAGCACCTGGGCAGAGGACACACAAGTTCTAATCTCACCTGAGACACTTTTTCTGCTAATTAGTATGCCAGAGACTGGTTGTCCACCAAATCCATCCTTCTCTTCCACAGTAATTAAGGTGTTGGCCATGGCTGGCAGCTGGAACCCATCTTTCCCAGCCTTCCTGGCAACCAAGTGTGGTCACGTGACTAAACTCTTGTCACTAGACAGTGAGCAGAAGTGCTGTGTGTCACATTGGGTGGGCTCACCTTCTTGCACTCTTCCTCCTGAGAGCTGTTCGTGGAGGTGACAAAGACAAGACAAAAGGCAAGGTGGATTTTGAGCAGCCATCTCAGCTGTTGAGGTTGGTGTCATGAATGGCAGAGCAAAAATGAAGGATGCAATCTGTGTCTTGATGGAGTGGAAATAGAAAAACATTTTCTTCCCTTTAAACCACTTTTAAAATGTTTGGAGGGGGTGGCGGTGGCTCAAGTGATTAGGCACCTCCCTCCCACATCAGAGGTCCTGGGTTCAGCCCTTGGTGCCTTTTAAAGAAACAAGGAAGATGAACACACACAGCAAGTGAGAAACCACAAGGGGGTGGGCAGAGAAATAAATAAAATAAATCTTAAAAAAAAAAGTTTTGGTTCTCTTTATTACAGCAGCTGGGATAACACTCAAATACCATTTACTGTGGCCAGCTCTTGAGCACATTACATGTTTTAACTGAATAAATGACTAGCTGTGTGGTAGCAGGCAAGTCACTTCCTCTCTATGAGCTTCAATTTCCTCACCTCTGTGAAAGCTGGAATATTAATGCGTGCCTGGGAGAGGGATCACCGAGAGTTAGGGAGAGGTGGATCAGTGCTGGGTGAGCTAACAGCTCACGTGCTGAGAACACTAGCTGCAACTTGATATGAAGAAGAGGAGAAGAAAAAGCATGGTGATTTCTAAAATAGTCGTGGAGAAGTTGGAGTGTCCACTAATTATTCTACTGTTAGTATTATTTTATTTTGAATCACGCATAGGGGAACAGGCAAGCCTACCCAACCACTTAGGCTGTAAGTGAGGGAGAGGCGGTTCCCCAAAGGACATTTGGGGAAACCTTTTACCAGGAAAAGGGTGCCTGGACCCTGGAAGGCAGAAATGGCTGATGTCCTTTCTCTGCAAGCTGCAGAGCCCCCGTCCTTCAGCCATTCATGTGGGAAACATTGGAAGTCACCCTCCTGCACCCTGGACGCCTTCTCTGGGCACCAACTGCTGCTTACCGAGAACCTGTCGTACCAGCGTTGGCAACCCCTATCACTTACCGGGAACTTCATGTGTGCTGAGGACATGCCAGCCGCTAGCTCATGCAGTCTGCTAGGTTAGTGTGTAGCCATTTGTCCATATTTTGGATTAAGAAGAAAAACAATAAATGGAGGCTCAGAGTGGCAGAACAACTTTGCCAAATGCCATTTATGCTGTTTTGAGCCAGAATTTAAGCCCCCAAACCTTGCTTCTCAGCTCCCGCTGGGGCCTGTGGGCCTTGCTGTCTGACTGCAGAGCCAGGCAGAAGCCTAATTCCACAGGTGTCTCTAACTGCCTCTGAGCAGAGCTAGACCACCTGTCCTTAATTTCAACCCAGAAGCGACTGAGGAAAAAAAAAGAGATTTGATGACATAACAATGAATAACTTCAAAAAGGCAAAAGATACCGTGAACCAAGTCAAATAACCAACAACAGATTGCGAGAGAATAGTTGCAACATTAGACCAAGGTTTACTCTTAACATGGGCAGAGGCTATGAGCAGGAAATTCATAGAAGAAATATAAACAGCCAATTAATATCTGCAATGACAATCAGAGAAATGGAAATTGGACAACTTTAAAAAAAAATGTATGAGGCCAAAATTAAAAACATTGATATGGGAAGCGGATTTGTCTCAACTGATAGAGCACCCGCCTACCACATGGGAGATCCACGGTTCAAACCCTGGGCCTCCTTGACCCGTGTGGAGCTGGCCCATGCCCAGTGCTGATGCGTGCGTGGAGTGCCGCGCCAAGCAGGGGTGCCCCTGCATAGGGGAGCCCCAAGTGCAAGGCGTGTGTCCTATAAGGAGAGCTGCCCTGCGCGAGAAAAGCGCAGCCCGCCCAGGAGTGGCGCTGCATGCAATGGGGGGGGGGGGGGGAAGGGAAGAGAAATAAATTAAAAGAACAAATCTTAAAAAAACATCGATACTGTCCAGGGTAGCAAAGGTGTGAGCCAACGAGTGCTCTTGCACAATGCTGGCAGGAAGGTTAGTGGGACCTGCCACTTCGAGAGCTATTTGGCAGCAGCTCTCATGATTTTATTAGTTTACATCTTCTGGTCCAATAATTCTCCTTCCAGGAATCCATTCTACAGAGATGTTCCTATGAGCATCCAAGGGTAACTATACAAGGACGTTCCTTGTAGCATTATTCATAACAGTGAAATTTAGGAAACAAGTTAACTTCCCGTCAATCGGGGGCTGGTTAACTAGACTATGCACAAGGTAATCATTAAGAAGGAAGAGGCAGGATTTACTGATGTGGGAAGATTTCCAAAATACAGTAAGTGAAAAACAATCGAGTTATATAAAATAGTGTAATTCTATTAATGCAAAAAGAGATGTGTACGTATGTATTTGTATATATCATAGATGTAATACAATATAGGCACTATATGTAGGCGTGGAGAAAACCTTGGGGGTGGCCTCTGACTTTTCTAAATTGTTTGAAAATATTTTGCTTAAACCTACATTGTTTTTTTGAGGTGATACTGTAGATTGAACCTGGCCCCTTGTATGTGGGAAGCAGGTGCTCAACTACTGAGCCGCACCTACTCCCCCATATATACATTACTTTTGATTAAAACAAACAAAACAAACAGTGGTTGGCTCGTATCCTCTGTTGGGCCAGGGCAGGCTGGAGTGGCAGAGCAGGAGTCCTGCCACCTGGATGTGCCAATTCTATGGCAAAGTCCCCAGCCAGAGGCACTCACTAGGAAGTGAGTCACTTGGCCCCTCGGAAGGAATGAGCCCCTCGGAAGAGCGACCCTAGTGAGCTGTGTAGGCCTCCCTGCCCCTTCATTGGCTGCACTCCCCCTCCGAGCGGGCATCTGCACTCGATGCTTATTAGTCCGCTCTCCTCCCAACTTACAAACAAGAAAGATATCTTCCCAAGAGTCCTGAGCAGTTTACCATGTTCGCCCCTTGCACTGGCTGTGTGTTGCTGAGCAGGTTGCTCAACCTCTCTGAGCCTCGGCTGCCTCATCTGTATTATGAAGCCAACAACTGTCCCCTCCTCCGGAAGTCATGAAGACTGAAGGAACCCGTGCATGTGAAGCTGAGGCCCTGTGGAAGAAGCACTGATTTCCCTCCCCTCCTCAGTCTAGCCTCAGGGCTCCCAGCACCTGTGAGGTGCGGTGGGGGTGGGGGTAGAGCAGGCAGGGCGTGTGGCCTCATCATGCTGAGCGTAGAGGGCTCGTACGATGGGCTCAGGCCACAGGTTTATGGTGGAGTTGGGACTAGACCTCAGAGCCCCACACTCTGACTCGGACTCCATGCCTGAGCTGGGAGCCTCCGCTCCAGCGCGGGCTGGGGGAGCAGCCTCAGTACTTCCTGCCTCCCACTCTGAGCCACACGGGGCGGCAGTGGTCTGACCGTTTCCTAGGGCGGCAAACGACCCCAGACTGGGAGGCTGGAAAGGGCAGACGTTTATCCCCTGCAGTCCCGGAGGCCAGGAGTCTGAACTGCAGGTGTGGCAGGTGGGCTGCCCTTGAAGGCTCTGCGGACCCTCGCCTCTCGCAGCTGCGGCGGGGCGTTGGCAGGGCCTGCTGCCAGTCCCTGCCGCTCCTCAGCTGTCGCCGCATCATCCGCCTCTGCCTCGGTTGTCGCATGTCGGTGCCTCTCTGCCCAGGTGGCCCTCTCCTTCTAAGGTTGCCGGTTATTGGATTAGGGCCCCCCCGCCCCCGCCACTCCAGCATGACCTGATCTTAACTTGATGACACCTGCAAAGACCCTCTCTCCAAATAAAGTGCCACTTACAGGTACCAGGAGTCAGGACTTCAACTACCTTTTTGGGGTGCACAATTCAACCCACGACAGGTGGGGACAATGCTGAATCAGGCGCTGACCTCAGAAACTTACAGTCTGGTGGGGAAGGACCCCTCAGTGACTCTGATGTATGAGGAAAAGGGTCTTACATTGGTGGAAGAGAGCCCGGAAGGGCATTTTAGGCCAAGGAACAGCACAGGCAAAGGCACAGAAGCATGGGGCCTAATTGCGTGTCAGGAGCCTGGGTGCAGAGCTGAGGGTGGGAATGCCCTGGAGGTGCTCTCCTCACCATCCCTGTGGTCACGTCTCCCAGTGACCGCCCCTATCTGAGCAGCTCCCTGGTGCAGGCACCCAACGTTACCTTAATTCATTCTCTCAGACGAGCAGACTGAGCTCCAAGGAGCTTCCTTTATTTCCTCCATCTGCCGGGACACACTTGGGCCTTTACTCACTCCCAGTGGGATGACATCCTTACCTGGATGTCCTCCTCATCCCACCCTCTCATCAGTGCCAGCCCTCAGGCTCTGCTCAGCAGGGCCGGCCCAGCTCCCCCAACATGGGTCTACGTTGCACGCTCCAGGCTGGCCCCGATTTCAAGTCCCGGGCTGCGTGCAGGTCTCCTCTCCTGGAGCCCAGGGCAGCTGGGGTAGGGGTCACCGCTGTGCACCCCCGTCAACCCTGGTCACGCAGTGCCCACCGTTTGCAAGGTGAGCTTGGAAACCCAGTCGCACTGGAATCCTGGCAAGTCTCCGAGGCTGGGATTATTCTCTGCGTGGTACAGAAGAAGCAACCGAGGCCTGAAGAGGTCCAGTGGCCTCCTCTGCATCCCATGGCCACAAAGAGGCAGCATCAGGTCTGGGACCCTGATCTGCTGCCATTCAGGCTCAGGCCTCAGTCAGACCCAGCCCGGGGAGAGCAAGTGGGGGACAGACCTGGTGGGAGGGCGTGCTCGCCCCACTGCCTCTTGGGATCTGAACCCCTGTTTCCTGCTCTTTGGATTGGGGATAAAACTACCTCGCAGTGCTGCTGACAGAATTCCAGGGAGATTAACGGAGAGGCACTTCCTGTTGGTTCCCCTCGTGCCTGCGCGCAGTAGGTGCTCAACCTGCACTAGCTTAGTCATAAAGTCGGCAGTAATCCTGACCAGGCACTTCTATAGTAACCGCAGAATGAGGTAAGGAGTTCGGCAAGGATGGATTAAGGAATTCAAGAGGATTACTTGGTAATCAGCTAAACCACCCAAGCTGCCTGGGAAACACCAGGATCAGACTGTTCCTTAATGTAGCCAACAAATGACCATTTTACACTCAGCAGAGCTGAAATCGCATTGATGATGATGATGACGATGACAATGGCTCTCTGTTATTGAGAATCTACCTTATGCCAAACACTTTACAGAGTCTCAACACAGCATCCTATAATAAGGTCAACAGTCTCTTTAAACATTTTTTTTTTTGTTTAGCTATAACAGACCTTCAACAGGGCTGGGACTAGTATGAGCTGAGTGAGGCACCCAGGGCACAAAATTTAAGGAGGCAATCTCTCGTTACTTTCCTGACGCGCACCTCACCTGAGTCCCCGGTTGCTTGGGGTGGACACTGACGGCAACCTCCAGAGCCCCCTTCCGTGACCTTGCTGGCCCCGTCGCTGCCTTCCACCAGCAGCTCCTGCAGGCACTGCTCAGCTGCGCACAGCTGCCTTGCCCACACTCATGCCACTTCCCGGGGTGGCCCACAGCCCAGGCCTGATGGGTGCAGGAGTCTAGGCCCACCCTGGACAATGCCGAAGGCCCATGCTCGTGGGGCTGCCTGAGGCTATTCATTAGGCTTATTTGTAACTGTTGGCGCCCACTCCTGCCTCCTTCCTCTCCCTTCCGCAGGTGCTGGTCCCAAGGGCACTTCCTAATAAACCTCGTGCAAGCTCAAGGCCATCTCCGAGTCTGCTGCCCAGGGAACCCCGCCTGCAACAGTGTTGCTGTTGGAGGCACCCCTTTCCAGCCTTCCTGGAAAAGTCTGTAACGGAAAGGCTTTCCCCAGAGCCTGGCTCGGAGCCAGGCTCAGCCGTACCAGCACCGATGCCCGCCGCACTCGCAGGGCCCAGGCTCTGGTCTCAGTGCTTTGCGCGCATTAACTCATTTAATCACCGAGACAGCTGTTGTGGGGAGGTTCTATTAGCGCCCTCATTTTATGGATGAGTTTGAAAAAAGTTATGCTTGAAAGAAAACTACTTAGCGATGAAGTCCAGTTGACCAAAAGATGATTCAAATTAAAGAACTTCAGCCTGGTGAAGACTTCACATAAAAAGGGGGTGGGCGGTGAAGGGGGGTAAGCATCTTGTCTGTGCTGTGCCTCAGTTCCCAACCCTGCCAGAGCCTGACTCCCGACCCCCGAAGACCCAGCCCGGGCCTGAGAGTGAAATCCACGGGCCGGAAGGGGTAACAGGCGGCTTTGGGAGGGTGGCCCCGGGGAAGCGGTGCGAGGCGCCCCATTGAACCGCAGGGAGCTGGTGCGATATCCGCGGGAGAACCGAGGCGCAGAAGGTGAGGTGACTCGGCTGAGGTGGGGCAGCTAGTAAGAGCTGCTGCTGGAACTGGACCCCGAGGTCGTCACCCTGCAAGCCCTTCGTTCTTTCCAACCCCCTACATGTTGGTGGAAAGGACATCCCATCCGCCTCTCCTGCTGATAGGGCCAGAATCTTCCCCAGAGTGTCAGGAATTTGGGGATACAGGTGGCAGGCTGCCCTGGCCTTACTTTTTCCTGTCTGTCTGTCTACTCTCCAGCTTGTCAGCCACCCCTCTTGGCAGGGTGGGTTAGGGGAGACAGCTTAGCAGCTGGACCCCCTTCTTTGCTCCTGTCAGCACTGGAAAGGGGCAGGAGCTGGGTTTTTATTGCAGTCCCTTCCATACAGGAGCACTTTAGAGTTTTGCTCTTTATGCTTTGTGAGGTTTATTGCCTTGCAAAATAGCAGGGTGGGTATATTAGCCCCGCCTTACAGGTGGAGAAACTGAGGCCCAAGGAGGAAGAAATAAAGGCAGTGTCAGGCCCAGGGCTGAACCTTCTCATCCCCCTTCAACCCCTTGATTTCTGTCTCTGTCTAGGATCCTGGGTAAAGGCAAGACAAACACTGGCCTCCCTCAGCCCAGAGCTCGGTCCAGTCCCTTCCCAGAAGCCTCTCTGCCTTCCCTCCCCATTGTCTCCCAGACGGCCCCAAACATCTCGTGACCGTGCCTATCCCAGTGGCCTCAGAACCGGCTCTGACACAGTGTCTGTGGTGAACTCAGAGGCTGATGGAGAGTCCCATCAACCAGTGAGCTGTCACAACAGTGAAACCTAGTCACTGGGGACAGTCCATCTCAGCCCGGTGTTCCTCTCCAGTCTCTGAAATCCATTTTCTCCTCTCCAGCCCCACAGCCTCTATCCTAGCTCAAAGTCTCCGACTTTGCATCCTCCCTGCTTCCAGTCTCACTCCTCCAGTCTTTCACATCCTTGAATCACCCAGGAGTCTTTCCAGAGACAGTCAACTGCAGAGGGTGGCCAGGAGTGCACGCTGATGAACTGATAAGGAATCTGAGCTGAAACACCAGGCATGGGAAAGCTCTATGTCCCTCATCTGTGAAATGAGGACTGAGCCTACTCAGAGTCGTCTTAAGGCCTCTAGTCCCTTGCAGACATCCCACGCCTTCCCCACACACTTCTTGTACCTGCATGCCTCTCTGCCTTTGAACAGGCTCTTCCCTGCACTTGCTTACCACCTTCTCCAACTTCTAAAGATGCATCCATCATTTAAGGCTCTGTTCACCAATTCAAATGCTCCTGCCTCCCTGAAGCCTGAATCTCCCCCCACCCCAACCAGCTTAATGGCACCCCATCCTCTGTGCTTGCTTCATTGGCCATCCTACCTGTTTTCTAGCCCTCATCACACTCTTCCTTGTACCCAGGTTAGTCTCTTTCCAGGTCACCCACCTACTCCCACCTGGACTGTGACTCCACGAAAGCATGTGCTAAGGAATAAAGCTAGCACCCACTGTAGACTAGTAATCGCTGCATTTACTGAGTGCTGGCTAAGTCTGGCACCTGGCTAAAGGCTTCCCATTGCAGCTAATCGTCACAACCACCAGAGGAGACTCGGACCTCCTCTGTCTGAGGAAATAGCCTCAGAAATGAGAACAGGTGGTGTCCTGGACAAGGGAGAGAGCTACGGTTCAAAGCCCCGGCTGTCTGAACCCTCAGGTCCCAGCCGGGTTCCCCTCTGCTGCCGACAGCACTGTCAAGCCCCCTCCCCCCCCCCCAACTGGGAAGTCTGTCATCTGTCTGTGCCCTCCAGTTACCCAGCCCCGTGGCAGCCTCTGCCTTCCAGGTTATGACATAACAGTTGCACAACTCACAAGACATTTTCGAAAGAAACGGTTAGTTTCCTCTCTTGTACACTGCCAGGGGCTGCCGCTCCCAGCCCACCCAGGATCCCCAACAGCCTCAGGGCTTTGGAAGCTAAACATCCTTGGGGGGTGGGGGTGACAAAGAAACGAAAACGCAAGATTATAAAGTGACCCAGTTTTATTTTGGTTTTGGAGGCCCGAAGGAGGCTGGGGGTTAGGGCTATTCAAACCTTCCTCTCCCCGGGGCGGGAAGCCCAGCGCCGGCCCGGCGCGGGCAGCGGGGATGGCGGGCCCAGTGGATGGACGTCTCCGGGGACCCAGTCCCAGCAGCGGGTTGCGCGAGGAGGGGGAATCAGACCGAGGCCTGAAATGGCTCAGATTTGGGGGGAGGGTCCGAGGGAAGAGAGAGGACACAATCCAAGAACCGGGAGTCCGAAAGCTGGTCCACTACCGCGGAGGCGCCGGGTCAGAAAAGTGTAGCAAGAGGCAGGGCCCAGAGCGGCGCCGGGCGTCCCCCCCGGCTCTCGGGCTCGGCGCACAGACCCGCAGCCTCCACCCTCACGGAGGGTGCGTGAGGGGCCCGGTCGCTCGGTGCGGAGGAGTCCTTCTCGGGCACGTCCGCGGCGGCGCTCAGCAGCTCACGGAGCCAGCGGGCGGCGCGGACCCCAAGTCCGAGAAGCAGTCGAACTCGCTCTGGCCCAGGAAGAGCTCGGGCAGCTCGCGCACGCGGTGCAGCCCGAGCTCGAGCTCCAGCGACGTCAGCGCCTCCTCGTCGATGAGTTCGGCGTCCATGCCGCCCAGGGCGAGCGCGGGCGGCGGCGGGGCGGGGGCGCCGGGCGCCGGCTGCGGGCCCGGGGGGCAGCCCGGGGCGCCGGGGGGCGCGGGCGCGCGGCCCGGGTGCAGCGTCGCCAGGGGCTGCAGGTGCGCGCTGCCGGCGGCCGGCGGCGGCCCGGCCGGGAAGGGCTGGAAGGCGGGCGGCGGCCCGAAGGCCCCGTACACCAGGGCCCCGGGTGGGGGCGGCGGCGCCGCCAGCGGAGCCCCCCGCGCCCGCAGCCCACTGTCCAGGCCCGGGCCCGCGTACGGCTGCAGAGTCCGGAGCGCGTGCGGGCTGTGGACGGGCGCGGCGGGCGGCGGCCGCGGCGCCAGGCGGTAGCCCTCGGCGAGCATCAGGTGGTCGGCCATGGCGGGCGGATGGTCGGCGCGGGGCCCCGCGGCCGGGGCCAGCTGCTCCTCCGCGCCCTCCCCGCAGCCCGGCGGGGCAGAGGAAACCGGACCCGCGCCCCTGCCCAAGCCCAGGACGCACCGAGGTCCGCGCTGCAGCGCACCCCGCGGCCGCACCTCCGGGCGGCGTCAGCTCCGACCCCGGCCCGGCTGGTGGACCTCCGCGCCGCGCCCCCGGCCCCGGGGGGCGTCTTATACCTAGAGGCCGGGTGGCCCGCCCCCGGGCGCTCATTGGCTGGACGGGGACGCTCCTGGGCGGGCCGCGCCGCTTCCCGTCGAGTCCCGCCCCCCCCGAGCCTCGCCCCCTGGGCCCCAGGCCCCGCCCCCCCCGAGCCTCGCCCCCTGGGCCCCAGGCCCCGCCCCAGGCTGACAGCTTTGCGGGCCCCACCCGCTGTTCCGCGCTTTGCGAGACTTTGGGTCTGGCGGGCGAGGGCTCAGGCTCGAGGCTGGAACTAACCAAGGGTGGGGTGGGAGGGCCGCAGCGTTACTGCCTCCAGAGCTGCAGGATCGCAGACCAACCTCTTCATTTTCCAGGTGGGGACCGAAGGGATTTCCCGGGGATACAGAGAGGCTTTGACAGAAGCGAGACGCGACCCAAGCCTTGCGATTGTCACCCTCTGCACAGGGCGCAGGTACCTGGCGGTGCAGGATCCCCGCGGGAGGTCAGCGGTTTGGTCCCATAACCCTGAGGGGAGCCAGTTGCTCCTCCCCTGGCTCCCACCGCACCTTGTCTGTTGAAGCATGTGCTGAGTTGTTATTAAAGTAATTTATGGGCATGTCTCCTGAAGGGCTTGTTCATCTTCCTGTCCTCCACACTTGGCCCAGAGCCTGGCCCAGAGCAGGCTTGTAGGAGAAGCTGGGTGGATGAACATATGAGCGATTGCGTTGCAACTCATTCACATAAGTTTCAGTTTCTACAGTGAGAGGGGGCCAACAGCAGCCCCAACCCCACTAGTGTGTTGGAAGGGTTAAATGAAGCCATGCCTGTTCCGTATCCTGCACAGCGCCTGGCAGATTGTGCACAAATGTGTACCTCCACTGAATGAAAGGCTAGATTTAGTTCTGTCCCCCAGGACCTTCAGAGTGGGAGGTGGGGTGGGGTGGTAGTGTTGCCCCTTACCTTGATAACAATCATGTTAATAATAAGAACTTGGATTTTTAACGCATCTTATCAGAGGGTGATCAGCCCCTGTCCTGCAGATAAGGAAGGAGGCTGATGCATGCAAGGGAAAGTGGCTCTCTGAGGTCACACCCCGATGGAACTAACGTGTGCATGTGGTGTTTTCCTTAGAGCAGCTGGTGGCCAGGAGGCAGCTTCCCTGACCCTTGCCCTCTACATTTGCCACTCTTCCCCTCCTTTCTCAGGCTGCCCTCCCCCAGTCACCACGGGGGGCTTCCCGGAACTTGGGTTTATCCAGTTGGTGCAGAAGGGAGAACCCTATAGGGAGAGTCCAGAGACCCAATGTGTTTGGACGTGCCACTTGATTTCTTGGGGCCCCAGCTCTTGGCTCTGTGATCCCTGCCCCCACCACCCTGAGAGAGCTTGTAGGAAGGTCACAAGTGACTATGGGTGCAATAGCACTTTCGCAAAGTGTAAAATCTCCATGCCAGAATAGATTCTCCTGGGTCTCTCTCTCTAATTAAAGCTTTACACAGCAATTCCCAAACCTGCTGCACCTCAGACATGCCTGGAAATGAGGGGGGAGGAGAGGGCTTTGAAAATCCCCAGCCCCACCCAAACCTCCTACGGATATTTTTGTGAAGAATATTTAAAAAGGTATTTAATTTAGTCAGCAAATATTTCTTGTGTGCCTACTCTATGCCAGACATTGATCTACAAGTGGTTTTTAAACTTTTGGGTCGAGTAGTTCTGTGCGAATCTAACTAACGAAAGCTATAAGCGTCATGGTCACACACTACTGCATATAAATTAGGTGGGTTTAGCCATCCCCTGGGGAATCCAGAGACTCCTCAGGGGTTCGTGGAGTCTGGGTTAGGAACCCCTGTTGGGCACTTGGGATACAGGAGTGAATTAAACAAAGAGCCCAGCCAGCTGTTGTTGGGTTTGCATTGTAGGAGAGAGGCAGATGGTAAACAACAAAGCAAATTAAGGAAATTATCCATGTGTTGGAAAGTGGTAAGTACTATGGAAAAAGAAAACATAGAGTAGGGAGAAGGAGACTGAGGGAGTAGGGAGGAGGAAGCAGGTTGCGTGGGGCCTGCAGGGCTTTCAGCAGGGGACTGACGTGGTCTAACTCCAGCTTTGACAGCACTGCTCTGGCTGGACCTCCTTTGTTCCTAACGTTTCCATGACCTGCTTCTCTGCTGTTCCTTGCCTCACCAAGTGCATTCCTTCCTCAGGCTCTTGCCGTCCCCCTCCCCCACTACCGGGACACTCTTTCTTGAGACCTCCATGTGAGTCACCCCTTCACTTTGTTCAACTCTCCTTCTAAATGCCACCTCAAGCCTTCCCTGACCACCTTCTATCCCTGTTTATCCCCTCATCCTGTTTTGCTTTTCTTTTTAGCTCCTACTAACACGTCACGTCAAACAATGTCCCCTCCTCCCCCCAGCAGGTCAGCTCCCTGGGAGCTTGCATGCCTTATTCTGCACAATATTTCTAAGGCACCAGAACAGTGCTTGGCACACAGTAGGGACTGAATATTTGCTGGATGAATAAATTAGGTAGAGCAGAAGTTATTATGCTTTTTGACAGAAAGGGAAACTGAGGCCCAGAAAATGATTGAGGAACTTGGCTGTTTGCAGCCTTTGAAAAGAGCTCACCTTGCTGATCCAAGTGCCTTCACCCTGAGCTCACCTGGCAGGACAGGTGGCAGGAGAAGCCTTTGAGTCCACCTGGCATGAGGTGACAGGGCCACAATGGTCCTTGGCCCAGGTGGGCACTGACTAATGCAGGGAAGGGGGGTGGTCCTGCCAAGTGCAGCCACAGCTCTTTCCCCTCCCGGTGTCCAGTTCTCCCTTCCTGAGGACAGCCAGGGAGGTCCACTCCCAAAGACTCCAAGTCCTAGCTGCCAGGGGAGGTAACGAACTTCAAATTCTCTTGAGTTTTACTCTTGCCCATAGCCCCATTTCTAGCACTCAGCACAGGGCAAGGCTTGGTCAGGGCTCAGTGAATATTTGTCCATGGATTGACAGCGGAAGGCTCAGGAGACAGACCTGGGGAGGACCTCCTTCTAGAGCCTCTGAACTGGCTCCCTGGTCCCACGGGCAGCTCCACAGGCTTGGTGCTCAAGCCTGAAGACTGCTCTGAGCCCTGAGGTGCAGGCTCTGACTGGCAGGCAAAGTTCATCCTCTCTGCAGCTTTTTCTCTAGGTTGCAGAAGAGGGGAGATGTTTCTAAGGGCCATGTCCTCCAAGATCCCCAGCTGATGATCCACACCAGTGCAGTCGATGCTCTGATGACATTGACAAGAATGAGGCCACTGCACCTCATCGTAATAAGAATATCACTGGCTGGTGTTTATTGAGTGTTTACTGTGCGCAAATACTAAAGCATGGACTGTATACTTTACATTAATTATTATATTTAATTTTCATAATAAATCTGTGTGTAGTTACTGTTAGAAAGAAAACTGTACCTATAAGAGAACTAAAGCTCACCTGATGGTGGAGGAGAAAATAATTTTATTAACGTTCTTGCAAGAATAGGCACACGACCTGGATAAAATGGCGGCCGCACCAAACAACAAGAAACACTGACATTCATACCCTAAACCTAACACGCAATTCCCTCCCCTGTTCCCCACTGATTGGGTACTTCGGGCGTTACAGCCTATCCAAAAGGTCTAACTAAGTTACCCGGTTCCCACTCTGAGTTGCTGCTCACCCATTCCCTACATTCCAGCAGGCTGGGTGGGCTTGGTGCCACTTTCTCTCCTGCTGCAGCTTTTCAAATTTGGTGCCACTTTCACTATTGGCCCCACCCTCACGTCTCACCATTGGCCGCCCTTGCTTTGGCGCCACTTTTCAAAATCTTGGCACCAAAGCCGGTAGAACCCCTTTCCCTCTCTCCTCCAACTGCAGAGCTAGCTCTGGCTTCCCCTTTATGTGAAAATTAAACTTAACCCTTTCCTTAACAGTTACAACTACCATTCCCATTTCAGAGAGGAGGAAACCAGGACACAGACAGGGGAGTGACTTGCCCAAGATCATACCCCTAGTAATGGAGGAGAGGAGTGTGGCAGCCTTGCCAGCTACCTCTCCAGGATCTGCTCTCCCTTCCTTCTTCCTTTTTTTCTTTTTTTAACCTCTCACCCCCTGTTGTTTGCACTTGCTATCTGTTCTCTGTATCTGTTTATTGTATGCTCTCTGTGTATGCTCCTCTTCTTTTTTAGGAGGCACCAGGAACCAAACCCGGGACCTCCTGTGTGGGAGGGAGATACCCACTTGCTTGAGCCCCCTCCACTCCCACTCCCTTTCATCTTAATCAGCATGCCAGGTGAGCTCTGATTCCAAAGGCTCCAGCTGTTTCCTCTACCTGGGATGCTCTTCTGCCCATTTCCATATCTGCTTGGCTAATAGCCTCATCCCCTTCAAGTGTTTCTCTTATCCTGATCACCCTACTTAATGGTAGTGGTTTCAAAAGTCCACAAATTCTTTGATATTCCTTCCTTCAGAAAGTGGAGTTTAAATTCCCCCTCTCTTTGATTGTGGACTGAACTTAGTGATTCATTTCTAACAAATAGAATATAGTGGAAGTGATGATGTCATTCCCAAGACTAGGTCATAAAAGATATTGTGGATCCTCTTTGCGCCCTCTCTTGAGTCTCTTGATCTGGGGGAAGTTAGCTGCCTTGTCACAAGGACATGCAAGCAGCCCAGCGGAGGGGCCAACAGGCAAGGAACTGAGACCTCCTGCCGATGGCCCTAAGTGTGTGCCATCTGGAAGCCTTTGGGTGACTGTGGCCCCAGATGACATCTTGTTTGCAACCTCATGAGAGACCTGAGCCAGAACAAGCCAGCTAAGCCAATCTTGAATTCCTAACCCACAAAAACTGAGATAATAAATGTTTGTGTGTGTGTGTGTGTTTTGAAGTACTGGTGCCAGGGATTGAACCTGGGGCCCCCTATGTGGCAAGCCGGCACTCAACCACTGAACTACATCAACTCCTGTGACTCGGTTTTTTCTTTTGTTTGCTTGTTGTTGTTTTTTTGTTTTTTGGAGGCACCGGGGACTGAACTTAGAACTTCCCATGTGGGAAGCAGGCACTCAACTGCTTAAGCCACATCCACTCCCCAAAAGGTTTGTTTTTTTAAAAAAAGATTTATTTATTTATTTATTTATTTATTCCTCCCCTGCTCCCTCCCTTGTCTGCCCTCTGTGTCCATTTGCTGTGTGTTCTTCTGTGTCTGCTTGTATTTTCATTAGGCAGCTCCAGGAATCGATATTGGGACTTTCTGGAGTGGGAGAGAGGCCATCATTCTCTTGCGCCACCTCAGCTCCCTAGTCTGCTGTGTCTCTTATTATTTCTTCTCTGTGTCTCTTTTTGTTGCTTCGTCTTGCTGCAGGCACCCTGGGTATTGAACCCTGGACCTCCTATATGGTAGACAGGAGCCCAATTGCTTGAGCTACACCTGCTTCCCCAAATGTTGTTTTAAGCTGCTAAGTTTCAGGGCAATTTGTTACACAACAATAGGTAATTATTAATTAAAACAGCAACCTTTCCCAGTCCTATCTTACCAACATTCAATGAAACTTATCTTTCTCTACTTTTTCTTATATCCAAGCACTTATCATTTTCTAACACACTAAAGAACTCACTATTTATTATATTTAATTGTTTATCTCCCCACCACTAGAATACCAGTTCCAAAATGGCAGGGAACTTTGCCTGTCTCATTTTTTTATTTATCCCCAGCATTTAGAACAGTGACTGGCACATAGCATATTTCATTAAATTTGAGATGCTATCAACTTAAGAAGTATTCTTATTTTGGAAAAGTTTAAAATGTGAAAAAAAATTGTGTGTCTTAGAATCAATGAAATATGGTTGTTGTGCTCATTGGGTGCTGTAGACTGTAGAATGACAGAACACTGGTCTTGTTCAGGGCAGCTGAACAGGGCAGCAGATTCTCCCATGTATCCGGGGGTGGCCATGGGACACATCCCTGGGCAATGAGACGTGAGCAGAAGAGGCTGCATGTGTCTCCTTGGAAAGCTCTTTGAAAATGAATGGATTGAGTTGGCACTCACCTTTTGCGCTATGCTTTTCCTCCTTTCCTGCCTGGAAAAGGAAGGAAAGCCATTTTTCCAGCATGAGGACATAATAATAATAATAATAGTATTGACTGTGGTTCTACACTCTCTACATATATAAACTCATTTAATGCTTACAACAACCCTGTGAGGAAGATTCTGCTATTCCCATTTTATAGGTAAGAAAATTCTAGCACAAAGGAGAAAAGATACATATGCTAGAGCTGGCAGAGTGGAGTCTAGGAGGAGCCTGCGCCCTTCATGCCTCATGGAGCCTCTGTAGCAGTCCTGGATTAATACTTCGGACTTCTTACTGTTTGAGAAAAATAGCCCCTATTTAGTTAAGCCACTGTGGCTAGGTTTTTGTTCCAGGGGATTCAAATCCAGGGCATCTGACTTAGGGCACGTGAAGCTAACCACGATTCTCTCCTGGCCTGCAAATCAGTTACCCGGTGCTTGTTGTCTCTCTGATTCCACTAGGTGGTAGTCCTCTGGAGGACAGACATACATTTTCCCCCACTGGGAGTCTGGCCATCTAGCACCGGGACTGGTCCATACCAAATGGCGCTGGGCAGCGCAGAGATTAGGAGTCTGGCTCCAGGGAAGGGGCTCAGAAGGCAATGGGGAGGCATCAAAGACTCAGGAAGTCCAGGGCCGAGGGCAGATGTCATGGGAGAGTGGGCCTTCATGATGGGAAGGATCTGAACAGACGAAGAAGACAGGGCAATAGGCTCTTCCAGCAGAGAGCGCAGCTTTTGAGTGACAGCACCAAGGTGGGAGCATACAGGGCGAAGTTCAGGAGTGCCAGGTAACCTGGTGGAGCTGGAATCATGGGCATTTGTGTGGGGGCACGTGGAGAGGGAGCTCTTAACTCTCAAAAACATCTGTGCAGAGCTTTCTCCATCGTCTCACAACAACTGAAGACGGAGAAATAGCAGGAGGTGTTTCTCCCATTTTATAGAAAGGAACTGAGGTTCAGAGCGGTGACTCAGTTTGGCTAATGCGACCTGGCTAGCAAATGGCAAGAGTGGGATTTGAACCTGGGTCTTTTCATTTCAAGTCCTACACCTGCCTGCTCAAGCAAGGGAGCACCCATCAAGATTCTGCGTGCAGGGAGGCTAGTGAGCACGAGAGTGAACCTTTCTCTCTTGCCAGTGGCAAGACAGGATGGATTTGAGACAACTGCTTGGCATGGCAACAGACTCATTCATCCCTTCACTTTTTCCTGTACCACCATGTGCCAGGCACTCCCTGCCCTCATGAAGCTGACAGTTTGCTGGGCAGAAGAGAAGAACCAAGTGAGAAACCAAACAATTACAGCTGTCAAGTGCTGGGAAGGAAATGAGTGAGCTGAGTCAGGCTTACTCTAAGAAAGAGGAGTCAGGAAGGGCAGCGCCCGGATGAAGAGGAGGAGCAGCTCTGCCAGGAGCGGAGGGAAGAAGGTTGGGGGCCACCGAGCAGCACAAGCACAGCCTCTCAGGTGGGAAGGAGCCGGTGGGCTTGAGGAACCTGAGCCAAGGGGGTCAGAGGTCAGAAGGTAGGCCAGGCATGGAGAGGCCGAGGCGAGGGGGTTGGATTGTGTTTCAAGCATGATGGGAAGAAACTGGAGCCAGGAGGCCTCTCCATACCCCTCAAGACCAAGACCCTGTGACCGTGCGAAAGAGGGAGATGCGGGAGGGGAGGAGGGGCACCACCACGTCCCCGGAGTCACATTTAACGGGAATGGAGCATTATGTTCTAAAACCCACAGGGAAGGCAAAGTCACATACAGTCCTTAAGAATCTCATACAGAACTTACTACATTTATATTTTTACACATCCAGTTCTTACAGTACCATGTATGTTTGTACAACATACATTATACAGTATGTGAAAAAGTTTGCATGTATATATAAAGAGCACATATAAGAAATAGAATTTAATACTACTTTTAAACACAAAAGAGGGAGGAAAATGAGAGAGTAGATGAGGGCCCATATCGTTGTTTGCGCGGATTAAGCACAGAATTTCCCCGCAGTGGCTGCTCTTGGTGCCCTGGCCGGATCCCCTTTCCTGGCCGGCACACCCATCTCCCGACTGCCCCCATGTTGGCTGCCCCCTTCTTTTGAGAATTGCCCTCAGCAAGTGGAGGCCTCCTGGTCCAGAAACTATTGCAGCTTCCTGATCACCTAAGCCGCCCCAGCCCCTTAACAGTCCTGGGTACAGACTAATGAGGGGCCAGGAGACTAGACCCCTGGCCTCCATGGGAGACAGGCTCACTGCTGTGATTGGTGCTCTGGAACTCCCTGTGCATCAGGCTGGCGCATATCCGTGTTGATCCCCCCCCCCCTTTTCTTCCCCCACTCTTTGTTTCCCCTGAGAGTTCTGCTTGTAAAAAGCCTGTCCTAAGACCCTCCCTTGAAGTGCATGCTTATCAGGTGCCAGGCAACTGATGTTTAATGACATATCTGAGCCCCATAATAACTCTTGGTGGGGCTCTGCCTTCTCTGAGAAGTGCCCACGTCCCCTCTTTACCCATGGGAGGCCCAACTGTGCACTACCTCTCCTGGTCATAGGCCCCTGAGCCATAGCTGATTAGAGCAGTGCAGATCCTAGGCCAGTTTCTTTCTCCCAGGAATTTGGAATTGGGACTGAAGGACAGCAGTAAGACCCTGTCTGAGGCTGGACTGTCTTACATAAATCTGGGAGCTATGGGGACAGCCAGCTTTTGCTATATGCACAAGATAAATGGAAGAAAGCTGTCTGCAGATGGAGAAGAAGCGCAAGCAAGCATGGGGAGAGAAAAGGATGAGAAGGGAGATGGAGAGGGAGTCCTGCTTGAATTCCTGGTGGCTTCTAGTCTTCAGAGCCAGCCCTTCACATGGTCCTCTGCTCCGTGGTTCCATATGGTGCCACAGTCTCCTCCTGGTACAACAGCTGATTTTGCTTAAGTTAGCATGAGACACATGGAACACCTTGGCTAAGACAGGCGAGTTTCATCCCCTTTCAGAGGTGATGGCAGGGATGTGAAGGAAGGGTAAATCATCAGCTTGTAGGACCACAGCCAGAAACGGATGGATCTAGAATTCAAAGCTACGTCTGGCTCCTTCCAAGGATCAGACTCTTTCCACTGCCTCACAGGGCCTCCCGCAGGCTCATGCCTGCCACTGGGGATAGGGCTCTGGCCATGTGGATGCTGCTTCCTGAGCGTCCCAGCCCTGGACTGGCAGAAATTATTTCCATGGGACCAAGGGTCTTTCGAGCAGAAATGGCAGGGATAGTACCTCACCCTGGAACTGCTGCTTCCCGCCTGGCATCCAGAGGCACCCCCTGAGCCAGGGGCTTGTGCCCAGCTTCACAGCCCGGCTCAGAGGATGGCCCAAGAGCCCGTGACCCACCTCTCACTGAGGACTTGACCGCTGACTGCTGTGTAACTCGGGACTCCGAGACCCTGCCCCTCGTTGGAAAGGGGAGTTTGTGCTGAACTGCATTCTCTCACCAGCATCATCCATCACTTAAGAACAGGCTGATAAGTGAGCCAACACTGGGTCCAATCAGGCAGGATTAATCATTTCCTCCTCTACGCCGCTGTGACGGCATCCTGGGTCTGAGTCATTTCCTCATCCCTGGTACCTAACACGATGCCTAACACAAAGTAGGTATGGGGAACATTTGCTGAGTGCCTGGCACTGAATCTTAGACTATCAGATGTGCCCACTCAATCCCTTTGGCAACTCTATTAGCAGCATGAGGGTGGAGCCACGTTTTACACTTTGATGTGGGAAGGGCCAGGATGGTGCAGTACAAGAGGGTGGTGGGTTTCACTTCAATGGCAGGAACTTCTTTAGAGTCCGAGGCACCTGTGAATGGGATGGTAGCTTCTGGAAACGTGAGCACCTCGTTTCCAGGATGGGGGGGGCAACCTGACGAGGGTATCATGAGGATTCCTGCAGTCCATTCTTCTGAGAGGACCGTCCTGTGTAGACATGGGAAAAGCGCTCAGTGAAGGGGTAAGAAGTTGGACTATGGCAGCAGATCCCAGATCTTTGGACTAGTAAACCTTCTCTTTCAAATTTTAGCAACTGGCTTAAGTTTGCCAATTTTTTATTTTGCCAAGTCGGGGCATATAAAATAGCCAAAACAGCCAACCAAACAAACTAAAAACAGAGCAAAACTACCCATCCCCCAAACTACCAGCTGCTTCACTATTTCATAAAAGGAAGGCCATTTCAACACCCAAAATCCAAATGAACATTGTCTCAGAGTAGACTATTGTTTTTTCTCAAGAAAAGCCATTGGCAAAGTAACACTAACATAATAAAAAAAGGCACACATTAAAAACCCATTGGGGAAGCGGATGTGGCTCAAGGGATAGGGTGTCTGCCTACCATGTGGGCGGACCTGGGTTCGATCCCTGCTGGTGAAAAGAGAAGACGAGAAAGCATGCCTGCGCAGTGAGCTAGTGCCCGCATGGCAAGCCAGTGCCTGTGTGGCCCACGCGGCGAGAGTGCCCACGCGGTGCCCGTGCAAGTGAGTCACGCAGCAAGATGATGATGCAACAAAAGAGAGATGAAGGTGAGAATCAAGGTGAAGCACAGCAGGAACCAGGAACTGAGGTGGTGCAGCTGACATAGAACCTCTCTCCACATCAGAGTTCCCCAGGATCAAATCCTGGTGAATCCTGAGGAGAAAAAATGAGAAGACCGAAAAGAGAATAGATACAGAAGATCGATCACACAGCAAATGGATACAGACAGCAAAAACAGCAGAGAGGGGGAGGGAGAGAGGAAGGTGGGGGGAAACCCATTTGGGGGAGCGAAAATGGAAGTGGTTGAGCGCCTGCTTCCCACATGGGAGGTCCCAGGTTCAGTTTCCAGTGCCTCCTAAAAACAAAACAAAAAAACCAAACAACAAACAAACAAATGAAAAATCCAACTCAGGTGAGCCAATGTGGCTTGGTGGTTGAGCACTGGCTTTCCCCATACGAGGTCCCAGGTTCATTCCCTGGCCCTGGTACCTCAAAAAAAAAAAAAAAAAAACCCAAAAAACTTACATGATTACATGGTAATGTGACAGTTTTCTGGAGTGAGTTTGGCCATTTAAGAATCTGTAATTGAACACAAAGTGTGGCTGGGACAACCAACCCACTCTGGGACTTTTGAATAATTCGTTATTGCTGAAAATCCAGCTATAGGTGAGAATATTGAGGGGAATGGAAACGATAACCTGAATACTAAATTATTCCATGGTGAACCATGAAGAATTAAGGAAAAACAGTAATTTCTCCCATTGACTGCACACTGCCACCCCCCTCCCCCCAGCAGCTGTCCAGCAGCTGGAGGACCCCAGGAAGTGCTCCTGGAAGGGAGTGGCCCTGCCCTCTCAGTGGCAGTCCCACCGGGTCTGTGCTGCTCAAGATCCTCAGCAGCTGACGCTCACCAGCCAGAGGCATCTCAGGGACCCGTTCAAACGTCATGGAGGCGTGACTGTTCGTCATGAGCCTCCAAACCAGACACGAAGAGAAACCCCTTTCTAGTCAAACTCTGTTCCACTGACTGGTTCTTCAGGCCTCAGGAAGGTGTCTGTGGCAGCCTACGTTTGATTGCTTTTAGTCAGGAAAAGCAGTACCTGCATGGGGAGGATGCTGTTATTATTAATGATAGTAAAGCAGCTGACGTTTTTTGAGAGCTTCCTCTGTCAGACACTTTGCGTGCTTTGGCTTGCTGAATTCTTACAACCGCGCTGCTCGGTGGGTACTGGATTGTTCCTGTTTTACCCAAGAGGAGACTGAGGCCCAGGGAGGTGAAAGCTCACGGTCATATAGCCAGCAGCTGGCAGAAGTGGGCTTGAAACTTATGCCTGAACCACGGTGCCCTCATCTTCGTTTTTTTCTCAAAATGTCGACAGGAATTTTTTGGGGGGGACTGGCCAGGGAGGTACAGGGCCCTCTGTGCTGTAGCTCCGTAAAGATCAGCTGCTTCCCACAGATGGAGGCTGCCGTGTGAGCACCTGTTACCCTGTGGGTGTGACCTGCCTCTGGCTGGGAGGGGAGTCCTGTACCCCTCGATACCCAGCTGGTGCTGCCCTGGGCCTGCAGGATGCAGTCGGGGGCTCCCTGGGATTGCTCGGGCACCTCCGAGCCTGGAGGTTCTTGGAGCTCCAGCCTTGGGCACGGGGTTGGGCCAGGCAGAAGAGCAGCTGGGGGTTTCCTCTGAGTGGGACTGCCCCGCTCCTGCGGGTCTGGAAGCCAGCCTGGGGGGAATTTCCCAGTCACGCTCAGTTCTGAATTCTGGAGCAAGGACGGCCTTGGAGGGTGGGTCCTGATCTTCACTTCCCCAGCTGCTCAAAAGAAAGAGGAGACTTGGAACTCCTTTATTTGGGGGCAGGAAGGAGCACTTTCTCATAAGGTGTCAGGGTCTGTGCTTTCCCTGGGAAGAGAATAGGCCAGCACATCTTGGGGCAGGTTGATGCCCAGGGAAGAGGTCTGGCCTTACCGGGGTCAGAACCAGCTCGTTAGCCAGTGCTGTGTAACAGAAATCTAAGGTGAGTCACACGTGAAAGAGCAAATGTTCTAGTAGCCACATTAAAAAAAGAAGTAAAAAGAAACAAGGGAAATTAATTTTCATAATAAATTTTATTTAACTCACTATACCCGACACATTATCATTGCAACATGTAGTCAATATAAAAGCTATTAACGAGCTTTTTCACCTTTTTTTTTTTTTTCACCAAGCTGTTGAAACCTGGTGTGTATTTTACACTTACAGCACAGTTTGGTTTAGCCACATATCAACTGCTCAAAAGTCAATGTGGCTAGAGGCTACCATTTTGGGTAGAGCAGCTTGACCATGGGTTGAGGATATGAAGATTTGGAAGTTTTGGACTTTCTTCATCCCAAGATCGCCTTTGGAGGGGACCTCAAGGTCACTTGGTCAAGCTCCTCCCACACAAGGAAATGCCTTTTCTCAAGGAGGCCCACAACTCCTAGCAAAGCTGAGGTCTGTGCCTGTGGGTCTTGGGTCCCAGCTGTGGATAATCCCCCTGCCCCTCCAGCAGCCCATGGAGACATGATGCTGACGGCCACCACCGAGGGGTAAAACAGGGGCAAAAAGCAGGGCATACCCCACTGCCAGGGCTACTGTATCAAAGTGCCATGGACTGGTTGGTTTAAGCAACAGGAATTAATTATCTCACCGTTTTGGAGACTAGAAGTCTCAGATCAAGGGGTTGGCAAGACCGTGCTTCCTCTGAAGTCGTAGGGTCCTGGGGTAGCTTGCTGGCCATCCCTAACTCAGTCTCTGCCTCCGTCACATGGCCGTCTCTCTCCTTCTGTCTCCTAGTACTGTGTCCAAATCTCCTCTGCTGATAAGGACTCCAGTCATATGGGATTACAGCCCACCCTCTTTCAGCCTGGCCTCGTCTTAACTAGTAGGATATTTGAGGATCCTATTTACAAATGGACTGGCTAGGACTTGAACATGACTCAATCCATAACACCCACCCTGGCAGACATCCTCTCCTTGGTCACCTTCTCCCTTTCTGGAAGGAACATCACAGCCTGGGCACAGAGTGGGCAGGAATTCTTTTGATGACTGTCCAAGCCAGAAGGCCTGCCCTTTCCCTTTCCTCTCTTCTTTCTATATTTACTGTTTTTTTAAAAAAGATATATGTACTTATTTATTTCTCTCCCCTTCCCACCCCCCTGCGCCCCCTGCCACCACCCCCCATTGTCTGTTCTCTGTGTCTATTTGCTGCATCTTCTTCTTTGTCTGTTTCTGTTGTTGTCAGTGGCACGGGAATCTGTGTTTCTTTTTGTTGTGTCATCTTGCTGTGTTAGTTCTCCATGTGTGCGGCACCATACCTGGGCAGGCTGCACTTTCTTTTGCTCTGGGTGGCTTTCCTTATGGGGTGCACTCCTTGCACGTGGGGCTCCCCTACGCGGGGGACACCCCTGCATGGCAGGGCACTCCTTGTGTGCATTAGCACTGCGCATGGGCCAGCTCCACATGGGTCAAGGAGGCTCGGGATTTGAACCACGGACCTCCCATGTGGTTGACAGACACACTAACCACTGGGCCAAGTCCGCTTCCCTCTATATTTACTGTTGCTGTCAATGAGTTAGACCCTGTGCTTGCTTGTGGGCCATGAAGAGAAAAACCTGGGTTCGGAGGAAGACAATTATACACGAGACTTCCTGGGGGAAGAACAGTTACCTCTGCCTGGGGAAACCAAGGAGAGCTACTGGGCTGGAGGAGGTGCCCAGAGACACAAAGGAGCAGTGGCCCTCTGGGGGTGGGGAGGGTGGGGGAGGGGATGGAGGGAGAGGTGTCCAGGCAGAGGGGGCTGGTCCGGGAAGGGGGAGGTGAGAGGGAGCTGCTCTCTGATTTTCCCAGGGGCCAGGGCACTGCTCGTCCTCCCATCTCAGGACCCCAGAACTCTCTACAACTCCCCATGAATGAATGGAGATTCCCTTTTTAAAAAAATCTATCTTCCCCACCTGAAGTCCTAAGAAAAAAATTAGCAAGTGGTGGGGGCCCAATGAATTGTTTGTTGAAAGAACGGAGGGGAGTGAGGCGAGCAGATGATGAAGACTCTCGGCTGAGGCCAGGCCAGCTGGGCGGGGAGTGCAGGGACCGATAAAGGGCAGCAAAGGGAAGTGCCATTTCTTGGGCGCTTTACTTGTCTTCAGAAACTCATTCGCAATCTCATTCGCTCCCAATAGTAGTGAGGCAGGTGAGAGTGCCCCCCATTCTACAGAAGAGGCAATGAGGCACGGAGAGGTTCAGGGACCTGGAGGCAAGAAGGCCCATTCTGTCCAACGTCAGAGGCCGGGCTTTCTAGGTGCTTCCTGGCATAGCCTCACAAGCTACTGCCAAGAACCCAGCAGGGACCGAGTTGTTGGCAGGCACCCCTGCCTTTGGGGAGGTCTGCTTCCCTGGGAGTTCCAGCTCAAGGAGAGGGCTCCTGGAAAAGCCTCCTGGAATAGATGATCACTGCCCCGAAGCTGGAGTGGGCTCGGAGACTACCCAGTCACACCCCATCATCCCTGGCTAGATGAGAGGCTGCTCAGAGAGGTAAAGTGACTTGTTCAAAGTCACCCAGTAGTGTGTAGGCCGAGCTGGGATTGACCACCCCTGCCCCTGGGCACTGACTCATGGCAGCTGCTGTGGGAAAGCCACTGCCAGTCTTTTGGCCTTGGCTTTCCCAGCCAAGCAATGGGTAGGATCACTTTGCCTGGGACTGGAGCCAGGCGACTGGGAAAAAGCTGACCACAGTGCATCACCAGGCGCCTCACCCTCTCTGGGTTCTTATTGTCAATGGTTCCCATGGGGCATCATTCCCCACGGGTGGGAAGGCTTCCCAGTTCTCAGAGGGACCAGGCCAGGCCTTGATGTGACTCAAACCCCCAGACCCAGCACAAGGTAGGGTGACCAACGGTCCTAGTTTGCTTGGGACTATCTCAGTTTTAGCACTGAAAATCCTGTGTCCTGGACAACCCCTCAGTCCTGGGCAAATCGAGACGGATGGTCACCCTAGCCCTGGCACCAAGCTCATAGTCGGCTCCCAATAAGTGTTCTAAGTGAAATGAATGAAACCAGTGAACTAACGAACAGCAAATGAGCAAGAGTGCTGCTGTCCCCATTCTATAGATGAGGAACCGAGGCCCAGAAAGTTTAAACACGCGGGTTGCTCGGCTCTGTCGCACGCCCCTTCTTTAACACCAAGTCTCCCTCAACGTCCCCTGAGTACTGTGAGTTGGTCACTGGAGTGGGAGGCAGCTGGTGGATTTTTGCTCATCCTGAGTTTGAGGCTGGAAAGGCAACTGAGAGAAGGGAGAAGTGGGGGCTGCTCTGTTTCTAGTGCAGCACAGCGATGAGCCCCAGTGCCCCTGCCTGGCTCCAGGGTTCTACCTTCATTCCAGCCGCTTCTAGCTGTGTGGCCTTGAGCCAGTGAGTTGTAGTCTCTGAGCTTCAGTTTCCTCATCTGTAAAAATGGGAATAAAATAATAATGCGCAGATCCTGAGGCTGTTGCAAGAATTAAATGAAGCAGTGCAGAGAAACACCTAGCACAGTGCTTGGCACAGAACCAGTGCTCTGAAATTTAGCTATTATTATTCACTGCCACAGGTATTAATTGCAAGCTCACTGTATGGTGGAGTAGTCCTCCAAAGTGTCTCCGCTTTGAAGGACAAAAGCCTGTATTCTGTTACTGTGTGACCTTGGCAAATCACATCGCCTCTTTGAACCTCGGTCTCCTTTTCTGTGCGGTGGGGTTTTACCCCGGGATCCACGGTTGTCGTGAGAACTAAGTAAGCTAGAGAGTATTTGGAATGGGTCTGGCACATAACAGGCCCTCGCTTTCCTTCCCATGCGTGCTTTAATCTTTAAAACAACCCTATGAGGCACATATTAGAGCTCTCAATTGACGGAAAAAAGAAACTGAATAGTAGAAAGCGTTTGTTTAATATGCGACAGAATAAATGAATGAGCGAGCGAGCAGGTGAGTGAAGGAACGAGTAGAAGAATGAGCAGGTGAGCGTGCGTGAGCGAATTCTGGCGTCAGGGCGTGGGGAATTTCTCTGCCCTTCAGCCCAGGCCGTGGGAACTTCCCTGAGTGCTTGGCCACTCGGCTTCCCCTGGCAGATGAGGCCGAGGGCCCCGCCGCGGCTCCCCACCCTGGTGTGGGGATCGGGGATTTAATGGGCGCGGGGCGCTTGGAGATCGCCAGATGAAAGCCGCCGCGGGCGCGCCGAGCGCCGGGTCCTGAGGCGCGGGCCAGGCCCCGCGTGCGCGCCGCGGCCGGGCTTATCGCGCATCTGCCCTCCAGGGGCGGGCGGGGGCCCGACGCCGCCGCCGCCGCCGCCGCCCGGGGCAGAGGGCTCGGCGGTTCCCACGCTGGGGCCCCGGGCCGGGGCCGGTCTCGGGACGGCGTGGCCGCGTTCGCCACCGCCGCGCCGGCCGGGCTGTAATTAGGGTAATTGCGCTGCTCTCTGCCTGGGGCTGCCCCGGACCCGAGCTGGGCCAAGCTGGTCCGCGGCCGGGGAGGGGCACCAGGCAGCCAGGCCCGGGGCTGCGGGGGTGGGGGTGACAGCACAGCAGGGCAGCTCCAGTTGAGAAGGGGGTCCTGGAGTAGCCTTGGTGGAAAGCGGGGGAGGGGAGAGACGGCGCCTTGATGGAACCCTTACTTCTTATGCCGGGAATCGAGGAGAACGGTGGTGCCGGGCCCAGATGCTCAAAAATCAGAGTCGCATCCTAATTTGCACAGCAGTTTCGTAGGTGGGTATTGGGAGGCCCCGAAGGGTTAAGATCACTCAGCCTTGGAGAGGAGGACTCTGAAGGCCCTATGCCCATCAAGTGCTGGCTTTGCTACCCCACCTCCGTTTTCCTGCCCCTTGCATACCAACCCCAAAGCCCACCCTCCATCAGTAAATTCTTGACCACCCCAGCTGCAGCCCCAGAGCTGTACTGCTGTTACAGGCCACTCAGAATCCTTTTGGAAAGGCAAGTTCAAAAGAGGTGATTCAATTTCAAACCCTAATCTCGAACCCCAGACTGAACCCAAACTTTAACCCTGCCCCACACTTCACTCCAAAGCAATCCTGACTTTGGCTCCTAACCATGTCTCCAACCTTCTCCTCCAGCGATTGCCCGCCCCCCTGCCCTCCCAGGTATCCTCCTGGAGAATCTGTCCGTTTCAAGCTTCTGGGCTTTTGCACATGCTACAGTGGCAGGCTAGGGTACCTTTGCCCCAGGGCCACCTGGTAAACTCCTTTCACCTTTCAAGGTCTGGGACAAGCCCTCTGTGTTCCACTCCCAGCCCTGTGCCCCCCTATGCCTGGCCAGCCTTTCCTTAAGACTCTGAGCTCCTAGAGGAGAGGGTCCAGGTCTGCTGGGCATAGAAATCTGAAGTGGAAATAACCCAATGATTGTGAATGAGTGAGGGAATGAATGAATGGGTGGATGAATTATTGAATAAAACAAGTGAATAGCTATTCTGAACCTAAACCCTTAAACTTCTCCCTGGCTCTGGATCCCTTCTCAAGTAGAGGACATTGGAAGATGAAGGGACCTCCCAGGTACCTTGATATTGTTAGTTCTGCGTGTGTGTGCTTATGCATGGAAACCAGGATCTTGAATCAGACAAGCCAGGAATCCATGCGTGGTCACAGTATTTACTAGCTGAGAGACCTCCCCGGGCCTCTGCTGAGCTAAAGCATGGTAATCACAGCAAAGCCATGGCAAATCTACTCTCACTCCTCCCTCCTGCCGCTCATCTGTGTTGGACTTAGTGCCCAGGGCTGCAGGGAAATCTGGGTAGAAGGCAGATCCACAGGGAAGGGGGACAGCTCCCTGGGGTTGGGGAGGAGCGGGGGTAGGAATCCTAGAGGATGGGAGATTCACTTGGGGTTCGCTGCTGGACAAGTCACGGCAGAGGCGGCAGCATGTTCAAAGACACCAAGCTGTGAACAAAGGGTTCGCTGCTACGGCTGGAGGATAAAGTGGGAGGTGGGGGCTGAGGGTGGTGGTGTAAAAATTGAGAATGGCGAGGGACGCAGTGAGCAGATCAAGAAAGGGCTTGGCAGACAGTCCATGAAGCTTAGGCTTTATCCTGTTGGCAGTAGGGAGTCATTGCTGCTTTAAGTAGGGGGAGATCCGGCTTTAGAAAGATCACCCAGACCAGCAGTGTGGAGGCAGCCCTGGGGGAAGCTAGCAGGGTGGTACAGGGGTCATGGAATGATGCTGGTGATAGCGGATCCTTACTGAGGGCATTGTACATGCTGGGCATACTCCAAGTGCCTGAGTGTTTTAACTCATTGAGTCCCCACAACACCCATCTATACTGGGAACACCATCTTAAAGTCTCCCACACTTCTGTCTCCAGCCTGGGCCTCCCCTGAGAACTCCAGACCTGTGTATCCAACAGCCCCCTGGCGTCTCTGATGGCAAATAGAACTATTAACCTTCACGGGTCTAAAAATGACCTTCCCTCCATAGCTGCTCCTCCTCAATCTTCTGCAAATCAGTAAATGGCAATTTCATCCTCCCAGTGTCAGGCTGAAAACTCTGGAGTCGTCCCTGCTCTCCCCCACCTCCCCCCAATCTAATCTGGCTGCAGAGCTTGCAGAGGCGAGCTTCGAGCTTCGTTCTACCAGTCCTCCATCTCACCCTTTCTCATGGCCCCCCGCTGCCACCTGGGCCAGGCTCCCACCCTTTCTTGCCTGGATTCCTGCACCAGCCTCACAACTACCTGGTCTCCCTGCCTTGGCCCTTGCATGACTCCTTCAGTCTATTTTTAACACTGCAGCCAGTGTTAAATAGAACATCCATTTGAGTTTCTCAGCTCATTTCTGTCCCCTGTCCCTCTATAATCAATGTCCAAGAGCCTGCGTGATCCCTGCTCTTCCTTCTCCTGCTTTTCAGGTCGCGTCTTCCACACCCTTTTCCATCTCGCTCTGCTGCAGCCACACTGACTTGACAATCCAACATGCAAGTACCCACCAGCCTCAGAACTCTGGCACTTGCTGTTGGTCCCACTTGTGATGCCATGTCCCCAGATATCCATGTGGCTTGCTCATTCAAATTCCTGCTCAGATATCACCTTATTAGTCGGCCCTTCCTTAACCACCTTGTTTAAAATAGCAAGCCCCCCTTCGTTCTGCTTCTCCCCCATCAGATATTTCCTAGTCCCCTTCTTTCTTTAGTGTTTATTGCATAGATCACCACCTGAAACACTTCATATATTGTATTTTATGTTTTTGTCCATTGTCTTTCTGCTCCTCGCACTAGAATGTCAGCTCCATGAGGACAGGGATTTTTACTTGCCCCAGTACCTTGAACACTGTGGATTATACGTTACTTGGAACATTGATTATAGAATTCTTATTTTACAGAGGAGGAAACCAAGGCACAACAGGGTTAGTAACTTGTCCAGAATGGCACCGCTAGTAAATGGTTGGGGCTGGGAAGATGGGGCCAGAATAGGGGCAGTGACAGCAGGGAGGGTGGAGGGGAGGGGCGATGAAAGCCAGGACAAGTCCAGGGGGCTGGCTGCTGCCCCAGGGGCTGAGCTCGATATCGTGGGACCTGTCAGGGTGGACCTGCAGATTAAATGAGGCAGGAATTGAAAAACGCATTGTATGTGTAAACAAGGGTTTTGAAAAACTATCCCATGAATTTTTAATTTTCAGCAATTTTCCTGTCCTTCCCTACCCTTGATGTGGAGGCATTTATTGCTTCTAGGGGAGGCAAATTATAGCAGCAGACAGGAAGCTAATCTTCAGCCTTGACTTTCTAAATGGGGCCTTGGAAAGAACAGAGCAGAAATAAGTTTCAGAGTCCAGAATTTCAATTTAAAGATCTACACTCTTGGGACAGTAAAAGAGTTTTTCTGAACTCCCCAAACTTTCCTTTAAATGTCAAGAATCAGGAGCCTGGCCAAGTTGGAACCTGGAAGTTTTACTCTGAGCCCTGGAGGGAGGGAGGATAAGTGGAGGGGAGTGATTCTCAGACTTGAGGGAGCATCACAACACCCAAAGGGCTTGTTCCAACAGGTTTTCTGATTCAATAACTCTGGGGTGGGGCCTGAGAATTTGCATTTCTAACAAGGCCCAGGGATGCGGATCACATCTCTGGCCCTCACAGAGCCCTCCCCTCTGGGATGGAGATGCAGGGAGGGAGGGGCAGCGAAGGGCTCCAGGACCCCAGGAGAAGGGGTTGCAGATGTGCTCTGGAAAACTGTGGCTGGAAAAGAGCTGGGAACAGAAAAGAGGGTGTAGAGACTGAGGCTGGGAGCACAGTTGTGGACAGCAGATGTCAGGGGCACCCCCAGAGGACAGTCGGGACAGGCATACCGGCAACAGCTATGGAGAGTGGACACTCAAGGGAGGAGACAGGCCTGGAGGCACCAGTGGGACCAGAGACCCCCTCCCTGCGATGAGGTCATTGCAGTCCGCCTCTCCAACCCTCTTCAGGTGCCACATGGGAGAAGGGTAGGAAGGCAGTGATAAATCCTGAAGCATTTAGCATTTTGCCCCCAGAGTCTGAATGGACCTGGAAGAAACCACATTTTAAATGAAAGTGACTGAGGATGCTTGAAAGGCACAATTTAGAATTTCTTGCCAAAATGTTCTCACTCATTCACTCATTAACCCTCTTGCTCCTACCAGGGTGTCACGAGGTGGTCTTGTGGCCACAGCACAGTGGTTAAGAACACAAGTGTGGAGTCACTCACTGTGCAACCCCAGGTGGGAGATGCCCTCTCTGAACCTCAGTCTCCTCTTCCATAAAGCGGGGATGGAAATTTCACCCAGCTCACAGGACTGAGAAATTTAGGGGAGGCTGTGTAGGCAGTGGAGCTCAGGGCTAATGCCTAGCACAGAGGAAACACTCAGTAAATGATATTTATTGTTATTACGGGTGTCTAAGTTTCCTGGTTGTGATCATAAATACCATACAATGGGTTGGCTTTAACAATGAGAATTTATTGGCTCACTGTTTTGAGGGTGGGAGAAGTCCAAAATCGAGGCATTGGCAAAGTGATGCTTTCTCCCAAAGATGTGGTGTTCTGACGCAGCCTGCTGCTGATTCTTGGTCCTTGGCTTCTCTGTCACATGGCAACGCGCATGGAGGTGTCTTCTCCTTTCTCCTCTGGGTTCTGCTGACTTCTGCTTCTTCCTATGGCTTTCTCACACTGTGTCTGAATTTCTTCTGATATAAAGAACTCCAGTAATCTGGATCAGAGCCGTGCCTGACGCAGTGGGGCCGCACCTTAACTGGAGTAACTCCTTGAAGAGATCCTATCGACAGTGGATCCACTCCCACCAGAACGCAAACCAAGAACCTGTGCAAGCCCAGCCCGCGATTCAATCCCCATGTAATGGGCGTTAGAAATCATTCCTTCCCTCAGTGTGTCCTTCTGTCGTCCTCAGACACTTACTGAATGTTATACAATAGGTATTGTGCCTCTGACATAGGTGTTGTCCTCCTGGAGCTCACGTCTACAGAGGGAACCCTCAGCTCAAGAGAGTGTGGTGTGAGGCGGGGGGACCGGGGAAGCAGGTTTCCGGCTGGTGGGATGGAGTGCTCATTTAGCCACCTTTGTGGGGGTCTGTGATGTGTCAAATAATAGTTTTTAAAGAATAATAACTCTTGGGAAGGAAAGAGTGAAAATTATGTAACTCCTTTACTCAAGGTTCAGTATAATTTTAGGGTGCAAAAGTTTATCACGGGGAAAGCAGATTTGACTCAACTGATAGAGCGTCCACCTATTACATAGGAGGTCCAGGGTTCAAACCCAGGGCCTCCTGACCCATGCGGTGAGCTGGCCCACGTGCAGTGCTGATGTGCACAAGGAGTGCCGTGCCATGCAGGGGTGTACCCCGCGTCCCACGCACAAGGAGTAAGCCCTGTAAGGGGAGCCGCCCCGCGAAAAAGGAAGTCCAGCCAGCCCAGGAGTGGTGCCACACACACGGAGAGATGACACAGCAAGATGACGCAACAAAAAGAAACACAGATTCCCGGTACCACTGACAAGAATCAAGTGGACAAAGAAGAACACACAGCGAATGGACAGAGAGAGCAGACAATGGGGAGGTGGGACAAGGGGAGAGAAATAAAAATAAGTCTTAAAAAAAAAAGTTTACAATGGGAGGTAGGAGAGCGTGGTTGACTTTGGAGTCACATTGAATTGGAATCCAGACTCTGAGGTTTAACAAACTGTGTGACCTTGGGTTAGATCCTTAACCTCTCTGAGCTGGTTTTCCTTTTCTGTAAAAGAAGACCAAAAATATTAACTTTACATATGCAGGCTTACTGTATGAATTAAAGGAAGCAGACCAAGTGAAGAACTCAGCATGTATTTGTTTACTCATTTAATTTGGGTCCAAGACTGGAAAGTGGGTTAAGGCCATTTCGTCTTCATCCTGGCGTCCTGGATCATGATGAACTCACTGCCCTACCTGTCTTCCCTACCAGCCTGAGTGCTCCTGGAGGACAGGGTCTGATTCAGGTTTTGTTTAGTATATCTACTTTGGAAAATAGTTTGGCATTATCAGTAAAATTGAAGAGCACCTGCCTTATAACTCAGCAGTTCCATTCCTCAGTATTTATTTTAGAGGAACTCTTGCTCTGGGAGGTATGTACAGAAATGATCATAGCAGCGCATTTTTAATAGTAAAAAACGGAAACATTCCAATATCCATCAACAATAGAATGTAGAAGTGATTGTGGTATATTCTATTGTGGAATGTTATACAGCAGTGAAAATGAATGATTTACAGCTAATTGCATAATGAACTCTAGGGAATATAATGCTGGACAAATAAAACAATTCACAGCTGAATACATTCAGAATAATTCCTATACACATTACACAAATATGCAAAACTAAATAGTTTCTTGTTTAGTGACATATGGATAAGTAATAAAGATAAGGGCATATCGATACATAATTCAGGAGAGTGGTTTCTCTGGAAAGGAAGAATACACAGGTAGGACAAAGATGGCTAGGCTAGGAACAGGGTGCAGGGGTACAGAAAAACTTGAGTGTTCATTTTTTGGTTGTTCTTTTTAACATGCATGCATATTATAAAAACGTTTTTCTGTGCTTACTCCATATTTAACAAAACAGGGTAAAGCCTTGACAAAGAAGCATCCAGGGAGGGGCCCACTAGGGCAGGGAGGATACCAGTTAGCTCATGAGAGGGAAAGGAGCCTCTTGGGGAAGTGCTGGCGGCTGCAAGGACTCAGAGCAAAGAAACTGCCTTCGGAGGAGGGGGCACATTTCCCTCGAGGCGACCCTCTTCTTTGCTGTAATTCCACTATCTATCAAGGAACTCCCAGATTTCCTTTCCCAAGTCTAGGGAAAGGTGTCTGAGGTTTGGGACAATAGAGAAAGGATGATCCCCTGATAAAACAGGGAATTGGTTCCAGAGTTCTTCTTCACTGTCCTGTGAATTTTCCTGGTTTCTGGGCATCACAGGGCCATTGGGAGGAATCCACGAGATAAGGGCTGCAGAACCTGCAGTGGATATCTGGTGTGGGTAAATGCTCAATAAGCATCAGTTCAGAAACAGGAAATGTTCTCGCTGCTCCGGAAGTGAAGCTGTGTGACCTCTGAGTCCAGAAGACGCCATACAGCTTCTGTCTCCATCTCTTGGAATACTCTCTTGTCTCTACGTTGTTGCTTGTTCAATTCACCACATTTACTTTACAAAGGTGTTTCCAGAGCTCTGTAACTTGGTGAATTTAAGATAGGGGACACATTCTAGGGAGGGGAATTCCTCCTATGAATTTCTGATGGCCCCAGCCCCGGCACTCCAGAGACTGCCACCTGTGAGAGCTCATCTCTCTGAACTGCAGATTCTGGAGGGGCTGGGGTGGAGGGTAGGGAAGCGAGGAGCAGCTGAAAGCACTCAGGGATCTAACTTAGGAGACCAGTGTCCTTGGCCTAACCACGACTCAACAGCTGTGGGACTCCAGGTAGATCTCTTCCTCTCCCTGGGCCTCAGGTTTCTTGTCCGTAAAATGGGGGAGCAATTCCTGCTCCTTGCAGGGCTGTGTGCGGATGGCAAGAGGGAATGTCCACAAAGTGCTTAGGACCTCACTGGCTTAGGGTAGAGGCCCAGGGAAGGATGTACTGCCCTTACCTTTCCCAGGGGCAGCAGGCTCGTGGGGATGGAGCCTGGAGGTTTGCCTATTAGAGCTAATGAGAAGGCTCAAACGTGGCCAGTCTCCTTCCCATGCTGGGTGAGCAGCTGGGCTTCCCTCTCTCCTTTACGCCCTCCCTCTGCCCTCTTCCTCTCTCCTACCCCTACCGCAGCTCCTTTCTCCCCTTCCCTCATTCCACCACTCTGTCCCCACCCCATTCTACCCCATCATCTCTAGCTTGGTGATTGTCTGGGACAGACCCTTGTCCTTCTCCTCCAGGGCCCTGCCCTGCCAGCAGGGCGTCATTTGCTGAGTGTTCCCAGGGCTTGGTGCATGTGATGAGCTTTCCTATCCTGCCTTGATGCCTGTGCCCTACCCACACTGAGCTCAGTCAAGGTAACCTTTACTCCACCTAAGGGCAGTGGTCCAGGCCTCTAGCTGAGCTGACTGTGGAGTTCACCAATTTGTGTTGTGTGTTCAAAGCTGACTCTTCTCTGTTAATTCCTTCTGGTCTAGTCCATCCCATGCCTCTCTGTCCCATTCCATTCAGTTTCTTCAATAAGTGCACTTTGTTCTGAGTATTGAACTAATGTATGTAAAGGGCTTACTAAGTGTACCTGGCACACAGTAGGTGCTATAAAAGAGATGGTTGTGGTTGTGAGTTGAATTGTGTTCTCCCAAAAGAACTGGTACCTGTGAATGTGACCAAATTTAGAATTAGGGTCTTTGCAGATGTAATCAAGCTAAGAAGAGGTCATACTGGATTAGGGTAGGCCCTAAATCCAATGACTGGCATTCCTGAAAGGAGAAAGAGACACAGAGACAAAGAGGAGACACACATGCAAGGAAAGAAGGTCACTGAGGATGGAAGCAGAGATTGGAGTGATGTGGCTGCAAGCCGAGGAGTGCCAATGATTGCCAGCAACCACTAGAAGCTAGGAAGAGGCAAGGAAGGATTCTTCCCCAGAGACTTCAGAGGGAGCATGGCCTGGTGACACCTTAATTTCACACTTCCAGCCTCCAGAACTGTGGGGGAATAAATTCTGTTGTTTTAAGACATCCTGATTATGGTCGTTGGTTACAGCAGCCCTGGGAAATGGATATAACAACTAATATATAGTTGTTAAATGGACTCTGGCCTATTTCTGTTCATTAAGCTCTGTGCAATTCTGAATCATCTCACTAAAAATTATAGCCCTTCATGGAATTTCTAGAATTAAAGCAGAGAGCAGGAGTACCTTGAATCAGGGAGAGGCCCGGTACGCTTGAGGGTAGACCCTGCAATAACATTATAAGCACCTGCTGTCTATCTTCTTTCTAGCCATCCCCAAAGGGAACTGTGACAATTCCCAGGGTGAATGTGCTCAGAGGAAAGGGAGATAGCCAGAACTTTGGGGGACCTTAGCCTGAGCTTGCCCCTAGTCTCTGGAGTCCCATTGCCACGCTGGCCCACAGGTCAGCATGAAGCAGCCTGGTCTTCTTGCCATACCATAAGATATCATGCTGATCCATAGCCTTGATAACATCATGCTGCTAAGACTTGGTACATAAATCCTCTGGTGAGACAAATACATATTGCAGGTAGGAGGTAAATCTCAGAAAAACTCTGGGACTGGTACTTCAGTGATGTTTCTGGGGACTCAGTGGTTATGTTTTCTCCTCCAAAGTGAAAGATAAGTTGTTGTACCTTACACCCCCTACCACAGTGAAAGAAGCACAACATTGGGTGAGCCTATGGAATTTGGGAGTAAGATATTCCATGACTGGGTATGTTATTCCTACCCATTTACCAAGTTATCCATGAGACTTCCATTTGGAGTGGAGCTCAGAGGAAGAAGAGGCCGCAGGTGGTACAGCCTACAGTGGTGGCAGCTCAGCCACTTGGACCTTTTGACCCAATGGTGCACAATGAGACTGGATGCTGTATGGAACCTGTGGAAGTTCCAGAGAGAAGAGTCACAGGGAAGACACCTTGGTTTTTTATTAAAAATGAAAAAGCTTCAGTTGGGTCTCTAAACCATTCCTGGGTCCATGACCCAAATTTGAGCAACTGATGGGGCAATCCTAAAGACCTAGAACAGTTGAATCAAGAATCAAAGAATGGCAGTAACACACAGCTGCCCACCACTAAATCTCTATGACAGAGAAAGAAATTGAGCATCAAAGTAAATGTACCGTCAAAATCAGAAGCCTAGACATCAGCAAAAAATTACAAGCCATACTAAGAGAATAAAAGAAATGGCCCAAGCAAAACCCCAGATGAGACACAGGATTTAAGACAACTAACAAATGAAATTCATACATATTTCCAAAATCAAATTAATGAGCTGAAAGACAATATGGCTAAAGAGATAAAGGCACTGAGTGAGCACAAAGAATTTGAAAACCTAAGTAGAAAAATAACAGGGCTTATGGGAATGAAACATAATAGCTGAGATAAAAAACACACTAGGGGCATACAACAGTGGACTTGAAATGGTAGAAGAAAGAATAAGTGATATAGGAGACAGAACAGATGAAATTGAAGAAAGAGAAAAGAATGGAAAAAAGTTGAGCAGAGGTTCAGGGAATTGAAAAATAATATGAAACAAAGTAACATACATTTCATAGGAGTTCCAGAAGGAGAAGAGAAAGGAAAAGGGGCAGAAAGAGCATCTGAGGAAAACTGACTGAAAATTTCCCAACTATCATGAAAAAAATGAACTTCCATGTCCAAGAAGTGCAGCATACCCAAATGAGAATAAATCTGAATAGACCTACTCCAAGACCAGAAGGTCAAATGTCAAAGATAAAGAGAAAATTCTGCGAGCAGCAAGGGAGAAGCAAGCCATCATATACAAGGGACACCCATAAAGACTTTGAGTGGATTTCTCATTAGAAACCATGGAGGTGAGAAGATAGTGGTATGATGTAATTAGGATATTGAAAGATAAAAATTGAAGCTGAGAATTCTTTACCTGGAAAAGCTGTCCTTCAAATATGAAAGTGAGTTTAAAATGTTCACAAATAAACAAACTAAGAGAATTCATGAAAAAAAAATCCTTCTTTGCAGGAAGTATTATAGGGAGCCTAATAGTCTATGGAAAAAGACAGGGGAGAGAGGCTTGGAGGAGATGTAAAAGGCAAGACTAACAGAAAGGATAATCAGAAGAGTAAAAAGACAGACTAAAATAAGATACGGCATATGAAAACCAAAGAATAAAATGGTGGAAATAAATAATGCATTTACAGTAATATCATTGAATGTGATTGGATTAAACTCCCCAATCAAAAGATATAGACTGACAGAATGGATAAAAAACATGAGTCATCCATATGCTGCCTACAAGAGACTCATCTAGGGAAGCGGTTGTGGCTCAAGTGATAAGGCCTCCACCTACCATATGGGAGGACCTTGGCTCAATCCCTGTGGCCTCCTTGGTGAAAAAGAAGAGAAAGCATGCCTGCGCGGTGAGCCAGTGCCCATGTGGTGAGCTGAGTGTCCATGCAGTGAGCCAAGTGCCCTAGCAGTGAGCTGAGTGTCCACGTGGTGAGCCAAATGACCACATGATGAGCTGAGTGCCCACATGAGTACCCATGTGGCAAGCCAAGTGCCCACACAGTTAGCCAAGTGCCCGTGTGAGTGCCCAGGCAGCGAGCTGAGTGCCCACGTGGTGAGCCGAGTGCCCATGTGAGTGTCCGCAGGGTGAACCAAGTGCCTGCATGATAAGCTGAGTGTCTGCACCAGTGCCCGCACAGTGAGCCAGTGCCCACACAAATGAGTCATGCAGCATGATGATGATGCAACAAAAGAGAGAGAAAGGGGAGAGTCAAGGTGAAGCGCAGCAGAGACCAGGAACTGAGGTGGCACAATTGACAGGGAACCTCTCCACATTAGAGGTCCCCAGGATCAAATCCCAGTGAATCCTAGAGGAGAAAGATGAGAAGACAAAAAGAGAAATAGATACAGAAGATCACACAGTGAATGGACACAGCAAAAATAGCAGGGCAGGGAGGGGGAGGGGAAGGGGAACAATTAAAAAAAAGAGACTCATCTAGACCCAGGGATACAAACCAGCTGAAAATGAAAGGTTGGAAAAAGATAATCCATGCAAATAATAAGCAAAAAAAGCAGGGTTAGCTATACTAGTATCAGGCAAAACAGGCTTTTAAATGCAAAAAAGTTATAAGAGATACAGAAGGACATTGTATATTAATAAAAGGGACAATCTACCAGGGAGAAATAAGAGTCATAAATATCTATGCACCTAACCAAGCTGCTCCAAAATACATGAGGCAAACTGGCAAAACTGAAGTGAGAAATAGACATCTCTACAATAGTAGTTGGAGACTTCAACATACCACTCACATTGTTGGATAAAACAACTAGACAGAGACCAACAAGGAAACAGACTTGAACAATATGATAAATGAGCTAGACCTACCAGACATATTTAGAATGTTGCATCCAAAACCAGCAGGTTATACCCGGGATAGACCACTGTTAAGTCACAAGGCAGGTCTCAAGAAATAAATTTTTAAAAACCCTGAAAGTATACAAAGCACCTTCTCAGATCATAATGGAATGAAACTGGGAATTGATAATAGATGGGAAAAAGAAAATTTGCAAATGTATGGAGGCTAAACAGCACACTCAAACAATCAGTGGGTCAAAGAAGAAATTGTAAGTGAAAATATATTGTGATGAATGAAAATGAGAACATAACTTATCAAAACTTACAGAATACAAAGAGGGCAGTGCTGAGAGGGAACCATATAGTCCTAAACACCTATATTAAAAAAGAAGAAAGAACTAAAATCAAAGATCTAACTGAACAACTGGAGAAATTAGAAAAAGAACAGCAAACCGTTCCCAAAGAAAGCAGAAGGAAAGAAATATGATTAAAGCAGAAATACATGAAATTGAGAACAACAAAAAAAGGCATAGAGAAAATCAACAAAACCAAAAGCTGGTTCTTTGAGAAGATAAATAAAATTTACAAACCCTTAGCTAGACTACCAAAGAAAAAAGAGAGAAGATACAAATAAATAAAATCAGAAATGAAAGGGGGAAGTTATGACTAACCTTACAAAAATAAAAAATCTCATAAGAGGATATTATAAGAAACTTTATGCCAACAAACTAGACAACCTAGATGAAGTGGACAAATTCCTAGAAACACACAAACAACCTACAAGAAGTATAAAAACTCATTAAACCAATCACACGTAAAGTGATTGAATCACTTGTTTTATGAAGCCAACATTACCCTAATACCAAAGTCAGATAAAGATACTACAAGACCCTGGCACCGAGGGATCACTACCAAGTACCAACTGATGATGCAACTAGAAAATGACCTTGAATTAAAGGTTCAACGCGGACCAGCAGAATATCCCTGTCTACATATAATAACAGGAGTTAAAAATGCTGTTTGACCTAAATTAAGGGGGAAATGGAAAGGACAAATGAGTTTATATGGCTATGAGTCTCTAAAAAAGAGTCTGGAGGATGTCAGAAGGATTGCCCTTATGCACACCTGAGCAGAGTCTCAGAGACAGATAAAGTAGATACAACTCCAGGTATTGGTCCTTTTGAGGGCTAAAGAGACCCACAGGTTCTATGGTCATGGCAGATGGTGTTCACTGCCATGCCAGTTGGCTCTTCTTTGGAGCTGGTGTTTCTGCATGATGGAGCTGGACACAGATGGGATCTCTTTTCACAAGGCTTTCATGCTACTTTACTGGAATTGTAGTTGGTGCTGGGGTTTAAGATATATCTAGGGGATTTGAATCTCTGGACTGACAATATGATAGCCAGGCCCTGAGCCTCAACAGACTTCAACTCCTACACTCTGATTTATTGGACTTACCCCACTCAGCTAACATGGAGTTGAAGAATGTCAACCACCACACCATGGAGCTTAGAGTGCCTACAACTGAAAGCAGGAGGATTGCATCCAGTATCCATGTGGAATCTAAGCCTCCCCCTGACATAGATGTGCAATGGACACAACCAATCCAATGTCCACAGAGAAAATGTGGCATTGGTGTGGGAAAAGTGGCCACGGTGGCTGATGGGTGCGGGGAATGGAAGGAAGAGATGAGATGTGGAGGCGTTTTCGAGACTTGGAGTTGTCCTGGGTGGTGCTTCAGGGACAATTATCAGACATTGTAGATCCTCCCAGGGCCCACTGGATGGAACGTGGGAGAGTATGGGCTATGATGTGGACCATTGACCATGAGGTGCAGCGATGCCCAGAGATATACTTACCAAATGCAATGGATATGTCATGATGATAGGAGAGAGTGTTGTTGGGGGGGGGGGGAGTGGTGGGGTGGGATGGTGGGGTTGAATGGGACCTCATATTTTTTGAATGTAATATTTTTACAAAATGAATTAAAAAAATTAAAAGATAAAAAAACAAAAACAAAAACAAAAAAACCTCCAGATGAGCATTTGCTTAAGATTTGTGATTCAGCTGCTGTTCTTGAGGAAAATAGTATAGATCTTGGGAACATGGAATTAGATATACTGAAGACATCAGAAAATGGAGACCTCATAGTGGGAGAATCCAAGGAGTGTCGATCAATGCTGTGGAGTTAAATACTTACTTACAAAGTCTTAAGGAAAAAAGAAAAGAAATGCATGCAAAATTAGAAGAAGAAATTAAAATAATCAGTGAACTTGAAAATCATGTAGAAAGATTCAAAACTGAAAAAGCTTTGCTCCAGTTAGAACTCTCCCAACTGGAAAAGAAGAAGCAAAAGCTCCAGCAAAAACTTCAAGTCCATCCCCATGAAGAAAAAGAGACAAGTTTTAATCGACTTGTCAAGTTAAAGAGAATTTACCCCATAAAGATGGAGGAGGATTTTTCCAAAGCAAATAAAGACATCAGCAATGGATGTGAAAAGCTGAAAACTTATAAAATTCAAGCAGAAATCATTGCATAAAAAGTTGATAGAATCACTGAGTATTATGAAAGCCTTCTTATTTCCCAGAGGCATAAAGCTCATGATATAGAAATAAGAGCTGTGATACCTGAGAGAAACCTATTTCAACAGAGAAAAGAAAACACATCAATGGCACAAAAACTAATTGAGGAAGAACATAAAGTTTCTGAAAATTATCATTCCACCCCTCATGTTTCAAGCGGAGCATTTGGCAGAGTCCTGGAACCACAACCAGGAACCCTCTGGATCAACAGTTCCCCAAGGAAGGAGGAATATCGGGCTGAAATGGTAAAGCCATGTCCTGTATCAACCAGTTACTACACCCTGGGGTCCCTGAAGTAGAGTCAACCCCATCCAGAGTCAGCAGGTGCCACAGATCTTATCTTGGAGCTCCTCTCACAAGCAGAAGCAACTCAATAGAATCTTCTTCAATCCTCTCACCTGATAGGGGAGCAGCCAACCCAGGCTCTGTTCTTCCACACTGCCCTCCTGTCAAAAGTCAGAGGTTAAGGAGTCCCAGGAGGAATGTTCTGTGAAGATGATATGCTGTGCTTCCCCTTATTCTGGAAAGTGAGGAGGAAGCTCCCCAAGAGTCCATTTGCTAAGGGAACTCCTTGACTCAACACTAATCTCCACTGGTAACAAAAATGCATCAACACCAACCTCTTGACTCCAGCATCTGTTTATATAACCTGGAAACAAATGTAGCATCTGCCGTGTGGATCCTGATTCCAATGAGCCTACTTTGATGACCCACAATAGCAAGATCTTTTTGTCTCAGCTGATACATTTTATTTTTTCTCATTTAGTCTTATTCTATTAAGAGATTATAAAAATGGCTTAATTGGAATTTGGTAAGTTAAAGCTGTTAGTATATTTCATAACTGTATATTACATAATATGAATCTATACGTTTATTCTATTCTATTTAATTATTGTTTATACTATTTATTTATTCTATTTAATTTTACTTATATTTATAGATAGGTTTAGCTTGTCATTTGTAACATCAACTGTAGTAGAGTTTTATATGAGAATGTTTATTTCTATATATCAAGAGGTCAATATCCTCTGGTTATAACATTAATGAAATTTACCATTATCAAATTTGTATAATTAATAAAACAAAGTTCATATAAAAAAAAAGATACTACAAGAAAAGGAAATTACAGACCACTCTCTCTAATGAACATAGATGTAAACATTCTCAACAAAAGATTTGCAAATAAAATCCAAAAGCATATTAAAAAAATTATATACCAAGATTAAGTGAGATTTATTCCTTGTATGCAAGGGTGGTTCAACATAAGAAAGTCAATTAACAAAACACACCATATTAACAAATCGAAGGGAAAAAACATATGATTATCTTGATCGATGCAGAAAAGGCCTTTGACAAAATCCAGCATCCTTTCTTGATAAAAACACTTCAAAAGATAGAAATGCAAGGAAAATTCCTCAATATTATGAAGGGCATATTGAAAAACCCACAGGCACCATCATACTCAATGGAGAAGGGTTGCAAGCTTTCCCTCTAAGATCAGAAACAAGACAAGAATGCCCAGTGCCACCATTGTTATTCATATTTGCTACAAATTCTAGCTACAGCAATTAGACAAGAAAAATAAAAAAGGCATCTAAATAGGAAAAGGGGAAGGAAAACTCTTACTATCATGGATGACATGATCCTATATTTAGAAAATTCTGAAATGCCTATGACAAAGCTACTTGAACTAGTAAATGAGTTCAGTAAAGTGGCAGGATACAAGCTCAACATGCAAAAATCAGTAATGTTTCTGCACATTAGTACTGAACAATCTGAGGAGGAAATCAGGGAAGGACTTCAAAAGGACTTGAATACATAGGAATCAATTTAACTAAATAAGTTTCAGATCTATATGCAGAAAACTACAAAACAATGCTAAAAGAAATAAAAGAAGACCTAAACAAATGGAAAGACATTCTGTGTTCATGGACTGGAAACCTAAATATCATGAAGATGTCAATCCTACCCAGACTGGTTTATAGATTCAAAGCAATACCTATCAAAATTGCAACAGCTTACTTTACAGAAATAGAAAAGGCAATTATCAAATTTATTCGGAAGGGAAAGTGCACCCAAATAGCCAAACACATTCTAAAAAAGAAGAGCGATGTGGGAGAACTTTCACTCTCTGAACTTGAAATATACTACAAAGCTATAGTGGTCAAAATAGTATGTTATTGTCATAAAGATAGACACATTGGTCAGTGGAATAAAATTGAGAGTCCAGAAATAAACCTTCACCTCTATGGCCAACTGGTTTTTGACAAACCTACAAAGACCATGTTACTGGGACAAAACAGTCTCTTCAGCAAATGGTGCTGGGAGAGCTGGATATCCATAACCAAAAGAATGAAAGAGGACCCCTATACAGCAGGGGTTCTTAACCTTTTTCTGTTCCACAGACCCCTTTACCATCCAGAAGAAAACTATGGACCCCTTACTAAGTCTACAATGTAATGTGTACTATTTAATATATATTTCACAACACACCAACACGTCCCCACAAGAATAATATATATATTTATTGAATTTAAATATATATTGAATTTAAATTATATATATTTAATAATTTATAATTAAATATAAATAAATATAATTAAATATAATTTAAATTAAATATATAAAAATTATATATATATAAATTAAATATATATATTTAATTTAAATTCAAGCTCACAGACACTTTGTTAGGAACCCTTGCTGTACAAGAATCAACTCAAAACGGAACAAAGACCTAATTATAAAAGGCAGGACCATAAAACTACTAGGAGAAAATGTAGGAAGTCATCTTCAAGCTCTTGTGATAGTTGGTGGTTTCTTGGATCTTACACCCAGAGCACAAGCAACAAAAGAAAAACATAGATAAATGGGACCTTCTCAATATTAAACACTTTTATACCTCAAAGGACTTTGTCAAAAAGGGTGACAGGGCAGCCAACTCAATGTGAACAATATTTTGGAAATCACATATCCAATAGGGGTTTATTAGCAATGACATATAAAGAGATGTTACAATTCAATAATAAAAAGACAAATGACCTGGTTAAAAAATGGGCAAAAGACTTGAATAGACATTTGCCCATAGAAGAAATACAAATGGCTAAAAATGCATTGAAAAAAAATTCAACATCATTGATGATTAGGGAAATGCAAATCAAAGCTACAATGATGAGATACCATTTCACACTTATTAGAATGACCACTATTAAAAAGACAGAAAACTGCAAATTTTGGAGAGGATGTGGAGAGATAGGAACACTTTTTCACTGTTGGTGGGACTGTAGAATGGTACAGCCACTGCGGTGAACTGTTTGGCAGTTCCTAAAGAAGTTGAATATAGATTTGCCACGTGACCCTGCAATTCCACTACTGGATATATACCCAGAAGAACTGAGAGCAGTGACACAAACAGACATCTGCACACTGATGTTCATAGCGGTGTTATTCACAATTGCCAAAAGATGGAAACAACCCAGATGACCATCAACTGATGGATGGATAAATAAATTGTGGTGTATGTACATGATGGAATATTATGCAGCTGTAAGAAGAAATGAGGTTGTAAAGCATATGACAACATGGGTGAACCTGGAGGACTTTCTGTTGAGTGAAGCAAGTCAGATACAAAAGGACAAATACTATATAATTTTGCTATTATGAACTAAATATATTGTGTGTGTAACTCATGAAGTTAATAACTAGAATATGGGTCACCAGAAAATAGAATGAGGTTAGAGAATGGAAAGCTGAGGACTAACCTGTGCAGAATTGGTAAAAAGGTTGTTTGTTTAATCTTTGGAAATTAATAGAAATGGTGAAAGCACAACATAGCAATATGTTGTAACTAGCAATACTATTGCATGGTATGACAGTGATTAAAAGGGAAAGTCTGAGGTCATGTATATTACTAGAAGGAAAGCTGAAAACTGTTACATGGGACTGCATAGCATAGTGAAACCTCATGTGAAATATGAATATGGGTAATATTATATATAAAGACTGTTTTTCTTTGAAACTGAACAAATGTATGTTGATACAAGATGTTATTATCAGACTAAAAAAAAAAAACACACATTATGCTAAATGAAAGAAACCAGACACAAAGTACTACATGTTGTGTGATTCCATTTATATAAAATGTAAATATAAATCAATTTGTAGAGATGGAATTAGAATTAGACTAGTGGTTATATGGGGCTGGGGAAGGATAGAGGGATTGAGAGGTGACTGCTAAGGGGTGTAGAGGTTTTCTTTTTGGAGTTATGAAATTGTGCTAAATTTTTTTGTGATGATAAATGTATAACACTGTGATTGTAGAACTGTTGGTTGTACACTTTGGATAGATTGTATGGTATGTGAATATATCTTGCTAAAGTGGCTTTAAAAATAAATAAAAACTAAAAAATCAGTTTCACTGAGGTGTTATATTGACATATAATAAAGTTCACATATTTAATATGCAGAATTTTATAAATTTTGATATATGTTTACACCTGAGAAACCATCACCACTATCAAGATAATGAACATATCCATCAACTCCAAGAGTTTCCTTATACCTCTTTGTAATCCCTCTTTCCAGTGCCTTCTCCCTGTCCCCAGGCAACCACTGATCTGCTTTCTGTCCCTATGGATTAGTTTCCATTTCTGAGAGTTATTATATATACACTTGATCTTAGCCAAAAGGCCAAGAAACGATGAGACTGTTACATAAATAGTACCTTTCAGTATGTGCTCTTATGGTCTGGCTTCTTTCACTCAGCACTTACTTTGAGATTTATCCATCTCACTGCATTTATCAATAGTCCATTTTTCATTGTTGAGTAGTATCTATTGTTTGAATATACCACAATTCATATAGCCACTCATCTGTTAATGGACAGTGAGCTTTTCCAGTTTTTGGCTATTGCCAGTTAAAGCTGCTCTGAATATTCATGTGCAAGTCATTGTATGGACATATGCTTCCACTTCTCTTGAGTATGAGATGACAAAGACATATGGTAGGTGTATGTTTAGTTTTTAAATAAACTGTCAAATGTTTTTCAAAGTGGTTGTACCACATGGCATTTGCCGCATTCCCATTAGTGATGTGTGAACATTCCAGTTCCTCCACATCCTTACCAACACTTGGTATGGTTTGCCTTTTTAATTTTTACACTTTAATATGTGTATAATGGCACCTCATTATGGTTTTAATTTGCATTTCCCCAGTGATTAATGATGTTGAGCATCTTTTCATGTGCTTATTTGCCATTCATATACTTCTTTAATGAAATATCTGTTCAAATCTTTTGCACACTTTTTTTTTTTAGGAGGTACCAGGGATTGAACCCAGAACCTTGTACATGGGAAGCACTGAGCTACATCCTCTCCCCTTTGCCTACTTTTTAAGTGGGCTGTTTATTTTCTATTTGTTGAGTTTTGAGAGTACTTTACATTTTTTGAATGCAAGTCTTTTATCAGATAAACCATTTGCAAATGTTTTCTCCCAGTCTGCAGACTTTCCTCTCATTCTCTTAACTGTATCTTTCATAGAGAAGTTTTTATGAAGTCAAATTTATCATTTTTTTTCTTCTGTGGTGTATTAGTCATCCAAAGGGGTGCTGATGCAAATTATCAGAAATTGGTTGGCTTTTATAAAGGGTATTTATTTGGGGTAGAACCTTACAGTTACCAGGCCATAAAGCATAAGTTACTTCCCTCACCAAAGTCTGTTGCCAAGTGTTGGAACAAGATGGCTGCCGAAATCTGCCAAGATTTCAGGCTTCCTGGTGTTACTGGATTCTATCTAGGTTATTGACTATGCTGCAGAAATGAATTTCAAGAGCATGCTGGTGAGTTAGGCCAGTAATTTATTCAGGTAGGGAGAGAAAAGAAAGGGGAGAAAATAACAGAGCAGGGATCCCAGGTAGTGAGGAAGGGGGTGAAAAGGGATGAAGAGGGCTAATTTACAAGCTACAATTCCCCATTATAGATTATAAGTCCCCAAAGTTACTTGCGTGGCCACATGGCAGAGGAAAAATGGCAACAGCGGCATACAGAGGGCAGACTAGGTCCACAGGCAAAAGAGTATGGCAAGAGAGCCCTCAAGTCTCGGGGTTTGCTTTTTTTTTTTTTTTAATTATTTATTTATTATTTTTTTAAAAATTACATTTAAAAAAATATGAGGTCCCATTCAACCCCACCGCCCCCGACCCCCACTCCCCCCACAGCAACACTCTCTCCCATCATCATGACACATCCATTGCACCTGGTAAGTTCATCTCTGAGCATCACTGCACCCCATAGTCAATGGTCCACATCATAGCCCAGACTCTCTCACGTTCCATCCAGTGGGCCCTGGGGGGATCTACAATGTCCCGTAATTGTCCGTGAAGCACCATCCAGGACAACTCCACGTCCCGAAAACGCCTCCACATCTCATCTCTTCCTCCCGTTCCCCACACCCAGCAGCCACCATGGCTACTGTTCCCACACCCATTCCACATTTTCTCTGTGGACATTGGATTGGTTGTGTCCATTGCACACCTATGTCAAGTGAGGGCTTAGATTCCACATGGGTACTGGATGCACTCCTCCCGCTTTCAGTTGTGGACACTCTAGGCTCCATGTTGTGGTGGCTGACCTTCTTCAACTCCATGTTAGCTGAGTAGAGTAAGTCCAATAAATCAAAGTGTAGGAGCTGAAGTCTGTTGAGGCTCTGGGCCTGGGTGTCATATTATCAGTCCAGAGATTCAAATCCCCTACATATATCTTAAACCCAGCACCAACTACAATTCCAATAAAGTAGCATGCAAGTCTTGTGAAAAGAGATCCCCTCTGAGTCCAATTCCATCACGCAGAAACACCAGCTCCAAAGAAGGGCCATCTGTCATGGCAGTGAACCCCTTCTGCCATGACCATAGAACCCGTGGGTCTCTTTATCCCTCAAAAGAACCAATACCTGGGGTTGTATCTACCTTATCTGTCTCTTAGACTCTGTTCAGTTGTACATAGGGGTATTCCTTCTGACAACCTCCAGACTCTTTTTTAGAGACTCACAGCCTTATAATCTCATTTCTCCTTTCCATTTCCCCCTTACATTAGGTCAAACAGCTTCCCGAAGTCATGTTATTATATGTAGACAGGTATATTCTGCTGTTCCGCATTGAATCTTTAATTCAAGGTCATTTTCTAGTTGCTTCTTCAGCTGGTATGTGGTAGTGGGGGTTTGCTTTTAAATTGCTAATTATTCCACCCCTTTGCCAATGGCAGGGAAAGGGGCTCCAGCTGTTTGCTGTTTGGATTGATTACCCCACCCATCAATTCCTTAGTGAGGACTCAATGATAAAGTTTCTAGAGAACATCCAGGATTTTTCCTTGTTCCCAGGAAGAAGTCTTTGTTCTAGGTAGCAGAATCCTGGGGGTGGGGTTCCTCCAGTAGCCATCTTGGGGGTTCCAGATGTCCATGTGGACTCTGCCAGGTTCCAGATCCGTCTATTCCCTATCTTACTAGCCTGCTTCACTGGGTTCCTCTCTTCCTGGGGCTTGTTTCTCTAGGACTCATCTGCTCTTCTCTGTGTACTTACTTCCTGGGCTCCAGCTCAAAACTCCAACTCTGTTCTCTGTTGCATGATTTTCTCTGTGAGTCCCTGCCTCCTTGGTGGCCCAATCAAGGCCATAATCATAATTTAATCATGGGCAGAGGAACAGATCATTTTACAACAAAATCCAATGTCTATTTTCAAAATTCATAAAAAATACCAAACTGCTACACTTCACCCTCTGAACTCCAAAAAGACATTACAATATTCAAAAAACCTTAAATCAGTAGCAATGCTAAGTACAAAATCACATCATAATCAGTTTAAAGAAATACAGTTTGTCTTGGGACAAAGTCTTACTGGCTCTAGACTTCTGAAACTTAAAAAAACATTTATCTGCTTCCAATATACAAACAGACAGACAAAGGATAAACATTTTCATTACAGTAAGGAAAAATTGGGAGGGAAACATGAGTCACAGGTCCTCTACAGTTCAGTAAACCTGCAGGGTATCCTCTATTCAATTTCAAAGTCTGAGACTCATTCCTAGGATGAAGGTTTCTTCTCCTTGGGGCCTCATGAGGAACTACCCTTTCCACATGCTTGCCCAATGGCCATTTTCTTGGTTCCACCCTCATCAAGCACCTGGGTGTTGACCAAGTCCTAGGCCTCACCCTCCAAGAGCATTTGGGTGATTGCGACTCTTTACCCAGTCTTTGAGTTGGAGTCTTAACACCCCTAGTGAAGTAGGCTAGTAAAATAGGGAATCAATAGGTAGATGTGGAACCTGGCAGAGAGTCCACATGGACATCAGTAACCCCCAGGGCGGCTGCTGGAAGACCCTCCTCAAGATTCTGCCATTCAGAACAGGAGAAGCCCCAGATAGTTCTCAAGGACTTTATCATGGAGACCTCGTGGGGGATTGATGGGTGTGGGTGTGGTAGTCAAAACAGTAAACAGCTGGAAGTCCTCCCCTGCCATTAGCAAAGGAGTGGGATAAAAAAATCGTTAAAATCGTTAAAAAGCAGGCACTAGACCGGAAGGTACACTCTCTCGCCTCTGGACCCTGACTCTGGTTGCCTTCTCCCCCATTTGGATCACTACGCAAGTAACCCTGGGATTTATAACCCATAAGGGGAATTGCAGTCTGTAAATCAGCCCTCTTTATCACTTCTCAGCCCCTTTCTCTCTACCTGGGACCCCTGATCTGTTATTTTCTCCTATTTCTCGTCCCTCCTTACCTGGATAAATTACTGGCCTAACTTACCCGACGTGCTCTTGAAATTCATTTCTGTAGCGTAGTCAAGAACGTAAACAAAATCCAGCAACACTAGTACAGTGAGGTGGAGACAATATTCTCCCTAACCTTTGACATACAGGCTCAACCCTCTCAAAGCAATGAGTTGACTACCATGCCTTCCTTAATTCATGAGGGACAGGTCCTTCCCTCTCAGACCTAAGGTGTGGTGACCTTAACCTCCCTAATCCTTGGGGAATGTGCTCCACCCTCTCTGTACCCTGGGGTGACAAAACTCCCCCCAAACATTGGGTGGGAACAGCCAACCTCTTCAACTGCCAGGGAAAACTCACCCTCTCTGTACACATGGGTGGGGTTCCTATCTTGGTCCAAGGTGATACCTTAATTCCAGATCTCAGCTTCCATGGTTTTCCCCTTAAAACTGTTTCTCCTTCAATCTCTCCTTTCCATGTCCCTTTTAGTCCAAGCTGACAGTGGTTTTGTTTATACAGCTCTCTCAAAAAACTTGTTAGTATGCAAGGAGCAGGTGTCCAAGCCATCAGACAGTAAGACTTTACACAAATCTTTCTGACGTAACTGCATCTTCAGTCCTGATTTACAAGTTCCAAGTTTAGTTAAGTCCTCAAATGGGGCACTGCCTTTTGGGGGCTTGATTTCCAGAGGTTTGGAATTTCCAGAATCAGTTTCTGGTTTCCTTATGCCCAACAATTCAGTCCTCAGCTTATCTCGCTCATCTAGCATTTTGCTATAAGCAGCAAGGAGAAGCCAAATTGCATGCTCCAAGTTTACTTTGGAAGGTTCTTCAGCCAAATGCCCAGGCTTGCCATTTTCAAATTATATCTTCCATAAAACATCAGGAGTTAATCTTGCTGAGTTCTCTGAGACTTTAAAACACAGATTGCCTTTCATCCAGTATCCAATAATTGTTTTATCATTTACTTTTAAGACCTCATAAAAAGTCTCTTTAGAGTCCATATTACTATCAACAGTCTCTTCAAAGCACTGTAGGTCTTTTCTACCAAGCATCCCACAATTCCTCCAAAAAATACCCCTTACCCATTTATAACACTGTTGCAGCATTTTGGTAATTGCAAAAGCATGACTCCCCTCCTGGTACCAAATTCTGTATTAGTGAGCCAAAGGGATGCTGATGCAAAATACCAGAAATTGGTTTGCTTTTATAAAGGGTATTTATTTGGGGTAGAATCTTACAGTTACCAGGCCATAAAAGCATAAGTTACTTCCCTCACCAAAGTCTGTTGCCAAGTGTTGGAACAAGATGACTGCTGACACCTGCCAAGATTTTAGGCTTCCTGGGTTCCTCTCTTCCCAGGGCTTGTTTCTCTCTGGGCTCAGCTGCTCTGCTCCTCTGCATGCTTACTTCCTGGGCTCCAGCTCAAAACTCCAACTCTCTTCTCTGTCATGTGATTTTCTCTGTGAGTCCCTGCCCACTAAGCAGGTGGGAACTCAGCATCCTACTGATGTGGTCCAATTAAGTCTCTAATCATGATTTAATTACATCCAGAGGAACAGACCAGTTTACAAACAAAATCTAGTATCTATTTTTGGAATTCATAAACAATGCCAAACTACTATATACAGTTTGTGTTTTTGGTGTTGTATCTAAAAAAATTTTTGTCCCCAAGTTCACAAAAATTTCCTCCTATGCTTTCTTTATACATTTTATAAATTAAGATTTTACATTTAGGTCTATGAAACCATTCTGAGTTAATGCTTATACATGATGCAAGGACAAGATTTTAAGTTCATTTTATTTTATATTTTGCATATGGATGACCAATTGTTCCAGCTGCATTTGTTGAAAAGACTGTCCTCTCACCACTGAATTGCATTTGTACCTTTGTCAAAAATCAGTTGTCTTTGTATGTGTCTATTTCTGGAGCCTCAGTTCTGCTCTATTGATGTACTTGTCTATCTTTATACAAATACCTCATTGTCTTGATTCCTTTAGCTTACTCTAACTACTCCAAGAAAAGACAAAACTGCTAACAGGGGAAAAAAAGAACAATCTCTCCCTCCCTCTCTATAATATATCACACTTGCTCAGAAAGAACTTTTATTTTTTCCTGCGAAGTCGAAGGGTCATATACCTCTTCCCAGGCTCTACTCCCTTCCCACAGCTAAGTGCTGTCTGATTAGGGCTGCTGGGGAGAGGAGCGACATCTTCTAGTGACAATGCTTTGCTCAATATGTCCAAAATCATACTAACTTTGTGGTGGCTATTATCGACTCACTTAATGTTCGCTCTCAACAAAGACCCTTCTGCCTGTTTTACAAATTGAGTCACACTCTCTGCACCGACCTGTCCTAGCTGTCAATGTGTACATTTATGTGTCAAGTCACGTTTTAGGTACTTTACATTATACATTTTTAGGATGGCTACCCCTGGTAGAGTACTTTTCTATGTGCTTGATGTTGTGCTAAACACTTAGCATACTTCATTCAATCCTTATGATAACCATTTAAAACAGGCTTTATTAGCCCCATTTCATGGATGAGGACACTGAGGCAGGCTTCTAGAAGTGACTCCCCTTTCCCAAGATCACCAGCCAGAAGTGGGGTAGAACAGGAATTGATTGCAGGGACCTCACTGTGCTCCCTTCCAGTCTGTAGAAAAAAGGCAGTGAGGCTCTGTGACTTGCCCATGGCCATGCAGCTGCTAAGTGGTGGGTAAGTGGGATCCAGAGTCAAGTCCCCCTGGCTCCAAAGCTGGGCTAGTCCTCCTGTGCTCTTGGAAGAGGTAGACCTTGCGAGGAGTCTTGAGCATGACAGGACTTGGGCAAGTCACCCCAGGCTGGGAATGCTGATTCCTGTGTTAGGGCCTTTTAAAATGATAATAAAACACTGATCAAAGGTAAGGAAGTATTGTTAGTGTTGTTACTGCCATCCTGGCTTGCCGAGTCTAATGTGGGAGACTCTGAAGGATGTGCTTCACTGTGTTGGTGATTGATTTGGTGTCATGAAACTGAAGGCCTCTCCCGCTGGTTTAAGCAAAAAGGGGTAATATAAGGATTTGAGGCTATTTCAGGGAATTCTAGGGCAGGCAGGTCACACAAGGACCTCAACTCCAGGGAGTGGTACAAAAAGATTGAAAGCTCTCTGGGAGTGCCCAGCTTCTCTTGGAATGTTAGTTTCCTTCTTCTCTCTCAGATGAATGTCCCAAACAGGTCTCCTCAGCACGGAGTCTGCATTACCTCATGCAAGCTGAGCCTGCAGCTAACCCACTGGGCTCTCCTTGTCCCAAATGCAAAGTTCAGGAATTTGATTGGCCCAACCTAGCCTCTGGGGGGGCAGGGATCCTCTGAGTCAGCCTTCTACCTCTGGCTCAATCAGCTGGCCAAGGGATGCAGAGAACAAATGTGGGGGGAGTGGATTTGGCTCAACTGATAGAGTGTCAAAACCTACCACATGGGAGGTCCAGGGATCAAACCCAGGGCCTCCTGACCAGTGTGGTGAGTTGGGCCATGCGCAGTGCTGATGCGCGCAAGGATTGCCGTGCCATGCTGGAGTGTCTTCCATGTAGGGGAGCCCCACACGCAAAGAGTGTGCCCTGTAAGGAGAGCCGCCCCATGTGAAAAAAGAGGAGCCTGCCCAGGAGTGGGGCCACACATATGGAGAGCTGACGCAGCAAGATGATGCAACGAAAAGAAACACAGATTCCGGGTGCCGCTGACAAAAATACAGGTGGACACAGAAGAACATACAGCGAATGGACACAGAGGGCAGACAACTGGGGGTGGAAGGGGAGAGAAATTTAAAAAAATTAATCTAAAAAAAAAAAAAAAAGAACAAATGTGGACTCAAGAGACCCCGGGGTTGGGGTCAGAAAAGGGAATGAGTGGTGAGCAGTTATCCAAGAAGGAGCCTACTTCAGGACCTACCCTTGAGTCATTTCTCTGTCCAGTCATTTCCTAGCTCCAAGATTTTGCAGAGGTAAAATGCCTCTGTCTGGGATCCCAGCATCTCTAGAAACTCTTGAAGATTCTGGGAAAGTCTAGTGAAGTGTAGACATGTAGTGTTCTTTGTGCTGTTTGAAATTCTCAGGGACTTGCCTACAAGGGTGGTTTACAGACCAATGCCAAGTAATTTCCTGTCTTGCCTTCCTGAGTCACTGCTCAGCCTTGGAAACAAGAGAGATAAACGCATTGCTTTTGAGCAGTACCTCTCCCACAGATTCTATCTTGTCTCTGTGCTTTCCTTCTCTGGGTGTGACTCTTTGAATCATAGGCTTCTAGAATGTCAGGACTGGAAGCTCATTGCACCCAAAAGTCCTCCACCTCTCAGATGCAGAGAATGAGACTCAGAGAGGAGAGAAGATACCTAGAGTAACAAAACAAAAACAAAAACACAAGATACAAGAGTGGTATGGGAGAGGATAGTAGGTGGTAAGTGGACAAACTAGCTGTTATTGTAATAGCTATATCTAAATTCAGCTACATTATTACCTTAGATTGAGGCTCAATTCATTTAATAAAATAGTGTGAGTCAAAAAAGAAAACATGGGTTAAATGATAGTATAGAATGTGTGTGGGTAAGGCAAAAATCATGAAAGTAATATGGAATGAGTGAACTTTACACTGATGAGTGAGTGAATGGATGGATTAATAAATGGATAGATAATGGGCTAGAGTGAACCTTTGGGTTTCTTTCCTTTGTAGCCCAGAATTATTTCCCAGTACTTCAAGTCAGAGGATCATCTGGGTTTAGCGAACACTGGCCTAGCTTTGTATTATATGTTTTATTAGTTCCAACAACACATTTCTCACTGTGCTGTTCTCCTTTTTTCTAGGTCAGCACATTCTAGCCTCAGGGGCACTGGGTCTGGGTCCACCTGTTATGATAAGGGTCTTGGGGTCTGGTTGCCCAGCCTCCTTTGGGTTGCTCTTACCTTTCTCTGATCTTAATTAGGGGAGAGCGGGAAGCGGACTTGGCCCAGTGGTTGGGGTGTCCGTCTAACACATGGGAGGTCCGTGGTTCAAACCCCGGGCCTCCTTGACCCGTGTGGAGCTGACCCATGCGCAGTGCTGATGCGCGCAAGGAGTGCCCTGCCACGCAGGGGCGTCCCCGCACAGGGGAGCCCCACGTGCAAGGAGTGCGCCATGTAAGGAGAGCCGCCCAGCGCGAAAGAAAGTGCAGTTTGCCCAGGAATGTGCCACACACACGGAGAGCTGACACAAGATGACAGAACAAAAAGAGACCCAGATTCCCGTGCCACTGACAATAACAGAAGAAGTGGACAAAGAAACAAGACGCAGCAAATAGACATAGAGAACAGACAACCGGGGTTGGGGGGTGGGGGGAGGAGGAGAGAGAAATAAATAAATAAATAAATCTTTAAAAAAAAAAATTAGGGGAGAGGCTTGAGGGCCCACATGGGGTGCTTGCTTTCCTGTGGGGATCCCCAAAAGCAGCCCTCCTACTTGGCAAAGCCCTGGGCCCAAGTCAGGATTAGTAATAGAGGGGAAACTACCCTGAATGGATGTTGGACCAGCTAACTTGATCTTTGGGCAAGTCCCTCCCTTTCCTCTCCTTGGGTTTCAGATGCTTCCTCTGATAAACAAGAGGGTTTAACTGTATGTCGTTAGTATGCTCAATCAACAGCTATTAAGTTCCTTCTACATTTCTGGCATTTGCTTGATATGTGGGCAGATAAGTAGAGGAATTGGACTCAGTGCCTGGAATAACCCAGAATCAGGTGGGGCTGACATATGATTACAGATATGTTCGGTAAAGGCTAGGAATGTGGACAGTCCCTGCCTGTTCTGGGATCCCCAGAATGTGTCACTCCAAGGAAAGAAATATGTGAATGACTTGGGGAGGTTGCAAGGCTGCACACAGACAGGTGCTGGCTTTTAAAGATGGGGTGGCCCTGGACCCAGTTCCAGGTCCTTCCTCCATCCCATAACAACCTCGGTGAACGTGGGCTTTGGAGTCAAGCAGATCCAGGTTTCCATCTCTGAGCTGACACCAGTTATAGCCTGTAGCTTCACTCTCTGAGCCTTGGTTTTTCAATTTTATCAAATGAGGACAGTGGTCCCCAAGACCCTAGGACTTGTGACGATGCCATAAGATAATGTAAGTAAATTGTCATGAGCATGGCATTAGGCCTGCCACAGAGCGTGGTTCCCTGGCTCCTCCCCCCAGCGCCAGTCCAGGCAGGAGGTGGAGGTGCCTGGATGTCTGACCCCCCAGTGGGGACACACCCACTCTTCTGATTGGTTCCTGGGGGACTCTCTGGTCCTGAAGGGCTTCCTGTCCCAAGAGATCTTGCTCCCGCCCTTTCTTGATCCTGTGAATGCCATGGTTGGCTTTCGTCCTCCAAGGCCAGAGCCCTTTCCACCACCGCTCTGCTCTCCGGATCTCACCATGAGCTTGGCATGTGCCTGGCACAGGGAGAAGACTGGTGGGGCTGCAGTCATGGGTGGGACTGCTTCAGGGAAACCCACCAGGACGGCAGGTCGTGGGTTCCTTCTCTCTTCCCAGCAGTGGGTCAGCTCTGGAGCTGCCCTCTCTTGCCCAACAACTTTCCCAGAACAAGGTGCCCAGAACAAGGTGACTGAGTGGCTTTCTAGAAGAAGGCAGGCAGGATGAGCCCAGAGTCAGACTCACCCAGGCAGAGGGTGGGAAGGTCTGGAGCCCCAGGGCAGTAGTGGAAGGAACAGGTTCACCCACATTCTTGGCAGGCCCCAGAATTCCAACGCACTCTGTTTTTGCCACTGTCCTGCTGATCACACACTCTGCCAAGGCTCCAGTGCAGCAGACTTTTCAGAGTACCAAGCTCTCCCACCTGCATTTCTCATTCTTCACAACTCCAGGAAATGGGGACCACTGGCTTTGCTTTACAGATGAAGAAACCGAGGCTCAGAGAGGAAAAATCACATGCCCTAACTCAGAAGGGCTAATGGAAAATTAATCTTTTCTTGAGAATTCTTCTATGAACCAGGCTTATTCCACGTATCTCATTCCGTTCTCTCAATAATCCAGCATGGTGCCCTCTTGAGATTTCCTGGATTTTACAGATAGCAGAACAAAACTCAAATTGGTAAAAGCACTTGCCCAGGGTCCCAGAACCAGTCAGCACAGAGTCAGTCCCACCATGCTGACCTGCTCCCCTGGGGTCTGCCTCCAAAACTCTCACCTTTCCAACTTTCCATTGTCTCAAAAAAAACCTTTTTCGTAAGTATCTGGCTGATACCAAATGAATGCAAATATGGCTCAGAGTGATAAAGACACAGGACAGAAAGGGCCCTGAGCTATTATTATTATATCATTAGCTCTATTATTATTAATTTTTCATGTAGCAGGGTCAGAATTTATCCTGTATGACTCAGAAGTGCAGAGATAGAGCTTTATTTCCTCTACAGCTGAATCCAATTTGCTCACAGCTTCCCTCTCCCTGTTTTCTTCTGAGTTAAAATGTAGTCTCTTCATGATAATTGAGTGCAATGCATGATCTTGCATTTTCGTTTCTATAAAGAACATTTGGGGACAAATGGCAACATCTGAAGTAGGTCTGTGGATTAGATTATAGTAATGGATAATGTTGATTTCCCGGTTTTGATCATTGTGATTATGTAGGAGGATGTCCTTAGTTTTAGGAAATACACCCTGAAGTATTTAGGGATAGAGAGGCCCTGTGTCTGTAAAAGTTATTTCTTATTTTTATTTTTATTTTACTATTTTTAGGAGGTACTGGGGATTGAATTTGGGACCTCATACATGGGAAGCAGGCATTCAACCACTGAGCTACACCAGCTTCCTGTCTATATGTTTTAAACACTAAAAAACAACAACTCAAACAAACTCAAACATATACTTGCATGCATACATGCACACATAAAGAGAGAAGAAAAAAATGTAGAAAAATGTTAACATTTGGAGACTATGGATGAAGGGTATCTCGGAATTCTTTGTACTATTCTTGTGATTTTTATGTTATTCTGAAATTATGTCAAAGCAAAACACTTAAATTAAAAGCTTTGCTCTTGTTTGGAAGGGATCTGAACTTCCTTGGAGGGCTGCTCTTGGCTCTTTGGTCTCCCGTTCTCCCCTCCCCTGTCAGCTCGGCTTCAGGGAGCAGAGGGGCCTTGTATTGCCCATGCCTTGGGCAGGAGTGTCTGACCCACCCGCTGGCTTCCAGGCTTGGTGGCCCTGCTGGCTGCCTGCCCTCTTTGGTCTTTGGGGCTGGCTTTCGTCTCCATTGCTTCTCTCCTGTGTGGTCCAGCCCAGCTTTGGGCCTGAGCATGGGCCACTCTGAAGTTTAGAGTCCTGGCCTCTGAAGCCAAGACTGTCCCCTCCTCATTCTCTCCCAAGTGAAGTCTTATTGGTGCTTAGATATGCCCCACTGGAAACTTCAGACACTTAGCTGAGGCCTTGAAGGAATCAGGACTGCATCAGTCTGAGTCCCATCAGGAAAACATGCTGGTTGTCTTAATAGAGAGCATTTAATTTAAAGAGTTTGTTAAACAGTATGTGATGGCTGGAAAAGCACACAGTGAGATGGACGGAGTACTGCAGGGAGCAGAGGCCACCCTTGAGGGTGGGAGAACAGAGCTCGGGTCGGGGTTGTTAGAACCTAGAACCTAGAAGCTAGGACTCAGCCCCCTGCAGGGGGCATGCCTGTGGCAAGTGTTGGTGCATCTGAGAGAACCCATGAGGCTGATTCTGGGAAAGAGGGAGAAACCTGCAGCTGCCAGGGTGAAGGGCTGTTGCTGAGGTCATGCCGACAAGAAGGGCAAGCAGAAAGGAGCAAATGCTTTCTTCCTCTTTCAGGCTTGTGCTCTCTAGCGCCTCCTATTGGCCAAGTCTGCTCTGGAAACACCCGGCAAAGCAGAAGTGGGGGTGGCGGAGTCCCAGCGTTGGTGTCACAGAACAGAATCTAGAGGGGTGGGTTTGGGACTGAGCACTAGCATCTTAATAACTGACACTGGGAGAGGGAGGGGGGTGGGGTGGAGCAGATAGAATGTGGGGAGCTGTTCTGTTAAGGTGGGGTCGTCTCCAGCACTGGAGGGAACAAGGCACAACCCTTCGGCTCGGGAGTCTTCTATCTGCCTGCCCTGGGTTTTCACCTCAGGCAGAGGATTTGGGAGTAGTCTCAGAGCCGAATCTTGTGTTCTTTCTCTCCATCCTCTCCCTCAGCTTCTTGACACATCCAGGAAGAGTTCCTTCTCTGATACGAGAAACTGCCTGGTCTATAACTTGGGGACAACTTTTATTCTCCGGGTCATTCAAGTTTTGTTTCTTGATTCTTAAGGAGAAGATTTTGGAATTTTAAAAATCTTTTTCTCTCCTATATACGTTGGCTCTTGCATTAAAATGCCTGGCTCTTTAAAGCAGCCTTGCTTTGGACTTTTAAGGTTCTAATTTGGCAGGGAAGCCAAACAATGACTTCTTTCTCCTGGGTTGCACTCCACCGCCCTCTCAGACAGTGGCTGAAGGGTCTTGAGACAGCAAGAAAAATTTGGTAAAGGAAAAAAACCTCCATTTTAAAACTCAAAATTTTTTTCTGCCCCAAGAACATGAGGGGAGTACCAACGATGTGCTCGGCGCCGGGCTAAGCGCTGCGGGCATCACCATATTCGTCTCTCAATACCTTGGGAGGGCGGCACCAAGTTTTCTTGGACTTCAAAGCCTGAGCTTTTTACCACCATGCCATGCCGCCTTTCTGGGGACAGTTCATCCTTTTACCTTTCGGGTAAAAGGCCTGAGAGCAGGAGGGTCTGCTCCTCCCTGTGCTCAGTCTAGGACCCAGCAGGCCTGCTCTCACTACCCCGCCCGGCCCCCCTGGAGAAGGTCACAGCTTCGGGCTTGTTCACGCTGCCCCCCCCAACCCGAGGGTCCCCGGCCTGAGTGTGAATAACGCGGACCGTCACGAGGCCACCCACTGCACTGGACCCTGCATGCTTTGGGATGGTTGAAAACAAATACACAGCCTATTGATTTTAGTTAGTGGTGTTTTCTTTCATCCGGCTATTTGTCTGCTGACACAACTGCATTTCCCACCTTTTGTGAGCAAGTGGAACACTTTGTTTAATTGAGAACTTTGAAGGCTTTGTGACTTTATTATTATTATTATTATTATTATTTTAAGTACCGGGGGCTGGGGATTAAAACCTGGGACCTTGTATGTGGAAAGCCAGTGCTCAACCCCTGAGTCACATTGGCTCCCCGGAATGTTTTTTTCATTTGTTTTTCTTGTTGCTTGATTTTGATTTTTTTAGGAGGCACCAGAAACTGAACCTGGGACCTCCCATGTGGGAAGCAGGTGCTCAATTACTCAAGCCACATCTGCTCCCATGAATTTATTCTTGTTATTTTTAGCTTATTATTTTGAAATAATTATAGATTTACAGGAGAGTTGAAAGATGATATGGAGAGTTCTGGTATCCCCTCCACCCAGTATTCCTAATATTAACATCTTGTAAAATCATGGTACATTGATCAAACCTATGGAATCAACATGGTACGATATTATGAACTTAACTACTGACTGTATTTGGATTCCACAGGTTTTTCCACTAACGTCCTTATTCAGTTCTAGGATTCAATCCAACATACTACATTGCATTTAATTGTCATGTTTCCTTAATCTCCTCAAATTACAGCAATTCTTAGTCTCTCCTTGTTTTGTCATGACCTTGACCTTTTGAAGGATACCAGCTAGGTATTTTGCAGTCTGTCTCTGAAATTTTGTGTGATGTTTTTCATGACTAGACTGTGGTGATGGATTTGGGGGAAGGATTTTTTTTCTTTGCCTCCAAGGTGAGGTGCTCTCATCGCCTCTGAACTGGGGGTACATTACATCAACATAACTCATCACTGGTGATGTTGATCCTGGACCACTTGGTTAAGGAGATGTCCCCACTGCAAAATTACTACTTTTCCTTTTTCTATCTTCTGTTCATTAGAAGTGAGACACAGTCCAGTCCATGCTCAAGGGGAGGAGAATTAAGCTCCATCTCCCTAAGGGAGGGGTATTAAAACGTTTGGGTACGTGTTAAAACCACTCTGCTAATTAGTAAATATTCTGAGGAAGCTACTTTGAAGCTATGCGAATATTTTATTTTTCCTTATAATTTCACCCACTGTTTTGGCGTTCATTGGTGGATCATGTTGTAGCAATCCATAATGTGATATAGAAGATGACTTTCTAACATAAAAATATCATGGAGCATGGTATCCACTGTGTAAGAAAATACTTAATGCCAATAAGCTACTGTGAAATCAGTATTTGTATTGTATTGGCCGGGGTAAAATCTACCCGGATGAGATGGATTTAAAGCTTCTTGTATTCAGGATTAATTTAGAGCCGGGACCCACCACTGTGGATGTACTGGCTCTGACCAGAAATGCTTCTGTCCTCATCGATAAATAGTTACTACCCAACCTGCTGCGAGTCCTGCTCCAGGTTTCTCGCCTTAAGTCTTTGGAAACCCACACCCTGTGATTTAAAAAAACAAACTTTACAGCCATTTCACTTACGATCACATATCAAAGTTTTGTTACAATCTTGCTGCAAGGGGACTAGCAGGTGGATTTAAAGATTCACTCCTGGAAGGGGACATTTTATGTAAAAAGAGAATGACTAGAATAATTACTCTTAGGTCAACAAGAAAAAGAAAATATTGCCTGGTTATCAGTAGGGTGAGGGCATAGGTTTTGGAAATGGGTTACAGAATAATTTTGTTTGTTCACTGCTACCCAGCAAATAAAACATTAATTAGAGCAGGAGACCCAAACCCACAAGCTCAGGCTGCTTCCAGTCTGATGGTGAGCCCTATGCTGGACCGGTCATTAAATCCTTTGACTAGCACCCGAGTTTTGTGTTTATGCACAGGACATACTGAATAACCAGTCTACATTTTAGTTTAGGTACAGTTTGGTTTGTTTCAGAGAAAGCAGACTTTAGAGCAAGAATACCTGGTTTTGAAAACTGGTATTGAATTTTCAAGTTCTGGAATTAAAAAATGGTATATATAAAATGTAAAATAAGGATGTTGTGAGGATTTGATATAATAGATGTGAAGTTTTTAGCATTGGAAAATAATATGTATTTGATACATGGTAATACTATTATGAATAATAATGAGAACAATAGTTAATGATTATTGACCAGCTGTTATGTCAGGCATAGGGTTAGGCACCTTACATATGTTATTTTAACAATCACAACACCTCTGAGTTAGGTGCCTTTAGTATCTGCCTCACTTTACAGATGAAATTGAGGTTCAGCAAATTTAAATAACATGTTTCAAGTTCATGCAGAATGTTGGTGGGGCTGAGATTCAGATCTAGGTAGCCTGACGTCAGCATCTCTATGATAAACACATGGGTGCTCATTAATTCCTTGTAATCACTCCAGAGACTTACAGAATTCTATAGCCCACAGGTTGCAAGCTCCTGCTATAGACCAGACAGAGACCACTGGTTACTGACAAACTTTACAGACATCTGCAGGGTTTGATCCTTATGTTTATAACTTTATAGCAAGAGGAAGACAGGTCAAAAGGAACTGAGATTCACATAGTTACCCAGAAACAAACCCTGTGTGTCCTAAGATACTAGGAGGGCAGGGTGCTTCTGTTCAGAAGCGATCCTTGGGCAATAATTCTCCCCAGAATACTCTCTCAGGGTCACCATTTGAGAATTACTGCCCAGTCATTCACTTTCTTAGATTTCACAAAACTTCCTAAAAGTCTGAAGGTCACAAGCCATGTGCAAAAGGAGAAAAAGACGAAAACAGGACTTCTTTAATACAAAATGGAGCGGGGGTGACTTGCTGAAACATTTTTTCTGCTTTCATGTGAAAGTGCCCAAACTGCTTTCTTGAAAGTGTGACCCATCTGTGAGGTGGGATGGAAGGTGTTTCCTACATGACCCACCTCCACACCAGTCCCCAAGGGTGAACTTCTTTGAGTTTCTAAATTCTAGGCCCTCTTAGGGGCAGCTCTATTGTTTAAGAAAAGGAATTGCCAAAACCTTTGGGGTCTGGGATTAGGAGTGAAAGAGGGGAAATCGATGTGGCTTAACCAACTGGGCTCCTGCCTACCATATAGGACCAGAGTTTGATGCCCAGGGCCTCCTGGGGAGGGCAAGCTGGCCCAAGCAGAGTGCCAGCTCACGCGGGAATGCAGCCCCGTGCAGGAGTGCCACGCTTCATGGGAATGCCACGCAGGCGAAAGTCGCTCCGCGCAGGAGTGCCGGCCCATGAGGAGAGCTGGCGCAGCAAGATGATGCAACAAGAGACATAGAGGAGGGAAATGGACTTGGCCCAGTGGTTAGGGCATCCGTCTACCACATGGGAGGTCCGCGGTTCAAACCCCGGGCCTCCTTGACCCATGTGGAGCTGGCCCATGCGCAGTGCTGATGCGCGCAAGGAGTGCCCTGCCACGCAGGGGTGTCCCCGCGTAGGGGAGCCCCACACGCAAGGAGTGCGCCCCGGACCGAGAGCCGCCCAGCGTGAAAGAAAAGTGCAGCCTGCCCAGGAATGGCGCCGCCCACACTTCCCGTGCCACTGACGACAACAGAAGCGGACAAAGAAACAAGACGCAGCAAATAGACACAGAGAACAGACAACCGGGGGAGGGGGGGAATTAAATAAATAAATAAAAATCTTAAAAAAAAAAAAAGAGAGAGACACAGAGGAGAGAAAATAAGAAGACATAGCAGATCAGGGAGCTGAGGTGGCACAAGAGAATAATCGCCTCTCTTCCACTCCGGAAGTTCCCAGGATCGATTCCTGGAGCCGCCTAATGAAAATACAAGCAGACACAGAAGAACACACAGTGGATGGACACAGAGCACAGACAACGGGGACAATGGGGGGAGAAATAAATAAAATAAATCTTAAAAAAAAAAGAGTGAAAGAGGCTGACCCTGGGGTTGGGAAGAGGGCAGGTTTTGTCAGCACCATGATGGGAAGATGCCCAAACCTTTCTGACACTGGGCCTCTGGGGCCATGGAAAGGCAGGGCCCAGTGTGGTGTGGGGCTGATGCCCTCCAACGCTTGCTGCTCGAAGCTGGGGAGTCCACTCCAGTGGCTGTGCAGGGTGAGCGAGTCATGGAGAGCAGAGCCACGTGGCAGGGAGGGATGGCATCAGCGATGGCACCAGATGAACCATCTGGTGGACTTAAGACGCTTTCCCCATATTTGGAGTTAAAGTCAAGCAGGTCCACTTCTCTTGGATTTTAGAAGCTTTGACTGTTCTTGAGTCATCCAAGGTAGTCAAAATGGCAGGAGAGGGGAAGCCCTGCCCAAAAAGGGTGATCCTGGACTTTCTGGCAGTCTGGCCAGGGGGTGATCAAGACAGTTAAAATTTAATTTGGGTAAAGAATGTTTAAAACACCCTGATTGCCAAGGTGCAGTTCTTTACCTGTTCCAGACGTGTAACCGTGGCCTCCTGCCACGTCACTCCTGCAGGGGATGGTGGCTGTCGTAATGGGTACTTGGCAAGATGCAGCACTCCAGATCACCAAGTTTTTCTCCTTCCCATCACCCATCCACGCTTAATTCACCAGAAACCCACAAAGCTCCTTTGTGTGTGGTGAGCCTGGGTGCCGTTGGAAGGGCCCAGGCGGGCGCAGTCCTCAGAGCTAAAGACGGTACAGAGAGGTACATTTACTGATGAGCCTGGAGCCAGGAAAAACAGAAGAATTAGGAGGAAAAATAACCTGCCACCAAAAAAGCAACAGTCTCATGGAAAAGTGGTATCGCATTTGACGATCGCTCATGTGACACAAGGGGACCTTCATTATTCATTGTTTCAAGACAAAAGGTCTTTCTGTTTCTGCTTTGTGCTGAACCATTTTTAAATTACCTGGAGATGGAAACCAGTTTTGAGAGTCTCTGAAACAGCCTCTGTTGGCAACCTGCACCCATTCTAACGGAGGTCCTAGGGCCTTATCTAAGACTCCAAAACCAATCTAATGCCATCAAGCGTTAGCGAGTAAAGCCAATTTTACTGAAGAGCTCATGGGAAGATGGAAGACAGGGTTACACTGCAGAACACAACTTAATAAAAATGCTTATTTGACTCTTCTGCTTTCTCTTCCTGTCCCATCTCCTATTGTCCCTTTGCCTCTCCCTTTGTCTAGCTCCCTCTCCCATGTTGTCCCATTGTTCCCCCTGTTTCTGGACAGAGCAGTATAGGAACAGCTTGGCTCCTCCCATCTGGCACCCATCACCCCTCCCTCCAAACAGAGCATTAACATCCACTGTTTTTAGTTTTGGCTGTGGGAGATGTACAGTCATGCCTCAGAGACATTGTAGGTTTGGTTTCAGACCACTGCAATAAAGCGAATATTGCAGTAAAGTAAGTCACATGAATTTTTTGGTTTCCCAGAGCATCTAAAAGTTATGTTTACGCTATACTGCAGTCTATTGCGTGTACAATAGCATTATGTTACACACACAGACAAATATACATACCTAAATTTAAAATATTTTATTGCTAAAAATGCTAACCATCACCTGAGCCTTCAGCAAGTTGTAATCTTTTTGCTGGTAGAGGGTCTTGCCTCAATGTTGATAGCTGCTGACAGATCAGGGTGGTGGTTGCTGACGGTTAGGGAGGCTGTAGCAATTTCCTAAAATAAGACAACAATGAAATTGGCCACGTTCATTGACTCTTCCTTTCACTTGAACCCTTAAGGTCATTGGCCTAATTTCAATATTGCATCTGAGGGAAGAGGGAGGCCCGAGGAGAGGAAGAGAGTCAGGGGAATGGCCAGTCGGTGGAGCAGTGAGAACACACACAGCATTTCGATTAAGTTCATCGTCTTTTCTGGGTGTAGTTTGTGGCCCCCAAAACAATTACAATAGTACCATCAAAGATCACAGATCACCATAGCAGATATACTAACAGTGGAAAAGTTTGAAATATTGTGATAATTACCAAAATATGACACAGAGACACAAAGGGCGCACCTGCTGTTGGGAAAGTGGTACTGATAGACCTGCTCAGTGCAGGGTTGCCGCAAATGTTGAATTTGGAAAACATACAATATCTGTGAAGTGCAATAATGCAAAGTGCAATAAAATGAAGTATGCCTGCAAAGAAATAATTTTTCTCTCTCATGCAGATTTTTTTTTGTCCCCGTTTCTTTTGACATTAGTAAACACATGCCACCCCCAAATCACCAAACATGAACTCAGAGTCTCCAGAATTTAAAGACAGAGGAAAGTGGCAAAAAAAGTCAAGCCTAAAGAATTAAGTTACGATTTCTTCGCTGGTGGAATCTGGCAGGGACAGACATGACTCCACCTGGCATGGAGCCATGTGGTTTTGTGGGTAGGCTCTTGACCTTGGACTGAGCCTCATTCAGCTCTAGGTCCCAGGACAGGCGCCAGATAAAAGGTCCACAAATGTTTGATGAACGAATGCTCTTGGGCAAGCCATCTCCCTTCTCAGCCTCCATTTCCTCATTTGTAAAATGGGGACAATAATCCTTTTCCTATCAACTTCTCAAGGAAGCCATAAGGATCAGATGAGTTAATGGAGGTGAAGATACTGAGGAAATGTAAGGAAATAAAGTCTTTACCTGGGTCCCTGTCCCACTAGCCTTTGGCAAAACTGTGAGAAAGTAAATGTGTCTTCATGCACTGCCACCTTTCCCTCTTTCTCCCCTTCCTTTGCTCAGGGCCTGCCGCCTCTATGCCCCCACCCCTTCTTCCACCAGGTCCTGTCTGGGTAAAGGGTCAGCTATCAGTCATATCAGAATATGAGTTCCCATCCACATTCCTCCTGCTGAGCGTCAGGCTTTGACCCTTGCCCTTGATGTGATACAAAAATCTTTATGGCAATGGCCCTCATGCTCCAGTGGGCTGCGGCTGGCAAATTCCTGGGTCTGAGATTTTGGGCCAGAGGCCTAGAAATCTGCCTCTTCTGTAGGCAACCCAGGTGATTCTGATTCAGATGCTCTGCTGCTCAAACATGGAAGAATCCTGATTTATAGAGGTTTGGGGCTGTAGAAAGGGGGGGGCGTGATGTTTGGGGTAGGCCGGGGATCCCACTGAACTGGTAGCAAGGCAGAGCCACCCCCCCGCCCCCAAGTCATTCCAGGACAGGTCTCCTGTAGGCAACAGAGAAAGCCATCACTTTTTCAGGAAGAGTGACAATCTTTCCCATTGTCACAGAGCCTTTTTATCCCAGTCAGCCCTCCCCAAGCCCTGGGAAGGCAGGTGCTACTGTTCCTAATCTTGAGGCTGAGTGAGGTTCCATGGAGCAATTATAGCAGACAAGATCCCAAGGGGCTGCCCCCTGGCCAGTGCTCACGCTCGTACACTGCACTGCTGCCTAGGGCCAAAGCCATCTGGTGACTCTCCCTGGGTCCCCATTGCCCACCCTGGTCTAGTCTGGCACTCTGTGGGAGGGGATCCTCCCTGACCCTCATTCCACTCCTCTATACCTCACCGAGTCCTGTAGTGTCTATTTCTTAAATATCTCTGCTGCCAGCACCCGTGTCCTGGTCCAGGGCCAGCTCTGCTCTTCCAGGCACCAAAGGAGGTGTCTTCCTAGCTGACAATCACCTTTCTAGGGCAACATCCTAACAGGGTGACTCTGTTTGCCACATGGAGTCTAACATGGCCCTGCCTCCTCAAACAAAGGATTGGTGCACAGGTGGCACTGACGGGTCACTTGGAAGAGGCCAGTCCCTCCTCAGCAGTGGGTGCTGTGGTGGCGAGCGGGTGAGGGGAGGTGTCCACACAGTTGACAACCCCATTCCCAGTGACAGGGAGAGGAGGAACCAGACAGGAGATAGAGAGGGAGCCGAAGTGAGGGAGCATGTGAAGAAGGCATGTCCAGGAGGTGGGGAGAACTGAAAGTCACCTCTGGTGACCTGACAAGGGCAGATTCAGAGGAGGGGTAGATGCTAATGCCTGCCAGGAGAGGATGGGGTAGGGGGATCAGAGGCAGCAAGTGCAGAGAATCCATTCCCAGTTGGGCCTGCAAAATGAAGCCAGCTAGCAATTTAGGGAATCAATAGATGGATCTGGAACTTGGCAAGAAGTCCACGTGGACATCAATAACCCCAAGATGGCCACTGGAACCCACCCCCAACCAAGATTCTACCATCCAGAACAAGACTTCCTCTGGAGGCCAGGAGAAGCCCCAGATATTCACTCCCCAAGGACTTTATCATTGGGCCTTCATGGGGCATTGATGGGGGGGGGTAATCAATCAAAACAGCAAAACAGCTGGAACTCCTCCCCTGCTATTAGCAAAGGGGTGGAATAATTAACAGTTGAAAAACCAGGCACAAGGCCTGGACACTCTCTTGCCTTTGGACCCCAATTCTGGTCACCTTCTCCCCTGCTTGGATCACTATGCAATTAAACCAGGGGATTTATGATCTATAATGGGAAATTGTAGTCTATAAATCAGCCCTCTTTATCACTTTTCAGCCCCTTCCTCTTCACCTGGGACCCATGGTCTGTTATTTTCTCCCATTTCTCGTCCCTCCTTGCCTGAATAAATTACTGGCCCGACTTACCCAATGTGTTCTTGAAATTCATTTTGTCAGCATAGTCAGGAACCTAGACAAAATCCAGTAACAAAAGGATGGGAGAACAATGGGAGCCATGGAATGGGATAAAGAGTTAGTGATTTTGAAGGTGGCAGAAATGATAACTTTTTAGTAGGTTTATGAGAATGATCCAGTCAAGGAGGGAATTTAGATGACTCAGAAAAGGGGGGCAAAGACTACTGGAGGGATGTCCCTGGATAAGTAGAATGTGGGCCTGACCTCCACTTGTAGAGGGGCTAGACTTTGTGAGGAGCTCAGATGTATTTTCAGGATCAGGAGTGTCTCAGTTTACCAGAGCTGCTATGACAAATACCACACACTGATTGGCTCAAACAGTAGGAATTTATATCCTCCCAATTTGGGAGGCAAGAACTCTAACATCAAGGTATTGGCAGAGCTTGCTTTCTCTCCGAGTCTGTAGCATTCCAGCAGTCCTTCATCATGTGGCGATCCTAACTTGTGTCTGCTTCTTTGGTTTCCACAAACTTTTTGCTTCTTCTCCTGTATCCACTTTCCTTGGTGTAAAAGGACTTCAGGTATATTGGAATGAGGCTAACCCTCATTCAATTGGGCCACATTTTAAAATAATAACATCTTCAAAGGTCCTATTTACAAATGTACTTACACCCACAGGACCAAGGATTAGAACTTGAATGTGTCTTTTGAGGGGTCATGATTAAATCCCTAACAAGGGTGGAAGGCAAAGGACATGGGCACATGTGCAGGAGGGGATGGTCTCAGTTACCTTCTGTTGCTCATGTGTTCATAGAGAACCAGGAGGCAAGGGAGGATGGGGAGGTAGACTGGAGGTTTGAGGAGGGAGAAGAAGGTAGTAAAATACCTAGCTGGGAGAACAGGAGAGGACTGGACCAGGGGCACAAGGCAGGATTGCTGGGCATGCCAAGGGCCCTCATAGGGTGGGTGAGCATGATTTTAAAGTGAGGCCTGTCAGCACAGACAAATCAGCTTCACATCCTTCTTTCTCCTTTTGGGCTTCCAGAGCCCCATCCCTGGGAGGCAGAAGAAAGCGCTATTTAGGCAGGCACATCTGTTGCAGCTAGAGGCTCAGATAAAGGTCATCCTGACCACCTTCCCTGAGCCCTCCCAGCCCCATTGGTGGGCTTTGCTGGCCAGTGCTGCAAACTTGTCCCCATCCTCCTGCCCCTTTATTCATCCAGTGATAGACCCTGAACCTGAGCCAGTTCTACTCTCTAGAGGTGGGTTTTGACTCAATATAAGAAAAACTTAAAACAAAGCTGTCCATTTGTGAAACAGAAGGTGGCCCGGCCCCCTTCCCTGGAGGTGTGTAGCAGCAGCAACCAGGGGGTGTCTGGGGGAGGAGCTGCATTAGCTGACCTGGGAATGAGTCTGCAGGTCCGTCCTTCACTCCAGGTGTTGACACTCTCTAGCTGGATAGCAGCAGCCAAAGTCCATTCATTTCTCGGAACCTCATTTCTGCATCTGTAAAATGGGGATGGTGACTGGACCAGCTTATAAAGCTATTGGGATTCTGTGTGATCATGTTCCTTAAGTGTTTGGCACATGGAGAGCTCGCAATAAAAGTAGCTGTTACCATTTCTTTCCAACCCCATGAAATTTCAGTCTCAAATAAATGGCCGGTGTAGGAAAGAAGGAAAATTGATCAGAGATGGGGCAAGTATGTTGGTGGAGCGAGGAGAGAAGAGCAGGGAGGAGAGGTGGTGTGTCTGAGGCAGCCTGGCTTGCCCAGTAAATGTAAGGTGTGGCTCGTCCTTTCCCTAAAGCGGTGGGCTTTTCGAGGGGGCCGGGTCTGTGCTTGAGACCTGCTCTACTGCGGGGCCACTGCGTGACCCTGACTGAGGCTCTCGTCTTCTCTGATGTGCCCTTCAGGGAGGATGACCTTTCCAGAGTCTCAAACAGGTACAGACATTTGCAGTTTCCAAAGCATTTTTGTGCACGCTGTCTCCTTTGAGCCACTCAACAATTCCTACCTGGGATGAAGGTATTATTATTCCCATCTTTCAGATGAGGATACTAAAGCCAGGAGACCTCACTGAGCTGGGGACTCAGGCTCACGTCTTCTGTTCTTGATCTAGTCAGTGCTCTTTCCATGAAGTCGAGCAGCAGCTGCTGCTCTGGGTCTCTGCACCCCAGGAACTCGTCTGCATGCTGGAGGCTCTCTCAAGACATTTTTAAGACTTTCTGGGTGGGGACTCCATGGCATGCCAATCCTTGGACAGGTGTAAATTTAAGGACTCTTCTGATTGTGGGCAGGGCTGGAGGGAAAGGCCCTGGAAGCAGAGAGACCATGAGTGTGGCCTAGTTCCTTCCCAAGGAACCATGGGCCTGTGTGCTCTGAGCCCTGGGCACGGCTGCTGGGTCCAGAACAATGCTCCAGGCTGGCACAGCCGGGACCCAGTGTTCCCAGCCTGCTGCCCCGCTCCCTCGCCAGCATACCTGGCTGCTCCCCGGGGAACAGGGCAAACAAGCCTCTATTGATTCCCCATCATGGCTAGAAGAATGCTCCTTTGTTGAGCATGTCAGTCTCCTTCTCTCTGCATCCTTGCCCACAGGAGAGGTGTTCAGGTACAGAGGAGCCTTCCTACACCCTTCTCTGGGGATCTAAGAAAGAAACAAAGCACAGAGCACCTCTCCAGCTCCCCAAGGATACCTCCATGTCCTGACGTCATCTCTCTCCTCTCTGCCATTTCCCAACCCTTTTCTACCCTTTCTTATCACCCTGGTCACCTTGTCATTAGTCACAGGAGGTCCTGTCTCAGATCTCCCTGTTAAAATCCCCCGTACCTTTCAAGGTTGTGCTTGAATGTTCCTTGAACCCACTGGATTGGGAGCTTGTTGAGGGGAGGGAACGTGGCTTATTCATATCTGTACTCCTGTGCCCAGAAGAGACATATAAAAGTCTTGAGGAACCAATGAACTGATTTCTGCCAATGACACTATGCCCTTCCCAGTCGCTGGGTCTGAATCCTGTCACCTGTGATGCAATCCCAATACCTGTTGGTTCTTCTTGGAAATAGTTACCCAAACTCCTTAACCTGGGCTTTATAGCCCTCTCCAGTTTGGCCTCAACTTATGCACAGCCTCCTATGTGACCCCCTCTTTCTGCTGCCTGGACTCTCCACTGTATATTCAGCCACCTCCTGTATCCCTATTTATCAAGCACATACTATGTACTGGCAGTGCTCCAGGACCTGGGGGTGCTCCAGTGAATGAGCCAGACAGATTCTCCCCCTTCTCAAGGGTCTTCCAGTCTCCTTGGGGTAGACAGACAATTAACATGTACACACATAGGAATAATCTAGTATCAGAGTGCAATAGGAGCTCTGAGGAAAATCAAACGAGTCAAGGACGGGGAGTGCCTTAGCTGGCTGGGGCTGCCGTAACCTAGTACCACAAGCCGGATGGCTTAAAACGACAGCAAGCCGCCGTCTCACAGTTTGGGAAGCTGGAAGTCTGAGGTCAAGGTGGCGGCAGGGCCATGCTTTCTTCTGGTGGTGGCTTGCCAGCCATCGCCATCTGTGGCGTAATTCAAGTTCTGCCTCTGCCACATGGCCATCTTCTCTCCATCTGTCTCCAGTTTTCTTTTCTTATAAGGACACCCCGGTCAGATTGATTTAGGGCCCACCCTCATCCAGTTTGGCCTTGTCTTAACTAATAACATCTTCAAAGATCCCATTTCCAAATAGGAGCACATTCACGGGCCTAGGGTGAGAACTTGAACATGTCTTAGTGGGGAACACAAGACATTTCGTTATAAGGAGAGATGAAGAGAGTGGTAGTGAGACCGTCACTGAGGCTGGAGGGGAGCTGTGACGGGAAGGGGTGGGAATTGAGGTCACGGAGGGCGGGCCACGGTACAGAGTTTCTGCTTTAGTGTGAAGGGAAGCTGCTGTCCCGCCCATGAGCTGTGCCCGTTCCTGCCTCCAGGCTCTGGCCCAGCTCAGCCAACCGACAGGCCCTCCCCAAGCCGCTCCTTGCACTTCAGTCAGGCTTAGATTTCCAGACCGAGCTCCAGTCTCACCATCAGCAGAAAGCCTTCCACTGTCTACTCCAGGCCACTGTCAGCTCTCCTCTGAATTCCAAAGAGGGCACCTCTGCTCTTGGGGCTTAATGACCTCAACTGTCCAAATTCAGATTCTCAAACATTGCATCAGCACCCACTATGCGCCTGGTGCTTCCTGGAGGTCATCATCCAATCCTTACCATGTGCCTTGAGGTTCCTATTATGACCAGTCTTTACAGATGGGTAAACCGAAGCTCTGGAAGGTTAAGCCACTTGCCTGTGGCCTCACATGTAAGAGGTGGTGGAGGCAGGACTGGAATGGGCAGCGCCTGACCCCACGGCTCTGGCTTCATTCTTGCTGGCCTCCAGCCACTTCTCCCTTTAGGTGCCTTGGTTCCACCTTCTCCATCTGGTCTTCAACCATGACCTGCTGCTCCCAGGGACCATCGGGGCAGGCACCTGTGCCCTCTCTGCATTCCCTGCAGTGTGATGTGGCCCTCATGAGTGAACTGAATGGCACACCTGTCAGCAAAGCCAGGGGCGGCAGCCTGGACAGGGAACCCCACCCACTGCCCCCATACCTCACTACCCTCCTGCTACAGGTTCCTCGCCTGAGTCAGGGAGAGACCCAGCTCTAACCCACACCCTCACCAGAAGGAGCCACCCCGCCCAGGCAGAACCAGGGCCCGATGCTTTGGGACAAATTGCCAGATCCTAGGGTCAAAGTGTTGCAAATATGACTATTTCTCCCAGATACCAGGCAGTGTTAAATTTCCCTTTTTTGGTTAAATTTGGGAAGTCAATGATAATAATAAACAACAAGAGGACATGCGAGGTGAAAGGAACCTGCTGGGCACTTTTCACGCGCTATCTCAGTCAATCCTCATAGCAGCCCTAGGATGCAGGTGCAGTAGCATGCCCATTTTAGAGGGGCAGAAACTGAGGTAAAGTAACTTGCCTGAAGTTTCAGAACTGAAAAATGCTAAAACTCAAACCCCGGTCCCAACTTGGGTCCATTGGATGTCAAAGTCCTTGATCTCCACCTCTGCAACCCACGTCTGAAACCAGGCACCTATGTGATGCCCCATAGGCAAAGGATAGTTAAGGAAGCGTAGTTCCTCAGAGAGGAGCGCCATGGCAGGGAAGCTCAGAGCCCTGGTCTTGGCATCAGGAGCCTGGGTTCAGATCCTGGACCTCGCTTTGTGGCTTTGCTCACGTTGCTTCCCCTCTCTAGGTCTTCATTTCCTCCACTGTGACAAGGGAGGCTGGTAAGTCCTCCCTCTCCAGCCTGCTGTCAGAATGCAGCGAGGTGACATTTGAGAGCATGCTTTGAGGCCACGAGGCACTACCCTCAGTGAGTATTATTGTCCATTCCCCAGACTTCTAGGATGAGTGGTCAATGAGAGAATCAGGGGCAGCATCTGGGGCAGGTGGAGAGGGGGCGCTGGATCAGGCTTCCTCTGGGTAGAGGCAGGTGAATATCTTGCTCAGCCAGCCTCACATGACAAGAAGAACTTGCTAACTAGGTCACCTTGCAGTAGGAAAGAGCTATTCTGGGATCCGCCTGCTGCCTCCCTGAGCCGGAGCCGGGGAGCTAGTCTATTTCAGGGGTGGCGCAGAAAGCTCATCCACCAGCTCCATCTTGGGCCCTGGCCCTGCATGCCATGGGCAGCAAGAGGCCAGGAGTGGGCACTGCGCTGGGGCCCTCTGCACGGCTGGCCTTGGGGTAGGAGGCAGCAACCGGAGAGCATTCCAGCTCTGCCGGCCCACGCCCTGGAAACCACTACCCCGGGGCAGCTGTGAGAGAGGACAGCAGCTACTAGGCTGGGAGTCTCAGCTGTCCAAGGCAGCAGACCTGCAGTCTATCTTGCACCCGTTCTGGGTCTGTCTCTCACCTGTAAAGTGGGGTAATAGTGATCATGTTTCTAGGATTGTTTGGAAGATTAAATGGGATAATGACACAAAGCACCAAGCACAGGCTCTGGCCAAGAGAGTGCTTGATAATGGTTCTTTTTGCGTGTGTGTGTTCATCTTTATATATATATATTTTATTGGAGAAGTTGTGAGCTTACAAAACAACCATGCATAATGTGCAGAATTCCCACACAACACCCCTCCACCAATACCCTACATTGTTGTGGAACATTTGGTAATCGGTTCTTGTTCCTAATCAGCTCTGGGCCATTCGGCGCTGCAGTGGTTTTTGCAGGAAGGACAGTGAATTGCAGGCCTGAAAGAAGGCTGCAGGCTGCTGGATGGGGTGGGGGTGGGGCATTTTTGAAGCTCTGGCTCTGTCTTAATGAGTCCAGTAAAGATAAGAATCTCTCCGGAAGGAACCTGGGGCTTTGAGGTCAGACAGACCCATGTGAAATTTGCTTAGGACGCACTGGGACTTTGTCCCAGAAGCTTGGCTGCACCTCCGCCACAAAATGGGGGTAGGAAAACACTTATCTGCTCTGGTTCTGGCAGGGACTAAATGAGACCATTCACACAAAGTCTTTCCCACAGCTTATGTTGTTAAGCACTCAAGGACCATAAGCACTCAAAAACACCACCTATTACTGGTATCTCATTTAATTCTCACAGCACCCCTATGTGGAGAGTGTTATGACCCCCATTTTACAGAAAGGTTAAGTACTCCATCTGAGACCTCACAGATAAAAAGCAGTCCTGAGATTTGAATCCTAGAGTCTGACTCTAGGATCTGCACTTTTAAACCACCACTCCCCATGTCTGGCATGTTGCAAGTGCTTAATATAATATACAGAGAGATGCATTGAAAAGTGCCTGGCACAGTCCAATTACATAGTCACTGGTCAGTAATGGGCAGCCATGGCCACTGTCATGATTAGTCTCACGGTGACCACTGTCCAGAATTTAACTGGAAATTACAAAGCTTCGGAGCAGTTGAGGAAATAGAGATGTTCTCCTAAGATATTAGGAAGGCAAAAGTCCCACTCTCAAGGAAATAATTAAAAAGTAGAGGCAAAAAACTAGAGAACATTAGTAACTTCCTTGCAGTATTCTCTGTAATTAAGAAAAATGGGGAAAAACTTATATGTCAAACAATAAGGGAAAGGGGAGGTGAACTAAGGGTGATCTCTTTGATGGAAAATCCACACCCATTTAAAATGATGATACACCTTAACATGGAAAATGTTTATTATATAATTACTATTAAAGGGAACAAGCTGGATACAAAATTCTATTTCTGCCCTAATTATACCTCTATTAAAAGTATCACCTGCATGTCGAGAAGTGATGAGAAGGAATATGCAGACAGTTGCTTTTGTAAGTGCTGGAATCGGGGGTTTCTCTTCTGGAAATGTATTAAATAATTCAAGTGTCATTTATTGAGCACCAGTTTAAGCATGGTTATCAGTGTGGATTACATTAGGCTGCAGGAATGCATAAAGAGAATAGAAACTTTATTGCTTTTCTAGGGCAAGCAGTTCAAGGCTGATGTGGCAGCTTCGTGGTGTCAGGGACCCCAACTTCTTCATCGAGAGGCTCTGCCATTTCTAGGTAGTCACACACGCTCTTTTTTTTAAAGAGAGAAAAATAAGGTGAATTTTATCACATGTTAAGAAAAATTGCTCTGTTGGCAAAGTGCATATTGTTAAAAGAAAACATTTGAAACACTGTGTATTAGTGAGGGTTCTCTAGGAAAACAGAACCAACAGGAGATACCTGTAAATAGTATGAGATTTTATAAAATTGCCTCATGGAGGAGTCACATTTTCATGTGGTCCAATAGGACATGCCACCATGTCCACCCTCCAGCCAGCACGAAGAGGGTGGGGAAGGGGAGGGCACGTCCCTTCCCCGGCAAGGCAGGACCAGAAGTTGTTCCTGCCACTTCCATTCTGATGCACTGGTCAGAACTTCATCATTTGGCCACCCCCAGCGCAGAGGAGACTGGGACCTTACTTAGATAGGTCACGGATCTGGCTAAAAACGGGGCTCTATTACGGCAGGGGGATGACAGCAATTGAGGACCACGGCTGCAGCGCACTCAGATCAGGAGGTCAAGCCCACCGTCCAGGGAGAGAGTCCAGGAGAAATTACAAGACAGCCTGACAAGGGCGAGGCTGAGCCCCGGGATCCTGGGGAAGGCTCCCAACACCGCCTGGAGGGGGTTAGGCCTCATCTCCCATGAAGATTCACTTTCACTGGGAGCCATGAGCAACCCGGGCCTCCCACCCTGCCCATAGCCTGTGGCACCAGGCTCCCTGCCCAAGATCTGATTGAGCGCTCCTGACCCAAACTGGGGCCACAGAATGCCATCCAGGGCTTGAATGGCCGGGTTGTGGCGGCGTCTCGAGTCGCTGTGGCCCTGTCCCTGAAGGCAGCAGGCTGCCGCTGCTGCTGTCTCTAGAGACCTGGATGAGCCCTTAGCGCTGATTGTTTACTTAACTCCTGCTTCGGTCTGTCCATGAGGCCTACCTGAAGCCTCCCAGAAAGATCATCCCCTCCCGCCCCCTCCCCTTTTTTTCTTTTTCTTTTTCTTTTGTAGCTACTTGAGACCAAAATAAACTGAACTAATTCAGGGGTCAGGAAAAGTTAAAAGGCGGTTTTGCTGAGATTCAGTTCCAAGAGGATTTTTCTCTCCCCAGGTGCAATGAGAAGCTAGGAGGGTTTTAAGGAAAGCAGAGGGGAGGGTATTGCAGGCAGGCAAACAGCAGAGTATAAATCTGGAAGCCTTTTGTTTCTGTTAGTGGTTTGTTGCTTTGCAACAGGATGATCACTGAAGAGAAAAAATGCTTAACAAAGGCACTAGAGGGTCCTGGGAGGCCATCAAGGCCTGGAGCACTTGATGAAGAGGCTTGAGTTCTGCTCGCCATGTGGTCCTAGGCACAGCAGGAGATCACTGGACTTGATTCTCCAATTCTAAGAGAACATAAAGAACATTGAAATGCATGCACACACAGCAATATCTGTGAAAACTTTAAAACACCATCCCATCTAGAACCTGGCTTGATCCTTGTAGCAGTTCGATATGGTTATGAATTCAAAAACAGATATTGGATTATGTTTGTAATCTGGTCTGTACCTAGGCGTGATTGAGTTGTGATTGGGGCTTTGATTGGGTCGCATCATTAGGGCATTGAGTTCCCACCCCTTGGTGGGTGGGGACTCACAGATAAAAGGCATGGCAAAGGACAGAGTTGAGGGGTTTTTTGATGTTGGAGTTTTGATGTTGGAGTTTGATGCTGAAGCCTTAAGCTGGAGCCCTGGGAAGTAAGTTCACAGTGGAAAGAGAAGCAAACCCCAAGAAGAGAGGAACCCTGAGCCCATGAAGAAGAAAGCCCTGGGAAGAGAGGACCCCTGAACCCAGAGAGAACCAAGACCCTGGAAGGAAGGAGCCCAGGAAGCCTGAACCCTCGCAGACGTCACCAGCCATCTTGCTTCATCCTGTGAAAATAGACTTTGGTGAGGGAAGTAACTTATGCTTATGGCCTGCTATCTGTAGGCTCTACCCCAAATAAATACCCTTTATAAAAACCAACCAACTTCTGGTATTTTGCATCAGCATCCCGTTGGCTGACAATACAATCCTTAAGACGTAATTTATCAAACGTTTCTACCCTTGACCCCCCCCAGCCCACTCCCCACCCGCACATTCCATCTAACAGCAGCTCCAGAGCGTGGCCTCCACAGCGCATCCTGAGTCCGTCCACGTCTCTCTTCCACCACATCCACTCCCTTCATCCAAGTCCCCGGACGACTGCATCTTCCTCCTAAATAGTCTTGCAGCTGTTACTTTTGTCCCCGTCCAATCTCTTCTCTACAAAACAGCTAACATGGTCTTATACAAAATCAGATCATGTCATTTCCCTGTCTGAGACCCTCTAGTGGCTTCCCATCCATCCCATATTGGGGAAACTACCAAAACTCCTTTCTCTGGCTTGTGGAGCCTCTGTGATGGGCCCCTGCCTCCCTGTCTCTCCTCACTGACTCCCACTCCAGCCCCCTGGGCTTCTCTCTATTCTCTAACATGCTCAGTTTGTACCCAGCCCCAGGGCCTTTGCCCTTGCCGTTGTTCCCTCTGTCTTGAGGCAAATGGCTGGTCCCCTTTTATCATTCAGATCTCAGCTAAAATGTTACTTCCTCAGGGAGGCCTTCCTTGACCATCCATCCAAAGCAGCCATCCAGGTGCTCATTGCTATGTAATCCTTCTTTAACTATCTGCATGAATCACTGCCTAAGATTTTTCTTGCCTACGCATGTAATTCCTCGTTTATTGCCTAGACCCCACTGGAGTGTAGTTGCCATGGGAACAGGGGTCCTCTCTACCTCCTTCGTTGCTGTATTCCCAGCTCCTAGAACTATGCCTGGTGTAGCAAAGCCATTCAAAAGATACTTGCTGAATGAATGAGCAACTGACTGAGTAACTGAATGAATTTATTTTATTTTTTAAAGATTTATTTTATTTTATTTATTTCTCTCCCCTTCCCTCCCACCCCCCTGAGTTGTCTGCTCTCTGTGTCCATTCGCTGTGTGTTCTTCTGTGTTTGCTTGCATTCTTGTCAGCGGCACCAGGAATCTGTGTCTCTTTTTGTTGCATCATCTTGCTGCGTCAGCTCTCCATGTGTGCAGCCCCACTCCTTGGGCAGGCTGCAAATGTTTCACGCGGGGTGGCTCTCCTTATGGGGCACACTCCTTGCGTGTGGGGCTCCCCTATGCGGGGGACAGGACACCCCTGCATGGCTTGGTACTCCTTGCGCACATCAGTACTGCACATGGGCCAGCTTCACCACATGGGTCAGGAGGCCCTGGGTTTGACCGTTGGACCTCCTATGTGGTAGGCAGATGCTTTATCCATTGAGCCAAATCCGCTTTCCTGAATGAATTTATTGAAACTCACTCAGGGCCAGGCCTGCGCTGGATCCTGGATCCTGGTGAAGAACTGGTTCTTGACTCCTGGGGTCTCATAATCCAATACCCAGAGGAACACTTGAACGAAATAGTGGAGTGCTTAAAAACAGGGGCTGTGGAGCCAGACTGCCTGGGTTCAGAGCCTGGCTTCAGTGATCATAGCTGTGTAGGAAAAGCACTCACTTTACATACTCAATAAATGCTAGTCATTATTAGCAGACAGGCTATATAAAGACAAAACAGCATGCCTCTAACACCAGTATTCAAGACCTTTAGGAAATCACCCTATTTATTCATTTCTATCTGGATCACTCACTGCAGGGCTTTGGAAGGGAGCAGGAGAAGGGGCAGGGTGTTTAGGGACACTTGGACAAAAAGAATGGAGATGCTTCTATTGGCTGTTGCAGGCCCTGTGCTAGGGACTTGATACCCACTAGGCAATCTCATCCTTCCAACCACCCTGCGAGTTATTTTATAGATGAGAGAACAAAGATTCAGAGAGGTGACATGATTTGCCTGGTGGCAGAATCAAGAATCATATCCAGGTTTGGCTAAAGTCATTTTGTGCCCCTGTGGGCTTACCTACGTGGTAGTAAAAACTGGGTGGTCAGGAGCTGAGAGTTGGTGTAAGTAGACCTGACTTCCGTCCTTGGGCAAGTCTCTGTATCTGAAAAATGAGGGTCACAGCAGTTTCTGCCTCAGAGGACTGTCCTGTAAGACCACAGAGGACCGACTCCTAGTTCAGTGCCTGGCACAGGGTGGACGCTGGTCCATTCTGTTGTCTGCGTTAGGTGAGGTGAGGCTGGTCGCGTTAGTTCCCAAAATCCCACAAGGGAAGGACCAAATCTGGGGTTCCACAGCATAGCACCCAGGGATAGGAATTCTGAGAAGGTCTCCAGAGCTGGGAGGAACTACAGTGATGGTCTTGTTGACACATGAGGGGACAGAGGTCCAGGGAGGGAACTCAGCGAGGTGGTGGCTGGGCTGGTTGGAACTGAGCCTGTCTATTCCCAGCCCCTGCCACACGGAAAGGGAGCGCCGAGCCCAAGGCCCCTTCCAGCTGTGGGGCTTCTGACTCCATGCCCGTGGGCGACGTGGGCTTAGGAGGCCCATGCTGCTTGTGGGCGACTTCCCCGACCTCTCTCTGGGGATCTCTGCAAAGCCAGGCCCTCAGAGGTCTTGGGGACCCAACCTTCTTCCCCACCTGCACTGCTCCTGACCCAGCTCACCTGATTTCACTCCCCAGTCCACCTGGTTTCAAGAACCACCTCTGCCACTTACTGGGTGTGGGCGGTCGCTCAACCTCTCTGAGCCTGTTGCCTCAAGTTTAAAGGTAGGGAAAACAGCACACACCTTTGCAGAGTTGTGAGGATGAGAGGCGCTCACATATGTCAAGTGCTAGCATGGTGGCTGGAAGGTAGTGAGTAGACCGTCAGTGCTAGTTCCCCTGCTTCCTTATATGCTTTCCCCATGCTGACACCAGAGGCAGCCCCCTAAACTTCGGCCGAGGTCATGCCACTTCCCTGCTTAAAGACCTTTTACTCTTCCAACATCCTCTAAGATAAGGTCAGAATTCCTTAACTTGGCAGGTGGGAGCCCCAGGCTATTTTACCCACCTGATTTTCTGCCATCCCTTTATACTTCATGTTTTGAAGTTAATAGAGTCTACAACCATTTTTGGAAACCCTGCGTATGTATTCCTGTCTTGTAGACCCAGTGCACTTTAACTATTAAGGGTTCTAAGAAACCCTGCGGGAAAGAAACATTTACCCATGTTCAGCGGAATTTGTCACATGGGTTTGACCGTGGAGCCCTATTAATATCCCACAGAACATGCTTTCGTTTCCTCAACACCTTTGGCGATTTCCGGCCTGCAAGCCCCGCGTGGGATGGTCTTTCTTTCCACAAAGCCCTGCCCCCCAGCCCGTGCCTCCGTGCCCCTGAAAGCACGGATCTCTCGACCCTGCCTCTGTCTGGCGAGCTGGGTGCTCCCTCCTCCAGCTCCTCCAGTTCTGCGTAACTGCCCCCACCCTCGCTTCCCCTCGGGCACCCCTGCCAAGTGGCCACCTCTCACCTCACCTCCTTGCTCCGCCTTCCCCTGCCCACAGAGTCTGCTGAAGTTCTTTCTGTGCAGATCCTCCAGAAGCACCTCCTCTAAGAACTTTTTCTATATCCCTAAATCAAGAAGCATCTCTCTTTTCTTTCTGTTTTCAGTTAGAGTAGAAGTTTGCTGAGGGTAGGATCCATATTTTGGTTTCTCCACAGTGCTTTGCACCTAGTAGGTACCAAGGGAATGCATGCCTGTTCATTCATTCAACCAGCCTTTAAAGAGCATGTGCCCTGTGCTGGGCGCTGGGGACACAGCAGGAAACAAGACAGACATGGCAGGCTGTAAGGTGGGGGAAAAGCAAGGACTCTGGAACAGACGTCCCAGGTTCATGTCCTGGCTCCATCACTTACTAGCTGTGTAGACCTGGGCACGTTATTTGACCTCTCCATGTCTTAGTTTCCTCATCCATAAACCAGGGGAAGTTTAATAGCTATCTTAAGGGTTACTGTGAGGATTAAATGAGATGATATATGTAAATTGCTTAGGACAGGGCCTGGCCCATAGTAGGGGTTGTAGATGTGTTAGCTATTATTGTTTTAAAAAATGGTTTTTGCCTCACAGAGCTTACAGTCTAGTAGGGAAGATGTTGAGGAACTAATCATGCAAATAATTATTTAATTATATATTTTGATAAGTGCCAAGAAGTAAGAGTATGGTGTACAATGGAGTGTCAAACAGAGGGCCAAGATTTTTCTGGGAAGTCAAGGAAGACCTCACAGAGGAGGTGACATTAAGCTAAGAATGAGGGTGAACAGGAGTTGCCCGGCCAAGTGGGGATTGAAGGGCATTCCGTGCAGAGGGAACAGCACATGCGAAGATAGGGAGTCAGGAAAGAGCACGGCATATTCAAGGAACTCAGAGAAGGCCAGTGTGGTGAAAGTGTAGAGGACAAGGAGACAGAGGTAGAAGGTGAGTTTGCAGAGGGGGTCAGATCACCCAGAGCCTTGCAGGGCATGATAAGAACATGGAGCTTTATTCTAAGAGTATTGAGAAGGTTTTGAATGTTTCAAGTAGGGGAGTGACCTGATCAGGTGTGCATCTTAAAAGACCATTCTGGAGGCTGGTAGAAGATAACAGCAGGAGATTCCTGAATTGGTCCAGGGGAAAGAAGTCTGCTTGGACTGTGGTGCTGGGCATGGGGAAGGAGAGAAATGCATGCTTTACAGAAGTGTTTGGGAGAGCAAAGAAATGACAAAGGGTGACTAATTGGAATGGGCGGTCATAGAAAGAGAGAGGTGTTGAAGAGGCGTCTAGATTCTTAGCCTGAGCAACTCCGGTAGCAGGTGACTATGTGGCAGGTTTGTGTATGTGAATGTGTGTGTGCATGTGTGTGCACACACCCACTCATGTGCAGGAAGATGTAATGAGTTCAGCTTTGGACATGCTGAGTTTGAGGTTGCAAATGGTTAATAGTTTTGAGGATTAAGGGGAGTAAAAATAATACCTGGTCAACTCATACTAAAATAAGAATATAAAAGTAGGTGAAGGTATTATAGGTTGAACAGACCTTTGGGTTGGAAGAGTGAGCACTTGTGTGTTATGTCATAAAGGTTGGGTCCTTGCCTTTTTTAATGGAAAGAGTGTATAAATGGAGACCCGTTATAGCACAGCAGAGATGAAGGTGGGGAGTTTAGGTGGGATTTATGCTACCTTGGACACACAGCTTTCACCAGTCCTGGAAGGAGGTGATGCATCTTGTCAGAAATCACAGTGCAGAATCACTCCAGTGTCATTCATTTAACAAATATGTATGTATGTATGTGTATATGTATTCACTCATTCATTCATTCATTCATGTTCTAGGGCTTGGGGATATAAAAATTCCTTAGCTTCTACTGGAGGAGACAGGCAACAAACAAATTAGGATGTAATTTAACATCAGATGAACTCTTCTAAAGCTAAAGGAAATGTAAGTAGGATCCAAGGATTGAAAACTGACAGGGAGAGTTCTATGAGTTGAGTGGTGAAGGCTTCTCTGAAGAACAGACATTTGGGTTTCAATAAAATAATTAAGAAATTATGGATTTCTGATTTGGAAATATATAAGAAGTGTACCTTTATAATGGAGTCAGGAAAAAGCATGGCATATTCAAGGAACTCAGAGAAGGCCATCTTTATAACGAAATAAAATATTTCAAATTCCTGGAATGTTAAATAAAAGCCATAAAATTGAACACAGAAATCAAGAGAAAGTCAATACAAGAAAGTTATGATAAAAATTTTCAGATGATTACAAAAGTAGTAACACATTAAAAGGAAGAGAAAAATTTGAAAAGTGGTTTTGAAGAGGCTCCTGGAATGTTTAATAATCCAATTAATAAAGAGGAGTGTGGGCGGCAGACTTGGCCCAGTGGTTAGGGCGCCCGTCTACCACATGAGAGGGACGCGGTTCAAACCCTGGGCCTCCTTGACCCGTGTGGAACTGGCCCATGCGCAGTGCTGATGTGTGCAAGGAGTGCCGTGCCACGTAGGGGAGCCCCACGTGCAAGGAGTGCGCCCCTTACGGAGTGCGCCCCTTGAGGAGAGCCGCCCAGCGGGGAAGAAAGTGCAGCCTGCCCAGGAATGGTGCCGCACACAGATACAGAGAACAGACAACCGGGGTGGGGGAGAAGGGGAGAGAAATAAATAAAAATTAAAAAAAAATAAAAATAAAGAGGAGTGAACACACTGGAAAAATATTTAAGATTTTTGCTGACCTGAAGTGAATTACTGAACTAAAAAGGCATAAAACTTATAATGTACCACTACAAAAGGACATTGATGGCAAACTGGATAATGAATGTCATCACTTAAAAGAAGATATGGGATTAGGCATTGCACAAGGATACTTAAAATGTCCTGAATCCATTATAGCTCGTATTTGAAAGAAACTTGATAGAGGTTTTCTGAAGTTTGATAGCAATCCTAAAAATTGACATGGCATGACCATCAGTGAGTTGTCAAGCTGAAAGAAACTTTTTTAAATTTTCAATTAAAACAAAATCTCAGTAAGCCATGCTGGAGAAAAGGTTGAGTCATCCTTCTCTTCTCTCTACAGAAACACAAAGCTACAAAGTTGTCATGTGTGAAGAAGCAACCAAAGAAAATGCAGTAAAATATGTAGGAAATTATATGTCACACAGACAATTAATAAAAGTATTATGTATTTTTCTGGATTCTGTTACTTTTGAGGTGGTAACTGCTAAAATTTTATAACTTGTGTTTTATTTTCTTATTATAAACACCTGCGTTAGTTAATGCTATAACAATAATGCTATGTAACATACCGCCCCCAAACTCAGGGATTTTAGAACAGAATTATTTATTTGCATAGATCTGGAGACCAGCTGGGGTGTTGTACCTTTAGGCTGCAGTAGCTAGGAGTCGGATAATCTAGGCTGGGCTCTGCCAGACACCTCTTCTCCACATGTCTCTCGCCTTCCTCCTGGGACCAATAAGCTAATCAGGACACGTTCTCCTCGTGGTGATGGCAAGGTATAAGTGGACAAGATCCAGCCTCAGAAATGGCATGCTGTGACTTTGACACCACTGCACTGGCCAAAGTGAGTCAGGTGGCCAAGGCTATTGTTTTAGTTTCCTAGGTTATTAAAGCAAAATACCATGAAATGGATTGCCTTAAACAATGGGAATGTATTTGCTCATGGTTTTGAGGCCCAGAAAAATATCCAAATCAAGGTGTAAAACAGGAAGGTCAAGCACAGGAAGGCCCACCGAATCCTTTGATATTCCAAAGAAACCATGTGGGGAGGCCAGCATGCCATTTATTACTCACATGTCCTGATGATGGCAGATCAGGTAGCTACCATACTCATTGTGGGAAGACAAAGATTGTACAGGGCTAGATAGCACAAAGAGGGGATCTAGCTAATGCATGTAGCGTACATGTAGCCTGTAAATGATTAACAGTGAGTGCATACATACGGGGGAAACGTGTGGGTCCCCAGAACAGTGAGGAGCAGCATGTACACAGGTTAACAATTATTCCACCAAGGTCCTGTGTGTGCTACAGTGGAAACTTCCGGGATGGACTACTAGCCAAATTTCACCCCACCCTTTCCAAAAATAACTAGTGGGAGGGGGAAGCGGGCATTTCACGCTCCGACCCAAGGCATCATCAAGATGATGCTTTCTCCCTGAAGACTCGGCATTCTGGGACTGGATGCTGGTATTCCACGGTTCCTCTGTCACATGGCAAGGCTCATGGTGGCATCTCCTGGTCTCTTCTTTCTCTTCCAGGTTCCATTTCAGTTCATGCTTCCTGTGACTTTCTCTCTCTCTCTGTCTGAATTTCATTCTGCTTATAAGGGTCTCCAGTAATAGGCTTAAATTAACACCCATCCTGATCGGGCAAGGCCACACACACCTTAGCTGAAGTAACTTCACCATAAGGTCCTACTGACAATGGGTTCACACCCACAGGAATGGATTAAATTTAAGAATATGTTTTTCTAGGGTACATACAGCTTCAAACCCCCACCACTAGAGTTGAGAAGAGTTGAAAAAAACTCTTCCTGCTTAGTGGCCAGAATTGCAATGTCATGTGGCAAAGATCTGTAGACACAGGAAGAATGAATAATGGAGCCAAATAGTGCAATCTTCTGCAATAACTAATTTTATACTTGTAATTTTGTAATCTTTTTCTTAAATAAGGCCCCTACAAATTGTATAAACCCCAGGAGTCCACAAAACCCGGATCTTCTTCCCCTGGCTCTTTTGATGGTAGCTGGCTGGCCTCCGGTGACTGTTCTAACAATGAGCATTCCACAAATAAGAGCTTCATCAGTATTTTGAAATACTTGAAACAACAAAGTGCTCTTGAATTCAGAGTCGACTTACATCATTTCAAGCAATTTCATTCATCAATAAAAGAAAAGGAAGTGCTGTTAAATTCTTTAAATAAAATTCCAATTGTAACTGCTTACATGGTTGCAACAAAGTGGTGATGGTGATTTGTAGAGGTAATTATCTAAAATGTTTGATGAAGAATTTTGTGTGGCACTTTCAAGCACAAAATATGTTAAAAAATTTATGTTCATAGAAACAAACTCAAATCTCTCCATGAAAATTTTGAAAAACTTTTATTTTGGAAGTGTTTACAAATTCAACATTTAGCATCTTTGCCAATTGTTTTCTCCAGGGGACTAAGGTACACAGAATTAGATAATCATATCCTCTTAACATTGGTCCATGGATATCATACTTTCATTTAGCTCTTTATAATAATTTAACATGCTATCCAAAACCAAAGCTAGTATCTTGGCTACAAGTAAAGATAAGTTCCCCCATCCTACCTCTGCCTCCCCCAAGGCTGCATTTTGACCTTCATGCATCCTAGATCCTTTTGCCTTCATGCCCATCCTCTACAAACACACACTACAAATATGAAAAACTATATTTTACAACTGCATTGGTATAAAGATGAATATGAAGATCAGATATTTTCTTTGACCTAAAAGTTTATTTTTCTTCTCTCAAGGTACGGTAGGCCCAAGGCATTGTACCTATTGTACCTAATGGGTAAGTTTGCCCTGCCCCCCTCCCTGATGTAACCATCCCCCTGGGTCCTGTGTTTATTATTATTTGGTTTTCTTTTATATCATAATTTAATGCAACTATATGCATTCCTTAAAGGAAAATTTTTAATATTACTTGTTCTTAACTTTCTAAAACTATATATTGTATATAATCTTTAGAGAGTGACTTCTTTCAGTTGCTATTAGGTTGGTAAGGCTATTTCATGTTTGAAGCACATTCTGTAGTTCATTCATTTTGACTGTTGTATATTGTGTGTGAGTATATCATAGTTCATTCATCACTCTCCCATTGATGGGTATTGTATTAGTCAGCCAAAGGGGTGCTGATGCAAAACACCAGAAATTGGTTGGTTTTTATAAAGGGTATTTATTTGAGGTAGGAACTTACAGATACCAGGTCATAAAGTGTAAGTTACTTCCCACACCAAAGTCTATTTTCACGTTTGGAGCAAGACGGCTGCCCATGTCGGCAAGGGTTCAGGTTTCCTGGGTTCCTCCCTTCCAGGGTCTTGCTTCTCTCTGGGTTCAGGATTCCTTTCTTCCCAAGACTTTCTTCTTCCTAGTCTCAGGGTTCCTCTCTTTCTGGGGCTGGCTTCTCTTTACTCTGTGAGCTTACTTCCTGGGGCTCCAGCTTAAGGCTTCAGCATCAAGCTCCAACATCAAAAACCCTCAACTCTGTCCTTTGTCATATTTTTCATGACACCACCAACGGGTGGGGACTCAACACCCTAATGACGTGGCCCAGTCAAAGCCCTAATCATAACTTAATTATGCCCAGGTACAGACCAGGTTACGAGCATAATCCGATATCTATTTTTGTAATTCACAACCATATCAAACTGCTACAGGTATTTTTTGGTCTTTCCTACAGGAACAAACAACCCCAGGATTTCAAGGACTTATAAACCCTTTTATTTCTAGCTCTCATTCTGAGTGTCTGAGGTCTGCTGCAGCTTTGGTGGAGATGGGTACTTTGCCTGTAGGGAAGCCTGAAAAAGCTGAAAAGGGAATGAATAATTATGAACTAATAATGCTATTTTCTCCAGATTGTTTCCAGTTTTTACTGTGTGAAGAGTGCTGGTGAGTAAAACTGCTGGGTCATGAGGTATGTGAATCTTCAGCTGTAGAAAATAGTGTCAATCTTTTCCAGAATGGTTTCACCAGTTTACACCGCCACAGGCCATGTATGAAAAATGCAGGGATCCACATCCTTTCCAACATTTGGTAGCATTAGACTTCTAACCATTGCAAATTGAATGGAAGCAAAATGGTGTCTCACTGTAGATTTGTGTTTTCCTGATCACCAGTGACCTCTAACATCTCTTCACATTTGTTGGCAGGATGTGTTTTCTCTTCTTTGAGATGCCTGCTCATACCTTGTTTAGTTTCTAAATTTTTTATATGAACAGTTGTGGGTTTACAGAAACCTTAGGCAGGAATTACAAAGCTTCCATACACCCTTAAACACACCGCTTTCCCTATGATTAACATTTTGCAGTATGTAGCACCATCATTACAATTGTAGCAGTTTGATATTGTTGATGAATTCCAAAAAGAAATATTGGATTATTTGTAAACTTGTCTTTTCCTCTGGGCATATTAGATTATATTAGAATAATCAAGTAAACCTCTTGTGCCAGTAGGACATTGAGTTCCACCCCTTGGTGGGTGGGGACTCACAGATAAAAGACATGGCAAAGGACAGAGGTTTTTTAATGTTGGAGTTTGATGCTGAAGTTTTAAGCTGGAGTCCTGGGAAGTAAAGTCACAGAGGAAAGAGAAGAAAGACCCGGAAAGAGAGGAAACCTGAGCCTGGAGAGAAGCAAGACCTGGGAAGAGAAGAACCCAGAAAACCTGAGCCTTGACAGATGTTGGCAGCCATTTTTCTCCAAGTGGAAATAGTCTTTGGTAAGGGAAGTAACTTATGTTTTAGGGCCTGGCATCTACAAGCTCCTACCCCAAATAAATACCCTTTATAAAAGCCAACCAATTTCTGGTATTTTGCATCAGCATCCCTTTGGCTCACTAATACAGAATTTGGTACTAGGAGGGGGATCATGCTTTTGCAATTACCAAAATGCTGGAACAATTTTATAAATGGGTAAGGGGCATTTTTTGGAGGAATTGTGAAATGTTTAGAAGAAAAGACCTACTGTGCTTTGAAGAGACTGTTGATAGCAATATGGATGCTAAAGAGACTTTTTATGATGTCTTAGAAGTAATTGAAACTATTATTGGAAACTGGAGGAAAGATAATCCACGTTTTAAAGTTGCAGAGAACTTAGCAAGATTAACTCCTGATGTTTTATGGAAGGCAGAATTGGAAAATGGTGCGCCTGGGCATTTAGCTGAAGAAGTTTCCAAAGTAAACTCAGAGAATTCAGCTTGGCTTCTTTTTGCAGCTTATAGCAAAATGCTAGACAAGTGAGATAAGCTGACAACTGAACTATTGGGCACAAAGAAAATAGAAACTGATTCCAGAAATTCAAGCCTCTGGAAATCAAGTCCCCAGAAGAAAGTGCCCCATTTGAGGATTTAACTAAATTTGAAACTTGTAAGTCAGGACTGAAGATGCAGTTATCTCAGAAAGATTTGTGGAAAGTCTTACTATCTGATGGCTTGGACCTGCTTCCTGCATGCCAAACCAACAACTTTTTGAGAGATCTGTATGAACAAAACCACTGTCAGCCTGGAATTAAAAGGACATGGAAAGGAGAAATGGAAGGAGAAACAGCTTTAAGAGGAAAACCATGGAAGCTGAGATCTGGAATTAAGACATTACCTTGGTCAAAGAGAGGAACAGAGAGGGTGAGTTTGCCTCAGCAGTTGAAAAGGGTGGATGTTCCTGCTCAACGTTCAGGGAGAGTTTTGCCACTCCAGGGTACAGAGAGGGTGGAGTACATTCCTCAAGGATTAGGGCAGTTAAGGTCAGAACCCCAAAAGTCTGAGAGGGATGGACATGTCCCCCATGGATTAGGGAAGGCCAAGTGGTGAGCTCGTTGTTCTGAGAGGGCTGAGCCACCATGCAAAAGGTTAAGGAAGTCCAGGTGGTCAACTCATTGCTCTAAGAGGACTGAGCCAGTTTGCCAGAGGTTAGGGGGAATGTTGTCTTCATATCACTGTCCTAGGGAGGTTAAGACTCTAACCCAAAGATTGGGAAAGATGTGGCAATCACCCCAACACTATTTGAGGGTGAGGTCTGGAGCTTGGTTGATACCCAGATGCCTGATGAGGGTGGAACCAAGAAAATGGCTGTTGGACAAGCTGGTGGAAAGAGTGGGCCCCCATGTGGCCCTAAGGAGAAGAAACCATCATCTTAAGAACAACTTTGAGGGAAGCAGACTTGGCCCAATGGATGGGGCATCTGCCTACCACATGGGAGGACTGCAGTTCAAACCCTGGGCCTCCTTGACCCGTGTGGAGCTGGACCATGCGCAGTGCTGATGCGCACAAGGAGTGCCGTACCACGCAGGGGTGTCCCCCGCGTAGGGGAATCCCACGCACAAGGAGTGTGCCCTGTAAGGAGAGCCACCTAGCATGAAAGAAAGTGCAGCCTGCCCAAGAATGGCACCGCACACACAGAGAACTGACGCAGTAAGATGACGCAACAAAAAGAAACACAGATTCTCTGCGCTGCTGATAAAGATAGAAGCAGTCACAGAAGAACACACAGTGAATGGACACAGAGAGCAGACAACTGGGGGGAGGGGCGGGGGGCAAGGGGAGGGAAAAAAAATCTTAAAAAAAAAAAGAAAAACTCTGAGACTTTGAAATCGAGTAGAGGATGCCCTGAAGGTCTACTGAACTGTAGAAAAATTGACTCATGTTTCCCTCCCAATTTCTCCTTATTGTAATGAAAATGTTTATCCTTTGTTTGTCCTTTTGTGTATTGGAAGCAGATGAATTGTTTTGTACGTTTCAGACATCTATAGCAGACAGGACTTTACCCCAAGACAAACGGTATTTGTTTAAATTGATTGTGATATGATTTAGTACTTGCATTGTTACTGATTTAAGGTTTTATTTGAATATTGTAATTTCCTTTTGGAATTCAGAGGGTGGAGTGTAGTAGTTTGATATTATTGATGAATTCCAAAAAGAAATATTGGATTATGTTTGTAAACTTGTCTTTTCTTCTGGGCATTTTAGATTATATTGTACCACCAAGGAGCAGGGAGTCACAGATAAAAGACATGGGAAAAGGACAGAGTGGAGATTTTTAATGTTAGAGTTTTAATGTTGGAGTTTGATGCTGAAGTCTTAAACTGGAGCCCTGGGAAGTAAGCACACAGAGGAAAGAGAAGCAAGTCCTGTGAAGGGAAGAACCTAGGAAGCCTGAGCCCTGACAGACATCAGCAGCCATTTTTCTCCAACAAGTGGAAATAGACTTTGATGAAAGAAGTAATCTATGTTTTATGGCCTGGTATCTGTAAGCTCCTGCCCCAAATAAATACCCTTTATAAAAGCCAACAAGCTTCTGGTATTTTGCATCAGCACCTCGTTGGCTGACTAATACAACAATTCATGAAACAGTATTATTATATTTATGCTATAGCTTTAATGCACTGTTTCCGTTCTGTTGTACAGTTCTGTGGGGTTTGTTGTTGTTGTTGTTTTGGTGTGTGTGTGTGTGGTAACTTATACACAACCTAAAATTTCCCTTTTTTCCCCTTTACAAATATACTATTTCGTGGTGTTAATTACATATACAGAGTTGTGCCTCCATCCCCATCATCCATTGGCAAAACCTCAAACAAACTTCACAGCAATTAAACATTAACTTCCCATTCTCTCCCTTTCTTAGGCCCTGGGAACCTCTTCTAGTTTCTAACTTCATGAGTATGCTCTTTTGCTTATTTCATATAAGTGAGATTATACAGTACTTGTCTCTCTGTGTCTGGCTTATTTCACTCAACATGTCTTTAAGATTCATCCATGTTGTAGCATGCATCAGAAATTCATTCCTTTTTAAGACCAATTGTATGCATACATATTTTATTTATCCATTCATCTGTTGATGGACATTTTGGTTGCTTCCACATTTTGGCAATTGTGAATAATGCTGCTATGAACATCAGTGTGCAAACGTCTGTTCAAGTCCCTACTTTCAACTCTTTTAGGTATATACTTAGAGGTGGGATGACTAGGTCATATAATAATTCTATACATAACTTCCCAAGCAATTGCCATCCTTTTCTCACAGTGCCTGCACCATTTTACATTGCCAGCAACAATGTACAAGTGATACTATTTCTCCACATCCTCTCTAGCACTTGTTGTTTTCGAGGGGTCTGAGATGGTATCTCATTGTAGTTTTGATTTGCACTTCCCTGGTGGCTAATTTTTTTGAGTATCTTTTCACGTGCTTATTAGCCATTTGTATAATTTCTTGGGAGAATATCTACTCAAGTTTTTTCTCCATTTTAAAATTGGGTTGTGTATCTTTTCGTTGTTGAAATGTAGAAGTTTTTTGGATATTAAACCCTTATTAGATATATGGTTTCCAAATATTTTCTGCCATTCTGTAGGTTGTCATTTTAGTTACTTGATAGAGTTTTTTGATGCACAGAGGTTTTTTATTTTGATGAGGTCCCATTTATCTAGTTTTTCATTTGTTGCTCGTGATTTTGGTGTAAAGTCTAAGAAACCACTGCCTATCACAGGTCCTGAAGATATTTGCCTTTGTTTTCTTCTAGGAGTTTTATGGTTTCAGTTCTTATATTTAGGTCTCTGATCCACTTTGAGTCAATTCTTGTTTATGGTTTGAGGTAGGAGTCCACCTTCAATATTTTGCATATGGCTATCTACTTTTATGAACACCATTTGTTGAAGACTATTTGTATAAGTCAACCAAAGGGGTGCTGGTGCAAAGCACCAGAAATCTGTTGACTTTTATAAAGTGTATTTATTTGCAGTAAAAGTTTATAATTACAAGGCCCTAAAGAGTACAACTCAAGGTTACTTGCTCACCCAAAGTCTGTTGCAACATGTTGGCAGAAGATGGTGGGTAATGTCTGTGAGGGTTCAGCCTTCCTTCTTCCTCTTAAGGTTCCATGGTTCTAGCATCTTCCAATCTCAGCTATAGGCTGGCATCAGGTTTGTCTCTCTCCCTGGGGTTCATTTCTTTCTGGGCCCAGCTGCTCACTTCTCTTTATAAGGTCAGCTGTAGACTATCAGGCTCATCCCTCCTCTGGGGCCTCAGGATCCTCTGTGTATCTTCTCTGTGGGTCTCCTTGTGAGAGTCTTTTATCAGTCCACTAAGGGGATGGGGACTCAACCCTCCATGCCCCTAATGATATGGTCAAATCAAAGCCCTAATTTTAACAAAATTTAATCAAAGGCATCTCAACTGAATCTTATACAATCAAAGGGTATCCCATCCAGAGGAACAGACCAGTTTACAAACATAATCTATATCTCTTTTTGGAATTCATAAATAATATCAACTGCATACTATTCTTTCCCCACTGAGTGGACTTGGAAACTTTGTCAAAGATCATTGACCAAAGGTGTGAGGGTTGAATTCTGAACTCTCAATTTGATTCTATTGGTCTATGTGGCAGTTTGGTATGGTTTATGAATTCCAAAAATATATATTGGGCTGTTTTTGTAACTGGTCTGTTCCTCTGGGTGTATTAGATTTTATTAGATTCAGAGGTTTTACTTTTACTTTATTAAATCAAGATTAAGGTTTTTATTTGACCATGTCATTAGGGTGACTCGGTTTGAATCCCCACTTCCCCCCCACCCCCACCCCTTGTGGGCTATATAAATGGATGCTCAGTCAAAAATAGGGAAGTAAATACATGGAGAGGTAGAACACAGAGAGTTTAGTTTGGGACATTGGAGCCCTGGGAAGAGAGCCAAACTGTTCACCTGATAGTTGGCAGCTAAAGAGACCAGAGCCCTGAACAGATGAGAAAGCCCAGAAAGAAATGATCCCCAGGGAGAGAGATGAGCCTTATGCTGGCCTACAACTAAGATCAGAATAAGCTGGGACCATGGAGCCTTAGGAGTAAGGGAAAAGCTGAACCCTTGCAGAGACCGGCAGCCATCTTGCTCCAACATGTGGCAACAGACTTTGGTGAGGGAAGTAATTTACACTTTATGGCCTGGTATCTGTAAGCTCCTAGCCCAAATAAATACCCTTTATGTAAAACAACCAGTTTCTGGTATTTTGCATCAGCACCCCTCTGGCTGATTAATACAGCATCCTTGTCTTGTTCCTGATATTGGGGGAAAGATTTCAGTCTTTCACCATTGAGTATAATGTTAACAATGAGTTTTTCATTTATACCTTTTATCATGTTAAGGGTGTTTCCTTCTATGCCTAGTTTTTTGAGTGTTTTTATTAGGAAAGGGAGCTGAATTTTATCAAATGCCTTTTCTGTATCAATTGAAATGATCATGTGTTTTATTTCCTCATTCTATCAATGTGACATATTGTATTACTTTAACTGATTTCCTTACGTTGAACCACCCTTACATACCTGAGATAAGTCTCACTTGATCATTGTGTATAATTCTTTGTTGTTTCACTTTTTTTTATTTTTTAAAAGATACTTCAATTATATAAATGTTACAGAGAATATATAGGGGATTCCCATACCTCCTACTCCCCACACCTCTCACATTTTCCTACATTAGCAACATCTTTCATCCATGTGGTTCATTCATTGCAATTGATAAACACATTTTGGAGCACTGCTGCTAAGCAATGATTATAGTTCACATTGTAGTTTACACTTTCCTATTCAACTCTGTAGGTTATGGCCTGATATATAGTGGCCTGTATCTGTCATGGTAATATCATTTAGTATAATTCCCAAGTCCCAAAAATGCCCCTCTATTATACCTATTTTTCCATCTCCCTAACCCCAGAACTTCCATGGGTCACTGCCTCCACAATGGTATTTCTTCCATTGCTAGAATCACAATAAGGGAAGCAGATTTGCCTCAACTGAGAGCATCCACCTACCACATGGGAGGTCCAGAGTTCAAACCCAGGGCCTCCTGACCCGTGTGGTGAGCTGGCCCATGTGCAATGCTGATGCACGCAAGGAGTGCTGTGCCATACAGGGGAGTCCCCTAGCATAGGGGAGCCCCAACCACAAGGAGTGTGCCCCATAAGGAGAGCTGCCCAGTGTGAAAAAAATGCAGCCAGCCCAGGAGTGGTGTCACACACATGGTGAGCTGATGCAGCAAGATGACTCAACAAAAAGAGACATAGATTCCCCACACTGCTGACAAGAATACAAGCGGACACAGAAGAACACACAGCACATGGACACAGACAGCAGACAACTGGGGAGGTGGGGAAGGGAGAGAAATAAAAATAAATAAATAAATCTTAAAAAAAAAAGAATCACAATAAGTCTATAGTAGAATATTCATAAGTCTATTTTAGTCCATAGTTCATTTCCCAATCCTGAGTACTCTGGGATGGTGATGACTACTCCACCATTAATTGAGGGGCCTTTCAATCCCATGTGTCTGATGGATGGGACTCTCTTGCTTGCAGCTGTAGGTACCCTTGGTTCCGTGGTATGTTTTTTGTCCATCATCTCCTCCCCATTAGTTGTCCTGGGTGAATCCATTGAACTGGAGAGTAGGTATTGCAACTCCATTTTGATTCAGAGGTCAGCTGGCACATAGACAGCCCAAAGATTTAAGTGTCTTGGATGTACACCTACCAACTCTGGTACTAATTATACATTCAAATAGAAGGACAGAAGAGTCATGCATAAGGAAATCAACACTGAGTCTAATTCTTGTCACACTGGGGAGCATAAATACTAGATCAAGGCTCACTGGTAAGGGACCAAATTCCTGAGCTACCTTCCCTGACTATAGTGTCTGGATGTCTCCATATCCCTGATGAGGTTCACTTTTTGGGGTAGTATCTACTTTGGCTGTCAATAAGATCCTGTTGAGATGTGCATAAGCACTACCTCTGGGATGGCCTCCTGACTCACTTTGAAGTCTCTCAGACATACAAACTCATTTGTCATTAGCTTTTCCCCCTTTTGGTCAAGGTCTTTTTTTTCCTTTTTTTTCCCCAGATGCATTGCTTCTTGGTACTTGATAGCAATCCCTTGGTGCCAGGGAGGCTCATCCTGGGAGTCATGTCCCATGCTGGGAGGAACTTATTGCTTTTATATGCTGAGTTTGGTTTAGAAAGGAGCCACATTTGAGCAACAAGGAGACTCCCAGTAGGTAACTCTTAGGTACCCAATGTCACTAGGCTAAGTTTCAATTTCAAGAGCAAGGGCTCTTATAAGCATAGTCATCAATATCAGGGGTCCTTCAATGGACCATCCTCCTTCACAAGTCATTGTCCTTGTACTTGGGGCATTCTTGATATTCCATTAGACAATGTGGCAGAGCTCCCCCAGATAGGAATTTGATATTCTTTTGGTTATTGTGTGAATCTCCACCCACCATGACAATGCCCCATGAGCATTTGAATACATTTATATGACTTATATGTATACCCAGATGAACTTCCTCCCATGTATCTCTCCTCACTAATACCCCACACCAATGATCCTCCTCTGCCACAGTTGTAACCCTTCTGTGATCTAAAACCTTTTCAAAAATGAAGCCAATAAAATAGCCACATACAATTAATAAGAAAATGAGCCACTCTCTAAGCCAAACTCAGCATGTAAATGCATTACCTTCCCCCCAGAGTGGGACATGACTCCCAGGGATGAGCCTTGCTGGCACCTAGGGACTACTACCAAGCACCAGCTGACCTTGTAACTAGAAAAAGAGTTGAATAAAAGGGTGAACTCAGACCAGAATATCTCAGCCTACATATAATATCAGGTGTTAAAAACTGCTTTTTGACCTTGGATAAAAGGGGGAAAAGGAAAGGACGAATGAGTTTATATGGCTATGAGCCTGCAAAAAAGAGTTGGGCGGTCATCAGAGGGGTAATGCTTACACATGCCTCAGTGGACCAGAGACAGCCAAAGTAGATAGAAACCCAGGTATTGGTTCTCCTGAGGGCTACGGAGACCCACAGGTTCTATGGTCTTGGCAGATGGCTCAACTTTGGAATTTGTGTTCCTGAGTGTGATGGAGTTAGACTCAGATATGACCTTTCTACACATGCCTCTTCTATTACTTTTACTGGACTTGTGGTTGGTGTTTGGGTTGGTGTGTGCTCAGGAGACCTGAATCTCTGGATTGTCCATGTGACAGCCAGGCCCTGAACCTCAGCAGATTTGCAACTCCTACCCTCTAGTTTATTAGACTTACCCTGGCCAGCTAACAGGGAGGTGAAGAAGATCAACCACCACACCAAGGAGCCAAGAGTACCTACAACTGCAAGCAGGAGAATTGCATCCATCATCCGTGTGGAATCTAAGCCCCTCTTGATGAAGAGGGGAACTGGACTTAACCATCCCAGGGTCCACAGGATGGAGGTATAGAGTATAGATTAAAGTGGACTTACTGGTGCTCTGCTGGGGAACTATTGTGATTAGTACAGGAAGAAATTGTAATATCGATGTGGAGAAAGTGGCCACAGTAGCTACTGAGAGTAGGGAGAGGGAAGAAGAGATATGATGTGGGTGCATTTTCAGGATTTGGAGTTGTCCTGGGTGGTGCTGCAGGGACAGATGCTGGACATTGTGTGTCCTGCCATAGCCCACTGGGTGGAATGGGGGAGAGTGTAGACTAAATTGTAGATCACTGTCCATGTGGTGCAGCAGTGCTCCAAAATGTATTGACCAGGTGCAGTGAATGTGCCACGATGATGGAAGAGGTTGTTGATGTGGGAGGAATGGGGGGTATATGGGGACCTCATATTTTTTGAATGTAACATTTAAAAGAAAATAAAGAACAAGAAGAAGAAAAAAAGAAGCTATTAAAATATCATAGTATCAGTAGAATACTGATGTTCTACTACAGAACTATTGCGACTAGTAATGGAAGAAATTGCAGCATTGATGTGGAGAAAGTAGCCACGGTAGTTGCTGAGAGCAGTGAAAGGTAAGAAGAGATGTGATGTGGGGGCATTTTCGGGACTTAGAGTTGTGCTAAATGATTTTGCAGGGACAGATGCTGGACATTATATATCCAGACATAATCCACTGAATAGACTGGGGGAGAGTGTAAACTACAATGTAAACTATTATCCATGTGGTACAGCAGTGCTCCAAAATGTATTCACCAAATGCAATGAATGTGCCACAATGATGAAAGAGGTTGTAGACATGGGAGGAGCGGGGTGTGGGGGGTATATGGGAACCTCCTATGTCTTTTAATATAACGTTTTGTGTGATCTATTAACTTTTTAAAAAGATAACTAAAAAATAAAATTAAATTTAAAAAATGAAAAAATATTTAAAGAAAAAGACTTTTTTTTTTTTACATTTTGCCTTTTATCACTGTAAGACTGTTGCCCTGTATGTACAGGGACATTTTCTTCTATTTATTTCCCCAGTGTCTTACTTTTTTTTTTTTTTCATTTTTTCTTCAAAGAAGTTTTAGGTCACAGAAGAGTCACATACTTCTCATATACCCAACATATGCCCCCTTTCCCCTTTTCCCCTTTCCCCCATCAATAACATTTTATGTGTTGATGGTATATCTGTTACAATTGATGCACAAATACTGAAACATAGCTACTAACCATAGTCAGTGGTTCACATTATGGTTTACATTTTGGCCTGACCTGTATCCCTCATTGCAAGATCATGCAGAACACTTCCATTATCCCCAAAATGGCCCCTGTCCCATTTATTTTATTCCTCCCTCCCCCTCCCCTTCAGGCCCACAGCGACCACCAGGCTTCACTCCTTGAAAGACAAGAGTCTCAGTTACTTGCATCTTCACTGAAGCCTTGACACACTGGTCTGTCCTCCCCAATTATGCACCGCCAATGCTCTCAAGTGACTCCTGTCCCTCTACTTGAGAACATAGTGGCCCTCCCTAGGATGGGAGTCCAACACCTTCCCACTCATGATGTGGGTCTCTACCCACTCACGCAACACACTATGCCAAAATGATCACTCACATGCTCCCTAGAAGCCTGCCCCAGGTATGCCCTGACCCAAAAGCCCCACATCCAACACCCTAAACCAGTAACTCTTCCTTGTCATATTGCAAAATAGGCATTTCCAACATTGTATTAATAATTTCAACCGCATACCCGCCAATCCCTACTGTTCACCTGCTCCCTTCCCCAACCCTCCCCCCAGTTCCATGGACCATCCAACCCACCCTCCCCATCCTACCCCCCTGTCAAACCTGTACCACCCAACCCAATAGTATCACTATACCCTGCCACGTCCCTTCACTGCACAACTACATGCTTCTACCTTGCAAGATTTTGCCCATATGGGCATTGGCTCACAACCTTCTTCTCTCTTTCTATTTCCTGTAAACTTGTCTTCCAGACTTTAGCTCTGAGAGTGTGCTCAGTTTGCTTGATTTTTATCAGTAAGGTTTTATAATATTTGTCCTTCAATGCCTGGTTTGCTTCACTCAACATAGTCCTCAGAGTTCATCCATGTTATCCCGTGTGCTAGTACTGTATTCCTTCTTACAGCTGAGTAATATTTCATTGAATGTATATACCACATTTTGTTTTTCCATTCCTCAGTTGATGAGCATTTGGGTGGATTCCAGCTTTTGGCAATAGTGAATAATGCCACTACGAACATTGGTGTGCATATATCTATTCATGTCCTTGCTTTCAATTCTTCTGGGTATATACCTAGCAGTGGAATTACTAGATCATATGGCAGATCTATAGTTAGTTTTTTGAGGAACTGCCAAACTGTTCTCCACAATGGCTGCATCATTCTACATTCCCACCAGCACTGGATGAGGTTTCCCTTTCCTCTGCATCCTCTCCAACATTTGTAGTTCTCTGTTTTTTTAATAGCCATCAGTCTAATGGGTATAAGGTCGTACCTCATTGCAGTTTTGGTTTGCATTTCCCTAATAGCTAGTGATGTTGAGCATCTTTTCACGTGCTTTTTAGCCATTTGTATTTCTTCTTTGAAGAAATTCAAATCCCTTGCCCATTTTTAAAATGGGTTGTCTTTTTATTTCAAGGTGTAGGATTTTTTTTTAGATGATAGGTAGTAGACTCCTATCAGAATAAATAATTACCAAATATTTTCTCCTATTGTGTAGGCTGCCTTTTGACTTTCTTGACAAACTCCTTTGAGGTGCAAAAGTTTTTAATTTTTAGGAGGTCTCATTTGTCTATTTTTTTTCCTTTTGCTGCTTGTGCTTTGGGTGTGAAGTTCATTAAATCATTTTCTATTACTCAGTCCTGTAGATGTTTCTCTACATTATCTTCCAAGGTCTTTATGGTCTTGGCTCTTATATTTAGATTTTTGTTCCATCTTGAGTTGATTTTTTTATAAAGTGTGAGATGGCGTTCCTCACTGTACCAGTTTGATATGGTTATGAATTCCAAAAATAGATAATGGGTTATTCTTGTAATCTGGTCTGTACCCCACCAAAGGGTAGGGACTCACAGATAAAAGGCATGGCAAAGAACAGAATCAAGGGTTTCTGATGTTGGAGTCTGATGTTGGAGTTTGATGCTGAAGACTTAAGCTGGAGCCCTGGGAAGTCAGCACACAGAAGAAAGAGAAGCCAGCCCCTGGAAGACAGGAACCTTGAACCCAGAGAAAAGCAAGCTCCAGGAAGCCTGAACTCTTGCAGATGTTGGCAGCCATCTTACTCCAGATAAACTTTGGTGAGGGAAGTAACTTATGCTTTATGGCCTGGTATTGGTAAGCTCCTACCCCAAATAAATATCCTTTATAAAAACCAACCAAGTTTTTGGTATTTTGCATCAGCACCCCTTTGGCTGACTAATATACTCACTCATTCTTTTGGTATGGAATCCAGTTCTCCAAGCACTATTTATTGTAGAAGTCATTCTCTCCCAGTTGAGTAGGCTTGGTGGCCTTGTCAAATATCAGATGACTGTATATGCAATATCTATATCAGATATCAGAACTCTTGATTCAGTTCCATTGGTCACTTTGTCTATCCTTATACCAATACCATGCAGTTTTGACCACTGTAGCTTTGTAGTATGTTTTAAAGTCAGGTAGTGTGATTCCTCTAATTTCATTTTTCTTTTCCAATATGTCTTTGGTTATTTGGGGCCTCTTGCCCTTCCTAATAAATTTCATAGTTAGTTTTCCAATTCATTAAAAAATGCTATGTTGATTTTTATTGGGATTATGTTAAATCTGTATGCAAGTTTGTGTAGGATAGACATCTTAATGATGTTTAGTGTTCCTATTCATGAACAGGGAATATTCTTCATTTACTTAAGTCTTCTTTGATTTCCTTTAATAGTGTTGTGTAGATTTCTGCATATAAGTCATTTACATCTTTAGTTAAACTTATTCCTAGGTATTTTTTTAAGATTTATTTTTTTATTTATTTCTACCCCCTTCCAACCATTATCTGCTCTCTGTGTCCATTCGCTGTGTGTTTCTTCTGTGTCTGCTTGCATTCTTGTCAGAGGCACCAGGAATTTGTGTCTTTTTTTGTTGCATCATCTTGTTTTGTCAGCTCTCTGTGTGTGCAGCACCACTCCTGGGCAGGCTGTGCTTTTTTCACATGGGACGGCTCTCCTTGCATGTGTGGCTCCCCTTTGTGGGGGACACTCCTGTGTGGCATGGCACTCTTTGCATGCATCAGCACTGTGTGTGGGCTAGCTCACCACACAGGTCAGAGGCCCTGGGTTTGAACCCTGGACTTCCCATATGGTAGGCAGATGCTCTATCAGTTGAGCCAAATCTGCTTCCCTATTCTAGGTATTTGATTCTTCTAGTTGCTATTGTATATGGTATTTTTTCCTGGTTTCCTCCTCAGATTGCTCATTATTGGTGTACAGAAATGCTACTGATTTTGTGCAACAATCTTAAAACCTGTGACTTTACTAAACTCACTCATTAGCTCTATAAATTTTGTTGTAGATTTCTCAGGACTTTCTATGTATAAGATCCTGTCATCTGCAATACAGTCAAGTTTTTACTTCTTCCTTTCCAATTTGGAAGTCTTTTATATATATTTTTTTGCTTACGTGCTCAGGCAAGTACTTCTAAAACAATGTTAAAGAGGAGTGGTAATAGTGGGCATCCTTGCCTAGTTCCCGATCTGAGAGGGAAAGCTTTTAGGATTTCACCATTGTATATGATGTTCGCTGTGGGTTTTTCATATATACCCTTTATCATGTTGAAGAAGTTTCCTTCTATCCCTATCTTTTGTAGTTGTTTTTTTTTTAAATCAGGACAGGGTGCTGTATTTTGTTGAACGCTTTTTCTACATCTATAGAGATGATCATGTGATTTTTTTTTCAGTTTGTTTATGTGGCATATAACATTGATTATTTTCTTATATTGAACCATCCTTGCATACCAGGGATGAAGCCCACTTGGTCATGGTGCATTATTCATTTGCTGTATTGTTAAATACAATTAGCAAGTATTTTGTTGAGGATTTTAGCATCTAAGTTCATTAGATAGACTGGCCTATAGTTTTGCATTCCTGTGGTATCCTTGTTTGGCTTTGGTATTAGGTATATTATGTTGATTAATTTTCTTATGTTGAACCAGCCTTGCATACCAGGAATAAATCCCACTTGGTTGTGATGTATAAGCTTTTTGATATGTTGTTGGATTCAATTTGCAAGTATTTTGTTTAGAATTTTCACATCTATGTTCATTAGAAAGATTGGTCTGTAATTTTCTTTTTTTGCAGTGTCTATCTGGCTTTAGAATTAGGGTGATGTTGGCTTCATAAAACATGGTAGATAGTTTTCCCTCCTCTTCAATTTTTTGGAAAATTTTTAAACAGGATTGGTATTAATTCTTCTCAAAATGCTTGGTAGAATTCACTTGTGGAGCCATTCAGTCCTGGTCTTCTCTTCCTTGGAAGATTTTTGATGACTGATTCAATCTCTTTAAGTGTAACTGGTTTGTTAAGTTCTTATATTTCTTATAGTGTCAATGTAGGTTGTTTGTGAGTTTCTAGAAATTTGTCCATTTCATCTAGGTTGTCTAGTTTGTTGGTATACAGATTCTCATAATATCTTCTTATGATCCTTTTTATTTCTGTGGTGTCGGTTGTAACTCCGCCCCTTTCATTTCTATTTTATTTATTTGCATCGTCTGTCTTTTTTTCTTTGCTAGTCTAGCTAGGGGTTTGTCAATTGTATTGGTTTTCTCAGAGAACCAGGTTTTGGTTTTGTTGATTTTCTCTTTTGTTTTGTTTTGTTTTTCTCTCAATTTCATTTATTTCTGCTCTAATTTTTATTATTTCTTTCCTTCTCCTTGCTTTGGTAATGGTTTGCTGTTCTTTTTCTAGTTTCTTCAGTTGTTCAGTTAGATCTTTGATTTTAGCTGTCTCTTCCTTTTTTAACACGTCACTTAGTGCTATAAATTTCTCTCTCTGGACTGCCTTCACTATTTCACATAAGTTTTGGTAAGTTGTGTTCTTATTTTAATTCCTCTCAATACATTTACTAATTTCACTTACAACTTCTTCTTTGATCCATTGATTGTTTAGGAGTGTGTTGTTCAACCTTCACACATTTGTGAATTTATCTCTTTCCTGTCTATTATTGATTTCCAGTTTCATTTCATTATGATCTGATAAAGTGCTTTGTATAATTTCAATCTTTTTATTTTTATTGAAACTTGCATTGTGACCTAACATATGGTCTAACCTGAAGAAAGATCCATGAGCACTTGAGATGAATATACAACCTGCTGAGTTTGGGTGCAACATTCTGTATATGTCTGTTAGGTCTTACTTGTTTATCGTATTGTTCAAGTTTTCTGTTTCCTTTTTGTTCTTCTAATTGTTCTATCTAATATGTGAGTGGTGCACTGAAGTCTCCAACTATTATTGTAGAGCAGTCTATTTCTCCCTTCAGTTTTGCCAGAGTTTGCCTCATATATTTTGGGGCACCCTGGTTAGATGCATAGATATTTAGGACTGTTATATCTTCCTGATGGACTGTCCCTTTTATTAATATACAATGGCCTTCTGTATCTCACAACTTTTTTGCATATTTTAAAGTCTGTTTTGTCCGATATTAGTATAGCTACTCTTGCTTTTTTTTGGTTACTATTTGCACAGAGTATCTTTTTCCAACCTTTCACTTTCAGTCGTTTTGTATCCCTGGGTCTAAGATGAGTCTCTTGTAGGTAGCATAGGGATGACTCATTTTTTCTTATCCATTCTGTCTGCCTATATCTTTTGATTGGGGAGTTAATCCAGTCACATTCAATGATATTACTGTAAATGCATTATTTACTTCCACCATTTTATTCTTTGGTTTTCATATGTTCTGTCTTATTTTTATCAGTCTATTTACTCTTTTGGTTTTCCTTTCTGCTATTCTTTCTTCTATTCTCCCCTCCAAGCCTATCTCTCCTGTCAGTTTATTTCAGGTTCTAAGGCTTCCTTTAATATTTTCTGCAAAGGTGGATTCTTTTTGACAAACTCTTTTAATTTCTGTTTGTTTGTGAATATTTAGACTTACCTTTACATTTGAAGGATAATTTTGCTGGATAAAGAATTCTCAGCTGGCATTTTTTTCTCTTTCAGTGTCCTTTTTGTATTATACCATTGTCTTCTTGCCTCCATGTTTTCTAATAAGAAATCCACACGAAGTCTTTTGGGCATCCCCTTTATGTGATGGTTTTCTTCTCCCTTGCTGCTCTCAGAATTTTCTCTCTGACTTTTGACATTCTGAGTAAAATGTGTCTTGGAGGAGGTCTATTTGCATTTATTCTAATTGGGGTATGGTGGTCTTCTTGAATATGTAGGTTTGTTTCTTTCATGAGAGTTGGGAAACTTTCAGCTATTATTTCCTCAGATACTCTTTTTGCCCCCTTTCCCTTTTCTTCTCCTTCTGTAACTCCCATGACATGTACATTGCTGCATTCATATTATCCTTGAACTCACTGAGCCTCTGCTTTTTTCCATTCTTTTCTTCCTTTGTTCTTTTCTCTCTTCAATTTCAGCTGTTTTGTCTTTGGTATCACTTATCCTTTCTTTTATCATTTCATTCTGCTGTTATATGCCTCTAAAGTATTTTTTAACTCACCTGTCATGGCTTTCATTCCCATGAGCTCTGTTACTTTTTGATTCAGGTTTTCAAATTCTTCTTTGTGCTCACTCAATGTCTTCTTGATGTAGTTTATCTCTTTAGCCATATAGTCTTTCATTTCATTAATAAGATTTTGAAAATTTGTGTGCATCTCCTTGATTTGTTGTCTCCAATCCTGCTTCTCTTCTGGGTTTTGATTTATTCCTTTTCTTGGGCCATGTCTTCCATTTTCTTAGTATGGCTCATAATTTTTTGCTGATATCTAGGCATCTGATTAGGATAATGAGTTTACTCAGATGCTCTATTTCTCTCTCTTTCATAGGGAATTAGTGGCGGGAGGCTGTGTGTTACTGCTCACTGATTCAACCTGTTTTGAGTGTTTGGATTGTCCCTGTTATTTGCTCAAAACTGGGCTCTGGACCCAGTAATGGGTTGCAGACCCACTTTCTAGGACCTTGGGGAGGGAGGCTATAAAGACCAGAAAAAGCCTGTCTTATTTACTTTTAATTTTTTCATGTGAACTTCCTCGGTCTGCCAGCTGATGGTGCTCTTTGGCAGCCCTCTCAGTTCAATGCCTTGTTGGAGAGTGTTCTCTGCAACACAGACCAGATCAATGTGATAGAGGTTCTCTCCTGGAGTCTAGGAGACTTTAATTCAAACTTTCTAAGAGGTAGTTCTCCAACCTTTGCTGGCAGCCCCCTCTTTTTTCCTGGGTAGGGAATAATTCCACTCCCCTCTGCATCTTCAATAACCAGTCCTGGTCAGTAGAGATGGAGATTGAGAGGGTCATATCTCTTTAGTCCCAAGCGAGCTTCCAAAGCAAACAATGGCATGGCTCCATCTGGCCTGGAAGGGTTTGTGGGACACAGCAGACCAAATTTGTTGGTGAAAAGCTTAGTCAGGGGAGCAGATGTGGCTCAAGCAGTTGAGCACCTGTTTCCCACATGGGAGGTCCCTGGTTCATTTCCCAATGCCTCCTACAAACAAACAAGCAAAACAAATGAAAAATCAATGCAGGGGAGCTGATGTGGCTCAATGGTCCAGTGTTGACTTACTACACACAAGGATCTGGGCTTGTTTATTCCCTGGGCCCTGGGCCCCTAGTACCTAAAAAAAAAGTCAGCCTGAGGCTGTGTTCCTCTCTCTCTTTTTTCCTGGGGTGGTGGCTCCCTGTGACCCCTTTTGTCTATAGCCACAAGCCCTGAGGTCTGAGAATTCAAAAGTGTCTATATATGGGGGAGGATGCCAGCAGTAGGAGCTGCTGCTTTTAACTCACAATTTTGCCATTGCAATTCTTTTCCTTTGTCTCTCTCTCTCTTCTGGGTGGTGTCCAGCCTTCCCATAGTGTCCTAAACCCTAGAAGACTTTTTTGGCAGGACATTTCAGCTTGTCTTTTAGTTATTTTTCTGGGAAAGAAGAGAGTCCCATGCCTTTCTACTCCACCATCTTCCAGAAGTCCTGTAGGGTACTCTTGTTTCCTGTTTCTGGTGAGCCTCTTTGTATGCATATCCTTGCTGTTGGCTAGGGTCCAGCCCTGGGCCTATGTGGCCTTCCGTCCCCATGCCTGAATGTGCATGGAGTTCCACATCACTGCCACGGGTGGCTCTGTGGCCAGCGACCATGGCAGGAGGTGACTGGGCTGGAGGCTGCCATAGTGTGACTCTTAAACCACATGAGACATCATGTGGGGGCAGGGTCTGATCTGGCAGGTTCCAGTGCAGATCTACCTTCTTTTTTGGCAGGTTTTCTTTTTCTTCAAATCAGCATTTGTGAAGTCTTTCTCTTGTCTCTAGCCTCCTCCAGTGATCCAAGCAAATAGTATGCGTCTTTTTATTTAGTTGTCTCTGCACGGAAAGTTTCCTGGGGATGTCGCACACTGCTACCTTGATGACATCACCTAAACCTCTGCTCATATCTTTTGTCCAGTTTTTTAAATTTTAATTTTCTTACTGATTGTATGTTTTAAAAATACATTCTTCATAGTATTCCTTGGTTGCTTATTGTGTTTACATTCTATCCTACCAGCTCATGACGTGTCTTTTGTTGAATGCATGTTCTTAATTTTAATAAATGCAAGTTTGTCAATCTTTTATTCTTTTCTTTTCTTTTTTAAGATTTTATTTTTATTTTTAAATTTTTATTTATTTCTGTCCCCTTCCCCACTCCCCATTGTCTGCTCTCTGTGTCCATTCGCTGTATGTTCTTCTGTGTCCACTTGCATTGTCAGGCAGCACCGGGAAACTGCATCTCTTTTTTTGTTGCATCATCTTGCTGCGTCTGCTCTCCCTGTGTGCAGCGCCACTCCTGGGCAGGCTGCACTTTTTTCACATGGGGCAGCTCTCCTTGTGCATGGGGCTGCCCTATGCAGGAGTGCCCCTGAGTGGCACGGCCCTCCTTGTGTACAGCCACACTGCACATGGGCCAGCTCATCATACAGGTCAGGGGGCCCTGGGTATTGAACCCTGGACCCTCCATATGGTAGGCAGATGCTCTATCAGTTGAGCCACGTCAGCTTCCCTGTCAATCTTTTCCTTTATGGCAAAAGCCTTTAGGCTTTGTTTAAGAACTCTTTCTCTACCATAAGCTCTAAAAGATATTTACTTTTTTCCAGCTCCATTTATTGAAACATCCTTCCTCTTCTCACTGTATTACATTGGCTTTGCCATATGCCAAAGTGCCATATGCATGGAAGTCTGCTTCTGGGTTTCTATTCCTTCTCATTGGTTAACCTTTCTGACCCTATGCCAATACCACACCCTTAATTAGTGTAACTTCATAGTAAGTCCTAACTCCTGGCAAGGCAAGTCCCTTCTCCCTGCTCTTTGTAAATGCCCATTTTCAGAGCAGTACTCTGCAGGTCCCTGAGCTGGGGTGGAAGGGAGTCTGACCATCTCTTCCAAACAAATGAGACAACTGAGGGCAAATGGTAAGGACAAGGGATTCAGAGTCCATCATAGACTGACTCTTCACTCTGCTCCTTCTAAATGAGTGCAAGTCAATTTCCCTTTCAAATCTTTGTTTTCTTGTGTGTTCTAAGAATCCAATAAAGTCATATATAAGAAAAGTTCTCAACGTATGTGTTGACTCTGAACATTTGTAAACTGGAGCCCAGAGAAGTTAAGTGACAGGCTCAAGGACACACAACTAGAACAAATTAATCCTGCCTTCTCCACTGCCCAGATTCAAAGAGAATTTGTGGTTGTTAGTCTTTTCAGTTTCTCTCTTCTATTTTCTTCCTCTCCCTTAAAAAAAAAAACAGACAAAAACAAACAAACAAAACAAAACAAACCATTTCTGAAAGCCCTTGGCTCACCATACTCGCGATGACCCGGTCTGCTTTGCTTATCTGATGGGAACAGAATGAACAGGATAATGGGCTCTCTAATAATGCTGAAGAGGAAGCCAGAATTATTTAAAATTCAACTTCTTTTGGCCCTGTTACCACTGGCCTTGGCTAAGCCATCCCTTGGGGACAAACAAGGCAACCAGGTCTGGGCATGGTTGCCAGGCGAGCCCTTGGGGGTGAAAGTGAAGTGCCCCTGGATCTTGGGGACCATGGAAATCACAGGGACCCGGAAGGTTAACATAAAAATCTAGAGCGGAGGGTAGGGCCCATGTCTGTCTAGTTCCTTCTGTCTCTCCTGATCCCACCAGTCCTTGGCACAGAGTCAGTGCTCAGGAAGTATTTGCTGAATGACTAATGCCTGTGGTTGGACAAAGGCAGTCACCTTGAAGAGACAGAGTGACCTCATTCTAAAGGGATTAGCACAGCCAGAGAAAGGCTCCTCAGGGGATTAGTGAAGTCTAAATCAGGAAAAGGGTTGAAAATGAGTATGCGCATACCAAAAGTTATAATAAGGAAAGTGCGCAACTGGCTCAGAAACCGATGGAGAGATCACTGGAGTGGAAAAAAGAATCCACAAATAGGCCAAAATCTATAAGGAAATTTGGTATATTTAGTAAAGGTGGCATTTTAGATATGTGAGGGAAAAAATACATGTTTTGGCAATTAGTGAACTATCTGGAAAAATAAAAGAAAAGCTGTATCCCTAACTCACTACATATACTAAAATAAATTCCAGATGGGTTACATGTGTATAGGTGAAAAATAAAACCATAAAAATGCTAGAAGAAAATATTGGAGAGTGTTTATTTTCATAATCATGGAGTAGAGAAGATCTTTCTAAACCATGACACAAATCCCAGAAGTTATCAAAGAATAGATAGACACATCTTACTACATAAAGGTTTTTAAACTTCTGTTGAGGAAAATAAAACCATACACAAAGTAAAAAATAAACACTAAATTGGAGAAAATATTAATTTGCTTCCCCTATGGCAGATGGAAGGCTAATAACCTGATATGCAATGAACTCTTACAACTCATCTTAAAAAAAGAAAATAAGTGCAAAGGAAGAAAAGTAAGAGAGAGAGAGAGAGAAAAAAAAGATGAGTGAGAAATAGTCAGAGAAATGGGAAAATGCATTTTACAAATGACATTCAAATGGCCAGTAAACCCAAAAAGAGATGTTTGATTCCATGGAAAAGCATATCCAAATGAAAACAGCAATGTGATAGCTTTCATATATCAGACTGCCAAAAATTAAAGATATCCAGTATTGGGGAGGAGTGGCTCTTTCATCACTGCTGGTGCAAGCATAAATTGGTACATTATTTTTGGAGAGAAATTAATCAGTTTCTATCAAAACTTTATATATGTGCTCTTTGATCTAATCAGTTCTGCATTTGGAAATTTATTTTATAGGAATACTGGCAAAAGCGAGCAAAGATAAACATATAGTGTGTTCTTTGTAGCACAGTTAATAATAACAAAAGACTGGAAGTACATGTTTACCAGCATAGAATTGAATAATTCATGATATGTCCATATTATACAGTTGATAAAAAGAGAGAGATCTATCTATAGGTACCAATATGGAAAGACATCCACGAATTAGTGTTCACTTTACAGTTGAGATATCATATCCAATTTACATTTTTAAAATGATCTCACTCTCTCCTTATATATGCACATATAAAAACATATATGTGTGTGTATATATATATAAAATAGGATCATATGTGATTATGTATGTCTGGACATTTATATGCACACTGTTACAGTGATTAGATTGAAAGCAAAAATTGAAACACATTTTATTTCTGTAACACTTAAATTTTTTTCTGTGAGCATATATTTATTAAAAAATATTTTCATTGATCTTTTGGTTTGTGAGTTGGTTACTAAGTCTGTCCTGAAGGACAGACAACTCTAAGACTGCTAACAAATAGGGTTCCTACGGGATCATGTTTACCTCCCCTATTTATTAAAGGCTCTCCCCACAAGAGTCCTGTCTTCCTTTTAGAGCTAGAGTTTGCAAGGACTAGCTCCTTTCCTAAGATAACCAGAGAGGCCACTTGTGCTTGCCCAGTACTGCCCCAAGTGCAGTTGCAGTGAACGCTTACCCATCCAGGTACCTTGTTCCGGTAACCCTTTCACAGAGAGTGATCACGGTAGCCTCCCTTCCAGACTGTGAGCTCCCCCAGAGCAGGCTCCAGGTCTAACTCTAGTGTTTATTCCCAGGAGCACAGATTCCTGTGCATTTGTGACCTAATTCATGAACACAAGCACAGACTAAGAGAACTCGTCCACCAGCCTGGCCATAAAACTGGTGTGAAGAAGAGTGAAAAGAGATTAGCAATGAACTCATGGCAGGGCAGGAAGGAGAAAGGAACAGAGGGCAGAGAGGAGGGTGGGGATGGCGTGGGGGGGGGGGGGGCGGGTATGCTGTACTCTCTGCTGCAGCGCCCGTGGGTGAGGATATGGCTGGTGTTGCTGATGACGTCTGGGAGTGGACCCCAGGAAAAGCTGCGTTTGTGATGCTGGTTGCTGGTGGAGATAGCTCAGGAAAAGCAAGGAGCAGGCATCCTGCTATGGCCCATGAGAAATGGAAGGAATGGCTGGCATGAAGCACTTATGTGGTCCTGTGCCCTTAGTGCCCAGAGCTAGGGCTTGGTAGATGCTTGTAGAAGGAAGGAAGCAAGGGAGTTAGGCAAGAGGGAGAGGGCAGCAGGAAGAGGAGGACACTGGCCCAAGGACCAGCAAACGCTTTTGTTGTTTCATGGTATCCGGGGAGGTTTTGAGGGGACTCCTGGAAGCTTGCCTCCACCGCACTGCCATTTGGACATCCACATTCTGCTCTGCATAACAGGTATGGGTGTGGGTGGAGAAGTTAGAGGAGGAGAGCAAGTTGATTAGCTCAGTGATTCCGACTGGGAGTCGCAGATTCTAGGGAACTCTCAAGATGGAAATGGGTACCATGAGCTATTTTCATGTTTCTAAAAGCCTAACAGGAATCGTGCATTTGCTCGGCAAGAGTGGGTATGCTGCCAAGCCAGGTAGCTTTCTTTGGGGCTGGAACTCCATCACTCCCAAGAAACTGGAGAGCATTTGGATCAAGAGCATGGGCTTTGGAGGTCGACCAGCTGAGTTGGTCTCAGCCCCACCACGTCCAGTTGTGTGCCTTTGATACAAGTGGCTCAATTTCTCCTGCACACCACTTTCCTCTTTAGTAAAGGGGGTGAGAAGTACTGCGCTGAGAGATTTAGAGTAAATGAAGTAGGAAAGCACCTGGCACCGGGCCTGGCCCAGAGTCAGCCCTCGGCAAATGGCAGTTACGATCATTACTAATTCAGAGTAGAAGTCTGGACATCTCATGCTAATCAGAAGCTCTGATTGGAGCTATATATATTGATTAATATAGAGTAGGAAACTGATGAATTATTAATTACTCAGAGCAGCTTGTTTGGAAGACAACTTCTTTCAAACATTGGAGCTCTTGGGGGGTATACAGAACACACGTGGTGGGACAAAGCCCTCTGCCGTAGGCCCCTCTGAGCTGGAGTTTAATAGGAGACTAAGCTGTCCCTCTTCCGGGCCTTGGCACAGTTGTTCTCTCTGCTTGGAATGCCTTTCTCTACCTTCGCTGCCTGGCTGACTCCTATGCCACCCCCTCCAGGAAGCCTTCCTGGCCCTGCTAGTCTGTGTTGGGCCGGTCCGCAGCAGGCCAGGCTCACCCCTTGAAGGGACCTCACTACACCGTGCAGTGCTTTCTTAGGTCAGTGATTCTCAACCTTGCATGAGCATCAGAATCACCTGGAGGGCTTGCTAAACTAGAGACTGCTGGGCACCACCCCCACAGCCCCGTGCAGTAGGTCTCGGTTGGGTCCCGAGAACTGGCGTTTTTCACGTGTCCCCAGCAGAGGCTGATGCTGCTGGTCCGGGGACCACACTTTGAGAACCACTGGTTTTGACCAAGGGCCCTAAGACTGCAGGGTTCTCACCTGTTTGTCACTGCACCCCAGAAGCACCTTAGAGCCTCAGCGAGTCTTACACGGAAGGAGAGTTAAATGACAAGATGTAAGGCCAGGGAGTTCACAAAGCTTCGTGTGCTGAGGGCCGGAGGCGAGCCTGCCCTGGCGGGAAGTGCCGGGGTCCCTGAGGGGCCCCGCGAAGCCTCACAAGGTCACGGAAGGCAGGAGCCCGTACCCTCCCTCACAGCGCCCTCTGGTGCCGACATCTCAGCTCTGCACCTCCAGCGCATGTGAGCGCGTGACTCCACGGAGCCCCGCAGCTGACCTCCCAGCCCTGGTCTTCGGCCCTAAGCCTCCGTGTCACCACCAGAGGTGACCTGCTAAAGCCCAACCTGATCATCCTCCCCTCTGCCCCACCCCCAGCTTAAGCCCTGCCCCTGGCTCTCCACCGCCTCTGGACGAGCCCAGCCTTCAAGGTCCTTAGCTGTCCAGCTCCTGGGAACTCTGTGACCTCCCGCCTGCTCCGCAATCTCCTGCGGCTCTTCTCAGACCCAGAGACCAGGTCATGCCCTTCCATGCCTCCCCACTCACTGTTCCTAACTGGAATATGCAACCCCACCTTTGCCCACCCAAGAAACCTCTTTCTTTAATTTCAAATGTGGCCTCTTCCATGAAGCCCTCCCAAACTCTCCTGGACAGAAATGATTGCTTCTTCCTCTGTTTCTATAGCCCTGGGCAGAGAACACTATGGCGATACCACAGTGTATGTAAGTTTCTGTTTGTGGGTCTGGGTCTTCCTTGAAACCATGAGCTCCTTGAGGGCACCTGACCCAGCTCTGTGCCTCCATCAGTGCTTATGGTTTCTAAAAAGCTAAATTAAAAAAAAAAGCTCCCATGCTCTGTTGAGGGCCCCTTTTCAAAGCTGATAAACATTGCCTAGTACCTAAGGCTGCATCGATCCTTAGAGATCATTCAGTTATCTCATCAGCAAATATATTTGAGATCTTCTTTCCGGCAGGCACTATTTCTAGTGCAGAGGATGCAGAGGAGAATAAAAAGTTCCCAGCCTCTGAGATTACATACCAGTGGGAGAAAAAGACAGTAAGCACTATGTAAATATAGTATATAATGTTAAATGGTGTAAAGAAAATTAAACAGGGGAAGGGGGTAGAAGTTGATGGAGGGGATCTATGTTAGGTAAATGTAGTTAAAGAAGTCCTCATTGATGAGGTGACATTTGAGCAAAGACTTGAACAAAATGAACATGGGAACTTTGCAAATATCTGGAGGAAGGCATCCTGGACTGCATACCAGGGTCTTGGGGACAGGAACCTGCTTTGCATATTCTAGGAACAATAAAAAGTCCAGTGTCTTAGGTCAGGGCATCCAGAAGCAAACTCTGAGATGAGCATTTGTGTGCAAGTGATTTTTTAAGGAAGTGCTTATAAGGATGTGGGGGAAGCTGGGCAGGGAAGGGGAGGAAGCCAAGGCAGGGCGTGGTTTTTAAATTTTAATTTATTTTTATTAAATTCCTTTTTTTTAAAAGATACATAGATCACAAAAAATGTCACATTAAAAAATATGAGGTTCCCATATACCCCACCTCCCACCCCCCTACTCCTCCCACATCACCAACCTCTTTCATCATCGTGGCACATTCATTGCATTTGGTGAATACATTTCGGAGCACTGCTACACCACATGAATTATAGTTTACATTGTTGTTTACACTCTCCCCCAGTCCATTCAGTGGGTTATGGCAGGATATATAATGTCCAGTATCTGTCCCTGCAATATATTTAGGACGATTCCAAGTCCTGAAAATGCTCCTGGCAGGGCATGATTTTAGGCAAAATCCCATGGGAGGCAAACTCAGCCTGTTGCCTCAGGGGAGCTCTGGAGTTTAAGTTACAGGGCAGAATTTGTCCCAGCCTAAGGCAAGGTTGCTGGGACTTTCATACTCCCCCTAAATCCCTGGTTAAGGACCACCCCTGGGAGTGGTGGGCAAATTCTCAGGCACTCCCCACAAAAAGAACAGCAGACAGTGGGCTTTGGAAGCAAAAGCACACCAAAGTTGGGGAAAATGCAAAAAATGGGGAAAGAAGAATCCAAAGGGACCTGGGTGGAGCTGTAACATTATTATAGTCTATGAGGCCAAAGAGAGAAGCCAAAGGGCAGTATCATAAGAGATGAGAAGAGTCAGCTGAGGCCAGATAAGGTAAACCAATGTCTGGTTTTGCTCAAAGAGACAATATGCCAAGCTAAAAATCTGTATTTCCCAGGCTTCCTTGCACCTAGGGATGGACAGTTCTGGACAACCAAGTGTAAGTACAAGTCTACTGGGTGTTTCTGAGAAAGCATGGATTTCTTGACAGAGGAAATCTGTTGATGGGCATTTTGGTTGCTTCCATGTTTTGGCAATAGTGAATAATGTGTCTATGAACTCTGGAGTCCCTGCTTTCAATTATTTTGGGTATATACCTAGATATAGGATTGGTAAATTGTATGGTAATTCCAGATATAATTTTCTGAGGAACCACCAAACTGTCTTCCACAGTGGCCGCACCGTTTTACCTTTCCACCAACAGTGAAGGAGTGTTCCTATTTCGCCACATCCTCTCCAACATTTTTTATTTACTGTTTTTTAATAGAAGCCATTCTCCTGAGTGTGGTATCTCTTTGTGGTTTTTTAAAATACAATTTTATTGAAGTGTATCATTCATACATGAACCTATTAATACATAAACAATAAATGTACATTAACATTTGTGAACTTACAAAACAAGCATGCACATCATCATACAAGGCTCTCATACATCTCCCCACCACCACCACCTTACATTGCTGTTGAGCATTTGTTACAAACTATGAAAGAGCATCACCAAAATACTACTACTAACTATAGCCCATATCTTATATTTGGGCTATATATATTTGCCCAACCCATCCAATTAACACCCTATATCAGTATTATTTATTTGTTATTGTTCAGGAGGAAACACTCTCATATTCCCTGTGTTATACAGTCCCATGCTTTGTACAATCCATTCAAAGTGTACACTCTGTGGCTCTCATTCTCATCACAGAGTTGAGTTGTGCTGTCATCATCTCAGTCAATTTTACAACATTCTCATTCCTTCAAAAGGAAAAATCCCATACCCCTGTATACCCCCCATTGTTGTCCCTTAGCATTGAAAGAAAAAATCTTCTTGCCATTCTGAAAAATATGACAATATTGCTGTGAACTATCATCCGTAAGTTACGTTAGTTATAATTTTCCCATGTATCACCATATTCTTAGCACTTTGTAAAAGAAGAACATTCCACAATCATCATCCTCCCAAAATCATTGTTATACATACACTAGGTTATTCTCTAGTTTCCTTTGAATTGACGTGCACTTCCACATACTATCCCGTTCAGCCACAATCATATTTATAAATCAGCAGTGTTAGTTATACTCATTATAATGTGTTAATTCTCAACTCTGTTCATTTCCACACTTTTATAATTAACCTTATTAATAATGCTACACACATTAACCATCATCTCCCATTCTCAACCTACCTTCTATTTCTTAGCAACCTGTACTCTAGAGTTTACCTCCATGAGTTTACTCATTGGATTTAGTTCATATTAGTGAGGCCATACAATATTTGTCCTTTTGTGTCTGGCTTATTTCACCCAACATAATATCCTCTACAATACATGCATATGACCATGTGGTCATATGCATTCCAATTTCACTTCTTACAGCTGAATAGTAATTCATTGAGTACATATACCACGTCTTGTTTATCCATTCATTGGTTGATGAACACTTGGGCTGCTTCCATATTTTATCAATTGTAAATAATAATGCTATGAACATCGGTATGCAAATGTCAGTTCAAGTCCTTGCTTTCAGTTCTTCTGAATATATTCCTAGTAACAGGATTGCTGGAGCCTGTGGCAGTTTTATTTAGGCTTCTTAAAGTACTGCCAACTGTCTTCCACAGAGGTTGCACCATTCTACACTCTCACCAACAGTGAAGGTGTGTTCCTGTTTCTCCACATCCTTTCCAGCACTTGAAGTTTTCTGTTTTTTTTTTTAAATAATGGCCATTCTATAAGGTGTGAAATGATATCTCATTGTAGTTTTGATCTGCATTTCCCTAATAGCTAGTGATGAGCATTTTTTTTTCATGTATTTTTTGACCATTTGTATTTCCTCTTTGGAGAAATGTCACCAAGTCTTTTGCCCATTTTTTAATTGGGTTGCTTGTCTTTTTATCATTTAGTTGTATGATTTCTTTATATAAATTGGATATCAAACCCTTATTGGATATGTGGTTTCAAAATATTTTCTCCCATTGAGTAGGCTGTCTTTTTATTTTCTTGACAAACTCTTTTAAAGAACAAAAGTGTTTAATTTTGAGGAAGTCCCATTTACCTGTTTTTTTTCTTTTCTTTCTTGTACTTTGGGTGTGAGGTTCAAGAAACCACCACCTACCAGAAGATCTTGAAGATGTTTCCCTACATTTTCTTTGAGGAATTTCATGGTTGTAGTTTCTATATTTAGGTCCTTGATCCATTTTGAGTTAATTTTTGTATAGGGTGTGAGATAGGGGTCCTCTTTCTCTCTTTTGGATATGAATATCCAGTTCTCTCAGCACCATTTGTTAAATAGACACATGGTGGGTGGGTTTAACAGCCTTGTCAAAAATCACCTGACCATGGGAAGCAGACGTGGCTCAACTGATAGAGCATCAACCTACCATATGGAAGGTCCAGAATTCGAACCAGGACCTCCTGGCCCATGTGGTAAGCTGGCACATGTGCAGTGCTGCTACGTGCAAGGAGTGCCCTGTCACGCAGGGGTGTCCCTGAATAGGGGAACCCCACGTACAAGGAGTGTGCGCCGCATTGAGCCGCCCTGCTAAAAAAAGCACAGCCTGCCCAGGAATGGCACCGCACACATGGAGACCTGACATAGCAAAAAGAGACACAGATTCCCGGTGCCACAGAGAATGCAAGTGGACACAGAAGAACACACAGCAAATGGACACAGAGAGCAGACAATGGGGGGTGGGGAATAAATAAAATAAATCTTAAAAAAAAATTATCACCTGATCATAGATTTGAGAGTCTATTTCTAAATTCTCAGTTTCATTCTATTGGTTAATCTATCTTTATGCAAGTGCCAAGCTGTTTTTACCACTGTAGCTATATAATGTGCTTTAAAAAGTAAGGAAGTGAGAGTCCTTTTAAAAAAAGAGTCATACTTCTTTTTAAAGACATTTTTGGCTATTCAGGGCCTCTTACCCTTCCAAATAAATTTGATAATTGGCTTTTCCATTTCTGCAAAAAAGCCGTTGGGATTTTCTTGGGATTGCGTTGAATCTGTAAATCAGTTTGTATAGACACCTTAATGATATTTAGTCGTCCAGTCCATGAACACAGAATTACTTTCCATTTAAGTCTTCTTTGGTTTCTTTTAGCAAAGCTTTGTAGCTTTCTGAATACAGGTCCTTTAAGTCCTTGGTTAAGTTTATTCCTAAATATTTGATTCTTTTAGTCACTATTATAAATGGAAATTTTTTCTGATTTCCACCTCAGACTGCTCATCAGTAATGTATAGAAATGCTGCTGATTTTTGTGTACTAATCTTGTATCCTGCCACTTTGCTGAACTCATCTATTAGTTCTAGTAGCCGCCTTCTGGATTTTTCAGGATTTTCTACATGTAAGATCATGTCATCAGTGAACAGTGAGAGTTTTACTTCTTCCTTTCCAATTGGTGTGCCTTTTATTTCTTTATCTAGCCTAACAACTCTAGCTATAACTTCTAGCACAATATTGAATAACAGTGGCAACAGTGAGCATCCTGGTCTTGCTCCTGATCTCATGAAAGCTTTCCGTCTTTCACTGTTGAGTACAGTGCCAGCTGTGCATTTTTCATATACGGACTTTACCATATTGAGAAAGCTCACTTCTGTTCTTCTTTTGGAGTGTTTTAATCAAGAAAGGATGCTGTATTTTGTCAGAAAAGGATGCCTTTTCTGCATCAGTGGAGAGGATCATGTGATTTTTCTTCTTCAATTTATTAATTTATTAATGTAGGGTTTTTAAAAGATTAATTTTATTTATTTATCCACCTCCCCTTTGTGCTCACTGTCTGCTTGTTGTGTGCTCATCTTCTTTTTAGGAGGCACCTGGAACCAAACCTGAGACCTCTCATGTGGGAGGGAGGCACCGATGGCTTGAGCCACCTCTGCTCCCTATTAATGTGGTTTATTACACTAATTGATTTTCTTGTGTTGAAAAACCCTTCCATACCTGGTATAAAACCCACTTGATTGTGGTGTATAATTCTTTTAATGTGCTGTTGGATACGGTTTGCAAGTATTTTGTTAAGGGTTTTTGCATGTATATTCATTAGAGATACTGGTCTGTAATTTCTTTTTTTTGTAGTATTGTTATCTGATTTTGGTATTAGGGTGATGTTAACTGCATAGAATGGGTTTGGTAGTGTTCTTTCCTGTTCAATTTTTTTGGAAGAGCTTGAGCAAGATTGGTGTTAGATCATGTTTGAATGATTGGGAGAATATACTGTGAAGCCATCTTGTCCTGGGCTTTTCATCTTTGGAAGGTTTTCGATGACTGTTTCAATCGTTTTAATTGTGATTAGTTTGTTGAGGTCTTCTATTTCTTCTAGAGTCAGTGTAGGTTGTTCTTGAATTTCTAGGAACTTCTCCATCTTGTCTTCGTTGTCTAGTTTTTTGGTGTACAGTTGTTCATAGAATCCTCTTATGACCTGTCTTACTTCTGCTGGGTCAGTAGTAATTTCCATCTCGTTTCTGATTTTATTTATTTGCATCTTCTCTCTTTTTTTCTTTGTCAGTCTAGTTAAAGGTTTGTCAATGGTATTTATATTCTCAAAGAAACAACTTTTGGTTTTGTTGATTCTCTCAATTTTTTTTTGTTCTCAGTTTCATTTATTTCTGCTCTGATCTTTATTGTTTCTTCCCTTCAGCTTGGCTTGGAATTAGGTGGGTGTTCTTTTACTAGTTCCTCCAGGTGTGCAGTTAGGTCTTGAATTTAGCTCTTTTTTCTTTTTTAATATAAGCATTGAGGGCTATAAATAGCACTTCTTTGCTGCATCTCATAAGTTTTGATATGTTGTGTTCTCATTTTCATTCATCTCAAGATATTTACTGAATTTTCTTGCATTTTTTTCTTTGACCTATTGTATTAGTCAGCCAAAGGGGTGCTGATGCAAAATACCAGAAATCTATTGGTTTTTATAAAGGGTATTTATTTGGGGTAGAATCTTACAGTTACCATGCCATAAAGTGAAAGTTACTTCCCTCACCAAAGTCTTGCCATGTGTTGGAGCAAGATACCTGCTGACATCTGCAAGGGTTCAGGTTTCCTCCTCCTCTTAAGGCTCTGTGGTCCCAGCTTTTTCCAAGATCAGCCTTAATCATAATTTAATCAAATAAAAGTGAAATCTCTGAATCTAATACAATCTAATATGCCCAAAGGAACAGACCAGTTTACAAATATAATCCAATATCTATTCTTGGAATTCATAAATAATACCAAATTGCTACACCCACTGATTATTTAAAAGTGTGTTTTTTTTTTTTTTTAAAGATATATTTATTTATTATTTAATTTCCCCCCCTCCCCTGGTTGTCTGTTCTTGGTGTCTATTTGCTGCGTCTTGTTTCTTTGTCTGCTTTTGTTTCTTTGTCCGCTTCTGTTGTCGTCAGCGGCACAGGAAGTGTGGGCGGCGCCATTCCTGGGCAGGCTGCTCTTTCTTTTCACGCTGGGCGGCTCTCCTCACAGGCGCACTCCTTGCACGTGGGGGCTCCCCCACGCGGGGGACACCCTTGCGTGGCACGGCACTCCTTGCGCGCATCAGCGCTGCGCATGGGCCAGCTCCACACGGGTCGAGGAGGCCCGGGGTTTGAACCGCGGACCTCCCATATGGTAGACGGACGCCCTAACCACTGGGCCAAAGTCCGTTTCCCAAAAGTGTGTTGTTTAATCTCAATATATTTCTGAATTTTCCCTTTTTCCATCTGTTATTGATTTCCAACTTCTTTGCTTTATGAACAGAAAAAGTGTTTTGTATAATTTCAATCTTTTTAAGTTTATCAAGACCTGTCTTGCAACCCAACATATGGTCTATCCTGGAGAAGGATCCATGAATACTTGAAAAGAATGTATATCCTTTTATTTGGGGTTATAATGTGCTATAAATGTGTGTTTGGTCTAGGTCACTTATTATATTATTCAAGCTCTCAGTTTTTAAAATTTATCCTCTATCCAGATGTTCCATCCAATGCTGAGAGTGGTATATTGAAATCTCCAACTATTTTTGTAAAGACATCTATTTCTCCTTTCGGTTTTGCCAGTGTGTGCCTCATGTGTCTTGGGCACCCAGGTTAGGTGCATAAATATTTTTTATAGTTATTTCTTCTTGGCAAATTGCCCCTTTTATTAGTATATAATGATACTCTTCATCCCTTATAACAGTTTGCATTTAAAATCTATTTTGTCTGATATTAGTATCATTAAATCCTGCTCTTTTTTGGGTTACTGTTTGCATGGAATATCTTTCTCTAAACTTTCGCTTTCAACCTGATTGTGTCCTTACATCTGAGGTGAGTTTCTTGGAGACAGTATACAGATGGCTCATAATTTTTTATGCATTCTATCAGTCTATGTCTTTTGATTGGGGTGTTCAAGTCATTAACATTCAATATTATTACTGTAAAGGCATAATTTACTTCATCCATTTTGTCCACTGACTTTCTGTTGTCATACAGTACTATTGTCTATCTTTTTACCATTTAATTTACCCATCCTAATAATTTTCATTTCTACTCTCTTCTCCAAGTCTCTCACCCTCTCCCCCTTTTTTTTCCCTTTCAGGCTGCATCACTCCCATTAGTATCTCTTGTAATTCTGGTCTTTTGGTAACATATTCTGAGTTTTTGGTTGTCTGTGTAGACTTTAAACTCAGCCTCATTTTTTTTTTTAAGATTTATTTTTATTATTTATTTCTCTCCCCTTCCACTCCTCCCCACCCCGGTTGTCTGTGTGCTTATTTGCTGCGTCTTCTTTGTCCGCTTTTGTTGTTGTCAGTGGCACGGGAATCTGTGTTTCTTTTCGCTGCATCATCTTGTTGTGTCATTTCTCCATGTGTGCGGCATCATTCTTAGGCAGGCTGCACTTTCTTTCGTGCTGGGCGGCTCTCCTTATGGGGCACGCTCCTTGTGCGTGGGGCTTCCCCATGCGGGGACACCCCTGCGTGGCAGGGCACTCCTTGCGCGCATCAGCACGGCGCATGGGCCAGCTCCTCATGGGTCAAGGAGGCCCGGGGTTTGAACCGCGGACCTCCCATGTGGTAGATGGACGCCCTAACCACTGGGCCAAGTCCGCCGCCCTCACCCTCATTTTTGAAGGACAGTTTTATCAGATACTGAATTCTCAGCTGGCAGTTTTTCTCTTTCAGATCCTTAAATACATCATACCACTTTTTTCTCACCTCCATTGTTTCTGATGAGAGGTCAGCATTTAATCTTATTGAAGTTCCCTTATATGTGAAGCTTTGCTTTTCTCTTTTTACTTTCCAAATCCTCTCTTTATCTCTGATATTTGTCATTCTGAATAATATGTATCTCCAAGTAGGTCTGTTCAGGTTTATTGTGTTTGGGGTACATTGTCCTTCTTGGATTTTTTTTTAAAAATTAAAAAAAAAATTTCTCTCCCCCTCTCCCCCCCAGTTGTCTGCTCTCTGTGTCCATTCACTGTGTGTTCTTCTGTGACTACTTCTATCCTTATCAGTGGCACTGGGAATCTGTGTTTCTTTTTGTTGCGTCATCTTGTTGTGTCAGGTCTCCATGTGTGCAGTGCCATTCTTGGGCAGGCTGTACTTTCTGTTGCACTGGGCGGCTCTCCTTATGGGGCACACTCCTTGAGCGTGGGTCACCCCTATGCGGGGGACACCCCTGCGTGGCAGGGTACTCCTTGTGCACATCAGCACTGAGCATGGGCCAGCTCAACACAGGTCAAGGTGGCCCAGGGTTTGAACCGCGGACCTCCCATGTGGTAGATGGACGCCCTAATCACTGGGCCAAGTCTGCTTCCTCTTCTTGGATTTTGATATTTATATTTTTCATAAGGGTTGGGAAGTTTTGGTCATTATTTTCCCATGTATTCTATCTGCTCATTTTTCATTCTCATCCCCTTCTGAGACTGATAACACTTATGTTTGTGCATTTCATGTTGTCATTCAATTCCCTGAAACCCTGTCCCATTTTCCCCATTCTTTTCTCTTTCTGCTCTCCTGACTTTTCCCATTCAAATGTTCTGTCTTCAGTATCATTAATTCTGTCTTTGATCAGTTCAAATCTGTTGTTATGTGTCTCTAATGTATTTTTTTTTAAAGATTTATTTATTTTATTTAATTCCCCCCCTCCCCCGGTTGTCTGTTCTCTGTGTCTATTTGCTGTGTCTTCTTTCTTTGTCCACCTCTGTTGTTGTCAGCAGCACGGGAAGTGTGGGCGGCGCCATTCCTGGGCAGGCTGCACTTTCTTTTGCACTGGGCTTCTCTCCTTATGGGTGCACTCCTTGTGCGTGGGGCTCCCCTACACGGGGGACACCCCTGTGTGGCACGGGCACTTCTTGCGCGCATCAGCACTACGCATGGGTCAGCTCCACATGGGTCAAGGAGGCCCGGGGTTTGAACCGCAGACCTCCCATGTGGTAGACGGACGCCCTAACCACTGGGCCAAGTCCGTTTCCCTCTAATGTATTTTTAATCTAATCCATTTTGTCTTTCATTCCCACAAAATCTGTTACTTTTCTTTAAGGCTTTCAAATTGTTCTTTGTGTTCATCCAGTGTCTTCTTTTTTTTTTAAAGGTTTATTTTAAATTTATTTCTCTTCCCTCCCCTCCTCCCCCAGTTGTCTGCACTCTGTGTCCATTCACCGTGTGCTTTTCTGTGTCCTCTTGTGTTATTGTCAGTGGCACTGGGAATCTGAGTCTCTTTTTTTGTTGTTGTTGCGTCATCTTGATGCATCAGCTCCCTGTGTGTGCGGCCCCACTCCTAGGCAGGCTGCACTTTTTTCACACTGGGCAGCTCACCTTATGGGGCGCACTCCTTGTGCGTGGGGCTCCCCTACGTGGGGGACACCCCCGCGTGACACAGCACTCCTCGCGTGCATCAGCACTGCTCATGGGCCAGCTTCACCACACGGGTCAGGAGGACCTGGGTTTGAACCTTGGACCTCCCATGTGGTAGGCAGTTGCTCTATCCATTGAGCCAAATCTGCTCCCCCTGGTGTTTTCTTAATAACCTTCATCTCTTTAGTCATATTTTCCTTCAGTTCTTTCAATTGATTTAGGAGATTTGTGTGATTATCATTGATGATTGTCTTAAATCTGTATCTCATCAGGATATTTGGTTTGTTCCTTTGGCTGGGTCATCTCTTCCTCTTTCCTAGGTGGCTTGTAATTTTTTGCTGATGTCTAGGCATCTGAAGGTGTTGGTGAATTTACTCTGATGGTTAATTTCCCTCTCGCCTTTTTTTTAAAAATGGCTCTTTGATTTTTGGTTCAAATTATTCTAAGTCTTTAAAATTGCCCAGCTTAAGCTATAAAAATCAGTCCTGGGACTCATGGGGTGCAGTTTTTTCCCCAGGAGTTCACATTAAGAGAGACCTAAAGGTAGTTTCTCTCTTTGCAGTTTACTGGCTAGGCAGGAGATGGCATTCATTGACAAACCTTTTCAAGGAGGTGTTTCATCCTCCACTTGCCTGTGTCTCTGGTCTGGACAGAGCCAAGATTCAAAGTGGGCTCTGCTGATCAAATTCACTAAAGAGATACTACTCTTCTCCTTCTACTTCATCTCCCTTTTCCCAGGGAGGAAGATATATTTTCCCCTATCAGTTGACTGCAGTGGGTCATGGATTTTATCCAGGCTTTGAGGGTGGGGAGTGGGTACTCTTCCTGGCTGCCATAAGGGTTTAGTAACTCACTGTTTCATTTTGGGTTCTTTGTTTCTGTCCCTCACCCTCCTGGGGGTTGTGCAGCACTGCCCTCGTCTGATGACCCCCAAAGCAAGTTCCTAGGACAGCTTTTGGCCCTTTCTCCATTTTTTTGAAAGAGCTGAGCCATGCCTGCCTACTTCAATGCCATCTTCCTGGAATTCCTGTCCATTCACCTTTTAATTGAAGTTTGAGGTTTTTTAACTTCTTTAATAGTTGTTGTGTAGAGTCATCTTTTTAGAATTGAAGTTGATTCTTCAGCACCTTCAGGGCTGGAGAACCTTAACGTGCAAGTCTCGGATGTCATAGAGACACCTAAAGTTCCAGGGAGCTACTAGGTTACACATGAAGAGCAAAGCATCTTTGAATTTAGAAATAACAATAAAGCTCTCATTTTGATTTTGATTTGTATTTTCTTAATGGCTAATGATACTGAACATCTTTCCATAGGTTTAAGATCCATTTGTGTATCTTTGAAGAAATGGCTAGTCAAGTTTTTTGCCCATTTTTAATTGACTTGTTTGTTTTTTTGTTATTGTGTTGAAGAATTTCTTTATATATTTATATATTAAAATCTTATTGGGGGAAGCGAACTTGGCCCAATGGATAGGGCATCTGCCTACCACATGGGAGGTCCGTGGTTCAAACCCCGGGCCTCCTTGACCTGTGTGGAGCTGGCCCATACACACTGCTGATGCATGCAAGGAGTGCCGTGCCATGCAGGGGTGTCCCCCAAGTAGGGGAGCCCCATGTGCAAGGAGTGCGCCCCATAAGAAGAGCTGCCCAGAGCGAAAGAAAGTGCAGCCTGCCCAAGAATGGTGCCACACACATGGAGAGCTGCCACAACAAGATGATGCAACAAAAAGAAACACAGATTCTGGTGCCACTGATAAGGATAGAAGTGGTCACAGAAGAATACACAGTGAACGGACACAGAGAACAGACAACTTGGGGGCGGGGAGGGAAGGGGAGAGAAATAAATAAAGAAAGAAATCTTTAAAAGAAATCTTATTGAATATGTGATTTCCATATATTTTCTCTCACTCTGTTGGTTGTCTTTTTACTTTCATGAAGATCTGCTTTGATGCACAAACACTTGCAATTTTGATGAAGTCTCATTTGTCTGCATTTTATTTTTGTTGCACATGCTTTTGGTGTGAAGTCTAAGAAACCACTGACTGAAACAAGGTCCTGAAGATGCTTCCCTATGTTTTCTTCTAGGAGTTTTATAGTTTTAGTTCTTATATTTAGGTCTTTGATCCATTTTAGTAAATTTTTGTATATAGTGTAAAGTAGGGGACTCACCTTCACTCTTTTCCATATAGATATCCAGTTTTCCCAGCACCATTTGTTGAAGAGACTATTCTTTCCTGATTGAGTGGACTTGGCACTCATGTCAAAAATCAGTTGGCATATAAACATAAAAAGAAAACAAACAAACAAAAAGGACCCAAAAAAATAAATAAATTGTCAGGGAGTGGATATAGTTCAGTGATTGAATGCCCGCTTCCCATGTATGAGATCCTGAGTTCAATCCTTGTTACCTCCTAAAAAAAAATCAATTGACCATAGAAGTGAATGTTTATTTCTGAATTCTCAATTCAATTCCATTGGTCTATATGTCTGTCCCTGTGCTTGTACCATGCTATTTTGAATACTGTGGGTTTATAATAAGTTTTAAAGTCCTCCAACTTTGTTCTTTTCTTTCAAGATGGTTTCGGCCATTACGTCCCTTTACCATTTCATATAAATTTGACAATTGGTTTTTCCATTTCTGCAAAGAATGTTGAAATTTTGATTAGTATTGCATTCAATCTGTAAATTGCTTTGAATAGAATTGACATCCTGACAATATTTATTCTCCTGAACCATGAACATGGAATGTCCTTCCATTTATTTAGGTATCCTTTGATGTCTTTTAGCAATGTTTTGTAATTTTCCAGGTACAAGTCCTTTACATTCTTGCATAAATTTATTCCCAGATATTTGATTCTTTCAGTTACTATTGTAAATGGTATTTTTCTCAATTTCCTCTTCAGTATTTTCATTACTGGTAGATAGAAACCTTACTGATTTGTGTGTGTGGGCCTCATAACCCGCTACTTTGCTGAATTCATTTATTAGCTCTAGTAACTTCGTTATTGATTTTTCAGTATTTTCTCTATATATCTTTCTTGACCAATTGCTCTTGATGGAACTTCCAGTAAGAGGTTAAATCTTTCACTATTGAGTATGATATCAGCTGTGGGTTTTTCAAATATGTCCTTTATCATGTTTGGGAAGAAGCACACAAACTACCAAGAAACCAATGTAAAAAAAACCACACACACAAAAAAACAAGCCTTTCAAAGTCTTTGCAAATTGCTGTGCATTGGCTGGTGCTCTCCTTCAGAGTTTAGCCCTCCTATCAAGAAGATCAGGGGAAGCAGATGTGGCTCAAGTGATTGAGCTTCCACCTACCACCTGGGAGGTACTGGGTTTGGTTCCTAGTGCCTGTAAAGAAGACAAACAAGACAGCAAGCTGGCATGATGGGCTAGTGCAGTGAACTGATGCAACAAGATGATGCAACAAGAGACACAAGGAGGAAAACATGAGAGACACAAAAAAGCAGGGAGCACAGGTAGCTTAAGCAATTAGGCACCTTCCACCCCCATGGGAGGTCCCAGGTTTGGTTTCTGGTGCCTCCTAAAAAAGAAGATGAACAGACACAGTGAGCGCAAACAACAAGAGGAGGAGAAATAAATAAATAAAAATAAATCTTAAAAAATAGAGAGGATCAGTTTGAAGTGAAAATTAAGTGCATGGCCATTTCCATTCTTTCCTAGTCTGTATCTTGTCCTGGTATTGTGCTTCCTTTTTTTTTTTTTAAAGATTTATTTATTTATTTCTCTCCTCTTCCCCCCTTCCACCCCGGTTGTCTGTTCTCTTCGTCTGCTTCTGTTGTTGTCAGTGGCACAGGAATCTGTGTTTCTTTTTGTTGCGTCATCTTGTTGTGTCAGCTCTCTGTGTGTGTGGCGCCATTCCTGGGCAGGCTGAACTTTCTTTCGCCTTGGGTGGCTCTCCTTATGGGGCGCACTCCTTGCGCGTGGGGCTCCCCTATGTGGGGGACACCCCTTCGTGGCACGGCACTCCTTGCACGCATCAGCACTGCGCATGGGCCAGCTCCAGGCGTGTCAAAGAGGCCCTGGGGTTTGAACCGCGGACCTCCCATGTGGTAGACAGATACCCTAACCACAGGCCAAGTCTGCTGCCCATATTGTGCTTCTTGATAGCCTTAGGACTTCTCACATTTGCTGGAATCTGAAAGTTCCCTCTTCTTCCTATGAAATAGATACCCCCCCCCCCCTTTCAGGGGCTCTATTGTATGATTGTATGTCTTATGGCTGGTAATCCTTTGCCACAGGCTACTTTGACTGGTTTCTTTTAGTACTTTAGATGTCTGCAAGCTGCTTCTGCCTGCAGGGCAAGTTCTGAAAGTGTGCATCAGAGATGAGTTTCCGAATTCAGTCTTTCAGGATGCCCCTTGATAGACTGGCACCAACATGCAGGCACCCCAGTATGTGTGTAGGGGTTACACTGTTCCTTCTGGAACAGGGTTAGGGATCCAATGTGGGAGCATAAGCCGGTTCCACACTACCCCATGAGGGGCTGGGCAAGAGGCCAGCAAGGGTGCCATGAGCTTCTCTTACTGTTTTTAAAGCTGTGGTTTTGTGTGTGTGTGTTTTTAATTTAGTGCTTACCCAGTAATTGTTTTCTGAAGTTTCCAGGAAGGTGGCTCTGCCGATTTTGGCTAGTTTTTTTTCAAAGATTCTATGGGGAAACAGCACATTTGGCCATCTTATGCTGCCATATTGGTTGACCAGAAGTAATGAGTGACTATTGATTTTTAACATAACTTTAACATAGTTTGATTTTTTTATGGAATTTCAGAATGAATTGTTTGCTTTTAAAAATAAGAAAATGTCTCTAAACATAAACTACTCAATGTTCCAGCATTTCTAGACATCCAAATTTATTTACCCAATAAAATGAGTGCCTATGGCTACAAAAAGACATGTATAGCCATGTTTCTAGCAACTTTATATACAATAGCCCCAACTGGAAACAACCCAAATGTCCAACAGATGAATGAATGAATAAATTGTGATATAGTAGACAATGGAATACTATTTGGCAAGAAAAAGAAATGAATGACAACCACACATAGCTGTAGATGAATCTATACAACATGATGCTGAGTGAAAGAAGGCAGAGAAAAGGGTACATACTGTATGATTCCATTTACTTGAAGTCTAACACCAGGGAGCTCTAATTTATGGTGATAGAAATAAGATTGGTGGATACATGGGAAGAGATGAGGCTGCCTTAGAGGATAATAGAAATTGTCTGTATCTGAATCTGGTACATACATATGTAAAGACTCACTGAGCATGCACTGCAGATTTATGCACTCTGCCGACTTCACTGTGTATTTTCTTTCTCAGTAAAAATAACTTTAAAATAAAAAAATAATAAAAATGTTTATGTCAAAAAACAAAAATATAATTGAAAATAAATTAATCAAATCAGGTATTTAAAAATCTAGAAAACTGATTTCCAAAATGCTTTCTTATCATACTTGGATATGAATTATATTTACATGTTGTGAATTTTCAGAATTTTAATTAGTTAAATGAAAATTAGTATTTTGATACTTCCTATTTTGTTTACTGAATTCTCTTTAAAAACTTAATATAATGTACAAAAAATCCTTAGAAATATAAAGGACCTATATGCATAAAGGTATAGAGTAAACTTAAGTAGTTTATATTAAAATAAATTTTACGGGAGCAGATGTGGCTCAAGTAGTGCATGCCTGCCTCCCACAGGGGAGGTCTCAGGTTTGGTTCCCAGTGCCTCCTAAAGAAAAGCAACGAGCAGACAACAAGCAAAAAACAAAATGAGCAAACAGATGAGGCAGCTAGCTCAGGGGAGCCAATGTGGCTCAGTGGTGGAGCACTGACATCCTGCACATGAGGTCCTGGATTCAATACCCTGTCCCAGTACCTCAACAACAAAAAAAAAGTTTATAAAAAAAATAAAATTTTAAGGGGAAACGGACTTGGCCCAGTGGTTAGGGTGTCCATCTGCCACATGGAGGGTCCGTGGTTCAAACCCCGGGCCTCCTTGACCCGTGTGGAGCTGGCCCATGCACAGTGCTGATGTGCGCAAGGAGTGCCCTGCCACGCAGGGGTGTCCCCCGCGTAGGGGAGCCCCACGCTTAAGGCGTGTGCCCCAAAAGGAGAACCGCCCAGTACGAAAGAAAGAGCAGCCTGCCCAGGAATGGCACCGCCCACACTTCCTGTGCCGCTGACAACAACAGAAGCGGACAAAGAAACAAGACGCAGCAAATAGACACAGAGAACAGACAACTTGGGGGGGGGGGGTTAAATAAAATAAATAAATAAATCTTTAAAAAAAGAAAAATAAAATTTTAAAAACAACAAAAAAGATTTTATATTTATGGATAATTGTTTTCCCACAATAATGGACAGCTTTTTAAATTAAAACTGGAAAGTCATCAGAATCATTAAACATAGTAGTCCAAAAAATGTTTGTCATTCAACAGACAATAAATGGGGAAACGGACTTGGCCCAGTGGTTAGGGCGTCCGTCTGCCACATGGAGGGTCCGCGGTTCAAACCCCGGGCCTCCTTGACCCATGTGGGGGTGGCCCATGCGCAGTGCTGATGTGCACGGGGAGTGCCCTGCCACGCAGGGGTGTCCCCCGCCTGGGGGAGCCCCACGCGCAGGGAGTGCGCCCTGTAGGGAGAGCCGCCCAGCGCGAAGGAGGGTGCAGCCTGCACAGGAATGGCGCCACCCACACTTCCCGTGCCCCTGATGACAACAGAAGTGGACAAAGAAACAAGACGCAGCAAATAGACACAGAGAACAAGACAACCGGGGGTGGGGATTAAATAAATAAATAAATCTTTAAAAAAAAAAGGTTAATTGGATTTCATCAAAATTAAACTTTAAAAACAAACAAACAATAAATGTACTGAAGGTGATCTCACATTTATACTCTGGGCCCCTCCAGTTCTATTCCTCAGCCCCAGAAGTCTTCTGTCATGGAAAACTCATCATATGAAGCAAGGTGGCCAGGCCATCTCTGCCTCCAGTGTACTGTAAACCATTTAGCTCCTGCTGGAAAATATGTGAATTTTGGTAAATGTCTGTAATATAAAAACAAGAAGCAGAGTTCTTTCATGAGATTTTTAACACGTTCAGACAGAGCGCAAGAAACTGGTTGCAAGGTCCTGAACTTAATAACCAAACCCAAAATATTTTACCCAATTGCAGAATCACTTATTTGCTAGCCTACATGAAAATTATCAACATCAAGTTTGGGACTGAAGAAGAAAATAGAAAGTTGTCACTCAAGTAATCCTATTTACACATTGAAACATTTTAGATGACATGGAGTCAAAGGTAATCTAGAAACTCAAAAACAAAAAAACCACTTTCACTGCAGATTGATGAATCTATGGTCAATAATAAACAACAGCAGACTTCTTGAGATATGAAGAGGAAATAGTCACAGGTAAATGAACTTGAATCAAGTGAGATATTGACAACACTGAGTGAGTTTGTGTTCTCATTGGGTGGTTGCCATGATAGCAAAATGTCAAGGCTTTACTTCATGAGCTCTTTCCAAAACCTTGAGATTTGAGCAACTTATGTGTTTATTCACAGATAACTAGAGTGTATTAAGATGTCCTTGGAGATCTGAATTCCACAATAAATGATGTGATCAAAATGGTGAATCAAAACCCAAGCCTCTCAGTCCTGCGAGTTTTTAGCTTTATGTAAAAAAAAAAAAAAAAAAAAGACAAAACTATCCTCTGTTCTTTCATACAGAAATGGGATCGTTCTCCAAAGGAAGAATTTTGGCAGGTGTTGGATGAGTTTAAAAACATAATAAAAATAAAATTTTTAAATTGTTAATCAGTCTCACTTTTTTTCTGAAGGATAGCAATTGACTTCAAAATCTAACTTAACTGACATTTTTGAGTCTCTGAATGAACTTGATAATAACTCTAAGAATCATGTGAGAGTTTATTTGCATAGTAGAAGTTTAATTCAGCAGGTCTGGGTTGCCCACATATTGTATATTCCAAAGGTCTTCAGGACTAGCCCTGGATGGACTTCTGGGAAATAGCCTCTGAATCCTTGGAATGTCCCTCCTAGTAATAATGTTTAAGTATACCTGAGGCCTTGGGTCATTCTCTATAATTTTGAACAGATTGTTTATACTACCAATGTGGTTTGCAGTGAATGCCTATTTTCATGTGGCTGAGGTCCCAAACCATTATTAATTTGACCTCTGGGAGGCTGGAGAGTGAGTAGCTAAGGTCGGTATTGGATGCTGCGTGCCTATGTGCATGATCCCCAATAAAAACTGTAGATACCAAGGCTCAGAGGACCTTCTTTGGTTAGCAACATTCCATGGGTGTTGTCACATTTCGTTACTGGGAAAATTAACTGCTTTCCATGAGACTCCACTGGGAGAGGACAACTTGAAGCTTGGCCCTAGTTTCTCCTGGACTCTACCCCATGTGCCTTTCCCCTTTGTTGATTTTAATCTGTAACTTTTCACGATATAAACTATAACCTGAGTATAACTTTTTCTGAGTTCTGTGAGTCCCTTTAACAAATCATTTGCACCTAACAATGATCTTGGGACCCCTGATACAATATTAAAACATGCTAGCAATATTTATAGATTCAAAGGAAAAAAAAGCACCTTTGGAGAAGTGACCTTACAAACCAAAGTTTCATCATAATTTAAAAATACTTGATATGGGGAAGCAGCTATGGTTCAAGCAATTGAGCTCCCGACTACCACATGGGAGGTCTGAGGTTTGGTTCCCCGTCCCTTCTAAAGAAGAAGAGCAAGACAGTGAGCTGATGCAATGGGCAGGTGCAGTGAGCTGACACAAGATGACAGAACAAGGGACATGAGGAAAACATAATGAGAGACACAACAAAGCACAGAGTGAAGATGGCTCAAGCGATTAGGTGCCTCCCTCCCATACCAGAAGTCCTGGATGCAGCTCCCAGTGCCTCCCAAAGAAACAAGGAAGATGAACAGATACACCAAGTACAAACAACAAGGGGCTGGGGAGAAATAAATAAATAAAATAAATCTTTTAAAAAAGTATGTTCAAGGAAGCAAGTTAATTTCTCATGAAAAAAGTTAAAAGATGTTATTTGGAAGTTCTATTCAAATTCAAAACATACTGTATTTCAAAATACTTTGTATTTTATTTCATTTCATAATTATGTAATATAAAGAAAATGTAATTAGTATTTTCACCAAATCCTATATAGATATTCCCAAATCTTGAGTTTACCTTAATGTCCCATATAGATACTGTCATTTTCCATTTTCCATTTTCCATAGTGTATAAAAGTTTGTTAAACATTGAATTAAAATACAGTTTGATTGCTGCCAAAAAAATTCAAAACAATGGTGGCTTAAAACTAAGGAATTTTATTTCCCCTTCATGTAACAGTCCAAATGTAAGCAGCTCTGTATGATATGGTGATTCTTATTTCACAACACAAATACATTCTAGGCAACCGACAAGACAAAAGAAATCTACATCTGTCGAGATTTACATGCTATCATTGCATTCAACACGCCGTATAATTATTTGTTTACCTGTCCAGGTCCCCTAGTGACTGTAGATTCTAGGGGTAGGAAGCACCTAGACACAGTGGCAATGAGCTGTGTTTTTGGAGCCAGAAAGTCATGGGTTCAAATCCATCTCTGCTGATTACAAGTTCAGGAAATGGGCAGGCATTTATCCTTCCTAAGCTTCAGTTTTCTCATTTGTAAAATGGAGAAAAATAAGAGAACCAGGCTCAAAGAACTGTCACAGGAATTAAATGAGAATGCAGGTAAAGCACTGGGTACTGCCTCTGGCATATTGTGAGCACTGAAGGGAGATCAGGCGTCTTCTTTACTCATGAGTCTGGCAGAGAGGGCTTCAGGAGCATTGGTTGAGATGGACTGAACTTAACTGGGCTCAGGAGAGACATTAAGTCCCCAGCACTTCAAGCCTGCCCCATGGACAGAGCAGGCTCTGGCAGCCACAGAAAGCTGTAGGTGAATGTGCCCTGGAGGGATAAGGACAGGGTCAGGGTTGGGGGATATAAGCAGGTCATTGACGGCATCTGCTACACCAGATGATGAGATTTTCACATTTTAATTTTATTTTATTTTGGGGGGGCATTATAAAGGGTATTTGTTTGGGGTAGGAGCTTACAGTTACCAGGCCATAAAGCATAAATTACTTCCCTCACCAAAGTCTATTTCCACATGTTGGAGCAGGATGCTGCTGACATCTGTGAGGGTACAGGCTTTCTGGGTTCCTCTGGGCTCAGCTCCTCTGTTTCCTCCACAAGGTCAGCTGTGGACTAAGAGGCTCTCTAGGCTTTGCCTCTCTCTACAAGGTCAGCTGTAGACTATCAGGTGAACAGCTCTGTCTCTTTCCCCAGGGCTCCAGCTTAAGACTTCAGCCTCAAACTCCAATATCAAAACTCAAACATCAGAAACCCCTCAAATCTGTTCTTTGCCATACCTTTTACCTCTCACATTTTTAGATAAAACTGTGTGGGTTGACTCTAAGTAGAGTCTGGTATGGGGAAGGAATATGACAGAAGTAGGCTGTTGTAAGCAGAAGCAAGTGATCATCCTATAGGCCTTTGGTAGTAGCCAGGTGGACTTTGGTTGTCTCCCTAAATCCATTCTCCACTTCTTCCATGGTTTTATTTATTTTTTATTTTTATTCTTTTGAAAGATTTATTTATTTATTTATTTATTTATTTATTTAATTTATTTATACTGCTCCCCCCCCACCTTGTTGTCTGCTCTCTGTGTCCATTTGCTCTGTGTTCTTCTGTGTCTGCTTGTCTTCTCCCTAGGCAGCACCGGGAACTGATCCTAGGACCTTCTGGAATGGGAGAGAGGAGATTATTCTCTTGCACCACCTCAGCTCCCTGGTCTGCTGCATCTCTTATTATCTTTCCTTTGTTTCTCTTTTTGTTGTGTCACCTTGCTGCACCAGCTCTCTGCTCAGGCCAGCTTGCCGCGCAGGTCAGCACCCCTGCATGGGCCAGCTTCCCTTTACCAGGAGGCCTTGGGAATCAAACCTTCGACCTCCCATATGGTAGAAGGGAGCCCAATCGCTTGAGCCACATCTGCTTCTGTCTTCCTTGGTTTTAGGGTTTTATTATAGTTGGGCAGATGATCGATCACCCCTATAGAGACTACATTTCCAGCTTCCCCTGCAGCCAAGATGTAGCCCTCAGTTTAAATTCTGGCCAGTGGGATGTGAGCAGAAGGGGTATGGGAAACTTCTACCGTTGCTTTAAAAGGAACTGTTTTTCCTTCACTTCCCTTTGTTCCCCATTCCTTTGGGGATTTGAACACAGACATGCCTGGAATCTAACTCTGAGCATGTGATGAAAACAACGCCCTGTGGGAAAGCAGAGTGACAAGATGAAAGAAACCTGGGAGCCTGGCTGGTCCTCCTGCTGGTGGTGGCCACTCGCCCTAAGACTGTTAACTTAAGTGAGAGACAATGATTTCTCTTTCTTAAGCCAGTGCATATTGGAGTGTGTCGTGGAGGCTTAGCTTGTTGTAGGCCCTAGGGGTACGGTAACCTTTGACTAAGACAGGAGAGCACAACCTGGGGCAGTAGGAGGTAGCTGAGTATTCAAAACCATGCACACACCTGATTGAGAAGGAGGCCTCTAGAGAAATGCAGGTGTCCAGGGTGGAGTGAATGAGTTATGCCAGAGGAAGAGAGGCTGCCAGGCAAAGTGCAGAGCTGAGGATGGTTCAGGGAGAAGGAGGCAAGACAGGCAGGCTGGGGGCTCACCAGGGCAGGACACAGGGCCTTAACAAATGGAAGCAGTTTCTCCCATGTTTTGAAGAAAGACACATGTTTGAGAATTGCCACGACCCCTGATAGTTAGCAGTGGCCAGGCTTAGCTTGGACTAGGAGAGGCTGTTGTGGCTGCCAACCAGAATTGGAAGCCCAGGATCTGACCAGAAAAGAAAAAAGGAAAAGCAAGTAGCAGATCTACAACTTGGAGAAATTGAAAATTTAATGTGACAATTACAAGTGAGAAGTAGAGAGTGTTTTAGTTGGGATATGCATTCAGCTGAAGGAACAGAGACCCAAAGTTAGAGTAACTGAAGCAAGATGGAATTTGATTTCCCCCTCACCCAGCAGTCCAGGCAAGAGCAGCTGGGTCCGACTTGGTCATTCCATGGTGTCAGGGCCTGGCTCCTTCTAACTTGATGCTCCAATGCCTTGTTCCAAGTTTTATGTTTAGCTTGGTCAAGCTGGGACCCCATTTCCCAGAACCCCCTTCCTTATGCTGTTCCCTGGGAGAGATGGCCAAAAGAGGAACAGGTGTGAGGACTGGGAGGGGAAAATGAGATAGCTGCCATCATTCTCTGCACGTGAGGTTTGTGGAGAGACAGGTGCAGAGGTGCTTGGTGGATTCCAACTTGTCCTCACTCCCCTCTGCTCCACATTCAGTTCCTCTTCCCAAACGCTGGCCCTGCTGACCACAGTAGCCCCAGGCCTGCCAGGGGGCTTGGACCTCCTGAGCTGCTGGCCACCCAGGGGCCATAGACTTCTCCACAAGCTCCCCTTTGCAGCGGCTGGACGTCCTCGGCTTCTCAGATTTCCCAGCAAGCTCCTGTGTGTCCATCCACCGCAACGCGGCAGGAGGACTTGTTACTGGCTCCTTCTCTGAGCCTCCATGTCCCTCCCCTCTGAGCTTTGACTACCTCAGCTCCTCCTAAATTTCCCTAAATCCTTATTCCTATAAGAAACCCCTTATCCCATTCATGTAAATCAGATTGGTTCTCAGTTTTCTGGAGAAAACTGAGCACAGCTGGCTTTTTGTTATTTTGTTTTTCATTTATCTCATTTCTTACTCATCCAAATTTTATTCCTGTTCTCGTTGCCTTTGTGAATATATGTATTTAAACATTTCTTACTGTGGTTTTAATGAGGTCTTAATGGGGAGGGAAATTTGATGTGTTTGTTCAATCTGTCATCCTCACCCAGAAAGCTTCAATGCTGTGCTCTTCCTCTGCATGGACAAATAATTCGCCATTCCCAGAATGGGCCAGCTCCTCCCTCCTCTGTGACGTAGCACATGACGTGCTCCTCTCAGCCTCGTTTGCTGCCACCACCTGGACTCCCTTCTGCATCGACGCCTGCCCATCTTAGAGACTCTGCTCTGGGAAGCTCTTTCTGGCCCCCTTGCCCGGTTAGGTGCCCTCCTGAGGGTTCCAAGGCACCTATGCTCTCCCCCAATACTGTACCGATTTCAGTATTATAACCATCTTTGTGGCCCTGGTGCCCGGAAGATGCCAAAAAATGCTCGGCAAATGACTGGATGAAGAATATGCCCATTTTACCGACTCCTTTGATTTGCGTGCATAATGAGAATCTGCAGGCTTGATTTGTTTACCTAGAAAGGAAGGGGAAAAGGGAGATAAGCAGAAAATGTTCTTACCTACTTCCAAAATGCATGGTGCAGACCCATAGGCAATCAATAAGCAGTAGCTTAATTGAATCAAGCCAATTATATCTCCTACTTTGTATATCCAAATATTGATTATCTAATTTTTGAAACATGGCTTTTCCCATGAAGCTTATGTTCAGGAGGCAGTTTTATTTTCAGAATAACAAGTAGCTTTTTTAAAAAAGGTAATCATCCGTAGTCAAAACCATCCAGAAAAAAAACAAAACAAGGTATGGGATTCACACTTCCCAATCTTAAAACTTATTACAGGGAAGTGGAAGTGGCTCAAGCAATAGAGCCTACCACATGGGAGGTCCCTGGTTCAGTTCCCAGTGCCTCCTAAAGAAGACAGAGAGTTGGTGCAACAGGTAAGTGCAGCAAGCTGACACAACAAGATGATGCAACAAGAAACACAAGAAGAAAAAACATAATGAGAGACACAACAAAGCAGGGAGGACAGGTTCCTGGTGCCTCTGAATGAAGATGACCAAGGCAGTGAGTTGATGTGACAGGCAGGCATGGCAAGCTGATGCAAAAAGATGATGCAAAAGTGATACAAGGATACAAGAAGAAAAAAAAAACAAATGAGAGATACAGCCAAGCAAGGAATGGAGGTGGCTCAAGCAATTAGGCACCTCCCTCCCACATCAGAGGTTCTGGGTTCAGTTCCTCGTGCCTCCTAAAGAAACAAGGAAGATGAACAGACACAGCAAGAGCAAACAATGAGGGGATGGGGAGAAATAAATAAATAAATAAATAAACAAACTTATTACAAAGCTACAGCAATAAAAAACAGTGTGGTACTAGAGCAGGGACAGTCATGTAGACCAATGGAATAGAACTGAAAGTCGAGAAACGAACCCGCACATCAACGGCCAGCTGACCTTTTGGTTGTTTTTTTTGTTTTTTCTGGAAATCTCAAAACAATTTATTGAGTTACTTTATACAAGATTTAACAATTTCTGCACCACATCCTAACACCAACATAGTAGCTGCACAAAAGCCATAGCCCCTTTCACACCTAAGAAATGGCCATGCCCCAGTAAGTGCTCAGAGACTTTGCTGCACCAAGGAAACCCCTGCAGCTGTTGCAGCCCCAAGGCCCTGGAGCCCCCTCTGCCCCACCCTCCACTGCAGCCCTGGCCTGTAGTTCTGCTTGCCGTAGCTATTTAATCATTCACTCTTTCATGATCACAAATAAAGTATTAACAAGAAAAAGAAATCCCCATCAGAGAAACATTTCCATGGGACATGAAGTATCACTAGATTCCTAAATACGAGAGTGCTCCAGCTGCACACTCAGTGGTAGGTCGGAGGAGGGAGCACTGGGGGAAAAGGAGAGGGACTGAACTGGTACCTGGGATGCTCACGGGCAGAGCAGCAGGGGAGTCCCCACTGCTCAGAACTCACGGATGGCTCTGCTCGGCTTTGTGCTCAGCAACACAAATCTCTTCTTTGGTTCTTTTGCTACTACCTAAGATTATTCTGTAAACAAACTGGAAATCCAAGTTGAAAATATATATATATATATATATATAATAAGTAGATAAGGAATCTATTTAGCCCAATATTAGTCACATATTGATTCTTACGTAAAAAAAGAAGTCAGCGCAGAGGCCTGGAGGAAGAGCTGATAGATGGTCTTGCTCCCCTAGAGGGAAACCGGGAAGGTTGGCAAACCTCTACATGAATTATGAGTTACTGGGCATTGTACCCTGGGAGTTAGAAACCAAAAGAGTTGTTAGTGTCTTCACACAGGTGTATATTCTGGGGGAGGCTGCTTATTCTTTTCATAGATGAGAAAACTTAGCTGGAGCAGCCAGTTCAAGCACATCTCATGGCATGGACTCCAAAGGGCTGGACAAATGCTCTAAGCAACTAGAGAGACAGCTACTGGCTGAGTGTGAGCTGCTTGGTGATTTGGGATCTGGAATAATGCTCCTAGTCAGTCTCGGACCCACTCTCCAAACTCGTGTGCATGTCACCCTTAAGTTAATGAGGAGCCCCAGGGCTTGGAGAGCCCCCCGGGCTTCAGGACTGGTTCTGTACAACAGGAACTGCTGCACAGAGACCTGCTACTGCGGCGAAGATGATTCCTAAGACTAAAACAAACTGGAATGTCTATCCATGACCTGCAACCCCTTGGATCCTCTGCCTACAAAGAGATGAAGAAGGGCTTTGGGGCTCTGGAGTCCACCGGCATGAATTTTGGGAAAACAAAACTGGGGCCCTGGGGGACTTGGGAACTGGGTTTTTGGGGCCCAGATGACCTTCAAGTCAGGATGGCACAGAATATAATGTGCAACCATAAAAATCAAAACCAGATATGTCTTCAATACAGACATATCTTTTTAAAGGGTCTTTATCTGAGACCCACTCAGAGGGCTGAAATGGATGTTGTTGTCTAATTCTGCTCCACCATAAAGGCACTGAAATTATGTCTTCATATAATATGATGTGTGAAAAACACTCCCGTTCTATCCAAGGCATTTAATGGTAATGATGAAAACTGAGCCAAGAACAAGCGTTTTTAAAAACCCTGTCACAATGGTTGAATCTACAAGGATCTTTTCTCTAAAAGAAGGAGAAATCAGAGGAGAAACAGGTCCCCCACAATAAACATATGCTAGGTTTCTTGATTTTTTTTTAGAGACAATGTTGGTCTCCTAGCTGTGGCTTCAGCTGAGTTTTTTTTTTTTTTTTATGATTTTATTTTTTATTTATTTCTTTCCCCTTCCCGTTCCCTCCCCCCTAGCTGTCTGCTCTCTGTGTCCATTCACTGTGTGTTCTTCTGCATCCACTTGTATTCTTGTCAGCAGCATCGGGAATCTGTGTCTCTTTCTTTTGCGTCATCTTGCTGCGACAGCTCTCCAGGTGTGTGGCCCCACTCCTGGGCAGGCTGGACTTCCTTTAGCGTGGGGTAGCTCTCCTTATGGAGAGTGTGGGGCTTGTGTACAGGGCTCCTCTACGCAGGGGAAAACCCTGCGTGGCACAGCACTTCTTGCGCACATCAGCACTGCACATGGGCCAGCTCACCACACGGGTCAGAAGGCCCTAGGTTTGAACCCTGGACCTCCCATGTGTTAGGTGGAGGCTCTATCCATTGAGCCAAGTCCACTTCCCTTCAGCTGAGTTTTTGTCCTGCTGAGCACACAGCTGAGGATGGGACAGACACCATCACCATCCTAGCAGTCCTACTGTGACATGGCCAATTGATTTTTTTTAACCCCCCACCCCTGTGACTTTTTGCATGCTGTCTGCTCTCTGCGTCCACTTGCTCTGTGTTCTTCTGTGTCTGTATTTGTTTTATTTTATTTTATTTATTTAGTTTTAAATTTTCCCTCCCTTCTTGTGGCTTGCTTGCTGTCTGCTCTCTGTGTTCATTTGCTGCATGCTCTTCTGTGTTTGTTTTTGCTTGTCTCCCTTTTTTGTTGTGTCACCTTGCTGAGTTGGCTCTCCATGGGTCTGCGGGCTGGGTGGTGGACCGCAGCGTGCAGGCGAGCCTGCCTTCACAAGGAGGTCCCAGGACATGAACCCAGGGCCTCCCATATGGTAGATGGGAGCCCAACTGATTGAGCCACAGTTGCTTTCTGCCAATTGATTTTTTTTTAAAGATTTACTTATTTTATTTATTTCTCTCCCTTTCCCCCCTCCTGCCCCAGTTGTCTGTTCTCTGTGTCCATTTGTTGCATGTTCTTCTTTGTCTTCTTCTATTGTTATCAGTGGCACAGGAATCTCTGTTTCTTTTTGTTGAGTCATCTTGTTGTGTCAGCTCTCTGTGTGTGCGGCGCCATTCTTAAGCAGGCTGCACTTTCTTTTGCGCTGGGCGGCTCTCCTTATGGGGTGCACTCCTTGCGCATGGGGCTCCCCTACGCAGGGACACCCCTGTGTGGCATGACACTCCTTGTGCGCATCAGCACTGCGCGTGGGCCAGCTCCACACGGGTCAAGGAGGCAAGGGGTTTGAACCGCGGACCTCCCATATGGTAGACGGACGCCCTAACCACTGGGCCAAGTCCGTGTCCCCCAATTGATTTTTAACAAGGGTGACAAACCCACTCAATGGGAAAATAGTCTCTTCAACAAATGGTGCTGGGGAAACAGAATAAGCACATGTAATGAAGGCAGGTGTTGACTCTGAATCTCAGCAGAGGTGCAACAAATACCTACTCTCCAGTTCAATGGTCCTGTCAGGACAACTAACAAAGAGTATCTATAACTGCAAACAAAACAGTTCCTTCCATTTGCCCCATAAGAACTAAGACCCTCTCAATCGGAAGCAGAGCAGGCATCACCATGCCAAAATCATCAAGACTGAGGAATGAACAAACATAAGGGAGAATGCAACTACAGACCAAAGTAAGCTTATTTATTGTAACAGTGATATAAAGATAGTGGTTACCAGAGTTACTGAGGGCAGAGAAAGGGAAGAATGGGTGGAACATAGGGCATTGAAATTGTTCTGTATGATATTGCAATGATGGATATGGGCCATTATACATTTTGTCAAAACTTATAAAACTGTACAGTGCAAAGTGTAAACCATAATGTAAGTTATAGTTAGTAACAAAGTTTTAATATTTATTCATCAATTATAACAAATGCACCACACTAGTGTAAGATGAAAAATAAAAAAGTAAACAAGTGAACCCTGACCTCACACCATATACAAAAATGAACTCAAATGAAGTATAAGTTAAAAGAAAAAAAAGAAAAAAGAAAAGATAAAAAATGAAAAAAGTAAAAAAAGAGGAAGATAAGAAAAGCAAAGTGAAAAATATAACTCAAAATGGATTAACAACTTAAATATAAGTGCTAAAATTATAAAAATGGTTTCAAGAAATTGGGAATATCTTCGGGATCTTTTTTTTTTTTTTTTTTAAAGATTTATTTATTTTTTAATTTCCCCCCCTCCCCTGGTTGTCTGTTCTTGGTGTCTATTTGCTGCGTCTTGTTTCTTTGTCCGCTTCTGTCGTCGTCAGCGGCACAGGAAGTGTGGGCGTCGCCATTCCTGGGCAGGCTGCTCTTTCTTTTTCACACTGGGCGGCTTTCCTCACAGGCGCACTCCTTGCGCGTGGGGCTCCCCCATGCGGGGGACACCCTTGCGTGGCACGGCACTCCTTGCGCGCATCAGCACTGCGCATGGCCAGCTCCACACGGGTCAAGGAGGCCTGGGGTTTGAAACGCGGACTTCCCATGTGGTAGACGGACGCCCTAACCACTGGGCCAAAGTCCGTTTCCCTATCTTCGGGATCTTGTATTAGGCAATGGATTCTTAAACTTTGCACCAAAACCATGTGCACCAAGAGAAAAAATAGATGAATTGGATTTCATCAAAATTAAAAACTTTTGTGCATCAAAGAATATTCCCAAGTAAGTGAAAAGACAACTTACAGAATGGGAAAAATATTTGTAAATGATATATCTGATAAGAGTTTAATATGCAGGCTACATAAAGAACTACAACTCTGCAGAAAAAAAAAAAGATGAACAACCTAATTAGAAAATGGGCAAAGGACTTGAATAGACATTCCTCTAGAGAAGATATAAAAATGACCAAAAAGCACATGAGAAGGTACTCAACATGTTAGGGAAATACAAATCAAAACCACAGACAGGACTTACTTCAACAGCACATACACTAAAATTGGAACGATACAGAGAAGATTAGCATGGCCCCTGTGCAAGGATGACATGCAAATTTGTGAAGCGTTCCATATTTTTGAATTGCAACACCTACTCTCCAGTTCATTGGACTCACCCAGGACAACTAACAAGGAAGTGAAGATGGACAATGACCATCCCAAGGAACAGAGAGAGTCTACAACTGCAAGCAAGATAATCCCATCCATCTGCCCCATGGGATCTAAGCCCCCTTTCATTAGAGGCAGAGTGGGCATCACCATCCCAGAATCCTCAGGATTAAGGAAAGAACGATGGACTAGAGTAGACTTACAGTTATTCTACTATAGACTTATTGTTATTCTAGCAATGGAAGAACTTTTATCATTGATGTGGAGGCAGTGGCCACCGGAGCTTTGGAGAGGAGGGAGAGGGAAAAATAGGTGTAATATAGGGGCATTTTGGGCACATTGGAATTGTCCTGAATGATGTTGCAATGACAGATACAGGTCATTATATACCTTGTCATAACTTACAAAATTGTGGGGAGGAGAGTTTAAACTATAATGTAATCTATAATCCATGCTTAGTGGCAATGCTCCAACATGTGTTCATCAATTGTAACAAATGTTCCACACTAATGAAGAATGTTGTTCATGTGGGAAAGTGTGGCAGGGATAGGGAGTGGGGGCATATGGAAATCCCCTACATTTTTTATGTAACACTTATGTAATCTAAGTATATATTTTTTAAAGTTTTAAGCATTTTAAAAAAAGAAAATAACAGGAAATTCAAAAGTCAGTATCCATAAATAAAGTTGTTTTTTTAAAAAAACACAGTGAGATACCATTTCATATTCACTAGAATGGCTATTATTTAAAAAATAGAAAACAACAAGTGTTGATTAGGATGGAGGGAAATTGGAATCCTTGTACATTATTGTTGGGAGTGTAAAATGGTACAGCTGCTGTGGAAAACAGTTTGGCAGTTTCTTAGAAAGTTAAGTCTAGAAGTATGAAGCCTAGCAATCTCATTTCTAGGTATGTACCCAAAAGAAGTGAAAGTAGATGGTGATACATGGGAAATATACAACTAATGTAACTTATGTACTACAGTTAACAGTAATATTACAGTATTTTTGCATCAGTGGAAGAGAAGGTACTATATCAATGCTAAGGGCCAGCAATAGGGGGCTATAAGGGGGCATGGGATTTTTCCCTTTGGAGTAATGAAGACGTTCTAAAATTTACTGAGGTGAGGGCAGCACAACTCTGTGATGAAATGGAGAGTCATTGAGTGTATACTTTAGATGGACTGTACAAGACATGGAATCATATAACACAGGGAACCCCACGATGAATGACAGACTGGTCAGAAGTACAAACACGAGACTGTTTGCTCATAAACTATAACAAATTTATAATACCAATACATGATGCTAATAATAGGGTGGTTTATGGGGAAAATACACCAAATGTCAGCTAGGGACTACAGTTAGCAGCCATATTTTGATGATGTTCTTTCATCATCTGTAACAAATGTTCTACCACAATGCAAGGTGTTGGTGATGGGGTGATATATGGGAGCCGTATATGTTATATATGATTTAAATAATGATAATAAATTGAAAGCAGGGACCCAAAGAGACATTTGTACACCAATGTCCATAATAACATTATTCACAATCACCAAAAGGTGGAAGCAAACCAAGTGTTCATCAACAGATAAATGGATAAACAAAATGTGATACATACACATGATGGAATATTATTCAGCCATAAAAAGGAATGTAATTCTGATTCATGCGATAACATGGAAGAATCTTAGAAATGTCATGCTGAAATAAGCCAGAAACAAAAGGACAAATATTGCATGGTTTCACTTACATGAAATAACTAGAATATGTAAATTCAGAGACAGAAAATAAGACTACAGGTTACCAGGAGTGGAGAAATGGGGGGAGGGAGGGGAGGTGCTAATACTTAATGGGAACAGAGTTTTTGTTTGGAGTGATGGAAAAGTTTTGGTGATGGATGGTGATGATTGGAGCATAATATTGGAAATGTAATTAATACCACTGAATTGTATACTTGAAGTTGGTTAATACGGGAAATTTTATGGTGTATATATGTTACTACAATAAATTTTTAAAATAACAATTAAAAATGAAGAGGATCTGGCATGGAAGAGACAGGTACAACTTTAAGGAGCCAAATAAAATGTGAATCTTAAAATTTTTGAAAAAAAGATTTTCAGAGCTTTAATAAGTTTAATAAGTTCTAAGTTTAGCTTTCAAAAGGGCCCTGGGAAAATTAATCTATGGGGTTAGAATTCAGGATAGCGGTTACTCTTGGGGGAGTGGAAGTGGGAAGAGGGGGACTTCTGGGTGCTAGTAATCATCTGTTTCATGGTCTGGTGCTGGTTACACGGACTGGTCACAAGTGTAAAAACTTATCAAGCTGTATATTTATGATTTTTATACTTTTTTATGTATGTTATACTTCAAAAAACATTTACAAAATTTGAATAAAAATGTTTAAAACTGAAAAAAAGAAACTCTTAATGTCTTCCTCCAGAACAACATTGTCCCTAACACATCATTCAATTATCTTTCTAGTTATTTAAACCTATAAACGGATGTTTTTTACATACCCTGTTGAGCTCAGATTAGTTAAATATATGTTGAATACAGGGATTTTTAAAGGTTGAATTAAAAACTCTCACCATGTGCAATAAGAGTCAAAATGCTAATCATATAAACTTATGGGGTTGTTAGGTATCTTATGAATCCCATTTTTTTTTTCACTAAGATTAAAAGGTGCCTTTCAAGTGATTGTGGCACTAATGAAAGGAATCTGAGTCATTACTCTTGGAGACAGAAATATATATTTTAGGTAGATCTTAGATACAGCTGTCTGGAGCCTGGCTTTGGTAAGACACTAGAGAGTGAAGTTGAAATGATAACTATTGTGTTTTATACGCACTACATTACGCACTTGCCAGATGTAAATCTTTCTAAATCTCTCAATCTGCTGACTATCCATCCATTTTGCGTCATTAGATTAGGTTACTAAACTCTGTGGCAGCTGGAGGGATGCTAGATGTCTAGTGGGTGCCCAGAGAATATTGACATCCTGACCCCAGGGCAATCCACAGCGCACAAATCACCTGGGGAAACATTGCCTAGAATCATTTTGAGACCCTTGGATAATTGAGCTGGGTCAGTGTAAGGACGGCTGACATGGTATCTTCCTACCAACTGAAATACAATTATCGGTTTGTTTTGTTGTGTTTTGCAAGAACACCCATTTGTTTTGGTCAGGGGGTAAAGCCAGACTATGAGGAAGTTAAAGGTCACAGGGCAATTTTGTGGTTTTAATTCATTTCATCAAATATTTATTGAGGACTTTAAGTGTGCCAAGCATGGTGCTAAGTACTGTGGACAGAAAGCTCTTCTGCCTCTAGAATTTCCATCTGGAGATTTCAATACAAAGGGCCATAATTTTGTTGGAAGCATGTAGTGGGAGCTTGTCTTGAAGCTCTGTTTGCATAAGCACACAGTTTTTACTTATTAAATAGATTGTATATTTATTTTGGGGGGGAGGCTTTAACTACCTCTTCTTGTAGCTACTGGAGCTGAAAAGAGGCAGTTCCTTCTTTCAGTCTAGAAAGAAGGAAACCCAGACAACCTCAATATGATGCAGTAAATGCTGGGACAGAGAACTAAAGAGAAAGTATGTCAGAGGAGGGGTACATAGCCTACCTGAGAGGAGAGAGGGCTTTTCACAGGTGGGGTTAACTGAAATGTGTCCTGTTAGCCATGTTTTCTAGCCCCAAAGTCAGAACACATGGCACCAAAATATTTATGTTCTCACTTGCCCATTTGTTTGCATGAAAAGTCTTATGGAGATCCAATAACCAAGAATCACATTTAGTTACACAGGTAACACATTACTTTTATTAAAAATAATAAAATTCCAAGAAATCGAAGCTGGTTTCTCCCTCCCACCCCAAAATCTGGGATGTGTGGTGCTGTTAGCTACGGTATTCTTATCAATCTAAGAATTCATTATTATGCACGAGAATGTGCTTTTTTAAAGTGGCTTTTTCTTTATCTTTTACTATACTTTTCTCTTAAATATGTTCTTGGGTACTAATGTATGATTATACCATCCAGTCATATATAATATTAATACATATTATTATATACTCTACATGAGACAGATGTCTCTATCAGATTGTTCTGATATCCTATCATGTTCTCTGCCAAGGACATCAATTAATCCCGAGGTGGATATGGATTTTGTCCTCCAGTAGCTGACTATTGAAAGCCTATGAATTTAACTTGAAGTTCAGATAGTCCCATTCCATTTCTCTTTCAGAGAGCATAATATGGAATTCACTGCCCCTCAAAATCTACCCAGGACTCAGGTTAGAGAATAACTTTTGGGATGTCTGAAGATGCTCTAAAGTTATCCCTGCACAGGCCAAGATATCAGATGACTTCTCCCCTTCTTTGCATCATGTTGGTATCCTATCAGCTCTCTGTAAAATTGCTTTGCCTGAATTGTGCGCTGCGGTGCTGCAATCAGCCTCTATCAAGAGTCATGCTAAGGAGCAGTTCTCTGACCCTCACCTGTATGTCTGCTGGAAGGACATTACTGAGACCATTCATCCTTGCATTACATCCTGTGTCCTCTCCATTAAGGCTTGTAGGAGAAATTGAGTTCTCATTTACGAAGTAGGAATAACCATCCTTTTAATTCATTCAGTAAACATTTACTGAACATTTACTACTAGCCAGGCAATGTGGGAAGTGCTAGGATGCACTCATGAATGAAATAAACCTGGTGGGGAACATAGACATCAAAAACCACTTACCAGGGAGCAGATGTAGCTCACCTCTCAATCTCTCTATGCTTTCCCTGGTGTAATAGCTGCTATTTCTAGCTATTCTTGCTTATTTATTTCCTTGCACAATTATTTATTTATTTATTAAGCAGTTTTATTGAGATATATTCCCATACCATACGATATATCCAAAGTGTATATTCCATGACTTTTAGTATAATCACAATGTTGTGCATTCATCACCAAAAAAAAAAATTAGAACAATTTCGTTGCTCCAAAAAGAAAAATTCCACACCCCTTAGCCACTAATCTAATTTCATTTTTATAAATTGATTTATATTTACATTTTATGTAAATGAAATTGTACAATATGTAGTACTTTGTGTCTGTTTTTTTTCACTTAGCATAGTGGGTTTTTGGGTTTTTTTACCTGATAATATCTTGCAGTTTTAACATATATCGGTTCAGTGTCAAAGAAAGACAATCTTACATATGCAATTTTACCCATATTCATATTTCACGTGCAGTTTTACTATGCTATACAGTCCTATGTTGTATTTTCAGCTTTCCTTTTAGTAATATACATGACCTTATACTTTCCCTTTCAACCACTGTCATACCCATATAAAGTACTGCTAGTTACAAAAATTATGTTGTACTTTCCCCTTTCAATTCATTTCCAAAGATTAACATACATGATTTTTACCAGTTCTGCACAAGTTAACCCTCTGCTTTCCATTCTCTAACCTCATTCTATTTTCTGGTCACCCATATTCAAGTTATTAACTCCATGAGATTACACAATATATTTAGTTCATAGTAGTGCAATCATACAGTATTTGTCCTTTTGTGTCTGACTTGCCTCATTCAATAGAATGTCTTTCAGGTTCATCCATGTTGTCATATGCTTTACGACTTCACTTCTCCCTACAGCTGCATAATATTCATTATGTGTACACACCACAGTTTGTTTATCCATTCATTGGTTGATGGTCACCTGAGTTGTTCCCATCTTTTGGCAATCATGAATAACTCCGCTATGAACATCAGAGTGCAGATGTCTGTTTATGTCACTGGTCTCAGTACTTCTGGGTATATAACCAGTAGTGGTATTGCCAGGTCATGTGGCAAACCTATGTTCAACTTCTTTAGGCACTGCCGAACAGTCCTCCACAGTGGCTGTACCATTCTACATTCCCTCCAACAGTAAATAAGTGTTCTATCTCTCCGCATCTTCTCCAACAATTGTAGTTCTGTCTTTTTAATAGTGGCTATTCGAATGTGAAATATCTTATTGTAGCTTTGATTTGTTTTCCCTAATTGGTAGTGATATTGAACATTTTTTATGTGTTTTTTTACCATTTGTATTTCTTCTTTGGACAAGTTTCTATTCACATCTTGCCCATTTTTAATTGAGTCATTTGTCTTTTTATTGTTGAGTTGTAACATCTCTTTATGTGTCATGGGTAGTAAACCCTTATTGGATATGTGATTTCCAAATATTTCCTCCCATTGAATCGGCTGCCTTTTCACCCTTTTGACACAGTCATTGAGGTGCAAAAGTGTTTAATTTTGAGGAGATCCAATTTATCTATTTTTTTCTTTTGTTGTTTGTGTTTCAGGTGTAAGGTCAAAGAAACCACCACCTACCCCAAGGTCTTTAAGATGTTTCCCTACATGTTCTTTTAGCAATTTTATGATCCTGCTTTTTATATTTAGGGCTTTGATCCATTTTGAGTTGATTCTTTATTTTTTATTATTTATTTATTTATTTTTATTGACTTTGTAATAATATTACATTAAGAATATATATATGAGGTCCCATTCAACCCCTCCCCCCCACCCCACCTCTCCCCCCCCCAGCAACACTCGTTCCCATCATCATGACACATCCATTGCATTTGGTAAGTACATCTTTGGGCACCTCTGTACCTCATGGTCAGTGGTCCACATCATGGCCCATACTCTCCCCCATTCCATCCAGTGGGCCCTGTGAGGATTTACAATGTCCGGTGATTGCCCCTGAAGCACCACCCAGGGCAGCTCCATGTCCCAAAGACGCCTCCACCTCTCATCTCTTCCTGCCTTTCCCCATACCCATCAGCCACCATGTCCACTTTTCCCAATCCAATGTCACCTCTTCTATGTGGATATTTGATTGGTTGTGTCCATTGCACCTCTATGTCAAGAGGAGGCTCAGATTCCACATGGATGCTGGATGCAATCCTCCCACTTTCAGTTGTAATCACTCTAGTCTCCATGGTGTGGTGGTTGTCCTTCTTCAACTCCATCTTAGCTGAGTGTGGTAAGTCCAATAAATCAGATTGTAGGTGCTGGAGTCTGTTGAGGCTCAGGACCTGGCTATCCCATTGTCAGTCCAGAGATTCAAATCCCCTAAATATATCTTAAACCCCAACACTAACTGCACCTCCAGCACATTAGCATGAAAGTCTTATGAAGAGAGATCCCATCTGAGTCCAGATTCATCTCACATAAACACCATTTCCAAAGAGGGGCCATCTGACCTGGTAGTTAACCCCATCGGCCATGACCATAACTCCCATGGGTCTCTTTAGCCCTCAAAGGAACCAATATCTGGGGGTTGTATCTGCTTTATCTGTCTCTCAGACTCTGCTCAGTTGTGCATAAGGGCAATCCTTCTGCCAGCCTCCAGACTCTTTTTTAGAGACTCGTCGCCATATAAACTCATTTCTCCTTTCCATTTCCCCCTTACATTAGGTCAAACAACATTTTAAAGACTTGTTATTTTATGTAGACAGGGATATTCTGCTGATCCGCATTGAACCTTCCGTATAAGGTCATTTTCCAGTTGCATCATCAGTTGGTAGTTGATAGTGGTCCCTCGGTGCCAGGGAGGCTCATCCCCGGGTGTCATGACCCACGCTGGGGGGAAGGCATTGCATTTACATGCTGAGTTGGCTGGGGAGGGGTGGATGGGTAACATTGCCCAAAAGTGGGGGGAGGGAGGGGTAGCATACGAACACAGGAGAGGGTCAGGTGTTGGTGGAGAGTAAAATGCCGAGAAAATCATATCAAAATATAATATAGAGGGTTACCTGTTTAGAACGCTCGGAGGGGAGGGTCTGATGCAGGATGGCCTCCTTGGCAATGTCTAAATGCTCATTCTGCCAGAGTGGGTGACACCATGGGGTAGAAACCCAAGTAGTGAGAGTGGGGGTGGACCCACATCCTGGGGAGGACTAATGCCATCAAATAGAGGGAACTGTATCCCTCGAGAGAAAGGGTGGCTCCCAGGGCATTGGGGCAGTTGAGCAAGTTAGGCGCTGAACACTATTCCATCTATCTCTGGAAGTGGCTCCTTGGGAAACGGAGGTTGGCTGTCACTGTGGGCACCAAGGTGGAAGGGAAAATGGACGTTAAATGTGTGGAACCAAGGTAAAAGGGGGGTAAGAGAGGAGTTTCGTGAGAGTACACAAGGATGGATATAAAACATGTAATATTACACCATAACATATAGGAGATGACAGACTGATAATGTAAACCATAATGTAAAACATAGGATAACTAAGAATGTAAAAAAATGTGTATCCTAAAGTATGCACCACAATGTAAGCACAGATGTCACCTTGTTAGAAAGCTATTGTCTTAGACGCTGTACATCACGTTAAGTAAATATGATGTGAATAGGGTGTAAGGGTATCGCTGTGGAAGGGAAAAGGTTTTGTGGTGGATGTATGGGAGTGCTGTATATTATATACATGCATTGCTGTGGTCTAGGGCTCCTGTGAGGAGAAGCTCAATAAGTAGGGGAAAAAAAAAAAAAAAAGAAAAAGAGTTGATTCTTATATAGGGAGTGACATAGGGGTCCTCTTTCATTCTTTTGCTTATGGATATCCAGATCTTCCAGCACCATTTATTGAAGAGACTGTTTTGCCCATTAAAATGGCTTTGGTAGGTTTTTTGAAAACCAGTTGGCCATGGAGATGAGCACTTTCTTCTGGACTTTCAATTCTGTTCCACCTATTGATGTGTCTATCTTTATCCAATACCATGCTGCTTGCCCACTATACTTTGTAATATTGTTCAAGGAGGCAGTGAAGGTCCTCCCACATCGCTCTTCTTTTTCAGAATGCTTTTGGCTATTTGGGTGCACTTTCCCTTCTAAATAAATTTGATAATTGCCTTTTCTGTTTCTGTAAAGTAGGCTGTTGCAATTTTGATAGGTATTGCCTTGAATCTAAAAATCTGTTTGGGTAGGATTGATATCTTCATGATATTTAGTCTTCCAATCCATGAACATGGAACATCTTTCCATTTGTTCAGGCCTTCATTGATTTCTTTTAGCATTTTCTTGTACTTTTCTGAATATAGATACTGTACTCTGATTAATTTGATTACTATGTATATGAGTCTATTTGCTGTTATTGTAAATGGAATTTTTTTCCTGATCTCCTCCTCAGATTGTTCAATACTAGTGTACAGAGACATTACTGATTTTTGTGTGTTGATCTTGTATCCTGCCACATTTCTGAATTCATTTATTAGCTCAAGTAGCTTTGTAGTAAATATTTGAGACTTTTCTAAATGGAGGAGCATGGTATCTGCAACTAGAGTTTTACTTCCTCTTTTCCTATTTGGATTCCTTTTATTTATTTATTTTTCTTGTCTAATTGCTCTAGATAGAGCTTCTAGCACAATGTTGAATAACAATGGTGACAGTGACCAATCTTGTATTGGTCCCAATCTTGTCAGCAGCAATAGGGAAACTGTGTCTCTTTTTGTTGCGTCATCTTGCTGCATCAGCTCTCTGTGTGTGTGGTGCCATTCCTGGGCAGGCTGCACTATTTTTTTCATGCGGAGTGGCTTTCCTGCATGGCACAGCACTGCACGTGGGCCAGGTCACCATACAGGTCAGGAGGCCTTGGGTTTGAACCGTGGACCTCCCATGTGGTAGGCAGATGCTCTATCCATTGAGCCAAATCCACTTCCCTGGTCCTAATCTTAAAGGGAAAGCTTTCAGCCCTTTTTTTAAAAAATTTATTTTATTTTATTTTTAAAGATTTATTTATTTATTTGTCTCCCCTCCCCCCCCACCCCCCCACCCCCCCACCCCGGGGGCCTGTTTTCTGTGTCTATTTGCTGCGTGTTTTTCTTTTTCCGCTTCTGTTGTTGTCAGCAGCACATTTTGGTTGTGTCATCTTATTGTGTCAGTTCTCCATGTGGGCGGCACCATTCTTAGGCAGGCTGCACTTTCTTTCGCGCTGGGCAGCTCTCCTTGCGCGTGGGGCTCCCCTACGCTGGGGACACCCCTGCACAGCAGGGCACTCCTTGCGCGCATCAGCACTGCGCATGGGCCAGCTCCACACGGGTCAAGGAGGCCCAGGGTTTGAACCGCGGACCTCCCGTGTGGTAGACGGATGCCCTAACTACTGGGCCAAGTCGGTCGCCAGCTTTCAGCCTTTTACCATTGAGTATGATGTTGGTTTTTTTTTTTTTTTTTGTATATGCCCTTTATCACATTGAGGAATTTTCCTTCTATTACTATCTTTCAAAGTATCGAAGTGTTTTTTATCAGGAAAGGATGCTGGATTTTGTTGAATGCCTTTTCTGCATCAATCAAGACAATCATGTGGCTTTTTTCTTTCAATTTGTTAATGTGGTGTATGAAGTTAATTGATTTTCTTATGTTAAACCAGCTTTGTATACCAAGAATAAATCCCACTTGGTCATGTGGTAAAAGTTTTTTGATATGCTGTTGGATTCCATTTGTAAGTATTTTGTTTTGAATTTTTGCATCTATGTTTATTAGAGAGATTGGTCTGTAATTTTCTTTTCTTGTAATGTCTTTTTCTGGCTTTGGTATTAGGGTGATGGTGGCTTCATAAAATTTATTGGGTAATTTTCCCTCCTCTTCAATTATATGGAAGAGTTTAAACAGGATTGGTGTTAATTCTTCTTGAAATGCTTGGTAGAATTCACCTATGAAGCCATCTGGTCCAGAACTTTTCTTTCTTGGGAGATTTTTGGTGACTGAGTCAATCTCTTTAGATATGATTGTTTTGTTAAGGTCTTGTATTTCTTGTAGTGTCAGTGTAGGTTATTTGTGCATTTCTAGGAATTTGTCCATTTCACCCAGGTTGTCTAGTTTGTTGGCATGCAAGGTCTCAATATCCTCTTATGATCCTTTCATTTCTGTGGGGCCAGTTGTAGCTTTGCCCCTTTCATTTCTGACTTTATTTATTTGTGTCTTCTCTCTTTTTTTCTTTGTTAGTCTAACTAAGGGTTTGCCAATTTTATTGGTCTTCTCAAAAAAAAAACAGCTTTTGGTTTTGTTGATTTTCTCTTTTTTTGTTCTCAGTTTCATTTATTTCTGCTCTAATCTTTATTATTTATTTCCTTATGCTTGCTTTGGGAATGGTTTGCGCTTCTTTTTCTAGTTTCTCCAGCTATTCAGTTAGATCTTTGACTTTAGTTTTCTCTCTCTCTTTTTTTAATATAGGCATTTAGGGCTATAAATTTCCCTCAGCTCTGCCTTTGCTGCATCCCATAGGTTTTGATAAATTGTGTTCTCATTTTCATTTGTCTTGATATATTTACTATTTTCATACATACAGTTTCATCTTTGACCCACTGATTGTTAGGAGTGTACTCTTTAGCTTCCACACAATTGTGAAATTTTCCCTTTCTCATCTATTATTGATTTCCACTTTAATTCCATTATGATCTGAGAAGGTGCTTTGTATAATTTTAGTTATTTTATTTTATTTTATTCCTTGAGACCTGCCTTGTGACCTAACATGCAGCCTATCCTGGAGAAAGATCCATGAACAGTTGAGAAGAATGTATACCCATTGATTTTTGATGCAGTATTCTGTATATGTCTGCTAGGACTAACCCATTTATTATATTATTCAAGTTCTCTGTTTCCTTGTTGATCATCTCTCTACTTGTTTTATCTAATTATGTGAGTGGTATGTTGAAGTCTCCAACTATTATTGTAGAGATGTCTATTTCTCTCTTCAGTTTGGCAGAGTTTGCTTCATGTATTTGGCGCACCCTGGTTAGGTGTATAGATATTTATAACTCTTATTTCTTCCTGGTGGATTGGCCCTTTTATTAATATAATGGCCTTCTGTAGCTCTTACAACTTTTTTTCCATTGAAAGTCTGCTTTGTCTGGTATTAGTATATCTACCCCTGCTCTTTTTTGGTTACTGTTTGTGTATCTTTTTCCAACCTTTCACTTTCAGCCTATTTGTATCCCTGGTTCTGAGGTGAGTCTCTTGTAGGCAGCATTTGGATGCCTCTTGTTTTTTTATCTATTCTGACAGCCTATACCTTTTTTTTTTTTTTTTTAGCCAGCTAATTTTTTTTATTGACTTTGTAATAATATTACATTAAAAATATATATATATGCGGTCCCATTCAACCCCACCACCCCCACTCCACCTCTCCCCCCCAGCAACACTCATTCCCATCATCATGACACATCCATTGCATTTGGTAAGTACATCTTTGGGCACCTCTGCACCTCATGGTCAATGGTCCACAGCCTATACCTTTTGATTGGGAGTTTAATCCATTCACATTAATGGTATTGCTATAAATGCACTATTTACTTCCTTTTATTTACCATTTTATTCTTTGGTTTTCCTATTTTATATTTTATTTTTGTCTGCCTTTTTACTCTTTTGGTTACCCATTTTGCTATTCTTGTCTTCTATACTCTCCTCCAAGCCTCTCTTTCCTGTCTTTTTTTTTTTTTTTTAGGAGGTACCAGGGATTGAATCCAGGTCCTTGTACATGGCAAGCAGGCACTCAGCCACACGAGCTACATCCATTTCCCTCTCTCCTTTTTTTTTCAGGTTGTAAGGCTCCCTTTAATATTTCCTGCAAAGGTGGTTTTTGATGAACTCTCTTAGTTTCTGTTTGTTTGTGAATATTTTAAACTTGCCTTCATATGTGAAGGACAATTTTGCTCGAGAAGAATTCTCGACTGGTGGCTTTTCTCTTTCAGTAGTCGAATTGTATCATACCACTGTCTTCTCGCCTCCATGGTTTCTGATGAGAATTCCACACTACGTCTTACTGGGCATCCCTTTTATATGATGGTTTTCTTCTCCCTTGCTGCTCTCAGAATTTTCTCTCTGACTTTTGACATTCTGAGTAGTATGTGTCTTGGAGTAGGCCTACTTGCATTTATTCTGATTGGGGTATACTGTGCTTCTTGGACATGTAAGTTTATTTCTTTCATGAGAGTTGGAAATTTTCAACCATTATTCCTCAAATACTCTTTCTGCCCCTTTTCCTATCTCTTATCCTTCTGGAACTCCCATGACATGTATGTTGTTGTGTTCTATCATCCAACTCCCTTAGCCCCTGCTCAATTTTTTCCCATACTTTCTTTTTCTGTTCTTTTCTCTTTCAATTTCAGCTGTTCTGTCTTCTGTATCATTTATTCATTCTTTTAACATTTCAAGTCTGCTGTTGTATACCTCTAATGTTTGGGTTTTTTTTTTTTTTTCTGTTTTTTTGAGGCACCTGGACTGGGACCTTGTATGTGGGAAGCTGGTGCTCAACCACTGAGCCACATCGGTTCCCTGAGTTGGTTTTCTCATTTGTTTTGCTTGTTGTTCACTTTTCTATTTTTTCAGGAGGCACCGGGAACCGAACTTGGGACCTCCCATGTGGAAGGTGGGAGCTCAACCACTTGAGCTACTTCTACTCCCCCTCTAATTTTTTATCTCACCTATCATGTCTTTCATTCCCACGAGCTCTGTTACTTTTCTATTCAGGTTTTCAAATTCTTCTTTGTGCTCACTCAGTGTCTTCTTTATGTCCTTTATCTCTTTAGCCATATTGTCTTTCAACTCATTAATTTGATTTTGGAAATTTGTGTGCATCTCTTTGATTATTGCCTCAAATCCTGTTTCTTTTCTAAGGCTTTGATAGATTCCTTTTCTTGGGACATTTCTTCCATTTTCTTAGTATGGCTTGTAATTTTTTGCTGATGTCTATGCATCTGGTTAGGATAGTATGTTTACTCACATGTTCAATATCTCTCTCTTTCATAGGGATTTAGTGGTGGGAGGTTGTGTGTTACTGATGTTCTTTAATTCTTGGTTCAACTTGTTCTGGGTCTTTAGGAATGTCCTTGTTAGTTGCTCAGATCTGGGCCCTGTACCCAGTAGTAGGTTGCAGACCCACTTCCAAGGCCTTGTGGAGGGAGGTTTTAAAGGTGGAAAAAGCCTCTCATATACTTTTAATTTCCTCAGATGCACTTCTTTGTTCTGGCAGCAGATGGAGCTTTTTGGCAGCCCTCTCAGTTCAAAGCCTGGTCAAGAGTATATTCACTGCAACAGGGACTGGATCAGTGTCATAGAGGATCCTTCTTGGACACTAAGAGCCTCATACTTCAAACTTTCTTGGAGGTTGTTCTGCAACCTTTGCTGGCAGCCCCTTCTCTTTTCCCAGATAGGAAGTAATTCCACTCCCCTCTGAGTCCTCAACAACCAGTTCCAGTCTGTAGAGAGGGTGACTGAGAGGGCCAGATCTCTTGGATCTCTTTAGTCCTCTTCCAGCTCCCAAGACAAACAATAGTGTGGACCTGCCCAGCCGGGAAGGGCTCCTGGGACACAGCAGACCAAATTACTGGGTCAAAAGTCTTTCTTAGGCTGTGTCCCCCTATCTTCCCTTTCCTGGGGAGGTAGATGCCTGGGGCCCCTTTTGTAGCCACCGGCTCCCAAGGCCTGAGAAATGAAAAGTGTTCTATAGGGTGCAGGAGGATGTCAGCAGTTGCAGCTATAGGTTTTAACTCACAGTTTTGCTGTTGAAATTCTTTCCTTTGCCCCTTTCTCATCTGGGCAGTGTCTAGTCTTCCCCTGGTATCCTCAACTCTAGAAGAGTTTTTTCCAGGTCATTTCTGTTCATCCTCTAGGTATTTTTCTGGGAGAGAAGGAACTCCTGTGTCTTTCTAGTCCACTATCTTCCTGGAAGTGCCATAATTATTATTATAGTTTTTTTTTTTTTTTAGATTTAAAAATAATTTTTTTAAAGATACATAGATCATACAAAATGTTACATTAAAAAATATAAGAGGGGAAGTGGATGTGGCTCAATTTATTGGGTTCCTGTCTACCATATGGGAGGCCCTCGGTTCATGTCCTGGGGCCTCCTTGTGAAGGCAAGCTGGCCTGCGCCCGTGGAGAGCTGACGGCCCATGTGCCTGCGGAGAGCTGATGCAGCAAGAGGACGCAACAGAGACAAGCAGACACAGAGAACACGCAGCGAATGGACACAGAGATCAGACAGCAAGCAAGTGGCAAGAGCAGGGATAAATAAATAAAATAAATCTTAAAAAACATATATTATGTATATACATATTTATAATAGGACCCCATATACCCTCACTCCTCACGCCCGCATTCTTCCCACATCACCAAACTCTTTCGTCAGTGTGGCATATTCATTACATTTGATGGATACATTTTGTAGCACTGCTACCCAGCATGGCTTATAGTTTACATTGTACTTTATACTCTCTCCCAGTCCATTCAGTGGGTTATGGCAGGATATATAATGTCCTGCATTTGTTCCTGCAATATTACTCAGGACAACTCCAAGTCCCGAAAATGCCCCATATCACACCTCTTCTTCCCTCTGCCTGCTCTCAGCAACTCCCATAACCACTGTCTCCACATCAATGATAGTTTCTTCCATTGCTAGAGTCACACTAATTCTATAGTAGAATACCAGTAAGTCCACTCTAATTCATATTTTATTCCTCTATCCTGAGGACCCTTGGATGGCGATGCCCACTCTGCCTCTAACTCGAGAGGAAGCTTAGATGTATGGAATTCTCCTGCTTGCAGTTGTAGACTCTCTTGGTTCCCTGGTGTGGTGGTTGACCATCCCCACCCCGCTGTTAGCTGACCTGGGTAAGTCCAATGAACTGGAGAGTAGGTGTTGTAACTCTGCTGAGGTTCAGGGCCCAGCTGGCACACAGTCAGTTCAGAGATTCAAGTCTCCTGAGCATACAGTGACCCCAGTGTCAACCACAAGTTCAATAAAAAATTATCATAGTTTAGGGAAACGGACTTGGCCCAGTGGTTAGGGCTTCCGTCTACCACATGGGAGGTCTGCAGTTCAAACCCCGGGCCTCCTTGACCCGTGTGGAGCTGGCCCATGCGCAGTGCTGATGCGCGCAAGGAGTGCCCTGCCACGCAGGGGTGTCCCCCGCGTAGGGGAGCCCCACGTGCAAGGAGTGCGCCCCATAAGGAGAGCCGCCCAGCGCGAAAGAAAGTGCAGCCTGCCCAGGAATGGCGCTGCCCACACTTCCCATGCCGTTGATGGCAACAGAAGCCGACGAAGAAAACAAGACGCAGCAAACAGACACAGAGAACAGACAACCGGGGCGGGGCGGGGGAATTAAATAAATAAGTAAATCTTTAAAAAAAATTTTTTTTAAATTATCATAGTTTTGATAAATGGTACCAAAGAAAAGTAGAAAGGTATGGGGGAGGGGGGGGGAGAGTTCCACTGAAGGGTTATTTGAAGAAGTGATATTTTTCCTGAGCAATTGTTGTATGGTTTTCTACTTTTCATGGCTGTCAAAAGTCAAGTTTGTGATTCAACCCAAGAAATGATGTAAGATTTAGGATCTAATTTAACTGCTGGATTTATTCATTCAAGGAACAAATATTTATCAAGTGCTTTGTATGTGCTAGAATTAGCTAGGCACTGGGCATACAACAGTAAAAAAGATATACAGATAGACCCCTGACCTCACAGAGCTTATAGACAAGTAGGGATTTGGACAAGTAAATGAAATATTAAAATACAGTTGAAGAACTATGCTCGAGGAAGTTCAGGGTGCTAATCCCAACTTGGGAAGGGAGATTGTCCAGAAAAGTTGCTTTGGGGAAGTAATGACCAAATTGATATGTGATCTTAGTAAGATAAAGGGGGAGGGGCTATTCCAGCAGAATTCTATGAAAAGATCCATATGTCAGAAAGAGAATAAATGGGATGTTCAAGGAGGTGAAAAAGTTCAATGTGGTATAGCATGGAGTAGGTGATGTGAAGAGAGATGTAAATTAGGTTAGTTTCTGCATGGTCTCATAAATAATGGGGTTTTTGTTTTGCTTTCAGGCATTTTTATTATGGTAGTACATATATATTCACACACATACATTCGCAATTTTAACCACTTTTAAGTGTACAATTCAGTGGCATTAACTACATTAATCACCATCCATATTTATTGAAAACTAAATAAAATTTCATCTTAGAATAAATAGCCACAACCAGGGGAAAAAGACAACAAATTTAAGTCAAGAGTTGCAGTCTCCTTCCTGCCCCCTTTCTCACCCAGATAATCTATTAGAACACCAGAGTAGGGTGATACCATATTAATATGAAAATGAAAATAGCAGCACAGAGAATCTGTGGTGAGGAAACAATTAGTAAGATTTGGTGATGGACAGGAAAGCAACAAAATAAAGTGAACCTTCACGTGTGCTCTCAGGAAAGCATTTGTATTTGTTCAGTCTTGGCTTTGTCATACGTAATCTAGCGATGATAATGACATTTGCATTATAGGGTAGTGGTGATACTTAAACATGCTAGATCTTGGTTGTTAAAAGGTGAACAAGACTCTGCACCTGCTACAGAAACTGAGGCAAAGAAAGGTCAAGTAACCTTACAATCTAGTGAGGAGACAGACAAATAAATAGGTAATTTCAACATACTGTGGTAAATTCCTTAGGGTAAGCGTCAGGTATTTTATGGGACAGGTAGATGGGGTGCTATTCTACCTTATCTTCTCTAGGAACAAAGTCTAAGATGGGATTCTTGTGGAAGTGAATGAGTGATGAAGTGCCCTCAGGTGAAACCTGTATGGGAGTGAGAGAAGCAGGATATGGTAGGGAAGAAGTTAGACAAGACGTGTGTTTAGCACAGGGATAGGCAAGCTTTGCACCTTCAGACAAAACCTGCCCACTGCCTATTTCTGTAAATAATGTTTTAGTGGAACACAGTCACACTTACTTTATTTCCATGTTGTCTGTAGCTACTTTTGCACTACCACATGAAAGTTGAGTAGTTGTGACAGAAACTGTATGTTAGGCTCACAAAGCCTAAAACATTTACAATTTGATCCTTTACAGAAGAGGTTGTTGATGTGGGAGGAGTGGGGGTGTGGGGTGTGGGATATGTGGGAACCTCTTATATTTTTTAACATAACATTTTTTGTGATCTATGTACCTTAAAAAATAGAAAACTTAATAAAAAATTTTGAAAAAGTTTACCGGATCCTGGTTTAGCTGAGCCCATTCTTAGCCTGATCCCATGGGGAACTCTAGAGCCTGGATGGCACTAATGAGCTAAAACAAGGGGTCTGGCCTTTAGCACCCATGTATAGGGCTGACTTTTTGGGTTCTGTGTTTAGAAGGTCCTCTCACTTGGAGCCCAGGGGAGAGGTGCAAGTTGGAAACATAAATTTAGGAGTCCTCTGAATATAATTTTTTTAAAGTTTGGCTGCGGAAATTTAGAGAGTAATTGTAGATAAAGAAGAAATCTTAGAATTGAGCCCTGGAATATGCCAATTGTTAGAGCTCAGAAAGAGGAAAAGGAAGAGGGTCTAGGACAGAAGACTCAGAAAAAGAGTCCATGAAATAGCAGAAAACCGAGAAAGTGGTGTCCCAGAAGTCAACTAAAGAGCATGGTGTGACCAGCTGCAACAAATACTATTAGGGAGTGGTTAGTTTGGGCACCAGCTTTAGGGCCAGTATGGCTGCACCCAGAACCTCACGGGGAATATGGGAGCCCAGCATAGGGGAAAGGAAGAACCCAAACATACAAACACATCCCGAACCACATACAGACAGGTGTATCCACACTGCACATATAGCCATACTGTTATAAAGATAAGGATCTGGGGTTTGTGAACAGACATTAGCAATTAGACTCTAGCTTGATTGGCTATTTACACTATTCATTATGGTTTTCATAAGTGCTTGTTGCTGAAGGGCCTGGGGCCAGAAGAACACCCATGGAGGAGAAAGATCAAGTATGGTAGAGGTTGGGGGTTTAGGTGGGGAAGCCTTCCCTGAAAAAATGACTTTAAAGCTGATACCTGAGTTTTACTGGCAAAGAAAGGCTAGGGAGGGGAGTAAGAACGAGTTAGGCGAAGGAAAAGCCCATGTAAAGGCTCTGAGGCTGAAAAGAGATTAGTACAGCTCAATTGGAAGTCCAGTGTAGCTGAACTGGAGAGAGCTAGAGGAAGAGAGATTATGTAAGCTCATGGAAGAGGTTTGAACACATGACAATTCTTTATTTTTTTTATCAATAGACTTTTTTAGAGCAATTTTAGTTTTACAGAAAATTGAACTGATGGCACAGAGTTCCCAAGTATCCTCTCTCTCCCCTAGTTTCTCTTATTATGAACATCTTACATTAATGTGGTACATTTGTTGATGAACCAATATTGATACATTAATATTAGAGTTCACTGTGTTGCACAGTTCTACGGTTTTGACAAAAGCATAATGTGATGTACCCAACATTAAAATATGGTACAGAATAGTTTGGCTGACCTAAAAATCAATGTTCCACCTATCCCTCCTCTGATTCCCCCAAACCCCGGCAACCACTGGTCTTTTTAGTCTCCATAGTTTTGCCTTTTCCAGGATGTCATATGGGTGGAAACATACAGTATGTGGCCTTTTCAGACTGCCTTCATTCGGTAAACAATATGCATTCCTCCATGTCTTTTTGTGACTTGATAGCTCATTTCTTTTTATCGCTGAATACTATTCCATTGTATGGCTGTACCACAGTTTGCTTATCCACTCACATTTTGAAGAACATCTTGGTTGATTCCAGTTTTGGGAAATTATGAATATAGTTGCTATAAGCATTCATGTGCAAGTTTTTGAGTGCATGGAAGTAATTTTTGACAAGATGAGTTTCAATGGAAATGACTTGAGAAAAGCCTGATGGAAGTGAATTCAAGAGAGGGTGGAAGGGAAGGAATTGGACGGCAAGTACACACGACACTTTCTAAAAAGTATGTTGAAAAGGGGCACAGATAAATGGAGAGGTAGTTGTAAGGATGTAGAGTCAAGAGACGGGTTTGCATCATGTTAGTGGAAATGATCCAGTAGAAAGGGGAAAAGTGATGATGCAGAAGAGGGGTTAAATACTAGAATGATATTCTTTAGTCACGGGGAGGATATGGCACTTGATGCAATGAGGGGAGGTTGATCTCTCTGGGAGCATGGAAGTTTGTCCGTAGAAGCAGCAGAGAATGCAGAGCTTATGTGCACAGATGCAAGCAGGTCAATGGCTGTGGTGGTGGGGGCTCATGGTAGTTCTATTTTCTCAGTGAAATAGGAAACAAGGCCAGCAGCTGAGAGAGAGTGATGCTAGAGATTTGAGGAAGGAAAAGAAAGCATAAGGCTGTCATCCTGAAGAATGGCTGAGTGAATCGTTCATTTTTGTTCTCCTACAGTCTTTGTTATTTTAGCAAATATGTTCTCAGTGTCTATTATGTTCCAGGTGCTTTGATAACCATCAAATGTTTCTTCAAGGGTCATAGAGCATTTTCAAACTCATTTTGAGCATTTCTCTGATTTGAGTGCAGCTTGGGCAGCTTGGCAGGGTAGTAGCAGTGGTGATTCAGGGTTGGAAGGAGCCGGAAGTCTCTCTTTTGGGTGCTGCAGAAGTCTCTTGTCTCTTGGAATCCATTTGCTTGAGTGATTTTCCTGAAACACAATCTGATCCGGCCAACACCCTTGTTTTAAATCTTTTAATGAGGATTTACCAGAACTTGTCAAATTGCTTCTGGGGAAGAAAACAGGAACCCTGGGGTATAAAGATGGTAGACTCATTTTTCATACATACTTTATGTAGTGTTGGAGGTGGGGGCAGCAACCCCATACACGTATTCACTATAGAAAAAACAAAACCACCTCTTCAGATGGCTATGGCTTTCCACTGTCCTTAGGTTTATAATGCACTTGCTGTGCTCTCCAGCCTGATCTCACATCACCTCTCTTCCTTCAGTTGTCTGGACGTAACCTTCCAGTTGAGCTGGGTTAGTCTCTTTTTGGACTCAGCGTCTTTACGCACACTTTTCCTTCTGCCTAACTCATTCTTACTCCCATCTCTCCCTGCTCTTTGCCAGTAAAAGTCAGGTCTCAGCTTTAAAGTCACTTTTCCACTTTTCCCCACCTGAATCCCCAACCCCCACCAGACTTCGTCATCCTGCCTTGCCGTGCCATGGACACTCCCCCGGCCCTTAGCACCAAACAGTTTGGAAAATCGTTATGAATAGCGTAATTAACTGATGAAACTGTATGTCTCTGGGCTCTTTGTCCATCTGAAACACGCAACATTCAGGGCAAAAGTGAGGAAAAGCGAGCCAGACGAGGGAGCCAGAGCAGAGCAGCCTTCTTGGACTTTTCTTTTAGAGGCCGGGGGGACACTGCCGGCGTCCCTAAGGTTCAGGGGGCCCAGCGCGAGAGATAAGTTGTGGGTCGCAGCACCAGGGGCCGCGAATGCTAGCTAGCCTGCAGCCCTGTGGAATGCGGCTGACGAGAACTTTCGGAGGCTGTTGGAAAAGGGGGTGGATTTGCCTGGCGTGAGACGGTCTCATCCCCCTCAAGACAGGAGGCTCGGACCACGGGCTACGACTAAACCTGTGAGGCAGAAGAGCCACGAACTGCCCAATCTCGAACGGCTGTCAGTCTCCAGAGCTTCAGCAGCGCGCTACAGCGAGCTTGGAACAGCTGGCGGGACCAGCCGGAAAGCGGCGTCAGCCCCCGCGCCTGCGCAGTCGGGGCCTTGCGGCCCGAGCACTCCAGGCCCCGCCCCGGAGGCGAGCCCGCCCCCCGCCCTCTGCGTGCGCACCGCCTAGAGCCCGCCTCCGAGAAAGACTGCCGAGCGCGTGCGGCCGGGGTTGTTCACTGGCGGCTCAGGGCTCGTCGCACGCATAGCTCGCTGAGTCCTTTACCTGACGGGAGGATTTGGAGCCGGCGTCAGGTAGGCAGACCCCAGGGATCCCGAGAGAACTGTTTTCCCATGCAGGAATCGGCGGCACGAGCTGAGCCCGGCGCGGGACAGCCCCGCCGCCTCGGTGACAGACACCGCTTCCCACCAATCAGGGGTGAGGTGGCCCGGCGTTTTGCCCAATGGGCTGCGTGCCTAAGGGGAGTGGGGCGGGTGGCCCAGGCCGACGAGGTGCCGGCTCCCGCGCGCGGGGCCGCGTGGCTGTGCGCGGGTGGGGAAAGGGGTCGGAGAGCGAGTGCGGCGGCCAGATGGGCTGCGGGGCCCGGCAGCGCTCGTATTAGTCCGACCTGACCCTGCCGATCAGGTGGCTGGGGTGGCTCGTGGAGGGCCGTGGAGGCGCGGGAGCCCCCTTTTCTCAGTCCTCCCCAGACAGGCGCGGCGGCCGCCTCTCTGCGAACCTCCCTGACTCGCCACTTGGGCCACAAGGCACGGGCTTAGACTCACTGAAATGGGGTTCGGGGTCCGAGACTGGCGCTCCGCGGTGGGGGATGGGTTCGGCGGCCTGGCCGCGGCGCCCTCCGGCTCTTCCGTGTGCGCCTGACTCCCGTGATGCCTTCGAGCTTGCCGGGCCCAATGCCCCCCACCCCCCATCCCCACCCCGTGCTGTCCCCTGCACCCCCAAGCTGTCTTCCTCCCGGCTGTGGAGGATGAGGATGCTGGATTCTAAAGAAGTCACTTATGTTTGCGTGGCATGCTTACGTCCACACTCATAATTTTGAATCCTCCGCAGTTCTGTGGTACAGCCGATGCGGAGATTAGCACCCCCATTTTATAGATGAGAAAATCCAGGTTTCTGGCACCTTTTAAATTACTTGACTGGGGTCTCAGTACCAAAGTGGTGGAGCTGGAACTTGACCTCCCAACATTTAAAAAAAAAAAAAAACACCTCAATATCTGCAGTGAGGGCTTTTGTTTTGGGATTTGTTTTCATCTTTGTTGAATACATCACGGTTTGTGTTGTTTTGTGCTTGAAACTCTTGTTGGCTCCTTATCACCTTCAGAATAAAGTTCAAGAGTTAGACATTCGAGTATCCACATGATTTGGCTCCTTGCCTATCTTTCCAACTTATTTTCCACTATTACCCCCAATTGGTCCTACTTCTGTTTTCTGTAGCTGCCCCTCAACTTGCAACTCACACTGTTTCCTTTCCCATGATTTAAGTCCCTCAGTCTTTTAAGGATCATTGTATGTCTCAAATCCACAAAGCAGGAGCAGTCTCTGATCCTCCACAACCCTGAGCTGGGCTTCTCTCACTTCCCTCTGATGGGCCATGACATTTTACCTAGGTTTTGGCACTGAATGCTTTCTACTCTCCCTTCTCTTTTATACTCTTCACATGTTGTCTGCTTCCTGCCACCACTGAATTACTCCTTTATTTGTAAATGTTTCCTCTCTAACTGGACTGCCTGCAACTTGAGATACTGAGATATGGGCCCAAATTGGAATTCTTTTTGTGGTCCCCAGAGTGCACAGTAGCTCACACATAGTAGGGAGTCAGTAAATGTGAGTGAATGAGTCTTCTCAGCCTCCCACCTGATCTTTGTATACATGGTACTGTTTATTGCCAGGCACTATGGAAAACTGCAAGAATCTCTTAAAAGAGAAGTGTATCCTCTTAAAGTAAAATTGGGGCAAATCAAATACAGATGGATAAGATGAGTTCTCTGTAGAAGTAACCCACTCTGTAGAAAAGGTGGCTGTGGAATTTCTAGAAATATCCAAAATTTTATCAGTGAGATTAAGGGATGTGTCTGGTTAGGACATAGCTAAAATGTAGCCAGTCTGATATTCATGTGTCAATAAGGGACCTTTCAATTGTGAAGTGACAGAGTAGATTTTCTCCCAAATAATAGGGACCTAAAGGCAGGCAGGTTTGAGGGTATTGCATACTGCTACCCCTTTTGGAGATGCACACCAAAAGGGTGATGCACATTAACTTATTAAAAACTCCCAGAGTCTTTGCAGTAAAGAAACCAGCTGACTTTGTTTAGTTAGCATTTCTCTTATGTGTCCATAAAACCCCTTTTGGAAATAAATCCTACATGCATTTCACAGAAATGAGCAAACATGTTTTTTGGAATGCTGCAACAGAGAATAGAAAGAGCTGGACGTGGTTGGAGTGTCTTCTTTGCCGTTCGAGGGGGAGGACATTCTGAGCATTCATCTCTCCCTGCCAAGTTTGTTCATTCCTTTCTTGGGGAGGAGCTAGGCAGAGCAACTCTTCAAATTGAACTCCCCAGTTTCCTTGTTCCTTTCTTAGCTTATTTTTATTAGAATTTGGCTTTACATGGAGCATTCCCAGAGGAAGAAAATGTCCTGACCATGCCAAAGCAAGCACTCCCTGCTGCTTGGTGATTGTGTTCTTCATCTCGATCACATTTGGGTTTGCTGACCAAATGATGTTTCAGGGCCTCCAAAGCCATCAGTCATCCCTAACAGCCCTGTCAGTATCTCCTCTCCTCTCATCTGTGCCATTTGCAGCAGGCTCTTCACTCTGCTGTCTTTGCCTCCGCCCCTTTTCTCCCTCAGGAAGTCTGTCCTCCCATTCCCTGCCAGAACTGTACAGCTCTCTGGACTTAATCTAGTAGGTTCTCTCTTTGAACATCTGTCCATTGTATGCTTCAAACTTTTTTCCCCCCTTTTTTATTATCTTTTTTTAAAAAGGATACACAAATTATACAAAATGTTATATTAAAAATTATAAGAGGTTCCCATATATTCCCACTCCCTGCCGCCCCACTCCTCCTACATCAACAACCTCTTTCATCAGTGTGGCATTGGCACATTCATTGCATTTGATGAATACATTTTGGAGCACTGCTACCCAGTCTGGATTATAGTTTACATTGTAGTTTACACTCTTTCCCAGTCCATTCAGTGGGTTATGGCAGGATATGTAATGTCTTGCATATGTCCCTGCAGTATCATTCAGGACAACTGCAAGTCCTGAAATATGCCCAATATCACACTTCTTCCCTCTCCCTGCCCTTAGCAACTCCTGTGACCACTGTCCCAACATCAGCAATCAGTTTCTTCCATTGCTGGAGTCACAATAATTCCAGAGAGTTAGAGACTGGAAGATAGGCTTGAAATGAACTGGGGGGGGGGGGGGGGGGGGCGGGGGGGAGGTTGTGAGCCAATGCCCACACGGGCGAAATTTGTGAGAATGTGGAGGTAAGTAGATGTGCAGTGAAGGGATAAGACTGGGGCATAGGGATACTATTTGATTAGGCTTTGCAGGCTTGAGGGGGCCTAGGGTTGGGAGGATGGGTCAGATGGTCTAAGGAATTGGGAGCGTTGGGGGGGAGCAGGTATCAAACTGTTTTTATCTCATGTCACTTTTCCTTAATATATGTAGTTTCTCTTCATAGCAGATCTGGGAGACTGCCTTTAATTGAGAATTTTCTGTTTATCCTCAACTCTTCAGTGTTAAAATTCTTTTCTTTTATTCTCTCATCAAAGCCTTAGAGGAACTGTGTTTTCTTTTGCTGATACATTGTAGTTTAGCCAAAGACTTTGTTACTTTCATGGGAAATTGGAGTGCTTATCTAAGAGTGAATGTTTTTTCTCATGTAAGGAAAATAAGGAGGTACCCACCTGGTGTACCACTGTCTGGTGGCGCTGTCTGTTGACAATGTCAGCGAACATTGGGGGTGCAATGTTCCATCAACAGCTCAGAGCTGTTTTTAATTTTTTTTTTAGGTTGACTCTTATGGTAGTCAGATTTTAAACAAAAGGTACATTATTTGAGTAGCAGTTGTTTTTTCAACTCATTTGAGTAAAGTCATTCAGTGATCCATGAAATGCTTGTTATGGTCACATTTAAACCTGACAACCACCTTCTCAATTTATTTAGACAGAGGGAAACGATACTGCAAGTAAGTGGGAAAGCCGTGTTTGGACCCAGATAAGCTGGATTTGTTGAGATATATTTTATCTATAATTTTTATTTCTCCCAGGTTAAGAAGTAAAATGAAGTACATTCTAGTTACTGGTGGTGTTATATCAGGAATTGGAAAAGGAATCATTGCCAGCAGTGTGGGTACAATACTGAAGTCATGTGGGTTACATGTAACTTCAATTAAAATTGACCCATATATTAACATTGATGCAGGAACATTCTCTCCTTATGAGCATGGTAAGCAATTGCCTGTCCTCCCTCCCTCCCTCCTTTTCTTTTTCCCTTCTCTTTCATTCTTAAAAAAAAAAAAAAAAATATATATATATATATAGTGTAGTATGTGGAAGAAATAGCCCTTGGATATTGTGTGCATATCTTACAGATTTCTATCTCCTGCCTTCTAAAAAGGTTCTAAGTATAAAAGAAGGATGCTTTTCTAGTCTGTACAGTGAGAAAGCAGAGTTCTTAAAAGGAAATATAGTGACTACAGTCTAGAGGTTGCTATAGTAGAAATGGTCTTTTTGGTAGTTGAAATTTAGTGACATGCATTTTCTCAAATATTCGAGAGGAGGGATTAGGTTTATTCTTTGTGGTTTATTTAGAAATAGGATGGTAGAAGCCATAAAGAAATAGATTTTGGCCCAATATAAGAAAGAACTTTATAATAACAAGTGCTCTCCAATATTGCTTAAAATTGAGGCTAGATATACTGTTAAATCATACCTTTATAAGTTTTAAAATTGTGTATTTATACTCTTACTCTCTAATGTAGAGGTAGAAATTTATAAGGGTAAGTGTCATGAGAGCAAATATCCTTATGTAACAAATAGCATCAGGAAAAGATCAATATACTGGAGCAATGTTTAATACAGAATTCATGAGCAGGAGATGAGCTATATCTCTCTGAGAGGGAAAATGTGATACTTTTTCCTTTCTTGTTTTTGAGCTTGTCTCTTATTGTCATGGTAGGAGTGAACTATTCTGTGCAAAACTTCTAGAACAAAGTTTTAAGAAATGAGTAAATGTTAAGGACTAAGGGGTAACTTCTGCAATTTCACAATTTTATTTAGGTCTGAAGTATAGCCTGGAAGCTGATCATAACTAACATGATCTTATATATAAATTTTGAATCAAATGATACATTTTATCATACTTCAAATTTTGCTCATTTAGGAGAACTTTTTGAAAATTCTTTAGGCAGCAGTTACAATACTATAATAGCTTTCCACTGTAAAGTTGCATATATCCACAGCCTTAGGCTGTAATTTCCTTCCAGTTTTTGTGAGAGTGAGTTTGTTGGCAGGCTGGAAGTGTGTGTCATTTGGAAAATGGTTGATAATTTTTCTTTCTTTTGTGTCATGTTTACTTTTCTGGGAATAAGTTTCTCTGCGTCACAGCAAGTGAATGCAGATTTGGTTATATTAGAGTGTTTTTACTTTGGGACTCAATCTGTGCCATGGTATATGTATTTTTCACTTGCCTAAACGTTTTCGCCATTCACTGCAGGTGAGGTTTTTGTGCTGGATGACGGTGGGGAAGTGGACCTTGACCTGGGTAACTATGAGCGATTCCTTGACATTCGCCTCACCAAGGACAATAATCTGACCACTGGAAAGATATACCAGTATGTCATTAACAAAGAACGTAAAGGGGATTACCTGGGGAAAACCGTCCAAGGTAATATTGGATTTATTGCTAAGATGTAAAATTCTTAACCAGTTTCATTTCTCGCTAGCACAAAAATTTACTTTTTTTTGTGATTTGGGCCCGGAAGTGTCAAGCTATTGTTAATGAAATATGGCTTCAGTTGATTATTCAGAGTGTGGCGGTTTTCTCAAAAAATAATTTAAAGAAACCACCACTGCTCTGGACTGCCAGTGAAGCTGTCAGTCCTGCTCAGGCAGGCTGATTAGGGTCCAGATTTATTGTCATGCAGTGATGAGTGTGGAATGATAAAGGCATCTAGGTTAGGGCATTAAACCAAGTAGTATGTATATTGTGGATCTGGGACTACTTTGTGGACATGCGATAAGGAAACCAATGTCCTTTGTGGGTACCCTGGTTTCAGGCTGCTCCTTGGGGCCACGTGGGTTAGGGGGTATCTGCAAAGGGGTCTCTGGGCCCTCCTGAATTTTCACCAGCACAGCTCCACTTGTATTGGGGTTTTAAACAAGTGTTCATTTAAGAAATGTGTTCTACTTTGAAAAAGGTAATGCTGGAAAACCACTGGTCTGTTTTATGGCATAAGCTTAAATTTTAAGGGTTGCTAAAAAAGTGTCATCTGAGTTATGAGAGTAAACCTGCTTTTGGCTTTAGACTTTACTAGACTGAAAGTTGAGGGTCACATGGATCTGGAGAGCTGCCCTCTCCAGATTCCGGGCTAATTGGGCCATATTTGGATCTAAGCTCTGCCACTTACCAGGTTTATGAACATTGAGAGATTACTTAACCTCTTTGAGCTCTGGTTTCCTTTTCTGTAAAATGGAGATAACAGTACCTACCTCTCTGGTTGTTGGAATTAAAGAAGCCAAGTCAGTAAAGTGTTCTGAGTTCCTGATGCTCAGAAAGAGATCATTTGGGAATTATAGTGATTTTGGTCATACATCCCATGTATGTATCCCATTTATTCCCTTACTCATCAAGTATTTATTGAGTGATCGCCTTGGATAGACCCCTAGTGCTGAGAATACATGATAAACAGGACCAAAAGGATCAGTGCCCTCAAGAGGGTTGCCTTAAGGAAGAGACAACAAGCACAGATAAAATGAGATGTCTGATAGGAGCTGTGAAAGAAATCAATAGGGTGAGGAAGGAAAGGGCGACTAGGAAAAGCCACTTGGGACAGATTAGTCAGGGAAAGCCTCAAAGGAGAGGGCAGGTGACCTAAGAGGCCAGGGAAGAGCACGGGAGGAGGAGGGTACAGCGGTGCAGAGGCTCAATGCCCCCAAACACCCAGCATTCAGGCAGCGGAGGGCTGCTGTGTGGCTGCTGCACAGTGGCTGGGGGTGTGGGAGAGGTTGGCGAGGTGGGCCAGGGCAGGTTATGCAGGACCTCCTGGGCCTTAGCAAGAGTTTGGATTCTAGTCTGAGAGCAGTGGGAAGCCACTGGAGTTTAAACCTGAGAGTGGTGAATTCTGATTTGCATTTTTAGAATGTCACTTAGGCTGCTGTGTGTAGACTAGGTAGTAGTAAATTCCTTGTGCATGAGGCGCCACTGGTTGCATTGATAGCAAGTTCAACGGTAACCTCTCCACTTTAGGAACTTACAGTCTGAGCTCTGTGATTATTACAAAGTTTTTAGCAAGCGCTGGCACTCTGCTTAGCATTTACAGGTGCTTGCTCATAAATTTTCACACCTTTATGAAGCAGATGCGATTACCTTCTGAAGTAAAAGCTATTAACAGATGGGGAAACGAAGCTTACAAATAGTTCATTAATTTGCCCCCTGATCCACAGCAGATGAGTGGTGGAACTGAGAGTTGAATGCAGGCAGTCTGCTCCCAGACACTGTGGTCCCAACCCCTCTGCTATACTCCGCTGCTCCCTGCAGTGGGTGTTCTCCTCTTGGGTCAACTGGAAGCATAATGGAGCAGGGTCCTGCAGTTTCTTGTTCCTGGAAAAGCACTCAGGTGTGATGCTCTGGCACCTTCGGCCTCGGCTCTCAGCAGCATGGTGGCTGTGTGGCCTGTTGGGGTGGTGGCAGCCAGGACGATGGACTGCACAGTGGCAGAAGCCCCCACGCAGTTCAGGGTGCCCCTCTGGGCCTTCCTCTCTTGTAGGGCTTCCAGCACAACTTGGAAATCAGAAGGGTGGCAGTGGGGAGTGTGAGCCCAAAGAATTGTTGAGACCATTTAACACTGGTCTCCAAAATATTTTTCATGACCCCATGGCTTCTCTGTCAAGACAAATAGCACAGCAGTTTTAACCTGAAGTCTATTTGCCTAGATTCTGCTGGACACTTGGCTTAAAATCAGTGCTGACAGAGAGTGAGTTACACATTTCTTTTCCCTTTCCCAGTTGTCCCTCACATCACAGATGCAATCCAGGAGTGGGTAATGAGACAGGCGTTAATACCTGTAGACGAAGATGGCCTGGAACCTCAAGTGTGTGTTATTGAGGTTTGTATGAGTCTTTTCTAAATGCCACGATTCCTACTTATGTGAACATGTGTACATCTCCTCTTCGCCATCAACAACTGCTAAGATCATTCCCACTGAAGCCCTTACGTAAGCCTCCTCTCTCTCAGAGAATTATGTTGCCCTGTGGCAGGTAAGCACAGTGAGAGCTATGTGGCATGGCCACAGTAGAAAACGATACTTTGCCCAAGCAAGTCTCCTTTTTCAGTATTTGTAGATGGACTTAGTGCTGATCATACCACTAAGAGTGGTGTGTCACATTTTTATCTCTTGAGAAAGCTCTCTACTGGCAGAAAAAAAATCATCTTTAAATGAGCTTTATTTGGTTTCAGTTTCTGCACTACAGATATGCTGATTCCAGCTGTTGGATCTCAGTGTTCCTCTAAAGATGGGAAACTCAAAAATTCCAGCAGTTTGTTTATATTTGGTGCTTTTTAGCATAAGGATTGTTTATGGTTAACTAAAGAATAAGATTTAAGCTTCTTTGCTTTGTGACTTTCATGCAAATCAAATTCCTAGTACCTCTCTTCCCTGATCTTTTTTTTGAAGTCATATGGAAAGATCTGTAATAATGTTGGGAACAGTGAACCTGATCAAAAAAGCAGTCTTTTTTGCACACAGGAATATATATTCCCTAACATTATACAGTTAACACAATGACAGCTGTTATTATTAAGAAACTAAAGCACCAAAGGAAGGGTTAGTGCCTAAAATTTAAAATAACTTTGTTTTTCCAGCTTGGTGGAACAGTGGGAGATATAGAAAGCATGCCCTTTATTGAGGCTTTCCGTCAGTTCCAGTTCAAAGTCAAAAGAGAGAACTTTTGTAATATTCATGTCAGTCTAGTTCCTCAGGTAAGGTATTTGAAATTTTCTTTCTTGGGAGATGGAGAGGAAAGGGAAAAGGACAGTTTTCACTTATAGGTGCAAGAAGCAGGGCATAAAGAACTCTGGATTGAAAATGATCATTTTCATTTTTTTGAAAGGGTCAATGGAAAATATTTGAAAAATTTTAATCAGGGCAGTTGCAATTAAAGTGGTGGATTGAAACCTGTGCATTTATCTGTATTACAGGGTGAAACCTTACTATAACCAGAGGAAAGGGATTTTTTTTTTAAAGACAAAAATTCACCAAGATAAATAGAACCTGAGAGGAGTTGGTAAAAAAAGTTACTGAACTGGAAAGGGAACAGAAAGGTAGAAACCAACCTAGCAGGTCTGGGAGAGTTGGGTCCTGGCCTGCAGCAGGGAAAGCAGAGAAGCAACTCTCTTTGCCCTGCAGAACCCCCAGAAGGCTTAGGAATTGGCAGGATCAGGTACATCTGAAAATGGAGTGAGGGTGGTTCTTGATATAACCGCTGTTTCAGGAGCAATTGGACCCTAACATCCTTTTCCCTAATGTGTAAAGCTGGGTGTCAGCCCCTCCCACCTTGGCAGAGGTCGGAGGTTGTGTTCTCTGGAGAGGGTTTCAGAATGGGGAGACACTAAGGACAGTTGAGGGCAGTCATACTGAACTACATGGGGATTAACTGTAATTAAGGCCATTAAGACCCTGCCTTCTTCTGCCGCTCGGTTCCCAGAATCATCACAGCCAGGATTATACTTTCTATATAGGAGATTGGAAGGTTCTTCTTGTGGGCTTCCCAGTGAAACAGGCCAGCCAGCTCCCCCGACAGTGAAGATAGCAGTCTACAAGCCGACCTACTCACACAGAACTGCAGTTAGCCTTTTAAATATGAGCTGGCAGCCAGTGATCACCAGACATTTGGAGAAAGCATCTAACATGTAAGAGACCACAACAACAGAGAAAAAGAACTTTATAAGAAACTGAGGCTCTGCAGGGAGCAGGACACTAAAAAAAAAAAACCTATAATGAACATCCTCAGAGAATTAAGAGGAGACAAGTGTATCCATTAAACAAGAACCAAATGCCATAAGAAGAGAACATTTGGAAAACACAAAAATTCCTGGAAATTAATCGTTGGGTAGTAGGAAAAAATGTAAGAGAAGGAAGGTTGAGGAAATACCCCAGAATGTAGAGCAAAAAGGCCAATAGCAGAAAATAGAAGAGAAAGGAAAGAAATTTAGAGGACTGATTCAGGACTTCTGATTTTTAGATAATAGAAGTTTCAGAAATAAAGAACAGAAACTTAGAGGTGAAGTAGTAATCTGAACCAGGGTTCAGCAAACCATAAGCCATGGACCAAGCTGACCTGTCACCTGTTTTTAAAAATGAAGTTTTATTGAAATTCAGCCACACCTGTTTGTTTCTCTATTGTCTATGGCTGTTCTTACGCTACAATAGCAGAATTGAGTGGTTATAACAGAGGCAGTATATCCTGAAAGCCTAAAATATTTACTCTCTGGTCCATTATAAAAAAAGCTTTCTGACCCCGATCTAAACAATTCAAAGCAATTTCCAGGCATGATTTCTAGATTGAAAGGGCCCACTGAATGCTCAGCATATTGGATGAAGAAGGACCCACATCAAGGCAAATCATTGTGAAATATCATAATAATAGAACAAATTCTAAAGCCTTTGAAGAGAAAAATGCATCTTTGTCAAGAGAAAAATTAAGAATCAGAACGGCATTGGACTTCTCAATAGTAATACTGGAAGCTAAAAGATGGTAAAACAATTTTCTTAAAAATTCTAAGGGAAGATGATTTTCAACCTAGAATGCAATACCCAGCAATTATCAAGAGTCAGAGTAGGATAAAGATAATCTAGTACATAATAAAGTACATAGGAAGGGAGGAAGGGAGGCGGAGGAAAGGGGAGAATGGGAAAGAAAGGATGTTTATGAGAAAAGATGTTTATGAGCACCAGGGAAAACAAAAATTTGGACCAGAATGGACTGGTTGTCTCTGTGGTTTGGAAAATGGGAGGGGATAGATGTGGGTTGGGTACACTGTCCTTCAGGACAAACCTTTAAGAACTATTTGACTTTAACTATATGTATGAGTAACTTTGACAAAAACTAAATTATATAAATGATCAAATTATCTATTTCCTTATTAAAAGGTATTCAGGGAAAAGTCATATTTGAATATTCTTTATTGTAGAGAAAATAACTTTTTTTCCTTCTATGAAATAGCCAAGTTCAACAGGAGAACAGAAGACTAAACCAACCCAGAACAGTGTTCGGGAGCTTCGAGGGCTTGGGCTTTCCCCAGACCTGGTAAGATTGCTTGATTACCTCATTTCCATGTATTCTTACCTAGCTAATTAAAATCACTTCTCCATGACAACACAGGACTTTTGTTTTCTTGGCATGCTCTTGATGATAATTGATGGTGAGATAATGGGTTTTAATCCTTGGAACTGGGGCTTTGTTTTTTGTGTTTTTTTTTTTTAAATTTATTTATTTTTAAAAATTACATTCAAAAAATATGAGGTCCCATTCAACCCTACCACCCCCACCCCCCACTCCCCCCACAGCAACACTCTTCCCATCATCGTGACACATCCATTGCACCTGGTAAGTACATCTCTGAGCATCACTGCCCCCCATAGTCAATGGTCCACATCATAGCCCACACTCTCCCACGTTCCATCCAGTGGGCCCTGGGGGGATCTACAATGCCCCGTAATTGTCCGTGAAGCACCACCCAGGACAACTCCACGTCCCTAAAACGCCTCCACATCTCATCTCTTCCTCCCATTCCCCAAACCCAGCAGCCACCATGGCTACCCTTCCCACACTCATTCCACATTTTCTCTGTGGACATTGGATTGGTTGTGTCCATTGCACATCTATGTCAAGTGGGGGCTTAGATTCCACATGGATACTGGATGCACTCCTCCCGCTTTCAGTTGTAGACACTCTAGGCTCCATGGTGTGGTGGTTGACCTTCTTCAACTCCATGTTAGCTGAGTGGGGTAAGTCCAATAAATCAAAGTGTAGGAGCTGAAGTCTGTTGAGGCTCTGGGCCTGGGTGTCATATTATCAGTCCAGAGATTCAAATTGGGGCTTTGTTTTGCAAGATATTCTTACCTGGCATGTGTGACATCTAATAGTCTCCATGCCTTTTTCTCCCTCTCTCCCTTCATTTCTCTTTTCACTCCTACCCAGGAATATGATCGAGGAGTCAAATCTCAGTTATCTCTTGTAGTTCATCTATCTGTTCATTCATACTGCTATTCTCTTATGTTTGGGATTTAGGACTTTCAGTCCTGAAAATAGATAATATAATGTCACGGTTTACTTGAGTTGTGCTGAGTTAATGTTTTCATCCATCTTAATGATGTGGTCTGTTTTATTTCACTCAAAAAACAAAACTCAACTTTATATTCTCTTTCTTCTGTTTAAACTTCTTATTTTCTTTATTGCTAGGTTGTGTGCAGGTGCTCAAATCCTCTGGACACATCAGTGAAAGAGAAAATATCAATGTTTTGCCATGTTGAACCTGAACAAGTAAGTAGAAACTCCATTTCCATGTGAATCTTTTTTTCTTCTTCTTCTAATTGTTCTAAAATCTCTTAACCAGTTTCATGAAGCTAGAAGACACTAGGTTGTTTTCCCAAAGAATTCATACCCATTGGCTCTGTGACACGCCTTTACCTCTCTTTCCTCTTCTTTCCCCACTTGATGCTTCAGACATGCTGAATATTTTTCACTTCCCCTGATACTTCACAACCTTTCTATTGCTGTGCTTTTTGCACCTAATCATTTCTATTGGGAATCAGCATCCCCTCTCCTTGATGGCCTGGAGGTCTATTTATTTTCATCTTCCAGGCCCAGCCAGGGCATGGTATGGTCTGAGCAGCTTTACCTACCAAACTTCCTCGCCATAAACCTCAGGGTTTAATCACTTCCTTCTCTCGGCCATTTGTGGGTCTCACACATGCTGGTGGCAAGCCTCTTGTCCTGCCCCTTCCTGTCTGTGTCTGTGTCCATGTGTGATCTGTGAGTGTCTGAGCTTCTTAAGGATACTCAAGGGACTGCCTTACTGAATTTTATGTACCTGGTGCCTGGAGTCTAGACTGTTGCATACTCTCAGACATATTTTAGTCTTTTTGTTACTGGTGCTAATGGAGGGAAAATTCCTAATTTTAGAACCTATATCTAAGTATGGTGCTTTAAATTGCACTGTTAGGTGGTCATAAGTTGAGACTATGGTTTTGATTAAGTTGGCTGGTGGAGAGTGGAAAGAAAATTGTGGTGGAGGAGATTTGCGTCTAGGTTATTGGTCAGTTTGTTATACTACTAGATTATTCAAGGATCAAGAAACTAAGTAAGAGAGCCCAGCTGGCGTAGAGCTGGGAGCCAAGGCAGCAGGGTTAAAAAAAAATCCATTTATATGATGATGAAGAGTATGGAGGTGAATATAAGAAAATGAAAATCATTGGCCTGGCATTAAGGTTAATTGAGCAAGAGGAAGGCCTTCAACCATTACAGAGGCAGCTGCTCTCTCCGTGATGGCTGGAGCTTCAGGACATGAGGGTCTGCTGCAGGCTGGGACCCGGCCTTCCTGGTGTGTGATTCTCAAAGCTGTGAATTCTGTCTAAGGGATTCTGCTTCATCATGAATACATGGAACATCAGAGTGATTTTCATGTTCTGAACAGCCCTTTTATCCTGCACTTTAACTAGTTTAGATATTTTTGTCTTAGCAAATGAAGGGAATTCAATTCTGTAGCAGAATAGGTTGTCATTAAAAATATTCACTATATTATGTAAACTATTGACCATCATTAGTAGCAATGCTTCAGTATTTGTTCATCAGTTGTAACAAATGTACCATACTCATATAAGATGTCATTGAAAGGGGAAAATGTGAGAGGGGGAGGTTGTGGGATATATGGGAATCCGCTATATTTTCGATGTAAATTTTCTGCAACCTAAAACTTCTTTAAAAATAAAGTTAAAAAAAAATAGTCACTATATTTAAAAGTGGCAAGTATTTCCATATTTAAATTTGAATGAGTATGTCTTTGTGGTCTCAGTAGGATGATGTCTTGATTAAGAAATCCTCTGGGAGCCAGGACAGCCTAGGTGTGTGAGGATTGGGGGAAGTTTGTATTTCATGGTGCCCCAAGAGGTTCACTCTCCAGATGAGAGTGTGATCTGCTCCCGCGGCGCACTCTGTCCAGTTGCCTGGAGGCTTGAGAGTGTTGTCTGAGAGCAGAAAGCCTCGGGAGAGGCACAAGTGCCCCTTTTTCTGGTTGAGGAGACCGGGAAGCAAAGCCTGCCTCTCTGAGGGGTGACTAGAATAGAGCCTGGGTTCTTTGCTCCTACCTCAGTACTGAGGTATCTGACAGCATAATAATAAGCTTGGAGGGCAGACTCAATCCCCACATCTTGTGTTGGTTGTTTCTGATTCTTTACATTGAAGTACATCCTAATTATTACTACTCATATTTATTAATGTGTCTAGTCGAATTATAGTGAACCCCCCTTTCTTTAAGAAGAAAAAGATAATTCTTTTAGATCGGTGACTTCTGTTGGATGTTGTAAGTTTTTTAGGTCTGGAAGAGGGTCCAGTAATTTGTATAATTATTAAGCCACCCCAAGGGAATTCTAATGCAGATGATCCTTAGCCCATGCTTTGAGAAACTTTGCTTCTATTTTAGCTGTTGGTGGTGGAGACGTTTCTTTTTTTTTCTTTCCCCCAAATAAATTTTATTGATACATATTAATAAATCATACAATTTATCCAGAGAGTACATCAATGGTATTTGGTATAATCACATAATTGTGCATTCATCACTTCAGTCGTTAGTAGTACATATTCATTATTTCAGTACGACTACTAATAATAAACAAAAAACAGACTAACAAGAAACTTCTCACGCCTCAGTCTCTCTCTTATTTAACCACCTAACAACTAGGTAGGTGGAAGGAAGCGTTAGCATCACCGTTTGCAGAGGAAATAGGCTCAGTTGTTAATTTTTTCTTTTCACAAGAGAGGTTAAGTGTATTTCTTTCTAGATGGAGAGCCAGTGATTGTCCTGTCACACATCCTTTTCTTCTTGATTTGTGATGCTACCTTTATTAAATGTTTCTGTATATACACATGTCTGCTTCTTGGCTTTCCTCTGTCCCTTGGTCTGTATGTTTATCTCTGCACCTATAGTCCACATGTTTTTTTTTTTATCCCCCCCCCCCGCAGCTTGCTTGCTGTCTGTTCTCTGTGTCCATTTGCTGTGCGTTCTTCTGTGTGTCTGTATTTATTTTTATTTATTTCTCCCCCCCGCCTTGTGGCTTGCTTGTTGTCTACTCTCTGTGTCCCTTTGCTGTGCGCTCTTCTGTGTTTTTACCTGTCTTCCTTTTTGTTGCATCACCTTGCTGAGTCAGCTCTCCGTGGCAGTTGCAGGCTTGTGGCACTCCATGGTGCCTAGAAGAACCTGCCTTCACAGGAGGCCCCGGGACACAAACCCAGGGCCTCCCGTATGGTAGACGGGAGCCCAACTGATTGAGCCACAGCCGCTTCCCCACATGGTTTTAATTATGCTAACTTTATAAATTGTAATATCTATCTGGTAGGGTGAGAGCATCTCCTCTTTATTCTTTGAAAACATCTCGGGTCATTGCGCTTCTTTCCTTGTGAATTTTAGGATCAGCTTGATCTCTCAAGTACTAAATCCTTATGGGCTTTAGATTAATTTGAGGGGATTTGCCATATTACAATGGTGATCTTCCATTTCTGAACTAGGTATATCTCATTTATGCTATGATCTTGTATAATATTTTTATCAGCTTTTTGAGATATAAGTTACATACTATAGAATTCACCTGTTTGAAGTGTACAAGTCCAGTTTTAGAACATTTTCATCACCCCAAAAAGATTTTTCATTTGCAGTCAGTCACCTTCTCTCCCCTTTTCAGCCCCTAATAACCACTAATTTGCTTTTTGTGTCTCTGTAGATTTGCCCTCTCTGGACAATACATATAAATGTAATCATATAGTATGTAGTTTTAAGCATCATCTGGCTTCTTTCACTTAACATAAGGTTTTAGAGATTCATCCTTGTTATGGTATATATTATAGTTCATTCCTTTTTATTGCTGAAGAATATATAAATTCTATAACATACCACCTTTTATTTATCCATCAGTTGATGAACATTTGGATTAATTCCACTTTGTGTCTATTATGAACAATACTGCTATGCATATTCATATACAAGTCTTTATATGGACATATTTTCTTTTTTCATCTTTAAACAAATCCATTTTATTGATACGTATTAATAAAACATACAGCTCATCTAGTGTGCACAGTCAATGGTATATAGTATAGTCATATGGTTATGCATTCATCACTTCAATCATTAGAGCATTTTCATATTTCATTGATTATAATAAGCAAAAAACAGACAAACAAGAAAATTCTTCACCTATCTCTCTGTCCTTTATTTCGTGTACATAGCTATTTCTGACTGTTCTTAAACATTTATTTGTTAAGCAGTTTTACTGAGATATAGTCACATACCATATGATTATCCAAACTGTAGAATCAATGGCTTTTAGTATAACGACCATGTTGTGCATTCATCACCCCAAAAATTTTAGAGCAGTATCATTACTCCAAAAAAAACCCCACATCCCTTAGCAGTCCTGCCCCACCCCTACATAACCACTTCATAAATTGATGCATATTTTATATAAATGGAATCATACAATATATAGTAGTTTGTGTCTGGTTTCTTTCATTTAGCATAATTTTTCTGTCTGATATTAACATCTTGTAGTACTAACATATTGTTTATTTTCAAAGAAAAATGGTCTTATATATGCAGTTTTATCTATATTTGTATTTCACATGTGGTTTTACTATGCTGTACAGTTCAATGCTACATTTTTATCTTTCCTTTTCAGTAATATACATGACCTTAGACTTTCCCTTTAAACCACTTTCATACCTCTATAATATTACTGCTGATTTCAAACATTATGTTGGGTGGACATATATTTTCATTTATCTTGGATAGATATAGAGGAGTAGATTAGATTAGGATCATATAGTAAATTTACATTTAGCTTTTTTTTAATAAACTGCCGAAGTGGGTGCACCATTTTACAATCTCATCAGCACTGTATGAAGACTCCTGTTTCTCTACATATCTTCTTTGAGGTATCTTTTCAAATCTTTTGTCTAATTGAGTTATTTATCTCTTATAATAGAGTTGTAAGAATTCTTTACATATTCTGAAAACATCTTTTATCAGATATATGAGTTGCAAATATTTTTATCCCAGCCTATAGCTTGTCTTTTTCATTTTCTTAATGGTGTTTTTTTTTCTTAAATGCAAGCCATGGATTTAGCTTCCTTTTTCCCCTCCAAAGATTTTTTTTCCTTCCCCCCCTCCCCCGCTCCTGCCCAGCCCCACTGTTTTTGCTCTCTATGTCCATTTGCTGTGTGATCTTCTGTATCTATTTCTCTTTTTGTCTTCTCTTCTCATCTTTCTCCTCTAGGATTCACTGGGATTCGATCCTAGGGACCTCTGACATGGAGAGAGGTTCCCTGTCAATTGTGCCACCTTGGTTCCTGGCCTCTGCTGCACTTTTTGTCTCTCTTTTGTTGTGTCATTATCTTGCTGCATGCTTTAACTTGGACGGGCACTGGCTCACCATGCGGGCACTCACACAGGCACTAGGCTCACCACGCAGGCACTGGCTCACCATGCGGGCACTCACGTGGATACTCGGCTCCCCACACAGGCACTTGGCTCGCCACGCGCAGGCACTTGCGTGAGCACTGGCTCATCACGTGGGAACTCACATGGGCGCTTGGCTCACCATACTGGCACTTGCGCAGGCACTCGGCTCCCTGCTCAGGCACTTGGCTCGCATGTGGGCACTTGTGCAGGCACTGGCTTGCCACGTGGGCGCTTGTCTCACCACATGTGCACTTGGCTTACAGCGCAGGCATGCTTTCTCTTCTTTTTCACCAGGAGGCTCCAGGGATCGAACCCAGGTCCTCCCATATGGTACACAGAGGCCTTATCACTTGAGCCACAGTCTGCTTCCCTTGATGGTGTCTTTTGAAGCACAAAAGTTTTTAATTTTGATGAAGTCAAATTTATCCTTTTTTTAATTTTATGACTGTGCTTTTGGTGTCTAAGCACTTTTTGCTTAATTCAAGATGATGACAGTAATTTCCTCTAGAAGTTTTTTAGTTTTAGCTCTTATATTTAGGTTTGTGATCCATTCAGAGTTAATTTTTGTGAGCAGTGTGAGATAAGTGTCTAAATTAATCTTATTGCATGTGGATATCCAGCCCTAGCACCATTTGTTGAAAAGACTATCCTTGAATAATATTTTATGATTTTGTTAAGGTGTGTTTTTTATTTTCTTTATAGATATTTCTAATTTTTGTTCTTATGGTGAATGGTGTATTTTTAAGCTTACCTTTTCTAATTAGATGTGGCCAGTATATAGGAAATCCTGCTGATTTCTGCCCATTGGTCTCCAGCCCGGCAACTTTACTGAAATTCTGTTAGTTCTGATTGTTTACCTATAAATTCTTTTGGTCTTTCTGTATAAGCAATAATGTTGTATGCAGTCATGGCCATGACCTCTAGTACATTATTGAATAGATGTAGTAATAACAACAATACATTTTTTGTTCTGGACTTTCACTATTAAACCATTAATGTTAAAAATCAAATATTAAACCATATAACCATATGATATTTATGGTAAGTTTTTGATCTTTTCAAATTTTCCCTAATATATCTAATTTGCTAAATATTTTTATCATGAATTGGTTTTGAAGTTTTATCAAATCTGCATCCACTAAGGTGATTTTTTCCTCCATTAAACTGTTCCTTTGGTGAATTACACTGTTAACTTTCTTAATGCAGTGGTTCTCAAACTTGGCTGCACATTGTCATCACTCAGGGAGCTTTAAAAAATATTGATGCCTGGCTCTTACTCCAGAGATTGATTTAAAGTGGTCTGGGATGCAGCGTGGGTTTTGGATTTTAATGAGCTCCCAAGTAATGTGAATCTGCAGCCAACTTTGATAACCACTCGTCCTATGTTAAATCAGTCACGGATTCCTGGGACAAATCCTACTTTGAAATAGTTTTTTTAAACTATGTTTGTGGTTTGTTTTGTATTTTTTAAAGCTTTTTGCATCCATGTTTATGATAGATTAGTCATCAGTTTTCTATTCCATTCTTGAGTTGGTTTTGGTAATTTATATTTTTCTGGAAAACTGCCCTCTTTTCAAATTCAGAACTGTTGTTTTCCCAAGTTCATGGATCTAGTAGGAGGTCATAAGTCTAGTTAGTTTTATTTGTTTTTATTAAATAAGTTTTCCTTTTTTTAAACAGGTGATCTGTGTCCATGATGTCTCGTCCATCTACCGAGTCCCCTTGTTGTTAGAGGAGCAAGGGGTTGTAGATTATTTTCTTCGAAGACTTGACCTTCCTATTGAGAGGCAGCCACGAAAAATGCTGATGAAGTGGAAGGAGATGGCTGACAGGTATGCTTCTGGAGAAGAAGGAGCTGTGAGGACTAGCCTTATTTCTCTTTTTTGTAGGGGCTCAGAGAATTCAACTTTAGTTGTACCACTTTGGCACTTCTGCTGTCATTACATTAGAGAAGGTCTCAGTGGTAAGAGATGTTAAGAATGTTAAAGGATCTTAGCCATTATATAGGTGCTGCTTGGGTGAAGATGTCCTGGGAGAGGTGGGGCCAGGTCCCACGTCCCCAGACAACCAGTTCAGGTGTCCTACTGTACTTGGCTGCATGCTCAAGCCCCACAAGAGTGGGTTATGCTTTCTTGGCTGACCATTGCAGGAGTACTCCTGGGAAGCACTCCAGGTACCTGAGCTGGGTGTTTGGGAACATGATGCTCACCCCACACCAGAAAGCCATTTTACGGGTGTCCAGTCTTATTACTCCTGCCAAAATTTATTACTTCAGGGTCTGTCCCTGTTCTACATTCCTTACTGCAAAGCTCTGTGATGCTTACACAGCCGTGCCAGAGATCTTTACATAGTGTTTCAGAGCAACGAGTGTGCCTCATTTTAATTGTAAAATCAACATGACAATATAAATAAGCATTTTGGGAAGCAAGCACTCATTCCACTGCTCTGTGACACTTATTTTCAGTTTGACATGTTGCCTTTTAATCTGTCCATTTACGTGTATATCTTTATATAACTACAACATAGAGACAGAGTTTCATGATCTTTTTTTTTTTGAAAAGGAAGAAGTTTTATTATATATACAAAGCTCTGAAAAATCTTTAATAAAGCTACTAGAGTTAATAAATGAATTCAGCAAAGTGGCAAAATACTAGAGCAACACATGAAAATAAGTAGTGTTTCTGTAAACCAGTAATAAGGAATATGAAAAAAAATAAAGAAAAAATTTTCGTTACAATAGTAACTAAAAGAATCAAATATCTAGGAATAAATTTAAGCAAGGATATAAAGGACTTATACACAGAAAACTATAAATAGTTTTCTAGAAAATCAAAGATGATCTTAAACAGAAGAGTAATCCATGCTCATGGATGGAAGAATAAAAATTGTTAGATGTCATTTCTACCCAAAATGATTTACAAATTTGATACATTCCCAATTTGCAACTTTTCTGTTTTCTTATTTCTCAGTCAAGTTAAAGGCTTGTCAATTTTATTGATCTTTTCAAAGAATTAACTTTTGGTTTTGTTAATTTCTCTATTTCCTTATTTTGTTAAGTATCCTATATATCTCTTATAGAGGATAATTTTTTTATTATTATTTATTTTTTAAATTACTGTTGTATTAGGGTTCTCTAGGGAAACAGAATCAACAAGGGATATCTGTTGATAGTAAGAGATTTATCAGAGTCTCTCACGCAGCTGTGGGGATGCATAAGTACAGGTTCTGCAGGCAGGCTGCAACCAGGAGCTTTGATGAAAGTCCAGTGAAGGATCTTGACGAGTTCTGGGAGATGTTGGCTGTCCAAAGATGAGCTGGGAAATTCTCTCTCAATGGTGGAATCACTTCCCCTTTTAAGGCATTCAACTGATTAGGTTAAGTGTCACTCATTGCGGATGGCAATCTCCCTGATTGATGTAATTATAACCAGCTATCTATGATCTACCACCGTAGTAAAGTCAATGGTGACTAAAGTCCATAAATGCCCTTGTATTACAGTTAGCCCAGTGCTTGCTTGACCAAACAACTGGGGACAGTTACCTGGCTGAGTTGACACAATAGCCTAACCATCACAATTTTCTTTTTTTTTTTTTTAAAGATAAATAGATCACATAAAATGTTCCGTTAAAAAACATAAGAGGTTCCCATATACCCGCTCCTCCCACATCAACATCCCCTTTCATCAGTAAGGCACATTCATTGCATCTGATGAATATACCCTGGAGCACTGCCACACTGCTTGGGCCATAGTTCACACTCTTCCCCCAGTCCATCCAGTGGGTTATGGCAGGGTATACAGTGTCCTGCATCTGTCCCTGCCATATCATTCAGGACAACTCCAAGTCCCGAAAATGCCCCATATCACACCTCTTCCTCCCTGTCCCTGCCCTCAGCAACTCCTGTGGTCACCATCTCCAATGATCTTTTTTTTGTAAAACGTTATAAACATTTTGCTCTGTTATTAATTATACTTTATAATTAAAGTTTTTAAAAAATATAGAATATTCTATTATGGAGGTGTCCCATAATTTATTCCTTTCTTTTTAGTTTTTTCAGATTTCTGTTTTTATATATATATATATATATATATATATATATGTTCTACATTGTTACATAAAGAATTTAAGACAATTTACTATCACAAGTTATGATGCTGTAAATATTTGTGTATGTAATTTTTTTTATGATTATTTATTTCTTCCCCCTCCCTCCATTGTCTGCTCTCTGTCCATTCGCTGTGTGTTTTTCTGTGTCTGCTTGTATTATCATTAAACAGCTCTGCGAACCATATCCTGGGACCTTCCAGAGTAGGAGAGAGGAGATCATTCTCGCACCACCTTGGGCTTCCTGATCTGTTGCATCTCTCATTATCTTTCCTCTGTGTCTCTTTTTGTTGTGTCATCTTACTGCACCATCTCTCTGTGTGGGCCAGCATTCCTGTGTGAGGCAGCACTTCTGCGCGGGGCGGCACTACTGCGTGGGGTGGCACTCCACATAGGCCAGCACTCCGCGTGGGCCAGCTCACCACATGGACCAGCTTGCCTTCACCAGGAGGCCCTGAGTATCAAACCCTGGACTTCCTATATGGTAGACAGGAGCCCAGTTGAATTGGTTGAGCCACATCTGCTTCCCTATGTAATTATTAATTGCCCTCCCTTGGACATTTCAGAGCATCAGGATAAATTCCTACATATAAAAATCTACATACAGAATTCGTGAGCAGGCAAACATAATCGTTTTTGTGGTTCTTAGTTTATATCACTCAGTTTCTTTCAAACTTGACTCTACTTATCAGTTTTTGAAGTTTTTGGTTGATTTTAAGGAATATGAAATGTATTTTTTCAATTTGTATTTTTAAAAATTAGCTAGGTTAAATAGTCTTATTGCTTTACTGGTCACATTAACTCTTATGAATTGTTCCTTCATGTCTGGTCAGATAATATCTGCTTCCCTTACGCTCTTCTCAGACATAACTTTTTAAAACCAAGTTTGCTCTCCTGATGGTATATGTACATTCTAAGTAATTGGGTATGTACATTCTAAGTAACTGGATCCTTCTTGACCTTCGTTTATAGGTATGATCGCTTGCTGGAAACCTGTTCTATTGCCCTCGTTGGCAAATACACCAAGTTCTCAGACTCATACGCCTCTGTCATTAAAGCTCTGGAGCACTCTGCATTGGCCATCAACCACAAATTGGAAATCAAGGTAGGGAGGAAGGGTGGCACAGGTACAGCTGAGGGGCAAAGGGGGAAGAAGAGGGAAGTAGGCTTTATCCTGGCAGGTGCTCTGTATAGATCTGCTTTAGACTTTTTGGGGATAAAAAAGAATTCTGGTTGACTCCTGGCTTTGAGAGAATAGTAGAGCCTTTTCAGGAAATAATGGAGAGAAATGGTCAGAATAGAACCTGAGAGAGCATGAAAACTTGGATCTGTCCGGTGACCAAATAAGATCACCCTGTGGTAACGCAAGAAGGGAGAGCCCTGGTGGAACAGAGGCACTTAGCACAATTGATGGTACAGCCTAGAAGCCATTCTGGACACATGAGGAATGCCTTTCCATCCCTATCCTGGTGCCATCACAGAGTGATGATGTTTCTCTGAAATGTATGTTAAATCATCCAGCCAGTGCCTGGAACCAAGGAAGCACTCAGTAAGTAGTCATCACTATGTTCTGGCCTGTAGCGTGGTGGGCAGAAGCTGAGCAGGTCGAATGGCAGGGCTATGGCTCTACCTGGCTCTGCCTAAAGTGTCAAGGTCAGCAGTGTGGGCTCTGGAGCCAGGCAAGCAGGGCTCAAATTCTGGCACTTCTGCTTACGAGGTATATATCCCTGAGGAGGTTACTTAATTTGTGCCTCAATTTCCTCTACAAAGAGATATTGATAGTACCTTCCTGATCAGATTGTTGTAAGGATTAAATGAGATGATATAAAGTAATAAAGTATTTCAGACTGTGCTTGGCATATAGTAAATACTGTATGTGTTAGCTCAGACTGAAAACTCAAGAACTTGGAGATGTGGAATAATTGGGAACTCAGGATGGAAGAAGGTTGGAGACAGGCGGGAGAGGGCTCAGCCATGATTTCCATGAATTAGGTCAAGCCCACTCTTACTCTGAGGTTCACGGAAAGTGATTGCAGGATATTAGGTAGAAGAGGAATAGCTTTGAGAAGGATCACAAAGGTTTTTAAACTGTGAAGTGATGGTTCAAGTTGATTTTAGGAAGATAAGTCTGATTGAAGGAAATCTCTAAGCTCATACACAGGAATTTAGAGATGAACAACCTAACTTTAAAAATGGTCAGAGATTGAAACCAGCAAGATGGTATCAGAGTAAGGAACTCCTAGAGTCAGCTCCTGCTACAGGGCAGTTAGTAAACACCCAGAGCTATCTGGAGCTAGCTGAAGCACCTGTTTGGGGGCTCCAGGAGGCCAGAAGAACATCATGCCACATCCTTGAAGGAATGAAAGGACGAGACTGCCTATCTGCAAAGAAAACTCTAAAATAGAGTGCTCCACACCATGGAAGCCAGTGCCCATCCTCCACTGGAGGCACAAGCCTCCTCGGGAGCTGTTCCATGGCTGGAATGGAAAGCTCCACTTCCCAAAAACAGTGGAGGAAGAGATGGTTGGGCACCAACTTCAGCTACTGATGAGTAAATTCAGCAGGCTAAAGTATAATCCCGAGAACAGCTAAAGTTTGAGCCTGTCCAAGTCAGAAAGAGGCCGGGAGCTGCCATCTTAACACAATGCCTGGCACGAGGGGAAGTGGGGCGAACTGAAAATCACAGTGCTGGTAGGGACCGGCTTCTTTCCATCTAGATGAGATTGCCGTTCTAGACTAGGCCCCAGCACCAACTCCAGTGGAGAGGAAGCTGCGGAGACCTGCGCCAGTCTCTCTAGGAAATTACTGGCCAAGCCATGGAGGCCGGTGATTATCCTACTCTGGCAGCACGAGCCACAGGAGCTATTCTGTGCCTGGAATGGAAGCTCCATTTCCCAAAAACGGGAGGAGGAGGCGGTTGGCTGCAAATTTTGGCTACTGATTGGTAGGCTCTGTTGGCCAAGATAAAACCCTGGGAACAGCTAGGGTGTGAATCTGCCCAAGGCAGAAAGAGGCCAGTGGCTGCCATTTGATTCCACCCCCAGCCTGAGGGGAAGCCGGATTGACCCAAAATCACAGTGACGGTAGGAACTGGTTTCTTTCACCCAGATCGGTCTGCAGCCCTAGACAAGGCTTCAGCCCCACCTCTGGCAGGGAGGAGGCTGGTGGGCTCCACACCAGCCTATCCAGTTAACTGCAGGTACCTTTGGCTGGCACAGACTGAAAATCAGAAGTCTACTAGGGCAACTGCAGTCATCTTGGACCCATACTGCATGGATTGCTGCCCACATCTGCAGCTCCATCCCTGCCAGAGGCAGGGGAGAAAGGGGCATGAAGCTTCATTAGTGTCTCTAGGCAACTACAGCCTAGGCCTGCACAACTTGGATTATTCCACACAGTTGTGACTGTCCCTACCCCTGGCAAAGGAGAAAGTTGGGAGAAGCTTCATTAGTCCCTGGCACAATGAGGGCAGCTTGAGCCTCCATAGCTTTTTACAACCTTGGCTCCTACTGCATGACAGCAAGGGAGAAATGGCAGGAAGCCCTAAACTAAAGAGAAAAACCACCCAGAATAAATACTCTAGTAATCCAGATACCAAGACACCAACAAAAATTACAGTCCACACCAAGAAACGTAAAGCTATGGCCCAGCTAAAGGAATAAGTTAAGCCTCCAGATGACATAAAGGAGTTGAGACAACTAATCATAGATAGTCAAACAAATCTCTTTAATAAATTCAATGAGATGGTTAAAGAGATTTAAGGATATTAAGAAGACACTGGATGAGCACAAAGAAGAATTTGAAAGCATACATAGAAAAATAGCAGATCTTAGGGGAGTGAAAGATGCAATAAATGAAATTAAAATAACATTGGAGTCATATAATCACAGATCTGAGGAAGGAAAAGGAAAGATTGGTGAGCTTGAAGAAATGGCCTCTGAAAGTGAACATACAAAAGAACAGGTGAAGAAAAGAATGGAAAAAATTGAAAAAGGTCTCAGGGAACTAAATGACAGCAAAAGGCCTACAAACATATGTGTCATAGGTGTCACAGAAGAAGAAAAGAAGGGAAAAGGGGCAGAAGGAATATTTGAAGAAATAATGTATATTTGAATATTTGAAAAAATAACATTTCCCAACCCTATTGCATGACATATATATCCATGTCCAAGAAACATAATGTACTCCCATCCGAAAAAGTCCGAATAGACCAATTCCAAGACACATACTCATCAGAATGTTAAATGCCAGAGACAAAGAGAATTCTGAGAACAGCAAGAGAAAAGCAATGCATAACATATAAGGGATACCCAATAAGATTAAGTGCTGATTTCTCATCAGAAACCATGGAGGCAAGAAGACAGTGGTCTGATATATTTAAGATACTACAAGAGGAAAACTTCTAGCCAAGAATCTTATATTCGGCAAGATTGTCTTTCAGAAATGAGGGCAAGATTAGAATATTCACAGATAAACAGAAACTGAGAGAATTTCTAACCAAGAGACCAGATTTTCAGGAAATGCCAAAGGGTGTGCTAGAACCTAAAAAGAAAAGATAGGAGAGAAAGGCCTAGAAGAGAGTCTAAAATGAAGATTATATCAATAAAATGAGCCAAAATTGTCAAAAGAGTGGGGAAAATAAAATATGACAGATAAAATTCAAATAGGAATAAACTTGACCAATGACATAAAGCACTTGTATTCAGAAAACTGTAACTTGATGTTCAAAGAAAAAAGGCCTAAATAACTGGAAGAACATTCCATGCTCATGGATTGGAAGACTAAATATCATAAAGATGTCAGTTTTGCTCAAATTGATATACAGATTTAATGCAATCCCAATAAAAATTCCACCAGCGTTTTGGTTTTTTTTTAATGTAAACACAATTATCAAATTTATTTGAAAGGGTAAGGGGTCTTGAATAGCCAGAAACTCCTTAAAAATGAAGAGCGAACTCTCACCTCCAGACTTTAAATCATATTACCTAACTATAGTCGTAAAAACAGTATGGTACTGGCATAAAGACAGGCACATAGACCAATGGATCCAAATTTATGGTTCAGAAACAGACCTTCACATGTTTGGTCAAGTGATTTTTGACTAGCCTGTCAAATCCACACAGCTTGGGCCAAACAGTCCATAAAACTTCTAGAAGAAATTGTGGGAAAATATCTTCAAGACCTGGTGGTAGGTGGTGGATTCTTAAAGGACTTAAGAGGAGGACTGAGATGGACTATTGATGTTTAATGTATATAGAAGTTTTAATTAGCTGTACTGTAAAAGTGTAGAAATGTATAGAGTGAATGGTAACACATAGTGAGTAACAGCTAGTTTATAAATGGGGATGTGGCTGAAAATGGTAGTCTAGGTATGTTAATGCCAATTGACAGAATGCTAGAGAATTATCTAGGAAATAGTAAAGCAAGAGGTGGATGAGAATTGTGGTTAATGGTACATGTAAAAGAGTGTCCTTTGTGAGCTAGAGCAAATGTACATCACTACTGCGTGGTGTTGGGAATGTGGAGGGGCATGGGAAAAATATAGCTGGAGTGACCTATGGACTGTGGTTAACAGTAACAATATAATATTCTTGCATCTATGTGAAAGATGTACTGTGTTGATAATGAGGCAGTATGGAAAATGTGAACCAAATGTACACTATGGACATGGTAACAATCAGATGATATTATCTGTAGCAAATGTTCCACCTCAGTGTGGTGTATTGATGGAGGGGTGTTGTTTAGGAATTCTGCATATGTGCATGATTGTTTTATAAGTTTACAACTTCTGTCAAAAAAAAATATTGAAAAAATTATAATAGGGTGGTTTGGGGGATAAACACACCAAATGTAAGATAAGGACTATGATTAGTAGTAAGATTTTGACAATATTCTTTCATAATTTGTAACAAATGTCTCATGACAATGCAAGGTGTTGGTGGAGGTTCATGTATGGGAGGGACCCCTGTGTCATGTTATCCATGTTTGCTTTGTAAGTTCACACCTTTTACTATACACTTGTTGATGTATGTTCATATATGATAGAAAGGTAATATTAGGGTTGGTTGGGGGAAAATACTTTGGTTAGTAGTAATATTTTGACTATGCTATTTAGTCATTAGTTAAAAAAGTTTAACAACAATGTAAGTTATTGGTGGTAGGGTGAGTTATGAGAGTCCTGTATGATGTTACATATGTTTGCTTTGTAAGTTCACAACTGTTATACACTTATTGTTTATGTATGAGTGATATACTTCAATAAATTAATTTTTAAAAAGTTGGTCAAAGATTTGAACACTTCTCACAGAAGATGCACATGACATACTTGAAAAGATGCTCATCACTTTTAGTGGTTATAGAAGTGCAGTGAGCCACTGTGAGATACCAACACACACCAAAACAGTGGCTCAACGTGTTGGTGAGGATGTGGGCACTCATGCTTTGCTGGTGGGAATGCAGAATGATAAAACCACTTCTAGAAAACAATCTGGCAATTTCATATGCAGCTAAATGTACACTTTCCATATGACCAGCAAGATAGATCTTGTGAAATGAAAATACTTATCCACAGAAAAGAGTTGCATACAAATGGACAGCTTATTCGTAAAAGCCAAAATCTGGAAAAAACAAATGTCCACAATAGGTGGATGGTATATTCATGCAGTGTGGTATATTCATGCAATGGAGAACTACTGCACAGTGGGAAGGCACTACTGGCACAACCAGCAGCACAGGTGAATCTCAGAAACATCGTACTGAGCAAAAGAAGCCAGACATACAAGCCTATGTACTGTATGATTCCATTTATGGGAAGTTCTAGAGGAGGCAGGCCAATCGTGTCTGTGGCTGCCTGGGACAAGAGGTAGGGAGGTGTTTGCCGAGAGGCAGAAGGAAATTTTGGGGAGCATAGTAATATTCTGTGTCTTGAAGGGTGTGTACATTTGACAGAACTCACCAGAGTGTACAGTTAGAATGCTTATGTTTTATTCTGTGTAAATGCTAGCTCAATGAAGTTGAAAGAAATGGGGAAAATCTGGGCAGAAGTTGGCCTGGGGAGAATGACATTTGAACAGAGAACACTTTAGCTTAGCACCCACTCTAGTGTCTTAGCTGAGACGAGATCCTTGAGATGAGAGTACAGTACAGATAGAGAGCTGGCCTTGGAAGTTGGGTGATTTTGAGGAAAACTTGACTTTTAAAATATAAGAAAGAATTTTATATTATTTTGAAATTTTAAGTGTATTAAAATTATTTTAAAACTTTATTTTAAAATTAAGAAAGATGGGACATTGATATTATTTAAAAGTTACATGAGAACACAACCTTGCAGTCATGAGCCTGCTTCTTTCTCTCCTGTTTGAACAACCCCAGTACATAGATTCCACAGACCTGGAGCCTAGCACCTTGCAAGAAGAGCCCGTACGGTATCATGAAGCTTGGCAGAAGCTCTGCAGTGCTCAGTAAGGAGTGTTCTCTACCTCAGGTTTCCAGGGTTTTTCTCTGTTTTCAGTAAACAAAGTACTGTGCTTTGTGTGCTAGTGTTAAGTAGTCTACTTGTTTAAATATTTTTTGATTATTGAAAATACTACATATTCTATGATTCAAGCATTGCAAAAATAACAGCTTACCAACATAGTTGACTGAAGAAAACTTGTTCTAATTTTATTGCCATAGCTTGCTGTATATATCTGCTGATGAGGCTTATTTTAAGATTTTTCATCCAGAACATTTGATGAGTAACCATCAGTAGACTCTTAGTTTTCTTTTTTTTAAAGATTTATTTTATTTATTTCTCTCCCCTTTCCCCCCATCGTCTGCTCTCTGTGTCCATTCGCTGCGTGTTCTTCTGTGTCCACTTGCATTGTCAGGTGGCACTGGGAAACTGCATCTCTTTTTTGTTGCACCATCTTGCTGTGTCAGCTCTCTTGAGTGTGTGGCGCCACTCCTGGGTGGGCTACGCTTTTTTTTTCACACGAGGCAGCTCTCCTTGCGGGGTACACTCCTTGCGCGTGGGGCGCCCCTATGTGGGGCAGCCCTGTGTGGCACGGCACTCCTTGGCGTGGCAGCACTGTGCATGGGCCAGCTCACCACATGGGTCAGGAGGTCCTGGGTATTGAACCCTGGACCCTCCCTATGGTAAGCGGACACTCTGTCAGTTGAGCCATGTCTGCTTCCCTGGTAGGTTTTCTTTATTATAGCAAAATCTAGAAATAATATTTTAGTTCCCCGGAACAACTGAATATTACAGAAGCACTACAGCTATTATTGGTATTTTTGGTCTATACAGCACATTGAGCTGATGTGGAAAGGCCCCTTCCTACTCCAGCATACACAGAAATGCTGGCTAACAAAAGGGGAGCTTTAAGCCGAGAAGTAAAATAGGGTTTCTATCCATATATGTTAAAAATGATGAAAGGATCTGTGTCTGGGAGACTTACTAATATTAAGGGTGTGTTAGCATTATTACAGTTATGTAGACTGTAATTTTTTTTCATTTGTTTTAAGTGCTTTTTAACATTATTAAGGAAAGGCCATGGTTTTGCATACAGCTCATTGGCAGTCTTTAAGTAACACTGTCCCAGTCCCAGTAGCAAAATACATAGTTTCAGTATGATGGAAAAGGTGTGTGACCACATGGCTTGTTCTCTTGTGCAGTGGTGTGCTGGTTCCAGGAGGTTTTGGTGTTCGAGGAACAGAAGGAAAAATTCAAGCAATTGCCTGGGCCCGGAAACAGAAAAAGCCTTTTTTGGGTAAGGAGCTATATAATGCACTGTTTTTTTTTTTGTTTTGCTTTTTTAATATATTTTTAATTTATTTTTAAAAGATACATAGCTCACACAAAGTGTTACATTAAAAGAAATACAGCAGATTCCCATATGGCCCACTCCCCACACCCCCACTTTTCCCACATCAGCAACTTCTTTCATTAGTGTGGTACATTCATTGCAATTGATGAATACATTTTAGAGCACTGCTACCCAGCATGAATTATAGTTTACATTGTAGTTTACACTCTCTCCCAGTCCAATCAGTAGGGTACAATGCACTCCTTAAGTAGGAAAGAACAAGAAAAGGTGCTGCATGGGAACCTGTAAATAAAACAAGGAGAATTTTGAAACAGACTAAAGATGCAGCCTTTCTAGACAGCAGTTCAAGTAGAAGCCTTTTTGGTTCTGTTAGGAAGTTATTCAAACTCTCCTTTAAAATGGAAATTATAAGTTTGTGAGCTATATGTAAATGTCATGGCATTTGAGATGGATGACATATTGGTTCAGAAATCCTGTCCATTTAATGAACCTAACTCTTCGGCAGTACCTTTGAGATGGAACTTTATCTTCTCCTCACTTGGAATGCCAGCTAATAATCGATGGGTGAAGGGATTTAGGATGCTTCTGGGCCTGTACATTTTAGTAATTTAAAACTTGATCAGTTATAAATGGGAACTTAATGAAGATAAGAAAACTTGAATTCTTAAGCACTGAAAAGGATGTTGCTTATCTCTAAAATTCAGTAACTTTGCAACACTTGGAATCCCTGTCTATGCTTAGACCCAGTTTCTGGATTCTGGTGTTGGTGAAGAATAAATGGTAGGGGGTGCTCGTTTACTGCAGGTCATGAGGAGAGTTTGTGATTATTGCTCTGTGAGCACATGGAACCCAAAGTCCATGGCAGGTTGGAGGAAAGGTTGGAGATGCCTTTTCAATGGAGATTCATTTGTTTTTCTTCTCCACTTGGAAGGTGTGTGCTTAGGAATGCAGTTGGCAGTGGTTGAATTTTCAAGAAATGTGCTGGGATGGCAAGGTAAGTGTTCATAGGAAAACTTTAAATTTTTCTTGGGAGGGCATGAAGCATGTTGTGTATCAGGTAATTGGGGCCTGTGGCAAAGACAGGCCTGGTTTCTGAGTTCCTCACTAGGCTCAGTAAAGAGGAAACTACTGTGTTTATTGCGGTAAAGCACAGCTCCGCCAAGCTGATCAAGTGACCTTGGCTTTCTGTCTCTGAATTTCCTGTTCTTGAGATTCTCTCACTTTGGTTACCATGGCCACCATCAACCGAGCTGGTGACCAGCGAGAAAACTCTGAGCTAAGTGAGACTTATGCAGGCACTAAACCTTGGCTCTGAAGCTGGTCAAACCTGGGCTCAAATTCTGACTTTATCACCTACTAGTTGTGTGATTTTAGGCAAGGTACTTGGCCTTTCTGGGCTGTCATTTCTTCTGTAAAATGGGGATAATAATCATACCTATTCCATATACATTTGTAAGAACTCATTGAAATACTACAGGTACTGTCCTAGCACAGTGCTTGGAAAATAGGACACAGTCAGTAATAGCGTCTCTTCACCCAACCAACACCCTGTTGCTGTGTAACAGATCACTCTAAAATGTAGTGCATCAAGTACCATTGACTGGCTTCTTGGTGCTCTGTGGGTTGACCGGACTTGGCTGGGCAGTTTTCCTTCTCCTTGTGGTATACCCAAGGGCACTCTGCCCTCATTCAGCTGTGTGTTGCGCTCAGGCAGGGCAGGGCCAGCTGAGATGGCAGTTCTTCTTTCGCTAGTTAAACCCACACTTTTTCACTGTATAGCAACTGGCTCCCAAAAAACAAGCCCAGTGTGCAAGAACTTAACCAGCCTCTGCTTGCATCATGCTTGGGAGGCAGTGTGGGAAGGGACTACACAAGGGTGTGAGTACCGGGAGGTGGGTCGCAGGGGCACCACTGTGATAGTTTGCCACGGCTCCTTACTCTCTTTAGCCCAACTGGTGAGTACGAGGTTTCTAGGAAGATCTTATAAGTTCTAAGAAAAATGAAGCAACCTAAAGGAATATAATAGGCTTTGCAAAGTGTAAATGATTCTGTGGCCAGCTTACTCTTAGGGCTAGATTCCCGTTTTGCCATTTTTCTGAGATGCTGCTTTAAAATAACCCTGGCGTGGGGGTGGGGGTGGTGGCTCAGGTTGCTAGGCCCTGTGGCCTTTGCTTTCTGGTCCTATAACTCCTGGCATGTACTGTCTTAGCACCACCACCCCAGAACTGGCCTTTTAGGCACCCTGGGCCCTCTCATAGCCCCCCACCCACTGCCACTGCCTCCTACTCAGGTTCCCAGCCTGGTGAGTGACCTGGTAATGAGCTTCCCTGTCAGCTGAGACCTGGCCTTGGTTCGGGCCCTGGAGGAGAACAATACATAGCATTCACCCAGAAAGACTGGACACACAGTGCTAGGAAATCGGTTCTTTTCCTTTTAGTCTTTAGCAGTTTTGCTTACGATTAGATGGTAAATTCAGTATAGGATGGAAAAGTTATTTTTAATACCGTGAAAGAGATTTGGATTTTGAGATCAGTTCATTTCAATTTAGCTATTGGAGGCAATTGAGGAAGCCAATGTTTTAGATGCTGAAAATGAAAGAAATTTAGGAGAAGTAGTACTTGTGCATCTTGGAGAGATACAGTCTAAAATAAGAAGTGGAAAAGATGACAATATAAAAACTATCACAAGGATGCTTTATCTATTCAAAAAGTGTTAGGTTATTCCATTAGTTTTGATCTCCCCATTTTATACAGCTTGACTTCCCAAAGAGTTGCAGATTTAATAGAAAAAAATGCACCCGTGTTTGTGCTGAGTATTTGAAGTCATAAAAAAGCTATCCCTAGTGTTTTTAAACTCTATCATTGAATGATTTTATCATTGAATGATTTTAAACTGAGGAAAGAAATTTTGACTTCGAGCTTAGGAGTGAAACTATTAAGTAAATAATTTTTATTTTTAACTATCTTTGTAACACAAGTCTTTTGGTTTTTCAGATGCCAATTCTACAGAATTCGACCCTAAGACGAGTCATCCTGTGGTGAGTCATGTCTGCGCCTCAGCATGGCTTAGAAGTGGTGGAAGGGGCCATTTATGTTGGTGGTTGATGGTGGAGAATGGGAAGTGAGAATATTGGTCCCGCTCATGACCCAAGCAAGACCTTGATGTCTTGATCTTTCAGATCGACCATATAGGAGAAACTTTTAAGTTTTTAAGACAGTGCATTTTTAAGGCAGTTATCAATACAGCTGACTGGGGAAATTCCTGATTAAAATAATTCACCTTCTCGGCTCCATTCAGCTCCCAGGAGCACTGATTAAAGGACTTACCGTGTGCCAAGTACTGTGCTTAGCACTTTATTTATGACTTCATTTACACCCAGCAACAGGCCTGGGAGAGAAGCATATTCCTAAAGAACTGCTGGAATAAAGTGCTACTTAAAGGGTGACCAAAGCATTTCCAGGCTGGCTTACCTCATGTTGAATCTCTGGTCGAGGGATGGATACCTACCTAGCCCCTGCGTTGTCCAGGCTCGCGGTCCAGGCATATGCCTGTGCCCACTGGAACTCGCAGCCCAGGCATGATGGGAAGCAAGGGCGTCTGTTTTTTTTCCCACATTTACCAAATGGTGTTTGTGTACCTCCCATGTGCTCAGGGCTGTTCTTACTCCTGAGGACACTGTGGTCAACAAGATAACAAGGTTCTTGGTCCCACAAAAACAGCATCAGTATATGTTTGTTGACGTGAAATGAACTTTGCTGATACTGAGACCTCTGGAGGAGAAGGGCAGAGTGTTAAAGTGGGAGTGAGAAGGTCCTCGAGGCCCTCGAGAAGGCGCTCAGGAGCATGGCCTGGGAGGTGCGTGGGACTGTCACTCTGGGAACCAGACTCCTCCATCCCCCTTAACCCTGCCATGAACGTTTGCTAATTGAGCTCCTGGGTGCCTGCTTGGGGAACCCGAGGATGAAGGTCTCTTGCCTTTGAGCAGCTTATTATTCCAGTAGAGGAGACAAACCTGTTGTATTCTAGCATATATGGTATCATTTTTACTCTGCTGTGTTTATTGTTATTAGAATGTGCTGGAATCAGTAGCATGTGTGACCCAAGAGCTTTGGGCAGGAATGGCCCGAGGAAGGAGCTGCTAGGTCCAGTCTTGCCGATCATGAGGACAGGCTGAAGTATTAAACCCCTCCCCAAAAAAAGATTTAAAAGGATCTTTGGGGCTGGGGGGATATTTTCCCCTGGGACAAAGTGCCTCTTAGGAGGAAAGGCTGGGGAAGTGGAACTGCTCACTGACCTACATCCTTCGATGAAGGCTGTCTGTCTTATAACCAAAGGAGAGTGTGGTAGCTCATGTTTGTTTTCTGAACCTCTCCAGGTCATAGACATGCCAGAACACAATCCTGGGCAGATGGGCGGAACCATGAGGCTGGGCAAGAGGAGAACCCTGTTCCAGACCAAGAACTCGGTCATGAGTAAGAGCCACCTTGTCCTGGCCCAGGCCTTTAGCCCGGCTCGTCCAGGATGCGTGTCTTGGGGCGGTGCTGTAGCTCTGAAGAGTCATGCTGGCTTTTTTGGTTTTGTTCTTGCTTTTTGACCTCCCTCCTCTGCCTTCACTTCTAGAATACACTGTATAGCCACAGGGGCAGTGTAGGTCTTGGAAAGGCCACAAGCTCTGTGGTCAGAGTGCTGGAGGACCTTGGGTGTGGGCAGCTCACCAGAAAGAGGCAGTTCGGTTAAATCCACGGCAATCTGTTACCTATATTAGGTTGAACTGTCTGAAACTACCAGTATAATGAAGTATTAAGAGGTGCCAAAGATTAAGGGAAGTTTTGGGATGGGAAAATATCGAAGCAGATTATCCAGATTTTCTTTTCTTGCCCACTGGGAAAATTCCACTTTTATTCTAATAGCACTGGCTCCACTGTGGCTATCTGGGAGTTCTGAGAATCACTTGTAGGTGAGCCTCAAGTCCTTTTCACCTCTAATGTGCTGTGGTTTGGAAATCTCACCTGGCAGTCACAAATGGGTTAGTGAAGCAGCAGCCCCCTGCCCCCCCACCCCGTGTAAATGACCTTTGATGGCTTGACTTGAACTGCATGGGGTCGGCCTGAGTGTCATCTTGTATAGCTCTTAAAATGTCTGCCTTCCCCACATTTCTCAGGGCGACGGCCTCTTGGTATGTTCAGATTTCTTTTACAAAGCAGTTTCCAGCAGAAGAGTGCTTTGTACTGTAGTAAATAATCTGTTTGAAGGTGACAGCTAGAGTCTGTTTCTGTTAGTTTTCCTTAGAGTTATCAGAAAAGAGTCAGAAGCTCAAGAATTAGTCTAAATTGTGCTTTTAAAAGCAGATAACTGGTTGGCAGGGATTCCTAGAAGTAACCTTCAAAAGGCCCTGCTCTGTAGATAAGACTTAAGTAAAGTGGAAAGCAGGATGTGGTCATGAACACATTTTTTTGCATGTGTGAAATCAGCGTTCTTTACCTCCAGTGTGCTGTTTTGTTTTTTTTTGCCAGGAAAACTCTACGGAGATCCAGACTACTTGGAAGAGAGGCACCGCCATAGATTTGAGGTGAGGATGTGAGCTCTGTGTCGTCCTTTCTGTTACTCTGGAAACACAGCCAAGAAGCCAGCAGTATTATTTTTCATGCTTCAACAGGTGAATCCAGTCTTGAAAAAGTGTTTGGAAGAGCAAGGCTTGAAGTTTGTTGGGCAAGATGTCGAAGGAGAAAGAATGGAAATTGTGGAGTTGGAAGGTGATTATTTGGGCAGTTTTATTTCAGATGGAAAACTTAGTTTTTCTTGGCACATGGAAAAATCTAAAAATGTATATTGCTTCCCAGGAGCTAAGAGTTCTAGGAAGTAGCACAGTGGTGCGAGGGGCAGGTCTTGGTGTATAGGCATGTGCAGCCCTTGGAGTTCGTCCTTGCATCATGGCCTGCCTTGGGCAGCCGTTCAACCTCTGCTCTCAGCTCCTTGCTCTGTAAAATGAGAGCTAGGACCTGGTAGAAAAGTTCCTTGGGCTCTTATGGCACTGTGGGGTACAGTCCTGTGGAAGTCATGGGAGCTAGGGAAGCTTGGGGCAGGGACCTGGGAGACGAGAGCCCTTCAAGTAGAGGCAAGGGCATCAGAGCTCATGCTTTGGGGTTACCTTCTACCTAGGTTCAAATTAAGAAGGTATTTTCAAGTAATTTTAGGGTCTATGGAAACATGAAACATTTAACAAGATTTTTGTCTTGTGCCTTTACCTTTTATGTGTACCATTCTTAATGAAACTCTTGGATTTGTTTCAGATCATCCTTTTTTTGTTGGGGTTCAGTACCACCCTGAGTTCCTATCCAGACCTATCAAGCCTTCTCCGCCATACTTTGGCCTCCTTCTGGCCTCCGTGGGGAGGCTCCCGCATTACCTCCAGAAAGGCTGCAGGCTCTCACCCAGGTGGGGTCACTCTCACTTCACTATTCAGCCCTGCGTCCTCGCTGGTCCTTGGGGAGGTCACTAAGTCGTTAACGATGAGTCTTTCCTGCTGAGCTGCTGAAAGGCAGTGGTGTGCTCCTTCCCCTGTTCACACCAGTCCTGCCCCAGGGCTTGCTTAGACTGTGTCTGGACTGCCCCCTGCTGTTCCCCTAGTGTGGTGGCCAAGCTGGCTCCTCAGCATCTGGGTTCCAGTGACCCTGGCCTCATCCCATCTGGCAGTAAGACACTGTGGTCTATGGCAGGGGCAACTTTGGTTTTCACAGGGTGGATTTCATACCCCATTGCTACTGTTATGGGAAACCAGTTAGTCACTCTGAAATGATGGCCAAGATTGAAATATAAAAATGTTTTGTAATTAAAAGAAGAAAACCCCTCAGGGTAACCGATGTGGCTCAGTGGTTGAGTGTCGGCTTCCCACATAAGAGGTCCGAGGTTCAATTCCGGCACCTCAAAAAAAAAAAAAAAGAAGAAGAAGAAAAAACCCCTCTACTGCCTCACACTAAATATATAATGTACTCAGGAGTCTTTCTGATTCCTGCTCTGTGCAGACAAGTGTCCCTAAAGTTATGGTGGCTACAAAACAGGAAGTAAAGTGGATTTTGGGTAGGACATGATGAATAAACCATCTGAATTCTACAGGGACACCTACAGCGACAGAAGTGGAAGCAGCTCCCCTGACTCTGAAATCACTGAGTTGAAGTTTCCATCAATAAATCATGACTGATTCTGGTATGTAATATTTTGAGGCTTTAATTTTTTTAGTGATGATAGCATGCTAGGATTGCAGGAATATCATGTAAGTCTCAGCAACAGGCTGGCACGCTCAGGGGTCTCCTCCAGTTTCTGTTGTATCATCACGCCCTGGAGGACTGCACTGAGGGGAGGGGGTGGGGGGAACCAGTCACTGGGCAATTGCTTTCTAACTAATTGCCTCATTAACTGCCACATTCAATGCCAATCTGATCAGTTCTGGGGGACCTGGATTCTTAGACCCTTGTTATTTCATGTGGCCACAGACTTGGAGATCTTGAAGGAGGTGGCAGGTGTGACATTGTTGTATTTGCCATTTTTGCAGAAACTCAAGTTTCCCTCAGGAAGTGCTTTAAAGTCAATAATGCTTATAAAACAGAGCTTTGTTAGTTAGTTGCTGCTTAGTCTGTAAATCCTTCAAAACTCCAAACACTAATAGAACACATTGGGGGTATTTGTCTTTATGGTGACATGGTTTGTAAGCTTATCAAGTGCCATAACCACGTGTACTCCCATGAACTCTAGTAAGTCCTCATAAGATAGCTGAGTAGGCTGTATTGGCAGAAGCACAGATTTTGCTGGTCGAGGTATCAGAAGGGTGTTGGGAGTGAGCTCTGGAAGGAGAACCAGGGATACGAGTGGCCCGCCGTGTGGGGCATCCTGCTCTGAGTCAGGGCTTATCTCTGTGGGCTCACGGTGTTTTCCCTTCTGCCTTGTCGATTAGCTCTTGCCCTTAACCTTGAATAATCAGCAGGCACGAGAAGTAGGTTAGTATCAGGAGGCAGCCTTAGTGGCTTGCTCTGACAGGTGAACATTTAACACAGATAAACCCATTAATTCTTTCCACCAGATGGTTTGCAATAGGCTGTTCGACAGTTGAAGAAACCAATGTAAAGAGAAAGGAAACTTTGACAGTAAAGGAGGTAGAGAAGTGGTCAGTGATAGGGACTTCCTCACTGCCTCTCTTAGTAGAGAATTCCCTGTTGGCTGTACTGTTAAGAGGCTGGGTGCTATGGAGAAAGAAGGCATGGTGCCGAGGTTGACGTCAGTAAAAGATCTTGAAAATGTATGCTTCTGTAGGAATTAGAAATTTAGCTTCACATTTGGCTCCTACTACCTGTTTTTCAGTGAAAAACACGCAGAGTTCTGCATAGTAGCTGATTGTGAGTCCTGACTCTTCTAGCTTAATATACGTCATAGAATTACTGAAGGGGAAACGGACTTGGCCCAGTGGTTAGGGCGTCCGTCTACCACATGGGAGGTCCGCGGTTCAAACCCTGGGCCTCCTTGACCCATGTGGAGCTGGCCCATGCACAGTGCTGATGCGCGCAAGGAGTGCCGTGCCACGCAGGGGTGTCCCCCGCGTAGGGGTGCCCCATGCGCAAGGAGTGCACCCATAAGGAGAACCGCCCAGCGGGAAAGAAAGTGCAGTCTGCCCAGGAATGGTGCCGCCCACACTTCCCGTGCCGCTGACGACAACAGAAGCGGACAAAGAAACAAGATGCAGCAAATAGACACAGAGAACAGACAACCGGGGGAGGGGGGGAATTAAATAAATAAATAAAAATCTTTAAAAAAAAAAAAAAAGAATTACTGAAGTGTTTTGTTTTTTTTTTTTCAACAGGACTGATTCTTCAAGACAGCCTTCAGATGGAGTTTACAACTTTGATTTTACACTCAGCTTTTTGACACTTCCTTTAAATTATGTTTTTATTAAAATTATTTTATTACGGGGGAAGGTATTTAGAAAACTTTGTTACTTGCATGTCCCATCATGTATATTAACTCTTCTACACGGGGTACTGCCTGTTGTCTGACACTCTACTTTGCGGTTCTTGAGTTTCTAAGAAGAGGATAGAAGGCGTGGAAGGGAGCTGATGACGGGTGGGGCTGGCCGAGTGCCCCATCATCACCATGTTTCTCCAACTACCTCGTGTCATTGTGGATTTGAGTGCTTACCTGTTGCTATTCCCTGGATGTCTAGACCCTTATTATAAAAAGTTTGCCATGTGGACTTACTAAACATGGAGAGATATTTTTAGCTAGTATTTATAACACTTTGGTGCTGGTAACTTGAAGGCATTGCTTGCCACCCAGAGCAGTGAAACCAGGGTCAAAATCCTGACGCTGCCCCGAGCTGTGGGGACTTTCAGTGCCAACCATGTTATCCACAGGCACAGTTGATTTGCTATCACATGAAACAGCAAGAAGTCTGTGCCTCTCTGAAGCGTGATTTAAACCCCATGCCTCTGGCTGTGCTTTCTGTCCCTAGAACTGGGAAACACTCCTTGCATCAAGGGGTTGCTTTAAAAAAGAACAAAGAATCTTTTTTGGGAAACTGCCTCTAAAACCCTCTCATATATAGACAGCTTTGGTTCAAGAGGACTTTTTCCTTCCAGAATGGTGTTACTGCACTTGAAATGCAATATGGAAAGGTATTTTCTTAACCTGATATAACAGTAGGCACAGCGAAGGGCCTACTATATTCTGGCTGGATTTGCTGTATACGCTCTAACTTAAGAAATAAATAATGCAGAATAAGAGACGTGACTGGTTTTTACTTCTCTCTGGGCCATTGGCCAGGTAGATGATGTCCATGTGTGATGCTGGGTGTGCCTGTGTGTAAGCCCCCATCCTGGCAGTGCCAGGGTCCCCTCCCGGTGAGCAGCCTCAGGTGATGGACCTGCTTATTTGCTTACAGACTAACAAGGGAGCCTTTCTAGTAGGAATTTTCCAAAAGCCTTCAAATTCAGGTTCTCAGCATATGGAGATGAAAAGAATCAGGGGTGCTGGGTATGCTGTTTCACCTTGCAGAGGGGCAGGGCCTGAGCCTTTATAGAGGCCCTTCCCCCTGCCTGGCAAGGGGCAGGGGTGCCTTCCCTGTGTAGCTCGGGGCAGCAGGCCGAAGACAGTATCTTAGCCAGCTCGACTGCTCTGCCCAGCAGCCATTTCTCCACCTCCAGCCTTTGGGGTGCAGACCCAGCAGGTAAAGCTTACTCTCCTGAATGGTTTTTTCCCTCTATTGGGCAATTAGGGATGTTGAATCTGTGCTCCTTGAGGAGTGTTGGTGTTGGCACCCACCTTGCCTCCAGCCACTGAGCACACCTAGTTGGGGTTGAGCAGGTTTCTTTGCAAAGACGTCTGTCCAAGGCGGGGACTCAGATACCAGACCAGGTTCATTGTCAGTGGTCAGCAGCCTTTACTACACTGAAATTTGAAAAATTGGGAGATGGGAAAAAATATTTTTGTTCTTTCTCACCATTTGGCCCAGCTCCTACACCAGAGAGTTCCAGAAAAGAGGTGGGTCCCCTTTTCACCTTCCATCTACCTTTTATCCTTCCATCCCACCAGCCTAGGCCACCATCACCCCTAAAGCCCAGAAGCTGGTGTTGGTGGTCTCTGCCTCCTGATCAGGAACCACCAAGCTGCCCTTTCCTGTGTGCCAGCTCTCCCAGAGCGAATTAAAAGCTTCAGTTGCCGAGTGGGTGTAGCTCAGTGGTAATGCCTGCTTTGCACCGATGAGGCTCTGGGTTCAATCCCCAGTGCCTCCTAAAAAAAACAAAACAAACTTGTTATATAAAGGTCTTTAAGCTGGTCTTGGCATTTTGAGTGTGGCTGATTAGGCTATAATTAATTTTTTTCCTCACCTGGTGATCCCATCATAGCAGTCTGGAGCAGCTGAGCTAAAACGTAACTTGGTCCTGCCTTTGTAAAAACTATTTTCTAGTAAAAGCATTTCTGAGGATTGCTCAGTTTCCATTTCTGCCCCCACCTAGCATCCAGCATGGTGCTTGGCACAGGGAAGGCATTCAGAAATGCCCCTTCCTCTGACTTCTTGATTAACGTCTTTGGAAAAGCTGGTTCCACCCCTGTGGCTGGGTGACCCTGGGGTAGCTCAAGGGTGAGTAGTGAGTTTGAGAAGCCGTTGTGATGCGTACTTCCATGATCACATTTGGTCTCTAACCAGCACGAGTCCTAGCCAAGGCAGGGTTTGTAGCCTGTTTCCTGACTGGGTAAACCAAGTCTTGGAAGTTGTGAATGAACCAGTAGATGTCACTTAGCTGGTTAATGGAGGGCTGGGGTTCCAAACCTGTTCTCTTCCACATCTAGCCCAAGGGCCTCTAGACTGAGTGTGAAGAGGTTAACATAAAGTATGTTCTGTGGAAGCCCAGTCCTGTGAAATGCCCTATTTGACAAGGTTCCATGATTTCCCAGTGGCTCAGATCCAAAATTCAGAAATATTCTTGATCCTTTCATTCAGCAAATATTTGCTAGGTGTCTTCCACATGCCAGGCATGTTTTAGGTTCTGGAGCTAGAGAAATGAACAAAGACCCTGTCCCCTGGAATGTGTACTCTAGTGGGGGGATATAGACAAAAATGTCAAGGGTGGCAAATGCTATGAGGGAAAAGATGGTAGCAGGAAAGGTGGGGGGGTGATAGTGCTGGGAAGGCATATACCTTAAAATAGGGTGATTAGGAAATTTGTGCTCTGACTTGAAGGTAGGGAGGAAAAGAAAGGAAGCATGCAGCTATGTGTTCTAGGCGGGGGAGCATCCTGTGCAAAGGCCCTGAGGCAGGGGTGCGTTTCTGAAACAATCTGGACCATGCAGCTGGAGTGATGTGAGCAAGAGAGACAGCAGTTGAGGCCCCATGGACCAGGACATGGAATGGGGAGCTCTTGGTGGGCTTTGAGCTCAGGCTTGGTTTTATTTTTTTAAAATCAATTTTATTGCTACATCATGATAAAGCATATCATCCATCCATTTGTATGGTACATGGTATAATCACATAGTTGTGCATTCATTGCATCAGTCATCATTATAGCATTTTCATTATTCCAATAATAATTTTAAAAAACAGACCAAAAAAACTACCCCTTAATAATCACTTCTGAATCTCTAGGATTTCTCTGCTGTACATTAACTGCTATTCTATTTCTGTCTTTCTAATTTAATTGTATTTATATTTTTTGTATAGATGGAGTAAAAAAGAAAAGTAATACCTTTTGTCTAGTTCCTTTCACTTATTTCCTTTTTTTTTTTTTTTTTACCATTAATGGAAGGTGATTCATATATTGCTATACACTACCGTCCATTTTTGCTTTGGTTTTATTCTTGTCTGATAGTAACATCTTGTAACATTAACGTACATTTGTTCAGTTTCAAAGAAAAACAGTCTTATATATGCAATATTACCCATACTCATTTCACGAGGTTTCGTATGCTATACATTCCCGTGTTACATTTTTTAGCTTCTAGTAATATACCTGACCTTAGACTTTCCCTTTAAACCACTGTCATATCCATATAATAGCTTTCACTGTTTCTGTTGTGCTTTCACTGTTTCTGTTCATTCCCAAAGATTTGCAAACAACCTTTCTTACTAATTCTGCACAGATGAACCCTCAGCTTTCCATTCTCTAACCTCATTCTATTTCCTGGTGACCTATATTCTAGTTAATTAACTCCATGGATTTACATAATATATTTAGTACGTGATAGCACAATCATAAGTATTTGTCCTTTTGTGCCTGGCTTGTCTCACTCAACATAATGTCCTCCAGGTTCATCCATGTTGTCATATTTTCCACAATTTCATCTTTTTACAGCTGCATAATATTACATCATGTGAATACACAATTTGTGTATCCATTCATCAGTTGATGAACACCTGGGTGGTTTCCATCTTTTGACAATTGTGAATAACTATCATTATGAACTTTGGTGTGCAGATGTCTATTCATGTTACTGTTCTCAGTTCTTCTGGATATATACCTAGTATTGGTATTGCGAGATCACATGACAAATCTATATTCAACTTCCTTAAGAACTGCCAAACAGTCCTCCACAGTGGCTGTACTATTCTACATTCCCACCAATGGTGAATAAGCATTCCTAGCTTTCCACATCCTCTCCAACACTTGTAGTTTTCTGACTTTTTAATGGTGGCTGTTCTAATAGGTATGAAATGATACCTCAATGTAGTACATTGTAGGAAATGTACCTCATTTCCCTAATCACAATTGATTTTGAACATTTTTTCATGCCATTTCTGCCATTTGTATTTCTTCTTTGAATAGATTTGCCCATTTTAAAATCAGGTCATTTGTCTTTATTGCTGAGTTGTAGCATCTCTTTAAAATATAATAGATATTAAACCATTATTAGATTTGTGATTTCCAAATATTATCTCCCATTGAGTTGGCTGCCTTTTCCCCTTTTTGACAAAGTCCTTTGAGATGGAAAAGTGATTGAGGAGGTCCCATTTACCTATTTTTTCTTTCGTTGCTTCTGCTTTGGGTGTAAGGTCCAAGAAACCACCACCTAACACAAGATCTTGAAGATGTTTTCCTACATTTTTTCTCATAGTTTTATGGTCCTGGCTTTTTAATTTATGTCTTTGATCCATTTTGAGTTGATTCTTGAATAGGGAGAGAGAGATGGGTCCTCTTTCTTTTGGCTATGGATATCCAGTTCTTCCAGAACCATTTGTTGAAAGGACTGTTTTGTCCCAGTAACATGGACTAAGTAGATTTGTCAAAACCGGTTGGCCATACAAGTGAAGATCTATTTCTGTACTCTCAATTCTGTTCCACTGTTCAATGTGTCTATATGCCAATACCAAATAATATGCTGTTTTGACCACTGCTGCTTAATAATATGATTCGATGTCAGGCAGTGAGGGTCATCACACATTGCTCTTTTTTTAGGATGTTTTTGGCTATTCAGGTGCACTTCCTCTTCCAAATAAATTTGGTGATTTCCCTTTCTATATCTATAAAGTAGGCTGTTGGAATTTTGATAGGTATTGCATTGAATCTATAAGTCTGTTTGGGTAGGATTGACATCTCTGTAATAGTCTTCCAATCCATGAATATAGAATATCTTTCATTTGTTTACACCTTCATTGATTTCTGTTAGTACTGTTTTTTAGTATTCTGAATATAGGTCCTGTACAGCTTTGGTTAAATTGATTCCTAGGTGTTTGAGTCTTTTGTTGCTATTGTAAATGGAATTTTTTTTCCTGATTTCCTCCTCAGATTGTTCAGTACTAATGTACAGACACATTACTGATTTTGTGTGTTGCTCTTATATCCTGCCACTTTGCTGAGCTCATTTATTAGCTCAAATGGCTTTGTTGTAGATATTTCAGAATTTTCTAAATACAGGATCATGCCACCTGCAAACAGCAAGAGTTTTACTTCCTCTCTTCCTATTTAGATGCCTTTTATTTATTTATTTTTCTTGTCTAATGCTCTAGCTAGAACTTCTACCACAATGCTGAATAATGTGGTGGCACTGGGTATTCTTGTCTTGCCCCTGATCTTAAAGGGAAAGCTTTCAACCTTTCCCCATTGAGTATGATGTTGGCTGTGATACATGCCCTTTATCATATTGGGGAACTTTCCTGCTATTCTTATCTTTCAAAATGATTTTATTAAGAGAGGATGCTGGATTTTGATGAATGCCTTGTCTGCATTGATCGAAATGGTCATGTGGGTTTTTTTTTCATTCAGTTAATGTGGTATATTATGTTAATTGATTTTCCTATGTTGAACCACCCTTGCATACCAGGAATAAATTCCACTTGGTTGTGGTATATAATTCTTTTAATATGCTGTTGGATTCTACTTGCAAGTTTTTTTTTGTTGAGAATGTTTGCATCTATGTTTATTAGAGAGATTGCCATGTAATTTTCTTTTCTTGTAGGATCTTTTGATGATGCTGGCTTCATAAAATGTGTTGGGTAATTTTCCCTCCTCTTCAATTTTTCGGAAGAGTTTAAACAGGATTGGTGTTCATTTTTCTTGAAATGCTTGGTAGAATTCACCTGTAAAGCCATCTGGTCCTGGACTTTTCTTTGTTGGGAGATTTTTGATGACTGATTCAATTTCTTTAAATGTGATTGGTCTGTGAGTTCTTGTAGAGTCAGTATAGGTTGTGCATTTCTAGGAATTTGTCTATTTCATCTAGGTTGTCTAATTTGTTGGCATACAGTTTCTCAAAATATCCTCTTACGATTTTTTATTTCTGATTTTATTTACTTGCACCTTCTCTTTTTTTGTTAGTCTAGGTAGGGGTTTGCCAATTTTACTGATCATCTCAAGGAACCAGCTTTTGTTTTTTTGAAATTCTCTAATGAGTTTTTGTTCTCAATTTCATTTATTTCTGCTCTAAATTTTATTTTTCTGAGTATGGGGATTCTGCTTGCTTTGAGATTGGTTTGCCGTTCTTTTTCTAGTTCTTCCGTATATTTAGTTAGGTCTTTAATTTTAGCTCTTTCTTTTTTTTTTAATATAGGCATTTAGGGCTATAAATTTCCTTCTCACAGCACTGCTTTTGCTGTATCCCGTAAGTTTTGGTAAGTTGTGTTTGTGTTCTTGTTTTCATTCGTCAAGAGGTATTTACTAATTTCCTTACAATTTCTTCTTTGACCCAGTGATAGTTTAGAAGTATGCTGTTTAGCCTCCACACATTTGTGAATTTCCCCCTTTTCTGTCTATTATTGATTTCCAGCTTTATTTCTTTATGATTTGAGAAGGTGCTTTGTATAATTTCAATCTTTTTATGTTTATTGAGACCTGCTTTATGACCCAACTTGTGGTCTATCCTGGAGAAAGATCCATGGTCACTTGAGTAGGCTGTATAACCCGATTTAGGATGCAACATTCTGTGTAAGTCTGGTAGATCTAGCTCCTTTATCATATTGTTCAATGTCTCTTTTTTTTTTAGCAAATTTTTTAAATCGTCTTTTTAAAAAAGATACATATCAGAAAAAATGTTACATTAAAAAATATGAGGGAAACAGATTTGGCTCAATGTGTAGAGCATCTGCCTACTATATGGGAGGTCCAGGGTTCAAATCCAGGGCCTCCTGACCCATGCGATGAGCTGGCCCATGTGCAATGCTGATGCACGCAAGGAGTGCCGTGCCACACAGGGGACCCACGTGCAGGAGTGCGTCCCATAAGGAGAGCCACCCAGCGCGGAAAAAGTGCAGCCTGCCCAGGAGTGGCGCCACACACACGGAGAGCTGACACAGCAAGATGATGCAACAAAAAGAGACACAGATTCCCAGTGCCGCTGACAAGGATAGAAGTGGACACACAAGAACACACAATGAATGGACACAGAGAGCAGACAATTGGGGGTGGGGGTGGGGAAGGGGAGAGAAATAAATAAAAAATAAATTAAAAAAACCCACAATATATATATATTTATATATAAGGGTTCCCATATACCCCATACAATCCCCACCCCCCACCCCCACTCCTCCCACATCAACCACCTCTTTCATTATTGTGGCACATTCATTGCATTTGGTGAATACATTTTGGAGCACATTACATTGTATGGATTATAGTTTACATTGTAGTTTACCCTCTCCCCCAGTCCATTCAGTGAGTTACAGCAGGATATATAATGTCCTGCATCTGTCCCTGCAATATCATTCAGGACAACTCCAAGTCTGTTTCTTTTTTGATCTTTTGTCTAGTTGTTCTATCTAATGGTGTGAGCAGTGTATTGAGGTTTCCAACTGCTATTATAGAGATGTCTATTTCTCCCTTCAGTTTTGCCAGATTTTGCCTCAAGAATTTTGGAGCACTCACTCTGGTTACATGCATAGGTATTTATGGCTGTTACTTCTTCCTAGTGGATTGTCCCATTTATTAGTATATAATGGCCATCTTCATCTATTACCACATTTTTGCACTTAAAATCTATTTTGTCTGATAGTAGAGTAGCTACGCTTGCTCTTTTTTTTGGGTACTGTTTGCATGGATTATCTTTTCCACTTCACTCTCAGCTGATTTATATACCTGGATATAGGGTGAGTCACTTAAAGATAGCATATTGATGGCTCATTTTTTGTTTTTAATTTTTTATCCATTCTGTCAGTCTATATATTTTGATTGCGGAGTGTAATCCATTCACAATCAATGATATTGCTGTAAATACAGTATTTGCTTCTACTGTTTTATTCTTTGGCTTTCATATATCATATTTTCATCAGTCTTTTTACTCTTTTGGTTATACTTTCTGTTAGTCTTCCCTTCTACATTCTCCTCCAAGCCTCTCACTTCTCTTTCTTTTGGGCTGTAAAGTTCCCTTTTTTAATGCTTCCTGCAAAGTCAGATTTTTTAAAATGAATTCTCTTAGTTTTTGTTTGTGGGTATTTTAATCTTCATATTTGAATGACTATTTTGTTGTGTAAAGAATTACTGACTGGAAATTTGTCTCTTTCAGTATCCTACTTATATCATACCACTCTCTTCTCGTCTCCATGGTTTCTGATAAGAAATCCATGCTTAGTCTTACTGGGTGTCCCTAGTATATGATGGCTTGCTTCTCCCTTGCTGCTCTCAGAATTTTCTCTTTATCTTTGTCATTTGATATTCTGAGTATTATGTGTCTTAGAGTAGGTCTATTCACATTTATTCTTATTGGGGTACACTTCTTGAACATATAAATTCATTTCTTTCATAAGAATTGGGAAATTTTCAGACATTATTTCCTCAAATACACTTTCTTCCCCCTTTACCTTCTCTTCTTCTTCTGGAACTCCCACTACATGCATGTTGTTGCACTTTGTGTTATCAATCAACTCCCTGAGACCCTGCTCAATTTTTTTTCCATTCTTTTCTCTCTCTTCAGTTTCAGCTGTTCTGCCTTCTGCATCACTTATTCTTTCTTCTATCATTTTGTGTCTTCTGTTGTATGCCTCTAATGTTTTTTTTTCAATTCATTTTTCATAATCACGCATGTTTTGACATTCTGCCTCCATATGCTTTTATGGACCCCTGTGTTCTTGGGCTGGGACTGAGCCTGTGCCCAAGGCTGCCCTGGAGGTGTGCGCAGAAGATGTGCTCTTTCTGGCTGCCCCAGGGACCTTGTGTGTGGGCCCGGGTATGGAAAGGAGATGCTGGATGTTTCCCTTCTAAGTCTTCAGCAGACACACACACACAAAAGACAAGGATACTTTTTATCTTAATGACTCACCCTGTTACACAAGGTTCTAATGTGGTTTTTAAAGAAATTTTTATTTTTAAAAGATACATAGATCACACAAAATGTTACTTTAAAAATGTAGGAAGTTCCCATATGTCCCACTCTCCACAGCCCCCACTTTTCCCACATCAACAACTTCTTTCATTAGTGTGGTACATTCATTGCATTTGATGAATACATTTTGGAGCACTGCTACACAGCATGGATTATAGTTTACATTGTAGTTTACACTCTCTCCCAGTCCATTCAGTGGCTTATGGCAGGATATATAATGTCCTACATCTGTCCCTGCAATATCATTCAGGACAAGCCTAAGTTATTTTTATTCTTACTTATTGTGTCTTTCATTCCTGTAAGCTGTTATTTTTCTATTCAGGTTTTCAAATTCTTCTTTGTTCTTGCCCAGTGTCCTCTTGATGTTCTTTCTCTCTTTAGGCATATTGCCTTTCAACACATTGATTTGATTTAGATTTATATGGACCTTGTTGATTAGCTGTTCCAAAACCACGTCTCATAGGAAATGGATGTGGCTCAACTAATTGGGCTCCTGTCTACCATATAGGAGGTCCAGGGTTTGAGGCCCAGGGCCTCCAGGTGGGGACGAGCTGGCCCACATGGAGTGCCAGCCCATGCAGGAATGCCGCCCTGCACAGGAGTACCTCCCTGCATGTGAATGCTGCCCAGTGCTGGAAAGCCATCCTCTGCAGGAGTGCCAGCTGACACGGAGAGCTGGCACAGCAAGATGACAGAACAAGAGATACAGAGGAGAGAAATAAGAAGACAGCGGAGCAGGGAGTTGAGGTGGCGCAAGGGAGTAAGTGCCTCTTTCCCATTCTGGAAGGTCCCAGGATTGGTTCCTGGAGCCGCCTAAGGAGAATACAAGCAGACAAGGAATGCTCAGCTAATGGACAGAGAGAGTAGACAATGGGGGGAATAGAGGGTGATGGTGGTGAGAAATAAAATAAATCTTTAACAAAACACTGTGTCTCATCTGGGTTTTTGATATAATCATTTGCTTGGGCCATATCTTCTATTTTCTTAGTATGGCCTGTAATAACTTTGCATATCTGTGCATCTGATTATGATGGTGATTTTACTCTTGCTCAATATCTCTCTCTTTCATAAGGATTTAGTTGCAGGAGTCTGTGTTATTGCCGTTCTTTGATTCTTGGTTCAACCTGTTCTAGCTCTTTAGGATTATTCCTGTTTAGTTGCTCGGGTCCAGGCCATGAACTCAGTAGTGGGCTGCAGACCTACTTCCGAGGGCCCTGGGGCAGAGGCTGTAAAGGCCATCATAAGTCTCATTTAATTTTAATTTCCTCACATGCACTTCTTTGGTTCCCAGCAGATGGCATTCTTCAGCAACCCTCTCATTTCAAACCCTGGTTGGAATGTGTTTGCTGCAACATCAACTGCAACAATATGACAGAGGATCCTGCCACAAGGCTATTTACAGCCTCACAAATTAAAGTTTCTCAGAAGCTGTTCTCCTACCTTTGCCAGCTACCCCTTTTTCCCGGGTAGGAAATAATTCCTCTCCCCTCTACGTCCTCAACAATTAGTCCCAGTCAGTATGGAGGGTGTTTGTGAGAGTTGGATCTTTTTATTTCCCTGCTGGCTCCCAGGACCAACAGTTGTGCAGCCCCATCAGGCCTGGAAGAGTTTGTGGGACACAGCAGTCCAAATTTGTTGGCCAAAAGCTGCATCAGCCTTAGGCTGCATTCCTCCCTTTCCCGCTTCCTGGAGAGGTGGACTCCTATGGCCCCCTGTCTGTAGTCACTGGCCAAAGGCCAGAGAATTTAAGGCTGTGTGCTCTGAGGGTGGGGGGGATGGGCACCGGCAGCCCCAGTTGCAACTTTAACTCACAGTTTTCCTATCAACATTCTTTTCCTTTGCCCTCTCTCTTCTGGGTGGTATCCAGCCTTCCCCTGGTGCCCTAAGCCCTAAACCACTCTTTTTCAGGCCATTTCCGCCTGTCCTCTAGCTATCTTTCTGGCAGAGAAGTGAGTCCTGTGTCTCTCTAAACCTCCATCTTCCCGGAGGTTTTAATCGGGTCTCGGGCTGTGCTGGTGGAGATGGCAGGGGATAAGGCCAGGGCAGCAATCCTCTCCAGTGGTTGGAGGGTATTTGAAATGGAAGTCGAACCCTTCCTGTGCAGGTGCTGCTCAGTGCCCTATCTGGCATGTGCTGGAGCGAAGTGGGACACTGGCATGATGATGACGACATGCCCCTACCCCTGCCATTTTCTCAACAACCCCACCCTTGAGGCAGGCATTGTCTCTATCTTATAAGTGAAGTAACTGAAGCAAAGAGGTGTAGCAATTTGCTCCAAGACACCCAGTCTTTAAGGCAGAACAGGACTGGAGCCTGACTTCTGGGGTTCAGTTCCTCCACAGCTGTGTGCTAGGAGCCCAGGACCGGCTCTGCTCCTGGACAGAGGTTGACTGGGCATGGGAATCATGCCCCATGCATCTAACTGGCTGACCAGGTGGCCTAGAAATAATCATTCTTGCTCCAGATGTATGTCATTTATTAAGGACTTTGACAATCGCAAGTTACAGCAAGCCAGGGGCAGGGGACCAGGGCGGAGTTCCCCAGTGTGCCTGCCTCCTAGGGAGGCCGAGATGACAAATTCCTTTCTGGCCCCATCAAGCCCCTGGAGGCAGAGACCCCAGCCCAGGCAATATCAACATTTTAGGGAGGGGGAAGTCCCTTAGAGCTTGGCCTAGGGTACCTCTAGCCACATTTTTACAACCTCTTTTTAAGAGGCAGGGTTCCACTGGGGATGGTGCTACAGGTGATTTCTTGGCTACACGGACAGAACCGATCTGCTCAGGGTTGCAGCCAGTGAGGCTGGTCCGTTCGGCCCATGCGCAGTGTTGAAGGAGAGGAAGCAGAGAGCTTCCGTCCGCCACTGAGCAGCCCACTTGCCAGGTGGGTTTTATTAGGACTTAGGCTCAATTAGGAAATTCCTGCCTTTCTCCCTGGGGAGGGCACTGGCTCATCCCCATCCTGCCTGAAAGCACTGCGCCACCACTGCGCGCTCACAGGACGCAGCAGGTGCAGGAGACAGGCCTGTTTTCCTTTAGCTGCTGCTGGAGCTCCGCCTTCTCTGCTCTCAACACCCTCACCTTCTCCTCCAGCTTGCCCAGTTCCACCATCCATTTCTGAAGGGGACATCAAAGCAGCAGATGTCCAAGCTGGCTTTGCCTCAGGCCTGTCCACCTCCCCTCCCTGGGTTTGAATGGATGGAGAAAAGCCCACCCAAGGTTTTGCCCAGGACCCTGGGCAGGCCACCACCTCTGACTGGGGCAGCCCTGGGGCCTTGAGGAAAGCTGCCTGACACGAGGGTCCTGCCAGCCTCCCAGACCCTGGACCGGCCCATCCTCTGAACAGGTTGCCTAACCCAGGAAGGTCCGTCCCAGGGCCCATCAGCCCCCTTGCCCTCTGCCTTTGCCACCACCCGACATTTCCTCCTTGAAAAGGCCTTTCCTTGGGACTGTGCCCAGCCCACCCCGGCCCCCTCTCAAGGGCTTCTCTTAAGACGCCGCCCCAGCCCTCTGGGTTTTCTCGTAACCTTTCCATGTTACAATCTCCCCGTCCCCAGACCACTGCCCGAGTCAAGGGGGAGGGGTATATCAGGCACATGGAATGTGGGGTAGAGATGTTTTAAAGGGGAGCACTGGAAGCCTTGGCCTTGCCCCCAGTCACGCAACAGTGGAATACAGGGGGCATGGGTCATTTCAGTCTGGTCCTTCCGGTGTATGTTACAAGGTGATTGGAGGACCAAAGGAAACTGAAGGCTTGCTCAGGAAGGGGGGGTGGGCAGCCCCCGCCCTCGGCGGCCTTGGCCTAGTTACCTGCCTGCACCACTCCTGGATGGCGCTGCAGGACAGCGGGCCCTGGATACTCCCGTCTCGCCGCAGGAACACCTCTCCCTGGTCTGTCTGGTAGAGTTGCGGCTCGCTCTGCGCCCTGGGGGCGTGCACCGTCAGGCGGATCACCTGGGGAAGGGCCACAGAGCTGCAGGGCTGCGCCTGCCCAATCCCAGCAGGCACCTGCCTCACCGTCCGTGGGTTCCTTAGGGCAGCCTGCAGAGGCTGGGGGACAGGGGTTATTTCCAGACTCTTCTCCAGTCACTCCTTCCCCAAATCCCCTCCTCCAGGACTCCCTGCCCCAGCATTGCTCAGCTCGCGGCTTCGCAGAGTAGATATGGGCCATCATTTGTCGAGTGGACAAAACTGAGAGCCAGAGACCCTCCTGTCGGACAGGCTCACCTTGAGGGGGACTGACCCCTTGGTCACGCTGGTGCTGACCACGGGGATGAAGGAGAGGTCATAGGCGTCGGGAAAGACCTGGGGCTTGAAGGCCTGCAGAATGGAGTCCACCAGCAGGCGCACGCGGTCCTCGTCGCGGTGGCTGCAGCGGATGCCCTGCACCAGGCCGCTGTCCTCCACGCCCACGAACAGGCTGCCGCCCTCGCTGTTGAGGAAGGCGCACACGTAGCGCCGCACATGGTGCTTGAGCGCCAGATTTAGGTACTCACCGCCGCCACGCTTGAACTCCAGGTTGCGCGTCTCGCTGCCCAGGGACGTGCCCTGGAAGAGCTGCTTCTGGCCCCGGATCTCCTGGTACATGATGGCGCTGTCGGAGAGCGTGCCACTGGGCCGGTTCCGTGAGTGCATAGAGCTCAGTCCCCAGGCCAGGCTGGGCAGGGTCTCCATGGGCTGGGCTGGCGGTGGGTGGCTGGTCCCCGGGCTGGGACCAGGGCTTGGGCCGCTGTCCTCCTCCTGCTCCACCAGGGTCAAGAGTGGGATCTGTGGGACCAGACTGCTGGAATCCCCATCCCAACCTTGCTTGGGGTCCAGCACCCTGTGGGCATCCTTGTGCCCCCTTCCAGACCCAGTTCTGCCCACCCCTCCTGCAGCCAATGAGGGATCCTCTGGAGGGCCCCAGGCATCAGCTGGTTCGAGGGTTCAAACCAGCCGCTGCTCTGTGCTCTGCTGGGCTGGCCCCTCTTCCACTGTGGGATCCCTGGGTAAAGAGAAGGGATTTCTCCTTCCTGGGGCAGGGAGCTGGGAGACCTGAGGACCAATCTTTTTCTACTTGGATTGTGAACAGGCCTCTGAGGCTAAGGAGCAGATCATTCCAGGAGGTGCCTGAGCACCCTGGGGCTCCCTGTGACAGAGCTACAGGTCGCTGAATTGAGAGGATCTCCCGGAGAACCCACCTATTTCCTGATCTCCCTGAAGCCCTTGCTCTTGTTCTCTGGACTGCTGACAAGTTCTGAATCTCAAACTTTCTCTGCCCGTCTTAAGCCTCTCCCTGGTTCTGCTCTGTCCTTCCAGGGCTCTGGGCACAAGTATCCTCATGGCCACTGTCCTTGTCTGGGCCTCATCAGTCGGTCCCTGGATGACTGTGGCCTCGGGATGACCTTGTCAGCCCCTCACTGGGGCTGACACTCCCCCTGCCTCCAGGCTCTGGCCCTGCATCCATCCTTCCCTGTGTGAGCTGGGATGGAGAGGGAGCCCTGCAGCTCTCCTAAGAAGACTAATGTACCTGTCTTAGAAAGATGATGAAAGCATCACGCAAACATAAAATCAGGCATAAAGGTCTTGAAATGAAGTTACAGATCTGTTTAGTCCTGCAACAGTTTAAACTCCATCCCAAAATAAAAGAAAAAACCAGGCCACCGGTCGCATGGAGTGACCCGCCATGACCACGGTGCATTGACCATCCCCTCGCCTCCTACACAGAAGCCAACTCTCAGCCCTGCTCTGCCGCAGTCTCACGGCCCTTCCTGGCCCTGCTTCTGCCCTCTGCCCCAGCGCTCTTCCTTGGTACCCTCCACAGCCTTCAGCCCCAGCTCCAGGGTCATGGAACGGCTTGTCCTTCGGCACACTCAAGCTTCCCCTTCACCCCATTCCTGTGCGTGTGCTCTGTCCCTCTGCCTAAAACGTCCTTGTCCCAGAGCAGCTGTCACACTCCCCAAGTCTAGCTTGGATTTCATCCCCAGAGAGCAGTGAGGACCCTCAGGTCTCCTCCCCCGGCTCGAGGCAGCCACCTCGCAGCTTCATAACTGCGGGCTCCTGGAGGGCAGGGCCTGGCCCAGAGCAGCACTGGGCTTGTCAACTGAAGGCAGGAGGTGGGCCAAGGAGGAAACCAGGTCCCCTGTGCGCCCTGAGGCCTGGGGTGGCCGAGGCCCAGATGCTGGGGTGCAACGGGACCCAGGGAGGAGTCACATCTGCTTCCTGGCTGGAGGTGAGTGCTAAGGGTCAGCACTCCTGGATGAGCTTCTAGGTGAAGCTGCAGCACCAGCTTTGGCCACGGCCATGTCAGTAGCATCGCCCCAACTTGCAGATCCATCCCCGGCTCCTCAGATACCCCTCCCCCACCCAGCGCAGGCACCCACACCACGGAGTCTGGGCGAAGCCCCCCGTACCTCTTTGTGGCTGGGGGAGCCCCAGCCATCTGTCACCACGAGGTCCTTCCCACGGGCCGCCAGCTCCTTGAAGATGAGGTGCTCCTCCGAGGCCAGCTGCAGGCGGCTGGGCAGCGAGGCCAGGGTGGCCCTGGGCACGGTCACCTGCACCAGCGCGTAGGCCTTGCGCGGCCGCCTCACCACCTCGATGTGCTCCCGCTTCACGGGCAGCTCGAGCCGCTCCAGGGTGTCTCGCAGCAGGCAGGCGAGCACGGGCACTGAGAACTGGGGGTTCAGGTGGCGCACGCAGAGCATGCGTGGGGTGTACGAAGCCCCGGGCTCTGCCTCCTCAGGCAGGGACCCCTCCAAGGGGGGTTTCTTCAGGGGCTGCTTGTCCGGGGGCTCCTCCTGCATCTGGGCTTGTGACGGTCTCTTGTAGGTCTCTGGAGGGGTCTCCATTGGAAGGGATTCTGGATTCCTCACCCCCGGCTGCTCCCCGCAGGGCCCTGGCCTCTCAGCTGGGCCCAGGGTCTCCCAGAGGACACAGGGGGTGCACAGGCTCTGGTGAGGTTAGCAGATGGGCAGGGGCTGGGCAGGGGAGGAGAGCAGAGGGCCAGCAGGGAGGTGATGGCCGCCTGCCTGGGGCCTCCGCAGCAGAGCAGAGTCGTGCAGGGCTGGGCCAGAAGACAGGGCGTGTGGGCCTCCCCTCAGTGCTCAGAAGGGAAGGCCGAGGCTCAGAGGAGGGGTGTGCCCGCAGAGCTAGAGCAGAGGGGACCAGAACTCAGGTCCTTTCAAGGGCCACAGAAGCCCTGTCTTCCCTCCCCAGTCGGTCTCCCTCCCCAGGTGCCGGCTCAGTTTCCTGCCCACCAGACCACTGCTGCCTCCAGGCACTACAGAAGCCTTTTAAAGGGGTCTTTTGGAGAAGAGGCCTGAGCCCGGGCTCTGGAGGAGAACTGGCAGGTGGTCCCATCACTGCTTCTCCCTGCCTGGGCCCAGCAGAGGCTCTGAAACTAGACAGGGCTGGCTCGAGGGTTTTAGAATGGAGGTTTCTATGTTTGTTTTTTGGGGGGGCACACTGATGAAAACCATGTTTTCTCTGCAGAGAAATGGCCATATGCATATGTACGAACAACGTGAGGAGGTTCTTGGGCCCTGGTTAAGAACCGCTAGTGTGGACCGAGTCCTCCGTTTTTGGTCCAAAGAGCAGAAGCGAGCCAGCCTGAATAAGGGCTGGAGCCGAGTGAGGCCTTGCCCACCCCACCCTGAGGGCCTCACCTAGGAGCTGTGGACACACACCAGCCCACACTCACAGCCCCTCCACTCACCCCCACGCACCCAGCCTCCAGTTTGTGTGGTAGGTGCCACCGGCCCGCATTCTTTCAGATTGGATCCCTGAGGCAGTCAGGGCATGGGGGTGGGGACACAGGGCAAACGGGAATGGGAGGAAAGGGGAGTCTTAAGACCGAGCGTCATGCCCCCAGGGTTCCTGGCTCTCCCTGCCCCCTGGCTGGTGGCTGCCAGGGCACTGGGACGCACACTCACCCTTGGCAGGGGCTTCACGCACCACTCTGGAGGAAGTGGGTGGGGCCTGCTCATCTGTGAGCTCATGAGGGGCAACAATGCCTTCTCCATCAGCCGCAGGCAGGCAGGCTGGGGGAGGCAGGCAGGAAAACTGACACCCCCAACACAGCTGACTGAGCTGTGCACCCTCTGAGCAGCTCGGCATGGGGCCCCTCTGGGCAGCTCCCAGAATCCAGGCGCTGAAGACATCCTCCCTCCCTCGGTAACGCCTCTCCAGGCCCAGTTCACACAGGCCCCGCTTCCATCCCTCTCTCACAGCCCTGCTGCCTAGCCCAAAGCTCCGGGTCTTCTTCAGCCACTAACTCCTGGCCCCACTAACTGTTGACAGGGCCCAGCTTCTCCCAGGATGGAGCAGAAAATACACGGTCAGTTCCAGGGTGCCCACAAGGCCCTTCTCTGTGCCCGAGACAGGCTTAGCTGTCCAGAGGAGCCCTGAAGAATGGGTCAGGCACGGCCATCTGTTCTGAAGGGCAGAGCTGTCGCCTGCTGTTTGACAGGAACAAAGGCATGGATGAGACACATGCCTTTATTAATGCAGAAATCTGTTTTTGGGGGAGGCCTTATGAGAGGAATTTCGTTTTCCTTAGGAACTTAGGCATAAACTTGGGTGGAGATCTTGAGAAAGAAGGCTGTGGTGTAGGGGCACGGAAGAGGCCCCAGGTGCAAAATGGTGGCAGAGGGGAATGGATGTAGTTCAAGTGGTTGAGCACCTGCTTCCCATATATGAGGTCCTGGGTTCGATCCCCCGATCCTCCTAAAAATCTGTAGCAGAGTGAGGCTTTGGGGAGAGCCAGCCAGCAGGGAGTCCCAGAGAATGGACCTGGCTAAGGGATTACAGGTTCCTTGATATCTGAGAGCCAGGATTAAGTCCTCCCTCCCTAGCCTGGCGTCAGCTCTACTTTGGCAGAAGGAACTTCAAGGTGACTGGGGAGAGCCTGGAGTCCAGGTCCAAAGGGAGAGGTGATGGGCGGGTAGGCACCCAACTCCCTGCAGACTGCCGGGGTGGAGTCCCAGAAGCCTAGAGAGCAAGGGGATCCTCTGGTAAGGCGATCAGTGGGCCGGGTAGGAGTGAGTACAGATCCAGACCTGGACCCTCAGGAGCCAGAAAATGGATGGCACTCCTTTTCCCTCCAGCTCCTCCTCTGGGGAAAGCCTCCGTTCATTCTGCCTCCACCTATTCAACTGGACAGTATTTATTGATCTTCTGAGGGTACGAAGCCTCACCCCCTACTCAGGGCTCACACTTTTCCCATGCTTGTTGGAGTACCTGCCCCCTGGCCTGTCAAGTGCCGTCTTCTGCCCACCCCCCAGCCAGGTCTGACTCATCTCTGCAACCACAGCTCTGGAAGCTGCAGAATGCTGGCTCTCCCTGCCTCCCCCAGCTCCAAGGAGAAGTCCTCTTCTCCCTCAAGCCTTTCTTGACTATGTCATCCTCGAGTTGCTCTCATGTCCACTGTACAGCTGAGGCTAGAGCTATACTGAGACTGCTAACTCAAGTCACACTGAGTTGCACAGAAAACAACCAGCCACCAGGAGAGGCACGTCACCAGAGGCACCCTCCCTGCTTATCTAGACCCCTTGTTATCAGGCAGCTATTCTGCATAATATTTTCCAAACTGGTTCGAGTGCCAAGACTTTTCCCATTCTTACTGGAAACCTCTTTAAACTACTGTGTTACATTTTCCTCTGGAATCTTCAATAATCTCATGTAAGCTGAGCCTTATGTCAGTTTTTTACTTTTAAACGCAGGAAAGAGTGTGTAAAATTGTCTTTTGTTGTTAAGTACTATTTAAATAAATTTGCAAAATAGTTTTTAAGTACAGAATTGTATCCCAATGTAATTGGGTTATGTGCAGCATCCCAGGCTTTCTGGCAGTACTGATGGTGCTCAGCAGACAGCCAGGGGCAGACAGACATGAGCTCAGTGTTGTGTGGTAGGCAGCCACTCTTAGTCCTCTCACTGGGTGTCTGTGATCTTCTTCACAAACCTCATTTAGCATTGGAGAAAAAAAAAGACAAATCTTGAATTTAAGGTTTTCTCTGAATGTGAGGTGGGGCCCAAAGAAGAGGGAAAGAGGTGGCTGCGGACGCTTCCTTCTGTGTTTCCGATGGACACTTCTCCTCACAGTGCCCACCTGGTGGTCCACATGGCCACAACCTCTGAAAGCACATCAGGGATGGGAGTCTGCCTGCTCTTGGATCATCAGTTTGCACTAATAACTCAGGGGGACGGGCCAAGGGGTGGAGGGACAGGAAGGGGCCTGAGCTCGGGGAGAGAGTCTGCTGCCGTCATTGGGAGAGGACAAGGATGTTAAAGAAGAGGCAAATCTCGGGAAACGGACTTTGGCCCAGTGGTTAGGGCGTCCCTCTACCACATGGGAGGCCCGCGGTTCAAGCCCCGGGCCTCCTTGACCCGTGTGGAGCTGGCCCATGCGCAGTGCTGATGCGCGCAAGGAGTGCCGCACCATGCAGGGTGTCCCCCGCGTAGGGGAGCCCCACGCGCAAGGAGTGCGCCCATAAGGAGAGCCGCCCAGCGCGAAGGAGGGAGCAGCCTGCCGAGGAATGGTGCCGCCCACACTTCCAGTGCCGCTGACGACAACAGAAGCGGACAAAGAAACAAGAAACAAGACGCAGCAAAAAGACACAGAAAACAGACAACTGGGGGAGGGGAGGGGAATTAAATAAATAAAAATAAATAAATCTTTAAAAAAAAAAAAAAAAGAGGCAAATCTCGGGAGGAATGCCATGGATGCGGCCTTTGCCATGCCGGGCCCCATGGCCCTCCAGCCTTAGTCTTGAGCCACATCAGGATTTCCTCAGGCTCAAGCCCTCCCCTTGGGTACTCTTAGCCATCCCATTGATGCCAACCAACCTTTGAGAGAGCGCAGTTCCACCCATCCATGAGGTATCTCTGAGATTAGAAGGGCTGTGGCCAGGGTCCAGCCACTGGCTTCCTCCTGGCGGCAGGTCTGTGAGCATTTGCAGTGGCTTTGGTATTGGAGGCACAAATACAGATCTCAGGCCTGCCTGGCTGTGACTGTCCCTGGGATGAAAGTTCAAAGATGTGGAACTTTCCTGATAGAAAGTGGTGGCAAGCCCAAATCCAGTGACTTGGGTGAATATTAGGGTCCGCAGTTTGCAAAAAGCTGGAGAAGAGGCAGGGAGTGTCTGGACACTCATCTAGGTTTCCTACATTTTTACTTTGGTTGTAAAAAGGGGCAATGGTCCAGGAAGGCCGAGTCCCTTCTGGCTCTACCTGAGGAAGGATCACAGCATCCAGTGTGAAGGCAAGAAGAGTGTCCACTTGGCCCACCAGTGCTGCATCTCAGGGAGATCCACAGAGGTGCCAGGGTGGAGTGCTTGCAGACACTCCTTAGGACAAATGGCCTTGACAAAGACAGTGGAGAGGTGATAATGATTGTGTGACTAGCAAGTAGGGACGGGCCAAAGCTGGGGAGGGGAAGAGATTCTGGAAAAATATCCAATATTTTCCTGGACTCGGCCCCAAGTGGAGTCTGGACTTTTCTGCTATCCCCTGGAAGTGTTTGCTTCTTTTCCTCCAGATGTTCCTCAGCATTGGATTTAGTGAGGACAAGTGTTAAGGGTAGGCATGGGAAGCTGGTGCCATGAGGCCTTGTCCCAGTCCCACTTTCCTATATGCCTTCCCACGTGGCTGGGCTGCTGTGGTCAATGGGGTGGTCTCTCCTGCACCACAGGGCCTGCCTGAGACCAGTCCAGCCTCTGTTGATGACTCTGCTAGAAGGCTTGGCTTTGTGAAACAAGTCGAGGATTTTGTTTGTTCTTAAATAACATTTAATTCTGACCTCAGGTTAGAGCAGTATGAATAAAGGGTAAACAAACCCTTCCTTCTAGCATGAGCATTTGACATTTGGTTACCTTTCAGTTTTGTTCCCCTGGAAACCAGAGAAAAGTGGAATGTCCATTGTCTCAAGGCAACATGACTTGTGACCCTTGATTTAAATCTGGACATTGAGTTCTATGTATGAACCATAAACATGTGCTAAAAGCCACAACCTTGGGCTTCCGGAGTGCAGTGACTCTTTCGATTGGGCAAGCTTCTTGTAAGGACCCTGGAAGCTAGGCCTCTGGAGTTGTTACAAGAGATACTGGCTTCTGGGGCACAAGGCTTCTAAGCCAAGGATTCTCTACTTCCTCCTGGTATGTCTGTTCCCTTGTACCTGAGCTGTCACCTGGGCAACTTAGGAGAACAGCTCCTGGATGACAGGGCTGCTGCAAGGACTTCTTCACTGCAGAGGACAGCATGAAGCTGTGTCCAGTCTGGCAGTTTTCAAAGAGAATGCAATGCCCGGTGGAGCCAATGGGATTCTTGAGACTGACTGTCGAGTTGGGTCTAAGACAAAAGTCCCCAGAAGAGTGTAAAATGGGGGTGTGTGCTAGGTATCCTGTGGGGTTGTTTGTAAATATATAAAGATATTTATGTTCTTTATACCCTTATAAAAAGAGATGGAGATAAAAATATGAAATATATAAAGGGAGCAGTGTGCAGTGGGTGCCGTTTTCTCCACAAGGTATTATGTCTGCTGCCTACATAACCTGGTTATAGTCAGTCCCTGTGTCTCTTGGGTAAAGGTCACATCAGAAGTTCATTGTTACGATTCATAAGGTTCTGCTTGGGAGTACCCCGGATGGACCGCACAACCCTACCAGACCCAAAAGTCCAGGAATCTGTGGAAAACGGGCTTATTCTGGTTTGGCAGCCCTGACCTTAATGGTTTCACCAGTGATCATGGTTAGAACCAAGTGGAATAGATATTAGAGCAGGGGTTCTTAACCTTTTTTGTTCCATGGACCTCTTTGCCGGTCAAGTGAAAACCATGGACACCTTTCTAAGTCCATACTATACTGTGTATTATTTAATAAATATATCACACCCACATCAACATGTCCCCAAATGAATAATGCTTTTTTGAATTTCAGTTGAAACTCATGGACCCCTTGTTAAGAATCCCTGAATTAGAATTTCGCCATGATGTCAGAACCAGTCACTGGTCATTGCTGGCAGGACCCTCAAAAATCTCTTCATCCTTGGGAAACGGATGTAGCTGAACCAATTGGGCTCCCGTCTACCATACAGGAGGTCCAGGATTCGATGCCCAGGGCCTCCTGGTGAGGGCAAGCTGGCCCATGCAGTGAGCTGGCCCACACAGTGCCGGCCCATGAGGGAATGCAGCCCCATGAAGGAATGCCGCCCTGTGTGGGAATACCACCATGCATGGGAAAGCTGCAAGAGTGCTGGCCAATGCAGAGAGCTGGCGCAATAATTTGATGCAACGAGACACAGAGGAGAAAAAATAAGAAGACAGCAGAACAGGGAGTTGAGGTGGTGCAAGGGAGGAGTAATTGCCTTTCTTCCACACTGGAAGGTCTCAGGATCGGTTCCCAGAGCCATCTAATGAGAATACAAGCAGACACAAAAGAACACACAGCCACAGTGAATGAACACAGAGAGCAGACAATGCAGGGAAGGGCAGGGGGGAGAAATAAAAAAAATCTCTTCATCCAAACCCCTCACAGCCAGATGGGCCTATGGAATGGAAATGACCTGTTCGAAACTTCACAATAAATCAATGAACTGACTAGAACCTTAGGCTTGGCCTTGGAGTATTATTGCTTGGCTTCAAATGGCTACTTTGGTACTTTCTAACTATATGATCAGAGTTTCAGTTTCCTCGCCTATAAAATGAGTTTGCTGTGAAGTTAAATGCGATTCATTTGGCACAAACTGATAAAACTTTTAGCTATTGCTATTATCAGGTTATATACTGCACTGCTGTCCCTTACACCCCCATTTTAAAGAAGGATGTGCAGCCCTGGCCTTGAGCACATGGCTCCTGGCCCAGCTGGCCCAGCTTGCATCGCTCCTCACTCCATAAGGACGAGGATGAACCCTATCATCGAGGCTCTTCAAAGAAGCTGACCCCAACACTGCTCCCTCTGCTCTGGTTTCCTGTTGCTGCTGTACTCACTGCTGTCTAGCTGTACCAGAGTGCAGCCCTTTGATGGCAGAGAGTGGACCCATACACTTTTATTCCCAGCAGCTTACACACTACTGGGTCCCCGGTGGGCATTTGGCAAGCTGCCTGTTCTTTAAGGATTGCTGGAATTAAAACACTTATGAATCATCTCATCCAAGCTCCTCACTTTATATATGAGAAAACTAAGAAGAAGAGAAGAGGAGTGACTTGCCTACTGGAGGTACAATTGTTTAGCTGTCAAGTGATTAAAAAAAGACACTGACATCTATACTGGTTTTTATTTATAAACAAATTGACATAAAATAAGTCCAGATGGCGGCAGGGGCATCTGTGCTGCTGACTTGCTTACAAAGGAAGCATATGGACAGCGGAGTGTGTGGAGCCAGCCTCTGGTCCAAGACACCCTCCCTACTACCCATCTTAGGACCTCCCCAGCCTAAAATCATTGGGTCCAATCTTCTTCAGCCATAATTCTGGCCAGCGCAAAGAGCTGGAGTAGGGGACAGACTGTCAGAGGACAGGGCAGGGTGGGAGGCTCCTATCCCCACAGATGAGGCCTGGGGCTACAAAGGGCCCCATGTGGGAAGGGAGGGGAAAGTGATAGGGAGCCTCTCCTCCCCGTGCTGTGCGATGTGGCCAAGGCTTTATGGGTCTGGCCATCCCAAAAGCAAGTGCTCTAGGGCAGTGTCCTGTGAAAAGGAGCCAGACCTGGAGAAAGTCTCTGGGGCCAGGGCAGGGCAGCCACCCTCCTCCTGAGACCCATTCTCCAGGGCAAGGATTTGTGAACTGGAGGGTTTGCCCAAGTGCCAGAAACAATAAGTTAACAATAAAAAAGATCTTTTTTTAAAAAAGGTAGAGGTTTGCACCATCAGTTTGAAGTCTGGGAGGCTGGTGGAAGAAGGCAGGTGCTGTGGGGCAAAGGGAAGGGGTGCCACACCGGACCCAGTAGGTGGTGAGGGGATTGGGCACAATTTAGGGCCCTGCCTTCTGAAGCCCCAGGGATTGGCCCCCTCCTCCATCAACTGGAAGGTGTCCAGTCTCTACTTCTGGTGAGAGGCCAGCCAGGCTTGAGAAATAAATACAGGGGACCTCAGAGCCAAGGCAGGGCTGAGGGGAAGAGCAGCACCAGCCCTGGGCCTCACACTCTCCCGTCCACAGTCCTTCATGGAAGAACACGTCTTGGCAGGAGGGGTAGTAGTGGCTCCACACAGCCTCCGGGTGTCCTGAGGCCCTGAATCCCACTGAGGTGCCCAGGAGTGGGCTGATGGCCCACCTTCCTGGGGAAAGAGTGCTCCCATCGGCTCGACCACGTGGCTGTCTAGGCTGCATCTTGCTGCTCAGAACTTGCCCTGTTTCAGTCGGTCAATGTGGTACGAAAGCTTGAGCGCAGGCCCCAGCTTCAGGCCCATGTACTTCATCATCACGTCACTGCGCAGCAGAAGCAGGGCCTTGCCATCGATCTCCTGGGGGTGGGCGGCAGGAGGAGCCATTAGAGGCCTGGGTGTCTGACCAGCCCAGGCTTTACCTGAGGTCTGCCCAGGGAAAGGCCAACCGCAGAGACTTGAATCAATGTGCTGCGACCCTGAAGCCCACCCTTCCTTCCCAACATCCCTCTCCCAAACATCTACTTTTGAGACCACGAGCTCAGGCTCTCCACACCTACCTGTGCCCTTTCCCTGTCTGTGCTGCTTGAGAGGCAGTTTTCCCCACCCTCCCAAACCTCTGATCAATCCCATCTCTTCCGGGAAGCCTCCCTAGTCATTGTACTTCTTTCTTGTGTCACAGACTGTATTTTTATTGCTTCTCAACTATTACTGAGTCATCTTACTTCTGAATGACAGAGACGCCTCATGCCTGTGTGAGCCAGGCACAAAGCAGGCACCTACTGAGCAGATGGGAAACCTTCAGGCCTGATCTAAGAGCACCCTCCAAACCCACCTGGTGTGAGAGAATTAATCAGTGAAAGGGAGCAGGCCTGTTTTGAGTACCCAAAGGTTCAGCACAGCACCAAAGAGTAGGGGCAGTGGGGAAGCAGCTGGAGTCGCCGATGCGGGAGTATGATCACTGCAGAGGGATCACGGCCATGGAGCCAAACTGTCACCTGAGAGATGCTGGAGGCTCACAGAGGGTCAAGGAGAAGACGGGGCTGATGAGGCCACTTGGAAAGGACTCTTCGTTTAACTGAGGCCTCTGATTCTCATGTCTAGAAAATGCCCAACATGAAAGTCATGGCGATAGTGGAACATGACTGACAGGCTGGAGAGGAGCTGTGAAGGCAGCAGCTGGGAGAGCAAGTGCCCGGGAAAAGAGATCCCTGTCCCTGGAACTAAGATCCCAGGACACACACACAGTGGGACTGTGGCTGAACCAGATCTCACACTAAAGGAAGGAGGTAAACTAGGTGTCCGGTGTCTGGTGAGGTCTGAGACCCAACTTCTGTTTCTAAGTCTTTGTGGTGTCTCTCTGGAACAAACACAGAGCCCACACCCATGAAGAGTCTACAAGCTGCAGAAGCGAGACTCCCAGTGAACACGGGAGAGGTCAGGCAGGGGCACCTACGTGTTTGCGAAAGAGGTCGGCGTGAGGTCCAAGCTGAGGATCAACTTCCCGGACAAACTGCATCACGTCCTCGACTGTCCACGAGGAGGGGTCCTGGCCACTCAGTCGAGGGGCATCCCGGTTTTCCAGGTATCGGTCTGACCCTGCAGGACAGAAGGACACCTATCATAATGGGCGGAGACTGTCTGTAACCCCTGCCACCGCCTCTCTCCTTGGCGTGTTGCAACGGCCCTCTAGGCGGTGCTCACAGCAGTGTGAGAGCAAGAGCAGAGGAACCGGTGGAGCCTAGAGAGGGAAGGGACTGTAGGGCCTTGAGACTCGTCCTAAGTCAAATCTTTGTTCTCTAAAGACAGATTTGATGTTTGGAAAGGGTCAGAGGAATTTTGCATTGAGGCTGTGATTTAGGAGTCTGGTCCTGAGAGAAGGGATGACAGTGAGATAAAGAGACTAACTTGGATTCAGTAGGGGTTGGTGGATGGGGCTGCTTCTGCCTTGGCTCTGGAGATGTAGAGAAAAAAAAAGTGGCAGACAGTACCTGGGTCCTCTTCCAAGGCCTGGAGAAGAGCTAACCTTGCCATAGTCTGACACACTAAGGCAGAAAAACACTTTTGCCTTGGCTGCCAGGAATCTCAAAGTCAATTTAATGTTCTGCTTAGAATTTTTATCTCAATCTGGACTTAAATGGAGCTCCTCCCATTTTCCCTGTAGGATTGGGATCTCTGTATTTTGATCATCACCTGCCACAGATCTCTTGCGTATTTTCCCCCCTCTTCCTGGAATGTGCCCTCTTTTGTCTCTTCAATTTTTCCTTTTCTTCTGGCAAACTGCAACTTAAGCAGATTCCAGCTTTAAGGACCAGCTCCTTTTTGATTCTGACCCCCAAAGAACTGGTCTCACAAAACATGTAGTGTAACTCTTGGTTATAGCTCATTCTCTATCTATTCTTTCTCCATCACACCATGCCAGTAATCTGTTCTCCCTCAAGTAGCCAAAGCAGCCTTTAAAAAGCAATAATTGGATCATGTCAATCCTCTCTAAAAACCTAGCGTAGTAGCCTCCCATTTCACTGAAAATGAAATCAGAACTTCTTAGTGTGGTGTAGGAGGCACCACATCACTTGGTCCTTCCTCCCTGTCTGACCTCTCCTCACACTCCTCATCTTACTCTCCATGCTCCAGACACACTGGCCTTCTTTCTGCTCCTCAAACAGGCCAAGTGCTTATCCTCTGACTGGCAACATGCTCTTCTTGGAATGCTTTTTCCAGATCTTTGTATACTGAACTCCTTCTCAACATTTAGGTCTCCTCTCAAAAACTGATTTCTCACAGAGGCCTTCCCTGGACTCCTAGCAAAAGTATTCAATTTCCCACATAGTCATTCTCACTCATCTATTTTTTTTCTCATAGCACATATTGCTACCAAAAATGATTTCATGCATTTATTTTTGTTTATTATCTGTCTCCCATCTACAGAACATACCTTGTTCTCTGTTATATCCCCAGCACGTTGAATAGTTCCTAGTCTGTCATAATAGATATTAAAATACATTTGGTGAAAGAAAGAATGAATAATATTATATAATAGCTCTTTGTGTATTTTTCTCTTTTACCAGACAATGTCTGTCTTACTCAGCACCCAGTAAATCAAACAAATGACTGAAAGAGAGCAAGTCATGAAACTACCAAGTGGTAGAGCTGAAACATGGGTGTGATGTAGAAGGGACTTAACTTTCAAATATCTCCTGCAAAGGCTAAAAATCTCCTTTTCTTCATTCTGGGTCCCAGTTCTAAAAATCAAACCATACTTTGCCTGGTCTAGCCCAGACCCTGCTCTCTGGCTAAAAGACTCTCCAGTTTATAGTTGGGAACTGACCAGACTGGGAGAGAAGTGGGCTGGAGCAGGGGTGAGGAGAGCCACAATTCCCATGACCTTTTCTTAAAGTAGACAGGAAGCTGGAGGAGGCCTGTGAGTCAGCCTTTTCTCCCTGCCCTAAAAGTCCACCGTGATGCTAAGAGAGAAACCAATTGCAGAGATTCTAGAGAGCAGAGAGAAGATATGAGGAGAGGGTATATACGCACACATGTATCTTTCTCGAGTCATCTTACCTATTTTCACTACTCAGAAGCTAGGAATCACACACACACACACACAATTATATATTTATGTGTTAGCCTACCTCCATTAGAATACATTAATAAATGCCATAGGGCAGGTGGTTGGGAAGTTGCTAATTTATATGGTGGTTAGGAGAAACATGCTCTGAGATGATAACATATGAGCGAAGACCTGCAGGAAAAGAGGGGAATGAGTCATGTTCTTTTGGAGAACATGCCAGGTAGAAACAATAGCAAGTGCAAAGGCCTTGAGGCAGAAGAGTGCCTGACCTTGACTAGCATCTTTGGGGCCTAGCCTGGAGGCCAATGGGCTGGAACACAGTGAATGAGGAAGAAAGTGGTAGGAAATAACATCCAAAAGGAATAACTGGGGGAGAGAGGAATGGTGGTGCATATAACAGAGGCCTGTGTATGCTACTGAAATGCTGTGGTGCTTGTGAGTGATCTAAGGTAGGCTTTGAGCTGAGGAGTGACACGAACCATTACAATGAGAAGGATCCACCTGATAGTCTGTGTTGAGAATAGACCTTAGGGGACAAAGATAGAAGAAAGAGAGACCAGTTATAAAAGAGCTACTATAATAATCCAGGCAAGAGACAACAGTGGCAGGCTCCAGAGTGGCAGTGGTGGACATGGCGAAAAGGGGTCTGATGCCTACTCCGGTTTCTGCAGACTGTCTATGCTGGGCTGCCTGCCCCCCCGCCTTGCCACCCCCCCATGTATACAACAGGCAGTTACTCTTCTGGGAAGGCTAAGTAACTCAGCCTGAAAATGAGGTAGGCAGGTGAGGCATATTCACAAGAGGCCAGGGCCAGGTAAGAAGCTGAGGTCTAACCATGAACAGGAGAGAGGAATGACTTAACATCTAAACTCTTGAGGTAAACAATTCTAGGGCCAACCAAGTAGAATCCTCCCACAGCTTTATGAAGTTCTTCATGGTTAAAAGACAGTTAGACCATGACCTGACAGACAGACTCACAATGCTTCAAAGGAAGAGAGGAGATGCCTGGGAGACAATACTGGCAGGCAGCCATGCCCATCTCATGAAGCACTCCTGTCAGAGACAGGGCCTTGGGGAAGGAACCATAATAGTAACTACCCTCATACCTGCGGAATGCTTTAGTTTCCAAAATGACTCCATAGCCCTTCTTTCACTGGATCTTTTTAACACTCCTGTGGAGAGACCAGGTTGATATCACCATCTCCATTTTGCATAGAAGGAAAATGAAAACCTGAGAGGTAAGATGACTTGCCAAAGTCTCTAGGGCAGGGGAGCTGAGCCTAGAATCAATTCTGAGCTCTACCTCTACTTCAGAGCTCTTTAGACTCTTGCTGGGGTTGAGGTATCAGTGGCTTCTTCCCTTGTCTCAGCCTTCAATAAAAGTGCTCTCTCCAGAGGACACTTCTTTCCCTTGCAGGCCCTGCTAAAGGAGTCTTCTTATTCTTTCACACGTCACAATCCCTGGGCTGGGGAAGGTCAGAGTGTGGGGTGTGGAAATGGTGTTCCCTTGGCTCCCCATTGTTGCTTCTGGACCATCCTTCTATTAAAGCTCATGTTCTTCAGAGGGCAAACATCTACCCAACCATCTGCTCTTCTAGTCCCTGACATCTGTAGACCTCTGGGTTGCTACCCATTGTTAAATGATGAACTTTTTCATACTTAGCTGATCCTTCTGTTCCACCCCAATTCCAGCCAGAATCCTCAGAGATTACCTCCTCTAGAGGTATCCCATTCAACCACTAGGCCTCCAGGGACTTTCACTGTGGCATTCTATGTGAATTTTCTACTGCCAAGGCCACTCTGGTTTTTGTAACCACTGGGAACAAATCCACTTCAGAATTTTAAACATTCCATCCTCTGACCCCAACCTACCAAATTTCCAACTCTTTACAGCTACTACAAATGTTGCATCTCAAAGACTTTTAGCATATCAGACTTTCAATTTCCTACATCCTTCAGCTTTCTCTCAGCCTGGCCTTCTTCCCCACTCTGCCTAGATCTGGTGGTTGATAATCTATACTGGTCTTGCTCCAGCTCCACTGACTCCCTTACATTCTCTCCTTCTTCCTTCCCTCTTCTTGCCCTACCAGCCAGCAAACTGGCAAACTACTTTGCAAGCACAGCTGGGCCCCTGGTGTTTCCTGAAAATCATTCCCTTTTCCTTGATCAATTTTCTCCCCTCTTCTTTATGACTAGTTCACATTTTTGGCACTCCCAAGCCCTTCCCTACTCAGCCCTCTCTCCATTTACACATGGTCACAGTGAACCTTCCCTCCAGTCTCAGAGATGATGATGTGCCTCCTTCTAGCTTAAGATTGATCCATTTGTCTATGCCCTTGACCCCTATTTCTTCCTATCACCTCTAAGACCTTACTTTCTTCCTTTTCTTATATTCCTAATACCTTCCTCCTGGAAGACTCTAGCTGTCTGCCAAACACACCCATAGTGTTCCCACTTAAAAAAACCCTTCTTTTGACTTGTAGTCCCTTCTAGCCACTATCTTTCTTTTTTTCTCATCAAACTTTCCTTGACATCATCACTCAATGCAATCTCCCTTACCACCTCCACCAGCCAGAAGCTGCTCTTGCTAAGATCACCAATTACCCACTAATTACCATATTCAATAAATATTTCTCAGTCTCTATTTTACTGAACCTTTGCTATGTTGTAGTCTCCTTAAAAATGTTACCTCTGGCCACCATAATGTTAAATTCTTCTGTGTCTCCCCACATCTGACTATTCCTTTGTCTCCTTGGTGGACTCCTTTCCTGAAATTTGCTGTTCTCCAGGATTCCATCTTTGGTTAACTGCTTTTTTTCATTCTTCCCAAACTCCTAGGAAGTGGGTGTCATTTACCTACAGTTTCAACTATATGCTGATGACTCCCAAATACTTAACTTCAGCTCAGTCTTCTTCCCTGAGCTTCAGACCTGTGTAGCCAAAACCCACTGGTTATTATCTAGGTGACCCATGGGCTCCCTCCCTCTCCTTCTTGCTTTTCTATGGCTCCTTCTCTCAGTGAATGGAACATCTATCCAGCTGCCCCACCTAGAAACCTGAGAGACATGGCCAACTCCCTTCTTCCTTGCAATCCTTAAATCTGGCTAAATTTACCTCTTGAGTAGTTTTCAAAACTACTGACTAATCAATAGAGTAGTCAATGAAATATTCAAAACATGAACTCTTGATGTCTTGTCTCTAATTAAAAGTCTTGAAAAAAAGAGATAATAATTTTTAAAAAGTCTTCAGTAGCTTCACATGGCCTACAACATCACCCCAAACACTTGAACATGGCATTTAAATCCTCTACATTTTGCCTCCTGACCTTTCCAGGTTTTTCTCTTTAAAGTTCCAGTACTGCATTTTATGTTTTAGCAATACCAAACTGCCCAAAGTTCCTGGTACAAACTAGGCATTTTTTTGTTATTTTTGCCCTTGTTCATACTATCCCCTCTTACTGGAAAGCTCTCCCTCCTCTACCACCCTGATATGGCCATTCGTACATTCACCCTTTAAGTCTCAGGCAAGGCGTCACTTCCTCAAGGAAGCTTCCCTCAAACACCAAGATTGGGTTAGGTGCCCCTTTTGTTTTCATAATATCCAAAGCACATCTCTGATACTGCACTCAAGATACTGTTTTATAATTATCTGTTTAAATGTCTGTCTTCCTCACAAGACTGAACTACCTGAGGGCAGAATCCCTATGTCCAACACAGAAATAGTGTTCAAATAGGTGGCTGATGGGTGAATGAATGAATCCCTCCCTGTCCCTTTGGCTTGGGATCTTGGCTCTTAGTCTCCATCATGCCCAATCCAATTCCAGAGCTCCATTTACCCCCCAGGTGTTTGGGCAGGTGAAGAGTAAGTCTGATTCCCAGTCCCATCACGACGTGGAGGCAAGAGCTAGGCCCTTTTTGGACTCCCAGAGCTTAGGAAGGAAGGAGAGAGTGAAGGAAGGCAGGAGGACCATAATTCTGGTAGGCTTACCCCTGGAGCACAGCCTATGCACAGCTGATGCAGTGCTCTGTGGGAGGCCACAGGTTGGAAGCAAGGGCCGGTACACGGGGGCTCGAAGATTTTGGGAAGTGCTGACAAGGTTGGTAGGAGTCAAGGTGGAGTCCATTGGGTCTGAGTGTGGCTCCAGGGACCGGGTCAGACTATTCCCCAGGACAAAGGCTTCACCTGGAAAACAGTAAAACCAGGGTTAGAGGAGAACCCAGTCCGGGAGGACTGCCAGGGTGCTGGCTTCCAGACACCTGTTTGGGATCTCTGTAGAATGGAAGAAGGGGCAGCAGAACAGAAAAGCCTGGGACTGGGATTCAGAGGGCTGTGTATCAGCCTTGGTTCTGGCTCTAAGTGACCTTACTCAAGCTTGCTGCCACTTTCTGGACTTTGGTTTCCTTAGAGACTTTCCCTCCTAGATCAGATGGTCTTTAAGACTTCTTCTGGTCTCGATGTACTATGCTTTCTCTGATTAAGGGGGACCCTAAAAAAATAAAGCTGTTCTTGGATGAAGAGGCTGCCTTACACACAGATCCTAGAGCAGGCAACCAAGATGCAGGAGAAGAGATACATTTACTTGGATTTAGGGTACTCCAGACTCTGACCCTCTGCTCAGGCAGAAGTGCTTCTTAATGCCTGGCCTATTGATAAAGGATCTGCTCCTACTTCCCCTCCCTCCTTTCATACATAGAAACATTCCAAGGTAACTGGCATTGTCAAAAACCTGGACAGAGACCAGAATCTAAGTTAGAATTTTGCTCTGTCACTCAGCAGGCAAGTTACTTCTCTCAGAACTTCAGTCTCCTCATCTGTAACATGGGAAGAATCGGGCTTGTAATATCAAAACAGAAGCCATTCACAATAGCTAAATGGTGAAAACAACCCAAATGTCCATCAAGAGATGAGGTGGATAAACAAAATGTGGTATATTCATACAAAAGGAATGAAGTTCTGAGACATGCTACAAATTGATGAACCTTAAAAACATGCTAAGTGAAATAAGCCAAAAACAAAAATAAAGGACAAATATTGTAAGATTCCACTTATATGAAATATCTAAAATAAGCAAATTCATAGAGATAGAAAGTAAATTAGAGGTAACCAGGGGCCGGGGGTGGGGGGGGGAATGGAGAGTTATTTCTTAATGGGTAAAGAGTTTCTGTTTTGGGTGATAAAAATGTTTAGTAATGGAAGGTAGTGATAGTAGTACAACATTGTAGAAGTAATTAATGCCACTAAATTGTACACTTAAAAATGGTTAAAGATAGCAAATTTTATGTTTATATATATATAACCACAATAAGCAAATAAACTAATTAAATATACAGGGTAAAGTTACTCCTACCCTGATGTTTATGCCATGGCCCATCAGAAGCAGCAGCCCCAGTCCTTGCAGTTCAGAACTGCAGCAGACTCCCTTTCATATTGGGTTCTACCCAAACCAAGCTGGCCACAGTGTTCTCTGTTGCGGGGGTTGTCCTGGGTACTGGATCCTAACACTGTTTTTTGTGGTTATTCTTAGAGATTGGGTGTTTGTTTATTTTAATATACTTTTTTAATTTTTATTTTTTAAAAGAAACTCAAATTACATAAAATGTTGCACAAAAAATACAGGGGATCCCCTCATTAGTGTGGTGCATTTGCTATAACCGGTGAACACATCTTAGAGCATTGCTGGTAAGCATGGATTATAGTTTACACTTTCTGCCGCACACTTTTGCAAGTTATTATAAGATATACAGTGGCCTATATCTGTCATTGCAATGTCATTCAGGATAATTCCCAAGTCCTGAAAATGCCCCCAAATTACATGTGTTTTTCCCTCTCTCTTCCCTCTCAGAACCTCCAGTGGCCACTGCCTCCACATCTATGATAAAAGTTCTTCCATTATGATATTTCCGGCCCCGCCACCTCACCCACTGTGCCCAGCTCAGCTGGTTACTGCCAAGCTCCTGCTGTGGGCACAGCAACGCCATGGAGCGTTTTGATAAGGCAGTGCTGAACATGTTGCAGTTGCCCGAATTCAGAACTGAAAGTTCATTAGCGTCTACCCTGAAGACGCTCCTGTTCTTCACTGCTTTAATGATCACTGTTCCAATTGGGTTATATTTCACAACTAAATTTTACCTATTTGAAGGTGCCTTGGGGATGTCCAATAGTGACGGCTATTTTTTTTTTTTTAAAGATTATTTATTTATTTATTTAATTCCCCCCCTCCCCCGGTTGTCTGTTCTCGGTGTCTATTTGCTGCGTCTTGTTTCTTTGTCCGGTTCTGTTGTTGTTAGCCGCATGGGAAGTGTGGGCGGCGCCATTCCTGGGCAGTCTGCACGTTCTTCGCACTGGGCAGTTTTCCTCACGGGCGCACTCCTTGTGCGTGGGGCTCCCCTACGCGGGGGACACCCTTGCGTGGCACGGCACTCCTTGCGCGCATCAGCACTGAGCATGGGCCAGCTCCACATGGAAATGACGGCTATTTTTATTCTGCTATCGTTGCAGTGGTAGCCGTCCATGTGGTGCTGGCCCTCTTTGTGTACGAGGCCTGGAATGAAGGCTCATGACAGTGGTGGGAAGGCAAACAGGATTAAAGTGACTATCACCCTTTAATAACATTAAATTGGTTTTTAAAATGGTAACTGCTTCTGGCGGCATTGATGATTTGAAAAAAAACTGAAAGAAGATGTTAAAAAAAAAGTTCTTCCACTGCTATGATCACAAGTCTACAGTAGAACAACTGTTAAGTTTACTCTAGTCCATCGTCCATTCTCCAATCCTGCGGATTCTGTGCCCATTCCACCTCTAATTGAGAGAGGGCTTAGATCTCATGGGACAGATGGATGGGACTTTCTTGCTTGCAGTTGCAGATTCTCTCTATTCCTTAAGATGGTCATTGTCAGAGATTGGGTGTTTAAATAATGCTTGGGATTTATTTAGGGTCTCCATTAGAACCCTAAACTCAAGCACATTGTCTGGTACACAATAATATCTCAGTGGCAAGATGGTTTAGGATTTTAGGACTACTTTCTAATACTCACCTACAAGTGCTCAGGAACCATGGGCTCAAAGCCAAATCTAGTACGAGACAAAGCCAAATCTAGTATTAGCCCTTCTCTCAGGAAGTTTGATTGATGAAGCACTTCCCTAGAAGTGGTTCTGAAGAGAGCAGTCTCTGAGGTTCCAGGGTACCTCAACCATCTCCAATCCCCTGCAGATAAGGCTTCTGATTCCTATTTTCCAGGAGAGATGACTGCAGAGTGTGTCCCACACTAAGACATGACAGGAACCCTGTCAGGAAATAGGAGACCTGGGCTCCTGCATTTCTGAGCACCAGTTTCCTCCTCTGTAAAATGGGGGAAAATCAGAAGAAAATGGAATGAGATAGACTTTATGAATATGAGGGTTAAAGTCACAAACCTAAGCTCTCTGTGATAGCTCAAGAAAAAGATCTAATCTAGTCCTTGCATATATCAGTAGGACAAACTCACTTTTCTAGCCTGCTTTTGCTTTTCTAATTTTCATTCTAGCAGCATATATATATATATACACAACCTAAAATTTCCTCTTTTAGCCACATTCACATATATTATTTAGTGTTAATTATATTCACAATGTGCTACCATCACCACCATCCATTACCAAACATTTCCATCATTCCAAATAGAAACACTGTACATTTTAAGCCATAACTTCCTATTCCCTATCCCCACCTGTCCCCTGGTAACCTATATTCTACATTCTGATTCTATGAGTTTGTTTATTCTAAATGTTCCAAATCATTGAGACCATACAATATCTGTCCTTTTGTGTCTGGCTTATTTGACTCAATAAGATGTCTTCACAGTTCATTCATGTTGTAGCATGAATCAGCACTTGATTCCTTTTTAAGGCTGAATACTATCTCATTTTTAATACATATCACGATTTATTCATTCATTCATTAGTTGATGGACACTTGGGTTGTTTCCACCTTTTTGCGATTGTTAATAAGGACACTATGAACATCAGTGTTTAACTATCTGTTCGAGTGCCTGCTTTCGATTCTTTTGGGTATATACCTAGTAATAGGATAGCCAAGTCATATGGTAATTCTACACTTAGCTTTCTGAGGAATGGCCAAACTGTCTTTCACAGCGGCTACACTATATTTTATATTCCTACTAACAATGAATTAGTGTTCTTATTTTCCTACCTCCTTTCCATCACTTGCAATTTTCTTTCTTTTTTTAATAGTAGCTATTTCAGTGGGTGTTAAATGATATCTCATTGTGGGGTTTTTTTTTGTTGTTGTTGTTAATATACACAGATGTATTAGTCATAACAAAATAAGGAAGAAATACACATAATAATTGCAGTCCTAATTTCTGCAACCGGACATGTGGATATGGTTCATATTTGTAACTACCATCTTCCACTACTCATTCCATATGTCCTGGACTTGCAGCAAGCACTCCAGTTGGTCATGAGTGCTTTTTTTTTGGCCTAGTTGGACAAACTGAACTTTCCTGAAGTATTTGGATTGTGATGTTAGTTTCCTATTTATTTTAATCACAAGTCAGGTAGTAGTTATGGATGTCCTTGTAATCTCCTGTATTCCTGTAATACTCTTTAAAAAAAAAAAAAAGATTTATTTATTTATTTATTTCTCTCCCCATCCCCCCTGACCCCGGTTGTCTGTTCTTTGTCTATTCGCTGCGTGTTCTTCTCTGTCCGCTTCTGTTGTTGTCACACGGGAATCTGTGTTTCTTTTTGTTGCGTTATCTTGTGGTGTCAGCTCTCCATGTGTGCGGCACCATTCCTGGGCAGGCTGCACTTTCTTTTGCGCTGGGCAGCTCTCCTTACGGGGTGCACTCCTTGCGCATGGGGCTCCCCTACGCGGGGGACACCCCTTTGTGGCACGGCACTCCTTGCACGCATCAGCACTGTGCATGGGCCAGCTCCACACGGGTCAAGGAGGCCCGGGGTTTGAACTGCACACCACCCATGTGGTAGACGGATGCCCTAACCACTGGGCCAAGTCCGCCGCCTGTAATACTCTTCTTTACCTCCATTGTGTAGTAGCAGTCCAACTTCTCCTTAATGATACCTCCTTTTCTTGCCTGTTGATTTAAAGGCATGAAGTGACAGAGTGGCAGTCTTAACATTGAATTCCATGGAATCAATGTTCTGTTGCCTATTGGAAGCACATTTCCCTTTTAAACTAAAATGTCTAGCCCAGCAGAGTGTGAGGTCAAGGGGATAGGAAGCAAAACTTTTGCAGTTTACCACCAGAGGTAATAGTGTGTGGTACTACTCCTGTTTCCAGTCCTTGATTCCTTCACCTGTGAATCCAGTCTACAGTAGAAACAGCAACATACAATGGGCACTGATTTAGCGCATATACAGTTTCAAAGGGAACACTTTCCTAAACTAGAAGGTATTTCTACCTAACCTGCTCCATAATTGAGTCTTCAAAGGCCAATCAACTATTCTTCATTCCAGGTGGTTCACGTTAGTTGGGACCATGGTAAGAAAAGGAATTTCCATGAGCATGGGCTGACGGCCATACTTCATTTCCTATGAATTAAGGCCCTTGTTCAGAAGCAACAATTCTGTGTAAAGAATGATGAAGTAGAAGAAGCATTCTACAAATTCATGGGTGACAGTTCTGACAGGACATTGTGTAAAGGCGGCAAATCCACATCCAGAGTAAGAATGAATCCCAGTAAGAAAATGTTGCCTTTTTCCATAAGGAATTGGCCCAATGAATTAATCTGCCATCAGCGAGCTGAATGATCACCTTGGGTGGTATACTATTAGGTTCTCAATATTGGTTTATGCTCTGGCAGTTTGCACACTCAGCAGTATTTGTAGACAGGACAGACTTGTTGATCTGGAGGTCCATTTGACTGGTCCCATGAATAATCTCCATCCCTGACACAATAGCCCCCTTTTTATAGGTCCATTGGGCAAAGACAGGAGTGGCTAGGGGTAGAGGTATCTACAGAATGGGTCATCCTAATCATGTCATTATTAAAATCCCCCTCTACTGAGGTCACCATTTGGTAAGCATTCACATGGGACACAAATATCTTCACCTTTACCCACATTCATAAAGTTCTTTTCACATACCATTATCCTAGACCTTGTCACCAATTACATTCCTTTATACCCTGTCCATCCAGCTAATCCCATAGGCACAGCCCATGAATCAATTCCAAGCAAAATGAAAAATCAAGTTTACTACTTGAAATTCTGTCCACAGGAAGGAATTCCCTTAGCCGCTTTCTTCAGGGGTGTTCCAGAAAGGGTCTCTTGTGTTACAGCTATTGACTTTTAGGTCATGCCTGCAAACAACACAGAGTTATTGGTAAACCAGATGCCAATTTTCTCTTCCTTGGTCTACTGTCTTAGGTAACTCTCCATGAGACTACAGGTATGAACTGGGAGAGAGGGAGAGAGATGTGGTAGGAGTGGAGGCCATGGGCATTTAGGCTACCTCCTCATTTAACTTTCTTGTACTTTGAAGGCCTGTTAAGGTCCAATCTCATATATACCAGTTTGTTTAAAAAAATTTTAAGAAATCAATTTTACAGATACATAATAATAAGGCATAAACTCATCCAAAGTGTATAATCATTGATATATGGTAAAATCACAGTGTACATTTATGACTTCAATTATTTTATAACATTTTCACTATTCCAGTAATAACAATAATAAAAATTAAAATGAAAAAAATCTACAAAACCAATCAACCAAACAAACATAAGTAATTACATTTATTTATTTATTTTTTTCTCTCCCACCCCCCCCCAAACCCCCTCCCCGTTGTCTGCTCTCTGTGTCCATTTGCTGTGTGTTCTTCTGTGACCGCTTCTATCCTTATCAGCGGCACAGGGAATCTGTGTTTCTTTTTGTTGCGCCATCTTGCTGTGTCAGCTCTCCGTGTGTGCAGTGCCATTCCTGGGCAGGCTGCACTTTCTTTTGCACTGGGTGGCTCTCCTTACGGGGCGCACTCCTTGCAGTGGGTCTCCCCTACGTGGGGGACACCCCTGCGTGGCAGGGCACTCCTTGAGCGCATCAGCACTGCACATGGGCCAGCTCCACATGGGTCAAGGAGGCCTGGGGTTTGAACTGAGGACCTCCCATGTGGTAGGCGGACACCCTATCCATTGGGCCAAGTCTGCTTCCCAGTAATTACCTCTCACTCACTCAATGCTTACCCTGCAGGACATAGCTGCTATTCTGTTCCCTTCTCTCTAGTTCATTAGTGTTTATATTTTGTAAAAAGTCTTATATATGCAAAATCACCCATATATGTATTTTTCATGAGGTTTCACTATGTTATACAGTCACATGTTACATTTTTTAGCTTTCCTTCTAGTAATATACAAGTCTTTAGTCTCATTGTGGTTTTGATTTGTATTTCCCTAATAGCTAATGATGTTGTGACAGTTTAAGCTGGGTGGGCCCCAGAAGATCATATGCCTTCAATGTTTTTAAATTTTCATTTTTCATTTATTGTACCTTTCATTCCCATAAGATCTGCTATTTATCTTTATTCTTACTTGTGCTCACCCAGTGTGTTCTTAATATTCTTAATCTCTTTAGCCATTTCATTGAATTTATTAAGGAGATTCGTTTGAACATCTATGATTAGTTGTCTCAATTCCTTTATATCATCTGGAGGCTTAGCTTGTTCCTTTGAATGGGCTATGTCTTCCTGTTTCTTGGTATGGATTGTAATTGCTTGTTGGTGTCTTGGCGTCTGATTTGGTAGATGTATTTATTCTGGGCTGTTTCTCTCTTTAGTCCAGGGCTTTCTGTTTGATTGGTTTTGTGCTATTGCACCTCTTTGATACTTGGTTCAGCTTAATTTGGAACTTTATAATGGCTCGTGTTCAGCCAATCTGAATTAAAAAAAAAAGATTTATTTATTTATGTATCCCCTCTCCCCCCTTGTTGTCTTCTTTGTCCATTTGCTGTGCGTTCTTCTGTGTCTGCTTGTCTTCTCTTTAGGCGCTACTGGGCATTGATCCTAGAACTTCCTGGAGTGGGAAAGAGTGCTCAATCTCTTGCACCACCTCAGCTCCCTGGTTTGCTGTGTCTCTCCTTTATGTCCCTTTTTGTTGTGTCACCTTGCTGTTTCAGCTCTCTGATCAGGCCAGTTTGCTGCACAGGCCAGCACTCCTGCACGGGCCAGCACTCTGCTCGGGCCAGCCTGCTTTCACCAGGAGGCCCCAGAAATAGAACTTTGGACCTCCCCTATGATAGACAGGAGCCCAATTGCTTTAGCCACATCCACTTACCCTGAATTTTTTTTTTTTTTAGCTCTTTTTCACCTGTTTTTTTTTTTTTTTTTTTTTTTGCCCTTTCTGCCTTGCTAATATTGTTGGTACTGTAAGCTGAAGGTGCCCGTACTGCTTTACGAACTGATGAAGACTTCTCCCACCTCTCTCCCTTGCTAGGGGTAGGGAAGGAGCTACAGCCATGTGCAGTAGTCCATGCCATGCAGGGCAAGACTATTTGCGCAGAGACTGATGAAGCTCCATGCCCCTTCCTCCCTTGCCAGGGGTGGGGATGGAGCCACAGATATGTGCCACAATCTTGTCTGTGTGGGCTGTAAGTGGCTGCTGGTGCCTGGAGTGGCTGAGGAATCACTGGCTCCCACCTATTGGGGGTGAGGAGGGAGCCAAAGGTGTCCAACAATCCAGTCTGTGTAGGCCGAAAGTGACTACAGTTTCCCAGGGAGGCCAGTGCAGGTCCCGCAGCCTCCTACCTGGCACAGGCAGGACAGGCTATGGTAGCTATCAAACCTGGGTGGAAAGAAGCTGGTCTCTACCATCACTGTGATTTTTAATCAGTCCTGCTTCATCTCATTCTGGGGGTGGAGTTAAAAATGGAGGCTACCATCCTCTTTCCAACTTGAAAAGGTTCAAACTTTAGCTGTTCTTAGGATTGGACTTTAGCCAGCCGAATTTAATAATCAGTAGCTGAAGTTGGTACCTGTCTCTTCTGCCTCCATTTTTTTCTTCATTTAAAAAAAATCTAAGTATATCACTCATACATAAACATATATAAACAATAAGTGTATAGTAATAGTTGTGAATGTATAAAACAAACATACATAACATCATACAGGGTCCTCATACCTCAACTCATCCTACCATCAATAGCTTGCATTGTTGTGAAACATTTTTAACTAATGATTAAAGAGCATCCTAAGAATATTACTAACCAAAGTATCTTACATTTGGTATATTTTCACCCAATCCAGCCTATTATTATTATTATTAATATTACCGTATCATTTATACATGAACACGCATAAACAAAAAGTGTATAGCAAAAGTTGTGAACTTACAAAGCAAACATGCATAACATCATAGAGGGGTCCCATACATTAGCCCACCACCAACACCTTGCACTGTTGGGAGACATTTGTTACTAACTGTGAAAGAATATTGACAAAATCTTACTACTAACTATAGTCCTTATCTTACATTTGGTGTATTTTCTCCCAACCCACCCTATTATTTTTAAAATATATTTTTATGGCAGAAGTTGTAAACTTGCAAAACAATCATGCATATGTGCAGGATTCCCATACAACACCCCTCTATCAACACACCACACCACACCATGGTAGAACATTTGTTACAGATTATGAGATAATATCATCAGACTATTACCAGGTCTATCGCATACAGTTGGTACACTTTTTTCCATACTCCCCCATTATCAAAACAGTACATTTTTGGCATAGATTCATGAATATTATATTATACTGTTAACCACAGCCCATAGGTCACTCCAGTTGTATTTTTTTCCATGCTTCTCCACATTCACACCACCATGCAATAGTGTTGTACATCTGCTCTAGCTTACAAAGGACACTCTTGCATCTGTACCATCAACCACAATTCTCATCCACCTCTGGGTTTACTGTTAGTCAGTCCCTAGATTGTTCTTCAGCTTTCTTTCAGTTGACATTTACATACCTAGACTACCATTTTCAGCCACATTCCCATTTATAAAGCAGCTGTTACTCACTATACTGTGTAACCATCAACTCTATACATTTCCACACTTTTACAGTAAAGTTAATTAAAATCTCTACATACTTTCAGTAGTCCATTTCAGTCCTCCTCTTATCTCCTTCAAGAATCCATCACCTACCACCAGGTCTTGAAGATATTTTCCTACATTTTCTTCTAGAAGCTTTATGGTTCTTGCTTTCATGTGTAGGTTTTTGATCCATTTTGAGTTAATTTTTATATAAGGTGTGAGATAGGGGTCCTTTTTCCTTCTTTTGACTATGATATTCAGTTCTCTCAGCACCATTTGTGGAATGGACTGTTCTGCCCAAGCTGGGTAGGTTTGACAGGCTTGTCAAAAATCTTTGGCCATAGATGTGAGGGTCTGTTTTTGAACTGTTAATTTGGTCTCATTGATCTGTGTGTCTGTCTTTATGCCAGTACCAGGCTGTTTTTTACCACTGTAGCTAGGTAATATGATTTAAAGTCTGGAAGTGGGAGTCCTCCAAATTTACTTTTACTTTTTAAGATGTTCCTGGCTATTCAGGACACCTTACCCTTCCAAATAAATTTGATAATCATGTTTTCTATTTTAAAAAAAAAAAATGCTGGTGAAATTTTTATCAGGATTGCATTGAATCTGTCTATCAATTTGATAGAAATTGACCTCTTAATGCTATTCAGTGTGCCAATCTGTGAGAATGGAATGCTCTTCCAATTATTTAGTCCTTTTTTGATTTCTTTTAACAATGAATTGTTTTCTGAAACAAGTGCTTATTAAATCATGTTAAGTTTATTCCAAAATATTTGATTTTATCTGTCATATTTTTTCACCACTCTTTTGAGACTTTTAGCTACTTTTTCTGATATAATTGTCATTTCTAGACACTCCTCCAGGCCTCTCTCTCCTGTCTTTTCTTTTCAGACTGTAATGCACCCTTTAGTATTTCCTGGAAAGCTGGTCTCTTGGTTACAAACTCTCTCAGTTTCTGTTTATCTGTGAATATTCTAAATTTGCACTCATTTTTAAAAGACAATCTTGCTGAATATGATTCTTGGCTGGAAGTTTTTCTCTTGCAGTATGTTTTTTTTTTCCTTCTCATTTTCTCCTCTCGGGCTCACCAGGATGCAATCGTGGGGTCCTCTGATGTGGAGAGAGGTTCTCTGTCACTTGCACCAGCTCAGTTTCTGGTTTCTTTTGCATCTTGTCTTGATGCTCCCATTTAGTCTTTTTGTTGCATCATCATCATCATCATCTTGCTGCATGGCTTGCCTGGCTCATGGGCACTGGCTTGCTGCCTGGGCACAACTTTACCAGGAGGCCCCAGGGATTGAACCTGGGTTCTCCCACATGGTAGATGGAAGCCCAACCACTTGAGCCACATCCACCTCCTCTTGCAGTATCTTAAATATACCACACCAATGTCATCTTGCCTCCATGGTTTCCAATGAGAAATTGGCACTTAGTCTTTATGGGTATCCCTTATATGTTATGAATTCCTTTTCGCTTGCTGCTCCCAGAATTCTTGGTCTTTGGCATTTGACATTCTTAGTATGTGTCTGGGAATTGGTCTATTCAGATTTAATAGGAAGGAAGTACATTGTGCTTCTTGGGCATGGATATCTATGCCCCTCAAGAGAGTTGGAAAATTTTCTCCTATTATTCCTTCAAATATTCCTTCTGCCTCTTTCCCCTTCTCTTCTCCTTCTGGGACACCCATGACATATATGTTTGCAAGTCTCTTGCTATCATTTATTTCCCTGAGAACTTGTTCAATTTTTTCCATTCTTTTCCTCATCTCTTCTTTTGTATGTTCGCTTTCAGAGGCCATTTCTTTAAGCTCACCAATCCTTTCTTCTGCCTGCTCAAATCTGCTATTATATGATTCCAGTGTATTTTTAATTTCATTTATTGCACCTTTCATTCCCATAAGATCTGCTATTTTTCTATGTATGCTTTCAAATTCTTCTTTGTGTTCATCCAATGTCTTCTTAATATCCTTAATCTCTTTACTCATCTCATTGATTTTGTTACGGAGATTGTTTGAACACCTATGATTAGTTGCCTCAACTCCTTTATGTCATCTGGAGGCTTATCTTGTTCCTTTAACTGGGCCATATCTTTCCATTTCTTGGTGTGGATTGTAATTGTTTTTTGGTGTCTTGGCATCTGGCTTACTAGATGTATTTATTCTGGGTGCAGTTTCTCTCTTTAATTTAGGGCTTCCTTGCCCTTTCTCTTGCTGGTTGTGTAGTAGAAGTCAAGGATATAATTGGTGCTGCCAGCTGGTGAGGCTCAAGCTGAGCTCATTGCCCAAGGGAAGGATGAAGCTTCTCTCAACTTTCTCTTTTCCCAGGGGTAGGGAGAGAGTCACAGCTGTGTGGAATAATCTAAGTTGTGCAGGCCTAGACTGTAGTTGCCCAAAGAGACTGATGAAGCTTCACATCCCCTTCTCCCCTGCCTGGGGCTGTGATGGAGCTACAGGTGTGGGCAGCATCTATGCTGTGTGTGTACAAAGTGACTGCAGTTGCCCTGGTAGATTTCTGACAGTTCAGTCTGTGCTAGCCAAATGTTCCTATGGTTACCTAGAGACACTGGTGCAGAGCTTACCAGCTTCCTCCCTACTAGAGGTGAGACTGAAGCCGAGGCAAGGGCTGAAGTCCGATCTGGGTGAAAGAAATGGGTCTCTACTGTCACTGTGGTTTTCAGTCAGCTGGGCTTCCCCTCATGCTGGGGTTGAGTCAAAATGGTGGCTACCAGTCTCTTTCCAACTAGGACAGGTTCTAACTTTAGCTCTTCTTAGGGTTATATTTTAGCCAGCTGGATTTACTGATCAGTAGCTGAAGTCATCACCCAACCACCTCTCCTTCCTGTTTTTAGGAAATGGAGCTTCCAATTCCAGCCACAGAACAGCTCCCAGGGCAGCTTGCGCCACCAGAGTAGGATGATCACCGGCCTTCGTGGTGTGGCCTGTATTTTCCTGGAGAGGCTGGTGTAGGTCCCCACAGCTTCCTCCCTGCCAGAGGCTGGGCTGGGACTTATGCTAGGGCTGCAATGTGATCTGGATGGAAAGAAGCCAGTTCCTACCAGCACTGTGATTTTTCAGTCCACCCCGCTTCCCTTTGTGCCAAGGGTAGAGTTAGGATGGCAGTTACGGGCCTCTTTCTGACTTGAACAGGTTCAAACTTTAGCTGTTCTTAGGATTATACTTTAGCCCGACAAACTTATTAATCAGTAGCTGAAGTTGGTGCCCAACTGTCTCTTCCTCCCATGTTTTGGGGGAAGTGGAGCTTCTAATTTCAGCTGCCAGTGAAAGATGGGCACCAGCTTCTATGCTGTGGAGTGCTCTCCTTATGTATCTTCTCTGCAGATGGGCAGTCTTCTCCTTCCATTCCTTCAAGGATGTTGCAGGATGCTCTTCTGGTCTCCTGGATCCCCCTAACAGGTGCTTAGATAGCTCTGGGTGGTTACTAACTGCTCTGTAGCACAAGTTGACTCTAGGAGCTCCTTACTTTGCTGCCATCTTGCTGGCTGTCCTTCTTCCCCTATTTTGGGGAAATGGCGCTTTCAACTCCTGCCAGGGAAAAGCTCTCGAGGCATCTTGCATTGCCTGCAGGGGTTAGGCACTGGACTCCGCAGTGTGGAGTGCTCTACTCATGAATCTTCACTGTAGATGGGCAGTCTTCTCCTTTCCTTCTTCCCATGATGTTGCACGATGCTCTTTTGGTCTCCTGGGACCCCCAAAAGGTGATTTAGATAGCTCTGAGTGATTCCCAACTGCCCTGTGGGACAAGCTGACTCTTGGAGCTCCTTACTCTGCCGCCATCTTGCTTCTCCTCTCTTGTCCCAGATCTTAGAGGGAAAGTTTTTAGGTCTTCCACCACTGAGGATGATGTTAGCAGTGGCTTTTTCATACATGCCCTTTATCATAGGTTGAGAAAGTTTCCTTCCATTCCTATTTTTTTTAAGTGTTTTTATCAGGAAAGATGTTGGTTTTTGACAAATGCTTTTCTGTGTCAACTGAGATGGTCATGTAGTTTTTTTCCTTTCATTTTGTTAATGTTATGAATTACATTAATTGATTTTCTTATGTTGAACCACCCTTGCATACTGGGATGAATCCCGCTTGATCATGGTGTATAATTCTTTTAAATGTGCTGTTCGATTCAATTTGCTAGTATTTTGTTGTCAATTTTTGCAATTATATTCATAAGAGAAATTGGTTTGTAATTTTCTTTTCTTATAATCTTTGATAGGGTGATTTTCGCCTCATAGAATGAGTTAGGTAGTGTTCCCTCCTCTTCAATTTTTTGGAGAGTTTGAGCAGGATTGGTATTAATTCTTAGAAAGCTTGGTAGAATTAATCTGTGAAGCCATCTGGTCCTGGACTTTCTTTGTAGGGAGGTTTTAGATGACTGATTCGATTTCTACTTCTAATTGGTCTGTTGAGATCTATTTCTTCTAGAATCAGTGTAGGTTGTTTGTGTGTTTCTAGGAATATGTTCATTTCATTTAGGTTTCTAATTTGTTGGCATACAGTTATTCCTGGTCTCCTTTTATGATACTTTTTTATTTCTGTTGGGTCAGTAGTAATGTTCTCCCTCTCATTTCTGATTATGTGTGTCTCTCATTTTTTCTTTATCAGTCTAGCTACGAGTTTGTGAATTTTATCAACCTTTTCACAAAACCAACAATTTGTTAATGCTCTCTTGTTTTTTAAATTCTCTATTTCATTTATTTCCACTCTAATATTTGTTATTTATTTCCTTCTGCTTATTTTGAGTTTAGTTTGCTGTTCTTTTTTCTAGTTCCTCCAGATGTGCAGTTCGGTCTTTGATTTTTAGCTTTTCAAATTTTTAATAGCAGTTTTATTGAGATATATTCACATACCTACAATCTATCCAAAGTTTACAATCAATGGCTTTTAATGTAATCACAGTGTTGTGCATTTATTACCAAAAAACTTTTTAGCCCTTTAAAAAATTAAGCATTTAGGGATATAAATTTTCCTCTCAGCACGGCCTTTGCTGCATCCCATTAGTTTTGAAATGTGTTCTCATTTCCACTCATCTCAAGGTACTTACTAATTCCCTTGTAATTTCTTCATTGACCCACTGATTCTGTTTTAAGAGTATGTTATTTAACTTCCACATATTTATGGATTCTCCAGTTCTCTTCTTGTCATTAATTTCCAGCTTCATTCCATTGTGATCATAGAAGATGCTTTGGATAGTCTTAATCTTTTAAAATTAACTGAGGCTGTTTTGTGAACCAAGATGTGGTTTGTCCTGGAGAACGATCCACATACACTTAAGAAGAATGTATATCCTGCTCTTTTGGGGGTGCAATGTTCTGTATATGACTCTTAGGTCTAGTTCATCAAACACATTATTTATGTTCTCTGTTTCCTTATTGATTTTCTCTCTAACTATTCTATCTATTGATTAGAGTGGTGTATTGAAGTCTCTATTATTTGTAGAGGTGTGTACTTCCCCCTTCAGTTTTGCCAGTGTTTGCCTCACGTATATTTTGGGCACTGTGGTTAGGTGCATAAATATTTACGATTGTTATTTCTTCCTTTTACAATTTTTTCTTTGCTCTTTTGACTTAGTCTATTTTGTCTGATATTAAGTAATGGCTACTCAAGCTCATTTTTGGTTACTATTTGCATGGAATATCTTTTTCAAACCTTTCATCTTCAACTTGTTTGTGTTCTGGGTCTAAGGTGAGTCTTGTAAACAACATATAGGTGGATCATGCTTTTGGGGAGTTTAATCAATTAACATTCAGTGTTATTACCATAAAGACAGTATTTATTTCAGCCATTTTGTCCTTTGTTTTTTTTTTTAAAAAAAGGTTTATTTTTATTTATTTCTCCCCCATTTCCCCTCTTGTCTGGTCTCTGTGTGCATTCACTGTGTGTTCTTCTGCATCTGCTTGTATTCTATTTAGGCAACTCTGGGAACCCATCCCGGGACATTCTAGAGTGGGAGAGAGGCGATTACTCTCTTGTGCCACCTCATCTCCCTGTTCTGCTATGTCTTCATATTTTCTCTTCTCTGTGTCTCTTGTTGCATCATCTTGCTCCATCAGGTCTCTTTGTAGACTGGCACTTCTGCGTTGGACGGCCTTCCTGCATGGGGTGGCATTCCCATGCAGGGTGATACTCCTGCACAGGGCCACATTCCCATGTGGGCCAGCTCATTGCGTGGGCCAGCCTGCCCTCATTAGGAGGTCCTGGGCATTGAACACTGGAACTCCTATATGGTAGATGGGAGCTCAATTGGTTGTGCCACATCCATTTCCCCGTCCTTTGGTTTTTATGTGTCATATCTTTTTTGTCTCTTTTCCTTTATTGCATCCTCTTTTTCTGTATAGTTGTTTTTTTGTAATGTACCTGTCTGATCCCTTTATCCTTTCTCTTTCTGTATATTTTTAAAATCCTTCCTTCATGGTTATCCTGCAGTTTGTATTACACAACCTAGTTTTATAACCTAATTAAAAAAGATATCAACTTAGCATACATGTTCTGTCTTCCCATATCCCACTGTTTCCCCTCTTTGTTGTTTTTGTCCCACATTAACACACTCTCACTCTGTCTCTCTCTATATACATATCTTCAGTAAAGGTTTTTATTTTAATTAAAAAAATTTTTTTATTTAGGAGGCACCAGAGATTGAACCCAGGACCCTGTACATGGGAGGCAGGTGCTCAACCTACGTTTGCACCAATAGTTCTTTATATTTTGAGTGTCAATTATCAGGAAATATGACTTTTTATTGTTCAGCTGTATTCTGACTCTTAGAGGAATTAAAGAGTAGAGCTATATATTGAAGATATATAGTTACCTTTACTGAAGATCTTCACTTCTTCATACTATTCCAAGGAACTCTCTCCTCATTTTTCCTTTGAACCTGAAGAACTCCCTTTAGTAATCCTTGTAGGGCATATCTTTTGTTGACAAACTCTCTCAGTTTCTGTTTATTGGTGAATATTTTAAACTCACCTTCATTTTTGAAAGACAGTTTTGCCTGATAAAGAATTTTTGGCTGGCAGTTTTTCTCTTTCAGTATATTAAATATATGATACTATTGCTTTATTGCCTTCAGGGTTTCTGATAAGAAATCAGCACTCAGTCTTATTGGGGATCTCTAAAGTGTGAGGACTTGCTTTTCTCTTGCTGCTTTCAGAATTCTCTACCTTTGGCATTTGACATTCTGATCAGTATGTGTCTTGAAGCAGGTCTACTAGGATTTATTCTGTTTGGAGTATACTGCACTTCTTAGACATGTGTATTTTATGTCTTTCATAAGAGTTGGGAAATTTTCGGTTATTATTTCCTCAGATATTCTCTCTGTCCCCTTTCAAAACATTTATTTTTCTGGGACACTCATGATGTATATGTTTGTATGCTTCATACTGTTACTCAAGTTCTTGAGACACTGCACAGTTGTTTTTTGTTTTTTTTTTTAATTCTTTTCTCTGTGTGTTCTATGATTTCTATTCTCCTGTCTTCGGTTCGCTAATTCTTTCTTCTGCCTGTTGTATGCCTCTAGTGTATTTTAAATCTCCATTATTGTGCCTTTCACTCCCATAATTTATGTTTTGCTTCTTTTTAAACTCTCAAACTCTTCTTTATTCTCACACACTGTCTTCTTAACATGCTTTAGTTCTATATCCATCATTAACTTATTTCTATCCATATTTTCCTTCATCTTCTTTAATTATTTTAGGGGATTTGTTTGAACTTCCTTGATTAGTTGTTCCAAAATCTGTGTATCCTCTGAAGTTTTAATTTGTTTCCTTGACTGAGCCATATCGTCCTATTTCTTAGTATGGCTTGTAATTTTTTGCTGATGTCTGGGCATCTGATTGTTTTAATGTGTTAATTCTGACGGTCAGTTTTTCCTTCTTTCCTAGGGTTTTACTGTTAATTGGCTTTATGTTAAGGCTCTTCTTTGATGCATAATCCAACTTATTCTGGACCTGTACAGTGGCCTGTGTTTAACGGTGCAGATTTTCTCAGCTCCCACACCTGATTCTTGCCTTGACTATATGGTACAATTTTTAAGATTGTCTTTTTATGTGCAATTGTTTCACCTCCAGGAGCAAACTTCCTCTTCTCTGACTCTTCTCTGGGAATCCTGATCTGTTCTGTGTTTGTGTAGAATTTTCTTCCCAGTTCCTATGAGTTGTTTAAATTCTCTCCTTCACTCAGTGCTCCCTTATCATTATACTTTACAATTCTGGGACCCATCATGTCTTACAGTAGTTATTTCCCCTTCCCCTCTTTTTTCCCATGGGGCCTTTCTGCCTCTGGTTTCTTCCCCATTAGGGTATCCCACCCTGGAGAGCTAGGGGTCAATCCAGAAAGATCTGTTTTGTACTTAAGTGGTCCAGCAAACAGAGACAAGACTTAATGTGTGCACCTCTTGACAACAATTCTGTCATGGTCTTTTTTTTCCCTGGGGGCACTTCTGTATGTGGCACTCCTCAGTTGCTTGTGTTCTGCCCTGGATCTCTGTGGACCTGGTTCCCTGTGCCTGAATATGGATAGGGTTCCAACTTGCTGCTGTGAGTCACTCTACGGTCTGCATCTGTGGCAGGAAAGATCAGGCTGTGCTACCTCTGTGTGACTCTTAAGCTGTGCGGGATGGTATGAGAGGGAGGGGTCTGGACTGGTGGGTCCAGGACATAAATCTCCTACCTGATTTTTGTGTTTTATTTTCTTTTTCTTCAGTTCGGCATTTTGGAGTCCTTCTCCAGTATCTATTGTACTCCAGAGTTCCAAGCAAGTGGGATTATCCTTTTATTAACTAATAAAATTCTGAGGGAAGACTTTTCCAGGGGATGTCTTATGTCACCATGTTGATGATGTCACTCTAATCCTCATTTTACTCAGCTAAGACTAGGGATAGTACCATCTCCCTTACATAAGCTAATGGATATGAACTAATATGATGAAAAAGCCAGGGGCTCACAGAGGCTGATGCAAATCAGTGGGTAACTTCCTGCCAGCAATGCTAAGAATGTTGAGATCTAGATTCTAAGTTAAAAGGTCTGAAAATCTGGACTGATGGCACCTGGACTAGGCAAGTTCTTATCCTAAGGTGATACCTTAGAAAAATGAAGCAGCATGCCCAAGGTTCTGGGAGGGCCTAGCCCTCTTAGAGCTGATCACCGGAGTTCTGGCTGCCTTTAAGTAGGGCAATACCAGAGTAGAAAACTGCAATGTTTCTGAACAGTGCTCCATAGCGCTCTAGGGGTATTCCACAAGGGGAGGCCAAGTGAACAGTGCTCTGGGCCTCATCCCAGTGTCTATCCAAACAGCTCTGGTTATAATGGAGTTTTATATAATCTTACCTTTGCTAAAAAGGAGTTCTACTGGAAACAAACAAACAAACACAAACGAACTTTGAAACCATTGGTCCAGGGGTCAGAGGATGGGGCTGTAATACTTAAGCTCTATTTCTGGTATGATCATTAGTCAATGATCAATGTTTTTTTCTGGGCTTCAGTTTGCCCATCTGTAAAATGGAGATGAAAAAACCTTAACCACATATGGTCAATGTAAATTAAATTTACTATTGACACTTTGGAGACATGGGAACAGTTAGCATGAGAAAGAGTTTACTCATTCATTCATTCAGTCAACAAACATTTGTTGGAGACCCTTTGTGTGCTAGTCACTATGCTAGGTATGGGGTATGCAGAGGTAACAGACAAATAAGGACCTTGCTCTTATGCATTCATTTTCTGTGAGAAGCAAATCTCTAAGTATTGCGTTGCAAGGCTGACCTTAAAAAACTAGTGTTTCCAGTGGATGATGACAAGGATGTTGGTGAGGAGCCTAGAAAACATGGCAAATGAGAAAAGGCCTGGGAATGTATAGCCTGGAGAAGAAAAAACTCAGAGCTCTGAGACAGTAGTCTTCAAATACTCTAAGGGCAGTCATGGAAAAGAAAGAAGGCTGGATTTGTTCTTTTGGAATGCAGTAAGCAGGAATCTGTACTGGGGCAGGATTCATAACAAGGATGATCTCAGGTCAAAAGGAAGGGCATTTTAACAATCAGACTTGTCCAACAATAAACTCAATTGCCAAAGGAGATAGAGAGCATCTTATCATTAGGAGTATTTAAGCAGAGATTAGATACCACCTTCATCTGTTGGGCTAGACACTAGATTATCTCTAGAGCCCTTTACACTTCTGAGAGCCAAAGATACTGAGCTTATAACCAGGTTTTCCCCTTCACAGGGATGAGCTAAGTAACCAAGAAATTAGAGCTGTGGGAAAAAAATTCTTACACCAACACAGGACCTGGAGACTAGCAAAGTCATTGTGCTTGCTTAAGTCTCTCCAAATTAAAAAAAAAATCCCTATCTGAACCAGAGGTCCCACATCTACTATCATTTTTTCATCCAACAACTATTATAAATTATGTACTATGTGACAGTTGGGGTTATGTATACTGAGGATGCAATGGTGAAAAAGAAAGTTATTCTCCCCTCATAGAATATTTAATCTAGTAAGGAGGATGATAAAAGGCAAGTAAAAAAAACAAACAAACCTGAAACTATTGTAAATATTATGAAGGAAAGGAATAGAATTTTAAGACAGAAAATAACTGGGGGACTTTTTTTTAGAAAAGGAGATTCAGGGAGGTCTCTCTGACAACTTGATGTTTAAGCTGTGATCTGAAGAAGAGACCATCTGAAATGTGGAGGTATGCCAGGCAATATGCTTCATTTTAGGGTTCATCAGAGGCCCAAATGGAATCCCAAGCATAATATAAATATCCAAATTCTAAGAAAAACAGCAAAGAATAGAAATATGGTCCAAGACCCAAGAGACCCTAGGTAATTGAATTGGTTTGGGTAGAACCTAGTCATGGGAAAGGATCTGCTATAGGTTCCCTGGTGCAATGGCTAGAGGCTGCTGCCTGGTAACACAGAGAAAGACTCTGAGGTAGAAAATAGCTTTGAATATGTATGAAACTGAGGGGAAAACAGTGGAACTAAAATGTACAGCATAAAGGGATATGTTTGGAGAGATAAGCAGTGACCAGATCATGCAGGACACTGCAAATCAAAATAATATATCTGAATTTTATTATAAGTACAATAGAAAACTACTAAAGAGTTTAAGTGGGAGAGTGATACAATTAATTTAAACTTTAAGATGATCACTTGAACTATTAAATAGAAAATGGAGCAAAGAGGAATAAGAGACACAGTAAGGAGATGACACAGGTCAGAAAGAATCTCTTAGGCTAGGAGAAGGAGGATGTTGTGAAGGCAGTAGAGATGGTAAGATGTTCATGGAATCAAGATACACTGACTTTCTGTTGCCAGCTAAGATGGAGTAACAGAGACCAAATTTATCCTAATGCCTGGAACAAGTAAAAGAAAATACAAAATATACAAAATGCCACTCTTCAGATGTTGGATATCAGGCTGTGAGGACAGTGATTCCTGAAAGAGGAAGCAAATGAGCTGAGCCCTAAGCTTGTTCCTAGCTTACTGCCTGGATTGGGTTTCCAGGCCACAGTGCGAGGGGAGGAAAATCAGGCAGAGCCCAGTGATATCCTGAGTTAAGGAGATGGAAGTGAGAATACAAAGAGGCCAAGACAGCTAAGTTCATAAAGCATAGCACTGGAGAATATAACTATATTTCATATGCTCGAGAAAGGAGAGGAAAGACAGCATGTTAGGCAGAGACATTGAAGATAAAAAAAGACCTGTAATGAACCTCTAGAATTGAAAAATACCATGTCTGACATGAAAAATACAGGAGATGGATTAATAGCAGTTTAGATACTGCAGAAAAAAGATTAATAAATTTATACAAAGTTATAGAGTCTATCCAAAGTGAAACACACACACACCAAAAATACTGAAGAAAAATTAACAGCATCAGTAAACTGTGGGAAAACTTCATGAGGATTAATAGATGTGTAACTGTAGTTTCTAAAGGAGAGAAGGGAAAGAGGGGTGAAGAAATAACATCAGGATATTCCCAAATTTTATGAAAACTATAAATCCATACATCTAAGATCGGTGACCCCCCAAACACAAGAGACATGAAGAAAACCTCACCAAAGCACACTGCCAATAAATTTCTTAAAACCAGTGATAAACAGAAAATCTTAACACCATCTAGAGGAAAAAAACAGAAGAACAAAAAACACCTTATATACACAAGACCAAAAATACAGCATACTTCTTATCAGAGATAATGCAAGACAGAAGACAATGGAGCAATGTCTTGAAAGTGCTGAACAACATCAACCTAGAATTCTAAACACAGCAAATGCATCTTTAAAAAAAAAAACAAACCCAAAAAACAACAAAGCAAAAAAACAAAGGTGAAATAAGACTTTTTTTCAGAGATACAAAAGCTAAAAGAATTTGTCTCTAGTAGACCAAAACCATAAAAAATGTTAAAAGAAATCCTTTAGGCAGAAAGATGATATGAAACTCTGGATCTATGCAAAGGAATGAAGAATATCAGAAATGGTAACTATAAAAGGGTAAATATTTCAAAAAATATTTTCAAAAGACAATTACATATTTAAAGCAAAATAATAAAAATATAAAGTGGGCCTTCTAAGTACAATGAAATGTATGATAACAATAGTACAAAAGCTGGAATGGAGATTGTGAAAATATACTATTGTAAGGTTCTTACTATATGTAAAGAGATATGATATACTTTAAGGTAGACTGTGATAAATTTTAAAAGTATACTATAAACTCCAAAGAACAAAATAACAAAACAAAGAGTTATAGGTAATAAGCTAACAAAGGAAATATAACAGAATCATAAAGAAACACTGAATTAATCCAAATCAAGTCAGAAAAAGGGGAAAAAGGAAATAAAGAATACATGTAACAAACAGGAAACAACGAGATGACAGATTTAAAAGCCAACCAAATTAATAATTGAATTAAAATGTAAATGGTCTAAACACGACAATTTAAAGCCTGAGATTGGAAAAAACAAAACAAAACAAAACCTAGGTATATGCTACCTACAAGAAATGCCCTTTAAATATAAAGAAATTAATATGTTAAAGTAAAAGAATGGAAAAAGATACACCAAACTAACACTTATCAAGAGAAATCTTAAGTTGCTATTTTGATATAAGATAAAGCAGATTTCAGAGCAAAGACTCTTACCAAGGTTTAAAGTTGGTCATTTCATAAAGATAAAGAATAATAAAGAATATTATGCCATAAATAGAACATACTAATAAAACTTTTATGCACCTATTAACGGGAAAAAATAGTAAAATTAATTGAACTGCAAGGAGAAATAGGCAAATATTCAATTATAGTCAGATTCCACACCCAATTCTCAAAAATTAATTGAACGAGAAGACAGAAAAGCATTATCAAACAACAGCATTAACCAACTTGAAATCTGACATTTATAAAACACACTGTACCACAATGGCAGAAAACACACTGTTTTCAAGTGGAACATTTACCAAGAAATAGAACATAAAACATTTAATAAAATTCAAATCAGGAGTTCCGGGAAGATGGTGCCTGAATAAGCAGGCAGGGCTCAACTCCCTCACAAAAACAATGGAGAAAGGTCCAAAAGTTGTCCAAGGAACCTGCTTGAGGGGTCAGCAGACCAGGACAGTGCTGTGCAACCCCCAGGAGGATCAGGGACACAGACAAAGAGCCTGAAACAACAAATGTGAATTCCTAAACCCCTGTGGCACTGGGAAGGGCACCCGTCCCCATACTCAATACATTAAGCCTGGATAAAAGCACTGGCTCACTGCAGCCGCCTGAGAGGAGAACAGACGTCTTCCTCACTGTCAGCTGTTATTATAAGGGAAGAGGGAAGGTACATTGGAGGGCTGAGAGTGGTTTCTCTTCAGGGAATTCAGCCAGCACAGCCTGCTTTGAATGTTAGCTCTAATTAGGTTGGAAACACAAGTCATCAGAGGTTGAAAGAAACACTGCTGTTGAAAGGTTCCCTGATGAGTGCCATCATCTGGCTGGCTAGGAAACTGCAAGGAGAAAAAATGCTTTTAGTCTCTCTTTAGCCCCAGCTCATGGGAGAAAATCTGCACCCCATAAGCAAGACCCTACCTGATTTTGGGCAATTTTAAAGACTGAGAATAACTGAACCAAAAATCAGAGAAGAGCTGTGAAGAAAATAAAAACATTAGGCAAGAGAGAGAAATCGACCCCCAGAGTAAAATCACCAAAACATTCAGATGCCTAGACAGCAGCAAAAATTACAAGTCTTTCTAGGAAACAGGAAGAGATGGCCCAAATATCCTGATGAGATACAGGAGTTAACCCAACTAATGATAATCAAACAAATCTCTTAAAATAATTCAAATAATTGAAGGAAAATATGACTAATGAGATACAGAATATTAAGAAGATGCTAGGTGAGCATAAAGAACAATTTGAAAGCCTGCAAAGAAAAGTAACACAGCTTATGAAAATGATAGTTACAATGGATGAAAATAAAAATACATTAGACCACTTTCTCCACATCAGTGCTACAATTTCTTCCATTACTAATAGCAATAGTTTCATAGTAGAATATCAGTAAGTCCATTTTTGGATCCCTGGTGTGGTGGTTGACCTTCTTCACCTCCCTGTTAGCTGGCCAGGGTAAGTCCAATAAATCAGAGGGTAGGAGTTGCAAGTCTCCTGAGGCTCAGGGCCTAGCTGTCGCATGGACAGTCCAAAGATTCAGTAACGTACTGAAAGACCTGTATACTCAGGTTTCCAGAGTATACACCAACCTCAGCACCAACCACAGGTCCACTGAAAGTGACAGAAGAGTCATGTGTAGCACTGATGTACAGAAAGTGGCCACGGTAGCTACTGAGGGTAGGGAGAGGGAAGAAGAGATATGATGTGGGGGCATTTTTCAGGACTTGGAGTTGTCCTGGGTGGTACTGAAGGGACAGATGCTGGATATTGTATGTCCTGCCATGGCCCACTGGGTGGCCTGGGGGAGAGTGTAAACTACAATATAAACCATTATCCATGTGGTGCAGCAGTGTTCCAAAATATATTCACCAAATGCAGTGAATGTGCCATGATAATGAAAGATGTTAATGTGGGAGGAGTGGGGTGAGGGGGGTGGGGGGTATATGAAGACCTCTTATATTTTTTGAATGTAACATTTAAAAAAAAAATAGAGAGAGAGAAAAAAAAGGACTTTGTATCAATAATTTTTAAAAAATACATTAGAGGCACATAACAGCAGATTTGCATTGATCAAAGACAGAATTAGCGATACTGAGGACAGAACAACTGACCTGGAAAAGACAGGAGAACAGAAAGAGAAAATGGAAAAAATGGAACCTAGTCTCAGGGAATTGTCACATGACAATGTGAAATGCAAAAACATATACATTATCAGTGTCCCAGAAGGAGGAGAGAATGGAAAAGGGGCAGAAAGAATATCTGAGGAAATAATGACCAAAAACTTCCCATCCCTTAAGAAAGACATAAATATCAAAACCAAGGACAATGCACCCCAAACAGAATAAATCTGAATAGACCTACTCTGAGACACCTACTCTTCAGAATAACAAATATCAGAGATAAAGAGAGAGGATTTTGAAAGCATCAAGAGAAAAGCAAAGCATCCCACACAAGGGAATCTCAATAAGATTGTTTTGACCTCTCATTAGAAACCACAGAGAAGAAAGTGGTATGATGTATATAAGGTACTGAAAGAGAAAAACTGCCAGCCAAGAAGTCTGTATCCAGCAAAGCTGTCCTTCAAAAATGAAGGTGAGTTTAAAGTCTTCACAGACAAACAAAAACTGATAAAATTTGTTACCAAAAGACCACACTTAGAAGAGACACTAAAGGGTGTGCTGCAGCCTGCAAGGAAGAAACAAGGGTGAGAGACTTGTGCAAGAGGGTAGAAATGAAGATCTTTAAGAAGAGTAAATTAAAGTGTAAAAATATAGACAATAGTAAGATTTGATAATGGAAAGACAAAGGATAAAATGGATGAGGTAAGTAATGCCTTAACAGTAATAACACTGAATGTTAATGCCTTGAACTTCCCAATCAAAAGACACAGAACTGATGAAATGGATAAAATATGAGCCATCTAAGAGCTGTCTACAACAATCCCCCAAGTGCAAGGACAATGACCAGTGAAGGATGGTCTAAGGATGGGCCCTTGATACTGATGACTATGCTTATGAGCCTGTTGTGCTTGAAATTTCAACTTGACCTAGTGTTGCAGGGTGCCTAAGAGTTACCTCCTGAGAGCCTCCATGTTGCTCAAATGTGGCCACTCTTTAAGCCAAACTCAGCATAAAAATGCATTACCTTCTCCCCAGCATGGGACATGACTCCCAAGGATGAGCCTCCCTGGTGCTGAGGGATTACTACCATGCACTGGCTGGTGATGCAACTGGAAAAAGACCTTGAGTAAAAGGGGGAAATGGTAAAGACAAATGAGTTTATATGGCTAAGAGACTTCAAAATGAGTCAGGAGGTCATCAAATGGGTTGTGCTTATGCATATATCTCAGCAGGATCTCATAGGCAGCCAAAGTAGATACAACTCCAGGTAGTGGTGCTCCTGAGGGCTATGAAGACATCCAGTTCCTATGGTGATGGCAGATGGCTCTGGAGTCTGGTACCTTGCCAGTCAGCCCTATTTTGGAATTTGTGCTCCTGAGAGTGATGGAGTTGGACTCAGATGTGACTTCTCTACACATGACTCTTTTGTCCTTTTTATTGAACCTGTGGTTGGTGCTGGGGTTGGTGTATGCCCAGGAAACTTGAATCTCTGGGCTGTCCATGTGCCAGCTGGGCCCTGAGCCTTAATGGTATTGCAGCACTTACTCTCCAGTTTGTTGGACTTACCCAGGTCAGTTGACAGGGAGGTGAGGATGGACAACCACCACACTAAGGAAACAAGAGAGTGTACAGCTGTGGGCATGAAAATCCCATCCACCCATCCACAATGTAAACTATAATCTATGCTGTGTAGCAATGCTCTAAAATATATTCATCAAATGCAATGAATGTACCACAGTAATGAAAAAAGTTATTGATGTGGGAAAAGTGGGGGAGTGGGGGGAGTGGGACATACGGGAACCTCCTATATTTTTTAAAGTAACACTTTGTGTGATCTATGTATCTTTTAAAAATAAATGAAAAATATATTTTAAAAAAGAAAGGTCTCCACAAGATACTCACTTCAGATGTAAGGACACAACCAGTTAGAAGTGAAAGAATGAAAAAAAGATATTCCATGCAAATAGTAACCTAAAAAGATTTGCAGCAGTGATACTAATATTAGACAAAATAGATTTTAAATGCAAAACTGTTATAAGGGATGAAGAGAGCCATTATATATTAATAAGAGGGACAATTAACCAAGAAGTAACTATAATAAATATTTATGCACCTAACCTGGGTATACCAAGATACATGAGGCACCCACTGGCAAACCTGAAGGGAGAGACAGACATCTCTACAATAATAGTTGGAACATCTGGACAAAGATGTTCTATCCAATACTAAAGAAACAGAGAACTTGAATAACATCATAAATGAACTAGACAACATTTATAGAGTATTATACACCAAAACAGTAGGATATATATTCTTTTCAAGCATTCATGGATCCTTCCAGGATAGACCATATGTTGGGTCACAAGACAGGTCTCAATAAATTAAAAAAGATTTAAATTTTACAAAAACACTTTCTCTAATCATAGTGGAATGAAGCTGGAAATCAATAATGGATGGAAAAAAGGGAAAATTCATAAATATATATGGAGATTAAACAACAAACTCTTAAGTCATCAATGGGTCAAAGAAGAAATTGCAAGAGAATTCAGTAAATACCTTGAGATACATGAAAATGAGAACACAACATATCAAAACCTATGGGATACCACAAAGGCAGTGCTGAGAGGGAAATTTACAGCCCTCAAATGCTTACATTAAAAAAAGAAGAGCTAAAATTAAAGATCTAACTGCATACCTTGAGGAACTAGAAAACAACAGCAAACTAATCCCAAACTAAGCAGAAGGAAAGATACAGTAAAGATCTGAGGAGAAATAAATGAAATAGAAAACAAAAAACAATAGAGATCAACAAAACCAAAAATCAGTTCTTTATGAATATCAACAAAATTGACAAACCCTTAGTTATACTAACAAAGAAAAAAAAAAGAGATAAGATGCAAATAAATAAAATAAAAAATGAGAGCAGGGGGACATTATCACTGACCCCATAGAAATAAGAAAGATAAGAGCATACTGTGAACAACTGTATGCTAAAAAACAAGACAATGCAGAAGAGAGGGACAAATTCCTAGAAACACACAAACAACCTACACTGACCCTAGAAGAAACAGAAGACCTCAACAAACCAATCAAAAGTAAAGAGATTGAAATAGTCATGAAAAACCTCCCAAAGATGAAAAGCCCAGAACAAGATGGCTTCACAGGTGAATTCTGCCAATTATTCAAAGATGATCTAATACCAATCTTGCTCAAGCTCTTCCAAAAAACTCAACAGGAAAGAAAGCTATTAAATTCTACGAAGCCAACATCACCCTAATACCAAAACCAGATACACTATGAAAAAAGAAAATTACAGATCAATACTTTTAATGAAAATAGATGCAAAAATCCTCAACAAAATACTTGCAAACTGAATCCAAAAGCACATTAAAAGAATTATATACCACTATCAAGGGGGCTTTATCTCAGGTATGCAAGGGTTTTTCAACACAAGAAAATCAACTAGTGTAATAAGCCACATTAATAAATTGAAGAAAGAAAATCTCATGATCCTCTCGACTGATGCAGAAAAGGCATTTGACAAAATACAGCATCCTTTCTTTTTTTTTGTTTGTGTTTTCTATTGTTTTTTTTAAACAGTTTTATTGAGATATATTCACATACCATGCAATCGATCCAAAGTTTACAATGTATAATTACAATGTTGTGTATTCATCACCACAAAAAACTTTAGAACAATTTAATTACTCCAAAAAGAAAAACTCCATACTCCCTAGCAGTCACTTCTCAATCTTTCTATCCTTCCCCAGCCCTACAAAACCACTAATCTAATTCCGTCTTTATAAAGTCATTTATATTTACATTTCATATAAAAGGAATCAAACAATATGTAGTATTTTGTGCTTTATTTCACTTAGCATAATGTGTTTTTTTTGCCTAATAGTAACATCTTGTAATAGCAATATACATAATATTTGTTCATTTTCAAAGTAAAACAGTCTAATATATGCAGTATTACCCATATTCATATTTCACATGAGGTTCTACTATGCAAATGTTTTAAGAGATGTAACAGTCCCATGTTACATCTTTTAGCTTTCCCTTTAAGTAATACACATGACCTTAGACCTTCCCTTTCAACTACTCTTATACCCATATAATAACACAACTAATTACAAACATTCTGTTGTGCTTTCACCTAGCATCCTTTCTTGATCAAAATACTCCAAAAGATAAGAATAGAAGGATGCTTTCTCAATATGGTAAAGTATATATGTGAAAAACCTACAGCTAGTATTGTACCCAACTGTGAAAAACTGAAAGCTTTCCCACTGAGATCAGGAATAAGACAAGGATGCAGTTATTCAATATTGTGCTAGAAGTTCTACATAGAACAATTAGACTAGATAAAGAAAAAAGGTACCCAAATAGAAAAGGAAGAAATAAAACTTTCACTATTCCCTGATGATATGATTCTACCTCTAGAAAGTCCTGAAAAATCCACAACAAAGCTATGAGAACTAATAGACGAGTTTGGCAAAGTGGCGGGATATAAAATTAACACACAAAAATCAAAAGAATTTCTATACACTACTGATGAGCAATTTGAGGAGGAAATCAGAAAAAAATTCCATTTATAACAGCGACTAAAAGAATCATTATTGATGATTGTCAGAGTTGGAAACAACCCATATGTCCATTAACTGATGAACAGATAAACAAAATGTGGTATATACACATGATGGAATATTATGCAGTGGTAAGAAGAAATGAAGTCACAAAGCATATGACAACATGGATGAACCTGGAGGACATTCTGTTGAGTGAAGCAGGCCAGACACAAAAGGACAAATACTGTTTGACTGAGTTATTAATGAACAAAATATATTGTGTAAACTCATGGAGTTAATAATTAGCATATGGGTCACCAGAAAATAGAATGAGGTTAAAGAATGGAAAGCTGGGGGTTAATCTGTGCAGAACTGGTAAAAAAGGTTGTTTGTAAATCTTTGGAAATGAACAGAAATGGTGAAAGCATATCACAGTATTTGTAACTAGCACTGCTATTATATGGGTATGAGAGTGGTTGAAAGGGAAACTCTAAGAACATGTATATTATTAGAAGGAAGCTAAAAAATATAACATGGGACTGTATATAACATAGTGAAACCTCATGTGAAATACAAATATGTGTAATATTGCATATATAAGGCTGTTTTATAAAATACCAATACAAATAAACCAGAGAGGCAGAGACAGAATAGCAGCTATGTACAGAAGGGGAAGCACAGAGAGAATGAGAGGTGATGAGATTTTTGTTTGTCTGTTTTTTATGGTTATTGTTATTGGAATAATGAAAATGCTCTAATAATGATTGACATGATGAATGCACAACTATGTGATTATACCAAATACCACTGATTGTACACTTTGGATGAATCAATACTTTATTAATATGTATCAGTAAAATTGATTTGTTAAAAACATTCACATCATACAAAGTATATTCTCTGATTGTAATGGAATTAAATTAAAAATCAATAAAAGAGAACCTTGGGAAATTCCCAAGTATTTAGAAACTAAATAATACTCCAAAATAACACATGAGTTAAAAAGAAAGCCAAGGGGACGTTAGAGAGTATTTTGAATGGAAAAAAAGTAGAAACTTTACACATCAAAATTGGTGGTATGCTAGATTATCAGGGAATGGGGTCAGGGTAGGGAATGAGGAGTTAATGCTTAAATTTTACAGTTTCTCTTTGCAACATTGTGTGCTAGAGGGTGATGACAGTAGCACACCTTGTGAACATAATTAAAAGCATTGAATTACATATTTGAATGTGTTTAAAAGGGGGAAATTTTAAGTTATATACATGTTACTAGAACAAAAATTAAAAAAAAAAAAAACCATAGGACTGTGAACAAAATCAGTGAACCCTATTGCAAACAATGGACTATAGTTAGTGGTACAATTATAAAAATGTTCTTTCATGAATTAGAGGATGAGATGGGAACTCTGTATTTTATGCATGAGTTTTCTGTAAACCTACAATTTCTCAAATTAAAAAATTTTTAAAACTAGGTGGTACACAGCTAAAGCTTCAAAAGGAAATTTATAGAACAAAATGCTCAGATTAGAAAAGAAGAAGCATCTCAAGTGATTGACCTAAATTTCCATAAGTACCTTGAAAAAGAAGTGCATAGTAAATCCAAAGTAAGCAGGTTAAAGGAATAAATAAAAGAACAGAAATCAATGAAATAGAAAATATAAAAACATGAGAAAATCAATGAAACCAAGTGCTGATTTCTTTGAGGAACTGATAAATTTCCATTCAGACTGATCAGGAAGAAAAGAGAGAAAACACAAATTACCAATATTAGGAATGAGAGAAGATGACATTTTCACAGATTCTATAGTAATTAAAAGAAAAGGGAGGGGAAGTGGATTTGGCTCAACAGACAGAGCATCCACCTACCACATGGGAGGTCCAGGGTTCAAACCCAGGGCCTCCTCACCCATGTGGTGAGCTGGCCCACATGCAGTGATGATGCGCGGAATGAGTGCCGTGCCACACAAGGGGTGTCCCCCGTGTAGGGGAGCCCCACACACAAGGAGTGCAGCCCGTAAGGAGAGCCACCCCATTCGAAAAAAGTGCAACCTGCCCAGGGTGGCACTGCACACATGCGGAGCTGACGCAGCAAGATGACACAACAAAAAGAGACACAGATTCCTGGTGCCGCTGACAAGAATACAAGCAGACACAGAAGAACACACAGCAAATGGACACAGAGAGCAGACAACTGGGGTGGGGCAGGGAAAGGGGAGAGAAATAAAAATAGATCTTAAAAAAAAAAAAAAAGAAAAGGGAAATCATGAACTTTATGCCAACTTAGATGAAGTAGACCAATTCCTTGGAAGACATTTACTTTCCAAAGCTCACTCAAAAAATAAACAACTTGAATAGCCTATTGAAGAAACTGCATTAGTAATTAAAAACCTTCCAATGAAGAACATTCCAGACCTACAAAGCTTCACTAGTTAGTTCTACCAAAGATTTAAAGAAGAAATAGTGACATTTCTATACAGAAAATTGAGGAGGGGGTATTCCCTAACTTATTCTATGAGGTCAACATTAAGCTGATACCCAAACCAAGCAAGGATAATACAAGAAAAGAAAACAGACCAATATCCACAATTAATATAAATGCAGCCATTTTAAATAAAATTTTTGCAAATCCAAACAGCAATGACAGAATGACCAAGTGGAATTAATCCCAAAGATAGACAGTTGGTTTAATATTTAAAAATCTATTAATACAATAATAATGTACTAATAGACTAAAATAGAAAAAAAAAAACAACCCATGTGATCCTTATCTCAATAGATGCAGAAAAAAACATTTGAAGAAAATCCACTATCCATTAAGAATAAAACTCTTGGCAAACTAGAAATCAAAGGGAACTTCTTCAAACTACAATAAACAGCTAACATTACACCTAATCGCTGAATGCTTTCTGCCTAAAATCAGGAATAAGTGGTCCTGTCTTAACACTTCTATCCATCATTGTACTGAAGTGCTAGCCAGTCCAAGAGGGCATGAAAAGGAAATAAAAGGTATCCAGATTGGAGAGGAGGAAGTAAAACTGTATTTGAGGATGATAATCCTGAAGAATCTTCCGAAAGGTTACTAAAACTACCAAGTGAGTTTAGCAAAATTGCAGGACATAAAATCAATATACAATAATCAGTTTCATTTCTGTATCTTAGCAATAATCAGAAAATTAAAATTTGAAAATACCATTTATAAAAACATACAACGAAATACTAAGGAGTAAATTTGACAAAAGGTATAAAAAATGTCTATATTAAAAACTACAAGAGTGCTACAATTAAAGCCCTAAATAAGTAGATGGATATACTATGTGGATTACTAGATTCAATATTGTTCAAGATGTCAATTCTTCCAAAATTGATCTATAGAGTCAATATAATTCCAATCAAAATTCCAGCAGGCATTTTTTTTTCTTTTTGAAAAAAGTGACATAGTGATTGTAAAATTTATGTGGAAATGCAATAACCAAAATATCCAAAAAGCAGTCAAAGAAGAACAAAGTTGGAGGACTTGTGCTACCTGATTTCGAGACTTCTTATTAAGCTACAGTAATCAAGACAGTGTGGTTTTGGTGTGAAGATAAGCAAATAGAATAATAGATTAGACTAGAGAATTCAGAAGTAGAACTACATATTCATGATTAACTTGTTAAATTAATCAAAGGCACCAAGGTAAAAAGTTAAAATTTTCCTTTAGAGAAATTCTCAAGATTTAATTTTTTTGATCATCATAGTAATAAAAAGCATTCAGTAGAGAAAGGGTAAGGTATTAGTCTGCAAAGGAGTGCTGATGCAAAGTACCAGATATCTGTTGGTTTTTATAGCAGGTATTTATTTGGGGTAAAAGCTTACAGTCCCAAAGCTGTGGAAAATCCAACTCAAGGCACCATAAGAAGTACTTTTTCACCAAAGTCAGCCGCCATGTGTTGAAACAAGAATGGTGGGCAATCTCTACCTGGTTTCTCCTTCTCCTTCGGGCTTCCTCTTCCACTTGAGCTCCATGGAGTCAGCCTCTTGAGGCTTTGTGCTTAAGTGATCCTGTAGTCCTCTCTCTCCTGGCTTAGGGCTTCTTTCTTTCTTGGTCTTCTATATCAGTCTCAGTTGTTCTGACTTTTTCCCCAATTTCAGCTATAAGCTATCATTTCTCCCTGGGGCCTCAGCTGTTTGAACCGTCTCTGTCCTGTCACATGGCAGCATGAAAAGAGACCTCTTCCTGTGTGTCTGGGTGGGAGTCTGTTTATATCAAATCCAGAAAGGGGGCAGGGACTCAACCTGAGTCACACCCACTGATGGAGTCAAATCAAAAGCCCAAAGCAACTTAAAAGGTAATCTAATCACTTCCCCTCAAATGAATTTAATACAATCAAAGGGTAGCATACTCAGAGGAACAGATTAATTTACAAAGATAATCTTTCTTTTTTTGGGATTAATAAAATCATCTCAAGCTGCCATAGATAATCTTTTCAACAAATGGTGCTGAAATATTTTGATAGCCATATATAAGAAAATGAACTTGACTTTTACCTAATGCAGTCTACCAAAATTCACTCAGGACAGATCACAGACCTAAATGTAAGACCTAAAATTATAAAAGTCCTAGAAGAAAACAGGAGAATATTTTAGTGACCTTTGGTTTGGAAAATACTTCTTAGCATACTCAAAGCATGATCCATGTAAGAAAAATGGATAAAATGGACTTGATCAAAATTAAGAATTCTGTTCTTTGAAAGACACAGTTAAGATAAGGAAAAGGCAAGCTAAAGACTGGGAGAAAATACTTGTAAATCACATATCTGAACTGATGAAGGACTTACATCCAGACTATACAATGAACTCAATACTAGTTGAATAATAACTATGTTAAACAATAAAAAATGAACAAAAGACTTGAACTCTTTATCACAGTGAATGAAGAGATCCCAAATATGCACCTGAAATGATGCTCAACCTTATTACTCATTAGGGAAATGCAAAAACCAGAGTAAGATATCACTACATGCCTACTAGAATGGCTAAAGTTAAAAAGATTGATTAGACCCATATTGGTGAGGATGTGAAGCAATTAGAAGTCTCACACACTTATGGTGGCAATGTAAAATGGTTGGTACAACTACGTTGGCAAACAGATCAGCAATTTCTCAAAAAGAGAAACATACACCTACCATGTGACCTAGCCATTCTACTGCTAGATATTTACCCCAGAGAAAAGAATGCATTAATGCATATGTCTATACAAAGACTTGTATGCAAATGTCCATAGTAGCTTTTTTTTGGGAAACAAATGTCTACTAATAGGGGCATGGATAAAAAATATTATGGTTTATCCATTCAATGAAATATTATTCAATAATAAAAATGAACAAACTATATGCAAAAACATGGATGAATCAGAAAAAAATGTTGAGTGAAAGAAATCAGACTTGAAATAGCACATATTGTATGATTCTATTTATATACAATTCTAAAAAATCAGAAACTAATACATAGTGATAGAAAGATTTGTGATTTCCTGGAGATGGGGAAAAGGTAGGAAGGAGGTTTGGATAGCAGTGGTAGGATGGAAAATTACAAAGGGACATGAGGAAATTTCAGGGGTGATAGATTATGTTCATTATCTTGACACAAGTGCATACTTATGTTAAAAACTTAGCAAACTGTGGACTCTAAATATATGCAGCTTATTATATGACAATTATATTTCAATAAAACTATCAAGAATGGAAACATTTTAGAGGCAGAGTAACAGTATTTCCTCATGAATGTGGGAAAAGACATAAAGGGAGAAATCAAGAATAACATTAAAGTTTCTGCTTTAGACAACTGTATGGATACTGGGATCTGCCAACCTTCTTGAAAAAGTTATCTAAGTTCACAGTCTGCACTTTCTTTTAACTTATCCTCTCATTCTGGTTATATCTATTACCAATCCATTAAAACTGTTCTCATCAAGGTTATTTTACTTTCAGTTGCTGAATCTCAAAGACATTTGTTAGTCCTCACATTACTTGACTTTTGGCAGCAATCAATACCACTGACTCCTTCCCCTCCTTATGTTGAAATAATCTGCTCCTCTGAAATAATATATATTTTAGGAAGTACCAGGGATTGAACTCAGGACCTCATACATGGGAAGCAGGCACTCAACCACTGAGCTATATCTGCTTCCTAATGAGAGTTGGTTTTCTCGTTTGTTTGTTTGCTTTTAGTAGGTACCAGGGATCAAACCCAGTACACTGTACATTGGAAGCAGGTGCTCAGTCACTTGAGCTACATCCACTCCCCTCCTCTGAAACAGGAATGATTTTCCTGATTTTCTTTCTTCTTCTCTGACTATATCTTTTTCCTCTCATTTGAAGTGTTCTCTCTTTCTGCCTAATTCTTAAATGTTATTATTCCTCAGGGTTATGTCCTAGGACTTCTTTCTTTTAACTTTATACTTTCTTCCTGGGAAATCTCATTTACCATAACTTTAATAACCAGCTACTGGTTGTGAGTGATTTCTCTGCTAGGTGCTTGATTTCCAAATCTAACTCCACCTCTACCTGCAAGTCTCACAGGCATCTGAAACCTAACATATCCAAAACTGAAGTTATCATCTTCTACCCAACCATCTCCCTTGTACCTTGCCCTAGTTCATGGACTGACAGCACCATCTACTCAATTTGTCCAAAGAAATCTGGACTTTCCTCATCCCCATATCCAATCCATTACCAGTTTTGTCAATCCTGCTTTCTCAACAGCTCTCGAAACTATCCAATTTTTTCTTTCACTACTTCTGTTCTAATATGGGGCTAAATTATCACCTGCTTTTATAAAGGGACAAAAACCAACCAACCAACCCATCAGCTTGTGAGCTCTACTGCCTACTGTTCCTGTTTAAAAAGCTGGTAAGTGGGAGGAGGTAGAGGGATGCTCATCTGAAGTCTTCCCTAAGAATTAGATTTGGGTCATGTTAAAAAAAAATGTGTTTCCATGACTTTTGCTTTTTTGTTGTTGTGTTCCTTGAGTTGCTAAAAGTATGGGTCTGGGTTAGAGGTTCTTTCTTTTAGATAATTACTTTACTGGTACTTTTGGTTATGAAAGAGAAGACCCAGGCATTGTATAGAAGGGCAAAGCAAAGACAAAAAGAAATTAAATTATTTTGCATAAATATTTACAGAAATTTGGAGTTATTTGCTGATAGCTTGAAAAGGAGATGGTATGAGGATAGAGGTGAGAGAGAAATCAGAGGAGGAAGGGAATCCCCCTAAACTAGGTCTCATTAGCACGAATGACCCAAGAAAATGGCAATGAGCTTAGACACTGCCTCCTGCCACAAGCCAGCAAATGCTGCAGCTCAAGGGGTGTGGACATGGCTCAGGCTGTTGGGCACTCGCCTCTCATGTGGGAGGTTCTGGGTTTGGTTCCCGGTGCCTCCTGGAGAAGGCAAGAGAACAGTGAACAGACAGACGAGAGAACCACCTGAGGGAAAGAGGGATAAATAAAGAAAATTAAATTAAAAAAAAAAAATGAAAGAAAATGGCTGTAGGCTGAGGTGAAAGAGGCCAGTAAGATATAAATAAAAAATGTTAAGTTGCTTCCTGTTCTTTGCAGTAATTATCCTTCATTTCCCCCAAAACTTCAGAAAGAGTCTATTACATGTAACAGCCTTATGTGAGTTTTTTCTTAGGGAAAAAAAGGATGAGGAGCTGAAACAATGCTTGGGACAAAACACTATAGAGTGAGGACAGTAGATACAGGCGGTGACTGGGAAAGAAGGGATTAAAAACCAAGTCAGAAACAGGAATTCAGAGATAGAAATATGGGCAACTACCAGGAAAATATAACCTCATCTTGGATTTTGTGGGGTGGAGGTTTATTTTATTTTATTTGCATTTGGATATTAAAGGAAAGGATAACCCTCAAATCTAGAAGGATTCACACAGTTTCTAAAAAAATCTTCAACAGTTTCCCTGCCTCTTGTCTTGTTTCACTCCAAACAATTCTTCCACAGAGCATCCTGAGGGATCTTTCTAAACACAGATCTGATTATGTTACTTTACTGCTTTAAACACTTCAATGGGTCCTCACTGCTCACTGATACAGTTTAAAGCCTATAAGACGGCCAATTAGGTCTTTGATGACTGACTACCATTCCAGCATCTCTCATATTCTTCTCTTATACTTTCTATTGTGGCCATACTGAACACTCAGTTCCTCTGAAACAGGTCGTGTTCCTTCTTGCCCTTCACATTCTCCTGTGCTCCTCAGTCTGCAGTAACATTCTTTACCATTCTCCCTTTCCACCCCTCCCTCTTCCCTGTGAGTCAGTGGCATCTTCATCTGACTATCTTAACTCCTTCAGGGCAAGCTCAGATATCATTTCTCCTGGAAAATCTTCCCTGACTCACCAAGTTTGAGGTGAGTATCCCTCATCTGTGCTCAGTACACCCTAAACTTTTCCTATTAAAGCACTCATTACTCTGAATTATTTGTTTGCTTACTTTTCCATATTCTTCACCAGACTGTAAGCTCTGTGAGGGCAAGGGCCCTGACTAGTTTACAACTAAATCCCCATGCCCAGAGCAGGGCTGGGCACAGTGCGGTCAATAAACACTTGGACGACTGATTGTCTGACAGCTCTATGAAGAAACCTGTGTGGGGATGAGGGGGTTCTTAGGAGACTTCACAGTTCTTATTTGGCTTTAATCACTATGAATCTTGAGATTTTGGCAGGGGAACCACTTCATAACTAGTTCAAAAGACCTGGAGGGCAACTAGACAGAAAGGCACAAGGACCTCATTACCATGGTACAAATGAACTACTTTCTCCAGCAGAGAGGAAGCTGGGAAATCCGAGAACAGCAGACCCAGAGGTTAATACTGAGGAGATTCCATTTATGCCTAAAATTAATAGCAACTGGGACCAGTTAAATTAATCCATCATAATGGTGTTTATGTGTGATGAATCTGGACTCAGATGGGATCTCCCTTCATAAGACTTTCATGCTAATGTGCTGGAGGTGCAGTTAATGTTGGGGTTTAAGATATATTTAGGGGATTTGAATCTCTGGACTGACAATGTGATAGCCAGATCCTGAGCCTCAACAGACTCCAGCACCTACAATCTGATTTATTGGACTTACCACACTCAGCTAAGATGGAGGTGAAGAAGGACAACCACCACACCATGGAGCCTAGAGTGATTACAACTGAAAATGGGAGGATTGCATCCAGCATCCAGGTGGAATCTGAGCCTCCTCTTGACATAAAGGTGCAATGGACACAACCAATCCAGTGTCCACATAGAAGAGGTGGCATTGGATTGGGAAAAGTGGACATAATGGACAAAGGGTATGGGGAAAGGCAGGAAGAGATGAGAGGTGGAGGCGTCTTCGGGACATGGAGCTGCCCTGGATGGTGCTTCAGAGGTAATCACCGGACATTGTAAATCCTCACAGGGCCTACATGATGGAATAGAGGAGAGTATGGGCCATGATGTGAACCAATGTATATGAGGTGCAGAGGTGCCCAAAGATGTACTTACCAAATCCAATGGATGTGTCATGATGATGGGAACGAGTGTTGTTGGGGGGGGGGGAGAGGGGGGGTGGGGGGGGTGGGGTTGAATGGGACCTCACATATATATTTTTAATGTAATATTATTACAAAGTCAATAAAAAATAAAAAAATTAAAAAAAAAAAAATAAATTAATCCATCATCTGCCTAATATTATCAGTGTATTAGAGGGCCAGAAGAAGCCCCTTCTCAGTTAATCTTCACAAGCCTCTTACTTGATCCAACCATGTGGGAAACTCTAAAGAAGGGACTCTGCTCTGACGGTGCCTCCCTGGGAAACCTTCCCTGGCCTCTTCTTCTACCTTCCTCCTTGTCCATTACGCTTGCCTGAGCCCAAGTAGCTGTGTTCTGTACTCTTACCATACACATGTTTACATGCATCTCCCCCTCTCAGCTGGGAACTCTTTGAGAACAGGGATTGAGTGTTTCATCTCCATCTTTCCAGAGTCCAGTTTAAGATCTGCACAAAGTAAGTATTCAATAAATGTTTGATGACCTGAACCAAAACAACTGGCCTGGAGTCTTCAAAATGGCAACATTGTGCCATATAACAGGGGAAAATAAGTCTAAACAACTATTCTAGATTAAAGGAAACTAAAGAGACATGACAACTTAATACAGCGCATGAACCTTCATTGGATCCTGCATTAGGGAACTAAAATATCTACAAAGGACATTGGAACAATTGGGGAAGTTTGAATGTGGACTGAATATTAGCAAGTTATAGTTTATTATTGCTAAGTTTCTTGAATGTGGTAATAGTATTGTGTTCCTTGTTCTTAGAAGATACTTAGAAAAGCATTTATAGATAAGGTCCTTCATCAGCAGTTAACTCTCAAATGGTTGAGTAAATAAACAAAAATCATGTTTTTTAAAAGTATATACTGTGACTATCTGTTAGATTGGAATGTACATAGTCAGCTGGGCCAAGATACTAAGTGGTAAGTTAAGGCTGGAAGGAAGGGAGAGCCCAGATAACTGAGGTAGTACCTAAAGGTATCAAACCAGTAGAAGTGCATGCCAGGCAAAAGGGCAGGAGCAATAAACTCCAGATAGAAAGGGCAAAGCAAAAGACAGAAACATGTATAGATCAAGCTCTATGGCAGAGGTATGGGTAAGTAAACAGAAAAATGCAGCAAATGCTAAATAATCAGAAGTGGGGCAAAGGGTCAGTAAAGTAGGCCAGTAGGAAGGCAGGCAGAAAAGACAAGCTGTGGAGCACAGAGGAGTCAGAAGTCTCGACAAGGTTTAGTCTGGTCTGGGCACAACAAAACACTCATTTCATGGCAGCAGGCAGAAACGAGGGTGAGAGTAGCTGAGTTGATGAATTCCCATTATGAGAAATGGAGCTCAGAGAGCACAAAAGTGTACAGGGTTGGCTGTACCTGTCTGAAAATGGGAGAATGAAGTATGGCTGCCAATAGTGGAATCTGACACCCTTGGCCTTTGACTCTTTCTTAGTTGGTGAGGCAAGAAGGAAAAGTCTGGCTAAAGCTTGCTTCTTTTCACCTGGTATTTGAATCAGAGAGGTAGAAACTGGAGCAGAATTCCCAGGAAAAGTCATGTCACAATCCCAAACCACCTTCATGACTGCAGCCCCATGATGCACATCCCACCAATTTCTGAATGCTGTCATTGATATATTTCTCTTAGTTCTTAATGATAATATTCCATTTAAGAATTCTGAGTTGCTATTTCTTCGAGAAATCTCTTTTTAGACTCACAGCTGCACTCCTGGGCATGTTACCCCTTCATGTATATCTGCTCTTTCAGAATCCCAGGTAGGCCTAACTTTTGTTACTTCAGTGCAGCTCAGTTTCTGAACACCACAGCTGGGGATATTTAACAACCTGCCTTTGTCCACAATGACTTGTGCAGACTCCCATTGCAATATTCTAATGGCAAGCAAGAAGGTTCTCAGAGATTCTGGTGGTGAAAGAAAGCAATCTAGAGCAGATTAGGTGAGACCTTCCCTCTGAAGAAATAGATCAGTGAGGGGTCACAGGTACAGGTAAAGGGTTCCACAAACGAATATTTGATATTGAGGTATCTTTTTTGCCCTGCATGCAAGTCACATAAACAATGGTCATTTGGGTACAAAAGTATAAATGGGGCAGAAGAACTGAGCAAGCAGTTCCTTCTCTGAGAACATTTTCCAGAAGTGATCCTTTTATTAAAAATGATTCTGTTAAGACTCTGATGAAAGGCAGTGTGGCACCAAGACTTGAGTAGAAGGCCTGAAGTGGGCACTTTTCAGATCTGTGCTCCCCTATCAACCAATAGCACTGCCCCTATGCTGACGGTACAACCTCTCTATTTCTCTGGTTAGGGCATAGTCTGCAGGACTCTTTTTAAGGTCTTTTCTCCCTCTCTTAGCAATGGCCTCCCTCACTATGTCTCTGGCCAAGCTTTCCTTATCACCCTGTTCTTTTGTGCTCTGGGCTCCAGGTTAGAGATGCTGAGTTCCATTTACTCTTTAACCTCTCTGGGAAGTGCTTAGTCACTGATCCAGCCACGTGGCACCCTCTTTCCCATTGTGGGTCTGGTATGTTAACTCAGAAAGTTATTTTCCAGCCTAGTTAGAAATAGCAGGAACTGACTTGCTAGACTGGCAGTACTAGAAGAGTCAGGGCCACGTGCCAAAGGAAACAGTGGATGGGCCAATCACCAAGGAGCAAATTTCTCAATCTGAAGCCTGAGACTAAACCTTCCTGCTGGCAAGGGAGATCTAAGTTGGGCCTTTGCTGCCAGATTCACACTTGGAGGTAAAGTGTGATTTCCTGCCCATGTACTTCACGGTGGTGCCACATACAATTTGGAGCACAGAGGGAAAATAAAAAAAACCACCTTTTTCTAGTCTAGGGATAAGGACATAGTAGAAAGAAAGATAATCCTAGACCTGGGAGACAAAATTCTGAAGAGAGCAGTAAAGATCAGAGGAGGCTGAACAGTCCCAGATGTGGCAAAGGTGAAAGACAAAAAACCCCCAGATGTCTAGGTAGTAGGTATCAGGCTAGTAGGTCTGTGGGCTGGCCCTGAGCCCTCACTGCTGCTGCTGCTAGCCCTAGCACCCTCTTTCAGCCCAGGGTCCATCCCAGCTCCTACCTGGTAGGTACCTGTCGTGGTTGTGGCCGTACTCTGTGGCAGTGAGTGACGAGTGAGTCTGTGTAAAAGGCTGGTTGCCAAACAGACTGTCACTACGAAGGTTGTGGCAGAGTTTCTCCAGGAATCGGAGGACGTAGGTAATGCTGTTGACTGCTGGGAGGTTGAGGGTGTGCTGTTCCCGGTCAAACACGGCTGTGGAGTTAAGTAAACAGGGCTGAGCACGTCGGCAGTAGTGACGAGCAGCACTGGGCAGGAGTTCAGCCCACTGCTTACCTCAGCCTTTACCTAGCTATACAAAAGCAGTCAGTGCCCCAGGTTTCCTCCCTCCTTCCCTCCCCTTGCCTCCCTTCCTTAAGGGCTTTGATTTTTAACTCCAACTCCAAAGTGCTGGTCTTACAAAAATAGGTGTGGTCAGGCCAGGTATGTGGCACCCAGGGCTCTGGAATGATTTAATCCAACTTGTGAAAACAACTGTGAACATCATTCTATCTGCTCCATCACTTGGCTGGAACTATTCTAGGAAATCTGTTCATTTAGAGTGCTATTTCCACAAGAACTGATCAAGTTGGGCAGAAGAGAATACAACCATTGCCAGCAATGGTTTGGCACACAATTTCTGATCAGTTTAAGTATAGTAGAATTTTGACAACATTTTAAGTGTTCCATGCTTGGTTTTATTTTACCCTTTACTTCTATTAAAAAGGTATAATCCAAAAGGCCTGTGTATTTGTCTTTGACAGTAGCAAGGAAATGGGGAGATGGGGAGACAGGGTCCTTTCAGGAACATATTTTTGGGTAGAGGAAGAACCCTAGAGATGCAGCTAATAGCAGGTAAAGAGAGGAAGCAAAGAAGGCCGAAGAAGATTCAGAGAAGGAGAGACCATGGAGTGGTCTGGAACTGAGAAGGAGCTTAAGGCTTAATTTTCCATGTGCTCCCCAGCCTTCTACAATTGCCTCTCTGCCTGTCCCCATTCTCCACTTAGCTAATTATTCCCTATACTGAGCTCCCAAACCACCCGTACATGTTTCTCTTTTTTAACACATCTCACAATTAGCTGCTGTTTATATTTTTTCTTTTTTTTTTTAAAGATTTATTTTATTTATTTCTCTCCCCTTCCCCTCCATTGTCTGCTCTCTTTGTCAATTCACTATGTGTTCCTCTGTATCTGCTTGCATTGTCAAGTGGCACTGGGAAACTGCATCTCTTTTTTGTTGCACCGTCTTGCTGTGTCAGCTCTCCGTGTGTGTGGCACCCCTTCTGGGTGGGCTGCGCTTTTTTTTTTCACGTGGGGTGGCTCTCCTTGCGGGGTGCACTCCTTGCGTGTGGGGCACCTGTGTGCAGCAGCACTGCGCATGGGCCAGCTTACCATTTGGGTCAGGAGGCCCTTGGTATAGAACCCTGGACCCTCCATATGGTAGGCAGATGTTCTATCAGTTGAGTGACATCTGCTTCCTTGTTTATATTATTTTTTTCCCACCAGGGCAAAGCCTGAGTCTGTTATCTTCATTCTCCCACTTCTTCCCCGCCAGTGTATGGTGGCTAATACCTGACATATAGTAAGGGCTCAATAAATGTTTGGTAAAAGAATACGTTTCGGTTATTTATGGGGTCTGCTGTCAGCTGTGTTTCCTGAGGCTATTGCAACTTGTTAGGGAGGAGGGGTGGGGAAGTATGGAATGGAATACAGTTAAGATTGAAAGATTCTAGGTCAAGTCTTCACAGATTTGGTGGGTAAAGTATAGGGTTTGGGACATGGGAAAACTGAAATAGAACGAGGGCACAGTAGAAGAAGTGGATATTTTCAGTGAAGGCAAACTATACCATGCAGTTGAATTAAACTCTCCTAACAGGAAGGAAAGAGGGAATGAGTTTTCCCATTTTGCTCTGGGATTTGACTCATTTGAATCAGGGTGGGCTTAGGCCTGGGATGCTAAAGAATGAGGGATCCCTGAAGACAGGTGGGAGGCTATAGCAGGATGGAAAACTCTTGTTGCCACATTAGAGCCTATCATTTGGAACACCTTTAAAGCAACACACTCACATATTTTCTGTATGGAGAAGCTGAGCAGGTATACAGGACAGGAGTCCCTGAGAGGCGCAGTTAAGCAGAGTTTGTGTGGGTGTTCTACTTGGTAGAGGTATGCATCAGGCTCGGAGGGGCTCTAGGAGTTAAAGGTGAGGGCTCTCTGAACAATGGAATACCTTTTTCCCCAGAACCTATAGGTGTGAAGTTGGAGCCAGGATATCTTGTCAGAAGTTGGCCAGCTGGGAAGGCTGCCCCCCTGACTAGGAGTCATACCAAACCAAGGTGCTTACCTGAGATGACCTCTCCACCGTGGCCCTGTTTGAGGAAGCTGAAGACGGTTTTCTGGTGATAAGCACAGTCGATGCAAGCCTGGACAGCCTGCTGCAACACCACGGAGGCACGAGCAGGCCCAAAATGGTCAGGGAGCTGCTGGACCTTCTTCTTATCTAAGTGGGGGCCTGTGCTGCCGTTCTTGTTCAAGTAAATACAAACTGCAGGAGACAAAGAATTAAAGAAGCTTAAAGAGTCTCCAGGGTAGAGAAGTCGGGGAACAGTGCTTTCTTCTGTCTTGTTCACCCTGGGCTCTGGTTCCTAGCAGGATTCCCAGCTGCTAAGGTGGTGAAATATTGGGGGAGATAGAGGGTGGCTGTGTCCAGCTGCCGCCAGCCCAAATTCCAGGACCAAAAGCTCCGGGAACACAGCCTTCTGGGAGAAGAGCCCAGATCAAAAGCCAAGCACGGAACTTGCACTTTGTCTTCTGTGCACAGAAAAGGAAGTCTAAACAATTCCCCAGATTAATGTACTTTCGTTTTCTGTACTGGGTTGCCTCACATATTCATTATACCTCTCACCTTACATTTGTAAGGAGGTGTGGGAACACAGGGATATTAGCAAGAATGTGCTTAGGGGTGTATGTGTTTGGTATTGGACTTAGAATGGTCACGCCCCTGTCCACTAGTTTCGCTCTTTGTTCTGGCCTTAGGTCCCTTTCCTTTGTTACCTTCTATATCAACACTTAGGCCCAAAGGAAATAGTAAAAACAGAAAAAAAATTTGGAATGGAAAAAAATGAGGAGGGAAGGATCCCATCTACATGTATGTTTGTCTCTGCAGTTTCTCCTGTCAGGACAGCTGGGCGCTCTCCTAGTTGGCACCTCTATCTGGCATTGTGGTGGGGTAGGGGGAAGGCTGAGCACAGGAGAGAGAGGGAGTCCTAAACAGACTCTGGAGATGTCCCACAGCAGCCTGCTGGGCAATGCGTTCCTTTCCTTAATCTGTCTTCCAGGCGCCCCCTTGAGGAGGGGTACTCTTCTTTCTCCCCTGACATGACTCACTCACTGAAGGAGCGGGAGGGCAAAAGCCTTGTGGCTCTCTGGACCTCAGGTTTATACTTGTAAAATGAAAGACCTAAGCCAGATGCTCTCTGAGGACTCTTGCACATTTATAATTCTAATTCTAAGGGGAAGCAACATGGAGAGAAGAGAAAGGAAAAGAGAAAAGGTGGGGGATATGGAGAAGGTGATAGAGAGGAGTAAAAAGAAAGAAGGAAAAAATCGATCGGTGAAGATGAATTAAACATAGACATTTAAGTCTGTTCTCTCCCAAAACCCCTAAAATGATAGTTGAATAACAAGAAGAGAGACAAAATAAAATTTTGGAGGCTGGAAAGCAGATTGAAACAGTACCGTCTGACAAAGCAAACTAAAGAAAGCTGACTCATGGGAAGCAAATGTGGCTCAAGCAGTTGGGCACCTGCCTACCACATGGGAAGTCCTGGGTTCAGTTCCTAGTGCTTCCTAAAGAAAACGAGCAAGACAGTGAGCTGATGTGAGAGGCTGGCATGGTGAGCTGCTGCAACAAGATGATGCAACGAAGAGACACAGAGAGAAAACAACAAGAGGAGGTGGAGATGGCTTGAGCGATTGGGCACCTCCCTCCCACATGGGAGGTCCCAGGTTCATTACCCAGTGCCTCCAAAAAAGAATATGAACAGAGAGCAGTCAAATGCAAACAATGAAAGGGGGGCAGGGGGAATAAATAAAATAAATCTTTAAAAAAGAGTAAGAAAGAAAGTTGACTCCTAAACCAGAAAAGTATAATGATGACCAAAGGCCTAGGAATTGACACTAGGTGCCGCTGGAGGTGAGTGTAAAGGTAGGTCTGTCTAATAAGAGAAGGACTGGTTGAAGTCTGTTAAGAATAGTTAGGATTTCCATGTCCAGTAACATGAGTCTTCTACTGAAAATGGCAAAAAATGCAGAAACTCAGATAAGAGTGATGAGCATAAATAAAAACATATGTCTAAAGAAAGAAACCTATAAAAATGTGCATAATAGTTTACTTATAATATCTCCAAACTAGAACTGACCCATATGTCCACGAATACCATTTGGCAGTGAAAAGGAATGACCTATTGATAGGTACCACATGGGTGCTATGCAAAAACATTATTTTGAGTGAAAGAAGATACAAAGGAGTATGTATAGTATGATTTCATTTATATTAAGTTCAAGAACAGGAAAAACTAATCTATGGTGATAGAAATCAGAACAAAGGTGGGGAATGGAGATTATAAGGAAGCATAAGGAAACTTTAGGGGGTGATGGAAATGTTTATCTTTATTAAGGTTGTAGTTATATGAGTGTTTACACTTATTAAGGTTCATCAAATCATACATTTACTATCTGTATTCACTGTATATAAATTTTATCTCAATTAAATGAACACACGAAAAGGAAAAAACACAACCAGTCCAGTGATGATTAAAAAAATAAATCCTAGGGAAGCAGCTGGGGCTCAATCAGTTGGGCTCCCGTCTACCATATGGGAGGCCCTGGGTTCATAGCCCAGGGCCTCCTTGTGAAGGCAGGCTCACCCGTGCACTGCAGAGAGCTGACGGCCCTTGCGCCGTGGAGAGCTGATGACCCGTGTGCTGTGGAGAGCTGCACAGCAAGATGACGCAACAAAGGGAGACAAGCAGATACAGAAAAAACGTACAGCGAATGGACACAGAGAAGAGACAGCAAAGAAAGGAATAAGCTGCAAGGGTGGGGGGATAAATAAATAATCTTAAAAATAAATAAATAAATAAATTCTATATGAATTAAAGAGTGAAATACACAGAGAAAACTATAAAACCTTTAGAAGACTGTTGCAGTTTTAAAACATGGCTCCCAAATTCTTTGACCCTTCTCCCATCAAGCTCTGTGACACTTGACTAATTTATTGTGGTAGAAAAGACCCTGGGTTAGTTTCTGGCCCCAGCGGTTCAGAAACTGGTAGTTTTCAATTCTCTTCCTATTTCTTGGAACATGGCATTTGCTCTTGGAAGTCAACCATCATGATTGAGGAAGCACAAGCACATGCCACCCTATGGAAAGACTCTTGAAGATGGAAATTGACAGGTAGCACCAACCTATCAGCCACGTGGCGGAAGTAGATCCTCTCTTTAGTTCTGGACAAGCCAACCAGTTGACACTGCATGGAACAAAGACAAGATGTCGCCACCCAGCCCTGCCCACATTATTTTAAGCTATGATGGTGTGCAGTAGTTTGTACCGATAGTAGGGTTACCGCAGTAACAAACATCTAATAGGCTTTAGGACTAGGCAGCAAGAAGAAGCAGTAAGGGCCTTGAGGAGGTTGTCAGTGGGGGCTTAAAGGAAAGTAAGGAAAATCTTACTGGAACATAGAAGAAAGAGGACAGATGCTAGAATATTTGGCAACACTATTAACTGCAGTAACATCGAAAACAGGAAATATACTTGATGAACTCAATTAAATGGCTAAGGAGATTTCAAGACAAAGTAATGAAGTGCCACATGACTTCTCCTCACTGTCTATGATATAATTCAGGACAAGAGAGATGAACTCAAAACAAACAAACAAACAAACAACAAAACCCACCACAAAATATAAAAGAGCTTAGGACTTGTAGGCTCACAAATATAATTGTTTCTCATTGCCAGTCTCTCCAGAGGCAAAAGATTCTAATTAAGAAAGGCCAAACCCCAAATCCAGAATGGGACAATAAAATCCTTTGTTAAAATGTCAGAAAGGTAAGATCATGATTAATAGACTCTTTCAAATAAAAAACCCTCTATGGGGAAACAAATGTGGCTCTACCAATTGGGCTCCCATCTACCATACCGGAAGTCCAGGGTTCGATGCCCTGGGCTCCCTAGTGAGGGCAAGCTAGCCCACGTGGAATGCCAGCCCATGTGGGAATGCTGCCCAATGCAGGAGTGCTGCCCGGTTTGGGAATTGCCACTCAGCACCGGAATGCTGCCCCGTGCAGGAGTGCTGGCCGACGCGGAGAGTTGGCACAGCAAGATGATGCAACAAGAGACACAGAGGAGAGAAAATAAGAAGACATAACAGAACAGGGAGTTGAGCTGGTGCTAGAGAATAATCGCCTCTCTCATTCCGGAAGGTCCCAGAATTGGTTCCCAGCGCTGCCTAATGAGAATACAAGCAGACACAGAAGAACACACAACATATGGACAGAGAGCAGACAACAGGATGAATGGGGGTGGGGGGGAGAGAAATAAATAAAAGAAATCTTAAAAAAAAAAAAAGGGCCCTGTAAGGATTCTGAGGGGAGGGAGAGGGAAGAATAGGTATAATATGGGGCATTTTTGAGACACTGAAATTGTCCTGCGTGACACTGCAATGATGGATACAGGCCATTACATATTTTGTCATAACCTACAAAGTTGTGTGTGATAGAGTGTAAACTATAATGTAAACTATAGTCCACAGTTAGTAGCAATGCTTCAATACGTGCTCATCAGTTTTAGCAAATGTACGACACTAATGAAAGTTGTAGATATGGTAAAGTGTGGGAGGGGCAGGGGGTGGAGCATATGGGAATCCCCTATATATTTTATGTAACATTTATGTAATCTAAAGCTTCTTAAAAAAATAACAACAAAAATAAAGCCCTCTAAGGATCTTAAGGGCATGCCTCATAGATTTTCTCCCTTAATTAACATAACTTTTAAGAATCTTAAGAGCATTGTCATAGAGCAGCTCTATAGGAAACCCAACACAGAAGAGCTTATCTTTAAGAGATTTGTTGTAGCTTTTTCTAATGAAGTAAACCTGATAATATTCACAGAAAATCCCTCAAGGTTGTAAGAGAATCATTCTGGTGGAATCACTACCAGCTTGGACAAAAAAGGGACAGTATGGTACAAATTGAAAAGAATCCTTTGGATCGCGACCTTTTACAGGCAGAAAGACAGCTAAGAAAGCAACCTCAATTTTCTTACAGAAAGGATGATTCAGAGGACAAAACCAAGAGCCATGGAAAACAACTCCCAGAAAGTTAGATTGAACCTAATTAAGAAGTTGGAAAAAATAAATAAATTTGGATAATGGGAAAAAAAAAGAAGTTGGCAACATGTGACCAGCTGGATTTCAGCATTTCTATAGACCCAGGACTGCTGCGTCTTGAGTTTTCCTCCCTTTTGGATGGAAGTATCTATAAAAGTTATCCTATGCCTGTCACTTACTATATGTTGGGTCTATGAGAAGCAGACAAGTTGTTTCTTCACTTTTTAGTTCACCATCTAGATCAAAAAGAATCATACCTGAGAAAGTACACCTGAGAGGCCTCATATGCACCTTGGACCAGATTTACATGGTGAGATCCTGAACCCTGAGCCTGTTGCTATTTTGATGGGGAATCTTGCAAGGGGAAGAATAAATTTGCAAGTGGAAAAAACATAAATAATGTATTTCCAGAGAGCAGACTGAGACTGAGGCAGCTCTATAATATGGTTTCAAAATTCGACACTTCTCCCATTGAGAGGTGTGGTCTAATTCCCCGCTCTTGAATCTGGGCTCTGTAACTGATTGTTCAATAGATTATAGTGGAAATGATCCTAATTTCTAGACTCAGGCCTTAAGAAAATGGGAACTTCACTTCCTGCCCCTTGGTATACATATGCTTGGAACCCAGCCACCATGATTCCAGAAAGCCTAAACTACCCTTTGGAAAGGTTATCTGGAACCAACAGCCAGCACTGATTTGGCTAGCCATGTGAATGAGCCATCCTAGAAATGGATTCTCCAGTCCCAAGTGAGACACTCCAGGTGATGCCCTGTACAGAAGCAATGAATTGTCTAAATTTTAATATAGTTGAGGATATCACTCTTTCCTTTTTTGGTTTTATGCTTATTGTCTTACTTAAAAAGTTCTTTTAATCTTGAGGTCATAAAGATATTTTTCTATAACATAATGCTTTGGTTTTCTTTTGTATCCATGAAATTAGAATTGGATGCTGTTAAAAAAAAAATTCAGAGAACAACAACAAAAAAGAGTTCTTGATAGCAGATGTAAATTTCCAAGAGTGGGGAAGTAGATTATAAGCATTTCCCAAATGAATGTAGCTACATAAAATCCTTTTATGCAGAACAATTTTGCAGGACTGGTTTTCCACCAAACATATTTTGGGAAATTCCACTGATGTAACAAATAATTTTAAAAATAAGATGACAAATTAAACCTCAGTACATAGTTTGGAAGATACAGTTGAAAAAGACTTGAAGAAAGTTGAACAAAAAGAGAATAGGAGAGAAGGGAGAAGGGGTAAGAATATTAGAGGGCCTGTTTAAGAGGTCCAGCATCTGAAATATGAGGTATGCCAGAAAGAATAAAGAGAGAAAAAGGAGTAGGAGAAAATCGTTGATGAAATAATTTAAGAAAATGTCATCAAACTAAAAAATGGAATGGGCCCATCAAGTGTCCGATAGGTTAGGTGAAAATTCTCATATCCAAGATGGAATTTTAGAATACTTGGCAGAAAGAGACACTTCAAAGAAAGTAAACAGGTTTCATACAACACTAAGAATGAAACTCTAAGAGGAAGACATGGGAAAGAGCAAACGAGGGATCTAACACAAAAGAACTAGCAACTCTCAAAGAACTCAGAAGATTTCGAATAGATTCTGATGTGGATAGAATATCTAATGTGTTTTAATGTTAGAGATATATATAGTAGGAAGAGAGTTTAGGGTTGAATTAATAAGTACATAGAAAAACAAATAAAGTAAATAGATAACTTTCTCTTGAAAACAAAGTGTTACGCACCAAAGGAAAAGTAATCATAGTACAGTACATGGCTCAATTGAGAAGAGTATTTAAATAGTCATAATAACAAAAACACTGAATTTTTATCTAATCAAATTTATATTATCACTATATTGGGATACAGAAGTATGTATGGGTAGGTATGGGGCAAGATTAAGGAGAATTAAATCCTCATCTTCTATAGTAGGTAATCAATAGAAAAATGTCTAAAGCTGAAAAAGATATATGGAGTTGATTAAAAGAATCAGCTGAATTGAAAGAGACTGCCTCTGGAGATCAGTAAGTAGCAGGGGACTGGGGAGAAGTTTGTTTTGTTTTTGTAATACGTCTTGTAGCTCTACTGTTCTTTAAACTATGACCATGTATAATGCTGGTAAAAAAACATATACAGGGCGGCGGACTTGGCCCAGTGGTTAGGGCATCTGTCTACCACATGGGAGGTCCGCGGTTCAAACCCTGGGCCTCCTTGATCCTTGTGGAGCTGGCCCATGCGCAGTGCTGATGCGTGCAAGGAGTGCCATGCCATGCAGGGGTGTCCCCTGCATAGGGGAGCCCCACGCACAAGGAGTGTGCCCCGTAAGGAGAGCTGCCCAGTGTGAAAGAAAGTGCAACCTGCCCAGGAATGGTGCCGCACACACAGAGAGCTGACACAAGATGACGCAACGAAAAGAAACACAGATTCCTGTGCCGCTGACGACACAGCAAATAGACAGAGAGAACAGACAACTGGGATGGGGGGGTGGGGGAGAGAAATAAATAAATAAATATTTTTTAAAAACCATATACATATATTTTTAGGAGGTATCAGCGATTGAACCTGGGACCTTGTACATGGGAAGCAGGTGCTCAACCACCGAGCCACATCTGTTTCCCTCAAAATAATTTTTAAAAGGTTATGCAGGGAAGCAGATGTGGCTGAAGCAACTAGACTCCCACTTACCACATGAAAGGTCCCAGGTTCAGTTCCTGGTGCCTTCTGGAGAAGACAAGAAAGACAGTGAGCTGTTGCGATGGGCTGGCGCAACAAAATGATGCACCAAGAGACACAAGGAGGAAAACATAACGAGACACACAACAAAGCAGGGAGTGGAGGTAGCTCAAGTGATTGGGCATCTCCCTCCCACATGGGAGGTTCTGGGTTTGTTCCTGGTGCCTCCTTAAAAGGAAGACGAGCACACAATGAACAGAAACAGTGGGTGCAGGCAACAAGGGGGTAAGGAGAAATAAATAATAAAATAAATCTTTAAAAAAATGTTATGTAGGTAAAAAAATGAAAGGTAGGTAACAAAGGATACAGTGTGACATATAGCATTCAATATAAGATAGCTTTTATTGTTCATATTTGAAGGGAATATAAAGGCAACTATGTCTAATCACATTATTGTATTGAAACTGAGGCTCAGAGGGGGAAGTGAGATTAGTATTACATAGAGTGAGCCAAGGCCCAGTCATGAGACAGTAACACAGTGATTAGCCAAAACTGCTATCACCTGGCATGAGCAGGAGACAAGGATACAAAGAAGCTTCCACCTTAGCTAGACTGTGAGATCCAGGCAAAGGGAGGGAGGCTAGCAAGAGATTGCCAGTACAGATAGTGTGCATTATTTAAAAGGAATAGTGAGGCACAGTCATGAAAGTCCTGGTGCTGGGGGTCTTATTATTGTTGAAAAGGCACCTAAATGGTATCTGGAATGAAGTGGCCTAAAACAAGCAGGTATACAGGCATCTAGGGGGCATGTAATCAGATTGGAAAATGTCATCAGTATTTTCACCCAGGTGGACAACTGTCCTTACATTCTCCTCTATGGAGCTCAGGGGTAAGGCGCCTGACACTTTTAGACTAAAACAAATCTAGTAATTGACTGGAGCTGAATGCAGATAACATATTTGGAGAAATCATATGATAGGACCCTGACTACAGATGTATACATGCTACAGGCAGGCTCCACTGACTTCTTAAGGTTATTTGGAGAGGAAATAATGACAGGGCCTTTCCTTGAAGTTCTAACATTATAGGATTTAGGCCAAGACATACTCAAACCATTCTAAGAAAATGACCATCCTAACTTCCATGGACATCATTCCAATTGCTTAGACCTCTCTAAAGATGGCAGAGTGTCTGCAAGTAATAAGAGTAAGGTTTGACACAGGTATTTTAATTTATACATAAAACATGAAATGAGTATTGTTCTTTATAGTTATCTCATTGGGAGGCTATACATCCATTCTAAAGGGGTAACTCATAGCTTTCAGAGTTTATGAAATGGGAATAGATATACATAACTCAGACCTATTCACCTTAGCACCACATTTTGCTTTGAATCAACCATTTGGTGGATGGTCTCCAAAATTAAGTTCACTATCCTAGAACTAAGATTTGTCACCATCAGTGATGTTAAAATAAAATCAGAGGAGTTCCAGACATACTTGAGTGGTGGCAGCACTACTGTGATAAGCACATGGTCTGTGGAAGACACCTCTAACAAGGCAGGGTCCCTAACTGGGAAGGATGATTATTGTTACAAACTGGGCCAGGGATCTCCTCGTGCTGGGCCTGCACCTGCTCCAGGTCCCCAACACCAAGTTCAAAGAACACCTACCCAAGTTTCTTTGATTGTTATGACAGATCGAAGGTTTCTCTCAGACTATTTCAAATGCCAAAGATAAAAAATTTTTAAAGACTCTACTTAGGTTTACAAATGGACAGGGGCTAATTATTGGTGTGAGGTAAGAAAAAGTATAGATTCTGGGGCCTGGAGCTTGTAACAGCTAGTTCCGTGATCAGCTCTTACCTGTGGGGGCCTGCATGGCTGAGCTGGGGATGGTGGCAGCATCTTGGGGCACAGTGCTGGTATCCGGTTCAGGGGTGCTGGTTGTTGGTGAGGTGGGTGGTGGGTTCAGCAAAGTCCGAGGTTTCCTCTGTCAAAATGGATGGGGAAAAGTTTGCTACCCATGATAGGTCACTTGTCTTCTCATTCCTCTATTCCTAGCACTTAATTCATTCATTTGTGCATGGGACTGTTTTATCTTTCTACACAGGCTCTAAACTAATGTTACACACATAGTAGATGCTTAGTAAACACTTTCTTGTACAAGACTCTGAGCTTCTGCAGAGCCAGAGCTTAACTCACTGCTTTTTACACAAGATTCAATATTACCATATAAAGGTCTAGATCCTTTATTAGTTGTGAAGACAAAAACAAAAAGGAAAAAAATATTGCTATGGCTTAAGTCTACCTTTTTTTTCTTGATTTTTTTGTTTTTGTTTTTTTTAGCTTAAGCCTGCTTTGATGTTATCTTGTACTTTATTTCTCTCCCTTTAAAAGTGGAAAATGTCCCTTCCCCTAATTCTACAAACTACTTCCCTGCCTGCCTCTTTAGATCATTATGTTATTCCTACCTTAGATCTTATATTCAAGTAATATCTAACTATATTAGTTCTCTAAAAACTGCAGTTTTACCTGCTCCATGCCTTTACAATAACAAACTATCCCTTCTGCATAGAATGACCTTTTTTCCTTTTTGCACTCTTACAAATTTCTGTTCATTCAGGAAGCTTTCCAAAATTCCCAAGTTAATTACTATCTCTTCTATGCTACTTCTGTACTCTGTGTTGTTGCATTTATCACAATAAATTGTCATTATATGTTTACATACCAATGTTCCCTATTGCCCTACAGCTCCTCAAGGGTCTGATTCATCTCTGAGTTCCATGCTAGGCACGTACCATGCTAGGCATATAATAAGTCTCAATATTTTTCAATGAAATATATAGTATAGGTCACCATTAATGGGGGAAGTAATAAGGAAGATTTGAGAGAAATCTCTTATCTCTTCTTTGCTGTTGAGGTTAGGATCTGGAGAGAAGTAGTTGTAGGATATCAGAAGTTTCTTTCCAAGAAATAGTTTCTAAAAGACTTTCTGAATGCAAGGAAAACAAAACCATCACCAGAATTCAGAAATCTCTTTTTACTAAATCTACCGTACAGATTCCACTGCTAGGAGCTGTTTAATGCAATCTGCTTTCTAGAAGTATACTATCTAAAGAGACAACACCAATGACAGCAGGTATATAAAAGGATGGCCTTGTCTGTGAAAGCAATAAGGCTGCAAACCCTTTTACAACATTAAGCTCCAAATAAGTAATGAGTCAGGGAAGAAGGCAAATACCAGCTAAACTTCACTGAGCTGGTGGTAGGATTTCATGGGTTCCTGAAGGAAAAAAGCAGAAAGATGGAAGGCATCATTACTGTTTGAGAGAGATGCATTTACATGTACTATTCCTATTGGCACATTACCTCATCTCCATTTTATGAATGAAAGCACTGGACCTCAGAGAAACAAACCCAAGAAAATTCCAAAGTCATAAAGTTGGTAAACAATGGAGTCTATCTGGCTTCAAAGCCTAGGCTCCAGCCACAGCACCATTTTACTTCTGAAAGGCATATAAGGCTTGTGGGTGAAGTGGAAGAAATATACACTTGTAGGAGAAGGTAAAAGAACAGGGAGGGGAATTAGGTGGTCAATACCAGGACATCAAATATAGGATAATGAGAATTATGATTATCAAGAAGGTTGGAAAGAAATAAAGAAGACTGTTCTGTCTGAGGGCACAGAGCAGAGGCAATCATAGAATCATAATTGTGGGTTTTCTTAAACACCATTTAATTCAACCATCCATCCAAAACTTCTACTTCTTTCTCCCTGAAAACATCCCCTCCAAATGGTAATCCAGTCCCTGATGAAATACCTCTAGAGATGGGGGGCTCACTACTTATGCTTTTGGATAGATTTAACTTTTCCTTTTATGTTAACACAAAACCTATCTGCTTGAGTTTCTGCTTATTGGTCTGGTTCTGTCTTCGGAGCCCCACTGACAAACCTGCTCCCTCTTTATCTTGATTGTCTTTAAGATGTACTCATATTCAAATTATGGCTTCTCTGGCCTCAGCATCCCTTAGGGCCTTTAGCCTTTCCTCTACAACTTTAGAGTAAAAAGAGAGTAATAGAGACAAAAATGAATCAGGTCCTAGGTTAGAGGTTAATGGTGAAAGATCAGAAGAGGCATATGTGCTACACAAAGGTCAGGATATGACATCGAGAATTCAAAGCCAATAAATAAGAGAAAACTGAGGTTGGTAACATTATGATGAAAATCATCCATTCATCCATCCATCCACCCCCCCACCCACCCATCCATTTTGTATCTACCCAACATCTTACAAGTGACTAAGATGCAAGCTACTGCAGGAGAAACAAGATAAAAAAAATTAAGTTCTTAATCTTGAGGTTACATTCCAGGAAGACAGAAGTCAGCTGGAATGACTAAACAAACAAACAAATGAACAAACAAACAAACAAATAAAACCTATAGAAGAACTTATCAGACTAGGGAATGACATGCCAAGGAAGAAGTGATATCAATACCACATTGGAACTCATGCAGTCTAATTCTGGAGGGAGATTCAGAGAGTGGAGGAGATAATGTCAAAGGAGGCTCCAGAGAGCAGCTGAGAAGCTTTCTTTCTATATTGATGGCTCGCCTAGGGAGATAACTAATGAAGAACAATCCTAATGAAGAACTGTCCTGACTAAGAGGAACTGATACTTTCAGTAACAGTAACTGATAATTTCAGCACTTTCAGTGCTCAGTGACGCATGACTCAGCAGTCTTTTCCCACACTAGAGGTAAGTATTATCTCCCTCAGAAAAAGTGAGAGTGACTGTGGTAGGGCAGCAGTGACCTGCAGTTAGAAGAGCTGGGGACCAATCTCTGCAGCCTTTGCCATTTACTAGCTATCCTAGGGAAGTCATTTCACATTTCTAAGTCACAGCTTAACTGTAAATAAGAGTAATACTACTGATTTTATAAGGGGTTTGTGAAGATCATGTGATAAGTAGGTAACAGTGTCCAATACAAAGCATGAAACCTGGTAGGTATTCAATAATTCTTTTTAGAAGAGAGGATGAGGATAGAAAAATAAATACATTATAGAATCAATTTTCTCTCTCTCTTCACATGCCTGGGCATCGACTTTTGGGAAGGTTAACATAGATCATGGCCTTCTTACTTATGGAAGATGTTAGATCAGAATCCTCTCAAAAGTGAGAAACTTTCCTAGTCAAAATTTATTTCCCATCCCATCACTAATATTATCAACTTCCAGGTAAGTAGGATAAGTGAGGGTGATAATCTAGGTGATTCTTCTTCAAAGCACACACAAGGTGGAGAAGAGGGTCAGACATGCCCTTTTCCAAGATGGATGATATAGATGAGTTATCCCTTTTTAACCACTATTCCTTTCTATGGAAATCCACATTTTTACCTACCTTACTGCCAGGTTTGGGACCCCTCTTCTTTGGGAATTTCAAAGGTTCAGCTGACTTGGATGGGGTGGAGATGGGATGGGGAATTAGGGTCTTGGGTGTCCGGCCCCGCTTCTTTCCTGGTTTACGCCCCCTCTGCCCTGGTTGATGCTCCAAGACAGTTTTGGTGCTGCTCTGGATGCTGGGCTTCTCAGTGTTCACATCAGACGCAGGATAGGGATTCTTTGGAATCACAACTGCAAGAAAAAGACTCATGCTATCACCTCCTCCTTCCCCCTGAATGCCCATCCCAGCCAGAAGGAAAAAGGACTTGCCAGCTCTGCTCAGATAGTTTTATACCTAGGAGCTAGTTCCCTGGCATTTGGCCCAATGTTGGAAAAATCTCAAAAGAGAAATGAATTTAGTTTGGCTAGAGTTGGAAGTTTTAAATTATTTCTGGCAGATGAGGAAAAAATGATAAAATTTTCTTTCCAAGGTATCTTAGAGCTAAGTTGAAGTCGAGGCATACCAACAGAACCATAGGCTTGGAGTTGGAAGTGTACAATCCTCTCCTGCTAAGAATGAAGATCTGAGGCTCAGAAGAGGAAATGATGCCTTCCCCAGGTCACACAGTAAGTGGGGATAAGGACTGAAGTTTTGAGACTGAGCCCTAACAACCAAGTCAGGGGCTTTTTATATTAATCTACTTGAAGTTTTAGTATACTACTGCAGTGTGGAATACTGAAACAGATGGAGATATAAATCTGACAGCATTTCTCCTTACCTTAAAAACCTTTGCTCCCTATTACTTTTAAGGCAAAAACGCACAACCTTTACCCTGTTATCGAAGCACTTTGTGACTCTGCCCCTACCTTGTTCTTCAGTCATATCTGATGTTACTTTCCACCATCCACCTCTACAATCCAACTACACTGTTTTCTGGACACTATTCCTTTACAAAGCTGAACTCTCAATCCTCATCAGTGTCAAATATATCAACACTAAGGGACACCACCTTATTGAGACCTTCTCAGACCAGCTCCCAACTAAGTGAAAATTCCCTCCCACCACCCTGCATCTGCAAAGCATTAGGTAGATATCTCAGTTAGAGCACATCTCAATTTTACTCAAATCATCTGTTTCCTTCTAAAACTGAGAATTCTTGAGGTAAGGGATATCTAATTCATTCCACAAATACCTACTGAGCAGTTACTACAGGTTAGGCACTGTTCTAAGCCCTGGGGATAGAACAGTGAACAAAAAGACATCTTTTCTATGCTCATGGAGCTTACCTACTAATGGAGCAGACAGAAAATAAACGAACAAAGAAATATACAATACAATGCCAGATAGTTGTAAGTACTATGATGAAAACTAAAATAAGATAAGGAGATAGGTTGGGAAGGGGTACTATTTTAGATAGAATAATAAGGGAAGTTATTTCTGAGGAGATAACACTTGCATAGAGCCCCAAAATGAGGTAACCGCACAAGTTTTATGAAGATCTGATGGAATAAAGTTCCAAGTTGAAGGTATAACGAGTACAAAGATTCTGAGGTGGAAATGTGTTTCAAGAATAGAAGGGAGGTAAGTATGGCTAGAACTGACTGAGCAAAAGTGAGAGTGGAGGAAAATTAGGTTAGAGAAAGAGTAGCAGTAAGATTGTACAGAACCTCATAGGTTGTGAATGAATGTGAACTTATTTTAGTATGAAGGAAAGCAGGGGAGGAACACTACACCAGGGGTTCTTAACCTTTTTTGTTCCATGGACCCCTTTGCCAGTCAGGTGAAAGCCATGGGCCCCTTACCAAGTCCATACTATACTGTGCCTTATTTAATAAATATATCATACCTGTACCAACATGTCCCCACAAGAATAATGTTTTTTTGAATTTAAATTCAAGCTCATGGACCCCTTGTTAAGAAGCCCTGCTCTACACTGTATGTATGGGGGATTATGGTGGTTTGAAGCTGAAATACGTTCTTAAATCTAATCCATTCCTGTGGGTGGGAACCCATTGTAAGAAGGACCTTTTGATGAGCTTACTTTAGTTAAGGTGTGACCCACCTCAATCAGGATGGGTCTTAATCCCATTTTTGGAATCCTTTATAAACTAATGAATTAAGATGTGAGAGAGAAAGCCACAGAAGTAAGAAGCTGAAATCAGTGAAACCCAGAAGAGAAGGGAGGGACCAGCAGACACTGTCATGTGCCTTGCCTTGTGACAAAGGAGCCAAGGATTGCTGGCAGTTGGTCTTTGGGAAGAAGCATCATCTTGATGCTCTGATTTGGATATTTTCCCAGCCTCAAAACTGTAAATGAATAAATTCCCATTGTTTAACCTGACCCATTTCATGGTATTTGCTTTGAGCAGCCTACAAAACTAAAACAGGGATTTGGGGGATTTTATTAAGTACCTCATAAAAGACATATCCAAGTCTTAATTCAATTCCTATGAGTGTTAGCCCATTTGTAAAACAGTAGTTTTGAGTATGTTAAGATGAGTTGGGGGGGGTGTAGAGAGTGGGGTATATGGGAACCTCTTATATTTGTTAACGTAACATTTTGTGTGATCTATGTTATCTTTAAAAAAATTTTTTAATATGGTGAAAAAAATACAAAAGAAGAGGTGAGTTAGAGTTGCGACTCATTTGTGAACAGGATGTTCAAAGATCAATTTAGGTGTGGCCAAACAGAATCAAGATGGGCCTTAATCCATATGAGGCCTTATAAAGAAGAAACTGGACATGTGAGTAGAAGTCAGAAATCAGAGAAAGACACAGGAAGAAACCAAGGATGTTACCAGGTGATGGAGGAATGCTATCATCAGAATGTTGCTAACTCTGGGAGAAAGCATGGCTTTGCCAATATCTTGGTTTTGGACTCCTAGCCTTGAAACTATGAGCCGATAAATTCTTGTAATGTAAACCAACCCACTGTGTAGTATTTGTCATAGTAGCTCTGGCAAATTAAGATAAGGGGAAACTGATTAATAAGCTATTGTAGTGGTAGATAGTAGATGATGGGCAATTCTTATGCTTATAAGCATATAATAGATCATGGCAATGTTGCTGATGCTACAAAAAGAAAAAGCCAGATAAATTCTTTTAAAAGACATTGCAGAGCTACAGAAATCATAATTAGATGAACTATAATTCCAGATAGAGGAAACGGCCCTTTTGATGGAGCTGGTATTTTTTCCTTCACTGAGGGCATATGCCAATTTTAGACATGGACTATGCAGAGGAGTTCTACCTGGATATGTGTGGCCAATTTTTCCCAGGGGCATTTGCTGAGTTATGAGCCTACACATGGGACCTGCAAAGCTAGGCTGAGAGCTTAAAGGCAGAACAAAATCACCCATAATCTTGTGGTTTTAGGAGACAAAGTCCCACTAGAAGAAGAAGGCCTACTTCAAACACAAAGCTGCTCTCTGCATCAAGATATATGCAATATTTTGGAAGTACTAGGATTAAAAGGTAAAAATACTAGGTCTAGAGCCTCTCAAAGATAGGACAATCTCCTGCAATTTTTCATGAATGAGACAGAGATCTGTTGGGTTCTCAATTAAAAGCCCAAGAGGGCCCATCCCCCAGGAACAGGGATAAACTAGAGGTACAATCCAGCCCTGATCAAGTTCAATCCATGATTACCCTATTAGTCTAAGAGAGGAAAGGAAGAAATCTTTCTGATGGAAGATATGAGCTGGAACTTCAATAGTTATCTTACATAAAATTCCCAATATATATTAAAAATTATTAGATTAAAAAATAGGGGAAAAGATGAACAAAATGTAAAACAGATGGATAATGCCTAGAGAAAATTGGAATATATAAAAAAATTAAATGTACATCCTAGAGATAAAAAGTAAAATATTAGAAATTAGGAACTCATTGGATGGGTTTAAGCACAAATAAGATTCAGCAGAAGACAGGATTAGTGAACTTGAAGAAAGGTCAATAAAAAACACCCAAAGTAAAGTAGTAAGAAAATGAATATGGAAAAGTAGATTAGATTCCTGATTTCAAAACTTACTATAAAGCCAAAAATCAAAATAGTGTGGTACTTACTTGTATAAAGGTAGACATATAATCCAATGGGATAAAACTCAGAATCCAGAAATAAACCCACATACCCAAAACTGAATGGTTTTTGACAAGGATGCCACATCCATTCAGTGGAAAAAGAATAGTCTCTTCAACAAATGGGGCTGGGAAAATTGGATATCAACAAGCTGAAGAAAGAAACCAGATGCCTACCTTACACCATACACAAAAATTAGCTCAAAATGAATCAACATCCTAAACAGAAGAGCTAAAACCATAAAACTCTTAAAAGAAAAAAATAGGGTAAAATCCTCATGACCTTGGATTTGGCAATATATTCTTAGATATGACAACAAAAGCATGAGCGACAGATAAATTCAACTTCGTCAAAATCCAACTTCCGTGCATCAAAGGACATATCAAGAAAGTAAAAAGACAACCTACAGAATTGGAGAAAATAGTTGCCAATCATGTCTCATAAGTATTTAATATCCAGAATATATAAAGAATTCTTATAATACAACAAAAAAGAAAAACTACCCAGTTTAAAAAAAGGCAAAGACAAGCTAACACAGAACCAATTTGCAAAGGCCATGAAAGGTGTTTTTCATTTGGTTTGTTTGGTTTTGTTATCTTCTGGCACTCAAGAAATCTGTTATAACAGGAGCTGGATACAAACTCAAGGAATAGATAGTTCAGGGACTAAATGCCAGAGTTAACACTTTAAAATAATAAAATGAATAGTGTGTAACAAAAGATTAAAAGACAAACAAAGAAACAGGAAATGATGGCAAAGGAACAGGATAAAAATCTAGGAAATATCAACAATGAAGATCAGACTGGATATACCAAAGACCTTAAACAACACATTTGAAATGAGTTAGGCTGAGGAACAGAAAGAAAAAACAATTAAAAACCCCAAAATAGGCTAAAAGACCTGTGGGATATGATCAAGCATACTATTACATACATTATGGGAGTCCTAGAAGTAGAAGAAAGAGAGAAAGGGGCAGAAAGAATATGCATAGAAATAATGGCAAAAAAATCCCCGAACTTATCAAAAGACTGACTATTCATACCCAAGAATCCCAAAGAACCCCAAACAGGATAAACTCTAAGAAAAACATGCCCAGAACATAGTAGTCAAACTGTCGGATGCAAAGGAGAAGGAGAAAGTTGTAAAAGCTGCAAGAGAAAAGCAATGTGTTATGTATAAGAGTCCTAATAAGATTAATGTCAATTTCTCATCAGAAAGGCGAGAATGCAGTGGGACTAAATATTTAAAGTATTGAAATGATACAATTACCAATCAAGAATTTTATATTCAGTGAGATTATCTTCCAAAAACAGGGGAGAGAGTAAGATATTCCCTGATAAGCAGAAGTTGAGGGAGTTTGTTAACCCTGGATGTGCCCTACATGCCCTGCTAAAGGGAGTTTCAGAATGAAAGGAAAGGACACTAGCCAATGCATCAAAGCAGAATAAAGAAATAAAGATCCCTGTGTAAAGATAATCACATGGCTAATGATAACAGACAATACTATTGTACTGTAATGTTTGTACACAAGTCTACTTTTTACTTCTTACAGTTTCTAAAATGTAAATGCATAAAAAGCAATTCTATGATTCTGGATATACAATGTATAAAGATCTAATTTTTAACAACTACAACAAAAAGGTAGGGGATGGAAAGGTATAGGAACAGTGTTTGCATATGCTATTGAAGTTAAGTTAGTACAATATCAAACCTGACTGTTATAGATTTAGGATGTTAAATTTTATCCCCATGCTAACAAATAAAATATATGAAAAATACATACAAAGAAATAAGGTACTCAAAATGATACAATACAAAAAATTAAATAGGAAGATGGCACTGTCAAGAATAGTTGGTATCCATGTCCGAGGTCAAGCAACATCCACCCAGACACACACAAAAAATCAAATAAATATGAAAGGAGGCCTTAAGGGAAGAACTGAGAGGCAAAATAGGTATAAAACTTACAAAAACCAGGTAACAAAATGGAAGAAGTACTGCATTATCAGTAATGACTTAAAATGTAAATGGATTAAATTCTTCAAACGGCAGAGATTGGCAGAATGGATAAAAAAGCATCACTGAACTATATGCTGCTTACAAGAGAGTCACGTTACATTCAAAGACATAAGTAAGTAGAAAGTGAAAGGATGACAAAAAAATATACCATGCAAACAATAAATAAAAGAGAGAAAAGTAGCTATGTCGATAGCAGATAAAATAGATTTAAAGTCCAATAGTGTTATGAGGGACAAGGAAGGTCACTATATACTGATAAAGGTGTCAATTCAACAAGAAAGCGTAATGATTATAAATACATACACACCTAATGGCAGAACTCCAAAATATATGAGGCAAATATTGATAGATTTGAAGGGAGAAACAGTTCTACTTAAATAGGAGACTTCAATACACCAATTTTAATGATGGATAGAATATCCAGACAGAATTTCAATAAGGAAATAAAAGACTTGAATGATACTATAAACCAACTAGACCTAACAGCAGAAAACACATTCTTCTCTAAGGTACATGGATCATTCTCCAATATAGATCATTTAGGTCACAAAAGAAGCCTCAATAAATTAAAAAATATTGAAATGGTACAATGTATTTTCTTTGGTCACAATATAATGAAACTAAAAATTAGTAATGGGGGAAAAATGGAAAACATACAGAATGTGGAAAATATGCTATGCATGCTTAAACAACAAGTGGGTCAAAACAAGAGAAATTAGGAAATACCTTGGGGCTAATGATAATGAAAATACAACATACCAAAACCTTTGCAAGGCAAAAAAGGCCATGCTGAGAGGGAGATTTATAGCTCCAAATATTAATATTAAAAAAAAAGAAATATCTCAAATCAGAGACCTAAACTCAGAACTAGAGGATATGGGAAAAGAAGAGCAAATTAATCCCAAAGCCAGCAGAAGGAAGGAAATGATAAAGATTAGACATAAGTGAAATAGAGAATAAAAAAATAACAGAGATTCAATGAAACTAAAAGTTGGCTCTTTGAAAAGATCAATAAAATTGATATACCCTTAGCTAGACTGACAAAGAAAAAAGAGAGACCATGCAAATGACTAAAATCAGAAATGAAAGGGGGACATTACTACCAGCCCCAGAGAAATAAAATGGATTATAAGTGAATACTATGAACTGTATGCAACAAATTAGATAACTTAAATGAAATGGACAAATTTCCAGAAATAACACAAACTACCTACAGTGGCTGAAGAAGAAAAAAAGCATCACAATAGATGAATAACAAATAAAGAGATGGATTCGGTAATCAAACACCTCCCAACAAAGAAAAGCCTAGGACTAAATGGTTTCCCTGGTGAATATTACCAAATACTTCAAGAAGAATTAACACCAACCCTGCTCAAACTCTTTCAAAAAATTGAAGAGGAGTAACATTCTCTAACTCATTCTATGAGGCCAGCATCACCCTCATACCAAAGGCAGATAAAGATACCATAGGAAAAGTAAATTATAGACCAATATTTTTTATGAATATAGATGTAAAAAGTTCTCAACAAAATACTAACAAACCAAATACAACAGCACATTAAAATAATTATACAATGTGATCAAGTGGGATTTATCCCTGGCATGCAAAGAAGGTTCAACGCAGGAAAATCAATTAATGTAATATACTACATTAATAGAATGAAGGAAAATTCAAACCACATGATCATCTCATTTGACACAGAAAAGGCATTTGATAAAATTCAGCACCTTCTTGATGAAAATACTATAAAATTAAGATTAGAAGGAAATTTCTCCACCATCATAAAAAGCATATATGAAAAACCCACAGCTATTCGACAGTGACAGACTGAAAGCCTTCCCTCTAAGATCAGGAAAGATAAGAATGCCCACTGTCACTACAGTTATTCAGTATTGTATTGGAAGTTCTTGCCAGAACAATTTGTCAAGAAAAAGAAAAAAAAGGGCATCCAAATAGGAAAGAAGTGAAACTTTCCCGATTTGAAGATGACCTCATCCCATATATAGAAAATCCTGAAAAATGTACAACAAAGCTAAAAGTTAATTAATGAATTCAGTAAAGTGGTGTGGACTAAGATCAACAGGCAAAAATCAGTAGCATTTCTATATCCTAGTAAATGAACAATCTGAAGAGGAAATTAAGAAAAACAATACATTTTTATTAGCAACTGGAAGAATCAAACATCTATGAATAAATATAACCAAGGATATAAAAGACATACATGGAAAATGACAAACTTTTGCTATAAGAAATCAAAGAAGATCTAAGTAATGGAAGAACATTCCATGCTCATAGATTGGAAGACTAAATATTATTAAGATATCAATTCTACCCAAAGTGATTTACAGATTCAATGCAATCCCAATCAAATTTTTTTGCAGAAATGGAAAAGGCAATCATCAATTTACATGGAAGGGTAAGGGGATTCAAGTTGTAAAACCATCTTTAAAAAGAAGTAAGTTAGAGTACTCACACCACCAATTTAAAAACTTGTTACAAAGCTGCAGTGATCAGAACAGCATGGTCTGACACAAGGACAGACATACAGAACAATGGTATTTAATTGAGATATTAGAAAAAGACTCAATTTCACAACAGTGTCAACTCTACTCAACTGGAAAAGAATAGTCTCTTCAACAAATAGTGCTGGGAAAACTGGACATCCATACACAAAAGAATAATAGATGACTCCTATCACACAACAAATACAAAAATTAAGTTGAAATGGATCAAAGACTTAAATGTAAAAACTGGTAGTATAAAACTCCTAGAAGAAAACACAGGGCAGGATCTTTAGGATATTGTATTACACAATGGTTTTTTAGACTTTAAACCAGAAGCACAAGCAAGAAAGGCAAAATAGATAAATAGGGATCCATGAAAATTAAAAACTCTTGTGCATTAAAGGACTTCATCATTCCTATAAAAAGACAACCTACTCAATGGGAGAAAATATTTGGAAACTACATATCTAATTAGGGTTTAATATCCAGAATTTATAAAGAAATCCTACAACTCAACCACAAAAAGACAAACAACCTAGTTAAAAAATGGGCAAGGGAAGCAGATTTGGCTCAACTGATAGAGCATCCACCTACCACATGGGAGGTCCAGGGTTCAAACCCATGGCCTCCTGATCAGTGTAGTGAGTTGGCCCACGTGCAGAACTGATGGGCGCAAGGAGTGCTGTGCCATGCAGGGATGTCCCCTGCGTAGGGGAGCCCCACTTTCAAGGAGTATGCCCTGCAAGGAGAACTGCCCCGTGTGAAAAAAGTGCAGCCTGCCCAGGAGAGGCACCGCACACATGGAAAGCTGACGCAGCAAGATGACACAACAAAAAGAGATGCAGATTCCTGGTGCCGCTGACAAGAATGCAATTGGACACAGAAGCACACGCTGCGAATGGACACAGAGAGCAGACAATGGGGGAGGAGAAGGGGAGAGAAATAAATAAAAAATAAATCTTTAAAAAAATGGGCAAAAGACTAGCATAGATGTTTCCCCAAAATGTCTATTTATGGACAAAAAAAGCACATGAAAAAATGTTCAATGTCATTAGCCATTAGAGAAATGCAAATCAAAACCATGAGATATCATTTCACACCTACTAGAATGACTACTACTAAAGAAGTGAAAAATAACAAGTGTGGGAAAGAATGTGGAGAAAAAGGAACACTTGTTCATTGTTGGTAAGAATGTAAAATGGTACGGCTGCTAAATGGTACGGCTGCTGTGGAAAACAGTTTGGTGGTTCTTCAGAAGTACTGAATTACCATATGACTCAGCAACCTAACTTTTAGGTATATACTGAAAAGAATAGAAAGCAGTGACATGAACAGAAAATGCACGCTGATGTTCATAGTGGCATTATTCAGAATTGTCAAAAGATGGAAGCAATGCAAGTGCCCATCAACAGAAGAATGGATAAACAAAATGTGGTATACACATATAATGTAATATTATTCAGCAATGAAAAGGAATAAAATTCCGATACAAGTGACAACATGGATGAATGTTAAAGACATCGTGTTGCATGAAATAAGCCAGAAAACAACAGACAAATATTCTATTAACTCAGTGATACAAAATAATTAGAACAAGCAAATTCATAGAGTCAGAAACTAGAATACAGGTTACCAGGAGCTGGGGGAGGTGTATAGAATGCAAAGTTAGTGCTTAATTGGTACAGTGTTTCCTGTTTGGGATGATGGAAATGTTTTGGTTAATGGATGGTGGTGATAATAGCACAATATTGTGAATGTAATTAACATCACTGAATTATATATCTGGATGTAGTCAAAAGGGAAATTTTAATTTGCACATATATTACTAAACTAAAAAGACAAAAAAACAGCCAGGGGACTGCACAATACAGACTGTGAAGCCCAATATAAATTATGGACAATAGTACAATTATACAATTATAATTATATATAAATACAATTATAATAATAGTCTCTCATCAACTATAACAAAGGTACTATTTAATACAAAATGTTAGTAATGAGGACAAATAAATGGGAACTCTGTATTTTCAGCATGACTTTTCTGTAAACCTATGTAGCAGTTTGATATGGTTATAAATTCCAAAAATAGATATTGGATTATGCTTGTAATCTGATCTGTACCTGGGCATGATTGTGTTATGATGAAGGCATGGCAAAGAACAGAGTTGAGGATTTCTGTTGTTGGAGTTTTGATGTTGGAGTTTGATGCTGAAGGCTTAAGCTAGAGCCCCAGAAAGTAAGCATGCAGAGAAAAGAGAAGCCAGCCCTAGGAAGAAAGGAACCTTGAACCCAGAGAAAAGCAAGCCCCAGGAATGTAGGAACTGAGGAAGCCTGAACCCTCACAGACATCGGCAGTCATCTTGCCCCAAATAGACTTTGGTGAGGGCAGTAACTTATGCTTTATGGCCTGGTATCTGTAAGCTCCTACCCCAAATAAATACCCTTTATAAAAACCAACCAAGTTCTGGTATTTGCATCAGCACCCCTCTGGCTGACTAATAAAACCTATAACTACTCTAATAAAAAATAAAAACAAAACAAAAAAGGGGCAAAGGACTTGAATAGATAATTCTCCAAAGAAGATATAAAATGGCCAATAAGCAACATGAAAAGATGTTCAGCATCATTAGTCATTAGAGAAATACAAATCAAAATTACAAGATACCACTTCACTCTAAGATGGTCGGTATATATATATTTTTAAATGGAAGAAGTGTTCTTGAGGATGTGGAGAAATTGGCGTCCTTGTATATTGGTGATGGTAAGTATGAAATGATGCAGCCACTAAGGAAAACAGTTTGGTGGTCCCCATTTGAACCTGGAAATTCCATTCCTAGACACTTACCCCAAAGAAATGAAAGCAGGGACTCAAATAGATAATTATTTGCCAGTGTTCAGATATAACAGCATTTTTCACCATAGCCAAAAGGTGGAAACAAAAACCAAGTATCCAAAAACTGATGAATGGATAAACAAAATGTGGCACAATACAATATTGTATTGTATTGTACAGACAATATAATACTATGCTAAGTGAAACAAGCTAGACACAAAAGGACAAATATGGTATGATTCCATGAAGTAAGGTATCTATAATATGGAAATTCATAGAGACAGAGAGTAGATTAGAGATTACCAGGAGCTGATAGGTGGAGGGGAAGGAGAATGGGGAATTGTTACTAGATGGGTACAGAGTTCCAGTTTTGGGTGATGAAAAATTTGGTAAATGTACTGATTTTGATATGGTACTATTGTTAGAAAATTTTCATTTAAAAAATACACACTAAATTTGAGGTGCAAAGGTACAGTATAAGTGCAGTTAATGTCAAATGGCTCAGGAAACAAATGTATTATACATAGAGAGAGACCGGTAATGCAAATGTGGTAAGTTAATATTTGGGATCTTGATGAAGTTAGGTAAACAGAAATTCTTTGTACTATTGCTGTAATTTTTCTATAAAGGTGAAATTACATCAAAATAAAAACTTTAAAAACTTCAGAGAGAGAAGACAGCATAGACACAGAGTTGCTCAAAAACAAAAAACAAAAACAAAAACAAAAACATGACTATAGGAAGACATATGGATAGTTTTGTGGGGCTAAGTCCCTAAGGAGCAGCAAGTTAAAAGAAAGGCTGGAGTCAGCTTGAGGAGAGTCTAAATGACACTTTGGAACCTACACAGGGTGGGTACTAAGATTATATATAGGGAAAAGGTATTACTAAGGTCCACTGTAAAGGTAGAAGCACATCTAAGGCAAGGCAGTCATTCTAGTAGCAGCACATAAAGGTATACAGAAGTGGTCTCTCTTCCTTGACAAACTTATGATCTGTGCACATATGTATATATCTATTTCTTATTCCCCTGGCCATAATGACCAATAATGGTGCTAAAAGGCAGACAGAAACTGTTAAGACCAAAAACAGAGAGGAAGTAGTTTGTACATGGTTGCTTCCTAATGACAACAGTTGGTTATTAATGGAGTTAATTTGGCTTAAAAGGAATTGGCATTTATTGAGGCCCTACTATAAAAGAGGTACCATACTGTGGGCAATAGCAAAATAGACTGTCATCATTGCCACTAAAATTTACTAGGGTGCATAAGCAAAATATACTGACAGATAACACAGTAGACTTTGAAGTTATGCTTCTTACGAATATATTTAGAAAATTTAAAAAATAAAGAAAAAAAAAGAAAAAAGAATATATTAGTATCCCTATTTAACAGATGAGGCAACTGACAGTTAAGTAACTTGGCCACAATCACATAAGTAATGTGGCAGGGCTGGAATTGGAATCCAGAATGTCTAACTCCAAAGTCTTTGCTCTTTCCATCATACCATATACCTTCCCACTTACTATTTTAAGATTCATTCATTAATTTAATTTGTTCATTCATTCATTCATTCAACAAACATTCTGTATTTTGCTAGGTTCTGTTGCATGAAGTAGGGGTACAGTGGTGAACAAAGTTTCTGCTCTCATGGAGCTTGTATTCTAGTATAAGACTGACAATAAACAAATAAATAAAAAAGTAATATCAGATGTGGTAAGTATTCTGAACAAAATAAAACTGAGCAATGTGATAAAGACTAATTGAGGTATGGTTAAAAAAGGCTCTTTGAGGAGGTGACATCTGAGCTGAAACTGGTATGCCAAGAAGGAATCAGATATGTGAGCATCTAGGGCAGTGTTCCAGGCAGAGGAAACAGCATACGCAAATACTCTATTGGAAATAATGAGGCTTGACTTGTTTAAGAAAGGAAAAGAATGCCAGAGATGACTTCAATAGGGTGATAAATGGAAAGAAGGGTACAAGATGGAGTCAGAAAAATAGGCTGAGTCAGATCATGTGGGGCCTCCTCGGTCATGGTAAGGATATGATAAGATTTACTCTTGAAAAAGAGTACCCTGTATACTCTGTGGAGAATGAAATATAGGAAAGCAAGATTGGAACCAGAAACATCCGGAGGCTACTGCAGAAGTCCATCCAAGGAGTAGTAGCTGAGATTAATGTGAAAGCTGCAAGGGTGAAAAGAAGTAGATAAATACAAGATATATTTTGTAAGTAGAGTTGACAGCAGTGCTGAATTAGATGGAGTGGGAAGAGAGAAAGAGGAATTCAGGATGAAATTTAGAGTTTTGCTCATTTACCTGGTAGGGAAGACTAGACAGAGCAGGTTCAAGAGGAGGCAGATTAGGATTAAGAATCTGTTTTGGCCATGTTATATTCCAGATTTAGCTATCCAACAGAGATGACAAGTAGGTAGCAAAATAAATGAGCCTGGAGCTCAGCAGAAAGGTCAAGGATAGAGATATACCTTTGGTAGACAGTATATAATGACATGGGATGAATGAAATCACTTAGGGAGAGAATGTATAGAGTAGAATAGAAGGAGGCCTAGGACAGAGCCCTGGGACACTTCAACAACTAGAGGCTGAGAAGAGAACACCAGCAAAAGGAGACTGAGAAGACATAGTTACCTAGAGAGTGAAATATCCTGCAAGCTGAGAAAGGGAGTATTTCGAGAGAGAGGCAAGTGATCAACTGTGATGAAAGTTGAAGAAGCTGGGCAAGATGAGGACAGAGAAGGATTTTTTTAAAAAATTAATTAATTTATTTTTAATGCTACATTAAAAAAATATGAGGCCCCCATATACCCCCCACCCCCCTTACCCCCCTCTTCCCATAACCACAACCTCCTCCATCATCATGGGACATTCGTTGCACTTGGTCAATACATCTCTGAGCACTGCTGCACCACGTGGTCAATGGTCCATACTATAGTCTACACTCTTCCCCAGGCCACCCAGTGGGCCCTGGGAGGACATACAATGTCCAGTAACTGTCCCTGCAGTACCATCCAGGACACCTCCAAGTCCTGAAAATGCCCCCACATCACATCTCCTCTTCCTATTCCCACCCTCGGCAGCTACCATGTCCACTTTCTCCATCTCAGTGTTACATTTACTTCCACTACTAATCACATTAGTTCCAGAATAGAGTATCAGTAAGTCCACTCTAATCCATACTCTCTTCCTCCATTCTGTGGACCCTGGGATGGCTATGTCCACTCCACCCCTCTATCAAGAGGGTGCCTCGACTCCACTTGGATGATGGATGCAATTCTCCTGTTTGCAGTCTTGGCTCCCTGGTGTGGTGGTTGACTTTCTTCACCTCCCTGTTAGCTGGCTGGGGTAAGTCCAATAAACCGGAGGGTAGGAGTTGCAAGTCTGAGAAGGATTTGATAACATGGAGGGCAATGCGTTCTTGGAAAGAGCAGCTACACTGGAATGGTGGGGGCAGAGGAGCAATTAGAGAGGTTGAGAAGAGAATGAAGTCAAGGAAATGGAAATAGTGGCCATAGATCTGTTCTGGCTTTTTTTTTTTTTTAGAGAAGTTTCACTGTGTGTGTGGTAGGCAGAATGACCCTCCAAAGATGTCCATGCCCTAACCCCTGAAACAGTAAATATGTTACTTTACATGTCAAAGAGATTTTTAAAAGTAAGTTTAAAAAAACAGCGTATCCTAGATTATAAGGTGGGTGCAACCAACCTAATTACATGAGTACTTAGAAGCAGAGAGGTAGGAGAGATGAGGTAGAAGGGAAGAGCAAAGAGATTGGACATATAAGGAGTGTTGACTTTGAAGGTGAAGGCGGCCATAAATAAGGGGATGTGAGCAGTCTCTAGAAGCTGCGTATGACCCCTAGGCAACACACAGCAAAGAAATGGGGACCCTAGTCCTCCAACTGTGTGGAACTGAATCCTACCAACAACCTGAATGAGCCTGGAAGCAGATTCCCTCCTGAAAGCTTCCAGATAAGAGCCCAGGTTGGCTGGCAATGATTATGGCCTTGTCACACCTGGAACAGAGAAATCAGTTGATCTAACCAAGACTTCTGATCTACAGAATTGTGAGAAAATAATTTTTGTTGTTTTCAGTCACTAAGTTTGTGGTGATTTGTTAAAGCTGCAACAGAAAAGTAATACAGTAGAACTTCAGAGACATGAGGAACTAGCTAGAAGGGAGATGCAAGGTCAATGGAGAGTTTTGAAAGATGGAGATAGAACATGTATTATGCTGATGATAATATTTTAGGAAGGAGGAGTTGGGGGAAGAAACCAGTGCTATAAATGAGAGAGGAAAGAAAGGATGCAAACAAGAGAACAAGGAGAGGGGTTGGCTTTTGACAGAGCAGGGACTCTTTATCTATTGTAATAGCAAGATAGGAACTATAAACTTAGCCATGGCTTCCCTGTGCTGTTCTGGTGCAGTTCTGCAAAAGCCTGCCTCTGGGGAATCAATGGTGACACTGAACTCTTCCCCTTGGATGTATACTATTGGTTCCTTAGAAGCAATTCATTCAAATACAAAGATCTCTTAGGAATATGGAGGTGAGAGTGCACCTTACATTTCTTTAGGGTCTTTTACACAGTGCATCATTCCAGTTCAGCTTGGATGAATGGCTAACGAGTGTGCTTTGGAGACATACAGACTTGGATTTAAATCCTATCTCCAATACATACTAGCTGTATGATATTGGGCAAGTCACAAACTCTTGGGGCATTAAAAAAAATCAGATTAATAATATTTATTTCACAACATTGTATGAGTTACAATAACCTAATTATAGTAAGAGAGTGATGTGATTCAAAAGTCAGATTCAGTGAAAAGTTTGTGGGCTTTGGAATAAAAAAGATCTGGTTTCTACCTTGGATCAGCTATCCCTAAGAGGTATGATCTTGTATAAGTCCCTTAATGTTTCTGAGTCTACTACCTCATCTGTAAAATGGAGATAACCTCCCTTATAGTGGTGCTTGAAAATTAAGTAAGCTGCAGTAAAGAACCCAAGACTTACCAGGTCCACAACCAATGTTTACTGTATTTCCTTCAATTCTCTTAATCCTTATGTCCTGGACTTTTGGTGAAATAAAGTTTTGTTGATGTTTTTTAAATTGCTAGTAACAGGGATTTACCCTTTGGAGAAGAGAAGTGATAGAAGTGGTAGACAGAGAATTCAAGTTTCTTGATTCCTGGTCCAATACACTTTCCTCACTATGCTACAATGTCCTGAATTCCTATAAAGTTCCTCACTTTGACTCATTTTTCCACCCTTAAATACATATACTCAATGTGTGTGCAAGCACATGTGCATGCACACACACACACACTCCCTACCTCACTATATTATAATGTAACACCACATTTTGTTGTACTTCACTTTATTGAGCCTCACAGATACTGGATTTTTTACAAACTGAATGTTTGTGACAAACCTGCATTGAGCAAGTCTAATGGTGCTATTTTTCCAACAGCATGTGCTTCCTTCATGTCTCTGTGTTACATTTTGATAATTCTTGCAATATTTCAAAGTTTCTCATTATTATTATATCTGTTATGGTGACCTGTGATCTTTGATGTTACTATTTTAATTGTTTTGGGTGCCACAAACCGTGCCTATAAGACAGCAAACTTACTTGATAAATGTGTGTGTTCTAATAGTTCTACTTCTCTCCCTCTTCTCAGGTCTCCCTTTTCCCTGAGATACAACAATATTGAAATTAGGTGAAAAATAGCCCTACAAAGGCTAAGTGAAAGGAAGAGTTGCACATCTGTTGCTTTAAATTAAGAGTTCAAAATGGCTGAGCTTAGTGAAGAATGCATGTGGAAACCAAGACAGGGTGAAAGCTAGGCCTCTTGTGCCAAACAATTAGCTAAGTTGTGAAGACAAAGGAACAGTTCTTGAAGAAAATTAAAAGTGCTACTCCAGTGGACATACAAAAGATAAGAAAGTACAACAGCCTTATTGCTGATACAGAGAAAGTTTTAGTGGTCTGGATAGAAGGTCATATCAGCCACAATATTCTCTTAAACCAAAGCTTAATCAAGACCAAGGCCCAAACTCTCTTCAACTCTATGAAGTCTGAGAGAGGTGAGGAAGCTGCAAAAGAAAAGTTTGAAGCTAGCAGAGGATGCTTTATGAAGTTTATGGAAAGAAGCCACCTCCTTAACATAAAAGTTTAGGGCGAAGCAGCAAGGTCTTATATAGAAGCTGCAGTAAGTTATCCAGATCTAACTAAGATAATTGATGAAAGTGGTTACACTAACCAATAGATTTTCAATGTAGACAAAACAGCTTCAAAGGACAGGCTGACTCTTGTTAGGGGCTAATGCAGCTGGTGATTTTCAGTTGAAGTCACTGCTCACTGACCATTTTGAAAATCCTAGGGCCATTAAGAATTATGCTAAATCTACTCTGCCTATGCTTTATAAATGGAACAACAAAGCCTGGATGACAGCACATTTGTTTACAACATGGCTTAATGACTATTTTAAACCCACTGTTGAGACCTCTGCTCAGAGAAAAACACTCCTTTCAAAATATTACTACTCACTGACAACACACCTGGTCACCCAAGAGTTCTGATGGAGAAGTATAATGAGAATGTCGTTTTCATGCCTGCTAACAAAAGAGCCATTCTGCAGTCCACGGATCAAGGACTCATTTAAACCTCAAGTCTTATTATTTCAGAAATATATTTCATAAGGTAATAGGCTGCCATAGATAGTGACTTCTCTGATGGATATGGGCAAAATAAATTGAAAAACTTCTAGGGGAATTTATCATTCAAGATGCCATTGAGAACATTTGTGATTTATGGGAGGAGATCAAAATATCAGCACTGGAAGGTGTTGAATTCCAACCCTCATGGATGACTTTGAGGGGCTCAAGACTTCAGTGGAAGAAGTGATTATACATGTGGTGGAAACAGCAAGAGAAATGGAATTAGAAGATGTGACTGAATTGCTGAAATCTCCTGATAAAACATCAGTGCCTGAGAAGTTCCTCCTTATGGATAAGCAAACAAAGTGGTTTCTTTGAGATGGAATCTACTGCTGGTGAATATGCAGTGAACACTGTTGAAATGACAACAAAGGATTTAGAATATTACATAAGCTTAGATGATAAAGCTGTGGTAGAGGGTTTGAGTGGACTGACTCCAATTTTGAACGAAGTTCTACTGTGGGTAAAATGCTAAGAAACATATAGCAGGGGAAGCATAGAGAGATTGAGAGGTGAAGAATTTTCTTGTTTGCATTTTTGTCTATTATTGTTGAAATAATGAAAATGCTCTAATAATGACTGAAGTGATGAATGCACAACTATGTGATTATACCAAATACCACTGATTGTACATTTTGGATGAACTGTATGCTTTATAAATATGTACCAATAAAATTGATTTGTTTAAAAAACTGTTAACAAAACAGAGAACTCTTTTGTGAAAGGAAGAGCCAATTGATGTGGAAAAGTTCAGTGCTGTTTTAGTTTAAGGAACTGCCACACCCACCCCAACCTTCAGCAACCACCACCATGGTCTGTCAACAGATATCAACATCAAGGCAAAACCTTCCCACCAGCAAAAAGACTACGACTTGCTGAAGGCTCAGATAATGGCTAAAATTTTTTAGCAATAAAGCATTTTGTAATTAAGGATGTATATTAGTTTTTAGACAAAATGCTATTGCTTACTTAATAGACTAAAGTGTAAACAAAAGTTTTACATGCACTGGTAAGCCAGTAGGCCAAAAGATTCATATGTCTTGCTTTATTGTGATGGTCTGGAACTGAACCCACAATACCCCAGAGGTAAGCCTGTATTTGGTCTAAATCCACTCTACTGTTTATATTTTCACCTCTAAAATATTGATTCTAATCAATAAAACTGTCCCAAACTTTAATTTGCATGTTGGCCTTAACCAAAAGTATTTTGGCTAAATACCACATTAACATAATTTTATGCCTTGGGGAATGGGAGTAGAACTGTTCATTTTCCAATTACTTTTTTTTTGAACTTACCTTTTTTTTTATTAGTAGTTTTTTTGTATTTTTTAAAGATACATATATCATACAAAATGTTATATTAAAAAATATGAGGATCCCATATACCCTCACTCTCCACCCCACCCCCCACTCCTCTTACATCATCAAATTCTTTCATAGTTGTGCAACATTCATTGCATTTGATGAATACATTTTGGAACACTGCTACACAGCATAGATTATAGTTCACACAGTAGTTTATACTCTCTCCCACATCTCCTACATCTGTCCCTGCAATATCATTCAGGACAACTCCATCTCAGCAGGATCTCAGAGACAGCCAAAGTAGACACAACGCCAAATATTGGTGCTCCTGAGAACTACAGAGACACCCAGGTCCTATGGTCATGACAGATGGCTCTGGAGTTCAGTGCCTTGCCAGTGGGCCCTATTTTGGAATTTGTGCTCCTGCATGTGATGGAGTTGGACTCAGATATGACCTCTCTACACATGCCTCCTCTTTTTTATTGCACTAGTGGTTGGTGCTGGGGCTGGTATATGCTTGGGAGACTTGAATCTCTGGACTGACTGTGTGCCAGTTGGGCCCTGATCCTCAGCAGAGTTGCAGCACCTACTCTCTAGTTCATTGGATTTACCCAGGCCAGCTAACAGGGAGATGGGGATAGTTAGCCACCACACCAGGGAACCAAGAGAGTCTACAATTGCAAGCAGGAGAATTCCATCCATCAGCCATGTGGGATCTAAGGCCCCTTTCGAGTTAGATGTGGAGTGGGCATCGCCACCCAAAATTAAATATCGATTAGATTGGACTTACTGGTATTCTACTATAGAATTATTGTGACTCTAGCAATGGAAGAAACTGTATCATTGATGTAAGACATTCAAATCTGTGATCAGAAGAAAGTTCACAACCTCAAAATGAATCTTTACCAATAAAATAGTTAAGGTGAATACAAATAATGAGTTATTAAGAAAATAAAATTTCATAATGAACATAAATGAATTATGTTTCCAACCCAAAAAGAGTTGGAGAAAGGAAACAAAGTAAACCACAAGAAAGCACAAGGAAGGAAATCATAAAGATATATGTAGAAATTAATAATGTAGAGAACACAAGACTATTAGATCAATTTCAGAAATCAAAATCCTGGGTTCTTTGGGAAAAATATCAGCAAAGTAGACAAATCATTAGCTCACTGAATTAAGAGACTGAATCAGTTATCAAAAACCTCCCAACAAAGAAAGCCTAGGAGCAGAGAGATTGCCTAGTGAATTCTTCCAAATATTTAAAGAATTAACACAATTCTCAAACTCTCCCCCAAAAATTTAGAAGGAATACTCCCTAACTCATTCTATGAAGCCAGCATTCCTGTTACCAAAGCTATACATAAATACATATGCAAAAATCCTCAAAAGTGGCATTTTTTGCAGAAATAGAAAAACCCAACCTAAAATTCATACGTAATCTCAAGAGATTCCGAAGAGACAAAACAATCTTGAAAGAGATGAACAAAGTTGGAAGACTCAAATTTCCTGCTTTCAAAAAACTTACTACAAGAGCTACTGTAATAAAAATAGGGTGGTACAGGCATAAGGCTAGACATATAGAGCACTGGAATAAAATATAAAGCCCAGAAATAAACCTTCATGTATATGATCAATTTATTTTTGATAAGGGTGCCATGACCATTCAATAGGAAAAGGACTAGTCTTTTCAACAAATAGTGCTATAAAAACTGGATATCTACATACAAAAGAATGAAGTTGGATCCTGCATTATAGCATATACAAAAATTAACTGATAATCAAAGACCTAATTTTAAGACCTACGTGGAAAATCTTCATGACCTTGGATTTGGCAATAGATTCTTAGATGTGGCATCAAAAGCATGCGCAACGAAAGAAAATAATAGAAAAATTGGTCTTCATAAAAATTAAAAATGCTGCCAGGAGAGTTATTAGACAACCTACAGAATGGGAGAAAACATTTGCAAATCATATGTCTGATAAGAGTTTAATAGGAACCGGACTTGGTCCAGTGGTTAGGGTGTCCGTCTATCACATGGGAGGTCTGTGGTTCAAACCCCGGGCCTCCTTGACCTGTGTGGAGCTGGCCCATGCGCAGTGCTGATGTGCACAAGGAGTGCCGTGCCACCCAGGGGTGTCCCCTGCATAGGGGAGCCCCATGCGCAAGTAGTGTGCCCCATAAGGAGAGCTGCCCAGCGCGAAAGAAAGTGCAGCCTGCCTAAGAATGGTGCCGTCCACAAGGAGAGCTGACACAACAAAAAAAGAAACACAGATTCCCGTGCCACTGACAACAACAGAAGCGGGCAAAGAAGAAGATGCAGCAAATAGACACAGAGAACAGACAACCAGGGCTGGGGGCGGAGAGGGGAGAGAAATAAATAAATAAATAAATCTTAAAAAAAAAAAAAAGAGTTTAATACCCAGGATATATAAAGAGTTACTCAACAACAAAACCAATTTAAAAATGGGTAAGGCACTTAAATAGACATTTCTCCAAAAATAAACAAATGACCAACAAGCACATGAAAAGAAGCTCCACACTGTAAGCCATTAGAGAAATGCAAATCAAAACCCAGTGAGAGGAAAGCAGATGTGGCTCAAGCGACTGGGCTCCTGTCTACCATCTGGGAGGACCTGGGTTCGGTTTCTGGATTTTCCTGGTGAAGCTGGCCCGAGCCCATGGAGAGCTGAAGGCCTGCACCTGTGCCCGTGGAGAGCTGATGGCCCATGACCATGGAGAGCTGGCATAGCAAGATGACGCAACAAAGGGAGACAGGTAGACACAGAGGAATGTGCAGTGAACGGATTCAGAGAGTGGACAGTGAGCACAAGCGGCAAAGGGTGGGGTAAATAAATAAAATAAATCTTTAAAAAAATACAAAAACAATGAGATACCACTTCACACCCACTAGGATGGCTATTATTAAAAAATGGAAAATTTCAAATGTTGGTGAGGATGTGTAGAAACTGGAAGTCTTATGTATTGTTGGTGTGAATGTAAAATGGTGTAGCTGCTGTGGAAAACAGTTTAGTGACTGCCTGAAAAATAAAACAGAATTACTGGGAAGCAGATGTGGCTCAAGCAATTGGGCTCCCACCTACCATATAGAAGGTCCAGGGTTTCAGTACTGGGACCTCCTGGTGAAGGCAAGCTGGCCTGTGTGGTGAGCTGACCTGAGTGGAGGGCTGGCCCACATGGAGTGCTGGCCTGCATGGAGAGCTGGTGCAGCAAGATGACACAACAAAAAGAGACAGAGAGGAGAGACAATAAGAGATGCAGCAGACCAGGGAGCTGAGATGGTGCAAGAGATTGAGCGCCTCTCTCTCACTCTAGAAGGTCCCAGGATTGGTTGCCAGTGCTGCGTAAAGAGAAGACAAGTAGACACAGAAGAACATGCAGCGAATGGACACAGAGAGCAGACAATGGGGGGGAGGGAAGAGGGGGAAGGGAGTGTGGAATAAATAAATAAATCTTTAAAAACAAAACAAAAAAGATTATTATATGACCCAGCAATTTCACTTCTAGGAATATATCCCCCAAAATACGAAACAGGTACTCAAGCAGGTACTTGTACACTAATGTTCATAGCAGCATTATACACAATAGCCCAAAGGTGGAAACAACCCGAGTGCCCCAAAACAGATGTTTGATGAAATAAAATGTGGCATATACATACAATGGAATATTACTCAAACATAAAAAGGAATGATGTTCTGCTAGATTCAACGACATGGGTAAACCCTGAAGATGTCATATTGAGTGAAATAAGTCAGACATAAAAGGGCAAATAATACATGATTTCACTTATATGAAATAACCAGAATATGCAAATTCATAGGGATAGAAAAGTATGAAAGAGGTTACCAAAGACTGGGAGGAAGGAGATATGGGAAGTTACTGATTCATGGGTACAGAGTTTCTGTTTAAGATGATGAAAAAGTTACAATACTGTGAATGCACCAAATGCACTGAATTGTACACTTAAAAATGGTTAAAATGATAGATTTTAAGTTATGGATATTATACCATGTGATGGTTAAGTTCATGTGTCACCTTGCCTAGGTTATGGTGTCCAGTTGTTTGGTCAAGGAAGAACTGGCCTATTACTGTTAGGATATTTTGTATACGTAAATAATCAGAAAATTGATTACATCTATGGCTGGTTACATCTACAGTCAACTAAGGAGATTGCCTTTAATAATAAGAGAAGTCTCATCTAATCAGTTGAAGTCCGTAAAAAGAAAAGTGATGATTTCAGCAAGAAGGGAGAATTTCTTTCTCTAGTCAGCTAACCAGTTTCTCCCAGGGAATTCATCAAAAACCTTCAGTGGAGTTCCCAGCTTAGGGTCTGTCCCACAGAGTTTGGACTTGCCTATCCCCACAGTTGTGTGAGCTAATTTGTAAAATAAGTATCATAATAATTGTATCAGTGTGTATGTGTATGTGTGTGTGTTCTGTTTCCCTGGATAATCTTAACTAACACAGATTTTACAATTTAAAAAAAAGAAGAAAAAAGAGAAGAGCATGACTTTTTCCAGAGAAATTGTCTGTTTGTCTCAAATTCTTTTCTTTCAACTCTACTGCTAAGACCTAAGATTAGATCCTCATCATCTCTTGCCTTAATCAATGAAATGACCAACTATCTCAGCTACCTGCCTCTGGTTTACCCTGACCCATTTTTATCTCTATACTTTATTTAACAGGTCATAAAGATCTGTTTAAGGCACAAGTGTGACCATGTCACTCCTTGGTTAAAACCCTTCAATGGTCTCTTCTTAGTTCCTTTGAGCAGGCCCTGTTTATTCTCTGCATAGGCCTTGTGTTTCCTATTTCTGCATCGTTTTTTCTCTCTTGGCTTGTGCCTTGCCCATGTTAGGTCCCCTGGAACATCCTTTCCTATTGTTTCTCACTTGGTTACCAACTCTAGACATCCTAATGGTTATCTCTAAATCCCTTTGAGGCTTAGAGAAGTGAAATGTGGAATAGGAAAAAGAACATTGATTTTGAAGTAAAAAACCCATGGAGCTAGGTTCAGGCCCTTGCTCTATTTCATAATAGCTGTATAACCTAAAGCAAATCATGTAACCTCTCTGAGTTATGGGATATTATGAGGTTTAACTGAGACAAAGTTTGAGAATGTGGATGTGATAAACAGTGATATGAAGTAGGGATTCAAATTTTAGTTCTTATTCTTGCCTCTAATCTTTCTCAGCTTTGGTTTCCTTGTAGGCAAAAAAGGGCATATACCATGATCCCCCAAATGGGGGTACACATGGAGGAAGGGTAGGGAGCTTTACTGAGATAGTGTATCAAAACACCTGTAACTGTATTTGGCATCTACTGTGATCACTGGAGAATATGAATAGAAAAATACAACCCTTATCCTTCAATGAATCAGGCCACAGTATAGTCCCTTCTCTAAGGGAAGTGAGAGTGCACCAGTTAGACCATTCCTATAGCATTGGGTTCACTTTAGTAATAACACTCTAAACTGGACTGAAATGGATCAAGAGAAATGAGTTCAAGATGATGAGGGTTTTAGAAACTATCCAATCTTAGAAATGTATGGGAAAAAAAAGAACTGGAGGAACAAGAGTACCAAGAGCTATCTGAAAAAGTTACAGGTGAAAAAATAAACATTATTAGAACTAATTGATAGATAGTGGGGGAGAGCAGACACCAGCTCAAAAAAAAAAAAAAAAAAGGATATTTTTTTAGCTATTGGAGCTATTTCCAAAATACTCCTTTGAAAGGTTGTAATCTCCCTGTCCCTGGAAGAATTTAAATAAGTGCTAGATGAGCATTTTAGGGGATGTTCTCAGGGGGAGCCTTGAATTAGGTGGGAAGTTGATTTAGATAACCTCTGAAGTCTTCTAACCCTGAGATTCTAGGATTCTATATGGCTTTTTACCTTCTTTATGCCTCACAAACAGTACTGAGGAAACTAACTGAATCTTAAGCAAAGTAATTTTTAGATGGGAAAGAACACAGTAATACTGAAGACTTTAAGAAACAGGAAGCTGTTAAACTCATGTTGGTAGGTATAATTTTCAAGTTCTAGTTTTGGCTTGAAAGCTTGACAGCAAATACTTAACAGCTGTCTTCCTTGAAGTGATCAAGCGCATTTCGTTTTGAAAAAATATCTGCCAAATAGCCAAGTTAGTTCTTATTTTAAGAAAAGATGGTGTTCCATGGAAAAAAAAAAAAAAAAAAGGCTGGTTCCAAACAATCCACACACATACTGCTCTCCATACCTGGATATTTTAAAGATGGAGAAATTGAACTCAGAGTTTCAAAGACTTGCAAAAGGCCACACAGCTAGAGCTAGGTTTTGAACTTAGCTCCTTTGGACTCCAAAGTCTATGCTCTTTCCACTACGTTACCCTGAAACCAATAAACAAACAAAGAGTGTACACCCAAAATAAAGGAAAGAAAATAAGAACTAAATATTCCTAATTATAATAATGATAGGTATCAGGACACTTCTGTCTTCTAAATTTTTGAAATAATCCTTAGTTAGCAGTCTTAGTGGCCCATTGTCAGCTCTTTATTCTCTGCAGCAACAACTTAGCATGCGGAATTGGAAACGGATTCATAAAACGTAAGCAAGCTCAGCTTGTGTGTGTGTCTCTACGTGAACAATGGAAATGAACAGGGGGAAACCCATTTGGTTTATCAGCTTCCTGGACTAGGATCTTGTTTTCACTCACTGCAGTGCATCATTGGCCTTAGCATGGTAATTTAGAGGATGTGTTCTTTATTAGCTTTGCTCAACTTGGCTGGGTTCATCTATGTCTTGCCAGCTGGGCCAATACCAAGGTTGAAACTCCACTCCTCTAAGTTCCAATTCCTTTAATAAAGTATGGGTTTCCTCCTGCTCTCATCTAGCTCAGTTAACAGTTTTGGTTTTCCATATCCAACTCCTTTCACTCCTGACTCACTCCTCAGCATGGGTAGAAGACCTCTGCAACTACAAAGACATTCCATGTTTTCCTGGGTACTTTTAGGCTGATATATCTGTAGAGAAAGGGGAAAACAGAAGGATAACTGAAATCATGTGTCATTGGGTCAATCCAACTTCAAAAGGCTCCTACTATTGAAACTCAAAAAAGTGACTGACCTTAGTTGTCTAGGGCAATAGGGAAGAGGATTTCAGCAAGTGGGTGGCTATGCTTCTCAGAAGATAGTCTATTAATAGTCTGGCCAAACCCAGGTCCCTTAGCAAGATGGCATGAAAGCACATTGTTAACCAGTCACACAAACACACACATTCCAGCTTTCCTTAGCAAGAGAGACAATGGATTTTAAAAGCTTACAAACTCCTGCCTTCTTGCAACATCACCCTCATAACCTCCTGCTTTTCTTTGCTGTTTAAAGAAGTGCCATCTTGATACACATGAATGTCTGTTTTGTTTTTCTTCTAGTAAGTTACTATTAAGACTTAGAAAATCTCATTTGTAACTGTAATATCTCCTCAGAAATCATCCAGGGAAGTAAGGAAAAAACTTAATACCATAAAGCTTATATTATCTGTTTCTAATATGATTTTCCTAAGAACCACATATACTTATTTAAAATAGATTTTGCAGATTCATGTATATTGATGCTGGCACATTGCAGGTGTTACAATAAAAACTTGCCAAAGAAAATTGCGAGGGTTCTGTCTTCTTAAGAAAATAGGTGTGGTCAAATTTACAACCTGGCTAAGCCATATCTCCCTACTTCTATGAGTTTGAGAGATGTTACCATTCTCAAGCATCTGGGTTTGTTGAAGGCAGGAGAGAGAGGTAGGCAGAGCCACGGAACAGATTAGAGAAGCTGAAAGAAAGAAATGGGACAGGATTTTTCTGCCTCTTGGGCAGATATAATTAGAATAAGTGGGAGAACCCAGATCCCCTGCTTCAAATGTAGTTCCACTCATCTCATTTCCCCATATTCCTATTCCTCTTTGTGTAACATAGCATTCAATGAAGAGAAAAGCAGTTTATGTGAGTACTGATTCATTGCAGAAACATCATCTCATACATATGTTTATTTTTCCTGACCAAAATAGAGCACCTTCATGCTTTTATGTGTGGTTCTCTTTTCTAGAGGTGTTTGGGCATCTCAGTTCTACATGGTGCTCTGCAACTGCGCAGCCCTTTTCTCATTTCAATCACTCAATCAAACTGGGAGGTAGGCACTTCTCTATGATCTCCACTGAGTCTAACACTGCTATCCTGAGGCTGCTCTACAACTGTTGGGTAGAGTTGCCAGATATGATTACATAATAAGACAGAAAGCTGGAATAAGTTCCCAGACAGTTAAGACAGAGTTTGTGTGTGTGTGGTCATGAGGGGAAGATGGTATATTAAATAAAAGTCAGGCCTGGAGACCATATATCTGATAGTGAAAAGCAAAACAGCTGAGTGACTGGTCTTATTAGGGGCACCAAGATTTTGATTCGCTAATTTTTTTTTTTTTTTAAGATTCTATTTATTTCTCTCTCCCCCCTCCCCCCCCCTCCACCCCCTGGTTGTCTGTTCTCTGTGTCCATTTGCTGCGTGTTCTTTGTCCGCTTCTGTTGTTGTCAGCGGCACAGGAATCTGTGTCTCTTTTTTGTTACGTCATCTTGCTGCGTCAGCTCTCCATGTGTGCAGCGCCATTCCTGGGCAGGCTGAAATTTCTTTCATGCTGGGCGGCTCTCCTTATGGGGCACATTCCTCGTGCGTGGGGCTCCCCTATGCGGGGGGCACCCCTGCATGGCGTGGCACTCCTTGTGCGCATCAGCACTGCGCATGGTCCAGCTCTACACGGTCAAGGAGGCGCGGGGTTTGAACTGTGGACCTCCCATGTGGTAGGCGGACGCCCTATCCACCGGGCCAAGTCCGCTTCCCTGATTCACTTATTAAGCATTATGACTACACTTTTTCTGATATGGCTAGTGAACATACCTCAAAAGACAAACTCAGAGAAGGGCATATTGGCAGCCAGAAGGAGAACATATCCTCCTGCCTGTTGTGATTTATTAGAAAAGGTGTATGAATAATGGTTTTAGATGAAGAGACAGAATAGAAATGGAATCTGAAAATAAGGCACTATCTATTTCACTCAACAAATACTACTGAATAACGACTATGAACCAAGTGCTGGGGCTTTAAAAATGTAGTTAATAAATTAATTCCATTTAACATGGAAACCAGGAAGAAACAAATCCTAACTTCCTAGACATGAAAGAAGAAATTTACCTTCTGCATAAGTGTTTATACGAAAACAGCGTGATTTTGCATGTTGTAGGGTGAAGTGTTAAAGAAAATAAGTAGATATGATTGATGTCAAAATAAACTTTAAGGCCTCTTTGACTTCTTTATTCAAAGAATATGCTCTGTGCCCCCAGGCTTCTTATCCTTCTCACCACAAGGTCAAGGCCTCAATTCTACCTCTCACCTGGAATATTACAACAGCTTGTTAACTGTCATTTCTGCCTCCATTCTCTGGAAGCCACCCATCATTTCACTGCTGCTGGAATATTCTTCTAAAATACAAAACTGACTTGTAACTCACAACAAAGTCCATCCAATACCTCTCACTCCTCTTAAAGAACCAGTTCCTTAAAATGGTCTGCTAGGACACTGGAAGCCTATCCTGACCTCCAGATTCCAATTCCCTTGATATAGGTCAGGGACCCTTCTGCACTTTCTTTCTCCAATGTTGTAATTATCTATTGGTCTATACTCTCACCAAACCGTAAGAATTCTCATCAACTGATCTAATAATCAGCACTTAATTATGACTTCATAGTTAGAACATGAAAGACCAGCTGAGTGGATGGATGAAGGAAATCAGACAGACCACGAGTTGACCTATATACAGCCTTAGCTTTTATTCTTATCTCTAAGATTACAATTTAACCAACTCTCTTTCTGACCGAGAATCCCAAAGTTACTACAGGAGTTTCCCATGTGGTTTTACAAAAGGAAGAGATCATCCATAAAGGATGCTTAAATATGGAAAACATTTTTAAAGTGTTTCACAGGAAAAAAAAAAAAAAAGGAAAAGACAATTAAAAAGTTTTATTTTTTAAGTATCAAACTCCAGACCAGGTGAAAACTCCTACACATCAATCATAGCACTGAGTCAGATTTTGAAGTTTTGTAGGATGAAATTTTTCACAGGTAGAATTTTTCACAGCTAAGAGGACAAAGGAGTTCTGGCTCACCATTTACTCCAACAGGTGTACTCAAGGGCAATACGTCCATGAACTCACATATTTATATTAGCATTTAGAGAACAGACATGGTTTACATGAACTCAGAAGAGGCTGGTGTATAACCCACTATAGTTTGGGAAGTAGCTTGGATCTCATGTTCTCTTTCTATTGTACAATTAGGAAGCTAAACTATAATCTCAAACTGGCCTGCCCAGCCTGAAATCAGAGGAAGAGGAAATGAAGTGGATTGGTATGATAGCTAATGGCCCGATTAGCATCACAGACATGCCAAGTATACTTAACTCTTATTTTGCTTTCTAAATTTAAAAAGTAAAGCATGCCTCTGTTCAGTTTTAAGTCACAAAAAAGTGAAAGGTTAAAAAAAAAAAGACCTTTTATAAGCATGTACTCTGGATTAGTTGGAAGTTTGGTAGTTGCTACCCCTCCAAATGGTCTCCAGTAGTTTAGGAGTCAAAAAGGATACTACAGGCTTAGTAAAAGAGAAAAGGAGAGGTAGCAAACAGCTGGAATGCAAGGGACCCCTTAGATAAGCAGAGCCATATATGGATGGAGGCAGAGGTAGTTGCTAAGTGAGCTGATCAATCTGGATTCAAGTAGAAGGTAAGAGTTCCAGGAGTCACTTGTTATTTAATCCCCAAATCATGGAACTATATAGTATTAAAGAGGTGGAAGGGCCCTTAAGGGTTATCTAGTTCAATCTCTCACATATAGGAATGGCTTGCTCATAAACACAAAACAAATTTGCATCCCACTTGGGACTAGAACCCAGTTCAGAGCTCTGACATCACACCACATTACTCCTTTCCTATTTCATATCAAAACCTGGAAGCCAAAGTCCAGGATCTCAAATGATTTTTGAAGATAATAACCCAAAGGAGAATGGGGAGAATATAAGGAAGACATATAGGAAGTCAATATGGCTCAAAGTGATGTTGGTTCTGACAGCTGGCCCTATCAAAAAATCTCCATGGTTTCTCTTTCTAGATTCAGATACCAACAGAGTCCAGGCATTTAATCCACTCAGCTTCTGTTTTCTTATGAATATAAAATGTATCTGAAAATAATTATATCTAGTTAAGAGTTACCAGGAGGATAAAATGAAATAATATGTGTAAAAGAACATTAAATGAGTATTATATTTTTTCCTACTTACTGCTAGCAAGAAATAACCTCATCAAACTTTGAATTTTTTAAACATTTGCACACTAATGACCAGAAAGTAGGAAGAAAGGAGATAGTATGATTAGAAAGAGAAACAGGCTCACACACAGAGAACATCTTGTTTTGTGCATATGGGTTGAGTAACCACATTTTTTCCAGATTATGTCACTTGCTCCTTAGCCAGGACATTGAGATGGCTAAACCTCTGCTGTTACTAAAAGCTACAATGTAGGACCTCTAGCAGGATATTAGGTCAGGGAGGAGGGAGCTGTTAAAGGAAATAAAGTGGCAGCTGGAATGATGACCAAAGGACTAGGTCTGGAAAAAGCATCTGAAGAAGGTCTCTCTCTACCTTCTCAGCCTGGTCCTTCTGGACATCACTTGTTAAAAATCTAAGCACAGCCTCCAGACAGACATAGAAGAGAAAACAGACAGTAAAGTTTTCTGGAAGCATCAATCACATAATATTTCTTATCAGCATGGTGTGCAGCCAGAAAGGAATGTATGTCCAGTGATTCCTAAACACAAAGACCCTCTGCTGTCTGATCTGGAAAACTACTTAATTGCTGTAGGAGATTTACCAGACATAATAGCAGAGAAGTTCTAGGCAAGAAAGTAAGAAAGTCAACCGACTAACTGAATAAAGCCTGAAATACGAAGGCCTATCCTGTTTAGGTCTCAAGTAAACAAAAATGACTCCATTACCACTGTTAAGAATCTTGTCTTCTTGCTGCTTCCAGAGATAGCATTTCATAGGGCTTATAGAAGGATGGCAATGGACTTCCCACACCAACCCTGGGGCCCACAGAAGAATGATACTCTCCTAAGTCTCACTCATACCCTACCCCAAGTTCCCTCCATCTCAGTGCCATTATCCTAATCCAAGCAATCCTCACCCCTTCCCTCATCCATAGTTACCACAGCACAACCCATTATTCTCTGAAGTGCAGCCCAAGTGATTTTTCAACATAAAATTCTTATACTATAAAATCCATCCGTTTAAAGTGTACAATTCAATGACTTCTAGTATATTCAGAGTTGTGTGCAAACATTTCCCTTATTTAATTTTAGACCATTTTCAACACCTCAAAAAGAACTCCGTACTAATCACTCAGTACCCAATTTTCCATCTCTCTAGCCCTGGCAATCACTAATCTACTTCTATGGATTCACCTATTCTGGACAATTCACATAAATGCAACCATACAATGTGTGGTCTTTTGTGACTGGCTTCTTTCACTTAGCATAATATTTTTAAGGCATATCCATATTAGTGGGTCAATACTTCATTCCTTTTTATTGTATGGATATACCACATTTTATTTATCCATTCATCAGTTGACAGACATTTGGGTTGTTTCTACTTTTTGCTATTATGAATAATGCAGCCTGGAATATTCATATATACATTTTTGTTTGGACATATGTCTTCAATCCTGTTGGGTGCATACCTTGGAGTGGAATTTGCTGGCAAGTGGTAACTCTATGTTTTCACATTTTGAGTAACTTCCAAACTGTTTTCCAAAGTGGCTGCAGCATTTTCTAATCTCACCAGCAATATATGAAGGTCATAATGTCTCTGTATCTTCATTAACACTTGTTGTTGCCCATCTTTTGATTATAACCACACTTAAGAGTGTCATTTGGTAACTCATTGTGGTTTTGATTTGCATTTCTCTAATGACTAATGATGTTGAGCATCTTTTTTGTGCTTATAAGTCATTGGTATATCTTTGGAGAAATGTCTACTCAAATCCATTGCCCGTTTTAAAAATCAGTTTGTCTTTTTATTGTCAAAGTCTAAGTGTTCTTTATATATTCTGGATACAAGCCCAAGTGACTTTTAAAAGAACATCAGATTTTGTCACTTTCCTTTTTAGAACCCCTCATGGTTCCCTAAAACATTTAGAAGAAAATCCAAAATTCTCATTCTGTTTTACAAGGTCCTACATGATTTGTCCTCTGCCTACTTCTCCAACATCATCTTGTATCACTTTCCCCTTCTGCATGCTAGCCATACCAGCTTTCTTTCTGCCCTTGAAACACAACAAGCTCTTTCATGGCTTAGCACCACTGTATTCAGTGTCTTGTCTGCCTGCCTGGAATACTGCTTCTCCTCATTCAGGTCTCAGTTAAATTACCTTTTCAGAGAAATATTCCTGGAAAGAAATTCTATCTAGAGAAGCTCCTCCTCAAAGGGCCACAAGGAAATTTAGGGATGATTTCATGGATGTATATGTATGTCAAACTTTTCAAATTGTACACTTTAAATATGTGCAGTTTATTTATATAAATTATACTTCAATAAAACTGTTAAACAAAAATGCTCCCCATATCCACATTTCATCACTCTCTTACATGCAACTGTTTTATTTCCTTAGGAGAAATGATCTTTTCTTATCACTCTAGAAATTATCTATCTTATTTATTTCTTCATTTAAATGTTTATGGTCTGAATGGAGGTGTCACAAGGGCAGGGACACTGTTCATCCTCTTCACTGCTGTATCCTTGGCTTGACTCACAATAGGTGCTCAAAAAATACTTGGCTAATTGAATAAATGGATTCAACACAGATTTGGAAAAGAGTCCCTCAGACAATAGACGGGTGACTTTCCATTCTTTCAGAGTCATCAGTATTTTTAGACTTAAGGCGATGAATTTTATTATTTTCTTTACTAAGAGCAGCAATCTCAAAATCTTCCTGGATCATCTCCACCATTACGATCACAAGAACTATCCTTTACTGTTCAATTATTCTAGTACTTTATATATACTCTCATTGGTAGTGGTTATTTTTGTACTAATCCATTATAAAAGTGATAATAAATCATATTATATCATAACTGTAATATAGTATATAAAACTATAATAAAAACATTTAAGTCTTGCTATTTGCCAAACATTATGTAAGTATTTTACCCATGTAATCTCATTGTATTTCCCATAATAACTTTATGACGTAGGTATGCTTTAACAGATGAGGAATCGGAGGTTTAGATGTAAATTAACTGCCCAAAGTCACACAGCTGGTAAAAGCAAAGCTGGAACTCAGATTGTTGTCAACCTTACTTCGAAGTCCATGTTCCTTCCACTCTGCTACAGGGCTTCTCAAGCATTTTACAACATGATGGTATTCCAACTCACATACAAAGCCCCTAAAGCCTGAGGAAGATGTCTACCTTGAGAATGACACTACTCAAATGCTGAAGGGGGTTAGGAACAAAAGTAAAAGCAATGAGCGGCTAGTTGCCTGAGCATAGGTCAGCATATCTAGAACAAAAAACGTTTACTTTATCCCCAGCTCCATGGCTGGCTTCATTTGACACTTAATTCTTACTGTTTCTGATGACTCTCTGGTAGAACTCCGTTTTCACCTAAACTGCTGCTTCCTGCCCCTTCCCTGCTTACTCTTGAGGTTTGCTGATGAAGATACGATGACCATGAGCAACCTAGATAATATCCCTTATCAACTGGGTCCTGGTTTCCAGGGCCACAGATGGGGCCTTTACCTTTTGTGCCAGGTGGTTGCAGGTTGTCTCCAGTCAAGGAACACCAGCCCACTGGGAAGATGTCCCGGGAGTCAAAGCGGCACCAGTAGTCAAAGGCCCCTCTCCATCCATCGAAAGTGACAAGCACCTCCGAGCCCCGCACCTCCCCAATAGTGGCTGGGCAGATGAAATGAGGATTCTTCCTGTCCACAGCTTCTAGCTTCATTCCCATTTTGAAGAAGTTGTGGGAAGGAGATGGTGGTTCCTGGATGAGAAACAGAAATATACAGTCCTAGACACAAAGAGAGAGGACATGTACACCAGGAGACTGCATCTATACCTCAACTGAACTACTAAAAATAAACTACTATCATAAGATTTATAATGGAGATTAAGTCTTTCTTTTAATTTAATAGTGTACCTAGTATTACTTTTTTCACCCTAACATTTTGACAAAAAGATTATGGATCTTTTTTGAAAATGAAAAAAAAGATGACACATAAAGCTGAATAACCCCCCTCTATACCCTTTCCCTACCCAACTCCCCTTCCACCTACCATGGAGGTAACCGTTACCCATGAATGGTTTTTAAAAGTAATGTCACTGCAAAGATCAAATGTCCAAATATGTGTTCTATTCTTTATTCATTTCCCTTGGTCTTACCATCTGATCCTGTAGTAGAGTAACAGTCTTATTAAATGAGTATCTGGTAGGAAAATTCCCTCTACTTTGTCATTCTTCAATATTGTTTTGGTTATTCCTTCGATTTTTCATACGAAAATTAGAATCACCTTTTCAAGTCTACCCCCCACTCCCAAAACAAAACAAAACAAAACCCTATTAGAATTTTAACTGGAATTACAATGAATGTATAGATTAATTTGAGAAGAAATAATCTTTGCATTATATTGTCTTTCCATCCATGAACATGATAGTCTTTTCCATTTTTAAGGTCTTCTTTAATGTAGATTTCTTCTTTAATATAGATTCTTAAATTTCCTCTATAACTATCTCATGTTTTTAAAAAAAGAATTCTCGGGAAACCGACTTTGGCCCAGTGGTTAGGGCGTCGGTCTACCACATGGGAGGTCCGCGGTTCAAGCCCCGGGCCTCCTTGACCCGTGTGGAGCTGGCCCAGGGCGCAGTGCTGATGCGCGCAAGGAGTGCCGTGCCACACAGGGGTGTCCCCCGCGTAGGGGAGCCCCACGCGCAAGGAGTTCACCCATAGGGAGAGCCGCCCAGCGCGAAGGAGGGAGCAGCCTGCCGAGGAATGGCGCCGCCCACACTTCCCGTGCTGCTGACGACAACAGAAGCGGACAAAGAAACAAGACGCAGCAAAAAAACACAGAAAACAGACAACCGGGGGAGGGGAATTAAATAAATAAAAATAAATCTTTAAAAAATAAAAATAAAATAAAAATAAAAATAAAAAAAGATTTCTCACCAACTCTACCTCCCACCGTGTGTGCATGCTGTCTGCTCTCTGTTGTCTCTTCATTATGTGCTGTATCTGCTCGTCTTCTTTTTAGGAGGCACCAGGAACTGAACCTGAGACCTCCCATGTGGGAGAAAGGTGCCCAGTCACTTGAGCCACCTCCACTCCCTACCTGTTGTTGTGTCTCTCATTGTGCTTCCTCGTTGTGTGTCCTCATTGCATCAGCTTTCTGTGCCAGTCTATTGCGTCAGCTCACTGTCTTGTTTATCTTTTTTAGGAGGCACTGGGACCTCTCATGTGGTAGGCGGGCACCTAACTGTTTGAGCTACATCTGCATCCCTCATGGTTTTTTATTAACATTTTTTCTAGGTAAGATTTTATTGCTATCATAAATGTTATCTTTAAAATTTTTATTTTCAAATCATTGTTGCTGTTAGAAAAAAATAACCAAATGATTTTATTTATACTGATTAGATTATGTTAATTAACCATTTTTTTGCCTGCTTGATTTATCAATTGTTGACATATGTATTAAAATTTTCTCTACTAATGGTGGACTTCCCAATTATTCCAGTTAATTTTGGCAAACTTTTTATATACTATGGGTCTGAGTTTTTAAGGAAACAGAATGTAGGTTGAGAAGGGGGAGATGATGCTGAATGTATGTAGCATGTTTAATAAAGAAGATTGTCAATATGTGGAAATAGACAGAGTTGATGATAATATATTATAATAATAACTAACATTGCTGATTTACAAATGTGAATGTGGCTGAAAGGGGTAGTCTAGGGATTGTATATGACAGTGATTTTGGGGAAGCAGACTTGGCCCAGTGGATAGGGCGTCCATCTACCACTTGGTAGGTCCACGGTTCAAACTCTGGGCCTCCTTGACCCGTGTGCAGCTGGCCCACGTGCAGTGCTGATGCACACAAGGAGTGCCGGGTCACACAGGCGTGCCTCCTGTGTAAGGAGCCCCACGCGCAAGGAGTGCGCCCTGTAAGGAGAGTCGCCCAGTGCAAAAGAAAGTGCAGCCCGCCCAAGAATGGCACCGCACACATGGAGAGCTGACACAGCAAGACGACGCAACAACAACAACAAAAAAGAAACACAGATTCCCGTGCTGCTGACAACAAGAGAAGTGGACAAAAAGAATAACACATAGCAAATGGGCGCAGAGAACAGACAACTGGGGTGGGGGGGAAGGGCAGAGAAATAAATAGAATAAATCTTAAAAAAAAAAAGATCTTATTAAAAAAACAGTGATTTTAGTGGTAGATGATAGTTGTGGTTAACAGTACAAATACAAGACTGTTCCTCTATTATAAGGTGCTAAGAATATGGAGATACATGGGAAAAATATAACTAATACAATGTACAGACTATGGTTAACAGTAATATTTCATATTTTTTACAACAATGACAAAGAAGGTACTGTATCAATAATGGGGACTATATGGGGATAAGGGATTTTTCCTTTTGTAGTAATGAAAATGTTCTGAAATGGACTGAACTGATGACAGCACAATTCTTTGATGAAACTGAGAGCCACTGAGTATACAATTCGGATGGACTGTACGAGGCAGGAGAATGTATAATACAGTGAACCCCATGGTGAATGATGGATTGTGGTTATCAGTAAAAATACGAGAATGTTCTCTCATAACAATAATAAATATACAATACTAATACATGGTGTTAATAATAGGACAGTTTGTTGGGAAAATTCACCAAATATAAGCTATGGACCACAGATAGCAGTAATAGTGTGATGATGTTCTTTCATCATTTCTAACAAATGTGTCTGTCACAAGTAAGGTGTTCGTGGTGGGGTGATGTACGGGAATCCTATATTTAAAAAAAAAATTCCAAACTCCAAAAAAAATTAGTCAAATGATTTTATACTACTAGCCTATATTAATTGATAAATCAATTTTTTGTCTGCTTATCAGTTGAGAGATGTGTATTAAAATTTTCCCTAGTAATTGTGGATTTTCCAATTTTTCCAGGTAATTCTGTCAAACTTTTTACATACTGTGAGCCTGAGTTTTTGAGTAGTAGCATGATTTATAACTGCTTTATCTTCTTTTTTTTTTAAGATTTATTTTTTAAATTTATTTCTCTCCCCTTCCCCATCCCACCCCACTTGTCTGTTCTCTGTGTCCATTTGCTGTGTGTTTTTCTTTGTCCGCTTCTGTTGTTGTCAGCAGCACCAGGAATCTCTGTCTCTTTTTGTTGCGTCATCTTGCTGCGTCAACTCTTCTTGTGTGTGACCGCAATCCTGGGCAGGCTGCACTTTCTTTCGCGCTGGGCGGCTCTCCTTACCGGTCGCACTACTTGCGCGTGGGGCTCCCCTACGCGGGGGGCACCCCTGTGTGGCACAGCACTCCTTGCGCACATCAGCACTGCACATGGCCCAGCTCCACACAGGTCAAGGAAGCCTGGGATTTGAATCACGGACAATGTGGTAGACAGACGCCCTCTCCATTGGACCAAGTCCACTTCCCATGCTTTATCTTCTTGGTGTACTTGTTTTCTTTTATAATTAGATCTAGTGACCTCTAATGCTTTTGAGCATCAAAGTCTCTTTTGTCTGTTTCAGTTTAGTTAACATCACCTTTATTTTGATAAAGGTTTGCCTTGTATATCTTTCATATTCTTTCACTTTGTTTATTTTTGTGTCATTGTTTTAACGGTATCTCTTCCAAACAGCATATAGCTAGATTTAAAAAATTATTCTATGTCTGACTACACTGATGAGTTTAAACTCACTTCTTATGATTAACTGATGCATTTAGACTGTAACTCTCTTCTTGTCTATATTTCTATTTGACCCGATTTTCAAGGTTCTTTTTTCTTCTTTTCAATCAAAGGAATTTCTTCCCTTTTTTCTTCTCCAATGATTTAGAAGTTAACCCTCGATTTATAGTCTTTTAGGGGATCCCCTTAAAATTTTAACTGCATAGTCAACATAGCAAACTCTAAATCTCATCTTTATTTCTGGTCTCAAACAATACAAAAAACTTAGAATACTCTTTAGTTACATAGGTGTTTGACAATTTAATTTCACTTTCTTATACTGCCAATTAATCACTTTTGTTAGTATAACTGGCTTATGCAGTACAAAGAATGTTTGATTAGGTTTTCCCATTCCACACCATTACTTCTTTTTTTTTAATATTTAATTTATTTTTTAAAATTATTCTCTTTTTTAAAAAGATAAATAGATCACACAAAACGTTACATTAAAAAACATAAGAGGTTATATAGGAAGGGAACCATTACTACTGGTATCACATTCTTACTTTCTGGATTCATTTTCTATCTTCCTGGAATATATTCTTCTGTTATTCTTTCAGTGGATAATCTTACATCCACTCATACTGGTTAGTTTGAAAATGTCTTGCTTTTACCCTCATTCTAAAATACAACTATACGTAGGTGATCAACTATTTCCTCTCAGTACTCTGAAGATATTATTCCATTATCTTCTGAATTGTGCTGCTACTGTCAAGAAATATGCTGTCAGCCTAACTATAATCTCTTTGAAGGTAATGTTTAATTACTTGCTCGGATTTTCTCTTTTGACTTTAGTTTTCTACAGTTATAGTATGATATTTTAAGGAGTGTGTATTTGTCAGTGTGCTCCTTAGAACTGAGTATTTTAGTAACTCAGGAAAATTCTCAGTTATCACCTCTTCAACTATTGCTTCTTCTCTATTCTCTCTAATTAATCTTTCTGGATTTTCTCTCTATATATGACCTTGTAATGTTATTCTCTTTGTCTCAACTTCTCTTTAACTCTCTAATATCCTTACATATATTTTTCAGTTAATTCTTTGTCTAATCTGCTTAGTCATCTACTAATCTTTAATTCTAATGATCAAGTTTCAGTTTTAGATGTTCTATTTGGTTCTTTTACAAATCTGCCTCTAAAAATAAAAGTATTTTGTACTTCTGTCATTGTTTTTTTTTTTTCTTTTTTTGAGGTACCAGGGAATGAACCTCGCACCTTATATGTGAGAAAGCCAGCACTCAATTACCAAGCCACATTGGCTTTCCCGAGATAGTAATTTTTTCCTCATTCATTTTGCTTGTGGTTTGTTTTTGTTCTTTCAGGAAGCACTGGGAATCAAACCTGGGACCACCCATGTGGGAGATGGGCATTCAATCACTTGAGCCACATCTACTCCCCTTGTCCTTCTTTTAGTTCTTAAGTCATTTCCAAATAATTTATAATCTCCACTGGATATTTCTATTATCTGAAAGTCTTTAGATTTATAATCTCACTGCTTGTTGTGTGTACCAATTCCCTATTCAGTTGGATTGTTTTGAGAGATTTTGAGGGTTTTATAATTCTGGACTGAGTGCTCGTCTTCACTGGTACTTCCATCTTTGGGATTTCTGTGACATCTTGGTTGGAGGCATGTTCCTCTGGAAAGGTTTTGGGTTTGCTTCTGCCAGGCACCCAGAAATATTTCCATACAACACTGGAGCTCCTCTACAACATAGGCTCCATACTGAATCCTGGGCTTACATGGGGGAAAACTGTTTTAATCAGAGGCGATTTCTATTCCCATCTCAACACTGAACCCAGGCAAAGACTTTCTGTCATCATATCATAATCTTTTCACTAAGGAGTAAACTTTTGAGGGATCTGAGCTGGCTTTTATATGGCAGTCTTATGTTCATATCTCTGCCTTGCACAGTCCCAAGGCCTCATCTTCTGTCCAAATGTGGCTATTAAAAGACAAGGTACTTGGAAAGGATCTGGCAAATTCCCGTAAGCCAGCTGCAGGTTCACTGTACAAATGTAGCATTCTCGGTTTCCTTCTTCATTTTGGTCCCCTGGAGATTTTTCTTATTTTTTGATAAGCCCTCAGCAAGCATTTAAAAGAATATCTGTTAGTTTTTATTTTTCCCCAGTACTTTGAGGTTTCTTGTATGAAACGGTTTCCAGTTACTCAGGACAGTGGGAACCAGAGCAGCCCTCTTAGGGTTTAGACTTAGACAGCAGCAAAGGCAGACCTAATTCAGTTCCCCTTTACAGCAGTTCTTGCCCCATTAAAGAATTCAAATGATGGCAAATGACTCCCTCACCCCTTGAGAAACAATGAAGAATGAATAGAGGGTTTGGATCCCTGTTCTATTACTTATTATGTGATTTTGGGCAAGTTCTTTATGCAAAAATCATTTAATTTCATGAACTATTAAATGGAAACAATAATTCCAATTTCATAAAATTAGAGCTATGGGTATTAAGTAAAATAGTATAAATAAAGCACCAAGCATACACTCAAAAAAAGTCTCCTTTATATCTCTCTAGAACTTGGACTACATAGAACTCCAGAATCTATAAAAAGAATAACTCTTTTACATTTATATTATATTTTATATGCTCAACTAATGAACCCATTTTAACTTCTTTTTTTTTTTTTTTTAAAGATTTATTTATTTAATTCCCCCCCCTCCCCTGGTTGTCTGTTCTTGGTGTCTATTTGCTGCGTCTTGTTTCTTTGTCCGCTTCTGTTGTCGTCAGCGGCACGGCAAGTGTGGGCGGCGCCATTCCTGGGCAGGCTGCTCTTTCTTTTCACGCTGCGCGGCTTTCCTCATGGGCGCACTCCTTGCGCGTGGGGCTCCCCCACGCAGGGGACACCCTTGCGTGGCAAGGCAGTCCTTGCGCGCATCAGCGCTGTGCATGGCCAGCTCCACACAGGTCAAGGAGGCCCGGGGTTTGAACCGCGGACCTCCCATATGGTAGACGGATGCCCTAACCACTGGGCCAAAGTCCGTTTCCCACATTTTAACTTCTTAACATCTCTGTGAGGTAGACAGAACCTCACTTTACAGATAAGGTCAAAAGACACTTTGGACTTTGCGACAAGTGAACATAGTTTATTATTGACAGAGTTGGAACCTAAGAAGCAGGAATCCTAACTTAAAGTCTAATATTATTCCTCTGGGGACAAGTGGTGCTTCATAAGGTGCTAAAACATCCTTTTGCTGAATGAGTTTCTGAGAAGGTATTCTCAGGTCATAAATATTAATATAATGTAAATATCAGAGGCTTGGTAACTGAGAGAATGTTTCACCTTTAGCAGCTTGGAGTTGGTGATATTTGAGGGGCACCATACCTTGTGGAAAATCCTGATGGGAGCCATCTCTGCTCCATTTAGAGTCTTCAAAAGGAACATGGGCCAAGAGGAGGCATTCAGTCGAAATCCTGCCGCAAACATAATGAGCAACAGATGAAAAACATGTTTCAAAGGGAATGGCAACATCAAGTACTCCCTTTGGAATCCAAGTACTCTTGCCCATAATGCACACAATGATAGTTGCAGAATCAGATTGTTAGGAAAGGACTTCAAGTTCAATAGAAGAAATACCTCAATTAGACACTGAGGAACGTGAGGCATAGAGAGAGGGAATGTAATTTGTCCAAGGCAGTATTGCAAAGTAGTGGGACAGAAAACACAAAGTTTCCTGACTCCAAGACAAGTATTATAGAAACATACACTAATGCCTAGAAAATTTACCTCGAAAATTCCCCAAAAAGGATGTGATAGGATTAAGCAATATTTAGAAATGATTTAGACAGCATAGTGTGAAAGGGGATATAATCGCCTGTCAAGAAGAAACCAAATATATCAATAGTTAAGCCCAATATACAAGTAAATCTTTGTGTGTTTGTCTCAATATAAACTAACTCACTATTCCCCTCTCTCCACTCTGTCTCTGTCTCTGATTTACACAAATACACACACTAAATATAAAACACTTTCTTGGTATTCCTTGTTTACTTAAACAACTAAGGACGAGAAAAGATGAAGATAGAAAGTATCATCCCATCGAAAATCTTCATTTCCATAAACACACAAAAGAAGCTTAGAGAGGTTTACTGTTCATAGCCATTCAGCAAATAAGAACCACTAAGAATGTACCATTTAATTACTGAATTGTAAAAATAAAATCATTATCTCAGGTCTTCCAATTGGAGCTCCAAGTGCTTCTTCAATTTGGTTTCAACTCTCCATCCTCATAAGAATATTTCCTTTTCAATAGTCTCCCAACCTACCTCTGCCTTCCCATCCCAGACAGAAGAACAGACAGGCTTCATCAAGACTACAGAACCAGAAAAAACAACATCTGATATTATTGGGTAATTACTGTGTGCTAGGTACTATGCCAATCACTTAACGCTATCTAATTTTATAGATGAAGAAAGAGGTACAAAATTAAATAAATTGTTTAAGATTTCACATTGTGCAAATGCCAAAGACAGGATCAACACTCAGGTAATCTGACTCCTGAGTGCACATTCTTAACCACTATGTTAAACTGTTCTATATGCAGGCAAAATGAAAAGGAAGAATCAGCTTCAGGGAGTAAGCTTAATTAATAATCCTAATTAAATTAAGATGGAGGAGGAGAGAAGAGAGAAGAGAATGGAAGCAAAAAGAATGTTACCTCTCCAGATGATTTAAACTTTTACTTCCAAAGCTGACTAGGCTAAACCAAGCTTTCCAAGTTCAGATTTCTTGGGACAGTTCATTCATATTAACAATGGCAATAGCATTGTGGACACTTCTGTCACTCAATTTAAAACTCCATCACTTTTTTTCCTTTTTGAAAAAACCCCGAACTCTGTTTGGATGATTTCATGAGGGTGTCAATTACATGGCCATCCCTACCTGGCTATGGGGTGGAAAATAATTTAAGCATGCCACTTAGGAACATCAGGTACCCCTAGACCAAGGGTTATGTATGTATATATGTTCCAAGTTGGGCTAATGCTTTTCTGTGATGACAAGATACTGGAGAGAGTCTCTCTTTTTCTGAGACCATGCTTATAAGTATGTCTGTAGACTTGGCACTGCCACATGGAGACTATGTCTGAGAATAAAGTCAAGACAGAGCAAGAGATGTAGAAACATGATAGTATTTAAAACCCTATATTCAAACATATCTAACACCACACAAGTACTTAGATTTCTTGGTTATGTGAGTTAATAATCCCTACCTTTTCCTTTTTCCTCTCTAAACCAGTTTATAAGTTGGGTAGCACTCATAGCCAAAAGACTTCTGACCACTTTTCCTCCTTTGATCATTGTTTTTAAAAAAATCCCTCCAGAATCGGTCTGTATAGGGAAAACAACCCTCCCTAGGTCAGGGAATGGCTGAAGCAAGCCAAACCTAGAGCAAATTTGTCATGAACTGCTTAGTACACCAATAGATAAGGCAAAATAAGACATAACTGTTTTAGAGAAGTGTTCCTTACACATTGATAAAAGAGAGGAGCAAGGAAGTGGCTGTGGCTCAATCAGTTGGGCTCCCGTCTACCATATGAGAAGCCCTGGGTTCGTGTCCCGGGTCCTCCTTGTGAAGGCAGGCTCACTAGCAAGTGCCGGGGAGTGCTGCCCAGTCCACAGATGCCGTGGAGCACCACCTGGGCTGCAAGAGCCATGGAGAGCCGACTCAGCAAGGTGGTGCAACAACAACAAAAAAAGGGAGACAAGCAAAAAAAAAACCACAGAAGAGCATGCAGTGAATGAACAGAGAGAACAGACAGCAAGCAAGCCTTGAGGGGGGAGGGGAAATAAAATAAATAAATACAGACACAGAAGAACACACAGCAAATGGACACAGAGAGCAGACAGCATGCAAAAAGTCACAAAGGGGGGTGGATTATTAAAAAAAAAAAGAGAGAGGAGCAGAGTAGCACGACTGCACAATTAGAGAATTCAGGTTTCGGGTCCTCAGTTCCCAATGACTGGAGGGTCCAGTAAGAGTTCCTAATTCCATTTTTCTGGAAGGGGCTTCTGAGGGCTGCTCTCTCATCTGGAACTTCAGGAGCTATGAAATCCTCTTAGCTCTGGGAACCCTTACAATTATATCATAATAGTTAATGTTATTGAATGTTTACCTTGTATTAAACACTTCTCATGTATTTTCTTACTCAATATTTGAAATACCATGAGTTAAGCACTTTCATTATCTCTAGATTAAAGATAATAAACTGAAATTCAGAGAAGTAGTTTGTCCAAGCAAATGGCAGACAGATTTCAAGATATGATAGTCTTCAGATATCATGGTTCTTAACTGTTATGCTTCACTATTTCCTAGCAAGCTTCTCCAAGAATAGAAAGGCAAAACAGAAATGTTATCGATTCAAAGAATTACTGAGGTATCTTATTTGCCAAGCCCCCAGGGTAAAGGGGACACCCCTTACCAAATTCAAGTGTATTTCAAATTTACCTTAACATATTTCAAGAGTCACAGCACAAAAATTTTAACACTGAAGGGATTTTAGAGGCTACCTAATCCAAAGATTTTATTTTGAAGAGGAGGTTCCAGAGATGCTAAGAAACCTCTCCAGGTCACACAAGTTATCTTTATAGTCAGGCTTAAACCCTAGGACTCTTAACTTGTCTGGTTCTTACTCACTATGCTAACTCCCAAAGGAAGCATTTATTATGCACATATTATGTGCCAAGCCACATGTGCTAATAAGCACTTTAAGTGGATTATCTCTTTTAATCAGTACTACAACTCTGAATTAGAAACCAGAAATGTAGCCCAGGTTCTGGAGCCAGGCAGCCTAGATTCAAATCTAGCTCTGCCACTTATCAGGGTGGTAATTTACAGCAAATTATAAACTTCTCTCTGGCTTCAGTTTCCTCAACAATGAAGTGGGATGATAATTACTGCTTCAATGGATTGTTCTAAGTATTAAAGGGGTTAATACATGCGAAGGACTTAAAACACTACCCAGTATATAATAAATATTTGATCATTGCTGGCTATTATTTTTATTATTAGATATTAAAAGACTCAGGCATAGAGAAATTAAGTAAAATATCCAGGGTTACTAAGCTAGAAAATAACAGAGCCAGGATTTGAACCTAACTCCTCTGTCTCCAGAGCCTTCATTATTAACCAACACATTAATATCTTCAAATATTTCATCACTTAGTCCTACCATACAGTCCCTTGGTTAAAAGAACATGTGAAAGAGGAAAGGGGAAATAAAAACAATGATTTGGGGGTCTCTTCAAATCAAACGATTGCCTGGACTACTTAAAAAGAAAAGGACAGGTAAAAAATCCTGACTTCTAAATGTGGGAGAACCACAGTGCTCAGCCCATGGTTCTCTCCTCTTCTTGGTCTTGACTGTCTTCCTGTCAAATGTGGTCAGATATTTATCTTTAGTCAAAACCTCTGCCCTGAGTTTCATGATCATATATCCAACTGCCTTATTCTCTAACTCTAAATGGACATCTAAGGGATCTCAAAATGTGTAAGTCTAAACAGCAGAACTCTTGATTTTACTACTTCCTCTAAACCTGCTCTTTCCTCCAATTATCCCATCTCATTTAACGGCATCATTTATTAAACACAGGTACTCAGGCCACAAAGCCTAGAAGTCACCCTTGATTCCTCCGTTTCCCTCACCCACCCCTCAAATCCAATTCGTCAGCAAGTCTTAATGGCTCTTTCACCTAACATATCCTGAATCAAACTATTTATCACCATTTCCACTACTGTACCACCTTAATCTAAACCACAATCAAATCTTGCCTAGACTACTGCAATAGCCTTCAAACTGGACTCTGTTTCCACTTTTGCTTCCATACTGCCTATTGTCTATATAGCAGTCAGAATATGTTTATGTTTTTAAAAATTTAAATCAGATCACATCACTCTAATACTTACATCCCACAACACTTAGAATAAAATCTAAACTCTTTATCCATGTTTACAAGGCTTACATGATCTGGAGCTGGATCTTATTACTCATCTTATATCACTCCCCCATCTCTACATTCACTGGAATTTGTTCCTAAAACACACCAAACTGTTTCCCTCTGCCTCAAACACTCATTTCTTCCATCTACATATACTTGGTTCTTTGCTGACATATCACCTCCTCAGAGAGGCATTTCTAGACTATCTTACTTAAAACAGCTTCCTAAATCTATCCTGCTGCCTTCTTTATTCCTAGTCCTTAATCACTGTCTGATTTCTACCCTTTCTTTTTTCTTGTTATATCTAAGTCTTCTACAACAAGGATATAATAAACTCCATGACAGTTTTACTGAATGAAGGGGAAAACTCTACTTATGGATACCAGGGATTGTTTGCCTATTCCTTTTCAGTGGTTCATTTCTCAGTCTCAGCAGTTTTTTCAAACACATGCACAGATCAGTATTAGGCAAAGACTCAAGAGGACACTTTTGTAGCTCTCCAGAGATCTTTCTGTGACACTTTCTTCTCTCTGGCATTCTATCCCTAATTCAAGCTTCCTTCTGAACTGTGCCTTCTCAACTCAGTAAGCTGTTCCGGATGACCCTCCTTGTGCTGGTTCTGGAGGCTCACCCCAGGCAATGAGCTGGGGAAACTCAACAGGCTCACTTCATTTGTTTCTTTTTTCTCAGGGATCACTGTCTTGCACTGCCTTGTGAACAATAACTGAAAATTGTTATACCACATATATTTTTTCTGGTTTTCTAATTGTTTAAATCAGGCAGGTAAATCCAGTCCTGTTATGCTATCATGGTTAGAAGATGATGGTCTTACTCTTGCATTTTTATTTTAATTTGGGTCAAGTAAGAGTTGGAGAGAATTGACATCTTTGTGATATATAGCTGCCTCATTTAAAAGAAAAATGTCAGTGTAGCTAAAGGTTTGTCAATTTTATTGATCTTTTCAAGGAACCAAGTTTTGGTTTTGTTGATTCTTCTATTTTATTTATTTCTGCTCTAATTTCCATTATTTCCTTCCTTCTGTTCACTGTGGGATTAGCTTGCTCTTCTTTCTCTAGTTCTTCCAGTTTTGAGCTTCTGATTTGAAGCCTTTTTATTTTTTTTAATGTAAGCATTTACAGATATAAAGTTCCCTCCCAGCACTGCCTTTGCTGTATCCCATATATTTCGGTATGTTATCTTTTCATTTTCATTCACCTCAAGATATTCCCTAATTTTGCTTTCCTCTTTAACCCATTTGCTGTTTAAGAGAATGTTGTTTAATTACCACAGATTTGTGAAGCTTCCCTTCGTCCCTAATTGACCTCTTTTTTTTTTTAAAGATTTTATTTTTTATTCGCCCCCTCCTCCCCGGTGTCTTCTGTTCTCTGTGTCCATTTGCTGTGTGTTCTTCTGTGACCGTTTCTATCCTTATCAGCACCATTGGGAATCTGTGTTATTTTGTTGCGTCATCTTGTTGTGTCAGCTCTCCATGTGTGCGGCGCCATTCCTGGGCAGGCTGTACTTTCTTTCCTGCTGGGTGGCTCTCCTCAGGGGGCGCACTCCTTGCGTGTGGGGCTCCCCTATGTGGGGGACACCCCTACATGGCAAGGCACTCCTTGCGCGTATCAGCACTGTGCATGGGCCAGCTGCACACGGGTCAAGGAGGCCTGGGGTTTGAACCGAGGACCTCCCATGTGGAAGGCGGACGCCCTATCCATTGGGCCAAGTCCGCTTCCCTGTCTAATTGACTTCTAGCTTCATTCCTTTGTTGGTGGAGACTATATATTGTAAGATTTCAATATTTTTAAATCACTGAAACTTGTTTTGTGACCCAACATATGGTCTATTCTGGTAAAAGATCCATGTGCATTTGATAAGAATGTGTATTTCCATTGGGTGCAGCATTCTATATGTGCCTGTTAGGTCTAGTTGGTTTAGTGCTTCATTCAAGTCGTGTATTTCCGTACTGATCTTCTGACTAGATGTTCTAGCCATTAATGAGAGTAATGTGTTAAAGTCTCCTACCATTAATGTACAACTATCAATTTCTCCATTCAAATCTGTCAGTATTTGCTTCATGCATTTTGGGACTCTGCTCTTAGGTGCATATATAATTGTTACATCTTCCTGTTGAATTGTCCCTTTTATTAGTGTACAATGACTATCTTTACACTTTGTAACTGTTTTTGACTTAAAGTCTATTATAACCAATATTAAGTACAGCCACCCCAGCTCTCTTTTGGTTACTACTTGCATGGTATGTTATCTTCCATCCTTTTACCCTCAACCTACTTGTATCTTTGAATCTAAGGCGAGCCTCTTGCAGACAGCATACAGTTAGGTCATGCTTTTTTATCCAAACTGCCAATCTCTGCCTTTTGATGGGACAATTTAATCTGTATACCTTTAAAGTCATTATTGATAAATATGTGACTTTCTACTGCCATTTGGCTCTTTAGCCTTCATAAGTTGTAACCTTTTTTGTTCCTCAATTCCTACTTTTATATTTATTTGCTTTTTTTTGTATTTTTTTTTTTAGTACCTTGTCATTTCTATCTGGATATATTTTTCATCTATTTTCTTTGTGGTTACATGGGGTTAAAATTTAACATCCTAAATATACAACAATCTTATTTGGTTTGATACCAACTCAACTTTATAGTATGCGCATATGCCTTTCCATTTTTTTGCACTTGTTATCACTTGTATCTGTGTACCTTATAGGTCCAAAAACATAGATGTTTCATTACTTTTATGCATTTGCATTTTAGCACCTGTAGGAAGTAAGAAGTAGAGTTACATGACAAACAATACAATAATATTGGCATTTATAATTACCCAAATGGTTACCTTTACTGCAGGTATTTATTTCTTTATGCTTCTACTTCTTCATGTCTAGTGTCCTTTCATTTCAGTATGAAAAACTGTCTTTAGCATTGCTTATAGGACAGGTCTAGTGGTGATAAACTCCCTCAGCTTTTGTTTATCTGAGAATGTCTTAATCTCTCCCTCATTTTTGAAAGAGTCTCACTGGATACAAAATTCTTAGCTGGTAATTGTTTTCTATCATCACTTTAAGTATTTCAACCCACTGCCTTCTTGCTTCTTTGGTTTCTGATAAGAAATTAGCACTCAATCTAATTGTATGTAACATGTTGCTTTTCTCTTGCAGCTTTCAGAATTCTCTACTTGCTCTTTGCATTTGATAGTGTAATCAATATATGATGGGGTATATTTCTCTTCATGTTTATCCTGTTTGGTGTTCTCTGAGCTTCTTGGATGTGTATATTTGTGTCTTCTGCTAAATTTGGAAAGTTCTCTGTTGCTAATTCTATGACTATTCCTTCTGCCCCTTTCTCTCTTCTCTTTCTGGGACTATCATATGCACATATTGCTGTGCTTGAAGGTGTCTCATAGTTGTATTAGGCTATCTTTACTTTTAATATTTCTCTTTAGTTTCTGCTCCTCAGCCTGACTCAATCCAAGTATCTTATCTTCAAGTTCACCGATTCTTTCTTCCACCAGCTTCAATCTGCTCTTGAAACCCTCCTGGGTACTTTTCTTGATCTCTACTAGCCCTGTTGGGCTTCTTTTTAGAATTTCTACCTCTTACTTAGACTCTCATATCGCTCATTTGTATATTTTCTTGATATTCTTTAGTTCTTTCTCTATACTTTTATTTATCTTCTTGAGCATTATTAAGATCATTTTTTAAAAGGCTTTATTTGGTAGGTCCCCATTCTTGTCTTCTTAGATGGTGTTTTCTATATTGTTATTCTCTTCCTTTGAATGGGCTATCGTTTCCTGTATCTTTGTCTTGTACTCTTTTGTTGCACACTGTACATTTTAATATTTAAAAATGTTAACTCAGGGGTTTGTTCCCTGAGATGTCTGTTTCGTGGTTTTGTAACCAGATGGTGACAAGACAAGAGATTTTCTTGCGCTTCAGTCCTCCTATCAGGAAGGGCTGTCCAAGGTGGATGCAGTATGCAGGGCTTTCCCTGTCTTTCTGGGCCTCTGCCTTTTCTTGGGCTTTTTCTTTTTAGTTGTTTTGGAGTTCCCCTGTTGGTTGTGCCCTCCAACTCCCATGATATAGGCCTCCCTCTCCCGGGTGTTTGAAGCCAGCAGGCCTTTGTCCCAGACTGGTCCCCTCTATAGTTTTTTATAATCCTTGCTTTTTTTCTAGCTGCTTTTGCCTGGAAGACAAATTCTGAGAGAAGGGTCAACCCGGAGAGGACTTTCTGAGTCAGCCTTTTCCAGCCAAAACAAGGCCAGGGACCCAAGAAGGGAGTGCAGACTGGTTCCAAAATGCCCTGGGGAGGGGGTCAGGAAGGACACAAAAAAATCTCCTATGGCTCCCCACAGCTGCACTTTCCTGGTCTGCCCAGCAAATGCAGCCCTCGCTAACTGCACCCGCAGGCTTGAGGAAGCACTATGTCTTTAAATATCCATCAACCCCACCACAGTCCAGGGAAACAGTGGTTGCCACAGCGTTGTATGGGGTGGGTTGAAACAATAGCTGCCTTCAGAGCTGGACCCTCAGCAATCTGTATTTGCTAATCAAAAGTTGTGATCAGTGATTGGCTATGACCATTCCTGTACTTGGGGAAGAGGATTTTTATGTCCCTTTGTGTCAGGTGAGATAGCCAGGGGGCTGGACCCCATGGTAGCCTGTTCTGAGAGTGGGGAATGGGCACCAGTAGCTGCTGTACAGAGAGATCAATTTACTGTTCTATACTGTAGTTTATCAGCCTCTTCCTCCCGCTCTTCTGTGGATGCTTAACAGTGCTTTTCTGGTCTCTGGAGTATCAAAATAGTTGTTTCAGACAATTCCTGCCTGTTTAATAGTTACTTTACTGGAAAGACTGAATCCTGGGGCTCCCTACTCTACCATTTTCTCCAGAAGTCCTCTCTTTTTCCTTTTTACTAGCCAGTCTCTAACTACTTCAATTCTCTGTTAGAGTTAATAATTACATTCTATTTTTCTGTATTTAAATTACTGTATAGTTTCTCTCTCTCATTGGACCCAGAATGATATCCATACTACTCCAACCCTGGTCTCTACATTTTTGACTTAGATTGATCATCTCTTGATTGAATTAGGCTTTTTCTCCAATTGATTCCACAGGAAGGGCTTGGGGTTATAATATTCCCTAAGTTCTTGCATGCTAAGAACTGTTTCAGTATACTCTCAATATTTGAAGAATAGTTTTACTAGTTATGAAATCCTTGCTCACATTTTCTATCCTTGAATTTCTTGAATATATCGCTCCACTTTGTCTTGATTTGTATGTTGTTGTTAAGGCTGATACAAATCTGATCTTATTTCACTTGGAAAATGACCTGGATTTTTGGCCTTGAAGCTTAAATATAATTTTCTTTATTAGAGTCTAATAGTTTTACTAGACTATGATTTGACCAATCTGAATCAATTTGCCCAGGAATAAGATGGATGCTTTCACTATGTAGGTGAATAACTTCTTTAATTTTGGAAAAAATTTTTGCATTGCTGTTTTAAGTATTAAATATATTCTATTATTTTGATTTTGTTTATCTTCTTCAGGGACTCCAAATATTTTGTATACATATATACTTTCATTCATATATATATATACACACCCATATATATGCATACAAAGAAATATATATAAACATATATAGGAGCTGACTATGTTCTATATTTGACACTTCCTCCCTGGTCCTTTATTTCCCAGGATTTTTTTTATTAGAGGAGTTGTAGGTTTACAGAAAGATCATGCAGAAAATACAGAATTCCCATATACCTGCCCCCGTTTTTTTAAAAAGATTTATTTTATTTATTTCTCTTTCCTCCCCCCCCCCCCCATTGTCTGATCTCTGTGTCCATTCACTGCATGTTCTTCTGTGTCTGCTTGCATTCTTGTCATACCGCACCAGGAAACTATGTCCCCTTTTTTGTTGTTGCATCATCTTGCTATGTCAGCTCTCCGTGTGTGCAGACCACTCCTGGGTGGACTGCACTTTTTTTGCATGGGGTGGCTCTCCTTGCGGTGCACACTCCTTGCGCATGGGGCACCCCTACGTGTGGGACACCCCTTCATGGGACGGTGCTCCTTGAGTGCGGCAGCAGGGTGTGGGCCAGCTCACCACACAGGAGGCCCCGGGTATTGAACCCTGGACCCTCTATATGGTAAGCAGACGCTCTATCAGTTGAGCCACAACTGCTCCTTTGTCCCCATTTTTTTTTTAACATTTTGCATTAGTATAGTACCTTTGCTACAACTGATGAGTGAATATTATAATTCTACTATTAACTATAATCCATAGTTTACATTATGTGTTGTATAGTCCTATGGTTATTTTTTTAAAAATTTTTATTCTAGCAGCATAGATGATCCTTTTTTAATCTTTTTGACTACTTATTTTTATTCTCTTGTTTGCCTTTATATTTCTCTCTTCAATGCCCCTTACTTTATTTTCAGTTGAATCTACTGTCCCTTTGAGCATCTTGGAATTAAGTCTTCAAGTGAGATGATTTTGTCTTCAGTTTCTTCCTTGAGTCTGGATAACGGTTTTCTCTTTTCCTGCCTATTGTGTATTTCTAGTCTGACATTTAAAATTTACAGTTTAAGGCATTTTTCATATCTGCCAATATTTGTTCAATTCAAGTTGGAGGGTTGTGCAACAGTTTTCCTCTGCTTAGTCATTAGTTTTGGCAGTAGAATTTTCAGTGCATGAACTGTTTTTATCCTCATCTTCTCCTTTTCTTCATATAGAATCTTTTTTATGGATGTTGACTACAGTTTCCTTATCATTTTTTATTGTCTCGTATTTTCCTGGACCAGCAAAAAAAACAGGTGGCTCTATTTTGTCAGGGTTTGTGGGCCCTGAGTGTTCCTGTTGGCATAGGGAAATTAAGTTTCTTTAATAGCTGGGCCTATTTAGGGAAGGAGGGGAAGATGATGTATCTTTTGATTTTATTATTCTCTTTTGTTTCCGTATATCTCTAAACTACCACCCCTTGCTTCCTTCTTTCCCTTCAACATTATACCTCACTCTCCTCCCAAAAGTGGTATCTTCCCAAGACTACTCTCTGGTCCCTCACACTTGTATGCCTCTTCTTTCCCCCCCAGAAGTCAAAGCTCTAATCAACTAAGTCTCAGCTCTGTTTTCAGTATTTCCCCACTTTGGATAGGACTGTTTTTGATCTGGTGGTGATTTTGGCTGAGCTGGACCCCCAATGCCCCCTCTTCTTCTTTATACAGTTTCCGCCTGACTCTTCATTCTGGTATAGGTCTGGTACTGACTCTTCTGGTTTCATATCCGTATTAATCCCCCACTTACATGTAATTGAAATTTGTGGTATTCTTGACCTTATGTTTAGGCATGAGTTATGGGTGGGGTTTGATTTGGTTTCCTTTTTCATCTGTAGATTTTGGTAAATTTTTGGAAAGATTTTAATTTAGATGGTCACCATTACCCCTGGGAAATTGTAATTTTTTTTTTTTTAAAGCTTCTCAAGATGCTTCCACAGTATGATTAATAATAACATAAGATGAGGGCAATGGAGTATTATGCAGTTGTAAAAAGGAGTGAGGAATACCTCAATACTAGAAGGGGGAGATATACATACACATATGCATACACACACATATTTGCTCATATTTTTAAAATGTAAGATTAACTATAGAAGTTAAACAAAGTGATTACCTACAGCAGAGGGGAGGAATAGGATGAAGAGTTCTCTGAACACAGTTTTATAGATTCAACTTTAAGAACAATGTATACATTTTATGTATTGACAAAGCAAAATTGAGGAAATCCCTAAAAATTAAAAATAAAACAAAAGAATCTAACTTTGTTTCAAGTTGGTTCACAGTCACCCAGAGAGAAATTAATCCAAATAACTCTAAAACACTGTTAGCACTCATAATGCTGCTAGTGTTAGTATTGTTACTCTGAGTCTGTTGTATGTGTATTATGGGATAAAGCAAATGAGTCATTTTATTAGTGTCATGGAGAACAAGGGTTTTGATGTGGTACAAAGGAGCCCTGGCACCTAGAAGAAAGAGTTGATTCTATATCTGGGGAAGGAAATGTACAAGATGAGTCTGGAACATTTTGAAATTCCAGAATTCCAAGAAAGCTATCAAATAGTACTAATGTGTCAAAAAAGAGGGAGAAACAACAGGAAGACACTCCTACTGGCCAAAGATGGGACAACTGAAGTAACAATAAGGACAATTAGTGCAATGGAGTATCTATGAATCCTTGAGTTTATGATTTTAAATAAAAGCAGCAATACCTTTCCTGGATATCTTTAGAGAATGCTAGTAAACGAACTCATTATTTTGAAAATTGGAAAATAAAGAAAAGAATCAAGCATTTAAATTGCCTTTTCAGTATGAATTATAACTCAGGTTAAGCAAATAGTTAATGAAAGCTTATTTAGAAGCATCTCATTTAATTTACATAGAAGGAACGACAGAATTAAAAATTGCCATTTCTCAATCATAATGAATTGATTATTCTAGATCAGAGGTCAGCAAACTACAGCCATCAGGTTGGCAACTTATTTTTTGTAAATAAAGTTTTATGGAACAAAGCCACATCCATTTCTTTATATATTATCTATGGCCGCTTTGTCACTACAAGGACACAGTTGAGTATTTGCAATTGAGATGTATGGCTTAAAAGTCTAAAATATTTCCTCTTTGATTCTGTAAAAAATTCACCAATCTCTGATCTAGACAATGAGCATCAAAGTCTAGAAAGATAATCAGAGTATATATATCACCTGATAAAGTAAACATTACCACCTATGAAATATTGTTATGAAAAAACTGAACCTGATTCTGATCAAGTCTCTAGATTTAGTTACAAATCTCTAAGAAACAAAAGACAGAGGAATAAGTAAAAGAATACCACAGGGATACAGTCAACAAAATCTAATTATATGATGTTTTAAAGGCAAAAGACCTAAGTTTTTCAACAAATTAAAGAAAAAAATTAGAGGGAGGAAAAACTAATAGATTAAAGAGAACTTAAGGGACATATCAATCAATTGAAGCATGTGGATCTTACTTGGCTCCTGAGTCAAAGAAACTATGAAAAGAGAGAGAGAAAAAACAATCAAGAGTATTTAAATATTGATTAGATATTTGCTGATATTAAGGAGTTACCATTAGTTTATTTACATGTGATAATGGCAGGTAAGCTTATGTTTTAAAAATGTCCTCATCTTTGAGAGATTTTAAAATATTTAATGTTGAAATGATACTATGTTTGGGCAATTAGGTAGGAGGGGGCAAGAGGCGTGTACAGGTGCAGGAGAAACAAGATTGACTGTGTACTGAGAATTACCAAGGATGAAAGACACATGGAAATACACTATGCTCCTCTCTCGATTTTTTCATATGTTTGAAGTTTTATATTCTTTACATACTTTTTTTAAAAATGGGGGTAAATGTTAAGCACTCATCTGGGGACTCTTTCAAATGATGGGTCCTCAATTAATCTAGCACAGTCTCCTGAGGGGAACATATCCCATAGCACAATTCCGTCTCCCCCACCTTGAGACTCACTGCAATTATGACTGACAGTAACTGATTGAATGGGCTGACCGAGGTATAATGAGTCAGTAAAAAAAAGGTGAATCTGATCCTGAAGAAAAAAATCTAGAGGGATCATTGGTTTAAGTAAAATAATGGTTACTTCCTTGCAAAGAATGGGTTCAAAGTGAGAAAATTGCAAGGACCAAGTGAAAATTCAGGGAAAAGGACATAAGAGAACCTTTATCAGTCCTTCCTTTCCACTGGGAGATTTATTTCTCTTTCACTCCTTTACATCATTGTATAATTTGGTTTAAGTTTTTTATTAAGATAGGTTAAATGGCAAGAACTTCCATTCTCTCAAAATAAATGGAAACTGACAAAGAAGGATCAAGGAGATGGTTTCTTGTTAGAAAAAGGTAGCATCTGAGAGAAAACTGGATATCATAAACTACAATGGAAATGGAGATTTCAGGATTTTGCAGCTCGTTTCATTAAGAGAGGTCCAGATGGACCTCTTCTTCAGGACCATATGTAAAAGAAAGGATAAGCAGGGAGTCCTAGGCTTTCCCATAACATAATTTTTTGAATGCTAACTGGCTAGGGAGAGCCCAGGTCTAGGTACTCACCCAGAGGGGGCTGCAGCATACCCCCGTTCTTCTCACAATTCCCAATAGGTTGAATTTCAGCTGAGTCAACTAGCCGCCAGAAGTCATTCTTGTTGTCACTGCCATCAAGGCGCAGGCGGAGGCGGGCACCTGTCAGTCCAACGACTGTGGCAATACAGGTTGATGTGGTGTTCCTGGGGTCCTGTGCCTCCAATTTCATGCTGATCTTGAACTCGTTGCTTGGAGGTGTATAGGACTGAGGAGAACAAGCCATGAGGATTAGGCAGATGGAGAGTAAACCACATTTTCAGTCAGGATGTTAGGAGGTAGAAATTGAAAATGTAGGCTTCAGATTCAAATTGGTTACTGCTGGTCCAGGGACAACTACCCGAATTATCCCCCAAGATTATACTTATGAAGGATTTCATGCAAAAGAAAACACTGGAAGATAAGACCAAAGACAAAAAAAAACAACAACTTTCCACCAAAGCATCAAATATTGACACACACCAGTAAGAGGACAAGAGTGTCTCAAATGGCCCAGTTACTTAAATGCTTTCTCATTCTATCTTTTCTCCAACCCTTACCCCTCTAAGCATTTATAAGGTTTTCTTTTCAGGACTATGACATTTTATTAAATTACCATGTCCTTAATGTTTCTTCATGGAGCATTTTAGTATATTGATCTGTATATCCACCACTCGGACTATCAGGGGTTGATTTTTTTTCTTATTTTGATATTAACTTAATTGATATTAAAAAACCTCTGAGTTATAGTTGACATAAAATAAACTGTATACTTTGGTAAGTCTTGATATATGTAGATACCAGTGATACCATATACACTGTATTCCCCTGTGAAACCATCAACATAATCAAGACAATGAACATGGTCATCATCTCCCTTTAGCCTGGACCCTACCCCAATCCCCGGCAACCACTAATCTAATTTCTGTCACTGCAGATTGGTTTGCATTTTCTAGTCTTAGATGGAATTATGTGATATGAATTCTTTTTTGTGTTTCTTCTTTCATTCAGCATAATTATTCACCCAGGCTACTGAGTATATCAATAATTCATTTTTTTTATTGCTAAGTAGTGTACCATGTTGACATTTAGTTTGTTTCCAGTTTTGGCTATTAAAAACGTAACTGCCCTTAATATCACATACAAGTCTTATATCTGTAAATATGATTTCTTTTCTCTCGGACAAACATGTAAAAATGGAATGACCATATCATATGGTAGATGTATGTTTAGCTCACATACCATAAAATTTACTCTTTTTAAGTTTATGATTCAGTAGTTTTAGTATATTCACAGGATTATGTAAATATCACCCCATCTCTCCCAAAATATACACCATACCCATCAAGTTAACTTCCCATTCCCCACTCATCCCAGTCCCTACCAAGCACTAATCTACTTTCTGTGACCATGGATTTGCCTATTATATGTATTTCTATGAATGGAATCACACACTATGAGGCCATTACATGAGTGGTTTCTTTCACTTAGCATAATGTCTGCAAAGATTCATCCATGTTCTTTTATTAAATTTCATTTTGGAATATTACCTTGTATGGATAAAAATTTTGTTTATCCATTCATCAGTTGATGTATATTTGACTTGTTTCCACTTTTGGCTATTATAAATAATGCTGCCATGAACATCTATGTGTATGTTTTTGTGTGAACATATATATATATGTATAGCCAAGAGAATTTAAAAAAACATGTCTTTATATATATATATATATATATATACACACAAGCACATGTTTTATATATATATATTTATATATATAAAAGATTGGACTGCTGGATCATATGGTAACTCTGTTTAACATTCTGAATAACTTCCAAACTGCTTTTCAAAGTGGCTGTAGCATTGTACAGCTGACAATGTATAAGGGTTACATTTCTCTACATTCTCACCCAAACTAGTTCTTGTCTATATTTAAATTTTATCCACCTAGGAGATCCATCTGACTATGGTTTTGATTTGCATTTCCCCAGTGATTAAAAATGTTGAATACTCTATGTGCTTACTGACCACTGGTGTATCATTGGAGAAATATCTATTCAAATCCTTCATCCATTTTAAAATTGGGTTATTTGCTTTTTACTATGGAGTAATGAGTTCTTTATGTATTAATAAGGGTATAAGTCCCTTATCAAATATAATGATCTGCAACTATTTTCCCCTATCAGTGGGTTGTGTTTTTCACTTTCTTGATGGTGTTCTTTGAACCACAAAAGCTTTTAATTTTGATGAAGTTCAATTCATCTATTTTTTGTCACTTGTGGTTTTGGTGTCATATCTGAGAAACCATTGCCAAATCCAAGGCCATGAAGATTTATTCCTATGATTTCTTCTAAGAGTTTTATAGTTTTATAAACTTAGTTTTGGCTCACTCTGGATCTATACCTGGAGTTATGTTTTGTATACAGTGTAAAGGAGGGTCCAGCTACATTCTTTTGCATGTGTATATCCAGTTGTCCCAGGGCCATTTGTTGAAGATCACACTGAATTATCTTGGTACTCTTGTTGAAAATCAATTGACCATAAATGGGTTTATTTCTGGGCTCTGAAATCTATTCTATTGATCTATATGTCTATCTTTATGCCAGCACCACAATGTTCTGGGTACCATGGCTTTGTTCTAAGTTTTGAAACTGGGAAATAATGAGTCCTCTACTTTTGTTCTTCTTTTTCAAGATTATTTGAGCTACTCTGGGTCTCCTGTGGTTTTAGATGAATTTTAGGATCAACTTGGCAATTTCTATAAGAAAAAAAAGGGCAGCTTTGATTTTGATAGAGATTGCACTGAATCAATAGTCCAATTCGGAGAGTACTGCTGTCAAATACAGGATGTGCAAAAATTTCTCCTAGTCTGTAGCTTGTATTTTCATTCTCTTACTAGTATCTTCTGAAGAAGAGAAGTTCTTAATGTTGACAAAGTAGTGATAACTCATTGAGGTTTTAATTTGTATTTCCCTAACATATAATAAGCATCTCTTCATGTGCTTATTTGCCACTTATATATTTTCTTTGGTGAAATGTTTATTCTAATCTTTCAATCTGGATTCCTTTTTTTTTTTTTTCCCTTTTATTGGCGTTATTGCACTGGTCATACAATGTTACATATAAGTTATGAGAGCAGACATCTTTGCCTTGTTCCTGATCATATGGAGAAAGCATTGAGTCTTTTACCATTAAATTTCAGCATGGTATCTTTTTCCATCCTTTTTACTTTTAACCTACTTGTGTCTTAATATTTATAAATTATATTTAAATGAATAAATTTACTTAAAGTGTAATTTCTCGTAGGCAACATATATTTGGGTTTTGCTTTTTAGCCATTGTGATCATCTTGGTCTTTAAATTGGGGTATTTGGATAATTTATATTTAATGTGATTATTGATATGATGGGGTTTAAATCTACAAACTTGTTATTTGTTTTCTATTTGTTCCATTTATGTTATTACCTTTTTCCTCTGTTTTGCCTTCTTTTAATTTTTTTATGATTTTTTAAAATGAAATTACATTAATTTTTTTATGATTACATGGATTATTAGCTTTACCAGTTAGTTTTTTTAGTTTTGTTATTTCAGAGGTTGCTTTAGAGTTTATGGTAAACATCATTAACTTACTAGGTCAATCTTAAAGTAATATTGAACTACTTTGGGTGTAATATAAGATTCTTACAATAGTATATACTTAACATTTCTCTCTTCCAGGTCTTTATGTTGTTATAATACATTTTACTTATACATCTGTAATTAACCCAACAATACATCATTATTGTTGTTTATACAGTTACTTATCCTTTATATATTTACTCTTACAATTACCCTTTCTGGTACCCTTTATTCCTTTGTATAGATCTGTATTCCATGCAGTATCATGTTCCTCCTTCTGCTTGATGGACATCCTTTAACATTTTTTAGTGCAAGTCTGCTGGTGATAAACATGTTTTCAGACCTACAAAAGCTGAATTTATTTCTCCTTTGACTTTGAAAGATATTTTTTGCTGTAGGAGTCTAGGTTGACAGTTTTTCTTTCAGTACTTTAAAGATGTTCCACTTTTGTCTTGTTTGCATTGTTTGACAAGAAATTTGAGATTATTGTTATCTTTATCCCCCTGTATGTAAAATGTCTTTTTCCTCCTCTAGCTGTGTTTTAAAAAACATTTATTTACTTTATTTATTTCTCTCTGCCCCCCCACCCCCAGTTGTCTGCTCTCTATGTCCATTTGCTGTGTGTTCTTCTGTGTTCACTTCTATTCTTGTCAGCAGCATGGGAAACTGTGTCTCTTTATTGCATCATCTTGCTGCATGAGTTCTCCGTATGTGCGGCACCACTCCTGGGCAGGCTGGACTTTCTTTCACGCTGGGCGGCTCTCCTTACAGGGCATACTCCTTGCGTGTGGGACTCCCCTATGCGGGGGACACCCCTGCGTGGCACAGAACTCCTTGCGTGGGTCAGCTCCACACCAGTCAAGGGGGTCCTGGGTTTGAACCCCGGACCTTCCATGTGGTAGATGGACTATCCATTGAGCCAAGTCCACTTCCCTCTAGCTGCTTTTAATATTTTACCTATCACTAGTTTTCAGCAATTTAATTATGCTAGGCTTTAGTGTCATTTTCTTCTTGTTTCTTAGTTTTTTTAAATTCATTGTGCTTCTTGGAGCTGTGGATTTATTGTTTTCTCCAAATTTACAGTCACTATTTCTTAAATTGTTTTTTCTATCCCCTGTTGCTTCTCTCCTTTCTACTAAGCCACCTGAAGTTGTCCCACAGTTCACTGACGCTCTGCTTATTTAAAAAAATTTTTTTTTTCTTTTTGTTTCATTTTGGTAGTTTCTATTGTATATCTTCAGGTTTACTAATCTTTTTCCTGCTATTAATTTCATCCATTATATTTTCATTTCACTCACAGTAGTTCAGTGTAAATGTTTTTTATATCTTCCACGTCTCTACTTAAGTTTTGAACATTTGGAATATAGGCTAAAATAATTGTTTTAATACTTTTTTCTGCTAATTCTAAGCTCTGTGTAGGTTTGGAAAATCAGATTCAATAGTTTGATTATCCTTTTCATTACTGGTTGTGTTTCCCTGCCTCTTTGAATGCGTGGTAATCTTTGACTGGATGCCGGACACTGTGAATTTTACCTTTCTGGGTGGTAGATACTTTTCCATTCCTATAAATCTTCTTTATGCTTTATTTTCAGATGCAGTTAAATTACTTAAAAAGTTTGATATTTTTGAGCCTTGCTTTTATGATTTGTTATGTGGGTCTGGAGCAGTGTTCAATCTATGGCTATTTTATTCTCCACTGAGCAAGACTTTCTGAGTATTCTATCCTATGCCTTTGGATTACGAGATTTTCCAGCCTAGCTGGTGAGAAAAGGCACTATTCCTAGCCCTGTCTGAACACCAGGTTCTATTCCTTCTAATACTTTCAGATGTTTTTTTCCTTGGTTTTGAGTAGTTTCCTTACATGCGTACACTAAACTGTTGTATCCCACTGAATACTTGAAGGGGTCCCCTGAAGAGCTCCATGGTTTTCTTTCTGTGCAGCTCTCTTCTCTCTGGTACTTTGTCCTGTAAAAGTCTAGCTTCCTGGGTTTCCCTATACTCTTAACTCCATCTCAAGTTAAGGAGTCTGATGGGCTCAACCAGGGTTCCCCTTTCCTATGCCATGGCCTAGAGCAGTAAGTTAGGAAATCATAAGGTCGACCTCATTTGTTTCCTATCTCTCAGAGATACAGCACTTGGGTGCCTGATAGGCCATCCAGTCCCTATTACTTCAAATGAGGAGAAGTCCTCAATTTGTGTTTCTTTTGTGAAAGTATACAAAATTTCAATTCAAAGTGAAATACTGACAGTTTAAGGAAATAAGCATTAAATACTAAAGGAAAGAATATGGTATTTAGCTCTATTTAGCATCAGTACACCTCTACTTTTCAGTCTTATTATATACTGATTTGTCAATATTATCTGTGCATTGTCTAAGGCACTTAATCTTACGTGAAAATCTCAGGATGACCTCCGATGAGCTCTGAAAATGCTTACCAGTGGGTTTCAGTGCCAATAACCTTACAGAAAAATAAAATTGTGGCAAAGGTTTGAGTACAGAGAAACTGACACTGAGTTACTTTTAAGAATTGTCTAAAGGCTGTTATAACTCTCTTGGCTATTTGCCTGAATTAAAAGTTATAGAAAAATTAAAAGTTGTTTTCAGTAACAGAATATCCTCAAGGAGGTGAAGAAGGAAAAGCTGTTAATTGGGATAAAGTTGGGGAGAATATCTGCTGCCAAAACTCAGTGATCAAATTTTATTTTCTGAGTGGTATTCTTCCCATAGAAGCTTACTCTAGGATCCTCAGGTAAGACGCCAAGGGCTCCCACCTCATGTTGTGTAAGGACCGTTAAAAAAATATATTTGTCTATTTGCCTCCCACCTTCTAAAGATGTTGAGAATCAATTACCTGCTTGAAGCAATGGACAGGCGCTGGGACTGAACATGTTTCTTTTAGGTATTTGTCCCAGGTAAAATGACCTGTAAAGGAAATAGAAATCTCTATCACAGTCAACTTCCTAAAAATGCTTTCAGGAAGTAAACTACACTAAACATTAAGCCATTTGCAGACTGGTCAGTGTGCAAGAAAACTTATTTTTCCTGTTTGGACTCAAAGGAGTATTAAGAAAATGAAATATAGTCAACTGAAGGAGGAAGAATCTAGACGATGGGTCATTTAAATCAATATTTTAAAAACCATGGTCTAAAGATGATCTGAGGTGTTTTTTAAGTTAGTCCCTAAAGGGATCCAAAATGCCAGACCAAGATATATCAGTTTCTTGAAGAAGTGCCCAGGCAGTTCATGGAAAATAGAGGTAGGTGAGAGGTAGGTGGGGATGGGGTGGGGGCGTTGATTCCTTGTGAACAACCTGTTCTTGTAGAGGTTCCCTGCTGCTGTGAAGTGAGAGTTTTTAACACTCAGTATGGTTGGATCCCAGCATCTCAGCTCAGGAAGAATGAAGGAGAGGCTATCTTCATCCCTGAATTGTTCTGAGGTATAAAATGTCAAGAATCTGGTAAGTTAGAGAAAAGTAGCACCCAGAGAGCCTTTCTGCTAATGAAAACTAAGAACAAGTTGGGGAAACTACAGATTGAAGTTGAGTAGAGCCTCTCAAAATTTGAGCAACACTCTGATAAGGAAACAATCTTTAAGGTGACACTATGCTGGGGCTGGGAAAGCAATTTAAGGGCCAAGCTGTTGAATACCTATCTCATTGGACCATAAAATATTACCAAGGTATTTATTTAAAGCTTAAACCAATGACTGACCTCCCCCTAATACCAACCTAGAGGTGACCCCATGATGAAGCAGAGAACATCCCAGAGACTCTCATAAGCTAAAACACTGTAGCAAACCAGCATTTCTTGAAGTTTTCTCTGGATTGGAGCAGCACAGTCCCCTTTTGGGCCATGCAAAAAGCATTAAATGCTGGGAATAAAAAAAAGCCACTGAATGATGAAATCTAAATCACACCAAAGATGATGCCAAGACTTTATACTCTATTGACTTTATAGCTTGATTTAAAACTGGTGTCTTTCCTACATCTTTAACTAAGCAAAATAGATTTGGCCAGAAATCAACCTACCCAGTTCTAAATCGTTTCATGAACTGGCCAATGATTAATCATCTTTATTAGGCAGTCCTTAGGGTAATGAGATGGATATTTCCTGGAGTCAAGGATTTAAGGATCTTACCAGAATTTAATAAAGAGTTTGTTACCAGCTTACAGAGCCCGAAAGCATAGATTGCATATATAACTATGCTATTAGAAAAAGAAAACATTACAAATTACTATTCTATCCTTACAAATGAAAGATTAAGTTTAATAGTATGTTTTAAATTTGACTGGACTGTGACTCAAACTCTAGTGCCTAGAGTAGTACTATCCAATAAAACTTGCTGTGATGACAGAAATGTTCTAAGTCTGTGCTGTCCAATAAAGTAGCCATTAGCTACATGTAACTACTAAACACTTGAAATATGGCTACAGAAGTGAACTTTAAATTATTTCCATTTTAATTAACTTAACTTTAAATATAATACCTACATGTGGCTAATGGCTATTCTATTAGACAGCACAGGTCTACAGTTTGTTCGGTTCTGGATAATTACTTGTATTAGCTTGAGTTCTGATAAAATGCACCCAAGAGACTTTGGTTTTAAGAAGTGGGACAGCTGCAGGGGTACTAAAATAATTAGGGTATTAATTACAGTTCTCTATTACACATCTCATCTATGGTAATCAATTTCTGGGCTGTAATGTATATTAGTGGGAAACCTCAGATCATCCACCATTTAGAGAATACCCTATTAACAATCAAATGAAAAGGAAATTCTTTCGTTAGAAGCATTCTAGCCACTGTAAGTGTTGAGTAGCTTGAACCATAGCTAGATTAGTACTTTTCTTATATTTGACTGCTTATTAGTCCATTATTACCAGGAAAATGGCAAAATAAGATAATTTCTACTAACTCAATAAGAATATTTGAGCACTTAATATATGCTTATCATGGAGCCAGATATCATATGTCTTCCATATCTTTAAGCACTAAAAGAATCATGAAATAGGACATGCAACAAGGTACAGGTCAAGGGTCAGCAAACTTTCTGTATAAGGCCAGACATTAGAAAATGTTAAATGGTTTTACAGTGCCTGTCATGACTACTCAACTCTGCTATTTTAGTGTGAAAATAGCCATAGATAAGTAATGAATGAACAAGGCTATGCTCCAATAAAACTTTATTACCAAAATAGGCAGCAGGCTGGATTTGGTCTGTGAACATTAGTTTGGTGACTTCTCATATAAATCATTCCCGAATGTTACTCATCATTAGAATCTACTGAGTAGTTTTTCTTTTTTCTTCTTTCTTAAAACAAAAAAGAGTCCTAAGCCCCCCCATTCAGAGATTCTTATTCGGTAGGCTCCAAGTGTGGCCTAATAATCTGTATTTTCAAAAGTTTGCTAGGTAATTCCGGTTAACACCTGTGTCTAAGAACTATTGGTGTAGCTGAAAGAATATAATTGAAAGAAAGATTGGGAGTCAGAAGAAATTGGTTAAAGTCTTGTTTCTATAACTCTTTGATCTTGGGTAAACTACTTGATCCTTCCAAGCATTAGTTTACTTATTTTGAAAGATGGTGGTAATCACAAGACTGTACATACACATGTATATTCAACAATATTTATTAAACTCCTATGTGGAAAGCACTGTGTTAATGTTAGGGGAACGTGATATATGTGGCTCCTACATTCAGGGAGCTTGCAGTCTAGAGATAAGTAAAGATATTAAATAAATAATTACACAAACAATCTGTTACAACTGTGATAAATTCAAATTAATGAGGCAATACATGTTGCCCTGAGAATGCAGAACATGGAAATCTCATCTATATTTGGGGTCAGGGATTATTTGTGAAGATTAATATAAATAATATGTATGAGTATAATGTTTTACATTTTATAGAGTGTTCTCAATTATGCACTCAACAGATGCTTATTGAGTATTCTCTATGCATCAGGCAGTACTCTAAGTGCTGGGATAGAGCAGGAGGCTGCTGCCCTCATTGAGTTTACATTCTGGTGCATGGTGAGACACAATTAACACAAACAAATAAACAATGTAATAAATGTAAGTACCTGAAGGAAATAAAATAAGGTGATGCTATAGATTAGGAGCTATTTTAGCTAGAGATGCTATAGACAGATGCTGACACATAGTCATGGCCCAGATTTGAGAGTTTACGACCCAGAGGTAACATCTGAGCTGAGACCTTACAGATGAGAAAAGCCATCCTTATTTACATCACTGAATAATGCTTATGAAAGTGTTTTATAAACTAATGCACAAGGTATGATAGTTATATTTATTACTAGGAAAAAAAGATGCCTGCCCTAAAGGGATTTATAAATACTACATATTTTACTACATTAAAAGTAAAATAATTAAAACTTCCACAAATTTAAGGCCTAAGAGGTCACCTAGTCTAATGCTTGAATCTCCTTCTCTATTATTCATTCAACAAATATTTCTTGAGCACCAACAATATGTAGCACACGATTCTAGGCATAAATGATACATAGTAAAGAAAATAGCTGAACCTCGGCCCACATGGAACTTACATTCTAAGGAGTAAGAGAGTGAATAAATAATAAATAAATATCAGTTGATCCAGAGGGTAACAGAGACAACAGATAAATAATCATACAATTCTTGGCTCTTTCCAATTGAAGAAAAAATAAAGTAAGGCAAGAGGGAAAGAGAGTGCTGAGTGCTGATACATACTGTTTCAGACAGGAGGGTCAAAAATGGCTTCTTAACGAGGTGGGCAATATAAAAGTTGAGCCTTTACTTTGAGTATTTTTAATGATGAGACACTCATTACTTGGCTACCGTTCAATAGTACAAATGAATAGACTCTAATATTTATTATAGTCAGCCAAAGTCTGCTTTCCTCTACTTCCACCCAGACATATATCTAATCTCTCCTTCTCTAAACATGCCCTAAATCCTTCAGCTGTTCCTTGGCATGGTCATGCCAAACACTTGCACTCATGCTGTTATTCTGGCCACATTCCTCTACAAAGAACTGCAGTTTGTTCCACCTGAAGTATGGAACCCAAATTCATAAGAACAATAAGCAATAAAGATAAGTACAGCCCTTAGAGCAGAAATTCTACTCCACGATAACTGTCTGAATAGTTCATTGTTTATATGTACTACAATTTACATAATTTAAAAACAGTGTTAAATACTATTGATGAACATTTAAGGTTTTTTTCCTAATTTGTGCTGAGCATCTTTGTGCATCCATCTTTTAACACTTTTACGATTATCTCCTTAGAATAAATTTCTAACAGTGAGATTAATGGAAAAAGGGTAAGCATATTTTTTATTTTAATACAACATATATTGCCAAAATATCCTCTCAAAAGATTATACCCACTCATATTCCTACCAACAGGGCATGAGAGTGCCTGTTTCCTACATCCTTGTTAAAGCTATTTTAATAATCTCTATAATTTTAGTAAATATAATCAAAGAAAAAATGAAATACTGTTATAATTTTATTTGCATTTCTTTGATTACTAATGAATTGAAGATCTTTTTAGGTTTATTAGTCAATTTTGTGTTTTATTTTTGTCCTGATTTTTACCATTTTTCTACTGAGGTGTTTTTTTGCCTTTTCACAGATTTTTAAGAGTTCTTTGTAGATTAAGGTTATGTTGAAAACATTTGTCTCAGTCTGATATGTTTTGTCCTTAAAATGTTTTTAGTTTTCCTGTAAACAGATTCTCAATCTTTTCTTTATGGCTTCTTGGTTTTCAGGTTATATTTGCCTCGTCTCAATATTATATAAAAATATTAACCCATGTTTTCTTCTACGATTTCTCTGGTATCCTGTTTTTACAAGTAAGTGTTTTTTCTGTTTGGAATTTGTTTTGTGAGATGAATAAGACAGGGGTCTGGCTTTCCCTCCCTACCTTTATTCAGTAAATGTGATCTAATACCACTTACTAATTAAATTATCTTCCCACTGATCTGAAATGTCATGTCACCCTGATTCTATTTGAACTTTTTTATGTGTACATGGATTTACTATTTGACTCTGTATTCTATTCCCCTGATTAGTCTGTCTATTCTGGTACTAGGGGCACTTTGTTTCATGGAATTTCATAATCCATTTAAGTATCTGATAGAACAATTCTCTTCATAAGTTATACCTTCAATCCTACATTTTCTTGCTGTTGTTTTTTTTCTTGCATCAGAACAAATTTATTAATCTAGGTCTCATAAACAGAGATTCTGAATTCAGTGTTATAGCTCAAGGGATTATTGGCTGAAACACAGACCAAAATATGGGCTACACTAAATGAAGCAATGAGATGCCTGAACTGCCTTGATGTACTGTAGAGTAAAATTTCCAAAGGCTTAGGGAGACTGGAATAATAGAGTAGATTTATCATATAAGACTTGTTCATCCACACATATCTCACCACTACTACGTGAAATAAATTTGTGAGAGGAGACCAGTGTCCTTGAAGAGCTCTGTGGTCATTCTTCTATAGATCAGATATTACAGGGCGAACTGCTGTCATTGAACTGAGATCCTTAAATATAATGAGGATAATTGAATTCCAGGGTGTCGGCAGATAAGTAGTAGCACTTAACCACCAAAAAAACAAGGTGGGTGTAGTTAATATGACCTGCAGAGACCCATGCATAGGCTAGTTGATCAGAGTATCCCTAGAAGGGAAAAAGATGGGCAGTCTACCTAACTGGAAGATTTCTAGGTCAAGTGAAGTCTAATTTGAACCACCAACACAGAGTCATGCCCCAATTTGAGAGTTTACAGATGCAGAACCCCTTGAATGCAGAGAAGGCCAGGTCCCCTTGAGGAAGAACCTTACTATACTGCAAAAATTTTTTATTAATCTTTCTCCCAGCCTTCCCCAAAGAGAACTACATACAGCCTTTTACCCGGGTGCTTATGCACTGATATGAGGAAACAATCAGACTTTCCAGGGATTAATAGATACTAACTCTAAACTGACAATTCCAGGAGACCCAAAATTGTCACTGTGGTCAGAGTAGGAGCTTATGGAGTCAAGATAATCGATGGAGTTTTAGCTCAAGTCCATCTCACAGTGGGTCCAGTGAATCCCTGATCCCATTCTGTGGTTATTTCCCCAGTTCCAGAATGCATAATTGGAACAGACATAGCAACTAACAAGATTCTCTACATTGGTTCCCTAACCTGTGGAGTGAGGGCTATTATGGCAGGAAATGATAAGTGGAAGCCACTAAAACTGCTTCTACCTAGGAAAATAGTAAACCTAAAGAAAATTCCTGTAAAACTGGACCCCAGCCCAGGCTGACATGGCTGTTATCACTGCCGATTGCCCATTCTGCCAGCTTTCTTGGTGCTTGTCAAATGGTTAATAAATTGTGGCACATCGAGTACTAATAAAATGCAGTTATTCTAAAATGTCCACAGTTAAGTTATAAAATAAACAGTAGTCTTTGTCAAAACATGTCCACAAGCCTTTTTAGATCAATAGCTTGTTATTTTTAATGCATCATCTAAAGGTGAAAATAACAAGCCAAAAAAGAATTTTTGAAAACAAATAATAGGAACTGAATTATATCATTAATGTCCTTTTAAGTATACCATGAAACAACTCCCTAGATAAAAATCAAAGAGCTCATCAAATTTCCCGGATGAAAAAGAGGGGTTTCAGATAAAAGCTCAGCTCCCAGCATCAATACAGTAGTTTCTTTAGTATACATTGCTACCATCTGGTTTTGATTTTAAAAATACATGCAAAGAAGAGTAAGAGTGATTTAATATGCCTCGCCAAATTCACCAAATGCCTCAAGCTGGGATAGAAGATTGAGTTTAAAAAGATAGTTTTAACTGTGATATTGCCTCAGTAACATTTTCATGCATTTTTCTCTTTAAAAAAGGAAAGGAAAAAAAGGAAAAGTCACTTGAGGAATTTTATTTAATAGAAATAAAGCATCTAGAGCAAGTCCAGTGTTCTTCTCACTATATCACAGTTACTTCTGAAAGGATATAGACTTTTAGACAATAGAGAGGCTTTTATAGAAGAAATCAGGTTTTTTTTTTTTTTTTAGGATCCAGACAAGTAGCCTGAAATGAGAAAGGTCTGGATTTGGGAGGCTTTACAGATACAGAATCACAGTATTCAAGCTAGAAAGGATCTTAGAAATTTCCTAAAATAAACTTCTGGCTTTCCTAGCCCTAAATCTTTGCCCACGTCGTTCCTCTTACAAAGTGAGTAAAAGTGCCTCAAATGCAAAAATGCCACTTTCTCTATAAAGCCTTCTGATTTTTCCTGTCTCTCCAGGACAAATCCCATCATATCCTTATTTCCTACCACATCCTGTTCGCATCCTGATTATCATCACACCATATCACCATGAATAGTTGTGTAACTCTTTATGGGTAAGGACTATCTTTTATTCATTCTTTAATCTACACTTTTAACATAGAGCCTGGAACTTAATAGAAGCTCAATAAAAAAAGCTTTTGAGAAAATGAAAAGAAGAAATGAAACAAACAAGAAATCATCCTGTATTTTCCTGGACTAGTAAAATCACACCAGCAATATCACATTTTGTTCTGGGAGCTACGCTTTGCGAGAGAGAGCAAACCAGAGCCTGAAAGGCAACCAAGTAGTAAAGGAACGCAAAACCACACCTGAGCACCGGACGAAGGAGCAATGGATATTTAGTATGAGTAAAAAGAAAAGTCTCAGAGACATTTCCCATCCATCCACCCACCCACCCATCCATCCATCCAACAAATATTTACAGTGTATGTCAAAGCATTGTGCTAGGTGCTATGGCTACAACCATAATCTCACAGAGATTCAGTCTAGTAAGAGACCGAGACAAACACTTAACTATAATATTCTGTGATAACTGCTATAATTGAGGAGATAGAGGATGCTACAGGAGCACATAGAAGGAATTTGTGGAAGGCTTTCTAAAGGAAGTAACCTCTAAGCCTCTAAGCAAAAGTGTAAAAGGATAAGCAGGTATCAGCCAAAGACAGAGGAAATTTTTTTCGTTTCAGACAGAAACATAAGCATGTGAAAGACCCAGAAGTGAGAAAAGGCTGTTCTAAAAACTTAATCTTTTGGTAAGGCTGCTGTGAGGAGTTTAAAGAACCGTGTTCAAGTATCAAAGAGCCTCATATACCTCATTAACGAGAAGAATGAAAGCATTAAACAGTTTGCAGGTGTCATCATTCTGGCTGCAGTCTGAAGAATGGTTTGGGGGGATAAGGCTGGAGGTAGAAACACCAGTCGAAAAGCTGTTCTAGTAATTTTGGCTTGAACCAGAAAGTGTCAGAGTGACAGTGAGAAGGAAATTCTTATAGCTTCTTTCTAAAAACTAAAGGCTGGTGAGTGAAAAATAGGTTAAACATGTTCCATATGGCCCTAAAAAATACAAGTATGACTAAGAAATTACAAGGACTCAGATTTTGCCTCAATAAGTATCTGTCTAAATATAATGTCACTTGCCTGAGGAGGTTGTAAGTAACAAATTGAGGAGTTCAAGTAGAGAGTGGATGATAACCTTTGGACAAGGCATTTTCTAAGAACTTCAAAAATTTAGATGGTGGGCCAAATCAGATTATTTTTAAGGCCTCTTCTAACTCTGAGATTTTGCAAATCTACATTTTATTCCAGATTGATATTTGGGGCTACTCTTTATGCTTGAGAGGAGAATGACATACACATAATTACCTTGCCAGAGGATATACCTGACTGCGCTACCTATACCTTCATAAGGAAAACAATGCTTTCAAATTTTAACATCGGTTAGTAACTGATGTACATTTATGTTAAACTGAGTAGCCACTGATTATGAGGCCTTTTCACAATTCACTGTCAACAAACAGGTTATTTAAAGCATGCCTTAATCTGTCAATGAATTATAAATGTTATTATCATTCATATCATTATGAAGCCAAATCAGCAGCTTTCCTTGAGTGCCTTCTATTTGCCTGCACTGTGCCAGACTATTTATGTTCGATACAGATGTTCATAATAACCTGAAGAGTAGATTTCGCTTCCATTTTATAGATAAGGAAATAAGCTCAGAAAGATTAAGCAATTTACTTAAAGTCACAAAACCGGTAAGAGGGAGAATAGGAATTTGAACCAAGAGCTGGCTGACTCCTATGTCCATGCTTTCTCCTCTATACACCAATACTTTAGAAAACTTGAAGAAAGTTTTAATGAATAATTTTAAAATGGCTACGATTTATTGTTTATCCAGTGCCAGGCAGTTTACCTGCATTATTTCATTTCATTCATTTCTTCTGCTCACATTCCTATAATGCTCACCACAAAGAATGTCACAAGATTTGACTTAGAGTAAACTCTTAGTTGTTGAACAGAATAAAAATCGTAATAATCCTCTAAGATGAAAAGTATTTAAGAGTTTTAAAGATGTTTTCACCTCTATTAACTCATTTATTTGTCTTAACAATCCTGTGAAGTAGGCAGAATGGGATTATCCCCATTTTACAAATCATGAAACTAAGGATCAGAGTCCCAAAGTTACTGGGTGGCAGAAGTAGCTCTCAAAGAACCCAGGAATTCTGATTCCTAGTCCTGTGTGCTACTACTTTATGTTATCTTCTATGTCAGTGGGCAATAGTAAGGAATATGGAACAGGAAGAAAAAGCAAGAGGAAGCAGATTAATAGAGTTAGACACATGAAGTTACAGTGACAAAATATATAAAAATATTTTAATAAATAATTGATAAAGGCATCCAGATACCAATATTTATGTAACATGTAAAAGGAACCCCAGGTATTGGTTCTTTTGAGGGATAAAGAGACCCATGGGTTCTATGGTCATGGCAGATGGGGTTCACTGCCATGGCAGATGGCCCTTCTTTGGAGCTGGTGTTTCTGCATGATGGAATTGGACTCAGAGGGGATCTCTTCTCACAAGACTTGCATGCTACTTTATTGGAATTGTAGTTGGTGCTGGGGTTTAAGATATATTTAGGGATTTGAATCTCTGGACTGATAATAAGACACCCAGGCCCAGAGCCTCAACAGACTTCAGCTCTTACACTTTGATTTATTGGACTTACCTCACTCAGCTTACATGGAGTTGAAGAAGGTCAACCACCACACCATGGAGCCTAGAGTGTCTACAACTGAAAGCAGGAGGAGTGCATCCAGTATCCATGTGGAATCTAAGCCCCCACTTGACATAGATGTGCAATGGACACAACCAATCCAATGTCCACAGAGAAAATGTGGAATGGGTGTGGGAAGGGTAGCCATGGTGGCTGCTGGGTTTGGGGAATGGGAGGAAGAGATGAGATGTGGAGGTGTTTTCGGGACGTGGAGTTGTCCTGGGTGGTGCTTCATGGACAATTACGGGACATTGTAGATCCCCCCAGGGCCCACTGGATGGAATGTGGGAGAGTGTGGGCTATGATGTGGACCATTGACTACAGGGTGCAGTGATGTTCAGAGATGTACTTACCGGGTGCAATGGATGTGTCACGATGATGGGAGAGAGTGTTGCTGTGGGGGGAGTGGGGGGTGGGGGCGGTGGGGTTGATTGGGACCTCATATTTTTTTAATGTAATTTTTAAAAATAAATAAATAATTTTAATTAAAAAAAAAAAAACTGATGACCCTCAAGACTATTTAAAGAGGAAAAAAAAAAAAATACTACCTGGGACATGACTCCCAGGATGAGTCTCCCTGGCACCAAGGGATTATTACCAAGCTCCAACCAGTGACGATTTGGAAAAAGACCATTCCCAAAAGTGGGAAATATTAAATGCAAAAGAGTTTTTATGGCTAAGAGATTTCAAGGTAAGTTGGGAGGTCATTCCAGAGGTTACACTTATGCATGTCTCAGGCAGATCTTACTAACTGCCAGAGTGAACAAAACCATAAATAGGGATGATTCTGAGGGCTCTAGAGCCATCCAGACACTATAGGCAAGGCACTCAATACCTTGAAATCAGCACCTTTGTTGGTTGGTCTTAAAATATATGACAACCTATTTCCCTAATGTAACAGACTCATTTATAATTTCCCTACACCTGATTATCCTACCACTTTTATTTGGGCCTATAATTAGCCCTAAACTCATTAAACATATGTCCCAGAGACTTAAATATTCAGTATGCCTATACGCCAGTTGAGCCCTGAATCTCAGGAGAGTTGCAGCCAACACCTACTCTCTTGTTCATTGGACTAGCCCAGGACAACTAACAAAATGATAATGATGGACAGCCCTCATCCCAAAAAGCAAAGAGTATCTCCAACTGCAAACAAAACAGTCCTTTCCATCTACCCCAGAAGATCTAAGCCCCTCTCAGTCTGAAGCAAAGAAGGCAACACAATCCCAAAATTCTCAAGATTGAGGAATGAACAAACATAAGGGGGAAATGCAAACATGGACCAAAGTAGACTTATTATTATTGAAGTAATGGAAGAACTTGCAACATTGAAATAAAGATAGTGGGCACCAGAGGTTCTGAGGGGAGAGGGAGGGAACAATGGGTGGATCAAAGGGCATTTTTAGGGCATTGGAATTGTTCTGCCTGTTATTTCAATAATGGATACAAGCCATTATACATTTTGTCAAAACCTATAAAGTTGTATGGTGCAAAGTGTAAACCATAATGTAAACTATAGGCCAATAATATTCATCAATTGTAACAAATGCAGTACACTGATGTAATATGTTATTAATGAAGGAAAATGTGAGGGGGGGAGGAGGTGGAGTATATGGGAATTGCCCTTATTTTCAATGTAACTTTTCTGTAATCTAAATCTTCTTTAAAAATAAAGTTAAAAGAAGAACTATGCTAAAAACAAAAACAAAAACAAAAACATGTAAAAGGATTTTAAATGATTCTAAGTTAAAACTAACATTTTGGTAGGAAACCTGAAAGGTGACTGAGAAATATCATTAATAATTGTTTTACTCTTCAAATTCTAGTCATAAAGTGCACTAAAGAGGGATGATAAACCAAATGCAGTATCAGTCTGATTCTAGTTCACTTGATATTTTAATATTTCAGATTTTCTTTCGCTATTTAATTTAGAAAATATTTAAGTTTAATTTCAGTTCAAATTATCCCATGAACAATTTTCTTTGGAAAATTTCTACCAACTTCTGATTTATGGATGATGGGGGTTTATTTTAATTCTGGATTCAGTGAATTAGGAAGTTACTTTGAGTTTGATTAATTCCCTTTTCTCCCTGTCTTCTATACAATTAATGTCCCTAGGTCTTTTTGTTAGCTTAGTCTGTGGCTTCCTGATAAGGAGGACTTGACATGACATCTGAGATGAATTACAGGGGATCGTTAGGAAGACAACAGCACAGGATTCATTAGTTTACGAGACAGAACACATGGAATTCTTTACCTAGTTGATTAAAACTGGTTACAATCTATGCCCTGGTTTATTAATTCCTCTTATTTAACAGAAACACAAGAAAAATCTTACCTAGCTCCAGGATGTCAGCAGCTTCTATTAAAGAAAAAAAAAAGTTACAGCATAAATCATCATGACACATATATCAAAATGCTAGAAAGGTGAAATTCTGAGGTAAAATGGGAGTTTAAGAGTCTGCCTAGTCTAATTATTTCATTTTTAAAGTTACTGAGCTTATTGTTAGTAGTTGTGGAAGTATACCAACAAATTCTGCCTTATTGAGCCTAAACTCTCTTTTTTTTGTGCATACGCATCCACATTTAATTATTGCTCTAAGTAAGATATTCATAATTTTTCCATTTTCAGTACGAATGTTTAACTTGTAGTGACAGGAAGTGGGTTTTAGTACCAGATCTTCTAATTAGTTGTATGGACCTAGACAAGCCATTTTAGATGCCCACTTTTACCCAGATCAAAAAGGGATAATCACAGCTTTTTAATCTACCTTATAGGTAAGCAGACATAAGATTTACATGAAAGCATTTTGCTAATGTCATTAAACAAATATAAGGTAAAATGTTAGGTTTTATCATATTGACTATTTTCTAATATTTGGTTGACATTTTTATAATTTAACCAAAATAAAGATTGTATACTTTCAGAATTATAAAATTCAGTGTTTATATAAAGTAAATTAAAACAGTAAAGCTAGTTCTAATAATAAATTCATTCATCCATGGTTTCATTTAAATACATAAAGAAATAATCATTATAAAAATAGGTAAAATTGCAGCTTACTGGCTTAAAATATCCTCTCCTTTGGTGTGGTCTCTTTTGGGGACCAATTGGGAGAAAGAGAAACCAATAACACAACTGTTTTGATACTGAAAATTGACAAGTTTCTTTTTGAAATAAAGAACCAATCCCTCCAACCCTCAAAAAAAAAAAAAAAAAAACAGGTAAAATTTCATGGAAATATTCCTATATATTTTCGTTTAGGAGTTCTGGCCCATATCAATGGACTGTCTGGCATCCACCACTGTGTCAGGTACTCCAGCAGTCATTTAGTCTATATTCTTTGGCAAACAGATTTGGCAGCCCAACCATGATGTGTCTGTTAATCCACAGGCCAGATCAAGTATGTCATTCTCCTCATCAGTGATTATGTGTAACTTCTCAGACACAGGCTCCTCAAAGATGACATGACAGGTGGAGAATGCTAAGTTCCTTCCATGCACCAAAACTATCAATATCTAAATTATTTTCAACCATAACATCTAGTAGTCACCAACTTTTCCTTTGGTTGTTAATGTTTCACTATCTCACGGTTTATAAAGTGGACTGTTATTTTATATTCTGAGATGCTCGGTGCTGGCATCAACATGCACAGCGAACTCCTCCCCTCTGTGCTCCTGCTGGGCCTCTGGGTTCCCAGGAGCCCACAGACTCCTTTGCGGGATCTGGCAAAGAATAGCCACAAGTAGGCAAGGCACAGGGGCCGGGCACTCCCGGCAGCAGCCATTGCCCACAGACTGGTCAGCCTAAATGCTTTAAACACTATAGAAATCGAGATAAACTAAACAACTGTGCCTAAAGAAGGTAATTTGGTACTACCTGTACTCAGAATTGAAGTTTCCTGATTTCCAGCACAAACAAAACATACTGCTTTTGATTGATACCACTATAAATTACAATACTTGCTTTTCTCTTAAGCAATGAGTTTTTTGTAAACGTAGACTTCTAAGAAGAAAGGCTTTATGGTGAAACATATCAAATAAAATTTTTGCATGCTAAATAGTTCTTTTCTTACCTTGATATTGGGATGAAGACTCTGATAGATGACCATATTTGTGTTTCCTAACCTCATTCCAGTCTATTACTGCAGGAAGAGAGAATGTAGTCATGTGGAAAGAAAATACAAGATCAATACTTCTCGATTTGGCAGTAAGAATCAATAGTTTTTGATAAAGTAAACTCACTTCTGAGATTCTAATCTAAGGAAATAGTCCAAAATACAGGAAAAAAAATGTCTATTATAGTATTATTTATAATAACAAAAAAGTGGGGAGGGGACCACCTAAATATTCAAAAGAATAGACTGGTTAAGATACTGTAATACCAACAGCAATGAACAATCTGAAATGGAAATTAAGAAGACAATTCCCATTTACATTAGCATCTAAAAGAATAAAATACTTAGGAATAAATTAAACCAAAGAGATGAAAGACTTGAACACTGAAAATTACAAAACATTTATGAAAGAAATTAAAGAAGGCCTACATAAATGACAAGATATCCTGTGTTCATGGATTAGAAGACAATATTTTTAAGATGTCAGTATTACCCAAAGCAATCCAGAGATACAATGCAATCTTATGAAAATTCCAGCAGGCTTTTTTGCAGAAATAGAAAGCAGATCCTCAAATTGGTATGGAATCACAAGGGCCTTAAATAGCCCAAACCATCTTGAAAAAGAACAAATTTGGAGGTTTCACACTTCCCAATTTCAATACTTATAACAAAGCCAAAGTAAATATAACAGTATGGTACTAGCATAAAGAAAGACATATAGATCAATGGAATAAAGCTGAGAGTCCAGAAGCAAACCCACAAATCTGATTTTCAACAAAGGTGCCAAGTACATTAAATGAGGGAAAGAACGGTTTCTTCAACAAACTGTGTTGGGAAAAGTGGATAGCCACATGCAAAAGAATGAAGTTGGACTCCTCCCTCTCACCATGTACAAAATTTAATTCAAAATGGATCAAGGATTTAAATGTAAGAGCTAAGGTCATAAAACTTAGAAGAAAATAAGGGGGAACTTTCATGACCATGGATTTGGCAATGATCTTTTAGATATGTTACCACAATAAAGAAGAAACTGTAATACAAGCAATTCACTAGATATTTTGCAACTATTAGATTTTTTGCAAAGGCTACATAACAAAATGGGGAAATGTTTACATTATAATATTATCTAGTAAAATCTGAGAACAAAAATTATACTCATGGAATAATCATGATTATGCAAAAACCTAAAAACAAAGAAAACCACAAAAATTATGACTTAAAAAAAAAGAGAAGTAAACACAGCAAATATAAACACCTGTTATCTTTGAGAGGTGGTACTGTAGATTGCCCCCCCCACCATTTCCTAATCTACATGTCCAAAGTCTGTAAAGAGGATGCGCTACTTATATAATACAAATATATTTTCCTTGCCTGAAAATTCAGGTTAGTCTACTGGTCCTACCACTTTCTCACCATCAATCACTCCATCATGTTTTCACTTCTCTTCTTACCCAGCATAGATTCCATGGCCCCTCGTTATAAACACTCCCTGGCAAACACTCTTGACTCCCTTCCAACTTTTTTGGGTCAAACTTGCTTAGCAAAGCCTCAATACTAACTCTGGTTAAAGCCCATTATCTACCTATGCCATGCCTACTGCAGCAGTGCAAGACTAAAGAAAAACAAATACAAGTTTAGTTGTCTCACTTCAAATAATGGCTATAATTCTCAAATGCCACCTAACACTGCCCAGAAATGTTAGCACATTTCCCAAGTTTGCTGCATTCATATCCGTTTCACATTCAACTAACACCTACCATTACCATGTACAAGGCCCAGTGACAGGCATTTTTATATACATCTTCTCAGGTATTATCAGTAACTTTTTACAGATGAAGACTCTTGGGCTCAGTAAGTTTAAAAGTGCTATGGAGGTGAAGGACTGATCAAGGAATAGCAAGCAAAGATATGTAATAGTTCACAAAGGGAATATATCTACAAATAGAGAATTGAATTGGATTAAAGCCTAGTGCTAGACTGAATTACATACTCCAACGTAGACACGTTCTTAATCTTAACCCACATTCCTGTGGGCATGAATCCATTGTAAATAGGATCTCTTGAAGATGTTAGTCAAGGTGTGGCCCAACTGAACGAGGGTAGGTCTTAATCCAGATTACTGGAGTCCTTAATAAAAAGAAGAAATTCAGACTGGGTCAGGAAAGCCACAGGGAGGGGCCAGAAAAGAAAGGACAGGACATTACCCTGTGATGGGAAAGCCAAGGAACCACAAAGATTGCCAGCCAGCCAGAAAGTTACTGACCCAAGAAGGAAGCAAACCCTCTAACTTCTGAAACTGTGAGACAATAAATTGTTGAAGCAAACTCATTTGTCATAGCAGTTCTGGAAAACTAAGACAGCCCTGAATTCTGTTTATGCAGATTCATTCATTCACAAATATTTATCAGCTATTTATCAGGTACTATTCCAGAGCAATAGAGATATATCACTGAATAAAACAGATAAAAATCCCTGCTTTTATGGTACTTTCTACTGGAATAGCCCCAGGGGTTTCATAAAATATGCTCTTTTGATTGGAGGCTTTTTGAAAAAGCATTCATTGCAGAAATGCAGATATCAGAGAGATACTTTCTGGCAATGAGAACTGTCCTGCAGAGTATGGATTATTCATCCCTGCAAGTGTACAAGCACTAAGGCTGAATGACCACTTGTCACCAAAGATACTGAAACTTTTCCAAACTGAGAGGTAATTAATGGATTAGAAAGGGAATTAATTGGATAAAATTCTAAGATCTCATTCAACCTTGGAATTCTTTTTCTAAGCACCAAACAATACTATGGAGGCTGGAATAGTGGCAATATATCCACACCGTGTGTGTGTATGTTTGTACATGTGTACATTTTGACAGTGAACTATTTATCAGCACAGATTATGTCTTATTCTCCTTTATATCACCCATATCTAGGTCAAGGAAATGAATGAATGAATGAATGCCATGTCATAGGTTTAAAGAGCAGTGAATTGCTTCTTATTAAATCTTATTCAATTTGACATTTAAATTCCATTCCCAATTCACTGTTTTCAAAATCCTTCTCTACAGTCTTTACTATCTCCATGTGGAAGTTATACTCATTAACTCCAAATAAAAATTCATTGACTACATATCAGTTCCAGCCCTGTGCTAGATAATGGAGATTCAAAAAATATTCTCCCTTCAGCCTAGAAGAGAGAGAAAGTTACATAAATAAGTGTGATAAAGTATTACTGGCTCTGTGTTAAAAGAATGTATAGAGGTTCAGAAGGTGAAGTCAAGGAGAGAAGTCAGTTTTACCTCTAAAGAGAATGGGAAAAGAAGTTTAGAGGACTTTATGGAAAAAAGGCATTTGAATTGAGTATTGGGGATTGGTGATGGGTTAATAAGAAAAGTATACCATGGAGAAGTAGTAATATAAATAAATGATGTCATAAACCGCCAAGATACGATTTGCTCTGTACAATATGGTAGCCACTAAACACATGCATCCACTGAGCAGTTGAAATGTGGCTACTGTGACTGAGGAAGTGACTATTTTAATTTATTTTTTATTAATTTAAATTTAAAAACTGACACTCCACTTAGCTATTGCGAAAACTTTTAAATGTCTGTAACAAAACTGGGTATGAGAATCTTGTCTTTTAACTGTAAATTTTTTGACAACTAAATACAGATCAAGTATTTCTGATGATAATTTAGTGTCTGAATTTAAATGTGGTGTAAAACATACACCACACTTCAAATACTTAGAATGATAAAAAGAATGTAGAATACATTTTTATACTGGTTACAAGTTGAAACAATATTTTAGTTTTATTACATTACGTAAACATTAGAATTATTTCCCTTTGTACTTTTAAAAAGCAGCTGCTGAAAAATCTTAAGTTACATATGTGTGTATTCTATTGGACAGTGCTATGTTAGATGACCACCGTTCAGTGTGGCTGGAGCACAAGCATATGGGGGGATGGTAAGAGAAATAAAAATTGGACAATGCAAGTGCCATACTTTTTCACTATAATGGAGAAAGCAGATCTACAATAAGCAAGAAGAAATCAATGGGCAGAGAGACGCAGAGCTGAGGGATGAAGGAGAGAATATATTAATGGCCTATGCAAGCTCAGTTCTGGAGGCCCATTATACCCTTGCTTTTCACATGGCTTGGTTGTTCAACCTCCTTAGTAATGAAAAGAACCCTAAGTATTTAAGGTTTAGAGTCAGAGGAATGGGTTTTGGAAAAAATATCATGATTTTAGTGTAAAGTGAAAAAGCAAGCCTAATAATCTCATGCAAGACAAATCATCCCACTGCAGTATTTCTCAATCAAGGGATAAAAAGAGTAAACAAGAAAACTCTGCTTGAACATAAAGAGATCTTATCTCCAAAGATTTTGGATAAGGGTCTTAGTTTCTACAAAGTTCAACTTGATTTAAAATCTAAACCCTGAAATTTCTAAGATATTTTTCTAATAAATTCAACTAATACTATCAAAAATTAATACTATACTAATACTATTCAACTAATACTGTTTACAATGTTACTCTAAAAATTGACAAGAATGCATACCTTCCATAAGTGGTTTTAAGTGCTAATGACAGTTAAGAAATACAATGATGACAACATGATATGATACATAATATAACATAACATAACAATCTAGCATGGTGCCTAACACAGAGAACAAATTCATTAAGCGAAGGGGTATTTTCCTTTCTTTTCTTGACCTTTTTTTTTTTTTAGATTTATTTATTTCTCTCCCTTTCCCCACCACGCCCCCACCCCCCCCGAGTTGTCTGCTTTCTGTGTCCATCAGCTGTGTGTGTTCTTCTGTGTCTGCTTGTATTCTTGTCAGTGGCACCCGGAATCTGTGTCGTGTTTTATTGTTGTTGTTGTTGTTGCATCATCTTGCTTTGTCAGCTCTCCGTGTGTGCGGCGCCACTCCTGGGCAGGCTGCACTTTTTTCGCATGGGGCGGCTTTCCTTATGGGGCACACTCCTTGCACATGGGGCTCCCCTAAGCGAGGGACACCCCTGCATGGCATGGCATTCCTTGCTCGCATCAGCACTGTGCGTGAGCCAGCTCATCACACAGGTCAGGAGGCCGTGGGTTTGAACCTTGGACCTCCCATGTGGTAGGCAGATGCCCTATCCGTTGGGCCAAATCTGCTTCCCTCTTTCTTTTCTTAATAATAATTTCTAATGTAAATGAAGAGCTATAGAAATATTTTGAAATATTTAAAACACAGAACTTCCAAACTGGAAAATTCATGTTAATGACAAAATCATAAAGAAAAGGGTAATTAGTGTTTTAATTAGTAATGAATAATTCCTTAAATTCAGTCCTTGCTAGTTCTCCTAATCCCTCTTACCTCCAGGAGAGGGTAAAAAGATACTTACCACTAGGCTGCATAGTCAATGGACTGAAAACTGGTCAATGAGTTAAGAAGTTTAACATTTATCCCTGGATCCACCAATACCTTGCTCTGACTTTGAGGAAGTCAGCTCTGTATGTTAATTTCTCCATCTGTAAAATGGGAGGAAAGAGGAGACACATTACCCTGAGAACTTTCCTATTAATAAATTGTGCTGCATTATAAGGAAAGTAGGACATTTACATACCTTTTTTTTTTTTGATCTTTGCTATTAGAAAATCTCAGGGTTAGAAGGTACTTTACAGCAAGTATCATATGCTTATTTAATTTTATCTTATCCTCTATACTCCCAGAAATACAGAATAGAGATATTTGTTATATTTGGTCTCATGCAAACACTTAGTATAACTGTAATTTTTAACTAACCAGGTGAGGCCAGAAAATCAAAAGATAACTAAAAACCCACTAACATGGTGACAGGACAAATGAAGCTGTAGCAATTCTTTGAGAGAAGCTTATGCACTGAACCTCAGCTTTCTTATCAGTAAAATGGTAATGATAATCCAAATGCACTTGGTTCAGCATGGTTGTGAATCACAAATGAAAAATGTCTTTAAAATACATAATATTACAAAAAAAAAAGGTAAAAAAGTGAGTAATATAGATAATAGAATTGTGAAGGAAAAACATGCTATTTACTGGGTTTCTCAGGGGAAACTCAGATCCTAAACAATACAATGTTCTTTTTGAAAAAGGACATTACAAGTGCTTGTTACTAGTTAGCCCCTGAGGAATCTACTATTCACAATTCGAGTACCCTATGGAATACCTGCTAGAATTACTTCTACTTTGGCTAACTCTTAATGTTGACTGGGACCTTTAAAAATTATGGTAACGTGGGAAGCGGACGTGGCTTAAGCAGTTTGCGCCTGCCTACCACATGGGAGGGTCCCGGGTTCGGTTACTAGTGCTTCCTAAAGAAGACGAGCAAAACAGTGAGCTGATGTGAAGGGCTAGTGCGGTGACCTGAGCAACGAGATAATGCAATGAAGAGACACAATAAGGAAACACAATGAGAGACACAGCAAGGGGGAGTGGAGGTGGTTCAAGTCATTGGGTGGCTCAGTTCCATGTTAGGTCCCCAGTTTAGTTCCTGGTCTTCCTAAAAAAAAAAAGAAGACAAGCACACAACAAACAGAGAGCAGACAGCAAGTGCAAACAACAAAGGAGGGGGGAGAGAAATAAACAATAAGCAAATCTTTTTTAAAAATTATGATAATGCAAGCTTCCCTAAATATAAGGAAATGAAAGTGCCTATCTTTATCCCAAAAGATAATAATGGCACTAAGGGGCTGGAGTAAGAAGAGTAACCTGAATCTTTATTTTTTTTTAAAGATTTATTTATTTATTTCTCTCCCCTCACCCCCACCCTGGTTGTCTGTTCTCTGTGCCTATTTGCTGCATCGTCTTTGTCTGCTCCTGTTGTTGTCAGCTGGGTGGCTCTCCTTATGGGGCGCACTCCTTGTGTGTGGAGCTCCCTTACGTGGGGGACACCCCTGCGTGGCAGGGCACTCCTTGCATGCATCAGCACTGCACGTGGGCCAGCTCCACATGGGTCAGGGAGGCCCGGGGTTTGAACCATGGGCCTCCCATGTGGTAGACGGACGCCCTAACCAGTAGGTCAAGTCCGCCGCCTGAATCTTTAAAATGAATGTAAAGACTGTGATATTTCTGGAAACACTTTAGAGAAAGATAATATACAGTGGAAAAATTTATGAGGCCATGTAAGCATTCTTTCAAAAATATGATGAAACAATCACAAAAGGCTACCCAATGAAGCAAGGAGAAGTAAGAAGAATTCTTACATATTATGATATTTTAAGAACTTTAATGGGGAAACCAAGACAGCAGAGTAAGGAGCTCCTGGGGTCAGCTCGTGCTCCAGAACAGTTAATAATCACCCAGAGCTATCTAAAGCACCTGTTTGGGGGCCCCAGGAGACCAGAAGAGTATCCTGCAACATCTTTGAAAGTATGGAAAGAGAAGACTGCCCATATGCAGAGAGGACTCATGAATAGAGTCCTCCATGCCACAGAGGTTGGTCCTTGTGGTGCACGCTGCCTCGGGAGCTATTCTGTGGCTGGGGTTAGAAGCTCCATTTCCCAAAAACTGGGTGAGGAAGACACAGTGTGGCACCGACTTCAGCTACTGATTAGTAAATTCAGTGGACTAAAATATAATCCTAGGAACAGCCATTTTGACTCCACCCCTGGCACGAGGGGAGTGGTGCTAATTGAAAATCACAGTGCTGGTAGGGACCAGCTTCTTTCCACACAGATCGAACTGGAGGTCTAGCCTAAACCCCAGTCCCACCTCCTGCAAGGAGGAAGCTGGGGAGACCTGCATCACCTCTCTGAGAAACTGCAAGCCACTCTGCAGACACCAGTGCCCATCCTATTCTAGCGGTACAAACCACCTCAGGGGCTATTCCGTGGCTGGAGTTAGAAGCTCCATTTCCCATAAGTGGTGGAGGAAGAGAGAGTTGTCCACCAACCTCAGCTACTGATAGTGGGCTAAAGAATAATCCTAGGAACAAGTAGGATTTGAGTCTGCCCAAGTTGGAAAGAGTCCAGTAGCTGCAATTTTGATTCCACCTTTGGCATGAGGGGAAGCCTGGCTGACTGAAAATCCAGTGAAGTTAGGGACTGGCTTCTTTCCACCCAGATCAGACTGCAGCCCTAGCCTAGGCTCCAGTTCCACCTCCAGGAGAGAGGAAGTTGGCAGGACCTGCACCAGACTCTCCAGGCAACTGCAGGTGCTCTGAGTAGTTGGTCACCTGGGCCTGCATGCCTGTACCCCAATAGGACTGGAGAGGTGCTGGATATCCTTGGCCTCTCTGGGCAAAAGCAGGAGTTTTCAGTCCACAAGAACTAGTTTGTTGAGTGCCTTCGAGTCCATCTCCACCTCTGCGCCCCCATAGGGTAGGTGTTCCCTTAGCCTCACAGGGCAACTTCAGCAGCTTTTGACCTGCACAAACCCCAACCTTGGACACCTGTGGCTCCACCCCCATCCCCAAGAGGACAAGAGACGGACTGTGTTTGCCCAGCCTCTCTGGATAACCGCAGGTGCTTTTGACCCATACAACCTGGACTAGTGGGTACTTGTGGATCCACCCTCACCCCCAAATAGGAAAGGAGGGGTCTGATGTTTCCACAGCCTTTCTGGTCAAGGGCAGACACTTTCAGCCTACATGGATTGGACTGTTGGATACCTATGGATCCACCACCCCCACCAGCAATAGGACAGGAGGGGTCTGGTGTCTCCACAGCCTCTTTGGACAACAATGGCTACTTTCGCCCTACAGGGACTTAACTGTTGGGTGCTATGGATCCAACCCCATGCTCTAATAGGATTGGAGGGGGCTGGTGTTTCCTCAGCCTCTCCTAGCAACAGCAGGTATTCCTGGACTAAAGGGACTGGACTATTGAGCACCTGTAGAACCACCCCCACCACTCAATAGGATGGAAGGAGGCTGGTGCTCCCTCAGCCTCTCCAGGCAACAGTGGGTACTTTCAGCCTACAGGGACTGAAATTTTGGGCACTGGGGGTTCTGTTCCCCCTAAGAAGGGACAATACTATCTCACTCTTAAGGCAACTGCAGGCATATTCAGCCCACGTGGATTAGCTCATTGGACACTCCAGAGGGTTCATTCCCACCCCTGGCAGGGAGGGGGTCTGGTGCTACACCAGTTTTCCTGGGCAACTGCGGTCACTTTGGACTCACACAGCATAGATTGCTGTCTATAACCATAGCTTCATCCGTGCCCAAGGAAGGGGAAGAAGGGGCATGAAGCTTCATCAGTCTCTCCAGGCAACTACAAATAGTCTTGTCCTGTCCCACTTGGATTATTATACAAGGTTGCAGCTCTGTCCCTACCCCTGACAGAGGAGAAAGGTGGGAGAAGCTTCATCAATTCCTGAGGCAATGTGGGTAGCTTCAGCCTCCATATCTTACAGCGCCATTACATCCTCAACTCCTACTACATAATGAGCAAGGGAGAAAAGACAAGAAAGCCCTAAACTAAAGAGAGAAACTGTACCCATAATAAATACTCTAGTAAGCCAGAGGCAAAAACACCAACAAAAAATTACAATCCATACCAAGAAACAGGAAGATATGGCCCAGTTAAAGGAACAAGATAAGCCTCCAGATGACATAAAGGAGTTGAGAACTAATCATAGATGTTCAAACAAATCTCCTTAATAAATTCAATGAGATGGCTAAAGAGATTAAGGATATTAAGACACTGGGGGAGCACAAAGAAGAATTTGAAAGCATAGAAAAATAGCAGATATTATGGGAATTAAAGATGCAATAAATAAAATTTAAAATGCACTGGAGGCATAAAACAGAAGATTTGAGGAAGCAGAAGAAAGGATCAGTGAGTTCGAAGAGATGGCCTCCAAAAGCGAACATACAAAAGAATGGAAAAAATTGAACAGGGTCTCAGGTAACTAAATGACAGGAAGACATCCAAATATACATGTCATGGGTGTCCCAGAAGGAGAAGAGAAGGGAAAAAGGGAAGAAGTATTTGAAAAAATAATAGTAGAAATTTCCCAATCCTATTGAAAGACATAGATATCTGTGTCCAAGAAACACAACGTACTCCCATCTGAATAAATCTGAATAGACCCAAGGATACCAATAGACTGAAAGTGAAAGGTTAGAAAAAGATATTCCACGCATGCAGTAACCCAAAAAAAGCTGGGGTAGCTATACTTATATTAGATGATAGATGACTTTAAAAGCAAAACTGTTATTAGAGACAAGGAAGGACATTACATATTGATAAAAAGGATGATACACCAGAAATAACAATTATAAATGTATATGCACCTAACCAGGATGCCCCAAGATATATGAGGCAAACACTGGCAAAACTGAAGTGAGAAATAGACATCTCTAAAATAATAGCCGGAAACCTCAATACACCACTCTCAGAATTGGATAGAATATTGGGGATGAGGATCAATAAAGAAACAGAGAGCTTGAATAATATGATAAATGGACTAAACCTAATAGGCATATACAGAACACTGAACCCCCAAAAAGCAGGATACATATTCTTTTCAAGTGCTCATGGATCTTTCTCTAGGATACAACATATATTGGGTCACAAAGCAGATCTCAATAAATTCAACAAAATGGAAATTATACAAAGCACTCCCTCTGATCATAATGGAATAAAGTTGGAAATCAACAAATGGCAGGAAAGGGGGAAATTCACATATATATGGAGATTAAACAACACACAAATAATCCGTGAGTTAAAGAAGAAACTTCAAGAGATTTCAATAAATATCTAAAGATGAATGACAATAAGAATACAATATATCAGAACCTATGGGAAGCAGCAAAGGCACTGTTGAGAGGAAAATTTATAGCCCTTAATGCTTATGTTAAAAAAGAAGAGCTAAAATCAGTGACCTAACTACACAGCTGGAAGAACTAGAAAAAGAACAGCAAACTAATCCCAAAGCAAGTAGAAGAAATGAAATAACAAAGATCAGAGAAGAAATAAGTAAAATTGAGAACAAAAAATTAGAGAGAATTAACAACACTAAAGGTTGGTACTTCAAGAAGATTAACAAAATCGACAAACCCTTCACTAGACTAAGAAAAAAAGAGAGAATATGCAAATAAATGAAATAGAAAATGAAAACAGTAATATTACTACTGACCCCACAGAAATAAGAGAAATCATAAGAGGATACTATGAACAACTTTATGACAAAAAACTAGACAATGTAGGTGAAATGGAAAAATTTCTAGGAACCTACAAACAAACTACACTGATTCTAGAAGAAATAGAAGACCTCAACAAACCAATCACATGTAAAGAGATTGAAACAGTCATCAAACAGCTCTCCAAAATGAAAAGAACAGGACCAGATGGTTTCACAGGTGAGTTCTACCAAGCATTAAAAGAATATTTAATACCAATCTTACTCAAACTTTTTCCAAATAATTGAACAAGGAATGCTACCAAACTCATTCTATGAGCCAATATCACCCTAATACCAAAGCCAGATAAAGATATTATGAAAAAAGAAAATTATAGACCCATTTCACTAATGAATACAGATGTAAAAATCCTCAATAAAATACTTGCTAATCAAATCCAACACCACATTAAAAGAATTACTCACTGGGAAGCAGATTTGGCTCAACAGATAGAGTGTCCATCTCTCATATGGGAGGTCCAGGGTTCAAACCCAAGGCCTCCTGACCATGTGGTGAGCTGGCCCATGCGCAGTACTGATACGGGCAAGGAGTGCCATGTCATGCAGTGGTATCCCCTGCATAGGGGAACCCCATGAGCAAGGAGTGTGTCATGCAAGGAGAGCTGCCCCGTGCAAAGAAAAATGCAGCCTGCCCAGGAGTGGTGCTGCACACATGGAGAACTGATGCAGCAAGATGACGTAATAAAAAGAGACACAGATTCCCAGTACTGCTGACAAGAATACAAGCAGACACAGAAGAACACACAGTGAATGAACACAGAGAGCAGACAACAGGGGGTGGGGGGGGGGTGTAGGGGGGAAGGGAGGAAGGGAGAGAAATAAATAAAAAATAAAAAATATATTAAAAAAAAGAATCATGATCAAGGGGGTTTTATACCAGGCATGCAAGGGTGGTTCTACACAAGAAAATCAATCAGCGTAATAGACCACGTTAATAAATCAAAGAAGAAAAATCACATGATCTTATTGATTGAGGCAGAAAAGGCATTAGACAAAATGCAGGATTCTTTCTTGATAAAAATACTACAAAAGATAGGAATTGAAGGAAACTTTCTCAACATGATAAAGTCCATTTTGAAAAACCCACAGCTAACACTGTACTCAATGGTAAAAGACTGAAAGCTTTCTTGTTGTGATCAGGGACACAAGACAAGGATGCCCATTGTTACCACTATTGTTCAGTATAGTCCTAGAGGTTCTAGCTAGAGCAATCAAGCAAGAAAAAGAAAAGGCATCCAAATCAGAAAGGAAGAAGAAAAACTTTCACTATTTGCAGAAGATATGATCCTATGCCTAGAAAGTCCTGAAAAATCTACAACAAAGCTTTGAGAGCTAATAAGCAATTTCAGTGGAGTGTCAGGATACAAGATTAATACACAAAAATCAGTAGTGTTTCTATATACTAGTAATGTGCAATCTGAGGAGGAAGTCAGGAAAAAAAATTCCACTTACAATAGCAGGTAAAAGAGTCAAATATTTACGAATAAACTTAACCAAGGATATAAGGCACTTATATTCAGAAAACTACAATGCATTGCTACAAATAATTGGAAGAACATTCCATGCTCATGGATTGGAAGACTAAATTTCATTGAGATGTAAACTGTACCCAAATTGATATACAGATTCAAAGTAATCCCAATAAAAATTCCACCAGCATTTTTTAAACAAATGGAAAATGCAATTATCAAATCTATCTGGAAGGGTAAGAGGCCCCAAATAGCCAGAAACACCTTAAGAAGGAAAAGTGTAGTTGGAAGACACTTATTTCCAGATTTTAAATTATATTATCTAGCTACAGTGGCAAAAACAGTATGGTATTGGCATAAAGATAGATACAAAGACCAATGGAACCAAATTGATGGTTCAGAAACAGACCCTCTCATCTATGGCCAAGTGATTCTTGACAAGCCTATCAAACCTACCCAGCTGGGACAGAACAGTCTATTCAGCAAATGGTGCTGGGAGAACTGGATATCCACAGCCAAAAGAAAGAAGACCCCTATCTCACACCTTATATAAAAATTAACTCAAAGTGGATCAAAGACCTAAATATAAAAACAAGTACCATAAAGCTCATAGAAGAAAACGTAGGGAAACATCTTCAAGACCTAGTGGTAGGTGGTGGATTCTTAAACCTTACACTGAAAGCACAAGCAAGGAAAGAAAACATGGCTAAATGGGACCTCTTCAGACTTAAATACTTCTTTAATTCAAAGGACTTCATCAAGAAGGTGAAAAGGCAGCCCACTCAATGGGAGAAAATATTTGGAAGCCACATATCCAATAAGCATTGGATTTCCATTCTATATAAAGAGTTCATACAACTCAACAATAAAAGAGCAAGCAATCCAATTAAAAAATGGGCAAAAGATTTAAATAGACATTTCTCCAAAGAGGAAATACAAATGGCCAAAAAGCAAAAAAAATTCTTCGTATCATTAGCAATTAGGGAACGCAAACCAAAACAACAATGAGATATCATCTAACACTACATAGAATGGCCATTATTTTAAAAGAATAGACAACAATAAATGCTGGAGAGGATGTGGAGAAATAGGAACATTTAGGAACACTCCTTCACTGTTGGTAGGATTGTAAAATGGTGCAGCCTCTGTAGAAGACAGTTTGCAGTTCCTCAGGAAGCTAAATATAGAACTGCCATATGATCCAGCAATTCCTCTACTAGGAATATATCCAGAAGAACTAAAAACTATGACACAAACAGACATTTGCACACCAATGTTCACAGCAGCATTATTCACAATTGCCAAAAGATGGGAACAACCCAAGTGTCCATCAACCAATGAATGGATAAGCAAAATGTAGCATATACATACAATGGAATACTATACTGCAGTAAGAAGAAATTAAATTGGGACACGTATGATAACATGGATGAATCCTGAAGACATTATACGAAGTGAGAGAAGCCAGACACAAAAGATCAAATACTGCATGGTCCCATTAATATGAACTAAATACAAAGAATAGGGAAGCGGACTTGGCCCAGTGGTTAGGGTGTCGGTCTACCACATGGGAGATCCGCGGTTCAAACCCCGGGCCTCCTTGACCTGTGTGGAGCTGGCCCATGCACAGTGCTGATGTGTGCAAGGAGTGCCCTGCCACGCAGGGCTGTCCCCCACGTAGGGGAGCCCCACGCACAAGGAGTGCACCCCATAAGGAGAGCCACCCAGCATGAAAGAAAGTGCAGCCTGCCCAGGAATGGTGCCGCACACAGAGAGCTGACACAACAAGATGACGCAACAAAAAGAAACACAGATTCCCCTGCCACTGACAACAACAGAAGCAGACAAAGAAGAACATGCAGCAAATAGACACAGAGAACAGACAACCAGGGGGGGAAGGGGAGAGAAATAAAAAAAAAAAACAAAAACAAAGAACAAACACATGGCATTAAAACCTAGAGTATAAGTTATTAGGCAACAAGAGGAGGGCTGAGAAGATCTACTAATGCTTAATGTATGTAGATATTTTAACTAACTTGATTGTAAAAGTATGGAAATAGAGTTTATGGTAACACATTATCAAGAGTAGCAACTGGTTTATAAATGGGAATACAGCTGAAAAGGGTAGTCTGGGGAAGTATATGTCAATTGGAAGAAAGTTAAAGAATAATCTAGGGATTGAATAACACAGTGAACCCTGAGGTGGATGAGAATTGTGGTTGAGGGTACAAATGCAAGAGTGTCCTCCTGTTAGCTACAGCAGATGTACATCACTATTGCAGGGTGGTAGGATTGGGGTGAAGCATGGGAACACTACAATTGGTGTGACCTATAGACTGTGGTTAACAGCAATACTGTAACATTCTTGCATCAGTGCCAAAGATGTACTGCATTGATAATGGAGGTGTATGGAAAAAGTGTGCCAAATGTACACTATGGACCATGGTTGGTGGTAATAGTCTGATATTATCTCATGATCTGTAACAAATGTTCCACCATGGTGTGGTGTGTTGGTGAAGGGGTGTTGTATGGGAATTCTACACATGTGTATGATTGTTTTGCAACTTTATAACTTCTGTAATAAAAATATATTTTTTAAAAATAGGGTGGGTTGGGGGAAAAATACACCAATGTAAGATAGGGACTTAAGTTAGTAGTAATATTTTGACAATACTCTTGCATAGTTTGAAACAAATGTTTTACAACAATGCAAACTGTTGGTAGAGGGGTGATGTATGAGACCCCTGTATGATGTTATGTATGTTTATTTTGTAAATTTACAATCTTTACTATATACTTATTGTTTAAGCATGTTCATGTATGATGATATAGTTCAATAAAAAATATATTAAAAAATAAAAAAATAAAAGCCCTGAAAAAAGTTAGTTATAAACTGTTACTTATTTATTAACAATAGTAATACTAATTACCATTATCATTATTATAATAGGTACCATTTATTATATACTATGTATCAGATTACATGAAGTATTGTGTAAAATATTTCAATGACTTCATCTTGTTGAATCTTATTTACTAAGGAGGAAATGATACCCAGGGTAAGTAACTTTCTTAAAGGTCACAGTCAGTAGAAAAGTCAGGAGCTGAACCCAAACTATCAAACTATTCTCTTAACTACATTGTCTCCCTCCCCCCCTCCAAAACAAAACTCACAAAGAAACTCTACAAATATTTCTAACATGAAATAGTCTAGCTATTTCATGTTATAACCACATGTGACTGTGTATATCTGACCCATTTTATTATGGTAAAAAGTGAAGCACTGATGCTCATGAGTTTGATCCAGAATTAATAAGATTAGGCATAGTCTGGGATTTAATGAGGCAAAACTAGATTAAATTTAGGGCACATTTACTCCAAACTATCAATTCATAGGTACATGTTTTAGATATTTATAGAGCTCAGAAAATGCAAAAGCAATAATGCAGGTTGCACAACACACAAATAAGAGAATGAGAGAGGAGGAGAGGGAAAATGAGGGAGGAAAGGTAGGGTGTTTCTCCCAGAAATGGGAACTAGGGAATAGAAAAAAAGAAGCATCAAATGTTCTTCTCAAAACCCATTAAGATAAGACAACTCTTTCAGTGTTAAATACCAGTTATGGTTTTAATAAACCATAATCCTATCCTATATGCACAGAGATCAAACAAGAAAAGCTGGTGCAGAACTTCTGCCCCTCTGTGGTCATGGAGGACAAGCTACAGGGGAGGCAGGAAACAGAGGACTGGTCTGGGATGTGCCACTTATCAGCCACTCTCTCTTCTTAGCAAGTATTCACAGTGCCTCTCAGCTGATTCTCTGCCTCCAGCTCTCCTTCATTTACTTTTTACTTTATTTGGAGATAAGTGTGATGAGATGGTAAAAGTTCTTTGGGATGATCCACAAAAAAATGGGGAGGGGAAATAAGCTAGACAATCTCTTTATAAAAAGGAGCAATAAATCCTGTCTTATGCATGAATCAGATGCAAACAAAGAAGATGAAACAGATCTTTCCTTGGCAGTTGTCCTTCCCCCCACTCACTCTGTAGCAATTATATATCTCTGCACATGCACACAGAAAGAAGAACTCCAGAGAACATTATTATTTTCTGTAACAAGCAAAGCTGATAGCAATGAATGGCTAACGTTAAGTGAAGAGAGGTTCTGCTTCTCTTTCAGGCAGTCTTAGTAGGCTTCACCTGTGCATATAATGTTTGAGAAGCTGGTACTTTTTTAGAATGCTTCTGATTCATACTTCCTGAGGAGGGAAGAAGTTTAGTGGTACAAATGGCTTCCCATTATGCTTCCTGGCAGATAGTATATGGATCTCATGTCATGAAATAAGTAACCCAAGGGGAGTTAGAAGTCTTTATCATCATCATTGTCATTACTGCTGCTGCTATTATATTATTACTATTATTCCAGTTGCCTGGAATGAAGGAGATGACAGTCCTGGATGCTCTGTTCTCTGCCAATAAGAACACATTGGAAGTAGAGTTTTATGTTCAAATTTAGGTCTTATATTCTGAATGAGAGATAGGCAAACAATATCATTTAAAAGAAAACAAGGATACTGAGGGTTTAAGAAACTGGAAGGCTTAGCCAGGAGAAGAGATAACTCAGGGGAAACATGAGAGTTGTTTGTAAGTATCTGGAAGGTTCTCATGTTGAGAAATGAGATTTTTTCTACTTGTTCTATTTGATCCCAAGGAAGAGGACCAGACTAGTGGGTGGAACTACAGGTAGAAAGATTTCAGCTACTTATCAGGAAGAATTTTCTGGCAGTTAGAGATAACCAAATGCGGGATGAGCTCTCTAGAAGGTAAAAATTTGCCATCATTGTGGATGTAGAAGCAAAGGTAAGATAACCTCTTGATGGTGATAAATCACTTAGGAAGAAGAAGGAGGCTGAACTAAGTGACCTTTACAGTCTCTTCAAAATCTGAGATTCTATAATTTTATGAGCATACCTCCTGATTTCATCATTACAATATTGTGCAATTTTAGGTTTTATAGCATGGACAATATATATATATATATATCTAAAATACCAACTTTTCTTTCTGAAGGCTTTTAGAGGTGTGACATGGGCAGACTAAATTACATCATCATTATCATCGTTATGTTCTTCTTCTTTCCCTTCTATTTTTTTACCTACCACTTAATGGCACTGTGGTAGGCACTTTACATACCTTATCTCCAGTCTTTGTAAGTCAAGTTCCAGGCGGTGGACTTGGCCCAGTGGTTAGGGCGTCTGTCTACCACATGGGCGGTCCGAGGTTCAAACCCCAGGCCTCCTTGATCTGTATGGAGCTGGCCCATGCGCAGTGCTGATGCGCACAAGGAGTGCCCTGCCACGCAGGGGTGTCCCCCGCGTAGGGGAGCCCCACGTGCAAGGAATGCGCCCTGTAAGGAGAGTCGCCCAGCGCGAAAGAAAGTGCAGCCTGCTCAGGAATGGTGCCGCACGCATAGAGAACTGACACAACAAGATGACGCAACAAAAAGAAACACAGATTCCTGTGCCGCTGACAACAACAGAAGTGGACAAAGAAGACACAGCAAATAGACACAGAGAACAGACAACCGGAGCGGAGGGGGGGGGGGGAGAAATTAAAAAAAAAAGAAAGTCAGGTTCCAGTTGTGACTCTGAGCCAGTTATGTTATCTTTGGTTTTTATTTTCCTCATTTGTAAATTAAAGGGGTTAAACTTCATTCATAATCCTTAAGTTTCCTTTACAATCTATCATATTGGGCAGTAGCAGCAGGGCCCAGCTCAATTATTTCCTTCCTTTCTATAGAACTTGGCAACTCCTACTTTTTTTCTGAAATAACAAGCATTCTGTACCTGCTTTATTTTATACAGTTAATATAGTCCTGAAAAGTTAAGTGTAAATAGACTTTTTATTTTAAAATGAAGTATATTTTGAGCATACCATGATGGTTAGCTGTTTAAAAGAAATCTTAGTAAAAATAAGTCAATGTTCACTGTAAAGTAAACTGTTCTGTAAATTCAGATTTATATTTATATAATGGATTTTCTCTTACACCACTTGGTCCACCAGTCAAGTCAACAACACATTAAATCTTTGCTTTTCTTTGTGCTTAGTAGAAACACAGAACTAAAGGTTTAAAAGGAATACTAAGTCATTCAGTTTAACACCTCCTCCCTCTGTCTCCAATCCTATCAACTCTAGCCAACGTGTGAATCTTCTAACAATCCATCCAAGTCTTTCCTAATACCTGCAGTGATAAAGATCCCACATCCCCTTCAGAAGTGATTCTCAATCATTTTTCTACCTCAATAACCCTGAGGGAATTCCAGCACATTTCATTCAGTAATAGTAGTTTCACTACAGCCAAAGTTTATTAATGGAGGTTATCTCCACAGAGCAGGATGATGATGGCAGGGAATCTTTCACTTTTTATTTGGTATACTCTGGATGGCAAATTTTTCACACTGCATATGTGTTTGTGTTACTTCAACACATACATATTTATATACATACATACTACATATATACATTAAAAGGGGTCCCAAGGGGTAAATGTTTTGTCACTGCAGTGGTAGGGAGTTAGATGGGAGCCAAGTCTTCCTAGGGGAACAAAACAGAAGGAGAGGAATAGGTTTATACGATTTGACACCTCTACTAAGTGTAATACCCTAGGGTGTAGAAGAGTATATGTTTGGGAGTGAAGGATTTTAATGCCCCTTACCTCCTTGAAAATCACTGCTACTGTTTACCTCAATTGGGTATGCCAGCTCTTCTAGTATTTTAAAAGCTTTCATGAGTGCAAGAGTGAATTGCTGCCTGGTTTCATCAGGGGTAAACTCAATGACCGACTATAACATGTCAGTTATTGTATATCTGCCTCTTTTTTCTTCCCATTCTGTCTAATCCATAGTGTACTTTTCTAATTGTTCACTGCTTTTCAATACTACTTTTCTATGGTCTGTTCATTTTCTCTCTACCATGATGGGACAGCACATTTACTAATTACTCAGACTAAGTACCTCACTCCACGCTTAAGGATGCTTTTACCAAATATCCCCAGTTTTTCCTTCTTCTATCATGACAACTTTGCTGCCAGATTTCCTGGGTTGAGATCTGGTTCCATCATTTATTAGCTATATAACCTTGGACAAGTAAGTAACTTAAGCCTTTGTGCCTCAGCTTCCTCATGTGCAAAATAAAGACAGTAACAGCAACTCCCTCATGTAGTTGTTGAGAAGATTAAATAAATTACATAAAGCACTAAGAACAGTGCTTGACAACAGTAGACAATTAGTGTTAATTTGTACTGTTGCTATTATCATGATCTTCATCAACACCATCTTATGCTCCTACTTAGGAAACTATTTCACTATAGGTCTAGAGCATTCACTTGAAAATTTCTTTCCAAGAATTCTATGTTTCCTCTTTCTTGATCCAAAAAACAATCTTGACATTTCATTTCCTCAACATCTTCTTCTCGGACAAATCATATTAGAGTAGGACTTTCTCACCTAGCAAGCTATGACCTGTTTTTATTGCATTACAATGAACACACATGCTTTACCAATGCATAGTCCTCTACTTCTCATATCTCTAGTCAAAACCCATCTCCTACAGCAGGGTTGACAAACTTTTTCTGAAAAGGGTCAGATAGTAAATATTTTCAGTTTTTATGGAACATACAGTCTCAGCTGCAACAACTCAACTCTGCCACTGTAGCATAAAAACAGCACAGATAATATGTAAACAAATTAAATTGGCTGTGTTCCAATAAAACTTTATTTACAAAAATAGGCAGCAGATGGGATTTGGACTGCAAACTATTGTTTGCAGACCCCTGACCTAGAGGAGCTCTTCCCTAAATAACTCCACCTGATTCTTATCATTCCACTATTCTACTTCAAGTATGCACTACATTCATTTACATATATATATAAGCCTCTAAGTATTATGAATATGATCACTCTCCCATTTATATTAGTATGCAGATTCTTTAAGGAAAAAATAGTAGCTGTTATTTTTATTCATTAAACAAAATATATCTAAGTTTAACAGTAATGTGCCAGGCACTACAATGGGTGTTAAGGACACAAAGACAAGTCCCAGCCTGAGGTCACAAAGAACTCACATATTAGTAGGAGAGATAGCAATTCATACACACAATCATAACAAAATGTTATTTTTTATATAATAGAGATTTGCTATGCAAAGTGCTCTGGGAAAACAGGAGTGCCTGATTAACTTCCTTGGGAGAGTTGAGGGAAGTTTCATAGAGGAGATGAATTGAGATAGGATCCTCAGAAGAAGGATGAATAGTCATTCCAGCAAACGAAATATAGTATTAATACAAAAGTACTAAGGCATGGAAATGGACAGTATGTTTGGATAAAAGCCAGGCATTTATTACAGATGGAAAGGGGTGGGGTAAGCTACAAAGATGAATTATCAGAATTGGGTGAGAGGAGGCTAGAAAAGTAGGTAGGTGGCAACTTGTGAAAGGCCTTGTTTGCCATACTATGACAATGATATATAACACATTGAGGACTCTGGCATCATCCCAAAGATTATATATTAGACATATTGAATAGGGTAAGATTTAGAGGCAAAAGGTCTGGGACTAAATATTGAAGTTAATAGTTACAAGATTTTGAATAAATCTCTTAACCCTTCATTGTTTCTATAAAACAGAAATAGGAACAGTACCTACTTTACGAAGTTACTCTAAAAGACTATATTAGATAATTATGTGAAGAGTACTTTGCAAACTATAAAGAACTATAGAAATGATATGCAGCATTTATTAAAATTATAGGGTAAGTAGGGTAAGATTCTTTTATTCACTCTAATCATCTTTAGTGATACATACATTCATATACAGTCTAATAGAGGATAACTCTCTATTTCTATGATGTATAAATATAGGTTCTGACCTTTTTGAGGATCTGATTTTTGCATGATACCATCAGCAATACCAAATAAGAAAATGTTCCTCCTTGGCAAAATGGAGAAATCTAAAAGCAAAAGATTAAAAAAAAAAAAAAAAAAAAAAGATATGTGAACTGCTGTAGATCAAAGGAGACATGCAGTAAAATTAGTTTTTTATCAGAGGAAACCAGCAAGCTGTTCACCCAGATAGGGATACCCAAGGGCAGCAATTTGGATAGATCCTTCCTCAGCTTTGTAGGTTATGTTAAAATTAAATACTCTTGAAGGCAGATTTGAAGGTCATAAAACACTGATGTATAAGTTAGAATGCCAACTTATTAATTACTATGAGAAATATAACTGCCACATGAACTAAAATATTCATTGATGCATGACCAGAGTTATTCAACTCTAAAGGCACAACTACACAGAAATCCAAATGAGAACCAGAAGATTTCTTGAGCAGCACAAAGCCCAGAGCAAGGGCAAGTTATCTAACTCAGGGGTTGCAAACTTTTTCTGTAAGCCAGATACTAAATATTTTCAGCTTTGCAGACCATATGGTGTCTATCGCCACTCCTCATCTGTTGTTGCAGCATGAAAGCAGCCAAAAATAATATTGAAACAAATGGGCATGGATATGTTCCAATAAAACTTTAATTTCAAAAACAGGCAAGAGGCCAGATCTGTCCAATGGGTTGTAGTTTGCCAACCCCTGATCTAACTGTATCAGGGTTTGACAGCCCCCAATATAACAGAAGTACGAAGGGACCTTCAAGAAATTAAGACCTTAAGTCATAACATTCATTCCGTTTCCTGGATAGTCCTGGATATGACCTGCTATCAATTTTCTCTATAACTTACTAATTTAGCATGTTTCCAAGCTGACTATCTTCTTATAAACACATTTTTTTCCCTTTGGATAATGTTATTATCTATAGCATGTGGTATAGATGGGCTTTAGGTTTGTGTAACAACTCTATCATGAGCTATATAAACTTGGACAAGTTACTAAACATCTCTCCGCCTCAGTGCCTGAATGTTTAAAATAGAAATAATAGAGCCTACCTCGAAGGGTTTGTCAGGGTTGAATGACATGAAACAATATAAATAAGTGTCCGGTATATAATAGGTATTCCATGTCCTCCTAACTCTATATCCTGTTACTGATCACTAATGATGTCACTGGCATTTCTCTCTCTTGGCTCTATATGCATTCATATAATCATCACCACAGCTCTCTGTGGCTGAAAGCGCCTACCTAGTTTCTATATCAAACACCTCTCAAATACCAATATCAAAAAGAGCAAAAACAAACGTGGCCAAATTCATTTCCTGCCTACCTCACAAATCAGAAGCGTCTCTTCTACAGGATTTCACCCTCCTTTAGGCAGACTGTCATATGCTTATTTGATATAAGCAAATAACACTGCTTCACAGTGTTCAAGAAGAAATATCTTTCTCAATTTTAAAAACTGACTTTTCAATAATTTTAAGTTTATAACAGGACCTTGCTTAAGTTTCCAAGATTGCAAGTACTTCTATACTTGAAGAAAAAAAAATAAGATAAAAACAGTAAGCTTGGTTCTCTTTCAGTGATAGGAACCTAAGCAAAAAATGTAAGGTGCCATAGGGTATGATAGGGACCATTTCAAAGCCTGCTGCACTATAACTGGCTTGTATTAAAACTGAAAAATAAATAAATAAAATCAGTATCCCACCATGAAAAAGTTGATAATGAGGTAGATCTAATATTAGACAAAATTACATGACATAAATCAGAAAAATCTCCATTTAAAAAGAGAAACACCCGAAGATCAGAGTACACAGTACTGTAGCAGTTTGACATTGTTTATGAATTCCAAAAATAGATATTGGATTATGTTTGTAAACTGGTTCGTTCCTCTGGGCATATTACATTAAATTGGATTCAGAGGTTTCAATTTTACTTGATTAAATAATGACTGAGGTTTTGATTGGGCCATGTCAGTAGGACATTGAGCCCTGCCCCCTTGGTGGGCGGGGACTCACACAAAAATCGTACCATAGAGAAGCAGAAGGCTCAGTTGACACAGCAGAGGCCCCTCGAAGACAGATGAGCCATTTGTCTGATACTCTAAAGCTGGCCTTGTGGAAAGAGCAGAGGAGCTGAGTCTGGAGAGAAACGAGCCCTGGGAAGAGAGGAACCCAGGAAGCCTAAACGCTTGGCAGACGTCAGCAGCCATCCTGCACAAACATGTGGCATCAGACTTTGGTGAGGGAAGCAACTTATGCTTTACGACCTGGTAACTATGGGCTTCTACCCCAAATGAATACCCTTTATAAAAGCCAACAGATTTCTGGTATTTTGCATCAGCACTCCTTTGGCTGACTAATACAAGTACCAAGTCAAAATTCATATTCCTTATTTCCCCCTAGATCACAATGGTCAGACATTCAATTTCACATGGTCTAACTGACCTAAACTCCAACTACACCATTAGGATTACCATCAATATATATTTATTAAACACACCTAGGTAAAAAATTAGAGAACCATTACAGAACAAATAAAAAGAAAGGTTAAAAGGAAAAGAGGGTAAGACCATTTTGTTAAAATGGACTTTTAAACTGTTAACTTGTGGAACCATTGTGAGCTAGATTCTGTCCCAGGCATTCTGAAAATAACTTTTTATTAAAGTATACTATACATACCCAAAAGTGCAAATATCATAACTATAAAGTTCAATTAACTTTTGCAATGTGTAACTAGTTTCCAACCAAGATAGAGATAATTAATAGCATCCCAAGAAGTACCCTTCGTGCCCTCTTCCAGCCACTACTCCACGCAAGAGTAACCACTGGCCTGACTTATAACATGATATATTAGTTTTGCCTGTTTGGAACTTTATATAAATGAAATAATCTATGTGTACTCTTATATGTCCCCTTCCTTCCAACTCAACATTTTGCCTGAGATGTACATGGTGTTACCGCTAGGCACTTTCACCTTTGTTATCTGAGTTAACTCACCCAACAATTCTGGCATTATTGTTTCCATTTAAATTAACAACAAACAAAGAAACTGAGGTTCTAAGTTAAGAGAGGTTAATTAAGGTATACAAGGTCATAAAGCTATTACATGGAAAAGCTAAAACTAAGGACTGTCTAATCTAAAGTCCATGTTTTCTTTGGTTCCATTATGCCTGCCTAATATAGTTTAAAAACAAGATAAATCCTCTCTTAGTTTATTTATCTTAGACAAAATACATGTATAGAAGCTTGGCAAACAGTCAAGAGGTATGCAAATGTAAGAAATTATTATTAGCACAAAGAAGGAGAAATTATTATTAGCACAAAGAAGGAGAAAGCAGTAGCTTTCAAACTTTTTTGATTGTGACCCACAGACTTAAATACAGGTGTTTTTAAAATATAAATTTCTGTATATAGAACATAAAAATTATGCATTAAAAATGGGATTGTGGGAAAAATAGAATTAGGAATACACTACTGAAAAACCCATGGAACTTTGTATCCTTTACATATACATACACATACAGACAGACTCACACAGAGAGAGAAGAAGGATCTGAGTCATCAAGAAAAGGTCAAATTAAGCTCAATAAATTAGATTTTAAAAATGAAGAAGGGGTGAAATCCATTTTAGACTAATTTCAAACTAAAATGATTTTAAAAGATAGTTTTAATGTATAATAGAACAAACTTGTAGCTCTCCAGAACATCAAGCTTTGAAGAATGACTTATTTCCCCAGGGTTCCCTGGAGTGAAGATTTGAATGCATGTCACCATCTGCAGACAGGAGCCACTTAATAAAAGCTTTTCATAGTGACAACATGAAAATCTGAGGTCAGACTCACATGGCTTTGGGGACCAATAAGAGACTATTAACCTTTAACATTTTTTTTAATCAGTTCACATATCACCCAAGCAGACCTTTGAAAGATGTTTGTGCTACAAGGTACCAGAGAGCTCAAGATCAACTTTATCCTACTAGTCCTATTAGAGACTAATGCTAAGACTTACCTTAAGGGGTTCTTAACAAGGAGTTAAGATTTCAGGGGGTCCGTGAGCTTGAATTGAAAAAAATCAACTCATTATCTTTATTTTCTCTGACCTCTAACTGAAATATACCATTTCCTTCACTTACGAATGTATGCAGTTACAGTAGTATTCATTTCATATCACATTACAGTTGTTGCATATCTCAAAAAATCACTTATGCTCATCTATACCTCGAAATTACAGTATTGTTAGACTTGATGGTAGTTAAGTATCATAAAACTATCTGTTGCTACATTCTGAGAAGGGGTCTGTGGTTTTCACCTGACTGGCAAAGGGGTCCATGGAACAAAAAAGGTTAAGAACACCTGGTCTAATGGGATAGAATCCTGTATAGAAAACTACTTCCTTGGACATAGAGCCCTCAGAGTACATTAAACCCTTAACTGTTTGGGCCATGGAAACAGGTACATAAAGTAATTGGGCTCCTTTACAGAGTGATATCTATAAACCATTCTGTAAATCTCCCCGAAGTCTCAGGTTATTACCTTGAAAAAAAAGTAAGTTATGAATCCTTGGCATTATCTGTGGTCTTATATGAATCTTACAGAATTACAAACTTGGGGCAACCATGGTTTCTCTGTACCAAGAGAGATGAAAATTAGATCTAGATTTGGCCTAGTTTGATCTATGTCACTGAGCAGTCACTTTCTCAGAGCCTGAGTTTTCTCACCTAAAAATCAGAAGGTTCGGACTATTTACTGTACACTAGCTACATACCTGTTTCCTCATAATCCACTTTCATAGTGTCTGTTTTTATGACTTCATAGAAAATCATATTGTTACTGAAATAAGGAAAATTTATCAAGGGATATCAGTTGTCATACTGAGAGCAACTCAGGTAATTGTCCTGATACCCCTTTCTGAATGGGAAAGTTTGAGACAACCTCTTTTCTCATTGTAATAGTAAGGCCACACAGACTACAAAGGAGTTTCCAGTGAAATGGTCTTATGTAAACCTGAAACAGTACAGCAATCTTAAAAAGAGGTTCTGTTCTCTAGAACATTGTCTTGATAATGAGGGCAAAGAATAACCGTTGCATTGTGGTATTTTGCCACGGCATATCAATGATTTTAAAAAATACTAATTTGGGAATGGGGCAGAAAGAATATATAATAAGCATTTCTTACAACTCAGGCAGAAGAGTGGTACCATTTCTAACAGTCATTCAGTTTTTACTAGGAACTCTCTTCATGCTAACTCCTGAGAAAAAAGAACCCTTAAGCAAACCAGAAAACCTTAATGTATTATATAATGACAGAACCAGTAGGGATCAAGACACATGAGAAGAATAATATTTATGTTCAGTTTCACTTCAAGGACAAAAGTTTATGCTTACTTAGATTTTCAAGATTTTTCTTTTTTTATTCTAGAAATTTAGCTTCTAGAACACTAGATACGTTCCTCAACTTCCTCAGCTTTTGACCCAGTAATTCATCCCTTAATTAAAATCTACGTTCATTCTTCTCCACTTTAAATCTCTGGGGTTCACTAGATCAGGGTTATTGGTAGACTTTACTTCAGAAAAGAACAGTATATGGTAGAACTAGCCAGAGAACTAGTCCAGAAAGTTATTTCATTAAAATAATTGGTAGGACCAAAGGTTCTGAGGGGAGGGGAAGGGAATAACAGATGGAACATAGGGCATTTTTTGGGCACTGGAATTAAGTGTAAAGTACAAAGTAAACTATAGACCTTGGTTAATGTTACCAATTGGGGAAGATGTGGGAGGGGGAGTGGGTGGGGTATATGGGAATACCTTTTCCTTTCGATGTAACTTTTCTGTAATCTAAAACCTCTTTAAAAATAAAGTTTATTGTATTTTAAAAATCATTGACAGGTATCTACCATGCACAATATCCTTCAGCATAGCATAGGGATTCATAACTTTTCCCTACCCTGACATAGCTGAAGAATACAAACACTCCTATATGGGAGGGTAGGTTCACTACAAGCATAGATTTTTAGCTAGAGGGTAGAGAGCAGGATGGATTTGATGGGGAGGAAGGGCTCCAGTGGCGCAGGGCTTTCAGTACTTAGGAGTATGTGTGTACTTTCCTCAATCCACATGTTTTTACTGCCCCCTTATCCAGGGTCTGGAGTAGGGCTGTCTAAGAGAAATATATATTCAACCATGCAAGTAATTTTAAGTCTTCTAGTGGCCAAATTTTTTTAAAAAAATAAAAAAAGAAATAGTTATTGAAATTTTTTTTCAAGAAAAAATATTTTTAATATTTTACAGTAATGGGGGAAAAACATATCTTTGCCAAGTTTGTGCTGATGTCAGTGGCCTAGAGTGGGAAATTTATTTTCTGGATCTCACTGCAGCAAGCCTACTATTTCATTGTAATCCCTTCCTCAGAATTGAAAATTAAGTAGCCAAACAGAGACCCTTTTTTTTAATATAACTTTATTTCATATTCAAAAAAATAACAGAAAAAGGCAGCTCAACAAGCTAGGTGAAAGTAATTTTAATAATGTATTCTAACTCACATAAAAATATTATAACTTCAGCATGTAATCATTATAAAATTAATGAAAATACACTTTTTTTTATAGCAAGTCTTCACAATCTGGTATGTATTTTATACTTAGAGCATATCTTGATTCAGATGCTGTGATGATTAGGCTAATATGTCAATTTGGCCAGGTAATGGTGCTCAGCTGTCTGGTCAAGCAAGCACTGGGCTAATTGTAATACAAGGGCATTTCATGGACTTTAATGATCAGTAAGTTGATTGCATCTTGACTGATTACATCTACAATCAAAGAGAGTGCTTTCGTCCAATCAAGTGAAGGCCTTAAAAAAGGAGAAGTATTTCAGCATTCAGGTAGAGAATTCACATCTCTAACTCAGGCAGCCAGCATCTTCTTCATCAAAGTTCCTGGATTGCAGCCCACTCCACAGAACTTGGACTTCTGCATCCTCCCACTCGAGTGAAACAATTTTATGAAATCTCATACTATTTCCTGATACCTTCTGTTGGTTCTGTTTCCCTAGAGAACTCTACTACAGATGCTAAGTTTTAATCAGAAATACTTCATCTGTATTTCAATTTCATAAAAGTTACAGTTAAAAAAGATTCACATACCCAAGTTGTTCTAAACATATTTAAGAGCTTTTCTTTTTTAAAATTTATTTATTTTATATATTTTTAGAGATACTTAGATTATATAAATATCACATAAAAAATACAGCAAATTCCCATATGCCCTGCCCCCCAATCTTTCCACATTTTCCCACATTAACAACATCCTTCATTAGTGAGGTACATTCGTTGCAACTGATGAACACATTTTGGAGCACTGCCACTAAGTGTGGATTAATGTTTACATTGTAGTTTACAGGGGGGAGCAGACTTGGCCCAGTGGATAGGGTGTCCGCCTACCACATGGGAGGTCCGCGGTTCAAACCCGGGGCCTCCTTGACCTGTGTGGAGCTGGCCCATGCGCAGTGCTGATGTGCGCAAGGAGTGCCGTGCCACGCAGGAGTGTCCCCCACGTAAGGGAGCCCTATGTGCAAGGAGTGCACCCCGTAAGGAGAACCGCCCAGCGTGAAAGAAAGTGCAGCCTGCCCAGGAATGGTGCTGCGCACACGGAGAGCTGACACAACAAGATGACACAACAAAAAGAAACACAGATTTCCAGTGCCACTGATAAGGATAGAAGCGGTCACAGAAGAATACACAGCGAATGGACACAGAGAGCAGACAACTGGGGAGAGGGGGAAGGGGAGAAAAATAAATAAAAAATAAACCTTAAAAAACAAAAAATCACTGCACAAAGGTAATGAGGGAATGGAAGGTGTTGAGGGACCTAATCATGAAAATAATTTAGCTTTTCAAAGACTTTTCAGAATAAAGTCCTCACAGACCTTATTAAGGAAACTCATATACAAAAGCAAATTCTATCCAATTAAGCCCCATTTAAAATACATGCATTGAAATTACAAAAGACTTTTTAAAAATATGAAAAAGCACATAACATAGCTACTTTATCAGCATTAGAAAGCAGGGAAGAGTGCCATCAAAGAACCTGAAACTTTGAAGACTTTCTATAACATATCTAAATAGAAGCACTTAATAGAGAAAATCAATCAGTGCTGAGTGCCTCTAACCAAACGTAGACAAAAGATTGTATTTACAACTAGGATATACTAAATAGTCTAGTTTTCCTGGATTAACTCCAAGCTCAGAGACAAGAAAGAAATGGAAACTGATGGAAGAGATAACTGACATTTTAAACTTGTGGTGGTACCCCACACTAAGCTAAAACTTCTAGCTGCAGTGTTAGCCACCAGGCACAAAATTCACAGAAATATTTTTTATTAATTTTTAAAGATACTGTATTAGTCAGCCAGAGGAGTGCTGCTGTAAAGTACCAGAACTCTGTTGGCTTTATATAGGGTATTTATTTGGGGAGAAGCTTACAGCTACCAGGCCCTACAGAGTCCAATTCAAGGTACTGTAAGAGGTACTTTCTCACCCAAAGTAATTTGCCACATTTTGAGCAAGATGGCACACATGTCTGCAAGGGTTCAGCCTTCCTCTTCCCCTTAAGGCTCCGTGGTCCCAGCTTTTTCCAATCTCAGCTGTAGGCTGGGATAAGTCTCATCTCTTTCACTTAGGGCCTGTTTCTCTCCCAGCTCAGCTGCAGCTGCAGGCTATCAGGCTCATTCTCTTTCCAGAGCCTCTGCTGTGTCTAAGGAGCTGTCTCTATTCTTCTGTGTTATTCTCCTATGTATTTACTTCCAGGAGCTCCAGCATCAAAACTCAAACTCTCTCCTCTGCCATATAGTTTTCTCTTTGAGTTCCCACTCACTAAGGGGGCAGAGACTCAACATCTTACTGACATGCTCAAATCAAAGCCCTAATCATAATTTAATCAAGTAAAAGAGGAACCTCTAAATTTGATACAATCTAATATGCCCAGAGGAACAGACTAGTTTACAAACATAATCCAATATCTATTTTTGGAACTCATAAACAATATCAAACAGCCACACATACTTTAAAAGGAGAAAGAGACAATACGGACTACTATAAAGAACGTACTCTAAATGTGACATTGGAAAAAGATGAACTGAGGGCATTCTAGGAAAATGCAAAAGGGTTATGTGCATGCCAGCAAATGATTAAGGGTAGAAATGATAGTGCAGAACCACTGACAGTACAGATAATGAAAACCTAGTGAGTGAAATTTATTACAGGGATAAAGCAATGTAAATAGGAAAAGTATTTGCATTTCTGGTCTCCAGATCAATTATAAATCCCTTACAAAAAAATGCCAAGGAATCACAAGAGAAATTTCAATACAGTTGGGAAGGTAGGATAGACAAACAGACAGATATGTAATATTAAAAGTAATGGTATAATCTAGGCGGTGGATATGTTGTTCACTGCAAAACTATCTTTAAAGTTTTTCATACATTAAATAAAAGCTTGAATTGTCTTTTTTGTATCACAGTTATCTGTAATCATCTTTTACATTTCTTTTAGTATTGTAATTCCCTTGGAGTTAGGATCCAGATCAGATTTATTTCTACATTCTTTGAAACACAGTGCCTGGAATTGTAGGTGCTTAGTAAATGTTTACTGCAATCCTCACAATAGATGTGGTAGGTGGTTAGGACAACTATTCACATTGTTCTAACTTAAATGGGCAGAGCAAAGTCTGGTGCTATTTTTCAGCTACACAGTTCATTTGATGAGCTACAGCTCAGTCACTTCCTAGTGCACCAATGACTCCAAAAAAGACTCTAAGCCTGATTCTCCAATTGAGCGTTTGGCAGTGTGTTCAAAGGAAAAAGCTGTAGTTATGCTATTTTTAAAATGTTTGGAAAGTCCTGAAATATGCATCTTAATGTGAATATAAAATGTCTGTAAACTTTCTTATTTCTTTCTGTTTTGTTGGAGCAGTGTGTAGAAGAAAAATGAAAACTGCTTCATAAAAATCTTATACTGGGCTGTAATTACCTTCTACGAGTTACCTAAAACAAGATGAGAACAGAAGTGGAAACACAGTAACAGTTAACATTTAAATTCAGCTCTTCCTTGCAATTCCATGTGTATATTATTTTACTTGACTTTTTACAATACTTGGTCAGAGATTACCATCATTTCCAATTCACCATGAAGAAACTTCAGAGAGAATTAGTTCAGAAAGTTAGTAGTAGGTGGTTAAACTTGGATTTGAAGCAATCTAGGTCATGTTCTTTGTAGGCTATTATGCTGTAATTTCCTTGCACTGACTATTCAGCAGTCTTGTAATGTGGTTCTGTCTCCTCCCGTTCCATTTTGTGTATGGCAATCAGAGTAACCGTTCTAAAGTAAAAATTGTTCTTCTGCTTAAAACCCTTCAATAGCTCCATGTATAGGATGAAATCCACCAGCCTCATTTACTGCCCATCTTTCCCTCTTTGCCCTATCCCCTAGGTGATTCCAAATGATTTGCAGTCCCTTAACTCATCTGCAAGGAGGTCCTCTTACCCACTATACCCCTGTGGCAGTTTGAGATTATTTATGAATCCCCAAAAGAAAAAGATTGTTTGTAAACAATCTATTCTTCTGGGTGTGATACCCTTTGATTATACTGAATTCAGTTGAGGGGCCCTTGATTAAAATTATCTGTTAAGATTAGAGCTTTGATTTGACCACATCAGTAAGGCAAGACTCAATGAGTCCCCACCCCCTTGATGGGCAGATATAAATGGACACTCACCCAAGAAGACATAAAAGAAGAGAGAGCCCTGTCAGTTTTGATCCTGGGGCCCCAGGGAGAAATGAGCCATTTGCCTGATAGTTTATAGCTGACCTTGTGAAGAGAACAGAGCAGCTGAGAAGGCCTGGAAAGAAACAAGCCCTATGCCAGAGACTGATATAAGAAGCCCTGAGACACAAGCCCTATGCCAGCCTACAGCCGAGATCAGGAAGCTGGGTCCACAGAGTCTCAAGAGGAAGAGAAGCCCTGGAAGGAGAGACCTGGCAGAGATCAGCAACCATCTTGCTTCAACACGTGGCAACTGACTTTGGTGAGAAAGCAACCTTGAGTTGGATTCTTTTTGTTGTTGTTCTTGTTACATAAATTAATCCATTTATTACAGGCTAGAGATGGTCCAAATTGTGGCACTCCTACTGGTCTTTCAGTTCCTTCAGTTGCCTGATGGCAGACTTACTGTGACTGCAGAAGTGGTGTTGTAGGTCCAGGCACCATCAGCCACAGCCACTCTTTTCATGTAGGAACCACAATGCCAGATCCCCACAGCTTTTCTCTTCATTTTGGTCTTGCCACAGAAAGAGCATACTTGACATGCTGGCTGATTTCAATTTTCTTCACCATTTTCCGAAGGGAGGTGCCATATGGGTTCAGTATTTACCAACGATTCCAACCTTCTTGGTGCATCTTGCCATGTTGCCGCGAACTGACTCCAAGCCGAGAGAACGAGTTGGATTCTTTAGGGCCTTGTAACTGTAAGCTTTTACCCCAAATAAATACCCTTTATAAAAACCAACAGGTTTTGACAATGTTCTTGCATAGTTTGTAACAAACGTTTCACACCAATGCAAAGAGTTGGTGGAGGGGTGATGTATGAGACCCCCGTGTGATGTTATGTATGTTTATGTTGTAAGTTCACAATCTTTACTATACATTTATTGTTTATGTGTGTTCATGTATGAATGATATACTTCAATTTAAAAAAAAAAAAGAAGGAAAAAAGCCAACAGATTTCTGGTACTATGCATGAGCACATCTTTGGCAGACTAATACAATCTCCAACTCGTCAACTTACAACTCATCCTTCAAAATTTAACTCACAAATCAATGAATCCCCTCTTCCTCAGCCTTCCTAAATCTTCTCCCCAAATAATAATTCCCTACATTTAAATCTGGTTCATACTTATAACATTTAAACATCATATTAAAATTATTTGCTTATGTATTAAATATCTTGCCTCCCTATTTGATGGTGAGCCCTGAGGGATGTTTTATCTTTTACATCTGTGGGGTCTAATACACTGCCTAACAGTAGTAGGGCATCAAATATATGCTTGTGGAGCTGAATTCCAGACTCACTTAGAAAGTATGCAAGTGTTAAAACAAGATTTGTTTTTTGCAAAATACAGATGTTTCAAAGAAAAAAAGCCTGAAACACTTTAACTGAAATGCATACAATGGCAGTTGCCCTGAAGGTCCCTGCTAGCACTCCATGCCCCAGCTGGGTGTCCAGGAGGTTCATTACTTTCATATTACCACTATGGCAATTTTTAAATGAGCTCAATGCAAGAAAGACAAATTGAAATGACAGCTCTGGCAACTGACATTTCTTATTTAACATTAGAGCTCTCAGTGCCATGAATATACCCTCTTCAATGTAAAACAATATTTATAGAGTATCTTCTAAGAGATCTGCAAACACTGTGATTGGTATTTAAGGGGAATACAAAAAAAGTACAGGTCCTCATTAATACAGGCAAAGAATGTGTTCCTGAAAAACAACACAAAACCTAAAAATACAGATATCCATTAGAAGTAATGGTAAAAAAATAATTCATCTTTTATGGGTCAGTTGCCTGTTCCAGGACTGACAGAAGAGCAACCTCTTCCAGTTTTACCCTGATGCAGGCAGGAGTTATAAGATTGTACAAGAACAGGAGCCAGTACTAGGCATTCTAGAAGGAAGGTCTGTAAAACTGAAGTCCCCAACCTGGTTTAGAAACCTTTGGTTTCATAGTTTCTCGGTATCAGAGGTTTCCTCCCAATGATCAGGCTGCTCTCCTGAGATAATACAAAACCAACAAAAAAAACCCACCAATAAGCCAAATCATAAGCTGTTAACATAACAAAAGCAAAATTTATATTCAGCCAAATGCAAACATGGTTTAAAAGAAAAAGAAAAATGACAGGAAACCATGTGGATAAAGGGAGATGCTGTGCACTCACTGCCTTTCACTAATGGCTAAATTAATTCTAGGAAACCCTCTTAATACTTACTATGTGCCAGGCACTGTTTTGGGTATTTTATACTGATGATCTCATTAAATCCTCACCACAAACCACAAGGAAAATAAGTTACATAAATGTTTTACTATACTACTCTTAACCTCTATACAGCTTTCTCTTATGTACCATTACTGAGTCCTGGGGTTACCCAGTACGACAGTTTGAAGTTCTTTTTTGAATCCCAATAGATTATGCTCGTTAATCCATTCCTGTGGGTATGGGGCCCTTTGAGTGCATTAAATTCAGTTAAGAAGACTTTGATTAGATTGCTTGATAAGGTCAATTTAGGGCTTTTGATTAGACTATGACAGTGAGGTGTGAGCCAGTTTGGGTCTCTGCCCTCTTGTTGGGTCTAATATAAATGGAGACATCCAGAGAGACATAAACAGAGAAAGAAGCTGCTATTTTTGATCCTGTCATGTAAGAGAGGACTTGAGGATCACCAGCAGCCAAAACTTAAGCATGGAGTCCCCAAAAGGCTGGGCCCACAGAGCAGCTCAAGGCTGAAGAGACATACACCTTATAGCTCACAGATGACCTCGGAAAGAGAGCAGAGCAGTGGAAACTGAGAGAGGAGGCCCAGAAAGAGATAAGCCCTATGCCTGGTTGTCCACAGCTGAGATCCTGGAGAGGGGCAGATTCTGGAGGTGAAGGCAAGGACCTCAGCAGAGACAGGCCATGTGGCAGGACACCAGGATCACCAGTAGCTGACTTTGGAGAAAGCATCTCTGATGATGCTTTGATATGGACGGTTCACAGTCTCGAAACTGTAAGCTTTTGTCCCAAATAAAATTCCCATTATAAAGGCCAACCCATTTCTGGTATTTTGAATTGGCAGCCCATGGCAAACAAAGACACCTAGTATACTCAACAGTAACCAGTGATATTAAATTAAAAATATGGGCTATTTAGGATATGTCACTAGGTCTTTCAGGTATTTGACCTTCATACAACCACTTTCTTTCACACATTATATATCAATCAACACTCCTAAAATTTTTCTCATATGCAGAATTGGGCTTTCCATTATTTCCCTTGAGAAATAATGACTTTGAGCTAATGCATGTGGACACATCTACCAGGAGAAAGAGTTGGGGTATATGCTAGGTATTCGGGGACTGGGGAGTTAATGTGTAGAAAACTGGTAGTAATGGAAATAATTCCTGTCCATTGAAATATAAATTGTGTCCATAGAATGCAAGAGATGGTTTCCCTACGGATATTGACCAATTTTGCATCCATTTGTAAAATTCATTTCAGCATTCCCTGGCTATAAATATGTGGTAGGGACTGTGACTTTTCATAATGGTTTGGTGAAAATAAAACTTGATTGGGAAAATCAAGTTTTATTTATACATGTTAAATAAATATTGATCATATATGGCCTTGGCTAACTTCCACAGTACCATCTCTAATTCTCAAATATAATTAATACATGTCTTGTCAATTTTCAAAGGCCTGCTGTGAGAATCCAATAACTGAATAAACCTGAAAGCATTCAGGTAATCTGTATAGTTCCCTGGTCCATCATTCACAATTTCTCTAGTAAATGAATAATCTCCACTCACTGTCATTTCTTACCATTATTATTTCTCAATTCTAATTCAGGGTGGGGCTGGAAAAGAGGGTGATGATAAAGCAAATGTAAATTGATTGATAATCAAAATATCCAGGGCAAGCTGCTAGATACTTCCTAAAAATAACTGAATTTTCACAATAAGCGTACTGATGCAGGTCTTATTATTCCCATTTTATAGTAGAATAAATTGAGCTACAAAGAATTTAATTTGGGAAGCAGATATGGCTCAACAGATAGATATAGGAGGCCAAGTGTTCAATACTCAGGGCCTCCTGGCCCCTGTGGCAAGCTGGACCACATGGAGTGTTGCCCCATGCAAGGAGTGGCCCCCATGCAAGGAGCCTCCCAGGAGTGGTGCCACCCATACAGAAAGGTGATGTAGCAAGATCATACAACAAAAAAAAAGACACAGAGGACAGACAATATGAGATGCAACAAACTAGGGAGCTAAGGTGGAGCAAGAGAATGATCACCTCTCTCCTACTCCATAAGGTCCCAGGATAGGTTCCCAGAGCTGCCTAATGAGAACACAACAGACACAGAAGAACACAGTGAATGGACACAGAAAGGAGACAATGGCGGGGGCGGGGGGGAGACATAAGAAAAAAATAAAAATAAAAGCAACCTCGAGGGTCTTTCATTTAAAAAAAAAAGTATTTAACTTGTCTGAAGTCAAGGAGTTGGAAGTAAATGGGGCAAGTTCTGTTGTACACTTTCTAGGGTTTACTTGGCACTTTCATGGCTTCTACTTCATATGGCCCTCAAAATCCTGTGAACTACATTGCACAAATGTTAGTATCTCTGTATTACACAAAAAGAAAACAAGGTTCTGAGAGTTTAAATGACTTGTAAAGGTCACAGAGCTAGTGACTACTAGATCTAGGACTAGAATATCTAGGTCATGTAACACTAAATCTTGTACTTTTTCCATAGGTCAAACTAGTAAGTAAGAGATCACTTAAAGGTCGTTCATAAAACTCAGGGAACAGATAAATCTAATTAAAATAAAACAAAACAAGGCTGCTATTTTAAAAGATCAGATTCCAAATTTTTCAACCAAAACCACTGTACTTACCAACTTTAATTTCTTCTCTTTATACCCCATGCACACCCAGAGCTTCAATGCAGGCTCACACAGACATCTGGGTAGAAGACTCATTACTTGCATTTTCTAGGATACATATTTTAGCCCTTGTTATATATATCATACTTAACATCCAGGGATTGCTCCCCGAGTGAGAAGAAAATCAGAAAGCTGGCCCAGGACCAAATAAAAAAGTTTCTATGTCTGAGATACAAGCCAAATACTGATGACTTTCCAAATTTACCCAATCAATACTTATTGAGTACTCTATGTGCTAGTCCGTGGGATAGCGAATAAAACTTTGTGTTAATTTAGATATGGAGGTAGGCAAGCAAATACATTTAACAATAACAATATGATATGTATATGTTTTCAAAAGAATGTTAAAATTGGAAACCAATTCTGTCTAAAGGAATTGAGAAAGACTTCACAGGACATGACTTCTGAACCAGAAATTGAAGAATGCATCTTATTCCAGACAGAAAAGGAAGTTTAACACATTGCAAGCAATGGGGATTAGAAAAGTAATAAGTAGTGAAAGACCTTGTAGGGTGTATGGTCCTGAGAAAAATGGTAAGTAGTTTGAACTTTGGATATATGGTGGGAAGCAGTGAATGAACTAGAAAACTAGGCTGGAACCAGATCATGAAGAATCTTAAATGCCATTCTAAGAAACCAGGAATATACCTTGCATATGGGAGGTTTTCAAATGTTTTTTAGTCAAAGGACACAGTATTTTCAAACAAACAGTTACACAAAACACGGCAATAATCTACAGAGCCTACCTGGCAGAAGGGGAGTTAAGGAAGCAGACCCCATCTGTTCTACCTCACCTTCACACTCGCTTCCTGAGAAGCCCTATAGTGCCTTCAAAGAGACCTAGAGCAGTATTAGTATTTAATGTGTGGTCTCCATCAGCAAACTGGCATGTTTGTCATATGCACAGAAAATGGGAGTAAGCCCTTAGAAACTTTGCACAGCAATTTAGCAGTGTAACTTTATGTCTGTTAAAACTAATAAAAATTTGAGGTTTTATACTTAGTCTTTTTTAAAATTTCATCTACCAATTCATTTTTACTGAATTTTAAAAAATGATTAGTTTGTGATGATGGAAAATAAAACTGATTCTTCACCATATATAGTTTGAGAAGTACTGCCCTAGAGGTTACACAACTGATCACAGTTGTTATTTAGAAAGATTAAAAAATAACTATTAGCAGTTATATAGAAGGGGGAAAACAACTGGCAAATGTAAAGCATAAACAGTATGAAAAGCTAAATAACAGAAATTTTCAGATGACATAAAGATTACTTGTGTAAATGCTAAACATTTAGCAAACAGTGAAAAAGGACTTTTAAGTTCACAGAAAGAGGAGATCTCTACAGGCGAATGTAGTCAAGGAACACTCAGATATGGCAGTAGATTTTTAGAGAGGTAGACCTTAAGCCATCAATTTCCAGACCTAGACTCAGGTCAATATTATTATATACATAATATTATTTACTGAAACACCTAGTACATACTAGATTATGGGGATACAATATTGAACATAAGGTATGTTTCCTGGGAGAGCAGATGCAGCTTAGTGATTGAGTTCCTGCTTCCCATGTATGAGGTCCTGGGTTCAATACCTGGTACCACCTAAAAAAAAAAAAATATATATATATATATATATATATATATGTATATATGGTCCAGGGAGCAAATGTGGCTCAAGGGGTTAAGTGCTGCTTCCTACATGGGAGGTGCCGGATTCAGTTCACTAAAACAACAACAACAAGAAAAACAAGTGAAAAAAAAAAAACAACAACTCAGGCATGCCACTGTGGCTCAGTGGTTGAGCACCAGTTTCCCACATACTAGGTCCCAGGTTCAATCTCCAGCCCCTGGTACCTCAAAAAATAAAAGTAAAAAATACATTTAAAAAGTAAAAGATATGGTCCCTGATATCCCTGAGTATGCCACAATGATGGGGGAGGTTGGTGGTGTGGGAGGAGTGGGGTGGGGAGGTGGGGAGTATACGGGAACCTCTTATGTTTTTTAATGTAACATTTTTTGAGATATATATCTTCAAAAATATATAATTTACAAAAATGATGGGGGTGGGGAGTGGGTTATATGGGAACCTCTTCTGTTTTTTAATGTAACATTCTTTGTGATCTATTAACTTTAACAAAAAAAAAAAGATATGGTCCCTGATGTCAGGGCAGACAGACATTAATCAATCAAAAATACAAACTAATGCTTCATTTAAAATGATGATAGATACTACAAAACAAAGTTACAGAGTTCTATGAAATCATGTAACAGAGATAAGATAGAGTTAAGATCCATCCTGGGAGATAAAGGAAGGATTCCTTGAAGAGGTGATGTCTCAGTTGAAATCCAAAGAATGAATAGAAATTAACCAGACAGAGAAAGGGAAAGAATATTCTGGCAGAGGAAACACACCTGAAAAAATATCCTGAAGCTTTTGTTTTTTACCCCACAGAACAGAAATAGAAAAAAAAAAAAAAAAAGGCAGTATGGCTGATGCTCATAAAGCAAGGAGGAAAGTGCTAAGAGGTCAAAAAGACAGAAAGGCTAGTTCATTAGACGTTCTATAAGCTACATTATAGTTAACAGAAGCATAAGAAAAATTTATGAAGGGTAGTATGATTATCAGGCTTGAAGTTAAAAAAAAAAAATTAACCCTAAAAGCAACATGGAGGCTGGATTAAAGGGGAGCCAGAAGGCAGTGGTTGGCAGAAAATGGTTAGGATACAAGGGAAGAGATGACAGAAGCTTGGACCATGTTGATGGCCATGAAGAGTCATTCAATAAAATTTATGGAATGCCATTATATGCCAATTGCTGTGATAGGTATTAGATATGAGAATGAGACTGGCAAGATCCCTGACCTAGAACTTATAAACATAGTAAATAAATAATTACATTTTGTAATTAAGGACTAAGATGGAAATAAACAGAGTGATTGTGGAAAGAGCAAGTCAGGAAATGCTGCAATGACGAGGTGATTTTCAGCTAAGAAAAAACTAGGCAAGAGTCAGAGGAAGACCCTCCTAAGCAGAGAGCATGTGCAAAGTCTCAGAACCAGGACAGAGCTTCATATATTTAAGGAACAAAAAGGTAGGCAGTGTGACTGGAACTTAGTTAGCAGATGGCGGTACCACATGAAACTGGTTAAGAAACTTGGCTCAGAAGTGGACACGGCTCAAGCAGTTGAGTGCCTACTTCCCACACAGGAGGTCCCACTTCCATCCAGTGCCTCCTAAAACAAGCAAAAAAACAAATGAAAAAACCAACTTAGGGCAGCCAATGTGGCTCAGTGGTTGAGTACCAGCTTCCCACATCCAAGGTCCCAGTTCAATCTCAGGCCCTGGAACCACACACACACCAAAAAAGAGTAGGTTCCATATCATGTAGACTACAGGGAAAATACTGTTTCTATTTTCAGTACAATGGGAAGCCACCAAAGTGTTTTAGGCAAGGAGAAGACACAATCTTGGCCACTGCATTGGTGAGGGGCAGAGTGCAGAAGTAGAAGCATGAAAACCATATTAGAGACTTAAGATACAGTAGTCCTAACAGGTATTAGCAATGAACTGAAACTAGGGAAAAGGTGATTTCAGAAATGACTCCCAGTTTTCGGGCCTGGGCAAAGAGATGAGGTAGAGGGCCATTTGCTGAAATAGATAATGTGCAAGCATCATAATGACCTGGAAACCATTTAAAAAATACTAATTCCAGGGCTCCATCCCCTTGGAGATTCTTATTCAATATATTTTTTTATTGGTACACGGGATTTTTAACTTTAAAAAGCTCTCCAGGTGTTTGTGATAATCAGCAAGGTTTGGAAGTAACTGCTGTAGAGACAAAGTTCAGCAGAGTTGGTTTCTACAGCTTGTTACCAAAAGAAGCCTAGAAGATACAGAAACTGGAAGAGAAGTGGTACAAATGGCAGGCCCTAAAAGGTAGACTTAGCTGGATCGAGGCTGAGAACAGATCAGTGGAGACCTCTTATCCCAGGCTAAGTGGCTCTCCATCCTTATAATGTGCTATTAGCTTTTCTAGGAAAGGTTCTTTCTGCCTACAGCTGCACAGGAGCCTTGCTGAGTTGGAAATTTCTACCTAGGGCTAAAGATGGTATAAGCAAAGCCAGAAAAGCAGGACCAACAATTATGGATAAGCCTGAGATTTAGGAGAGGCTTGATTCCTCTAAGGTCCTCAAAAGCAACTCTGTTATGCATTCCCTGCCTGATAACCCTGGAATACAATCCAGAAGCAAAGGGCAGATTATTATTATCTCTCTTCCCCAGGCCCTATTTCAAATTAAGTGAGCCAATAAATTCTTTTTTTTTTCTCCCTCATTTAAGTTTAGGATTTCTGCTCTTTGCAACCAAAAAAGTATTAATTCTCTACCAGAATTTAATAAACTGGAGCACTGCTTCTTTCGAGAATCACCAGGGGCACTACCCCAAATCTACTGAAACAATCTCCAGGTCAGGGTACCTGTTATTTCGTAATGTATTCCAGATGATCCATATGACCAGAAAAATTGGGGAAACACTAGCATAGGCTAAAGTGTACATTGAACAAAAGTCTGGTTTTATCTTCCCAGAGTCTATGAAATGGGTGCTCTACTCTTTTCCAGAATAGAGGAAGGACATTATAACAGTATTTATTTAAACCATACAATAAACCCACCACTGTACCAGAAGCACACCATGATATATGGTATGGCCTACAAGGCCTTCCAGGATCTTGTATTTTTTAATTTGTAGAAAAGGCACGGCATATAAATATGAAATTTAGCAGGGACTGCCAAACCTGACTGATCACTAGCATCATCTAAAGACCTTTTTGGTAGAACAGGGGTGGAAGACATGGGATTTAAATTCCTTATCCACAAGATAGCAAGGCTATTTCCAATATATTGTCACTGTAAAATACAGTTCTTTCTCAATAAGATGAAGGAGCATCCTGAAAAAAATTAGGTGTGATGCAAATAGTTCATTAATTCAGATTTGGATTTAATTAACATGTCCTGAGCATTTCCCATGTAAGCATTCACTGTATTAGGCATCTAAATATAGGTTTTCATTAATAACTAATAATCAGGATACCAGCAAATTAATAAACTGCCTGAATTGACACCTCTTCTCAGCCTAATGGTTTATTTAAAAGCCATGATTAGGGTATTTATTTATTTTGATATTTATCATATCAAAAGAAAATTTTGTTAATGTAGGAAATAAGCAGTCAACAAAAACATTATTTAATATTATACCAAAGTTAACTAGCAATTCTCAAGAATATAGCTGTTTTTGTGTGATCTATGTATCTTTAAAAAAAAAGATAATAAAAAAAATTTTTTTAATTAAAAAAAAAAACTGTGACACCTAAGTGTTGAGGTCATCATAAAAACAAAACAAAGCAAAACAAAAAACACAACTTATTGTTTTGTTAAAGCTAGTTAGTAGAATTTTGTCCAAACAACCAATCCTTATTTAATTATTAACTAAAGCTGCATTAAGTAATTAAGTTTGAAGGTACTGTGGAAATCTGAGCGTTAGGAGTTACAGAGTTTGGAGAGTAGGAAAGAAACAAAAAAGAAGCAAGAGTTTTGCTAGTTCTACTTGACGTTTACTCAGTAATATTTTCTAAGCTTTCTATGGATAACTGACATCTAAGGTCATTAAATAATTATTTACAGAATATGTCCTAGAAGACAGATTTCTTTAAAGGATATTCTTTCAATATAGGCATAACCATAACTGAAGATGAAAACATACATAGTAGATCAATAAACTCCATTTTTCCAGATATTTCTTAATCAACAACTTTTTTCGTAAAACTAAATCCAAGACTTCTAAATTTACCTGACTCTTCCTAAGTATTATGACCAAGAATCATACTACTTTTATAAAGCATTTGTATAAAAATAAGTATGAAACATACACTTTTTTTACTGTCACATAACACAGCTCAAATAAAGTAACTTTTCTATATGAACTGGATCATTCCTGTTTATAAGCCAATATGAGGACTTATTCATAAGCCTTCCATATAATGGCACTATTTTGAATTAACAAGATTATGTGCTAAGAATTTTTTACATTTGTCTGAGTCCTCTCTATTGACTACCACTTGGCATACTTTGTCACCCACATGTATGACATTTTTTCTATGTGACAATCTACCTAGCATACACTATGGCACATGAATCAATTATCAACAGACAGCTTGACAGTCCCATCAGAAGAGTCAATGGAACTGGGAACATCATTTTATGAAGAATTATGTTTTAATTATTAATATATCCTGATAAATTATTTTAATTTTATTATAACTTTTTAAAAATAAACTTTTAATTTTAGAATAATTTTAGATTTACAGAGAAATTGTGAATATAGTTCAGGGTGTTTCTATAAATCCTGTACTCAGTTTCTTCTTAGTAACCTTACATTAGTAGGGTACATTTGTTACAATTAAAGAACCAATTATTATTATCTAAGGTCCACACTTTCTTCCGTTTTTTTCTTAGTTTTTACCAAATGTCCTTTTTCTGTTTTACAGGCCCATGCAGGATACCACTTTATATGTAATATTTATGTCTCCAACATCTCTCTTTGGCTGACAATTTCTCTGACTTTCCTTGTTTTTCATGACTTTGACAGTTTTGAGGAATATTGGTCAGGTATTTTGTAGAATGTCCCTCAACTGAAATTTGTCTGATGTTATTCTCATGATTAGACTAGGGCTATGGGTTTTGGGGAGGAAGACCAATGCAAGTTATTGTAACTTTTAAGTCCTAACTACCTGGATTACCTGGGTAATAACCTCGATGAAGAAAGGAGCCATCTCTTTTTTTTTTTTTTTTTTTAATTATTTATTTATTTTTTAAAAAATTACATTAAAAAAACATGAGGTCCCATTCAACCCCACCGCCCCCGCCCCCCACTCCCCCCACAGCAACACTCTCTCCCATCATCATGACACATCCATTGCACCTGGTAAGTTCATCTCTGAGCATCACTGCACCCCATAGTCAATGGTCCACATCATAGCCCAGACTCTCTCACGTTCCATCCAGTGGGCCCTGGGGGGATCTACAATGTCCCGTAATTGTCCGTGAAGCACCATCCAGGACAACTCCACGTCCCGAAAATGCCTCCACATCTCATCTCTTCCTCCCGTTCCCCACACCCAGCAGCCACCATGGGAGCCATCTCTTATTCCCACCCTTAGTAGGTAGCTGGTAAACGTTAATTGGTTGAGAAGGGGGAAGTGGATGTAGGCCAAAGGTTGGGGGAGGAGTAAGAAATTTAGCAATTTATTAAAACATGAGTACTCACCCAAACAAGAAAACTGCTCATATGACTATTTAAATTTAAAAATAACCTTGACTCTGATTCACTAAAGCATTTCATTCATCTATTCAGGGATCTTTCTAAGTTTGCCTACACAGTTTGGTGAGATAGGATATATTCAATCAAAAAAACAAATAAGTAAATTCCTGTAAGAAAACCTTGCACCCTATACTGATAAAGTCTCAGAATTATAACACTGGCTATGGAGAGTACAAATGGTGAAGATGGAAAGGGTATTAGGGTTAAAGTTAGGCTGGCCTCGTTTTGAAAACCAAGTCCTATCACTTATAAATTGCATGATCTTGGACAGACTTCAGTGTCTCAGTTTCCTGACATATAAAATAGAGCTAACAATACCTATATTTAGGTAGATGAGAATAATGTATATTTACAAAAGTAGCCTTTTGTGTGATAGATACTCAATCATGTTATTCCCTTTCTTAATATGATATGTTAATACAGAATGGGTCTGCATTAAATACATACTGGAATAAGGCAAGATACATATAAACGAACACAGCAGATACTGATTATTATTTTTATAGGTTGCATAAAATAATTCTGAAGCTATATTCACATGCCTTTATATTTTTTCAGGTACCTAGTATATTCCTGACATATAATAGCCACTCAAGTGTTTGATGATTCTTCCATCAGATTTCCTGGACCAAGAGTCAGGAAAATCAGATCCTAGTTTTTGTGACCATGGACAAACAGTATCCCTTCTTTAGGCCTCAGTTTCTTCATCTGCAAAATTAAATCATTGGACAAATGACAGAACAGTTGCAAAACTGAGGACTGGCAGAGATCTTAGCGCTCACTACCTGCAATCCCCTCAGACAATGGCAGGTGGAGACTTGAATCCGGACTCCTAACCACTAAACCATAACTCCACAGTCCAAACAAGTCTTTTACCTTCTCTTCCATGGAATATTGGGAATTGAACTATTGATCTTTAGAATATCATCCAATTCTGAAAATCCACTAAATTAACAGCTTAAGTTCTATCTTTATTAAAACAAGAAGGTATTAAAAAAATAAGCAAAATTGTCCATATGTAATCCTAGTTAGCATTTTAGAGAAATTATGACCATGGACAGCAGAGGAATAAAATTATTTTAATTGTGTTGATATCAAATATTTAAATATAGAGAAAGGATTCTATTTTGAATAATTTCCAATGGCATCTTCTTCAATTATAATCACTGGCCCCCACATCTGATAGATATCTCTATTATATTTGCATTCCTTACAATACCTTAGCACAATGATTTTCTTTACACACAATGGTCTCTTTTTAGTATTCCTACTTTATCTCCCTGGAGCCTTTCACATGGTTATTTCTCCTTGAAACTTACTGTTGTTCTGTTGGACCACTTCCTCCTGATTTTGCTTATAGTGTAAGGACTCAGAATACAGTTTAATGGCCAAGCACTTAGACTCTGGACTCAGATGACCAGAGTTCAAATCCTGATTCCACCACTTTTGCTACTCTGTGTGTCTGTTTCCTCATTCATAAAACAGAGATAAAGAGTACTTTCCTTGTAAGGTTGTAGAGAGGATTACATGAGTTAATACATAAATGCATAGTAAGTGCTTATAGCAGTTTGATATGGTTATGAATTCCAAAACAGATAGTGGATTATGTTTGTAATATGGTCTGTACCTGGGTGTGATTAAGTTATGATTAGGGCTTTGATTGGGCCACATCATTAGGGCACTGAGTCCCCAACCCTTGGTGAAGATAAAAGGCATGGCAAAGGACAGAGTTGGGGGTTTTTGATGTCGGAGTTTTGATGTTGGAGTTTGATGCTGAAGCCTTAAGCTGGAGCACTGGGAAGTAAGCTCACAGAGGAAAGAGAAGCAAGCCCCAAGAAGAGAGGAACACTGAGCCCAGGAAGAAGCAAGCCATGGGAAGAGAGGAACCCTGAACCCAGAGAGAGGCAAGACCCTGGAAGGGAGGAACCCAGGAAGCCTGAACCCTCCCACATGTTGGCAGCCGTCTTGCTCCAACATGTGAAAATAAACTTTGATGAGGGAAGTAACGTATGCTTTATGGCCTGGTATCTGTAAGCTCCTACCCCAAATAAAAACCCTTTATAAAAACCAACCAATTTCTGGTATTTTGCATCAGCACCCTTTTGGTTGACTAATACAGTGCTATACAGATATTTGCTGCTATTGTCGTTCCCCATCTAACCCTGTCTTATTCTCTACCGTCACTGCTTTTCTTTGACCTCTACAAATGAATGGGGGACCCCATTCATTCAAAGGAGTCTTTACCTTTTTTCTTTCTGGGAGTCCATCTTTCTTCCCTTCACTTATCTGGTGAATTCCTTCTCAATCTTTAAGATCTAGTTCAAATGTTATCCCCTGCTTCTTGGAGCTTTCTGTTTTCACCTCCTTCCTCCTGCCTTGGTAGAATCAGTTGTTCCTGACCTGTGTTACAGTACTTTGAATATATTTAAACCATAGAAAAAGTGGCAATTTTATATGATTCATCCTAATAACATCTCCTTATCTGTCTGCTGCCCCCTCCCTGCATTATACCACAAGAAGGACTATATGCTATTATTCTTTAAATATATATACACATACATATATAGTGAGTGTAATCAACAGCACTGAAACATATAGGTGAATGAATCAAAAGAGGAAACTGTAGGATATATATATTACTAGAATAAAAATTAAAAGATAAAATATAGGACTGTACAATATAGTGAACTTATTGTAGATAATGGACTATAGTTAATAGTACAATAAGTAAGTAAATAAATCTTTTTTAAAAATTATGGTATTCATCTTTGTGAATGTACACAATACAGTACCTGGCAGTTAGGAGACATTACTAAATATTTGTTGAATGAATATGTGTTCTTATTCAGAACACATACACATACAAAGAACACATACAAAGAAATAAGACAACCTTTTTAAGCTCCTATAGTCCCTTAATTTGGAATTTTGTCCCTCTATGCCTACTAGATTTTGTAAACTTTTGTACTCCTAAATTAATTTTAGATACTCATTTATTTTTAAACAAATAAATTTAATCTCATTTGGAGACTTTTCAGCAGTCTCTTTTTAAAATGTTAACATCTAGGTGAAAGGCTGTACTATTCTTGTAACTCTGCTACAAATCTGAAATTATGTCAAAATAAAATGTTAAAAAAAAAACAATACAACACCAACTATCCATTTGTGAACCTAGGATAGGCCAATGTGGCCTATAAATAATCAGGAAACCAGGCCACTGAGGGGCCATCTCATTCACTTTTCTAGGAAGAGTTTCAACATCTTCCACTCCACCCCTCTTCTGCTGCTATCCTATATGATCGCAAAAATGATGTGAATCATCCATCCTACAGGGGGCCTCTCCAACATTCCCCTCCATGTCAGCTCAGTCACTTGCTCTCATAGTCACATCCAGAGCCACCTCCAAAATCACTGCTCAGTCATCATCTTCCCATCTGTCCACCTGCTCACTCTATAATCTTTACTGCCCTGCCCCCTGCCATCCTTAATTCCAAGTTTAATATTTAAACAGCATTTTTGCCAATATCATCCACTTGCTCCCTTGTCTCTCCCTCCATCCCACACATCTGGCAAACCCTAATTCTGTATGAAACCAATCATATTTCTTCATTTGAGATATACTTGGGCTGCTGGGTTGTGCTGGAGAAATCACATACCTGAATAGATGGGCTTCCCTACATAGTCATTGTAACTAATCCCAAGGGGGCCGTCAATGCTTCAGCACTCTCTTGAGGCAATGGAGACATGGCAAGGCACCACAGCCTAGGAGCAAAGACAGGCAAGAGAAAGGAAGCCCTCACTCAAATAACACTTGAGGTGTAAGGGTCAGGGAGGAACCAACACTGAAATAGACCAAAGCCAATAGAAAATAATGTTCCAAGGAAGAGGGAATAATGATGAATGCAAAATGCTACTGAAAATTGTACCCCTGGTGTCAGTAACAAGGAGGTACCTGGTGACCCTATCAGAACAGTTTCTATGTGATTTGTACAAGTCCCTAAACCCTTAAACCTCAGTTTCCTTTATTTGAAAAATGAGACTATCATCTACTTCTCATGAATGTTTGGAGGAATAAATGAGATAAGTAGCAAAATAACAAAAGTAACATATATGAATGTAACATATATAACATTCCGACCATATGCTATATACTGCACTGAGCTTTTTTACATAGACAATCTCATATAGATTACTGCATTTTAAAAAAATCACAAACCCCCATTTTCAGATGAGGAAACTGAGACTTATTATTACTGAGTGATAGAGACTAAAGCTGGAATACAGTGAATTAAGAAGTGAGAGTGAGAAAGTTTATATATCAAACTTCTTGAGTTCTATCAAATTCATGTAACTCAAAAAGTTTGAGTATGAAAGGTGGGTAGAATATTGAGTGGTAGCCAGAGGGAAACATGGGCTTAAAATTTTAGTTAGATTTATTTCAAGATTTAAGACTTCTAAGCAGATTTACATATGAAAGAAAAGGAGCTAAAAGAAGTTGAAAGCAAGGAAGAGAGGGTTCACAGATTTAGCATTAGGCAGGAAGAAGCATCAGGAAAACATAGGTAGAGTTTGAAGTAACTTGGTTTACTAACCTGATTTGCTAGTGAGATAGACCTCCTCTAATGACTTCTACTCTTTCTTTTAAGAAGTGAGGCTATTTGCTGAGAGCAAAAGGGGAAATGTAGGGTGGGGTCAGAAGCAGGAAAAGAGAATAGGTTTGAAATAAGACCTCATGGAGAAGAGGGCAAAGAAATGACTACTTATTAAGACCCAATGGCAGCAAACTGTGTAATTTTGTCATTTTTCTCCAGCAGGGCTCAGCAGAGCTAGTATAGGCAAGAAGAGAGGTTAATTTAATTCAACAAGGTTTCAGCTTTGCCCAGACAGGGACAGAAGGAAATGAGGGATAATAGCAAGAGAGTGACTAAATGGTAGACTAAGAAAATTAAACTGGATAGGGAAAAATGTCAAGATAGAACAGATTTAGTGGAGATAAGAAAGAGGCAGGTAGGAGAGGTTTTGAACAAAATTACAATTTTGGAGATGGTATATCTCTGGTGATAATAGGCCCATGGTGTGACTATGGGAGTGATGAGCCAGGGAGTGGAGAGGATCACTTGAGTTGAAAGGTCATGAAAATTAAGGGTCGATGTGATGGGGGAAAAGTCATCCACGTGAATACTGAAGTCACTCAGGATGAAGGCAGAATTCAAGGTGGAAAGGAAGACTGTGTGCCAAGTTCTAAACAATATACTGAGGTCAGAAGAGTATGGGACATATAATCTATGGCTCCCTAGTGTTCCTAGAATCAGGTCCAAACTCTGTATCTTCAGCTTTTAGTACTATGTCCCCAGCCCATCTCTCCAACCATATCTCTTACTACTGACTTACACAAATACAATACTGAACTGTGTGGCAGTTAACAATTTTTAATACACATACTCTACATGTTGCCTGAAAAAAAAATTTGTTCTCCAACACTCAAATGAAGTTCATCTTAAGTGTGATAAACCCTTTTTGCCAAATGTTGAAAAATGATGGTTCTCCCCTGGTGAACTCCTGTGTTACTTTGTTTTTACCCTTCCTTCAAATAATTATTACATAATTTAGGTAGAAAGGTTTTACTTTAGCTTGCAGAGCATAAGTTCCCTAATTGTATGTGAGAGGAAACTAGCATTTACTTAAATTCCATGAAGCACCAGTTGCTTTTCTAGGGATTTCATATCTTATTTCATGTAGTCTTATACCATCCTTTGAAGTAGGAATTTATTTTTTACAGATAAAGAAACTAAAGCTCACAGAAGCTAATCAACTTGCTTACAGTCATAAGGCTAGTAAGTGGCAGAGACCAAATCTGAATCTTTGCCTTTTAAGTCCAATGCCTAGGTTTTTTCCACTATACTCTTCCAAGAAACCAGGGATTTGTCCTCACTGCTTTATGTGATTGTTTCCTATCCACCTATTGATCATCAGAGGAAAAACCTCCACTGTCTTTTGCCACTCTAAGTATTAGAAGAAAAGATTAGATATAGGGTATTTGCCCTGTTGCTTTCTAGGACTAAGAACACTCTTCAGAGCAGTGATTAACAGGAGTCCTAAATAAAGATGAAGAGATCAGAAGACTGCTTCCAGGAAGCAAAAGTGAAAAAACCATTACTTACCCCACTCAGTTAACATGGAGATAAAGAAGGTCAACTACCATACCAGGGAGCCAAGAGTGCCTACAACTGAAAGCAGGAGAATTGCATCCAGCATCCATGTGGAATCTAAGCCCCCTCTTGACATAGATGTGGCATGGACACAACCATTCTAAGATCCACAGGATGGAGGAATAGAGTATAGATTAGAGTGGACTTACTGATATTCTATTCATGAACTATTATGATTAATAATCAAAGAAAATGTGGCACTGGTGTGGAGAAAGTGGCCATGGTGGCTGCTGAGGGTAGGGAGTGGGATGAAGAGATGTGATGTGGGGGCATTTTCGGGGGTTGGAGTTGTCCTGGGTCGTGCTGCAGGGACATTTACCGGACATTGTATGTCCTCCCATGGCCCACTGGGTGGACTGTAGGAAAGTGTGGGCTATGGTGTGGACCACTGACCATGAGGTGCAGCCGTGCTCAGAGATGTATTCACCAAGTGCAATGAATGTCTCATGATGATGGAGGAGGATGCTGTTATGGGGGGAGGAGTGGGGTGAGGGGGGTGGGGAGTATATGGGGACCTCATATTTTTTTAATGTAATATTGAAAAAATAATAAAGAGAAAAAAAAAAGATAACATGAAAAAAAAACATTACTTTTCCACTCTTGTGTTTAAAAAATTTCTCCTCCTTTGAGATTTATGCCTTCTGGCTATATCACACTACCCCTCCTCCTCATCTGTCACATACCACCCTCCTGATTAATCCCCTATATTCCCTGCACCTGGGTCACAATTGTCCTCTCATCCCCACACCCTATCATCCTAAATTACTTCACTATCCACAGAGATGACATTCAGTACAATAGCTCCACAGTTCCTGGTCACACTCAGTTTCACTGACCTGCACTGACCCAAACACAGAGGCGTAGCTATCACCAAAATGGCTCCACATCAGACAACTTAACTCTAATATTCTGCTTTCTCACCACAACCTCCTTCCCCACCCCACCCTCCCAGCTCACTCCCAGTACATTTGCTCATTGATCTAACAGAGAACTCAAGAAATCACAAAATTGAACTCATCATCCAGTCTTTTCTGTCTCAGTTAATGTTACCGCCATCCTCCTAGTCACCCAAGCCCAAAACCTGAGCAACACACTGGACTCCTCACCCTCTAATTTGTAAATCTAATCAATCACAAAGCCTCACAGATTTTCTGAAATTCATCTCTTTCACTTCATCTCTATGACCACAGGATGATCTTTTTCAAATGTTACTTCATCCATGTCTAATAAAAACTTTTCAGTGCTTCATGACTGGGCCTTTGCCTATACTTTCAGCCTCACAACTTACCACTTAGGTCTTCACTGATATATTCTTAGCAGTCCCAACCTGCTTTTAGGTCTCTACGCAAGCTATTTCTTTTCTCACATTGATGCCTTTCCTCAAGCTATTATCTTTGTTTGCAACATACTCTCTACTCATCTATGCCTAACTCATACTTACCATTTAAGATTTGGGCCAGATGTCATCTCTTCTCAAAGCCTTCTCTCAATTACTAGGCAAGCCTAACTTTCCTTACTTTTGGAGCCATAACATATGCACAGCTCTCACCTATTATTCTGAGATGACCTTTTTAGCATCTAATTTACCAGCCCAGAAGAATTGGAAATTTATCTCATTCGTCTTTGCATATCCACCTAAGCATAGTACCAGACACACAGCAGGTATCTAAAGTGCAGAATGAAGGTCAGATTATGATGAGTTTAAATTTTCAGTGGGAAATTCACACCAGTTCTTTCTCAGCATTCAGTATCCCCTGCCTTTAACTCCAAGCACTTTGAAGGGAAGAAACCACAGCCTTTCCCAAGTCTGGACAGATTGGTGCTAAACAAAATTTTACCCAACTTACAGAAAAGGAAAAGAGCACTTGCACAAACATACCAAATATCAAAACTTGACAAATGTCCTAAAAGCTTCAAAACCACTGACCAACTTAAAAAATGAAGACATAAGAACAAAGGTAAAAAACCAATTCTAACTGCTGGTATGCGCTTGCCTATGTTATAAACTGTGAAACTTTGCTTAGAACTTGAACAGCATCCCAGACACAAGAGCTTGGCATTTTATCCACAGGCCATTACTTCTTTGCTGGGTTTAAAAATTACTAACCTGCAGGGTTGCTTAGGCAGGAGCTCAGAAAGGTGGTAAAAGAGCCTTTTTAAAAACTCAACCCCTGCACCACCAATGCTAAGTGAAGAAAAAAACGAGAAAAAAAATAATGCAAATAAGTGTTCTTTTTCATAGTAATTTTGGGCCATCTGCTGGCATCAGAAATGGAGCAAAGAGTTCAATGCAACAAAGCATTTCTTTCTCCAACTAAATATTAAATTGCAATGCTGCACCAAACTAGGTGTCAATTCTTTTTCAGAGTAAAAATAAGCTTTTCTATTTGCATAGTGCTTTGCACTTTAAAACTCTTTGATATACATTAGCTCACTTGATAAAGTGTTTATAGACATTAAAGGGGGGGACCAAAATAGGACAAAATAGACTTCTACTTCTCTTGAACAAACAGTACTTGGTGGGTTTTTTGTTGTTTTGTTGTTTTGTTTTTTAAGTTAAAAAAAATAACAGAAATGGGGAAAGGAATACAGTAGTTTTCCTTGGAGCCAAGGAACTTCTCAGAGAAACTCACTAGGTTTTGTCACCTCGTGCACATTAAGAAACTCTCCTTTGAAGGGGATGTAGGCAAACTAGAGCCCAGCCAGAGAGACCAGAGACTCACAGCATGTGAGAAACAACTGAAAGAATTGGAATTAGTGGGGAGAAGACAAGACTCTGGGGACATGATTACTATCTTCAGATATCTAAATCTAAACCGCTGTTGACAAGGAAAAAGTAGGAAGAATGGGAGGCAGCTGTTTCCTTCAACCAAAAAAAAAAAAAAAAGTAAAAACCAAAGCCGTCCAGGAACAGAATGGGTTTCTTAGGAAGCAGTAGTTTCCCATAGCAGGAGGTGTTTAAACAGGTTGGTCAAATTACTAGAATGGTGTTTGGGATTTTCAAAGACACTCTGGCTTGGGATGGGACAGTGGGACCCTAGATGACTTCAATTCCCTTCCAGTCCAGAGATGTTCTGGGGTTCACCCATCTCCTGGAAACCACTTTCAATCCTCTCGGGGCTGGCCCACAGTTGTGCCCACGTGTGCAGCCCTCCGGGCCACTGGCTCACCTCGGTGCCCGGCTCCTCCCGCCCGAGTCTGAGGCTTGAAACCTGCTCTGCAGGCCGGTTTCCGGCGGGGCTCCCATGCAGGCGGGAGTGGTCCCCGTGCCGCCCCGGAACGGCTGCTGACAGCTCCGGGCCCTTGGCGCCCCCGATCCTCAGTCGGACCTTGCAGCTCGCCGACCTCGGTCCCCACCTGCCTCGAACCTGGACTCCGCCACAGAGAACCCAGAGGCTTTCGCGAGAGCAACCGACAGACCCGCGTGCAGACAGACATCCCACACGGACCCCCGGCCTTCGGCTCAAAAACAGCTCATCCGGGTCGACTCCAGCTCCGCTAGCGTGGACCGAGGGACCCCGCACTGACCGCCCCATGATCCCAGCCCTCCGAAGGGCCCCCTGTCCTTGGATTTCCCGCGCCGGGGTCCCCGGGGCGTCCCGACCGCGTCAGGGCCGCCGGACGGACACTGGGCCTCGCCGGCCGGGCCGAAGACGCAGAACCGCCCGCCGGTGATCCGGGCCGGGCTGACACCGCCCGAGAAAGGCCACGGCGGCGCGCGGACCACAGCCAGGCAGGCAGACCCCGACGGCGACCCCGACAGACAGAAAGGCAGACACTCGAGCCCAGAGGGGCGGGGGCAGCAGCCGGGCCGGTCCCACCGCTGTCTTCTCTCCCGGGGCTGTCCCTGGCGGCCCAGACCCCTCGGGCACCGGCTACCTTGGCCGGCGGGGGCAGCCGCAGAGGCGCTTACCTGCGGGCGCGGCGGCGGCGGCGCTGGCGGCGTGGGGCGCGGGGCGCGGAGCGGCTCACTCCCTTCCCGCCGCCATGTTTCCGCTGCGCAGGGAGGGAGGGGGAGAGGGAGGACGGAGGAAGGGGGCGGGCGGGAGCGGCTCGGGAGAGCAGCGCGCGGCTGCCGGGGGCTCGACCGAGGCGGTGGCTGCGGCGGGGGGCGGGGGCGGGGGTTCCCCTCGTTCCTCCGGACTCCGCCCCGTCCTGTCCCCGCGCCTCCCGCCGCGGGGCGGCGCGAGTCTCGGCCGTTGGGCTCCGGCGCTGCGGCAAGGGCGCCTCCGCGCGGCCCGGCCCCGCCGTCCCTGACAGCTTCCCTCCTTCTGCCGGACAGGGTCCCCGACTAGCGTCTCGGGGCGCTCGGGTCCGCGACCCAGGGAAGGGTAAACTGAGGCCTGGCGAGGACTCCGCCGCCTTAGGTAACCCTCTGAAGCTGCTCGTGGGTGACGAGGGAAGTATCTGTTGGACCTAAGAGCGGTCGGGTCTCGGAGCTCCTCCTGCTAATGACTAGTCGTGTGACGTCTTTGGGCTAATTACCTCGCAGCTCTACCCCAGGTCCCTCATCTCTAAAATAATAGCGCTTACCCACAAGGGTTGTTATGAGGACCAGATAAGTTAATAGTTGTGAAGCCCACGGAACAGCGCCCGGCACAGAGTAAATAAATGCTCAGTAAATATAAGCTTCCACGTTCCTTCACTGGTTCATCCGAGGATTCAGACAAGTACGTATTCATACAAACATGTGCCAGGCACAGTACGGATCATTCATTGAGTGCTTATCAACAATCTTGGCTACCCTCTTCTCTTTAACCGCCACATCCTCCCTGTGTTATCCCTATTTTAATAGTGAGGAAACTGAAGCTCGGGGAGGTGAAGTTACTTGTCCAAAGTCACCTAGCTAGTGAATGACTGGCTTTTCATCTCCAACCTGTATTTTCCAAGCCTGTGCTCTCTGCCTGCAGCAAGGAGTGGTCAGGTCTGTTAAGTTGGGTCAAGGAAGTATCCCAGAGTCAGACACATTCAAGTTGGTTCTTGTATTTGCAAGGAAGAAGCTAATTTCAGGCAGAGGGAAGGATGTGTGCAAAGGCATATAGGCATGATACCATATGGCTGGAAAGTAATTAGCTGTGGCTGGAGAATGAGTTACAGGAGTAAGGTGATGCTGCTGCTGAAGTTAGAGGGAAAGGAAGCCAGAATATGGAAAGAGGCCCTTGTATGTCAAGATAAAGAGCTAAGAGTTTATTTTATAGGCTAATGGTTTTCAAAGTGTGGTCCTGCGACCCCTGGGTGTTCTTGAGATTCTTTCAGAAGTCAGCTCAAAATTATTCTCATCATCATAGTAAATATCTTTGCTATTTCATTCTTTCAGAGTGTACAGTGAAATTTTCCATAGGATATAAAACATAATATTGCAGCAAAATTAAATGCAGAAACATTTTAGCATCCAGCTGTCTTCTTTTAAGTCAGATGTTAGAGATTTGCACAGATATAAAACACTACTTTTCTCATTCATTTCTTGTTTTAGAAAATATTTCTCATTTTAAAATGTGTTTAACATAATTTGAGTGCAATTTTAAAATGAATTAATAAAATTTGGTTGTTCCTGTTGTAATTTCTAAAATGGTAAATATTAGCATATAAAAGCAAATAAAAATGCTCTTCGAGGTCCTCAATAATATTTTTAGTGAATTTTTTATTTTTAAAGAAACTTTACATTACATAAATTTTACATCAAAAAATAGGGGATTCCCATAAACTCCACCCTTTCCCCCTCGCACACTTTCCCCAATTAACAACATCTTTCATTGATGGGGTACATTTGTTGCAATTGAGGAACACATATTGAAGCATTGCTACTAACCATAGACTAGAGTTTACATTATAGTTTACACTTTGCACAGCACAATTTTATTGATTTTTACAAAATGCGTAATGGCCTGTATCTGTCATTGCAATATTATACAGGACAATTCCATTGTCCCCATAGTATCCCATGTTACGTTTATTCTTCCCTCTCCCTCCCCTCAGAACCTCTGGTGGCCCCTTCCTTCCTTCCTTCCCTCCTTCCTTCCTTCCATTTTTTACAAGAGAAAAATCCACAATTTTATTTACTTTTCAATAAGTTTAAATCCTTGAGGGGTAAAGCATCACATGGATTTGGTGTCCAGTGGCCTTAGCTAGAAGGTTGTTTTGGAACTTAGCACAAACCATACCACTATTTCCATGGCACGAGTTACCTTTCCCCAGATTACTCTGGTTTTGTTAGGTTTGCCGCCAGGAGTCACTGTGTTGTTTTTTGCTTTGTACACATAAGCACATCTCTTGCTCAAATAGAACTCAGTTTCATCTCAGGCAAAAATGCCTTCGATTTTAAGAAGGGCTGTGTGCTCTCTCTGGTTCTGGAGCCCCCACTTACAGCTAGCAAAAGTGGGTTTGGACCACAGCCTTCCAGACATATTTGCCGTTTCAGAAGTCCTCTTCCCAGCAGGCCGCCACAGGCTCCAAGATGGCAGAAAGAGCCACTGCCTTTATATCAATGATACAAGTTCTTCCATTGCTAGAATAATCATAAGTTACTTAAATCAATAGTTTCATTCCCCCCTTATATTTGCTCATTCCTCAATCTCGAGGATTTGGAGATGGTGATGCCCACTCTGTTTCTGATTGAAAACAGGCTTAGATCCCCTGGGGCGGATGGGTAGAACTATCTTGCTTGCAGTTTTAGATACTCTGTTTTTGGGGATTGACGTTGTCCATCATCATCTTTTTGTTTGGAGGCTCAGTAACTCTTAAGTGGGAAAGGTGTCCTGAGACCAAAAGGTTTACAAATGCCTGCTATAGGCAATAAGAAGCTATTGAAGAATTTTAAGCAGGGAAATGACTTCCTCAGATTTGCATTTCAGAAAGAGCTTTCAAAACTCAAGCTCCATGATTTATCCCTTTCAACAACTTGATGAAATGGGAATATGCTTATCTCACTTTTATGGAGGAAGAAACTGAAACCAGAATAGGTAAGGCTAATTCCATGGCTTATAAGCAACTGTCCCACTCTACTCTCACTGTGCTTTCCTTCTCAGTGCTTCATCCCAGGACAATCCCTCACACCCTTACTCAGAGACTGGCTATCTAATGTGATTCTAATAAGCTTGGATTATTTACCTGCTTTAGCAGATTAGAAGCAGGTATAAAGGAGATAGGCATAATGACATCAAGAGGAGTGGCAGCTGAGAACTAGAAATTTTAAGAAACCATGAACTCCCAAAGCATAGCATTCTGGTGCCATTTATTAAGGAGGAATGTAGTCTTTCAACCCTCATTAACTCTACAGGATTTCCTAATAATAAAGCCTGCTACTGATTCATAATGAATCAAGAAAATATTAAATTTCTTTCCATATATTCAAATTAGGATGGCTAGGGGTTTTATGGTACATCTTTAAAATATTTTTTATCTGAAATGGATTTTTTTTTAATGTTAAAGGAACAGACCCTCAGGACTCCAGGGCACTTATCTCCAAAAGAAGCTCTCTTGACAGCAAAGATTTGGGTACAATTGATTTTCCTCTCATTCACCCGAAGAGCCCTAGAATTATGTGAAGGACGCCCTGGGCTATGTAGCCTTGGGGGCCCCTCTGCCAGGGCTCCCATGCCCATTCCTCCTTGGTAACCTCTTCCCTTGCTTGTATTTGCCTCTCTGTCCTGCCTGCTTCTCAGAAAATTGATAACGAAGAGAGGTAACAATGTGCTGGGGTCAGAAACAGTGACAGCATCCTGAATGATGATGCCTTTGTGAACAATGCTCCTTGAAAGAAAGTCCACTAAGCCAACCTGAGGGAAGGACCCATTTCCACAAGTCTGGGTTAAAAGCTGGGCAGCTGAGGCAGAGTTACTTGTGCTGTCTCTGGAATAGGCCTTATGGCCTTTGAATGAAGAGGAACCTCTACCTATTGTCTGGGTATTGGTCTCAGTATCAGTCTCACCATCTTTGGGAGGAGGGAGTGGACAGAGTATATCCAGGTCCTGATCTGTATACCTGTGTCACATTTAAACATTAACTCGTTGGAACTTTAGGGGAGAACCTGTCTTATGACTAGCCCTAAGGTTACAAAGTCAGTAAGACACCATCTGGATCCAAGGAGCGCACAGTTGAGGAAATGAATATGTGAACAGATAATGAGAGGACCATGTTGTAAGTTCTTATATTTATTTCCAATTGCTACATAACAAATTACCACAGATTCAGCTGCTTAAAACAACATGCTTTTATTAGCTCACATTTCTATAGATGTCTGGCACGGCATGGCATGGTATGGCTTGAAAAGGTGGTCTCCTAGTTTCTTCAAGTTTTTGCAGAATCCATTCCTTGTGGTTGTAGGACTGAGATCCCCATTGTCTTGCTAGCTGTCAGCCAGAGATGACTCTCAGGTCTTTGTCAACTTCCGTCTCATCAACAGAGAACCTCTTTTGCATTGAATCCCTCTCACTCTATGATTCTCTCTGACTTCCCCTTCTTCAACCTGAGAAAACTCTCAGCTTTTGAAAAACTCATGTATGTGGGACAGGCCCACCCAGATAATCTCCCTCTTTGAAGGTCAACTGTGCCATTTAATATAACCTAATCATTGGAGTAAAAATTATTCTACTTCACTGTTCCAGAGATTATTCAAGACATGTATACCAGGAGGTGGGAATCTTGGGGGCATCTCAGAATTCTGCCTAGCACACTCAGCAAGAAATGTTTTCTTGAACATTTCTCTATGAACTCCCCTGGTAGCTTGTTCTATAATTCTCTACAACAGTACAATGTGCATTGTATTACCATTGGTAGGGCACATTTTAAAATCTTTTCTAGGCTGAAACTTCTCCCCTCTACTTCCCCATGGCTCCCTTGTCTGTTTAGCTCGTTGTTTTCACTAGTTTGTGCTTGTTGTCTGCTCACTATTTGTTTTTGTTTTTGTTTTTCTGGTTGTCTGCTAGCCATCTGTTTTTCTTTAGGAAGCACCAGGAACCAAACCTGTGACCTCCTATGTGGGTGGTGGGTGTTCAACTGCTTGAGCCACGTCCGCTACCTGCTTGTTTCTGTTTTTGCTCATTGCCTGCTCATCATTTGTTTGTCTTCTTTAGCAGGCACCAGGAACTGAACCCAGGACTTCCCATGTGGGAGGCGGTCACTCAACGGCTTGAGCCACATCCATTCCCTAAAAGCATCTTGAAATCAAGAAACTTTTGTTCACATCTGTTGTCCCAATTCCTCAGACAAGGCTTAGCATGAAGGAGGTTGTGACAGTTAAGTACATGTATCAACTTGGCTAGGTTATGGTATCTAGTTCTTTGGTAGAGCAAGCACTGGCCTGATGGTTACTGTGAGGGCATTTTGTGGATTAAATCACTAGTCAATTGATTTGTATCCATAGTGTAGCAGTTTGATATAGTTATGAATTCCAAAAATAGATACTGGATTATGTTTGTAATCTGGTCTGTACCTGGGCATGACTGAGTTATGATTAGGCATTGATTGGGCCACACCATTAGGGTGTTGAGTCCCTGCCTCTTGGTGGATGGGGACTCACAGATAAAAGGCATGGCACAGACAGAGTTGAGCATTCTTAATGTTGAAGTTTTGATGTTGGAGTTTGATGCTGAAGGCTTAAGCTAGAGCCCCAGAAAGTAAGTACACAGGAAAGAGAAGCAAGCCCCTGGGAAGAGAATAACCCTGAACCCAGAGAGAAGCAAGGCCCTGAAAAGGAGGAACCCAGGAAGCCTGAACCCTCGCAAATGTTGGAAGCCATCTTGCTCCAACACTTGAAAATAGACTTTGGTGAGGGAAGTAACTTATGCTTTATGGCCTGGTATCTGTTAGCTCCTACCCCAAATAAATACCCTTTATAAAAACCAACCAATTTCTGGTATTTTGCATCAGCAACCCTTTGGCTGACTAATACACATAGCTAATTATATCTTCTAACAAAGGAGATTGCCTTCAGCAATGAGAGAACTCTCATTCAATCAACTGAAGGCCTTAGAGGGAAAAATGATGATTTCAGCAGTCAGAAAGAAGAATTTCTGTATCTACTTCAGCCAGCCAGCTTCTCCTGGAGAATTCATCCAAACTTTCATTGGAGCTCCCAACTTGTGGCTGCCCTGTGGAATTAGGACTTGCCAGTCTCCAGGGTCACATGAGTCAATTCCTATAAAAAATCTCTTAATATTTTATATATGTATGTGTGTGTGTGTGTATATATATATATATATATATATATATATATATACACATATATCCTGTTGGTTCTGTTTCCCACTCTGACTAATTCAGGTTTTGGAACTGAGAGTAGTTCTTGCGAAACAGATTCTTAAGGATGACATTTCAGAGTTGATTTTGGAATTTTAGGAATTTGTTGTCTAATCTAGTTATATTAAAAGGCACTAATGACTATATTTCCAATAATCAAGATAGTATTGGGAGTTCATGGTGTGACTTAGCAATAGAGATGCACAAAATATCACCATTGAATACTGCTGCTCAATGCTTTTAAGAGTCAAGGCTCTGGGTGACAGTGTATTTGATACCTTAACAGAGTTTTATAGAATTATACAGTCTGATGTTGGCCGGCCATTCTGGAAAATGCTGGATACAGTTGTTGAAAGGAATTGAGCTCAAGGCTTCAAATTCCCAGCTCAAGCACTGTATGAAGGATATGAAAATTCCTATATGTGCCCTGAAAGAAACTCTTATTTCTTGAGATTTCTGAACAGCACAAAGTCTCATTGTGTGAGTGGCTGAATTACAATGCAAATTGAATTCCCAATCTTGCAAGGTGTCTGCTGTTAAAATGAGGGCATTGATTGGGATCCTGAAAATTGAAGAGGGAACATATGGGCTGACAATGATGCTGCTGGAGGCATCGAAACTCTAGATTCTTCTGAATTGTCTTTGCCACATAAACTTGTAGTGGTTTTCCTGAGGAATCATTTATCAGGCCTCCATCTGAAGAGACTAACCCTGCTCTACTGGATAACCCTATAACTGCCTCCCCTAAGGAAACAGCTGTCACTCCTCCTTTTGAAGAGATTAACCCTCTTTAACCAGCTGAAACTATGGAATACCCTGCGGTAGTTGACTTGTAAGACTCTGCTAATTCCTTCCATTACCCACTCCATCACCCCTCTTTTCTTCCAGAGAGCATAACTAGACTAAACTAAAGTCCCATCAGGCCTTGAAAGGTGAAGTACAAAGTGTGACCCATGAGGAGATGCATTGTATTCCAAGAGAACTGCTTGAGTTTTCCAGGATATATAGATAGAAATCAGGGAATACGTTTGGGAATGGCTATTAAGAGTGTATGATAATTGTGGAAGGAACATAAAGTTGGATCAGGTCCACAAAAAAAGGGATTCTGGATTCAGTGTTGTAGCTTGAGCTGTTAGATAGGGCTGTAACTGTTTGTTTGGATGGTTGGTCAAAGCATAGACCAAAACGTGGCTTATGTAACCTGAAGCTGAAATGCTAGAACTGCCTGGTATGATGTAGATTAGGGAAACCAAAGGCTTAGAGAAATTGGAATGTTAGAGTGGATTTCTCATGTAAGATCTGCTTGCCCATTCCAGGAATGTCCACAGAACAAACCTTTCGGCAGGACTGTGAGGAATAAATTTGTGAGGATACCTCCATCATCCCTGAAGAGTTCTGTGGTTCCTCTTCTATGTAGATCACATATTACTGTGGGAATTGCTGCCACTGAACCGTGGATCCTTAAACACAGTGGGGATGATTGGATCCTGGGTTGACAGGAACCAAGTGGCAGCACTTAATCACCAAAGACAAGATGAATGCAGCTACCATAATGGACGGGTGCGGCTACCATAATGGACAGCAGACTCAGAGCAGTAATCAGAATAGTCTGACTCACAGAGACCGATGGCATTGGCTAGTTGATCGTGGGGTACCTTGAACTAAAATAAATGGTCAGTCTACTAAATTCTTACTTAATCTGTATAAGCAGAAAAATTCTAGGTCAAGTGAACAAAAGTCCAACTTGAATCACAAAAACAGAGGCATGGCCCTTCAATCAATTCCCAGATTTGAGACATTTTACAGACCCAAAACTCTGTGAATGAGGGGACGTCCAGGTCCCCTTGAGGAAGGACCTTATACGCTGCTAAAAATTCATCCTCCCAGCCTTCACCTGAGGGACAGATGGACTTTACCAGAGTGATTGCACTGGGGAACAGGGAATAATCAGACAATTGGGGGATTATTAGACACTAGCTTGGAACTGACATTAATTCCAGCATAACCGAAAAGCCTCTGTGGTCCACCAGTCAAAGTAGGGGCTTATGGAGGTCAGGTGATCAATGGAATTTTAGCTTAGGTCCATGTATCTAGGGGGTCTGCAGACCCATTATGTGATTATTTCCCTAGTTCTGGAATGCGTAATTGGGATAGCCATACTCAGCAACTGGAAGAATACCCACGTTGGTTCCCTGACTTGTAGAGTAAGGGCTATTATGATAGGAAGGGCCAACTTGAAGGTATTAGAGTTGCCTCTACCTATCAAAATAATAAACCAAAAGAAATACTGTATTTGTGGAGGATGCAGGGTGGCGATTCCCACCACATCCTGAAAACAGATGGATTTTGGAGGATGACAGAGGTTAAAATTAACCAAGTGGTGACTCGAATAGCAGCTGCTGTTACAGATGTGGTATTGTTGCTTGAGCAAATCAACACATCCCCTGGTACCTGCTATGCAGCTATTGATCTAACAAAGGCTATTTCTTCAATACCTGTTTGTAAAGACCACTAGAAGTAGGTTGCTTTCAGCTGGTAAGGCCAGTGATACAACTTTACTGTCCTACCTCAAGTGTATGTCAACTCTCCAGCCCTATGTCATAATATTGTCCACAGGGATCTTAATCGTCTCTCCCTCCCACAAGATATCACACTGGTCCATTGTATTGATGACATTATGCTGATTGGACCTAGTAAAGCAAGAAATAATAACTACTTTAGGCTTACTGGTAAAGCACTTATGTGTAAGAGGGTGGGAGATAAATCCAACAAAAATTCAGGGTCCTTCGTCTCTGAAATTTCTGGGGGTCCAGTGGTATGGGGCATGTGGAAATATTCCTTCTAAGGTGAAGGATAAGTTGTTGAATTTGACTTCTCCTATGACCGAAAAAAAGGCACAATACCTCGTCGGCCTATCTGGATTTTGGAGACAATGTATTCCTCATTTGGTTATGCTACTCTGGCTCATTTACTGGGGGGTGATCCAAAAAGCTTCTAGTTTTGAGTGGGGAACTGGAACAAGAGGAGGTTCTACAATAGGTCCAGGCTGCTTTGCCACCTTCTCTGTCACTTGGGCCATCCAATCCAGTATATCCAGTGGTGCTGGATGTGTTAGTGTCAAATATTGGCAGGCTGCTAGAGGAAAGTCTCAGCACAGACCTTTAGGATTTTGGAGCAAAGCCCTGCCATTCTCTGCAGATAACTCCTCTCCTTTTGAGAAACAGCTTTCAGCCTGCTACTGGGCCTTAGTAGAACTGAACACTTAACCACTGATTACCAAGTTACTATGAGATCCGAATTGTTCATCATGAACTGGGTGTTGTCTGTCCCAATGAGCTATAAAGTTGGGTGTACATAACAGCACTCTGTCATCAAATGGAAAGAGAACATATGAGATCAGGCTTGAGCAGGTCCTGAAGGCACAAGTAAGTTACACGAGAAAGTTGCCCAAATGCCCATGACCCTCACTCCTGCCACACAACCTTCTCTTTCCCACCTCAGAGCTCTGACTTTTTGGGAAATTCTCTATCATCGGTTGACTGAAGAAAAGAACATTTGGGCCTGGTTTACAGACAGTTCTGCACATATACAGGTACCTTCCAAAAGTAAACACCTGTAACATTCCAGCCTCTTTCTGGGGCATCCCTGAAGGACATCGGTGAAGGGAAATCATCCCAGTGGATAGAACTTTGAGCAGTGCACTGGTTGTTCATTTTGCTTGGAAGAAATAGCCAGAGGTGCGTTTGTATACTGATTTGTGGACTGTGGCCAGTGGTTTGGCTGGATGGTCAGGGGCTTGGAAGGAACATGACTGGAAATTGGGGACAAAGAATTCATGGGCAGACCTTTCTGGATGGGCAAAAACCTCATCCACAATGCTCACCAGAGGGTGACTTGCCTAGTGGAGGATTTTAATAATCAAGAGGATAAAATGACCCATTCTGTGGATACCGGTGACTTCTTTCCGCAGCCACTCCTGTCATTGCCCAATGGGCTCGTGAACAAAGTGGCCATGATGGTGGGGATGGAGGTTATGCATGAGTTCAGCAACATGGAGTTCTACTCACCAAGGCCGACTTGGCTACATCTACTGCTAAGTGCCCAGTCTGCCGACAGCAGACACCTACACTCAGTCCCCAATATGGCACCATTCCCTGAAGTGATCCCCTTGCTACCTGGTGGCAGGCTGATTGTACTGGACCACTTCCATAATGGGAGGGGAAGTGTTTTGTTCTTACTAAAAGAGACACATATTCCAGATATACATTTGCCTTCCCTTCTGACAATGCAGGAACCCATTTCACAGCAAATGATGTGTGGGAATGGGCATATGCCCATGGAATTCACTGGTCCTACCATGTTCTCCATCATCCTGAAGCAGCTGGATTGGTAGAATGGTGAAATAGCCTTTTGGAGACTCAACTATGGCACTAACTAGTTGGCAGTGACTTGCAGGGCTGGAGCAATGTTCTCCAGGAGGCTGTGTATGCTCTAAAGCAGTGTACCCTCTAGGGAGCTGTTTCTCCCATAGCCAAAAGCGATTCCATTGAACTGGAGGTTAAGATTGCCCACCCCACCCCCACCCCCAGCCACTTAGGGATTCTCATGCCTCTGAATTAGCAGGCAATGATGGAGTTACTATACTGACTGGGATGATTGATCCTGATTTTCAAGGGGAAATAAGTATGCTACTACACAATAGAGATAAAGAAGCATTTGCCTGGAATGTGGGAGGGCAACTCTTAGTACTACCATGTCCTATAATTAAGTCAATGGAAATCTGCAACAGTCCTATCCTGTCAGGACTGTTAATGCCCCAGGACCTTCAGGAATGAAAATTTGGGTCATCCCACCAGGCAAAGAATCACAATTAGCCAAGGCTCTTGCTGAGTGTAAAGGGAATATGGAATGGATCGTGGAAGAAGGTCATTATAAACACGAGCTACAACTAACAGAAACGAGGTTGATAATGGTTATGAGTATTTCTTCCTGGTTTTGTAATAAATGTAAAAAAAAGCACAAAACCTCCTCAGAGCTGCTGCAGAGGTTGAAAACCACTGGCATCAACTACTCGGAGCTGTACAAGGCACTGGTCAAAGAGAAGCTGCACCTGGATCTGGACAGCAAGATTGCCAGCACTGGCTTGTGGGTCTCCCTCATCTGGTAAAGATGCAGCTCTTGGTGCCCTACCTGTCAGAGACCTGTACCCATTCACAGTGCTTCTACGCCGTCTTCTACTTCTAGATGAATGTGAAGAAGCCCATCTGGTTGTGCCCAATGTGCGACAAGCCAGCCCCCTACACAACCAGCTCATGTTAATGGTCTCCTCTCTAAGATCCTGAGCAAGTCTGAGGATGCTAAAAGATCAGCTTCCTAGTGGACACCAATAGGCTCCTTCCCACCCTAGTGTCATTGGCGGCAGCAGCACTGCGGTCGGCAGCCCTAGCAGTGGGGCCATGTGGTCAGCCGTATGGAGAATGGGAAGCTGAGCGTGGATGTGGTGAGTCTCATGCTAGACAGCTCATCATTCTTGGAGGAGGACAAGGACAAGGAAAAGGACAGGGATGAGGATGGCCCCCAGCTGAAGCACCGCTGCGCCTTCCAGAAGGGCCTGGTGTCCGCCTGTTAACCTTACGCTGCTACTAGACACCTGACTTCCTGGTGCTCAGCATGAAGGGCGCAGACGGGCCTTAGGGCTTGTGGGACAGAGTGGTTTCTTATTCCCTTTCATTTTATTTTTCCACTCCTTACCCCAGCCCCAGCACTGGTATGGGTATCTCTGGCCTCTCCTATTGGAGGATTAAAAAAGTAAAATGACAAAAAAAAAAACAACAACAAACAACCACCACGCACCAAGTACATAAAGCAAATATCTTTGTTTTCTTCCCTATCTTCTTCCTTATCATATAACATAAATTGTATTAACTTTATGACATAGCATTTAAAATATAGGATATCAAGTTTAAGAGTGAATATTATCCAAGGACTTGCATCATCTTCTGGAGATAAGGTTAGTGTGTTTCTGGTTGTATATAGGACAGATGAATTATGTTAGGCAAAAATATGACTGTTATTGTTTTTGTTTAGAGATTAAGTATGCCTTAAAGAGATGTATATGGATGTAGAGTTGACAAGGGAGGGACTATGATGGTTAAGCTCATGTGTCAACTTGGCTATGTTATGGTGTCCAGGTGTTTGATCAAGGAAATGCTGGCCTGATGGTTACTGTGCGGCTATTTACATGGAGTTAAATAATCAGTTGATCATATCCATGGCTGATTTCATCTACAGTCAACAAAGGAGCTTGCCTTCAGCAATGAAAGAAGTCTCATCCAGTCACTTTAAGTCCTTAAAAGAGGAACTGATGATTTCAGCTGTCAGAGAGAATTTTTATCTCTACTTCAGCCTGCCAGTTTCTCCTGGGGAAATCTTTGAAGCCTTCATCAGAATTCCTAACTTGTGACTTCCCCTATGGAATTTGGACTTGCCCATCCCCATGGTTGCATGAGCCAATTCCTATAATAAATATCTTAATATTTAATATATATATAACCTATATTCTGTTTCTCTGCTAAACTCTGACTAATGTAGATTTATTCCTGCTTTTGCTGAAAAAATCAAAAGCATACAAATTTTCTTTTGGTTCTCTCCTACTTTTTCAGAGCCAGCTCAAAACTTCTCTGATACTTCTCAGAGGGGCTTGCGTGTGGAGAGTCATCACTGTCAGCTAAGAATCCTGGGGATGAGTGGAGTGAACAGAGGATGGGGCTGGGTGGAGGGGTGGAGGGGTAGGTGTATGGAGCAGGAGGACAGTCTTTGATTGGCTCTGTCTGGCTCCTGCATTTTCCTTTGCCTTGACCTCTCTCCTAAGCCTGTTCCTCAACATTCTGTGGCTCCTTGCGGCCCAACACAAACACCACCTCCTCTAGGAAGATATTCTCCACCCTCTAAACCGACTATGATCTCTCCCAACTCTGAGCTTGCCACAGCTCACAATCTGATACCTTCCAATGGCATTTATCACAGATAGTCATTTTAACCTATATCTTTTCTGAATCCTGCACACATTATATGCTTGGTTAATGTTTCTAAGTTTAATAGAATTTGCATTGTCTTGACTACTCTGCTGATAACTTGGAGTAATAGGGCCAGGATACTTGCTCAACCTGACTAGCACTCCTGTAAACATGGTAGACAGATCACCCAGTTAAGCTAGGGGCTGAGATGAGACAGGATCTTAGAGTTCATCTAGTCCTCATTTGACTAGTGAGGCCCAGAGAGGTGCAGTAACTTGTTCAAGGTCACACAGTGAACTAATGGACAGAAATCATTTATGTATAGGGTTTTTTAATAGGCCCTAACACAAATCACGTACTTAATGACCCCATCTTGTCTCCCCAGTCTGATATTCCATCACTCCTTCTCTTGAACTTTATAATCAAATACCAAGCTACTTTACTTCTTCCTACATTTTGTTGTTTCTTGCTTTTGAGGCTCTTCTCATACCTGAAACATTTTTTCCTCTCTCCTTTTTCTTTCCCACATGACTCAGTTAATTCCTACTCATTCATTAAGATTACCTCCCCCAAGAAACTTCCTTAGATACCTCCTTTTCCCTCCTCACCCCAGGACGGGTTAAATGGCCCTTCTCTTGCTCTCCTAGTAGCCTGGACGTGGTCTTTCATCATGGCACCGATTAGGTCATGCTCATGTCATTTGCTTATGAGCCTGTCTCCCACCTGAGTTCCAGGAGTTTCCAGGAGGTTGTAACTCTCTTTGCATTCTTTGTTACATCCCCAGCTCCTCACACTATGCCTGAAACATAGTTGGTGCTCAGCAGATGTTTGTGGAATGAATGCACAGGGGGCCTCTCAGCCCCAAACCACAGACCAAGAGAGGCAGCCTCCTTTGTCTACCTTGTAACTCACAGGACCCAGCCTGGCTGCTCAGATTCTGAGGGTGAGTGCTTTGCAAAGAAGTGCTGTGCCCCAAACCTTATTGTTTATCTAAGAAGTTTCTTCTGCTCTTGTTCCTTTTCTAAAATACCAAATAAAAATAGTTCCAGGAAGCTATGTGGCTGAGAAATTCCAGGATCTGTCTGAGCTCCTAGATAAAGACTGTTTTTGTTAGGAGGTTGTTCTTACTATTCTAACCTGACTGTTCTGTGCTTTGGTTTTGTACCTTTTGAAAGGTACTGATTCTTTTTTGTCCTCATTTGGCCCTGAGTCTGTCACTAAGTGGTAACTGGAAAAAAAAAAAAACTTGACAGCAAGTTGATATAAAAATAATCTAAAGGTATTAGCTGACCACAAGCTCAGTTTGTTCCTGGGCTTGTGACTTTGAGTTAACTTACTCTCAAAGTGCCTTACCAGATGTTTAGTGTCCTCACTCATAAAATGGGAGAAGTAACACTTACCTCACCAGGTTATTGGAAAAATGAAAGTAAATAAAGTAGACAGAGGTTCCTGGCATATAGTAATAACTAAGGAAAGATTACATCTAATTTACAGATCATAATCCCTCACATTGTTCAGACTTTGGCTAGGCATCATATTTTAAAAGAGAGATGCAAATAACTGAGATGATAATGAATCTGGAAATGAGATTTTATGAACAACAGCTGAAGGAGCGAGGAATACTTAGCCTAGAGAAGAGGTCACTAGGAGCAGGGTGGGGTAAGGCAAGGCCTTTGAAAGATCTTCAGATAACTGAAGGGCTAACATTTGGAAAAGGATTAGACTCAGTTCTATTCCAAAAGTATTGATGGAAATATCTATTATGTGCCAGGAACCAGGCATGCAAAGATAAGTAAAATGCAATCCCTGTCCTTGAGAATCTCAGACTATAGAGGACCATCACAATACAAAAAAGGCTATTAAAGAAGTGTATACTATGTGAAGGGAGAAAGCAGAAAAGAGTTAACTCTGCCTGGAGAGACAGGGGTAAGCTTCACCAAAGAGGTGACACTTGAGTGGACCTTACGGGAAAAGCAAGATAAAGGCAGAAGCAGGAGGGTAAGGGCCCGTTGGCAGCAAGTACGTTATGCACGCAGTCTAAGACGGTGTGCTCCTGGGGAATCTAGGAGTGCTGGGAGAGTGGAGGGAGTAAACCAGCGAAGTTCGCGTGGACCAGATTGTCAAGGGCCTCGGATATTAAGCTATAGAGTTTGAACTATTTACCTCGAGTAGGGATTGAAGAGCAATCAAAGGCATTTAAACAGGCAATTTTTATTTTAAAAGGAAAGCTCTACCATAGTGTGCTGAAAGGGCTATACTGAAGAGAGACAGAAGTCAGGGGGAAAAAGCATCTCTGTATATGGAAAGAGTAACACATTCGATTGAAGCTTCCACTTAATGTGGATGAACTTGAGCTCATTGTTTAAACTCTCTGAACTTTTTTTTCATCTGTAAATTGGGGGATAATGGCATCTACTTTATAGGAATATTTTAAGAATCAAATGAGGCAGTATATCAAAGTTCCTCATATGTGCCTGGTGCACAAATGGTGCTCATTAGCTGAGCACCGTTTCCTTCCTTCCCTTTCTCTTCAGGGACAGATTAGAAAGAAAGCCAGAGTTCTGCTCACTGAAACTTAGAGTAAGTCAGGGAATGGAATAAATTCTCCTGGAGGAATGAACATATCCCTGGATATGTTCAAGAAGGATGGAAGGAGAGTTGAACAAGATAAACCTCTAAAATCTCGTTCTTAGTCTAAGATTCTATGGTTCTATCACCTCCACAGCTCAAGTACCATGGAGATGGTCAAGAACCTGAGGTTTGATATAATTCTTTAGTACTGGCCTTGTTGAAAGCAGCCAGTTGGACCTAAAGGAACCAAATATTCAATGAGCATGTTACAGAAGCATGCAATTGAAAAGAACCTTCTCTACTCATATAACAGTCCTAAAGGGAGTAACTATAGTAGAGGAGAAAGAACGCTGGATTTGAAGCTTAGAGGTCTAGATTTCAGTGTCAGAAATGAAAGATTTTGCTACATGGTTGTTATGAACTGGCTTGTGTCCCCCAAAGAGATCTATTCAAGTCCTAACCCAAGGTCCTATGGATGTAAACTTAGTTGTAAATAGGAACTTTGTACATGCTGTTAGTTAAGACAAGGCCAAACTGGATTAGGGTGAGCAGAGAAAATTTGGACAAAGAGATAAAGAGACAGAGAGAAACAGCTGTGTGATGGTGGTAGAGGTTGAGTTATGCCACAAACCAAGGGACATGAAGGATTGCTGGCCACTGCCAGAACCCTTCAGACTTCAGAGGAAGCATGGCTCTGCTGATAACCCTGATTTGTACTTCTAGTTTCCAGAACTGTGGGACAGTACATTTCTGTTGTTAAAGCCAATTAGCCTCTGGTACTTTGTTATAGCAGCCCTGCCAAACTTTGACAATGGTCTTGACCTCAGTTTCTCCATCTGGAATATGTGGGGTTAGATTTCTGAGAAGTCTTCTATTACTAACATTCTAGAATTCTGGGTGTCTAAGTTATTAAGATCCTGAAATTACAGATATAAAAAATATTAGCAGATTCCAAGGGTTCCCACAGCAACAATATTACACACAATTTAATGTCTCAATTTAACAGTATCAAACTCCATCTAAAATACCTTTTTAATGTGTCACATGCACCAAGAGTGAGTCTTGACATTCTTCTTAGAATCAGAATTTTGAAATTCTTTGCATTTTAATTCTCAGTATTAACTTAGCTGCAAATTGGATTATTTCATATTTCTGTTTGAGAAAGAAGACACTTTATCCAGAATGGCAAAGAAATAAAAATGTCAGTCATCTGTCACAGGAGGAAGAGATTGTTTTATCTCCATGTTAACTCCAGGGCCTTGATGCTGCTTCTTCTGGGAGCAGATAAGAATTTAGACTAGGAGTGTCCATCAACCGATGAATGGATAAACAAAATATGGCATATAAATGTAATGGAATATTATGCTGCTCTAAGAAGAAATGAAATTGGGAAACGGTATGACACATGGATGAATCTTGAGGATATTATGCTGAAAGAAATAAGCCAGACACAAAAGGACAAATATTGCATGATCTCACTAATATATTAGAACTAAATATGAAGAAAAATGTACGGAGTTAAAACCCAGAGTATAGGTTGTTAGGTGATAAGAGGAGGGCTGAGAAGGTATACTGGTGTTTAGTGTATGTAGAAGTTATAATGAATTTGACTGTGAAAGTGTGGAAATGGGTAGAGTTGATGGTAACACAAATGAGTAGAACAAAGCAGTTGGTTTATAAATGGGATTGTGGCTGAAAAGGGTAGTCTAGGGATGTAAATGTCTGTTCAAAGAAAGCTAGAGAATAATTTAGGGACTGAAAAACATAGTGAACCCAGAGGTAGATGAGAATTGTGGTTAATAGTACTAATACAAGGATGTCCTTCTATGAACTAGAACAAATGTACATCACTATTGCAAGACGGTAAGAATGAGGAGAAGCATGGAGAAAATCCAATTAATGGAACCTATGGACTATAGTTAACAGTAATACTGTAATATTCTTGCATCAATGCCAAAGAGGTACTGTGTTAATAATATGGGGATATGGAAAAAAATATACCAAATGCATGCCATAGACCATGGTTCACGGTAGTAATCTGATGATATCATCTCATAATTTGTAAAAAATGTCCCATAACAATGTAATGTGTATGGGAATTCCATGCATGTGCATGACTGTTTTGTAAGTTCACAAACTTCTCTAATAAAAATATATTTTTAAAAATGTAAACTAGATACTAGGACAACGCTGTTTTTGTACGTTATTCCCTCTGCCTTGAATGTTCTCCTGGCCAACTCCTGCTCCTATGTTTTAAGCCTTCCCCCTTATCTGATATAACAAGTCCCTCCACTCACTATGTATAAACATCTCTTATAATGTCGATCATAGTGCATGATAATCATTGCCTGCATGACTACTGATTCTCTATCAATGGGCAAGGGGCATTGCACTAACATTTGTTGAGCACCTGCAATGTGCCAACTCAAATATCTCTTTTTCATCCTCACAGCAATGCTTATGGAGTAGGTATTGTTATCCAAGTTGGGATAACAGGGTTAGGGAAGTTAAATAACTTGTTTAAGATCATATAGCTAGTAAGTAACTGGATTTGAGTCAGGCTTTTATGGTTCCAAAACCCGTGTGATTTCTATTGCTCATAACCCTTTCTATTACTATTGTTCTCAGTAACCTGAGCTCCTAGGATAGTCCCAGATTCTGGGACACATCAGTTACAATTGTTGAATGACAGTCCAATTCTGTTCAATCAATCAGTAAAGAATTATTAAATGGCACAAAGTGCTGGAGGAGTTACAAAGAAGACTATAACTTGGTGGGGATTGAGCTAGCCTTTCCTTGGCTTGCCATGAACTTCTGGAGACATCTGCTTTGTCATTGGCCCTATTGGTATTTCAGCTCAGCAGGAAAAGCTGTGGTCTTCTAATGACAGGGCCATCTGGCAGGACAGCCTTCTTTAAACCAAACTAGTTTCATGTGTTTCTAACAGCTCTGTTTTAAGAATCCAGTGTCATAGGAGAAACAACTCAAAAACAGATATCAGATATATGAAAAGGGCTGTGTTAGGGTATATAAGATGCTAAGAGAGCACAAGGGAGGGAGTGATTAAATCTGCCTATAGGAATTAAAGAAGGTAGCATTTGAGCTGGGAATCAAAAGATAAGTGGTTTTGCTTGTCTGTCTGCTTGTTTTTTTTTTTTTTCCTAGGCATAAAAAGAGAAGACCATATGCAAAGGAGGAAGCAGCAAATAGTTCTCTGTGAAGAAACATGGGCTACTAGGGGGAATAGCAAGAGGCGAGGCCAAAAAAACTTGATTGTGTCACATAGTCAAAGGGCCTTGAATACCGTATCTAATGACTTGGATTTGTTCTGTAGTCATTCCAAGACTTTCCAATGCCCACTGAGCTCCAGGTTCAAAATGTTGCCTAAACGTCTATATTTTGGTCCCAAAGTCCTGACAGTAAGCAGAGAGAGAAAGAAGAGTGTATAGTGGAAATTGGAAGTCAGATGGTCTGGATTCTTATCTCTGCTATATACTTATTGGTGACTGCACTATCCAGGGTTCTCTGCTTCCCTAGGAAACAGAAGTGGCAAGACATATACATATGTGTAAAGTGTGTTTGTGTGTGTAAATATATTGTGTGTGTAAATATTATAGTAAATATGAGATTTTTAAAAATAGGAATTGACTCACACAACTGTGGGGTGGGAAAGTCCAAATTCCAAAGGGCAAGCTGCAAGCTGGGAACTTCCATGAAGGTTTTCTTTGAATTCCCCAAGAGAAGCTGGCTGGCTGAAGAAGAGATGGACGTTCTGCCTTCTGACTGCTGACATCACCACTTCTTTCAAGGCCTTGAATTGATTGCATGAGACTTCTCTCATTGTAGAAGGCGATCTCCTCAGTTGATTGAAGATGTAATCAGGCATAGATACAATCAACTTACTGATGATGTAAATCCATAAAATATCCTCACAGTTAACCATTAGGCCAGTGCTTGCTTGACCAAACAACTAGACACCATAACTTAGCCAAGTTGACACCTTGTGGAGAAGTAGGAGCCTGTGACCACCCTCACCCGAGAGGAAAATTCCACAGCCCCCTAACCGCCTGTATCTCACTTCTGTAACAAGCTTGCTCGACTGTAAAACCTTATCTCAAGGCCTTCTCCTGTAGAAAGTCTAGTCAGCCCCTGCCAAAAGATCAACCTGACTCAGACCCTTGTAAATAACAAAAACTCCCCAACCGCTTATCTCCCCTGATAGAATTCCCAGCGCTTGATGAACCACAAACACCTGCTTCCGTACATGCTTGTTTGCTAAGCTATTGCCCCCTGCCCTGAACCTAAAGGCCTATATAAGCAAACTCCCCCCCCTGCCGCCCCCCCCCCCCCCCCCGTGACTCGGGGCTGCTCTCTCCTCTGCGTAGGATGAGGCAGTGGCCGTGTGGCTAATAAAGCTCTCAATTGGAACTTAATTCAGAGTCTGAGTCTGGTTGATATCGCTGGTCTATAACAACCTGAACTTAACCATCACAGTCCACCCCTTGTCAATTTGGCATCCACATAAATTTCCTTAAACCATACTTAAATCTCTAAATAAAAACTGTTAATAGTCTTATTTTTATCTAACAATAGTCAGCTATTCTGTGTACAACTGGAAATGCACTAACTGTCCCTGGAATAGAGTACAAGTCCTTGGGTAATACTCACTCTTAAACTTGATGTCCTATAACTTAAATATTACAACATGAATTTAATACAACTTATGTAATATTATAAGGGGATCAGATAGAGAGGAAAACAAAGATATTTGCTTTATGTATCTATACAAACATACTCATAACAAACAAGGAAGAAATATTTATAACCATTACAGTCCTCATTTCTGTAACTGGTCACACGGTCATAGCTCATATTTATAGCTACCTTCTTCCATTACCCCTTCCATATTTGCTTTACCCTCAGCAAGCCCCTTAGCCAGTCATGGTTCTTTGCATGGTGGGTGTTTTGCTAAGGAAGAGGCAGAAACTCTAAATGCTATGCAAAGGTAGCTTTATTCAATCAAATGAGTTTCAGGTTATATCAAATGATTATAATAATTGAGCAATCACAGAAAAGAAGAATAATAAAATGAAAGTATATGCAACCACTCACCAAATCTCATCTCTCACAAGGCCGGGAAGTCCTTGTGCAGCCTATCAGTCTCCACTGCAAAAACGGTCCCAGGCAGAGGGTTCCCTCCTGGGTGAGACTTCAATTGGCAATTTGGGGACCATCCCTTTTAAGGGGTTCCAAACCTCAGAACTCCAATGAGTCTTGCAACTCGTGAGTAATGACGTCATCAAAAGTAACCAAATCTATCCGCGCTGGGGGTGGGGGGTGGTGGCCAGCCCTCCACAGGAGAGACGCTCGAGATGACTTCTGTTCTATTCATGGTACATTAAACAGGGACATTAAGGTTTTCAGCTTTTAGTTTTACAGGGGATACAAACAGGATGTGTAAATATCACGTCTGGTGACGCTCCTTTTAAACATTTGTTTTTGACTTCAGTTCCTACACTCTGGTTTGTTGGACTTACCCCACTCAGCTAACATGGAGGTGAAGAAGGTCAACCACCACACCATGGAGCCAAGAGTGCCTACAACTGAAAGCAGGAGGATTGCATCCAGCATCCATGTGGAATCTAAGCCCACTCTTGATATAGATGTGGAGTGGACACAATCATTCCAAGGTCCACAGGATGGAGAAATAGAATATGGATGAGAGTGGACTTACTGATATTCTATTCATGAATTATTGTGATTAGTAATCAAAGAAAATGTGGCTTTGGTGTGGAGAAAGTGGCCATGGTGGCTGCTGGGTGTGGGAATGGGAGGAAGAGATGAGATGTGGAGACGTTTTTGGGACTTGGAGTTGTCCTTGGTGATGCTGCAGGGACAGTTACCGGACATTGTATGTACTCCCATGGCCCACTGGATGGAACGTGGGAGAGTGTGGGCTATGATGTGGACCATTGACCATGAGGTGCAGCGGTGCTCTGAGATGTATTCACCAAATCCAATGAATGTCTCATGAGGATGGAGGAGATTGTTGCTATGGGGGGAGGAGGGGGTAAAGGGGGTGGGGAGTATATGGGGACCTAATATTTTTTGAATGTAATATTAAAAAAATAAAGACAAAAAAAATTCCATTATGAAAAAATAAAAATAAACATTTGTTTTTGGTAATGGATGACGGGGTTGCCTGCATAGCAGCGCTATAACATTCCAAAGGACAAAGGACAAGTTAATCATTCACAATTCTAGGCTAAAACAGCAGAGACTATTGATTAGAAAGCATATGAATTCACAATTCTTAATAATAATTTTCTTATAGTACATCAGTAGGGTGATCTAACCTTCATTCCTAAAGTTTCTGGGCCATTAGTAGTCCTACCAGGAATGGGCTGTAACAGTTTTCCATTGACTTCAATCCAGGGAGTGGCATTACTAAGAGATGCCGTAGGGGATCTCCTGCATTCCAGAAAATCTCTTCTTTAACCCCTTTGTGTAGTAGCAGTCCTTTTTCTTCTTCATAATCAGGATCAATTACTCCAGCCAGTACCTTAATTCCATCCTTTGCTTGTTGATTCAGAGGAATGAGACCAAGGTGGCAGGGGGCAGTCTTAACTCCCAGTTCAAAGGAACCATTATTGTGTCTCCTGGTGGAAGCCTCCACCTTTTGGAACTAGGGCCTGTGGATCAGCAGAGCTTAAGTCTGCAGGGACAGGAAGCAAACATTTTTCTGACAGATCATTAGGGGTAATTTCCACCCCCTGATTCTTGGGCCCAGGAATTGTGGCTATGGGAAAAACAGCACCATAGAATGAATGCTGATTTAGAGCATACATAGCCTCTTGGAGAAAATTGCCCCAGCTCTGCAAGGTATTGCCACCTAGTTGGCACTGTAACTGAGATTTTAAAAGGCCTCTACCATTCTATCATCCAGCTGCTGCAGGATGATGGGGGGCACGGTAAGATCAGTGAATTCTATGAGCATGTGCCTAGTGTCACACTTCATTTGCTATGAAGTGGGTTCTTTGACCAGAAGAAATGCTACATGGAATAACTTGACAGTAGACAAGGTATTCTGTAAGTCCATGGATGGTAGTTTTGGCAGAAGCACTATGTGGCAGGAAGGCAAATCTGTATCTGGAGTATGTTTCTCTTCCAGTATGAACAAAACGCTGTTCCTTTCATGATGAAAGTGGTCCAGTGTAATCAACCTGCCATTAGGTAGCAAGGGAATCACCTTGCGGAATGGTGTTATATCAGGGACTGAGTGTTGGTCTCTGCTACTGGCAGCTCGGGCACTCAACAGTGACTGTAGCCAGGTTGGCTTTGGTGAGAGGAAGTCCATGCATAACCTCCATCCCTATGGCCACTTTGTTTATGAGCCTATTGGGCAATGATAGGAGTGACTGGAGAAAGAGGCCAACTGGTATCCACAGATGGATCATCCTGTCCACTTGATTATAAAATCTTCCTCTGCTGAAGTCACCCTCTGGTGAGCTTTCACCTGGGACTCAAATATCCTCATAATTTTTCCCACTCAGAAAGGTCTATCCACATACCTCTTTCCCAGACTTCTTTGTCACCAATTTAACAATCATGTTCCTTCCAAGTCCTTGACCATCCAGCCAAACCATTGGAGATAGCCCATTTAACCAGTGTATTAATGCACTTCCAGCCATTTCTCCTTCCAAGAAAAATGAACAGCCAAGTACACTGCTCAAAGTTCTGCCCCCTGGAAGGATTTCCCTTTACCACTGTCCTTCAAGGATGTCCCAGAAAGGGGCTGTAGTCTTGCTGCTGTCCACTTTTGGGTGGTACTTGTATATCATGCAGATCCATCTGTAAACCAGGCCCAAGTTTTCTCTTCCTCAGTCAACACTGTAAGGAACTCCCCCAAGATGCCATAACTGTGGGCTGGGAAAGAGAAAGTAATACGGCAGGAGTGGGGACTATGGGCATTTCAGTAACTTCCTCATGTTAACTTAATTTTGCCTTCAGGACCTGCACAAGCCCCATCTTGTATGTACTTCTAACATTTGATAATGGAGTGCTGATGAGCAAGCCTAACTTTATGGCTTGGTATGTCAGACAACACCCAGTTCATGACAGGCAACTCAGGTCTCATGGAAACTTGGTAACCAATAATTAAGCATTTAGTTTCTAGTAAGGCCAAGTAGCAGGCCAAAGCTCTTTCTCAAAAGGAAGAGTAGTTATCTGCACAGGATGGCAGGACTTTTTTCCAAATCCTAAGGGTCTGGTCTGTGACTCTCCTACTGGGGCCTGCCAAAGACTCCAGACAGCATTTCTATTTGTCATTGACACTTCCAGCACCATCAGATCGCCTGGATCATATGATGCAAGTGACAGAGCAGTTTGCACAGCAGCCTGGACCTGTCACAGAGCCTCCTCTTGTTCTGGTTCCTACTCAAAACTAGACGTTTTTCAGGTCATTCATTAAATTAGCCAGAGTAGCACACCCAAATGAGGAATGTGCTATCTCCAAAATACAAGGCCAACTACATATTGTGCCTCTTTTTTGGCTGTAGTAGGAGTCAGATGCAATAACTTATCCTTCACCTTAGAAGGGCTATCTCCACATGCCCCACCCCACTGGACCCAAAAAATTTTCACTGAGTTGAAGGACCTTGAATTTTTGTTGGATTTATCTCCCACCCTCTGACATGCAAATGCTTTACCGATAAATCTAGAGTAGTTGCTACTTCTTGCTCACTAGGTCCAATTGGCATAATGTCATCAATACAATGGACCAGTGTAATATCTTGTGTGAGGGAGAGAGGATCAAGTTCCCTGTGGTCTAGATTATGTGGTCCAGGGCTGGAGAATTGACATACCTTGAGGTAGGGAAGTAAATTTGTGTCACTGGCCTTGCCAGCTGAAATCAAACTGCTTCTGGTGTTCTTTACAAACAGGTATTGAAGAAATAGCCTTTGCTAGATCAATAGCTGCATAGCAGGGACCAGGGGATGTGCTGATTTGCTCAAGCAACAATACCACATCTGTAACAGCAGCTGCTATTAGAATCAGCACCTGGTTAGGTTTATGATAATCCACTGTCATCCTCCAAAATCCATCTGTATTCTGCACAGACCAAATAGGAGAGTTGAATGGGGATGTAGTGGGAATCACCACTCCTTCATCTTTCAAGTCCTTGATGGTGGCACTAATCTCTGCAATGCCTCTAGGAATCCAGTGTTGCTCTTAACTAATTATTTTGCTAGGTAGAGGCAGTTTTTATGGCTTCCACTTGGCCTTTCCTACCATAATAGCCCTCACTCCACAAGTCAGGGAACCAATGTGGTGATTTTGCCAGTTGCTGAGTATATCTATTCCAATTATGAATTCCAGAACTGGGGAAATAACCACAGAATGGATCCACAGACTCCCTGGACAAACTGTGAGACAGACGAGCTCAAACTCCATCAATCACCTGACCTCCATACACTCCTACTCTGACTGGTGGACCAGAATGACATTTTGGGTTTCTTGGAATTAATGTCACTTCTGAACTGGAGTCTAATAATCCCTAAAATATCTGATCATTTCCTTTTCTCTAGTGCACAGTTATACTGGTAAAAGGTTGTAGGTCTCTTTGGGGAAGGTTGGGAGAAATATTAATAGTACAAATTTCTGCGAACAACTTGAGTGAGTATGGAAGTGGATCCTTCCTCATTCAAGCCTCAGATGAGACTGCAGCCCTGGTGAACTTCTTGATTGCTTCATTGTAAGACCCTAGACTGAGGACACAACTCACCTGGGCCTGGCCTTCTGACTCTTAGAACCTGTGAGATAGTAAATGCATTTTAGTTTAAGCCTCTAGGTTAGTGGAATTCTTTTAAGCAGCAATAGATAACTAATACAATTCCTACCCTAACACGTGATACTCCTGACCCCAAGTGCTATGCTATTTTTACAACCCCATGCCATCTCTCTGTGATTAAATCTCAGAATGGTATCTACATGTATCTCTGTGAAGTTGGCTTTATCTGTCTTTATCTACATATAGAGTGTACATTCATATTCAATAACAGACCTTTAGGAAATACTTATTATGTGCTGGGAACTTACAGAGATGGGTAAGCCCACAACCTGCTCTGAGGTGCTCACAGCACAGTGAGGGTGACAATCCCATGATACTAGAGTGGAGGTGGGCCCATTTGCAAGGCTGAGATAGCTAAGGAAATAAATGTGTATTTAGCACTATGTAAATGAGTGTGATTTCTCAGCAATTTCTCATTTGATTCTTACAAACTTTCAAGGTGGATGCTAGTTCTGTAAGGAGTTAACTGAGCCCCAGGGAGGTTAAGGAACTTGCTTTAGAGCCCTTATCTAGTATGGATTAGTTCCAGGATTCTGGTTCTTCTGATTTCAAGTGGTTTGGATAATCAGGAATTGACTAGACCAAAAAAAAAAAAAGGACATTATTGGGACAAATGAAAAAATTAGAATATGGACTATATGCTTTATATCAATGTTAAATTTCTATAACTTTATAGCTGTACTTAAGGTTACATAGTGAATATCCTTATTCTCAAAAAATGTACCTGGAATTTTTAAGTGTTAGAGGAGCATGATATGTGCAACCTACTCTCAAATGTTTAGATAATAGAGAGATAGAATGATATAATAAATGTTGCAAAATGCTCAAAGTTGATAAATCTGGGTCTCTGGGCAAGGGGCTATATTGGAGTTCTCTATATTGTTTTTGTATTAGCTTTGTAACCTTCTTTTAAGTTTTAAGCTATTAAAAATTGACTATACTTTTCCCATGTATTAATAGGCTCTAAGGGACCTTTTAGTAGGTAGACTCACCTAGAACTCTCTAGAAAGTCACATGGTGGGATGCTGATTCCAATATCTATACACCAATGAGCTCTCTATCTACTCAGGGACAGAGGAAAGAAGATGCAAGCAGAGCTTGGCCTGTCTTCAACAACCCTCGCCTAGCACACCATAGACACTCAAGAAATTGTGGCTGAACTGCATCTTGTTTGGCCTAAACTTTGCTCTTTATCTAAGATGTCATTTGATATGACAGTGAAGATATAGAGCAGTGATACTTAAATTCAGGAACCAAAAGATTCATCCAAGGAGACCTATTAAAATGCAAAATCTAGGGTCCCACCTCCAGAGATTCTGATTCATAGGTCTGGGATGTGGCCCAGGAAGCATTTCTAACATACCCATGAAATTATTCTGACATAAGTAGATGACAGACTACACAGATATCAATGGTAAAATCAGAGCCAAGCCAGCTTGTGGATCGCTTTTCTCAGAAAGGAACCCTTCCTAAACATTTCCCCACTTTACAGTTCTTTTCCTTTAGGAAGGGAGGAAATCAATGGTGTGCTGGCAGGTGTTTAACTGGCTGTCTGGGAGAAAACAGACAGATCCCTGATTTGTAGTATTTGCTAATATCTATGTTATAAATATTAACACCATGGGCTGATATCAAGCTACCAACAGTATGCCATTGAACACTAAGTTGGGAAGAGATGTGTTCCTTTGGGTTTATTAGGTGATTTGTGGGGAGAGTTCAAGGAAATGGGGTTTTACACTGGGTTAGGTTCTGTGATAAAGCAAGGGCAATTCAGTGGTTAGCTTTCCTGGCAATTTTTACCCAAGGAGAGGAAGAACAGAGCTGGGCTAAGGCAGTAAATGGTAAAGAGGCCCCATCACACATGTTAACTGGGAAAGGGGGGTGCTTGGTCATTTTTGTGATTTTGCACAGTGTTCTTTTTCTGTCTATATTCAGATGTGATTATGGAGTGGCATTTTTTTTTCTCCCTGCATTACAATTTTAGTGACCTTGTCTGGTGCTGTATGGAATTGTTTACATTCAGCATGGGAAACCCACGATCCAGCTGTGAGCTCCAGGCCAGCACACAGCAACAGGGCTGCTGCTTCCTTTCTCATCTTATTCATTCACAAAAACATTTATTGATGTCTTCTAGGCACAATCACACATTTTGTCTCTTTTTTTTTTAAAGATTTATTTATTTATTTAATCCCCCCCCCTCCCCCAGGTGTCTGTTCTCTGTGTCTATTTGCTGCGTCTTGTTTCTTTGTCCGCTTCTGTTGTCGTCAGCAGCACGGGAAGGGTGGGCGGTGCCATTCCTGAGCAGGCTGCACTTTCTTTCGCGCTGGGCGGCTCTCCTCACGGGCGCACTCCTTGCGCGTGGGGCTCCCCTAGGCGGGGGACACCCCTGTGTGGCACGGCACTCCTTGCACGCATCAGCACTGCACATGGGCCAGCTCCACACGGGTCAAGGAGGCCCGGGGTTTGAACCGCGGACCTCCCATGTGGTAGACAGACGCCCTAACCACTGGGCCAAGTCCGTTTCCCCCATTTTGTCTCATTAATCCTCATAGCAACTCTGTGAAGGATAAATATCTCCACTTAGTAGAGGAGGAAACAGACTCTGAGAGATGAGTGACTTTCTCAAGTTCACCCAGTTTAAAAAAAAAAAAGGGTAGAATGTACATGTGAATCCAGAACTGTCTGGCTCCCATTCCAGGACTCTTTCTATTATGTCTCTCAATAAGGAGCAAGTCCCTAAGGAGGCTGCCTTAGTTGGCCAGGCTGCTTCGACAAATGCCACACAATGGGCTGGCTTAAGCAGGAATTTACCATCTCAGGTTTGGAGGCTAGGAGCCCAACATCAAGGTACTGGCAGGGCTTGCTTTCTCCCGGAGGCTGGAGCATCCTGGAAATCCTCTGTCACATGGCACTTTCTCCTTGAGTCTGCTCCTCTGATTTCTGCGGACTCTGGCTTCTACTGACTTAGTCTGAATTTCCATTGCTTATGTGGATTCCAATCATATGGATTAAGGCCCACCTTGATTCATTTTGGCCACATCTAAACAGGATGTTTGAAGAGCTTATTCATGAATGAGTCCACACCTTAACTAATACTAACATCTTCAAAGGTCCTGTTTACAAATGGGTTCACACCCACAGGACTCAGGGTTGGGACTTGAACATGTCTTTTGTGTGGGACATGATTCAGTCCCCAACAGAGGCCAAAAGTCTTCTTTGCTAGGAAGAGATTATTTCTGACAGGTAAGGCCCACACTGCCTGAGGCCTTGATGACCAAAAGTGAGTCCTTGGCACACTGGGCTAGGCACATGGTCAGCCTTCATTCAGTACAGTGGCTTGTACACTTGAGAAACAGGAGTCTGCGTTCTTAGTCCTAGAATTGCCAGTAACTCCTCATATGACTTGAATAAATCAGTTCCCCTCCTTGGGCCTCAGTTTCTTTGCCTAATGATCTAAGAACCCCTGAGCTCAGGAAATCTACAAGTAAATATTTGTGGAAAGAGTGAATGAATGGGTCTAACTAGAAATTAATTTTTTGCCATAGCAGGTTTTATAGTCTGTCTTTTGTTTCTTCTGTCTTTCTCCTCTTTCTGCTTTGGTTGGTTCCATGTTTTTCCTACCCTCCTCTTGGCTTGTCTCCCAGCTTTCCCTACACAATTTCTAGGGCTCCCTTGTGCCTCTTGGCCCAGAGGCCTAGCAGCAGTGTGGACATTGTTGCATCTCCCAGGAGCCCTGAGTCCAGCAACCCTAGTCTACGCTTCTAGGTGCTCCTGCCCCAATCTGATGGCCGCCTCTAACCATCACCCCCAGCAACTGCCTCCAGAGGCTCCATCTCAACCATGCCCAAGTTGCTGAGCCAGGAGTCCCTCAGAATCAGTCCCCTTGGAAATGATCCAGTCCAATCCCCTCAGGCCCAGAGAGGAGGCACAATTTACCCAGAGTCACACAGCAACTTAATACAATCCTGGTTCCTGGCCATACCTCCTTTATCTTCTGGAAAAGGCCTTTTAAAAAATTTTTGAATTCAAACATTCAGTACATTGATTCCACATAATTTTTGGACACTACTTGTTATGCTAGGTCTCCTGTGCTGGGTTTTGGAGACACAATAAAACACTGTTTCTGCCTTCATTTAGGAAATTCCAGTCACGTGTAGGAGACAAAGGAAGAGATAATTTCATCATAGTGCTTGGTAGCTAAGCAGACAAAATGCTGCAGGATGATTTGTGGAAGGAGGTGCTAGCAGGTAATTCTCAGGGAGGAGGAGAAGGTCATAATGTTTGAATTGAATCTTGAAGTGTGGGTAGAAGTTCACCAAGCAGAGAGTTTGAATGTGGGGTAAAAGAACATTGCAGGCAAGGTTAACTCTTTAATTTGTAGGAAGGCACAGAGCCATTGAAGAGTGTAGCAGAAGTCTCCAAGCATGCAGCAGTGATGCAGGGAAAGCAAACTGTCTTGGAATGAGAAGGACTTAGTTTCTGGTTTCTGATTTCATCTCTGCCAAGAAACCACTGGGTCCCTTTAAGCAAATCATTTAGTCTTTTGTGTCTCTTTTTTTCTCCATTAGGATGTCCAGGAGTTCTTACAGCCCTGTAGCAGCACTGTCCAATATGTTGCCACTAGCCACAGCACTATTTACATTTAAATTAATTAAAGTTTAATAAAATTTAAACTAGCGATATTTTAAATCCTAAAAAGCTACGTGTACTTAGTGGTGAACAAATTGGATAGTGCAAATATTGAATACTTCCATCAGCTCAGGAGGTTCTATTGGACAATGCTGCTCTAGAGGCCTGTGATTCTGAGAGAAGAATGGATTTGTCCTATCACATAGGAAGTTCTCTGTGACAGTTTGATACTGGATGGACCCTGAAAATCATGTCCTTAGAGCTAATCCATCCCTGTGAGTATGAACCTATTATAGGTGAGAACTTTTGCTTTGATTACTTCGGTTAAGGGTCTTTTGATTAGATTATTTCAATAAGACATGGCCCAGGGTGGATCCTAAATCTCTTACTGGAGTCTTTTATAAATGGGATGAGTATGGAGAGAGAAAGACACAGAAGCTCAGAGAGAAACCCACAGAAGCTGAGAGGGAAAGCCACAGATAGAGCAGCCAGAAGCTGAAAAGCAACAGAGCCCAGAGAAGGCAGAGACTGGCAGATACCACCACGTGTCTTCCCATGTGACCCATGTGACCGAAGAGGCCAGGATTGCCGGCAGCTGGCCTTCAGGGAGAAAGCGTCGTCTGATAACGCCTTGATTTAGACACTTAGCCTCAGAACTGCAAGCTTGCAAGCCAATAAACCCCCATTGTACAAGCCAACACATTTCTGGTATATTGCTTTCAGCAGCTTTTAGCAAACTAAAACAGTCTCCATCCTCCCCATGTACCTGCTTAGTAGGATATCCCAAAGAATAGAGCCAGATAGAGAGGATGCACCATTCTTTTGCCCAGGTCTGGTCCCTAGCTACACAATAACCTAACTGAAAGGGAGCTGGTTCCTTGTCCCTTTGCTAGTGCACACTATTCTATAATTTAACTATGTGAAAAAATGTCACAGTGCCTGACCCATAATTGATAAATGTTCAGCTAGTCCAATTCCCAGTTTTACAAATGAGAAAACAAGTTCAGAGTAGCCCAGTTTAGGACCTAGGTCTCAAGATTTCTAAGCTACCTTGAATGATGGAATTTAGGTTACTATAGTGGTGTTTGGGCCTCATTTTGCCTTAAGCATTTCAGGTTTTATTTAAGTTATAGTCCAGGTGATCCTACAAGGAATCTTGTGTGGCATACATAATGACCTTTAGTCTCACCTTACCAGTTACCTGTACAATTGTATCCTGGAGCTTGCAGGAATTAACCAATAAGCAATCCTATTTGTAATGCACAAGGCTTTCATGTGACTTTGCTCAGTGGACTAACAAGACAAATTAGGTACCAGGTAGAATCAATGTTTAAAAAAACTAACAAATTTATCACCTACTCTGTACTAAAGCACTGATTTAAGAGTGTTTCATCAATAACTTGATAACCCTATTATGTAGGGCAGTGAGTATTCTTCCTATACATATTTTATAGACAGGGAAATGGAGGCCAGGATAAGCAACTTGTCCAAGGTCTCCTAGCAGTTGAGTGGTGAAGCTGGAGCTCAAACTCAAGCAGTGGTCTCATAGCCCATGCTTCAACTCCCAACTGTACCCTCATAACTTTGCAGTTGTTGAGTATCAGGGCTTGAGGGAGTCTGGGAGACCAGAGAGGGTCACTCAGCACATTTATGGCAGGGTTTAAACCTGTGTTTGGGTTTCTTGACTCCTGCTCAATGTTCTCTTTGCTTCACTATTTTAAAAGGGCCTTAACTAATAAATAAAATGATCCATGAGAGTCTTCTATTTGGTGCCCCCAACCTTTGCTGGATGCTTTTGTGAGAAAAACCTTGACCTTTCAGAGCAAAAACCTGGAATAAAATTTATCTTGGTTGCTCACCCAGTGACCTTAAGTGGGTCACTTCTTAGGTCCCAGCCTCAATATCTACAGATGAAGCCTAAGGATATAAATTGTCTTAAGGATGAAATCATATGAAGTGGCCTGGGAAGAGTCTGGCACAAAATAATTATCAAGAAATAGGAAAAAATTCTGTGAAGACACAGGTCCTGGCCTCGTCTGGATGTAGAGGCCAGACTGACAGACAAGGATTGGTGGACATCAGAGAAACAACCTGCTGTGTTGGTGGGTCAGAACATGACTGTTAGGACAGTTAATGTATTATTTCCCCACCTGGCAATGGAACTGTTAACCTTGATGTGATTCATGACTAAGAACAACCAGGGTAAGGCTGGCCTGCAGGAACCCAGGTTGGTCACTAGGTGGCGCTGGTGCCCCACCTGCGAACTGGGAGTGACCAACTAGGTTCCCCCCCCCTTTATTTATTTTTTTAATGTTACATTAAAAAAATATGAGGTCCCCATATGCCCCCCATCCCCCTCACCCCACTCCTCCACCCATAACAACAACCTCCTCCATCATCATGAGACATTTATTGCATTTGGTGAATACATCTCTGAGCACCGCTGCACCTCATGGTCAATGGTCCACACCGTAGCCCACACTCTCCCACAGTCCACCCAGTGGGCCATGGGAGGACGTACAATGTCTGGTAACTGTCCCTGCAGCACCACCCAGGACAATTCCAACCCCTGAAAATGCCCTCACATCACATCCCTTCCTCCCACTCCCTACCCCAAGCAGCCGCCATGGCCACTTTCTCCACACCAATGACACATTTTCTTCGATTACTAATCACAATAGTTCATGTATAGAATATCAGTAAGTCCACTCTAATCCATTCTTTATTCCTCCATCCTGTGGACCCTAGAATGGCCGTGTCCACTCCACATCTATATCAAGAGGGGGCTTAGATTCCACATGGATGCTGGATGCAATCCTCCTGCTTTCAGTGTAGGCACTCTTGGCTCCCTGGTGTGATGGTTGACTTTCTTCACCTCCCTGTTAGCTGAGTGGGGTAAGTCCAATAAACCAGAGTGTAGGAGCTGCAAGTCTGACCAACTAGGTTTTCAAAAGCGGGAGACTGGAGAACAGGGAACTGGTGGGTTGGCTGTTGTTGCCTCTAGGACATGGGCCTCCAGAGGGAGGGACCTAGGAGACTGAGAGCCACGGTGCTGTACCCAGGAAAGGATGGAAGGATAAACGGGACTTTCACACTCCTAGCTGCATTAAGTCTTCACAGCCACCCTGTCAAGTATTACTCGGTTTTACCCACAAGGCACTTTGACTCACCGAGTTTAAACAATCTCCCTAAGGGATATGACTATTAAGTGGACCCAGAATTTGAATTCAGGCCACTGACTCCAAAGTCCACGTTCTTCCCAGGAAAAGACGCTTCATTCAGCTAGTGGAATCACTAATAATGGAGGCTCAACAGGATATACATGAGGGAATACCAGAAAATGAAACACAGAGTTAAAATGGCTTCCTTCCCTGCTACCTCTCTAAACTCCATCTTTTTGTCACCTGGTCCACTGAAATAGCCTCCTAACCCATTTCCCTGAGTCCATTCTTGGCACCTCTAGAATCTGTTCACAGTGATCTTTTAAAAATGAAAACTCCTCACGTTATTGCCCAGCTCAATACCTTTCGATGGCTTCCTATCCCACTTAGAAAAAATTCTGAACTTCTCGCCATGACCTACAAGCAGCCATGTAGTGGTAAATGTTTAGCAACCAGCTCTTGGGGATTGGGAATACAGATTTGTGGCATTTGCTAATTATGGTGTACCCTCCCCTCCATGGCTGATTTCTGCTTCCAACATAACATCGCTGAACTGGGAGTCAGGAAGAGATGCGTACAGTTCGCACACATGGGGCTGTAGCAAACTGCTGCACTAAGGCCCCACACTAGGATCGGACCCCAGACTTCTTTTTTTTTTTTTAACAAATCAATTTTATTGATACATAGTAATAAAGCATACAATTCATCCAAAGTGTACAAACAATGGTATTTGGTATAATCATATAGTGCATTCATTACTTCAAGCATTATTAGAGCATTTTCATTATTTCAATAATAATCATAATAAATAAAAAAATAGACAAGCAAACAAGAAAATTCCTATCCAACCAAATTTCTTATCCTCCTTCCCTTGCTCACTCTGCCTGATCACTGGCATTCTCACTTCTTGAACATAACCAGTGCACATTTGCCTCAGGGTTTTTGCACTTTCCTTTGGAATGTTCCTGCCCCAGATGGAAGTCATGATTTGATGCATTACTTCATTCAGATCTGCTCACAAGAGGACTTCCCCAAACAATTGAGATATACCATCCCACACACCATCATCACTTTTATCCCTTTACTCTGCTTTATTTTTCTTTAATGGTACTGATCATCACCTGATAATAATTCATAGACTTATTTATATGTCTTGGTCAGCACTGTATTCTCACCCCTAGAACAGGCCTGGCTTAAAGGAGGTCTCAAAAAATATTTGTTGAGTTAATAAATGAATAAATATATTTCCTTTACATATAATGACTTTACAGTGCTTTTAGGTAGTCTCTTTATCATTGATATACTGTAGTTTCACTAGAACATGTCTAGATGTGAATTTTCTTTATTCTGCTCAGCATTGAGTATGCACTTTGAATCTGTGCTCTCATGCTTTAATTCTGGAAAATTCTATGCTTATTATTCCCTTAATCTTGCTTCTCTTGCATGCTTTCTGTTCTCCTGGAACTCTTTTGTAATAGCCTGTCCATCTATATTTCATCTCTCTTAACTGCTTTAGGCAGAGACTGCCAATTGTCCTCGTGTGTCCATTCTCCCTTTTGCTTTAGTAATGGAATCTCCAAACTTTAGTTGGGCACACAGCTGCTTGGGATCAAGACTATACTTTTCAGTCTTCCTTTTACCTAGATGAGGATTATAACTAGGTCTGGACAAAGGTATATAAGCATAAGAGTCTTCTGTCACTTCCTGGAGGTGTCTTTAAAGGAAGGGAGAATGCTATTCTTTGACCTTTCTTCCTACTATCTGGAAAATGCGTAAGATGGCTGGAGCTGGTGCAACTATCTTAGACCATAAGGTAGAAGACGTATGCAGAGGATGGCAGACAGCCAATTAGAAGGAGCCTGTGTCCTGATGACTTTCTGAGTTTGTCCTATTAGTATTAAACTTCCTAATGTCAGAACACTCCATGAGAGTTAAATGAACTTGTATCTTGTTTAAGCAATGGCTATTTTTCTGTCTTTGGGGTTTCCTAAAAGCAGACCCCAAATCAAGGATTTAGATGCAGGTAGCTTATTTGGGAAGTGATCCCAGGAAGCATGGTGAAGGACTTCGGAAGTGAGACAGGAAAGGACAGAAAACCAACAAAGGATTTGATCATGAGCAGGTTTTTGCAGCGAGCAACTGAGTCTCTATCCCACTGTGGGACCTGTGGGCGACTATGTGAAACAGGCTACATATTTGTCCCACTGAGGAGCAGGAAAGCTGGGAAATTTTTGATGAATTGCTGGTTGAGGGTCTTTCTTGGGGAGAAGTACCTGCCCACCCCTTGTGCAAGCCAGACATGCTCCTGAGGCCAAAGAATGCCCTTGAGCAGAGTCTCAAGGCACTGTCCTCCCATAAAGAGCTGTCTCAGGTAACTGCTGGGTGGGTGGAGCACGGACAGCATCTGCAATCTGTCTATTGCATTAGAACCTCCTCTAATTCCTACACTGCTCTTTCCCGTAATTTATCTCTTTATCTCTTTGCTGCTCCTGGGTGACTTCCCCAACTCTCTCTTCCAAATAATTAATTCTATCTTCTACCATGTCCAATTTAGATTTATTCTGTCTCCTCAGTTTATTTTAATAGCTATGTTTCTCCTCTCCAGCTTTTCTAGATGGTTATTGTTTCATTTCTGCCTGTTTTTAATTTGCAATCTATTTTTCTGTTTTTACGGATAGTATTCCCAAATTTACTTGAAGATCCTAAATAAGTATTTTGAAGTTGTTTTCAAATATTTCTGTTCTTTTACTTTTGTCTTAAATGGATTTATTCCCCCAATTATTGATTTTGTTGGCTGTCTTTGTCAGCATTAATTTTCCTAGTATGTTTTGGAATTTTAGTTTGTAGGTTTTGCTTAAGTGGGATTAATTTTTCTGTACATACTCACCCATAGTGAGTATTTGAGTACACAGTCTCTTTATCAAACCACTGCCTAGTGGTTTGATGGTTTCTTCTCAGACTCCTGAGACCCCATTCAGAACCAAGTTCTATGCTGATGCCTCAAGGCTCTCTTCCTGTGCTGCTGGTGGGAATTTTGCATGCCTGACCCTGGCCTCACATGGGGATCCTTTAGTCCTTACACCCTGAGTGAGTTCACCTCCCACCCGACCTCTCGGCTCCTGGGCCCAGAGCCCTGAAGAAGCTTCAACCCTGAACAGTCCTTTGTGTTTCTGTTGCCTTTCTGGTCCACAAAGATGTATATCCTGGTTTTGAGCATAGCTCTTCCTGGTTTTAATCTGTCTTTTTATATCATTGCTATGAGTTTGATGCATGGGGGTGGGACACAATACATGAGCTACAACACCATCTTGATCAGAAGTTTGCAGACCCTTTTAATCTCTCTAGGGGAGGCACTCTCTGTCTGTGGATAGGTCTGTTTCCTGCAGCCAGGCATGCAGATATGGGAAAAGAATCTGCCCTCCTGGATGCTCCTGTTTTCTTCCCCAAGAAGAAACATGCACTGGAGGACCCAAAGCGCCCCTGAATAAAGCATATTGGGGCCTCGTGTCCACCCAGCTTTCCGGTTCATTGCGCGCCGACTCTCCCGTCATTCCATCACTGGGCTTCCTGCCAACACTCCACCTCAAAGGTCTCCACTTAAGTGGGGCTTTAGGTGTTCATGGCCATATTTGCATTTCAACAGGGACTCATAAAGATGTTTTCATCTTTAAATTGTACAGGAATGGAATTCAAATGGCAGAATGACAGGCTGTGTGTGGGGGTTGATTGGCTGGGTCAGAGACATCACACCTGGCTGGCCAAGAGAGCTTTGTGACGACAGGAGCTGTCCAGGGAGGGATGGGCTGCTGTCACTGGGGGAACTGAAGCGAGGGATGGCTGACCTTCCACCAGGTGCCAGGCAGGCCCAGGACGGAGGGATTCTTAGAGCAGGAGGGAGGACTCTGGGAGAAGCAAAGGAACCAGCTCCACAAAAGCACTCCGCGCACTGCAAAGTGTCACAAAAATGTTGTTATTGCTCTAAGCATCTACACCGCTGCTCTGAAAACCAGCCTGACTCCACACACTGATGTGTTTCCAACCTGAGAGCTCATGGTTCCACTTCCACAGGTCTTGCCTGCGAATTAACGGGTTAGACCCAAACCTAGTGGTTTTCAGGTCTATAACAGCAGAACTCAAAGGTGTGGTGAAACAGGGTTTTTCCACTTTTCCCAAGGGTCCAGCCTCCTCGGTTGCCTGCATGTACAGCAACATGTGTGACCCATTTGAAGAGGTGACCCCACCTCCCAGTATTACTTCATCTCAAGACTGGTGTGATCTTTAATGTTTTACAGTTACTGTAGCTGTAAGATTTATCTTCTCATTTTACAATTTAAAAATACTAATGAAATTACTACTTTTTGTCTGTGTTTTAAAGTCATAGTGTTTTCCTCCCAGTGCCACCTACCACATTTGAAATGTTTTAAAAATTTACTCTAAAATATAAGTATAATCTCAGGAAGCCCTTCTCAGGAGAAAAATGGATATTTTGAGCCCTACTTTGGTGGGGCTCAAAATCTTTTATAGCATGATGATTAGAATATAAGGGCCCTTTCAGTGATAACCTACCTTCCTGGTCCTGACAGGTGAAGAAGGCTCCTTGTAGACCAGTGCACCTGTCACAGCTGTGAAGGAGGTGCTGTGAAGAAGAAAGGAACTTTATATCTATTGTGCATATGCTTTATTAGTGCTGTTTCATTTCATCTGTATGGCAGATTAAATGGGCCCAGAGAGGTGAAGTTACTTGTCCAAGGTCACACAATGAGGAACGCGCAGCATGAATTTTCCTCTCAGCCATGCTCTCTCCAAATCCACCAGCTGACTTTCATTCAGCCTTTTATTCACAAGTTAAGAAGTGCCCACGTTAGCATTTCTTTGTGGATTGTAACCCTTAGTTAATGACATTTTGTCATTACTATTTTAGCTCTCATCTATGTGGCACTTAACATTTTTAGGATAAATTTTCTGATTATAAGAATAATATGTGATTGGGCATGCTGGGGACCAAGACAGTGGTGGAAGATGTACCAGTGTGCCGTTTCCCCACAGACTCTTTGACCAACTAACCCAAACTGGTAGAACCATCTTCCTCAAAACCCTGGAGAATAGTTAAAGGATTGCCATAATTGGAAGAGTGCCAAATCAAGAAAATGCAGCTCAAAAAATGGTTGGATAGGAGTGGATGTGGCTCAAGCAGTTGAACGCCCACTTCTCACATGCGAGGTTAAGGTTCAGTTCCCGGTGCCTCCTGAAAAAACAAACCAACAAGCAAAACAAATGAAAAAACAATTCAGGAAAGCTGATGTGACTTAGCTTCCCCACCAGCTCCCCACATATGAGGTCCTGTGTTCAGTACCTGGCCCCTGGTAACCTACCCCCCCAAAAAAATTGGTAAGGGAAGCTCTTGGCTCCCTTGCTGGCCCCTTACCCACCCCCTCTCCAGCATGGTGTAGGGCCAGGCTTCAGCCCCATTAAGGGTCTCTAGGCCCAAATCTGGAGGAGCCCAGTAACCCCTATGCACATACTTGGATGACTCTATGTCAGTGCCAGTCTTTCAAGTGGTAGCCTAAAAGATTGAGCCAGTCAACTCAGGTGGCAGTTTGAGAGACTGAACCAGAAAACTTGTCTCTGGCTTCCCATCCCAGAACTTGCCCTGCAGGCAGAAGCAGCTTGTGACAGCTAAAGCAGCTTAGTAATTAATTCAAAATGGCTTGGAGCAAAGGGCTGCTGGCTTAAGATATACAATAGAGCACAGGGCGGGGTGGGGGGGAGGAGCCTATTTCAGAGAGAATAGAAGGGACACATGGATTCCTGTTGACAGGAGAATTCCTAAGGCAATGAGCAAACGCAAGCCTGGGACAAGATGCAGGCTCAGAAAAGACAGAGGGGACACTGCACTTCACTTTTGCTTTGGGCTGATCTTATAGATAGAAGGACTAGACTCTAAAGTATAGCACCAACCAATGCAGAATTCAATTTGCAAAGACTGTGAAAGGTTCCCCCCCACTTTGGTTTATTTCTTTTTGTTAGCTCCTGCTGGCACTCAAGGAAAGACCTGTTGTGTCACTTAGATACAAACTTAAGGCATAGATAGCTCAGGAACTAAATCTCAGAATTAACACATTAAAATATTAAAATGTACAATGTGCAACAACAAAAAAAGAGAAGACAAACATGAAGTAATAAACCCTAAAAAGGAATAAAATAGAAATTCAGAAACCATCAAGGAAGGAGACAAGACTTTGAACATACTAGACAAAAACTTAAAAAAATGATCCTTAATTTGTTCAAGGAGATCAAAGGAAACATGGAGAAATAACTAAAGAATATCAGGAAAATGATGATGAACAATATGAGAATATCAATAAAGAGATAAAAAATTTTAAGTAGGAACTAAACAAATATTGGAGTTGAAGACTACAATAACTGAAATGAAAATTTTTCCTAGAGTGTTTAAAGAGTAGATTGGAGCTAGCAAAAGAAAGAATTAGTGAATGCAAAGACAAGACAATTGAAATTATTCAGGCTGAGGAGCGGAAGGAAAAAAGAATTAAGAGAAGTGAACAGCACCTAAAAGACCTGTGGAACACCAACAAGCTTATCAATATATACATTATAGATTTCCAAGAAGGATAAGAAAGAAAGGGCCAAAGGTATAATTAAAGAAATAATGGCAGATAACTCCCCAAATTTAATGAAAGACATAAATATGCATACTCAAGAAGCCCAAAAACCCCAAACAATATAAACTCAAAAAGAACCAGGTCTAGACACATAGTAGTCAAACTGTCAAATGCCATGAACAAAGAGAGTTCTGAAAGGTATAAGAGAAAGGCAATGTGTTATGTACAAGGGAACCCTAATAAGATTAATTTGCCTATTTTTCATTAGAAACAATAGGGGCAAGAAGACAGTGGGATGAAATATGAAAAGTATAGAAAGACAACAATTTTCAACCAAGAATTTTATATCCTGACTTTCAGAAATGAGGGTGAGATCAAGACATTTCTATATAAACAAAAGCTAAGGGAATTTGTCACCACTAGACCTGGCTTACAAGCAATACTAGGGGTAGCTCTTCAAATTGAAAGGAAAGCAGACCAGACAGTGGATCTAAGTGACATAAAGGAATAAAGACCTCTGGTAAAGGTAACCATATTGGCGTTTATAAAAGCTAGTACTATGATATTGTGTTTACTGGTATGCAACTCTACTTTTCACTTCTTAAAGGTTCTAAATTGCAAATGCATAAAAAGTACTGATAAATCTATGGTTTTGGAGATATAATGTATAAAGGTATAATTTTTAACAAGTGTAACAAAAAGGGGGGACCTGTGGGGGACAGGAGGAATGGGAACAGTGTTTGGGTATGCTATTGAAGTTAAGTTGGTATCAAATTAGAAGTGAATACTATAGATTTAGGATGTTACATTTAAGCCCCATGGTAACCATAAATAAAATATCTGAAAAATATATACAGAAGAAAATGAGAAAGGACTCAAAAAGATACACTACAAAAAAAAATGAAATAAATATGAAAGCAGCATTAACAGAAGAATTGAGGGATAAAAAAGGCATAAGGTTTACAAAGACCAAATAGCGAAAAGGCAGAAGGTCCTGCATTATTATTAGTTACTTTAAATATGAACGGATAAAAAAAATTTCCACTCAAAATGCAGAGATTGGCAGAATGGATAAAAAATAGCATGACCCAACTATATTCTATTCAACAAGGGATTGCCCTTAAGGTTAAAGACAAATGTTAGTTGAGAATGAAAGGATGAAAAAAATATTCTATGTAAATAGTAACTGAAAGAGAGCTGGAGTAGCTATACTAAGATCAGATAGAACAGACTTTAAGTAAAAAACTGTTATGAGGGTCAGGAACATCACTATATACTGATAGGAGCAATTCAACAAGAAGACATAACAATTATGAACATATATGCAACCAATGGTAGAGCCCTTAATTACATGAAGCAAATACTGACAGATTTGAAGTGATAAATAGAAAGTTCCACAGTAATAATAGGAGACTTCAATACAGCACTTTCAATAAAAGATAGAACATCTAGAAAGAAGATCAGCAAAGAATAGAAGACTTGAATGCTACTCTAAACCAACTAGACTTAACAGACAAATATAGAACACTTCACCCAATAGCAACAGAATATACATTTTTCTCTGGTACACATGGGTTATTATTCTAGGATAGACAATATTTTAGATCACAAAATTGATTTCAATATATTTAAAAATATTGAAATCATACAATGTACCCTGTCCAACCAAATGGATTGAAGTTAGAAATCAATAACAGAGGGAAAACTGGAAATTCACAAAATGTGGAAATTAAACAACACACTCTTTAAACAATCAATGGGTCAAAAAAGAAATCACAAGTGAAATTAGCATGTTTTGAAACAAATGAAAATGAAAACACAACATACCAAAAATTTGTGGGGGCGGAGGACTTGGCCCAGTGGTTATGGTGTCCGTCTCCCACATGGAGGGTCTGCGGTTCAAACCCCGGGCCTCCTTGACCCATGTGGGGCTGGCCCATGCATGGTGCTGATGCACTCAGGGAGTGCCGTGCCACGCAGGAGTGTCCCCCACGTGGGGGAGCCGCCCAGCGCGAAACAAGGTGCAGCCCACCCAGGAATGGTGCCGCGCACATGGAGAGCTGACGTGACAAGATGACGCAGCCAGAGGAAGCACAGATTCCTGTGCCACTGATGGCAACAGAAGCAGACAAAGAAGATGCAGCAAATGGACACAGAAAGGAGACAACCGGGGTGGGGGGGTGGGGAGAAGGAAAGAGAAATAAATAAATCTTTAAAAAAAATTTTGTGGGATGCAATAAAGGCAGTATCTGAGAGGAAAATTTATTGCTCTAGATGCATACATTAAAAAAGAAGAAAAGATCTCATATCAGACATCTAACCTCACAACTGGAAGATCTAGAAAAGGAAGAGCCAACTAAACCCAAAGCAAGCAGAAAGGAGGAAATAAAAAGATTAGCAGCAATAAATGAAATAGATAATTAAAAAGCAATGGAGGGGAGATAACCAGCAAGATGGCAGTGGAATAAGGAGCTCCTAGAATCAGCTCCTACTACAGGGCAGTTAGTAAACACCCAGACCTAGCTGGACCTAGCTGAAACACCTGTTTGGGGGCTCCAGGAGACAAGAAGAGCATCCTGCCACATCCTTGAAGGAATGGAAGGAAGAGACTGTCCATCTGTGAGAAGATTTGTAAGTAGAGCACTCCACAACAAAGAGGCTGGTGCCCATCTTCCACTGGAGGCACAAGCCACCTTGGGAGCTGTTCCATGCCTGGAATTGAAAGCTCCTCTTCCCAAAAATGGGGGGAGGAAGAGACAGTTGGGCACTAACTTCAGCTACTGATGAGTAAATTCAGCAGGCTAAAGTATAATCCTGAGAACAGGTAAACTTTGAGCCTGTCCAAATCAGAAAGAGGCCAGTAGTCACTATCTTAACTCTACACCTGGCATGAGGGGAAGTGGAGCAGCCTGAAAATCATGGTGCTGGTAGGAACTAGCTTCTTTCCATCCAGGTCAGATTGCAGTTCTAGCATAAGCTCCAGCCCCATCTCCAGCAGGGAGGAAGATGGGAGGACCTATGCCAGCCTCTCTGGGAAATTACTGGCCAAGCCATGGAGGCCAGTGATTATCCTACTTTGGCAGTACAAGCCACCCCAGGAACTATTCTGGGGCTGGAATTGGAAATTCCATTTCCCAAAAAACAGGGGAGGAGGAGATAGTTGGCCACCGATTTCAGCTAGTGATTAGTAGACTCAGCTGACTAAGGTATAACCCTAGGAACAGCTAGGGTGTGAATCTGCCCAAGTCAGAAAGAGTCCAGTGGTTGCCATTTTGACTCTGTCCCTAGCATGAGGGGAAGCAGGGCTGACCGAAAATCACAGTGACAGTAAGAACCAGTTTCTTTCACCCAGATTGGTCTGCAGCCCTAGGCTAGCCTTCAGCCCCACCTCTGGTTGGGAGGAGGCTGGCGGGCCTTGCCCCAGCCTCTCCAGGTAACTGCAGGTACCTTTGGCTGGCACACACTGAATAGTCAGAAGTCTACCGGGGCAACAGTGGTCATCTTGGACCTGCACTGCATAGATTGTTGCCCACACCTGCAGCTCCATCTCTACCCCAGGCAGGGGAAAAAGGGGCATGAAGCTTCACCAGTCTCTCTGGGCAACTACAGTCTAGGCCTGCATGATTTGGATTATTCCACACAGCTGTGACTCTGCCCCTTCCCCTGGCAAAGGAGAAAGTTGGGAAAAGCTTCATCAGTCCCTGAGACACTGAAGGCAGCTTGAGCCTCCACAGTTTATAGCACCAACTACATCCTTGGCTCCTACTACAACCAGCAAGGGAGAAAGGGCAGGAAGCCCTAAACTAAAGAGAAAAACTGCACCCAGAATAAATACATCTAGTAAGCCAGATGCCAAGACACCAACAAAAATTACAATCCACACCAAGAAACAGGAAGCTGTGGCCCAGTTAAAGGAACAAGATAAGCCTCCAGTTGACAAAAAGGAGTTGAGACGACTAATCATAGATGCTCAAACAAATCTCCTTAATAAATTAAATGAGATGACTAAAGAGATTAAGGATATTAAGAAGACATTGGATGAACACAAAGAAGAATTTGAAAGCATACATAGAAAAATAGCAGATCTTATGGGAATGAAAGGTGCAATAAATGAAATTTAAAAAACATTGGAACCATATAATAGCAAATTTGAGGAGGCAGAAGAAAGGATTGGTGAGCTTGAAGAAATGGCCTCTGAAAGTGAACTTACAAAAGAACAGATGAAGAAAAGAATGGAAAAAATTGAACAGGGTCTCAGTGAATTAAACGGCAGAAAAAGACTGTATAAACATATGTGTCATGGGTGTCCCAGAAGGAGAAGAGATGGGAAAAGAGGCAGAAGGAATATTTGAAGAAATAATGGTAGAAAATTTTCCAACCCTATTGAAGGACATAGATATCCATGTCCAAGAAGCACAACATACTCCCATCCAAAAAAATCCAAATAGACCAACCCCAAGACACATACTAATCAGAATGTCAAATGCCAAAGACCAAGAGAATTCTGAGAACAGCAAGAGAAAAGCAATGCATAACATATAAGGGATACCCAATAAGATTAAGTGCTGATTTCTCACCAGAAACCATGGAGGCAAGAAGACAATGGTATGATATATTTAAGACACTACAAGAGAAAAACTTCCAGCCAAGTATCTTAAATCCGGCAAGATTGTCTCTCAAAAATGAGGGTGAAATTAGAATATTCACAGATAAACAGATACTGAGAGATTTTCTAACCAAGAGACCAGATTTTCAGGAAATACTAAAGGGTGTGCTAGAGCCTGAAAAGAAAAGACAGGAGACAGAGGCCAGGAAGAGAGTCTAGAAATGAAAATTATATCAATAAAAGTAACTAAAAGTGTCAAAAAAGATTTGAAAGTAAAATATGACAGATAAAACTCAAATAGTCAGGAATAAACTTAACTAAAGATGTAAAGCACTTGTAGTCCGAAAACTGCAAATTATTTTTAAAAGAAATTAAAAAAGGTCTAAATAACTGGAAGAACATTCCATGCTTAGGGATTGGAAGACTAAACATCATTAAGATGTCCATTCTACTCAAATTGATATACAGATTCAATGCAATCCTGATAAAAATTCCAGCATTAAAAAAAAAATTGAAAACATGATTATCAAATTTATTTGGAAGGGTAAGGGGCCCTGAATAGGCAGAAACATCATAAAAAGGAAAAGTGAACCCTCATCTCCAGACTTTAAATCATAGTACCTAGCTATAGTGATAAAAACAAACATGCTACTGGCATAAAGGCAGACACATGGACCAAGGGAACCTAACTGATGGTTCAGAAACAGACCCTCACATGAAGTGATTGTTGACTAGCCTGTCAATTCCACAAAGCTTGGGGAGAACAGTTCATTCAACAAATGGTGCTGAAAGAACTGAATATCCATAGCCAAAAGAAGGAACAAGGACCTCTATCTCACACCTTATACAAAAATTAAGTCAAAATAGATTAAAAAAAAAAAACTAGAAATAAAAGCAAGAACCATAAAGTTTCTGGAAGAAATTGTAGGAAAGTATCTTCAAGACCTGGTGGTAGGTGGTAGATTCTTAAAGGAGATAAGAGGAGGACTTAGATGGACTACTAATGTTTAATGTATGTAGAAGTTTTAATTAGCTTTACTGTAAATGTGTGGAAATGCATAGAGTGGATGATAACAAATAGTGAGTAACAGCTAGTTTATAAATGTGAATGTGGCTGAAAATAGTAGTCTAGGCATGTCAGTGCCAATTGACAGAATGCTAGAGAATAATCTAGAAACTGAATAGCACAGTAAACCGAGAAGTGAATGAGAATTGTGGTTAATGGTACAGGTGAAAGAGTGTCCTTTGTGAGCTAGAGCAAATGTATGTCACTACTGCAGGGTGATGGGAATATGGAGAAGCATGGGAAAAATATAACTGGAGTGAGCTATGGACTGTGATTAGCAGTAATAATCTAATATTCTTGCATCTATGCCAAAGATGTACTGTGTTGATAATGGGGCAGTATGAAAAATGTCTGCCAAATGTACACTGTGGACATGGTAACAATCAGATGATATTATCTTATCTGTAGCAAATGTTCCATCACAGTGTGGTGTGTTGATAAAGGGGTATTGTTTGGGAATCCTGCACATGTGCATGATTGTTTTATAAGTTTACACCTTTTATCATAAAAAATATATTAAAAAAAAATAAAGTGGGTTAAGGAGAAAATACACCAAATGTAAGATAAGGACTATTATTAGTAGTAAGATTGTGACAATATTCTTTCATAATTGTAACAAATGTCATAGGACAATGCAAGGTGTTGGTGGAGGGTTGATGTATGGGACCCCTGAATGATGTTATGCATGTTTGCTTTGTAAGTTCACAACTTTTACTATACACTTATTGTTTATATATGTTCATATATAAATGATATAAATATAATAATAATAGGGTGGGTTGGGGGAAAAATACTTTGGTTAGTAGTACTATTTTGGCAATGCTCTTTAATCATTAGTTAAGAGTGTTTAACAACAATGCAAGGTATTGGTTGTAGGGTGAGTTATGAAAGTTCTATATGATGTTATACATTTTTGTTTTGTAAGTTCACAACTATTACTATACGCTTATTATTTATGTATGTTTATTTATGACTGATATACTTCAATAAATTTAAAAAATAAAAATAAATTTTAAATATTAAAAAAAATAAACAACAGAGGGGAGCAAATACAGCTCAAGTGGTTGAGTCCTTGCTTCTCATGTATGAGGTCCTGGGTTTGATCCCTGGTACCATCTAGAAACAAAACAAATGAAAAACCAACTCTCACTGGGGAGTGGATGTAGCTCAGTGGTTGAGCACCTGCTTCCCACGTACAAGGGCCTGGGTTTAATCCCAGTTACCTCCTTAAAAAAAAAAAAAAACAATGGAGAGAATGAACAAAATAAAAAGTTGGTTCTTTGAAAAGATTGAGAAAATTGACAAAGCTTTGGATAGACAGAGAAAAAAGGAGTAGGGACGCACATAACAAAAATAAGAAATGAAAGAGGAGAATGTTTCTACTGACCCCATGAAAATACACAGCATTATAAGAGGATACTATGAACAACCATGTGCCAACAAATTAGATAACCTAGGTGAAATGGATAAATTCCCAGAAATGAACAAATTACCTATGCTGACTCAAGATGAAATACAAGATCTCAACAGATCAATAACAAGTAAAGAGATTGAGTAGTTAATAATAAAAAAAAAAAACCTCCCAACAAAGAAAAGCCTAGCCCCAGATGACTTCACTGGTAAATTTTACCAAACATTCCAAGAAGAGTTAACACCCACTCTTTTCAAACTCTTTAAAACAATATTGAAGAGGAAGGAACACTCTCTAAGTCATTCTACTAGGCCAGCATCACCCTCATACCAAAGCCAGATAAAGATACCACAAGAAAAGAAAATACAGACCAATATCCTTTATGCATATAAGTGTAAAAACCTCAACAAAATACTAGAAAACTGAGTCCAACGGCACATGAAAAGAATTAGACACCATGATCAAGTGGTATCAATCCCAGTTATGAAAGTGTGGATCAGCACAAGAAAAAAAATTAATGTAATACACTACATTAACATAATGAAGGGAGAAAAAAGACATAATCATCTCAATTGATGCAGAAAAGGCATTTAACAAAATCCAGCCAGAAAAAAACACTTAGAAAACTGGGGATACAAGGAAACTTCCTTAACATGATAAAAGCATACATGAAAAACCTACAGCTATCATCATATTTAATAGTGAAAGACAGAAAACTTTCCCTCTAAGGTCAGGAACAAGACATGGATGTCCACTGTCACCACTTTTTTTGTGTGTTAAAGATACTTAGATTACATAAATGTAACATAAAAAATAGAGTGGATTCCCACATGCCCTGCTTTGTACACTCGGCCCACCTCCCCCCCCCCCCCCCCATTTTATCACTTTAAAAACCTCCTTCATTAGTGTGGTACATTCGTTACAATTGATGAGCCCATTCTGGAGTCGTGCCACTAAGCATGGATTATAGTGTACATTGCATTTTATATTCTCTCCTGCACAACTTTGTAAGTTATGGCAAGATATATAATGACTTGTATCTGTCATTGCCATGTCATTCAGGACAATTCCTAAGTCCCGAAAATGCCCCCAAATTACACCTATTTTTCTCTCTCCCTGCTCTCAGAAGGTCCAGTGGCCACTTCCTCCACATCAATGATGTAAGTTCTTACATTTCTAGAATCACAATAAATCTACAGTAGAATAACCACTGTTTTTCAACCCTGTACTAGAAGTTCTAGCCAGAGCAATTACACAAGAAAATAAAAATCCAAATGGGAAAAGAGGAAGTAAAATTTCCCTATTTGCAGATGACAAGATTGTATATATAGACAATTCTGAAAAATCCACAACAGCTACCAGAGCTAATAAACAAATTCAGCAACATAGCAGAGTACAAGAGCCAGATGTAAAAATTAGTAGTAATTCTATATACTAATAGTGAACAATCTGAGGAGGAAATCAAGGGGGAAAACCCCATTTACAATAGCAACTAAAACAATTCATATGTTTAGGAATAAATTTAACCGAAGATGTAAAAGACATATATGGAAAACTACAAAATAGTGCCTAAAGAAATCAAAGAAGACCTATATAAATGGAAAGACATTCTGTTTTCATGGATTTGAAGACTAAATATCATTGAGATGTCAATTTTACCCAAAGTGATTTACAGATTCATTACAATCCCAATCAAAATTCCAACAGCCCTTTTTGCAGAAATGGAAAATCCAATCATCAAATGTATATGTAAAGGTAGGGGACTCCAAATAGCCAAAAACATTCTGAAAAAGAAGAATGAAGTTGGAGGACTCCACTTCCCAATATTAAAACTTATTACAAAACTACAGTAGTGAAAACAGCATGAAAACTGGCACAAGGAGAGACATATAGACCAATGGCATTGAATTGAGAATTCAGAGATAAACCCTCATATTATGGCTAAATGATTTTTGACATGGGGCAAAGACCACTCAATTGGGAAAGAAAAGTCTTTTCAACAACTGGATATCCACATGGAAAGTTGGATTTCTATATCACACCATATACAAAAATTAACTCAAAATGGATGGAAGATCCAAATATAAAAACCAGGGCTATAAAACTCCTAGAAGGAAACACAGGAAAGCATCTTTAGGACTTTGTGTTAGGCAAAGGTTTCCTATACTCTACACCAAAAGCATGAGAAACAAAACAAACAAATATGTGTGTGTGACTTCATCAAAATGAAAAAAAATTGTACATTAAAGGACTTCATCATGGAAGTAAAAAGACACCTACTGAATGGGAAAAATATTTGGAAACCATCTGATAAGGGTTTAATATCTAGAATATATAATGAAATCCTACAAACAACTCAAAAATTGAAAATTAAAAAATTTAAAAGTGGGAAAAAGACTTGAATAGATGTTTCTCCAAAGAAGATAAACAAATGGTCATGAAAAGATGCTCAATATCATTAGCTATTAGGGAAATGCAAATCAAAGTCACAATGAGATAACATTTCATACCCTCTAGAATAGCTGCTATATAAAAAACAAAAAATAACAAATGTTGGAGAGGATGTGTAGTAGTAGGAACACTTGTTCATCGTAGGTAGGAATGTGAAATGGTACAACTGCTATGGAAAAGTTTGGTGGTTCCTCAAGTATACAATTACCATACCACAAATGCCAAACATGAAGCAACTCAAGAGTCCATCGACAGGTGAATGGATAAACAAAAGTGATATATACAAACCACCAAATATTATTCAACCATAAAAACGAATGAAGTTATGATACATTGGACAACATTCATGAGCCTTGAAACATCATGTTGAGTGAAATAAGCCAGACACAATGGTCAAATACTGTATAAACTCACTGATATGAAATGATTAGAATAAGCAAATTCTTAGAGTCAGAAACTAGAAAACAGGCTATTGGGGGGTAGTTATTGCTTAACTGGTACAGAGTTTCTAGTTGGGTTGATGGAAAAGTTTTGGGAATGGTTGGTGGTGATGGTAGCACAACATTAAAATGTAATTAATGCCACAGAATTATATATTTGAATATGGTTAAAGGGGGAAATTTCAGGTTATATATGTTACTAGAATATTTGAAAAAAAAACATAGGAAGTATTGTGGGAAGATGGGAATAGACTAAAAGGCAGAGCGGAATGCTCTCACAAAAACAATGGCAAAAGAGTCAAAAGCTGTCTGAGGGACCTGCCTTGGAGGTCATCAGACAAGGACAGTGCTACATGACTCCTAAGAGGGTGAAGGACAGAGAGAGGAAGAAGCCGAAATCACAAATGTTAGTTACCAAGCTCTCCTGGTGGCCAGGAAGGGCTCCCTTCCCCCACCCAAAGATATTAAGCAGGGTAAAACAACTGGCTCACTGCAGCAGACTGAGAGGGGGAGCAATCTTTTTCCCTGTGACCTGTTTCAAGGGTAAAGGGAGAGGAGGTGGGGGTGCTTTTCTTCAATGGATTTGGCAGGCAGAGCCCACTTTGAATTTCTGATCTGGAGATTTCAACCAGGAACACAGGAAAGTCAAACCTGAAACATCTCCGTGGAAAGGTGCGTTGACTAGCGCCATCTGCTGGCCTGTCTGTAGATTGTATGGACAAAAACTGTTCACACTCTCTGTATTCAACCCCTGGGAGAAAATCTGTGCTTCACTAGTGAGTCCTTGGCACAATTTTGAAAACTTTAGTTGGGCAATTTTAAAGACTGAGAATAACTTGAACTGAATATCAAAGAAGAGCTGTGAGAAAAAAACAAAAGACAATTGAGAGAAATTAGCCATCAGAGTAAATTCATCAACATATTCAGATGCCTAGACATCAGCAAAAAATTACAAGCCATACTAGGAACCAGAAGAGATGGCCCAGCCAAAAGAACAGACCAAATATCCTGAAGATACAGCATTTATCAGTGATAATCACACAACTCTGCTAAATCACTTCAAAGAATTTAAAGAAATTATGACTAAAGAAATAAAGGAAATTAAGAAGACACTGGAAGAGCATAAAGAACAATTTGAAAGCCAGAAAAGAAAAGTAACAGATCTCATGGGAATGAAAGATGCAATGGATGAGATTAAAAATACACTAGAGGCATATAAAAGCAGATTTGAATGCTTGAAGACAGAACATCTGAATTGGATATGACAGGAGAACAGAAAGAGAAGAGAACGGGGAAAAAAATGGAACAGAGTCTCAGGGAATTGGATAACAATGCCAGACACACAACACATTCACATTATTGGTGTCCCAGAAGAAGAGAATGGAAAAGGGGCAGAAATAAAAAGAATATTTGAGAAAATAATGACCAAAAACTTCCCAAACTTTATGAAGGACATAAATATCAATATCCAAAAAGGAATAAAACAAAACAAAACAAAACAAAAAAAATACCAGAAGGACAATGCACCCCAAACAAATCTGAATAGACCTACCCCAAGACACCTACTATTCAGAATGACAAATATGAGAGATAAGAGAGAATTCTCTGAAAGCAGCAAGAGAAAAGCAAAGCATCACATACAAGGAAACTCAATAAGATTAAGTGCCGACCTCTCATCAGAAACCAGGGAGGAGAAAAGAAAGTGATATGATGTGTTTAAGGTACTGAAAGAGAAAAACTGTCAGCCAAGAATTCTGTATCTGGCAAGGCTATCCTTCAAAAATGAAGGTGAGTTCAAAGTCTTCACAGACAAACAAAAACTGATAGAATATGTTACCAAAAGACCAGATTTGCAAGAGATATTAAAGGGGGTGCTGCAGTCTGAAAGGAAAAAACAAAGGTGAGAGATTCGGAGAAGAGTTTAGAAATGAAGATTATTAGGAAGGGTAAACCAAAGGAAAGTCAAAAGAATGATATGACAACAGAGAGTCAAAGGACAAAATGGATGAAGTAAATAATGCCTTAACAGTAATAATACTGAATGTTAATGTAATGAACTCCCCAATCAAAAGACATAGACTGGTAGAATGGATAAAAAAATATGAGCCATCTATATGTTGTTTTCAAGAGACCCACCTCAGATGTAAGGAGACAACCAGGCTGAAAGTGAAAGATTGGAAAAAGATACTCCATGCAAATAGTAACCAAAAAAGATAAATGTAAAATAACATTATAGTAGATGAACAATAATTAGTGCAACTGGCAAATTTTTCCTGTGATCAGTGTTCTCTAATTTTTTTCATACAAGATAAACACTTGCTTTTTATAGAGGAGGACTGGAGAAGATGTATTTTTTGGGTACTTCATTCTTCTTTAACCCTTCTTATTCATATTCTTTCATTAAAATAATCTATCTGGATCATTAATGATTTAGCATGACTTTTGTTGAAGAACATTTTGAGTTTTTCTGCCTCATAAAAGTATGAGTTGGCAAATTGTTACCTGCTGTAGTTTATTCCAATAGGATGTGAAGAATTCCCAAATAGGAAATTGATTATCTAGAAAGAATTATGGCCTAAATGGAAATTAAGCAACTAAACCAATAACTTATTTCATTCATAGAAGTTATGTCCAATAGTTAAAGCTGTAATGTAAAAATTAGAATTGTTATAATTAATTTCTATTATATTTGAATTATTATTTACATTTATAAATGTTTGTGGTTGTGCTGTTTTTTATAATTGATTATATTAAATATAACCTGGCCTTGCACTCTTGTTTAAAATTTGTAATTTCTTTCAAACTATGTTTCTATTTATTTTACAATTTTATATGAAAGCACTTTTAAAAGCTAAAAAAAAAATCCATTGATTACATTTTGGATAGACCATATGGTATATAAATATACCCCAATAAAACAGCTTAATAAACAAATAATTGTGCAAGAATAGCTAGAATTAGCAGCTATGTACAGCAGGGGAAACAGAGAGATTAAGAGGTGAGGAATTTTCTTGTTTGCTTGTTTGTCTGTTTTTTATTTATTATTACTATTATTGAAATAATGAAAATGCTTTAATAATGATTGAAGTAATGAATGAACAACTGTGTGATTATACCAAATACCATTGCTTTTACACTTTGGATAAATTGTATGCTTTATTAATATGTATCAATAAAATTGATTTGTTTAAAAAAACAGAAAAGAAAAAAACATCCTTGTGCCATGCGGGGCCTAAATGCTGCAGGTGGAATACTGTGCTCCACCCTCCCAGAATGGTCAATGGGAAGATGTGGGTCAGTGATGTCCAACCAGTTGTTGAGTGATGGATGCTCCTGATACATGGATTGTTTCTCCATGATGGTTAGCAGCAGGACCCCTGAACGTAGAACATGGCAAGTGCTAAAATGAGAGACTGGCTTGAAAGCAAGGACTCAAATAGGTATTTGCATACCAATGTACACAGCAGCATTACTCATGGTTGCCAAAAGATGGAAACAACCCAAAGTGTCCATCAACTGATGAATGGATAAATAAAATGTATATACACACGAGTGGAATATTATTCAGCCACAAAAAGGAATGAAGTTCCAATACATGCGACAACGTGGATGAATCCTGAAGAAATCATTTTGAGCGAAATGTCAGACACAAAAGGACAAATATTGTGTGATCTCATTGATATGAAGTAATTCGAATAAGCAGACACATAGAGTCAAAATCTAGAATATAGATTACCAGGGGACAGGGTGGGGATAGGGAATGGGAAGTTTCAAAATATACAGAGTTCTTATTTGGAGTGATGGAAATGTTTTGATAATTGATGGTGGTGATGGTAACACAATTTTGTGAACATAATTAACAGCACTGAAATATATATCTGAATGTGATTAAAAGGTAAAATGTCACATTGTATATATGATAACAATAAATTTAGAGGTGGAGTGGACATCACCATCCCAGGGTCCACAGGATGAAGGAATAAAATATGAATTAGAGTGGACTTACAGGTACTCTACTATAGAACTACCATGACTCTAGCAATGGAAGAAACTGTATCATTGATGTGGAGACAGTGGCCACGGGAGTAGCTGAGGGCAGGGAGAGGGGAAAAGAGGTGTGATGTGGGGGCATTTTTGGGACTTGGAGTTGTCCTGAACTATATTGCAGGGACAGATGCAGGACACTATATATCCTGCCATAACCCACTAAATGTACTGGAGGAGAGTGTAAACTACAATGTAAACTATAATCCATGTGGTGTAGCAGTGCTCAGAAATGTTTTCACCAAATGCAATGAATGTTCACAATAATGAAAGAGGTTGTTGATGTCGGAGGAGTGGGGTGGGTTGGGGTGTGGGGTATATGGGAACCTCTTATATATTTTAATGTAACATTTTTTGTGCTCTATGTATCTTTAAAAAACAAAAGACAATTAAATTGAAAATTTTTTTTAAAAAAATCCACAGAACTGCACTATACAAACTGTGAATCCTAAGCTTAACCATGGACTATAGTTAATAGTACAATTGTAAAAATGTTCTACCATCAATTGTAACAACTGTTCTATACCAATGCAAGGTGTTAATAATACGGTGGTCTGTCTATGGGAATCCAGTATTTTATACATTATTGTTCTGTAAACGTACAACTTCTCTAATAAAGGAAAAAAGAAAGAAAGACCATAGCAAAAACAAAAACTACAACAATAAAAAACAAAACAAAACAAAATACCACATAGGACTGTACAACACAGTGAACCCTAATATAAACCATGGACTATAGTTAATACTATAATTATAATAATATTATTTCATCAGTTGTAACAAATGTACCATACTAATGCAAATCACTGTTACTAATTGGACAAACTGTGTATGTGAGGGGGGTATATGGAAATTCTGCATTTTCTGCATGATTTTTCTGTAAACCTATAACTTCTCTAATAAAATTAAATAAAAAGTAAATTATAAGAAAGAATAATATGTGATCTATTTTTTGTTGATTTTAACGTTTCATTTTGAAATATACACAGGAAGTTGCAAAAATAATACAGAGAGGTCCCATGACCCTTCCTCCAATTTCCCCAAATGGTTCCATTTCAAAACCAGAAAACTGACATAGGTACTGTGTGTGTGTATAGTTCTGTGTCATGTTATCACACACGTAGATTCATGTAACCACTGCTGCAATCAAGATTCTGCATCTCTCTTGGCTACCCCTCCACATTCACGCCCATCCCCTTCCCTCCCATCATCCCTAACCCCTGGCAGACAGTAAGTTGTTCTCCATCTCTACAATTTTGTCATTTTGAGAATGTTCTGTAAATGGAGCCATATAGTATGTGACCTTTTGAGATTGGATTTTTTTTCACTTGGCATAATGTCCTTGAGATCCATCCAAGTTGTTCCATGTATCAAGAGTTTGTTCCTATTTATTAAATAGCATTCCATGGATGATCAGTTTTTTAAAAAAATTAGGAAATACAGAAAATATACAGAAAAATAGAAACAGAAAATCCCAAGCCCCCAGATTTGGGGGACAGGGTCCTTGGTTTCCTTCTTGCCCAGATCAGGAGTGGCTTAGCCCTGGTTCTGGCTGGGGCTGACCCTCTGCAGACCCAGTTGCAAATATGGGAGTGATAAGACAGGGAGAAGACAAGGCCCTTGGCCCCAGGCTCCACTGCTCCCTCTGTGCACCCTCTGTGCGGCTCCATCTGGCTGCTGCTGACTCTCTCTTTGCAGCTCTGTGTCTTTTTCTTTGTCTCTTTCTTCTCGCCCTGTTTGTCTCCATCTGCCTCTCTGAGTCAGTCTCTCTTTTTCTCAAACCACAAAACATGACTAGATGCAATTTCCATTGAGTGCAAAATCTTGTGTCTGTGTTTCATTATTCTGTCTGGAGTTGTACATGTTTTCAATTGCATAATTCCCTTCCTTCTTTATTTTCTCCCCAAGACTTTCTCCCACATAATATGAGCATTTGGGGGCCAGCTTTTGACGGTTCTGTCTTTGAATGCTGTGAAAAGTAGAGCGAGTGCCTCTTTCAGCTCTGCACCACCAGGGAAGCTTGCTTAGCAAGTTCCTTGGGGTTCCTGCAGCGCTTCATCCCTTAGAGCAGTCCTAAGGGAGGAGCAGCCTTTTACCAGCTCATGAGAAAGCTAGAGGTACGGTTTTACCCCTTGCCGTGGAAGAGTTCAAAGACCATTCTCATGGCTGGCTCTAGACCCTCATCCCCACTGGCTGCCCCAGCATCTACTCCAAACTCATCTCCACCAACCCTATTCATTCATTTATTCTTTCAGTCCTATACAACTAAGCAAGAGAGATTCTTGCTCTCATAGCCAGTACAGTTTTGAAATTGGGTTGATAGAAAATAACCTAAATATCCAGCAATAAGAGAATTGTTAAGTATTCGTAAGATGTCCTATAGGGTCAAATATAACAAAGTCATTAAAATCATTATTTGGAGAGTTTCAGAATGGAAAATACTAATGATTTGCTGTTAGGATCCTAATTCTGTAAAAATACATACGCAAGGAAAAATGGCCTAAAAGACATTAAAGTGTTAACAGTTCTTATTTCTGGATTGTGGGAGTAAAGACAACTTTTAACATTTTTCTCAATGTTCACAATAAACATATTTTATCTCTATAATCAGAAAAAAAATAAGCGTAATTAAAACTCCTTGAGCTCTTCTGAAAAGAAAGTCATTTCGACAGCTCTTCAGCCAAGTAGTGTTATGGGGGTGCAGCCCCTCCCTATCTCCAAACTCCATGGGGAGGGCAGACCACCACCCAGGCACCTTTCGTTGAGCCCTGGCTCCTGCCATTGTGGTGGGTGGGTGGAAAGCCATGCTCTGCATCGCCTCTGCACGGCTGCCCTGCCCCTGCTCCTCGGCCGTGCTTTTAGATGGAGTTTGCAGAGTAGGTGGGTCCTGCCTGAAGCCTCTGCATCTCTGCACTCTGCTTCTGAAGCCAGTTCCCGCTCCGCTCCTCAGATGCAGTGTTAGAAAAGTAAATTAGGTGATCCCCCCACCTCCACTCCTGGCCCTGCACACCCAGCACCCACCCTTCGCTCAGAACAGATGTGCAGCCTGCCCCCTGCTGAGAGCTCCTGTGGACACCTGCCTTCCCGATGGAATGCGTATGCGCGGCACCTAGAGCGCCCTGGTTCCGGGCCAGTGTGCTGGAAAGAGCACTGGAAGCCTCAGCTCTGCCATTAGCTCCTGCCCAAGAAAAGGGACCCAGCAATCCCATTTGCCACGAGGAAAGTTACACGCAGGGTCTGGAGCACATTTTTTTTTTTTTTTTTTTTTTGACAAAGGGATTTTTTAGCTAGTTCCGAGTACAAGCAATAGCCTGTGGTTCGGCTGCCTCAGAATGGCTGAGTCCTGGGATCTGCAGCCCGTCTGCCCTGGTGTGAACCCCAACTCCACCACCTTGATCAAGTTTCTTTCCCTCTCTGTGCCTCAGTTTCCTCATCTTAAAAATGAGGGGTAATAATAATACCTCATAGGAAGCTGGTACATGTAAAGCCCTGAGCACAGTGCCTGTCTCAAAGGAGCCCGCAGGGAATATTAGCTATTCGTCCTATTATTGTGCAATGTGGTCTCGGGCAACGGAAGGCAGGATATTTGACCTTGGGGCTCTCCTAGAAAAGCCCGGATGTAAGTCTGTGTGATGAATGCCAGATGAGGATTACCAATAAAAAGCCCTGCCCCAAATCCATTCGTGAGTGAGTGGGTACAAAAAATTACAGGGTCCGGCCCTTAGCAGGAATGGTGGGGGGAGGGCTGGCCCGAAGGCCACGGCCTGCGCTTGGCCTGGAAGGACAAGAGCCGTGGAGTCCCAGAGGGCAGATGGCACAGGCTTGCTCAGAAAACGTGCAATCCTAGCTGGGTCAGGCGGGCCAGGGGTGGGGTTGGGACAGGGGATATTTTTGGGTCCATACCTGGGGTGCCGCCCCTTTTACGATGGTCTGTTCTTGTCACACCCTGAAAGACAGACAAATGAGGGACGAAGACTGGGCTTGGGAGAGGAGCTCATGTCGTGGCTCTCGGGTGGGTGGAGCTGCGACCCGAATCCAGGGCTTCCTCCCACCTTCCCCAGAGCCCTAGGCGCAGGGCTAACGCCTCAGAGGGGACACCTGGCTCTGGACCAGAGGGAGAGGCTGAGGGAAACCCAGCCCCAGGTGTGCGAGAGGCCCGGCGCGCACCGGGCAGCCACGTGGGAAAGAGCAAAAAGTAGGTTAGTCATGCGGGAGACAGAGCGTGAAAGAGTCACCTTCCAGGAGGGCGGGAAAGGAGGCACGCAAAGCCCCTGGGGAGGGGTGGGGGCCGGGAAGAGCGGGGTGGGGGAGGGGAGGGCTGCGCTAACAGCGCTCCCTCCTCTGCCCGCGGCGCTGGGGGAGCCTCGAGCCTCGGCGGGGCCGGGTGGGAAAAGGGAGCATCCAGAGGGCTTGGGCCTGGTCGGAGGAGGGCAGGGACCCTACTGGTTTTCTTTACCACTGGCTGACACTGGGAGCCTAGGGCAGTGCGCATAATGGGCATATTTGTCTAAGCCTTCGTGGGCCCTTGATTTTAGGGACTCTGATTTATAACTGCATTGGTAGAAAGACACACATATTTAAGACAAATATATTATTAACACGTGGAGGTGTGAGGGTGCGGGCAAACCCTAGGAAGAGCAAAATGTCCCATGAGGTGGGACAGCAGGTGGCAGGAGATGGAGAAAGAAAGTTGTTTGGAGGCCAGGACACCCACAGTCTGGCATGGAGTCCCTGGGAACTGGTGAGAATGGTGGACTGGTGGACCTCAGTTCCAGAGGCTCTGCCAGGAATGGTGATCGGTACCTGCTAAAGTCTCTCCCAGCTCTAGGGACTCCCCTGCACTGGCTCCGCCGAGGCTGGGGTGGAGATGTGGGAGGAATTTCCTCTCTATAGTGCAATGTGGAGCTCCTTTGGCTGGAGGGGCCTTTTCCTTGAACCGCTTCTCAGAAGGGCTTCTGATCCTTGAATAGATGGGATGTGGGACAGTTCGGTGGAAAAGCTTGGGTTCAAGTTTCCGAGATGCTACCTGTGAGCTATAGGACCCTGGGCCTTTGTGAACCTCAGCTTCTTGACTCCTAGAAGATGGAGCCCCTCTCTGGAGGGCTGTTATGAGGATTAAAGGGGATAATGTACAATTGCAGTCACCCCTCGGGCTGAAGTGTGGTTTGCTGGCCTGGCGGGGGAGCAGCCGCGGCAGGCCAAGCCGCTGCCCCCACAATAGGGTGGCTGGTCGGGCTCACCGCCACCCCTGAAGGGAGCTCGGCATGGGCGCAGAGTGCCCTCGGGTCTCCCCTTCTCGGCAGCCATGCTTCCGCGGCCGCCCCTCCTCCCGGGTGGCGCCACACGATGCCTGTGGGGCAGTACCCTTCTTCTTCTTTCTCCCTGCGCAGGCGCAGGGCGGAAAATTCCAGTCTGCCCTTTTCCCTTCCCCCGACAGCAGCAACAGCCAGGCGTGGGCGGGAAACTCAAGTCTGCCCTCCACCCCAGCAACAGCAGCCACCAATCCCTAAACCCTGCCCCTTCCCCCAGTAACAGCAACAGCCAATCCCTAACCACCACCCCTCCCCCATCCAGTACCGCCCACTGACCTTTCGCCGGCAACCAATCAGAACAGGGCGTGGCTTCGACCAATCAGCCTTCCCCAGCCCCTATAAAACTGTTGCCTCTCCCTCAGTAAAGTGGACTTGCGTGTTTACCTTGTCTCCGTGGTAGTTTTTCTGCCGTGCGCCCTCCAGTCCTGAGAGCCCCCGACAAGGGCCTGGCCTCCCTTGTCCCCAGTTCGTCGCCTGCTTCTCTGGGCGACCCCTTCGTCGCCAGCTTCTCCGGGCGACCCCTTCGTCGCTGGCTTCGCCGGGCGACCCCGTCAGCCGAACCGCGCAACCCCTTGTGAGACCAATCCCTCGTCTGCTGCCGGACCGACCCCTCGTCCCAAGCGGGACCGACCCCTTGTCCGCAGCCAGATCCCACCTCTACCGACCGAGCAAGCCGCCGCATACAATGCTAGGACATGGCCCCAGACACAGCGGGGCCTCCCAAGGGGGTAACAGTTAAATGCATTTGTTCCACCAGGGCTCACTGAAACTCTCCCAGGCCTGGACCTTCTGTGAGCACCGTGGTGTGCTGGCAAGCATCGCAGGAGCCCTGCCCTCCAGGAGCTGCTGCTTTGCCTGGTACCTTTTCCTGAATCATTGTGTCCGTGCTGGCCTACTGCTAACCAGGACTGGATCCTGCCCCGGCGACTTCCTGGTTGGTCATAGTCCAAGCAAGGCCATGGTAAGCAGAGATTCTCTGGGACGTCGTCATCTCTAGCCAGAGCCTCGAAACCCAGGATTCCAGGACAGGAACCTGCCAACCTGTACCTTACGACTTCGGTAGCAAGACTTCCTCATGCTGTACAGTCCTTTTCACATCCCCACCAAAGTCCCCTGGGGGCGGGTCAGGGATTATGCCCCCGGTTTACAGATGGGGAAGGGAGGTGATAGACTCACTGGAGAGCTAAGACCTGAGCTCTCCTTGGTCTGACTTCAAAGCCCAGTGCCTTCTGGACTGCATGGCACGACCTCTGAGAATGGGGGTGAGTTGGGGCAGAGCTGGGGACCTGTGAACCTAAGGGAGATGTGGCATCACAAACAAAGGTGATGCACGTCCTCTTCTCCTGAAGACATCCTCTGACCCTCCAACCTTTGACAGGTCCAGCCAGTCCTGCCAAAGAGACGCACTCTGAGGCGTGCCAGGTAGAGTCCGGGATTTTAAATCACGGACGCCCAGGGCCAGGGTGGAGCCCAGAGATTTCCAGGCCTGGCCCTCATCCACTGAATGGGCAAAGGTTTACGGCTGTCTTTATAGGCACCACATTGGGCACTGAGTGAGTAGTGCCCCTCCACCATCTGGAAGCTCAGTCTAGGGCAGTTTCTCCACCGGGCACCATGGACACAGTAGATAATTCTATATTATATTCTATAGTGCTCTGCACTAGAGTGTATGTAGCAACATCCCTGGCCTCCACCTACTAGATGCCAGTAACACCCCCCCAACTGTGACAACCAAAAATGTTTCCAGATATTGCCAGATGTCCCCTGGGGGGAGGGAGCAAAATCGCCCCTGGTCTGGGGGAAGCAGATGTATAAACCAGTCATTTTGATGACTACAGCGTGCTGGAGGCCATGGCGTCAGGAGTGAGCCTGGGAGCCATGTGGGCACATAAGAGGGGAATGGGCAAGAGAGAGGAGGCTTTTGGGGAACCGGACCCAGCAGCAGGAAGGTCAACTCTGTATAGAAGGTTGCCAATAGGGCTGGGACTCCACCCCATGGTCCCTGTGCCTTGCTTCAATGCTTCCCTTACGGGCACCTCCCTGCTTCTCCCCAAGCCCCTCCACCCTCCTAAGAGCTGCTGATGGAGGCGCCTTCTGCTCTGGGAAGCTGGTTGCCTTGGTTGGCGCAGTCTGGCCTTTTCGGGCCTGGCTGGGTCTCACAGCCTTGCCGCAGAGGAGGTGCCCAGTAAGCTTTCATCCATGTTCAGCAGGCTCTGCTCGTCCCCTGCGCTAGCCCTCTGACAGCTGACTGGGTGGCCACTTAAATACAGCACTTGTGCTAAGAACAATACTTCAGCCAAGTGCTTCAGTGCATTTCCAGGTCCCCCACTCCACGGAAGCCACAGTGTGGGAAGGAAAAAGCTCGGTTGCTTCTGAGCTTTCAGACTGGGTTCTCCTGGCTCTGCCCCTTACCAACCGTGTAACCCAGACATGAGCCCTCTGTTCCGCAGACCCTCTACTTCCTTATCCATGTAGTGAGCACGACCAGCCCTTCCCAGTCTCCTCAGTGTCCAGGGAGCCCAATGAATATTTTGTAGGAAAATATTTTGTAAACAAAAAAGTTTATGTGTTCATTATTTTCAGTTTCCAGGAGGCATTGGGGGTCAGTGTTCTTGCTTTATCTTCCTTTAAAAAATTATGATTGTGAGTAGTCATCTACGCACTTAACAAATAAGTATTGAGCCCCTACTATATAAAAAGTTCTCAGCAGTGGACACATCAAGTGGGGAATAGATAATAAGAGAAATAAATGAAGTAGAGGAGATAAGATGGTGATAAATGCTATAGGACAAAACATAATTGTGTGGGGAACTGGGATTGAACTTTAGGTAGAGAGGTCCCCTCCAAAAAGTGGCAGCTGAAGGAGTAGCTCACAAGCGTCATTCCAGGCAGAGAGAGCAGCACAGACCTCAGGGAGGAAGTCAGTGTGGAGGGCATGGAAAAGGGGCTGGGAAGGGCAGGTGGGGGGGCGGCAGGTGGCGTGTGGCCGCGAGGACTTTGGCTGTGGGAACTTCAGCTGTGTCTCTGAGCTGGGATGCTGGCAGTGGGTTCTGAGTGGAGGAGGGAGAGGGTCTGACTTAGGTCCAACAGAGGCAGCTACATGGAGGACAGATGTACCCAGCCCAGCAGTGTGCCAGGTGTTTCATGTGCTTTGTTGTTAACCCTCCCCAGAACCCGGTAAGAAAGCCAATTCTGCCGTGCAGGTGGTGGAGGGACTTCCTTGGGGACTGGGGCTGGGATCTCATGGTTAAATCCTCGACAAGCCAGAACTGGAATCCCAGGCTCTTGGGCATCTAAGCACTTGATATTTCCACGAGGCTATACCCCATCCCACCCTAAATCCTTACTGAAACAAGCAAGGTAAGTTTCAAAGTGAGTTAAGATTATTTCTGCCACACTACAGAGTGATTGCTCAAGACTTACTCATCTCTTCTGTATTAACTGTCATTCCAATAAATGCCCTTGGACTAGGAAAAAAAAAGGGGGGGGGGAGGGGAGCAGAAAAAAATTGCTAGAACCAGGAATCCTGAGTTTCAGTGTGCATTCTCCTATATTATTTGTGCTTGACCTTCTAGGTTTTCCCATCCTTAATATCCCTGACCTGCCCTCCTCAAGGTGGCAGTGAGGACAGAGAAGACAGAAGAATCCGGCAGAGGAGGTGGTGCCTCAAGAGCCTACCAGGCTGCAGAGGAGGCTAAGTGCCCCTAGGTGGCGCAGTGTTTCTAGGCTGAGTTCCCAGCAGCTGAGGCCGAGGGGTAGGGTGATTTGGGGGAGACTGAGGGGCAAAAATCAGAGTGGAAATGAGTGAAATGGGAGTTCAAGGTGAAAGTCTGTAGCCGGTGACCCCTGCTGTTCCTCCAGTGGGCAACGTGGAAGCTAGTGGTGCAGGGATACCCACCATCCTGGTGGTCAGATCCTGGGGCTCTTGGCCCTTGGGATTGTGGGATGTAGGCCAGGAGTGTATCCAGTGCAATGTCCATTTATTTTACAGACGAGGAAGCTGAAGGCCAGAGAGGAGGGGGCTTGCCCGGTCACCTGGGAGTCAGGGACAGAGCTGCTGCCAGCTGGTCTCTCTACTGATTAAATGCTCCCTGGTGGGAGGCGGGTGGTGCCACCCCCTTACGTTTGGCTCATTTCTCCTAAAGGGTGGCCTTCCCCCCCTCCCAGCGTTTCTTCCTGGGCTTGCCCTCCTTCCTCTGCCTCTGCAGGTGCTCTCAGGACAGGCTGGGAGAGCAACCATTTGCTCCTGATATAGAGAGTCACATCTCTGTGCTATAGGCAAACACTGGCCAAGGGTCAGGAGACTGTCACTACCTTGGGCACGTGACTTTTCTCTCGCTGGCCTTCTGTTTCCTTATCTGCAAAGTGGAGGGGGCCAGTGGTGGGACCGAAGGAGTGGGCTGGGCTGGACAGTTTCTAGCTTGGACATTCTGAGTTGCACTTGAAGCTCCACTTTTGGTCCATCAGGGAACAGGTGGGGGAGGGAAGGGCTTCAGTCTCTCATGTAAAAAACATGGGGGGTGGGGGCGCGGGTTGGACGGATGATGTGTCATTTTGGCTCTGCCATTCCAGCTTGGCAAGGATGAGAGGCAGCCACCATGGCCAGAGGGCCAGAGCCCTCACCTCTGAACTGCCAACACAGGATGACTGCCCCCTGTCCCGGGGGGCACAGACCTGCTCCCCTCTGTGGCCTCCAGAGAGGCCGCATGAAGTGGAACTGCCAAGCCCCCCAGGGAGACTGGCCTCCTTCCGAGCTGGCTTCTGAGGCACCGGAGGAGAAGCTTTTCCTCCCCCTTGCAGAGCTGAAGCCCATCTGCACATCCAGAGGGTGTTCCTTCCTGCGCTTGATTACTAACCGTCTGCCTCCTTGGCCAGACGAGCCTCTCGGTGACCTTGGGTTCTTTCCAACATCAAATCCTCCTTCAAAGGAAGCAGGAGATTGGTCACCACTGAAGAAATTCGGAAAATGACAGCTGGAGGAAAGGGTCTTTGGGGAAGGGAGGAAAACACCCACTTCTTGTCAGCCCGCCATGTGCTGGGCCCGCACTGTGCAGTGCCGGCCCCTTCCGCATATTAACTCATTTAATCCCATCACCATCAGTGAGGTAGTATAAACCCCTGTTTTCAGAAGAGGAACTGTCAAGGATCTGAGTTATTTCTCTCCGCAGTTGCACAGCTAGGGAATGGTGGTGCTGGGGTTTGAGCCAGGGCTCTGACTCCAGCGCTGCTCTCGTCCGCCGCAGCCACATCGAGGTGGGTCAGAGAGCCAGACTTCTGGCTCCTGCTTTGTAACTGAAGGATTGTGATGGCTAACCCTTAAGAGGGCTTTTTAGTTTCAAAGTGATAACTCTATGGTATCTTACTTGATGCTCAGTTTAGCCCATTGTACAGATGAAGACACCGAGGCTCTCATAAGTCTAGTGACTTGCCCGATTGGGATCACACAGTGACTGGGCCAGGTTTTTTGACCCCAGAATCTGTGTGGCTCACAAATACAGCTGATTCCTCAACAAAGACAAGCCTCTTCTCTTGCAGTCATTTTCCCAGTCTATGAAAATAAGGGTTGGATTAGATTAGTAGGCAATCAGTAGTTCTTAGACCTTTTTATTTCCAAAGAAATTGTGGAACCCATAAAGTTTGGCAACTTAAATTTTTTCCAAGTAAGAACAGTTAAAACAACAACAACAACAAACATTCCCCTTCAAAACATTAAGAGGATATAATTTCAGTGTAGCAGGGAGAAAAAAAAAAAGAAGTAACTGAGAACAGAGTTCCTCTTAGGAATTACTAAGTGCGCTTAGTAGAACCCCTTGGTGAGCTGTTGTGGTTGTACCTAATAGCAGTCTGGGCCTGGCTGGAGTGGGCCAGAAGGGAAATGGAGCTAGAGTAACTCTCTGCAAAGGAGATGATTTGGAATGGAGGGCTCAGAAGGGTGAGCAAGCTGGTGATGTGAAGAGGAGAGGCTGCAAGAGACAGAGCAGGAGGTCGGAGTCCCAGAGACAACCCGTGAGCGTTCCCGGAGCGGGAGGCCGAGAATGACCAAGGGCCTTGCGAAGGGGATGTCTACTCTCCACTTAGCCTGGCAGGTACCTGCTTTACTGGTGTTAGCCATCCCCCTGAGACTCAGCTCTCCAAACTGCCCTTTCATGTTGCAGGCGCTCAGGGAAAGGGACCTTGGCACTGGTGCTTCTTAGTCTGACGTGGCAGGGCTGGGTGGGCCTGAGTTTGACGCCCAGCTCCGCCACGTAGAGGGAAGTTACATGAGCTTGCTAAACTTCAGTTTTCTTATCTACCAAACATATACAATATTCCTTACCTGAGAGGTTGATGTAAAGAAAAAGTAAGACCATGGATTTAACATTGACCCTGGACACAAGCTCTTAATAAATAGTGACTGAGCCTATTGACCATGTTTTTCAGATATTTACAATTTTCCTTACTGTGACAAGCTTGTAGGAGATGCTTGTTCTGTTTGGGGCAAAGCTTTTGCTACTGCTAAATCCAGTAGGGTTTCAAGCAAGAGTCTTCTGGAAGGAGAGGGAGTGGGTGGGGCACGAGACTTGACACCTCTCCCCCCACCCCAGCCCTTCCTGCCTTCAAGGCTGAGTGCTGCCTACCGCTGAGGTTCTGCTGCCTTGGAAAGGACAGTGTCTCCTTCCAGGGCTGAGCCCCGAGGGCAGGGATTCTGCCAAGGACAGACTGAGGGCTGGGAGAGGAGAGGGAGAGCCCAGAGAGGAGGAGGGGGCGTGAGTAGGAGGAGATAGGAAGATGAAGGAAGGGTGCTTTCCGGGATCACAGTCAGCAGCAGAGGCTGCGAGAATGTGCACGTGTGCGTTTGCACTCACACATGACTGTGTAATCAAGTTTACAGGCACGTGTGTGCCTCAGGTAGTGTGTGCATGTGTGGGCTGTGACTATGAATGAGCGTGTGAACCAGTCGACGGATGAGCATGTCAGTGAGTGGCCACATGCGAGCGGCTGGCAGTGTGTGTGTGTGAAAGAAGTTCACAAGCACATGTGCCGCGAGTCAGCTTGGGTGTGCTGGGCTAGAGTGTGAGGTCGACTGTGTAACACCCTCTGAGTGAGTGGGAGAGGAGGCACCTCTGCCCTGTAAGAGTATCTGGGCAGGATTCCGGCTAACAGTGTACCCCTGACACGTGGGATGCACCAAAGGAGGGACGCTCTGCAGCCTCCGTGGGGAGCCCCTGACTCCCCACCCCACCCCCACCACCTGACTGTGTCTCCCTCCTGGTCCATATCAGCTGTGGCAGCACCACCCACTCCTGAGCAGCGGCGGGGGGCCTCATGAGCTGGGGGTGGGGGCAGGAGAAAGGAAGGACGGGGAGGAGGAGGAGGAGTGACCGGAGTCCTAGCCCCTACCCTTGGTGCTGCCAGGGAAACGTCCTCCTCCCACCCCCCCACCCCCAATCACCGAGATTCCTGCTGTGAGGGAGAGAGGAGCCCTCCGTTTCCATGGCAACATAGCAGCCCTGCTTCTCAGCCTGAGCCCAGGCTTCTCTGAGCCATGGAAGGAGTGGGAAGAAAGCCCCTCCTCAGGCTTCCGAGTCCCCCACCAGGTGCCCTCACCTCTGCACACACCCCCAACCCCGAGAACCCGCCTTGCTCCTTCGGTGCTCCTGGGCCTGTAGGGACCCCTGAAGCACAGCCACCCCCACTGCCGCTCCTGGGGACTGGGGAGGTGTGGCCTGCCAGGGAAGGACCCGATCTGAGCACGAGCTCTGGGCCCTGGCAGGATGGGCTTGAATTCCAGTCTTTGCCTGTCAAACCATCCTAATATTACTACCGCTCAGGGTTCACGTGAGCAGCAAATAAAATAGTGCTTGTGAGAGGCCTGTGTAAATTCAGAGTGCGGGAGGAGTGGGCGTGGGCGGGGCACTCTCGTGTGCCCTTGGTGGAATGCAAACCAGCCCAGATCTTTGAAGAGGCAAACTTCCCCCTACGACTCCACTTCTACTTCTCTCTCCCACAGAAACACGTGCTCAGAGACATGCACGTGAGCATGTGCACTGCAGGGTGCCCGCTCATGGGGAAAAATTGGAATCAGCCCCAATGTCCATCAATAGAGAAGTGGTTCAAGGAATCATGGTACCTCCATTGTCTTAGAGCTGTCACAAAGGGGGAGCCCCGGTGCGCTGACATGGCGCCATCGTTGAAACCTATTGCTAAGTGAACAAACCAAGCCGACGAATGGTAGAGTGATCCCATGTATTTTTTTTTTCTTTACTTTTTTTAATTTATGTTTTATTATTTTTAAAAATATTACATTCAAAAAATATGAGGTCCCATTCAACCCCACCGCCCCCACCCCCCACTCCCCCCACAGCAACACTCTCTCCCATCATCATGACACATCTATTGCACCTTGTAAGTACATCTCTGAGCATCGCTGCACCCCATAGTCAATGGTCCACATCATAGCCCACACTGTCCCACGTTCCATGGTCCAGTGGGCCCTGGGGGGATCTACAATGTCCCGTAATTGACTGTGAAGCACCATCCAGGACAACTCCACGTCCTGAAAACGCCTCCCCATCTCATCTCTTCCTCCCATTCCCCGCACCCAGCAGCCACCATGGCCACCCTTCCCACACCCATGCCACATTTTCTCTGTGGACATTGGATTGGTTGTGTCCATTGCACATCTATGTCAAGTGGGGGCTTAGATCCCATCTATTATACGTTGTTTTCAGAATGCGAGCATAGGTAAGGACGCACATCGTGAAGGGGACCTCCGCGGTCAGGACAGATTGTTGGCGGCGGTTACTTGAGGGGGAGTGGAATTGGGGAGGGGAAGAGTGAAATGAACTCTGACACTCTCCTCTATATCTCTGAACTGTTTGCTATCTTATAGCAAAGGCAGTCCTGATTACATACAATCATGTAGCAAATGGTGTGTGTGTATAACACTTTAAAAGTTGTGCGTCACTATTGTTATTATTGAAGAGAAAAAACATGCAGGAGACAACCCAAGATCAGGACAAGAGTCCAGAATCCAATACCAGATTGGTTCACAGGGAGAGAGGGAGGGAGGAGGAGAGCTGGGTCTTAAAGGACTTGGAGCCGAGGGGAAGGCAGCCTGAGTGTGAGCGGAAGCTGGGAAGTGAGGAGCACACTCCTGCAGCAGTAGAAAGCAGGCGGGCCTTGGTCGCAGGTTTTGGCTCCCATCCTGGCCAGCTCTGAAGCAATGATCCTGGGCTGATCGCCTTCATGTAGATGCACACCTCCCTGGACCAGTGCGAAGCTCATCTGGCATTAGTAGAGGGGACACTGTAAAGCATTGTATAGGTATGAGTTATGAGTGTCAGTTTCTTAGGGGACAGCGAGGAGACAGAGCTGGCTGTCGTCTGGGTGTTTGCCAACTCTTGGTCAACCCTGGTCCACCCTTGAGGTTGGGGCTCACATGCAAGGAATTAGGAGCGACATTGTGCCAATCATAGGTTAGATGTTTTAATACGTTATTCGGTCTTCACAGGTACTGTGTGACATAAGCGGTATGATATCTAATTTTACATGTGGGGAAACAAGCTCAGAGAAATTCAGTTCATTCATTCATGTGACAAACACTGATTGAATTGCTCCCATGGCAGATGTGGTTCTAGCTGCTGAGTGAGTGAAAAATCCCTGCCTTCATGGAGCTTACAGCCCTGTAGGAGAGACAGGTGATAAAACAAATACACTAATGTCTAGTGGTGATGTGTGCTACGAAGAAAATAAAGCTGAGCAAGGAAATTGAGTGCCAGGAGATGGTAGGACAGGTCACTCTCACTTTTGAACAATTATTATTAACTGTAATTTTTATGGGTATAACTGCAGATTCATATGCTATTATAAGAAATAATACAGAGAGATCCCTTGTACACTTTGCCTAGTTTCCTCCAATGGTAACATCTTCCAAAACCATAGTGTAATATGAGAATTAGGATATTGACATTGATATAAGCTCCAAACTTTATTCAGATTTCCCCAGTTTTACTTACACTCATTCAAGTTCTATATGTTTGTTTTTGTTTGTTTTAGTTTTTAGTTTATTTATTTATTTCTCACCCCTTCCCCCCCACCCTAATTGTCTGTTCTCTGTGTCTATTTGCTACATCTTCTTCTTTGTCTGCTTCTGTTGTTGTCAGCGGCACGGGAATCTGTGTTTCTTTTTGTTGCTTCATCTTGTTGTGTCAACTCTCCGTGTGGGCGGCACCATTCCTGGGCAGGCTGCACTTTCTTTCGCACTGGGTGGCTCTCCTTACAGGGTGCACTCCTTGCGCGTGGGGCTCCCCTACGCGGGGGACACTCCTGCGTGGCATGGCGCTCCTTGCACACATCAGCGTTGCATGTGGGCCAGCTCCACAAGGGTCAAGGAGGCCCGGGGTTTGAACAGTGGATCTCCCATGAGGTAGATGGACACCTAATCACTGGGCCAAGTTCTTTTCCCTTCTATATGGTTTTTATGTGTGTATGTGGTACCAGGGCCGGGGATTGAACCTGGGGCCTCATATGCAGAAAGCTGGCACTCAACCATTGAGTTACATTGGCGCCCCTGAGTTGTTTTTGTTTGTTTGTTTGTTTGTTTGTTGTTTGGGTTTTTTTTTTTTTTTTTTAGGAGGCACTAGGGACCAAGCCCAGGACCTCCCATGTGGAAAGTAGGTACTCAACTGCTTAAGCCACATCTATTCCTCTCTCTACATTTTTATCACCTGTGTAGGTTCACATATACCACAGTCAACATTTCCGTCACCCCAAGGCTCCCTCTTATTACCCCTTTATAGCCATACCCACATCTCTCCTACTCCCTACCCCCTCCTTAACCCCTGGCGACCATGATTCTATCCTCTATTTCTATAATTTTTTCCCTTCAATAGAAATCATACCATATATAAACTTTTGGGATTGACTTCTTTTTTTCCCCCTCTAACCTTTGAGCAGAGAACAGAATGAAGCAATTGTGTATACATTCTGAGCAAAGACAGTAGCCTGTGCTAAGGCCCTGAGGTGGAGCATTCTTCTTGTAATCAAGGGACAGCAAGAAGGCAGGTGTGGTTGTGGTACTGTGAGCAAAAGAGGGTGGGTGAGGATGGAGAAAAGTGAGGGATGGGGGAGCTGTAGATTGTATGGAACTTCAGAGGTCAAAGCAAGAACTATTTTATTCTGTATGTGTTGGAAAGCCACTGGAGAAGTCTAACCAAGAAAGTGATGTGATCTAAGATTTAAGCTTTAAAAGGATCACTCTAGCCACTGACTGTAGAAGAGACTATAGGGACGTCAGTTGGAGTAGAGAGGTTAATTAGGAAGATAGTGTATAGATGTAGGTGAAAAGAGTCTTGGACCACAGTGGCAGCTGTGGAAGTGGTAAGCTGCAGTTAAACTTGAGATATATTTAAAAAGTAGTACCAACAGGGTCTGCTGTTGGATTGGATATGGGGTATGAGAGAGAGAGAGGAATAAAAGATGACTCCGAGACTTTGGGCCTGAGCAACTCAGTTAATGTTGGTGCCATTTACTGAGATGGGGAAGACACGGGAGGAGCATGTTTGGAAACAGGACTCATTTTAATTTTGAGGTGCCTTTAGACATCTAAATGGAGACATCAAGTAGGTAGCTGGATATATGAGATGAGAGTTCAGGACTGAAAATATAAATTAGGAAGTTGTCAGCATATAAGTGTTATTCAAAGGATGGGGATAGGATGAGATCACTGAGAAAGAGTATAGACAGAGGAGAGATGAGGTCCCTGGGTGCTTCAGCATATGCAGGTCTGGAGAGGAGAAAGACCCAGAAGCTTTGCCTGGTATCACCCTGGAAGAGATTCTCCTTCTGTCAGGCTCCAAGGGGCATTGTATGAAGCCGTGGTTCTCAGAATCACCCGGAAGGCTTGTGAAAACACAGGTTGCTGGGCCCATACACTTTGAGGACCACTGTCTAGGGCAGGGGTTTTTATCCAGGGTTGGGGGCCCATGGAAAGATCTCAGAGGGTCCATGAGCTTGAATTGAAAATTCACAAAATCATTATTCTTATGGGGATGTGCTGGAGCAGGTATGGTATATTTAAGGGGGACTTGGTAAGGGGTCCGTGCTTTACACCTGACCGGCAAAGGGGTCCGTGGAACAAAGACCAGGGGGAGCAAATATTGCAGCAAGAGCACAGATTTTGGAATCAGGTAGACCTATTTTCAGTCCAGGCTCTACCACTAACTTGCTGTGCGATCTTGGGCAAGACTGTGCCTCTTCCTGAGCTTCAGTATCCTTATCTGAAAAATGGGGCCAACAATACCTGTGACTCAGGGTTATTGTGAGAGCCAAACCAGTTAACGCGGTCAGCATCTGCACTGAGTCTAGACAGGCTGGGGTTCAGGAGATGTGGTATCTAACCTGGGATGGGCACTGGGGCGGACAGGAGTGAGCCTGGGACCCGCCTACGCAGATAGCTCCAGGTTGTTAGCACTTGGGGAGATAGACTTCCTTTTTTTGAGGGGGCCAGGTACCACAGATTGAACCCGGGACCTTGTAGGTAGGAAGCAGGCCCTCAACCACAGAGCTGCAACCACTCCCCCGACCTTTCTCTCTGAAGAGAGGCAGTGCACCTTGCCCCTGGGCTCCTGCTGTCCTCAAAGCCCTTCTGCCCTTGCACAGTGCACCAAAGGGCCCTTCCTGGCCCAGGTTCTTAGAGAGAACTCTTGTTTCTTCATCTGCACCTGTCCCCAGTGGCTGCTCCCTCCCCTCTCCCATCCACTCGTCTCTCATTCCCCCGGGAAAGGGGGCTTGGCCTGTCAGCAAAAGTCTGGCCTGGAGTCAGGCCATCTAGGGCATGGTGGCCAGGGACAGGAGCAGTGAAACGTGGATTGTGCTGCCTGCCGAAGGCTAAATGGGGACTAGCACAAAAGAACATGGGAGAAAGCACCAGGTTTACAGCAGGGATGCGAGACATGCTCGTTTCGTTTCCTCCTTCTCGTCAATCTTTCCCCCACCTCACACCAAGGGCCTCCATCTCCGCTGGCTGCAGAACCAGCTGAGGTCCTAGATGTGCTGAGAGGAGGCTGCATCTTCCTCTCCCCCTCCCTCGCCCTGATGCTGTTTAATGCCGTTAACAATGGATTCATTAACTGGGATTAATCTCATATACCAGCTCTCTATCCCCTTGGCTATTAATCACTCACTTCATTAACAGGACAGCATTAGCCAACCTGGGAGCGGAGACATGGCACCCATACCAAGTACCTCTGTCTGCACCTTCTCATCTTTCTTTGCCCCTGGCTCATCTCCTCAGTGCCTTTCTGCTCCTGGCCCTGGTTCTGTCTCAGTCCCGCAGAGTGTATGCTTCTCTGTCCCCATGTTTCCCACTGTGAACTTGTCTCTGTCTCCCACACCTTCTAAGGGTCTATTTCTTTCCCCTTCTGATCCAGGGCCTAACACATAGTAGGTTCTCATGGAACATTGGCTGAACGAAGTGCTGAGAGATACAACTAAGGAGATGCCAGTTCCAGAAGGCTCATTTTTTAAAATTGCTTTTTCTGTTTACAATGATAATATATGCTCACTGTAGAGAATCCAAACAACACAAGAAAGGAAGAAAGGAGAAAATAAAAATTCCCTGAAATCCCCACCATCTCAAGATAATAACCTTTAACGTTTTGGCGAGCATCCTTTCAGATCTTGAGTGATATATATATAATTTTACCTAAATGGGATCATGCTATGCATGCTGTTTTGCAACCTGCTTTTCTACTCAACAATATGTTGTCAAAATCTTTCCATATCAGTGAATATAAATATACATCATACTTTTTAATGGTTGCATAGCATTCTGTTTTATGGAAGTAACATAACTGAGCCAATGGATCTCCTACTGGCAGACATTTATGTTGTTCCCATTGTTCCACTGATATATTCAACTTAGAGAGCAACATCTTTGTATATACACCTTTGTGCACTTGCCTAATTAATTCCCAGGGGTGGAATTTCTAGAGCAAAGGACTTGCACAATTAACAGTTCGGTACCATACAGCTTATTGGTTAAAATAGTGAACTCTGGACCAGAAGCCTGGGATTCAAGATCATTTTTGCCATTTCCTAGCCAAGTGTCTTTGGGCAAATTATTTAACATCCCTGGGCTTCAGTTTCCAGATCTGTAAAATGGGGCTAATAATAGGAGGTACCTCATGGGATTTCTGTTTGGATGAAATGATTACGTGGGAAGTACTTAGAACAAGCCTGCCGCATAGAAGGGCTGTGTGCATTAGCTAAACCCTTATGGGTAGAGAAACGCTGAGCCTGCTCACAGCTTCCCCACCAGCAGTGTGGGAGAGAGCCCGTTTGCTGCACCATTGCCGATGATAGATACCCTTTGTCAGGTTTTAAAAAAACTTTTGCCCACCTGGCAGATGAAAATTGACACCTCTTTTTTTAAAAACTTGCATCTCTTTGATTAGCATTGAACTGAAACATATACCAAGGTCTAATTGAGCATTCATATTTCCTTTGTGAGCCATCTGATCATGCTCTTCACCCATTTTTCTATTGGAGTATTTGTCTTTCTTCTTATTTGTGGGACCTCTTGTATATCAGAGATATTTTTCTACTTCATCCTGCCTTTTAACCTTATTTATTTACTTTTTCCTTCATACATATTTGGATTTTACATAGCTAAAATCAGGCTTTTATTTTACAACTTTTGTATTTCATAACGTCCTTAGAGAAGCCTCTTTTCTTTTAAATAATGCAAATTGTCACACTTTGCTTTAGTACTTGAATGGTTTCCCTTTTTACACTTTCTTTTATCCTTTTGCATTTATTTTTGTGTAAAGAGTGAAGCATGAGGGAAACGGACTTGGCCCAGTGGTTAGGGCGTCCGTCTACCACATGGGAGGTCCGATGTTCAAACCCTGGGCCTCCTTGACCCATGTGGAGCTGGCCCATGTGCAGTGCTGATGCGCGCAAGGAGTGCCGTGCCACACAGGGGTGTCCCCTGCGTAGGGGAGCCCCATGCACAAGGAGTGCACCCCGTAAGGAGAGCCACCCAGCACGAAAGAAAGTGCAGCCTGCCCAGGAATGGTGCTGCCCACACTTCCCGTGCCGCTGACGACAACAGAAGTGGACAAAGAAATAAGACGCAGCAAATAGACACAGAGAACAGACAACTGGGAGAGGGGGAGAATTAAAAAAAAAAAAAAAAAAAAAGAGTGAAGCATGAATCCAGCTTTATTGTTTTCTAAATGGTTGGTCAGTTGTCCCAGCAACATGTGTTTAGTCCAGGGGTTTTTGTTCTGTGGACCCCTTTGCCAGTCAGGTGAAAACCACAGACCCCTTACTAAGTCCACATTGTACTGTGTGTTATTTAATAAATATATCACATCTGCATGGACATGTCCCCACAAGAATAATGTTATTTTGAATTTCAATTCAAACTCATGGACCCCTTGTTAAGGTTTAGTTAATTTTTTCCCCCATTGAGGACCAGAGAAGAAACAAGGGTATGTCAGTAGTATTCTGAGGCAGAAATTGGTGCCAGTAAGCCAAAAGAGCAGTTCTGAGCAGGATTCCCGAGTCTGCCGGCAGCCACTTGCTGGGACATCCCTCTTCACTGTGCACTTGCCTGCCTCTCAGGAGCCGAGGCGGGATGTTAGAGGGACTTAGCCAGACCCCTCCCTAGCAGACCCCCTCCCAGAAGGCTCGATGTGCACAGGAAGGCCTTGTCCCTAGCTCTCGGCAGCTAAGAAAACTCTCCCTTGTTTTGGAGCCAAGAGTAAGTCGCCTTGTAACTTTGGATCCATGTCAGCTTCCCCTCCTGTTCCCTCACCCTGGTCATCCAGTCCCCCAGTCACAGTGATTTTTATTTCATCCATTCCATTTTCTTCATCTGCACTACCACTGTCCTGGTACTGAGCATCGACCCCAAGGCTGGCCCGGGAACCACCCCTTCTGGGGAAGACAGCCCCAGAGCCTCCACAGTCTGTGTGTATGTTTGGGAGCTGGGAGGGGCCAGGCAAGGGCCGGGAGCAGTAATTTAAAGCTTGCTTGTGTATAAAGTAGCCTGGATTTTCACCATCAGTGCCCCTGTGCTGGGATCTGTTTTGCCAGTGTGTCTAAGGCAGCATGGATTTGACTGTGCTCTAGGCACAGAGAGGGCTTTGTCTTGGAGTCCCTTGGCCAAGGGCCAGGCACAGGGGATCCTGGACGATGGCGAGGTGATGGAAATGTCTCTGTGGTCTGCTCTACCACCCTCCTCGTCCCTGGGCGCCAGCTCTTACCTGGCCTCCAATCCCCACTCCCATCCCTGGCTCATGGATACAGCTTGGCTCTGGGGCTGGCAGGCTTTGAGCCAGCAATGAACCAGGCCAGGCAGTCACCCTGTGGGCACTGAGGGTGGTGATGGCCCCGAGCCCCACGCAGCAGGCACAAATCGCGAGGCTGTCAGGAATGGGGGAAAGGCAGGACTGATGGGCTCAGGTCCTGGGTCTGGGTTCAAGATGATCAAATTTTACCATGCTTCATGTCCCCAGAAGGCTCCTGAGAAAACCTGGTCACCGGGACCCTCCGTGTGAGAGGGTTTGTGGATACATTTATTAATATACATGACTTGCTGGGACTATGCAGGAGGGTTGAGCTTCTGCATCACTCCCTGTCTATTTCTGATATTTGGGTGTGACCATTAGGCCTCTGAATTGTGGCTGAGCTCTGTAGGAATGTGAGTTTCGCATCCTGTGGTTGGATGTGGCTGTTCCCAAGGGTGCAGCTCTTGTGGCCTTGGAGCCTGCTGAGCCTCGTGTGTGGCTGCGCAACAGTGTGCGTATGGCTGCTGGAGAATGAGCCCAGGGTCTTGAGTTGGTGTATGCATGACTCAAACCAAGACTGGGGAAATAGGAGGGAAAGCAGGCTGAAAGGAAGGTGCTGGGTGTGATGCCTTTGAGGTGCTGGCAGAACATCAAGTGGAGACGTTTGTTAGAAAAGCAGGACTGGGACTCAGAGGAACGCGAAGGGCAGGGAAGGGCCTTGTCTCAGGCCACTTCCCAAGTGCTTTCAGATGACACACTCAGCAGCTTTATTAAGGGGATGTGGCATTTGGCTGGAATGAGGCAAACATGCACGTATACATCTCTGAAGGCCAAAAAGATACATACTGTGTGAATCCCAGCTGGACAGAGTTCAGTAGGAAATTTCCGAGGGTGGCTGGGATGGAATAAAACGTGCCCAGTGGTGAGAGTCTGGGGATACTTCCTGGCAGAGGTGGTCTTCAGTGGAATAGTTAAGGAAAGAGTGCAGATGGAAGAGGAGACTGTTCTGGTGGTAGGGGAGGGATTCTTAACAAGGGGTCCATGGAAAGATTTCAGGGGGTCTGTGAGCTTGAATCGAAAAATATCACCTTACTGTCTTTATTTTCTCTGAACTCTAACTGAAATCTAGCATTTCCTTCACTTATGAATGTATGCAATAAATCACAGTAGTATTCATTTCATATCACATTACAGTTATTGCGTATCTCGAAAATCACTTATACTCATCCATACTTTGAAATTATGGTAGTTGTTAGACCCATCACTGAGTATCAAAAAACTATTTGCTCTCTGTGTCCATTCGCTGTGTGTTCTTCTGTGTCCGCTTGCATTCTTGTCATGGACACAGAGAGCAGACAACGGGGGGGAGGGGGGACAGAAATAAATAAAAAGGATAAATCTTAAAAAACACAAAAAACAAACTCATTACCAATCTGAGAAGGGGCTCATGGTTTTCACCTGACTGGCAAAGAGTTCTGTGGAAGAAAAAAGGTTAAGAACTCCTGCTTTAGGTGTTGGGGAGAGCTACAGATTCTGTGAGACTCAAGACTCAGGCAGGGACAACAAACCATTTTGTTTGACAATGAGCTCCTAGAAAGAAAGCAGGGCCTGCTGTTCATTCATCTTGGCATTTCTAGCTCCTCCTGCAGAAGCTGGCAATCTGTATGTTGAACTTGCTTGAATTGCGTGGACTTGGAATCAAAGTCTGAACCATTATAACTGAGGAGAGTCCAGGTGGTTTACCGAAGGAGAGCTTTAAAATCTGCACAAGAGGCTGGGTAAGGATTGATGGGAGGGGGCAAGGGGCGTTAGGTATCTGAAGGGGGTGCCCAGCCCCACCCAGCTCCTCCAACCAGGCAGGCCTGCCCCATACCATGCACATTTCTTATCCAAACAGACCTCTGCACACTCACTCCATGACATACCGTATCGGTCAGGGTTCTCTAGAGAAAGAGAATCAACAAGAGGTATCTGTCAATAGTATGCAATTTTATGAGTCTCTCACGAGACCTTGGGGATGCACAAGTCCAGTTTCTGCAGGCAGGCTGCAACCAGGGGCTCCAATAAAAGTACAGTGAACATTCTTGATGAGTTCTGGGAGACATTGGCTGTCCAAATTAGCTGGGAAATTCTCCCTTAATGCTGGAATCACTTCCCCTTTTAAGACTTTCAACTGATTCGATAAAGCATCACCCATTGCTGATGGCAAGTTCCTTGATTGATGTAATTGTAATCAGCTATCTATAATTTACCACTGCAGTAAAGTCAATGGTGACTAAAGTCCATAAATGCCCTTGTATTTCAGTTAGCCCAGTGCTTGCTGGACCAAACAACTGGGCACAATTACCTGGCCAAGCTGACACAATAGCCTAACCATCACACCTACCTCCCAAACTCTTGGTCCTAAACCCCTTCCTCATTGCTTCCTGATCTTGCCAAGTCCTGACCTTATCTCAGTTTCCTGATTACAGCCTAATCAAACTCAACATGTGGATCTGCACCTGCCTGTTCTTTTACTGAATAAGCTAGGGGGCGGACAAAGGATGGGCCAGGCTGGAGAAGACACAGGACTTGGGTAGAGCCTGTTTATGCCAATTTATAAAGACATGGATGCAATGCACAAAAGCTACAATTTATAGCTGAGAGATACAGGGTCTGAGACATGGTAAAAGGTCTAAAACTGGATTGTTAGAGGCTGGAGGCCAGAGCACCAACAAAGTGAGTTTCCTGGCAGTTGAAGTGAGCACTGTGACTCGGAGTATGTGATCTCTAGAAGTTCATATGGACAGGAGTCAGTCTCAGAGGCTTAGGCAGTGGGCAGGGGGTCCTCAACCAGATGTACAGTATACTTTTAGGTGCTAGTAACACAAGTTATTCAATTCAGTGCCCTTAAATGATAATAAAATGCATTGTCTCATGTAACAGGGAGTCCCTCCAGACAGGGAGAAGGAACTCCTGTTTGATTAATACAGCAGCTTGATGATATCATCAGGGATCCATGTTCTCACTGTCTTTCTGCTATGTTACCCTGAACATCCTCAGGATGTTCCCCTCATGATCACAAAAGGGCTGCCTTTAATCCATACATCCCATCCAGGCACCACAACATCCAGTGAAAGAAGAGAACATTCTCCCCCTGGATGTCTCTCTCTGCCACTCTCTTTATTTAGATGAAATTCACGTAACATAAAAGTAACCATTTTAAGTGTATAATTTAGTGGCATTTAGTACATTCACAGTATTGTACAAAAATCATCTGTATCTTGTTTCAAAATATTTTAATAACACCAAAGGAAATCTATACCCATTCAGCAGTCTCTCCCATTATCCCTATCTCCTCACTGCCATCTATCACTAATTTGTTTTTTGTGTCTTATCAATTTACCTATTTTGAATATCTCATAAAAATGGAATCATATAATATGTGCCCTTTTGTGTATGGCTTCTTTCACTTAGCATAATATTTTTGAGATTCATTCATATTGTAGCATATATCAGTACTTCATTCCTTTTATAACTAAATAATATTCTATTGTATAGACAGACCACATTTTGTTTATCCACTCATCAGTTGATGGACTTTTGGGTCATTTCCACCTTTTGGCTATTGTGAATAGTGCTGCTACAAACATTTTTTTTGAATGCCTGTTTTCAGTTCTTTGGGGGTATATACCTATAGGTGGAATTACCAAGTCATATGATAATTCTATGTTTTAATTCTTTGAGGAACCACCAAACTATTTTCCACAGGAGCTGAACCATTTTATAATATATTCTCATCAGCAATATATGGAGATTTCAATTTCTCCATCTCCTTGCCAGCACTTGTTATTTTCCTTTAAAAAAAAATTATAGCCATCCTAGAGGGTGTGAAGGATATCCGATTGTGGTTTTGATTTGCATTTCCCTAATGCCTAATGAAGTTGAGCATCTTTTCATGTGCTTGTTGGCCATTTATATATCTTCTTTGAAGAAATGTCTATTCAAGTCCTTTTCCCATTTTTCAATTGGGTTATTTGTCTTTTTGTTGTTGAGTGTAAGAGTTCTTTATATATTCTGGTGTGTTTGCTTGAGTCTTTTATGTGGACTCCAGAAAACTGTGTTCTTAATTTGAACCTATTGTCAACCTTTGATTATAATAAATCAGTGAAGGGTCATTTGATTAGCTTGCTCCGATAAGGCTTAGCCCAGGATGAGCCTTAATCCTCTTACTGGAGACCTTTATAAATGGAGGAATAAAATGCCACAGACACACAAAAAAGTGGCAGATCAAAGCGAAGCCTCCAGAAGTTAAAAATCAATGATCCCAAAAGAGAGGAAAGCCACAGACAGAGCAGCCCAAAGCTGAAGCAACAAGTCTCGGCAGAGAGATGAGCAGACACTGCCATATGCCTGGTCGCCCACAACTGCAGCTTGGTGAGGCAGCATTTCTGACAATGCCTTGATTTGGACACTTTCACAACTTCAGAACTATAAGCTTTTAACCTAACAAATTCCCATTCTGGGAGAGTAGATGTAGCTTACATGGTTGAGTGCCTGTTTCCCATGTACAAGATCCTAGGTTCAATCCCTGGTACCTCTAAAAACAAAACAAAACAAATGAACAAACAAAAAACAGATAAGAAATGATATTTAAGACCAGAGCCTATAGAGTTACAGCGGCATTCCATCCCATAACCTTCTCCTGAGTAAATCTTAATAAATCTGTGTGAACAATAACAGCTAACTCACATAAAACTTTACTATTCCACTCAAAAGGAATAAAGATTTTAAAAAGTAAAAAAAAAAAATCCCATTATGAAAGCAAATGCATTTCTGGTACATTGTTCCCAGCAGCTTTTAGCCAATGAAAACATCTGGATACTGTATCCTTCTATGTGATCTGCAAATATATTTTTCCATTCAGTAGGTTCTCTTTTCAATTTCTTAGTAGTGTCCTTTGATGTACCAAGGTTTTTAATTTTCCTGGGTATCTCTTTAAGAGATAGGAAACATTTCCATGACCCCGACCTCCCTAATCAGACTTCTCAGACTTGTGCCTCACCCAGTCACGGGCAAGGGGAGCAGGATTACCAGCGCTGACTCATGCCAGTTAGGATCCTCTCTGGTGACCAGAGCGGGGGTCGCTGCTCTGAAGCACAGGATCCAGATAGGAAGGAAAATTCTTGACTACAACTCGACTTCTGTTAGGAGCGAGGGTTTGGATGTTGGGTAGGCAATGAACTGTCTCTGTCCTACCAGGCTTCCACCAGGGCCAGAGGGCGGTGGGTGCAAGACAAACCCCACTTTGGGAGGCCAAATCTAGGAGCCAGTAATTTACACGAGGCCTTGTGTCCCAGAGACACGAGGAGACAGGTTGAGTCAAACATCACTTTCTCTCCCTCAGTCCTTCCCATGGTCACTTAAAATGCATTCATCATTCATCATGTCCTATGGACCAAAATCACTCTAGAGGCCTGCAGGGCCTGCGTCATCTGGTCACTGCTTTTTAAGCCTCCTCTGGGGTTCTGAGCTCTCTCCTTGCACATGCAGTGCTCTTTCCTGCCTCAGGGCCTTTACAACTTGCTGATCCCCCACTCCTTGGAGTGCTTTTTCTCCTTTCATTCCCACATTTCCTTCACCTCACCCATAGGTTAGATCCCTCCCCTTGCTGTACATTCCCCTCGTTCCCTATAGTCTCTTTGATGCTGATAGTGAACTTAAAGTTACTTGTCTATATCCCTTGTGAGACTGTGGGCACCTTGAGGTGAAGTGTTTATTTCCCAGCTGCTAAGACAAATACCATACAATGGGTTGGCTTAGAAACAGGAACTTACTGGCTCATAGTTTCAGAGACTAGCAGGCTTGCTTCCTCCTGGGATTGATATCTTCTGGATGGCCAGCAATCTTTGGGGTTCCTTGGCTTTTCTGTCACATGCCAGTGTACATAGCGGCATCCTCTCCTTTCTTTAGCCAGGTTTTGTTGATTTATAGCTTCTGGCTGCTCCCCGTGGCTTCTCTCTTTCTGTGTCCAATTTCCTTTGCTTGTAAGAACTTCAGCCATATTGGATTAAGCCCACCTTCATTCAGCAGGGCACATCTTAACATCTTCAAAGATCTTGTTTGCAAATGGGTTCATACTCAAAAGACCAGGAGTTGGGACCTGAACTTGCTTTTTCTGGAGACTTGATTCAATCCCCAACGGCAAGGAAGATGTCTGTCTTATTGTACACTATGCTTTCCTGGCTAACACGCTGCTTGAAAACAGTAGACTTTTTTTTAAATAAGAGAAGTTGTAGGCTTACAGAAAAATCTTGTAGAAAATACAGAGTTCCCATATACCCCTCTTCTCACACATATGGTTTTTCCTATTATTAACACTGCATTGATGAGAACTTTGTTAGAATTTATGAAACAATATTATTATAATTGTACTATTAACAGTACTATTTACATTAAGGTGCACTGTTTGTGCTGTATGGTACTATGGGGTTTTAAAAAATTTTATTCTAGTAATATACATATCACCTAAAATCTCCTCCTTTAGCCATATTCACATATATAATTCAGTGGTGTTAATTACATTCACATGTTGTGCTACCATCACCATATCCATTACCAAAAAAAACTCTTCCACCACCCAAATAAAAACTGTACCAATTATGCATCAATTCTCTATTCCCTGTCCCCTCCCTGGCCCCTGGTAACCTATATTTTAGTTTCTGACTCTAAGAATATGCTTATTCTAATTATTTCATATCAACGAAATGATACAGTATTTGTCCTTTTATGTCTGACTTACTTCAATCAACACGAAGTCTTCAAGGTTCACCATGTTGTTGTGTGTATCAGAACGTCATTTCTTTTTACTGCTGAATAATACAGTATTGCAGGTATACACCGCATTTTGTTTATCCAGTCATTGGTTGAGGGACACTTGGGCTGCTTCCATCTTTTACACAGTAGACAATTATAAATATTAGTTGGATGAATGAATGAATCCCTATAGCCAGGGGCAGGCTTGGCTGCCAAGCCTCAGGCAAGACTGAGGGGCAGGAGATTGATGAGGAGCGGAGTGTCCTGGAAGTTCCTGGTAGTTTCGTAGCATTGGAAGAAAACGATCACTAAGGCCTGGGGACAGTGAAGACACCCGTGCACAGGAAGGCTAAGGAGACCAGCCAGGACCTTGTGATCATCACTGAGGCACCAGGGTCCAGCTGCGGGAACCAGGGCCTGGAGAACCAGTCAGCTTTACAGAAACAGGTTGGACTGGGCTGGTGAGGATTGGGGACAACAGCTCTGAGTGGTGATGTCAGAGACCTGGTGCAAAATGAGGGCGAGGATGGTGAGGTTGCATTCAAGTTGGCCAGGTGAGATGCTTCAGGGATGCCGACAGAAGCTGTGCAAGAACTGAAGAAACATCTTTCGCAAAGTGCCAGAAAACAGTTAAAGGACGGCAGTAGCGGCAAATGCCAAATCAAGAAAAGGGCAATTTAAAAGCAGTAGGATCTCCTGGTGCCCTGGTTGGCCTTTTCCACACCCCTCAATGGCTCAGCATTGAGCCCGCCCATACTTCCAGTGCAAATCCCTGGTCCAGGTTCTGGAGGAGCAAAGTGACCTTAACGTATATACTAGGAGCATGTATATCTGGCCAAATTTATCTGGTGATGGCCTGAGGTTTCCAGAACTTGTCGTGCATGTAGAAGGCAGCTCATGGAACTCTTCTACAGAACACTGTGGGACAGCAGTCAAGTTGTGCTGCCTGGGGCAAGGGATTACTGCTGGCTGTAGGACACATTGTGCAATGCCCAAGACCATGAGGAAGCTGTTTCCTAGGGAAGAGGGAACATTTGGAACAGTGTGAATGGGGAATCTCCTATGACCACACATATGCACCCAAGATAAGACACATAAGGGGAAAGGATCAAGGAGGCCCTTATGATTTGGCCTGGAGCTTTCTCTAAACTAATTGTATGGAAAAGCCCTGAAGGAGAGAACTTGCACAGGTCAATCTGCCTAGATTGGGAAAGGTGTTTTTCTTCTTCTTCTTTCTCTTTGCTAGTTCCTGGCAATCAAGGAAAACTCTGTCATAACACTAGTTGGATACAAGCTTAAGGAACAGATGCCTCAAAGACTAAATTCCAGTGATAACACATTAAAAGAGTAAAATGTTCAAATTTCAGAGATACCAGGAAACAGGAAGTAATGGTCCAGGAAAGGTGACGTTTAAAGCATTAGAAACCACCAGTGAGGATGATCAGACCTGGGACATACCAGACAGAGGCTTTTAAAAAATGGTCCTAAATATGTTCAAAATGCTGAGGGAAAACAAGGATAAGAACTAAAGGAAATCAGGGAAAATTAGATGAACACAACGAGAAGATCAAGATAGAGATAGAAATCATGAAAAGGAACAAACAGAGCTGAAGACTGCAGTAACAGAAATAACAAATTCCCTAGAGGGGTTCAACAGCAGATTGGAGCTGGCAGAAGAAAGAATCAGAGAACTTGAAGGTAAGACAATTAAAATAATTTAGTCTGAGGAGCAGAAAGAAGAAAGAACTTAAAAAGTGGAAAGAACCTGAGGAGCCTGCGGGATATCATCAGGCTTACCAATATATGCATAGTGGGAGTCTCAGAAGGAGAAGAAAGGGGCAGAGAGAATATTCAAAGAATTAATGACTGTAAACTTCCAAAATTTAATGAAAGACACGAATATATACATCCAAGATGCCAAATGAACTCCAAACAGTATAAACCCAAATGGACCCATGCTGCAGCATATTATAATCAAACTGTCCAATGCCAAAAATAGAGAATTCTGAAAACCTGCAAGAGAGAAGTAGCATGTCATGTACAAGGGAGCCTCAATAAGATTAAGTGTCGATTTCTCATCAGAAACCATGGAGGAAGGAAGGCAATGGAATGACATATTTAAAGTGCAGAGAGCAAAAAATTGCCAACTGAGAATTCTATATTTGGCAAACCTGTCTTTCAGGACAGGGGGAGAGATGAAGACATTCCCAAATAAACAAAAGCTGAGGGAGTTTGTTACCATTGGACTGGCCTTACAGGAGATGCTAAAGAGAGTTTTGTAGGTTGAAAGGAAAGAGCAATAGACAATAGATTGAATCCACATGAAGAAATAGTGAGGATAATGACATGGGTAAATATAATGGCAGTACTATTGTGTTTTTGATTTGTAACTCCATTTATTTACTTCCTACAGGATCTAAAAGGCAAATGCATAAAATGTAATGATAAATCAGTGGTTTTGGACTCAATGCATAAATATGTAATTTGTGACAAAGAACTCCATAAAGGTGGGGGAACAGAGGAATGTAGAACATAACTTGTGTATACTATTGAAGTTAAGTTGTTATCAAAGCAAACCAGATTGTTATAGATGGCAACACAAATAAAACATTGGAGAATATGCAAGTTCATAGAGTCATAAATTAGAGTACAGTTTGCCAGGGGTGGGGACAGGGGTAACGGGGAGTTAATGTAATAATAGGTGTAAGGTTTCTGTTTGGGGAGATGGGAAAGTTTTAGTAATGGAAGGTGGTGAGGGTACTGCAATATTGTGAATGTGATTAATTCCATTGAGTGGTATGCTTGTGAGTAGTTGAGATAAAGTTTATGTTGTATATATCTTCCTAAATTTAAAAAGAAAGAGCAACTATAGAGATGAGACAATGACATTAAATGCAATACATGATCCTGGATGGGATCTAGCAAGGGAGAAGAAAAGACTCAAAGGAGCATTATTGGGACATATAAAAAATTAGAATATAGACTCTCAGTTTTATATCAATATTAAACTTCTTGAATTTCATAACTTCATTTAAGATGGTTATATAAGTGAATATCCTTGTTCTTAGGAAATGTATGTGGAATAACTGTTCAAGGAAAATAATGTATACCACCTATACTCAAATGTTCAGAAAATGGGTTGATAGTCAGATAGATCAAGGAAAGGTAGGGAGGGAGGGAGGGAGGGATGGAGGAAGGGAAATTTGGCAAAATGTTAAAATTGGTGAATCTGGGTAGGGAAGAATATGTTGAAATTCTCTGTATAGGGTTCGTATTATTTTTGTAACTGTCCTGTTAGGTTGAAAGTATTTCAAAATAAAAAGATTTTTTTTTTTTTTAAAAGATGAGGATGGCAATAGCATCTACCTTACAGGGTTGTTAGGAAGATTAAATGCAATGAGATGTGTCAATAACTTAGTCTAGTGTCAGTAGATCTCAGTAAATAATTAGGCCTTGACTTTGCCTTTATTAGCTTCTTATGCCAAATGACTTATTGCTCCCCAACCCCGTCCCAGGCAATTCTGATTTAGTTTTATTCTTTCTCATCCCAGCAAGAACTCCCAGCATGCCATACACCAGGGTTATGTTCTCCTTGATACTTAACCTTCCTGAGCTAGTACTGTTTCTTCTGGTGTACGGGAGCAACAATGCCTACCCCGTTTAGCCGACGTGAGGATTAAATAAAACAACACATTTTCAGGTGCTTTAGAAACAGTAAAGGGTGTGAACATGTAGGGAATTACTGTTCGTATTATTTTACTGGAGTTGGGCTCATTCCTGGACCTGGCATCTGCTTCAACTTTCCCAGTTCCTGTTTCTTGTAGCCACCCACTTTTCTGGCACTGACAATGTGTGGCTATAAGACGACTTCCAGCGCATTTGACTGTAGAAGGAGAGGAACGTGAGAATAACCGGTAGCCCTCTCCTTTGTTTCATGACTCAGGGAAGACCCACCACCTTTCCAAGTCAGCAAGACTCAAAACCCAGGCAGCATCTGGGCCCCAGTTCTCTACTGCTGTGTAACAAACCACTCTCAAAGTTAGTGACATTAAACGACAATTTGTTATCCTCTCGCGTGGTTCTGAGGATTCAGTAGCACACTGATGGTGGCTTTAACTTGTGGACTTTCATAGTGTTGAAGTCAGAGGACAGGTGGGCCTGGGATTATCTGAAGGCTTGATGGGACTGGACAGTCAAGATAATAGCTTCTTTTACTCGCATACCTGGTACCTGAGTTGGAATGGTTGGAAAAGATGGAGACTGTCCAGGCATCTCTCCCTCTCCGTGGCTACCTTGGGTTTTCCCAAAGCATGGTGATCTCAGCATAGCTGGACTTCTTCATGGTAGCTAGCTTCTCCCAGAGTGAGAGTTCCACGGGACCAAGGTGGAAGGTGGATGGCTTCTGACTTAGCCTAGAAAATCATTATGTGCCACTTCTGTTGTGTTTTATTGGTTATAAGGAGCTAGCCCAGATGTGGTGCAGGAAGGAAACTAACAAAGACATGGATTCAGGAAGGTGCTCGTTGGGAGCCATCTTTGGAGACTAGCTAGAACTATCACAGTCGAATGATTGGGACACTGCTCTGTGCGGCCCTCAAATATCTAAGCTTGGGAAAGGGAGGGAGGGAAGTGGCAGTGAAGGAAAACTGAGCAGCTAGGACTCCTGGCTCTCCAACCCTCACTTCAGCCCACCTTCCACCTTTATTGAATATTTCAGACTTTCGTGAAGAATTTAATTCATCATGATTAATCATTAGGGAAATATAAAATAAAGTCACAATGAGATATTACCTCGTAAATTATTAAAGTAATAGTTTAAAAGAACCTGATAATACCAAGTGCTGATGGGAATGAGACCATCTGAAATTTACAAATATTGCTGGGGGGAATGCAAAATGGCATGGCCACTTTGGAAAACAGTTTGTCAGTTTCTTACAAAATTAAATTTAAACACTTGCCATACAGTCCAGCAAGTCCTCTCTCAGGTATTTACCCAAGAAGAATGGAAAGATATATCTACACAAAGACCTGTACACAAATGTCACTCACGGTTTATTCATAATAACTCCAAGCTGAAAAAATATAAATATCCATCAACTGGTGAATGAATAAATTTATTCTGGCACATTCATTCAGTGGGACTGTTGATACACATAATGACATGGATGGATCTCAAAAGCATAATGCTGAGTAAAAGGGGCCAGACAAAAAGGGCTACATACTATATTCCATCATGACAATCTGGAAAAGGCAAAACTATAGTGTCAGAAAGCAGCTCAGTGGTTAAGAGACACTGGCAGAGGGGGAAAAGATTGACCACAAAGGGGCACAGGGAAAGTGGTAGGGTGATGGAAATGTTTTATAACTTGATTATAGTGGTGGTTAAATGACTGTATACATTTGTCAAAACTCATCAAACTGTATACCTAAAATGGGTTGAATTTTATTGAATACAAATCATGTCCTGGTTTGAGTCTTTTGTGGACCCTAGAAAATCGTGTTCTTCAGTTAACCCATTCCTGTGCATGGGAGCCTGTAGTACATGGGGACTTTTGGTTGGATTCAGTGAAGGGCCTTTGATTAGGTTGTGGGACCCAGGGTGGGTCCTAATCCTTTTGATGGGGTCTCATATAAACTGAGGACTGAAATCAGAGTCATAGAGAAAGAGAGCTGCCATGTAAGAATGGACTCTAGGATTGCCTACAGCTGCAGAAACACAGAGACACCCAGGAGGCCGAGGGATGGACCAGGGCTGAAATCAGCAGAGCAGCCCAGAGCTGAAGCAATGAGGCCTGAAACAGAGATGGGAGAGACGAGCCATATGCCTGATCACTCACATCTGGGCTCCGGGAGAAAGTGAGCCTGGAGGAGAAGGCAGAGAACAGCTGCCATTTCATCTTGCCACGTGGCAAGAGCCCAGGATCAACAGCAGCCAGCCTTTGGTGAGACAGCATCTCTGATGATGCCTTGACTTGGACATTTGCACAGTCTAGGAACTGTAAGATTTTATCCAAATAAATTCCCCTTATAAAAGCCAACCCATTTCTGGTATTTTGCATTGGCAGCCTTAGCAAACAAATCATACAGTTCTGAGACAAATAAATTTGAAAATTACTACGAGAAACCCCTCTTTCTCCTTCTGCTCCCTTCGTGTCTAATCAGTCACCAAGCCCTTCTCTCTGTTTCCAGCTTCCATCACACCTGCGCACTAGACACCAGCCGTCCCACTCTGCCCCGCACCTTCACACTCACTGCTCCCTCTTTCCCTACTCATTGCCTGAATAACTCATATTTGCTTCAGGTTTCTGGCTAAATCTCATTTTCCTAAAGAAAGAGTGCTCCCTACCCGCCACCAATCTAATTACTTTCTTTACTGGTAGATAACACATTGTGCTTTTAAGCTCCAAAAAGATAAAGAATAGGGACAATGTCTGTTTTGTTCACCTTTTGCACGGAATTAGCACTTAGTTTGTTGAATAAATCAATAAACATGGGGAGGGAAGCAGATATGGCTCAAGTGATTGGGCTTTTGTCTACCATATGGGAGGACCCAGGTTCAATCCCCGGGGCCTCCTGGTAAAAAAAGAAAAAAAAAGAAAAAAAATGTGCCTGCGCAGAGAGCCTGTGCCTGTGCGGCAAACCGAGTGCTGGTGCAAGTGAGTCACACAGCAAGATGATGACGTAACAAAAGAGACATGAAGGGGAGAGCCGAGGCACAACAGAAACCAGGAACTGAGGTGGCACAAGTGACAGGGAACTTCTCTCCACATCAGAGGTCCCTAGAATCGAAGCCCAGTGAATCCTAGAGGAGAAAGATGAGAAGACAGAAAAAGAAATAGATGCAGAAGATCACGCAGCAAATGGACACAGACAGCAAAAACAGCAGGGTGGGGGAGGGGGAGGGGGGAGGATGGGGGATGAGTGGGGAAAAAACATGGGGAGGATGTCCATGTCTTCCTTTATACAGTTTTGTATGGCATGAATATGTTTTGCACAAACATGCACTACTTTTTGCATTTTCATTTATTTGTAAACTACTTGTTAAAAATTGAAATGATTCAAAAGTACATAGAGGAAAAAGGGTAAATCATACACACAGATTTTAAAATAATGATAAAGGTCTGCCTTTCTCTATTGGTAGATTGAAATCTCATTCATTCTTCTTAATAGCTTTGAAATATTCCAGACAATGGCAATACCATTTAAAAACTTTTTTTAATTGTGCTTACATATATACAACATTAAATTTCCCACCCTAACAACTTTCAAATACACAATGCGGAGGCATTAATCGCACTCACAATGTTATGCTACCATACCGTGCATTGCCAAGACTTTTGCATCATCCCAAACAGAACTCTGCACCCACTAAGCCGCCTCCACCCTCACCCCAGGGACTATATAATATTAAGGCATTATGTAATTATTCATGGCATTCAGGGATCCCGCCTCCCTAAGATTTCCCCATTTTAAATGCTCAATTATACAATGGCAACTGTGTGAGGATTTCTTAAGGATGGATTCCTAGAAATGGAACTGTTAAGAAAGAGGGTCTGTGTATTAGAGATGTAGATAACATCTATCCTATTGCTTTCCAAAAATATTTATGCAAATACACATGGTTGTCACAAGGTGTGAGAGTACCTGTGTCCACACCTTCACTAATGCTGGATAATATCCATGTTGTCATTGTTACCATTTAGGTGAAAATGCTATTTCACTATTTTAATTTTCATTCCCTGCATTATTACTGAGAGGGTGCATATTTTCATGTAATTATTACTTTATTTTATTTTTTAAGATTTATTTATTTATTTTATTTCTCTCCACTTCCCCCCCACTGCTCCAGTTGTCTGTTCTCTGTGTCTATTTGCTGTGTGTTCTTCTTTGTCCACTTCTGTTGTTGTCAGCGGCACGGGAATCTGTGTTTCTTTTTGTTGCGTCATCTTGCTGTGTCAGCTCTCCGTGTGTGCGGCACCATTCCTGGGCAGGCTGAACTTTCTTTCACACTGGGCCGCTCTCCTTATGGGGCATACTCCTTGTGCGTGGGGCTCCCCTACGCGGGGGATACCCCTGCATGGCGTGGCACTCCTTGGGCGCATCAGCACTGCGCATGGGCCAACTCCACACGGGTCAAGGAGGTCGAGGGTTTGAACTGCAGACCTCCCACGTGGTAGATGGACGCCCTAACTGGGCCAAGTCCGCTTCCCTCATATAATTATTAGCTATTTGTATGTCTTGTACCATGAATTCCTGGTTATACCCTTTGCCCATTTTTAAGGGGCTTGTTTTTTTTGTCTTATTGATTTGTAGGAACTCCTTATGTATGTATGATATGGAAATAATCAGTTTGAAAGTTATAAATAACTTTTGGGGGTGATGGATAAGTTCATTCTTGATTGTGGTGATGATTTCACAGGTGTATACTTATGTCAAAACTCATCAAATTGTACACTTTAAATACGTGCAGTTTATTGTATGTCAATCATACCTCGATAAAGTTGTTTTTTTTAAAAGTTATATAATTTATTATATAAATATTTTCTCCCCATTCTCCTTTATTTCTTTAAACTTTATTTAGATTTTTGTCATATAGAAGTTTTATATTTATATGTCTGCTATATTTTGGATTTATCTTAGCTGTGTGACTTAGGCAACTTACCTAACCTCTCTGCACATCAGTTTTCTTAGGTAAAATGAGGATAGGAGTACTTACTGGATAAAAGTTTTTAGAATAGTACTCAGAGCAGAATATTGTACAATAAATATTAACTTCTACCATTGTTTGGGATCTCACATCTTACTTAGGAAAGCCTACTCCATCTCAATATTATTAGAATGGTCTTTATTTTTTTCTAATGCATATCTAGTTTTTAATGTTTAGATCTTTTAATCCATTTAAAAGTTACTCTTATAGATGATGTTATTTACAAATACATATGTACAAAAATGTTATTGTTTTCCCAGGGCATAGACTGTTGTTCCAATGTGATTTATTACATAACCCATCCCTTCTGCAGGAGTTTGAAATAACATCTGACTTAAACAGCAATTCCCATATACCAAGGGGTCTGTTTCTGAACTTTAATTGGGTCCTTTGCTTTATGTATTAATTCCTGTGCTAATACTCTCTACTACTAAATTATAATAGCTTCTCTTCCACTCTAATCTTATCATAATTCTGGGTGATTTAAACATTTAGATAGGTAATTTTTTCAATACCTTCGTCTCACAGTTCCTCCACCTCCTCCTCTGCTACCATCTGGTCCTCCACCTTTCTCATCACTCATGCCTGTGGTATTGCCATAGACCTGATGGTGAACATCAGTGCTGACCTCTTCAGACCTTCAGTGTAAGTGGTTCACCTCTCTGATCACTACCTCTAGTCTTTCCAATTCTTCTTGTTCTTCTACTCTAACAACTCTTCAGCCCCCCTATTTTTCACTGTCCTTACTTTTCACTCTATCCAGCCTACATCCCATGGTTCAGCATCATAACTCCCTTGCCACTCACTCACTTCAATGTGCTCGACCCCGATTAATTCCAGCTCTCCATATGCTTCCTGCTTCTTCTGTGCAGCTGAATGTGTCTAGAGAAAAACACAAGAAACACTGACTGGTCTCACTTTAAATCCATGGCCACTAAGCTCAAGTTTAAAAATGTCCCTAATTCATTCTCCTACTTTCCTACTCAACAACCTCCCCGAAGACTTGAACAGGTACTTCATAAAAGAAAATATCTCAGTGGCCATTAAATGTATGAAAAGGTGCTCAACTTTATTATTTATTAGTCATCAGGGGAATGTAAATTAAAACTCCAGTGAGGCACCATGACACACCCATCAGAATGGCTCAAGTTAGAAGGACCTATGACAGTACCAGACATTGACAGCAGGTGGAACAAGGAATGTAAATTAGTTCAACTTTGAAAAACCACCTGGCAATATCTACTAATGCTGAACATACACTCGCCCTGTGACCCAGCAATTCCATGCCTAGGTACATACCAAACAGAAATGTATTTAGCTGTGCATCATAAGACATGCTCAGGCCTGCTCTTAGAAACCGTAAATAGAATAACCCAAGAAGTAAACAACCCAAATTCCTGCCCATCAAGAGTAGAAAGGATGTATAAGTTATATAAGAGTCTTACAAGTTTTCCTAGGCTACTATTTAAAAAATTACCAAAACCTGGGTGGCTCAAAACAAGTGAAATTTATTCTCCCCCAGTTCAGGAGGCTAAAAGTCCAAAATCAAGATGTTGGCAGGGCCATGTTCCCTCTGAATGATCTAGGGAAAAGTCCTTCCTTGCCTCTTCCTGGCTTCTGGTAGTTGCCAGCAGGCCTTGATATTCCTTGGCTTGTCACAGCATCACTTCAATTTCTGCCCCTATCTTTACATGGTCTTCATTCCCCTGAGGGTGTTTGAGTCTGTGTGTCCAACTCTCCCTCTCCTTTCTCTTATAAAGACACCAGACCTCATCTTGACTTGATTATATCTGCAAAGACTCTATTTCCAAATAATGTCTCATTTGTAGGTACCAAGGGCAAGGACTCTAACATATCTTTTGGGGGGACACAATTCAACATACTACCCATGGGAATAATATGTACCAACATATGACCTCTCACAAACAACATTGGGCAAAAGAAGGCATACTGTATGACTCTACTAGTTTCGTCTCAAAAGCAGGTGAAGCTAATTTAAGATTAGGATAGTTGGAGAAAGGAATGGATAATGATGAGGAGAGGGAATCAAGGGGCTTCTGAGGTGCTGGAAACATTCTCTTTCCTGATCTATGTAGTGAGTACATGGAAGTATGAACTTGTGAAAACTTGTTGAGTTGCACTTTCATTATTTGTGCACTCTTTTCCAAGTACGTTATACCTCAATAAAAATTTGTAATATATGTATATGTGGTGAGTGTGTGTGTATGCTTCTGTTGACCCCACTTTCATTACCACTTACTATACTATTTCTCCTTCACTTTATAGCAAAAACAAAACAAAACAATACAAAATTCTTCAGGCTTACCATCTCGAAGTTTTTGCTCCCATATGTTCTCCTGAAATTGCCATTATCAGAGTTAGCAATTTTGAAAATCCAACACTCATTCTCAATGAACTTGACTGCCAGCGGGTTCCATACCTTTGCCTCTTTTCTCTGACATACCTTCTGCACTGAATTCCAGAGCACGGCTCTTTGGGTTCTCCTCCTATTGTCTGACCACTCTTCTCAGGCTCCTTTGCCAGTTCCTCTTCATCTTCCTGACCTCTAAACACTAGGAAACACCAGGCTTCAGTTTGTGGACCTCTTCATTCTTTGTGTATACTCACTCCATTGTCCATTGATGCCCATAGAATTCCTTAGCTTTTTACTTCCTACACATTGATGTCTCCCAAATTAATATCTGCATCTTGGATCTCTCTCCTGAGAGGCCTCATACATCCAAATGCCAACACTTGGATGTTTAATAGGCACCTCAAAATTCACATGCCCTCAGACAAACTCATTTTCCTCCCATGACTTCAAATCTGTACATCCTCAGTGAGCCACAACTCTAATCTTCTAGTAGCTCAGGTTAAATATCTTGCAGTAATCTTCTACCCCTCTCTTCCTCTTACTCCTACATCCAATCTATAAGCACACTGTTTGGCTCTATCACTTCTCATTACCTCTGAAACTATTACTTTGGAGCAAGCTACCATCATTTCTCAGCTGGATCATTGCATTAGCACCCTAACATCTCTCCTTGTTTTTGCCCTCACCGCCTTCTTTCAGTCAGGTCCAACCAGGAAAGAGAAACCACCCCAGGAAGGAATTTAATACTGGGAATTGGTTACACAGGTGAAGAACTGAGAAGCCAGACAGGGGATGGTGAGGCAGCAGAGATGACCAACAACAGGAAGCTGGGGCCACCCCTTTGTTACACAGGTGACAGGAAAGGTGGTGTTGCCTATGCCCAGGGGCCAGAGCTACTCTGGAAGAAGCATCAGACCTGTTGGGCAGGAACTGGAGTCACTGAGGAGAGGCAACCTCTGCCAGGGGTGCCACCCATGCTATAGAGAAGAGGGCCCTCTGGTCTCCTACCAGGGCCTTTCACTTACAGACCCTACCAGAAGGCAGCTGACACAGGCTCCCTGGAAACAGCCTGCAGAGAGCAGAGCAGGGGAAAGCAAGAAGAGAATCAGAGACGAGCCAAGGGCCACATGCTTCCACCCTCAGAGTCAATTCTGCTGCAGGTCAGATTCAAGTATTGTGGGGCCAAGAGCACACACAATTTGGGGACCCTAATTAAGAAAAAAGTAAAGGATAAAAAGAACAAAATTAGGTCTGAAAGTGAATATTTATTTAGAATGGCAAAAGAAATCACTGCAAATTACAAAAATGTAAAAAGTTGATAAATACCATAAACAACTGGTATAATCTAGAAAAACAACATAATTTCAAAAATTAATTGCCTAGCATACCTCAAAATTACTTTTCCCCTATGTATTTTTTGGTTATTTATTCTTTAATCACCTCTTCATATGACAAGATTATATAACAAACTTTTAAACAGAAAGAGTCCAAAGATCTTCACTATCATGACTGATTAAATTTTTTTTTTACTATCAATAGTATAGGGAAGTGAGTGGGCTCAAGTGATAGGGCTTCCACCTACCATATGGGAGAGCCTGGGTTTGATCCCTGGAGCCTCCTGGTGAAAAAGAAGAACAGAAAGCATGCCCTCGTGGCAAGCCAGTGCCCTCACGAGTCCCCGTCTGGTGAGCCTGTGTCCACACAAGTGCCCACGTGAGTGCCTGCGTGGTGAGCCAGTGTCCCAAGCAAGTGAGTCATGCAGCAAGATGATGATGCATCAAAAGAGAGACAAGGGGAGGGTCAAGGTGAAGCTCAGTAGAAACTAGAAACTGAGGTAGCACAATTGACAGGGAACCTCTCTCCCCATCAGAGGTCTCCAGGATTGAATCCCGGTGAATCCTAGAGTAGAGAAAATGAGAAGACAACACAGATAGCGAAAACAGCAGGGTGGGAAGAGGAGAAGGGGGAAAACAAATAATCTTTTTTAAAAAATAGTGTAGAATAGTTTCTTTTACCATCACAACTTGTTATTGGTAAAGTCAAGTACAAAGAAACTGAACAACTAGGAGAGGTATGTTAAGGGATTTATTGCAAGGACTTGATGTGGTCTTTTTTTTTTTTTAAGGAGATACCAGGACTTCGTACATGGGAAGCAGAGCTCAGCTCTGTATCTGCTCCCCTGATGTGATTGTGAAGGCTGGCTAGGCAAGTCCAAAATCCATAGGGCCAGCTGTTGGGAAGGGCAGGTTGGACCTCATTCGGGAGCTGAAACTCCTCTCCACAGGTAGGGCTTCTTCTGGGAAGTTCTGCTCCTAAAGACTTCCAAATGATTGAATCAGACCCACCCACATTATCTAGCATAATCTCCGTACTTAATGTCATCTGATTATGGACTTTAGTCACATCTATAAAATACCTTCTCAGCAACACCTGGATGAGTGTTTTATTGACTACCTAGACATTGTAGCCTAGCCAAGTTGACATATAAAACTGAACAAGGATTCTTTATCTAGTTAAGGAAACTTATTGCAGATTTTTATCATCTATAAGATGACCACTTAGCTTTCTTTCATTGATGTATCACTCTAGTAATTTAATTAATTAGGGTGTATTTCATAATGTTGAAGTCTATGTTTGATTGTTGGGATTATGGGCATTATGTATTAATCTTATAACATATAGCTGGATTAAATTTTCTACCATTTTGTGTATGCTTTTTTCATATATGTAATTGTGATTGGACTATACTTTCTTGTTTGTGTTATCTTGGTTCAACTTTAGTTTATCAAGGGTAATGGCTTCAGTTGAAAATGATGGAAAACTCAGACTTAGCTGACTCAAACACTGGTTCAGAGAGCTGAAAGCTGTAGGTGCAGATGTCCGGCATGGCTTCTTCAGGGCTCAAATGCTGTAGTCAATATTCATTGGTTCTGCTTTCCCCTTGTGGCAGCTTTAGGCTCAAGATCCACATGGCGGACAAATGACTGTTCTGGTATCTATAGTTAGCTTCAAGGGCAACTTCTTACCAGAAGTCCTTACAAAACTCACTTGTGCCTCATTGTCCTAGACTGGGTCACATGCCCATCCTGAATCATTTGCAGTGGTTGGGGAAAAGCAAAGCTTGATGAGACCTGTGAGCTCAGTCCTAGAAGGAGGGATGATGGCCACCCGCCCTGTCCCCAGGGAAAATCAGGGTGTGGTTACTGGAAGGATGAATGAACACTGCGGAGCAAAAAACAACAACAGATGCTCACTATAGTTATGCTAGCCCAACAGAATGGATTGGGAAGTTTTCCATTTTTCCTTTATGCTCTAAAACCGTTTAAATAACAGAAGTTATTTGTTCCTTGAAGGTTTGATAGAACTCACTCTTAAATCCATTCTGGGCCTGATGCCATTTTTAAAAGCCAGTCTTTGATGACCTGATTTCTTTTATGAATATTTGCATTTTTACCTCTTCTTGAGCCACTGAAGGCACAAATGAATGAATTAGCATTTGGTTTTAGTTATCAAGTCTACATTTGTTTCCCATTTTATTAATTTCTGCTTTTATCTCTATTAATTCCTTCTTTCTACAGGTTTTCTTTTCTGGTTTTCCTTTTCCCAGCTGCTTGGATTCAATTCTCTTTCCTGTTTTCTAATAAAGGTGTTCAAGAATATATATTTTTCTATAAATACTTCATCGGCCTTAACAGTTGGTTTCATTATAAGGTATTCTTAGTGCCATTCATTCATAAATAATTTGTTGTTTCAATTTTGAATTTCTCTTCAATCTGGAAGTTACATAGAGTAGTGTAATAGTGTTTTGAAATTTCCAAGTGGCTGGGCTTTTGTTGTTGTTGTATTGTTTTGCTATCCTTTTCTTTTTTAAGATTTATTTTATTTATCTCTCTACCCCCTCGTTGTTTGGACTTGCTGCATCTGTTCATCTTTTTTTGTTTCTCTAAGAGACACAGGGAACCAAACCCCAGGCCTCCAATGTGGGAGTGAAGCGCCTAATCACTTAATCCATCTCGGTTCCCTGGTTTGCTATGTCTCTCATTATGTTTTCCTCGTGTCTCTTGTTGCGTCATCTTGTTGTATCAGCTCACTGTACTGTCCACCGCATCCTCTTTAAGAGGCACTGGGAACCTCTGCTCCCTGATTTGTTGTGTCTCTCATTATGTTTTTCTTCTTGTGTCTCTTGTTATGTCATCTTGTTGTGTCAACCTGCCACACCTGCCTATCGTACCAGTTCACTGTCTTCTTTAGGAGGCACTGGGAACCAAACTACAGACCTCCCATGTGGTAGGTGGGAGTCTAATCCCTTGAGCCATACACAATTCCCTGCTATCCTTTTATTATTCTAGTTTTTTTTACATTGTGGTCAGAGAATATAGTTGTGTGGTTTCTACTTTTTGGAATTAAGATTTTACTTATAGAAAATTTTAATGAATGATCAAATATTGTAAATATACCATAGATATTTTTAACAGGTGTAAATATGTACTTTTAGTTCATTAAATTTTCATAAATAAATCTCTTTTTTTTTTTTAAAGATTTATTTATTTATTTAATTTTCCCCCCTCCCCTGGTTGTCTGTTCTTGGTGTCTATTTGTTGCGTCTTGTTTCTTTGTCTGCTTTTGTTTCTTTTGTCCGCTTCTGTTGTCGTCAGCGGCACAGGAAGTGTGGGCGGCGCCGTTCCTGGACAGGCTGCACTTTATTTTCGCGCTGGGCGGCTCTCCACACGAGGCGCACTCCTTGCGCGTGGGGCTCCCCCACACGGGGGACACCCTTGCGAGGCACGGCACTCCTTGCGCGCATCAGCACTGCGCCTGGCCAGCTCCACACGGGTCGAGGAGGCCCGGGGTTTGAACCGCGGACCTCCCATATGGTAGACGGACGCCCTAACCACTGGGCCAAAGTCCGTTTCCCAAATAAATCTCTTAAATCAAGCTTTTAAGTTCATTTTTCAAGTTCTCCTATAACTTTACTTATTTTTGATCAATTTCTGGAGATTAAGGACTATTTTAAACTATCATTGAAATTTTGAAAATTTCTCCTTGTAATTCTAAAAATATTTATTTCTATATTTGATATGCCATTGTTTAGTACATAAATTTACTTGGTATATTATACCTTTTATAAATATAAAGTATTTCTCTTTGTTCCATGTAGTACTTTTTATTTTGAATTCTATTTAATCTGATACTAATATTTCTAGGAACTCATTTTTTTTTGTTTTGTTTTGTTACCATATATTCCTTTTCCATTCTTTTATTTGTAATCTCTTTGTATTGTATTATATTGGCTGAGATGTGGTGCTTTAAAGTAGCTGAATTGTATATGGACATGTGTATAATAAGTATGTCATATGTATGTTGTTGAGTTTTTTTTAAACCCATTCTGAGAGTCTCTATATTTCAATAATAAAGTTTAAATCATTCACATTTATTGTGATTACTGATGTGTTTGGACTTCCCTTCTGTTTTTTGTTTATTGATCATGTTTTCTTTATTTCTATCTTTTCCTCCAATTGTTCGCAAGTTATATGTATTATTTATATTTTTCTAGTGCCTTAAATTTTAATAAACTTATTTAAATACTGTTTTCTTGCAAGAGTATCTTAAATTTCTTCCTACCTCCTGTATTTTATTGAAATTTTAGTTTCAATTTATTATTTTACTTTTATTCCTATACTTATAAAGTAGATAATTCTTTATAATTACATGGCTATTTATGTAGACATTGCCATTTGTTATTCAGACTCTTAGATATTTACTGGTTTCTTTTTACTTTTTAAAATTTCTTAATCCATTGATGCTTTTTCTTGAATTCCTTTATTTCTTTTTTTGTTTGTTTTTATATGAGTATATCATTTCTTTTCAGAAGGGGTGAGTGGGTGGTAAATTTTCTTTGTTATTGCTTATTTTAAAATATCTTTGGTTGGCATAGAATTGTTGGTTCAAACTGACTGGAAGCATTGAGGAGTTTGTCTTTATTTTGAAATTTAGAAATCTCACCAGGATGTGTGTCTTTTTCATGCTTTTTGCTTAGCATTTGGTAGGTTTTTTTACAGTCTGAGGATTCAGATCTTCCCCTAGCTCTGGAAAATAAATATCTTTTAAAAACTTTATTTCAACTTCAAAAAATAAAATAACAGACAAAATATCGCTCAACAAATCATGGGATCTTTACTTTAAAATATCTTGTCCGGGTACATTTATTTATTTAATCCCCAAAACAAACTCAATTGTTTCTCCAGTGTTCTGAAAGATGAGCAAATGAACACAGTTTGGTCAAATGACATGACCAAGGTCTCCTTCTCAATGAAGAAAATGAAAAAAAAAGCTTGATCTTATTCACATCTCATAAAACTAAATCCTGTATCTTTTTCTTTTTTACCTTTAGAGTTGATATAGTACCTTCTTTGCCTTTGCTACAAAAATATTACAATATTACTGTTAACTATAGTCTTTAAGCTTCATTAGTTATATTTCCCCATACATCACCATATTCTTAATGCCTTGTAATATAGGAACACTTTCATATCTGTATTATTAACCACAATCCTCACCTACCACCAAAATCACTATATTATACGGTCCCTAGAATATCTTCTGTCTTTCAATTAACATTGACCTCCCTGGACTACCCCTTTCAGCCACAATCACATTTATACATCAGCAGAGTTAGTTATACTCATGGAAATATTTTAAATTAGTTTTTAAAAAATTATTTCACTACCTTTAGTCTTTCTGTTATCTCAGTCTAGGAAAACAATAAGATAAATACTAGGTCTTCTGTTTTCTCATATTTTATATTTCTTTGTATGCTTGCCCTACCTCCTAGGGTTTGTCCTATACTTTATCTCCCAGATCATTGGTGAGTCTTGAGCCACAACCATTCTAATATTCACCTGTTCGTTTTTTCATTAACCATGATTTTAATTTTTAAGACTTATTTCTTCTTTTTTTGATGGCTTCCTTTCCACAGAAGTCTACTCTTCCTTTATAAAAGGAAATTTCTTTTGGATCCTTCTGTGTATACAACCTAGAAGTCTTTTAAGGTTTTCCTCTGTTTCCTACTTCATCTGTATTTCCTCTGGGATGAATTATTCTGGTTTTTCACGCTTTTGGTTTGCTTCAGATATCAAGTGGCCCTCCAAATCTGATGGTCATTTAAGATTTATAAATTTAAAGAGAGATTGATGAACGTATTTAGGATGCTGGTGTGCCGTTCTTTCACAGTGGTGTGGACGTGCTTTTCCTTGAAGGGAGGCTATTACAGTTCTGTGCAAGTGGGAGGGGGCCTGGAGCTTCCTGCCTGCAGGTTTCCCCTTAGGAAGAGTGACGGAACAGCACAGAGTTAGGCTGGGGACCCTCATGATTGCCCAAGTGAAGAGGACTTCGCTCTGTGTGGAGGACTTTAATAGCGTTCACTCCTGAGCAGAACTATCTTACTGTCTTCGCTTTCCCCTCCCTACTTCTTGCATACATTTCAGGGATTCTAACACCTACGTGGTCCTCCCTGCTGTACCAGCTATTTATTGCTACATAAAACACCCCCAAACTTACTGTCTTGAAGTAACAATGATTTATTATTTCTCATGATTCCACGCGTTGCCTGGCTCGTTATTCTGCTCCACGTGACATGGGCTGGGCTCGCTTACGTGCCTTTATTTACCTGGCAGCGGGCTGGCTTGGAAGGCTCAAGAACGCTTCACTCCCGTGCCTGGAACCTTGGTGTTGACTCTTAGATGGGACACCAGTTTCTCCACCAGGTGGCCTCTTTCCCCACATAGTTTCTTATCCTCCAGAGGTTCTTTCTCTAGGGGTGAGCTTCCTTACAGCATGGTGACTGGGTTCCAAGAGGGAGTATTTCAAGAGGGCAAGCCCCAACATGCAAGTACTTATCCAGTCACTGCTAGCATCATGCTTGCTAATGGCCATTAGTTAAGCAATTTACATTGCCGAGCCCAGAGTCGATGTGCAGGGGCCTCCACAGGAAGTGAATACTGAGAGGTGTGGTTCACTGGGGGCCAATGAATGAGGTGGTTGCCACACCTCTTAAGGCAGAGCTGTCATTGTGCTTAGAGAGAAGCCCACCAGCCTTCAATTTCAGGGGAAAAGTTACAGCCAGCCATTCTGTATATGTTGGGAGAGGATGGGGTTGTCTAGCCCAATTGTTTTTTCAGTAGTTCTTTTTTTTCTTCTAAGATTTATTTTATTTCTTTCTACCCTCCCCCACCTCATTGTTTGTATCTGCTGTCTGCTCATCTTGGGAACTGAACCTGGGAGCTCCCATGTGGGAGGGAGGCACCCAATCACTTGAGCCACCTCTGCTCCATGCTTGTTGTGTCTCTTATTGTATTTCCTGGCTGTGTCTCTTCGTTGCATCATCTTGCTGTGTCATCTTGCCAACCCATCTCGTCAGCTCATCTTCTTTTGGAGGCACTGGGAACCAAACTTGGGACCTCCCATGTGGTAGGCATGCGCCCAACAGCTTGAGGCATATCTGCTTCCCTTTCAGTAGTTCTTTACCTGATAGTTGCACCATGGCCTGCTCCCTGCTCCCTGTACTTGGAGTTTCCCCAAAGTTCTATTGGAAAGAACAGTTTATATCTCTTCAGCCAATATCTTCTGTGCTGAATTAAACATTCTGTTTTCTCTATAAATCTGACTCTATCTACTTTTTACCTTCTAGAAAGTCTTCAAAGTTTTCTTGTCTACTGATATCATGATTTCTAGTTTTCTTGGGCTGATATGGATGTATTCTTTTCACATATCTTTCTATCATTTCAATGAAATTTGATGAAGGAGGGGAAGAAATTGTATGTGCTTCATATATCACCTTAAATCACAAGAATAAGCAAAAAATAAATTAAATGTGTATTTATTTTGAAAAGAGGGAAAGAAAGTAGTGAGATTCCTCTCACTGCAGGGTGTATTCGCACGACAGAAATGCTGAAGCAAGGTGGAAGTTAGAGAAGACATTTTTACTTTTTGCCAGTTTTGAGCTGTTGGAGATGCTGTAGCTTCAGCCCCTTCTCCCCCAGGAACTGAGGCTGATGGGATTATACTGATGGGTGTGATCCATGCGCCTACTGGGACCAGAACAGAGTCCGCTGGAGCTGGCTTTTTAGATCATCTACTCCAGAGCCCTCACTTTGCAGTAAAGGGAATGAGACTTAGAGATGAGAACAAAGGTCACCAGCAAAGCGGCAGCGGAACCCGGTTTAGAGCCTGGGCCTCCTGTCTCCTAACCCTGAGGATCTCCCTCCTACTCATTTCTCTGTGTCTTGACCCAATTTCCACTTCCCAGAATCCCTGGGAGAAGCCCTGGCCCTGACTGCCCAGTGGCCCCAGGCTGTACCCCCACCCCGGGCTACCCAGAGAAGAAGGATTTGCGGCGGGAATTGCCCTGAATGAGACAGATGTCTGTCTGGTCCCTCCTCCCAAAAGGGATTATTTGAGCTGGAGATGACAGCCGTGTTCGGATGGTAGATTCTCCTTTTCCCTCCAGCGCCCTCTCTCTCCTACTCAGTTATCTATTTACCTCTCTATTTACGTGAGCTCTTTTTTTTTTTTTTCCCAATGAATTACGTCTGCAAGGCAGTAAAATGTTATGTATTTGCAAGGCCCATAATCTTTAAAAGCCCAGTGATGCTGGCTCCAGACAGCAGTGAGCTCCCTCCAGTATGTTAATAGATAGTATTAGGGCAATAATGAAAACACTTGAGACAAGTAAGCTCCTATCAAAAGCTGAGTAATAGGGCTTCGCGGAGTGAATCACAATGCAGAAGAGATTAAGACGTCTGCTGTTGTGCAGTGTCTATTCAGACTAACAGCTGCTCGGTTTCTGATTAAAATGGGGTTGGGGAGACCTTTTCCAGCAAGTCCCCTTTTTATCCTGTACTGTCCTCACCCTTCCCACCTCCACTTCCACACACAATTGCACTTAGCCACAGCCATTCATACACACACACACTTACACAAACACAGAAAGACTGACACACACACACAGCTTCATCACACACACACACAGTCACACTCTCAGCCATCTTCCCTCAGCCATGCGTGCTGGTCCCAAATGCGCAGCCCTCTCCTCGCACAGTCACGCGCACGTAGTGCTGACATGCGGCCACTCGCACATCAGCGCACACGCGCTCGCGTCCTCACGTGCAGTCACGCCCGGAACCAGTCCCACACACTCACAGCCTCAGCTAGTCTCACACACGCATTCAGTTACAATCTGTCACAAACTGTCTCACATGTGCGTTAAATCGCAATCTGTCACAAACACACTCTCACTCACAGTCACAACCAGACACAGAGACAATCTAACCAGAGTCACAAACCCACACACACCTGTCTGGTCACGTCCACGCGGCCCTGCCAAGGCTTTCCTGTTCAGAGTTGGACTGGCACGTTCGCGTTTATGATCCCAGGTAGCCGTGTACACACAGCGTGTCACCAACACCCCTCCACGCACACGGCCCCAGCCACAAATATTCACACACGGTCATGTGTGGTCCAGGCACACAGGCAGCGATGCTCTTCCACATGCACAGCCCCAGGCAGGCTTTTCCACAGGCACACACCTGCCAACCTCCAGCCACGAGTGTGCACATAGGTCAAATCACAAACACGACTGGACACGCTGTCTCAGGCACAAGCGCTCACGGTCGTCGCACAGCAGAGACTCTCCGGAGCACCCCTCCAGATAGTGACACGAGGTGCAAAACTTGACCACAGGCCCCACGGTGGCCTCTGAGTCAGCTGAGCAGCCCCATGAGAAAGAAAATCATCAGGCCGCAGGCATCAAGGTCTCCAGCCTCCAAAAAAACCTCTGAACGGCAGTAGTGTGAAAGGGGAAATGGAGTCATCCGAACTTGAGCAGAACTGCGGATGTGAACTTGGGAGAAACCAGAGCCGTCCGAGAACAAAACTTTGGTAGGTAGTGAGCACCCCATCCCTCTGAAGGTCCATCCCGACCCTGAGATTCTGTGTGTCCTCCGCCAGCCCCCATCTCCATTGGGGACTTCCTTCTTCCACTCCAGTTCTCCAGTTAGGAGAAGCCACGACTCCTGATCTTCCTGTCCTCTCCCTTTACATAAGGTCTCTTCCAAGAGCACTTTTAAGCTGACCTTAAATCAATGTCTTTTCTCTAAACCACTGAGACCCTGGCTCCAGGCTCAGGGAGAGATGCAGGCCTGAGTAACCTGGGGAATTATTCAGAGAATAAAGCATCCATCTTAGACTAGGGGACCTCGCAGGGCCTGCAGGGACTGACTTAGGTGTCTCCTGCGTGGAAGAAGCCTGGGCCGCTGAGCCAGGACCACCAGCCCTGGGCAGCCAGAAGCTCTCTCCTAGGCAGCTGGTCAATCCCAGGGCTGGCCGTGGGCGTGGGAGGAAACCGGGGCCTTCCTGCTCCAAAGCTGCACTTGGCTGTAACCTTCTCCCCAGCCTCCTCTCCCAGGGCACCCATTTCTACCCTGAGGATCATCTCGCTACTCCTTTTCTCCCAAGCAGCCCATTGCCTCACACCGCCAGCCTTTGCTCATGCTCCCTTCTCCATGCCTTGCTCATCTCTGCACTTATCCCAAACCCAGCCTGACTGCATCATATCCAGGAAGCAGTCAAAGAACCCCTGGACTGGAATCAGTCCTTCCTCCTTCTGTGCTCCCACAGCCCATTGTTTTTCCTGCTAGAACATGGACCATCTGTCTTCTACCCGAGGGACTGGGTCAAGCAGAGTGGGTGTGTTGCTCAAGGAGATGGGGGCAGGAGGGTCCAGAGCTAAGCGGAGAGGCCAAGCAGCTGGGAAGGAGAACTGGCTCCTTGTAGAGCAGTGTCAGGGCATAGTGGGGAAAATGAGCCTTAGATTCAACTATGGTGCAAGTTTGGGGACGGAGTATTGAATCCTTTGCCTGAGTTTGTTGGCGTGGAGGAACTTGTTATGTGGCCTCAAAAGTCAGGATCCCAAGACACCCCATACAAAGGAAGCAGGAATGGGATAGGACTGGCGTTGGAGCAGGGTCAGAACAAACCAAAAGTGTCTGGGATGCTGGCCAGGAGCTCTGTCGGAGCTGCGGCCCATCTTCAGCGGCTTGTAGGTTGCCTTAAAGGGTCAGTACTTAAGTGATTCCAAGCATCCTATCCAAGGGATGAGGCACAAAACAGGAGAATTGAGATGTGAAATCAGAAGCCAGAGCTCCAAAACCAAAATCACCTAGAAGAGCCCTTCAGAAGTAAGCTAACGTTCTCTTCATGGGATCTTGTAGGATCTGAACTCCAGGGGCTTGTCTGGGCACTTCAAGGAGTCACACAAAGTGGGCACCACTCTCTATCTTGCCCTGGGGTTTTCCATTCACTTGTTTATCTCCCCTTTAGACAGGGAATTTCTCCAGGAGAGACCTTGGGGTTCTTCCCTCTGTGCTTTGCACAGTGCCTGGCATACAATGCATTCTCAGTAGGCTTTTGTGTCCTTTGAATCCTGCCTCTGAAACTGTGGTCTGGACTCAACCTTCAGGTCCTGTCACAGCTTTAATCACCTGATTCAAGAGCAGAGGTCTCCTCCCCAGTTCCCAGGACCATTACTGCCTGATCTGAGGCTGGAGGGGTTTAGAGGCTCCAATCTGGCCTCTGGATGCTTAACTCCAAGTCTCCCTGGCTGCTGCTGAGCTGGCACTGCCTTGTTCTCTACCCAGGAGGACAGACCCAATCCTTACCTGGTTCTATTGATAGAATTTGTTTTATTTTCTGTGTATTCATTCAATAAATATTTATTCCACATTGTCATTGACCAGTCTTCAATCTTTATCTTACATGAGCTGTCATTAGCCTTAATGCAACTGATCACTTCCTCCTTCTTGAAACAATTTCTTTGTTCAGCTTCTAGGGCACTCCACTGACCTGGTCTTTTTCTTCCCTTCCTGACTCCATCTCCATCTCCATTTTTGGTTCCTTCTCATCTTCCCAGTTTCTTAATGTCATAGTGCTCCTGGGTTCAGCTCTTATACCTCTTCTCCTGAACTCCAGACTTTCATATCCACCTGCTTGCTCAATGTCTCCACCTAGATGCTGTATGTCTAAAAGGCAAAACTCCTGATTTTACTTCCACTCGATCTTCTCCCTCCACAGTCAACCGCATCTTGATAAATGGTAACCCCATAGATGGTAACACTTCCACTGCTCAGACAAAGAACCATGAAGTCCTCACTCAATTCCTCCTCAAACCCAGTCCAAGCCTCCATCATTTTCTGCCCGGCTCATTGAAAAGGCCTCCTAACTGGGCATCCTGCTTTTGTCTTTGCCCCTACCTCCTACTGGCCTCAGATTTGAGGCTCTGGTCACTTGTCTAGTTCTTCTGTCATGCCAGCCATAGACTGATGGCCTTGACATATCAGTGCCTCCCCCTTTCCTCTGTGCCACCCTTAGCCCCTTGTCCCCATGAGCCTGACTCCTGTTTCTACTCTATTGGACCTCCTGATGGTGATGTCAACTGAGAAGCTACACAGACAACTCATCTATCCAGGACTACTCTGTGTCTTCTGTCTGCTGTCTGTCACTGCAGCTCCACCAGAGTTTTGTGCCCACACTTAACAGTCCAGTCTCTTTGACCAATACCTTGGGACCAAGGGCCAGCCAGGAGCCCAAGGGCATAGGAATAAGGGTACAAAAAGGTTGGAACACTCACCGTGTGCTGGACTCAGCAAGAATAATTTCCCTTTCCTGTAGGTGAAGGGATGGAGAAAGGAGAACCCACTTGACTACAGCTACATAGCAAGTCCTCTGGCCCCAGTGCTTTTGTTTCTTTCTCCCCCATGATCCCATGGGGGCATTTTCAGGGCTGGAAGTATCCTCAGAAATCAAGCCACCTTTCTCCTCCCCCATCCCACCTCTCATTGCCCATTTACAGAAGGAGGAACTGGAACCCAAAGATGGGGAGTCACTTTCCCAAGGTCACAGAGTGACTCAGTGACTGAGCAGAGGGTACCCCAGGTCTCTTAGGCTCCACTGTCCCCCAATGGGCCCAGAGTCAGGAGGGGTGCACACCCCAAGACCAGACCCTCTCCCAACATGGCTCAGCTCCTGATGCCCAAACTGAGGTCTGGAGCCCTAAATAGAATGAGAAACGCTGTCTCTCTTCTTGGGGAGGGGAAGACAGCTGTGGCAGTTGTGGCGGGCGGAGAGAAATTTCCCCTTTCTGGAGATTGGATCAGTCACTCTCAGAATTGATGGCAACGGCTTCATCACGAAGATCTAATGCTTTAATTATGTTGTGACATGACCTGACATGGGGGTGGCATTTGATGGATTCTCTGGTGTCATCAGCATGGCCCTGACATAGGAAAGTGGCAGAAGGAGGGGGTGGGGAAAGAGAAAGGGCTCCCAGTGGGAGACATGTCCTCCCGGGCCCCCCTCCACCTTCTCCTGCTCCCCCTCCTCCAGGGCAGTTCTAGAGGAAGTGGGGACTCAAGAGAGGATGGGGACCAACTTCTGTGCCGGAGAGGGTTGATGGGGCCTTCTGGAACGGACTGGTTCCTGGGAGGGGTTCAGTATAAATATATGTACATGTGTATGTGAGTATATGCGTGCATGTGCCCAGGGAGGAGCATGTCCGAGCAGGTGAACGGATTCAGATCCACGCTATAAAAGCAACAGCAGGATTGCGTCTGGCCTGCAGAGAAGGTCTGGGGGCAGCAGAGGGCACCCAGTTGGTTGTCATATCATGAGGGTGTCATGAGGAAGCAGGAGCAGATGTGCTCAGGCAGCCTGGGAGGTTAGAGCTGGGACCAAGAGAAGTGCCCTCCAGGGAGCACAGTGAGGGCTGCCCTAAGATGGATCGGGCAGCCCTGGCAGGCAGGGAGCCACCTGACACTGGCGAGGGCTGCTGGGGCTGATACAGAGGGATTCCTTCCCTCAGGGCATGCTGGGACTTTATGACTAATGACCTCCAGAGCTGCAACTCCATGTATCTGTGAGTGCGCGTGTGAGAGTGTTTATCTCAGCCTAGGAGGCAGCTTTGCAGTGCTCAGAGCTCTGGAAAGAGTGGAAACAGAGCTGCTTCCCACCAGCCCAAGCTCTTTGCCAGGAGGCTGGCGTCAGCAGCCCCACCTTTGCTCACTCTCCCCGAGCCCATCAAAGTCCAGGGAGTTGCACTCCTGGTACAGCCAAAGTGAGAGAAGAGGCTTGGAGGCTGCTGGCATGAAAGCCGCGGGGCCAGCATGGCGCTGCTTCCTTCTCGTGCAGTGTCTCCAGCTCTCCTGTCCTGCGCTTTTCCCTGCTTCGCTGCGCTCTGCCAGCGGCATCAAGGTCAGCAACCCAGGGAGAGGGAAAAGTGCCATAGCAGGTGTCTGGGGGCGGGGTCTGGTTTTGCCTGTCTTTGCCTCCAGTTCTGGGTTCTGGGAAAAAGCAGAGCCAGAGAAAAACGGTACCAGAGAAGTCTTTTCCCTTCCTTCCTTCTTTCCTTCCTCCCTCCCTTCCTCCCTCCAATCCTTCCTTCCATCCATTTATTTCTCCCTACCCCATCATTGTTCGCACTTGCCGTGTCTGTTTGTCTTCCTTGTTTCTTTAGGAGGTACCAGAAATCAAACCCAGGACCTCTGATGCAGGAGGGAGGTGCCTAATTGCTTGAGCCACCTGTGCTCCCTGCTTTGCTGTGCCACTCATGTTTTTCTTGTGTCTCTTGTTGCTTCACCTTGTTGATTCAGTTCACCATGCCTGCCCATCGCACCAGCTCACTGTCTTCTTTACGAGGCACTGGGAACTGAACCAGGGACCTCCCTGTGGTAGGCAGGAGCCCAATTGCTTGAGCCACATCCACCTCCCTGGAGGACTCTTTCAAGCTCTGTTCAATACTATCTTCTTCCTTATTCCACTCTACCCCAATCCCATGGTGCAGAAGGAGAAACTGGGGTCCACAGAAGAGGAGGGATGGGCGCAGGATTACCCAGTGAATTAACCCAGGTGCCAGAATTGTGACCAGAACTCCTGGCTCGTGGGTCAAGTCATGACTGTGGCTGCCCCAGGGGCCAGTGCTGCCAGGCCTGGCTGTGAAAGGCTTCCAGGGGAGCCTGGAGCTTCTGTCGGGAAGATGAGTTAAGGAAAGGCCTGCCAGCCAGGGAACTCCCAAAGCCCGGGGAGGTTCTCACAGCTTGAAAAAAGCTCGCAAGTGAACGCCCAGCCCTAAAGCCTCCCCATCCCAGCCTCCAAAAAGGATGCAGAAGGCCTGCACCCCTGTGAGGTCTGAGGTTGGTGGCTGCTCGGGCTGTGACCTAGCGGTCAAGGTAGGGAGAAGGCGGGGACTATGCCCTGACTCTTTTCTAAAATACCTTGCATGTCTGTGTGCTCAGAAATGCTGCTGGTGGAAGACTAGAGAACAGGAAGGATGAGACAGGCATAGGGCACTGCCGCAACGTGTGTTACACACAAACACGCTCAGAAGCATGTGTTCTCCCATTGGAGTCCGTGTCTGGGTGTAACTGCGTCTTCCAGGGTGGTCAGGGGGCCATGACATTCCTGGGTGTAATCGTGTGTCCCTGGTGGGTGACCATTACCCAGGGCTTAATTTTGGCAGGTACTGTTGGGTGTCTCTGTGTGAAAGTGTTACTGGGGTAGCTGGTATGGATGCCTGTTCCTGTCTAAGTGTCCCTGGGTGTAGCAGGTGTGCCAGCCTGAGTGTGTGTCTGGACACAGCTGTGTTTTCCAGTGAGGGTAGCTCCAGGCGCAGCAGTATTCCCTGCATAGCTCTGTGCTCCGGTGTAAGCACATCTGTGTGGAATTGGGTAGCCTGGCTGGAGACTGACTCTGGGGTAGCTGTGTCCAGGTGGCTCTGTGGCCTGGGCTCTGGGTTCTGTAGCAGGTGTCCCCACAGCACAAGGGGACACTGTGCAACTTCCTAATCCATCATCACCAGTCAGTTTCCAATGTCTGGGCAGGGTAGGGGTCTGCTGGCTGGAACTGGGACAGAGGCCACCTCGGGCAGGCCCAGCCACCTTTGCCTCTGCATCCCAGGCAGACCCAGGGCTCTTCTCAATTTGTGCCCCCGGGGGAAGGGAAAAGATGTTGGTCAAAATCCTCCCTAGTAAGTCTCATGGGAGGAGTCCGGAGATATCTCTTCCTACTGCCCCATTTAAAAATGGGGAAATTGAGGCTCTCCTGGGAAGTGACGTGGCTCAGATGCAAGACCAAGAGTGTATCCCATCCCTGAAATAAAGCTAAAGATACCAAATGTGCTGAGACAGAGCTGACAATACCAAAGCGCCAACCTCACTTTACAGTTTCCAACGCAGGCCTCAAAGAGGCCTACCCGACAGCGGGCATCGCATGCTGCCCCCGCCCTGGCCTGGGTGTTGAGTTCGAGGTTCTGGTCCTGGCTCCATCCCCTATCGGAGGCGTGGTCCTGAGTCACGCATTGCTCTCCTCTGGACCTCATTTTCCCATCGATGAACTGAGAGAATCGACCTGCTTTCTTCAAGCCCCCTTCTTCCAGCGTGGACTTCTAACTCCCAGAGGATGGAGGTCAGTGCAATATGGGGTAAGTGCGGCTCAGAGGGGAGAGGCAGTGGACCTGGGCTCACTTTTCCCACAATGCATTGGTGGAAGCAGCCTTCTGGCCTCTCGCCCATGTCCCCTCGCCCCACACCAGCAGCTGCCGCCATCCTCTCTCTGGGTCTGTAAGGCTCAGTGTCTCTCTGCAACCAAACCTTGGTCTTCCCCGAATTGTCTTGCCATATCCCGAAGCCACTCGCCCCTCACGTCCGTGCCAGACAGGAGCTGTGCTGGGCACTGGCCTCTCTGTTCCCTTATTTAGTCCCACCAGGGGCACCACTTTACAGGTGAGGAAACCGAGGCTCGATGATGTCATTGAGAAATAATTATGCCGACTAATTTTTGAGCCTTCCGTGGCCGATTATAAGACCCTGAGCTGGACACTCACTGAGGTGAGCAGAGGTGACCAGTCCAGCCTCCAAAATGTTCCCCCAAGTAGTGCCAAGACCTGCGCAGGATCTGCCAGCCTGATTTAGACAGCAATTTGCATACAATTTACCCAGAAAGCTGCACTGTGAAAAATATAATTACTTTTTTAATATTCTCGCTCTGATGTGATGCTTACCGCCCGGTAATGAATTACTTGCTTAATGAAGATAAACCTGAATTGGAGATGCACTTCGGAGGGTTGCTGGAGCAGCCGCCTTGATGCCATCATTTGCAGCTGTTAATCTCGGAAATTGATGCCCTTGGTGGTGGTATCGTAAATCGAGGGGAAAATCTATGAGATGCGGTTATTCATTCTGTGCTCTGGTGGAGCCACTAGGACTCTCTGTGTCTCAGTTTCCTCATCTATAAACAGGGCATTGGGATAGCACAGAAAGGTAGGGATGGAACCGATTTTTATTCAAGAATGAATGAGTGTCTACATCGTGTCAGGTGAGGTCCAAAGAGGAGAAGTGATTGTTCAAAGACACACAGGGACTGAGGAGCTGCGGGACTGGAACCAGCAGCCACATCCTCGCTCCTAGGTGCTGCCCCTGGACCCCTTCTCCTACACGGCCTCTCAGTTACCTTCCAGCTTCTGGTGATGGAAGAGGGAGCCAGGTGGAGTCAGACTCTGGTAGGAGGAAAAGTCTATAAGGTGTGGGTAGGCATGGCCACTGGAAACTGCCCATTCTTTTCCAGATGCTGGCCATTTCTGGGCACCAATCAGAGCAGACTCAACACTAAACTCAGGTAAGGACTGGGGGCTCCAAGGCAACAAGCTTTACAATTTAATAAATATTGACTGATCACCATCTGGGACCAAGGGCTGTTCTAGGGACACAGCTGTGAGTAAGGCCAGCAAGGGCCCTGGCAACATGGACCCAGCCAAGTATGGAGACCACATGGAGCTCGTGGATGAGCTGCCACGTAGTAAAGCTAATGTCCAAGAGTGAAAAATGCTATAAACATTTTCTAATGATATGATGTTACGAGTGATTGAGAGGGCTATCTTGACTGGCTGGTCAAGAAAACCTCCCTAAGGAGGTGACACCTGGACCAAAATCTAAACGACACTAAGGAGTCAGCCCCATAAATATCAGGAAGGCGGCTGCAGGCGGGGGCAGAGAGGCAGGCAGGAGCCAGGTCATAAAGGGCCTTCTAGGCTGTTTATTCCAAGGGGATAAATGACAAGGGGATGCCATCGGGGATTGTAATAAGGGGAGTAATATGACTTATTGGCATTTTAAAAGATCATTCTATAAGACGAAATAGAACATCTGAGTAGCTTTATATATTTTAAAGAAATTAATTTTATATCGAAGACTTTTCCCACCCGGATGATTTCACTGGTGAATTCTACCAAATATTTAAGGAATATTTAATATCAATCTTACTCTTTCAGAACATAAGAGAGAAGGGCACATACCCCAATTCATTTCATGAACCCAGCATAACCCTTTTGCTGGTTTTTAATTTCTGCGCAACTAACTATCCCAAAACTTGGCTTAAAACAACAATTTTATTATTATAGCTCATGATTCTGTGGCTCAGGAATTTGAATAGGTCACAGTGAAGATGGCTCATCTCTGCTCCACAACGTCTGGGGCCTCAGCAGTGACTCAGATGTCTGGGGTGCGTAACCGTTGGAGGCTGACTGGCATTGCTCTCTTCCTCTCTGGCCCTTGGCTAGCCTGGGACTCCTCACAGCACCGTGGCCACCGGGCACTTGAATTCCCCACGTGGCAGTTCAGGGCTAGAAGTGTGAGTGTTTCAAGAAGCTGCAAAGCTTCCACCGGTCAGGCAAGTTATTAAGACCAACCCTGATGAAAGAGAAGGGAATTAGACTCCACCTCTCAGTGGGAGAGTGACAAAGAATTTGTAGCCATCTCTAACCTAGCATACCTCTGACACCAAAACCTGTCAAAGACAATACAAGAAGAAAATTATAGCTCTGTATCTCTCATGAACAAAGATGTAAAATCCTTCACAAAACATTATCGAAGCAAGTCCAGCAATAAATAAAAAGGACAATACATTATTACTAAGTGGCATTTATTCTAGGGGTGCAAAGTTTAACATTTTAAAAAATTAGCCCATTTAATTCATTACATTAACAGAATAAAAGAGAAACCATTTGATCATCTTAATTGATGCAGAAAAATATTTGGCAAAATTCAACACTTGTTCACAATAAACAAACACTGACCACCACCCACCTGCCCCCACCCCGAAACTCTCAGCACATTAGGAATAGAAGTGAATTTCCTCAGCCTGATAAAGGGGCATTTATTGAAAACCCCTTTACTTAATGGTGAAAGAATGAATGCTTACCTCCTAAGTTCAGGAATAAGGGAAGGATGCTTATTTTCATCACTTTTATCCAACATTATTCTGGAGGGTCTAGTCAGACCAATAAGGCAAGACAAGGAAATAGAAAGTTTAAAGACTGGAAAGGAAAAATAATAAAACTGCCTTTATTTGTGCACAATGTAATTGTTTATGTGGAAAATCCTGAGGTCCTCAAAACAACTATCAGAACTAAAAGGCAATTTAACAACTTTGCAGGATGCAAGGTCAGTATAAAAAAATCAGTAGTATTTCCATATATTAGTGGAAACAATTGAAAATGAAATTTTAAGAATTTACCCATCATAGCATGAAAAAATGCAAAATACTTATAAATAAAATTAGCAAAAGACATGCAAGACCTCTACACTAAACAGTACAAAACATTCTTGAGATAAATTAAATAAGACCTAAATAAATGGACAGGTAGGTCACATTCATGGGTTGGAAGACTCAATATTGTTAAGATGTCCATTATGCCTAAATTGATCTATAGATTCAAAGCAATTTCAATCAAAAGTCCAGCAATAATCTTTTTTTGTTGAAACTGACAAACTAATTCTAAAATTTATATGAAAATATATAGGAATTTGAATAGTCAATACAATCTTGACAAGGAATGAAGTTGGAAGACTCATAGTTCCTGATTTCAAGATTCATAAAACTACGGTAATCACAATCAAAATCGTGTAGTATTGGCAGAAGGATAGATGAAAAGATGAATGGAATGGGATAGCAGTTCAGAAGGAGACACACAAGTAAGGTTCATGAATTTTTGACAAATGTATTACAACAATTCAATGGAGGGAGAAGAAGTCTTTTTAATAAAAGTGGCTGGAAAAAAAATAAACCTCAACCCCTACCTCACATCATTCACAGAAATTAATTCAAGAGGGATCATAGACCTAAACATAAAAATCAAGACTATGAAGTTTCTAGAAAAGTAACATAAGATAAAATCTTCATGACTTTGGGGGAGGCAAAGATTTCTTAGATGGGACACAAGAAGCACTAGCAATAGCATTTACAATACAGATATCTGACAAACACTTGGTAGTTGGATGGTCATCAGCTCCTCCATCAGGGTGCTGCTAACAGGGGTGTGTACACCTTCTACTCCTGCACCCTTAAGAGTTGCTCATTTCACTTTGAGTACAATTTTACATTAATTAAAAATACATTTCTGACTGCTGTATGAGGATGGATGGGGAGAGCAGTAAAAGTGGAAGCAGAGAGACTGTTGTCATGTTATTGTACAATCCAGCTGAGAGATGACAAGTGCTTAGGTTAGGGTGAGAGAACTTACGATGGAGAGAAATGAAGGACTTGGAGTATATTTTGGAGATAGAGGCAATGAGACTTGCTGGTGGATGTAGATGAGGGGTGAGGGAAAGAGAAGAGGCAAATGTGATTTTGGCTTGAGCAGCTGGGTAATGGTGCTACTGAAATGGGAAAATTGGTGAAGGAATGGCTTGAGACGGGGGGGCATCAAGTCTCCGCTGTAGGCTTATTAAGTATGAGAGACCCATGAGGCCAGGCCGGGAGGTGTCCGGTTGAATGTAAGGGTTTGGAGTTCTGGGGAGACATCAAGACTCGAAATGGAAATTTTGGAGTCAGCAAACAGATGATGTTTAAAGCCGTGGGACTGCATGAGTTCACCTAGCGAGGGAGAATAGACGGAAGAGAGACGAGAGCCAAGAATTGTTTCCTGGGGTACTCTCACTTTTAGAGCGGAGAAAAGCAGTGGGATCAGCACAGAAAGAGAGGTAGGAAGGCAACCAAGAGAGTGAGGTGCCCCAAAAGTCTTGGGGTGTGGGGCAGGGGAGACTGGGGATACAGGCTCCAGGGACTAACCTGCATGGCCCAGTGTCTTCTCTGTGCCAGGCAGTATTTTAGGGGCGTCACAGGCACTTCCTCTGAACAACACTGTGGAGCAGGCATTGCTGGTCCCATTGCATGGATAGTAATACTGAGACTCAGACTGCGGAGTGACACAGCCATGTGACTAAGAAGCAGAGAGCCTGTCTGCAATTCTTTCCAGCCCCACCCCCAGGCTGTTACCTTCTGCCAGTGCCTCCAGCAGGGGGTGCAGGATTGGGGGAAGCGATTTAATGGTTTTCTCATCTACAAAATATTCACCTTTCAGGATTATGAGGATAAAACGAGATAATCTGCGTAATCCGGTGCTTAACGAGGTGGGCCTTCCATAAACAATAACGATTGTTGCTATGTGTGAAGAATACAGTGGAGTTCCGGGAGCAGCGAGACCAGTGCAGGGGAACGTGTGGGGTGTGGGGTAGGCTGCCAGGAGGTACACGGGAGCTGGGGGCTCCGCAGTTCTAAACACTCATCTGTGAGGAAGTTTCCATTGGCTCGTGGGGCAAAACGAGAAAACGAAGGACAAAGCGATGGGCTTTACGTAAAGCTAAATGTGTTCAATGTAAAGGCTTATCTTTTATCCTGAGATTATGCCCTTCTACTTTATTGCTATGAAAGCATCCTTTTATAAAATGAGGGTGGAGAGAGGATGGCAGTTATATTTTAAATATCCTAAATGATGAAATGAAACCTTGACAACCTTCTGTCATCCCCAAAACTTCCTTTCCAAGTTTTTAACTGATTCAAAACTCAAAAACATGAGAAGCACTGACAGCGATAGCAGGAGGGGCACTCTTGGCACAGAGCAGGACAAGGGCAGAGACAAAGATGCGGGGAAAAGCACTGTGTATTCTGGAACTGCAAGTAGGAAGGGCAGCGAGAACAGATGTGGGGTGAGGTTTCTAGAGCGCCTGGGGAGGAAGTATTGGGGTGCTGGTGGGTGGCCCTGCCGAAGTCCTCCCCTCCACCTTCCAGGGGCCCAACCTGGCAGGGAAGTTCCTCCTAGCTCCTGCTGCTCCCCAGGGCACCCCCTGACTCTGTGTGTGTGTGTTGTGTGCTGTGCATCCTTGGAGGCCAGAGAAGGAGGCCAGGGGTGGGAACGCATTGAGGACTGAAGGGTTCTCATTTGAGAAACTTGAAAGGTGGAGGGAGACACACAAGGTGGAAATAGAGACTGGGACAGACAGTGGGGAGAAAGGAAAGACGGCCCCAGGGCTGTCTGTGTGTGGGGAGCAGGGTCTGCATGTCCGGCACACACATATATGTGTGTGTGTGTGTCCTTGCTGGCCTGTGTGCATGCACATTTGCATCCTAAATAGTGGGTTCCTGTTTCTAGGTCATCAGTTTGGGGGAAATATCTGCACTGCTGGAGCTGGGCTTTGGCTTGGGTGTATGTCCGTTGGACCTTGGGGGCTTCGTGCGCTGTGTGGGGGTAGGTGAGCCGTGGGCGGTGCCTACGCCGGGCAGCCCTGCGCGTCTGCTGAGCCTGCCTGGGTCTGGGTCTGCACTGGGCCCGTGCGCGTCCCCGAGGCAGCCCACGCTCCGGGGGCGTTGGTGGTGCTGAGCGAGTGTCGGGCCCAGAGCTCAGCCCCTCACCTCCCCTGAGCTAAATCACCCAGGAAGCAATTCCCCTTCGTTTTTATTTGTTGCCTGTCTGTCCCAAGCCGGTCTGTCTCTGTCTCTGACCAAGGATCGGGGCTTTTGTACAGGACACTTGGGGATGGAGATGGGGGTGGGGGTGGGGAAGAAGTCCTCAAGCCCCTCCCCTATCACCTTCCCAGCCCCTTCTGAGTCTTTTCTTTTTCTTGTCTTTGCATTTTAAAATTTTTATATATATATATATAAATTTTCTTTATTAGAGAAGGTGTGTGTTTCCGGAACAACCATGCATAAAACACAGGATTCCAGGTCCCTCCTCCAGGCCTTCTCTGGATTCAGGGTTCCAGGCGCGGGCTGGGGCCCTGAGGAGCAAGGCTGGCCCCACCGCCCGGCCCTCACCACTCGGCTTCTTGACCCCCCAGCCCGCCTGGGGGAGCTCAGCAGAGAGAAAAAATGGGGTATGGGTGGGAGGGTGAGTGCGGGTGTGAATGGCTGGGTGCCTCTGAGTGTGTGTTGGTGACTGAACAAATTGGGTGTGCGGTGCCAGAGAAATGGGGGACGTGGGCATGCAGGAGGCGGGAGAAGGACAGACTCGGGGAAAGTGTGGGCGAGGGGGCGTGGCTACCAGCTCACAGTCACCGAGCGCACGAGGGTCTCCAGGATGCTCAGGACTTTGCACGGTGATCTGAGTAAATAAGTGTGCGACGTGTGTGGGGGGAGCGGCGGGGTGGTGGGCAAGCGGCTGCTGCCCGGAAGACCCCTGCAGATCGTGCCCTGGCCCCCATCCTAACAGCTGCCATCCCAGGCCTGCCCTCACCACCCGGAGCCCCGCGGAGGCAGGAGCAGGCCATTCCCCCGGACCCTAGCCCCCCTCCCTGCCCCGCCCCAGTCTCTAGGGACGGGCTGTCCCTCTTAGGTGATTCTGGACACTGGATCAGCCTGGCCCTCACTCTGCAAGTCCCACACGGATGAAATGGGAACCCCCACGCTCAATTTCAGAAGCCGAGGCTCAGCTCCCCGAAAGGGAGGAAGCAAGGGCGGGCGCTCAGCGCAAAGGCTGAGACCGCCAGCCCAGCCGGGTCACCCGAGGCTACGGACGGAGGGGGCTCAGGGCTCCTGGGCCTCACCCCAGGCCCCAGACACCCACCTCTGGACTCTGCCACCACTGCTTCCCCTCGCTCAAATCCGTCACCGAGTCTCAGGGAGTGGCTGTCTGGCCGAGGGTGCTTAGACGCCCCGGTGGCTCAGCTGTAAGGCGCTGCTCTGGATTGTCAGAGGCAGAGCGTGGAGGAAGGGAGGGAGAGGGAAGGGGGCGGAGGGAGGGCACGGCGGACCTGAGTAGAGTCCCTCCTAGGCACCCACTGCGACGCGGTTCCCCTGAGACACATTCTAGAACTCTCAGAGGCCCCTCAGCAGCAACAGTGGGAGGGCATCCAGGAGAAAGCGGGCCTGGGCCCCGGCGCAGGGAGGACTGCCAGGGAGAGGGCGCGGGAGGCCGCGCTCCAGGAAGTGGCTGAGCGTGCTCGGGGATCCAGGGAAGGTCCAAAAGAGCACATCGGCTCCACTCCTTCCCATAATTGTAAGGGTAACAGCAGCTATCATTATTGGGTGTTTTCAGAAAAATACTGTTATTATCACTTATTGAGCATTTTGAGAAAAATACCATTATTATCACACAAGAGAAAACCAAGGCTTAGAAAGACAAAGGCACTTGCCCACGCAGAAGCAGCACTGGGATTTGAACCCAGGCCTCCACCTTCGAGTCTCCTGCATTGGCCCCCTTTCATTACATTGCCTGCCAAGCCCCAAACTCGCCCCCTCCTGAGTCCCTGAAGTCCGTGGCACAGTATGGTGGCACTCAGGCTGGAAAGCTCAATCATCCTTCACGTCTCCCTCCACCAACCACAGCTTCCAGGCAGGCCCCAGATCCTGAGGATCCTTCTGTCTTAGGGCTGGAATCAGACAGCTGTATGACCTTGGACAAGTCATTTAACCTTTCTGTGCTTCAGTTTTCTATCCTGTACAGAAGAGAAATGAACAATACTTACAGGGTTGTTGAGAGAATTCAACAAGTAAATGCATGTAATGCACTCAGCACAATGTCTGGCAGAGCCAGCACTTAGGAAATGTGAGCAGTTTTTATTTCCTCTAAACTCCATGCCTCTCCAGATCAAAGCTGTGCTTTTAACACTGCCCTGCACGAGGACCTGTCACTCCCTGCCAGGAAGGTGGAGCACCTTTCTTCTTTGGGTCTTTGCTCGTGTTTCCTTTCTCGATGCCTGCAACGCTGTCCACATTCTCCCCTCTCCTCCCCTTGAAGACTTCCCATTCATCACCTGAAACTCACCCATGGCATCACCGCTTCCAAGCAGGCTTCCTGGGTAGACCTCAGCCTCCTCTGGGCTCCCACAGCCCACGGTGCTGGTTTCCATCACGGCATATTCAGTGCTCTCAGAACTATGTCTGAATATGCCTGTCTGCCCCCCGGGCTGGGGTGGATGCCTGTTTTCATCTAATCCGCAGTCCTTCCCTCTTCTGATAACAGCATCTTCCTCACTTTGGAGAAATGTCACCCCCAGTACCACTCCCAGCCTCTGTGCCTTATAATTCTGGTGGGGCTTCAGATGATAGTATCTGCTTCTTGGCATAAGGATGAGCATGTGACTCAAGCGAGCTAATCAGAGTCCCTCCCTGAGATTTTTATCTATGGATGCTGGACAAGAAGATGCTTCTCTTTCCTCGGGGATCCAGGATGCTATAAACCTAAATCTGTCTGTGCCCCATTTTCCTACCACCATAAAGGAAGTTCATCTACAGGGGACAGAACCTATACCCAGAGGGAGCACCTACTAAGGTCATTTATTTTTTAAAATATTACTACATATTTTTATTTTAATATTTACTCTTTTTTGTTTTGTATAACTAACACATTTAAATGACTCAAAGATCAAAATAATATACAAAGCTGTGCATTAAGAAGCCTCCATCTTGTTCCTGTTCCTGTCAAGCCCTGTACCCACATCTCATCACACAGATAATCACTAAGAAAGAAAAAAACATTCTTGACATTCCTCCCAATGGTTTCCTACAGAAATCTAAGAAAATAACAATATATCTTCTTATTTCTCCTTCTTTTTTAAAGAAAAATAAGGAAGAATACTATCTCCACTGCTCTCTACCTTTTTTCCATTTAACAATATATCCTGGAGTGCTTTGCAAAAATTACTCTGTGAGCTCCCTCTTTTTCTTTTTTGCAGCTGCATGATATTCCAATGTGTGGATAAACTACACAGTTCCTAATGATAAGCACCAGAGTTATTTCTAATCTTTTTGCTGTTATAAGCAATGTTACAATGAAAAGGCTTTGCATATATCATTTCATGTGAGTATCAGGATATCTGTAGGCTTAACAATAAAAAGACAAATAACCCAATTTTTAAAAATGAGCAAAGGATTTGAACAGACATTTCTCCAAAGAATATACACAAATGGCCAACAAGCACATGAAAAGATGCCCACCATTTTAGCCATAGAGAAATATGCTTGCCCACATAAAACCACAGTGGATATCACTTCATTTCTGCTAGGATGTCTAGAATTAAAAAGATAGACAATAATAAGTGTTGGTGAAGAAAGGGAGAAACTGGAACCCTGGTACATTGCTGATGGGAATGTGAACTGGTGCAGCCACATTGGAAAACAATTTAGAAGATTTTGAAAATGTTACATGAAGTTCCATGTGACCCAGCAATTCTACTCCTAGGTATATATCCAAAAGAAATGAAATCATAGGCCCACACAAAAACTGGTACATGAATGTTTATAGCAGCATTATTTTTTATAACTCAAAAGTGGAAACAACCTAATTGTGCATCAGCTGATGAATGGATAAACATGTGATACATCCATACAATGGAATATTTTTCAGCAAGGAAAATGAATGAAGTACTTACACATGCTACGACATGAATGAACCTTGTTCTATTATGCTAAATGAAAGAAGCCAGTAACAAAATACCACGTATTTTATGACTATATATGAAAAGTTCAGAATAGCAAAACTGTGGAGACAGAAAGTAAGTTAAGTAGTTGCCTAGGGCTGACTGGAGGGAAAAAAAATGGTGAGTGACTTCTAAAGGGTATGGAATTTCTTTGTGGGGTGATGGAAGTGTTCTAAAGTTTATTATAGTGACGGTTGCAAAATTGCAAAACTCTGTGAACTAACTAAAAATCATTAAATTATATGCCTTAATGGGTGAATTGAGTGGTGTGTGAATTATATCTATAAAAAGCTGTTTTCTGAAAAAGAGAATCTGTAGGATTAATTCCCAGAGGTAAAAGGATTTTAAATTTTGATAAATATTGACAAATTTGGCTCTATGGGGGTTATAACATTTTTCATTCCCATCAAGGGCAAGGCAGGTGCTCTTATTTCCATTCTTTCATGAGGAAACTGAGGCATGGACAATCCACGATTGCTTAGTTATTAATATCCAAGCTATAACTGAACTCAGAACTGTTGGACTCTAAAACTTATACCCTGCTGCATCCTACTCATGTGATATTTTTCCAACAATCATTTGATCTCTTCAAGCAAGCAAACAAATAAAAAATAGCTTTTGGCTGCATTGATTTTGTCTGTTGTTTTTGTTTTCTACTTCTGCTTTGATCTTTATAATTTCCTGTCCTCTGTTGATTTGCGTGTAATTACTCTTCTTTTTCTAGTTTTTTTCTTTTTCCCCACCTGAGATTGTTCCCTTGTCTGTTTGCTTGTTGTTTGCACTCGTTGTCTGCTTGTTGCTTTTGCTCATTGTCGGCTCATTGTCTGCTAGTTGTCTGTTTTTTCTTTAGGAGGCACCAGAAACCAAACCCATCATCTCCCATATGGGAGGCAGGCACTCAACTGCTTGAGCCACATCTGCTCCCTTTTTCTAGTTTTTAAGGTGGAAGCTGATGATGATGATATGAGATCTTTCTTATTTTCTAATATAGGTGTTTAATGCTATAAATTCCCCCAAATACTGCTTTAGTGGCACCCCACTAATTCTGTTATGCTGTATTTTTAATTCAGTTCAAAATATTTTCTAATGGCCCTGTTTCATGGGTTATTTAGAAGTGTCTTATTTAGTCTCCAAATATTTGAGGGATTTTCTAGATATCTTTTTTCTTTCTTTCTTTCTTTTTTTTAATATTACATTAAAAAAATATGAGTTCCCCATATAGTCCCCACCCCCCTCGCCCCACTCCTACCCCCATAACAACAATCTACTCCATCATAGATATCTTTTTGTTATCAAATTCTAATATAATTGCACTGTGGTCAGAGAACACAGTCTAATTTTAAATTTATTGAAACTTGTTTTATGATTCAAAATGTACTCTTTCTTGGTAAAATTTTTGATGTGCACTTAAAAAGCGTATATTCTACTGTTGTTTGGTGAAATGTATTATAAATGTCAATTAGGTTAAATTTGTTGATAGTATTGTTCATATACTATATCCTTGATGACTTTCTGTCTACTTTGTCTATCTATTATTGAGAGAGGAAAATGGAAATATCTCCAACTACACTTGTGAATTTGTCTCTCTCTCATAGCAGGTCTGTCAATTTTTGTTAAATGTATTTTGAAGCTCTATTATTAACTGTATAAACATTTGGGATTGTTATGTCTTCTTGACCTTATCATTATGAAATTACTCTATCTCTCTTAATATCCTTTGCTTGAAGTCAACCTTGCTTATATTAATATAGCCATTCCAAAATTCTTTTGATTAGTGTTAATATGGTGTATCTGCATCCATCACTTTATTTTTATATTAATTGTGTCTTTATATTTAAGATTTCTTGTAGGTAACATATAGCTGAGTTGTACTTTGGATAAACAATCTGACAGTCTCAGCCTTTTTATTGTGGTGGTTAGACCATTTATATGTAGTATGATTAATAATATGATTATGTTTAAATCTACCTTCTTGCTTTTTATTTTCTATTTATTTTATCTGTTCTTCATTCCCCTATCCATATTTTTATGCTTTTTAAGTGTTTTTTTATTATTTCATTTTATCTCCATTGGCATAATTAGCTATAACTTTAATCTTAGTCTTTATAGTACACATCTTTAATTTACCCCAGGCTGTCTTCAAGTAATATTTACCACTTCACATACAGAATAAGGCCTGCTTGATAATATGCTTTCATTTCCCCCTCCTGGCCTTTATGCTCTTATTGTCAGACATAGTTCTTCCATATATACTATAAATATCAGAATACACTGTTATTATTTTTGCTTTACCCAGTCAACTACCTTTAATAGATATTTTTAAATATGGGGGGAAATATTTGGTATCTACCCACCTAGTTATCTTTTCCAGTGGTCTTTATTCCTTAGTGTAGATCCTGATTTTCATCTGGCATCATTTTTCTTCTGTTTTAAGAACTTTCTTTAACATTCCTTGTAGTGCAGGTCTGCTAGTGATGAATTCTTTCAGCATTTTATTTTGGAAAGTCTTTATTTCACCTTTGTTTATGAAAGCTATTATCACTGGATATATAATTCTAGATTTACAGTTTTGTTAATTTTTAGTAATATCTATTCTATATTTTAAGGATGTTGCTCCACTGTCTTCTGGCTTGAATTGTTTCCAAAGAGAATTCTGCTATTTTTCTTATCTTTGTTCCTTTGTATGTAATGTCCTTTTTTTCTCTGGCTACTTTTCAGATTTTCTTTTTATCACTGGTTTTAAGCAATTTTATTATGATGTGTCTTGGTGAATTCAGATTCATTTTTCTTATACTGGGTGTTCATTGAGCTTTTTGCATCTGTGGTTTATATTTAAAGTTTTTATCAAATTTGGAGGAAAAATGTGGTCATTATTTCTTCAAATATTTTTCTGTACCCCCTTCCTCTCCTTTCAGAGACTCCAATTACATGCATATTAGACTGACAGAAGTCGTCCCACAGCTCACTGATGCTCTGTTCTCTTATTTTGAATCGTTTTTCTCTTTGTGTTTCATTTTAGATAGTTTCTATTGCTATGTCTTCAAATTCACCACTTGTTTTTTCTGTGTTGTCAAATCTGCTCTTAATACCATCCATTGCATTTTTATCTCAGACATTGTAGTTTTCATCTTAAGAATTTCAATCTGGGTCTTTTTTACCCCCGTCTCTACATACCATGATCAATCTTCCCACTAGCTTCTTGAGAACATAGTTGTAATAAGTGTTCTAATGTTCTTATCTACTAATTCTACCATCTTTGTCCTTTTAGGATCTGTTTCTATTGATTGATTTCTTCCTCATTATGGTTTGTATTTTCCTGTTTCTTTTCATGCTTGGTAGTTTTTGGTCGAATACCACATATAGTGAATTTTGCCTTGTGTGTGCTGGCAATTTTAGTATTCCTATAAATATTCTTGAGTTTTGTTCTGGAATGTAGTCTGATTCTTTCAAGACTTGTTTTATAGCTTTGTTAGGCAGGGCCAGGGCAGCCTGTAGTTTAAGGTTGATTTTTTCCCACTACTGAGTCAATCCCTTTCTAATACCCTGTAATTTATGAGGTTTCCCCCTCTGGTTGGTGGGAATACAAGCCATTCCACATCCCCTGGGCTTCTAGATAGTGTTCTCTGCTCCTTTGGGTTAACACTTTCCCCAGTCTTTGGATAGTCTCTTCACATACAAGCACAATGCAATTCTCAGCTGAAGACTTCAGAGGAATCCTCTGCAGATATTTGAAACTTTCTGTGAAGCTTTCTCCTCTCCATTTTTATGTCCTGTGAATTCTAATCACTTTTGCCTCTCAAGACTCCGGCTCTGTTTCCTCGACTCAGGGAGACAGCTGGGCTCTGCCTGGGATCCCCTTTCTTGTGCTGCAGGTTGGAAACTCTCTGAAGGCAAAAGCTGGCAACTGTGGGACTCACCTCATTAGTTTCTTCTTCTCTTAGGGATTGCTCTTTTGTGCTGCCTGAAGTCCAATGTCTGAAAATGGTTTCTTCATATATTTTATCTAGGTTTTTTGTTGCTTCATGCTAGAGGGTAATTCCAGTTTCTGTTATTTCATCTTCCTAGAAGCACTGTAACTACATTTTCACATTTAATTATCACAATAATCTTGTATATTAGGCAGTAGATATAATTATCCCCATTTTATAGATGAAGAAAATTGAGGCTCAGAGATTAAGTTGTAGTAGTACAGAATTGAGAGATAGCATGATGTAACAGGAAAAAAAGATGGATTTTATAGCTGTACTTCTGAATTTGATGCTCATATCCCCTACTAATCAGCTGTGCAGCCTTGGGTAAATTTATTTAACTTCTCTGTTCTTCAGTTTCCTCATGTGTAAGAATGGGGATAAAAATAATATAAACTACCTTATAGGGTTGTTGTGAGGATTAAATGAGTTACTATATAACTGGAACATAATTACTATATAAGTTTTAGCTATTATTACTGGGGTAGAGTAGTTAAAAATCCAGAGCTGGGTGACAGGCAGACCCACTCTGAAGTCTAGCTCCACCAGTAACATACTTTGCCACGAGAACCAGAGAGCAATCGAAGAAGCAGAACCAGTAGGTGATTCTAACCAGAAACAAAAAGGAAAGGGAATTATGGGAAATGTAGTTCAGCGGCGCCCTCACCATGCTGAGTTCCATACCATGCTACTTCACTGCATCTATGAGATGGGATAATAATGTCTCTCATTGGATTAAATAAGACAATGCACTTGACACATTGTCAGGCACAGGGTAGAGTTCGACAAATGGTTCCTACTGTGGCTGACCAGGATTCCGCGGCTGGTAATTGGCAGAGGAGCAACCTGAGCCCATGGCTGATGTCTCCAAAGCCTGTTGCTCTTCCCCCTGCACCTCACTGCCTGCTCATGCTGGGCTGGCAGGGAGGCCATGAGTAAGACCGTCCCTGCCCACGAGGACCCCGCGGTTCAGCAGGAGGGTAGCCAGGGCCACAAATAGACATGAGCTCAGGAAGGCAGTTGCCATCACGAATTGGCTCTGAGCTGGATTCCCTGCAGGAATGGAGAGGAAGGGACCCGCCGTCCGCTGACACTGCTGCGTGCCTAGGTGCTGTGCCTGCAGTCCACCTGCATGACCGCATCTAGCCCTCACGATCAAAGAATGAGCTAGATATTATTACCCCCATAGCGCACATGAGGGGTCTGAGACCCAGAGAGGCTGAACAACTTGCCCAAGGTCACAGAATGAGCCGGAAGGCAGAGCCCCCGAGCCCCAGGAGACGACTTGGAACGGCAGTAGAAGCTGCGGTCTGGGATCTGTCCTGGGGTCAGCTCGCGGAGGTGGGGACTCGCCTGAGCTCGGAAGCCAGAGCTGGCTCTGGAGCCCCCTCCCAGGCTGGCCCCTGCGCCTGTGTCTGCCCGTGGGCGGCGGGCGCGGTGGTGGCTGCAGCGCCGGTGGTGGTGGTGGCAGCGACGGCGGCAGCAGGGAGACAGTCACACCTCGCTGTTTTGTAAACTGTTTCTCACAGCTTGTTTGTTCCGGGTTAGGGCTGGAGCGGCACCGTATGGAAGTGTGACTCATTGTTTAATGTGGCAGCTCATTAGCAGAGCTTGTTGCTGCCTCTGATTTCTCTGCTCTCGCTAATTGGAGAGCCCAGTGGGGCCCGGCTTCCCATGAAGAGCAGCCCCGCTGCCCCGGGGCTCCGGCTGGCCCCTGCCCCTCCTGGCTCCCTCAGGAGGACACCTGTGGGCACTGGTGTCAGCCAGACGGGGTTCCAATCCCAGCTCATCTGAGCTGTGTAACCTTGTGCAAGGCACTCCTTCTCTCTGAGCCTCAGTTTCCTTATCTACCTAATGGGGACAGGAGTACCTACCTCATGAGGGTTGGTGAGAGGAATAGTGACAAGGTGTGTAAAGTTCCCAGCAATGCCTGGGACATAGTAGCTGCTCAATAAGCAGTTATTGTCATGTCCTGACCTATCTGGAACAGTCACGGCAGGTATATATTTTCCACTTACGTAATCTAATGGCATTTCTTCCTTGCGTGCCTAAGCCTTCCTAAGGCACATTTGCTGAGGATTCTCCCAGTTCTAGTCACTCACCATGCCCCTGAAAAAGGCAGCCAGCAAGTTTTGGATGCCTCTGCTTCCCTGGATCCCAGCTCTCCTCTTTGAGGCCACATAGAACACACCTGCTCCGTCTGTCCCAGGATTGCCCCTTGGGTGTTTGGGCAGGCAGCACATCCCCTCTCCAAGCCTTCTCTCCGGGCAGCACACGCCCAGTTTCTGGCCCTTACCTGACATGGTCCAGGGGCACGCTGGGCCGTGAAGGCAGTGGTGCCCCCTGGAGTTGTGGGTTGCTATAGCCCTCATCTAAGTCTGGATATACTCCTCTTTGCCAAGTTTCTTCTTGAAATGTGGGGTCTGGAATTCAACTCAGTACTGCTCTGCACAAGGTAGGGCAGCCCTATCTCCTCCCATATCTAAGACCTGTGCTATCTAATAGCAACATAACATGAGTCACATATATAATTTCAAATTTTCTAGTAGCCACCTTAATAAAAGTGAACGGAAATAGGTAATGCTAACTTAAATATATATTTTATTTAACCCAATATATCCAAGATATGGTCACTTCAGCATGTAATCAAAATTTTAAAAATCAGTATATTAAAGATGATTTTAAACTCCTTTTTATAAAAAACAAAAATCTTCCAAATCCAGTGCATATTTTACATCTGCAGCATACCCAGCTTTGGCCTAGCCACATTTCAAGTAGTCAGTAACCACATTGGGTGGCCAGTAGTACTTACTGTGTTGGACAGTGAAGCTAGACTCTCTGCTTCTATTAATGTGGTTTGAACTGGCTTTGGCATGTGCTGATACATCACCCTAATGCAGGAAGAAAGAACCGCCTAGCTCCTGAAGGTCACGGCATCTGGCTGTTAGGGATGTGGGTTCTAGCTGTGAATCCATCACCAGTTCACTATATGTGACCTGAGAAACTCCCTGTCCCTCTCCAGGCCTGTTTCCTCATCTGGCAGACATAAATGAGAGAAAGAGGGAAGGTGCCTGCTCTAGGCCAGGAATGCCATGGGCTTTCCTAAGCTTTGGGAAAGCCCAGTGATGTGAGTTTTCTTATCTCGGTTTCCCAGGTGAGGAAGCTGGAGCTCAGAGGGATCTGACCCCAGCACGCTCTCCAGAGGCCTGTGGAGTCATACAGTTGGTTGGCTGGTGGCTCCTGCCTTCCGGCCCCCATGGACACCAACGGGACTCAGTTTCAGGCAAGCCATCCCCAAGCCTAAGCCCCAGTCTTGCGCTGACTCCTCCGTCCTGCAACAGGCTCAGCACAGGTGGCAGCAGTGTTGTAAGGTGTATTTGCAGGTGGCACAGGTGACAGCTAAATGGAAAGGCCTCTGTCCACCCAGTATCTGACCCGTCACTCCAGAGCTGCCCCACCACGGGGGGTGTCGGGAGGCCAAGCCCAGCCCCTCTCCTGTGCCTGTTCCCGCTCTGCCGGGACATTTGAGAGTAGAACCCCGGAGGGCACTGCCCAGGCTCCCTGCCTTCCCCTGCTCCCTCCCCTGCTCCTCTTCCTGACCACAGGGGAGGAGGGCACGATGGCTCTCCATTCCCGGAGCCATCACCTGTGTGATTCTGAGCAAGTCCCAGGTCGACTGGATCTCAGGCTCTGTGCCTGGAAAAGGGGAGAATTCCACCTTCCTCACGAGGTTGGAGCAAGGAGAGAGGAGTGAGACAGAGTGTGTCTAGCCCAGTCCTGTGAGGAAATGCTAATTGTGACTGGATCTTTACAGCCATTTTAAGGACAATTTAACCTCACGCTCCTAAACTGAGCGCTGGCGCTGTGCTCCTCTGTAACTTCTTGCATGGCTTTCTCCCTGTTCCCCTGGCCATCTGGGCCTTCCCAGCCTGGCCAGGCAGGCTCCCGCTGTCCTCTGAATGGTGCGATTGTTTCCAGATGCCCGGCTCTCCCTGGGAAGCGCTCTCTGAGGCTGGGGGAGAAGCGTGGCCGTAAGGCCTGGGAAAGCCCATACAAACCCAATTTCTATTCTGAGTCTTTCTGAAAGTACACTACACCCCTCCCTGTGTTCCCCAAAGAGGGTACTGACCCGAATTTAATTTTTTTCTTGATGATTCCTGATCATCATTAGCGATAAACATTTTTATACTACAATAAAATGCAGCAAGGACTATGTGGTTGAGTGTCCACTTTGTATCAGGTATCTTATAGAAAGATGCCACCTGGTTCTCACGCAACTAAGTAATTGAGTTTGAGTATTATTCCCTTTTCACGGATGAGGAAACTGAGGCTCAGAGCTGTTCAGAGACTTGCCAGGGGCGTGTGCGAGTGGCGCAGTGCCTCCCCACCTGCCCCGCCCCCTCCAGGACCTTGGCCTCCATTTTGAGGGACCCCTACTCACTAGACGCTTCTGTGCGCTTTTGAGGTCAGCCCCGCCCTTGCTGGGGACTGGCAGCACACACGCCAGGGACAGCAGCTGCCCACAGTAACACATGCTTTTAAACCTTTGTTTTCTTGACCTGTGTGTAACATTTGCACTAATTACCAGTTCTTTCTTTAATAATTTTCTTCTGGTGGTTTTCCTAGTTTGCTGGCTGCTCCTTCCTAGAATCCTTTGCAGCCTGTCCTTGCTTGCTTTCCCCCACCCCCCAACGTGCTGGAGTCCTTCGGCATCCCATGTTAGCCCTCGTCATCCACCAAAGCTTCTGCCCCTTCTTCTGATCTCTCAGTGAGCACCCCCACCCCCACCCCAGGTCTGATAATAATTCGGCTAATATTGATCAAGGGCTTCCTAAGGGCAGCCTGCACTCTAGGTGATTCCATGGTTCTCACGTGATCCTTCCAGAACCCTGACAAGTTGGTATTATTTAATTGCCAACCCATTTCACGGAGCAAGATGTGGTAAAGAAGCATCTGACACCTAGTAGTTTAAATTCATGAACTCAGTCGACTGTGTTGGAGCTGAGCCAGAGTGCATAGCTGGTGCTCTTCCTGGAGCATCTGCAGGTGTCCGGCTTGCTGTGGGGACGCCCAGGCCGGTTCCTTGTTCTGAAAACTCTCATCCTTGGGTCTCTCCCAGCCAAAGTCCAGACCCTGCCCCGGCTGCTGCCCAGCTGCTGCCTGCACAGAGTTACACAGGAGCACAGTTTCAGGCACACAGACCCCCAGCTGGCCCCCTCCTCACTGTGCGCGGCCATCCCACCCCCACCCCAGCAACAGGCAAAGGACAGGTGGCAGCAATATTTTGGGTGTGTTTGCAGGAATCAGTCAACCTGGTAGAAACGTCGCCACCTGCCCAGCTACCCGGTCTCACTCGGGAGCTGCCCCATCAGGGTACGCGGTTGCAAGGCCAGATCCCCGCGCCTGCCTTAGGCCTGTTATTGCTGTTGCCATCATCCTCACAGCAGCTCAGAGAAGTAGGTATTATCAAAGCCACTTACCGCTAAGAAATCTGGGGCTCAGGGGTATGAAGTGACTTGTCCAAGGCCCCAAAGCCAGACTCTAACCCTGGCCTGTTGGCCAATGCCTGTGTTCTCTCCAGAACATTTACTCAAAGGCTAACATATTTCTAACTCCAGGCGAGGCATGTTCACATGCATGTCTCACTTCTTCCTCCCTCCAACAGTGGGAGGAAGGTGGAATTGCAGTTGAAGTGCAGTGATTTGCTCAGAGTAATGGGTGATGACTCTGGGATTGGAAGGCAAGGCTTCAGGGCTCCAGTCCAGTGCTCTTCCTTGCCCTGTGACTGTGGTCAGGGAGAGGAGCAGGGGAGGAAGCAGGGGAAGGGAGGGAGCCTGGGGCAGTGCCCTCCAGGATTCTACTCTCAAATGTCCTGGCAGAGCAGGAACAGGCACAGGAGAGGGACTGGGGCTTGGCCTCCCAACCACCCACTGTGGTGGGGCAGCTCTGGAGTGACGGGCCAGATACTGGGTGGACAGAGGCCTTCCATCTAGCAGTCACCTGTGCCACCTGCAAATATACCTTACAACACTGCTGCCACCTGTGCTGAGCCTGTTGCAGGACGGAGGAGTCAGCGCAAGACTGGGGCTTAGGCTTGGGGATGGCTTGCCTGAAACTGAGTCCCGTTGGTGTCCATGGGGGCCGGAAGGCAGATTTGTTCTAATGTGATCTGGTAGAGCAGGATCAGGTACAGCAACAATGTTTTTTTTTTTTTGGATAAGGAAACCAAGGCCCAGAGAAGTGCAGTAACTTTGATGTTACACAGTTGAAAAGTGGGGAAATTGGTGTTCATCTTCAATGTGTCTGACTCTTAGGCCTTCGCCCTCTGCATCACTCTATACCATGGTTGCCAAATGCCCACCTAACCCCCCCGACAGTCTCTTCTCCCAGCCATAACCTGAAGTCCACTGGGAGCCCTGGATCCTTTCTTCCTAGGCTGAAAAGACTTAGGCCAGTCTATCTCATAACATTTAATAGTGTCAGGCTTCTATTGTTGAGTATTTTTACAACAAATTGAAAGTAATGGAAGAAAAAGACAAGGGTTGTCTGAATGATCATCGTCAAGTAAATATTTCAGTGGATGAATGAGCATCCCAAAAGGTTCTAGCTGAAAAGCCCAGGCACTTGGTGAAAAGCAGTGCAGTAGCCTGATGTCTTTACCTCCATGACCCTAGAACAAGCCTGTCGAATGCCAAGAGGTAGGAAGATACTGAGTCTCATGGGCGGGCAGTGGGCAAAGCTCCAGGAATCCAGGGAAGCCAGGGTTTGGTGAGCTGGCCTCCAGTGAGGGGAGACATGATTGTTCTCCCCTCTCGAGTGACCCTAGGAGTGGCCGGAGCTACCTGAGCCTCAGCCCTGAGCTCTGGAGGAGGGCCATCTACTGGAACTGGTCACCATTCTCTCTGTGGCCTTGAGACAAAGGGAGTTCAGGAACCGATGCTCTCAGACCAGGAAGGAGCCTTAGAAATCACCAAGCCCATTGCCTCTCCTCTCATTTCTTTTTTTTTTTTTTAAAGATTTCTTTTTTATTTATTTCTCTCCTCTCCTCCCCACCCCCCCAGTTGTCTGCTCTCTGTCCATTTGCTGTGTGTTCTTCTTTGTCCGCTTCTGTTGTTGTCAGCAGCACAGGAATCTGTTTCTTTTTGTTGTGTCTTCTTGTTGTGTCAGCTCTCTGTGTGTGCGGTGCCATTCTTGGGCAGGCTGCACTTTCTTTCACGCTGGGCAGCTCTCCTTATGGGGCGCACTCCTTGTGCATGGGGCTCCCCTATGCGTGGGACACCCCTGCATGGCGTGGCACTCCTTGTGCGCATCAGCACTGTGCATGGGCCAGCTCCACTCGGGAGGCTGGGTGTTTGAACCACAGACCTCCCATGTGGTAGGCAGACGCCGTATCCACTGGGCCAAGTTCACTTCTCTCCTCTCATTTCATGAGAGAAGAAACTGTGAACTGGGTCCCAGAGGTGGACAGTATAAGATGGAGCTGGTATCAGGTATCATGATTCTAGGTGTGGGGAAGTTTCCAGGCTCCCTCATGGCCTGCTGGGTGTGAGGGGAAGGGTGAGTAGAAAGAACATGGGTCTTGGGAACAGACAGATGAGGCTGTGGACCTTGATGACCACTCTGTGGGACCCTAGATCTTTAGCTGCCTCATCAGGAATTGCCTACCATGAGGGTACCTGTGAGAATTGGTAGCAAATCAAGTCCCAAGATCATACCAGAACTTCATCCATGATGACTTAGATAGGTGTGACTGGTGGCTTTAAGCAGGGAGGGAATTTATGAGTGGGCAAGGGTGGCTGGACATTTGGACCCTGGTCTTTAGGGATCATGGCACGCTAGGCCTCAGAGCATGAAATCTACTGCAGTCCAGGAGCAAAGCAGAAGAGTGTAGCAGTTAAGAACTGAGGTCAGGAGTCAGCTCTTGATGCAAATTACAGTTCCCTCACATGTAGTACTGTGACCTCTTGAGGCTGCAGATTCTTCTTCTTAAAAATGGTGACAATGGTAGTTCCTATACCTCAGGCTTGTTGTGACAATTAAATAAACTAATACATGTAAAGTAAAAGGGGAGATATTCTCCAACCTCCAGCATCACTTGTGATCATAACTAATTACTCCTAAGAGTATGGGGGAATTCTTCCAGACCTTTTAATATATGAGCATATGTACACATATACACATATGCACATGTGTATATAGTACACATGTATAGTGGTTATAGAAATGGAATTATATTACACACAGCACCTGGTACTTGGTAGGCACTCAATATATAGTTGTTGTTTTTTTTTTCATCTCAATACTACATTTACTTCCATTACTAATCACATTAGTTCCAGAATAGGATATCAGTAAGTCCACTCTAAGCTATACTCTATTCTTCCATCCTGTGGACCATGGGATGGTTATGTTCACTCCACCTCTATATTGAGAGAGGACTTAGATTCCACATGGATGGTGGATGCAATTCTTCTACTTGCAGTTGTAGGCACTCTTGGCTCCCTGGTGTGGTGGTTGGCCTTCTTCACCTCCCTGTTCACTATCCAGGGTAAGTCCAATAAACCAGAGGGTAGGAGACACAAGTCTGCTGAGGCTCAGGGCCTGGCTGTCACATGAATAGTCCAGAGATTCAGGTCTCCTGAGTGTACACCAAACCCAGTGCCAACCAAAGGTCCAGTAAAAGTGACAGGAGAGGCTTGTGAACAAATATCACAGCTGAGTCTAACTCCATCACACTCAGGAACACAAATTCCAAAGAGGGCCAAATGACATGGTACTGAACTTCAGCGCCATCTGCCATGACACAGAACCTGTGGGTCTCTGTAGCCCTCACAAGAACCAATACCTAGGGTTGTATCTACTTTACCTGTCTCTGGGACTCTGTTGAGGTGTATGTAAGGGCAACCCCTCTGAAGATCTCCCGGCTGTTTTTTGGAGACTCATAGCCATATAAACTCATTTGTCCTTTCCATTTCCCCCCTTTATTCAAGGTCAAAAAGCATTTTTAACTCCTGATATTACCTGTAGGCTGAGATATTCTGCTGGTCTGAGTTGATCCTTTTAATCAAGGTCCTTCTCCAGCCACATCATCAGCTGGTACTTGGTAGTAATCCCTCGGTGCCAGGGAGGCTCATCCCCGGGAGTCATGTCCCATGCTGCGGGGAAGGCAATGCATTTACATGCTAAGTTTGGCTTCAAGACTGGCCACATTTGAGCAACATGGAGGCTCTCAGGAGGTAACTCTTAGGCACCCTGCTGCTCTAGGCCTAGTTCTTATTTCAGGCCCACAGGCCCACAAGCATAGTCATTAGCATCAAGGGCTCACTGTTGGACCATCCTTCCTCATTGGTCTTAGCCATTGCACTCGGGGGATTGTTGCTGTTCCACATTACAGAGTTGTTGAATGAATGAATGAGTGAATGAATGAATGAATGAAACTTCTGTAACTTCCCTTTTCACTTAATATTGTAATATGGTCATCTTTTTGGGTTAACATGTAGAAGTCTAACTTGTTCCTTTTAAAAGCTGCATAGTTTTTCTCTGTGTGGTTGTGCCATTGCATAAACAATCTCCTCCTGATGGCTTTCAGTGTTTCCCTATTACAATTATGACTGTCACTTCTTGAATGACTGTCATGTGCTATCACTGTGGAAGGCCCTTTAAGTACATATTGTTATGGATATGTCACTTTCATTCTTGGATTCCTCATGCTTGGCATATAATAGGTGCTCAGGAAATCATCAGAAGACGCAGCTCACAAATGCTTCACCTTTGTGAAAGGGAAATTTATTCTCTTTCTCCACTCCCTTCTGCCCCCCGCTCAGGTCCTGTGCTGGGCCTGAGAGAGAGAAGAGTAAGACAAAGGCCCCATGACAGAGGAACGTACAAAGTAGTGGGCTAGACCGATGTGGGGGCAGATCATCACAGCAGAGGGGGAAGAGAACAAAGAAACATGCCCAAGGAACAGAGGAGGGATGACTGGTATACCCAAAGGGATCCCAGGAGGCTTCTCAGAGGAAATGGCAGCTCAGCTGAGTTTCAAAGGCTACAGGAGTTTGTCAGGCATGTGAGGGAGATGACCTGATTCTATCCTTGCACTACACCTGTGCTTCTCCCTTATGCCCACTTCCAGAAAGTGACTTGGGGTAGATCCTAACTTTTATAAAAATGACACATGCAATAGGACCATGAAGTAAGTAAACGGAGCAAGAGTTTTGTAATGAAAAGGAAAAGAGAATGAGCCACACACCTCAACTGAGGATAGTTATGCCACCAAATACAAGATTCAGCTCCACGCAACCCAGTAGGCAGAAAGGGCAGATATCAGCAGAGCCCGTGCCCCCTCCCCTCTGCACTTGACCTTTGCTTTGTTTCCTGTGTTTATGGGTCAGTTGTGTATTTGGCCAGTCAGTGTTTTGACTTGACCCTTCATTCTGGCTTATTCATCTGACTAAATTGGATGGAGAGGTTGTGGAGCCAACAGTGTTGGAAAAGCTGCTATGGGTCACTCCTTTGTGACAACCCCACTCTGTGACAGAGGAGAAACTGGGGCTCAGAGGCATTAGGTGAAAGGCCATCAGGGCTGATCCTGGGGCTCCTGTCTCCTGATCCCAGCACAGCAGGTCTCTACGCAGGCAGCAGCTGTCTCCTGGGGCAGGGTCTGGACTTTGTCCAGGAGAGACTCGAGGATGAAAGCTCTCAGAACAAGGAACTAGCCTGGGTGTCCACAGAGCAAGCTGGACACCTGCAGATGTCTCCGGGAAGAGCACCTGCTGTGTGCTTTGGCTCAGTTCCAGCAAAGGCGATAGAATTCATGAATTCAGACTTTCAAAGGAAGCAAAAGCCATGAGAAAGAACCAGCCCTTACCAAGAGCCAACTGTGGCCAGGCACTTAGTTACCACATCTTCCTCTGTGAAATGGGTTGACAACTAAATAACACCAACCTGCCAGGGTTCTGGAAGGATCAAGTGAGCACCATGGAATCACCTAGCATGCAGGCTGCCCTTAGTAAGCCCTAGATAAATATTATTGTTGGAAGTTTGTCATTATCATCATCATCCTCACAATAACCCTGCAAAGCAATATTATCAGTGTCATCTCACTGCTAAGAAATTTGGGGCTCAGAGAGATGAAGAGACCTGCCCAAGGCCATGGAGTCAGAGTCAGAATTCTAAACCAGGCCTGTGGGGTGCAATTCTCTCCAGGTTAAGGGACAGAGACCAGGAGACAAAATGAAGGATTGTGGCAAACACGCAGAAGGCAGGCAGGCTTGGGGCACTGGGGGCATATGGTGTTGTGTTAGATCCCTTTGTTGGTTTAGGGGGCCTCTGAATGGCAACTGCAGAGAGACCATTTGCAGGCCTGGGCCTGCAATGGAGTTGTGGCCATTGTGATGGAGACAAGCTCAGGCTGTGCTTAGCACCCAGTGGAGCAGTAGAGAAATGGATGCAAAGCAAGCTGGGGTCTAGCCCTGGTCCCGAGTCACTGGGCTGGGTCAGGCCAGCTGACAGGACCATGGCTTGCCAGTTGGGTAACCAGAGCTTAGGAAGGGTTTGCATGGACCTCATTTTTGGTGTTTCTTTGTGAGGCCTAACCCAGGCATTAAATTGCAATTGAGTAAAAAGGAGTTTAGGGTGTGGGCTGAGTATGTTTCATAGAACACGGATGGGAGAAGATGCCTGGTCTCATCCCTGCTGCCCCGAGTGGCCTGTGCCACCCTTATCTGGCACTGCCCATCTAGTGGGGCAGCAACCAGGTGCAGTGGTTGAAAGTCTTGGCTTTAGGGTAGGAAAACCCTTGCTCAGGTCTTGGCTCTGTGGCCTCACTCAGGAAAGTTGTTTCTCTCCTCTGAGTCTTGTTTTAGCCTTGGTTTCTCCCCATCTGCAAAATGGGAAGACGGCAGACTACTTGAGAGTGTGGCTTTCAGGACTATGAGAGATAGCTCTAGCAGGCTTCTCTGGCTGCTAGCCTCCTCCTCCTCTACCCTCACTGGGCTGGTTGCCCCGATGATCTTGATTCCCCAGGGGTCCATGGCCTCTCCACCAGGATTCCGCCTGTTAAGGGTCCTGGGACTGAGTCAGGCAGAGAAGGCCATATACACCCAACTCATGGGGGACATGGGGTGGGGCTGGGCTTTTGGCCAGAGAGGAATACTCACAAGTCCTCGGAGGTGCCATAGCTCCTTCCCCACCACATTCTCTCCTGGGGAGCAGGTGTTGCGATCTCCCTTTTGCAGGTGGGGGAACTGAGCATAGGTCTAGAGTGACACAGCAAGTCCTTGATGGAGCTGGCCCTTGCTGCCTCCCTCCACAGCCACCTGCCAGCCAGCACTAGGGCTGGGGCTGTCCCACGGGCAAAGCAGCAAGCCCAGGGTGCCCTACAGGTGGGGTCTAGAGCTCTGCAGAGGCCTCCTGGGGGTCTGGGTGGACCTGGTGAGAGGGGGCACTTGGAAGAGGGATGTTTCCCCTAGAAACCCCACTCGCTTTCCTTTGACTCCTTTTCCTCACATGTCCAGTCATAGTTGGCTCTTTTAAGTTCCAAACTATTTTAGCATTTTGCAAGGAAGTCTCAGGGCTCAGTGAAAGTCAGCTTCCGGTGAAACCTTACAGACCATCTGCTCCAGATCCCAACCCATTTGGCTGATCAGGAAATGGAGCCCCAGAGAGGAAAAGTGGCTTCTCCAAGAGCAGAGCAGAGAGCTCTTGACTTCCACCTCAATATTCTGGTAGCATCCTTGGTTCAGGGAGATGACAGGCCCTGGGGTCAGGACAATCCAGAGGAGAGGTCACAAGGACAGGGCAGGGCTGGGCAGTGAGGTCACAGTGAGATGCTAGTTTTCCTTCTGCCAGGCACTGCTGTCAAGTTCTCACTTCACCGATTCCCTGTAACAATGCCGGGAGGTCACTTTACAAGGGATGAAATAAGGTTCAGGTAAGTCCCAGGTCAAGCACGACTTCTAAATTAGAGGCAGAATTAGAACCTGGCCCTGCCTGTCTCCATATCCTGCACCTTTTCCTTTACATCCCTTTCCTGTGGTACAGTAAAAGGGGTGCTTTGCAGGAACTATGGATCTCAGGTGTGGTAAAACGCTGATCATTTAGAATTTCAGGGAAAACCTGAGTCAGAAGACAAGGATGAAGGGAAGATACGTTGGTTTGGCTTTTACCCTGTGCCGGGCACCTCACATGTGTGAGCTTTACCTCACCCCCGACCCCACCCCACAATCACACCGTGAAGTGAGTACAGCCGTTTCCATTTTACAGATGAGGAACAGGCTCAGAGAAGGGACAAGATTTGCCCTGAAGAAGCTCATCTTCTGCCCTCCCCTAGGCACTATTCAGGAGCAAACTCAAACGTTAGATTGAGTCCCTGTGACTGAGTTCCTTCTCTGAGCTTCACTTTCCTCATCCAGAAAATGGGAATAGGAGTGTCTGCCTCTGGTTGTGGGAATGAAGTGTGTTCATTCATTCATTCAAACCAATATTTACTGAATGTCCTGTCGCTTGCCGATGCCAGCACCCCCTCTAGGCCCTGGGGACAAAATGGGAAAGTCTCTCACTCCTGAGGTGCCAGGCACTTCTCAATAACTAACGCCTGTCAGGTGCTCCGCAGGAGCTGGCACTTAGTAAGTGCTCAATAAAACACACGGGGCTAAGACTATGGGATTAAGTGGGATGGAGTGCAGAATAGCCTGGCCTGCAAGAGGAGCTCCCTCAGGAGCTACTCCTCTCCCACCATCTCCCACCTCTCCCACCTCTCCTTGGCCAAGGAGGACACAAGGTCCTTTTGGCTCAGGGCCCATGTCCTCGGCCACCCAACAGTCACTGGTCCAAGTCAGCAGAACTCAGCCTAGGCACAGACGGAGGAGGCAGGCGAAGGGCCTCAGGTCCTCTCACAAGACCTTCTGCTACTGCTCTGTCCGCCTCAGCCACGCCACCTCAGTGCGGCCCCACCCACTCACTGACACTGTCCCCAGGGCCAGGCCTGAGCCGGCCCTGGAGGCTCTCCCAGCTGTCCTGATGTCCCCTCTGGTTTCTGCAGACGCTCCCCTTTTCCACCCCTGGAGGCTTGTCTGGGCACCAGCCCCTCCCCCTCCAGAGGCGTCCCCAGACATCACCCCTGTACTTTTTTCCCTGACAACTGTGGCATCAAATGTCAACCAGGCACTGCTCAGCCCAGCAGGGCAGGGGTGGAGCAGGGGGTCTTCATATCTGTGGTTTATGGGAGGGGCCTCTTGAGTCCCACCCCCCATGTGGGGCTAGGAATGTTTGCACGTGGTCTGGCTCTGCTCCCACCTCCCCGTGTCCGCCTCAAGCAAACCTCTTCCTCCCCACACCTGGGTGTCTCTGAGCCATCGCGGGGAGGCAGTATGAAGATCAGGGGACACAGGGAGAGCCCTCTGGGCAAGGGCAGTGGCCTTCCCTGAAGGGCATAGGTGGGCTCTGAAAGGGGGTTCGTGGGGGAGCAGAGCAGCTGTGCCCATCAGGCCTCAGGGAACCCTGTCCTCCTGTCCTCACTTGCCCTGTGTGAGCTGGGAGAGCTGGCAAGAGCACTGGGGAAGCGGGATTTGGCGGGCCCTGACAGCTCAGCAGTGGCAATAGCGGTGGTGGCAGTGGTGGCCACAGCAGGGGCTATTCTGAGAGCTGGGAGGGGCTGGGGAGCTGAGACTGGAGGAGGGAAAACAGCCCAGGAGGAGGCAGCCTTGAGAGGGGCCGCAGGGTGGGGGCACTGTGTCACTGGGAGGGGAGTGGGCAGACGGAGGTGTTGAGGCGTTCACTGGGATCGTTTTGGGTGTACATCTGCACATTGTGTGATAAGGGTGTGAGCAAATGAGTGTGCAAGCATTGGCATGGGGGCTGGCTCAAGGGCACGTGAAGGTGTGCGGGAAGCAGGGAGAGGGATGAAAGGGTCCACAAGTGGGGGCTGGTTTGTGAGCAGGGACGGGCAGGGAAAGGACAGGAGAGCTTGAGAGTGAGGGGGACAGAGGCGAGGGGATTGTGTAAGGGGGACGCAAGTATAGGGGCCACGTGCAAGTATGCAGGTGGGTGTGAGGAGACAGGAGTGTGAGCACGTGGGACTGTGTGTATTCAGACAAGGAAGCAGGGAGCTGTGTCTGAGTAGCAGCAACAGCAGTAATCATAATGGGGAACACTTACTGAGCCCTGACTCTGGGTTAGGTGCTGACATGCGTAATCTTATTTAATTCTTCCACAGCCCTATGAAGGGAGTGCTATTATGATAGCCATTTGTAGACAAGGAAGCAGTGGCTTTGAGCAGTTAAGTCATTTGACCATACTCTAGGTCATACTGCCTCATAACTAATGTGTGACAGGGGTGAGCAGGGCTCAGGCAATTAGTGAAAAAGAATGAACGTCAGTGTGCGCTTGTAGGTATGAGTTTTGGTGTTTGTGTTTGGGGGGGAGGGGGTGGAAGGGCTGAGTGTGCCAGACTTGGGTCCCACAGGAGAGTTCAGGCAGCAGCTGTGGACACTGGGTGGGGCAGGGACGGGCGCAGAGCCTGAGTCAGCCTCTAGGGCATCTCTGCCAGCCTGGCTCCCCAGCCCTGCAGTGGCAGCCCAAGTGCTCTTTCGAGCAGCCTGTGCCAGGGCCCCCAGCTAAGGACGACTCCCAGCTCTGATATGGCCCCCAGCAGGCTCCGGTCTCACAGCTCAGCCTGGGCCAGGACCCAAGACTGGCAGGAGGCTTGTCTGGTCTCCAGGGAACCTGAGGGGACAGCCCCCAGGGTGGGCTCCCCAGCAGGGAAGGCATAGGGGAACTGTGGGGGTGGGCCAGTCAGTGATTTCAGGCCCCGTGTGACTCTAAACGGAACCACCTGGAGGGCGTGTGTGTGCGCGCGCCTGTGTGTTTATGTGGGGATGGAGGACAGCCAACGGCTCTCATGCCCACCCTCTCCTTCGGGATGTGATTCAGGCAGATGCTGAGCCAGGATTCTGCAAGACGGGCCTGCTCCCACCCTGGGGGGGGGGGGGGGCGAGGGCAAGGGAGGGGGAGGTGGGACCCCTCCAACCCCACTGCCTTCCTCACCCTTTGCTCTTCCAGACCTAAGCTGGAAGGAAGGAATTTTTCCTAGGAAAGAAGGGTGATCTCCTGTGGGCTGGGCCCAGCCCTCCCCACAGCCCAGGAAACTCTGCATCTCCTGCCCAGCAAGTCTGTCTCCAGCCTCTCCAGGAGGCTCCAGATACTGGCTGGGTGAGAGGGTCAGGAGTTTGAGATTCGAGTCCTGGCTATGCCAGCTGGGCAGATCACCTCCCCACTCTGGGCCTCAGTCTCCTCATTGGCCAGATGATGCCACACAAGGTGATGCTGGCAGAGCAGCAAGTGATGTGGGGAAGCAGGGAGCAGAGACAAATGTTGGGAGTTGGGGGTTAGAGAAGGTGTCAGGGAAAAGGTGACACTTGAGCTGAGCATTGAGGAAAGGGAGAATCTCAGATGAGGGCCTTGGGGAAGGGAAAGGGTTTTCTAGGCAGAGGGGATGCCCTGATCAAAGGCTGGGAGGTGTGGTGGTAGTGGGAAGCCGCGACTAGCTCAGGGTGGGATGAGGTCATAGGCTGCCAGTCTCCTTGCTCTGGGGCCATGGGATGATCTGATTAATAACTAACTCCACCACCAGCCTAGGCAGCAGGGACCTCAGCGGTCTGAGTGGCTGCCCTCTCTCCAGCATCCCCAGAGTGCCCGGTGCATCAGAAGTGCTCAATAAATACCTGCTAAGTGATCGAGAAGCACCCTCCCCAATCTCCACGAACTATGGGGCAAGCGCTTGTTCCAATAGCCCTGCGAAGGCCTCCCAGGGACTCTAAAACAGTGGTTCTTAAAGTGGGGTCTCAGGTGCATCACCTGGGTACACTTTAGAAACTTCAAGTCTCAGGCTCCAGCCAAGACCTACTGAATCAGAAACTCTGGGGCTGGGGCCCTGCGACTGCTTCAACAAGCCCTCCACGAGGTAAACTTTGAGAACTGACTTTTGAGACCGCTCCTCTAAAACTATGTTCAGAGGCCCCATGAGAGCCCACAGGGAACCCATTAGCATGGGGAAGCTACAATTGTGGCAGAGTCCAGCTATTCTTGACCCTCTCCCTCTCCCCAGCCCAGTCCAGGGCACAAAGAAGTGGGGAGTCGATCATCTGCGCCTTCGTCTTTCCGGAACGAAGACCTGGAAACAGCAAGGGTTTAGAAGCTGGGCGCGGGCCTGCCTCCCGGGGGTTGAAGGCGGGGCCAGTACTCTGAGCCCCGCCCCACTCCGTTGCCCCGGGAAACCCCGGGTTGTAACAATAACCCGCTGACGCGCTTCTGGGTGGGATCCTGTCGAGTCCATGGGCGGTGCAGCCCTGCCGCGGACCAATGGAAGCCCGCGGGTCCCGCCCCCGCGGTCCCCTCCCCAAGCGTCGAGCAGGGGGCGGGGTCGGCGTGCGCCGCTCCTCCCCTGCTCCGTAGGCGGCGCTGTTGCGCCCGGGGGCGGTGGCTGGGTCGCCCGGAGCTGGGAGCTGCGCACCCGCCCCTCCCCAGCCCGCGGGCGGGACACCCCGGCTGGCCGAGGATTCCGCGGCCGCGGGCGTGCACGCCCCGCCCCCTCCTGCGCGGGGCCCGCCCCCTCCCCGTCCCCCGCCCATCCCGAGGTGCAGCCGGCGCTGAGCGCGGCGGGCGCGGGAGCTGGCGCTGGAGCCGGAGCGGCGGCGGCGGCGGCGGCTTTCACCCGGCGGCGGCGGCGCGGGCTCCGGCACGGGCTCGGGCTCCGGCATGGTGCAATCAGGCCTTGTCCCGGGAGAGCGAGGCCCGCGCGCGGGGCCAGCGCCCGGGGAGCGGCGGCAGCGGCGGTGGCGGTGGTGGCTGCAGGCAGGCGGCAGGTGCTAGGAGCGGGGCTGGGCGAGGTGCGTGCCCGCTGGGCTCCGGGGCCGCCGCCCCCTCACTCCCTCTGTCTTTCCCTCCCTCCTTGCTCTCTAGCGCGTCCAGCCCCCTGCCTCCGCGCTCCGGCCCATGGCGCCCCGCGGTTGAGCCGGCGCCGCCAGGGACCCCTCCCGCGGGCCTCCCCGGGGCGCGCAGAACCCGGAGCCGCCCGCCCACCCTCCGCGGAACCTCCCTCCCCTCCTCGTCGGAGCCGGGCGGGACTATGGCTGCGAAGCTGCGAGCGCATCAGGTGGACGTGGACCCGGACTTCGCGCCGCAAAGCCGGCCGCGCTCGTGTACCTGGCCCCTGCCGCAGCCGGACTTGGCCGGCGACGAGGACGGAGCGCTGGGCGCAGGGGTGGCCGAGGGCGCCGAGGACTGCGGGCCGGAGCGCCGGGCGACGGCCCCCGCGATGGCCCCAGCACCGCCGCTGGGCGCCGAGGTCGGACCGCTGCGGAAAGCGAAGAGCTCCAGGCGGAACGCGTGGGGGAACCTGTCCTACGCCGACCTCATCACCAAAGCCATCGAGAGCGCCCCGGACAAGCGGCTCACGCTCTCGCAGATCTACGACTGGATGGTCCGTTACGTGCCCTACTTCAAGGATAAAGGCGACAGCAACAGCTCGGCCGGCTGGAAGGTGGGGGCGTCCGTCTGGGGCGGGGGGCTGGGAACTACGGCTGGGGCTTCTAGGCGGCCGCTCTGTGCTCCTGGGCGCAAGGCTGACCGTCGGGGGTGGAGGGCTCTGGGGCGCCCCCAGGGGTCACCGAGTGTGCGCCTCGGGGCACCGGGCGGCCGGCGGACGGGCGGGGGCGTGCTGGGAGCAGCTGTGTGCCGTGCCCTGGATGCGGGTGGGAGGTCAGATGGGGCGACCAGGGATTGCCACTTTGAGGCGCCTCCCAGGCACTCTGGTCAGGTAACACCCGCACCCCACCCTTGGGGCCTGGCAGAAGAATTCATTCCCAGGCCCTTAGCCCCGAGTTCGCTTTGTGTTACTCTTGTTCCTTAGAGAACTGGAGTAAGGACTTGGGGCCAAAGGCTGCTTTATGTCCCAGATCTGTCCCACTGCCCTTCCTGGAGCTGACCCCAGATGGGGCCAGCGACCCTGAGCCCACAGTTCTTACTATGGTGCCAGGAGTTCGCTGTAGGGCGCCAGCCACCCTGGGGTGGGGGAACTCTGTCAGGTGACCTGGGAAGCCCTGAGTTCTCCAAGGGGCAGCTGCTGCCCCGCTTCTACCTGGATCTGCATGGGTGGCGGTGCTGGTCCGAAGGCTGGATGCTGAGGGCTGGGGATCTGACCTGGCCCGCCCCCAGGCTGCCTGCCTTCCATTTCCCTGGCTCTGGGGCTGGGGGAGGGGTGGGGAGACCCCTGAGGGGCCTCAGCGTCAGTGTCAGCCAGTGGGCAGGGGGGCTTTATCTTGGGAAAGGGCAGGCGCTTGACTGGATTGTGGCTTCCAGATCCAGCTCCTCCTCTGGCCATCTTATCGGGAGGTGGGATAGTTTGTACCTTGTAGGGAGAAGAGGCTGGGGATGTCTGCCCAGGGGGCAAGCTGTCAGGGAAGAGCTGACCTGGGGGTGTGCTGGCAGGCTCCCTCTGGGGGAGGGACCCTCTGCGAGGGAGGCAGGCCCTTCGGAAGGAAGACCTGTGCCCTGTGGTGGGAGCAGACAGACAGGGCCAGAGGAAGGAGGTGTGCCAGCGGGAGGGAGGAGGCTTGTGGGCACGGGCAGCTCTAACTGCCCAGGACTGCCGGGGAGGGGCCACAGTGCCCGACCTGGCTGTCCGTGGTGCTCAGGCCTTGGGCTGGCCTGTCTTTCTCTGTCTTTCTGGGGGGCACAGCTAGAGGAGGCCGCCCCTTGGACTTCACCCTACCAGAACACATTCCTCCCAAGTGTGCCCTGCCCTTGGGCCTTGCTCCCACCTCCCTGCCTGCTCCCTGTGCCCTGTGCCACCTTCCATCTCTCCCTGTGGAATATTCCCTGCCTTCCCAGGCACCGCGTTCCTTCCTCTAGAAAGCCCTTCCTAACCCGCTGTGGCTAGCTTCCGAGTCCCCTTTCTCTAATCCTCTCCCTGCCTGCACTGGGTCTTAGTCGTTTGTGTCCTGCCCCCACTTCTAGAAGACAGTGGCAGTGCCATAGCCATCTCTGTGCCCACAGCACCCTGCATAGAGCCTGGCACCAAGGAGCCACCGGTGCATGTCTGGTGAAAGGTGACTGGGAGGGACTTGTGCCTTGGCTGTGGAAGCCAGAAATGGAGGTTTGTGTTTTGTGGAGGGGCAAAGGGTGCTGAGATAGGGGACAGTCCTTTGGGCCAGAGTAGGCCAGGAGGGCTTCCTGCAGGAGGTGGACCTCCAGTTGGGGTGTGATGTTGGGGGGCGGTGGCGTGGGGAGCAGAGGAAGATGGAAGGAGGGGACATGAGGCTGGAAGTGGGGAGAGAGCTGCAGTTCATTGAGGGGCCAAGCTTGATGCCAGGTGCTTCATGCATTTTTAATGCTCTCTACTGCTCCAGAGGTGGGTTCCCATTTACAGAGGAGGGCACTAGGCCCCAGAGAGGAGGAGGAAACTGCCCAAGGTCACATATCGGGATGGGAAAGCCGGACTCCCACCCAGATGTGTCTCCCTCCAGGGCCCAGGCTCTCTCCAGCTTTCAAATGCCTCTCGGAAGTGCTGGCAACTGGGGGCTGAGAGCGGAGCACTGGCTGCTTTTGAACAGGGGCACCTATAAATCTTAGCATGTGATTGGGAGTGTGCTTGGTGATCATTCATTCTGTGAGTTCATTTCTCAGATGGTGAGCCTGAGGTCCATCAAGGGGATAGGACAGTTCTTAGGCCATCGGAGAGTGGCATGCCCTGGATGAGGGCCCAGCTCTCCTGCCTGCCCATTGGATGCAGTTTCCACTGCACCAAGCTGCTCGGGACACATTGGTTCTCCCTGGGTCCAGGCTCAGGCAGGAGAGAGCCCTGGGAGGCTTAGTCCTGGCCAGGGACTTTGGAGAGGGAGCCTCAGGCTTGGACTCCTGACCTAGGCTCCGGTCAGACACCACCCAGGCACTGGAGGAAGGCTGTTCAGAGGGCCCCTGGCCCACCCCATCCTGTCCCCTCATTGACCATGCTCATCCTGCCCCACTCCCCACCCAGCTCCCCCCAGCCCCAACCTCCAGTCCACGGACTGTGGCATGCAGGTACCAGGGCCCATTGTTCCTTCCTCCCTCCCTCCTTTCCCCTACATGAGTGTTGAACTTGAATCTCTGGGGTGTGCCAAGCCCTATGTAGGTAGGGTGGGGGGGCTAGAGGAAAGGCACTGGACTTGCCTTGAGGATGTGTCATTGATCAGCAGCTCCATGCCTGGGCCTTGTGTTTTACAGGCAGGAAGGGCTGCAGGAGGATGGAGGGTGGTGGGCTAGTGGTGGGGGCTTAGACCCCACCCCCCATGGGGCCAGGGAACTACTCCCAGAGGAGGTGGCATGTGATCTGGGCCTTCACTGGGAAGCATTGAATTTGGGAGAAAGTCCTCCAGGGGTGTGTACTGCACAGGCAAAGATGGGGAGGTGGAAATGTGCGTGTTGGTTTTGAGGGGCAGTTTAGATGTGCGGTGGGAGGTGGCATAGGAAGGGCACAGTGGGCCAGATCAGGAAGAGCAGAAGTGCTTGGCCTTTCACTGTGGTACCATCTGTGATGTGGGGAGGCATTTGGGTGATGCTGTGGAGAAGAATTTGACAAGGTAAAACTGTGGCCGGCTCAGGACACCTAAACCAGGGCTGAGGCCCAGGGACAAGCAGATTCAGTGCCAGGGAACCCCCGCTCCCCAGGCTGGTGGTGTACCCCTCAGGGGGTGGAGCATCTCCAGGCCTGGGAAGAGGGCTTGGGCAGGAGATCCCCTCTCTCTGCAGTGTCCCCCTGGAGTGTGGCTGTCTGGGTGGGGCCTCCCACTGCCCCTCAAATGCTCCAGCCCCACCTTCCCTGGCCCCACACTCCTCCGAGAAGCCTTCCTGGCTGCTCGGGTCCTGGAGCCTCTTCCACTTAGTGCCCCTGCAGTTGTCCTGCCTGCTTTTGTGTTTCCTGGCTGCCAGCTCCACTGGGAGCTCCCAGGCCAGGCCTGAGCACCTCCCATTCCTGTCCCCAAGCCTGATCTCAGGGAGGAGTGCAGTGGATGGGGACTTCCCTTCTCCCTGGGGAGCTGGAGCAGCCTGGCTGTTGAGGGGCGGAATCAGGAGGGGTGGAGCTACCCCCATCTGGCCCAGGCCTGGCCCAGGAGGTCCCAGGTGGGGTGGGGGTTGGAGGAGAGGGGCTGGGCTGAGAGGCCAGGAGGAGAGTTCTGCTACCCCGCGCCTGAGTGTTGGGTGTGAGAGTAGGGGGCTCCCCCCCTTCCTTTCCCCAGCCTGCTCCAGCAGGGCTCCCTCCCCTCCTCCTTTGTCCTTGGGGATCCCCAGCCCCCGGGGCTGGTGGGGGTGCAGGAGGAGGCGGTGTGAGCCCGGGGCTGAGGGGTGTCCTCACCCCCCTCGCTGCACGAGCCGGGGGCTGGCAGCTGCCCGCCTCCTGGGCACGAGCCCGTGCCAGCCGCTCCTGGCACAGTTGCTGGCACGCCCGGCAGACTCCCACGGCCACCTGCTCACACCCACCCACGAGCGCTGGCGCGCTGCGGGCCCTTCCGGCTTCCCGGGCCTCCCGGCGCCCCTCCCCCGCCGCGTGCTCCGGCGCCCCCACCCCAGTTCTCAGATCCCGGTGGACCCCTGGCTCCCCGCCGGCTTCGCACCCGGCCCCTCCCCCCACTCCCACCTCGCAACTTGGGGAGCTCGGGAGGCGGGGCCGCGGGGGGCCCCTTGGGGTCGATGCGTTGCGAGGGAAGGGGGGTAGACCAGGAGGCAGACAGACAGACAGACCGACAGACAGGGCGAGGGCCCCGCCTGCCACCTGGCGCCGCTCCAGCGGGACGATGGCGGGCAGCGTCGTGCCAGGCGGTAATTGCAGACAGACTAATTTAAAGAGATGAGACGGTTATTTTTAACTCGCGTTAAGGTAATGAACGGCGCGGGGGTTTTGCGGGTTCGAAAGTTCAGTGCCCCCTCAGCCCCCACTTTCTGGGGTTGGGGGCCCCATTTCTGAGCTCCAGTCTCAGGACTAACTAGAGGGGGAGGGGATGTTGGACAGGAGGGGTCCTGCCAAAGGGGCGGGAGGGCTGAGAGGGCCAAGGAGGCACCCACTCATCCAGACCCAGCAGCTAGCCAGGTGCACGTCCCTGACCTCCGTCCACTGCCCTTCCAGGCGGGTCTTAGCACCCTCTTTTGCAAGTGGGGAACCCAACTGGAGAGAGGAAGTGACTTGTCCTGGGGTCAGGTACCTAGGAAGTGGCAGGTCTGGAAATGAAACCCTCTTCTGTGACCGGGAAAAGGTAGGCGCTTGTTCCTTGGAGCCACCTTCTCCTGTCTTTGAGTGGCAGCTGATGATGATACCAGGCGGGGCAGGTTGGGCTGTGGAAGCCCCTCTGAGCCTTATGGGGGGTGAGGGGTGATCATGGACTGGGTATGTGGACCTGAGCCCCTGGGATGTGGGTGCATCAGCTATAGCAAGGGGAGCCCCCTTCTCACCTCACTGTCTCCCCCACCCCACAGCTGACTCGCCAGCACCCCATCCCTACTTCCAGCTTGTGTGCCTGCCTCCCAACTTGGGGGTGGGTACGTGGGAAACAGGAGAAGGTGGGGCTGGCCTGCCTACACATGGGTACCAATCCCCTCCACCTCCAAAGCAGAATTCTGGTCTCTAGGGGAGCTGGGGAGTCATGGAACCCAACACCCCCTTCCACGCCTCCGCCCACAGCTCAAACCCCTTCCCACGTTCTCCCAGTGATTGAGAGCTCACGACCTCTGGGAGAGCCCGTTCTATTGCTAATCAGGTCTTAAAGCTTACAGAACTTGCTTCCTTGCTTTCTTTTCTGAGCATATCCTACCTCCGTCTTTTGGAGTCAGCTAGAGGGGTGGGGTGGAGAGTGAGTAAGGGGGTGGACAGAGCACTTGTCTGGAAACCTGACCAGTGTGTGAGCTGGAGCAAAGCACTCTCCCACTCAGCGTCCAAAGGGCCATAACTCAGTTTCTGTTCCTTTGGTGCTGTGCCTTATAAGACCTCTGCTCCCAGGAGCCACAGGGTTTCACTGGGACAGAGGGCACATAGTACTGAGAGGACGTCTTATACGTGGAAGTGTGGATGGACTTGTACTTACAGGGACTCCTGCCTAGAAGTGCCTCTCCTGCCCCTGGCAGTGTCCAGGTGGCAACACACTCTGCTACGAAGGAAGTGTTCATAGCAGCCCCAGCTGGTCTGCAGATTAGGCAGACGGGGGGTACAGGGTGTTAGGTGGGCATTAGCTGAGGCTCTGGGGCCCGGGTAGGGTGCTCAGGGGGACAGCTGGATCTGGAGCACCCCCCTCCTCCTGGCACCCTGGTTACCATGGAAACCAACTCCTGTTTGGGAGGGTTTGGCTGTTTGCTGCCTCTCCCTACCCCCCAACCCATATGTGGAGGTGGGAGGGGGCCAGGTGGTGTGTGGGGGAGGGGCTTCCCACACCCTCCCCCCAGGGCCTCCCTCTTTGCAGAGAAACCTTTCTGGTCTCTAAGAGGGGTGCCTCTTGCCGGAAAGGAAGCAAGAATTAATGTCTGGGCCTAGGCATTCGGTTGGGCACGTCACATAAATTCTCCCATTTAATCCTCCCTGAGTCCTGTCAGGAATGTGGTAATAGCCCCATTTTGCTGTTGAGGAAATGGAGGCCCAGAAAAATGAAGTCACTGCTCCAGGGTGGCATGGCTGGGACCAGACAGATCCTAGATTTAGACCCAGACCTGTTTCTACCCTGTTCCACCATCTCCCAATGCCTGTGCTGTCTCAGCTCCACACAACAGCCAGCCCTGCAACCCCAAGGCACTCCTGGCTCCAGAACTTTCCGGGGCGCTTTCATTCCTCTGGGAGTCAGCCAAGCCCAAACAGCTCTGTCTGGGCCCCTGAGTCCTTGCTGGCCTGTCCAGGCCTTGCCCTCCTCCCACTTGCCCTGCCGCCTCTGATCTCAGGCTGACTTCACATTCCCACCTTCGCACCTGCCACCCACACCCACTCCCGCTGGCACACGTTCACCTGTCAAAAGCAGGTTATCGATTGTCATGTCCTGATCCCTCTGGACCTCCCTCAGAACCTAGGTGGTGCTTGGCTGGTTTGAGCAAAGATCCACTGCCCAGGTGATTCTAGAGTTCAGTGTGTCCTCTCAAGAATTCCTGCCTTAAATCCTTAGTTGTTTGCAAGCCGAGCTGACGATCAGTCACCTAGAAGCTTTTAAATAATACAGCTTTCCAGCGCCCACCTCAGACTCTCTCCACCAGCCTCTCAGCGGGTGGGTGCAGGAATCTATACCTGAGCAGGTGTGTCTGGTCAGTTCTGGACCGATGCCTCAGATCAGGGCTACCCGGCCTCCTGCTCGCCATCCTTGCTCTCCACCTCCACCCAGGGTGGAGCAGCTCCTTCTCCAAGCTGGCTGCCCAGATCAAGCCCACTCCTTTCCTGCTCATCCTTCTGGATCTTTGCAGAGATTCGACCCCCATGTGATCCACTCCAAGGGACTCTGCCCCCACCCCACCCCCATGCTGCAGAGGAGGCGATGGAGAGAACGGAGCCAGCAGCTGGGCTGAGGTGCTTTGCCACTGAGAGCCTTTGCCTGTAGAGGGAGGGAAAACGTTGGTGTAAATGCTCAGCAGGCCTCTCTAGAACAGGAATGATGAGAAAACTAACACTGATAGCTTCCCATCTGGTGGAAAGGACCTGAGGAGCCTGTGCACAGCCCAGCGCTGTGCCTACAGCGTCCTGTCCTGGGACCTCCCAGCCCCATCCCGCACCTTCTGCCTTCTTCTGCCTTCTTTTAGCCACACTGAATGTTCCAGCTCTGGATGCAGACTGCCACGTTCCACTGCATACCTGCCTTTGTTTAATTCTCACAGCAACCCGGTGAACTGGCGCTGTTGGTCCCATTTTGCAGATGAGGAAACTAAGGCTGAGAGAAGTAAATGACTTTCACAGTGTCCCACAGTGACAGAAATGAAACCTCCCAGGGCTGCCTCCAGTGTAGCCCAGTGCTTTGGCCAGGTCATTCCTGGAGTGCTAGCCCACAGCTTCCAGCTGGAGAATAGGTCCTAGGTGCTGGCTCACCTTCCCTGGAGAGCTCCCTGAGGGCAGGGCCGAGCAGCTTGATAGCCCCCTGATCTGCAGTCCCTAAGGATTGCCTCCATGTGCTTTCATCCTGGGCTACACTGATTGGACACCTACTGTGTATGGCATGAGGGCTGCTCAGAGAGGAACTGGACTGGCTTAACCTTGAGGGGCCGGGGCACAGGTCAAGTTTGAGAAGTAAGATGAGGACACCTGATTCTGATTCAGGATAAAAACTGCCCAGGGTCATCAAGGAAGGCCAAATAAAAAAGCCCTGGTATTTCAGATGGGGAAAATACACAAAGACAGGAGGTCGGATCCCTAGGACTCTTTGGGAAGCCCTGTGGGGTCTGTACTGGCCAGAGCCTGGGGGGAGTTGCTTCTGGAAAAGCAGGCAGGAGCCTGATGGTGAGAGGCTTGAATGCCAAGCCAGGGAGGTGGTGGGGAGTGACATGGGCAGAAAGATCACTCAAGGATGGTGTGGAGGGGGGACAGGAGGGAGAGACTGGCTCAGGTACCCAGTGTGGGTCTGGGGGAGGCCCAAAGAGTCCAAGATGCCAGGCCTGGCTCCCACCCTTCCCCCAGAGGGGCCATGCAGCACTCCTTGCTGCTTTGAGACTCTCTGAGGTGAGGCAGGACAAAGTGGTTAGGGACTCGGATCCTGGAGGCCAATGGGAGGGGCAGACCCGGGCTCCACCATTCACCCCTATGTGGCCTTGGGCAACTGAACCTCAGTTTTCTCCTCTACAAAATGGGATAGTAATGGGACTTACGCGCGAGACTGGTTGTGGGGATTACAGGAGAGATGCATGTGAAGTCCATAGGAAATCTTGGCAGGTATCGTTTCCGTTATTCATTCCTCTGGGAAAGGAACACCCCACACACTGTGTGGGGGTCCTGGGGCCCTGACCCCTGAGAGATGCCGAGTTCGCTTCTGTGTGTGGGTGTTTTTTGGGGGATGACGAGAGCCCTTCTAATGCCTCCCTCCGCAGTCCATGGTGTGTCAGATATTCAGCACGTCCTAGCTCCCTCTGGCCCTCCAGCCCTTCCTTTGACCTAGCCTATTCCAGCCTATCAGAACCTTCCCTTCCAACCACTTGTTAAACCTTGCCCCTGGCCTTGGGAGGCCAGCAGGGCAGGTGGTAGGCTCCCCACTTTTCCACGTGAAGGAGATGGCTTGCTCAAAGACTAACTCGAACCCGGGGCTGCCTGCCCCTTGGCGCTGGCTCCTCCTTGCCCCACTGGCAGGCTGTGTGACCTTGGGCAAGGCCCTGCCCGCTCTGGCTCTGCGTCCTATCTTGCGATCCCGGTTCCCTCCTCCCAACATTCTGGGAAGCTGTGTGGCCTCCTCCTCCCGCTCTCCCCCTCCTCCTGTCCTCAGCTGGCCTCGCCTCCTCTTGTAACTTGAGCTGGGGCTGTGGGGGAGGGGGCTTGCCCTCCGCCAGAGGCACCTGCCAGTGGAGCAGATGTGCAGGGATGGAGGCCCCCAGGAGGGGATCACAGACTCTTCGCCCCGGGAGGCCGGGGCCCCGGCAGGCCGGGCTCAGCACACCCAGCCCTGGCCTCTGGCCTCTGCCCCAGGGGCTTATCCTGCGCACTTTCATTTTTCAGTGTTCAGTTTTCAGTGGACATTCATGGCACGCCAAGAGTGACCTGCAAGGACCCGCAGGAGAAGACATGGCAGATGAGGGCTGGTGTCCCGGTCTGGGTGGGCCGCGGTGGGCTGCTGGAGCCCCTTGGCATGGGGACAGAGGGCCAAGGGCGGCCCCTCGGGGCGAGGCCAGTGTCTGTGCGGGTGGCCATGCCCCTGGGAGAGCAGATGGTTCTCCTGGCACTGTGCCCACTCCTCCTCTTCTCCCTCCAGGAGCCAGCCTGCAGGGCTGGGGCACAGCTGCTAGGCCCTCCCCAGAGCCTGGCCCAGGGCAGGGCTGAGTGAGGTCACTGCAGCTGCTCCTAGGGCCTGGGGCAGAGGTGTGGGGCGGTGCTGCAGGCCGAGGGAGGGAGGGGCTCAACCTGAGGGAGTGGCAGGGAGGGATCCAAAAGCCTCTGCACTTAGGGAACCCCTTTAATCCTGGACAAGGGAGGGGCCTGCCGAGGGGTGGCTGAGCCAGTGTGGCCAGCCCTCACCCCCCACCCTAGCCCACCCCGGCGTCCCTGGGCAGGAGGAAGGGAAAGGGCCCTGGGTTCGAATTCCTGTGCTACCACTTTGAATTGTGTGACCTTGGGCAAGTCCGCTTGTCTTTCAGAAACTCAGTTTCTCCTCTAAGTTGAGAATTGCTAGAAAGATATAATAAGATGATCATTCTTGAATGGCCAGCACTGTGCCTGGCACACGGTAGATGTCCAGTGAGTGGTAATTCTTCCCCTCTTCACTTTGCAGAATTCTCCTGAGGAGCTAGAAAGTGCTGAAGAAAAAGCAGAGACGTGGACAGAAGCAGCAGGAGCTGCAGGGGGAAATAGGAGAGAGGAGGTCCCGGTAGGGCCTTAGCAGGGAGTGGGCAGGGGTCAGTGCTCTGCCCTGAGATTTCAGGGACACTGCATAAAAATTGCAGGCCTGAGGAGTGCCCAGCGACTGAAGGCGCCATCCTATGTGCTAACTTACAGTGAGCCAAGAATTGCCCCCGGCAAAGTTCACAGTCAAGTAAGGAGACAGATGCATATGCAGTTATGCTGTGACTTGCAGTTTGGTCTCCGGTAGCACTGATGTAGGGGCAGCTCTGTATCTCTGGGGATGCAGAGGGGCTAGGAAGGCACCACAGAACTGGCTTTGATGAAGGAGCAGGAACTTGTCATGCAAAGAGAGGCGAAGGGAACAGAGTGTGCAGAGGAACAGGTGTGAGACTTCTGGGGGGCTGGAGCCCCAGGTGGGTGTGAGGGTAGAGGGGGGTGGAGGGATGATGCGGCTGGAGGGCAACTGCGGGCTCCTGAATGTTAGTTGAGAGATGAACCCGAGCCCAGGGGTGATGAGGCACCACGGGCTTTCGAACAGGAGTGAGCTTGGACTTCTATTACTGGCTTTTCTGCTGCCAGGGCTAGATGTGTGGGCTCTGCCCTCTCTTGGGTGGGACTTGGGTGGGGTAGAGCCAGGACCCGACCCTTGACCTTACACCTTGCTCTAGAGATTTGGTTCCTCTGGGCTCCTGGCTGCCCACTTCTATCCCACTGCTGCCTTGTAGCTCTCTCACTCTTGCCATTTGTGGCTCTCATACTCTCACCTGACCCCACTGCCAGGAAGCTTCACCCCATGTGGCAGAGCAAGTGACCCCCTGGGGAGTCAGCGGCTCTGTCTGAGACAGGCATGTTCATGGGCCAGGCTGGGGCCCCCAGGGTGGAGTGGGGATTACAGGAAGGGAAGGGGGCAGCTCCTGAGGTTCAGAAACAGAGGAACTGAGAGTCTTGACATGTGGGATCTCATCCAGGTCCCATCCCTCCCTGCAGATGTGGGGCTTGTTGTCCTATTTTATAGGGCAGGCCCAAGGTCACATGGCGAAGCTGGGATTCCAATGCCTGCCCGTGCCCTTTCTTCATGCCGGGATGGAGAAAAGAAAGGAGAGAGGAAATGAGAGCCATGGAGGGGATCAGCACTCTCAGCATAGTCCCCTGGAGCTGTCTCTGATCATCCCCCTTGGGAGGCAGGGGCAGCGTCCTGAAGGAGGGAGGGACTGGCTGAGCCTTGGTCAGGGAGAGAACCTGGGGAGGCATCCCCATTTGGCCTTGGGCTAGGATAGGTGGATCCAAGATCCAGCACTGAACTTGGGAGGGTCCTGGAGGCCACCCAGAGACCAGGGAGGCCAGGAGGTAGCACAGGTCTGGTGGGGAAGCAGGTACAGCCTAAAATTGTGGCCTTCTGTTTCTGATGAAAACCAGAAAAACTCAGACTTGAAAACCAAGGCAGGGATTGTCACTGGGGTGGCAGCAGAGCAGAGTGGCCCCAGCCACATTGGTGGGAAGAACCCCAGCTTTGGAATTCAGCAGCCCTGGGATCGATACCTGCTCTACCACTTTCCAGCTGCATGTCGTCAGAGAAGACATTTAACCCACCTGACCCTCAGTTTCCCCCCTTTGTAAAATAGCAATACTTCCTTGCAGGATGGTTATCAGGGTTAAAAGAAGATATGTATCTAAAGAACTGCTGGCTTATGGGAGCCCATTGTGCACATTGCTTCCCAATTCTGCAGTCAAACGACGTCACACAGGCAGTTCAAAATTGGCTGCGATGGGAGTATCTATGCCGTGGAAATCAGCAAGCGCTCCAAATTGGGGGCTATTTTATTTACCCCTTGGAGAGCTTGTTGATAAACATTTACCGGCATACCACTGAATGTGCCCCATCCCCAGAGTCATGGAAGGAGAAGATGGACAGAGCACAGGAGCCCATATCCCTGACCCACCCTATGAGCCCTCTTTAGCTCCAGTGGTGTCAAAACAGGATATATATGGAGTGCTGGCTGGGCCACACAACCTAGAACTCAAAGTCCCAGGGCCCCTTGTGCATCTGGGGGAGATTGGTCATAGCCAGGCAGCTCTCTGTAGGCAGGGGACCACGAGAGTGGGACAGGAATGGTGGGATGGGGCCTCTCCTGCCTTCACTCTGCCCTTCCCTCCTTCCCTGCTCACCTCTCCCTCCCCTTCCCCCCACCCCACCAAGAGATCTGGGAGACCCCTGGCTGGAGAAGTAAGATTGGATGAGGTTGAGCTAGTCAGAGAATGAAGCTGTGCTGGGAGGAGAAATGAGGTTGTACTGGAAGATAAACGAGGTTGTACTGTCAGGGAATGAGGTGGTACTTGGAGAAAAGGTGAGGCTGCATTATGAGATAAATGAGGTTGTACTGTCAGGGGGATGAAGTGTGCTTGTAGGAGAGCAGCCATCCTGCTGGATCGGTCAGGTTGCACCGTCAGAGAACACAGCCACACTGCGCGAGGAAGGAAAGGCTCTGACTTAGAGGATAAATGAGGGTGTCCTGCTGGATAAATGAGGGGGCCCCGTCAGGTGAATGGAGTGCTGTTAGCAAATAGAGGTTGTACTTGCTGGATAAATGGGCCTGGTGTGCTGGATGAATGGGGTGATGCTGTCAGATGAATGCATTACTGCTCCTGGGGCAAGGGGTGTCCTGGGAATAGATGAGGGTGTCCCGCTGGATGGATGAGCCGCCGCCGCCAGATGGATCAGGCCCTGTCCACGAGGGAGGCCCCGTCAGCAAGGGTGAGGTTATTCTGTCCCCACAGGGAATGCCGGGGTATCTTCTGGCCCAGGTAGTACCAGCTATGAGAGGCCTTGGCTCCAGCAAAGCCAGGTTTGGTGGGGGCGGGGAGGGCAGCCCCGGGTTGCCCTAACCTATCTAGGGAGCAGGGGTGGGGGCTGAGGTTGGCGGCTGCATCATTCACCCTGGAAGCCCTTTTGCGCCTCTTCCTGCAGCCCTGACTCTTCTCTGCAGGTCCCTCTGTGGCGCCCACTGTTGCTGACTTACGGCGCCTCCCGCCTGCCTCTGTTCTGCCCTGTGCCCCTACCCAGTGTGGAGCAGCCCCTGCTGTGAAGCCAGCCGCCCCACCCAGTCTCATCTCTCCCCTACAAGTACAGGATCCCCTCCTCCCCTCCCCCTCCCTTATTCTCTCTCACCCACTCATTCATTCATTCATTCATCAAACATTTAAGTGCCTAGTATGTACCAAACACATGGGGGTACGGTAAAGTAAACAAAACCCCTTACTCATGAAACTTATATTCTAATATGAAGGAAGCCAGATAGCAAACAATAAACACGGAAAATAAGTAAATTTTATATTAATTTAGAACGTGATAATTGCTTTAGAAAAATTTAGTCAGATAAGGGAGCCAAGAAATGCCAGGGAAGAAGAGCAATTTTTAAGTGGTCAGGATGCGCCTTGTCGCAAAAGGTGACATCCAAACAAAGACGGGAAGGAGATGGGAGGTCCACGTGGGTCACTGGGGAACAGTGTTTCCCCTGAGCCAAAGGCCCCAGGTGGGACTGTGCCAGGCAGGCGCTTGAACTGCGAGGAGTGAGCAAGGGGGCAGGTTTAGGAGGGGAATCGGCGGGGTCCACGGAGGGCTTGGGCACTGTGGCCAGGCCTTTGTCCGTTACTCTTAGAGATGGGGGGGTGGGGCAGGATCGGACAAGGTCCAAGTTCTTTGAAAGGATCCCTCTGGCTGTGGTGTGGAGGCCTGCAGGGAAGTTGAGGGTGGAGGCAGGTCCCAAGCCTCTTGCCCCAAGGCTGTGCAGTTCATTGGTGTTAGAACTGGAGTCCAGATGCAACCCCAGAGCCCATGCACTTCACCCTGTGCCGGTCTCTCTCTGGCAGGTGAGACCCCAGGGGTGTGGCCCGCCCTGGGCCGGGTGCTGAGACAGCTATAACCCTCCGCCTCTCCTCACTGCCCACAGATGGTCTCCACAATGCCTGAGTCAAGGAGGTGCTACCCTCCCCTGGGAACCCTGTACCAAGCCTGGATGTAGGTGTGGGGAGGTGTGCGGCCCCAGAAGGCCAGGCCCAGCTCTGGGTGCCAGGGGGAGCCTGGGCATGCCAGGGCTGTGGCCGTGGGTGGCAGGTTGCTAGGCGACCTTGAAAGGGAGCCCTGGATACTGCTGCCTGGCAGAGGCGTCTCCCTCCTCTGCCTCCCTCACCTCCTCCGTGCCTCTGGACTCCCAGGAAGGCCTTGCAGGCAAGACAGAGTTGTGATGGGCGTTTGCCACTGAATCTTGGCTGAGAGCTCTGATTGGTGCCAGGTGGCCGGGCCTGAGGACCCAGATTGGGCCTGCGTAGCCTGGGTTACACGCAGTGGGTCCAGGTGCACAGCTGGTACAGAACCTAATGCAGGAGACAGTGGCCTAGGTCCTTGCCTGCCCAGCTCTGCCCACAGCCCTGGCATCCCTCTAGGCCCTCAACTGTCCCATCCACCTGGCCCAAGTAGGCAGGACTCCTGGCCCCACGCCACCCCATCATCGTGGCTCCTCTCTGACCAGGTTTACAGTCAAGTTTTACATGAGATTCCATTTACAAAGACAGTTCTACTACTTAAAAAAAAAAGTTTGAAAATTTCTAGACTGGTTTATTTTCAGTATTTTCAACATCAAACTGCAAAGGGCCCCAGAGTAAACTGGTCCATCCCTATCGGTTTACAGGTAGGAAAACGGAGACCCAGAGTGGGGGAGAGGCTTGCCCCGGGTCAGGCTTGGTGGAGAACAAAGAGCAACAGGCTGAGAGCTAGGAGGCCTGAGCTCACGCCCCTTCTCTGTCACCAGGTCCTGGCTGACCTCAGGCAAGTCCTTTTTTCTCCCTGGGTCAGGCAGGCTGTGGCTCAAGCTCCCCAGGCTGGGCAGAGGTTAGAGAGGAGGCCGCAAAGCTGCAAAGACCTGGAGCGTGTGTTCTTGGAGGTAATCTTAAAACATTACTTTTATAATCAGAAAATTCTGGATCTATTATAAAGTGCAATGCAAAATTCCTTTGAATTTCAGAAAGGAAGCACAAGACTTATAAGAAATTTCAGCCTGGCAATAATTGCCCGTGTCCATGCCCCCCAGACTTGCCATGCAGGCAGCTTCTGGGGATAGTTTCCGTGGAAAGTTTGAGAAGGACCGGAGGACCGGCATCTTAAAGATTCTTTGGGAATTCTCTGACTCATTGCCCTCTCCCGTGGTGGGAATGTGATGTCCTTTAGAGTAAAACCTACTGAAATTAATACCTGGCGTTGCCACTTGGTAAGCAGTGTGACCTTGGCAACTTAACCTCTCTGAGCCCCACTCTCCCTGTCTTGATGTAGGGATCACAATCCCTGCCTTATATGGGTTTTGTTTATGATTACAGGAGGAAAATCACTTATGGTGACCTGAACTGAATAGGCAGGTACTGAGTAGGTGCTAGTACCTGGTGATGTCACTCCTCCTTCCCCTCTCAGCACTGACAGCCAGGCTGGTTGGTGGTGACGTTGATAAAAAGGTGTTGTCTGACTGACCTCCAGCCTGGGAAGCAGGAAAGTGGGAGATGGATCCTCCCTTAAGCTAGGACAGTTCCACGGGGGAGGAACACCCTCGAGGCCTCTGAGCACAGGTCGGTGGGGGTGGGGCTGGGGAGCCAGGTGCAGGGTGGGGATGGGGTATCTACTTGAGGGAGCCCCATTCCCATGGGGTCCAGCTCCCCTCCTCTCAGGTCCTCAGGAGAAGGCAGGCCGGGCGACTTGGGAGGGGACTTTGGGCCTCAGGTGTTGCCTCCCAAGGCCAGAAAGTGCTAGAAACAGGGAGCCTTGGGGCCTGAAGAGTCAGGTCAGTACCTGGAGCTGGGGGTTAGCAGTGCGGTGTGCCCTGAGCAGCAGAGGGGACTCCTGTCCACTGGAGGACTAGTGGGAAGAGGGCAGGAGGAAGACTCTGCACAGCAGAGGGCTACCAGTGTGCCTAGGTGACTAACCAGTTGGCAGCAGGTCCATGAGCTGGGCAGACCTGGAGTGGCGCCTGGCACCGCTGCCACCAGCTGTGGGACTGTGGGCAAGTTACATCACCCTCTGGGCCTCTGTTCCCTGGTACGAAACAGAGTGATGCCAGCTTCACAGACTTGCTGGTGCCTAATAAGTTACATCCGGGGCATGATATTAACAAGATGTAGACTAGCATGTCTGCTGAGTGCTCGAAGAGTGAGGTCTTCTTGCAGAGTAAGGGATTTAACCAGCATTCGTGAGCCCCTAGTGTGTTCACCAAAACCTCCATGTACGTTATCTCATTTAATGATCTAACAGCCTTGGAGGTGGTTATTGAAATATATCCCCATTGTTTCAGGGTAGTTCCCTGAGGCTCCCACAGAGACTGAGTAAACACCAGCGCGTGTATATACAGCTAGGGGCGTGAAGAGCCAGGCTCCTGTACCAGGGCCCTTCTGATACAGAAGCCCATGGTATTTCCACAGCAGTGCCTGGGCCAGGAGGTCAAGGCCATGAGGTGGCAGGCCCAATAGACGTTCGATTCCAGGGTCCAGTGGCCAGGCAGGTCTATGGAGCTCTGGACTCCTCTGCTTTCCTTTGTCCCCAGGGCAGGCCTAGGGGAAGCAGGCAGCGCCCTGGGGAGCCAGGAGACTGGCCCAGCTGAAACAGATAAGAGGATCTCGGCAGGCGTGGCAAAGGGGATGCCCAGGGAGGTACTGAGGGGCAGCAGAAAGGGCTGTGCAGTCTTAGCAAGGCCTTTGCCTCTCTGGTCCTTGGTTTTCTTATCTGCCAGTGGGGCTTATGCCACCTACTTTGTGGGGGATCTTGTGGTTGGTTCTCCACAGCAAAAGGCAAGGGCTCTGAGGTAGAGCTACTCTGAGGCAGGAGGGGAGGGTGGACTGCAGGCCTAAGGGCAGGCTGGAGAGCTAGGCTGGCCCAAGGCAGCACTGAGCAGAGTGGATATCCTTGGAGTGGCTCAGTGGGATCCAAGGCTTATGTGGGGTTCAGAGGAGCTCCGAGGGGCTGGGGGTGGATCTCTGAAGAGTCCTGAGGCCTTTACCCACCCTGGGAACCCCAGTCTATCTTGCTTTTTCTGGGTAGACCCTCCAGCAAAGGTGTTAACAGTCCTCTCTACCTGCAGTTGCATTTTAAAGACACGAAATTAAAGCAGGTAATTTATTCTCCCCACATACGAAAGAGCAATTAGTTCTAAACAGGGCTTAATCAGTCACCGCGGAGATTGATTTCTGGAGCCCTGGGTTTTCGGGCTCCTGGCGCCATGCCAGGCTGGGGAGGGAGGGGCCGCGGACAGATGAGCCGCGGAGGCATGAGCCCTTACATAATCTGCCGGGGGCTTTGGCAGCCTGGCCATCCCGCGGAGGGGTCTGGCTGAGGAGAAGAGAGGGGTCCCCGCTCCCCTGCCTCAGGGCAGGGCCCAAAGCTGCAGCCCTACCGTCTGGGAAGTGTCTGTGTGTGCGTGCTGGGGTCCGGGTGCTAGGCTCTGGGGTAGAGGGTGGGTGTTCTGGGTTTGTCCAGCCTGGTACTTACACGTATTCCTTCTCTCCGCCCGATCCCCCTTCCTCGCCCTTTCCTCTTCCCTATCGGTGCCCCCCTCTTTTTCTTTATCCCTTTTTCTCCCCTTCCCCCGCCTTTCCCAATACCCGCCCCCCCACCACCACACCTTGTTTCCGGGCCACAGAACTCCCATCCGGCACAACTTGTCGCTGCACACCCGTTTCATCCGCGTGCAGAACGAGGGCACAGGAAAGAGCTCCTGGTGGATGCTGAACCCCGAGGGTGGCAAGACAGGCAAGACCCCGCGGCGCAGGGGCCGTGTCCATGGACAACGGGGCTAAGTTCCTGCGCATCAAGGGCAAGGCGAGCAAGAAGAAGCAGCTGCAGGCGCCCGAGCGGAGCCCCGACGACAGTCCCCCCGGGCGTGCCAGCCCCTGGGCCTGCGCGCCCGCTGCGGCCAAGTGGGCCGCCAGCCCCGCCTCGCACGCCAGCGACGACTACGAGGGCGTGGGCTGACTTCCGCGGCGGCGGGCGGGCGACCCCTGCTCGGGGAGGCGGCCGAGCTGGAGGATGACGAGGCCCTAGAGGCCCTGGCGCCGTCGTCGCCGCTCATGTACCCGAGCCCAGCGAGCGCGCGCTGTCGCCGGCGCTGGGTGCGCGCTGCCCCGGGGAGCTGCCCCGCCCTGGCGGAGTTGGGAGGCCCGCTGGGCCTGCACGGCGGGCGGTGTGCGCGCGGGGCTTCCCCGAGGCCCCTGCTGGGACGGCGCGCAGGACGCATACGGGCCTCGGGGCTCGCGCCGGGGGCTCCCGCCTACTTCGGGCGGCTGCAAGGGCGGCGCCTACGGCGGGGGCGGGGGGCTTTGGGCCGCCCGCGCTGAGCGCGCTGCGTCGCTTGCCCATGCAGACCATCCAGGAGAACAAGCAGGCCAGCTTCGCGCCGGCCGCCGCGCCCTTCCCGCCCGGGAGCGTTGCCCGCGCTGCTGCGCCGCGCCGCCGCCCGCTCCGAGGCCCGGCCCGGTGCTGGGCGCGCCGGGGGGGAGCTGGCGCTGGCGGGCGCGGCCGCTACCTATCCCCGGCAAGGGGGCGGCTCCGTACGCGCCGCCGGCGCCCTCGCGCAGTGCCTTAGGCCCACCCCATCAGCCTTATGACACTGCCCGGCGAGGCGGGCGTGGCAGGGCCTGGCACCTCCCGGCCACGCGGCCGCCTTCGGGGGCCCACCCGGCGGCCTCCTGCTGGACGCGCTGCCCGGGCCGTACGCGGCCGCCGCCGCCGGGCCGCTGGGCGCTGCTCCCGATCGCTTCCCGGCCCGATCTGGACCTCGACATGTTCAGTGGGAGCCTCGAGTGCGACGTTGAGTCCATCATCCTCAATGACTTCATGGACAGCGACGAAATGGACTTCAACTTCGACTCGGCCCTGCCGCCGCCCCCGCCCGGCCTGGCCGGGGCTCCGCCCCCCAATCAGAGCTGGGGTGCCCGGCTGAGGGCCTCCGCCCCGCACCCCTGGTGCCCCCCGCCCCGTCCCCACGGGGCCTCTGTCTTCCCGTCCTGATTCCTGGGCCCCCATCCCTGATTCCGGGCCCCACAGCAGGATCTAGGAGCGGAGCAGCCCTGCTAGAGGCACCCCCTCAGAAGTTGACCGCTGAGGGAAGTGGTAGGGAGGGACTGGGGCACCCACCATTCCCGCCCCAACTCCTCAGACCCGCTCCTCCTCCTCCACCTCCTGGGACAGAAAGCCTGGGAGAGGAGCTGCATTCTGGGTGGGGTGGAGGTGGAGAGGAGCCAAGTGGGCCTAACGTGGCTGCTGGCTGGTTGGGGAGGCCAACCGGGAGATGAGGTGGGGGGCTTCTCGGAATCTTGAGTTTCGCTTGCTGGGGCCCTCGCCGTGAGGGACTGCAGACTCCAGACTCCGAGCTGATTCCCAACTGACACGCCTTCCCACTGGTCTTCGCCTCGCCCAGCCAGCGACACGTTCCCGAAAATACACTGACGTCCACCTACCGGCCACCCACCCCGGGCAGCCCTCTTTACCCCGAATCCACCCACCCCCACCCCCCACGGTTCAGCAGTCCCCTCCTACCCTGGCCGGGCCCCAGCTCCTCCCCCTCCCCCGGTCAAGGTCAATCCCTCTTCCCTCCTCCCACCTTCCCAGTTACTGTCTCCGCGTCTCCAGCGGGCTTCAGCCCCCATCCAGCCCTCAAGCCGACACCCTCTCTCCTCGCGTCGGTCCTGGCCCCCTCTCTCCCATATTTATAAATGTCCGGTCCGGGGCGGGCGTGGGCGCGGCGTCCCCGGCGCGTATTGTAGGCAGTGTACCGTGGCCGTGCCGTCAGCGTGTGCGTGTGCGTGTGTGCCGTGTCGAGGCCGTGTAGAGTGCATTGTACAGCATATTTTCATGAATAAAATTGTTTTTAAATATTTCCCGTGCTGGCTTGGCTAGCAGCAGGAGGAGGGTTGGCAGGGATTGTGGGCGGGAGGGGAGGTCCCTGTGCCTGAGCCTCCAAGGTGGCTCTGTGTCTGGGTGAGTATCGGCCTTCGCTGACGCCTGTCTGCTACGCTCGCATTGGTTAAGCACCTAGTGCATTCTGGAAACTGGAGAGGTGCCTGTGTGGCACTCTGCACCTGGGTCTGTGAACACGTGCATACAGAAAGTTTCCAGTCTGGGGAAATTCTGTTCTCCCAAGAGATTGAGAGGGAGGCAGATAGCTACTGAGAACTTATTAGTGCCAGGCCCCATGTTAGGTACGATTTTTTGTTCCCATTGCACAGATGAAGGGGAGTCCCAACAAAGAAAACCGGTCAGAGGGAAAATGGCTTGGGAAGGCTGGCGGAAAGAGAGAGGCAGGCCTTTGAAGCCTTACAGACTTGGATTTGAAACCAGCTGTGTGCCCTTTGGACAAGTTAGTGAACCTGTGGAGCTTTGCTGTCCTCCTCTGGATGATGAAATAGTTGACCCATCTCAAAGATTCCATGTGAGGAGTGAATGAGAGAAGGTATGTAAAGTGTGCAGCACAGGTCCTACACATATACATTCATCCATTGATTCTTTCATTCTAGGGAGATTTAGTGAGCACCTGCTATGTGCCAGCTTTTCTAGCAGTCACTGGAGATGCCATAGACACAACCTCTGCCCTCAAGGAAATTAGAGGATGGGAGGTGGGGGCATGGGTGAGTAAAAAGGGGATTATAGGTCAGAGGTTGTGATGAATGGAAGATCCTGGGGGCTGTTGTGGGAATGAATGATGGAGCAGCCCCCTACCCGGGACATGAAAAGGCATTAGGGAAGGTGCCTGGAGGGGGCGCTGTCTCAGCTAAGCCTTGAAGGACGAGGCCGAGTGTTGGAAAGGGAAGTGGTTCAGACAGAGTTAAATGGCATATTCAAAGGCTTGGAGGCAAGCATGTGGGTTCCAGAACCAAAAGCAGCAGTTTAGTGTGGCTAAAGCTCAGAGGTGGAAAGATGACCAATGGCAGGGAGGCAAATGGACCAGAGGAAGAAGAGTGTGAGAGTAAGACCTGTTGAGTTAGTGAGTACAGAGTATAGTAGCCAGGGCCAGCAATGGCTGGGACCACTGCTGGAAGTGAGGGCGGCGGTGGGGGTGGGGGGTGGGGCAGTGGGGTTGGATTTGAGTTAAAACCTATGGGAACCCCCTCAGGAATGGGGGGTCCTGAGGGGGTTACTGTGCATATACTTCCTGAATGGTATTCCCTGGTTAGGCGGCATGCCAGCCTGGAGATGTCCTGCTGGATAGTGGGGGCAGAAGCCCAGGGGACCCAGGTCTGCTCTGATGAACACCTTGGAAGTCTGACCCAGGAAGAGGAACCTGCTGACTGGAGAAGGAACAGCTGGAGGGAGGAAAAGAGTGTGTTCCTAGAAAGGAATAGCCAAGGTTTTCCAGTGCCCACGTGTGCCCTTACCTCCTGGAGACTCACTTTCTTGGTCTGAAAGATGGTGTTAGCAGCACTTAACTCACATTTGTTTTGAGGAGCAAATAGGTTTGGAATTATTCTCTGAGGTCATACTACAAGCAAGGGGCAGAGCTGGGGTGCCTGCCCCCTGACTGGCGCTTCAGAGGCCAGGCTCCTCCAGGCCCCCACGGCCATGGCTGTGCTCATAGGAGTGAAGGAGCCCCGCGGAGCTCCAGGACCCCGCCCAGGTTCTAGGCTTAGAGTTGCGGTGCTGGGTGGGGAGTGCATAGAGACTGACCACCCCTCCCCAGGAACAGATGCTGCGGGCCCCACCCCACAGCCAGACTCGGGGACAGCCCAGCTGGGTCCTGGGCTCCACATGGACTGCAAAGCTGCCTCCACCCGGTGCTGATGGAGGGTGGGCCTGCGGTGTGCGTGTGCGGGTCTGTGTGTGTCCCCGTGGCCCCTGCATGCCTCTGGCTGTAGTGGGCGTGCACATCGTGAGTGTGTTGGGGGTCTCCCTGTCCAAGTATGCACATTATCTGTGTGTGGGGGCGAGGAATGACAGTGCCCCGCCTGCAAGTGTGTCCACATGTGCATCTGCAGAGCCCCTGCCTGTGCGTGTTGCTCGCCCTGTCTGCACATGTGTGCTCCACGCCTTCCTCTTTGGGTGTGTGTCTGCCTATCTTGGCTCATACCCCACTCTCTGGGTGCACCGGAGCTGGTGGTCTCTTGCCAGAAGCGTCTTCTGGGCTGCTCTCCTGTCAGAGGGGAGGGGAACAGAGGGGACACTCCCGGCCCTGGGATCTGGCCCAGCTCGTGGCAGGGCGCAGTTGAGACCACCTCAGAGTAATGCCTGAGTTCTGTCCGGCTCAGGCCAGCGGTAATTCCAGAGACAGCTTCTGCCTGCTGGGCCTGATCAGGAGAGAAAGGGGCAGCACCCCTACAGCTGGGGGTCTGCAAGCAGCCCTTCCCGGCCAGCCCTGGAGCCCAGCAGACGCGCCCCCCTCCATGCCCACTCCCTGGGAGGCGTCTGACACATGATTTATTCATAAAAAGCCATTATTTGTGCCAAAGAAGAACTGAGCTGCTCGCTTTTTAAGTGCTGATAATGCTCTCAGCCTCCTCGCCTCTCCTCTCTTCTTCCCTCCTGTCTTCTCTCCTCCTCTCTCACCTCCCTTGGACTTCCCATCCTCTCTCCTGCTCCCTTTTCTCCCCCCTTCCCCTCTCATCTTGCTCTCTAGTCTTGATTTTTCTCCTTACACCGCCTTTTCTCCCTATTTCTTCACTCTCGCCCACCTCCCCCTGCTTCCTCTCTATAGCCTGCACTTGGGGGAGTGAGGCAGGATCAGGGGAGGCCTAGAACCAATGGCCCCAGGTGGGGGAGGCTGGCCCCACGCCTGCAACCCAGGACCCCACCCCTCCACCTCAGCCCTCACCTCTTCAGAACCAGGCATGGGCTGGGAGGAGCAGAGCAGGCCGGGAAAGGAAGGCTGGGGAGTCTTTGGAGTCTGTCCCAACCAGCAGCCCCTGTGCTGAAGGGTGTGACCTCAGCACCCCATTGTAAGCATCTGTCTCCTAGAGTCCCAAATAAACCTTTAAGGAAAAACAGTGGACTTGCTATGAAGATGCAGGTTCAGGGCCAGCCCTCTGGGGCCCTTTCTCCGCTGACAGTGGCCCCATCCCACATATAGAAATGTTAGAAATGCCCGCCAGTGTTCAGTAGGTGCTGGCAGCAAGGCAGGCGCTCAGGGCCCCATCGCCGAGGCAGGTGGCAGCCCCTGATGAGTGTGTTTACAACTGTAAATGTAGACGTGGATGTACCCAGACATCACAGATCCTATGGGCACACAGGGGCTTGGCCAGGACCTCTCCACATGTGTGTGTGCCCTCCTGTTCACACATGCATGTGCACACACAGATACCCAGAGGGACACACACACAGCCACGCACCTACTCAGGCAGATGGAGGGCCCCGCCTTACCCCTTTCTAAAGCGTTCCTACCCTGAGCACCTGCAGCGGGGGCTGAAACTCTCTCCCCATTTTGTCCACGCATAAGCCACACACCTGTTTGTCTGCTCACTCATTCACTCGTTCACTCTGTCAACTTTGCTTTTGTACCACCTCTGTGGGCACTGGGGTGGCAGAGATGAACATGATTAGGCCAGAGGGAGGGGGACTGGAGCAGAGGGGAGCTTTGCAAGCCCCCCTCCAGCCTTGGGCTGGGAGTTGGGGGCCCAGCAGGCAAGGGGTTAAGTCATTTGGCATCCTGAGCTGGAGCCATTAGGCCTCCTAATTATGAAATTATCGAGGTCCTCAGGTGACTGCTAATTTCACACACACTGTTCCTCTCACGGCTAATGAACGCCCGCAGAACCCACGCCTTGTCTTTCCTGCTGCACGGTGACCTGCAGTTAATGAGCTCAGGAAGGCAGACAGGCCGCCGGCTGGGTGGGTGGGGCGCCAGGCCGAGGAGGGGGCCGCTCTCCTGCCCCAACTGGCTCCCCTTGCTGGCTGCCAGCCCCGGCGAAGACTTCAGGGCCAAAGCCCAGCCCGCAGTTTCTGCAGGCCCAGGCTAGGCCAGGGGCTCCTGGGAGCAAGGGGAGGGGTCCAGATCTGGGGAGGGCTTTGGGTCAGAAGATCTTGCCCTTGCTGTGAGCGTGGGGGCAGGGATGAAATGTGAACCGTGGAAGCTCAAGAGGTGGAGGGGGCTCCGGTCTGCTTGATCTGGGATCATATGATCATATCAGAGATGCTTATTAAGGGCAAGGGAGTGGGGAGTGACAGCTTAAGGGGTGGGAACTGGTGGTGGTGGGCTCAGGCGTGCCCTGGTGCTGGAGTTGGTGATGACTTTGCGTGATGGTTGGAATGTCAATTGGTGAGGCTGAGGCTGCTGCTGGTTGTGATTTTTAGTTTTAAATTTTTTAAAAATTAAAAAGTATTCAAAAAATTGCCCTCCAAAAATGTGGAGGAGGAAAAATAATAACTTGTTCTGGTGGCAGTGTCAGGTGGGTGCCATGCAGGAGTCCAGGTCTAGAAGTCATCTCCCAAATGAGGGCACCTCCAGGCTGACCACCAGGTAGGCTCAAAGGAAAACACTCAGCTCCCGGCCCACCCTTCACCAGCCCGGTCAATGCCAATTGAGTGGGCGTGTGGAGCATGAGGGGTGCGAGGGTGTGAGAATCATGGGTTGGGGTGCGCAGGGCCTCTGCTCTAGCACTTTTCTGCCCCAGGGCCTTAAGCAAGCCACCTGCCCTGTCTGGGCCTCAGCTTCTTGGTGCATCACTGATAGACTAGAGCTGCGGTTTTCAATCCGTCTTTAGAGAAGGGACCAGGCTGGTCTCCCTAGGGGGTTGCCCACACTCTCCTGGCATTCTCCGTCAGGACCCTCCCCAGGAGGTAGGCACCCCAGACCAGGGGCAGGTGAAGAATCTCCTTTGCTCAAAGGTTTGTGTGTTTATGATTGGGGTGCCCGACATTGCCCCTTACTCCAGCTTCTTGAAGCCTCACGTTCCCAAGAAGAGTGGTGTCCTGGCTTCCCACCAGCCAGCGTCCTTTGACAGTGAGTTCTCGCTCTGCCACCAACTCATGCTACTTCTGCACCTCAGTTTCCCACCTGCCAAAGGTAGGTAATAAAAGTGTGAATTCATTTTGTCATCAAAGATCTCAGAGGTTGTAGCCATGAATAGGTAACTCAGGGCTGACCCAGGCCATTCCTACATATGATTCCAGTTCTTTCCCCAAGGCTGCACAGCTCTCTTACAGGCTGCCAGCTCCATGTTGGGGCCAGAGAAAAGTGTCTGCGCCATGGTCGTGCCCAGGAAGGATGGTGAGAGTGGGAGGTGGGGAGGATCTGCTCCACCAGCCCACAGAGTCATACCCCTGCAGCTTGTACCTTCCTGCTCTCCTTTATGTGCATTATTCCATTTTCTCTGCACAAATACCAGGTTGATGCTTTCATTCTCTCCATTTTAAGATGAGAAAACTGAAGATCAGAGAGGTCAAATGTTGAGCCTGAAGTCACACAGCTAGAAAATGGCAGAGCCAGGCCTCAGGCACAAAGCCTGTGGCCCCTGGCTACTGTTACACCTTCCCTGCACATGACATACACAAATGCCCACATACATGCATGCCCACGTACATATATGCACCCCTACCGAAGAGCCACTCATCTCCACGTCCTGCATGCATGCACAAAAATGAACATGTCTCCTCTCCCCGCTGTGTAGACATACAAGTCGAGAATCCATAGATGTAGTCAGATATGAGTGTGTTCTTGTTTGTAGACTTGCCATAATGTACGGGTTCATGCCCATAAGCAGATATCCATGCAAAGCATACACATCTTGCCTGAATAAACACACGTATGCACTATCACACGCACATAACAGTCCTCTCAGGAAAGGGTGCACTCACACAAGTGTACACCTCATGTGCACAGATGTTTAGTGTTCATCCGTGCATATGCACTGACAGACAAACACATGGGTACATAAGAAATACTCACAAGGGGGCATTTATACACACATGAGCACATGCATATGTCTCTGTGGGCACATATATTGACATAGGAAACCAGGCACATGGATTCTCTCATGCACACACGGGCAGACACACACTGTACACTTGCGCAGGGGTACCCAGGCCAGGGCACTCTGGTGCAGCAAGGTGAGCAGCCTTCCTGTACTGTGGGTGTGATGGATGGACCTGCGTCCTAAGTGACTATCAAAGTGTCATGGTGTGTGAGGCGCAAACACCAATTAGTGGGGCCTTTGAAAGCATCGGCTTGTTAGAGGGGAAGCAGAAGAGGCCGGGATTGGCATAAAACATGGATCTATTTAACTATCATGGGTGTGTGTGTGTGTGTGTGTGTGTGTGCTGTGGACAGGCCTTTGGGCAGCTCTCCCCCCTCCACTCTGCACTTGTTAGCAGAGAAGGACCCTCACAAGGGGCCTTGGCAGGCGGTTTCGATGCTCCTTGAAAGTGGGGGCCGGGGGGGCAGCCTCCTGCCAGTGCTGGGCTGGCATGGAGTGAGCGGGGGCTGCGCCAACTGGCGATCAATTTCATGCACATCGTAAACCTAAGTGCTTTCTGGAGAGTCGGGCAGATTGCACATAAAGTCCCCCTTCTGTCCCTAGCACACGGGTGGGCGGGTGAGGCAGAGGCTCACCCTGGCAGACAGACCTCCACCAGGCTTCAGAGACTGGGGTAACCTGGCCCCCAGTGGGGGGTATCCTTGGGGACATGGGGAAGTCTCTCAAGTGGGCTGGCACTTCTGGTGATAGCTGGAGATGTAGAAAGTACATGAGCCCTGAAGGCAGCCAGACTGCTACTTACCGGTTGAATGACTTTGGGCAATCAGCATCTCTGAGCCTTGGTTTTTTCATCTGTCAAATGGGTTGACGTAAGAATTAAATAAGTTTATGTCTGTGGCATGATGTGTCACAGAGCTCAGGTTATCTAGGCCCTAAGTCCCTGCATAGTAACTGCAGGACCTTGGACCCTTGCTCACAAAGTTTCATCTGTTTCAGAAAGGTGGTAGAGGGGGAGCTCACAGGGACCCACAATTCTTTCACACCAGGAGCCCATCCTTTCCTCCATCCTCTTCCTGCCCAAGTTACTGTTTACGAGCATCTGCTGCCCTTGAACGTGTCTGGAGAAGGCTGCTCACCATCCCTCCCATCATGAACCCCAAAGCCAGGCCAAAGAGGTGGCCTCTGGCTGGTCCCCAAAGCCCCTGCCCTCTGGATGCCCTGGCAGTTCTGGACTCTGCAGCAAGGCCGTGGTGGGTGCGGGGGGAGCGCTACACTCTGCTCAGCTCAGTTCCTTTGCCAGCAGGGCTCCAAGGGACTCTGCTTGTGCATATTGTCTCTCAGAGACTCTCACAAAACCAGTCCCTTCAGCTCCTGCCTCTCCCTAACCATGGGAGCTCAAATCCAGGCCAGAGCCCGTGCAGAGGAAGGGTTAAGGGCAATTCTGAAGTGACATGATGTTGTGTAATTTATTTATCTTAACCTCTGCCTCAGTTTTATCATCTATAGAATGGGGATGATGATGTCTACCTCACAGGGCTCTTGTTATGAGAAATAAGTGAATAAATGTATGTAAAGTGCCTAAAGTAGTGCCCACCACATAGCAGCATGATGTGAATGTTTCCTGCAATTATGATTTTATTATAACCATTGATCCTGCTTCCCCTCTGCCCTTTCACAAATCTCCAATTCTTTTTCTTATAGACACAAAACCAAAGACTCCATTTTTGTCAAAACAGAACTGGGAGTGGGGGGATAGGACAAGGCTACCACAACTTACAACTGTAAGGGGAGATTTCCACATTATAATCTTTGTAAGTGCCTCCCCTGGAATTGTGCAGCACCCAGCCTGAGGAGCGGCACATAGCTATCTCCTTTCCTCTCTGATAGCAGAGAGCCCTACCCAGTCAGAACATCCCACAGTCAGGCACTTCACGATGAGCCTGGCATGCAGTAAGCTGTTGGTGAGACTGACTTTGCCAGGCCCGGGCTGGACTTCTTGATAACTGGTGCTCACAAGGAGTGGACAATTAGTCTCCAGTTGAGGAAAACAATGCTCAGAGAGGGCTATATTAGCCAGGATAGGAGAGGCTATGCTGTGGTAACAATCCCAATTGTCAGTGGATGAGCCCAGCTAAAATTCATTGCTTGCTCATGCCAAGTCTGCTGGAGGTCAGGCACTTCCCCAGGGCTGCTGTCTGTCATAGGTGATTCAGTTTTCCACGTGGCTTTGGTCTTGAGAGTGGATCCACCATCTTGAAAGAGACACTCTTGGTTGCTGCAGCAGCTGAAAGGTCATGTACTAGCTCTTCTATGCTTTGACAAGGAAATGCCTGTTTCCTCTCTTCCCAAAACTCACTGGCCAGGAGCAACCAGGTGGCTCACTCACCAGTCAGGGAGCTGGAAAATGTAGGGTTCTGGATATGCAGGAAGAAGTGGGGAGGCAACTCTGCTGAGTGCCTAGGCAAGGACCAGATAAGATGGGCTCCAGGGGTGAGAGGAAGTACTGCCACCAGGGGTGAGAGGAAGTCCTGCCACCAGGGGTAGAGAGGAGAGGCTTGCTAGAGAGGAGACTGGAGCTAGGCTTTGAAGAAGAGGGGGTGAGATGGATATGGATAAGCAGAGAGGAGGGAAAGGGCATCCCATGGGGACCCAGAGGATGAGTTAACGCTTGGAAGTAGAAAAGCATTGTTCCTTGGGGGCTCCAAGGAACAATGAGGACATCCTGGCTTGAGAGAGACTTTCTAGGGAGGATGAGAAAGAGAAATATTTTCGAGGCAGAACTGGACTCTAGTACATCATCATCCCCTGTATGGATGTGGTGGGGAAAGGGGGGCTCTGGTTTGACTTTTAGGTTTCTGGCTGGGGAAACTGGGTGAAAAAGTTGCCAGCCATCAAGTTGGAGAACCCAAGAGGAGGAGCAAGGTGTTGGGTCAGAAGGGATGTTTGATTTGCATCACATTGTGTTTGAGATACCCATGGATCATCTAGGGAAGGGTCAGGGAAGCAGTGTTTAGTCAGGTCCTGAGCTCAGAAGAAAGCTGAATGGAGCTGAAGATGAGAGAGTTGTAGACACACAGGTGATTTCTGAATCCCTGGGTATGGATGAAGTTGCTCAGGGGTCATGGAAAGGTGAGTGGAGAAGAGGGCTCAGAACAGCCCCCTTCTGCTCAGAGAGCAGTCCTATGAGACAAGGGCAGAGGAAGTCCATGAAAATACCAGGCAGAGGGGCAGGGGCACAGCCACAACGTGTCAGGGAAGCAAGAGAGAGCCAAGAAGAAAGAAGTCAATTTTGCCTGACTCTAGCAGCATCCACGTGAGACGTGACCACGAGGATTAAGTGGCAAGAAGGTTGCTGATAACCTGGGTGAAGACTGTTGGGTTGTTCCTAGGGCATGATGAACAACGAAGCCAAATTGGAGAGAGCCAAGGAGCAAGTGGGAGGCAGTGAAGTAGAGAGAGCAATTGTAGATTGCTCTCCCAGAAGCTTCCTCTAGAGAGCAAGGAGAGAGATGGCTGGGGGTGGAAAAGGGTTAGGCTGTCAAGGAAAAGCATTTTTGTAAGTATTATTATAGTTGTTGTTTTTAAGAGGGGAAAGACTTGAATGTGTCGGCAGCTGATGGGAAGGAGCCAGTAGGGAGGAGGTGTTAGAGATTTAGGAAGAGCGAAAGGGTGCTTGATTTGGGGGATCCCTGAGGAGTGGGGGGCAGTGAGAGTAATCCAGGACTGGGGGTAGGCTGGGTCCACCTAAAAAGCAGAGGGAAATCATCCTAGCTGGGCCTGTGGGGGCAGGGGCAGCCTTGGAGGAGACCGGGGGGGCTCTAGACTAGGAGCTGAGGCTAGGGGACCCGAGGGAGACAGAGCAGGTATGCATTGGGAGGGGGCAGGTAGAAGTGGGTGTAAAAAACATGGGGAAAGAGAGGGACTGGGGGAGTGGAGGAATGGGATTGAAGAAAGAGGTAGAGAGCTGGAGAGACACGCAAAGAAGTAATCAGAGAAAGAGAGACAGAAAGCGAGTGGGAAAGAGAGAAAGAAGGACTGAAAGGCTGGGCGGGGCCCAAAGGACCCTCAGGAGTGGGCATGGGGCAGGGTCTGGGAGGGACTGTGGAAAGAATGCGTGGTTTCCTCAGGGGACCCTGACCCAGCCCAGGGCTCGGATCCTCCCCCGAACTCGACCAGCGCCCAGCCCAGGAATGACCCTGCCTGTCACTGCGGAGATGCCCAGGACCCCGGCTTCCTGTGGCCCAGCGGTGGGGGCTGAGCAAGAGACCTCTGCTGAGCCCTTCTCCCATTCCAGGGCCACCTGCCACACCCCGCAGAGCCGAGACCTGGGCAGACACTGGGGCAGCTGGCCACCCACTGGGCATTGGGCACCGAGCATGGACTGGCCCCGAGGGAGCCAGGTTGCGGCCAGGCCTCCGCCCCTCACCCCTCCGGGGCCCCAGCCCCAGGCCCTGGTTGCCCCCCTGGGGCCTGGGCCACCCTGACATTCACCTAATTGTCTTCCCGCTTTGATGAGTGGCTCCGCAGAGGCGCCGCCACGGATCAAATTAAATGTGAGCCAAGCAGGCAGCCTGTGATGAGCCGGGAAATACCACATTTACATAGCCCATCGCGGGGTTGGGGGCGCTGGGAGACCCAGACCCAGAGAGGCAGAGACCTGGGGACACAGGGAGAGACAGAGGGAGGCAGAGAGACAGGGAGGGAGGTTGAGGGGGAGGGGTGCAAGAGAAAGAGACCCTAGGGGAGGGGGAGGGTGGGCAGGGGCGTCACCCACCAGCACCCCGTCACTGCTGCTGGATGAAGGGGAGGGTGGGCAAGGGGGGCCGGGCATCACGGGCAGAGGCTCCTGCCACCACCAGGCAGGTGACCCCCTCCCTGCCTAGCCCAGCCAGCTGGCCCTGTGCAATGGCCCTGGAGCCCAAGACGCAGCTGAGCACCCCTCCCTTAGCAGACTCCCAGCTGGGTCTCCGAGCCGCTCCCCTCGCCCCACCCCAGACCCCACAGCTGGGCTGCAGCTGCCTCCCTCCGCACGCCCTGGGGGTGTGGCCGAGAGCTTCCCCTGGTTCACTTGGGGACATCCTGGCTGCCCCTCCTGGTGGGGAGAGAGAGAGAGTGCTGACCCAGGGTGTGTGTGTGTGAGTGTGTGTGTGCAAATATGACCATGGGCGTGTGATCACGGGGCCCGTGGGGGACTTTCTGCAGGTGTGTTGGCTGTCACTAGACCTGGGTCCCCCTCCCCCTGATTTGGGGCCGACCTGTGGAGTGGGCACCTGGGCTCTGGGTCCGACCCGCCCTGAATAGCACGTTACCAGGTGCCAGGCATTGTCACCGCCTCAAAACACCCCCGCGAGGCAGCCACTGTTACCGTCGCACTCTGCAGAGGAGAAAACCGAGATTCTGAAAGAAATGGAAGTGGCCCGACCACCTAGAAGACACAGACACAGACCCAGGACGGTTATCAAACCCAGTCGGTCCCTCTGCACTCTGTCTTCTGTCCATCCCTGGGTCTTTGGGGCCCAGAGCCCTAGTGCTCCTATCTGAGAAATAGACATTCGCCCCTTTCTCGGGCTCCCTCCACCTTCCAGGAACACGGCCCCACCCCCTTCAGGCTCGCGGGCCTGGGCTGGGCACCTTGGCGGGGGCGTGTTTCCATTACCGCCAGCCTTCGCTGAGCCCCAGCCGTGTGCTGGGCATGGAGCTACGCCCTTGGCACGTGCCTCACTGAACCCCGGCCACAACCCTGTGCAGCATGTGCTGTCATCACATTAGAGAGATGTGGAAACTGAGGCCCACATGGATCAGAGTCTGTGCTCAGGCAGTTTGGGGCCGGACTCGCTTTTCCCGAGACTCCCCTCCCTGTGACACGGTAACAGGTCTCGATGTCCAGGGAGAGAAAGAGGTGCGGGGAAGGAGAGCAGGGGCGCCGTGGGCATGAGCTGGGCACGAGAACCCAGGACGGGGGAGGCAGGACAGCCCGCCCCATGCAGTCTCTGTAGATGCCTCCCCGCCTCAGTCATGGACTCATTCCACTCTGCTACCTGGGGGTTAGCATTCCTCCATTTCTGGAATGAGCAAACCGAGGCTCAAAAATGGGAGTGAGAGCAAGTTGGTACCGGGACCAAGGTTCGGATTCTCGGCCCTTTCCAGGACCCCTAAGCCCTTTCCTTTCCCCCTCCGCAGTGGCCAGGGCCAGGTGGGTGCTTTTCTCAGTCTCCACCAATTCCAGCTGGCTTGGGGCTAACCCCCACCCGCGGGGGAGCTGGGCCCAGGGCAGTGCCTGTTAGCTCCACTAAAAGCCCTTCCCCTCACCCACAGGGTCCAGGGCGGCTTTTACTGGGAAAATAATTAGAAATCTAATTCTTATTTCTCCCACTCCGCTAATTGTCTGTGGACAATTTGATTGTAACAGTCGTCACTGAAGCAGAAAAACCACCTTATTTCTGCCAGACATCCTCCCTGCAATTAACACCAGCAACTGCCTCCCTCTCCTCTCACCTGCAGAGACCCAGGCCCCTGAGCTGCCCTCGCCTCTTTGCCACCCAGCTCTGGCAAGGGCGCATTGGGGGATGAGGGCCTGGCCAGGGGGAGATGGGGCAGGGCGGGGGTGGGTGTCCCCGGCCCAATATACCGCAAGGCTGGCAGAGAGAGGGAGAGAGAGAGAGGCAGAGAGAGAGAGAATATGAATGACTGACTATGAATATTTGAGCATTTGGGGAAAGGAGGGAGGGATGGAGATCCAGGATCCTGACCCAAGGAGAGAGAGGGGGCAGGGGCCAGACCCAGGGCAGAGAAAGACGGAGGGAGAAGGGGAGACAAAGGAAGAAAGCGCTTTATGGGGCCAGGCCGGGGAGGCAGGAACCAGGGCCTGCAGCCCAGCCTGGCCCTCTGCTACGGCAGGGGACACCCCTGCTCGGAGACAAAACCAGACAGCGTGTTTAGGCGCTGGCTTCGGAGGGCTCCCCAGAGAGCCCCGTCTCGGGTGGGATGCGGTTGATGAAGACAGGAGCAGGGGGAGGGGGTCTGAGAGGCTGTGGGGAATGGGAAGGGGGTCTAGTCCAGGGACAAGAATGGGGAGGGGGAAAGGACTGAGGAATGAGACGGCAGGAGCCACACCATCAGGGAATGACCTGTTGAGCAAGACTGGGAGTGCTCCCCTTTTCCACGGCTGCTCTTGCCTCCCCAGGAGCTCAGCCCCTCCCAGTAGCCAGGCACCCCTTTTCTCCCCCAGTCTCCCCAGCCATCATCTTCTCTCTTCACCTTGGCCTCCCTCCAGACCCCCCCATCCTGGCTCATGCCCCCACCCCTCCCGTCCTGGGGCAGGCACCTGGCAGTGGGTGGCTGTGGGGACCCAGTCCCCCTGGTGGAGCCCTCCCACTTGGGCCCGGCTGAAGCTCACAGGATCCCCTTTGCCATGGCTGAGGCCTGGCACAGGGGCAGGAGGGAGACCCCCTGGCTGGGCTGGCACTCTGGCCTGCTGCTCTCAGGGCCCATCCCAGGCTTCTCCCTGAGGATGGGTGCCCGTGGGGTGGCTTTCCCAGGAACTCACTGCGGGAGGCCCAGCCTCACCTCACGGGGACCCTGAACAGCCTCCTCTGTCCTCATCCCAGGGCTGCCATTGCCTGCCCAAGGCTCAGCGCCAGCGCGTTCCTCCTTAGCCGAGGGTCCAGCGGGGGAGCGGAGGGGGCCAGTGGGGGGCAGGCAGTGATGTGGTGGGGCCTGGGGCCTGCAAAGGGGGGGAGAGGCAGAGAAAGAGAACGGGGAGCCTCCTCCGCCTCCTCTCCCCTCTGCTGGTTCTCAGCCCTTGCCTCTACCCCCTCCCAGGCCTGTCAGGGGAGGATGGGGGGTGCCAGGGGCTCCTGTCAGTCTTGAGCTGGAGAGCTCCCTGAGCTTCATTAACATGCAAATTAGCAAGTTCTGACTGGCTGTGGCAGTGGCGGGCAGCCACCCCTCCCCAGCCCCATGAGTGTGTGTGTGTGTGTGTATGTGCGCACGCGCGCGTGTTCGTTCCTGTGTGTCATCTGCAGCAGGGTTGGAAGCGGGGAGTGGCTCTCACTGCCCTGGGCTCCATCGGCGGCAGCGCCTGTGAGTCTCACACACACGTATAAAGTCATACCCATGCACACATGCCCAAACACACACAACACACACGTGGTACATGTATGCGCACACACATACATGTGTGCCTGCCAGACATGCAGACGCTCCTGGGCACAGCCAGCCAGCCAATAATCACAGAGTCGTAGGTGAACATGCCTCATCCACGGACCCACATCGCACCAACAGCATCATGGACGTACAGACCTGACTTGACAGAGCCCCGTCCCTGCCTTGCCACCTGGCGGTATTTCACACGGTTCCACATAGGGACAAACTCACAATCTCTCCGTCCCCCACACAGCCACAAGCACACACACAACCAGTCAGCCACACCAAATCGTGCTCGTCACACAGCCCAGCTCGAAAGCCTTCTTTCCAGCAAGAGGGAAGAGCGGAGGCACCACACTCTACCTCCTTACCCCAGGCCCCCACCGCCCACCCCACCCCAGACTTTCCTTTCTTCCCTCCGCCCCAAGACGCCCAGGCCCAGGAAACCAGGCTCCCACGCCTCGCCCAGCCCTCGAGGCTGGTCCTTTCATTGTCTGGCCCCTCTGCCGGGAGCCCACCCTCCACCTCCTCCATCCAGCTGCCCTGGGCTTGTCTTCCGGTCATCACCTCCCCCTGGAAGCCCTCCCTGGCCCTCCCTGGCTGGGCCTCCCTTGATAGTGGCCCCCATCAGGCTAGATGGCAACTGCCTGTCGATGTGTCTGCCTCCGCCAGGATGCGAGCTCCAGGAGGACCGGGACGGCGTCAGGCTTGTTTACTGTCCCCAGTGCTCAGCTGGCTCACTCCCTTATCTGTCCACAACAAGGTGGAGCAGGAGCAGGTACCGAAGATAATGCCGATAGCTGATACTTAAGTGATGTTTGCTCTGTGCCAGGCCAGATGCACAACAATCCTATAGGAAGGAGTTTCTGTTATTATCAGCAACTTTGTTACAGATGAGGAAACCAAGGCACAGAGAGGTTAAGGAGCCTGACCAAGGTCACCCAGCCTCTAAGTATCAGACAGAGCTGGGGTCTGGACCTGGCTGTCCAGCTCTGGGGCCTGTCCAGCTGTCTACTGAGTCCAGTCCTGCATGTGCTCTTCCCCAGGACACCCGCCGGGGGTCAGAGGATCTAAGGCAGTCACAGGATGGAGAAGAGGGTGTAGGAAACCTGGGTGGGGGAGGGGCGGAGCAGCAGGAGGAGAGCCGCACTTCTGTGGCATGGAAGGGGAGTGCTAGACGTCTGCGAGGAGGGGCATGGCTCACTCACCACTTGTCAGGGACTCTCTGGGCTGTGGGTCCTGGATCAGGGCTGGGGAGATCAACCAGGGCACTGAGGCCAGAAGGGTCCCAAGTCAAACTTGGCTTTCCTCCCTTAGTACCTGCCATGTGCCGAGCATGCTCATTTGAGTCATCGCCTTTAGTCCTTGACAGTGTTAACTCCATAGGACAGGGGAGCAGAGTGGGGCTCATGCCCAGGTCTGTGGGTGGACAGCTGTGGTTCGTCTTCAGGGCCCCGCTTCTGTGCTAACCCTGCTGTTTGAATGGGAGCACCAGCTCTCATGCAGCCCACCCTCCTGGGCAATGCTTTTGGCTCAGTGATGGACATGTGGTTCAAACTGGTCCCATCAGAGCCCTGGCTTGGGACTTTTGAACTTGGGGTCAAGGTGAGATTCTGGAGTTTTCAGCGATGAGGGACGGGAAGCCTGCAGACACACTGAGGGGAAGGGAGGAAGGTCTGGCAATAACTGCCTGTGCTACGGCAGCTTCTTTGGCTGCTGCACCCCTTCTTTCTTGGACAGTTTCCCCAGCTGGTTTCATCTAGCTCTGCCTTGCTCAGGCCTCTCTCCCATCCCTCTGTCACCCCTCCGCTTGTCTCATCCAGGGGTCTCACAAGTGTTCTGGGCATTGACAAGGGGCAGGAGGGCGCTGTGCCCATTCCAGGCACAGACAGCCCCCTTCCTGCTGGAGGGGCCCTGGGTGAATGGCTGCCTGTAGCCTACCCTTATGCTGCTCGAGGCCGGGCCCTGCCTGCTTGTTCACTGTGCCCAGAACAGTGCCTGGCATATGAGGAAGGAATGAAGGACTGAATGAAGGAATGGGCCAGCTGACATCTGTCTCTGGCCCTTGCTGGGCACAGAGCTCGCTCACCAGTGTGGGACATGGCCACACTTGGTTCCCATGTGGCTCTGGTAACCTCTGGTGCTTGTGAGCCAAGCTTGGTGGGTGGTCCTCCCTGCCTCTCTGTCCTCTCTCACCCCTTTTACACCCCTTTCCCGGCCTGTGGAGTCTTTTATCCAGTCTAGCATGTGGGTTGAGTGGGTCTCTCAATGCCAGCTGCATCCTTTTTTTTTTTTTTTCTGTCTTAACTTAAAAGAGTATCATTTGTACATAAAAGGCCAAGAGTACACCTCCTTTGTTTCTCTTGTTCTGCAGTGACCCCTTCCCCCTGATGCAGGGTGACCCCTGGTGTCACCACCTGTGGCCAAGCAGGCTATGCGCGAGTTGTGCAGTGCAGTAGCCCAAGCCTGGTCCTTGGGAACAAGTGAAGACCTTTGATGAGAGTAAGCTGGAGAAAGAGGGACCTATTGATTCTTTCAAAATGTCGTCAGGCCACATTTACCCTTGCCAAATAACACGCCAGCTGGTGAGCTGGGACTTGAACCCAGGGCTCCTGACAAACAACCCAAGACTTCTAGGCCCCCACGCTTTCCTTTCTGTAATTCTTGGCATTGACCATTTTCCTCTGAGGAGTTGCCAGGGCTTACGGGAGGTGGCCTGATGCCTCCTGCCCTGTCCCTGGGCCGCTACATTTCCAGACCCAGTGTGGCCCCAGGTGGGGCTTCACTGTGGCCCTTGCGCCCAGGCCTGTCTCTCCTGTTCAGATTTCTTTGAGCCAGGAGAGGGCCCCAGGTCCCTGGAGAGAGAAGAAAGGGCCAGGTGCGCCCTGTGGGCCAGAGCCCCTGAGTATCCTTCCAGACCGCCCTGAGTTCGCCGAGGCAGAACAGAGGTACCAGGGCTTCTGGCTCTGATTCCTCCACTTGGCAGCTACCACCGGCACTTGGCACAGACGAGGCAGGAGCGCAGCAGCCAGCTTGGGGGCTCCAGGGGCGAGCGTAGCCTGCAAGCCAAGGCGGCCCTTCCCGGCCCTGGAAGCAAAGGGTTAACAGGCTGGGGAAGGAGGGAGCGGCAGTCGTTTGGCTAAGGAGCCTTGTTAATTGATTCCCTCATTCCCATTTGTTCCTGCTAAAGAGAGACAGATGAGAGGGAGCCCGCCAGGCCCGTCTTGGCACCCGGCGGCTCGGCTGGGCACAGCTGTGCTCGAGGCGCTGGTGGCTCTGCGGGGGGAGGGGCCGGTCGCAGTGGAGGTGAGGAGGGGGCGCAGGCCCATCCCCCACCCCGCTGCTCTGCTCACCCTCGGTCCAGGCAGAGGAGACCCCATGGCGCTCGTAAGCGGACAGATCTTTCCTCGCGCCCTTGATACCTCTTTGATCTTTTGGCCAGCACTGTCACCCCCCTTTTGGTCTGGGAGCTGACACCATGAACTCGCAGAGAGGCCCGCTCGGCACGAGGCCCAGGCAAGGTCTCTGTCTGGAGGAGGGTCAGCTCTGGCCCGTCCAGTTCAGTCTGCGTCTTTATGAGGCAGGCTGAAGTCCATGGCACAGAACGGGCGTCACTGCCCTGGCACCGGCTCTGTCTGAATCCCCTGGTCCTGACTGGCTTGAGATGCAACTTTCTATCTGTCCCTGCCTTGTTTTCTTCTCAGCCAAGGGCTGCTCTGGATTGTGCCAGGCAAGGGCTCTGCCAGATTGCCCTCAGCGAGTGGAGTTTGAATGTCACAATGAGGTCAAGCATAGAGAGCCCTGAATTCAAATCCTGGATCTTATTTGCTAGCTGCGTGATTAGAGCACGGCATTTTTAACCTCTTGAAGTCTCGATTTCTCAGGTATTAAATGATCTCTCTGGGGTAGGTTGTAAAAGGGGCCACAATTCTCCTTCCTGTGGCAAAATGATTTTGCAACTTCTCCCGTCAAAGGTGGAGTCTAGTCTCCCCTCCCCCTGGAATCTGGGATGGCCGCCTGGCTTACTTTGGCTAACAGAATGTGGCAGAATCAACATCGCGCCAGTTCTGAGCCTAAGCCTCAAGAGACCTTGCCTACTTTCACTTGTTCTCCTGGAACGCTACCCAGCTGCTGTGTGGACAAGCCTGGGCTATCTCGCTGGGTGGAGAGACACGTGGCCCACTCACCCCCATGCCCAGATGACAGCCAGCCAACCCCCAGAAATAGAGCCACTGAAATGCCTAGCAGCTGCCTGCACTTGCGTGAGTGAGTCCAGCCAAGACCAGAACAACTGCCCAGCTGAGGTTCCAAACTATAGAATCATAAACTTAATAAGTGGTTGGGGTTTTCAGCCATGAATGGTGGGATGATTTGTTACATGGCAAAAGCTAACTGCTCCATTATCTCTAATATTGTTGTGTGGATTAAATGAGGTAATGTTAAGTACAACCCCGGTAAGCAGAGTGCACATAGCATGTGATCAGCAAGTAGAGCTTCTATTCCTGTTGCCCAGGGTGGAGTCAGTGACCACAAACTAAAGCCTTCTGCATTAGAAACTGTTCTGTTATCAGCACTCAGAAAGTTAAGGAAACTCTCCTTGACCCATCTCTTCCACACACCTTCTCTGTAGTAGTAATGAAAATAATAACCAACATTACTGAGCACTTACTATGCACCAGCAGGTGGTTTACATGCGTGATCATATGATCTTCACCTGACAGGAGAGAGGTGCTCTCATTCATACATTATTTCACTTTACACGTTTAAAACCAGAGTAAGCTGAGGCTTGGAGATGTGAAATTGAACTTGCCCACAGTCACACAGCTAATGAGTGGCAGAGACCCTCCACCTCAGTAGTAAGCAATTGGCCGTTTTCTACCTTTGTTTGTCTGCTTTCCCAGGTCAGCTCCCATCTGCAGGCCCTTTCATGGCACTCCCAGTCCCCTGGGACTCAAGGGTCTTTCTCAAACTTTTTCCAGACCTTGCCGTTAGGCTCAGTTGGTTCCCCGCCTAACACGCAGACATGGCTCTTCTGGCCTCCCTCACATAGACCAGCTATCCAGAGCCTCAGCTCTTCCTCAGCCTGTATAATGGTTCTTAGCCTCAGCTCTCACTGGATGCCTTGTGGGGACAAGAGCTTTTCTCTGATGGTCCCTCCTGGGCCTCAAATGACAACTACTCAGTTTTCCAATCTTTTGTGAACGTTTCCTTTTCCTCGTGGTTCCCTTCCACGTCTCTGGTCAGGAATTCGGCTGACGCTTGTGCTGTGTAAGGGCTGTTAGGGGCAATATCTGCTCAGCACCCTTCCCTTCTCTTAGGATCCTTCCCCAGCCCCCTCCAGCCCGTGGCCATCGTCTGAGCCGCCATGTTCCTAGATTGTGCTCTGGCATGGATGATTGATTTGTGGGAGGCACGTGGTCCAAGTTCTCCAAGTTTTTGAACTGGAAATGAGGGAGAGTCAATCTTTCTTGACAGTTAAAGGGATAAAAACTTGCTGTTATGAGAGGACACTATCATGAATTTTTGCTTTTTTTTCCCGTTTCACACTAATTTCATTGCTTTTGTGTGTGAATACTTTTTAGAACGATGCCATTTTCTCTTAAATACAAGTGCTTCTGGGGAGGCTTTCCTCTCTTCACAACTGTACCTTTTCATATTTCTTCATATTTTTGGCTGAAGGTGACCAAGCAAGCTGTACTGAAGAGAGGAATAAATAAAATTGGATTCTTCTTTTAAAAAACCCTGGAGCCCTCAGTGGCCATTTCCTGCCTCGGGGAAGAAGCACGGCCTGCAGTTGGAATGGGCAGCTGGCACGTGGACAGTGCAGAGAGCAGAGCGGACCCAGGGGCACCTCTGGCCCAACCACTCTGCGCCATTCCTCGGGTCAGTTCCTTGGATTCTGTGAGCCAATTAATTCTCTCTGTGCCTATGAGAACCTGAGTTGTGTTTCTGTTACTTACAAACCTGAGTTCTGACTGAGACTCCTCGCCATGGAGCCCCTGATACCCTCCTGCCAGAGAGGCAGGGCAAGCCACGCGGGGGTAGAGGGAGGGAAGTGGCACGTGTCAAATGGTGGCTATTTCTCTCGGTGGTCCATGGACTCAAGTCTCGTCTTTCCAGATGATTCACAAATCATCGAAGAAAATGGCATCCCCAAAGGCTCACATGCTCAATCCAGAGACCCTTACCTTCCATATCTAGATCATGAGCGAGTTCTGGCAATTCTGGTTTCCCAAGTGGTCTCCAATCTGACCCCTTCTCTCCGTGTCTCCTGCTACTGCCCCAGTCCATGCCATCTTCCTCTCAGCTCTGGAATTCTGCATCTGCCTCCTACCTGGACTGGCCCCAGACAGTCCATTCTTCACACGACAGAAGAAGTGCTCTTAGCATGGAAATGGAAATCAAAGCACCTCGCTTCTTCACTTAAAGCCCCCGGGCATGCCACTTCTCATTGCATTTGGAACAAAAATCGTCAGGCTCCCGCACGCCCATTTGCCCTGCTGCAGCGCGGTGGCCTTCCTCCCGTACCTCAAACTCCCTGCTTCCTTACCTCCTCAGGACTCGTGCCCCTCCGCTCCTGGGCCTGGAGCACGGAGAGTCCAGCGCTTTCTCATCACGTAGGTCTGAGTTAAGATGCCACCCCCTCAGAGGGTTCATCCCTACCTGAAACGGGCTGGCCCCAGTTACTCTGCATCCCAGTCCCTTGTTTGCATTATTCACAGTGTGTTAGTTTCCAGGCTGCCGTGACTCAGTACCACAAACCGGGAGGCTTAAAACAACAGAAATTTATGCTCTCATAATTCTGGAGGCCAGAACTCCCAAGTCAACATGTCATCAGGGCCATGCCCATCTGAAACTCGTAAGGAGAATCCTTCCTTGCCTCTTCGAGCATCTAGTGTTTTCCCACAAGCCTTGGGGTTCCTCTACTAGTAGCTGCACCACTCCAATCTCTCGTCTTTATGTGGCTTTCTCTCCTATGTATGTGTCAGTGTCCAAAATTCCGTTTCTCATAAGGGTGCCAGCTGTGTCGGGTTAGGGCCCACCCTCATCCAGTTTGGCCTCATCTTTAATCACATCTTCAAAGACCCTATTTCCAAATAAGCTCACATTCACGAGACTTGGGGTTAGGGCTTGAACATGTCTTTTGGGGAGGCAATTCAATCCGAAGCATACAGTATCATCATAACCGAGTTATTTTCGTCTGTGTACTTGTTTTGGTCCTGCCCCTTCCGCTAGAACGTAAGCTCTGTGAGGACAGGGAACGGGTCTGCCTCATTCACGCTGGGTGCTTGGGGCTAGCATGCTACTTGGTACATAGATGGGCTCAATATATATTGATTAAATGACTGGCTGGGAAGCTTAAACCAGTAAGGGAGGAAATATTATCCGCAATCTATGCAACAGAAAGTTGGGGCTGGCACAGAGCCAGTAAGTGGCAGAATTGGGACTAAAGTTCAAGCCTGGATGAGGCCAGAGCCTTTGCGCTTTCCAAAATAGCCACCGTGTGTGTCGTGTTTGAATTTACAAAGCAAGTCCATGCCCACTATTTTATTCTATCTTTACCACCCGGTCCATTCTCACAATTTTATAAATGAGGAAGTGGGGGTTTGGAGAGGACCCAGGGCTGGTCCAAGGAGCCCTGCCTTTAGTAGGGGCTGCTGGGGTCTCCTGAGTTCCTCGGGCCCCTAACCCTGTCCTGGCAGGGCGGATTCAGCCTGCGTTCCCCCTGCCCAGGCAGGCCCCCTGCCCATGGGGCACCACCTTCTCGCGCCCCCCATGCAAGCCTCTCGCCTGTGTCTGTCACATCAGGTTCAAGTGATTCATGTGGCAGCAGCTCGTGGTCTGCCTGTCGGCACGTCAGCTAGCCCTGGTTACCATGACAACGGGATGCGAGGCACCAGGGCATCAGTGGGCTGTGGCTCTCGGAGGGGCAGTGCCACAGGCGAGGGAGGGGGCTTGCATCTTCCTCCTGTGGGAAGCTTGGCAAGGGCTGGAGCTGCCGGGGGCTGGGCGGCCCCTCCCTGTCGCTGTGCCTTGGCATTTCCTTCCTGCCATCTGTGCTGGGAGCTGGGGGAGGGGCTGGAGTTCCATCCCTGGTGGGGAGGGTCCGGGAGCAGATGGGTGGGAGGAACGGCCCTTCCCAACCAGGCTAGGCCCCCACCCCCACGTTCTGAAGACTCTCGTCCAGCACCCCCTCCCCTGTCCCTCAGGCCACCCCTGTTTGCCTCTTCACCACAGCCTTTCTCTCCTGGGCACAGACGGAGAAGTTTAAACCCCAGTTCAGCCAGAAAATTGGTGTCTGGACTGGTGGCAGAACCCAGGGTCCTAATTTCCAGGGAGGGGTCCTGAGGGAAGAGCCCGCCACGTTCTGGTGCCTGGCGGGGACCTTTGCTTCTCTATCTCAGCTGCTCTTCTCAGCAAGCCTGTGGGTTCAGTACTATCACATCCACTTTACAGAGGGGATAACTGAGGCTGAGCAAAGCGAGTGGCCTTGCCCCAGGTCAGCCAGCTGGAAAGTGGTAGAGCCAGGGTGCAAACCCAGGTCCATCTGGCTCCCAGCCTTGCTCTTGCCAGAAACCTCGCTGCTGCCTCTGAGAGGAAGGGATTCCTCCCTGCCCCAGCTCTGCTACCAAATCAGCACATCTCTACCAGAGAGATGACAGTGACCAGCCCTGCTACCAAATCAGCGCATCTCTACCAGAGCGATGACAGTGACCAGCCCTGCTACCAAATCAGCGCATCTCTACCAGAGAGATGACAGTGACCAGACCTGCTACCAAATCAGCACATCTCTACCAGAGCGATGACAGTGACCAGCCCTGCTACCAAATCAGTGCATCTCTACCAGAGCGATGACAGTGACCAGCCCTGCTACCAAATCAGTGCATCTCTACCAGAGCGATGACAGTGACCAGACCTGCTACCAAATCAGTGCATCTCTACCAGAGCGATGACAGTGACCAGCCCTGCTACCAAATCAGCGCATCTCTACCAGAGCGATGACAGTGACCAGACCTGCTACCAAATCAGCACATCTCTACCAGAGCGATGACAGTGACCAGCCCTGCTACCAAATCAGCGCATCTCTACCAGAGCGATGACAGTGACCAGCCCTGCTACCAAATCAGTGCATCTCTACCAGAGCGATGACAGTGACCAGACCTGCTACCAAATCAGCGCATCTCTACCAGAGAGATGACAGTGAGGGGCCTGAGCCTGTGGAAGGAGCGCTGGCCTGGGTGTTGGGACACTGGGATTTGGGTCCTGGAAGGTGGTGTGGAGGTGATGCTCAATAGCAGATAGGGGGCTGCTGTGGCCTGTCACTGGGAGAGGGTTGGGGCAGAGCCTGGGATGGGTGACAGGAATGGTGTGAGGCCAAAGAAGGGGTCTGAGCTAGCAGGAGGAGCAGAGGCTCACTTACATAGCCAGATGACCATGTGGGACGTGGCCCCTTTGGGGACTGCTTCTGAGAGCAGTGGGTGTCAACAACCTCCATATTCTATCTCGAGATGTAGCTCTGGTGGGTGATCCCAAGCCACCCACTTCCACACTGCATGAGGGGAGGAAGGGGTGATAAAGGCGGGGCGTGGGCAAGGGCAGTGAGGATTCCTTTGGCTGGACATGGGGAGCGGTGGGGGTGTGTCCTTACTCCCACCTGAAGTTGGATGAGGGAGTCATGCTTCAGGAGAAACACTTGGAAGGACAGTCATGTCTCCTAGGATGTGGGCGGGACTGCAGCGTGGCCCTGACGCACACTTGAAAAGGGTCTAGAAGGGGAGGGGACCTGGAACCATCCATGGTGGCGGAGCAGAGAGGGCTGCAAGGGAGCATGGCAGGTCAGGGTTGGAGTAGCTATAGCAAGGTGCACCTCTTGGCGTGCGAGTGGGGTGAACCCCCAGAAGCAGGAGCTGCAGGCACCGTTGCCTGTGGCAGAGAAATGCTGGTTGAAGGATCCTAGTGGGGGAAGGGGGCTCCAAAGATGTCCCAAGAAATGTCCCGTTAGAGACCATTAGACAAACTCCAGCCCTCAATATTTCTGGAGGACAACCTCCCCTCCGCCCCATCTCTGGTTTCTTAGCCTGGGTCCAGTCTGAATTAGAAAAGGAAAGGAAGAATTTTTAGATTGATTGGAGAATGAAGTTTTGGTGCTAGACTAGCTCTGAGTTTTGAATTCATAAAACTGAGAGTGCTAATGCCTGGGAGTGTTCAAAAAGCCTGACATCTGCCTCTGATGTGGTCTGAAAGGGAGTTAAGAACCAAGGTTTCTCGCTTTGGGCCCTACCAGGTCTAGCCACGTGGGGTAGGGGGTGGCGATTTAATCCCACTGCAGGCTCCTTTCCACCCCCCCCAACCTCACCCCCTCCCAGACGCCCCTTCTTTCTCCTGACAGCCCACCCTCCAAAGCAGGAGCCCAGAATGCCTGCCTCAGCTGCCCCTCAAAGCTTGCTGTGCTCTCGGACTTCCCTCAGTCCTCTTTTACCCCTATTCACTCTAGAGCCACTTTTGTCTTCTTGGAACTGAGTTCCTCACTGCAACTGGGGCAGGGCTGGGTCCAGTATCCTCAATGGCACCAGTAAGTCTACTGGTCAAAAATCTTGCTCCAGATAAGGAAATTGAAGCCCAGGAAAATAAGACTTGCCCAAGGTCATACAGCAACTCCAGGCAAAGACAACTATAGAATCTAGGCCTTCCACTCCCAAGTCCTGGCTCAGTAGAGCACTTGTTGCTCCCAGGGAGACACAGCTGAGCCAGGCTCGTGGCATGATCCATTTGCCACTGCTCCCTGGCCTGCAAAATCAATCCAGAGACATCAGAGAGGACAGAGGACTAGAAAGATCCCTTCCCAGAGGACCCCAGGCCCAATTCTGATTGACAGAGAGGGCAGCTACCCATCTCCCCTGACTGCTGTCCCCCACACCCAGCCCTGAGATTCGCGGGACCCCTGCCACCCTCGCGAACCGACTGTCAGAACAACTGCTGCCAAGGGCGTCTCCAGTTCCTACTGCTGTGGGCTCCAGGGAGGCGGTATTGAAAAAGTTTCGCTTCTGGAGCTAGGCCTGAGTTCAAGTGCTGTCTCTATTAATGAGTAGCCGCGTGTCCTTGGGCAAGTGGCATTACCTTCCCGCGCCTCAGTTTTCTCACATGTAAAAGGCAAATGGTACCCTGGGATATGGTGTGAGAATAATGAGCAATGCTTGGATGGCTCGTATCCCCGGGCTGGCCCACCAGTCTGCTTCCCTTCCCGGGCGAAGAGAGCCCCATCACTTGAGTCAGACTTTCCTTTGGAGCAATAGGGGCGAGGCCGTGGGTGGTGGCTTCCCCTGCTCACCCGGCTCAGAGCCCCAGGGTCACCCCATCTATTCTTAAACTCCTTTTTCTCCCTCCACCCACCATTTCCATCCTTTTTAATCCCCCTCCTCCCTTTTTAGAAATGACATAATTAGGGGGATTTAATGTTCTGCCGCTGAAATCTTCATTTTCTTGGGTAATTTCCACTATTTCATCAAGGAATAATTAATTGCATTGTCTTTAATCAATTGTTTTACAAATCCAGCAGCGGGAGGAATTCTCCCACCATCTCTGCAGCTGCTTTCCCCTCCTGGGTGAGGTGCCAGCTCATGCCAGTGAGAGAGCTTGGCTGCCAGAGCTGGGGGATGGGGAGGTGGCAACAGCAGAATGGGGGGCCCACAGCCCCCCAGCTCCCTGGGGGATGGGAGCATGGTGGCTAGGAATCCCTCCGGCAGCCGTGCCAGGAGCACCCACCATGGGGCAGGCCAGGCAGGTGCTCACAGCCCGTCAGGTAGGGCGGATCAGTCCTGCTTGGCAGATGAGGAAACGAAGGCTCAGAGAGGGTCACGGGACAGAGGTGGAGAAGGGACCTTGAACCAGGTCTCACCAGCTTTGGGACTCGAGAGAGAAGATGAGACCCCGACATGACATCTTAGAGTTGGGGGCTGTGGAAGAGGGAGGAGGGAGAGACTGCGCCATCCGAGCAGAGGCAGAAAGCGATGGTGATAATAGATGTTTTGGTAGTACTCACAAGACGCTGGGCCCTGGTCAAAGCATTTTATTATTGTAGTAACCATGGGAGGTTGGCACTTTTACTACCCCCACTTTACAGATGAGGAATCTGAGGCTCAGAGAGGTTAAGTGACTTGCCCAAGGTCACACAGAGAGTCAGGAGTGGAGGTAGGCCTCGGGTTCAGACAGTCTGGCTCTAGAAACTGTGTGTTTACCCATTACTGATACTAGCCACCCTGAGACATCGTCCCATCTCACTCAAAAATCTCCAAGTCCTGCAGGAATACGGCAATATGATCTGCTTCCTCTCCAAAGGTCCCCCTCTCTCCCTCTTATTGCGTGCCTCTGGCTCCCTGCTCCAGCCCAGGCTCCTGGCTCCCCCCTGCCTCAGGGCCTTTGCTCCTGCTGTTCCTGCTGTGTGCTCTTTCTGCTGACTGCTCCCTGACTTTGGGGACATCTCTGCTCAAATGGCCCTTTTAGAGGGACTTTCCCTGACTCTCTCTCTCTTTTTTTAAAGATTTTATTTGTTTCCTCCCCTCCCCCTGCCCTACTGTTTTTGCTGTCTGTGTCCTTTAGCTGTGTGGTCTTCTGTATCTATTTCTCTATTGTCTTCTCCTCTCATTTTTTCTCCTCTAGGAGTCACTGGGATTTGATCCTGCGGACCTCTGATGTGGAGAGAGGTTCCCTGCCCGCTGCACCACCTCAGTTCCTGGTTTCTGCTGCGCTTCACCTTGACTCTCCCCCTGTCTCTCATCTTGCTGCATGATTCATTTGCATGGGGACTGGCTCACTGCTCAGGCATGCTTTCTCTTCTTCTTTTTCACCAGGAGATCCCAGGGCCTCCCATACGGTAGGTGGAAACCCTATCTCTTGAGCCACATCTGCTTCCCCCTGACTCTCTTACCTAAAACAGTGTGCCCCTCCCCCATCTCCTTACATTCCTTCTCCTTCGTAGCCCTCACCCCAACCAGAGGTGGACATTAGTGCTTTCCCCTGAGGAGTCCCGGCTGCCTGTCTTCTGGGCACGAGGTAGGGCTGCCCTTCCCGCCCACCTCTGGGAGAAGCTGTGTGGCCATGTGACTTGCCTGTGGGAAATGAAATAGGATAGATGTGTTATGCATCACTCCCTGCGCTGGGGATGGGGGCCTTGGGAGCTAGTGTGCAATTTGCCGTGCTCCTTTTTTGTGGAAATTGGAAATGGAGCCTCCCTCAGCCTGGGTCCCTAAATGAGGACAACGTAAAGCGGGGTGCCTTTCTGGGCTCACATGTAGTGTGGGTGAGAAATAATTCTTCATGTAAGCTCCAGCAGCCCAACAGAGGCTGTTCTGAGAGCTGTATCACTGGATTCGTGGTTATTCCTTCATGTTTCTCCCTTGCTAGACCATAAGCTCCATGAAAACAGGAGCTGCTGTGCTCACTGCTGATATCCCCAGTGCCCAGAACGTTGCCTGGCATAGTGGGTGATCAGCAGCCACTGCTGAAGGAATGAATGAAGATCATGCTCCCTTGGGCAGTATTTTAGCATTTACTAAGTTCTAACCCATCTATTATTTTCTTTTTTCTCACTGTGGCCCCCTGTTGTAGAGAATATCCCTATTTTTACAGATTCCGGAACTGACACCCAGAGGGATTAGTGGACTTGCTCTTGATATCCAGCCGGCTGATGGTGGAGTGGGAGCTAGAACCCGTGTCTCCTCCTTCAGTACTCCCCATCCTGCCCCCATCCTTTTGCTCCCAGAATAAAGCAGCCCCCAGCTCCCCCTCCCCCTCCCCAGTGGAGCTCTTCCCTTCTGATCCCAGGTCGGCGTTTTGCTTCTGGTGAGGGCAGTGGGTGGGCGGGGAGTTTCCTCTGGGTGGAGTCCCTGGTTCCAGGTCTACCCTTTTCCCTAACTCTGCGGCATCCACTGTCTATGGATGGGGCAGCCCCGCAGCCAGCTGGGACTGCCCCGACCCCTTCAGTCCCTCCTCTCTCAACTCCCATTTCTGGGGCACAGCGGAGGATAGAAGGCCATTGCAAAACCCGTGCCGAAAAGCTCAGGCTCACTTCCCACGAGAGAGGCACTCCCAGATCTCAATCCGGAATCCTAACTCCTCCTTTCCATGCGGCTCCATCAAGCTTGGCTCTCCTTCCCCCGGGGGATCAGAAGCACCACATTAGAAGGGTAAGGCTGGGAAGAGGCACGCTGACACAGCAGCACCAGGAGACGACGGGAAGATTACAAAAACGTGCAAAACCTCAAAGGACACAGACACTGGGGCCATTTAGAGCACGGGTAAGACAGGGGTTCCAAATCCTTCAGTAATGGAGGGGGCATCACTGCACTGCAGCCCGAGCGCAAATTAAAGTTCAGCACACAAGCTGTTCAACATGGGCGAGTTACTTGATCTCTCTAGGCCTGAGGTCCCTCATCTATTGGTTGAGCTCCAAGGAGCCTTCTGGAAAGCTCTGCATCTGCATTGACACTAACTGTCCAGACAAGCACAGCTACAGCATGCTCTATACACTGCGCTTTTCAAAGGCATATTTCTGTCATATTCTTTAGACATATTTCTATCCAAAGTGGGGCTTTAAATGCCTTGACCTTAAAGGAGTAAACATCAGTTCTTCCTTTTTAAGAATGGTGATGGACTCCGTATGCTGGTATCTGAGCAAGATGAAAAAGACTCATCCTGCTTTTGAGGTTTCCCATCTAGTGGGTAGACAGAGAGTATAAACTGATCCTTGCAATCCTACAAGAAGCAGTGGGGCCAGGGAGAGAAAGAGAGACCACCTCTTTGTGATGGATCAGAATGGGTGGGTCTTGAAGATTAGTAGGAATTTTCCAGGCAAGTAAGTGGAGAGAAACTCAGGTAGAGAGACTAGCATGAACAAAGGCATGGAGACATGAAACCCCCGTGTTCAGAAATTTCAGATCACGCAGTATCAGAGGGACATTCGATCTGAGGCACAGAAAAACTGGAGATGAGGATGGAGAGGTAGCAAGGCCAGATGATAAAAGGCTTAAGTGCCAGCCTAAGGGATGTGGACCTTATCTTGTAGGCAACAGGGGAGCCATTGAGGGTTATTGAGCAGGTGAGCGACATGGTCAGATCTAGGTTTTAGAAAGTTCCTCTCTCCCTCAGCCAATGGGGAGGCTGGATTGGAAGTGGGAGGTGGCAAGGAAACCCAGGAGGAGCTGCTGCAACAGGTAAAAGAGGCTGTGGCCTGATTTGGGCAGGGTATGAGGGCACCAGGAGGGGGAGGATTGCAGGGGTATGCAGGAAATAAAATTGACCCGTTTTTGTCAATGACAATGTTGGGGATAAGGAAGGAATTAAGGTGCACCCAGCATTCTGCCTTTGGTTCTGGAGGAAGTGGGTAGTAGTGGATTTGGAGACCCAGGAGAGGGGTGCTCTGTGGTGGGGGTGGGGTGGGGATGATGCGCTCCCCACTGAGCTGAGTTCAGCATCGAGGGCATCCATGCAGGGGCTCTTCTGAAAGGCCAGTGGGTCAGATCCTTGGGGTAGGCAGGAGGGGTGAAGAGGGGAGGTAGAATTGCTTTCTATTTCCATGCAACAAGTTACCCCCAACCCAGCTGCTTCCAACAATAAGCACTCTATGGGGCGGGGATCTGGGATTGACGTAGCAGGGTGGTTCTGGTTCAGGGGCTCTTGTGTGTCAAGACACTGGCCAGGGCTGCAGCGGTCTGAAGGCTTGCCTGGAGCTGAAAGATTTGCTGCTAAGGTGGCCCACGCAGGTGGCATGCCTGCCCGGCCAGTCAGGGCTGGTTGTTGGCAGGAGGCCCTACTTCCTCCCCTGAGGGCTGCTTAAGTGTCCCCAGAGAGAGTGACCCGAGAAAGAGGATGGCAGAGGCCCCCCATAGCCTTGGCAGCCACACATTGGCATTTTTATGATGTGCTATCTTTACCCAGGTCAGTTGACACGGGAGGGAATGGGAATTCCAGGACGTGACAAGCATTGGGAGCCTTCTGCTATGGAAAGAAAGAGGTCGCCCTTTTCAACTGCTGTGTCTCGTAGATGAGGAAGCTGAGGCTCAGAAAGCTGCAGGGACTTGGCCAGGGCCACGAAGCCAGGCTGGGCCAGGGCCAGGGCCGGGGCTGGAAGCTGAACCCCACAGGCCTAGCTGGAGGGAAGGGCCTGCTTTCCTGGAGGGCCTGGAGGAGGAGAGGCCCCTGAAGGCAGAAGCGGGCACCTGGCACCAGCAGGGCAGCAGGGGCCCGGCCAGCCCCTCCGAGAGCTGGCTGAGCGGTGGGACCTTGACCTGCCCTGTAGAGCAACGGACAAGCCAGGCGTGGGCAGGGTCTCCCCACCCTCTCTGCTCCGTTCATTCAGGCAGGGGCATAGGAGGGGCGAACGAAATACCTACTCATTTCTCCACCCTTCATTTACGCAATGAAGGTTGACCAGAAACCTACTGTGTGCCTGGAATCTCCAGGACCCACGTTGAACGTACATGGACAAAAGTGGTCCCCGGAGCTCACGCCTGAAGCTCACGGTCTTGTGGGGGAGACCAAGAGGAAGCAAATAAAGGTAGAAAAGAGATACATAAACACAAATTGTGCAATACGCCCTGGAGGAGAGTAACAGGGACACTCAGATTAGGTAGTCAGGGAAAGTTCTCTGAGGCTGTGATAGTTAGATCTAAAAACGATGAGGTCAGGCAGGCAGAGTTTAGGGTGAGGGGGTGGGGAGAGGGCCTTGCAGGCACAGGGATCAGAACGCACCAGCAGTTCAAGGGGGCCCTGGGGGTGAAGCCCACCCAGGAGGAAAGCCAGCACCATGTGAGCATGGGCGGGGGGGGGGGGGGGGCGGGCAGGGCACCAAGGTGGAGGCACCAGCAAGGCCTGGCAGGCCACGGCCACACCACCAGGTTAGCACCAGGCCGAGGGCCACACGGTAAATGAGCCAGTGTGGCCCTGGAAAGGCAACGCGTGGGGGCCTGGCGTGCAGACTGGACTGTTACCAAGGTGGCCCTGAGCAGGACCCTGGGCCCCAGGGGGTCGGCTGGCAGCGTTTATGAAGGACAAAGATAAGGGAGTTATCCACAAGGCTGCTGGTGGGAGCGGGAGGCAAGAAAGGAGAGAGCCCTGGGAGTTTGGGGCCCCAGGAGCCGGGCAGAGCTCTGGTGGGGAGGAGACCCCAACTTGCCAGAGCCCCAGGATTCAGGGCCTCCCCTAGGTATTGGAGAGGACTGAGGTGTGCTAGCTCCGCTGCTGACAGGCTGTGGGAACTCAAGGGAGTTCCTTTCCCTCTCTGAGCCTCAGAGCCCTTGCCTGACAAAGGTACCTCACAGGAAATGGTGGGGATTAAATGGCATGATGGACAGGAAAGGTCTTTCTTGATTGGCTTTGGAGTCCATAGTTACCAAGGAACACTGCCCCAGGTTAAGGACCCCTCCCTCTTCTGGGTGGCCCCAGGCCAGCTGAGAAGGGAGAGGGGCTGCTCTGCCAGGAGGCCTGGGGCTAAGGGGGAGCTAAGAAGATGAGAGGGTACTGGGTGACCAGCTCCCCTCCTGCTGCTGCCGCCTCCACCTGGGCTGCCTGGCCCCACCTGCTGGGCCCCCGAGCAGGAAGGTGGCCAAGAGTAGCAGAGGCTGCAGCAGAGAGAGGGAGAGAAGGAGTCCCAGAGAGGGGGCAGGAGGGAAGAGAAGCCAGGAAGGCCCACCTGCAGGCCGTGCACACATGCCCATACTCAGACACACGCACATGCATGCACACCCAAGCACACATACACGTGTGTGCACACGCACCCGGCAGAGCACGCACGCACAAACGACTGGCCGGCCCTCCTCCTCTGCACCCTGCCGCGCCCTCCCACAGGCTCTCAGGATTGAAGGGACCTGGCCGTGGAGGACTTGCTGGGGGCTAGCGGGGTTTAGGGGGCTAGGGCGGGAGATAGTTGACTTTGGCCGCAGGTCTGTCTCCAACATATTTGTGGACTTGGCTTGAAAGGCACAGAGGCTATATATTTAGGGGATTTGAATCTCTGGACTGACAATATGATAGCCAGGCCCTGAGCCTCAACAGACTTCAGCTCCTACACTTTGATTTATTGGACTTACCCCACTCAGCTAACATGGAGGTGAAGAAGGTCAACCACCACACCATGGAGCCTAGAGTGCCTACAACTGAAAGCAGGAGGAGTGCATCCAGTATCCATGTGGAATCTAAGCCCCCACTTGACATAGATGTGCAATGCACACAACCAATCCAATGTCCACAGAGAAAATGTGGCATTGATGTGGGAAGGGTGGCCATGGTGGCTGCTGGGTGCGGGGAATGGGAGGAAGAGATGAGATGGGGAGGCGTTTTCGGGACGTGGAGTTGTCCTGGGTGGTGCTTCACGGTCAATTACGGGACACTGTAGATCCCCCCAGGGCCCATTGGACGGAACGTGGGAGAGTGTGGGCTATGATGTGGACCATTGACTATGGGGTGCAGCGATGCCCAGAGATGTACTTACCAGGTGCAATGGATGTGTCATGATGATGGGAGAGAGTGTTGCTGTGGGGGGAGTGGGGGGTGGGGGTGGTTGGGTTGAATGGGACCTCATATTTTTTGAATGTAATATTTTTTAAAAAAATGAATTAAAAAAAAAAAAGAAAGGCACAGAGGCTGAATGGCCCAGGCACGGCTGTGAGCAGCAACCCACCATCCCATATGCACTGCTTCAGGCTGAACCCACTGATGCCCACGGATGGGAGGTGGGCACAGGCTCAGAGCAGATCATGGCCACAGATGTCAGAGCCCCAGGATATCCCGATGATACCAAGCCTGAGCTTGGAAGGGAGATGGGGCAGGCAGTGTTCTTTGATCTTCCCTAAGAGGTAGGTTCAGGACAGGGTAGGAGAAGGCCCTCTGCTTGGGAGGCAAGCCCTGAAACTCCCTGGAGCTGCCCACCCTGTGGTCTGCCAGGGCCCTGGCCAACTTAGTGGCCAGAGATTTACAGCTGAGGCCAGGATCTGGCCCGAGGGTGGCACAGACAATAAATGGAAGCTCTGGCCTGGCTTCTGGCTCTTGCAGTGCCCTGCTCAGCCAGGCCCAGGAGCTGGGGTGGGTGGGTCACCCAGGAGAAGCCCAGGACCGCTCTCCCTCCCTGTGGGAAGTCTCTGGGTTTGACAAGGCGCTGGGGTCTGGAGACTAAAAGCCTGAGTTCTGGAAGTCCTGCCTGGGTCCAAGTGCCGGGTCCAACTTTTCTAGTTGAGGGAACTTGGGCAAATGCCCAACTCTGTGCCTTGGTTTCTTCATCTGCCCGGTGGGGTTAATGGTTTTCCTGTACCAGGGACCCTTGTGAGGGTTCGGGGAGTTGGCTAAGGTACTTAGGCCAGTGCTTGGGGGGTGGGTTGCTTTGGCCTGAGGCCCCACAGATGAGCAGAGGTAGTGGGCTGTGCCTGGGCTCCATGCTTCTGCCCCTTTGTGTCCAGCTGAAGGGGGAAGGGAGGATCAGGCTGCTCTGAATCAGACTTGCCCTGCTCAGTGGGCACAAAGGGGGCAGGCCAGGGCCAAATGGGGGGATGCAGGGGCGGGCTCAGGGATGGAGCTTGAAACCAGCCTCCCACCCACGCTTGCCTCTTCATCCTCACCAGGACACTGTGACACAGGTGCTGTCATTCTCCTTGTCTAAAGATGAGACCCTGACACTCAGACACTTCCCAGGTCACACCACCTGCAAAGGGCAGGCAACACTGAACCAGGCCTTTCTGCAACCTGGAGCCAAGCCCAGGAGTGCTGTGTTCCTCAGGAGGACACCAGGCCTGTGGCCTGGGACAGGCAGGGTGCCAGGAGCTCCTAGCAAACAGCAGGTGCTCACCCAGGGTGAATTCCCTCTGCTTTTCTGCCTTTACCTCCTCCTCACTGCCCAGGCTGCCCAGGGCCCCGCAGGATGCCAGGCAGAGGACTGCCAGGGCGGGGTAGGGTGGGAGCAGTGGGAGGGCCAGGGCCCCAGGTGAGCCCCCAGCCCCACCCTGGAGGAGGCTCGGGAGACAGGCTGGGGGCTCTGTGGCTGCCTCTCCTAGCAACAGGGCCCCGGGGACCCTGCCTGTCTGCCTCGGGTGCCCCGGGGAGCCCTGCTCAACCGCCACCCCCAGGAGGAGTGTCTGGCTGGGAAGCCCTGCCAGGGGTGAGGGGGTGGGACAGAAGGGCGAGGGCAAAAGTCCTAGCCAAGCCCCCAGCAGGGGGGTGTAGGGGCCCCCACCCAACGGGAAGACCCTGCCCCTCTTCTTCCCGGCCTGCCAGCTCCCTTTCTTTCTGGGTCTGTCTCATCTCTCTCTCTGATCCTTCGTGTCCCCCTTTCTCTTTTCCTACGTCAGCCTCTCTCCTTGATTCGCCTTTCTTTGTCTCTTTCTATTCTTCTGCCTCTGCCTCTTGAGGCTGCCTCCTCTCTCCCCTCTGCTCTCTCTCTCCTCTCTGCTCTTGCCCTCACTCTCTCAGTTTACACCTTAGCTTCTGTGCTTCTCTCTCTCCCCTGGAGGCCTCTCTCTGTGTCTCTCTTTCTACCCCCTGCATGTTTTATGTCTCTCTTTCATATGTCTTTCTCATGTCTCTCTCTTGCGTGCCTCCCTGTCTCCCCCATTTCTTATCTCTCTCTTGTGCACCCCATCTGCCTCTCCATCCCTCCATCCTTATTCTCCTCACCACCAGACTAGCTTCCTTCCCAGTCCATCTCCCGACCAGTCCAGGGGTTTTGAGGGTGGCATGGGCACTGGATCTCCAGCCCTGTTTGGGGCTCACACCATGGGATGCACATTGGGTCATGCGCTGAATGGGGAGACTAGAGTTCAGCCTGTGACCTGGAGCTGGCATCTTACTCTCCCAGACCTCAGTTTCTCCATCTGTTAAATGGGGCTAATGGTCCAGGTGGGAAGCTCTAGCTTGCTGTTGGTCACAGGCTGCAATAGAACTGGACTGAATGTTAGGCCGAGGTGGCGTGGGGTATCTTCTGGAGAAAGGGCTGCATGGGCAGCCAGATCTCCGCCCTCCCGCAGGTGGCTCTTTGCCTGGTGCTGCCTCCCTCTTGTGACCCGCCTTGTCTGGGCAGGCTGGATCAGATCTTGGCGCCCCTGGGTAGCTCTGGCTGCATCATGACGCCCCCTGGTGGCACTAGGTAGGCACTGCTGCCACACTCCATCCCCCTACCCAGTAGGCGGGTCCCCTGGGCCCTGCTGAGCCAGGGGTTCTGGAACTCCAATAGGAGCTAAGCTCCAGTGAGTGCTTGCTATGTGCCAAGCGCTCTTCTAACTGCTTTCAGGCCTTGTCTCATCTGATCGTCACCATCTCACAATGAGAAAACTGAGACCCAGGGTTTTAAACCCAGGCAGCCTGATTGCAGAGCCAGCACACTTGGAATTCTGCTTCTAAAACACCTCCCACCAGAAGCCTACAGTTCCCCCATCATTGATGACTCATTCCTCGGGTGGACTTTTTTGGTCTTACAAATATGTGTTTACACTTAACTTTGCGCAGGCAACATCAGAGTCAAAGGAGCCCATAGAATCCACCTGAATGGAAGCTGAGGCCCAGAGATGGGGTGTGACCATCCAAGGTCACACGTGCGAGTATGTGGGTATGCGGGTGTGTACGCAGTGTGGGACTCTATGTCACAAGCTGGCTGTCTAGGAGCCCAGCACCTGTGAGACCTTTTGAGACAGGGACATGGGACCCAGAAAACCAGTTCAGCCTTCTGGGGCGCAAGAGGCCACAGTGGGTGGAGGCTGGGAGCCCTGAGGCAGGATCGACAGAGAAGGTGGCAGACTAGAATTCCAGGAGGAGGCGATCTCTGGGCATCCTGTCTCTCGAAGAAACCCCCCTACTCCCAAAGTGGCCAGTATACCACCTGAGGGCTTGGAGGTAGGGCACCTGTCAAGTCTATAGGTGCCCAGGGCCTAGCTGTGAAAGATCTGCTGGGGGACAGGGGAGCCCTAAATGATATACATTTTCAGAGGTTCCCAGGTGATCCTGACATTGTCAGGATGCTGACCAGTAGTTGGAAATCATAGCTTGAGGTTCTTTCCAACCCTTGGTGTCTATGATTCCAAAATCCTGAGATTCTCCGGGTAGGAAAAGTCCTTTCAGCTTGCTGCCCACCCTTGGACAGCAGAGAAACTGAGTCCCAGAAAGGACAAATGACTTGCCCATGGCCTTGCAGGTAGCTTGCAGCCAGAGATGGAACTGGAGCTGAGCCTGGGCTGCCAGGCCAGGGTCCTGGCCCCCGAGTGGCCGACTTTGTCACGTACCAGGAATTTCCAACTGTCAGGGGTTGCTGGAGAGATGGGCAGGGCCCCCCACCAAGGGTATCCTGAGCTTGCAGCTGTGGGTTCCCCAGGTCTCCAGGGCTGGCTGGAGGCCATCTGGGGCCATTGGCTGCTGCAGCACATTTCCACCCCAGCGCCCCAGATTGAGCCCCTGCCGTGCACTTCTGGCCATCGGCCGCTGGGCGCCTGGGGCAGGCTGATCAGAACGCTGGCTGTGGCCGTAGCCGTGGAGCTCTGCTGAGCTGCTGCCACGTGGGAATGCCCACCCTGAAACCCCTGCCCGCGGCACCTCATTAAGATGCCGGTGGTGCAGGCAGAGCCGACAAGGCCACCGGAGAACAGAGCGGAGGGAGGGAGCCCACTGCCAGCCAGGCACCCTCCCCGCCCCCACCGGCTCTGGCCTGCTCCCAAGGCAGCTCCCTGCGCTCAGCCTCCCCCTGCCCAGCACGTTCACCACTAACTCTCCCTTCCCTTTCCTCTCCTCTTTCCCTTCTCACCTCCTCCCTCTTCCTTTCCCTGCCCTTGGGACCCCTGCTGGCCTACTCCTTTTCCCCTTCTGCCTCCTTAGATGCTGAGCAGGCTTGGTTTGAACGCCAGCTCCTGCTCCCCCATGCCATAGCTCTGTGACCTTGGACGAGCCTCTTAACCCATCTGAGTGTCAGTTTATCACCTGCAGTTATTATCGTGGGTGGGCTGTGAGGATTTTTAAAACATCTATTGTGGGCTGAGCATTTTCTCTGCCAGACACTGTGTGTGTGTTTTACAATTATTTCATTTCATCTCCAAGAGCAGCTACCATCACCAACCCCATTTTACAGATGAGGCAACTGAGGCCCAGAGAGAGGTACAGGCCTGCGCCTGGTTGCCTAGTTGTTAAGTACAGAACCAGGCTCTAGGCTTTCTGGATCTGAGCTCTTTGCCAGGCAGTAGGGGAGCGGGGAAGCAGGGCAGGGCCATAGGTTGGGTGTGATCTCACCAGGAAGGGGCACACCCAGGTGTAGGAGTTCCAATCCCGGCTTTGGAGTCGGGCCTCAGTCTCCTTAGCTGTAAAATGGGGGAAGTGAGGACCATCCCTGGGTATAACAGTAGGACCGACCTCATGGAATTGTCAGAATTAAAAGAGTCATATGGGGGGGCGGTGAGGGCACCCATGGGTTTGGGGCCTGGAGATGGCGGCTCTGGGAGACGTCAGCATGTCGGAAGGTGCAGAAGAAACAGGGAGAACCCCATTGCTCCGCGGTCAGGGATGGGCAGAGGGTCCTTTTGGGGGAATAAGGAGTGGCCAGAGAAGAGGGGTGAACCCAGCAGGGTGTGGGGCCCCGGAGCCCAGAGCCGAGGCTGCAGGATGGAGGGTGGCCAGTAGCGCTGTGGGGCTCCTGCCTCTCGCTCGGGTAGGACGAAGGCGCTGGCTGGATGTGGCACTGGGCTCCGCAGTGACCCAGGAAGAAGGGCTTTGGCGGAACATGGGGTGGACCACAGGGGACAGGGCAAGCGGTGGCGGGGGAGGAGGTGGTGACGAGGGATAAAGGCAGCACGTTTGGAAGTACCGCAGGAAAGGGGAGAAGGGTGGGGCCTGCTGGAGCTGGGTGTGGGAGCCGGGGAGGGCTTTTTCAAACCTGCTGACAAAGGCGAGCGTGCTTCTAGGTGGGGTGGGCGAGAGCAGGGAAGGGAGGCCAGCGGGGGCGGGAAGGACAGGTCCAGGCCCTGGGGACAGATGGGCTCTGCAGAGGAGGGCCAGCTGGCTGTCCCACAGCGGGGGCCTTGGAGCATGGGGTGGGAGCCCTTGGGGTCCAGGCTGGGCAGGAAGAGAAGTGCACCCAGAAGAGGGGATGAAGGGGTGGGGCAAGGGGGTCAAAGAGCAGAGTTGGGGAGTGGAGGCCAGGCCCCGGCGGGAAGAATGGGGGCGGTGGGCAGAGAGGCCAGCACTGCCTAGGAGGACATATCCAAGGGCCGAGATCCCCGTGCAGGGTGTGGCCTGGGTGTGGGGCAGGCACAGTGGAGGAGGAGGGAGGAGACGGCTTGGGACCAGGGGCCCCGGGACGGCCGCGTCACCGGGGGACCCTGGAGGCCCCAGGATGGAGGCAGGAGCCAGGTGTCCAGGTCTCTGGGGAACGAGGAGCTGTGAAGGGAGGGGAGGGGTGGTGCGGAGGCAGCTGGCGGAGGGGGTGCTCAGTGAGCGCGGGGAGCTCTTGCCCCAAAGTGGACGAGGGATGCCTGCCTGTTGGATGACGGGTCTTCACATTTTTGAATTCTAGAATCAGAATCTTGGGCTGATGATGGCTGTGTTATTTATTAAATTCTACATTCATAGGACCCGGGCCCAGGCCTCTGGAGGGGGAAGCCCCCGATGGGGAGACCACCTGTCACCTTGGGTGGCCTTACGGCAGTCGCTGCACCTCCTGCTTCACCTCATGGTCTCTGGGATGACGCCCTTGACCTCACGGGGGAGGGACCCCAGTGCAGATCACTTGCACCACGAGACTCATCGGAGGCGAATTCCATCTAAGGACCTCGGGCCACCCCTGGGGCCCGCGAGCGCCATCCCGCCACATTTCTGCTCCCGCCGGCACAGGAGCCGGGCCGTGCCTCTACTGCCCTACCGGCCCCGCCACGCCCCACCCCTGGCAGCCCTGCTGGGGACAGGGCACTCCTTGGCGCGTGTCTCGGAGCCCCTGGGGGGCCCTAGGGAGGCTGGGCGGGTGGAGGAGCGCACCTGGGCTGGCCTCCCCTGCCCTCCTTGGCAGAGGCTCTTGGGTGGCCGTCACGTCCCCCAGGTGCCCCGAGGCTCCAGCTGGCAGCGCAGAGGGCGGCAAGCCCAGACTCTGGCTGGTGCCCCGTGCCCCACCTCGGCCTCCGCGGCTGGGTTAGTGGCTCAAGGCTCTGGGCTCCTGACGTGGGTGGTGCCCTCCCCTTGCCGCCACAGGCCCTCCAGAGAGGGCCAGGGCCACCCATCCAGAGAAGGGCCTGGAAAGCTGGGGGCGGCTTGGCCCAGGAGCCCCTGAGACCTCACCATGACCCCAGATGAGCCCTGGATGACCCGCCATGGTGTCATGATGATGACCCTGTGCCCAGGCTGGCCCCCAGAGGGCCCACTCCCCTCCTCTCCCCACCACACCCGGCCAGCTTCCTCCAACTCAGGGACCCCACCCCGGGCCCGGAATGGTGTGCAGGCCCAAGGGAGGGGAGCGGACAGGGAGTGTCCAGCGCACACACGGAACCCTCCTCCCAGAGCCTGGGATACCTCCCTGAGCAGAGCCCCCTTCACGGTGCGCATTGCTCAGACACAGCCCCACCCCACATGCTGCAGGGCCCCTTGCTCTCCCACCCCACCTCGGAGCCTTCACTCAGGCGGTACCTGTCCTTCCTTCTTCCCTGTTTTCCCTTGAAGGCTCAGCGCAGGGATTACCTACCCTCAGACCTGCCTTGGCACCCCGGGCTGGTCAGGCGCCCCAGCCCCAGATCAGCTGCACCTTTGTCTGTCTCCCCTTGGAACGAGGCCTGGGGCTCACTTGCCGGGCCCCCCACCCAGCGGGAGAGAAGCCGCGCCCGCGCAGGGCCAGCTCCACTGTCTGAGGTCCTGGGGCTGCTCCTCCTCCAGGAAAACTGGTCTCCCCAGAGACACAGCACAGGGGAGCAGAGCGTGGATTCTGGGGCCAAAGAGCCCCAATTGTGAGCTGTGTGGCCTCTGGCAAGTTACCTCACCTTTTAAAAAGATTTATTTATTTATTTACTACCCCCTCTTCCCCTCCTCCTGCCCTGCTGTTTATTCTGTGTTGTCTTCTCTTCTCATCTCATTTTTTTCTCCTCTAGGATTCACTGGGATTCGATCCTGGAGACCTCTGATGGGAGAGAGGTTCCCTGTCAATTGCACCACCTCAGTTCCTGGTTTCTGCTGTGCTTCACCTTGACTCTCCTCTTGTCTCTCTTTTGATGTGTTGTCATTTTGATGCATGACTCATTTGTGTGGGGCACTGGCACACCATGCGGGCACTCATGCGGGCACTGGCTTGCTGCGTGGGCATGCTTTCTCTTCTTCTCTTGCACCAGGAGGCCCCAGGGATTGAACCCAGGTCCTCCCATATGGAAGGCGGAAGCTCTATCACTTGAGCCAATCCGCTTCCCTCACCTCTCTTTTGCCTTACTGTTTCAGAGGCCAAGAACACCACACGGTGTGTGAGGCCCTGAGGTTAAGGCCAATAAAGCCCTGACAGCAATGCTTGGTGCACGCGAGAAGCTTTGGTCACTTACTGGGGTGATTACTTGGAGGTTTTTGGTCGCTTACTGGTGTGATTACTTGGAGGTTTTTGGTCGCTTACTGGCGTGATTACTTGGTGGAGGTTTTTGGTCACTTACTGGCGTGATTACTTGGTGGAGGTTTTTGGTCACTTACTGGTGTGATTACTTGGTGGAGGTTTTTGGTCACTTACTGGTGTGATTACTTGGTGGAGGTTTTTGGTCACTTGCTGGTGTGATTACTTGGAGGTTTTTGGTCACTTACTGGCGTGATTACTTGGTGGAGATTTTTGGTCACTTGCTGGTGTGATTACTTGGAGGTTTTTGGTCACTTACTGGGGTGATTACTTGGTGGAGGTTTTTGGTCACTTGCTGGGGTGATTACTTGGTGGAGGTTTTTGGTCACTTGCTGGTGTGATTACTTGGAGGTTTTTGGTCACTTACTGGGGTGATTACTTGGTGGAGGTTTTTGGTCACTTGCTGGTGTGATTACTTGGAGGTTTTTGGTCACTTACTGGGGTGATTACTTGGTGGAGGTTTTTGGTCACTTGCTGGTGTGATTACTTGGAGGTTTTTGGTCACTTGCTGGTGTGATTACTTGGTGGAGGTTTTTGGTCACTTGCTGGTGTGATTACTTGGAGGTTTTGGTCACTTACTGGTGTGATTACTTGGTGGAGGTTTTTGGTCACTTACTGGGGTGATTACTTGGTGGAGGTTTTTGGTCACTTGCTGGTGTGATTACTTGGAGGTTTTTGGTCACTTACTGGTGTGATTACTTGGAGGTTTTGGTCACTTACTGGTGTGATTACTTGGTGGAGGTTTTTGGTCACTTACTGGTGTGATTACTTGGAGGTTTTTGGTCACTTACTGGGGTGATTACTTGGTGGAGGTTTTTGGTCACTTGCTGGTGTGATTACTTGGAGGTTTTTGGTCACTTACTGGGGTGATTACTTGGAGGTTTTTGGTCACTTACTGGGGTGATTACTTGGAGGTTTTTGGTCACTTGCTGGTGTGATTACTTGGTGGAGGTTTTTGGTCACTTGCTGGTGTGATTACTTGGAGGTTTTTGGTCACTTGCTGGTGTGATTACTTGGAGGTTTTTGGTCACTTACTGGGGTGATTACTTGGAGGTTTTTGGTCACTTGCTGGTGTGATTACTTGGTGGAGGTTTTTGGTCACTTACTGGGGTGATTACTTGGAGGTTTTGGTCACTTACTGGCGTGATTACTTGGTGGAGGTTTTTGGTCACTTACTGGGGTGATTACTTGGTGGAGGTTTTTGGTCACTTACTGGCGTGATTACTTGGTGCTTCCCAGGGCAGGGCCTGGCCTCTGCAGCCAGGGGTCCTGGAGGGTGGTGGGCAGACTAGGGCTTGGGCTTTTTGGCAGCTGGTCCAGGGACGGCAGGTGGGGTGAGGGGAGGAATAACCCGCCCCTCAGTTACCCACTGTGTCACCAGGGCAAATCGCCGAACCACTCGGAGCTACTATCTTTGCAGGTAAAATGCTTAATAATAATACTATATTCAACTTATTCATGTGTTCATTCAGCAAACATTTGCTGAAGTCAGATAGTGCTGCTGACGGATAAAAGGAGATAAATTATGGATAAGGGCCTTGCCAGGGGGTGGACGCAGGTGGGCTGCGGCCCCTGCACCCCTGTCGGAAGGGTCTAGCGTCTACTCCGGCTCAGCCCCGCCCCTCCTGTGCTGAGTCCCACCGAGGCCACCTCCCCTGGGCTCCCTGCGGGGTGAAGCTCGGGCGCCCTCTCGTGGCTGCAGCCTTCCACACACGGGCCCTCGCTGTCACAAGACTCCCCAACGCTGGGTGGTCAACATGGACGGAGCCCTGGGACCCACTGCCTGCTCCCGGGGCTGCAAAAGAGGCACCCGAGGCCCTGAAAGGGCTGCGACTTGTCCCAGGCCACTCTGCGGATTGGGGCAGCCCTGGCCTCCCGTCCTCAGCCTGGTGTCACCTCCGTGGAGGATGAGGGGACGCATGGGGGTGGGCCCTGCCTATCCCCTCGCCTGTTGCCCATTCTCCCAGAAGCTGCCTCTTCCTGGCAGGACACCCGGGGCAGCCTGGGCCCAGCATGCCTGCTTGCTTGTGGGCAGGCCCTGGAAACTGACGGCTGGTGTGAGTGGGCGTTTGGCGGCACTGCCAGGCCCGGACACTCGCCAGCTGGCAGCCTCCACCCCCCACCCCAGGCCGCCCTGCCCAGGGGGTGCAGTGCCTCCTCGACTGCTCCCTGCTGTCTGCTCCGCCTCAGGTGCAGCCTCTCGCTTGGGATGCTGTTGGATTTGGGCAGGTGCCTGCTCCCTCGGAGATTCAGGCTCCTTCCCAGGCTCTGGAGAAAACAGGTCTCACTCTTCTTCCGTTCAGGCTGTCAGACTGTGCCGGGTGGGGTGTGTGTGTGTGTGTGCACAAAACTCCAGAGTGAGAATGGACCAAGCTTGGGGCTCCCTGCTGACCCTTAGACTGTCTGGGGCACAGATGGCAGAGGGTGGTACTCTGTATGTGTGTATACTTTTTCACGTGACCATGTCTCCACATGCCCATTTACAGGGATTCATGCTTCATTCATTCATTCATTCATTCATTCATTCATTCATTCATCAAACAAGCTGATTAGGCACCTGAGCCAGGTCCTGACCATGAAATTTTCACAGGGGGAGACAGATCAGAAAACAGGCAAATGTAGAAGGGGGTGCTAAGGGGGCTGTAGGAGTCCAGAGGAAGGGCCAGCTGGAGGGTCAGCAAAGGCTGTGACACCCAAGGAGAGTGCTGAGAGGCAAGTGGGGATTAGCCAGGCCTCCTGTGGGCCGGGCACCTGCTGACGCCTTCCGTGAGCAACTCATTAGGTCCTTATTGACTACCGGTCATGAGCAGCCGGTTTCCCACACGAGGAAAGAACTCAGGTGATGTGACTCATCCAAGGTCACACAGTCCCCAGGTGGCCCACCGAGGCTTCAGACCCCAATCTGGCTGATTCCTAACCCTGTATTTTACATTGCTTGGCTTCTTGGGGTCCCAGTGGGGTAGGCAGGCCAAGGCAGGGCGCCTAGAAGGCCAGCTTATGGGGGCAGTAGAGGGGGCGAGGGGAGCAACCCGGTCAGACTTGGGTTTGGGAAGGACCCCGCTCGACAGCTAATGTGATGAGTGTGTGTGCTGGTGGTGGGAGCACACAGAGCAGGAAAAGTGGTGACAAGGACTTGGCAGGAATCCAGAGGGGCAACGATGGTGGCTGGATTCTGGTGGGGCAGAGTAGGATTGAGAAATGACGGGTGCTGAGGATTTCGGAGGGGGCGTTGGCAAGACTGGGTGGTAGACTGGATGTGCGGGGTGGGGACGAGGGAGGCAGCAAGTGTCTGGCTTGGGCGCTTGTGTAATTGGAGTGGGGGGGTTGAGATGGGAGAGAAGAGCCGGCTGGGGAAGGCGGGGCGTCCAGCCTTGGACTTGACACCGGGGCAGAGCTCTGCTCAGGGGCTGTTCTGTGCTCGCTTTGAGCTGATAATGCACACCCCCCCCATGCTCCTCCAGGGTGCCTGGGCCAGTGCCCAGCTCGGCAGCTGATGGGGAAGAGTCAGGTCTGGAGGGCCGTGTCTGCTTCCTGCCTCGGCCTGAGCCCTGGGCCGAGTTGTCTCCAGACCTGGGCTCAAGTGCCCCTGCAGTGAGGGCAGCCCTGGGGGCCATTTTACCAGAGACCCAGCTCTAGCCAAGCTCCCTGGAGGCCAAGTTCCGCAGCGCTGCGTGTGCTGCTTCAGGCCTCCCAGAGTGGACAGAGGCCCCCCTCCCTCAGAGAGGATACCTCACACCATCTACTCTCCCAGCATTCTGTGCAGCCCCCTTCCTGCAGCCTGGAAGTCCCACCTGATGTCTACCCCGAGTCTGGCTAGATTATAAGTTGCTGGTACCTCAATTTCTTCCCCATGGGAAGCTGGGTGCCCTGCCAGCTTTTTGGAAACTCTGCTCTTTCTATTCCCAGCTGGCAACACGCCTCTTTCAAGCCTCTCTAAGTGTTCCCTCCTTCATGAGCACTGTGCAGTGGACCCTATCTAAATTGCTGGGTATTCCCAGCCCCCTCTGAGCCTCGGTTTCTTTATCTGTCCAATGGGATTAGAGTACCCTTCCTGGCACAGCCACAGTGGGACAGGTCCCTATGACAAGGGAGTGGCACATTTCTCATTGTGGAGGGTTCTTGTTGTCCTATCAGGGTCTCCCCCTGCAGTGTGGGGGGTGGAGGCCCGCCTGTCAAGGCTCTGTGGGTCCCTCCCTGGGTGGGGAGGGGGCCCTCCCTGGTAGGCTGCCAGCAGCTCTTCCAGGCTAATTAAGTTTTTTGAAGCAGCTGTGGATGGTGGATTAACGAGCAATTGGCTGCGGAGCTATGATCAGTGCCAGCCCCCGGCCCCCACACTGGCGCTTGGCAGCTCTGGAAACGCCAGTGAGCCTGGCCTCCCTCCTAGGGCTGAGCGCCCAGTGCCAGGCTGGGGAGCTGCCCTGGACTGGGCACCTGCTTTGCGCCAGGCCGCGGCCTGCTGTCCTGTCTCACCCTCCTGGGCGGGAAGGGGGCAGGGGTGGCCCTACTTACTGGGTCAGAGCTGAGGCTGGTAGAGGGCAAGCCTGAATCCCAGACCTCCCAGCCCCTAAGGGACCTCCGGCTGCTCCCAGGCCACCCCAGCTCTCTGCTCTGAGGGGCAGGCTGCGTCCCTTTTCCAGCATTCTTGTGCATCTTTAGCAGCAGTGAAAGTGCTGAGCCCTTGCTGACCACAGCCAGCTCTGCTCCCGAGGGGTGAGTGGCTGGGGTCCTTGCTCCCATTTAACGGATGAGAAGGAGGCCCAGAGAGGGGCCAGAGCAGCCGGAGTCACGCAGCGAGTCACCCGGTGAGGTGGGGAGGGGGAGGGGGTCTGGGAGTCTGTCTCCCGCCTCCTCTGCGAGCTGGGCCATCGGTGAAGGCCATAGTTAGGCCGCCTGGTGTCACCCCCACGTGGAGCAGATGGGACAGAGGGCCAGGGCAGCCTTGGAGGAATGGTTTGTGTCCCCATTCCAGGCCTCTGCTTCCTTTTCCGTAAAATGGGGGTGATAATGTCCACTCTGGAAGGTTGTGGCCAGGTGATTCTAGAACACATGGTCTCCTCGACTCTTCCCGAGGTATCTTGGGAGGGGCGTCCCACGGCCTTCGCCTCTGGAGCCAGCAAACTTACCATCAGGGACAAGTGACAACCGCTCCGAGCCTCTGTTTCTCATTTGTGAAATGTGAGCAAGATTAGCACCCACTTTGGGAAAAGAAAGGAGGTTGTGCTCCCTGAATGAACCTGTGCCCCTGCCCCTCCCAAGAGAGGAAAGTGCAGCTCAGAGAGGGGAAGGACTGCTACCCACCCACAGGAAAAGGCACCCCAGGCACACAGTAGGTGCTCACCCCTGCTTTGAGCAGCTTTTAGGGAGCTTCTACCGGGACAGCCTCTTCTTAACCAGGGCCTGGTGCACAAGGGATCAATACCTGGTGCTCGATGAGCTCGTCCCATCCTCCTCCTCCTTCCCACCACCGCTGCCTTCGTGGAGAGGCAGGAAAGCAGAGCAGCGGCCCGAAGCCTGGCTCTCGAGCTGCTCTGGGGTCTAGGTCGAATCCTAGACTTCACTTCTTTTCTGAAGAATGCCCTTTTGACCTCTGAGATGAAGTAGACAAGGCTGAGAAAGATGATCCGCTATAGTTCAGGTCTAATTCTTGATTTTCCCCAGAATTTAGGCTCCTTCTCCCAAATCTTTCTCAATCCCCCATAAATAGACTCTCAACCCCCCCCCCCGACTCCCCCTTGAGGATCCGCAGGGGAATGGAAAATCACATACAATCAGTCTTACTGGGTGCCTGGTGATTTCTTTGCTCTTCCTAACAGCCCTCTGAGGCAGCCATCAGAGCCCACACTTCACAGATGAGGAGCCTGAAGTTCAGAGAGGCAGACACACTTGTCCAAGGACACACGACCAGGAATGATGAAATCAAGGACTGGACCTCAGCGAGGGCAAACCCAGGATCCTAGGGGTGGGAATTGGTGTTCCGTGGCATTTGGGGCCAGCTCATTCTGTGGAGCCAGAAACAGGCTTTGGCTTCCTGGAGGAAGAGACTTCGTATCACCCACAGCTGCCCCAGAGGCCTAATTCAAAGGCAGTGCTTTCCTTTCACGAAGCTAACGGCTTGCAAAGCAAACCACCGCACAGCCCTCTGCAGTCTATGCAGTACTGTTTGCCAGCCTCGATAGACCCATTTGCTTCCCAACAAGTTTGGGAGGCAGGAATTCTTCTCAGCCCCAGTAACCCACGAAGAAACGAAGACAGAGAAATCAGAGGAATCCTTTGGGGTGGAGAGGGATATGAAGCTCAAGTAGTCGTTAGCACAACGTGGACTGCCTACGGTGATGCGGCCAGGGCTACAGGGTGTTCCGGGCATCGTTCCATTTAACGTTTACAACAAGGCTGGGAGAGTCGACGCTGTTATCATCTCCATTCCACAGATGAGCAAATCGGTGCAGAGAGGTGGAGACACTTGCTCCAGGCCACAGAGCGAGTCAGTGGCAGAGGATGGCGAGGCATCCACACGACAGCCGTGAGTCCCGCAGGTGAACCTCCAGGCTCTGACTGATGGGGCTGCTGCTTTTCAACTGAACCCGTCTCCTCAGGAGCTCCCAGTCCTCTTTCCAGGGCAAGGGGGTGACACCCACATCCTCGGGGGCCGTGAGCAGGGGCTAAGTTCTCCCCAGTGATGTCCTCTGGCCATTTCAAGGACAAAGACTGGGGAGCACTCCCTGGTGGAGGCCAAAAGAACGCTGGTTGGGGACCCAGCCTGCAGCTGCCTCCTGCTCTCATAGGCGCAAAGATCCCCCCTTCAAGAGGAACACTGAGTCTAGCGCCTTCAACACTGTCCTCCCAGTCCTGCCCGCCATCCCACCTCTGAAGGACAATCCTAAGGGAATGTTTCAGAATTTGGGAAAAGCTTTTGGCACAAAGGTATTCATCGCCTGCTTGTTTAGAATAGCAGAAAACGGGAACAACGGAGGTTGTAAAGCACAGAGCAGCCTCTCAGCAGAGAAGGAACTTAGAATGAAAGGGAAATGCTCACGAAATCGTAAATGTGCCAAGCAGGGGACATGGGAGTGTGTGCTAAAGCACCTGGGGAAACAAAGGCGTGAAAGGAACTCACCAGAATGTGAAAAGTGCTTGTGGTGAGACAGCGCTGTGCGGTTTTTCTTTTATGCTTTTGTGTGTATACTTCCTGAACTTTATTTAACGAGTATTAATTTTATAGTGGGGGTGAGGTGGGGAGACACACACGGAGTGCTTCATTTTATGCAAGTAAAACTGCTTACCAGGATGAAAACGAGCACCAAGCGAGTCGCCCTGGTGGGGTACAGGTTTTCTGCCTGCCAGATCCTGCCAGGCAGAGAGCCGTTCAATTTCCTAATGCCGCCCTTCTCAGAGGAACACCGGATGTCTTGGTGGAAAATGACGTGCCAGTGTTGCCAGAAATTCTTGCCGAAGTACTTGCAGCCTTGCCTCAGGCCTGGCCGTGGGCGTCTGGACAGTTCCCTCCACATGTGGCTCTTCTGCCATCTCTCCAAGCTGCAGAATCCTCTTCTGCATGCAAGCACATCCCCACTTATGGAAACTTCGGTGCCGGCCGGGGCAAAGTGTGCCATGGATGTGACATTTTACTGGGTTGATGTCCATGTTCACGTGGAGGCAATCTAGCTCATCCGACGGGCTTGACCAGGGAATTTCATTACACTTGATGCCTCCCGGGCCCAGGAGCCCCTTCCAAGTCCTGCCAGCTCTGATATTCCCTGTGGCCAGGGAAAACCATAAGTCCCGGAGACCAAGGAAGGAGCGCAGAGCAGGCCAGGGCAGCCCCCGGCCCTCTGCTCCGGCCTCCCCAGGCCCTGTTCCTGGGCCTCTTGTGCCCTCAGACCCTGTTCCTTCTTCCCAAGGCCTGCAGAGAAGGACCCAGGGTGTTGAGAAGGCCTCCCGGGTGGGCCCCTGTCCTGGCTGGAGAGCACCCTTCTGAGAGGCAAGGGGATCCTTCAGCAGAGTCTCCCCTGCCCTGGTTGTGGGAAGTAAGCCTGGAGACTCCCTGGGGAGGGGAGCCTGGGGGTGGGGGGTGGGGACCTGGAATGGAGCAGGTGGAGGTGTGGGATGAAGGCAGGGAGTGTCCTGTGTCCCATGCTTAGTCCATTCCCACCCACATTCTAAGGAGAGGGTAAACCGAGGCTTAGTATGGGCCTTGCCCAAGGTCATCCCATCTGCAGCAGAGCTGTTATTGTTACCCAGGGCCTTAGGCTTCCCAGGGAGGGGGCAGGATGCCCAGAAAGGACCCCCTCACCCCTGGGGAGTATTTTTCCAGCGGTCTCTTTTGGCCCCAGATGGACCCATTCCAGAAAACGAATAATTAATCTGTTCCAAGGCACTGCTGGAAAGAGCACAGGCTCTGGAGTCAGATTAACATGACTTTTACTGTCTGACCTTGGGCAAGTCACTTAACTTCCCTGAGCCTTTCCTTCTTTGTAGCTGGAGAAAAAATATCAACCTCACAGGCTTATTTTGAAGCAAAGGGACTTTCCCTAAACACAGGAAAGAGAAATTATATAAGAAACTAAAACTGTCCCTTGTATCAAGTGAAGAGCCTGACGCCAAGAGGGTGGCAATGACTTATCCAAGATCTCTAGGTACTAGGTAGCAAAGTCTGGATGTGAACACAAGTCTCGCTGGCTCCAGAGTCACCAAGAGCAGTGGCTTTTGCCAGGCAGCCATCCTGGGTCCGTCCTCACCCACTCTGTGAGTTGAGCCTTTACCTACAGAGCCACAGTTCTCCATACCTGTGGCAATGGCAGGACCTTGGGAGGTCAAGCACCATACCTGGCACCAGGGGGTGCTCAACCCAAGTTAGCGGGGGGTGGGGGGGGGGTGGGGGGGGGTGGGGGGGGTGGGGGGGGTGGGGGGTGGGGTTGGAGGGATTGGGATGGACAGGCCCAGGGGTGGGGAGTCAGTGCCAGGCTGTGCCTGGACTCACTACTTGGTTGGTCAGCAGGAGGTGCACCCCACACAGGGCCGGTGAGTCTTTTCAGATCCTGAAACTTCCATGCCTGATCCGGAGCCTAGCATGAGACAGGGGCCTAATAAATGTTCATTCAGCAAATGAAGCCAATCTGGCAAGTGCCCGGGGCTCCAGCCCTCATTGCTGTACTTGCCTGGCTCCCTGTCCCTGCAGGCCTCCTCCTCCCATGGCTGGAAGTCCTCTTCCTGCTCTGAGGCTTGGTGCTGGCATAAGCCGGTTACCAGCCCTACCTGTGTGGGAAGGTAAGGGACCATGGGTCCATGGCTCAGGGGGACGTGGACATCCAGCCAAGGTGGCCCTGATGCCTGACTCCTGCTCTGTTTCTTATGAAGGACTTCCTCCCTTTATTGAGCCCTTATTACGTGCCAGTGTCATGCCTCACCTGCATTATCTCATTTACACTTCACAGCAACCCACGGGGAAAGTACTATGGGCAGCTCCATGTTACGGAAGTGGAAACTGAAGCTCAGAGGAGAAAGAACTTGCCCAAGTTCACGTAGAAAGTAGCAGTTAGGATTCAAACTCAAGACCGTCCTCCTGGACTCTGAACCTGTGCTCTCAATCATGTCATCCTGGGTCCCTTGTGCCAGGGCCCTGCTCCGACGACCTGACCTGACCAGTGGATGCCTGTTTTCCTGCCTGCTCCAGGGTCTCTTCCTGCCTCAGTCATCTCCGGACCTGTGGCAGGGCTGGGCAGGCTCCTGCTGGACACTGGGCCAAATTTCTGTTTTGCCATGCCCCCTGCTGGCCGGGACTACCTCCTCCTCAGCCTTGGCCCTGACCCCTGGAGCCTCCGTCCCCCCGGATTTGGCCTTCCAAGCCCTGCCTCCCCCCTGCGGGCCTCTGGGCTCTGCAGGGTACCAGCCACTTCTGCACAGCCAGGCCTTCCCATCCCATCCCCGAGGTCCAAGGTGTCACAGCTCGGCCCTGCACGCAGCAGCCATCCTGCTGTGGTTCCCGTTCCCTCCCTAACCCCGTGTGACCGTCACCTGCAAGGTCCCAGACCCCCTTGAGCAGGACTCTTCTTGTCAGGGGGCCGCGAACGCTCTCAGAAGCACCCTGGCCCCCCTGCCTTTCCCCCTGCTCCTTTTCGCCGCTGCCCGCAGGCCTGCAGGGATGGGGAGACGAGGGAGGGCCTGGAGGTGGGCCTGGCCCCGCAGGAGGCGTCCTCGTTGGCGCCCTCCGCCAGCTGCCCACTCAACCCTACTACACTAAAGAAGAGAAGCTCAGGTTTTGGAGGCAGGCACTCCCGGGTTCCTTTCTTTACACTGCCACTAACTCACCTGGGATGGTCTTCTCTCCTTCCCTCAGTTTCCTCAACTGTAAAATGCGGTGATCCCTCTTGGGTCCGAAGGGCTCAGCAGAGGGCTTGGCACACAGTTGGCATCGGTACGTGTTTGTGCAATGGACAGAGGGGCCAGGGTACCGGTGGCCTTGCCACGCGGGGCAGGGCCCCGGCTCACCTCCAGGCCGCCTTCCTGGCCCTTTCCTGTCCAGGTCACAGCTCCTCTGCGGGGAGAACCCTGCCGAGGATCCCGCAGGCGCCAGGCTGAGGAGCTTCCTGCAGCCCTTCTGCATAAATCGCTCCTAGTCCTGTTTTCTCCTCTGGGCCCAGCCCAGGTCTCGGGGGCGTGCTGGGGCACTCAGAGTGGGAAAAGGGCAGCGGGGCCTGGAAGTCCACGGATAAGGTTCCAATTCTGGTTCCACCTGTCTTTACCGCGGAACTCCAGGCAAATGGTTTTGCCTTGTCTGAACCTCAGTTTCCTCTTCTGGAAAGCGGGAGTGATGAAATCTGCCCGATAAAGGAGCTCGCCGAGCAGATGAGGTGGCAGGGGGGCCTCCAGCATCTCACACGCAGCGGACCCCTCCCGCACCTCAGTGGCTGCCCCGCCCTCCTCTCAGGGTACAATCTGGGGGGCCGGTTCTTGCCTCCTCCTCCTCCCTCTCCAGCCTTCCCCCCACCTGGGAGGGTCCACCCTCTCACAGCGCTGCGTCTCCTTCCTTGGCTCCCCGCCTTTCCCGCCGGGCGCTAGGCTGGACCACACCTCCATCACCTGGCCTCGTGCCTTAGCTGCCCGGCAGGTCCCACATTCACTCGCTCCCTTCCAACCTGCTCTCCACACAGCGGCCAGCGAGCCTTACCAGACACAACGTGCCGCGCCTTTGCTGAAAAGGCCTGCAGTGGCTTCCCGGTGCTGTTGGAACAAGGACCCACGCCTTGGCTAAAAGCCTCGCATCGTCTGGGCCCGTGGCCTCCCCCACCCATCGCAGGCCACCTTCCCTTTTACTCTGAGCTCCAGCCATCCTGGACTTCTTTTCCTGGCCTCCGCACATGCCATTCCGTGTCCAGAATGCTCTTTCCCACCCTGCCTTGTCATCTAGCTGCTGCCCACCCACTCTCCAAACCTCAGCCCAGCTCAGCCACAGGGACCCTTCCTGGGCTCCGGGCTGGGTTAAGGGCCTTTGTGTTAAGCTCCCACTAGCCTGGGGCGTCCCCTCTGGGCCTTTTTCTTGGTTTCTCACTGAATAAACTTCCTGGTGATGCCATGGTGGAGTCCTGTGACCAGGTGGACTGCAGCGCCCAGGGCAGGCTGGCTCTGGTCCCCACACGGAATCCGGAAGGAGGCAGATGCTCGAGGAATACAGCCCGTGCCCTCCCTGGCCCTCTGTGGCCCTCAGTCGTGTCCTGGGTTTTGCCCATGAAGATGCCCAGGCTGGGAGGCGAGCCCATGACGCGGTGAAGAGCACCCTGGCCTGAGATCCCCGAGGCGTGAGATCTAGTCCCGGTTCTTCTGTGTGATCCTGGGAAAATCACCTCCCCTCTCTGAGTCTGTTTCCTCTCCATAACATAAAGGGGCTGTGTTATAGGAGCTCAGAGTGGGCCCTTCCCAAGGGGCTGGTTCCAGAAAACGTTGTGGAGGCGACAGGGCCCAAGTAGTGTCTTGAGAGAAGGGCAGGGTGGAGCTGGGTGGAGCAGAGTGGGCAGGAGCAGTGTGTGCAGAGTCGGAAGGGACATGGCCTGCGGAGCGCGCCCGGGGCTGCAGGGGAGGAGGGGCCTTAAAGGGAGGGCAGGATGGGGAGCAGGGACCGGAAGCCCCTCAGATGAGTAGACCCCGACCCTTCCCTGAGAGGGGCCGGCCTAGCCCCAAGGCCCGCCCCAGCTAGCGCCTCCAGTTTCTGACTCGGGCTAATTTCCAGCTCCCTGGAGCCGTCCTGCTAACAGCCCCTGTTGTCTGCCGATAATCTGCTCCCTCATCAGATAGCAGCGAGGACGCATCCTCTGGGGAATTCGAGGCTCCTGCCCGGCGCCCTCCACCGCCGGGGGGATGGCATCACCACCCACGAACGCTGCGCTCAGAGGCTCTATCTAGTCTAGAATCTTGCACCCGGCTCTGCCATCCCTCCGCCAGCAGCCCCCTGCCGCCTGCAGTTCCCCCCTCCCCCCCCCAGCTGGCTCCTTGGTGGGGTTGGGGGCTGTGGCACTGGCAGGCTTGGGCCCTGCCTCTGTGCCAAGGCGGGAGCTCCTGGGGGAGCTGAGCTTGGAAAGGGCAGGAACTGGCCGAAGTCAAACAGGGACCCCGAAACAGCAGGATCTGGGGAGCAGGGGTCTCACCCATCTGCCCAGGAGAACCGGCATCCAAGCAGAGGGGAGAGACTTGGGCGGACGAGACCAGCCAAGCATGTATGTGGGGTCTGGGGAGGGGGTGCGGCTGGTCCACCCCTTCAGCCCTGCCTTTACCTGTCTCCCCCTTCTTCCCTCCCCTCCAGCCACACTGGCACCCTTTCTGTTTCTCTATATTTCCAAGTTCGCCCACCGTGGGGCCTCTTGCCCCTGCTGTCCCCTCTGCCTGGAACCCTCTGCAGGCCTCCCTGACCAGCTCTCTCCGGTCACATGCAGGTTTCTTTTCTTTCTAACACTGTAGCTGTGTGAAACAGTTGAGTTCACTTATTTGTTTTCCTGTCTCCCCCACTAGATGATAAATTCCAGAAGAGCAGGGACTGTGTGCAGCTTGTTTGCAGTGTCCCTCCAGGTGCTAGCCCAGTGCCTGAGTCTAGCGCAGTAAATATTGGAGCCCCTGTTCTGGCCTAGAAGGCAAGATAATAGGTCTTTTTCCAGACATGCCTCTGCCTTTGCCTATGTGTGCTCTCTGCCTGGGCTGGCCTACCCCGGGTTTCACTGGGGAGAATGGCTTCAACACCCACTCAGGAGGACAGGGAGGCAAGGTTGGCCCAAGAGTGCTCCCATACATGAGCTGTAATAAAAAGACAAGCCTCTTGTCAAGAGTGTGTATGTGTCTGCGGCTGGGGGGTCCTTGCCCACTGAGTTAGTCTACTCGTTGTTAGACGCATGCTGTCAGAAAGCTCTTCCGTTCTGCCTCCTGGTGTGTCCCAGGAGCGCTGCAAAATCACAGGCTCTGGGGAGAGGGAAGCGAAGGAAGTGAAGGGGTGGGGGTCAGAGGCAGGAGGACCCGGCAGACACTGATGCAGCAGGAAGTTGGTAGCTGTGGTTGCCCAGTATTAGGCGGCTGACCCAGCAGGTAACGCGCTCCCTGCCCGTGGAGGTGTGCTCTCCCAATCGGCCCCCTGCCTACCTCTCAGCTTCTCTCAGGAAGGAAGAGAATATGTCTCCTCCCCAAACCCCCCCTTGCAGGGTTCAGTAGCCAACACCGTGGGCAAGTTTCTCTTTGGGTCTAATGTCAGTGCATCTTTCTGTCCCTAGAGTATGCCCCAGGGTAGCTGGAGGGAAGGGACAGGGTAGATGACTCCCAGACAATTGGGGCACAGTTGCTCAGTGCTGACACTGGTGTGCAGGTGGCAGGGGGGCTCTTTGGGGACACTGGGCAGCTTTCTCTGAGCTGAGTTCAGAAGGATGAGAGGACATGGAACACACAGAAAAAGGGGGCAAGAAAGGGAAAGTGTGTCTCAGGCAGAGGGAGGGAGAAAGAGAGAGAGGGAAGGAGGGAGGGAGAGGAGAATGGCACTATTTATTGCACTAAAAATAGTTGAGTCTATCTGGGATAGAACGACAACACAATAATCATTCATGTTTATTGAGTATGCACTATATGCTCAAGGCTGGGTGGGTCTTGTCTCATTTAATCCCCCAACAGTCCTAATATTACAGATGGGGAAACTGAGGCCAGAGAGGGGAGAGGCCTGCCAAGGTCATAGCTTGTGAGGGCCCCCTCTGGCCCAGCTCCTCCATGGACCAGCCCTTCCTTTGCCAGCAGGCCCACCCCGGCCCCTGCCACCTTGGCCCTCGCACACTAGCAGACACAAGAGCCTGGTTTTCATTGGGTGCTTCGCAGTCGCCTGTGAGAGGCCGTGAATGTCTGAGTGGGATGGGACCTCACTGTTCACCAAGCCTGCTCTGTGGCCGGCTCCTGCCTGGGCCCTTCACACGTTTTCTCACTGAGGCTCCACCACAGGCTTTGAAGGGGACAGTATTACCCTATTTTACAGATGCAGAACCGAGGCCCAGACTGAGGCTACTCAGCATGCTTAGAATCCCACTAAGACGGTTGGGAACTGAACCCAGGTCTCTGTGACCGCAGAGCACTCAGCTTATATGTGCACATCCCTTGACAGTTTATAAAGCACTATTTAACTCCTTAGCTATTCATTCTTTCCTTCAACAAATACCTGTGGAATCCTATTTTTATTACTTTTCTTCATTTTCATACATTTTTCTAGGCCTTAAGGAAGCAGGGTGAAGTCTTTGACCTCATGGAGTTTACAGTCTATTGGAAGAACAGGTATTATTGGCATAATGCACAAGTAAATGTCTCATTGCCCGTTGAGCTAAGTGCTATGCATGAAAGAAAGGATGCTATGGAGCACAGCACCGCAGTGAGGATGGCAGCATGGGTAGTGTCCCCATTTTCCAGATGATGAAACTGAGGCCTATGGAAGTCCAAGGCTTTGCCCAAGGTCACACAGCTGGGGCAAATCCTGTGGTAGAGGTGGGACTCCAGTCTGGGGTTGGCCACTTCTAATTTAGTGCTGGTTCCATTGTCCAACAAGACATAACGGAGAGCAACCACGGCAGACTTCCCCTGCTTTCCGCCTGGGCGCACGCACACAGGCAGACAGAGACTCCACGACGAAAGAGTGACCCAAGTCTCAGCATCAGCAAGGGACTATCTGTGGTGGAAAGGAGAGGCCAGCAGTGATGGCACCAGAGGCAGTTCCAAGTCCATCATTCCGGTAGCAAGGTCTTGTCACGCTGCACCTGGATCCTGCCTCCTGCTGCACAGACTCTGTGAACTCCCTGAGGCCTGTCCAGGAAACTTACTTGCAGCATAAGTTTATTTTTTATCTTTTTAATACAATCATGTTAATTCCTATTTACTTTTTTTAAAAAATTTAATGTATTTATCCCCCCACCCCCCCGCTTGCTTGCCGTCTACTGTCTGTGTATTTGCTGTGCGTTTTTCTGTGTCTGCTTGTCTCCCTTTGTTGCATCATCTTGCTGTGCCGGCTCTCCGCCGGCGTGAGCCGTCGGCTCTCCCCGGGCGCAGGCCGTGGCCAGCTTGCTTTCACAAGGAGGCCCAGGGTTCACTTCCCATGTGATAGACAAGAGCCCAATCGATTGAGCCACATCCGCTTCCCTTGCAGCATAAGTAAACCAGAGTTTCTTTCTGTTTTTGGTTAGCAAGAACCCTGATTAGTACAGACATTGGTGCCTTCAGGGCATCATGGAAATCTGGTATTTGGTAATTGGCCTAGTTACGGTTGAAAGCAGGGAAATAGCCAGCTAGTGTTAAGGCATGGGACCCAGCAACTTACGGTAATTAGTGCCAAAAGAGCTAATGAAGTATCCCTTGTGCTCTCTAAAATGAAGCACCCATTGAAGGTAAGACTTTAGAAGCCTGAACAGCTGGTGCCACAGAACAGAAAAAAGGGCAGGGAGAAATCAGGTACTATGGGCCGGAATGAATTTCTTTAATGTTATTGGATTGCTTTTTTTTTTTTTAAGATCTCTTTATTTATTTCTCTCCCCCCCCACCCCGTCCCAGTTGTCTGTTCTCTGTGTCTATTTGCTGTGTGTACTTCTTTGTCCGCTTCTGTTGTTGTCAGTGGCACGGGAATCTGCATTTCTCTTTGTTGCATCGTCTTGTTGTGTCAGCTCTCCGTGTGTGCGGCACCATTCCTGGGCAGGCTGCACTTTCTTTCACGCTGGGCAGCTCTCCTTATGGGGTGCACTCCTTGCGCGTGGGGCTCCCCTACACAGGGAACACTCTGCGTGGCACAGCACTCCTTGCGCGCATCAGCACCGCGCATGGGCCAGCTCCACACGGGTCAAGGAGGCCCAGGGCTTGAACCACGGACCTCCCATGTGGTAGATGGACGCCCTAACCACTGGGCCAAGTCTGCTTCCCTTGGATCGCTTAAAGAAAGAAAACAACAAACTTAATTCCCTAGATTCTGAGCTCAAGGCAAGGACTAAAACTCAGAACACTTTCTAGGACAGGAATGAGAATCTCATCTCTTATAGAGACAAGGTTGAAACAACCCAAAACCAGACACATAGCTTGTTCTTGAGGGCTGTTGAATTACAACATCAGCAGAATTCATTCCCTTTGCAGGGTTCTTACATAAATTTAAGGGATTAATTCAGAAAGAGTGAAAATTGAGAGTCTGAGAACTTTCAGGATGGTAGTCACAGATTCAGAATCCAAAATCCATAAAATCTCCCATCCTGGCCAAAGCTGGCTCTTCTCTCTTACTGGATGTGGCTGTTCCTGCCTTAGTTGAAGAACTTACAACTCCTTTATCGTAGGAGGGGAAATCAGCACTCCTCATCATGCCTCCAGGCTTAAGACTAGATCAAATTCCAGTATGTTCCTGGGGACCAATTATAAAGTCAAACCCTGGAGAAGAAGACTTATGCACTGAAAGGATTACAAAACCTTGCTAATTTATACTGACAAAATTCTGGGGAATACACCGGGGAGATGAATTCTCATAAGGAATATCGTTTTAGATCTGGAAGAATTTTCTGATGTTGATGAGCCTGAATGGATTCAATGCTCTGGTTTGAGGACTTGATAAAAATTTCTTAATATAAAAAATTCAGGGGAAAAAAATATCCTCCCATCCCGAATTCTGACCCTTAAGAAAAAAATCATTGATGAGGGGAGTGCCAGCCTCTTTGAAAAAGTCCTCGAAAGGCTATGCTCCATGGTCCAGGCATGCTGATAGAAGGTGCCATGGTGGAATGGATCCCCTGATTTCAATGGGAAGGGGAGGAACCTGGTGTGACAGAGCCAGGTGACATCACATAAAGGTCAGAGGTTAGGTGAGTATGGTAACCCTTGTAATCTGAATGGTCCAAACTTGAGGATTTTTTTTTTTTTGAAGAGGTTAATGAGCATGGGTTTAAACTCAGAAGAGATGGGTATCCCATGAGGTCCTATTTGATTCATATAATTTAAAAAACGGTGCTTCTCATGAATAGAAGATGACCTAAGCCATTATAATAGAAAGTTTTCAGACCCTTAGTCAGTTTGCAGAACCAGAGTTCTTTGAATAAAGGAGGACTGGGTACTGTTGAGGAAATACTATGCAACAATATCACTAGTTAATTCCTTGAAGCTTCTTTGAGTTTCCTGCAAAGGAACCCATGGCCATATTCCAGAGTAACTGTGTATTGGCAAAGATCCAAGATTTTTTGAGTCTTATTAGATACTAGCTCTGAGTTAATAATGCTAATTTCTGAAAACCAGAGTCCCCCTGAGATTTTCTAACTAGAGTGGGGGTTTAGAGGGGGTTACAGATGACAAATGGAATGCTGATCTGAGTCTGCTCCATGTTACTTCCCCAGGTTCTAAGCATATATTTAAAATAGATGCCCTCAGGCTTGGCAGATTTCCTGCATTGGCTCCCTGACCCATGTGACAAAGACAGACCAAATGAAAGCCACTGCAGGTTTCTACTCACAATCAAAATAGTAAGTCAAGAGCAGAAGCGTATCTTGGAAAGAATCACAGGGTTTCCATCAAAGAAAGATGCAGAGGTAGTGAGCCCCACTCCATTTAACTGTCTAGTCTGGTCAGTGCATAAGATGGGTGAGTCTTGAGAAATGAAAATGGATTAGTGTAATTAATCATGTGATGATTCCAATTACAGTTCTGCCATGGTCCAGATGTGATCTCATGACTAAAACAAATTAATGCAGACCTAACACAGTGCAGGGAATAGTTTTCTCTTCTCTATCCTAGTGATCAGAGAACATCAAAAGTACTTTGGTTTCTCATGACAGGGACAGCAATATACCTTCCATCTGGCCTCAGAGCTATACCTACTTTTCAATTCTATGCCACACGTGGGGACCTTGGTCATTTCATCATTCCATAGAACATCACCCTGGTCCATGTTATTATGCTGTTAAGACCTAGAGATCATAGAATGGCAGGGACCTTGAAATGCAGATATGATTTACAGGGAGGGCAGAATAGTCTGTGAAAATACAGGGGACACAGTTAATTTTCTAAGAAACTAGTAGTCTGTTCAAAATGAAGAACAAGTTATTAAACTTTGTATCCCCCACCCCTAAGAAGGAGGCACATCACTTGTTGGACTATTTTAGATTTGGGGGGCAGCATATACCACATTTTTGTATACCGCCCCAACCTATTTCCTGTGTGATCAAAAATGCTTCTGGCTTTGAAAAGGGTCAGAGCTACTGAAGACTTCAAGCCAAGTTCTTACCTTATGATGCATTAGTTTCAGTGGTGCTTGAAGTATCTGCAGTGCTGAATGGAGCTTTTGACAAGACCAGAAGGAGAATCACAGTAGAGGCCTCTCAGGGTTTGGAGCAAAGCCATGCCTTCTTTGGCAGATAACTATTTGGCTTTTGAGAAACAGTTCCTGGCTTGCCCCTTGGAAACAAGAGAGTAAACACCTGACCAGGGAATACAGGGTAATTATTTAATCCAAGATACCCAAAATATTATCTGATCTACGCAGCCATTAAATTGAGCTTGCCTAAGAACACTCCTTCATCAAGTGGAAATGGTACAAATGGGCCTAGACCTGAGCAGGTCCTGGAAGCATGAGTAGGTGGCTCACACTTCCAGTGTGCTCCATTTTCTCAGCCAACTTATTGAGGTGAAAAAGTTCCCTGATCCAGATTTACAAATGGCTCTGCATGATATGCTGGCACAGTTGGAGTGGGATGTTATAATGTTACTGCCTGACTTAGAGATCTCCCTGAGGGACAGAAAAAGGAAATCCTCCTAGTAGGCAATACTTGAGTGGTACTTCACACTGTCTTTGTCTGGAAGAATAGAAGGCCTAAATTCTACAATGATTCATGGTAAATAGCTAATGATTTGACCAGATGGTCAGGGACTTGGACAAAACAAGATCAAAAGATTGGCAAAAAAGAGGGAGAGAGGCACGTGATTGGACTCTTAGAATGGACCCAGAATCATAAGCTTATTTTTGTCCTATGTGAGCATTCACCAAAAACTCCTGAAGACCCTGGAAGGGTCTTGATAAACAGGTAGGCAAGAGGACTGGCCCTAAGGTGGCCAATTAGTCTCTTTGCCTGGCTACCCCAGTGCTTGTTCAGTAAACAAAGTGGCTTTGAGGGACATCCTGTAGTAAATAGACGACATCTGACTCTTCATGTCCCTTTCATAGAAGGGGACAGTGATTTGTCCTCACTGGATTCTGGATTTGGATTTGCTTTCCCTACCTGCCATAATTCTGCCAGCTGCACTATTTGTAGACCCACTGAATGCTTTATCTGCTATCATCATATCCTATGCATATACTTAGAGATTCTGAATCATTTCTAAGCAGTCTTCTCTGACCTCTTTACAAAAAGTCATCTTCTCCAAGACATTCTTTTCCTGATTACCCTGCCTTTCTTCCTTCATGGCAGTGATCATTATCTGAGCTGATTCATTTGGTTTTTTAGTCACTCATTTCTCACCTGTCTTCTGCACTACAAGTAAGTTACATGACAAAAGAGATCTTGAATTTCTTCTTCATTTTTATATTCCTAGCACCTAGGACAGCATGTGTCACATGGCAGGCAATCTATAAATACTTGTGAGATGAATGAAAGGATGTATATACCATGCAATCACTTGCACTCCTGTGTATACCTAGAAATACACAAACACACACATATGGGTACACACACACATACACATACATAGACACACTCAAGACATAATTAGAAACATACACACAGACACACAGATATGTAATGCACACATACATAGACACATACACAAACTCACATAACCACATGCTTCCTCCAGGAAACTCAGGAGCCTTTGCCCATCCATGCAGGGACTGGCGAGGTCCTTCTTCGCCTCCTTTCAATCCCCTCCAGGTGGTCAGAGTTTTCCCAGCTAGGGTGGAGAAAGAGCTCAGAGTGTGGACACCCCCGCCCCTCTCCTCCCCAGAAGCAGCCCTGCTGAGCGTCCCCCACTCTGGGCTGTGTTAGTGCCCCTGGATGCAGAACACATCCATTTCCTGGTGCTGGCCAGGTCACTTTTCAGTCTGCAGATGGGAAGCCTGAGGCCAGAGAGGGGCAGCATTTGGTCCACGAGGGCTCAGAAAGGTGCTGAGTGCTAGTGTCAGCCAGGCTGCGTGTGACTGTTACCTGGATGGCTCAGGGCCTTGGTGTCTGATCCTGCCTGCCTCAGCCCGATCCCTCACTAGAGAAAGGGGTTGGAGCTGCTGCCCAAGCCAGGAAGCCCAGAAGCTGCTATGAACAAGACTTGTCAGACAGATCCGGGTCTCTGCCTTAAGATGCTGTTCCTGAAAGTCTCCCAGGAAATCCTGCAGCCCCACCCCTCCTTCTTGGGACCCCTTCACCTCCTCTGCTCTGAGTCTCTGAACCACCTCAACTCAGGCCTGACAAGCCTCCTCTCCCTGCTACTAGAATCCTCTCTGCCCAAAGGGTGTTCAGGTTTTCCTTGTACCTACAGGGGTGGGAACTCATCACCCCCCAAGGAACCCAGCTCCTTCTAACCATGGACAATCTTCTTTGGTTTAGTGACTCCTTTTTTGGGCTTCCCCACTCTACCTGTTCCTTTTACTCCAGAATAGCCATTCAAAGTTCATGAAATGGGGTGTGGTCTTCCTAGAATCTTTTCAACTTCCTAGTGACCATCTCAAGATACTTTATTCCATCCAAGGAGGACATGCTTTCAAGTTCTCACTACTCAATATTCATTCAAAAAATATTCATTGAGCTCCTGCTATGTGCTCAGGCTTGGGCAACAGTGGAGAGCATGACAGGTTGTTAACTTGCCCCCATGGATTCTTACATTTCCCAAGGGAGACAGACCAAAGACAATTTTAAACATATGAATAAGAACAATTGCAAGTTATGATAGAGTCCAAGACAGAAAGAAACATTGCCCTGATGTATGTAAAATAATGGGGTGGGGGAGCAAGTGAAGTTTGGTGGTTGAGCACTTGCTTCACATGTATGAGGTCCCAGGTTCAATCCCTGGTACCTCCAAAAATATATAATGGGATAAAACCCACTGTTGATTCTGTGGCTCAGAAATCTCATGAGGAAGGGTCCTTTAAGTTGGATCTGAAGGATAAGAAAGAGCCACTAAGACAACCAGTAAGATGGCAGTGGAGAAAGGAGCTCCTAGAGTCAGCTCCTGCTATCGGGCAGTTAGGAAACACCCACAGCTCTCTGGTGCTAGCTGAAGCACCTGTTTGGGGGCTCCAGGAGACCAGAAGAGCATCCTGCAACATCCTTGAAGGAGTGGAAGGAGAAGACTGCAGAGAAGATTCATAAGTAGAGTGCTCCACACCATGGAGGCCAGTGTCCATCCTGCACTGGAGGCACAAGCCGCCTCAAGAGCTGTTCTGTGGCTGGAACTGAAAGCACCACTTCCCAAAAATGGGAGAGGAAGAGATGGTTAGGTGCCAACTTCAGCTACTGGTGAGTAAATTCAGCAGGCTAAAGTATAATCCTGAGAACAGCTAAAGTTTGAGCCTGTCCAAGCAGAAAGAGATTGGTAGCCACCATCTTAACTCTGTGTCTGGCACGAGGGAAAGCTGGGTGGACTGAAAATCACAGTGCTGGTAGGGACCGGCTTCTTTCCATCCAGATCAGATTGCAGCTGTAGCCTAAGCCCCAGCCCCACTTCTGGTAAGGAGGAGGCTGGCGGGCCCTGCACCAGCCTTTCTGGGAAATTACGGGCCAAGCCACAGACAGGGTGTTTGTTCTACTTTGGCAGCACAAGCTGCCCCAGGAGCTATTCTGTGGCTGGAATTGGAAGCTCCATTTCCCCTAAACAGGGGAGGAGGAGACAGTTGGCCAATGATTTTGGCTACTGATTAGTAGACTCGACTGGCTAAGGTATAACCCTAGGAATAGCTAGGGTGTGAATCTGTCTAAGTCAGAAAGAGGCTGGTAGCTGCCATTTTGACTCTGCCTGCAGCCTGAGGGAAAGCTCCTGAAAATCACAGTGACGGTAGGAACTGGTTTCTTTCACCCACACTGGCCTGCAGCCCTAGCCTAGGCTTCAGCCCTACCTCTGGCAGGGAGGAGGCTGGCAGGCCCTGCACCAGGCTATCCAGGTAACTGCAGGTACATTTGGCTGGCACAGACTGAATAATTGGAAGTCTACCAGGGCAACTGTGGTCACCTTGGACCTGCACTGCATAGATTGCTGCCCACACCTGCAGCTCCATACCTACCCTAGGCAGAGGGAAAAGGGACATGAAGCTTCATCGGTCTCTCTGGGCAACTATAGTCTAGGCCTGCATGACTTGGATTATTCCACACAGGTGTGACTCTCTCCCTTCCCCTGGCAAAGGAGAAAGTTGGGACAAGCTTCACTGGTCCCTGGCACAATGAGGGCAGCTTGAGCCTCTACAGCTTATAGCACCAACTACATCCTTGGCTCCTACTACACAATCAGCAAGGAAGAAAAGGCAGGAAGCCCTAAACAAAAGAGAAAAACTGCATCCATAATAAATATTCTAGTAAGCCAGATGCCAAGACATCAACAAAAATTACAATCCACACCAAGAAAGAGGAAGATACAGCCCAGTTAAAGGAACAAGATAAGCCTCCAATTGACATAAAGGAATTGAGACAACCAATCATAGATATTCAAACAAATCTCCTTAATAAATTCAATGAGATGGCTAAAGAGATTAAGGATGTTAAGAAGACACTGGCTGAGCACAAAGAAGAATTTGAAAGCTTACATAGAAAAATACCTGATCTTATGGGAATGAAAGGCACAATAAATGAAATTTTTAAAAAAATTGGGGGAAGTGGGCATGGCTCAACTGATAGAGCATCCGTCTACCATATGGAGGTTCTAGGGTTTGATCCCCAGGCCTCCTGACCCATATGATAAACTGGCCCACACACAGTGCTGTCACGCACAAGGAGTGCCCTGCCACACAGGGGTGCCCCCAAGTAGGAGTGCCCCACATGAAAGGAGCACTCCCCACAAGGAGAGCTGCCCTGTGTAAAAAAAGCACAGCCTGTCCAGGAGTGAGGCCCCACACATGGAGAGCAGACATTAGCAAGATGATACAACATAAAAGAGATGAAATTTCCAAGTGCTACCAGCAAATGGACACAGAGAGCAGACAACAGGGGGATGGGGAGAGAAATTAAAAAAATAAAATCGTTTTTTAAAAAATTGGAATCATGTAATAGCAGATATGAGGAGACAGAAGAAAGGATTCGTGAGCTTGAAGAAATGACCTCTGCAAGTGAATGTACAAAAGAACAGATGAAGAGAATGGAAAAAATTGAACAATGTCTCAGGGAAATAAATGGCAGCAAAAGACATGCAAACATACATGTCATGGGTGTCCCAAAAGGAGAAGTGAAAAGGGGCAGAAGGAATATTTGAAGAAATAATGGTAGAAAAATTTCCAACCTTACTGAAGGACATAGATATCCATTTCCAAGAAGCACATTGTACTCCCATCAGAAAAAATCCGAATAGGCCAACTCCGAGACACATTCATCAGAATGTCAAATGCCAAAGACAAAGAATTCTGAGAATAGCAGAAGAAGAGCAACACATAAAAATAAGGGATACCCAATAAGATTAAGTGCTGATTTCTCAGTAGAAATCATGGAGGCAAGAAGACAGTGGTCTGATATATTTAAGATACTATAAGAGAAAAACCTTCAGCCAAGAATCTTATATCTGGCAAGATTGTCTTTCAAAAATGAAGGCGAGATTAGAATATTCACAGATAAACAGAAACTGAGAGAATTTCTAACCAAGAGACCAGATTTTCAGGAAATGCTAAAGAGTGTGTTAGAACCTAAAAAGAAAAGACAGAAGAAAAAGGCCAGGAAGAGAGTCTAGAAATGAAGATTATATCAATAAAAGTAGCCAAAATTGTTAAAAGAGTGGGGAAAATAAAATATGACAGATAAGATTCAAATAGGAATGAACTTGACTAATGATATAAAGCACTTGTATTCAGAAAACTGCAATTTGATGTTAAAAGAAAGAAAAAAATACCCAAATAACTGGAAGAGCATTCCATGCTCATGAATGGGAAGACTATCATAAAGACATTAATTCTACTCAAATTGATACACAGATTCCATGCAATCCTGATAAAAATTCCACCAGCATTAAAAAATAATTGAAAACATGATCATCAAATTTATTTGGAAGGGTAAGGGGTCTTGAATAGCCAGAAATATCATAAAAAGGAAAAGTGAGCCCTTATCTCCAGACTTTAAATCATATTACCTAGGTATAGTGATTAAAACAGCATGGTACTGGCATAAAGACAGACACATAGACCAATGGAACCAACCTGATGGTTCAGAAATGGACCCTACTATGTATGGTCAAGTAATTTTTGACTAGCCTGTCAATCCCACACAGCTTGGGCAGAACAATCCATTTAACAAATGGTGCTGAAAGAATTGGATATCCATAGCTGAAAGAAGGAAAGAGGACCCCTATCTCACACCTTATCCAAAAATTAACTCAAAATGGATCAAAAACCAGAAAATACAAGCAAGAACCATAAAACTTCTAGAAGGAATTGTAGGAAAATATCTTCAAGACCTGGTGGTATGTGGTGGATTCTTAAAGTAGAAAAGAGGAGGACTGAGATGGACTACTGATGTTTAATGTATGTAGAAGTTTTAATTAGCTTTATTGTAGAAGTGTGGAAATGTATGGAGTGGATGGTAACACACAGTGAGTAACAGCTAGTTTATAAATGGGGATGTGACTGAAAATGATAGTCTAGGTATGTAAATGCCAGTTGACAGAACGCTAGAGAATAATCTAGAAACTGAATAGCACAGTAAACCAAGAGGTGGATGAGAATTGTGGTTGGTGGTACAGATGCAAGAGTGTCTTTTGTGAGCTAGAACAAATATATATCACTACTGCAGGTTGGTGAGAATGTGGAGAAGCATGGGAAAAATACAACTGGAGTGACCTATGGAGTGTGATTAGCAGTAATAATATAATATACTTGCATCTATGCCGAAGATGTACTGTGCTGATAATGGGGCAGTATGGCGAATGTGTGCCAAATGTCCACCATGAACATGGGAACAATCAGGTAATATTATTTTGTCTGTAAAAAATGTTCCACCACAGTGTGGTGTGTTGATGCATGGATGTTGTTTGGGAATTTTACACATGTGCATGATTGTTTATAAGTTTACACCTTCTGTCATAAAAAATATATTTAAAAAATAACAATAGAGTGGGTTGGGGGAAAAATACACCAAATGTAAGGTAAAGACTATGATTAGTAGTAAGATTTTGACAATTTTCTTTCATAATAGTAACAAATGTCTCGCAGCAATGCAAGGTGTTGGTGGAGGGTTGATGTATGGGACCCCTGTATAATGCTATGCATGTTTGCTTTGTAAGTCCACAACTTTTACTATACACTTATTTTTTATGTATGTTCATATATAAATGATACAAAGATAATAATAATAGGGTGGGTTGGGGGAAAATACTTTGGTTAGTAGTAATATTTTGACAATGCTGTTTAATCATTAGTTAAGAGTGTTTCACAACAATGCAAGGTATTGGTGGTAGGGTGAGTTATGAGAGTCCTGTATGATGCTATGTATGTTTGTTTCGTAAGTTCACAACTATTAGTGTACACTTATTGTTTATGTATGTTTATGTGTGAGTGATAAACTTCAACAAATTTTTTAAAAATTAAAAGAAAAAAAAAGAAAGAGCCTCTAAGAAAAGGGCAGGAGGAGATCATCCAGGTAGAGGGAAAAAGATCTGCCAAAGTCCTGGGGTATGAATCATGTTTTAATAAAATTGATAATAAAAATAATTAAATAAAGGGAATGATATTTTAAACACACACACACACACACACACGGCTCTAGGGTGGGAAGCAACTTGGTTATCATTTCCCCTCCTTTCTCATTTGGCAGCATCACTTTCCCTGGTGTGGTCTCTTCCCTTTCTCCCTCCCCTGCCCAATTAGAAGGAGTTTCCCTGCCCTACTCTGGGGTGTATTGCCAAGGACCCAGAGCTCCACAGAGCAGTCATTAGTCCAGCAGCTTAGCACATCAGCTTTGTGAACTCTCACATGATTTCTAACTTCTTGGAGGCTCAGTTTCCTCAAATATTTAATGGGTAAAATTTGTTATGCCTTCTTTGAAGGGCTGTTGGGAGGAGCCAAAAAGATAGTCAAATTCTGTGCAGGTGTAACCAGAATCACCTACCTCATTTGACAGTATTAGCCACAAGTCTCTTAATATTCCAGTTAATTGCTCAGTACCCACTTGGTTGACTTCACTTTCTTCCCTGCCCAAATGAACCCAGGAGGTTTCTCTGTTCAAAAGAGAGAGCCCTGCTTTCCATGGTAGGAAGAAACTATAGTCTTCATTTATGCATCAGTACAACTGCTTCTGTTGCAGGCACATGGTGTCTCTGTTGGAGACATGATCTACACAGCCTTGTGGACCCTTGTCTACTGGGTGGTGGAGAATTCTCTGTGACCTCAACATGTTGGCTTCAAGATGATAGCTTTCTTAGACACACTTGGCCATTGATTCCAAAGCACAATTACCATATTAGGCCAAGAAGGGCTTCTGGTGTCATCCACATGGGAAACCAGACCTGAGCCAGGCCATCATTTCAGGTGCTCCCTTCACATGTGGAGAGTGGGGGAGGTACTTGGTTTCTTTTCTGGACAACGGACTATCCCAACCTACAAGAGATAACACTGAACATGGAGGATTCTTGGGCCTTATGTAGAGACCAATGTCTCAGAGACCAGCTCTGCAAATGAAGAGGGTGGTGTGGTAGTGTATTAGTTAGTCAAAAGGGGCGCTGATGCAAAGTGCCAGAAATCTGTTTGCTTTTTTAAAGGGTATTTATTTGGGGTAGAAGCTTACAGTCAAAGGCCCTAAAGAGTCCAACTCAAGGTACCATAAGAGGTACTTTCTTACCCAAAGTGATTTACCACATGTTGAAGCAAGCTGGCGGGCAAGGACTGGGAAGGTTCAGCCTTCCTTCTTTTTCTTATGGCTCCATGGGTCCAGCTCCTTCTGATCTCAGCCGTAGGTTGGCATAAGGCTCTTCTCTCTTCATGGGCTCATTTCTTTCCAGGTTCAGCTGCTCTGTTCTCTTTACAAGGTCAGCTGTAAACTATCAGGTGAATGGCTCTACTCCCTCTGGGGCTCCAGCATCAAAACCAAGTTCTCACCTCTGCTATGTCTTTTTCTATTTATCTACTTCCATCTTCTCCATAATCAAGTGTCTGTATATAAACCCACAAAGGGGGTGGGGGACAGGGACTCAAACTAAGTCACCCTCATGATGTGGTGGAATCAAAGCCCTAATCTTAACATAATTTAATGAAAAACATCTCAGTTGAATCTAATACAATCAAAGGGTTATCATGCCCGGAGGAACAGACCAGTTTATAAACATAATCTATATCTCTTTTTGGAATTCATAAATAATATCAAACTGCCATGGATGGGGTGGGAGAAGTCTTGCCACCTTATAATAAGCCCTGTCACAATCTTCTCTGGAACCACAGGAACCTTCTTGCTTTGCATTTGGAGAGCTTAGAGGGACATCCTCCTAGGCCACTCTGCCAAGTGACACCTCCCTGAACAAGGAAGGGTTGCTCCAAGGGACACTTCTGTGTGTACTTCAACAGGGAAATAGCTGGCAGTTTCTCTTACCACCCCTGACCCTAAGCTAAATGTCTTCTTTCCAGGCGTTCAGGGACAGTACATTTCCCATTTCATCCTCACCAACCACCCCATGAAGAAGGAGCTGTTGCAAGAATTAGAAAGAATGCTGTATGATTTGTGCCTAGAAGAGAGCTGCTTCATAAATGACAGACATTACTGCTGTTATTTTCTGAATGCAGTCTGTGTTCCCCCTCAGCACCCCAAACTGTCTTAGGCTTAAAGATGGCTTGGGACCGGCTTTCCTGATTCAGTGAAATCTCCTCCCAAAGGTGAGGAAAGAGCATGCCCTTTACTGCCTCCCTGAGCCAGCGGTTAAGAGGCCCTGCTCCCCCACCCGCAGTGCTCACCCTGACCCCTCCAGGTGGACCAACCAGGTGAGCCAGCAGCAGGGAGAGGAAGGGCAGCAGGGAAGGGGAAGCAGGAAGTTGAATCTGTGGTGGGGAGAGGCAGGAACAGGCCAGGTGGGAGGTGAAGCCCCCAGGCCACGCTAAGGGGAAGCCAGAGAGCCTGGGCTAGCAGAAGAGGGGGCGTCAGTGCCTTGCCTGCCAGGCACCAAGGTCCTCATCCTGCAAGGTGAAGGCCATGTCAGACAGTTAACCTAGCCACACTCCCTGCCTCCTTGGACTGACTGCGGGCAGAGGCTGTGGCCCACCCTGAGGCCAAGGTATCGGCATCAGCTAGGCCACCCTCAGCTGGAGAGGGGCCTCCCATGAACAACTGGCCTCCAGATAACAGGCCCAATGTTGCCGTGCTGGCCCAGACACTCTTGCTCCTCCCACTTCCAGATCCCCACATTTGAGCTCTTCAAAACAAAGTGGGTGACCTTCTCTGAGTCCAGGGGGTAAGTGAGCAGACTCCTCTCAGTGCTCTGAAAAATGCCATAAGTCAGAAGGGGTCGAAAGGAAAACACTCATTTGCTGGCTGGTTCAGCCAAGGCAGCCACCTTTCCGGGCCATGGCATTCTCCCCCCAAAATGACCTTTGAGGTTCCTTCTGGCTCTAGCATTCAATGGTATAATAATAATAATAACAGCTAATCTTCTGAGCGCTCATCTAATTCAGTCCTACCGAGCTAGCACTAATAGGATCCCCACTTTAAAGTCAAGGAAACTACCGTTTAGAAAGGATAGTTTCCCAAGGTGCCCAGCAGGTTTGTGGCAAAGCCTGGATTCAAACCCTTGACTCCCTGAGTGCAGAGTCCCCCACACGTAACGCCTTTGCTATGTCCTCCCTGCCCGCCTTACAGTGTATGGGCTATCAAGCCAGGACTGGTCCAAGCTGGACTTCCGCTGAAGAGCTTGGATCAGCGACCGTTTGTTCTGGCTTTGTGCTCTGTGGCTTTAAGAAAACTTTTCCTCTCTTCCCGCTGTAGTTTCTGAAGAACCTGGCCAACCTGGCTGGCACTACCAGCCGAAAGAACTCCGTGTGAGGATGTCAAGCAGGCTCTTGTCTAAGAAAGCAGATGTGTGGAGGGGAGGGACCAAAGAGTAATTAGGGCACTCTCTCGTAGGCAGGCGGTGCCTCCTTCTTGGGGGAAGATGGCAGGCCCATCTGTCAACAAGTTCTTGATGCTGTTCTGGACGGCCACCATGGGGGTAGAGGGATGTGGCGAGCAGAGAGCCAGCCCAGGTCTGACAAGACGTGAGCACACCGTTTCTGCTCTCCCTTCCCCCTCACCCCTCCACCCATACCCTGGAGCTCAAACGCTGTTAGGAGAGATTAATTTGTACACAGAAAGTGAAGGAACAATAAGATGATTTGTGCCAAGTGTGTGGTCTGTCTACTCATAATCTACTCATTAACAAGCATTTATTGAGTCTGCTCAGGCCCAGGCGCTGGGCTAGGCAAGGGGATAGACCAAAGAGAGTGAGCTTTCCTGCTTAGGTGTCAACCAATCAGGGCCACGCTAGAGCAAAGTGGGCTCCCAGGCTTCATGGTAGCCCTTAGGAGGTACCAAGCACTGGGCTAAATACTTTTCTTGGAGTTCCCTATTTAATTCTTACAAAATTTTGTGAGGTGGGTATTATTACTGCTCTCCCATTAAATGGGGGGAAACTGAGGCTTAACAAAGGTTTGTAAAACTTGCCCACGATCCTGTAGCTTCTAAGTAATGGGGGCAGCACATGAATCTGAGAAACATGACTTTAGAGCCCAAGGCCAGGGAGTGGATGTATCTCAAGTGGTGGAGCGTCTGCTTTCCGTGTACAAAGTTGAGAGTTCATCCCTGGTACCTCCTAAAAACAAACAAACAAGCGAAAAACCAACTCTCACTGGGGAGAGAAAGTAGCTCTGTGGCTGAGCACCTGCTTCCCATGTGCGGGGTCCTGGGTTCAATCCCTAGTTCCTCCTGAAAAATAAAAAAATAAAGCCCAAGGCCTTTTGGGTGGGACTGTGGAGAGGGCGGACTTCAGCCTGAGGGGGCCAAGGAAGGCTTTTCAGAAGAAAGGACACGTGGGCTGGTCTTGAAGGAGGAGCAGGAGTTTGGCAAGGCAGGAGGTGGGCTGAGGGCATCCCTGGCAGAGAAAGTCTAGGGCACAAGGGGCGTGGCATGTTTGGGGGTGGGGTAGTGTTGGGGGACAGGGATGCTGGACAGGTGGGTGGTGCTGGAGCTGGGCTGTGAAGGACTCTGAGTGCCCGTCGATTTCTTCCTGGAGAAAGTGGGGGGTGCTTGAAGGAACGGTCAGTCGGTGCTCCCTCCATCCAGAGGAGGATGGGCTGTGTAGCAGGGAACAGAACCAACATTGTGGATGGGGGGCTTGAGCTGGTGATTGTGGAGTTGAGGGCATGAAAGAGGGAGGAGGAGGTCATGGTGAGAGCAGAGGGGAGGAGGAGGGAGGCCCCCAGGCTAGCTGGCCCAGGGTGCATAAGGAGGGGGAGGATGGGAAAGGTGGGCAGGTCCTTGAACCCTGAACTTGAGTTTGCCCCTGGAGCAGCCGGTGGTGGCTGTGTGGACGGGGACATGGCCCCAGGCTGATGGGGCTTTGAGATGCAACGGGCCAGGCAGTGTGGCTGGAGGGTGAACAGGAAAGACATCGTCCCTGGCCTTCTTGGAACTTGCAGTGCAGGAGTCGAGGCAGACATGAATCAAATAGCCACAGGCATCAGGGATAACTGCGAAGGACTTAGCAGCTGACCGGAAGCCCAGGGAGCCTGGGGGAATGTAGGCAGCAGCCCTCGGCCTGATCTCCTAGGCACAGGTGGGGAGGAGGTAGGGAAGAGTATCCCAGGCAGAGGATACAGCAAGAGCAAAGCCTCCGAGGCAGGAAGAAATGCAGTAAATTGGAGGAAAGGCAAGAAGGTCTGGGTGGCTGGAGCACAGAGCACCAGGGGGAGGATGGCACAAGATGGCAGACATTTTGGGGTCTTATTGAAGAACAAGTGCAAGATGGTGAAGAGTTTGAAGAGGGAAAAATGACATAGGAATATCTGTGTTCTGCACAGATTCCTCTGGCTACTGGAAGGAGACTGGATTGCAGCGGGTAAGTGTGGCTATGAGGTCCAGTTAGGAGGCTGCTGAAGACACCCTGGGAGAGCCGAGGGGTCCTGGATTCAGGCCATGATCACGGAAGCCAGAAGACACGATGGATGGTACAGGTATTTGGAAGGTGGACTCAGCAGGACTTGGTGACTGATTGTGTATGGAGGGGTTAGGAAGGGGGCAGCAATGACTTCCGGCTCCCAGCTTAAATGGCACGATGGACGGTAGGGCCCTTTGGGGAGGTGGGAAGCAGATTTTAGGAGATAGAATGATAGGTTTGAGATGCCCGAGAAACAGCCAAGTGGAGCTCAGAAGGCAGTTCTGGGTTGGAAATGTGGATCTAGGAGTCACTGGCTGGAGATGGAAATTCCATCCAGGCGAATGCCTAAGAAAAGAGCATGGGAAGGGAAGAGGACCCAGGTCCAAACGCTAATGCTTGGGTGCAGGAGGAGCTGACCAGGGAGACTGAGAAGTCGCTGGCAGGGCTGTGGGGACAAACCAAGAGAGTGTCAGAAAACCCATAGGATAGAACATCAGCCAGTGAAAGGACATAGAAGGTCTGTAAGGTCGAATGCCAGAAGAGACCATTGGATTTAGTGAAGTGGAGGTCCCTGGTGACCTGAGCAAGAGTGATTTGGTAGAGGGTGGAGGGGGGCAGACATGGCCTCCTGGGTTGAGGACTGGGTGGTGAAGTTAGGGCAATGGGACCTGGAATAACTGGAAGAGGAAGAGGAGCAGGGCCTTATTAGAAGGGAAGAGAGTCAGGGAAGATCTGATTTGTTTGCTGGCTGCTCAGTTTTAGGATGGGAGGAATTGGGTCAGTTTAAGGGCTGAGGAGAGGGAGCCAGCCAGGCCTGAAAGGCTCCAGTTTTATTTCAGAGAGTAGACCCTGGAGACTGAGAATAAAACATTCCAGTAGAACCCTGGGAAGAAAATAATTTGGCTTTTTTAGCTGAGCAGAGAAAAGGCAAGCCAGCTATTGCCCTTTGGCTCCACTGAAGAAGGTCAAAGAAAGGCCTCTTGGGAATTGGAGAAGAGAAGGAAGGGAGGGGAAGAAAGGAGAGCTGAGGGCCACCAGACAGGGAGAGGAACATCTAAAGGTACAAAGGAGTAGTAAGGGGAGATGTCAAAAGTGAGAGCACACATCCAAGGTCTTATGTATGGCTAATGATTTCTCTCTGCATTCTTTGAAACTACTGTATTTAAAGTTTGGTGTTTGAACTTGAATTTGACTCTTGGGAATGGCAGCGTGTCGAGGAAGAGCTCTGGCTTGGGAGGCAGGAGATGAGGATCTGGTTCCAGCTCTGGCTTCAGGAACTTGGGCTTCAGTTTCCCCAGATTTAAACTGGGGCAGGGATGAGCGTTTCTAAGATGTTCATGTGAAGCTGTGGTTTGGCAACCTTGCTGCGTGCTGGTGGCTTGGCGCTCAGGAAGTGTGTTTGCTGCGTGGGACTGCAAGAGGTAATGATAGCACTGAAGATGATAGTGATAGCTCAAGTGTATTGAACGCCTCTGCTGCGATCCCCACGGTGCCAAGAGCTTTGAATGTGTTATTCCTTAATCCTCACAAGAACCCTGAGGAGGGAGCATTACCCTCTTTCCATGGATGAGAAAATTGAGTCTCAGAAAGGGGACCCCCTTGCCCAGGGTCACACAGCCAGGAAGTGGCAGGGTTGGGATTTTCCGCATGTCATGGTGCCTCTGACCACGTGGGGCAGACACACAAGTCACCTGTCCTTCAGAGGAAGGAATGCCGCTGGCCAGGCCTCCTCATCTGACCACAGGGCAGTGCAGGGGCAAGGGCCAAGCCAGGCCTGGCAGGTCAAACCAGGATTGGGATGAACAGGGCAGGTGGAAAAGAGTCCCAGGGCTGAGGGTCAGAGCTGGGGCAGAGAGCTGGTGGGTTCTGAGGTCAAAGGCCACATCAGTGAGAATGCCAAGTCCAGGGGTCTGAACCGGACCTTGTAGACTTGGGAGCCTTGGAAGCTTTGGGAGGAAGGGCAGTGAGCTGGTGGCAGGATCCATACCAAACAGGTGGAGATGAGCCTGGGGTCCAGCAAGGAAGGAAGGCAACCAGTAAACCCAGAGGGAACTGGGTGATGAGTTTGGATGGGGAAGGAACAGAAGGCCTGGCCTGATGGCCTCTCCAGGTCCAGAGCTAGGCTTCCCGCCTCCTGGGGAAGAGGCGGGGAACCTGAGCAGGCCAGCTCCAGCTCCGGTGAGTCTGAGATGGGTTGGGACGTGCCTATAAGTATTTGTCTCTGTTGGATTTTGCTGTCTGTTTATAAACTTATCTCTGCCTTTGGCAGCAGCTGGGAGCTTGTGAAAGCCCTAACCTGCCCCATCTCCTGTCTCCTGTCTTGTTGCCTTCTGGGCAGCTGGGGGGTGGGGGGTCAGCTGCCTCCCCTCCCTGCTCCGGGCCTCAGCCTACGACTCTGCCAGCCTCCTTGGCCTCCTGCCCTCTGGGCTTGTCCTGGCCCCAGCATCCCTGGAGGCCAGGAGGCCTCATCTGTGTGTTCCCTGCAGCCACCGAACTCAGGAGCCAGGATGGCACTCTCACCCAACATTGACATTGATTTTTCCCTAAGCACTTTCACATGCATTACCCGTTTAATGCTCATTTGTGAGATGGAGCCCCTGGCTCCGGCCAGCAGCTGGTTGTGAAGGCAGAGCCAGAGGCAGGGGCTGCTCCAGGTTCTGCCTCAGGGCTGGAGGGGTCTGAGAGTCAGGACTCCGGGGTTCCAACCCTGGCTCTGACGTCGTTCACTGTGGAGCGGGGTGGGCCGAGGAAAGCATTCACTAGTTGTTCTTTAAATGCTCTTCAATTCTGAGAGCCTTTGGAAGACTGAACCAGATTCTTTATTCAGCACCTGCCTTGGCCCTTCCTGTGTGCCCGACCTGGGCTGGGGGCTGGGGCCGCTGCGGTAGACCGTGGCGCCTTAGAGGCCTGGCGGTTAATAAAGGGCGGCCTTGCCCTTCCGCCTTGCCTTATCTGCGCTATTCTGCTTCTTCATGACCCTGGTCCAGGCATCCCCTCAGGGCAGGCGGGAAGTGGGCAAGACTGAGGGCCAAGGGCAGAGACACCCCCACTCCCCACCAGCTGGGGGCATGAGGGACTCAGGACGTGGCATTATCACCGAGGCAGTACCAAGGTGATAGGTGCTGTGCTGGGGTGGGGACTTTGTGGGGCCCTCCCGGCGTGAACCTTGTTTCCTTGCCAAGGGGCCTCCTGCCCTCCCTGCAGTGACTGCCCCTGAGCTGCTCTCAGGCCCAGACCCACCCTCCCCACAGACCAGCCAGAGACGAGGGTTGCATCCTGAAAAGGAGAAAACTCAGCCATCAGGGTTCCCTGACTCAGAACATCCAAGAAGGAACGGTCTTCAAGGGGACTCTTCTGCCCTTTCCCCATTTACAGGTGAGAAACTGAGGCCCAGACAGGAGAGGGACGTGTCTGAGTGAGATTTGGAGCCAGTCCTCCCAAGTCCCAGGCAGAGCTTCCTTCCAGAGCATGATGCCGCCTCGCTGATAGCCACAGTTACTGTGACGAGTATCGCAGTCTTCGTGGTAGACAGTGTCACCTCTGCCTATGTGGTGACACTCCTATTGGCCAGACACTCATTTGATCCTCCCTCAACCGCCATATGAAATAGCCACCATTATCCCCGTTTTACAGATGGGGAATCGAGGCTTAGAGAGGCCAAGTGAACTGTCCAAGGGTTCCCAATCACCTGGTGGCAGTGTGGGGAGGGTTTCCACGCAAACCCCAGTTCTCCTGCTCATCGCCTGTGTGGCCTCGGGGTCACTTACCCTTTCTGAGCTTTAGATTCCTTCCCTACTGAATGGAGCTCCCCATTCCTGCCTCAGGGGTGGCTGTGAACAGGTCTAACAGCACTGCTAGTACCCCTGCCTCTGCAAGCTGTGTGTCCCTGACAAGCCTCTTACCTACTCTGTACTTTGAGGCCTTGGCTAGGCATGGGGAAAGCAACACCCACTTCATAGGGTGAGTGTGGTGATGACAGGAGAGTGTTCTGGCAAAGAGCCGGTGCTCAATAAACCACAGTTTATCTGAAGCCGCCTAATTTCTAGGTGAATAGATGCTTCCATAGCCACCTCCTGTGACTGGGCACGTGGGTTGCGTCTGATGATCTGCCACATTGTAAATGTGGCTAAAGTGGACATCTTTTTGGCTTTAAGTCCCCAGGGGATTGATTGCTGCCTGGGTCAAAGGGTCGCAGGGCACTTTTGCAAGTTATCAGCTTTCCTTTAGGAACAGGGTCCTGAGGTCACATAGACCTGCGTGTGCATCTCCACAGGGCCATTTCCTAGCGCATGGTCTTGGACAGGAGATTTGTCTGTCAGGTTGCTCCTCTGCTCTAGAGGTATTTGCTCCAGGCCAGTGAACATTCCTAAGCCCTACTTTTTGTTTTTTGCTAATATTGGTACTTATTTTTGGCTCTTAAGAGCTCTTTCATTTAAAAAAAAAAAGTTATTGATACTTATTTATAAAGCGTACAATTCCCCCAAGGTGTACAGTCAATGGTATTTGCTATAATCACATAGTTGTGCACTTATCACTTTAATCATTATTAGAGCATTTTCATTATTTCAATAATAATAATAATAATAAAGGCAAAGAAACAAACAAGAAAATTCCTTACTTCTCAATCTGCCTATGCTTGCCCCAATATACATAGCTGCTGTTTCCCGCTATTCTATCCAAAGTGTATAATCAGTGGCTTTTAATATAATCACAATGTAGTGCATTCATCATTTTAAAAATTCTAGAACAATTTCATTACTCCAAAAAGAAAGCCTCCAAACCCCTTAGCATTCCTTCCTCAGACCTACATAACAAATAATCTTTCATCTTTATGAACTGATTTATATTTACATTTTATATAAATGGAATCATACAATATGTAGTACTGTGTATCTGGTCTTCTTCACTTAGTATAATTTTTTTTGTCTGATATTAACATTGCGTAGTATTAACTTACATTTGTTCAGCTTCAAGAAAAAAATTGTTTTATATATGCAGTTCTACCCATATTCATCTTTCACATAATATATTTGTATTTCACTTAATATATTTAATTCATAATAGGTAAGCCCTTCTTTTTATTGTGGGCCCCACTTGCTCTGATCCTTCCCTAGTTAATGGGAAGGAAAAGTGAGAGGGTGTGAGGTCAGGAGCTGCCTGGCTGGGATCCCACACTCAGTTTGCAGTTAGTGGCCCAGATCTTTTAGCAGCCTGTGTCAGTCTTTCCTCTGGGAGGCCTTCCCGACCCAGGCCAGGGCTGGAATTGAGATGGGGTGAAAGACCAGTCCACATCCAGGTAGCCGAGCTTGGAGATATGGAGGGGGATAAAGGAAGGGGGGGAGGGGCTGTCAGATAAAAGTTCCAGATGACCCTCCTCATCTAAATGAGGCCTGGCTGGCCCCCCCATTCCTTTTTCCACCCCTGTGCCTTGGCTCCTGCTGTTTCCTCCACCTAGAACGCTCTCCCCAAACACTGGGCTTGAATCACAATGACTTTGGTACGCGACCTTCTCACCCACTGGGCTGTGAAGTCCTCAAGGGCAGGGAGGGGCAGAGCCTCCCGCATCTCTGCATGCCCAGAGCACAGTACATTGTAAGGATTGGTGGATGAATGGAATGAACTTGAGGAATTTCAGAACTGGTCAGGACCAAATTTCTTATTTTCCAATAGGAAAATGGAAGTGCCAAAGGGGATGACATTTGCTCAAGGACAGGGCCTGTCCCTTAGCCACAGTCTGTCCCTCCATTCGTTTCTTGTGGGCCTGCTCAGTGCTCAGCGTGGGCTAGGTCCTTGGCCAGGAAGCACTGAGGCGTGACTGAAGGAACACGGGACCAGGGGTCGAAAGATGGTGGTTTAGGTCCACTCATCGCCACTCTTTTGCTGGGACCTTGGACCTACTGTGGCTCCTCTCTGGGCCTCCGTTCTTCCACCTGTGAAACAGACATGTCCTGCTTACCACCGGAGGCTGGTGTGAGGAGGAAGTGAAGATGCTGGGCCAATGTTCTTGACAAACGTATAGGTGGCCATGAGCCCCAGCAGGGAGGGGGCTTCTCGGGAAAAGGCAGCTGAGTCAGGTCTGGAGTCAGGAGGCCTGGGACCCAGTCCCATCTCCCCTACCACCACTGTGCGACCTTGGACATCACCTCCCCTCTGAGCCCCAGTTTCCCCTCTATCTACTGTCACATCCCTAGAGAGGACCTCCCTGCGCCCTGTATCCAGCGTGGCCTTCCCCGGTCTACATCGCATCCCCCCATCCATTTCTTCCATAGCCCTGGTCCCAAGTAGCAGTGATCCTGTTTGTTTTAACCTTTTACAATCATCGTCTTCCCCCTCAGAATGTAAGCTCCATGAGGGACTTTTTGTCTGTTATGTTTCCTGCTGTCTCCATGGGCTCTAACGTAGTACTAGCACACAGTGGGTATTCAAGAAATATTTGTTGAATGAATGGACTGATCAATAAATGAAAGCAACGGAGTCAGCAATTCCAACTTCCCAAGGGCATTTGGAGATGAAAGGAGACAAGACTTGTAATGTGCCCAGCCCAGTCCACAGTTCGGTCAGGGAGGAGTGAGCTGCTGTTCCCATCCTGAAGACAGACTTTGCAGCTGCCTCCTGGGAAGCTGGGAAGAGGCTGTGGGCAGGAGAGCTCAGCAGCTCTCACGGTGGCGGCGTCCACTTCCTGGCTTGAGCTGGGCCCTCTAATTGCTCCCGTCTCCTTGGCAGCCTCTGCAGCCGTCTGATGAGTTTGCACCCAGCTGGGCCCTGCAGGCAGACAAAGGCCCTCTGTCGCTGGGATCTGCCTCCTGCCCACCTGCCGCTTACCCTGACACGCCCAGGTCCCTGCTGCCAAACTCCGCTCCTGCCAGGAAGGAGCCGGGGCACAGAGTGAAGAGGAAAACATATTTGCCCTGGTGGGTAGAGTTCTGGGTCCAAGGCCCAGCTCTGCCCCCAAAACTAGGTGATGTAGGAGGCCATGGAATGTCATGACCAAGAGTGCGGCCCCTGGAACCAGCCTGCCTGGGTTCGAATCCTGCCTCTACCACCCACTAGCTGTGTGACCTTGGACAAGTCACATACATGTTAATACTCAATTTCCTCATTTGTGATGCAGGCGTAGGTTACGTGAAATGGGTGCAGCGTATTTGGCACAGCTCCTGGCACACATGAAGATCTGCTATAACTTATTGGGGATCCCCTTTTGATCCAGGGTCCTCAGTCTGTTCATCTGTGAAAACAGGCCTTCTCGACCTTAGCCCCGCTGACATTTGGGGCTGGATAGCTCTCGGCTGTGGGGGCTGCCCTGTGCATTGCAGGATGTTTAGCAGCGCCCCTGGCCTCCATCTCCCCAATTTCAAAGTTTCCTGTCATATTCTGAAACTCCCTGATTTGCTTCAGGAACCCCACACCCACCCCCATCGTCTGAGTCTGAGAAACACCCACCTATGAGTGCCCTCCCCCCATCCAGCCTGAAGGCCCCAAATGCCTGCAGCTGCGGGTGGAGGGTATGAGGGCGGGATGACCGTGGTGACCTCCTCGTGGAGAGCTGCAGAAGCTGCATCAGCCCTGAGCATGCTGGGAACTCCTTGCGACGTTCCCGACGGCATTTCCCTGAAGTCTCCGTGTTCCTGTGCACACACAGGGCCGGCAGCCCACTATTCTTGCACCTGCTCTGCTCAGCGCCACTGGCTGTGCCCACCTCCCTAATCATCACATCCCACCACTCCCTGCTCCCGAAGCACGCTGAGCCTCCTGCAGCCGCCAGCCCCTGTGCCTTTGCTCATGCTGGCCCTCTGTCCCTAGTGCAATGGCTCATCGTCTGCCTCCTTCCAGGCCCAGCTCACGGACGACCTCCTTCCGAGGTTCTCCCCGGTGGCTCCCATCAGAACGGCTCTGCCCTGCCCCAGGTCCAGAGCCAACCCTGAGCTCAGCGCCCTGCTGGAACTCATGTCTGCCCAGCACGGCCGCGAGTTTATTTATGAGGCTGTCTGCCGGCCCCTGTCCCAGGAGGCCGTGGCAGGGCCTGTCTGATTCATGGCCCAGCGTGGGGTCTGGCCAGCATCAGGAAGCCTGCGCTCAGCAGCACTGACGTGAGCTGGCTCTGGAAGGAGGCATCGTGAGGTCTGGTTGGCACCGGGGCCCAGGGGTTCGGGGAGGCAGGCCTTTGCCAGCGCCAGCTGCTGGAGAACGCTTCTCACTCTCCCTCCGTCCCGAGCTCGCTCGGCCCTGCCTCCTTCTGTCCCCTCAGTCACTGACTCTTTCACTCGGCAACTTCTCTCACTACTTCGTGCATCTGGCTGCTCCTCCATGCACCCGTTCACTAGTGGGATGGGGGGAGCTTACTCATTCATTCACTCCTTTATTCATTCATTCATTTCTTCATTCACTGCTTTCTTCATCCAACAAGTATTTCCTAAGCTGTGGTAGTAGATCTAGTCCTGGCTTCTGCAGGAGCCCTGAACACCCAGGGATACCCTGGGTCCCCACCCAGCTCTGAAGCGCTTCTATTCAGGAGTGGGGGGCGAGGCACAGAAATATAAACAAATGACTGAAGTACAGAGTGTGAGGAATATGCAGCACGACTGCAGAGCGATCTGGGCAGGCTGCACAGAGGGCGTGGTGTTTCAGCAGGGCCTTGGAGATTAAGAAATTGCAGGCAAGGGCTGGAGAGGCTTGGCGCTCCGGCTGGGAAGAGGGAGGAGGAAAGATGAGAAATCTTGGGAAGGGACAGGTCCCACAGGGCCTGGGGGACTGCTCGGCTGGGTGAGTGGGGAGGGAGAGGGTAGGGCAAGAGTTCTGCTCACTCCAATCATTCATCCAAAAGTACTGATTCTGCAGATATCTACCCAGGCCTGTTATGTGCCAGGAAGTGTCTTAGGGGCTGGGACTATGGGAACCAGACAAAGCCCTGCCCTCACAGAGCTGATGTTCAGGTGTGGGGGCACAGACACCAAAAGCAAATAAAATACGTAATGCTGGACGGACGGTGAGATGTGCTTTCAAGAGCCACTGAGCAGGGGCCTTCTTAGGCCCCCTGGGGAGGCAGCACTCATGAGTGGCGCTGGTGTCTGAGGCGAGCGGCTCCCTGCAGCTCCAACTCAGCCTCCCTCCATCCAGGGGGAAGGCCACCTGCTTGTCGAGGGTGGGGCCGGGTGGCGTCCTCATCTCTGAACTTGGTCCCCAGGACCTTTGACGCCCCTGGGGGCCAGGAAGCAGCACAGGGGTCAGAAGGGGACCTGTGGACGTTGGGGAAGTGGCTCCATCCAGGCAGATTCCAGGGTTGGATGATGAGGTTCAGGGGTCTGCAGGGTCCAGGCATTCATGGAGGGTTGGGGTCTTCTGGTGGGGTCCCAGCCCTGCAGTGTGGGGGGAGCAAGGGAGAAAAAGAGCGAAAGAGGCAGCCCCAGGCCTCGCCTTCAGACCTCTCCCCACTCCCAAGCGTGTCAGCAGGGGGAGTGCTGAGGTCTGCTGGACCAGCTCTTCTGAGAGTTGAAGTTACTGAAGGAGCCCCATGCGAGGCCCCCTGGGGTCCATGCTGAAGTTTTCCTTGATCCTCGAGCCAGAGTCTTTGGGGAGGGACAGAGACTAGGAAACAGGCCCAGGAACTGTGTCCAGGGAGGGGAGAGAGGTCTGGAAGAGTTCAGCCCTGGGATTTCTCCTGGGGAGGGGAAGAGGCCCCTTCCACCCACCCTGGCTCTCCTGGGTCCACCCACCTTAGGACCCCTGAGTCCACCACCCACCTTAGGGCTCCTGAGACCGTCCAGCCTGGGGCTCCTGAGCCCACCCACCCTGGGGCTCCTGAGTCCACCCACCTTAGGACTCCTGGGTCCACCCACCCTGCGGCTCCTGGGTCCACCCATCCTGGAAATCCTGATTCTATCCACCCTGGGGCTTCTGACTCCACCCACCCTGTGGCTCCTGGGTCCACCCATCCTGGAACTCCTGATTCCACCCACCCTGTGGCTCCTGGGTCCACCCATCCTGGGGCTCCTGGGTCCACCCACCCTGTGGCTCCTGGGTCCACCCATCCTGGGGCTCCTGGGTCTATCCACCCTGGGGTTCCTGGGTCTGCCCACCCTGGGAGAATGTCAAAGACAGGTTTGCTCAACTTGAACGCTGCATCAGGGCTGGGCTGAGAGGAGGTGGAGCCTGAAGCCAGCCTCTTAGGAAATGACAAGGACTCTGGGGTCTTGGCTGTGGTCTCTACCAAGACTGGGCTCCCCTTAGCTTCCCTAGTCCTTTCGTCAGCACGTCAGGGCATATGGCCCAGAGTCTGGAGACCCCTTCAGAGATGCCAAGGACCCTCAACTCTGTCCAAGGAGGGTGTCGAGCACCTCATGGGGCAGCACCACCTCCAGCTGGAGGAATGTGAGCAGAAGCAGGCATCTCTGTGGGGGACATTCAGTCTTCAGGCAGGCATGGGCACCTTCTGCCCCGAGATCTGGGATGGGAGGGGCAGGCCCAGCCTTAGACCACAGAGCAGCAGCCCCTCTCCTGACCCCAGAAGACACCAAAGTCCTGCAAACCACCATCTGGCAAAACTCTGGCTGAGGTTATGGCAGAAAAATTCACTCTTTGGGTCAGCTAGAATCAGACCAATGTAAGTTGTTGAAACTATGAATTTAAATTTTAAAGAAATACTCTTCTTGAGTCATTGCTTTGCCCAATAGATAAAAATCTTGCATAATGGGCGGCTGAGCCAAACAGACACCTAGGAAACTCTAGATGTCTTGGATTACTTCTTAATCCCCAGGATTTAAAAATTACAACTGTACATGCACTTACTAGAAATTCAAATATTACAGAAATACACAACTTAATTCTCCCCTCTCAAATTCTTATTCCGAGGTGATTGCTGTTAATAATTTAAAAGTTCTTCTCCCAGATTTTTGTATGAATGATAATGTAACAGGAATAATTTATTTGAAATCTAGTAATGGGCACATCCTTATATGAGATTTTCTTCCAGTTCACCCAGAGGCATCCTTTTGTCCCAGGGAAGATTAAAATGGAGAGATCATTAATATAAGTAGTAATAAAGAACACTGCTTCATTAGATTTTGACCTCCAGAATAGGATCCCAATACCCATAGCAAGACAATAATCTTGAAGTTGGCTTTGTTGAGTGATATACAGGCTAGGATATTTTGGGCTGCAAGTAACTGTAAATCCAAAGGTCGCTGAAGTCCCAGTCAGACCTTAGGGAATTCACTCTTTTTTTTTTTTTTTAAAGTTCCAGGGACTTTGAATGTGAGAAGCTGTTGTTCAACCACCGAGCCACATCAGCTCCCCTGAGTTGTTTTTTTGTTTGTTTGTTTTGCTTCTTTGTTTTTTTCTAGGGGGCACCGGTAACCGAACCTGGGATCTCCTATGTGGGAAGGAGGCACTCAACTGCTTGAGCCACGTCCACTCCCCAGGGAATTCACTCTTGAGCGTCCTGGTCAGCCCAGGTCCCTGCTATCAATTCTTGCTCAAATTGGAAAAGAGCTTGGGTTCCACTAGATGCAGAAGTGGCAGCAGCTGGGACAGAGGCTGAGGCTCAGAGACCAACAGGATGAGACACCCCAGTAAGAGGATAACATGCGGCCTGGGGAACCCTTCCCGATGCTGTGAGGACACCCAGCCTCCAGCTCCTAGACACCCTGTCTTGGGAGACCCCTTGAAAGGGGGAAATAGCTCTGACAGTGAGCTGAAATTTACATTGGCTGACTCTTACTCAAAAGAGATTTTTCACCGCTAAAAGGGATGAATTTACCTTTAATCGATAAGTTTGCTTTTCTCCCTTCTCCCTCACATCTGAGTGTATAAATAATAAACCTGCTGCAAACTATAGGACTGTTAGCTTTTGGGTTTTTTTTGATGTGCTTTGTTAACCTGAAAATTGCTTTTATTGCTTCACATATTATAGACATATTTCTATGATAGTTCATTTTAGCGCTCCCTTACTTTTTAAAAAATTCACTCACTAAAATTTATTCTACCAGGTATCTACTGAGGGATATTTGGGTTGCTTGTTGAATTTAATTGAATTAACAAGTGAATCAATTAAACATTGTACAATAATGCCCATTCATGCTGGGGCAGCAAAAGTGCAATCTTTTCTTTCCTTTCTTTTTAAATCTATATGGCTCTGGTTCCAAATTTCGGCAAGTGAAAAAGTAATTAAAAGATTCTGGAATTGTTGGACGATAAAATGAACTGCATCCCTCCCCAGCTTCCAGAACACTCTGGAAAGTGAGGTGGAGGGCAGCTTGCCAAGACATGGCCCTTCCAGTGTGAGTAACACTCTGAACTTTCGAACAAGAAATGCTGGCAGCATTCTCTCTGTTTTGCAACAGCCAATTGTCACTTGTCAAAGAAGGGCGGCAGGAGAGGGATCTTTGCCTGGATCCTGATAAGCTTCCAGTTGCAATGCGCCTTTGTAAAGAAACTTCCTGCATATTTCTGTGCATCCCTGAGATGTGAAAGTGCAGAAAGGGCTGGCTGTGTCTTCACCTTGTGTCTTAATCAGAACCCTCAGCAAGTGATGGAAACCTTGATCAGACACAAGCAGAGCAGGAAATGTGCTGGCTTGTGTAAACAGGAAGTCCAGAGAGGTTCATTCGTGGATGTGTGCGAGTGTTCAGCTGATGCTACTAAGGCACGCTCTCTGTCTCAGAGATGCCTGCCTGTCTGTGTTTTTTTTTTTCTGGGCAGATTTTCTCTGTGTCATTTAAGATGACCGGCAGCTCACAATCCCAGAGAAAGAGCAAGAGTTTCCAGAGAACTCTAACAACGCTCCCAGGAAAGAGTTCTCTAGGCCCCGCTTGGGGCCTGTGTTTACCCTTCAGCCAGTTGCCGTTTCTGGGAAATGGACCCCCTGACTGGCCAGGGCTGGTTCAAGAGAGCCCCTGCCCTGGCACAGGGGAGGCTGCTCCACGTGAGCCACCTGGACACAGCGGGATTAGTGGGGGAGACACGGCTTGCCAAAGGCAGGTATTCTGGACCGACAGAGAGTGTCTACTTTGCCCGGCCCCAGTCAGGGTTTCACCTCTGTCTGTGGAGAAGATGCTTGCTATTTGGATGCAGAGTTGCATGTGGCTGAACCCCAAACCGGTAATGAGGCAGAGCAGCTGGTCCTGCTCAGCCGTCTTGGGTCCCAGCCTCGTTGCCATCCCCCAGGCCCAAACAATGGTGGTGGGCCTTTGCCCGGTCAAGCCCCTGGGCCCGGCCTTCCCTAGACTGTGCAAATGTAACTATAACCTGTGAGAAGACCCCAGGGGAGAAACACAGGCTGAAGTCAGGGGCAGGAGGTTAAATACTTGTGCCTTCTCAGCATCTGAGGACTCCCTCTACCTGAGGTCAAAGCCCGTTGTCCAGGCTGCTCCCCGGGGACCAATCCCTGACTCCCGCGCTCGGCTGGGCCTTGTGGGGGAGAGCAGCAGCTGCTGCCCTGGCAACGGCAGCCCCTTGGTCCTTGCTCTCTGGCCCAGCCTGGCTTGGCGCCTCTCTGCTAGGAGTGCTATCTGGGCCTCCTGCTGCAGAAAACACTCTTGGATTTGGGGGTGCTGCCTACGCTGGGGGATTGAGGACAGTCAGGGGAGCTGAGTTGGAGAGAGGCAGAGGACAGGGTGGGGGACCTGGATGCCCTAAAAGGGCATGGTTCTAAGGACATAGCCCAGCTTGGGCTTCTGAGAAGATAGGCAGCCTTCGAGCAATGAAAGGAGGGCACTGGGCTATTCGAGGGCCAAGGAATACCTCTACTTGCCCATCTGACCCTCATGGCAGGGTCTCGGCTTGTGTCCACCTCAAGGTCGTGCCCTTCTGGCTCCCTGGTAGCTCACCAGGCTGGATCATGTGGTGCCAACCTCCCAGCCTTTGTCCGTGCTGTTCCCCCTGTGAGAATGACCGCTGCTGCCTGGTCAGCCCAGACTCCTCTTCAAATTCAAGCTCCATTTGAGTAGCCATTTCACTAAAGTGAAGATGGAACGGTCAGCCGCGTGTGAAGTGCTGGGACAGTGTGCTCCTTCCACAGCCAGCGTCCACAGCTGAGCCTGGCGGCTATCTCTGGAGCCTGGGTACCCCTGAGTAGCTCTTAACAGCGATGAAGGTTGTTGCAGTATAAATGTCCCACATCCCTGGCTCCTTGGGTGGGATAGCTCTGAGGTGTGTGGTTTACATGGTTTCCCAGAGTCTCTCTGTGGGATGAAGCTCCCAAGGTGCTAACTTGCTGGATAACTCATTCTCTCTGCCCTGCGCACCCTCTTTGTCTCACTTCCTCACTCCGTTGTGGGCATTTCCTAGGATCACCTGCCATATACTAAACTGCTTGCTCTAGAATCCTTGTCTCAGGGCTTATCTAGGGGAAACCAAAACTAAGACAGTTGCTTAATTACATTAGTCACCAGGGAAACGCAAATTAAAAGCACAAGGTGATATCATTTTGCAACCACTATAATAGCTAAAATGGAAAAGGTTGACTATCCCAAGTGCTGCTGAGGATGTGAAGCATTTGGAACTTCATATACCGTGATGGAAGTATAAATCAATTAAACCACTTTGGCAAACTGTTTCAGTATCTAATAAAGCTGAAGGCATGTATACCCTATCGTGTAGCAGCTTTACTCTGAAGCATACACTCAACAGAAATACATAGGTATGTTCACCAAAAGCCACATGGGAGAATGGTCAAAGCAGTGCTGGTCACAATTTCCCAAAACTGGAGACAGTCAAGCTCCATCCACCATAGAACAGATAAACAAATTATGGTGTATTCATGCAACAGTCTATCATACAGTCACGAAAAACGACAAACTTCTGTTATATGCAACAATATGGATGAATCTCAAAAATATAATGTTGCACAAAAGCAGCCAGACACAAAAATTGAGTACTATAAGATTCAATTTCCATAAAGTTCAAATGCATATTATTCATGCAGAAAAGTCTACAAAATCATTAATGCACAGCTTGTTGAATTTTTACAAACTGCAAATACCCATGTAGACTGCATCCAGATCAAGAAACAAAACACAACTACTACCCCAGAATATAAATCTCTGCTCCCCCAAGGGAAAGTACCATCCTCACTTATAAAACACAGATTAATTTTGCCTCTATTAAATGGAATATTATGGTATGTACTCTTTACTTTGTATATTTTGTGAGATGATTCGTATTTTTTGTGCAGTTGTAATTCAATTTATATATTTCTTCTACTATTCCCTGGACTTTCCAGTTTGGAGTAATTATAAATAGTGCTGCTGTAAAAGTTCTAGTATATGTCTTTTGGTGAACATAGCTAGGTATTTCTTTGGGATATTTAGATGGAAGCGGAATTGCTGGTCCATTGTGTGTTTTGATTTGATTTTCTACCTTCTATATGTCTTCTACTACTTGCCCCTTCTGCTGTCCTGATCCCCTTTTAGGGCAACCAAGAAGGCCTCTGATTCCCACCCCTGCCTGGTTCCCTTATCAGGAAAGTCTCTGGACACATGGAGCACAAAACCAAACAGAATTGCATTCCCTCCATATCCAGGGAGAATACATATGAAAATGTGCAAAGATTTCTTACAAAGATGCTCCAAAAGTGATTATAAAGACTGTATTGATTACAGAGAAAGATCAGAAACAACCTAAGTGTCCAAAAATAGGGGATAAGTTAAAGAAGAGATGGTATAGTCATATCCTGGAATACTAAGCAGCCATTTAAAATGATGTGATTGAAAAGTCCTTTGTGACATGTTGAATGAAAAAAATAAGGTGTAAAACAATGTAAAACAGTATGATCCAATAATTACCAAAAAAGCAACCATATGTATATCTATACATAATAAAAACAAAACGAAAGGAAATATACCATCCTATTAGTAGTGGTTGTATCTGGGGATTGGGAACATGTACAATTTCTTCATGTTTTAAAATTTTTTTTTCTTAAATTTCTATGGAGAGCATGTATTATTTTATAAGAAAAGAGTACAAGAATATTTTAAATTTTCCAATATCTTTCCATCACACTTCTTCCCCTGGCTTATGAGGCCATGGACAGTGCTAACTTTTCTCCCACCCTCACAGTGTTCTCGCTCATGTACCACATGCTTACCTTACATGATCAGGGCACTTCTGCCTCAGGCCCTTTGCACTAGCTGCTCCCTCCTACTCTTCCCACCCCACCCCACCACTTTTGCATGGCTGGGGCCTTCTAATCCTTCAGAGTGCATACCTCCTCAGGGAGGCCTTTCTGACCACCCACTCTAAATTTCACTGCCCCCAGGTCCTGTCATGAATCCTATTTTGATTCTCTTGTTCACTTGCTCATTTATTTGCTACTTGCTTATTATCTGTCTCTCCCCTCTAGAATGTGAATTCCCTGAGAGCCAGCCTCACCAGGATCCCCCCAGTGCCTAGCTCAAGCCTAATAGATATGTGCTGAGTGAATGGAGGTCTGGGAGGAGTTGGAAGGAAGGGAAAAGTGAAAGAGGGAGGGAAGGAGAGAAGGAAGGAGGGAGGGAGGGAGAGAAGAGGCCTGGGGCACAGAAAGCCCTGGAGTGAAGTCTGCAGACCTGGCTTTCCCTCCTGAGCCTCAGTTTCCCCGATCACTGGTGCACACCTGGTTGCCCCAGGTGCCATGAGGCTCCAAGAGCTTTTCAAGGGAAAATGATCAGGTCAGGTCCCTTTAAACTCCTGGCTCAGCTCCCTGTCTGCATTCTTGGCAGAGACCAAAGGTCTCCGAGAGCCAGGCTGATACCCGGGCCCAGCCCAGCAGCAGGCCCAGCCCCAGTTGCCTGTGGGCAGGCGCAGGAATCAGGGCAGTAGGGGAGCAGCCGGTGAACCTTGGGTCAGGGCTGGGCCAAGGAGGGGAAAGGCTGGAATGAACAGGGTACCACCCAGCCAGGTGGTGGGCGGGACTGGGGGGGTCCAGGTGCTCTGGGTGGGGTCCAGACAGAGAGGGTTTGACAATCTCTTCTGCAGAAGGGAGGGAGGCAAGGTGTGGTTGTGACCCCTGAGATAAGCCACCCCCCTCGAGCTGGCTGTGCTCATACCAACACTGCCCCTGCCCTGCGTGCACCTGCAGCTTCCGGCCCGGCCCAATGCCGGGTGCAGCCCTGCTCCTCGGGATCGCCTGGCCCTCTCCTGAGCTGCATCGGACCCTGACATTCTCATGGCCTCTCGGAGACAGGTTCCCTCGGCTCCTCAGGCACCACCTGCTGCCCCTCTGTCTTGGGTTGGGGCTCCCAGAAACAGACCTGAACTGGGATTCGAGGACCAAGAGTTTTTTTTGCCAAGTGATCCCTGGAAGCGCTGCGAGGTACCTCTCTGGAGTGTGAGCCTGGGAAGGGAGCCAACGCAGGCGAGTTAATGAGCAGCCGGGGGCATGGTGGACAGGGAAGGTCAGCCCCGCTGAGGACCTCCAGGAGATGGTGTGCAACCCCACCCAGGGCTGGAGGAAGCGGCGGCACTCATCCACCTGCCCGCTCTGCCTCCGCAGAGGCACCTCCACTTTCCACAGCTGCCTGCAGGCCTCCTTGCTAAGGAGCTGGTCACATCCTTCCAAGGCCCAGTTTCTGTATTGATAAAATGGGAATAACAATAATGCTTACCTCCGAGGTGTGTGGCCAGGATCAAAGGCGATAAGAGCTGGAATGGCCTGGGCCGGTGCCTGGTACCTGGGTGGCGCTGATAAACGGTGCTTCCCCTCCTTCCTGGGCAAGGATCAGGCTGACTCACCCGCTCCAGGGGCGCCCAACAACCTGCTGTTTGTAGCAAACATTGCTGCGCACGGAGCCCTCCCCCTTCCTTTTCATCTTCAATTTTAAAAAATCAAATAATGACATATCTAAGTTGCACCAGGCCCAGGTCAGGCTCTGGGGCCCCAGGAATGCCTTGGCCCTGCCCTTGGCCCCTGGACCTTATGGTCTAGTTGGGAAGATGACTATGTGGCCAGACAGCGACGGGAGGGGGGGGGTAGAAGTTTCTGGGTCAGGCGCAGGGCCAGAAGGCACTGCAGTGAGCTTACTCTCAGAGTGGGGCAGAGAGCCTGGGGGATGGAGAGAAATTGTTCTGGAGGCAGGAGGGAAGTGAGCAGAGAGAGGTGGGCAGATGGTAAGACTTGCACTTTGAACTTCCTCGCAGCAGCAGCTCCAGGTAGGTAGGCTGACCCCAGGTTACAGAGGAGGACACGGAGGCCGAAGCTGGTCCAGCCGCTGTCGCCAGGGCTCGGCCGGATACCCTCGCTGCTCTGCCCCACCCAGCCACTGCGGCTCCTGGGCCCTGCTCTCCCGGGAGCAGAAGGGCTCAAGGGTGAGCAGACACGGAAACGGAGGCAGGGGTCCCCTGCTCCAGCTCCTCTCTCCTTTTCCTTCCTGACCTCATACACTCTTCATCCAGTGCCACTCTCCCAGATCTGGAAAAGTTCCCAGAGCTTGAGGGTGGGGAATCTTCTGCTTCTCAAGCTTTTCTTCAAATTCCGTAGAAATCGTGCATCTATAATTTATCATATTTGTTTTAAAAATACATAAGGGGGTCAGATGCAGCTCAAGTGATTGAGCACCTGCTTCCCATATACAATGTCCTGGGTTGGATCCCCAGCACCTCCTAAAAACAAACAGAAAAACCAACTCTCATTGGGGAGCAGATGTCTACTTTCCATGTATGAGGTCCTGGGTTCAATTCCCGGTGCCTCCTAAAAAAAATTCTTAAGGCTTCTAATGACTTACTTGTTAAAATACTTCTCTGCAACTCTACATGCCAATAAAACAAGACACCTGGGGTTTATACCCTGACATTATCCCTCTGTTTTCACTGTACATAGGGGAGAAAGGGCCAGGCCAGGTGGGGGTGGGGCCCTGGAGATGTCATGGCTCCCAGGCCCCGAAGCGGCTCCCTGTGCAAATGCCCGTCTGCGTGTTCACATCTGCAGTCACAGTATTTCCATATGCTGCTATGCCCACATGCAAACTCAAGCATCTCTAGACCCACGTGTGTGAGCGCATAGCCCCCTGTGCACACACACCATCTACCCTTTCACACACTTCATACATGTGCTCTTAAACCTACTCAGACACTCACCCCCCTGTGTGTATGCTCATGTCACTCATTTGTATTTGTATTTGTACACCTGCAACACATATCCCACAGGTGCACATGCGTTCCCCTGCATGCACACATACGTGGACACGTGCACACACTTACATGGCCATAACTCACAAGATACACACTTCAGGGACACCCATGTCACACACATGCACATGGGCTGACATACACAGGAACACAGCGTGAATCCCCACCCCCTGAGGCACAGACCCGCAAGTGAGTGGTCATGCCACAGTGCCCCCAGTTGCACATCTAGGAACACATTTTGCTCATAGGCCTGCATTTCTGTGCACGTGTGCTCATGCTTAAATGACTCATGCGTACACACGCGCAAACTCCTGCTAGCCAGTTGGGATTCCAGTGTGCCAAGCTCAGCAGGCTGCATCGGAGCAGTGCGGAGGGAGCCTCAGAGGAACCACCTCCAGACTGCTGGCCCTGAGGGGGTGCTACCTTCCTCTGCCTTCCCTGCCCCTCCCTTATGCTCCCACCCTGGGAATGAAGCATCATCGTGTCCTGTGCGGAAGCTCTGGAGGGCTCCGATTCTGCATCAACTCCCTGAGAAGGGTGTCCCCCAGCCTAGCAGTGATGTGCCAGCCTGGGTCTACATGGCAAGGCCAAGGCAGAGGCAGGATCAGAACCCAATCTTCTGCCAAAGGCCAGGTAGGGCCGTAGGATGAGAGGGAACCAGGCTCCCCCAGGCTCCCCTCTGATTATAACGCCTCCAGAGCCAGGTATCTAAAGGGACCCCTTTCACATGCCTTTCAGTGAAGACGCTGTCTCCAGAAGTCCCTCCCAAAGGCACACTTATTATAGGACAGTGGGTTCAGCTGAGGAAGAAGGCTGGCCAACCCCTTTTCTGTCCCCAAGCTCGCTGGGGGGCCAAATCACAGGGGTAGGACCAAGAGACCAAGGACTAATGCCAGGCATAGGTGGACAGAATCCTAGATACCAGGACTGGAAGGCCCTGGAGGGACACTCTAGATCAGTGGGGACTTGGCTGGGTGTCCCCCCACCCCATGGAGCTCTCCAGTCCTCCGCCTCTTCAACGAGGCAGCAAGTTTCTCTCTTTTACATGTCTGATTCCATTCAAAGAAATCATTTTCTCATCAGCAGCAAACAACTAGAGACCATTAAAACCCAGTACTGGAAGGCTAGTGAGGAAAAGGGCATGCTCGCCTGATGGAGGCAGAAGTGCAAACGGGAACCACCTTTTGGTAGTGATTCCACTTCTAACAATCTGCCCTGTAGAGATATGTAGACCTGTGGACAGAGGTGGATAAGCAAGGTATGGCCGCAGAATTGCTTTTAAAGACACTAAATGCAGACCAGCCAAATGGCATCAGTAGATGAGTGATTAAACAAAGGCCCATCCATGCCGTGGACCAGGAGGGAGCTGCTAAAAATACAACTGAGGTGGATCCAGATTACTGGTCTGGAAAAGTGCCGATGGTGTGAGGAAAACAGGTCACAGAATAGTGCGACTCTGCTTCCATTTAGGGATATAAATCACCTCTAAAAAGGTAGATGTAAAACATGTACCCGAATCCATAGAAAAAGGCTACATACCACTCCTTTTGGAATGGCTCCCTTGGATTGGGGAGGAGCAGGAAGGAGCTTTTTTTTATTATTATTATAGATACTTCTCTATTCTTTCCATGTTTCTAAGCGTCAAGCTTTTATTCATATATTGTATTGCCTTTGTAATTTAAAAAATAAAGTGCTAAGATTTTGACTCCCATTGTCTAATAGTTGGAAGCCCAGAAGAGGCAGACCTACCTCAAAACGCACGCCAAGCAGTGCCGGCCCAGACTGGAACTTGGCTTTGAGCCCACCTAAGGGTCTTCCCCTGTTGTCCAGGGGCAGGGCTTTGGGACCCCAGAAAGGAGCCCTGGCTTCCTAGGTGGGCTGCGGACCATGGAGGCTCAGCAGATGGGGCGGGGCCGTGCCCTTGCTTCTGGGAGCATCTCTTGTTTGCGCTGAGATGGCGATTCTGCAGCTCTGGGTGTCCTGGCACTCCTGCCCTAGCTCAAGCTCAAGCCCTCTGGCTGTGCCACCTTCAGAAATGCTGCTGAGAAGTAATATCCTTGGCTAAGAGCCGACAGAGTGCCACTGCTGGTGCATTTTGCTTGGTGTGCTGACTGGTGCTGTTTTCCTTTGGGGGGGCTCTGTGGCGCCATGGTTATGGCCATCCTCTCTGGAGCTTCTGGGGCAGAGCCCAGCACTGCTGCTCACTAGCTGAGTGACCTTGGATGGTGGCTTAACCTCTCTGGACCTCAGTCTCTTTATCTATATGATGAGGCTAATAGCATCTCTTCAGAGGGTCATTGAGAGTTCAGCTAAGGTACTCAGCCCAGAAGTGGAAACAACCCAACTGTTCGCCAACTGATGAAAGAGTAAACAAAATGTGGTATACTCATACAATATTCCATTGTATTATTCAGTTATGAATAATATGAAAAGGAATGAAGTACTGACATGCTACAACATGGATGAACCCTGATGACATCATGCTGTGTGAAAGAAACCAGACAAAAAAGCCCACATGTTGTATGTAATTCCATGTATGTGAAATGTCCAGAAAAGAAAATGTCATGAGAAAGAAAGACTGGGGCTGGGGGCTGGGGAGTGATTGCTTAATATGTACAAGGTCTGTTTTTGGGGTGATGAAAGTGTTCTGGAATTAGGTAGTGGATACACTAAAATTTGTGAATATACTAAAAACCACCGAATTGTACACTTTAAAAAAGTAGCAAAAAAAGAGAGAATGAAGAGTGAATATAAAAATATAATATAAAAATGTTTGTGGACCATGCAGTGTTCTTTTATTGGTGGGATATTGAATAAACTTAAAAATACACCTCTGCAATTAGTGAAGATTGATTGTCACTGGGGGTCCCGAGGGGAGGAGGAGAGAGGTAAAGAATAGATGGAAGCAGGGCAACTGGGGGGCAATGGAAGTGCTCCACAAGATCATGTAACAATGGATATAGGACATGTTAACATACACCAAAAATGTATACAAGTCTATAAGCTAAAATGTAAACCATAATGTAAAATATCAAGAAACTAAAAATTTAGAAAATTGTGCAGTCTAAAATATAAACCATGATGTAAACCAAAATGGAATGTTTGAAAGCTATGTTTCAAAATCTGTACATTAGCTGCAGCAAATGTTACATGAACATGTAAAAAGATCATTGCTGGGGAAGGGGGAAAGGGTTTGATATTGAATATATGGGAGTCCCCTATACCGTATATGTGAATTACTGTGATCTAAAACTTTTTTGAAGACAAAGTGAAAAATTAGAAAAAAATTTTTAAAGGAATGGATGTAGACACTGAGGATGAAATGAAAGAAAGTGCCTTGACATGTACTTACAGGTCAACCCCTATTACACTGATGAAAGGCAAAACATTAAACACAAATCTTTATAATATTGCTCATTTTTATTAATATATCAATTTATTTTTATTTTATCTTAGTATTTCTAAATTAGTATGTATGCTTCTAATCTTTAAACCCATCACTATATTTCATTTTCCTATTAATTGAATTTGGCAATATATTAGGATTCATTGTTGAAGAAGTTTTGGACCACAGAGAGGTTCAACTATGGCAGGGAAGGAACACTAGTGTGGGGTGTTATTGATGGGGGGGGGCACATGGTTGGGAGGGAGTTCTCCAGGGCATGTATATAGGGGACATAAAAATGTTTGGATAACAGCTACAAATGTCAACTGAGGGAGTGCTGAGTTCCTAGCCAGGGGAGCTCTATCACATCCCCCAATGGAAAAGCAACAATCCCCCAAGTGCAACAGCAAAGACAGACAAAAGAAGGATTTTCCAACAATGAGCCATTGATACTGATGGACATGCTTATGAATCTGTGTGCTTAAAATATGAACTAGGCCTAGAGCTGTAGGGTGCCTAAGAGTTACCTCCTGAGAGCCTCCATGTTCCTTAAATGTGGCCACTCTGTAAGCCAAACTCAGCATGTAAATGCATTATATTTCCCCCAGCATGGGACATGACTCCTGGGGGTGAGCCTCCCTGGTGCCAAGGGATTACTACCAAGCACCAGCTGGTGATGTAAATAGAAAAAGACCTTGAATAAAAGGGTCAACACAGACCAGCAGAATATCTCAGCCCACATGTAGGATCATGTGTTAAAAATTGCTTTTTGACCTTGAATAAAAGGGGCAAATGGCAAAGACAAATGAATTTATATGGCTAAGAGTCTTCAAAAAAGAGTCAGGAGGTCATCAGAGGGGTTACACTTATACACACCTCAGGAGGACCCCAGAAACAGCCAAAGTGGATACAACCCCAGGTACTGGTTCTTCTGAGGGTTACTGAGGCCCACAGGGATATGGTCATGGCAGATAGCTCTGGAGCTCAGTACAATATCAGTGGGCCCTACTTTGGAATTTGTGTCCCTGAGTGTGATGGAGTTGGACTCAGATGTGACCTTTCTACTCATGCCTCTTCTGTCACTTTTAATGAGCCTTTGGTTGATGCTAGCATTGGTGTATACTCAGAAGACTTGAATGTCTGGACTGTCCATGTGCCAGCTGGGCCCTGAGCCTCAGCAGAGTTGCGACTCCTATTCTCTGGTTCGTTGGACTTATGCAGGTCAACTAACAGGGAGGTGAAGATGGTCAATCACCATACCAGGGAACTGAGAGTGCCTACAACTGCAAACAGGAGAATTGCATCCATCATCCATGTGGAATCTAAGACCCCTCTTGATATAGAGGTGAAGTAGCCATCACCATCCCAGGGCCCACAGACTAGAGGAATAAAATATGGATTAGTGTGGACTTACTGATATTCCACTATAAACCTTTTGTGACTACTAATAGAAGAAATTGTATCATTGACGGGGACAAAGCGACCACAGTAGTTGCTGACGGCAGGGAGAGGGAAGAAGAGATGTGATGAGGGGGCATTTTTGGGACCTGGGAGTTGTCCTAAATGATATTGCAGGGTCAGATGCTGGACATTATATATCCGCCATAACCCACTGAATGTAATAGGGGGAGTGTGAACTACAGAGTAAACTATTATCCACGTGGTGCAGCAATCTTCCAAAATATGTTCACCGAGTGCAAAGAGTGTGCCATAATGATGGGGGAATTTGTTAGTGTGGAAGGAGTGGGGTAGGGGGTTGGGGGGTTTATGGGAACCTCTTATATTTTTTATAATGTAACCTTTTTTGTGATGTATGTATCTTCAAAAAATACAATTTACAAAAATGATGGGGGTGGGCGGGTGGGGTGTGCTTTACATGGGAACCTCTTTTTTATTTATTTTTATTTATTTATTTTCTCATTTTTAAATTTTTTAAAAATTAAAGTTAATAGATCACAAGGAATGTTACATTAAAAAACATAAAAAAGTAAAAAACATAAGATGTTCCCATATAACCCACTCCCCACTCTCCATCACCTCATTTTTGTAAACTGTATTTTTTTGAAGATATATACATTACAAAAAAAATGTTACATTAAAAAGTACAGGGAAGTGAATTTGGCCCAATCGATAGGGCATCCACCTACCACATGGGAGGTCTATGGTTCAAACCCTGGGCCTCCTTGACCCGTGTGGAACTGGCCCATGCACAGTGCTGATGTGCGCAAGGAGTGCCCTGCCACACAGGGGTATCCCCCACATTGGGGAGCCCCTCGCGCAAGGAGTGCGCCCCATAAGGAGAGCCGCCCAGCGTGAAAGAAAGTGCAGCCTGCCCAAGAATGGCACCACAGACATGGAGAGCTGACACAACAAGATGATGCAAGAAAAAGAAACACAGATTTCCGGTGCCGCTGATAAGGATAGAAGCAGTCACAGAAGAACACACAGTGAATGGACACAGAGAGCAAACAACTGGGGGTGGGGGGGAATGGGAGAGAAATAAAAAAAAAATACAAGAGGTTTCCATATAACCCCCACCCTCCCACCCCATTCTTCCCACACCAACAACCTCCCTCATCACCGTGGCACACTCATCGCACTCGGTGAACACACTTTGGAGCACTGCTGCACTACACAGATACTAGTTTACCCTGTAGTTTGCACTGTCCCCCAGTACATTCAGTGGGTTATGGCAGGATATATAAAATCCAGCATCTGACCCTGCAATATCATTAAGGACAACTCAAAATCCCTAACATGCCCCACATCACATCTCTTCTACCCTCTCCCTGCCCTCAGCAACTACTGCGGACACTTTCTCCCCCTCGATGCTAAAATTTCTTCTATTACTCATCACAATAGTTTTATAGTAGAATATCAGTAAGTCCACTCTAGTCCATATTTTATTCCTCCATTCTGTGGACCTTGGGATGGTGCTGTCCTCTCCACCTCTAGATCAAGAGGGGGCTTAGATTCCACATGGATGATGGATGCAATTCCTCTGCTTACAGTTGTAGGCACTCTTGGTTACCTGGTGTGGTGGTTGACCATCTTCACCTCCCTGTTAGCTGACCTGGGTAAGACCAATGAACCAGAGCATAGGAGTCACCACTCTGCTGAGGCTCAGGGCACAGCTGGTACATGGGCAGTCCAGAGATTCAAGTCTCCTGAGTATGGACCATCCTTAGCACCAACCACAGGCTCAGTAAAAGTGACAGAAGAGGCATGTGTAGAAAAGTCACTTCTGAGTCCAGCTCCATCACACTCAGGAGCACAAATTCCAAAGTAGGGCCCTCTGACATGGCACAGAGCTCCAAATCCATCTGCCATGACTATATACCCTGTGTATCTCTGTAACCTTCAGGAGAACCAGTACCTAGGATTGTATCTACTTTGGCTTTTTTCTGGGGTCCTGCTGAGGTGTGCATAAGCGCAATCACTTGATGACCTCCTGACTCTTTTTGGAAGACTCTTAGCCATATCAACTCCTTTGTCTTTGCCATTTGCCCCTTTTATTCAAGGTCAAAGAGCAGTTTTTAACACTTGATCCAACATGTAGGCTGAGATATTCGGCTAGTCTGAGTTGACCCTTTCATTCGAGGTCTCTTTCTAGTTGCTTCTCCAGTTAGTGATTGGTAGTAATCCCTCGGCACCAGGGAAGCTCATCCCCAGGAGTCATGACCCACATTTGGGGGGAAGGTAATGCATTTACATACTGAGTTTGGCTTACAGAGTGGCCACATTTGAGGAACATGGAGGCTCTCAGGAGGTAACACTCAGGCACCCTACAGCTCTAGGCCTAGTTCATATTTCAGGCACACAGGCTCCTAAGCATAGTCATCAGTATCAAGGGCTCATTATTAGTCCATACTTCCTTGTTGATCTTTGCAGTTGCACTTGGGGGATTATTGTTGTTCCATTGGGGAATGTGACAGAGCTCCCCTGGGTGGGAACTCATCACTCCCTCAGTTGACATTTGTAACTGTAACTACTATAAAAATACCCAACATGTATCCTAACATTTTTGTGTCTCCTCTATACATGCCCTGGTGAACTCCCTCCCAACCATGTGCCTCCCCCATCAATAACATCCCACACCAGTATTCCTCCCCTGCCATAGTTGAACCTCTCTGTGGTCCAAAACTTCTTCAGCAATGAATCTTAATATATTGCCAAATTCAATTAATAGGAAATTGAAATACAGTGATGGGTTTATAGCTTAGAAATAGAATACATAGTTATTTAGAAATACTAAAATAAAGTAAAAATAAATTGGTGTATTAATAAAATGAAAAATATTATAAAGCTTTGTTTCTAGCATTTTGCCTTTCATCACTGTAATAGGTGTTGCCCTGTATGTACAGTGTCAAGGCACTTTCATTTCTTCCTCAGTGTCTACATCCTTTCTTTTTTTTTTCTTCTAATTTTTCACTTTGTCTTCAAAAAAGTTTTAGATCACAGTAATTCACATACACAATATAAGGGACTCCCAGACATCCAACATTAAACCTTTCCCCCTTTCCCCAGCAATGATCTCTTTACATGTTCATGTTATAGTTGCTACAGCTGATGTACAAATTTTGAAACATAGTTATCAAACATTGTTCCATTTTGGTTTACATTATTGTTTATATTTTAGACTGTACAAATTTCAAAATTTTAGTTTCCTTATGTTTTACATTGCAGTTTGCATTTTAGTTTATGGACTTTTATACACTTTAGATGTAAGTTGACATGTCCATCATTGCATGATCTTGTGGAGCAATTCCATTGCCCCCCAGTTGCCCTGCTTCCATCTATGATATACCTCTTTCCCCTCCTCTCAGGGCACACCGTGACACTCAATCGTCACTATTTGAGGAAACAGATTTCCAGAAACTGCAACAATCCTGAGGGCTTGACATACTAGACTGCCCTAACTAATTGGGAGTCAGCGATCCTCTAGAGAGAAACAACTTCCTCTCTTTGGGAACATCAAGTCTCCCCAGGATGTGGGTACACATTTATACTCATTGTATTGGTCTCCACCCAATGATATAACACACTATGACAAAATGAGCACTCACATACTCCCTAGAAGCTTGCACCTGTACCAGAGGGTCCCCCCCTCCAAGCAACTTAAACGCATGATCCTTCCCTATTATATTTTCTAAAGGTTTTTCTTAACAGTATAATTTCAACCATATACCTGACATTCTCCCATATTCAATGGTTCCCCCAACCCTCCCCCCAATTCCTTAATGTAACATTCTATGTGATCTACTAACTTTAATAAACATTAAAAAAAATATACCTCTGGGGGGAAGCTGGTGGCCGCCATTTTGACTCCATCCCTGGCATGAGGGGAAGTGGGGCGGACTGAAAATCATAGAGCTTGTAAGGACCAGCTTCTTGCTCTCCTGGGAAGAGGCAGCTGGGCACCGCTGGAGGTTCTCCGGGACCAGGCTTTTTCAGGATTTTTTCAGGGCAGGAAGTGTCTGGACATCGATTTGGTGGGAAGGTAATGGAAAGGACTGGTCTATAAGATATAATTTGGGACTTTTCAGGAGGGGGAGGCAAGATGGCGTCTGAGTGAACTTCCCGGTTACTAGCTCCTGGGGGGAATCGGCTGGGAGGCGTCGGAGACTCTTTGGGACCGGCTGTTTCGGGATTTTTCCTGGTCCGGAGGTGTCTGGACATCGATTTGGAGGGAAGGTAACAGAGAGGATCCATCTGTGAAATATACACGGAGATCCCAGCTACGTGTGGAGGACTCCCTCCTTGGGTAGGCGGAGCCGAGGCAGCTAGCACCGCGTGGAGCCCCGGCGGGCTGCGGCCAGGATAGCCTAGCTGGGCCGAGGTGGGCAGCGGGCGGGGGATACGAGCCACGCCGCGGCGGGCAGCAGGCGGGAGAGCCGAGCCGAACAGCGTTGCGCCGCGGCGGGCGGCGGGCGGGGGAACCGAGCCCAGCCAAGCCCAGTCGAACCCAGCTGAGCCGCGGCGGGCCGGGAAGCCGAGCCCAGCCGAGCCCAGCCGAGCCCAGCCGTGCCGCGGCGGGGGGCGGGTGGGAGAGCCGAGCCGCGCTGTGCCGTGGTGGGCGGCGGGTGGGAGAGCCGAGCCGCGCTGAGCCGCCCGGGCAGCGGGCGAGGGAGCCGAGCCCAGCCGAGCCTAGCCGCGCCGCGGCGGGTGGCGGGCGGGAGAGCCGAGCCACGCTGTTCCGCGGCGGGCGGTGGGCGAAGGAGCCAAGCCCAGCCGAGCCTAGCCACGCTGGGGCGGCGGGCGGTGGGCGGGGAAGCCGAGTCCGGCCGAGCCTGGCTGAGCCGCGGCGGGCGGGGGGGCCGAGCCCAGCTGAGCTCGGCGGAGCCCAGCCGCGCAGCGCCGGGTGGCGGGCGGGGGACCGGAGCCCAGCTGAGCCCAGCCGAGCCTGGCGGCGGGGTTTCTGTTCTTTGGGGTTTTTTTTTTAATTTTTTTTTCTATTTTTTTTTATTTTTTGTTGTTGTTGTTGTTCTTTTTTTTTTTTTTCAATCCTCTCTTTCTTGTCCCCAATATTCTTCTTATACTATTTTACCTTAACAATACAATAGGTCCTACAGGAAATACCTCACATTTGCTGGGTTTCCTCACCCTCCACTGCCTCATTTCTCTGTGAATAGATTTAGCCTATCCACACTATCCCCTTTCCCCTACAACTTGATATCCTCCACCACCTGCTATCTCTCCTATATTCCATCTCCCTTTCTTTGATCCATAAAGTGTCTAACTCTTAATTTCTAATACCTTTGTTTAGTTTTCCATCTGGTATTCGTCCCTGAAACTATTACCTTTCTTTTCTCTTTCCCTCTCTCACGAAAACAATAGCCTCTTAGTACGTACCACATTCCTCCCATATTCAGTCGTCTACCTCATTATAGGTACTTTCCTACTACTATAACTCTACACAATTTACATGATCTAACCTCCATCCTCCCAGAACTCATATTGTTGCTTTGTAAACATATATCACCAATACTACTTCACACTTTTTCCTTCCTTACACAATTGACTTTCCCCAGCACTAATACTTTCCTTTAAAGTGAGCTTAACTAGCAATAAGAAATTGGAATAAGAAGAACAAAGTGACAAAGAGAAGATATAACACTTACGCAAAAACAACAGCTAATTAATCTCCAAGACTAGACAAAGAAGCTAAGGAACTGATTAAACCCGTCAAGAAAAAATGTTGACAAGACAGCAACAAAAATCTACAAACCAAACCAGTAATTAGGAAAACATGGCTGAATCCAATCAACAAACTGAAAATCAGGAAGGGGGGCAGGACTTCGCACAAGCAATGAAAGATCTCAGAACATTTATCACCAACAAATTTGATGAAGTAATGAAAGAGGTTAACAGCGTGAAGACAACACTTGGAGGGGAAATTGCAGACATGCGCAAAAAAATAACAGATATGATGGAAATGAACACCACAATTCAAGAAATCAAAAATACACTTGCAGCAAATATCAGCAGACTAGAAGAGGCAGAGCAGAGAATTAGTGATGTGGAAGACAGTGCATTGGAAATCAAACAGATAGTAGAAGTGGTCAATAAAAAGATAGAAAAAATCCAGATAGGACTTAGGGACCTGAATGATAACGCAAAACGCTCAAACATACGTATTATAGGCATTCCAGAAGGAGAAGAGAAGGGAAAGGGGTCAGAAGGAGTGTTGCAGGAAATAATGAATGAAAACTTCTCAAATCTACTGAAAGAGACAGATGTACATATCCAAGAAGCATAGCACACTCCACTGGTCATAAACCCCAACAGGCCCACTCCAAGACATATACTTGTCAAATTATCCAATGCTCAAGACAAAGAAAAAATTCTAAAAGCAGCAAGAGAAAAGAAAACCATCACATACAAGGGAAACTCCATAAGATTAAGTGCTGATTTCTCATCTGAAACGATGGAGGCAAGAAGGCAGTGGTATGATATAGTCAAGGTACTAAAGGAAAAAAATTTCCAACCAAGAATACTCTATCCAGCTAAACTAGCATTCAAAAATGATGGAGAGTTCAAAATATTCACAGATAAACAGAAACTGAAAGAGTATATCAACAAGAAACCTCCCCTTCAAGAAATTCTTAAGGGAATTCTGCAGGAAGAAAGGAAAAAACAGGACAGTCAGAGATGGAAGAGAGTGTAAAAGCAACAAGAAAGACAAAAATAGAAGGGGAAAATAAAATAATACAAACAAAATATAACAAACACAAATCCAACCAAAATATGGCTACCATAAATAACTCTCTAAACGTAATAACACTGAATGTCAATGGATTAAACTCACCTATCAAAAGATTCAGACTGGGACACTGGATAAGGAAATACGACCCATCTATATGCTGCCTACAAGAGACACATCTTAGACCCAGAGACTCATGGAGGTTGAAAGTGAATGGCTGGAAAACAATCATACAAGCAAACAACAACCAAAAAAAGGCAGGAGTAGCTATATTAATATCAGACAAAATAGACTTTAAATGCGAAACAATTGTGAGAGACAAAGAAGGATACTATATTTTAGTGAAAGGGACAATTTGTCAAGAAGATCGAACAATCATAAATATTTATGCTCCTAACAAGGGCGCCTCTAAATATGTGAGGCAAACGCTGGAAAAACTAAGTGAAAGAATAGATGCATCTACAATTATAGTGGGGGATTTTAATACACCACTATCAACTCTGGACAGAACATCTCAAAAGAGAATCACTAAAGAAACAAAACATTTGAACAGTATATTAGAAGAGCTGGATCTAATAGACATATATAGATCATTACACCCAAACACAGCAGGATATACATTTTTCTCAAGCGCACATGGAACATTCTCCAAGATTGACCATATGCTAGGCCACAAAGAAAGGCTTAATGAATTCAGAAAGATCGAAATCATACAAAACAATATCTCTGACCACAGTGGAGTCAAGCTGGAAATTTGCAAGGGACAGAGACCCAGACTTCACACGACAATTTGGAAATTAAACAGCACACTCTTAGAAAAACAGTGGGTCAAAGAGGAAATCTCAAAAGAAATCAATGACTACCTTGAAACAAATGATAATGATAACACAACATACCAAAATTTATGGGATGCAGCAAAAGCGGTACTGAGAGGGAAATTTATAGCCATAAATTCATATATCAAAAAAGAAGAAAGAGCAGAAATTGAAGAATTAACTGCACATTTGAAGGAATTAGAAAAACAACAACAAAGTAACCCAACAGGAAGAAGAAGGAAGGAAATAACAAAGATAAGAGCAGAACTAAATGAAATAGAAAATAAGAAAGCACTTGAAAAAATAAACAAGACCAAGAGCTGGTTTTTTGAGAAGATCAACAAAATTGACAAACCTTTAGTGAGACTAACAAAGAAAAAAAGAGAAAAGATGCAAATACACAAAATAAGAAATGAGAAAGGTGATATCACCACTGACCCCACAGAAATAAAGACTATCATAAGAGGATACTTTGAAAAACTATATTCCAACAAAAATGACAATTTAGAGGAAATGGACAAATTCCTAGAAATACATAAGCAGCCCATACTGACAAAAGAAGAAATTGATGATCTTAACAAACCAATCACAAGCAAAGAGATAGAATCAGTCATTAAAAATCTCCCAACTAAGAAGAGCCCAGGGCCAGACGGCTTCACAGGTGAATTCTACAAAACATTCCGGAAAGAACTAACACCAATCCTGTTGAAACTATTCCAAAAAATCGAAACAGAAGGAACACTGCCTAATTCCTTCTATGATGCCAACATTACCCTAGTACCAAAGCCAAACAAAGACACCACAAGAAAGGAAAATTACAGACCAATTTCTCTAATGAACCTAGACGCAAAAATACTTAACAAAATACTTGCTAATCGTATTCAACAACACATTAAACGAATTATACACCATGACCAAGTGGGATTTATTCCAGGTATGCAAGGATGGTTCAACATAAGAAAATCAATCAATGTAATACACCATATAAACAGATTGAGAGAAAAAAGCCACATGATTATATCTATAGATGCAGAAAAGGCATTTGACAAAATACAGCACCCCTTACTGATAAAAACACTCCAAAAGATCGGAATACAAGGAAACTTTTTGAACATGATAAAGAGTATATATGAAAAACCAAAAGCCAACATTGTTTACAATGGCGAAATCCTGAAATCCTTCCCTCTAAAATCAGGAACAAGACAAGGATGCCCATTGTCTCCGCTCCTATTTAACATTGTCTTGGAAGTACTGGCTCGAGCACTGAGACAAGAACCAGATATAAAAGGCATTCAAATTGGAAGGGAAGAAGTCAAAATTTCATTATTTGCAGATGACATGATCCTATATATAGAAAACCCTGAGAGATCTACAACAAAGCTCCTAGAACTCATAAATGAGTTTAGCAAAGTCGCAGGTTATAAGATCAATGCGCAAAATCAGTAGCATTTCTATACACCAATAATGAGCAAGATCAGGAGGAAATCAAGAAACAAATACCATTCACAATAGTAAATAAAAAAATCAAATACTTAGGAATAAATTTAACTAAAGAGGTAAAAAACTTATACATCAAGAACTATACAAGATTGTTCAAGGAAATCAAAGAAGACCTAAATAAATGGAAGAATATTCCCTGTTCATGGATAGGAAGACTGAATATTATTAAGATGTCTATCCTACCAAAATTGATCTACACATTCAATGCAATCCCAATAAAAATCAACACAGCCTTCTTTAAGGAACTAGAAAAACTAACTATGAAATTTATTTGGAATAAAAAGAGGCCCCGAATAGCCAAAGACATATTGAAAAAGAAAAACGAAATAGGAGGAATCACACTTCCTGACTTCAAAACATACTACAAAGCTACAGTAGTGAAAACAGCATGGTACTGGCATAAGGAGAGACACACAGACCAATGGAATCGAATTGAAAGTTCAGATATAGAACCTCATGTATATAGCCATATAATATTCGATAAAGCCACCAAACCCTCTCAACTGGGAGAGAATGGCCTATTCAACAAATGGTGCCTGGAGAACTGGATAGCCATATGTAGAAGAATGAAAGAGGATTACCATCTCACACCTTATACAAAGATCAACTCAAGATGGATCAAAGACCTAAATATAAGAGCCAAGACCATAAAGACCTTGGAAAGCAGTGTAGGGAAACATCTACGGGACCTTGTAATAGGAAATGGCTTCATGAATATCACACCAATAGCACGAGCAGCAAAAGAACAAATAGACAAATGGGACTTCCTCAAAATTAAAGCCTTCTGCACCTCAAAGGAGTTTGTCAAGAAAGTAAAAAGGGAACCCACACAATGGGAGAAAATATTTGGCAACCATATATCTGATAAGAGACTTATAACTTGCATATATAAAGAACTCATATATCTCGAAAACAAAAAGATAAACAACCCATTTAAAAAATGGGAAAAAGATTTAAACAGACACTTCTCCAAAGAAGAAATACAAATGGCTAAAAAGCACATGAAAAAATGCTCCAAATCCCTAGCTATCAGGGAAATGCAAATCAAAACTACAATGAGATACCATCTTACTCCCATAAGATTGGCAGCCATGAAAAAAACAGTAGAATACAAATGCTGGAGAGGATGTGAAGAAAGGGGAACACTCATCCATTGCTGGTGGGAATGCAGAAGGATCCAACCATTCTGGAGGACAGTTTGGCAGTTTCTCAAAAAATTATCCATAGATTTGCCATATGACCCAGCAATACCACTGCTGGGTATATACCCATCAGATCTGAAAACAAGGACACAAACCGATATATGTACACCAATGTTCATAGCAGCATTGTTCACCATCGCCAAAAGTTGGAATCAATCCAAAAGTCCATCAACAGATGAGTGGATCAACAAAATGTGGTATATACACACAATGGAATACTACTCAGCTGTAAGAACCAATACACTACAATCGCACGTGATAACATGGATGAACCTTGAGAATCTTATGTTGAGTGAAGCAACCCAGGCATTGAAGGACAAATACTATATGACCTCAATGATATGAAATAAGTTAATTGCCTCAGAGAGCTAGAGTCTGGAAAAGTGGCTTACTGGAAATCAGGGGGTGGAGGAAGGATGTGAGTTAATGTCTGTAGGGGTGGAATCTGTGATGAGCTGGGGGTAAGTATGAGCACAAAGAAGGGACAAAATGGGGGCAAGGGGTTACCTTCGGGTGGGGTTTTCTGGGTTTGAGGGGGGCTGGGGATGGGAAGAGGGGTAATATGGTCCAAGAAATAGGTGGGAGGGAGGAGCAACATACAAACATGGGAGAGTGCCAGAAGTTCGTTGAGAACTAAATGTTGAGTAAAACGTATCAAAGTATAAGTAGGAGGGTTACCTGGTTAGGACGCTCAGGGGGTATGGTCTGATGCGGGACGGACTCCGGAGGGAATAGCTGAAGGCTCATTTTGCCAAGGTGGGTTCTACCATTGGGTGGGGTGGACCCATATCCTGGGGAAGACTAATGCCGTCGAATACAGAGAACTGTATCTCTCGTGAGAAAGGATGGCTCCCAGGGCATTAGATTGGCAGGCGTTGTGGGCCCTAAGGGGAGGGGAAAATGGACATGCAATGGATGGAACAAAGGTAAATAAGGGGGCAAAAGAGGAGTTATGTGAGAGTACACGAGGATGAATATAAAACAGCTAATATTACACCAAAAACATATAGGGGACGACAGACTAATAATGAAAACCATAAGACAAAACATAGGATAACTAAAAAATTTAGAAAACTGTACAACCTAAAGTATGGACCACATAGTAAGCACAAATGTTACCTTGTTTGAAAACTATAGTTTTGGAATCTGTACATCAGTTTCAGGAAATATGATATGAATAAGTTAAAAGATTATTGCTGTGGAAGGGAAAAGGTTTTATGGTGGATCTGGGGAAATACTGTATATTGTATATATGAATTTTGGTGATCTAAGACTCTTCTGAAGCTGACATTATGTTGGGATTCACTTTACGGGAAGTTTTGGATCACAGAGTGGTTCAACAATGGCAGCGGAGGAATACTGATATGGGATGTTATTGACAGGATATATATGGTTGACAGGGAGTTATACAGGGCATATGCCCAGGGTATATGGTAATGTCTATATATACTCATAGTGGAAACAATTAAAAACAACAGCTGGGGGGGTACTGGGCTCCTGGCCGGGGGGTCACTGTTGTGGGCCCTGGGAGAGCAGCGGCAATCCTCCAGGTGCAACGGCAAGAACCAGGAAGGAAGGAGGGCCCAACAGTGGGCTCTTGATACTAATGGCTACACTTTTGAGCCTATGCACCTGCAATAAGAACAAGGCCTAGAGTAGCATTGTGCCTGGGGGTTTCCTCCTGACAGCCTTCATGTTACTCAAATGTGGCCACTCTCACAGCCAAACTCAGCGTGTAGATGTGATGCATTCCCCCCAGCGTGGGACACGACACCTGGGGATGAGCCTCCCTGGCACCGAGGGATCACTACCACATACCAGCTGAAGAAGCAACTAGAAAATGACCTTGAATTAAAGATTCAATGCAGAACAGCAGAATATACCTATCTACATATAATAACATGACTTCGGGAAGCGGTTTGACCTAATGTAAGGGGGAAATGGAAAGGAGAAATGAGATTATAAGGCTGTGAGTCTCTAAAAAAGAGTCTGGAGGTTGTCAGAAGGAATACCCCTATGTACAACTGAACAGAGTCTAAGAGACAGATAAGGTAGATACAACCCCAGGTATTGGTTCTTTTGAGGGATAAAGAGACCCACGGGTTCTATGGTCATGGCAGAAGGGGTTCACTGCCATGACAGATGGCCCTTCTTTGGAGCTGGTGTTTCTGCGTGATGGAAATGGACTCAGAGGGGATCTCTTTTCACAAGACTTGCATGCTACTTTATTGGAATTATAGTTGGTGCTGGGTTTAAGATATATGTAGGGGATTTGAATCTCTGGACTGATAATATGACACCCAGGCCCAGAGCCTCAACAGACTTCAGCTCCTACACTTTGACTTATTGGACTTACTCCACTCAGCTAACATGGAGTTGAAGAAGGTCAACCACCACAACATGGAGCCTAGAGTGTCTACAACTAGAAGCGGGAAGAGTGCATCCAGTACCCATGTGGAATCTAAGCCCTCACTTGACATAGGTGTGCAATGGACACAACCAATCCAATGTCCACAGAGAAAATGTGGAATGGGTGTGGGAACGGTAGCCATGGGGGCTGCTGGGTGTGGGGAACGGGAGGAAGAGATGAGATGTGGAGGCGTTTTCGGGACGTGGAGTTGTCCTGGATAGTGCTTCACGGACAATTACGGGACACTGTAGATCCCCCCAGGGCCCACTGGATGGAACGTGAGAGAGTCTGGGCTATGATGTGGACCATTGACTATGGGGTGCAGTGATGCTCAGAGATGAACTTACCAGGTGCAATGGATGTATCACGATGATGGGAGAGAGTGTTGCTGTGGGGGGAGTGAGGGGCAGGGGCGGTGGGGTTGAATGGGACCTCATATATTTTTTTTAATGTAATTAAAATAATAATAATAAATAAATATTAAAAAAAAAAAAAAGGACCAGCTTCTTTCCACCCAGGTTGCTTTGCAGGTCTAGCCTAAACCTCAGCCCCACCTTCGGCTGGGAGGAAGCTGGGGGGACCTGCACCACCTCTCCAGGAAGCCGCAAGTCAGACTACAGAGGCTGGTGCCCATCCTACTCTAGCGGCGCAAGCTGCCTCAGGAACTATTCCGTGGATGGAGTTAGAAGTTCCATTTCCCATAAATTGTGGAGGAAGAGACAGTTGTCCACTGACTTCAGCTACTGATTAGTGGACTTGGCTGGGGTCTGAGCCTGTCCAAATGGGGAAGAGTCCAGTAGTCACCATTTTGACTCCACCCCGCAGCATGAAAGGAAGCCTGGCTAACCAAAATCCAGTAAAGTTAGGGCCTGGCTTCTTTTCACCAAGATCTGACTGCAGCTCTATCTTAGGCTCCAGCCCCACCTCCAGCAGAGAGGTAGCTGGCAGGCCTGTACCAGGCTCTCCAAGCAACTGCAAGTGCTCTCCGCTGGCATAGGCTGAATAGTCAAATACCTGGGGCTGCATCCCTGCACCCCAAGAAAATAGGAGAGGAGCTGGGTAATCGCAGGAATTTTCAGACCACAAAAACAAGTTTGTTGAGTGCCTTTGAGCCTATCTCCACCTCTGTACCCCCACAGGATAGGAGGGGGACTGGTGTTCCCTCAACCTCTCAGGGCAACTTCCAGCAGTTTTGGCCTGCAAGCCTGACCATTGGTCACCTGTGGCTCTACCTCCATCCTCAATAGGACAAAAAACAGAATTGTTTGCTCAGCCTCTCTGGGTAATTGCAGGTGATTTTGACCCACATAGACTGGACTGGAGGGGACCAGTGGACTGACCTTCACCCCCTAATAGGAAAGAAGGGGACTGGTATTTCCACAGCCTTTTTGGGCAACAGCAGACTTTTGGTCCGCATGGACTAGACTATTGGATGCCTATGAATCCACCCCCACCCCCAATAGGATAGGAGGGATCTGATGTCTCCACAGCCTCTCTGGACAACAGGGAATACTTTTGGCCAACAGGGACTGAACTGTTGGGTGACCGTGGATCCAACCCCATGCCTTAAGAGGATAGAAGCAGGCTGGTGTTCCCTGAGCCTCTCCAGACAACTGCAGGTATTCTTGCCCTAAAGGTACTGAACTATTGAGCACCCATAGAACCACCCCCACCACCCAATAGGATAGGAGGGGCTGGTGCTTCTCAGCCTCTCTGGGTGTAACAGTGGGTAATTTTGGCCTACAGGACTGAACTGTTGAGCATTGGTGGTTCTGTTCCAACCCCCTAAAGTGCAGAAGGGACAGTACTCCCTCAGCTTCTCAGGGCAACTGCAGGTGTATTTGGCGCACAGAGATTAGATTGTTGGGCACTCCAGAAAGTCAATTCCCATCCCAGGCAGAGAGAGGGTCTGGTGCTACATCAGTTTACCTGAGCAACTGTGCTCATTTTGGACCCACAGAGCACAGATTGCTGACCACAACTATAGCTCCATCCCTGAATAAGGTAGGGGAGGAAGGAGTGTGAAGCTTCATCAGTGTCTCCGGGAGACTAGAGACAGTCTTGTTGTGCCCAACTTGGATTATTATACATGGCTGCAGCTCTGTCCCTGCCCCTGACAGAGGAGAAAGGTGGGAGAAGCTTCATCAATTCCTGGGGCAATGGGGGCAGCTTCAGCCTCCATAGCTTACAGCACCAACTACATCCTTGGCTAATACTACACAACCAGCAAGGGAGAAAAGACAAGAAATCCCTAAACTAAAGGGAGAAACTGCACCCAGAATAAATACATCTAGCAAGCCACATGTGGAAACACCAACAAAAAATTACAATCCATACCAAGAAACAGGAAGAGATGGTTAAAGGAACAAGATAAGCCTGCAGATGACATAAAGGAGTTGAGACAACTAATCTTAGATGTTCAAACAAATCTCTTTAATAAATTCAGTGAGATGGATAAAGAGATTAAGGATTAAGAAGACATTGGATAAGCACAAAGAAGAGTTTGAAAGCATACATAGAAAAATAGCAGACCTCATGGGAATGAAAAGTGCAATAAATGAAATAAAAAATACACTGGAGGCATATAACAGCAGATTTGAGGAAGCAGAAGAAAGGATCAGTGAGCTTGAAGACATGGCCTCTGAAAACGAGCATATGAAAGAACACATGAAGAAAAGAATGGAAAAAACTGAACAGGGTCTCAGGGAACTAAATGACAGCAAGAGATGTGCAAACATACATGTCGTGGGTGTCCCAGAGGGAGAAGAGAGGGAAAAGAGACAGAAGGGACAGAAAGAATATTTGAAGAAATAATGGTGGAAAATGTCCCATCCCTATTGAAAGACATAGATATTCATGTCCAAGAAGCACAACATACTCTCATCTGAATAAATCGCAATAGACCAATTCTGAGACACATACTAATCAGAATGTCAAATGCCAAAGACAAAGAGAGAATTCTGAGAGCAGCAAGAGCAAAGCAATGCATAACATATAAGGGCTACCCAATAAGATAAAGTGCTAATTTCTCATCAGGCAAGAAGGCAGTGGTATGATATATTTAAGGTACTATGGGAGAAAAACTGCCAGCCAAGAATTTTATGCCCAGCAAGATTATCTTTTAAAAGTGAGGGTGAGATTAGAATATTCAGATAGACTGAAACTGAGAGAGTTTATAACAAAAATACCAGCTTTGCAGGAAATTCTAAAGGGAGTGTTACAGCCTGAAGAGAAAAGACAGGAGAGACAGGTTTGGAAGAGACTCTAAGATGACAACAATATCAGTAACAGTAACTATAAGTGTCAAAAATAAAATGACAGATAAAATGCAAAGATCAAGATGGATGAAATAAGAACTGCCTGTACAGTAATAACATTGAATGTTAATGGAGTAAACTCCCCAATCAAAGACACAGACTGGCAGAATGGATAAGAAAATATAAGCCATCTACATGTTCTCTGCAAGAGACTCACCTTAGACCCAAGGATACCAATAAATTGAAAGTGAAAGTTTGGAAAAAGATATTCCATGCATGCAGTAACCAAAAAAAAAAAAGCTGGGGTAGCTATACTTATATCAGATGATATAGACTTTAAAAGCAAAACTGTTATTAGAGACAAGGAAGGACATCACATATTAATAAAAGGATGATTCACCAGGAAGAAATAACAATCATAAATGTATATGAACCTAATCAGGCTGCCCCAACGTACATGAGGCAAACACTGGGATAAACTGAAGGGAGAAGTAGATATCTCTACAAAAATAGTTGGAGACTTCAATACACCACTCTCAGCATTGGACAGAACATCTGGGAAGAAGATTAATAAAGAAACAGAGAGCTTGAGTAATATTATAAATGGGCTAAACCTAATACATATACAGAACATTGCACCCCCAAACAACAGAATACACATTCTTTTCAAATGCACATGGATCTTTCTCCAGGATAGACCATATGTTGTGTCACAAAGCAGATCTCAATAAATTCAACAAAATCAAAATTATACTAAGCACTTTCTCTGATCATAATGGAATAAAGTTGGAAATCAACAAGTGGTGATAAAAATGGAAAATTCATATATATATGGAGATTAAACAACACACTCTTAAATAATCAGTGGGTCAAAGAAGAAATTTCAAGAGAAATAAGTAAATATCTTGAGACAAATGACAATGAGAATACAACATTTCAGAATCTATGGGATGATGTGAAGGCAGTGTTGAGAGGCAAATTTATAGCCCTCATTGCTTACATTAAAAAAGAAGAAAGAGCTAAAATCAATGACCTCGGGAAACGGACTTTGGCCCAGTGGTTAAGGCGTCCGTCTACCACATGGGAGGTCCGCGGTTCAAACCCCGGGCCTCCTTGACCCATGTGGAGCTGGCCATGCGCAGCGCTGATGTGCGCAAGGAGTGCCGTGCCACGCAAGGGTGTCCCCCGCGTGGGGGAGCCCCACGCGCAAGGAGTGCGCCCCGTAAGGAGAGCCGCCCAGCATGAAAAGAAAGAGCAGCCTGCCCAGGAATGGCGCCGCTCACACTTCCCGTGCTGCTGATGACAACAGAAGCGGACAAAGAAACAAGACGCAGCAAACAGACACCAAGAACAGACAACCAGGGGAGGGGGGGGGGGGGGGAATTAAATAAATAAATAAATCTTTAAAAAAAAATAAAAATTAAAAAAAAAATAAAATCAATGACCTAACTACATAGCTGGATGAACTAGAAAAAGAACAGAAAAAAAAGTAGAAGGAATGAAATAACAAAGATCAGAGCAGAAATAAATGAAGTTGAGAACAAAAAAAAACATAAAGAGAATTAACAAAACCAAAAGTTGGTTCTTCAAGAAGATTAACATAATCAGCAAATCCTTAGTTAGACTAAGAAAAAAAGGGAGAAGATGCAAATAAATGAAATAAAAAAATGAAAAGGGGAACATTATTACTGACCCCACAGAGATAAGAGAGATTTTAAGAGGATACTATAAACAACTTTATGCTAAAACACTAGACAATGTAGATAAAATAGAAAAATTCCTTGGAATGTACAAACAACATACACTGATGCTAGAAGAAATAGAAGACCTCAACAAATCAATCACAAGTAAAGAGATTGAAACAGTCATCAAACAGCTCAGGACCAGACAGTTTCACAGGTGAGCTCTACCAAGCATTCAAAGAAGATTTAGTACCAATCTTACTCAAGCTCTTCCAAAAAATTGAACAAGAAGGAATGATACCAAACTCATTCTATGAAGCCAATATCACCCTAAAACCAAAAACAGATAAAGACATTACAGACTGATTTATCTAATGAATACAGATGCAAAAATCATCAATAAAATGCTTGCTAATTGAATCCAACAACGCAGTAAAAGAATTATCCATCCTGATCAAGTGGGTTTTATACCAGGCATGCAAGAGTGGTTCAACACAAGAAAATCAATCCACATATTACACCACATTAATAAATCAGTGAAGAAAAATCACATGATCTTATCAATTGATGCAGAAAAGGCATTTGACAAAATGCAGCATCCTTTCTTGATAAAAATACAAAAACTAGGAATTGAAGGAAACTTTCTCAGCATGATAAAGACCATATATGAAAAACTCACAGCTAACATTGTATTCAATGGTGAACAACTGAAAGTTTTCCCCTTGAGATCAGGGAGAAGACAAGAATGCCCACTGTCACCACTGTGTTCAATATAGTGCTAGAGGTTCTAGCTAGAGCAATCAGGCAAGAAAAAGAAATAAAAGGCATCCAAGTTGGAAAGGAAGAATAAAAACTTTCACTATTCGCAGATGATATGATTGTATATCTAGAAAGTCCCAAAAAATTTATAACAAAGTTACTAGAGCTAATAAATGATTTTAGTAGTGTTAGGATACAAGATCAATAAGCAAAAATCAGTGATGTTTCTATACATTAATAATGTGCAGTCTGAGGAGGAAGTCAGGAAAAAATTCCATTTACAATAGCAACAAAAAGAATCAAATATTTAGGAATAAATTTAACTAAGGATGGAAAGCACTTGTATTCAGAAAACTATAATGCCTTGCTAAAAGAAATTTTAAAAGACCTAAATAATTGGAAGAACATTCCATGCTCATGGATTGGAAGACTAAATATAATTAAGATGTCAAATTGATATACAGATTCAATGTAATCCCAATAAAAATTCCACCAGAATTTTTTAAGCAAATGGAAAACACAATTATCAAATTTATTTGGAAGGGTAAGAGGCTCCAAAAAGTCAGAAACATCTTAAAAAGGGTAAGTGAAGTTGGAGGACTCTCACTTCCAGACTTTAAATCATATTACCTAGCTACAGTGGTAAAAACAGCATGGTATTGGCATAAAGATAGACACATAGACCGATGGAATCGAATTGATGGTTCAGAAACAGACCCTCACATCTATGGCCAAGTAAGTTTTGACAAACTTGTCAAGACCACCCAGTTGGGGCAGAACAGTTTATTCAACAAATGGTGTTGGGAGAACTGAATATCCATAGTCCAAAGAAAGAAAGAAGACCCCTATATCACACCTTATACAAAAATTAACTCAAAATTGATCAAAGACCTAAATATAAAAGGAAGTACAATAAAACTCCTAGAAGAAAATGTAGGGAAACATCTTCAAGACCTGGTGGTAGGTGGTGGATTCTTAAACCTTACACCAAAAGCATAAGCAACACAAGAAAACGTGGATAAATGGGATCTCTTCAAACTTAAACACTTCTGCGATTCAAAGAACTTCATCAAAAAGGTAAAAAGGTAGCCTCGTCAATGGGAGAAAATATTTGGAAACCACTTATCTGATAAGGGTTTGATTTCCATTCTATATAAAGAGATCATACAACTCAACAATAAAAGAGCAAGGACTCCAATTAAAAAATGGGCAAAAGATTTAAATAAACATTTCTCCAAAGAGGAAACACAAATGGCCAAAAAGCACAAGAAAAAAATGTTCTTTATCATTAGCTATTAGGGAAATGCAAATTAAAACAACAATGAGATATCATCTAATTTCACATAGAATGGCCATTAAAAAAACAGACAACAGTGAGTGCTGGAGAGGATGTGGAGAAATAGGAACACTCCTGCACTGTTGGTGGGATTGTAAAAAGGTGCAGCCCCTGTGGAAGACAGTTTGGAGTTTCCTCAGGAAGCTAAATATAGAACTGCCATATGATTTAGCAATTCCTCTACTAGGAATATATCCAGAAGAACTAAAAACTATGACACAAACAGACATCTTCACACCAATGTTCATAGTGGCGTTATTCACAATTGCTAAAAGATGGAAACAACGCAAGTGTCCATCCATCAATAAGTGGATAAACTAAATGTGTTATATACATATGATGGAATACTATGCTGCAGTAAGAAGAAATGAAATTGGGACACATGTGGTAACATGGATGAGTCTCAAAGACATTATACTAAGTCAAGTAAGCCAGACACAGAAGGACAAATATTGCATGGTCTCATTAATATGAACTAAATACTAATAATAAACACATGGAATTAAAACCTAGAGTATAAGTTATTTGGAGGTAAGAGGAGGGTTGAGAAGAACTACTGATGCTTAATGTATGTAGAAGTTTTAATTAACTTGACTGTAAAAGTGTGGAAATGGTTAAAGTTGCTGGTAACACATTATAGTGAGTAGCAACTGGTTTATAAATGGGATTGTGGCTGAAAACAGTAGTCTGGGGAACTAAATGTCCATAGAAAGAAAGCTAAAGTATAATCTAGGGACTGAATAACACAGTGAACCCAGAGGTGGATGATCATAGTGGTTAAGTGTAAAAATGCAAGAGAGCCCTTCTGTGAGCTAGAGCAGATGTATATCACTATTGCTGGGTGATGGGAATATGGAGAAGCATGGGAAAACTATAATTTGTGTGACCTATAGACTGTGGCTAACAGTAATACTATTATAATATTCTTGCATCAATGCCAAAGCTGTACTGTGTTGATAATGGAAGTTATGGAAAAAGTGTGCCAAATGTATGCTATGGACCATGATTGGTGATAATGTCTGATGGCATTATCTCATAATCTGTAACAAATGTTCCACCAGGGTGTGGTATTGTATGGGATATCTACACATGTGTATGATTGTTTTGCACGTTCACAATATCTATAACAAAAATATCTTTTTTAAAAATAGGGTGGGTTGGGGGGAAAATACACAAATGTAAGATAAGGACTAGAGTTGGTAGTAATATTTTGATGATGCTCTTGCATCATTTGTAACAAATGTTTCAGAACAATGCAAAATGTTGGTGGAAGGGTGATGTATGAGACCCCTGTGTGATGTTATGTATGTCTCTTTTGTAAACTCACAATCTTTACACTTATTGTTTATGCATGTTCATGTATGAATGATATACTTCAATTTTTAAAAAGTAAAAAAACAAAAAAAACATTAATACCACAATTCTTGTAATTTTGAAAGTTGGAAAGAGCACATATTCCAGAGTGACTCAACAAGGCAATTCTCAGGAAACAAATTATAAACAAAAAGAGAAGTAAGAGTAAAAGAGGAATATTCTCATACCTAGTGTTTATATATATTTAAAAGATTTATTTATTTTTATTTCTCTCCCCTTCCCCCCCCCCCCGCCACTGTTGTCTGTTCTCTGTGTCTGTTTGCTGCATGTTCTTTGTCCGCTTCTGTTATTGTCAGTGGCACAGGAATCTGTGTTTCTTTTTTGTTGCATCATCTTGTTGTGTCAGCTCTCCATGTGTGCGGTGCCATTCTTGGGCAGGCTGCACGTTCTTTCGCGCTGCGTGGCTCTCCTTATGGGGCACAATCCTTGTGCGTGGGACCCCCCTACATGGGGGCACCCTTGCGGGGCAGGGCACTCCTTGCGTGTATCAACACTGTGCTTGGACCACATGGGTGGGTAGACCACATTGGTCAGGGAGGCCTGGGGTTTGAACCGCGGACCTCCCATGTGGTAGGTGGATGCCCTAACCACTGGGCCAAGTCCGCTTCCCCCTAGTGTTTATACTGGAGATTTTTGGTATTAGTATTTTTTCACTGTATTGTATTTTATGCATCAAAGCACCGTGTACATGTTTATACTACAGATTAAAAACAAAGTAATAAAAAAAAAAGCGAAAATAACCAAAACCCATCTCTGGGTAAGGGAAGGGCTGATCTTGGAGTTGGCCAGTCTGGTGTCCCTCCTGGCTCTGCCCCCTTCTAGCTGAGAGGCCTGGCCCAGCCTGCCCCCGCACTCTGAGCCTCTGCTGTCCAGCCTGTGGGGTGGGCTCATAGGGCATTTGAGAGCATCCTCTGAGAGTATGCAGCCCAGGGGGAGAGCCAGTGCGTGGTGCTGTTCCCATGCTTCTGTGGGGTCCAGATGTTGGAACTGGACCAAGTGTGTGGGGACCCCAGGAAGGCAGAATTGGGAGGAAGACACCCTGGAGGTGGTGAGCCAGCATCCCTGGGGAGCCTGCAAGGCACAAGTCAAGAGAGACCAGGGCGAGGCCTCTCCCCCTGCAGGTCCTTTCTCCAGTGTTCCCGGGACTCCTTTTAAGGTCCCCTGGCCTTGGGAACTGCAGCCCACAGTCCCGGGGCCTCAGTTTCCCCCTCAGAGCCAGCGCAGCATGGCAGTTGTGATGAACACACTCCTGGGGCCCATGCAGCTTCCCTTCTGTTGCTTTCTGATGGCGTGACCCAGGGCCAGGAAAATAGAGATAATGACAGTAGCCACCTCCCTGGGCCTCGTGGAGATTAGAGGAGAGGCGAGAACAGTGGCCTTAGCACTGGACCTACCACACCGGAATCCCTCGTTGGCTAATATTATTATTTTTATTGCTTTATTAGCTGTGAAGGGGACTGGAGAACACGTGTGTGACTGGAGGCAGGGGCCTGACGCATGAACCCTGTCCCCTGGCTCCTGGCCTGCAGTCCCCTCACACTCTTCAGCACCAAATTATCTGCAGGCTGGGCCAGTGGCCTCCTGGCACGCCTGTCCTGGCAGCTGTTCCCACGAGGCGAGGCCCGCCAAGCGGCAGTGGAGAATTAATTAGGCAGCATTCCTCTTTCAGGGCTCCCGGCGGGCCTGCGCACAGCCCCCTTCCAAGCTGCCGAGGGCTCTTGGCTCGGCTCCCTGGCAGGCCGAGGTGAAGCCTGATTCTGCTCTCCCCTGAGAGGGCCTGGGAGGGCTGGAAGCACTGGCCAGGGAGGGACCATTGATAAGCCAGCTGCCCAAGGCCAGCTCCCGTCCTGGCTCTCCCCTGCTTAGCAACCTTCCCCTGTCACTCAAGTTTCAATTCCCAGTTCTGGCCTTGGAGGCCATTCCCAGCCTGGCCCCTGCCCATTAGGCCAGCTGCCTTTCCCTGGACGCTTCCTGCCCTGGCCAGTCACCTCTCCCTTTCCCCCACCTGTGAGGCCAGCTGGTGCAACCTCCACCTCCCCTCTCCTCCCAGCCCCACCAGCTGGAAAGGCAGCTCATGACATATTCCTCACCCGTCAATTCATTTTGCCCTGGTCTGTCTTCCTTCCAGCCTATCAGACTCTTTTTTTCCCTCAAGATTTATTTTATTTATCTATTCCCCCCACACCCATTGTTGCTTGTGCTTGCTGTCTGCTCTCTGTCTGCTCATCTTCTTTTTTTTTTTTTATGGAGGCACCAGGACCCAAACCTGGGACCTCCCATGTGGTAGGTGGGTACCTAACTGCTTGAGCCACATCCGCTTCCCCAGACTCTTGAGGGCAACAAGTGTGGTCCAGTCCAGAGCGTGCAGCACAGATGGAGGGCATTATCGGGAGTGCCCCCATTCTACTGAGACACATTTTCCAAGGCTGTAGTGGGGAGTGAGGGTGGGTCTCCCCAACCCGTAGTCTTCCCTCTGTGCAGGTGCTCAGGGCTTGCTCTGGGGCACAGGAGCACACTGCCCATCCCTGCCTGTCCCCACTCCTGCTTTTCCCTGCCCCCTCCTTCTTAGGCTCCCTTTCCCCAAAGAGCCTTCACTTATGCTGTTCCTTCTGCCTAGAACAGTCTTCTTCTTCCTCCTCCTTCACTGGAATGACTTTTCAGAGCTTGTCCCAGATGTCACCTCCTCTAAAAAGCCACCCTGGGCTTCCCATCCCTGGGGCCTCCATCCCAGTGTACATGTACCCTATCAGAAAGATAGGATAGCATAGATGTTAAGGGTCCAGGGTCTAAATCCCAGCTCAGCCCCTTACTGGCTGTGCGACCTTGAGCAAGTTACATAACCTCTCTGTGTCTTAGTTACGTCGTCCATAAAACAGGAATAACAATGCTAAAAACTGCTACGTAAGGTTGCTCAATGGAATCTAGACGTTAATATGTGTAAAGTACTTAGTCAGCACTCAGTCAAAGTTAGCTATTACTTTTATCGCAGTCTTTAACAGCCTGTGTTCTTGACTGACTCTCCCACTGGCCTGTGAGGGCAGGGGCTGGGGCTGGCCTGTGCATGGGAATTGCCCCAGAGATGCTTATTCATAATTGTTGAAGGAATGCATGGCCACATGCCAATGATCAACTGCCCCGACAGGTAAATGAGTTTTCTGAACTGAAAACCTAGCATCCTGCTTTCTATTTTTAATCAGAAGAGAGTGGGACAGCAGAGAAGAGCTCATTCCTGGGGGTTCTTTCCTGGGGGCGGCTGAGCAAGGGATGGAGGGTGGGGCAAGCCAGAGAGGGAGAGGGCATGGCCTCTAACCCCCCACCCCCAAGCCCAGATGCTTGTCCGGGCTGTGGGCCTGGACACAGGAGCTGACTGCTGGACCTCAGCCCCCTCCCACGCGTGGGGCCCAAATACATTGGGGTCAGCATGTGTCCCTTTCTGGCCTCTCTCCAGTAAAAAGGAATACAGATTTGACTCAAAAAGCCTTGAAAAATAGCTTTAAAACACATGAAAAGATGCTCAACATCACGAGCTATTAGGCAAATACAAATCGAAACCACAGTGAGATATTATTTCGTACCTACTGTTCTGGCCACCTTAATAAAACAGAAAACTACAAGTGTTGGAGAGGATGTGGAGAAATAGGTGCACTTTTTCACTGCTGGTAGGAATGTAGAATGGTGCAGTCACAGTGGAAGGCAGTGCGGCTGTTCCTCAGGAACCAAAATACAGAATTGCCATGTGAGCTGGCGATCCCCCTGTTAGGTACATACCCAGAAGAACTGAAAGCAGGGGCACAAACAGATACATGCACACGAGTGTTCACAGCAGCCTTATTCACAGCTGCTAAAAGCTGGCAGCAACCCAAATGCCCATCAACAGATGAATGGGTAAACAAAAGGTGATATGTATATACAATGGAATATTATTCAGCTGTAAGAAGGAATGAAATACTGATGCATGTGACAATGTGGATCGGCCTCAAGGACCTTATGTTGAATGAGATGAGCCAAGCACAGAAGGTCAAATAGTGTATGATCTCATGAATATGAAGTCATTTTAATAAGTATACTCATAGAAGTAGAATCTAGAAGATAGGTTAGCAGGGGTTCTATCTCCTGGTATGAGGAACTAATGCTTTATCTGTGCAGAATTTATAATTAGGTTGATTGTAGTGGTTTGGGGGTGGACAGAGGTGATGGCAGTGTTGAGGTAGGTGTGTGAGCATGGTTGAAGGGGGAGGGTTTGGCTCATATATGCTACTAGAAGGAAAGCTAGAGGATACAACATGGGACTGTATAACACAGTGAACCCTGGGGTGGGCAAGGATTGGGGTTCTTAATATAAGGGAAGCAGACTTGGCCCAGTGGATAGGGCGTCCGCCTACCACATGGGAGGTCCGCAGTTCAAACCCCAGGCCTCCCTGACCCGTGTGGAGCTGGCCCATGCGCAGTGCTAATGCGCGCAAGGAGCCCCATGTGCAATGAGTGTGCCCTGTAAGGAGAGCCGTCCAGCACGAAAGAAAGTGCAGCCTGACCAAGAATGGCGCCACACACACAGAGAGCTGACAACAAAGGTGACGCAACAAAGAGAAACACAGATTCCTGGTGCCACTGATAAGCATAGAAGTGGTCACAGAACACACAGTGAATGGACACAGAGAGCAGACAACTGGGGCGGGGGGAGGGGGAAGGGGAGAGAAATAAAAATAAATCTTTTAAAAAAATTAATATAAGAATATTCTTTCAGGATCTAAAACAAAAGTATGTCACTGGTACAGGGAGTTAATAATAGAGTGTTATATGGGGAAAAACATACCTAAAGCAAAGTATGGACCATAGTTAACAGTAATATTTTAACATTATTACATCAAATGTAACAGAGGTTTCACATCAATGTTAAGCATCAACAACAGCGAGGGCGGGGGTGAGTTTGGGAATGTTGCACATTTTATTATTAGAAAAATATTTTATGTCACTGTCAATATACTGTTTTACACAGTCAGGTGTCTAGACAGACAGGACCTTTTAAACAGCTTGAAGGCTATGTATCTACATACTTCTATGTGATATAAACATGACCTTGTTGCCATAGATATGTTTTCTGGATAGATAGAGGCCTGCATGGTAGTTAACATAATATTAAACTTCCTTCCTGAGTTAAGTCCTACTACTTTCTCAAATAAGATGGCGAGAAGCTCTGGAATACATAAGTCTTGTCTACTAGAGGAAAATAGGTTAATAATTCAAGATCTTGATCTCTATGCTTGCATTTATGAACCTTATTCCTGTAATAATGAAACTAAGCCTAATTATAATTTTATGCCTAAGAGTTGCCTCTTGAAAACTTCCTTGTTATTTACATGTGGCCTTTCTCAAAGCTAAACATTGCAAATCAACTCAGTACTTTCCCCCTGACATGGGACATGACTCTTAGGGATGATCCTCCCCGGCACTGAGGGAATATTACCTAGCATTAATCAGCGGTGCATTTGGAGAAAGACCTTGATGAAATAGGGGAAATATTAAATAAAACAGATTTTATGCTTATGCAGGTCTCAGCCAGACCCCACAAACTGCCACAGTAAACAAAACAAAAGTACTTCTAAAGGCCCTAGGGACATTCAGACACCATAGGCAAGACACACAGCCCCACAAAATCAATACCCCCTCAGCAGGCTTTATCTGGGAATTTATGAAAAGCTATATCCCAAATGTAATATAGTTATACTTAGTTATAAATACTCTAATCATGATTCATCTCCTTTTATTTATACCCCAAATTTTCCATTTACTTGTTATGTATATTTCTCAAAGAGTTGAAGCCTTCAGATTGTTCCTATGCTGGTGGAGCCCTGGAACCCAGCAGTTATGTGGCCAACACCTAGTCTCCAGTTCTTCAGGCCTGCCCTGGACAATTAACAAAACGATGAGGATAGTCCAGTCTCATCCCAAAAGGAAGGAGTATCTTCAACTATGAGCAAAACAATTCCAATCCTCTACCTCATAATATCTCCATCCCATCTCTGTCTGAAATAGTCAGAGTGGACATCATCCCAAATCTCACAAGATTGAGAAATGAGTAAAAATAAGGTGGGAGTGTAACTGCTGACTAAAGCAGATTTATTGTTATTGTAGTTGTTGTCTTATGTTACCTGAGAAGCATGTAACATTGATATAAAAAATAAATTAAAAAAACAACAAAAAGCAAAAACTTGAAAAATCTCTGAACTATTTACAGACAAGCTAGAAAAAGGTGAGATTTTGTCCCACAAAACCCAGACAAACTTTCTAAAACTTAGACATCTTTCTTCCCAAGTTTCCATTTGACTTGGCAGCAGTTTCCCACAAACTCTTTTCTGCTTCTCCCCAACTTCTAGCCACTTTCTCTACTCTTCTGGGGTCCCAGCCCTCCAGAGCATGGTCTAGAAGCAGGCACAGACCTCAGGTACACATGACTCCTTGTTTTAGTTTGCCAAAGCCTGCTAATGCAAAAATGACCAGAAATGGGCTGGCCTTTATAAAAGGAATTTAATTGCGGTAAAGTCTTACAGCTCCAAAGCTGTGAAAATGTCCAAATCAAGGCACCACTAGAGATGTTTTTTCACCAAAGTTTGGCTGCTGGTGATCCTGGAGCTCTGCCACGTGGCAAAACAAAATGGCGGCTCTCCATCTGGGTCTCTGCCTTCTCCTTGCTTCAGGCCTGCTATTTCAGCCTCTCTGTTGATTCCAGCCTCTGGCCTCTGGCCTCTCCCTCAGCCTCTTAGGCCTTCTCTAGTTCCTCTCACATCGCAGGATAAAAAGGCAGCTGTCTTTCTCTCTGAGTGTTTCTGCTTCCAGTTCTCAGTTTATGTAAGACCCCAGCAAGAGGGTAGAGACACACCCTGGGTCATGCCTCATTGACTAGTCCACTCAAAGGCTAATCAAAATGTCCCTTAATACAATCAAAGGGCTCCACACCCACAGGAATAGATTAGTTTAAGAACATGATCTTTTCCAGAATTCACAAAAAAATAGAATGACAAAAAACTGTCACTCCTTGATCCTGCAGACACCTCATCCTGTGGTGGGAGGAGAACCAGTGCACAGGGCCTGAGCCAGAGGCCCCCACTGTCCTCAGGGTCATCACCCCTGCCTTTACCTGCCCCCTGGGCCTCCTCTCCTCTCCTTCATCAGCTCTATTGCTTATTCATCTGTCTTTGGATGCTGACCAGGGTTACTGGGACCTGTCCCAAAGGCAGCGAATGGGATGCTGGGCACCAGGCTCAGCTGCAGTTTGAGGTGTACTCTGCTTTTGGACTTAGGGTAGGAAGCAAATGACGGGGCAGGCCCCATTACATGCCCCCTCATCCTTCAGGCGTACTGTGGACGCCTAAGAGCTGGCCGTGTCTTAGCTTCCCTGCCTCCTGTCTCCTAGTTCATTCTCAGCACTGAGCAGCCTCCAGTGATGTCTTTCCAAAGCCTGGCTCTGACCAGGTCCCTTCCCTGCTCACAGACCTTTCCTGGTTCTCCATGGCCTGCCCTGGAAAGGCCAGGATCCTTCACTTGGCCTTCGAGAACTCTCTGGCTTCATCTCCCAAGCTTCTCCCCTCACCAGGCTGCAGCCCCAGGGAATCTCCTTTGTCACTCCCACTTCCAAATTTTCACCCTTCATGGCCCCTTGGCCTGGAATTCCCTCCCTATTTTCTCTTCAGTTGAGACTTACTCATCCTTTGAGGCCAGAGGAATTCCACCCTTGTCTAGGACACCTTCCCTGACTACTACCCCCACCCCTGCCCTGCTGGCTGACCCCAATCCCTCCACCCCCCCTCCTTCAGCTCCGTCCCTTTTACCTCACTCCTCACAAGCAGCCTCTGCCTTTTATTGGGCCCTGGGCTGAACTAGGCACCATAACCTATCTGTTTAGTGCTCACACCAGCCCTATGAGGTAAGGACTATTACTTCCCATTTAAAGATAAAACAACAACAACAACAACAACAAAACTAAGGTTCAGAGGGAGAAAAAGATTTGTCTAAGGCACAATGCTGGCAGTGTTGATCTATGATTTCAATCAGTAAATATTTATTATTTACATATATACTACAAGCTCTGGAGCCAGAATGCCTGGGGTGCCACCACTTACTGTGTGACAAGCCGCTTGCCTGCTTCGTGCATGTTTCCTCATCTGTAAAATGGGGGTAATATAAGCACCCGTGTCACAGGATTGAAGTGAGGCTGAAATGAGTTAATCTGCGTAAAGTGCTAGCATGTGGTAGAAACGCAGGACAGGCCAATGCTGTTGTTAGTCTTTCATGAGGATGCCGGGGCTGTTTCACGGACAGGGCAGAATTAGAACTGGGTGCTGCAATTATTTCTCAGCCCACAAGTATTTCCCTGAGTGCTGGCCCGGGCCACAACCTGTCGCTCCCAGCTTGCCCTCAGGGGGGTTGGAGAGGGAGGCTGTGGGCTCAGGGTGCTGCCTGGAGGGGTGGCCCTCGCTGTGGGTGGCTCCTGGGGCTCAGATGGGCTGCTGCTTGGGCCTTGGCAGGACTGGCAGCCCCTGTCCAGGGGCCCTGGACCTCTGCTGTCAGAGGAGCATCAAACCTCTAGCAGGGTTCCACCCAAGGCCCCAGGTGAGGGGCAAGGCCAAGACCAGGCTGTGGCCCCCTCCCTACCACAGCCCCAATTGCTGACCACCTGGGCAGCACACAGCCTCGGAATCCCTCAGTCCCACCCCTTACTGGACAGATTTGCACTGGGCTCCACAACGGCCCCTGGTGGGACAGGGCAGCAGGAAGAGAAGTGGGTCCCAGTACCCTCGCACTCTTGGCTCCTACCAGGCATGTCTTGGGAAAGGCCTGGACATCCGGCTCTAGTTGGGTGGGAACAAAGTTTCCAGAATTCTGAACGTCAAATCTGCAAATGGCTGTTCGGGCACGTGCTAGGCGAAGCTCCGAGAGCAAGTTAGCAGCCCAGGATGTCCCGCGAGGGTGGGGAGGGGGCTCCAAGGTTCCAGCCACCCGATTCCAGCCCCTTCTTCCCCTTCTTGTGTCCCCCTAACTTCCAAGCAGCCCCTTCCAGAGAGGGGACTCCTCGCACCTCCCTCAGCCACCACAAAACACCAGAGCACCATTTCCTTGTTTATTACAAATACAGTTTGCAGGTAAATAACTGAAAGTCTAAAAAAATACATTAAAATAAATAATTGGAGTTCTCAAAGTTCTTATAGCAAATAAGTTATGTACAGACAGATGAAGCTGAGAGGCCCTTCTCACCAAGAGTGTCCTGAGGACTTTGGGCGGGAAGAGCTGGAGAGGACAGATGGAGGCCGCTGGGAACCAGACCTCGGGGGCACCCCGTCCAGCCTCCAGGGCTGGCTGAGGCATGAGCATCCACCTGCTGCACAGTGGCTCCTGGTTTGCTGCCGAGGGACAGGACGCCCCCTCAGGGCACGGCCACAAGTTCACACACTCCTCCACGCAGGTCCTGTCAGCAGGGCTGTGGGCCTCGAGCCAGGAGGCCTCTCAGAAGTCCGGGGGCTGAGGGCTTTCCTGGGCAGTGTGAGGGCACGGAGCTGCCTTGGGGGGCACTCCCTCACCAGGGCGTGGAGCGTGCACCAATCCCAGCGAGAGGGTCCAGCTTGCTGGGACCATGGCTCCATCCCCAGGAAACAGGTAGCCGCTCTTCCACAGGCCCCGGCTTGCCCCTCTCCTCTCATCTCCACACAGGCTTCCTTCCCAACGTTCCTGCGGCGCCCAGCGCTATCTCTTCCTCCGCGTGGGGGGTGTGGGTCTGGGCTCCCTTATTGCCTCTTGCTGTTGCCTGACACGGTGCATCTTGGCTGCAGAAATGTCCCTGGGAATCAAGAAAGGTCAACTTAGCATCTCAGGGGTATGGACTGAGCGCCCTGTGTAGGGTAGGGGTCCTAGGGACCAGAACCCTGGGACCACGGCTGCCCTGGCGTCAGATGGTGGTCTCCTGACCCAGAAAAAGCCTGCACAGGATTGGCAGGCCGGAACCGGCCCAGAAGCTTCCCCGCCATAGGGGCTTGGACCCAGCCAACCCTCCACAGTGCCCACTGCCATCGGAATGACTGGGCAGCTAAGAACAGTCCAGCGGGTGCCTGGGATCTGCCTTCCCACTGCTCTCCTTTTGCTCATGGCCTTCCTACCTGTCGATCTACCTTTCCCCTCCCCCAGGCGCCACTCACTCAAGTACCACCCCTTCTTCAAGGGCCGTCTCAAGGCTGTGCTTTCTGGCTGGCCCAGACAAACACGGGTCCCGGGCGGCCCTGCGAACGTGGCTGGCACCCTGGCGGGGACTCTGACCAGGACGCTGGTATCATCTGGGGGCCAGGTCCTGGCTCATAGCGTTCTAGCCCGGGAGCCTGATGGCTGGTTTCCATTCCCAGCTATGGGGACTTGGGCAATTGTCTCAATCTCTCCAAGCTCCTTTCTCAGTGTGTAAAATAAAAACAGGCAACCTGCTTTAGCCGGGGGAGTATGAGGTCAGCAAAGCAAGCTCTTTGTGCACTATGAAGTGCTGTGCGCTTGTGAAGTCTTATCCTGGTTTCTTTCATCATAGGAGAGCTTCTAAGTCTATGCCGGTTCCTGTCCATCCCCCCTTTCTGCCATTTCTTCAATTTTTCTGCATTGACTCAAATATTAGCAACAGATAGAAGAATGGTCAGCAGCTCAGAGCTGCCCCTGGGTCCCCGGCACTGCCCACATGCTTCATATGTGCCAACCCATTTAATCCTCACAATCACCTGGGAGCTGGAGAGCACTACCGTCCCTATTTTCAAAAAGTAGGGAACTGAAGCACAGAGAAGTCAAGTGACAGGTCCAAGGTCACAAAGCTTGTGTATGGCAGGGCTGGGGTTCAAAGCAGGCAGTCCTGGTTCCAGAGGCCAATACATGACATGGCCAGATGCCAGGTTTCTATTTTCAAGTCAGTTTGCTTGAGCATGAATTATTCATGGACACCAGCTGCATGCCAGGTCACAAATTGAGCCATGCCCAGGCCACCAGGGAGGAGATCCAGTCTGGGGCAAGAGTAAGGTAGCAGACTGGGCAGTCCACCCTTCCAGACCCCAGCATGTGGCAGATGCCGCTGGCAGCTATGTGCCCTTGGGCAAGAGGGTTCGCCTCTTTGAGCCTCAGTTCTCTTAGCTGCCCGGTGGGGACCCAATCCTGCCTCACATGGAGAACAAGTGGAGCAAGGCATCCAGGAGGTGCTCGGTCAGAGAGAGCGTCCCTTACCTCAGCTGCTGGAGGAGCTCCCCTGCGGTGGCCCATGTCTTGGCTGCCTGGAACTTGTCCATAGGGTACTGACTGCTGGGGACTGCCACGGCCTCATCCCTGAATGAATGACATGAAGTCCCACGTGAGGGGCTGTCCAGGGCCCCGTGGCCTCTTGGCCGTAGGCCCAGCCCAGGCCCCACCCCGCCCCCCAGATCTATTTCCAAACCTGTGCACCTGGTAGCCTCCCCTTCCCAGGCAGGGTGGGGACTTAGGAAAACTGAGCTACCAGGAATGTATTTTTAGCCTCAGAAAGAGGCAGCTGGGTGGCTGGCCTTCCCAGAATCTGGCCACCTGCACCTGAGTAGGGCTTTTTGCAGGGGAAACTGAGGCAGGGGCAACAGCTTGAGCCCTGGAGGAGGAGTTTTTTGTAAACCATCATTTGAACTGGAGCTCTGGCCTGGGAAGCCAGTTCCTGCTTTTCCCAAATGCTCCAAGTGGAGGAGGGAAGGAACAAAGTGCCCCCCCATTTAACAGATGGGAAGACTGAGGCCCAGGGGCAGTTAGGGGATTCGGCAAAGGCCCCCAGCAACTCTGTGACAACTCTGGGAAGGTGCCAAGGCCTCCCAATTCCAGATGTTGTTTCTCCGCAGAGCAAGCTCCAAAGTCCCCCGAGGCCTCAGATTGGAATCCAAAGTCAGGCGGGCTCGGTCAGACAGACCAAGGCTGAGAACCCAGCTCGCCTTCTAACTAGTGTGGCCAGACAGGACAAGTCTTGCTCCGTCTGTGGGCCTGAGCAGCCCCTACTGTCACAGGGGAGAGTCCCTCCCGCTCAGGAGTGGGGACGAGAATGCTCAGAAGCCCCCAGTGCCGAGCAGTGGGAGGGAGTCAGGGGTGACTGGGTGCTCACAGGAAGCCGTGCTGCCCGCCCCTCCGCTGGCCTGGGGCCCTGCGGAGCATGCTCACCCCCTACCAGCCCCTCTGCCCCTCTGCTGAGGCTCCTGGGCACCCTGCTCCCTGAGGGGGGGGGGGTCCAGGTGAGCAGCAGCCCCTGGCCCTGCAGGCTGGGAGCCCACCTACCATGGCCTTCGATGGCAGAAGGTGGCACAGGCGGGGTCCCCGGCCCTGGAGCACTCGCAGCGCCTTGGCAGGGAGCGGCGCCGGCGTCTTGGCGGGTTTCCCAGGCCGTAAGGCGCTGTCTGTCTGTGGGCCCGAAGCCAGCAAGGTAGTGGCAGGAGGGTGGAGGGAGGGAGAGAGAAAGAGAGAAAGGAGATTAGATAAACCCCGACCACGGGCGAGGCGGGACTGTCCACACTGCCCTCTGCGACAGCCCCCCATGCCACCAGGGTGGCAGGGAAAGGGTGCTGCCCCTGACCTCCAGAAGCCCTGCCACTGACTGTTGCAGAGGCCTCCACGGGAGCTGGGTGGCCCCGGACAAAACCCCTCCCTCTCGAGCCTCTGTCCCCCCCACCCCCAGGTTCAGCTCAGCCAGAGCTCCCAGCCTGAGGGGGGAAGGCTGTGGAAATGGTGGTCCCACTCTTGGTCAGAAACTGGGGAGACCATCCAATTCTGCTCCCCTCCCAGACAGGAACTCAGGCTGACAGAGCCAGGCTGGTCCCCCTGATCTCAAAGAACCCCTCTGCTAGCCCTGGAGGGCAGGAAGGTACCCCCCATTTCACAGCAGTGAGCAAGCACACAGGCTCAGAACTGGGCTGCCCTCACCGGACTTGGTTGGAGGGGCAACAAATGTGCCTTAGGGCTTGGGTTTTAAAATATTGTGTGGGGGTGGGGATGGGGCTGTGCAGAATCGTCAGGTGGAATTGATTTCCGAATCAGAGTTTGGCCAAGGCAGCCAGAGGGCAGGGCAGGGGACCCATGGCCCGCGGAGCAGCACCTGTGGGTCACCGAGCTAATTTTAGACAATGTGGTTGAAGTTGTAATGACTGGGAGGTCGATCCAGCACGCAGGGACTGGCAGGGTTCCCGCCCTGAGTGAGTGTTTGGATGAGGATTAGCTCCACACACGCTTACGTGCAGGGCTTCTCTTGCCTTTTGCAATTTGGGCAAGAAAAAAAAAACACAAACACACACAGAAACTTCAACTTGAGGTATGCAATAGCCTTGAGGCAGCAGGGGTGCCGGTGGAGCAGACAGCGCTGGGCTCCCACCCCGACTCCCCCAGGTGACACAGGGCAAGCTCCTCATCTGCCATTTGGGGACAGAAGCTGCCTCCTGGGGTGACTGGGGAGCTCATGAGATGGTAATGCACGTGCAGTGCTTGGCACAGGGCCTGGCTCTGTCAAGGCAAGGTGCTGCCATTCATTGTATCATTCTTGGAGAACAACGCCTGCATGGCAATCGTCTGCAATGCAGCATGGAAACCTGGGCCTGGGTTCTGCCATGCATGGTCTGGCATAGGGTCTCTGCCCTACCTTCCTGTGTGATCATGAGGAAGGCACCTAACCTCTCTGAGTCTCCGTGCCCTGATCTGGAAAAAGGGATCAACGCTTCCTAACCAGGCTATATAGTGAGATGCCACAGGAGACAAGTCTCTACAAGGCTTGTCAGCCCCCATGTGAGAGTGGAAACAATAATGGGCAACTATCGATATCAGCCCAATACCCCCATCTGGAGTCCCAAGGAGAGCCGGGCTACATCAGAGACTCCCCAGCATGTCAGCAACCCCCACTTAGCAGACCCCACCTGGCTCCCCACGGCAGCTCACCCTGGAGTGTTCACCCAGATGATGTCCAAGTGGCAGAAGTAGACGCACTCCTTGTCGAGCCAGGAGCTGCAGGAGCAACGTCGAGACCGCAGGTGGGCACCTCGGACACGGGGCAGGGGCACCGGCTGTTCTGGGGCCGCAGTGGCCTGGCCCTTCCCTGCAGGCGCAGGAGGGAGAGAGAGGCAAACAGGTGGGTCAAGGTGCCTGGGACAGCCTGGGCTGGGGGCGATCAGCCGGGCCCCTCCTCTTGCAGAACTGAGGAAGTTGCCGTTCTTCCTGCTTAGAAGCTCCGCTCTGCTCCGGGGGTGGGGGGAAGGCCGGGGCAGCCAAGTGGGAAGCGCCAGCCCCTGCCCAGTACCTGCTGCGCCGCTGCACTTGGGGAGCGCGACAGGCGCCGGGACCCCGCCCCCATACTACCCTAGCCGGCTTAGTGCGCTCAGCAGCCCCAGTGGAAGGCACCGGCGAACCCACCCAGAGGTTGCAGCGGCGGGCGAGGCCAGGTTGCTCACCTTCCTGCAGAGCCACGAGCAGGGCTAGAGCGATGGAGCACCAGGCGGTGGGCACGGCGACCATGGCGGCGGCGGAGCGCGAGGCTGGAGCGGAGCAGGCAGCGCCTGTTGCCAAGGTCCTGCCGCCCAGCCCGGCCGGGAGCGCAGTGACTCGGTGCCCTGCGCGCCGCCTCTTATAGCACCAGGCGCCCCGCCCCGGCCCATCCAGCCCTGCCCCATGCACCGGCGGGCTGCGCGCCAGGGACACCGCCTCCTTGCAGGCTCCCGGCCCGCCCTGCCCTCCGCGGGGTGCGGTGGGGGTGGGGGACGAGGGGGGAAGGCCCGGCTCCTCCCACGGAGCCAGGAGCACCCCTGGGAATCCTGGCTTGCCTGCAGCTCCCAGGGGCCCCACACAGCCCCACTGGGCTTCTCAAGTCACCCTCCCGAAGAGCCCCCAAGTCTCCTCCCCACCATCCCTGTGGTTGTTCTACAAGTTTTGGCCAGAGCTTGAGTTTGGAGTGGGGGAGATCCCATGAGCAAAACCTTTTCCACTCCTTGGAGGAGAATTCCTGGCTCGCCTGCCCCCTGCCACCAGGCTAGAATGCCCCTTCTGGAGCTCAGGGCTGTGTGGCTTCAGGCGGGTCAGAGCCCTCTCTGGGCCTGCTTTCCTCAGTAGAGGACACAGCTCACTCCTCTGACCAGCCCGGAGCTGCCCCATCCTCTCCTCACCCAGGAACGGTCCTCTCCTTCCCTGGCCCAGAGCCTGGGGACAGGAACCCTCCTAGTCCCTTTCGGAAGCTGCTCAGCTTGCAGCCATGGCCAAGGACATCCCTCCTGGGGTGTCCTGGGGACATCCCTTCTTTGTAAAAAGAGACCACAAAGATGCCCCTGTGGGCACTGGCGCAAAGCGGCCCTGGAGATGACAGCTGTCTTGGTTCACCTCAGTGGCTACTTTCTGCAAAAAAGGTGAAGAGGGTAGGCCTCCTGGGGGCTGGCATTCTGTTCCCAGCCCCTCTGCTGGCCCAGAAGCCAGGCCTCACCGGGGACAGGAGGGGTGCACTGGGTGCTGAGCTGAGCAGCTCTTGGCGGCTGCCCTCCCTCCCTGCCTGGCAACTTCTGGCCCCCCTTCTCCAGCCACAACAGGAGATGCCCACACATTCTTTGGAATTCCAGGAGCCTACGGCCCCGGTGCGTGCCTGAGTCACGGTGATCTCTGCCTCATCTCCCCAACGATGGCGAGGACAGATCACCAGGGTGGGCAGGGCCCAGAGGGCCTCCTGCTCAAGTAGGAGGCCTGGAGCGAATGAACAAATGCCTGGCTGGGCACTGTGGACATCAGGTCCTCACATACCAGGCTGCCCGGTTTTAGTTCCAATATTCAGCAGCTCTTTTGTCATTAGATATTTATGAAGAGTGAAGAGATAGCCCCAAAGGGGAAATTTTACTTCTTCCTAGGGCATGTGCAGTGCATGTGTGTGTGCGTGCACGTATGAGCACCTGTGTGTGCAGGTATTGTAAGATCCTGGCAAAGTCTGGCCAAAGTGAACAGAGGGAGATACCTGGTCAGCTTTGTCTTCCTTCCGTGAGGCTGGGCCAGGCTCGGTGGAAACAGGAACGAACCTTTCCTGAATGCCCACTGTGTGCTGAGGGCACTTCCAACGCCTCCTCACCCCCACGCCATGAGACAGCTGTTTTATCTTCTGCGTATCAGCTCTGTGATTGCCCAAGAGGAAGTGGATGCTCTGAGTGGAGCGGCCCGGTCAAGGTCACGTGACAGGGAGCAGCAGGGCCAGCATTAGAACCCGAATCTTGGTCTCAAGCAAACCTCAAGTGACTCCCAGGCAGTGCTCATTGCTGTCCCCCCGCACTGCACCTCTCTAAGAATTTAGAAGGGTATTTCTGGAATGAGGTGTGCAATGCTTTCAGTCATTTCTATTAGCCTCCGAGAGAATATAAATACAGAATTAAGCAGGGTTGGGGGTGGATGGAGAATTCAAACTACTGAACCATGAAGAGAAGAAAGAAGCAAAAGCAGGTCAGCAGGGAGCAGGAGGAGGGGGTTGGGGTAGGGAGGACAACCAGCAGGGGGGAGAGAAAGGCAGGTAGAGAGAGAGAGGGAAAACAAGGAAGCTGCCCCTAGCGAGAAAGAAATAACTCGGATTTGAGAAAGTAAAAGAGAAAGACCAGAGGGAGTGAGAGCGAAGGTTCTAACGTGTCTAATCTTTACACAAATGCAAAATGCCTGTGCAGGACAATAGGGAACCAGAGGCTCCAAGTCTGGGAAACATAATAGAAGAATTAAATGGACCTGGAGACAGGATCCCTCCCTGGTGTGAAAGGAGGATGACGACAGGGCAGGGGCAGCCGGCCCGGCCTTGCAGGGTCAGTGCAGGGAGCCGCAGCTTGCTGGGCTCTGGTTTCCCTCCTTCCCTGCCCTCAGCTCGAGCTGGGGCAGCAGGGCTCCCGTGAAATGGAGAGGCCTGCCCCAGGAACCTGAGTGAGCCCAGGTCTTATGGGATGAAATCATTCCGGGAACAGTGCTACCCCACCGGCAAGCGTTGGTTTCCAGGTAGAGAAAATTAAGCTTAGTTAAAAATAGCCAGGGCCACCCCACTCCCCACTCCCCAGCTCTCCCAACCCGTGCCATCCTCTGCGCCCCGACAGCTGCCTCTGCCCCTCCTGGCTGGCCTGGCCACACACTCTCTTTTCTCCTAGGTGACCCAGGTGCAGGGCCCTCTGTCCCCACTGCTCTGGCTTTCACCAATTACCCTACAGCTGCTCTCCCCAACCCTGACATGACCCTGCTACCTGCCTGGATGTATAAATACTGTGGTGAGAGGTGCAGGGATTCACCCAAGGTTCACCTGTCAAAATTCAGAGGGAGTTGTTTTGCACACAAAATAAGTTGCTCCCCTATTGCTTGGTACTAGTCCAATCGAAGAAGGAGAGATCTGGGGGAAGAAAGACTGGCAGAAGAGGGCAGTTTTGGTGTATTTCTGGGTGAGATGCCATGGGAGAAACTGCTCTTCTGGAAATCCTTTCCAATCTTCACTCCCAAGATGTTCCAAGTGGAGGAGAACTTGTTCAAAGCAGTGGTGGGACTGTGTATGTTCTATCGGCCCCTGAGCAAGCCCTGCCCTTTCCTGCACACCAGGGAAGCACTCCCAGGGGCCAAGCTGAGCCTGAGATCCTGGGTCCATTTGGGAAGGGCTTTCAGAAAGGATGCCCTTGTCCAGAAGGCTGGGGCACTGGGACAGGGCTAGGCCATCTCCCTCTGTACCCCACAACTCCCTCTATAATCCTGACACTAAGAGTAAAGAGGATTCCCCCGAGCCGCTGTCCAGCAGCCGTGGCCAATGCCTGGAGAGGAAAGATGAATAGGCATGAGGATCAAGGTCCTGGGAATGTTGTCTGGAAGGGGAGGGCTAGGCTGCAGCAGGTGCCTGGGGTCCCAGTCAAGGCCCTGGGCCAGGGGACTGTCTCAGCGCTGCCTTTTAAGCTATGCAGCTTTGGGCAAGCCCTGTCCCTTCTCTGGCCTTAGTTTCCCACCTTCCCTTTGATGGCTACAGCCCCTCTCAGCTTTGACAGCCTATGATGTTCAGAACCAACCTGACCCAAGCTAAGAACCCCCAGATGTAAGCCCTGCAGACTTGGTGGCTGCATGGCTCCTGTGCTTCTCTGGAACGCCCCTCATCTCCCAGTCACCACCTGGCCCCACCAGGTTTCTGAAAGTTCTGTCTGCAGTCCTGATGGAAGAAGGGACACGGTGTCTTGGTTGCAGGCACATTCCATACTGGCTTTGCAGAGTGAGCAGCTGGGAAGAGGGGCTGGCCTGGCAGAGATATCAGGACTCTGTAGGAAATGGGGGACTGTGGAGGGTTTGGCCCTGGGGCTGGCCTGGGCTGGGGCTTTAGGGACTGAGGGGCTCAGACATTCCTGTCCCATTCACCCCCTAAGCCGGGGGTTGGGGAGGTCCTCACTCTGGCCTGGGCCACTCAGCCTCAGGGCCTCTTCCTGGTGGGTGGTCTGGGCCTCTTGCCATTGGCCACGGCTCGCTCTGAGCCAGCAGGGCCCGTCACTGCCCACGACACGGTCCCCACGCTGGGTGTCCCCAAGGGCAGCCTCAGTTGGGCAGAACCAGGTCCTGGTCTGCAAGGCTTTCCTCGGAGGACACCTCCTCGTTACTTCTCCTCCTCCCTCCACCTCAGCCCGTTTGTTAGGATTTATATCTCCCAAAATAAACTGTACTTTAAAAGGAAGAATGCATGTGCCCTGTTTGTTATTAATCTAAGGAAAATCAGAACAGTGTCGGTGAGGCCAAGGAACTGCTGGAATTTCAGCTGGGAGCAGATATTGTTCAGTCAAGGTATGCTTGTCAGGAGGCCATGTGAGTCCTGTTCTGGGCTGTTTGAAACAAGGAAGGGAATCAGTGTCCCAGGATGGAAGTCTCTGGACTCCAAGTTTTTTAGTTACTGCCAAAATGGTAAGGACCTAATTCCCGACTTAGTTTTTTGGGGGATGGGGTACACAGCCGTTTATTGAGCACTTAAGATATTCCAAGCACTGTGTTATTATCTTGATTAAAATCAAAACACACCTATGAGATAGGTACTGTCATTTGTCCCTATTTTACAAATGAGGAAACTGAGGCTCAGAGGGAATAAGTGACTTGCCCAATGTGCCTCCACGTTGAACCCCACATGCCTCCAGTGTGCTGCCCATTCCCAACTCTCCACCCTGTTGCAGACTCCTCCTGCAGCCACTGTTTTCCAGGGACATTTCCTTTTTCTTAGTAGACAGAGAGCCCTATGCAGACTACACAAGTGGGGAGCACAGGAACAGAGGGAGGTTCCCAGCTGTGCCCATGGGGAACCTCCCTCCTAAGGTGAACAGCACATAGCTCATGCTAAGAGGCCAGTGACTGAGGTGTGGTCGCAGCCTGTAGGTAGGCATAACTGTCCATTCTCATCTCATTAGATTCCACAATAGACCTGGGGCCAGGCTAGGCTCATTATTCTCACTTTACAGATGAGGACCCAAAGAAAGTGACTCTTCCAATAAGCAAGAGCCAGGGCTAGAACTTTTCTCCATATACTCATCTGCTATGGGGCCAACAGTCTGTACCCAAGTCTATCCAATGATCCTCCCATCTACCTATCACCCCCCAGTCCAATTACCCATCTATCCACCCACCCATCCATCCATCCTTCCACTCACTCTTCCATCCTTCTATCCATCCATCATTCAACCAACCTCCCAGGCATTACTCTCACTATCCTTCATGAGAGGAGGTTGGAGAGGTCAGAAGGGTCAAATCTTAAAGAACTTTGGATGGCACATTATGCTTGTCCTGGAAGCACTGTTTTGGTTATCTTGGTGAGAGGCATGTCTCCCCACTGAGACAATGAACTCATTGAGACATGGTCTCCTCTGGAATCCCCATCCCAGGGCTTAGCTCAGACCTGGGCACATGGTCTATGTCAAATGCCACAGCAAGTTGGCATCATCTCCCCAGACAAAGCCCAATGTCTTTACCTGGAAACCCCTTCTAATGAGGGAGGGCATGTCCCTTTTCCTTCCTGATGCTGTCTTCAAATGCTCTGATGATGAAGATTTGAGATAATCTTTAAGAAAAAAAATCAGGCAGTCAGAGATGGAAGGGCCCTTGGCCTCTACCCAGAGGAGGAAACCGAGGAAAAATGCCAGAAGGGGCCCTGCCAGGCCTGGATTTATCTGAGAAACTGGGATCCTTGGACTCTTCCTTCTGAGGCCTGGGCCTCTGCACTTGGAGGGGCTGGAACCCCAACGTTCTCCTCCATCCCACTGCCACCACCAGCCAAGACATGTCACTGGTATTTTTTCAGTCACACCCACACAGTTGCCTAGAACCCATGTTTTCAAAGGCGTGCCCGGCACCCCACCAGCAGGCCGCCTTTCCCCTCTGGGAAGGGGTGAGCTACCAGGAGGCTGGGCCTGGCTGAAGTACAGCACTTCATTCTAGAATTAAATGTCAGCTAAAAATAAGTGCCTGGTGACGGGATCATCTCGCTTGGTGCCCAGCAGGCAGGTGGAGGCCAGGGTTCCCGCAGTGATTTCAGTTGACATTCCTGAGCAGAGGTGTGTCTGGGATACCTCCTTGCCTAAAGGCGTTGACCTTCCTGCCCAACTCCTGGGAATCCTGAGCCATGAACGACCCAGAAGCAGTGTAACTAGGCTCTGGCAGGCAGGAGGGCGGTCAAGAGCTGAGGTAGCTGCCTGGGGCTGGCTAAGGGTGTGGGGGTGAGTCAGGGGCTAGCCTCCCCCTGGAGCCCCTGAGGCTTGACGGATCCAGCTGCCAGCTTCAAAGCCTGTGACTCAGGCCCAAATCCCTTACCCATCCCCTAGGGACAAGTGCCCAGCACTGTGCCAAGCCAGACAGAGTGAAGGTCAGGGGTCGGCCAGCCTGGGGTCTGGTTCTGCTGCTCACTACCACATGACCACAGGTCCATCATGGTTTAACCTTCTTGAGTGTCAGAAGCCACATCTGTCAAAGGCATCTAGGAAGAAAAATTCCACCTCCCAGCCGCTGGGAGGCTTCGTGATGGAGTCAGGGAAAGGCCTGGCCCACTCCCTGGCACAGAGAGGGCCCTGTTGGTCAGCCTTCCATTCTCCCTTCCTGACCCTGGCTGCAGCGTGCACATGGGCCTCGTGGTGTGGACACTGTCCTGGAAAGGGTGGGCGTGTGTGAGAGAGAGACTGACAACAGGATTGCCATCCTCATGCCACAGGACAGTTGCCCACCAACTTGGACTGCACAGTCTCTCCAAGAGCTAGCAGCTTCCCTGGCTCGCTCCTCTCACTCACATCTTCTTTGGCTAATGCCACACTGTACGGGAAGTGTGTTGAGATCTGGGAGGCTTCTGGGCTAAAGCTGCCTTCCTATAAAACCAGGCTTCAGCTGGAACTCTGGCCGGGGCCTGGCCTAGCAGCAGGGGTAAGCATCTTGCCAAGCCCAAGTGCCCACCCTGGCATCTGGACTGCTTGGCGTCTGACCCTGAGCTCTCTTTCCAGCTTCATCCCATCAGTGCCGTTCTGCGTGCCCCAGGCTTTAACTCACCAGGACACGGTGCTTGCCACCCCCAGAATACACTGCAGAATTTACGCCTATGCCTCTGTGCAACCCTCTTCCATTCTCTACTTCATTTATTCTGCCCATTCTTCAAGGCCCTTCGTAAATGCTACCTCTCCCAGGAAGCCTTCCCAACTGCATCCAAGATGTGGGACTTAACCCTCATCTGAATGCCCATATCTCTTTCATTTAGAGATACCTCTGGCCAGGTCTTATCTTGCTTCTAAGACCAGCCACTGCTAGGGCTCAGATTTTGGTTTCAGGTTGAGCTAGCTTTGTACCCAAGATCCATTTCTCACTACATGTGCTTTTCCTTCTTTGAGCTTCACATCCCAGTTTCTTCTTCTGTAATATGGGTATAACCATGGCAACAGGGCTGTGTGAGGATTAAATGAGCAAGAGCTCAGTTGGTGGTGGTCATCATGAGTATTGATCATATCTAATTACAGACCATAGGAACACATTTAATCTTTACTGCAAGGAACCTTTGAGGCATGTCAACAGCACCGTTTTGTAGATGGGAGTTTACACTAGGAAAGATTGGTGACTAGACCAGGTATTAAGTGGTAGAGTTGGGGTTCTGTGGGACCCCAGGTTGGTGCCATTTCCACTGCCCCTGCCTGTCTTCCCCGCTGCGACCTCCCCAACCACCTAGCCCATGGCCAGACGGCAGGCTCAGCAATCACATGTTGGACAGTCCATGGGAAGACAGCGAGGCTGGCCTCCTGGTGTCCATTTTTCCTCCAGTGCCCCCAGCTCTTTGGCCACAGGAGCTGCTCCTGGAGCCTAACTGGATGAGACACAGACAAAGGCCTCACAGGCTGGTAGCGGCTCAGCTCAGTGTTTCCCGCCGAATGTTCCAAGGAAAGCACTGGAGGAAGGTGGAAGTCTGTTGTCAAATGAGTTTGGGAAGCTGGGTTTCCAGGAGGGCTTCTGAGGGACTTTGGGGGGCAGATGAGCCCTGGGGGTCTCCCAGAGGACCCTCTCTGGGACCAGAAAGTGAAGATGACTTCAGTCCAGGGAGGCGGCTCCCAGGCTGGGAAAAGGCGAACGTGGAGTTGCAGGCCTGGGTCCAGCTGCCCGCTGGGTGGCCATAGTCAGGCAGCTTCCCCCAAGCACCAGTGCCACCCGCCATGGAATGAAAGGGGACGGCAAAGTGTGAGGGCAGCTGGGGCCCAGACAGACCTTTTCTGAGAGCCTTCTCCCCCGAGGAAGTTTGGTGCTCGGCCTGCAGAGGGTGCTCCGGGGCTTCAGTTTCCCAGGAGCCCTTCTCTGCTAGGATTCCTGTATCAGTGGAAGAAATTGGCCTTCTACTCTCCATCTCATCACTCCCCAAACCTTGGCCTACCATGCATCCAGCTCTTTAAGAGTTAATCACAGCTACTGTTTACTGAGCACTTACCAAGCACCAGGCACTGTGCAAAACACTTGAGGTATATCACAGGATCATCACGCAGGAGGGCACTCATTATTATTCTCATTTTAAGATGAAGAACCTGGGGCTCAGAGAGGTGAAGTGGCTTGCTTGAGGTCACACAGCCATTTGAACCTAGGTCTGCCTCCTTACGGCTGTGTCTAAACCACTATGCTGGCATATATGATCCCATCAGGAATACTCATGGGATGCAGCTTATGGTTATTATCTGGGTTTTTCAGATGGGGCAATGAGGGTAAGACATCCAAGGTCACCCATTTAGCAAGGAAGGAGCTGGGCGTTAAACCCAGGATTAGTCTGAGCCCTTGGCCTGAGTTCTCAACCTCAAAGCTGGATTTTCCTGTGAGGATTAGAGGGTCTCAAAAGCAGGTTCTGGGGATGGATCTCAGGGCTTGAGTTTGAGGGTAGCAAGAAAAGTGCCCCTCTCCCTCAGCCTGGCCCCTGGGCTGGGAGCAACAGGAACTCTGGGAGCCTGGGGGAGAGGACTAGGCTGTTTACGCAGAGAGCAGGGTGCTGGGGTGGTGAGGTGAGCAGTGACTCAGGGTGGGAGGCCCTGAGCCGGCGGGCAAGCAGTGGGGGCGGCTCAGGCCAGGCTAGGCCACTGATGGGGTTCCCTGGGAGGAGGAGGTTTGGGTAAGGCAAGGGCTGAGTCACGACAGCGAGATGGGACCGGGAACTGGGATGGCCCGATGACCTCACACTTTCCTTCGGGCCTGGCAAGGAGCTGCTGGCCCAGGCGGGCCTGGTGGGCCCGGCCGGGAGGACAGACACGCCCCTCCCAGGCTGCCCATAGCCAGGGGGTGTCTGTGAGAGCAGAGGGTCTCCCTTCAAGCTCCCCGAGGCCTAGTGCTGCTGCAACCCCAAAACATTGCCCGATCAGGGAGGCAGCTCGCTCCACCATCTATGCTGTGGGAACCGGGGCGAGCGCTTTCAGCTCTCTGAGCTTCAGCTTCTCCTGGGCACTGTGGGCGCACGTGAGGATCCCCTGAGCCAGGACAGCAGGGGGAGCAGGGGGTAGCCATCACCAGCCCAGAGCCCCCCGGAGAACGGAGAGGCTATAGGGGGTCGGCCCGACTCCCCTGGCTGCAGCTCCACCTCCACACACCAGGGTCCTGGCTACGGGCTGCGCGGCCTTGGGTGAGGTTCTTAATTTCTGGGCCTGGGTTTTCCCTCATGTCAAATGGAAATAATAGCCCCTCAAAAGGAGGTGGAGGATGATACTGCGGTGTCTCTAGAAGCTACCACACCTTCTTTGGCCAGATATTGGGGAGGAGGAGGGCAGGACCCATTCCTCTGGGACCAGATGTGGTGGGTGAGCCGCCACCATGTTTGCCTGGGAGATCCCTTGACAGACCTGTGACACCACCGCCTGCCCCCACCCAGCACTCTCCAAGGTTGGTGCAGAGAGGGTTAGGGTTACCCAAGGCCACACAGCAGTCAGCTGAATCAATCTACCAATCAAGAGGAGGGGGCCTTTATCTCCCCAGATAAGAGGCCCTGAGTGGGCCTGGATGGCTTCGTGGCCTCAGATTTGGGTGAACCCCAGGGGGTGGGGAGGGGAGAGGCAGAGCTGGGCTGGCTCAGGCCGACCAGATAGCAACCCACTTCTCCTGCTCCCTCCTCGGCCCAAGTCAGCCAGGGGCTGAGGCTGCCTCTGAGTTCATCAGCTGCCCACCCGCCTGCTGTCCAACCTTGGAACCCAGGCCTCGGGCACAAGGGAGGTCTATAATAATGACAGGGTGATCATGACAGCTGTGTGGGGAGCTGGGCTCACGTGCCAAGCACTCTCCCTGCCTTCATTCATCTGATCCTCTGAACAGCCCTGGGAAGCAGGCAGGGTAGGGCCTGGGAGGGAGGTTCAGAGAGGCTGTATCAGGTGCCCAAGGTCACACAGCGAGGGACAAGAAGAGACCATGTGTTGAACCCTCTCTGTGTCAGGCCTGGGTCTGCATCTGTGGGTCTCTGGCCCAGCTGGGGTTTGGCAGAGGGGCCCCAAAGGCATCAGTATTTACTTGGGATGGGGAGCTGGGAATGTGGAGGGCCTGGGAGTGGAGGCTCTAAGCCTAGGGACAGTGTACTCTGTGCCTGGCTCTATGCTGGCCTAAAGCAAGGGATAGAGAAGGAGCTGCAGGTCCAGAAGAGCACGTGCCTGCCTCTCTGCCTGGAGGGTCAGGAGGACTTCCAGCAGAGGAGACATTTGAGCACTGAAGGCCAAAAAGCATTCCAGGCAGAGGGAAAGGCCCAGGTAAAGGCCACTAGGCTTGAAGGGGCATGGAGTAGCCTGGAAGCTAAAGGGGAAGGCTGGTGGGATTGAGTGGTCCGAGAGGAAGTTGGATAACAGACCACAGGGGCCTTGAACGGCATGCCGAGGAGCTAACCTTTTCCTGAAGTCTGAGGAGAGTCAGCAGGAAAAGGTGGGGTGGGGTAGGGGCCTGGAATGCTGTGGACAGCCCAGACTGGGGTGGGACTCAAACCAGTCCTGGCTGGGGATGGAAGGAAGCTCTCGGGAGAGGCCCAGGCAGGAGACGTCACAGCCTGGGGAAGGGCTGCCCGGTCTGTCCCGGCAGGCCCCCTCGTTCCTGCAAACCCAGGGCAGGTGCCTGACCCCACACCTCACAACTCCAAAGAGCTCCACGCTCTCCCAAACCAGGCTGCAATGGGGAAAGAGGCCAGGCCTGGTGCGGGATCCGGGCACGGGCCCGCCCCCTGCCTCCATGGGCCCTTTGGGGCGCAGGCAGCTCAGTGCTCCCCGAGCCCCTGCGGCCCTAAGGAGGCACATCCCAGCATAGGCCGGCCTGGTCGGGGTTCCTGGACTTAGCCTGGCCCCTCTGGACTTCCCTGCTGTCCTCGGATGGCTCCAGGCAGTTGAGGACCCAGGTCTGTTGAACTGAACATGCCTTTTTTTCTCTTCCTTCCGCTCGTCTTACTTGCACCTTCACCTGTAATTTCCCCAACAGCCCTGGAAGGCGCTATTCTGCGGGCACCCACATAAAGGATAGGCTTAAAAGAGGTGAATGGAGGGACAAATGGCACATCTGGGGGCACCACCAATCCCGTCTCAACCACCAAGGGGAAGGGGGGTGCAGAGAGCACCCCGCACATCAGACGCTGCACAGTGCACTGTACCGCGTAGGGGATACCCGTGGATTCTGCAACCTCAGAGCTCAGGCTCAAATCCTAGTTTATAAGAAAGTTTATAAATCCTAGTTTATAAGAAAGCCACTGTGTGTGCCTCAGCTTCCCTCTCTGTAACCTCTCCGTGCCTCAGTTTCCATACCTGTAAAATGGGAATAATAATAGTACCTTCCTCACAGGGTTGGAGCCAAGATTAGATGAGATAATCCACGCTGAGTGGTGCCTGGCACGTGGGGAGCTCCGAATCTCAGCTATCTCCATGCCTGACAGCGGGGCCACCCCCATTTGGCTTTCGGGGAAACAGCGCAGAGACAGCAGTGCCCTCCGGCAGTGATTCACTCCGCCCGCCCCCTTGCACCCTGCTCATCTCCCCCTCCCCCCGCACCCCCCCACCACGGGCCCGCCACCCGACCCTCCCCACCCATCGAGGGGGCCGGCGGCGGGGCGCTCTCGCTCCTTCCCTCACGCCTGTTTGGGGAAGTCTTCGGGCCGGGGCCGAGCCCCAGCGGCCGCGGCGCCGTGGAGCGGGTGAGCAGGCGGCGGCCCGCGCTCGGCCCGCCCTCACCTCGCGACCAATTTTGGGCAAAGCCGCAGCAGCGGCGGCAGCGCGCTACGTGACGGCTGTGAGTCAGGGCGCAGGAATGCGCAGGACGCTTTGTTCCTCGCTTGGCGAAGGAACGTGCCGGGGCCGGGGCGCGGCGGGGCCTGACATCACCGCGCGGGCAGAGCGGCCACGTGCGGGTCCCCGCCCCCCGCAGCGGCCTCAGCAGCAGCCTGGACTGGGGGCCTTGGCTCCCGCTTGGGGGAGAATGGAGCCTCCTGGAGGGGCCTGCTGGCCCAGCCCAAACTCCAGGAGCCCTTAAGGACGCGGACCCCTCCCCAAGCCTCAGCAGTGGCTGGCATCCCAAGCCCCCTGTGGGGGCCAGAGGGGAGTAACAGCTGGAAGAAGGGCCACCAAGGGGGCAGGAAGGCAGCTCCCTGGAAGGGCCAGGGACCCAACGGAGACCTCCCCTGGCCTGGCCAGGGCAGCCTCTTTGGGGCTGGTAACCAGCTTCTCCACACCCAGGCTGGTATGGGAGAGGGAGGGCCCGTGTCCTCTTCCAAGCCCTGTCTTCAGCTTGCCCAAGTCACTCCCTCCTTGGCCTGGGTCTGCCGGGCTACAAGTGGGGTGACACTCCATCTTGCTCTTCCCCAGAGTTTTGTGGGTAACAAGATCTAAGATTAGAAGTGCCTTGGGAAAGGAGGGCCATGGCCTTGAGAAGTCTTTGGAAACTACAGAGGGCAACACTGTGACGTTTTATGAGCCAGACTATGTCTGGATCTTTCTAAATATGATGCCATCGAATGCTCAGAACAACCCGTTGTGGTGGGCATTTCCATAAATTCGCTCTGAGAGGTGAAGTCATCTGCCCCAGGCCCACAGCTCGCGCCTGGCAGAGAGGGCGGGGACCTGGGCAGGCTGACTGCGCCCTCCTCCTTCTAGAAGGTGGCAGACCCTCCCTCCTGGCTCGAGTACAGGCTCAGGCACCCGGGTAGCTGGGTGTTGCTGACGTGGCCAGCCCTGGTGAGTGGAGTGTGAAGTCCTGAGACTCTACTTCAGGCTCTTCTGAGGGTAGCTGGGGTCAGAATCTCTCCTGCACTGTGTAGCCTTGGGCATGTCATTTGCCACTTGGGGCTTCCTGTGACTGTACTTTCTTCACATGGCGGATCCCATTTTTGTTTCCCCATCCCTTGGGGGCAGAAACCAAGCAGCCAAGACTGTCGGGAGGAGCTGGAGGGTACAGGCAGGGTAGCCAGTGGGTCTGCTGGGAGAGGCCTCCGGATGGAGCATTTCCGTGCACTCCCTCCCTCCCTCTGCCTTCATCTGCAAGCTCTCTGACACCCGGGCAGAGGGCCCCAGGGTCCCAATCAGCAAGCAGACAGGACTGGAGCCTGGGGGCTCCAGTGGGCCTGGAGGCTTTTGACAGGAGGCCACCTGTGTCAGCCCTGGCTGCGGGGATTCTGCAATTGGCAGGTCCCCATCAGGGTCCTTGCAGCCTGGCCCCTTGCTCAGTCTGTTTTGGAACTCTCTGGTTTCTGTCCTTGTTAGGCTATATGCTCTATGGGGGGAGATAGGTGATGATCTCCTACCCATGCCAAGGGTGCCTGACATTGCAGAGGCCTTGTTCCCACTGTAGGGCCCACCCTCTCTTGGTACCCTGCCGTGGTCCCCACCCAGCCTCAGCTGGCATATGAGGCCTGACTTTCCTGCTGGCTCTGAGGCAGGCCCCCTCCCTGTGGGGTGGTTTTACTGATAGGGAGCACAGCTGAAGCCTGGGGAAGGTTGATGCTGCAGACCCCACCCTCACCTCCCCAAAGGCCTCTCTCCTACCTGTGGCCAGAGGCCCCTGCATTTGGGGCAGTGCCTTTTGCTCCACCATCAGCACTTAGGCCTCAACTGCACGCCTCTCCATCAGCGTATGAAATGCACACGGAGGTGGGAGCCCATGTGACAGAGTCAGATGGCACCGGGACCTTGGGTAGGCCATGCAGCCTCTCTGCGCCTCAGAGTCCTCACCTGCACCTGGGCTGCAGGCTGCATTTCATAAGCATCAGGGAGTTAGTGGATGCAAACGCCTTAGCACCCAGAGGCTGTCAGGCCGGCAAGGAGCCTAACCGCTGCCGGAAGAGTTCGCGTGACTTCCATGTCATCTCGGTCATCTCCCTCCCCTTGACTTGAGTAAGTGACAGCATTTGTCCTGTCCATCTCCATGGTCACAGATCCCTCTAGTTCCCCGGGGAGAATGACCACACTGCCTGGCCCCTCATAGCTCAGACCAGGCCTCCACAGCCTAGAACGAGACAGAGCCCTGTCGCGGCCCTTGCAGCAGAGCTGGGTGCAAAGAACCTGCTCGCGTCAGGTGGGGGCCAGCGGTCTCTGAACACTCCTGGAGGCTCCGAGGCCACGGGGTGACAGGGGAGACTGGAGCGAACAAGTGTCTGCACGTGCCCCTCCTCTCTGCACAATTCCTGGCACCCGAAGGCCCCACCTCGGCCTGGCACGCCTGCCCGGATTCCTACGCGTGTGGTTTCCCCTCGGCCTCTCCCTCACGTCCGCTGGCAGCGCATCCCCAGCTGTCTGCATTCCTCCACCACGAAGTCCTTGGAGCCAGGCCTGGCTGGGACACCCCTGAGTGTGGGAGCGTGCATGCTGGCGAGGATGTGCAGGGACACACCTGCGCGCACCTGCCCTCTGTGCCCAGGCAGGGTGTGCGTGGCTGTGCCCCTGAGAGTCAGGCAGGGTAATGGCATGTGTGTATGTCTGCAGGGACAGGGATGTGCTCGGGAGGTCTGGACGCCCGGGTGGACAGGCATGAGTGCTGGGGGGTGGGGGAGGGAGCCTATGAGGCCCCGTGGACAAGGACCTGTGCCCGTGCACTGGTGGGGCCGTGCATGTCTGTGTGAGGCCGTGTTCCCAGGTGGCTCATGGTCCTCACCCTGGGAGCTCTCTCAGACCAAGCTCAGGGCCACTGTGAAGCTGTAGGAAGCAGAAGAAGGGGGTCAGGATGCGCTCAAGCATGGCGAGCCCATTTGCTGGGCTGTGCTGGCCACTGCCCACATATTCCCCTATTTAGCCCTCCTTCCAGTCCCAGGAGGGAGCAGGCAGAGAGGAATGTGTTCTTCATTTGAGGCACAGAGCAGGCCTTTCACTTGCCTGAGGTTGCACAGCCTGTGAGTGGCCGAGCTGGGTTCAAACCATTGTCTGCCTGACTCTGGTGGGCAGGGCAAGGAGGTGGGGTCGCTGCTGCAAGGTGGCATCTCAGGGCCCGGTGTTCCCCTGCAAGGCCTCTTGCATCCTGGACACCACCTGCTTCAGCGGGATAGCAATAAGGTCGCAGGTAGTGTTTTCTCTGTGCCAGGCCCTGCTACAAGAGCTTTGCATGCATGTAGGACCTCACCTAATCCTCAATAGCCTCATAGGAGGCAGAGGCTATTACAGGTGCACAGATAGGTTAAGTAACTCGCCCAAAGTTCCCCAGCTGACCAGTACCCAAACCAGGACGTGAGCCATGCAGTCTGTCTTCAGAGCCCACAGGTCTAACCTTCCACAAGCTGCTCCAGCCAGCATCTCCTTGGGCATGAGACCCAGTCTCACCCCCTTTCTGCTGGGTGATCCCCAGCTCCATCCTACATGCAGGCACAAGGAAATCGAGGACTCACCAGCCCCCTGCCTCACCTATGGACTGGCAGAGTGCCTGGGCCTGAAAAAGTTGGCTCCTAACATCCAGCCCAGCTCTGGATTTGCCGGCTGCCAGCTTGCTATGTGGCTTCAGGCAAACACCCTGCTCTCGCTGGGCGGCAGTTTCTGTCCCGCCCCCAGAGCCAGCAGCTAGGAAGGGCTGTCCTGAGGTTTCCAGGCGCGGAGTCCTGGGAGGAGGCGGGGCAGCCTGGCAGCGGGCGCTGCGTGGGCAGGCGGGTGAAGGTGAGGCTGGGCCAAGGCTGAAGCCAAGGCCCGGGAGCCGGTTTTCCCAGGCTGTGTCTGAGTAATCCTGTGTCTATATTTATCTCCTTTCTTGGGTGAGCAAACAGAGTCCCATGCCAGCCACCCCCCATGTCGGCACGTTTCTCTCACCTGCCAGGTGGCCCTAGAGAGTACCGCAGTCTTGGCCCCAATTTCACTTGGCCCACGTAGGACAGACAAGGATGCTCTAACCCAGTGCTTCTGTGACTAATCTAATTGTCGGTGGTGGCCGGGGAATCGCCAAACCTGGTAGCTGCACACTTGGTCCCTATGGCAATAGCCTGGGGAGCGGCGGGGCACTGGGAGGTCTGGGAAAGACCTATTCTGCTCAGGAACAAAGGGTCCTCTTAGCGCGGACACCTGCTTCTGCCGCCCCAGGCCCAGACCCCAGCAATGACACTGGGCACACACAAAGTCCACAAGGAGATACATATGTCCCGGGCTCCCACGTGCATCCATTTACGCACACCCCTAATTCTGAGGGGTGCATGCAGCCCCAGATTCAGGCTGTATTAGATGGGTCACAATTCAGACCCAGGGGAGATCCCAGACACTAACTTTGCTGAGACCCTTCCCAGAGGTGGAGTGGACAGGGAAGGTGGCCTGGACACAGAGCAGATGCTGGGCACAGAACGGCCTTGTTAAGAGATGGCTTAGCCCAGAGCAGACCTGGGCTCCGTGGATGCTGACCCCAGCCTAGATCCCCGCTGCTGGCCGGATGCCTGCCCCGACTCTGGCCTCTGCCCTGGCTGTGCCACCTCCCTGACCTTGGAGAGCCCTGGGCCTGGTGCACGTGCGCTGCAGCCCTGCCTGCTCTCAGGCTGGATTAGGCAGAGTCCGAGGACGTGCTGGGCGGGCAGGCTCAGGGACGGGTTGGGTGCTGGCGCTGGGGCTGCCTTATGCTGGCTTGGGACTGGGCCACGGCAAAGCCTTGTATGGCTCTGCCAGAGTAGCTCGGCCAGCGGCACCCATTGGCTGGGCTGGCACTCCCAGCCGGGGCTGCCCGGGGCCCCAAGCCACGGTAACCAGAGCTGCCAGGAGCTGGTGGATTAGCATGCCCGCCTGCCCGCCTGCCTGCCCACCACCAGAGCTGCTCTTTTCCTTTCCTAAAAAGGCAGAGCCAGGTGGTGGGGGAGGAGAGACGGACAGTTGCACTCAGGCCTTGGGTAGAGGGGAGGTGGGGGCGGCGTGTAGGTGGCGCTGCTGCATGTTCGGGAAGCTCTGGCCTCATGCCAAGCTCTTCCCGGCTCTGGACATTGGTTTTCTCACCTGTCAGAGGGGGTGGTTGGCAGCTGGTCTTCCTAAGGTGCCTGGGGTCTGGGTGGGACTGGGGGATGTCTCTGCTGGAGACCCCAGCCCTGGCTCAGGTTCCAGGGCTGCTTCGTAGCAAAGAAGCCCAGATTCTCCTTCCATAGAAAGTAAATGTTTCCCAAATGTGGGGACCCGGTTTCACGTCTCGGCTGGGCTGCTTAGCACTTTGGGACCTTGGGGAAGTATCATCACCTCTCTGAGCCCCAGTTTTCTTCCTCTGTAAAAGGAGAAGGTGGCAAGTCCCCTTCTCCCAGAGTTCATGAACAAATGCCCATGGCAAGTCCCCCGCAGTGCATTCGGTCTACACCCCTCAGCTGCCCTCTGTCCTCTCCCCGACTCTCCCTTCTTCCCACTTTTTTCCTCCTTCCCATGCTCCTCTCTGCTCACGCCCATTCCAGGCTTGCGTGGCCTTCTGAGGCCATCCTGCCTGCAGTGGCCTGTCTTTGGGAATCTGTAGGACAGAGCGTGGTCTCCAGGTTCTGAGCCCAGAGTAGGCCCAGGCTGAGGGGTGAGGGTGGGACCCTGCCTTCTGCAGATACGGATCAACCTGGATGGGGCCCCAGAGGCCCCTGGACTGGGACCCAGGCAAAGGCTGAAGCCTCAGTGGTGACAGGCATGAGCCAAAGCCCTCCTGCGGCTCTGGGTCAGGTGTCACTGGGCTCCGTGACTCTGCCACTTGCTCAGGGTGTGATCTTGGACTGTCCTCTTCATCTGTAAAATGGGGATAGGCACCCCGTCCCTTCCCACTCCCAAAGGGAAAGTGCTTCATGAACTCCAGATAGCGGCCTGGGGGCCTTGGGCGGGTGATGGCCCTTGGGCCCAGTGTTTGCCAGGGTTCCCTAGGGAAACAGAACCGACAGGAGATAACTGTAGATTATGTGATTTTACATAATTATCTCATGCAACCCTGGGAGTGCACAAGTCCAATTCCACAGGGCAGTCTGCAAGCCAGGGACTCCGATGAAGGTTTTCGATGACTTCCCGGGAGAAGCTGGCTGGCTGAAGTCGAGAGGGAAGTTCGCTCTTCTGACCGCTGAAATCATCGCTTCTCCTTTTAAGGCCTTCCGCTGATCGGATGAGATGTCTCTCTTTGCTGAAGGCAATCTCCTCAGTTGCTTGTAGATGTAATCAGCCATAGATACAATCAATTCACTGATGATTTAAGTCTACAAAATGTCTGCGCAGTACAATTAGGCCAGTGCTTGCTTGACCAAACAACTGGGCACCATAACCTGGCTAAGTTGACACATAAGCCTGACCACCACACGCCCTGTGGCTGGAGGTAGGGGTGGCTGCCCCTTCCAAGAATTCACAAGCACTTTGCATGCTCTCAAGTACTGGCATCCCTGCTTTGGTGCGAGCTGGTTGGTCCTGGCGCCTGTAGCCCCTGGCTCAGGCACCCAAGGTGGCTTCCAGATGGTGCTGTTGAGAAGCCAGGCAGCTGCTGGAGAGCAGCCCCCCTGGGCCCTTCCCCCTGGGCCTGTCCGCCCCCCCCCCCCATGTGGGCCTGTCCTGCTCCCTGGGCCTGCCCACCGCCCCGCCCCCCCACCCCCCATCCCCGGCCTGCCTGGCCCACCCCCACCCCCCAGTCCTGCCCTGCCTGCACCGCCCCCTGCTGTGGGCCTGCTCGGCTCCCCCCCCCCCCCCCCCCCCCCGGCCCTGGGGAAGAAGCTGAGCAGCTGCAGGGCCAGGGGAAGGGAGGAATTTGGGGGTTTCCTGGAGGGCTGCTTTGGAGTCTGGAGAGGGTTCTAGACCCCTTGAGCCAGCGGTGTACCTTGTGCTGGCGAGGACCCCTTTGGCGCCTGTTTTCTCCTCTGAAAATGGGTAGTGGCTTTCCTTTCGTGGAGCTATTGCAAGGACTTCAGATAGGGTTTGTGAGATGCTCGGCCCAGGGCCTGGCACAAACCAAGCGCTTCTTCTTCTGGGGCTGCTCGGGGCTCTGGGAAGTGCCCTTTAACCCTGGGCTGGACTGAAACTGTGCTCCCCCTGAGGACTTGCTCCTAGGCAGCTCCACAGTGGCTCCTCATTGTCCCACACCCCAAGATTCTAATGCCAGATGCCACTTTGCTCTCTAGGGCTTCTTCCAGATCATTCTCTTTTCCACCTCCAGTAGAAATCCAGCTCCTTTGAGGCCCATGCGATCAGGCCCATACCTCTCCCCTTCCCCATTGCAGACAGCTGTGCCTCTCCTGGCGCTTCCAATTCTGAGAAGTCCTGGTCTTGTGTGGTTGTCTTTAGGGCTGTTTCTAAATATTCCTGTTCTCTTCCCTGAGGCAATGTCATGTGACTTGCTTTGGGCAATGAAATCTGAGTGAAAGAGATGTTTTTTGTTTCTGGGTAGAAGCATTTAAATGCCAGTGCAAGGCGCTACAGTACTTTCCTTTTCTCTGCCTCTGAGGTCACAGGAGCACAGGATGGGGCCTTTATCAGCCTGGGTCCCTAAGCTATGAGAATGGATGAAATTCCCGATGACCCACATTGGACACATAGCAAGGGCAAAAGAGAGACCTTTGCTGCATTTAGCCCCTGAGTTTCTGGGGTTAGTTGTTTCTGTAGCATAACAGAACCTATCCTGACTGATATGCCTTGGCTCACAGCCCAGGTTTCCACCTATGCCCTGCAGTTATCAGGGATGGCCTCCCTGACCACTTCCCACCCACTCAGTACCCTGGTCTCTCCGTTCCTGGCCTCTTCATCTCTGGCAGCATTCTCCTTCACTGCACCTCGGCCACCCACACCTGTGGTTGACACCGCCTCCATCTGGACTCTGTAATAAGGAATTAAGAACTCACGTTTTCTTCTCTGCTCTCATCCAAACCCCCAAGCACTGGGCCCCTGGAATTTCTCTGCATCAGCTACCTGTTTGCTTCCTTCCCCACCGATGGATTCAGCAGCCCATCACCACACCCCATTCACCTGCCAATTCCCTCAGCTACTGCACTCTTCAGTCCTTCTGTCCCATAGCCTGGCAAAATCCCCTTCCTGGGTGAATCTACCTGGCCGCCTTCCCCACGCCCTCAGCACGGCTGCCGAGTGCTGCTGCAGAAAGCCAGGCAGGTGTGCAGGTGCACAGCAGTGTGCTGTGCAGGCTGCGTGCCTTGCTCCCTTGGTCAGCTGTCTCTCCCGCTGCCCCCAAAGGTCATTCCAGCCTGCTCAAGTCCTGTCAGTCTCCTCACCCTGCAGCTTCCTCCTCCTGCAGGCAACTTCATTCTCCCAAAGCCAGCGATGCTCACCTGGGTGTGAAACCCAGCAGACCCTCGCAGGTGCTTACCTCTCAACTTCTGGGCAGCGTTTTACCCTGAAGGCCCCTCGTGAGTGGCCACTGCCCTCTTCATCTGCTCCTTCTCACAGCTTCCCCAGTCCTCCTCCCAGCCCTTGGGAGTTTTCCAGGAATGAGCTCCTGGATGACTCAGACTCACTCTGGACTAGAGCTTTTGTTCTCTTCCGCCCCAGAAGCAATTATGGCCACTGTGATTGAGTAATTAATTACATCATAATTTGTTTAATGACGGCCTCTTCTGTTAGAATGTACGCTCTTCAAAGGCTAGACTATGTCTCCTCACTGCTGTATCTCGACAACTGGCCCATCATGGGTGCTTAGTAAATCATTGTTGAATACAAAAGGTCTGTCTTTTTCACCCTGGTAGCCCCAGCACCCTGTGCCAGGCTTGCTCATCACTAAAGCTCAGATGTTCCAGCCTCCATTAGCCACCCTGTCCATACCACTTTATTTAATCCTCACAACGACCCTTACAGATCCATAGGAGATCTGGATTAGGAAATGGAGGCACAGAGAAGCTGGGTAACTTGCCTGAGGTCACACTGCCAGCAAGTGGCTATGCTAGAATCTGAACCCAGGATCTTAACTCATAGTGACCGCGCTGGTGTTTCCTCGCCAGGCCTGAAAGGGAGAGGACACAGCGAGTCCCAGGCTGTGTGACTGTGGCCTAGTCACATCCCTTCTCTGGGCCTGGTTGCTCCCTAGTAAAATGAAGACTTGGGATGCCAGGAGTCCCTCCAACTCTGACAGTCTGCAACCCTCAAGAAAAACTATCAGCCAGGCAAGCAGGGCTATGTTGGGATTTTAAAATTTATTCCAACGTGCTGGTTTTTTTTAAAAAATATCCTCAGGCTGAACACTCAGCCAGAGCTGTAATAAAGGCAATTATTATACTTGTAAAAACATCTCATTCACAGTACAGATGTAATTTACAACAAAGGTCACACACATCAATACTGAGCATTTTTTCCTTTTGTACGTCATACTCTGTGCTTTAGACCTGCATGGTTTTTTGTTGATTTTTTTCCTTTTTTTTTTTTTTTTGCACTGATATATATACCATACCGACATTGCAAGATGCAAATGTAGAAACTGGAGTTTAAATAAAATTACAGGCAAAACTACCCCATCCCAGTGTGGTTGCTGTACATATCTACAGTACAATTTTTGGAATGTATTGCCATTTAAGAACATAGAAACTTTCTACAGACAATTTCACAACAGAATACATACATCTTTTAGGGAGAAAAAGGCAAATATTTATCTTACAGAGAGTGCGTATCTTACATTTGCCTACACGTTCCTTTTTTTTCTTTTCTTTTTTTTTTTTACACTAGATTTAGTAAAGTGATCGTAAGTGCCGAAGCGGTTTTCTAATGGAAAGCAGACTGGATTCACAACACAGAAGCAGAATTTGTGGAACAGGTCTTCGGAAACTTCTGCCCCGCTGCTCAATACTGCAGAGCGGTCCCCAAGAATGGCTGCTCAGCCAGGACTTTTGCTTTCAGGAGGATTTGCCTGGAGAAAGGACTAGAGAGAAATCAGCTCAGATATATTGCTTGTTCCTCTTCAAGAACTGGGTGCAAGTGGAGTAGGGGCTAGAGGAAACTGGAAGCTCATTCTTTCAGAGTTTCCGGCAGAGGGACATCTGGAGTTTGGAGATTATGGAGACAGGGCAGCTCGCTACCATCAGGTTCCTGGAGGGACCCAGTGGCTGGGCCCAGAGGGTCAGCTGTGGGGTGGGTGGGCAGGAGGGGGCGGCCTGGGGAAGGGTGCCCTTGGCGAAGAGGAACAGGCTAAGAACCTGGATGACCCCAAGAGGTGAAGGGTGTCCTGGAGGGCAGGCCTGGGGGTCGGGGGCTGGGGAGGAGCTTGGAATCCTTGACAGAAGGCAAGGTTTGGTAACCTCAGCAAGTTGGTTCCTCCCCCACTGCTGACACCCGAGGACCAGAGCTGGTCTCTGCCAAGGAAAGGCCATTCTGCGTCCCTGCATGTTTTCAACAGAGCATGCAACAGGCGTCTGTGCCAAGTGAGCACTGCTGTCTTCCCTGCCCCACTGCAGGAACAGTGGGGTCACAGGCAAATTGGAAACATGACAGTGGTTGGCAGCAGGGCCGGGGTCCAGGGGAGGGTGTGGGGCAGGAGCCTTTTTCCAAATTATAAGATGTGAACTTGGCTGGGGGCTCTGTGCTCGGGGTGTGAGAGTAGAGTCTGGCGGAGAGGGTTAGGACTGTGCCCAGCAACACACGTCCCAGGCTGGTGACATGGATTCTGTCCCTCTGGGCACCTGCGTGGGGCAGCAGCCCTTGGGCTATCCTCCTCATTCAGAACTGGGTCTACAGTGACTCCTGGCCCTGTTACCTTTCCTCTGTGCCTGCCATGCCTGAGTGACACGTGGTGTATCTCCCCTGCTGGCCACACTGCCCATGACCGGGCTCCCCAGGCTTTGGTGGGTGGGCTGCTTGAGTACAAGGGATGGATGGCCAGGAGAGCTGGGGCGCCTGGCAGGAGGAAGGGGCCTGGCCACCCACAGGGTCAGGGACTAGCCCTGCGGAGCCCCTTGTCTGCTGGTCTGGGACCAGATGGATCCTCCCAGGAAGGTTTCACACCTGGCCTAATGCAAGGCCCCTTCCTAGCCCCCAGTCCTCAGCCCTCGAAGTCCCCAATTCTTGAGCAGCCTCACAGGTTAGGGCTGGCCTTCTCCCAGGGTGGGCCAGAGCCCCAGGCTCTGAGTCAGGTAGCCTTGGAGCACAGTGGTTCCCCAGTTTTCTGGCCCCAGGGAGGCCCTTCCCCACAGGCCCTTCCTCGCCTTAGCTCTGAGCCAGGCCCGAGGAGAATGGACAAGGCGTTTGGCTGGAAGGTGGACCTGTGGCTGGTCTGTCTGTCCAAAGCGGCCAAGCAGGGAAAGGGCCTGAGGGAGGAGGAGGAAATTATGGCCAAGCCCGGAGGACTCACAGCTGGGCCTCAACCCTCCCCTTATGGTGTCCCAGCTCAACGACTTACACACAGTGCCTGGCCTGCCCGCCCAGGCTCGGGGAGGGGGCTCCGCTCTGCAAGGCAGCATCAGCCCCCAGCCAGGAGGGACTGTGGCGTCCTCCCCTTGTAGAAATGAAAGTCATTTCTGGAAGGCTGGGGGAAAAAAAATCGTCCTCTTCCAGGGTGGAGCAAACATGAAGTTCAAGTTCCATATTTCAACTTGGGACTCAACTTTTTGGTTATATTATTTCTCTTATAAAGCAGCTTTCTTTTGCCCCAGGAAATGCAGTGCAGCTTCTTGAAGCTGGAGATGGGGAGGAGGAAGTAGGCACTGGCTTGTATCGATCGCTTTGGAGAAGAATTTAAATGACTTAGGAGAGTTCAAAAATCCTCTAGGCCAAGAGAACCTGAGGAGAGTGGGGCAATTACCAAGCACCATCCTTTCTTTATAGATTCTTTATAGCTTTTTCTTAAAAGGTTATGCCGACAAACAGGCCTGGACAATTCCCACCATCAGTTTTGGGTATTTCCTCCAGGCTGGTGGAGACTTGACAGCATGGGGTGGGGTGAGGTTGGGGGGCAGTCCTGCTGCAACGGGGTCCAGTGATGTGTCCCTGCAGAACTCCAGGGTCCAAGCACTGGAAACGCCCAACCATGAGGAAAACGGGGCCCCTGTACCCCAGGGGCCGAACATGAAACCCACCCCAAGCCCCAGCCTCAGGAGCTGGGTGCTACCTTCCACCCTGAGCCTGGGGCCAGGCCCTGCCACACCACGCTGGGGAGACAGGAGACCAGAGCAGGCAGGCTGGGGACAGGCAAGAAGGGCAAGGCCTGGGTCAGGTGCAGACTGGAGACAGAGAGGACGGGCAAGGCCTGGGCCAGCGCTCGGGAGCCAGGCAGTGGACATCGGGGCTCCTTTCCCAGCCTAGGGGGCAGGGGTGGGGGCGCAGGGGTAGGTGCTGAGGGGTGCCCATGGGTCGATGGTCAGGATGGGCCCAGGACTCAGATCCCTCTGGTGGCCCTGGGGGGACCACTTCCTACCTTCTCCCTGCCCTTATTTTTTTTTTTGCTATTCAATCCTGGGGGGGGCAATGATGAAAAGGTGAGTTTGTGGGCTTCTTGACCTGTGTTTGTGTCCCTCTGCCATGGGCCACTAGTTGGGGTGGGATAAAGTGGCAATAAATAGGAACCATAAACGTCTGTACATAGGAGTGTCTGTGTTACACTTAATTATGTAATTTTAAAAGTTTTTCCTCAGTGCACCCCTCTCCCTAGCCGGGCCTCGGGGTGGAGGACGGCTGCTGACTGCGGCCGCGGAGGGCGAGGCTCCCCCTAAATCCCTTCCCCATAAAGCACAAAATATTCACAGCCTCAAACTCCTCATGGGTTATTTTTTATGTGTGTGTGTGTGTTTTGTTTCTTTTCAAGCAACAAAAGGTATAGAAAAGGCACAGGTAACTGCATACATGGAAAGATAATAACAGACGGGGTCTGAGCGGAAGCTGCTTGGACAGATGGACAGACGGGAAAGGGAGCCCGCGAGAGCAAGATGATTCGAGGAAGTTGGCTGGAAACGTCTGTTGCGAACACCGGGAGCCAGAAGCTGAAGCAGTCGGAGAAAGGCTAAGTGCTTGAGGCGCCCCTGTCCTCGGGCTGGTTTGGGGGTACCCCGGACTCCGTACTTCCTGAGGGCTTGGGGGAGCCCTGGCTGGTTCTGGGTTCCCCAGAAAGGCTCCTCCTCCGGGCTGGGAAGTGAGTGGAGGCCTCAGCCAGGCAGCCGGCGGAGCTGCTGCGGTCCAGTGGTGGAGCAGGGGGAGCCTTGGGGCTGGCCAAAGTGCACGGTGACTCCAGGTGGGGGCTCCAGGGCCGCCGGGGCGGGGCCTCGGGAGGGGTGCAGGGGCTGTCCGTGGGCCCGGGCTCTGGGGGCGCCTCGGCCCCACGGGCCTCCCAGTCGGGCGGGTGGCCCGGGCCCCCGCGCGTCCGCTCCCTCTCCTGGGGGGAGTCCCTGCCTGCCAGCTCCGAGGAGAGTGTGAACTTGGAGACCTTGGCCACCGGGGACACGGAGGCTGATGAGCTCTTGGTGGGACTCCAGCGGCCTCTCTCCTGCGCCTCCCGGGCCCCTGTCAGGTCGCTGCCGCCGCCTGAGAAGCCACTGACCCAGGCTCCGGTGGGCCCTGGCAGTAGGGTGGGGTGGGCCCCCGGCCGGGCCTGCACCATCTGGATCCCACCGATGGGAATCAGGGGGCAGGGGGCACGGGTCAAGTGCTGGGAGTGCAGAGGGAGGTGGCTGAAGATGTTCTCTTCTGTCCGGGCCGGGCCGTGGAAGTCGTGGGGGGCGGAGAAGGGCCGGGAGGAGAGAGGATGCGCAGGCCCAGGCGAGCAGGAGGGGCTTCGGGACTCGGCCTTCTGCTGGGGTCAGAAAACAGGACAAGGAAGGCGAGAGTTAGGCGCTGGGCGTGCTGAGAGGCCTAGAGGCCAAGGCCTGCTGGGGGGTGGGCGCTTGCCCGAGATCCCAGAGCAGGGCCTGCAAGTGTGGGGGCCCCGCCCGCTGCCCGGCTCCCTGCCCGGGGTCCCGCCTGCCCCTGGCTGCCCTGACTGGAATGGGCCACCATGCGCACACGCAGGCCACACGGCTGTCTTCGGGGTGCTCTGGCGAGGTGGTGCCCCGATGTCACCCCTGAGCCTGGTCCTCCATCTCGGTTCTCTGCCTCTCTGCCCCCCACTTTCTGGACATGGGTTCCCACTTGAGGTTCTTGACTTCCCCCCACAGGAATTTTAATGTTACCCTAAACTAAAAGCGCCTCGAGGGCTGCAAGCTGAGTGAAGGTGGTGATGTGCTGACGGTGAAGGGTGGTGTGGGGTGCTGGGAGGAACAGGTGGGCTGGGCGTGGAGTGCTGGCCGCAGGGAGGGGGACTGCGCCGGTGATGTGACAGCTGCTGGGGATGGCCGCAGTGGTGTTGGGGTGTGATGACGGTCAGGGTGGTGCTGGCAGAGGCAGTGGTGTGTCCAAGGGTGCTGGTGACCCCAGGGCAGGGGGGTGGAGGCTTTGGTTAAGCTCTGCCATCTGACCACCTCTGCTCAGAGAAGAGCCGCGGCTGGGGTGGGGAGGGCATTTGCACAAGTATTTGCACCCACATCTGAGGCCACTGCTCGGAAGTGGCAGAACCCAGGCAGTCTGGCTGCAGAACCCATGCCCTGCTGCTTCTGTGGCTAAAATAAAACACATGGTTTGAGGCTCCCAGCATGGAGCTGGGTAAACGTTTGCTCAATTACCACCAAGTACGAGCGGTAAGAGCTCTGAGCACCAGGTGCCATCACCCCAAGTGCAGAGAGAACGGGCCACTCACCCACGGGGAGGCGCAGGTCTCGGGGCTTCTGCCGAGAAGCTTGTGAGGTAGAGGTGTGGGCGGGAGGAGAAGCCGTGGGGCCAGCCTCGAGCCCAGGCCCTGCTCGCCCGCCGAGGGGCTGCCCGGCCCAGCCAAGGCCCACTTCCCTGGCAGCGCTGACCGTGGCGGTGACTCGGCCTGACCTGACGACCGTCTCCTGGTGGGCGAGTGTCTGGGCGGGCCTGGGTCCACGGGGCCCTCGCATTCGAGGGGCAGATGCGCCCGAGGTGGTGGTTCTCTTCCCAGGGGGTGGGGGCTGAGCGGAGACAGCTCGAGTCTCGGAGACCCACAAGGCAGAGGGCCCAGGTCCCTTCCTGGGCCCATCTGGGTGCCGGGTGGGCTTGGGGCTGAGGCCTGGGGTTCTCGGGCCGGTGAATATCGCTGGGGGGACCAGTCGTTTTTGGTTAGCGAGTGTTTGCGAGCGAGCGGCGGGCGGCTGCCCGCTTCTTTGCTGGGAGACCACGGCCTTCTCAGGGACGCGGTCTTGGGGCTCAGGGCTGGACCTGGGTCCCTCTCTGTGGCGCCCGAAGGGGCCGGTCCCAGCTGGGGGAGGCACGGGGTGCTCTGGCCGGATGCGGAGCACCCGCCGGCTGCCAAGTGCTCGGCCTCCAAGCCCGAGCCGCCCCGCATGGCCTTGGCTCCAGGGCCGGCACCGGGGGGCTGAGCAGCCTGGCCGGGCGGGTCCGGGGGTGCCGCCGAGGGCGGTCCAGACGGCTCGTCCTGGCTCTCCTCCTCGTCCTCCTCCTCGTCTTCGTCGAGATCCGAGTCCGAGTCTGAGTCCTCCAGGTCGGAAAACTGGTGCTCCTCCACGGCCTCCGAGCCCTCGCGGCCCTCCGAGTCCTGGAATGGGTCGTCGCTGGTTCCTGTGGGGCACACACGGGAGACACGCGTCACGGCCAGGCACTGCCACGCTGGCCCTCCCCGCTGCTCTCTCAGCCCGTTTCCTCATCTGCACACTGGGCCTCACGGCCATGGCCATGGCCCAAGACTGTTGGGAAGATCCAGAACATGCAGATTCAGGAGCACTTTGTAAATAACAACAGTGAACAGTGTTCTACTCCATCTACCGTGTGCCAGGTTCAGTTCTAAGGGCTGCTGTGTGTCGCGTCACTCGTTCTTCGAGCAATCCCTTGGAGGCTGGCACTGTTCTTACCCCCATGGTACAGATGAGGAAACTGAGGTGCAGAGAGATGAAGTCAACTGACCCAGGAAGGGAAGAAGCAGGGCTGATAAGACAGGCCTTTTCTTTCCCATTAGTATTGCAGTGAGTTCAGGGTATTCTGGGGCTCTACCAAGAGCAAGTGATGTCACCTGCTGGGCTTCAGACTCCTCCTTTGTCAAATGAAATGTGATCGTCTCCCCTCCCAGGGTCTGCTAGAATGAGCTACTTCTCATCTCTTTTAACACATTCGTGAAGAGCTCTCCTATTCTGGAACACGGCAGTCACGCTGGCCGGGCCAGTGGCACCGGGCCCCGCTCAGGCTGAACTGGCATCTGCTGCTGTGGCCGGGCTGCGGCGAGCGGGTCCAGGGGCATTTGGCACCTGGAAGGACCTGGGCCTTTGTGGGTCACTTGCTACACTGGCATCAGGTGGCAGAGCAGGGTCCATCTCCGGGGAGAAGGGCAGCTCCTGGCAGCCAGGAGCAGGATAAGAGATGGGAAGGGAATGAGGGATTGGGGTGCGGAGTGGGGACAAAACCCACTGGGCAGTTTCCCCCAGGCAGTCACGTCCCTTGCCTAGGGCTGCGGGGGTGGCACGAGGGAGTACCTCCCCCTAATTTACATAAGGTGACATCCAGGCACAGAGGAGGCAAATGCTTGCCCCAGATCACCTAGCAAGCTAGTGGCTGAGACAGACTAAAGTTAACAACCTTTGCATGATTCCACTGCCAGTTTAAAAACGGTTTTGATGCATTGAGAAGCAGGCGATGGTCTGGGTTCAAATCTTGACTCCACTACTTCCTTGCTGTGTGATGTTGGATAATTTCCTCAGCCCTCTCTGTGTACATTTCCTCATCTGTAACACGGGGTTATTAGTTCTAGGAACCCCTCATGAAGCATTTAGCACGGGTCTGACTGACAGGAAGTGCTCAATAAACCTTAGTTACCATCTCCAGCTGCCTGCTATGACCTCATGCCTGCAAACGTTTTGCCAGTGGGCCTCAGAAGGGGAGCGCCATTAGTAAGGGAGGGTCAGGACCATTGTTTCCTGGAAGCCAACAGGGAAAGCTCCTAAAGACTCTCTTTACTGAGAGGAGGTTGAGGCCCAGAGAGGGCGGGTGGCTTTCCCTGGGCGCCCAGTGCACAAATGATGGACTGATGAGGAAGCCAAGGATCCTCTGCCCAGAGCAGGCTCACGAGGCCTCCGCACATCTGGGCTCCTGCACGGTTCTGTGGGATGCCTATGCCTGGGGGCCCCGTTCCTGGCACCCTCAAGGCACCGCCTGGCCACTGCTGGGATCACAGTCAAGCTCAACTAAGAGGCGGCTTACTGCCCTGGGACCACGGACCTCGACCGCGCGAGACCGCCGCGTGTGCTGCTCGATTCTACCACACGGTGGCGCTGGTGCTCAACCTCCCCATCATGCGGGCGGATGGCGTTCTTTCCTTCCTAGCTGTCCTCCCACACTTCCACTTCGGGGCTAACAGGCATGGAGTCCTGAAGCTCCTCCCTGAATCTTGCTCATCGAGTGAAATGGAAAGCTTTCCAGTTCCCTAGGCCATAAACTTCGGAGTCATCCTTGGCTCCTTTTTCTCTCATGCCTATCCCCACCTTAGGACACGTCAGCAAAACCTCATCTAGCCTGCATCCAAAACGTATCCAGAAACTTGACCACTTATCACCACCTGCAGCAGTGCACAGATTTGCCTGGATCACCGCTTCGCTCCCACCTCTGCCCCCTACTGGCCGTTCTCCACACAGAGCCAGAGTCATCTTTTTAAAACTGTAAGCCAGAGGAAGTTCCTTCACTACCCACCTCTCTCAGTAAAGCCAAGCCCTTACCTTGACCTTCATGGCTCCATAGGACCTGGCCCAGCTCTCCTCATCTCCCCCCATCCCGCTCCCAGTCAGCGGCTCCAGCCCCAATGGCCACGCTCTGGCCTCCTTCCTGGGAATCCCGCACCTGCTCTTCTCTCTTGCCCCAGGCATGCCCTGGCATCCAACTCCTCACTTCATTCAGGTTCTCTGCTCACCCAGCCCTATCTAATACCCCTTCCCCACACTGTCCAGGCCCTCACTGGGATTTCTGACCTTGCATATGTTGCTCCATATTTCACATTTGTTCATTACCCATTTCCCCCTCTTAAAAGCAAGCTTCCTGAGAGCAGGAGCTCTGTGTTGTTCCCTGCCATATCTCCAGCATCTAGAACAGACCTGGAAACAGGGCCGGTGCTCAGGAATTATTTCTGGATTAAATGCATGAGTTTCATCCTCACAAATAATGACCATCCTTATTAGTCCCGGGGAAAATGGGGGTGGGTGGGCAGGGACCTGCCCACTGTCCCTCAGTGGGTCCTGGTGTGGTGCCATCTGGGACCTCCTGTTCCTACCTGGGTAGCATCCCAGGCTCAGGCTCAGGCTCCCCCAGTCCAAGCCTTAGGGTGGCATGGAGCCAGTGGGTTTTGAGTGAGCTTGGGCACACATCCTGTTACGTGCCTGAGCTTTACTTCCCTCCACTTACAGTAGGGCAACACACGCTTCAAGCATGAAGACTCAATGAGACAATGCCTCCAAGTGGCCTGATGTGCATCCTGAGCAGCATGTAGCCCCACATCCTAGCTTTGGGGGCACAGCCCCGAGTTCACGGTGTTCTGTTCAATAAAGGTGACTTATTTCACCTAAGAGGAATTGTGTTCTGACTTCTACTCTTTCCTACGGTTACAAATGCATTCCCAAATTGGAAAAACAAGAACAGAAACACACACACGGACTTGCCTTTGTCACACTGTAAGCCCTATTCTGAGTCCAGGCAATCTGGCTGATGGTCTGCCAGGTGCAGGAGGAAGGCCTCCTGCCTCCCCCAGCCTGCCTGTCCACCCACCTTCCAGACCCCTCTGGCTTCTCCTTGACTTTGACTCATCTTACTCCTGTCACCTCTCTTCTCAAAGCCTGACTCTCTTGTGCTCCTCAGGGATGGAGGGCCATGGCTGGAGTGTGGTGAGGGAAGGGGTGGGGGTGACAAGGGCCATCAGGTCTGGCTCTGGCTCTCTCGCCAGCCCCCCGCTGCTGTGGGTGTGGGTGAGGGCAGGGCCAAGAATGGTGTGACCTGCGATGACAGGCTGCAGCTGGATTTCCTGAGCCAACTGTCCACTCAGGGTGAGCATTAGAAAACCTCATCAGTGGAGCACAGGGCCATTCCGAGTGCTTTCTGGAATATATAAATACAGGTACCCAGGCCTGGGGACCCCGTGGGACCTGACCCACCATCTCCCACGCTCCTCCTCCTGCGCCCCCTACTCACTAGGATGCTCCTCCCCACTTTCGAGTTCAGAGGGTCAGGTTTCTGGTTCAGGGGTCCGGGGCTGGCGCTGGCCAGGGGCTGGGCTCCCCCGCTTCTCATTCCCACTCTGCAAGTGGGGGAGGGGCTTGCTGCCCTTGCCCTCTGCCCTTTGGGTGCTTCCCTACGTTAATCTGGCTCAGAAGTAAAGAACTGGCCAGCGGGCAGGAGAGGACAGGGCTTAGGAGTTAGAGCACACGGGTACTAGGTCCCCTCTGTCACCGCCTGGCTGTGGGATCTCAGCACTAAGCAGGGGCAGTGTCCCTGACTGCCTCACTGAGCCAGGGAGAGGGCCCCGAGGGGTGGAGAAGCAGCCCTGCGGCTGGGAAAGCCCAAGCCGTGCCCTGGGAGAGGGGCCAGCCAGCAGCTCCCTGGGAGAGGGAGGGTCTCCGGGCCAGCTGAAGAAAGACCCAGATTTAGGAGGAGGGACAGGGGACAGAGGGTAGTGGACAGGAGAGGGAAACCAGGATGTAGGCAGTGGCAGCAGCCTCTGACACCCTGGACACCATGGCGATGCTCTGCACACCCACACACTCTGCACACCTGTGCACACATAGTGGCTCACTCTGAGGACTCTAAGTACACAGGGGACTCTGCACACCTGTGCACACATGGTGGCTCACCCTGAGGACTCTAAACACAAAGGAATTCTAAGCATACGTGTGCACACATGGTAGCACTCCCTGAGGACTCTAAGCACACAGGTGCTCTGCACACCTGTGCACAAACAGGTAGCTCATCCCAAGGATCCTAAACACACATGTGAGGCTCTGCAGATGTGTGCACACAGAAGTGGCTCACCCTGAAGGCTCTGCACACCCCCTGGGGGCTCTGCACACCTGTGCATGCATAGGGGCTCACCTGAGGGCTCTCACAAGCCCAGCCCTGCTCTTGCTAGACTGGCCCATGTCGAGCCTGACCCTGAGACCTCGGTGAATGATTTTTGCAGAATTCAAGACCCTGAGGGAAGCGGACTTGGCTCAACAGATAAAGCGTCCACCTACCACATGGGAGGTCCGTAGTTCAAACCCAGGACCTACTTGACCCGTGTGGAGCTGGCCCACGTGCAGCGCTGATGCATGCAAGGAGTGCCCTGCCACAAAGGGGTGTCCCCTGCATAGGGGAGTCCCATGCGCAAGGACTGCACCCCGTAAGGAGAGTTGCCCAGCATGAAAGAAAGTGCAGCCTTCCCAGGAATGGTGCTGTACACACGGAGAGCTGACACAGCAAGATGACGCAACAAAGAGAGACACAGATTCCTGGTGCTGCTGACAAGGATACAAAGAACACACAGCAAAGGGACACAGAGAGCAGACCACTGGGGGGGAGGGGGGGAGAGAAGAGAAATAAATAAAAAATAAATCTTAAAAAAAAAAAAATACCCTGAAAGCTTGTCTCACAGGTGCAAGGAAACAGACACTCAGAAAACAGCTGGCTCCTGAGTGATTTTCACTCTGGGCTCTCTCGCCACCTCTTCGACACCCAGCTCCCTGGAAACCACATGCTGGCAGACAAGGAACGTGGGCCCCAGTCCCGGCTCTGCCTCTGACAAGCCGTGTCAGGTTGAGCCGGCTGCTGCCTGAGCCTCAGCTTCCACACGTGCACCCCGAGGACAGTAAGAGGGCCTGCGCCACAGAGGTGCTGCTCCCAGTCAGGGAAGAGCACGGGCTCTGGGGGTGGCTCGGCGTCACATTTCAGCTCTGCCGCTCTCTGAGCTGTGGGACCCCTGGGCAAGTCACTGAACCTCTCTGGCCTAACCTGTAAAATGGAGCTTATGTGCCTCCAGGGTTGATGTAAGAAGATGCTGAGATATTTCAAGGACACACTTAGAACATGCTGGACACAAGGTGGGGCTCAATCACTGTTGGCTCTGACACTCATGTATTAATTTAGTCACAGACATTCACTGAACACCCACACACAGAAGCGTGCACCACTGGGTGCTCCAGGTGCATGGCACAGCAGAGCACATGGAGCTCCAGCTGCAAAGCACACTCGACAAGCGTTATGGGCTGTGTGAATTTAACCTTTCTCCTCATCTCCCAGTCACTGGGAAAAGTAGAGGGAAGGATGTGGAAGGGCAGGAGGAATGGGAGAAAGAGAAGGAGGTGGAGCAGGGGGCAGGAGGAGAAAAAGAAAGGTGAGGAGGGGAGGGAAGAGGGGGAGGAAGGGAAGAGGAGGGGCAGGGAGAGGGCCGGCAACTCACCTTCCTCGGCTTCCAGCTCCTCCAGCACCCCTGTCTCTTGGCACTTTTTGCTGTGGGCCTTTGACTTCATGTGCTTAGTCAGATTCCCTGGAAAGAAATGAGAAGAGACTCAGGCTCTGCTGGGGGCTGGGGACCAGGGCAGACCTGGGGGCTCATGGAGGCAGCATCTGGCTGGCAGCGGTTGTTTCTCAGAGCCGTTGAGACCCTGCCTGTGCAGGGGCTGGGCAGGGGCTGGGGCCTCCCTCGGCCCCGGGGCCCAGGCCGGGATGCACAGCCACAACTCCGGTTCAAGGCTGGACCCTGGAGCTGGGGTGAGGTGTGCCCGGGGCTGGGAGGGGCAGAGGGTATGAGGACGTGAGATGCTGATTAATAAACAAACAAAAAAGAAATTAAGACAATTCATGTACAACTGGTTTTTCCCTGCTTCTGATTTAACTCTGGACCCCAGTGCCTGTGACACTCACTAGACAGGAGTGTTGGCTTTCCCACGGGATGCCGTGGGGGGTGCCTGGTAACCAGCATGGTGTGTGGGTATTGAGGATCCTCTTCTGCTGAGGACAATTCTAGGGCAGCCCACAGGGCAGATAATTAGGGTTTGGGAAGAGGAACCAGGAAGTAATTATTAGGACTGGAGAGAGGGCAGAAGGTGGGGGAAGGGAAGTATGGTGGACAGGTACCTGGGAGCCAGAAAGCTTCCTTAGAGAAGTTGTGTCCCCTTGCTGGCCTAATGCAGTCCAGACACGGGACAGGGATGGTGCAGGGAAGGCTGGGACCAAGGTTCTGCCTGATTCTTGCCCCTACTCCACGTCCTCAGTCCAGCCCGACAGACAGCTGTGGACTCAGGGAATGGTATCAGCAGCTGCACTTCTCCCTGTGGGGGCACAGCCCTTTACAGGTCACAAGCTCTAAGGTCAGGAGTGTCCTGGGAAGCAGAGGCAGAGCACTCTCAGGCCGCTCCCAGGATAACACGGGCCAGATGCCTCAGGATGTCCCTTTGGAACCAGCAGCCAACCCCAAACTATGATGTGCTAACTGTTATTCTGGGAATTGCTGTATTTCCATAAGGCCATTCACAAAATAAATCATAAATTCCAAAGTGTTAGATATTGCCTCATTAATCTTATTAATTAGCAAGTTTGAATGGATGGATGGAAGAGGGAAGAATGGACAAATGTGAGGCTGCTTGGTTAGATGCATAGAGAGATGGATGGATGGATGGATAAGTAGATGAAAGGAAATGTGGAGTGAAGTAAGAACAGGAAGAGGATGGACAGATGGATAGGGCATAGATGAGTGGATAAGCGGATGGACAGAGAGATGGGGGATAAATGTGTAGATGAAAAAATAAATGGAAGGATGGATGGACAATGGGTCAGTAAAGATTGGAAGATGGAGAGTTAGATGGGAGGGTGGAGAAATGGATGAATGGGAGTATGGCTGGTTGGATGGCTGAAGGGATACATGAATGTATAAACATATGAGAGTACAGACAGACAGGAGGATAAATGAATGGGAAGATGGATGGAAGGATGGATGAATGGGAGGACAAATGGGAGAATGGGAGGAGTATATGGGAAGAATGAGAAAATAAATGAAAAGATAAATGGATAGAAAGTTAAACTGTTAGATGAGAGGATGGGAGAAATGGATAAACAGGAGAATGGACAGGTGAATAGGTAGAGAGTGCATGGATGAACCAAAGGGTGCATCTTAATCATTCTGAGAATTTTAAAGACGTCTTAGGGCTTTATCAGGAGGCTAAATTCTGGAATTCTCTGAAGTGTGCAGGCCAAGTGATGCAGGGATGGAAGTCGAGATGGATTCTTTCCTCTTTCCTACCCTTGCTCCTAGTCCATGACTCTATCCTTCTCAACTTGGATTTTCCTCCTGTAAGTGGAGAGAAACCTGGATCCTCTCCTCCTGGCCAAAGGTGAGCAGAGCCAGAGCTTCCAAAGTCATCTTGCAGCCAGACGGTCCCCAGAAGTCCCTATCCAATATTGTAGACTTCTGTCCTCATAGTTCTGAGCAGGCAAAGCCTGAATAGGAAGTCAGGAGGTGCAAAAAGGCAGGAGGTGCGAAGGCAGTGGGTATCTTCCATGGACCAGAGATACCAACCGTCCCCTGAAGTTCTGGGACCAGGCCCGCCCTCCACTGTCTACCCAGGCCACAGAGGACTTTGAAAACTGCCCATTCTGGCTACATCACACAACACACATATGCTGCCTGGAATGTTTAAGTCTCTTTTTTAACCATGTTTGATGCAAGCACATAAGAGGTGCACAACGTCCATGTGTGAAAATGCTCTTCTCATTACAGAAACAGTGTAGAAGGAGCCTCAGAGACCACCTAATCCACCCCATCAGGCCCAGGTTTTTCTTGCTTCTGATAAACTCTGGGCCCTGGGGCTGGCGGTGTCATCAGATGGACTGTTGGCTGTCTCAGGTGCTGGGATGCCATGGAGTGGTCCAGTTAACCAACTTGGTGACCCAATCAGCCCAAAGCCACACTGTTAGTTAGCACAAAGTCCTAACTAGAATCAGGACTCCAGGGCTGTGCTCACTCTGTACTCTGGCAAAACAGAACGAGCATGGATCAGGAGCTAGACAACCTTGGGTGTGAGTTTGGGCTCTGCCACTTGCTGGCTGTGTGTCCTCGGGCAAGTTTCGTAACCTTCTGAGCCCCAGTTTCTGCAAACTGTGTAGTAATACCCACCTGGCGGGGACTCTGGAAGGATCTGATGAGATGATGCATGTAGAGAGGTGGCAGAGTGGGCAGGCAGAGCGCAGACGGCCCCCGCAAGCCTCCCTGCCCGCCCACACCACGGGGCCTGCCCACCACCTCACTCCGTCCCCAGCCCCTGTGGACTCCGTGCACAAAACATGCCAGATGTGGAGAAGAGAGATGCTAAGAAGATGATCGTGATGAAAATGGCTTGACCTTTCAGGGTGGGCTTTAGGGGCTCTCGGGAGAAAGCACCAGGGAGCGCCCCAAAGGCCTGTGCCTCCTCACCCCAGCCCTGGAGGCTGCAGAGGAGCTGGGAACCTGATGTGACTCTGACGTTGCCTGGTCGGGGCTGGTGTGAGGCTCGGGTGCGGGCGCCGAGTGAGCAGCCCTGAGTTTCAATCCTGGCCCCCATGACCTTCCCCTCCGGGCGCCTCTGGGAAGGAAGGAGGTGTGCCTAGTGGTTGCGGGCAGCCTCTCAGCCTGGACGTCCTCTCCTGGCAAGGGGCAGCGCCTCGCCTCGTCCAGCAGAGGTCACGGCTTCTCTCATTCATCCCAGAGACCCACCAAAACCTGACAATCCTGGAATGGAGGAGGAAAGGCAAGAGATGGCAAGTGGTGGGGGTCTGGAAGAGACGGAACCCCTGCTAAGAGCACCGGCCAACGACCCTGTCTGCCTGTTGGTTTTGACCAACCGCCCTCACCCCCAACTCTGCCAGCCTTAAGGCCACGCGGCCTGTCCACAGCTGCCATCTCTGTCCCCTGGGCGATCGGCGCAAGGGTCTGTACACGGCATAGACACCCCACTGGCCTCTGGGAACCACCTGAGAGGAGAAAAGCCCAGGACCTCCCCACAGCCCTGCCCGGTTTCACCCCTGAGCCGCTCCTCAGCCAGCTCCCAGAGGCCCGAGCTGCCGCCCTGACGTCTGACACAGAGACGGAGACACAGACAGGCAGACAGAGACGGACAGAAAGGACTCCCCAGGGAAGGGTGCAGCCAGGAGCTGGTGAAGGGAGGGCGCCAGAGGCCACCTATGGCACGCCCAGGCAGGCTTGGCTCTTGCGCAGCCCACCCGGCGCACGCCAGAGCTCAGGAGTAATGGGGAGTGGAGAAACGTCGACAGGCTCTGAGAGGAGAGGGCCTGGGTGAGGAGGGCAGCCTGCGTCACCTGAGCTGATGGCTGGAAGGGCCACCGTGCTGAGAGGACACAGGTGCCCAGGGAGAACGAGCTGCAGTGTCTGCTCGCTGGCATGCAGGGAGGCGTTCTCAGACTCAACCTGCCACCCGCCCCCACCCAGCCCCTCTCCTTGCCAGCCAGAGAGTTTGAGATTTCACCACTTCAGGTTTGCTCAGTGCTTGGGCTCTTGACGGTGCTTGTCTTCCGGAAGGCCCTACGAACATTCAAGAAAGAGCTTGGCACACTCCTTGGTCCCGGTTGAGAGCAGCGTCTCAAGGCACTGGCCTTCAGGACTGGGCTCTGGGGACAGGCCACACCCCAGGAAAGGCGGAGGGTCTACAGCCCCCTGCTCTGCTAGATACTGTGGGCCCTCCAGGGCTGTCCTGGCACAAAGAGAGCCAGGGAAGGGACTGAAGAAAGCCTCGGTGGGGCTTTGGTAAAGGCATTTTCCAGGGAAAATGTTCCTACCAGAGACCCAGGCCTCGACCAGACCTGGGAAGATAGCCAAGGCAGGTGGAATTGAGGAGGGACCCTCGGGAGGGAATGAGTGAGCTGAGACCACAGCCAGGATGGATGTGTCTAGTCTCCCATGGCAGGGTGATGGCTCTTGCAGCAGTGGGTGGCCTTGGGCTGTGTGCTGGGCACAGGTGTGCCCACGTGGCCCTGTCTGGGCTGCCTGTCTGGGCTGGGAGGCTTGCTCTGGGCCCGGGCAATTGATGCTGAGAAAGGAACAGCGTGGTCCCAGGGGCACAGCCTGGGCACAGGAGACCATGGGACCACAGCCTTTGTCAGCCTCTCCAGAGGAGACAGTTTGCTGCTTGTAGAGAAGACAATGATGGGGGTCCTGGCCAGGAGGCAGGAGACCTGGGCATAGCTACAACTCCATCTGTTCTCAGGAGTCATGTTCTTTTCCTTCAAGGGGGCTTGCACAAGAGGGTTTTGGCCTTCAGAGGTGAGGATTCTGCTACTTAGCCCATCTGTCCATTTTTCCTACTTCTCCCTTCCACAAAGCCCTAACTGGCCCCCAAAGGCCAGAGGAAGCAAGGGTGGAGGGGACAGAGCCCTGACCTGGGCTGACGCACGCTGAGCCAAGCTGCTGCGGCTGAGGCAGGGCTCTAGGGACCGGGGTGCCATTGGTGCATCAGTGGGACAGGTGGGGGTCTCCCAGCCTGCCTACCTCTCTGGGCACCCTTTGGGACACTGCTTATGTGACACCAAGAGAGAAGAGGATCAAGGGAAAGGAAGGAGTGCAGGTGCCTCCACCCAAACCAAAACCTCAGAAGGAAATTGAGCTCAACACGAGGAGGTGGGTGAGAAGACAGAAGAGCGCAAGGGGTCAGCTAAGAGGGCCAGGAGGTCAGCAATGGGGAGACGGTCGTGGAGGTGACAAACTCACCCCCTGACCTAACAGAGAGAGAATGGAAGGGACCAGAGAGCACGAGGATGGGGGTAGTGAGGAAGGCTGGGGGACTTCGCTGGAGTCTTCTCCAAAGTGGCTGCTCAACGCACCAAGAGAATGGAAGGCAACGAGGGGCAAAGCTCAAGTCTGCCCTTGCCTTCCAACCACTGAGGAACTTCATGGCTTCTGTGGGGCCAGCATGGAGGCCCCCAATGTGCTCAAAAGAGAAGCAGGACCCTCACCCCCAATCCATGATCCAGGAATCTGCCAAGTGCAAGGCTGAAGCCATCAGGGTGCCATGAGCCCTGGACCTCCTTTCCCAAGCACCTCAGCTGCTCAGTGGCCAAGAAGCAGTGAGCAAGTGGCAAATGCCTTCTCTGCCTGTCCTGTAGGAGCAGCCAATGGAATTAGCAGAGGTGAAAAGCTCGATCCAAGAATCCCATCTCCACCCGAGAGTCCTGCGTGGCTGCAGGTGGGCCAGGCCACCACCACTTCCCATCACAACTCCCGGGACACCTGCCCTCAATGTCTGGACCTTCCTCCTCTCACAGGCAACTGCCAAAGCCTGTCCTGCCACTGATGTGGAGCCTGGCAGGGGCAGGAAGAGCCTGGCTGCCGGTCCGGAGGGGCGAGAGGGCCTGTGCTGAGAGCTGCAGGGAAGCCGGGCGGAGCAGGGGCCTGGTGGACTGGCGAGGCGGGTGGAGGCAGGGGCGCACGCTGGCATGAGAAGTGACGATGCAAGTGTGTTAAGTGGCTTGGAGTGGAATGGATTTCCAAATGCAAGAGTGGCAGTGAGAAGTGTGGATGCTGGAGTCCATCAGATCAGTGTACAAATGGCTAAGGAGACATGCAAAAGGAAGGGGTGATGAGAGAAAATGCAAAACCAGGACCTGGGCTCTCAAGAGTGCCGCCAGGTGGGGCAGAAGCTCACAGGCACAGGGGGCGTGTGTGGAGTCCAAAGGGCAGGTGGGGGCAGCCAGGGGACGCCACAGCCCTGCCTGGAGTCAGTTGTTCTGCCACTGGGCACTGAGTGGGACAGGAACCCAGGCAGTGGGTTGCTCCAGGCAACAGGCAAAGAGCTCTGTGCCGGGGCTCCCAGAGGGGAGCTCCCAGCAGCGGGCAGGGGCAGGCGCCCCAGCTGACTGTCTCTTACCTTTGGTTTTAAAAGCAAAGTGACAGTGCTTGCACACATAGGGCCGGACGTCAGTGTGGGTGCGGATGTGTTTCTTCAGCATGCTGGGCTTCTTGCAGCGAATTCCACACTCCTCACAAACATATTTCCCTCGGCCGCGGCCTCGCACATATACATACTCTTCGTTTGATTTGTACCTATGAGCAACAGGCGTCATGGTAAAGGAAACAAAAGGAGGAGAAGAGGCAGGTTCCCACCGCCGAGGACACGCACGCTTGCTAGCTTCATCCAGCCCTTGTGGACAGCGGGAGTGGAGGATGCGGAAGCCGAGAGCTGGGGGGTGCCGGGGACAGACGCCCTGGGGTTCAACCACGGACCCCTGCGCCTGCCCTGCCCCCTGAACAGGAGGGGCTGCACCTTCCCTCTGCCCGGGAGGGAGAAGCCCCAGTTGCTCCTTTCCAGAGCTGGCTGCTCTAGAATGACAGTAACAACTACGAGAGGAAAAATAATAACAACAACAGCTCTAGCACCGACCATTTACCAAGTGCTTCTTTGCTTTGTGCCGGGGCACTTATCCAAATTTCAATCGTGATCGCCTCGGGTGACAAGTACCCTTAAGAACCAGAGGCTCAGAGAGGGCCAGAGACTTGCCCAAGATCCCGTGGCCAGAGCCTACAGAACTGGGACCAGAACCTGCTGTCCCAAAGCCTGCCTGCCTCCCACGAGGAGCAAGAAATGCTAAAATGGTCTGCCAGGAAGCCGCCCAGACACCCAGTGAGGGGAGAGGACAGGACTGCCGTGTGTCCTGTCCTGGGCAAAGGGAAACCAGGAGCCCTGCGTGCTCTCCCCTACCCCCAGCTCTAGACAAGCCGGAAGCTCTTCAGGACCCAGTTTTTTACAGCTGCGTCAATTCTCATAGGCTTCTGGGGATCAGCAGAGATCACAGCACAAAGTGCCACGAGCTTTCAGGAGCCCCCTGGGGCAGTCAGCCCACCTGCTGGGCCTCAGAGCTGCCAAATCAGGATGCTCTTATTTCCACACTTAGAAGAAACCTCCCGAGTCTCCCGGGGCTCTGGGAGGTCAGCGTCCAAACCTCCTGTTCATCTAATGCTATAAGTGTGCACTCCCCAGGCGGGGGTGGTAACAGGGCTGTGGGAGGGGATCCTGGCACACTCCGGGAGGACACGCTCTCCCTCAGGAGGTCTCGGGGTGGGCTGGCACGGGAGCCTTGGAGGGGGAAGCTGAGCAGACCTCGGAACCTGCACACGAGGGAGGCAGGTGCCAGCACATCCCTGCCAGACGGGTCCAGCCAAACCCCAGGGGTGGTGCGGGGGAAGGGGGGTAAGGAAGTGACAAGGGGCACTCGGTCCTGCTCAGCTGAGGGGGGTCGCAGGATGGGTTTGAAAGAGAGGACTCCAAGGAGCCAGCAACTGTCCCCACCCACGCACAGACCTCTTGGCCCACAGTCCACAAGTAATACAGGCAGACCCTATTTTTTGCCACCTCAGATTTGGCCGACTTACACCTCTCGGCACCTAAGACAGGCTTTTCTTCACTTTCACACTCCCTGACCGGCCAGTTTCAAGTTCTCAAGCCGGCAGACTTTTCACCCCATCTGGGGCAAAGCGCCATCTTGTGTTCAAGTGGAGAAACTGCAGGCCAGGGCAGGGGCTGAGGAGAAACAACTCGGCTTTGCTCTTAAGTCTATGGCTAAACACGGGGTGTCTGCGCCCATGGGACAGTGGTTCACCCTCAGGCAGCAGGCTTCCTGGACTGCTTTAACTGCCATGGAGGGCTTTCACTGCCATGTCTGTCTGTCCCACTGGAAACCCAGGCTTCTGGCGAAGACAGGCGGAGAAGGGGTGCCCTTTTCCCAGCTAGAAGACGCAAGTGAGAATGGTTTGGTCTCCTCTTTGCACTGGAGGCTCTGCCACTCCTGGACACCAACTTCAGCTCAGTCCTGCTCACAGGTCCATGACTACCCCCGACCACCACAACGACGGAGTCCTCCAGCGTCTGCTTGCCCACACCCCCTCTGCTGCGGGGGTGAGATGAGGGCACGCCCACACAGGCTGCACGGCCACTCTGACTTTTACCACACTTTGGTTTCATTATGCTCAAGTCAACACAGAAGCAAGTGCTGGAGTCCATCTACCTTGGCAGCTCTCAGAGTGCTTCACTTCTTCCTCCGTATCAAGCTTAAACAACAAATGGTCTTCCCAATGGAAGGAGAAACAGAGAGGGGAGGGGAGAGATCCAAGCAGAGCTGCTTTTTGCAGATCTCTCTCCCACAACGCTGCCTCCTTTCTCCACAAAGCAGCCAGAGGGAGTGCTCCCAAGGTAGGTCTAGTCTTGCTCCCCTCCCGCAGCCCTGGAGCCCTGTTCGGTGCTCCTCCCACTGCGCTCAGGATAAAGCCCACCCCTTCACGCAGCCAAAGGCCACCTGGCCCACTCACCTCCCCAGCTCCTTTCTCACCAGTTCTCACCACCCCCGCCCACTACTCTTCCCCTTCAACCGTACCAAATAGCATCCAGGGCTTCAAAGTCCCATACATCTGGCCTCCCCCTGCCCCAGCACCACCTCCTCCTCCATCTGACCAGTTCCCGCAGTCCTTCAAGGCTTTGCTGAAGTGTGCCCTCCTTTGGGAGGCCTCTAATGCACCCCTCCCCTGGCCTGCGGGTATCCCCTTCACAGCACCTGCCCAGCTGTGTGCATTGTGAGGCCTTTCCATAAACGTAGTCCCCATTATCCCCATGAGCTAGCACCGCGTCACCCTCATTCTCTGGTGCATCCCCAGGGCCGAGCATAGTGCCTCGTACCCAGTGATGTAAATGTTTGTGGCTGCACACACACAAGTCCAGGCTCTCTTTCCCTGGTTCTGCATTCTTCCTGCAGTGTGGAACCCCCAGCCGGAGCCCAGGGCAGGGGTCAAGGTCAGACTCTCATCCTTGCTTTTGCCACTCCATGAAGCTCTCAGCACAAGTTTAACCTCTGGCTGTGAGCAATGAAAGGTGGGGCAGACAGCCTGTCCCTCGTGACCAGCGATGGACTGACCAAACACTCCTCACCCTCTGATAAGAACTACTCTACTCAGAGGGTCCTGGCCAGCAGGAGACCTGGGTTTGTGTCCTTGTCCTGCTCTATCTGGGTGACCTTGGGCAAGTCACTCTTCCCTGGGAAACAGCAATCTTTACTGTCCCCTTAGACCTCCCAAAGCACTGTCACATGCCTGACACCATTCAATCCTTTTACCTTGTCCCCATTTTAGAGAAAAGGCCAAAAGAGTTTAAGTGTCATGGCCAAGATCATCCAGCCAGGGACCTTTCCACTCAGCACCTGCCCCTGCATGCACTCGCTGCACAAGTACTTTTAAAGGTGCTGACCAAGGTCTCATTAGCACCTTCCCTCTCCAGGATTCCCAGGGGCCTGTAACACTGTAGATAGACAAGAATGGCATCTTTTCCCACCTAGCCCTTCCTGAAAGGCTGCCAGCTGTGGGGTGGAACCTCACAAGTGTTGACAGCTGCAGAGAAATGCCCAGTAAAGAGCCGGAGCAGGAAAGCAGAAAGCCTTGGTGGGGCCCGGGGAGGAAGGGGACAGGCCTGGGCTACGGCTAACTTACAGCTCCCAGGACAGGGAGAGATTTCTCTGAGCCTGTTTTCTGCTACTTTGACAAGCCAGGGGTATCAAGCAGTGTGGAAAATTAAACAAAAAAAAAGTTTAGTTTTGTTCTTAAAGAAAAAGAGCTGTTTCTGTGGAATCCTTAGCTGGAGGGACCTGGAGATCAGACAGCCCTAGGCACAGGGCTGTGACCCGCCCGAGGCCACGCAGCCAGGGAGCTCTGGCAGCAGGGCCCCAACTCAGGTTTCCGGATTGGTGGTGCTGGCACCAGGGCTCTCAGACCCCTGTGTGCACAAATAAATAGAGGATTCTGTGCATTTACTTGGGTACGAATGCCTGGTTCGAGCCCTGGAAGCCGCTCTCGTCCTGCTGCCTCGGGTCAGGAGCTGAGCCAGCCGGCTGCGAGGGGGGTGGAGCTGCTGTGCGGGGTTTCCATTCTTACGCGGCAGCCCTAGGACTCGCGGGCTCAGAGGAAAAGCAGATCCTCAAATTACCCCTTGATCAGAAGGGTCTTATGCTCTTCGTTTAACAGAGAAGGAAACTGATACTCAGAGAGGTTATGCGATTTGCCCAAAGTCACCAGGCAGCTAGAAGGTGGCGGTGAAGGGGGTCTTAGCACGGCATGGATGGTCCTGGCTTGAGGTCCTCTCCTGCCTCTGCCGCTTCTCCAGTCCCACTGCTGGTGTGGCCTGAGACGCTGACTGCACAAGAAGCACAAGGCCCCTCGGGTTGTGGGTCGAGGCTCTGCTGAGGCAGTTCTAATGCCCCACGGCTTCCACCAAGCCTGCAGGCACTGGGCGCAGAGCCCCCAAAGGGGTGGTAGGTCCCTCTGCTCAAGATGCCAGAGAGGGGGTTTGCTAGAAATTAAATGGCATTTCTGCCATGGTGATGGATGAGATTGTAGCTCCTGGACTCCGAATACGGGAAAGACTCAGCAAAGAAGCTGCTCCGTAAGGCAGTGAGCTCCCCGTCACTGGTCCTGCTGCCCCAGAGGCTAGAGGAACAGCCTGGGAGACCCTGCAGCAGGCAGAGGGTTAGTGATGACCCTGCGGGGCGCCTGTGACAGGGCCAGCCCAGGGGGATTGACTCGTTCATTCCTGTAACAACACTGTGGATGGAGATATTTATTCCTAAGGGCAGAGGCAAAAATGGAGGCTCGGGGCGGTAGGAGGGGTGGGCTGGCACCATGATCAGCAAAGCAGAGGAGCTACAAGAGGGGCGAGATGGGGAGGCAGGTGCAGTCCCTCTCTGAAGGGGGCTGTGGTTGCTCCTTCCAGCCAGGTGCTGCATGGGGTTGTCCGATCTTCCAGTTTTTCAAGGAAACCATATATTGAGATTTAAAAACAAATACTATTAGTAAATCTTCCTATAGCTCTTACTGGGTGCCAAGCACTATTTTAAATACTTTACACAACAGCCCTATGAGATAAGGACTCTAATCTTTCCTATTTACATATTAGAAATAGGCATCACAGAAAGGTTAAGTCACCTGCCCGAGGTCACACAGCCAGAAAGTTTACTGAGCCAGCGTTTGAAGCCAGGTCTGTCTGGCTACAAAATTCATGTGCTCAACTGCTATTCAATTCTGACTAACATGTAAAAGCACCTTAAAAACAAAAACAAAAAACCCCCACAGAAACATGGTATAAAGTAAGAATATGAGGAGAGATGGATCGAGCCCAGAGCTAAAGTTGGGGCTGTGCAGCCAGTCGGTCACGCAGGTATCAGCGGCTGCCTGACCTGCAGGCACGTGCCTTACTCTCCATCAAGCTGCACTTTTCTCTTAAATGGGGGGATGAACCCAGTGGCCTCCGAGTTACCTTCCTGATCTGAGCTTCTATGAGGCCGCTCTGCATTTACATCATTGGCTTTTCCCTATGTTACTAGTATTTTATCACAAAACCCTCAACTCCGCTCCAAGTGCGTATATTTTAAAGATTGCCAGACTTTTGATTTTATTATGATCTTGTTTCCAAGTACATCATCCTGTCTCCACCCCCCGCCCTCACCACAGGGAGAGTGCAACTTGGATTCAATCATTCAAAGTACGAGGCAGATGTGATGCGCAAGCGTGCACTGTGGCTCGGAGGCCCCCTTCCGCGGGCAGCCTGCGAAGGGAGCTCGGGGTCCGTCCAGCAGTCACTGTGCCCTGGAGGCCTGGCCTCCGCACTGACACACTGCTCCCGATGAAGCTCAAAGAGGAAGGGACCTCTGTGCAGAGGAGATAGGGCCAGGTGGCATGACCCACTGAGCTGTGGAGCTACTAGAAGACTCAGTTCCCAACGGGTAGGAAACACACCCTTTGGGGGGAATGAACTGGGGGAGCTGAGCTGTGGGTCACTGGGGAAGTTCACATGGGGTTCTGGAAACATCCCCGATTCTCCTTTTGTCAGAGTTCTGCAGAAATTAAATCATATCACGACATGTGGGGGGGGGCATTTAAGGCGCCGCGCAGGGACAGCCCGCTGTGCCAGGAATTCCACAGCCCACATGTAATGCCTGTGTGCACTAAGGCCTGGTCTGAGCCAAAACTACGAAGCTGAACAGGAGTGCGACCTTGATCTCCAGTGTGATCAGGCACTTAAAAGATCATAAACCAGAGAGAAACTGGGAGGCAGACGGTACAGAGTGCTGTGGACGAGCAGGGAGGAACCAACAGGTTGGGCCATAGGTGGCTTCGGCAGGACTCCTTTCCATCTGGGCCACTGGGGATGAGCAGGATCTGAGCCGCTCCACTCCGGCTTGGGAGCTCCTTCTGGGCCAGGAGCTGAGGATGCCGTGGGTCTGGGGGGCCTGGAGGCCAGGGAGGGGCTGTTGTGACCTCACAGAGCCCAAGCAGGAGGAAAGAGCAGACAGATTCGAGAGTGTTCAGGGCGGCTGGACTGAGAGACGGCAGGGGAGCGGTCAGGCACCTCCTGGCCCATTCTGCAGGCCTGCTACGAGAAACAGCATTTGCACTATTTCCTTGACGGTACATCAGCTCTCGGCATCAGCTGCTGGGAAGAGAGCAGCAGCTCCGGGCACTGACGCCCAGTGTGACTCTAAGAACAGGAAGTGCCTTCATGCTGAAGAATTTGGGCAGATAAGCGGAGATGCTCTGGAGTGACTTCGGAATGACCCAGAGCAGACCCACAGAACCACCCCCAAGCAGGCACCAAGCCTGGGCTGAGGTCGGGGCCCCACTTCCGACCAGACGGCGAGATTGAGAGGGGAGGGAGGCAGGACGCCAGAAGCCGGGCCCCTTGTGTTCCGAGAAGTGAAACTGCCCAGAAGAAGCGGGCCCCTTTAAAAGTGGCCCCTGGCAGAGGTGCTCCAGTCTCCAGCAGCCCCTGGCTCTAGAATCCATGCTGGGGATTTGTGGAGAGGGGGAGGCTGGGCTGTGGGGTCCGTGACCCTCCTCCCCCAACCACGGCAGCCCGTTTTAAGAATTTTAAAACTGCTTGGAGATTACTGTAGAGAGCATCTGTGCTGGAAGGTCCTTGAAGCCGCCAACCGCCAGGGTGGGTGGGGCCTCCCGCATCCGGGGAGGTCGTCCTTTCCAGCGGCCACACCTTCCCACCTGAGCCACTCTTCGGGCACCTGGGGACCCACGGTTTCCCAGGCGGCCCCTGTCACCTCTGGGCAGCGCCCCTGCTGTCAAGCTGGAACTGTCAGGAAGGACTGTCCCCTGTGCTTCCCCCCAGTCTGAGTTCCGGCTGGTCCACTTCCCATGATGGGGCCCCAAAGACGCTGCTCGCCTGGGAAGCTCTTTCCTCCCAGCCTAACATTTCCGTCTCCTCCAAACAATTCTGCATGGCATGGATTCCTGTGCCCTCCCCGCCTGCCCGCCTGCCCTGGACCCCTCTGGCTTGTCCTTAAGGTGGAAAGAGCACAGCAGCCAGGCGCTGGCAGGGGAGCTGCAGCAGCCCAGCCTGGAGGAGGCCCCCAGTTTCCGCTCTGCCCTGCTCTCCTAGCCCCACTTCCTCATTTCCCAGACAGGAAAGGCCTAGAGTGGGAAGGGACTGGGTCCTAGAGAGGCCTCCTGCCTGGCTGGGACTCGGTGGCCAGTGCACCACCCATGCCATGCCGAAGGCCAGAGCTGGGAGGGCCACGGGCCTCTGCTCACCCCCCTGAGCTCATACCTACTGGCACTTGCTCTGTGCCAGGCTCAAGGCCAAGTCCTTTCTATATAATGGCTCTTCTAATCTTTGTTAACATTCCTTACTAAATAGCACCCTCTCAAGAGAGCCAGCCAGGGCCAGAGGTGCGATCTTCTATCACGGAAAAAGAAACAACTCTCGTTTGTTGAGTGCTTACTCTGTAGCAGGCGCTCTGTCGGGATTCTGCCGTGGAGGCCTGGGTGCCAGCCGTGGGAATTGAGGTGGGAAGATCTTGAGGCTGGCCTGAGGAGCCTCGGGTGCCAGGCTCGAAAGGTTGGTCAGTATCTTGCAGAAACTGGGGGCTGCGGAAGGTGTCTGGGGGAATGGGGGAGCTGGGCTCCGAACTACCTGTGGGGCTCAATGGAACACGGTACCCAGGCACAGATAGCCTGGAGTGAGCAGGTGAGAAAACAGGAAGGAAGACTGTGGCCAGAGCTCCGGAGTGAGGGGGCTTGTCCGTGGTCACACAGCTACGGCGTGGTGGAGTCGGGAGCTGCCTGGCCTGACTCTGAGCAGCGGGGTGCAGGCATGGGGAGGGTGTGGGGGGTGGAGCTCGACTCCTGCTTCCTACTGGCTGTGCGGCCCCCATCAAGCACCCGGCTTGTGGCCGCGTGGGGTGGTGGCAGGGTGGGGTGGGGACGACTCCCAGAGCTGCTGGTATGGCTGTGGCTGTTGTGGTGTAGTTTTATGACTGCACCTCCCAGCTATTATTCCAAGGCTGAGCTGCCTGCGCCTTCCAACAACAGGCCTTAGTCCTCCAAACCTCTCCATGGAAATGGGGTTTTCCCACCCCAGAGCAGGCTTTCTAGCTATTTAAGGATGCCTGCTGTGAGGGCTTTTGTGGGGGGAATAATCCTTCTGTGAGCCCAATGGCTGCCCTTTGAGTGACGAGGGAGTCTGACAGTGTCTCCTCTCCCCTGACTGTCCCCCAGAGCTGCTCCAAGTCAGGCCTTCTCAGCAGATAGCCTTGACCTTGCCCAGAGCCTCAGAGGAGCCACAGGGCACCGATGTCCTTTCATCTCCTTGCCTGTAGAATGGGGGCGGTGTGTGTGTGTGTGTGTGTGTGTGTGTGTGTGTGTGCAAGCACGTGCCTGCTAGATCAGTGCTTCTAATTTAAGAGATGCTAATAGATGCTAATCCACAGAAGGATGGCTTTAAAAAATTCATAGAGAAAGAAAGCAGAATCATTGTGGTTACCAAGGGGTGGGGGGAGGGGGGAATGGGGAATTATTGCTAAATGAATATGAGTTTCGGTTTAGGATGCTGAAAATAGTCTGCAAATATAAAGTGGTGAAAGTTATATTAAATTACCATCAATGTACTTAATGGCAAAGAATTGTCCACTTAAATGGTTAAAATGATTTTTGGGTTGTGTATATTTTACCACAATTTAAAATAAACTAAAAGAATAAAAATGAATTTTAAAGAAAGCTTGGGAATTGATGTCAGACAAGATCAAATGAGTTCCTTAACGTGGGGCTTCTCGGGGCCTTTATTACGCTGCTGTGCACTCTGACTCTCCAAGAAGGCAACATAAGAGAAAGTGTTTTCCAAACTCATCTGACCAAGGACCGCCCCTTCCTTTTGATGGTGGATCTTTAAAGGCTATTGTTCTAGAAAACTCTCTGGGAAACACTCAGGGGGTCCAAGACCATACACTGCCCTTCCTCCTGACGCAGGCTTTTATTTCCTGCTGAGTCAGGGCTAGAGCACACACCCTCTTTCCTAAAGCACTTGGTGCTTCTCCCTGACAGCAAGGGTCAAACTGCAGTAAATGCCGGTTTATGAGGGGTTCCTGCAGGACTGGGAGGCCTCCAGGGCAGTTCTGTTTATTCTCGTCCCCTTGGGGCCAAGCACAGGGATCCCACAGGCCCTACCTGCAGGAGACGCTCAGTCCTTCTAGAAGAAATGAATCGATGCTCTAATGACACTCTCCAAGGACCATCCACTTGAAGTGCTTAATCACCTCCCAACACCTCTACGTGGGCACTCCTGGACTTCCACACAAACCCTGGCTTGCTCAGAGATCTCTGGACTCAAGGGACACACCAGTCTGAAAACCTAGGGTCCCGCTTCATTCACTCCATTCTCGTGCATTCCCACATACCTGTGAATTCTGTTCTCTACAGCCAGCCACTGCCCCGGCCGGAGCCCATCAGACTTGGGTCTCTGAGGTGGCCTCCTAACTGGTCTCTCCCCAGCCTCCTTTGCCCTCTCCACACCAACCTCAGCATAGTGGCCAGAGCTGCTGTTACAACGTTGGGATGACCATGTCGTTCGCCTGCCTAAAGCCCTGGGATCTCTCCACTGCCCGCGAATCAAGGGCCTCTTGGGTAACTGGGTCCAGGAAGCCCTGACCTGAGCCCTGCCCCAGGGTCTCCCCCTCCCCTCCTGCTCCCCCTCCAGGCTCCAGCACCCTTCCTTCCCTAGGGGCCCGGCTCAGAAGCCAGAAGCTCTGAGGCTGACATCAGGCTCTGTCCCTTATTAGCTGTGTGACTGGGCAGTTACTTAATCAATTTGTGCCTTAGTTTCTTCATCTACTGAAGGGGCATAAATGTCCTATTTCTTGGCCTGGGGGTACCTGGCATAGTTACATGGGAATGTTCACTCTAAAATAACTCATGGACCTGTACAATATGATTTGGATTTTTTTTTTTTACATTATGATAGGCTTCAATTAAAAGGTTATTAAAAATAATAGTATGTACTCACTGGGTTGTTGTGAGGCTAACTTAATAATATATATAAGTTACATGCTAAGAAGAGTAGTATATCTACATCACTATATCTGGCACTCTTCCTTGAGGGCACTGATCGGTTGGATTTAGTTGTCAACAGTGTAAGGAAAACCAAGTGCCCCCATTTTGATTGGTTAAGAAGCTTGGAGATGTCCCCATCACCCAACTCAAAAGTGACGGCAGTGGTTTAGCGCATAGAAGCTGGTACAGCTGGCTGGTCCTGGGAAGGTACAGACCAGCTGGTAGAACAAGAAGTCACGACAGAGACTCTCCACCACCTCCCTCCTCCCCTGCCATGGCCAAGTGTGCAACAGAATCCACAACATGCTGATGGGGCTACAGAAGCCACATGGAGCCCTCCAAGACCACAGCCAAGGGGACCAAGAACCACTCAGGATCCCCCAATGAATGATGATGATGACCAGGCCCACGTCAGGGTCTTCACAAGGAAGAGGAAGCACCTCACAGAGAAGAATCCTTTGTGCCCATTTCTCCTGATCAGAATCCTGCCCCCAGGGAGGTTCAGTATTCTGATGATGAAGAGGTCGGGGCAGAGGAAGGTCAGCAGACGGCAGCACCATCCTGAGGGGGCAGACGAAGGTGACAGTGGTGAGGAACAAATTTCCAATGGTGAAGATGGAATGGCTGACTTGCAACGTGAAACGTCTCAGCATCCGAACTTTGACATTGAACACACTGCTGAAGATTTAGCGTCAGCAGCTCCTGTGACCTATGATCCATGTGACAGGGAGCTTGCCCCCTTCTTCTCATTAGCGTTCACACAAGACTACTTTTCAAATGGAAATCAGCAGGATAAAGGATCAGGGTCCAGATAAAGAAAATGAAAGGGGACGATAAAATTCTCTGTGAAGTTAAACCAAATAGATTTATATTGAGAAGACAGAGGTATATGATGAGTAACCATTTTAGAAGAAATTCTGGGTTTAAGAATAAAGGGAATTTGATGATTCGCAGTTGAAAAGCACAAAACAATATTCCCCTGGCAAGTTGGTAGACCGGACCACACACACCTTACATGGACAAGTTGACCCTCACCAACCCAGCGCCTGAAATGTCGGACTGCTTCAATCCAGGAACAAATTACTGTCCAGAATTACTGCATAGCCCAAACTACTGCACAGCTCCCCACAGGAGGAACTGATGGATGACTTGAGCTCCTGCTTGCTGACCATGTCTCAGCTTCCCTTCATTTAAGTGCTTTTAAAGCTTTGGACAGTTCTCAGGATGCTAGAACACTTTTCACAGAGGCTGGCAAGGGGAGAAGCTTATGGCCATTGAGATCAACCATTAAGACCAGATTCTGCTGGCTCAGCTCTCCTTCAGAAATGCCATTTCTATGGACTCTTGTTCAGATGGGAAGACGTGGGGACCGGTTAGCCAGAACCCTTTACCTGTTCCCAGTCACAATGAACCTGGATATGAGTGTGAGCGGGAAGTTGCTATAGACATGCGTTTTTCGGAATCCCCAAATGTAAGTAAAGGGGAAGTGGCGAAGCTTATTCACTTCTGTGAACCTCACTGACTGGGAACTGCACCTCATACAATGTCCAGTCTCCTGTCCAGTCTTTGTCATACTCTGTTCTCACTTCTTGGAGCTGGTTACCTTGAGTTGGGGAGTAAATCATGTACCCCACAAAAGACATGTTGAACTCTTAACCCACATTCCTTAGGACCTTTGAAGATGTTATTATTAGTTAAGGTGTGGTCAAATTGAGTCACGGTGGGCCTTAATCTGAAAGGCCGGAGGCCTTATAAAGAGGAGATTTGGATACAGCAGAGAAAGCCCGAAGTCAGTGAAAACCAGAAGAGCAGACGTAAGGAGAGAGACAGCCACATGACAGGAGGCAGAGACGCAAGCCAAGGAACCCCAAGAAAGGTGGCAAGCCAGCACCAGAATGTTACAGACTTTGGGGAGATGCATGGCCTTGCCTATGCCCTGATTTTGGACTTCCAGCCTCGCAAACTGTGAGCCGATAAATTCTTGTTGTTAAGCCAACCATTGTGTGTAGTATTTGTCATAGCACCTCTGGCAACTAAGACACTTTGTTCATTCCAGTAACAAGTGCTACAAAAGATGCTTTAAAGCTTCTGACAGCCACAGATGGGTCTTTGTTTTCTGTTGGAATATGAAACAACACCTTTGCTGATGAGAGCTCTAAGTCACTTGGGTGATCAAGAGGAAGAGGAAGGTGGCCGGTCTGATGGTGCTGCTGCTGCTGACTTTGCCTTGAGGCTACTGGACAAAATACAACTGTCCAGCCATCTTCTGCACTGGACAATGAAGAAACTGACCATGCAGACCTCTTGGGAATCCCTCAAGATCTCTACTAGGTTACTTGTAACCCTATCAATTGATGGGTGGGAGGAATGGTCAAGAAGGAGGTCCCCATTCTCACCAGGCTTCCTCTGAAGCCATCAGACATGTATTTATTCTTTTCCATACTTGAGTGTCCAATGAGACTTTGTGAAAGTTTTCTTGCCCCTAAAGAATTTAGGAACCACTGAACCCAATGATATCTAAAATATCTAAAATGCTCCACAATTCTGTGTAACTGGGGAGCCCTGGGCAGTCCTGAGGGGAGAGTGTGCCCATGGCCAGCCGGCAGAGCAATGCTGGGGGCTCCTCTCTTGTGCCCCCTCTGGAATAACATCAGAGTGTGCTTCCTGAGCCCAGAACATGGCTGGTTAACACCCTCTCTCTCAAGGCAACCCTCTGGAGCTAAGGTGAGATTATTTAATGCTTCAGATGGACAAGAAGCAAGACTGAGGATAAGCACTGGCTCTGGTACACAGGAAGGCCAGCTGGGGGCCAGGGAGCCCTCGGAGATCGGCACACAGGCACAAAGACCTTGGCCAAGGAGCCCAGGCTCTCCTCTGTCATTGAATAGCAGTAGGGCCTTGGGCAAGTCCCTTCCCTCACGCAGACCTCCATTTTCTCCTCTGTCAAATGGGTCTCTTCCAGCCATTATGGAGTTGAATCAGGTTCAGTTCCCTATTTTGCATACAAGAAAACTCAGCAGAAGTGGGTCAAGTGATGTGTCCAGGGTCTCACAGCAGGTGACAGAGTTGAGCCAGAACTGGAGGTTAAGGCCTCCTAAATTCTCATTCATTGCTTTATCTCCTATGCTGTGTTATCTCTTGGTATCAGCTCTGGGTACAAAGTACTGCCTCTACAGGGAACACCATTTCCCCATTCAACTTTTCAAGACTCTACACCAAGAAAGATGTTGCTTCCTCTAAGAAGTACCTCTGACCCCATCCCCCATCAGTCTGAAATGATGCTTCTTGTTCCAAGATCCCAAAGACCCCTGTTCCAAGGTGGTCTCTGGGGAGTCCTTGCCACCATGCTTCTGTATCCTGATACCCATCTCTGGCCAGACCTGGGTGGGCTCAGAAAGCACTGAACTTGTACCCTACTAGGTAACAGCAGTGGCACAAAATCCTACAAACTAAACATCTGCGATCCTTTAGTACTTACAAAGCATCCTGCTAATCCTGTAAACTCATTTATTCCTTACTACAAATCAGTGAGTTGGGTAAAGTCATTTCTGTTTTTCAGATGAGGAAATAGAGGCTCAGAGAGGTTAAGTAACTTGCCCAAGGTTATATAGCTAGAAAACAGCAGAGAAGGACATCAATCTCCCACTGCTCCTCTTGGGATTAAATATCCTTCTGATTCTCATGCCTGGAGAAGATGCTGCTGGTGGGAAGAACGTTCTTCAGTGCATGGAGAAGGGATGTTTCCCACTGCAAACCCCGCCTGTCACCATGAGCCCCTGGGAAGCACCGGCATCACCAGAAGGGGGTAGGGGCCGGGCAGTAGGGTTGGAAAGGGCAGGGCTCAGGCAGGGCGCCGTGCTGCACCTTGGCCATGTAGTCACCAGAGGCTGACTCAGTTCCCCGAAGGCCCTCTCGCGCTGCTGGGGAGAAGGCGGGTGGGGCTGAAGTGTCCCTTCCCAGGAGGCTGTCTCCCTCCTCCAGCTGCCCTGCTGTGACCGGGCTCCCCTGAGAGATGGAAAACAGTAAATTCTGGGCACAGAGATGCAGGAAGTGCTCTTCTCAGCAGGCTGAGAGCTCATGGAGAAGGATTTTAGGGACAGAACAAAAGCAGCTCTCAAGAGGGCCGGGCTATAGTCTCAGAACAGACATACCCAAACATTTTACAGTTGAGGAGTGCATTCAGCACTGCGCTACCCCAGCTCCTCGGCTCCTCACCAAAGCGGTTTTGAAGTAAGGAGGCCCCAGGCGCTGGAGGGCCGACGCACACCCTCTGAGGCCAGCAGGCCTCTTGGTCAACAGGAGGTGAGGCCCGAGAGGGCGAGGGACTGGAAGCCAAGCCTCCCGCCTCCCGAAGCAGGAGGTCGCCAGTGACCTTGCTGCAGACGCCCGCTCCCCACACACATCCTGCACCAGGCCCGGGGCCCAGCAAGGGCCCGAGTCAACACACAGTGTCTCCAGAAAGCCGGCAGGCAGGTAACAACAGCACTGGCCCTGACTGGACATAGTGTCACTTACACACGCTGTTCAGAGCCACCACGGACAAGAAGACAACCCTGTGGACAGCGCCAAGTCCAGATGAGAGGAAGACACTTGGAAAGGCTGGCAGAGCACAGATCCAGTACCATTTACTGCACATCTACTCCGTGCTGGCCGAGAGCGATGGTGGAAACTGAAGGGCCCGTTAGTTTCCTGACTGTTCACAACAGCCTGGTGAGGTAGACACTTACTACTATTCCACAGATGAAGAAACTGAGGTCAGAGAGGCACAGCGGCTTGCCCTCAGCCACAGAGCTGGTGAATGAGTAAGTGCCGCTCTATCACGCCACAGAGCATCCTGACCGGGCCCACTGTCTACATTTTTTAAACTTACAAAGTTACATATTTTAAACCGTATATGGATTTTATGACATGTTTTCCCTGCCTGTGCGCTCTGAAGCTGGTCACCAGGGAAGCAGCTACTGGACAAAAACAGAAAATCATAAATGCCAAGATGAGGGAAAATAACGGGTCCGAGAGGCAGTGGCAGGGTGGCAGGATGGGGAGGCCCCGTGGCCTGGGGGCGCTGGACCCAGGCTTGCAGGGACAGGCTGGTTGTGGCTGTTTGGAGATGAAGGGGAGGAGAGGGCTCTCCAGGGAGAGGGAACAGCATGGGCAGAGGCATGGAGGCAGGAAACTGGGGGGGCACAGAGGGAAAAGTTTGGTAGGAGCAGAGGGAGGAGCCTGAGGAGGTGGTGTGGGGCCTGATAATCCATGGGGTGCAGTGGGTGGAAGTGGGAGCCAGAGAAGGTTCTTTCTGAGTCAGGCTTGGGGCCAGCCATATGGTAGAGTTGTGAGGGTACCAGGCTTTGAGGATGTATAAAACAGTCCAAATTGCATGGGAGCACGTACATTTTTCAATCATTTTCATTAATTCATTCCCACCCTCCAGTTCCCAAAAATGAGATGAGTGATACAGTCTCTTCTACTTGATGGAAACGGGACAGAGGTCCTTCCTGCACACCTCACTGATAACCTGTCACCTGATCACAGGATCACAGCCCCTGCCTGGTTGACCCACCTCTCCTCTCTGGCTGCCCCACACTTGCCTGCTTCCTTCCTTCCCCATTCCAGCTTCACCAACACCTTGTTCCTCCAAGGAGCTAACACTCTGGGCAGCCTCCAGCCTTTGCCCTTGCTAGTCCTTCATCTGGAATAATCCTGCCCAGCCCCACCTCCCCTGGCCTGGGTTAAAGCCACTCATCCTCAGACCTAGCTCAGATGTCACGTCCTTTCTGAGCCCTCCCTGGCTCTCCTGGTCAATGGCCTCCTGTGCAAAGCCATCCAGGAAGGGCCAACATGGGAGCTGCAGGACTCACCATGCAAGCTAACACTTACTGAGCACTTACTGTATACCAGGCGCTGTGCTGGGCCCTGGACATGCAGCCACTCATTTAGTCCTCAGGACAGCCCTCTGCTTGATGACTATTTCTCTCTCCACTTCGCAGATGAGCCAGCAGAGGCCCACAGGTCACCCGGCCAGCAGGCGGTGGAGTGAGGACTTAGAGCCCTGTTCCCGACCCCAAATCTATCCTGCCTTTATCCAGGCTGGGGGATCACCAGCTGCTTTCCAGGCACTCCACGATCCCCTTTCCATGCATCTGTACTGGTTCCATGCTGCTCATGTAAGTCTGTGGTCTTATGTAATCCCCACTGCACGCCCATGAGAATAGCACTGACACTGTCACCCTCCGGCTGAGGAGCCAATACAGATAGGCTGCGCACCCTGCTCCAAATCGCACATCAGGAAAGAGCCGAGGCCAAGTCCAGGTCTCTCAGACTCCAGACCCAGTGGTTTTCCCATGATATCACGGAAGATGACGCAGACCAGAGCGCCCGAACTCCAGAAGTCTGCCCCCCCCCATTGCCACGTCCCCACATTCTGGAGGCGCTCTTCCCAAGAGCCGCATAAGAGCCTGCAGGATGCACCGGAGGAAATGCTCCTTGGGGGTGGGTGTTTGAGAGTCCACTCCAGGGACCCGCACCTCGTGTGCTCTCCGAGGGCCTAAGGGTGGAACAGGCCATCAGAGACGTTCACAGGCCTGCAGCTCCCGGGGTGACACCCCCTCTTGAGCCTCGTCCTAAGTGCTCACAGCCCCAAAATCGTAGGTTTCACACTTCAGTTATATTTTTCTTAAACACACTTAAATAAAATGTGACCACTGAAGTAAGAAATACTTGTTGAAGTGCCACCTAACTTCACCCCAGAGGTCTGCTTCACACCCTCTGGAAGGCTCTCTCCAGACACCTGCCAAAAGGCCCCATCACAAACCTACTAATCAAGTCAAGGTGCCCAGGAGTCCAGGGAGGGAACAAGACATGGGATGGATTCCTGAAGGGATGGAACTCACTTCCTAAGCATGTCGTGCGAGCACAGGTGACAGCGAGGCTCGGGTGGTGCTGGGAGGGGGTGTGGGCAGGGTGTCGACTGGGTGGTGGCCTGGCGCTTAGGCTCTATTCCCACAACAACCCCGAGAGGTAGGTATTATTGCTCCCATTCTGCAGATGAGAAGACTGAGGTCCAGAGAATTTAAGCTATGAGACCAAAGCTCACAGGAAGGAAGTGACAGAGGGAGGACAGAACATCCAGCAAACCTCGAAGCCGCCTGGGTGGTGCCACTTGTTGCTCTGCCCGCAGGGACAGGGGAGGTCAGCTGCAGGCAGTGTGGGGACTGGCAGGTTCCGGGCAGAGGCCAGCTCAGCAGGGGCGTAGGCAGGTCTGTGGGGAGTTTAGGGGTGCTCTTTCAGGGATCTTCCCACTGGGAGTAGGAAGGGGAAGGACAGCACTGGAAGAGCTTGGGAAGCCCTGGGCCTGGGGCCCTGACCCCTTGAGAGCCACAGGCCTCAGAGCCGGGGCCCGGGCAGGGGCGCGAGATGCCTCTCCAACTGCTCCCGAGGCCGGGATGGGCTCTGCGATGGGGTGGCCGCGGCTCGGCCCATGGGTAGTTGCCCGCGGGCCCTCCAGCTGGACCAGGAGGACAGGAGGGGGATGTCAGGCAATTCCTGACGCAAAAACATGCTTCTCCCGCCCCTGAGACATCAGTAAATCCCATTGGCTCTCCTTTCAAAACATATTCAGAATCTGACTCCTTTCACCCCCTCTGCCACGACTAGGCACCTCTCTTGGTTGTGGTCACAACTTTGTTCCCTTCAGGGTGTTCTCTACCCAGCAGCCAGGGGACCCTTTTAAAATGCAGGGCGGGCCCTTCACGCCTGCTCAAAACCTTCCTGCATCACTCCAAGTGAGGGCCATGTCCTCACAAGGGCTGCCGTGGCCCTGCCAGCTCGCCTTGCTCCTCCCCCCACCCTGCTCGGCCATACAGGCTCCCTACTGTCTTTCTTTTTTTTTTTTTTTTTAAATTATTTATTTATTTTTTAAAATTACATTAAAAAAATATGAGGTCCCATTCAACCCCACCGCCCCCACCCCCCACTCCCCCCACAGCAACACTCTCTCCCATCATCATGACACATCCATTGCACCTGGTAAGTACATCTCTGGGCATCGCTGCACCCCATAGTCAATGGTCCACATCATAGCCCACACTCTCCCACATTCCATCCAATGGGCCCTGGGGGGATCTACAATGTCCCGTAATTGTCCGTGAAGCACCACCCAGGACATCTCCTTGTCCCGAAAACGCCTCCACATCTCATCTCTTCCTCCCATTCCCCAAACCCAGCAGCCACCATGGCTACCGTTCCCACACCCATTCCACATTTTCTCTGTGGACATTGGATTGGTTGTGTCTATTGCTCATCTATGCCAAGTGGGGGCTTAGATTCCACATGGATACTGGATGCACTCCTCCTGCTTTCAGTTGTAGACACTCTAGGCTCCATGGTGTGGTGGTTGACCTTCTTCAACTCGATGTTAGCTGAGTGGGGTAAGTCCAATAAATCAAAGTGTAGGAGCTGAAGTCTGTTGAGGCTCTGGGCCTGGGTGTCATATTATCAGTCCAGAGATTCAAATCCCCTAAATATATCTAAAACCCCAGCACCAACTACAATTCCAGTAAAGTAGCATGAAAGTCTTGTGAAAAGAGATCCCATCTGAGTCGTTCCATCACGCAGAAACACCAGCTCCAAAGAAGGGCCATCTGCCATGGCAGTGAACCCCATCTGCCATGACCATAGAACCCGTGGGTCTCTTTAGCCCTCAAAAGAACCAATACCTGGGGTTGTATCTACTTTATCTGTCTCTCAGATTCTGCTCAGTTGTGCATAAGGGGATTCCTTCTGACAACCTCCAGACTCTTTTTTAGAGACTCATAGCCTCATATTCTCATTTCTGCTTTCCATTTCCCCCTTACATTAGGTCAAACAGCATTTTGAAGTCATGTTATTATATGTAGACAGGACTTTCAAGCCACCGGGCAGCCCCTGCCTTAGGCCCTTCCCACTTGCAGCTCCCTCTGCCAGCGACACGGTCCCCCAGATGTCCAGGGGCTTACTACCATCCCTCCTCAGCTCGCAGCTTTTCACAAATGTTACCTGCTGTTTCCTCACCGTAGACTGCAATACCTCTCCCCTAAACACCCCCCCATCTCATTTTTCCCCTTAGCACCTATCACCAAGCATACTATATATACTTACTCATTTGTTTATTTACTAACTACTCCCACTGTAATTTAAACTCCATAAAGGCACACTTTTCATTGGTTTTGTTCACTGGTATAGCCCCAGACCTAGCACAGTGACACTCAGTAATATGAATGACAAAATGACCCATGTATGGCGCCCGTGTCGCATGCAGGGTCAGGCAGTGGGACTAACTGGCTCAGGTTGCTGCTCCAGGGAATGACAGCTTGGGAGGCAACTGTTCTGATGCCAGCACGTTCTGATGACGAGGACACAAGATGCGGGGGTGCAGTTGGAGGGCCGCCTGGGGTGGAGGGGTGGGTGTGATGTGCAGAGAGGCCAGGGCAGCTTCCCAAGGCAGGAGAACGCTCCCTGGGGCTCGGACCCTGGAGCAGACAGATGGCACATGTGGCACTGCCAAGGGCACAGCGGGAGCCCGAAGCACTTTGGCCTGGCTGTGAGCTGCTGGGGTTCAGGGGTCAGGGGGGACAGAGCACAGGCCCTGTGGGCCCAGGTGCCTCGCCTCTCTCCTGGGGCAGCTCTGAAGGGTCTTAGCCTCTCAGAGGGCGAACTGAGCTGGGCACCCTGGCATGCTGCTGACTCCGCCCTCTGAGGGAGGAAGAGTGAAGAGCGAAGGCTCTGGAGCTGGTCTGAAGAGGTGACCCCAGCCTGATTTGGCCTCAGGGGATGAGAAGAGAGCAGGAGCACAGGGAGGTCAGACCCGGCAGGAGCTAACCCCTAGAAGGGCGCCACTCTCCGTCGAGAGGATAAACCCCTCAGTGTCCTCAGGAACCACCAGGGGCTACTGCTGCCATTCCCAGTTTTCAGAGGATGCTGAGGTGAAGTGGCAACGCGGTGTAGGAACTTCCTGGGGCACAGTAGGCGACAGACTGGGCTTGAACCCAGGCAGTTGGACAACACAGGCTCTGGCTGCCTGTTTCTTCCCTGGCCTCTGTTTCTTCCTAAGTGTAAAGAAAGGAGGGGGGCTAGAGGGTCCCTAGGTCCTCCACCCCGTGACTGCTCAGGAGGAGAGGGGGCCGGCAGGGTGGTGAGAATGAGGAGGCCCTGTCCACCGGGGCCGAGGGCCCCAACCACCTCCTCGCCTCTGGGCCTCCCTGCAGAGGCCCAGGGGTCTCACCGTGACAGAAGAGTTGGGGGCTGTGCCGAGCACCTCCCACCAGCCCCGGCCTAACGGGGGAGCCCAGCTTGCTGCCTGCAGTGGGCTGTCCACGGTGGAGAGGGCCCACTGGGCAGAGGAGGAAGAAAGGCCACTCCCTTCGGGGAGGCCTTGAGCAAGCAGCGATGCCCCGTCCCCATCAGACCCAGACAAAGCCCCTCCACCTTAGCAGCAGCCTCTCCCCCCCCTCAGGTAAGGGCCTGGGCTTCAGGGGTCCATCCAGGGAGGCATGGCAGACTGAGGGCAGTTTGCCCCTAGAAGGGGGAGGGAAGCGAGCCTGGATCAGCGCGGGGCATCCAGGGGTCACTGCTCTGCCCTTGCCTGCAGCTGGCTGGCCCACAGAGACCCCGCTGACATCCGGGGGGATGCCCCTTCTGCTGGGTGGGGGAAGCCGCTGGCCCAAGGTCAAGCTGCTGCTGCCCTCTCCTAGACCCCTGGGGACCCTGGTCACTCGTCAGCCTAAGGCTGACTCCCAGGAGCGCTCTGTCCCTCCCTCCCCCTCCCTCAGCTCACTCAAACTGCTCTTTCCTGGCCAATGCTGACCCCAGAGGAAGACATGAGACCCCGGCCAGCCTCTCTGGGGCGGCCCCTCCTTGGAAGGGTTTTAGCACTCACTGCAATGGGTGAAAAACAGGGGCAAGGGAGTTGCCAACACCAGGAAGGAATAAACCACAGGAAGTCACAGAGTTCTAGAGTCTGGTCCTCAACTCACAAGCAGTCCCAGAAATTTCTGAGGGGAGGCTCAGGGTGATGAGGCCTGGGGGCAGCGCAGCTGCTAGATCCGCTGGTGTGCTGAAAGTCTGCAAGAATCCAGCTCTTCCTCTTTGCTAGGGGATGGCTCCCTTCCTTCCCTTTAGTCTGTGTCTGTCCTGGCCCCTGCTGGGGGAAAGGCACTTTCCTCCCTGAACCCAGAAGATTCTGCCCCCGGCTGCAGGCTGAGCTGTCCCGGCCTTGCAGCCAAGCCTCCCTCACCCTCCGGGTCCTTGCCAGCTGCTGTCGCTCCTCACCAGCTTCCCCGGGAAGCAGCTTTGTCTGCCCTGGCTCGGGTCCTTGACCAGCAGGTCAAAAGGCCTCACTCAGAGCCTGGCTTCTCCCCCCGCTCGTTCTGCCTCTGTGTCCGTCCTTGTTGACTGCCCCCGTGCTCCTGGAAGCCTGCCTGCCTGGCCTGCCCGCACCCCCCACCCATGCTCCCAACCCAACCTGCCTTCTGCTGGCCCCATCTTCCCCAACTCTCCAGCCAGCTGGGCCTGCTCTTCTTTGGTCTGCATGTCACCCGTGGTGACAAATGACACCTGTCCCCAGCCCAGACCCAGAATCTTGCTTTGGAGTTCAGGCACCTCTTCCTCCTCTTGCTGAAGCAGTGCCTTTAACTCTGCTTTTGGTCTCAGCCAACTCAAGTCATCCAGAAATCTGCCTGGCTGGCTTCTGTCTCCTCAACTCTTCCCTCAGCCACTGGCTTCCCTGGTCCCTTTTCTTCTGAGCCATACTGTGTTAGCTCTCTTTTATTTCTAAGTTCTTTATTTTCAAATAATCACAAACTCACAGAAAAGATGAATGAATATGGTAAAGAACTTCTTTCCTGAATCATTTGGGACCAAGTTGCCAACCCGTGCACCATTACCCCGGAATTCTTCAGTGTGTATTTCCTACAGCCAAGGCCATGCCGGGCCTCTCCCTGCACTGACACCCCTCTCCACACCTGGGACACCTCCCCCAGGCCTCTCTCTGCTTACACACCCTCCCCTCCCTGCCTGGGCTCAACTTGCCATGGACCGTCCACCCTCCTGTGTGGGTGCTCTCCCCAATGCGCTTGGGTTGTCATCCCCCATCCAGGTTGCCCCATGTTATCTCTTAAACCAAAGGATCCTTTGGGATGAATCATATCTATGCAAGGGAGGTGAAGGCATCTGATACCAACACACACCCTCTCCCTTCCATCAACACGGCACTTCGAGATGGCCTGAGTTCTCACACACATTCATCATGTGCTCCTTCTTTCCTTCCTTCTTCCTGTTGACATGTTGGACTGGGGGGCAAAAGGCTTGCAATCCATTATTAACATGCTCTGGAATGCCTCCCCGAGCCATTTCCTCATTGGCAAAGTGATTAGTTTGGAGCAGATGACTTCCAGGGATCCGCTCATAATAACAAAGGTAGAATTTTATTGAGTACTTATGTGCCAAGCACTCTATGTACTTACATGCAGTATCTTAAGTAATCCTCTGAAATGTAACTACTGTTATAACCATCTTACAGATGAGGAAGCTGAGGGACAAGGAAATTACATGACTTACTCAAGATCAGACATCAATTCAGAAAATGGATTCAGACACAGGCAACATGACTTCAGCGTTTAAACCCTTATACTCTACTATAAAGTGCTTGTAGAAGTGTTGGGGGCGGGGTGGGGGGAGCAAGGGATTTACCCTTTACTTGAAGAGGAAATCATAAAAATAAATACTGATAACTCATGGCAGAATATGATGTCAACTTACTACATGCCAAACACATGGTTTCAATAACATTAAGAATCAGATGCTAATATTATTCTCATTTTCCAGATGAGAAGACTGAGTCACAGGGAATTTAAATGACTTTCTAATTGGTGGCAGAGTGGGGATTTGATCCCAGGCCTGGGCTCATGCCAAAGCCACGTTCATCACCAGGCTCTGCTGCTAAACTGAGATACATGCTACGTTCAGAGGGCAGGGGGCAAGGGATGCCACTAACCCACTGACTGGCTCTGGAGTTCGGGGTGGAGGGTCCCAGCTCTGAGCAAGGGTTTCTCATGTATGATTCTATCTAATGTACACAATCCTGGGGGGGCGGGGGGAGTGTTCCACCTCCTGAGTGGAGAGAGGCACCCCAGAAGGACCAGTTGGCATGACCGAAGGCATGCAGACGGGCAGGTGGAGGTGGCAGGGTTCAGGAGGTGAGGGTCAGTGCCTCCCAAGGCTGGGCCTTCACCCTGTGCACAGCAGAGAGCCACTGACATTGTGGGGTTCCCCATTCACCACCAACCTCAGCTAGGAGGGGGCGCTCCTACAAGAGAATCCAGATCATGGGGAGAGAGTAACTTTCTCCTCACTTTTCTAGGCTTCAGGGGCCAGAAGACCCTCTGGGGCTTTGGCAACCTGTGATGGTTTGGAGCTGTGTGTACCCCAGAAAAACATGTTCTTGGACCTAATGCATTCCTGTGGGAGTGAACACATTGTAAGGAGGACCTTTTGAGAGGCTACTTCAGTTAAGGTGTGGCCCACCCTCATCGGGATGGGCCTTAGTCCTTTATAAGCAGAATAAAATTCAGAAAACCACAGAGGGAACAGCCAGAGGCTGAACATCAACAGAACCCGGAAGAGAAGGGGGAGACCAGGAGATGCTGCCATGTGCCTTGCCACGTGACAAGCTAAGGACCAAGGATCGCTGGCAGCTGGGTCCAGAATGCCACAGATTTCAGGGAGAAAGCATCACCTTGGTGATGTCTGATTTGGACTGTCTCTTAGCCTCAAAACTGTGAGCAAATAAATTGTAATTGTTTAAGATGAACAACTGCATGATATTTGCTTGAGCAACTCAGGAAATGGAAACACATCCCTTTTGCCCTCCTACTCTCACCTGTGTGTTCGGGCAAGTCAGTACCCAAGTTTGGGCTTCAAAAGGCAACACTTCCCAAAAGATGCCTCCCTCAGGCTAGGAAGAACTGCCAAAGGCTCCTGGCCAAACAGTGGCATCCTGCAGATGAGCTCGTATCAGCATATCCAAACTCTAGGAAAGGCCAGCTTCTCCCAGGGGAGAGACAAGGCCTTGAAACAACCTGCACACCTGCCCCTGCCTGGGCCTTTTTCTGCAGACACTGTCTGAGCAACACCTTCTTGCAATATTTGGGGCAGAGCTCAGCTGTTCCAGCGCCGAAATAGTCACAGGCTGGTAAGGGCTGGAAAAACACTACCCATCTCATCGTGATAGTCAGAAAAGGTTCCAGCCAAACCTCGTGGCAATTGCTTATTTTAGGGATGAGAAACTGAGGCTCACAAAGAGTGAAGTAATGGCCCAAGGTCACGGTGCTGGTGATGGCAAGGTCAGGACTCAAATCCCAGGCCCCTGACTCCAAAGTCCAAGCCCTTTGCCTACATCTTCTAATTACAAATGAGGAAACTGAAGCCCAGAGAGGGAACATGACTTGCCCAAAGTCTCCAGCTCCTGGGCTTATACCACATTAACTCCCTCCTTATAAGAGCCTTCATTTCAAGCCATGCCCAAAGACAGGAGAGGTCAAAGTTTTAGGTGGACTTACATTCAAATCTGCTGTCAGCTACTCAATCTGCCCAACAATTCATATGTCATTTTTCTTTTCTTTCTTTCTTCTTTTTTTTTTTTACTGCTCATGGATCAACTCAGCTACAGAACTGAAGCTTATCTCCAACTTGTTTCCCTGTGATGTGCTGTCCATACACTGCCATCAAAGTCACACATTAACTTACAGCCTTCAGCAGCTCTCTACTGCCTGGCAGAAAGACCACTTCAGCCTGAAGAAAATCAGAATCATACTGATGGAGGGAAGGGGAGAAGGAAGAAAGGAAGATGAAAGGAAGGAAAGAACAATGAAGGAGGAAGGAAGCTGGGAAGGAAACGTTACTTTTACTGAGCACTTCTTATACGTTGCACCTGGGATAAGCAAACCCCTATTGTTTTACTATTTAGTTTTCATGAGGCTCCTATAAAGTAGATACCATTATCCTTATTTTTAGATGAAGAAATTGAAGTTTAGAGTGAAGGGACTTGCCAGTAATTGCTAGAGGCTGGGTTAGAATATGACTCTTAGTCTAAAGTCAAAGGCTTTCATTTCTAGACTTTCTAGAGCACTGGCACCTTCCCATGTGCTCCCCTGAGTTCTAAGGGTTCAGGGTGGTGCCACAGGGACCCCTACGGCATATGAGGGAGGCTGAATGGGGGGGTGTCTAAGGAGGTCTATGGGAGCCTAGAGGCCAGGCTGAGAGGGTAGCCTTCCTTGAAGAGTTCTTTGGAAGAATGAGTTTCATGGCAAACAAATTCACTTTACTAATAGTTTTTTACTAAAGATGGTGGGGAAGACATCTTTATTTCATTTTCTTTCTTTCTTTTTTTGGCATAATAAACGCATGAAGAAGAGAACGGGAGAGAAAACTGACAATAAAATTTCGCAAGCCACAAAGAGAGGGATGGGTGGAAAAGAATCTGCAGACCCAAGACAGTGGAATCTTAAGTCAGCAGTGGGAAAAGCTGATTTACACCACAGGATCCCTCAAAGTCTCTGGAGTTGGGAATGGTGAGGAACTAGAATGAGTATATTTGGTGGAAAGTCTTGTTAGAAGCAGTCAGACCCCCATCCTCTCCTCAACTTGTGCAGTCTAGGAGACCCCTTTCTCCATCCCAGTAAAAGCCTGGGGATTTACTCTCCTCAAATGGTGAAACGGAGAGTTTTTGAGGGAGTCTGCCAGGCAATAGTTCCATAAGGAAATGAGGGGAGTGAAGTGAATGAATGCATGCAGACTGGATGCTGAGAACTCTCCCTCTTCCACTTTTTCCTTCCACTTGGCTCAATGGGAATATGGGAATACAGGAACATGGGAAGTGAACCCTTTACCTTCCACGTGGAAGATAGAAGAGTCATCATGCAAATTCTGCTCAAGAAGGAAGAACTAAAGACACTGTCATTGAAGACTCCCCAGTGAAAGAGTCCAGATGGTCAGCTATACAGGTAGAGAGATGCTCACTGCCAATGAGCCTCAAGCTTATACCCAGAGCTTGCAATCATGTTTGAGTCTCCCACTCATAACAGAAGGCACCAAAGGTTACCAATACCTGAGAAGAGATCAGAACAAACACATGGATAAAAGGGAACAGAAACCATGTAGAAAGGAAAATGATAAATAACTACACAAATAAAACAAACAAAAACTCAACTAACATTAATGACCTCACAGAGATAAGAAAAGATATTGGAATCTACCAAATAAGAAGAGGCTACAATTAAAAGGAACATTCAGAAAGAAAAGAGCTCTTGAAAATTAAAAACATTATAGCTGAAAAGAAAATCTCAAGAGAATGGCTGGAAGACAAAATGGGGGATGTACCCAGAAAGTAGAACAAAAGGCACAGTGATGGAAAATATGACAGAAAGGTATGAAAGTTAGAGGAAGAAGCCAGGAGGGCTGACCCCTGAATGACAGGAGTTTCAGAAAGAAAGGAGAGGAAAAAAAAAAAAAACAGAGAAAATCATCAAAGTAACAATTCAAGAAAATTTCTTGAAGCAGAACTCCCTGAGTTGCCAGATTGAAATGGTCAATGAATGATGAAAACTGACATGAGATCCATTACTGTGGAATTTCACAAGTTAGGGACAAAGAGAAGATCCTAAGAAAGTCATAGAGAATGGATGAGGAATGAGATTGGATCTGGAATTTTAACTGCAACCCAGGAAGCCAGAAGACAATGGAGCAATGCCTTCAAAACTCTGAAAGAAAATAATTTTTGACCCAGGATACACTTCAGTCAATTGTGAGGCAGAATAAAGATATTTTGAACATTTTCAGACATGCAAAGTAACAAAAAATTGGCCTCTTATGCACCCTTTCTCACCAAGCTATTGAAGGATGTGCTCTATGAAAATGAGAAAGTAAACGAAGCAAAAGGAAGACATGAGGTTCCAGAAAGAGATCTAACATAGAAGGCAAAGAGAAGTCCTAGGGTGGGTGTGAAGGGAGAGCCCAGGGTGGCAGCTGAATACCAGGCAGCTCAGGACTGACTGCCTCAGCAAGATGGAAACCTGCTGTATTTGAATGTCTTGAGGGGATATTTTAGTTAGGTGAGAATCTGGGAGCTGAATTATTAATAAACACTTAGAAAACTAAGAAAGTAAACAGACATACACACACACACACTCCACAGTGAAAACAGACTGTACAGGAAAGAAAAAGTAACTATAAGTAGTGGTCCAAAGGTGTATGTACCCCCAAAAAGTCATGTTCTTAAATCTAATCCATTCCTGTGGGTGTGAACCCATTGTAAGTAGGACCTTTTGATGAGGTAAGTATACTTCAGTTAAGGTGTGGACCAGCCCAATCAGGATGGGTCTTAATCCTATTACTGGAGTCCTTTATAAGCAGAAAGAAATTCAGATACAGAGAGAGAGCCACAGGTAGTGAGAAGCTGAACATCAGCAGAACCCAGTAGAGAATGGAGAGGCCAGGAGAATGCCACCATGTGTCATGTGACAAGCTAAGGACCAAGGATCGCCAGCAGCCAGCCCAGAACACCAGTCTTTGGGAAGAAATCATTGCTTTAATGACACCTTGATTTGGACTTTTTCCCAGCCTCAAACTGAGCTAATAAATTCCCATTGTTTAACCTGATCCATTTCATAGTATTTATTTGAGTGGCCTAGGATAACACCACAGTTATCATGTGACCCGGCTGTGACTTATGTGATATAACTCTAATGAGAGGATGGGGGAATGGAGGATGATGTGTAAGGCAAAAGGCCCATGACTCAACAGAGGTAATGCTTAAAGCTGAAACTCCAAGGAGGAGCAATGCAAATATGTTATTTAGAGATATGCAGGTAAATATCAAGATAAGCAGTTACAAGAGTTGAGTTATTGCTTCTGGGGAGGAGAAAATGTGGGGGAAAGAGGAAGGGTACTGCGGTTGTCCATAACAAAACTCGTGGAAATATTTGACACTTTAAGCATTGTGCCTGTTGAACTTTCATAAAAATAAAAGCTGAAAGACAGAATGAAAACACACATAGGAGTGCTCTAAGAGGCTGCTCCTCCCACCCAAGAGAGACAGGTAGAGCTGGTTTCCTCCTGGGTGCCCTGCCTGATTCCCCAGGACAGAACAGAAGTTAAGACACAGGAAGACACTGTCCACGTCCAGAGGTCACTGCTTCCTAGCAAAGCTGCAGCTCTCAGGGGCCCACTGTGTGCTGGGGACAAGGATGCCGCTCTCCCCACATTCTCCCTCTGAGAGCCCCACTTGTTACCCTAGACCCTGAACAAGAAACCAAAGGCCGTGACTGCAATGAAAATTAGATTCTCCTTTAAATTTTAATAGGATGCAATCAGGTCTCCCCTGCTGGTCCTTGGGGCTCCAGAGGGCTCTGGGCCCAGCATACTCCAGACACTCTGTCTGCCTGGCAATCAATATGTCTTCTTTCTTTTCCACTTTGCTTTTCACATTTTCTTTTTCTTTTTTTTTTTTTACTGCCCATGACCTGGGTTTTGTAGTGATATAATCAGCTTTGTCAAATGCCTGGAGTGAGTGTTCCCTGGGAATTTCTTTGAGTACTAGGAAGGAAAATGCTAGGCCAGCAGAGATTTACCCTAACTAGACTATTTCATTTCTATATTTTATTTGGGGGATAATTTTAATGAAGGAATACTGCTTCCAAGAATCTAAGTGATTTCCTGGGAATAGAAATTCCCTCTTCCTGTTTTCAAAATAGTCGTTTGGTAATCCATTGTTGGTGAAGAACTTGAGCCCCCTAGGTGGCCTAGAATGATGAAAAGAGGTCTTGACTGGGGCGACCAGATGAGAGAACCATCCCCTTCCCACCCTCACATTATTGATTCTGCTTGCAACCAGCATCTTTCTTTCCTCCTGTACTACAAGAAGTGTCGTCTTCTCAATGGTGCCTTGGGCCCACCCCTTGCACCTTCTCTAGGACTTTGTTCTTACTTGCTGCTCCTTCTCTTTCTGGCATCCTCCAAAATCCTTGCTAGCAAATCATTCCTATCAGCACACACAGTTGTCTGGGCTCCTATCAGTCTCAAAACCTACCTGCTCTACCCCACACCCCTACCAGCTCCTACTACCTCCAGCTTCTCTGCTTTGCTCCATATCAAGTCTCTCAGGACAGAGGTTTACACGTGCTGCCTCCACTCTTCATTTCAACCCATGCCACCTGGATGCCATCTCTTACTCTCCCCTTGCAACAGCTCCCATCAAGGTCACCAGTGACTTCCACATGGCCACATCCAATGGACTTCTGCCTGCCTCACCTTCCTGGGTCTCTGAGCCGTGCTCGGCACAGCTGACTTCCCCCTTCTTGAATATGCTCTGCTCTTGGCTTCTAAGACTTCATACTTTTCTGGGTTTCCTTCTCTGGCTATTCCTTCTCAAACTTTTGCAGTTTTGTCTCACCCTGACCTCTAAATGTTGGTGCATCCCAGCTCAGTCCTGGAAATCCTTTTCTTTTCTCTTCACCATCTCTCCATTGCCCTAAACAGCATCTATAAACTGACAACTCCCAAATGTGTATTTCCATCTTAGGCCAGTCCCCTGAGTGCCAAGCTCACATATCCACTTCCCTCCTGAACAGTTCCACATGGATGAATGACTAGCATATCAAAACTAACATGTCTCAGGGTTTTGATTTCATCTCTCCAAACCTGTTTCTTAGTCCCATCTACCATCCCTCCCCATCTTAGCAAATGACATCACCATCTAGTCATTCATTACTTGATCCAAAAATTTGATAGTTATTCTTGAGTCCAACTTTCTCCTTCTCACCCTTCCCATTCAATTCATCAGAAATCCAATAGCCCCATTCCTCATCCTCACTCCCATCTCCCTTGTCTAAGCCACTGGATATATCATCTGGACTCTACAAGATTCTGTCCTTTCCCCTTCCCCAACAACCACCACTTCCTTCCCAAAGTCCAGGTCACGTTCCCCAAGAGAGATGGAGTAATAGGATTTTGGAGTATGGGCTTATGTGATAGTGGCTGGACAATTCACTCCCTGCTCTACTGGGGCCATGTTTAGAGCTGCATGTCTGCATTTCCAGAAGTTTAGGAATGAAAGAGAGATCAAGGCACTGGGCCTCAGGAAGAAGGCAAGGCCCTACCAGCTTGGACTTACTCAGGGAGAAGAACAGGCTGCCCATCTAGAGCTGGGGGCTCAGGACCAATCCTCTCTGGCCTCCAAAACACAAGGACTTTGTTCATAGCAGGCACTGGCTGGGAGCTGAGAGCCTGTGAACCGGCCATTTTTGACATCATGGTTTCATTTTTACATTTAATACTTGCAGGGAAGAATGGTCAGCAAGCAAGCTACCTTGGCTCCCAACCCCAGAAGTGCACCCTTAACTGAGGCCGCCTGACTTCACCCCCCTAGACCCAGCCTGACTGCAGGTCTATGGGTCCTGCCCAGCCTGGCATGGCCCCACGTCTGTGTCCAGGCTCCTTCCTGAGACCCAGGGCCTCAATTCTGCTCCCATGTTCTAAGAGCCACTGAGCCCAGGAACCTGCCTCTTCATCTGAGGTCTCAGTTAATCTTGACCAAGGTGAAGAACAACTCTTTCATTTAACAAACATTTTTGAGCATTGTCTATGTGCAAGGCACAATTCTAGATGCCGGGAATACAGTAACGAACAAAACACAATTCCTGTCCTCTCACAGAGCTTACATTCTAGTGAAAGAGACAGAAACAAATAAACTGGCAAGCGTGTGGAGAAAAACAAAGCAGAGAAAAGGGGGATAGGAAATGCAAGAGGAGGGTGCAATGTCGTCATTGTCTTAGTTTCTTAGCCAATAAAACAAATACCATACAATGGGTTGGCTTAATAACAGGAGTTTATTGACTCATGCTTTCAGAGGCTAGAAGGCTTGTTTTCTGCCAGAGGTTGGTATCTTCTGGCTGGCAGGCAATCTTTAGGATCCTTGGGGATCACATCAGATGGCAATGCAAGTGGCAGTGTCTTCTCCTTTCTCTTCTGGTGGCCATTGACTTCTACCTTCTGGCCACTCTCCATAGCTTCTCCCTCCATGTCTGATTTTCTTTGCTTATAGGAACCTCAGCCATATTGGATTAAGCCCACTCTCACTCAGTTTGGGCACACCTTCCTAATAACATCTTCAAAGGTCCTATTTACAAATGGGTTCACACCCACGGGAATGGATTATGAATAAGAACATGTTTTCCTGGGGCACATAAGTCAATCCCCAACAGTCATAACTGAAGCCTTCCCAGTGAGTGGACCATGGTATTCTCTGGAAGAGTGTTCCAGGCCCTGAGACAGTAACATGTTTAAGAAACAGTGAAAAGGCCATTGTTTAAGAGGAGAGGGATGGATACAAGGTCAGGGAAGAGCTGGACCAGCACAGGCAGGACTTTTCAGGCCACAAGCTGTGAAGGGAGCTGAGCAGAGGAGTGACATGGTCTGCTGACATTCAGCAGGATCACTCTGGTGGCTGGGCTGAGAACACACGGTAGTGGGAAAAGGTGGAAGCAGGAGATAGGGAAGGAGGGCACTGTGGTATTCTAGATGAGAGATGGTGGTAGCTTGGCCTGGGAGGTGGGAAGAAATGGGCAGATTCTGGGTATGGTCTCAAGGTCAAGTTGATAGAATTTGCTAATGGCTGCAAGACAGAGAAGTTTGGAGCTGAGTATCTGCAGAAAATGAAGGTGCCTATGCAGAGTGCTCATCTTGTGTCACTGGAGTGACTTTGCTTCCCTCCTTCAATAGAGACTCTTTTTTTTAAAAAAAAAAACCTTTGGCCACTTAAGAGATTTTCAAAGAAACACTTAACAAGTGTGTGGAGATGTGCAGTTTGACTAGTTTGTTCCCCAATAAATGCACCAAAAACATAATTAAACATAATCTTTAATTTTTCACTGGGGGTTACAGTGAGATGGGATGAGGCAGAGTAGAAACAGAGGTCAAAAATAAGCTCCACATCTGGGTTTCAAAGTCCAAGAAGAAATGGATGTGTGAAAATTTATTAGAAAGTGAAATAACCTTTACATTTTCAAAAACAAAACTATTCTTTCCAAACTATTATTTCATGAAAATATATCCCCCACCTATACACAAAGTTTTCAAAATCGAGACACCATAAAACAACATGGGCTGAATATACTGAATGAACTATTAGACTTGAATACAAATAAAAACTATTAGAAATGAAAACATATTAATAGAAAAGCTCAAATGTTAAAAATATATCCAAGTGGAACAATATTGAATTCAATAAACTTAAAATTTTTTAAACAAATGTATAAAAAACAAAGTCCATTGAGTCATGGTAGTTCTACAGTATCTGTTGTGTTTGTACTAAGGATGAATTCGCTGGGCATCCAGGGGGACTGTCATGACGATAGCTGGATCCCTGATGTAGATGTCAGGGGAGAAGTCCAGCTGGAGACATGAGTCCAGGAATCATCAGCCTATAGATGGTCTTGGAGACATGAGTCCAGGAATCATCAGCCTATAGATGGTCTTGGAGACATGAGTCCAGGAATCACCAGCCTATAGATGGTCTATAGAGCCAAATGATGGCATTGGATCACATTGGATCACCTTGGTTTAGATCAAGAAAAAGAAAGGACCAGGGACTGTGCCTGGGGGCCCTAATGTTTGGAGATGGGAAGATGATAGGGAATCACCAAAGATGATGAGACAGTAGAGCCAGCAAAGAAGAAGGAGTCAAGAAAGATGGTATCCTGGACCAGGCGGACAAAATATCCCAAGGAGGAGGGAGAGAATGACTCTGTCAAATGCTATAGACAGGTCAGGAAAGAAAAGGGAACCACTGAATTCTGCAAGATGGAGGTCCCTGTTGAACATGATAACAGCAGCTTCTGCATGTGGTGAGATTAAAGACCTGCCTAGAATGAGCCTGAGAGAGGATTGGAGGAAAGACATGGAGGTAAGCAAATACAGACAGCTCCTTATGGAGTTTTTCTCTAAAGAAAAGCACAAATACCTGGTGATACAGCCCCTTTGGTCAAGGGAATATTTTTAAGGGTTGGGAACCTTAAATTTGGACATGAGAATGTGGGTGGTCCAGGAGAGAGGCAATTGCTGGAGTGATGTACTAGGGAAGGTGAGAAGGGAGGGGATCCAATGCCCTCCAAGAGTAGCAAAGATGATAAAGATGATTGTTCCATCTGCTCAGCAGCTGAATCCTGCAGTTGGCAGGGTCTGGCAAGGACTCCTACTATAGGTCTACCAGGCTAGGAGGGCTGCCCTGGGCAACCCCAGGCTCACGAGTCATCCTACATCATCCTCATTCGCCCAGCCAACTGCTGAATTTCTAGTTTACTGCCTTGTACTCTAGTTTCCAGCTGAGGCTGGGCTGCCCCTCTAAATCCAGCCACCCTTTGGCCACCTCTCTAAGCAGTCCCCCATACAAACTGGGCCTGGTCTCCTTGTATCTCACCACTCGAGCTCATCATTCCTTTCAGAGCCAAAGCACTGATATCCTCACCACCTCCACCACTGGGCTTGGGTGAGGTCCTATCAATTCCAGTCATTTTCTCTTCTATACCAGCCCACTGGGCTGAGCTCCCAGGTTTCCCTGCAACAAGTGAACTTGAGTTAGTACAATACAATCCTCAAGGAAGAATATAAGTTTATATGCATGAAAACATTCTTTAACAAAAGAGCCCTTCTAAAACAACCAAGGCGGATGCATGGGTGCTGGGTGAGAGTGCCAACACGTTCCTGATGGGCCCTCAGAAGATTGCCTGGAAAATGCAGGCTCTATTCAGATGTAGACGTGATGGAGAATGCAGAGGGGACCATGTGTCAGGAAATCAATGCAATCAAGATGGATGGAGGCATAGTGCACACAATGCATCACCCTAGGACCTAAGTCAAAAGGGGACTTGGTGGGAAGGGGTGGGTTGGAATGAATATAGCACCAGTGTTATGTCAGAAGTAACACAAAGAACTACATGGTATGGAGGGACTTGGGAGGTGCATTAGGAGAGGGCAGCTGAGGATGGGCCTTTGGAGGCTGGATAGGATTTGGCAGTGGGCTGGGCCTAGCAGGTAGCAGAAGGTGAAGTGCAATAGGAGCTGGTTGGGCTGTGGGGCCAGGACTGTCAGGCTGAGTTTAAAGTGGATCCTACAGGTAAGACAGTCACAGAAGGCTCCCGAGCAGAGGCAGGACATAGGCAGAACCATGTTTTAAGATACTCAGTGGAACTAACATGGCAGACCTGGAGAGAGGATGACTAGGGAAGAGGCAAAGAGAGTGAAGAGAATCAACATCTAAGTCACTGACCAGTGTGGACAGCAGAATTCGGGGACTAATCGAAAGGGAGAGGATCAGGGGAGAGGAAGCATCCGAGATAATGCTAAGGCTCTGGGTGTGAAGGACAGAGGGATGGTGGCAGTTTCCCTGAGGTCTGGATGTGGAAGGAGGGGGCGCCAGTGGGGGTGGAGGGCTTGGTCGGCACAGGCCAAGTTTGAGGTGCCAAAGGTTTCCCAGGCAAAGATGCCCAGCAGGAATCAGAAGTGAGTTGTAGACCCAGATAAAATGTACTTGGCACAGTGATGACATTTGAGAACAAGGGGATGGATGACATCAGCAAAGGAGAAAGCTCAAGGCAAGAAGAAATGAGTCCGACTGACATGGTACCTGAGTTGCCACCATACACGGCTGCCTTTCTTTTCTGCCTGTCAGCATCTCACCTATTCTTCTAGGCCTAGCACCACCTCCCTCAGGAAGCCCTCCCTGCAGTGCTTCTCATCCTGGCAGTCCACACCTCAGCCCTGGGCCCTGTGCTGTTGCCTGAACCAGTTTCCAAGCCCTTGGGTCACTGATACCTTCTATACCCATGAAGCACTGGGTAAATAAATCATTCCTGATAGGTTGATTGATTGCTGGATTTGAGTCAAGAAGCATAGTAAGGAGAACTTCAGGGATAGAACGACTCAAGGATGTTGGAATTACACAGCATCTACTCTTTCGTGTCTGGCATACTGACTCATTATGAACTAGATCTATACGTATCAACACAGGCACGTCTCAAAAACACTGTTGAATAAAAACAAGTTGCAGATGTTATGGCAAACCTACAAGTAGTCGTTAGTGTTGTCTCCCAAATATTTCTGATTCTCCCAGGTACAAGGTAGGATTATTGCACTTCTCCAGTCCTTGAAGATAGGTGAAGCTATGTGCCTTGCTCTGGCCCATGAAATGTGAGCAGAAGCTTTTGGGTGGCAGCTGTAAGAGTCAGTGCACAGGTCCTCATATTTCCTTTTTCCTCTCCTGGCCTCCATCGACCTGAGTCCATCAGTGATGCCAATGAACAGGGACCCCCAGCAGACCCTTGTTAAATATGTGCCGGAATCAATTATAAACATCCACTGTGTTTAAAACAGGAAGAACCTGAAGAAGAAATGAGTCTAAGGCAAAACAGTGGTGACGGCAGATGGGTGTGCCTGAGGATACAAGGTTCCCCAAGTGGGGGGCACCTTGGCATTTTGAGTGGGACGAGCCGTGGTTGTATGGAAAGTCAGCCTCCTTGGTCCCATCTGTAAAATGCCAGAGGTGTCCCTAGTCATGTGACAACCTCGCCTCAAACATTTCCGAATTTCCAAAGACCCCTGGGGGTAACACCAGCCCCCAGAGAACCAGGAAGGTAGAAGGAGCACTAGAAAGGAGGGTGGGGGCAGAGTGGGAGCACTGGGGAGAAAAGAACTGACTGGCCACTGCTACGGAACCTACCTTGAGCGATCAAATTGGATGCGACTAATTGAAAAGAGCAAGATGATTTTTGTGTTTGTCTGTTCTTGCGGCAAATAGAACAGAGTGAGAAGACTCTTAAGGGAGATGAAAGAGATGGACATAATAGTGATAAAACGCGCCAATTTCTGTTTGTTCAGTGCATATAAGCCATCACCTTTACACAGGGTTTCGCAGGATCCTCTGATATTATCCCCATTTTACAGGTGAGGAAGTTAGGGTCAAAGAGGCAGAGGGACTGTCTAAGGCTGAACAGAGGTGAGTGGGACAGCTACTCTAGGGTAGGGTCGACAGACCTCAAAAGAGAAGATCCTGAAACAAAGTGGGTGGAAATAAGTGAGCGTCTGGATGGGCCAGGGCGGTGGGGCCGGGAGGCGTGGCGGTGATGCCCAGGCCGGAGGTCTAGGCTCCAGGATGGTGCAGGAAGAGCAGAGGACCTGCGTGGAGGTGCGGAGGGCCGGAGCTATGAACCAGGACAGGGGCAGGCGCCTGCAGCTGCCCTTCTCGAGGCTCAGGCTCCCAGGGGAATGAGGGCTGCAGAAGGCGGCCTTGGGGAACCAGTAAAGAGACAGAGGAGAGAGGGAAACGGTTTGAAAGGTTCATTGGGACCAAGGTTGAGGAGGGAGAGGTGAGAGGAAGGAGAGGCCCTCACCACCTATGCCCCTGGAATGTCACCCTGCTTTTGCTGTAACTGGTGTGAGGAATAGCTGCCTGAGCATTCGCTAGCCAGCAGGATCTCCAGTCTGGAGGCTTCTGCCTCCTAGGGCAGAAGCAGACCCGTCTTCACGCACACACAAAATGCTACAAAGGGGCAGGCTCCTGGCACACCAGCTAAGGCTCAGCAGCCCTCTGGAGCCTCTAGGGTCCCTGAAGCAAGAGGGAAGAAAAGTTGCCGTGACCAGAAGCACCAACGCTGCGATGCAGTCTGTGTGGCCTGGAAAAGGGCCTAATGACATGCACACGCAGGGACACACGAGGGCGCTCTAACCAAGTCACAGGAGAGGAAATGGTCCATCCAGAACGGAAAAGGGGTGAGCATTTTAAAAGCCTTTGGTCCAGTGTTTCTCCAACCGAGGCGCTATTGGTATTGGGGGCGGTATGCGTCTTCCATCGGGGGAAGTGTCCCCACCTGGTCACTGGGACGTTCAATGCCACCAGAAGCTGCAGGCAGATGGCCTTGGGGAGCACAGCAGCCTTTGCTCCCCACGTGCTCCCCCACTTTCACCCCGTGGGTCAGGGACATGTAGTGCTGGAGAATCGAAGGCCCCGGCGGTAGCGCCGACTGGCCAGTGCACGTGGGACGGTCTCCTCTGGAGGGGCTTTCCTCCAGTCACTGGCTCTAGGGGCTGTGTGGGACAACGGCCGCATCACACCAGGGACACAGACACAGGACCCCAAGACAGACACCCCGCATCGCAGGAGCAAACACATGGCCACATAGAACACAGCTTGCACAAAACTTCCACAAAGCAAGTCTGAAACAAGGCACCCCTGTGGAGCCCCGAGAGCCCCAATTTGTGAGTCCTGAGATGCTGAGAGCATGAGGTTCCCAGAGACAAGCACGGAAGGTGAATACCAGGAACGACTTTCCGACTGTTTGACAGCCCGTGGGCGCAGTGCCCCCGCTATCAGAACAGAGGCCAGCAGGAACAGGTGGTGGGGGCAGCATGCGGTAGGCCCTGCTGCTTGCAGGGAGGCAGAGCCCGGCTCCGCCAGGGGAAACCAGGGCATGCCAGCCAAGGTGGCCGCTTGGGCATCCCGGCGGCGGCTTTCCGGGGAACACACAGCAAGGGGAACAGCAGCCCGCACAGGACCTGGGAGACTCACCGTCGACCCCAATGCAGTGACGAGGAACCAGGTCGGGACCCCGACATCCCCTGACCCCACATGGAGTTTGGCATTCTTAAACCCAGAGGCAGCCTGTGAGTCCCACAAAGGTGGCATCTGCTCAAAGGCATCACCCAAAACACAGGCGCTGGCCGCCTCTGAACAGACAGTGCTACCCCCAGGCCGCCGGCCGGGTGCCAGCTTTTATTTCAAAGGAAACAGAAACTGAAAATCAAACATGATTCTTACCCTCCTTCGAAGATTTTGATCCTCGCTGGCTCCCCTCTCTTGGAGGCAGCCGTGTCCTCCTCCGGCTTCCCGCGTTTCTCTTCTTCCTTCTCCACTCTAGCTATATCTTTCTGGCCTTCCGGGGAAACCAGTGAAGGAAGGTGAACCTGGCCCACCGCAGGAATGACAAAATCACTGCTGGTTAAAGGGTCATTTTCGGTCACGGCTCCACTCATACAAAGGGTAGCTCACTGAATCTTCACACCACCCCATGACGAGGTGTGATTAGCCCCACTTCACAGACACAAGGAAACTGATTCCCAGAGCATGAAAGTTCCTTATCCTAAGACGCCCAGACTTTCAAGTTGCCCTAATCACCCTGAGCCCTCTTTATTTGGGAGCTCCTGGGGACAGGGCCTTCTCTTCAGTCACCCCAGCACCCAAAACAGGGCCTGCCTCAGAACACTCTGCCTTTGGAGATGAACGGGTCCAATTTTCTTTCATGAATCAGAAAATTGAGGCCCAGTGGCACCCACGGTCTTCTGCTTCCAGGGCTCTGGCCCTGGTCCTGGAACCAGGCTGGTACCAAAGGCCAGGAGCCAGGCTGAGGGTCCTGGCCAGTGGAACCCCCCAGAGCCAAGCACGGAGAGGCTGTGAGCAGAGGGGCTGCTTCTGGGCAGCATGCTGACGCATGTGCACCCGGGGTATGCGGCCGGGACTGTCTATCTACAGGAGCCCTTTGTCCGCACAGAGCTACGGGGCCTCAGTGGGGAGGGGAGGCCTGGCCTTGACCATGTGCCTCCTGGACATCTTCTGCCATCCCCAAACAATGCCCTCCAGACCCTCCCAAAGGAGGTAAGGGGCCACACCCTTGTGGAGGAGGCAGCTGGGGGTGGGGGACTAGCAGGACAAGGGGTGAGGTTCATCTCCTGCTTCATGTCACTGTCACAAAGGTCATGAGGAACTGCACTGCTTCCAGCCTGCAGGAGCAGCCAGGTCTCCTGGTGCTGGCCTCATCTAGGAACCAAGCCCCTTCCCCAGCTGCCACACCTGCCCCTTCAACGATGGGGTGGAGTAGAGCAGAAAGGCACCTGGTTGGCTCTCAGGGGATCTGGGTTCTAGCACCAGAGAGACCACTGCATACCGAGCTGCCCTGCATGGGTCCGTCGCCTCTCTGGGTCTTGGGGTTTGTGAGGGGGTGATTAGATTGTCTTGAAAGTCCAGTCCAGGGTCAGTATTTCCATGACTCAATGACCCCCAAATGATCTCTTCAGAACTGGGGGCGAGGAGGGGAAATAAAGTGAGGATGGGTCTGGACTACTTTTTTCCAGAAGGCTCAGATTTCTAGGAGACAACTGTTTCCACTCCCATCCCAACCTGGGATCTAGGCTGTCTATGGAATGGCCTAGAGGCCTCTCATAGGCTGGCTGGATGATTTTTCCCTTACAACCTGCTGTGAGGTCTGGGCCAAGCTGGTTTTGATGTAAACCAGCCACTCTGCCAGGAAACACAGTGCTGGAATTAAGCAGGGGGATCACTGATCCACTTTGGCTTTTAATAATAATAAAAAATAATAATATAAGGCTAGCTAAAAAAGTACTGCGTGCCAATGTGCTAAGCTCACGTTGCATATTTTAACTCATTTAATTATTGCCACAGTCCTATGAGATAAGTATTGTTATTATCCCATTTCTATAGATGAAGAAACCAAGGCATAGAGAGGTTACATAACTGACCTAAGGTCATGTAGCTAGTAAGTAGGAGAGTGGGACTGAAACCTGGGCAATTTGGCACCTTAGTCTTTGTTCTTAATCTCTTTGCAATAGCATGCTGTGTGGTTGTCAAAATGTTCCCCAATGGAAAAAAAGGAAGAGGCCCGGGAAATAGAAGAGGCTGCAGAGTGGCCTCCTACTCGAACTTGAGTTTCTCCAGGGCCTAGAAATGGAAAAATATCTGTGATGAAACTGAGACATGATAGGGTATCCCAGAACTGTGTGGAGATGGTTAGGGAGAGCTTCAAAAGAGAATGAAAGCTACAGGATGACAAATATCAGCTCACACAACAAAGAAGTTTCTCAAAGCACTAATCCAAAGACAGACTGGTTTGCATTGGGCGGGGGGTGGGGGGGAGAATGGAAGTGGGGGTGGTGAGTGCCCCATTATTGGAGATATTTGAGCAGAGGCCAGAGAAAAAGAGAGAGAGAGAGAGAGATGTGATTAAAGAAAGGCACCAAGCCATGAACCATGCAGTTACATTAATATATCAACTTGGTGCACCTCTGAAGGAAAACAGGCCTGTGACTCAAACAAATCATTCCAAGAAAAAGTTTGCCGGTTTCAGCTCATTTTAGGAAAGCAGCACTTCCAAACAAAATGAACTCTTCCTTTTTCGTAAATGGACTATTCAGTTGCAGTCATTAGGAGAGAAAGGCAGCCCAGATCATCCAAAAAGACTTTGGGGTGAGAACTGGTTTTGAGTCCAGGTTCTGCCATTCACTGTATGACTGTGAGCAAGTTACTTAAGCAATCTGTACTTTGGCTTCTTCATCCAATGGTGATATTGTACCCTAACTTTCAAGGTGGTGCTGGGGATTAAAATTGTACACAGTAGGTGTCCAAGAAGTTATAGAAGTATGAATATAATTACAATAGCATCTTGCCAGATATCATGTTTATGGCAAAAGTGGAAATACTGTCTAGGAATGTCTGCAGATTGACCAGGACATATAGAGAAAAAATGTGGAAAACAGTTCTGTGCAAAATATCCAGCCAAGCTAAGGACAAATTTAATGTACAGAATTCACTTGAATATGGATTAAAGTGGACTTACTGGTATTTTACTACAGAGTTATTGTGACTCTAGCAATGGAAATTATACCACTGATGTCGAGACAGTGGCCACAGGAATCACTGAAGGCAGGGAGAGGGAAAAGGCTGTGTGATATGGGGGCATTTTCGGGACTTGGAGTTGTCCTGAATGATATTGCAGGGACAGATTCAGGACATTATATATCCTGCCATAACCTGCTGAATAGACTGGGAGAGAGTGTAAACTACAATGTAAATTATAATCCATGCTGGGTAGCAGTGCTTCAAAATGTATTTATCAATTGCAATGAATGTACCACATTAATGAACGAAGTTGTTGATATAGGAAAAGTGGGGGGTGTGGGGAGTGGGGCATATGGGAACCTCCTATATTTTTTAATGTAATATTTTGTGTGATCTATGTATCTTTTAAAAATAAATAAAAAATATATTTTAAAAATTCACTTGAGGATAAAAGAGGAGGGTATTAATGTGTGGGAAATTATAGAACACAGTTTTGCTAATTTATGTACAATATGCATTTATGTTAGCGGATTTATGCCTGATTTGATCAAAACATCTGGTCTGAAGACACACTCAATACACATCTTTAAATTTGAAATTATAAGATTTTCTTTCTTCAAATGTTTTAAAGGAGAAAAATAGAAAGACTCTGGATGGGTCAGATGGGTCTGGGTCTGAGTTCAAATTATGGATTTGATAATCATCTGTCATGTGAACTTGGTCTCACTCAGCCTCTAGCCCTCAGTACCCTCATCTACAGAATGGAGATGGTAATAGCTACCTCACAGGCAGAGGTGAGCATTGACTGGATAGAAGGTCCCAACTCTGCCTGTCACAGTGTGTCTGTTCAATAACCAACACCAACTGTTAATCCCCAAATGCCAATTTGCCAACAGAACACATCTGGGTCTGAATTCTCAAGCTGGCCTTGTCAGGGTATGGAACTGTCTTTTGCCTGAAACAAACTTGGAATTAACAAATTTCAAACCTGTTGAGCTTAAAAAGCAGGGACCCAGTTCATTTTATAGTTTCTGATGCAGGCTCAGATCAGAGGAAATGAAGGAGTAAATACCAGCCTTCGGTGAGGTCCTGGTTCTACCACAGATAGGTTAAGCTGTTAGTGATAATGCCACCTACTGCTAAAGAGGGATACTGAAACCCAGCTCTATTTGCTATTCTAAATACTCACAGAAAAGAAGGAAGGAATATTTTAGGAGTTGTTTATGTCAAATTCTTGAATCTCTGGAAATGGGAAGATTTCAAATTGTACTAGAGAACAGAAACAGCAGATGCAGGGAATGAGAAAGGCAGGAAAGGACTAACAGGACAGGAGAACCATATAATGGAAGAATGGTATAATGTTCAAAAACTCAGCCAAGTTCTCCCAACTCAGTCTAATGGATAATTGCCTTTTTCCTTGTTGAGACCGGTATCTTTGATCTTATGATAGAAGCAATATAATGGAAAAGCAGAATCATTTTATTGCTAACTTTATTGAAATATATCTATTCCAGTGTTATGAAGGACACAGTGACAAAGAAGCCCAATAAACATGTTTCCTTGTAAGGTGACCAGTTAAGGCTGCCACAGAGGAAATCTGCCTATTCATTTGGCTCTAGTTTTACAAACGGGACCTAAGGAATGTGGCTTTAAAAGCTCAGCAAGGGCTTTTAAAATTAGTGGTGAGTGGGGGAAAAAATCAAACACGAGGCTGGACTTAACTTACCTCTGTCATGCGGGGCTTGCGAGAGCTGGATGGCACAAGCCTTCCTGCCTCAGGATGCGGAGCTGTGGCCATGGTGTATGTCTCTTTGCTCACCTTCTGCTTAGACCTCAGGAGGGACAAAGCAGCTTTAGTGGAAACCCCCGGAAGGTTGGGGTTGTACAAACTTATGCACCAACCAGCGTAAACAGAGGACCTCCTATCTGCATGCTGGATGTGATTTGGCTTAATGTAGTTTAAATAGCACCAACTGACATTAGTGGTCGTGTGGAGGCTGGGGAACTGCAGTACCTTCTTTGAGTCCGTACCTTCTTGCGACTTGGCTGGTCTGGGGGACGTTTCTGATAGAGGCAGCAAGCTGGGAGGCGTCTGTAGAGGGAGGTCAGGTTGTTCCTTGGAATCTTCTGTCTTCACACTCATTGGGGGCAACCCTCTTCGGTGAGGTTTGCCAGATGGCTGGACATATTCTTTCAAAGCTTCTGAGCTTGGCGTTGTCACATGGGGCAACACGGGATGAGGAAGGGGAGGGATTTCCTTTGGGTCAGAAGGATCTGAGGACAGGGTGGACAGTGTTTCTAGCTCCCTCCTGCCCTGGCCTTGGCTGCTTAAGTGGGATTTCTCTGGCCGCTTCCCATCTTCGGTGCTTGTAAGCACCACACTGCATGGTTTTACCAGCTCAAGTTTTTCATCTGCTTTGGAAGCCTCCTCTTCCTTCACCCTTTTTTGCTGTTGGGTTTCCATGGTAAGTTCAAGACTGCCAGCTGGTGAAAGGACACGTTTGCTTCCCCCTGCTGTCGATGAACTCCCCTCCAGGCTCAAGACACTCTCTGATGACAGGGAAGTGCCTTTTCTTTCAGGTAATGTCACAGGCACTCTCAAGTATGGAGTTGGGAAACCTCTGCTTTGCTCTTCACTTATCCCAGCCAGTCCAGTCCCAACCTCATACATATCTGCCCTACATATGGACATCCCCTTGGATGTGGGTTCCTCAAACTTGGGAAGAGCCACAGTTGCTGGGCTGCTTTGGGACTGGGTGACTAAGATCTGGGAAAGGGTAGTGTACATCGCACTTCCATAGGATGGCATGTTGGTTTGAATGCGGACGGGCACAACCAGGGACACTGTGGCATCTGGACAGGCAGGCAGGGCCAGTGGAGGGGCTGACGTGGGTGCCACGGAGCTTGCTGGGGGGGCCACAGGGAGCAGCCGGATGTCACTGCTGTACTCTGTGCTGGGGGAGAGGCCAGCAGTTCCTGGTGCCAGCGGGGCCAAGCTGGTTTTGATCTGGGACAGATGACTATCCACATCACCAGGGAGCTGAAGAGCAAACTGGGATTGCAGAGGCAGGAAAAAACCAGAAGAGAGTGCTGAAGAGGCAGGGTATGGCATGGGGAGAAATGAAGGGGGCTGCCGGAAGGGAATATTGGCTGGGTGAGGCATGAGCTGGGGGAGGTGGAGCTGACCTGGGTGCAGAACAGTAGGTTGGAGAGGAAGTGGCGGAGCTTGAAATAAGGAGGGAGGAAGTGGAGGCATGGAGTACGGTGAGTAGAGGAGGCTGGACATGGCCTGGGTAGAGAAGAATTCTGAAGACTGCCCTGGCTCATGCTGCAAGAGGTGCTGGAAGGAAAAAAGGGAGACGGGTGGGGGCAGGTATGGTTTCTCGTGCAGGGGAAGTTGGGCAACAGGGTGGTGGAACACTTGCAGTGCTTCTGTGTAGGGTGGAGTGGATCCCAGCGGGGGTCTGTCCTGCACCTGGCTCTTGCCTCCTGGGTGCCCGCTGTGTGAGGTGGCTGCTGAGGAGATCTGAGGCAACAAGCTTTTGGTAGAAGGTTTACTGGATGAGGGCTGTGGCTCCTCACTCTCCAGTCTTCCCTTGGGGGTGACTTCCAGCTCAGTTTCTGGAGGCCTGCTCAGAGAGGCCTGTCTCACCAAAAAGCACTTTCTTCTCTCTGGTGGGGCTGCTGGGGCTGGCGGAGCCACTGGGGCTGGCGTAGAAGGGCCTGTCAGGGACAAGCTGCCATAGTCAAATGATTTGCTGCGTGTCTCAGTCTTTTGGGTGGAATGGGAAACGTTGGGGCTCTGCTCTGAGGCCGACCTCCGCATCTCCCGGGCGTGGGCATGGTGGCTGGGGACAGTCAGCATGTGGGTGCCCAAGGGTTTGGAGCGTGTGTCGGTCGAGGGCCCAGGGATCTCGGCTTTTCCATGGTCCTCCCTCTCGAATGAAGCCGAGCGGCTAGACCCGCTCAGGGAGACACTGCTTTCCTGGCTGGGGCTGCGAGTCAGAGACACGGAGGACTCAAAGCTGGATTCCCCCGACGACTGGGCCATCTCTGCCAGTCGCAGCCTCTTCTTCTTGGGTGGCAGCTTCTCAGCTGGGAGCTGGGCAAGAGTCTGGCTGCGCTGGGGCCACTGGAACTCCTCTGTCTTCTCGGGTTCCTTAGGGGGTGGCTCAGGCTCCGTGTCCAGTCGGTCTGGCTCCTCAGTCACCAGGATCTCCGGAACTTGAATGTTGGGCTGGCGGACCAACTTGGGCTGCAGAGAATGAGCTGAGCGCCCGTGTGGGGCAGGTGGGGGTGATGAGAACTGGGCCAGAGGCTTGTCTTCCCCTTCCAAGCCACTGGGCTGCTCTAGAGAGTCGGATTTCTCAAAGGAGCTGGTGTGCTGGATGACAGAAATTTCTTTGGACATTGCTCTCCTCTCCTTTCCTGATTCTGAACCAGACCCTGGCTTGGGAGTCCTTGGCTGGAAGCTCGTGGGTCCCTCCAAGGAGGGCACTGATTTGCTTGGTTCTGCTGGTGACTTGGTGGACTCCAGGGGAAGGTTCCGAGAAGTATCAGATGGTCTGGGGCTGCCAAACTGACTTTTTGTCGACTCAAAGGCAGGTGGCTCTTCCTCATCCCCCAGGCTTTTCTCTTTCCTCCTCTTTCTCAGTGGTGTAAGTTCCAAGGTGGTCCCCAGTTTGTAATGCATCATTTGGGACCACGGCTCATGCTCAGCCTGGCTCTTTTTGGCTTCCGAAGGCGTGTGAGCACCTGCAGAGATGGGCTTTGTGATTTGAAGCTCTGAGCAGTAGTACTTCTTATGGGCTTCGTAGTTATCCCTTTTCTTGTACCGAGCACCACATATGCTACATTCATAGATCGTCCCTTTCGTTTTCAAACCCTTCTTGGTCTTTTTGGTCAGTTCGCTTTCCTTGGGTTCGGGTTCTTCTGCGGGTTTGGGGGCTGTGTCTTTACCACTGGGTCCAGCCTCCTCGGAACTGTACTCTCCTCCCAAAGGCAGTTCAATTGCCGGCTGGCGTTTCAGCATCCGGGGGTGGGAGGTAAACACTTGACTGCGGCTCAGGGCATCGGAGTCGGTGATATGGTCGTCGAAGGAGTAGCTACCTCGGAAGGTGTGGTGAGGGGTACTGATAGTGCAGGCGGCAGAAGGCATTGAGTGGCTTCTCAGGAGAGGCACAGGGGAGGTGGTGTTGGGCGGGTGCTGCAGGCTCAGCAGTGATTGTTCGGGCTTCATTTTTTCACTGTGGGACGACAGTGGCTCCCTGTAGAGGCTGGACTTGGGAGACTCCATGCTGCTGTGCCTCGACAGCGAGCTTCTCCTTGGCTTCACGCTGTCAATCTCGCTGGTGTCCACCACGGCCTCGTTGATAGTGATGAGCTTGGTGATGTGCTCAATGACCTGGGTCCGGGGCACAGACAAAGGCACCAGGCTGGGCTTGTCTTCGGTGGACAGGGGAAGCAGGGGCTGGGTCGAGGTGGCCGTCAGCATGGTGGTCCGTTGCCCGATCCGCCCACACTTGCCAAAGATGATCTCAGCATAGGACTTGGCGTTGGTGTTGGGGGGACTGACCTGCTGCTCGGAGCTCTCAGAGCGGGAGAAATACCCAGACTCAGTGCTCCCCTTGCTGCCTGGGCTCAGAAATGCCTGCTCATCGATCACCTTTTTCCTCTCACTTAAGCGGAGGGCCAATTTCTGCTTTATCGTGTGGGTGTCTTCGGGTTTCTGGCTCAGGGGGTGCTCGGATGAGGGTTCTGCAAACGGAGTGGACTCCTCGAGTGACTGGGATGTGCTGGACTGGGACAAGGAGCAGCGTTCGTGGCTGGAGCTGAGGCCCCCAGAGCTGTACAAACTGCTTGACAGGAAGGGGTGCTTCGGCCTGGGAGAGAGCTCTGCAGGGTGACTGGATGTGGCCCCTGTCTCCTCCTCTGAATCTGTGCTTTCTCCCTCAGTGGGCTCCTCAAATTCCTCCCCAGGGATTCTCTCCATCTCCAGGCCTGGGGCATACATCTCTCCGCCCATTCCCGAGGCCAGGCCTGCCTTGATGCGGTGGGCATGGGACTTCCTGTGCTTGTAGAGGTTGCTCTTCGTCTTGAACGAGAAGCCGCACGGGCCACAGGGGTAGGGCCTCTCGCCGGTGTGTGAGCGGATGTGCTTCTGGAGCACGCTGGGCTTAGCGCAGGGCCGGCTGCAGTACTGGCAGATGTACTTGCCCGGCTTCTGTGGTTTCTTCTCCTTCTTGTGCGCCTCCTCCACAGGCTTCACGGAGACCTGGGAAGGACGAGGCACAAAGACTTTGGGGATGCCAGGCAGGTCCTCAGGGGGGATGAGGGAGGTGTGGGCAGGGAGGAGCTGGCTCTGAGGATGGAGCCCAGGGGTCACAAAGGAGCCCGAGGGGCCAGGTCTCATGGGGTCGACCAGCTGCCAGGTGGACCCCTCCAGGAGATGTTCAGGTTTGCCGGGTGACATGAATGCTGGTGTCAGAGGGTGCTGTGGAAGCTGCGAGATGTGGACGGAGGCTTTGATGGAGGACCTCTTTGGGGGCTTCTGCTGCTGGCCCGTTTTCTCCTGAGAGCCTTCCCTAAGAACTGACGAGGGGCCTGGCAAGGGCTGCGGGGCTCGGAGCTCTTGGAGGGGGCTTTCTTGGGAGGCGGCAGTGCCGCTGCTTGGGTACGGGACACTGGATGAAACACTGGATTGAATGGCCTCTCCTTTGGTCAGCCGCTTCCGGGGACTTCCCTCAGCCTTCTTGGTGCCCTTGGCACTTTGTTCAGGATCCATGACCTTCACAGAAACTTCAGATGCTGTCAGGGAGGGTTGGGGCAGGCTGCATTTATGAATAATCCAAATGTCCCAAGGAGGTGCCCGGCTCTGGCCACATTGGTCAAGCGCTGCAGAAGCCCAAACAGACGGCTTTGGGAGTTTTTGTTTTTTTGCAAGTGTCACTGGCTGTGAGTGAACTCAGAGCAGGTCATCAGGGTCCAAACTATTCATATTGGTGAGGCATTACCCTCTACTCTGCAGACAGAAAACGCACCAACGTTTTCTGCCTGACTGTCTGTCTTGAAAACGTCATGAAGGATGTCAATATTGCCATTATATTATTTCACTAGGCAGTGGCAAGTGGCCCCTACGAGTCCCCTGTGTGCTATGTGAACCACTGAAGGCTGGAGCCGCCTGTGTCCATGGCCCAGTCATCTCTGGTCCCAGCACAAGGGAAGCCACACTGGATGCTGAGGGTGGCTCCGTTCCAGCCTCTTCTCCCCTTCAGTCCTGTGCTGGAGATCAACGGCCACAGAGGAGAAGTCACGCTCTTCTACAGTGACAGGACCAAAGGACATACACAAAAATAAGAGAGAAAAAGAGAAGAGTTACCGCCATTTGTCCACATCTGTGCAACTCTGACTCACTGTCAAACCTGGTTGAGATCCCTAAAAGTTTAACCAGTGAACTCAGTCCGAAACCCATGGTCCTCAGCTCTGCCTGCCCATGTGCGCCCCCCATCCTTGGCTCATCTTCTTTCAAGTTAATGTTTAGATGACGTGAATGTCAACTGCAGCTCTGAGGATTGTGGTGGTGTGGGGTGTCAGGAGCAGAAGGCCAGGCAGGGCTCTAGCAGCTGCAAGGCATTCAGAGGCAGGAGGTCTGGGTTCTAGTTTCTGCTCTGCGACTCACTCGAAGCAGGTTTGTGAGGTTCTTGAAGCCTTGTTTGCCTGATCTCAAAAATGGATAACAATAATTTCGGTCTCAAGTGTGCCTTAAGGCTTCAGTGGAGTCCACTGAAATAATGGATATGGATGATGCTCAGAAGATTAACAAGACTTAAACAACTGTCTCTCAAGTGGCAGGACCCCTCAGACACTGTGACATGCCTGGGAGGGGTAGGTGATTTCATCTATTAGCTAAACACTACATACTCTACATTCACTTCTTTTGTGTGTTTCTTTTTCATCTTGGTTCTACAAAAGATTCAAGGTAACTTAAAATCATATTTATAAAATAATGACAAACTTTAATAAATATAAGATAACTGTAAGCAAGAATAACAAATCAGAACAAAGGAAAATGTAAATAAGACAGGAAGTTAGAATTGGAGGGGCAAAAAGCAGCGCTGTTATACCAATCAAAGAACCTACAGTGTTTCTACAGTTTGGCTATATATTTACATCTGAGCTTCCTGGCAGCTAAGGAGAAGAGGGGGATGTGGTCCATTACAGAGTCCTTATAGCCAGAGAAGAAGAAACATCTTTGTTCCCTGAGAGAAGCAAAGGGTTGCTCAAAAAGAACTCTCATGTGGCATTTCAGATGGTGGCAGGAAATCATGTATGGCTTCTACAACATTCCTTTGGCTAATGAAGTGATTGTTTTTTGTTTTATCGAAGGAAGGTCAGGGAATTAGTACTGAAACACAACTCAGCAAAGGCTATTCTTTGAGAGGTCAAAGGTTTCTGCTTGAGAGGACGGTCAAGGAGCAACCCTCAGGCAGAGAAGGTGTCCTCCCAAAGAAGGCTGAGAATAGGGGAGGCAGGAAAGTGTCATTTCATCAGATGACAGTCAACAGGGTGACCACAGAGGATACCACCTAAACTGGGACACTCTTGAAAGTGAAAGGGGTACAACAAATAACTATGGTGGACAATACAACTAGACCAGGACTGTCCCAAGCAAACTGAGACATACAGTCACCCCTGCAATCAGTCTTTACCCTGTGACCCAAACTAGGCCCATATGCTAATTGCTTGCCAGTGTCTTGTATAAATGTTTGATCTTTCATCTTTACTACCAGGACTGAAATTACACCATGGACTCATTAAAGGATTCTTAGATCATTTGTCTAGTCCAATCCCTTGCTTGACTGATGAGAGGGCTGAAGCCTAGAAAGACGACAGCTACAGCAGCTTGTGCCTCCCGACACCCCAGCCAGGGCTCATCCCCTTCTTCAGTGAACATTCTCTATGGCTGCTGGGTCCCAGTTGGCAATGTAATGTATGGCTCCATATTCTAAGGAAGCACTGCCTTGGCCCCAGAGGACAAAGCTGTAGCCACAGCAAGGAGCAAAGTGGCTATCTAGAGTCTGAACAGCTCAGCTTTTAAACTTGCAGTGGCAAGGAGAAACTGGGAGCCAGGTGAAGGTGGTGGAGCCCCTCCTGTGGCATTACCCAAGTCTTGCTCATCCAAGCTCAGGTGGATCATCTAAGGCTCAGACACCTTGGACATCCCCTGTAGTGCAGATGGGGTCTGTTCTCTGTGCTTGTCTGGGACTCCCAGGCCCAGCTTCACCTTTGCTAGGGGGAAGTCCTCGGGTGCTGTGTATAGCTAATAAAGGGTTGACTATACTTACTATTTCTATTGACCCTTTCATGTAAAGATCTGAAAACATACCCCAAATACTAGCTAGTTATAAACTTCGCTTCTTCTGATGCATGGATGGGCCTCTGGGGCATGACTAGGTGGTGAAATTACCAGTCTTAGTGGAAGTCAGTTGGCTAGTGAGAAGCCTACATTGTTGACTCCAATGATTCCCCCTTCAGTGAGCCACAAGGCTCTCCCCAGGCAAGAAGGGAAGCATCCAGTGGCTGGGGTTTGGTGTAATTCCCAGGGTAGGTGGGAGGGAGAGGGTGGATGAGGGAGGCAATAAGGTGACTGTTGTGTCATCAGGTATCTCACTGAGCCAGCACTGCCTGTCTAGAGTCAGCACCCAGCCTATACATGTGGGCTCCAGGAAAAGGAGGCCTCCTGCCTGCCCTCTCAGAGAGAAGAGCAACCAGGACACATCTGGTTGTTGGTTACCTAGAACAGAGAGGCCTGGGGAGCCAGAAGGTCCACCCCTTTGTTCTACATACTGGGCATCTGGGTGACAGTGGGGAATGACCAGCCAAGGCCACACTAGTCCTTGGACTTTTGGGCTGGGGCTCTCTGCCACCCTGCTCGACCATGCCATTACAGGTCTGAGGGTCTTAATACTAAGGCAGTGGGGGAGAGGCAGCTGGGACCATGGGTGCCCAGCCAGGGGCAAGCTGCCCAGACCTAGGAAGGCCTCAGCCCTTCGCATGTGTTACAACTTAGACTCGACAGGGACACTTTATTACTTAATTCAAACTCCTTTAGAATGACTGTTTCTAACCACTGTGGCCAAGTCTAATCACTGTGACTAAGAAAATGGCCCCTTTCTACCTTCTGTGGTTATGAATATATGGGTAAAATTTTGATACAAACTTGAAGTGACAGAAAAGGCACCTTTTACATGGAACTGGTGATGGTACCTACAAAAGTCACCAGAGAAATGGGATCAGAGTTGAAGCTGGGCCAATAGGGACCTGCCTCTGGCCACATGGAGGACAGATGCTGATGGTCACAGAATGGCTGTGAGGCCCACACTGGCTGCCACTGAGGCCACAACCACCAGAGAGCCCTGGCTTAGAATCATGGGAAACCTGAGCTTTAGCAGCCAACTGGTTAACATGTCTGACAACTCAGCTCCCATTTCCCAGAAACTTCCACAGGTCTAGCTGTTAGAACAGCCCAAGAGGGAAGACAGGTGGGTCTGGAGTCATGAAGGCTTCAAGGGAGTGGGAAGTGACAGAGGAGCCAAGGCAAGGCAGCCTGAAGCTCTAAAGCCAAACTGAAGATACCTGCTGTATCCAAGGGGCTGGGTTGGCACGGCTATGGCCCAGAGTGGATACCCCAAAGGGCTTTACCAGAAGGAAGACAGGAAGTGGTTCCTTCAGGTGAATAATTCCACAAGTTCTGACAGGAGACCAGCTTGAATTTGCCTTGGGTTCTAGACTGAGGGACCAGGACCACCAGCCAAGTCAGACAAGGCGAGTCAAGACAGAGCCGGGGGCATGATGTCCAGGGGGCTGTGGATCAATCTCCCCAGACCTGTGGTGGTTAATAGCTTTTCTCTGCTTGTAACCCAGTTACACACACACACACACACACACACACACACACACACATACACACAAAACACCCAAAATTCTACTGACAGTAATAAAACATATGATCTCAAAATGCCAGGAAAGCAAGCTTTCCTCAATTCAATAACTGCGAACTCGGGACAAAAGCTCCCAAAGGGAGGCAAGCAGTAAGAATTCTCACTCAGTGACCCACCAATAAAACCAATGCCCCTTCGAAGAATCTCCGCATGTGCTACCGTTTGTATGTGAGAAGGGGCAGAATTCTTAACCTACAAAGTAAAAGTTGCTGTGGACTCAGACCACAGAGTCCACATTGAGATGGTCCAGGATGTGGGCCTGGAGAACAGCCAGGAAGAAGTGGTCAGGGAGTCAGAAGGAAGTCTGGACAAAGAGGAGGCCAGGCTGAGGGTGGGACAGAGACTCTGGCTGGGAATGGGGAACCTGGCAGAGATGGAAAATCTCTCCCACTTGCCATCCCCCTTGCTTCTTTCAGTACTCCCTGAGCTTTAGCTGCATCTGTGACCACCCATTCATATTTCCCAGACGACTTTGCTGCTAGTTCTAATTAACTTCTAGGCTGTGCCCAGGAAAAAAAAGTGCTTGCCCTCCACTTGTCCATTTTCTCAGAAAGGAGCATGGATGTATGGATGTGGTCATGGTCAGACAACTCTGACCACATGGACGAGGGCATCACTCCAACGGATGGCAGGACAAGACTAGAAAACCATGTGAAGCAAAGTCACTGACCTCCTGGACTGCCGACCAGTATGAATTTTATCCAAGAGAGAAATAAACCTATCTCCTGAAAGCCACGGTTATTTGGTCCTTGGAGCAGTCAAACAAATATGCTAATTCATACAGGGATGTTTTAGTCAGCCAAAGGGGTGCTGATGCAAAATATCAGAAATCGGTTCGTTTTTATAAAAGGTACTTATTTGGGGTAGAAGCTTACAGTTGGCAGGTCATAAGGCCTAAGTTTCTTCCCTCACCAAAGTCTTTTGCCATGTGTTGGAGCAAGATGGCTACCGACATCTGCCAGGGTTCAGGCTTCCTGGTTTCCTCTCTTCCTGGGGTTCATTTCTCTCTGGGTTCAGGTCCTCTGTTATCACCATAAGGCCAGCTGTAGACTATTAAGCAAATGGCTTGTTTCTCTGCCCGGAGCCTTCTCTCGTTCCTCACAACCAAGCTCCTCTGTGTGCTTACCTCCCGGGGCTCCAGCTCAAGACTCCAACGTCAAAATTCCAACAGGAAAACTCCAACCCTGCCCTTTGCCATGTCTTTTATCTGTGAGTCCCCACCTCCCAAGGGACAGGGACTTAATACCCTACTGATGTAGCCCAATAAAGCCCTAATCATAATGTAATCAAGAAAATGAGAAAGTTTAGACAGACCAGTTTACAAACATAATCCAATATTTCTTTTTGGAATTCATCAATAATATCAAATTGCTACAAGGGAATTAGAGAGTAATGTTGGTCCGTGGGAGGCTGAAGAGAGCTTGGCAGAAGTCCAGGCCTGGGGAAGCTGGGACACAAGGCCAAGGATCAATACAGTCAGGGGTGTTCGGCCTGAAGGACAAGATTGGCACCTTTAGGGAGGCAAGTGTCCAGTCACTAAGTTCACGACAAAGCAACAGAACATGGTGGTGCAGAACGTGGCCTCTGGACTCATGCAGCTGCATGTGAACTCTGGCTTCCCCACCTCCTAACTGGAAATTCTCGAAACCCCTCTGAGTCACAATCTCCCCATCTGTAAAATAGGGAAAATAAAAGTAACGAGTGTGGAGTGCTGGCTTCCCACATACAAGGTTCAGTCTCCAGTCCCGATACCTCAAAACAACAACAACAACAAAAGCAAATGAAAAAAACAACTCTTGGGAGTGGATGTGGCTCAAGTGGTTGAGCACCTGACTCCCACAGGGAGGTCCCAGGTTTGGACCCTGGTGTCTTCTAAAAAAAAGACAAAAACAAACAACAAGCAAACAGAAGAAAGAGCTGGCTCAGGGGAGCCGATGTGGTTCAGTGACTGGGTGCTGGCTTCCCACATACAAGGTACCGGATTCAATCTCCAGCCCTGGTACATCAAAAAAAAAAAAAAAGTACCAAGTGCGGATTAAACTAATTCATTCCTGTAAAGGGCTTAGCATGGTACCTGACATGTAGGAAGCATTCAAGAAATAACAGCCATCCTTATTTTTAGGTTAAATATTTCTGTTTGAGGGGCTACCGTGCCTTGTGGAGAGAGCCCTGGCCTGGTTCCAATCTTGGCTCTGTTGCCTTTAGGCTTACGGAATGTCATGAGGCTTAAATGACGTTACCATGTATGTAAAATATCTGGCACACAGCTGGAACTAATAAGTGAGAGTGGAAGTTGGATCTGGAGGTCAAAGCAGGGCCTCTGAAGAAGTTGACTTGATGCTGTAACACCCTGCTGTTGGCATAGGCTTTCTCAGGTCCCCCAGACAAGGGAAATACTGGCTTCCAAGCTGGGCATGGGGTTGGCTACACATGGGAGCCCAGAGGCCCCACTCATGGAGACAGGAATACAGGTGGTGGAGGCCTGCTGGATCCACCCTTGGGGACACTTTCCTAATGAATGCTTTGTACCAACCCAAGACTTAAGCTGCAGCCGAAGGCAGGGTGAGGTCATAGCATTGCCATCCTGATACAAGGCTTTCCTAGGCCAGCTGGTCCATGCCCCTGCCTCCATGGTAGCCACACTCGATGGCTCTACCTCTGAGGTTGGAGATGTTAGAGTCTCCAGTTTATGTCTTGGTGACTGGATTCTTGTGAAATAATGACCAGTCAGTGAGGCCCAAGGTAGAGCAGCTCTTTCCTGACAGTTCCTGAATTGTGGCCTCAGCTACTGCTGAATGGATGAGTCACACAGGCACAATCCTGACCTTGAACTCACAGTACTTTTGTACTGATTGTCTCATTGATTCTGCGAGGAAACTGAGGTCCAGAGAAGAGGCATGATCTACCCAAGGATAGGAAGGTAGTGAGTCTTCAGGCCAAAGTGAGGAAAGTTCCTGAGTCCTCCTATTCTCTGTTTGAGGACATTTCCCCCAAACAGCAGGTGCCCAGCTTCACCTTCCATAGGAACAGATGGTCCAGGCTGCAGAAGAGATGGTGAGAAGGGTACCACAGTCACGTTGCCTCCAGGGCCCCCTCTTCCTTTCTCTGCGGTCTCTTCCAGACAGGGGAGAGCAAAGAGGCTGGAGTCACTTTGACGGCCATGGGGTCCAGAGCCTGGAGCAGAAGCCCCAGGAACATAGCTCTGCTGCCTGACCCTTTTTGGCAAGTCACTTCCCTCTCTGGGCCTTAGTTTTTCCTTCCATAAGATGAAAAAAATGGGCTAAATAATCTCAAGGGTCACTTCCGGTTTTAATAATTCTGGATTTAGGATTCTTACATGAGATGGAATTGTGGCAGGCTGTGAAAAACATTCTGCAAGTTTTCCATTTCTCTCAGGCTGATGATTGTTGATCTTAAGCTGGGGAAGATTTCCACAGGGAAACTGAGCCCCAAATCCTGACTAGGTTTTGGTCATGGAGAGTATATATCTCGGGATAAGAGCTGATCTTTATAGAATGCAAACCTCCCAATGGGACTGGCTGGTAGGTGGACTGGCAAGGTCCACCTCGGCCAATTCTGTTGGTGACCCCAGGGAGAGGGCTAGGGAAGGACACTGTGTCAGCCCCAGCTGTGGTTATTGAAGTGCTGCCTCACCCCCGGCCAGACAATGGACTCACCTGTAGGATTCTGACTTAACTCAGGACGGGGTCACCCACGGCTGCTGACCTATCAGCAGCCAGGGTGTTTGGGGCAGAGCAATCTGCCTCTCCCTAGGGATCAGTGTGCATCCCTGCTCTCCAGAGCCACTGTGCAGAGCCCAGGACCCCGGACGCTGGACCCCTGGCCTGACTTTCCTCCCCCCACCCACTCCCAGCCATTTCATCAGTCTCCAAGACTGGTTATTTCTGCTTCTTACATCTTCTCTGTGCTCCACTCCAGTAATTTGGTCTAGACCAGTATTTCCAAAGAATGACTACAGAACAGAAATGTTGGGAGATTTCTCCCTTAAAATTGTTTTTAATGAAAAGTTACTTGAAATATTTTAGACCATTATAGAATTGTACTGCCCCATCCTCTCTCTCTGCCTTCCTGTTTCCCCCTTTCTCCTCCTCAGAGGAGCTGGGGTTAATTTTATAGGTCTTTCCTGACATCTTAATACTTTTATGTAAGTATGTATATACTAAGTTTTCTATACAAAAGAAGAAACCTATCAAACATCCTGTCCGTGATTTGCTTTTGTTTTTTTTTAACCTATGCCTCATGGATACCTAGGTTCACTGTACTCTTTCTGGGGGCAGCAAAGAATTAATTTTGGGGTGTTCTCTAACCCAACCAGTCCCTTGTTGATGGATATGATGGTTGTTTCCAGCTTTTTCTATTCCAAGAAATGCTACAAAGAAAATCCTTTGCATGCTTCTATGAGTATACCTACAAGACACATTTCTTATAGGAGAAATTCTTGGTCACAGTGAATGTTCCTTTAAGCTTTTGATAGGCTCTCCATCAAAGGACCAATTTACACTACTACAAAAGGCTTAAAGGATTGTTTCCCCAAACACCCGCCTACTTGGAATAAAACCCATCCCTTTAATATTTACTGATAAGAAAGGCAAAATGAGTGTATTAGTTTCCAATTATTGCTGTAACAAATTACCACAAATTTAATGGCTTAAACCAATATACACTTATTATCTTATAGTTCTGGAGGCCAGAGAGCCAGTCATTGAGCTAACATACCAAGGTGTCACCAGGGAGACATTCCTTTCTGGAGGTTCTAGGAGAGAAACAGTTTCCTTGCCTTTTCCAGCTTCTAGAGGCCACCTGCATTCCTTGGTGTGTTGCGCATCCTTTCTTTACCTTCGAGCCAGCTATGACTGACCATGTCTTTCTCACACAATATCACTCTGACACTTATACTCCTGCCTCCTTCTTTCACTCATAAGGATTCTTGTGATTACCTTGGTCACACAGATAATCCAGGATAATTGCCCCATCTCAAGATCCTTAACTTAATCATATCTGCAAAATCTCTTTTGCCATATTAGGTAACATTTTCACAGGTTTGGGAAATTAGAACATGGACATCTCGGGGTAGGGGGGAGCATTATTTGAACTATCACAATGGTATCTTTTTTTAAAATCTGCGTTTCTTGATGTCTAGTGAGGTTTAGCATCTTTGTATTGCTTATTATCCAATAATATTTATTCATCTGGGAATTTTCATATCCTTTGACTATGTTTCTATCGGATGGTACTTCTCTTATTGGTTTATATAAACTCTTTAGGAATATTAAACTTTATTTATAATTTTTCAAATATTTTTTCCACCTTTATCTTTAATCCTGTTGAACAGAAAATTTTTGTTTATATGTGGTCAAATATATCATCAATCTTTCTCTTTATGACTTTAAGATTTTATGTCCAAGATTATTTTTAAAAAGTCACCCTATTTTCTTCTAGCTCTTTTGTGACTTTTTTCCTCCCTCCCCTTCCAATTCCATCTTGGTTCCATCTGGTATTTATTTTGGTATAAGGAGTGAGGGAAAGATAAAGCTTTATTTTTTCCAATTTAGTTAGCCAGTTGTCCTAATACCAACTATGAAATAGACTCCCCATCTAAAATATTCTAAAGCAGAAATTCTAGCTCCACTCCAGAGCCACTGAAACAATCTCTAGGCATAGGGACCTGGAATCTATGTTTTTACAAACTTCCCTGTGTAAATCTGACATACACTTTCTTTTCCATAGCCTGGCATTTGGGAAAACTAAAGAAACTCCTCTAACTGCCTTCTATAATTTCCTTGTCTTCAGGTACCCAACCTTCCCCCACCTAAACCCACCATTCCTGTGGAAAGAGAAATTTCCAATTGCTAGCCTCAAAGGGCCTTTGCTCTTGTCAAAAACTCTCCAATAGCTCCCCAAGGCAGAGAGTTTCAGCCGGTGGCATTTCACTCCCATCATAATCAGACCTCACCCAACCCTTCCAGTCTCTTCTCTCCCCACCCTACACTTACCCTTTGCATCAACTCTGACCCCCTGCGCTCCTGAACTCTCCCTTACACCCTGCTTACCTTCCGCAGGATTGCTCTCCTGACCTGCTTTCCCCACTCGCCCTTCAGAGCCTGGTTCACATCATCCCTTTCTACCCTCTATCCCCACTCCCTGACCTTCTGTGTCTTACCCCGGAGCTGGTGACAGCATTGATAATGTACTAGTCTGGCCCTATGGATTGCTAAATTATGAAAATGCTTTCATCCCAGTTCATATACAGCCATTTCCCCAGTGCTCCTGTCTAGTGCTCCTACCCTCTTCTGGGAACATCCTGGACATACGCATAGTCCAGCCACCAAAGGGTTAACACAAGGCCCTGCAAGGGTCTTGTAAATTTTGCTCCAGCTGATATGTCTGGAATGCCTTTCTAAGCAATTCTGTTTGAGAAACCAGCTGTGTGCGTGTGTGCATGTGTGTGTGTGCGTGTGTATGGCGGGGGTGGAGGGGCTCCTTCCTCTCTGGTTGTCTGCATTCCTCCTGCTCATGCAGGCCTGGGGCTGATGTCCTGGAGCCTCTGAGGCCTTGGAAGGTCGTCTCCAGTGGGAATATAGGGAGTTTCCTGTGGGCCCGCTGCTCAGGACTGACCTTTCCTGGGGGACTGAGCCAGCTCCAGCATGAGGGGTTCCCCAAACTGGGGAACAGGCTGAGAAAAAAGTCTGGAGACTAATTCCAAAGAGGAGTCAGGAAGGCTTCCAGGAAGAAGGCATATTTGGGCCTAGAAAGATGAGAAAACTGATGGGTTAGATTTGGAAGGAAGGGACTCTGTTCTGGGTGGGAAGTACAACCAAGGAAAAGGATGCTGGAACGGGGTCACAGGGAATGTTGAGTTTGCTACCTCACCCTGGACCAGAGCTCTGGGCCGCCAGGTCCAGAGAGCCCAGGCAGCGGTCACACCACACTGGGGTACATTCTGGGAATCAGGAGGAGTTTCCACACATGCCCTCCTAGGCCCTAGAATGACTGGGAAAAGCCCCAAACTGAAGGTTCATTGTGCTCAAAGAGCTGGGGTCAGTGACTGACCCTCAGAAAGCAGGCAGAAGGCAGAACCCTGTGCCCATGCAGTGGGCAGGGGCATGCTGCTGGGCTTAGACCCAGCCCTTGGGGAGACCAGCCCCTCACCCCTTTGACCTGGACTCATTCATGGAAAACAGATCTGACCCAGGATTTGATGGAACGTCTACACTGGAGAAGGAGTTTTCCACTAGGTCAAACAGTGCTGCTTCCCTGGAAAGCACAGCACGTCAGCCCTTGGATCAGGCCTGGGCTTAACAGGTTCATCAGCATCTTCCTAGCTAACTTGTCTTCTCCTGGACTGGGCAGGAACTGGGCCTTCTTTGTCTTTGTGTTCCCAGTGCCTTGCATAGGACTGAGGACTGAAAACATATAGAAAAATACTTAAACACCTACTCTGTGTTGAAACTATGCTGAACATTAATATATTGATCCTCAAAATGTCCCCTTTTTGCAGATGAGGAAACTGATGCTCTAAGAGGCAAGCTAATTTCTTCAAATCGTGTAAGAAAGGGCTGAGTCAGCATTTGAACCCCAAACACAGGTCAATGCCTGGGATACCCCCAATGGCCCTGACCTTGGTTAGAACTGCCCAGATGGATTCTGCTTCCTTCATTGTGCTTCAGTTCCTCCAGGAGGCCCCCCGCTGGCTAAACTACACCCACCTCCACTGGCACCAAATTCTCCTCCCCATGCGCAAATCACTCTGTGTGGCTGCGTTAACCCCAGGGCTGTTTCTTTTTTTTTTTTTTTTTTTTAAAGATTTATTTTTATTTATTTTAATTCCCCTCCCCTCCCCCAGTTGTCTGTTTTCTGTGTCTTTTTGCTGCGTCTTGTTTCTTTGTCCGCTTCTGTTGTCGTCAGCGGCACGGGAAGTGTGGGCGGCACCATTCCTCGGCAGGCTGCTCCCTCCTTCGCGCTGGGCGGCTCTCCTTATGGGTGCACTCCTTGCGCGTGGGGCTCCCCTACGCGGGGGACACCCCTGTGTGGCACGGCACTCCTTGCGCGCATCAGCACTGCGCATCCCAGGGCTGTTTCTTGACAAATGCTTTTCCCCAACAGTGAGCTATGGATTTTTCATGGTAGTAGAGGGTCTCGAATCATTTCCCAGGGGTGGGTGTGGTCCCGTGTTCCTGCATTTTCTCCTTGTCCCTCCCAAATCCAGACAGCACCTGGAATTTCTGTACGCTGGTCAAAAAATGAATTCTACTTACTGCAAAGAGAAACCTAGACATTCCTGGGAGGGTTATACCTTGCTGGGGCTTGTCTTCCTGTTATAATCCAAGGACCAGTCCCAGAACTGATATCACAAGGGAGGATGAACTCTCCGGTGACATCCCTGGGGGAGGCAGGAACATGTTTCATAGTCAAGACCATGCCAAGGCGCAGCCTGAAGCCCACTCTGCCAGACTTGCAGAATCTCAGACTTACCCCTGGTTATCTGTGGCTGTGATAACTCAGGCAGAGGCAGTCTCGACCGATGCCCTGTCTACACAAATAACTGAGCTCTTACTCTGTCAGGGTTGTTCTTAGTCCTTTATACAAAATGGCTCATTTTGTTCCTGGCAAAAGCCTATCAGGAAGGTGCTGTCACCAACCCTATTTTACAGATGAGGAAACCAAGGCACAAAATCACACTGCTGGTAAATGGCAGTGCCAGAACCTGAACCTGGGTCATCTGGGGAAGCCTGCAAGACCCTCAAGGCAGCCACACAAGCCTCACAAGCCTCGGCTTAGACTGGAATCACAGTCCTAACACCTTGGGAAACCAAACGCTGTTCCTAGCAGCCATCCTTTCCGGGATTTGGGCTGCCCTTGTTAAGAGCTTTTTTTTTTTTTCATACAGAAAAGAATCTATAGTGGTTAAGTCTTGGTTCCTTTGAGAATAAAAATGAACTGGAGCTTCTCCCTAACAGGGTTGGTGATGCCCAGATGCTTGTGCTTAATTAATCTACTAATTTGTCTTAAATTCCTTGGGATCTATTCACTACCCATCTCATCATTTACTCATACTTGCCTTGATCTGATAAGGATTAAGAAAGGCTTCCGGATACCTGCAAGAACTAGATGAGAGCCTATGAACGCCACTTGACCTCTTTACCTTAAATGGTCCTGGAAGTCCTTGTGGGGACAAGAGCCCAAGGAAGAATAAATCCTGAAATGAGAGTTGGGCAGGGACAGGCAGACTCATCTTCTAGCCACTGTGTCCTAACAGTCTCACATCAGTGCTGCCCAGAAAAGACCTGCATTACACATTTTGTGCAGTACCCTGCTCTCTTGTCAATTTTCAGCAGATCTCCAGCTATTATTCCTCTGATCACATTGGGTATTCACATAACTAACATTGAACAAAAGGCACCTACCTTCGTATCTACACCTAACTATACCTGCATCTACCTCCACCTCTCTACCTATAAATTTCCTCAGTAGTTTAGTTCTTTCTATCTACTACAAAGGGCAATATATAGAAAACGTTCTCTCTCTCTCACACACACACACAGTGGAACAAATTATAGAATATGGACAAATGACCAGAGACTGGGTAAAATACACAGTGTATTCCAGTTGTGGATGTTGGCAAAAGTGGAGTCTGCCTGTGGTTTCCACCACTCTTGCCCATATATCAAGATGGACCTAACTGTCCTGTAGTGACACAGCAGTTATAATGATCACTCTATGACTCATTTCTTCATTTCTTCATTGAGTCTGCAAGCATTAACTGGCTCTTTTCTATGCTAGGCTAGTGTTAGGAAAGCAGACATAAATTATAAACCTTTTATAAAGCTACAGGAATCAAAACAGTGTGGTATGGACACAGGAGAGAGGGATCAATGAATACATAATAAAGAAGCAGACCTCCATGTATCTAGTCATCTGACTTCTGACAAGATGTTCCTACTGTATGGTAGGGAAATAATGGTCTTTTCAATACATGATACTGAAGCAATTAGATATTATGTTTGTTTGAGTCCTTTTGTGGATCCCAGAAAATTATGTTCTTAAGCTATATGCCCAATCCTGTGCATATGAACCCAGGTATATGGAGCCTTTTGGTTGGATTCAGTCAAGGGACCCTGTGGTTAGATCACTCTTGATTAGATCACTTCTGTTAAGGTCCTTTGATTAGACTGAGGGACCCAGAGTGAGTCCTAATCCGTTTATTGGAGTCTTAAAAAACTGAACACAGAGAAAGAGAGCGGCCATTTTTATCCTGCCAAGTGAGAGAGGACTCCAGGATCACCTGTAGATGCAGGAAGATAGAACTCCAAAGAGGCTGAAAGAGAGGACAGAGGCTGGAATCAGTGGAGCAGCTGAAGATGAAGCAACAAGGTCCCCAAGAGGCTAGGCCCACAGAGCAATGTGAAGCTGAAAGAGACAGATCCAGAGAAGAGGAGAAAGGGGAGAGGGGAGAGCGAGAGGAGTGGGCCGCCATTATGCCCTGCCATGTGTTTGATTGCCCACAGCTGTGTTTCCAGAGAAAGCATCTTTAGATGAAGCTGCCATGTGCCTGATCGCCCTCAGCTGCAATTCAGTAAGGCAGCATCTTTGATCATGCCTTGATTTAGACATTTTCACAGCCTTGGAACTGTAAGCTTTTACCCTAACAAATTCCTATTATAAAAGCCAAGCCATTTCTGGTATATCATACTGGCAGCTTTTTGCAAACTAAAACAGATAGGAAAAAAATGAACCTTGACTTCTACCTCACACTACTGGCCTAAGTATGAAAGATAAAAAAATTTCTAGAGGACAACAGAAGAAAATACCTTCATAACTTGGGGTTGACAAAGATTTCTTCACAGTTCACAAAAAGCACTAATTATAAAAGAGAGCGTTCCTCAAATTAGGCTTCATTAAAATTTAAAACTTCTGTTCATCAAAAGACACTGATAAGGAAGAGACAAAGCACAGATTAGGAGAGGATATCTGCAATACATATTTGAGAAAGGACTCATACCAGAGTATATAAAGAATCCCTACAAATCAATAAGAAAAGGGCAAAAACCCAATTAAAAATGGCAGGAGAGTTGAATAGGTACAAAAAAAAGAGAGGCTATTCAAATGGTCAATAAGATCATTGAAAAGGTGCTCAACAACCTTATTCCTTAGAGAAATAATTTTAAATTAAATTTTACACAAAGGAATAACTGAAACAAAACAAACTGATAACACCAAGTGTTGACAAGGGTGTGAGGCAACTGGAAGGAATTCTTGCACATTGTTAGCAGAAAGGTAAAGAAATACAATCATTTGAGAAATTAACTGGCAAAATCTACTAAAGGCAAACACATGTCTACCCTGTGACCCAGAAATTCCAGTCCTAGGAATATATCCTACAGAAATACACATGTATTTCTGCCCCCAAACATAAGAATGGTCATAGCAGCTTTTTTCATAATAGCAAAAAACTGGAAACAACCCAAATGCCAACAACAAATGGAATGGATAAACTGTGGCACAGTCACATAAAAATTATCACACAGTAATAAAACAACAAAGTGTTGCTATAGACAATAGGGATGACTCTCACAGATGTAATAGTGCAAGAAGGAAATCAGACACAACAGACTATGTACTGTCTGAGTCTATTTAACTGAAATAACAGGTAAAATCAATTTTATGGCATTAGAAATCAAAATAATGGTTACTTCAGGTGGGATAGGTGGGTATTGACTGAGAAGGGGTTTGAGGGAGGTTTCTGGGGTGAGAGAAAGGTTCTAGCTCTTGATCTGGTTACACATATATTACATGGGTATGTATTTTTATGCACATGTATAAATTAATCAGGTTGTACACTTATAATTTGTGTACATTATTGTATGTATATTTTCCTCACTTAGAAAAAAAAAGACATGAACTTTATACTTGAAAAACATGTGGAGGCCATGATAGAAAGAGGTCCCAGTTCCCACTGGGAGGGACAAACTGCTGAGGGTGAGGAGGGAGGGTTCACTAGGCAGACTTTAGAGACATGCACACTGGGCTATAAAGGATGAATGGGATTTCATCAAGCAGCAAAGGGGCTTAGTGTGGGCTAAACCAGGAAGATATTAGGGGAGACCCCAAGGGAGTGGACAGATGTGTTGGGATGGCACCAAGTACTGATGAGATAGAGTACTGGTGCAGTATGTCTAAAATGAAAATTTCCCCCAAAACTGATGTTTTCCAGGCTTCATAATTCAAAACCATCCTTACTTGGGTACAAAACTAACTCTCTGCAATATAAGCTCAGAGATTTTTTTTGCATATACTCTCACCCAACTTTCTTCCATTCCATCCTACAATTTTTGATAGAGATGTATTTTTGGTTGTTCTGGCAGCTGCCTTTAACATTGTCAAATAACATAAAACACTTAAATGCTATTTCCCGGTCTGTCTGCTGTAGACAGTATCTATTCATTTCCTGCCATGAAGAATGAAGAAATTTATACCCATTCTCATCACTTCCCTTCCCTGCCCATCTCTAAATTTTTTGTTATATATTATTACTCTTACATTTCAAGGTACCTACCATTTACATTCTCTTCTACATTATAATTACATCTAATCTATAGGTTAATTCTAAAAATTGACAATTAGTAAACATATAATTGTGAAAATATCATTCCTTGTGGAATCAATCAATGTGACTGGATGGAGAGAAGGAAATATAATACCACATTAATGAAATGTTGTTACCTAAAGATAATCTTCCATGAGTCAAGGACCAATCAACCTTCCTTCAATGTTTTTATAGCTTCCTTCAGTTCTCCTGAATTCCATGTCATCATCTTTTTTTGGATTCCTTTTTTTGGTTAACAGAAATGACTCCAGGAAGTGTTTTGTTCTTTATTTTCTTCAGAATATTTATGTGTCTGAATGATAACATTTCTGAACTCCTGCATATTAAAAAATGCCTTTATTTTGCTCTTAAAGTTTGATGGATATAGAATTCTTAATTCAAATGTGCAGGCTTCCAGAACTTTTAAAATTATTATTTTTTATTTGAGAAGTTGTAGGTTTATAGAACAATCATGCACAAAATATTGGATTCCCATATACCCACTCAAGGGATATAGTCATTTTGTGGTGGGGTATAATTCTTAATGTGCTGTTGGATTTGGTTTGCTAGCATTTTTTGAGGATTTTTGCATCTATTTTCATAAGAGATATTGATCTGTAAATTTCTTTTCTTGTGGTATCTTTATCTGGCTTTGGTATGAGGGTAATGTTGGCCTTGTAGAATGAATTAGGGAATGTTCCCTCCTCTTCAATTTTTTGGGAGAGTTTGAGCAGGGTTGGTGTAAATTCTTCTAATGTTTGATAGAATTCCCAGTGAAGCCATCTGGTCCTAGGCTTTTCTTTGTTGGGAAGTTTTCGATTATTGATTGAATCTCTTGCTATCTAGCAAGGTATTCGTTTGCTGAGATCTTCTATTTCTTCTAGAGTGAGTATAGGTAGTTTGTGTATTTCTAGGAGTTTGTCCATTTCATCCATGTTATCTAATTTTCTGGCATACAGTTGTTTATAGTATCCTCTTATAGGCCTTTGTATTTCATTGGGGTCAGTAGTACTGTCCCCCTTTTCAGTTCTGATTTTAGTCATTTGGGTCCTCTTTCTTTTGATCCTTATCAGTCTAGTTAAAGGCTTGTCAATTTTATTGATCTTTTCAAAGAACCAACTTTTGGTTTTGTTGATTCTATTTTTAAAAATTCGTTATTTCATGTATCTCCACCCTAATCTTTGTTATTTTCTTGGGTTTAGTTTGTCCTTTTTCTAGTTCTTCCAGTTTCAGCCAGTTCTTTTATTTGAAATCTTTATTCTTTCTTAATGTAGGCATTTAGTGCTATAAATTTCCCTCTCAGCACTGCCTTTGCTGAATCCCATAAGTTTTGGTATGTGGTATTTTCATTTTGATTCACCTCAAGCTATTTCCTAATTTCCCTTGTGGCTTCTTCTATAACCCATTGGTTGTTTAACAAGAAGAGTACATTATTTAATTTCCCCATATTTGTGAAATTTTCAATTTCTCCCTCTATTATTGATTTTTAGCTTCATTCTATTGTGGTCAGAGCAGATACACTGCATGTTTTCAATATTTTTTAATTTATTGAGTCTTGTTTTGTGATCTAACTTATTGTCTATCCTGGAGAATGATTCATGTACACTTGAGAAGTATGTGTGTTTTGTTGGGTGAAGTGTTCTATATATGCCTGTTAGGTCTAGTTGGTTTTGAGTATCATTCTTGTGCATTTCCTTATTGACCTTGTCTATATGTTCTATCCATTATTGAAAGTAGTATATTAAAGTCTCCTAGTATTAATGCAGAACTGTCAATTTCTCCTTTCAAATCTGTCAGTTTTTGCTTCATATATTTTGGGGTTCTGCTGTTAGGTGCATATATATTTGTAATTGTTAAGTTGAATTTACCCCTTTTGTCCTTTGTAACTGTTTTTTACTTAAAGTCTATTTCTATCTGATATTAGTATAGCTATACCAGCTCTCTTTTGGTTATTTTTATGGTATATATATTTTCCCATCCTTTCACTTCCTCCCTACTTATGTCTTCGAATTTAAGGGGAGTTTCTTGTAGACAACATATAGTTCGGTCATGCTTTTTCATCTATTCTACCAATCTCTGCCTTTTGATGGGAGAATTTAATCCATTTGCATTTAAAGTCACTACTGATAATGCAGGACTTTATCCTGCCATTTTGCTATTTAGTCTTTGGAAGTCTTATACCTTTTTGTCCCTACTGTCATATTTATTTGATTTTTTTTTTTTTTGTATTTACCATATTGAGTCCCTTATCATTTCTATCTGAATATATTTTTTAAATATATTTTCCTTGTGGTTATCATAGGGTTAAAATTTAGCATCCTAAATATATAATATTTGATTTGATACCAACTTCACTTTAATAGCACACACATACAATGTTTCCATGCTCCTCTCTCACCACACCATTTTTTATGCTTGTTACAAATTACATCTTCATGGTCTTATATATTCAAAATCATAGATTTATCATTACTTTTTTATGCATTTGCATTTTAGCACCTATAGGAAGCAAGAAGTAGAGTTACATACTAAAAATATACAATAGTATTGGTATTTATAATTACTCAACTGGTTTCCTTTACTGGAGGTCTTTATCTCTTTATTCCGCTTTGAATCACTGTTTAGTGTCCTTTCCTTCCATTTCTGAAGAACTTCATTTCATTGCTTGTAGGGCAGGTCTAGTAGTGATGAACTCCCTCAGCTTTTGTTTATCTGGGAATGTCTTAATCTTGCTCTCATTTTTTAAATGGATATAAAATTCTTGGTTGGTACTCGTCTTTTTTTTTTAACCACTCAATTTCATCCCACTGCCATCTTGCCTCTATGGTTTCTGATGAGAAATCAGTTCTTAATCTAATTGGAATTCCCTTGTACATAGTACATTGCTTTTCTCTTGCAGCTTTAGAACTCTCTCCTTGCCCTTTGCATTTGACAGGTTAATCAGTATGTGACAGAGTGTATTTTCTTCAATTTTATCCTGTTTGGTGTTCTCTGGACTTCTTATATGTACATATTCACATCTTATGCTAAGTTTGGGGAGTTTCCTGTTAATATTTCCTTGAATATTCCTTCTGTTTCTCTCTTTCTCTCTTCTCCTTCTGGGTATCCCATAATACATATATTGATATGCTTGATGGTATCCCAGAGGTCTCAAGCTATTTTCACTTTTTTGTAATTCTTTTTTCTTTCTTCTCCTCAGCCTGACCTATTTCAATGCTCTTGTCTTTGAGTTTGCTGATTCTTTCTTCTGTCAGCTCCAATCTGCTGGTGAAGCCCTCCTGGGAATTTTTCATTTTAGGTATTGTGGTCTTCAACTCCAGTAGTTCTGTTTGGCTCCTTTTTAAAAATTTCTAGTTCTTTATTAAGATTCTCGTGTTGTTCATTCATTGTTTCCCTGATATTCTTTACTTCTCTATATTAACCTTCATCTCCTGGAGAATACTGAAGATCATTAGTTAAAATTCTTTGTACCAGGCGAGCAATGTAGCTCGAGTGGTCAAGTGCCTACTTTTCATGTATGAAGTCCCAGGTTTGATACGCATTACGTCCTAAAAACAAACCATCAAACAACTGAAAAAACCAACTCAGGGGAGCTGGTGTAGCTCAGTGGTTGAGGGCCAGCTTCCCACATATGAGGTCCCAGGTTCAATCCCCATCCCCGGTACCCAAAACAAAACAAAACGAAACACACACACACACAAAACAAAAAACAAAATAAAACAAAAACCCTCTTTGTACCATATGTCCACTGTCTGATCTTCTTCCTTGATGTTTTCTGGATTTTCATCTTCTTCTTTAGGCTGGGCCATCATTTCCTGCTTCTTTGACTGTCTCGTAATCTTTTCTTGAACACTGTACATTTTAATATTTCTAAATGTGAACCCTGGGATTTTTCCCTGAGATGTCTGTTTCTTGATTTTGTTACAATCTAATGATATGACAGAGATTTTCTTAAGTATCAGCTCTCCTATCAGGAAGGTCTACCCAAGGCAAATGCAAAGTGAAGGGTCTACCTTTTCTTTTTTGGCCCTGCCTTGTCCTGGGCTTGTGCTTGCTAGTTGCCTTAGGAGTGCTCCTGTGTACAGGAGTTTGAATGAATGCCCTCTCTACTTCTGAGGTACAGACCTTCTCCCTCTCTGGGGTCCCACTGCCTGACTTAACCCTTTGCTCAGGACATCCACCTCAATTGTTTCTTATATCGTTTTCCTTGTATCAAGTGCTTGCCTGGAGGCCAAATTCTGGATTTTGGTGATAGAGGGGAGCAGCAGAAGAGGGGCCTCCCTAGTCAGTCTTTCCCAGTTGGAACTAGGCCAGGGACCCAAAGAACGTATCCTGGAGAGGGGAAGAGATAGGGTCTAGGATCTAGGAAGGGTTTCAGGAGCGTTTTCCATGGCTCCCCAAAGCTTTCCTCTCTTATACTGTCCATCAAATGCAACCCTTCAGCTGTCCTCTGCAGCTTGGTGGAAGCATACTATCTTTAAGTCCCCTTTGCTGCCTTTGTCCAGGACAGGTTAGAACAACTGACCCCCAACAATCCAAAGCAGCTAAACAAAAGCTATAATCAGCAATCAACCTGTATCCATCCTGGATCTTGGGAAGTGGATTATAATGTCCCCTTCTGACCCCACAAGGTATGCTAGGGCCTGGACCTCACTGTCACCTGCCACAAGAGTGGGAGATGGGAAATGGTAACTGCTGGCATGGAAAGAACTATTTACTGGTATTGACTATAATTTAGCAGCTTCTTTCTTCCACCCCTTCCTTATACAGCATTCTACTGGACTCTGGAGTTTCAAAATGGTTGATTCAGATAATTCCTGCCTGAATAATAATTGTTCTGGTGGATGGACTGATTTCATGAAATTCCTACTCTGTCATCTTCCCACAATCTTTTCCTGTCCACCAGAACTTTGAAAGCACTGCTGCTCATCTGTCCTTTGGCATCTTGTATTTCTGATGTAAATTCTGATTCTTGTTACATCTCTCTGGAAGCTTTTTGCTATTTTATCATTGATGCTCTGAAATTTCATCAGAATGGGTCTAAGTATTCCTTTTCACTAATCTTGTATTAATTGAGTACTCATTCAATTTAAAAATCTCTGTGTGTTTCTTCAACTCAGGAAAAATTTCTTCTGTTACATTTATTTCTCTCCCTCCATTGTCCATGGTCTGTGCATCTAGATCTCCTGATTTCATGTGTGCTGACCTCCTGGATCTTAAATTTTTCTCGGACTTTTTGTTCTGCATTCTGGGAGAGTTTCTTGGTTTTAACTTCCAGATTACCAACTGGGTCTTCATCCATACCCATTATATCATTCAGGTCATCCACTGAATTTTTTTCAGGGATCATATTTTTATTTTCATTTTTCTTTCTTTTTCTCTGACTACTCCGTCTTCATAGCAACCTATTCTTTTATAGTAAATGAAATAACCTCTCCATTATTGCTGAGGATGCTAAGGACAATTTATTTTAGGGTTGTCTTATATATGAACTGTGTCCTTTGGAGTGAGCTCCTCCTCTTCCTCATCCTCCATAGAAAACCATGCTATTGCTTTTCTTTTAGTTTTTGGTAATTGTGTTTGTCCATACATATTTATGAAATGAGAGATTATTGTAAAGCATATGTGTTAGAATACAGGTTCCAGATGCTATAACAAGAATCTAACTGTAACAGTGGCTTAGACAAGACAGAGGTCAATTTCTCTCTTGTGTAACCATCTGAGTGTCAGTGGCCCTGGGCTGATATGGTGGCCTCCCTCTCCCACTATCACGTCTACATCCTAGTGAGCAAGAAAGGGAAACTGGAGGGCAGGACTGGGAGCTGTACATATCATTTCAGTTCACATTAGCCACAGGGCCACACCTAGCTAGCTGGGAAATACAATCTTCAGCTGGACGGTCCTATGCCCTGTTAAAACTTCCATAACTGTAGAAGAAAGGAAAATCAAATTGGTGGAGCAGCTAACTATATAGGGTTTCCTGTGAGATTTTTGATCCATCTCCCTGACAAGTTATTCTTTGAATGTGATGGCAGAAGCTTTGGGAAGGTTCTTTGTAAAAGGGTGAAGCATTAGGACATTAAATCCCTCTGTAAGGATTATGGACAGGAAAGTGGCCAGGGGATGCCAACAAATGCCAAAAGAAGGGCTTTACTCCATGGGTGAGCATACTTTCCTGCTCACTGCCTGACCCACACCAAGTCTGCCAGGGAGGTCTGGAACTCCCTCAGTTCAGCTTCTCTCTCAGACCCCGGAATGTTAATTTCCTGAGCATTTCCTGGGAATTGGTCTGCCACTGGCTGCCTCTATCTATCTAGATGTATAAAGGGAGGAAGGGTCCAACTAACTTGCTCTTCTTGGCTTGAACTATGCTTGTTGTTTTCTGTTTTTTTAAAAAATTAATTTATTGAAGTATATCAATCATACATAAACATACATAAACAATAAGTCTGTAATAATAGTTGTGAACTTACAAAACAAACATATATAACGTCATACAGGACTCTCTTAACTCACCCTACCATGAATAACTTGCATTGTTGTTAAACCTTTTTAACTAATGATTAAAGGGCATTGTCAAAATATTACTACTAAGCAAAGTATTTTCCCCCCAACCAACCCTATTATTATTATCTTTGTATCATTTATATATGAACATAAAATAATAATTAAGTGTATAGTAAAAGTTGTGAACTTAAAGCAAACATGCAAAACATCATACAGGGGTCCCATATATCAACCCTCCACTAACACCTTGCATTGCTGTGAGACATATCTTACAAATTATGAAAGAATATTCAAAATCTTATACTACTAATCATAGTCCTCATATTACATTTGGTGTGTTTTTTCCCCAACTCACCCTATTATTATTTCTTAAATATATCTTTTATGACAGAAGTTGTAAACTTATAAACAATCAGGCATATGTGCAGAATTCACAAACAGCACTCTTCCATCAACACACCACACTGTGGTGGAACATTTGCTACAGATAAGATAATATCATCTGATAGTTACCATGTCCTTAGTGTACATTTGGCATACCTCTTCCATACTTCCTAATTATCAACACAGTACATCTTTGGCATAGATGCAAGAATATTATATTATTACCACTAACCACAGTTCATAGGTCACTCCAACTGTATTTTTCCCATGCTTCTCCACATTCCCAACACCCTGTAATAGTGATGTACATTTGCTCTAGCTCACAAAGGACACTCTTGCATCTGTACCACCAACCACAATTCTCATCCACATCTTGGTTTACTGTGCTATTCAGTTTCTAGATTATTCTCTAGCATTCAATCAACTGGCATTTACATACCTAGACTACCATTTTCAGTCACATCCCCATTTATAAAGTAGCTGTTACTTACTATGTATTACCATCCACTCTATACATTTCCACACTTTTACAGTAAAGGTAATTAAAACTTCTACATACATGGGAAGCAGACTTGGCCCAATGGATAGGGTGTCTGCCTACCACATGGGAGGTCTGCGGTTCAAACCCCGGGCCTCCTTAACCCGTGTGGAGCTGGCCCACACACAGTGCTGATGTGTGCAAGGAGTGCCCTGCCACACAGGGGTGCCCCCCGCATAGGGGAGCCCCATGCGCAAAGAGTGTGCCCCGTAAGGAGAGCTGCCCAATGTGAAAGAAAGTGCAGCCTGCCCAAGAATGGTGCCGCACACACGGAGAGCTGCTGCAGCAAGATAATGCACAAAAAGAAACAGATTCCCGCGCTGCTGACAACAACAGAAGCAGACAAAGAACACACAGCAAAATGGATACAGAGAACAGAAAACTGGTAGGGGTGGGGGGTGGGGGGGGGAGGGAAATAAAATTAAAAAAATAAATCTTTAAAAAAAAAATCCAAAACTTCTACATACATTAAACATCAGTAGTCCATCTCAGTCCTCCTCTTATCTACTTTAAGAATCCACCACCTACCATCAGGTCTTGAAGATATTTTCCTACAATTCCTTCTAGAAGTTTTATGGTTCTTGCTTGTATTTTTTGGTTTTTGATCCATTCTGAGTTAATTTTTGGATAAGGTGTGAGATAGGGGTCCTTTTTCCTTCTTTCAGCTATGGATATGCAATTCTTTCAGCACCATTTGTTGAATGGATTGTTCTGCCCAAGCTGTGTGGGACTGACAGGCTAGTCAAAAATTACTTGACCATACATATGAGGGTCCATTTCTGAACCATCAGTTTGGTTCCATTGGTCTATGTGACTGTCTTTATGCCAGTACCATGCTGTTTTTACCACTATACCTAGGTAATATGATTTAAAGTCTGGAGATAAGGGCTCACTTTTCCTTTTTATGATGTTTCTGGCTATTCAGGACCCCTTACCCTTTCAAATAAATTTGATGATCATGTTTTCAATTATTTTTTAATGCTGGTGGAATTTTTATCAGGATTGCATTGAATCTGTATATCAATTTAAGTAGAATTGTTATCTTAATGATATTTAGTCTTTTAATCCATGAGCATGGAATGTTCTTCCAGTTATTTAGGACTTTTTTTAAATTTCTTTTAACAATGAGTTGCAGTTTTCTGAATACAAATGCTTTACATTGTTGGTTAAGTTTATTCCTGACTATTTGAGTTTTATCTGTCATATTTTATTTTCACCACTTTTTTGACATTTTCAGTTACTTTTATTGATATAATCTTCACTTCTATACTCTCTTCCAGGCATCTCTCTCCTGTCTTTTCTTTTCAGGCTCTTGAACACCCTTTAGTATTTCCTGAAAATCTGGTCTGTTGCTTAAAAATTCTCTCAGTTTCTGTTCATCTGTGAATATTCTAATCTCACCCTCATTTTTAAAAGACAATCTTGCTGGATATAAGATTCTTCATTGGAAGTTTTTCTCTTGTAGTATCTTAAATATATCAGACCACTGTCTTCTTGCCTCCATGGTTTCTGGTGAGAAATCAGCACTTAATCTTATTGGGTATCCCTTATATGTTATGCATTGCTTTTCTCTTGCTGCTCTCAGAATTCTCTCTTTGTCTTTGGCATTTGACATTCTGATGAGTATGTCTCAGAGTAGGTCTATTTGGATTTTTTCGGATGGAGTACATTATGCTTCTTGGACATGGATATCTATGTCCTTCAATAGGGTTGGGAAATATTCTACCATTATTTATTCAAATACTCCTTCTGCCCCTTCTCCCTTATCTTCCCCTTCTGGAACTCGCTTGACCCACAGTTTGCCTGTCTTTTGCTGTCATTTAGTTCCCTAAGACCTTGTTCAATTTTTTCCATTCTTCATCTGTTCTTTTGTACATTCACTTTCAGAGGCCATTTCTTCAAGCTCACCAATCCTTTCTTCTGCCTCCTCAAATCTTCTATTATATGATTCCAATGTTTCTTTAATTTCATTTATTGCACCTTTCATTCCCATAAGATCTGCTGTTTTTCTATGTATGCTTTCAAATTCTTCTTTGTGCTCATGCAGTGTCTTCTTAATGTCCTTAATCTCTTTAGCCATATTTAATTTATTAAGGAGATTTGTTTGAGTATCTGTGAGTAGTTGTCTCAACTCCTTTATGTCATCTGGAGGCTTACCTTGTTCCTTTAACTGGGCCATAGTTTCCTCTTTCTTGGTGTGGATTGTAATTTTTTGTTGTGTCTTGGCATCTGGCTTACTAGAGTATTTAATCTGGGTGCAGTCTTTCTCTTTAGTTTAGGGCTTCCTGCCTTTTCTCCCTTGCTGGTTGTGCAGTAGGAGCCAAGCATGTAGTTGGTGCTGTAAGCTGTGGAGGCTAAAGCTGCCCTCATTGTGCCAGAGACAATGAAGCTTCTTCCAACTTTCTCCTTTGCCAGGGGTAGGGACAGAGACACAGCTGTGTGGAATAACTCAAGTCATGCAGGCCTAGACTGTAGTTGCCCAGAGAGACTAATGAAGCTTCATGCCCCTTTCTCCCCTGCCTGGGGCAGGGATAGAGCTGCAGCTATGGGCAGCAATCTATGCAGTGCGGGTCCAAGATGACTGCAGTTGCCCAGGTAGAGTTCTGATTTTCAGTCTGTGCCAGCCAAAGTTACCTGCAGTTACCTGGATAGGCTGGTACAGGGCCCGCCAGCCTCCTCCCTGCCAGAGGCGGGGCTGAAACCTAGGCTAGGGTTGCTGGCCAATCTGGGTGAAAGAAACCAGTTCTTACTGTCACTGTGATTTTCAGTCAGCCCAGCCTGGCTTCCCCTCAGGCTGGGGGAGGAGTCAAAATGGCGGCCACCAGCCTCTTTCCAACTTGGCCTGATTCACACCCCAGCTATTCCAGAGTTATATCTTACCCAGCCGAGTCTACCAATCAGTAGCAGAAATCAGCAGCCAACTGTCTCCTCCTCCCTTGTTTTTGGGAAATGGAGCTTCTTACTCCAGCCATGGAATAGTTCCTGGGGCAGCTCATGCTGCCAGAGTAGGATAATCACCAGCCTCCATGACTTGGCTGGTAATTTCCCAGAGAGGCTGGTGCAGGTCCTTGCAGCTTCCTCCCTGCTGGAGGTGGCACTGGGGCCTAGGCTAGAGCTGCAATGTGATCTGGATGGAAAGAAGCCGATCCCCACCAGCACTGTGGTTTTCAGTCTGCCCCGCTTCCCCTCATGCCAGGTGTGGAGTTAAGACGGTGGCTACTGGCCTCTTTCTGACTTGGACAGGCTCAAACTTTAGCTGTTCTCAGGATTATACTTTAGCCCACTGAATTTACTCATTAGCAGCTGAAATTGGTGCCCAACTGTTTCTTCCTCCCCTGTTTTTGGGAAGTGGAGCTTTCAATTCCAGCTGTGGAACAGCTTCTGAGGTGGCTTGTGTCTCCAGTGGAGGAAGCGCACCGGCCTCTGTGGCATGGAGCACTCTAGTTACGAGTCTTCTGTGCAGATGGGCAGTCTCCTCCTTCCATTCCTTCAAGGATGTGGCAGGATGCTCTTCCAGCCTTCTGGAGCCCCCAAACAGGTGCTTCAGTTAGCTCCAGATAGCTCTGGGTGTTTCCTAACTGCCCTGTAACTGGATCTGACTCTAGGAGCTCCTTACTCTGCCACCATCTTGCTGGTTCTTTATGCTTGTTTTTTGTGTGTTTTTTTTCTTTCTTTTAAATGTTACATTAAAAAAATATGAGGTCCCCACATACCCCCTACCCCATCCCTCCCACATCAACAACCTCTTCCATCATCGCAGCCCATCCCCTGCACCTGGTGAATACATCTGGAGTACCGCTGTACCACATGGACAGTGGTCCACATTGTAGTCCACACTCTCCCCCAGTCCACCCAGTAGGCCACAGCAGGAAACACGATGTCCAGCATCCATCCCTGCAGCACCACCCAGGGCAACTCCAAATCCTGAAAATGCTCCCACACCATATCTCTTCTTCCATCTCCCTACCATCAGCAGCCACCGTGGCCACCCTCTCCACATCATTACTACAATTTCTTCCCTTACTAATCACAATAGTTCCCCAGCAGAACACTGGTAAGTCAACTCTAATCCATACTCTATTCCTCCATCCTGTGGACCCTGGGATGGTTATGTCCAGTCCCCCTCTACATCAAGAGGGGGCTTAGATTCCACATGGATGATGGATTATGCTCGGTTTTTAATGGGATAAAAATTGTTCAGGCCTCTGGGGTTGTGGGTCAAAGTGTCTTCTGCTTTGATTTCTCTGCCCATGCAATCCCAGAGGCTTTCTACCTTCCTAAAATTTATCACCATTTCTGGTCCACAGATGACATCTTGTTTTGCAAGTTGTCATAGTATCATTGATTAAAAAATGGCTTTTACTGTCATTGTAACAATACCTAAGGAAGAAGTAGAGGAGGATGCTTACAGTCTGCTGGTTAGAAAAGCTATAAGTTCACAACCAGCTGGCAGGGAGGACAATGCCTTCTATAGGATACTGACACATAAGAAGGGGAGATAGGCTCTTCCTACAGAGGGGCATCATTCTAGATCTAGTGGTCTCCACTCTTGTGCAGCACACACTCAATGTTCCCAACTCTAGGCCCCCTAAGTCAGCAGTCAATGATACGACTTCCTAAGAGGTCTGCAAGCCACTGAGCACCTGGTGGGTTGCTTTGCCCTCTCTCTGCCTCTGGGGGGAGCTTTTGGAGGTAGCTTATCACCCAACACTCTGTACCCTGTCACCCACTGGAGGTAGAGCCGAGAGCTGTCTAAACTCTGTGTGCTGGGAGAAAGGGGCTCAGACCCATCCTCAAGAGGTGGTGCAGAGACTATTTCCAGGCCATGATCTGTTCCCCATCACTCCTCTTCTTAAAACCCTTGAGGGATCCCCACACAGTTTAGGCTCCAAGGTATGGCAATGAGGGCCTTTTCCAATGGGGTCCCTGCCTGCATCTCCATTCTCGCCTCTCCCCTTCTCCCTGCCTGCTGTGTGTTCCAGAACTCTGCCTGCTGTAGAGTTCTCAGAGGACAAGCTGTTTCCATCATCCAAAATGCCCTTTCCCTCCTACACATATGGCAAACTTCTCAATGTCCTTCAAACGGACCCCAGACTTTAAATTCTCCAGAAGGCTTCTTATCACCCCCTCTCATTCATTCAAACACCCCTGCACCCTAGACATGTTGCTCTTATTACATGTCTCACACCATGTTGTAATTTATTTGTTTCCAGGCTTTTCTCCCCCTAGGAAGCAGAGTTCTTTTAGGCTAGGGAGCATAGCTCATTCATCATTATACCCCCAGCACTTTGCACAGTTGGCAGGCACACAGAGGGTGCTTAATAATTAATGTTTGTCAACGGGTGGATGAGAACAAGGGGGCAAGGCTGGTGGCCTAGGGGAGTCTTACTGGGTAGAGAGAGGAGAGTTCATGTCAAACTCTTGAAAGGGACCCCAAGAGAGGCCAAAGAAAGATAAAATAACTAATTCCTATAAACCAAGATTCGGGAGGGTAGCTCACAGCATCCTTCCTAAATACCCATCACCAATGGAGCAACCACCTCAGGACTTGCCCCAAGCAGCCCACTGACTTCCATGAGTTCAGCTCAGGCAAGGACTGCTTGGATCAGTCCACTCTCAGTCCAGCTTCTTGAAGCACACTCAGAGAGCACAGTTCAATTCGGTAAATGTTTACTGAATTCTGACCATAGTTGCTTGTCAGGAGGTCTCCCTTTGGGTCCTTATCTGGGTCTTCCTTCCTTGACAACACCTGGGCTTCAGAAACACTTGAGGAATGCACTGAAACAGTTCTCAGCCTTAGACTCATGCCCCACACAAAGCTCTCTCTCTGTGTCAGGTATGACTTTCTGAGCCTGCACTATAAAAAAAAAAATATATGTTCTTGCAATGTACATGTCCTTTTCTTCCTCAAAACCAGGTGATTTTGAAAAAAAAATCAACCCTGGCAGAAGGCCTTGGGATGAAGTGTGGGACAGGAGGTAGGCTCCTTTAAAAATCATTGTTCTGTGTTGGTTGTCCAATGCATTCTGAAGAAACGAATGAGTGAATAAATTAATAAATGAGTAGACAAATGCTAAATTGGATGGATTATAACGTACACCATGTTCCTTCTTATAGAACAGGCTCAAGCAAAGTGCAAGTTATTCAGGAAAAAGGGGGAGAAAAACACAAGAAAGGATAAGCTGTTAAGGTTGGCCAAAGGTCTGGTGGTTTAAGAAAGGTGACTCAAACGTCTACGCGAGGCCTTAATAATGATAACAGTAATAGTAATAATGCTTTATATTGGTACAGTGATTCATGGCTCACCAAAGGCTTTCACAGTCACCATCTCATTTAATTTTCCCTATGTTCTTCCTTCTAGAGATTGTCTATTGTTTATGGCTCCCCCCACTCACCCCAGACTGTAAACACGTCTGGACAGCACATCACAGTTTCAAAGTTCCTCGAAACAGCCCTCTGAGAAAGACCTCCATATCCTCATTCTGCGTATGAGGAGGCAGAGGTTCAGCAAGGCTGGGTGACTCTGCCAGGCACCAAGCTGGAAAGCAGCCGGGCTGGATCCGTAGCCCGGGCCTCTTGTTCTCTGCCTGCTACTTCCTGAGGATACCTTGCTTCCTGGGTCTGAGCCCAGGATCTGACTCATTTCTCTATCCCACCCTAGCCTCAGCCCTGACAAAATACTCTGCTGATGTGGAACATGCATCCATGAGGGTCTCGAGTCACTCTCTTAAGTGTCTTTCTTCAGTGCACTGTGATGCCAGTCCCTGCCTCCACCCTCCCCTTGGTAGCCAAGAAGAGCAGAGCTGGCACTTGAGGAGCTGAACTCTCAGTGCCTCTTCCCTTCACCCAGAACCTCAGAAGACCCTCAGAAGACAAGCCACAGTAAGGGGAATTGCACTTCACATCTCTTGTTTGTTAGGCAGAAATGGGGTGGCTGTGCTAGTTGCTATCCCAGCCGGATCAGGCAGGGTTAATGCAGCACCTCCTCCCAGGAAGTGGCCCAGGAAGGCTCTGAGGCACTTGGAAAGGAGAATAACGGGGGTGCCCCGGGGGAGGGGGGGTCACAGTGGAGGGCAGCCAGGAGTGCTGGGCTGAGTCAGCCTCTGGGGCAAGCACATGCCGGTTCCAACTGCCTGATGCCAGGCAGGGCATAGCCGCGTTCAGTTGCCTGCAGGGACTCCCCACTCCCTTCCCCGAAACTCCAAACCCTCCTAACGTGCCATGTTCCTCTCCAAATGAGTTTCCCAATAGGTTTTGGCCCAAGCAAGTGGTTTCTCTTTCCCAAATAGCACGACACCCCTGCCTCCCTGCCCCAGGTCATTCACTGGCAGCTCCCCTCTCTTTTGGCAACAGCAGCCTCCAGTTCTTGGTTCTTACTATGTGGTCCAGGGAGGCTGGGCCCGTCTCATTTCACAGCGATTCCCCCACTGTATTAATTTTTTTCACATGTTCATCTCCCCAGCTACAGGTTTTAGAGGTCAGGGACTGGGTTTTAATTATCTTCGTGTCCTCTGTGGCTGGACACTCATGGGTGGAATGAATGAATGAACGTGAATGAATGAATGACGTTCTAATTGTAAAAATGTTAATAGAGAAATCACCTTAACTCCTTTCTGGAAAATAGGGGTCTCAAATTTCAGCAGGGGTGCAGGTCCCCCAAGGCTTAGATGGTTCAGTTCCAGAGGTGCAGAAATAGGCAGGGGCCATCCCACTTACTTTCTTCATCTTCTTTGTCTAACCCAGGTCCCCTTTCAGCAGGAAATCCCAACAGGCTGAGAAGAACCAAGAACGCTCAGTAATATGCAGCTTGTACACACAATCAATTGATTAATTAATTAATCCCCCATGTTTATTTTGCAGTTTTAATTTGCTTTCTTCTCCAGAAGATCTGAAGTTTATATGAAATACATAAAATAAAATAGTAGCCTGAATTAAAATGGACAAATCAACCAATGAAAATGAAAAGCATAAGGTCTAGACCAGAAGGGACAGAAGAATATGGATAAGTAGTTTGGAGGGTCCCACATGGTGGTGATTTTTTGGGCTTTAAATTCAGCTCACGGCTTCCTGACAGTTAAAGGAAGAAGTACAACACAGTTAGTTGGACACTCTGTGTCCTGATGACAAACAGACCAGCTCCTCTGAAAAAGCAAAGCTTTTCTTGGCACTTAGTTCTGAAAGGACTGCCTCTCGTGGTGCCAGTCATTCAAATACTGTGGGGCCTCCGAGGTGCCAGCACTGGGCTGGGCATTAGGTTCCCCAAGCACCCAAGAGTGCCAGGGAGGCCCCATCCTTTAGGCCATTAGCTTTTGTTCAGGAAACGCTGCGCCACTGGGTGACCGCTATTTAAATTCTGCCAGAAATACATATCATCTGTACTGTTATTTACAAGGTATTTTCATTTAAACTGACATGAATTTGACTTGTTTAAACACAGCTTCATCCTAAGCAATAGGAATCACAGGTGTCATTGCTAATGCTGTTTTTATTGGATTAAACAAATTACTCCAAAAAAGAACTTCATTAGGTTCCTCCTAAAATCACCTCATGTTCTACCCGTGTTCTTCCCAGTCATGTACTTGTGAAACAAGCGCCTTTCTGTCCCCTGCCACCCCCCCCCGCCAAGATGTGCTGGGGTGCATCACCTATTATGGACAGCCGAGCTGCAACCCTTTCCTCAGACGAGGTTTTCCCAGCCATCATCCCATCTGATGGAGTGATGAGAGAAGTCCCCTGGGCAAGCCCTGGTGTATGCTTCCCTGTAACCACACAGTCACCTGGGAGGGCTCTCGGCCTCCCGGTTAAGCCCACATCTGACAGACAAGGACACTGAGGCCCAGGGAGGAGCAGGGAATGAAACCGCCCGTGATCACAAAACTAGTGACAGAGCCAGGTGTCAAGACTGCCCAGCATGGACAAGTGAACGTTTAGACATAACCAAAGACTTGAACTCGTCGACGAGCAGCAGCGAGCAGGAGGCTAACAGGAAAGAAGCCCCTACCCAAAAGGCTCTGGTCTTCCCCAGCTCCAATTCAAGCCCTAGGAGAACCATGTCTGCTTATTCACCAGGGTAAGCCCAGCCCCAGGCACTCTACCTGGGGCATAGCAGGTGCTCAGGAAACGACTGCGGAGCACTAAGTAACATCAAGTTCAGGATGAGGGTCACCTCAGCGGGGCAGGGAGGGAGCTGCAATCGGGAGGGCTAGGCAGGGGTGCAGGGGCTTCCACTGTATTTGCTGGAGTCCCATTAAGCTTAGTGGTGGGCTCACCACTGTTTGTTATATTACTTTCTACAGTCCTTTAGTTTAAAATATTTTTAAAGTTTTAAATATACCTGTTTGAGCTGTGAATAAATCCAGGATTCCTTTAGTGTATTTTTTCCCTCTGGGCCCCATCTCAAATGATTCCAACCAAAGTGGAGAAATAGCTCTGATTTCCATGACCCAGCTGGGAGTCTTCTTGGTCTGTCACTTCTCCCTCCACTTCGAAAGCCTGTGGTACTTGGGGGTGAACTTGTGCATAACTGGTTGACCGAGACGCTGTCCAGCTCAATCTGGGAGCTGGCATCATTGGCATGGTTCACACAAACGGATCCTGGGCCTGGGAGGACACTTAGGGAACCCCAAGTGGAACTGTGGGGGCACCACAGATGAGTGCTACATCAGGATTTTGCGCATTTCTAAAACCAGCTTTTGACCAATGTCTTGGTTCCCCTGCTGCAAAAGGGGTAAGTCTCAGCAAAATATTTTGTAAATGACAGAATATTTAATTGTCAAATGTGAGGCTAAGATGTACTTCAAAACTGTTAAAATGGACCCGCAAAATCTCAGGGTTGCAAGGAAATTTAAAGGGCACTGACCCAAGTTGCCACGCAAGACCCGAAGCCTCCCCTACGGGGCTGCTCTCAGGAGGTCACTCCCGACCTGGGGCAGCAATCTCTCTCTTTTTTTTTTTCCCTTTGGGGGTGGGGTGAGCAATGGGAAGACTTTTATATATATATACAGAATAAATGGACTTATATATATATATATATATAAAATATGGAATAAATGGAATCATGTCATGCACATTTCACTGCAATTTGTTTTTCTCATGGACAATCTTTCTAGGTCAAAAACTAACTTTTTTTTTGAGCAGTTAGGAGGTACCAAGTCCTGCTATAAGCATCTCACATGCATCAACTCGTTACTCCTTCTAACAAGCCTACTTTAATCCCTACATTATCAAAGAGGAGACTGAGGGTCAGAGAGGTCATGTAACATAGCCTCTAAATGGTGGGATCCCAATCTGAATCCTGGCAGTCTGTCTCCAGACCCTATGTCCCGAATCACTGTACTCTATTGCATTTCTAAACAGAGAAGGATCTGTCTCATTCTTTTAAAAAGCTGAATGATGGGCCATGGTTTGTATATAACACCTTTGAATTTTTCCTATTGTTGAGTTTTGACATTGCTTCCAATTTTTTTGCCACTACAATTTTGCAATAAACACCCTTTGTACACATATCCTTACAGACTGGTGCTATTGTTTCATAGGCCAGATTCCCAGAAGTCAGACCACTGGGTCAAAAGGTATGTGTGTTTTGGGTTGGAATGGCTATGGGGCCTATTGTTTAAGCCATCTTCTTAATGATAAGCCATGTGATTTTCACTCACTCATTTTGATTCTGTCCCAAAGACCACGTAGAACACTTCTGACCCTCTTCTTCAGGAAAACCCTTGTGATGATCGAGGACAGAGGCTCTGCCTCTCAAGAATTCTCTTTCCCAGTTTTTTCAAATGTTCCTCTAACAAGGTTTCCTGTCCCCGAGGGCTATCTAGATACTCTTAAAGTGCAGCACCCTCTGGGGTGACCTGGCCTAGGCCCCTTAATCCCACTGAAAGAAACCAGAGAGAGGGACAGTGACTTGTCTCCTGTTAACAGTGAAGATCCAAGTAGGTAGGGATCAGAGTTTTTGTCTCTAGTTCTTCCAAATCACACACATGCCGTCTAGAGAAAGAGGCCCCTTGGAAGATATTCAAAACCAGCCTAATTCTAACCCCACCCGAGAAGAAAATGGAACTCATTCTTCAATCAGAGAAAGTACCAATAATTTCAGAGCTGGACAGACCAGCAAGCATCTCCTGACCTAATGCCTTATTTTACAAAGGAGCCAAGGAGGGAAATGACCAATCCAAGTTCACATGTTGGGTGGGTGGCAGTATTCACTCAAGCAGGAGCAGGGTCAGTGGGAGTACGTTTCTCCAGTTCTCTTTGCCTCTCGTTCTTAGGAACCATCTTACTAGAAAGGCATAGTGTAAATATTTTGCTAAGCAGCCGAGAGAGGAAACTTACCCAGGCTGAGCTGCCCTGTGCTGGGCGCTGGCCATGGACACAATGCTCAATGAAGGCCATTATCTGGGAAGGGCAGGCTGTTTGTTCCGCTGCAGGATGGTGCCAGAGCCCGGAGCCACCAGGCTTGCCGCTCTGGCTGTCACACAGAAGAGTCTCCTTGCGCTCAGCAGACTCTGTGGTTATGCAATGCTGGGCCAGGAGGTTAACTCTCCCCGGACAGGAGCCAAGCCTTGTTCCTTCCTGCCTGACCATGTCCATCTGAAAGCGCTCAAAATTGAGGACCTCAGAGCTTGGGGGGAAAAAAAAAGTTCTGGCCTTGAACCTGCTGGTTTATTCCAAATGGTGTAGTGTTGGGTTATTGGGGGTAGTCCCTGGCACTGCCCCCCAAGCTCCTGTGCTCCGTGCAGCACAGGGTCTGCCCACTGCTCCTTGGGTCTTGCTCCCAGGCATTGCAATGCTGCCTCTACATCTTTGCTTCAGCCATTCCCTCTGCTTGGTACGCCCTTCTCCCCATTCTTTTTCTCTGTCAATTGTCTGGTCTAAATCCTTCTCAAATTCAAGTTCCTCTCTATTTCCTCAAAGTCTTCCCTGACCACCCTAGTTCCCAGGGACCTGAGCTGAAATGGCAAATTTTCAAGTTGCAAACGATCTTGGAGGGTATTTATCCAATGCCTCATCTCCAGATGAGAAAAATGGAGGCTCAGAGAGGTTGACTTGCCTAAAAGAGCAGAGAGAGTAGCTGGAAGTGTCAGTACAGCTCCTCTCTTTAAACTCTTTCTCTTAGATCTCACATCCCGGCTGTCTGCAAATTGCGTTCGTTAGCTTGGCCTTCAAGCTGCATCCAGACGCCAACCCCTTCCCACTGCCGCCACAGCTACCACCCTGCTCTGCACTGCCGCCCTCCTTCTGCTTGGGTGACTGTGCCAGCCTATTAGCTGGTCTTGAGCGGCTGCTCTTGGCTCCGGCACTGCAGCCCCCACCCGGCAGCCAGGACAAGCCTTTTAGAACATTCACCAGACCAGGCCACTCCTGCTCTCACCTCCAATGGCTTCTCAATAACCTGCCTGCCCTCTGTCCTATCACCTCCCCGGCCTCCTTCCTCAAATGTCATCTTTCCCATTAGGCATACCCTAACACCTGATTTAAAAATCCCAACAACCTGTCAATGCCCCAGTACTCTCTATTCCTTTCCTGATTGTCACTTTATCACATATAGGATAACGCAACTGTTTATATGTTTGCCTATTATCCCTTACTAGAGTGTAAAGTCCAAAAGGGTGCGAATCGTGTACTGTGTCACCTATTGGTGCCTGGCGCTTTCTTAGATGAGCTGGTTTTAAGGATTATCTGCTATTTGAGGACACATGGTGATGGTGATGCTGGTGTCAATGTGGCCTAGTGAGGGTTAGGAATGGGGGAGGGGACGAGTTTGGTGGCTCATGTAGAGTCAATGAAAGGAGAGACTCTGAAGGTAGGAAGGCCAGCTGGGAGGCTGCCGCAGATGCTAGATTTTTCGGGCCTTAGGAAGGAAATAGTCAGATACCTGGAGGCAGAGACTGGTCAGACTGGGCTGCTATGGGGCCCAGGTCACTCCCCAGATGGGCCACATTCTGCTTTCAGGCACTCTGACTGTGCAAGTTCAGGAATTTGTGTGTTTTTTTTAAAGCTCCCCAAGTGGTGACTCGGAGGCCCTGCCAGACCTGGGGGCCTTGGTTGAGACCCTTTGCACAGAGCTTTATTCTCAATAATAATGAAAAAGAGAGAGAGATGGAAGGAAAGGGAAAAAAGGAGTTAAGATAGAGGAGAGGATGACGAAGGCTCAGGGATAACAAATGATCCCAAGGAAAGATGCCAAATGCCTGGGCTTGTCCTGACAGGTGGGAACAGGCGGTTCTCGTTTTCACTTGCTTTCCCCACACCTGCAGCTACACTGGCTGGGAGCACAAATCTCAAGCAAGCAGAAACTCGTGACTTCCGTTTTATTTTGATCCACACTCTTACTTACCCATGGCACAATTTCTTTTCGGTTGGCTGGCTCTATTGTAAAAAGGGGCCTGAACTAAGTTACCTAGGGGAATGACTACTCAATTTTTTTCTTCTTCTTGGTACATCCCTACCCCATCCTAATTCTGCTCTTGCATCTCTTCTCCAATCTTGCCCAAGCTTTTCCTTCTTCCTCCTATATAAGTGCACTCATTCCTTAGGCTTTGGTCTAGAGACACCTCTGAACCCCACCATGCACCCATCCTTCACCTCTCATTTGTTCAGCATGTACTGACTGAGGACCCTCTATGTATCACACTGTGCTGGGCTAGGGTCATTCACCAAGGGCTGCCTTCCTGCCTCTATCATACCTGTGGGACCATCCCATGCCCTGAGATTGTGAGGGGAAGCCTGCTGCAGAACTAGCCAATCCCAGATCTGCAAGGAACGAGCAGTGTGACCTTGGGTAAGTCACTTGCTGTTTTAGTTTCCTGGCTGCTAAAACAAATACCATACAACAGGTTGGCTTAAACAACAGGAACTTATTGGCTCAAGGTTTTGTGGCTTGGAGAAGTCCAAAATAAAGGTGTCACCAAGGTGATGCTTTCTCCCCAAACACTGTGGTGTTCTGGGGCTGGCTGCTGGCAATCCTTGGTCCTTGGCTTGTCTGTCACATGGCAATGCATGTAGTATCATCTGCTCCATTCTCTTCCAGGTTCCATTGGTTTCAGTTTCTGGTTGCTCCCTGTGGTTTCTCTCTCTGTGTCCAATTCCCTTTGCTCATAAAGACTTCAGCCATATTGGATTAAGGCCCATCCTCATTCAGCTTGGACACTCCTTAACTAAAAACATCTTCAAAGATCTGTCTACAAAGGAGTCACACCTAGAGGACCAGGGGGGTGGGACATGTCTTTTGTTGTGGACATCATTCAATCCCCAACAGTCTGCCCTCTGGACCAGTAAAAGACACATGTTTCCCCCCCGTGCAAATACATTCATTCCATCCCAACTTTCCAAGAGTCTTTTTTTTTTCTTTTTCTTTTTCCAAAAGTCTTAAGCTATTTAAGAACAATGCTAAGTAAAAAGTCTCATCAAAATCAGTTTTGGGTGTGGTATATGCTGGGGCAAAACTCTTCTGTCTGATGGATTTGTGAATCCGAGAAAACAAGTTTTCTGCTTCTAAGATATAATGGAGGGTCAGGCAAAGGATAAACATTCTGATTCCAGAAGGGAGAAATAGGAAGGAACACAGGGTCCCAAACAATTCCAAAGCCTATTAGATTTCTGGGTTTAAGAGTCATCTGAGTACCAATGTTTTGTCCTCCAGGCCTGATGGAGCAGCAGTCCCACCATGTCCATCCACTTACGCAGTAGCCATGTTCTCCCTGAACACTGCGGTGAAGGGCCCCCATCCTCTCTGTGCATGCCAGAGGCAGGCCCCACTACCTCCAAGCATTGGGGTGGCAACACATTCCCTGAACAATGAGGCACAAGGTCTACCCTCTCCAACCAGAGCAGATGGCCTGCCCCTTCCAAGTGCAGTGGTGTACTTCCCCTTTCCAGGGTGGGCCCACTCTCTTGGCCCAAGAAGATCCTTTTAATCCAGACTTTTGCTTCCCTGGTTCTACCCTTGAAGTCAGCCTTCAATTTGTCCCTTTCAGTATAAGGCAATGGTTCTGCTCATACAAATTTTACAAAAACTTTGTTGGTTTTGTGTGTATTTCAGGTAGGCCCAAACCACCAGACAATAGAACTTTCCATACATCCTTCCTGGATAACTGCATTTCCCATCCTGACTTCCACTGAAATGGCTGCCTGGATCCATGTTTTGGTCACACCTTCTTCAGCAGAGGGCTAGTCAGTTAAACGCTCACATGGAGCCCTGTTCTCTAGGCTTCTGGCCCTAGTCTCAGAGAACATTATCTGGATCGGCTCTGAATTTTCAAAATCATTAATTACTGGTTCCTTTGTGCTTATGACTTTAAATCTCAGCTTATCCCTTTCCTCTCACATTTTACATAAGCTTCGAGGAGAAGCCAGGTTGCACCATTCATCCTTAGCTTGGAAAGCTCTGCCTAATATCCAACTTCATTGCTTAGAAGTTCCACTTTCAATCTGACATCAAAACAATTTTGCCAGGCTCTCTGCTACTTTTATAACAAGGACCCCCTTTCCTCAAGTTTCCAATAACACATTCATCATTTCTTTCTACAGCCTCATCAGAAGCACCGTTAGCATTCAAATTTCTACTAATGATCTCTAACAAAGCAACCTAAGCTTTTTCTATCAAGTACCTCACAATTCTTCCAGCTTCTATCATGTGCCCAATTCCAAAGCCATTTCCACATTTTCAGGTATTTGTCATAGCAGTACCCCACTTTTCAGAATGGAAAACTGTTTCAGCGTCCCAGCTGTAAACAAATACCATACAATGGGTTGGCTTAAACCATGGGAATTTATTGACTCATCATTTTGAGGCTAGGAAAAGTCCAACATCGTGGCATCAGCAAGGCGATGCTTTCTTCCCAAAGACCATGGCATTTTGGGCCTGGCTGCCGATGATCCTTGGTCACTGACTTTTTCATCACATGGCAATGCACATGGTAGCATTTTCTCTTTCTCTTACATTGATTTCCAGCTTCTGACTGCTTGCTCCCCATGGCTTCTCTTCTGTGCCCAATTTCCTTTGCTTTTTTTTAAAAATTGGTTTAAACTCATTCAGTTTGGGTACATCTTAACTAATAATATCTCCAAATGTGTTCACACCCAAAGGACCAGGGATTAGGATCTGACCATGTCTTTTGTGGGGGACACGATTCAACCCCAACACTTGCTAGGTCCGAGCCTGGTTGTTTTTATCTGCTGTTTGAGAGGTTAATTCATTCCTGCCTCACTTCTCTCCAGCCTGCCATGAAGACCCAGTAACACCACTTTTCTCAGGTGACGCCTGTCTGATGAAGACTCATAATCATCACCCCCAACCATGCTGCCTCCTTTTTCCTCTTACAGACCTTGGCTTTAACCTCCTGAAGACTTCAGGCTTCCAGCTGGGACAGGGCCCTGGCATCTGCATTTTAACGAATGATCCCAGGTTATTCTGTTGCAGGAGAGTTTGTGGACCACATTTGGAGAAATTCTGTCTCATGGGATGAAGTCCAAACTCCCTCACCGTCCATCCAATCACTGATAGACCCTAGCCCCTCTTTCCAGAGGTAAGTGCCATCAGTTTGTCCCAGCAAGAACCCTCAGTTGTAGCCAGGCCATTCTGACCACTCACCACCCCAAACTCAGGACCTAGGCTGCTCCTCTCTTGCCTTCCTTTCCCTCCCTGAGAGGTCCATCTCAAATGTTTTCCTTCCTCCCTGAAGCTCAGACACACCACCTCTTCTCGGCACCCCCAGCACATGGGCCATCATTTCCTGACTGGGTTGCTGGCTGAGTTCCCACAACTCATGTCCTGGCTTCCTAACCAGATTGCAAGCTCCCTGCAGATCTTTGTGTTCGATTCAACAAATGTTTATTGGGCCCCTACAAAAACCTATATAGGCCCCTGCTGGGCACTGGGGTTCAGGGGAGGAAGGCAGAATCCCTGCCTGGAGGGGTGCCCCTTCTAAGGGGAGAGATGATACTGGCTCACTGGATCAAAGCAGAAATATAGATGGGATGCCACAGAATCCCAGAGTAAGGGTTCCTAATGTCATGGGGAGAGGGGCAGCAGGGGGTAGAGAAGGAAAACCCAGAGAAAGGAAATGGCATGTGCACAGGATTAAAGAGGAGCACAACACAGGAGCAGAGAAGGGGGAAGAAGGATGGAGAACATGGGACGAGGGCTAGATTGTGAATGATGAGCCAAGGGCTTGGACTCATCCTCAAGGGCCAGGGTTGGCCAGTGCAAGCCCACTGCCTGTTTTTGTTCATAAAGTTTTACTGGAACACAGCCATATCTGTTCATTTATATATTGTCTGACTGCTTTTGTGCTTCAACAGGAGAGTTGAGTAGGTGCAACAGAAACTGTTCAGCCTGCAAAGCTGAAAATATTTCCTGTCTTGCCCTTTAAAGAAAAATTCTACTGATCCCTGCTATAGACAGATACTAAACAGGGAGAACATCACCAGATTTGTGTTTTACCTTCCTATCACTCTGGCACAATGGAGGAGACGGGCTGGAGTAGACAAGCCCTCAGGAAGGGAGAGTGATAACGAGGCTGGCACAACACCCAGGTGGGAGATGGACATCAATAACAACATTGTTGTTGTTTACTACTAAATTTATGAAGAGACTGCTATGTGCTTGCACTGGGTTAAGCCCTTTACACACATTTCCCCGTGAGTCTGCACAGCAACTGCTAGAGGTAAGCAGAGCTGACATCCCCACCTTACAGATGAGGCACACAGAGGTGACGTAGCTTGCTCAAGGTCACAGAGCTAGTATATGGCAGAGCCACGGTGCAAACCCAAGCAGGTCTTTCCTTGAGCCAGACTGCAGCCCTCAGTGCCGAGCTCAAGATCTTTGGAGTAGAGCATGCTTGCTGTTGACAGATCCCGTCAAGCCTCCCTGCGAATTCACAGCACATGAGTTCTCTAAAGGAGAAAATCCACCCAGAGCCGAGGCAGGCAGGAAGTGGGAGGAAGGAATGTGGCTATTTTGGAAGAGCGACATGAAAAACCACGAAACTTCCTACCTGTCCTGTTTTGCTCCCATCTGTCCTTGGGAACAAGGCTGCCCCTCTCTTAGATAAAAAGGTGTTTCTCCCCACACAGAAGCTCTGCCTCTGGTGGTGGGAGAGAGAACACTAAGCTTAGCACACTTTTGCTATTTTTAAAGGACTATATAAACAAACAGGGCTATATAAATAAGAAAAAAATGAGGTCATCCTTTTAAAATCTAAAAATGTCCTTTTTCTATGGGGTGAGGAGCAAAACCTCAGAAAGGATTGGTGCTTTTTTATCCCCTTGGGGCCTTCTTAAGCCCACAGCCTCCTAGAGCCAGGAGGCCGGCCCCTCCCTTCCTTGCCCCCAGTGAGGGATGGCAGGTAGGCCTGGCCCCCCCACCCCACATTGCTCTTGCTCACCCCTGACTCCCATCTTTATGTGCTAGGGTGTCCCCAAAGGCCCTTTGCATGCTCATTAGAAATATCTGCACACACACCCCCCTACCCTTTCCCTGCATACATTTTTATCTTTGCCCATGTTCTTCTGGCCCTCTTCTTCCAAGTTTATGGTTGGAAGCCATTAAAGCAGTCCCAGAGAGCTGGTTTTAGGTCATCAACAATTGTGAAGCAGAATTTCAAGCTTTGGCAGCTCACACAGCCTGGGTTTCCTGAGAACTTTTTTCACCACTGACCCCACCCACCTGCCCATGACCCACACCTGCCACTAACAGCATCACCTCACTTCTCTCCTCCACCATCTTCCACTACTTCCTCCTCTGCCTCCCGAACCCTAACTCTCAGCATCCTTGGCCGAACTATCCTTAAGCACAAAAATGAGAACCACCAATATTTGCTGAAGGGTTGGTTTTCAAACCGTGTTCCATGAAAGTGTTTCAGATATTCTTCAAACTTTATGCGAGAATTTTATTATTAAAACTGTCATGAGGGAAGCGGATGTGGCTCAAGCAGCTGGGTGCCCACCCACCACATGGGAGGTCCTGAGTTCAGTTCCCAGTGCCTCCTAAAGAAGCTGATACAATGGGCTGGCACAGCAAGCTGATGCAACAGATGATGCAGTGAGATGACCCAGTGAGCTGATACAATGAAGAGACACAGCAAGGAAATACAATGAGAGGCACAACAAGCAGGGTCTCCTTCCCACATGGGATGTCCCGGGTTCGGTTCCCAGTACCTCCAAAAAAAAAAAAGAAGATAAACAAAGAGCAGACAGCAAGTGCAGCAAACAACGAGGTGGGAGGGAGAAATTTTTTAAAAAACTGTCATGAAAAATGGACACAGATTCAGATGTGTTCTATGGTACACTGTAATGCATTGCATACAATCCACAGTGCTGCCAGGCTAACTTCATTTGTTCAGACCTCAGAATTAAGTCTGAGTAGGTAGACCTTGAACTTGTGTATTGAAATGTGTCCTCAATTAGAAATCCTGGAGTTCATTACTGGTCTACTTTCATTGTTGTTGTTGTTGACATTCACTATTATGTAAAACGAAACAAGCAAGCACAATCTGAAGCTCTCAATAAGAAAATGCCATACATGGGCTATCACGAAAATATATAAATGACTGTGGGGCTTCTTATCTGACTCATGTTAGTGATAAGAAGGGATTCAAGCAGTTGTTCGATATGGTCAGTGTTTCAAATCAGACTTTCCTTCTACTGCCTCCCAAACACCCAGATAATATTGAACTGAAGGCCATCCTGAGGTTGCAAGGCAAGCTGCTAAAAATCTGTCACCATTCACACCATCTTTTCGATGCCATTTAGAATTTTCTTAATACTGCACAACCAAGACAAACAATATAAAAACCAAACACGAATAATGGATTTTGAAGATAATATAGCAATACAACCGTCTAGAACAGATGTTGAGGTCAGCAAGCTTTTCTGGCAAAGGGCCAAATAGTAAGGATTTTTGGTTTTGAGGGACAGAAAGTCTCTGTCACAACTATTCATTATAGCATGAAAGCAACCATAATGAGTAAACAAATGATGTGGCTGTGTTCCAATAAAACTTTATTTACAAAATAGGTGGCACCAGGCTGTCATTCGCCAAAGCCTATTCTAAACTCTCAGGTTTCAATGTCCATACACATCAAGGCATGTCATTGTGTTATTGCTGGACTTTGATAATGATAACAATTTAAGCTTAAATATTAAATGTGTACTAATCAACGTATATTACTAAATGTGTACTAATAAATTACTGCTCTAACTTTTTTTATGTATGGGCGTACTGTGTAAGATTTCACTTTCAAAAATAGCATCTCAGACTTTAAAAGTTTGAAAACTACTAGCAGAGAGCTGTGCTGTTGAGAAAATGCTTTCACATTCATTTTCAAATTAGATTTGTCCTCTGGTCACTTATTCAGAAATCACATTTATTCTGGTTGCAGCTACATTTTTTATAGGATTGATCCCAACCCATGTCTCGTTCAAGAGAGACTCAAAATTTCAGAGGTGGAAAGAGACCTGGAAGTCAACCAGTCACTGCCTTCCTTCTGTAGCATTGCTAGGTTAGCTCCACCCTGCCTGGATTTCCCAGCACCATCAGAAGGGATGCAAGCATCTCCCACGTTACTGGCTAGGCTGATCATCCTCTACCTGCACCCCTGCTACCCCTTTTGTTCTCCTCTCTGTCCTAGAGGTTGACAGCTAGGGTATGGAATCCCGTACTCTCTAGCTTCTGGTTGGGTTTGGACAGTGGGAGGCCCTGGCAGCTCCTGTGGAGCTACCCTTCTCCCAGGATTCCACCTCTCATCAGGCTCTGATGATGCCACTACCCCACCCCACCCCCACCCCCATCCTATGGGTGGTAATGGATTCCTACTGTTTCCTGAGACTTTTACTTCCCTTTCTTGGCTCCTTTAACCATGCTCTCACTTTTTAAAATAGTTGCTTTTAAAATTCCTTTTCATAAAACCCTTTCGAGTATGCCCTTTGTTTCCTGTCAGGTCCCGAATGATATGACGGCATAATTTGCCTGTTACTCCTTTCCTCCCCGCTTCCTAGAGTAAATCCAGCTCCAGCTATGTCAGGGGATGGTGGAACCACACCATGGAAGGAACTGGGTTCCTGAATGAGCCTGTGAAGCAGAACTGTGCACCAGCTGCTCACTCCTGGACTCTGACAGGAGAGAAAATGAAATTCCATCTTATCTAAGTCATCTTGGATCTCTTTGTTCCAGCAGGTTGGGCCACACCCTAACTAATACCACCTAAAACTGCCATAGCTGTTTGCATAGTCCTGACCACTGCCAGCTTATATCCTCAAAACATCAGTCCTCAAACCCTGTATTTGATCAGGTGGCTTTTTAAAAACCAACTATAGGTCTTTGCATCTCATTCCCTCCTTCCAGTCTGGCCTGTGGAGAGCTTTTGAACTTGACTTTTGCTATTCCATGTGTCATCTTTCCCCAGAGAACCCTACCTTATCTCCCATCACAGGGGTGAGCTCTGAGGACAGTGGCTGTGCTGTCCCTGCTTCCACTCCAGCCACCAAAGGGATGTGGACCAAATGCTTAGAAGTGACACTCATGTCATACCAGCCTCTCCACTGCCCCCAGGATCTGGTCCTGGCTCGCCAGGCAGGTACTCAGGGACTTCATGATCTGTTCCTACCCTTCTCCAACCTTGTTTGCGGCCAGGCCCTCTGACTCACACGCCAACTTCACACTTCAGTCAGATGGATGAGTTGGAATTCCCTAATTGTGCCATGAAGCTCACAGTTCTATGCTTTCCATACCCTATTCCCAAAGTTTGGAATGCCCTTCCCAACAATATCCAGCTCAGAAGTCAGCCCTTGCCTCAGTGGTCTGCTAGAGCCAATTCATGCTAGCTCATCAGAGTGAGGTTCAGAGATGTCGTATTGGTAACTTGAAATAGACCATGGTAGGAATATTTACACCATGATTTTGAAATTGCCAAGCACTGTCAACCAGAATATTTTTCCCCTAGAGAGTCGGTTATTAAACATTCACTAACAACCACTGCTCTCTTCCACCTATCCACAAATGGAGTCAATCTCTGCCTCTTCAGAAACATCTCCATTCCTTAAATCTGTACCTGGAGCTGCACTTGCCACATGGGATTTACATCTGTTTGTCAATGTCCTTGTATCCTCACTAGGCGGTCAGCTCCCAGAAGCTACACCTCCCATAGAACCTGGCATACAACAGGCATCAATCAGTGAGACGTGGATGAACTAATGAATGGAACCATTCATTCTGGCTTCACTTCCTGACAGCTGGATAACCCTGTGCAAGTTAACTAAAACCATCTGAGCTCAGTTCTCTCACCTGTAAAATGCTGAGAAGAAAACACACATCAAACCTAGGTTTTGCTTTTCCCTCTAGAGGTTGTATGGGATAGTGGTTACAAGCACGGATTCTGGCACCTGGGTTTACACCCCAGCTCTACTACTTACAGACTGTCCGACCTTTTTACAGGTTTATTGTAAGGATTAAGTAGATTCACACTTGTAACACCCTTGGGGCAGAACTGGGGTTCAGTAAATGCTAGGGATTATAGACACTTAGCCTAGGGTCTTACTATTCCACTGTAAACTCCCCCAGTCTGAGGCCAGCCCCCCTGAAGGGTCCTCCTTTCATGCCAATGGGGCCCTCCACAAATACTTGACAATTGGCCCCTATTAGAGACCTGCCTGGGAATCGGTGGGAATTGGGAGAGCTAGCTCCCCAAACCAGCTGTTAGTAGTTTGGAGTGTGAGAAGAGAAAAGGTCATTCTTCTTTCAGGGTCAGCTTCCTTCCTCACACATCAAGAGGACTGAATTCAGATGACCTCATAAGTCCAGTCCAGTATAGACAAGTCATGAGTCTAGTCTCTGTCACCCCCTCCCAGACTCGGGAAGGATGCTACCCTAGACTCTCCCCTCTCATCAAACTCAATTAATTCAAGGAAATTTTGGTGCCAGGAAATTTGCCATTTGAGAGGGCAAAGCATTTGTAGGAATTACTTTGTTTTGCCAAACATGCTTCAATGCTTGTCTGTTCACCTGTAACTGATGAGGTCTCTCTAGGGCCCAAGGTCCATGGAGCTCAATTCTTGATGGTAGGAAAAGGGGAAATAACAGAACCTCCCTGAATCTGTCACCCTGAAGACAGAGTGGCTCTTTGGAGAGGGGGAGATAGAGAGGGAGGAGAGAAAAGTGGCTTTTACTGAGGACCTCTCATGTGACAGGCTGTGCACAGGTGCAAATTTATGTGTATCCTCTCATTGAAGAAGTATGACAACCCTCTGACATATGTGCCATTATTACTGCAGATGAGAAAATTGAGGCTCAGGGGGGTTAGGGAACATTCTGGAGCCAGGCCTGGAACAAAGACCTCTCTGACCGCCAAGTCTTCATCCCTCCTGTGACCCTAAGCAACTTCCCGACAAACACCAGGCCCCAGGGAGACCAGAGCCTCAAGCGGGACAGGAGAAAATCATAGCCCCTTTCAGTGGGGGGCCTGGCCTGGGGCACTCTGGGCCCATGCCCCTGCGGGATGTGACTCTAAGTCTTCCTGCCCTCCAATAATCCCAGTAACAGCTGCTCCAAGCCCCAGATGGTGTCAAAGGGCCTTTCTCCGCCTCAGCGCAGGGGAATCTGCAGAAGCCCTGAAGGGTGGCTCGCTGCCGGCTCCTGCCTGGCACACCTGCCAGCCTGGGCCCTGCGCCCTAGCCTCATTTGGATATCATATATTCCATACTGGTGGCCAGGGGAGGCTATGCCAACAATGGGCTGTGATCTCCTGAACACTCCAGAAGCACCGAGTCAGCACCCCATTAATCACAGATGCTTTTATTCCCCAGGGACAGCAGGGGATGGGGCGGGGGCCAGATTTCTTGCTGGAACTGACAGCTCATTTCCCTCTGGGCAAGTCTCATCCTCTGCAGCTCCTGCCCTGCAGCTGGCAGATCCCACATGGACAAAAAAGAGGTTGGGAGTGAAGTGGGAAAGGGGTGAAGGCCAGGTCTGGGGAGGATTCCCTTATCTGCACCACCCAAGACAGTTCCCCCAGACCTCTGCCTGCATCCCTTAGAAGTGTCTCTTCCTGACCAGTTTATGTATCTATTGCACACCCAGCTGAATAAATCCAGAGCCTGCTGTAAGACTGCTCTGGAGGAGACCCCTAAGCATCTAACTGAGACATGTGCAGAATGAAAGAAAAACTAAATCCAGGCACCAGGATGTGTCCCGGGATGCCAAGGAAGGGAGAGCCATTCATTACGGTGCTATTGATTCCTGTTAAGACGCAGCTGTTCCGGAGGGAGGGGTCATGCTCAAAGCTGTTTCAGCCTTTCTTCAGGAAGCACTTGTGGGGAGGAGAAAGTGCTGAGTCCTTTGTAGGTTCTGCCCCTCACTAGTTGTGTGATTGTCTTTAAAATATGAACTTTTCTCTGTTCAGGTTCCTTACCTGTACTAAAGCCTTACTGGGGGGATTTTGAAGGATTCAGTCTGGTGTGTAAAGGGTCAGGCAAGTATTGGTCCCCTTTATGTCACCCTGACTCTCGAGAACTCACACCCTAGGACCAGGTGACAAAGCATGGAGGGCAGGGTGGTGGCAGAGCTGGTTGCATGAGTCAAAAGGGCAAGCTCATCTTTGGGGAACCCTTGCTATGTGCAAGTTCTCTCTCTCTCTCTCCCCTTCACAGCAACCCTATGACATAGGTACCATGGCTAGCCCCATTTTATAAGTGAGAAAAATGAGGAAGAGAAAGCCTAGGCAACTCATCTCCTAACATTACAAAACCAGTCAATGCCTGAGCTTGGGCTTGAATCCAGAAAAACACAAAGCCTATACTATTAAGTACCACACCAAACTTTCCCCCTCAAAATGAAGTTCAAATGCACAGTTTTTCTACCCTGGAACTCAGGAGCTGATTCCTCCTGCTCCTGCAAAGACAACTCCAGGGCCAGGTGAAAGTGCTCCTCAAAGCTTGAGGGTGTGGAGGACAGGGATGTCTGATGAGGGGATCCTGGGTCCCGGGGCTCTGGGGACAGCCACAGGCTTTCCTGGAGGGCCCGCTCCAGCTGAGGCTGCTCCTCATAGGAGAAAACTCCTGCTTGCAGAGCCCTTGGGGAAGGGGCCATGCCCATGCTCACAGCATATGCTGGGGAATGCCTCGTGGGACGTCACAGCCAAGTCCACAGACCCCCTATGCAGACTGAGCATTTAACAGATCCCTTAAAAGTGACCCCAGAGCTCCTAAGCCTTGACTTCATCAGAATCAAATGACACTGAGTCCTCATCCCTGAGGGTCTGATTTGGAGGGAGTGGAGCAGGCCAGGAAACTACTCTGCTTTTCAATGACCAGGCACCTTCCCCCCATCCCGGGTGAGATCAGTATACTCCATCCACAGTCTGACTAAGCCAAAGACTGATTCCTGATCCAAAGAGCTCCTAGCTACCTCATGCCTATTATCTCCAAACCAGTCGATTTCAAGCTTGGCTGTACATAAGAATCTCTGAAGGACTAAAATAAGAATAATAATTCAGTCAGTATCTCTGGAGATGGTGCCCTGGTATCTAAATTTTCAACAACTCTCCAGGCGATTCTAACTGCAGCCAGGGTCGAGAACCACTGCCCCGAACCCCAAGTCCCTTCAATTCCTCACGAACAAGGCCTTGAAGCACTGCTGCTCTGTCTCAACATTGCTGAGAGGCCTCTGAAAGTGGGCAGGGGGGTCAGGGTAGAATGGAATCTGAGGACTTTGGAAAAAGACTGCATTTCAGGGGGCAGCAGCACCAGATAAAGTGCTGACACTCCAAGCCTCTACTCATGAACTCCAGAGAGTCTAGAGGAGACTTCCAGCACAGCTTTCACAAAGGCTCAAAGAAGGTAAGGATAATAATCCTCCAGGTGCAACGGCAAGAACCAGGAAGGAAGGAGGGCCCAACAGTGGGCTCTTGATACTAATGACTACACTTTTGAGCCTATGCACCTGCAATAAGAACAAGGCCTAGAGTAGCATTGTGCCTGGGGGTTTCCTCCTGACAGCCTTCATGTTACTCAAATGTGGCCACTCTCACAGCCAAACTCAGCGTGTAGATGTGATGCATTCCCCCCAGCGTGGGACACGACACCCGGGGATGAGCCTCCCTGGCACCGAGGGATCACTACCACATACCAGCTGAAGAAGCAACTAGAAAATGACCTTGAATTAAAGATTCAATGCGGAACAGCAGAATATACCTGTCTACATATAATAACATGACTTCGGGAAGCGGTTTGACCTAATGTAAGGGGGAAATGGAAAGGAGAAATGAGATTATAAGGCTGTGAGTCTCTAAAAAAGAGTCTGGAGGTTGTCAGAAGGAATACCCCTATGTACAACTGAACAGAGTCTAAGAGACAGATAAGGTAGATACAACCCCAGGTATTGGTTCTTTTGAGGGATAAAGAGACCCACGGGTTCTATGGTCATGGCAGAAGGGGTTCACTGCCATGACAGATGGCCCTTCTTTGGAGCTGGTGTTTCTGCATGATGGAAATGGACTCAGAGGGGATCTCTTTTCACAAGACTTGCATGCTACTTTATTGGAATTGTAGTTGGTGCTGGGTTTAAGATATATGTAGGGGATTTGAATCTCTGGACTGATAATATGACACCCAGGCCCAGAGCCTCAACAGACTTCAGCTCCTACACTTTGACTTATTGGACTTACTCCACTCAGCTAACATGGAGTTGAAGAAGGTCAACCACCACAACATGGAGCCTAGAGTGTCTACAACTAGAAGCGGGAAGAGTGCATCCAGTACCCATGTGCAATCTAAGCCCTCACTTGACATAGGTGTGCAATGGACACAACCAATCCAATGTCCACAGAGAAAATGTGGAATGGGTGTGGGAACGGTAGCCATGGGGGCTGCTGGGTGTGGGGAACGGGAGGAAGAGATGAGATGTGGAGGCGTTTTCAGGACGTGGAGTTGTCCTGGATAGTGCTTCACGGACAATTACGGGACACTGTAGATCCCCCCAGGGCCCACTGGATGGAACGTGAGAGAGTCTGGGCTATGATGTGGACCATTGACTATGGGGTGCAGTGATGCTCAGAGATGAACTTACCAGGTGCAATGGATGTATCACGATGATGGGAGAGAGTGTTGCTGTGGGGGGAGTGGGGGGCGGGGGCGGTGGGGTTGAATGGGACCTCATATATTTTTTTTAATGTAATTAAAAATAATAATAATAAATAAATATTAAAAAAAAAAAATTTTAAGAGGAAGAACACAGGCAAGTTCATGCAAGAAAGACCAAAACTGAGCCCCCAGCAAGAATCTTCAGTGACAGCCCATTTCTTACCTGTGCTGAAGGCACCACTTCCGATGACCAAAACTGAAACGCTGTTCTCTTTGAAAACCAGCATTCATGTCCACTCCTGCTGCTGCCCTCCCCTTACACGCTGCTCTTCCTTCTGGAGGGGAGAGCTTGCCTGGCCAGTGTCTCCTGAGGTTTCTCTGTGAACGAAGTCAAGGCTCCTGGGTTGGTGCCTCCAGTCCTGCAGAGGATGTTGGGAAAGCATGGTCAAAGGGGAGTCTGTTCTCATCAACTACTTTAGCCACAGACAAATCTCTGCTTGGTCCCAGGAGCCCAAGCTGCTTTTCTTGATGCAGGGCCAGATCCCCATGCCCTGCAAGGGGAGTTGGTGGGTGGCAGGTGGCCCTGGCACCCACCACACACTCCTTTGCACCTTGCATTTAACTTTGCCGATCCCTGTGTGGTAGGCAGAATTCTAAGATGGCCCTAAATTTCCTGTCCCCCTGGCGTACATGTCCTGCGAAATCCCCAGGACAGTGAATGTGACAGTTTCCTCCCATGATTAGGTTATGCTACTTGGCACAATTGACCATATAGGGAGATTGTCCAGTGGACCTGACATAATTACATGAGCCCCTGGAAAGCAGAGCTTTCTCTGGCTGCTTACAGATGAGGAAGTCAGAGAGATGTGAGCCAAAAGGAAGACTGGGTTGCTGGCTTGGAGATGGATGGGGTCATGAGGAAAGGACCTGAGAGCTGCCTCAAGTAGTTGAGCACAACCCTGGAAGACAACCTGCAAGTGGGACCTTGGTCCCTCCACCACAAGGAACAGGATTTTGTCAATAATCTGAACGAGCTCAGAGGCAGATGTTTCCTCAGAGCCTCCAGACCAGAACTCAGACTGACACCTTGATTTTGCAGAACCCAGACACACCGTACCAGACTTCCAACCTACAGAACTGTGAGCTAATAGATGGACATTGGTTTAAGCCACTAAGTTTATGGTAATTTGTTACACAGCAACAGAAAACCAATACAGCCTATAAAAGTGATAGCTCCAAGGGTGTGAGTGAGAACTAAATGTGATAACAGACATAAGAGCACATTGTATTTCCCTACTTGCTAAACAGAACAGAACATTCAGGACAAGGGGAACCCTGGTTCAGGGCAGTAGCTCAGCAGTGATTACTGAATGAATGAGTGAGCATCATTTTTACATAACTCACTTACTGGGTCATTGTAAGGACAAACGAAATACAGCTGGAAAAAAACTGCTTCCTAAACCAGAAAGTCTGGGTTGTTTTCAGTTGAGTATGCCATGGCACGTCATCACCCTGCTGCTCTTTGGACTAAGCTCTGGTTATTCTGCCTGTGGCAGTGTGATGGGGTGGCTGAGAACAAGGCTTCTAGGGCTTCAAGGCCTGGCTCTTCTACTTATTACCTCTGTGCTTTTGGAGAGTTGCTTAGCCATGCAGTACCTGACAAACTGGGCTAATAATGGCAAGTGCCTTATAGGGTTTTTTTGTTTTTTTTGTTTTTGAGGTACTGGGGGCTTGGGTTTTATCACAGGATCTTATATGTGGAAAGCCAGTCCTCTATCACTGAGCCACACTGGTTCTCCTGAGTTGGTTTTTTTTTTTTTTTAAGGAGGCACCAGGAACTGAACCTGGGGCCTCCCATGTGGCAAGCAGGTATTCAATCACTTGAGCCACATCTGCTCCCACCTCTAAGGGTTTTGATGAGTCAGGACATGTAAAGGGCTTAGAACAATATCCAGCGCGTGGTATGAGTTGTAGAACTCCATGAGTATTTTCCTAGACTGGAACTCAATAATCTAGGTCTGGAGTAACCTGAACATGGGCCTGGGGCATTGTCACCTTCCTCATCTGGGGCATCATTCTCTTTATTAGCGAGTCCTGGAATTGTTAGTGTTTTGACAACCACACCACACTGATGATTTCTATGGATTTTAGGGCGACCGAGGTCCCCACCATACCTGCTGCTAGTATAAATCCAGCCAGCTCAACCCCGCCACTCAGCAGCAAGGTCACGGAGTGGCTAGACTGGGGCCTGATTCTGGTCTATCGTTTTCTTATTTTGTCATCCAAACCATGCACACTTTTCACTACTCTGCAGTTTTCCATGATCCACAGGCCTTTTAGTCCCCAACAGATCTATTAATAAAAATTGCTGCGCTGTATTCCTTCCAGGGTAGAAACACTGGTTTCTCAACTTGTTATTCTACAAACCACCTCCCAGCCTTTGAGTATGCCCTTCCTTCTGCTTGGAAGCGACTTCCCTCCCCCACAACCAGTGGAGCTGGCCAAACTCTGCCCATCCTCCCTCAGAAGGCTCAGCTAGCCACCCCCCCCCCCCAACATGGATGTAAGTGCTGCCTCCCCAGAATCCCAGAGCACAACTGCTGGGCCTGTCTGAGGATAAATAACAGTGTCCAGCGTGCACAGAGTCCTGCTAGACTGCACACACCTGGGGCTCGGCAGTCCAACTCATTGCCCACCCCTAGCGGCTGCCCCAGTGTCTCACACAGCCAGTGCAGAACGGTTCTTTTTAGAACCGAGTTAGGTTGTTCAGCCATTGAGCAGAGATGCATTCTGGGCCTGTTTTGGGTCATTTCCAGGGATAGGGGGCAGGAGCTGGGTGTCAAAGAAGGTAAAGATTCAGCCTCTACCTTCAAGGGGATCACAGTGATTGGGGGAAGATGGGCAAGGAATCAAAGAAATGCCTTACAGAGTTCCAGGTTCTGAGTTACAATATGGTGCAGGCAGAGAGAAAAACAGAAGCTGTCTGTTCATGAGAGAGAGGGGGATGGCATTTTAAACCGGACACCCCAAAACGTCCCAGGGTGATCATAAATTGCACACCGTCTGTGGGGCTGGAGGGGACAGTGAGTGGGAAGCGGGCAAGGGCTGGGCGGGAGCAAGGTCATGGAGGGTTTGCTAGATGAAGTAGCCTGGACTTGATCTTGCAAGCAGAGTGAGGTCAGGGAATCGTTTTAATCAGTGAGGTAATGCGGTCAGGACCAAGAGTGCGCTGGAGGAGAAGAGAGGATCTGTTGACTGGGAGCAGAGAGGCGTCTCGAGAGCCGCGACTCGCGCACCCCAGCGCGGCCGTCCTCAGCTGCACGTCCGCCAGCCGGGCACGCACACCTGCGTGCGCGGCGCACACACAGCCTGTTCTAGATGCACCTGAGCCCATATGTTTACCTCTTCTCCCTGAAAAGCCACTGCAATTAAAAGGGAAATGTACAAGTAACAGATCCATAGTAGCACAGCTGGCCAGAAACTCTGAGGAAAAGCAGATGAGTGGTAATGACAGAAAATCTAATCAGAGCTAAGCTCGTCTCGCCCAAATGGGCAGGGAAAGAACCACTAGCAAGAGGCAGCGGGAGCTGGGGCAAGGGCAGGCTGGATGGAATTCCTGAAACACACGGATGAAGAGGGAATCAGGAACTACCCTCCCAACTCCTCCCCCCTCCTCCGCAAAAAAAGATGCTGAGAACAGAACGCGACCGCCGACCCCCCACCCCCACCCCGCAGTTTATAGTCTTCTTTAGCATAACATTTCTATTCCAGGAGACTACTGCTGGGCAAGTAGCTTGATTATTCATTTACAGAAACTTCCTGAAGGACCCATCAATTCTTCAATCAACGGAGTTTGTGCCCTCAGATTCTCTGAATCTCCTGCCTCACCACAAAAATCCTCACCACACTGTTTACACCAGTCCTGGACTACTGCATTGTGATTCTTGTACAGTCTTAATCAAGTCCCTGCACTGAAAGACCTGTCTTAAAAGAAACTTCTAATCATTAACAAATGCTGAGCTTACCTCCCTTCTCTGAGCCACAGTCAATGCTCTATGGAGGTCGTGTTCTCCCTTACCTCCATGAACAATAAAATGAGCTTTGTCTTATCAATAGGTTGGGTTGATGATATTTAGGGAACTGACATTTGACAGTCTCTACAAAAATTTTGAGAATCAAGTTGGTATTGGCCTTGATATCTGCATCAACTGTTTGAAAGCAATGGAGCAAGAACTACAGAGCTTTGAGGGCAAAGGGTTAAAACCCCAACACCCTTTACTCAGTCAAGTTTCAAAGCAAATATTAAAATAGTATGCCACTTACCTATCTTTTCTTTAAAAAAAAAAATTACTCCTGTAACACAAAAACTGTATCAGAATAAGTAATTCAAGAAAGGACAAGGAAAGACAAGAAATCAGAGATGAATAGTAAAACCAATAAATTGTACAGTCAAATCTAAATAAATGTAGATGACGAAATGTTGAGAATGACAGTCTCATTTTATTGGATCCCATTTAATTCTTGACATTAATTGAGAAATATGGGTTCCAAATTTGTTTTATATATAAGGGTAACTATTTCTAGAAGAAAAATAAGATGCAGATCTTTCTAAACACACAGTGTGTGTGATGGGGTGAACAGGAAGGAACAAAGAGATTCAATCCAAGAAAGTTAGGAAAGGAAAAGCCAAAGAAGAAAGTATAATAAAAGGAAAACATGAGATGGCAAAAGTAAAACCAAACATACTAGTGGATGCAATAATATGATTATTTTAATTTACCCTTATTTTTAGATAAGAGATCAGGTTGAGTCTCCTGTTTGGAAGTAACATGGTTAAAACAAACCAACAAAAAAGGTTGAAATCAAATGGGAAAAAAAAAGACATAGGTAAAATGCTCAAAAAAAAAAAAAAGTACAAGAGAGCTGGTGTAGCTCAGTGGTTTCAGTGCCTGCTTCCATGTACAAGGTCCCGGGCTCAAGCCCTGGTACCTCCTAAAAAAAAAAAAAGGAAAGTCAATATTAACATCAGACAGAATGCAAAATATAAAATGGGGCATTTTATATATTTTATATTGCTAAAGGGTTTATTTCTCCAAGAAGATACAAAATTCATGAACCTTTGCTCTCAATCTGAATAAGAGAACCACAAAATACATATGAAATAATTCATTCTTAGAAGCACAAGGAGAAGGTTAAAAAGGAAGAGTAAAAGTCTTGAACATATTACTCAAAATTTGATGGTACAAGTAATTGCTCCCCAAATAATATGAAGGATAATTAACATAGAGGTTAGAGATATAGTTAATGTAATTCTTACATTTAGTCAAGAAACAGAGAAAACACTTTTTTCAAATGTCCTTATACTATAATACAAGAAAATCTCAAATCTCAAAATGTGCAAATTATACAGACAACAGCCTCAGATCTCCCTGCAACAGAATTGGAAATTAGCAAGTAGCAAAAAATAAATAGGTAAATTATGCACATGACAAAACTACTTTTTAAAAAAGTAACTTGGATCAAAGAGGACAGCAAAACTGAAATTACAGAATAGTTAAAAGTGTACAACACTGAGAACCCATCTTTTCCAAATCTGTGGAAAATGATCAAAGCTGCATTTAGATAAATATACAAAATCTAAATGCTTTCATTATAAGATTTAAAAAAACATTAAAACTAAATGAATTAAGCATCTAACCCAAGAAACTGACAAAGAATAAAACAAAATACCCTAGAAGAAACGAATGAAGACGAAAACAAAAATAAATGAATTAGAAAAAGACAAAAACCACACCAAAATAAATATAAAACCACAAACTGGTTCTTCGAGTAGACCACCAAAATGGACAAACCACTGGCAAATATGACCAGCAGTAAAGGGCAAAATTAAAATAAGCAGTAAGAAGGGGATGTGACCATATATGTGAAAATTTTTTTTTAATTTAAGGGAATTTTATATATAAGTTTACGAATTTGAAAACTGCTGATTTTCTAGAAAATTGCAAATTACAAAACTGACTAAAGAACAGGGAGGATGCCCAAGTAGACCAGTAACTACAGAAGAAACAGAAAATGCTGTCAAAGATGGAATTTCAAATTAGTGGAGAAAGAATGGATTATTTAAATGAAAGACTTGGAACAATTGGCTGGCTCTCTATTCACCCAATGGATACTTAGTTAAGTGCCTACTATGTGTCAGACTCTGTTCTGGGCATTGAGGATTCAGCAGTGAACAAAACAGAAAAGGTCTTTTACAGAGCTGAAAGTCTAGCCAGGGGAGATGGATAATAAACAAACAAGTAGATAAAATAAATAGTATGACAGAAAATAAATAGTATGACAAATGGTAATTAAGTGCAATGAAGAAAAGCAACAAAGTGGGATACAGTGTAGGGAAGGGTGCTGAATTTTTTAAAAATACATGTACCATACATACAGAGGAATGCATATAGAAATAAACATAGAATATAAATAAATCCATGAAAAATACCAGGACTGTTAGAGTATTTGTACATTTTAGTGTTGGAAAATGGCTTTCAAAGCATAAACTGAATCTTAGTGATCTTAAAGAAGAAGATTAATAAATTTGATTACATAAAATATTAGACAGTACATATAACAAAAGGTCCCATCAACATAGTTAAGAAACAAATGACATGGGGAGCAGGTGTAGCTCAGTGGCTGAGTGCCTGCTTTGCATATATGAAGTCCCAGGTTCAATACCCAGTACTTCCTAAAAAAAAAAGAAAGAAAAAGAAACAAATGACAGAATGCTTAAAATTATTTGAAAATTGATTTTCAGAACATATAGCCTTTACGTATTATACTCTCAATTATATTCCTCATTTAGTCTTTTTCCCTTTTTAGTTTTTGTTCTATATGGAAATATCTATTTAATGTTCACCACCACCAGGCTTACTTTTGACATCTCTTCAGTTAGTTTGGTTGTCTAAATCTCATTCTTTAGTAAATCCCTAATTATGGGTTCGTGGGGGAAAATATTCCTTGGGTTACATGTTGTATGTTGATGACTGTTTGCTTGTTGTTTTTAAACTTGAAAGTTAGTTTGTCTATATACAAAATTATTGACTCACACTTTCTAAAAAAAAAAATTATTTGCAATGTAAATAGAGTTAATAGCCATAATATGTAATAAGCAATCACAAAACAATAAGAAAAGCTAAATAGCCAATAAATGGAGAGAGGAAATGAACAGACCGTTATTCAAGAAATAAAATATCTAATAAAAGTATAAAAAGATGCTAGGCCTCATTAATAATTAAAGACACATATATTAAAAGTCAATAACACTTTTTAATCCTGTTGGATTAGCAAAGGCAAAAATGATGGCTATCATTCAGTGTTGAAGAGAAGTGTTAAAAAATGACTTCTCAAACCCTGCTGATGGGTTGAAGATTAGGAGAAACTTCTTACAATGTCTACCAACATTTAGGCTGACCCAACAGCTTGACAGGTATACATGCACACACACACGCACAAATATATATATATCATGAGAGACCAACATACACACAAATGCACACAGATAGATGACTGCAGCACCATTTTTAACAGTGAAGATGGAATCAACCTCACTGTCCATCAGGAAGGAATTAGTTTAATAAGTAAATGATGAGAAATCTACCCAATGGAATAGATAAGACCAATAACTGTTCTTAATTAAAAATATATACTCCTGACAGAAGGAGAGAGTCATTGTGACTTTATACATCAGGCCCCATGTTTAGCACTTCACACAGGTAGTCTTCCTTATTCCTCACAGCCTGCTGTACAGAAGGCACTGGCACTACCCCTGTTTTTCACGAGACTTGGAGAGGCTAAGATACCCGATCAACTGGTCAACCTCATTCTGACTCCAGAGTTCACACACTTAACATTGAACTGTAAACCTTCCAGTCTACATACATTTCCTCTCAATGGGACTGTGTGAAAAAGGGGAAAGAAAAATCCAGACACATACATATCTTGTAACTGTGCATCCTAGAAAGGACCTGGAGGAAAAAAACCAAGCTGTCAACACACCCTGGGGTGGGGTTTGGAATATGCATTTTTTTCTTTATGCATTTCTATGCTCTTTCCGTTTTTTAAAAAACAATAAGCATGTATCACTGTAACAATTTTTAAATTGTAATTTAAAAATGATGTAAAAATGTTCTTTTTAGGAAATGGTTGAATAGGGAAGGGTCCACTGAGGGAAGAGGGGCCCATCTGCAAGGTGGTGCCCACCCAGGGCAGGAAGGGCCAGGACCAGTTCCAAAGCATTTGGCCAGTCGGGGTGCAGGCCCCACCCAAAGCCATGAGGAGGGAGGGCCCATCCTTTCCTCTTCCACTCCCCCATGGAAGCATCATAGCACGGGTTCTCTGCTGGCAGGTAGAGGGTGCCCCACATCTGGCCTGGGTAATGGGGGTTGGCGTCACTGCAGGGGAAGTTCATGTGATGAATGACTGAAGAACCTCCCTCCGCCAGATGCCTACCAGGGGTCAGCCCCACCCAGTGGTCATGGTGGAGTGGGTCACAACACAGCTGCCTTCCAAGGGCTGCCAAGGCAGCCAGCAGGACTTTGGACTCATGTTAGGGGCCTTCACACCTAATGCTCGTCCTGAGGCCTCGGGCCTTTCCTGACATATATAGCATGCCCCTCCTTTGTGGACCTGTGAGTGGGACATCTGCAGACAGGCAGGGATGGCATATGGGAAAGCTGAGTTAGATCTGTCTAGGGCAGGGAACTGTGGGGCAAATCATTCTATTTTTATTTTTGCTGTTGATCAACGAGAAAACATGAAAATCCAAGACACTAGGACACACGTGACAGAATTACATGGAATAATCTTGGTGGATCATCCTGGGATACTTGGCAAGTAGGAGGGGAAACAGAATGACCGCAATGCCTCATTTACTCAGTGCCAGGAAAAGCAGCAAGGCATAACAAAGAGAGATTCAGCTCTGACTTCAGAAGGACCTGGGTTCACACCCTGGTTTTACCTATTAATAGCTCTGTGACCTCACCCAAATTACTGAACCTCTCTGAGCCTCATTTCCTTGTAAGTAAAAACTGAAAAACATCATCTCCCCCAGGTGCAGAGCAGATGCGACAAAGTGTATGGGACATCTAGCATGGGCTTGGTACACAGTAGGCACTCAAATGCCAGTGCCCGTCTTCAATTATGATCAGACACCTGGTGGTCCCTCTCCCTCTGTTTGTCAAGCTGTCCTCCTCCTGGCTCCAGTTCGGGGTTGGCTCTGCCAAGTTTCCCGGCCTCCTGCCCTATGGTCAGGCTTTGGGCGCTCATTGTCCTCTTCATCTGACCGCCTAGCTCTCAACTGCGGCAGCAGGAACTCCAAATGGATAAACTTACTGGAAATGCACCTAAAGTAAAAGTTACTAGGCTATGAGCAAGGCCTAAGGGTACTCACCTTTGCCTTGGAGTGCCTGCACTTTAATCTGTGAACAATGTCCCGTGCATCTGGCAGCCCAAAGGCCACTTTTGAATCCTTCCAGGTTCTAAGCTGTGTTCTGCAGACAGAAATTGCTCACTCATGGGGGAGCTGACTTACGGATTAGCAAGGTGTCCCAAACAAGGAGAATTAGCTGAGAAAGGCAACAGAGCTCAGGGTCTTTGATGTGGACAAGGCATGTTTTGAGAACACCTAGGAAATGTTTTCCAGTCTAGGCAGGGTTTTTAAAAATAGATGGTGATGCATTTCCATTTGTATTGAGGACAGAAAAAGAGGAACTTAAAGTATAGGGTAATGGATTCCATTTAGTGATAGGCAGAAATACTCTGCCCACAAATTCTAGTATTGGAATTAGGCAGAAGAAATATTCCTGATTTTTAGGCACTGCAGGCAAGGGGGAGGGTGGGGCTATATGGTACAGAGAGGGCCCCCAGCCTGGGAGTCTCTGAGAACCAGGGAGCGGCAGGGGGAGGAGGTGCCGACGAGACCTGAGAAGCTGCACCTTGAGGTCTAGGTGCTGAGAACTGCTAGCGCTCAAGCAAGGGTAGAGGAGTCGCTTCCTGCAGCACCAGGCCACACCTTGTGGCCGGCCTCTCTCACCGGAAGGGTGCCACAAGGGCACAGAGAGGACATCTTCTCCCCTCTCTGGGTGCAATAAAAAGCCCTCTGGACTGACCCACATTTGAGGTCCAGCTGCACCTAGCTGAGTGGCCACCAACAACATGCTCCCTATCACTGGGCCAGACTCCAAGGTGCAAGGGTGAAGACCCTGAGGGTCCCTGCCCTCAGGGTGTCACAGATCTAGTGGGAAGATGGGCTAGAAAATCAGTGATCTTCCCAAGGAGCCCCAAACCCACATTGCTTCCCCCAATAAAGTCCGTAAGTCTCCCCAGTAGAGACAGAAGCCAGAGGCAGGCAAGGACACTGAATTTGGTTGGGTGCCAACCATGTGCCAAGGCTGCCTCTAGAGTATCTTATTCTCACAGTGAGGCTGTAGGTAGGCACCATCATCACCACCGGACAGTGAAGGAAACCGAGGCCTAGAAAACTGAGGGAGGTGTGGGCAGTGCTGCACAGGAGAAAGGGAGCCCAGGGCTTTGGAGTTAGAACAAACGGGGCAACACTTGTCTCTGTCTCTTGACCATGGGCAAGTCATTTAGCATCTTCCAGTCTCAGTTTTCTCATCTCCAAAATGGAAGCAACAGCACATACCCTGTCTCCCTATGAGAATTAAATAAGATAATACATTTTCTGACTTTTCAAAAAATGACCTTCTTCCTTTTCCTCATTTGGTTACTTCTGATCTTCTTGCTTTACTTATTAGTTACAATTATTTTGTCATCTAAAATAAGAAGATATTAGAATCCAAAGCAGGATTGCTGTAGCCTATTCATAGGAGGGATGTAAAAAAAAAAAAAAAGGAAGGCAGGCCGAGACCCCTGGGAGGCCCTGGGACTGCATAACCTCAGTCACTGACCCACAGCAGGGCCCACTGAGAAGATTGCAACACAGGATGTGTATTTTTGGAGGGGGAATTGCTTTCTGCCCACACACGGCTGCCTCCTTGGCTCAGAGGGGAAGCCTGATGACCCGGGGCCCTCCAGGGGCCAGCCAAGCTTCGGGCGGAGATTCCGACCTGCCCTGCCTCCTGCCCAGCGCTACCCCACCCCCTCCCACCAGTGTGAAGTTTCAATCAGACAGAAAAGGCTGTGCCAAAAGAAGCTGTTTGCTACAGAGCCTGCTTGGTCTGCTGTGGCGTTCTTCCTTCCTTTGGACTCTGTGGCTGCGTGAGTGGGTCCCTTTTTTCCATAGAAAGTTTCCATTGCATCAGTTATTTACATTGTCACCACCTATATGTGGGCTCTGGTTTCGAGTCGGTGAACCAAATCAGGCCCTCTGGGGCCCTTTACGATTTCCAGGGGCGAGGCGACGCTGCTTCCGCAGCCAGGGACCTGTAGCCCTGGGTCAGCCCTCGGAGCCAGCCAGCCCACGGGCTGCGTGTCTGACTGCTGCAAGAAACTGTCCAAACCCTGGCAGAGCCACCCTTAGTCTCCTTAATCTGCTCACTCCCTTTGGGCAACCCATTTTAGAGAGAGATTTAAGGGACCAGTTACTGGGTTTCAATCCTGTCTCCTCTACTTCCTAGCCAGGCGACACTGGGCAAGTTATTTAACATCTCTGCGCCTCAGTGGATTAATCTGTAAATAGCAGCACTACCCGGCTGGATTTTGGGGAGGGCTCAATCAGCTAATCCACATAAAGTGGTTATAACAGTGTTCAACCAAATCCTTAATGAATATCAAAAAACATGGATTGAACCCTCTTTTGCCACTGTCCCTGCTCAGACCCATGCCCATTCCCTCATCTGGACCAATCAACGTATGAGCTCTTCCTCTCCTTAAGGCCAGACAAACAGTCTTGACGCCAAGCTCACACCATGCACTCCCTGTCCCAAATCCTCTATGATTTCCCTATGACAGAGTCTGAATTTAGGATCTCCTTCACCTTCACAAATATGCCAGATTACCTCTGACAAAAATGCTCCCCTAAAAGTCCCTTGCTCTTGCCAAACTAACATCCTTGGAGTTTCACGCTTCCGTGCAGTTCTTTCTGCCTGGAACATTCTTCCCCAGTTCACTGTAGCCAAGTCCAGTCCACACCAGCCCAGCTCATCTGCCACCTCCTCCACGAAGCCTTCCACGAACCCACCCTCTCCAGCCAGAAACAATCTCTCATTCAGGCCCTTTATAGCATTTGGTCTCCCTATTGTGGCATTTATCCTCTCTACCCCATGTGTTAGGAGCATTATACAATACAAATGTTTGCCGGCATCACAGTCTAACCACACGTTCTTTGAGGGCAGGATCTGGGCGTGTGTGATTCATCTCCGTATCAGTCACAGAGCCTTGAATGTAACTGGTGACAATAAAATTTTGGTTGAGTTAATAAACATGGAGTTCTCTTAAGTTTACTACCCCTGGGTGATAGGGGAAAATATCTGTGGTTGTGCTGGAGACAGTGAATCAGCCCCAACAGCATCCACACTCTCTTCTGGTTCTTTTTGAGGGACTCAGCAGATGGGGTGTCAGCCAGGGACTGGGACCCCAAGGGGCTCAAACCCCCTCACCCCCCTGCTGACCCTGCTCTCCTGAGTCACAGGTGAGCAGCCCACGGCCAGAGCAGTGGGCAGCCTGTCCAGGGTCAGACTCTGAATCTCAGTATGGGGGCCCTGAGAGCCACCTGAGACATCTGTGGGAGGGTCAGGAGCCGTCTTCCTGCCCCTCGCCGCATGCCCCACCTTGCATGTCACCAGGTCCTCCATCAACCAGATCCTTAGGGTCTCTCTGGCCTATTAGCTCCTTTCCACCCCACTGCCACCGTCTTGGCTGAGGCTTCCACACCTCTTGCATGGCTCACTGCCTCCCCCCATGTCTGGTGTGACTCCCCTCACCCCCCAAGTCTACCCTCCATCCTGCCCAGAGTGGCATTCCTACATCACAGGTCTGATTAGGCCACTGGGTTCCTTAACCACAGCTGGGACTTGCTGACCACTGTCAGAAATCCAGATGTGCTGGGGGCTCCTCCCACATGGTGCAGGGGCCCTCCCGGCTCCGTCTATCTCCTGATGCTCTCCTTCACCCCTTGCCCCTCAACCACCTTGTGATACCTGGACACACAACCTTCTTCATGAGTTACGAACCCTTTGTCACATGCTTCCACTCTCAGGTATATCTTCTGCTTCTCTGCCAGGCAAACTCCCACCTTTTAAAGCCAGCTTAACTTCCTCCTCCGGGGGAGCTCTAGCAGCTCCCTCTTCTCTACCACCCCTACGTCTGCTCCAGGAGCCCAGCTGCAACTCCCTTCTCTAATGCTTCTAACCCTCCACACACAGCTTTCCTACAACACTGATGACACTATACTGTGATATTTATGCTCTTGCGTACCTGTCTTCCCTGCCAGACAGTGATGCCTTAAAGGCAAGGACAACACGTATCATCCATGTATCCCCCATGCTTAGTGCCATGGTGCTTGTCACAGTGCTGGCCCTCAACAAAAACACTCTGAATGAATGAAGGAATGAAAGAAGAGCAAAGAATTAACCAGGCATCGCCCCTACCAACACCACCACATTCAGGAATTCCCTTTCCAGGACTGTGACAGCTTGAAGCTTTTGTGGATCCCAGAAAAGAACATGTTCTTAGAGCTAATCATTCCTGTGCATGTAAACCTATTGTAGGTGGGAACTTGTAGTTTAATTATTTCTGTTAAGGGCCTTTGATTAGATTTCGTGGCCCAGGGTGGGTCTTAATCCTCTTACTGGAGTCCTTTATAAATGGAGAACTAAAAGGAGCAGACCTGGGAGAGAGGACGCCACATATAGAGCAGCCAGAAGCTGAAGCAACAAGATCTGGAAGAGAGGCAGATGCCTCCGTGTGCCTTGCCATCTGAGAAAGGACTCCAGGATTTGCCAGTGGCCGATCTCCTAATGACACCTTGATTTGGACACTTTCACCATCTCAGAACTGTAAGCTTTTAACCTAAGAAAGTCCTACTATAAACGCCCCCCCATTTCTGGTATATTGCTCCCAGCAGCCTTTAGCAAACTAAAACAAGAACCAAGCAACAGGTTAATTTGCTGAGCTGGGAGGTACGTGGTCCACCAAAGGGTCTTCTCAGGGTAGGTGCCACCTCTCTTTCTGTGCTACTGGCTACAGGACTCCAAACAGCTTAAAATCTGCAGGGGAGGGTCTTACCTTTGTGGCAGAGCTTGGCCTAGGCACCTGGAGGTTGGCTGAGGCTTTCTCTGTTCTTCCTGAAAACTAGGATTGGTCACCAACTCTGGGAATATAACTTAGATCCGATTTTGAGCCCTGAAAGAGTATCCCCATTTGGTGGCAAGTCCTTGTTCCTTATTGTCCACACCTGCATGTCTGTCTTCTTTTGATTGTAACAATTGGGTAAAATAGGTCTTTATCACTCCCATTTTACAGATAAAGAGAGGTGATGGGCTTGCCCAAAGTTGCCCAGTTGGTGCATGGGAGAAGTAAAACTGGCCCCCAGGATATTCATACTGAGATGCCCCAGGTGCTGGCCTCACCCAAGATCTAAGCAGGACACTTTAGTAAAATATCAGCACTCATCTCTCTGTGTTAACAGGAGCTTTCTTCACAGACATGGAAACACCCAGAAAGGTATGGGTCACTTACTAAGCTGGTGGGAGGGTGCATGCCTAAGTCCTAGAGCCCAGGCTCCTTCTAACCCCAACATTTCAGAGAAGAGGCAATGCTGAGAGTTGGATTTGGTCCAGACAAAGAAGACTTTATTTCTGAAGATTCTGGCTCCTCTAAGCCATTGAACCCAATCCAGGGCAACAGAAGCTCTGTTCCAAGACATGGCAACATCTCATTCCTCCTGACCTCTTAGGCCCTTCTGGCTATAGGACTCTTCCTCTGAGTCTCTCAGATGAGGGGGGCTGACCTCATGTGATCTGACCATTGAACAGGAAGGGAGAGGGGGAAGGCCTGGGGCCTTAGAAGAAAAGGAACCAGAGTTGCAATTCTGGGCCCTTCTTCCAGCCTGGCTCGCCCAGTTGTCCCCCACAGCCTTGTACTGTTACTTAAAGGCTTCCTGTCACACTGGTCCTGTCTTCCAAATTATACAGTAAACCCCTCCCATACTGTAAACCCCTTTACGGGAGGCGTCACAGTAGGAACTCCATGTGCATTCATATCGTACACACACCTGCACAACCATTCATAAGCCATGCCTTCTGACCTCTGTGGAGCAGTTCTCACCATTGTAATTAAATATCTAATTGTGTAATTACTTATTCTCTCCTCAAAGAATATAAATTCCTTGGTGGAGGACCAGGCCCTGTTTATCATGTCCTCAAGCTGTAGCCCAACCTCTAGAACAGTATTAACACAGAACAGATACTCAATTAGCATGGGTTGGATTAATAAACTCATTTAGCCCCTGCATTCATGAACTTGAATAAGAGTGGACCCAGCCTTGGAGTTGAAGGTGAGAGACCTGTCTTCTGACCCCAGCTCCACTTCTAGCTCCCTTGGGTGTGTCCTTGGGTAAGGCATTTCTACTCTCTAGGTCTCAGTGTCCTCCTCTATAAAATGGAGCATGGAGTTAGCAACCTCTGTGATTCCTTTCAGCTTCCCAAGCTGTACTTGCCCAACCAAAGGGCAAGTATCTCCTTAAATTTTGCACCCTGGGTGCCTCACTTGCCTCACCCTAGTCCTAGCTCGGTTTCCCTGTTTTCCCCAGGGTGAGGCATGTGAAGAGTGCTCAGAAAAGGGGAGAAGGGCATCCAGGTAGGGTGGACAACCCATGCCATGGTGGAGAGAGGAGTTCTTACTCCTGGGCTGCACCTCTGGGGGAGAAAAATAACACTGTCGATGAGCTCACCCCTGCAGAGGTGTGTTTTCAAAGGGCTTTTACCGTCAGCCTTGTTTACCTCCAGCTTATGATGAGGATAAAAGAGAATGATTTGCCCAAGATCAGAGTATCAAGTGCCAGAGACAGGATTGAAACCCTGGCACCCTGTGTTGAAGTCTCGATCCTTCCGGCATGCTGCCCAGGGCATGGCTTCTCTGCTCGCGGGCACAACTGGCTTTGGCCAGCAGAATCCACTCATTTTACACACAGGTTCTGGCAACTCCCTGGTGTGTGGCCTTCCTCTGCCTCTCACGTTGCTCTCACTTAGGGGTGTGTGTGTGCATGTGGGGCAGCAAGCTGGTGGCCAAAACACGAACACCAACGCAAAGTCACAGAAGTAACAGATACCCCAGGAGTGGCATAAACAAAGCATAAGCAGAAGGCGAAGCCATTCAGAGGGGACTGTGCAGGGGACCGTGAAGAAGGAGGTGTGATGGCGGGAGACGGGGGCAGCCCAGGCTCAGGAGACAGTGCCTGCAGGAGATGCTGGGCAGAGTCTAAAGAGTCGTGTGGTCACTAAGAGGCAGGCAGGTCACTTCCCTACCTGTAGAGCCACCTGGCCAGTGGGGATCTGTGCCCAAGAGTGAGGTACCAGGCAAAGGATCAGATAAGGTCAAAACAAAAGAGCACACCCGCAACTCCCCCCCACCCCGTGGAGCCCACCGCAGCCCTCTCCCTGTCGTGGTCTCAGCGTCCCTGCTGCACTGATGCATTAGCTTTCTACTGCTACTGTAACAAAGGTCCACACACGTGTAGCTGAAAACAACACATGGTTATTATCTTATAGTTCTGGAGCTCAGAACTCCAAAATGGGTTGAGCTAAAATCAAGAAGTCAGTGTGGCTGCGTTCCTTCCTAGAGGCTCTAGGAGAATCCCTTCGTGCCTTTTCCAGCTTTGAGAGGCTGCCCACATTCCTTGGCTTACAGCCCCCTTCCATCTTCAAAGCCAGAAGGCGCGGCTGAGTCTTTCTCCCTTCGCATCTCTCCAACACTCCCTTCCCTGCCTCCCTCTTCCACACTTAAGGGAGATTACATTAGGCCCACCCGGATAATCCAGGATAATCCCCTTACTTTAAGGTCAGCTAATCAGCAAACTGAATTCCTCTTTGCCATGCAGCTAACATATTCCCAGGGTCCAGGAATTAGAATGGGGGCATATTTGGGAGGCCAGTTATTCTGCTCACCACACCACACAAAACACATCTCCAAAAAGAGTTTCTGGAGAGTGGCAGTCCAGAAACAGGAAGAGGGTGGGTAGGGGGAGAGAGAGACAGACAGGCAGACATACTTCCCCCTCCCCCAGCAGCAGCAGCAGCAGCTTCCTGGCTGCCTGCCTAATATACATCGCCCTTGGAAAACTCGTTTCCACACTGAACCCAGCACATGCAGTTTCCACAGTGACTGCAGAAGCAGGAGCAGAGCCAGAAATAACCCCACTGAGATGGAAAACATCCCCCTGTCTCGGTGCTCCACATGCTCTCACATTCTCCACTCTCCCTGTCGCTGTGACACTGTGGGCAGGGGAGGTTCCGGGGGGCTCTAAATTGGAGGCCATTCCAGGGCTTGGCGAGGGCTTGGAGGGCTTGGAATGTGGGGGTGGGGCTGGGGTGCAGGGAGGGGGTGGGCATGGAGTTGCCCTCGGGGATGCAGACTGCTGGACTGCACCTGCGCCCTCCCTGCAGGGAGCTTGGGGTCTCCTGCTCATCCTCATCCCCGCCACCCCTGAGCGGCAGGTCCCCATGCGCTTCCCAGCACGCCTCTGACTTCTTGCCACCAACTAGTGGAATCCACTGGATACTCAAGCCTTGGGCCAGAAACTCATGATGCTCTGGTCGTGACATCTCCTCAGGTCCCTGGGGTGCTACCAGGCCCCTGCCTAGGCCAGGGCCTATGGAGGGAGACAGCCAGAGGTCCAGCCTCAGAAGCCCAGTCTCTCCTGGGGAGCCCCTCTTGGCCCACTCTGCCTTCTTGCCCTGGGAGTCCCCTCTGGGAAGGCCCCAGTTTAAACTCCGTCTGCTCCAAAAGCCCCCCTCATCTCCCATGGATTTTTCTTCTTAGAACAAGAACTTACCCACTGTAGGAGCAGAACAATTTGCTGAAATACATAGACCAACAAATGCCCAGGCCTCACCGTCCATGCCACTCACTCACACGACCCTGTGCCTCTGTGGTCCTGGGAAACTGCCTCCATGACTGTTGAGTATTTTTCACATTTTATAACCTATTCTATCACAGGAAAACAAGAATGAACAGTTTTCAAGCACCTTCTCCACATGTTAGACACCATGCCAAGTATTTTATTAATACATACGCTCATTTAATTCTCACAGCAACTCAAGTTCTGTCATCTCCATTTTTACAGATAAGAAACAGACTCAGAGAAGGGAAACCACTGGCCCAAGGTCACACATCTAGAAAGTGGCAAAGCTTAGATGGGACCCTAGTCGACCAGACTCTGAAGTCTGAGGCTGCGGCCACGGTGTCACACTGGGGAGAGGGAGATGATCAATGCTCTGTGCCAAATGAAATGTTTCCAATTTGCCTCCTAGAAAGCCCTGGGCAGCTCAAGGGGTCTCCAGAGTTGTCTGTCCGTATATATTAGGATTCAATGTAGGTTCTTACTTAGGTTTTAAAAAGTGGAGGGAGGATCTGGTTTTTAAAATGTTTAGAAGTCACTGTCTACAGGCAACCCCATCACTGCACTGATGTCAAGATCAAGGCCCAGAAATGGGCAGCGACTTGCCCAAAAGCAGTCTCTGACTTGAAGCTAGCGCACTCCACTCATTTCTCTTACTCCTTGAGGGAAAATCCATTTTAGTCCCATTCAGTCCTTGGTGTTGCTTAGCACAGAATCCAGAGTCAAACATGGGTGTGGGCCCTGGTTCCTGCTTTGGCAGGGCTGCCTACTTGAAGGCCAGGCACTTAGAACACTGGGAGTCTCCGTTTCCTTGTCTGTAAATACGGCCTGTGGGGCTTGCCTAGAGAAGGCACCCAGACTGCTCTGTCGCAGAGCCACAAGCAGTAGCCTCAGGGTCACGGGCAGTGGTGCCGGCCCTGTGCTGCTGCTGGGGGGCGGTGGAAGAGCCCTATATTTAGAATGAAAAGCCCCTTCTCGAAGCTCCAGCGCTGTTGCCCACCGCTGTGTGGCCTTGCGCCACCCACTTGATTCCTTTGAGTCTTATTCTTGGAGATAAAAATGTCTCCCATAAAGGGTTGGTGTGAGTTTGAAATGAGATAACGTGGTAATTCTGGAGACCTCAGAATCCCTTGGGTTGCTGGTTAAAAATACCGAATTCCAGGCTCCGCTTCTCCCACTCTGGTTCTACAGCTGTGGACACCAGGAATCCATGTATTTATACCTCTCCTTGCCCCCACCCTAATTCCACTGCAGGTAGTCGATAGACCACAATTTGAGAAATCACTCCAGTAAGTGTTCCATGTGTGTTTGCTAAAGAGATGAATCCTCAAGCATCTGTTGAGCTGCACATGGCTGCTGGAAGACAGGAGGCCAGAGGAAATAAGTAATTTTCTCCAAATACATTTCCTGTCAAGTCCAAATGATGGGAATCAGGTTGGGACTTCTAGAACTGGGAGGATGATGCAATAATTGCTCCCTTCTCCAAGGAGCAGAGTATCCTGTCTTCCTATCAGACAGGGAGAGACCCAGCTGGGGGTGGTCAGGCCTCCGGTTCACGGTCAGTTGGAGGGAGGGGGGCCCCGCAGACTCCTTGGGAACCAGTTCCAGACCCCATTCTATTCAGTGTCTTTATCAAGACAAGAAAGAAGGAACTGAAAATAGGCTCACTAAATCTGCATCTGGCACCCAATTTGGCAGGGCTGCCAGAATTCTGTAAGACAGGAATTAAATTAGCAAATTGGAAGTCAAATGATTTGGAGCAGACATGATGGAATTCATCAGGGCCAGGTGGAAGCTAGGGGGGAGACAAGCAGGAAAGCCCCCATCCCCGGGACAGGAAAGCTTGGCTGTGAAGGGCAACAGGCCAAGAAACAAACCAGGGAGCAGAACTGACCCAGATGATGAGATTCGTCCGTGGACTCTGGTGATAAAGATGGCCCCGTATGCTGAGGGGGTAAGAGGCTCCTTCCAAGGCGGGCAGCAATTGGTAATGGATGGCAGCCCTGACCAGAGATGCCAAGGAGAAAGGACCCAGGGGACTGGACTGCTGGAAAATGAGCCAGGGTGACTTTTCGCGACCTGGGGCTCCATGAGGTCAGGCACAGCTCTGATTATGTTGGCATGACTGGAACTGCCATTGCGTGTGACTGAGCTCATAGTCAGGGAAAGAAACACTGGGATGGATATGATATTGACAGGGGCAGGGAGGAAGGATGCAGATCCTATGAGAAAGGAAAAGGTTAGAAGCATGGACTGAGCACTTCCTAAGTGTTAGATATTTTGCAAGCATTATCTCATTTAATCCACACAATAACCCTGTAGTACAGAGATTATAATTATTTTGTCTTCATTTTCTTGAGCTCTCTTTTATGTTTTCTTCACTTAAAAATTTTTTAAAATATAGAACTATTTAAAGTACAAAGCCTTACAAAGAAGGTAAACCCTTCTTCATCATCCTGAATCCTACTCCACGGAGGTAGCTACTACGAAGAGTTCACAAGATATGTTCCCAGGCTGTTTCCACCAGCACAGAAACAAATCCTAGTTTAGCTTATTTCTAATTGGAACTACAGTGAACATAAACACAAAACCTTTTCTCAATTAAGAATATGTTTGATTATTTTTCCATGTCAGGACCTGTAGCATCACCGCCTTTTTAAAAGGCCACAAAGTCTTCCAAAGCACAAATGAACCATAACTGATTTAAGCTTTGCCCCTGTTGGATATGGAGACCATTTACAATTTCTCTCAACTACAATGCTACAAGGGATGGATCTTTCCACACATGGGTTTTCCTATAGCTGGAGAAATTACAGATCAAATTAGGTATGGGCATTTTGAATTTTCATAGATACCAATTAGGCTCCCCAATCCCCTTGACCTTTGTCAGTACTAGATCATTTCTATTTTTTACATGTTTGTCAATCTGATAGGCAAACCCCCCGCCCCCACAAAATCTCATTATAATTTACAATTCCTTGGCTTTTAGTAACTATAGAGTACCAGTCACATGTTTACAGGCCATTTTCCTTCTGTGAGCTACCTGTTTATATCTTTTGCATATTTGGTTTTTTTTTTAACCTGGCTGCTTTAGAATTCTTTCCATAAATAATAATGATAGCTAATGTGTAGTGCTCTATGTATCAAGCATTGTTCTAGGCTCCCCACAAGCTTCAGGGAATTGTATCAAAGTCCTGAGAGCCAAGTGGTAACATCAGCCCATGTTTTCAGCTCAGAAAGGAGGCTGAAAGACCTCAGGAGGCTCATAGTCAGATGCAGGCACATGGTGGAGGCAACTATTTTACCCTCAAAAGATGTTTCTGAAGCTCCCTCTCCCTCTTCTAACATGGAGAGAAAGAAAACGCCACCTTAATTTTTCTCTCTTTCCATTATTTATGCTTTACTTTATTTGTGGAGTCTTCAAGAGAGTACTTGTTCTCAGACACCAGCTAAGGAAATCAAAGTTCAGTTTCTGGTGAGAAGCAATCACAAAATAGAGTTGGCCCCTGCACCTTGGTTGGGCCACCTGACACCACAGAGCACACAGAATTTAGGTGGGGGCAGGGCTTACGCATGGGGTAAGAGTCAAGGAACTGGAAGGGTGAGGAGGGCCAGGTGGTAGGGGGCTGTAAACAGCAGGCCAGGCAGTCTACAGGCCTGAGAGTTCCATGGAGGCCTGGAAGGTTCTGAGCAGGGAGTGGGGAGATCAGCCTAGCAAAAAGTCATCATCAAACCAAAGGGTGTTCTGCTGACCTGGGCATTTCCCCTAACCAGGCACACTGACCGGAGGAGGCACCCACCCTTCGTGTCACAGGCACACCTGTATATATATGGACATGCTGGGAGATCCCTCTTGCAAAAGCCACTTTTGACAAAGGCACTATTTAGGGAAGCTTTTTTTTAGCTCCTAAAACATGACTGTCCCACGTGGGTTTCTGGGTTACAGACACACCACTGATTTGTCACAAGGGCCTGTTCACCCTCATTATCACGGCTTGTCTCAAAAAACACACGCAATACTTCTGCCTCCCACAAATACAGTATGTAGGGGAGGGGAAGGATTATTTGTCTGCCATTTTTCTTCTGAGAAAAGAAAGTTAATAAAATCAGAAAAATATCAGAAACTGACGTGTTAAAACTAACATGCAAAGGCAAGATTTTTGTTTGTTTTTATTAGAAAAGTTGTAAGTTTACAAAACAATCCTGAATAGCAAAAATAAATTTTAGTCATTATTAGCCTCCATTATTTTACTCAGCTCTGACCTCAGAAAACTTTAGTGTCTTCCCAAGTGTTTTTCTATGGATCAGTAGTCCAATTATTCCCTAATTTTTTTTTAAAAGGGGGTGTTCTCTGGTCAATCAAGCTTAGAAAGCTACATATGATACCCACCTCTCACACACACATGCACACGTGCACACACACACATACTTTTTAGAGCTACCCATTGCACTTTTGCATATTAAGGACTCTGAGAAGTCTTGCAGTACACAAACCTTTAAATTTTCCTAAATGTACCTGCTTATAGGACTTTTATACATCCCATGGCAAACTTCTGCAGAACACCCATGGGAAATGCCAGACCTCTTTCTTTCACAAGATCAGAGCCTTCTTAAAACGAAGAGCACATGGATGGCTAGCCTCCTCTTTCAGCTATTAAATGCGTTCTAATAGAGTCAGGGTGATGCATTCTTGCCCCCTCCCTGCCCCCGAAGCATCTTTTGCCTCTCCTATGGTTCAGGGTGACACCAAATGCCTGCTTGCCAAGGTGACATGTGGGGTGGCCACCAGCCCTCAGGAACACGGTCAGGGGCCAGGACACCAGGTAGACTAAGCTGTGCCAATCACTCCGTCTAGGCTCAGTGGTTTTCAGCCAGAGGGTCCCCAGAGAGCCACCTAAGCCAGCTCACTTGTTTTGTGAAGGGGAAATCATGGCAGGGCTGAGACCAAACCTTAGAATCCCTTGACCCCAGGTCTCCTTCCTTCAGTCCATCGAGACACCCCTCCTTGGGCCTAAATGTTTTCTACTGTAAAAGAAAACGAGGTAATCTTTCAAGGCCTTTCCAGCTCTGATTCTGTTCTCACCACCTCACACCAACTCCTTTGGGGCTGTGAGTCACTACAATTCATTAAGTCACATGACAGAGCTCCACAAATAAAACTAGCTTTCCATCTGTCTGCTAGAGCGTCAAGCGAAAATGAGCTGATGAACTTTCATCAAATGTAAAGGGCATATCTGGTATGGTCTGATGTAAAATACAGGCTATATGGCACCCTTGAAATTCACTTGGGGGGAAGGGGGAGTTCCCAAAAGAGATTCCTCCTCTAACGTAGTTACAGACTACATAATTTTGCTCCTTCTTGCACAGGCAACACTATGCAGCTTGCAGCAGGGGTTCATTTACTTAATGATCTTTTATGGCTTTCCTAAGTAACCCTGAGGAGGCCAGTTAGGCAGAGTGTAGGTAGGGCTAGTTACTTGTTTTCATTCTCCTGGTGGAATAATATCTGACTGACAGAAAAGTTGCAAAGATGGAACAGAGCTCCCGTAGCCCCGCCCCTCATCTTGCCCCGGGGTTAGCATCTCACATCACCGTGGAACATTTGTCAACGCCAAGAAATGAACATTGGTCCATGACTTGAACTAATTGCAGACGTTATTCCTGCATCTTCAGGCTTTCCACTAATATACCCTATTTCTGTTCTCTGATCCAACCTAGGGTACTGCACTGCATTTAATCACCAGGTCTCCTCAGTGGAGGGATTTATTTTTGTTTTCCAGAACTAGATACCTTTCTCCGCTGCACACAAGGTGGATCCCTGCTGCCCTGCAGGGAGAAGCAGCATGGAGTCGCACCAGAATCTGGGTTTGTGAGTCTCGCTGGGATGTGGTGCTGAGCTTGTCATGTTATTCTCTAGGGCTCAGATTCCTCATCCACGCCAGGGAGACGCTACCTTGTTAGAGGGATGAAGGAGATGGTGTATGTGGACAGGAATTTTGAAGCTTAAGGCCCACCCCAGTCATTGGCCCTGGTTATTATCAGTGTTGCTACAACAACGATCACAAAACAGACTTGGTATACTGTGCCTAAAGTCAACAGCCTAGAGACTGGGCTGCCCAGTTGAGGTGGCCATTTCAGCCTCAAAAAAAAAAAAAAAAAAAAAAGATGTTTCCAAAGCTCCCTCTCTTCCCCAAAGAGAGAAAAAAATCTTAAACCACTCTCTTCAGTTCTACACTTCCTTCAAGGCTCTACTCAACGGTCACCTAACAGTGAAACTTTCTCTGAGCAGCCTACATTCTTAGGTACCCCTTCCCCTTGGTGTTCCCTAATGCCTCGCCATGCTTTATTTGTCTCTGTGGTACTTAGCCCGTTAGACATGTTACACATTTACATGTTCCTCTGTTCTGCTCGCATATAAGCTCCACATGGGCGCCGGCTGGTGTCTGCTTCGATCGCGGATGTCTCTCCGTGCCCACAACAGAGCCTGGCACTTAGTAAGTGTTCATCCGCTACTTGGTGAACGAGCGGCTGGATGCTCAGTTCTACTCTGCAGAGTAACCTGAAAGCAACTCTTTACATCCAAACATACTGCTGAACTCAAATGAGAGGAAAGCTATCTGGGAAACAGGTGGTTTGGAGCCTTCGGGGGCTTCTTTAAGAAAAAAAGGACAATGCCCTTCTTTTAACTTCATTTAATGCAGCTAATGTTCCGTTCCCTGCCTCCTCTCCCATGAGTGGCTCTAACAATTAGAAACCACAGGATCGTCTTCGTCCAGAGCCTGTCTGCTGGCCCCTCTGCACAATCAGTCCCAACCCAACAGGGCACAGGCTGACGAAATCCCCACACCCAGCAGCTTCACTCCGTCATTGCCTCTAAGGACCGCTGACTTCTCAGAGCAGGAAGCAACCAAGGGACCCTGCAGGCCAGCTTGGAGGTGACGACACTAAGGTCCAGAGAGGGAAGGGATGGGCAAAGGGCACACAGCAACTCAGGGGCAGACCAGGAACAGAAACCCAGACTGCTGGCTCCTCACCTAGCCCCAATTACTCAGTGAGCTGAAACCATGGCCCCAAGCTCACTTTTGGCTCAATCTGGCTGTGTGCCCACACTGACCATTCCTGGGACTTGGTGAGCTTGGGCAGCGATGGGTCAAGATGACTCTAAAAAGCAGCAATGTGTAGGAGAGTAGAGGCAAGAGTCAGACAGAAAAGAAGTGGGAAATTGAATTTTTTGAGGGTCAGGTACTTTATACCAGCATCTCACCTAACACTCTTAGTGCCCTGCAATGAAGGTGCTAGAACCACATTTCATAAGTAAGAAAAGGGAAACACTAAGAAATTAAAGACTGGCCCAAATCACAAAGCAAACAGGTGGCAGAACCAGCTTCAGAATTCCCGATCCCAAGGCCCTAGTTCTCTCTGCCTGACAACTCAGTCAGTGACTCAAAAACCTAAGAAAGGGGAGTGGATGTAGCTCAACTGGTTGAGCGCCTGCTTCCCATGTACAAGGTCTTGGGTTTGATTCCCAGTACCCGCCTAAAAACAAAACAAACAAACAAAAAAACCCAACTCTCTCATTGGGGAGCAGATGTAGCTCAGTGATTGACAGCCTGCTTTCCATGTAGGAAGGGGGGAAAAAACCTAAGAAGGCACACCAGGGAGGGTCAGTCCTGAGAACAACAAAATACTACTCCAGTGGCAACACCAAAACAATCCTACTCTAGATATAGGGAAACCGAGAGTTGGAGAGGAAACATGATTTACCAGTGGCCCCATTCTAGTAGACAGCTGGATTTGCTAGACTCTGAGCTTTGGAGGACCCAGGCTCCCTCCAAGTGCTTAGCTCAGAGACCACAGGAAGGACACAGTCCTCTCTTGATGACTAAATGACAAAGCAAGACTCCCACAAGCTGGAAGTTTAGTCCTCGGCCCCCAACCGTGCCCCACGTTCATTGGTCTCCGGAAGGCCAGGCTGATGTAGGGAGGACCAGACTGAACACAGCAACGACCTCCAGACCTCACAGCCCCCTCCCTGATCCCCCTGACCTGTCAGCAATGTGGAAAGTGAGGTTGATCCCGGTCCCCAGAGCCAGGGAGACAGGAGCGGATAATTATTTGGCCCAAGGATTGCTGTTTATAACATGCAGTGTTCCCTCTTCACAAAACGCTGGTGTTTGGGGCAATTTTAGTGGCCCCTCTAGTACCAACCAACTGACAGATACTTGTTTTTATTATTACTGTTAATTTTTCATAATAACAAATGAAGCTCTTTATTGCTAAGTGGTACAGAAGCCCAATAAGACATCTGACATAGGCAGCCTCCCGTAATCCATACAGCCGCCCGTAGCTAAGTGTGCTCATTCTTACTACAGGTGAGGGAGCCGAGCCTTAGGAGAGGTAAAGAAACCTGGACAAGGACTCCCTTGCCTTGTGCTCCTACCATGTGGCCACCATAGGGCTGGGGAGATGGGGCTAGGACACAGCCAAGGATGGAAACTAGAAGCAGATGGGAGGCCGGTCGGACTTCCTGGGCACCCAGCTGGCTGGGCTTCTTATCACAGGCCACACATCTCACAGCCGGGCACTTTCTCCGCATGCTCAGAGGCCATTTCCAGAGGCTGTGAGTCAGGCAGTCAGGGACGGAACTCAGAAGTCCTCTGTGAAAAGCCCATGGGCATTACTGGTTAAGAACCACTGCTCTCAATGCTCTCTCTGGAAGATTCCAAAATGTTTCTTAAGACATTCATTCATTGGTTTACAAAGGACATCATGTTTCAGAGCCCCAGAGACCTTACAACTCTAGGATTCCCAGCAAAGCAACAATAATTCTGATCATCCACAAATAGGGTATGAAGGTTTGTCTTTAATGAAAAATTATTCTCCAATAGCGAGATGTTTTCGGAAGGACTGGGGAACCCAAAGTCCTGGTTTTGAGTGTCTGGCTCTGCCCTTGAGCAGCTCTGCAACCTTAGGCAAATCCAACAAAATTGTTAAGAAGCCTCCGACGTGCCCCTGAGGCCTGGGCCTGGGGGACAGTGGATAAAAAAAGTCATTTCTGAGCTCTGGGTTCTTCACTGGAAAACGTAAGCCAACAATTACTAAGGGCCTATGACCCGCCAGGCCCGTGTCCTCGACAGGCGTGTTTTCACTTCACCCCAAGAGCCTCAGGAGGGAGGTGCTCATGTCATCCTCTTTTGCAGCTGAGGAAGAGGAGGTTCAGGGAGGTGAAGTGGCTTGGACCAGCCCATAGCAGTGTTCGGCAGTCGTCTGAGATCTCCATCACCCCCTCCCCCCCAACATCCCTTCCCTCCCCCTCTTCCCCTGCAGATTATTCCACAGAGCCAATGGGATAATAGGAGAGAGTGCTCTGCGGCCGATCAAGAACTGCACAGATGTATGACATCATGGTTATTAATAATGGAAGCATCACAACTAATTCACAATCCCTCCAGATGGACCACCTGAATTGTCACAAATCTCCTGCAAACGCAGCATCAAATTCTATAATGGCTGAGCTGGGAGGGGCCTTAGGCATCAACCTTTTTCTCATTTTTGGGGTGCAGGATGGACAAGAAGGGGAAGGCAGCCCCTTGAGATAGCAGAGGCAGGCCTTCCCAGCCTCCCCCTCCCCTCCAAGGCCCAGGACACACCCAGTCTGGCTTTAGTGAAGATAACTAGGTCCCAGATCAGGTGCCAGCAATTACCCCTTCAAAGGTGCAGTCTGCAGTGAACTTCACCGTGCCTCAGCCCAGCTCATTCCTGCCACAGGGCCTTTCTATCTTCTGTGTCTTCTGTGAGAAATGTTTTTTCCCCAGAATCTTTCCACAGCTGTCACTTTGTCATTATTCTCGTCTCAAGATAAAGGTCACCTTATCAGAGAGGTCTCCCTGATGACCGTCATTAGCTTCCCCATTCTTCCCGGACGTTCTCCTTCACTCTGTCTTGTTGAGTTCCTTCAGAGCGTGTATAACTATTTATCATTATCCTGATCATTCATTTTTGTTATATCTCTTTCCACAGGAATGCCAGCTCCGTAAACAAAGGATTAAGTAGTTTTCACTGCTGCAATCCCTAGAACAACGCCTAGGACGGAGTAGGCACTCAGCAAACACGCTTGGTGGATCCTCCTTGCTATTGACCTGGGACACCGCCACCCAGCAGACGACAGTCACTCACTCACTCAATAAACGCTTACTGTGCCTCTCCTCTAAGCCCAGCGTTCTGCTAGGCACTGGGGATTCCAATAAATCAGTGAGACAAAGCCCTTGTCCTCACAGAGCTCTGAGAGTTGATGAAAACAAACACCAGAGTCGAAGCTAGAGCTGTGGCAGTCTCTCCTACCACGTGGAACCAAACAGTAGCTGACAAGAAAATGGGAGAAATTTGGAAACACTGAGGAAATGCAATATTGGCCTGGCTCGGGAAGGGTTTCCCACATGCTCGATACTCACTTTGGGGAGTTGGCACCAGGCACCCCACCAACTCTGGGGACAAGGGGGCATGCCCATTACCATGAGTGCCTCCTGGCCAAGGCCTTGATAGGATGGATGTGTGTGAGAGTATATGTGTAGGAGAGGGCATGTGGATGTATACATGTGTATAGGAATGCATGTGTTTATTAGAGTATGTAGAAGCAGGTGTGTAAGTGTGTGTCGGAGCAGATTTGAATGTGTGTACTGCAAGAGCTGGTTTGTGAGTGTGTAGGAGTGGGTATATGCGTGTGAATGTGTAGGAGTACAGATGTATGCTGTGGGTGGTAGTGCTTCATAGGTTCCACATCAGGATGAACTTTACAGGCTACCGTTGCAAAAGCAAATGGCACATAGTAGGTATCCACTCATCATTTTAATTGGTTATTCATTCAATAATATGCCATCTATACTTTTAATATTTTTCAGTACAGTCTGCAGAGTAGCCACATAAAGTAGCAAGACTGGTTCCAGAAGAGAATATTCAACTTCCGGATGTTACTGAGTGAGAGCACTGGATAGGGAAACTGAGTGCTGGTCCCTATTTTACCCCTCACTACTGGGTGACCTTCTGCTACTGTTGTGCTGTGTGGTCTCAGAAGAGCCATTTAACTTCTCTGGGTTTCTACTTACTCTCCGTTAAATAGGACAGATAGAACTTAGCTCTCAAAGTTTGGTTCCAACGCCACACCACCACTTTAGCTCTACAGGCAGTCCCTGGAGCACGGTTTCCTCAGAGAACAAGCATGAGTGCTTGAAAAGGGCTCCAGAGTAAACTAGGGGAAAATGGTGGGTTTGACAGAGTTAAACAGATCCTTTTACTGCAGGACTTCTCAGAGTCTTTAATTTCCCAATGTGGATTGTGATTTGCCAGAAAGGTAACAGAGCTTACAGACTTTGCCAGACTTACATGAACAGGGAAACCTTTCTTTGTACAGCAGTTTTGAAAACTAACATTCCATGGAACATACTGTGGGAAATATGCTAGCAGGTACATCAAACATTAATTAATGCCTATATTTTATTTCTTCAAATGATGGAACAGAGATGGTGTTGAGTCTCTCTAAGTCCCACAGCACAGCCATGTTGAATATAAGTCCAGAAATCATCCAAACCTCAGTAACTGGTATATGCACAGGGCTTTACATTTATAAAACATTTTTACTTACGTGATCTCAAGTCTCCCTGACCACAATCCTGAGGACCCTCATCCCCATTTTTCAAATGATAAAACCCAGCCTGAAAGAGATGACAGCATCTGCCCAGGGCCACTAACTGATAGACCCATAATTTGGCAGCATCCGTTTCCCCTATGTCCTTGATCAAATACTCAATAAACGCATTACATATTTTTTTACAGGTAAACAATTGTGCCCCTTGCAAGATGCTCTGAGGCTGACACCACCTGCACCTGTTTGCAGTCACCCGCACTGGTGTCTGGGCCCAGGCGCCCAGCACTGGTTGTGGAGGCATGGAGGAAGGTGCCAGGTGAAATGCCCACAGGGCTGCTCTGGAAGCACCCAGGCTGTGAGGCCACTAGTAGCTCCCTGCGCTGCGGCCACACCATCCCCGACCATGCCAGGTTCAGCCCCCAGGCTATACCCCAGCACCAGGTGCCCCCTGCAACTAACAGAGGGGGGCGAGAGGAGCCAGAGCAACGCTAGCTTAACCCAGAATGAAACCGAGAAGTCCAAGGCTGGTGGGCTCTGACAGTCTGAAATTGCCACCACCTCCGAGGGAAGCGCGGCTCTCAAACCCACTGAGCAGTTCCCACCGCGTGTGCCTGAGCCTGAATGAGAACGCGAGGGGTGAGTGGCGTGGCCGGGTAAGGGTCTGCGCCAGGCACAGGAGGTTGGGCACGCTAACGGCGAAGGGGGCTGTGCCAGGCGCGAGTGTGCGAACGCGGGAACGCTGGTGTCACCCTAGGTGACAAGAAGTAGTGTATGGGAAAGGCAGATGGAGAGCGTGTGCACCAGGCAACCCCAGGCTGCAGTGAAATCGGTCCCCCGTGCACCAAGGGTCCCGGGAGGTGGCACCCACGCGCTCCTGCACCGGTGCCGAGCCCTCTCCCACCGGCCAGGCGCCCGCCAGTGCCTCCCCTCCCAGCCCTAGCCGGGGCTGCCCGCCCTCTCGGCGATGCCGGGCTCCCGGAGCTGCCAGGCCGCGGCGGGGGCGCGGCGCACGGGGCGCTCACTCTCTTCTTACCTGCCGGGCGGCGGCGGCTCCGCTCCTCCGGGCTGGGCTGCGCCGCGCTGGGCTGCGCCGGGCTGGCCTGCGCCGCGCTGGACTGGGCTGCGCTGGGCTGCGCGCCCGGCCTCCGCGCGGCTCGGCAGCGCCCGCTCGCTCGGCTCCGCCCGGCTCGGCTCCGCCCGGCGGTGCCCCGGGCGCTCGCTGGCGGCCCACGCGGCGCGGGGCGGGCTGGCGGGCGGGCGCCGGCGGCGGGCGCGGCTCCGGGCCGCCCCGCGACCGCTTGGAAGCTCCTTATTTGGGCAGTGATGTCAGGGGAAGTCGCAGAGGCCGGACCACCCACTTCTTTCCATTCACTCCCCAGAGTTTCCTGTCGCCGAGCCCAGGGGACCCCGCCGCTCGCCCGGGAGCCTCCCCGACCCGCTCGGCCTCGACTTGCCCGGCTTCGCTGCCGGGCGCGGGGTGGCCTCCGTCGTCCGGGCTGGGATCCCCTCGCGGCCAGGGTCACGGTGGGGCCAGGGCACGGCGGGCGGGCGGCTGCCGGAGGAGGGTCTCCTCGTCGAGGGAATCCCTGGCTCCCGGAGGCCGCGGGAGGGGGCTGCGGGGCGGCCTCCTCGGTGACAGGCCGTGTCACTCCGGGCGCCGCGCCTCCCTCCGCGCCCGCTCGGCTCCCGCGCTGTCATTTCCTCCCCGGCCCTCCCGGGAGGGCCATCAGGGAAGCCCCGGGCGCCGCCGCCTGGCGCCCCGCCTCAGCCGCACCCGGGCCCAGCGGGCGTCCACTGCGGTCCCCAAAGTGCTTGCACCCCGCCTTCTTTCCCAGGGCCAGCCCTGCACCGGGAAGCCGGAGCCTACCAAGGCGGGAATCGGCCTAAAAGCCGCTGGGCGGGGCAGGCCTGCCCGGGGCCTCCCTGGGCTCCGGCCGAGGGTGGGGGTTGGTAAGGGGGCACCCGGGGCTTCCCAATGGCCTGACTTTACCCAGAAGCTTCTGGATCAGGAGTCGGGGCTTGAGTCACGCTGGCCCAAGCTCTGGCCAAACCCTGACACTGGGGTCAGTCCCCACCCAGGCCCCACGATCTGCTTTCCCAGGGAAGGGAGCAGGAGCCAGGCTTTGAGACCTCACCATTATCTGTAAAATGCAGACACCCTCACTGAGGCCTAGGCAGGTCAGGTGATTGCCTGCGGCCACTCTGCCACAGCAGAACCAGGGCTGACCCTGGTTTCATGCTGGCAGGGCACGGCTCAGGAGCAGACTGTGGAGTCTGGCGCCAAGGGGGACTGGAGTGGGGGAAACTACATGCCCAGGGTAGAAAACTAAAGGAGGCACTCACTCTCCGGCGGTGCTAACTAACCACTAAGCTGGCCAGGGCTCCACGGAGGCTACTGGCTTCCCTGGGCTCCACACGATGGCCTCAAATCACAAGGCTAAAGACCCTGGAGATTACTGTGCCTTCTCCATACAACAGCCCAGGGCTGAGCCACTAGCTCCCTCCAAAGCCAAGTGAGAGCAAAAAGCCCGCTGGCTTAAATGGAGAACACCTTAACTTCCTAAGGGCACCCCACTGGGAGGAGCTGGGGTGAGGGAGCCCAGGCTCCAGGGCTTGAAGGAGGAAGGGAGGCATGAGAGCGGCTGGGCTGGGCCTGCACACGGCAGGCCCACCACCCCACACCCGCTGTAGACCACCACCCCGGACTCCCCTATCTCCCATCAGCCCAATCCCAGCTATACCTGGGTCATCTTCCCTCTGACAGGGCCCCAAAGGGAAGGGGTTCCCTGATCTGGCCTGCAGGGCCCCTCTGACCAGCTGCCTCTCCTGTAGCTCAGCCCAACTCACCCTTTGCAGCCCCCTCTATTGCCCCCCCCCCCCCGCCCTCCCATTTCACTGCTTTACTTAGGGTCTTTGCACAGGTTATCTCCTTTGTCTGAAATGTCCTTTCTACCCCCATCCACTGTCCTTCACACCCTGACTCAAGCCTGCCCTGGGTACAGGGCCTTCCCAGGAGGAAGTCAACACCGAGCAGGAGCAGGGCGCCTGGGGGGCAGTTCCCGCTCCTGACTGCCCGGCCCCCTGCCCTACTTATCATTCCCAGGCTGAAGCAGCCCCAGCTGGTGGAGAAGTGCTTTGTTATAATTCATCTGCCCCAAGGGGGTGACTTTTTGCAACTCACACTTAAACTCAAATGAAGGCCCAGCCCCTGCCCCAGGCTGAGTGGCCCCTCCCCCCAGGGGTGGTCCTGCCCGGGGAAGGCTTCCTACACCTTCCAAAAGGAATTACTTTCCTGTGTTGTCAGAAACATCTCAAAGTCTATAGACACCCCCAAATTGCAGTCAGTTGGGCGTGGCATCACCTCCCCTCCCTCCAGATTGGCAACTGCAGGGGACTTTCCATCTCGAGCCTTCTCTCCTCCCAGGTCTGACAACTTTACAAATGTTTGTTAAGTGAATGAATGAATGTTGGGGGTGGGGCGCAAAATCCAAGAGCCAACTAACCACAGGAATGGCGGAATTTTCCGAGCTATGGCTGGGTGGCGGGTATGGAAGGTGGGTTCTTAGCTAGACTGGACTGGACAAGTTAGGCCAGGGTTAGGTTAGGCCAAAGCACCTTTCCTGGAATGCTGCTTTGCTGAGGCTCTCTCCTTGGACTGCTCCTTTGTTTCAACTTTCCATGGTCTGGGATCTCTCTCCCCCATTCCTTTCTTTCAGCAAACTCCTTCACATCCGCCAGGCAGCATAGGACACCCCCATCCCAATCCTCAAACACACATAAGGGAGAAAGGAAGGGATGAAGGAGAGTACATTTATCCAGCAACATCATTGTGCCGGACACAGCCATACTTGATTCCCCTGAGGCCTCCACAGACCCTGCTGGTCAAGCGCACAGGCCCCAGCCAGTGTGACCATCCTCCAGGCCTGGAGTGTCAGCCTGGGAAGCCTCACCTAGCTCCTCCCATTACCAAGCCACCCGGCCCCCACCTCCAAACTCAGCCATCACCCCAATTCTGACACCATTTCCTACTGCAGACCAGAAGGTTCTCTAGGACTCTGGCTTCAGAGCTCCAGGCCACAGGGTGGGGGCAGGCAGCCCTGCTTCAAGGCGAGCAGGCTGTGTCCCACCCGGGCTCTGGGAGCCACCACCCCCTCACCCTGGAGCCTGGTGCATCTTTCCTACCCTGTAGCTAAATGAACCCCAGCTCGGCAGGCAGGTGGTGCCAGGTGCCAGTTCCTTCCTACCAGCCCCATCCCCTGCATGTAACTGGGCCAGCTCTTGAGATTCCCAGAGCATGGCCCTGGGGGCCTTCCCACATTCCTTCATTCCTCCAACCTGAGTCAGGTGCCTTCCCTGAGCTGGGAACACACAGCACACAGACCTGGGCTAGAAGCTCCATCCCAGGATGGAGACTGACAGGTAAAGAGATCAATCAATGCAGCCTGCTAAAGGCTACACTGCTGTTTGCCAAGTCTGGGGTATGGGTGGGGAGGGGAAAGGGGACACACAAAATGGAGGGAGAGGTGAGGAAGATAAGATTCATTCTACTTCTGGGGCTATAATTCAGGAAAACCGTGTGGTCCAGGTGCCCCAAGGCTGGAATGCTGAATGGTTGTTTCCATGGAAACGCCACACACGCGCTCACACACACACAATCACAAACACAGGGCTTGGCTCTGCTGTAAAGCCAACTGTAGAGACTTCATAGGCTAAAAGAGATGAAGCAGAGGGTGGGGTTGGCATCCAACCTGCCATCTACGGGACTGCCTCTGTGAAATTTTGTTTCCTGCTCCTAAAACCAAATTAGAGATACACTTTTGAACACACTAGGATTCTCGAGGAGCTGGGGTCTGCCATACTGTTCTTGGGAGAGCTTCCAAGGTGGAGCTGAAGAACCTGCGCTGTGGGCTCTCCAGGTTATTTATTTACGTTTAGGTCTTGTACTTGGTTATGGATCATCGCCGTACTCATCCCCAAACTCTATGTCCCCTCTACCCCACCACTCATGATTTTGAGTCCCTGGACCCAGATACTATTTACTTGGGTGTGTGTGGTGTGAGCTCTCTCAATAGATCTGTGGCACACATGCAGCTTCAGACCTTACTTGTCACATGGGTAGCCATTTCCCTTGCGTGACTGAGACCTAGAGACTCTCACAGTATATGGCGCTCACCTCCTGGGGCTCCAGTGGGCTCAGCCCCAACCTCTTCTCCAGCTTGAAGGCCATTTCCAGCTTCTCAGCTGCTGCCTCCTCTGCCTGATGCTGTGGATGACAGCAGGGGCCTTGGGGTCACACAGGCCTGGGTTCAGACCCCAGCTTTGTAGCTCTATGCTTAGTAGCTGTGTGACCTGGGGCATGTTACATGATGTCGCTGACCTCGACTTTTTCAACAATTAAAAAGATTTAAGAAGAAAATGTAATGGGACCCTTAATAGAGTACCCAGCACAGAGTAGGTGTGCAGCAATTGTTACTTTGTTCCCATATTGTGACCTCAGTATATGACACCAGAATCTTCTTCCTCCCATACTGCTTATCTTCACTAATGGGGGCCACACCATTCCAAAGGCACAAGCCCTCTTCCATTCCTCTGCCCTAGACTAGGCTGCCGTCATCTCAACAACAGCTTTCTCCCTGGTCTCCCTTCCCATCCTCCCCCCTCCCAGTCCATTCTCTACAAAGGTGGAATGCTATAAAACAAATTCAGCTGGATCCCTGTCCAGCTAAACTGATCCTGCCTCTTAGTGTCTTCAATAACTAAGCCTCAGTTTACTTTTGAGCCTCCCTCCTTCTGCACCATCCCAGTCACCCCATGCTCCCACCATACAGAATCTCTCACTCTTCCTGAACCTACCAAGTACATTTTGCACATGCAGTTCCTTGTACTGTTCCCCACACCCATATCTGCTAGCTTTAAGGCCACTGCCTTTAGTGACGGCTTCCCCAGCCTCCCAGGTGGTTTTGGCATTGAGAGGCCACAGCACTTTGCACAGACGGTCCAGGCTCATGTCCCACCATGCACAGTGGTTGTTTCATGCATCTGTTATCCCTTCAGCTTCTGCATCTCTGTGCGTGACCACATGTTAGCACCAAGAACTTCAAGGATATCCAAAGCATGTTAAAGGTCAAACTGCTGCCTCTTCAGCCATCCAGGTCCAGTAAAAAACAACAAGAGGCAAGTTGGAATCAAGCCCATTGGGCTCGTTTTCCCAAAATGACAAAAGCAACCTCCTTTTCTACACGAAACTTCTGAGACTTTGGTCCCACCTGAGCCTTTCTGGCTTTTCACCAGCATTTCTGGGGACTCCCATAGGGCCCAGGGGCTCCCAGGTGGGGAAGGCGGGGCTATAGGTTCCAGGAAATCAGAAGATTAGTCAAGCCACACTCCCTTGGCAGCTGCAAGAACAGGTTTTCCCCAAGCCAAGGGACCAACTTGCAAGATCACCAATAACAACAAGTTCTTCTGCACCCAGCTCTGTGCTTGCCCAGGGGAGATGGAGCAGCAGAGCATCAACCTCTAAGGCTTGAATTAAGACAGGCCTGGGTTCAGGTCCTGGCTCTGACACAGACTAGCTGTTCAGCTCCCCAGAGCCTTAGTTTTCAGAGCTAGAAAAATGGGGAAGATTAACATATCTCAGAGAAAGGTTGTAAAGATTAAATGAGAGTTGATGAAATTCAAGGAGATAATACATTTTAAGGATCGAGAACAGAAGCTGGCAGTAGATGCTAAATAAAGGATGTCATCCCTCCACTCCAGTTCTTTGGGAGATAGATACTATGATGAATAAGGTTTAGTCCTTGCCAATAGCTCATAAAGCAATGGAAGGGGGAAATAAGAATTAAATCATACCCCATAAACATTTAGACAAGGTAAACAGTAACAGGCATGACAGGAAAAAGAGTTCCAGGAGCAATAAGAGGGAAAGGCAAGTCTGGGGCAGCCATTCATCCAACAATGATTGATACCATCCATGTGGCCAATCCAGGGCGAGGAGCTGGGGTAGGGGCTGGGGGCAGTGGACAGGAAGGAGTCCCACAGCAAGACAAATGAGGCACACTCCTGCATTTGGGCAGTTGACGGTCTGGTTTCAGAGAGGCTTTGGAAAATAACTATGATGAAAGTGAATGAAAGAGCTGAGTAATGCAGAAGGCATGGGAAGGGAAGGGAAGATGGATATGGGAACCACCAGGGTTGGAGAGAACGCTACTTTTAGGAGCTTTCATCCAATAGCAACAAAGGAATCTAGAAATGGGCTTGTCCCACCTCTGCTCAGACTCTCCTCCCACCGCAGCCCTTCTGACTTCTCCAGGCAGGAAGTGAGAACTTCGATGCTTCTATCCCTCAGCCTTGGGGACTTCCCACATGGAGTCATGCCCAGGGAAGGGTCTGGCCCTGAGCAGACAACTCACTAGTCCTTAAACACACTATGAACTTCAGAGTCCATGTTTTTGCTCGTGCTGTTCCTTCGGCCCACAATGCCTTTCCTTCTCCCCTATCCACTTCTCCACCCTTCCCTTCATCTCCCGTAACAACTCTCCTGAACTATTTAGCAAACTCATCCTACAAGGTCGCCTTCAAGTATCCTTTTACCCTTATCTTTTTTCCTGGCCCACCTACCCTCAGAAAAACTAACGGCCCCCCTTCTCAATGTTTCTGAAACTGGCTTTGCATACACCATCGAAACATGATAAAGTCCTGGTGTTTAACACCCCCACTAGGTTGGGAGAGCTCTGAGGGTCTGTGGCTGGCACTTAGTAGGTGCTCCATAAACAGGGCACCTGGGAAAGCTTTCGCCCCAAGCTCCCTATAGCTCAGGAATATGGCGGCATGGGTGTCAGCCTGGGAGCACAGAGGAAGCCTCCACCAGTCCCCTCAGGCACCTAACTTGTCAGCAGCCACCTGCCCTCGGTCTGAGAAGAGCCCCTCTGAGGGCTGGCCTCCCCCAGACCTTCCTGTCAATTTTCTGCCACCTCAGCTCCCCACTGCCCAGACCTTTGACTGGAGGATGAGTATTCCATCCAGCGTCCTGGGTCATCTGTCCCCTCTGGTGCCACTCTGAAAGGTCTGGACCAGGGCAGCTTGGGAGCAGAGGCAGTGTCCGCCTGGGGCGGGCTGGGGGGGGGGGCCGGCTCAGCCCAGACAGGCTGGAAGGGCGGGGAGGCCAGGCTGGAAGACAGACGTGTGGATTTGATAGCCAGACAGGCTGGGGTCTGGGCTGGGCAGTGAAGTAGCACAGCACATGGGAGGAAGGCACCCATGAATTCCCCGGGGCCTCGGGAGGGCCCTACATGCCTTTTGTGGAGCCCCACCTCTCCCACAAGTCTCTGAAATAGGGGGGCATCTGCCACCCCCTCAAATTTGGAGAAGCCCACTCTCCTGGCAGTGCCTCTTTGCAGACAGGCACCAGTGTCACTCCTTTGAGGAACCCTAGCACCTTGTAGGAGCCCAGCATCCAGTAGGCGCCCAGTGATGCTGACTGAACAGTTGCATACCTCACACTTATCTGGGCAGCCCTTCAGAGTTTGGGGCCTGATCACACCTTCCAGGCTCTATGAGAGGCTGCACAGGGACAATCAGCCCCAGTTACCTGGTGAGCAAACAGGCCCAGAGAGGACAGAAGGGCCACGATGGGGTTTAGCAGAGGCAGGATGCTGCCCGGGGCCCAGGCGCCTCCACCTGTCCTGACTTCTTGCATTCTCTAGCACGTGCTCAGTGAATATCCGCTACAGGCCAGGCCAAGAGATTTTCCTTGGTTGCCATCCCCCTCTGCTGCAGCCTGAGACCCCCAGCTCCTATTTGCGCCACTCCCACAAGGCTGTTTTCTTGCTGCCTGAATTTGGAGTTGAGATCCAGACCTGCTCGGCCCCTCCCTGAAGGGCAGGTTATTTCACCTCCCAGGGGTCATCCATAGGAGAAGGAAGTGTTCCAGTGCCAGAGTCAGACAGACCCAGCTTCCAAGGGGCAGGGGGCAGGCCCCTGCCTGGCCTGCACCTCCTATGGCTCCCTCTCAGGGTATTTGTGAGGAGTCAACCAGGTATGACCTGGAGGCACCAAAGGTGGACCGCAGCGTCCCAGCCCCCAGCTGGCTACCATAACGGCTCCTCGGCCTCAGCAGGGAGGCAGGGCTCCGCTTTGCCTCCACTGAGACACTGACAGATGTAAGAAGCAGATCAGCTCCCGCAGCCTAGCTGAAGTCGCAGGCAGCAGCCTAATTTTAGATTGAGCATCTGCTCTCGGGTCCCAAAGACGCAGCTCTGTCTGGGATTCGCTCCGTCTGGAATTGCCAGAGAAACAAATCCTGTTCTGTGGGCACAGATGCCAGTGAAGTCCATATCTGAGCTGGCCAGTGGGTCCCTGCCGTGGGAAGGCCCCTTTAGGAGCTGGGCCCCCTAAATGGTCTCTCACCTCACACCCAATGGCCACACATTCCTCATGGTGCCATCTTCAATTTCCACTCTGCCTTGTCAGAACACTGGTGCATCCAATGTGGATTTGCCTCAACCAGAATGGAAGGGCTCCTTGGACAGTGCTGACTCTTGCACCCATCTCCACACCCTCAGCTCCTAGCACAGGTCCTAAGATAAAAACTAGAGGAGCACAAAGGAAGGGTCATTGTTTGCAAATCTTCCTGGAAAGACTTCCTAGAGGAGGTGACTTCTGAGTTGGATGTTGAAGAGTGGGTAGGTGTTTATTAGTGGAAGAGACAGGAAAAGGACACCAAGGCAGGGGAAACAGATGAAGAAACAAAAACTTAAGAAAAATGGATGTAGCTCAGTGGGTGAGTGCCTGCCTCCCACATATGATGTCGTGGGTTCAATTTCTGTATCTCCTAAAAAAAAAAAAAGACTGCTTGGGAATGGCCTGAAGGGAGGGAGGGTGCAGAGAGTGTGGAGACTGTGTAGGGTGGGTGGGAGGTTGGGTGCTGTTGAGTTCCAGGCTAAGGAGATGGGCTGGTGTCTGCTGGTGATGAGAGATGAGTCTGTGCAGAGGCCTTCAGACTGAGTCCTTCCAGGTGGGAAGGACTCAGGTGCCCCAGTCTTGCAGAGCAGCCTTCCTGTCTGTCCTTCCTGGCTGGCCTGGTCCTTCAAGGGCTGCCCCTTCCCTCCCTGACTTCCACCTCAGTGCAGGCCCATTACTGCGTCCACGCTCCTGGGCCCCATGGTCACCTGGTCCTTGCCTTGGCTCTCAATTCCCATGAGAAGTATCCCCCTTCACCCTCTGGTCTCAGCTTCTCTGCCCTGACACTGCTTTCTCAGATTCCTCAAGAATGGCCCTGCCCCGTGGGTCATGGTGAAGGCTCCATTTATGGAGGGCAGACTTTGATCTCTGGGTTAGGGCTTCTCACACATCATCTTGCTTACTTCTCCCAACAACCTTCAAGATGTTTATTATTGCTCCCATTTCACAGGTGTGGAAAGGTGGGTTCGGTGAGGTTAACTTGCCCTTGACCACATGCCCGGAAGCGGTGGAGTTGGTCTACAGACCCCAGCCTGTCCACTCTTCCTCTCCCACCGGCGTCCCCCAGCCCTGAGGGCAGGACCCCAGTGGCTGGTGCCCAGAGCAGAGGAATCAAGGCCTCTGGCCAGCTTTGGTGGGAAGTGGGGAAACTGGAAGAGGACAAGGCCTGGCCCAGGGACCCTGTCTTGATGCTCTTGAGAAAGAAGGAGTTAAAAACTTATGTAAAGGGATTTGCAAATAGATCCTACAAAACAACATTTGGATGATTTAAATGTTAAGGAATCAGAACCATATGGATTAAATGTCCCTGACGTTATGTATGGTTTTAAAAATTAGAAGGAAATGTACTGGGAACACACACACATATAAAATATGTAAGGCCAAACCACATTTTTAGCTTTGTGGACATGGAGTTATTTGAAAAATACGACCCAGCATTCATCCAGCTTCTCCCAGGCTGGCCCCCCTCCCCCTCCCCAGCCTTTGTCTTTCTCCCCCACCAAATGGGGATCGGCTCCCTCCCCAGGGACCCAGCCAGAGAAAGACTTCCCAGAACTGCACGCTTGCTGCTCTAACCACAGGAGAGTTGGAGCTGGGTCAGGAACGGCTGGGGTTTCTCAGATGGGTGGTCTCAGGTGGAAGGGGATAGCGAGAGAATTTGAGTTTCCCAAGAGGGCCTTTTAAGCTCTTTCAAGAGTAGATACTGAATAGCTTGAGGGAGGCAGACACTTTTCAGGTCTAGCACTTTTCAGTTCATAAATTGCTTTTGTACCCCACTCAATTTCCCCAGCAACCTGGGGCAGAAAGGGGTATTGCCCTCACTTCACAGGAGGGGAAGCTGAGGCTCAGAGGGGCAGGGTCTCTGCACAGCAAGCAGAACCAGAGCCTAGATTTCTGATCACACGGCCTCAGTTTCTCCCATCCCAGCCTCAGTTTCTTACTAAGAGGCCGCAGGTGTCCACTTTCTTTCATTCTGAGAGTTTACAAAAAAATAAATAGAAATGATTGAGTGACCTCCTCAATGTGGACGGTTTATCTGGCAGGGTGGTTTGAGGATTCCTGATATACAAATAAATCGGTTTTGCTGTGACTCTTAAGTTGCACGTGGTGTTGAGCTAGGGGAGAGAGAGTAATTCTCACTTTGGGAAAATCCAGACTATGAGAAATTGCCTGGCCAAGTCCTGATGGGGAAGAGAAAGGATGAGAACTCAGAGTCACTGCGTGCCGGGAGGCAGGTTGCACGCCAGACGCAGTAAGCCCTCGCCCCAGCCTCTGTGGAAGGTGGAGTAGTCTTTCTTCTACAGAGACAGAAACACAGCCCAGAGACCTGAGGGATGTTCTCAAGAGCACACAGCTGTGTTTCTAACACAGGTCCCTCTGGCTCTTAAGCCAGGGCACTTTCCCTAAACTGGGCTGGCTGCGGCTTAGCCAGAAGCAGGGTTATAAGGGGAATTAAATGCGGCCCCAGAGGGGGCTGGCACCATGGGTGTCAGTCTCTCCACAGTGGCTAGGCCAGGGCCTGACATTTGTTAAATGATCATTAAATAAATCTCTGCTCAAAGAGGAAAGGGGTATCCAGGAGCCGTTACTCTCTCCCTTCTCTTTTCTCTCTCCCTCACTCTTGCTGTTGCTTTGTGGACAAAAATGGGGCCTTCACACTGAAGTATCTGTCCTGATGGCATTTCATCCTGTGCAAAGGGACCCAAGCTTTTAGCTTGCCCAGGGCTCTCTGGGTCCTGAGCTTGGGATATTTCGAGGACACAGACATTCTCAGGGCAGAAACCAGGGAGATGAGGAGAAAAGGGGCCACAGGAAAGGGGAGGAGAGGGTGAGAGATGCCGCTGCCAAGCTCCCAGCTCGAAATTCCCTCCCGCCCCGAACCCAGGACTACTCCAGAGAACTGGCCGCTCTGACCACCGATGTGTTTCTTATAATGGCCTATTCTAATCCTCATATAGGGGTCAGATTGTCATCTGTCAACTCAGGTACCTCTGAGCAGTGCCTTTGCCTGCAGCCTTTCCCAACAAAAGGGTCCATGGTCAAGTCCGATGGGGAGACACTGCCTACTCTGCAGAGCTCTTGGAGATTCCCACTGTCCTCTGCAGGTGAAAAGCCCCCAGAGGGGCTGGTAAGGAAAACACTTACTGGAACAGAACAAGAACTTTCCCCTGCTGCCAGTACAGTCTTCATCCTCTGTACCCAATTTTCAGGCACACAGAATTCTTAGGGGAGCAGGCACGAGTGGCCAAGAAAATCACTCTGAAGCATACTTCTGGCTTCTGATTTACAGAACCCATCCTTCTATGGGTGTCCCTTCTCCCCCACCAGTACCCCAGACCACCTCTACCCAGACTTTACATCCCCATGGGCCCCAAGCTTGTCCTGCTTAAATCCTTACAGCCGCTTCCTACTGCTCTTAAGATAAGGACCAAACTTCTTCCGGTGGGCTCCAACCCTTCCTGCCCACCCCGCCTGCCTCCTCTTCCTCTCCTTCCACTTGAGTCACAGGGCCCTTCTTCAATCCTGCTTTGCCTCAGGGCCTTCACGCAGGCTGTGCCCGTGGCCTGGAATGATCTTCCTGTATATTCCTTCCTTATCTCCCTAACTCCTTTCTAACCTGTGGATTTCATCTTGATTGTCTCTTCCTTAGGGAAGCCCTCCTCGGTCCCCCTCCCGCCATTATATACTCTTACAGGACCGCCCATCTTCTCTTTAGAGTCCATCAATTATCAAAATTTGTAACATCATTTTTTTGTGACTCATTTTTTTGTCCAATGACTAGGTTCCCTTACTGAAATATAAGCTGCGTGATTAGGGGAACCCACGGCAGTGGCTGGTCCCCAGCGGGCTCTGCCTCAGTGCTGAGCTTTGTCATCAGAACCCTGATCACACTGCAACGTTATTACTGATGCGCTGTCTGCATGCAGCCCGTGGAGCCCTGAGAAGGCAAGAAGAGTGTATCATTCATCTGTGAATTCCCTGCACCTGGCTTAGGCTGAGGCTCACCCTCAGCATGCAATAAAAGCCTAGAGGAGGCTAAAGTGGGTAGGAATTTTGGGTGAGTCAACACGAGCGACACAAGGTCTCAAGTTCTGCTGCTGACTGTGAGGAGCTGCTCCAGGTTCTGCCCACGTGGCCCAGCTTGGATCCAGGTAATGTCCCGGAGCCTAAGGGATACCGAGAGTCCTGGGGACTGGGGACAGCTGGGGAACTGCCAATGGGCAGGTAAAGTCAAATAGCACCCAACACCCCCTTCCCCCCCAGCAGCTCTGTCATTCAGGTTTTCCCAGCATTTCCCAAAAGACCTGGGGTGGGGCCAGAGATGCCTGGAAAGGTCACTGTCACCTTAATTTCCACCCCGAGCAGGGTGAGGGAAAAGGACTACGGACTCAGACTCCAGCCTGGAGGGTCTCAGAAATTCATTGTCAGAGCATTAACAAGGTGGCCTAAAGCTCCTGAACCTCAGTTTTCTCATCTGTAATACTGAAGGGATGAGTCATTAGAAAATGACTTATATCACATTATCATCGACTCAGCTTTTCCGCCAGTCCCAGGGTAACGGACAGCATTGCTTTTTGTCTGACCAGTATTCCCTCTTTGCTTTTTTCAGGTAATAGTATCTTGGCAAACTGTACTCTCCAGCTCCAAACACGATTCGTCCAGGGCTGCCCATCACAGAACCCCACCACCCTGACCACAGTAGTGCGCAGGCTACCTACCCCCCGTCTGGCCAATCACAATAGCCCATTGGTCCAGTAGTGGGCAGCTGACCTAAGCTGAAGCCACTAGTGAACAACTCTGGGGTTTTGCACCCTGTAACAGCTGGGAGGAAAGAATTCTTTCCATCTGGGGTCACTAGCTAGGATGGTGATGGCCAGGGGCCATCAGGGACCCATGGCCCTGCTCTACCCCCTGCAGCCACTTGGCTATGCTGTGTGGAGGCAGAAGCCAAAGGCAGCAGATGAGACTGATATCAACACAAAAAGGAGCAAAAGTGAGAAGTGTAAGGAAAATCAGCGTCTGATAAGAGTCTGATACCTGCTGATATCACACCGGCTCCTGCATCTAGCCACGCCTGAGATCCAGCCACTGGTCCATCCCAGTAAAATGAGACAAGTGAGTCAAAACACAAGCTTGCTCTGTCTCACTCTGATTTTTCTTAAACCAGGTGCAATTTAGTTGTCCCTTGCATCTGAGAGAATACTGCCTCATACACCCAAGTTGCAAAGTCATCCCACAGTACTAAATAATCTCTGGAAGGACAGTGGTAATGAAAATGAACATGCACTGAGTCTTGCATTAGTCTAACACACCTCACATGAATTATCATGTCTAATCCTCAAGACAAGCCTACAAGGTCACAGATAAATATAATGGTGTGAGGGAAGACAAGGAACACTAGAACAGGACATTAAGGACCTGAGCTCAAAGCTTGGCTTGGCCACTCACTACCTCTGTGATGTCCAGCTGGTTTCTTAACTACTCTGGGCTCCCTTTTCCTCCTTTATAAAATGGGGTAATGACAGCTGCCTCAAATGCTGCCATGAGGGTGATGAGACAAAATAGGCGAAAGAACCTAGCAGAGCTCCTGGCTAAGAGAGTCTTAATAAATCTAAAAGTCTTTTCTAGAAAGATAGTTCTATACGTTGTGTTTCTAAGAATTAGCGCTGGCCTTGGGTAAAAGGAGAGGAATGTGTGACTACCTCCCAACTAAAATTCAATATCCAGTTCATGTCCAACGCTGGCTAGGCAACTGCGGATCTCCAGTGGAGTGAGGTGGACTGAATGGGTCTGTTTCCAGATGGGCCTCAGCTGCTTCCAGACTCCCCTGGACAGTGTTGAAAGGATGGGCCAGGATTCTGCCAAGGTTGAACCTGACCCTGAGTCGCCATCTAATGGATTGTTGGTTTTGCTGGGGTGAGGCGAGGGCGTGCCCCTCTGTGCTGGGCTGTCTAGGAAGTTGGACAGTCTGTGTTGCCTTCCAAAGAGAAAACTGCTGCTCTGAATAAATATTTTGGTTTCATTTTGTGATGTGGCTGTGGAGGAGAGTTCCATGGAGTATGGCGTGCAAGGCAATTCGCATCCGTTGTTTACTCTCTGCGATCTCCACAGCCTCTTCCTGGCAGGCCTCTGTGTCTGCTGCACTCCTGGGCCATTGGGACCTGGAGGCTCCACTCCAGAGAAAGCCTGGGCAGCACAGCCCCTTCATCGAGGCCTGATTGCGACAATCCATTAAGCAGCTGGCCACCAGACCCATGGGGCCTCCCCACACCCCAGCTCAACCTTGGCCTCCTTAGTTAGTCCTGGACAAGGCTGCTCCCACCGACTAGGGGAGGCTGTAATTAGTTGAGCTGCTCTCAGCCCAGGGATCAGAATTCCTGCAGGCCTGAAGAAGCTGCCTTGCCTTTTTCCTCTTCCCACGGGTGGCTTCCTGCTTCCACTCCTCACTATCCACCAGCCTCTTTGCTGGAGGCACAGCCACACAAAGGCACTATTCAGTCTGAGCAGGACCACTATTTCCTACCCATCAGAGTAAGCTCTTGAGAGAGACCCATCGCCCTGGTGCCTGAAGGCCCAGACCTCCAGGTTACAGTTCCTGAGATGACTGCCCTACCTCCTTCAGGCCAGGTGCCCCATGCTGCCAGGACTCCCTGTGCCCCACTTTTGAACTGGCTCAGATCACAACAGCCCTCCAGCCAAGAGGCCAAACCTAATCCCAAAGAGGAGGTAGTTTGAGGTGGGGGCCTCAAGCATGCTGCCAAGCAGGCTCACCCAGATTTCCCAGGAGAGATGGTGGATAAGAGGGAGCAGGTTCTGATAATCAAGACAAAGAAACAGCAAAAAATCTGGTGATGTTTCTAGGCATGGGATTCTGTGTTTGTAGAATGGGACCATGGATGAGAAGAAGATATTCCCCCATGGATGGACCACGTGGATCCTGGGTAAAGGAAGCTCACATCATGAATGGGCATTTTGGAATGTTAATGACCCTTGTTGTAGGGGCAGAGGCTGGGCAAACTTAGTTCATTCCCCCATTGTTTTTCCCCCAAGTCACTCCTCAAGTTCTTTGACCTTGCATTCACTTCTGTTGGATCTTAGAGTTTCTATGATGCGGGCCATCTGGGCCCAAGTTTGATGGGTGAGGAGCTGAAGTTCCAGGAGGCTAAGGTCCATGGTCAGAATCACAGAACAGGATGAGGCAGAAATGGGAGTTGAACTCATTGGTCCAAACCCAAGTCCAGGAGGTCACAGCTGATTTTGGAAGTAACAAAGGCAGATCCTATTTTCTCATCTGGATGCCTGGGACTCTTTTGCCTGTACCTGCAATGGAAGCTCCTGGTTCTTCCCCAATCCTCTGCCAGCAGTCTTGAGACCAGATGCATGCACTGGGGTGGTGGTGGAGAGCTCGTGGCAGAGGTGAGAGGACTGTCCTTGTGCTTGGAATGGAGGGAAGCTGAAGGCTCCACTGGCACCATGTGGACCAGGAACCTCAGTCCTTCCCCCCAAGCTGTATTAGTCAGCCAAAGGGGTGCTGATGAAAAATATCAGAAATGGGTTGGTTTTTATAAAGTGTATTTATTTAGGGTAGGAGCTTACAGATACCAGGCCATAAACTGGTTACTTCCCTCACCAAAGTCTATTTTCACATGTTGGAGCAAGATGGCTGTCAATGTCTGCGAGGGTTCGGGCTTCCTGGGTTCCTCTGGGCTCAGCTCCTCTGTTTTCTCCACAAGGTCCGCTTTAGACTATCAGGCAAATGGCTCTGTCTCTTTCCCTGGGGCTCCAGCTTAAGACTTCAGCATCAAACTCCAACATCAAAACTCCAACATTAAGAACCCTCAACTCTGTCTTTTGCCATGCTTTTTATCTGTGAGTCCCCACCCACCAAGGGTGGATACTCAACAACCTAATAACATGGTCCAATCAAAGCCCTAATCATAATTTAATCATGCCCAGGTTCAGACCAGATTACAAACATAATCCAATATCTATTTTTGGAATTCATAGCTATGTCAAACTGCTACACAGCCCAACCAATCACTGAGCTCATCCTTCCCATGTGTGGGAGGATGTGGGAAACCCAGGCCCAGCTTGTTCTGCTCAGGGTCCAGCACCTGACTGACCCCACAGCTGCTCCCTCCATGGGCTGGACCCTGTGCCCCATACCCTCAAGCATCCAAATCTGGATCCTGCCATGAAGGGGAGCTCAGCCAGGACTGCTGAGCCCCTTCTAAGAGACACTCTCATACCCAAAGCATACACCGGTCCCCTGGGCAGTCCACCCTGGCCCAGGCAGCCAAGGCTATCACACAGTCATTTCTCTGTGGGCCATTTTGGGGACCAAGCTGCTGGGATCCCTAGTTGGCATCAGGATTGAGCATGTCCAAGGTGGCAAAGGGGTCACTGTGGCCTTGCCACACACTCTAAGTCCCCTGTCCCTTCCAAGTCTAACTCCAGAGTTAGTGAAACTCTGGTTTCACTTAGAGTGCCGAAAGAATGTGAAGGATCAGGGACATTACCCTGGAACACAATTTCCAGGGTCTTAGCCTCATCACAGAGTACAGAGCGGCCTGGCTCAGACTAAAGTCCCAAATCAATATTCCAAACTGTTTCGCCTTGGACTGACTGACGGACGGGCTGTCTCAGTCCCAGCCTGTGGAGAAGGATCGTCTTTTCAACTGGTGCTGATGATACAATTCACCTTCTGCCCAGAATGGCTCTGTGCCACCTGATTCTCATGGTGGCTCCCAACCCCCTGGAGGGCATCCCAAATCTCTTAAAGACCGTACGTGGAGTACAAACCGAAAAGAAGAAACACCTCATGGAAGCGTGCCTTTTATGGAAATAATCACAGTTGCCAATTATTGCTCACTTACTATGTGCCAAGCTCTAGGCTAAGCACTCCCCAAGTACTTAAACTCCACAATAATAATTCTAGGAAGCAGCGCTAATATTATTCCCACTTTCCAGATGGGGATGCTGAGGCTCAAAGCCTGCTTTGCTCCAAAGCCCTCATCATTTCCCAGAAGCCTATTTTTTCAGTGGGCTTCAAGAGTTTTCCCCGGGGGCCCAGGGTTGTCTCACAGTTGGTGTTAAAGGCCCCATGCTCTTTCCCCAGCAAGTTGTCCTGAGTGTGCCCAGCATGCTGCAGGCAGTGGTCAGTTTATGAGCTGTGGAAGACAAGGCTACTGGCACTGCCTTCTCCCATGGCGACAGAGCACAGACATCTTCTGAGCTGGCAGGTGCACAGCTGGCCTGTGCCACTCCCCACAAACACACCAGTCTCCAGAGACCACACTCAGGATAAGCAGGTGCTTCAACTGGCTGCAGGGACTGGAGTGTGGTCTGAGCCGGGAGAGAGACCATGTGCCCAGAGGCAGGCAAGTTCTCTTGCCCCCACCTTGTGACAGATGTGCCCCCTCCCCTAAAGTGGACTGCCTGCCCCTGCTTGGATGCTCCTTCTGACTACCTGCAAATCCTGGTTCATTTACAGATCTGCTCGGAGCTCACTTCTGGGAACGGTGAAGCCCTGCTCAGACACATCCCTCCCCATCAGATGCTCTCCCCTGCCCTGGCTATTACTTAATCAAGGGAGCTCAGCCTCCACCAGCCAGGCTTTGAATGCAAAATCCCTTTCCCAGAGGCCTCAGGGATATAATTGTGCCAGCCTGGCCCTCCTCCTTTGCAGCGTCCTCTTGGTCTCTCTCCTGCACACACACAGACACATGCAGGCACACATACTTACATACCCTGGCATAGGGGAGCAGCTGAGTTCACCTCTTCACTCCATGCTGTTGGCCCTGCCCAGTGGCCTACATGCTTTGTGCTCCATGGGAACTACACTGCCCTGGTTGATTCAGGCCCCAGCACCCTGGGGTCTGACCACCTCTCAGGCTGGGTTAGGGACCCTCCACTAGCTCTCTGTGTTCACTGTACCACTGTGGATGTGTCTATTCCTCTACCAGACTGTGAGCACCTTGATTTGGTCCCAGGGACCAAATCTTTTCCCCTTGATCCCAGCACCTGACCCAGCCTGGCCCTGAGTGGGCACTGGGAGGTGCTGATGGAATGGGTGAGTGACTCCAGAGACATGTGCTAGTGAACACCCAAAGACTGGGGTCTCAGGGAGGTCTGCAAAAGCAGCCTTCCAGACTTCCCAGGAGCCTCACAAAATGTTAGCTTTGGAAAGACCTGAGAAGTGAACACATTCTTCAGAGAGGAAACTGAAACCTGGCAGAGGAGAGGGGCTGCCTAAAGGGAGGCAGAACCCATTAGTGGCAGAGCCAGGAACTCAGAGCAACCTGAGCACATGTCACTATAACGCTGCCTCCAAACCTCAGGAACAGGCTTCAGAAGCACACGCTGGTTAGCTCTGGAAAGTTCAGTTCCATCCCTTCCAACAGATGTTTTTTTTTTTAATTTTTAAAATTTATTTTAATGACGCTTTAGTTTACATAAATGCTACATCAAAAATACAGGGGAGACAAGTGCAGTGGCAAAGACCAAAAAAGAAGGAAGGTCCAACAATGAGCCCTTGATACTAATGACTATGCCTATAAGCCTGTGCACCTGAAATAAGAATAAGGCCTAGAGCTGCAGGGTGCCTAAGAGTTACCTCCTGAGAGCCTCCGTGTTGCTCAAGTGTGGCCAGTCTCAAAGCCAAACTCAGCATGTAAATGTGTTGCCTTCCCCCCAGCGTGGGACATGACTCCTGGGGATGAGCCTCCCTGGCGCCAAGGGATTACTACCAAGTACCAGCTGATGATGTAACTAGAAAATGACCTTGAATAAAATGGTCAACTCGGACCAGCAGAATATCTCAGTCTTCATATAATACCAGGAGTTAAAAATGCTTTTTGACCTGAATAAAAGGGGGAAATGGAAAGGACAAATGAGTTTATATGGATATGAGTCTCCAAAGAGTCGGGAGGTTATCAGAGGGGTTGCCCTTATGCACACCTGAGCAGAGTCCCAGAGACAGATAAAGTAGATACAACCCCAGGTATTCGTTCTTCTGAGGGCTACAGAGACCCACAGGTTCTATGGTCATGGCAGATGGAGTTCAGTGCCATGTCAGTTGGCCCTACTTTGGAGTTTGTGTTTCTGTGTGATGGAGCTGGACTCAGATGTGATCTTTGTCCATAAGCCTCTCCTGTTACTTTTACCGGATCTGTAGTTGGTGCTGGGGTTTAGTGTATACCCAGGGGACCTGAATCTCTGGACTGACCATGTGATAGCCAGGCCCTGAGCCTCAATAGACTTGCAACTCCTATACTCTGGTTTATTGGACTTACCCCACTCAGCTAACATGGAGGTGAAGAAGGTCAACCACCACACCAGGGAGCCAAGAGTGCCTACAACTGAAAGCAGGAGAATTGCATCCAGCATCCATGTGGACTCTAAGCCCCCTCTTGATATAGATGTGGAGTGGACACAACCATTCTAAGGTCCATGGGATGGAGGAATAGAGTATGGATTAAAGTGGACTTACTGATATTCTATTCATGAACATTGTGATTAGTAATCGAAGAAAATGTGGCATTGGTGTGGAGAAAGTGGCCATGGTGGCTGCTGGGGGTAGGGAGTAGGAGGAAGAGATGTGATGTGAGGGCATTTTTGGAACTTGGAGTTGTCCTGGTTGATGCTGCAGGGACAGTTACCAGACATTGTATGTCCTCCCATGGCCCACTGGGTGGACTGTGGGAGAGTGTGGGCTATGGTGTGGACCATTGACCATGAGGCGCAGCAGTGCTCAGAGATGTATTCACCAAATGCAATGTCTCATGATGATGGAGGAGGTTGTTGTTATGGGGGAGGAGTGGGGTGAGGTGAGTGGGGGGTATATGGGGACATATATGTAACATTAAAAAAACAAATAAAGACAAAAAAAATACAGGGGAGGGAGCAGATGTGGCTCAAGAAGTTGAGCACCCACCTTCCACATGGGAGGGCCCGGGTTTAGTTCCCGGTGCCTCCTAAAGAAAACAAAACAAAACAAAACAAACAATAAGCAGACCGTGACAAGGGAGCAAACAGAGGGAGCCATCTCAGGGGGTACACTTGAAAAAATATATATATAGGGGATTCCTTCCAACAGATGATGATGGAGCAGCCACCATCTTCCAGGCTCTGGGCTCAGCCTGGGAACACAACTGCCACCAAACACAATCCTGGTGCTCAAGGAGCTGAGCAGACATGTACCCAAGGAGCTGTAAAGTGGGATGAAAAGGAAATCACAGACATATGCGCAGAGTTCAGGGGGGTTCCAAGGGAGATGGGAGAGGTCAGGGAAAATATCTTGGAGGAAGTGACATCCAAAGTGGATATTTAGTGAGAATTTATAAGGAGGACAAAATTGGAGATAAGAAAAGAGGGGAAGTGGTGGTCCAGATAAAGAGAAATGTGCAAAGACACAAAAACATGAAATGACACAGCAAGACAGGGAACTACACAAGCCAAGAGGAGAGGCTGAAACCCCGAGAACAGGAAGCAACCTGCACTTTGAGGCTGGTGCAGGAGGCAAAGCCAGACCAGGAAGGGTCTTGAAAGCCACATCAAGCCAACTGGACTCCAACTTGTAGGTGGAGCCTTATGTTCTGGAGTCCCTGTGTCCTATAGCCTTCCTCCGTAGTACTCTCCCACTCACAGAGAGGTAGAAAGCACAGACGGATGCCTTAACAGCCACTCTATTAGCTACCCAGGTAACGCCCAGATCTAAACCACTGACATCCTTAGATCTTAGAGCTGGTGTTGTCGGATGCTAAGAATTGATCATTGCAGAAATGAATCCATGTTAACTTCAGAAGATGCTGTCATTGGGGGTAAGTCTTGTCAATCGGTTTGGAACTCTGTATTGCAAAAACAGCTTCTCTTGGGTATGAATGAATGAAAGGATTATTGCATGGCTCAGGGCTAGAAGTGGCCATTGTTAGAAGCTGGGAGAAAGTCCAAATTGGCTGTGCATTTTTCACAAGGTTATACCTGCACCTAGAATGACTGGAGCATCTGTTAGAGGACCCTCACCAAAGTCCAGTACTCAGTGAAAACTCAGGCACACAGAGTAGAGGGGGCTGGATTGAGGATGGTGCTGAATGTCCAAGAATATGCCTAAATTAGAAGAGGCTTAGGATTGGAGGCAGCCCTTCACGGAGGCTGCCCTTCGAGGCCAGCCCCTTTCCAGCCACTTGGAGGGTTTGCCCCTCCACTGACTTCCTGGTCCTACCACCTGTGGGTGACCATCAGGACCCTTGTAAGAACTTAGCAAGTTGCATGGCAGCCCAGGGTGTTTCTCTAGAGCCAAGGCAACTATTAAATCCTAACTGGTTACCAGCCGAGTGGACATTTGTCTTAAATTGTCTTCCAGGAAGCACTGCCCTCTGAAAAGCCCTTAGAATGACCTCAGAGACCGAACACAAACGTGGAAACTGAGCCCAGGCAAGGGGAAGTGGCTGACCACGGGTCATGAAGTGGAGGGGTGGGGGAGTGTGCTCCTCGTGCTCCACCTCACCGCCCTGACTTCCTGGAGGTGACTCAGCGAGACAGTCGACGCAGGAAGGAAGTGGGAAAGGGAAGCCCAGCCTGCTAGATCCCAGGTCACCACATTTTCAGTCCAAAGCCACCAACCACCTTGGCCACACAGCTCTGCCTGGTGCTCATGACCTTCCAGCCCTGCCTTCCCAAGGCCACAGCTGCTGACCATTTCCTCCAGGGCCAGGCTCATGTGGCCTCTCCAGGGTCCCCCAGGACTCCCTACTTACGCTCCCATGGTGCTTCTCTCTTGCTGGGGCCAGCGGGTCACCTCCCTAAATCTGGCAAGTAGCCAAGTCTCGGTAGGCCAAAGGTTCGTAAATGAAATGGGATGAGGCCTAGTTATAACCTCGTGCTTAATCACAAGGGCTCTGGAGCCAGTTTCCAGTTTTCATTATCGCTGGCTGTGGGTACTTCAGTAACCTCTCTGCAACTCAGCTTCCTTCATCTGTACAACGAGGTAGGAGTATCTACTTTGTAGGGTGCTTGGGGGATTAAATGAGACAACACACATGAAGCCTGCCACAATTTAAGCGCTTAATTAGCACTGGCTCTTCACTTACTTTTATGTCTGCATGCATCATTTCATTTAATTCTCACAACAACCCTACAAAGTAGTATCATTATTCTCATTTAACTGATGAGAAATCAGAAGGTCAGGGAGGTGATGCTATTTGTGGAGGGCACACAGCCAGTGGTTTTAACCTGGTCAAGTCTGACTGCAGAGCCCAAGCATTTCCCATCAGCTACAGAACCTTCTCCTGCTACCATGTGATCACATGCCCGCTTTCACCCTGCGTGCTGCATACTTGCGTGGGTAGGGCCTCTGTTCCCTCGCCCTGGGTTCTAGTTCTGGCTCTGCCTCTTCCCAGGAGCAAGACTTAGAGTCTCAGAGGTTCAGCTGTTCCATCTATACAATGGAAAATTGGAACCACCCTCCTTCACAGAGGCAAAAATGAGAGGGCAGGTGTGAAGCAGCTGAGCAAACTGCCGTGTGCTGCTTACATGCAAGGAGCTGCTCCTGAACCCAGGACTACTCTTGGGATTGGGATTGGTGCAGCCTGAAGCTCAGGGATCCAGGAGAACCAAGGCCTGTGGAAGCATCTGTCTAAGCACCACAGGAAATGCCGGGACCTCCCTTAGTCCAGGGGCTTTCCAAATGCTGAGAGCAGGTCTCTGAAAGCAAAGAGTTGGTGGGGAGGTGTGTGTGTGTGTGAGTGTGAGTGTGTGTGAGGGGGTACATACAAGCCTTTGCTTCCTTGCCTGTTTCCTCCCCTGGACTGTAACTTCCTTAAGGCTCACAGCACATACCTTGCATGGACAGCCGTCTGCTCCCAGTCCAGCACACCAGGCCCCCGATGGCTCACCAAGTGCACTGTGCTGCTTCGCCCCATGCCCAGCTCCAGCAACCACTTCTGAGGCCTCCCTGACTCCCCAGGGAGAAGGACCGTCCTCAGGTCCACACCTCATTTATCATATTTCCAGTTTCCATCTGGAATTCTTTTGTGGAGCAAGGTGAGGGATAGACTAAATAACTACACTTGAACATTTTGGCTTTTTGCCCCTTTCTTTTGCTGGGCTCTAAGTTCCCTAAAGGCATGCTGTGTCTTACTCATCTCTGTAATTCTCAATAGCCAGTACAGGGCACTCTGGGGGTTTGCAGTGTGGGCCTTTTTCGATCTGTGCAGTCAGGGCCTGCCTCGCAGTCTCCCCATACTCCCCGTACCCCCCGGGCTGGGCCGGTGTTAGAACGGTGCATGACAGGGAGAGGAAGGGCACCAACAGCCTTTGCTATGGGCACACCAAGAGACCACTGCATATGGAGGTGGCCTCAAGTTGTGGCCGTCCTGATGCCTTCTGGGCTTACTCTTGAGTTCTGGGCCACTTTTTTCAAAGCGTGAAATCACCGTTTAAGGAATCTCTAGAAAGTGAGTGTTGGCAAGATACCTAACGGGGTGGAGGGGAGGAGTAGGAATCCATCAAAAGCCTCCTCAAGTTGTCTTCTCCTTTACTTTGCTTCTCATATGTTTACATACCTGGCCACTTCCAGGACATATTAAACCCTGGCCAGGAGACAGCTGGATCATGAGGGTTTGCTGTCAACCTTTAACTATTTACTGAGTCCATGCACAAATCCAGCCTCTCACCCGGCTCAAGAAACCCTGTGCGAAGGCTGTATTGAAATTTTCCAGGGTTAGAAGAGACAGAGAACAGAGGTTTCTGAGTCCTCAGAACTCAGGAAGTGATTCCAATTGTTCTGAGTCTCGTATTCTTATCTGTGAAAAGGGAGAATAAAATTTGTCTTGCAGAGTTATTACAAGATCACATGAGATTATAATACATAAAAACAACTAGTCCAGAGCATAGTAAGAATTGACTCATTCACTGCACAAATAGTCATTTAGCATCTATTCTTCTGGGCACTAGGGACATGTCAGTGAATAACATATAGACAGAGGTGTGTTAGATGGTAGTGGGTGTTATCAAGTGGAACACAATATGGCAGTTCCTCAAAAAGTTAAATATGGAACTACCATATGACATAGCAATTCCACTTCTAGGTATATACCCAAAGAAAATGAAAACAGGGTCTCAGCTAGATACTTGCACACCAATATTTATACCAGTGTTATTTACAATAGCCAAAAAGTGGAAACAACCCAAATGTCCATCAACAAATGAATGGATAAACAAAACATGGTACATACACAAAATGGAATATTGTTCAGCCATGAGAAAGAATGACATTTGGAGACATGCCGCAACATGAATGAACCTTGAGAACATGATGCTCGGGGAAATAATCAAGGCACATAAGGACACAGAGCATGTGATGTCATTTATAAGAGATGACCAGAAATAAGAAATAGCAAATTCGCAGAGACAGAAAGCAGATCAGAGGTTAATGGGGGTGGGGGAAGGGGGGGTCTTGGGAGGAAAAGAACCCCATATAGGTGCACTTAAATCCACAAGTTAAATAATCTCATTCCTCATTTGGAAATTTCAAAGGGACTTTTTTTTTTTTTTACTTAAACAATAAACCTTTATTATCTCATGGTTTCTGTGGGTCAGCGATCTGGGACTAGTTTGCTGGCATAAAATCTTAAAACAAAAACAAACCAAGTTGTCTAAGCAGAACTACTAGACCTGGAAGAACTTCTGTCCTCAGCATAACTAAGACGGAAGGGAAAACACTACCTCTCTAGGAACTCTTAATACCAACAGGATTGGTGAACTCCAGTGCCAAGAAAAACAATTAAAATAGTACTTTAAATAATAAAATTAAATAATGGTGAAGGAAGGGAGGGAGGGAGGAAGGCAGGAAGGAAGGATAGGAAGACAGGGAAATGGGAAAGGGAACGGGGCGGTGACAGTGGGAGGTATTGCAATTTTAAACGGGGTCCCAAGAAGGCATCACTAAGAAGGGGGTATATAAGTAAGGACCTGAAGGAAGAGAGGGACTGAGCAATTGTACAATGTTTCCCAGCAGAGGAAACAGCTCTGCGAAGGCGCTGAGGTCAGAGTTTGGGAAACAATACAGAGGCCAGAGGATATAGGCTCTGAGAAGTCATTGTGAGCTACATCACTGGGGCTATGAAGGCAATTATATGACTTAACGGCTTTTATTCATAGGCAGCCACTAGCAGCTTTTTCAACCAAGGGTTGATACAACTTGATTTTTGTAGCTGCTCAATAAATTTTAGCTTCCCCTTCCCTTCCCAGCTGCATTCAACACCTAGACCTCAGCAACTCCAGCTCTTTCCTTTTTTCATATTTATTCCAGCCTTCTAATCTACCCACACCAGGAGGGCATCCTCACTTTCACCAAGCACGGACTGGAACGGGGCCTCCTCGAGAGGCTGTGGTAAGGAAGAGAGAGAAGCAAAGCAGGGGCTCCCACCCATCCCGTGATGCTCATAGGCAGTGGCTCAGCTGCAGTTTAAGCTCACGGGGCGCCCGTCCATGCTGGGGAAACGGGCAGGGGCCCCAGTGCCATTTTATCCTCTGAGACAGCTTGGTGCAGAATTTAGGATTTCACTAGGCCCTCCTTCACCGTGTTTGTCTACTGAAAGGTGGGTCATTTGTTTTAAAGTGAAACAATTCCCATCTCCATCCATGCTTCTTGACCTTTTTGGGGTAAACTGCCCCTTTGAGTATCTGGTGAAAGCTATCAGCTCTTGCCTCAGAAAACATCCATGGGACACATACTTATTTCTTCATAATTCCACGGGCTTCACAGATCCCCAGAAACTCAGTGAAGAAACTATTATTTATGCCAACGATTCCCCAGTCTCTACCTCCAGATGAATGAATGAATGAATGAATGAATGAATGAATAAAGTAATGGACAAATGGAGAATAAAGAGGCTGCATGCAGATGGAAGAATGACAGGGATGAACTAGACAGACGGATGCATTTCCTCGGGGCACCAGGATTCTCCCTGGAGCCTCCTGAAGCCTCCAAAGAAGCCAGCTGGAATGTCACGTGAGGTCAGGCCTTGCTCGCTGGGTGTCCTCCAGATGGCTGAAGCGGATCTCCTCAAGAACCATCCATGCTCTCATTTAACTCCTTTGAGTGACCATCTTTCTAAAAGGCATCACACATTTTCCTGACTTCTCAGGGTGTCCTGAACCAAGAAGGACCTTTTCTGGGTGACTCTGTAGCAACAATATGAATATGAATGCAGACTTATAAAAGCCAGGAATATTTTTCCTATTATTTAGCTGTGCCTGTTGAGGCCCTGGGCTGCTTACATCAGTCCACGCCCATCTCAGGGCTCCTGCAGGGACCCAGGTATCCCACCTCCCTATTCATCTTATTTTTTGTTCTGTCTCCTGAGAAGCTTGAATGAATTATAAGCTCAAGTTAAAATTTTAGCTTCAGCTCACACCTCTCACTGTTAAGTTTTTACAACATAATCCTGTTTCCTTCCAATCACTGCTCTAATTTACAGCATAGGGAAACCTCCAGATGTGGCTGGTTAGGGAGGATCTTTGCCCAAACGTTCTTTGGATAGAGTGCAGCCTTCACAGCCCCAGAGACGTGGCTCCTCTGCCTCTCTTGCTTCTTCTCTGATCATTTTACCTCCTCCTCAGCTCCCACACTCAGCCTCCCTGGGCCAGGCGTTCCCCAAACGGACCTGCTGCTTCCCACCTCAGTGCTTTGCACGTGCTGCGCCTGCCTGCCGCCTGGAACAGAGGTGCCCACCTGCTTGTTTTACAAGAGAGCTCACCTCTCAGCTCGCACCTCACCTCCCAACCTCCCCAGAGAGAACCCTGTGTCCTCACCTCAACTACAGCACTTACTACATTGTACTTCCAACTTCTCATTTTGAATCTCTTTTTTTGGGCGGGGAGGGGAGAACAAAGTGAAAGCTTAAATACACTCCACAATTATTTATTGATGTTTCATTTCAGGGACTGTGTTTCCCCAGTAAACAGCACTGGGCACAGACTGAGGTTTCAGAATATTTGTGAATACCTTTCCTTTGTAGGGTTCTCTTCTCTTGACCCATACAGCTGGGTTCTCTGTGGCAACCTCTCCCACTGCTGTTAGGGTCCTGCCTCTGTCCTTTGCTTCAAATCTGCTAGGAACCTGTCAAGACTGTGTGTAAAGTATGAGGAAATGAGCACTGAGGGACTCTCTCAGGAGTAAAGGAACCAACTTATGTCTTAGGACGTTGTACCTCAAGTTATGGCTGCTCTGATGCATTTGTGCTTTCTGGGATCTGGGTGAGTGAGGTCACTGGATGGGAAACCTCCTCTGGCAAGTTGTCATAGTAACCATGACTTTCACTTTCATGCAAGAGAGTCCCTGACAGGAAAACACACCGAGAGGTGGGGGAGGAGTGGTGGGAATCTGTCAAAAGCTCAGGACATTGTCCTCCCTTACCCCTTCCTTTGCCTCTTACCGGTTTACATGCTCAAGGTAGATGCCATTATGGGTGGGCATCTGAGTAGAAGCTGCTTAAAATAGCCACCCAACTATTTCAGGGAGCAGATGAATATGCACGAAGCTATTTTAGAAAAGATGTCCCTGGCCCAGCCAATCCAAACTCCATCCTTTCTTTTGGAAGCGCCAAGAGCAGCTGAATGGGACCTTTCTTCGTTTTTTCCACTGGGTGGGGATCTGACACCCCAGTGTATGTTGGTCTTGCCGCCCTGTCAACTCGGCCTCCTGATCCTGTGGTCACAGACGCTCATGGCCGGACAGCTCGACCTTCCAGAGTCCTCTGGTGCTTTGCAGCCTTCAGCTGTGCTACAACCCAGGCTGTGTTGGCCTTTAGGGGCTCAGAATGTTAGGTAGTCCCATTGGGTTGTTCATTTATTCATTCAATACACTCTTATTGAGAGACAGCATTTGTAGGATTGTGTTGGGTGCTGGGAACACAAGCTCATTAAAGGGGCTAGAGACAAGTGAGTGAAGAGAATGGCCAGAGGCACCAAAATAGAGCGGGGCATGGGGTGCTGGCAGATCAGGGGAAGGAGCCCTTGCTTTTCCCTAATGGCCTGAGAAAGAAGATGGCTTTTAAGGTGAGCCTGGGGGATAGTCAGAGGGCCCATGAAGTGTAAGAAAGAATGGCAGGCTCAGGAGGGAAGAGTGGTTGGGTGGGGCTAGGGCCGGGATGGCCTGGAGGGAGGAGGCTAGAAAAGAAGAGAGTCAGGCCCCGCAGGGCCTAAGTGCTGGGCTGGAGACGCCCCCTCCGAGCCCACAGGGCCTGATGTACCCTTCTTACTGCCCTCAATCTAGACTGGAAGCGCTTTGGGGTCAGGGGCCTGGTCAGATCCTCGTGGGCATCCCCAGAGCTCAGGGCAGGCTAGGTACTAAGCAGGCACTCACAGAACATTGGTTGAAAAAATGGACTCTGCAGCCAGACTGCTGGGGTTCAAATCTAGGCTCTAACTCTTACTAGACGTGACCATGGGCAAGTTATCTGACCTCTCTTTGTCTCAGTTTTCTCATCTGTAAAATGGGACAATAAATGGTACCTATCTTTCAGAGCTTTTTTTTAAAATATTTATTTATTTATTTATTTATTTCTTACCCCTTACCCCCCGCCCCGGTTGTCTGCTCTCTGTGTCTATTTGCTGGGTCTTCTTCTTTGTCCGCTTCTGTTGTTGTCAGCAGCATGGGAATCTGTGTTTCTTTTTGTTGCGTCATCTTGTTGTGTCAGCTCTCTGTGTGTGCAGCGCCATTCCTGGGCAGGCTGCACTTTCTTTCGTGCTGGGCGGCTCTCCTTATGGGTGCACTCCTTGCGTGTGGTGCTCGCCTACGTGGGGGCACCCCTGCATGGCAGGTCACTCCTTGCGCCCATTAGCGCTGCGCATGGGCCAGCTCCATACGGGTCAAGGAGGCCCGGGGTTTGAACCGCGGACCTCCCATGTGGTAGATGGACGCCCTAACCACTGGGCAAAGTCCACTTCCCATTACAGAGCTTTTTGATGAGAAGTATGAGGATTAATATATGTAAAAGGCTTAGAACTCTGCGTGGCACCTAGTAAGCACTATATGAAAATGTTAGCTGTTTTTATTATTCGAAAGAGTCTGGATTTTATCTTTACAATGGAATGCCATCAGTGACAAGCTTTACTGTTTCTAAAATATAAAGAACTTTGTTTTGACTGACTATAATCATACCTGTCCACTCTAAAAAGTTTAAGATTAGGAAAAAGGAAAAATATCACTTTAAATCCTGACTCTGAGATAATGACCAATTACATGACCATCTTTCTAGATCCTCTTTTAGATACACAGATGTACAACTTTATGCAGCTGGGAATATACTTACCACACGCTTATGACACTGGTTTTTAACATACACTATGTTTGTTATTATATTTTAACATACAGTAATATGCCAAAGGCATCTTTCCACGTCCATTATTATAGGTTGGCTGCATTCCTATGTAAATCCATTCAATTATTTAACTAGTCATCCCCTATAGATGGACATCTGGGTTTTCCCATTGTTTATTATTATCAACAATGTTATGATGAACATTCTTAGTGGTAAAAATAAAATAACAAAATCACTAACACACATTCGGCCTTTACTAGGGGCCCAGACCTCTGCTAAAAATTTCGTATTATTCACTTAAGCCTCACAACACGTTTTTGAAGGTGGGACTGTTATTATGCCCGCTTCACAGATGAGGATTCTGATGCTTACAGATATGAACTAAATTTTCCAGGGTCACAGAGTGGAAAACCAGGTTTCTCTGACCTCGGATTCCACATCCTTAATCAAAGTGCTCTGCTGTCTTACCCGTAAAACTGTGGGCACTATTTCATTGTGTCCTGAGGATATCTGTTTTGAAGAAGACTCCTGAGATGAAGGGTATGAATATTTTAAAATGTTGGTACATAGTGTTAAATCTTCCCTGAAAAATGTGTATCAATTCACAATGTGCTTGATCATACCTGTTTCCCAATCCTCATCTCCTAAAGCATCCTTGTTCTTTGAAATAGGCCACAAAAGTACACCTTGATTCTTTAATGTGCATCTTTTGACTACTGATGACTAGTCTTCAAATACTTATTATCCTGTATTTCATCCTTTTTGAATTGCTGGGTCATATCTTCTGCCCATTTTTCTACTGAGAATTTGTCTTTACTTCATTTATAAGAGCTCCTTGTATATCACCGTGATATTAAACCTTTGTCCATCATTCACATGTTGGAAATAATTTTCCTAGTTTATCATCCTCTAACCTTGATTACTGTGGGGTGTTTTTTTGTACATGTATGGTTATTTTTTGCCCATAGATTTTAAAATTATTTTCTTTTATGGCTTTTGGATTTGGGTTTATACTTAAGAAGGCATTCCCCCATCCCAAGACGATAAAAATATCCCCTCATTGTTTTTCTTCTAGTATGTTTATGGTTTCATGTTTCTGTTACCCTGGGATTTATTTTGGTACAAGGACTGAGGTATGGATCTAGTTTTATTATGTGTGTGTGTGTTTTCCACAAATAGTTAGGTGGTTGTCTTTATAACAGGTTAGGAATCATCTGTCTTTTCATTTCTAATTCTAAATGCCATGATTTCATATAATAAATTCTCATGTACAATTATATCTTTTCTAGGCTCTCTGTTCTAGTCCATTGAGCCACAGGTCTATTCCTTTACCAACACTTCATTTTTCTAGGCTATTACTCCATGTCTTTTTTTTTTAAGGGGCACTTTATAATCATTTTATATAAAACTTTTGTTGGGATTTTGATTGGGATTTCACTTAATTTATAGATCAATTAATAATACCATCTGAAGTTTATTCTTGGATAATTTATACCTTTAATTCTTTGGAGAATGAGGTTGTTTTTCCTTTTTGCTTTGTAATGGGCTCATTTTGGCACCACCTTCTTCAGGGAACATTTTCCAACCAACCTTGAGTAAATGATAAACCCCTCCCCCAACACTGTGTCTTTCCCATGTGACTTCTTGTTTTTTCAACTCTGAATTACAATTATTGGTTAGACTGTCAGCTCCTTGACGGCACAGTCACTGCTTGGCTTGTTTGTGTATCTCCTGCCACACCTGGCAGATGGTCAAGGCCCTGGAGATAATTGTAGAATGAATGAATGAACAAACTAATGAAAGACATCCTCCTGGGACTCTGACTGTGAAGTGAAATGCACCTACTAGAAAATCTACTTTTCCATGGACTTTCAAAACAAGATATTTGTCCTTGGCTACAACCCCAGGAATATGTTAGAATCAGAGAAGTGGTTCACTGCTATACTGATATGTCATGTGCAACATGCCCCAGTGCCTTTCCCCAGAGCTCACCACCCCCACCCAGCAGTCGAGCATTTCTCAGGCAGGCTTTCAGGTCTGAGAGCCCTGCAGGTGAAGGAACCTAGGCATTCACTGAGCACCTACCCCTGGGCTAGACTTTTTTAAAAGTCCCATAAAATACAACAGCCCTGGAAGGTTGGTATCGCTAATCACCAGTCTTATGTCACAGATAAGGAGATAGGGACTGAGGCTCAGAGAAAAGGAGGCTTTAGCTATAAGGGGGAAGGACTGGATGAGGCTGTGGGACTCTCAAGGCCTCTTCTCTTCAATAATGACATCAGGTTCTGGGGTCCTGGAGGATTATGGGGAGAGGAATCCTATAAGGAGGTGAAGACCAAGGGTCTTACTCTGGGGCCTAGCTAAGCCAAGAGCATTCCTAGAAAACGTAAACCTTAGCCCAGAGTGGCCCATGATGCCTATGAATTGTTCCTGAAGACCACTGGACTTGCATCCAAGGAGCAACTGTCAGGGAAGGAAACCTACGACACAGACTGTATTGTCACCACGGGACTGGGGATTGGGAAGGGAGCCGGGGTCTTTGGCACACATGTGGGTGTGCCCCGTCTTCCTCCTCCCAGCCTGCACAAGAGCAGAGCTTCTTGACCTGTCCTGCAATTACCTTTCAGGAGTCCAGTCAAGCAGCTACCTTCTCACTAGGCCTGCAGCTGCTGGGCAGGCCTCAGCTTATTTGTAAGCCTGGATTCAAGCTTAGGTTTCTTATGAAGGACTGCAGGCTGGGGACATGCTTGACAAAGTGCCTGGCCCAGTGCAGGCCTCAGGGACATGGAAGTGGAGCTCCCTTCTAGTCAAAAGACAAATCGTAAGGAAATTTCTCCAGCCCTATGTAAGTGCCACACTAGAGACACCAGGTACTGAGAGGGCCCAGACGGGGATGAGTCAGCAGGATGCAGGCTGTAGGGGTTGGGTGGCTGGCAAAGGCATGTGAGCCTGATGCTGGGGAAAAGGGGGAGACTTTTTTGAAGCAAGAGGCTCCCGTGACTAGATCTGTGCTTTAGAAATAGGTCAACTTGTTATGTTTATTTCCAATAAACATGTATGATTTTTTAAGGTGAAAATTAAAGTATTTCCATTTTGGAAAAAACAATACCAAACATAAGGAATCAGAGCAGGAGCGTATGACCCTGGGGAGCTCCCCACCTATATGGTGCCGATGAATGAAGTGAGAGAGACCCACATTCACGTTGAAGTCCCGTCCACCAACTTGCAAATGACTTCCCCATCTCAATCTCAGTTTCCTTGTCTGTAAAATGGGAATACTGTCACCTAACATACACAGCTCTCATGAGGTCAAAATGAGACATAAAAGGACACAGATGGTCACAGTGTCATTATTCACAATTGCCAAAAGATGGAAGCAACCCAAGTGTCTATTAACCAATGAATGGATAAAATGTGGTATATACACACAATGGAATATTATTCAGCCGTGAAAAGGAATGAAGTTCTGATACATGCAACAAATGGATAAACCTTGAAGACCTCATGTTGGGTAAAATAAGCCAGACACAAAAGGACAAATATTGTATGATCTCACTGATATGAAATAATTAGAATAAACAAACTCATGGAGACAGAATCTAGCATATAGGTTACCAGGGAATGGGGTAGGGTAGGAAATAGGGAGTTAAGGCTTAAAATGTATAGTTTCTATTTGGGATGATGGAAAAGTTTTGGTGATGGACGGTGGTGATGGTAGTACAACCTTATGAACATAATAAATATAATAAATGGCACTGAATTATATATTGAATGTGGTTAAAAGGGGGAAATTGTAGGATGTATATATGTTACTAGAATACAAATATTTTTTAAAAATCCATGGAACTGCACAACACAATGAATGCTAAGTTAAACCATGGACTATATTTACTAGTACGATTACAAAACTGTGCTTTCATCAATTGCAACAAAAGTGCCACACCAATGCAAGGTGTTAATAAGAGGGTGGTATATGGAAAATCCTGCATTTTATGCATAATTGTTCTGCAAACCCACAACTACTCTAATTTTTTTTAAGTGAAAAAGAAAGGACATTGTACATTGTACATACTTGACAAAATGTGAAGCTTTAAAGTGAGGCTCCAGAAGGTTCTGTACACACACCTGAGGACATTTCAAACACCCCAAAGCCCTGCAAACGCCACCACCCAGCAATTTCTCAGGAAGTCTCTCTCAGCTGTTCCAGCTCAAATCAAAGCCTGTCCTGTAAAAACACAGCCCAGTCCAGAGAAGCAATCGCCCGTGTGTCTGGTGGGCCACCTGCCCGCCAGGTCCGGCCTGCTGGGCCATGAACATCAACAACGGCCCTTTCCTGGTGGGAGAAGGAACAGGGAGCCGGCTTGTTCTCCGAGAGCAGAGTGCTGGCGGGTGACGAGGAACATTTTAAGGTGGGACGCTTCTTCCTGCGCAGTTGGCAGCTGTCTACATAAGGCGTCCATTATGTGCAGACCCTGAGGCCAATGGGCCTGGCTGGAGAAGCTAAGCTAAAATTAGTGTGAAATGTGCACCCGCCAGACGCACAGAATATGCGAAGGTCGGATGCCTCCAGCTGCCCACGCAGGAATGGAGGAGACGGGCACCAAGCAGCTGTGGCAGCTGTTGCCTCCAGTTCCTCCAAGGAACCGCCCAGAGGCCTGGTTCCATAGCCCAAATAGCCCAGCTCAAGTTACAAGACAGAATGCAGGGCATAATCCCAAATATACATATATATATATTTTAAAAACCTGTGTATGTGCCTAGAAATGGTGGGAGAGGAATTTCCTAAATATCCCAGACGCCATCTCAGTCACAAATGTGACTTTTCTTTTCCTGCACTTTCCAAAACTTTCTCAATAAACTCATACTACTTTTGTAATCAGAAGTACATGCAATAAATGATAGTGTAAATTGTATGATTATATTAAGTATAATCTAATGTACATATTAAATTCACAAAGATTAGATTGCACACATTTACAGGTATATAATGCACATGTATTTACACATACCTAGGCCAGTGCTGTTGGCAGCTTTGAACCCTAGAGTGTTAAGGCTGGCTAAGCATTAAGGAACAACATGCTCCCATCCCTCATTTAATGGAGGAAACTGAGGCCCCAGGAGCAAAGCAGGAAGCTGAGAAACTGCTTTTCACCAAGCCTGGGGCTGTATTGGAGTTTCCCACACTTTGCCCCATTTAATTCTGTAATTTTTATTCCCCTTTTATGGAGATGGAAACTGAGGTGCAGAAAAGTGAACCAACTCACCCAAAGAGCACCCAGCTAGGAAGCCACCGAGCTAAAGCTCCACCCCAGCTTTTCCGCCCCAGCCCAGGGAGCTTGAAAAAAAGGATGATCTTTGAAAACCTGTTCCCCGAAGCTCAAACATTCAGAAAGCAATCGCTTGCAGGAGCAAGTTTGGAATTGTCTTTCCTGAGCCCTCTTGGGTGGCCAACAGTCTCCCAGCCTCTGGGAGCTTGTGATCTCGTTGCCAGATCTGTGCGTGGAAGCCCTTGAGGGAGAGGGAACAGGGCTGAGGAAAGCAGGTGACAAATCGTGATGTGGAGACACACAGGGCACTATGGCCTTCTTTCCCCGGGTGGGCCAGGGCGGGCGGGGAGGGTATGCAGGGGAAGGCGGGCAGGTGCCAGGTCTGTGGGATGGGGCAGGCCAGCCCCTGACCTCTCCGTGCTGTGCCCACACCATCCCTGGCCAGCTCCGTGGCAATCCCAGGGGCCCTGGCCTCCAGGCCCTTGCGCCTGGGGCTCCTCTGCCTGGAACACCTGTCCCCATTCTCCACCCCAACTCTTTCAGGGCCCAAATCAGTTGTGCATTTGTGCGTTCCTGTTCTTAAACAAATTTTTATTGAGTGCCTACTCTGTGCTAGAGTAAGACAGACGTGATCCTGACCCTGGTGGTGCCTACAGTGCCTTCAGAGAGGCTAGGCAGGGCCATCAGAGCATGGCCTCCGAGGCCAGGCTGCCTGGGCTCCAAGTTGTGTGTTACTCAGCCTCTCTGGGCCTCAGTTTTCCTCATCTGAAAAAGAGGTTAACAGCCTCTACCTCCTAGAGTGATTGTGATGCTAGAGTGACAAATATGCAGAAAGCTCCTAGAATAGTCTGGCACATAGTGAGCACTCAGTAATCACTAGCTATTTGAATTATTCCTTTCATTTAGTCTGGTTCAGAGATTCCTTATGATGCACCCCTGTTCCTGCCTACGGCTAAGTTAGCTGCTCCCTCCTCTACAGTCCCATAGCACTTTGAATACCCTTCCATTGGAGCATCTGTGGTTCTGCAGCACAGGCATTTGGGGACCTGTCAGCCTCCCTGTCTGTACTGTGGGGCAGGGACTGAGTTTTATTCATTTCTTCCCAGCCCCCAGCACAAACGCAGTAATGTCTTCAGGGCTAGTTCAGAGTTTGCAGTTATCACCACTTGCTCTCAGCCCCAAGCCTAAGAAGTTCCCCATGGCCTTGGATTAGAGTTGGCCATCTGGTCTCACCACGGGGTTCATCAGTGTTCCTCTGAAAATGTGGGTCCCAAGGCAGGGTATGTATGACCCTCCTGATGGCATCTGAGCTGACACGGGGGCTGGATATTAAGCTTCCCTGGATGCTTCTCCTGGACTGCCAGTCAAGTAATCATAAATGCCAACTACTGACATTCTGGCCCCACCATCCTCCCACCTCTGCACCCAACACACCACAGGTTCCCATGGCTATGCCTGCGCACCTGCTGGTTCCTCTGCTTGGAATGTGCCCCTCTGCCTTTGTGCGCACTTCCTGATCTGACAAATTCCTATTAATCTTTCCAGGGCCAGCTCACATATACTCTCCTCTATAATGCTTACCCCAATCACAGCCCCCTACAGAATTTATTACTCCCTTTCTCTGACATGTCTCTCTTTCTCTCTCTCTCTACTTTAGGATCTCTATGTACCATTTTTAGGAGGTACCATGTATTGAATCCAGGGCCTCTGATGTGGGAAGGAGGCACTCAACCACTTCGGCTACATCTTCTTCCCCATTTCTGTCTCTTGCACGTGCTTCCACCACTACCCTTGATCACAGTACATTATTATTCTTCTGTTTACATGTCCCTTCTGGAGAAGGGACCATCTTATTCCTGCCCATGTGCCAAGTGTCTAGTGTCTACCTACTTGCAGTACAAAGAGGGTGTCAGGAAAGTTCTGTTAAATTAAATTTTCAAAGAAAAGCCAAGTGAATTGCCCTGTCTTCCTGTTAGGGCACATGTGCTAACTGCTCATGCCACCCCTGGAACCACAAACATGCAGGTGTTTCTAGGCCACCACTTGCTGCACAGTCGGGATCTGAGTTGGTGGGAGCAGCAGGGCTTCCTGCCACTTAGGAGAAGGGGTTTCTAGATGAGGACCCTGAGGCTCAGACCAGTTAGACTCTCCCCCAGAGAGTGACAGGACAGGCCTGGAGTCCAGCTCTCTCAGCGCCAGAGCCTGCTCTTTCTACTACCCCATGAGACAACAGATGTAAAAGTGTTTTGAGCTCTGCCAAGAGAGGAAACTGTAAAGCTATAAAATTGCCAAGTGTTTCCTACCACACAGACAATGACTGGACGGCAGGAGCCACCTTGTTATTATTTGGTGAGGAGGAAAAGGTTGAAAGGGGACTTACTAATGGAGTTGATGCCTTAAAGGGTCACTCCCTGTTGTTTTTCAGGGGCAGAAGGAGAAGAGGAGAGCTGGAGCAGGCAGGAGGCCAAATAGCCCTGCTACCGCCAATGGATTCTCAGCCTCTTGGGAGACTGGAAGGATTGCAGTGGGGTTCCTGAGCTGTGAGCCTCCCAGGCCAAGACAGTTCAGCAAGGGAGTTCTGCCCCGGCCTGCTGCTCAGTCCAGCAGGTTTTACCCTAAGCTCTTCTGGTAGAGAGAGGGCCTCTGCCCCGTCCCCAGATGCCTCAATCAGCACCATGGAGCTGACCTTCTCCCTTCTCTTTCCTTATGGATTCAGCCCGGATCCTTGACCTGGCATTCAGAGTCCTACCTCATTTCCACCCACTCCTCCTTTTGTGCCTTGTGCCCTAGTCACTCTGCCGTTGTACTTGCTGCCCCCTCAGTCTACGAAAACCTTTCTTCTATACCTGGTGAACTTCTACTTGTCCCTCAAAGCCCACTTCACATGGTGCATTTCAGGTTACGTCTTCCCTGCCTGAACATCCCTCCTGCCTGAACAGATTTTGCTGTACTGTCACTATTTGTCCATCTCCTCCATCAGACTGGAAACTACTGATTGAGAGCAACAGCATGTTTTATTCATCTGTGCCTCAATGCCCAGCATAGAGAATAGGGCACTGAAGGCAACAAAATAGGTCCAGATGATCAGGTCCTGCCTCAGTTTCCCTACATAGAATTTTTACTCCCAAGGACTTCTACAGCTTAGTCCGGAAATGATCAAGACACGGCCTCTGCTTTCAAAGGATTCATTGTGGTGGGGAAGAGAACTTGGAAACCAATGATAAAACCCAGGGAGGTATAAGTGATGAGAGAAAGACGTATCGTGAGGCAGGGGCCCCAGGGAAAGCACCCTTGCCTAGTTATGGCTGGCTGAGTGGTCAGGGGAGGCTCACCAGAGAAGGACACCTGGGAGCTAAGATGTAAGGTCCAGAGTTATTCACTGGTCTGGAAAAAAGGGCAGAGAGAGAGAGGCCAAAGGAAGAACAGGGGTGAACGCAAAGAAGTGCAAAATGTTGCTCTATTCTGGGACTTTGGCAGGGAAGGGGGCAGGGTGTGTGTGTGTATGTGTGTGTGTGTTGGAGGGGAAAGCAGGAGGGGGAGATGGGTCTGGTGAGGGGCAGGGCTAGAGCACAGAGGATCCCTCCAGGTCCAGCCCACCCACTTTTAGCTCCCTCCAACTTCCCAGCCTCTCCACACCCCCCAAGCTCCCAGCATGCTTTGCAGCTGAGCCAACCAAGCAATGTCATGGGCCTCAGGAGCCTCCTGGGCCAGGTCTCCAGGCTGAGGAGGCAGGTGTGGGCGGATACTCTCACGCCCACCCTCCAACCACCTAGAGGCTGGATGGCCCTTCTCCCCTGGAGCTCAGGCCTCCTGGGCCCCTGAGGAGGCATTGATTCTGGCCAGGCTCAGGCAGGGGCTTGCAGGCAGGTCTGGAAGAGGGTGTTGACGCCCCCGAGCTCACTGCTGCTGTACACCTTGGCGGGTCTCAATTGAGCCTGCAAGTCTGAGTGTGGCCTGGCGGTGGGGGTAGCCTCCAACTGCCCACAGCTCCAATTGCTAGACAGATGGCCTACTGCCTGCCCTCTAGGCCAGTTCTCCTAAACCGAGCCTCCCAGCCTGCCCTGTATGCCCTCCTGTCTAACGGGGCCTCACTGTTGGGTTAGCCTGGTCTCTGACCCTGCTTTGCCCCTCACCTGGTCCTTGCACTCTGCATTCCATGGTGGGTCCTGCCCTGCTCTCAGCATGAGATGGCAGCCTCTAGTGACCTTGGCGTGCTGCCCAGGAGAGGGCAGGCATGGGCCTGGTGATGGGCAGTGTCGAGTTTGACTTCAAACTGGCCCTTGCACCAGATGTACACACATGAACCCTTGGCACATCCACAGGCCAGCCCAGGCACTCCACGGGGAGCATTTGAACAGAAGACTGAGTCCAGTCGGAGGGAAATGGCATACAACTGCAGCGCCGTCCCCTGCCCCCACTCCATCCTGTGACCTTGGACAGAGCCTCGAACCTTGGCTTGAGGCCTTCCCAGTTCACCGAGTCCCACTCGCTCACTTTGCAGACAAGGAAACAGAGCCCCAGAAAGGAAGGTAGACGCTGGAGATTTTCCTGAGCAGTAACAGCAGAAGTGGGGTCAGAAGCAGTTTCTTGGCTTCCCTCCCAGGGCTCTCCCTCCCTGTATGCCGCTGCTTACAGGAATGCCAGCTGTGGGACTCTGGATGTTTGGGTGGCTTTTTCCTGAAGTGTCGGGACAATGTGGGGCCCTGTCCTTCTGTCCAAGGTTGAGGCGATCCCCACCTACTTCCTGGCCACACAACATGGCCCAGTGGCCTTTGGGCTGGGCTGAAATTGCTCTCTGTCCAGTGGTGTAGGAGAGAGAAGGGAGGAGTTTACCTGCTAAAAGCCAGCTGTAGTCTCATGGCCGAGATGTGGCAGAGATTTCTAAGAGCTTGGAGGACTGTAGCTGGAAGGAGGCCTGTGGGAAGTAGAGAACGTGAGAATATTACACCATTGCCATCTGTCAACTTTCATGTGAGTTTGAAAAATGCATCCAAAAATGGTGAGACAGCCTCACTGAGAACAGACTGCCAGCCAAGTCCCAGCTACAACCCTTTTCCCCAACAAGGTCATCGCAAGGTCAAGACCAAGTTCTCGGGAATACAACCAGTGCCTCACAACTCACTGACAGAGCTAGAAGTCGAGAAGGCACCAGTCCCTGCTGCGCCCCAGGCCTTCTATTCCTGCTCTTGGCCTGAGGAACTCCCACTGTCCAGCACTCTTCAGGGGAAATGTACCTCCTCCTGGGCTCCCTGAACACAGTCCACCATCATCCATCCATTATTTCTTCCCTTAGCCATTCATTCATGCATACAACAGCATCAGGGGAAGACTATTAGATGAGGTCATTGAGAATGACAGCTCAGGTCTGCTAAGAAAGTCACCTGCAGACCCAGGACAAATGCCACAGGCTCCCTGTCTCCAGGTGGTAGCTTCCTCCTCCTCTGAGCGACTGTGCCAGACACTTGCCTAGCACTTTAAAGATGCTAGGCAGGATGGCATGGTGCTTCCCAGCCATTGTCAGCACAAGGACCCTTTTTGGTGTACAAGTATTTCTCAAAACTCCTCCTGATGGTAACTGTAACTTAGTATCCTCTTGTTTGGAAAACAAACAAGCCACACTACAAGAGTTACAATGAACATAAAGCTTTCCCATTAACTTGTATTGAGTAATCACAATACCACCACATATTTTGAAATATGCTTAAGGCTTTGGCTTTGGTTCCTTGGAGATTCAATTATTCAATATTCATTTGACAAATACTCCTAGAGCATCTCTGAGATGCTCGGCCCCATGGCCCACAGGTTAGGGTTCCCACTCGAGTGGGAAGAACTCTGCAGCGAGGCGTGCCTAAGCTCAAGGCCAGAGCACACTGGATCCTCAGGGTAAAATGGGGGCGGTAATGCTGCCATCAGCAGGTTGTTGGGAAGATCAATGAGATTGTAGAAAGCACCCAGGTCAGGGTCTGAAACAAAGCAGATGCTCAATAAATGGGCACCAGAGGATGACAAGTAGCATCACCATCATCAAAACCAGCATCATTGCCATCGTCATCACTGCCACCACATCGACAGCTGCACCACCACCATCACCTGCTCCCCTTCTCTTCCTGGACCCTGGGAGGCCTGCTCCTGCCTCTCGGAGAATGCAGAGGCTTCCCTCTTACATTAGAGTTATTTATATCCACAACTTCTTCCCTCTCAGGTTCATGGCCAGCTCCACAGCTTCAGAGTTGTGTGAATTTGAACATAAACCTGTCTGAATCTGCTTCCTCATATGTAAAATGGGGGCAAAACTTTCAGTCATTCACATAATTGTTGTAATAACTAAATGAAAGAATGTATATAAAAACTGAGCACAACACCTGGCATGTGGTAAGTGCTCAAAAATTGCTAGTTATTACTGTTACCATTATTATTAGATTTTCCTCCTAGCCTGTGAGCCCCTGAGGGCAGAAACCATTCCAAATTCATCTCTGCCACCCCCGAAGCATAGCACAAGGCCTATCTCAGCACAGGCCTTAATGAATGGTTGCCAGGACAGTCTTGGAGGCACACACAAAATCAGATGTGAAATAACTCAAGGGACAGGAGCATGGGACACGGCCAAGGATAAAGAGTCTTGTTGGGGCCCTGTAAAACCCCAACAGATCTCCTGCAGGAGGCCACTTGTCACCCAGGGAGTCAATCCAAGGGCCTGCTAGGACCATTCATTCATTCACTCATCAAACTGACACCTAATTTTCACTTCAGTCCAATAGCAAACCCTTGCCCAATTCTTTTTTTTTTTTCTTCCTATTTTGAATCTCTTTTCCATCTGCTACCTCATTTAGTCTCCACAAAAATTCTTGGAGGCAGATAGAATAGGTACTGACAATCCATTTTGTAAATAAAGAGGTGCACAGAGAGGTGACAAGCTTTGCCAAAGGGTGCCCAGAGGGGGCACAGTGGTCAAGGCCATGGTGGAATGTGAACCAAGGTCCAACTCATGACCGTGAGTCCTTCCCACTGGCCCGGCGATGTTATGCCCTTTACAAATCTAGGATCATTCGTTCTCACTGCCTGGTTTGCTTCGCAGCAAATAAAACTGAATTAAATTACTGTTGGTGTTGTTTCAGCAAGCCTGTTGGAAAAGAAAAGAAAGACTGTAAATTCCATAAAGGCAGGGACTATAAAGGGCAGGAGAGTGTAGAGGCAGCTAAATGTATGGGTTCTGATCACAGCCTGCTGGAATTCAAATCCTGGCTCTTTTTTGTTAGCTGTGGGGCCTTAGGAGAATTACTTATCATTTCTGTGCCTCAATTTCTTCATCCAGAAAGAAAGGATGAGAATAACAGCCAGCTCTGGGGTTGTTGTGAAGACTGAGTTAATATATATAAAAAATAGTACCTGGCACATGGAAAGGCTAGTTGTAATTATTATTAGTTGTGATGCCTCCCCTGCACATTGCACACGGCCTGGCACGTGAAAGATCTGTAGCCAACATTTGTTGGGTGGATGAATGGACAAAATGGCAAGAGGTAAATGTCTGCACTTCAAGTATGGACAAGCAAGGTGAAAGGTAGCTGGAGCTCTGGCCCCAATGAACCCGGGGTCCACTGTTCCTTTCACATAGCCGAGTCCAGGTGAGAGGAGAGTTGTCATTCCAGGATTCAAAGCCCTTCCTCTTTCTCTAAGGTGTTTCATGTCCACTAAGGGGCAGTAAATACAGTCCGTGGTTAAGATACTGAAATTCAAGTCCTCACTCTGCTGCTCTGACGCTCACTGATTGGGTACTTACCCTCCCTGTACTTGTCTCTTCTACAAAATGGGGATAGTTGTACCTAGCTTGGAATGTACGTTAGGTGGAGTAAATGTCGTACGGAGGAAGTAAAGCTTCCTGTACCTGGCCTGGCCCAGGTGCTGGTGACAAGGAGCCTAACAAGGTCTCTAGCGGCCTAACCCTGCAGGAGCTCACCCCATGGGCCAGGACCGTGCTAAGTGCTGCTTCCACCACACCATCCCTCTACCCTAGCAACCCTACCATCTAGGCCAAAAGGCTGCTGTCAAAAGGCAAATTCTCTCCCTGGCCCCAGTGCAGATGAGTCTCCATGGAGGAGAGACAGCTGCTTGGGAAAAGGCCCCCTGGGCAGGGCATTCTCCAGAGAATCCACTGAGAAAGTTCCTTCCAAATGTCAGTGCCAGGAACTAACAGCCGGCATGCAGCTGCCTCTGAGTCAGCCCCAGTTCCGGTGGTGCCTGCAGAACCCCCCTTCACTTGGTTTTCCTGGCCAAGACCCTGAGGCTGGCAGACCATCCTGCTTATGGGAAGGAATGAACTTTTACTGAGCCAGAAACTTTACATTCCTGGTCTCATTTAATCCTCATGATCATGCCATCTACCAGCTGTGAGATCGAACAAATTATTTAGCTGCCCTCAGCCACAGTTTCCTCATCTGTGAGCACTCATTAAACACCCTTTTTTATTAGATGCATTTTGCAGAGAAGGGAACTGAGCCATGGAGAAGGAAGTGCACTGTCCAAGATCATGCAACTAACAAGTAACAAAGCTGGAGTTGCTGGGCTTCAAAATCCCATTCATTCATTCATTCATCTATCAATTATTTATGCACTTGGCAATGGGTGTATACTCTAGCTCTCTTTTGACAGTCACATTATTTTTTCCCATCACTTCTCAAACCCTAGCATTCAAGTCAATTCAACTTTAAAAAGACACATGAAGTCTTTCCTATGTGTCAGGCACTGTGCAAGGAACTGATTTAAAGGATCTGGTTGAATCCTCAAGGCAATCTTGTGCAGATGACTTTTTTCCTTCCCTTCACAGGTGACAAAATAGGCCATTTAAAGAGGTAAAGCAATTTATACAAGCTCATACAGATGGAAAAATGACAGAGCCCAGATGGAAACCTGGACGTACTTGACCCCAAGACCCATTTCCTCCCTTTCCTTCATGTCGCTCCCTTCTCTCCATGGTGCTCTCATCTCACGCTGGCCTGGCCTACAATGACACAGGCTCTGGAAGCTTCCATCAGGACCCACCTTTTGCAGGCCCTGGCCCAGCAGAGAAGGACTGCTATCAGCCTACTGGCCAGAGCCGCCTGGACTCCGGACACTGCTTCTCTGGCTTTACCCATGAACTTTACTCCTGGATGGCAGATCTACGAAAATCAGAACTTATTTGTTTACATTGTGCCTACTTCCAAAAAGGACATGAGGAAGGTTAAAGAATAAAGCCCAGGCCAAGGCCCAAACATTGGACAAAAACAAAATCTAGATGTAAAGGAGCAGAGGCAGCTGGAAGTCAATGTTTTGAAGGACAATGGCCCATGTTCACAGCATTTGGGAAATGGGAGTTCTCACATCCCTGCTGTTGGAAAGCAATTTCACAGAAGGCGTCAAGAACTTTGCCTCACAAGTATCCATACTTTTGGGCACAGTCATCCCAATTCCCAAGAATATATTCTAAGGGGAAAAAACATCTGAGTAAATTTAATGCACTGTTATTTACATTATCAAAGCACTGAAAATTGAAAGCAAGTCTAAGTGCTATCACCTGGAAATGGCTAACACACCTATGAAAAGTAGGATACCTCTATATCAGAGGTTTGACAAACTATGGCGGCAGGGCAATTCCAGCTCACAGCCATTTGTTGTAAATAAAGTTTTATGGAAATATGGCCACACCCACTTATTTACATTTTATCTAGGACTGCTTTGGCCCTACAATGGTAGAGCTGATGAAGTGAAACAGAAGCCTAAAATATTGACTATCAGATCATTTACAAAAAAAGCTTACAAACCTCTGATCTACACAATGGCATATTATGTGGCCATTAAGAAGGGTGTGATAAATGTGGCCTCTCTCTAAGCCAGGAGTTCTTAACCTTTTTTTCCATGGACCCCTTTGCTAGTCAGGTGAAAACCATGGACCCCTTCTCAGAATGTAGCAGCAGATAGTTCTGGCATTCAACTAGCATCAGGTCTAAGGACTACTGTAATTTCAAAGTATGGATGAGCATAAGTGATTTTTTGAGATATGCAACAACTGTAATGTGATACAAAATGAATATGACTGTAATTTATTGCATACATTCATAAATGAAGGAAAAGCTAGATTTTAGTTAGAGGTCAGAGAAAATAAAGAAAATAAGTTGTTTTTTTTTCATTTCAAGCTCATGGACCCCCTTAAATCTTTCCACAGACCCCCAAGGAGTCTGTAGAGCCCTGCTTAAGAATCCCTGCTCTAAGCCAAACTCAGCATATAAACTCACTACCTTTCCTCTGGTGTGGAACTTGTCTTCCAGGGGTGAGCCTCCTTGATACCAAAGGATTATTACCAGGTATAACTAGTGATGCATTTGGAAAAATACCTTGACCAAAAGGGGAAAATATTAAATTCAAGTGAATTTCTATGGTTAAGAGATTTCAAAGTGAGTCAGGAGGTCATTCCAGAAGTTACACTTATGCACGTCTTCGGAGGTTCTCACTAACAGTAAACAGTGCCTCAATCAGGGGGCCTCTGAGGGCTCTAGAAACATCTGGACACTATAGGCAGGTCAGACAACCGCAGGAGCTTGGCACCCTGTCAGTGGGCCTTACCTTGGAATATGCAATAACCTATCTCCCAATATATTGGAGTTGGACTCATTTATAGTTTTTTCTACACGTGGTTCTTATGCACCTTTTATTTGAACCTATAATTAGCACTGTACCTATTAAAAATGTGTCCCAGAGACTTAAATCTGTCTGTTCATATGCCAGTTGAGCCCTGAATCTCAACAGAGTTGCAGCCAACACCCACTCTCCAGTTCATCAGACCTGCCCAGGACAAGTAACAAAATGATCATGAACAACAATTCCCCTCCCAGAAAAGAGAGTGTATCTTCAACTGCAAGCAAGACAGTTCTACCGCCTATCCCATGGGATCTAAGCCCCCTCTCAATCAGAAGCAGAGTGGATATCAACTCGCCAAAATCCTCAAGATTGATGAAAGAACAAACATAAGGGAGAATGCAACTATGGAACAAAGTAGACTTACAATTAGTCTAGTAATGGAAGAACTTGTAACACTGATATAAAGGCAGAGGTCACCAGAAGTTCTGAGGGCAGGGAGAGGGAAGAATAGATACAATAGGGGGCATTTTAAGGGCATTGGACTTGTTCTGCATGACATTACAATGATGGAAACAAGACATTTTACATTTTGTCAAAGCCTATAAAATTTTGTGGAACAAAGAATAAACTATAATGTAAACTGTAGACCATGGTTAGTAGCAATACTTCAATATGGGTTCATCAATTGTAAAAAATGCACCACGCTAATGAAAGATGTTATTATTGGGGGAAATTAGGGGTCGGGAGAGTGTGAGGTATGTGGGAATCCCTTATATTTTCAATGTGACATTCGTGTAATCTAAAGCTTCATTAAAAAAATAAAAATAAAAATAAAAAAAAGAATGATGTGATAACATGAAAACATTTTAGTTACCAGGTTGAGAAAAGAAAGTCACAAGGCTGTATATACAGGATGAGTTCACCTTTGTTAAAAAAATAAAACAACCTAGAAATACAAATACATGAAAACCAGACATTAAAAACACACACACACACAAACCCCAGAGAGAAACAGATGAAAATATTAAGTTTTTTGAGGATAAAAGAAAATGTGTTGCTTTAGTTTTGTTTTGTTTTTTAAGATTTATTTATTTATTTATTTCTCTCCCCTTCCCCCCTCACCCCGGTTGTCTGTTCTCTGTGTCTATTTGCTGTGTCTTCTTTGTCCGCTTCTGTTGTTGTCAGTGGCACTGGGAATCTGTGTTTCCTTTTTTTTTTTTAAAAGATTTATTTATTTATTTGTTTCTCTCCCCTTTCCCCCCCAACCCCGGTTGTCTGTTCTCTGTGTCCATTTGCTGTGTCTTCTTTGTCCACCTCTGTTGTTGTCAGCGGCAAGGGAATCTGCGTTTCTTTTTGTTGTGTCATCTAGTTGTGTCAGCTCTCCGTGAGTGTGGCGCCATTCCTGGACAGGCTGCACTTTCTTTCATGCTGGGTGGCTCTCCTTACGGGGCACACTCCTTGCGCGTGGGGCTCCCCTATGTGGGGGACATCCCTGCGTGGCAGGGCACTCCTTGCACGCATTAGCACTGTGTGTGGGCCAGCTCCACATAGGTCAAGGAGGCCTGGGGTTTGAACCGCAGACCTCCCATGTGGTAGACGGACACCCTAACCACTGGGCCAAGTCCACCACCTTCTAGTTTTTATTTTTTGTAAGTGTCTTTATTTTCTAATTTTTAAGAAATACACAAGTATTTTATATAATGGAAAACACAAACCTGTTTTAAAAAGAGAGATGCCTAGCTGAGTATCTTAGCTCTGAGCATCCTAGTAACCAAGGCAAAGAATAAAACAAAATGGAGTAAAACAAGATAAAGTTCAGGGCAACCAGGGCAACTTGGCCACCTATAGCCCCTGCCAGCTCAAGGGCACTGATTAGAGTCTGACTGCCTTGGCCAAGTTTGGCTCAGGTGTTGGACAGGCATATTGGAGGTACACTGCCTAGAATGAAGCAGGGGAAGGCAGGGACTTGCAGAGACTTTAGGTCATGAAGCAATTGTCACCAGGAGCTGGGAGAGCCCCAGTGAGCTTCTAGGAGTGTGCAAGTGATCCTAGTGCCTGTGAGACACAGCCCTGCTCAAGTCCAAAGGCCAGCAGCTGAACCAGCTCCTCCCTCCAGCCTGTTCTTCAAGCATTAGCCAGGAGATCGGGGGCTTTCTCCTGCTGCCTTTCTTATCTGCACACTCTGTGTCTTCAGACCTCCCACATCACCCTCTTCTAACATTGAACAAACTCCAGAAATAATCCTTAGGGGTCACTTTTAGGTGGGAAAGATCCTAAGAGGCCATCTAGTCTACCACCCTCATTGACCAAAGGCAAACAGGCAGGGGGAAAAGCAGGAACCGGCCATTGACCTGCTGAATGACCTTGGGCAGTCGACATGATCTCTAAGGGCATGCCAGCTCTGACAGTCCATGGTTGTGCTTCAAAAGGTTGAATACACGTGAAACAAAAACAGATCCCCCAGAGCCGCATGGAATGGGCCAAGCCAGGGTCGGACCCCCCACTCCCTCACCTCCCATCTTCTGACAGCGGGGCCCTTGCACCTTTGCTCTTGGACCAATCCTCCCTCTTACAAGAAAGGAGCATCTCAAGAGCCTCCAGCTCAGCCTTTCCTGACCTGGTAGTGTGCCTGTTTCTAGGCCAGCACCCAACTTGTTCTTTGGCCCTGATCTGGTGTCCTACTGTGGCCTCACACCCAAAGCCTGACTCCCCAGTCCCTGGGACTGCAGCAGTAGAAGTATATGATGGCAGCCAAGAGCTAAATGCCAGGAGCTCCTTGAAGTTCTTTACAAGGATTACTTTACTGAATCCAAAGCAGTGCTATAGGGGAGGTGCTTTAATGTCTCCCATCTAAAGCCCAGAGTGATTAAGCAGCTTGCCAAAGCTAGTGAGTGACAGTGCCCAGGGGCCCCCTGACCTCCCTCTGTCAGTCCCTTTCCCCCTGGACTCTGCTGCTGTGGGTCTGGACTGGACCTCCTCCCATCACCAACCCCTGGGCTGGCCTCCTGGTGACCGGTCTGCCCATGAGCATGGCTGGCCTCAAGCTCCTGGCTTCTCTCAGCCCCCAGTGCTTCTGTCCTGATGGTGATGTCACATCCTACAGGACCAGGAGGAACAGGCAGGGCATGGGGAGGCCTAGGAAAGGCAGACGCCCAGAAATCAAGCCTGGTTACCTGCAAATGTGGCCCTCATGACAGCGTCTGTCAGGGGGGCTCCTTTCCTCGCTGCCTCCTTGGTGGTGGCTGGGTTACAGCTCCAGGGACTGATGCCAGCTAACATGCATTCACTGTCCAGGGGCCACTAAGTAGCACAGTGGGAAAGGCTTGGGGTTTGGAACCAGACAGCTCTGTGTTCAAATCCCAGCTCTGCTCCTTGGAAGCTCTACGATCTTAAGGCCACCATGGGAAGGTGGCTGCTCTGAGTCTCAGCCTTGCCAGCCATAGGAGAGGGCCAATAGCATCTCCATAAGTGGCCTTCGTAAGGACTATATGAAATACCTCGTCAGGTGCCTGGCTCTCAGGGAAGGGCACTTCCTTTTCATCCCCTTTACTCAACAGCCCCAGCTGCACCTGGGCACTGGCTGTCTCCTGATACCAGAGACCACCTCTTTTAGCTGAGCAGCCAGGGCTGGCATGATCTGTTCCAATAATGACCACCACGTGGCTGGCAGGGACCTGAGCACACTTGGCACATTGGAGATAAATACAGGGTCCAGGCACCTGATTCTAAACAACGGGCTATTCTGGGGATGTAATTGCTCATCAAGTGGAAGGCAGACTCTGGGCAGTGACCAACCCTGGAGGGCTGGACAAGCATCAGAGCAGCACACGGTGGAGCCAACACACTGAGGTGCAGGTACAGAGCTGCCAGCCGATGGGTCACAAATCCCAGAATGTAGCTGAAAGAGGGCACTTAGAAAACCCCTTGGGGGACTAGCAACTCAGAGTGAAAATGGGGAAACTGAGGCTCAGGGAGGGGAGTGCTTTTATTCACTCCTTCAACCAATGTGCCTCTAGCACCTGCTCGAGGCCAGGCTCTGGGCTAGGCCCTGGGGACCTCACAGGGTGTGGAGGAGATGGATGGGACAAAGGCAGATGCAGTGCCTGGTGACAGGCAGGGGGAGGCACAGGCAGGGGCTGTGGGAGCACAAAGGGGCAGCTCCCCTAATGTGACTCATTCATTCAGCAACTAAGTCCTCCATGCTTACATGTGCTGGGCATTGGTCAGGAGCTGGAAGGTCAGCCGTGAACACAGCTTGTTCCCTGCCTTCATGGGATTTAGGTCTGATAGGGAGAAAGGCAACAACAGATAAATGAAGAGATATATACTCTAATGCCAGGGGTGTGAGAGCAATAAAGAAAAATAAATCAAGGGAAGGGGCGGGGGGCTCCCGAAACTGGCCTGTATTTTAGGTGGATGGTCAGGGTTGATGCTAATGAGGACAAATTAACGGTAGCACATAAGAAAGGCAGGGCAAAGAGGGGAAACCAAGGCTCCAAGATGACCTGTCTCAGGGGGTCAAAGAGAACGAGCAATGCAGACCTGTCCCAGGTCTCCCGTCACGTAGGCTAGGGCTGATTCCCTGCATGTCACCCAAGCCCCTCTCCCCACAGCACTGTCTCCACCTCTATCCTCCCAGGGGAGAAACGCACCAGGCAGCTCTCCTGACCCCTGGCTCGCCAGTCACCTGTGCTGGCATCAGGCCACGGAACCTGGCTGTCGGGGTGTGGCAGGCCTGCTCCTCCCATCTCCATCCTCCACCGATATGGGAGCCTTGGATGTCAGACACACATGCTTCTTCCACTTCTGAGCTGTGTGACCTTGACGAGCTCAGCAGAGCATCTGTCAAAACTGGAAGTCCATGTCATTCTCTCGGAGCTGCTGGGAGGATCAAATAAAGGAAGGCATGACATGCCCACAGGAGCCACACGTGGTCCCTGGCAGGCGTGGCAAGCCCTGGGCGGCCTCCCTCCTTGCCTGCCGCCCCCCACGCTGGGCTCCCAGCTGCGGCATCGCTCCCAAGGCTCTTGCAGCCGGCCCTGAGAGTGCTCTTTTTCTTTTTCTGTGTCTGCTGTTGTCCCTGGACAAGACCACCAGCTCCCCAAGTGCAGCCTCTGGCTCCTATCCGTCTCGGAGGCACACTCAATGGCTGCTCAATCAGTGCTCCCCAATGCAGCTTCCAGCCAAGAAAGCTGAACTCAAAGAATAATGGGGAAGGTGGAGGCCTGGAGTCAGTTTCTTTACCAGCTGGATGACACTGAGCAAGTCAACTTTTTTTTTTTGTAAATGAGGATGATAACCGGTGTTCAAGGTTCTGCAAAATTACATGGTGGTTTTAATATTATTGTTTCCATTAAAGGATTATAGGTCGAGACAAGAGTGTATTCAATTTGTAACCTGGTATTTCAATCCTTCCCACAATATCCTGCCCCCTGGACATCCTGCAGCTAGTTGAACTCTCCAGTGACAGGGAACTCACTACCTGCAGGCAGCCCAGGCCGTGTTTTGACTGCTTACAAGCATTAGAACTTTGTTGTCTGCTGTTTTAAGACCTGTGGTCGGAGCTCTGGAATGCAGAGAAAGGATTGGGTGGTGAGCAAGCCTGGGGGAGGGGCTGGCACAGGTGCAGGATGGTGGGGGCAGCTAAGAGCACCCGGAAAGGGTACCTCAGTCACCGGTGTAGGGCGCTCTCCCCACCACGCCCCCTCCACAGGCCATGAGCTCTCCTTCCCAGATGACTTCCCACGAATGGTGCCTGCGCTGCTCATCGCTTCAGAGCCAGCTCAACCCTTCCAGAAGAGACCCTGCACGGCTGCCTCCCGCCCGGGGGTTCTCCAGCAGTGATGTAGGATTTATGACTCCGATGAGCTCACCAGCTCAGGGAGGGGGCGTGAGCGAGGGGAGGCTGGAGGAAGGCTGGTTACGGATTTTAACCCTCTGATGTTACTGGCTGGGAATTTAACATCAATAATTCAGCATGGTGGGGGGAGGGGTAAGAAAAAGGTGCAAGAGAATGGAGGCGAAAGGAGAAGGAAGGGAAGGAAGGGAGGTGGGGAGGAAAAGAGCAAAATGCATTTACTGAGAGCTCTGCACGTGCCCCCATGCGGGTGCCTCCACCTTTGGCCTCATTGCAGTCTGTGGGGCAGATACTGGCACCCCCCCCCCCCACTGACTGGAGAAAGAAGCTGCGGCTTAGCAAGGAAGAGCAAAGCTTTCCAGGGCACAAAGGGGTTTGAGTCCAGGTCGTCTGACTCCAGAACCCAGGTTCTTTCCCCACAGCCTCACTCTGGGAGTGCAGCCAGCTCAAGGAAGAGAGAGGATCCCTGCCAGCCTCGGCACCCCCAGCCCCCACCTCCATGGGAGCCATTTCTCACCCTCGGGGGCTGACACAGCCTGGCAGATGACTTTAAAGGCCTTTACCCCCAGGGGGGAAGCCAGGCATTGGCCTTCTGGACAGTACCAGAACTTTGTTGCTGGAGCCGAAAAAATTAACTGCTATATTTAAAAGCATTGTTCAGTTGCCATGGCAACAGAGGGGCTAAGAATAATATAAAAAGAAGATGATATGCCAGGTTGTCACTGGCAACCCCATCTTAAGGGTGTGTGTGTGTGTGTGTTTAAAGTGGGGGGAGAGGTGGCGAGGTTCAAAACGTCCTCCCCACCCCCTCTGGCACCATCTGCCCCCGAGACGTGTCCAAGACGCGGCCAGGCCTGGCTTCTCACCTGCTGCCCAAGTCCAGGGGAGAGATGGCGCGTCCTGGCCCTGAGCCGAGAGATAAAGGTGGCTCTCAGTTCCCTAATTGCTGTCCTCCCCTGACAGCACCCCACTGCCCGGGCAGCTTCCCTCAGCTGCGGAACCCCAGCCAAAGGCACCCCTCAAACAGATGGCCCCAAAATAGCTTCTTCTCTTGAACCGGGAGCTTTCAGCCAGCCTGGCAGACTCTCCCGGGACCACCAGGGAAAACAGAAGGTCAGAAGAGAAAAGCAGGAGACGGATTTATTGATCTGCAGTCCTGATGTCAGGGCTGGTGGGCAGCTTGGGCCAGACCTGGCCATGGGGAGTCCCAGCTCTCTGAGGCATCCTGCAGAGAAGCGCTAGGGCTGGCCGGGGCCTGGTGCTTGGGCCTGGTGACCTGGAAGGCACCCACAGTAGGTCTGAGGAAGGCAAGGAAGGCCGATGGGGGACTGTGGCCCCTCGGACGCCAGCCAGTTATTTACGGGCTGAGATGGCAGCACCCATGGCAGATATGGGAAGAACTGGGCAGCAAAAAGACAAACAAAACCACAAAGCAGTTTATTACCAGTAGTGTTTTGGAGGCAGGCCTGTGATGTGGTACAGTCACTGTTGTGTGATACAGAGGAAACAGTCTGGCCAGGTGGGTCCCCATCCCAGATGGCTCACCTCGTGCTGTGTGACCTTGAGCAAGGCCCTGAATGTCTCTGGGCCTCAGTCCCACCATGGGGAAAATGGCAATGGCTCTCAGGACCTCAGGACTGTGGTAGGACTTCAATAAACTAAAGTGCCAGGCCTGGCACATTGAATGCACTCGATAAATGGTACCACCCACCAGGAGAAAGCTTAACTTCAGCACTTGTCTACATCAGGCCAGTCCTGAAGATCATGGAAGCACTTGTACAAACAAACAAGGGATCGATACAGCTGGAGCAAGGGGGGTGCTATCCTCCAGAGATGGGCAGTGAGGACCCTGGAACAGCCAAATGCACCTGGAAGGGTCAGGGAATCCTGGAGGAAGAGGTGACATTTGAGCCAGATCTTGGAGAATGAGAATGAGAGGGAGAGGGAGAGACAGTCCAGGCAAGGGAAGGAGGTGGGAAAACACATGGAGGTGCTGAGAGCAGGTGACAGGTTCGCTGGGCCAGAAGCTGCCAGCAAGGAGGGGTCCCTGGAGCAGGGATACAAGCAGACCTGTGTTTCAGAAAGATCCTCGTGAGGCCTGGTAGGGAAGCTGGATGGACTGGGTGAACTCAGAGGTGCAGAGGCCTGGGGGGAGGTCAGTGCTAGAGGCCAGGGTAGGACTACTGGGTCTATGCCCAGAAGAACTGAGGATAGTGACACGAATAGACATCTGGACACTGATGCTCATAGGGGCATTATTCACGATTGCCAGAGTTGGAAACAACCCAGGAGTCCATCAACCAATGAATGGATAATCAAACCGTAGTGTATTCACATGAGGGAATATTAAGCAGCTATATGAAGAAATGAAGTGGTAAAGCATATGACAACATGGATGAACCTGGAGGACATTATGTTGTGTGAAGCAAGTCAAGCACGAAAGGACAAATACTGTATGACAGCACCACTATGAACTAAATATAAAGTGTAACATATTGTATTATTCCATTTATAAACAAATTAAATATAAGTCAATTGATGAAGATTGGTGCTTATGTAGGGCTAGGAAGGCATGCTAGGGGGTCTGGAGTTTTTCTTTTTGGAGTAATGAAATACTTCTAAAATTGACTCTGCCCTTTAGATAGATCATATGGTATGTGAATATATCGCAATAAACAACTTAATAAATAAATAAATGTGCAAGAATAGCCGGAAATAGCAGCTATATACAGCAGGGGAAACAGAGAGAGAATGAGGGGTGAAGAATTTTCCTGTTTGTTTTTTGTTTATTATTATTGAGATAATGAAAATGCCCAGTAATGATTGAAGTGATGAATGCACAACTATGTGATTATACCAAATACCATTGATTGTACACTTTGGATGAACTGTAGGCTTTATTAACATGTATTAATAAAATTGATTTGTTAAAAAAAAGAAAAGAATTCAGGATCAGGATAGAGGGGCGCTATCCCCACTCCTGCCTAGACAGGGCTTCCTGCAGGCTGGGGGCACCCACCATGTAGAGAAATAGCTAAATACTGATTCCCAAGCATCTCCTAGAAGTGAGAAAGTCCAGGAGAGCAAGAGGAGCCCAGACGAGGAAGCTGCCTCCTGGATGAGTATAGTCATGCAAGGCTTTCTGGAAGAGGAGTAGCGAGCATGGCACAAGTTTGGGGAGTAGACTGGCCGTGGCATGCGGGGGAGACAGCATGTGGCCCTGCCACAGCAGGGCTTGGAGGAAGTGGCTTGGAGAATGGGCAAGGCTGGGACACAGAGGGCCATGAATTCCAGGCTGAGGGGCTGCGTTCCCTTGTGCACTGTGAAGAGCTGCAGGTTGCCAAGAGGGGTTGGGGCAGGCCAGGGAGATGTGAGCCCAGCAGTTTGAGGGGGTCAGGCTGGGTCAGACATGCAAGGCCACCCTGCTCTCCATCACCCCAAGGCTCATGGCTGTGGAGGGGGAGGCAGTCCCAAGGTCAACACATACTGACTGGGTGAGTACCTACTGAGTGCCACACTTCGGCTGGGCTAGGCCTGGATACAGCAGGGGACACACGGACAGAAGTGTCTGTCCTCTGTACTCATGGAGCCTGAGACTGCGGCAATCAGAGGATTCCAGAGCCCTCCACTCTGTGGTCATGACCTGGGAATCCCAGAATCAAAACGATGGAATCTTAGCATCAGAGAACTCGAATCACACAAGCACAGCTTCTCAGGACGGGACAGCTGGCAGGGCCCTTCGGCAGCATCTGGTCCATTTCGAGACGAAGGGCTCACACATGGCTGCTGGGAGCAGGGTCCAGGTCCCTAGGCATGTGTGCAGGCAGTGGAGACAAGCATGGGCTTGCAGGCCAGGCAGACTGGGTCTGGATCTGCATCTCATGTTTGCTATGTCATGCCGTCTTTCCGAGCCTCAGTTTCCTTATCTGTAAAATGGTACCGATACGGTACCTACCTCAAGTGGTGGTTATGAAGTTTAAAATAATACATGTAAAGTACTTAGCATGGTAAGTCATCCCAAATGTTTGCTGTTGTTATAATTATTATTTTGAAATTTCAAGGAACTTGTATTTCTCCTCGTAGGTGACAGAGATGGAACCCTGCTGGGCTCTGAATGGCTGATCCACCCCCGCCAGGATGCCTAGCATCCCGCAAGAGAGTCTGGCCGGGTGTGTTGGATGATGGGGAATAAGGGATATTTCATTCTCACCTTGAAACAGAAACATGGCCTGAGCAGCCTGGCTGGAATCCCCTCCCCTGCTCTCCACTCTCTCCTCCCCTCCCTCCTTCTCCTCTCCCCTGTCCTTCTATCCCTCACATCTCTCTCTCTCTTTCTCACACACAGTGCCCCCCCCACACACACACAGGCACGAGCTGAGCTGCAATTATTGCCCTAAGACCTTGACCCAGCCCAGGGCAGTGGGAGCTGGTGGTCAAGGTATGAGTGACAACCCTCCCTTTTGGCTGGGCTGAAACAAGCCCTAATGGGATGAGCACCAACCCAGAGGGCAGGAGGCCCTCCCAGAGGCTCTGGCCAAGTGGGACTGATAAGAAAGACATTCCTCCTATGGTGAGAAACCAAGGCCAGGCGGCTGCCAAGTACAAAAGCTGCACAAAAGTCAACCAGGCAGCCTAGAGGGCTTCCTGGAGAAGGAGGAGAGTTTTACTGATGCTCCAAAGGATACAAAGGACTTGGCCAAATAGACTTCATTGCTGAGTATGCCAACAACATTCTTTTTTTTTTTTTGTCTTTATTTTTTTTTTAATATTACATTTGAAAAATATGAGGTCCCCATATACCCCCCACCCCCCTCACCCCACTCCTTCCCCCATAACAACAACCTCCTCCATCATCATGAGACATTCATTGCACTTGGTGAATACATCTCTGAGCACCACTGCAACTCATGGTCAACAGTCCACACCATAGCCCACACTCTCCCACAGTCCACCCAGTGGGCCATGGGAGGACATACAATGTCTGGTAACTGTCCCTGCAGCATCACCCAGGACAACTCCAAGTCCCGAAAACGCCTCCACATCTCGTCTCTTCCTCCCATTCCCTAGTGAAAAACAAAACCAAACCAAAAAAACAGTAAAAGCAAAGGCTCAGATGTTGGAACATTTAGGGTGAAGGACAACAGAGAGGTTCCATTTAAGGGTCAGGCTTTCTAAAATGGAAATGATAGAGGGTAGGGAGGCAGAGCAAGAAGTCCTTTGCCTCCAATTTTCACCTTTACCTTAAACGTAATTTCATTTATGAATAATTCACCTATGAAGAGTTGAGACAGTCAAAAAGAATCATCTTTTCTTCTTGTGCCTCAATTTCCCTGTTGCCCTAATGGGTATGTCCCTGACATGGGAGAAAGACTGCCCTTGAACTGATGCTCCTGACCCTCGGGCAGTCACTGGGCAGTCTACACTGCTCGGCAAAGTCTGTGGGTGTTGGCCAACTTCCCTGTCCCCACCAGAAAGCCTTTGTCTCACCTGAAAGCCACAGTAACAGAGAGGGATGTCTCAGTGACTAGGCTTGGGAGAGAGAACTGCAGCTAAGATACACAGAGCTGGGGAGTGGATGCAGCTCCAGTGGTTGAACGCCTGCTTCCCACGGACCAGGTCCTGGGCTCAATTCCCGGTACCTCCTTTTAAAAAAAAAGGCTTTCCCTCAGCGTTGTGTCAACCTCAAGCAGCTCCAGGGGGCACACACGACCAGTGGCCCCACCAGCATTGGGGGAACCAAGCCTTGAAGAGGGCTGGTGTCTTGTCTGAGTCCTACACCTGGCTAACTAAGTAGCAGAGTCAGGATTTGACTCCAGACAGCCCCCTCACTCCCATCCAAGGCTGTCTCTTGCCCTGAGTTGCATGGGCCAAGAACAGAAGCCGAGAGGGGAAGTGCTTGGTTTACACAGGGACTCGGAGTTTGGAGGGTGGTGGGGGCCCAGCTGCGTGCTCCTCCCCAGAGGCCCAGCCTCTGAGACAGCAGGCTCTGGCTCTGGTTTCAGCCAAGTATCCCCTCCAAGCCACCTCGTACCTTCCTCTGCCTCCCCTGCCCTCCCTTAAACACCCTCGCAGACCTCCACAGATGTCCCAGATGCTGAAAAGTCTTCAGAGCAACCAGGATCCTCCAAAATCAGGACACTGAACCCAATGAACTCCTGACACCCCAAGGGTTGCTCCCCCTACACCTCAGGCATCAACTCTTGAAAGGACCAAAAAAGAAGGAGATGCTGCAGCTCTTTCCACTGGGCTGCCCCACAAATGGGATGGTTTATTCACATGATTATCCTGTTTGGACCCACTTAGAAAAGCTAGGAAAAACCATGTTCATCCAGCCCTGGCTCATCGTATTCAAGCACTGAATATTGCACATTATTATTCCACCTTTTCAAACCCTGTCATATGCAATTCCTATGAGACATGTAGAGGGAGCTGCATGCAGCACCAAAGCCAGGCTCTGAGGCCAAGAAGCTCAGAAGCTAGAACAAGAGATGCAGGCAGGCGCACGGATCAATTAATAATGCTGACAGCAAATATTTATACAATCCTTATCTGGTGCCAGACACAGTTGTAAGTTTTTTCCTAGATGAACTCATTCAGCACTTGCAACAATACCATGAGGGAAGTACCATTACATTCTCTCCTATGCAGATGAAGAAACTGAGGCAAGGGTGGGCTATGTCACGTAGCCACAGCCACTCTGCTCATCGGAACAGTGCTGGGAATGGCATCCAGGCAATCAGCCAGCTCAGAGGCCTCTCAGAGCAAGAGGTGTGCTTCAGGTACATGGAAGTGGGTGTGCTTAGCCTGATCAGTTGAAGGACGCGTGGAAATTGTCCAAAGGGGGCGATGTCTGAACTGGGCTCAGTGATGAAGAAACAGCATCACTTATAAAGGCTAATGAAGCCAGCAGTGAGCACGCCACGGACCACTCCGGCCCCAGCCACCCCGACTGTCCCCACCCTGCCCCCATGGATTCCATTCTCCCTCATCTGCCAGCTCCTGGGGCTCTCGATTTGTTCCCCTTTGCCGTGTGTCCAGTCTGCTGGGCACTGGCTATAGGCTTCTCGGGCCCTCCCTCCAGGGGCAGAACTCTTGTGTCCCTCCCCTTCACCACTCTGGCTTCCCAGCTCCTCCTGCAGGCCTGGTATGTGGCTGGTGCTTGTGAAATACTTGTTGAGTTGACAGGAATTTCCTACAGCTGTCATGGCTGGCCCTGACAGGACCACCAAATTGGCAAAGAGACTTTGACCTACCCTTCCTCCCTTCCTCCCTTCCTCCCCTCCTCCCCTTCTCCCTCTCCCCCTCTCTCTCTCTCCCTCTCTTTCTCTCTCTCTCTCTCCCTTCCTCCCGCTCTCTCTCCCTCTCTCCCTCTCTCTCTCCCTCTCTCCCTCTCTCTTTCCCTCTCTCTCCCTCTCTACCCTTCTTATCCTTCCTCCCTCCCTTCCTTCTTTCTCATCTTCCTTCCACTGCAACAGGTATTTACTGAATTTCCACTATATGTAGTAGCTGTGATACAGCAGGAAACAAAACAGTCTCTATTCTTCAGGAACTCACAGTCTAGTAGGGAGACAGACAAGCAAAAACAACTGCAATGTGACAAGTCCTGGCATAGAATGAGTCCCACAGGCACCAGAGCATGTCTGCCTTCGGTGGGGCGGGGAGAGTCAGGGAAGCCTTCCCAGAAGTGGCATCTAGCCTGAGACCTGAATATTAAGTAGGAATTAGTCCAAGTATGTGTGTGTGCATGTGTGGGCTCATGCATATGTGTGTGCACATACAGGAGGGAGGTTAAGTCCAGAGCTTTCTAGGAAGAGGGAACCACACACATGTGCAAAAGCCTGGAGGCAAGGGAACTGCCCCACCTCCAGGATGGCTGTAGTGTGAGGCTGGAGAGGGAGAGAACGTGCTGAGGGAACATAGGGAGCAATTAAAGGATTTTATGCAAGAGAATAATATGGCCAGCTTTGTGTTTTAGAAGAATCCCCCTGGAGAACTATGGAGAATAGACCGGAGAGGGGGATGGTGAGGTGCTGGCAGCTCTAACTCAGTACTCAGGTACCGTTCTCAGGTAAGATATGACAGCCGGGGGGCGGGGTGCAGAAGGGAGCACATCCGACAGATCTTGCGTCAACAGGACTTGATTGCCATGGATGGGGGTGTGTGTCAGAGATGGAGCCTGAGTATGGGGCAGCCCATCCCTTTCTGGGACCCTGTTATTCCTCTGCCACCATCTTCATCCTCATACCATCGCTGCAACTGGAAGTCAAGGAATTCTTGAGCAAACTCCATGAAATCCTGAACTTCTGTGTCCATCATGTGAGCTGGAAACAATTTTGCTAGCAGAAAATATGCCTGTACCACAAAACCATAACCATACACACCTCCCACCACAAAAAAATAGGCTGCAAAACTCAGCAGAATTGACTGATTCTGATATTTCCCATTAATATTTGTTTGCTACTCATATATTCCATTTTATTGCTTATGAGCACTCATTTGCAGCCAAGCAGTAGCAGGTGCCTAAGAAAATCCAATGGAAGAAAAAACAAAAAATTGAGATAATTATAAGTAATAATTTTGCTACTTACTGCAAATTGAGAAGAGACAGATATCAATTTAGTTTGGCAGTGGAGCACCTCGAGCACAGCCTTCAAAGCACAAGGCGAAGCACTCCTGTAGGTTTCTCCTGGTCGAGATTGGAAAGCAATTGGATTAACTAGATAAACCACCAACAGAGTACTTCAACCCCTCCTTGGGTTGTGGTTTTAGAGATGGAGAATAAGTAGGTTTTTCCACCTTCAACAGTTATCATCTGCTTGTCCACCCAAAGAATATAACATTTCGTTTCTCCCAGGATCACAAAAGCCTCCAGGGCAGCTGAGAGATAAGAATCTTCCAGTCCATGTTTGCAGGGGTAGCACCATGGAGTGTTTTCGGGTGGGCTTTGGCACCCCCCTCCACCACCATCCACTGTCACTGGCCAAAGCTACTCCAAAGTAAACATAACATCTCAGTACAAGTCTGCTTACTCTGCAAGTGCAGCTTCAAGATAAGCTTGCTATAATCTTTCCCCCCTACCTCTGCTAGATCCTCCCCCTACCAAAATGTTCCTCCTCTGAGAATAACTGGAAAGCCTGGCTCCTCCTGGGAGAAGGAGGCTGGCCTTCATATATACAGCCTAGGATCACTGGATGTGCTTTTTTCATGAGCTACTACTGCTGCCAACTAAAAGTGAATAGACACGCTCTATAGAACACCATTCAGTAGATGGAAAAACTGAGGCCCAGAGAAGAGAGATTTGCCTTGGATCACATACTCAGGAGGCTCCTTTACATCTTCTTTCTGACCCTTTGAGATAGAAGATGGAGGCTGCAGGCTTCATGGTCTCAGCTGATGTCATGGTCTGGGAGCAAGAATGGGTGAGGCGGAGCAAAGGCAGAGAGCAGTGGTGATAAAGCATGAAGGCATTGGATGCCACGTGGAGAATTAGTGCACATGAGCTCCAGTCCCAGTCCACACACGTGCTCTCTCCAAACCTGTGCAAATCATTTAACCTGCCTGGTTTTGTTGGCAAAACTGTACAATGTACATCCTCTGTACTGGTGTCAAAGGTGGGGACACTAGGCCATCTCCAGGGCCTTTTCTGGTTTTACCCAATTCCAGACTTTGATTATGAGGATGTCCATCTGGTGATAAGGAAACAAGAAATGACTGTTTTTATCTGCATTTTTTTTCCTGGTGATTATTCAATTTTATTTTATTCTACTACTTTTAAAGACAAAGTCTCTGTGAGGAAAGGGAGAGGCAGTTGTCTCTGTGAGTTTTAAGTGGAGATGCTGACACTTGGTCTGCACTGAGATCACCAGTTGAAGCTATGAGCTACATTCCAGGTGGGACAGTTCTGCTCCTTTGCTAAGAGCAGCCCCAGGTCCAGACCAGTCTCAAAAACACAGCATGGGAATCATGGGATGGGAGTCATGGGATGGAAGTCAGAATGGGACCTGATACAAGCCAATGAATGACCCCAAGTGGGTCCTCACACAAAAGAGGAAGTGCATGGCCACGTCCCACCTGCAGCATCACAATGACAGTCTCCCAAGCCTTTCTGATCTCAAATCCCACACCAACCCAAGGTAAGGATGGGCTGGCCATTTCCCCAGTTTACAGAGGAGGAAACAGAGGTTCAGTGCAGTTAGGTAAATTTCTCAAAGTCCCATGGCAAGTGAATGAGAAAGACAGAACTGAAACCCAAGATTTGATACTTTCTACCAGACTACGGCACCATCTCTATGTGAAACAGCTGATGCTAAGCAGGATGGACAGAGCGTCCCTGGACCAAGGATGCAGCAGGAGAGCCGACATGCAGCTGAGCCTCCAGCCTGGTGCCACCTACAGGACTGGTGCCTCCCTATCCCTACTATGAGCTGCTTCCAGTTACAGAGACAAGGAGATGATGGTTCCTTACAAGGAAAACCGTTGAGAGGGGAGAGAGCAGAGGCATCTCTTTCTGCTGAGGCCCGGGAGAGCTGTCCAGTCTTCAAGAGTGTGTGTGGACCTGCCTGATGAAGCAGTAAAGGGAAAACTGAGAATCTCCCAGAGCTGCCCAAAGTCCATGTTATTATCTGCCACTGATGGTACCTGCCCCCTCCCAAGGATGGCAGCAGCCTGGGTGAAAAACCCAGATACTCTGGACCAATAAATAGAGAATAAGCCAGCATCCACTTATTGCACAGTAAGTGGGGATCAACAGTTCTCTTCCTTTTCCCCCAATGGCCCCCAGAGACAGGTGAGATGCGCTACTGGCGCTCCATGCTAGGCTCAGCAACCCTGGAAGACAAGTGTATTGTCCCCACCTTAGGGAGGAGGAGAGAGTGTCTTAAGTAGACTAGGTGAGCTGTCTCAGGGCTTTTTTAAGACTCTGGCTCCGTAATTTTTAGATGTCTTGCTCACATTATATTAAACATATAAAAGTACACTCATATCCCACAATGAATGTATTCTTCTGCTGAAAAATATGAATTTTTAAATTAATTTTACTTTTGAAATTAGTTGCCATAATTCATAGGATTAACACTTGGCACTGATTTCTCCAGCAATCACCATCTGTAATCAGGAAGCTTTGCAAGGCAAAGCACTCCAACCTCCAAAGGGAGTGCCTCTTTCAGAAAAATAAAATCAAACAATTAATAAAGCTTGAATATATTAACTATTATATTCAAATTAGCAGCTTTCATATTTTGGAATCCAATTTTTCTTTCCATGTCTCAAACATTTTTGTAAGCCCTTGAGGAGTTCATGAGACCATGGTTTCTCCTGGGTAATTGGACCTGCTAAGCTGGTGGGAGTGGAGCTGAGATTCGAACATAGTTCTGATTTCAAAAAAAGACTCTTTTCCATGTTGGGCTGCCTCTAAGAGACAAGGCCATCTTCTCTAAGTTGTAAGAAGGAAATTACCAAATAGAATCCAGCCTTACACCCTCTCGATAGAGGGGTGGAGTGGACATAGCCATCCCAGGGTCCACAGAATGGAGGAATAGAGCATGGATTAGAGTGGACTTACTGATACTCTATTCTGGAACTAATGTGATTAGTAGAGGTAAATGTAACCCTGAGATGGAGAAAGTGGCCATGGTAGCTGCTGAGGGTGGGAATGGGAAGAAGAGATGTGATGTGAGGGCATTTTCAGGACTTGGAGGTGTCCTGGGTGGTACTGCAGGAACAGTTACAGGACATTGTACGTCCTCCCATGACCCACTGGGTGGACGGGGGGAGAGTGTAAAGTGTAATGTGGACCATTGACCATGTAGTGCAGCAGTGCTCAGAGATGTATTCAGCAAGTGCAATGAATGTCTCATGATGATGGAGGAGGTTGTGGTTATGGGAAGAGTAGGGCGAGGGGGTTGGGGGATATATGGGGACCTCATGTTTTTTTAATGTAAAATTGAAAAATTTTTTAAAAATTAAAAAAAAAGAATCCAGCCTTAGAAAAGGTCTGGGAATGATGTCCTTTGAGTAGCTGTTAAAGACTTCTGGGAAGTTTGGTGTGGAATAACTATAAAGGCAATGGGGATGAGGAAACTAGAGCCCAAAGTGGCTAGCAAACTCCTAATTCACATAGGATGCAAGGGGCCAAGCCAGGATTTGAACTGGGGAAGTTGGGCTGCAGAGTCCAAGATCATAACCACTCTACTATACTGCCTTTCAGGTTGTGACAGAGGTGTTTTTGAAGAGGAATGAGTACAATATTCAAACATCTGGAACAACAGGGAGGAGCACAGGTCCCATTGGGGATGGCCAAAGACAGAGGGTGGCAGTGAAGGCAGGTAGTTCTCAGGTCACTAGAAAGAAAAACTTTCTAGCAATCAGAGCTGTCTAGAAGTGGAGTGGCTGCCCTGGACAGCACGGAGCTCCTTGCCATTGACAGTCTATAAGGAAGAACTGGAGGCCCCTGGGCTGGGGACGGCAGAGAGAATCCCCGCTTTGGGTAGAGGGTTATACTGGTTGAGCCTCTTACTTCTCAAGGGGACATAAATGATAATCCTTTCTCTGAGCCACCTTCAGGCCAGCCTTGGTGACTCTGTACAGGGGTACAGATGGTAATTTCTACCTCTGGCCAGATGAGGAACCTAGGGAAACTGTCTTGGAAGGGAGATGACTACAGGCGTTGGAAAAAGGTGACTGAACTCAGAGGAAGGTGCTGAGACACAGTTATAGTTCAACTCTTCTTATTTGCAGAAGTCTTATTCCATCAAGTCACCGTGAACACTGAATTCATAAGACTGGGACCATAGCTCCTAGGGGAAAGTCAGGGTTAGATTCCTGAGAGCCTCTGGTCACATTTTCACCAGCCCATCAGTGCAGAATCTTGTTTCACATGCTTCTGTTTAAAGACACCTTATTTATTATACATTGTTGATTCGTTAACCCTGAACTCACGGCCAACAGCATACCTGAGGTTTATATATAACCGATACCTGAAGTTTATCGCACACACCTGTTTTCTCTGTAAGGCACATCACAGCCTTCTTGTGCTTAAGAACAATAGCCAGCACTTCAGCATTATGCTTGGGGATCATTTTAAGCAGCAAAATTAACAAGAAGTCCAAAAATGTAAAAAGCCTGGCACTAAATACACCGTGAGAAGGACACTTGTTTAGTCTGAGAGCTGAAACAAGAAGTCAGAGCGTCACCTCGTTTGACCTCAGCTAGGAACATAAGCATCAGGTGACTCAAAAGTTTTCCACCACTCTACTCACCTCTGCCAATGACTGTGAGAAGGCTGGCGTTTGGGTTATCAGCGAGTAGGCGAATTTGCAAATAATGGAAGCCATGAATAGAGAGGAGGATGGACTACTTAGCTTGCCATCTCATTTTCTCCTCACACCCTCCGAGGCGGAGATTCTTACTCCTATTTCACAGGTGAAGAGCCTCAGAGAGCCACCTGGATGGCCTAAGGTCACATGGAGAGCCTGAGGTGTGTGGCTCTTGGGGCCACCTGAGCCAGCCTCCGCTTTCCTACTGGGGGGGCTGCTGGGGATCCCAGATGGAGGGAGGGGAACTGGGGCTGAACAGAAAGGTCGGGGGTGGGGGTGGAGTGGGGGAGACGCTGACAGGCAGAAGTGAAAGTGACTTTGATAAAAAAGGAAGGAGAGAAGAAAAGCAGAAACTAAAACGAGTGACAAAGAAAACGAGAGTGTCCAGAGGAAGTGGCCGAGGGGCGCGGCGACGCCGGAGGAATCCCCCGCAGACCGGTGTTTCCTCTCCTCTCACAGGGCTGCAGCGGGCAGGGGACCAGCTGACCAACTGCGCCGTCACCCCGGGTCAGGGGCAGCCTGAGCAGCTCTGGCAAGGGAGGCCGCCTCCCGCAGCCGGGAGGAACATGGGACGCAGAGCCCGAAGCCCCAGGCTGGAGTCTGGCTGGCCACTTCCTGCCGTGTGGTTCTGAGACGTTTACTAGACCTTGCCGAGCCTTGTCTTCCTCCCTGTAAATTGGGGATAACCATCCCTGAGCCCACAACGCTGCTGGGAGGCGTTCCTGAGCCAAAGCCCCATGCAGGGCAAGTGGCACCTGGCAGGCCCTGGCTGGCGCCTGACAGGTGTGTGTTGGGGGGTGGGAAGCTTATGTGCCCAGAGCTGCAGGATGCAAATATGGGATTCCTGGGGGTAGCAGGAGGGGGAGCATCCACTGTCTTGGTCCTTGAACAAACATTTATCCAACACTTACTGTGCAGTTTTGGTCCTGGGAATAAAGGACTGACAAAGGTCCAATTTTATTCCCAGTTATAGGCTCAGCAGATGGACTCCCAGCTCTTTACCCAGCTCTCCCATTTGGTAACTGTGTGATCTCAGGCAAATGGCTTGATCTCTCTGAGCCCCTTCCTTATCTGTAAACCAGGAATATGGAGCATGCCTACCCCCTAGGGCTGTGAGGATTAAATGAGAGCCAGTGTTTAAAGGACTCAGTACAGAGCCAGGTACACATTCACCAGCCTCAGCAACTGGGAAGCACCCAGCCTTGCTAGGAAGTGCAAACTACAAGAGCATGACAGATGACACAAAGGGCCGGGGACACGTGTTGCTGGGCATCAGGAACAAGAGTCTGTCGAATGGAAAAGGGGAGGAGGCAAAGGATATCCCTCTAGCAAAGGCTGGAGGCAGGGCAGAAAGTGAAGTGTCTGGGGACAGCAGGTGAGCGATGAGGCCAGGCTTGACCTTGCAGGTGGGGAGCTCTCTGGGACCCCACTGCAGTTCTTGGACTGGCCGTGGTAACGATACAGGAATGCCACTGGGGGTGCTGCTGCCAGCCCTTGGCTGCGGGGCTGGCCTCTAGGGCTGGCCTCACCAGCACCGCCTTTGGGGCTGTGCCTGCCTCCAGCTGGGCTTGGAGAATTCCCCAAGGGGTGGGCATGGTTCTTGTGAACGGGTCTGCCTGGGGACTCAGGGCCTCGGGTGAGGGTGTCTGCTGCAGTGGAGGTGTCACAAGGCACAGGGGGGGCGAAGGGGGTTTCTCTCTCATGCCTTTGCTCGGCACCAAGCACCTCATTTGCATAGAGGCAGCTGCTGTTCAGGGCCTGTATCACCTGCCCACGGCCTCCACGTGGCAGTCTCGTTCTCAGTCATGGCCCCCACGCTGACTGGGTGTTACCCAGGCTGCCCTGGTCGTGTGGACCCCCACACCCATCCAGGAACAACCAGAAATTACCCCATTGGCTCTAGCACCTCAGGTCTGCTGCTCACTTGCCCAAGCCTCAGTGTAAAGTGGGGACAATAACCGTGCCCACCTCCCAGGAGGGTGGGGGGAATGACCTGAGATCCCAGAGGGAGCATAGTTCCTGGAGAGCCCAGCACACAGTAGGTTATGAGTAATTGGCAGCCCCTTTTCCTTCCTCGCCCATCCACTTCCTGCACTGCATTTGAAAGGTATGGGCAGACCTGGGCCCTCTTTTATCCCTCATGCCAGGTGTGACTTGAGGCAACTCACTCCAACTCTCTGCATATCTACTTACTCATTTGCAAAATGGGGAAGACTCTGAGCATGCATTGGCTTTCAGGAAAAAGGAGGCACTTTGCAAAGCTCATCTTCACTTCCTCATCTCCTCATTCCACCTCCATGTACCATGTGCTTCCCAGGACTCTGAACCCCTCCTACCTAAACTTGCTCATAGAAAAGGACCTGATATCAGTCATTTACCTTTTAGTCTGAATGAGCCCCCAAGGACTTCAGAGCTGAGATATTCTTAGAGGAATTCTAACCTACTTTCTCCCAACCTCCTATCCACTTTACAGGAGAAAGTGAGGTGAAGAGAGGGAGAAGAAGGGCCCTGAGCTTATAAGTAGAAGGGCTGGACTTGGGACCAGGGCCTCCTGAATCCAATCTTGTGGGCCTTGGGAGCTCAGAGCCACTGTCTCTGCCTCCTGGGTTATTCCAATTTAATTATAGGTCACTCACCCAGTCTCTTATTCCACACTGAAAGGTGCAAGGCACTGGGAGGCCAGAAGAGAGAAAAAGGTATGTTTTTGCTCTCCATGTGTAATCACATGTTACAAGATCTTCCAGTGTCTCTTTCACCCCCTACCCATCCTGAGCTCATAACAGCTGTGGAAGGAGGGAGGCAGGTAGTGGGCAGGGATTGCGGTGACTATTTTCCAGATGAGGACCCTATAGCTGAGAGGGGGGAAGTGACTTGTCAAAGGTCTTATGGCCAGTCGGAGCCGGGCGCCTTGAACCTGCAGAAGGGTGACGGCAGAGTAAGGTAATTTTGTCTTCCCCGTGGAATCCATATACATTCTCGAGGGGCCCTTCAGGAGAAAAGGCAGGTGCCCTCCTGCTCGAATTGCCCTCCGTCCACTTGGGGAGGCTTTGTCTGAGGCCTCAGGAGCTGACGAGGTTTAGTTCAAGGAGGGCTCAGCCTTGGGGGAGCATCAGGAGCCCGGGCTCTACCCTACCTTGCTGTGAGCTTGGCAGGCTGCTTCCCTCCCGGGGCCTCAGTGTCCTCCTATGTGGAAGAGCTGAGCTGAGCATTCAGCTTGCACTGCTCCACGACTGGGAGGAGCCAGGACTGTACTGCTACAGTGTCCCTGGCATCAGGGCTGCCAGCTCCACCCTGCTCTAGAAGCCTGTGCCCAGAGAGCCCGCTCCCGCCATCAGCACTCACTCCCGGGGGCAGAGCCATGCCTGCTGATGTTAGGGCAGACATGGTGGGGGCCGGGGCCGTATTGGGCCAACAGGAGATGCTATGAATGCTGCAAACTAATGCACCAGGGACATCAGGGTCTAATACATTCAAGAGGCTCTCTCGTGCTCTCTGCATGTTAATAATGCATGGGCAGCCAGTGTGGGCCCATCATGGGCCTGAGGTCAGGTGGCATTTGGAGGCCTCTAATGGCCCTGATTATCCGGGGAAGGCTCCCAAGTGGGATGTGGGCGGCATGGGTGGGAATCTGGGATTCCGGGCACTCAGGCCCCACAGGTGGGAGGTTGTGGGGGGCTGGTGGGGGGTAAAGGACAGCTTCTATAAAGCAAAGCACCAACCAGGGGATCAAATTGGGTGAGCTGAGGCTTCCTGCAGTGGGGGGGGATGGGGGGGGGAATTGGGGTGAGAAGTGAGGGCCCAGCCTCCACAGAGAGGTCACAAAGGAAGTGGGGATTTCTGTGGACTCAGGACTGAAAGGAAGCCTGTTTAACTCTTCGCTCTGGAGCAGCTCTGCCCAGGAGCTCTGCAGCAAGTACTTGCACACCTCTAGAGACAGGGTGTTCACATCTCCTAGAAAAGCACACTCCTTTGAACAGATTTGACTGCTCAAAAACAGATGCAATTGTCTGCAGTGGTCAAGAAGGAAAGTGTGGTTTGAGTACTGATTGCATGAGTAAGTTGGATGAAGGGACCAAAGTATGAGACAGAGGTCCTGTGTTCTAATATTGAAGATTTCTCCTTGCCCTCAAGCAACTCCAGGCCACTTACCTAGCCAGCTTCACAATGGCCAACCCCCTGAGGCCATCTCAGGGCCATGATGGGCCTCTTAGGTGGCATGCAGGGGAACCAATACAGAAAAATCAACATGCGGCGGGCAAGCTCCAAAGATTCATTTGCACCCCTCCCATACTGAATGGAGCTGACCTGTGCCACCCATAGCATAGTGTGTGATGAGTCTGAATTCTCAGGCCAAGTGAAAAAAAGACCTCATGGCTTCCTCCATTCTCTTTAACTGCTCCCTCTCTCTGCAAGGAGGAAGCCACTATATCATGAGGACACTTGAGCAGCCTGCAGAGATGCCCACATGGGGACGAACCGAGGCCCCCTGCCAGCATCCCTCATTGCCACACCAGGCCCAGGGGCAGGTCTCCTTGGAAGCATATCCTCCAGCCCTGGCCGTGCCTGCGGATGACTGCAGCCCTGGCCAACATGCAACCTCATGAGTCACCCCAAGTCAGAACTGCCCAGCTAAGCTGCTTTTGAATTCCTGACCCTCAGACAGGTTTAGTGCTTTTAGTTGCTAAGTTTGGGGGTCATTTATTACAAGCAATAGATTAAAAACAAACCAAAACATGCTCAATAAATATTGGTCAGAGCAGCAGATGGCTCCACTGGTCAAGAGCATTTCTCCGTTTACGGGTGAAGACTGGACACTCTGAGGGGGCATGTGGGAAACAGAAGAAACATCAGATGTGGTCCTGGTACACTTGGAGGTCAAGCTCATGGCAGAGACTGACAGTAATAAATAGTAGGAACAGTGGGAGAATTGTGGATAGGGCTAGACTATGTGGAGGAGACGAGGAAGGGCTACAGAGAGGGGGCACTGGTTGAGGCCAGGGCAGGGCTTGAACTGGGTCATGGAAGATGGGAGCAGGGGGCTGGGAAAAGTGATATTTGCCCAATTGACTGTTATTTCCCCAGCAGTTCCCCTGAGATAGATGCTATTGTCATTCTTCTTTTGTGGATATGGAAACTGAGCTTAGGCAACTTGCCCAAGGTCACAAGCAAATCTGGGGTTTGAACTGAGGAAAGGAGGGAGTGGAAAATTAGCAGAGGGCAGTGTTAAAGAGGCTTAAGGAGACAAAGGCCCCAAAGCCCTCACAATGGGATTGAGGGAGCAAAGGGGTCAGCAAAGGCAGGTGCAAGAAAAGCAAGGAAAAAGCAGCCTTGGAAGGAGTGGGTGAGGGAAGGAATGCCAGGAGTGGAGGACCAACAGGTTTTTTCCCAAGCTCACCCTCAGTGTCCGGCCTGAGCCCTACTTCTCTGCCAGGGTGCCCTCCACTTGCTCCTGCCAGGTGTTTTTCCTGGGCTGACCAATTCCCTTACAGATCTCCACCCACTCCCCATCACACAGCATCTGGACCATGAAGCTCAGTCTTCCTTTGGGTTCTTCCTGTGGATCTCCAGGACCAGGTCCCTCCTGCTCAGGCCTGTCTGCCCATCAACAGAATTCTCAAGCACCACAAATTACACTGTCCAGGGACCTGTCTCTCCTGGAAAGCCTCTACTGGGGATCAGTAGAGACTGGGGTGGGTGGGAGGGCAAAGATCACCCAGGCTTGCAGCACCCACAAAAGGCAAGAGCACCCCTAGCCTGCCTAGTCCCCAGGGTCTGGTTCACCCATGTCCCCAGGACCCAGCCCTGGACCTGGTACAGAGCTACTGTTCACCATGTGTTCATGGAATAAATGAAGTGGCAGAAGCAAAACTCCATCCTACAAACACAAAGCAGCCCAGAGTATGTTGGGAAACCACACGGAGGAAAAGTCATGGCATTGAATTTTCACGTTGGTCCCTGAGAATCCAGTTCTTCTCCATCATCACCCTCAGGGACTGCTGGTAGCTTCATGCCTGCAATGGAACAACAGGTCACATGGGGCTGTGTCCACCAAGTGGCTGAATGGGGGTGGGGGAGAGTATGAGAACACAAGCAGATGGAGAGTGAAGGGATGCGGATGTCCTTGGGTTCTGAAACCCAACTTCTGACAATCACCTGCTCCCCGTAAACAAGAGGAAACTGAGGCCTGGGTAGGGGCAGACTCTCACAGATCACTGAGGGTTGGTTGTGGAATCAGGACTAGGGTACCCCAGTCTCCTTGACAGCCACTCAACAAACGCAGACTGTGCTGGGCCCCAAGGGCCCATGATGACTTGGCCTCAGCCCCAAACCTGGGAGACAAGCCTGCCAGGGAGTTTGGACATGGTGGGCTAAGGAACTTAGGAGGGGTGGGCTCTGCCTGGGCAGAGGAGTTGGGAAGGCTTCGCGAGCGGGGGAGCTTGAGTGGCCAATGAAAGGACTGGTAGAAGACTGCCAGGAAGGAGGAAGAAGTTACGAGATTCTCAACAGACCACACGGTGATGGCACAGGGCTGGGGCGGCTCACCCGGGCTCCTTACTCTGCCCTTACCGCATCTCAGCACCCACTCGACACCCTGCCCTGGCTACCCGGCTAGTCCTCCTCCCAGGCCACACCTTTGTCCCTGAGGCCACATCCCTCCAGTTTCCCCACTTTCCCTTGACCCTTGCTCCCTCTCCATTACCTGGCCCAGGGCATCTGGCTCTCAGCGGCTACAGAAGCCACATCTCTACCCACACCCGAGCTCAAGTTCCCGCTCCCTGGCCCATGCTCCTTCCTGCCTTGCAGCTGCTCAAGGTACAGTTTTGCCTCTGCTGCCTCCCAGCTCTGTTATCCAGGCCCTGGATCCCACAGCAGCTACACACCACTCGCAGGGCCCTTTCCAGACAGCGAGCAGAGGCTGTTCCAACCAAGGCTGGCGTGTGTGGCGGTATCCCATGCAGTGGTGAGGGGAGAGTGCCCTTGGCCTCAGAGACCAATGCACTGGGATGGAGACTGCATGCTGTATACTAGCCGTGTGGCCTCGGCCAGCCAGTTAACCTCTATGAGTGTCAGTTTTCTCCCTTAAAAAATGGAGGCGATGCTACCTCTCTCACAGGTGGCATCAGCAAGCTGGCTGGCAGGCACATGGCACGGTGTTTGGCCCAGAGAAGGTGAGCGATAAAACGTGCATTCAGTGTACGCACAAGGAGTGGGGTCTTGGCAAATGTTTCCAGCCATCCCCTCCTGTGCTCAGGGCCCGGGCTGGTGCTGGGCAGTAGATGCCACTAATTGGATGACTGATTACTTATTGCCACTGGACGGTGTTAAAAAGGGGAGTCATGGGCCATGTCTGTGATTGTGAAAGACCCTTCAGGCTGCCACAGTGGAGGGCAGCATGGGAAGGAAGACGCAGAAGCCGAGGGACCGGGGAGGAGGCAGGAAAAGGAGGTGCAGGCCTGTTGGAGGCCAAGCGGGCAGGGTGGGCAACAGGAAGCCTAAGGAGCAGAATCAGTGGCACCCCCCATTCCCCTGGACTGGGGGTGGGGTTGAGGGTAGGGGAAGACTAGAGAGGGCTGAACACAGGTCCCTGACAAGGGCGTCTGGATGCTGCTGCTGCCACTGGGTGGGGTGTGGAATGCAGGAGAAAAATTGTAGAGCGAGGGCACTGGGCTGTAGCGGGAAAGGTGATGACCTGCCGCATCTGGTTTTGGGGATGTTGTCTGGGCCCTTGCTTTAACAGCAAGAACAACACCGCGAATAGCTTGCTGGGACCACACTTTCAAGTGCTTTGTGTGCGTTAACACTTCTAAGCCTCCAACGCCCCCCTTCAGTAGGTACTGTTACTATCCTCATTTTACAGGCGAGAATTCTGAGGCCCAGAGGTCAAGCCATTTGTCCAACAAGTTTCTGACGACGCGGAATACCTTCTATTAGGAATCTACGGAAGGGGAGGTTCCCTCACATTTACAAGCACCCAGGGCAGTGTCTGGTGCATAGTAAGTGAAGCATAAATGTTTGCTCTGATGGTGACGATGGTGACGATGGTGAGAAGATGACAGTGACAACGGTGATGGTGATGAGGACGACGGAGGAGGGTGGTGATGGGGAGGATTCACTTCCCCAGTTTGACTTAATCCACGTGACCGTGTTAGGAGGAAGGTATTAGTGTTCCCCTGACTCTGAGGAAACTGAGCCCAGTGACGTGGGAGTTCGTGGCAGCTGGTGGCGGCGCGAGGGGCTGGGACCAGGTCACGCAGGCCAGCGTCGTCCCCACGCTTGTTCACGCTCTGCACCAGGAGCTTCGGGCCAGGCCCTCCCTGCACCCCTGCTCCAATTCCCAACCTCCTATTACTCTGCCTTTCTCCCCCCAGGGCTGGCAGGCTGGGGCTCTTTCCAGCCCCTTGATCTGGGACCCAGCCATTGCCAGAGACTTAAACCCATCTCTCCTTCCTTCTCCGGCAACACAAGGCGAGCTCCATGACAGGCGGGTGAAGGAAGCCTGCGCCTCAACCCAGCCACCCACATGCTATCTAAATTCACCGCCAGACAAAGCCATCTCTTTGTCTTGGCGCCTCCCTCCCTCCCTGCCATTCATGCGCTCAGAGCTTTCATTTCCAGCAAGTGGAGGCTGCAGAGAGAAGAAAGCAAGCAGGAGAGGGGGGAAAAAAGGCAACAAGACTGAATCAGGTCCCAGGCTTAGCCCCATTGTCAAAGTGACAACTCATTAAAAACTGATCTGTAGGCTGTGCGGGGCAGACGCCCGCCTCTGACGCCCTTTCTCTGTTCAGTGAGGCCGCAGCCAGGGCCCGCCCAGGTGCCTGGGAGCCGATGGTTATCACAACAGCCCTCTGTGCTCCCACTTAGGAAGCGATCTGAGTGCTCCAAGCTTCTAACTGCGCCTGCTTAGAAACAACGAGTGCCCGGGCTCGGTGCCTCAGCACACATCTCGGGAGTGGTTCCTGGGACACGGAGGAGCCCGATGCCAGCTTTCGGCTGGGTGCCCCATGGTGTTCAGAGAGGCTCTCCCTGCTGCAGAGCCTTGGCAGGTGCCTCTCCTGTGGATGAGATAGCGGGCAAATTGCAAATGCTTGGGCCCTCTGCAAGGATTTCGTTGGCCAAGAGAGGGAGGAGTCTTGGGGACGGCAAGTCTTCCTGGCTTCAGAGAGAGGGAAGTAGGCTTGTTGCCCCCCGACTCCTTCTCATCCAGGGATCAGGGCTCTCCAGGTGTTTTCTGAACCAGGGCCTTGAGAAAATTAGCCTCTCTGGACCTTGGCTTTTCGCCTGTGAAATGCTGCCCTTCCCTGCCCCAAACATCTTGTGAGCATCTGCTATGGGCGAGGCAGCCTCGGGCCCAGGTCTTACACTGTGGCTTCCTTCAGCAAATATTCAGTGATTCCCAGACCCTGCACTGGGTGCCTGGGGGAGGACAGGGAGATGATCACACAGGTGTCCTGAGTAGCTGGATCAAAAGGAGGGAACAGACCGAAAGCAGGCCCTGTCCCTGAGGAGGAGGGCCTGATAATGGCCTGGCCTGTACAGAGGCGCGAGGCTTTGGGTGACGCGCTGAGGGGCCAGCAGGGGGCTCAGCTCTTTCTCCACACACAGGGGTGGGCATGGTTGGCCAGCAAGGCCCTCTGCCCTCTCCAGGGCTGGCTCCTCCAGGCTCCAGCTGCCCTCCTTCTCACATCCTGGTGCCCCCCCACCCAGCCTCCAGGCACCAGCTGCAAATAAGGTGAGGCCTTCTACACCCTTTCCTTTCTCAGCTGGGAACCACGGCCCTCCTTTCCAGCTATTGGTGGGGAGGGCCCACTTAGGAGCATGGATCTGGGGACTGGAGCAGCCTGGGTTCCAAGCCCAGCCGTGCCACTTCCAAGCTTCAGGCCAGCTGCCCGGTTTCCTCATCTGGAACCTGGGGTGAAGAATAACTACTGGCAGAGTGGTCTAGAGGATGTGGAGGGGGTGCCTGACAGTCCCTTAGTGCACATGCCGGCCAGGCTGGCAGCCTGCGAGACCTTCCTGCAGCCCCACTCTTCCTTGCTGACTCCTGCCATCCTTCCTACATCAGATGTGACTGCACCTCCTCCATGAAGGGCTCCTGACTCTTCAAGGTGGGTTAGATGCACCTATGTGTCCCCAAAGGGCCAGGGGCATAACCCTGTTGATAGACTTCTCATTCTGGGCTACAAGGGCCCCTCGACTCATCTGTTCTCCCACTAGCCTCTGAGTACCTTCAAAAGAGTCTTGTTTGCAGCAGCTCATTGGCTCCTTAGCATCCCCAGTTTAAGGATGAAGAAAAGGAGGCACAGAGAGACTAAATGACTTGGCCAAGGTCACATGGCTAGTTGAATGGGAGGTAGGGCGTGGAACTCAGCCCCAGTTTGTCTGTGTAACAACTGCATTTTAATTAAGGGTCATCAATGCCTTAATCCAAGACCTTGGTTGCCATGAAGACCCCAGGCTCTCAACAAAACTGACAAGGGTGGAGGGAGATTTTTGGCAAAGGGTGCCTTTCATGGGAAATGGCTTCTGAGTTTGTGAGGCTTCATGGTCCTCAAAAACAGCAGAGTCATTAACCTGTCCTGGCACATCCTGCATGCCAGGCCCCGTGCTGGGACCTTCCTACCCCGCCCCACCCCCCAGCTCTTTACAGGTCCCCATGATCCTTGGAAGAAGCCTTGGGATCCATGCCCAGGCCTACAGAGGACCAGAGCGCAGTCATGGGATTTGCCCAAGGCCACAGATGGTAACGACTAAAACTCAAACTCAGCTTTGGCCACTTCTCGGGAGTTAGGGCCCTCTCCCACCTTGCTCTGGCTCAGACCCATGTTATGTGCTGCCAATGGAAGGGGCCTGCCCTGGGCCTCATCCCCAAGAAGGACGGGCCAGGAAGAGCAAGTGCTGCAGGAGGGCGCTGGAGCAGGGCCTTCCGCCATTGTTATAGGGTCTCCCATGACACACAACCATACTGCACGGGCCTCCCAGACCTCAGCCAAGGCCTGGACTTGGCAGAAATCGCAGGCACTTTTGCTGGACCAGCCCTCGGGAACCACTGATGTCTCAGGTTTCTCAAGCCAGGTGGGGGTCCTGTGCCACGGGCATGTGTGTATCTTCTCAGAGCACCAATTCTACCTCGAGAGTTAGGGGAGAAAAGGCATTGTTGTTTTTTTTTTTTTAATTATTAAAAAACCCTAATACATTATAGGGAAGAATACAAAATGTATGAGAATGTTTAAGAGGAAACACAGAACTCCAAAGAAATTCATTTTCTCTTCCCCGTGGGAAGGTTTGTGAAATAGTGAGCTAGAAGAACCCTCTCACCAAAACCAAAAATGAACTGGAGCCTGAGGTATCATGCTACTTGCGCCAGGCCACACAGCCCGCTGGCTCACACTGGGGCCTTGTGGAGAAGGGCCAACCTGCCCTCGCCAAGAGCAGTGGCTCTTCCTTCAGCCAGTCCTGGATCCCAGTTTGGGCTCTGTCACTCACTGGCTGCACTACCTTGGGCTGGTCAAGTCTCTTATCTGAGCCTCAGTTTCCTCATCAGTAAAATAGGGTAACAGTTTTTGCAGAAATGTGAGCTGGTGCTGTAAGGATTTGCAGGCCCCACAAATGGCTGGCCTCCCCCTCCCCTGTCCCTCAGAACAGGATAAAGAAGTCGTGAACAGAAAATGCCACATCAGCACTGAAGTCCCTGCAAGGGTGGATTCCAGAGTCTTCTTTCTACTTGTAATGAACCACGGCCCTGTCAGACCACAACATTTCACGAAGTTCCCCAAATACATGATCCATATGATGAAACTGTGCTGGGTGTAATCTCATGGCCTCCCAAAGCCCGAATTCCCTCTGCTGCCCACTGCTCCTTGTAGACGAAACAGAGATGTCTGCAAATAGAACCCAAATCGATGCCCCCACCTTGGGGCCGCAAAGTGTGGCAATGCTCACGGAGCCCGCGCCTCCCCTGCCTCTGCACAGGCTCCACCGGCCGGGGCTTTCCGGGCAGACTGTAGTAGGATTTCGACACGCCAAGCTGGAGATCACATGTGCAGAGCAGCCGGTGGCAAACGGGGAACTCCAGGAAGCCAGGCTGTTTCAGAGAAGTCCTTGGACCTGGGACTTGGGCAGGAGCCAAATAAGGTCAGCGAAGCACCGCTGTCCCCAGACAGGTGACAGCCACCAACCTGACTTGCCCAGGGAGTGAGGCCAGTCCCAGAGGGCTATCCTAGCTAGGAGCAGAGGCAATGGACAGACAGCACCTGGGAAAGTGACTCCACTGTCCTCTGACCGCCCACTGGCTCTGGGCATCTGTAACTCTGGCTTCAGAAGAGAACAGCTCCCACCATCTGCCTCTCTTGGAAGGAAGCCTGAGCTTCTTGAGAACCCCCCATGCACAAAACCCCACTCAAATCCACCTAAGATTTATAACACACTTAGCAATCACAGACTCCAGTGTGCTTATACATTACCCTGGAGAGGCAAATAGGGGAATCACACCCACTGTATAGATGAAAAAGATGAGGCTCTCTGAGACCAAGTAATGTGCTTAGGGCCCTCCAGGGTAAGAGCCGGGGCCAAGTCTCAAGCCCAGGCTCTCCAGCAGACCAGGAGACCACCCCCGCTTGTTTTAGGAGAGAGAGCACCAGCACCAGTGCCATGGCAGCAATGCTGTGCTTTTGCATGACAGCAACTCAAACGCTTCCAAAGAGTTCTCTCCAATATACAGTCCTAGACAGCTCTGCACTGCCCACAACCATGGTGCCAGTGGGACATTACCTATTCCAATTTTAGAGATGAGAAGATAGGACCAGAGAGGTAAAGTAGCTTGCTAAAGTCACACAGCTGGAAAATGGCTGATCCAGGACTCAAATCTAGGTTCTCCAATTCCAATCCCCATTCTCTGCATGCAGAACTACACTGAGGGCTAGTAGCCGGGATGAGGAAGTGGGCACTGGCGACAGGGGCTCCCCCCTCCTCCCATGCTCTCAGGCCCCATCGCCCTGAGTCTCTTTTCCCTGGTGACTGTCCTGCCTCTGGCCAACACTCAGGGAGCCCCCCCTCTCTGTCTGACACCATGGCAGATGCCGAGGTGGTAGGTGAATGGGTGCCCTACCTGGGTCTCAGTCTCCTTGTCTCCATGGTGGAGGAAGCCCTCGGGTACCTCCTGCGTGTGTGCAGCATTGCCCTCCCAGAGGCCCCTCGTCCCTGCCTTTAGACGGTCAAGAGTGTACATGGTGAGGCCAGCCAGGCCCACAGCAAGGCAGGAAGGAGCAGGGCAGTGGACTGGGCATGGGGCTCAGTCACCCTGTGCCTTGCCAGAGGCTGGCACCTGCCTCTCATCTCATCAGATGCAGCAGCCAAAGAGGGTAAGGGAGGAAGAAGGGAGCTGTTCACTGGGCTCCCACCATGTGTCTGCCCTGGGCCAACGTTTTCACATATGTTATCTGGTCTAATTTCTAAGACAACTCAGTGAGCCAAATACTGAACTCAGAGAGGGAAAGCGACCTGCCCCATACCACACAGCGAGGCAGAGAGGAGCTGCCTAGAAACAGATGTTTGCCTTCGAAGAAAGAAGGCAAGCTGCTTCTTCCCCTTCCTTCTTCCTTGTCCCGCCAGCATCATCCCTTCCTCTCCCTCCTCCTGCCCTGAGCTGAAACGTGTGAGACAGGCATAGAGAGGAGCAATGGAACAAGAGTCAGGGGAAGGGAAACCCTACTGCCCCCGCCCCTGTTTCCTCCCAGCAGAGCTGGGGTCCTGAGCTGTCTCTCCATGGTGGGAGCTCGCTCTCTCCCACAATCCTGACCCCTCCCCGCGCCCTCCCACCCAACCACAGTGACTAACAGCCCTGCTGCTGACCAAGCCACCCCGGCTGGGCTCCCAGTGGAAACAACCCCGGTCCTTCCCCTTTAATGCTCACCCTCCACCCCGGGGCCTCTCACCAGGCCCTGCACTGCACAGGGGCGCTGCTCCAATATGCACCTGCTGCCTGAAGAATGTGGCCCCATTTGTCTCTTTCACCGTGAGCTGCTGGAGGGGCGGGGGGGAGATGGGACTGTGGTATCAGTCTGGTTTTGAGTTCCAGCTCAACCACTCACTGTGTGACCTAGGCCACATTGCTACACCTCTCTGAGCAGGCTGATTTGTAAAGCGCATAAAACTAAAAGCCGTGATGTCTGCAGAAGGCCAGACCTGGAGTGGGGGCTCCGCAAATCTGAGCTCTTCCCTTCAACCGTCTAAGGTGAACTCAGAGGCCCGAGGGTCAGGGCGTTTGTTTATGTTGTTCTGCCAAGAAAAATGATAGAAAATGCTCTCCTATTCTTGACTTGCGGCAAGATAAGCAAATGCATTTTGGAACTGCTCTCTACTAGTAATTTAGCCCTTAATTCTATACCATTGTGAACTGGTGCCTGAATATATCTAGTTTCCACAAACAGAGGTTCTATGTGGGGCTGTTACCAATCTTATCTGTCCATCCATCCATCCATCCATCCATCAATGTCTGTATCCATCCATTCTTCCACCTGGGTCTGTCTGACCATTCATCTGTCCATCTACCCATCCATTTATCCATCCATCCATGCATCCATCCACCCAACATTTATTGAATACCTACATATGCCAGCCACAGTGGGGTTCCAAACCAAAAAGACACAACGTGAAACTTCAAAAGTTCCCATATTTCCCATGGCCATTGGCTCGGAGCTCCAACGGTGGTCATCAGTCACTTTTCCATTGGTTGCATATGGAGAGAGAAAGAAGGCTGCCTCCCTTCCCAGTGCCTGGTTTCTTCAACATTGCCTTTCCTCTGTTTCACAGGCAAGTTTCCTGATGAGTGACCTTCACATGAATAATTATTCCTCAATGAGTAGGATAGTCCCTTCAATGGCAGAGGTTTCACTAATGTACCTAGCACTTAAGCACACACACATACACACTCACTCATACTCACTCACACTCACAGTTGAATGGCATGTCCAGACTGCCTGTGTGCAAGCACTGGGAGGGGCTGGCCGCTGATCATCTCATCGCTCTCTCTTCTCCCCCTTGGGTCAGCATGAATCTTTACACAAAGGAAGCTGCCTGTTTGGCTCATCTCCCTCTGTCACACCCCCTTGGTTTATTTCATCAAAGCACCTCTCACTGCTGGAATTTCCAGCTTCGATATTTGTCTGAGAGGCAGTAAGATGGAGTGGTTAAGAATTCAGTCTCTGAAGTCAGGCTCCTAGGGTTCAAATCCATGACTCTGACCTTGTGATCTTGTAAAGACATCTGAACATCTCTATATCTCAGTTTCACTATCTGTAAAATGGGGATCGGTAACAGAACCAATTTCATGTGGTTGTTGTGAGGATTAAATGAGATTACATTGTTTCTAATGGAGGATGGTACCATGTCCTAAGAGGCCATTTTAAACTGCAAGTGAATATTTGGGGTGTCCCAGTCACTGGGGTAGGGTATGAGTATAGTGCCTCTGACAGTAACGGGCAGGAGCCAAGGATGCTAAATCTTACCACATGCCACACACATCCTGTCCAACAAAGAAGTGCCGCCTCAAAATGCAAACTGTACCCTCATTGAAGAAACTATAAAAAGTGCTTCAAAAGGGCCTGGCACATGGTAGATACACACCAAATGCGAGTTGTGATTTGTTTGCTGCCCACCCCTCTCCTCCCCCACATAAACTCCATAGGAACAGGAAAGGGTCTTGTCTTTTTGTTCAGTGCTGCTAAATCTCCAGAACATAGGACAGGGCCCCACAAATGAATGAAGGAAGGAAGGAAGGAACAATGGGACGTGCTCAATCAGTGATTAGTGCGTGGACATTCGGTGAAACACACTAGTTCCAATCACAACGGGTATGTATTGAGCAGCTCCAAGCCACAAGGTAAGGGGAGATGGCTAAGGAACAGCAGCCCCTCTCTGAACACCCAGCCCCACCCATCCTTCAAGGCCCACATGCCTCAGTCTTCCAGAAACCTCCCCTGAGTCTGCTGGCGATGACCCCTGGGAGCTGGTTGCCTGTCCTCCACTGGTGAACCCTATCTGACTCATAAAGGCTTCCCTGCCCCCTCTCCAGACTGTGGGTAGGCTCTGTCCCCCCCCCCCCCCCCCCCCCCAGAATGTGGGTAGGCTCTGCCGCACTTCCTTCTCAGTTCCTGGGTAGAGGACCTGGTGCTTAGTAGGGCACAGTGGATATCTGAGTGGTTGTATTTTTCTCCTCTTTTCTGCACACAGGCAAAGAGGCACCCTCACAAAAGTGTGAGCAAACCTGATCAAGCAGTGTGGTTCAGGAACAGAAGGGGAAGGGGCAAGAGGAGGGTGGGCCCTGAATGTTCCGAGCAAAGGAGGATTAACTAAAAATCTCCATTTCAGCCCTTGTCAAACATCCTTCCATCCTTAATCACTTTTCCTCCCTGAGAGCACAAAGACTCTTTTCCTACTGTTTGGAGACCAGAGGCCACCCGGTCTTTTTGAAATGTATTTTAACAAACTTTCACTAAGCATCTATTGTATACAGAGGAAGAGTTAAATCAATCCAGGTCCCTGATGCTGGAGGCTCAGGGTGTTTGAAGAAACATCCATGTATCAAGTAAGGCCATTATTAGGGTGTCTTGAGTAGTCATGCAAGATGTAGAAGCTTTAGGAGAGAGTCAGATGGGGCTGAGTTCTGGACACTCCTTATAAGCTATGTTTTGGGGTTAAATGTCTAATAGGAGCTCAGGTTCTTGAATTTAGCTCAGTTTTTTTGTTTTGCTTTGGATTTTTTTTTGTGCCATTTTTGTTCAATAGATGGTATTGGCCAGTGTTGAGTATTGAGACATGCCCCCCACAAAATGCATATTCAGGCCTCAACCCCTGGTCCTGTGGGCTTGAACCCATTTGTAAATGGGCTCTTCAAAGGTGTTTTGAGTTAAGGTGTGCCCAAACGGAATGAGGGGGGCTTTAATGCAACGGGCTGAAGTCCTTACAAGTAAGGAAATTGGACACCAAAGAGGGAAGCGGCAGGACAGCAGCCAGAAACTGGAAGTCAATGGAACCCGGAAAAGAAAGAAGAAGATGCCGCCACGTGCATTCCCATGTGAGGGAAAAGCCAAGGAACCCCAAAGCCAGCCAGAAGATACCGACCCTGGGAGGAAGCCAGCTTTCCAGCCTCTGAAATCATGAGCCAATAAAGTCCTGTCGTTCAGCGTCCCATTGTATGGTATTTGTTTTAGCAGCTGGGAAACAAACCAGTCAGCAAGACTCTGGTTAAGTGTGATTTTAAAGGGTGAGCTCCATCAAGGAGTGAACAAGAAGACTGTGCTCTCGTGGAGCTAAATTCCCAACACATACATACCTCACCTACCAGGTGCTACCAGATACTAAGGAGCAAACTTATCCTTGTCCAAGGAAAAAGGGGTAGTGGAGGAGGGGTGGAGGGTGAACTGTGGCTAGTGAGGGTCATATGGACAGAGGCCTGAGGACCTAGCAGTACAGATCTCAGGAGAAGAGCCAGTCTCACGAATCACATTTCTGGAAGGTGCCGAGCTCTAGCTGAAAGCTGGGGGCCCCAAGACTGCTGAGGGAAGCAGTTACTCCTCAGTTTCTCCTCACTGCTGACTTTGAACCCAATTACCCAGAGGCAGTGATTTCCTTCAAGCCTCTCACAACTCTCACAGCCAAGAAATTCTTCCTTAAGTCTAATTTAATTTTGTCATGTGCCAATTCAGCCCCTTTCTTCCTGCTTGCCCCACTGGGAGCTAGGGCTCAGTGCATCACCACCCCCTAGACATCGCCAAGGTGAAATTCTCAAACTTTTCCATCAAAGTAACCCTAACGGAGCAGAACACAGAAAACTTTCCCTCTGGGAGGTTCAGGGACATCAACCGAAGCAGTCTCCGCAAGCACAAAACGTCTTTTTAGTCTTGTGTTTCAAAATCCATGCACATATACAATTCTACTCCACAATCTTTCCGTGTTTAGATATATGCTCATGTCTATCCATGGATGAAATATACATGTATCCAATTCAACTGAAAGATGGGCCAAGTCTGTGCTCTTGGTACTGCTGGCCTCTGGCACTCTTCACATACCCCTGGGGACATGGACATCAGCATTCATGCGCAGGTCAAAGGAGATCCCTGGACTGGGACATACTGCTTGTCTGACCTTGAACAAAGGGAGGGGCCACTGTGGCTTTTGGCTCCACCTTTCCTGGAGCTCACGTCCAGTTACTGAGGACTCTGGTGGAGGGCAGGACAATGGACAACCATGAAGGCCTGGGGCTAGGGATCTGGAGAGAATATTCTGGCCAGATGCCTCTCTTATCCACTGAAGGAAACAGAACAGCCTGCCTGAGAAGGGGGAAGGGAACTTGTTTCACAGGCCTCCTGGCCAGGGCTTCGAGAACTGCTGGTGGCTCCTAGAAATCTGGTGCCCAGCACGATGCTTGGCATATGATAATCCTCAACAACTATTTACTGAATGAGTGAATGTTGAATGAACAGCTAAATCACAAAGAACTAATGGAAGACTCAGGCCTAGATGATTCAAAGCTCCTTTCTGGCCCCCAAATGGCACATTTGAGGTGGCTACACCACCCCTTCTGTTCCCACTCTAAGTAACTAAGGGGATGTACTCCTGCCAGCTCCACATTTTCTCCCTGTGGCTAATGCAGTAAAAAGAGCCATAGATAGTAAACCACTCACTGTATTTAGACAAAAAAATCTTCCATACAAACAACAATGATAATGGCTACCAAATGCCTGGGCCTCTATTAATTACCTCACATTCATTACCCACCCACTTTTCAAGCCAACTTTCTGTCAGCCCATATTCAGATTACAAACCCAAGGCTTCCCAAAGGCACTTCCCAGAGCCACATAAGTGCCGAGGAAACAGGACTGTGGCTCTGACTCCTCACTCTTTCTTCTCAGCTTGGCCACCCTGGGGAAAGACCTATGGGGACTTGCTCCCCTTCCAGCTCCAAACTCCTGCTCAAGCTCCTCCCTCTGAGAAGAGGGTAAGGGACTGAGTGTTATTTACTCCCATGCACTTGGGCACAAGAGCTTCTGTCTGGGAAAGCAGTGCATGGGGGCGCGGGGTCCCCACTGAGCCACCGTGGGCTCCTGACTCAGGTCGCCTGTCCCTAGGTTCCAGGATCTGTGAGGGGTCCGGTGCAGGGAGCCCTGCCCAAGGGGGCCTGGCACTAGATGAGCCAACCCGGCCAGGTCTGTAGGGAGTACTGCGGGTGCTTGGCCCCACCTCCCCAGGCCCCTGCTCATTTCCTTACATGCCAGCCTGGCCTCATGCCGGCCCTGAATCTCAACGGCTGCACCACACCCTGCCAGCCTGCAGAGATGCCCCCCCTCAGGCAGCTCCGCGCTGATGGCTGGTGGGGGAGGGCTATAATGCCCTGCTCTCTGGTCCCTTCCCCACCAGGATAACTCTGAGTTGCCTGTTTTGTGCCATTTTCCAGAGCTCCCCAGGAGGACTGGGCTTCAGATATCCTTGTGGCAGGCAGCTTGACAACACACCCTCTAATGGATGACTTCCCTTTTTGCTCTCGTTCTCTCCTCCCCTCTCTGCATTCTGTGCATTTCTGGGGGAACCAAACTAAGACAAGATCCCTGTGGCTGTGGCCTGGAGAACTTGGAGAGGAAAGGGAGAGAGGAGAATGGCGCAGGCATGCAGAGAGGAGAGGAGAGGCCTTCTGAGACCACGTGGCCCAGGAGCAGCTTGGTGTTTTGGCTTCTGGGCTGCCATAACATAGTCCCACCAAATGGATGGTATAAAGCAACAAATTTATTGTCTCACAGTTTCAGTTTTGGAGGACAGAAGTTCAAAATCAAGGTGTCAGCAGGGCCACGCTTCAATTAAAGCCTGAAGGGAAGAGTCTGTCCCATGACTCTCCTAGCGTCTGGTGGTTTCCCAGCAATCCATGGTGCTCTCTCCTCTTTCTGTCTCTCTGTGTCCAGTTTCCTGTTCTTATAAGGATATCAGTCATTTTGGATCATCTTAACTAACAGCATCGCCAGATGTCCTATTTCCAGTTAGGAACACATTCAGGGACTGCGGGTTGGGACATAAACTTACCTATTGGGGGAACACAGTTCAATCCATAACACATAGTTCTGGTGCTGCCTTGGTGCCGAAGTTCTGACCCACTTATTTCATCACCATTCAGGTCTTGAACCACTCCCACCCTTACCTCCTGCGCAACCCAAAGCACCAAATGGCATGCCTTGCTGGGACTGACCTACAGACGCGTACACACCAGAGATGAGAACGCCAGGTAGAGCCAGCACATAACCAGGCGGAGAAGGCATAACTGAAGGCCGGGGGAGCCAGGGCTGGAACGGCTGTTCAGCACAGGACACTAAGTTGCTCCTCTACCCTATAAGATGAGCACCCTGACTCCTGCTTCACAGATGAGGAAATGGAGGAGTCCAGCCTGTGAGAAGAAGCAAAAGGCTGTAGACTCAGGCATGTCTGATTTAAAGGTCAATAAACTAGCCACAGAAGGAAGGAAGGGAAGTGGGGAAAGATAAGAAGCCAAACAGTAATACAATTCGTATCAGAGAGGTCATGTAGTATTTGTCCTTCAATGCCTGGCTTGCTTCACTCAACATAAGGTCCTCAAGATTCATCCCATGTGTTAGTACTGTATTCCTTCTTATAGCTGAGTAGCATTCCATTGTATGTATATACCACATTTTGTTTATTCATTCATCTGTTGATGGGCATTTGGGTTGATTCCAACTCTCAGCAATAGTGAATAATGCTGCTAATGAACGTTGGTGTGCATATATCAGTTTAGGTCCTAGTTTTCAGTTCTTCTGGGTATATACCCAGCAATGGAATTGCTGGGTCACATGGCACTGAATGGACTGGGGGAAAGGGTAAACTACAATGTAAACTATAATCCATGTGGTGTAGCAGTGCTCCAAAATGTATTCACCAAATGCAATGAATGTGCCACAGCGATGAAAAAGGTTGATATGGGAGGAGTGGGGGTGAGGTGGGGAATGGGGTATATTGGGAACCTCTTATATTTTTTAATGTAACATTTTGTGTGATCTATGTGTCTTTTTTAAAAAAAAAGACAATAAAAAAATTTGCTAGGAAAAAAACAGTAATACACAGGCCTCAGGGTAAGGAGAGGGGAGGCAAGCCGAGGGGAGAAAGGAGAAGACGAAAGGAGGAAGCGCCTCTGTGGCTCCTGGGGCTGCCAGCCCTGCTTCATAGGAACCCAGGACCAAAGAAGGGGAGGAGACCCAGCCCAGTGCAGGCGCCGAGCACACAGTGGGCCACTAGGACCCCTGGCTCCTGGACCTGGCCCCACCAGCCCTGACCCTGCACCCACCGTGGTGGCAGTTACCCAGGATCTAGGCTGGCGGTTGACCCTCCCCCCCAAGCTACTGGCAACTTCTACTCACACTTCTGACAGAGGCAAGATGAAAGGAGAAGGAGTTAATTTTTTTTTTTCTGATTATAAAAATAGCACATACTGTGAAAATTTCAAAAAGTATATAGAGAAAATGAAATTTACTTATAATCCCATCCCTGATAATGCCACTCTTCACATTTGGGTGTCCTTCCTGATAGACCCTTTTCTATGCACATATGCAGATTGGCTTTATTTTGCACAGCTACTAGATGTATGGTTTTTTTCATTCATCAATACATTGTCAGTGCCTTCTCAAGTCACTGAATGTGCACAAACGTCACCACTTTTAATGGCTACATAGTATTGTGCTGTGTGGCTTGATCACATTTCAATGACAGACAAACAAGATTGTTAGGGGTTGAATTGTGTCCCCGCCACAAAGAGATATTTTCAAGTCCTAACCCCAGTACCTCTGAATGTGACCTTGATTGGAAGTAGGGTCTTTGCAGATGTGATCAAGCGAAGGCCAAGCTGGAGCAACGTGGGCCTAATCCAATGTGATGGCTGTTCTTAAACAAAGAGAAGAGACGCAGAGGCAGCCACGGGGGAAGTTCGTGAGGAGATGGAGCGATGCAGCTACAAGCCCTGGAAGGCCAGGGACTGCGGGAAGCCAGATGAGGAAAGGGGCTTCCTCCCCTAGAGCCTTCAGAGGGCACTTGATTTTGGTCTTGCAGCCTCAATAACTGTGAGAGAATAAATTTCTGCTGTTTTGGGCCACCAAGCTTGTGATACTTTGTTTTGGTAGCCCCAGGAAAACCAATACCCAGATTATTGCTGAATTTACAGTAACTAGTGCTAGAATGTAAATGTAATTGCATTATCAGGCAATGTTTTCTCCCTAAAGATCAGCTGCTGGTGATCCTGGAACCCCTGTCACATGGCAAAGCACAGGGAGGCTGGCATCTGCTGGTGTCTCCCTTCTCTTCTGGGTTTCATTGCTTTCAGCTTCTGGCTTCGGTGGCTTTCTCTCTCTTCCTCTGAATTTCATTCTCTTATAAAGGACTATAGCAAGAGGATTAAGACTCACCCCCAGGTCACACTGAAGTAACCTAATTAAAAGGCCCTACTTACATAGGATTACACCCACAGGAATGGAGTAGCGTTAAGAACATGATTTTCTGGGGCCTATAGAGCTACAAACCATCACAGGTACCATACGCTTTGACCCAGTGATTCTACTCAGAAGCATATACTGATCTTAAGGAAGTAACCAGAAAGAACAAGACCACTGGCCTGGAGGAGCCAGAGAACTGGACACATTATCAACCCAGGAGCTAAGGCAGTAATGGAAGGACCCTCCCTTTCTCCAGTTTGAGCCAGGGCAAGTTTTAACACAAATTTTATTTGTCTTTTTGTCTTGAGTACCTGCATGGAACAGGTATTTAACAAATGCTGAGTAAAGGGTGAGACTGGTCTCAAACACAAGATGGGAGCCCAGTTAGAAGTCAGAGCAGGGTCTTTTTCAAAGGCTGGGTTGATGCTAAGACCCTGGAATACTATAAGCCTTAGATTCCTGCAAAGGACAGGACCCATCCTCATGTCTTAGGAACACAGAGGAGGGGGCAGGAGATGGGGCCTCAGCTTCTGAGGAGAAAACAAAGGGCTGGGGACAAGGCAGGTGACCAGAAGCCCTGGTTCACTAAAGCCAGATGTGCTCTGCTTGACCTCTGACCATAGAGAGCCCATTCCTCCTCTCTCTGCCTTTTCAGTTGCTCAGTGGGGAACTGGGGTCACCCCACCTGCAGAAGACAATCAGGGAGACGGCATTGTGAGTGTGGATTTTAGAGTAATACCATGAGCATCACCCTCATCACAGCAACAATAACAAGGGCAGCTAACATGTATCGATCACTTGCTACAAGCCAGGTACTGGTCTAAGTGCTTCAGAGATACTAACTTTCAGGCTAACTCCATGGTGTTGATGCTGTTCCATTACTATTAAATGATGGAGACACCAAACTCAGAAGGTAACACTGCTGGCCTCGTAGCTGGCCTATGACATGGCTGGCATCTGAACCCACAGCCTCCCCTTCATGAGAATGCCTCACCCCCTGCCACCCACCAGTGGTGTCCTTCATGCAGCTTACAGAGCCTCTGCCAGACTTAGTTTCCCTCTCTGTACTATGGGCTAATGATACCATCTCGCCAGGCTATTGAGGACTTTAAGGGGACGAATGTTCACAGGGCATGCGGCTCACTGCTGAGCACTCACCAGGGTCCCTATGAGCTGGCTCACTAAAGAAGGGCCTGCTGCCTTCAGAGGAAGCCTGAGGTTCCCACAAAAGGGATTTGCCTCCAGTCAACACAGACTCACCCTTCTCTTCCCCACTCAGATTAGGGACAGAACAAGGAGCCTTGATGTTCAGTGCAACAGGGACTTCTTCTGACTCTCCAACAATTCCTGACAGAAGATGTTCACCAATAGGCAGGTGTGGGTGTGAAAAGAAGGTGTGACTTCAGACCCTGTGCTCCCAGGGCAGACCACTCCCCCGGGGCCTGCCGACATCCTCCCTGCATGTTTCAGCAAAGGCAGAAGCAGGGACTCCAGCTTGAGGGGCTTTTATGGGCTTCAGGGGCTCTCTGCATTCCCTGAAACCTTGAAACTTTATGACAAATCAGGTGTGTGTGTGAAAGGGAGAGAGAGAGAGGAATAAAAAAGAGTATTTCTAGGGACAGGGCCCTTAGCTCTGATGGTGTATGGAGGTTGGGATTTTCTCCATGGGATGTCATTAAAACCAGTCCTGGCTCTGCTGGGACAGAAGGGTCCACCCCTGTTCCACACAGCTGCATTAGCAATCTGATGTGGACAAGGCATCTCACCACTCTGACCCCTATCTGCAAATGAAGAAGGGGCACTTGTGATTGGCTTCCAGCCTGTGCTCCACGGGGCTTCGAAAGGCCCCAGGGAAGTCTGGTGGCCTGGAGAGCGGGGAGCCACTTCCAGCCAAACAGAGCAGCTCTGGCTCTTGTAGAACCTGCATAAGGTGCTGCTTGGATAAACGGTTGAAAACCAAATCCCTGGTACAGATGATTTACTCAGATCCCTTCTGGCTCGTGAAGTCTGAGCATTGATGAGGGTCTGAGCTGCTCTGTTCTTGAGTTCCTAGAGGTGGCAGAGACTCACGGTTGAGAGCCAGATGCCCGGGTGAGGTTCTGGCTCTGCCGTTTATGAAGGGTGTTACCTCAGCCCTCCAGACTGCTTCCTCATCTCTGCACTGTGCATAGTAGATGTAGCTACCTTATACGGCTGTGGTAAGGACTAAACACATTCATAAATCTAAAGCACCTCGCCAGATACACAGCAAGCACTTAACAGGTGTTAGCAGCTAATTTCTGCCCCAGCTTCTAGCTGGAGGCCTCAGCTGTGGAAGTTAATCAATAAATGGCAGTTGAATAAATGGAGGGAGTGAAGGAATGACTTTCCAGAGCCCAGAATTCCTTTAATTGAATCTTTCCGTGAACACCTCCCAAAGCATTAGGCCAGTGCTTCTGCAGCTTAAATGTGTACACGAATCACCTGGGAACCTTAAAACGCAGGCCTGGAGTGGGGCTGAGTCTCCACATTTTAACGAGTTCCCAGGTGAGGCGCTTCAAATAGCAAGGCTTTGGTCCACCACTGGTCATGCTCTAGCTCGCAGGCTTTCCACGTGCAGTTTGCCAACCACTCGGAACCCTGGAAAGCATCCATCCATCAGATGCTGTTTTTTGGCCACAGGGCAATCATGCCCGAGCACTCTTGAGTGGGGTTCTCAAGAACTGCCATGGGAGTCAGTGTGAAACCCCGAGTTTACATCCAGGCTCTACCCCAGATGATCTTGGGCAAGTCCCTTAGACTCTCCGGGGCTCAGTCCCCCCATTTGTAAAGTGAGAGCAGTAACGTTCTCCACGCCCAGCTCACAGAACAAGAATGATCAGAGGCAGGGCCCCTGGGGGTGCAGGGCCGCGATTACCCGGCAGGCTTCATTGCCAAGTTCTCCTTTGCACCTCTTGAATTCTTCCTCAGAGGGAAACTAACAAACATGTGTTTTGCATAGTCGTATGTAAGGGGAGAGGAGAGGAAATCGGGTCTGCTAAATTTAGCAAGTGCTTACGCCCCCTCACCCAAAGCTCAGCCCACGCATTTCACCATGAGTAGGTGCCTTTCTATTTTTAAATTCTGCCTGCACCTTCCACTTGAGCTCAGCCACTAAAAACCCCAGGAGGATGTGGTGAGGACAGAAGGGAAGTTCAAATAATGTGAGCAGGGGCTGACACCACGTGAGGCACCATCTGTACCTTCAGGTGTGTGTACTTCAGGGAAGGAACCGGAAAGATTTCTAATTCTCGCCCTTTCCTCCTCTCGGAGTCTAAGACTCATTGGGCCAAAACGTGGCCAGAGACCATGCTGCCCAGCAATAGCTGATGACTTTGGGACAATAGCACTGAGCTGGGGGGCAAGTGGGTCAAGGGTTGTTGCACAGAAGTTACAGGGGGCAGGATGTTCTCACACGTGCCAGGCATGGTGCTAGGTCTATTTACACAGGATCAAATGTAATCCACACAAGAACCTGCCATGGTTGGTATCGTCCTCATTCTACGGATGAGTGAGTGGAGATCCAAAGAGATGAAGGGAGTTGCCCACAGCTGGTGGTGGGCAACCACCAGCTTGGGAAACCAGAGTCAGTCTCCCAAGTCTGTGTTCTCAGTCCATACAGCTCTTGTCTTCTCAACTTGACCTCCTCTACAGGAGGCTGCTGGGAGGCTATGGGTTCAATTCCCACCTATGCCATCATTCAGGGGTGTGACCTTGAGTTAGCCATACCCCTTTTCAGGGTCTCAATGTCCTCATCTGTAAAACGAACCCACAAAAAAAGGAACAATGCTTGGGTCAGTGGTTCTCAAAGTGTGTTCCCTGGGCCCACAGCATCAGCACCATCTAGGAACTTGTTAAAAATGCATGTTCTAGGGTCCTATCGCAGACCTACCAAATCAGCAGTCTGTGTTTTAACAATTCCTTCAGGTGATTCCTTGTTCTAGGGCAGGCCTGTGGAAGAACTAAAAACCCTGAACCATAGGCTTTGTAGAACCTCCTCTGAGCTTGGCTAGGAAAAGTAATAATTCAGGAAAGTCCTTCCTTCCTTCCTTCCTTCCTTCCTTCCTTCCTTCCTTCCTTCCTTCCTTCCTTCCTTCCTTCCTCCCTCCCTCCCTCCCTCCCACTCCATTTCTTTCCACTGGGTAGCCTGATTTTGCTCTCCTTACAATGCCTCTGACTCCTGTGAAGGCCACACCTAGCCACTCAGCCCTTTGCAGTAGGGGTCTTTGGCTACATCTCTGGGCTCTGCTTTTGGCTTTTATAAAAAATAAGAAACAGCCACAGGAAGATCATCCCTGAATTGTAAAGAATATTTGGGCCTGGCCCACTTGAAGATGACCAGCTTTTCTGAGAGGGGTGCTTGCTTGGAGGCGAGCTTGTATGGCTGACTGAACAGATAACTTCATCTCCAGATACTGAGGTGAACAAGAACAAGCAAGGAAGAGCATGTGCAGAGCCTTCAGAAGGAAAAGGACCCAGTAACAGATGCCACACAAACTTGTGTTCTTTCTCTGTTGAAATTTATGAAATTCTACAGGGTATCAAATTTTATTCTTCAGATCTGGGGCACTGGCTGCCTGTGTAGAGTCAAAGGTTGATGACAGGCAAGCAAAGAAAAGCAAATTAAAATAAGGATGTGATATAAATTTTCAGTTATCAGATAGGCAAAGATTTAAAAAGAATGATATCATCCAGTGTTGGTGTGGGTGTATGGAAACAATACTCCCATACACTGCTAGCGGAAGTTTAAGTTAGTGCCACCTTTTGGGGAGAGTTTGGCAATATATTATCAAAGGCCTTTAAAAAGTACATGCCACACCTCTTTTTCCCTCTCCCTGCCTGCAGCAACTCCCGTGGCCACTGTCTCCACATCAATGATATAATTTCTTCCATTGCTAGAGTCGCAATAATTCTGTAGTAGAATACCAGTAAGTCCACTCTAATCCATATTTTATTCCTCCATCCTGAGGGTGCCCACTCCACCTCTAAACTGACAGGGGGCTTAAATCCTACATGGCTGATGGATGGGATTCTCTTGTTTGCAGTTGTAGACTCTCAGTTCCTTGGTGTGGTGGTTGACCATCCTCACCTCCTTGTCAGCTGAACTGGTAAGTCCAACGAACTGGAGAGTAGATGTTACAACTCTGCTGAGACTCAGGGCATGGCTGGCACATGAACAGGCCAGAGATTCAAATCTCCTGAGCATACACCAACCCCAGCGCCAAGCACAGGTTCAGTAAATGTGACAGAAGAGGCATGCATAGAGAGGTCACATCTGAGTCCAACTCAATTACACTCAATTCCAGAGTAGGGCCCACTGGCAAGGCACTGAACTCCAGAGCCATCTGTCATGACTGTAGGACCTGGGTGTCTCCGTTGTCCTCAGGAGCACCACTACCTGGGGCTGTATCTACTTTGGCTGTCTCTGAGCTCCCGCTGAGACATGTGTAAGCATGACCCCTCTGATGACCTCCTGACTCATTTTTGAAGTCTCTTAACCATATAAACTCATTTGTCTTATGGGGGCATTTTCAGGACTTAGAGTTGTCCCAAACTATATCACAGGGACAGACACAGGACATTATATATCCTGCCCTAATCCTGTGAATGGACTGGGAGAGAGTGTAAACTATAACGTAAACTATAATGCATGCTGTGTAGCAGTGCTCCAAAATGTATTCATCAAAAGCAATGAACGTACCACACAAATGAAAGAAGTTGTTGATGTGGGAGGAGTGGGGGTGGGGGAGTAGGTTATGTGGGAACCGCTCATATTTTTTAATGTAACATTTTGTGTGATCTATGTATCTTTAAAAAAAGATAATAAAAGAAAGAATGGGGGAAAAAAGTACATGTCGAAGGAGCTAGATTAGCTAAAATGATTTTGAAAAAGAAAAGGTAATAAGGTAATATCAAAAAGGCCTCAAATATCAGTAGATAAAGATGATCATTCCCAAAGTTGTTTATAATGGTGAAAATTTAGAACCAACTTCTATAAGCCCAAAATTGGTTAAAGAGATTATGATAAATATACCCAGCAGAATCCTATATAATCATTAAAATGATGATGAAGAGCTATAGTTATTGGTATGGAAGACATTCACAATATACTGTTAAGGGGAAAAGATCACTTCAAAGTAACATACAATTTTTTTAACATTTATACAATGTATGGACTATAAGCTCCCTGAAGACAAGAATTCTTGTATTACTTACTCTGGTATCCCTAATTCCCAAACAGTGCCTGGTACAGAGTAGGCACACAATAAATATTTGTTTAATAAAAACAATATACATGGAGATACACCCACATATATATATTTGCATACGAAAAGGTCTAGAAAATACAACAAACAATGAAGTTTTTTCCACAGAAAAGGAATTTTGGTTGATTATTTACGTTCCCTTCCATTTATTTATATTTTCTACCTTTTATTAATAATCATATATTGTTTCTAGACTATATGTTTTTTTACTAAATGGAGACTGTTCTATGGACCGCTCCAGCCTGAAGTCGGCCGAGCTGGGGCTGATGCAGGGGGACCACTCCCAGCCAAGCCTTCCCCTCCCCACCTCTCTTCTCCCCTCTCCAGCCTTCTCTGCTGGGAGCCTCGTTCTCACATGGACAGGCCTAGGCACAGCCTGACCCCTGGAGTTCTCCTTCTCAGAACGAGCAGCCTTTTGTAATAATTTCTTTGCATATTCATCTCTCCTGCTAGAATGTGAGCTCCTGGGAGTACTGACATGTGACTGGCTTGTTCTTCTTTTTGTACATCCTCTCTAGGGCATACAACAGAGCCTATTATATAGCAGGTAGTCAATAAATGCTACTTGACTGAATAAATGAAAGAATGAATTTCCTTTCAGGTGGGACATTGACCCCTGGGGCTGATCATGGCATGGGGTGCCTGGGTCTTGGGGGTCTCCTCTCCCACATATAGACCAGGAACATGCCCAGATTCTCCCACAGTGCCTCTCTCCAGTTCTGCAGTCTGGCCAACAGCCTGGTCAAAGCTTCAGGAAACAGGAAGGAGCAGAGCAGAGCAGTGACAGGGCCCAGCCACCCGGGTCCCCCAATCTTGCCCTGCTTGCTTGCAGCTCAAAAGATGGTGAGGGGCAGGCATGGGTCCTCTTCCCCTGGCCTCCAACCCTGCCCCATCAGTCTCCCCACTTAACCTTTCCTCTCAAATGTAGGCCATGCTCAGTTCCTTCTCTTTGTTGGAAATAAAGGATGTTCTAAGAGGAAATGTATGTGGCCAGGCACAGAGGCATGGAGGGCCACCACTCTTGCCTGTGGAAGTGGCAGGACAGGGGCTGCACTGAGCTGAGTGAGAACCAGGCTATAGGTCATGTATTAGGGGGCGGAGGTGGGAGGGCAGGCTGGAGAGTATAACGGAGGCTGCCTCCCCTTCTCAGACCCCTGCTCAATCTGGAAGACGCAGCCTCATCTGGGCTTCTGCGTATGCGGGCCTGTGGGGGGGCTGGGGGGGTTGGGGTGTGGCTGCCTGACAGTGTAAACACTAACACACCAACCAGACGCCAAGTGCAACGTAAGTCCTCACATTAGAGGACTTACACGGTCACCTTGGGTAAATCCCTTTCTCTTGGGCTTTAGTTTCCTAGTCGTGAAATAATGAGGGTGTCAGGGACCCTCTCTTTCACACCGTGTTAGCATCTTTGCTTAGATTCGCCTGTGTTGGACGAGACACACTCTCCAGAGGACAGCACTGCTGGAGGCCGCCCCATTCCCCTGAGGTCTCTGATTGCAGGGATGCAGGCTGGTAATTGAAGAAAGCCTGGGATCCCCAGGGCAGCCACCCTGCTCAGCTGCTGTCCCTTTCCCACTGAGGGGTCCCTAGAAGCTTTGATGGACTGTCAGGCTTGATCTGTTTTGCTAGGCCCTTTCTGAGCTTGCGGGCGCCAGAAGCCATCCCATGCGTTCTCATCTCCAGGGCCTTTGGCTCTCCTCTCTGCTTCCATTCCCAACTGGTTGACCCATCCTGATGAACAGCCCCAACTTGACTGACCCCTGCAGTCCAAGCATTCCTTTTCCCTCAGACAGACCAGCAGGTTCCAAAACGCAGCATACCCACAGTTCTTAGGTATGGTAGGTATGGAAGAAAACACCAGAGCTGCTACTTCTATTTATTTTTTATCATATCCTTCTGTAAATTTCTATTTTTGTGTGTGTTTTAGAAAGTACAAGATATATTAATACAATAGTTTAATTTATAAATAAAATATATACATGTTGGAGTGTGTTCTCAAAAACACTGTCACTGAGAGAAGTATACAATCAAGAAAGTTCAGAGTCCATCTTAGGGGAGGGAAGATACATAAAATGATACTTACTACTTGATGCTGGAGACATGTCAAAATGGTGCTCTGGGTGTTCAGGAAAGGGTGTGATCAATACCAACAGACGTGCAGGAGCAGCGTCAGGGAAGGCTTCATGGAAGGGGTGGCTTTGGGGCTGGGTCTTAAAGGACAGGATGTGGCTATTTAGCCATGGCAGGGAAGGGCTCTTCCAGGAGAGGACACTGAATGAACAAAGGCACAGAAGCTGGAAACACACAGCAGGTGCTGGGAGTGGGCTTCAGTTGGAGTTATATGTGGGAAAAGCAGTAGGCGAGGAGGTGGGTAGGGTGGGCTAGGGACAAGTGATAGAGGGAGCTCTGAATACTGGGTGGGGAATGGGCATGAGACAGGGAAAACAACAGGAGCCAATGGAAGTCTCTGAACAAGGACAAGGCACGACCTGACCGGGTTTGGGGAATTCTGGTCTGGAAGGGAGTGTAAGATTGGTGGGAGTGGGAGAGACCTGGACTGATGACCAGTGAAAGGCAGAAGGGACAGCCATAGCCCAGGCAAGATGGCCCCAACTTAACTGGAAGCAGCAAGAAAGGAGGGAAGGAGGCAGGTGTAAGAAATACTGTAGAAGCAGAGTCAAGAGAATTTTATAAATTCGGAACAAGGTGGGGGGACACTGAGGGCAGGAGGAGCGAAAGGTGACTCAGACTTCACTGCCAAGTGAGCAGAGGAAATGACAGTAGATGGGGCTGTTGAAAGAGAAATTCAGAAGTCTCGCCTTGGCTGTCTACAAATGCTAACCAGAGGGGCTGGCTGGACTGGGTGTATAAAGGTGAATGCCCCAAGGGCTAAAGCTTCTTATCTGAACCTTTTTGATGGAAAGAGGTCTTCATCTTCATCCTACAAACATTTTTGTGCGTCCCTCTTATGGAGAAGGCATTGTGCAGGCCCTGAGGCTTTAGAGAGGAACCAAAAATGCTGCCCCTGTCCCCAGGCGAGTAGAGAGTCAGCCACACAGAGAGGTTTGGGACCATCTCTCTGCTAAGGACGCTAAGGGCAGTAATTACCAAAGCCCCAGGAGGCTAGAAGAGGCTTCCCAGGGGTGACGTTTTACCCAGCAGGGAGCCATCTTCTAACAGCAACCTCAACCTTTCTTCAGGACTGGGGGTCATCACAATCATAGGTGCAGTTGGCACGTGACAGTGGCTGAACCTGCATGGGTGCCTATGGCCTTGCTTTTTTTGGATAAACGAGAACATTAGTGTGTTTCTTACCATCTGCCAAGCAAGCCACACTCAGAGTGTACAGTGCCATGGCTTTTGGATTTTGCAACCCCCTCTATTTTTACCCCTCAAGCTTCTTTGACATACATTTGTTTATTTATGGGCTTTGAGAGTTGCCAGAAATTTGGGGGGGGGGGGGCGGGTGGATTCCAGGTTTCTGAGTACCAGAAAAGCATGACTGAACAGTTCAGCTTATTTTAATTTATCCTCTTTTTCTTCCTGCCTCACCAGTCTTATTCCTTTTACAGCCTTCCTCGTCTCCCCAGGCATTTATAAAACCCTTTTCCCTGTCTATGGCTTTGGTCCTTTCTCACCCTTAAGTTCCTGACCTGCTGTAGGGCCTCCCTGGTGAGGGGGGGGGTGCGATCTAACCCTAGGCTTGTCTGATGTTGCTTAACTCTGGCATGCCCTGAACCAGCACAAGTTTTCAAGTCAGTCCCAAAGCACCCCACCTCCACCACGGCAAACTGAAATCGGACTTTCAGCCCTAAACCTCAGTAAGGCTCTCTGACCATTATATAAAATCACAGCTCCACCCATTCTAGTGCCTCTAGTCCTCCTTCCCTGCTTTCCCAACAGTACTTCCCTCCATATGACAGGTTGTACATCTGACCCATTTCCTTTTGTGGCTTGCCAACTTCTCTCACTAGAATGTAAGCTCTCTGAGGGCAGAGTTTTGTCTGTTTTGTTCACTGCTGTATCTTAGGCACACTGAACATTTCCTTGTGCATAGTAGGCACCAGATAAGCATTTACTAGTGAACAAATGAAGGGATGGGTGTCATGGGACTGTTTGAAAATTCAATGAAATGATGTCTGTAGGCTGTCTGGCACACCGTGGGTGCTCAATAATGTCAACCCCTTCCCTCTTTCCCTCTTGCAGTTCGATGGCTTTCCCGGTGTCCAATTGTCACAGGATGTGGCATGTGGGCAGTAAGGACCTCGTATTATGGCATCTCTTCTGGGTAAGGGGTGGCAGCCCTGTGTCTGGGGAGTGCCTGTTCCTTCTCTCTGACTGTGTCACCAGCCAACCCTGCCCCCCATCAACTGAGGCATATGTCCTGGACTGACAACAGTCTGCCCTGCCCTTGTCCCTGGCCACCTCCTCTACTGGGTCCCTCGGCCAGGTCCAGGCAGACCTAGGGCCTTAGCCATCGTGACCAAGGCAGGCCTGGTCTGCAATCACCAGCTTTAGTGCCACCAGCCACTGAGGCCTAGAAAACTACTCACTGTCTAAAGAAGGGGTTAGTGCATGCCTGGGGTTAGTTCAGTGGTTCTCAACACAGATTATTTTGCCCCCCGCCCTGGACATTTGACAATGCTTGGAGACAGTTTTTGTTTTCATGACTAGGGGCTGCCACTAGCATCTGGTGGGTAGAGGCCAAGGATACACTAAACATCTTAAAACTAATAGGACAGCCCCCACCCCCACCCCAACACAGAATTATCTTGCCAAGAATGTCAATGGTTCAGAGGTTGAGAACAGTTGAGCAGTGTATCAAAGAGAACAACAGCCATATACTGAGCACTTGCTGTGTGTCAGGTGCTGAGCTTAGCACTTTACATGCATCTTCTCACCTAATCTTCACCACCACCTAGGACATAGGTGGTGTCCTTTCCCTGTTTTACATATGAGACACCAAAGGTGAAGTGTCTTACCCAGCAATATACAACTAGCAATTGCTGTAGCTGGGATTTGAACCAGGTTGTGCTCTTATGTGCTTCCCCGGGCATACCCTGAGCATTTGCCTCATAGCACTTCTTACCTGTTGTGTTGGTCAGTCCAGAGGGCAGGACATTTGCTTTGGTTTTCTGACCCAGTACTCCATTCCTTCCCAGGTTTGGAGTCTTGCCTAATGAGCCTCAAGAACCCACCATATGCCCTCAGCCTTACTGGGGCCATGTCAAGAATGGCCAATCTCTTGGAATTGTTAGGTAGCTCCATGTCTGCCTGACTTTGGGGTTGGGCCCTCTTTGGCCTTCCTCTTGCTGTCAGGTTGTGTCCCCAACCAACCCCACAATATGAAAGCTTCTCCAACATTGCTTTGCTCCAGGGACACTCTGCACCCACTTGCCCACTAGCCTTAGCTGCAGTGTTGGCAGCTGGCTGAGCTCTCAGCCTCTGGCCTACTCAGCCCCATCTCCCCTGCACTAAACATCTTAAAATACACAGGACACCCTCCCCATCCCAAATAAATAATTGTCTGGCCTGAAATGTCAACAGTCCTGAGGTTGAGGTCTATATGCTTCTCACTCAAGCCCCCGGACCTCCGGGCTTTCCATCCTGACACCCACATCTCATCAGGTGCTTTGGCTGGGCATCCTCATGTGCCCTCATCCCATCTCCTGCTTATACTTCTCCTTCCAGAACTCCTTCCAGAACCCCTTCAAGATGTTATAGTCAGTTACACGAAGTTCCACTGAGCCTTCACTACCAGCATAGCTCTATGCTGGGTATTGAAGAGGACACAGAAATAAAGCAGACAAGTCCCTCCTGTTCCCCAAGAAACACTGGTTTCATGGGGGGAGGGAATTTTTAACAAAAGAATTGCAATCAAAGGGACTGCTCACCTCACAGGATATGCACAGAGAGCAGTGAAGTGTGGGTGGCTCTGCCTCAGGACCCATGACTCCAAGCTTTCCTTCCTGCTGTGCTTCCCAGAGCTGAAGGAAGCACACTTCCAAACACCTTGAACCAAGCACACTGCCTGACCCCATTCCTCTCTCACTTCATTCAGTCAGTCAACAAATATTCATGGAGTTCTTAGTGTGTGTCAGGAGCCCAAGAGCAGCTCAAATCACAGGTTCTCCCAGCCAGCAGGATGTTGTAGATCTAGCCCAAACTTGTCTGCCCTTAATGCAGGGCTTTTTCCACACTATTGTTTGTCAGGAGATGAGCATGAAGCTTCAGGCTGAGCTTGCTCAGGATTCATTATTACCTCATTCTTCTTAGCTCAGTCTATGTCTCTTATAACAACTTTTTATCCTCAGGAAGGTATTCTAAGTAGACCAAAGCAAGCATCATTCAGTCTCACTTCACAGAAGGAGCACTTATGGTCAGAAGACTAAAAAACTGCCCCCAGGCCTGGCTCTGAGTCATGTTTGCTCTCTTTCCCCTCAAGCAAACCGTGCTTGACATAAACCTCCTTTGGAGACCAGTTAGCCAGGCTAACAATCTGTATATTTTTCAGGATTATAAAATGCTGGAATTGATCTTGGCAGTCCAGGCATCCAATCCTTCAATTTATAGACCCTTGCTAATATCTTCTGTTCTTGTTCAGTGAAAGTTCCCTTCTTAGAGATAAGAGGATCTCCTCTTAAGAGGCCAGGAGGAAACCCACCCATCCAGAAGAAGGAACTGTCTTCTCCTCTAAGCAGAAGAGTTGCTTCTGGGAGCTGGCAGAGAACAAGTGGAGTTTTTGCTTGTTCCTTTTTTTGCCTGTGCTATTCCAAATTTAGTTTAAATATTTCACTGGAAGTCTCAAACCTGTCCTGTTGGCTTTGCTGGGCCTCACCAGGTAGGTTCCAGTGAAATCTGGTCTCTGAGCTCGAGGCTTTTCCTCAGGGCCTCAGGCCAACAGCATGGCCAGGTGTCCAGAGGTCTCCTCAGAGCCTCCTCATTCCATCCCTTACAGGAAAGGATGTCCTTGTGATGTTACAAAGTCCCATTGATCTCATGTCCTTGTACTGTTAAAAAGTCTCATTGATCTCGTCCATTCGGCTGAAGAAGCACCTGGTGAGGGCATTGCAAGGCAAGCCCTTTCTGATCAGTATCTCTCAGTACCATGGCCCCCAAGTGGCTGAAAATCAGATACCAGAAGGTTCCCTTTAGTAGCAAGAATCATCTTTCTCACTCATGACTTACAGGGAACTCAGGTCCTTAAAACAATAGTACATAAAATGCTGGGCCACAAGAATGGGCCTTTAATTTCAGAAAGTATTTTCCCACTTCCCAAAGCATGCGTACATCCTCAGCTAATTTGGTAAACCCCATGAGGTGGCCTGTATCTCAAGGTTACTGTTCAACTGAACAAGAGGTCTTATAGTACACAATAAAAAAGCAGTGTGATTTTTGTTTCCCACTGTCCGATTAAATGTGTCCTGAAGAGCTACTTATTCTCTGGCTCTTGAAAGAAATCTAGGGCACATCCCTAGACTTTCCTGGTCACTCTTGGGTAATTAAAAGTCTTCTAGGAAACAGAGCTCATTGGAGAAATGGATGATTCCAGGGCTGGTGCACAGAAAATACTAGATGAGCTTGGAGCATCTTGCAGTGCTAGAAAGTAAGAGAGTGCCAAAATAGAAAAAAGAAAAAAAAAAAAAAAAGGAAGGAAAAGAAAGTAGAAAGGGAGGGTTGGAGGGAAGGAAGAGAGAGAGGATGGGAGCATGTCAAAAGGACACAGGAGCCAATCTGAAAGAAGTTCCTATTGCCAAAGCTGGAAAATTTTGATAACACCATAAATAAGGATAGTATTGCATTATAACTCAAAGAATAAAATAGATATCATGAGTACATACTGATATAAACAATTTATTGAATGAATAACTAGTAAATGGAGAAGGGATAACTCTTCCTTACAGAAGAATTCCAAATAATAAATGTAACAGGAACGAGGAAACTAGAAAATCATTAGAACACCAATGTAATAATTGCTGCAAGCAATTGAAGAATGCTAAAATTAGTGGGTAAAACTTAAAGGAGATACAGGATATTTGCATAGTCTCAAATTATGCTATGTGGGTTTTTTTTTTAAAGATTTATTTTTTATTTATTTCTCTCCCCTTCCCCACCCCTGTTGTCTGCTCTCTGTGTCCATTTGCTATGTGTTCTTCTGTGTCCGCTTGTATTCTTGTCAGTGTCACCTGAATCTGTGTCTCTTTTTGTTGCGTCATCTTGCTGCATCAGCTCTCCGTGTGTGCGGTGCCACTCCTGGGCAGGCTGCACTTTTTTGTGCAGGGCGGCTCTCCTTATGGGGCGCACTCCTTGTGCATAGGTCTCCCCTTCATGGGCGACACACCTGCGTGGCAGGGCACTCCTTGCATGCAGCAGCACTGTGCGTGGGCCAGCTCACCACATGGGCCAGGAGGCCTGGGTTTGAACCCTCGACCTCCCATGTGGTAGGCAGATGCTCTATCATTTGAGCCAAATCTGCTTCCTGCTATATGGGTTTAATTAGCATACTTTCACTTTACTGTGATGGGTTCAACACATGTCCACAAATTATTTGCTACTCCTCCCCTCCTAGAGATGAAGCTTAATTTCTCTCCCCTTGTGTGGGCTGGGTGAAATGACTTGCTTCTAATTAATAGATCATACAAAGGGGAAAACAATAACTTTATAGTGGAGAAACCTGGTAGACACTACCTTAAACAAGTGATCAAGGTTAATATAAGCAGTAAGTTATGCTGCTATTAAGTGTTCCCTGGTATGATGTGATTTGATATTTCCCCAAATCCGTCTTTTGAGTCTAATCATTAGAAAACATTAGACAAACCAAAATGGAGGCACATTCTGTAAAATACCAGATGACTATTCAAAAGTGTCAGACTCGAAGTCAAGGAAAGACTGTGTAACTATCAGAGAAAGAAGGAGACTCAGGAGACCTGACAATTAAATGCAATGTAATGTTCAGGATGGGATCCTGAAACAGAAAAAGCACATTAGTAGAAATCAGAATAACATTTCTAATTTATTAACGGTATTGTACCAATGTTAATTTCTTAGTTTTGACAAACCTACCATGGTTATGTAAGATGTTAGCATTCAGCAAGCTGGGTGAAGGGTATTTTGGAGTTCTCTACAGCAGGCATTCTCAAAGGGGCACTATCACTACCAAGGGGGCAAAAATTGAATTCTGGGGTGGTGAAAATATCTTAGATATTACCATGGTTTGTGGCCCCCTAAAGGGCTACAGTATGTAAACAGATATACAGCATTACCTGTGGTTTTAAAACTTCATTGTGGGGAAGTGGACTTGGCCCAGTGGTTAGGGCGTCCGTCTACCACATGGGAGGTCCGCAGTTCAAACCCCGGGCCTCCTTGACCCATGTGGAGTTGGCCCATGCGCAGTGCTGATGCGCGCAAGGAGTGCCCTGCCACACAGGGGTGTCCCCTGCATAGGGGAGCCCCATGCGCAAGGAGTGCACCCCGTAAGGAGAGCCGCCCAGTGCAAAAGAAAGTGCAGCCTGCCCAGGAATGGTGCTGCACACAGGGAGAGCTGACACAGCAAGATGACACAACAAAAAGAAACACAGAGTCTCATGCTGCTGACAACAACAGAAGTGGACAAAGAAGATGCAGCAAATGGACACGGAGAACAGACAACCGGGGTGGGGCGGAGGGGGGGGGGGAGAAATAAATTAATTAATTAATTAAAAAAAAAACTTCATTGTGTGAGCAATTAGAAACAAATTTCTAAAAGAGTCCTTGGGGTAGGGGACAATAATTTTTTTAAAATGTACTATCTTTGCAATTTTTCTATAGATATAACATTATATCAAAATTTAAAATTTTTTTAAAAGAATGTTCTTAATAGTTGGTCTGTGAAAGTCTTACACACACACACACACACACACATACATATGCACAAAGACCCTCTGGTCACTTGTACCCAAAACAGTTTAAGTAATTAATAAGGCCAACCTGGAATAATAATAATAGAAGAAAAAATTTCAACAAAATTAAAACTTCTCCCCTCCCAGTTCACGCCTGCTTCAAGCTGGCCATGGGTGATGGGAAAGAAATTTGGGCTGCAATCTTCCCATTGCCCTGCCCAGTGTGTCTATCCCTCTTTGCTGGGCTGCCTCTGGCTCCTTCAAGGTTTTGGTGGAAGATGGTTAGAAGAGATGAAGAGCCCGGACAGGCTGTATTTGACTGATCCTTTCCAGAGCTGGCAGTTCCTCTTTCTGGACTTGGCGGTATTTAAAGCCGACTCTTCTCTTGGGGCCTGGTTTTGGCCTTTTCAGAGATCCCGCCCATCACCAGGGGCCTCTTGCTTCAGCCTGCTGCCATGAGGGATGCTATCCCAAGCAGGCCACCTGCAACGCCTGCGACCCCCCAGCTCTGAGCAGTCCAGTTCCACCCTGTGCTTTCTGTTGGATCCCACCACTTCTCGAGGCAGCACTCTTGGGGGAAGCTACTAAAAAATGACTGCAGGCTTGTGCAGTCCCTCTCTGCCAGTATCTGGACCCCGGGGAAATTCATACCTGGGCTTAAACAAGGAAACGTTTAGCTCCAATTGCCCTCAGCATCCTCTGTCTTCTAATTACGAGAGGACTCCTGCTGCCAGAAGGTGAGAGATGGGGTGAATCTGGGTCCTTGGGCCTTGTTGGGCTACCAAGCAAACATCCCGAAAGCTTGCTCTCCTTCCTGCTGTGTGACAGTGTACATCTCTATATTGTTTAAACCAATTAGGTGGATTTTCTGTTACCTGCAGCCAAACGCATCACAGCTCTCAAAGCCAGTCCCATATACTCAGGAGAGGTGGAAAAAGCAAGAAAGATTAAAAGAATAAAGTTGAGGAAAGATGACAGTCAGCAGAAGTGAAGTATGTCAGACGTGAAGAGAAGAGCGATGGGAATGGTTTCAACCAACCAACCAGCGCCAACAGAGAATAAAAACCACAGTAATCTGAGTGTTTATTATATACCAGGCACTGCTGTGAACACTTCATAGGCCTCATTTATTTGCCTCATAGACTGACACATTCTACGGAGTTGACAGGAAACAGAGGTTCATGCAATTAGTAATTGGCAGAGTTGGTACCCAAACTCAGGTCACAATGATCAGGTTCAGAAGCAGATTCAGTAAACATCTACCGCTGGGCCAGGTGCTGTGCAGGGAACTTTCCTCGCGTTGCCTCCATCTCATCCTACTCCTAGGTGGGGACTGTTTCCCTCATTCTACAGATAAAGAAACTGGGACACATAAGGATTTCGTCACTGGTGGCAGTCAGTCTAGGGGCAAATACTTTGCAATTCCTAGTTTAATACTCTTTAATACTCTTTCCACTTAGCAACTCTGCCTCTCCCCATCTGCAGGAACATGAATACAAACATCACACGTGGCTGACATTCAGTTCGAATGAACAGGAACTGCACTGGTTGGAAAATATTGAAACTCCTCTATATCACTTGGTAAGCAGCCACAGCTCCAAGCATTCTCAAATGCTGCCCCAGCATCGCCTGCCCAGACACAGTCCAGAATCTAAAAGGGTAGCTGAGGCCCCCAGGGTGCTGCTCCAGGGCTGGGGCCTGCATCAGTTTTGGCCAATTGTTAAACACTACTTGCTGTCCCTGACCGTCATACAGTTCTTTGGTACTTTGTTCTTTCCCAAACACTCCCATAGTCATTACATCCTCTGATGTGCCGATCAGAAAGCTGAGGCTCAGAGAAGGTAAAATGCTGTCTAAGAATGCACAGCTAGATAACAGTTGAGCCCAGCCTAAGTCCTTGGCCTCTCAGTCAAGTGTTTTCTCTATTATATGGCCTTTAGTCACCCAAGTATAAATTTTATTATTTCTTTTATTTTTTTTATTTCTTTCCCTTTCCCCTCATTGTCTGCTCTCTCTGCCCATTCACTGTGTGTTCGTCTGCATCTGTTTACACTGTCAGCAGCACCGGGAAACTGCATCTCTTTTTGTTGTGTCATCTTGCTGCATCAGCTCTCCGTGTGTGCGATGTCACTCCTGGTAGGGCTGTGCTTTTTTTCACGGCGGGGGGGGGTCTCCTTGTGGGGCACACTCCTTGCATGTGGGCCTCCCCTACATAGGGACTCCTTGCATGCAGCAGCACTGCATGTGGCCCAGCTTACCACACAGGTCAGGAGGCCCTGGGCCCTCCTGACCCTCCATACGGTAGGCGGATGCTCTATCAGTTTAGCCACATCTGCTTCCCTCCAGTGTAAATTTTAAATAGTGTAGAGGTAAGAATTTAAAACAAGAGTAAATGAGCAAACTATCACAGACCAGGGATGAGTTAGTTAAAGACAAAATCAATACTGCACATAAAGATTCAGTTTACCTGGGATTTAACCAAAAAGCAAAGAGCTCATTAAATAAGAAAGGTGATTGTGGTATATTGAATTAATAGTCTCAATTATTTATTCCCTCCTTACAATTAGATGCTGCATTCCCCGGCCTCCTATTCTATAGACCTGCCCAACTAGCCTAGGAACATATGTTTCTGCCTCTTTGGCTTTGGGCTTTGTGATATGACTCACTATGAGAAGAGATGACAGTAGCTTTTCATACAATTATGAGGTTCAGCTTGGCTACTCTTGAGCCTGCCCTTTCCAATGAGAGGAGAGCATGCCTCAGGTTGGGTTGCTTCTTGGGATGGGGTCCCAGAGTAGAAACCTGTGGAGCCCTTTCAAGCCCAATGATGGCACCGTCCTCATGTAAATTGAGCAAGAAATAAATGTTTATTGTTCTATGCCATTAATACATTGGGGTTGTCACTGCAGCCTAAGCTGATTAATACATTGAGAGAAACTAATGGTTTGAAAATTCGAAGAATAAAAATAAATTGAGTTTTAAATTTTACAGGACTATAACTTCTTGAATATAATTTTGTGAGAGAGTATTCAGGCACATAACAAGCACTCAGTAGCTATTTTGATTTGCTAGAAATACTTTCACATAAATGTTTCCAAAAGACTTGTAATCAATGAGCCATGGGGTTTCTTTGTAGATTACTCAGAAATAGAAAAGAAATCACATCTTTGCCAACAAAGTCAGTATTTACTCAGTTCAGAAAGTGGTTAAATAAGACATTCTAGAACAAGAAGGGACCTTAGGATCACTGTACCCACCTCAGATCATTGTGAATTTTCACTTAAGTTTCCAGAAGTATCTTTATCTACTATTTTAGTACCACATCATAATCTCTTTTCTGGTGTTGAAGCATGAATGCTTTGAAACAATCTCTCTCTCTCTCTTTCTCCCTTCCTCTTCCTCTCTTTCTTCCTTTCCATTATTATCCATCCATCCTCCTATCGTGTTCTTGATATAAGACAAGCATCTTCTTAGTCATTGTGGAAGAAGAAATTTCAATGGTACATAAAAATCTGAGGCAAAACAGATTCCCTTAAGAGGAGCTTGCAACATTGTGTTAATCTTTGCAGAGTTATTGGCTTCAGAATCTAAATGAAACTCTCAAGTCACCCAAAACAGCCTGGTATGTCTTTTTTTCCCCAGATCACCTCAAGACGCTAAGAAGATGATGAAAGGTCTTGATAGTTGAGCTTCTGATATGGAGATTCCATGGTTCACTGTGCCATAGAATAAACTGCTTTGCTCCTGCTATCAAACCACCATAAAGGTCAGCATCTTACCAATTACTCTTTACTCTGCAGGCAATGCAGGGTCCCAGGGTCCTACCTGCTCAGGGATGGAAAGTTCTCTGGAATTGCCGCAGGAGTAACATGTGATACAATTGTTTGCCCCTGTGCCCGCTTCTATGCTTTTGCTGTCAGTGGTGAATAGATCACTGAAGAGCCAGTGCAAGGGGAAATTTACAATTGTTTTGGCTTCCTAAACTTGAAATAAAATAATGGTCAAGGGATGAATGTCTTGGCATTTAAACAAAGCCTGCAGTCAGGATGTGGACAAAACTAAAGAGGATGCCCCAGCAGGCCTTATTCATGGGGTCCACAACAGGATGTCTGCTGCATCCTGGGGGTTTGCAAAGGCAAGCAGTCTGTTATCATTGATGCCTGGGGCCCAGAACTTGAACCCCTGCCTGGAGTCCATGGAGAAAAGCAGAGCACCTTTGCTGGAGGCAGGCTGGGACATTTCCTGGGTGGTCCTTTGTGCCCAGCACCCCTGGGCCTTGTCCACACTAAAGACTCTTTAGGAAGCAATGGTGTGTGTGCATGGGTATGTGCACCCGCTCTGGGGGACAGGGTCAGAACAACTGTCCTTGGGGCATCTCCTCCCACTGCTGGCCCTGGTGGACTGGGTCTGTCTTTGGCTCCATCTGCCTGTCTGTTAATGAAAGGTGGCCCCGTCGGTAAGCAGGTGAAAAAAATGAGGATGCAGATGAGTTAGAGACACACGTTGAGGTTGGTGCCAGCTGTTGGGGTCCCTCCTTCATTTCACCCAGATTTTACTGTCTCATGCCCGTCTTCAAGGTTGGGTGTATGAGGTTGTGGCTATTGTCTGATTTCAGGAAAGAGGGAGTTTCCCTCTGTTTTTGAATATTTTGTTCATTTTGGAGAGTGCAGAGAAGCTTGTTTCAGAAGTGAGCACTCTGCCTTCCTTCTGCAAACTCTTTCGGCTGCTTAAAATATTGAAGGACCACCTGCTACCCCTCCTTTCCCCTGCCCTTCTTCCTTATACCAACCCGTGGCAGACAAAGAACTATGTTCTTCCTCTGCAAGGACACTGAGGGGCCAGGAGGTTAAGGGGCCTGTGCAGGCCACACAGATATTGAGCAGTAGTGCTGGGACTCCCACTCCCTGCTCAGGCTCTCTTTCCCGAGTGGCAGGAGGGCTGCAGGAGCAAAGCGGCCTGGACTCAGGCTGGGCAGCCTGCCAGCCTCGGTGCAGAGGCCCATCTGGGGCTCTCCCAGCGGCTCATCTCAGCCGGCAAGCAGGAAGCTCCAAATGCTGGGCTGTGGCCCAGGGGGAAAGGAAAGGGGCTTCTCTATGCTTCTGATTGTCCCCAGGACTATCCAGGAACAAGGCAAGGCCTCAGTGCTGCCTCCTGCCACCAGCCTCCACCCAGCTGTTCTGGCTTCACAGTCCCAGCTCTCTGGCCTGTCTGCAGGAACACTGGGCATTTGTCAGCTTTCAGCATCATGGCCACGTGCCAAGGGCTCTCTCTGCCCCCTGGGAGGCTGATAGGGGAAGGCCAACAGAACTACAGACCCTCATTTAAATCCCCAAACTCATCACACAGTGAAGCCATGTTGCTGGTCCATGGTATTTCACTGAAATACCACTGAATTAACACTTCACTGGTGAAGTTTACATCCTTTCCTGGTCCCATCAAGTAAGCTAATATGACGGACAAAAGTTCAAATGCGTTCACTTTCTATGATTGCAGAGGAAAGAGCATGGGGCTAAAGTTCAAGTCAGCTCTGGTATTAGACCTCACCAAATCTCAACATTGTCACCAGGCAAATGGGAACAGTAACAGTAGCTCTAAGAGCCAACATCTGCTGTGGCTTCTCTGTGCCAGGCACTGTCCTACACACACGTGGACCACACATTCAATCCTCATGACAGCCCACCCCACTCAGCTCCCCATCCTCTGTGAAGAACACCAGATGATGGACAGGGAATCATCCCCAGACAGCAGCATGTACCTGGCTACTGGGTGCATCACGCAGGGCTCAGTTGAGCCTATTGTGTCACACGAGCAACAAATCCATTTACTCAACAAGTAGAATGAACAGAGAGAACCAAAGTGGGAACACAAAAAAGACTTGGTGGCAGAGACTCAGAGTCTCAAGGCAGGGCAAGGGAGATGACCACCACCATGCACTGTGCAGAGGACACACTGAGGAGAGAGCTGGGGTAGCCACATGGGGGGGGCGGTACTGGGTCAGATCACGGTCACGGGTCTCGGTGCCACAGGCCCATCCTCTGCTGCCAAGAGGAGAGCATATGCCCAAGGGAGAAGCAGGTGCTGAAAGCCAGTGCCAAGAGGGAGCGGCAGCCTAGGAAATGCCAAAAAGGCGAGTCAGGGCACCCAGAGCAGAATCTAGCTCAGCCAGACCTGAGCCTGGCAAGGGCCAAGCCAGGAACAGGGTAGGGGCAGGGGCAGGGGCAGTTCTGAGACTGAATTGGTCTTGCCAGCTTATCCTGGTCCATGTCTGCCTTAATGCAGCCGTGGCCAGGAACCACCTCCGAACCCTCCAGGTCACAGCAGGCCCCTCTGACAGCTCTGCGGAAGCTCTGGGGGGAGGACAGGGAGGGCCCTTCCTCCCGGATGGCGCAGAGCTCACACAGAGTGGAGAGTAGAAGCAGATGCAAATAGAGGCTGGAAATTAACGCCACCTGACCTGAGGGAGGTCGACCTGATTCTACCTGGGGCTCGGGAGTCTGAGCAGCCCAGATCAGCAACCAGGTCAATTCTGCAAATGTTCACTTAGGGGCTTCTCACAAGCAAGGAGGAGAGCTGTGTTAAGCCAGGCAAGGAAGGTAGCAGGGGGCTGATTCCTGAGACAAGAACAGGAGCACTTTCCCCCGAAAGAATGCTGGCTGACTTAGTGCCGCTGACATCTGAATGAAGATCAGGAATAACAAAAACTGAGAATTTTAATTCCTTATTCTTGTTCACCCATTGTTTGTAATTTTGTTAACATCTCTGGATCTCCCTGTGGTGACTGGCAGTAAAATCCCTTATAACAAAAAAGGTTTGTGTAGCAGGTTGAAAAATTGCATTTGGCTTTATATCTGGCCCAAGGAAGGTATGCATCTGGGTAAAACAGGATCTCTCTGAGCTTCTCTTTCCTTTTCTGTAAAATCAGGGGCTCTGATACCTGGTGAGTCTAGGTGAACAGGTGGAGGAAGTTTTCATGAAGATGTATGGTGCTGTCCAAGTTAGAAACTTCAGTCACTCTCAGCTCCTTCCTCTGGCTCTTTCCACACTAAACCAAAAAGCCATTTCTTAATCAGCTGCATACCCAGGTCAGTAAATGGTTATAGGAATGAAATGAGCCCACTGCCTCCAAGTGCCTCCTGGGCTTTGTCTATTCTTCCTCCTAACGAGCTGTATCTCTTCCATTCAGCTGCCTTTGTTCAGACTCTGTTTCTAAGACTGTGATCTCCCCTCCCACCTTCTTGCTGCTGTCTCTCTCACCCGAAGGCCATCTTTCACACAGCCACAAAATGATCTCTTTCACCTCTTAAAACTTCATAATGTCGCCTTAAAACCCTCAGTGTTCCCCAGGGTCGATGGCATACGGAAGGGTGCACCAGCCCTTCCTGATGAGTCCAGCTTCCACACTCCAGCCCAGTTTCTGCTGCTCTCCAATGGGCCTCCTAGCCTGAAGCCAGGCCCGAACACCTGCAGGTTTGGAAGCAACCAAGAGTTTCCTTGCCTCTGAGCATTTGCACATGCTGTTCCTTTAGCTGGAATGCCCTTCTGTCACTTGTCATCCTTCACAACTTCAGCTCCGTTGTCACCTTATCCAAGAAGCATTTCTGCTTTGACATCTCTGGGTAGAGCTGAGGACCTCCACACCCCACTCCCATGGTGACCTCAACTGCAGCTCTCCTTCTGTGCTGTAACTACTGCCAGTCTCCCTCCCCTAGACCTGGAATCTCAGAGGCCAAGAATCTCCTATGCATCTGCATATCCCCAGTATCAAAAACACAGAGAGGACAGAGAAGAGCTCAATGACTACTGGATGAATGAATAAAAGAATGAATGAATGAATAAGGAGTTAAGCAAGAGAACTCTGTGGAGCCTATGGGAGGAATTTAAGAGATTAAATAATCAGTTAGAACTGAAAAGCCTGTAAGTTGGGGTGGGGCAAGGGTGGCCTCCCTCTCTATCACTGTCATTCCCCCTTCGGACCAACAGGAGGTCTTTACCATGTAACCTGGGCCATGGTTTTCAAACCTGGACCTCCCAAGCCAAATTGCATCTTTGTCAGTGCAGTTGAATCTAGATCAACATTTGTCCTTGGGGCCCTGCCAAGTTCTCCTGGGAGCCCTGTATGGAATAACTAGCAGGACAGAATCACGGGAGAAAGAAGTTAAGTCCTTTGGCTAAGGCTGCCATGGGCTAGATTTTTATTGGGAGTGTATGTTGGGGTCAAGAAGAGCAGTGAGAAGACGGGACGGGGAGGCAGAAAAGATCCATCCACATTCATTCCCCGAGTGAGCCACACACTTGGTAAGTATCACATTAAAGAGATGAATCATGCACTGAGTCAAGGAGAGGAGGTTGTAGGGTTGTAAATCAGAGCAATGGCTTTTATTTGTCAGAATGCTACAATAAATAATATCTCCATGTGCCACTTAACAAAAGGAGAGTGGGAGGGAGAGTGGTAATACAGGCTGGGAGGGGCTTGCAGTGACATGTGAGGGGGTTGGGGACAGTCTTGCAGCTACCAGGGTGCTTTCAGGACACTTTCTCCAGTCATTGGGATACTTCACGTTCCTTAATGGAAAAAAGGGAGGGATTACCTTTCCCTCACAACTTCCTGAGAGCACTGGGTCTTGAGAAAAAAGCTGACAACAGCTGGAGACAGAGGAGACCTTCAAGGTCACCTACTTCGCTGTTCTATAAGTAGGGCAGGCATCCTTGCTGGAGATGACATGGGTGTTTCTTCAGAAGAACAGTGTCAGAAAATCCTCCAGGTCCACTGAGGGCAGAGTCCCTCTTAGAATGGGGGAAAGGTCCCCCGGAATCAATGCAGGTTGCTGTTGCAGGAGTGGTAGGTATAAGGTCATGCCCAACATCAAGGAAACACACTCTTCCCAAAAGGAATGCAGGACAGGACAAGGATCTCATCATCTGGGGACAGATACAGACTCAGGTCCTGTGGGTTCCTAGAGCTTAAAAGTAAAAGGCAGTGTAGTCCTGCAGGGATCAGGTCGGAGGTGAAGGATGGGGATCCTGAGTCTGCAGAGGATCCCATGGCCTAACCAGGTCACACTGCTTGGGCAACCTGCAGCCTGGGAAGGCAGCTGGGCTTCCAGAGAGCATTGCTGCCCTGAGGAAGCCGAGGACCCTGCCCTTCCTCGAGCCTCCTCCTGTAGGCTGCTACTGGGAAAGGCAGGCTCCTGGCTCTAGGGCTGCATTGGCCAATGCAGAAGCCACTAGCCGCATGGGGTCACTGAACTGTGGCTGGTCCAAATTGAGATTTTTCTCTAAAGGTGAAAAAAAAAGAATGTACAAGATCTTATTAATTTTTTATATTGATTACATGTTGAAATAATATTCTGGATATAACATGTTAAATAAAATATATTATTAAAATTAATTTCAACTGTTTCTTGTAATTTTTAAAATGTGGCTTCCACAAAATTTAGAAGAATACATGTACTTGACATCTGTGGTTCACACTACGTTTCCATCAGACAGTGCTACTCTAGAGGAATCCTGGGACTCAGAATAGGGAGGGAAACTGCTTCCGACTTACTGCTCTTATCCCTAGGTGGGTAGGAAGCTTAGATGTACGCGTTCTGGAGATGTTCTAGTGTACAGCAGATGCACCCCAAACTATGGGGGATGAGACAGGCAAACTGGTTACACAAATAATGGACAGAGGCTTTCAGAGCTTCAAAGACTTGCTCAATCAAATTAATAGACAAGAGCTTGGCTAGAATTAAGCCTCCTAAATTCTAGTTTACTCTTCTTACTGACACATCACAGTTTACATAGAAAATGTTCTTTTAGAAGTATTAGTCACTTTAGTGAGGGTAGCCCCAAACAAGCTCTTCATTAAAGTGTAAATTTTTATTTTAAAAAATATTTCTAGCAGGTAATTTAATAACTTCTGTGAAAACCCTGTAGCTTAAATAAATTTCAACCTTAATGCCTGTCTCAGCATGATGATACAGCCAAAGGAAACACAATCTAGTTCCTCAAAGTTTTGAAAACTACTGTGAATTCTTTTTTTTTTTTAAGATTTGTTTTTTATTTATTTCTCTCTCCTCCCCAATTGTCTGCTCTCTGTGTCCATTTGCTGCGTGTTCTTTTTTTTTTTTTTTTGGTCCGCTTCTGTTGTCAGTGGCATGGGAATCTGTTTCTCTTTGTTGTTGCATCATCTTGTTGCATCAGTTCTCCGTGTGTGCAGCACCATTCCTGGGCAGGCTGCACTTTCTTTAGCGCTGGGCAGCTCTCCTTAGGGGGCGCACTCCTTGCTCGTGGGGCTCCCCTACGCGGGTGACACCCCTGCGTGGCACAGCACTCCTTGCGCACATAAGCCCTGTGCTTGGGCCAGCTCCACATGGGTCAAGGAGGCCCGGGGTTTGAACCGCAGACCTCCCATGTGGTAGATGGACGCCCTAACCACTGGGCCAAGTCCGCTTCCCTACTGTGAATTCTTGACTGAGGTCTCCTGAAGGCAGCAAAGGGAAAGTACTTTGCACAAGTCACAGTCACTCTTCCTAAACACTGCTAGGCCTCATTCTCTCTTCTACAAGTACCAGTCCACAGGGCAGCTGCTCAGATCACTCTCTTCCCCTCCTCCAACCCGCCCTGACTTCCTTTTTCAGCTCTCTCCTCTCTGGGACAGCTCTTCTAGCCCCTTCTCCTCTGGAATCTTTTCTCTCCAGACCTCCAGGGCCCTCTGGATATTGTCAGCTCAGCTTCCCCTGGCTGCTCTCAGCTCTCCTCTCACCTGCAAAAGAGGACAAGAGGCCTAAAGCTGACTGAGCAGGTAAGGAACGGGGGACGGTGTGTCACATTCAGAATTTCACTTACTTTGAGTGAGTAATTCCACATCTAGGAATCTAAAATAGAGCAGGAGAGCAACAGATGTAAAATTTGCATACAAAGATGCTTATCATTTACAATAAGGAAAGACTGGAAACGAAACAGCCAACAGTGGAGTAGTAGGTCAATAAATTGTGAACATCTATAACATGGGATATTAGGAAGATGCTAAAACTTTTGTTTTTTAAATATTTTTAGGCATGGGAAATTGTCCATAATAACATTAAATGGGGGGGGGGGGGGGCGGAATCCCAGAATATAAAGTGGTATATAAACCATGATAGCCAATTTGTATACTTACATAGAAAAATGCTTCTCCCAGCTTTCTGCAGCCTCCATGGAACAGTAAGAACCCAGACACAAAGTCAAGTGACTTTTTCCAGGGGGTATCAAGGTGCCACCTCCTTTTCTTTGCACTGTGTTAGGAAATGGAGGCCAAATGAAATCCAGGAACCCATTCCAGGCCCCAATTTCTAGGGGGTCCCGCTGGGATGCAGGAGGAGCAGGGAGAGGGCATCTGGCCTTGTGTCAAAAGGCCTCACCTTTGCCAGATATGTCAGGGGTTCTATGTCCAGAATGGGGAGGCATCAAAACCCAGCTTGGCAGATAGGAACATTCCTTGGAAGGAGACATACACTGGAAGGAAACTTGCTTCGAAGGCTGAGCTAGGATTGAGGACAGGCTGAGGTACGAGGTACAGGACCCAGGCAAGCGCTGGTTGTCACTAAGCCCCAAGTGCTCATGTGTAAAATTTGGTTGCCAGCACCTACCTCCTAAGAGTGTTGGGCGATTTAATGAGAAAAGCACATAGCATGTGAAGGGCAGCCAAGGGGCAGGCTCTGAGTGGGGCTGGTGGTGTGGATCCTGGCTCAGCCCTCACACCTGTCGTCTGGGGCAGGCTACCTGGCTTCACAGTGCCTCGGTTTCCTCATCTGGAAAACGGAACAATAATGGTACCTACAGGTTCATTGAGTGGATTAAATGAGTCATACATATAAAATATGTGAAAAATATCTGGCACGCACTAGACACTCTGTAAATGAGAGTCCAGTCTCTCCCCACTATCTCTCAGGAGGTCCTTCCTTACCCCATCCTCTGCTCAGGCCTGCCCTCCCTTCTCAGCCTAGCCTAATTTAAAGTCCTCTTTAATCCCTGTTTTACATTTCACAGCCCATTTCTGGTTGGCTGCTTCTACTCTAGACCAGGAGTTTGCAAACTACAGTTCAAGGTCAAAGCCAAGCCTGTTTTTGTAAATAAAGTTTTGCTGGAACAAGACTGAGCTTATTTACATATTGTCCACGGCTGTTGTAGCACTACAGTGGCAGAGCTGAGTGACTGTGACAGAGACCCTGGGGCCCACAAAGGCTAAAAGAGTTATTGTCTCATCCTTCACAGAAACTGTTTGCTAACCCCTGCTCTACACCAACATAATATGATAGAAATGGAAGCCACTTGTGTAATTTTCTGGTAGCCACATTAAAAAAGGAAAAAGAAACAGGTGAAATTAATTTTAATAATATAGTTCATTCAACTCAAGGTATCCAAAACATTTTCATTTCATCAAGTGATGAATATAAAAAGTGTTTAATGAGGTAGTAGAAAACAACACCCACATCTGACCCATGCCCCATAATGCAAACATCTTATGTGAAACGTAGTCCTTCCAAAACAATAAAGTTGTGCTTAATGGAAAGTTATTTTTCACTGCTTTAGTTTTAAAATTTAGATTAAAATTTAAACATTCAGTTCCTGGTCACACAAGCTGCATTTCGAGCGGCAACCATACTGACAATATTCATCTGGTCAGTAACCCCCTCTCCACCTCAGTGTATTACCCCCCACATGCACATACCCAGACCGGTTCTTATGAGGCTCCGTTCATATGTGAGGTAGTTTTCAAACTGGGAGGGAAGAATTTTGGTTGAGGAACAGGGCGGAGGTAGTGAGAGAAATAAGCAGGTGTGTGACCCCTCTGAGGGCTCCTTAAAGTTACGAGAAGGTTTGGGTGCACCTAGTTGAGCAGAGACTCAGAGAGACAAAGTGGTCACCCCAGGCCAGCAGCCAGTAACCCTTAGGCCAAGCTGCTTGGTCAGGTCCACTGGCCCACTGGGGGGGGAGGTTGCAAGAGGTCTGGGCTGCACACGGGAGGGAATGGCCAGGCCGCTCTCCCTCCCAGCTGGGACCAAAGCACTGTGGATCTCCAGCCAAATGCACAGGTCACAGGGCAGCACAGGCTAGTCACAAGGGACCCTGCTAGCAACGCTGTCCCGGGATGCAATTGAGGGAATGGGTGTCCTGGGCACTCAGCTTTCTTCATGCTGTTTGTAATGTAGGGGAGTAAAATTTGAAGACAGCTGGGAATGGTGAGAATCATTCTGCTAGTAATGGACGCCTGATGGAATAAGGAAAACTCTAAATAAGTGGTTATAAACTTGCCCAAGGTCAGCCAGCGGCACCTTCTCCTCAGTCTTGACTCGCCTGTCAACTGAACCCAGCCTTCTTCCCACAGAACCCGAGTCCCACATCCACGCCAACCCCTTTTCTTTTCCTGTGAGTGGTCCCTCCCAGCTCCAGGGAACACGGAAGCAAAGCCCTGGAGGCTCCTGGTTCCCAGCAAGTCACCACAACCCTCTCCGCCGCCCCCTCCCGATGACCACGGCAGGGCCCTCTTCAGGCCCAGTCCCCTTCCCCGGGCAAGGGTCATGCCGGCACACTTCACAGCGGCAGCAGCAGAATTCCCGGTTGCCACTTCTGCAGCTGCAGGATTAATCTTGGAATTGCCGGGAATTTCCTTGTGCTTCCCAAAGTGGCGAGCAGGTGCCAGGTGGGCCACAAGATTGTTTTAAGTGCATCTAGCTGTGTCATCTTGGGTATGTTATGTAATCTCTCTGGGCTTCAGTAAAATGGGGAAAATAAAGTACCTGCCTCAAAGTTACTGCAAAGGTGAAATGAGTTTGATTGTACAGCACTTAGGAAAATGCTCAGTACACAGAAAGTTAAACATATTACTATTGTTATGAGGACAAATATTATATTTTATCGACAGTTATGAGTTTATTTTAATGTGAATCGGAAAAAAAACATAATCAAATCAAGTGAGTTGCCCTTTTTCATTCCTCCAAGCCTCTGATTGTACACACCTTATTGTTTAGGTCAAAGCTGAGTGAAAATAAGCAATCAAATGAACAAAATTCAACAATTTTAAAATACTGAATTATAAAGAATTTAAATAATTCATAGCACAGGAGATGGGCTATTGTGGCAAGTCTTGGAAAGGCAGAACCAACAGACTATTTGGGAAATACCGATCTAGTCGGAACCCTCTCTTTCGCTGAGGAAGAAACCAAACAGGAAGTGAAGGGCTGGGACCTCGGCCACCGTGTAGTCAGATCTTTGGCCTCTCAGGCCCCAGCCCACACACCCAGTCATGCTGTCTCAGTAAATGACTCATTAGGGCCTCATTTGAATAAGTACATGTGGAAGATGCTTATGAATACGTGGTTTGTCACCAGACAATCACACGTGACAGCCAGGTCAAATCCTATGCCATATAAAACAAAATAATTCCATGGAGTAGAAGCAACTAGACTATGAAACAGGGTCTTGTGCTATTTTCTGACTCCAGGGTCAAACTTGACTGGTGGAACCGGCTTTTTCTGGCTCTGCCACTTCCTAACTGTGGGGTCTTGGGCATGTGATTTAACCTCTCTGCTTCTGTCTTCGTGTCTGCAAAATGAGATAACAAGCGGTAAGCCTGCTCACAGTAGATGCTCAGTAAAAGTGAGTTTCCTTTTGCCTTCCTCCCAGGGCGAGAACAAGCACCCTCTACCAAAGATTTGCCCTGGGGAAATCCACAGTTCGGAAACCCTTTTGCCTGGAGTTGAAAGCACATTCAAAACCTCAGTGGCTCCCAGTTTCCCCACAGCGAGGCTCCAGGCCTTCACTGGCTTCCTGAGGCTCACAGTGTGGCCCCGTCCCACCAAGCCAACTTAATTTCCCTGATTCCTCAACACCATCCTCCATCTGAGTCTCATTCCCCCACACTGCCCCATGGGCAAGGCCCCCCATACTGACCCCTGACCCCCATTCTCTCCGCACGGTAGTCTTGGGAAAATGCAGATCTGATTAACTGCTCCCCTGACAGTCTCCCCATGATGCTCCCTTTCCTGCAGAATAAAGACAATTCCCTACCCGGCCTTCAGGGGCCCTGGTAGCCTGAGCCCATCCTACCTCTCGGTACTCAGCCTGAACCCCTCCCCATCACACAGACTCAAACACACACACAGCCACTCAGATCCACTCATGTTCCATCAAGAGCCTCTCACCTCTGTGCCTTTGCACCTGTTCTCCCTTTTCCCAACAATGCACGATTCCCTTTCTTTGCTGGGAAAATTCTTTCTGGTCTTTTAACACCTTGCTGAAATGGTGCTCAACTAAGAAGACTAAGAAGGCTCATGTCGTAGAAAGAGGTGCAGATGGCTGCCCGGTCCTTCCACATTTTCCTTTACTCCAGTTCCTTTATATACAGTAGATGTGATGGCTGGTACTCCAGTGGCTATCTTGGAACATGAGGTGGCCTTCATGGTGGAAGCCATGCTCTGTGAATGGAGGGGCAGCAAGAGAGGAGTCTGGGATATTTCTGATATTGTGGAAGCATCATAAACCAGCCCTAGGCTAGCTAACTTTGGTTCTTTTGCAAGGAAGGAAAATAAACCCTTATGTGTTTAAGCCACTGATATTTTAGTTTGTGTGCGTGTGTTGTTACTATACACAGAGAATTTAATTCCGTCCAATATAACAGACATACAAGCCATTTCCTAAGTTGGCTCATACTCACCTTTCCAGCCACACATTTCCTCTCCTCACCCCCAAACCTCATGCTCCAAACCTACTAATTTATTTATGGTTCCTCAATGCATCATGCATTTCTCAGGCATTTCATCCTCTCCCTGCTCCTCCATGCTCCTCCTCTGACCACCTAGGAATACCTGCTCAGTTTTCCAGAGCCAGCTCAAGGGACATGTCCACGAAGCTTTTCCAGACACACGTAGCACCCCAACCCAACCCAAGCATAAGTGACCGCTGCTCCTGCTCTGTGTGTCCTACATACCTATTGTATGGTCCTGCTAAGCTTTCACCAATAACTTGCCAGCCCACAGCTCCCAGGACCTGGGCTGCTTGAGGTAGGAGCTGTCATTCATCTCTGTCTCCAGCATCTAGCCCAGGCCTTGGCAACACTGGGCATAAATGAAGTTGTTCAAAGAGTATTTGAAACCAAGACAGCAGCTTCATCTTCTTGGGCCTGGGAGTCTGGCCCAGGAGGAAGGGTACATCCTTGGGAGAGGATGGGGGATCCTGCAGGACAATGGAGCCTGCTCCCAGGCACACTGCACCCCAGTAGGCCCCAGGAACTGCCTGTTGAGTGGATGAATGAATGTGTCACTCAATTCTCCTTGCAGCTTCCCTGGTGCTCACAGAAACCCTCCTCAAGGGCTCTGCCTTCAGCCAGCCTCGGCCCTGCGTATAGCCATCTGCTCCGCTTGAGTTCCCTTCCCTGGCATGCTGAGGAGGCACTCTCGCCCTGAGGCAGGAGGACCTGGAAACCAAGTGTAAAACATCTAGCTGCTGCCCTCCCAGCAGCCACAGACCACAGAGGCGCAGAGGCGCTTGGAAGCAGCTGCTGAAGGAGATGGGGCAGCCTTGCAGGAGCTGTCCTGGCTGGGGTCTGCCTTCCCACCACGGCTTTGGTTTAAAGAGAAAGGCAGTCCTATACGGCGACTCAAATGTGCACCGTGGAAGTTCCCTCCAGCTTCACTGCACACGATCAAGTGTCTAGACAGAAAACATAGAAAAGTGGGGAGAACTACCAGAACTGAACAGAGAAATGAAAAGTAACTTATGGCAGCTGCGTTTGAATGTATTTCTTGACTCCCCCCGAGTGCTGCGAGGAGAGAAGCTGTGTCCTTGAAGGTCAGGGAGACAAGCAGAGAGGACAGGAGAAGGTTCAGGGAAACCTGGCCCTGACTTTTCAGATGTGGACAGCCACCGTGTGGCAGGATGATGGGGCCGTCACCCCAGCAGGCTAACGGTCGAGGGAATTACAGGGAGGAGGATTCCAGCTCAACCCAGGGAAGAACTGCCAAACATCAGAAAAGGCCCAACCTGGAGGGGACTGTCCTGGGACATTCTGCCCATTGGGCATGCCCAGAAACATGCCCACCGAGACCTCAAGTTCTGGCAACTTGGGGCCTACCTTTGATGTCATCTGCACAGACGGTTTGCTTGCTGGCCTTCCTCCGCCTTGCCAGGGAGGCACCTGCCTGCACAGTGGCCCTCCTAGGGGCTCGAGCCTGAGGCTCTGACTACTTTAAAGGTCCTTTCCTTAATCTGGCCCACTCACTCCTATGCCCATTTCTTGCATTTCAGTGTCCTACGATGGATGCCAGAAAGTTCCTGTGGATCATGCACAGAGGCAGAGAAGATGACCTGCTGGAGGGGCTTTTAGAGCAAGGGCAGGAGTTGCACAGTGGAAGGAGGGCCAGGACAGGGAGGTCCAGGTACCCATTTGCATTTCTGGTCATAAGCATTCATTCATTCATTCAAAAAAATATATTGAGCACCCACTATATGCTAGGCACAATTCTGGACATAAAAAATGAAAGAAAAAAAAAATTGGGGGGAAACTGAGTTTACCAAAGTGGAATGGGTTTCTGTCAGTGATTCCCCTAGAGGGGATTTAGCATATAGGGCCTTTGAGAAAGAAACAACAGTGTCAAAAATTTAGGAAATAGAGTGCACAAAGAAAGAAAAAAAAAATCACTTTTGAGGCCACAACTTTCAATCTTTTTATATTCATTTTTATACTTTTACATTCATTTACATACTTTCCCCCAAAATATATATCTTTCTGTATAGGCCTTCTTTTTTCACCATTACATCATAAATATATTTTGATGTCATTAAATAATAGTCTACAATATCATTTTTATTTGCTACATAGTATGTCACTGTATAGATGTACCAGACCCTATAGAACCAATTCCCTCATTCTGGCATATTTGGATTGTTTTCAGTTTTTCACTATTGTAAACAATGTTATGAAAAGCATCCTTCTTGGTAATCCTTTTCCACACCTGTGATTATTATATTAGTATCAATTCCCAATATGAAATGTACCACTATTTGGTAGACACTGTCAAATCGTCCTCTGGAAATGTACATCAATTTGTTCTCTTACCAGCAGTTGTTCCCAGTGTCCAGGTCCCTGCACTCTGCACAGCACTATGGGTAGTATTTTTCATGCTGAAAAAATGTTTGCCCATTTGGCAGGGGAAAATGGCATCTCATTATTGTAACTTGCATTTATTACTATTGTTGAAACTGAACATGTTCATGTTTATTGGGCTTTTGTATTTCTTTGGAGCATTGCCTATTTAAGTTGAAAAGAATTTTTAAATTTGTGGTAACTTTAGATTTATAAAAAAATTGCAAAAGGTGACACAGAGAGTTTCCATAGACCAGGGGTTCCTAACCTCTTTTGTTCCAAAGACCCCTTTGCCAGTCAGGTGAAAACCATGGACCCCTAACTAAGGCCACATTATACTGTGTATTAGTTAATAAACATAACGTAACTGCACCAATATGTCCCAATAAGAATAATGTCTTTTTTGAATTTCAGTTCAAACTCCCGGACCCCTTGTTAAGAACCCCTGCCATAGACCTTCCACCCAGGCTCCCTACATAAACACAGTGCATTAATCAAAACTAAGAAATTGACATTCATACAATGCTATTAACCAAACTGCAGACTTATTTAGATTTCACCAGTTTTTCCACGGTCCTTCTTCTGGTCCAGGAGTCAGTCCAGGATACCACACTGCATTTAGCTGTCATGTCTCCTTAGTGTCCTCTGATCTGTGACAGTTTCTCAGCCTTTCCTTGTCTTTCGTGACCATGATACTTTTGAAAGGTACTTGTCAGCTATTTTGTGAAATGTCCCATAATTTGGGCTTGTCTAATGGTTTCTCATGGTTAGACTGGGGTTATGGATTGGGGGTGTGGGGAGGAGAATGGCCCAGAGGTAAGGTCTCTCATTGCATTTTATCAGGGGGTACACGGTACTGACATAACTTATCACTCGTGAGATTAACCTTGATCCCTTGGTTTAGGGGGTGTCTGCCAGATTTCTCCACTGTGGAGTGACTGTTTTTCCTTTTCCATACTCTATTCTTTGGAAGTGAGTCACTAAGTCCAGCCTACACACAAGGGGAAAGGATTTAAGCTCAACTTGCTGGAGGAGTAGCTACATATATCATCTGGAATTCTTCTGTAAGGAAGATTTAACCCTTCTTCCCCATTTATTCCTTCATTCAATCATTTCATTAAAACAGTATGGACTCACGGATTCTTTGGGTTATAATCTGACACTATCATTATTTATTTAGTTACTCAAATTGTCCCAGGTTTGACATCAGGAGCTCTTTCAGGTTGGCTCCTGTGTCCTTTAGACATGTCCCCATATTCTTTTTCAGGACTTACTTTCTGGAACTACAACATGTTTCAGGCTCATTTTGCCTTTTTCCTGCCCCAGCCTTAGAATCAGCCTTCTCCAAGGAGCTTTTATTGGAGAATGGCATTAGAAACTGATAGCTGGGCACTGGCGTATTCACTGTTACTGGGGTGTCACTGCTTCTAGGACCTTACATTGGACAGAGCTGGGAAGTATGTGTGGACAGTAACTCATGCATACACACATACCTGTATTTCTGTATCTATCCACATATATATTAAAAATCTCTGAATTCAAACTGATATCTCTGCCCTAATCTAGTACCTGAAGGGTTCATTCTAGTCTTCCTGGAGAACGAGAATGAACATTGCCTGGAATTTCTATTTCCCACCTAATATCTCTCCATGAGTAAAAATCAAATCAGGGAAAGCATTGGTCTGCCATGATCCCACTGCCATCTGTAGGAGCCTGGGTTGCCCGTGGCCTGGGAAGAGAACTGGCCAAGGCAGCCCTGCCCGGGGGGGTCAAAGTCCAGCTCTGCCAGTCACTTTGACTTCTGACAAATTCATTTCCTTTAACATTAGGGATTAAATTATATGGTATATAAAGTTTGGTATTTTAAGAGCCACCGAAAGCACTTGATCAATGTTATTCGAGTGGATGAGTGAGAGTGGGTGAAGAGGGCAGTTGGCAGGCGCTGTGGCCTCTTTCTAGTTCCAAGCCATGATCCATCGTGGACTCTCTTGGGCGGGTGATTTAACCTCTCCAGACTTCAGCAATTTTTACTTCCTTCTTGGTACTTTTTCTTAATTTTCTTCAATAGATAGGTTATTTTGTATTTAATAAAAGAAATGATTATGTTTTTAAAAAACAACAGCATACACCAACATGTTCCCTAACAGTAGTATTAATGAGTGCTTCATCAGCTTGCCCTGAGGACTGAACACGCTGAAATGAGTGAAAACACACACAAGTGCTGAATGCCTGGCAAACCACAGGCGTTCAACAGGCTTGGTTTCCTTTCTGTTTCATTTCTCTCTCCCCCTGGTCATTCCAGAAGCTATGTTGTGAAATTGATGAAAAAAGCAGGGATGACCACAGCCAAGTAAGTCTCTGAGTCCCTTTCTCTGTAATCCGGAGTCCTCCTACTCAGTGGCCTCCTGCTGCGGAGGTCCCTTTGCAGGGACATTCGTGAGGTGCAAGGAGCACCTGCTCCCTACAAGCCCCCACGCCGAGGCGTGGCACAGCTCAGGCTGGCACAAGACCTGAGCTAGGACAGGCTCCTCTTGCTCATTTTTTCTTTTTTCCAGAAGGTATCAGGGATCAGACCCAGGACCTCGTACATGGGAAGAAGTTACTCGGCACTGAGCTACACCTACTCCCCTCCTCTTCCCATTTTTAAGCATGGCCCAGCTACAGCATTCTCCCCCGAGTCCTCATTATCTGTTCTGGAAACCTCAGGTGTCAGGGTCCGGAGCCTCACAGCCAGCAAACAGCAAAGCGCCCCAAGCTCCAGGCTATAAATCTCCACCACAGCACGCCTGATGTAAATTCTGTTTTCCTTCCCAAGAAGAATTCCTCTGGGAAACTTTTCCCTTACCTGCTTTTGAGAGGAGGGGGCAAAGAGGATTGTTAAATCATATGTTTCTTTTCATTTAATAAAAATTCAAGGAAACGTCTAATAAGGAGGAGGGGAGATATTTTGGAATTTGAACCAAGAATGGGGAGATGTTCAATCATGGCAGCAAAGGCCACGAGTCTGGGAAAACTTATTATTTTCAGCAAAAACCAAAGAGAACTGAGGTATTGTCATGAAAACAGTGTAGAAAGGGTCAGATATTTAAGCTGGTTTGAAAATAACATGTTGGAGAGCTCACGTCCCATAAGAACATCTTCTTTTCTAGTGATTTACACTTAAGCACCCCTCTTCTGCCCATGCCCTCTTCAAAGAATTAAAGTGCTTAACTCTTGTAACATCCTGTAGGGCTGGGTTATAACTGCTCTGGGGTTGGTATGAAGAAATTACTCTCTATCCCCGCAGACAGATAGCACTTAGCACTTAGCATCTCTCACCTGGAGCAGTACGTCAGCCTTGCTATTGGTTTCCTGGCATTATTTTCTTTTATGCAGAACTTCTCAGAGCCTTTAATATCCTAATGATCTATCACGAGAAAAATACATAATAATAGATACCACTTCCTAAACTCATTTGGCCATGGAATCTTTTATTTAAGGGACATCTATTAACATCTCTCAGGCCACTAGAGATCCAGAAACCCAGTCTGTGAAACCCTGGCCTACAGGATACAGTCCCAGCTCCTCAATAGGCACTCAAGGCCTTTCACTGTCTGGTTTCTGCCTGCCTATCCAGATTCATTTTCTGCCTCCCTCCGATAATTTTCCCAGCATTCACACTCGAATTATCTGTGGTTCCCAAAATAGGCTGTCTTATTTCAAGCTTTAGTGCCTTTGTATCTGCCATTCCCTCCTCTGGAATGCTTTTCCCTACTTGTCCTCCAGGATCAACCAGCTCTGTGAAATGTCTACAGCCCCGTGAGGCTAACATAGATGTACCCATCTCCACACTCCTGCAGCACCTGGCCTGTGCCCTGTTAACCGTCCTTGGATTATAAAAGTGTTTCTAGCACATGAGCCCTTTCGTTCTTGTTCATTTGTGGCCTAATTCTTCAGCCTCTCATCAATTCCAAGAGAGCCATTTCCCTTTAATATATTTCTTCTTCTTCTTATAAAATTAGCAAGAATTTGTTTCTGTTGCTTATAATCAAAAAACCCTAACACGTCCAGCCAGGAAGAAGAGGGAAGATATTTTTAGTCTAAGAAACACATATTGCAAATGACAAAAAACAATCAGGTCTTTGGCATAGGGGAAAGCAACGCTCAGAAGACCTCAGAAAAAAAATTCAGCGTGACTTGAGCCTAAGGAATTGCACACAGTCTTAACTGTGATCCTGAGAAAGTTCTTTGGGAAATGCAGGGGCTCTATGCCTGCTCATGTTGATCCAGAAGGCGGTACCCATATTCCTGAGAACCTGCCATCACCAACTTCACTCTGCAGCCTCTTCCTGGGCTTTGGGGCAGCCAGGGACCAGAGCACCAACCCCTAGCCTTCTCCAACATGCCAAATTCAGAATGGTTCCTTTGAAACCATTTCACGAAGGTTTCAGAACGGAAGAGTTTACCTTTCAAAGCAAATAAAGCAGAGTACAATCATTTCTAAATAGCCTGCAGGCCCTTTCAATATGACTTTGCCACTCCCTTCATCTAAAGGTAGAGTCTACCTCCCCATCTTGAATCTGGCTGGCCTTGATTTTTGCTTTAGCCCAAAGAATGCAGTAGAAGTGATGCTATGCTAGTTCTGGCCTAGACCCTAAGAGGCCTGGCAGCTTGCATTTTCACATTCCTGGACTCAGGAGACCACTATGTGAGTCTGACCTACTGGAGGGTGCGAGCCACATGTAGGAGAATCGAGGTGTTCCAGCAAAGAGCACTGAAACAGAAAGGAAAAACCAAAAGCCATCAAGGAGCTCAAGTATGGCCAGCCATAAGGACTTGGGGGAGAAAATGCAAAGCAAAGCTGGTGCCCCTTTCATAAAATTGGCAACATACCTAGGGTATCAGAACCAAAGCCATGAGATGCCTTCTGAACAAAGAGATGACAGCAGCCCAGAGTGAGAGGGTGGGCTTGAGCTTAGAGTATGCCGTTTCCTATCGCTCCCATGATGTCCCAGCCAGGGCCTACCCTGAGACAAAGAATGAATTAATGACCTACCTTCTAACCTAATTAACTTCCCTCCTGCCCTTTCTTCTACCATAACAGTGGGAAGAAGAAACTACAAATTATAATTAATGCTATCTCCATCCAGGAGATGCCACCTAGGCCAGTGGGCTTTCACCTCCTTCTACCCCACTCTGTGCTCAGCCCTGGGTTAGATAAACCTGGAAATTCACCATTTGAGAAGAGCTTATTAAGACCTTTAAGATGCTCCCAGGTAGTAGTTCCAGCCTTGGGAATTTAAGGACTCTTGCAAGAAATTAGTGATACTTTTAGTGTCTGTTGACTGACAAAATACACATGTGAAAATAGATTTCAGTTCTCCTCATGATAATGCCACCCGGGGCCCAGGAGCAGGTGAAACTCACTGGCTGAGAATACTCATCCAATAAAACAGATCTATATTTTGAGAAGAACTTTCATTGTTTTAACCCAGAAAGACAATGGGGGAATTGTAGGTTCTGGAATGGGTATATGAAGGAGCAATGGAGGGAAACAGAACCTAAGCCCCAGGGGTCTCACCTGGATGTCATCATCCATCTCCTCTGAGAAAGAGGTAATATTTGTGGATGTAAACTCACATGGCTGGCTGGGCTGGGCTTTACTAGCTCCAAGTTCAAACTCTGGCCAGTGCCAGATTTGCAAGTTTAGCAAGCATCTAAGGCAGTTTGGAAGACCAGTGAACTAGAAACTACTAATTAGCCAACTCTCTGATTCTGCTACTTTCTGATTAGCTGTGTAAGTTTCTGCAAGCTTTTTTGTCTCTTTGAGCATCAATAAAAAGGTGAGAGGAGGGGGGATTAGGGATAGGAATGTTGACCTTGCTCTCCAAGGCATCATCAAAGAGCCACCATCCTGAGCAAATAACCTTAGTAAACTTAAAATTTTTGAGCCTCAGTCTCCTCATCTGTATAAAGGAATAATATGTAAGCATTAAATGAGGTAAGAGTTATAAAAATGGCAGCCACACAGTAAATACTGATTACGTTAGTTTTTCTCTCTTCCTCTTTTAAATCCTTCCAAGGATAGATGGCTTCTGTGTTAAGTTTCTAATTGCTCTGCATCTCTACTTTTTGTCTTGAGTGTGAAAGTCCTCTCTTTATGATACGGAACCAGTCTTGCCAGAAAGGTGCACTGCAAAGATGAGTGTGGTGACTTCATACATGCTTGGGTGTCCTGGGAAGCAGTTGGCAAGGTGCCCCTATTGCTTGCAATCCCAGGTCCTCTTTGGCCTGTGCACAGAAAGGAACTCGCCTAAGGTAGAAGATGGGCCTCTGCTGGTGAAGCCACCTCCCCTCAGACCAGTCCAGAACCAGGGCAGGCACAGACAGAGACACCCATCCATTTTGCCACAAACAGGAAACCAGTTTACCAGCCTCAAAAATAGAACAGACAAAAACCCCAAAACATGAGGCTCTGCCAGTGGGGCAGCTCAAGTTTCTCAGATTGCTTCCTGACAGTCTGCTGAGTGAGTGTGTGTGTTTACGTGTGTATGTGTGTGTGCTCCTTATGCAAGAAAAAAGTCTTATAATGTCTTTATAAAAGTGACCAGCCTCTGGGGGCCAACACTAGGAGGAAACTCAGCCAGTCAGGCCTCCTGCACTCCTGAGGCCCCAACTTCTGTTTCCAACCCAGCTACAGAGGTCCCAGCCACAAACCCTGACCCTGGCTTTGTCCCAGCTATCAAACAAGGCTCCCACACTCCAGAATTACCCTGCCTGTACTCCAGTCCCTCAGGAATTTCCATTGATCCCACAGATCCCTTCCATGATGCCCATAGGTCCCAACCAGTCACCCCACCCAAGACCAATGCCAAGAATAAGCCTCCAGATGCAGGCTCCCCTGAAACCCTGGCAAAGATGTAGAGATGGGCCCCTAGGCCTTTGCTGGTCCCTCTGCCAGGAGCACTTTTCTCTGCCTGGCACTCCCAGAAGCAACTGCACCAGAATGAAATTGTCATCACAGTGATGCTGGCAAGGAGGCTAGCCAGCATGTCAGAGGCCCCTTGTTGAAAGGCCATGGCGACATGTCTCAGGCCTCCACCCCAGGGAAAGCTGTGCATATCCTGGGCTCTTGGTTTGTTTTTATTCTATTGCCATGATGACTAGGAACTGCCAACCTGATCATGTTCCCTTTTGCTTTCATTGCTAGGAAGTTGAATGCCAAATTTGTTCATCATCACAAGCAGTTTTATGTCCTAACCTGCCCATGGCTTTGTTTTAGCTTATTTTACTTAATTTCCTAGTGCCTAGTTTCCTCATTAACTTTATTTTTATCCTCATGTACAATGTCTGTACCATTTCAAATTTTATTTGAAATAAGGTAGGGTATACATAAACAAGCCAGCAATTCCTATTTACTCTATAAAACCCACTTCAAATGTTCCCATCTCTGATGCTCCTTGACCCCTCTGTGCAGGTGGTGATTCCGTCCCTGGTTGTCCCACAGCCCCTGTGTGTGCCTTCTGGGATTGGCCTTCACCCACAATTCTGTACATCTGTTTTCATGACTGTCTCTATACCATCAGATTAGAAGGTCCTTAGGTGCAAAGACAATGTTTACTGAGTGCCCACTCTCTGCCAAGCTTGGTACCCAGTGCTTCACACATGTCGGCTTGTTTAATCCTCAAGACAACCCTGCCAGGTAAGGATGACCTTCCCAGCCTACAGCTGAAGAACTGAGGCTCAGCAATGCTCAGGGCCTTATTCAAGGCCACACTCTACTGACTGGCAGGATTGGCTACAAACCCTGGTGTCCTAACCCTAACTTTGGGTTCATTTCCCTAAAGAAACCCAAGATATGAAGAAGAGCTTTTACATGAAAGAAAAAGAGAGAGAGGAAGAGGAGAGAAGGAAATTAGATCTCCTGAGACGATCAAATAATTTACTATGCACATCAAACTCATCCACACCACCTGATGCATTTAAAAATATTGCCTGGCTTTTAAAAGTCCACTCTCTTCAACTATCTAGAAAAATTTATCTGCATTTAATTGCAGTGCCCTCATGGTTAACCTCTGATAGGATGGTTAGAGAAACTAGATTAGAGAATTTAATTATTCACATCCTTGACTGTTTTAGAGAACCCCCATCCCACACACATGTTGAATATGGGAGTGGTTACAGCATAAAATGGAATTAGATGACAAGCACTAATTCTTCAAGAAGCTCCTGGAAGAAAGTGAGGTGAACTTTCCTGGTAGTCTGTACACGTGAACCATGAGGCCATTCAAGCCCCAGTCCAAAGTGTCCAGAGAAATAAGATACATAAAAGCAATTTAAATATTTAATGTTCCAATTGGGAATCTAATTGGTCAGATGCCTTCAAATTAAAGTGCCCACTGGGTGTATACCAGCACATTTCCATCCAACTAAGAGGACAGAATGACAGAGTCTTGGTCCCAATCCTGCCTCTGCCACTTTCCAGCTGTCTGGCCATGGTCAAGTCCCGTAGCGTCTCTCTATCCCTCAGTTTACACACACGTAGCATAGGGGTGATAACAGTACCAACTCCTAGCATTGCAGTGAGGACAGGTCTGGCAAAGGGGGAATGCTTACTATTAATACATCACTGCATCCCAGGCAAGAGAAGATTTAAGCAAGACCATCTTTCTAGAACTTGTGCTCTCTCATTTTAAATTGAGAGCAAAATCTGAGAAATAAGAGAACAGGACATAAATTTGAGTAGGAGAGGAATAAAAGGGCTTCCAAGCCAACTCTCTTCTCCCTGTGCCCCAATGTATATTGTATATCATCATCTGTTTTGAGGGTCTGGCTTATTTCTCTCTTAGGACACTTTTTACCTTGTGCTCTGGTTGTGTGCCTCTCTCTCTCTCTCTCTCTCACCCCATCTGTGCCTCTCTCTATAAGCCATAAGCTCTCCCAGGCGCTATGCCTAATCTACCTTAGAGGCCCCCAGCATCTGGCATGGCCAATATTTGTTGAGTGAATAAATGAGGGTAGCAGCAGCAGCTTTCTAAGTGCTGACAGCATGGTCTGGCAGAGTCCAAAGACTCTGAACCTCATAGTGGGGGGAGGCTCTGAGGTCAGAAAGGCCCAGTATTGAATTCTAGCTCAGCCATCCTTCAGCCATGTGACCTGGAGGTACTAGTTTATTCTCTCTGGGCCTCCAATTTCTCATGAATTTGAGTATAAAACTTCTTCCTGGCAGGACAAAGGACCCAGCCTAATGTGCAGCATAAAGCAGGCCCCTAATGAATTTGGTTTGGCCTGAGTCCCATTGTCCTTCCCCCCCATCTGTAGGACTGGGCCAAGCTGCTTCACCTTTGCTCTGGTCACTACTCAGGAGGGGTAACCACGAGAGGCTGGTGTCACCTGTCCCAGCAAGATTCCCAGATTCCATGTGGCAGAGGGCTTCAGGTATGGCTGTTAACAAGATTCTCCATCTCCAAGCCTTGATATGACAGGGTCTCCCAACCTTTCTACCAGCTCACTCCACCTTGTTCATCTTCTGCTCTGGCTACTAATTACTTCTCTGAAATACCAATCAAAGCCTGTCACTCTCTGCTTCACCCACCAGGAGCCATTGGATGAAGCCCAAGGTGCTTCCTGACTGGACCCTGACTCACCCTGCAGCAGCTCCTTCTATTTTGAATATCTCCAGAGAGCCACTAATCGCTCCCACCTGCCTGGCTCTGCCTCTGCTGCTCCCTCTCTCTGGCATGCTTCTCCACACTGGCTCCCTTGGGCTTCCCTGGGAACCACTCACCCTTCAAGATTCAGCTCAAATGTTACCCCTTCTGGGCACCCCTCTCTAACTGTCCACCACATTGTTTTGAACCCACTTCTACCTGCCACACCACTCCCCAGGGCATCGAGCACTACAGTAAGCATGTATCACCTTCTACTGCCGATTCATTCATCTGCCTCCCCGGGCCACTAAGCTTCCTCAAGACAAGAAGCTGAGTCCCCAGTGGTTCACAGCAGGTATCTACAAAATGTTAGTTCTATTTGTCTTCCCTGCCAGATAAGGGCTCAAGCCCACCACTTCCTCCCTTCCTGAAGGTTGCAGGGACTCTGGCTGCTCTTCTTACTTCTCCTACCAAACCCCCTTTCTCTCCCACCAAGATTCCTCCCCATCTAGGCCAACTGCCAGCCCTCAGGGCTCTCCCTCTTCTCAGTGACATCACACTCACCCAGGGTGACCAACCAGACTCTGCCTGGAGGGACAGATGACCCACAGCTCTCCTGAGCATTGTCCCCTGTGCCCATCCCTTCATCCCTCTCTGGTGTTAAGAGGCTTTAGAGGCCCACAGAGCTGGGACTGAATCTCTACTGTGTCACCTACATTCTTTGGCACATTGGGTAAATAACGTCCATAAGCCTCAGTTTCCTAATGCATAAACTGGGTGAGATAGCACCTGTCTCAGAAGTTGTAATGGGACTGCAAAGTGCCCGTCCCAGCACCTGGCTCACAGCCAGGGGCCAGTGAGGGGCAGCTGTTGTCACAGCATCGAGATTAAAAGCTGAGCAGGGCAGGACGCCTCTGTGCTCGGCCTCTGTGGTACTTCAGTGAGGGGCGAGGAGTGCCTGGGCGGGGGCAGAGCTGAAGCCACCAGGACCTCTCAGGCCTGATTCAGTCTCCAGTGGGAAGGGGCATCTCAGGAGGACTCCGGGGGCCGGGGTCTCCCAGCTCAACATTTTCCTCTTTACCCAAGAAAGGTCGCCAAGCAGCCCGGGTTGTGATGTGCTCACCCCCCCACCTCCTCCCCCACCGCCTCCCAGGAGGACAGGATGAGTCATCATTAGGTCACTTGGTCAATGAGGGAGCAGCGGGGGCTGCCAGGGCTTAATTTCCTCTCTTCCTCCTAACCCAGCCCACCCTCCTCCAGTTCTCCTCCCACTCGCTACCCCCACCTTCCTGTGCTCAGATGTGGGAGAGATATTGCCCATTGACTTGTTTCAGAATCAAAACTTGAGCACATTTAGTTCTCCTGTGGTAGAGCAAGGCTGAGTCAAGCAAAGCACATGGCTCCTGGAAACCCCTACCTTGCTGCTTCAGGGACAGCTCACCTCGACTCATCCCAGTATTGAATGACCCCCAACTATCTGCCTGCGCTGGGCTGGATATAAAGATATGAAAAGGGTAGGGAGGAGGGAGGGAAATGCAAACATCCTTTACCCCCATTGTGCCGTAGGCCCTGGGTTAGATCCTAGGAACTCAAAGGAGGGGAGAGGAAGGGAGATGAGGAATTAGCAGTAACCTCTCAGGTGCTGGCCCCATGCTAGGTACAGGCAACAGAGGTGGGGAGAGAGGGAGGGAAGACACCTTCAGGAAACTCACTTATGGGTCAGACACCCCATCTCTACAATTCTCTGGCAGAGGTGGTTATGCTCATTTGTAAGAAATGAGAGGCAAGAGGGCAGAAATGGGAGGTGATTATCTCAGTGTCTCACCTCTAGCAAGTTGTGAGCCAGAAAGTAAATACAGATCTGCCTGTCTCTATCACCACTGCTAAAAGACAGGAAAGCAAACTACTGCAGCACAATGTGAAAAGGGTTAATATCATCAGGTGAAAAATGCCTTGGGAGGTCAAAGGAAGGGCCTATTAACCCTGGCTGGGGGAGGAAGAAGACAGGAAGGACTTGTGACGGTGGTGATGGTGTCGTCTGACCCTCTAAAGTGGAGCCTATGTAGAAATAAGTCAGGGAGTCACGGGGTCACAGAGCAGGAGTAAAGGCATGGCAGTATCCAGTGGGTGGTTGGGGGTGGGAGGTGGGAAGGACCAGGGAATCACAAGGCTCCAGCCAACAGTGAGTGCGAGGTTGTAGAGGAGGTATCCAATGGTCCTTTTCTCTTCCCTGATAACTCTGACCTTTCCAGATAATTAGATTCATATCACCAAATAATAATATCAGACATTATAGGCATTTACTAGGGACCAGGTACAGTCCTAAGCACGCACTTTATAAATATTATCCTATTTAATTCTCAGCAACCCTATGATGTAAGTACTATTATTATCCCCATTTTAGTCAAAGAAATAAGGCCCAAAGAAGTTAAGTAACTTATCCAAGGCATACACACCACTAGGAAATAGTAGGGCTGAAATTTGAACCATGGCAGGCAGACTTCAAACTGTGTGCTTTGCTGCCTCTGAGACAATAAAATGGCTTTCCTGCTCTCTAGCACACCCAGCTTTGTTGGGCTTGTCCTCTTGACTAGACTGCAGGTGCCTCTCGAGCAGAAACCATGTCTTATCCTCCCTCTGGGTGTCCCACTGCACCTGCCCTAAAGTGGCCCATAGGCTGCTTTGTAAAGGAATTTGACTGACCCATTCTAACCTGCAGATTCCAGTGGGAGAAAGCTCTGGTCGCTGTCCAGTTCGGGCTGGGAACCAACAATTTGTTGGCTTAATCAGGCAAATGCAGAAAGGTGCTGTCATGGTGGTGAGGTTTCTATTCCAGGAGGCCAGGCCATAATTAAATGTCCTGACCTGCATACCTCCAATTACTGCACAAGAGCTGGTTTCCCAGACTTGTTAACTAGCAATTATAGAACTTTCCACTGAAATTCCAAATCACTTAGTAAAGGTCACTTCCTTTATTTATTTCTTGGATTTGGGAGCAGAAATGGGATGGAATGATTAACCAAATTACAAGTGACATCCATTATTTAAAATCCATTTATTCAAATAGCCAATCTGGAGTAAACTGTGCAGTCCACATTCCCTATAAGTTGTTGTTATAAGGCCTCCCATTTATGGAATGTCTACTGTTCTAGGCACTACTACAGGAGCTTCACATGTATTGTATGACTTGATTCCTCCAACAAAACTGGGTAGAACATACTGTTATTACCATTTTCATTGAGGAATAAACTGAGGATCAGAATTATGAATACCTAGAGGATTCAGAATTTACAGCCACATATGCCTGCCTCCAAACATCAGCTTGTACTGAAGGGGGTGGTCTCAAGCAAAGAAACACCAATTAAGGTTTAGAACAGGGCTGACTCTGTGCTGTGCAAGGGGTTCTGAGAAGTGCCCAGATGTCCTCTTGTTCTGGTCCATCCCTGAGGGCTCAGTTGAGACCTGGGTCTCTTTCTGCTCCCTTCCTGCCTCTGGGATGGTCCCCATGTTATGACAGTAACACTTCCTCATGGATGACTCAGACAGCTTTTTACATTGACAAGAGAGACTAGGAACAGATTGGGAATAGTAGGCCTCTGGAACTGAAACAGATAGTGGCAAAGACACAGTCCACAGGCTCATTCACTACCTGATGCTCATGGCAGACATCACTAATCAATCATGCCCCTCCCTCCCACTGAACTCAACCACAGCCTCTGGCACCTTTTCAACACAGGTGGACCTCCACTGGATGATCTGGCCCAGGAGATGAAAAGCATTCCCTCTCTCTGCCTTAGACTTATGATGACTGTATTTCTTACAAGCAAAATTCTGATGTGTTTTGGTCGAAGACTGTTTTCATGATTTATAAATTTATATTATGTTTTACAAGAGCATAAAATCAAATCATCATACATTGAAGAAATCACTTTTAATGAACAGAATCAAAGTGCCTATCCTCAGAATTGTCACAGAAAATCTATGCCATGTTTGTTATAGTTGACCATGGGTGCCTCTACCAGGTCTGCACAGAGAAGATACTCAATAAATTCATGGGGAACAAGTGAACATGAGGAGGACTGTGATGGAATTAAGGAGGAAATGGAGGGACCCCAAGAAAAAATTGTTGACATTACCATGTTACCAGAGTCTAGACCTGGCTGGGGACCCTCCTGAAACTATAAATTAATTTTTTAAAGATACCATGTTCCAGAAGAGAAATATCCAAGTGATGTGCCATCTAATGGGAAAGAGCAGTATACACACATTTACCAGAGGCACTTGGGTGCATCGTCCCAAATTGCAGCCAGTCAGGTTTTCTATCAAACTTAGTTAGGCTCCAGTTTTCAAGGTCAAAAGCCAACCACGAACATTTCAAAGCCAGGCCTCCTCTTATATCTCAAAGAGAGCTCCCTGGTCACCCTCAAAAAGTGGATTGATTAAGTAATTTGAGAAATCTACATATCTATAAGATAGTAACTCTACTTGCTACTCAGGTTGTCCCAGTTCTTTGTTTCTGACTTCTAGCAGCAATAACCCTTTCAATTTCTTATATCAAATAAGCAAGTCAACTCCACAACTACCCTTGTGACAGAGCCTACGAGCCGACTCTAGGATCAGTGCAATGGTCTTTCCTGGATATCAGGAAGACTCCGTCCAGAGAGAGCACGGATACCAAATCCCTATCCTGTGGCCATTTGCTCTCCATCTGCCATTGCCTGCTCCTTGGGACTCCACCCAGGAGGAGAAGCACCAGTCTTTGCAATCGATGCCCATAGCAGGTTGTGGCTGGTGACATGCTAATCCCTTTGGCAGTCTTCAGCCTCATGTTGAACTAGTTGCCAGCTTCAGCTACTTGGAGACCTTTGGAGCTCTCCAAGGTACTGACCCTCATTCCTGGCCGGGTCCTTTAAAACAGTGATGAGCGGTGATTATTCAGTTCATACACACACATACACGACTTTAAAGATTAGCTACATTGTTATACTATGTGTATTTCATAGAAGGAAAAAAAGAGACAAATTCTTATCACTTTGAGAAGTAGCTTTCTAACTTTGGGGAAGCCAGGAGGCCCTCGTGGCCCATGGGTAAAGGTTTGCCTATAATAGCCCTAAAGACTTTGGTTTCATCAAGTTCATACTCCCTTGGGTCTTGTCCTTGTACATCTCCCTATCCTTCCCTATCAATTCCAGACTCTTAAATGCCCCCTTTTCAGCACTTCAGGGCACTATAATTGCTCACTGACCTGTTTACCTTTCCTACTGTCTGAGTCCTCCAAAGATCAGATCCTTTTTTGTATCTGCTGCAGGGTCAGGTCCCTCTGCTCAGGGACCTGGGGTTCTCAATTAGTGTTTATTGCCTAGAGATAATGAGCAACCTCCTGGCTGTGACCCCATCTCTGAAGCCCTTGGCTTGCCCTGCTTCTCCCTGGCCTACTCTGCCAGCCAACCATGGTGTCCCCCTGATGGGGGAGACACTGGCCTATACTGGTCTTCCACCCAGAACAGGCATCACTGGAAACTTCAGGAGCCATGTGTGTACTTATTGGTTTCCTTAGAAGAAGAGTCTAAAAGTGACTCTGGGTTATACTTGCAACTTACCCCCCAAAAAACAATGGCAACAGCAATGGATGGCTCTTTTGAACTCTACTAGGCACTATTCTAAGAACTTTACTGCATTTCCTTGTTAATCAACTACTCTATAAGGTAGGTCTCTTTACAGACATTGGAACAGATAACAAAGAGGATATGTGATTCACCCAAGGTCACCTACTGGCCAGTGAGGGACCCAGAACACAGGCTGGGTCCTTCCAGGGCCCTTGCTCTTAACCACTGTGGTGTTCCCATTGAGCTTAGGGAGACACAGCAGGGGTAATGGTGGCAAAAATCAGAAGAAGATTGAGAAGAAGGTATTGGAGGCATAAGGTAAAGAGAAAAATGAGTTATCCTTTAGGGACATAGTGAATTCCTTAAAAGGGGCAATGTTCACAAAATAGCAGCTATCATAGATGTGAAAACAGGCCCTTATCTAATTCCAAAAAATGTCATGTAATTTAGAACTGGCAAAGTCTCCTTATTTTAAAGATGAGCAAGGACATGCTCAGAGAAACCCCAAGTGCCCAAGTTACAAAGAAGAGTTGCCCAGGGGATAGGTATTTAGTCAAACTATCTTTACAATGGTATAAAGAACCCCCAAGATGATATTTTAATCCGTCATTAAACTATTTGCTGTCTTACAACACAAACAACAGTCTACACTACAGAGTTTTTTGTAAGGCTGCCAAGTTACAGCCATCTATCCTCAAGGGGGAGCCAGAGTCAGCCGTTATCTTTAAATAAGGGTCTTTTCCACACAAAAGTTACCAACAAAAGAAACACGTAAGTAAAACTATTTCTCAGCTTGGATTGGGCAGATGTTTAATCAGATGCCACAGATTTAGAATAAATAGAGGTTAAGTCTGACTGGGGAAATGTGCAAATTATAGACAATGCTCAGTGGCTTTCTTGCATTCCATCTGAAATGGTGACCACATCAGTATTATTTCCATGCGGACACCTCATTGTAAGAGAAATAGTCTCAAGTACATCCAGGGAAGGGAAATTACAAATACCAAGTCTGCTGGGAGAATGTGCAGCTGCTCGGCCAGAAAAGACAGGCCACTGGACTGAAAATCCACCACTCAAACATCTTCTCCATCTGTGAAAATGGAGGTGCTCTCACCTCCCTTGGGGCATACACTCTGAGGACAGAAAGGAAAGAGCAGTCCATGTTCTCTTCCCTACAAAGACAGCTCGTTAGAATCAGGCAGAGGCCCAGTCCTCCCTTGGAGCATACAGAGCAGAGAAACTTTTGTACCTGGATAAACCTAGTTGTGCCTGCATGTGCCTGTGCTCTGTGGGGCCTCAGCTCTCAGAGCAAGAAGAAACCTTAGCTCTCTCCAGCTCCTAGTCTGATGCCTTTGTTTTAGAAGTATGTACTCTGAGGTTCAAGATCCTTCAGGCTGGTAAGAAGTAGAAGTGGGACTTGAAGCTAGTCACCCAGCCCTCCCCTCCCCCATCTAGCAGCACTCTACACTTGGCCCATAGCCTCCATCTGGAAGGCCTGCCACTATTCATCAAACACATCCTGTCTTTCTGGTGACCCCAAAGCAGTACTGGCACGGCAGCCTGAAATGAGTTTCTCACACATCTGCCAGGCAAACACCGCCTGCTGGTCCTCCTCCCGAGCATGGCAGGCTGGATCCAGCGGCATGGAGGGAGGCTGAGTGGCCATAAGCCTGCATGCTCTTTACCAGGTAACTCTTTAGCCATTAACAGAAGTGCCAGTTTTCCCTCCAGTGAATACAAATTGCTGTAGAAATCTTCTCTTTGCCACTGACCATAGGGACTATACCTTTTAGGCCAAAAGAAGAAGTCACAAAGCCATCAAGTAGGTAGGGCCAACAGAAGTCCCCTCTGAGCCAGCGTATGCCATCCACTTAGTAATTCTGACACCTAAGAAAGCATTAACATAGGGAAGCTGAGGGACCCACCTCATGCTACAAAACACCTTCCACTTCATTCCAGGTCGAAGAGACTAAGCACTGGGTCTTTCGCAGCCAGCCCCTCCCACATGAGGCCCATCTACAAAGTACCCTTGACAGCGTCAGACCCACAGAGCCCAGTAAACTATCTCATGGAGGAGGCGGCATGGTGGGCCTCCCACCTAAGGGATTTTGGGGGCTCCGGGGCCTTCCTGCTGCTAGCCACAGCAGCACACAGACCATTCTTTCTAAAATCACAGCCCCCTGCCCACCCCCACACAGCCCATCCTCCAACAGCAGGAGCTTTATTTCTTGAACTTCTTGACCTTGAGTGCTGTTAGTTCTGCTGTCGGAGGGAAATCCCAAGAAGACGCTGAATAACAAGAGCCAAGAAGACGGAGACTTTTTTATATTTTTGGCAGGGATGAAATTCAAGCCTCAGTACGTCATGTCTGTGAGGTCTGTGGAAAGCTGGCTTCTGACCACAGAGGTTGGAGAAGAGTGAGCATTACTCAGTCAGCACTCAGCTGACATTTATCTGGCACAACTTCTTGCTCACACGGCCAGGGCTGGAGTGCAGAGCTGCAAGGGGAGAGGGGTGACATGACAACAATCCCTGCCCTATCCCCATCCTGCATCAAACCAACTTCTATGTCATGCATCCTGTGTTCATTATCTCAGTCCATCCTCACAACCATCGTAGTAGTTAGTGCACTCCCATTTCACAGATGAGGAAAATGTAGGCCCAAAAGGTTAAGAGAAATACCCAAATCATATAGCTAAGAAGATGTAGAATGAGAATTTGAACTCAGGTCTTCCTTCTCCAAGGCCAGTCCCGCTCCACCTCATGATAGCCACAGAGCTTATATAACTTGGGTGATTTTTTTTTTAAAAAATATGCCTCATTCAATCTCCAGTGCCTCCCAGCAAGCTAATCTTATAATTATTATTAATTTCTTACCACTCCCTATGGCACCTTCGAGCAAAAGCTTTCTTATGCATTAATGTATTTCAGTTCCACAAATATTTATGTTTCAATTCTACAGGTATTTATAGGTACCAAATAAGTTGGTTTTTCCATTTTTAAACATAGAGTTGCTTCTTCTTTCAGTAGATCTATTTATTCAATTGTGCATTGACTCAGAAGCATTTTGTTTAGTATATAATGATATAATGTACTGCTCTTGGTTCTAGGTACACAGCCATGACCAGGTCAGATAAAAGCCTTGCTAAGTTAGAACTTATGTCCTAGAGGAGGAGACAGAAATGAACAAGTAAATAATTTTAGTTAATTAGTGCTATGAAGAAAAAAAACAACAGGTTGCCTTGGGGATCACAAGAGGTGACAGTTGAGCTGATAGCTAAACATTGAGAAGGAGGCAGCCACATAAAGATCAGGTGGAAGAAATTTCTAGGCAGAAGGAACAGCCTATGCTAAGTCCCTGGGGTGGGAATGACCTTGGCCAGTGTTCATGGGACTGAGAGAGCTTAGGGGAAAGCAGTGGAAGATGAGGTAGGCCAATTCACATAAGGACTTGCAGGCCAAGGGAAGGCATTTAGATTTTATTCTAGGTACATATGGAACGTGCCCCTCCATCCCTCCCGCCAACTTAGGAGCAAAATTGCCTTCAGAAGTAAACCACTAAACTCCCCACACCATTGATATAAATTAGCTACCTGTTGGTTTTTAGAGTGAATATCCAAAGAGTTGTGGAACACCAAACTAATCAAAGGTGGTCTTGGAAGCAGGAACAGAATTAGTAAGTGGTCACATAATCAGTTGTCTTACACCCTGCTTGGAGAAAGACTTGGGAACAGAAGGGTTAATGGCCTGAAAGCACATGTTAAAAATGCCAGCCACAGAGGCTAACATTGGCAGTGCCTATTCAAGTGCTGTCAAGAGAAGGAAGGTTTTTGAGTAAACAGGCCTGCCCCAATGAAAGAACTGCCTTAAGCTTTGCTAGCTGAGAAGCAATCTTAAAACCACTGAATTCCCCATGAGCTGATTCCTTATTCACTAAGCATCTGTCATCCATGTGATTCTTCTACAGGGAGAAAACAAACTGATCCTGTTTGTAAAGGGAAAAAATTGGCATTCTGGATTAAACGTATGAAGATGTCATTAGGAATTTGGGTAACACCAATCCACCTTGGAGTCAGATTCTCCTCATAAAACCCAGACAAAGTCTGGATCCCCATGAATCATCAAGGTGAAGTTCACCTGAGAGGCCCCAGCTGGGGAAAAAGCTACCTGCCTTTGTCTCATTGCATGTCTTCCTGAAACTATAAGCATTTTCTAATTCTAGATTCTGGAATCTTAACATGACAGACCCCTGGCCTCAAGCTGATTACATTTAGGCTGATAAGATGTATAACTGACAAATCAGAGGCCAATGGTGATCAGTACTTTATCAAGGGATAATTGGTGGAAAGGCTGCTGACAACTTTTCTTGGACAAGGATGGATCCATCAGAAAAGACAAGTGGGCCCTGCGGGATAAAGGTTTTCATGTCCTAAGCCTTAGAATCAGTATTATTGTGCAGTTTACGTGGTCCTAACGTTCAAGCATGAATATTCATGCTCTTACATTGCTATGTAAGTGAACATACTTCTTCACTACAGCCTATGTGATACATCAGATATCACTTTATAGTGACTAAAATGATCTACACTTACATGAAAGTTCATTTCTTTGCATAGCTGTCAAATTCATGGACTTGAATTTCCACATTAGCTTCTTAATTCACTGGTGCCAAGTTTAATAGCCAAGCGGGCAATTCCTGCTGCCCATATTTGAGACACAGGGATAGAGATGACCATCTTTAAGTCCACTCCACAGTTTATAGCATTTCCCCCAACTAGCCTATCTCTTATCTCAGCATACAGCACTGTGCTTTGTGAGAGTATTTTGCAGATGTAGCTTTTCTACCTAGGGAGGTGTAATCTATACTGGGTATTTACTATAGGCTAGGTTCTGGTATAATTCAGTTTAATACTAGTGTCATTTACTTCTTAGAACAACCCTATATGGTGGGTATTTGCATCTCCCTTACACAGTCAAGGAAATTAAGGCTCTAAGACATTAAGTAATTTGCCTACCACAGCCTCACAACTAGAAAGTGGCAGAACTGGAATTTGAACACAGTTCAGCCTAACTCCAAAATCCCTAATCTGTTTCCACTCCAGCCTCTCAGGAGTTCTCATTCTTAGACACAAAACACATATAAAGATAACAAGGAAGAAAACTTAATCCCAACATTTATCAGAAAGCATGGTCTCATGCAACTTTTTCCTCATGGCATAATTGGGGTGGAGTACAAGGAAGGCAGCCAGAGGAGTTGGCCATCCAAGCCGAAGCATTTTTGTTATTTCAGAGCAAACCCAGAAGGCAAATTTTCTATCTATTAATAATAACAACTAATATCATCCATCTCTATAACACATCACAAGATCTATTTTCATGTGTAGTTCTCTAGACAGCTGTATGAGAAAGACAGGGTTGAAACCTGCATTCTAACAATGCCAGCTTAGTTCATCTTGCCATGTCCTTGCCCTCTAATAGCACTGTCCACCTGGAATATTCATCCCTGTCCTTTGAGATTTGGCTCAAGTGTCAGCTCGTATAAGAGGTCTTCACTGGCTATCTCCATCCCCATGTAGACCAAATTAATCATTTCTTCTAAGCACATCTCTTTGCTCACACTCATTAAACTGTTTGCATCTGAGAGCTTATATGCCTGCCTCCTACCAAACTGTGAGCAAATTGAAAAACAGGGATTATGTCATTTGCTGTTGAATTGTTGGTGCCCACCATAGCACTTAACATAGAGAAAGTATTTATTGAATGCTTGCTGATGAATCCACTGCTGACAGAGAAAGGTTTTATTGCCACTGTGATGAAAAGCAAAGCTGTGATCAGGTCCAGGCCTCAGAACACATTTTCAGCCATGAAGAATGACCAGACAGTAGTAGATGGGTCAGGACAAAGGTGATGGAGACATCAGAGGCAAAATAATTCTGGGTGGAGGAAAGTGGTGTTGGAGAGAGAAGACTGGATCAGAAAAGCTGTAATGAAGACCAACACAGCAGGAAAAAAAGGATGGGATAGGGACGGGCAGGATTTGGCAGAAAACAGGGCAGAAGTGAGTCAGAGGTGAATTACCTGAGATTCCTTGTGTGGGATGCTGGGGAAATGAGGACACTGCCTGCTGAGATGTCAAGGCTGAGCAGGTAACATGGGGAGAGAGGAGAAGCTTTGTAATATTCAGCTTGGGTTGTCAGTGGGATTCCCAGGTCTCTAAAAGGACCTGTGGCTCAGTGCTCCATTTAGGCAGATGCTTAAGGCCTGATAATTAAAACAAGGAAGATGATAGTTAACCCATGCTAAGGGAAATGAGGCTCAAAAAAGGCCTTTAAAAATCGTGCATCCTTATCCTTTAAACTTCAACATGGATTCTGTGGCCCTGGCAGGATCCTTCCTAGTACAATTTCTGGGGATGCACTATCACCTTCCTTTCTGAAAATCCAAATGCTGCCTTGCTCAAGTAGAGGCTTCCACCTTTGGATGAAGTGGGGGTGGTGAGCTGGGTAGAGTATAGAAAGAGGATGGGCTTTGGAGAGTGCTGGCATTTTAGTCCTCATTCTATCCTTTACTGCTGAGTGACCATGGGTCAACTCCCCTGGCCAAAGAAGGACACCACAGCAAAGCTGCAGACACCTGACTATAACGTATGTTATCTATAACATAGCATGATTGTGTCCATATGTGAGAAGGTATCTGTGATGTCTAAGCACAACAGGAGTTTTCAATATCTAGAATATACAAGGAAATCCTGAGAACTAGTGAGAAAAGCACAGGAAACTCAAAAGAAAAATGGCAAAGCATATGAATAGAAAATTTATGGAAGGGGAAATCCAAATGGATAACAATGTATTAAGACAACCCAAATTCACTAGTAATTACAAAAATGTCAAAATTTTTAAAAAATGAGATACTTTTAATCCCCCACATCATAATTATTGATAATAGGATGTATTGATGAGTATGAAGGGAAATGGAAATCTTCGTACACTGCTAGAGGGAATGTAAATGAGTGAAGCCATTCTGGAAAACAATTTTGGAGTACTTAGTTTAAATAAGTATTTATCTTCCTTATGACCCATCAAGTTCATGCCAAGATATAAATTCCAGAGAAGTGTTCAGCTAGTTCAGTAAAGGATTTTTTATTAAGATATTCATAAGGGTTTCTCATAGCTCGAAATTGGGGGCAATCTAAGTGCCCAATGCTAAGGAAAAGGATAAGGAAGTTATGGTGGATGCATACCATTAGAATACCATGCAGTAGTCAGAAGCAGTGAACTAGGTGGACAAGAACATGGAGACATCTTAACACATAATACGGTATGAAAGCAGAACACAGTCTGGCATCTAGCACAGTAGCTGATGCACTGTGAGTGGTTAATAAATATTAGTTCTCTTTTCCTTGAACATTCCCAGCTCTTCCCCTTTTGCATCCCATTCCCCACCCCCTTCACACAGTCCCTCTACCTCCTTACAGATCTAGACTAGAGCACCATGGTGAGCTTCTCAATGTCTCCAGGGTAAATATTCTTGCCTAAAGGTGAAAGAGATGTGCTGTGATTCTGGGGCAAGCTTCAGTCTAGAAAGGTGAGTTTTAAAATTCAGAGTCAATGAAATCTTACCCTGAAATCCTAGTGCCTTGTGAAAGAAAGAGTGTGGAGCTGATGGGTCAGTACTACTATTATCTCCATTTTTATAGATGACGGAACAAAGCACAGAGAGAATTTTAGTAACTTACCCCAAGACACTCACTAAATAAATTTTAAAACTGGTATTAAAACTTAGGTAGCTTGAATGCAAAGTCCACATTCTTGTTTTGTTTTCAGATTATGTGTATGTGTGCTCACGCACGTGTGTGTGATAAAATCTTTCAAATATAAAGAAATGGACAGAGACCAATAAAAAGAACACACTGTGCCCATCACCCAGCTCTATCCAGTCCTTTGCCATTAAACCAAAAAACATTTTCATTCTGAATAGTGTTTATTTGTTCCTTCTGTCATTTATCCCCCCTTAGTCTGTTTTGCTAAAGGATTCTTTATCTTTTGTTTTCTGATTATTTGGACTTCTCTATTGTTTCTTTATTTCCTGTCATTCTTATCCTTAGCATTTCCTTTTTTCTACTTTTTTATTTACTCATTTGTTCTGTTTCCTGAATTGAATTTTTAATCTTTTCTCTTTTCAAAGTAAATATTTACAGCTATACAGTTTCCTCTGAGAATTGCTTTTAGTGATTTTCTACTAGTTTTGAAATGGTGACTATCCTTATCATTCAAGCCCAATACATAATTTCCATTAGGATTTATTCTTTGATTCATTAATTATTTAGTAGAATCTTTCTTTTATCTGTAACATATAGAGGGATTGCTTATCTATTAATTATTAATTTCTGACTTAATTGCTTTGTGGTCAGAGGTATGTATAATATTGATTTTTTATCAGTTGAGATCTGCCAGAAGCCACTGTAGCTTCTCAGGCCTATGTCAGAGCATGTTGTCTCCCAACTGCAGGAAGCAAAGCCGAGTACTCTGAGTAGTCCAGCCTGAGTTCCCTCCTCCCACCCCTGCACCACTCACAATAAAGGTGAGACACATTCGCCTCTCTATCCTTAGGGGATTGGACTTCAGTGATTCCGAAAATCTTCCTCACAACATCCCCTCCTTCAAAATTCTCACCTGGATCCCTTTTCACATACTGAATCTGGCTGATGGGTCTCAGAGACATGGAATTGGTTTTCAAACTCTTGTAAACTCTGCATTTTGATCTAGGACCTCATTTTGAAAGTAACAATTATATCTTGGTACCTCGGTCAAAAGTTCAATTTAGCATCCTGTTTTAGTTGTACATCCTAATGCTTCTTCATATTCCTTAGCCTTATAATTTTTAAATGTACACGTAAAGTTTGAAGTTAGCGCGATTTTTATTCTGAATATTATCAGAACTTTAGAATGTTTAATGCCCAAAAGCCCTCTTTCATTTTATAATGATTGTTGTTTAATATTTTAGTTCTACCTGATTTTCATACCTTCAAATTTGTCATTATTGTTTTAGTAGTGCATGCTTATTAATATTTATTTGCATTTTCCAATTTCCTAGCTCATTGTTATTCTTTCTTCCTTCTTTCTTCCTGAAGTTTATTCTGCAGTATTTCTTTATTTTATCCTTATTCTTGAACAACAGGTAGGCTAATGTGTTATTCAGCCAAAGGGGTGCTGGTGCAAAATACCAGAAATTGTTTGTTTTTTAGCATATGTTACTTCCCTCACCAAAATCTCTTTGGAGCAAGATGGCTGCTGATATCTGCGAGGGTTCAGGCTTCCTGGGTTCCTACATTCCTGGGAATTGCTTTACTCTGGCTTCAAGGTTCCTTCCTTCTTGGGGCTGGCTTCTCTTTCCTCCATGTGCTGACTTCCTGGGTTTTCAGCCTCAAACTCTAACATCAGAAAATCCCTGCATCAAAAGCTCCAACTCTGTCATTTGCCATGCCTTTTATCTGTGAGTCTCCACTCACCAAGGGGTGGGGACTGGGTGGGGACTCCACGCCCTAATGATAACTCACTCATGCCCAGGTACAGATCAGATTACAAACATAATCTAATATCTCTTTTTGGAATTCATTAATTATATCAAACTGTTACCGCTAGGTATAATATTCTATGTTGACAGTTAACTTTTTCTCATCAATTTGAAGTATATTTCTATGGGAGTGGAGGCATCCATTATTGTTGTGCTGTCTGTGTCTATGTAATTATTTTTCCTTTGCAGATAATATCCCCTCTCTAGTTACTTTTGAGATTTCTCTTTGTCTTTGGTATTTTGTAGTTTTACCACAATATGCATAGTACAGCTTTAATTTCATTTATCCTGCTTGGGGCTCATCATATGATGCCAAGCAGGATAAATGAAATTAAATAACCAAATTAATTTCCTTCTAAAACAAAATCAACACATTTTTTCAGGAATATAAAAGACTCCAGTTTCTCTACCATATAACATCCACAATATCTAGGATTCTTAACATACTTGTCCAAAAATATTTGACATATGAAAAAAGGAAAATGTGATCTATTCTCAAGAGAAAAGACAATCAGAGACCAACACTGAGATAAACCAGGTATTGGGATTTGCAGGCAAGAATTTTAAACTGGCAATTATAACTGTGCTCAGTGTTGTACAGGAAAATATGCTCACAGTGGCCAGGAACATAAGCAACATCAGCAGAGAAACATGAGCTATAAAGGGAGAACTAAATGGAAATTCTAGAAATATAGAATACAATATCTGAAATAAAAATTCACTGGATAGGCTTAATAACACAATGGAGATGGTAGAGGAAAGAAACAATGAACTCAAGGATAGAGCAATAGAAATTACACAATCTGAAGAACAGAGAGAGAAAAAGATTTTTAAAAAAAGGAGCAGATCCTGAGGGACTAGTGAGACAATATTGAAAGATTTAACATATATGTATTTGGGGTCCAGGAAAGAGAGAAGAGATAGAATAGGCAAAGAAAAAATATTTGAAAAATAGTGGCTAAAAAATTTCCAAAGGGTTTAAAGGACATAAACTGTAGATTTAGGAATCTTAATGAACTCCTGGCAAGTTAGATATGAAGAAAACTACATGTAGGTATATCACAGAAAAACTGCTGAAAGCCAAAGATAAAGAGAAATTCTTGGAAGTAGCCAAAGAAAAATGACATCACATACAAAGGATCAAATTCCACCAATATCATGAGAAACAATGATTGTCAGAAGACAATGAAACATCATCTTTATAATGCCAAAAGAAAAAAACACAAAAACAAGGAACTCTACATTCAGTGAAAATATTCTTCAAGAATTAAGGTGGTCCCAAAACATTATGCTAAGTGAAAGAAGCCAGACACAAGAGATCACATACTATGTGATTCAATTTATATGAAATGTCCATAAAAGGCAAATTTATAGAGACAGAAAGTAGATTAGTGGTTGCCTGCAGCTGGGAGTAGGAACAGATATTTACTGCAAATGGGAAAGAAGGAGGTTTTGGGGGGATGAAATGTTTTAAAACTGATTTATGATAATGGTTATACCGTTCAGTACAGTTACTAAAAATAATTGAATTGTATACTTGCAATGGATGAATTTCATGGTATGTTAAACTTGCCTCAATAAAGTTGTTTTACAAAAAAAATGAAAGTGAAATAAAGAAATACTCAGATAAAAGAAAACTGATAACTCATCAGCATTAGACTTGTCTTACAAGATATATTAAAGGAAAATTTTCAGGCTTTAGGAAAATGACACAATACAGAAACTTGGTTTTCCAGAGGAATGAAAAACACTAGAAATGATAAATATAAAAGACTACTTTTTTACTTCAATTTCTTTAAAATGCAGGTGACTGTTTAAAACAACAAACCATGTCACTATCTTTTGGAGTATTTAACACATGTAAGTATAATACATATGACAACAGTTGCATAAAGGATTGAGGGGTGGTAAATGGAGTTATATAGTTGAAAGTTTGTATGTTAATAAGAAGTGATACCGAAAATCAGTGACTGTACTCTGTATCTAGAAGTTCTTCATGTGGGGATCTTAGTTCTATCCCTCTGTCTTATCTTCCATGTGAGCATCAAAATCCAGCCTCCTGGATTACCAAGAGCAATAAGAATTCTTGGAGCAGCCATACTGTAAACACATTTATTCTTCTGGTTTTCAGTTCTTTCTTGGCCAGTAGCCCTGAGGACTTCTTGGGATCCCAGCTAAGCACTGAAAAGTTTGTTACATTTTAGACAGCATTTTAAGAGTTTACTTGAGAGGGTTTTCAGGCATTCTCGTCCCTCGCATTGCTGGAAAGAGAAGCCTGAGCCTGGGCTCTTAATCACTACACAACACTGTTTCCTCCTCTCTCAACAACTTTCAGATGTTCACCAAACCCTTGACATTCTTGCCCCATTCAGCTTTCCAATATTACCCATCAGTCTCTTCATCAAGCCCAAAACAGGACTATCTGTAATGGTCCAATGTACTTAATTTATTTTCCAATGGGGATACTTCTAAACTTTTTATTTTGAAATAATTATATAGCATCATAGGAGGTTGCAGAGATAGTAAAAAGAGGTCGTATTTACCCTTCACCCAGTTTTCCCCAATGATTATATCTCATGTAACTATATTACAACATCAAAACCAGGAAATTGATGTTCGATTTTGGTAGACTGTGTGTGTATAGTTCTAGGTCATTTTATCACATGTGTAGATTCATGTACCATCACAATCGAGATACAGACCTATCCATCATCACAAAGATCCGCTCTGTGCAACCCCTTTAGAGTCACATCCACCCGTCCCCATCCCTACCAAATAGGGATGCTTTTGGTAATGAAAGAATGTGCTAGGAACAATTATACAGGGGCAAAAGCATAAACTTGAAATTGTCTCAGGCTGACCAGGATGTAATGTTTGGATGTATGGTCATCCCAACCATTCTCCTTATGTATAGTATACACACATATAATTAAATAAATATATGTATATATATAATTAAAATTTCATTCCACTCACATTAAAGGATAATCCAATTTGGAAACATTTTTGAAATAATTACGATAGTTTATGAGAAAATTCATTTTGTAAAGTTGGTTGTGAAATAAATTCTGTTCAAATAAATCCTAACTGACTTCAATTTTAAATTGAGACCCACATCCTATCTGACAACAGATTTGATTCTGATCACAGAACTCCCTTGCATGTGCTTCACTCTTCTGATTTGCACTCACTCCCAGAAACTCCCAGACCCATTTAGCTTGTCCTTCCATCTGCTTGGCTGGTGTTATTCATGATGAAATTTCCCCTTGCATTAGAAGAAATCCCCTTCGTTAGATTAGAAAGTGTTCTTGTCAAAATCTCCTAACCAGCTTTCAGCTAAATGGTGGACTTGATTATCTTAAATCAGCAAACATGTGCTAAGCACCTAATAAGAAGAGCCAATACTTAAACAACATTCACCATGGGCCAGGCATTGTCCTAAATCCTTTGAGGTAGGTTCTATTATTATTCCCATTTTACAAGTGAGGAAACTGAGGCACAGAGCAGTAAAGTCACTTGCCCCAGGGTCACATAGCTAATAAGTGGTGGGGCTGGAATTCAAACCCAAGTGATCTAGCTCCAGAGACGGACCTCTTAACCATCATCCTATACTAGTAACACTAAACCTAATCTTATGCAATGGACTGAAATGGATTTGAGGCTCTTGATCAATCCTTTCACAGCATGGCTCCTCATAAAAAAATAAACATTTTTATTTTGATTTATATCTGGTTAGCAGGATTGTAAGGACAAGAATCAAGTAGATTTTCCAGAAAAGGCATGTGGGTGACTCTGGAATACCTGCATTTTTGACAATGATTTTCCATTGCTTTTAGAAGAGAACGATAACTTGTCTGGATGCAGAATTCTTGGGGCTTTTCCTACTGTGTTCAAAGGTCTAAAAGTATTTTAGTTGTTTCCTTGCTCAGGTGAGCTATAGTCTTCTGCATGGATTCTTTTTTTTGTTTTTTTAAAGATTTATTTTTTATTTATTTCTCTCCCCTTCCCCCCCCTCCAGTTGTCTGTCCTCTGTGTCCATTTGTTGCGTGTTCTTGTTTTGTCTGCTTCTGTTGTCAGCGGCATGGGAATCTGTGTTTCTTTTTGTTGCACCATCTTGCTGTGTCGGCTCTCTGTGTGTGCGGCACCATTCCTGGGCAGGCTGCACTTTCTTTTGCGCAGGGCAGCTCTCCTTTTGGGGTGCACTCCTTGTGCATGGGGCTCCCCTACATGGGGGGCACCCCTACGTGGCACGGCGCTCCTTGCACACATCAGCACTGCACTTGGCCAGCTCCACATGGGTCAAAGAGGCCTGGGGTTTGAACCGCAGACCTCCCATGTGGTAGACGAATGCCCTATCCACTGGGCCAAGTCCGCTTCCCTGCATGGATTCTTAATTAGCTGTTGATGTTCAGTAACCTTCCCTTCTCTGTTTTCCCTATAGTCCAGCCTATTTACTTTTGAGATTTCAGTTTTAAGTGACTTCCTTAGAAAGGCATCCCCTGACCTGGGCCTACTGCCTCCCAAGTCCTTCCCACCATGGACAGAGTCACCTGGCCATCCCCCATTATAACACTCAGTAGTTGTTTTAATTTTGTGCTTTCTATCAGTAATTATGAGCTTTGTGAGGATAGGCTTTATTTCAAATTGAGTTTTTGTTGTTGTTTCTCTCCAATCCCTCACAAATACAAATACAAATACAAAATAAGGGATTAATAAATACTTGAACTGAATCAAGCTTCTCATTTTCTTTTATTTTTCTTGAAACATGGTAAGCCCTTTCTGAAAATTGATGACTCTTTAATTTCTGATAGGTTTTCCTCTAACACGTTTTAATAATTTTTCCTTTCCATTTGTTCCATTGTCTACTTAAAGATCACCAACTACAAAACATTGCATCACCATTGTCTCTTCTCCAGAACTAGAAACAATGTTCACACTGTTTTGCCTTTTGCCCTTTTCCTTTGCATTCCATGTAATTTTTCCAAGCCTTCCCTCCATGTCACTAATTTTTGACAGTGAGGGTTCTACTCCGTGGTATTTCCAATGGGTTCTAAGTTCTGCAGTGGTATTATCATCATCAATTTTTTCCTTTAATTCTGCCAGTTCCCATTTCATATAACTATTTATCTCACCTTTGTTCTTCTGTTTCATAGTCTATTTTCACATCAGTTCTTTGATAGTACAAAAGGAATTAGCTAGAAAAATTATTTTCTGTTTCCTAGAATAATTGTTTTCTAAAATTGGCTCTTCCTCTGCCTTTCTTCTTGTCTTGTATTGTCCTTCTTTTAGGAGGGAGTGGGGGCAGAGGGGAGAAGAGAATTTTTGCCCAATTCTCACATCTTTCTTTCCTGGTTTCTAATCTTCTGCTCAGATCAATTCTATCTGGATAGTCTGCTATTTCCCAAATAACATGGGTGGATTATCCTTAGGCCCCTGACTCCCTGTTTCCTGTGCTCCTGAACAGCAGCTAGAAGGCTGGGTATCCATGATTTGTTTAGTACTTCAGCCGCCTAAGCTAAATGGGAAAGAGGGAGCATCTTTCCCCAAAGATTGCGTAATCTACTTTAATATCTTCCTAACAGCTCAAAGATGTGGGTATCACAATCCCCATTTCACAGATGAAGAAAATGAGGTTTAGTCTTGGTTAGAGTAATTTGACCGAGGTCATACAATGAACGACACATTGGAATGCTGGCCATCTGGCTCCAAAGCCCATGCTCCCTCTTACATTCCACAATGCTTCTGTACTTCTCCATGTAGCTTGCAGTTTGGGAAGGGAGGCAGAGTCCCAGGCTTCTTCCTGGCTGGAGGCTTGTCATTCCTTGCTCTGCTTTTTATTTCATTCTATACTTTTCTTGAGCACAGGCCAAAGCAGAGTAGTGACCTCGCAAGACAGAGGAATTCTGCCTGAGCTGCACATTCCAGCATTTGGGGAGGACAACAAAGAAATCCAATTAGCAGTGAGTATGTAGGTGGGTGGGGAGAGAGTGGCTCTTGTCTTTCCTTCTGGTATTGCTGGGAGTACACAAGATTTCATTTCTAGATCCTGGGTCATTCCAGGAGGGCGCTAAGACACCAGCAAACTCATTTCAGTAGAACATAAGCCACTGAAACCAAATATTTTTAAAAATCCATTCCTCTTGTGGCATACAAAAGTCTGGTTCCTTGCTATTTCATCAAAGCAGGCAGCAGAAGCAAGGAGGGTGTGTGGTAGACTCTAACAACAGATCTAAGCTGTAGTAAAAATTATCATTGTAGAGTACTTTTCAGTGTTCAGGTCCCTTAAAACTTATCTAGTTTTATCTTCTTGTCAGAAGTCAGTAGGGTGAGTATTTTAGTATTATTATCCCCCATATCATAGGTAAGGAAATGAAGATGCAGAAAATATAAGAGATTAGCCTAAGGAAACATCCAGAGTCCAACCCGCAACTTCTTATTCTGAATTCCACTCTCTTTCCTTCTCAAAAGACTCCATAACACTGGGGATGATCATCACATGCTTCCTAACTCTCAACTGCTTCACTTAAAATTTCCATCATGAATTTTTCACTAACTCTTTTCTTGCTCTATACAAACTACTATCTACCGTATTGTAACTTAATAATAACTGGTGAAGTAGGAAGGGTAATATCCTCTTTTCAGTTGAGGACAGGATCACACAGCTAATGTCATAAGTGATCTAGACCCCAGCCCTGGCATTTTTCCTTGTGACTCAGGCAACGCATCTGCCAACTGAGAACCTCAACACCTCCAATGCTCATTAAAAACCCTCAAATACCTAAGCTATTTGACCAACCAGAAAAGATATTTTGGGGTCTGGTCCATGCTGTTCATAACAGGCTGTTCTTCCCATGAACATGAGAAAGAGAATCAATTTAACATTTATTGGTGATCAACAGATGCCAGGTCCTGCTCTAAGTGCTTTACATGTATTAACTCATTTGATCCTCATTACTTTTGACCTGACGTCAAGTTCTGCTGGTCCCATGAACAGCTCTACCTCCCAGCTGCCCAAGACAACGGTGGGCCATGGGCCATGATGGGAGTGATACACCCCAAAGTTGTGTAGTACACAACCTCCACAACTGGACATGACTGCCTTGCTGGGCTGCGCCACTGTTACCCCTTGCCCTAGTAGAGGCCCTCTCACTCACAAATGGAACTGCCACCTTTCTATTCCAGAATCTATAGGCCATCTGGCATTTATTATTCAACATTCTAAAAAAGGCTTACTTTGCTTTTGCAAAGTTTGCTTCCCCAAGTCACTATCACAGAACTAACGGGCTGAGAACTGTCCTGCCACTAGAGAGGCTAAGTAAGGAACATAGGGAGTCCAGGAAATAGTAGGTTCTAAGCAGAGTGCTTGATCTTGGCTTGGTAGCAGCTTTTATTTAGGACCTCAAGTGTACTTCCATGGGTGTCATATGCCCTAGACTTTTAAGGAATGTGTAATTACAGTATGGTTCACTTCATAAAATAATTAGGCTGAGCTTTAGAGAAGATAAAGGGAGAAGAGCACCAGGCATTGGGCTGGGCACTTTGAGTATACAGACCCATCCAGTACTTGAGAAAACTCTGTCAAGGTCATACTATTATCTACATTTCACAGAGGAGGAAATGTAACCTCAGAAATTGCTCATCCTTCAAAACCCAGATCAGGGGTGTAAAGTGATATAACATTTTAGTTTGGCAATAAGTATCAGGAGCCTTTTATTCCCTTTAACCTAGTAATATACTCCCAAGACTTTATTCAAATGAAATAATCAGAGATGAGCCCAAAGAACAAGTAGAGGGATATTTAATGCAATTTTATTGATAATAACAAAAAATGAAAATAAATAAATAAGTAATATCTTAAATGGCTACTGGGGAAAGAGTTAAGTAAATTACAGCAGATTCAAATAATAGAATATTTAGTCACTAATAATCATGTTTTTAAAAAAACTGATACAGGAAAATGGTCATGATATATTAGGAGGAAAAAAAAAAGATTCCAAACCAGCAAATATAATAAAAATCCCTTATCATTATTTATGTATATATATATATAGAAGAGACTGGAAGAAAATATACCAAAAGAGTAATAGTGGTTGTCCCCAGGTGGTGGCTTAATGGGAGGATTTTATTTTCTTCTTCATGTATGTGTATCTTTCTTCAAATATTCTAAAATTAATGTAATTTACTTTAATAATGAGGGAAAAAAGTTACTGACTTCAAAACCTGCTCAGGCGATAGTGCCTGGGTTAATGGAGAATAAGCACCTCCATGCATTTGGCACCAAGCTGGCCACCTTTACTCATTTAATCGTCAGTGGAGGAATTATTATTTCCATTTTACAGATGAAGAAAGTGAAACTTAAAGAAGTGCAGTGTCTTCCCCAGGCCATGCAGAGTCTACGTTAACCTGTTTGACTCTAAAGCCCCAGCTCTTTCCCTCTGCCTGAATCTCTTTCCTTCCTCTCTTGTATCTGGGCAGGAGAAACAGTCATGGAGAGAAGGTGGTAGCCAGGTTGCCCCAAAGCTCAGGTGGCTCCTGCCAATGAAGTTCAGGGAATTCTTCCTGAATCAGCTAAGAGACCTGGGCCTAGGTGGATGGAGAGATATTTCCTGGTCCCACCACACATCAACATTCAAGTCACCTTTTCTAATACTCTGAGAGCACATTACTGGATGTCCTCCCTGGTGTCAGCCAAAACTGTTTTCACAAGCTGATTCATATTCTGTCATTGTTTCCAATCCAGCTCTTACTGGTTGGCTCTGACACCTCTTCCCTGCTGCTGTTTGCCAACTTTACTAATTTACTTGCAAATTAATGCCCCTCTTACGCCTAACTCTAGATAAGTTGGTTTCCACATTGTTTTGAGCTACTTTAGGGGTTTCAAGAAGGATGCCTGAGACACTGCTGGGGAGTGGGAGGGATGGAAAGGGCTGTATCAGGCCCACTTCCCCCCCTCCCCCCACCACTGCAGCTCTGTTTCCACCTTTGGGTGAATACTGGGCTCTTGTTTAGTATTAATAGACCATTAATATGACAAATAATCCAGTAATTAAATTGTACCTATGGAACCAAATCACAGTGCAGAACATGAGGAAGGTTCTTTTCAAGTCTGCACTTACACCTCATGCTTCTGCACATCTAATTGATTCTAATTCACTGGGTGATTTCAGTAGGGCCTGCCTTTTCTACAGGCTTATTGGGAAATGGATATGGAGATGGACAGAATAGGGACAGAGTATAGAAAGGGAGAAAGGAGGGTGGGAGGGAGAGAAGAGAGGTTTAAGACAAAGGGAGAGGCAAGAAGGATAGATGGTTGCAGCTGTCGTTACTTTAGCTAGGAAGGACTGGGGACTCCTAGGCCAGCTCTTCGGCATCTTTAAATGCTGACATCAAAGAACATCTTTGAGAAGCATCTGTTGTTTTATCTAGTTTCCTGACAAGTCACGATATCTGCGACCTCCCTGCCTTTGTTACTTCTATTTCCTCTGCCTGGAAAGTTCTTCCTGCACTTACTTGACCTGCAAACTTCCAAACCTCACTTTGAACCCTCCTGAACCCCTCTCAGAGCCATAGGAAGTACAGGGACTCCAGAGATGGTGCCCAAACCCCTGATAACACGTTCATGGTCCTGAGTTAACTGAATCCCCTCTGCTTGTCCTTCTCTGCACCAGGCTGAGTCCTGTCTGGTCTGTCCCCTCTGCACCTCCAGTCCCAGCTCTGGGGCAGACACCTGGCAACAAGTCTTTCTCATGGAGTCCAGCAGCCTGGAATTGGAGTCTGAACTCAGACTCTCAGTAGCTGTAGGACTTAGGAAAATTACTTAACCTCCCCACCCCTCACTTCCATGACCTATAAAGTGGATGGACTGAATAATGTCTCACCCAGATTCAAGGCCACCTGGAGCCTGTGACCTTATTTGGAAGCAGGATCCTTGCAGATGTAATAAGTTAATATGAAGTCATCCAGGATTAAGATGGGTCTTAAAAAGAAGGAAATGTGGGCACAGAGACAGACATACAGGGAGAACACCATGTGACAATGGATACAGAGATCAAAGTGCTGTGCACGCAAGCCAAGGAGCACTGAGGACTGCAGCAGCCACCAGAAGCCAGGAGAAGGCAAGGAAGCTGGATAGCTTTCAAACTGCTTTCATGCTCATTAACCGACTTGAGTTAGAAAATCCAGGGAGTTCATCTCCACCTTCCCTCATTGCCTCCCCGCTAGGACCTATTGCTTGTCCCCGGTCATGAAAAGAGCCTGGATAAATCCAGGCAAAACAGAAACCTCTGTGCATAGGAAGCCATTGTTTCCATGCCTTTTCAAAATTATTCTCAGAGATGAAGGATTAAGGGACAAAACACTATCCCAAAACATCATGACACTATCAAGGGCAGAATATAATTTAGCACATATGGACTGATTTAAAAAAAACAAACTACTGAATATATTCATAGACATTTCTCAACAGTCAGAAGGAAATTTGAAGGGTTCAAATAATTTTAGAATTGTTAATTAGTCTCTTTTTAAAATGTTGGTTTCCTAATTAAAAACTAAGTCTCAGGGAAAGGGGAGAGCCAAGATGGTGGCAGAGTATGGAGCTCCTGAAGTTATCTCTTGCCACCCAGAGCTATCTAAAACACCTGTTTGGGGGCCCCAGGAGGCCAGAAGAGTATCCTGCAACATTCTTGAACCTATGGAAGGAGAAGACTGCCCATCTACAGAGAGGATTCGTGAATAGAGTCCTCCACGCAGCAGAGGTGGGTATTTGTGGCGCAATGCGCCTTGGGAGCTATTTCGTGGCTGGAGTTGGAAGCTCCATTTCCCAAAAAATGGGGGAGGAAGACACAGTGTGGCATAATTTCAGCTACTGATTAGTAAATTCAGTGGGCTAAAGTACAATCCTAGGAACAGCTAAAGTGTGAGCCTGTCCAGGTCAGGAGGAGGCCGGTAACTGCCATTTTGACTCTGCCCCTGGCATGAGGGGAAGTGGGGCTGATTGAAAATCATAGTGCTTGCCGGTCCTAACTTCTTTCTACCCAGATCAGATTGCAGGTCTAGCCTAAACCCCAGCCCCACCACCAGCAAGGAGGAAGCTGGGGAACCTGCACCACCTCTCTAGGAAACTACAAGCCATGTCACAGAGGCTGGTGCCCATCATACTCTAGTGGCACAAGCTACCTCAGGAGCTATTCCGAGGCTGGAGTTAGAAGCTCCATTTCCCATAAATGGTAGAGGAAAAGACAGTTGTCTACCAACCTCAGCTATTGATTAGTGGACTTGGCTGGTTAAAGTATAATCCTAGAAACAGCTAGGGTTTGAGTCTGTCCAAGTTGGAAAGAGTCCAGTAACTGCCATTTTGACTCAGCTCCTGGTATGAGGGGAAGCCTGGCTGACTGAAAATCCAGTGAGGTTAGGGAGTGGCTTTTTTCCACTGAGATTGGCCTAGAGCCCTAGCAAAGGCTTCAGTCCCACCTCCAGCAGAGAGGAAGCTGGCAGAACATGCACCAGGTTCTCCAGGCAACTGCAAGTGCTCTCAGCTGGCACAGACTGAACAGTTGGTCACCTGGGGCTGCATGCTCTCACCCCAATAGGACAGGAGAGGTGCTGGGTATCCTTGGTCTCTCCAGGTAACGGCAGGAGTTTTCAGCCCACATGACCTGGTTTGTTGCATGCCTTCGAGTCTGTCTCCAGCTCTGTCCCTGCATAGAACAGGAGGGAGCTGGTGTTCCCTTAGCCTCTCAGGGAAACTGCAGGCACTTTTGGCCTGCACAAACCTGACCATTGGGCACCTGTGGCTCCACCCCCATCCCCAATAGTACAAGAGATGGACTGTGTTTGCCCAGCCTCTCTGAGTAACTGCAGGTGCTTTTGGCCCACACAGCCTAAACTGGTGGGTACTTGTGGATCCATCCTCACCCCCAATAGGAAAGGAGGGGACTGGTGTTTCTATAGCCTTTCCAGGCAATGGCAGACACTTTTGGCATGCATGGACTAGACTGCTGGGTGCCTGTGGATACAATCCCATGCCCTAATAGAATAGGAGGGGGCTGGTGTTTCCTCAGCCTCTCTGGGCAACAACGGGTATTCATGGCCTAAAGGGACTGAACTGTTGGGCACCCATATGGTATTTTCAGCCTACAGGGACTCAACTGTTGGGCATTGTTGTTCCATTCTCACCCTCTAAAGGACAGGAGGGACAGTACTCCCTCAGCCTCTCAGGGCAACTGCAGGCATATTTGGCCTACATGGATTAGATTGTTGGGCACTCCAGAGGGTTCATTTCCACCCCCAGCAAGAAGGAGGTCTGGTGCTATGTCAGTTTACCTGGGCGACTGTAGTCATTTTGGACCTACATGGCATAGATTGCTGCCCACAACTATAGCTCCATCCTCACACAAGGTAGGGGAGGAGGGAGTATGAAGTTTCATCAGTCTCTCCAGGCAATTACAGATAGTCTTGTCCTTCCCAACTTGGATTATTATATAAGGCTGCAGCTCTGTCCCTACCCCTGACAGAAGAGAAAGGTGGGTGAAGTTTCATCAATTCCTGGGGAAACATGGGCAGCTTCACAGTCTCCATAGCTTACAGTACCAACTACATCCTCGACTCCTATACAATGAGCAAGGGAGAAAAGATAAGAAAGCCCTAAATTAAAGGGAGAAACTGCATCCAGAATAAATACATCTAGCAGGCCAGATGCAAAAACACCAACAAAAAATTACAATCTATACCAAGAAACATGAAGGTACATCCCAGTTAAAGGAACAAGATAAGCCTGCAGATGACATAAAGGAGTTGAGACAACTAATCATTGATGTTCAAACAAATCTCCTTAATAAATTCAATGAAATGGCTAAAGAGATTAAGTATATTAAGAAGACATGGGGGGAACACAAAGAAGACTTTGAAAGCATATATTAAAAAATAGCAGAACTTATGGGAATGAAAAGTGCAATAATGAAATTAAAAGTACACTGGATGTATATAACAGCAGATTTGAGGGAGTAGAGGAAAGGTTTGGTGAGCTCAAAGACATGGCTTCTGAAAGTGAACACACAAAAGAACAGATGAAGAAAAGAATGGAAAAAATTGAACAGGATATCAGGGAACTAAATGACAGCAAGAGACATCTAAACACATGTGTCATGGGTGTACCAGAAGGACAAGAGAAGGGAAAAGGGACAGAAGGAATATTTGAAGTAATAATGGTAGAAAAATTCCCAACCATATCAAAGGACATGGATATCCATGTCCAAGAAACACAATATACTCCCATCTGAATAGACAAACTCTGAGACACATATTAATCAGAACATCAAATGCCAAAGACAAAGAGAATTCTGAGAGCAAGAGAAAAGCAATGCATAACATATAAGGGGTGCTCAATAAGATTAAGTGCTGATTTCTCATCAAAAACCATGGAGGCAATAAGACTATGGTATGATATATTTAAGATACTACAAGAGAAAAACTTCCAGTCAAGAATCTTACATCAAAAAGATCATCTTTCAAAAATGAAGGCGAATACATTGTATGTCCTGCCATGGCCCATGGGTGGACTGAGGGAGAGTGTAAACTATCAGGACAAGATGGTTTCACAGGTGAGTTCTACCAAGCATTCAAAGAAAATTTAATACCAATCTTACTCAAGTTCTTCCAAAAAACTGAACAAGAAGGAACACTACCAAACTCATTCTATGAAGCCAATATCACCCTAATAAAAAAGCCAGATAAAGATATTACAAAAAAGAAAATTACAGACCTATTTCTCCAATAAATACAGATACAAAAATCCTCAATAAAATACTTGCTAATCAAATCCAACAACACATTAAAAGAATTATTCATCATGATCAAGTGGGTTTTATACCAGGCATACAAGGGCAGTTCAACACAAGAAAATCTATCAGCATAATACAACACATTAATAAACCAAAGAATAATAATTACATGACCTTACCAATTGATGCAGAAAAGGCATTTGACAAAATACAGCATCCTTTCTTGATAAAAATACTACAAAAGATAGGAATTGAAGGAAACTTTCTCAACATGATAAAGGCCATATATGAAAAACCCACAGCTACCATTGTACTCAATGGTGAAAGACTGAAAACTTTCCTGTTGAGATCAGGGACAAGACAAGGATGCCCATTGTCACCACTGTTGTTCAAAATAGTGCTAGATGTTCTAGCTAGAGCAATCAGGCAAGAAAAAGAAATAAAAGGCATCTAAATCAGAAAGGAAGAGGTAAAACTTACACTAGTCACTGATGATATGATTCTATATCTGGAAAGTCCTGAAAAATCTACAACAAAGCTGCTAGAGATAATAAACAATTTCAATAAAGTGTCAGGATACAAGATCAATATGCAAAAATCAGTCCTGTTTCTATATATTAGTAATGCACAATCTGAGGAGGAAGTCAGAGAAAAAATTCCATTTACAATAGCAACTATAAGAATCAAATATTTAGGAATAAACTTAACCATGGATGTAAAGCACTTGTATTCAGAAAACTATAATGCATTGCTAAAAGAAATTTTAAAAAGACCTAAATAATTGGAAGAACATTCAATGCTCATGGATTAAAAGACTAAATATCATTAAGGTGTCAACTGTACCCAAATTGATATACAGATTCAATGCAATCCCAATAAAAATTCCACCAGCATTTTTTAAGCAAATGGAAAACATAGTTATCAAATTTATCTGGAAGGGTAAGAGTCCCTGAATAGCCAGAAACATCTTATAAAGGAAAACTTAAGTTAGAGGACTCTCACTTCCGGACTTTAAATCGTATTACTTAGCTACAGTGGTAAAAAAAATAGTATGGTATTGGCATAAAGATAGACACATAGACCAATGGAACCAAACTGATGGTTCAGAAACAGACCCTCACATCTATGGCCAAGTGATTTTTGACAAGCCTGTCAAACCCATCCAGTTGTGACAGAACAGTCTGTTCAACAAATGGTGCTGGGAAAACTGGATATCCATAGCCAAAAGAAAGAAAGAAGACCCCTATCTCACACCTTATACAAAATTTAACTCAAAATGGATCAAAGACCCAAATATAAAAGCAAGTACCATAATGCTCCTAGAAGAAAATGTAGGGAAACATCTTCAAGACCTGGTGGTAAGTGGTGGGTTCTTAAACCTTACACTGAAAGCAAGAAAAATGAAAGAAAACATGGATAAATGGGACCTCCTCAAACTTAAACATTTCTGTGATTCAAAAGACCTCATCAAGAAGGTGAAAAGGCAGCCCATTCAATGGGAGAAAATTCTTGGAAACCACATATCTGGTAAGGGTTGGATTTTCATTCTATATAAAGAAATCATAAAATTCAACAATAAAAGAGCAAGCAATCCAATTTAAAAATTGGCAAAAGATTTAAATAGACATTTCTCCAAAGAGGAAATACAGATTGCCAAAAAGCACATGAAAAAATGTTCCAAATCACTAGCTATTAGGGAAATGCAAATCAAAACAACAGTGAGATCATCTAACATCGCATGGAATGGCCACTATTAAAACAAAATAGACAACAATAAGTACTGGAGAGGATGTGGAGAAACAGGAATACTCTTTCACTGTTAGTGATTGTAAAATGATGCAACCTCTGTGGAAGACAGTTTGGTGGTTCCTCAGGAAGCTAAATATAGAACTGCCATATGATCCAGTAATTCTTCTACTAGGAATATATCCAGAAGAACTAAAAACTATAACACGAACAGACACCTGCACACTGATGTTCATAGTGGTGTTATTCACAATTGCCTAAAGATGGAAACAAATCAAGTGTCCATCAACCAATGAATGGATGAAAAAAATGTGGTATATGCATGATGGAATACTACGCTGCAGTAAGAAGAAATGAAATTGGGACACATCTGGTAACATGGATTAATCCTGAAGACATTAAACTAAGTGAAGTAAGCCAGACACAAAAGGACAAATATTGCATGGTTTCATTAATCTGAACTAAATGTGAAGAATAAACACATGGAGTTAAAACCAAGAGTATAGGTTATTAGGAGATAAGAGGGGGGTTGAGAAGAACTAATGATGCTTAATGTACATAGAAGTTTTAATGAACTTGACTGTAAAAGTATGAAAATGGATGGAGTTGATGGTAACACATTATAGTGAGTAGCAACTGGTTTATAAATGGGATTGTGGCTTAAAAGGGTAGTCTGGGGAAGTAAATGCCAATTGAAAGAAAGCTAAAGAATAATGTAGGGACTGAATAACACAGTGAACCCAGAGGTGGATGAGAATTGTGGATGATGGTACAAATGCAAGAGTTTTCCCTCTGTGAGCAAGAGCAGATGTACACCACCACTGCAGGGTGGTGGGAATGTGGAGAACCATGGGAAAACTACAACTGGTATGACCTACAGACTGTGGTTAACAGCTATACTATAATATTCCTGCATCAATGCCAAAGATGTACTCTGTTGACAATGGAGATGTATGGAAAAAGTGTGTCAAATGTATGGTATGGACCAGGGTTGGTGGTAACAGTCTAATGATATTATCTCATAATCTACAACAAATGTACCACCACGGTGTGGTGTGTTGGTGAAGGGGTATAGTATGGGAATTCTACACATGTGTATGATTATTTTGCAAGTTCACAACCTGTGTAATAAAAATATATTTTTAAAAAATATGGTGGATCAGGGGAAAAATACACCAAATGTAAGATAGGGACTCTAGTTAGTAATATTTTGACGATGCTCTTGCATAGTTAGTAATAAATGTTTCACAACAATGCAAAGTGTTGGTGGAGGGGTGATGTATGAGACTCCTGTATGATGTTATATATATCTATTTTGTAAGTACACAATATTTATTATACACTTACTGCTTATGCATGCTCATGTATGAATGATATACTTCAATACAAAATATATTTAAAAAATAAGAATCCTTCAATTTCTCCTACAATTTCCTCACCTGTAGTACTTCTCTTAAAGAGATATCGGGAGGCCTAAATGAGTTCATTTATATAAAGTGCATAGCACAGTGCCTGGCACAGAACAAGGAGCTCAAGAAACATCAGCTATTTTGACTACCATCTGAATGTACAAGGTAATTTATTTCTCCTTTCCTTCCTTACCCCCAAAGAGGCTAACTAATGGGCTTATCAAATTTCCATGACCCCTGTTTTATATAATGCTCTCATTAATAACACGGATGTCTAAGTGACTGCAGTGTCCATAACAGAAAAAGTATATTTGTACAGTTCACTGGTTGGAAGAACTACATGGAGATATTTGCTTAAATATCTCTTCACCAACTTGTCTTTCTCCCCAAAAGGCTGAGGACTCAAAGAAGGGAAACGTGCCTAATTCATTTCGGCCCCTTCAGTGCCCAGCCCATTACTTGGAAGTCAGTAAGTATCAACAATCACTGGGTAAATAAATGAATATGCCAGCAAAAATAAGTCAAGGCAAAGATGTTGTTATTTCATTCAGTGGGATAGTCCTACCAGCAAGAAATCTTTGCTGCCCTGGTGGCCAGCTGTGGTGCTGTCCCTGTCCTCTCTTCAGGATGGAGGCAAGTCATTCTCCCAGCTGCAGGGAAGGTTGTTTGCTGATGGCTCACAGCTGAGTCTCTCTCCAGGAAATGTCTCCAGGAATTGAGGCTGCATTATCCAATGCCACTCAGACTCCCCAGGGGTAGCCTGTATGCTATGATTAGTCTATTACATGGGGACAAAGGCATGGCCCCCTTGCTTCAATGTGGGACAACTTTGAAGAGTCACTCCAGCTATAGAACTCCCTAAAGGTTTGACTGAGGCTGTTATTGCAAATGCATCACACCTCAATTTTTCCCTCTGCGCAATCCTGCTTCCCCAATCCTCAGTAAGCCTCCTGCTCCATGTCTGTTCCTGGTGAAGCTGACATGTGGTGTTTGATATCAAGATTAAGAACCCGGAGGCCGAAGCAGGTTGGCTCTGCCTAGAAGCTTCTCTTCTCCATACCTGCAGGACTTATTCCCTCACTTTATTCACAGAACCTCTCAAATGGTACCATTTCAAAGAGGACTTCTCTGATGGCCCCACTCAAATCAATTGCTAACACATTACCCCATTTTATCTTCTTCTCTGTAGTTAACATCTGAAATGTCTAGTTTGCTTTTTTTCTTGTTCACTGTCTTTTTTCCTGCTCTCCCACCAGGACATAAACTTCAGAGGATAGAAACCTTGCTATGCTGCTCGCAGTACATCCCCAGTTTCTAAATAGCACCCAACATAATGCAAGTCTTTACAAATACTTGTTGAAAGAATGAATGAGAAGATATAAACACACTAACGGTTTGAAAAGCACTGTGCTGAAAGTGAGATACACTCACTTTTGGTTCACCTGGTTGACCATGAGCAAATCACTTGACCTCTCTGAGCCTCAGTATTCTCAGCTGCAAAACAGAGTGGCTGAATGTGATGACTGCTAGGGGTTCTGATAAATTCCAGCATGCTGTAATTTCACATGGTTACTCAGGTCGAAATTGATCCATCAACAAACTACATGACAATCACAGAATTTTTGAGCTAGAAAGGTGCTACCCAGAGAATTTCACAATGTCCAATGATCATGGGCTTTCAGATGCCAATTTCTGGATTACATAAATGCTAGAATAACTTTCATGTGAGACCCTCCACTCATCTGAAGAATTTGTTCAACAGGGGGGTCACTGAAGCTTTAGAGTGTTCCCTCTTTCCCACAAATGCCACAGATGGTGAAAAGTCTCTTTCTTAAGTTCCATGAGATAATGATAAAAACTAGCACTGACTGAGGCGCCTGAGTACCAGGTATGAGTCTCCGCTCATGTGGACCACTGAGAGCAGAGGCTGGCATGGTGTGAGCACGCAAAGAATGCTGGCTCTTACCGGGTGTGGGAGTTTGGAGATGTACCCCAGAAAATTATGTTCTGTGGGTGTGAACCCATTGTAAGTAGGACCTGTTTATAGGGCTACATCAGTTAAGGTGTGACCCACCTCAGTCAGGATGGGTCTTGATTCTCTTACTGGAGTCCTTTATAAGAATGAAATTCAGACAGAGGCAGCCACGGAACCAAGAAGCTAAAAGCAACAGCTAATGAGAAGGGAGAGACCAGCAGATGCCACCATGTACCCTGCCACGTGGCAAAGGAGTCCAGGACCACGAGCTGTCAGTCTTTGGGAAGAAAACATCACCTTGATGATGGCCTGATTTGGACATTTTTCTCAGCATCAAAACTATAATCTAATAAATTCCCATTGTTAAGCCAACCCATTTCATGGTCTCTGCTTTCAGAAGCCTAGCAAATAAAACACCGTCTACCTCATTTAATCCAAACCACAGTCATTTTGAGGTGGGTGCTACAACGACGCATTTTGGTGTTAAGGAGACTGAAACATGGAGTGATTACATCACTCACCTGGTAAGTCATGGTAAGTCGAAGTATAAGTCAGGGTTTGAACCCAGTCAAGGCCCAGAGCCTTACCACTAAGCCACTATACACACTGCCACCCAAGAGAGATATTCTCTCTCTTTCAAATGTGGGAATCCTGGTTTAGGGACAAGTCATGAATTAATCCACAACTGGAGGTAGTGATCTGATGAACACTCTAAAGCTTCTCAAACTTTAATGTACACGTGAATCACCTGGACAGTCTTATTAGGATGCACATTCTCATTCAGAAGACCTGGGGTGGGACCTGTGATCTGCATTTCTGCTTCCAGGAGATGCCGATGCTGCCAGTCTATGGATTGAGCTCTGAGTGGCAAATGTATAGAAGCAAGAACTCCTGCTAAAAGCCAGAGACCAGCTTTTAGTCTGTCCCTGGCAGGCACTGGCGATGAGACCACAGCTAAGCTACTTGTTACATGTCCAGGACTTGATGTCCTCATCAATGATATGGAGATGACCCTACTGAGCATGTCTACCACTCTGGATGGCCATGGTGGTCTAATCATAATGTGTATGTGAAAGCACAATTTAAACAACAAAACTCAAAAGTACAGGGGCAGGAATTTGCTTATTCACCAGTCTGTTTCCCTCTAGGATTTGAGTCTTTAAGGGCAAGAAATTCACCTCCAACTCCCTAACCTCCAGCACAGCGCCTAGTGTACAGTAGGTGATTAGTAAATGTTCCATCAATGTGCCAAGCCCTTTAAATGTTATCTTATTTAATCTTCACAACAATCTCTGGCTCCCATGTTAGAGATAAGGAAACTAAGGGATTACCTAACATACCCCAAACACCCAGGCAGTACACACCAGGGTCTGGATTTGAACTGAGATTTCTCTGACTCCTAACTGATGCAATTTTCACCCTCCACTCCTGTTATTCCTCCAACTGAGAGTCCTGGCTTAGCTCTACAGATTTTGCTTCTGCACCCAGTATATGGATCCTGGGAGTCTATCCCACCTAAGGACAAATGAGAGCCCTGAATTATAAGTCCCTGTCTGGGGACAGAGCCTTACAAATGGAAGTAGAATCTCTTTACTTGGGAGTGGAAGTAGGCACAGAATAATAATTCAGCTGAAAAAAACTCTTCAAATATTCTGCAACAAGAAAGTCAAGAGCTTCCTTCTATCATATCTCCAAAAAGTTAATTTCCATAATGTGGTTCAATAAGTTAAAAGGAGCAAATGCTTGAAACAGTAGTTCTCAAAGTAGGGTTCACTGGGCTCTCCAAATGACTCTTATGTCCACACTATTTTGCTATTGACACTGATTTATAGCTCCACCTTGACAAGAAACTTAGACCTTATCTAGTCCAACTTCCCATACAATACAAAGGTCACAAGGGAGGGCTGGTTTTTGAGGTCTTTAGTCCACTGACCAACTATATTTGAGACCCAATGACTTTGAGAAAGGAAAAAGAAAGGAAAACAAAAGAGAATGGCATTATCTTCATCTTTGAGACAAGGAAATGATGCTCCGGTTAAGGAATTCAGTCTAAAGCACAAAGGTATAAACAGTTTAGGAAATACTTGGACCCAGAGTCTTGACTCCACATGCTGGACTCCAAAGTACATGCTCTTTCTGAGGCCTCTGCCATATTTGTAATTGCCATTAACAAAAAGAGCAGCAGGACCCTATGGCCAAGCAAAGCATTGGGGCCAGCTCCAGAGCCAACCCTGAGTACTGCTGGCTTCAAGCATCACAGAGAACACAGTATCTCCCCCAAGGTCACAGTGATAAGATGCACACACAGTGGCTTCACCAAGTCCCTCCCATCTGCCGGTAGTGCCCAGCTCACCCGGACAATGACTGAATACAGGACAGCCATGGTGGGAAATCAAAGATCTGATGACCTCTCCAAGGAAACCAGCCTCCCAGTTTGTGAATCAGCAGAGCCACATGCTCCAGATGGGGAAACAGCAGCAGGAGAGGGAAGCAGAGGGTCAGACTGGACCACTGCCAGGACCTTGTACAACCCCAGTAAAGACCTTGCTTCCCAGATTTGCTTTCTTATCTGTAAGAGGTGTGGCGAGGAAGCCCTGGGCACAGTCCCAGAATGAGTAAGGTCATGAGGCTGGAAGTGGACTCCTGAGACCAGCTGGCCCTGTTCCCTCTGGGCCTGTATCTGGCACTTTGCACAACATGCCTTCATTTAATCCTCCTCAAAATGGGTGGATAGCATCCAGCCACTGACGACAGGCTGGGTGCTGGCCATCTGGGAACCCCATCAGCCTTTTAGATCCTGCCAGCACCTTTCTTGCTCCACCAAGAGTCAATTTCTCCCTGCTCAGTTCTCTGCAGAGACAAGGGACATCTTCACTGATACCCCATTGCCCTGCTTTGCTGGGCCTAAGGTCTGTGTAGATGTCTGTTTCAGGGGGGATATACAGCAGCCCTTCCTCAGTGGCCTTGTCATTGCTGCTACTCTATGGGCCTTGTGTGGCTGTTGCTCACCCTTTAAAATAAGGGGCCCAAATGTATTTTCATCAACATCTTGTGCATTGTCTGGCATAAATGTTCATTAAATGTTGTCTGCAACTATCAATGATGCTGTTACTCAGGCAAAACATTAAGGAAGAAGCAGCTCCCCAGTTCTTATAGCACAAAACTGAGACAGAGGGCTTCTTCACAGAGGCATGATTAGTATTCTGGTGAAAAAGTTCATTAATTCACTCATTTCATAATATTTATTGAGCACCTACTTTGTGACAGGCACTATACGGGGATTCAGCAATGGACAACATAGACATAAATCTCTGCCTTCATGGAGCTTACATTCTACTGGAAGAGATAGGCAAACAAAGACATAATATAGTATCAGGTAGAGAGAAATGCTATGAAAAAATAATAAGAAGGGTAAGAGGATACTGAGTGTTTGGGAACGCTGTTTGAAATGGGATGGCCAGGGAAGTCACTCCAGGTAGAGGGAACAGCAAGTGCAAATGTCCTGAGATGGCAATGTACTGCTGTTTTTGAGAACATTAAGTGGTGCTGGAGGGTAATGACCAGGGAGGTAAGGTGGGAAGTGCAGCTGGAGCAGCAGGCAGAGAGGTTGGATCACAGTGGTCATGGCAAGGACCATGGATCTTATTTTAAGCACCATGGGGTGAAGCTATGGGGGATTTTGAGAACAGCAATGATGCCATATAGTTTACATGATTTAGGGACCAGAATAAGTGATCCTAGCATGTATGTTCCAAGGAAATCTAGAAAGCTTAAAGAAAATTGAAGTACATAAAGAGCAATTTATTTTGAAAATACTAACTTATTCCTATAGAACTAGAAGAAAAAAAGTTCATTTCTGTTCTCCCATGATTAGCCATAAAGGGACTGATATAGAAAATTAATGGTAAAATCAGAGTCCGCAGATGAGAGAGAAAAGAAAGAAGATCATAGTGGTATCCCTTAGGGCAGCGGTTTTCTCCTCTGGGGTGATTCTGATTCAGAAGTTCTGGGGTAGGGTGGGGGAAAGTGCACTTTAACAAACAGCCTCCAAGAACCCTGGATGAATACACTGCTCCCAGGCTAGACTTAAGAAGCAGCACTAAAGATCCAGTTAACTCTAAGACACTAGGGATAGATATTATACAAATAAGGGATTATTTCCTCTGTTCCTCACTCTTTCATCAAAGAAGATGTTACCTTAGCCTGCCATGTTAGTTGCTTCTTCTTCACCTGACACTTGTGTTTGTAAATTACACAATATTTGTGCACAGGACAGTCGATGGACCAGCAAGCTCACAAACCCTGGTGCCTGCCCTGTCCTCATGGGCCAGAGCTGGCTTTCCGAGCCTGAGCTCTCGGGTTTTGTGTTTCATGATGCCCTGGCCATGTCTAGACCAAGACTATGTACACAAACCAAAGACAATGACCTACAGGAGAGATGTCAAGGATGCCAGCTGCCTGAGCCCTCTGCACTGCAGACCTACCCTGAGAGGCACCAGCTAATCTAAGTGAAACTCCCCACTGGGGTGTTTGTAGTATGAGACACAGAGAGTGAAGAAGGAGGCAGGAGTGGCTGTGAAAGATGTAGAGGACAGGCAGAGAGCCCAGCTGGTCAGGACCAGGGGGAAGTACCCTGGCCAGGAGAGCTGCAGATGCTCCTGGAATGATGGGCACCAAGGTGCACTTCTCCAAGGGGGCTGGCTGGGCAGCTGACAGGATGGCTTCATGGACTTCCTTGCCTCCCCAATATCCTTACAATTTAGCCCATCAACAAGAGAATCTGAAGCGAGTTCTCTGTCCCCTAAAGCCTAAGAAACCCAGATCCGTGAAACTGATAACATGGATTGATTCCCACCCCACCCAGCCCAGTCCTCATTTATTTATGTTGTGGTCCCCTGAAGTTTCCTTCACAAGAGTCAAAAAGAGTGTGAACATTCTGCTGGCGTTAGCTGTGGTAGGTTATAACTGGCGAACCTAGGAGTCATCCTGGCTTTTTCCATCCCGCCCATGTCTAAACCACCAGTAAATCCTAGTTGGCTCGACTTCCTAAGTATATCCCAATGACTTTCTCCATTCTCATTGCCAAAGCCCTAGTCAAGCCACCATCCATCTCTCCCAGACTATTGCAACAGCATAGCACGGTTTCCCTTTTTCTACTCTTGCACCTCAAAAATCCATCTCCACAAAGACTGCTTGGAATACGCCTTCCCACACATCCACACAGCTTTATCCTCATCATTAAGGTCTTCTCTTAAATGTCACCTCACCAGAGAAGACTTCCCTGACCACTCTAGCAAAAGCAGCCCTTAGTCACTCAATCACGCCTTGCTTTTTGATCTTCTTCATAGCACTTGTCAGCGTGTGACATTGCCTTATTCATTTATTTGTTTTGTGTTGCCTGTCTCCAATTCTTAAAAAAAGGGAACGTTTTTTTTTATACTTTCTTACCCTTGAATTCCCAGCCCTAGAAGAGTACCTGGTATACAGTAGGTGCTCAATAGGTACTTGTTGTCTGCCTGAATAATTCATTCTACCACCTACCACTTCTGGGGATTCTTATTGGCATCAGGTCTCTCTCTTGCATTCCTTCCTCCATGGCAGCAAGCAGGCTGGAGAGCTTTTCACATTCAGAGTATAAAAGGAATAGGAATTCTGTCCCTCTGATGCAGGTGGCACATGAACTGCTAGCTGTCTTTATCACACTCTCAGACTTCACGAACTTGCTGTTCAGGTGCTTGGCTGCCTCGCATCAACTTGTGTCTGCCTCAGGTCTGGCCTCTTCTTCCCTCCCCAAGTCACACCGTCTTGCTTTGCCCTTAAAGGGTACCCCGACTTTTTAGGACTCTCTTTCTAATTTGTCCAAGACAGTTGGCATTTATCACCATCTTGCTAGGGAGGGAGCATCTCCTTATGCAAACAGCACAGGCTTCAAATCCTGCCCTCACTTCTCTGAGCCTCACTCAGGTTCCTCACCTGAGCCAGGGAGATAAAATAACCGTGTGGTGGAGGACTCTGACCAGTACCTAGTATGTAGTGGGCACTCAATGCCTGGTGGCTGGGAGGGGAAACCACACATACCTTAGGATGTCCTGCTAACCTCCGCCAGACTGGAAAAGAGAAACAGCAGCAGAGCAGAACACCATTTCCTGATGGGATTAAAGGCAGAAACGGCATCTGGTGCTAGAGCAGAAATCCCACAGTTTACTCACAGCAGCTGACAACTAAAGTATCTTCTCTCAAAAGGAGTATCAAGCATTTGTGGGAGGTCCAGGAATGGATCATCAGAAATCTGCTGATGAACAACATTCATCAAACTACTTGCTTGGCCTATCTGTCTTAGTCTGCCATGAGTGGGGAGCAAGCCTTGACCTGTGGTTTCTTCATGCTGTGTTTCAGGGTCCACAAAGGAGGACAAAGTAGGGTCCTAGGAAGGTCTCTGGTCTCTTTCCCCTCCCTGCCACTTCCAACTCTAAGCAGTCCTCTGTTACTGGTCCTACATGTCAAGAGTTCAAATGGTCACCAGCCCCATCTCTCGATGTGCCACTGTCATAGCAATGAGGCAGGCACCATTCTCCTGCTTGGGCACAAGAGGACTGTGGTTGACATGGTCTTCAGCAGCATCACCCCTTATGGCTATTTCTCAGTCAGCATTTGGCATACCTATGCTATGCCATGGAGATACAGGAGACTAGACTGGAACATTCTGGGGTCAAACGGGTGGTATTTAGGGTGAAACATTGAATAGGGATACCACCAAGGCAGCTACAGCAGGGTAGGATGCTCTCTCAGGAGAAGAATTGATGACCCTGGCTCGTAAACACTTTGTCAAATCTGTGGATTTCACTCAGGACAGGATAAACTGTTACACACATATGACTGCAACAAACCTGAAGCAGAACCTAAGTCAATCAGTGGTCACACCTCTGATTTTAAAAAGACTCTATGGTGTAGTGGAGATAAACAGATTCTATCTGCTGATAATAAAACCGTCTGCCTTTGGGATCAGGCTACTGTGACAGAAGTGAAATCTCTAAATTTTTATGTCTGTTAGTAGTGTGGAATATATTCCTGAGGGAGAGATTTTGGTAATAATTTATGGATGAGCTATTGCTTTTCCTAGTGCAGTAAATTTGGAGCCAATTAAATCCTTTGACGCTCTTGCAACCATCAATTCTGCATCTCTTCATCCTGAGAAAGAATTTCTTGTTGCAGGTGGTGAAGATTTTAAACTTTGTAAGTATACTTACAATAGTGGAGAGGAATTGGAATCCTATAAAGGGCACTTTGGTTCTATTCACTGTGTGAGATTTAGTCCCAATGGAGAATTCTATGCCAGTGGTTCTGAAGATGGAACATTTGAGAGGATGGCAAACTGTGGTAGGAGAAATATATGGCTGTTGGAAATGTGTGCTTCTGGAAGAAAATAGTAGTGAGCTGGCAAAGCTGAAGATCAGTTTTCCAGAGACAACAGAAGAAAGCTAGAAGAAACTGCTTCGGAGATTCAGATTCCATCTATAGTTCCACTCCTGAAGTTAAGGCCTGAGCATTAGGCCTACACCACAGAAAATATAAACTTATGGATGAAAACAAGCAAGCAGAGAAAAGCATCAGCCCTCCAGAGTTACTCTCTGCTTAAGGCAAACATGGGAAGTAAAATTGGGGATGTGAATTAGCTCCAGTGTTGGAAATAACTTTGGTGTTACCCTTTAGCACAAACCCAAGAGGCTCAGAAGAAGGCAGGTGGGTAATGTTCCTGGAGCTCAATGAGCCCACTGTCTTTCTGAATGAATATGAGCAAGCCAACACCCACTTTCTCATTACAATTAGATTTCTTGTAGCTCTTTATGTTATTATGAAGAAAAACTATAATGGCCTATTTTTCCGACTTTTTCCTTAAAGCAGAAAAGCATTTTTGCTTTAGTCATAAAGAGGTAATACACAATAAAGTAACTGGTTTAATTTTTCTTTCATTGTATGCTGCTTCTACACATCTAATTGTCCTTAGTTTTCTAAATAAAGTGCCTGTAGAACAAAACAGAAGAGTTCAGATGATTTTTTACTGTGAAGGAGAGTCTGTGGTGGTTCAAGAACTACTGAGACGCTCCAGTAGTCTCCAAGGTGGCTGAGGTTCCTTTGGGCTCTAAAGGCCTGGCACCTGGAGAGCTCCCCCTCAGGCTCTGAGCAGCTTCTTCACCGCCTCCTCCACGAAGCCTTCTCTGACTGGGGGCGGGGGGGCCTCCTGCAGGCACTCCCACCGTACCCTCCTTACTCACGTGCCCACAGGAGGATTCTAGGGGATGGAATCACAGGGCCCGGAGCACTACCACCCTGACAGGGGAGCAGTGGGAACCCTCTGTGCGGGTGAAGACCCACGACAGGGAGAAGGGGGCACCCGGGGTGGACGCAGTCTCATCTGCGGGGAGAGGGCCCTGCATGAGTGACGGGACAGCTGACAGCAACACAACCATTACAGCAGAGGGTTTTGTGTGATTTCCTTTTCCTAATCAAGAAAGGAAACAACACGGTCTGCCTTGCTCAGCTTTGAGAACACCTGGCAACCATCTGGATGCAAATGATCCCGCCCAAACTTCCAGAGCATCCGCACCGTCCTCATTTCAGTCTTGGGAAGGCCCAGGGCTGCGCTGTCCCGTATGCTAGCCACTAGGCATGTGTGACTATTTAAATGAACGAAAATGAAATAAAACCTGAAATCCAGCTCCTCAGGCACACGAGCCACATTTCAAATGCTCTAGAGCCCCATGTGGCTCATGACTATCATATCGGACAGCTGCAGAAGGTTTCCATCATTCCAGAAAGTTCTATCAGACAGCACTGCCTAAAACTATTTGAGGAACCCAAGCCCGGGCCTCTCCGCTCCTTTTCCTAGTAATCGCTTCCCCAGTGCCCGATTCCCCTTCCCTTTTTCCTCACAGGCTCTCCGGTGACAACCCCATCCCACCCCAGGCTCCTACAACACTCTCCGTGTCTCCCAGCCACCGAGACCACTGGGTCCTTCAGACATTCACCTCTAGCAAGTGACACCCACAGACTCAGTCAGACCTCTGGCCACTCAAGCCAGCCAGTCACGAACAAGGTAATGGTCAGAAGTTTGTCCCTGGAAGGAGAGGAGTGGGCACACCGGGGTGGGGGGGTGGGATTGCCCAGGAAAGAGCCAGGAGACCAATTGGAGCCTGCAAATTCCACAACTTTCTCTCTTTTGAATTCTAAAACAATATCACAGGGGTTCCCAGAAAGCAACAAGCCCCAGGCGATCCAGTCAGTGGTTTAATAAACAGTGAGGCCTGATAGCACTTTATTAACTTGCTAAATCAAAGGGCTGTTAAAGTCTCTGTCCGGTAATAAAACGCAGGAAGGAGCTGAATCACCCACCTCTTAGCGGTGTTGCGCAGTTAATGGATGTGGCTTGACTGGGCCCGTGTGGAACAACAAAGCCAGCCTGTCCTTTACACCTACAATCCCCCCCTCTTCTTCTGCCCATCCCCCATGCCTGTGCGACACACCTGCCCACGCAGACCTGCCTTCTCCTGAAGGCTTCACCAAAGTCTGTTTGTGGAGCCTTGTGTTTTCAAATACACCCGGAATTTTCCCTCTCAAGTATAGCCCCATGCAACTCCCCAGGACCCCACCCCAGATGGAATCAAACAAATCAAATGTCCGGAACTCCAGGGTTTACTGAATCGATTCTTTTTTTTTTTTTTTTTAATTTTTTTATTTTTTATTGACTTTGTAATAATATTACATTAAAAATATATATGTGAGGTCCCATTCAACCCCATCCCCCCACCTCCCCTCTCCCCCCCCCAACAACACTCGTTCCCATCATCATGACACATCCATTGGATTTGGTAAGTACATCTTTGGGCACCTCTGCACCTCATATACATTGGTTCACATCATGGCCCATACTCTCCTCCATTCCATCCAGTGGGCCCTGTGAGGATTTACAATGTCCGGTGATTGCCTCTGAAGTACCATCCAGGGCAGCTCCATGTCCCAAAGACGCCTCCACCTCTCATCTCTTCCTGCCTTTCCCCATACCCTTCGTCCACTATGTCCACTTTTCCCATTCCAATGCCACCTCTTCTATGTGGACATTGGATTGGTTGTGTCCATTGCACCTCTATGTCAAGAGGAGGGTCAGTGAATCGATTCTTGAACGCAGCAGTTCGCGCTCAGTTTTTACAATGCCTTGTAAGCAGGTGCAAAACCCACAGAGCCAAATGCTACACGGTACTGACAAAGCGAACGCGGGGCCAGCATCACCGAGGCGGCCGACCACCCCCAGCCACACAGGGTCAGGACTGCCCTGTGGACCTTCTCACTGTTCCTCAAGGCATCTCCTGCTGCTTTAAAAGAAGAAAAGACACAGGTCATGCACTGTTCTTTCTGCAGCCTGTGGAAAGCCAAGCCCCAAACTGCTGACTTTTCGTAGGTAGCTTACCATCGGTGCCTCAGTTTCCTCACCTCTAAATGTTGGATCCAATGGGAGCTTCTCCTGAGGTGCTTAAGAGTTTGGTGCGAATAAGTCCTCCATTAATGTTCCTTGTCATAGTAATGATGAACAGTTGCCTAGCATATAGTCAGCACTCAATACTTAATAAGTAGTGAAGTATAATGTCTAGAAAAACCAGGCTTCTGGTACAGTGAAAGTCATTATCAAAAAAGCTCCTTACAACAGATTGAGCTCTACACCATCCACATTACATCCCTCAGAATGGTCTAAGGATACCCAGGAGAGACTGAGTTGGAACCCCCATTAGTGTTAAAAGCAGGATCCAGAAAGGACCCCAAAGACATGCAGAGCCAGGGTTGGCAATTCATCCCCTGCTGCCCCAACACCAGTCCCTTGTAAAGACCACTCGATTCATCACTGCACGAGGCCTGAAGTCTGACCAGGGGATTTTGTTCCATTTGGTTGCGTTACTCTCGGTCTCACTTGCAGGCAGCTTCTGGACTTCATCTGCATTCATCAGGAGGTCTTGGTGGGAAAAGTGATGATAGACTTTTTAACTTAAAGCTCAATCTCACCAGGGCTCCTGAAGAAGGGAACGGCATAAGCACATTTTCCTTCCCAAGATGAAAGAGGGCAAAAGGGAGAAGAGGGGGAGAGGCATTCTTCTTTGATCTCGCGGTGATGGTGAAGCTCGGTTCCCTTTGCTTCTGAGGTCAGCCAACTGGGGCAGTCCTGGCCCCAGCCTCTGGCTAGCGGTTGGGAAGCACCAGGCCAGCAACCTGTGACTCCACCTGCCACTGGCCTGCAGTGACCTCAAGATCCCATCTTTGCAGCTTTCCAGAAAGGGCTTCCATGTGGAGAAGGCTTTTCATTTCGATTTAAGGCTTTTCTTACACTAAAAAGCAATTTCTCCTGGAAATTGTCACTATGCAGTCAGTTATGAAGGACCCAGGCAATCAGACACAAAGTCAGTCCCTTCATTCTCCCTTTTAGCACGCCTCTACCTCCCAGAGCAAAGAGCTGATAAAACGCTACGAATGTACACAGCACATCCCCAAATTTCATGGCATATGTGCATTTCCAGATGACTGCATGGGTACACGCCATAACACATTGTTAAAGTGATAATTAGCGATAGACTTGTTATGAATATTCCAAATAAAACTTCTCTCCACAACAGTTGATGGAGACAAAGGGCATCACACGAAATGTAAAAAATAGAGGGAATTTTGTGTTTTTTCAAAGGGCATTGGGAAAAGAGCATAAATCAGAAGTTGATTTAAGCAAATTGTAAATTTCAGAATCTATTTTCAACAGAAGGTGCATGGGCATGTACATTTCTTCTATAATGCTGAGGAAACATGATGTTCTCATAAATTCTAGTTAGGGAACAGAAACTCAATCCTGGAAGTCACTTTTCTGTTGCCCTGTTTAACAGCAACTAAGAATGCTAAAGGTGAGTAGTTTAAGAAAAAGCAGAGGAAACGCTGAGGAAATAACAAGAAAATAACCAGAACCAAGGTGACACTCCCTTTAAAAGAAAAAGAAAAAAGGGTTCTATTCATGTTTACCATTCTTCCCTCTAAATGAAATTGCTGAAGGCCCCAGCTCTGCTCCCAAAACCTTTTGCACTTACTCTGATTTTTAAATTCCCAGTGATTCTGCTCCTCATGGAACAATGGCGCGCTGGCTCTCCTCCCCACTGCCTAACTCTGTAAGGCAGAAGAAAGAGTCCAGGCTTCCAAACGGATGATAGTGAAGAGTGGAGGGAACTTCTGATACCAAAAAGAAAAGCAAAAAGAAAAGGAGACCCCACTTTGGCCCCCATTGCAGACTAAGATTCAGTTCAGCTAAGGGGCTTAGAGAAAAACAACCCTCACAAGGAACAACACACGAAAGGCAAAAAGAAAGGGAATGTGGGAAGCGGACCTGGCCCAGTGGATAGGGCGTCCGCCTACCACATGGGAGGTTCACGGTTCAAACCCCAAGCCTCCTTGACCCGTGTGGAGCTGGCCCATGTGCAGTGCTGATATGTGCAAGGAGTGCCCTGCCATGCAGGGGTGTCCCCCGGGTAGGGGAGCCCCACGCGCAAGGAGTGCGCCCCGTAAGGAGAGCCGCCCAGCGCGAAAGAAAGTGCAGCCTGCCCAGGAATGGCGCCACACACACGGAGAGCCGACACAGCAACATGACACAACAAAAAGAAACACAGATTCCTGTGCTGCTTACAACAAAAGCGGACAAAAGAACACGCAGCAAATAGACACAGAGAACAAACTGGGGCTGGGGGGTGGGAGGAAGGGGAGAGAAATAAATAAATAAATCTAAAAAAAAAGAAGTAAGTTTCTTTAAAAAAAAAAAAGGAAGAAAGAAAGGGAATGCAACTGACATTTGCTGTATCTCCTGCCATCATCAGGGAAGCTGGACTTACTCAGGTGGAATATTCTAGCTTAAGGGTGAAGCGGAGCTCTTCCAGGCCAATTGAAACTCAGGTGTTCCGTCTTCTCGTGTTATCACGCGCAGAACCCTCTGCAAGCAGAAGTCCCTCCCTCACGGTTACACTGGCCTATATGCCCACCAGATGCCACCTCCCACCTTAACTACTTGTGTGGTCACAGAGTCCAAGAACCAGTATTGGGGACAAGTCTAAAGCTGTCTAAGTGCAGCCCTTCATTTCCTAAATGAGGAAACCGAGCGCCAGAGAGGTTGAATAATGTGCCCAACATGAAAATCTCAGAAACAGACCAGAGTCTCAGTCTTGCTCTTTCTACTGCAACAGTGCTGTCTCCCTTCTTTCCCTGTTCGAATTAAATTAATATCGAAGCCACAGAATTACCCTGGAAGGAGTAAAGTTAAACAACATTAGAGAGAGGAAATCTCATATCTCAGATAGAGTAAACTCAGCCCTGTAGAACACACCCTCCTGACCTGGGCTTCTTTAGGACCTGAGCTGTCAGTCGTGGTGCAGAGGTCACCAAAGCAGCTGGGGGTGCCACTGGCAGCCGCTGGGCCTCACGCGTCTGCCACAGGGCCTTTTCACGGCTGCTTCTCCTGACAGTGCTCCTTCCCCAGATGTCCGAAGGGCTCGCTCTCTTACCTCCTCCATGTGTTTGCTTGTATTCGCCTTCTCAATGAAGCTGATCCTAACCACTTACTTTAAAATTGTCCCCTGACCTTCCCCATCTCCCACATATTACTTAATTTTTCAATAGCACTTATCACAATCTAATATACTAATTTATGTTTGTTGTCTGCTGTCTTCCATTTTTACTTTTTTATTTTTTTATTTTTTTTTAAATATTTATTTATTATTATTATTTTTTAATTACATTAAAAAAAATATATGAGGTCCCATTCAACCCCACCGCCCCCGCCCCCCACTCCCCCCACAGCAACACTCTCTCCCATCATCGTGATACATCCATTGCACCTAGTAAGTTCATCTCTGAGCATCACTGCACCCCATAGTCAATGGTCCACATCATAGCTCAGACTCTCTCACGTTCCATCCAGTGGGCCCTGGGGGGATCTACAGTGTCCCGTAATTGTCCATGAAGCATTATCCAGGACAACTCCACGTCCCGAAAATGCCTCCACATCTCATCTCTTCCTCCCGTTCCCCACACCCAGCAGCCCCCATGGCTACCGTTCCCACACCCATTTCACATTTCCTCTGTGGACATTGGATTGGTTGTGTCCATTGCTGCTGTCTTCCATTTTTAAACAATTTCCAGGAGAACAAGGAATTTTGTCTTTTGGTTCACTTCTGTATGCCCTGGGCCTAGAATAGCATCCGGCACATTGTAAGTGCTCGAGAAATGCTATAATTGGATGAATGAATGATGACCTTTCCCTTTGCTTCTCTTTCCTTCACTCTCTCCCTCAGTGAAAGTAACAACCACCTACCCACCGTCTACACACACACAGCCCTTTCCGTCCTTTTCTCCTCCATTCATAACCCAGGTCTGCCACTAGGATCAAATAAGGATAGTTTAGGCTGAACTGGCAACATTCAGAGATAATAATATTGCCCAACCCTCCATTAAAACTCATCTTTTATATACATATATGATTTTGTATACACGTAAAGCTCTGGAAGGGTGCAAAGGAAACTGATACCACTGGATATCTCCAGGGAACTGGATGGCTGGGGTATATAGACTTTTCACTCTATACCATTTTGCATTATTTGAATTTTAAATAATGTGAATATAATTAACTGCTAAACATGCTTAATTTAAAAACTAAAAACTGGAAAAATAAACTCAAAACTCATATACTCCTCAACTCTTGTCCTCAGCACCATCTTAACACAAACCCTAGGTTGGAATGGTGAGATAGGGTAATGGTTCTTTTCTCTAGTTCCCAAGTTTTCTGAAATGTGATTGCTACTTTTATAATTAAATATTTGAAAAGATTTTTCATGATACAGAAGGATATGAATTAATGCAAATTTCCCTACATACATAAAACATTGAGATTTTGCTTCAATTCATGAATCCCTTTACCTTTAATTTTATTTCCATCTGGATTTTACACTTAACAGATTTCACAGTAAGTTGTAGAAGAGGGTGCCAGGATCTCTGGAGGTGCAAATGAGGCATGGGCAATACCTTTCAGGAGCTTGTAGCCAGTGAGTGTGGCCACAAGAAAACAGCTCTCACAATCAAAAGGGCATGGATCAGTTTGATATGGTTATGAATTCCAAAAATAGATATTGGATTATCTGTATCTGGGCATGATTGAGTTATGATTAGGGCTTTGAGTCCCCATCCACCAAAGGTGGGGACTCACAGATAAAGGCAAGGCAAAGAACAGAGTTGAGGGTTTCTGACGTTGGAGTTTTGATGTTGGAGTTTGATGCTGAAGACTTAAACTGGAGCCCGGGGAAGTAAGCTCACAGAGGAAAGAGAAGCCAGCCCCAGGAAGAAAGGAACCTTGAACCCAGTGAGAAACAAGACCCTGGAAGGGAGGAAATCAGGAAGCCTGAACCCTCACAGCTGTTGGCAGCCATCTTGCTCCAACAAGTGAAGATAAAGACTTTGGTGAGGGAAGTAACTTATGCTTTGTGGCCTGGTATCTGTAGGCTCCTACACCAAATAAATACCCTTTATAAAAACCAACCAATTTCTGGTATTTTATATCAGCACCCCTTTGGCTGACTAATACAGGGCAAAATCTAAAATGTTAGCTGTGATTAATGGGTCAGTGGAGAATGTAGGATTTTTATATTTTTCTTTGGGACTTTCAAAAGAGTCCAAATTTTCTCTCTCAGAATATATTATTTTTCCCTTTATTATACTAGGAGTAAAGGTTTGTTATTAGTTGTTATGGAGTGGATCATGCACCCCATAAAGATATGTTCAAGTCCTAGCTGCTGGTCCTGTCTATGCGAAGCTACTTGTAAATAAGACTGAAGATGTTATTAGTTAGGATGAGACAAAACTGAATCAGGGTTGGCCTTAATCCTTTATGGCTTGAGACCTAATAAACAGAAGAAATTGAGACATAGTGAGCAGGACACAGATGGGGAGACATTCGGCCATGTGATGGGGGCAGAGACTGTGTTTATGGTTTGCTGGCAAGCCACCACCAGAATGCTACACACTTCAGAGAAAGCATGGCCTGGCCAACACCTGGATTTTGTACTTCTAGCCTCCAAAACTGTGAGACAATAAATTTCATATTGTTTAAGCTAACAGTCTGTTGCACTTTGTTACAACAGCCCTGGCAAACTAAGACATAGTCTTTCGCCTTCTCTAAGCTATGATCTTCCTAAGGATAGAGTTCTTCTTTAATTCAGCTTTGTATTCTCAGTCTCCAGCTTGGCAACCTACAACAGAAGCTGTTCCCTAAATGTGCAAGGAATGAATTAATGACTAATTCCTAGCATCTAACAAGGAATTGCAAAATATGCCTGAATTGATATTCAGGCGGGGTTGATACCCCACCTCCTCATTCACCTGCTTAGCTCATCTTCATTCATGATATGCTCTGTCTGGGCTTGGGAAAGGACTCCAGAGCTACCCAAGTGCAGATATTAAAAAAATGTTTAAGAAATGGCATGTGTGGACTTCTCAATGGCCCAGTTTCTAATACATTTGAATACCAAGAAGTTAATGCCGGCTCCATACTTAGCTTTTGTGGTAATCTTTGCTAACTGCCCTTTGATTTCCCTTTTGGAGCTGTACCTTAGCAAGAAATTATATGATGATTCAACTAGAAACATGTTCATAATGCTGTTTAAAATAGAAAAAAGTTAGAAACAACATCAAACCATATGAGACTAGACAATAAATTATGGTCTATCTTTATAATTGAGTACTCCTACCTCACAATTACTATAGAAATGAGCTTGCTGATATAGAAAGCTCTTCATAAATCTTTAAATGATAAAGCATTTTACCAAAAATATATATGTGTTGTGACATTACTGAGATAGATGATAGATAGATAGATAGATAGATATGATAGACAGACCATATGCCTAGAAAGGGATGTAGAAGGTTCAGCTCAATGGTTGTCTTTGTAGTAAGTAGGATTTGGGGGTGGTTTTTGTCCTTTTTATTTGTCTATTTCTGATGTTTTTGTAATAAGCACCTACTGCTTTGCAATAAGGAAAAATAACAAAGTTACTTTTAATTGAAAAAAGAAGAGAAAAACTATCCTGCATTAAGACAGACACTAACAAGGCTGGATTAAGAGTTATGAGTCAGAACAAGGTAGAACACTGAGATAACGGTTGGCCTCCTTTAAGGCTACTTTCTTCCTGTGGTGAAGCCATGCTCTATTGCCTTCAAATTTACAAAGAGGTCATTTCCACCAGTCAAAACCTGTCTCACACATCCAACTAAAGCACATCCACCATAAGCATGGTCCTTCCCAAGGGAGGAGGAACAGGGCAGGGGACAGGGCAGGGGAGGGGAAGAAAGGCACAACGAGTGGATCAGGGAATACACTGACCAGGCAAGGTAACATCTATCAGAGGTGGGCCCCCTTTCACAAATTAAACAGATGTGACATGAGCTTGGCAACTTCTGGGTACAAAACTGTCAAGCAGTACTTCTAGGCTAAAGTGACCTACTTTCTGATAAGACAGTTCAGTCCAACTCTCAGAGGGAGAAAATTTTAGTATTTTCTCACAGATAAGATTAAACACATCTGAAACAGGACTACCAAGTACAAAGGTGGATATAAGTTGTTCAAAGTTCCATGAGGAAGGGCATTCAGGCATGATGGAATCCAATAGGGAAGGGAAGGTCTCTTCTTACAAATTCCAATGGCAAAGCTGGCAATAATTCAATAGACAATGTTCCTGGTGTTACTTTGAAAGTTTTTGCACATATCTTGCTTCTTTGGCTATGTGTTGCTCTGGCCTTTGTTCCAGCTTTTTCAGTTGCGAGGTAGGAAAGACCCCGACATGTTGTCCTCCGTTTAGTGGGTCCTGGGATGGATTGGTCGAGAACTGATGTGGATGACTCTTCAGTGCGGGTATCTGTGAACAGGGAGAGTGCTTATCACAATGGACTCTGCTATTCTCCTATTTGCATCAGGTCAATAATGGGCAGAAACAAGATAAGAAGGATGGAGTGGGTGGTGGGTGGGCTACAACAGGAAACTCTGGAAGGGAAACAGTGCAAGGGGGTAACCAGAGTGGGACGATTGATAGAATGGCAGGAGAAAGCTAGGACTCCAGGACGGAACAACATTGTCAGAGATGAAAGGATACAGAAAGAGGGGCAAAAGGCGTGAGCAGAAAGGCACGGCCAACTTGGGCTGACGTGCTCATATTCTTCGCCATGCCTTGTCGCCTCCTGCTGTGCCCATCTGTCTCACATTTTTTTGCTTCTATGCCCTCCCATACCCTACCTTCTTCTAACCCTACCCTCCTCTAAGTCCTACCAAAGAAATAAACTTACTTCTGCCCCTGTTGGGCCTGCATGCTCTCTCCTTGGAGTTCCTGTTGTTGTGTAAGAAGACTTCTAAGTGCTGGTTTCCTTCAGCTCTGGCATGGCATTGGAATCTGTACTTTCAGAATCACCTTTCCTCCCATTCTTCAGGAAAGTGTCAAGACATTTCATCCCTCATCTGGACAAGATCCAGCAGAAGTGGGCAACACAGAGCCAAATCCAGCACACCAGACTGAGAGGGGTGGGAAGGGAAAACAGGGGACAGTCCTGGGTGATCTGGACTATCTGGTCACCTCATTCTCATTTTATGAGTGGACATTTAGACCTGGTAAACCAAAGAGGATCAAAATTCTAAACTCAGCATTCAGCAAGATCACCAGATTACTTGTTATTTGGGACCCAAGAAATCTCAGCCACATTGATCTTCATGACACTGGTACAATCAGATCTTTCTACAAAGACTTATAAACTTACATCACTTAAAAATAGTACGAAGGTAATCATAATCAACAAATTGCTCTACTTAAGTTGCCTCCAGGGAAGCAAATCCTGCAGAACCTTCAGTCAAGGTTCCTCCAGGATGAGCTCTCCTCCAAGTCAGTGATTGATTAGAGTGATGGATTGGGACATGATGTCAACCAGAAGAGTTTAGGCCCAATCCCATCATGGGCCAGGGACTCCTTTTCTGCTTTACAGCCACAGGACTGTTTTGCCAAGCCAAGATGGATAAACCTCTTACAATTGTAACTATTTGCTGTGGCCATGAGAGTGACTGGCATGTAAGAATCCATCACTGGAAGTCCCAAATCACAAAGCACATATTCTCCATGGGTGGTTTTCAAACTGTAGTGTGCATCAGAATCACGTGGAGGGCTTGTTGAAAAAAAATTTGGGGGGGTCATACCGCCAAGATTTATGATTCAATAGATCTGGGATGGGGCCTGAGAATTTGTGTTTCTAGAACAGTTCATCTAAACCAAGGGAGTTCAAGAGTAGCATCAGTCTCATATTAAGAAACTACTACCATTAGTGATGACTGACTTTCACTTAGCCTCTAACTCAGCCCAAAGCAGAGGCCAGAGAATGCTGCAACACAAAGAAAACTGTTGATAAATGCATTCATTTTAAAGAATAATAAGTGTCTTTGCCTTAATCAAACACCTTTATTTGATGTAATATTAATTAAACTAAGTTTAGAGATGTTAAACAACTTACTCAAAGAATAAAACACAGATAGTAGCAGAACCTAAACTATCCTCAAAATCATAAATACCAAGTTTTGGGAAACTTCCTGACATTTGTGATTTTTGGAATCACAAGGGTCAAAAGTTTCTGCAATAGGTGAATTTAGGCCTCCCTTTCTTGTCCTCCATGCTGAAGTATTCATTCCATACTATGGTAATTTCTTATTAAGGGTATGGTAGAAACAGTTCCTGATTCTCCTAGTGCCAGGATAATTCCTCCCACAAGGTATAAAGTGGCTGGACCACAGTAATGACAGCGCATGGAATTGAACCACTACAAAGAATATGGTTTCTTTAAAAATTCATTCCAAGTCTCAACTGGCCCCAGTTTGTAACTCAAGTAAGTCTTAGTTTGTAACTTTCCTCCTTAACCATCCAATCCAAGTATCTCTCCTTCCCACCTCCTGCCAGTTACATTCTTTCCTATCACCCATCTCTGTTTTCTTACAGCCCCTGTCAATGTCTGAAAGCATTTCCTTTGCTTGCTTATTTCCACCTGGCACTAGGATGTGAGCTCCAAGAGGGCTGGGATCTCTGTCTTGTCACCACTATAACTCCAGCACCTAGAACAGTGCCTGGCACACAGTACGTTCTCTGTACATATCTTTAATGAATATACAGAGGAATTAAAGGACCTAAGGCATCAGGAGGATATTCCCCCAATATGGTTCCTAAGCTGGAATTCGAGATTTTCCTTCTAGTTTCCCTCCTTACCAATAGTAGGAGTCGGACTCCTTGAGCTTCAACAGGAAATGAAAGGAGAAGATATACCCCCAGGCCATCATTCTCAAAGACAGGAGAAAGAAAACAGGAAGGTCAAGGATTAGGGGTGGTATTGAATCACTTCCCAGCTATGGTGCCCTTTCCATTAGAAAGGTACTGGTGAGTCACATTTACCTGGATATAGAATTTGGGAGGCAACACCGTTAGTAGAATAATGAGATAATTTAGAAGTCAAAAGATTTGGGTTCAAACCCTATAATGAGATAATTTAGAAGTCAAAAGATTTGGGTTCAAACCCTAGATAAGTCATTTAAATCTCTTTAAGCCTCGGTTTCCATATTTATAAGTGGGGATGGGGAAAATATTCATGGCATGAGGTATTTGTGAAGACCAAGGAGGTTAGCATATATAGAACCTCTCTGTAAACAGCGAAAGACTATAACTTGCCATTAATAGAGTATTAATATTAAGACCATTTAGTCTGTGGGGGATCCACATATGTGAAATTTCTCAAGACATGCATCTCACCCCGGTCCTGTCTGCTGCCTCTCTAATTTCTTCCCAGTAAACCCTGACACCAGGTTCCTGTGTGAAAGTCCCTAGCCCAATGGCAGCCGCCCTGGAGTGCTGGCACCGGCCACTCAGAGGTGCTACTGGAGGTGTGGCCAGCAGGAAACCAGGAGAAGACTGCTGCAGGACAGAGGAGAATGAGGAAACTGTCAATGCAACTGAACTAGGGCATGTGGTAAAGAACAGGTTGAGATCCCTCTACTTCTGGCCAGATTTCTCTGGATAACCCAGAGCTACTAAAAGCTGGGCACTTTAAAGAAGCCAGGTTCCCTCCTTTTATTATTTGTGCAAACCGGCCGTGACTTCTTGATAGATAAGGTCGACACTCCCCAAAGATGGGGTTTAGCATCCTTGCCTTCCCCCACGTCTCCCTTACCAAACCTAGGAGACTGTAGTACCAAGTTCCCATTGAGTACATTTTAATGTTCCGGGCAAAGAAGCTTTTGACCATAAAGTGCCTTCACATAACAGATGTCACCCTTCCCTGCCCAGTCTCTCTCAAATTGTTTCCACTCTTCCTTCATGATAACCTTAATGACACGTGTACCATACAAAGAGTACCTCCACAACCCCTCTACCCATGTGGTTCAATTCATGCCAGCAACTAGTTACTGAACTACAAGCAACCGAGCTCCTACAGAACTGCGCTAGGTCCTCTGGGAAGCCTAGCCCAGCAACTGGTTTCTGCCACTGAGGAGCATACATTCTAGTCGAGGGACTCAAAATCATCAACACTACCATTAACTGTTGTGTTTTAGAGCTCCTTGCCAGAAAAGAAAGCAACATGGGGAGGTGAGGCTTATGAGCAATGAAGAGAGGAGGTTAGACTATGTCATCTTCAGTGGCTCAGTTCTCTTCTGGATGGGAAATGCTAATTTATTGGGGTGGCTGGATGGATCATGGGCAAGTTCTTTGACTTCCAGCAATAATGTTAAGGTGTGAACAGTGCTGGTGGTTGACTGAATGAGGAAAGCATCAGGAAGGAGTCATGAATCAAGGGGCCTAGAGAATGGAAGGATTCCAACATCTAGAAAGGGAGAGGAAGGGAATTCCAGGCTAAGGGAAGTGAATGACCAAAAGGAAAAGTGAAAACCAGGAAGCCACGGAGCCTGATTCACTAAGCCTAGGGAAAAGCCAGGACGTGGGGTATGGAAAGTCAGAGTACAGCAGCTTTAGCTGAGTAAGTTTGGGGTGCCTCTGAGCTATTGCAGGTGAACTGTCGGGAAGCGGTGAGTCTCCACCCACCACCCCTCAGCAGACAACCCTGGCTGGCCATGCTGGCAGGAGCAATACCAGCCTGGAAATGGGAATGAATGTGTGAGTGTGCAGAGGGAGAGAACCAAAGCAACTCAAGCCTGGAGGGCTGCCAACTTTCAAGGGGTGAGTAGAGAAAAGTGCCAGAGAGGTAGGGAAAGCAGGAAGCCACGGACCCTTATTCAGCTGACCCCTCGCTGGGCCTGTGCCCGGGGCCCACCTATTGTCCTCTGAGGGTGGAGCCAGACCTGCCTTGTCAGCTCTGGGCTGGGATGGGGAGGAACAGCAGGACGCTGCTACTCCAAGCAAGCCCTGGCAGATGGCGGAGCCAACTCTAGGCCTACCCAGCTGGCTGAGGCAGGCGCTGGAGGAGGAACACCTAAGGAATCAATTGCAGAGCCTGGTTCAAACCTGCCTTTACCGTGAAGTCCCTGACTCTTTATGGTAATATCAATTTTTCCTCCCTCATGCTCCCAGAGTGCAGTGTCCTCAAAGCATTTTTCACATACTAAAATTATGTATGGTTCCACATATCTCCCCCATGGGATAATAAAATCTCTAAGATTAGGGACTTTATCAGAGGTCACAAATTCAAATGCTCACAGGGCCAGAACGGTAACATAAACCAGTGCAGGCTCTCATTTAGAGACAATAGAGAATAAGCAGAAGGTGTGGTAGCCCAGACAGTCCACCTTACCTAAAGGGGGTGGCTGCCTGAGTGATCGACCACTTGGGAATGTGCCCACGATGGCCAGAACTTCAGATTTTCCAAGAGAAGCCAGGCGTCTGTGTTCTTATGTGAAATCTCCCCATCTTTACACATCAGCTGCAGATTCAAACTTAGGACATTGTGTTGTGAGCCCAATTAAAAAAATGCGCCTGTGGGTCACACTGGCCCAGGTGCCACCAGTTTGCAGCAATGATATATACCATTTATTTCTGCATCCTCAGTACCTGGCATATTGTAGGTGCTCAATAAATGCTTATTGAGCAAATAGCAAATGAACGAGTGAATGGGCAGAAAAGAAGGAGCAGATGGGTGGGAGAGGGGAAACAGGAAGGATGCTCAAGTGTCAAGATGCCAAGTAGCAGGTCCGGCGAGCTCAAGGTGACCCCTCCAAGCTGTCAGTGTGAACATTATCTTGGCCTCGCTTGTTGGCCAAGTGTGGGGAAGGGGGTGGCTGAAAAACCGTGGGCCTGTCAAATGAGAGTCAGCAGCCAGCTTCTCAGAAGACGTTACAGTAAGAAGCTCCTGTTGAAGCAAAAACACAGACACTGCAAGCAAGCTGGTGTGTGCACTCACTTGAAAACGGTGTAAGGAGGCTGGAGGCTCAGCATGCCATGGATTCCACACTCCCCCAAAGGTCCACCTTGGGCCATGTATCACAGACTTGTTGAGGGAGGGAGGGGGACCATGTGGCAATTTGGGGGGTGGAGAAGAGAAAAAGACAGACGTCATCCAGCCAAATTTCTCCCTGTCTCTAGCAAGAAACTCCTTCCCTGTTGCCTTGTTGACTGCTCTGAAGCCTAGGGGAAGGCAGGAGCAAAGCTGGCGTGGAGCCGACCTTCAGCCTCCGGTTCACTCCCGGGAGGGAGTGGCGTGCTAGCGGCCCATGTAGAATGCCTGGGGTTGCAGAAGAAAAGTTATTTCAGGTTCAACTGAATTATAATTTATTTTTTCTAACTGATCATTACTGTTGCCGACTCTATAAATAACCACCTAGGGAGTCTGCTTTTTTGCTCCCAAATCCTCAAAAAGTATTGCCAGGTTCTCTGTGGTTTCTGGCCTGCCAACCACACAGCACATTTCTTTTCTGTGCAGCCCTTCAGGGAATCCTTCTGCAGTACACGCCAAGGAATCTGCTGAGTTCTGCCCAGCTTAGTCCTCCCCTTCCTGATCCAATTCCTCTCCCCCAAACATGCCACCCAGCCCTCCCTCCCCCCCTCCAGGAGAGGCCTGGCCTGGCACACAGGTGGTTCCCAGGCCAAGGCCTGGCTTCTCTCTGTTTGCTCTGCTTCTACACAACTGAACACTCCACTCTCAGAAGACAAGAGTTATTTGTACTACAGAAAGCCAGCTGCAGCACCGTTAGAAGTTAAGCTCAGCAAGGAAAAGAGGATTAGCCTGATAGTATCGCTGGTAAAATATCAAGGGTCAGTACGGTCCCAGAAGGATGGCTGTGGTTACACGAAATCAATTTAAATTATTTTAAGAATATATTCAAGTGCAACTTGGCTTAATCCAGGACAAAAAGAAAAACCATGTTCTTGGGCGTGTTCTGAAGGGTGCATGTTTAGATCCTTCCTAAATGACACTGAATTTTCACTTTAAATAGAAGGGAATTGATATTTGGCAACCCCCACTATATACCAAGCAGGCTGCTGAGCCCTTAACATGCATTATATTGTTTCATCTTCACATCATCAGGCCTGTGGAGCAGGCGTAACTATGCCTGTCTTGCAGATGAAGGATAAGAGAAAGGGGCCAGCTCAAAGTCACTCAGAAAGAAAGAGGCAGGAGTGATTTACACCCAGGTTCGTCAGATCCAAAGCCCAAGTCCTTTCCACTGTTCCACCCAACTGCTTCTCTAGCTATAAGACTCAGTTTAAAGGCGGATTTGTTTTTCTATTTTTTCATATTAATTTTTCAGCTAAGAAAGTACAGGTGAGTTGGATGGTTAACCAGAGTTCATTCACAGCCATATTTGAACTCTTTGGAAGTTAATTTCTCCAACTTGTTAACTGTGAAATCTTAAGCACCCTCTTTTATCATTTATTAGGACAATGGTCATGAAGCCTATAGATGTTTAAGTGGCTTTAATAATCTAAAAATAAAAGCTTAATTTTGGATGGTTTTAAAAAGAACAACAACAAAATATTATAAAACAATAAAAACTTTAAGTTTTAACAATCACTTAATGCTCCAAGGAAAGGCAGGTAACCCTCTCTATATGTCTCCATCACACTCTGTCCCTCCTGTTGGCAGCACTTATTACACCACATTGGAATGGCTGTTTCCTTGTCTCTCTATTTCTGATCATGCACCCTAGCAGTAACATATGAATATACCCACCATATATATGTGGGTTACTTATAACTTGCATATATTTCTTTCCTACCATTCACAAAATAGAAGAATGATATATAGGTATGTCTGTGTCTGTCTGACTTTCTTACTCATATTTTCTTCCTTCCCCATAATAGCTTATCTCCCACAGCCTCCAATATGGACACTCCACACTCTAGGCTATGGTGTCTATCACCCTTCATTTGTTCATTAGCCCCCCCCATCTCCTGTAGCACCTACTATGTGCTGGGGACTACACTAGGCACTAGGGATACTGTCTGAACAAGATGAGCAAGGCTCATGTTTTCCATGGGGCCTACAATCCACTAGATGAAATGATGTGAGATGGTGAATAAGTACCACAAAGACAACAAGTGATAAAAGTGACAGAGAATGACTGTGGGAGAGGGAGGTCATACTGGATTAGGAGCTCCGGCAAGGCCTCTGTGAGCCACAAGAGGAGTCTGCCATGCAAAATTCTAATGGGAGAGTAGGTAGGTTCTGGGGCAGGGAGAAAGACAATGCAAAGGCCCCTAGGCAAACAAGAAGGCTGGTGTGGTTGAACTATAATGAGCTGGTAGGAGGAGAGGCTGGAGAGGCAGGGGTTAGGAGCTCAGGCTGCGGAGTCCCTGCTGGGGAGGAATCCTGGCCCCCACCACTTACTGGCTAGGTAACCTCATTGTGGTTGTTGGAAGCTCTATGTACCCCAGAAAAGCATGTTCTTAAATTTAACCCATTTTTGTTGGTGTGAACCATTGTAGGCAGGACCTTTCAATGAGGTTACTTCAGTTAAGGTATGGTCCAGCGCAACCAGGATGAGCCCTAGTCCTATTACTAGAGTACTTTATAAGCAGAATAAATTCATACATGAGCGAGAAAAAGCCACAGGAAGTAAGAAGATTGAAATTAACAAAACAAAACCTGGAAGAGAAAGGAGAGATCAAAGATGCTGCCATGTACCTTACCATGTGGCAGAGGCACCAAGAACTGCCAGCAGCCAGACCCAGAATGCCATGGTCTTCAGAAAGAAAGTATCACCTTATGGTGCCTTGATCTGGACTTTTCCTTTTAGTCTCAAAATCATTAGTGAATAACTTTCAGTTGTTTAAGCCAACCCAGTTCATGATATTTGCTTAAGCAGCCCAGAAAACTAAAACACCTAGGGACTACTGCCGCATGCTGTCCAGGATTATTACCGGAGTTATAGAAATAATTTAAAGAGTAAATAGAATGAACCACTAATTAGAAGAATGCAAGGAACACATTTATCATGAGTAAATGGTAGCCCTTGGTAGCTGTTTACTTGTTTACACTGGTCTCTGCCATGCATAGAAGCTCTGGATAAGCGGGCCCTAGCCAGTTTTTTACCTGCTGAATTGGGAGTGGCCTACAGGAAGAGCTCAGTGAAAATCTGGTAAATGAGTGGGTTTAAAAAACTAGTAAAGATTATAGAGAATTAGATTTTGGCTGAATGTAAAAGATAGATTTTTCAGCCAAAGTTTTTTGAATTATTAAAGTAATAAACATTCATGTATATAGTGGGAGTCTTAGCTATTTTAAACATAAATAGGATCATACTCTACATACTGCTTAGTACATTTTTCTATTTCATGTGTCTGTTAGGAGAGGCAGTAGAGCATGAGAGTTTAGTGTATGGGCTCTGGAGAGACTGCCTGGGGTCACATCCTCTCTGCCCCTGACCACATCTTTATCTGTAAAACTGCCAAAATATAGCCTTCACTCAGAGGAGTACTGTGATGACTAATTCATGTAGAATGCTAAGAACAATGCTTGGCACATACTAACTTCTCAACAAATGATATTTAACTGTCTTTAATATTCTTCTAAACATGGCTTTAATGGCTATTAAGATATGGCATCACTAATTTAACCAATCCCCTAATGTTAGAGAGTTAGGTTACCTCTCATTTTTATTATAAATATCAACACTAGGAATATCCTTAGAGCTAAACCCTGGTCACACAAACCTGATTATTTCCTTAAAATAAAGCACAAGAAATGGCATTGCTGAATCAAACAGCATATGGATTTTTAAGGATTTTAATACATACTGCCAAAAGTTTCCTCCAAAACAGGCGTGGACCCATTTCCTCAAAACTTCATTGACACTGAGTGCTAATATTTTTTAAAAATCCTTGCCAATCTGTTAGGGAAAAGGATGGCATCTCATTGTTTTAATTTGCCTTTAACTATCAGGGATGTTCGACAGTTTTTCATTGGTATTGCTTCTCTTGTGAAGCACCGGTTCATGTTTAAAAGCAAGTCCATTTTAATCATTAGAGGCAACAGAATAAGCTGCCCCAGAGTGTGCTTCCTACCACTTGGAAGGATCAAGCAGGGCCAGACGGCCCTGGCATCAGGGCACTGGCATCTCTGTGCCTTGTGGAAAGTTGAACTAGATGAGCTCCAAGGTCCTTTCTAAAGCCAGGATTATTTCACTTTGATTCAGAGCAGCAAAGGCTGTGAGGAAACCTGCTAGAACAGAAGCTCTGCAAATCAACAGCTGGACTCTCATGACCCTTTAAATCAGTGGCCCCAAGGTCATTCAGTACCTAAACATCATGCATGAGACTCTGCATAAGGACACCCAAGTTATACCAGAAAGAAAAAGTCAAAGTGGCATGACTCTGCCTCTAACAGAAAGAACACAGCCCAGCAGGCAATGCCTTAAATCACCCCCTTGACAAGATGGAAAACCTTCTAGGGCCACAGATAACAAACACCTTCACAGTCAAAGTGCAAATATGGCTTTAGATAATTAGGCCACTGGTCACACCTTGGAAGTCTTTGTGCCATATTTGCATTACTTTCTTCCTCGCTTTGCCTTTAGCTTTAGTACAATAAAATAATTTCACATATAACACGCCCTTTACTCTACTCCCCCACAAGTACTTACACAGCAATTTTCTCCTGAGCTGGTCAAAACCCTGCTAGGACTTGGAGAATTCCACTGTATTTGTAGTAAGCAGACACCTGGATCCAGATTTGCCAGTTGTCTGCTTTTAGAGTATAAACTGTTCTTGGATTAGAAATGGGTCTGAATAGATCTGACTTCTTCAGCATGAATTTTGCAATGTTTTCAAAGGACCTTCTACATTTTCACTAAGGGGATTTTCCCCCTAAAATCTCCTCTACTTGAGCTGTCTCAGTTGGAGTTCATGCTGGTTTGGCCCCGCAGGCATAATGGCAATTGGAAACAGAACACTCACATCTCTTAAATTACTCCTGTAAGGAAGAAGTCATATGTCGGGTGAAACTCCTGGCAAATCTCAAGGGCACAGCTGTAGCACACAAACCTGAAAAGCGGCAGAGCAGTAAAACTGACTGACAAAATAAAGCAAAAAGAAGATCATCTTTTAGGAGGGAGGTGGACTCAGACTGAGGCAAAGCCAGGACAAGGTCCCGCCAACATGAATGAAACCCCAAACTGAGAAGGAGAGGGAAGAGATTCCTTCTTGCCAGCACCTCAGCACACTCTTCGGTGGGGAGGGGTGTGGGGAAGGGGGATTGAGCTGTGCAGAACCTGTAGGTCTGCAGTGACCTTCAGTTGTGGGCAGATGGATTTAATGACCCCAAAGAAAACTCTTATTCCATTCTCAATGCGGGGGCCATGTTATACCTGAATATGCAAAGCCGCTTTACAGCTTGCCTGAGCAGTGCCCTCTACTCCCTCCAAAAGAATACGTAGAGGCCTGTGAGCATGCTACACTGGGCTGAACACCAGGGTTGGTAAAAAAGAATTGCAAGACCTAGTTGCTCTACTCTAAGACCTGACGATTGAATTGTGGAGATGATATTCACAAAGGTCCGTGGCCAAAGAGGCCCCAGAGGGCAGGTGGTATCTACAGAGAAGGCAGCAATCAGCCTTCATGGGAAAGCGGGTCTTGAGTTTTACCTTGAGTTTAACCTTGAAGGGTGGAGAAGATTTACGCAGGTGAATAAGAAGTGATGGGCATCTGGAGAAGAGGAGAGACTGTGAGAGCAGCATGAGAAAGGCTTGCAGCCCAGCACATGCTGCTGCCATTCCTGGCCCAGGAGAAGGATTTGTGTGGGAGGCAGAGACAAGAGCACTTGATGGGGAGGAAGGAGGCCAGATTTCAGAGAAGTCTGAATCCCACCCAGAGAAGTCTGGGCTTTATCCAATGAGCAGTAGCGAGCAGTCAGAGACTCCTGAACAGCAGATTAACATAATTAAAGGAGAATCTTAAAGACATTAGCTTTTTGTGAGGATGCAGACTAAACTAGAGGTGATGAGAATACCAGAAGATTTTAAAATAGCCCAGGCTGGCAGTGATAGGGGTTTTAACAAGGTGTTGGCAACACGAGTGAGAAAAAAAACAGATCTCGAAGATACCGCAATGCAAATTATCTTAGGTGCCTGGATACCAATTTGATGAGAAGAATTAAGGATGAGTCAGAGGAAACTTTGAATTTCAAAACTTGGTGATGGTGAGAATGAAGGTGGCATTGTCAGGTAAGAAAGTAAGTTGGAGCTGAGGGGGTATGAAGTGACAAGTTTAGATTTGGATAATGAAAGCAGCTTTAAAAGGGCTTAAGAAGGCCAAAGCATTAAAAAACGCAAATGTTACCTGGAAGCAGAAGGCCACAGATGATGCTTCCTTATTTTTGCAGGAAGGAAATTAACAACATAGCTGAAGTTGTATCCAACAGCAATGAAAACAGCTATCTGTCTAAATAACCAATTCCTATGAGTTGCACACTCCTTGTGATTTGACTTCTCCTGACCTTCCCCTAAAACTTAATCAAACCATGGGCTGAGATCAGCCTTAGAGAAGAGATAGGAATACTGAGAAATCCAGAATGCTGATCCTTTCTTCTACTGAAATGCCATAGGACTTCATTATTTGCACAGTGGCACACATGCTTACAGTTCTAAGTACTAAGTTATTTATTTCTTTTCCCTTCCCCTCTGCCCTGTCTCTCTCCCTCCTCTTTCCCACCACACCTCTCTCACCCTCCTGTCCCCCAACCACTGGTCACCCTGATATGCATCCTTATGAGTCTTTCTCTATCACATTTCTCACTCCCTCATAGCTTGTCCCTATTTCTTTAGAGACTCTTTGGAGTCTGGGAGATGAATACAGTTTTGACAGGATAGTGGAGCACAGATTTCAACACAAGAAAGGCAGGTTGTTGTGAAAGAAGCACAGAAGGGCAAATTAGGAGACTCAGATTTTAGGAGTCAAGCAAGGGAATCAGATAAAGATCCTTGGAGACAGGGGATCTGATGGTTCCCCAGCTTTGCTGATGTAGACACAAGTTTTTTCCCTCCACAGTTACAGATGGGAGATAAGCAGGTTCCCTTTCAGAAAGGTAACCAAGTGCAGTGCTCACAGCTGCAGTTACTCTGAATGACAGTGGGAGGGAAGGGAACAATGACTGAAAAAAAAAAAAGCAACACTTAAGGTGGAATGGACGTGAACAGTCTGAAATGCAACACCTCCTCCAGTTCCTGGAAAACAAGGATGAGTCAAACAGAAGCTTAATTTCACAGGCGTTCCTCCTCCGCTTGTCACACACATTCCCAGACAGAGAATCATCTGTCCACATGTCACCCAGCATCTAAAGCTACCAGCTATAGCTTCCTTGTAGCTTAGGCTGCAGGATCCCATCTGCTTCTGCTGAGGAACTGAAAATAAACTGGGCAAAGGCAGGGATGAGCCCAGTGTCATGAGGGCAGGTGAGTATGATGGAAAGAGCAGAGACGGTCGCTAAATGGATGGCCAGAGTTAGCATGGCTCTGGAGAGGAACCAAGGATCATCGGATCTGCACAGCCCAGAATCTGCTAGTTATTTCTAGTTGCCTAGACAACCCTGCCTAAACTAAGTAGAAACCTGAACTCCATCTCAAAGAATAACACAGGTCCTGGGAATAGGATAAAAGAGAAAAGGTAGCATGATGGCACCGGGGACTAATGCCATGAGCCATTTCAGGGAGAGGGGACAAGCAGGAAAATGAGGGTCTTCCCAAATGTAAGATGAAATTCCATTTAGGCACTGGGCTTTCTGTAAGTTTGCATTTGTAGCCAAGGGGATTATTTGAATTCTGGTTCTCCGAGGGGCATGTGGGTTTCATAGACGTATGCATTATCAAAACTGATCTAGCAGGTTAAGAGGGGCCACGATCGTGGATAGAAGCTAAGAAGAATCGCTGAATGGGATTTTGCCTTTTGCCGGTGTCTGTGTCCTGCTCTCCCCTACAGGTACTCTAAACTCTTCCATTTGAGACCCCCCAGTAACCTCAAGATAATGGCAGGCACTTTTCTGACCTTCCTTCCAAATTTCCTTTGTGTTTGTCACATGTTGGTCAGGTAAGAGGAGCAGGGTACCTGATGTAAGAGAAGGGGAGGGGAGAAGTGATTCTCATTTGAATGTGGGCAGTGTCCAGAGAGAGCTGGGTGGCTGCAAAGAGGATGTCAGAGCCAGGTGTTCATCTTCCCCACCCTCCTTCTGATGGATAAGAAAATGGAAAGCCAAAAAATTGTGTGGCTTTTCACCAACATTTCTACAGCTCCCAAAAGAACAGAAAAGCTAAGCCACCTATGGCTGTCTTCAAACTGATCCCCTCACATAGAGGCATATGTGCCTGCTTGCTCCTTCGACAGGTTTCTCATAAATAACTTTGGGGCCGAGGGGGTCTGGACGCATCACAAACAGGCCCTGAATTACAGCCAAGATGTCTTCCTGGCTCACCTGCTTCTCTTCTGGAGGGGGCTTTGAGACTGGAACAATTGCTTGTGTCAGGATGGAGAGGAATTCACAGAAGATGTCTTGATAACAGCTATCCAGTGACACAGCTGAGTGGAAGCTGACTCAAAGAAAAACTCTGATAAGAAAGACTATCAAAGGAGCATCAGGTCCAGATTGCAAATTGCTTTTGCTGCTAAAATAGGCATCAAGATAGAGCAGCTCACTCTAATCAAGGGGTTTATGGCTCAGCACTGGCTGCCTCTGACGCTCACCCTTGCCCCAGCCCATTCATCCATATTGTGATAAGCGGATTCCCTTCTCAGAGCTACTTAACCTGGGTTCCTAGAGAAGTCCTGCAGAGTTTAATGAAAGCTGTGTGCTTCCTGCCAGTTTTTGAACCTTGGGCAGTTAGCCAAAAGGAAGAGACTTATCATAAGGTGTCCAAACTTTCCCATCTTTGGACTTGACCCTATTTGAGGTTAACTCAAGTGTCTTTTCAAATTAGATACATAGCATCCATTGTTTTAAATCCACTCCCTCCATAGTATCCAATGAAATAAAAAACCTTTGTTTACATGCTCCTCAATGCTATCTTTTAATCAGACATAACAGCATCTGGGCTAAGTAAAGATGAGGGACAAAATGGGGTCAGGGTTATAGGGACAGGGAGACCTGGTACTACCAAAGGGCACGACCGATAGTTTAGACCCACCTGGCAGTGCTCCCGTCAGATGCCCTCTGCCTGACACCCCGCAGGTAGTGGCAGGGCATCTGGGGCTAGATCCCAGATCCTGAGGCCTCAGAGGCACACAGCTCACATCTGCCATCCAACCCCCTCCCTAAGAAGATGCTCTGGGAAGTTGCCACATCCAGAACTGCAGGGATAAAAGAGATACGGACAGTGCCCTCTGGTCTTGGGCTATCAATGTCTATTCCCATTGTCTTTTTAATTTTATTTTCAGTTTCTTATTTTATTTTTTTCAGTATTAAATTTTTTTAATTCTTTAATTAAAGTTAATAGATGACAAGTAATGTTACATTAAAAAACATAAAAAAAACATAAGAGGTTCCCATATAACCCACCCCTTACCCCCCACCAGATCATTTTTGTAAATTGTATTTTTTTGAAGATATATACATCACAAAAAAAATCTTACACTAAAAAAGATAAAGAGGTTCTCCCATTGTCTTTAAAGAAGGGCAAATCTGGGTATCATGACCACTGTTAGAAGTGATTTGAGGAAATTACATGGTATATAATCTGGAGAGATAAGGATTATTTTAAAGCAAAGAAATAACCAGGGAATTCTAGATATGAGTTTAATCTGTAAATTATTAGGTAGGAGTAGAATCAGGTTTAATTCATTTGTAGAACATTACCTTTGCTATGCTATAATCAATAGTCTTAAAAATTAAAATTTACAGCTATAGTAAGAAGGACAGGAGCAGTGGCAGCTTTAACTATGGGCTACTCCCAAGGTCAACACCATTTGTCTGTTTCAGGCAAAAGGCAAGACCAATAGCTTCAGGATTTGGCAGAAAAACATCACACAGAGATCTGCACTCATGAACAGGCCCAAAGGAGCTGACAAGTAAACTAACAAGGATTTTATGGTAGAAAAGAGCATCAAAGTCTGAGCCCTTCTGTGCCTCCTCCCCACGCCCTGCGGTGATGGCAGCTGGCACCTTAGCAAGGCAGAGAGAGAGAGAGATAACTAACCCGCAGGGTGAACTGTGCCCCATGAGGCATATCCAGGCCTGACTTTCCAGGAATCTTCTGTCCCACTCACACCAGCAGCTCTTCAAGGGTAGGATGCGGAGCCCTTGGTATCTGGGCTGGAGAATAAGAGGCTGGGGGTAAGGACACGCCTTTAGGGTGTGGGCCAGGACCCAGCCCCTGTATCTAGGCCACTGCTTCTCCGAGGCTAGTGCTTCACTCCTGCCCCGGAGGTGGGACGCAGGGGGTCCATGATGGAAGCCACTGCTGCCACTGTACCTGGAGGTGATAGAAATCCATCATCAAGAGCCTGCCATCCTTTAGCCAGAGCTGGGAGCCAAGGAGGTGGGGCTGACCTGCAGCTCAGGGTCAACCCCAAGCCTGGCTGCTGCCAGCACTGACGGCGAGGCCTGGGTGGTATAACCCGTTATCTACAGCAGATGACAGGTCAACGCATAACCAGGGCTCACAGGGGCCTTGGCTGCTCCCTATGGGATTGATTGGTTCTGGGCCCAGGACCAGCCTGACATACCTGGAGTAGATCAAGTGGGTTCAAAAAAGTAATTTTCCTTCTCTTAGCCTCTTCCTTTCTTTTCTCTTCTCCAAGCTGGCCTTCTCTGGGTCAGTTTCTCTTTGTTCTAGGTGTGCTGTGTGTTTCTCCCTAAGGAGCACACCTCCTCCATCAGGCACCCAAGGGAATGCTAGCTGGCTTCTTCCCTCACCAAATCACCCCTTTATAGTCAGCAGTACCAGAACCCTGAGATTTCCCAAGATGCTAAACATCATCTACAGATCATCAAAAGGCTGGGACAAGACTCACTGTCCTGCCTCACAATGCATGTTCTGCTTTAGCCTTCGACTGTTTCTCCAGGATGCTTAATGTCAGGACACCCGTGAAAGGGAAGAGCAACTTTTGAGTATTTTCAACACAAAATTGTCATCTTTAAAGTCTGCAAAATATTTGACCCTGGCATCCTCACAGGCACCATGACAGAGAGAGCCAGGGCAGGTACTTCCAATCACTCGATCTTTAAACGGCAGTTGAATATAGAGAGGGTCCCCAGGGGGAGGGTTGTTATGCAGGGACCATTTGGGGTCCAGGGCCACCCATGCCGATCCAGCATTCTCACAGAGGTGGGCAGGGAGGGGGGGGTCTTCCTTGTCCTGGCCCTAGATTCTCCCAAGCCATCACCTTGCTACATCAGGGGTTGCAAGCTTCTTCTGTAAAGGGCCAGGTGGTGAATGGCTTTGTGGGTCACATATGGCTCTGTGGCATTTTGTTCCTTGATTTTTTTTAAAGACCCTTTAAAAATATAAGACCCATTCTTAGCTCAAGGGGCTGCACAAAAACAGGGAGCAGGCCAGATATGACTCACAGGTGGGCCAATTCTGCAGACCCCTGGCCTATAGGAGACGTTGCAACATTTGCTTATTAGTCTCCATCAAATAGCCCCTCTCCACCTCCTCTCCCCTCCCTGACTCCTCCACACCCAAAGATTGCCACAGATTCCGTTCCAGCTGCACTTTGTCCATGTGCTCAGGCCCCAGGATGGCCACTCTGCTGCATTTCATTCAGAAAACAAGCCACACACATCGTGAGCTCTTCTGTCTCCCTCCCGCTCACCTTGAGATGCTCATGGCCCAGTAAGTCCACCCCTCACCTTAGGTCTCATCTGACCATACTCATCTCCAATCTATGGGGGTGCCAATTAGTAAATAGCTTAACCTGGGTTCTTCATACCATGGCTCCTACATGGGGACAGGCCAGGTGAGCCAGGGGTATGGAAAATCCTGCCGGTTCTATCTCACAGCATAGCCAGGATCCAATCACTCCCCACCCCTCCACTGCGCCCTCCAGCCCACACCACTTCTTACCTGGACCACTGCGACAGCCTCCAAGCTGGATTCCCTGCTTCCATCTTTGCCTTTCCCCCTCCCTTGCTCCAAGCTTCCAGTTGGAGGCTTCCCATCTCACTCAGAGTAAAAGCCAATGTTTCCCAACAATAAAAACAAACTCATCAAGGATGCCTCCCCCCTGGGCCCTTCAGTGCTGGCCACTGGTCTGTCCTCATCTCCCACCTCTTCCACCTAGCTAATGCCCTCTAGTCCCTCCGGCTGCCTTCCTTACTCTGCTCTCTTTTCCTTCTTAGCTCTCAATGCCACCAATAGTTTATATATATTTTTTGTATTCTTTTTTGTCTTGTTTCTCTCACTGGAATATAATCTCCATCAGGATAAATGCTTTGATTTCTTCAATGTTGTATCCCCAGAGCAAAGCACTCTGTGCAGAGTAGCTGCTCCACAAATATTTGTGGAATGCATGGGGACAGAGTGCCCAGCTGACAGGCGAGAGCTGGCAGCACTGCCATCACACTGGTATCCATCTGCACTGGATCCCTTTATGCAAATAAACGTCCTGTCAACAGCCAGACAGACTGACAAAACAATGAAAACAGGCATACATGGAAAGAGCAGTCTTAAATTCTTTGTTTCTATTCAATCTTAAAGCAGTATCGACACACTCAGGTTTCAGCTGAGTGAACCAATTACATCTAAGAGAAAAACAAAACAAAACAAAAACACACCTTGGCATGGTTTTTCCAAGCTCACCACAGCTATGCAAGCAAGAGCAGAGCAAGGAAAGGGAAAACATGGGCTTTGGCTACAGAGAGGTCTGGAGTCAAATCCTAGCACCACCAGTAACCAGTGGTCTGCTTCTGGACATGGAACCAAGCACTCTAAGCCTCAGTTTTCTCATCTGTTAAATGGGGATAATCAGCACAATGTCCATGCACAGTAAGTGCTCGTTTAACAGTGATTTTCCCCTTTTGTAAATGAGGGAGCTAAAGTACAGAATGTTAAACAATTTGCCTGACATTAAATGGTCTGCCCCACAGCAAAGCTGGGATACAAACCAAAGGTTTTGTTGGTGTGTTCTTCCCCTAGCACCCGGCCTCCCTCCAGTTTATGTTACATATTACATGCTGCTTATGGCAAGAGGATAAAAGCAAGAGTTTGCCCTCCCATTGATCTGCTTGTGAGGACTTTTGAGACTAATGCTCATTACCAAAAATAACTTAAGGGGGGTGTCACCCTATGACATTGAGAAATCCAAGCATTACAAAGGATGATAAAGCTAAGAGAGAAGAGTGGATGTAGCTCAAGTAGTTTAGCACCTGCTTCCCATGTACGAGGTCCAGGTTTGATCCCCAGTATCTCCTAAAATCAAACAAACAAACAAAAAAACCAACTCTCTTTGGGGAGCAGATGTAGCTCAGTGGTTGAGCACCTGCTTCCCATGTATGAGGTCCTGGGTTCAGTCCCCAGTATCTCCTACAAAACAAAAATCATCTGCTCTGGATGCTAACTGTCCCTAAGTTAAGATATGGAAACTGAAGATGACTGCTTTCTTTTCACCAGGAGAAAGCGAAACCGCACTCCGTGTGAGTAGAGCACATCAGTGGGTAAATGACTTAACCTGGATTCTTCCTACTTTGCCTCTGCTGCCGGTTCAAGGCAAGCCCAAGTCCAGCACTGAGGACACAGCGGAGACAAAGTCCCACGTGTGATCTGACACCAAAGTACAAAACCCACATTCATGTAGAAGTGCTTCTACAGAATATTCTTTCCATACACAAGTATTTTTCTTTATGGAGCACATATATTAAAACTCCTATCTTTAAAATACATTTTTGAACACTGGAAGCTCTTCTTCCATTAGTTTTCATCATTAAGTTGGAAATGTGTTTCTCTTGGAGAATAAAAATTGACCCAGAATTCCAAAAATGGATTATGTTTGTAAACTGGACTGTCCCTCTGGGAACATTAGATTGCATTGGATTTAGAGGTTTCACTTTTACTTGATTAAATAATGATTAAGGCTTTGATTGCACCCTGTCAGTAGGAAGTTGAGTCTCGGCCCCCTTGGTGGGTGGGGACTCACAGAGAAAGAGCACTGCGGAGAACGGAGTTTGGAGTTTTGATTCTGGACTCCGGGAAGTAAACACACAGAGAAGCAGATACATGAGGAAGAAGAAGTTTCCATTAAACACAGGCAGAGGCCTCGGGGAGAGAGAGAGAGCTGTTCACCTGATAGTCTACAGCTGGCCTTGTGGAGAAAGCAGAGAAGCTGAGCTCAAAGAGAAGCAAGCACAGGAAGAGAGGAACCCCGGAAGCCCGAACTCTTGGCAGACATTGGTAGGCATCTTGTTCCAACATGTGGCAATAGACTTTGGTGAGGGCCATAACTTACACATTATGGCCTGGTAGCTGTAAGCTTCTACCCCCAAATAAATACCCTGTATAAAAACCAGCCAATTTCTGGTATTTTGCATCAGCATCCCTTTGGCTGACTAATACACCAGACAGTATAAAAATATGAATTATTAAGGAACAAATCTTTTAGGTAGTACATTTAGAGGACAATGAGGAGACAGCCTAAACAATGTCTAAACAGATTTGAAAAGCAGCAGCACATGAGTGTGGTGTCTGCAAAAGGAGAAAGCTGTCCTCAGGATGTGAGTCGTGAGGACAAGGACGGTAATTACCATGCAATTGCCGACGTTCCAAACTCAGCATGCCTACTCCTCCAAAAAGAGAGGGTGCTGCAGTGATGACAATCGCGTCTGCCATCTGCGGCTCCTTTCCCTCCTCCTCCCACTGCACCATTCTCACCTGGCTGACCCCTACTCATGCCTTAGATCTTAGCCAAAACACCACGTCCTCAAAGACACTTCCAACATTAGGCTGGGTGATTCATTCACTCAGCAACTCATTCATTCATCAGATGATTATTGAGCTCCTACTATGGGTCAGGTTCTCCTTATTACTCTCTCTTTCCAATTTCCTAATTATATAATTACATGTACAATACTTTGATTTACTATCCATCTCTCCCACTAGACAGCCAGTTCCACGGGATAGAGACTGTATCTGATATGTTAACCATTTCATCCCTAGCAGCTGCCAGTACCTGGAATAATCTACAAATATTTGTTGAATGAATGTACAGATGAATGAACCAAAGCCCCCATAAGTTCCATTCATATTCTAAAATTCCAAATGCACCCCCACTGTTTGTCTTACACAGTTATAATTGACGCCACAGCCATTTCACAGGACTTTCAAATTTAATGTAGAAAAATAATGAGTTGTAAAGCAATAGGCAGAAAGTTACTTTCCTTGAGGGAAAACATGGTATTGACTACAGGAGAGAACCTATAGTTGTTATCCTGTGCCTGGCGTAGGGTAGCAGTTAACAGGAGAGTAGATGGTGCCAGACTGCTTGGGTTAGGCTGTGTGATCCTGGGCAAGCTACTTAGCACCTCTGTGCTCCAGTTTCCTCATATGTAAATTGCAAATAATAACATTATCAATTTCAGATGATTACATTGCATAGTTATATACGCAAACCACTTAGAATAGTGCCTGGCCCATGCTAAGTACGCATTAAATATGAGTTATTTTTTATTTTCTGGAAAAGTGAGAACAAAGATTGGTTAAAACCAAGGAGTCAATATATTTTCTCCAAGTCCACAAACTACTCAAACCAAACTTGAAAAATCTATTACTGAAGTTAAATAACTTAAAGGAAAGGGGATGAGATTGTCTCCTTCACATTTTTTAAAATAAAATGACAACGCTTTACCCATTTGAAATACAAGTTGGGCCAAATGAGCCCTCAGGCTTTTCCAGGTCCAGAGGCAAGAATGTGCTTTCAGGGGAGCAAATGTAGCTCCCATGGTTGAGTGCCTGCTTCCCAGGTATGAAGTCCTGGGTTCAATCCCCAGTACCTCCTGAAAAAAAAGAATGTGCTTTCACACATCCCAGTGCCACATAGGGGAGCCCCAAGCGCAAGGAATGCGCCCCGTACAGAGAGTCGCCCAGTGTGAAAGAAAGTACAGCCTGCCCCATCAACAAGATGACGCAACAAAAAGAAACACAGATTCCCACGCCACTGACAACAATAGCAGTGGACAAAGAAGAACACGGAGCAACGGTGGGGGGGGGGGGGAGGGGAGGAGAGAAATAAAAGGAAAAAAGAAAAAAATTCAGGTTTAAAAAAAAACCGGGAAATTTTTTTTAAAAGCATAAAAATGCAAAAACTGTAGCACTAAAAATACCATGGAAAGGGCACTTTTTAACAGCATGAAAGCTGAAACAAGAAGGCACAGCGTCACCTTGTTTGACCTCAGCCAGGAGCGTGTGTGTCAGGCAACTGCGAAAATACCAGTAGGACTGATCTGGGACTACAGATAAATTTCAGTGAGTAGGCAAATGCACAAATACAGAACCTGAATAATAAGGATCTACTGTATGTTTACAAAACAACCACCTACCAAAATTATTTCAGAGGCGTTCATTCTTTTATACAAGATACCTTCCTGAGACACTAATTGAAATTAGATACCTTTAGATTTGCTATATTTTCACTGACTTACGTTTTCCACATGGGCTTTCTCTTCCCCTTAAAAATTCTTCCAGAACTGCTCATCACCTTCAGAAAGGAAAAAGGGAGGAGACAAAGAATAATATATGTGTAATAATATAATGTGTAATTATAATTACACAAAAGCAGTGAATCGCAGGACTTTGAAACTTTAAAAGAAATTTAGGAAACACGACTCGAAGAGAAGGATGAAAAAAGATCGAACTGTGGGGTCCAAAGCAAATGAGGAACTTCCTCAGAACATGAAGAAGTTCCTCAGAGCTACTGACCTAGGAAGCCCCTTAGTCACCTTATTCTAGAGTCAGGAACCAGTTGCACAACTCCCTTCCAACTCCTTTCCTTCCTTACCCACCCTCGACTCTGTTCCAGGGAACACTGCCTTGGAGATGGCTCCAGAAAAGGGCAGTGGCCCAGCACCAGCCTGACCAGCACAGCCCTCTGCCATCCTCTTGGACATTTAACTTTTGCATGCTACAGACTTCTATTTCCTTTTAAGGAAACTTCCACCCCTTTGCTTCACTGAAATCATTATTTCTTGCCTTAGAAAATGGTCAAAAATCATAGTTAATGTGCCTTCAAGTTTATCACTGAAATAAACAGATAGCAGAAGTGCCTATTTGCATTTTTTATTCTCTTATTCACTGGGTTTTTTTAAAAGCTTCCAAGAGAGGGAAGAGGGAAAGCTTTACTTGCTCGGATTTCACTTGAGATGTTCGTCTAGAAAGCACAATAAAGGCATGAAGATTTCTCACTGATTTCCTTTCATTTAGAGAATTCTGCTGGCGTTAGACTTTTCAGGCTGGAATATAAACCTGTAAAGAGAAAAGTCTTTCTCTTCCTGACTTGGTGTATCTACCACCTAAGGCCTCAGGGACAACGGTATCCTAGAACAACTGACATCCACAGAGATAGGGACTTGAGTTGTGCTTTTACCAGGAAGGCAGCTGTCAAATGCTTTCCTGAATGTGTAAAAATCCAAAAGCAATCTCTCTATCACCTGCCTGGCCATCACCTCTCTGACTCAGTGCCTGGGCAGAGGTGGGGATGAGAAGAATTGGCTTAGAGAAGACTCAAGCAAATCCATGGTGAGAAACACTCAGTAAGCCCTCAACAGACTCGTATCAGAAAACACCTGGAAGGAACTATGGAGGACTTTTAGACCATCTGTTGATTTTCCAGATGAAAAAAAAAAAACAGGCCCTGAGAGATTCAGTCGGAAGTTCCCAGTCTGTGAGGAAAGAAAACCTCTCAATTCTCCTCTCCAGCCAAATGTTTTCCTTTCCCAGTCGTCCCATCTCAGTAAACAGAACCGCCATCCACCTAGTCGCTCAAACAAAAATGTGGGTATCGTCCAGGTGCCGGCTACGTTCACTTTCCCACCAGATCCTCTTTCTACTCTCCCCACCCTGCTCTCTGCCCTGAGGGCTGACCTGGAAGGACCACATCAATGGGCAACCTCTGCCTTCTGGTTTGCAGCCAGTGGGGCAGGCAGCAGGAGATCACAGGGAGGGAGGGGAGGGAGGAGGAGGAGGAGAGGGAGACCAGCAAATCTACTCCCCACCTGCTCCCTGCAGGGTCCTCTGGCCTGGCTCTGGCCCTGCACTGAAGATCGCTGCTTCCCCCAAGGCAGGCCTCGAGAGCTCTGCACTCCTCAGCCCTTCTGGCCTAGGGGTGGTAACAACTCCACCGCTATCAGCCCAGGTAACTGCACTGCCCCTTGGGGTGCCCCTGCCACGCCTTTGTCAATAGCCCCTCCTGAATTGTCCTAACTTGAGGATGCTGACTGGGACAAGCATCGACTTCTCCTCCCCAGCCTCATCTCTGGCCTGGATGGCTGCAAAAGCCTCTTGACACTCCCGGCTTGCCTTCATCCATTTCCCCCAGCAGCATACTGAGTTATCTCAGGAAAGAAATGCCAATCGTTACTCTGCTCCGCAGCTTAAAACCTCTCAGTGGTTTCCCACCGCACCCTGAGTGAAATCACTGGGCCTCCGAGACCTGTTCACCCAGCCCGCTCCCTGCAACCTCTCTTGGACCTCTTCCGCCCAGCCAAGCTCCACTCCACTCAGCCCCACCTGCCTCCCGGTCCTTCCTGACTGCCCGCCAGGCACATCCTTGTCCTTGAGCCATCACACACATTCTTCACCCCCACCTGGCAGATCTCGATTTACACATCACCTCCACAGAGACGTCTTCCTTAGCAGCATGTCCCCGCCCCAACTACTGACTATTTTTAGTTACTACACTTGCACTATGTTCATTTTCTTCCATGTACTTATCATATTTGCTTTATAATTTTACAGCTGACTTTTTAAATGACTGTCTCCTCCACTGGAAAGCAAGCTTCATGAGGGGAGGAACTAAGTCTGTTTAGTCTTCCACTATAAACCCAGTACCTAACACACAGTAGGTACTCAAGACCCATTTGCCAAATAAACAGCTGGCTAAATGTTGGAATGCGGTTGACAACTTTTCTTTCTTAGGAAGGATTGTTCTTTAATCTGAAGCATGTATCCTTCTTGCTTTGTTTGGGGGCAGAGCTGGGCAGGGGCTGGTGGTTGGTTTAATACAGTCCTTTCTTTTACATGAAAAGATAGTAAGAATAAATGGTAGTTGTCATGATATTTAAATGGCAATGTGATTTTGTTTTCCAAAATATTTTTGAGATTTATGAGTCTATGGTATCCTAACGTTTGTGAATCACCAGATTCAGCAATGAGAGGTGAACCATGTGTCAGTGAAGAAGCAGATTCTCAAGTCAGATTCCAGGGTCTGGGTTCAAATCCCAGCTCTGCTACTTGTTACCTGTAAAACTCTGAGCAAACTACTAAATCTTTCTATAAAGTAAGGGTAATAGGACCTACCTCAGGATTCTTGTGAGAATTAAGTGAATACTCGGAAAGTTCTTAGAACAGTGCCTGGCACACAGAAAATGCTCAACAAACAATGCCATTATTTTATTATTATTATTATTATTATTATTATTATTATTATTAAACCCAGGTCTTCCAAATCTCTGACCAAGACTCTTTTCTCTTTAAAATATTATTTTCCAGTCGGCATCTGGTTTCCCCTAACGTCAGGCCAAAATTCAGCCCTTGGAAAACTATCCCATCCGAGACAGCCAAGTTTTCAGGATAGCTAAGCATCAACCCTCTTACAATGTTTCTATTTCAGATGTAAAAGTTTCCAACATAGGTTATGTTCTTCACTTCTTAACCAGCTTTGAAGAGATGAGCATCATTACGGAAACGTATGGTCTGTGGCAGTGTGGAAACTCCTCAGACTTGAGGCTCTGGGGCCTGGGTTCAAACCTCTACTTTGCTCAGTTCCTCTCCCCAGGCTGTAACCACCCCCCTGAGTTCCCATATCTGAAAAGTGGGAAAGCAGTACACACGAAGAGGGTACTGTGGCTCTAACAACTCAAGGGAGCACTCACTGCTCACTCCTAGAGCCACTGACTATTTCATTTTGGTGCACAATATTGTTATCTACCCCAAATGCCTTCGGCAGGAATCCCCCTTCCCTGTGGTCTGCCAAGCACCCGCAACCTCCCCAGAGGAATGCCGGCTGAACAAGGCAGGAATACCAAACCTGGAAGCACTTGTGCGCAGGTCGAAGGGCCAAGGCGCCCCAGGCTGCCCTCACGGGCCTCTGCTCAGCCAGGAGGCAGGACAGGCTTCTGAAGCTGTGATTTTTCTGAGCTCAGGCTTGGACAAAGACATCATTCTTCCTCAGAGCCTTTCACACCCCAACTCAAGTAATTGTAACTGAACTCTTTCTCTCTCCAGCAGAAGGCTATTTGAAGATGCAAAATCCATATATGCGAATGAATTCTAGCATTCTATTTGCACAGTCAAGTCCCTTGAACTCTGGGCTCTATCCCAGGTATATTTGGACTTTCTGAAGCTCAGAACCACCCTCCCCACCCAACCATACCACATACCACACACATCCCTGTAACTCTAAAATGCGAATTCTTGATCGGCTGGAAAAGATTAAGGTAAGATTTACATGTGTTATATAATCAATGGCTTATGCTAAAGGGGATCCATATTAAATCATATTATTAAACATCTATTAATAAGGCTAAGAATAAAAGGTGGGGAAATGGATGGGATTCTTTTTATCTTTTTATCTGTCTAATGTTGTTCATGTTATTATCATGTAGTACATGATAATGTCTTTTCTAACCACAGGTTAGTCCTGGACTATTCTGCTAGAGAAAAAAGGTGAAAGTCTAAATGAAAGATAAGAAGCAAAACTGGATTCAGAAATAATGTTCTTACATTTGAGATTTAAAGATATATATACATAGATAATTTTACAACTCCCAAGAAACCTAATTTCATTTGTAAAACACACCATGGAATCCTAGCAAGTTTCTAGGGAACCATGCAACTAAAAGTGTATTTTAATTAACTGCATATCTAACAATCCACAAATATGAATTAAGCACCATGACTTGGCACTGTGGAAGATTTAGGTCTCTGCCCCCACAGAGGAAGCAATTTGCAAAACTTTTCTCTAAGACACACGAAAATACTAGTACCAATTTTTAGGAGGTTCTGTTCTGCAGGGGTTCACCTTCATTCTCTCTAAAAGTATATCAGGATCCTGCTGTGCTAAAATGGACCCAAACCCCTAAGGCTTAGAAAGAAATAATTTCACAACAAAGAAAAAGAGGAAGATTATCTCCAAACAATCGCTTCATTGGCATAATCTAAATGTGTGGTACTTAGTAATTTTGTTTTAGTTTACAACCTAAAATATAGATTGATAGCATGTGGGGTGGGTGGGTGGGGTGTGGGGTGGAGGGGTGGGAAAAGGAAACACACCACACTGCCAGCAAGCACACACACAAGATCCCAATTCAACAAGCAGAAGTAAAAAGCAGAACTGGAATAACCCAAAAGTATCCACAAAAAACTTCTTCTGTCTTCCCTCCCTTGCTCCCTTCCTCCCTCCCTTTTCTTCTTCCTGTTCCATCGTGGAGGCCAGGTGACAGCAGGAACCTAATTCTTACTTTGCCCCGGAAAGCAAGGGGTGTGAAAAAGACTCGACCCTTCAGAGATATGGGAATGTCTCCATGAGCCCTTGCCCTATTTTTAAGTTTTACTTCTTAGGTCAACCCAGATTTGTAATCCATACATAATTTAGGTACCTAAGTATTTCCTGATCCCTTCCTGGAAATCTGGAGATGAGTAAGGTGCAGCCCCTGCCTTTCCTCAAGGATTTGGGAGCCCTCTGGAATTAATTTGGGGTCACAGTTTACTTGCATGATCTGTTCCATTTATCTAAAGCTATCAACACTGTTGGCTCCTACATGGAAGGTGACCTTTGCTACCTGGACAGGAAATGCGATTCACCACAGGAATTCCATGCACTCCCTTCTCATCTTCCCCAGATGCTAAGTAAGATACCCAAGCCCTGCAAGGGTTGGTTTCCCCTGGGTGGATCCCCTGGGGCACTGAGCCCAGTTTTCCACTGCGTATGACACCTTAGGGCTATTTGGTTTCGAATATAGGGCTATCTTCTCCTCTGCCCTTCCTGAAAATATCATGAGTCTCTTAAATGAAGTAAATTAAAAACAACTCTACTTTAAGATATTCTGGAGCACTTCACAGCATGCCTTCAATTAAGCAGGAACACCGTGGTCTGGAGATTGCTGCCTCTCAGGCAAACCTTCCTTCATTCTCCAGACTCCAGAGAACAGCCTCCTTCTCTCACCCCAGCCTACCTCTCCCTGCTTCAACTCTGGTTTCCCCACCTGGAATAGTACTCCTATTGCTTTTACATGCGTCAGATCAAGAGGTACCACACTGTGAAATCTCTGCTTCTACTTCCTCTTCTAGCATCTTGTGTGTGTGGGAAGAACATCACACTTACCATTCATATTTTAGAAGAATAAGGGAAGTTCATGGCCCAAGTAGTTACTAGGGGAAAAAACTAAAGCTTTTACAATAGTCAACTCTCATATAACCCTGATTTATGTGCCCCACACAGCTGTAAGCACTTTACATATATTGGTCATTAAACTTCACAACAGGCCTACAATGAAGGTATTATTGGTACCCCCATTTATAGATAATGAAATAAGGCCCAGAGAGGTTAATTAACTTGCCTATGGTCAAAAAATTAGTGGTAGGGCTAGGGCTTAAACCTAGGACTTAATACTTTTTGGGGAGGTACCAGAGATTGAACCCAGGACCGTGTACATGGGAAGCAGGCACTCAACCACTGATCTACTACAATTCACTCCCCAGAAATAAGACTCTTGATTGCTGCTCTCCAAGAAGGGAATGCTATCAGCATGACAACAAAGGCACTTCTGCCCCCTGCCCCCTTAAAGGAGGAAATAACTGTGAATACATAGTGAGGAGCTCTACATAGCAACTACATTTACCCACATTCACTTGGGTGACATCTCCATGTCATCTGCTGGGACAGAAGGTCATGTTTGGGTGATGTCTTAGCTTGCCAGGGCTGACATGACAAATACCACACAATGTACTAACTTAACAACAGGAATTTGGAAGACTAGAAGTCCAAAATCAAGACATCATCCCAGCATGCTTTCTCTCCAAAACCCGTAGCCTCCTATGCTGGCTTGCTGCAATCCTTGAGGTTGCCTGTCTTTCATCTCTGCCTCCTTTTCCACAGAGATGGCTCTCCTTGCACCTGCTCTTCCAGCTTCTGCTGACTTCCAGCTTCTTCCCGTGGCCTCCTCTCTTTCCTAGCCTCCAGTGATATGGATTAGGACCCACCCTTCTTCATTTGATCACCTTAGCCAATAACAGCATCTTCAAAAGGTCCTGTTCACAAATAACGTGGACTCAGAGGAACATGTCTTTTGAGGGAGCACATAATTCAGTCTACCACAGGGGAGGAGAGGGAAGAGGTGTCAGCCCTTGAGAGGTTCTATTTTAATTTTTAAAAAAACACTGAACAGACAAAGCCCTGGATTTCAAGATCAGTTTTCAAGGTCTCGTAGGCATGCAGCAGTCGTCTGAAAAGCGAGACGTGACAGAGGAGTCTGACCTCTGTGTGGCCTTCCTGCTCTCGCAGGGCGGCTCTCAAACGTGACAGGGAACAGGAAAGCGGAGACAACCCATCCAAGGAGCCAAAGTCACCCCAGTCTCCGATCAGGTATCAATCCCTATTAACAGGCTTTAGAGAGCTGTGAAAGCGGAAGTGTCACACTCTCTAGTACATAGGCAAGGCATTAATCTAAAGTTTCTGATAACCAAACCAGGTTATAAGAGGCAAATTAACTATCTCTAGAAATTCTAATATAAAACTTTGGAACTTGCCTCATTATCTTAGTACAACTTCCTAGAAATACTAAATCACACCATCCCACAACGTAAATTCCTTGAACTTAAGGTCCTTTCAGAGAAAGGGGTTGATGAGAGCAGAGGCCCTGATACAGAGAAGATGTTAATTATGATGGTGATGACGATGTCGGGGAAGATGACGCAACGATGATCATGAGTTAAGTATTTGTGGAATATCTAATATGGGTCAGGGATTGTGCTGAGCACTTTTCATGCATTACCGTATTTAATCTTCACAACAAAGGAGGTACCATCACAGAAACATTTTAAAGATACAGCATTAGATGAAAGAGGTCAAGTACCTGGGGCAAGGAGCTCCAACTGCCATGTCCTAAGGTCACAATCTGAACCTAGGCCTATCCAACCCCACAATTTTCTATTCTTATCCACTGCTCTACTGTTTCTTCCAACAAGAAAACCTTAGTTGACAGAAACTTCTGGAAACAGTGTGATGATTATGCAATTTTACAATAAATACGTAGGTAATCAATTGCAAAATGTCCAGGAGCCTCCTTCCTGCCTTAATAAGTACAGTATACTAAATAAAAATCTAGCTTTGCTTGATTAATAAGATACATTTGGGACTATCTCCTAGCTATTTGCCATAATGACTGATTCTTAATGTAGAGTGTTTAAGATATAGGTATAGGAATTAAGGATGATCGTATATTAAGCCCAGTTTATGCTCTGAAAGTTGAATCTTTAAAAATAAGAGTTATGAAAAAGGGTTTTATTATTTGCCTTTGTCTCATGAAATTTCAGTCAAAATTATATTGGTTGATAAGTGCATTGTTTCACTTGTAGTAAGGTGTGCCCAATGGATGATCATGTTATGTTCAGAACATAAGAGAGTTGCTGAGAAACAGGAAGAGGAGCAAATCAACACGTAAAAACCTAACAAAAGGCAGCATAAAATCTAAAATGACCAATCCCTTAATCCTAAGGGAAGTCTAGTTTCTCATAAAGGGCAGTCAGTGTATTTTTATCTTGTGGCTTAATGTTTTTGCAGACACATTAAATCATAAAAATCCAAGAAACCATATCTCACCCCCAAACCACACAATGTATTTTAAGGAATGTGTCCCTTTTCTAAGAAACTGCTTGATTTGCAGGAAGTGGCAAAGTGGCAGGTGTGTTCCCATGATCGGCCAAAGAAACCAAACAAACGTTCCACAAGGCAAACCTGTTTCTCTCAGATAAAACAGCTGCCTGCTACATTAGTGGGCAGAACGGAGCCAGAGGACTGTCCCAGTGTTTGGCTGGCACGTCTGTTGTTCTGTTTAAAAAGGAAAGGAAGATGGCAGCCGATGACTGTGCAGACCCTGCTCTACAGCCAGGCCCAACCCAGCCCCTGCCATGGGGTAGGAGCTTCAAAATCCCAGCTCTGGACACAGGTCTCGGCAGATCTTCTGTTCTCTAGGTAGGCATGGAAAAACACAGAGGATGGCTACACTAGGAGTTGCAGAGAAAGCAGAAATCATATTTTTTACAAAAAGAGGTCATTATGCAATTAAAAGCCATGCTGACGGGATGTCCTCTCTTTACCTGCCCCCAACGCAGCCCATTCCTTCCCACTTACGCTGTAAACAGTCGCCTGCCTGCCTGCCTATCTATATCCCCGGTAGCCTACAAGCTCCTAGAAGTCAGGGACTATCTGTCCTGGGTACATAATAAGTATCCAATAAATGATGGTTATTATTGTTACAGCTTGTGCTCAAGTAATATCTATTGAATGAATCTGCTGAATCGTACAGAGGAAGGGATAACAGAAAGTGACCTTTCATTTGGAAAGTCTCTTCCTAAATGCTTGGGGTTGTAGTTTAGTTGCTCGAACAGGAGTCATTATATTGAAGCCTTGGTTTGTCGCATTGTAAGCAGGGTTAAATAAAGACAAATTTTCAAAAAAAAAACCAAAAAGGGGCAGCGCTAAGTTGACTTATGGGAAGTTCCTGATTAAAATAAGGGTCGATACTCGAGGCGAGGGGAGCTAGAGTTGGCTGCTTACGGGGCTCACTCGGAGACTAAAGCAAAGTCCTAATGGACAGAGTCTGAGGGACACCATTCCAACGGTTCCCCAGCCACTCATACAATCTGGGGACAGGCAGGGAAACATCCTTCAGGGAGCTGGTTCAGCCTAACCAAGGAGCTCTGAGGACTCACAGAGACTGACTGGCAAGGACGGACCAGAAGGGAGCCGCTGGGTCAGGCTGTGCCAGCTTCTCAGTAGGGCTGACAGGAAATAGCCTCCAGGAAAACCGTGCCCCGCAGTGAAGGAACTGAGATGATAACCACCCAGGCAGACAATCAGACTCAGCACTGTAACTGTGCTGTGTCCTTCCCTACTGGCTACTATTATCTCTTGTGCCGCCCCCCTCTCAGGCAGCCAAAAGGCAAGAAAGGGTAGGCAACTAATTCTTATTGACCTCCTGCTATCGACCTTGACTTACATCCTCCCCTTCATGCCTGTGAGGTTAGTGACACTATTTACATTACACAAATGGCAAAACCGAGGCTAAGAACTGTAACTCACCTACAGTAATACAACTGGTAAGTAACAGACCAGAATTTTTCACTTGTGCTACTGCTCCAGGGCTTAATGAGGACCGCTGCCCCACAGGCCCAAGCCTGGAGGACAGAATCTGACAGCAAGTTAATGCTGGCTCAGCCTGCTCTTTAGAGAGCTTTGCAGGTTATTTCCCACAAGTAACCTGCCACTTCTCCCCTGCCACTTCTCCCCTGCCACTTCCATCTGTCCATCTGCCCTCATAAAGGGGCCTCTGTCCCAGGCACAACTGGCTCTCTAGGCCTCAATGAGGCTTCCAGCACCTGGACAAAATTGCATCTCAGCTTGATGTGCAGGACGTTCAGCTCATCTGCCTGCTCCAAGTTAGGCCTCTCCTGACAATTCTATTAACCCAGCTCCAAAGAAACATCTCTCAAAGGGTGGTCCCTAGGTCACATGGGATGTTTGTGGAAATGGTAGATTCCTAGTACCAGCCCAGATCCACTGAGCAGAATCTCTGGGAATAGGGCTCCACGAACCTGCAATTTTAAGTGTCCTGAATGATTCTTATGGCAGCTAACATGGGAAACCACCTGCCAACTACGGGCTCCCGGGAAGACAGGGGCTCTCAAATCCCTCCTTGGCAAATATCACCCACTACCCACCCCCTAACCCCAAAATTACCATAATACATACTTAAGGTAGAAACCTTTGTTAAAAAATGAAAAGAGTTAAGAAAAATATTAAGTGACCTATTATCTACCACGTAGAAAGCAGCACTTTTGGATTAATTCCTTTCCGTATTTCTCTTTATGCACATAGACACAGACATGGTTTTCTTGTTTTACAAATAGTATGACTTTTTAGAGGCCTACGTCTCTTGCTTAGCAGAGCTCTAACACATGCAACCCTGCCACAGGAAAGGGTACTTGAGCATTCCCACAGTGCCATCAACATACAGTTCTCTGTGGCTGCTACTGGCCATCCTAGGATTACAGGCAAGTGTTGCTGATCAGAAGAAGAATGGACAATTGGAGTGAGGCACTAAAGGTTTAAAAACTCATGTTTCAGGAAGCAGATTTGGCTCAATGGATAGAGCATCCGCCTACCACATGGGAGGTCCAAAGTTCAAACCCCGGGCCTCTGACCCATGTGATGAGCTGGCCCATGCGCAGTGCTGATGGGAGCAAGGAGTGCCATGCCATGCAGGGGTGTCCCCCACGTAGGGGAGCCCCACGTGCAAGGAGTGCACCCCGTAAGGAGAGCCACCCAGTGCGAAAAAAGTGCAGCCTGCCCAGGATTGGTGCTGCACACACGGAGAGCTGACACAACAAGATGATGCAACAAAAAGAGATACGTATTCTGGGTGCCGCTGACAAGAATACAGGCGGACACAGAAGAACATGCAGTGAATGGACACAGAGAGCAGACAACTGGGGGGGGGGTGCGGGGAAGGGGAGAGAAATAAATTTAAAAAAATTAATCTTTAAGAAAACAACAGCGAAAACTGAGGTTTCTGCTGCCACTACCCATCTCTGCATTCTAGAAGCTGGATCAAGCCCAACATGCTCCTACAAGGTTAGCAATGGAAGGAATTTTCAAGGTTATCACGTCCAAATCCCTCACCTGAAAATGAGGAGACGAGTCCAGAGAGGTCTACCTTCTGCTGGAGTCTCACGGGGTGTGACAGGAGGGCCAGGACTTCTCAGCAAGCCCAGGGTCCTCCTGTCTACTGTCCTCCGCAGCAAGACTTGGTTGATGAAAAATTACCAATTCTACCCACTCAAAAATCCCCTGGGGCAGTCTCACTTACAGGAGCTTGGTTTCGGTTTCTGAGTCTCCACCCTGCTTTCTGGTTTGGGTTAGGGCTCCCCTAGGACCACTCAGCTGTCTAGGGGACACTGTGAATTCAAAGCGGGCTACTGTGCTTGAAGCAAAGGGCTGACCACATGAATTCTGTCATTTACTCATTCGGTCTGAGCATCTCTTCTCTAGACACAATACAATGCTAAGGAGCTTTCAAATGCAGTTCACTTAAAACCCAAAATAACTAAGAAAGAGGCCTTACTCTTCCCATTTTAAAGATGAAGATCCCAAGGCTCAGAGCAGTGAACAGAAGTGGATTTACCGTGAAGCTAATGAAGAAAGTTTCAAGGCTATGTTTGCATGAACCCCTTTCAAGGCCCCCGCAGTGTACTCATAGAATTATATAATTTTGTGGAATTTGCCAGAGTAAGACCCCCTAACTGCGTTTAAGAGCACTGTCTCCGCTCTGCATCTCCTCCAGTTAATATTTCCCCTCCTATTGAGGGGCGCTGCAGTGGCTACAGGCATTTTGAGAGCCAGCTGGAGGGAAGTTGAGTTGGCGATAAATGTAGTTCGGGCTCACTGGGATGTATGTCTGTGGTTCACCACCCCTTTAATGCAGGGTCCAGGTATTGCTAGTTATCCCCGTAGAAAATGGTTTACAGGAAGACGCCTACGGCCCACTGGGGCGACTCATCCGCACTGAGACACAAGGGTGCAACACCTGGCACCTGCAGCATGTGGGTAGTGGAAGACTGAAAAAGAGGGAAAAAGAGGATTGAAATCTATGGAGCCAGAAGAGAGTCTGGAAAATCCTTCCAGTCATCAGGCAGGAGAGGTGGTAAGAGGAGAATTTAATTCTCAATGAAGCCTACTCAAGAAGGGAAGTTGTCTCCTGTTGGGAATATATTCTGCAATACAATGAATATTGATATAAATAAACCAGACATTATGTTTTCCTTTTTGGTGGGAAGTATGCAAAATCAAATTTATCAAAATTGCTGCATTGTAGGCCTCAAACCTGTAGCAGTACAACAAAAGGTGGATGTTTGTGTATGAGGTTATGTTTTATGCATTGTAACTATCAACAATAAAAATTGCCAGTTATGATAAATGAAAAACTGAATTACCTTTTCAACCTCCCTTTAGAAAAATTACAAAATCATCATATGAAGAGGTGATCGAAGAGTATGCAGCCAAAGAATGTTAAGATAAAGCATATTACCAACATTTTCTAGACAATTAGTTAATAGAAATATTTGTTAGTTTGGGGGATTTTGTGAAGTTCATAAGACATGTCACCTATTCAAAACTTATATTGGTTGTGATTTCTTTTTTCATTCTAAATAAATGTTCATTAATGTGCCTAATCTTGTATTTGTGATTTTATATTCTTTCTCTTAAAGAGATTCCCCAAATTTCAAAAGCTCCAAGCCCTACAAAATCTCAATCCATCCCTGGAGGTGAAGTAACTACCCCAGTCAGGAAATGACACACCCAGGACTGCAGAACTTGGAGCTCTGGCGTGGGATTCCCTCCAGCTCACCACACCTGTGTCCAGTCCGTGGTCACCCTGGGATACCAGGGGCAGCGTGCTAGTGGAGTAGGTGGAAGGGTGATGGAGTAACAAATGAGGCTCCCAGTCACTGCAGTCAATATATTTGGCTTCTACCTCAAAAGCTGAGAAGCTTTTGAAGACATGAGTACATGACCTGGCAAAACTGGATTCTGCCGGAATCAAATGCCCAGATTAAGAATAAGTAATCCCAAACCCCTCACACAACATAATTGAACCTGATTTAATTCTTTCAGTTGCCACATACTTTAGATGTGCACTGTCGAAAATGGTAGTCACCAGCCACATGTGGCTATTTGAATTTAATTAAAACTAAATAAAATGTAAAACACAGTCCCTTACTTGCACTGTTCATATGCCAAGGGCTCAATGGTCACATGTGGCAAGTGGTTTCTGTATTGGATAGCACAGATGGAGAACATTTCCATCATCACAAGAAGTTCTGCTATTCAGCACTGCTTATTTTAAATATTCATGGCTAAGAAATCTCAGAGTGCTTTTCCAGGTGAGTATGGCAGACACATGGGAAGAGGGGAAGCAATAGGAGGGAGGACTGCTTAACCAGAGAGGCAAGCAGAGTGGAGCCACCTGGCTCCAGAGAAGGGCCAGAGGGACTAGCGAGGAAATGAGAACCAGTCCAAACTGGGGGCTGCACCCTCACAAGGAAAAGGGGCTTCACCAGACACGAGCTAAAGCAAGACTTCAAATCACACCTAAGCAAGGGCAAAGAGTGGAAACAATTGGCTCTGAAAACAGGCCAGGATCAAGGTCATCTCTTTACACACACACACACACACACACACACACACACACGCACGCATGCTCCTCACCCATATACTTGAGAGTGTACGTTCCATTCTGGATCTTTGCTGGGGAATCTTCCTGGCAGCTTTGCACAGCTCGACTATCTACAGTCCTGCACTGTGGAGTTACTGGCAGCAGCAATACCACCCACTTCCTCAGGCCTCCCCCTCTACTGCCACATCCCACCCCACAGTGAGCTGTGGCCAATTCCAGGCAAACGCAGGGATCTGAAGGCCAGCCTCCCCTTCCTCCCGGGACTGAAGGGACACCTCGCCAGAGAATAAAACCTGCACCCAGCCCTAAACATGCACCAAGTCCTCCCATGTTTGAAGGCTGAAGGGCAGCTTGAGGGCCTCCAGCCCACTTTGTGGGCTGCCAAGGGTACAAGTTCTGTACATTCTAGAGGAAGAAGGCCTAGCAGAGTGAGGGACACACATTTTCCAAATATTTTGGTTTGGATGGCTGGAGAAAGTGGGAAGCCCTGGGGAGAGGGCAAACAACTGACCTCTCCAGAACAGCTCTGGGATGCAGCTCCAGCAAGAATAAGGCTCATTACTCTGGTGACACTGCTGTAGTTACGGCTCACCCCACGTTGGACAGGGCCTTAGGGTCCACTTTACATTCACTACCCCCATTTACTCACACGAGCCTGCTCCACACTCTACTAACAAAGAAATGGGCCTAAAAAAGATAAGTGACTTGTGCAGAGTTAACAGGTAATATTAATTCAACCCTAATTGCACTGTCCTATCCGCCAATCCATCCAATGAGGCAGCTTGCATAGTGGGTAAGAGTACAGATTCTGGAACAGACTTCCTGGGTTCAAATCCTGCCTCTGTCAATTATTAGCTAATTGACACTGGACATGTTATTTAATTAATCTGTACCTCAGTTTCCTTGACTGTTCTGTTGGTATATTAATTAAATATACACATATAAAGTACTCAGAACTGGGCCTGGCAGGTGGTAAGCACTCCTGAAGCCGTGTTCCAGGACTGGAGACACGAAGACAACTAAACACAGTCCCTGCCCTCAAGAAACTTAGAGAGAGCCAGGAAAGTAAACAAGTGCCCAGAGGAGAAGAGATGCTTGAAGCACAGAGGGACCCCAAAGCCAAATAGGGTCTGATTCCTGGTCAAGGTGTGGACCGGGCTGGTATTGAAGCACCACAGGACAGGCGCTTTTATGGGCCTTTGTATAAAGTTTCTCATTTCATCCTTACCTTCGGCCCTGAGAAGGTGGCCCATTGTACAAGTGAGAAGCCTAAGGCTCAGAGAAGTTAAGGAACATCCCCACTATGACCCAGCAGGAAAGTGGTGGCACAGGGATTTAAGCCCATTCATGTCTGATTCCCTAACCCTTATTCTAAGTCTGGTAAAGGTATGGGCCAGAGGGGCAGCTGCTTGACAGGCAGTTCTCTAAGGGGCTCTACACCACCACCAAGGCAACGAGACACAGGGGGCCAGCTAGCACAGGTCTCCGGGAAGGCTTCCCTATATAACCTGCAAAATGTGAGCTGGTCCTGCATGGGCCCAAAGAAAGACCACACCCTCTACTGGAAATAAACACTCCACACGTGCCCCTCTCCTCACAACGATTACTACACAGTATTTAGAGATGTTGACATCATCAGCCCGCCAGGGAGGCCCATAGCCTCCACACAGTCCTACTCTTATACTTACCAGCACCTCCCAGTGCCCCAGACAGAGCAGGAAGCTGGGAAGGTGGATGGCGAGTACGTGCTCTTGGCCCCAGGTGGCCGCCACCACGCTCATCTCACAGAACACTGAGCAACAAGGACTGCCCCTGCTGTCGGCACAACCTGGTTCTTTTCCAGGAAACTTGTCTAGTGTATGATTTATGTATCCAAACTTGCTGGCCTTCCCCTCAGACCCTGGGCTAACAGGAAATAGAATTCCAGTAAATGTGCAGGATGACAGAGAAAACAACCAAGGAAACACTGGGCAAGCCATACGCTAAAAGCCCAAAAAAATACCTCCCAACCCGGGTTTCATATCTATTTCCACTCACAGAAGAGAGTTTGCATCCAAGGTTAGGCATTTAGAGCTTTAATTAAACGTTGTCAAAACAAAAACTCATTTCCTCTTAACTGTGCTTCCCAACCATAAAATGGTGGTGTCACAGAGCCAGAAGGAATGATGGCGCGAGCTCCCACGCCAAGAGCCAAGCAATGCCGCAGGCCTGCCCTCTCCTGCCCTGCATATGGAGTCTCCTTGGGTCTGCTGTGCCAGGAGCTCCCTGCAGGCTGTCGTCACTGGCTCCCCACACAGCGCCTGGATGGAACTCAGCAAATATTAGTTGAATGAAGGAAGATTCCTCCAGTTAGGGGAGGAAACCCCTGCTTGCAGCCTTCCCAGACATCCTGGATAACTTACTTTCTCTCTGTTCTGAGCATGCATTTGGGCTGGTTGAGAAAGTAAGCTCACTCAAGAAGCAGCCCTCAAGAGATCTGGGGTTAATTGTGTTTATTGGTGAATTGTCTTCTTCCAAAACACACCCTACAATCATGTCTTCCCTTGGCCTAATTTTATTGCTTATAAAAGGAGATGGCCCTCCAGTGGGAAAAGGGCAGGAGTCAAACTCACAAAAGAAGCATCTTAGTGGAAGATTTTAATGTCAGCACTAGCAAACTGCCTGTTTCCCAAGCTTTCATCAACACTTGGCAATTAACATGAGGGCAAATATCACCTTTCGGTTGAACAGGAATAGAACATATTGGGGAAATAGCTTGCACCAAAGCAAGGGAAAAACAGGATCTGAACCAGAACAAAAAATTCTGGACACTCAAGTCATGAATACTGATGTAAAAATGTTAACCTACAAAAACAAATATTCGACTAAGACCAACATGGCTCTCCTTGAATGGATCTAAACATTAGCATTTTATCTTTAAAAAACTGGATCCCCTCCCCCACCACCACCCTTCAAGCCCGAAGAGCAACACATGCTGTTAACCATGAGTCTTCCAAGAAACTGGTCAGAGACGCCAAGTGGTTGGCCAACGTATTTCTTACAAGTGGGGCACAGAGAGCAGAACCTGCAGCTGGATGCCAAGAAAGCAACCACCCTGCTCATGTCACACATCTGCCCTGACACTCTGAACCGCAGACCATCACTACCACAAATTAAAGTTTCTGAAACTGAAAGAGAATGAGGGAAGGGTCAAAGGTGGAGAAAAAGACCTAGAAATAAGCAAATGAGAGTAAGTACTTAGTGAGGTGGCATGACGATACAGCAACGACAAAGATGAGCTCTCCTCTTGTCTGCTGGCCCATCCTGCCTAGGACAACTCACACTTTGACTCCAATTAAACCAACCAGCTATTCTTCCAAAGAAAGCCTGCATGGGGTCTGTTTGGTTGCACAGACACTGCCTCTGACAGCCTCGGAAAGAAACTCAAACACCAACCACACAGCTCGACCTCCCTTATGGTCTGGTGATAATGCACTCAGTCAAAAGCAAGAAAAGAAAACAGCTCAAAAATGCTGCTGAGAAGCCACTGTCCTGAGCCTGGAGGAGGAAGCCACTTGGCTGTAATGCATGTGAACACCAGCCGCGACAGTTCTGGCCTGCTCTGGCCGCTGGTCTTATAAAGAAAAAATGTGATAACTGGGAAGTGGGTTTTTAACCCTGCACTGAGAAATCAGACTGCTGCTAAATCCTTCCCAGTGTTAAAGCCTTAGCCCAGTGTCCTCAACCTGGAGAGATTTTGCCCCCCAGGAGACATCTGACAATATTAGGAGACATTTTGGATGGTCATGACTGGGCAGTGGGTAGAGGCAGGGCATGCTGCTAAACATCCTCCATTGCACAGGTCAGGTGCCCACACCAAAGAAATATCCAGTCCAAACATCAATAATGTCGAGGTTGAAAGCCCAGCCCTAGGGCCCGGCTCCACAACTCACCAGCTCAGGGCCTCATACAAGTTACCTCACCTCTCAGAGGCCCTGGTTCCTTATGTTAACAAGAATTTATATATTTAACAAACTATGTAGCAGTGTCTAAGTGGCTGGCGCTATTCAAAGCACTGTGCACTTAACTCATTTAATCTTCCTAACTACCCTACACCGCAGACGCCACTCTAATTGCCATTTCACAGATGAAGAAACTGAGCTACCAAAAAGTTAACTAAATGACTCAGATCACCCAGCTAGTAGTAAGAAGAGGAAACTAGACTGACACCTGGCAGTCCTGCATCACAGCCCATACTCATATTAGCTCATTCTTAGGGCTGCCCAATAGGTTAAAGTTTACATTGATTGTCTAAGTTAGGCCCTCATCTAAGGTACACAGCAAATGTGCCTTCTCATCCCTCATTCGGCATTAACCCTCTATTGTTTGTATTAATCTTGAATAATGAGACCATGGATCATGCCACCAGCTTTTTCTCTTTCCCTTATGACACCCAGAGAACAACAAACATTCAAAGGTTTCCACACCCAAGACATGCAGCAACACCAAAATGTTTATTCAGAAATTCAAAGTGAACTCCAATGAGGTTGATACTAACACACTCCAACACAGTGTTTTCATACATCGAGGCTCAACCACAATGGCTGCTGTTCTAGGACAAGACTGAATTTCTGCTCCTGCTTTCATAGGCCTTACTGAGAATGACGCCCTGAACCCAATTCTAGAAGCCACCTTGGTACTCTGCAGGCTGACTTTGGAAGGTCCTGATTATTATCAATCTGGAAAGAAATTCAAATTTATGGTCTATATATCTATAACAGATAACCAGGCCTTACTAAGCAATCTGAAAAAACCATACATGTGCTGAGAGCTTCTGAGCTGGCTATTTTGCAGAAGCAGAAACTAACTTTGCAACAGCAAGTCAGGAAAAAAAGAAAACCCACAACTCGTTTTAGTGTGGTTGGGTCTGTCAGCACCAGCAAGTAAGCAATTAGCCAAGTCCAACATTTGAAAACTGGATCCTTTTGTGAAAGCGCTGTCAGTCTCAGCCAGTTTATGTGGAAAAGAAGCCCAAGTACTGACAAGGGTAGCCTCTGAAGCACAGGGCGGCCCCTGGGGAGTACTGCCCCCATTACGGCATCTTCAGGAAGAGGCAGCCTCCACTGTGACAGGATTCTGACAGCATTCGTGAGGGGCCAGCCTCCTGGAACAGCATGTTAGCGTGCAGGTGAGGACTGTACTCTCAAGGAGATGTGATTCTTTGAATGAGCTACTTCTTCTGCAGTGAGAGAAAAGGACACCGAGGGTGAGAAAGGGCAGAAAGAGGGAGGGGCTGGGCACAGGGCAGAGCCTAAAAGCCTGCCACCACCGGTGCCCATCATTTTGCTCTCATATGGCCCCTGCGCTCTATAGGAAATGGCAGTCTTTGAACCTCCCAGCAACCTGGCCACAGGAAACACTGGTTACATCCGTTTGTGTTTATTTGTTTCCTTCCTGGTGCACCTTCTGATCAGAGTTCTCACTGTATGGATGAAAAACCAATTCAGACTCTCTTTAACCAACATAAGAAAAACTGATTTCCATTAGGACAACATTGATAGACTCAAAGTCAACATGGCAGAAGGAAAGGACTTTCTTCCTCAGTAGTCCTTCTCTGAGGAGGGGGCAGGAGGAGGGACGGGAAGGAAGGAAGAGTTCTGGAGGCTGACACAAAACAACTGCAGGCACCACTGTCATAAAAAGCAGCATCTTGCACTTGTCTGTACCTAGTGCTTGCCAACTGCCCTGGCCACAAGGATTTCTCACATTTTTCTCTACCTCGTTGTTCTGGCTCAGTTAAGGGTCCTCAGAGCTAAACTGTGTCTTCAGGTCAGCCTGTCCCCAGGGAAGAAGGCGACACACATACACTTATGCACACATATGCACACATGCTTACACCCCTACGCACTGCAGACAAGGGAGATAGAGTGTTCCTCTCCAAGAATTTATAAAGGCATCTACCTGATTGCCGTTGACTGGAGCGGCACGAGTCATACCTAAGTCTGAGTTTCTGAAGGTAACAGCGTCTACACAGGTAGAAGAGAGAAGATGGTGCTTCTTTCCTGCTGAGGCAAACAGAGGCTTTTTTTCTCACTGGAGTTTTGTAAGAATTGATTGTTTTGGAGAAATAACAAAATCTAAGAGCTATGGTTCCCAGGCTAGAAGACTAGCTCCATTCATTCCGCAAGCATTAAAAACCCACTGCTTAATTAATAAACCAACTACTCCCTGTTTGCAAAGAGGATTCCTGGGAAGAGCTGTACAACCCCAGGGCCTGGCATCCTTACCACCTGGACTGGCAGAAGCAGTTTAAGGTGAACACAGAGCTACTTCCATTTTGGATGTATCAATGAAACAATAAAAGTTAAAATCGTTAAAAATGAAACCTCTGCCTCTCGTCCATGAACCCTTGAATTATATCAATGTTATTTTTTAAGGAGGTGTTATGTTCAGGGAATATTTCCATTTACTGATTGTGCCTGTTCCTGAAGAAATGTTTCCTTCCACCAGGTAATTGCTTCAACCAGAAATTCTGTTTCTCCATTAAGGGAGGGTTATCCATTTTTAGTGTCCCCATGTCTGTCTCCAAGCATGCCAGCGAACGGTGGGGTGTCTCCCTAAAAATTAATGTTGATATATTTGTTACGTATCTATTACACAACATTTACTCTGCCATGACCTTAATATATACTACAGAGTCTAATATTTAATGTTTCATATTCATTTCATCATTTAGCTCTCCCAATTATTCTATGAAGTACTATTAGTATCACCATTTTACAGATGAGGAAACTGAGGCTTTCAGAATAATCTATCGCAGGTCCCATAAGTGGTAGGTCTAGGATTCAAATCCAGCCCAACCTGTCTACATATCTGTGTTATTTTCCCTGTACCCAAAACGCTTCAAGGATGCCCTATTACCCCTGTCAGCAGAATCCTGGAGAGGCCGAACCTCGTCAGGAACATTTCTGGGTTCATTTTGAATTACAAGGTTCTAGTAAGCAGATTTAGTGGAAGCACAAGCTTGGAAGGGACATGAAGAAAAAGAATAAAACAAGATCAGAAATCCAGCTCTGCCCCAGGCCAGTGTCACCTGCTTGAGGACAGACCACCTGTGGTCAGGGCTTCCCTCCAGCAGGTCACGATATCCTTCCCAACTCTGCCTCTTTGGCCTTAGTTTTCTCACCTTTAAAGTAGGCACAATAATGTCCGGTCCTATAGGGCTGCTGTTAGGATTTAATGTGACAAGAATCCTAATAAATCTAACCAAGTGTCTGGATCACAGGTGGCCAGGAAATGATGGTAATTACTATGATGACTTGGTGTGTTCCCAAGAGTTATTCTAGACCCTGTGGTGGTGGTGGTGATGGATGTGGGGAGAAAGGAGTAGTCTGCTTCTGCAGGGAAGAGTATTTTATCAGCAACAGTTTTAGAATTACCAGAGCATGGTAAGAGTAAACAGAACACAGGCTTTTCGTTGGCTTTATTACTGTTTTTAAATTCTCTGCAAACAATATACCCCCTTTTCACCGGGACCTGGGGTGGGCTGATCCCACCACCATCCATCACTACCCCCCTCAGATACAGCCTACATGTCTCAAAAATTTCCCAGAGAAAGGGAAATACAGCCGGCAGTAGTACCCATCCCTCATTGCCATGGTGATCACAGTACTTCTGGGAAAAGAAAGCAGCTCATTCACAAATGGCCACAGAAGGCCTCCTTCCAGAGAAAAGGAAAAACATGTGGCAAGCCTAGAGCTGGAAAAGAACAGCATTTTAGGAAGAGCTGAAAGAAGTCCTTTTCATCTGAAGAAGAGGGAGAAAAGGGGATATACCTTGAGACCAGACTGGGGACGTGGGCAGGGGTCAGTTATTCTCAGTTGAGTAAGAAACCACAGACCTGATCACGGGTGGTACAAAGAACAGAATGGAAGGGACAAGCCAGGATGTAGGGGACAAGTTAGGATCCCTCTGCAGCAGAGAGAAGGAAATGCGAGTTAGAATGGACAAGAGGATAAATTCTAACATAATACTAAGAAACAGGAATCAATAGGATTTGATGATGTGATGGATGGTGGCGGGGAGAATATAAGTTCCAATTTATGGTTTAAGCAATTGAGAGGAAAGCATTGTCCCTTACTGAGACAGGGATGTCTGCAGAGGAGAGATTCAAAGGTCCAGGCAGGGGCTGGTAGGGGATGTGTATGAGAAGATGTTGAGTCGAGTCATGCACATGTGGAGGCACCCAAGTGGAGATGTTGAGAAGATAGTTGTATTTTCAATCAGGTGCCCCAAAGACTGGTCCAGAGGGGATGAATGGAAATGGAAACCACAGGAAGTGATGCGTTCACAGGGAGAGAGGGTACATAGTAAGAAGAGAAATCCTCAGCCTGAGGTCTAGAGAACTCCCACACTTAACTGCAAGCAGAGGAGGTGCAGGGGAAGCAAAGGAGAATGAGAAGGAATAGCCAGAGAAGTAGGAAGAAAACCAGGAGAGGGTGGTGCCTCAGAAGTCAAGAGAAGAAAAGAAAATTTAGAGTTTTAATTAGGCTTAATAAAATGCTGCTCAGAGACAAAGGAAAAGGAAGACTGAAAAATACATTAGCATTTATGGAAATGCAGGTCAATGGTGTTCTTAATAGGAGTAAGTAGCATTGTGTGCTTGGAAACTAGAGTGCAAGGGTTTAAAAATGAGTGGGAGGTAAGCTAAATGCGTATATTTCAGGTAGCTACCCACACACTTTATCCTTTATCACATTAGTTAGCTTAATTCCTTCACAGCCATTATCTTAACTTATAATTATCTTGTTTATTTTTATTTACTTGTTTATTGTCTGCTTCCCTTCCTATAAATATAAGGCCTGTTAGAGCAAGCACCTTATCTGTTTTATTCACTGCTGTACCCTGAGTACCTAGTATAATGCTTGACGCAGAGGAAGGACTGAAGAAATACCTGATGATTGCTGAATGAATAAAATAGAAGCAGAGAGTACAGACAAGTTTGGCTGTTAAGTAGGGAAAGAGAGTTCTGGAAAGTGGGTGGGCTCTAAGCAGGAGCTACTCATGGGAATGAGCTAGTGGTAAGGGCAAGTGAGGGGGTCCCCAGAAGGTAAGTCTAGGCTTAGTGCACGACACTGTACGTAAAAGCTTAAAAGAGAGATTAGAAGTGTTATCTGGTAGAAAGGACATCCAACCCGTGTTGGATGTGGTGCACGTTCTTGTCTTAGCTCATTTCACTGAGAAGTGGACCTGAGGTGAGGATTCTCATGCAAGTGGGTCATTGAGGAAATGCTGCTGGGGAAGTCAGTAAAGGAATGGGGGAAGGAGGACAGAGAGGGGCATGATCTCAGGTCAATTCCCAGCCTCAGCCTGATCCCAGGGAGACCCCTGGAGTGTAAACTGAACCACCACCACCCCTTCCCCGCCCCAAGTTCATCCTCCTCAAGGCCAGGCAGGTGAGCTTTCATATTCCTCTAACAGTTAATACTGACTACTGATTTCACCAAGGAGGCATAAACCACCAGCATGACCTCTCTCTTTGTGAGAGGGCAATCCTTTGAAGAATGTGACAGGGACAAGTCTTTAGAAGCAGAGGCCACAGAAGTTGGGGGATGGACACACAGAAGTAATCAAAGTGATTCAAGGGTGTCTGGGCAGAGTGCCAACTAAGTTTGCTACTAACACAGGACAGTTTTATGTGGATTGCCCTGGAAAAGCCCACAAAGCCAACAACTGTATTTCAGGGTACTGAGGGGTACAGAAACAGTTATCATTTAGAGTAATATCTTTTCCAGAAAATAATACTTCAAGGGAAGATATTAAGGCTCCTAAAGTGAAGACAAGTGTACTTATTAGAAAATTATAGGGGTGTAAATTTAGTATAGCTACTAAAACTGAATGTGTTATGCTACTATTTCCAAAGTACTTAGAGTATCTAGAAAAGTCAAGAAATAGAAAAGTGGATTACATTACAAATAGAAAACCTGGATTATGTTTCTGAGACAAGTTCATCATTTTCATAGTATTGTGATATTGTGGAAGCCTGTGAAATAAAATAAACCAACCAACCAATATTTACTTAACATCCGCTCTAAATTCAGTTCTGTGCCCAAGTGATAAAATGGAGAAATGCCCCCCACCCTAGAAGTTTCTCATCAGGCTGGGGATCAAATGGTGTTCCTAAAACAAAGAACAAGGCAAGCTAGGTCCATGGGTGCAGTGTAATACGATGGTTGAGTTGAGCCCCTGGGTCAGATTGTTTGGGCTTCCCCTCATCACTGCCCCCAGACTCTCCATGTCTCAGTTTCCCCACCTGAAAAATAGAGATAATATTAGTACTCACTTCACAGGCTTCCTGAAAGGACTAAATGAGATCATTTGAGTAAGACCCTTAGAACAGAGCCTGCTGCCTACAGTCAGCACTCAGACATTGCTAGTCCCACTGCTGCTGTTCTTATTGGAGGTGAGGCATGGCAAAGACAATCAACTGACTTGACTTCTATCCTGTTCTCCTCAGGAAAGACCAAAATATTTACGCCTGGCTACAGGGTTGGGGTGGGGGGAGAGGTCACACGAGAAATCAAGAAGCATCCGGCCTTGCTTTCTTGTACCCAGATGTGACCAAGGTAAGCAAGCATGAAGAACTGAAGAGCAGATGGCGTGCTCCTCTGCTGAGCTAGCCGGGAGTCAAGACTAGCAGCTTTCTGCTCTGGGAGCCTTGCAGACCTGAGCACACACATACTCAGACTCTTAGAGAGTACTGGGTCAGCAAGGGAGCACTGGGAAAGCCATCAGCATCTTTCTATCCCTGTTGAATGTGTCCTACACAGCACACAAAAGCCAATGCTGACAGATGTCTAATCAGCACACAGAGTGGGTGCCTAAGCCCAAGCAATGCAGTCATACAGGCATGTGTTCCCATCCTGTGCTTCCTCTCAATAATGTGTGGCCTTGGGCCAGTGACTTTAACTTCTTCAGATTCCATTCCCTGCCTATAAAGCAGCTCCTGGCCTGGGCTGCACATTGAAATTACTGGGGGACTTTTCAAAGTCCAAATGCCCAGACCAATAAAATCATAATCTAGATAGGACATACTGCTATGATCACCTTCTACTCATAGAAGTAGAATTAAGTGATATTATCCACGGAAAAGGTTTAGCACCATGCTTTACACAGAGTACCCTATAAAAGGTGGCTATCATGTTGTACCACTCAGAGGTCCCAGACCCTAGAAATGTTCCCCACAGACCCAAGGAGGATTGTATTTCAGAAGCTTCATTCTGTTCATAGGAAACTTCTGCTCAGATGCATTAATGGGTAAATATCAAGGGTAAATCCCGCATTTTGATTCCTCTAGTTCCTTTGATCACTCTGGTCCTGAATAGCCTCATTCTTGGAGGGAGAAAAAAGTCAGATCCTGAAAGTGTTTCTCTCTCTGGATGAGGGGCTGTGTGGTTAAATCCTTGTTTCCAATTACTCACTCAATAGGCCTCATTTCCCACTCTAATAGGAGAGCTGCCTTCCAAAGGGAGCCTCAGTCCTTGGCTTGGAAAGGTGGCATGCTCAGTGATGGACCTCAACAACCCTGGCTACAAGGGATGGTGCACCGATAGTGACATATTGATAGAGTTGTAGTAAAAATATTTCTGAGTCTGTGTCTCCCTTTACCACATCTCTAATCAACATAGGGGTTAGAATCTTGTCATGCAGTCCAGGGTAGAAGGATTTAATTGGGTAGGAGGAACCTTTCTAGGCCTTACTAACTGCATGGTTGATGTGTCTAGACTAAGAACCAAGAGAAGGAACTGGGATAAAGCAAGTAGGCTGGATCCTTTGCAGGTTGTATGTTCTTCAAAGAGTAATAAACACCCAGGGAAACACACACAGAACTTCAATTCTTGCAAGAAAGGGGGCAGTTAGTATTCTAACTAGAAGAAGAGCCAGAGGGTGATGGGGTGGGGAAGTCCCACCACCCACTGTAAGGTAGAGTTTATTGTCTAATGGGTGCCTGGAAGCCAAGGTCTCAGGCAACAACAGAGCAGGGAGGGAGACTGATCTAATTCCATCATGAAACGCTATAAAAGGAGACCAGACTGTGTGTGCATTCAGATCCTGATAATCTTTCTTATCAAGTCATTTGACAACATAGTATTTGCTATGGGTCAGGAATATATATACACACAACCTGTTTTCCCAATTTTGCATATGATAAAACTGAGACTCCAAAAAGTTAAGTAACTTGTCCATGGTCACAAGTTAGTATGTGACAGAATTGAGATTTGAAACTGACAGTCTTGCTCCAAAGCCTGTGCTCTTAATCCCTGTGCCAAATTGTTAGTAAGAGTGTGTATTAGTCAGTCAAAGGGGTACTGATGCAAACTACCAGAAATTGGTTGGTTTTTATAAAAGGTATTTATTTGGGGCAAGAGCTTAAAGATACCAGGCCATAAGCATAAGTTACTTCCCTCACCAAAGTCTATTTCCACATGTTGGAGCAAGATGGCTGCCAATGTCTGCGACGGTTCAGGCTTCCTGGTTCCTCTCTTGCTGGGTCTTGCTTCTCTCTGGGTTCAGGGTTTCTCTCTTCTCAGGTCTTGCTTCTTCCTGGGCTCAGAGTTCCTCTCTTCCTGGGGCTTGCTTCTGTTTCCTCTGTGAGCTTACTTCCTGGGGCTCCAGCTTAAGGCTTCAGCATCAAATTCCAACATCAAAAACCCTCCAACTCTGCCATTTGCCAGGTTTTTTATCTGCCAGTCCCAACTGACCAAGGGGTGGATATGGCCAAATCAAAGTCCTAATCTCGTATAGACGAGATTACAAACATAATCCAGTATCTATTTTTGGAAGTCATAACCATATCAAACTGCTACAGGGTGTCAAACTGGTCAACAAATCATTAGAATATGGTGTCTAAGTCACATACTAGGGACTAGCACAGGTCAAGATGTCCAAACTCCCATCCTCATCGGTGCTCACTCATAAGAAGGGAAACAGAAGTAGCCACCTGGTAACAGACAGATAAGAACAAAGACATAAAATGGGTATTCCCATCACTGGAGAGAAAAAAGAAGAGAGACTTGACTAGGTATTTACACCAGAGAAATGGAAACATATGTCCACACAAAGACCTATATTGGAATGTTCATGGCAACTCTACGCAATAGCCAAAAATTGCAAACAACCCAAATCTCCGTTAACTGGTGAATGAATAAACAAATTATGGTATATGCATACAGTAGACTACATAGCAATAAAAATAATAAACTGGAATGGAGGTGGCTCAAGTGATTAAACACCTCCCTCCCACATTGGAGGTCCTGGGTTCATTCCTGGTGCCTCCTAAAGAAACAAGGAAGACAGACACAGTAAGTGCAAACAACGAGGGGGAGGGAGGGAGGAAGGATGGGTGGGAGGAGGAAAGGAATAAAATCTTTAAAATAAATAAATAAATTCCTGATACACACAACACATAAGAAACTTAAAAGCATTGTGCTAAATGAAAGAAGCCAGTAACAAAAAGAGTACATATTGTATGATTCCATCTACATGACATTCTAGAAAAGACAAAACTCTAGTGTCAGAAAGCAGATTCGCTGTTGCCAGGGGATAGGGGCAAGTGTGGGAACAGACTGAATAGAGGCACAAAGGAACTTTTAGGGGATGATTGAAATGTTCTATATTTTGATTGTGGTTGTTGCTACATGAGTGTAGATTTATGCCAAAACTCACTTAGTTGTACACTTAAAATAAGGTAAATTTTATCATATATAAATTTAAAAATACATTTAAATGAGAGATTGAGGTCATGCAGTACCATCTGAGATGTGCCAGGCTCTGAAGCTAGAAATGAAAGTTGTTCATATCTGCCTTTCCCTTCCCTCCCCTCCCTTCTCTTCCCCTTCCCTTCCCTTCCTTTCGCTTCCCTTTCTTCCCTCCCTCCCTCCCTTCTTTCCTTTCTTCTCCTTCTCTCCTAAAAGTCTGCTATCTCCCTTTCCAAGCCAAGTCTAGGAAACAGGCCCCTGAACTCCAAGCATTTCCAGCGCTGCCATTACAAATGAATGGAAATGATCAGAGATCTGCGCAGACTCTTCAGAGGCAGATTTTCTGCAAAGCAGGCCAGCGACCACAGAGAAGACTGGCAAGCCTGCAAGGCCCTTTCACTGGGCCCCTCTGAGGCTTAGGCCTCCCAGGTAGGAAGTATGTATACATTAGATGAAAAAGAGGAAGCACCTCTCCATGAATTACTTGGTCTTGTGAGGGAGGGAGGTCATTTGTTTCTATTCAAGAAAAATGTTGTGTCTTCATTATCCTTGAATTGTTCTCTCCAAAACATATGGGGCTGGGGGTAGCCAGGAGATGCTAGAGCAGGGGGTAGAGGGAGGGAGAGAGACTGGGGGAGCAAACACTTTACTATTCTAAGGTAACAAGAGATGAAATAATAACAAAGGATGGTGACAAGGAAGGAACCCTTTACCCAACCTGTTCCCACATGGCATTCTCACTGGAAGAGAAGTGAACAAAGAGGCTAACATGGCAGGGGGCAGCAGGAATGAGTACAGAACATGAGATGGGCATAGCTTCCTCCTCCAGGCCTGCAGGAAACCCATGGCAGCTGGAACATCCATCTGCTACTCTCCACCACTCACAGGAAGAGGAGGGGATGATGGTGACCCAACTGCCCCCTGCTCAGATGCCACACCAGTAAGTGAGCAGCAGGGCCTACCTGCCTGGGAGAAAGCCATATCAGGGTCATCAAAAGCCAATCTTGGACAAACCCTTCATAGCAATAGAGAATTTTAAAGGCCCTCAGCCAAGGTGCATGGAAGTTGAGTTCAGCCAAATGCAACCTAGCCACATGGGCACTGGGAGGGGTCCTGGGGATGCCAGCTGTCATCAAAGTCCTATTTGCTAGCAGCTGAGAGAACTGGTCTTGAAGAATTGGATGCTTCAAATTTTTTCCCAAAAGGTAATTGGTCTGTAGGATTTAAGGCCTGTAATTCAATAACAAATTAAGAATGAAGAGATGAGGGCAGTTTGAAGGTAGAATTCTAGCCCAAGACAGGAAAATATGGGTATCCTTAAAACAAAAGGTGAGTAATTCTGACCTAGTTCTTAGTAACTGAAAGGAAAGAGACAATCTCTATTCCTAACTCATTCTGTCCCAGGTTTGGAAAAAGCCACATACAGGAGAAATGTCCTTCCAGAGGAGGATAGCCAATATCTAGAATTGGATCAGTTAAAAATCCATCAGTTCAGAACAACCAGCAAGATGGCAGCGGAGTAAGGAGCTCCTAGAGTCAGCTCCTGCTACAGGGCAGTTAGCAAACACCCAGAGCTCTCTGGAGCTAGCTGAAGCACCTGTCTGGGGGCTCTAGGAAACCAGAAGAGCATCCTGCAATGTCTTTGAAGGGCAGAGGAGACTGCCCATCTGCAGAGAAGACTTATAAGTAGAGCACTCCACGCCACGGAGGCCGGTGCCCATCCTCCACTGGAGGCACAAGCCACCTCGGGATCTGTTCCGTGGCTGGAATTGAAAGCTCCACTTCCCCAAAACGGGGGAGGAAGAGACAGTTGGGCACCAATTTCAGCTACTGATGAGGAAATTCAGTGGGCTACAGTATAATCCTGAGAAAAGCTAAAGCTTCAGACTGTCCAAGGCAGAAAGAGGCTAGGAGTCGCCATCTTAACTCCACGCCTGGCATGAGGGGAAGCGGGGCAGACTGAAAAATCCCAGCGCTGGTAAGAACTGGCTTCTTCCCATCCAGATGAGATTGCAGGTCTAGCCTAGGCCCTAGTGCCACCTCCAGCAGGGAGGAAGCTGTGGGGACCTGCACCAGCTTCTCCAGGAAATTACCGGCCAAGCCATGGAGGCTGGTGATTATCCTACTCTGATGGCGCAAGCCGCCCCAGGAGCTGTACGGTGACAGGAATTGGAAGCTCCATTTCCCAGAAACAGGGGAGGAGGAGAGGGTTGGCTGCCAATTTCGGCTACTGATTGGTAGACTTGGCTGGCTAAGAGATAACCCTGGAAACAGTGGGGTGTGAACCAGCCCAAGTCAGAAGAGGCCAGTAGCCACCATTCTGACTCTGCCCCCAGCCTGAGGGGAAGAGGGGCTGATTGAAACGCTCAGTGTCGGCAGGAACCAGTTTCTTTCACGCAGATCAGCCTGCAGCCTGCCTAGGCTTCAACCCTGCCTATGGAGGGTAGAAGGCTGAGGAGCCCTGCACCAGCCTATACTGGCAACTGCAGGTAACTTTGGCTGCCATAGACTGAAAATCAGAAGTCTACCAGGGCAACTGTGGTCATCTTAAGACCCACACTGCAGAGATTGCTGCCCACACCTGCAGCTCCATCCCTGCCCCAGGCAAGGGAGAAAAGGATGTGAAGCTTCATCAGTCTCTCTGGGCAACTACAGTCTAGGCCTGTACATGGATTATTCCACACAATTGAGACTCTGTCCCTACCCCTGGCAAAGGAGAAAGTTGGAAGAAGCTTCACTGGTCCCTGGTGCAATGAGAGCAGCTTGAGCCTCCACAACTTACAGCACCAACTACATGCTTTGCTCCTACTGCACAACCAGCAAGAGAGAAAGGATAGGAAGCCCTAAACTAAAGAGAAAAACTGCACCCAGAAAAAATACTCCAGTAAACCAGATGCCAAGACACCAACAAAAAATTACAATCCACACCAAGAAACAGGAAGATATGGCCCAGTTAAAGGAACAAGATAAGCCTCCAGATGACATAAAGGAGTTGAGACAACTAATTATAGATGTTCAAGCAAATCTCCTTAATAAATTCAATGAGATGGCTAAAGAGATTAAGGATATTAAAAAGACATTGGATGAGCACAAAGAAGAATTTGAAAGCATATATAGAAAAATAGCAGATCTTATGGGAATGAAAGGTGCAATCAATGAAATTTAAAAAACACTGGAATCATATAATAGCAGATTTGAGGAGGCAGAAGAAAGGATTGGCGAGCTTGAAGAAATGGCCTCTGAAAGTGAACATACAAAAGAAGAGATGAAGAAAGGAATGGAAAAAAATTGAACAAGGTCTCAGGGAACTAAATGACAGCAAAAGATGTGCAAACATACGTGTCATGGGTGTCCCAGAAGGAGAAGAGAAGGGAAAAGAGGCAGAAGGAATATTTAAAGAAATAATGGTAGAAAATTTCCCAACCCTATTGAAGGACACAGATATCCCTGTCCAAGAAGCACAAAGTACTCCCACTCAAAAAAATCCAAATAGACCAACTCTAAGACACATACTCATCAGAATGTCAAAGGCCAAAGACAAAGAGAGAATTCTGAGAGCAGCAAGAAAAAAGCAATGCATAACATATAAGGGATACCCAATAAGATTAAGTGCTTATTTCTCACCAGAAACCATGGGGCAAGAAGACAGTGATCTGATATATTTAAGATACTACAAGAGAAAAACTTCCAGCCAAGAATCTTATATCCAGCAAGACTGTCTTTCAAAAATGAGGGTGAAATTAGAATATTCACAGATAAACAGAAACTGAGAGAATTTCTAAGCAAGATACCAGAATTTCAGGAAATACTAAAGTGTGTGCTAGAGCCTGAAAAGACAAGACAGGAAAGAGAGGCCAGGGAGAGAGTGTAGAAATGAAGATTATATCAATAAAAGTAACTAAAAGTGTCAAAAGAGTGGTGAAAATAAAATATGACAGATAAAACTCAAATAGTCAGGAATAAACTTAACCAATGATGTAAAGCACTTGTATTTAGAAAACTGCAATCAATGTTAAAACAAATAAAAAAACTCTAACCCCCTAAATAACTGGAAGAACATTCCATGCTCAGGGATTGGAAGACTAAATATCATTAAGATGCCAATTCTACTCAAATTGATATACAGATTCAATGCAATCCCAATAAAAATAACACCAGCATTAAAGAAAAAATTGAAATCACGATCATTAAATTTATTTGGAAGGGTAAGGAGTCCTGAATAGCCAGAAACACCATAAAAAGGAAATGTGAACCCTCATCTCCAGACTTTAAATCATAATACCTACCTATAGTGGTAAAAACAACATGGTACTGGCATAAAGACAGACACAATAGACCAATGGAACCAAATTTGTGGCTCAGAATCAGACCCTCAGAAGTACGGTCAAGTGATTGTTGACTAGCCTGTCAAACTCACACAGCTCAGGCAGAACAATCCATTCGACAAATGGTGCTGAAAAAATTGGACATCCATAGCTGAAAGAAGGAAAGAGGACCCCTATCTCACACCTTATCCAAAAATTAACTCAAAATGGATCAAAAAACTAAAAATAAAAGCAAGAACCATAAAACTTCTAGAAGAAGTTATTGGAAAATATCTTCAAGACCTGGTGGTAGGTGGTGGATTCTTGAAGGAGATAGGAGAAGGACTGAGTGGACTACTGATGTTTAATGTATGTAGACATTTTAATTAGCTGTACTGTAAAAGTGTGGAAATGTATAGAGTGGATTGTAACACACAGTGAGTAACAGCTAGCTTATAACTGGGGATGTGACTGAAAATGGTAGTCTAAGTATGTAAATGCCAATTGACGGAATGCTTGAGAATAATCTAAGAACTGGATAGCACAGTAAAACAAGAGGTGGGTGAGAATTGTGGTTGACGGTACAGATGCAAGAGTGTCCTTTGTTAGCTAGAACAAATGTATATCACTACTGCAGGGTAATGGGAATGTGGAGAAGCATGGGAAAAATACAGCTGGAGTGACCTATGCACTGTGGTTAGTAGTAATAATATAATATTCTTGCATCTATGCAAAAGATATACTGTGTTAATACTGAGGTAGTATGGAAAAAGTGAGCCAAATGTACACTATGGACATGGTAATGATCAGATGATATTATTTGTAGCAAATAACAAACCACATTGTGGTGTGTTGATGGAGGGGTGTTGTTTGGGAATTCTGCACATGTGCGCGATTGTTTTATAACTTTCTAACTTCTGTCATAAAAAAATATATTTAAAAAGTAATAATAGGGTGGGTTGGGGGAAAAACACACCAAATGTAAGATAAGGACTATGATTAGTAGTAAGATTTTGACAGTGTTCTTTCATAGTTTGTAACAAACGTCTCATAACAATGCAAGGTGTTGGTGGAGGGTTGATGTATGGGACTCCTTTATAATGTTATGCATGTTTGCTTTGTAAGTTCACAACTTTTACTATACACTTAATTGTTTATGTATGTTCATATATAAATGATATAAGGATAATAACAATCGGATTGGCTAGGGGAAAACTACATTGTTTAATAGCAATATTTTGACAATGCTTTTTAATCTTTAGTTAAAAAAGTTTAAAAACAATGCAAGTTATTGGTGGTATGGTGAGATGTTATATATGTTTGTTTGATGTTATATACGTTTGTTTTTAAGTTCACAACTATTATATACGTATTGTTTATGTATGTTTATGTATGAGTGATATATTTCAATAAATTTTTTTAAAAAAGAAAAAAAAAATCCATCAGTTCTTTCAAGTTACCAAGAAAGAATTAACTCCCTCGTACCTGATGGACTTACACATTTAAAGGTTAAGCGATGAGTCCTCTGCTCAATATTACTCACTTCTACTCTGTTAAGATTTTTGTTGGCAGTTATAAAACATCTATACCCTACCAGCAATTGGTCTTCTATCTTAGCCTAGAAAGAATCTGTGTAAGTTCCATTCCTAAGAACATACCACCACATCTATTGAATAAATCATGAAACAGATGATCATAATACCTATGTGCAGGGAAACGGACTTTGGCCCAGTGGTTAGGGCGTCCGTCTACCACATGGGAGGTCCGGGGTTCAAACCCCGGGCCTCCTTGACCCGTGTGCAGCTGGCCATGCGCAGTGCTGATGCGCGCAAGGAGTGCCGTGCCACGCAAGGGTGTCCCCTGCGTGGGGGAGCCCCACGCGCAAGGAGTGCGCCCGTGAGGAAAGCCGCCCAGAGTGAAAAGAAAGAGCAGCCTGCCGAGGAATGGCGCCGCCCACACTTCCCGTGCCGCTGACGACAACAGAAGCGGACAAAGAAACAAGACACAGCAAATAGACACCAAGAACAGACAACCAGGGGAGGGGGGGAATTTAAATAAATAAATAAATCTTAAAAAAAAAAAAATACCTATGTGCAGATATATACATCCTGCCATAAGACTCAGCATAGTTTTTCATTGTTAACAAGTATTAGGGCTTACTGCGATATTAAAGAAAACCTACCAAGTTTTATTTCTGGTGGTATGGTGGACTAGGTACAGGGATAACTCTACCGAAAACAACTAAGATACAGTAGATAAAATAGAAAAACATCTTTTTAGATATCTGATGAGCTGGAAGGTTATAAAAAACTATTCCGAGGGCAGAAATGAAGTAAAATCTGAAAGCCAGAATGAGGCCTAAACTCTGAAGCCAGTTTTCAGCTTGAAGACATTTACCAAACAAGGTGATCTTGTACCTCATATTTTATGTCTCACAGCATGAGGGGACAAGGTGAGAATTTCACACAACTAATGAAAGACATAAAACATTAATAGTCCACTAACTATCAAAGAAATTGAATCAGTGCTGAGAACCAGCTCAGCAATAGGTTGGCTCGAAGGGAAGGCGACACAGAACTTACTAAATAAAAGGACAGAGAGAGACACACAAGAGAGGAAATAAAGATGGGACCAGGGGACTCACAGCTTCTGTAACTGAGAGCCTTGACCCTAGCTTCCACATCATATTTCTTTAGGAACTAACAACCAGCTGTTTGTTATTTACAATAATAAGGACTGGGTGCAACATGTACAACAATAAGGAACAGGTCATACAAAGTTCAAACGCCTCATCACGCAAACATTTTTCATGCTGACCAGACAGTGTTCCGTCTAGTCAAGGCCCAGTGTTCCTAAACCCGCACTTTTTGTCTGAGTTATGGAAATGTTTCATCTTCAAACCATGTTCTTACTATTTTCCCACAATAAATCAGAGGTTAAAAGTCTTCAGAGAAGAAATAATTCCAGCCTTATATAACTCTTTCCAAAAACAGATAAAGATGTAACATTCTACAACCCACTTCAGAAATCTAGCATAACCCTGGTACCAATCCCAGGCAAGGATAATATGAGAATGGAAAATTACAGTCTAATACATTCATGAACATAGATGCAAATATTCTAAACAAAATATTAGTAAAATAAAACTAGGAATGTCCAAAAATGAACCATCACAACCAAGTCATATTTATACTATATAAGTAATATTAACATTGAAAACTCAGTTTACTAGACATTAACAAATTAAAGGAAGGAAAAAAATACATAAGTTCTCTCAATAAATGTATAAAAAGTATTTTATAAAGTTCCATGAATTATTAAAAAAGCTTCTTTGCAAACTACAGAAGGATTCTTCCCTATCCTGATAAAGGATATCAAACCCATAAAGAGTAATAAATTTTCTTATAGTAAAGTAGGAACTTCTCTCTCTCCAAAGACACTAAAAAAGAAAATGAAAAACACCGCAAATAGGGAGCATTATTTGCAACACTGAGTAATGGTTAGTCTCCAGCATATATAAAGAACTCCTTCAAGTAAATAAACAAAATGCAAACTACCCAATTTTTAAAATAAAGCAATGGGAACAATTATATACCACAGCTGGGTATAAAAACTGGCTAAGCACATTGGAAATTAATTTTGCATTATTCCAGCAGTATTGTAGATGCTCATAGACTGGGAACAGTAACACTATTCCTATACATATTCCCTGCGTGCTCACCAGGGAACTTGAACTAGAAGGTTCACAGATTTAGAATAGCAAAAAAAACTTGAAGTAAGTGTTCATTGATAATAGAGTAGATATATAAACTGCAACAAAATCACTCAATGAAATATTACAATTCAGCAAAATGAAAAAATTTCAGCTACACAAAACAACATGAATGAATCCAGTAGCAAAACATTTAACAATCAGTTGACACAGACTCTAACCAGCCAGATGGGACCCCAGTCATAGTGCTGGAACTGGGTCCCAAGATCCTCTGCTATGCCAGGAAGGTTGTGCAGGGATGACTTGAATAGATGTCATGGGGACAATGGGCGGTGGGGGGAGCTTAGGAAAGTAATGATTTACCAGCTGACATGGGAATATTTCAGTTGTTTAAACCAGTGCTGCTTTACTGGTATGCATGGACTAAATATGAGCCTAGAAACAAAAGAGTACAAATAGTATAACAGAAATTATACAAAGTTCACAAATGCACAATTAAATAATATGTTGTTTGGGATATGAATATAGGGGAGGGAAATGAAGCAGGCTAGTAAGATAGGGAATCAATAGATGGATGTGGAACCTGGCAGAGTCCATGTGGACATCAGAAACCCCCAAGATGGCTGCTGGAAGACCCTCCCCAAGATTCTGCTATCCAGAACAAAGACTTCTTCTGGGAGCAAGGAAAAGTCCTGGATATTCCCTAGGGACTTTATCGTTGGGCCCTCACAGAGAATTGATGGGTGGGGCGATCAATCAAAACAGCAAACAGCTGGAACCCCTCCCCTGCTATTAGCAAAGGGGTGGAATAATTAATAGCTCACAAGGCAAACCGTGAGACCCAAGCCCTGCACACACGCCACTCTCTTGCCTCTGGACCCTTTCTTGCCCTCTCCTCTCTGCTCTTGCCATTTTTTCTCTCCCATGTGGCCATGCAAGTAAACCTGGGAATTTATAACCTATAATGGGGAATTGTAGTCTGTAAAACATGGGGAAAATGCATTTTCCAGAAAATGGTTATCCCCGAGAAGGGAGGAGATGGGATATCTTAATTTGCCAAAGGGCTGCTGATGCAAAGTACCAGAAGTGAGTTGGTTTTTATAATGGAGATTTTATTTAGCTGAAAGCTTACAATTCCAAGTCATGAAATGTCCAAGTTAAAGCACCATCAGAGATGCTTTCTCACAAAAGTGATCTGGTGTCCTGCATCCTGCAACATGGTGGAGACAGTGGCTGATATCTGCCAAGGTCTCTGCCTTCCCCTCTAGAATCTGCCATCTCCCAAGCTCAGCTGTGGGCAATCAGGCTTAGGGTTTGTTTCTTTCCGGGCCTCCTCTCTCTGGCTCGACTGGTTTCAGCTGTGGGCTATCATGCATCCATCTCTTTAGGCCAGAGCTGCTCTGTGGGCCCTAGCTCCTGGCGGCTTGTGCTTAAGCTTTGGCTGCTAGTGATTCTTGAGCCCTCTCTCACATGGCAGGATAAAAAAATGGCAACTGGCTTTCTCTGTGTCTCTCTCTGTATCTCAGTTTACACAAAACTTCAGTAAGAAGGTGGAAATTCTACTTGAGCCAGCCTCACTGACATCGTCCAATCAAAAGTGCCCCATGCTCACAGACAAGGATTAGTTCAAGAACATAATTTTTCTTTTTGAGATTCATAAAATAACTTTAAACTGTCACAGAGAAGTATACAGGCAACTTCAAAGGTAAGAGTAGCATTCTTTTTCTTAAATTGACTGGTGAGAACATAAGTGTTGGTCATATTACTACTCTTTGTACTTTTACATATAGTTCATAATATTCTTTTGTATCTAGTAGATATTTTATTAGATTTATTTTTAAAAGAAGGTCATAAAGGAAATTTAATAAGAAATCCTCACATCAAATTGAGGTTCCTGCCAAATCTTTTCTAGCTGCTGGACAAGATGATCTCAACTGTAATTGGTCAAGCTCTTAAACCCACTTAAAATTCTAAGCACTGCTCTGCAAATCACTCCAGAAACATTCTTACAAGTATCTCTCCAGTGAGGTGCATCAAGGCCCAACCTCCAGAGTGCATTCTGCTCAGCCTCCTTTATTTAATTTAATCATAATCAGAGTGATTTTTTAAAAATCTCCTAGAGCTTTTTCAAATTTTGAAATCTTTAAAATGAGGGCATGGAGCAAATGGCTTCACTTTTTCCCTTGCCTAGATTTCAATGGTGACACTATCCTTTTAAGTTCTTTATCATATACTTCAGTTGTGTGATACCCCAATTTCCTGCTGACAGTTGGGGGAAATTTCTAACACTATATTAGATGTGTATTGAGGGCCAGGGAAGAAGGGGTAAGTGGGAAGTAGGGGTGGAGGTGCTGGCACACATGTACAATTTTTCTTAGAACCACAGCACTGCTTGGCATTTGTAGTTTCAACATCCATTTCTTCAATCATTTGTGAACAACCCCCAACAGCCACATCACATGGCAATTTGTCCTTTCTCTGAAGCACAAATGTGAACTGTGTATTGCAAAGCAGAGTATAAGATCAAGTTATTTAGCTAGAAAGGAAACCTTGTCAAACACCCAGCATCCCAATCCCATCGCACTATGGGGTAAACAGAAACTCTCTTGAAGGGAGAGAAACTTTAATTTTTGAATGCAAGTTAAAAAGGTACAAATGATTGGTGGCCTATGAGAAAGCACAGGACCCTCTCCTCTCTGGACTGAAACAAGATTCAGAAGGAATTTAAGAGCCTATGCAAATATTTCTGCATTTGCAAATTTGGGGATAAGTCAAGGGGTTAAGATCTATCCTTTGAAAATGTCAAGGGTCTACTGTTCTGAACCTTGACTTCAGAACAAGGCTTCAAAATTCTCCTTCTATTGAAATTAAATCCATTCCTTTTTATCAGAGCTCCTCTGATCTTAAGATAGCTTCAGCATCTAAGCTTCAGTTTCAGATGTGCCTGGAAGTCCGAGGAATGACTGAACAGACTAACTCTGTGACGGAGCCTCAGCTGAGCATATCCTGTATTTAAAGTACTGCTTTTATTTTTTTCCATCTCTTTCTACTCTCTGTCAGCTTTTTCTCTGGATCCCAGTCATGTATACCACTACTTATTTTTCAAATTGTGGTGACCCTGAACCCCAATTCAAGGGACTATGGGTGCTCAAAGAGTTCTCCAAGATTCCTGAGGCTAAATTCCCTATGCTTCCCCATGGCTTCACTCCCCAAATCTGAGGGGCATTCTCAGTTTATTCCCACAGCACATCTAGTCCCTTCTCTTTCCACAAGAATTCCAGCCATACCTGGCATTTTGTAATGCTCAGTAATGAAAAGAAGATTCACATCACTCTTGTCTACCCCATAACTTCCAGCCCTCCTGTCCTGTCCCCAAGCACACATTCCTAAATGTGAGCCTCCTGAAGGGACAGCCTTAGGAAGGTGTGTGGTCAGTCAACTACCACCAACTCTCCTTCCTGAGATTTAAGGAAGTACCCTAATGGCCTCAGTATCCCTGTGCTTAAACCCATGGAATTTTTGGACATTCTGTGCATTGCTCATCCTATTCAATGACCTGTTGTTGACAGTTCTTTTAGCAATTTCAAGAATTTCTTCAAATAGATTACCTAAACACGGATGTTATGTACATCTAGAAACTGAGCAGTACTCTTCGATAACTTTTAATTTGATCTTCACAATTTCCACATATGCACTGAATTTTTAAATGCTCCTTAAAAATAGTCAGCATTCATTTTCCTCTACTCTTGTTTTCCTCTTGCCTTCCTTGGGAGCAAATTGTAACCGAGCAAAACAACAGAGCTTAGCACTGTTCCTGTAACTCAGGCATCCTGGCAGTTTTGAGCATATTGTCTGAATTGAATAAGCGCTATTGCTTAGCATGAGGATGTTGCCATGACATCTTGAACTCATTTTTTTCTGACAGAACAGCACACTCATAATGGTGAGTCTGCATTTCTTCCACTGATGTAAGAAACATGCCATTAGATTCAACCTCTCCTGCTCTGATATTTTCCATCATTGGGTCTCTTCCAACTCCAGCATTAACCGTCACCAAGGTGGAGGGCGCTAAGTGTGTCTTCCTGTCACGCTGACAGGCTAAGGTTTCCATTTTTCTTCCTTAATATTTTCCAAAGCATCAAATGCTAGAACATAAACACTACTAGTAACAACATAATAGTTTCCTGCTAAATTTCAACAAAAGATAATAAAGTTCTCAATTAAGTTCAACTAGAGGACTTTATCATTGTAATATAATTTTGATCAGTAAGTCCTAGCTATCCAGGAAAACTTTAGGGTTCTGTTATTCTAGATAGCAGTTTTTCCTTTAAGTATTGTGCTAAAAAATCATCGAGGTGTACCGCAAATTCTTATGCCTTCTTAAATGGACACATACACACTAAATACTTACATTAGATAGTCCTAGAATTCTGTGCTTTGAATTCCTGTGCCTGTTTATGTATTTCTATTTTTTAAAATTTTTCTATTTTTTGCACTGCTTTTACTTCTTACTGATGCTTGATAAAAGAACTTTAATAACCCCTGCACAGTATTTTTATCAATTTCTTCCATTTGCTAGGTGGATTTAACAAACTAATAACCAAGACTCTTAGAACTTTATGTAAATGAAGAGTTCTGAAATAGGGACTGAAATTTTCTCAGATGATCAAATCATAGGAACTGTAGCTCATGGATTTACGATATCTCTGTTGGCTTACCTCTTAGGTCCTAACTGGATAAGTGAAATTGTATAAATGTGAGTTCCAGACTGTTGTGCCTTAATATGCATCAGCTACAGACCATATGTTACTTTTCAGCCTCTCATTTTGTTCTCAAGATATTCAGCAGGCTTGGAGAGGCTATAACGGTTATTCTTACTTTACAGGTGAAGAACAAATCCACCAAAGGCTCTGACCAAGGCTGGCGTGCAATGCCAGTGTTCTAGGTGCCTGTTCAGTTAGCCAGTGTTTCTTACCCTGCCTTCTTCCCAGTATGTTTGTAGACTTGGAAACATGCTTTAGCAGCTCAGAGAATGGGATTAAGAACAACATGTCAGGGCTGCTCAATGGGCAGTGTGGAGGGCAGAAAAGAACCTGAAGGACATCAGGAACTCAAAGTGCAAGAAGGAAGAGACAAGGTAAAAGCCACAAGTTGTCACACTACTTTCTTAACATTATCTTATTATCTTCCATCAAACTCGGCCCTGAAATCTGCCAGGACTTAAAGACCAAATGTGTCTTCTTCTTCCCTGTAACTTTCAACCACTAAAATGTCTTGGTGGTTCACTTGGCAAGGTGCCAGTGGCCGTACATACTTCTACATTTCTCCTTGAAGGGTGGCTGCCACTAAAATACAATGGACAGAGACAGTTCAACGATAATGCCACTTGAACACATCTTGATCCGCTGCCACTGAGTACACATTAGTAGTTGGTCCTTAAAGCAAAGCTCCTGGGATGTCAAAGGCAAAAAAAATCAATCTTAGCCTTCAGAGGCCAGATCTTGCCACCCAATTAACAAGTTCTGCCCAGCAGCCCTAGGCTGTGGCACTAAGGGGCGTGACAAGAGGACCTCCATGTTAATTTGCATCCTATGGGTGCCTCAACTAAACTGATAAGTGGGAAGGAAGAAGAAAGAGCTGTCACACACGCCTTCCCCTTCTCCCTGCAGATAACTTGGCGGGACAGCTGTTTGTACCTTGCAAAAACTCCCACAATATTTTAATGCAAGAATATTAAGGGTCTCCAGCCACTCCAAGTGCTCAGGACTTTGAAGAGCAGATGTCAAACTGATAGCCAGCATCCAAAGTCTGCTCTTGGGCCCTACGCTACAGCGCAACCCCAGAGCAACACTGAAACCCTAATGCACAGAAACTTCCCCACACTTGGACTGCTCAGCAGGAAGCCTGAAGAACAGCTAGGACCTAGAGCAGGCGAGCCTGGGAGGTCACGCTGGATTCAGGATTCTCATTCTGGGCTGAATTAGGAAACTGGGAGCCCTACAAGGGTGATTCCAACCTTCTCAAGAGCCCAAGTTGGGTGAAGTTAGCAAAAGAGAGTTCAGACTAGAAATAAGTGGCTGAAAGGGATTTGGAAGGGTCATCAGGTCAACACCAACTCAAAACCAGCACCACCCTCTCCTCAGTGAAACAGCTGGTCTTTCCCCTGTGTTCTTCACATCCAAGCTGTTCAAATGACTCCCCCTCTTCCCCAAACTCCCTGCCTCCAGCACGTACATACAAAGATATGAGGACGTGACAAACAACTGGGGGACCCAGCTTCTTCATTCCAGGGGCTTATCCAGAACTGGGAAATGGTGGGGAGCTGCTTGGGCCCGTGTGCTGGTCATTAGTTGAGGTTTACATAATCACACAAACAAGGTCTGGAGAATATTTCCAGAGTTCAGAGCACACCTCATTCTCCACCCCCGTCCCCACCCCCACCCCATCGATGCCCAGAACACAAGCCAGTTTTACCAAAACTGAAGTACTCCACGTGCCTGGGGGAGGCGCCTGGCTGCTGCCCTTACAAATGCCAAGGACTGCCAGAAAAACCAGAGTGTGCAGCAGAAAGAGGATCAAGGTGCTGCTGGCACTCTGGCCAGGCCCCCGCAGCCCCTCTTGCCTGCCACCACTGCCAGCAAAGTTCAAGGAAGGGCCCAGCCCCAGGAGTCCTGGTCTGCAAGCGCCCGAACCAGCCGCAGTAAACTCAAACAACGACTGGCCCCTGAGTTCGCTCCACCAAATCATCCGTCCGTGTCTACGTGTGTTAAAGTGGTCCATACATTTAGGATTCCCCAGACAGACCCTGCCATCTCATCAGGGGCCATTCTCATTTCAAAAGATGGTAAAATGTGTGGCTTGACTTGGAAGGGTCACTTGCTTTACTAGGGGTAAGGCAAGAATCCCCAAGAGGAGTTTGGTTCTGGGGGGGGGGCGGGGCAGGAAGGGTGATTTTGCCGTAGGCACATATTAGGGGGCAGGGATTAAGCGGCTGTAGAAGGAAATATTCCCCTTCTGTCTCGGCACCCAGCATCATACGAATCTCATCCTCAACCAACCAGGCAACGGTTACCACTCGAGCTCGCCGGAACCAGCCCCAAGCAGCAGCCAGGGCGGCAGAAGAAAATGCAGGTGCTGCCAGGACGCGATCACTTGCCCAGCAGCTGAGGCTCATTAGCGAGCCGCGTCGACAGCGCGCGGCGGCCGCGCCGAGGCAGAGGCGCGCACAGGGTTACAGCCCCGCCGGGGTTGACGCGGCGGAGGTGACTGGAGGCGCGCGCCGCTTCCCGGCCCCAGGCCGAGCGCCGAGCTCAGTCCACCGAGGGGACCCGGCCCCTGCGCGACCGCCCATCCCGGGCGGGCCCGCGGAGCAGGTCCGCTCCTCTGCAACCTGACACCTTGCCTAAGGAAGGCAACAACAAAATGGAATCGCTGTGCGCTATTCCAGGTTCCCGTGGCGGCAGTAGGCAAAAAAAAAAAAAAAAAAAAAAGGCAATAAATAAAATAAAGCGAAAGGAATCCATCCGCCGAATAAAAATCCAGAGTCCCTACCTTCTGTCTTGGGATGGAAAACTGGTCCTGTGTTCTCTGACCCACGGATCCAGCCCCTTCTTCATGAATTATTCCGGTCAGTCAGGATTTTGTGCATTTTTTCATTAACACCTGTTTCAAGTAAGGGGTAGAGACCTTATTGAAAGAATTTTCTTTAAAAAATAACCTGTGCATACATGTGTCCGTGCAGATGGGCATGCGTGCTTGTATACACACACATGCACGCTGACTATACATGTAGATTGAAGCACCAAACTAGGCAGTTGGATAATGGGAGAGTCGGCTGGTTGTGAGCATGCTCGCGCCGGGAACAGATCCACCCTCTGTTATTCCCCTGAATAAATATAAATCACGATCAGAAACCCAAACAGAAGCATCCCTCTTGAATTCCTGCTGCTGTAAAGCACGGAATAAATTCAGCCTGCAGACACAGAATCTAATCAGCAGCTGTTTTCTGAATCCAGAGCCAACCCATCCATGCCTCTCTTGTCGGTTCCACTATGGGTCCAAGGCCTTTCTTGAAAGGGGTTTTAACCTTTTAAAGATACAGTACACCAATTATCACTTCTGAACAGCTATCGCTCCAGTGCCTAAAACACAGGTCAGGCTTGCACGTAGTGGTAATGATTTTATTTGCCTGTAAAAATATGATGAACATATATAATGGAGAGAGAATGCAAAGCATAAAACCAGGCATACATTTATTGCAGTGATGAGATTTTCAGTGACTAAGCATGTTATGTAAACACTCGGCTCCTTTACTTCCAAACACTCATATTCATGGGGTCAAACAATGCAGGCGCCTTCTGCCACCCCTCACCAGCCCCTACCTGCTGATAAAGGACCAGGAAACTTACAGAAAGGCAGAAGGAAGTGGGGATCCCTGTCACCGCAGAGTTATCACTGGGCGCTCCTTGCCCTGTCCTGCCCTCCAGGCTCAGCTATCCTGTCTTCAAACCAAAGAATAGTTCTGGCACTACTTCTACACTGTAATGTAATTTAGGACCAGATCTTGTTTCCCACATTTTCTCCCCAACCAAAATCAAAACAACCACCCGAACCTTTAGAGTCTTTAGGATTCACACTAGGCCCTTCTTCAAGATTTTGTTGACAAGAAGGGTGTTATGTTTTGTTTCAGTTAACCTTTTTAAGGCTAGCTAGGTAGAACATGTAGAAAAATAGAGCTGGGGTGGGGGGGAGATAAATAACCTCTGACCCAAACTGCAAAAGAAAAAATATATTCCCCAATTAGCTGAGCCACCCAGATGATATTTATTCGAATTTTGTCTTGGTTTTTAAAGAGGTGGGACTGAGAAGAAACAAAAACTCCTAACCTTATTTATGTTTGGAAGGAAGGCAAGAAATGCCTTTTACAGATTCTTTTTCCCCGCAGGAGCCCCAGAGCTTCAGAAAGGTGGGGCGGGTTTCCTGGGTCCCTGCTGAGCAGCAGCAGCTTACTTGAGGAGCAACACTAGCATTTCCTACCCCACTGCCCCGGGGCAGGCTCCTCTCACCCTAGCATCACGGCCCTTTCCTTCCCTCGTCTAGGCCTGTCAGGCAAACCACGGAAACCAAGGGATGCACTGTCACCCTCCCACTTCATCGCAGGCGCTGCCTCCTCCCCCCTTCTCTCTCTCTGCTCTCTCTCTCACGCGCGCGCACACACACACACAAACACATACACACTCCCTTCCCTCCCGCCTTCCAGGGCTCTTTACCAGAAAATTATCATATTTCATGTGTCATTGCTTTAGCTAGCTGGGCCTGTCACGGATTGGCTGGGCACAGGCAGTCGGAAATGTCACCAGTCACACCGCTTGGGAGCTGGCTCTCCCGTGGCCAAAACAGCCCTGAGCCTGGGAGGCTCTGTGACAAGGATCAGACCTACCACAGGGAACCTGTCACTCCTCTCTGCCTCCGCCCAAGGTCTTCTCCCTGCTTTCCTCTCTCTACCAAGCACTGGGGGAGGAGAATGCAAGGAGGGGATGTGGAGGAAGTCTCCAGCTATGCTCATACCTAGAGATACCTCCAATTGCAGTAAGAGAAGGAGCTGCCAAAAGTCCTATTTTTTCCTAGCATATTTGAGAAGAAACTAAAGATGCCTCCATTAGATTTTAAAGCTATGAAGAAAGTAAATTTCTGACAAAAACATTCTCTCCTCACACTAAAAATAAAAAATATATATATATATGGTTGTGAAAACGAGATTTTTTTTACCTGCGGGAGTTTGTCTGCTGTTGCTGTTTATTCCCCATCTAGCATTATGAGCACTAAAGTATGACCGTGATATCCCAAGGCTGTCAGGGAACCTAGAAGGTGATTTGGTCCCTCTCCTTCTGCTTACACAGAACAGCTCTTAGTATTCCAGTTACTCACCAGAAAAGGAGGCTTCGTAACCTGGCTTTGCAATACATTATGCTGCTGCACAACTTTATAAGAGCTATACAATCTGTGTAGTGGCCAACCCAAATACTTTGGTTATGATTTAAGCTTATTTCATTTTGCCATAGCTTTAGCAGGTTGAATGTGACTTACCTTTTTTTTTTTAAGATTTCTCTCCCCTTCCCCCGCACCCCCCACCCCCACAGCTGTCTGCTCTCTGTGTCCATTCGCTGTGTATTCTTCTGCGTCCACTTGTATTCTCAACAGGCAGCACCGGGGATCTGTGTCTCTTTTTGTTGCGTCATCTTGCTGCGTTAGCTCTCCATGTATGAGGCTCCACTCCTCAGCGGGCTGAGCTTTTTTCACGTGGGGCCGCTCTCCTAGAGGGGCACAGACCTTGCGCATGGGGCGCCCCCATGTAGGGGTGCCCCTGTGTGGCACGGTCCTCCTTGTGCGCAGCAGCACTGCGCGTGGGCCAGCTCACCACACGGGTCAGGAGGCCCTGGGATGGGCCCCTGGACCTTCCATATGGTGGACAGATGCTCTATCAGTTGAGGCACGTCCGCTTCCCATGACTTACCATTTAAGTTTAAGATGCTAGGTCTCACCTCATTCCATTTTCCTAACTAAATTAAACCCCATCTCCCTGAACTTTTTTTCTAAAAACTTTAATTACGCTGCTTTATTCTTTAGACTTCAAAGAAATGCATAGACTCCTGAGTAGATGAGATGGTGAAGTCATTTCTTCCAACCTTCCATAGGATGTTTCAATCTACTCTCTACATCCATACTGTGGTTTGGGGTTTCAAGAATGGTAAAATGGATTTGTACATTTTACCCACTCCCCCCCAAACAAAAACCATTTACATGACCCAAACATCTGTGGCAATGGGAACAAGGGAAAGGGCCCATTCAGACAGGAGGCATTCTGAAGAATATAGAGAAAATAAGAAGTAGATGTGGGGGGGCAGCGGAGCTGTTTAGTGCTGATAGGCTTGTGATTCCATACAAACCCCCTCAGAAGTAAGTATACAGATTTCCAGAAAAGTGCCCTACAAAATCCCAAGCTCACAACATCAAGGACTGAACAAGAGTTGTGGGGCATCTGGTCAGAGGCAAATTGTCCTGCATGGCATTGCAATGATGGATACAGGCCATTATATATTTTGTCATAACCTACAAAATTGTGCGGGATAGAGTATAAACTATAATATAAACTATAGTCCACAGTTAGTAGCAATGCTTAATATGCATTCATCAATTTTAGCAAACATACACACCAATGAAGGTTGTTGTTGATATGGGAAAGTGTGGGAGATGGGGATGGTGGGGCATATGGGAATATATGGGAGTCCCCTATATTTTTTATGTAATATTTATGTAATCTAAAACTTCTTTAAAAATAAAAATTAAAAATTAAAAAAAAGAAAATTAGGAACTAGGCCAGGTTTTTTCCACACAGAATGGCTGGACAAAGAGATTGCTCTACAGCTTCTTTGGAAAATGGGAGGTTTGTTCCTAATATGGGTAGAAGCCAGAGGCTGATTAGGGACAGGATCCCAGCTCACTTTGGGATGTTATAAAGAAACAGATGGGGAAAAAGAGATTTAAATAATCAGATAAAGCATAAGAGGCCCAGAATATTTAATATTAGTCTAATAGAAGTTCCAAAAGGAGACAACAGAGTTAATGAAGGGGAGAAGCAATAATCAAGGAAATAATAGAACATTTCCTTAAGCTCAAGAAACACTTTAAGGCCTTACATCAAACAGGTCTATTGAATGCTGGGCAGCAGAATTACTAAAAGAATACACAATTCTAGATGTAGCCTGATACTCCAAGAGCAAAGAAAAACAACTACAAGCTTCCTGATAGGGGAGGAAAACCAGGCTGCTTAAACGGAAAGAAAATTAGACTGATATAGTTCTCTGCAACACCATGCTAAAAGACAGTGGTATAATGTCCACATAGAAGAGGTGGCATTGGATTGGGAAAAGTGGACATAATGGACAAAGGGTATGGGGAAAGGCAGGAAGAGATGAGAGGTGGAGGCGTCTTCGGGACATGGAGCTGCCCTGGATGGTGCTTCAGAGGTAATCACCGGACATTGTAAATCCTCACAGGGCCCACTTGATGGAATAGAGGAGAGTATGGGCCATGATGTGAACCAATGTATATGAGGTGCAGAGGTGCCCAAAGATGTACTTACCAAATCCAATGGATGTGTCATGATGATGGGAACGAGTGTTGTTGGGGGGGGGGAGAGGGGGGGTGGGGGGGTGGGGTTGAATGGGACCTCACATATATATTTTTAATGTAATATTATTACAAAGTCAATAAAAAATAAAAAAATTAAAAAAAAAAAAAAAAAGACAGTGGTATAATTTTTATAGAATTCTAAGGGAAAATTATTGTAACCCAAGCATTCTACCAGCAGCTGAACTATAATTTCCCTCATATGTGATGACAAGAGAAAGGCATGTGCAAAAGACACAAAAATTAAATCACTCAAATAGCCTATTAAAAAAAAAAAGGTTATGAAAAGTAAAAAGATAACCCAGAGTATTTAATTTGTTAAAAATAAGTTTTGAAAGATAGCCATTAGGTATGTATGTGTATATATAAATAGTTAAACTTTACTATGATTTTAATAATGGAGAGGGATAACTAAACCACTTGAATTTAAAGAAATAGGGTGTTGGCAAGCAGACAACTCCATCTATCTCCTCTCCTTCCCAAATCCACATTAAAATAATAATGAAAGAATTTTTAAGTTGAAATACCCAATGACAAAGAAAACAAGGGATGAAGGATTAGCCAAAAAAATTGGAAAAGAAGAATGTAAGGGGGGCCCTGATTATCAACTAGAAAAATATACTTTAATGCTACTGTAAATAAGACTATATAGCAAAATTAAAGAAACCTACAAAATGGATCGATAGAACTGAATGGAGTCAAAAGCAGATTCAGATATATTGTTGGTTATGTGACAGGTAAGTGATAAAAACTGAATTTAAAATCAGTGTGAGGGGAAGCGGACTTGGCCCAATGGGTAGGGCATCTGCCTACCACATGGGAGTTTCGCAGTTCAAACCCCGGGCCTCCTTGACCCGTGTGGAGCTGGCCCATGCGCAGTGCTGATGCGCTCAAAGAGTGCCCTGTCATGCAGGGGTGTTCGCCACGTAGAGGAGCCCCACGCTCAAGGAGTGCGCCCCATAAAGACAGCCGCCCAGCATGAAAGAAAGTGCAGCCTGCCCAGGAATGGCGCCACACACACGGAGAGCTGACACAACAAAATGACACAGCAAAAGGAAACACAGATTCCAGGTGCCGCTGATAAGGATAGAAGCGGTCACAGAAGAACACACAGCAAATGGACACAGAGAGCAGACAAGGGGTGGGGGAAGGGGAGAGAATAAATAAAAAATAAATCTTTAAAAAATAAAAAAAAATTAAATATAAAAATAAAATCAGTGTGGGAAAGTATGTATTATTCAATGTGTTGGACTATGGCTATCTATTTGAAAAAAATTACTTCTAACTCATACCTTATACAAAATATATTTCATTTAAAAGTACTACCAGGATAACTAGATGTTATGATTGATTGATAAGTGATAGAATACTATAAAGTTTTTTCCCTAATAGTGGAAAGGAAAAAATGTGGTTATCTAGTCTATGCTTAAATATCATACTGGAAGGCTAAATAATGACACATTTCCTCCCTAACCCATGGAACCTGTGACTACTACCTTTATATGGGAAGAGGATGAATATTACCTTACTTGGCAAAAGATGTGTTTACATTATGGATTTGAGATGTGTAGATTATCCTGGTTTATCCGATCTCAAGTACCCTTATAAAGGGGAAGAAGAGGGAGATACCAGAAGAGGAGAAGGCAATGTGATCCCAGAGACAGGGACTGGAGTGATAAGGCCACCGACCAAGTAAAGCTGGCAGCCACTAGAAGCTGCAAGAGATAAGGAACAGATTCTCCCCTAAAGTCTCTGGAGAGAGTAAACCCTTCCCACACCTTGATCTCGGCTCAGTGAAACTAGTTTCTGACTTCTGGCCTCCAGAACTAAAAGAGAATAAATGTGTGTTTTAAGCCAGCAAAGTTGTGGCAATTTGTTACAGCAGCCATAGGAAACTAATTCAACCACTATGATGTGAAATATACCACTTTTTAGGGATTGTAAGTATTATTATTAACAACAACAATACTTACTATGTGTCTAATAGTAAGTGCTAAATTATTTACATATCTAATCTCATCTAATTTGCATGCAAGTAGACAGCAGAGAGTTGTAGTTATTCTAGCTCTACAGCTTAGCATGTGTTCCTGGGCAAGTTATACAACATTTTAATGCTTCTTTTCTCATCTGTGAAATAGAGGTAAGGATGTTCTTACCTAATGGGGTTTTTAAGGATAAACTGAAATCATTTTTGTAAAGTGCTTACAACAGTGCCTGGCAATAAGGACTCCATAACATGATACCTAATAATGAAAAAGTCCTTCCTTATAGTATGCTACAGTCTGTCTCCCAGAGATTCTCCTCACTGATTCTATTCTTCCCTTTGGATACAGACAGAACAAACATCTCCCCTAACCACCTGACTGTCCAAACACCTGAAGCCAAGGATTACATATCAAGATTCTTACGGGGAAACGGACTTGGCTCAGTGGTTAGGGTGTCCGTCTACCACATGGGAGGTCCTCGGTTCAAACCCCCGGCCTCCTTGACCCGGGTGGAGCTGGCCCATGCGCAGTGCTGATGCGCGCAAGGAGTGCCCTGCCAGGCAGGGGTGTCCCCCGCGTAGGGGAGCCCCACGTGCAAGGAGTGCGCCCCATAAGGAGAGCCGCCCAGCCTAGGAATGGCGCCGCACACGCTTCCCGTGCCGCTGACGACAACAGAAGCGGACAAAGAAACAAGACGCAGCAAATAGACACAGAGAACAGACAACCAGGGGAGGGGCGGGGATTAAATAAATAAATAAATAAATCTTAAAAAAAAAAAAACAACTATTGTAACCTCAAGAGGTTATATTTATAAAAAAAAAAAAAAAGATTCTTACCATCTCCAGGCTAATAGTAACCAAATGCCTTCAGTCATTGCTCTCAGGCGTTCATCCAAAGAACTTCCTGGTCACTTCCCTTGAACATATTTTTGGATACCTTAAGATGTGATCCATAGACTCATCACCACCACCTTTGTTTTAAAACAGAAATTGGCAAACTGATGGGCAGCATTACCTGTTTTTGTACAACCTACAAGCTACAATGGTTTTTACATTTTTAAAGGATTATAATAGATTTCTTAGCTAGGAATGTGGCTATCCAGCTAAAGACAACATTTCCTAACTTCCCTTGTAAGAAAATGTGACCAGGAGGCCAAATTTTAGCCAATGCACTCTAAGCGGATGTAACGTGTAATTCTCCTTCCTTTTGCCCTTTCCCATAGGCTGGAATGTGGATCTGGTAGTCAAGTGGATAAGGGGTCGCAGAGCAACAAGAAAGAAAGATCTTGGGTTCCTGGAGCTACCATTGTACTCTGTACAGTGTACCTGTACAGGTACAGGGTACAGTCTGTGAGAAGGAAATACATTGAGCTTATTTAAGTCATTATTTTGGGTCTTTGTGACTGAATTTGTGCCCTCACCAATACAACTGCCAATTTAAACTCCCAAGTACTTTTTATGATTGCAGCAGCTAATCCACACTTCTCTCCCATCCTGCACTCATGCAGTTAGTTTGACAAGACCTTACATTTAGCCCTACTAGGTTTCAATATTGTTAGAATTAATCCATCTTTTCACCCTGATATCTGGGACCCAATTCTATGATCCAAAGTAGCTCCTATTCTTTCTAATTTCATTTAATTCTTGAATAAGCACTTCAGTTGCAGCACTCAAATGAAATACAAGGCTCATAAAAATACCTGATCAAGCGGCGGACTTGGCCCAGTGGTTAGGGCACCCGTCTACCACATGGGAGGTTCGCGGTTCAAACCCCGGGCCTCCTTGACCTGTGCGGAGCTGGCCCATGTACAATGCTGATGCGCGCAAGGAGTTCCGTGCCACACAGGGGTGTCCCCCGCATAGGGGAGCCCCACGCACAAGGAGTGCGCCTCGAAAGGAGAGCCTCCCAGTGCCAAAGAAAGTGCAGCCTGCCTAAGAATGGTGCTGCCCACATGGAGAAATGACACAAGATGAGGCAGCAAAAAGAAACACAGATTCCTGTGCCGCTGACAACAGAAGCAGACAAAGAAAGACACAGCAAATAGACATAGAGAACAGACAACTGGGGTGGGGAGAGAAATAAATAAATAAATAAAAATACCTGATCAATATTAAGTAAAATGTAATGGAGAGTATTGTGACCACAGTTTGTGGAGAAGGGAAATAACACATTAAACTAAGGTCCAAATGAAGGAGAAGGAGGAAAGATGGAGACTAATAGCTATAAAGCACTTATTATAAACCAGGCACTGTGCTGGGAACATCTCCATTGTCATCTCTTTAACTAAATATTTTGTTCATTCATTCATTTGCTTTAAAAGTAGTAATTTCAATTATTTGAAATAGTGACTACAATTACTTCCTTTAGGGGCAGAAAACCAGTATCCATAAACACTGATGAAAACATAGCCCTTGCAAACCTCTCTTTGCCTAACTCCATGTGCACTCGCCCTCTCTCTTGGTCACCTGAAGAACATGTTGCCAGCATTCTTTGAAAGGCTTTGAGTCAAAGGTGAAGATATTTCAAGAATTCTAACTCTAGAATTGAAATAACCACTTCTAGGCCATTGGATAATGTTTTCAGAAACCTCTAAGTTGGGCTATCAGGAGGCAGAAGTGAGAAGTACGTTTGCCTTCTGCAGAGCTGAATGGCAGAAGCTTTGAGTAGTGTCAGATCATATGGGTTCAAATCCTATGAGACCTTGAACCAATTACTTATTCCTTCCCTGACTCTGTTTCTTTATCTGTAAAATAGGGATATGTTATCCTTACCACAACCATCTAAGGCAGATTTTCCTCCTATTTTGCAGATGATGAACATGAGACTTATGTTAAAGGCAAACCACCCAGTAAATATCAGCATGAGGTTTCAACCCTAGGTCCATCTGACTCCCAACCTCGTCCAAAGATAGAGAAGAAAAACATCATGAGTAAAGTAGAAAATAAGTGACCAAATCATGCCACAAAGGGTGGCCTGCCCCCAGAGGGAAGATTAGATGACCTTTTCTGGAAAGCTCAAAATAAATGTGAAATAAGGCCAGTGGTGGTTTTCTTCTAACTTTTTAGGGAAGCTTTCATTGGTTCACTGTTTGAAAAAGCAAAGAGATGGTTCAAGTCCTACTCCCTTACAGTCATTCAGCCTGTTTGGGAACCTTGGTGTGGTGGTTTCTAATACAGAAAAAATCAACCAAGACCAATTTTTGCTTCTGGTTACCTAAAGGTAAATAATTTGGCATCTAAAGACATGCACACACACCAAACAAAAAGTTAAAGCATTGGAAACCCTCTTTCTACCTCCTGTTTACCTAAGATATAAGGAGATCCTTTAGGGACCTCAGCAGGCATATACTCCCCAGTAGAACTGTTTTATGATTGGGAAAAAAATACCTGATCCTGTTTATACCCAGTACCTTAATTGAAATAGTCCTAAACTTAAGACGCAAAAAGGTATGTTAAGAGAACTAAGAAAATACATGTTAAAATCCCTTGAAGTCTGTAGGTCTTAATCGAAGTTGCATATCAGAAACGCTGCAGAGCTTTGGCAAAAATGTAAGTGCTACCAAGTTTCTAGAGGAGAGTCTCAGGCACATGGAGATTTGTAAAGCTCCACAGGTAATTCTGACAATTGTATTACGAACTACAGCTGATTGCAGTTTTAGACAATTTTACTATAAAATTTTACCAGGTTTGAGTACCAACCAAGAAGTGTGATATAGAGATATTATAAGAGATAAGGAGTCTAAAATCACATCCATAGATTCAGAAACAGCTCTACCAATCTATTAAAAGGATAGCACGAACAAAATTGTCTAAACTCAGAATAAGAAGAGGAGTTGAAAGGTCCAGAGATAGGGGCTCTCTAGTATGCTAGAAAGTTGGAAGCAGAGATTGTGCTCACTTCCTGGTGCTTCTTCTCTCAGGTCAGGATGTGGTTTTGCCATGCTGAGTTTGGGTCCAAGAACCAGGAGAATGTGATGTTTGCAAGAATTCCCTTCTAAGGAGGCATCAAGTCAAGGAATAGGTATAGCAAGAAACGGGCTTCTCAGATCCAGCAAGCCCCTACCTGCGCAGCCAGCGACATGACCGTCACATGGCGCCAATGGCTACTCTGGGCACCAGTCAATCCTATGCTGAGACAGACCCCATGGCTCCTGTTCTGCGTGGCCGCCTGGCTTCTTTCTGGTCAGGTTGTGCATCCTGGCTAAATAAACTTGGGGCAGGGGGAGGGGACTCTTCCAACAGCCCATAGCTAACATGAATATGCTCAAAAGAAAAACATGGGAAAAATTAAAAAGTGAATTGTAAAGAGGAAATTTAAAGAACTATAGAAGGAGGATTTGAAATCTCAGTCAGACTGGAAATGAGCTATGACTCGCAAAGATCATGAACAAACACCACAAATTATAGGTAATTTGTTACATTCGCTGGGGGTCAAAAACTCACATGGCTTCAGGGGCCAACCAAATAGCATAAATGTTTGAAGCACCTTGGTATAGGCAAAAGGGAACAGGAGCACTCATGCATTCCCAAAATTCAGTTGTTGTTGTTGTTTTTCTTTTTAAAAGGCTGTGTTAGCTGCAAACAGTTAGAATCTGCAATTGAGATGCCAGTTTGACTCACCCCCCCCCCCCCCCGGGTGGTTACAGTCAGTAAAAGAAAAGAGAAATTGTTTTTTAAAAGCTTAACAAAAAGTAATTTTTTAAAAAAAAAGGATTTAAGGTTATCATTACCAAACCCCAATTAAGAAAGGATAAAAAAAAACAAAGTAAAATATAGAAAGAAAGCGTTAAAGAACACCCCTAGAGCCAGGATGTCTTCCTGTGAAACCGGTCAGATGACACTATCACAGTAATTCTCGAACTATAGTCTACGAAGCACAATGGGTCACAAGCATGCCCAGGTCACTGCAAAAGAGTCTTTTACAAATCTCATTTGTAGTCTAAAGGTGTTCATACCATCCTCTTGCAGCACAAAGGATTCCTTTACTTCCTTCCTACTTGTTTTTCTTTCTTTTTATTTTGGAATAATTTTAGACTTACAGAAGAATTACAAAGATTATACAAAGAGTTCCCATATACCCTTCCTCAAGTTTCCCATAGTGTTAACATCTGACATAACCCGAATACAATTAACCAGAAAATTAATATTGGAACAATACTATTATTAACTAAGCTATGGGGTTTTTCTCTAATTTTACCAGTTTTCCCATTAATGTCCTTTTTCTCTCCCAGGATTTAACCTAGGATCCCACTTGCCTTTAGTTGTCATGTCTCATTGTTTACCTCTGATCTGTGGCAATTCCTCAGTCTTTCTGTGTTTTTCATGATCTTGGTATTTTTGAAAAGGACTAGTCAGGTATTTTTTAAACAAGCCCTCAGTCTGAGTTTGTCTGATGTTCCACATGAAGGTAATGGATTTGGGGTCAGAATTAACACAGAAACAATAAGCCCTTCATCTCAGTGCATCAAATTGGGATGGGGAGAGCATGATGTCTGTATGTCTGATTACAAGTGATGGTAACCTTGATCCCTTGGTTAAAGTGGTGTCTGCCAGGTTTCTCCACTATAGTTATTATTTCTTTCTTTGTAATTTAAAAATAGTGGGGAGCATGAGGAAGTGAGTGATATTTTAAGACTATGCAAATGTCTTGTTTCTCCTTAACCTTTTACTACTTTTAGCATTCATAGATGATCTGTCTGCAGCAGTTATGATTTTGTTCAAATGATGATTTTCTATTTCCCTAATTTCTCTGTTTATCAATTGGAATTTTCCTATAAGGAAGAGTTGTCTTTCTCCCCATTTATCTATTCAATTTTTATTTTTTATCCACATGGACTCTTATATTTATCTTATTCTTTGAGTCATAATTCAATATAAGCTTTTTTTTTTTTTTGGCTCAAATTATTTCAACTTTGGCCACTGAGAGCTCTTTCAGGTTAACTCCTTGGTTTTTATATCACTTCCTTCCTTTCTAACACCAGAAGGTGCATCTTGTATTTTCCCTGCCCCAACCTTGGAATCAACTACTTTTCTAGGGAGTCTTGGTTCCTTTTATTGGAGTCTTGTTTCCTTTTATTAGAAACCAAGATCTGGGAACTGGGAGTGTTCACTACTACTGGGGTATCATTGTTTCTAGGTCATCTCAGTAAACAGAGCTAAGAAATACGTGTATGTATACGAAACCATGTATACACACATCTCTATATCTATCATCTAACTACATTAAAATAAACATGAATTAATACTGATACCTCTGACTCCAATCTAATACCATAGAGTTCATTCTAGCATTCTCCTTTGCTTATTAGTAATATATTCCTTGGAGAAAGCTACCTAGAAATGTTGTTCTCATTATCTACAATATATTTACTTACTTAGTTATTCTCAGTATGCATGTAGTTTCAGAATTAAAACATACTCCTATGAGAAACAAATTCATCTTATAGAGCACATTGTCTGTTTACAGTTCTGCCTTTAGCCTTACAGTATCCAGTCAAGCACTGTTTTCCAAAGTTACTTAGGTCAGCAACTTTCTTTTCCATCTTCTTCAGCGAGGTTGTCAGACATTTGCAATACCATTGCCCTCATCTATTACATACAGTCTGCTTCACAACTTAGTTCCTTAGTTCCTGGTTGATTTTTTTAAATTTTTCACATAGCAAAATTAACACTTCATGAATTTTGACAAATGCATAGAGTCTTCTATCTACCAGCACCATACCGCACAGAAAAGTTCCGTCACCTCCAAAGTTCCCTTATGCTGTGTCGATCTCTACATCCAACCCCAACCCCTGGAAACCACTGATGCATTTCCCATTCTTACACTTTGCCTTTTCCAGAATGTCATATAAATGAAATCATAAAATATGAATCTGTTGGAATCTGGCTTCCTTCGCTTAACAAAATGGATTGAAGAGTCATTTGTGATGTTGAATGAATCAATATTTTCCTTCTTTGGCTAGGTAGTATTCCGTTGTATAAATGTAACACAGTTTATTGATCCACCTGTTGAAGAACATGTGGGTTTTTTTCTAGGTTGGTTGATTATGTATAAAGCTGCTGTAAATATTCATGACAGACTTTTGAGTGAACATAAGTGTTCAATTCATTTGGATAAATATCAAAGAGTAGAACGGCTGACTTTATAAGCATATGCTTAACTTCATAAGATACTGCTAAACTATTTTCAAAGTAGCTGTATCGTTTTGCATTTCTACCAGGAATGTACAAGAGTTCCAGTCTCTCTGCATCCTTGTCAGCACTTGGTACTGTCAGGTTTTTATTTTGTTTTTAATTTTAGCTATTCTAATAAGTATATAATGATAGTACTTGGTGGTTTTAATTTGCATTTTCTCTAAATTTTGGTGATGTTGATGTGTTTTTCATTTGCTTATTTGCCCAATTACATCTTCTTTGGTAAAATATCTGTTCAAATCTTTTGCCCATGTTTTATTGAATCGTTACTTTTTTATAGAGTTTAGAGAGTTCTTGATATATTCTGCATGCAAGTTCTTTATCACACATGCAATTTGCAAATAGATTCTCAGTCTGTAGCTTGCCTTTTCATTTATTAATGTTGTATTTCACAGAGCAAATCTTGATAAATTTTGATAAAGTCCAATTTATAATTTTTATTTTATGGGATGTGCTTTTAATGTTGTATCTCAAAACTCTTTACCAAACCAAAGATCACAAGATTTTCTCCTAAGTTTTCTTCAAGACGTTTTTATAATTTTACATTTTACAGTTAGGTCTATGATCTACTTGGAGTTCATTTTTAAGATGTGACGTATATGTTAAGGTTCCTTTTTTGCATTGGGATATCCAATTGTACCAACCTTATTTCTTGAAAAGACTATCCTGTCTTAATTAAATTGCCTTTAAACTATGGTCAAAATCAGTTCATTATATTTGTGCAGCTCTACTTCTGGGTTTTGATTCTGTTCCACTGATTTATGTATCTATCATTTTGCCAATACCACACTGTCTTGATAGTGTAGGTTTATAGTAAGACTTGAAATTGAGTAGTGTGTGAGTCCTCCAATGTTCTTCTTTTTCAGTTTTGTTTGGCAATTCTAATTCCTTTTCCTTCCACATAAATTTAAGAATCAGCTTCTCTATATCTACAAATAAACTTTCTGGAATTTTTATTGGAAGTGCAATAAATCTGTAAATCAAATTGGGGGAAACTAATATATTTAAAATATTGAGCCTTCCAGTCTATGACTACAGTATATTTCTCCACTTATTTTGGTCTTCTTTGATTTCTTTCACCTGAGTTTTCTACTTTTCCGCATACATATCCTCTACATATATTGTTAGATTTATACTTAAGCATTTCATATTTTGGTACTATTGTAAAGGGTATTATACTCTAAATTTCAAATTCTATCAGTTCATTGTTATAGTATATAGAAATAGAGTTGGCTTTAAATCCTACAAACTTACTAAAATCTGAAGAGCCTTTTTGTAGATTAGGTTTTTTTTACATAGAAAAACCATGTAACTGTGAATAGACAATTTTACTTCTTCATTTGTGACCTATATGCATTTTACTTCTTTTTCTTGACTTACTGTAATATCTAGAACTCCCAGTAAGATGTTGAATAGGAATGATGAGAGAGAACATCCTTGCCATGTCCCTGATCTTAGGAGGAAAGCATTTAATCTTTCACCACTAAATATATTGTTGGCTAGAAGATTTTAGTATTTGCCTTTTATGAGGTTAAGGATGTATCCTACTATTCCTAGTTTTAATCATGACTGGATGTTTAATTTTGTCATGTGCTTTCTCCAAATATATTGAGATGATAATTTGGTTTTACTTACTTAGTCTGTTATATGATAAGTTACCTTGATTGACTGTTAAATGTTGAATTAGCCTTGAATTCCAGGGATAAACCCCACTTGGTCATGATGTATTTGATGTACACGCACACTCACTCAATTATGCATACACTGCTGGATACAATTTACTAATACTTAGATGAGGATTTTTTGAGAAGTTATAGATTTACAGAAATACCATGCAGAAAATACACACTTCTTATATATCTGATCCCATTTTAAAAAATCCATTACTGTGGTAAATTTGTTACAATTGAGAAATTATTAAAATTGTACTACTGACTAACTCCACAGTTTACATTAGGGTCCACGGTTTATATAGACCTAAGGCTGTTTTGGGTTTTTTAAAAATTTTTATTCCAAAATTTCCCCTTTTAGCCACATCCATGTTGTCACATGTATCAGAACGTCACTCTTTTTTACTGCTGAATCATATTCCATTGGATGTATATGTATCAAAAATTTTAATCCATTCATCTGTGGATGGAAACGAGGGTTGATTCCATAATTTGGCAACTGTGAATATTGTCACTATTGCCACTATGAACATTCATGTGCAAATATCTGTTCAAGTCCCTGCTTTCAATTCTTTGGGATATATATCTAGTAGAGGGATTGCCGGATCATATGGTGATTCTAATTTTAACTTTCTGAGGAACCACCAAAACTGTTTTCCACAGCAGCTGCACCATTCTATATTCCCACCAAAAATGAACAAGCTTTCTATTAATATTTCCCTACATCCTCTCCAACACTTACCTTCCATTTCTGAATAGCAGCCATTCTACTGTGTGTGAGATGGTATATCACTGTGGTTTTGGTTTTCATTTCCCTAATGGCTAATGATGCTGAACATAATTTTCATGTGCTTTTTATGTATCTTCTTTGAAGAAATGTCTATTAAAATCATTTTACCATTTTTAATTGGGTTGTCTTTTTGTTGTTGAGTTGTGAGATTTCTTTATAAATTCTGGATATTAAATCCTTATCAGATGTGTGACCTCCAAATATTTTCTCCTATTTTTACTTTCTTGATGAAGTCCTTGGATACACAAAAGTTTTTAATTTTGTTGTGGTCTCATTTACCTATTTTTTATTTTGTTTTTCATGCTTAGGGTATAAAGTCTAAGAAACCATAGCCGAACACAAGGTCCTGAAGATGCTTCCCTACATTTTCTTCTTGGAATTTTATAGTCCTGGTTCTTTTATTTAGGTCTTTGATTGATTTTCAGTCAATTTTTGTATATGGTATAAGGTAGGGGTTCACTTTCATTCTTTTCCCTATGGATATCCAATTTTCCCAACACTATCTGTTGAAGAGACTGTGTTTTCCCTAATTGGGTGAACTCTGTACACTTGTCAAAAATCAATTGGCCATAGATGTGAGGGTCTAATTCTGAACTCTCAATTCAATTTCATTGGTCTATAAGTCTGTTCTTCTGCCAGTACCATACTGTTTTGATTTCTGTGGCTTTGTAAAGTTTTAGTACTGGAAGTGTGAGTCCTTAACTACATTTTTCTTTTTTAAGACGGTTTTGGCTATTTGTGGTCCCTTACTCTTCCATATATATTTGATGACTGGCTTTTCCATTTCTGCATAGTAGGTTGTTGGAATTTTGATTGGGATTACATAAAATCAAATCAATGTGGGTAGACTTGGCATCTTGACATTATTTAGTCTCCTAATCATGAGTATGGAATGCCATTTCATTTATTTAGGGCTTCTTTGATTTCTTTTTAGCAATGTTTTCCATGTATAAGTCCTTTACAACCTTGGTTAAATTTATTCCTAGATATTCAATTCTTTTAATTGCCATTGTAAAGTTCCTCTTCAAATAGTTAATTACTAGTGTATAGAAACACTACTGATATGGAGGTGTTAATCTTGTATCTTGCCACTTTGTTGAATTCATTTATTAGTTCTAGAAGCTTTGTTGTAGATTTTTCAGGATTTTCAGTATATAGGATCACGTCACCTGAAAACAGGGAAAGTTTTACTTCTTCCATTCTGATTTGAGTGCCTTTTTCATTTCTTTTGCTTGCCTAATTGCTCTAGCTAGAAGTTCATAAAAACATTGAGTGACAGTGGTGACAGTGAGCATCCTTGTCTTGTTCCTGACCTTAAATGGAAAGCTTTCAGTATTTCACCATTGAATGTGATATTATCTTTGGGTTTTTCATACATGCTCTTTATCATGTTGAGGAAGTTTCCTTCAATTCTCATTTTCTAAGTGTTTTATCAAGAAGGGGTGCCAAATTGTGTTAAATGCTTTTTCTGCATTATTAAAGATGCTTATATGCTTTTTTCCCTTTGTTCTATACTGTTATGTATTACATTAATTGATTTTCTTATATTGAATCATCCTTGCATGGCTAAGAAAATTGTACTTGATTATGGTGAACAATTCTTCAATGTGCTGTTGGATTCAGTTTGCTAGTATTATGTTGAGGATTTTTGCATTTGTGCTCATAAGGGACATTGGTCTGCAATTTCTTTTCTTGTGGCATCTTCATGTGGCTTTGGTATTAAAGTGATGCTGGCCTTACAGAATGAGTTGGAAAGGGTTCCCTCCTCATCAATTTTTGAAAGAGTTTGAGCAGTATTGTTGTTAATTCTTCTCAGAATATTTGATAAAATTCACCATTGAAGCCATCTGGCCCTGAGCTTTTCTTTTATGGAACTTTTTAAATTATTATTATTATCACTAATTCACTTATTTTACTTGCTATTGGTCTGTTGAGATCTTATAGGAGTCAGTGTGCTTTTAGAAATTCATCCATTTCATCTTAATTATCTAATTTGTTGGCATACAGTTGTTCATAGTGTCCTCTTACAATTCTTTTTGGCCCTACAGGGTCAGTAGTAATGTCACCATTTTCATTTCTGATTTGAGTTTGTGTGTCCTTTTTTTTCTTTGTTAGGCTAGCTAAGGGTTTGTTGATATTGTTGCTTTCCAAAGAACCAACTTTTGATTTTGTTGATTTTCTCTACTGTTTGTTTTACTGTGGTTTTTAAAAAAATTTTATTATTCTCTATTTCATTTATCTCTGCATGTTATTTTCTTCCTTCTGCTCACTTTGGATTTAGTTTGCTCTTCTTTTTCTGGATCCTCCAGTTGTGAGGTTAGGTCTCTGATTTGAGATTTTCTATTTTAATGTAAGATTTAGAGCTATAAATTTCCCTATCAGCACAGACTTTGCAGTATCTCATCAGTTTTCATATGGTGAGTTTTCATTTTCATTCACCTCAAGATATTTCCTAATTTCCCTTGTGATTTCTTCTTTGACCCACTGGTTGTTTAAGAATGTATTGTTTAATTTCCACATATTTGTAAATTTTCCATTTCTCTCTCTGTTATTGATTACTGGCTTCATTTCACTGTTGTTGGAGAAGATAAAATGCATGATTTTACATTTTTTAATTTATTGAGAAACTTGCTTTGTTACCTAACATATGATCTATCCTGACGGATAATCTATGTGCAATAGAAAGAATGTGTATACTCAACTGCTATTGGGTGAAGTGTTCTATATATGTCTGTTATGTCTACTTGTTTTAGGATATCATTCAAACTATCTGTTTCCTGACTGATTTTCTCTTTAGATATTCTATCCATTAATTAAAGTCATATACTGAAGTTTCCAACTATTAATGTAGAATCATCTATTTCTCTCTTCAAATAAATTTATATTTTCTTCATATATATTTTGAGGCTCTACCATTAGGTACATATATATTTATAATTGCTATGTCATCTTTTTAAATTGAACTTTTTATCATTGTCCCTTGTAACTGGTTTTGGCTTTAAGTCTATCTTATACAATATTAGTGGAGCTTCTGCTTACTATTTGTATGGTACCTTTTCTTCCATCCTTTCAATTTCATCCTACCTGTGTCTTTGAATTTAAGATGAGTCTCATGTAAGAAGCATATAGTTGGGTCATGCTTTTTTTATTCATTCTGCCAATCTCTACCTTATGAAGGGAAAATTTAATCCATTTACATTTAAAGTAATGACTGGTTATGCAGGACTTTCTTTTGCCATTTTACTACATGGTCATTGTAGTCGTATATCTTTTTTTTGTCCCTCAATTCTTCTGTTAATGCCTTCTTTCATATTTATTTAATTTTTGTATTGTACAATTTTGAGTCCCATCTCATGTGTTTTTATATATTTTTTTCATGTATTTACTTTGTGGTTAATATGGGTAAATTGTTATAGATTTAACATCCTAAATTTATAACAATCAAATTTTCTTTGATACCATTTAACTTAAATAACATACACCTATCCTATTCCTAATCCCCTCACTCCCCCCACCTTTTTGTTGCACTTGTTACAAATTATATCTTTATACATTGTATTTCCCAAACAATAGATTATCATTACCATTTATAAATTTGCATTTTTTAACCAGTAAGAAGTAAAAAGTGGAGTTACACACCAAAAAGTACAGTATAAAATACTGATATTTATAGTTAGCCATATGGTTACTTTTACTGGAGGTCTTTCTATCACTTTGATCCTTTGTCTAGTGTCCTTTCCCTTAAGTCTAAAGGTCTTCCTTTAGCATTGCCTTTAGGACAAGTATAGTGGTGACAAACTCCCCCAGCTTTTGTTTATATGGGAATGTCTTAATTCCCTTCTCATTTTTGAAGGACAGTCTCAGAGATATAAAATTCTTGTTTGGAAATTATTTTCTTTCAGCACATTAAGTATTTCATCCCACTGCCTTCTTGTCTCCAAAGTTTCTGGTGAGAAATCAGTACTTAATCTTATGGGAATCCTTGTACATAACACATTGCTTTTCTTTTACAGCTTTCAGAACTCTCTCCTGTCCTTGACATTTGACATTATGACAGCTATATGTCTGGGTATATTTCTCTTCACATTTATCCTGTTTGGGGCTCACCGAACTTCTTGGATATGCATATTCATTGTCTTTTGCTAAGTTTTGGAAGTTTTCTGCCATTATTTCTTTGAATATTCCTTCTGCCCCAGTCTCTCTTTGTTCTCCTTCTGGGACTCCCATAATGTGTATGTTGATATACTGGGTGTTATCCCACAGGCTTCTTAGGCTATTTTCCCTTTTCCTCATTCTTTTTACCCTCTGCTCCTCAGCCTGATTAATTTCAATTGTCTTGTCATCAAGTTCATTGATTCTTTCTTCTGTCAGCTCCAATCTGCCTGCCTTTGAAACCCTCCTGGGAATTTTTCACTACAGTTATTGTGGTCTTCAACTCCAGTAGTTCTGTTTAGTTCCTTTTTAAAATTTCTGTATGTTTACTAACATTCTAATATTTCTCATGCATTATTTTTCTGATATCCCTTAGTTTCTTTCTCTGTATTTGCCTTCTTCTTATTGACCATATTTAATACTTTTTTAAATCTTTGTCCAGTTTGCCCACAGTGTGGATTTTTAGCCTCTTTCGTTGGGTGAGCCATCGTTTACTGTTTCTTTATTTGTCTTGTCATTTTTTGTTGCACACTGTACATTTTAATATTTTAAAATATTACTTCTGGGATTAGTCCTTGATCTGTCTGTTTCTTGAGTTTGTATCCAGATTGTATTATGACAGATATCTCCCTGAGTGCCAGGAGATAACCAACCAAACCCAAGCAAAAATCAACCTTCACAGACTTTGCAAATTGGCTTTGCATTGGTCAGTGCTCTCCTCCAGAATTCAGCCCTCCTATCAAGAGTATCAACTCAAGGAAAATGCAAAGAGCAGGGTTTCTCCTGTCCTTTCTGAGTCTATGCCTTGCCCTGGGCTTGTACTTACTAGTGGCCTTAGGGGTTCCCTGTTTACAAGAATTTGAATGTCCCCTCTACTCCCTATGAAATAGACTTTCTCCCTTTCCCATGTGCTCTATTGTAGGACTTAAAGCAAGTAAGCCTTTGTCCCAGAATGTTTGACTTAATTGTTTCTTACACTGCTTCAGTTGTCCCAAGCTGATTTTGCCTGGTGGGCATATTATGAGGGGGAGCAAGCCAAAGAGGAGTTTTCTAGTTCGGTCTTTCCCAACTGGAAAAGGCCAGAAACCCACAATGGGAATGCAGGTAGATTCCACACCATCTGGGAAGAAATGGAGGAGGGGCTATCAAGGACACCAGGGGCTCCTCCTATGGCTTTTGAAGCTGTGTTTTCTTGATTAGGCATGTTCCCAGTTAATGAAGTCCTTTAACTGTTCCCCGTAGTTTAAAGGAAGGGTACTGTCTTTAAGACTTCCCTGAAACTTTTGCCCTAGTGGGTTTGGAACAATGGCAGCACTCAGAGTCAAGCTCCCAGCAATTTGAAGTAGCTGATCAAAAGCAGGGATGAGCAATCTGATTACTTACTCCCAAATCTTGAGGAACTAGGTCTTTATGTCCCACCCTGGCCCCAGCAAGTTACACCAGGAACTGGGCTGTGGACTGCAGTGCTGCCTGCCAAAGGCTTGGGGATGGAAGATGGTAGCCACTGCACAGAGATTGAAACTCACTGGTATTTACTGTAATTTACTAGTTTTTACCTCCTCCTCCTTCCTGGATGCAGCTCAATGTTCTACTAGACTCTGGAGCTTCAAAATAGTTGAATCTGACAGTTATTGCCAGTTTAATGGTTGTTCAGTGAAGGGACTGATTCTTGGAGCTTCCTACTCTACCATCTTCCCACAATCTTCTTCAGGATTTTTAAATCTGATTATGAGGAATATTGGTCTTTAGTTTTTTCCCCCTTGTAATGCTTTGTCTACTTCTGCTGTTATAGAAATGCTGGCCTCATAAAACAAAGTAGAAAGTGTTCACTCTTTTATTTTTATGAAGAGATTATATAGAATTGGTATTTTTTCCTTAAATGTTTTATAGAATTAGGGTAGATGCTTATATTACTTACTGAAGACCTTTCTTCTTTTCTTTTCTTTTTTTTTTTAAAGATTTATTTCTCTCCTCTTCTCCACACCCCGCCCCTTGTCTGTTCTCTGTGTCTATTTGCTGCGTCTTCTTTTGTCCGCTTCCGTTGTTGTCAGCGGCACAGGAATCTGTGTTTCTTTTTGTTATGTCATCTTGTTGTGTCAGCTCTCTGTGTGTGCAGCACTATTTCTAGGCAGGCTGCACTTTCTTTCGTGCTGGGTGGCTCTCCTTACTGGGCACACTCCTTGCGCATGGGGCTCCCCTACGCGGGGGACACCCCTGCGTGGCAGGTCACTCCTTGCGTGCATCAGCACTGTGCATGGGCCAGCTCCACACGGGTCAAGGAGGCCCAGGGTTTGAACCGCGGACCTCCCATGTGGTAGATGGACGCCCTAACCACTGGGCCAAGTCCGCCACCCTTTCTTCTTTTCTAATAGCATTCACTATAATTTCACCCTTAAACAACCTTTAATGCATTTTCCTTTTCATTCAGCTCAAGACATTTTTTTAATTCACTTAATATTTTCATTTTGACATGTAGGTTATTTAGATTGTGTTGTTTAATTTCCCAATATTTGAGGATTTTCCAGATATCTTTCTTTTATCGATTTCTATAGAAATCGATAAAAGAAAGATAACTAGAATAGAAATATCATATTTCTTCTTTTAAATTTGTTGTGATTTGTTTTATGGCACAGAGCATATTCTGTTTTGGTGAATTTTCCACATGCACTTGAGAGGATGTGTTGTTGAGTACAGTGTTCTATAAATGTCAATTATGTCCAATTGACTAATAGTGTTCTTCAGATCATCTATATTCTTATTGATTTTCTTCCTATTTGTTCTATAGGTTATTGAGAATATAGTATTAAAGTCCCCAACTATAGCTGTGAAGTTGTTTATTACTTTTTTCCCATTACATTAGTTTGTACATCACATATTTTGAAGCTCTGTTATTAGGTGCATACACATTTTGGATTGTTATTTCTTCTTAGAGAATTGATCATAATTATATAACGTATGTTTTTATCACTTTGTTCTGAAGCTTATTTTATCTGATATTAACATAGGAACTCCAGCCTTATTTTGGTTAGTGTTTGCACAGCATAACTTTTTCTATTCTCTCACTTTTAACCTATCCTTCCTTATAGTTAAAATGGATTTCTTATAGACAGTGTATAGTTGGATTTTGCTTTTTTATCCAAATCTGACCATCCCTCTTTTAAGTAGTATATTTAGATCAGTCACATTTAATGTGATTTTAATATAGTGAATTAAAGTCTATTATCTTGCTAGCTGGCTAGGTGTTTTTTATTTGTTCCATCTGTTTTTGTTTTTGCTTTTTTGTTTTATTTTGCAGTACCAGGGGCCAGGGCCAGGGATTGAACCCGGGACCTCAAATGTCACAAGCCAGTGCTCAACCACTGAGCCACGTAGGCTTCCCAGAGTTGGCGTTTTCATTTGTTTTGCTTGTTGTTTGTTTTAGTTTTTTTTCAAGAGGCACTGGGAACTGAAACTGGCACCTCCCACATGGAAGGCAGGCACTCATCGATTTGAGCCACATCCTCTCCCTGTTCTTTCTTTTTTTTCCTGACTTCTCTTGTTAGTCTATTGAGACTGGGGTAGTGATGGAACCCATCTGTTTTTCTGACTTAGCCTTAATCTTGGGCATGAACTGTACCACTAAGTCTTGGAGGTGTGGTCTTCTATGTGATTCTGCTCCACCCTTGGGTTAATTCTGAACACAGCATGCATTCCTCCCCTTTTCCAGAAGTCAGGAATGGTTTCCTATTCTGTTGCACCAGATGCAATGGGATTTCACCAGTACCCTAAGGTTGAAAGCATTTGACCCATCCACACATGCACACCACAAATTAAGGCTTTTTTTCCATAGGGGAAATAGGAGAAATGGGTCCGTGTGGAGTTTATTGCCCCTCCCACAGCAGTGTACCACAAGGGAGACTCTCTAGATTTGCCCAATTATTTCTCTGAGCTTATGGTGGGGTTCAAGAAGAAAAAAGTCTGCAAGAGAGTGTGTAGCCCCCTATACTTGAAACCTATATGAGATTAACCCTCTTTTGCCACTGTGTACTCAGTCAGCATCCACTATTCACCAACCATCCTAGCTAAACTCTTCTTATGGTTTGTCTAGTTACTTCTTACCCAGATAAGTCACTGTCTTGTTTCTCTCTGAAAACACCTGTCTCCTCCTAGATACTGAACCTGTTGGTTTCCCAGTGACCTCAGTACTACCATGAGGTCAGGAAAAGTTTTGAACCTGTTGTCTGTCGAGGTTTTTTTCATTGTAGATTTGAGGGCAATGCTCTTCCCAGCTGTCCATATCTGTGTGGAAACCATAACCCCACTTCTTTTAATGAAGTGGCTGTACCTTTCATAATAGCCAGCAGAAGGTATGGCAGGTGGTCAAGGTAATCATTGTCCTCTTGGAAACTTCCCTAAGGGACTTTAGGATTGACAAATGCCTCAGAAATGCCTCTATCCTTTGTCCATTTTTAGAAATGTAAGGTATAGAAAAAATTCCCATAGAAGTTAAATAAAAGACAAAGAATGTATCTATTTTTAAAAGTGGAGGCAAAACCTGTGTAAACTATGTAAACTATTATACAATTGCCTGATAAAGAATATGATGCTACACACTAAACACCACGTATAGCCAAAAAGAAAATAATTCCATAAGATTTCTAGCTTATTTAAGTCACTATCAGAATCTTTTACACAGGCCATGAGTTAGTGAGAAACATGACAGATGACTAATTACTCAAGATCAGGTCAATACAAAAACAGCATACTTATGTCTTATTATTTATTATCTTTTTCCTCAAAGATAAATCTTGCCATTTTGCCATTAACCATTAACATTACTAATTATTATTATTATTAACCATGCTGATAACTTTTATTTAGTGATCACTTAGTGCAAGCAGAGACTCTGTTTGGTTCATTACAGGTATTTTCTTATTTCATTCTTACAACATACCAATGAGAGAAATGTGACTTAATACTAAGAGGAACTAGGAAATTCATCTAGTGCTAGTACCAGAATCCAATTCCAGGTCAGACGCCAAAGTCCTTATCTTTAATTTCTGAAATAGAATGCCCCCAGAATAATATTAATTAAGATTTCATGTAGCCCATTGAGCATTTCCTTTCTGCCATTTACAATGCTGGAAAAGGTCCACCCTTATATAAGAACACAAAGGCATCAGAAATGCCTTATTGGCTGAGACCAGTTGTCCAACCAGAAGGACATTCAGTTTCAGAATGGCAACAAGGAACCATTTGTTGAGAGAGCATGACAACTGACCTTTATGAGGTTGTTTTGTAAAGAGGGCATAATTGTCTTCCATGCTTTTAAAATCTCTGTCTCTCGTACTATGTGTGAATGTGTGTGTGTGCACATGCATACATACCAAATATTCTTTTTTCCCCTATAATACTGCATTATGTATGTGTGTGTGTGTATAAACACAACTAACTCTTAAGAATATAGAGGTCTGTAAAATATCTCCCACATCTAATGAGGTGACATAATGTGACATTGTAAGGTTATCTTAGACATCTGGAATATACTAAACAGCACAGAAATTAATTTAAAAGATAGTAATGCAAACAGCCACTACCGAATCTTCAACTAAAAGGGACAAGCCACAAGGCATAGTTTACCTACCCTAAATAAGCATATGAAAAATAAGATAGCATATTAAATGGGAAAGACAATTACAAGCAATGACAATCACCAGCAAAATAAAGAGGAAGAATGTTACAAAGAACAAAGAGAAATAGTTACCAGGGGAAATTCCGTTCAAGGGTAAATGAAAATCACCCTATATAACCCCAGAGACACTGCCAAATCTCTGAATTATAACTCAAAATAATAACTAATGTTTCATTACTTTTTAACTCAAGATACACATAGAAAATGAATCTATTTAAATCACACATTGGGGAATGTGGCAAGAAGCAACTGACTCAGGGGCTTTTGCTACCCAAAGCCACACCCAGTTTCCTTGGGTACTAGAGGGAGTGGGGATTATTTACCAGCATGCTTGTACCTCATTCATAACATACCAGTGGGCTGCTGTCCACTGAGTGAAAACTGCAATAACTGGTATTCACAATGATGATCTTGTGTCAAAAAGAAATTCAACTATATTTGTTGTTTTTTCTACTTAAGAAGGTGTGGAAATATATATTCCACCAGAGTAATATTTTCATCAAAAGTATATAAATGTTAATATATTTGAGGCTTTGAGATTAATCTTCAGTTATTAGAAAAATTAACTCTTGGAACACATAATTTCTAGAGATTTCATTATTGAGATTTCATTAGTTCATTATTATTTCATTATTCTGCCTTTTATTGGACTTAAAAGTGTTTCTATCAAAGAGTCCTATTATTTCAAGATTTTCTTAAATTCTAAATTAACCTTATCAATGCCAATCATGGATTTAAAGCATTAGCATTTAATAACAGGCCTAAGCCAGAACTCTCCTAGGGAAACCAAGATATGTGGACACTACAGTAGTAGAACATTCCCCCATAGGGATCTGACCATTTTAGAGCAAAGAAACCTAAGATTATCTTTTCTTCAAAAATAAAAATAGGAGTAGCATCACCAAGCTGACCTAGTTCTACCCCCCACAGATTCTTTAAACAACAAGCAAAAACTGGCAGGACTATCTTTCTCAGAAAACAATTAAAGGTTGCAGTAATTGGATGAGTGCTGAATCAAGACAAAAGCCTACTTAAATCTCATGATACCATGCTGTCCCTTACCCTACTCCCTCCCCAGATCAGTGCAGCTCTAGTTCTTGCTCTCAGTGTGGGGTCTCGGTCCTTGTTCTGGAAGAAACAGAGTAGCTCCTATGCAAATACTGGGGTGCATGTATGTATGTACCAGTCTGTCTGGTGGCAGTCTGAAGGACTGAACCAGGACACTTTCTCTGACTCACCATCTCAGATTTTGTATTACATGTAGAAGAAGCTCATGGGGCAGCAAAATCAAAGCAATAAATAATCAAATTTCAATGGCCTGGGGAAAAGGATTACTGGCTTTAAGACATACAATAGAGTACCTGGGAAAGAAGAAAGACTCTTTCCAGGGGGAAGCTAGAAGAATTCCTAAGGCCAGATGCACACAACCAGGACAAGATGTATGCTCAAAAAACACCAGGGAGGATCATATGGTTTCACCTCAGGCTGTCCTTCAGGATCACTGTTAAGATGGATAAACTCTGAAGGAGAGCACCAACTAACACAAAGTCAATCTGCAAAGACTGGAAAAGGTATTGTTTTTGTTTTGTTTTATTTTGTCCTTGTTTTCTATTTTGCTTTGCATTTCCATTTTCTTAGTTTCCAGCATTCAAGAAAAGCTCTGTTACAAAACTAGCTAAACATAAGCTTAAGGAATGGACACCTTAGGTACTAATTTCCAGAATTACACAATAAAATATCAAAATTTCCAGTGTGCAACAAAAGATTATGAGGCATACAAAGAAACAGGGGCAATATAAAATATTAAAAACCATCAACAAAGAAGACCAGACTTCGGACATACCAAAAACTTTATAAAAAAATGGTCTTAAATTTGCTTAAAGAGCTAAAGGAAAAGACAGATAAAGAACTAAAGGATATCAGGAAAATTATAAAGAACAAAATGAGATTTCAATGATGATATGGAAAAAGGAATCAAACAGAAACACTGGAAGTGGAAAGTAACTGAATTTTTAAATTCCCTAGATGGGTTCAACAGAAGATTGGAATTGGCAGAAGAAATAATCATTGAATTTTAGGATAAGGCAATTGAAATGATTAAGTCTGTGGGTTAGGAAGAAAAAAGAATGAAGAAAAGTAAACAGAGCCTAAGTGGCCTGCAGGATACCATTAAGCATACCAATATAAGCAAACTTTAGGGAGAAAACAGAAAGGGGAAGAAAAAGTGTTCAAAGAAATAATGACTGATCTTCCAAAATTTAATGAAATATATGAACATACACACCCAAGATGCTCAACAAAGTCCAAAGAGTATAAACTCAAAGATAGTCGCACTCATACATATTATAATCAAACTACTGAATGGCAAAGACAAAGAAAGAATCCTGAAAGCAGCAACAGAGAAGAAACAAGTCAGTTACAACTGAGCCTCAAAAAAATTAAGTGTTGATTTCTCATCAGAAACCATGGAGGAAAGGAGGCAATAGGATGACATATTTAAAGTGCTGAAAGAAAATAACTGTCAATATTTCTATATATGACAAAAGTGTTTTTATTAAATGAGGAAGTGATTAAAACATTCTCAGAAAAACAAAAGCTGAAGGAATATGTAACTACCAGACAAGCACCACAAGAAACGCAAAAGAGAGTTCTTCAGGATGAAAGGAAAGGAACTAGACAGTAGAATCAAAAGTACATGAAGAGGGAAGCGGACTTGGAACAGTGGTTAGGGAATCCATCTACCACATGGGAGGTCCACGGTTCAAACCCTGGGCCTCCTTGACTCGTGTGGAGCTGGCCCATGCACAGTGCTGATGTGCACAAGGAGTGCCGTGCCACACAGGGGTGTCCCCACATAGAGGAGCCCCACGCGCAAGGAGTGTGCCCCATAAGGAGAGTCACCCAGCACGAAAAAAGTGAAGCCTGCCCAGGAATGGTGCCAGACACACAGAGAGCTGACACAACAAGATGACACAACAAAAAGAAACACAGATTTCCATGCCACTGACAACAACAGAAGCAGACAAAGAAGAACATCCAGCAAATAGACACAGAGAACAGACAACCGGGGGAAAGGGGAGGGAAAAAAATAAAAAATAAAAAATAAATAAATACATAAATAAATAAAGTACATGAAGAAATAAAGATCTCTAGTAAAGTATCTGCATAGGTAAATAGAAGTGAAAGTACTCTTGTATCTTAAGTTTAACTCTACTTTTTATTTATAGGAACAAAAATGCAAATTCATAAAAAGCTATATAAATCTATGGTTTTGGATACACAATGTATAAAGATATAATTTATTTCAAAAATAACATAAAAGTAGGAGGAATAGAGGGGTATAGGATCACAGCTTGTGTATGCTATGTATGTTAAGTTTGTATCATGGAGGCCAGAAGGCAATGAGTGGATATATTTAAAATGCTAAAAGAAAGAAATTGATATCTCAGAATAATATATCCAACAAAGCTGTCCTTTAAAAAGGAGGCAAAATTAAGACATTTCCAGACAAACAAAACTGAGGGAATTTGTTGTTACTTAACCCTGCCTCACAGGAAATGCTAAAGGGAGTCCTTCATGCTGAAAGGAAAGGACACCAGCCAGTAAATCAAAGAAGAGTAAAGAAATATAAAGACCTCCAGTGTTGGTAATGATATAGGTAAATATAAATGCTAGTATTATTGCATTTTTCATTTGAAATGCTTTCTTTTACTTATTGTGTGGCTTAAAATTCAAATGCATAAAAGCAAGCATAAACCTCTGTTGCCAGACACACAATGCTTAAAGATGTAATGTGTAACAAGAAAAAAATAAAAGAGAGGAATGGCAGAATATAGGGAAAGAGTATGTGCAGGCTACTGAAGTCAAGTTGGAATCAACATGAGCTAAATTGTAATAGATTTAGGATGGAAAATATGATTCCCATTATAACCATAAAGAAAATATCTTCTTAAAAATCTACACAAAAGGAAAGAAGTGATTCAAACTGGCTCATTATGAAAGATCATCTAAACTATCACAAGGCAGTAATAGAGGAAGGGAAACAAAAAAAAAGTGTAACACTTAAAAAAAATGGCAGAAGTAAATCAGTAATTACCTTAAATATAAATGGATTAAACTCTACTGTCAAATAGCAGAGACTGGCAGATTGGATAAAGAAATATGACCCAATTATATACTACTGCAGGATACCAACCTTAGATCAATAGAAACAAACAGGTTGAAAGAGAAAGGATAGAAAAATATTTCTTGCAAATAATAACCAAAAGAGAGCTGGCATAGCTGTATCACACGAAATAGACTTTAAATCAAGAGAAAAAGAAGAAAAGTATAAATTGATTAAAGAGTAAGTTCAACAAGAAGATTTAACAATTATAAACATATATGCACCTAACAAGGTATCAAAATATATGAAGCAAACATTGATGGAATGGTACTATTTAAAAAAACAAAAAAACAAAAAAACAAAATTACAATTGTTGGAGAGGATGTGGAGAAATTGGAGCTCTTGAGTATTGTTGGTGGTAATGTGAAATTGTGCATTCACTGTGAAAAGTAATATAGTGGTTTCTCAAGAAGTTAAAAATAGAATTACCATTTTAAACAACAATACTACTTCTAGGTATGTACCCAAAGAGAGTGAAAACAGGGTCACAAACACATACTGATAAACCAATGTTTATAGCTGCATTATTCACAATAGCCAAAAGTTGGAAACAACCTAAATGTCTATCAAGAAATGAACAGCTAGGGAAGTGGATGTGACTCAAGCCCTTGGGCACTTGACTGCCTACCACATAGGAGATCCCAGTTTGGTTCCCAGTGCCTCCTAAAAAAAAAAGAAGACGGGCAGACAATGAGTGCAAAACAATGAGGTGGGGGAAATAAAATAAATCTTTTTAAAAAAGTGAATGGAGAAAGATAATACTGTATATACACATAATGGAATATTGTTTGGCTGTAAGAAGAAATGAAGTTATGAGACATGTTGCAACATGGGAGAACATTGAAAACATTATGCTAGGTGAAACAAGCAAGGCACATAAGAACAAAAAAATGTATGCTATCACTTAAAAGAGATGATTGGAAATAGCAAATTCATGGAGACAGAAAGCAGATTGCATGTCCTGGGGAAGGGGGAGACGGGGGAGAGGGAAGAGAAGGTGCATGTTTGTAAAAGAATTTTTTTAATGTATTTACATTTTTAAAGGTGAATTTTCATAAAGCAACTAGGTCTTCCCATGATTTCTACTAGCAAATAGTAGATATGAGTCACTAGAAACATCATCCCATATAATATTAATGGCAATACTAAAAATAGTACTAAATACTAACTATGCTGAAATAAAAATAAGACTAAATAAATAACACTACATTGTGGTAGTAAGGACCTGAAAACTAAAACATATAAAACAGAAAATAAAAGTGGACCCCTTTCAAACCTTGGAATCTCATATCTCAGGTATGATCTTCATTAATCATCTGCCTTCCAGTCCTTTTCCACTCAAGAGAGGGGAGAATCCCTAAATACTCTTACCCCAGGCTGGGTAAATGGATACTTACCCAGGCTGGGTAAATGGATACAGGCTGTGTAAATGGATGGCTAAAAATAAAAAATGTCTACACCATATACAAGGCCCACCCTTCTCCTGCACTCCTGGGGTACAGCATATGATCCAGGCTTAAACGACTGAGTGCACCACTTTCTCCTTGGTCACAATGTTGGTTCAAGGTGGTTAAATGACTCTAAGCAATGAAACTTTTGCTCAGTCTTCTAAGAAAGACAATCTAACTCATTCTCACATGTATTGAAATTGAGAAGATATAAGATCTTGACCTGCATTGTCCACAATGTTAGCCACTAGCTACCTGTAGATATTGAGCACTTCAAATGTGACAAGTACAAATTGAGACATGATGTAAGTATAAAAGACACACTGAATTTCAAATATACAGTATAAAATACAAAAATTATCTCAATAATTTTTTAAAAGATTTATTTATTTCTCTCCCCTTCCCCTCCTCCCCCTCCCACATTGCCTGTTCTCTGTGTCCATTTGCTGTGTGTTCTTCTGTGTCCTCTTGCATTCTCGGCAGCACCGGGACTCTGTGTCTCTTTTTTGTTGTGTCATCTTGCTGAGTCAGCTCTCTATGTGTGCAGCACTACTCCTGGGTGGTCTGTACTTTTTCATGCAGGGTGGCTCAATACAGGGCATACTCCTTACACATGGGGCTCCCCTACGTAGGGGACACCCCTGTGTGGCATGGCATTCCTTGCACACAGCAGCGCTGCATGTGGGTCAGCTTACCACATGGGCCAGGAGGCCCTGGGTTCAAACCCTGGACCTCCCATATGTAGATGGATACTCTATCATTGAGCCACGTCCACTTCCCTCAATAATTTTTATATTAATTACATGTTGAAAAGATAATAATTTGGATATATTGAGTTAAATAAAATATTTTATTTAAATTAATTTCATTTTACTTTTTAATTTGGCTACTAGAAACTTTTAAATTATGCATGCAGCTCACATTATATCTCTATTGATTGGTATAGAATATTTGAACTATTCATAAAGCCAGCCTGATGGTAGCACTACCCATGGACATTTTGGGTACAGGAACTAAATAAACACCTATTTTGCTTAAGCAAGTTTTGACGGGACTTTCTAGCACTTGCAACTAGAAAGAGTACTAACTGATAAAATGTATAGAATATGTAGAAGCATACTATCCACTTAGCATACTATTCTTTTCATTTAACAACAGATCATGGTCATTCATCATGACAGTATAAAAATAGTATTGTAGCCAGAGCTGCTTAATCCATATGTGGAAAAAATAACCATTTTTTCCCTCTCTTAATGCCATTGCATATGTCTGGTGTACAACATCAGCTTTCTTTCAGCTCATCCAATGCCAGAGCTCCTTCTTGTCCAAGCCATTGTATATACTTTACTCTCTGCCTGGAAAATTCTTTTCCTCTCTTTTCACTTACCTGGCTCCCATTCCTTACTCAGGTTGCAATTCAAATGCTACCACCTCAGAGCCTAGTTCCCTGATCCCTTGAGTTAGAGTAGGTCATTCCAATTGTTGGCTTTCTTGGTCCCATTACCTTCTTTACATGACATGGATCAAAATATGTGGATATTTAATGTCTATCTTTCCCCTCCCCACTAGACTTTAATCTACATTAGTGCAGGAGACATATCTGCATATGTGTATGGTTTTCCCTGTTACCACCAGCACCTGTAACAGTACCTGACACATATAAGGTACTCACTAATCATCTCCCAAATTCCTAGAATGAATATTAAAGGAGGCAATTAAAGGAGGAAGACCAGGTGTGATGGTTAGGCTCATGTGTCAGCTTGGTCAGGTAATGGTGCCCAGTTGTTTGGTCAAGGAAGCACTGAACTTCTGTAATACAAGGTATTTCATGGACTTTAGTCATCAGTGAGTTGATTGTACAGATGGCTGGTTATATCTACTGAGGAGATTGCCATCAGCAATGAGTGACATCTCATCCAATCAATTGAAGGCCTTAAAAGGGGAAGTGATTTCAGCATTCAAAGAGAGAATTCCCATCTCTACTTCAGATAGCCAGTGTCTCCTGGGGAACTCATCAAGAACTTTCATCAGAGCCCCTGATTTGCAGCCTGCCCTACGGAATTTGGACTTGTGCATTCCCACAGTCAAATGAGACAATTTTATAAAATATCATACTATTTACAGATATCTGCAATCAGTTTTGTTCCCTAGACAACACTGACTAATACAACTTGGTACCGGGAATTGTTCTTGAGAAAAAAAATCTTAAAAATGGAATTTCTGAATTGATTCTAGGATTTTTGCAATTTACTCTTTACTCTGATTAGATTCAAAGGCATTAATGACTCTGTTTACAATAATCAAGAGGCCACTGACAGTCCATTGTGTGAGTTTGCCACAGAGATATGCAAAATATCCACCACTGAATATGACTACTCCCACTCTTATAAGAAGCAATAATCTGGGTCAGAGTGTTTTTAACACCTTAACAGAGTTTTGTAGAGCTAAAAGTTACAAAGATGTTGGCTGGCTGTTCCTTACGTACGCTGTATACAGTTACAAAATAAAGGGATGAGCTGAAGGGTTCAAATTTGCAACTTAAGTGCCGCATGAATGATGTCAAAGTTTCTATGTGTGCTCTGAAAGAGAATCTTGTTTCATGCAGTTGTAGATTTGAGATCTCTGAAAACCAGACTCAGGGTCTCATTGTCCGAGTAACAGAGTTAAGAGGGAAACTAAAATCTCAACTTAAAGTGAGGGCATTGATTGGAAAGAAGGAGAACCCTGAGGATTGGGATGGAGACAAATGGATTGATGATATCAATGGGGCCACTGAAACCCTACATTCTGCTGAGACTTTGTCAGATAAACCTGTAATGGTCTGCCTTGAGGAGTCCACCCAATGTCAAGCTTGCATCACTCTATGTCCAGCCTACACCAAGGAGTCTAAAACTTCTCCCTGTCCTGAGGTGGATACCACCCAAACTCAAGCCTGCACTGCCTGATCTCCAGCCTGCTATAAGGAATCTTGATCTCCTCCCTGCCCTGAAGAAACCATCACAAATCCTCAACCCTGCTTTGAGGAGACTAACCGCTTCCTGAAGACATTAATCCTGTCTCACCAGATGAAACTGCAAAGGAAACCCTGAGGTAATTATCTTGTAAGATACTTTAAATTCTTCTCCTTACCCACCCCAATACCTCTCTTCTATTCCAGGCCTATAACTAGACAAAAATCACAACAGGCCCCCAAAGGTGAAGTACAAAGTGTGACCTATGAGGAAGTATGCTATACTCTAAAAGAACTGCCTGAGCATTCCAATTTATATACTCAGAAATCAGGAGAATATGTGTGGGAATGGATATTAAGGGTATGGGATAATGGTGGAAGGAATATAAAGTTGTATCAGGCTGAATTAATTAATATGGGGCTGCTAAGCAGAGATTCTGGATTCAGTGTTGTAGCTTGAGGGGTTAGAAAGGGTTCTAACAATTTGTTCAGGTGGCTGACTGATACATGGACCAAAAGATTTACCCTGGTATACTGTAGATGAGCTCTAAAGACTTAGTGATATTGGAATGCAAGAATGGATTCACCATTTAAGACCTGCCCACCCACTTCAGGAATGTCCAGAAGACAAACCTTTTACCAGGACTGTGAGGAACAAATTTGTGAGACTAACTCCATCTTCCTGGAAGAGTTCTGTGGTTGCTTTTCTCTGTCGGTCACATATTACTGTGGGAATTGCTGTCATGGAACTAGTCTCCTTAAAAACTAAAGGGATGACTAGATCCCAGGCAGGCAGAAGCCAAGTAGCAGCACTTAATTGCCAAAGACAAGATGGGTGTGGCTACCACAATGAAAAGCAGACTCAAAGCAGCAATCAAAAGGGTCTGAGTTGAATAGACCTATGGCATTGGCTACTATATCATGGAGTAATTAGAAGTAAAATAGATGGGCAGTCTACTAAATTCCTACTTGATCTCTATAATCAAAAGAGTTCTAAGCTGAGAGAACAAAACCCTAAACTGAATTACAGAAACAGACAGTGAAGCCCCTTTAGTCAATTCCCAGACTTGAGACAGCTTACATAACCAGAGCTCCTTGATGAAAGGGAAAGCCAGGTCCCTTTGGGGTAGGATCCTGTTATGCTGCCAAAAATTTATATTTCTTCCAAGCTTTCCCCAAAGAGACCTATAGGCTTTTACCCAGGTAACTGTGCTTTGGGGAAAAGGAAATGATCAGACCTTTTTGTGATTATTAGACACTGGCTCAGAAGTGACATTAATTCCAGGAGACACGAAATGTCACTGTGGTTCACCAGTCAGAGTAGGGGTTTATGAAAATTAGGTGATGGATGGAGTTTTAGCTCAGGTCTATCTCACAGTGGGTCCAGGGGTCCCTGGACCCATTCTGTGGTTATTTCTATAGTTCCAGAAGGCATCATTGGAATAGACATACTCAATAATTGAATCCCTGACTTGTGGAGTGAGGGCTATTATGGTAGAAAAGGCCAAGTGGAAGCCACTAGAACTGCTCCTACCACAAAATAGTAAAATAAAACCAATACCAGATTTCTGGAGGGATTGCAGAGATCAGTGCCACCATCAAGGATTTGAAGGATGCAAGAATGATGATTCTCACCACATCCCCATTCAACTCTCTTATCTGGCCTGTGAAGAAAACAGATGGATCTTGGAGGATGGAAGTAGATTATCATACACTGAACCAGGTGGTGACTCCAACTGCAGCTGCTGTTCCAGATGTGGTATCACTACTACCTGGTATGCAGCTATTGATCTGGCAAATACTTTTTTCTAAACTGCCCTTAGTAAGAACCACCAGAAATGGTTTGCTTTCAGCTGGCAAGGCAAGCAATATACTTTCACTGTCCTGCCTCAGGGGTTTATCAATTCTCCAGCCTTATGTCATAATATTGTCTGCAGGGACATTGTACATCTCCCCCTTCCAAAAACATCATACTGGACCATTATATTGATGATATCATGCTGATAGGACCTAGTAAGCAAGAAGTAGCAATAACTCTAGACATATTTGTAAGACATTTTTGTGAGAGAGGATGGGAGACAAATCCAACAAAACTACAGGGGCCTTCCACCTTGGTGAAATTTCCAGGTGTCCAGTGGTATGGGGCATGTCCATTCTAAAGTGAAGGATAAGCTATTGCATTTGGTGGCCCCTTCTACAACCAAAAAAGAGGGGAAACATTTAGTTGGTGTTTTTTTTTTTTTGGATTGGAGACAACATATTCCTCATTTGGGTGTGCTACTCTGGCCCATTTACTGAGTAACCAGAAAAGCTGCTAGTTTTGAGTGGGAACTAGAATAAGAGAAGGCTCTGCAACAGGTTCTGGCTACCGGGCAAGCTGCACTGCCACTTAGGCAATATGATCTAGCAGATCCAATGGTGCTAAAAGTGTCAGTGGTAAATAGAGATGCTATCTGGAGCCTTTGGCAGGCTCCTATAGGAGAATCACAATGCAGACCCTTAGGATTTTGGAGCAAAGCCCTGCCATCCTCTGCAGATAACTACTCTCCTTTTGAGAAACAGCTTTTGGCCTGATACTCCACCTTAGTAGAGACTAAACACTTTTGGGTCACCAAGTTACCATGAGACCTGAGTTGCCTATCATGATCTAGGCATTGTCTGACCAACCCAACCATAAAGTTGGGTGTGCACAGCAGCACTCCATCATAAAGTGAAGGTAGTATATAGGAGATAGGGCTCAAGCAGGTCCTAAAGGCACGTGTAAGTTGCATGAGATAGTGGCCCAAATGCCCATGGTCACCACTCTTCCACATTACCTTTTCTATCCCAGCTCACAGCTATGGCCTCTTGGGGAGTTCCTTACAATCAGTTGACTGAGGAAGAGAAAATTTGGGCCTGGCTGACAATGGTTCTGCATGATATACAGTACTACCCATCCTGTAAGTGGACGCTGCAGCACTGCAGCCCCTCTCTGGGATATCCTAAAGGACATGAGTGAGGGCAAATCCTCCCAGTGGGCAGAACTTCAAGCAGTGCACCTGGCTGTTCATTTTTTTGGAAAGAGAAATGGCAAAGGTACGTTTGAATTTTGATTCATGGGCTCTTGACAATGGTTTGGCTGGATAGTTAGGACTTAGAAGGAACGTGATTAGAAAATTGGTGACAAGAGGTCTGGGGAAGAGATGTAGATAGACCTTTGTGAATGGCAAAAAAAAAAACAAAACACAAAAAAACATGAAAATATTTGTGTCCCATGTGAATGCTCACCAGAGGTTACCTCAGCAGAGGAAGATTTTAATAATAAGTGGATAAGGGAAACGGACTTTGGCCCAGTGGTTAGGGCGTCTGTCTACCACATGGGAGGTCCGCGGTTCAAGCCCCGGGCCTCCTTGACCCGTGTGGAGCTGGCCCACGTGCAGTGCGTATGCGTGCAAGGAGTGCCGTGCCACACAGGGGTGTCCCCCGCGTAGGGGAGCCCCACGCGCAAGGAGTGCACCCATAAGGAGAGCCGCCCAGCACGAAGGAGGGAGCAGCCTGCGAGGAATGGTGCCGCCCACACTTCCTGTGCCGCTGATGACAACAGAAGCGGACAAAGAAACAAGACGCAGAAAAAAGACACAGAAAACAGACAACCGGGGGAGGGGAGGGGAATTAAATAAATAAAAATAAATCTTTAAAAATAATAATAATAATAAGTGGATAAGATGACCCACTCTATGGCTAGCACTCAGCCTCCTTCCTTGGCCACTCCTGTCACTGCCCAATGGACTAATGAACAAAGTGGCCCTGATGGTAGGGGTGGAGGTTATGCATGGGCTCAGCAACATGGACTTCCCCTCACCAAAGCTGACTTGGCTACAGCCACTGTTGAGTGCCCAGTCTGCCAGCAGCTGAGACCCACACTCAGCCCCTGATATGGCACCATTTCCTGAGGTCATCAGCCTGCTACTTGGTGGCAGGTTGATTATAATCGACCACTTCCATCATGGAAGGGGCAGCAGTTTGTTCTAACTGGAATAGACATATACTCTGAATATGGGTTTGCCTTCCCTGCATGCAATGTTTCTTCCAAAACTACCATCTGTGGACTTACCGAATATCCTATTCACTGGCATGGCATTCCATACGGCATTGTTTCTGATCAAGGAATCCACTTCACAGCAAATTATGTGTGGGAATGGTTACATGCTCAGAGAATTCACTGGGCTTAGCATGTTTCCCATTGTCCTGAAGCACCTGGATTGACAGAATTGTGGAATGGCCTTTTGAAAACTCAATTACAGCACTAACTAGGTGGAAATACCTTGCAAGGCTGAGGCAATGTTCTCCAGAAGGCTGTGTATGCTCTAAATTAGAATCCACTTTATGGTACTGTTCCTCCCATAGCCAGGATCATGAGTCCAGGAATCAAGGGATGGAAATGGCAGTGGTACCACTCACAATTATCCCTAGTGATCCACTAGGAAAATTTTTGCTTCCTGTCCCTACAACCTTAAGCTCTGCTGGTCTATAGGTCTTAGCTCCAAAAGGAAGAGTGCTGCCACCAGGGAACACAACATCAATTCCATTGACCTGGAAGTTAAGACTGACACCTGCCCACTTTGAGCTCCTCAAGTCTCTGAATCAACATGTAAAGAAGGGAATTACTGTACTGGCTGGGGTGATTGATCCTGACTATCAAGGGGAAATAGGACTGCACCTACATAATGGAGATAAAGAAGATTTTGCCTAGAATACAGTAGATCCCCTAGAGCATCTCTTAGTACTATCATGCCCTGTGATTAAAGTCAATGGAAAATTGCAACGACCTAATCCAAGCAGGACTAACAATGGCCCAGAATCTTCAGGAATGATAGTTTTGGTCACCCCACCAAGCAAAGAACCTTGGCCAGCTGAGCTGCTTGTTGAGAGTAAGGGGAACATGGAATAGGTAGTGGAAAAAGGTAGTGATAAATACAAACTTTGATTGCATGTCCAGCTATAGAAACGAGGACTGTAATGGTCATGAATATTTCTTCCTTATTTTGTTAGGAGTATGTTTGTATATGAACATAAAACAAATCTTTGTTTTCTTCCCGAAACCTTTTTCCTTATCATATGACATAAGTTTCATGTCGTAGTTTTAAGGATGTCAAGCTTAAGAGTGAATATTACCAAGGACTTCCACCCTATTCTGGAGGGAATTAGTGAGTTTCTGATTGTACACAGGACAACTGAATATTGTTAGGCAGAAATATATATTTGTGTATATCTTTGTTATTGTTGTTATTTGGAGAGTAAGTATATAGTTTAAGGTGATGTGTATGGATGCCAAGTTGATAAGTGATAGACTGTGATGTTTAGGCTAATGTGTCAACTGGCCAGGTAATGGTGCCCAGTTCTTTGGTCAAGCTAATTGTAGTACAAGGACATTTCACAGACATTTATCATCAGTGATTTGGTTGCATAGACAGCTAGTTACATCTACAATCAACTGAGGAGACTGCCTTCAGCAATAAGTCTCATTCAATCAGTTGAAGACCTTAAAAGGGGAAATGATTTCAGCATTCAAAGAGAGAATTCCCATCTCTACTTCAGATAGTCAGTGTCTCCTGGGGAAGACACTCATCAAGAACTTTCATCAGAGCCCCTGATTTGCAGCCTGCCCTATGGAATTTGGACTTGTGCATTCCCACAGTCAAATGAGACAATTTTATAAAATATCATACTATTTACAGATATCTCCTATAGGTTCTGTTTCTCTAGAAAACCCTGATTAATAAACCAGGGAATGGCAAGGTCATGTGGGTAAGGAACACAGTTAATCCAGTGTAACCAAGCCATGGAAGTTGATGGGGATGACTGGCACTGTCCAGCACAGCCACAAAGAAGGCAAGGATGAACAATATTTGAGATGGAAGGATTTGGGCAGTTAGGCAGCTCCTGAATCATCCCCAGGCATATAATTCAATGATCAGATAGGCAAATGGTAAAGCCCACAGTTCAACACATTTGTGAACTTCACACCATAAAAATGTTGCCTAAGATTTTGTTTTCTGTCAGTGACAATCTGGTTCTTAGACTTATTTTTATAACATGAATGTAAAAATATGGGAGGGCCTGTGGTCCCCTCTAGAAGTCCTCATCTGACTCTGCTCTAAGGCAAAACTATATTCTGAATCTCAGAATCTGGAACTTCTCAGAAGTCTGGCTGAAATGTTGACCTAGTTATAAAAGAGAATATGTGCTGTGTTCCTATTAGCAATCTTGTTGCCATAAGGGATCTCTGCCACTACCCTGTTGGTTTTACTCAGTTTGTTTTATACTTTAGGGGGTGAAGGAAGATTTGCTATTGAAACCTCTTAGGATTTTTTATATAGTGGTATCTTAATTATTGCTCTTGAGGCAAGGCATCTCTTTAAATGAGAATGGCTCTTCAGTTTGTTTTAATGTAATACATATTGCAATTCATGGATTTTAATATGATATATTTGATAGATATAAGAGAAATCATGTAATGTGTATTATAAAGCACAACAGATAAATAACATCCTGGAACCAAGCACCCAATTTAAGATCTGGAATATTATTAATATCTTTGAAGCCCTCCATGTGGCCCTCACTGGCTTCATTTTATTTTTTAAAGAATGCAATGCACCAACTGGCACACTTTCCAAGCCTCATTGCAATACTTAGCGGGGAGTTGGTAGCTCTAAATGCTTACATGAAAAAAGAAGAGAGCTCTCAAATCAGACACCTAACCTTAAAACTGGAGGATCTAAAAAAGAAAAGGAAACAAAACCTAAAGTAAGCAGAGGGAAGGAAATAACAAAGATTACAACAAAAATAAATGAAATAGAGAATTAAAAAATAATATAGGGAATCAACAAAATCAAAAGTCAGTTTTAAAAAAAGCAATAAAATTGACAAAACTTTGCTTAGACCGACAAATAAGAAAGAAAGAAAACAAATAAATAAAATCAGAAATGAAAAGGGGGAGTTGGTGATTAGTTGGGGAAGATGAAAGATTAAAGAGGCAGAGGGCTCACTTCTTTCCCAGAAAAACAGCTAAAGGATAGGTAGAGACTATCTGAAGGGTTGTTGTGGGGCTTATGATACCAGGAAAAAGCTAGATACCACCCAGAGGAAAACGGGGGCAAGGAAAGGAGTTTTGGCCGTCTGGGAAAATACTGTGAGTAAAGCTGTACCAGCAGCTGCTGGCACCCATCTGCCTACCCTTGAAGCAAACATCTGAGGCCCCTGGTGGCTACAGATTAAGGGGGTTGCAGGCATCCTCTTCCTCAGCAAAGGGGAAAGGGAGGTACACAGTCTATGGCAAATTCAGATTTTGGCCAGTGAACTTGATCTGTTGTATCCCAGGGGTCTCACACTTCAAGGCCTGGATATTGCTTGCCCTGAGAGCAGACAGGGAGCTAAAGACCCTCCTTACTGCCTTGGACTAGTTGCTGAAGACGCAGAGGGAAGGAGGGTGGGGCTGGCTAAGGGAGGAGGGCAGCTTCTGAGAAAGTTTGTTTGTGAGGCTTGGCTAGTTCTCATGGATGTTGCTTCTACACTACCCGCCTTGACCTGGGTTACAGTAAATGCATTCCCCCAATGTCCGAGGCCTGAGCTGAGAGGTCTGCAGAAGAGCATCATCTGCTGATGGGCCAGGAAAGTGCACACAAAGAAGGGAAAAATAATAATAAATAAATAAAAGAGGCATTCTGGCAGCTTTATTGCCCCCCTCTCCAAGGATCTTGGAAACTTGATTGCAGCCCATTACTGGGTCTTCAACCCTGTTTTGAGCAGTTAAACAGGGGCAATCCTGAAGATCTAGAAGTTGAACCAAGAACCAAAGAACAGTTGTAAAAACACAGCTACTTAACAGTAAATACCTGAGCAACAGATAAAAACTGACGATCAGAGTAAACTCACCATCATAATCAGATGTCTAAACATTAGCAAAAAATTACAAGCCATACTAAGAAAAAGTAAGATATGGCTCAAGCAAAGGAACAAATCAAAGTTCCAGAGAAGGCACAGGACTTGGAACAACTTATCAGTGAAGTTCACACAAATCTCCTAAATCAAATCATGGAGTTGAAGGTCAACATGGCTAAGGAAATTTATTTAAAAATTAAGAAAAATTTGAAAGCTTGAATATAAAAATAACTGAGTTTATGGGAATGAAATATACAATAAGTGATATTAAAAACACAATAAAGGCATACAACAGCAAATTTGAAATCACAGAAGAAAGAATCAGCAATATAGAGAACAAAAACAGCTGAAAATGAAAAGACAGAAGACCAGAGAGGAAGAATGGAAAAAATTGAGCAGGGGCTCAATTGAATGATAGCATGAAACTCAGCAAAGTACATATAATGGGAGCTCCAAAAGGAGAAGAAAAGGGAAAGGTGGCAGAAAGAGTATTTGAAAAAATAACGGCCGAAAATGTCCCAACCCTCATGAAAGACATGAATATTTGTGTCCAGGAAGCACAGTGTGCTCCAATTAGAATAAATCCAAATAGATCTACTCCAAGACTCATAATATTCAGAATGCCAAATGCCGAAGACAGAAAAAATTCTGAAAGCAGCAGGGGAGAAACATCACATACATGTTGCCCAATAAGACTTAGTACAGTGACTGGATGTAGCTCAAGTGGTTGAGCACCTGCTTCCCATGTATGAGGTCCCAGGTCTGATCCCTGGTACCTCCTAAAAACAAAAACAAAAACAGAAAAAACAACTCTCATTGGGGAGCAGAAGTACCTCAGTGGTTGAGCACTGCTTCTCACGTATGATGTCCTGGGTTCCATCTCCGGTACCTCCAACAACAAAACAAAAAAGACTTAGTGTGAATTTCCCATCAGAAACTAGGGAGGCAAGAAGGCAGTGGTATGATATAATTAAGGTACTGAAAGAGAAAAACTGCCAGCCAAGAATTCTTTATGTGGCAGCACTGTCCTTCAAATATGATGGTGAGTATTTTAGTTTGCCAAAAGGGGTGCTGATGCAAAGTACCAGAAATGTGTTGACTTTTATAAACTGTATTTATTTGGAGTTCTGAGACCTTGAAAAGTCTAACTCAAGGCACCATAAGAGGTGCCTTCTCACCAAAGTTAGCTACTGTTGATCCTGGCATTGCTGCCACATGCTGAAGCAAGATGGCCACCAACCTCTGCTGAGGTCTCTGCATTCCCCTCCAGAATCTCCCATCTCTTGGAGTTCAGATTTAAACAATCAGCACAGGCTTGACTCTTTCAGGGTCTCCTATATCAATCTTGCCTATTCCATTCTCTTCCCAAGTTCAGCTGTAGGCTATCAGGTATATAGAAGGGCTGGTCTCCTCTTGAGCAGCTCCCTGAGACCATCCTCTTGGGGGCTTTGTGCTTAAGCAATCCTCTCTCTCTCACACTGCAGAATAAATATGCCTCTTTTCTTCCGTCTGTTTGAGTCTCTGTGTCTCCTTTATAGGAGACACAGCAATAGAGTGGAGACTTACATGAATCATGCCCCACTGATGTAATCCAAACAAAGGGTATCACACCCAGAAGATTAGTTGACAAATGTAATCTTCCTCTTTTTGGAATTCATAAAATGATGTCAAACAGCTGCACTCCACCCTCTGATTTCCAAACACCAGGATCAACAGAGAAGGGAGAGATGGAAAGGTAAATAATTTCAAGAGGAAAACTGTGGAAACTGAGTACTGAAACTAAGATATCTCCTTGAGTGAAGAGAAGAACCCCACCCATGCGTATGGAGAGGGTGAGTTTGTCCCAGCATTTGAAGAGGGTGGATGTTCCAGCTCATCATTCAGGGAGACTTCGACCACCTCAGGCTACAGAGGGTGAAGCACATTCCCTGGTGGTTGGGGAGAGTTAGGTCATGACCCCTCTGCTCTGAGGGGATTCAGCCTAGTCCCTATTGATTAGGGAGAATGTTGCTGTCACCTCACTGTACTAAGGAGGTTGGCACTGTACCCAGAGATTGGGGAAAGTGTGGCAATCATCCAAATGTTCTTGGAGGGTAAGGTCTGGAGCTCAGTCATCACCCAGATGCTTGAAGAGGGTGGAACCAAAAGTATGGTCATTAGGCAAGCTCATGAATATGGTGGGCCTTCATGAGGCCCTGAGAAGAAGAGGAAACCATCATTTTAAGGATGACTGTCAGACTTTGAAATCTAATGGAGTATGCCCTGCAGGTTTTCAGAACTATTTGGCACCCATGAGGCAGGTTTCCCTACCAAATTCTCCTTATGATAATGCACATGTGTATCCTATGTATGCCCCTCCTTTATATACTGGAAGCAGATAATATATTTTCTAAGTTTCACAGGCCTACAGCCAGAGGGGACGTTTGACCCAAGATAAACTGCATTCCTATAACTGATTTTGATGTGATTTTGTACTTAACATTGCTACTGAAATGATTTAAGGTTTTTTGGAATATTGTAATATCTTTTTGGAATTCATAAAATAATCTCAAACTGCCACAGTGAGTTTATAATACTCACAGATAAACAGAAACTAAGGGAGTTCATAAACAAGAATCTAGTTATGCAGGAAACACTAAAGGGAGTTCTGCAGCCAGAAAAGAAAAGACAGGAGAGAGAGGTTTGGAGGAGAGTGTAGAAGTGAAGACTATAAGAAAGGGTAACCAAAAGGGTAAAAAAGACAAAAATAAGATATGACATATGAAAGCAAAGGCTAAAAGTGTTGAAGTAAGTATTCATTTATAGTAATAGCATTGACTGTTAATAGATTAAGCTCACCAATCAAAAGACATAAGCTGACAGAAGGGATTAAAAAAACATGAGCCATCCATATGCTGTCTGTAGGAGATTCACCTTAGACCCAAGGCTGCAAATAGACTGAAAGAGAAAGGTTGGAAAAAGATATTTCATGTAAACAGTAACCAAAAGAGAGCAGGAGTAACTATACTGGCATTTGACAAAACAGACTTTAAATGAAAAAAAAAAAAAAGTGATGAAATGCAGAAGGCCATTATATATTAATAAAAGGGACAATTCACCAGGAATGAGTAACAGTGATAAGTATCTACACACCTAACCAGGGTACCCTAAAATACATGAGGCAAACTCTAGCAAAACTGAAAGGAGCAATAGATGTCTCTACAATAATAATTGGAGACTTCAACATACCACTCACATCAATAGATAGAAAAACTAGATAGAAAATCAACAAGGAAACAGAGAACTTGAGCAATGTGTTGAAAGAGTTGGACCTGACAGACATATACAGTACACTGCACCCCCAATCAGCAGATTATATATTCTTCTCAAGTATCTTGGATCTTTCTCCAGAATAGATCACATGATAGGTCACAAAACAGTTCTCAATCAATTCTAAAAGATTGAAATTATACAAAGCACCTTCTCTGGTCATATTGGAATGAGGGTAGAAATCAATAGTAGATGGAAAAGGGTAAAATTCACAAATATATGGACGCTAAGTCACACACTCCTAAACAATCAGTTGGTCAAAGAAGAAATTGAAAGAGAAATTAATAGGTATCTTGAGATGAATGAAAATGAGAACACAAGTTATCAAAACTTAGATACAATGAAGGCAGTGCTGGGAGGGAGATTTATAGCCATAAATGCCTATATTAAAAATGAAGGAAGAGTTAAAACCAAAGATCCAATTGAACACTTGGGGAGGAAATAGAAAATGAACAGCAAGCCAATCCCAAACTAAACAGAAAGAAAAAAATAACTAAGATCAGAGCAGAAATAAATGAAATTGAAAGGAAAAAAAAAACAGAGAAAATAAACCCAGAAGTTGGTTCTTTGAGAAGATCAATAAAATTGACAAACCCTTAGTTAGACAAACAGAAAGAGAGAAGGTGCAAATAAATAAAATCAGGAATGAAAGCAGAGACATTATGACTGACCCCACAGAAATAAACAGGATCATAAGAGGATATTATGAGAAACTGTAAGCCAACAAATTAAACAACCTAGATGAAATGGAAAAAAATCCTAAAAATGCAGACAACCTGCATTGACTCTTCAAGAAATACAGGAACTCAACAAACCAATCACAAGTAAAAAGATTGAATCAGGCATCAGAAATTTCCTAACAAACAAAAGCCCAGAACCAGATGGAATTCACAGGTGAATTCACCAAATATGGTGTTTTTATGTACATTGTGTTTTTAGATATAATGCTATTGCACACTTAATATACAGCAGTATAGTGTAAACATAACTTTAAATGCACTGGGTCTTTTAGTTTGCTAAGCTGGTCAAAGCAGGTACTATGAAATGCACTGGCTTAACAATGGGAATTTATTAGCTTATAAGCTTAGTTTTAAGGCTGAAAAAAATGTTCAAATCAAGGTATCACCAGGCAACACTTTCTTCCCAAAAACTGCCTGCTGGCAATCCTTGACTCTGCTGTCACATGGTACGGCATATAGTGGTATCCGTTAGCATCTCCCTTCTCTTCGGGTTTTGTTGCCTTCAGCTTCTTGCTTCCATGGCTTTCTCTGTCTGAATTTCTTTCTCTTATAAAGGACTCCAGTAAGAGGATTAAGACCCACCCTGGGCCATGCCATAACTTAAGTAACCTCATAAAAACCTACTTACAATAGGTTTACACCCACAGGAATGGATTAAATTTCAGAACATGATTTTCTGGGGTACATAAAGTTTCAAACCACCACATAAGAAACTAAAAAAAATTGTGTGACTCACTTTATTGCAATATTTACTTTATTGCAATGGTCAGAAACCAAACCCACACTATCTCCAAAGTATGCCTATATATGAGAATAAAGCTAACCAAGGAGCTAACCACTTACACATGAAAAACCACAAAACATTGTTCAAAGAAGACTTAAAAATAAACAGAAGAACATTATGTGGTCATGGATTAGAAGCCTAAATATTGTAAGATGTCAGATTCTACCCAAAGCAATCTACAGATTCAATGCAATCCCAACCAAAATTCCAACAGCCTTCTTTGCAGAAGTGGAAAAGCCAATCAGTAAATTTTTATGGAAAAGTTAGGGGCACTGAACAACTAAAACCATTTCAAAAAAGAAGAATTAAATTGGAGGACTCATACTTCCCAATCTTAAACTTATTACAAAGCCACATAACTAAAATAGTGTGGTACTAGCACAAGGACAAACACATAGAACAATGGAATATAACTGAGAGTTGAAAAATCAACCCTCACATTTATGGCCAGCTGATTTTTGATAAGGGTGTCAAATCCACTCAATTGGGAAAGAATAGTTTCCTTACAAATGGTGCTGGGAAAACTGGATGTTTATATGCAAAAGAATGAAGGTGGACCCCTTCTTCACAGCATATTAAAAAATCAACTCAAAGTGGATCACAGACCTAAATATCAGAATTAAAACTATAAAAATCCTAGAAGAAAACATATGGAAGCATCTTTAGTACCTTACATTAGTTAATAGTTTCTTAGACATTATACCCAAATCACAAGCAACAACAACAACAAAAAAAAAATAGAGAAAGGGACTTCAGCAAAATTAAAAGCTGTGCATCAAAGGACTTTTAATGAAAGTAAAACAAAAGCTTATTCAATGGGAGGAAATATTTGGAAACCACACATCTAAGGAGAATTTACTATCAAGAGCATATAAATAAATCCTACAACTCAACAACAAAAAGACAAAAAACCTGATTTAAAAATGGGCAAAAGATTTGAATAGACATTTCTCCAAAGAAGATATATAAATGGCCAAAATGCACATGTAAAGATGCTCAACATCATTAACCATTAGGGAAATATACATCAAAACCACAATGAGATGCCATCTCTCACCTACTAAATGGCTATTATTTAAAATCAAAACCTACAAGAGGATATGGAGAAATAGGAACACTCTTTCATTGCTGGTAAAATGACTCATCCATTGTGGAAGACAGTTTGGTATTTCCGCATAAAGTTAAGTATGGAATTACCACATGTTCTGATAATCCTACTTCTAGGTATATACCCAAAATAATTGAAAGCAGGGATTCAGATACTTGCACATGGATATTCATGGCAGCATTATTCATAATTGCCAAAAGATGGAATCAGCCCAAGTGTTCATCAACCAATGAATGGATAAAAAGAATGTGATATATACACAAAATGGAATATTATTTAACCATAAAAAGGAATGAAGCTCTGATACATTGATGAACCTTGAAGACATAATGTTAAGTAAAATAAACCAGACACAAAAGGGTAAACATGGCATGATCTCACTGACATGAAATAATTAGAACAAGCAAATTCATAGAGTTGGAAATTAGTTTACCAGAGGCTTGGATGGAGCTAGGGAATGGGAAGTTAAAGCTTAAGTTATACACAGTTTCTATTTGGGGATACGGAAAATTTTGGTAATGGATCAGGGCGATGGCAGAACAACATTGTGAAAGTAATTAACAGCACTGAATTATATATTTGAATGTGATTCAAGGGAAATGTTTAGGTTCTGTGTATGTTACTATAATAAAAAAAACTTTTAAATCCACAGACTGCACAACACAAATAGTGAGCCCTAATGTAAACCAGACACTAGAGTTAATAGTACAATTATAAATATGTTCTTTCATCAATTGTAACAAATGTCCCACACTAAAGCATAGTATTAATAATAGAGTGGTATATGGAAAGTCTGTCTTTTCTTCATGATCTTTCTGTAAACCTACAACTTCTCTAATTTAAAAAAAAAAGGGGGAAAGGGAAGGGAAGGGAATGGAAGGGAAGGGAACTTTATTAATGAACTCCAGGAATCTGCACAGAGAGGGGTGATAACTTGAGAGGAGAAGCTGTGGTGCTGTCCACAGGGCAGGTGCTGACGAGCCTCAAGAAAGGTGGGAGACTAGAGGAAAGATATAATTGTTAGCCCTTTTGCTTCATTTTCTCTTTGCTCTTTTTTCCTTCCTCCTTTTTTTAAAAAAATAAGTAATCACACCTCCTCCCTCTGTTGGAAGGACTGGAAAAATGTATCTATGGATGAAGCACTTACAGAATCCTGTGATCCTGTCTTCTGTCTTTTTCTCCTCATTCTAACAAATGGTTTCCATTAGGGTTTACCAGAGAATTTTTCTTACGACAATTAGGTGAACACTGGAAAAGCAAACCAGGATCAAAGAACTGGTAGCCAGTTGTTGTACTATAGAAATAGAGATTATATTACAGCTGGAAAAGACCTTAGAAATAATTAAATCCAATCTTCTTTGTTTTAGAACTGAGAAAACTAAACAAAGCATAGGACTTTTCCAAGTCCACCCAGTTGATAAGGGGCAGAAAATTGTAATATTCAGACTATGAGTCATTTTTAAAATTTCCCATTGTTCAATTCCCATTATTAAGTTTTCATTATTGATAAATTGATCCCATTACTGATAATTTTACTTTAATCTGAGGCATCGGACCTGAGCTAGAGCATCAGTATTTTCACTTAACAGTATTAATTTTAAAAATGGTTTTTGAGCCTTACATAAAAGAAGAAGTTATACTCACCTCAATGCAATATACTTTATTTTATTCTTAACAGTATTTCTGTTATCAATAAGTCACTACATATTCTATCACACTTTCTTGTTATCCTGACATCTTTTAACGCTTGTCTTATTTCTACTTCTAATAAATCTATAACTGAAATAATCTTTTAAAATATAGATATTTCAGTATATTTTAAGTAGTGGTAGTGATGGTTCCATATCTGGAACCTTCAGATTGCTATTATTCAATTAGTGAATCAAAAAAAAAAAGCTGAGTGTCTGTGTCCAACAATGTTCTAGAAATTCTTCTTACTGATGCATCTTCTTCAAGGTAAACCTGTTTTCAATTTTACCTTTTCAATAATCCTGGCATGAATTAATTTCCTTATTTCATTAAAACATTTTATTTCTATTATTCACAAGGCATTTTGCTAGGCACTATTGGGAGTAAAGCAATGCAGAACCAACTCTTTTAGAGCATACAATCAAAAAAGAAAGAAAAGTATGTGTGTTAATAATAACATTATATAGCCTAAGAGATTGATCACAAACTCAAATGCCTAAGAGGTCAAGTAGACAATGTAAATGCATAAAACAAGCTGAACGTAAGGCAATGGGGAATGGGAGAGCTAAGAAGAGCTGTATGAATGTTCCCTTTAAAATAATTTCACTCTTTATTTTGAGAGCAAGAGTGGAGAAAGAAAGAAGAGAGGATGTGAAGAGAAAGAGAGAGGAGAGAAAAGAGAGAGAGAGAAAGAGAGATGAGAATACAAGGGAAGGAGAACATGGAGAGGCAAGAGAAAGAGAGAAGGGAGTAAAGATAGAGTAGAAAGGAAGAGGAAACAGGAGTGAAGAAGAAAGAGAGGGAAAGGAGGAGTGAAGATAAAAGAGGAGTTAGAGAGGGAGGGAAAAAAGAGAGAGAGAGAGCCAGCCAAGACTGAGCGTTTAGAAGCTCCAAAACTGAGAGGTCAGGTAGAGGGGATCAGGTAGAGAGAGAAAAAGTGTGGCAGGAGGAGAACCAAGGTAGCATGGTGTCCCAAAAGCCACAAGGGGTGAATGTTTAGAGATGGAAAAGATGGTAAACTGTGTCAAATTTTGCTGAAAATAACTATTGGATTTGACAACATTGAGGTCACTACTAAGTATATTTGACAAGAACCATTACCACAGAGTTGTGGGGTCAGAGGCCAGGCTGAAGTGTACTGAAAAGTGGACGGGAGTAAAAAAAAAATAGAGACATGGCATAAAGGCAACTCTTTCTAGAAGTTTTACTGTGAAGATGGGTAAAAAAATTGGTTGTGGTTACAGCGAGACAAGCAGTCAAGGAAAAGAGTATTTTTGTGAAAGTCAATTGACATTTTATCAGGTTTGTCTACTCATGGGAATGATCTAGAAGAGAGGGAGCCATTGATGGAGGGAGATGATCAAAGAAACCAAATCTTGGAGAAGGGGAATAGAATTCAGAACAGGGAGTGGATGTGGCTCAGATGGTTGAGCACCTGCTTCCTACATGGAAGATCCCAGGTTCAATGGTGATAAATTGGTGTTTGGACATATGATGTAGTTCCCACCTGAAGGCTTCTATTTTCTAAATAAAATAGGGGATGACATCATTTGAGAATAAGTAGGAAGGGAAAGTAAGATATTTGCAGAGAGGGGAAAAGATATGAAATAGTTACTTTGGGAACAGGAAAACAATTTCACCAGGGAAACATGGTAGGAACTGTTAAATGTCCAGTTGTGATCTGTGATTACAAATTTAAGGTACAACCAGCTAACTCTGTTGTGTAACTTTCTCCAGCAAGTTCAGCTGTGCGAATGGGCATGAAGAAGATAGATGATCTGGTTTACCAATTATTGCTTTTTGTCTTATCAATTACAGCTGTATCAAAAAATACATTTTTTTGCCCCTCCTCTTGTCTACATTTCCAGCCTTGACAACCTCATACAAGCTCATAGCTTCAGCCACCATCTTTATGTGAATGTCATGACCTCTTTCTTAGCTCCAAAGACCAAATAGATACATCCATATTTTCCCATGAGAAACCCAAACAATGAATTGCCCCGATATTTGCTTTTCCTCGGTCTTCTTATTCTTTGACTCCTCTCATTCTGTCTTTATCTTCCATATTTAATAAATTGTTAAGAGCCACAGATTTTCCCTAAAATATTAATGGCTTCTTTCAATGCAAATTAGAATAACACCAAGATATCCTTTCCCTCTTATTAGATAGGCAAGAATACAAAAATTTGATAACACACTCTGCTGGTAAGACTTTGAAGAAACAGACACTCATATACATTGCTAAAGAGAATGTAAAATGGTATATAACCCCTGTGGAGTGGTTTTTGATAATAGATAACAAAATTGCCTATGTCTTTTCCCTTTGACCTACGAATTCCATTACTAAGAATCTATTTCAAAGATACATTGGCAAAATATAAAATTATACACACACAAGACTATTCACTGAAGCACGGTTTATAATAGCAAATGACTGAGAACAAACCGCAAATGTCCATCCATAGGAGACTGATTGAATAAAATGTGATATATCCATAAAATGGAATATTATGCAGCCACAGAAAGAAATGAGGAAAATCTCTATGTACTGATATGAAATAATTTCCGTGAAACTGCAAGATGACAGAAGAGTATATATAGTATGCCACTTTTTAATAAGAGAAGAAATATTAATACATATACATAATTGCTTATATTCTCAAAAAGAAAAAAAATGGAAAGATAAACCAAAGACTAATAAAAATAGATTAACTATAGGAGAAAGAAAAGAACAGTGGGGAAAGGATATGGATGGAAGCTGGGTCTCTCTGAATATATCACACTTCATGGTTTTAACTTGAAAGCAAGTAAATGTTTTACATAAATAAAAATCAAACTTAAATGAAAAAAAGTAATCTACAACTATCAAACAATCCAGTCTGCAGTGGCTTTCCTCTACCTACCTAGTGAGTCCAAACTCCCTAGGCTGGATTCAATGCTGTCTTTGGTCTTGTTCCAAACATTCCCCTCTTGCTTCCTGGTGCTCCCTGTCATCTACTCTACTTACATATAAACCATCAAAAGTATTTAAGTACCCAGTTTATTTCTCCAACTACATCAAATACTTCTTGAAAGTAGAATCTACCTCTGATCCAATTCGGAGACCTACAATGCTCAAATCTGTAGAGTTACCACAACATACACTGGTGACAATTCTGGCATCTGGAAGTTATTGACTGGAGAATCTATATTTATTCTGCAGAATTCAAGGAAGCCAGAGTTCCTTGATAATATAAAAAATACCTGGAAAAGGGTGACTTTCTAGTTACAAAGCAAAGACTAGGAGCCATGGGAACTCCTCTTAATTCTGACTCCTTTTAATAATGCAGCAAACTATCAACCACAGTCATTAAGGTTCACCTCGGGAAGAGGGAGACTTGACATTTTGCTTAGAACATGACATTATGTCTCCCCATCATGTTACTTTCAACAGTACCATTCAACCTGGGGACTGTATTTCCCCTGGGCTTGGTTTAACCAGGGGTACACATAGTTGATGAGTTTTAAAAGTGTTTCTAAGATTCTAATGGTTGCTCCTGGTCAAAGCTTTGCATTGGCATTGATCCATAATGTATGCATTTAAGCTTTTAAGTGTTCTAACCCATCCACACCCCACTCTCCCTTCTCAGAGGAAAAACTGCTGCAATAGTGACCTACTGCTGAGATTGAGAAACCACTTGGGAAGAATTTACCTATGTCTCAGTTTTAAAATTCCAAATCTTAAACTCTCTTAGTTGCTAGTATAGCAAATTTCCTTATTAGTCCATGTAAGTAAAAATGACACTTTCTTAACAAAAAAATAGATTCACTTTTAAACATGTAATAATCTGGCCACAAACTAAAGGCATATTTTATTAGCCATTTGAAAGTTAAGGGAACAAAAGAGGAAAAATCATTAGCCTTCAATCCTCAAATTATAATCCCCTATTTTCTGCTCCAAATTACTTTGGAACCCCCCCCCCACCCCTTTTCTAACACATAGCTCTACTTCTCTCGCTCCACTTACAGAGCATAAAGAAACACATTAACATCCCTGACTATAAACACAATTAAATGCTGGAAGAAAGAGAAGGTTATTGAAATGTTCTTTTAAGAATTCTTTAACTAGAGTATAGCAAGTTTATACTTTGAGCTACTATCAAGTAGTTGGTGTCAGATTAACTCTTCAGCTGAGAACATCTATAAAATTTGTACAAAATACTACCCTCCCACATACTCACAAACACAAGCCACCCATACTGGAGAACAACCAGGGCAGTCAGCGTTTGAGCAGCCAAGATCCCAAAGACAAGAAAAGATTATTAAAGGTAACTCTCAAAAACAAACAAACAAAAAAGAAAAATAAAGGTAACTCTCTGGCCAGGACTTCTTCCCACAAGGTGTTTGCTAATTTATAATGCAGGCCATAGAGGCAAATATTAAGAGAAGTCAAAAACTTAGACATTGTGGTAGTCTCAGTGTGCTAAAGAAACAAAAATCGGACTTTAGAACTACCAAGGCAGCTAGAACTGGAGGGCCCAATATTCCAGAGAAAGGAGAATCAGAGAAAAGTGGGCTTGACATTCAGCACACAATTTGCTCAAGGCATTTGCAACTCCTAAGCTGTGCGTGAGCAAGCACCCTCCAAGAAACCAAACAGAAAGCAGATGCTAAGAGACTAAAAATAAAGAATGAAGATTTCGGCTCTCTCATGGCAACGTAGAGACCAAAAAAAATGAAGTTTACGGGCCACTGAGGAGGAGGGACTGGATGAACACCAGGCTTTCAATTGAAACTCTAGAAGGGCAGTGACCTAGAAGGAAGAACAAACAAAAATAGACCATCCTCAACTGAATTCAAAAAGAAAATGAAACCCTCTCTGAAGGAAGATAATGTCATCCAGAGGCTCTACAACTTTCATACATAATGTTCAGTATTCAATAAAAAATATCAAACATGCCAGGAAACAGAAGCAAATGACTGAAAGCCAAGAGGAAAAAAAGACAGAAGAAGCAGATCTACATTTGATCCAAATATTGGAGTTACTAGACATGGACATCAAACTGACAAAATACTTAAGATACTTCACTACTTAATGGCTAATAAGCATGTGAAAAGGAACACAATATCGTTAATCATCAGGGAAATTCAAATTAAATCCACAATGAAATAACACTAGAAAGCCTCCAGAATGGCTAAAAAAATTAAAATGAAAATGTTCAGTGTTGGTGAGGACATGGAGCAAATTGAGCTGTGAATTGGTATAGTCACTGGAAAACTGCTGTGCACCTATAACAAAAAAGCCAAATATGCATATATTGTATGACCCAGTAATTCCTTTCCTGGCTATATACATAACAAAATGAGTTTTTGTGCCTACTAAAAGGCAATAGTCATTTAAAATAGCCCTAAATTGCAAGTAACACAAACATCCACCACTAGTAGAAGGGTACTTTCTACTCTACTATGTTCATTCAATGCAATAATATTAGGCAAAGAAAACAAACTTCACCCATGCAATGTATGAGGAAGAAGCTCACAAACATAACACTGAGCAAAAGAAGCCAAATAAAAAGAGAACATGCTGTATATTCCATTTATCTAAAGACAAAATTAGCCTTTGGTGGTGTAATTTGATGGGGTGGGTAGGTAACGACTACAAAAGGGCAGGAGGGAGACTGGTGGTAAGTTGGCAGTGTTTTATTCTTGTTCTGGGAGGGGATTAGAGAAATGTGTTCATGTAGAGAAAATTCTACAAGCTAAACACTTAAGATTTGTGCACTTTGAAGTATATATGATATACTTAAATAAAAATTCACCAACATGTAGTTAGAAATAAGTCTATTTGGGAAACTTGACAATGGGGACAGAGGGAACCTGGACTGGGAAATTCTGAGAACAACTTTCAATCATGAGTCACCTGCCCTTGCATAAAGCAGCAGCTCTCCTTCAGGTTTGTCTTCTTATACCCTCTCTAGTTCATCTGTCTTCCATGCTCAATTTAGATTTTGCAATGCGTGTCTCAATTTTTTATATTGATTTAACCCCGAAGTCAACATATTCAAAGCCAAACTCTTCATCATCTCTTGTTTCTCCCTTCAGGCATTTCTTCCTTATTCTCTGTCACAGCTAACAACCCAGTCAACTTCCCTGCTGCTTCTCTCAGAAGCCGCATGCCCCATCACATCCATTTGATGTTCCTAGTGGTTCTGTCTCAGAAATTGTCCTCTAATCCCTGCCTTCTTCTCCAGGCACACTGCTTCCATCTGTTCTTCCTTTCCTTTGCCCATTCATTCATTGACCTACTGTGTACTTGTGAAGTGCCTGGTGCCTGCTGGACCCTCGAGAGGGGCTCAGAATCAGTGGAGATGAGTCAGATGTTCCAGCCAGCCAGAGTCCTGAACTTTCACCAGGACTCTCCCATTGCTTTTGCTCACCAATAAAACTTTCTCTCCCTATCCACTTCACCCCTCCCTTCACACTGCCTCAGCTCACAATTTTCTTCTCCAAAAGGGTATGTGGGTGTGTGTACATGTCTCACACATATAAAGTACATACACATTATTTTAAGTAAGCCTGACAAACATATTAAAGAAAACCTGGAAAATAAATCTAAGAATAAAAAGGAAAAAGACCCTATCACTATATTTCTAAAACTCAAACATTTTTTAGTAATATGGTTATTTTCTTTATACATTTTTTTTTAACAATGTCCTATGATGACCATTGTACAAGCCTGACCATTTCCTTCTCTCCTGCTAATGCATCAATTTAATCCACTGCCTATAGGAAAAAACTCCATCTCATGAGCACTCAGTCCAAGACCTCTCTGTCTTTTTGGACTCCCCTCTCAGCATGCTGCCCACCCCACACTTGACCCTTCCACCCACAGTCCTGCTCTTGGGCACAGACCATGGCTGCCAGCTCTTCTGCATCTCTCCATCTCCGCTCACACTGTTCCCTAGACCTACAAAGCTCTTCCCTCACTTCTCTAGCCTCAAGAACTTCCTCTCAAGGCCAGGTTCAAATTTCACTTCTGCTAGACCCTACTTAGGGGACACTGCCAGGATGTGCTGTAATTACGTAGGAAGCAACAGCACTATTGATAAAGCTGACTGGAGTCAGAGTGCCGGGGTTCAAGTCAGATCTGTGTCTTGCAAGCTGACCTGGGCCAGTTCTTTAACCCGCCTCTGCCTCGGTCTCACATGTAAAAGGACGAAACCCTAGGATTACCCTCAGAGTGTTTCTATGAGGATTAAGTGAGATGATCCAGTAAAGCATAAAGCCACATACATACTGAGCACTCAGAACATGTAATTTATTATAAATGTTACTGTCTAGCTCTTCCCCCTAAACTGCGCACATACCACAGGAGGGATTTTCTTACGTATCTTCGTACCCCAACTCCATGTCCAGATTAGAGTAAGTGCTTTATAGATGTTTGAGGGATGACTGATGATATGCCAAATCTTCTTGACATACTTACTACACATTCTTTCATGGCAAAAAACAAATAAAATAAAGAAAAAGGAGAGGGAGGAGGAGGAAGAGAAGGAGGAAAGAAGAAAAGGAACAAAAGAGAAGGAGGAGAAGCAAGAGTAGAAGGAGAATGAGGAGGAGGAGGGAGAACAAGCACCACAATAAACTGCCACTACCAGTAATGGTTCTGGCTCTCGTGTCCCCAGGGGAGAGGCATCAATCACGGCACCCCAGCCTGTCGCAGACTTCTGACTGCTAAGTTTTTGGAACCCGGGAACACGTTGACCTTTGGGCTTGGCACAGAGCTCACATTCCATTCTGGCCTCTGAGACAGCCGAGTTGTATAACTGGTGACTCTACCCAGAGAGAAGACCCTGCAGATGGAGGACCACCAGACGACAAGTCTACAAGGATGGCCCTGTGCCCGTCTCATCCTCAAATGCCCCAGCACAGACACAGCACTGGTGTGCAGAATAGTTAAAGGTTCCCTTGCAGCCGAAGTATCTTGGCAAGACCTATTCGTACTGCTCCAGCTACATAGGCTGCTGCTTCTCTTCTAGAGTCCGTGCTAAATCCCCAAGAACTCATTAGCAGTTTTGAGCACATGTAAATGGACAGAAACCCTTTCTTTTGGCTAATTAGGGAAGCTACATACATTTTTAACTGATTATTAAGAAATAAATGTCAGCCTTTGCAGAAAAACAGATTTCTCTCCCAAATCTGTCTCTGAATAAATACTGAGGAGAACTTTGGAGACTTCACCTAGGCACTGGCTAGGAAGATTCACCCGAGCCCATGCGGGCTAGCCCCACTCCCACAGCTGTTTTCAAGGGCAGGTTTCTGAGCAGGGGGTCATGGCCCTTAGTAATCAAAACCCACACAGAGAACACACAACTGCCGGGTGGCTGACAGCTCCTCTGACTTGCAGGTTTTTGCAAAGCCATTAAACCATGAACTTGGAAGTCAGTCAGGCCTGAGTTTGAATTCCGACTCCACCTCAGACTAGCTATGTAGCCTAGGGCAATTTGCTTCATCTCTCTAGGTCTGAGTTCCCTCATTTGTGAAATGGGAATAATAATAGCATCTATCTCTCAGGGCCGAGGTAAGGATTAAACCAGCAAATAAAGGACTTACCATAGCGTTTGGTACACAGTTGCATTCAATAAATGATATCTATTGTTACTGTTATCTAGGAATCATTTTCTCAGCTTCCAGATTTTTTCTCTAATGTTTCCACTGAGAGAGAAAATAGAAATTGCGGCTAGGAGGCGGAATTGAAAATTATACTATTAGCTACCCTTTAGGAGCATTACTATGTGCCATTTACACATTTTAACTCAGGGACCCCTCCAACAATGTAACAGCCAGGTACTAACAGGTATCAATCCCTTTTACAAAGGGATATATGAGGCCCAAAGAAATGAAGTAACTTGTACAGATGTCTTGCTCCCCCCATCTTTAAGCTGCTGCTTTACATAATAAGAGCTTGGGGAGGAGTGAGAGGGAATGAAAGATATAGCTTGGTGGGCTGGGGTAGGGTGGGGAGGTTGGAAAAATTGATGAGGAAAGGAAAGGGAATATTAAGGATCACTGTGGGTTATGAACCAGTTCCCTTTAGTGTTCCTTCAGGGACCCAAGATTGGAATTCCTGTTTAATTAGTAGCATCGTAGCTGTTTTGAGCCCCTCCTCCCCCCCAGTTCAGAGGGCACAGGTACGTCGGAGGGAAGCACTTCCACTGGAAATGTAAATTGGTCTCCGGCAGCAGGCAAAGCTGCGTGAAGTCAGGTGCCCCATGGGACTTGACCCAGGGAGAAGGGCCGACTACGGCGTCCAGATACTCAGCTACACTTAGTTCTCCCAGGGCACAGCTCCTTTATGTTCCTTCACTTTTTCTTCTCTTTAATAACAAACATGTGACTTGAGAGATTTAATGAGTTACCAGGAGAAGTTAACCAGAAAGGAAGCTGATTGAGTAAACTCATAATTAAAATAGTAAATGAACGGCGGAATACAATCATTGTGGGAGATGAGGAACACACAGGATTGACTCTGCTGAGGCTGGTTAGAAAAGGGCCTCAGGGACTTCAAGTATTTCTTGTGAAAATCTGGAAATGGAAGGAAAATTCTGGAGCCCTTCCATAGTCAGAAGGGACAAAAGGCCACCTGGGACCTCTCTTTTTCCTCCCCTAATAATCTAGACTGGTAGCCCCGAGTCACCTGCAGCAGAATTTAAACAACAGGAAAGGCTGAATTCACCAAGGGAGTCATTACCTCCTTGGTGCTAACACCACACGGCTCTAATGTCAGTTACTTCCCTGGTGTGGATAAGTTTTCTGCAGGAAATGCAAGTTAGGATAAGGTGAAAAGCAAAGGCAGCACTATACTGGATTTTTACTCGTTAGCCCAAACCCAGAAGTATTTTCTCTCTATTGAGGCCTGACTGGAGAGAGACACTAAGGAAGACAAGGCTGCACACACTGCCTTTCAGGGGAGGGCTGCTGCAGTCAACAAAGTCCACATGCCAACCTGCAGCCGATTACATGTTTTTTGTATGGTTAAAATTAGAAATGAAACCGTACAGAGGGCTGGGTTCTTAGTAGAAACGCAGAGTGATCCTATGCAAGAAACAGATTAATCCCTATGTCAAGATCTCTGTAAAACAACAGCCAAAGGAGCCACATTCTACATTGAATCTATTCCAGGAGTCTACGTAATGACAGGGACTCCAGAGTAGCCATGCTAAGGGAGGGGGGTACAAATTAATCCCAAATATCAGATGATCTAAATGTTATGACCTATGATCTTATTCCCATACAAGTGTAGAGAGGGGCACGTAAAACTCAAAAGTATTTCCACTAACAGAAATACAAAGAGGTAGGAGCCCAAAAGTTATTTATAGGTTTGAAACTCATTTGTAATTTTCGTCTGAATATAAGCTGGTACAGTCTGAATAGCACTAGAAACAGATTATTGAAGCCACAACAAAAACCCTGCAAGGAAGGAAACTGGAAGGTGTTCCTGCTTTCAGATCTTATTCATCTACATAAATTCTCCAAATGCCTCCCTCCATGCTTAGGGTGGACAGAGTGAGTCACTTGGGTGGTGTAAAAGGCCTTACAAGAGGTGGGGAAGGAAACTAACATTTTCTTTTAGTCGAAATTGTATGCTTATATATATATACACACACATTTGGAAGGAAAACGAATACATGAAATTACATTAGCATGAAAGGATTCCATGATTTATTTTTCATCTGTACTCAGTAACATTAGGGTAATTATTTATGTTTTTATCAAACTTTTTTTAAGATTTATTTATTTATTTCTCTCCCCTACCCCACCCCCCACCCCGGTTGTCTGTTCTCTGTGTCTATTTGCTGCGTCTTCTTTGTCCGCTTCTGTTGTTGTCAGTGGCATGGGAATCTGTATTTCTTTTTGTTGCATCATCTTGTTGTGTCAGCTCTCCATGTGTGCGGCACCATTCCTGGGCAAATTGCACTTTCTTTCGCGCTGGGCGGCTCTTCTTATGGGGCGCACTTCTTGCGTGTGGGGCTCCCCTACACGGGGGACACCCCTGCGTGGCAGGGCACTCCTTGTGCACATCAGCACTGCTCATGGGCCAGTTCCACACGGGTCAAGGAGGCCCGGTGTTTGAACCATGGACCTCCCATGTGGTAGACAGACGCCCTAACCAAACTTTTTAAAAACCTATCTTCCACAAGTCTGTAAGCCACGATAAACAAAAGTGAAGAGAACTGTCCTATATCCCATGAAAACCCATGAAAAGTTTTGCCAGAAAAAAAAAACTTAATACAAATAAAGGTTCATTTTATCAAATAAAGTAAAATAAAATCCAAAATTGTTACTATATTAATCCTGATTCAAGTCCCAAACAGTTATTAATTCCCTAAGTCACTACTGAAAAAGGTGTTAGTTTCTCTTCAATATTTGTCAATAAACACAAAACATATTTAACATGGCCCCAATCTGACACAGTGGAAAAGAGTGTGGGACCAAAACACGTAGGGCCAGTCCTGGCTCCTCCATAATTCGATATGGCAAGAGAAGTAATCTCTCTGGGCCAATCCTGTCCTTATGCTTGTTGGAGATTGAATCATGTCTCCTACAAAAGATACATTCAGGTCCCAGTCCCTGGTCCTGTGGGTGTGAATCCATTTATAAACAGGACCTTTGAGAGTGTTATTTTACAAGGTGTGCCCACACTGAATGAGAGGGGACCTTAATCCATTATGGTTGATGTCCTTAGGAGCAAAGGAAATTGGACACAGAAAGAGAAGCCCTGGGAGAAGCAAGAAGCTAGAAGTCAACAGAGCCAGAAAGAGAAAAGAACAGACATCGCCATGTGCATTCCCATGTGACAGAAAAGCCAAGGAACCCCAAAGATTTCTGGCTGGCCAGAAGATACCAATCTCAGGAGGAAGCAAGCCTTCTAGCCTTTGAAACTGTGAGCCAATAAATCCCTATTGTTAAGCAAACCCATTATATGGTATGTGTTTTAGCAGTTGAGAAACTGAAACAATGCTCCAATCAATTGAAAAACACCTGGGGAAACTTCACTATCCAAGAAACTGGGCAAAAGAAAGAAAAAGAACGTCCAAAATGCAACGATCCCTATTGCCTAGACTGGACACAGAAAGAAAATTCAGAACTCTAGTGGAGGAGGATTTCAGGAAGGTTTGTACATGATCCAGGCCTATTCATAGCTAAAGGATAAGATGAATAGTTAAAATGCAATCCAAAAATCCTCCTAGATTTAGACAACTCTCAATCTGAGTCACTCACTGAATCAGGGTAGGACACAGCATGGCACCAACTCCTGTCCTTGAACAATACGGTTACCTGAGTCAGGGCCCATTTTGAAAAGCTAAAACTGATCTACATCTGGCATTTCAAGGGCAAGCCAATTCACCCACATGCAATATACCACAGATGAGGTTATGGTGGGTTTTTTTTTCTGTTTCTAGATATCTTAAAAATGGGTCTGGAAGCATAGAAGAAGGAATTACAGTACAATGGAAATGGGACACATAAATTCCTGAACCCCTGCTTATGAGTTCTGAGATCTTGAAAACTTGTTTAACCTCTCTGGACATAAAATTCCTCATCTATAAAATGGGTGACATAAAAAAATAAACAAAACAAACAGAAAAAGAAAAATGGGTAACACAGAAGACTGACAGTTTTGAATGGTGCCCAGAGCAAGAAAATGCTGCTGCAGGTCCAGGCTGCAATACAAGCAGCTGTGCCATCTGGGCCATATGACCATGTATATCTCAAGGTACTAAAGGTTGTGCTCCTAGATAAAGATGCTTTGTGGCACTTTGGACATGCTGAGAGTTGCTGCACAGACCCCTAGGATTCTGGAGAGAGGCCATGCCCAGCAGTAGAGGACTATCTACTCCTGGATGTTAATGGTCCCTAGTGGAAACTGAACATCTGATCATGGGACATCAAATAACCATATAGACAGAACTGCAAATCTTTTTTCTTTTTCTATCTGATCGCGTCATCATCTTTTTGGTGCGTTGCTTCTGGAATGCCTTTTTCCTTTTTTTTTTTTTAACCAGGAGATTCCAGGGATCAAACCCAGGTTCTCCATGTGGTAAATGGGAGTTCACAGCCACTTTCCAGAATTGCAAATCTTGAGCTAGGTCCTATCAGACCCAGTAAGTCATAAGGTCAGGAGGATCCAGCAACAATCCACCATAAGATGGAAGCAGTGCACCTTGTATTTCACATGAGCAGGGCCAGCGAGCACAAGTAAACTGCATGAGCAGATGGCCAGGCCCCTCCTCAATGTCAGTTACCACTATTGCACCAATCCCTCTCCCTTGGATCACAACAATGGCCTTGTGGTCACCTTTCTATGACTGGCAGATAGAGAAGAAAAAATTCCAGGCTTGGTTCACAATTAGGTCAGCTTGCTTAGTTGATGTGAGTCAGAAATGGACTACTGCTGCACGACAGCCCCTGAAAGAGAGCAGTAAGGGGGAATCCTCCCAACAGGCAAAGTTTCAGGGAGCATACCTGCTCATTCACTTTGTGTCAAGAGAAAGTGGCCCAAAGTAAGAAGATCTATAAAGACTCATGGGCAGTAGTGAAAGGTTTGGCTGGTAGTTCAGGGGCTTGGGTGGAATAATAATGGAAAATGGGGAACAAGGAAGTCTGTAAAAGAACATGTAAATGGACCTAGGAGAGTGGGTGCAAAGTGTGAAGAGCTCTATATTTCACATTAATGCCCAAAAGCAAGTACTAAACAACCACTGGACAGGAGAATTCAGCCAGCCTGTCTTTGGTCATCCCAGTACTTAGGCAGTGGACTCATGGTTAGTGCAGCCGTGGTGTCAGGGACAGAGAAAGCACATAGGCTCAACAGCATGTGTTCCTAGTCTCCAAGGCTGGTCTAGCTCAGCTGCTAGGAGTTCAACCTGCCAGTCACAAAGGTCAGTGCTGAGCCCCTGATATGGTACCATTCTTAAAGGATACCAAGCAGCTACTTGGCGACAAGAAGATTCCCTTCCACACTGAAAAGGGAAATCCTTCATCCTGATTAGGATTGAGAAATATTGCAGGTGTGGATTTATCTGTCCTGCCTATAGGCTTCAGCCCCCATCACTGTCCAAGAACTTACAGAGTGTCTGATTGACTACAAGTGTGTAAACTTACTTCAGATGAAGAAATCTACTTTACAGCAAATAAAGTGCAGCGGTGATCACTGACCATGTGTTCCAATGGCCCTACTATTTATCATACCATTGAAAAGCTGCTAGCTTGATAGAGAATTGGGATAACCTTTAGAAATCACAGCTGAAGGGCCAGCTTGGAATAACACCCCACACAGGTGAGGCACTGTCCTTCACTTTAAATCAAGAGGAATTATATGGACCTGGGAATCAAGGGGGTGGGGAGTTAGGGGATAGCAATTGCCACACTCACTATCACTCCCAGTGTCAACTGGAGAATTTGTGCTTCTGATACTCAATACTTAAAGGCTCAGTATTTTATTAAACATTTAAAGGTACAGTTTTAAATAAAATCTTGGGAGTTTCAGATGAGAAAGGAGAGGGCACTGATTTGTGACATAGGCCAGGGAATCCCAAGGATCATTAGCAACCAGCACCAGAATGTTGCATACTTTGGAAAGAAAGCATTGCCTTGCTGATGCTCCAAGTCTGGACTTCTCTTAGGCTCAAAACAATGAGCCAATAAATTCCTGTTATTTAAGCCAACCCATTGTATGGTGTTTGTCATAGCAGCCTAGCAAACTAAGACATTGATCTAGGCTGAGTTGTCCCTAGGCATCAGGTTTTGTTCAGGTCTGCTCCATATCTCACTTTTCTTGTACTGATGGCAGGTACTCAACACATGTTCTCATGGTGATGACAGAAGTACAAGATTCAAATTCCATTGACCAAAACAAGTGAGTTAACTGAGTTCAATATCACTGGGTGTCCTGTTTACAATTTCTATGGAACAAAGTACCCTAAAACTTAGTAGCTTAAAACAGTAACAATTACTTTATAGTCTCTTCTGGCTCCTACCTGTGGCTTTCTCTCTCTATGTCTGAACTTCTATTTATGAAGGACTCCATTAATGTAGATTAAGGCCCACCCCATTCAGTTGGCCACACCTTAACTAAAATAACATCTTCAAGGGATCCTATTTACAATAGGTTCACACCCAGAGGAATGTGGAGTAGGATTAAGAGCATGTCTAAATTGGGGTACTTAATTCAATCTATCACAATCAACCAAACTTTAATCAAAGTACTTGCAGATCTATGGATGAAAAATAAATGCTTACTATTTCATATCACTGAGATTTTTTCAGTTTTTTTGTTTTTTGTTTTGTTAAGCAGCATTATGGCAATAACTGTCTGACATAAGGGGAAATAAAAAAAAAGAATGCAAGAAAAAGCATTCTTTGTTCTGAAGGGTATTTCATAATTAATAATTAAGGGATCTTTATGATTATTATAATTAAAATACAAGGATTTTCCAAAAACATCTCTATCTGGAAAATTCAATCCCTCTCCTTTCTTTCCAGTTAAGCCCAGTTTGGAACACTGGTCCCGTTTCCGGGGCCCTGAAATATATATGACAAAAGATCTCGTGGGTTTTCATTAATCAGCTTCCAAAGACGTTGTCAAATGCCTTGAATGCCTCAAAACCAAGACAATAGAGAGATAAAAAATATTCCCAGCAGCCTTCAACTAGGATTAGAGGCACCATCAACCCAGAATTAATTTACTAGTCCCTTGAGATAAGAGATGAGGGAATCCCATCAAAAGGGGAAAGGGATAGTGCTCCATCCAAGCAATATATTAGGGTTATAAATTACAAAGCATCAAATGATTCGTTTAAGTCAGGAATACAGGAAAATAAACTTCAATCCAAAAGTGGGAAGGACAATAAATATTTACCCATGGGAGCTGAGGACCAAACTGAAGAGCCATGCAAAACAGAGAAGGAGCCAGAGTCCAGTTCTCCAGATCAAGCCAAACCTCAAACCTAGGGCTTAATAGAAAAATTAAAAACAAAACAAAACATGGGGCTTCTCCAGGGTCAGTTTTGGCCAAAAGGCTTAGCTTTTCTGGGTTTCATGATCTAAATGAATGTGTGAAAATCATAGCATATAAAGAACAATTATAACCCAATGATTTTCTAAAATGGAGTAAGGGTTAAATTGGAAAAGAAAATTTCATCCTTAATTATTCCATAATCCATCTTTTTATTTTAATATAAATCTCACAAAACATTTGGCATTTGTGAAAACTGTATTTACTAGATACCCTCACCTCCCATCCCCAGGGCTTCATGGTCATAAAAATCACAGATATTGAGTATTTGGAAGTTATGCAGCTCTCTCTACAAAAAAATTGGACAGGGTAAGAGACTAGAACTCTTAACCAACTTTGAGTAGCTTTGGGGATACCAACTTGATTCTGCATTCAAACTCACCTTCTCACACTAACCAGAGTGGCAAAGGTATCGAGAATACAAGCATAATTTATTTTATTATACTTCACTTTAATTGTGCTTCACAGATATTGCGTTTTTTGCAAATTGAAGGCTTGTGGCAGTCCTGAGTCAAGTGGTCTATCGGCACCATTTTCCGAGAGCACGTATACTCACTTTTGTATCTCTGTGTCACATTTTGCTAACTCATGCAGTATTTCAAACATCTTCATTATTATATCTGTTATGGTGATCTGTGGTCTTGATGTTACTATTGAAATTGTTTTTGGGCACCACAAACCATACCCATATAAGCCAGAGAACATAATCAATAAATGTCGTAATCAATAAATTGTGTGTGTTCTGGCTGCTCCACCGACCGACCATTCCCCATTGTCTCTCCCTCTCCTCAGGCTGATAATAACAATATTGAAATTAAACCAATTGATAAGCCTACAATGGTCTCTAAATATTCAAGTGAAAGGAAGAATCACACTTTAAATCAAAAAGTAGAAATGATTAAGCTTAGTGAGGAAGGCTTGTTGAAAGCCAAGAAAGGCGAAAAGTCTGGCCTTTTGTACCAATTAGACAAATTGTAAATGCAAAGGAAAAGTTCTTGAAGGAAATTAAAAGTTCTACTCCAGTGAATACACGAACAAAAAGATAAACAGCCTTAGTGCTGATAATGGAGAAAGTTTTAGTGATCTGGATAGATCAAATCAACCACAACATTCCCTTAAGCCAAGGCCTAATCCAGAGCAAGGTCCAAACTCTCTTTAATTCTGTGAAGGCTGAGAGAGGTGAAGAAGCTGTAGAAGAAAAGTCTGCAACTAGCATAGGTTGGTACATGAGGTTTCAGGAAAGAAGCTATCACCCTAACATACAAATGGAAGGTAAAGCAGCAAGTGCTGTAGAAGCTGCAGCAAATTATTCAGAAGATAGCTAAAAATAATTGATGTAGGTGGCTACACTAAATAAAAGATTTGTTGGCAGAAGATGCCATCTAGACTTTCACAGCTAGATAAGAGAAGTCAGTGTCTAGCGTCAAAACTTCAAAGGACCAGCTTACTCTCTTGTTAGGGGCTAATGCAACTGGTGATGTTAAGTTGAAGCCATTGGCATATTACGAAAATCCTATGGCCCTTAAGAATTATGCAAAATCTGCTCTGCTTGTGCTCTATAAATGGAACAACAAAGCGAGGATAACAGCACATCTGTTTACAACATGGTTTCCTGAATATTTTAAGCTCACTATTGAGACCTACTCTCAGAGAAAAAGATTCCTTTCAAAATGACTGCTCACTGACAATGCACTTAGTCATCAGAGAGTTCTGATGGAGATGCATGACAAGATTAATGTAGCTTTCATTAATCTAACACAGCATCCATTCTATAGCCCATTGATCAAGGAGTAATTTCAACTTTCAAGTCTTATTATTTAAGAAATACATTTCATAAGGGTATAGCTTCCATAGATAGTGGTTCCTCTGATTGATCTGGGAAAAGCAAATTGAAACCCTTCTGGAAAGGATTCATCATTCTAGATGCCATGAAGAACATTTGTGATTTGTGGGAGAAGGTCAAAATATAAGCATTACAGGAGTTTAGAAAAAGTCGATCCCATTTTGAGGGGTTGAATACTCCAATGAAGAAAGCCACTGCAGATGTAGCAGAAATAGCAAGAAAACCAGAATTAGAAGTGGAGCCTGAAGATGTGCCTGAATTGCTGTGATCTCATGATAAAATATGAATGGATGTGGAGTTGCATTTTATGGATAAGAAAGAAAGTGGTTGCTTGAGATGGAATCTACTCGTGGTAAAGATGCTGTGTACATTGTTGAAACAACAACAAAGGATTTAGAATGTTATATAAACTCAACTTAATAAAGCATCAGCAGAGTTTGAGAGGACTGATTGCAATTTTGAAAGAAGTCCTACTGTGGATAAAATGCTACCAAATATCATCTCATGCTACAAAGAAATCTTTCATGAACACAAGAGTCAATCAAAGCGACAAGCTTCATTGTTGTCTTATTTAAGAAATTGCCACAGTTCCCGCCCCCCAACCTTCAGCAACCACCTCTTTGACCTGTCAGCAGCCATAAACACTGAGGCAATACTCTCCACCAGCAAAAAGATTACAACTTGCTAAAGGCCCAGATGACAGCATTTTTTAGCAATAAAGTATCTCTTGATTAAGGTAGTATAGCAGTTTGATATAATTGATGAATTCCAAAAAGAAATATTGGATTATGCTTGTAATCATATCTGTACCTGGGCATGATTGAGTTATCATTACGGCGTGGAGTCCCCACCCCTTGGTGGGGGCGACTCACAGATAAAAGGCATGGCGAAGAACAGAGTTGAGGGCTTTTAATGTTGGGGTTTTGATTTTGGAGTTTGATGCTGAAGACTTAAACTGGAGCCCTGGGAAGTCAGCACACAGAGGAAAGAGAAGCCAGCCTCAGGAAGGAAGGAAACTTGAAGCCAGAATAAAACAAGCCCCCAGGAACGTAGGAACCCAGGAAGACTGAACCCTTGCAGACATCAGCAGTCATCTTGCTCCAAATAGACTTTGTTGAGGGAAGTAACTTATGCTTTATGGCCTGGTATCTGTAAGCTCCTTCTCCAAATAAACACCCTTTATGAAAATCAACCAATTTCTGGTATTTTGCATCAGCACCCCTTTGGCTAATACAGGTAGGAACATTTTTTTAGACATAATACTATTGCACACTTAAGAATCTACAGCATAGAGTAAACATAACTTTTATATGCACTGGGAAAGCCAAAAATTCATGTGACTTGCTTTGTTGCAATATTAGCAGAATTGCAGTGGTCCAGAACCAAATCTGCAAACTCCAAGGCATGAATGTATCCAAGCCTCTTAGAAGAAAATGATTAAAATTTTAAGAGAGAAGGGTAGTTTGACCTAATAAGCATATTATTACTATCGCCCTAGACATTGAGGAAGGACCCAAAACTCATTGGGTGCAGGGATTGTCAACAACAGCACTATTGATATGTTGAGGCGGGTAATTCTTCGTTGTAGGGGGCTGTTCTGTGCATTGTAGGATGTTTATTTAGCAGCATCACTGGCATCTACAAACTAGATGCCAATAGCACCCTCCTCCCCAAGTTGTGAAAACCAAAAATGTTTCCAAACATTGCCAAATGTCTTCTGGGGGAGTGGGGGAGGCAAAAATTCTCTCAGTTGAGAACCACTGCATTGGTGTGGCCTAGACATTTTTTCATTCTGTTTCCAAGGAGGAAAGAGAAGCAAAAATTCTTTGGGGTTTAAGGGGATAACTATGAGACAAGATTATAGTATGACAGCAGTTCTCAAACAGTTTTTTCAGTGACAGATTCAAGTTCACAAGCATGGCACTCTCATGGATATTGACTCAGATTGCGGTAATCTTACTATAGGCCATATACAAAATTCTATCACTTTTTTCTAACACAAGAGAAAATATTAGGCTTTAAGTGAATGAAAGTAATGTGATCTAGGGGAAAAAACATGATTCTGATTTAATTTTTAACATATTAGTAAATAATTTGAAAACAGCAACACTTAACTAGTTGTAGTAAATTACTTATGATGCAATTGCAACTGATCCAATGCACCAGTGTACAAAACACAACAGTAAACACTGCCATGCCTTAGATGTTTGTGCTGTGCCTCTGAGAAATTTTAAGGAGAAATTACGGAAGTTATGAATTTGGACCTCATTAACTGGGAATCCATAAAAATTTACACAAAGGCTATTGATGATCCTAACAGGATTGAGGAAGGGGCAAGAGAAGAGATGGGCAAACTACTACTGACTCCCCATTCCCTACAGTACTAAATCTAAACTCCTTAGCAGAGCATAGAAGACCTTTACAATCTAGCCCATCTTTCCTAACTCCCCCTTTCCAAATTCCAGCATATCCGCCCTATACCATACAGAACAACCCAGTGCTTCCCAACTTTTTCCATGTATTGGCATACCCAGTAAATAATGTGAGGGTACACAGGGGTATACAGACAAAGCTGTGGCTGAAAATAATTGGTCTATTGCCCCAGGCCCTCCTTTCCCAGCAGCCCAAAAGCTACACAGATTAACCAACTGGCAAACCTGTACCTATTCAAGCACACCCAGGATACCACTACTTGGTGGACAACATCTGGTCTAATTCACTCTGATCCTTCTTATCTTTGTTTATACCAAATTCACCTATCTTCCCCCTTGTAAAGATCTATTAATATCCCTCCAAACCAAGATCAGTTACCACTGCATCTGTGATGTCTTTCCTACCTCCCTCTTGCTATAATCCCCTTACACGCAGTACAGTTACCTATGATAAAACCCTTACCACACTGGGATGCCCAACCAGACTGTGACCTTCTGGAGTCCAGGGACTGCTAGGAATGAACTGGGTCTGCATTCATTCAGATACTGATAGGCTTCCTATTAGCCGCAAGGCATCAGACCAGGAATAAGGATCCAGGGTAAGCAAGGACAGGAAGAGTCCCTGCCCACCTGGAGCTCACAGTCCAGAAGGGGAAAATAAACATTAAACAGCCATTCACACAATTAGTTATTTAATTTAAATGGTAGCACATGTTTTAAAAGAGAAGTACAGGGTTCAATGAATGATATATTAGTCAGCCACAGAGGTGCTGATGCAAAATACCAGAACCCTGTTCTTTTATAAAGGGTATTTATTTGGGGTAGGAGCTTACAGGTACCAGGCCATAAAGCTTAAGTTACTTCCCTCACCAAAGTCTATTTTCACATGTTAGAGCAAGATGGCTGCTGACAGCTTCCTGGGTTCCTCTCTTCCTGGGTCTTGCTTCTCTCTGGGCTCAGGGTTCCTCTCTTCCCAGGGCTTGCTTCTTTCCAGGCTCAGTGTGCTTCTTTTCCCAGGGCTTGCTTCTCTATCCTCTGTGTGCTTACTTCCCAGGGCTCCAGTTTAAGACTTCAGCATCAAACTCCAACATCAAAACTCCAACATTAAAAACCCTTCAATTCTGTCCTTTGCCATGCCTTTTATCTGTGAGTCCTCACTCACTAAGGGGTGGGGACTCAACACTCTACTGACATGCCCAATCAAAGCCCTAATCATAATTTAATCACACCCAAGTACAAACCAGTTTACAAACATAATCCAGTATCTATTTTTGGGACTTATAACTATATCAAACTGCTATGTTCCACCCTCTGAATTCCAAAAAGATATTATAATATTCAAAAAAACCTTAAATCAGTAATAATGCAAGTACTAAATCATATCACAATCAATTTAAAGAAAGAGTTTGTCTTGGGGCAAAGTCCCACCTGGATGTAGAACTCTGAAATTATAAAACCATTTATCTGCTTCCAATACACAAATGAACAGGAAACATAAACATTTTCATTACAGTAGGGAGAAATTAGGAGGGAAACATGAGTCAGGGATCCTCTACAGTTCAGTAAACCTGCAGGGCATCCTCCATTCAATTTCAAAGTTTGAGAGTCATTCTTAGATGATGGTTTCTTCTCCTCAGTGCCTTATGGGAACCCACCCTTTCCACAGGTTTGCCCAATGGCCATTTTCTTGGTTCCACCCTCATCAAGCATCTGGGTGTCGACCAAGCTCTAGATCTCACCCTTCAAGAGTATTGGGGTGATTGACACAACTTATCCAATCCTTGGGTTACAGTCTTAAGCCCCTTGTACAGTGATGTGAAGACAACATCCCCCCTAACCTTTGGCATACAGGCTCAACCCTCTCAGAGCAAAGAGCTGACCACCTGGCCTTCCCTAAACCATGGAGGACAGGTCTACCCCTCTCAGACCTGTGGGGTGCTGACCTCAACCACCCTAATCCTTGGGGAATGTGCTCCACCATATCTGTACCCTGAGGCAGAGAAATTCTCCCAGAACATTGGGCAGGAACATCTACCCTCTTCAACTTCTGGGGCAAATTCACCGTCTCTATACACCTGGGTGGTGTTCCTCTCTTGGCCCAAGATGATGTCTTAATTCCAATCTCAGTTTCCATGGTTTTCCTCTTGAAATCATTTCTCCTTCAATCTCTCCTTTCCATGTCATGTTCCTTTTAGTCCAAGCTGACAGTGGTTTTGTTCATTCAGCTCTCTCAAAAAATCTGTTGGTTTAGCATGCAAGGAGCACGGGTCCGGGGAAGAAGATTTGACTCAACAGATAGAGCATCCGCCTACCACAAGAGGTCCAGGGTTCAAACTCAGGGCCTCCTGACCCATGTGATGAGCTGACCCAAACACAGTGCTGATATGTGCAAGAAGTGCCATGCCACAAAGGGGTGTCCCCTGCACAGGGGAGCCCCATGCACAAGGAGTATACCCCATAAGAAGAGCCACCCAGTGTGAAAAAAGTACAGTCTGCCCAGGAGTGGTGCCGCACACATGGAGAGCAGACGCAGCAAGATGACACACAAAAAGAGACACAGATTCCCAGTGCTGCTGACAAGAACACAAGCAGACACAAAAGAACACACAGCAAATGGACACTGAGAGCAGACAACTGGGAGGGAGTGCAGGGAAGGGGAGAGAGATAAATTAAAAAAAAAAAAAAAAGAAGCAGGGGTCCAATCCATCAGACAGTAAAACTTTACAGAAGTCTTTCTGACATAACTGCCTCTCTAATCCTGATTTTAAAAGTTTAGCTAAGTCCTCAAATAGGGCACTTTCATCTGGGAGCTTGGTTTCCACAGGCTTGGAATTTCCAGAATCACTTTCTATTTTCTTTGTGCCCGACAGTTGAGTCTTCAGTATCTCTCTCTTGTCTAGCATTCGTTATAAGCTGCAAGCAGAAGCCAAGCTGCATTCTCTGGGTTTATTTTGGAAATTTATTCAGCTAAATGCCCAGGCTTGCCATTTTCAAATTCTGCCTTCCATAAAATACCAGGAGTTAATCTTGTTAAGTTCTCTGCAACTTTAAAACACAGATCACCTTTCCTCCAGTTTACAATAATAGTTTCATCATTTACTTCTAAGGCATCATAAAAAGTCTCTTTAGCATCTATATTGCTATCAACAGTCTCTTGAAAGCATTGCAGGTCTTTTCTTCCAAGCATCTCACAATTCCTCCAAAAAATACCCCTTATCCATTTATAAAACCAGTCCAGCATTTTGGTAATTACAAAAGCACTACTGTATTCTCGGTTTCAAATTCTGTATTAGTCAGCCAAAGAGGTGCTGATGCAAAATACCAGAAGTCTGTTGGCTTTTATAAAGGGTATTTATTTGGGGTAGGAGCTTACAGATACCAGGCCATAAAGTATAAGTTACTTCCCTCACCAAAGTCTATTTTCACGTGTTGGAGCAAGATGGCTGCCTACATCTATGAGGGTTCTGGCTTCCTGGGTTCCTCTCTTCCTGGGTCTTGCTTCTCTCTGGACTCAGGGTTCCTCTCTTCCCGGGGCCGCCTTCTCTCTGTGTGTGTTTACTTCCCAGGGCTCCAGGTTAAGACTTCAGCATCAAACTCCAACATCAAAACTCCAACATTAAAAACCCTTCAACTCTGTCCTTTGCCATGCCTTTTATCTGTGAGTCCCCACCCCTTAGTCAACACCCTACTGACATGGCCCAGTCAAAGCCCTAATCATAATTTAATCATTCCCAAGTACAGACCAGTTTAAAACATAATCCAATATCCATTTTTGGAATTCATAACTATATCAAACTGCTACAAATGCATATAATGAGTAGTTCTCTTCTTTTATAAGAGTCAGTGAAGGAGTGCCTTGAAGGGGTGGCACCTAAGAAATAAGCTCTGAAAAAATAAACAGGAATTAACTAGGTGGAAGGAAAATGTGTTTGAAGGGAGCATTCCGTGTTCCAAACCAATCATTCTGGTTCCTGGCATTTGTGTATCTCTAAGACCTAGCCCAGACAAATCCTCAATAAATACTTCTTTAATTAATTTTTTAAAAAGTTTTGAGTACCTTTAGGCACTTTGTCTCTAAGAGGGTTCTTTCAAATATTATTATTCTTTTAGAAATCCTTTTTAATAATGCAATTTTAAAAATATTTATTGAAACATTATTATATGCAAGTACTTGGGACAAAAAGGCAAACAAGAATTTTCCAGGTGAAGAAGACAAAAGAAAATATTTAAAGCAAAGTACAGCACACAAGAATAATCATGGTGGCAAGGAAGCACACAGCATGGTGTGGAAATAGCATGGAATTTAGTTCCAAAAAAGTATGTGACCTTGGTAACAAACAGACAAAGAGATTGGGGGGTGTATTAGTCATCCATTGCTAAATAAGAAATTAGCCCCAAACTCAGCCGTTTACAACAACACACATTTATTATTTCATACTTATTACCAACTTCTCACCAGGCTGCAGTCAAGGTATCTGCTGAGACCACAATCATCTCAAGATTCAACCGGAGCAGGATTTGCTTCCAAGGTCACGCATTGGTTGGCACTTACAGGTTATTGCAGAATTTAATTCCTTGTGGGCTGTCAACCAGAGACCACCCTCAGTTCCTTGCCATGTAAGCCTCTAGCTGGCAGCTGACTTCATCAAAGATAGCAAGAAAAAAGGTAGCAAAAGAAAAGTTAAAGTCTTTTGTAACCTCATCATGGAAGAGATACCCCACTACATTTGCCATGTTCTATTCGTTAGAACAAGTTACAAGGTCCAGGCCCCACACAAGGAATCACAGGAGGCAGAGGTCATTGGGGGCCATCTTCCAAGTCTATCTAACAGCACTTTACTGTGTAGAGTCTTGAATGCCAGTGAAAGGAACTTGTATTTCAATAGGTAATGGAGTACCACTGAAGGGTTTGGGATACAGGAGTAACATGATCAGAGCTGCTCTACAGAAAGACTATTTTGATAAAGTATTATACTCTGAAGGATGGATTAGAAACAGTATATTTATAATTTCCTTATCTTGAAACTATATTTCAAGAAAAGGAAGTTAAGAACTAGAAGTTAAGTGACTTCTCTCACCATTCAACTTTGAAAAGATGGAGGCATTCCTAACAGGCCAGAATGCAAAGAAAGAATCTGATGATACCTGAACACTTGACAAAGCTTCAGGGTTTCCAACGAGGATGAATAGGAAGGTTCGCAAAAACTAAAAAGCAGGAATAAGCATCAGTGTAGACAGAAGATGACGGATAACACAACTGGGGGTTTGGGGAACTGATGAGACAACCAAGTAGACCAATAGGCACCCATTAGAAATGCCAGCCTGGTGTTGAGAGATGTCCACATGGAAATGGCAGCTTAAGCCATGGGAACGAGTAAAATTGCTAGGAAAGATAAAGAAGAGAAGGTAGAGGACAAAACCATAGGGACCTCCAACTTCTAGAGAAGTAAGAACAGGAAACAGCAGCAGCATAAGAACCAAAGAGGATAAAGTGGGAAAATCAAGAAAAGAATCAAGAGGCCTAGGCCTCAAGAAATCCTGAAAAGAATACTCCAAGAAAGTAAGGGGGCTGCCAGCATTAAAAGCTATGAAGAAGCTTAGAATACAGCACTACAGAGAAGGTCATTGAAAAAGGTCACCAATGCCACTTGAGAGAATTTCAGTGGAAACTAGATCATGAGGGTATAGGAACAAGTGCATGCAAGGTGGCAGGACAGACACAGAAAATGAGTACCTTCAAAGGATTGAGGCAGTAAAGGCAGGAGATGACGGAGAGCAGCAGCTTAGGAAAAAAGGAGAGAAAACTTCCTCAGACTGGAAGAGACCTGAACATGTCTGCAGCAAACTGGGATGGGAGTGGAGACTGGAAAGAAGTCAAAGCTGCAAGGAAAAAAAGCTTAATACCTAATTGTTGTATAAGATTCCCAAAGGGTTCGGCAAACATAATGACAGGCGTTTAGAACTGAAAGGGGGAAGTAGAAGTCATCTGGGTTTCCTCCTATTTCCTGACTCCTTGGTCTCTGCTACCAATTTCTTATGAGCACTGGTTTCCTTTCCCTTCCTTTTCCTTCCCTTCTCCTCCCCGCCCCCCCTTCCCTTCCATTCCCTTCCCTTTCTCTTCTTTCTTTCCATTCCCTTCTCTACCTTTCCCTTTCCTTTGTATTCAATGCTCAGTCTAAGCCAAATCATCCTCTCCTGTGGTTATGGGGTGCTGTTATGCCTGGCCACAGATCCCCATCCAGCCTCACAAACATCAAATAACCACCCCCATACACACCCACACACATATTGTATTGGCCATTCTGAACTTTTTCATATTTTAAACATGTGATGGCCTCCTTATCTGACCCTTGGGATGTCCTGCAAGCTGTGCTCTCTGCTTGGAATACTTCTCATAATTCTCTTAATATGATCAGCTCCTTCTCATTCTTCAGATCTGTTTAGATGTAACTTCCTCCAGGAAGCCTTCCTGACTGCCCCATCATGTAAGCCCACAGGTGAACCCATTTGTAAATACTATCTTTGCATATGTCAAGGTGAGTCAGGGTATGGATGCATTTGTGAACAGGATCTTGGAAAATCCTATTTAAGTATGGTCAGACTGAATCAGGGTGGTCCTTGATCCATTTTACTGGGGCCTTATAAACAAAGGAAATTCAGATACAAACAGAGAAGCCAGAACTCAGAGGAAATGTGAGAAACAAACACAAGGAGAGGCAAATCACAATGTGAGGGAGGCAGAGATGCAAGCCAAGGAACCCAAGGAATGCTGCAAGCCAGCACCAGAACACTACAGACTTTGTGGGAAAAAATATGGCCTATTGAGACCTTGATGTTGGACTTCTATTCGTGAATTTGTTGTTTAAGCCAACCCATTGTTTGGTATTTGTCATAGCAGCTCTAGCAAACTAAGACAGTGACACATAGGAACCTTAAGTAAAAATTGTTTAGATGAATTTGAATTTTGCTTGAAGAATATGTCCTTAAATTCATGTGGTGACTCTCACCACACACTTGGTGAGTCTGGTTCAAATTATTATATTTCCTTGGAGGTAAGAAATATCAATTTATAAAAATGTTATAGTTCCTTTGGCTCTCCTCAGTTACAATGCACTATCTATGGAGTACTGTATAGGTGAAGTCTGTTGCTAGTTGTGCCTAGAAAAGAAAGCATAGTGCTGATTTTGCTTTCAGAGTGCATTTCTTTAGACCAAGTAAACCAAGGTTGAAGGTAGAGGTTTCTCTAATCAGTGACAGATGGAGCAGGAGTGCTGCTTGTCTTACTAGGGAGCACATAAAGAGATTCTGTGATGACAAATGTCCATCGAGAGGCACGCTTCCGAAGAGCAGATCCACCAGGGAGCTGAGAGCTGGCAAGGTATGTTCAGAGATCAAATGCCCTCCTGTGGGCTTGCAAAGGGGCAATGTGCCCAGAGAGTAATTCAGAGCGGAAGTGCACCCAGTCAGCACTAACACAGGGTGAAGAGTTCCCATGTCAGAATTTGAACAGCATGTACCAAGCAGAGAAACATATTTCAAGACCAGTGAATTCCTATACCTGATTGGTATTTCCTTTGATCTGTCTTTAATGTCAACCACGCTCACCTCCACATCTGTGATTGCAGCTATGACCCACTGAGATAAATGAAAAAAAAAGGGAAGATCATTTTTGCCTACCCCAAGTGGTCATTGGAAGTTTACCACTACTCTTGTCACACTTTCCACCTGAAGCTCTCCCAAACATTTTTACAGCATAATTCATTAATTCCCATCACTCTTCTCTAAGGCACTATTATTCTCCCACCCCCACACCACCAAGTAGGAGCCATCAAAGGCTCAGAGAGAATGAGCAGTAGGCTCTGGTGCAGGCATTCGGTGCCAGCAACCCAATTCAGAGCTCCCAATCTGTAACCTGACTTGCTGGGCCAGCTCACTCCAGACCACTACCCCAAAACAGGCAACTAAAGGCTCATTAAATCTCCCATCTCTACTAATCTGCCACCTAGAATTCACACCTGGGAATTCACTGCCCCTTTCTTTGCTTCCTAATTTATATAATATGTAATTTCCATCTTACACTATCTTGAATGTAAGCATGTTATAAAAATTATGGTACAGTATTTATTTGCAAGTATACTCTTAGAAACCCCAATTCAGTCTATATCTAAAGATATTTCTCACAATAATTTAAAACTGCAGTACTCAACATATCTCCAAAGTTTCCAACTTTAAAAATTTTTGTAGTGCTTGCAACCTACCTGTCTACAACCAAAGATGAAAGGAACATAGGTGAGCTGAGTAATGGGAAGGAGTTGGGGCATATGGAGTATGGTATGCCGAGGTGAGTGGACTAAGGTGGAAAGAGAGAGAGACAAGGCAAAAACAAAGCTCAGGCAGGGAGTTCAGGGCAGGACTTGGCAAGGACAGCATATGAAGAAAAGGATGAACATCATTACCTTCTATGGCTCCCCAACTCCCCAATCAAGAGGTCACACCTGGTTCTTCCCTTGTGTGAGCCACCACCTGCTGCTACCACCAACTGGGAGAGCATAGCACCCCCCTCCCAGGAGAGGGATGTGACTCGCAAATTCCCCTCCTTGTGGATGCCTTCCTTCCTTCCTCTCTTAGCATCAGGAGGTCCCAGACTGCCAGCCTCCAGGGAAAGGAGCAGGTGCAGACAAGGAGGTGACCCCAGAACTGTCACTATGCAGCTTGCAGGCTGACTGATGCTTGCATGTGTGCATGAAAGGAAAAGCAAGTTCAGGAAATGTCAAGCAGCAACACCAGCGATATCAAATTCATTAATCATAACCTTTGCAAATAAAGTAGAGGTTTCCAGTATAACAATATATTCACTGAGAACCTGCAATGTGCAAGGACTATGCCATGGGGGTACTAGATACAGTGAGACACAAAGCATGAGTGACAAATTCCACGTTTCCTCTTGCCACCCAAGTGCAAAACAGTGAGACTCCCCTGCAGTGTCTGTCCCCTTGTCTGATTCTCCCACCACTTCTGTTTCTCTGACCCCATTTGGGGCAGTACAACTCACATGGATGCTTCCACCCAGAAGTTAAATTTTAGGAGCCTGGGGAGATTTGGGGTTAAGAACAAAATGTGGTTGAGGAATAACCTCACACAGTTTTATGCTGTATGGTCAAGTAAAAAAATAATAATAATAATCATACCACCAGGAGGCAATGGCTCTCAAATAAAATAACTGGATGGTTATTTCTAGAAACTGTCTGTCAGTACTTTTCTTGCTATTTCTTTTTCCATTAAGATTCAAGTCTATGTCTTTAATTTCTGGTCAAAACTACAGGATGTAATTAGCACCTCCCTGACTTGGTAGGTGCCTGAGCCTTTCAGTAAGGCCCTATAGGAATCTCAACATTTATGGAGCCCCAGCCTGAGTATATTTTTAGTGCCTCCAATCTGCAGCAGTGGTTTGCTACAATGGGAATTCTCAATCTACATTCATTCATTCAACAAACATGTAGTGAGCATCTACTGGGTGCTGGGTACTCTTCTGGTTACTAAGGATACAGCAATAAACAAGAGACAAAGCTGTTGGGGGCAGCATGGGGAATTCTGTTAAAGTGCAATTTTAGAATCTTCTGGAGACAGGTAGAGTTTGGAAAAGTCCCTGTGCAGAGTCTAATACGGACATCATATGCATTCTTCTCAGTCCCCTTACACCCACGAAACACTGCATCAGACTGAAATGTCAAGAATGGGCACCATGTCTTCCTCATCTTTAAAAATACAGAATCTGAAATGCAGTAGGCATCCTCTCTTACATGTGCATGGTTTCCCAGCAAGTCCTACCTTCTACACATGTGGTTCTCAAAGTATGGCATTTGGGCCAGCAGACAAGCAGCACCTGGGAGCTCATTAAAAACGCAAATTCTCGGGCCCCAGCCTTGACCTACTGACTCATAAATTCTGAGGGTGCAGCCCGAGCCCTCCCGGTGGTCTTTAAGGCAGTCTAAAGTTTGAGAACCTCTGTCCTACACTCTCAGGCATTCTCCCTGACCCACAGCTTGGCTCTCACTGCTCTCCTTCTCAAAATTACTGCATGCCTTCTGTGCACCAGGCTTGTGCTAAGCTCTCTACACAATGCTTCTAACTACTCTCAGTACCCACAAGGTTGATAAAAGCATCCTCCATTTACCAAGGAGGAAACTGAAGTTCAAAGAAGCTCAATCACTTGCCCAAAGTTAACACAGCTATTGACAGGATCACAATTCAAACTCAGGTCTGCTTAATTCCGAAGGCCAAACCGCACAATTTTCCTACACCTTTCACTGTCCTGTTCTCTCTTCCTTTTACCGTCAGTTGCTCTATTTTTTTTTCTCCCTAGACCCCTGCACCACACAACACTCAGCTCCTACCTGGCCTATTGGGAATCAGCTCACTTGAGCTCTCTGTGATCTTCTTCCCATGGTTGAGCAATATGTGCATTTTGAAAGTAACATACTGATTTCCCCAATTCAGAAATGTCCATTTACATTTGAACATGAATATTTCCTTCCTAGCTGCAGAGTGTATTGCTACGTTCACTATGTGCATTTTTGGGAAATGGGATATTACTCCCTTCTTTATAGGAGAAAAGGTATCTTTCATAGTTAGGGGAGCAAGAATATGAATGCTATGAAATTATATTTTCTATAGCCATTTTAGACTTGCATTTGGGAAGTAGAAATATAGATGAAAAGGATGCCCAACAAACCCGACTGCAGACAAGAATCTGCAATTCAGTGAAGGTGAGGCTCTCAGAATAAAAAACAAGGGAAAGTACTGGTCAGGATATGGAGAAACAGGAACCCTCATACATTGCTGGTAGTAATGTAAAGTGGTGTAGCCACTCAGGGAAACAAGAGTTGGCAGTTTCTTAAAAAGTTAAACGTAAGATAATCATATGACCAGTAACCATATGAGCCAGCAATTCCTCTCCTACGTATCTACCCAAGAGAAATGAAAACATGTCCACAGGAAGACTTACATGTAAATGTTCACAGCAGCATTATTCATAATAGCCAAAAAGGGGAAACACCCCAAATATCTATCAACTGGTGAAAGGCTGAACAAAACTTGGTCTATCCATACAATAGAATACTGTTCAACAATAAAAAGGAACAAACTACTGATACATGCTGCAAGATGGATGAGCTTTGAAAACATGCTAAGTGAAAGAAGCCAGATGCAAAATATTACATATTGTATGATTCTATTTATATGAAATGTCCAGAAAAGACAGATCTAGAGAGACAAATTAGTAGTTGCCTGGGGCTGGAGGTGAGATGGGGATTAACTACAATTGGGCACAAGGGATCTTCTTGTGGTGATAAAAATGTTCTGAAACTGAATTGTGGTGATGGTTGTATGACTTTGAAATCATTGAATTATACACTTTAAATGGGTGAACTTTTTTTCTTTATTAAAGAAGTTATGGGATTCCCACACACCACCTTATTATTAATACCTTGCATTAGTGTGGAACATTTGTTACAATTGATTAAATCACATTTTTATAAGTATACTATTAACTATAGTCCATGGTTTAACATAGCACCCACTGTGTAGTACAGCTCCATGGAATTTTTAAAAAAATTTTTATACTGTTACTATATATACAATCGAACATGTCCCCTTTTAATCACATTCAGATATTTATTTCAATGCTGTTAATAATATTCACAATGTTATGCTAACATCACCACTATCCATTACCAAAACATTTCCATCATTCCAAATAGGAACTATAATGGGAGAACTTTATGGCATGCAAATTACACCATAGAGCTGTTAAAGAGGGAGGGTGGGGTGGATGTCTGGAACTACTGGAGGTTCACAGGCTTGAGCTGTCTGAATGGATACAACCCTATTTACTATTAACCCTATTATTAACCCTGACACACTTGTAAACCACAAGAAGAAGCGAAGTTCACACTGTTGTTGTTGTTTTCAAATTTATCTTATTTTAAAATCTCCAAATTGCACAGTCTATATCCCCAAGCAAAACATTCCCTTCCCCCCATTCTCATCCCCTGTAACCTCTAACCTACTTTGTTTCTACGAATTTGCTATTTCTAGATATTTCGTAATAGTGAAGTCACACAGTATTTGTCCTTGTGGGCCTTGCTTAGTTCATGCAGCATAATGTTTTCAAGGTTCATCCATGTTGCAGTATGTCTCAGAAGTTCATTCCTTCTTATGGTCAAAGAATATTTCATTGCGTGTGTGGACTACATTTTGTTTATCCATTCATCTGATGATGGACACTTAGGTTACTTCCACCCTTTGGCTACTGTGAATAATGCTACTATGGACATTGGTGCGCAAGTCTCTGTTTGAGTCCCTGATTTCAATTTCTTTGGGTGTATACCTGAGAGGAATTACCAGGTCATATGGGATCACATTGTTTTCTTCTTGATAAATGCCTTGAAAGACAACCCCAGGAGAGCAATTCCACTGGAACAGAGGTTCTGCTGTTGAGCAAAAACTCCCTGAGGAATGCAGGTGTCCTCTGCCAGTAGAAAAGAAAACCAGGACAAGCAGTGCCCAGCAGATTTAAGGTGAGTATCGTTGCATGGCTGAGCATGGCGGTGAGAAACACACTCTGGGATCCACTTCTCCACAAGAGAAGGAGAGACCAGAGTAACGCAGAAGGCTTGGGTAGGCTTTGGCGCGCAGGACCTACGAGAGGGAAGAGAAGGGAACCCTTCCCTCACAGGAGTAGTGATGAGGCTTTTACACAAAGGAAAGCAGAGAACAGAAAACAGGAAGGTGCGAGGTTCTGAATGGAGCAAGCTCTTACAGGTAACTTGGCACCACCTCAGCATCTTGCAGAAGGTGCAATTCACGTCAGCTTTGGGAAGCATTGAAAGAACAGCACCTGAAAAAAGAAAGGAGGCAAAAAAGCCTTACACAAGCTTTGTCAGAAAACAAATTCAGAAGATTCCAGGAGGACTGTGTCTTCATCCCCTCAGAGATCTGGGAGGCAGAAGGGGACCGCAAACTGTGTTTTTAAGTTACAGGAGCCCATCTGTAGAAGAACAAACCTGAAATATGGGAGACGAGAGAGATGTGGTGAAGAGGAGGCACCATTTCAGGAAGAGGCTCAGCTGTGTGTCAAACTAGCTTTCCAGCCTCTGCTGAGCTCCATACAGGGGGAAGGAGAAGCTGCCGGCATCAGAAAACCCGGCAGCTAACTCTGCTCTAGTTTTACCAGTTGTGCGACCTTCCACAAATTATGCAACCACTAAGGTGCTGACTCCTCACCCCATCTCCTCAGAAGTAAAATGGAGATTTTATCTGCTACAAAAAGTTGTCTGAGGATTAATAAGAGAATTGTGCCAAACATCAAGCACATAGCCCTTCAATAAACATAGCTGTTACCATCACCTAGAATGTAAGGTATTGTTTACTTTCCACATATTCTCAAAGGTAAGAGAGGAGAAAGGATAATATCCTTTTCATATTATAACAACATTATAATGAAGAATCAGCATCCAGGAACTGGTTAGAGAAGTAAGCATTTACACAGAAAGCTAGGTGACACAATTCAAGTTATCGTGATGCTTTTTTGCAAAGACTGTGTCAATTACTCAGGAAGGAGTGGGCAAAGAAATGGGCATTTTACCAGGATTTCATTCTCATATCAATGCTCCAATTAGGGTAAAGCCTGTTTGTTCTATGTGGCTAGAACATGTAAAACATTTGTATTTCTTATTCAGAGAGTGTACCAATTTCAATTGACTTTGCACAGCCCCTAAGTATATAACCCATCCCCTGTTGGAATTACAAAGATTCATCTTCCACTGAATGCTCAGGTATTTCAATCGCTTGACAAATTCCCTGAAGGGAACAAAGGTCATGGCTGCCGAAACGGAAGGGGTGGTGCCCCAGAAAAACTGCTGCAAAGGAGTTGGCTCTTCTACCTAAAATTTTAGAAAAGGGAAGGGTAGGGATTGCTAGGGTGAGTCATTATAAGAAAAGAAGTGCTAACTTCCAAAAATGAGGGAATGAAAGATGAAAGGATGGGAGTATATTTATCCCACTTGTAAAATATACTTCAAAGAATGTACTTTCAAAACTCATTTCTTTATTGTGGTACTTTTTAAGAGTTCCTCGTTTGCTTGTTTTTAATTAACAACAAGCATGCAGCATTGAAACTGGAGCCATATCCATCGTTCATGTCAAAGGAGCTGGAAGGGTCAGAATATACTTGAGTAACAACCATTACCAAAGTTCTCGGAATGGAAATACAAAAGTTGAATTCAAAAATAAAATCCTTCTCTTTATATATTTCTTCTTTCTTATGTATAAAAGCATTTTAATGTCATTAATGCAAGTAAGTCCCTCTTTCATCTTTCCCTTGCCTACTGTAGCATTCAAAGCCCCTGGAAAAAAAAAAAACATGAAAGCCAGCCTTAGTTTATTTTGATAAATAGCTACAAACAGAGTAAAAAAAATTATTATTTTTTAGAATAAATCTGAGGAATCTTGCCCATCAAGAAGAATTTATCTAGTGCTATCGATTTTATCTGATATGACTACCCATCATGAAATGGGGAAACTATAATTTATGTAACCAGTGAATGCAAAATTGATTAACAGGTCGGTGCAAAGTCAGCTTGGGGGAATTTAACAAATGTTGTTCCACAAGGGTCACTTCCTACCCAGTACTATTAAACATTTTCATTAATTACCTGCTGACAAAATAGGTGAAAGAATTGAAGGTGTGTCATTAAATCTGTCAATTTTTTAAAAAGCTAGTTAAAATGCGAACAGATCTTGACAAGTTGGAAGAGAGGGAGGAACCATTTGGATACTCAGGGGTCTGTCTGGTACAAAGTAGGTGCCCAATAGATGTTGGTTGAATCAATAAATGCCAACAAAACAAAAGACCAGCATGAATGATTCCCTAAAGGAGGAAAAGAATAACCATTAACAGTTTTCATTGATGCCTATGATGAATTAAAAACCCATTCTAAAATCACTTATAACAATGCAACCGTGACCCAGCAGAAGCACAAAGATCTAGGTGTCAATAAGGTGTACAAATCATATTTAACTAACCAGAGCAAACATTATAAAGTAGGGAACACAAACATGGTGTACACTTTTCTTTACCTTTTCCTTAAGTGCAGACTTACATCCTTTTTTTTTTTTCTGTATTGTGAGTAAGAAGGAAGGAAAGGGATGGAGGAATAACACCAAAGATTAACCTTCTTAGCAGGGAATAGTAACAGCAAACAAAGGTGCAGCCGGGTGGAGAGAAAAGAAAACCAGCCACACCTAAACCAAATCCCTGGAACCAAAGTGGCTGGTTCACCACCACAAAGCAGGACAATACATCCAAGCTAAAAAGATACCAGATCCCTCTCCCCTTCAACTGACTGGCTCCTAGATATTTGGTTTGGTTTGGTTGTTAATCAGAGAGAGAGAAAGAGAAAGAAAAAAAAAGGTTTCCTGAAGAGGGCTTCCTTACCAAAAGGCCTACCTGGATCTGACAGAAGAAAAGTTTAACAAAAATTACAAACTCTCATATTCCAAGGAGGGGATTCAATCAGTACCCAGCTACAAACATTTTTTGACCAAATAATATTTTTTTGACCTAGATAGAACTTTTCTTGGTTAAAAAATAAGCAAGCAGAAAATAAATAAGACCCTTCGACAACAACAATAAAAACGCTAGAAAGAATTTAAACAACTGTTTTGTTCTCTGAAAGAAATATAAAAGGAACATGACCTCTATGGGGAAAAAAGAGATCAAAAACTGTCTCATCAAAGTTGACAGGCTAGAGCTAGAGGGGAAATGAGGGAAAAAGCAATACCAATGCAGAACTTAAAGTTGCATGAGAAATACCCAGAAGCAGATTCAACATTTCAGAAAATGAAATCTATGATAAGAAGCACTGGCTTGAGAGGAGAATAAAACAATTACCCAGAAGGCAAAGGAAAGGGATAAAGAGTTTAAAAAGAAATTATGGAGGACAGACAGAGAAAAGTTATGTTTATTGTAGAAAAGTACATTTTCCTAATTGAAAGCTCTGATTTTGCTAATAGACATATATTAGGGGAAAACATCCACTGCAAGCTACAGGATAGGAAATATAGAGAGAACTCTAACTAAAAGGTCATTTAATAATATATTCATTCATTCAACAGATGGTTGTTGAGTACCTTCTATATGCAACACACTCTGCTAGGCCCACGGAACAAAACAGATGAGTTTCCTGCCCTCTTGGGGCATACCCTATAGTAAAGGAGCAATCGTAAAATTGTAAAATTGTCTACTGTAAATAGACAATTATCATAGGTGCTATGTAAGAAATAATAAGGTACTAAGGCCCAGAACGATAGGAGGATCTGTTTTAGACAGTGTGGCAGGGAAGGTCTCTCCAAGGAGATGACTTCCAAGATGAGATATGAAGGATGGGAAATAACCAGCTATGGGAAGAGTGGAAAGACAGTTCCAGGCTAAGGTTAAGGGAACACAAAGTGTGAAAAGTGTGGTGTGTTTGAAGAATGGATAATAGGAAGATGAGACTAGCACAAGATGGGATCCAAGAAGCAGGCAGAATCACACAGAATCTTGAAGACCATAATAAAGAATCTGAATGGTCTAATAGATATTTCTTCTAAGTCTGAGAAATGCTGAGTTCCTCCTGTTGATCAGATCTGACAGGAAATTGGCAATAACCAGAAGGATGGAATGCCCAAAGCCGTCTCACTTAGCCACAAAGGATAGTGGTTCGAAGGATGCATGTGTCAGATGTTTGCCCCATGTCCCATCAGGTGTGAAGGAGATATGCCTCCTAATATGTTAGCAAAACGTTCTGTGCAGGACCAGGACACTTCTGTGAACACAAAAGTCTGTTTAAAAGAGTTATCCTTTCATGCAAAACGTGTCACCAATTTAGTTTCTCTGGTTCAAAGTTAAGATCTTTACAGACCAGAGGCAACCTGAGTAGATGGGAAACCTGCTGAGCCAAGACCTAGATCCTTTATCTAACTATGTGAGCCTGTTTGAGGCATGCTATCTGTGCCTCAGTTTCCTCATCTGTAAAACCAAGAGAAGAGGGAAGTAGATGTGGCTCAAGCAATTGGGCTCCAATCTATCATACAGGAGGCCCAGGGTTCAAAGACCAGGGCCTCCTGGTGAAGGAAAGCTGGCCCATGTGGCAAGCTGGCTCACACCGAGTGCTGGCCTAGTGGAGTGCTGCCCTGAGCAGGAGTGCTGTCCTGCACAGGAGGGTTGGGCCACATGGAGGGCTGGTGCAACAAGATGATGCAACAAAAAGAGACACAGAGGAGAGATAATAAAGAGATGCAGCAGACCAGGGAGCTAAGGTGGCACGGGAGAATGATCGCCTCTCTCCCACTCCAGAAGGTCTCAGGATCAGTTCCTGGCACCTCCTAATGAAAATACAAGCAGACACAGAAGAACACACAGTAAATGGATACAGAGAGCAGACAATGGAGGGAGGGGGAGAAATAAATAAATAAAAATCTTAAAAAAAAACAACAAGGGAAGAGAAGCACTTCCTCTCTAAGTCCCCTTCAGAATATAAAATGTTGAAAAACTCTGAGGAGAGCCTGCTTATAAAAAATAGCTATTTGTTGAATGTTCAGAAGTAGAAGGCAATTTTTACACCAATTTTTTTGGGTGCAGGTTTTTCCTTGCCCAAGACGAGAAAACTATTTTAACAGAAATATAATTATATGCATTTCCATTATAGCAAGGTTTCTAAACATGATATTGAAGTTCTATTTGTTGTACAACTGGCACAGCTTTGCTGACATGGATACAATTTTTTATATTGAATAAGAAAATTTTAATGCAAATGTATTTATTTATCACTGCCTACTTAACAATAAACTTAACTGTTTATAGAGTGCAAGCTTTCTGGCAAAGTATTAAATGAATGTTATCCATCAAAGACATTTAAAATGTGATGGTTTATGAAATGAGTTAGTGCTGGGGAGGGAGAGAGATTGTATTCTTTAATTAAGTAGACCTCTCTAGGGCAAGAGGCTATTCTAGATGCTGCTTTGTACTTCCCATACCCTCTGCTCAATAAATATCTGTCTGCTGTACTATACTGAATCATGTCTAAAAGATTCTAAGATTTTGGATAAATTTCACTCATTCATATATTCTACAAAATATTATTGAATACCTCCAATGTGCCAGACACCATTCTAGGCGCTGAGGGTACAGCAATGAATGAAACCAAGTTTCTGCCCTCCTGAAACTTACATGAGAGTGTGAGGAGAGAATCAATAAACAAGTGAACAAGGAAACATGGAGAATTTTACATGGCAAAAGTGCTATGAACAAAATAATGTGCAATAGAAATATCAGGAGTACTTTATAGGGATAATATTTTATAGAGGATGGCCAGGGAAGGTCCCACTGATAAGGTGACATTTGAGCAGTACCTGAAGAGAGTTAAGAAGCAATTCCCGTGGGATTTATCCCCTAGGATAACTAGGGGGAAAAACGATGGATGCTGCAAGAATTTGTTGCCCAAATTTACTCCACCTGCTTAGGAAACAGAAAAAAATCAACCCATAAATTTTATTTTAAAATGATACTATGCTAGGAATGACCCTCAACACCTGCCAGAAGCAAAAAAAGAAAAATCTCCTTGAGGAAAGGAACCTTCATCCCACACCTCAAACAATTTCTCACAAATTATTTTTCAAGAACAATGAGCCACTCATAGAGAAAAATTATCCAAGCACTCTAGAAAACAATGTATCATAAACATAAACAGCATCAGAAATGAAACACAAATTATAAAACAACCATGCTTACCATGTTTAAAGAAATAAAGTACACCCTGAAGATATCTGCAGGGAATAAGAATCTAAAAAGTAATATCACTGGTTTGAAAAGTTACCAAAGAGAACATCCAGAAATTTAAAAAAAAAAATTTTTTATTTAAAGATTAAACAAAAGACTAGGTATCGTTGAAGAGAGAATTAGTGAACTGGGGGACAGGTTCAAACAAATTTTCCAAAATGTTACTAAGAGAGACTATAACAGAAAAAATACATAAGAAAAATTAAGAAACAAAGAGAACAAACTCCAACATATCTTCACATAGAATACCAGAAAGACTGTTTCTGCGTGATGGAAATGGACTCAGAGGGGATCTCTTTTCACAAGACTTGCACGCTACTTTATTGGAATTGTAGTTGGTGCTGGGTTTAAGATATATGTAGGGGATTTGAATCTCTGGACTGATAATATGACACCCAGGCCCAGAGCCTCAACAGACTTCAGCTCCTACACTTTGATTTATTGGACTTACTCCACTCAGCTAACATGGAGTTGAAGAAGGTCAACCACCACAACATGGAGCCTAGAGTGTCTACAACTGGAAGTGGGAAGAGTGCATCCAGTACCCATGTGCAATCTAAGCCCTCACTTGACATAGGTGTGCAATGGACACAACCAATCCAATGTCCACAGAGAAAATGTGGAATGGGTGTGGGAACGGTAGCCATGGGGGCTGCTGGGTGTGGGGAACGGGAGGAAGAGATGAGATGTGGAGGCATTTTCGGGACGTGGAGTTGTCCTGGATAGTGCTTCACGGACAATTACGGGACACTGTAGATCCCCCCAGGGCCCACTGGATGGAACGTGAGAGAGTCTGGGCTATGATGTGGACCATTGACTATGGGGTGCAGTGATGCTCAGAGATGAACTTACCAGGTGCAATGGATGTATCACGATGATGGGAGAGAGTATTGCTGTGGGGGGAGTGGGGGGCGGGGGCGGTGGGGTTGAATGGGACCTCATATATTTTTTTTAATGTAATTAAAAAATAAATAAATAAATATTTAAAAAAAAAAAAAAAAGAATACCAGAAAGAGAAGAGAATGGGGTAGAAGCAGTATTTTGAGAGATAATGACTGGGAATTTTCCAGAACAAATAAAAGACACTAATCACAGATTCAAAAAGCCCAAGCACAATAAAATGAAAATAAACTCACCCATAGACTTATCACAGCAAATCTATATAAAATTAGACAAAAACTACATTTTAAAAGCAACCAGAGAAAAAAGACAGATTACCTTCTAAGGAATGACTGACAGCTATTTTCTCAACAGCACCAATGAAAACCAAAGACAACGAAATAATTTCAAAATATTAAAATTTCCAATATACAATTATATTCTCAGTGAAAATATCTTTTAAGAATGGAGCAAAACAAAGTTTATTTCAAACAAAAACTGAGGTAATTTGCTACCAGCAGGTACTCACTAAAAGAAATTCTAAAAGATGGTCTTCAGGAAGAAGAAAGATGATCCCAGTTGAAAGATCTGTGATACAAGAAGGAATAAAAGGCAGAGAATGTATAAAATATATGGATAAATCTAAATTAAGACTGTACAAAATTACAACAAAAATGCCTCATGAGGTTTTTTTAGAAGATAGAAATTAAATGTGTGATAAACACATAGTCAGGAGGGAGGTAAATACAAAGTGTCATTGTATCATCCAGGAGGAGGGTAAAGGTATAGGTTTTAGACTTTGATGAGTGAAAAATTCATGTTAAAACTCTGGGGTAACTCTAAAAGATTACAGATAAAATGCATAAACTCAAAATCAGTAAAGGAAAACATGGAATGATATGTAATAACCAAAAGGGAAGCAAGAAAGTAAAGAAAACAAAACATAGACTAGGCAGAATAAATAGCAAGCCAAAATAAGATATTTAAACCCAAACAGATAAGAGATAACATTAAATATGAATAAACTAAATGCTCCAATCAGAAGTCAGATTGTCAGAGGACTGAATATTAAATAAAATCCACCAGAATGCCATTTGCAAAAGACTCATTTAAAATATAAGGATATAGAAAGTCAGAAAGTAAAAAGATGGAGAAAAATACATAATGCACATATTTACTAAAAGAATATTTTTATTAAGGCACCACAGGCTCTGCCCTGGGCAAAAGGAAGGATGGAGGTGGGCTAAATAAAGAATGAAGAGGGAGTAAAATAGGAGAGATTATAGCAATGCATGTTGAGAAGAATAGTCCAGTGGAAAAGGAAAAGCTGATGATGCAGAAGGGGAAAGGATACAACTGTGGGAACAAGGTTCCTGAGGGCAAGAGGGGCTGTGATTTAGTATACAACTGGGGGTCTTGGCCTCAGATAGCAATACAGCCAGTTCATCCAGAGTCACAGGCAGGAGGACAGCAGGAATGGGTTCAGATACCTGGAGGGTGTGGTGGTGGTGGTGGTGGGGTGGCATGGGGAAGTTCTCTTGGGATTATTTCTATGTTCTTAAAAAATAGGAAACAAGGTCATCATCTGAGAGTGAGGACTCAAAAGGACATGTTGGAAAGTGTGGAGAGAGAAGAAAGAAACAGTTGCCCAGCATAAGTTGGTGCTCCATCGACATTCGCCCATTGAATGAGTGAATGGGGTAGTTAATGGACTGGTAAACGTCATAGAAGTGGCAGCACTAAGGGTCACCCTGAAGTCTGTGGTTACAAATTCAACGTGCTACATGTTTTCCTGCAACCAGTTCCTTTTGGGCTTATGGCCATGAGGGGACAAGCCTTGGCACATAGTCAAGATGCTAAGGACAGCAGAGTAGAAGGATGGCGATCTTGTGAGGCCACCAAATGCACTCTCTCTCAGCTGCCTCTCCCTCCTGGCTTCTTTTAAGTGCTAAATACCTTTATGCTTCCTGCCTTTGGTAGCCATGGTGTCTACTGCTTGCTGCTAGAGCATCCTAACTGGCACAGCTGTGACTGGAGTAGCCCAACTGTAGGGTCTCAAAAAAAGGTCTTACAGAAAGAGTGCCAAAAGAATTTGTGCCACATTTTAAAACTGCCACAACACTCTGCTGTGGCTACTTCCATATGGTCTATTCAGGGGAAGTTCTACTCCCAAACCTGACTCAGCCAGTCTAATAAGACCACAGATATGTGAGAGAAGGCTAAAGATAAGTAAATCTCTTTATACACAGTTGAAATCATGCAAATCCCATTTGCTATTTATTTCTAAATAAAAATTAGACTTGAATTGTGCAAGTTGTAGATTATGTAAGTTTTTTAGGACTGCATTCCTTGCATAAACTGCCAACACTCTGTACTTGTTTTAATTCTGTGATGATGCAAAGCATAATATAACAAGAAGAAAGAAAGCAGAGAAGTGAAAATTACATCAAACTTTAAGCATAAGGATTAAAGAATCACCAAATGATTAATTTCCCTCAAAATACGCATTTCCCATGCTGTTTGAATTGAAGGAATTTTTTTTCTGTTGAAATCAAGCATTATTAGTAAACAGCAGTTGTGAGAACACGAAGTGGCTAAATTGTAGGCTTTGCTGGAAACAGTCCTGAATAGAACATATTAGCATAAATTGTATTTTTTATGGTTAAGCTGCAGTGTTAAATATCAAACTGTGCTTAACGATTGTTCTCTATATAGAGGTTAAATTGAGCTACCTGTTATATCAGTTTAGTAAATTTTCAAAACAGGAAAAGTCAGCAATTTAAATAGATGTGTTTGTAAAACATCTGAGGTACCCTGGCAAAACATCAATGCATAAAATACCCCTTAGAGTGTTAAAAGCCTGTCTATTTAAAAGGATTAGCAAGGGGGTAAATAAAAGATTACTTTTGAATAGGGAAATCAAATATTATAAAAATGAAGAACTTAATATGTTGAGTCTACATTTCATGACAAAAAAAAGTTTGTATTAAATCTTAATTTTCTCTAAATTAAGTATTGTTTTAAATAATTTTGCCTCACCGTTGTATAATACTATCAATCAAGAGACTGAACAATGAATTTTTCCCAGTTAAACTGACAATCACTATTTGTTTACCTCCAACTTTGGCCCTGTATATTTGGCAAATTTTATTAAATGAAGGGGGAAATTTAAGCAAAATATATACCCTCATGACCTCAAGATTTTTTTCCTAAATTTTGTATATTCTTGGAGAATACTGAGCATTTCAGACAGAGCTCTTTGCCTTAAATCTTAAAAGGACATGTGTACACTACCCAGAAGATATTTAATATCCTGGGAGTAAGTTGTTTGTGTATGGCTTAGTTGAGTCAAATATAAAATTAAGCTCCATATTAGATAGTGTTGGATGCCAAAGTTAATTGTTGAAAATGAAAATAAATCTTATTTGAAGTCTGACTACTTAAAACTGACCATTTGAAATAATTTGAAATAAACATTAGTTAACGAATGGTTTGCTTTTGTCTTCTTCTATACTACAAGATTTTTAGTAAACAAAATAAGCTGTCATTAGCACTTCCCTCATGCAACTTGGCCACTCTTATTTTGATCCCTCTATATAATATGAAATCATTTTAATTCTTTTTAATACTTTTCCTAATTGCAAAAAGAACATGTGCTTAAGGTAGAAAATTTAGGAACTACAAACAAACTAAATGAAAAAGAACAAAAGTCCTCCAAAATAATTTATTTTAAATCTTCTGATGTATATCCCCATTCTCACTCCTTAAACCAAAAGATATTAGCATTGGAGCAAAGATGTAAATGTAAAAATGAAATCATAAAAGTGATACAGGGAAATATAGGTAAATTTTTTAAAAATCACCTCCTCAACCATCCTGCCCCCAGGATCCTAACCTGGAGAAGGCTGGGTTCGCACCTCACACAGATGAGCATTCAAGCCAGTGCCATTTGACTCTCAAAGCTAGGGTGGCTCCAGAGGTTAAATGGGTACATGAACAATTAATTATAACATAGTGCAGGTTGAGAGAGAGAAAAAGTAAAGTTTTGTGGGAACCCAGAGAGAGAATAGCATGAATCTGAATAGGACACTAAGATGACTTCAAAGAGAAACATTTGAGTGGAACTTTAAAGATAAATAAGCTATCAAGAAGCTAAAAGCCACAGGCAACAGCATTCCAAAGAGAGGAAATACAAGGGAAGGCACAGAGTGGTGGAGGCCAATGAGGATGGAACAGTGACTGTCACAGAAGAAGTGCCCCAATAACCCATTCTTCCCTCATGAAGAGAGTCAAGCAGGCAACACATTGATGCATTCTTTTTCAGCTTTTTCTCATGCGGCCATAGCAGGGCATTCAGAAAATTTAGCATTACGAACATTTCCAGACTACACAAATCAGGATTGTTTTAACGTTAGATGACAGAAACCCAACTCAAGCTAGTTTATGCAAAAAAAAAGGGAATTTATTGATTCAGTTGGGAAGTTTAATGGGTCGATGGTTCAGGTAAAGGTGGATCTAGGTACTCAAATAGTGTTCTCTTGTCTATACTGTCTGTCTCACTCTACTCTGATTGTATCTGCTTCTCTTTGTGTGTTAGCCTCATTCTTTCCCATTACACACACTCTTTCTCTACCACAGGAAAGAAGGCCCCAGGCCAGCATCCTTAAATTTGATAATATAAACTAAGAGGGCAGTCTTCCCTACTAGATCTCAGAGAAGAGCACCAGGGAGGCAGTTTTGTATATCAGATTGGACAAATGACCATCCCTACACCAGTCATTCCCCAGGACCACAGGAGGGAGGGGAGCAGCTTCCCAAAGGAGGAGCAGGAAGAGGAGGGGACAGCAATAACTATCACAGGTACATCATAACCCTACAGGCAGTCACCCAGGAAGGACTGCAGGTGGATGACGGTTCACCTACAGTAGACAATGACGAGCAGCTGTTACGCTTTGAATAGCACCTCCCACAAAGCCATGTTCAAGTCCTAACCCCCAGTCCTGTAGATGTGGACTCATTTATAATAGGACCTTCAGAGATCCTATCAGTTAAGATGAAGCCAAACAAAATCAGGGTGGGCCCTAATCCTTTTTGACTGGAGTCCATATAAGCCAAGGACATTTGCACACAGTAGTAGGAGACAGTAGGACACTGAAAGAGAGACAGTCGTGTGATGGAGGCAGAGACTGAGTAATGGGTGGCTGGCAAGCCACCACCAGAATGCTACAGACTTCAGAGAAAGCATGTTTCTGGTGACACCTTGACTGTGGACTTCTAGCCTCCAAATCGTGAGACAGTTAATTCCTGTTGATTAAGCCAGCTAGCCTGTGGTGCTTGTTACAGCCGCTGGGGAAAACGAAGACAGTGGTACACTAAAGACGCTTTGCAGCTGGCACCCAAAAGACCCTCCAGACAGCCAAAGATTTTCACCCAAAGTTCAAAAGGGAAATGTGTCACTAAATTCTAAAATAGAGAACAGAAGGCTCCAATTGCTCCCCACCCCCACCCCCAAGCATAATATAAGACTCACCTGGTTCAGCTCTTGTGTCTTATGTTAGCATTTTTGAAATCAGGTCATTTTAAGTTAGAGCATAAATGGAGCGAGCTTTCATGTGACGCTTAGGATGTGCTGGGCACTGTTGTTCTAATTGCTCTACGCATATCAGTTCTCTCAACAACCCCACAAGGTAGGACCAATTCTTATTTCCACTTTACGGAAGAGGAGGCCAAAGCACAGGGAGATCACACCCACAGACGAAGCTGGATTTGAACTTGGGCAGTCTAGCTCCAGAGTCTATGCTCTCAACCCCAAGCCCAGAAACTGCCTCCACTCAAGATAAATCATAAAGTAAAAAATGGTGAGCAAGGAATCAGAAAAAATGTGACAATGACAAACACCCTACAGAAACAGAATAAACAGCAGGTGTGAAAAAGCAATCTAGACCCTGAACTGCCAGCTCAGAAGCACGGATCTGTTGGTGTAACCCCAGCACTGTCCAGGGAACCCGAACACGCTGTCTAGAAAGGATGTGAGCGATCTGGCTCATTGAAAAGTTTGACTCCCCAAGTTAAAGACGCACCAGATTCTACTGGCATGAAAATATGCTCTCCCTTTCCACAGATGCTGGGCCCACAACACAGCCTGGTGTCTGGGGATAACCTTTCTACACAATACCCAGTGCAGTGTCTGACACACTTCCGTGCTCGATAAGTGTTTGTTCGATTTTGAAGCATCTGTTGCCATCTGTTCTTAGGAGACTCACAAGGGCTGAAAGAGGGGCTCAGTGATCAAGTATTTATTGAGCACCTATTATGTGACACTGAGGACACAGCCATGACAAGACAGACACAGCCACTCCCTGACACTGTTTCCACCTATCCCTGGCTTGTCCTGCATAGCCAAGGTTAACTCGGAATTCTTAGCATCTTTCACAAGCAGAGATGATATCTGGACAGTATACACCCATGCAGGCATACTAGTTGGTAAAATATTGAAATATTTTTGCAGTGGTTGGTAAATAACTATTGCCTAAGTCTCCTGAGCACCCTATCATTGCTCCAACTTCCCTGTACCCTCTCCAAGACCTCCAGAACGTCCCTAGAGTCCATCACCAGAAGGGGTAACCCTGGCCAGCAGCGGCCCTCCAATACCCTGCTCCAGCACTGTGGCCTGTGTCCATTCTGAGTGGTGGGTGCCCATGCCCTGCCCATAAGCACTGAAAGTAGCCAAATTGCAAAAGGTGTCCTTCCTGTTAAAACGAGTTTAAACTCACACTTGTTGACCGCCAGTTCCCTTTAGAAACAGTAGGTCAGTGAAGGAAAGGAGGAAGAAAGAAAGGAAGGAGAGAGGGAAGAAGGGAGTTAAGAAAGAAAGGAAGAAGGGAAGGAGAAAAAGAAAAGCATCAGACACATAATGTGGCAATCAGCAACTGTCTTGGCACGGCCTGTTGATGCAGAGAACCTCATGCCAAGACAGGACCAAAATTACCTCCTCCTCCCCTGCCACCCACTGCAGCTCCTATCAACAGACACCTTCAGAACAGAGCCTCAGTGAGACGTACCCAGATGGCCCCACAGCCAACGTAACAGGAGGGGCCTTGTCATCATCCCTGGCCTCTCACAGCTCAGACTCCTGCGGCTGTGTCAGTCATGAAGGAGTGACAAATAGCACCAGGTCAGGAAGTTTCACTCATCTGCCCATGTGACAGCCTCACTTGCTCTACCTACCCAGATGCCAAGAGAGAGAAACCGTGTGAGCAGATGCAGAGACAGGCAGGCTTCCCCGTTAGGCACTGTGCTCCTACGGCAGTGGTTCGCAACCCTGGCTGTATCTGAGAATCACCCAGGTTGCTTTTACATATAGATGTCTGGGCCCCAATCAATTACACCAGCATTTTGGAGTGGGGTGGGGGGGAGGGTGGTTTGCTGGACACCAAGTGATTCCAATGCGCCACCATCATTGACCAGTACGGCTTTCTGTGAGTTAGGGGGTTCCATCTCCATGAACTGCCTCCACGCACACTCAGACAGAATCTAAGGCTTTTAAGAGGAGCAAGATAGCTGCCACTCTCCTACAACAAGTCTGCAGCCCAGATGCCATCCCAGCTCTAGGTTCCCCCACTCACCTGTCCATGTGAGGAGAAGACAGAGCAGTGAGAGGTGTTCCCCTTTCACCTGGGGCCAGAGGATAAAGGGCAGACAGTGGGAATGAGAAAGACACTTATTCAAATCCTAATATGAAACTGCAAATTTTAATAGCATCATTCAGTATTTCCTTCCAAAGATGTCTGATTGTTTCATTTTGTTTTAACTACTAAACTAATTCTTAAAAAATATTAGGGACCTATAAAATTAAAATTTTAAAGTTGGCGTCTGAAAAATAATATCATACAAAATGGAAAAAAAACAACAACCCATACTGTAATGAGTCCTTGTTTCCTGGGCCTCTTTGTGAAGTACTTACTGTCTTTGATACAGCAAAGGGGTCCTCATCCACACACACACTAGTGCCAAATCAAGCTAGAAAGGAGGGCAGTGGTGAAAAAAGATAAACCACTTGGGGAAACAAGTCCTTCAGGCACCCTTTCCTGGCACAGACCCTAAAATTTTGCCCCTCCCAGGAGGCTGCCTAGATTGGCAGAGAACCAGGCCACTGAAACCAAGAACCTCCAAAAGTCTCCTTTATAAAGAAGGATCCCATTTCCCATTTTGCTGAGAAAGAAACCAAGGTGCAGGGAGGTAAAGGGACCAATTCAATGGGCAAATGCCTTTTTAAAGGAAAAAAAAAGTTACTCTCATCATCTTGAGAGCATAATGAAGAGGAAAACCACAGATACGCCTCTGGGCAAGACATCAGTGTGAGATTTTACTTGAATTAAATTACTGTTAAATGTGTAGTTTTTGTCTCACTGAATCTTGCCACCAAAAAAGGAACAAGTCAATGTGAATGTCTCAGGTTAGGCACTAAATCCAGGCAGAGTGACAAGGCATCCACGTTGTGGGTCACCCCTCCTCACTGCCACTGCCACTGCCAAGGAAGGCAAGGAGGACACAGGCCTCTTTGCCACCTCTTCCTTCAAGTCCTCCTTCTCAGAGGAGGTCCACAACCAGGTGACCGAGCAGGCCTAGGCATAAGGCGAGAGGGAAAATGAGAGGAAAATGAACCAAGGAAACAAACCAAAGAGTTCAGAAATCAGAGGCACACAAGCTCAAAACAGGCTGAGTCCATTGGGGTCCTCCAGCCCTACAAATGTGGCAAGGAAATAGTGGGGGCTCAAGAGTTCAAATTTTCTCAGTTAAAACCAAAATCTGCCTCCTCCAAATAAAAAACAGGATTTAAGTAGATTTTGCATAATCAGTGGGTCTAGAAAGAAGGAAAAGCTTTACTTTCATGACTTCCACTCATCAACATCCTTTAGAAAACTTAATAAATATGTAATTTGGGCAAGCCACAACATTTTCAGGACGCATGTGCCTCATTAGTAAAAATGGGGTTAAAGTGCCTGAAAAGCAAAGGGTTGGATGGGAGGACTACAAAGCTCCCCAAAGTTTGATTACATGAACTGTTGAGGAATACGCATTATTTATGTAAAAGATATGTACTGAACAAGTTGTCAGTAAATTAGACTTAAAAAACACTTGAGAATTCACTATTAGAGAAATCCCATTGTCTACAGAGTACTGGTTCCCAAAGCCTGGTTCTGAAGCAATAGCATCAGCATAACCTGGGAGCTTGTGAAAAATGCAAATTCTCAGGGCCCTTCCCAGACCTACTGAATCAGAAACCCCGGGGTGGGGCCAGACACTTGTGTCTTAATAAGTCCTTCGGGTGATCCTGATACACTGCCATAGTGACTCATTTGTATTTGTTTCAAATACTAGATTTATCTGCAGACCTATCTGTCTCATAGTTCTAGAATCTTTACTTCGAAATGTCAGTATCTCTTTCAGAGAGGAACTGAAAACCTACCACTGGCCTCCTCGCTGTTCTAATACCCCCACCTTAGGACCTTCGCCCTGGCCATCCTCACATCCCCTTACCCTGCTCTATTTTTTTCCAAAGTTTTTATTTCCTTCTGAAGCACTGTATAATTTACTTATAATAATCTATAGGGGTTTCTGTGTGCCCTGCCTCCCATTAGAAAGTAAATTGCATTGACAGCTGTCTATTTTGTCCATAAGAGGGCCTGAAATCGTCCTCACCATGACAGAGACAGAGAGGGAGAGGGAGATGGAGGGAGAGGGTTGTAAGTGTGATCAATTAATTGCATGTGCATGTGACACTTCATTTCAAAAGGACGTGCCTTCAATGATTGTGAGGCAGAGGATGAGAATCTGCTGCTCTTCCCCAGGCTCAGGTACAGCAGTCCTCTCCAAGCGTAAGCATTTCACCACTTTAAGCAGGATTCTGGGGATTGAGTCACTTTATTTGGTAGAACATGGTCTGCATACACAAGCCAAATATTTCTTCTAGTGCTGAGCCAAAGAGCGGCAACTGAGTGGGGGAAAGACCAGCTTTACTGAGCTTTTTGAGAGATAGTAAAGTCACCAGCACCGCAGGTAAATGGTGCTTATTCTTTTTTATGAGAAATTTGAGGGACTTTCAAGGATAATACTGGCTTTTTACCACCTCTAAAAGTTCACCCTCACAATCTGGGCAAGTTTCCTTAGAGACAAGAGTTCTACTGAGGAAGAAGCAACATCTAAGTGATGCTTCTAATCAGAGCAGAGGACCAGGAGGCTACCAGGCAGCAGGAGGGAAGGCAGCAGAAGGAAGGCAGCAGCAAGGCAGCTTTTTAGCTCCTGCAAAGGTTCCTCCATCTCTAATACACTTACATCTCTATTTCTTCATTTATTAATTATAAGCACTATTTGTTAACTCTCACTATGAAAGACTCACCTGTGCTTTCCTCCACTTCACTTCCTTCACTCCAAATATGGCCAAAGTTGATAATCTTACACTCTAACATATCATTATAATTATGTTTCCCATGCTTTGTATTTAAATCAATTCCAAAAAATTAAAAACCAGTAAATTTCATTGAAAATATTATGATTAAGAATGCAGAACCATGAATTGTGATTGGGCCCTAAAGAAGGAAATGTGAAAACCTGTGCCATTTAAAGAAGAATGTTCCAAGAGCAAAGAGCAAATGGACTCTCTGTTCTTTCTCTCCTTCAGTTGCTGAGAACCAAGACTATTTACTTCCTATTTGGACTACGACTTTCTTGTATGCTTTATGTTTTCCCCAGAGTTTCTATTAAGAAAAAAAAGAAAAGGCGTATGTCAGCATCATATTGTTAAGCACTGAAAAGTTCTTAAATATACAGTTTATATACTGGAATCCACTTCTTGGAGATATTCTTACTTCCTATTCTGTTACCAGTGAGCTCCTCAGCTGTTATATTGGGATTTATTTACTTTGCCCTACTGTGTTATTAGCATAGTTTCTTGGGCCCAATATATTTTTATTTCTTGATCATTTATTGCTTGTCTGAAAAACATCCTCTAGCAATTTTTATTTTTTGGAAAAGTTAAATGGGAAGGAAACTTCCTGAGTCCTTGCATGTATGAAAATGTGTCTCTTTTACTCTCACATATAATTGATCATATGGCTGGGAAAGCAAATACTACTGGACTTCAAGACCATCTCTTCCCGCCCTCATATTATTCCTAACAGCGTCTGATTTTGTACAGTTTTTCTCCTCATTCATGTGCTCATAGGAGTGGTTCCTGACTGATCTAAGTCAGCCATGGTTGTTCCCTCATTTCCTTTCCTGTGATTGCCTTAGGAATAAGCATGTGATACAATTTTGGTTAACAAAACATGAAGGAAAGTCTGCTGGGGCTTCTGAATAAGAGACATTCCCATCATCCCTCAGATGTGATGACTGGAACTACTGTGGGCATATTGTCACTAGAGGGGAACTTGCTTGGGAGGATAAAGCCAACAAGCTAAGGATGGCACAGCAGGCACCTTGATTATTATTCAGCCTTATTGAGGTTATGAATTTATCAATCCTGGTCATGCCCAACCTCTGAATTTCATGTAATGTGAGATAATACATTTCCACTGTGACATTGGTTTTCTGTCCCTGTAGCCAAAAGCATCCTAATTACATAGGCTGGATATAGAATTCTGGGTTTCCTTTCCCTTAGAACTCAAAGTATTTGTGGTAGGTTGTATTATATACTCCAGTTTAGACATGTTCTTAATCTTAACCCACGTCCCTGTGGGTATGAACCTGTTGTAAATAGGACCTATTGAAGAGATGTTTTTGGTTAAAATATGACCCAACTGAATGAAGATGGGTCTTAATCCAGATTACCAGCAGCCTTATAAAGAGGAAGGCACAGGCGGGGAAAGCAGGAACCCAGAAGAGAAAGGAGAGAACGCCACGATGTGCCGGGAAAGTCCAGAGAGCCCAAGGCTCATCAGCAAGCCAGCACCGGAACGCTACCAACAGCAGGAAGGAAGCCTTCCAGCCCCCAAAGCTGTGAGACCATTGCTTTTAAACATTTCAACAATCACATTTTAATTTCTGAGAATTCTTTCTTGTCCTCTAATAATACCATTTTCATAGTGGCATGTTATTTTTTTTTAACTCTATAAAATTTTCTGTCTTACTTTTATTATATCCCTAACCTCCAAAATGACTTCTTGTTTGTTTGTCTTGAGCTTTCTCTTTTATGCTCTTGATTTCCCTCAGATGTCTAGTGGTCCTTAGTTGATCATTAATATTTACTGTTGAAGGGCTTTGTAAAGTAATATAGGCAGCTCATGTGGGTGTCCTTTGCAACTAGGAAAGCCTATTGACTCTGAATGTGAGGGCAGATCATAGCCTTTGTAGGGAGAGGTCCTTCTCTTTGGAATATGTGGGTAGGGAACAGGCAAGTAGATTTGAACCCCCACAAATGCCAAAGTAAACTAGGATTCTGAAATGCAAAAGATGACTCTCCTTTTTTACTCTATGGCTCTAATTCAGGTTTTCTTTTTATTCACTGGGTGTACCTTCCAGTATGACTCTGCGATGCTTCCTAGCCCCAATTCTATATCTTTGGCTGTCCCTAGATTATTTCCAGGTAAACTCAGTCACTTCTGGGTAAAATTAATCATTTCAAGCTCAAACTTGGTCAAGTCAAAATATCACACCACTATCAGCCTTCATGAGAGGGTTCTATCAAATGTGGTTCAGTTATTTGGGGACTTGGTGCCTGAATAATGGTAATCCAGGCCTGGCCTCCATCATATTGCCTTCCTCTCTCCTGCTCTTTAGTCACTGGCCTCTATACCCACCAAATCCTCCACTGATGTCCACCGTCCTCATGTGGCCTCCAAGCATCAGGTCCAAAGGAGTCATACTGCATTCTTCTTGTCTCAATCACAGGCTCTTTTTGATTCATGGCATGCCTGCACTCAGTCACTGCCCATTTCTCTACTACTCCAAAACTCTAAAACTATCTGAAGGGCCAGGCATTTTGGACATTCTCCTTTGCTATTCTCTATAGTCTCAAACCTAGACATGCCACACTGCCCTTTTGAACTTTTGGTGGTATCATATCATGCTGACACAAGAACATCTTCACATGGTTTCAACCTGACAACAGTGGAAATGGGATGTGAGGTAGGCACATTCCTGCTCTGGATTTGCCTCACTCCACCTTCAAAGTTCCTCCCACTGCAAAGAGATGGGGCACTGGATCTCTTTCCATTAACACACTAGAACACAGCATTAGCAGATCTGGGGTTCTAGCTGTCCCTAGCATAGCTCTTCTTTAGCTAGTTTACAGAGCAAGGTACATTTGCTTTTCATCTACTCTGCCATATTTTATTAATGTTAAGATGTACCTTTCTTTATATGTAGACATCTTTTAAATTGGAATGTGCCTCCCAATTGATGTCTTAGATGTCATGAAATAGGATATTTCCAATCTTTTGTTTATGACATAACTCTATACCTTGATTCCTTCAAAGATTTGCTTTTGATGTTCAAACTCCAAATCTTATGAATCAAAAAGTCTTGCTTGTCTCTGCTACGAATTTTCAAAATATATATTATTTTAAATCTCAGTAGGAGATATGGCTGTTTCTTTATCTTTATACTCCTGCCATAACAATCCAAATGCCCCCAGGCAATGAATTAATAACAAAATAAGGGGAGGGACATAGGGAAATTTTTAAGGGGTGCAGAGGAGCCAATCCTCTATTAATATTTCAAAATTTTGTCTGATTTCATTAAATCAGCCCAGGGTGCCACATTTGCCAGGTCAAACCTGTGGCAGACTATCACTTCCAGAGAATGCTTTACGTGCTGCTCAAAATTCTCCACTGAATTACCACCTAACAGCAGATGAGTGGAAAGATACCACATGAATTCTGAAGATATAACTCAAAACACTGAACCAGAAGCATGAAATTTTTACATTTCTGGTTTAATCTTTAAATGCCAGGTGAATTTTATGTTGCCCTCCATAACAGTCCTCTACCCATCTGTGACAATAATTTTAGGAAGAAAGAAAATTCGAAACAACTTTTCCCCAAAAATTTTAATTAACATCCAGAAAGATTTGCCAGTTTATCCTGATTTCATGCATCCCTGGCATAATGCCTCATGTTTGAGAAGCACAGCTTTCAGTGAAGGAAACAGAAAGTTTCACAGATAAAGGGGTTTTGTTTGTTTCCTGCAGAAAGGGATCTTCATTTTGGCATTGCCAGGAAGCCTGTCCTTTTCCACCAGAGGAAAGCATTTCCTGAAGAGCAGATATGTGTCCCTTCCCAGCTGGCGGAGATTCTGAGAGGTGGAAAGAAAAAGCCACGCCACAAAATAACAACAGAGCTGCACTGAAGCAAGGAAGCTCACATCACAAGGAAAGAAGGGGACCAAGTGCAAACAGGGGAGAGTTCAGAGAAGAGGAGGAAAACAAACAGCCCCCGCACAGAGCAAGGAAGTTAGAAAAGCATGAGCAGAGAGGCCTAAAGGAAGAGGCAGAGAAAGGGGAGACGGGGAATGAGTTGACGAGGTTTTCTAGCAAAGGCCAGCAAAGTCTGTACTAATGGTGAGACAGCAGAGCACGAGGCCCTGTGTAGGTACTTGCGTCCCATTGCCTAAGGAGACAATGAAGCTGGGTCTACCAAAAACATCCAGATCCTGAGCTACAAGTACCTATAACCACTACAAAAGAAACACCAGGGCAAGTGAAGCCATTCTGTCCTCTCATTTCCATTCACTTGTTTTCTCATGACATCTACTGAAGTGAAGTTTCTAGGCCCAGGGGGAGCTGAAATTGTGAGGTGGTTTCCAAAATTAACTCAAAATCTCTAAATCAATGATAAATTTAAGTCTGAAAATTACTTAACCAACTCTTGAATTAAGGCAAGTCCGTGATCAGCATGTTCCCTAAAAAAGTTAAAAATGATTCCTTGTTGGCTTTCTATTTGCATTTCTTGGGTTATTTAGCATTAGCTTTGAGAGGGTTCTGGGCAAGTTTCCTGCATAGTCATGTCTACAAAGTCCCCATGTGCTTCTGTCATCTCCACTACTCTGCTCATGTAAAGACATGACTGCACACACCATTGGGACTGCCAGGCCTGGACTCCGGCCATGCTGCTGGTGATAAGTAGCCCCGCAAAGCAGCAAATCTGGAGAAGTGAGACAGCTTCCACAGAACATACTTAAATCCCTGAGGCTCTTCACATCAAACCCAGCCAGCACCACCACCAAAGCAAAGGAATAAACCTGAACCTCTTCTCTTCTGCTTGAAATGAGAACAATTCTCAGTTCTCAAACTCAGGTAAGGAATACAACTTTACTTTTCTCTGGCAGTCTAATTTATACTTAAATTCCCCATTTGCAGAGACAATTCCAGACAATTCAGGGTGTTTCCTCCAGTCCCATGTCCCCACAGTTAAGTCTAAATCCCAGGGTGTCTCACAGTGAGTGCCAAGGCCCCAGAGGCAGAGGGGCACCTTATCTGAGTTACCCCCACCTCAACCCTCTACCCACACCTCCTCTGTCACCTAGGAAAGGAGGCTTCTTTCTCTGCTTTGGTGGTGGTGCTGGCTGGGTTTTGATATGAGTGGCCTTGAGTGGCTGCTAGTCTGCTCAGAGTGCTCCCAACCGCAAGGCCTCTTTAGATGATCTCTAAGCCAACGTCCGAGCCTCCCATGCCCTCTCCAGAAGCATGTTCTGTGCCCCAAACCATGCAGGGGCCTCAGGAAATGCTGGGAAGGTGATCTAATACCTGATCGGCCTCAGCGGGGCACACAGCTATCCCTTCTTCAAGGCTCCAGCGCTGTGATAGGGATGGGACCCAGGGGCCACCACCATCTGGGCTTGGCCTGAATAGTGCCCCCAGCCCTGTGAGAGGTTTGCATCACTGTCCTTCAGGAGGTAGTCGAGACAGAGAATGCCTCCTCAGGGAAGACAAACATCTAACTCTCTGCCTTCCTCTCTAACTCCTCACCAAGGGCACCGTTAACACATAGGGAAGAGAGTTTAGGGGCGCTGGAGAAGCCTTCTCTTACACATCAGACATCAGGCATTCCTCTAAATCTGTTGATGCATCAAGTTCAGTAGTGCTCCCGAGGACCAGGCAGTTGAAAATCAAAAGCCAAGCTGAAAGGAGAGCTTGCTTGGGGGGTGGGGGCCAGGGAGGGAAGTAGCCAAGCATTGATTTCTAAATTCTGCTCTATCATTTGTTCCCTAGGCAATGGATATAGACTGTCCTAGCTGCCATTCCTAAAAGGAACAAGAGGAAGAAAAATAACTGGAAATAGTATTCTGCCACATGCCCTGTAGTCCTTCAGCAGCCTTTATGGCTATGACTATGGCTGTTTTCCTTTCATGCTATGTCTCTTTTGAAGTCCTTAGTAAAAACATCAAATAATTAGATGCTAAAATTGCTGGTTGCATAGGAACTGGAGGAAAGGTCAAAGTCACGTAGGGGTGAGACAGCATAAATAGTTGAAGGAATAGCAATAGTTCAAGGAATGCAGTTAAGAAGTAGGAGACAAGTACCTCATTTTTTTTTTTAAAGATTGTATTTGTATATGGCCATACATACATTAGCAAATGTACAGAGAAAGATCTTGGGAAGAACAATGGATTTGGAAAGGAGCCTTCTACTTTTTTCTCTATTTGCTCTATATTACTTAAATTATTTACAATGAGAATGCATTTGTGGTTTGTATAAAAATTAAATACAGGGTGCATGTGGAAGAAGGCAGGCAGATAACAAGGGAAAAACAGTCAGGAAGGATGGACAGAAATGAACTTCATTAGGGGTTTGATCCTTATCATGAAGCTGGTGAAACACTAATTAGTATCTTTTGATTATTAAATCAATACACACTCGGGAAGTGGATGTAGCTCAGTGATTGAGCACCTGCCTCCCATGTACAAGGTCCCAGGTTCGATCCCGAATACCTCCTTAAAAAAAAAAAAGGAAAAATAAATCAATACACACTCATAGGGAATTTGGAAAATATAAAAAAATATAAAAAATAAAAGTAAAACCATCAGCAATTTGATGACTGTTGACATTTGGCATATTTCTACCAATTTTAATATATGCATACACACATGTATATGAACATATTACATTTTCATTGTATCTAAATAAATTCATTTTGCTTTTGTATAATTATTTTCATTGTTTTTCTCCTTACAAAAGTAATAAGCTCATTATAAAAAAGTTCAAATAGATGATTTAGGAAATGAAGTTTCTCATATTCTCATCATCATAGTTAATAGCTTAGTGCATACTTTCCCAGAATTTTCCACAGAAGTATATATTTCTTTAAAAGAGATCATACTACACAAATGTTGAGCAACCTGTTCTTTTCATTTAGCAACCAATCTCTACTGGTCATCTGATTATAGTAGTCAATAAAGATCAGTTATATACTTTCTATATAACACAGTATATTTTAATTTATAGATGTACCTTATTTAACCAATATCCTCTTAAAAAACATTTAAGATATTTCCAGTATTAACTATTACCAAAAAATGCTTAATAATAATCCTAATATATATATAAAACTTACACACTTCTGCAAGTATTCCTTGAGCCAAATTCTTAGAAATGGATTATAGATCAAAGAGAATACACATTTTAAATTTTAAAGGGTGTTGCCAAACTGTTCCCCCAAAATGCTGTAGAATACACAATTCCAACAATAAGTATGAGTACTTTTTTGCCAAACCTTAGCAACACTGGGTATTAACCATTTTTAATATTTGATGATCTGATTGTAAAAACATGATATATGATAATTTTACAAATATTTTCCTCCAGTAGACATTTACCTTTTGATGTTATTACAACTTAACTTTTTTTTCAAGGAAGCTATTAATTGTATGCAACTGATTTAAGATGATTCCAAGGTTATAAAAATGCTCACCTACATTTAAGTGTGGAACTTTCATTTTACATTTAAATAGTGGATCTAGCTCTAACTACTTTTGTTTAAGAATTGAAGTAGGAATCCAGGTTTGATCCAGGTTTCTTTTTAAGTAAAAATGTTAATGAAGTATAACATACTTGCAGAAAAGTGCACAAACCCAAATGTACAGCTTCATGCCCTCTCACAAAGTAAATTCCCTCCGTGTATCACACCATCCAGACTGAGTTAGAACATGACCCACACCCCAGAAATCTCTTGCTGCCCTCTTCTAGCCATCACCTCTCTCTAATGTAATCACTATCCTGATTTATATCCTTTCAAGGTAGTGCCTTTGTGTCTTATTTAAGAAATGTTTGGGTAGCGGACTTGGCCCAGTGGGTAGGGCATCCACCTACCACATGGAAGGTCCGCAGTTCAAACCCCAGGCCTCCCTGACCCGTGTGGAGCTGGCCCACGTGCACTGCTGATGCACGCAAGGAGTGCTGTGCCATGCAGGGGTGTCCCCCGCGTAGGGGAGCCCCACGTGCAAGGAATACACCTCATAAAGAGAGCTGGCCAGTGCGAAAGAAAGTTCAGCCTGCCCAGGAATGGCACCACACACACAGAGAGTTGACCCAGCAAGATGACGCAACAAAAAGAGACAGAGATTCCTGGTTCTGCTGACAACAACAGAAGCGGACAAAGAAGAACATGCAACAAATGGACACAGAGAACAGACAACAGAGGTGGGGGGTGGGGAATAAATAGAAAAATAAATCCTTAAAAAAAATTGTTTGCTAAAGTAGACTTATTATTCTAGTAATGGAAGAACTTGTAATACTGATATAAGGACAGTGGTCACCAGAGGTTCCCTTCCCCTGAGGGAGAGGGAGGGAAGAATCAGTGTAACATGGGGCATTTTAGGGACATTGGAATTGTTCTGCATGATATTGCAATGATGGGTAAAAACCATTACACATTTTGTCAAAACCTATAAAATTGTGTGATGCAAAGCATAAACTATAATGTAAACTATAGACCATGCTCAATAGCAATGCTTCAATATGTGTTCATCAATGTTAACAAATGTAGCACACTAATGAAAAGATGTTGCTAAAGGGGGAATGTGTAAGTGGGGGAGACAGGTATATGGGAATCCCCTATATTTACTATGTAATGTTTATCTAACTTAAAGCTCCTTTAAAAATAAAGAAAAAAAGAGAAATGTTCGCCTATTCTAAAGTTATACAGATATTCTCATATTTTCTTCTAAGATCTTTATTTAGATGTACAAAGCAGTTGGAATTTATTTTTATGAATGGTTTGAGGAAGAAGTCAAGGTTCATTTTTTTCCATATGGATATTAAATTGGTCCAGCACCTTATATATATATTTTTTTTTTTCCTCTCCCCTTCTCCCTTGTCCCCCCCAATTGTCTGCTCTCTGTGTCCATTCACTGTGTGTTCTTCTGTGACTGCTTCTATCCTTATCAGTGACACCGGGAATCTGTGTTTCTTTTTTTTGCGTCATCTCGTTGTGTCACCTCTCCGTGTGTGCGGCACCGTTCCTGGGCAGGCTGCACTTTCTTTCACACTGGGCAGCTTTCCTTTCGGGGTGCACTCCTTGCACATGGGGGCCTCCTATATGGGGGACACCACTGCATGGCAGGGTACTACTTGTGCGCATCAGCACTGCACATGGGCCAGCTCCACACAGGTCAAGGAGGCCCGGGGTTTGAACCGCAGACCTCCCTCCCATGTGGTAAGCGGACACCCTATCCATTGGGACAAGTCCATTTCCCAGCACCTTGTATTGAAAAGACATTCTTCTTCTCTGTATTTCAGTGTTGCCTTTGTTGTAAATCAGGTGATCAAATATGTGGATCTCCTTCTAGACTCTCTAATCAGTTCCATTGAGCCATTTATCCATTCTGGCACCAAAACTATACTGTTTTGATTACTATAGCTTTATAATAAGTGTTAATACCTTGTAATGTATATTCTCCCTGCTTTGTTCTTTCATGATTGTGTTGTCTACTCTTGGCCTTTTCCCTTTCCATATAAGTTTTGTTGACGTCCATTTAAAATCCTGCTGGAGGGAAGCGGATGTGGCTCAACAGATAGAGCATCCGCCTACCACATGGGAGGTCCAGGGTTCAAACCCAGGGCCTCCTGGCCCATGTGGTGAGCTGGCCCATGCGCAGTGCTGCCATGTGCAAGGAGTGCCATGCCACGCAGGGGTGTCCCCCATGTAGGGGTGCCCCACGTGCAAGGAGAGTCATCCCGCATGAAAAGTGCAGCCCACTCAGGAGTGGCACCACACACACGGAGAGGTGACACAGCAAGATGATGAAACAAAAAGAGACAGATTCCCATGCCACCTGACGAGAATACAAGTGGACACAGAAGAACACACAGCGAATGGACGCAGAGAGCAGACAACAGGGTGGGGGGGGGGGGGGAGGAAGAAAGGAGAAAGAAAGAAATAAAAAATAAATCTTTTAAAAAATAAATAAAATAAAATCCTGCTGAAATTGTGAACAGTTTTGCATTGAACTGACAGATCCATTTGGGGAAAACTAACATCTTTACAATATTGAGATCATCCAGAATATGAACACTGTATATCCCTCCATCTACTAAAGTCTTTTCTTTTTTCTTTCAATAATGGTTTCTTGTTCTCAGTGTAGAGATCTTGTGTATCTTTATTATATTTAATCCTATGAATTTGATATTTTTGATGCTATGTAAATGCTTTCACTTTTAAGCTTCATTTTTTTATTTTCTGTTGCTAGTATACAAAAGTACAACAGATTTGCATATATTGACCTTGTATCCAGCAATCTTGCTAAACTTACTTATAATTCCAATAGTTTATCTATAGATTGTTTTGGATTTTGTATATATACAATCATGTTGCCTCCTAATAATGACAGTTTTATTTCTTACATTCCAATCCATATACCTTTATTTCTTTCTCTGACCTTACTACATTGGTTGAAATTTTTAGTACAATGTTAAATAATACTGGTGATAGCAGGCATCTTTGTCTCTTTCTCTAACTCAAGGAGAAGGTTTTCAACATTTCCCATTGTGAAACATCATCTTCTCTAAGTTATTTGCAGGTGCTCTATCAGATCAAGGAATTTCCTTTGCTAAAACTTTTTTTCTTTTAATCATGGATCAATATTGAATTTTTATCAAATCCTATTTCTTCATCTATTGAGATAATCATATGATTTCTCTCCTCTATTCTGTTATTGTGGGGAGTTACCTTGATTTATTTTCAATTGTTAAGCTACCCTTGCATTCATGAAACATATCCCACTTTATCATCATCATGTTTTATCCTTTTTTATGTATCACTGAATTCATTTTATTATATTTTGTTTTGTTTTGTTTTTCATCTTTGAATGAGAGAGTTTGGTCTTTAATTTTCTTTTCTTGTAATGTCTATGTCAGATTTTGGTTTTAAGATGTTCTTGAAACTGAGCTAAGAATCGTTACTTCTTTTATTATTCTCTGAAAGAATGTATAAAATTGATGATGCTACTTCCTTTAAATGTTTGGAGGACTTCACCTGGGGGACCATCTGGACCAAGAGAGTTTGTTTGAGGGGGGGCTCTTTCATTATGCATTTAATTCTTTATTCAGATTTTCCTATTTCTTCTTGTGTTAATATTGGTATGCCTGTGGGGTTTTTTTCCCAACAAATTTATTTATTTCATCTAAATTGTCAACTATGTTAGCATAAAAGTGTTCATTATAACCTCTTATTAGGATCCATCTTCTACCAAACGGCTAACCAGTTTTCTCAACACCATTCAGATAATAAATCTCTTACAAAATGATATGACCTACCTCTACCATATATTAATTTCATTTAATCAGCCATTCAACAAATATTTACTGGGCTCAAATAATGACCCTAGCATTATTCCAGTGCTGGGAATATAGCTTAAATAAGACAATATCCCTACTTCATTAAATAAGGCAAACAGGTACACACACACACACACACACACACACACACACACAAACCAAGCTGGAGACAAGACAAGTGTTCTGAAGAATAAAACAAAGTAACAATTTGGGACTGTATTCTAAATGTGATGGGAAGATTTTGGTTTTGAATAGGCAAGTGACATAATCTGTTCGTGCTTTAAAATAATTCTCTAATTAATGTACATAAAATAGACTGTAAGAGGACAAAATAGGAAGTAGAGAGATCAATTAGAAGTCCATTGCAATAATCCAAGTAAGAGATGATGTTGGCTTAGGTGATGGTGGGAGCAGTGGAGGTAAGGAGAAATGATAAAAATTCAGGCAGCATTTTGAAGGTAGAGTCAACAAGACTTGCTGATGGCCTAAATGTAAGAGTTACAGGAAACAGAATAATCAAGGATAACTCCAAGGCCTGAGCAACTGGGTGGACGATGAAGCCATTTCCTGAGCCTGACCGTACTGGGAAAGGAGGAAGGTTGGAATAGGGGAGATTGGGAATCAGGAGTTTGGTAATAGGACTTGTTAAGTTTCAGATCCTCTTAGACACCCAAGTGGTGAATCTGAGTTGGTAACTGAATATATGAGCCTGAATCTCAGGAGAATGATGAAGACTGGAGATACAAATTTAGGAGTCATGTTCCAGTAGATATTCAATCCACAAGACAGATAGGTTCATCTAGGAATGGAGAAGAGGCCCAAAGCCTGAGCCCTAAAATACTTCAACTTTAGAAGTTGGGAAGAGAGGATCCATAACAAAGAAGACTGAGGTGAAGAGTGGCCAAAGAGGCGACATCCCCATATGCACGGGGGCAGGCCTATTTTTGAATTATCTATTCTAGTCTCCTGATCTTTCTGTCTATTCTTGGATCAGTTTTGATGTTTTCATTTTCAAATGATGAGACAGCCCAACTCAAACTGGCTTAAACAATGAAAGAAAAAACAGGTGTGGTTTAAATGCTTTTTATCCCCTCAATTTAGTAGCTCTCCATTTCTCTGCTCAACTCCATGGTAGCTTCACTCTGGGTTCCGTGTAATAACAAGTTGGCTGATACTCTGGGAACAGAAGAATGATTGCTGCTGGACAGCAAAAGCCTCTAATAGCAAACAGGTTTCAGTATTTTATCTATGGATACATCTTTATAACTAGTATGGCCTTTATGCTTACAGCATCACTATTTTTTTCAGAATTTTTCTGGCTACTCTTTGATATTTATTCTTAAAGAATATATACTTCTAATTTGTCTCTCTCCAGTCTGGTCAGATTGGCCTATTTCCCAAAGCACTTCAACTTTTTTTTTCCTGTGAAGCATACTTCACCTGCACCCCTCCCCTGAGATATTTTCTTCCCTTCTCTCTTCCAATCCATAAATTTACTCTCCTTCAATTCCATTTGGAAGTATTATCTCCATTCTCCTATGTATTCCTGTAGCAAAAACAGCATTTTAAAATATGGTGCACAAAAAGTAAAAAGAAAATACACATAAAAGAAAAAAACAAAACAAAAGTTAAAAAAATTTTTTAAATAAAAGAAATAATTAAAATATGCTCCAGATTTGTCAAATCTTTTTTTATATTTGTCACAATCTCCCAACTAGAGTATAAATTCCTTCAGGAATAGAATCTTGTTTCATACTTCTATACATTCTTCTCAATAATCTGCCTAATCTAAAATCATAGTTCATATAATGAATAAATATTTTTTAACAATTGACTGAATAAGGTACCACCTCTATTTCTCCTTTCTTCTCTAAGAAAGAAGCAACAGAAAAAAGAGCAATAAATAATGTTTGTGGGTTACGATGTAGCTTCTGCTCTAGAGGTGAGTATCCATTATTTGGGAATGGTTATAAGTACTGAGTATATAATACTCTAAGTTCTGGAGCTTTGTTTTCAGGTACTATACAAAGTAATGGGATACAGAGGTGAATAAAATGGACATGGTCCTTTTTACAAATTTCTTTTTACACGAAATTTACATATTTCTTTTCTGGTGCTGTAACTTATTATTCTACTCTTCTCATGGTGTTTTGATTACAGAAATTCTTCATTTTAATGCAGGGCACTTTATCAACCCTTTCTTAGGGTTAGAGCTCTTTGTATCTTATTTTAAAAGTCCTACCCTATACAGAGATGATGATGAAATTTTCTCGTATTATCATTCAAAAGTTTTATGAGTTTTTCTTTCTGCTTGTTTTTTAAATCCACTTACAATTTATTATTTTTTTTAGGCAAGGGAGTAAAGAGTTTACTAAGAAACAAGGAAAGAGTACACAGTCCTAGACACAGATGCAGACTTGCTGCAGGGCGAGTCGTGCACGTGAGGCCCTGGGTCAGGCCTTTTTAAAGTCTCTCCCCCTTCCCCTCCATCATGATGGGGCTGCTTGCTGTTCTAATTGATTGTCCTGACTGTTAGCTCTCAGGAGGCCAATGGTGAGGCCTTTTGTTTGAAGGTATCTGGGGCTTTCCCTTGACCCTGAAAAGAGTTCCAAATGGGATCTCGTGGCTAGGGTCTTGCAGGATCTTTCTGGCAGCCTTCCCCTTAGGAGATTTCCAGGTTAAAATTTATTTTTATGCATTATGTAAAGTGGTAGTCAAATTACATTTTTCCATATGCATATCCATTGGTCCCAATTCCATTTATGGAAAAATTCACCCTTTATCTACAGTGTTTCTTTTGAATACATCAAATAAGCGTAATACAGAGATAGGTTTCTGCACTGTTTTGTTCTGTTGGACTATTTGTTTATGTTTGAATCAACACTACACTGTCATTATGTCTTTCGGTTTAGAATAAGACTTGTTATCCATAGAGCAAATCCTCTAAGCTAGACCTTTTTCTTTAAAATGTCTTCGCCATTCTCCCACTCTGATTGTGAATATTTCTATTCCTCCTTGTAGTTGTGCCACTTTTAAAATATGTTATGAGGTAAGTGGATTTGGCCCAACGGATAGGGCATCTGCCTACCACATGGGAGGTCCAAGGTTCAAACCCAGGGCCTCCTGACCTGTGTGATGAGCTGGCCCACAAGCAGTGCTGATGTGCAAGGAGAGCCATGCCACGCAGGGGTGTTCCCCTCGTGTAGGGGAGCCCCATGTGCTAGGAGTGTGCCCCGTAAGAAAAGCCACCCAGTGCAAAAAAAGCATAGCCTGCCCAGGAATGGCACCACATACACAGAGAGCGGACAGAGCAAGATGATGCAACAAAAAACAAGACACAGATTCTGGGTGCCATTAACAAGAATACAAGCAGACACAGAAAAACACACAGCAAATGGACGTGGAGAGCAGACAACTAGGGGGTGGGGGAAGGGGAGAGAAATAAAATAAAAATAAATAAATAAAATATATTATGATATGTTATTAGGTGAATAAAAATTTCAAACTGTGATATTTCCAGGTGAAAAGAACTTTTTAACTTTACTAACACTTTTAATCATAAAGTCTACTTTATCTGATATTTTTCTTAATTAATGGTATAAATTTTTCCATCCTTTTTTTTTTATTTTTTTTTAAAGATTTATTTATTTATTTAATTTCCCCCGCTCCCCTGGTTGTCTGTTCTTGGTGTCTATTTGCTGCGTCTTGTTTCTTTGTCCGCTTCTGTTGTCGTCAGCGGCACGGGAAGTGTGGGCGGCGCCATTCCTGGACAGGCTCTGCACTTTCTTTCGCGCTGGGCGGCTTTCCTCACGGGCGCACTCCTTGCGCGTGGGGCTCCCCCATGCGGGGGACACCCCTGCGTGGCACGGCACTCCTTGCGCGCATCAGCACTGCGCATGGGCCAGCTCCACACGGGTCAAGGAGGCCCGGGGTCAATCTTTCTGTAGCCTTATGTTCCAGTGTGTCTCCCTCAGTTAGTTAGGATGTTATATACTATGTTTCTATTCTTTGGAAGTTAGTCTAAAAATTACAACAAACATTGTTAACTTAGTCTAAGGCTAATCATTATGTTTACTCACCTCCCACATACGAGGGCCTTAGAATCCTCTGGATTCCTTTTACCTTCTTAACTTATATGCTATTGCCTTATTTTAAATTCTATACATTTTAACATAAGATCTTAGAATTTTGTTTTATATTTCAATGTTCACTTATATTTATATTTACCCACATATTTACCTTCTTTATTAAACCCTTCATTCCTTTTGTATCTAAGCTTTTTACATCTTTCCTTCTACCTAAAGTATAATATCTATTAAGATTTCCTTTAGTGAGGCAAACCCATTAAAGTGGTGGCAAACTTTCTAACTTCTTTATATGAAAATGTATTTATTTTGCCCTCATTTCTTTCTTTTTTTTTAGATACTTGGGCTAGGGACGGAACCCTTGACCTCATAAGTGGGAAGCTACCACTCAACCCCAGAGCCACATCAGCTCCCCTGAGTTGGTTTTTTCATTTGTTTGCTTGTTGTTTGTCTTTGTTTTCAGGAGGCATCAGGAACCAAACGCGGGACCTCCCGTGTAGGAAGCAGGCACTCAACCACTTGAACCACTCACTCCCATAATCTGCCCTCAATCTTGAAATATATTTACTCTGTGCATTGAATTCTAGATTGTCAGCTATTTCAGTTGAAGATATCTTTCCAATGTCTTTTGGTTTCTACTGTTTGTACTGAGAAATGTGTCATTGTTTTCAGGATAATTTTTCTTTTTATTTAGTTACTTTCAGGATTTTCTCTTTGCTTTGGTGCTCTGCTTATGTATTTTTGGCTTAATATCTTTTATTAACTCTAGAAAAATCTTAGTCATTATCAGCTCAAATATTTGCTTCCACCTCATTCTCTTTCCTCTTCTTTTTGAACTACAATTAACTCTGCATCTAAAATAGGTTCATAACTTGTGCACTTCTTGCCACCCCCACCTCTACACTAGACCAACCCACCTTTGTATTTTAGCTGGACAACTGCATAACCTCCTAAATTAGTCTCCCTAATCTTAGCCCCTGTATAGTCCATTCACCATACAGTATTTACATTTTTAAGACATAAGATCATGTCATCTGTGTTCAGAGTTTTCCAGTGGCTTTCCATCTCACTCAGAATAGAATCCAATGTCCTTAACAAAGCAGCGAAGCTCTAGATTTCCTCCGCTTCTCTCTCCACCTAATTCCCTACATTCCAGTCAAACATTTCAAGGATACTCCCATCTCAGGGCCTTGTCCGGAATGCCCTGTCCCTAGGTTTCTTCATGGCTCACTTCTCTTCACCTCATTCAGGCTCTGCTCAAATATCACTTCATCAGCAGGCCTTCCTTGCCCAACCTTTCTAACACAGCAACACTAACCCACACATCTAGCCTCTGTTTCCTTACCCAGCTTTATTTTTCTTCTTGCCACATTTCACCATCTAAGATATTTCATATGCATTTCCTTTTTTGTTGGAGCAGTCTGTTTCCCCCAACAACATATAAGCACTGTGAACAGACCTTTGTCTGTTTTTGTTCTCTTATGTACTTTAAGTGCCAGGCATTCTAAGGAGCACTCAGTGGACAACACTGAATGAATGCTGTGGATGCAGACAAGCCCAATGGCAGAAGTACAGTAGAAGATAAAAATCACCAAGCAACTGCTTTTCCTCTCTGGTGCCATGTGGCGCCTCACCTTTCTGCAGTGGCTTTCTTTGCTCACTCACCCACTTTTCCAAGGTCATTATTTGCAGCCTCAGTTTACAAGTCCTTCCTGCCTGATGCGCCTCCTCGCTAACTGAGTATCCAAATTCCAAATCTGATTTATCTGCCATGATCCAAGAGCCCATCCAGAGTCCAATCAGCTATTGCTGAGGAGTGGAGGGATTGTGCGTGTGTTCATTCATGTCAAGTAGCGCTAACCACCCTTTACACACCCTACCCCCTACTCCCAGCTCTCTAAAAAGAGAAAAATGTTCTGGATCTTTAATGCAAACACAAAACAAGCCTCCTCGAATACATCCTTGACACGGGCAGAGAATGTGCACAACTACTCTAACTCAAATGCCTACAGAGTCCTGGAAGATCATATAGATGCTCTTCTGCTGGTTTGAGAAAAAACAGAAATCTGTATTTCAGCATGAAATTGCCCACGTTTTAAATGATGACTACTAATCCAATTTTTAAAAATTAAAACTCTTTCTAGACCACATAAAACATATCTGCTGACCAAATTTGGCTCAGGGTTACCAGTGTGCAATTTCTGTTTCATACGGTCAGCACAAAAATAGGACACAGGTACTTTATCACACTCAAAAGCAATGTTTCCCACCGTCAATGTGAAGATTTCATTAGCTAGAGTAACCAGAACTCTCAGTCCCCCTTCACAGCACCTCCCTACTTCTCTACCAATCCTAGTACAAACTCCCACAAATTTTTAATAGTGAGAGACAGAAGGCAGGGGGCAAGAATCTGGGCTTTGGAATCAAAAGGTCTATTTTGAATCCAATGCTACCTCGTGGCATTCCTTAACCTCTCTAAAGCCCGGTTTCCTTACCTGCAAAATGGGAATACTAATTTCTACCTAGAAGGCTTTTAAGGAATGGAGTTAACATTAGTAAAGTGCCATACACATAATAGAGGCACAGAGAAAATAATAAAAATCATTAACAGACCAGGAATCACCCTCCTCATAGAAAGGCCTGATACCTGAAAATGTACAATAGTGGCACAGAATGGTCATAAGCTACTGCCACTGAGGCCTCTTTGAGAATAAGGAGAGAGTAAAATGCATTTAATAAATAACATAAGGATGGGAAATACAGCCCTGTGGGGGTGTAGGTCTTCGTACTAATGCAGGTGCCTGTGAATGTCTAAGTTTATAGAAATCAGCACTAATCAAAATCATAGACTCCAATTACCTAAGTATTTCAGAACTCTCTCAGCTTCTGAAGCTATTTTGTGTACGCATATCACAACACAACACTGAATCAAGAAAATGCATGCCAATTCTCCAATGGCCTAAAAAAGTTAATCCTGTGTGTGGCACAGGGTGACATAAATGGGAAGAGAGAACCCTGTTTGCAAAGTATAAACTGCAGTGCTGTCCCCTGGTGTGGACTGCTAGTGGCTGGAACAGGAGGGTCCTACAACCACTGGCAAACCATTTCAGAACCACGTGTAATAATGCCCCACTCCTCCACCCCCACCCACCTCCACGATCTACAGGAAGGAGTCAATCAGTGAAAATCCATCAGGTCTGAGAGAGGGGGACACAGAGAGCACTTGGCTTGACACCACACAAGCATATGTAGATAATCATGAAATAGGAAAGGGTCACCCAAAAAAGGAAACACATAAAGTATGTTTCCTCCAGGAGCTGAGAAAACCCTCTTCAGCTGGAACCAGAAACACCTTTGGCCAGTAAAGAACTCTAAGAACTCTCTACCCAGGAGGTTTAAAAAGAGAGAAGTTTTATCTCTGATCCCCATGCTTTCCCACCAAGAAGAGCTGAGCTCATCCATTCCAGATTTGTCTGGGCCTACTCCTATTGCTTGGGCCCCGGCAGCTCTAATAATCATGCATGTCCATTATCAGTTTTCTTTTGGGGAGACCCAAGCACCGGAAAATCACTCATCTCCTTCACTGCCAAGACTCTCCAGGTGGGCAGGCAACCGGTAATTATTTATGCCATTTTCTAAAATTAGAAATAAAAAAGAAGGGTCTGTCAAGATCAGCCGTGAGTTGAAAATTTGTTGAAGCTGGGCATTGGGTAAACAGAGGTCCATTAGACTATTTTCTCAATTTTTGTATATGCTTAAAATTTTCAATAATAAAAAGTCTTTAAAAGGTGGAAAACAGGAGAACATGATACAAACCTGACAAGAAAACCAAGTGTTCTTCACTCTCCACTCTGTGCCTGGGCACAGGAAAATCTGGGAAGGGCTCGGACTCTCCGATCAACAGCCTAAAGGGTTCATGTGCTCCAGGAGTGGAGATTGTATCTTCTAAGCACTAGACTCACTGTCCTCAACAAAATAACCTCTTATAAATTCCCTAGAACTTTTGAAAATTATTCTGGCAGGACCCAGCTTCCTTTCTTGGCCTATAAACCCTTCTGCCTCCACAAATTACCCCGACAGCCTCATCCCACTCCAAGGGCCTTACTTCCTGTTCTAAACTACTGTATTGAGCAATCCAGTTATAGAAATAGCTCCTGGGAAGCAGACAAATGCCTGTGTTCTGGTGGCCTCCTGGAGTTCAGATGGGAAGGTCCTGCCATCACCTCGAAGAGGTTAAAAAACACTTTATATTTTCTTTCTCTTACTCATCTCTTTAACCTCACTTAATTCCACTAGGAATTTTTTTTATAATCTAAAACTGAGTTTTTCGTTCTCAATACTATTAATATTTGGAGCTGGATAATTCTTTGTTGGGGGGGGTGTCCTATGCATTGTAGAACTTACCCACCAAATAAATGTGCACCTTTCTCCAGACATTGCCAAACATTTCCTGGGAAGGAAAAATTGCCGCCAGTTAAGAGCCACTGGTCTGAAAGATAGTGAAAAACCAAGACTAATATTGTTCTGGCAAAAAAGTGGGATTATACAATTTCTTTCCACATACATTATTAAACAACATATTTCAACTTATAAATTTGTAAGTATGAATGTTTAAGAGATGTTGCATCCTAAACAAGACACATATAAAATAACAAGAGAAAAATGAACTTACAAAACTGACAATCATTATTTCTTTGTCTTTGTGGTTTTCTGTATAAATCTTATTTGTTTCCTCAAAATTATCCTGTTTTCCAGTCAATGTAGTAATCAAAACATTTCTCCCCAAACTCTCTTCAGAGTAGCACACAATCCATGTCTAAATTGGAAAGAAAATCTTCCAATGACTTTCTCAGCCATTGTAATGCACTCCCCATGAAGTATGCTGACTCTCCAACACAGCTCTAAAGGTATCACTGGAGAACAGAATCCTCTAAAAGAACATTCCCCAACAAAATCAGTAAAAATCCTCACCAAAGTGTCCTCTTGATAAAACAGTCCCCAGGGAGCCCCGTCTCTATGTAACCATGTGAAAATGACATCATTTCATAGACAGAATACTCCAGTACCAAAACTCCACAGTCCCAATTCTGCCTGAAAGATTTAGAGTTGGAAAGAGGCTCCAGCTTAGGCTACACCTCACTCCCACCCCCTTCGTCTCTGAGGTGGGAATAATACCAGTTTCCCCACTTAACTCAGAAGCACAACATGATGTCAAATAAGTCAGTGTAAGAGGCTGCAACACCCACAGGGAAATACTGTTATTTTTCTTCATTAGACGGAGAGAATTACCCACTATATTTAAATAGTACCCTCCCTTTTTGAGAAGAAAGCAAATCTGTTTTCTGGTGTGCAAAGGTCTTGCATTATTCACAGTCTATTATTACACATACAAAACTGTGTCTCCTCCTCACCTCACCAGACACCCCAGCTCCACTCAGTAGTTGCCCCAATCTGCCAGTGGAGATGTTGACTTTTTCTTCCTTCCTGCTGCTAGTGGGCAGGCAGTCACTGGGTACAGGGGCCCATTCCTTCCGCTGCAATCCCATGCCCTGCATGTTTAATCCTTTTTCACCTCAATCCTAGATTCTGGCCAAAGTCTCCTATCTGGTCTCCCAGATTTAGCCTTTCTCCTCTAATCCAAGTTTCACACTGATGATAGATTTATCTTTCAGAAGCACAAGCCAGTATGGCCTTCTGCAGTTTCCCCTTCCCTAACACTGGATATAGGTCCAGCTCCTTTGGTGCATGAATTTGTGAAGCATACCAAACATTTGATCCTGGAGGTATACAAGCAGGGGCTAGATGAGCACTGAGTGGAGCACCGGTACAGGTGGGGGCCTACCCTCTGGATAAATGGGGGGAGAAGGTGTTAAGCTAAATGACTTTAAACATTTCCATGATTCTGGGAACCTGAATTTCATGATTCTGGGAACCTCTTGGTCTGTCATTCAGGTTCCATCATCTGACACCAAGACTCCTGCACAGTGATGCTGAACTGCACCCCACCCCCAAATGCTCTTTACAAATTCTGTCTTTATGCATATGATTATCCCACCTCTATAGGATGACTCCTGTCTGGTCATCTTTTTTCTTTTTTTTCCCTTTTTTTCATGTCAAAAGTAACAAAATAAAACAATACGGAAGCACTTAGAGTGAAGTCTCTCACCTATCCATTCTCCAGGTAGCCACTGGCAGCAGCACAGTGTATGTCTTTCAAACACACACACGATACAACACAACACACTCATTTTTGACACTTGAGCTTATACTGTGCCTTAGGGAGGAAAATATTTAATTCCTATATACACTGACATATATCTTCAGCTCTCTAGGATGTTAAAGTTAGTTAGTTCTTCTGCTTCAACTGCTGTTATTCCACCAGTAAGGAAGTGGAATACAGGGAGATCAGGTATCTTATTCAAAATCACAGATTAGCTGGGGGCATGGTTAAGACCAGAAATGAACTCCTAACCCAGTGCAAGTTATTATATTGTAAAGCACTCCCCTCCACCCCAAGAGAAAAATGTAATGTAATGTACACACAGCAAGTGGGGATAAATACGTGTTGAAAGAATAATCTGCAGGGGTAGTATAACACAGTGGTTAAGGGTTTGAACTCTGAACTCAGATGGCCTAGGTTACAATCTGGCTGTCATTTTACCTACTCGTGTGACCTGGGTCAAGTAAGTCAGCCTCAATTTCATTGTCTGAAATATGGGGATAATAATAGTACCTTCTTTCTAGGATTGTTGTTAGGACTAGATAACTTAATACCTGTAAAATAGGTCCATATATGCTAATAAGAATATACTATCACTACCAACATCATAGCACTAATATAACCCCAAAATACATAAACATCTTCCTTTTAAGTATTTAAGGTTGCAAATCAAAACTAAATCTTGTTAGCTCTGAACCTTGTCAAAAAAGAAATTAGTATGGAGGAAACAAATACTTTTGGCCCAAAAAGTATTTAAGTGACACAATAACTGAAACCATCACTACAAAGAGGAATGACCTCATAAAGACTTCACAAATCAAAAGCATTATAACACCTACTGCACTAAGGAATAATAACAATATTAAAAAGAAAAAATATCCTTAAGAGCCTCTAGCAGTAATTATCTAAGGAAAGTGGGCTACAAATCTATTTGAGAATTGTTTTTGCCATGATAATATTTCTAGATAATTACTGCTTCTATACTAAAAGAACTGGCATTGCAGAACCGGCATACTAATAGAAAGATTATTATAGAAACACTATTAAAATGAATCAGATATTATTAAAGATTCAACACTACAACAGCGCCTGATTACAAGAGATTTCAAGCTGTATTTCTTAATGGGCCGAGAAAAGTGCTAATTAAGCCCACTCTTAGAGGATGTCCCCAGGCAGGTCTTGTAAACCACAGGTAGCAAGAGGTCTAGGGACTGAGGATCTAGTAATGTCAACCAAGTTGCATAGAGGCCTATTGGGAAGAAAGGGAGAGAGTGGGGACAGCCACGGTTTTCTGCACAGGAGGTGTAACCTAAAAACCAGGCAAGTACCCAAACTTATTCAAAGCAATTTTGTTGTTGTTGTTTTTCCTCAAATGTTTCATCATTTCCTCCTTTGTTTAAGGGAGAAAAACCAAATAACCTGCCATAGATTGGCAAGCCTCGATAAACAGCACAAGCAAGGAGAGGCAGAGAAAATCTTGTCCTTATCCCCAAAACCTTCTCAGGCAACCAGAAGACATCGAACGGCTCACGCCGCAGCTCCTTGATTCAAGCATCTCTCACCACAAACAGAGCCTAAAGCTTTCAGCGGTTGTTCCAGAGGTGCTATACTAGAAGCATTAGCTTTGCGTTTCAGGATCTATTTTGCTTTCCCACCTTGTTAGTTAATTACTCAGGGGTGGCAAAGCACCTTACAAATATAAAGTGCCAGGGGAATGCTACGGAAATTCACCTACCGGGTCTAAATGTCGATGCTAAACTAAGAAAGGGTAGAAGAGCGAGAGCCTAAGCTGTCCCCCAAATTGCTGCAATCCAGGGCTCGCTACCGTGGAAGCTGAGAAACCCGTGAGCCCTGCAGCAGCCTCCGGCCCGCGCAGAGCTCTCGGTAGGACTTCTGGAAGGGAAACCTGGACCAGGGCCACTAGGCAAAGGGAAGCGCTGCTCGCGAGGCGCATCCTCGCGGCTCAACCTCCATCTCCCCGCATCGCTCGGATGTCAACAAACCCGCACCACAAAGTGAAACTTTCCTGGCCTCCGCTGTGGCGCTGGGTCGCTGCCCTCTGCCCAGGAGGGTGTCGCGGGGGCAGATGGAGGGGCCGGGGCTGCGGACGGAACCCCCGCCCCCAGTCCCAGTGATTGTGTAACCGGCCCGGGAGGCGGGGCACTCAGGCGCAGCCCCCACGCGGGGATGCGGAGGCGCTGCCCCGAGACCCCGGCGGCGGGCGCGGCGCGGCAGGGGTGGGGGTGGGGAGCGCTGTCGTCCCGCCCCCCGGGACCGCCCCCGGGCGGGAAGGGGAGCCGCGGCGCTGACACAGCCCGGAGGGGGCGCCCGCGCCGCGAGCCCATCCCGCGGCGGGGGCAGCGCGCGCTCGGCAGCCGCGGCTGGCCTTACCTGCGCGCCCGGCCGGCGCGGCGGGAGGCGGCTCGGGATGCCGGGGCGGCGGGCGGCGGGCGGCGGGCGGCAGGGCTGGCAGCCACCGCGGCCACAGCATGTGAGCAGCCGCGGCGCGGCGGCGGGAGCGGGACTGACAGCCCCAGGCCCCGCCCCCAGCCCGGGCCCCGCCCCCTCCCGGCCGCGCGGCTCGCCCGCCTCCTCCGCCCACCGCCGGGGTCAAGCTCGGTCCACCGGCCCGAAGGGCGGGGGCGCTCCCCGCCGATTGGCCTGGGAAGCGCTCGCCCCGCCCACCCCCCGCCCCCCGCCCCCGCCCCCCCTTTGGCCGGAAAGCGCGCGTGCGCGGTAGCTGCGGAGGGCAGCGGGTTACGCAGAGCCGGGCGCCCTGGGTCCCGGCCGCCGGTACCCAGGCATCCTTCTGTCCCGGACGGTCGAGGACTCTGGCCGACCTGAGGAACAAGGCGTCAAACTCAGAACGTCCCGGTGAATTGTCCTTATTCGCCTATGAAAGGATCTATGGAAGAAAACAAAACCCAAACGAGCCAGGCTCTAGCGAGAGCAAACCCAAAACTGTGAATATCAACAGAAAACGAGCCAGCCAGCTCCATCCCTGCTACGGTGCTCCGCCCGTGCCCCGGCTCCGACGGATGGGGGGGGGGTCCTTATTCACGCGCTGGATTCTCTCCTTGATCAGCGAGTTAGATGTTTGTGCGGAGAGGCTAGTAGTTGTGAAATAGATTAGAGGCGTTAGGGTCAGGCCAATCAGGGAAAGTGATGCTGAAGAAAATTGAACTTCTCCAGCGACCCCCTCCTCGCCCCAACACCCATGCCCTCTCTGTATCTTCCACTTCTCCCTCTGCACTGTGTCCATATAGGATCACGTCTCTCCCGTCGAAAAACAAATGCAGCGATTCCACTCTTAGATATATACCGAAGAGAATTGAAAACATACCTCCACCCGAGAACTTGTAGACCAGTGCTCATAGCAGCAGTGCTCTTTATAGCCAAACAATGGAAACCCGAATATCTATCCGTTGATAAAAGAAGAAATTGAGTGTATCCACATAATGGAATATTATTCAGCCATAAAAAGGAATGAATTTTTCTGGTATATGCTATAACGTGGGTGAACCCTAAAATTATGCTAAGGTGAAAGAAGTCCAATACAAAAGGTCGCATATTATGTGATTCTATTGGTATGAAATACCCAGAAAAGTTAAATAAATAGAGATAGAAAGTAGATTAGAGGTTGCGAGGAGCTGGGCGAAAAGGGTAATGCGGAGTGAGTGTTAATTGGTCCGGGGTTCCTTTTGGGGGTGATGAACATGTTCTGGAATTAGGTAATGGTGATGATTACACGCCTTTGTGAATATTCCAAAAACATTGAATTGTACCTTTTAAAAAGGCAAATTTTATATGTGAATTATATCTCAATTTAAAAAATACAAATAACCCAAAAAAATACAAACTCCCTTGATGCTGTATTCCTTCCAACTTTTCATCCAAGATTCTTTTTGGTGTGTTGCTTCACTGCACCTGGGCGTGGGGGCCTGTGCCTCACCACCCAGGTCTGGGACGCCTGGTTTTTTTTTCTTTTTTCTTTTTTAACCAGGAAGTCCCAGGGATGGAACGCGGGTCTTCCATATAGTAAACGGGAGCTCAACTGCTTGAGCCACAGCTGCTTCCCTCATCCAAGATGCTTTTTCTCTTTTTAACTTATTTTTATTGTCTTTTTAAAAAGATCTATAGATCACACAAAATGTTACATTGAAAAATAAAAGAGGTTCCCCAACCCCCCCTCCCCCACTCCTTCCTCATCAACAACCTCTTCATCAGTGTGGCACATTCATTGCATTTGATGACTACATTTTGGAGCACTGCTACACAGCATGGATTATAGTTTACATTGTAGTATACATTCTCTCCTAGTCCATTCAGTGGGTTATGGCAGGATATATAATGTCCTGCATCTGTCCCTGCAATATCATTCAGGACAACTTCAAGTCCCGAAAATACCCCCATATCACACCTCTTCTTCCCTCTCCTTGCCGTCAGCAACTCCTGTGTTCACTGTCTCCATAACAATGATATAATCTCTTTCATTGCTAGAGTCACAATAGATCTATAGTAGAATACCAGTAAGCCCACACTAATTCATATTTTATTCCTCCAACCTGCAGACCTTGGATGGTGATGTCCACTCCACCTCTAAATCGAGAGGGGGCTTAGATCCCACATGACTGATGGATGTGATTCTCCTGCTTGCAGCTGTAGACCCTCGTCGTTCCCTGGTGTGGTGGTTGCCCATCCTCACCTTCCTGGTAACTGACCTGGGTAAGTTCAATGAATCAGAGAGTAGGTGTTGCAAATCTGCTGAGGCTCAGAGCCCAGCTGGCACATGAATAATCCAGAGATTCGAGTCTCCTGAGCATATACCAATCCCAGCGCCAACCACAAGTTCAGTAAAAGTGACAGAAGAGGCATGCATAGAGAGGTATGTCTGACTCCAACTCCATCACACTCAGGAGCACAAATTCCAGAGTAGGGCCCACTGGCAAGGCACTGAACTCCAGAGCCATCTGCCATGACCATAGAAGCTGGGTGTCTCCATAACCCTCAGGAGCACCAAAACCTCGGGTTGTATATACTTTGGCTGTCTCTGGGATCCTGCTGAGATGTGCTACCCCTCAGATCAACTCCTGACTCATTTTGAAGTCTCTTAGCCTTATAAACTCATTTGTCTTTACTGTTTCTCCCTTTTATTCAAGGTCTTTTTCTAGTTTTCTGCTTCGCCAGCTGGTGACTGGTAATAATCCTTCAGCACCAGGGAGGCTCATCCCCAGGAATCATGTTCCACACTAATTTACATGCTGAGTTTGGCTTAGAGAGTGACCACATTTGTGCAACATGGAGGCTCTCAGAAGGTAACTCTTAGGCACCCTGCACCTCTGGGCCTAGTTGAAATTTCAAGCACACAGGCGCATAAGCATAGTCATCAGTATCAAGGACCCATCCTTGGACCATCCTTCTTCACTGGTCTTTGCCCTTGTACTTCAGTGATTGTTCCTTTTCTATTGGGGAATGCTACAGAGCTCCCCAGGATGGGAACTCAGCATTCCCTCAGTTGTCATGTGTAACTCTACCCACTGTGACAATACCCAGTGAATATCCAAACATATCTATATACCCTATATGCATGCCCTGGAGAACTCCCTCCCATCCATGTATCCTCCATCAATGACACCCCACACCAGTGCTCCTCCCCTGCCATAGTTGAACCCCACTGTGATACAAAGCTTCTTCAAAAATGAAGCCTAATATATTGCCAAATTCAATTGGTAGGAACATGAAATAGTAATGATAGGTTTAAAGATTAGAAATAGAATACATAATAATTTAGAAAAACTAAAATAAAGTAAAAAATAAATTGGGATATTAAAAAATGAAAAATATCATAAAGCTTTTCTTTTGATGTTTTCCCTTTCATCACTCTAATAGGTGTTGCCCTATGTGTACAGTGGCAAAGCAATCTCTTCCATTCCTTCCTCAATGTCTACATAATTTTTTTTCAGTTTTTTTATTGTGTATTCAAAAAAGTTTTAGATCAGAGAAAAGTCACATATACAATATAGGGGATTCTCATATACTCAACATAAAACACTTTTCTCCTTCCCCAGCAATGATCTTTTTACATGTGGATGTTATATTTGCTACAGCTGATGTACAGATATTGAAACATAGCTACTAACAATGACTCCTTTATGGTTTACATTATGGTTTATATTTTAGACTGTACACTTTTATAAAATTTTGGTTACATTATGGTTTACATTTTAGACTTTACACTTTTATAAATTTTTGGTGAAATTTAACATGGCCTGTATCCATCATTTTGCACTATCTCGTGCAACACTTCCATTGTCCCCCAGTAACCCCCTCTTCCATCCATTCTATTCCTCTCTCCCCCTCCCCTCGGGGCCCACTGTGACAACCAAGCTTCACTGTTTGAAGGACAAGATTCATAGATACTTGCAACAATGCTGAGGGCTTGACACACTAGTCTGTTCTCCCCCATTGGGAACCACCCATGCTCTCGAGAGACACCTCCCCTCTGAGAACATCAGGCCTCCCCAGGAAAGGGGTACAACTCCTTCCCACCCATTGTATGGGTCTCCACCCACTGATATAACACACTACGACAAGATGAGCACTCACACACTCCCTAGAAGCCTGCCCTAGGTGCACCCTGTGCCAGGTGCACCCTGTGCCCAATACCCCCTGTCAGACACCTTAAACCAGTAACCCTTCTTTTATGATATTTTCTGAAGAGTTTTCTCAACATTATAGTTTCAACCACATACCTGACAATCTCCTGTGTTCACCTGCTCCCCTAAAACACTCCCCCTAATTCCATGACCATGTGACCCATCCTCCCAAACCTAGCCCTCTCAAGCTTGCAAAGCCCCACCTGATAGTATCCCTATGTCCCCGTCTCATCCCTTCATTGCACAACTACTTACCTCCACTTTGTCATAGATTTTGCCCATGTAGGCATCAGCTTGCAACCTTCCTTTCCCTCCCCCCATCTTCCTTTAAGCCTATCATCCAGTCTCTAGCACTCTGAGACAGGTTGGTTTACTTATTTCGTATCAGAGAGGTCATGTAGTATTTGTCCTTCAATGCCTGGCTTGCTTCATTCAACATAAGGTCCTCAAGATTCATCCATGTTATCCCATGTATTTGTACTATATTCCTTCTTATAGCTGAGTAGTATTCCATTGTATGTATATACCACATTTTATTTATCCATTCTTCTGTTGATGGGCATTTGGGTTGATTCCAACTTTTGGCAATAGTGAACCATGCTGCTATGAACATTGGTGTCCATATATCTGTTTGTGTCCTTGTTTTCTGTTCTTCTGGGTATATACCCAGCAGTGGAATTGCTGGGTCATATGGCAAATCTATAGCTAGTTTTTTGAGAAACTGCCAAACTGTCCTCCAGAATGGATGTATCCTTCTGCATTCCCATAAGCAGTGGATGAGTGTTCCCATTCTTCCACATCCTCTCCAAAACTTGTAGTCTTCTGTTTTTTTGATAGCCGCCAGTCTCATGGGGGTAAGATGGTATCTCATTGTTGCTTTGATTTGCATTTCCCTAATAACTAGTGATTTTGAGCATTTTTTCATGTGATGTTTAGCCATTTGTATTTCTTCTTTGGAGAAGTGTCTGTTCAAATCTCTTGCCCCTTTTTTAAATGGGTTGTTTGTCTTTTTGTTTTGAGATATAGGAGTTCTTTATATATGCAGGATATTAGTCTCCTATCAGATATATGGGTACCAAATATTTTCTCCCATTGGGTAGGCTGTTTTATCACTTTCTTGACAAACTCCTTTGAGGTGCAAAAGGCTTCTATCTCTTTACTTGTGAATGGTTTGTTGGGATCATCAGTTTCTTCTTTTGTCAATGTAGTTGCTTATGTGTTTCTAGGAATTTGTCCATTTCCTCTAAATTGTCCTTCTTGTTGGCAAATAGTTTTTCAAAGTATCCTCTTATGATAGTCTTATTTCTGTGGGGTCAGTGGTGATACCCCTTTCTCATTTCTTATTTTGTGTATTTGCATCTTCTCTCTTTTTTTCTTTGTTAGTCTAGCTAAAGGTTTTGTCAATTTTATTGATCTTCTCAAAGAACCAGCTCTTTGTTTTGTTTATTTTTTCTAGTGCTTTCTCCTTTTCTATTTCATTTACTTTTGCTCTGGTTTTCTTTCTTTCTTTCTTTCTTTCTTTCTTTCTTTCTTTCTTTCTTTCTTTCTTTCTTTCTTTCTTTCTTTCCTTCTTTCTTCTTCCTTTGGTCTTAGTTTGTTGTTTTTTACTAATTCCTCCAAGTGTGCTGTTGTGTCTTCAATTTTGGCTCTTTCTTCTTTTTTGATGTATGAATTTATGTCTATGAATTTCCCTCTCAGTACGGTTTTTGCTGCATCCCATAAGTTTTGATATGTTGTGTTGTCATTTTCATTGGTTTCAAGGTAGTTACTGATTTCTTTTGAGATTTCCTCCTTGACTGTTTATCTAAGAGTATGTTAATTAACTTCCATATCTTTGTGCCTAATCTGGTTCTCTGGCCCTTGCAGATTTCCAGGCTCATTCCACTGTGGTCAAAGAAATTACTTTTTCAATCTTTCTGAATTCATTGAGACTGTCTCTGTCTATTTTGGAGAGTGATCCATGTACACTTAAGAAGAGCACATGTATTGGGTGCAATGTTTTGTATATGTCTATTAGGTCCAGATCCTCTAATATATTGTTCATAGTCTTGGTTTCTTTATTGATTCTCTGTTGAGATGTTCTGTCTAATGGTAATAATGGTGTGTTAAAGTCCCCTACTATAATTATAGAGGCATCTATTCCTCCACTTCGTTTTTCCAGTGTTTGCCTCAAATATTTTGAGATGCCCTGGTTAGGTGCATAAATGTTTGATTGTTCTTTCTTCTTGAAAGATTACCTCTTTCACTAGTATGTAGTGTCCATCTTTGTTTCCCACAATACTTTTGCATTTATAGTCTGTTTTGTCCAATGTTAGTATAGCTTCTCATGCCCTTTTTTTTTGGTTATTATTTGCTCGTAAGATTGTTTTCCATCCATTCACTTTCAACCTCTTGAACCCCTGGGTCTAAGGTGGGTTTCTTGTAGACAATATATAGATGGGTGATATTTCCTTATCCATTCTGCCAATCTGTGTCTCTTGACAGGTGAGTTTAATCCATTAACATTCAGTGTTATTACTCTCAAGGATTTACTTACATTAGCCATATTTTTGGGGGGTTTGTGTATGTCATATATTGTTTTTATTTCACTTTTTTTGTTTTTAGTTGCTTTTACACCCTCCTCTAACTCTGTCTCTCCTGTTGTTGTTGTTGTTTTCTTCCTGTAGAACTCTCTTTACTATTCTTAAAGGGCAGGTTTCTTATTGGCATACTTTCTTAGTTTCTGTTTATCTGTGAATATTTTGAACTCTGTCATTTTTGAAAGCCAGCTTTGCTGGGTAGAGAATTCTTAGCTGGAAATTTTTTCTTTTAGTACCTTGACTATGTCATACCACTGCCTTCTTGCCTCCATGGTTTCAGATGAGAAATCAGCACTTAATCTTATGGAGCTTCCCTTGTATGCAATGGTTCTCTTTTATCTTGCTGCCTTCAGTATTTTCTCTTTGTCTTGAACATTGGATAATTTAACAAGTGTATGTCTTGGGGTAAGCCTGTTGGGATTTATACTGGTCAGGGTGCATTGTGCTTCCTGGACATGTACATCCATCTCTCTCCATAAGTTTGGGCATTTTTCAGCTATTATTTCCTCCAACACCCCTTCTTTTTTTTTTTTTTTTTTTTTTAATTTTAAGTTTTTTTTTTTATTGACTTTGTAATAATATTACATTAAAAATATATATGTGAGGTCCCATTCAACCCCACCCCCCCACCCCCCCTCTCCCCCCCAACAACACTCGTTCCCATCATCATGACACATCCATTGGATTTGGTAAGTACATCTTTGGGCACCTCTGCACCTCATAGACAATGGTCCACATCATGGCCCATACTCTCCTCCATTCCATCCAGTGGGCCCTGTGAGGATCCACCATGTCCGGTGATCACCCCCGAGGCGCCATCCAGGGCAGCTCCACGTCCCAAATACACCCCCACCTCTCATCTCTTCCTGCCCTTCCCCATACCCATCGTCCACCATGTCCACTTTTCCCAATCCAATGCCACCTCTTCTATGTGGACATTGGATTGGTTGTGTCCATTGCACCTCTATGTCAAGAGGAGGCTCAGATTCCACATGGATGCTGGCTGCCATCCTCCCATTTTCAGTTGTAATCACTCTAGGCTCCATGGTGTGGTGATTGTCCTTCTTCAACTCCATCTTAGCTGAGTGTGGTAAGTCCAATAAATCAGATTGTAGGTGCTGGAGTCTGTTGAGGCTCAGGACCTGGCTATCACATTATCAGTCCAGAGATTCAAATCCCCTAACTATATCTTAAACCTCAACGTTAACTGCACCTCCAGCAGATTAGTATGAAAGTCTTATGAAGGGAGATCCTATCTGAGTCCAGATTCATCACACATAAACAGCATTTCCAGAGAGGGGCCATCTGCCCTGGTAGTAAACCCCATCGGCCATGACCATAACTCTCATGGGTCTCTTTAGCCTTCATAGGAACCAATATCTGGGGGTTGTATCTGCTTTATCTGTCTCTCTGACTCTGCTCAGTTGTGCATGAGGGCAATCCTTCTGCCAGCCTCCAGACTCTTTTTTAGAAACTCGTAGCCATATAAACTCATTTCTCCTTTCCATTTCCCCCTTACTTTAGGTCAAACAGCATTTTAAAGTCATGTTGTTTTATGTAGACATGGATATTCTGTTGATCCGCATTGAACCTTCCATATAAGGTCCTTTTCCAGTTGCATCATCAGTTGGTATTTGATAGTGGTCCCTCGTTGCCAGGGAGGCTCATCCCCGGGTGTCATGTCCCACGCTGGAGGGAAGGCATTGCATTTACATGCTGAGTTTGGCTTCGAGACTGGCCACATTTGAGTAACATGAAGGCTGACAGGAGGAAATTCCCAGGCACAATGTTGCTCTAGGCCTTGTTCTTATTTTAGGTTTATAAGCTCACAAGCATAGTCATTAGCATCAGGGGCTCACTGTTGAACCCTCACTCCCTTCCGGTCCCCGCCGCTGTACCTGGGAGACTATCGCTGCTCCCCTAGGGACCACGACAGAGCACCACTGGCCAGGAACCCAGTACCCCCCCTGCTGGGTTTTTAATTGTTGCCACTATGAGTATATCCAGTCATTACCATGCACCCTGGACATATGTTCTGTACAGCTCCCTGTCAGCCATATATCACCTGTCATTGGTATCCCATACCAGTATCCCTCCATTGCCATTGTTGAAACACTCTGTGATCCAGAACTCCCTGAAATTTGAAGCCCAATATAATGTCATGGTCCCTTACTAGGGAATGGCATATAGCGATGGGTTTAAAGGATAGATAAAGAACTTGGATAAAGTTAGATAAAGAACTTAGATAAAGAATGTTGACTTGAAAAAATTCCACATCCTATCCTTTTTTCCCCCCCCCCCCCTAATTATTCAGCATTTCTTCGTAGGAGTCCTAGACCACAGCAATACATATATATAATATACAGCACTCCCATACATCCACCACAACACCTTTTTCCTTCCACAGCGATACTCTTACACCCTATTCACATCATATTTACTTAAGGTGATGTACAGAGTCTGAGATATTAGCTTTCTAACATGGTAGTATCTGTGCTTACATTATGGTGCATACTTTAGGATACACAGTTCTTTACATTTTTAGTTCTCCTATGTTTTACATTATGGTTTACATTATCAGTCTGTCGTCTCCTATATGTTATGGTGTAATATTACATGTTTTATATCCATCCTTGTGTACTCTCCAGAAACTCCTCCCTTGCCCCCCATTTACTTTGGTTCCACACATTTAACGTCCATTTTCCCTTCCACCTTGGTGCCCACAGTGACAGTCAACCTCCGTTTCCTGAGGAGCCACTTCCAGAGATAGATGGAATAGTGTTTAGGGCCTAACTTGCTCATCTGCCCCAATGCCCTGGGAGCCACCCTTTCTCTCGAGGGATAGAGTTCCCTCTATTTGGTGGCATTAGTCCTCCCCAGGATGTGGGTCCACCCCCACTCTCACAACTTGGGATTCTACCCCATGGTGTCACCCACTCTGGCAGAATGAGCATTTAGACATTCCCCAGGAGCCCGTCCTGCATCAGACCCTCCCCTCCGAGCATTCTAAACAGGTAACCCTCTTTATTATATTTTGATATTATTTTCTCGGCATTTTACTCTCCACCACCTCCTAACCCTCTCCTGTGTTCGTATGCTACCCCTCCCTCCCCCCACTTTTGGGCAACATTACCCAACCGTCCCTCCCCAGCCACCCTCAAACCCGTAAAGCCCCAGCCAAAGGCAACCCCTTGCCCCCATTTTATCTCTTCTTTGTGTTCATACTTACCACCATCTCGTCTTAAGTTCCACCCCTGCAGACATCGGCTCATATCCTTCCTCCACCCTCCGATTTCCTGTAAGCCTATCGTTCAGTCTCTTGCTATCTAGGGCAGCTTGTTTATTTCATATCATTGAGGTCATGTAGTATTTGTCCTTCAATGTCTGGGTTGCTTCACTCAACATAAGGTTCTCAAGATTCATCCATGTTATCACATGTGTTTGTAGTGTGTTTGTTCTTACAGCCGAGTAGTATTCCATTGTGTGTATATACCACATTTTATTGATCCACTCATCTGTTGATGGGCATTTGGGTTGATTCCAACTTTTGGCAATAGTGAACAATGCTGCTATGAACATTGGTGTACATATATCGGTTTGTGTCCATGTTTTCAGTTCTGCTGGGTATATACCCAGCAGTGGTATTGCTGGGTCATATGGCAAATCTATGGCTAGTTTTTTGAGAAACCGCCATACTGTCCTCCAGAATGGTTGGATCCTTCTGCATTCCCACCAGCAGTGGATGAGTGTTCCCCTTCCTTCACATCCTCTCCAGCACTTGTATTCTTCTGTTTTTTTCATAGCTGCCAATCTTATGGGTGTAAGATGGTATCTCATTGTAGTTTTGATTTGCATTTCCCTGATAGCTAGAGATTTTGAACATTTTTTCATGTGCTTTCTTGCCATTTGTATTTCTTCTTCGGAGAAGTGTCTGTTTAAGTCTTTTTCCCATTTTTTAAATGGGTTGTTTATCTTTTTATTTTCAAGATATAGGAGTTCTTTATATATGCAAGTTATAAGTTTCTTATCAGATATATGATTGCCAAATATTTTCTCCCACTGTGTGGGCTCCCTTTTTACTTTCTTGACAAACTCCTTTGAGGTGCAGAAGGCTTTAATTTTGAGGAAGTCCCATTTATCTATTAGTTCTTTTGCTGCTTGTGCTTTTGGTGAAATATTCATAAATCCATTTCCTATTACAAGGTCCTGTAGATGTTTCCCTACACTGCTTTCTAAGGTTTTTATGGTCTTGGCTCTTATATTTAGGTCTTTGATCCATCTTGAGTTGATCTTTGTATAAGGTGTGAGATGGTAATCCTCTTTCATTTTTCTACATATGGCTATCCAGTTCTCCAGACACCATTTGTTGAATAGGCCACTGTCTCCCAATTGAGAGGGTTTGGTGGCTTTATCAAATATTATGTGGCTATATATGTGAGGTTCTATATCAGAGCTTTCAATTCGATTCCATTGGTCTATGTGTCTTTCCTTATGCCAATACCATGCTGTTTTCACCACCGTAGCTTTATAGTATGTTTTGAAGTCAGGTAGTGTGATTCCTCCAATTTCGTTTTTCTTTTTCAGTATGTCTTTGGCTATTCGGGGTCTCTTTCCTTTCCAAATAAATTTCATAGTTAGTTTTTCTAGTTCCTTAAAGAAGGCTGCGTTGATTTTTATTGGGATTGCATTGAATGTCCAACACCCTTTCTGTCCCCTTTCCCTTCTCTTCTCCTTCAGGGATGCCTATAATGTGTATGTTTGTGCATTGTTTGTTGTTATTCAAATCCCTAAGTCCCTGCTGGATTTTTTTCTATCTTTTTATCTATCAATTCTACTATTTGTTTGATTTCAGATGTACTGTCTTCCACATCACTAATTCTTTCCTCTGCCTCTTTAAATCTGCTGTTATTTGCTGAGAGTGTTTTGGTTTTTTTTTTTTTTTTGATTGTGCCATTCATTACCATCATATCCATTATCTTTATGTGTATGTTACAATTTCTTCAGTATGCTCTCCAAGTGTTTTCTTAATATCCTTAATTTCTTCCTTCACTTCATTAAGTTAGTCCATGATATTTGTTTGGAGAGCTTTGATTTGTTGTTTGATGTTATGTTCCTCTTCCTGGTTTTTAGCTTGTTCATTGGATTGGGCCATGTCTTCCTGATTATTGATATGGTTTGTAATTTTTTTGCCACTGCCTGGTCATCATTTTATCTTGATGGGTTTGTTCAGTTGATTAGCTTCTCCATCTAGTCTTGGGTTTTATTTAGGTGCTCTTAGTGTCTATGTTAAGTCTTCTCTTTGAGACTTTGTTCTTCTTGTTCTATTTCCTTGTTTTTGTCTAAGTTTTCCCTTGAAAGAAAAAGATTAGGGCCAAGGAAAGTAAAAGAGGTAAGAAAAGAAAAAGTATAAAAGTATTGATAGTAAATGTTAGCAGAAGAACCATATAAGACCTAGGAGAATGAATAGTAAACTCATGTAAGCTGTGTAGAGCTATAGGAGTAAAAAAGTGGAGTTCCTACAAGGAGATGGGAAACTGACTTTGGAGAAGAATATAGTATGAATTAAAAGGCCAGTGTGATCAGGAGAGAGGGAAAGAGGAAAAAAAGGACAATAACATAAAGAGTTAATAAAAGATAGAAAACATAATAGAGGTGTTAGAAATAAAAATCCAGAGAAATTGGGGGCTAAACAAAGAGAGGTGAAATGTAAGAACTACAACAGTAGATGGAAGATAGAAAGATGTAAAGGAAAGGAAATAGTGTTGGTAGCCAAATCAGTACACACAGAAAAGAGGAAATTGAGGATGAGGAAGCACAGCAAACAAGAAACACTACCGGCAGCACCTAATAGGAAAAAAAAGAAAAAAGAATGGGTGGTGGGGGGATAAAGAGCAAGGAAAGACAAGAAAACAAACAAACAAAGAAAACCCTGGACAAGCCCTCAAGCAGAGTCCTCTTTGCAATTGAATAAACTGATTAGGAATCTGTCCTTCCCCCTTTCTCCCTTCCTCACTTCCCTCTCTCCCAGGGCAGCAGGAAGCCCCTGTGAGAGCTCCCCTCTGAGATTCAAATGGGACCCTGGTGAACCAACTCACCACAGAAAATAATGTCTCTCTTTCTCTATGAGGGAGAGTACCCACACCTTGCTGATAACCCTAAATATGCTATTGGAAGCCTACCAAGCACTTCCTACTGTGCTCCTCCCTTAGATGTGTTGCATAGGACTAGTCAATTTTCTGAGTCTACCTTCTCCCAGACCAATTTTCCTTATGCCAGGGTGTTTGGGTAAATCCAGCTGCCTCAGCAGATTTGCTTTTCACCTCTTCCTAGTTTCTCCTCAAGCCAGCTGGTATACTCCTCAAAGCTCAAAAAGGGGGAACCAGACAAATGAATCCACATTCCTCAGACCCCTCTGCACCTCTCACCAGAACTCTCCCACTCTTGGAGTTTGTCTGAGACCAGCAGGCTCGGGGTTCAGGGAGTGCTGGGTTGGGGGAACATGGGTTCGGGGAATGCGGGCTTGGGAAAAGTGGGGCTCAGGAAACGCAGGGCTTGGGGAACAGGGTGTTCGGGGACTACTGCCATGTGACTGGCGGGGCCCGGGAAATGCTGTGGCTACCTGCCATAAGGGAAGGGTTTAGCCTTCCCACAGCTTCAGGCATAAGCACCAGAAACCCACAGTTTTACCTTGAGCAATCACTCTTAGTTGCACTCTCTCCAAATCAATGTCCAGAAGCCTCCCACTTTGTGGGTTCCCAAAACAGCTCACTCAGGCAGGATTTTGTCCCCACTCAGCCATTTTTTTGTAGGAGAGATAATGAGGGTGCACTTACTCTGATGTCATCTTGTCCTGCCTCCTCCCAAGAGTCTTACAAGGGTGGCACACACTACTTATCCCCACTTCTTCATCTCCCTTTTACACATTAGCTCCTCGAATGTGGCTTCTGCCCCACCAGTGCTCAAATCTATTCTCTCCTGAAACTCTATCTTGCCACTTTCTATGACCCTGAATATTCCTGGTTCTCCTCCTCTTTTCCATCCTTTGTCTTTGTGACCTTCTCTTCCTTGGCAAGCTTATTTTCAGTGTTGATGTTTCCTGTGGCTCCTTCCAGAATCCTTCCTAGATTATATGGTCCATGCCCATGAGTTCAGCTATTGTGCTTTAAATCCTAAAATCCACCTGAATGTCCCACAGGTTTCTCAAACTTGGTGTCTAACTCCCCTCCTCCTCTATTACTACATGCTGGGACCTGGGAGTCATATTTAGTTCTGCCCACTTTCTTCTTCTAGAATCCACCACCTATTTTTATCTCCTAAATATTCTTCAATCCCATAGTCTCTTTTCTAGCCATACTATTATAGTCCTAGTCTACACCCCCATCATCTTTTACCTTTTGTCCCCATTCAAATATAGCTTCCAAATACCTTTTGGAGGGATGCCCATTGCTTTACCTGAAATACCTGGCATTCCTGTTTCTTATGGTAGCGAGGCTCAGATTTTGTTTTAGGAAGCTATGTCTTGATGAGACTGCCTATCGGTATGATAACTTTACCTGGCCAAGAGGGTGGGCATACTGCCAAGATGGGCAATAAGATGTCCTTCATCTGAATCTGATTCTTTTTTTAATCTTTTTTTTAATGTTACATTTAAAAAATATGAGGTCCCCATACAGCCCCCACCTCCTTCTAACCCCACTCCTCCCACATCAACCACCTCTTTCATCATCGTGGCGCATTCATTGCATTTGGTGAATACATTTTGGAGCACTGCTGCACCACATGGATTATGCTTTACATTGTAGTTTACACTCTCCCCCAGTACACCCAGTGGGCCATGGCAGGACCTGCAATGTCCAGCAACTGTCCCTGTAGTACCACCCAGGACAGCTCCAAGTCCTGAAAATGCCCCCACATCATATCTCTTCTTCCCTCTCCCTACCCTCAGCAGCTGCCATGGCCACTTTCTCCATATTAATGCTACATTTTCTTCCATTACTAATCATAATAGTTCCAGAATAGAATATCAGTAAGTCCACTCTAATCCATACTCTATTCTTCCATCCTGTGGACCCTGGGATGGTTATGTCCTCTCCACCTCTATATCAAGAGGGAGCTTAGATTCCACATGGATGATGGATGCAATTCTCCTGCTTGCAGTTGTAGGCACTCTTGGCTCCCTGGTGTGGTGGTTGACCTTCTTCACCTCCCTGTTAGCTGGCTGGAGTAAGTTCATTAAACCAGAGGGTAGGAGTTACAGGTCTGTTGAGGCTCAAGACCTGGCTATCACCTGGACAGTCCAGAGATTCAGGTCCCCTGTGCATATACCAAACCCCAGCGCCAACCAAAGTTCCAGTAAAAGTAACAGGAGAGGCTTGTGAACAAAGATCACATCTGAATTCAATTTTGTCACACTCAGGAACACAAACTCCAAAGTAGGGTCAACTGACATGGCACTGAACTCCATCTGCCATGACCATAGAACCTGTCGATCTCTGTAGCCCTCAGGAGAACCCATACCTGGGCTTGTAGCTACTATGGCTGTCTCTGGGACCCTGCTGAGCCATGTGTAAGAGTGACCCCTCTGATGACCTCCCGACTCTTTTTTGGAGACTCATAACCATATAAACTCATTTGTCCTTTCCATGAATTTGACTCTTAATCCGAGCAGCATAAAGACTAGAGGTGGCTGGCTCTGGGTCTTCCCAGTGGAGAATACCATCTGTCAACTCCTGCTATTTCTGTCCTGAGCTCCTTTCAGAGCCTGGGTTCTTCAGCTTTTCCTTCAGTTTTCTGAATGACTCCTTATGTCTTCAACACATTTCTTTTTTGTAAGCTAACCAGAGTTACCTGCAACTATGGAATCTAACTGATACAGGGACATGTCTAAGGCACAAGGCATGTGTTTCCCTTACTGAAAACCCTTTAAAGGCATCCCAGCATCCACTTTGGACTCCAAGCTCTGTAACAGGGCTCAAGACCCTTCATGGCATGGCTCCTGCCTACCTCTCCAGCATCTTCTCTCCTCATTCCCTTCCTTGCCCTTACAAATCTGACTGACTTGGGGTTTCATATAAACTTGTGGTGAGGTTTCATGCCTCAGTGCTCTTGAGTCCCCTTTACATAGAATACAGCTCCCTGCTTTCACATAGCCAACTTCAATCATCCTTTAAGAGTCCCCTTTCTTCAGGAAGCTTTCCCTCACTCCTCCCTGGTCCCAACATTCTGCCTTCCTCTGTGTTCTGAAGGCAGTCTATTCTTTCTCTGATTATTGCACTTACTGTCATGCTATTCTTATTTATCTGATTAAATAACTGCATCTCCCACTGGACTGGGCCTCCCCAGTGCTCAGCACAGCATCTGGCACAAGGCACGTGCTCAGAACCCATCCTTTCATCTCTTTTCCTCTGTAATCCAGGATAAGAGAGGGATCTCAATAAGGGACTTTAACAAGCATTTTTCCCAGAAAGATAAAAAGTGAAGACCCACACTTGAGTCATTTGACATAGGATCCCAAAAACTTTATTTCAATTCTGCAAAACATTCTAGAAGATTGCTAATCCCTCTGTAAGACTGAAGGACACTTATTTAAATGATATATTTCTCATTGTCTAAAATCTCCTGTTTCTCCTAAAAGCCTTCACTGCTTAATGAGATGCAAAATTAAGTAACTCAGACAATTGTCTTCATTATTGTGACTAAATGGCAAGATGTCTATTTGTACATACTGTTAATCATAACTGAAGAATATACAAAATATAACAAGAAAATTCATAGTTTCATTTGGATGTCTGTTGCAAAACATGTACTCACTTAAATAGAATTATGCAACCATCCATATGCAAATTCTGAGTGAGGAGCACTAGATTCCAGTCCCAGTTCGCCATGGCCAGCTCCTTGACCTTGGGTAAGTCACTGTCCTTGGACACTTGATATTTGCCTCCCCAGTGCCCATTCCTCTCTTCTCCCACTACCGGAATGCCAAAATTTCTTTGGGAAACCACTTTTTCTCCATTCTAACTTATGTAGCCTTGTCCAGTTGTTGAGCCTGATTGACTTAAAGCAATTATTCTGTCCCATGTCCCTAGCCACAGTAATTAAAGGGCAGACATGAAACCTAGTCAGGGCAGTGAGATTTGAGAAGACACTTGGAAGGGCCTCTGACAAAGGAAAGCTTCCTCTCCCAGCTATATATTTCTTATCAGCGATGTAAGGTCTGGAAGTAATGTAGCCATAGGCAGCCATATATAAGAGGAATACTGAGCAAAGCAGAATGGGAACATGAAAAGGAATGGGAGCCTTGGGTACACTATTGAGCAGCCAGGGCAAGCCACGTTTGAAGCTGATATACCTCTACACTCTTCAGTTTTAGGAACCAGTAAGTTCCCTTTGTTGTTAGAGTTTAGTTTTCTGTCTATAGTATAAATTGTCCTAATGATAACATAATCTCTCTGGGCCTCTATTTCCTCATAAATAAAATAAAGGTAGTATGGATAATCTCTAAGGGTTCTGCCAATTCTCATGTCCTGAGAGTCTCTGAAGGGTAAGTATACTAATAAAAATTAAGTGCATCATAAATGTGATTTAAAATAAATACTTTTTTAAAAATATTAAGTGCATCATCATTTGCCCATAAGCACAAATGAAAGTCAGACTGTCTAGTTTAACCCAACAAAAGAAGCTGCTAAGATGAGAAATGCAAACTGAATTCGTTAATTTTTGGCTTGTACCAGGCACTACACTGATCTACTTTCTCCTTACTTTAGCCACTTGTTCCTATATTGGGAACACAGATTAGGGAGGGGGAGAATCTCTGAAAGAAGCATGTAATGCAGCCCTACTTCAGAAGCCTGGATTCAATGGCAGGTCCCTTTTTGCTTATGGTGCCCCATGGTTTTGGACCCCTTGCTCAGATTCTGACTCTTTCACCCAGACTCTTTGACCTGAATCCGACCTGAGCACTCCCCTCTACCTTCTCTCTCTCCCCAGATCTGACCCCTGAGTCTTATATTTAATTTGCCAGTAATCCCTCATGTCTGCATTCACAGCACTGATCACCTTCAATCAATTGGAAGTGGTAATATATTAGCAAGGCAATTCCAGAGCACAGATTCGTTTATCTGCAGCGACAGAGCCTAGAGGAAGGAGACCAGGGATGGATGGTTATTTAGGTGGGAAAGTCACTTAATGAAAGAGATTAAGCACCTCAGAAGCCTGAAGGGTTGAGCAAATTGCTTGATACACTACACTAGCAATTACGTATGAAAGATTTCACATACCTGGCTTCCTGGATATGCAACCCTTTTAAAATAATGCATTTGGACATTCAGTTATAATCAACATCTTAATTTGAAAAAGCATCACCTGCCTCCCTGTCAGGTATTGCTTTGGGACACAGGGAGCATATCTGGAGGCACTGGGAATATCAGGAAGAGGTGATATGGAAAGAGTCTGGGCAAAAAATGTTCTGATCCCTAGCCTTATTGGTTGGTTGCTTTTCTGGGACTAGTTGGAATCTAAGAGCATGCTTCTGGTTAAGTTTGCTCTTTGTTCTGTCTTTACAAGATCCATGGGAAAAAGACAGATCTTCAACATAGTTTTGATTGATTCATTTAACATCTTATGACCAGATAGTCTTTGCCAGGAACTGTGCTGGGTGTACAGAGATAATTCAGACAATTTCCTAGTCTTCAGGAACTCAGGAATTGGGGGAAGGAAATGGATGCTCTAACAGTCAGGACCCATCAGGAAACAGAGCTCATCCCCTACAGCTGAAATGGAGAGACATCAATGAAAAATGAATGCACCCATGTAGCAATTTGATATTATTTATGAATTCCAAAACAAGATAATGGATTATGTTTGTAAACTGGTCTGTTCCTCTGGGCATATTAGATTGTGTTAGATTCAGAGGTTTCACTTTTACTTGATTAAATTATGATCGGGGCTTTGCCTTGGCTACCTCACTAGGAGAAAATGACAGGTCAGAGGAGAGAGTTTGAGTTTTTGATGCTGGAGCCCCAGGAATTAAATACACAGGAGAGGAACAGAGAGGAATAGGGATGGCTCCATAGATGCAGCAGAGGCCCCAGGAAGAGAGAGAGCCTGATTATCTACAGCTGACCCATGGAGCAAGTGGAGCTGCTGAGCCCAGTAAGAAATGAGCCCCTGGGAGAGAGAGAAGCCTTATACCAGCCTATCACTGAGACCAGAAGATGCTGGGCCCATGGAACCTGAAGAAGAAGGCTGAACTCTCACAAAGAGCAGCAGTCATCTTGCTTCAACATGCGGCAACAGACTTTGGTGAGGGAAGTAATTTACTCTTTATGGACTTGTGATTGTAAGTTTCTACCCCAAATAAATACCAGATTTCTGGTACTTTGCATCAGCACCCCTTTGGCTGGCTTAATACAGCCCACTACAGAGGTGTGAGTAAGAATGGTGAGGCACCCAAAAACCAGCAATAGCAGGAAACTCTTACTACCCCTAAAGATGAAAAGACAAGCAGAGGAACAGGAGAGCTGGAACCAGGGAAGAGAGCCTGTAGTCAGAGAGGGATTCAGATCCTGCCCAGAGAATTGGCTTCCTAAGCAGGGACAGTGGGGAAAAAGTACCTTGCCCTTTTTTGCCTCCTGCTCTCCAGTCCCCTGCAGGTGTTGAATCCAACAGAAAACCTACCAGCAAGGGAGAACAGATGATGCAGTTACAAGGATCAGTCTCCCAGGAGAAAGAATAAGGCAGAGGAGGGCTTCCTTTGCTATCCAGCTTCCATTTTTGCCCTTCATTTAAAGGAGGACCATCTCACTCAAACACAGGAAGGCACACATCTCACAGGCCCCTGTGTTAATACTGGGTAATGTCATTTCCAGAGTGTTCCAACCTGGAACTTAAATTTTGAGGTTAGCTGCTACCAGTATTCTTTATATATAAAGTAACAGAGAAAGGGGAGGGAACAAAAGAATCAACTAACAGAAAATAAGCATGACTGCTACAGTCTCCCTTGTGGATCATAAGGACAAAACTGATAATCATGGCTTCCCTCTTTCTTTACTCATTGTATATTCCCCTAACCTTCTACCAGCACCTCAGTTAGTAGGGAAACCCACACCTTCATCCTCAAATAACTGAGCCCTTACTAGTCTTCTCTACATTGGGTTTGTCAGTCCTCCTGAATTTTATTATTAGACATGAAAGTTCTAAGAGATGTCTTTGCAAATCCTCTAGGATCCAAACATAGTCTCCCTGGCTCCATTGTGTGGCAACAACCCAAGGAGCAGGGATCCCCTTCTCTGCCTATTGGTTCAATGGCATGAGTCCCACAGTGGCTGAGAACATGTTCAGCATCCAGTTCATCATATCCATGGCTGTGCTGCTGGTGGAAGCAGTCCTTTCTTAGGAATTAACAAGATCGTGAAGATGGAAAGTAAAGATGCTATTAGGTAGATGCAACAGTTAGAAGGGCCACTCCTAACTCTACCCTTTGGTTCCTAGCCCACGTATTCTTGTTGTAAAAGAGACACCACCAGATACTGGTGGTGGCTTAGAGCATATACTGCATCCTGTAGATGAGTTCAAACCTTGCATGATATTGAATCCCAGCTGGCCTGCTGAACCTTCACTATAGAAACCTTAGAAGCCTTGTGTTGGCAATGACGGCAATGCTGTCAATCTTTATCCATGAACGACAATATAGAACAGAGCTGTCCACCAGTCTGAAACACTCATGTGTGGAATTGTCATGTGTGAGAGAAAGGCATTTCTATGATTCTTTAACCACTCTATTTGGGGGTGTCTTTGTTACATTTCTTCTTAACATTGCCCTAACTAAGATAACAATCTTAGCTCCCAGCACAGCCCTAACTTGTGATCCTTCTGATTAGGTGCTGGAAGTCTAGGTTTAGGTAGAAGGTGTAGAGAGGAGAGTCCCTGGCACCACCTCTGGACTCAAGCACACCTATTTGCTTCACATTTCCCACCAGGCACCCCTGTGCCTTGGAAACCACCCTGTACCTTAATTTCAGGCACTGCCCTTGCTCAGATGTTCTTCCTCTGTTGTGGAGGGAGGATGTGGAGAAGAGGGAATACTCAGAGGCCAGTAAGACTGCTTACACCTGTTTTGAAATTGCTCCCTGGCCCATCCAGGTCCAAGCCTGCCTTGATAAAACTCACCATCCCCATCCAGCACTGGCATGGCACTGCTGTTTCTTGACCTTGAGAATACAGTGGGGAATGATCTGCCCAAACAAATATGAAAGTGAGAAAAAAAATTAAAGTCAACTAAAAACTTTCCCCTAGCCTCTCCCCTGGCTCCTACCCAGACCTCTTCTACTCCGTGTTATTAATCATACAGTGAAACCTGAATACTTTCTGTCACCCCAGGGGATTCATATCATCTTTCTGATGGTTTTTCAGATCCATCAATTTCCCTCTCCCTTCTGTGGCATAATCAGTGCTGAGATGATATTACAGAAGGAGAAAGATCAGGTGACTGGGGAGGAGGAGTAACATTGAAGCAGTTGGTTTCATTCTAATGGGAATAAGTAGTGGAATAGAGGAATAAATAGTCTTCCTCAAGTGAGAAGATGCTTGAGGATGATAGGGGTGAATCTAGCCATGACTGAAATAAAAAGAGCTGTACAAGAATCTTTTGAGGAAGTGGATGTGGCTCAAGCAATTGGGCTCCCATCTACCATATGGGAGATCCTGGATTTAGTTTCTGGGGCCTTCTGCTGAAGGCTGGCCCACGCAGTGAGCTGGTACAACAAGATGATGCAACAAAAGAGACACAGAGGAAGGACAATGAGAAACACAACAAACCAGGGAGCTGAGATGGCTCAGCTCAAGTGATTGAGTGTCTCTCTTCCATGTCAGAAGGTCCTGGGATCAGTTTCCAGTGCCTCCTAAAGAGAAGACAGAAGAGAAAACAACCAGACACAGAAGAAAGCACAGTGAATGGACACAGAGAGCAGACAGCCAGTGCAAGCAGCAAAGGGGGAGAGGATAAATAAAAAATTAAAAAATTAAAAAAATTAAAAAGAAATCATTTGGCCTCACAGACATTCTCAGAGCATCTGTTCTCTCTAGCACAGAGAAGCAGTAGAGGTGGAGAAGAGTGAGAGAGAACAAGCAGGCAGAGTAGGGGAGGCTGACTCTACAAAGAGGAGAGGGGCAAGCAACCAGGTTATACATCTTTTCTTGTTTTTACTGATTGTCAAGTGTTATCTGTTCTTTTTGTTTGTTTGCTTTTTTCCATTACCATACATCCTAATACCTTCTCATTTGGAGGGAGTCCAAATGGGGGGAATCCCCCTTTGTAAATCTTGGTTGTAGATAGGGACCTTCCTTCCAACACATAAAGTAATGGAGGCCAGAGATTTTCTCTCCATGCCTGCAACTCCACCTACCAGCCACACTGGATCTCCAACATCTGATCTAGGTTCAGCTAATGGGCTACTCCTTCTGGGTCTGTGAATCAGGAAAAGTGATGCAAAGACACAGAGGCAGGTGAGAAATTGCGATGGTTCATTTTATGTTGTCAAGTTGGCTAAGTTGTGATGTTCTTCTGTTCTGTCAAATACTGGTCTAGTGGTTTCTGTGGCTGTATTTCATAGACTAAATTAGCATCCATGATCTGTTGACCTTAAGTGAAGGGGATTACCCTCCAAAATTGGGTGGGCTCATTCCATTACTTGAAAGTCTTAACCACAAGAACTGAGGGTTCCAGAGGTCAGAAAAACTTCTGCCTCAAGACTTCAGCATAACTCTTACTGGAATTTCCATCCTACCAGCTTCCCCTAAAGAATTCAGACTTGAAACTTTAATACCACCTTTACCAGTATTTCCAGCCTGTGGCCTGCCCTACAGAAGTCAGGCTAGCCAGCCTCCACATCATGTGAGCCAACTCCTTATAATAAATCTCTTTAAACACAGACATGTCGTGTTGGCTCTGTTTCTCTGGAGAACACTGATTACTGATACAGAGATCATTCACAACAGGTCGGCCACTAAGATGAGAGTCCACTGGCAGCAGCTTTGTCAGAGTCCAGAGGCCCTGGCATCAAATGTCCAGTGACAGCTGTACCCGGCAGCATCCTCACCAGGCTGACCTGAGGCTGACCTTGGCTCTGGTAGCTGCTCTCTGACCTCTTGCTGTTGTTATTTCCAGAAACTGGTTCTCCAGTCTCCCTTCGGTTCTCAAGCTCCCTAATATCTTTCTAGTAGGCTCCTGGACTGCTCAGGTTAGCCAGAGCTCATTCTGTTACCTGCAACCAGGAAGTTTGGCACACTGATGTAGCCTCACCACCTCCCTTCAAACTCAAAAAGGGGGTGTATTTCAATTAAATGTCCACAGCTCCTTGCAAAACTGAAGTACTGTCTGTACCTTGATTCTTTTGAGTGTGTGCATTTCACTTTAAACATTGTATATGAATACATTTCCGTGCACTGAATTATTGTAACTATGGTGATGGGCAAAAAGAGCACTGCTCTAGCAATTAGAAGACCAGGCCACGGCTAGTTGTGAAACCTTGAACAAGTCAGTTTCTTCTTTATTCAGGCTGGGATGAACTGTGAGCCCTTTTCCAGTGCTTAAGGTTCTGTGATTCAAAGAAAGCAAAGGAATAATTTATATTAGCACTGTGCCTAGAAAACAATCCATTTTCTCTCATAAAGAGCCTCCATCTGCTTCACTGTCATACAACCAAGACAACTTCACTTGTCAGTCTTAACTTGATCTATTAATAATACACAGCTTGTAGACAAGAAGTGAAAGCACCAGCCTCATCTTCCCGTGGGATACATTATGTAAAACAACAACAATAACAGCAAAATAATAATAACAACTCTCACTCAGATAGCACTTAATGTATGCCAGACACTGTTCTAAAAGCTTTACATATTAGCTCATTTAATCTTTACAACAGTTCCATGAGGCAAGTGCTATTATTATCCCCACTTTACAGATGAGGAAACAGAGGAACAGGTTGGGAAATAGACCCAAGGTCCCACAGCTGGCAGGTGACAGAACCAGTATTCAAACTCAGATTACCTGGCTCCAGAATCCATGCTTATAACCATACTCTATAATTGCCATATGCTACAATGCTATATATTATCACCAAATAAATAAAATAAATTTACCATCAGTTTTACAGACCAAGAAATGGTAAGTAGGTGAAAAAGAGCACCCATTTCTTTCATCCATGCCATTGAATTCAATGTAATTTCCAAGAGAACATTATAGAATAGTGGTGAAATTCATGGTATTGGATGGTATCCTCTCTTTGCCTCCATGAAGACTGCATGTAATCTTAATCGACCCAGAAAAAATAAGTGTCAACATTTTAATACATCCACGGAGGTTCTGATAGGGAATCCCACACTTCCTCCTAGGCTTGCCCCACTGTTGAAGGCCATCCCGAGATGAGGAAGTCTCTGACCTATGTCCCTTTTCACAAACGAAAGCCTTCAACTTTTACCCTGACTTGGTAGAAGGGAGGGATTTGCAGAAAGTTGGTCAACATTTATGATGATCTTTCATGTCAAGTGCCCAGACTGCCACGACCTGACTGTGTGTGGTCTTGAGCATACGATCAATTCTTCTTCTGAGCAGTCTCCTCTTTGACATTCATTCACTCAACAACATTTGGTGGCACCTGCTTTGTGGCTGATGCTGCCCCGAGTCCTGACAGCAGGGAGGCTTAGAGGGCAAGTGGTTCTCAGCCCATTAGGGAGTGAGTCTCCAAAATGAAGCATTTCAAAATACTGCATTCACTCCCACTAGACCCTGAATGACTTGCGAGCCCTGGGGTCTAGGGATGGGGGGCTATTAGGAGATGTGTTTAGAAAAATCTTCAGAAACGTCTCATCTTCCTTAGCCTCCCCACACCACCACTCCCACCCTGAGTCCACGTATTCTTTGGAAACCACTGAAGTTGGTGATCTCTAAGGCCACTTTGGACTCTGAAAAGCTGTGGTCAGTCATTAATAGAGTTCTGAATTCAATATTTATGGAGTGCCTACTCTGTACTAAACCGTGGAGAATACAGAGTTAAATAAGACCTAGGTACACTCCGTCTCTGCCCCCAAAAGACTCTCAACTGGAGACATACAGGCAAACAAACCAACAGTATCAATAAAACATGTGGCACCTGGGAGGCAGGGATGCACAGGAGAGCGTTTTATGAACTGACTGTCCCTCAGGTGGCAGTTCAAACTTCTCCACCCTAGAATAAGTGATTCCTTTGTCTTCTTTTCAAAGCTCCTATTTCCTGACAATCAAACACAACCATATAACAAATACCTGACAAGTTCTAAACCTAATGCAGCTACTTCCCTTCTGGTTTCAGATGCCAAGTACATCCTCTGTGCAGCCTCCCGCCAGTCCAAACCCTGCATGCTAACGCTTCTCTGCCAAAAGGCCATTTTAATGAGAATCTTGGTTCAGGCATCAGCTATAGAACATTAATATTCATGATTAGTATTTGTAAAAACCTTTATTTCAATCCTTTGTTTCTCTTGAGGGGAGAATCTTAAAATGGTCAGAAATTCCCAATTCCTGTTTATTCCATCCAGGCTTCAATTTTCAGGGTATTTTCTCTTTGGCTTCCATTATTTAATCAGGTTTGGCAAGGAAAGTTAGTTCTGCCCCTGTCCAAGTGTTAAATGGATACTCATGTGTCTCTTTGCACATTGGTATAATTAATTTTATTGCAAATAGGATTTTTCTTTATTCCCCTTTGCATGCAAATGTGGTACCCTTTCAGTGTTTGCATAATAGCAGTGATTCTTTCATTTGTACAAAAGGACATGCATTATTTTGGCAGATAGATGGAGCTTTGATGGAGAGATTATTACATTTCCAAAAGCAAAGAGAATAAATCAGAATTTAGCCAGACGCTGACTAAACACCCCTTCCCCCAACTGCACTGATCATGAGCCAAGCATCTAATATACCACTCTTTTCTCCCAGAGAACAAACCATGCAGAACATGGTTGCCATTTAGCCCTCCCTCCAGGTCCCTTCCCTGCCCTTCTCTGCCCTGCCCTGTGCACTGTATCACCAGGGCTCCCTTGCTGTCTGTCTTCTGTTGGGTTCAGCCAATGGGAGGCAGAAGCATGAGAATGGTGGCTGAGAGTAGAGAGAGGGTGAAGTATATATTCCCCTGCTCCTTGTCTTGCCATGGGCAGGGCAGTGGCTGTGCTCCTCCTGGCACCTGTCCAGAAGCCCTTCTTCCACAGGTCCAGCACTCACTGGACTCTGGTAAGCCCCTTCCTTCCCCTTGTTGCTTCAAGCTACCCCCTTGTTGGTTAGCCCTGCCCATATGTCTGTAAATATTCTTTCCATTAAACTCTTTTGAATGTGCCATCTCTTTCCTTCCAGTATACCAAAAGAACCACCATATTCCTAAGACTGCTTAGCTTAGTGGGTTCCACCTCACAGCCACCCCCTCCCACCAAATTCCATCACAGAGAGAAAGTAATAAGGAACCAAACCACCAGGGTACAGGAGGATCTATATGTAAGCTCCGAGTTTTCAGACATTCCCATAAAACAGAAGTGGAGTTTTCACTAGGCATGTTTGGCTTCACTACAATCATGTAGCTAACCAGTGTCTGTTGGTTTTTCCTGACTGTCATTCTGTCACTTTCTTCTGGTCACAAGCCCCTGATTTTCCTGGTCCATGTAGATTGGGGAGGCTATTCTCACCCTCAGCTCCAGGCAGCATGTGCTTCCCCCAGGACACAGTGATTGGCTCAAGGATGGGCATGGGATCTTAGCCACCCAAGGAAAAACAACTGGGTGAAATCCTGAGACTTTGTTGGAACAGTTAGAGAAAAGGTACTTTCCTCGGAGCTTGCTGAAGATACAAACTGAAGCTTTGGCAGCATCTGCTATGAGGGGCAGAGCCTGCCTGAGAACTGAACAATCACTAAGTAAGCCGAGCCTAGAAATGAAGAGAGAAAACTGGTCACATCATTTGACCCCTGGATCAAGACTTGCCTTGACTTTGCACTTACATAAGAAAAAAAAAAAAGGCTTTTTTTTTTTTTTGCTTGAGTTGGTTTCTGTCACTTGCAGCTAAAAGAATCCTAACTAGTACATTGACTGTGAAAGCGCTTTTTAAACTAGGAAATATCATGGACTGGGTAAGGGGGAGGAAGAAAGAAAAATAGAATTTGAATTTCTGGAACATCTATTGTGTGCTCTAGAATAGAGTACATAAAAATGTAGGTTAATTTATTTAATTCTCAAAATAACTTTTCTCGGCTAAGTTGAGGAACTTGCCAAGTGCCACACAATTAGCAAATGGCAGAGTTAAGTTCAAACCAAGGGCAGTCTGCTTGCAGAGTTAAACTCTCTTCATGTGGACATGCTGCTTCTATCATCATGATCGACATCCTTCTCCTCTTTTTATTATCATCACCATCATCTTCAGGAAGCTGACTGAGGATCTGGACCACAGGACAAGTAGCTGGGTTTTCTAGACTCCAGAGAACACAACCCTGAAACCTGAATTTCATTTGAGGGCACAGATAACTATGACATGGAGTACAGTGTGATAAGTACCATGAAAGAGGAGCATATATCAGGTAGGAAAACATTACTCACATTTGAGAGACTGGAATAATTTGGATCTTTAGAGATGGCAGAGGAAACCCAAAGAAGAGGCAATGAAAAAACTCCCAAACCATAAACAAGATTCAGTTTGCAAATTTAAAAATGAATGCAGTTCTCCAAGGTTCTCTTGTTGGCTGCCATCTCTATTTCTTTTTTTTTTTCTTTTTTTTAAAAAGATTTATTTATTTATTTAATTTCCCCCCCTCCCCTGGTTGTCTGTTCTTGGTGTCTATTTGCTGCATCTTGTTTCTTTGTCCGCTTCTGTTGTCGTCAGCGGCAGGGGAAGTGTGGGCGGCGCCATTCCTGGGCAGGCTGCTCTATCTTTTCACGCTGGGCGGCTTTCCTCACGGGCGCACTCCTTGCGCATGGGGCTCCCCCACGCGGGGACACCCTTGCGTGGCAAGGCACTCCTTGCGCGCATCAGCACTGCACGTGGGCCAGCTCCACACGGGTCAAGGAGGCCCGGGGTTTGAACCGCGGACCTCCCATATGGTAGACCGCCCTAACCACTGGGCCAAAGTCCGTTTCCCTCTATTTCCTCTTGATGTTCTTCCTTGCCAATAACCAGACCAGAATGCTGATGGCGCCACAGTTCCCCTTACCACAAGGCTTGGCCCAGACCCCCTAAACGTCAGGTTACAGAGGGGATTGCCATTCAGCTTTCTAACGAGGGTACATTGACTCCTTGATGGAGTTCACTTTGAAAGCACAAGGAACAGTGAATTGGTAACCGTGCTGACTGGCATTAAAAGTGAACCTGTGAGGCTCAAAACGTGTCCCTAGAGTCCCAGGGTGACTGGGCTCATATCCAGCTTCCAAAGAAAGAGGGGTCATGTGTTCTAACATTGACGCTTGTTCCAAATGTGGTGTGAATTCAGCTCTGGGGTCACAGCCCTTTTTCTCTCTTCAGCAGAAACCCCGCTCTTGACCTCTCCTTTCCCCTAGTTGTCTCATTACTCTGTGCACGGTGACAAGCTTTCACATATGCATCAGTGCCTCGTTTTAGCACACGTCCTTACTGCATCCATCAATAAAAGGTGCTGCGCTGATGCTAAACCAGGCAGACAGACCAAACCCCTCAGTCGGTGCATCTGCCAAATAAAACATACCAAAAAGAGTTCACTATTTTAAAAAGGAGTTAAATAAGGAACCTTTAAAGTTGAGTTCCCTGGGATTGAACTGAGTCCCTAGGTTCTCAGTATGAGACCCAGGGACCAAGTAGGTTAGCTTTAATTGTTTAACTGGGCCATTTACACCACTGAGCCCTTGTCTAATAGGACAATATTTATAAGCATTGCGTCATCGCATAGTTGAACTGTTCTTCTCAGACTGAGATCATCCTTTCGTTTGTTGGCATTTTTTTTTAACTCAGGAAGGAAGAAATGAACTGTCTCTTCATTAATAGAAACTACTGAGATAAACAGAGAAGTAGAATAATATTGAGATGTTAACTTTTTACTGGCATGAAAGACAGGAACTAAATATTCTCTCCTGTTAGGATTTTGATTCATAGTTATGGAAAATCTGAAGGTGATATTTTGACCACTGGAGGCTGGGGCAAATTTGCTTTGGTCTGGAAAATTCAATTTAATCAAATTTTCTTCATAAAATGCATTATTATGGTTTGATATAACTTGTTCATGTGGTAGAGATTGATGTGATTTTCACTATTTAAACTACATGTGATACACTCTAAAATAATACATTTATTTTGCTGTTATTTTTTTTTCAGATTAATTTTCCAGCTATGTCATAACCTTGTGATTTGATTGTTTTATTTATCAAAAATAATTGACACATAAACTCATAATTTAATCATAATGATAACAATAGCTAACATTTTTTTAGATTTATTTTTAATTCATTTTTTAATATTACATTAAAAAAATATGAAGTCCCCTTGTACTCCCCACCCCCCTCACCCCACTCCTCCCCCCATAGCAGCATTCTCCTCCATCGTCGTGACACATTCATTGCATTTGGTGAATACATCTCTGAGCACCGCTGCACCTCATGGTCAATGGTCCACATCATAGCCCACACTCTCCCACGCTCCATTCAGTGGGCCATGGGAGGACCTACAATGTCTGGTAATTGTCCCTGCAGCACCACCCAGGACAACTCCAAGTCCCGAAAACTATGGCTAACATTTTTGGGACACTTACCATGTGTCAGGTGCTGTGTATAAGCACTTTGGATGTATCATGTCCTTTAATCCTCAAACAATCCTATTATTTTCCATTACTACCCCCACTTTAAAGATGAAGAAAATGTAAATGAAAAGGTTCTGTAACTCTCCCAAAGTTATACAGCTACTAATGAGAGGCGCTAAATCTTAAAGTCAGAACCAAGCCCCTTGGCCATGATATTACACAGCCTTCTATCAACACTTGGATTCTGTACTTTCTCTACAAATTTCTGCAGCCAAATATGGGAGTTTTTTAGATGGTTTTGACATGGAGAGGTGCCTTGCTTTCTGAAGAGCAGAGAAACTGTTATCAAAAACAACAGAAGTTTAAGTTGCTTTATTTTCACAAAAACAATAAAAATGCCTATAAGTTTTGAAATTTTTTTCTTCTATAATAAATAAAAGTAAAATTATTTTAATAAAAAAGGATTACTTTTAAGTATAATTATATAGCTATAATAGATAGCTTTCAGTAACTAAAATTATGTGGGTTTTCAAACAGAATGTAAGACTTTTTAATGTAAAGACTTCTAATGGAAGATTAGACTCCCAGTCAAGATGAAAGATCAATGATGGATGCTTTGATCCAAATACATTGCAACAACAACAACTGATAAAATATAAGAAGAGGGAAGAAAAAGACAAACATCTCCATTGACCAGAACTGGAAATGAATTACAAAGTGGTGAGTGAGTTTGAAGCCACAAATTTGTTGTGTTCCAGGTCTGCAAGCACTCAGTGGTAGTTTGGATCTTTGCTCCTGCCCTGTAACGGTAACTATAAGTGCTCTGTGTACAATAGTGGACTAGCACCAGGCTCATTGCATGAAGCCAGGGACTGTGATGGGGTTCCTCCCTCTGTAGAAAGGAGTCTATTTAAAAATTCAATTTATCAACTCACTTCTTGGGATTACAGCTTTATAGGAGAAACTTGGCCTAAGAAATCAGAGCACAGGTACAACTTCCTGGCCTGCTAACCTATGACTGGATCTGTGATAGTCCCCAAATCATTGCAGAACAAATTTCACCTGGTTCTTCACTGGTGATCTGGGGGATGGTCAACTGGAGGCAATTGCTAATCCCTGAAACTACTGGACAAATAGGATGAGAGAAATAAAGCATTTATGCTTTTGTGCGCGTGCATGCACATGCACTCGCGTTCAAAATGTGGCTGCCAGTGGAGTGGGTGTAGCTCAGTCATTGAGCTCCTGCTTCCCATGTATGAGATCCCATATTCAATTCCTGGTATGTCCTGCCCCCCCCCCAAAAATGTGACTGCCATAAGAAATGAAGAAATGTAATGCTTAAGAAAACCTACAATTGGAACATCAAATGCTAGAAATAAATTAATTTTATGAAACAGTCTTACAAAGACTTTTTAAAAAGTATGTCTAGAGGCTTGGATGTGACTCAAGCAATTGAACTCCAGCTTCCTGCATGGGAGGTCTCAGGTTCAGTTTCCGGTGACTCCTAAAGAAAAAACAGACAGACAACAAGCAGACAATGAGGAAAGACAAAACCAAACAAACAAAAAATGAGCAGACAACAAGTGCAAACAACAAGCAAAAACTGAGCCAACAAATGTGGGAGCCATCTTGGGGTGGGGGAGGGGAGTATATCTAGAATGTTCAAAGACATAAACCAAGGCATCACATCCATTGTTATTGAATAAAATGTCATGAAACACAAAAGATATCAAAAGATATATAAGTGAAACAAATTTGGGTGGGTGGGTATTATTGAAAACAAACATATATTGGTACTAGTCAATTGGGACATAGTTATGAGACATACACACAAAACTTAAGGGAGGGTAATAATAGAATTTTTTACTGTAGTCCTTGACAGACATGGAAGATACCTTGAGAGGTTCCAATATGTATCTGGTAGATGTTCCAAAACAAGAAGATAGAAGGAATGATGGAGAAGCAATATTTAAAGAGATTAGAGCTGAGAATTTTCATAATTGTAGAAGACAAGTGTCCTCTGATGGAAAGAATACTCTGTGGACAGAGCATGGCACATCACAGAAAGAGTGCAGATCATCAGTGTTAAGAAGAAACTCCTAAAACCTACGAGAGAGAATAAACAAAGTACCCAGAGGAACCATTAGACTGACAGCAGACTTGTTTGCAACAATAATTGTGACCAGAAGATAATATAGTAATATCCTTTAAGTGCTAAAGGAAAATAACCATCACCCTAGAATTTTATATCCTGCTAAATTATTAGTTATGAATGAAGACAAGAAGAAGACGTTTTCAGAAACATGAAAATGAATTGTTTCCCCACATCCATATCCATATAGATATGTGACAGATTTACTATAGGATGCACTTAGTAAAAAGAACACTGAAGCTACAGCAAAGGTAAAGAATAAAAGATACAATGAAATAGCAGCAAAAAATTAGGCCAATGGCTATAATTTTTAAAAATGAAAAACAGTAAGTGTTGGCAAGGATGTAGAGAAAATGAAACCCCATACCTTGCTAGTGGGAATGTAAAGTAGTACAGTCACTATAGAAAACAGTTAGACAGCTTCTCAAAAATTAAATATAGAGTCACCATATGTCCCAGCAATTCCACTCTCAGGTATATACCCCAAAGAATTGAAAGAAGGTACTCAAATAAATACACACATGTTCATAGAAGCACTATTCACAATAGCCAAAGGTTGGAAACAGCTCAATTGTCCAACAGTGGGTGAAAGGATAAACTGTGGTATATACACAAAATGGAATATTATTCAGCCATAAAAAAGGAATAAAGTGCTAACACATGCTACAATGTGAATGAATCTCAAAATCATTATACTAAGTGAAAGTAGCCAAACACAAAAGGCCACATATTATATGACTCCATTTATATGAAATATCCAAAATAGGTAAGTCTATAGAGACAAAATTCAGATTAGTGCTTGCCAGGGGCTGGGAGGAAGGAGGAATGGGGCTCAACTGCTTAATGGTTACAGGTTTTTCTTTGACAGTAATGAAAATGTTTTGGAACTAGACAGAGGCATGGGATGGTTTAATAGCTTTGTGAATGTACTAAATGCCACTGTATTTTTTCACTTTAAAATGGTTAATGTTACGCTATATGAATAAAAAAGAAAAAATAATTTTAAATGTTTGTAAATTTGATTTACTATGAACTGTGACTGCTAAAATCTTTGTGTTTAGAAGGATAGAATAATATATTTTTAAAATTTATTTTTTAATTAAATTGTCCTTTTTTAAAAAAGATACATAGATCACAAAAAGTTACATTAAAAAATATAAGAGGTTCCCACATACCCCACCCCCCACCCCACCCCCACTCCTCCCATATCAACAACCTCTTTCATCATTATGGCACATTCATTTCATTTGATGAATACATTTTGGAGCACTGCTGCACTACATGGATTATAGTTTACTTTGTAGTTTACACTCTCCCCCAGTCCATTCAGTGGGTTATGGCAGGATATATAATGTCCAGCATCTGCCCCTGCAATATCATTTAGGACAACTCCGAATCCTGAAAATGCCCCCACATCTCATCTCTTCTTCCCTCTTCCTGCCCTCAGCAACTACTGTGGCCACTTTCTCCAGACCAATGCTACAGTTTCTTCCGTTACTAGTCACAATAGTTCTATAATAGAATGCCAGTAAGTTTACTCTACTCCATATTTTATTACTCCATCCTGTGGACCCTGGGTTGATGATTTTAAAATTAAATGTGATATGTTAAAATTAAAGAATAGAAAGACAATCTATAAATTAATAACTAACAGAAGAAAAATTAAAAGAAATACTTTAAAAAACAATTAGAAGCAAAACAAACAAAAAAACCAACTCAGAGGAGCCAGTGTGGCTCAGTGGTTGAGTGTCTGCTTCCCACATATGAGGTCCTGGGTTCAATCCCCAGCCCCAGGTACCTCAAAAAATTTTTTCAACCAATCCAACATAAAGTAAAAAAGATGGTAAGAAGACACACAAAGAAAATGTTAATAAAGAGAACAAATAAAATAAGGTAAAATATATCAGTAATCACAATAAATTAATTAGACTAAATGCTTTTCTTCCAAAACAGAGATTACCAGATTGGATTGAATTTAAAAACCCAGCTACATGCTGGATATATGATGCAAACCTAACCAAAAAACAGGAAGAGTAAAAGTAAAGAGATGGGAAAAGTTACATCATGTATGTGTGTATCCAAATAAAGCTAGACATTTATGTCAAATTAATGCAAAAAGACTATGGGAATTAGGGTCATTACATAACAATAATAGAAACAATCTGCCAAGAGGATATAAAAATCATGAATTTATATGCATCTAACAACATAGCTTCAAAATATATAAAACAAAATAGACAGAATTACAGGGAAAATAAACAATTCTGTAATCAGAGTGCAAGATTTTTCAAACATTTCTATCAGAAATTGATTGGTCAAACCAGCAAGAAATTGGTAAAACTATAGTAAATTTGAAGAACAAAATTTAAAACCATTATAATATGTGGCATTTTTCACACTTTAAAAAAATATGGCCTGTTAAATATATATATTAGCAGGTGCCAGGGAGTGAACCCAGGACCTTGTACATGGGAGGCAGGCTCTCAGACACTGAGCTACATCTGCTCCCCAAGAAATATAGTTTATGTCAAAACTTTGAAAATGTACACACATACACACATTTTACAAACAATATTCACTTCTAACACAAATGATGCATTCTGATACTATTTGTTTTATTCCATTATATTTTCTTTCTTTTTTTTTTAATGTGAGCTGCAACCAACTAAATTGGTTTCACAACCTAGTAATGGATTGTGATCTACAGTTTACAAAACACTTATTTTATAAATACACTATGCATCTGACAAATAAAAGTTATATAGTCTTTTCAACATAAAGTAAATAGCATACATGTTGGAACAAACAAGGATTTTTACTACCACTTCTATACCACATTTTACTGGAGGTAAAGTGACTGTAGGAGGGGGTGTGGGGAGGAGAAGAATCAGAGATTTACGAATTTGAAAACTTGAATAAAATAAACTGGCTATGACTCATTATCTGTATATAAAATTTAAAGAGAATCTACACATTTTTAGTACTAGCAAATTTTTTTTTTTAGATTTAATAGATTTCCTAAATATCAGTAATAGTCAATTAGAAAATATAATAGGAAAACATTATCACACATAATAGCAACAAAAATGTAAAGCACCTAGGAATAAATCTAGCAATGGGTGTGTATACCTTTTATGTAGAATATTATGAAACATTGTAGAAATTATAAAGGAAAACCAGAACAAATTGAGAGACATAATATGTTCAAGGATGATGAAGACTCCATATGGTGAAGGTAGAAATTCTCTCTAAAATAGTTGAAAAAAATTTTTTAAAGATTTATTTTATTTATTTCTCTCCTCTTCCCGCCCCACCCCCCCACCCCCAGTTGTCTGCTCTCTGTGTCCATTTGCTGCGTGTTCTTGTTTTTGTCCACTTCTGTTGTTGTCAGTGGCATGGGAATCTGTGTTTTTTTTTGTTGCATCATCTTGCTGCGTCAGCTCTCCGTGTGTGTGGTGCCATTCCTGGGCAGGCTGCACTTTCTTTGGCACTAGGCGGCTCTCCTTATGGGGAAGACTCCTTGCGCATGGGGCTCCCCTACGTGGGGGGCACCCCTGCGTGGCACAGCACTCCTTGCACACATCAGCACTGCACGTGGGCCAGCTCCACACGGGTCAAGGAGGCCCGGGGTTTGAACTGCGGACCTCCCATGGGGTAGACAGATGCCGAATCCACTGGGCCAAGTCCACTTCCCTAAAATAGTTTAAAATTGAATGCATATCCTATTAAAATCCCAAGATGAAAAACTGATCTTGACATTCATTTGGAAGAGCAAAAAGACCTGAATAGCTGAGATAATTTTGAAAAAGAAGGTTGGGGGACTTTCCTTCCTAATAGCTAGATTTATCTACAGCCATAATAATTTAGATGATGTGGAAGTGGCTTAGGGATGGAGCAGGATAGAGAGTACAGAAATACACCATCATATATATGAAAACTTAATATATGACAGAGGTAGCATTATAATTTGTGTGGAAATGATGGATTATTTAATGCATTTTGCTATGATGTATCCAAAAGGGAAAAATTTAAATTCAATCTTTACTTCACATTATATAAAATAAATTCCAGGTGGCTTAAAGATTTAATAAGAAAATTAAAACTTCGAATTTTCAAAAGAAAATTCCAAAAGAGTTCTTTAAGACTATGGATAAAGAGGATTCTTACAAAAAAAGAATAAGATTTCTTAAATGAGAAGCAATAATGTAAAAGTTTGATCTAATTATCATTAAAATGAAATTATGTCATGAAGAAAGTTTTAAACACAAAATGCAAACTGAGAGGAGATATTGTGATGCATATAACTGACAAAGGATTGATGTCCAAAATTCATTTAGAACTCCTACAATTCAATAAGAAAAAGACAATGTGGTAAGAAAACAGGCAAAGGAACTAAAAAGACAATTCAAAGGAAAGCAAACATGATGGACCATAAATTAACACCAAAATTGAGTACACTAGGAATCAGAGTTGCAAATTATATAACATTTCATACCATCAGATTGTCAAAAATTGACTTTTGATAACACCCAGTTTGTGGATACTTACAACTAGAAGAACTCCCCCACACTGTTAATAGAAATATAAATTGGTACAGTTAATAGAAATATAAATTGGTATAATTGGTACAGGTTAATAGAAATATAAATTGGTTCAGACAATAATTTGGCCTTCTCCAGTAAAGTTGAAGATGAGTCATCCTGTGGTCTAGCAATTCCACCCCTAGAGAAACTCTCACAGGTGTGCCAGGAGACAAAAATGTTCATTGCACTGTTGTTTGTGAAAGCATGGAAAAAAATGGAAAATGTCCATAAACAGAAGAAAGGATAAACTGTGGTATGTTCATTCAGGTAAATAGATAAACTAAAGCTATATGTGTCCATGTGCAAAAGCAAGCTGCAGAATGATGTGTTCAGGATGATACCATTGGAATTAAGTGAGAAAACGTAAAAATTATTCTATTTATTGTTTGTGGGATATATACAAATTTAGTAGTAATATAAAAATATACAAAGGAATGTTAAACCGAAATTCATGATATTGATTATCTCTGAAGAGGGTAAGAGGAAATGGGATAAAGAAGAGGTTCACAGGGAAGCAGTTGTGGCTCAACTGATAGAGCATCCACCTACCATATGGAGGGTCCAGAGTTCGATACCTGTGTGTGAGCTGGCCCACCACGCACAGTGCTGCTGTGCGAAAGGAGTGCCGTGCCATGCAGGGGTGTACCCTGTGTAGGGGAGCCCCATGCACAAGGAGTGCACCCCACAAGGAGAGCTGCCCCATGCAAAAAAGCACAGCCCACCCAGGAGTGGTGCCGCACACACAGAGGGATGACACAACAAAGAAGCGACACAGTTTCCCGGTCCCTCATGACAAGAATTCAAGCAAACACAGAAGAACACACAGCGAATGGACACAAAGAGCAGACGATGTTGGGTGGGTGAGGTGAGGAGTGAAATAAATAAAATAAATCTTAAAAAAAAGAGGTTCACAAAGGGCTTTGATTCAATTTTAAGTTTCTAAAATCATAAGCAAAATGGGAAAGCATTAGGTTTTGACAGAACAGAGTGCTGGGTACCGAGGTGTTTGTTCTCAAAATGTTTGTATGTTTGATACATATTTCATCACAATTTCATCATGTTTTCCTCTTTCTGTTTATTTGCAGTTTATGCCATTGTGGCCAAATTCATTCTGAATTTATAAATTGAAAAAGCTAAATAAAACAAAACAAAAATCTTCCTTAAATTCTGTTCTTAAATAGCCTTTGTCTTCAAAAGATACTTTTGCTATGAAAACCTGCATTGCTACTTCATTTATGTCACTTGGATCCAGATACCTCCCAAACTTTCACAAATGTGATTTTCTTTGTAATCTCATCAGAAGTACCTTTTCCTAATTTGTTTTTCTAAAAAGCATAGAAGTGACATAATATCATTATAGAAAATTCAAGAAAAATAATTTTGAATCACTCAAAATCCTCTTCTCCCCCTACTTTGTACTCAACCATTTGAGTATATTTCCTGCTAGCCTTTTATTCTTGCGTGTATTTTAATGAAGATATAACCAATTTGCACACATAACCTTGTAACCTGCATTATTCTGTTGTCAATATTACTACATAGTATTCCTAATCTTTCTTTATAATAGCTACATAATAGTCCATCAATCTTTCTATAATTATTTACTTAACCTTTCTCCTATTTTTGGATGCTTATGTTGCTTCAATTTCTTGCTAATATGAATAAAACCATGACAATGTTTTTGTGAAAATACATTTTACTTATTTTGAATTACTTCAGAACTGGGAATTCCAGGTTAAAGAGCACAAACCTTTTGACAAATTGCTTCTCCCAAATGCTCTTGCTGTTCCCAGTGTTTAACAGCACGGAGCAGCTTGCTGAGCCCTGGACTCTAGTAATGGCCACCAAATTCTGGTCAAGACTTTTTCCCTAAAATGTTGACCTTACTTACAATCCTTATGACCATTGCAAGAAGTCAAGCTGAGAAGTGCTGTTTTGACCTATTTATACAAATTTCTAAAAGATTGTATGAGATAATGGTATCTCAAATGCTGCATAAAAAACTAGAAATAACTCTTACTTCATGGTCATAGCCTTGAGTTTGCACATCTTAAATTAAAACTATGTTCAGAATTTTGGGGGCAAGGGGAAACATTTTATTTTTCTATCTAAATTATAAATAGACTTCCTGAAAGTTTAGTTTTTTAAAATACCCGACTGGGGGCTCCTGTATCTTTCCTTAAGCATAAGAGGAACATATTGAGAAATACCAAAATATGAGAAATTGAATACAAATAAAAGATAATGAAAGCTCAATCTGTTCCCAGGGTAATTAAATAAAATTTTAGAAAAAATCAGAACACATTTTGTTTTTTTTCTCCCCAAATAGGTTAATTGGGGCACATTTTGGAAGGAATTAAGTGGTGAAAAACCTGTGAAGACATGTGTACCAGGATGTTCTTCGCAGCACTGTAGAAGCAAAAAACTCAAAGCAGTGAAGGCCTGTCATTGGAGAATGGTTGAATAATTGTTATTGCATGCTATAGAATATGATGCAGCCATTTAAAAATGAGCTACATCTCTGCCTACTTTGTCGGGGGGATTTCCATGCAGTGCTGCTAAGTGGGGAAAGCAAGATGTAGAGAAGCTTATATAATAAAATCAATAAAGGTAAAAATAGTATGTGTGTATATATCATTGTATATGGTTATACCATTAACATGAGTTACCTATGAGTAGGAGGAAAGAGGTGGAAGTTGGAGGAGAGAAGAGAGAATGGGCAGGAAAAGAAATAAAAGGCTCTATTTTTACAGAAAACTTGGGCAAGCATTTAAGTGAAAAACCTACAAACGGACAGCAAATGAAGTGAGGAGTGATGACACTCAAACAGGATGGGAAAAGAACAGTTCAGAGCTGCCCCAACTCCCTTAGGTGTATGGTTAAGTGGGACCGATACCAGATCCCACTTTAAATCATTATTTTGCATATCGGATATATTTAGTTTATATTTAGTTGCATATGAGTATAGTAAACAGCAGAGCATTTTTATTTAAAATCAATCAATAAAAATAAAATCTTACAGGATCAAGTTAGACTGACCAAACAATATCATTTCAAAAGTATCAAGCCCTGTTTTACTTTCCACTTCAAAAGGTATTGGATGAGACAACCACATTTTCTCTTAAGTTACATTAGAAAATATAGTTAAAGCCCAAACATAGCATTCAAAGGCTCTTCAAGCTCTGGCCTTGATCCTAACTACTTTCTTTCCCTGACTTGGCTGAGTTAGTGTTAGCATGCTTCTATGTAAGGACTTGACCGTGTGTTTCCTGAGTATATTGCATGGATTAACCTCCAGTAAAAGCTAGCTGTTTCTGCCTTTTCATGGGATTAGCCCTGTTACTCTGACTTACTCTTCTGGCTGTTTCATCTTTCATTTCCTTGCTGTTTCAGCAAATCTCTATGTGGCCTTCAAGACTCAGCTTACATGTCTTTGCTTCATGGACACTGCTCTATTATCACCACCCTCTCCCCTCAACTCCCCTCAAGCTGCCATCCAGCCTGGTCAGGGGCCCCTCTTTGGTGTCCCCACAGCCTCCTTCCCATCCTCCGTGTATGCCCTTCCATTCTAGCACCTGCCACGCTGCATTTCAACTTCCTGTTCACACTTGCATTTTACTCCCAGTAGACTGTGAGCTCCTATGTGGCAGGGATGATAGCTTATCCATTATTGTATTCCCAGTGCTAACGGCAGTATTTATTAGAAAAATTTGTAATATAAATTCTGTATTCACTAAAAAAGTTTTCAAAGGAATTTTCCTAGCCCCTCCAGGCCACTGTTGCTGAAGACACTTTCACCTTGCACTGTCAGGGAACAAGATCACCTATTTTGCACGTCATCCTGGCCCCTTCAAGACTCTGCCGGGAAACGGACGTGGCTCAACTGATAGAGCATCCGTCTACCGTACGGAGGTCCAGGGTTCAATCCCCAGGGCCTCCTGACTTGTGTGGTAAGCTGGCCCACATGCAGTGCTGCCATGCGCAAGGAGTGCCGTGCTCCATGCGCAAGGTGTTTGCCCCGCAAGGAGAGCTGCCCTGTGTGAAAAAAGCACAGCCTGCCCCAGAGTGATGCTGCACACACAGAGAGCTGATGCAGCAAGATGACGCCCCAAAGCCGCCTGATAATATAAGCAGTTGCAGAAGAACACACAGCAAATGGACACAGAGCAGACTATGGGGGAAAGGGAGAGAAATTTAAAAATGAAAAAAAGAAGACTCTGTTACCACTGATACTACCTACGCATTGTGATGCTCAGAAAGCACTGTGAGGACAGGGTGGCCTTCCCTGGGGGAGGGGAGAAGGACTGCTCTGCCACTTTGACTAAGTGGGGACTGATGTCCTCAGGGCAACTCTTAGGGAGGGCCTTGAATGCTCTCATAAAATTCCCACCTAAGATAACCACTTTTGGGGGAATTGGCCTAGCTCCCAATACCCTTCTCCCTTTTCTCTTGGAACTGCCCCTGGCTCCCAGGTAGGCTGCTGACAGCTGTGTTTCTACCATGTGATTGGACCAGGGGTGAACACCTGTCTCTGGGACAATCCCTCTGTGTAGGACCGAGAAACTAGCAAATTAGTCTCTGCCTGTAGCTGAAAGTTGGGAGTCATGTTTTCTCCTGTGAATGGAAGAAACAAAGAAAGTTTGTCTTCAGAGTTAAAGGGCTGGAGTGAAACAGGGGCCTAGATTGCTTTCCAGCTCCTGGTTCCAGTTCTTCCTGAGGAGGTTGTGTTCCCATTCTGGGGTTCCATGAGACAAACCTATATTTTCATAGGGTCCCCCTTTCCAGGTGAGCTCACCCAGTTGGATTTCTATTGCTTACAACCACAGGAGTCCTACTGAACTTACAAGTCCATGCAGACCAACAGCAGAAGATCTCCAGAGCGCCTGACTGAACTAGGAAAGGAGCTGCTTACACAATAAATCTCACGCTTTCTCTATGGAGCAGCCAACCCAGCAGGGAAGGGAAAGGAGGAAATGGCTGGCTAGACCTTCCCTGATATCAGCTTCACTGCACGAACCTTTTATAGATCCCTTTAACCTTATCATGCATCAGTTTTTTCCACTTATGCTACAATGATGTTTGCTGAACCTTCTTTACATAAGTGATATGAGACCTAAGTAATAAATGTTTGCCATGCATGTTTAATTTCTCAGATTAAAAAAATGACAAATGATACTCAGGATTACTTGGAAATTGAAATAAATTTTCCGTTGATACCCACCCTGAGAACTTGGAATGCTCAGCTACGTAGTTTACCTAGATTTAAACTAAAAATCTGGCATTAGTAGTGTGACCCTTTGACCTACAATTTTCTCACATGCAAAATCCATATTTGACATTCACAATAAATTCTGAATTACCCACAATAATATTATTTTACAAAATGGATTTGCATAATTTACATATTTTCTAGAGCCCATGTGATTCAGGCAGAATCATGGACCTTCTTTCTGGCAAATGCTAGCTTCAGTTTCCTTTCTTCTTCCAAGGAAAATAAGAAAAATGCAAAAGTCCCAGCTTTGAGATCAGAGAAGCATGGGGTATCAACAGCCCCCAACCAAGATTAGCCTACAATACTTCATGGAAAAATTGCTGTCCTACAGTTATACTACCTAAGAGTCTAACTAGCTCTTACTAGAGTCTAACTAGACTAGAGTCTAACAGGAGGAAGCTTGAAAGACTTAAAAAGAGAAACCTTAGCAGAAGTGGTCCCCATGAAGCTAACAGGGCTTAACCTGCAAGGCCCCCTCACCTGTGTAAATACCTGTGTGAGATGGATGGCGCTGGGAGTGGAAGAGGGCTCTATGAAGAGAGGGGCTATCCTGGGGGTAATCAGGGGCCATTCACAGGTATTTCTGGTCAATTGCCTAAAGAGCTCTCCCAAAAAACAAGCCATAGAGTTCCTGATCCAGGAACTATTTGTAGTCATTTTCCCTACTATTTGTAGTCATTTTTCCTAAAGAGGGCAACATAAATTGTGTAATACTCAGGCCCCACAAATTCTGGATATGTACTAATAAGGACTTACCCTCAACAAAATTGCAAAGTCCTTATTCAACTCCTTCCATCTTACTCTTTCCCAACCCCTTATCCTAAATTCTAACTACCCAGGACTTGCCAGGGTCAACCTCAGCCCACTCTCCAGTTATAGCCCACAGCCCTGATTTGCTCTTTCCTCTTCTCCCTATCAAAACTCACCTGTCCTGTCCAGGTGTCTGAGGGCAACATTGCCCCCTTTTTCCAAGGTGAAAACTAGTAAGGTGGTATAGCCTGAAAATGGGTGAAAACTACTGAGGTGTTACGGCCTGAAAATGGGTTGGGATAATGGGCAAATACGGAACTCCCTAAGATATAGAGTCAACTGAAAGATATTTATCATTTCATATTACAAAAGTAGCCTATTTAATCGAGCAATTTTAGAAAATACAAAGAAGGTCAAAGAAGATTATAAAAATGACACTGTAAGGAAAAAATATACCAGTAATTTCATTTTCCCTTGTTCATCACTATTAATGTATTTTATGTCCTTCTGGATTATTTTTTTTAAACATATATATAATATATCCTTTCTTTAAAAAATAGAATAAGAATGTAATAGTATTTTGAAGTCTAACTTTTTTACTTAAAATTTACTGTAAAAATCTTCCCTATTATTAAATACTTGGGATCATTTTTTAGCATTCTATTTCGACAGTGGTTGGCAAATTTTTCTATAAAGGTCCAGGTAATAATTATTTTCAGCTTTGCAAGCTATATGTCTCTGTTGCAACTATTCAACTTTGCCATTATAGTACAAAAGCAGCCACAGATAATACACAATTGAATGAATGTGGCTTATTTATGGACACTAAAATTTGAATTTCATATAATTTCCATGTGTCATGGGCTATTATTCTCTTTGGTTTTTTCAACCATTGAAAAATATAAAAGCCAGTCTTAACTCATGGGTGGTATAAAGCAGGCTAATAATTGGTTTATGGTCCATTGTTTGCCCTCATTACCCCTGCATTACATGGATATACCATAGTTTTTTTTACCCTAATTTTTTTAAACCAATCTTCTATTGTGGTACATTTAAATTGTTTCCATTTTACCTAGTATATTTAACATGACAACCTGGTCATATTTGGGCCAAATTGTATTTTAAAGGTTGGATCTCTATGGATAGATTTTCATATGGGAATTTATATTGTTGACTCAGAGGGCTTCTTGACAATTACTTACTTCATCTTAGGGTATAGTTGAAACTAGTGCTTACCAATGCTGAACCTTATTTTTCCTTCTTTAAGGAAAATATATAGTGACAGTGACATGAAGCACAAAGATGTCAACCCATTTGCTTCTTTAAACCTAACTTTTCCCAAACATATAACCCTATGGATTTTGGAGAATCCATGTGGCAAGAAGCCCAGCATGAGCCCAGAATTTTCTCAGATATTTTCAGGATTCCACACCAAAAGATTAAACTTGTCAATTGAGGGCTAGCATATTTGGAATCAACCCTCTGATTGGAAACAACTAGAAAGACTGGGGGATATATATATATTTTTAAATAAGAGTGCTACCAGAAAAACAGTGACTAGTGTGACAAAGATATCAAATAAAAGGAAAGCCCAGAGAGGTGTGACTAATAATTGGCTCCACTTTTCTTCTTGAGGCATTTGATTTTGAAATGTGGTGACTTGAAAGTGGTTGAGAAGCCAAGAAGCTGAGAAGGAAGCAGCAACTGAGAGGCTTAGAAACTGAGTAGAGCTTTAGTTAGTCTCATTGGGGTGGAAGAACAAAAATGATTCAGAAGTTTTTAAGATTGAGGGTCCCTGGTAAATACACCCAACTTTCAGTTGGGATCCTGTAGACTTCCTGAAATAAACCTGAAGTAGAAATAGATGAACTTTCATAAGGTCTAACACCCACCTTTTAATCAGTATATTCCTTGATTGGATTAAGTAATCTGCCCTAACATACTGCTTTCCAGAAGCAAAGGTAAATGATCTGAACCTTGTTCTTGTGAAATTGAACTTAGCCTATTTGCCCAGTATTATGTATTATGTAAGAATTACCTCCTGAAAGCCTCCTTGTTGCTCACATGTGACCTCTCTCTAAGCCAAACTCAGCATATAAGCACACTACCTTTCCTCCCAGCATGGGACATGACACCTGGGGATGAACCTCCCTGGCACCAAAGGATTATTATCAAGTACCAACTAGCAATGCATTTGGAAAAGACCTTGATCAAAAGGGGGAAATATTATATACAAGTAAGTTTTTATGGCTAAGAGATTTCAAAGTGAGCTGGGAGTTCATTCCAGAGGTTAACTTATGCAAATCTTAGGTGGCTCTCAGTGACTGCCATTGTAAACAGTACCTCATACAGGCGGCTCCTGCGGGTTCTAGAGACATCTAGACAATTTAGGCAGGGTAGACAAGCTCAGGAATTCAGCACCCTGTCAGTGGACCTTACCTTGGAGTATATGGTAAACTATCCCCCCAAAGTATCAGAGTTAGACTCATTTATAAGTTTCCTACGCATTTTGCCCCTTTTATTTGAACCTATATTTAGCACTATACCCACTAAATATGTGTCCCAGAGACTTAAATCTTCTGGCTATTCATATGCTGGTTGAGCCCTGAATCTCAGCAGAGTTGCAGCCAACACCTCTCTCCAATTCATTGTACTCACCAGTACAACTAACTAAAGGAGGATGATGAACAATGCCCATTTTAGAAAACAGAGAGTATCTACAACTACAAGCAAGACAGTTCCACCCATCTGCCCAATAGGATCTAAGGCTCCTCTCGGTGGAAGCAGAGTGGGCATCACCATCCCCAAATCCTCAGGGATGAGGAATAAACATAAGGGGGAATGTAACTATAGACTAAAGTAGACTTATTATTATTCTAGCAAGGGAAGAACTTGTAACATTGATGTAAAGGCAGCGGCAGTCACCAGAAATTCTGAGGGGAGGGAGAGGGAAGAATAGGTGTAACATGGGGGCATTTTGGGGACATTGGAATTGTCCTGCATAACACTGCAATGATGGATACAGGCCATTATGCATTTTTTCAAAACCTATAACATTGTGCAGTGCAAAGTGTAAACCATAATGTAGACTATATACCATGGCTAGTAGCAATACTTCAGTATGTGTTCATCAATTGTAAAATATGCACACTAATAAATGATGTTGTTAATGGGAAAAGTGTGGGAGGGGGAGGGATGGGGTATATGGGAATCCCCTATACTTTCAATGCAAGATTTATGTAATCTAAAGCTTCTTTTTTTTTAAAAAAAAAAAAGAAAACAATCTGAATAGGAAGGTAATAGCATCCAGAGCATCCAATTGTCTTAAAATTTTTATATGCCATATCCAGTCATATAAAAAGACTGATACTTTTTGTATCAGTCATACAAAAAGATAAGAATTAACTAAAAATTCAAAGGAAAAAACAGACAGTAAACAATAAGAACAGATCCATAGGATATCCAGATATTGGGGTTATCAGGCATGGACTTTAAGATACCAGTAGTTGATAAGTTCAAGAAATTAAATGACAAGATAGAGAATTTTAGCAGAGAACAGAAACACATCTTTAAAAAAATAAATGGAAATTTAAAACTGAAAAATAAAATAGCTGAAATTAAGAATGATATTAAAGATTTTAACAGAATCATACAAACAGCTAAAGAGAGAATTGGTGAAATAAAATAAAGGGCAGAATAAAATATCCAGTCTGGAGATAAAGGATAGAAATATGCAGAAAGTTTATAAGAGAGGGAAGCGGATTTGGCTCAACTGATAGAGCATCCAGCTACCACATAAGAGGTCCAGGGTTCAAACCCAGGGCCTCCTGACCCAAGTAGTGAGCTGGCCCATGTGTAGTGCTGATGAGTGCAAGGAGTGCCGTGCCACTCAGGGGTGTCCCTTGCATAGGGAAACCCCATTTGCAAGGAGTGCACCCTGTAAGGAGAGCTGCCCCATGCAAAAAAAAGTGTAGCCTGCCCAGGAATGGCACTGCACACACAGAGAGCTGATGCAGCAAGATGATGCAACAAAAAAAGGACACAGATTCCCAGTGCAGCTGACAAGAATACAAGTGGACACAGAAGATCACACAGTGAATGGACACAGAGAGCAGACAACTGGGGGCAGGGGGAAGGGGAGAGAAATAAATCTTTAAATAAATAAGGGGGAAAAAAAGAAAGTTTATAAGATAAATAAAAGATATGTTGAAAAGGTCTAAACAAAAGGAGTCCATAAGAGAGAGGAGATGGTATGGGGCAGAGGCATCATTTGAAGAAACAGTTGATAATAATTTTGCAAAGATGAAAAAAAGACATAGTCACACATTAAAGAATTTCTATGATTTCCAAACAGGATTTAAAACAACAACAACATGTAAGTATATATAATAGTAAAACCTCCTGAAAAATACCCTCCCTGTAGAAGATGGCAGAGTGAGAAACTTCAGGGCTCTGGGCCCCCACAGAAACTTTGAAAACCAACAAAACATAGTCTCATTAAACTTCAAGGAATTGGAATAATGCACAATATGTCCTATAACCACAGTGGAATTAAGCTAGAAATAAATTATGAAAAGATAATTAGCAAATCCCCAAATGTTAGGAAACAAATCAATGTATTTCTACATAGCCCACATAGAAAGGAAGGAATCATAATAAACAGAAAATATTTTAACTGAATAATAATGAAAAAATAACTTATCAAAACTAGTAAAAGCAGCTAAGGCATTATATTAGAGTAAGAGTCTAGCTTTAAATGCATGTAGTAGAAAAGAAGGAATATGGAAAAGCAGTTATCAAAGAAGTTAGGAAAAGAAGATCAAACTAAACCCAAAGAAAATAGAAAAAGGACATTATATATCCTGCCATAACCCACTGAATGGACTGGGGGAGAGTGTAAACTACAATATAAATTATAATCCATGTGGTGCAGCAGTGCTCCAAAATGTATTCACCAAACGAAATGAATGTGCCACCATGATGAAAGAGGTTGTTGATGTGAGAGGAGTGGGTGTGGGGTGGGTGTGGGGTACATGGTAACCTCATATTTTTTAATGTAATATTTTTTGTAATCTATGTATCTTTTTTTAAAAAGACAATTAAAAAAACAAATAAAACCTGAAAAAAGAAAAAAGTAAAAGGAAATATAAAGAATTAAAATTAATGAAATAAAAAATTTCCCAGGGTGTTTGTTGAAAACAATCAGCATCTCAGTTGCCTGAGATGGGTTTAACAGCTGGAACAAACAAAAAGCTGACCAAAAATTTTAAAAGAAAAAGAAACTAGAAAATCAGAGGTTCGTACAGGGATTTTGAAAATTCCTAGGAATCTAGAAAGACAGATGTATGCTGAGATCTGGGCATATGTTCTGCACAAACAAGAAGAAAAGGCTAACACAGAGTTGTAAACTGCCTGCTCAAATATTGAAAACATGCCCCAACTCACAGACAGAGACCTCAGCAAAGGCTGAGAGGCTTACTGGTTCAAGGCATTTAAGAAAATCTCTAGCCATTTGTTGATCAGTAAGTTAATCAAGTAGAGACTTCAGTGGCCACAAATTACAAAGAATATAGACTACGGAATTAATTCAGGAAAACCACTAAACAAAAAACAAACAGCAGCCACAACAAGGCAGGAGGTGCTGGTTTCCAGAGTTGCCATGTTATCTTATTTAAAATGTCCACTTTTAAACAAAAACGAAAACTATGAGACATGCAAAGAAATAAGAAAGAATGGTCCATATAGAGGAAAAAAGCAGTCAGTAGAAGCTGTCCCTGAGAAAGACAGAAATTGGATTTATTAGACAAAGATTTTAAATCAACTCTTTTGAATATGTTAAAAGTACTAAAGGAAACCATCTTAAGAATGAAAGGAAAATATGAGAATAATATATCACCAAATATGAAGATCAATAAAAAAATAGAAATTTATAAAAGAACCAAGTCGAAATTCTGGAGTTGAAAAGTACAATAACAAGTGAAAAATTCACTAGAGAGTCTCAATATCAAGTTTTAACTGGCTGAAGAAGAATCAGCAAACTTGAAACTAGGCTAACTGAGATTATCCAGTCTGAGAAATAGAAAAGAAAAAAGGAATAATAATAATAATAAAAAACTAACAGAGCTTCAGAGACCTGTGGGACACCATCCTGTGTACCAACATATACATAATGGGACTCCAAGAATGAGAAGAGAGAGAGAAAGTGGCAGAAAGAATATTTGAGGAAATAATAGTGGAAAACTCCCCAAATTTGATGAAAATCATTTATATGCACATCCAAGAAGCTCAGCAAACTCCAAGAAGGATAAACTCAAAGAGATCCTAGACATATCAAAATCAAACTGTCAAAAGAAAAAGAAAAAGGGAAAATCTTGAAAGCAGCAAGAGAGAAGCAACTTATCACATACAAGGGATTCTCAATAGGATCAAAAGCAGGTTTCTCATCAGAAACCATGAAAGCCAGAAGGCAATGGGGAAGAAAAAGACTGTCAACTAAGAATTCCATAATCCAGCAAAACTATGCTTCCAAATTAAGGAGAAATTAAAACATTCTCAGATTAAAAAACAAACAAACAAAAACAACAAAGAGAATTCATCACTAGTAAACCTGCCCTACAAGAAATCCTAAACACTGAAATGAAAAAACACTATAAAGTAACTTGAATCCATATGGAAAAATAAACAGCACAAGTAAAGGAAAGCATGGGGAAATAACAAAAGCTACTCTAAATGTATTTTTTACTATAATTCTTTTATCTCAGATCTGATTTTTTCTATTATTTTAATATACTGAAGTATATCACTAATACATAAACATACATAAACAATAAGTATATGTAATAGTTATGAGCTTACAAAACAAACTTACATAACATCATGCAGGGCTCTCATACCTCACCCTACCACCAATACCTTGCATTGTTGTGGAACATTTTAAACTAATGATTAAAGAGCATTCTCAAAATATTACTACTAACCAAAGTATCTTTCATTTGTTGTATTTGGCCCTCAATCCACTCTATTATTATTATTATATCATTTATACATGAACATACATAAACAATAAGTATATAGTAAAAGTTGTGAACCTACAAAGCAAACATGATAGCATCATATAGGGGTCCCATACATTAACACCCAACAACACCTTGCATTATTGTGAGATATTTTTTACAAATTATGAAAGAATATTGTCAAAATCTTATTACTAACTATAGTCCTTACCTTATATTTGGTGTATTTTCCCCCCAACCCACCCTATTATTATTTTTTAAATATATTTTTATGACAGAAGTTGTAAACTTACAAAACAATCGTGCATATGTACAGAATTCCCATATAATATCCCTCTATCAACACACCACACCATGGTGAAACATTTGTTACAGATTATGATATAAGATCATTGGACTATTACCAGGTCCATAGTGTACATTTTGCAGACTTTTTCCATACTCCCCCATTATCAACACAGTGTGCCTTTGGCATAGATCCATAGATATTACATTATTACTGTTAACCACAGTCCATAGGTCACTCTAGTTTTATTTTTCCCATGCTTCTTCACATTCCTACCACCCTGTAACATGATGTATATCTGCTCTAGCTCACAAAGGACACTGTTGCATCTGTACCATCAACCACAATTGTCATCCACCTCTGGATTTACAATGTTATTCTGTCTCTACATTATTCTCTAGCTTTCTTTCAATTGGTATTTACATCCCTAGACTGCTCTTTTCAGGCATCTTCCCACTTAAAGTCAGCTATTACTCACTATAATGTGTTACCATCAACTCTATACATTTCCACACATTTACAGTAAAGTTAATTAAAACTTCTACATACATTAAACATCAGTAGTCCATCTCAGTACTCCTTTTATCTCCTTTAAGAATCCACCACCTACCACCAGGTCTTGAAGATATTTTCCTAAATCTCCTTCTAGAAGCTGTATGGTTCTTGCTTTTATATTTAGGTTTTTTATCCATTTCGAGTTAACTTTTGTATAAGGTGTGAGATAAGGGTCCTCTTCCCTTCTTTTGGCACCTCTTTGCAGTTCTTTCAGCACCATTTCTTGAGTGGACTGTTCTGTCTGAGCTGGATGGGTTTGACAGGCTTGTCAAAAATCACTTGGCCATAGATGTGAAGGTCTGCTTCTGAACCATCAATTTTGTTCCATTGGTCTATGTGTCTATCTTTATGCCAGTACCATGTTGTTTTTACCACTGTAGCTAGGTAATAGGATTTAAAGTCCAGAAGTGGGAGTCCTCCAACTTTGTTTTTCCTTTTTAAGGTGTTTCTGGCTATTCAGGACCCCTCACCCTTCCAAATAGATTTGATAATTGTGTTTTCCATTTATTTTTAAAATGCTGGTGGAATTTTTATGAGGATTGCACTGAATCAGTATATCAATTGGAGGAGAATTAACATCTTCATGATATTTAGTCTTCCAATCCATGAGCATGGAAAGTTCTTCCAATTATTTAGTTTTTTGGTTACCTTTAACAATGAGTTGTAGTTTTTAAAATACAAGTGTTTTACATTGTTAGTTAAGTTTATTCCTAAGTATTTGGATTTTATCTGTCATATTTTATTTTCCCCACTCTTTTGACACTTTTAATTACTTTTACTAATATAATCTTCATTTCTAGACTCTCTTTCAAGCCTCTCTATCCTGTCTTTTCTTTTCAGACAGTAGCATACCATATTGTATTTCCTGCAATTCAGACTCTTGTTTACAAACTCTTTCAGTTTCTGTTTATCTGTGAATATTCTAAACTCACCCTCATTTTTGAAAGACAATCTTACCTAATATAGTATTCTTGATTGGAAGTTTTTCTCCTGAAGTATCTTAAATATATCCTACCTCTGTCTTCTTGCCTCCATGGTTTCTGGTGAGAAATTGGCACTTAATCTTATTGGGTATCCCTTATATGTTATGTATGGCTTTTTTCTTGCTGCTCTCAGAACTCTCTCTTTGTCTTTGGCATTTGACATTCTGATTAATATGTGTCTCAGAGTTGGTCTATTTGGATTTAGTTAGACGGGAGTTTGTTGTGCTTCTTGGACATGGATATCCATGTCCTTTGATAGGGTTGGGAAATTTTCTACCATTAGTTCTTCGAATATTCCTTCTGCCCCTTTTCTTCTCTTCTTCTTCTTGGACTCCAATGACACATATGTTTGCATGTCTCTTCCCGTTGTTTAGTTCCCTGAGACCTTGCTCAATTTTTTCCATTCTTTTCTCCATCTGTTCTTTTATATGTTTGCTTTCAGAGGCCATTTCTTCAAGCTCATCAATCCTTTCTTCTGTCTCCTCAGATCTGCTATTATATGATTCTAGTGTATTTTTTTCATTTCATTTATTATGCCTTTCATTCCTGTAAGATCTGCTGTTTTTCTATGTATGCTTTCAAATTCTTCTTTGTATGCATCCAATATCTACTTAATATTCTTAATCTCTTTAGCCATCTCATTGAATGTATTAAGGAGATTTGTATGAACATCTATGATGACTTGTCTCAACTCCTTTATGTCATCTGGAGGCTTATCTTGTCCCTTTAACTGGGCCATAGCTTCCTGTTTCTTGGTGTGGATTGTAATTTTTTTGTTGGTGTCTTGGCATCTAGCTTACTAGATGTATTTATTCTGGGTGCAGTTTCTCTTTTCAGTTTAGTTTTCTTGCCCTTTCTCCCTTGCTTGTTGTGTAGTAGGGACCAAGTATGTAATTGGTGCTTTAAATTGTAGAGGCTTAAGCTGCCCTCATTGCCCCAGGGACTGTGAAGCTTCTCCCACTTTCTCCTTTGCCAGGGGTAGAAACAGAGCCACAACCATGTTTAATAATCCAAGTCATGCAGGCCTAGACTATAGTTGCCCAGAAAGACTGATTAAACTTCATGCCCCTTTCTCCTCTGTCTGGGGCAGGGATGGAGTACAGTGTGGGCAGCAATCTATGCCATGCAGGTCCAAAAGGACCACATTTGCCCTGGTAGACTTCTGACTATTCAATCAGTGCCAGCCGAATGTACCTGCAGTTACCTGGAAAGGCTGGTGCAGGTCCTGCCGGCTTCCTTCCTGCTAGAGGTGGGACTTAAGCTTAGGCTAGGGCTGCAGGCCAATCTGGGTGAAAGGAGCTGGTTCCTAACTTCACTGTGATTTTCAGTCAGCCCAGCTTCCCCTCATTCTGTAGGCAGAGTCAAAATGGCAGCGACTGGCATCTTCCTAACTTGGACAGGTTCAAACTTCAGCTGTTCTTAGTGTTATATTTTAGCCAGCCGAATTTGCTAAACAGTATCTGAAGTTGGTGGCCAACGACCTCTTTCTTCCCTGTTTTTGGGAAATGGAGCTTCCAACTCAAGCCCCAGAATTCCTTCTGAGGCAGCTTGTGCCACCAGAGTAGGATGATCACCAGCCTCCACAGCATGGCCTGTATTTTCCTGGAGAGACTGGCACAGGTCCCCCCAGCTTCCTCCATGCCAGTGGTGGGGCTGGGGCTTATGCTATAGCTGCAATCTGACCTGGATGGTCAGTGCGGACCAGCACTGTGATTTTCAGTCCCCATCCCCACACACACACACTTCCCCTTGTGACGGGGTGGAGTTGATATGGCAGCTGTGGGCCTCTTTCTGACTTGGACAGATTCAAACTTTAGCTGTTCTTAGGATTATACATTAGCTGCTGAATTTATTAATTCCAATTCCAGCCACAGAACAGATCCCAAGACAGCTTGTGCTGCCAGTGGAGGATGGGCACTGGCCTCCATGGTGTGGAGTGCTCTACTTCTGAATTGTCTCTGCCAATGGGCAGTCTCTTCCTTCCTTTCTTTTAAGGATGTTGCAGGATGCTGTTCTGGTCTCCTGGAGCCCCAAAACAGGTGCTTTAGATAGCTCTGGGTAACTACTAAATGCCCTGTAGAATGAGTTGACTCTAGGAGCTCCTTAGTTTGTGGCCGTCTTGCTGGTTGTCCCCTCTCCTATCTGATTTTAAAGTAAACAGCATAAAACAATAATTATAAAACTGTGTTGATGGACTTAAAATGTATAAAAATGTAATTTGTGTACTGTCAAAATTAAGAAAGTATTAATCCAAACTAGAGTGTCTTAAATTAAGATGTTAACTATAATCCCCAGGGGGAAAAAATGCTAAGAAAACAACTAAAAAAATATAACAAAGGAAATGACAAGGGAACTAATACAAAACATATATTTAATGCAAAAGAAGGCAATAATAGAGGAATAGAAGTATAAAAAGATGTAAGATGTGGAGGAAACAAATGGCTATATAGTAGACACAAATCCCATCTTATCAGTAAGTACACTAAATGTAAACACTCTAATCAAAAGACAAAGATTGGTAGAATGAATTAAAAATACATGATCCAACTATATGCTGTCTATAAGAGACACACTTTAGATTAAAAGGCACAAATAGGTTGAAACTAACAAAACAGAAAAAATTTATATCATGCAAATGATAACCAAAGGAGAGCTGGAGTGGCTATACGAGTAGTAGACAAAATAGACTTTAGATAAATATTGCTACTAGAAACAAAGATGAACATTTTGTCATGATAAAAGATAAGTCTATCAAGAAGACATAAAAATTATAAACATATATGGACCTAAACAGCAGGTCAAAAAAGTATATAAAGCAAAAACTAATTGAAGGGAGGAACAGATGATTCAAAAATAATGGTTGTACTTCAAGGTCTCAGTTTTAATAATGGATAGAACAACTGTACAAAAAATCCACAAGGAAAAAGATGACCTGAGCAACACTGTAAAGCAAATAACCCTAACAGACATCTATAGAACACGCCATCCAACAACAGCAGAAATTCTTCTGAAGTGCACATGGAATATTCTCCAGGATAATCTATATAGATGAAGTCTAAAACATAACTCAATAAAAAAATTTAAGGCATTGAAATGATACAGTTTCAGTTTTCTAGCTCCCAAAGTAAATACCATGGTTAAAAATGGGAATTTATTGCCTCAGGTTTTGAGGTTAGAAGTCCAAAACTAGGCATCATCAAAGCGATGCTTTCTCGCAGAAGACTGTGCATTCTGTGGCTAGCTGTTGGCACTTCTCCTTCCTCTCTGGGCTCACCCCTTCCTCTTAAGCTCCATGGGCCCAGCCTCTTGAGGCTTTATGCTTAAATGGTCCTTGGATTTTCTGTCATACAGCAATTCACATGGTGGCCTCTCTTGGCTTCTCTGTTCCATTTACTTCATAAAGTCACAAGGTCCCCCTATGGTTTTCTCTGTGTTAGACATTTACTCTGCCTATAAAGGACTCCAGTAATCTGGATTAAAGCTCAACCTGATTCATACAGGCCCCACCTTCACTGAAGTAACAACTTGAAGTGATCTTATTTACATAGGGTCCACAGCCATGGGAATGGATTAAGTTTAAGAACACATTTTTCTGGAGTACATGACTCCAAACCACCATAGTTTATCCCTTGGACCCCCAAAAAAGTATATTCCTTCCACATGCAGAAAATATTCATTACATCACAACATCCCCAAAGCCTTAAGTCATTACAGTAATAATGCTAAGTACAAAGGCTCATCAAAATTGGTTAATGGGTGTGGTCTACCCTGGGGCACAATTCTTCTCTGTCCTGGGCGTGCGAAACCAGAAAACAAGTTATCCACTTCCAATTCATAATGATAGGTCAGGCGTAGGATAGATTTTTCCATTCTAGAAAGGAGAAATTAGAAGGAAACAGGGGTCACAGGTTCCAAACAATTCCAAAACCCAGCAAGGCAAACTCCATTAAATTGGTCCAAACAATCAGGCAAGAGAAAATTCCACAGATCCTTCCTGTAATACTGTATTTCCAATCCTGACTTCCATTGAAATGGCTTCTTGGATCCAGGTTCAGTTAAACCCTCACATGGAGTGCTGTCCTCTGGGAATTCACTTCCCTAAAGCTCAGAGAGGTCTCTGATAGAGCCACTTCTGGCCTTAGTTTCAGAAGAGGCTATATGTGTAGGCTTAGGATTTTCCAAACCATTAGTTTCTGGTTTCTTTGTGCTGAAAAGTTCGGTTCTGAGCTTATCCCTTTCCTCTTCCATTTTACTATAAGCTGCAAGGAGAAATCAAGTTGTACCTTCCATACTTAGCTTGGAAATCTCCTCAGCCTAATATCCAAGTTCATCAATTTCAAGTTCTGCCTTCCACCCCCCCATCAGAACTCTGCCACTTGATAACAAAGATCACCTCTCCTCCAGTTTCTAAGAGCACATTCATCATTTCCTTCCTCATTGGAAGTAACTTTAACATCCATACTTGTACCAACAGTCCCTTCTAAAGCAACCTAGGCTTTTTCTATCAAGTGCTTCACAATTCTTCTAGCCATTAACACAATTCCAAAACTTTTTCCCCATGTTTTTTGTTTGCAGTAGCAGCACTCCACTCTCTTGGTACCAAAAACTGTTTTAGTCAGGGCTCTCCAGGGAAACAGAACCAACAGAATATGTGTATGTGTGAGAATATTAGGAAATTTATTGTAGGAATTGGCTCATGTGATTGTGGAGCTGTCAAGTCCAAATTCTGTAGGGCAGACCACAAGCTGGGAACTCTGATAACGGTTTTCAATGAATTCCCCAGGAGAAACTGGCTGGCTGAAGTAGAGATGGAAATCCTTCCTTCTGACTGTTGAAGTCATTAGTTCTACTTTTAAGGCCTTCAACTAATTGGATGAGACTCTCCCATGATGAATGGCAGTCTCCTTAGTTGATTGTAGATGTACTCAGTCATAGATGCAATCAACTCCCTAATGATTAAAATCTAAAAATATCCTCACAGTAACAATCAGGCCAGTGCTTGCTTGACCAAACAACTGGACACAATAACCTAGCTAAGTCTATACTTGAATCTAACTATCATACTTACAAAGTGTGTTCTCTGATCACAATGGAATGAAATTAGAAATCAATAATAGCAGGAAATGTGGGAAATGCACAAATACATGGAATTAAATAACCAATGGATCAAAGAAGAAATTACAAGAGAAATTAGAAAATTCTTTGCAATAAATGAAAACAAAAACACAATAATAAAACTTACAGGGTACAGCTGAAACAGTGCTTAGAGGGAAATTTATAGCTGTAAATACCTTTATTTAAAAAGGAGAAAAATCTCAAATCTAGCTTAACCTTTTATCTTAAAAATTAATAAAAGAAGGTCAAAGTAAACCCAAAGCAAGCAAAAGGAAATAAATAATAAATTTAAACCAGGAATAAATGAAATGGAGAATAGAAAAAAGTAAAGAAAATCAAGCAGAAGAAAGTAAATAAAGTTGGAGCAAGCATAGACAAAGTAGAGAATAGAAAAACAACAGAGAAAACAATGAAAACAAAATTGGTTCTTTGAAAATATAAACAAAATTGACAAATATATAGCTAGTCTGACCAAGAAAAAAAAAGAGAATTCTCAAGTTACTAATATCACTCCCCATCCCCTAAAAAAAAAACTCATCCTATATTTGAATCCCATCTTGGTGACTTACTACTTGGGTAGTGACTTCGGTTAAATCACTTAACTTCTCTAAGGTTAAGGATTGAAAAGTAGTACCTGCTTTTCAGGTTTGTTTCAAGGATAAGAGATAATATGTATAAACACTAAGCAAAGAAATGTGCACCTTGTTTAATAATTGCCTTTTTTGCTAAAAAGCAACAACAAAAACAAACAATAAAAACATATACTCTTTCTAAATCTTGGACTTTCCTGGGTTTAGAAGTTAACTCCTTATGGTCAATGTGGGAAAACCATGCCAGAACTTAAAGCCATGAAAATAGAGGGCAGGAGGGAATGTGGGTGCCTTCTGTTCAATTTTTCGAACAAAGCAGGATACCTCTGCAAGGTCCACCTCAGGGGACTACCAGCTTCCATTCTTCCCATCACAGAGAACTCACCCCTTCACAATGAACTCTGCTCAGCTTTTTAAATATTCATTAATCCATTCCATGTGTATCTATGGATTGATTGCAGAGTGTGGCAGGTTGAGACTATTTTATGAATCCCCAAAAAAGAGAAAGATTATGTTTGTAGACTAATCTATTTCTCTGGGTATGATACCTTTTGATTGCACTAAATTCAGTTGAAGGACTTTGATTAGAATACCTGTTAAGATTGATTTTAGGGTTTTTGATTCAACTACATCAGTAAGGAGTGACTCAGGTTGAGTCCCTGTCCCCTTGCTGGGTCTGATATAAATGGACTCACACTTAGAGACAGACATAAGAAAAGAGAGCTCTGTCATTTTTGATCCTGCCATGTGACAGAAAGGAGAAGTCTCGAACAGCTGAGCTCCCAGGGAGAGATGAGTCATTAGCCTCATAGCTTACAGCTGAAATTGGGAAGAGAGCAGAACAGCTGAGACTGATACAGGAAGCCTGGAAAGAAACAAGACCTATGCCAGGAGAGGGAGGACTGCAGGATCATTTAACCATGAAGTCCCAAGAGACCAGACCCAAGGCACAACTCAGAAGGAAGGAGTGAGCCCCAAGGGGAAGGAGAAACCTATGCAGAGATCAGCAGCCAACTTACTTCACCATGTGGCAACATGCCAGGGTCAACAGTAGCTAGCTTTGGTGAGAGAGTATCTCTGAGGGTACCTCTATTTGAATTTTTCATGGCCTTGGAACTGTAAGCTCTTGCCCCAAATAAATCCCCTTTATAATAGCCAACAGATTTCTGGTACTTTGCATTGGCACCCCTTTGGTCAACCAAGACACATGGTATATGCCAGACACTGTGCCAGGTGTTGATGATGCAGTGAAGAACAAGACAGATGCCTGCCCTGACCTCTTGTCACTTGGAGTCTGCTGGAGTTAAGAGTTCTAATTGTTAGGAAGTTCTTTATGTAACTCTTGGTATATCACCATAAAGCAACTGCATTTTTATATTCCACTATTCCTTCAGGTACTTCTTTGACTTTCCTGGTCACTTTTGGGTAATACAAGATCTTCTATTCAGTAATTAGAGTGACCAAATCTTATGTACTTATCATCTCTTCCAAATTCGTTTAAATTCCAGCTACTTATCCTCCTCTGCTGAGCTCAGACCTGTTGCAGGTAGAGAACTCCAATCAGGCCCTTTTCTCTCTCTCCCTTACCTCCATCACCACTTGCTTGCTGCTAATACTGAAGCCCCCTTACCCCCAAGGTCTGAAGTGAATGGGGAGAGAACAGGGTAAGAAGTGACAGGAAAGTTCTCATTTGATGGTGTCTTCATGTTGCCAAAGGCTGCCATTTACCAGGTTGGCTTTTACAATGGGGATTTATTAATGTATAAGCTTATAGTTCTGAGGCTGAGAAAAAATGTCCAAATGAAGGCATCAGATGAAGCTCTCTCCCTGAAGACTTGGCTGCCAGTGACACTGGACCCCTGTCACATGGCAGGGCACTACGGCAATGTCTGCAGGCCTCTGCCTTCTCCTCCAGGCTTCGTGGCTTTCAGCTTCTGGTTGCTCCTTCTGCCGCTTTCTCTCTCCCTGGTTCTGTTGATTTCAGCTTCTTGCTCTCCTGGCTTTCTCTCTCAGCTTCTGTGCTCTTGGGTCTCTTTGGCCTGTGTGTCTCTCAGAATTCAACCCATTAATAAAGGACTCCAATAAGGAGATGAAGACCCATCCTGGGCTATGCCTTACTGAAGTCATCTAATCAAATGGACCTTAGCTGAACCTAATCGATAGGTCCCACCTATAATAGGTTCATACCCACAGGAGTGGATCAACTTAGGAACATAACTTTATGAGGTCCACGAAAGCCTCACACTGTCACATATGGATACTGTGTATGGTGGCTTTGGGTGCTTTGGGTCTATCAGGTGCATAAAACTGGCCCTTCCTTTTATAGGTTGTATTAGTCAGCCAAAGAGGTACTGATGCAAAATACCAGAAATAGGTTGGTTTTCTATAAAGGGTATTTATTTGGGGTAGAAGCTTACAATTACCAGGCCATAAAGTGTAAGTTACTTCCCTCACCAAAGTCTATTTTCATGTGTTGGAGTAAGATGGTTGCTGAAGTCTGCGAGGTTTTGGGCTTCCTGGGTTCCTCTCTTCCAGAGTCTTGCTTCTTGCCAGGCTCAGTGTTCTTCTCTTCCCTGGGCTTGCTTCTTTATCCTCTGTGTGCTTACTTCCTGGGGCTCCAGCTTAAGACTTCAGCATCAAACTCCAACATCAAAACTCCAATATCAAAAACCTCCAGCACTAAAAAGCCCCAACTCTGTCCTTTGCCATGCCTTTTATCTGTGAGTCTCCACCCACCAAGGGGCAGGACTCAATGCCTACTGACATGGCTCAATCAAAGCCCTAATCATAATCTAATCATGCCCAGGTACAGACCAGTTTACAAACATAATCCAATATCCATTTTTGGAATTCATAACTATATCAAACTGCTACATGGACATTTCTGTGATTTCTTCAGGAATGGTACCTCTCCCATCAGTGAGGGTGCTCTCATCTTTCATTCTTTTGGCCAGGCATCCCTAGTGTGTATTGGCGCCCACAGTCAGTCCCCTTAGTATCTCCTTGTGCATGTGCATGTCTTAGTTTGCCAGGAATGCTATAAGAAATACTACACACTGGTTGGCTTAACAACAGCAATTTATTGTCTCACAGTTTCAGAGGCTAGAAATCCAAAACCAAGGTGTCTGCAAGGTCAGGCTTTCTTCCCAAAGTCTATAGTTTTTCTGGTGTGGCCTTGCCACAATCCTTAAAGTTCCTTGGCTTGCATCTCTGCCTTCTTTCACACGGCAATCTCTCTTTGTGGCTGCATGTTCTATTTCCATTGACTTTTGGCTTCTTCCTGTGACTTTTTAGACTGACTGCATCCAAATTTCCTCTCTTATAAGGCCTCTCATTATATAGAGTAAGATTTGCCCTGGGGGAATGGGTGTAGCTCAGTGCTTCCCATGCATGAGGTCCCAGGTTCAATTCCTGGTACCTCCTTAGAACAAAGAAACAACAGCAGCAACAAAAAGCCACACAGATTCAATTGATTCAATTTAGCCATTCCTTACCTAATAATAACAACTTCAAAAGATCCTGCTTACAAATGGGGACATACCCAAAGGAATGCAGTTGAAGATTTAAAACAGGGGAGCAAATGTGGCTCAAGCAGTTAAATGCCTGCTTCCCACATGGGAGGCCCAGGGCTCAGTTTCTAGTGCCTCCTAAACAAAAACAAACAACAAGCAAAAACAAACGAGAAAACTAACTCAGGGGAGCCGATGTGGCTCAGCGGTTGAGCACCAGCTTCCCATGTACAAGGTCCTGGGTTCAATCCCAGGTCCCCAGTACCTCAAACAAAACAAAACAAAAAAAAGATTAAGAGCATGTCTTTACGGGAGACATGATTCAATCCTCAACATACAAAACACCTGAACATTCTTTGCCCTGACCTTTGAGAGCAGGGGACTCTCCAGTGCATCCACCTCTCTCCACTCAGCCAGTGGCACCTGGCCAGCCTAATTCTTTGTCTTTGGATTTCTCACATGCAAGTCAGACGCTAGTCCACTGCCCGTAAGCAAACTTCAGGGGCATAAATTAAGTTTCTGAATAGCCCCTCTCTCTTATTTAAGGAAATGGAGAATCACCCCCCAATACCGGTATATTCAGGTAGTGGTGTGGTGGAAGCCATCTGCCCCAGGTGCAGGCAATAAAGGGGTGCAGTGACTGTAGAGAATTTAAAAATCATAATAAAACCGACCAAAGCTGACCTCATTTTTATTATGGACATGCTCAGGTTGTCTGCTATAAAATCCATCTCCTTGTTGAGGCAAACCATTCCCACCCCACACCCTTGAAACACCTCTGCCCACGCCCTTTCCTCTTGGTGTTGGGGAGAACTTCCAGCACATCTACAGCTCCCTCCTAACATCCTCTCAACCAATGGTGACACAGTGTGTCACCCTTTTAATACCCTTGATGTGAATGGGGCATTAAGATCGTCATCCAGCCAGGTTTTTAAATCAACTTTGTGAAAATGAACCTCTTGGACTGGCCCCTCACTGTGAAATTTATCTTGATGTATCCTTTAAACTTCTCATCGAGCTGATATATGCCTTCCTGTAACTCCTACCACATGCTGAAGATAATAGTACTTCTTGAGAGCAGAAAAGGATTCAAACAGTTAAGAGGGACGCATTTGGCTCTAGGGTTGGCACAGCAGGTGCTCAGAAAATGCTAATAGTCTCTCTCCTCCCTCAGCTGTAGAAACTTGTAAGAATGAGGGTCTTTGTGACCTCTGTTTGGGTCTCACCCAGAGTCTTATCAGTCCACCTATCTGCCAGCACCTGCCAAGGAAGCTCCTTCCATTCTTTCCACCTATATAAATATCACCTAATCTTTTTTATTTTTTATTTTTTGGTTAAAAAATTCATAAAACCAAGAGTGTTCTTATAGAACGTTTGGAAACTATTGATAAATATAAAGGAATAGTTGCATTTTTATAAAGAGATAAACACTGTTGTTAACATTTCAGGGTAAGATTTTCCTGTATATATATTTAACTATCACTTATCTATCATCTATATATCAATCTCTATATGTAGATATTGACAGTATAGATATAAATATATGCATACACATACTTCATTGGGACCATATGGTGTATAGAATCTTGTATTCTGTTCTTTTCACTTAGCCTCTTAGCTCCTTCACAGGGCCTCCATCTACCACTTCAGTGTTGATTGATCTCTCCTCCTGTCCCCAAACTCCTGTAACATTTTGAGATATCCCAAGTTTTTAGCACTTTGTTGTATTTCTTGCAAAGATGTTTAATGATTTTATGCCTAATCTTTTTAAAATCTGTTTTCCCCAAATCTGCATATTTTATTACAAAAGTGACTCTGAAAATTCAAACATCGCTGATATATGGATAAAGTAAAAAAACTTCTCCTCCCATCTCTGCCAGTTCCATATATCCTGGAAGTACCTTGGTGAACAGTGTGGAGTGCTTTCTAATCACATTTTTCCACACATAGTCAAACAAATATTGATATCTATGCAAATATATATGTATATAATTTTTCACAAGACAGAATCTGTGTTTCTACAAAACCTTTCAAATTTGTTTTTTTACTTAGGAATATAGTTTGGACAAATTATATGTCAGTACCTGTTGATCTACTTTATTCTCTTCTATTTACAGAGTATACAATCATATGGGTGCACCATAATTTTTCAAATTTGCTCCCTCTTGATGGATATTTGGGGAAATTCCCAGTTATTTTGCTGTCACTGACAATGTTTCAGTGAAGATCCTCACAGATAAATACTTTAGCATGTTGTACATGTACTTCTATAGAATAAATTTCTGGAAGTGTGATTGTTGGGTCACACAGTATGCGCATTTTAAAGAATGATACATGCTGCCAAATTACCCTGAAGAAACTGCAACCAATTTTCACTCCTGTCAACATTATAGAGGGAGCCAGTTTCCCCACAACCTTGCCAATATTGGATGAAATCACTCTTTAATTATAGTCACTCTAATTGGTGGTTTTGTTCTATTTTTGTTGTTGTTGTTAAGTTCACTAGTGGGTCAGAGACTGTAATTTCTCCTCCAATATTCAATTCTTCCATACCAATACAATTTTTAGCCAGGTGCGTGGCCACCTAATTAAAGGGACATTCCCCAGAGTTCCTTGCAGCTGGGTGTGTAGCCAAATATCTAAGATCTAAGCCATGTATGTGACTAGATGTAATTGTAAGAGAAGTGTTTGATTTCCACGTACTGCTCTTAAAAGTAAAAAGCATTCTCTGCCCTTCCCCTTGTGCTAGACTATGGGATGTAATGGTAGAAATTGGACTTGTTATCTTGGACCATGAGATAGAATTCTAATGTTAAGGATGTCAGAGCAACAAGGTATCTCAGATCGTCAACACCCCAGTATCACCATACAGCCTCTGGACCATTTTTGCATGAGAAAGAAAAAAGTCTAACTTGTTTAAGCCATTGCATCTTGAGATCTCTTTAGTACAAACCCCAAACATGTGTACTGAGAAATATAGGTGAGAATTTGGAAAGACTTTTTAAACATGCATTTACACTGATGTTTTCCTCCAAAAGTCCTGCCAGTCTTTTTTTTCCCCCCAACTAGATCTCACTAGATCTTTAACAGTGATTACAAGCTTTCTGGCAGTAGGCTGGCCACTCACAAGCCTTGGGGGGTTGAAGTTAGAAAAGCTACCTTTACATACTCTAAGTACTCCTACGGATAGCTGTTTCTCCAAACGCTGTCCAGCATGGCACCAAGACCAAAGAGGAAGTGGAAACTATATCCAAAACTTGAAGCACAATAATCATTGTATTGTATGCAGTCTAAAAATTTCCCATGAACAGCAATACAACAAATCTCTTGTCATCTACTTTTTGGACATTTATATAGTTCCTAAATAAAGTGGTAGGGGATGGGGAGACCACAAAGGAAGTGACAAAAATAACAACCACATATGTTGACATGAATTAATATTTGTGAGGCAATTCTCTTAAATTTTAGGTCCACTCAGCTTCCAGACTAATTAACTATGAGAGAGGGGATCCAAAGAATCTGAGAAAAGTAGCTTGGAACCTTCTGAAGTCCAGATAGTTCTAAGTTACAGCTCTTGATGGTAAATGCCAGAAAAGATTTGAGCTGGAATAATTGTTCAAGGTCAATTGAAAAAAAAAAAAAAAAAAAGGTATTTTCCTAAAGCCTAAGAGAAAAATCAGGGCTGGATGAATAATAGCACATACAAAGTTGTAAATTATTGGAAGGTGGGACCCAATTCTCTCTGATATTTTCTGATAATTTGCAGCCTTGACATGTGATGAGTTTGCTGGAAGTATTTAAGGAGGAACTGGATGATCATCTCTCAGAGATACTATAAAGGGGCTCACCTCACTTATGAATGGTCAGACTATGTGACTTTCATGGCCCCTTTTAATGATAAAATTGCACATCTTGATGTATTACCCCAGTGACCCTTATTTTTGACCAAGGCATTATAAAGGTTAATGAGAAAGGCCTGAGTATGTCATTCGTATTTTTTTCCAAAATGACTTGAAACTTCCTGGACCTTCTCTGAATTAATGCCCATCATCCAAATGTGTTTCGCTGTTAAGACCTACGGCAGGGGTTGTTAACCAGGGGTCCGTCCATGAGCTTGAACCGAAATTCAGAAAAACATTATTCTTGTGGGGACATATTGGTGTGGGTGTGATATATTTATTAAATAATAGACAGTACAGTGTGGACTTAGTAAGGGATCTGTGGTTTTCACCTGACAGGCAAAAGGATCTGTGGAACAAAAAAGGTTAAGAACCCCTGACATAGGGTATTTTAAAGGTCATGTGTATTTAGGAGAATGGACAGTTAAAAATGCCAATGATGCCTCTTTGATTTCTCTTTCCTGAGCAACTTGGAATCTTTCCCCTATATTTATCAAGACAATTACTTTGCCAGCATTACAGAATCTACCATGACCACCAAAGGGCAGAGTTATATTCTGTGTTGCTTTGAGGCCGTTAATGGCTTTAACAGGGTCATGTATCATATAGACAACCCAACATCAAGGTAGACTTGTAAAGAAATCCATGATGGCAGCAAAGACCACGCTCGGCAAATAATCAGGACCTTTGTTGAGTTAGTCTGTCTCTTTAAGAGCTAACCTGAGTAAGTTTTTGGTTTGGAATCACTCTCACCTCCTCACTCCAAAATTCTTTTCTCAATAATAATTATCCTTTAACTTAGACTTTGAATTCGCTAAAATACCAGTCTGTCATAAAATGTAAACACTCCCACCTAAGATGGACTGTACTCTGAAGGGACAAGACACACTTCCCAGTGGCTGACAGTCAGTTGCTGGAATCAGAAATGAACAAAGAGCTTCGCCAATATAAGATGTGATAACCCAGAGTCTCCACCTGATGGCTGCATGGTCAACCTCACCCACACCTTCTTGAGTGAAGTCTGTGACTGAATCATTAAATTCCAACCTGTCATGTTTCACTTGGGACCACTGAGAGCTAGAGAAGTGAGGTGATTTTCCAGAACGCACAGCCCTTTTGTAGTGAAGTGAGGCCCGGAGCTGAGTTCACCTGCGTCCCTGTCCACTGCCTCTCCCTTGGCAGGAAGAAGCTGGGCCACCAAAATAAATGCATTTTCTCTGGTGCATCTGTAGTTTCTTAGTAAAGGCGGCTATGAAGACTGCCGTATGCCGTTGTGTTTCTTCAAGTCCTAACACATACTGGTGAAGTGATTTGCAGCAAAGTCCTTAGGTTCTATTATGGCAGTCATTTAAATATCACACATTTCAATTCCTGTTGATTTTATATTACACGCCTACTTAGAATAAAGAATGCATGTCAATTAGAAGAAAATTTGGCAAGAACTGACCATGGATACATTAAGATTATATAACATCACATCAAAAGTGTAGAAGTGAATATACATAAGTTAAGGAGAAAACCTCTTAGAAATCAGATGGACTCAGTGGTGAGCTGGTAAATGTGTAACAGTGGACTGGGAGAAGGGGGTGTCTGGTTTGTACCTTTTGCCAATTTCTGTGGTGTAAATACCCCCACGTGGCTAATTTGAAGCTATCAACATGACATCTTTGAATGGAAAAAGGTGGGGAAAATGTGCACAGTCATCTCTCACAAGTCAGTATGAGCCAGCTCCGGCACAATTTGTGCTACCTTATTATTCATTTATTCTTTCTTTCAAATAGTGAATGCTTACTATAAGCCAGGCACTGTGCTAGATGCTGAGGAAACAGAGACTTGGTCCTCATCTTAAAGTTCATAGCCTAGTGCAGAGGGAGACACTTAATCAAAAAAGCATGAAAACAAATAACTTGTAACTGTGATAACTGTTGAGGGGAGCTCTGTTGCCAAGTGGTAATGGAAATGGATGATGGGCAGAGAGAGCTTCCCTGGGTAAGACCTGAGGGATGCCAGGGAGCACCATTATGCAGAGAGAAGCTACTGAGCCGCAGCCGGAGCATGTGCAAATGTCCTGTGATGAGAGGCAGGTGTCGTCTGTCACAAGTCAATATCTAGTCATGATTCTTTTCTGTATTTCCTTATAATGGTGTCAAAATAGATCAAGGCATCCTGGTTTTTATATCAAAAACACAAAGAGAGAAATAGTCGATGCTCAGGTTTTCAACTTCTAAAATAGGCATATGTGTAGAACCCCATATGAGAAACTATGGTTCTGAAAGCCAAAGCTTACAATTTGCAATTGTTGAGTTTAGGGGGCGGGGGAGAAGAAAAAAGTCTCTTGAGCCTCTGAAAGGAGAGGATGTAGAGTTTGTGCATTAGCGGTGGAATGGGAGGGAGGATGTGACAGGCATCGCCTCTCCCCAGCACCAGGGGCACTGTTGGCCATGATCCAGGGAGCCCCGGTGGCCCTGTGTCTTCCGGGAGGGGAGGCCACATAAACAGTGCTGTCACCACTCTCAGGAGAGGCCTTTCATTGGCAGTTGTCTCTGAGTAACCTATAATGAACCAGAAAAGTGACAGCTCCTAGATCCCAGAAGTGTGCTGATAGCATTGGAATTTTCCCTTGGTGAACCACCCAGCAAATCATTAACTCCTAAATATAGGGTGATGTTCCTGATACCTAAAGGGGCAGCGGGAGGTATAGAAGGAAGAGCCCTTAGCTGCACTGAGGTGGGACTGGGAAGTGGTAAAACTACCCTGATATACCTGTTCAAGAAACAGAGAAATGGACAGAATGTCTGGAGCATGTTGCAAGCTAAGGACGGAGGGGTAGGAGCCATATAAAAGCCATTAGACTTTGTAGACCCTGCTAAAGAATATATTTTTAGTTAAAAAGCAACCGGTCATTGGAGTGTTTTAAGTGGGATGAGGGTGAGGAAAGTAGGGGTGAAACGGGAGTTGCTTTGACAAAAGAATTTAGAATGGAAATACTGGCTGTTAGGGCTGGGTGGCATGCCCATTCTTCACGCACTTTCTCTCAAATGCTCTGCCTGCAACGTTCCAGATTCCTGCAGGAGCTTCTGAACCCCTTCACTCTCCTGACCCCAGGCTGATCCTGGTGTTGAGATTCTCTTCCCACTGGAAAACAATTTTTAATACACATTGCTAGTACGAGTGTGAGGAAATGAGTGCTGTCTACATGTTAGTGAAAAAGGAAAATTAGTACCACATTTTGTAGGGCATTTAATAGAAATGTATCCCAAAGAAACAATGTAAATGTCCATCAATTGAGAATTAGTTAAATAAAGTATAATAAAGGTACATATGTGTATGCAATGGTTAGAATGAGGTTACACCATTTATTGACATGAAAAATTCCCAAGAGAGAATGAAGTGCAAATAGCAGTTCACAAACCAATACATGTCATATGAGCCCTCCGTATGTGTGTGTGTGTATAGGTAAAGCAAAAAATTCTGGAGGTTATTTTAAGCTAACAATGGCAGATTTCTTCAGAGGAGGAATTACGGGGAATTTTCACTTCTTACAGAGTGCACTTCTCTAATATTTGAATGTACTAAATGACAATTTATTATATTTTCAGATAAAAAAGCAATACAAAGTTTTAAGGCAATCTTGGGTCTTGGATGAAAAGGAAGCTCTGGCAAATGCCTGAGGGGCTGCTGAGGAGGTGACTGCAAAGACCAGACTACTCTGACCCTCAAGTCTTTCCTCCTCTCTGGACCTTGGCTTCCTACTGTAAAAAGCTAGAGGCAGGGAGCAGATAAGGCTCAAGCAGTTGAGCGCTTGTCTCCCACATGGGAGGTCCCAGGTTCAGTTCCCAGTGCCTCCTAAAGAAAATAAGCAGACAACAAGCAAAAAACAAAAACAAAAAGAAAACAAACAAAAAATGAGCAATGAGCAAAAATACTAAAAAACATTGAATTGTACACTTAAAAAATGTGTCAGTTATAAGGTTTGTGGACTAAATGTCAATGAAATTATTATTTTTTAAAAAGCTAGAAGCAACTCTAATTAAATCTTCCAGGAAAAGCTCAGTCCTGTGTTCAAATCCTGATTCTTCTATTTGTCGATGAACAACATTGAGTGAGTGACTTACCTTCCTTGAGCATCAGTGAAAGGGGCCCATCCTAGCCCCCTCAAAGGTGGTCATTAAGACCAATGGGGCTTTTTTCCATCCTGGAGCAGGGTGGTTACTTAAGGAAGTTGGTTTCCTCATTCACTTGGGAGCTGGCATGCCTCAGTGGCTGAGCACCACATATGAGGTCTAGGGGTTCAATCCCCAGCCCTGGTACCTCAAACAAAACAAAACAAACAAACAAACAGCAACAACAAAAACAAATCTACCATCCCAGTGTTCTCCTGTAATCCCTGTGCTTAAAGTAGTACCCAGTGCATGGCTGACATTCAGAGATGCTTGTGGGATCGGTGCATTGAACTTCTTGAGATGGGTTACATGTTCTGCCTAGCACAGGAAAAGAAGAGGGGAGTGCAGGGTTTTTGGCTTGAGCAATGCAAAGGATGGCACTACTCCCTACAGAGATAAGAAAAGGTACATTTTAGGGAGGAGGATCAAGAGTTCACCTTGGGATATTTTACATTTGAGATGTTAATAGACATCAAAGTGGAAGCATCAAGGAGGAAGCTGGATGTGAATGACAGTCCAAAGCAGAGGTCTGGGCATGAGATAAGACTTGGGGGTTGTTAATGCACAGATGGCACTGAAAACTCCATTAAATAGATGCCCAAGTAAAGGAAAGAGCGAATCCCCAAGGACTGGGCTCTGGGACACCCCAAATTTTGTTGGGAGCTGTAGACATACCAGTGAAAAAGACTGAAAAAGCAGGGCTAGTGAGGTTAGAAGATTATGGTATCCTGGAAGCCAAGGGCAAAAGTGTCTCAGGAGAAGGAAGGCGAGATCAGCTGTGTCAAATCCTGCTAAAAGGTCAAGTAACATGAAAACTGAGAACTGAACTTCGGATCTGGTGATGTGAAGTTATTGAGAACCTTGGCCAGAGCAATGTCCTTGAAAGAATGAGGGCAAAAGCCTGATTGGAGTAGGCATCAAGAGATGCAGGGAGGGTGGCGAACTTGGCCCAGTGGTTAGGGCATCCGTCTACCACATGGGAGGTCCGTGGTTCAAACCCCGGGCCTCCTTGACCCGTGTGGAGCTGGTCCATGCGCAGTGCTGATGCGCACAAGGAATGCCGTGCCACGCAGGTGTGTCCCTCGCGTAGGGGAGCCCCAAGCGCAACTAGTGCGCCCCTAAGGAGAGCCGCCCAGCGCCAAAGAAAGTGCAGCCTGCCCAGGAATGGTGCCACACACACGGAGAGCTGACACAAGTGGACAAAGAAGACGCAGCAAATAGACACAGAGAACAGACAACTGGGGTGGGGTGGGGTGGGGTGGGGCGGAGAGAAATAAATAAAAAATAAAAATAAGAAAAGAGATGCAGGGAGAAGAGGAAGTGGAGACAATATGTACACACAACACTTTCAGGAGTCTACTATAAAGGGGAGTAAAAAAAGAGAGAGATGTCAGCATGTTTGTTGGTGGTAAAAAGATGGAGCACGAAAAATTGGTGAAGGATGCAGGAGAAGGGGAGATAAACAAAGGTGCAGGGAGTGTTTGAAAAGGTGAGAGAGGCTGGGCTCCAGTGCACTGGCAAGAATCACCCATGGATAGGAGCAGAAGCACTTCACCCACTGTAACAAGAGCAGAGTGCATGGGCCTGGGTGCTGGGAGCTCATGAAAGTTCTCTTCCAATGGCTTCTGTTTTCTCTCAGGAGAGCTCAGTCAGGGAGCAGGTGCTGGGGTTTGAGAGAGAGAAAGACCATGAAAGAGGAGAGTAGAGAAGGAATGGACTAGGGAATAAACTCACTAACTGAAAATAGGGGACAGAAGCCTTAGCAACATTCCAGTAAAGTAATTTGAAAAAAGAATGGCAGAATTGAAAGGGCAAAGGATGAGGGTATTCACACTCTCTTGGTTGGAGTAAAAACAAGTCAATCATTTTGGGTAAATCAGAGATTAAGGTCCATAGGGTGATCCTTGTGGACCAAGGTAGATTTCAGCTGATTCTCTCAGTACATAAAATTTGGATATGTATTGAGAAATCAGTAATAATACCAAGTGCTTTACATTAACTAGCTCACTGAAGCTTAATAAAACCCACTAAATAGTACCAATTTTTTTGTGGTCTATGAATCTTCAAAAAACTACAATTTAAGAAAGTAAAAAAAAAGAAAAAGGATAAACACTGATGGATTTTAGCCTATTTAAAGAAAAAAAAAGAGTATCAATTTTTATCTTCATCACCAATTACACAATAATAAATAATATACCTTAAGTCCCATAGATGTAAGTGGTAGAGCTAGGATTCAAAACTTGGTGTGTCTGACTTCAGAGACCCTACTCAAACTCTCCACCAACTTGCCAGTTGGAATCTGCATGCTAAGATAATATTAGCAATTTTTACCAGCAATTGAATATTCAAGAGAACTTACTGGTAGGATGGGCTCCACGTGGACAAAGCTCAGTGATCCACCAGGGGCACTCTGCACTTACTTATCAAAGGCTAAGTGGAGAGAATAAAAGGATGCTGGTTTTTTTTAGGAACGTTGTAATTCTAGAACCATCTTTCAGTGGAGTTAAACATTTAGTGTAGTATGCATTAAGCAATATCCCCCCAAACATATCTGGGCACAGAAACCCCACAGGAGGTCTCTGAACTATATTCTACTCCCACCTCATCTTTGAAGTTGTACTTCAGCTCTAGCAAAAATATACAAATGGGAGAACTACATCCATGAAATCTGAATCCCTTCTTTAATCAGTGTTTGAATGATGGAGCACAGCCATTGGCAAGGCACACTTCTAGGGGATGCCATTCACGAGGGATACTCTGTAAAAGGCACTTTCTTGTTGTGGATACGTAAGCATCAAAAGTCTTAAACCTGGTGAGTGGATTTGGCTCAACTGATGGAGCATCGGCCTACCACATAGGAGGTCCAGGGTTCACACCCAGGGCCTCCTGACCCATGTGGTGAGCTGGCCCATGTGCAGTGCTGAAGCGCACAAGGAGTGCTGTGCCATGCAGGGGTGTCCACCTGTGTAGGGGAGCCCCACGTGCAAGGAGTGTGCCCCTCAAGGAGAGTTACCCCATGCAAAAAAAGCGCAGCCTGCCCAGGAGTGGCGCCGCATGCACAGAAAGCTGACAAAGCAAGATGATGCAACAAAAAGAGACACATATTCCCAGTGCTGCTGACAAGAATGCAAGTGGACAAAGAAGAACACACAGCAAATGGACACAGAGAGCAGACAACGGGGCGGGGGTGGGGGGAAAGGGGAGAGAAATAAATAAATAAGAAATCTTATTAAAAAAGTCTTAAATCTGTTAAATATACTCCTTAAAGAAAAGCTATGGTAAAAATACTTTTCATCATTTGAGATATCTTTCATAAAAAGATTCATAATCCATGTATATAACTGTTCAGGGTGATAACTGCACATAAACTTATCCTGAATTTTCAAAACCAGGGCGCACTTACATTTAGAAACATAAAATGTAAAGAATCTGTTCTGAAAATCTTGAAGAAAGAAACTTGCTCAGGGACCTTTTGTTTTTTTTTTGTTTTTTTGTTTTTGTTTTTTAAAAGATTTATTTATTTATTTAATTCCCCTCCCCTCCCCCGGTTGTCTGTTTTCTGTGTCTTTTTGCTGCGTCTTGTTTCTCTGTCCGCTTCTGTTGTCGTTAGCGGCACGGGAAGTGTAGGCGGCGCCATTCCTGGGCAGGCTGCTCCCTCCTTCGCGCTGGGTGGCTCTCCTTATGGGTGCACTCCTTGCGCGTGGGGCTTCCCTTTGCGGGGGACACCCCTGTGTGGCAGGGCACTCCTTGCGCGCATCAGCACTGCGCATGGGCCAGCTCCACACGGGTCAAGGAGGCCCGGGGCTTGAACCACGGACCTTCCATGTGGTAGACGGACGCCCTAACCACTGGGCCTAAGTCCGTTTCCCAGGGACCTTTTGTACATGGAGAGGAATACTCACTACTCCCTGGATATTTGTCTAATATCTTATTTATTGACCTTATAATTCTAAGTATTTAACTTTTTAAACATTAAAATCATTCCTCTCAGTCATATATGACTTAAAAAATACTTATGGATTTATCAAGTTACGTTTCTGCAAAAACAAAACTGACTACTAAATTATTTAATCAGTCTTCCGAATGCTTAAGCTCCTAACTTTCATATCAGATTCTTTTAAATACTTAAAACACTCCCCAAAATCACAGTGTTTAAAATCTGATATTTACTGTTATGTTAGACTCATTTACAAAAGTACTAATGCCACTGATTTAAATTGGTTTCTTAATTATCTTTATTCTTTTTTTTTTTTTTTTTTTGAAGTACCAGGGCCAGGGATTGAACCTAGGACCTTGTATGTGGGAAGCCAGTGCAATCTTTATTCTTATCTTTTTACTCATTCTTATTCTCATTTTTCCCCTTTTCTGGAGTTACCTTCCTAGAGTTGCAGTAATTTCACTAGATATTATATCCAACACAGTAGCCATAAGCCACACAGATTTAAATTAATCAAAACTTAATAGAATTAAAAACTCAGTTCCTACTAGCTAAATTGTAAGTTCTCAATAGCTACATGTGGGTTGTGGCAACAATATTGGACAGTGCAGATATAGAACACTTCCAGTGTAGACAGTTCTCTTGGACAGAGCTCTTCTATACCTTTCTTAGGTTGTAGCCATCTTATTGGACTAATAAAAAACAAAGCCTGTCTCAGAGGAGCCAGAATTGCAGGTTTTGAGGTGTCAACCTATTAGTTCTTGGTTGAGACACAGGACCCAGTAACACAGTCAAAAGAGAATTCAAACCTGATGCCCCAATTATTGGCCTGAGCTTCTTTTATAATAGAATTTCACTCATTACATCAATGAGATTTATAATCCCTCTCATTTCATGTAAAGTTTAGATTTTTTACATTTGATATGTGTAGCAGTTTGGCATTATTTATGAATTCCAAAAATTGATATTGGATTATGTTTGTGAACTCATCTTTCCCTCTGGGCATATTAGATTATATTGGATTCAGAGGTTTCACTTTTACTTGATTAAATAATGATTAAGGCTTTGATTGGGCCATGCCAGTAGGATGTTGAGTCCCAGTCCCTTGGTGCATGGGGGCTAACAGAGAAACTGTACCACAGAGAAGGGAAATTGGGGTTTTGATCCCGGAGCCCTGGAAAGTAAACACACAGAGAAGCTGCTACATGAGACATGGTGGAGGCCCCAGGAAGAGGGGCAAGCCATTTGCCTGATGGTCTACAACTGGTCTTGTGGAGAGAGCCGAGCAGCTGAGCCTGGAGAGAAATGAGCCCCAGGAAGACAGGAACCCAGGAATCTTGAACTCTTGCAAATGTTGGCAGCCATCTTGCTTCAACACGTGGCAAAAGACTTTGGCAAGGAAATGTAGCAGTTTGATAAAGTTATAAAAATAGATATTGGATTATTTTTATAAATGGTCTGTCTGAAGTTTCACATTTACTTAATTAAATTATGATTAGGGTTTTGACTGGGCCACATCAGTAGTGTTATTGCCAGACATGGCAAAAGAAGAGAGTTGAAGTTTGATGCTAGAGTCTTGAGCTGGAGCCCCAAGAAGTAAGCACGCAGATGAGCTTGGTTGTGAGGAAAGAGAAGCAAGCCCCAGGAAGAAAGGAACCCTGGGCCCAGAGAGAAACAAGCCCCAGGAGGAGAGGAGCCCAAGAAGCCTGAACTCTTGGCAGATGTCAGCAACATGAGGCAATAGACTTTGGTGAGGGAAGTAACTTATGCTTTATGGCCTGTTAACTGTAAGCTTCTATGCCAGATAAATATCCTACATAAAAGCCAGCAGATTTCTGGTATTTTGCATCAGCACCCTTTTGGCTAATACAGTATCCTTCTCAGATATGATACATTCTTTTTTGGGGGAGGAGGGGGGTGAACAAAGGATTGAACCCAGGACCTCATCAGGCGCTCAATCCCTGAGCTACATCTGCTCACATGATACACTCTCCAAGTTTCACAAGTTCAGAATTACCTAATTAATTGACTGTCCTTGTGTTCTGTTGGCCTAGTCTGTTAGGATTAATGAAAATTTAAGTGTGCCTTGTCAGAATCTCATTATGTTCACAAGAACATCTAAATGAAAGATAGCCTGTGCAGTTAATTCTCCTCTTTGGGAGATGTGGCAGTTTGATATTATTGATGAATTCCAAAAAGAAATACTGATTATTTTTGTAAACTAGTCTGTTCCTCTGGGCTAGTGATACCCTTAAATTGTATTGAATTCAAAGATTTCACTTTTACTTGATTAGATTATAATGAGAGGTTTGATTGGGCCACATCAGTAGTACGTCGAGTCCTCGCCCCATTGGTGGGCAGGAACTCACAGAGAAAACGACAAGGCAGAGAGTTTTGATCCTGGAGCCTGGGAAGGAAGCACACAAAGAAGCAGATACATGAGGAAAAAGAGAAAACTCCATTAGACACGGCAGAAGAGAGGCAAGCTGTTCGCCTGGCAGTTTATAGCTGGCCTTGTGGAGAGAGCAGAGCAGCTGAGCCTGGAGAGAAGTGAGCCCGGAGAGGGAGACAAGACTTGTTGCAGCCTGTGGCTGAGATTGGAAGAAGCTGGGACCACATAGCCTCGGGAGGAGGAGGAAGACTGAACCCTCACAGACGTTACCCACCATCTTGCACTAACACATGGCAACAGACTCTGGGTTAGAAAATACCTCTTATAGTACCTTGAGTTAGACTCTTTAGGGCCTTCCACCCCAAATAAATACCCCTTGTAAAAACCAACCAATTTTGGTATTTTGCGTCAGCACCCCTTGGCTGACTAATACAGGAGACTTGACTTATTTAATACTTTAGATTTCACCTTTGTCCTACTGTACTACATGAAACCACTGATGAAGAACAATTGTTGACCCCTTATCTGCCTGGCTATTTTGATTGACCCATGGTTCCCAACAGTCTTTCCTGTTCTAGGTAACTTTCTTATTTTCTCCAGGATTCTTGGCTTGTTCACATATTTTTGTGTTTGTTCTTCCTTGTTTACACAGATTGAAAAATGAAATAGATTTATTTGTTTTATAACCCAACATGAGTTTTAAAAATACATAAATACTTTAAATTAGGGGTCCTTACTTAGGACCCCCTTAAAATTTCAGGGGGTCCATAAGCTTGAATTGAAAAAAATCAACTTATTATCTTTATTTTTATTGACTTCTAACTGAAATCTAGCATTTCCTTCACTTACAAATGTATGCAATAAATAAATTACAGTAGTATTCATTTCACCTGGCTAACAAAAAGGTTAAGAACCCCTGCTTTAAATAGTCAGGGAGAGGATGTAGCTCAAGTGGTTCGATCCCTGGTACCTCCTGAAAACAAACAACAACAATAAAAAAAACAGCTTTCACTGGGGAACAGGTGTAGCTCAGTGGTTGAGTATCTGCTTGTATACAAGGTCCTGGGTTCAATACCTCATACCTCCTAAAAAAACAGCACTTTAAATAGTAATATTCTTCTGCTTTTTTTAAAGCAATGAAAATTAGGAATAACCTATTAGATCCATCCCTTCTTTTGTATTACAACTACTCTTTTGCATTTTATATTGGCTTTTCTCTTTTCAGATTATTATGAATTTATGGGTTTTCCATATATTTAATTTATTCTAAGTAATAAGAATCATAATAATTATTTGTATTCTTTATGTTTAAATTGTCACATTTGTTGAATGGAAGCCTCTTTAAATTCTCTCAATCCAAATATATTTGAAATTGTCCTTGATTATGGCAAATAATAAAATTTTCCAAAATCATTCTAATTTTTCCTGGTTATTTTAGCAGAGAATGGTGCTAAAAAACAAATACTGGGTGCTAGATTGAGATTCTTGATGGATGAAAGTGTTGCTCTTACTGTTTTTATCAGCGAAGGTCATAAGTTCACCCTGATTTTTTTTGAAGTGAATGTGCATTTGCTGCACTCTACTTTGCAATTAATGTGATGTTTCATTTACCACTAAGATGTACTAACACAATTGAACAAAACAAACATAAGTTAAGTCTTAGAAGGTCATTTTTCATCATCCCAAGCTGTATTCATTTGCTAGGCTGCTGGAATGCAATATACCAGAAATAATCTGGCTTTTAAAACAGGGATTTATTAACTTACAAGCTTATAGTTGTGAGACCATGAAAATGTTCAAATCAAGGCTTTATCAGGCAATGTTTTTCTTCCCAAAGACCAGCTGCTGTTGATCCTGAATTCCTGTCATGTCAAGGCACATGGAAACTTCTGCTTGTCCCCCTTCTCTTGTGGGTTTTGTTGCTTCAGCTTCTGGCTTCTTCTGGCTTTCTCTCTGTCTCTCTCCATATTCGTCCCATTTATAAAGAATTCCAGTAAGAGGGTTAAGACCCTCCCCAGGTCCTACCTTACTGAAGTAATCTAATCAAAAGGCCCTTGACTGAAGTAACCTAGTCAAAGGTCCCATCTACAACAGGTTCACACCCACAGGAATGGAGGAGCTCAAAGGACATGATTTTTCTGGGGTCCATAAAAGCCTCAAAGTACCACACTCCATGCACCCTCTGAACCCCAAAAATACATGTTCCTTCTATATGCAAATACATTCACAATATTTCAAAAGAAAGTTAAATCATTTCAGTAACAATATTAAGTACAAAGTGTCATCAAAATTAGTTATAGCTGTGGTCTGTCCTGGGGCATAAATCCCCCCCAGGCTGTGGACCTGTGAAACTTATTGTGGCAGTTTGGGATTATTTTATGAATCCCAAAGAGGGAAAGATCATGTTTGTAAATTAATCTGTCCCTCTGGGTGTGGTACCCTTTGATTGTGTTAAATTCAGCTGAGGGGACTTTGATTAGATTAATTGATAAGATTACTTTAGGGTTTTTGATTGGACTACATCAGTGAGGTATGACCCAGGTTGAATCTCTACCCCTTGCTGGGTCTGATATAAATGGAAACCCAGAGACTCACTCAGACACAGGAAGAGAGAGTTCTCCCTTTTTTGATCCTGCCATGTGACAGAAAGCAGAAGGCTCAAACAGCTGAGGCCATGGGGAAAGATGAACCATTTGCCTGAGAGTTTACAGCTTAGCTTGAAAAGAGAGCAGCACAGCCAAGACTGATATTGGAGACCTGGAAAGAAACAAGCCCTATGCCAGGAGAAAAAGGACTACAGGATTACTTAAGCATGAAGCCATAAGAGGCTGGGCCCATGCTGCTCAAGATAAAAGGATGAACCTGGAGAGGAAGGAGAAAACTGGGCAGAGATTGAAGGCCATCTTGCTTCACCAAGTGGTAACACACCCAGATCAACAGATGCTGACTTTGGTAAGAAAGCATCTCTGATGGTGCTTCTGTTTGGATTTTTCATGGCCTAGGAACTATAAGCTTTTACCTCAAATAAATACCCTTTATAATAAGCAACTCATTTCTGGTACTTTGCATCGGCAGCCCTTTGGCAAATTAAAACACTTATAAAACAAGTTATCTGCTTCCAATATACAAAGGAGATGCAGTCATATGATACACATTCCCATTTCTATAGGAGAAATTGGAAGTAAAACAGGGTTCACAAGTTCCAGCAGTTCCAAAAACCCGCAGGGCTTATGCCATTAGATTTCAAGATCTGAGAGTCATCTATTGAATGATGCTTTGTCCTTGAGGCATGACAGAGTGGCAGCCCCACCCTTTGCAAGTGTTTCCTCAGGAGCCATGTTTTGGCTCGACCTTCAACAAGCATCAGAGTGTCAACCTCTAGGCTCCACCCTCTGAGAACACTGAGATGATGGCCAGACTCTCCCCAACCTCTGGGGCACAGGTTCAACCTCCTCAGAACAAGGTTGGTGGCCAGACCCTCCCCAATCTCTCGGGAAAATGCTGTAACCTCTCTGAAGCTTGGGGCAGTGGCACTCTTCCTGAGAAGAGAAGAAGGCCCACTCCCTTCAAGTACTGGGGAATACTCACCCTTTCCACACAAAAATGGGCTTATTCTCTTGGTGCAAATAGATGTCTTCAGTCTATCTCAGCTTCCATGGTTCTACCTTTGAAGTCAGTCATTCCTTCAGTCTCTCCCTATTCTGTTCCTTTTAGTTCAGGCTACTGTGGTTCTGTTCAAATGGATCTTGCAAAAAAACAGTTTGGTTTTGCATGTAGTACACAGGGGTCCCAACCATTGAAAATAGGACTTTCCACAAATCCTTTCTGGAGTTATCCAGGATACAGGATTGTGTATTTCCAATCCCAACTTGCAATGAAATGGTTCTTTCCACATTTGGTTAAATCTTCACATGGGGCAATATACATTGAGCACTCACTTTTCAGAAGCTCAGAATTTTCCAAACCATCAGTCTTTTTAAGCCCCAGGGTTCAATTCTCAGCTTATCCCTTTCCTCTTATATTCTACTATAAGCTGCAGGAGAAGCCAGGACACACTTTCTACTTTAGTTTGGCAATATCTTCAGCTAAATGCCCAAGCTCGTTATTTTCAGATTCTGTTTTCCATTCAACATAAGCACACAATTTTGCCAAATTCTCTGCCACTCGAAAACAAGAATCACCTTCCTTCCACTTTGTAACGACACATTCATCATTTCTGTCTAAGGACTCATTGGAAGTACCCTTAGTATCCATATTTCTACCAACAGTCTCTTCAAAGCAATCTAGGTCTTTTCTATCAAGCACCTCACAATTCTTCCTGCCTTTTTAAAGGTAAATGCCTTTTACCCAGGTAAAATGCCTTTTTAACATTTTGGGTATTTACAATTGCAGCACCCTATTTTCATGATACCAAAATCAATTTTAGTTAGCTAGGCTGCCAGAATGCAATATACCAGAAATGGTTTGGCTTTTACAATGGGCATTTATTAACTTATGAGTTTACAGTTCTGAAGCCATGAAAATGTCCAAATCAAGTCTTCATCAGGTGATGCTTTTCTCCCCAAAGACCAGCTGCCAGTGATCCTGGACTCCTCTGGTATATGGTAAGGCACATGGCAATATCTGCTGGTCTTCCTTCTCTTCCAGGTTATTTTGTTTCAGTTTCTGACTTCATCTGGCTTTCTCTCTGTCTCTTTCCATATCCATCCCATTTATAAAGAACTCTAGTAAGAGGGTTAAGACCCACACTGGGACCTGCCTTACTGAAGTAATCTAATCAAAAGGCCCTTGACTGAAGTAACCTAATCAAAAGGTCCCATCTACAAGAAGTTCACACCCACAGGAATGGAGCAACTCAAAGGACATGATTTTTCTGGGGTCCATAAAAGCCTCAAAGTACCACAAGGCCATTTTAGAAAGAAAGAGATTTACTTTATCCAGCATTTCTGTTTCCATTATAATAGGCAAGGTAATTTGGACTATCCCTCTTGTTAGAAACAGAAAATACTAACTAAAATATTGTTTTAATTTCTTAAAAGCATCGAAGACCTTCTGTAAATGTTTAGTATCTATGATACATAAAGAGATACTACAATTCAACAATAAAAAGACTATCCGATTAAAAAATGGGCAAAAGACTTGAATGGACATTTGTCCAAAGAAGAAATAAAAATAGTGAAAAAGCATGAAAAAAATGTTCAGCATCACTGGCAATTAGGGAAATGCAAATCAAAACTACAATGAGAGGGGATCATGGGGAAATGGCAATGGGCTAACAGGTAGAGCCGAATGCTTTCAAAAAATAGCAGATAAAGAGTCAAAAACTGTTCAAGGGACCTGCTTTGGGGGTCGGCAGACCAAGACAGTGCTATACAATTCCCAGGAGGGTGAGGGACAGAGAGGCAAAGAAACCCAAATGACAAATATGAGTTACCCAAGGGAGGGTACCCCTCCCCTACCCCCAAGATATTAAGCTGGGGTAGAACACCTGGCTCATTGCAGGCAACTGAAAGAGGAACAGACATCTTCCTCCCTGTCAGCTGTTTCAGGGAGAAGGGAAAGGAGGTTGGGTGCTTTTCTTCAGTGAATTTGGCCAGCAGAGTCTGCTTTGAATCTCTGATCTGGAGATTCAAAACAGGAACACAAGAAAGGAGACTGAAACACCTCTGTGGGAAGGTATGCTGACTAGCACCATCTGCTAGATGGTATGAAAATTGGCTGGACAAAAACTGCTCACACTCTCTGTATCCAACCCCTGGGAGAAAAATCTATGCCCCCTAGTGAGTCCCAGGCCCAATTTTGAAAACTTAACCTGGGCAATTTTAAAGACAGAATAAGGTGATCCAAATATCAAAGAAGAACTGTCAAAGAAAAAAACAATAGACAAGAGAGTAAAATTAGCCATCAGGGTAAATTCACTTACATAATCAGATGCCTAGATGTCAAAAAAACTACAAGTCATACTAGGAAACAGGAAGAGATGGCCCAGCCAAAATAATAAACCAAATATCTGAAGAGATACAGGATTTAATAAAATTTATCAGTGATAATCACACAACTCTCCTAACTCCTTTCAAAGAATTTAAAGAAAATATGACTAAGTAAATAAAGGGTATTAAGAAGACACTGGGAGAGTATAAAGAACAATTTGAAAGACTGCAAAGAAAAGTAACAGACCTCATGGGAATGAAAGACACAATGGATGAGATTAAAAAATACAAGAGGCACGTAAGAAAAGATTTGAATTGCTTGAAGACAGAATTAGTGATTTCAAAGGCAGAACATCTGAACTGGAAAGGACAGAAGAACAAAAAGAGAAAAGAATGGAAAAAATGGAACATAGTCTCAGGGAATTGAATGACAATATGAAACGCACAAACATTCACATTATTGGTGTCCCAGAAGGAGAAGAGAATGCAAAAGGGGCAGAAATAATATTTGAGGAAATAATGGCCAAAAATATCCCAACCCTTATGAAAGACATAAATATCAATATCCAAGAAGGACAATGCACCCCAAACAGAATAAATCAGAATAGACCTAGACTGAGACACATACTATTCAGAATGACACATATCAGAGATAAGAAGAGGATTCTAAAAGCAGCAACAGAAAATTAAAGCATCTCATACAAGAGAAAATTGGTAAGATTAAGTGCTGACTGCTCATCAGAAACCATGGAGAAGAGAAGAAATGGTATGATGTATTTAAGTTACTGAAAGAAAAAAAACTGCCAGTGAAGAATTCTGTATCCAGCAAAGCTGTCCTTCAAAAACAAGGATGAGTTCAAAGTCTTCAAAGACCCACCAAAACTGATAGAATATGTTACCAAAAAACCAGATTAGCAAGAGATACTAAAGGAAGTGCTGCAGCCTAAAAGGAAAAAGCAAGGGCAAGACATTTGGAGAATAGTTTAGAAATGAAGATTATTAGGAAGGGTAAACTAAAGGACAAGAAGACAGACAGTAGAATGATATGACAACAGAGAGCCAAAAGACAAAATGGATGAAGTAAATAAAGCCTTTATAGTAATATTACTGAATGTTAATGGATTGAACTCCCCAATCTAAAGACACAGACTGATAGAATGGATAAAAAAATATATGAGCCATCTATTATGTTGTCTGCAAGAGTCCCACTTCTGATGTAAGGACACAACCAGGTTAAAAGTGAAAGATTGGAAAAAGGTATTCCATGCAAATAGTAACCGAAAAAGAGCTGGAGTAAACCAAATAAATGTAAAATAAAAGCATTGTAGTATATGAACAATAATTACTCAGTGCAACTGGAAAATTATTCCTGTGATTAGTATTCTGTAATTTTTTAATACAAAATAAACACTTGCTTTTAATTGACAAGAACTGGAGAAGAGATATATTTTTGGATACTTTATTATTCTTTAACCCTTTCTTATTCATACTCTTTACTTAAAATAAACTATCTGGATCAATAATGATTTAGCATGACTACTGTTGAACAAGATTTTGAGATATTCTGCCTCATAAAATTGAGTTGGCAAATTATTATCCACTGTAATTCATTCCAATAAGATGTGAAGAATTCCCAAATGGAATTTGATTATCTAGAAACCATTATGACCTAAATGGAAATTAAATAACTAAACCAATAATTTCTTTCTTTCTTAGAGATTATTATGTCCAATAGTTAGAGCTGTAATATAAAAATTAGAATTATGTTATAATTTATTTCTATTATATTTGAATTGTTATTTACATTTATAAATGTTTATTGCTATGCTATCTATTTTTTATAATTGATTATATTAAATATAACCTGGCCTTGCATTCCCTTTTAAAATTTTTAATTTCTTTCAATCTATTTTTCTATTTATTTTATAATTTTACAATAAAGGACTTTTTAATAACTAAAAAAAGGCATTGATTATACATTTAGGATAGAGCATATGGTATGTGAATATACCTCAATAAAATTGCTTAAAAAATAATTGTGCAATAGCCAGAAATAGCAGCTATGTGCAGCAGAGGAAACAGAGATTGAGAGGGGAGAAATTTTCTTGTTTGATTGTCTTTTTTATTTGTTTATCATTATTATTGAAATAATGAAACTGCTTTAATAATGATTGAAGTAATGAATACACAACTACATGATTATACCAAATACCCTTGATTGTACACTTTGGATAATATGTACCAATAAAATTGATTGGTTTAAAAAAAAGGTTAAAAAAAAACTACAATGAGATATCATTTCACACCTATTAGAATGGCCACTATTAAAAAGTCAGAAGACTACAAGTGTTGGAGAGGAAATGGAGAGATAGGAATGGTTATTCACTGTTCATGGAAATGTAGAATGGCACAGCCACTGTGGAGGACTGTTTGGCAGTTACTAAGGAAGTTGAATATAGACTCCATGTGACCCAGCAATACCACTGCTGGATAGATACCCAGAAGAACTGAGAGCAGAGACACAAACAGACATCACACCAATGTTCATAATGGCGTTATTCACAATTACCAAAAGATGGAAACAACCCAGGTGTCCATCAACCAATGAATGGATAAACAAACTGCGGTATATTCATGTGATGGAATATTATGCAGCTATAAGAAGAAATGAAGTTGTAAAGCATATGACAACATGGATGAACCTGGAGCACATTATGTTGAGTGAAGATACAAAAGGTCAAATACAATCTGAGTGCACTGTTATGAACTAAATATATTGTTTAAATTCATGGAATTAATAGTTAGAATATAAGTCACCAGAAAATAGAATGAGAATAGAGAATGGAAAGCTGAGGGTTAGTCTGTGCAGAACTGATTTTTTAAAAAGTTGTTTGTTGGGAAACGGACTTTGGCCCAGTGGTTAGGGCGTCCGTCTACCACATGGGAGGTCCGCGGTTCAAGCCCCGGGCCTCCTTGACCCGTGTGGAGCTGGCCATGCGCAGTGCTGATGCGCGCAAGGAGTGCCGCGCCACGCAGGGTGTCCCCAGCGTAGGGGAGCCCCACGCGCAAGGAGTGCACCCATAAGGAGAGCCGCCCAGCGCGAAGGAGGGAGCAGCCTGCCCAGGAATGGCGCCGCCCACACTTCCCGTGCCGCTGACGACAACAGAAGCGGACAAAGAAACAAGAAACAAGACGCAGCAAAAAGACACAGAAAACAGACAACCGGGGGAGGGGAGGGGAATTAAATAAATAAAAAAATAAATCTTTAAAAAAAAAAAAAAAAAAGTTGTTTGTAGGGAGCAAATGTGGCTCAAGCAGTTAAGCCCCTGCTTCCCACATGGGAGATCCCAGGTTCAGTTCCTCGTGCCTCCTAGGAAAAAAAGAAAAGCCAACAACAAGCAAACAAAAGAAAGCAAGCAACTCAGGGGAGCCAATGTGGCTCGGTGGTTGAGCACTGGCTTCCCGCATACGAGGCCTGGTTTCAATCCCTGGTCCTGGTACCTCAAAAAAAAAAAAAAAAAGTGTTTGTAAATCCTTGGAAAGAAATAGAAATGGTGAAAGCACATCATAGTGTTTGTAACAAGCAGAACTATTATATGGGTATGACAATGGTTAAGAGGAAAAGTCTAAGGTCATGTATAACTAGAAGGAAAGCTAAAAAATGTTAACATGGGACTATATAACGTAGTGAAACCTCATGTCAAATATGAATATGGGTGATATTGCATATATAAGACCATTTTTACAAAACATAAAACAAATAAACTAGAGAGAAGGAAACAGAGTAGCAGCTCTGTATGGGGCAGGAGAAGCATAGAGAGACTGAGAGGCAATGAGTTTTCTTTGTTTGGTTTTTTGTTTGTTATTATTATTGGAATAATGAAAGGCCTAAAAATGATTGAAGTGAAAAATGCACAACTATGTGATTATACCAATTACTATTGCTTGTATGCTTTGGATGGATTATACTTTATTAATATGTATCAATAAAACTGATTTGTAAAAAATAAAAATAAAAGAATAAACCCTCTTTTTCTTAAGTTAAAAAAAATGCATTGAAGACCTAATGAGAAAAGTAAATAAGTGCCGGGCCAAAACTAAAAGAAAAGCAGAAATTCAAAAAAATAAGTGAACACTGAAGCTACTGTTGCTCAATAACTTTTTCAAATTCTGGCAAATTTGAACTTTAGTTTTAAGCTTTGTGAACAGGAGGTCAGAATAAAAGCCCACCAGTATGCCCACACTAAAGGAAATCCTACAGATTGTATTGCCTAATAGGCACCTACTACCTGCCTGGCAGGGCTCCCAAAGGGCTACTACTTCAAGGTAAGGATGAACTAAAATCAAAATGCTTTCATGTACTGGCTGCCCTAATACATCAACTAAGTGATCCAATAAAAAATAAACCATAATTTTTATTAAATTGGTCCCAGACTGATAGCGACCCTAGATACTTGAAAAGAGACACAGGGAAGTGGACTTGGCCCAATGGATAGGGCATCCATCTACCACATGGGAGGTCTACGGTTCAAACCCCGGGCCTCCTTGACCTGTGTGGAGCTGGCCCATGCGCAGTGCTGATGCACGCAAGGAGTGCTGTGCCACGCAGGGGTGTCCCCCGCGTAGGGGAGCCCCACGCGCAAGGAGTGCGCCCCATAAGGAGAGCCACGCAGTGTGTGCAGCCTGCCCAGGAATGGCACCGCACACACGGAGAGCCAATGCAGCAAGATGACACAACAAAAAGAAACACAGATTCCCATGCCGCTGACAACAACAGAAGCGGACAAAAAGAACATGCAGCCAATGGACACAGAGAACAGACAACTGGCGGGGGAGGGGAAGAGAAATAAATAAAATAAATCTTTCCAAAAAAAAAGAGAGACAGAAATCTTTAGGAGAAAGATATCTTCATCTTGGGTCAGCAAACTGCAGCCCACAAGACAAATTTAACCCATGGCCTGCTTTTGTTAGACCCATGAGCTAAAAATAGTTTGTACATTTTTAAGGAGATGTCAGAGGACGGAAGAGAAGGAGGAGCAGGGGGAGGAGTAGGGGAGGGGTGGGAGAGGAGAGTGGGGAGAAGAGGAGGAGGAGGAAGGAGGAGAAACAGCCACAGCAGCCACAAAGGGAGGAGAAAGAGAAGAAGTGACAGATACTGCATGTGACCTGGAAACCCATAACTTTTTATTGTATGGTCCTTTACAGGAAGTTTGTCAACCCCTGTCCAGGCCTTTACCTTAGAACATTCAGCAGCACATGTTTATAGATAAATAAGAAGTTGAAAAAAATCAAAGTGCCATGAGTAAAATCAGCAGACCCCATGACAACAGAAAAGACCAAAAAGACCTCTGGAATTTAATAGTAAGCACTGATAACTGTGCTTACTATTGAAAACAAATAAAAGACAGGGTTTATAAGATATAGATGGGGAAGGAAACTATAAAGAGTGGTTTAAAAGGTTTGAAAAAAAATCAAATAAAACTTTTGAAAAGTAAAATATAAAATAACAAAAATTAACACCTCAAAAAATGGGTTTAGACACATTGAGATTTGTTGAAATGGGAATTAGTGAGTTAGAAGATAAGTAAGAAAAAAGTATCCAGACTGCAACATTGGGAGAAAAACAGGTGGAATATACATAAAATAGGTTAAAAGACACAGAGTGCAAAGTGAAAAGGTCCATTGTTTAATGTTTCCTGTTCCAGAAAGAGAAGGAAGAGAGAAAATGGGTAAGAGAAATATTTCAAGAGGCAATGACTGATACTTTTCCAGAACTGATTAATAAACATCAATCCACAGATTCAAGAGGCCAAGCATATCTTAAGAAGGATAAATAAAAGTAGATGTACAACATGGCACATCATAATGAAACTGCCAAACACCAAGGACAAAAAAAATCTTAAAAGTAACCAGAGGAAAAAAATGTATTACATATAAAAGATCCTCAAATAGACTGATAGCTGATTTCTGAACAGCAACAATAAAAACCAGAAGACAATGAACTGATGTTATTAATGGCTTGAAAAATAATTACCAAACTAAAATTATACAGCCAACTAAAATTCCTTTTAAAAATTAGGACAAAATAAAGACATTTTGAAATATTCCAAAACCAAATGAATTTTTCACCAGTGAACTCACACTAAGGGAAATTTTATATGTTGAACTACAAGAAGAAGAAACATGATCCCAGTTTAATAATCTGAGACACAAGGAGTGATGAAACTGACCATTCCAAGTATCAGAGAAAATGTGGCGCAAATGGAACTCTCATACATTGTTAGTAGGAATGTAAAATGATGCAGCTACATTAGAAAGCAGTTTTCCACTTTATTATAAAGTTAAATATATACTTACCATAGAACCCAGTGATTCCACTCCTAATTTTTTTACCCAAGAGAATTGCAAACATATGTCCACACATATTTGTAACTAAATGCTGTAGTAGTTTAGTAGGAATAGCCAGAAACCAAAACAACCCAACCCAACCCAAATGTCCATATTCTGGAGAATGTATAAACAAACTGTGGAACATACATACAATGAGATACAACTCAGCAATAAAAACCAAGAAATTACTGATACATGTGGCAACACAAATGTTCCTTTAAAATGTTACACTGAGCAAAAGAAGACAAACACAAAAAAGTATATACTGTTCTATTACTTTTAGGTGAAGTTCTAGAAAAGGCAAAATTAACTGATAGGAATAGAAAGCATATCAGTGGCTGCCTGAAGCCAAGGTAGAAGGAGGTTGACTGCAAAGGACAAGAAGGATATTTGGAAGTGATGGAAATGTTCTATATCTTAATTGGGTGGTGGTTTCATTGGTATAAACATTTCTCAAAACCCGTCAAACTGTACACTTAAAATTGTGCATTTTATTGTATGTAAGTTATATAGCAATGAACTTTTTGAAAAAGAAATAACATTTACAATAGCATCAAAAACATCATATGTCAATAACAAATTGAACAAATATGTGCAAGGTATCCACAGTGAAAACTACAAATGAGACAAATGAAAGATGAATTTAAAATGATAGGAGAGATTAGATATGGCCACAGATTCTTTACAGCAACTCCCATCGCTCCTTGATCTAGGTAGGCTTTGTGGTTTTCTTTGATTAAATAGAATGTGGTAGAAATGATATGTGTGCGTTTCAGATCCTAGGACTCAATAAGTCAGCTTTGGCCTCTTGGAACACTACTCTGAGAGTTCACGTTAAAAAACTGTGCTGGCCTACTAAAGGGAACGAGGCCATGGGGAGGTGAACCAGGGCGCCCCAGCTGACTGCCTGTGAAAGGTGCGAATGAGGCCACCCTGGATCTTCCAGCCCAGACAGTTCCCAGCAGAGGACTTGTCTAACTCCACAGAATAGACTGAAATAATAAATCGTTATTGTTTTAAACAACTAAGTTTTAGGATGGTTTGTTAAACAGAAATAGATAACTGACATGAGTACTATACTATGTGCGTGAACTGAAAACTAGATATTTAAAGATCTGTTATAACGAAAATAATTGTGACAGATTGAATCATGACCCCCACAAAAGGCATACTCAGATCCCTTCCCCTGGTGCCATGGGTGTCAACCCAATTGTAAATAGGACCATTGCTGATGTTATTAGTTAAGATGTGCCCAAACGGATTGATGGTGGGCCTTAACCCAATATAGCTGAAGTCCTTATAAGCAAAGGAAATTGGACATAGAAAGAAGAAGCCACGGGGAGTACCCAGAAGCTGGAAGTTAACAGAACCCTGAGGAGAAAGAAGACACTGCCTTGTACATTGCCATGTGACAGAAGAGCCAAGGGAACCCGAGACAGCCAGGCAGCCAGAAAATACTGAGTCCAAGAGGAAGCAAGCCTTTTTAGCTTCCAAAATCAACCCATTGACTAGTAGGTGTTTTAGCAGCTAAGAAACTAATACACTCATCTACAAACTCAATGAAATCCCAATAAAAATAATAACGGATTAATTTTGTGACAAACTGATTCTAGTAATTATTTGGAAATTTAAGGAACAAAAATGGCAATGGCATTCCTGAAGAACAAGGTACGAGAATTTGCTCTACATAATATCAGGATAAATACCTTCGGGTATATTCAAACAATGGAACATTACATAATAATGAAACATGAACAAACTATAGCTACCTACAACAAGCTAGATAATTTCAGAAACATTATGTTAAGGGAAAGAAGTTATGCCCCAAAGAATACATTCTTTTCTCCACATATTTAAGCTTTACAAATAGGCAAAAATAACTTTAGGATTTAAGGCTGTAAGTATGGCTGGTAAAGTTCTAAAGAAAAAGCAAAGACAAAATTACCATAAAATTTAGGATAATTATAACGTTTGGTAGAAGGAAAGGAGAAGTAATTGGCAAGAGGGCATGAGGTATAGTGGGGGACTTCTGGGAGAGGCTAGCAATGTTTCACTTTTTTTCACCACAGTATTGGTTACACAAATGTTTACTTTGTGATAAATCATTGAGTTCTGCATGTGTGATATATTTCGTAATAAATAAATTTAAGGAGAGAAAAATAATTCTATCAGACTTTCCCCAAAAACTCTGAATAATAGAATATAAGAGAGCAATGCCTTCAGAATTCTTAAAGAAAATTATTTTCAACATAGATTGCTTTGCCCAGACAAGCTATTTATCAGATGTATGGGTAGTATAAAAATACATTCAGATATAAATGGACCAAAAATATTCATCTTCCACAGAACTTTTCTAAGGAATTTTGTTGAAGTCAGGCTTCAGCAACACAAGGAACAAACCAATAAAGAAGAATCAACAGTTTTAAGAAATCAAAGATAAGAGGGGGAAGCAGACTTGGCCCAATGGATAGGGCATCTGCCTACCACATGGGAGATCCACGGTTCAAACTCTGGGCCTCCTTGACCCGTGTGGAGCCACGCTCAGTACTGATGAGCAGCAAGGAGTGCTATGCCACGCAGGGGTGTCCCCCGCATAGGGGAGCCCCACACACAAGGAGTGCACCCTGTAAGGAAAGCCACCCAGCCCAAAAGAAAGTGCAGCCTGCCCAAGAATGGCACCGCACACACGGAGAGCTGACACAACGAAAAGAAACACAGATTCCCGGTGCCACTGATAAGGATAGAAGTAGTCACAAGAGAACACACAGTGAATGGACACAGAGAACAAAAAACTTGGGGGGGGGGTAAGGGGAGAGAGATAAATAAATAAATCTTAAAAAAAAAAAAAGATAAGAGGGGTGACGTTACCAAAATGGGGGAGTGAGACACTTCAGAGTTGTGTCCCTCAATGGAAGTTTTAAACAATAAGCAAAAATTAGTAGAACCATCTTTCCCAGAGCTCAGGAAAACAATGAAAGGATAGTAGTAACTGGGCAAGTGCCAAATAAAGAAAAGAGAAACTGAAAAACCATAAGAAAACCTCATTGCCCTCTTGCTAGCTTGTTGCAAATGCAACTTGCACTCCCAGTGCAAAGTTCCTGGTCCCAGTTATGGAGGGAGCAGAATAAACCTTGTGCACACACTAGGGTGCAGGTATATCAGTGTAAATTTGTCTGGTGGCAGCCTGAAAATCTCAACTAGGATAATTGTTGTAGGTTTACCATCCCAAAACTTGCCCTATGAATAGGAGTAGCTCACAGGGCAGCTTGAATGCAGTAGGAGAATGGTCAAATTGCAACTGGCTAAGGCAAAGAATGTGAGGTCTGGAACATACAGTGCGGAACCTACAAGAGGAGAAACTATTATTTCTTAGGGAAAAAGGGCATTCAGGTCCCTGTAAATGGGGGGATTTCTATGGTCATGAGCTTAGGTCCAGAACAAGACTCACACTCAGAAAAGACTAGAGAGGACCTATGCTGTCATATAGGGGCGTTCTTTAGACTCATTTAGATTCCTCTGAAGGAGAGCACTCACAAACTAATCTGATAGATTAGGAGAGGTTTTCTTTTTTCTTCTTTCTTTTTTTTATTTATTTATTTTATTTATTTATTTTTTTATTAAAATTTTTTATTTATTTTTAAAAATTACATTCAAAAAATATGAGGTCCCAATCAACCCTACCGCCCCCATCCCCCACTCCCCCCACAGCAACACTCTCTCCCATCATCGTGACACATCCATTGCACCCAGTAAGTACATCTCTGAACATCACTGCACCCCGTAGTCAATGGTCCACATCATAGCCCACACTCTCCCACGTTCCATCCAGTGGGCCCTGGGGGGATCTACAATGTCCCGTAATTGTCCGTGAAGCACCACCCAGGACAACTCCACATCCCGAAAACGCTTCCACATCTCATCTCTTCCTCCCATTCCCCAAACCCAGCAGCCACCATGGCTACCCTTCCCACACCCATTCCACATTTTCTCTGTGGACATTGGATTGGTTGTGTCCATTGCACATCTATGTCAAGTGGGGGCTTAGACTCCACATGGATACTGGATGCACTCCTCCTGCTTTCAGTTGTAGACACTCTAGGCTCCATGGTGTGGTGGTTGACCTTCTTCAACTTGATGTTAGCTGAGTGGGGTAAGTCCAATAAATCAAAGTGTAGGAGCTGAAATCTGTTGAGGATCTGGGCCTGGGTGTCTTATTATCAGTCCAGAGATTCAAATCCCTTAAATATATCTTAAACCCCAGCACCAACTACAATTCCAATAAAGTAGCATGCAAGTCTTGTGAGAAGAGATCCCCTCTGAGTCCAATTCCATCATGCAGAAACACCAGCTCCAAAGAAGGGCCATCTGCCATGGCAGTGAACCCCATCTGCCATGACCATAGAACCCATGGGTCTCTTTATCCCTCAAAAGTACCAATACCTGGGGTTGTATCTACTTTATCTGTCTCTTAGTCTTCTTTTCTTTTTCCTTTTTTTTTTTTTTTTTTTGTTGTTGTTGTTAGCTCCTGACATTCGGGAAATCTGTGTAATAACTCTAGCTGGATACAAGCTTAAGGAAGAGTCAATTCAGTTACTGAATTCCACATATAACACATTAAAGAATTAAAATGTCCAGTGTGCAGAAAGAGATTACAAGACATTCAAAGAAAGGGAAAATAATGGTCCATGCAAAGGAGCAAGAAAATGCATTGGGGGGCTTTTAATGGAGTTTTGATGTTGGAGTTTGATGCTGAAGCTGGAGCCCCAGGGAGAGAGACAGAGCCGTTCACCTGATAGTCTTCAGCTGACCTTGTGGAGAAAACAGGAGCTGAGCCCAGAGGAACCCAGGAAGCCTGAACCCTGGAAGATGTCGGCAGCCATGGTGCTCCAACATGTGGAATTGATCTCCTCACCTGGGCTCACTCCTTGTCCTTTCAGATCATTTGAATGGTAGAAACATGAGATTTCAAGCCCCTGAAATAAAAGATAAAATTTAAAAATTGCATATATGTGTGTATGTGTAGAGAGATACACAGTTTTTGGGGAAAAAAATCAATGGATTGTATGGACACTTTCCCCAATACCAACATGACTGTACACATGGATTTTTCACGGGATTTTGGAGGTCTCCCATATAAGAGAAGGATTCCTGACACAGAGCTGAGAAAAGCAGGAGAGGCTGCAACGTCAGCTTAATCTCGACGTGGCTTCTGAGCCGTCTGGAGGAACATCAGTGTGGACAGTGTCCTCTCCGGAGTCCAGACCCTCGGCCTGGCTGAATTCCTGGGGCTGCTAGCTGCGGGGCTCCGTCGTCACGCCGGCCGCCTTATCTCGTCTCTCTGCGCATGGAGCAATCCTCTGATCCTCACTTGGTTTCCCAGGCGGGCTTGCTTGCAGGGAGCGGAGAGGCTGATCGCGCTGGCCCCTGGACGGCCTCTTTAGAAGATGCTCATCAACGGGAGGCGGCTCCGCGCACGTGTCGGAGGCGAGCGCGCGCCGGCGTTTGCGGGCCAGAGTCCAGGGCCCGTCCGAGGAGCAGGGGGACCGGGCCCCTCCCGGGCCAAGGGGCAGCCAGCGGCCCCCTGAGGGCCCTCCAGCTCCGAAGGTGCCCGCCCTCTCTTGCTGATGGAAGAGGAGACAGAACGCCTCCGTGAGGCCGGAGCCCGGAGCCCGGCCGGAGCAGGTGAGGGCTCGATGGTTTGAATTGCCGACCCCTCCCTGCTGCGCTTGGAGAGTTTATAGTATTCCTGAGACACTGGACTATCTAAAGGAAGCTGGAGAATAAAATGATACAGTACCAGGTTAGGAAAATAATAAAGGAATGGACAGAACTGGTAAATAGTTGAAGTGACAAAGAGCTGACGGAATTTTCTGGAAATTATGAAAAAATATAAGGAAGCGGAGGTAACGGCAGAAAAGCAGCCCGTGCCTGCTGGAGCTTGCATTCTGGGGCGGAAGGTAGAGGAGGAAAAAGGCCACCTGCCGTTGTGAAGAGGCCTGTGCAGGCAACCAGCGTGGCAGGAGAACTGGCTTTATGTTTTCCTTTTTATTACGGAATGTTTCAGACATACCAGAAGTTGATGGACGTCTAATAAACACTCACATGGCGCCAGCGGTCATCAGCACGTGGTGGATCTTGTATCCTTCACGTCCCTGCTCCCTCCCCTATCCTGATTACTCCGAAGCAAATCCAGGAAGACATTATGTCATGTCATCCATACATGTTTTGGTCTGTATTTCCCTAAACACAGCCACAAAACCGTTACAAACACCTAAAGACAAATTAGTTATTCATTTCCTATCTAGAAAGTGATGGAATCTACTTTTGATAAAGTAATCCAAGAAGGTATCATTAGATATGAGACCATAAGTAACATTTTCCAAATTGTCTGTGGTCAAGAATTAATTTTTCTGTTTTTAAATTTCCAATCTGCTGTGGATGGGTAATTTTGTGAAATATAATAAAAATAAATTACCTGAAAAAAAAAAAAAAAGAAAAGAAAATGCATTGGAAACCATTAAAAAGGAAGACCAAATGTTGAACATATAAGACAAAGTCTTTTTTTTTTTTTTTTTTTAAAGATTTATTTATTTATTTAAGTTCTCCCCCTCCCCTGGTTGTCTGTTCTTGGTGTCTATTTGCTGCATCTTGTTTCTTTGTCCGCTTCTGTTGTCGTCAGCGGCACGGGAAGTGTGGGCGGCGCCATTCCTGGGCAGGCTGCTCTTTCTTTTCACGCTGGGCGGCTCTCCTCACGGGCGCACTCCTTGCGCGTGGGGCTCCCCCACACGGGGGACACCCTTGCGTGGCACGGCACTCCTTGCTCGCATCAGCGCTGCGCATGGCCAGCTCCACACGGGTCAAGGAGGCCTGGGGTTTGAACCGCAGACCTCCCATATGGTAGACGGACACCCTAACCACTGGGCCAAAGTCCGTTTCCCTGACAAAGTCTTTTTTAAATTGTCTTAAGTATGCTCAAAGAGACAAAAGAAAACACAAACAAAGGACTAAACAAAATCAGGAAAATAATAAATGAACAAAAAGAAAGTATCCAAAGAGGTAGAAATGATAAAAAGGATCCAAACAGAAATATTGGGGCTGAAGACCATAGTAAAATTGAAGTTAAAATTTACCTACAGGAGTTCAACAACAGATTGTAGCTGACAGAAGAAAGAATCAGTGAATTTGAAGATAAGACAATTATTCAGCCTGAGAAGCAGAAAGAAAAAAAAGAAGGAAAGAAAGTAAATAGAGCCTAAGAGACATGTAGGACAGCATCAAGCATTCTAATGTATGCATTATGATAGTCCCAGAAAGAAAAGACAGAGGGAAGGTGCATGAAAGAATATTAAAAGAAATAATGGCTATAAATTTCCCAAATTTAACAAAAGACATGAATATACACATCCAAAACTCTCAATGAACTCCAAACAGTAAAAATAAAAAGAAACATTTTAATCAAACAGCCAAATGTGAAGATAAAGAAACCTGAAAGCCTTAGGAGAGAAGCAATACATAATGCACAAGGGAGCCCCCATAAGATTAGGTGTTGATTTCTCATCAGAAACCATAGAGGCAAGAAGGAAGTGAGATGGTATGTATAAAGTGCTGAAAGGGAAATTTTTCCACCAAAAAATTATATATTCAGCAAAACTGTCTTTCAAAAGTATGGAAGAGATTAAGATCATCCCAGATGAACAAAAGCTGAAAGAGTTCATCATTACTAGGCCAGTCCTATAATAAATGGTAAACAGAGTTTTTCAGACTGAAAGTAAAAGGATATTAGGCAATAGCTCAAATCTGTATGAAGAAATAAAGATCTATAGGAAAGGTAATGTGATGGCTTAAAACCGTATGTTCCCGGGAAAAGCATATTCTTAAATTTAATCTATTTCTGTGGGTGTGGCCCTATGGTAAGTAGGGCCTTTTGATGAGGCTACTTGAGTTTAGGTGTGACCCACCTCATTCAGAACAGTTCTTAATCCTATTAATGAAGTTCTTTATAAGAGAATGAAATTCAGACAAAAAGAAAGAAAGCCACAGAAGCAAGAAGCTGAAATTGGCAGTGGACTTGGTCCAGTGGTTAGGGCATCTGTCTACCACATGGGAGTTCCACGGTTCAATCCTGGACCTCCTTGACCCTTGTGGAGCTGGCCCACGTGCAGTGCTGATGCCACGCAGGGGTGTCCCCTGCGTAGGGGAGCCCCACGCGCAAGGAGTGCGCCCCGTAAGGAGAGCTGCCCAGCGTAAAAGAAAGTGCAGCTTGCCCAGGAATGGCACCGCCCACACGGAGAGCTGACACAACAAGATGATGCAACCAAAAGAAACACTGATTCCCGTGCTGCTGACAACAACAGAAGCAGACAAAGAAGACGCAGCAAATAAACACAGAGAACAGACAATCGGGGTCGGGGTGGGGGGTGGAGGTGCGGGGAGGAAGGGGAGAGAAATAAATAAATCTTAAAAAAAAAAAAAAAAGAAGATGAAATTAATGAATTCTAGAAAGGAAGGGAGAGATCAGCAGACACTGCCATGTGTCTTCCCACGTGGCAGAGGAGCCAAGGATCACTGACAGCCAGTATTCAGAAAGAAAGCATTATCTTGATGGTGCCTTGATTTGGACATTTTCTCATCCTCAAAACTGTAAGCTAATAAATTATCATTGTTTAAGCCAATCGATTTCATGGTATTTGCTGGAAGAGCCTATGAAACTTAAACAGGTCACTACATAGGTAAATATAAATGTGAATACCATTGTATTTTTGGTTTTTAATGCCACTTTTTATTTCTTAAAATATCTAAAATACTAAAAAGTAGTGATAAGTCTATGGTTTTGAATATACAATATATAAGGACATAATTTGTTATTGGAAAAACATAAAAGTGGAGGATTCAGGTGCATAGGAATATAGTTTTGTATGCTATTGTTAAGTTGGTAATAAATCAAACAAGATTGTTATAGATTAAGTTGTTAAATTCAAACTCCATAGTAACCTCAAAGAAAATATCAGAAAAATGAGCACATAAGGAAATGAAAAGGGATTCTAAAGGATTCACTATAAAAGAGAAACTAAATACAAAAAGGGGTAGGAATGAGGAACTGAAAGACAAAAGAAAGTGGATTTACAACAGTTAAGACTTAAAAAACCAAATAACAAAATGACAAAAGCCCTGCCTTATTAATAGTTAGTTTAAATATAAATGGGTTAAATTCTCCAGTCAAAAGGCAGAGAATGACAGAATGGATAAAAAAAATATGACCCAACTTCATGCTGTTTACAAGAGACTCACCACACATTCAGACAGAAGTAGGTTTAAAGTGAAAGATAGGAGAAGCAGATGTAGCTCAACTGTTTGAGCTTCCATCTACCATATAGGAGGACCCAGGTTTGATCCCTGGGGCTTCCTGGTAAAGGTGTGCCTGTGTGGCAAGCCAGACCTGTGTGGCGAGCCCCTGCCCATGCTGTGAATTGCACAGTGAACCAGTGCCCACATGGCAAACTGCACTGCAAGCTAATGCCCATGTGGTGAGCCAAGTGCCTGTGCAGTGAGCCAAGTCCATGCGGTGAGCCACACAGCAAGATGATGATGCAACAAAAAAAGAGAGACAAAGGGAGAGTCAAGGTAAGACACAACAGAAACCAGGATCCGAAGTGGCACAAGTGACAGGAAACCTCTCTCCACATCGGAGGCCCCCAGGATCAAATCTTGGTGAATCCTAGAGGAGAAAATGAGAAGAAAAGACAAAAAGAGAAATAGACAGAAGATCACACAGCAAATAGACACAGACAGCAAAAACAACAGGGTGGGGGGGGGGAGGGGCGAGAAAAAAAGTTAAAGAACTTTAAAAAAATAAAGTGAAAGAAAGGAGAACATATTCCCTGCAAATAGTAACCAAAAGGGGGTGGGGGTAGCAAAATTACTATTATACAAAATAGGCTTTAAGTCAAAAACTGTTACAAAAGACAAATAAATGATACCACATAGTGATAAAAGGGTCAGTTCAACAAGAAAATAAAGCAATTATAAATATAAATGCACCTAATACAGCCTCAAAATATATGAAGCAAATAATGACAGATTTGAAGGGAGAAATAGACAGTTCTACATTAATAATATGAGTCTTTCAATAATGGATAGACCATCTAGACAAGATCAATAAGGAAATAGAGGACTTGAACAATACTATAAACCAGCTAGCCTAATAGACATATTTGGAACACTTCATTTAACAACAAAAGAATACACATTTTTCTCAAGTGCACAGAGATCATTCTCTAGGATAGACCATATGTTAGGCCACAAAACGAGTCAATAAATTTTTTAAAATTGAAATTGTACAAAGAATCTTCTCTGACCACAGTGGAATGAAGCTAGAAATTAGTAACAGAGGAAGAACTGGAAAACTTACAAATATGTGGAAATTAAATACACTCTTTAAAAACAGAATAAAAAAAGAAATCATAAGGGGAATTAGGAAACATCTAGAAACAAATGAAGAGGAAAATATGACATACTAAACTTAAGCCCTGACTTAAGTCAGGGCTCAGAGAGAAATTTATACCTCTAGATGTGCGCATTAAAAAAGAAGAAAAATCTAAAATCAGTAAAATAATCTCACACCTATAGTAACTAGACAAAGAAGATTGAACTAAACCCAAAGCAATCAGAAGGAAAAGTAACATTAAAGATTTGAGTGGAAATAAATGAAAAAGAGCATATAAAAACAGAGTCAAGAAGCGGATTTGGCTCAACTGATAGAGCACCCGCCTACCACATAGGAGGTTCAGGGTTTCAAACCAGGGCCTCCTGATCTGTGTGATCTGGCCCATGTGCAGTGCTGATGCGCACAAGGAGTGCCGTGGCATGCAGGAGTGTCCGCCATGTAGGGGAGCCTCACGTGCAAGGAGCATGCCCTGTAAGGAGAGCTGCCCCACACAAAAAAAGTGCAAGCTGCCCAGGAGTGGTACCACACACATGGAGAGCTGATGCAGCAAGATTACACAACAAAGAGAGACAGATTCCCGGTGCCACTGACAAGAATACAAGTGGACACAGAAGAACACACAGCAAATGGACACAGAGAACAGACAATTGGGGGGGTGGGGGGGAAGGGGAGAGAAATAAATATTATTGATCCCACATAAATAAAAAGATTATAAGAGAATATTACGAACAATTTTATGCCAACAAATTAGATAATCAAGACAAAATGGACAATTTCCTAGAAATACATAAATTACCTGAAGTGATGCAAAAAAAATATATATAAAATCTCAACAGACCAGTAGCAGGAAAAGAGATTGAATCATTAATCGAAAACCTCCCAACAAAGAAGAGTCTAGGATAAGATGGCTTTACTTGTTAATTTTACCAACTATTAAAAGAAGAATTAACACCAATACTTCTCAAACTCTTCCAAAAAAATAAAATGAATAGAACACTTGTTTTATGAGACCACTGTCATCCTAATATCAATGCCAGATAAAGAGATCACAAGTAAATAAAAGTAAAGACCAATATCCCTTATGCAAATAAATGCAAAAAATCTAAACAAAATACTAGCAAACAGAATCCAACAGCACATTAAAAGAATTCTAAACCTTGACCAAGTGATATTGATCCCAGGAGTGCAAGGGTGGGTCAACATAAGGAAACCAATTAAAGTAATAAACCACATTAATAGAATGAAGGGGAAAACACATGATCATCTCAACTGATACAAAAAGGCATTTAACCAAATTCAGCACCCCCCCTTTTTTTTATAAAAACACTCAGAAAACTAGGAATAAAAGGGAACTTCCTCAACATCATAAGAAGTCATATATGACAAACCCACAGTTAACATCATAATTAATGGTAAAAGAATGAAAACTTTCCTGCTAAGATAAATAAGACAAGTATGCCTACTTTCACCACTACTATTCAATATTTTACTGGAAGTTCTAACCAGAGCAATTAGGCAATAAAGAGAAATAAAAAGTTCTGTAAACACACAAATTCTCTAATGACACAAAATATATTTTCAAAAGAAGAAAAAAAAAAGGATTCACATGGATAAGGAAGAATTAAAACTATCCCTATTTGTGTATAACATGATTCTATATAAAGAAAATTCTGAAAAATCTACAAAGCCACTAGAGCTAATAAATGAATTAAGCACATTGACAAGGTACAAGAAAATATGCAAAATTCTGTGGGATTTCTATACACCAGTGATAAACAATCTGAATAGAATATTGAGAAAAAAAATCCATTAACAATAGCAACTGAAAAAATTAAGTACCTGGGAATATATTTAACCAAAGATATAAAGCACTTGTACATTGAAAACTACAAATCATTATTGCAAGAAATTATGTAAAACCTAAAAAATGGAAATATACCCCATGCTCATAGTCATAGATTGGAAGACTTAATATAGCTCCAATTTTCATTCTATCCCAAGTGTAGATTTACAGATACAATGCTATTCCAATAGTCTTCTTTACAGAAATAAAAAATCTAATCATCACATTCATAAGGAAGCTCAAGGGGCTCTGAATGGCCATAATCATCTTGCAAAAGAGGAACAAAGTTGGAGGACTCACATATCCTATTTCAAAATGTATAAAACTACAGTGATCAAACAATGTGGTACTGGCATAAGGACAGATATATATACCAATGGAATAGAATTGAGAGTCATAAATAACCCATATATCTATGGTCAACTGATTTTTAATAAAGGTGTTAAATCCATTCAATCCTGGGAAAGCTGGATATCCATAGGCAAAAGAATGAAATTGGACACCTACCTCACACCATATTAATTCAAAATATACCAGTGATCTAAATATAAGAGCTAATACTCTGAATCTTTTACAAGAAAACATAGGGAAACATCTTCAGGACTCTGTAGTAGGCTATGGATTTTCGGATTTTACACCAAAAGCACTAGAATCAAAGAATGAAAAATAGACCAAATGGGTTTTATCAAAATTAAAAACTTTTGTGCATCAAAGGACATTATCAAGAAAGTGAGACACAACCTGAAGAATGGAAGAAATTTTGGAAATCATGTATCTGATAAGGGTTTAATAACCAGAATAAATAAAGAACTCCTACAACTCAACAACAAAAAAAGACCAAAAAAAATTAAAAATAAGATAAGGATTTAAATAGACATTTTTCCAAAGAAGATATTCAAACGGCCAATAAGTCTATGAAAAGATGCTCAACATTCTTAGCTATTAAAAGAAAGGTAAATTAAAACTACAATGAGATAACACTTCATACCCACTAAAATGTCTATATTAAATAATCTGAAAATAACAAATGTTGACAAGGAAGCAGAGAAATAGGACCTTCCTACATTGTTGGTGAGAATGCAAAATGGTGCAGCCACTGTGGAAAACTGTTTGGTGGTTCCTCAAAAAGTGAAACATAGGAGTCTTGTCTCTGCTGCTTGTCTACCCTCGCCCCATCCCATGACACTCCTCCAGTCCCCTCCTTCCCAATCCAACCTTCAATCCGTTTAGTAAAACTGTGCTGGTATCTGGCAGAACCGGTGTGAGACAAAGATAGACTTTCCCTGCCGCTCTAATAATTAAATGTTTAGGCTGGAATTTTGAGTGTGCACCAAGAAAGTGCAGAGCCAGACAAAAAGCACAGCCTGTGGCACCAAAATGGATTAATAAGGAACTTAGTGATTTGGCCCGTGACCCCAGTACAAAGTTCTGCAGGTCCAGTTGAAGATGATATGTTTCGGTGACAAGCTACAATTATGGGATCTGATGACAACCCTTATCAAGGTGGTGTATTCTTTTTGACAATTCATTTTCCTACAGACTACCCCTTCAAACCACCTAAGGTTGCATTTACAACAAGAATTTATCATCTAAATATTAACAGTAATGGCAGCATTTGTCTCAATATTCTAAGATCACAGTTGTCTCCTGCTTTAACTATTTCTAAAGTTCTTTTATCCATTTGTTCACTGCTATGCGATCCAAACCCAGATGACCCCTTAGGGCCAGAGATTGCATAGATCTATAAAACAGACAGAGATAAGTACAACAGAGTATCTTGTGAATGGACTCAGGAGTATGCCATGAGAAGCTACCACAATTTAAAATACATAAAATTAATTTAAAAAATTTTATAGTAGGCAAAAGACTTGAATAGACATTTCTCCAAAGAAGATATACAAAATGACCAGTAAGCTCATGGAAAGATGTTCAACATCATTAGCTCCTAGGGAAATGCAAATCAAAACCACAATGAAATAATACCTCATATCCACTATAATTGCTATTATTAAAAAAAAAAAGGAAAATAGCAAGTGCTGACAAGAATGCCAAGAAAAAGGAACCTCATATGTATTCAGTGGGAGCATAAAATGGTGCAGCCACTGTGGAAAACAGCTTGTGCATTCCTCAAAAAGTTAAACACGGAACTGCAATATGCACCAGTAATCCTACTTCTATGTATATACCCCAAAGAATTGAAAGCAGAGACATAAACAGATATTTGTATACCAAAGTTCATAGCAGCATTATTTATAACAGCAAGAGGTGGAAACAACCCAAATGTCCGTCAACAGATGAACAGATAAACAAAATGTAGTACATGCATATAATGTAATATTATTCAGCCATAAAAAGAAATGAAATTCTTATATATCCTACAACCTGGATGAACCTTGAAGACATCATATTGAGTGAAATAAGACAAACAAAAAAGACAGATATTGTCTAATACCTTCTATATGAAATAACTAGAACATGCAAATTCATGTATACAGAAATTAGAGTGCCAGTTACCAGGGATGGGTGAGGAGGCAGAGTGGGGAGTTAAAACATAATGGGTTCAGAGTTTCTGGTTGTAGAAATGGTAAGTTTGGTAATGGATGGAGGTCAGGGTAGCACAAGATAATATCAGTGCATGGCTTGCTTGAGAGTGGTTGAGATGGGAGATTTCATGTTGTATTTGTGTTGCCACAATTCAAGAAAAGATAGAAAAAGAGACTAGAGATAATTATAATGAAATGCAATACATGATCTGGACTGAATCTTATAATGGAAGAGGAAAATGCCCTAAAGGACATAATTTGAACAAGTGAAACAACTAGAATATAGACTGCATGTTTTATATCAGTGTTTACTTTCTCAGACTTGATAACTGTACTTAATGTGGTTACATAGGTGAAAATCCTTGTTCTTAGGAACTATGCATAGAAGAATTAAATGTTAAAGGAGCATGATGTATGCATCCTACTCTGAAATGTTTATAAGATAGGTAGATAGTGCAATTAGATAGATGGATAGATAGATGGATGGATAGATGGATAGATGGATAGATAGGTGGATGGATGGATGGATGGATGGATGGATGGATGGATGGATGGAGAGAAGGAGGGAGGGAGGGAGAGAGAAGATGTAACAAATGTGACAGAATGTTAAAAGTTGCTAAGTCTTGACATCTGGGTAAGGGGTATATTGGAGTTCTCTGTAATGATTTTATATTATTTTTGCAACTTTCCTGCAAGTTTGAAATTATTTAAAATTAAGAAGTTTAAAAAGAAAACAGGAATCAAGGATGTAAAACACATACAGAGAAGAGAAGTTCCAGGATTACATGAGAACAACCAGCTAGATTAGAGCAGGAAGACAGGTCCCAGGAAAGAGTTCTCTCCTTTGAATCAATAAATGATATAAACAGCATAAAAAGAGAATAAAGGAACAGATGACAATTTAAAAAAATAAACTCAATTGAGAAAATGAAAGTCAAAGTGTGACACTTTGCCATTCAGGAAACAAGATCTTCATCGTCATAACATAAACAGTTGGGAAGCAGATTTGGCCCAACGGATAGGGCGTCTGCCTACCACATGGGCGGTCCTAGGTTCAAACCCCGGACCTCTTGACCCGTGTGATGAGCTGGCCCATGTGCAGCACTGATGTGCGCAAGGAGTGCCCTGCCACGCAGGGGTGTCCCCTGCACAGCGGAGCCCCACGTGCAAGGAGTGCACCCCTTAAGGAGAGCTGCCCCATGCAATAAAAGTGCAGCCTGCCCAGGAGTGGCACTGCACAAATGGAGGACGACGCAACAAAACAAGACACAGATTCTGGGTGTGGCTGACAAGAATACAAGCAGACACCGAAGAACACACAGCAAATGGACACAGAGAGCAGACAACGGGGGGGGGGGGTGCGAATAAAAAAAGTCTAAATCTTTAAAAAGAAAAACATAAACAGTTGATTGATCATTAATTTCTAGAATCAACTTAGAGCTAAATCATGGATAATAGAGTTATAGAACTTAACGTAAATATTGAACTTGACAATATAAAAGTTAAAGTATATAAATGACAGAATTTGGGGTGTGAAAGAGGGAATGAGAGATAAAAGAAGTATATAGACACTAATATCCATATCTTTCAAAGAGAAGAATCAAATGATGCTGCCTGTATCTGATAAAACCATAAATAAAGGCATGGTCCTCCATAGTCTGTTCCCCAAGTTCTCAACCTAGCACCACCCTTCCTCCCATTGCCTCCTCTCGGCTCCACTTACCCTGATGAGCACCTGAAATGCCCATACTACCTCCTTGTGAAAATCATTGTGCTGGCTGTGCTCACTGGCTGGAATGTTCTTTGATCACTTAACAATCTTCATCCTTCAGATCTTGCCTCAAGCATCACTTCCTCAGGGAAACCTTCCTTAGTCCCAGAACTTTATCTTTTCTCCTGCTAAGCACTCCTACAGTGCACTGCACCTTCTTTTTCATTCCTCTGATCAAAATTGGGAATTTATGTTCTCATTTCTGTGTGTATCAATCATCGTTGCCACCATAATGCTGCATAACAAACACCACCAAACCTAGGTGACATACAACAATAAATATAGTTCTCAGAAGTCTAAGGGTCCATTGGGTAGTTCTGCCAATCTGAGCTGGCCTTAGTGGGACTCACTCACCCATTGTGGTCAACTGCAGTTAGGCAAGGCGGCTCCACTGATCTTGGCTAGGCTCTTTCTCATCTCTGGGGTCATGGCTGGGACAATCTTTCATTCTCCAGCAGGATAACCCAGAAATTTTCTCAGTGCCAGCATTCCAAGAGAATGCTTCGCAAGGCCTCTGGAGGTCTGGACTTAGAACTGACACACCATCAAGTGGCAAGACTAGCCCAGTCTCAGGAGAGGGAAATAGAATTCATCTGTTGATGGGCAAGTTGCAAAGTAACATTACAAAGGTTGTGGATACAGGGAAGGAAAGAAATTGGGCCCATTTTTGCAATCAACCTACCACAGAGTGATTTATTAGATTAATATCTATCTCCTGAGCCTATAAAGCACCATAAGAGCAGGAATCATGTTTGGTTTGTTTACCATTTTATCATCAATACCTTGCACAATGCCTATCAAATAATAGTTACTCAGTAACTATTTTAAAGATGTATTTTTATTTCTTTCTCTCCCCTTCTTTCCACCCCCCACCCCCCATTGTCTGCTCTCCGTGTCCATTTGCTGTGTGTTCTGAGTCCACTTGTATTCTTGCCAGCGGCACTGGAAATCTGTGTCTCTTTTTGTTGCGTCATCTTGCTGCGTCAGCTCTCCATGTGTGCGGCGTCACTCCTTGGCAGGCTGTGCTTTTTTCATGCCGGGCGGCTCTCCATGCAGGGTGCACTCCTTGCATGTGGGATTCCCCTACACGGGGGACACCCCTGCATGGCACAGCACTCTGCGTGCATCAGCACTGAGTGTGGGTCAGCTCAGCACACAGGTCAGGAGGCCCTGGGTTGGAACACTGGATCTCCTATATGGTAGGTGGATGCTCTATCAGTTGAGCCAAATCTGCTTCCCTTAGAAACTATTTTAAATCTGTGTGTGATCATTCTAATGCTGGAACTTCTGTGACTATGTCTATATTGTCTGTTTATTCTGATGATTGTCAGTTATATGGTCATGCTTGCTCATATGCCCAGTTCACTTTGATTTGGTTCCATATTTGAATTAGAAAAATTGTTTATAGACATAACTTGAGGTCTCACACGATGATATCTTCCACTAGAAAAGATTTATGTCTGCTTTTGCCAGGTGCCTGGGGAGAGATAGCAATTCCAGGAACATCTTAATCCAGTTACAGGAATTAAGATTTTCCCAGCCACCAAGATAATTCAAATCTGGGTTGCAGCCTGGTAAGGGCTGGTTTAACTCTCAGACATCTTTAAGCAGACTATTTTTTAATATCATGTCCAGCTTTTCCCATTGTCCTCAATGAGGGTTGACCCTCTCTTCCTAGGGATAAGGATTCCCCCTCAATAAATATTTGTTCAGTGATACATTAAATAAAATCTAACAGTCTCCAATCTTGGCCTCTTTACAATATTTATTATGGGAGGAATAAAAACATTGCAATTTTCAAAGATGCCTGCAGCTGTTTCTGCATTCTAGGGATGGCAGCAAAATTCATCTTTGGAAGAAGGTTTTCCTTTTGTTTGGGAAAATGTTTTAATGAGCCTCTTAGGTGTGCAAAGGTGAGACTGAGAAATTAGTTTGGAGGAAGAAGTCCAAACATTGAAGAGATAAGTGATACAGACAGAATATGTAAAATGGTGGTCTACCTAGGGTGCAGGTGCTGTGATGATGCAAACTAAATTTTTGCTTTTTGGGTGGAGGCAAATGGAGATTTGCCCCCCCCTTCCAACTCCCCCCACTCCACCCCCAGGACTGGGGGGGAAAGAGAGGAGGCTCCTATAGATGTTTAGCACACTCTGCAGTAGAAAGGAGCTTCACATCCCCTGTGAGAAGACTGGCTTCTCCTGGGCTGTAATCTCTCTATGTTACAGTCAAGCCTCTGCTCCTTTATTGTCTCTGTGTTTGCAGTATTAGAGGGAACTAAGGATGGTTGGTGCCCACAACTGGGACAGCCTAGGCAAGAAAATGTAGCCTTTTCCATGCCACCCCCTCCTCTGGGCCAGCATTGGCATGTATGTAGCAACACCCCAGTGAAGGAACACAGTCTCCACATTCTAGCAGCCCAGAGCAGCAGTTTAGAGCTGGTGGCAGCAAAAGGCATCCAAGCTATGAGCATCAGCCATTGACAATTCCTGTGACCCCTCCTCCCACATCCACCCGCCCCCCTAGTCCTGGTCATTTAACTCCTTATATAGCTCTTTTTCTTTTCTCTCCTCTCCAGCTTACTGCCCCTACCCTTAAAGCATTACCAGGTCTGGCCGGGATGACTGCTGTAGTGTGAAGCCAGCCTCCAGGTTCTTCTGCTTCTAGTTCAAAACCCAGATCTAACTGCAAGCTCTCCTTCACAGGAAACTTCTGTACCTACAGAGGAAAGTCTCAACTCTGGCAGATGGCATACAAAACTCTTCACCATCCAGGACTAACATGAGCATCAGATCTTGTCTTCTATTGCTTCCTCCACCCCTGTGTCATTCACTCCTGGTATATGGTGACAGAGTGCTGTAGTGAAGAGCACAAACTCTGGAGTCAGATTGCTAGCGTTCGAATCCCAGCTCTACCACTATCAATCACTGTGATCAAGGGCAAATGATCCGACCGTTTCAATTTCATCAACTGTACATTGGATTGTTGTGAGGATTAAGTGAGTTTATAAATCTAAATTCTAAGAACAGTGTCTGATGATGGTGTTACATAGGGTTTGCTAGTATTATGGTTATTACTATTATTCCCTAAACATTCCCACTTCTTTTACTCTACACTTTTCCCTCCCAGCCACTCCACACCAATGTCCTTCCCATCAGATGACTGACAAATGCTTATTCATCTTTAAAAGCTTCTGTCACCTTTTCATGAAGCCTTTTCTTATCCTTTGTGCCACCCCACCCCACTCCTATTCTCCTGAGAGCACTTGGCATTTACTTCTCATTTGGGATCATTGTCCATCTTTATCTTTCATCAATTAATTAGTATCTCTGCATCCCCAATGCTTGGTACTTAAAGGATGGGCAATAAATATTTCCTGAATGAACGTCCATCTTTCATTCTAGATTGTATGGTCTCCAAAATAAGAACATGTCTCAGTCATCTCTGTATTCCTCAGTTCCTAACCCAGCACATTGAATTTCATCCCCTGCCTACTGCCAACACTCTTCAGCCAACCTTGTGAGAGCCAGAGGTCTCCAGCCCATCTATGACCTTGGACACTGAGTCTTGCCTGGTGAGTGCCAGGACAGGTCAGTGTTTTACCTGTCATAACTTCTGTTTTGTGCCAGCCCTGATACTGCTTTGCCAACAGCTTTCAGCCATATGCAGGGAATTAACAGTGTTTGGAGGATTGACACGTGGGAAAAATAGGCAGCTTTTGTTCTGACCCCCATATGCATATGATTTTTTCAAATAGGGTCTGGGTTAGCAAGTGTCTAGAGAAATTGATGGGGGTGTGCAAACAGAGCCAAATGATCTTTTGCAACAGAACGCTTTGTTAAAAAGAAGACATTTGCTTAAATAAGAGATAAAATGAAACAGCACACCAATTCCATGATCTGGAATGTTTCTTATTTCATTATATATTGGAGTTAAAATACTATGTGTAATCTCAAAAGGACAGTCAAGAATATCCATTTCTAACATGCATTCTTGTTCCTGGAACTGAGGAAAGAGACAAGTTCAGCAGACATTAAAAATATTAATTGCTTTCTTTGTCCTTCCAAATGGCCTGATCTAATACTAAATCATCCCCCTATCAGCAAGTTTGTGGAAGGCACTGTAGCCCATCCACTCCCCAGAAGATGGTGGTAACCAGCATTGATCTGTGTTTCCTATCACCTAAGATTTAGAGAACTAATTACTCTGTTTTGTTTCTTTTTATCAATAGCTCAATATTTCCAGTGCCCCTTACCTGCATAGGAACTGGATAAGAGAGACAGGAGAGAGCTAGGATATTTTGAAAAGTCATCTGTTAAAGAGAACAGGAACCAAGAGAGCCCACAGAGAGAGAAGGCTGCCCCCAAGAATCTGAGGAGGGATAGTACTTTGGGGTGACCACTCCAGTCCCCTACAGGGGACAATTTTGCCTGAGCACCAGCTCCAAGGTGGGCTCCTAGGAAGCCAGAGCACAAGACCAGAGCATGCCCAATGTGATGTCTTGGAAAATCATGTTCTTAATCTTAATCTGATTTTGTGAGCGTGAACCCATCATTACAAACAGGACCTTCTGATGAGGTTATTTCAGTTAAGTGTGGCCCAACTGAATCAGAATGGGTCTTAGTCCTATTACTGGAGGCCTTAGAGAAGGCCACAGAGCAAAGCCACCGGGAGCAGCTGGAAGCCACAAGTCAACAGAGTCTGGAATAGAAAGGAGACTATGTTGCCATGTGCTCCGCCATGTGACAGAAAAGTCAAAGACCAAGGGCTGCCGGCTACAGCTTCAGAATGCCACAGTCTTCATGGAGAGGGCAGCACCTTGCTGACACCACCATCATGGACTTCTCTTAGCCTCAAAACCCAAAGGCAAAAAACTCCCGTTGTTGAAGCCAGCCTACTGTATGGTGTTTGTTTTAGCAGCCTAGAAAAAATGAATACGCCCAAGTACATCAAGTATTTATTTACTGGAGGGAGGGGGTTGCTACTTCTTTCCAGTCACTGCCACGGCTCCTCAGAGGTTCTGGGTACAGGCTCCATGGAAAGAAGATGGCTCATTTTGTGCAGGGGCAGAGTGTGAACTATAATATAAACTGTAGTCCACGTTTAGTAGCAATGCTTCAATACGTGTTCATCAGTCGTAACAAATGCACCATACTAATCAAAGATGTTGTTAATGTGGAAAAGTGTGAGAGGGGGAGGGGCATATGGGAATCCCCCATATTTTTTATGTAACGTTTACATAATCTAAAGCTTCTTCAAAGAAAAAATACAGGTCCTTTCAGCCTGAATTGGGGAAATATTTTGGGGTCCCTCTTGCCCTTTAGCACCAGGAATGTAGACTTTTAAAGGCCACATTTGTATGTATGTTACACTTCAATAAAAGCACAAAGTTATTTGAAAGTCATAATTCTGACCCACCCCCACCCGATTTCTTTTTGTCACTTTTGCCAGATTACTCCTTCTACAACATATTTCTCCCTGCGCACTCACACACAGTTGTCACACCTCAATCTAACTGATTCAATTAAGTGGTGGCTAGTTGGTTTCCCTTCCCCAATGAAGGTACCTCGGTAGGCAAGTGTTTGTTTCCTGCAGATACCAGCAACAGCCTAGTGGAGAAGCTGGTAATGGCTGCATGTGCATGCAGACACTTAAATGTCAAGAATGCATCTTAGCTCCTGGGCCTCCCGTGGGTTCTGAGTGCTGCCTGCAAATGCAGCCACCTCGTTTAACGGCTTTCTCATCTCCTCTCTTAATTGGGCAGCCTGTCTTTCATAATGATGCTGCCAAGAGCTACTAGACAATAAAATGACAGTTCATTCTAAGTAATGAGTTTTTTTTCTTTTTTGGTAATGATCTTTCGAGTTATTCATTTGTTGCACACCTACTGTGTGCTATCATTCAGTTATATATAGATGATAATATCATAAACAAGAAATGATCCCTGCCTCACAGAATTAATCAGGTAGGCTAAATAGATACTAAATGAGTAATTACAGGTATAATGAGTGTTATGAGAAGGAAAGTCTGGCAGTCTTTGTAAGTATATTAAGGGAGGTGATAACTTAGTAGATGATGGATTGGCATTAGGGAAGACCCTCCTGAAGTATCTAAGTTGTTCAAGCAAGACTGGAGTGTATGGAACCAGATGAAGCTGCTCTCAGACCCACCTTCCTAGGAGTCTTCCTCAGTCATCCCTAGGTTCTTGACTACGCTGCAGAAAGGAATTTCAAGAACACATCAGGCGAATTAGGCCAATAATTTATTAAGGTAGGGAGGGAAGAGAAATGGGAGAAAATAACAGATCATGGATCCCAGGTAGAGAGGAAGGGGCTGAAAAAGTGATAAAGTGGGCTGATTTACAGATTACAATTCCCCAATATAGATTATAAATGCCCAGGTTTTACTTGCATGATGACCATGGCAGGGGAAAACGGTGAGAGCAGGGTGTAGAGGGCAGGAACAAGGCAGGAACAGGGACACAGACCAGCACTGGGACAGGGTAAAGGCAAGAGAGCAAGAGGTCTTCATGCTTGCTTTTTAAACCATTAATTACTCGGCCCCTTTGCTAAGGCAGGGGAGGAGTTCCAGATGTTTGCTGTTTTGATTGATTGCCCCACCCATCAGTCCCCCAGGAGGGCCCAATTATAAAGTCCTTGGGGAATATCCGCGGCTTCTTCTGGCTTCAGGAGGAAATCTTGTTCTGAATGGCAGAATCTTGTGAGGGTTGGTTCTTCCAGCAGTCATCCTGGAGTTACTGATGTCCATATTGACTCTTTGTCAGGTTCTAGATCCATCTATTGATTCTCTATCTTACTAGCCAGCTTCATTATCACTGAGCCACGTTGGAAGAGCACCATGCAAAATGCAACACTCTTCTGGGTGCCTTGAAATCTCCCCAAGGTAGATCAAGAAAACTGGGTATTCACCCCATTATTCTAGGAGTCCCCTGAAAACCATATGGGCAGTTGGGAGTCCACAACTGCCTTTTTTTTTTAAGGAAGTATGGAGATTGAACCTGGGACCTCATATATGGGAAGCAGGTGCTCAACAACTGAGTTAAACCCACTTCCCAAAAACTGTCCTTTTGATATATCCTGTCCTTCTTACTCCATGGTAAGTCCTCCAAGCTTTGGGTGTCCATATTCAGCCCTGGATATTCCAAGAAAATGCCTCTTCTCCCCAAAGACTGCCTTTGTAGACAGGGTTGATAAATGTTTTCCTATAAAGGGCCAGATAGTAAATATTTCAACCTTTGTGGACCATCCAGTCTCTGTCACAACTACTCAACCATGCCGCTAGTATGCAGAAGCAGCCATAGCTGACATGTAAACAAATAAACATGGCTGTGTTCCAATAAAACTTTATTTTTAAAAACAGGCAGTGGATTTGGCCCAGTAATTTGCCATAGTTTGCCAACCTCTCTTCTAGATTATCATCTTTCTATGCATTTGGAAAGTCTAGTTTTAAACTCAGGGCTAGCAAAGATTTCTTTGTTTTACATGGTATACTGCCTCCTCTTCTCTGGGGCAATAAGGTTGGTCTCCTGGCCCAGGTTTAAGGACTTCAAAGGTGCAAAAAAATAACTTACTAAGAAGGCAAAACACATCAGGAGGCTTTTCAAAACATTATCCTGCAACATATTAAAGCCTGGAAAAAATACTTATGGCATATAAAATGAAATCCTATCTGACTTAACTTATAAAAGCTTGAACAGTTTGAAACTGGTCTCCTTCTTCTATTCTTGTCTCATTTCAACCTATTCTCACTCTCCTGGCAAAGAGTCTTTTAAAAACACAAATCTGATTGTGTCACTTTCCTGATGAAAGCCTTTCAATGGCTTCTCATTACTCTCAGGAGAAAGGCTTTGCCAGACACTGGAGTTCTTACCCCATGGCCATTCCCCACTTCTTCCTTGCCACCAAAGTCTAAGACAATCATGGTAATCCTATGCCCAAGATTAGTCTGAGGGCGGACCTGGGGCACAGTTCTGGCCAATAAGACACAAAGAGAGGTCTGCTGGAGACTTTGGAGAAAGTTCTCTGAGAATAGAGAGCACGCTAGGTGAAGGTGTGTTCTTGGTCCCTTTCTGCTTGGGAAACTGTCATATGTGGAGACGAGATGCTTGGAACTGCAACAGTGCACTAAGTCATACTAAGCCTTGGCTATACCTTAGAGAGAATCCAGTTGACCCAGAATCCCCTGGGGTCCCTGAAGGATCAGTACCCAAGGTCTATCCCAGGGTGAGCAGAGATCCTAAGAAGGCACAGGTCAAATTCAGCTCTCGACTGTTCAGGAGCAGGAAGATGAATGGACAAGCGCAGGTCTCCCCAGTCATGGCTGACAGGAGCCTCTGTCAGGAACATTATCCTCCCAGGGGACAAGCTCAGGGGTCACCCAAACTTGTCCACTGATGGTGAGCCAGGCTGTTGGCTAAGCATGGATATGAAACCTCTGGTTGAATTAACATGCAGAGCTGCAGAAATACTCAGTTTTATTTACCCAACTCAGCACCCAGATGGCTTTTCAAGATTTCAAGTTCTTGTGTATACATGTCACACTGCCAAAGTTTCTATAAACCCTTGGGCAATTTGCAACATATCCTAGACCAGTCTTGGCTCCCAGTGGTCACCCTCCAAGGAGGCAATGCTGGGTTCTTGGAATGTGGTCAAAGAACTTAACAATCAAGGACTTCTCCAAATATGTGCATAAAGTTGTGAAAGCTGTGCCTTCTCCCCGCCTTGCCCCAGCAGCCTACAGCCCTCCAATGTGAAAGAGTCAAGGGAATCTCATTTTTCTTTTTCTTTCTGTACCTCTTTACTCTGCCTGGCTTTAAAAGGAAGGAAAATTGGGAGAAACTGTGAGGGATCCCACTGTTAGAAAGAATTTGGTGTCAAGGTCTTCCAGGCGAGGTCTCTCCCTGTGAACCCCCCATTTCCTTCCTTTGTGTCCTCCAGACACCCCTGGAACAGAAGGCAAGAATCCCAACCTGGCTGGGATTTCCTCCTCAGAAAAGTCTGGTTGAAAACCAAAACACATTAAAAAAAAATCTTTTCAACGCATATTTGTACATACATCCAGAATGAGGAAAGCCAGAGTTTCTAGGATCAAGTCTCCACCCTCAGGAATTTAATCTCAAATGACACTGAGCAGTTACCATGTGCCAGGCCCTGCTTTAAGTGCTCTTCAGTATTAACTCATTTATTCGTCATAACATTTTACTGATGTGTAAACTGAGGCCCTGAGACTTGAAGTTGCTTGCTCGAGGTTACAGTGACGAAACCGGGGCTTATACTGGACAGTCTGGTTCTGGAGCCTTTCTATGACTTCTCAGGAAGGAAGATATACTACCGAAGGCAACATGAGCTTTTCAAAATGTAAATCTAATTGTGTCATCCCACTGCTTAAAATCCCTTCAAAGGTTTCCCACTGCTTTTAAGACGGAGACCAACTCCTCACCCAGGCACCCCAAACCCCATGTGTTCTGGCCCCTGCCAACCTCCCTGGCCTTGGGGCCTATACACCATCATGCTGACCCCTTCCAGGTCTCAGGCATGCTATGCTCCCTCCCACCACAGCACTTGGGTCTTAGCTGTTCACTCTGCATGAGCTGAAATTCCCCTTCTATGTCAGACCTTCGCTCAAGCATCACTCACCAAGGTGACCTTTGCTGACCCCTGGCCCTTGACCACCACTAGTGCATCATCAGCCACACTACTTTCCTTGTTAGTGTATTATCATGCTGACTCGGTGATTATTTGGTTAACACTTGTCCCTTCTCTACATCAAGCACTATCCAATAGAAATACAAGGTGAGTCATATAGGTTCATTTTCAATTTTCTCAGTTATATCTTAAAAAGTAAAAAGGAACAGGTGAACTTAATTATAATAATGACTTTTATTTAGCCCAATATATCCAAAATATTATCATTGAAACATGTCATCCATATGAAAATTGTCGAGATATTTTACACTATTTGTGTCATGTCTTCAAGATCCAGTATCATTTCACAATTACACCTTATCCTCATGTAGCTAGTAGCTACCATAGTAGACAGTAAAGGTCTAGTCCAATCTCCTGCTCTTGGGGAAGTCGTGCAGCCATTTCACAGGTGATGTATCTAAAATCCAAAGTGGTTCAACTAGTGCTTCTCAACCATGGGTGATTTTACTCCCCAGGGGACATCTGGCAATGTCTGGTGACAGTTTTCACTGTCATGACTATGGGAATGCTATTGGCACCTAGTGGGTAGAGACTGGGATGCTGCTAAACAACACACAAGACGTCCCTTCACAATAAATAATTATTTGGCCAAAAAGGTCAGTAGTACCCAGGGTTGATGAGCTCATCAAAGACGCACTCGTGCCTTCATTCACTCGTTCACCCATTCTGCCCTGCTTCCTGGGGCCTGGTCCTCCGTTGTCTGCACCGTCAGTTGTGTGGATTAGAGACCGAATACCTTAGTAAATGCTAAACCTGCCTTTATCCGTGAGTCTAGCAGATAGGACTGCACCACCAAGCCAGGGGGCCAGGGAATTTTCATCTGCCTCCTGGAGGGGTAGGGAGTCAAGTGGCATTTGCCTTCTATCCTCCCCCTTCTTCATACTCCCTCGCCCCCACACGCACCCAGGGGCCTAGAGGGTGGGGCCCGGTGGTTATTTCCATTGCAAACCATTTCTGAGCATCATTAAAAATCTTCACTTGAGTCTGTGAAAGGAGGGAAAGCGCATCAGACCGTGAACAAACACATTGTTAACCTAACCCTGTCTGCCGAGTTTGCCTCAAAGGAGACAAGCTGGAATATGAATGAGACAGCTCGACTTCCCCAGGGAGCTTGAAAATGACGCGCACACAGCCTGGGGCAGAGAAAGCACCAAGGGCTCCGCCCTCCGAGGCACCCGTCCCTGCCTTCGCTCTGTGCCAGGGAGGCGGGCACGCAGGTATTCGTTAACTCCCTCGTCTTTTAGAAGGAGGGTCCAGGAACACTGCTCCATAGAACCGGCTCCCTAAAAGGGCCAGACCAGCACACTAGCAAAGAAAACGGGACTGAGATTTGAAGGCACGGCGTCAGCTACGCAAGCCCTTCCTGCACGTTCTCTAGGCCGCCACCCCCAAAGCCCATTCCCTATCGAGTCTTAGGACGGGCCCAGGTCAAGAAAACAAAGTGAAAATACCTAGTACGGAGCCTGGTCTGTATTAGATTTAAATTTTTCTTGTCGCTGGTGTTAGAACTCAGCAAAAGAAAATTCCTGTTTATTGTTAGACAACATTGTTTCACAATACATCAAACAAGCCAAAAATTAAATTAAATAAACAGCACTTCATATACACACACACAAAGAGAAAAAAGAAATCTTTATTTTTGGCCTTATTAACCATCTCATGCGCCAACTACTTATAGTGCAGCTAAGTATATACACACGCAAATTACTGGAATGCTGGAAATAATATTGAATTTTTAAAATGAAATTGTTTTTGCTTTTTCTTTTTTTACAAGGCTTTTTGGTTTTGGTGTTTTTGTTTTTGTTTTCCTTCCTTTGAGATTATCATGACATGGTCACAACCACAAGCCAAGTCAGAAGTAGGACAGAGCGCTGGGAAGGCAGGGTTGATCACCTGAGATCATTAAAATGACTGACCCCTAACAATATGTACAAAAATATAGAAAGGAAATTGAAAATACATTTTAAATTTACATTTTTTAAAAGAACAAAAGCAGAGCCTTGGAGGTCTTGGATCTTTTTTCCTCGCCTGTTGCGGGTTCCCGTTGAGGTTTTGGTTGGTGGTGGAGAGCGCGTGTCACCCGCCGGGGGCGCTGCCGGCGGGGGCGTCAGGGCCGCTCTGCCCCGCCTTGGCCGCGGATAGATTCTGAGACCGGAAGTGGAGGGTGACTAGGTCAGAGCGGCCTTTTTTCTTTTTCCTTTTTTTAATTTAACTTTTCTGTTTTTGCTGCCTAGTCATCCTCATCGTCTTCTGCTTCCTGGTGCCTCATCGCCCCTCACCCCAGGGCGACGGATTTAAAGACCCCGAGGGTTGGCGGGCTCTGGCGCTACAGCCCCTGGGGTCCACGACCGCTACCGGGGGACCCCGAAACAATGCAGAGATGGTTTTCTGAGCAGCCAATAGGCCAAATTTAATATTAAAAAGTTTTTGTTTTTTTTTTAAATAGTCAGCAACCTAGAGGAGCCTGAGTGAATTTAACCGTCCCGGGTTCCTAATAGCTCCCAAACCCACTCTTGACGCATTGATTTGTCTTTCACAGCTCTATAGAGGTGTAATTGACATACAGAACCTGAACATGTACAATTTGATAAATTTTTACAAATGTTTACACCCATGAACCTCTCACCAGGATCAAGATGGTGAACAGGGAAAGTTTCTTCAGGCGCCTTTGTAATCCCGACCTCCCCCCACCCCCACGCAACCACTGATCTGCTGTCACTATGGATTAATTTGCAACTATATAATTTTACAGAAATGGGATCATAGAGGTGTTTAGAGATACACTCACTTTTTATATCATTTTTTTCACTTTTTCACTCAGCATAATTATTCTGAGATTCATCCATATTGTTACATGTTCTTTTTTTATTGCTGACTAGTATTTCATTGTATGGTGTGATGGTTAGGCTGATAGTGTCAATTCGGCCACGTAATGGTGCTCAGTTCAGTTACCTGGTCAGGGAACCTGGGTATAGCCTGTATTTTCACTTTTAGCCATTCTAGTGGGTATGTAGTGATATCTCAATATAGCTTTAATTTACATTAATACCATGATGATCGATGTTGAACATTTTTTCATGTGCTCATTTGCCATCCATATATCTTCTTTGTTGTAATGCCTGTTCAAATCTTTTGCCAGTTAATTTTTTTTAAGTTTGGTTGTTTCTTTTCTTATTATTGCCTTTTGAGAGTTCCTTAAGTATTCTGGATACATATCTTTGATCAGATAGGTGATCTGCAAATATTTTCTCCAAGTCTCTGTTTTCTCTTGTCTTTCCATTTTCTTAGCAGTGTCTTTTGAAGGACAAGTATTCTTAATTTTTTTTAAAAAATCACTTTATTGTGAGAACATTTCCCAAATATTGGGGTAGCCATTAGGCCTGCTATGTCAAATGTTGAGTAAGAATGCATTCTCTCATTCAAACCAATCTACCCCCTTGTTGAGCAGCCTGCTGCCATTTGGAACTCCCAAGAGATTTGCAATAGACGCCACTTTGTGTTTCAGTTTCCTCATCTGTAAAATGAAGATGGTAACAATATGTACTTCATAGTGTTGAAGTAGGAATTAAATTGGTTAATACATGTTAAACTTCTACAACAGTATCTCTCAATTAGTAAGCACTGCATGAGTGGTATTACCTCGTGCTAAGGATTTCCACACAGGCCAGATACACTGCCTCTGGGCAAAGTATTTGGATAGTCCTTTTCTTGATATAAAATTTGTTAAGAGCTTTCTCTATGCCAGTCCTGGCATAAATGCTTTATCTCATTTACCCATTGAGTCAACCCAAAGGAGGAGGTGAAATCATTACTTCCATTTTACATACAAGGAAACTGAGACCCAGCATGGTTAGGGGATAACTGAACTAAAATTCAAACTGAAGTCTGTCTGGGTCAAGGCTGTGCTGTTAACCATCACTCCAAATTGCCTCTCTTCTCAAGAAGGGCTACTTGCCAAAGAGCACAGTCGGCCATTCCTAAAATCTTGTGGTCTTCTGTCTCCAGGCCTGGCTTGTCCATTTGTCCTGGTATAAAATTGCATACCTATGATAGGACCTTGTTTCAAATGGTGGAACCCTTCTCCTAAGTGGACCCTCCTCTCTAAACTTGGCCCTGCTCAAAAGCAGAAACTTGGCACAGGTTCGGCACAGGTTCAAAGACCTCTTGGATACAAGTCAGACATAGACATAGACTATTAGGAATGGAAAGGAGCTTTGGGAGTCAATCAGTTCAGCTTTTTGCTCAACACAAAACTTGCCTTGACCACCCTCCCCCTAGCTTAGGGTGAGTGGAAGCCACTCACCCTCACCAGGCAGCTGTTCCACTTCTGAAGCTCCAACCGCTAGAATATACTTCTTGCCTCCCTGTAACTTGGACACACAGTAGGCATGTAAAAAAATATTTTTTTGAAATAATGGGCTATCACGGTTTACATTTTCTAGGACAGTGTTGCCCAAGCCTTTTCAATAGGACACCTGTGAACCCACCAGAGCATACCTTACCTGCCCCAAAAACATTCTAGAGTCAGGTCAACCTAATGTGGGACCCTGGTTCTATCAGTTATTTGGCATGTGACCTTGGGTAAGTTGATTCCCCAGAGTCTCAGTTTCTTCATTCCTAAAGTGGGGATGAGTCACCTTAAAGAGGTGTTATCCCGAGGATTAAATGAGTGAAGACACATACAACATTAAAAACTCTGCCTGCACAACATAAGGGCTCAGTCCCGGCTGAGAGTAGATTAGATGATAGCAATTTCCAGAAAGGTCATAATATCCCAAATTTCTGCCAATTATTTTTTCAAATCGTGGTGGAGAGAGGAACTGGGACAATTGGGGATTGTATGTATCATTAATACAATGGAGTTTTAAATAAATCTTTTGGAATATATATCAATGAATGCTATCCCTTCAAATGTACCCTCTTGGAATACTCAATAGTGCTCGAAAAGTTTGGAGTCATCAGGATGGAAGCCCTCTTGGTGTTCAACTAAAACGCTGTAAGAGTATTTTCTCTGATTATTGTTTCCAACCCAGATTTGAGCAGTGGAAACACTGCTGGAATATGTGGAATGGGTGACTACTTTGAATTAAAATAGTTATTTCGATACATAACTTCTGACCTTTTTTTTAATACTATTTACTTGACTTTTTTGGATTCATTCATTCAAAAGCATTCATTGAACACATTCTCTTTGCTGTTGTGTTGGGCAAAAATGAATGAAATATAGTCTCTGCCCTAGGATACTAACAACTTTTGCTTTCATAGCCTTCACCATGTGCAAGACTCTATGGTATGTACTTTGTATATATTAATTCATTTATTCCAGAGCAAACCTCTGAGATGGGTATCCTCAATGCCCCCATTTTGTAGATGAAAGACAATAAGGGTCTTGCCCAAGGTCTAGCAGCTGATAAGAAGTAGAGCCAGGGTTTGGATCCAAGCAGCCTTGCTGCACAGTCCATACCATCTCATTAAATGGCTACTTCAGAGCTTGAGCCAGGGAGGAAGGTTGAAAGGGAGCTGAACAGACTGCTGAGCAATGTATTTGTAGGAGAAGTAGGTGCCAAATATATCCTGGCAAACTCAGAGGTGCTCTGTTGAAAAAGCTTGGTGACACTAGTCTAGAAAATGCCGCCTACACCAGCCCATTCCTTTAGGAAGTACTTACAGAACACACACAGGTATGTGCTAGATAGTAGGGACACAACCATGAGTGTATCAAAAAAGGTTTCTACCCTCATGATGGAGAAAACATACCTTGGGCAAATAATTTCAAAGACCCTGAGGAACAGCAGGGCGCTTTGGGACCATCTTGTTGGGAGACTAACCTCCTCTTGGGATTAGGGTAAGCTTGCTGAAAGAAGGATGCTTTAGCTGAGAGTTAGCTATACTTTGTGCATGCTTGTGGGAGGAGGATACAGAAAACAAGTCCCAGGCAGAGGAAAAAGCATAAGATAAGGCCGTAGAGTTGGAGACTGTCTGGGGCATTCGAGGAATTGAGAGGAATCCAGTGCAACTAGTGTGTATAAAGAGAAGGGGGAGACATTGGATGGAGCTGGGGAGGTACCCAGTAGCCAGACTTTTCTGGACCCTTCATCCTGAAGCAATGAGGGAGCCATAGAAGTTGTGGAGGTTTTAAATTTGGTAAATTAAACTATTACAAATAAACTTCAAGTGGAGTTCAAAAATTTGTTAAATCACGATAGAAACTTACCTCTCACTCACATAACAGTCTAAGGTATGAGATACACTCCTGTTCAGTAGATTACTGCATCTGTTATCTATTTTCCTAATGTTGCATAAAAAACAACTACAAAACTTCAGGGGCACACAACAATAAGCATTTATGGCTCAGGCATCTGGGGTCAGATGGGGCTCAGCTAATCTTGCTGGGCTCACTCACGTTTTGAAATGCTGGCTGAGGGCCGGTCTAGGATGGCCTTGGCAGCACAACTGGGGTGATTTGACTTAGGCCATGTGCCCTCACCCTCCACAAGACCAGTCGAGAATGTTCTTATGGAGATAGCAGAGGTGCAAGCAAACGAACAAAAAAATGCAAGGTTTCTTGAGACTTAGGCTTGGAACTGGCATGCCATCAATTCTGCCTCACTCTAGTGTTCCAGGTCACGTGACCAAAGGTATGGGTCCAGGGAGGCATGACAAGTGGGTCCATGGGTGCCCTTCACCTACCGTGGCTCCTATCCTCAGTGTGTTCATTCGGGGACCTGGCTTCCTCCATCTAGTCACCCTGCCACCCCCTACAACCTCGCCAGCCTCTGAAACCAACCAGTAAAAGGGGAAAGCAAGTATGGAGGAAGCTCACTGACTCTTACAAGCCTTGGGCTACAAGGGGCCCGCATCACTTTCCCTAACATTCCAATCATGAATTCTTCATGTGGCCAAAGCTAGCTGCAAGTCCCTGGCCAGGCTGCTGCTTTCCAGCTATGACTGTAGAGTACAGAAGGGGAGAGAGGACTTCAATGGACAACTGGCCATTCCTGCCACAGGAAGCCACCCACCATTGTGCCACTCTTAAATTCCTGAGGGGAGGAGGATCAGAGTAAAAACTTTCTGCATCATAGCACTGCCCCAAGAAGAAATGAGGGCAAACCCTCTGTCATTCCTTGACTCATCCAGTTAGAGATGGCAATGGAGCACCAGAGAGCAGTGTATGTGCTTGGGCATCATCTATGGGGTCAGGGGTTACTGCAAAGATACTAGACTTTGCAATTTCTAGTGCAGCAGTGGCAGATAGGGAGAGAGACTGGACACATTACATTGTCCCTGGGCTCCATTCACCCTCCCGAGGCCACACCCAAGCACCTGGTGGGGTTTCTGTGAAAGGATCCCCCCCACTACTGCAGACTCCCCACTCCCACCAAACTGCAGAGAACCTGCCATGCAAGTCCTTGGGACTCCCAGCCCGCAGTCAGTGGCCAGGCCACGTGGGGGAGGAGGAAGCCCAGCCTCCTCCGCCCCTGCCTGCTGCTCAGAGTGGTGCCCCAGGAGTGGGTGCTCTGGAAAGCAGCAAGACAGCTTGTCAAGCGGCTCCTCCAAAAGCCGAGACATGAAGTGAATGCCAATGATCCCCCACACACCCGTGGGGAGGGGGACGCAATTACAGCAATTTCTGCTTACAGTTCAGATTCAATATTTGGAAGGGATAATCCTGAAATAAGAGATTGCCTGATTTCTCTCCCAAGTCTGTGAATGGTTCATTAGCTCCTATTTGACATTTGACGGTTTAGTCTGATTGGCTTTATTGTGGAGTTGGACTTTAAGAAGTCCCCAAGACAGAGCAATCAAGTTTCACAATGATCCCCAAATGCAGATTTTAAAACATAAATGGCAGCTGCACCGTGGACATCACTCCCCTGAATGCTTTGGGGAATTTGTATTTCATCCCTCTTAATGAAACTCAATCCTGCTTGGCAAATCGGGGTCCCTGACTCAGCAGTTAGGGTTTCCTCGGCAGTTCAGCCTGGGTGCCATAAACAAAAAACCCCCAGACTTCAGCACTGGCAAAGAAGCAGTGTGTCCCAATTTTGCGTAGGGCCACCTAACACTCTGGGGAATGTGAGGTTGAGGCTGTGCTTTCCGCAGGGACACAACGTAACTGCAGAGAAGGGTTCATTGAGCCAAAACCAGAAGCCGTAGTAGATGCTCGGTTCCACGGAGGGGCAAGAGCTGCAGAAGTTCCCAAGAAGAGGAAAGTAGGAAGGGCCGTGGGCTGGGCTGGCTTCCTGACAAAGGGTGCCTGAGCAGGGTGTAGGCAGAGGGCAGGGGCAGGGATCCCAGGCATGAAGTGTGGGCAAAGGGCTGGAGGAAGTCTGCCCCAACAGCTCGCCCTCCTCCTCACTGGAGGAGCCCCCTCGGGGCTCCCGCCACCGCCTCCTGAGCTTCCCCACCTCTGCCTCGCTGCATTAGCCCCATCTCCCCGTAGCCCCTCAGCCCTTTCAGGGCAGGGACTGTTGCACCCATTTCTGAACCTTCATGCCCATCATGGAGTGAGAGCCCAATAAATGCCTGTCGGGTGAAAGAAGAACTGCACCCACCCCATTACATGCCTTACTGACGTTGTTATTACTGCTGGCGTCAGTGTTGTTACATGAACTGCCGCTCCTGTCATTTCTTTGAGAGATCAGGATTTGGGGAATATCTGTGGGCTAGTGTCCATGGGGGGTGGGAAAAGGACTCACTTTCCCCCTCAGTTGTTCCCTTTCAACCCTTGAAGGGACACTCAGGAGTAGAGGGGCTGAGGCGGCACTCATTGAGGCTCGGTGACGTGGCCTGCCCGGCGACGGGTCTTTAGAACCACTGTTGCACAGCCAGGCTGGGTGCAGGGGTCTGAGCAGCGGCTCGGCGCTCTGCCACTTACACGCTGTGCGGCCTCAGGCGGGTGAGCCAACCTCTTTGTGCTGTCTTCTCTTTACAAAGGAAGGGTGATAGTCTCTTCTGCCTAGGGTTGTGTGGGGAATCCTACACTTGTAAAGCCCTTGGACGAGGGCCCAGTTAGTCTCAGGCTTCCAAAGAACACTTGCTGGCATTACTGTGGTCTCATTTCAACTTCACCAGCCCACCCCCCCACCCCCCATTTCACAGCCAAGGTGTGTTGCTTCATCTCACATTGGAGGGAGCTGACACTCAGAGAAGTGAATGACTGACCTGCCCAAGATCCCACAACAGTGGGACCTCGGCTCTTTCTGACAAAGCCACAGCATCCCACAGCTGCTGGAGGGAGATGGGGGAGTTGAAGAAGAGAGGACAATCTGATCTGAGCGCCATGGGCTGGACACCTTCCCCAGCCCTCCATTAGTTCCTCGAGCTCCAAGGCAGCTGCTGCAAGGCCTGCCTTCCCCAGCTCTCCCAGCCCCAGCTCTCCACAGTGAGCCCTCCTCACTCCCTGGTCCCAAACCACAAAGCTTCCTGCATCAGACCGGGCCTTGCGGCCACCCACCCCTTTCCCCCAGCCAAGCATATGTGGTCTCCCTTCCAGTACACCAGCACACACTCAGACCCTCTCACACACACTGACAACACACTCATACCCATTCACACATAGCAAGGACATGCATACACATGTTCCCATAAACCACTCATATGCAAACACATGTGCACATACACATGCTCACACACATGTACACACCTCACACATACACAAATTGCTATGCATGTATGTACACACAGACACACAGACACAAACCATGCATGCACACACGTGTTGTCGTACCCTCTCCTATGTGTGGGTATGTACACATATACCATCTCACAGATACAAACCTTCACAAACACACAACCCATGCACACACCCTCTCCATGGCAGTCTTTGACCCCCATGTGATGTTACTGCTCACCAGCTGCTGTCTGGAGACCATGGGACTCAGGCAACCAGCAGGCAGATGCCTGGGATTTCACCCAGTTCCCCTCCCCACACCTCCAAGGAGCCTCGCTATTGGCGACCGTGGCTGGCACATTGGTCAGCTCCTGCGGTGTAGACATGGGGACAGGAAGGTTTTCCATTGTCCTTCAAATCAGAGAGCATAGATGTCTACACACCCCATCTACTCTCAAGATCTTGTCTCAGAGAAAAATGGATTCCTTCAAAGGACAAGGGCACTTAGGTCTTTCTCTGCCTGCAGTGTTTGCTGCCCATCACGAGGGGGCAGACCTGTCTCGCTTATTTGTGTTTTAAATAACAATTACCCCACCCCAGCCTTCAAAGGCATTGAGGCTGGGGAGAACACAAATAGTGGCAATGTCCCAGGGTCCACAGAATGGAGGAATGGAGTATGAATTAGAGTGGACTTACTGATACTCTAATCTGGAACTAATGTGATTAGTAGTGAAAGTAAATGTAGCATTGAGATAGAGAAAGTGGCCATGGTAGCTGCTGAGGGTGGGAATGGGAAGAGGAGATGTGATGTGGGAGCATTTTCAGGACTTGGAGGTGTCCTGGGTGGTACTGCAGGGACAGTTACTGGACATTGTATATCCTCCCATGGCCCACTGGGTGTACTGGGGAGAGTGTAAACTGTAATGTGGACCATTGACCATGAGGTGCAGCGATGCTCAGAGATGTATTCACCAAGTGCAATGAATGTCCCATGATGATGGAGGAGGTTGTTGTTATGGGAGGAGTGGGGTGAAGAGGGTGGGGGGTATATGGGGACCTCATATTTTTTTAATGTAACATTAAAAATAAATAAATTAATTAAAAAAATATATAGTGGCAGTGTGTGCATGTGGTGTATGTATGTGTGTGTAGAGCAAGATCAGTACCATATGGATAGCTTGGGAAAATGAGTCAAAAGGGAAAACAGAGATTGAGATTCTGTGTACAGTAGTTACAATATTTGTATACAAATTTGGTTCTGAGTTTCCTCGTGGCCAGAGCAAAACTGGAATCATGACTCAGTTCAGTAGGTCATCCACCTCTCCAGGGAAAGACTAAAATTCCACTTGGGGTGCTATTGGAAATCCACTGTAACTTGTGATTTATACAGCTCTCTTCCAGATCTACTCTGTTCATGTGTTAGAACCAATACTTCTTTAAATTAGTCATTGCTCTGCTTTGCCCTTTAGTTTAAAGTGATTTTTAAGAGCTTGGGTTCTAGAGCCAGGCCTCCATTCTCATTCAGTCCACTTAGTGTCCTACTATCCTCTCTTAAACCCACTCAGATCAGGCTTTCATCCTCCCCACTCTCCTGAAATTGATCTTGTCAGAGTCACATATGCCTTCCATGTTGCTAAATCCAGGGGTAGTTAGTCCTCATCGTGCTGGAGCAAACACAACATTTGACCCAGGTGAGCATGTTCTTGTTCCTGCACCACCTGCTTTGCTGGTTCCTCCTCCTCTTCCTCACCTCCATCTATTGTCGTGCCCTAGAGCTCAATCCTGGGATCTCTCTTGTTCATTCAGTCACTTCCAAATAATCTAATCTAGTCTTAGGACTTTAAGTACCAGTTGATGACCCCAAAATTTTTATTTTGTGGCTCATATCTCTATTCAAATGTCTAAGAGACATCTCAAATTTAACATGCCAAAACCAAACTCTTGGTCCTGTCACTTGACCTGCTCCTTCCTATTTCCCATCTTGGTAAATGGCAGCACCATTTGACTTGGGACAGCCTTAGCATTGTCTTTGACTTCTCTCTGCTTTCACCTTTCATATTCAAGCTACCAGGACTTCATAGAATCTCTAGAATCCAGCTCCTCCTCACCCTCTGTACTCCAACCTCCTTGTCTGTGACAGTTTGAGTTTGGTGAATCTCAAAAAGAGATTATGTTCTTGAACAAATCCATTCCTGTGGGTGTGGGGCCCTTTTGATTGGACTATATCAGTGAGTGACTCGGGTTGGGTCTCCACCCTCTTACTGGGGCTTTAATTAAACGGAGACACACAGAGAAAGGAAGCTGCCATTTTGGCCTAGCCATGTGAGAGAGAGGACTTGGGACTCACTAGCGGTTGGAGCTGAGCACTAAGCCTCTAAGGAGCTGGGTCCATGGAACAGCTCAAGGCTGAAGAGATGAACCATAAGCCTAATAGCCCATAGCTGACCTCAGAAGAAAGCAGAGCAGCCAAGACTGAGAGAGGAGGCCCAGAAAGAGACAAGCCCTATGCCTAGCTGTCCATTACTGGGCTCCAGTGAGCCCAGAAGGGAAAGCAGGAACCTCGGCTCCAGGGGCCATCTTGCTCTGCCATGTGTCAAAAGTCTAGGCTCTCCTGGCTTTGATGAGAAAGTATCTCTGCTGATGCCTTGATTTGGATATTTTATAGTCTCAGAACTATAAGCTTTTACCCTAAATAAAATTCCCGTTATAAAAGCCAACCCACTTCTGGTACTTGCATCAGCAGCCCTCTAGCAAACTAAGACACTGTCTAAGCCCCCAGCACTGCTCTGTGTACAGTGGCTTTGTCTGTAATATTGTTGTTATTGTTGATTTTTAGGTATTGGGACCGGGGATTGAACCCATTACCTTGTAAGTTGGAAACCAGTGCTCCACCGCTAAGTCACATTGGCTTCCCTGGCTTTGTCTGTTTTGTTAGTTGTTGTATCCCTTGTGCCTAGAATGGTTCTGGCACATAATAAACTATCAGTAAATATTTATTGACTAAATTATTGAATGCCCAGGAAGTCATTAGGCACAAAAAGAATTCAGCTTCTGAATAAACAAATGTTTCACTACAATAAAAATAATAATAATGAATATTTTTTGAATATCCACCATGCGCCAGGCTCCTTACATACAGGAGAAGGTGTATAGAAGAGGTGATTGGAGCTCAGAGAACTAGGAAAATGTACAAGTCACATATCTAGTGATCGGTGAAGCAGATATTTTAATCATACTTATTTTTTCAATTTACTATGTATTTGCCGAGCCACCAATTATGTGCTAGGCATTGTTGGTGGGGAGCAAAACAGACAAATTCCTTACTCTAATAGAGCTTAGATTCTAGTAGGCAGAGAGATTCAGGAAATGAAATGTGTGTATGACAGGTAAAGAGAATAAAGTGTGATGCGGGACGCTATCTGATGTGGGATTATCAGGAAAGATCTCTCTGAGGAGGTAGCATTTCCGCAGAGATGTGGATGAAGTGAGAGAAGGAGCTATGTACATATGTGGGTGAAGAGCAAGAACCCTGAGGTCAGCATGTGCTTGGCATGTTTGAGGGACAGCAAGAAAACTAGTGTAGCTGGGAACCCAGAGAATAAAGGGCAGAGTTTTTAGATTGGAAGTCAAAGAGGCAGAGGGCACCAAAGGGACCACATAGGTCAGTGGAAGCCTGTGGGTTATACTTTGTGTGAAGCAGGAAGCTATTAGTAAGACTGAGTAGGGGAGGGACACGATCTGACTTAGCTTTTAATGGAATCACTCTATCTGCTCCATGAAGAAAGGCCTGAAGGGGGAAGAACAGGAAGAAATACATCGGTGAAAAGAGGACTTCCAGGAAGATGGTGCTCTCTTCTATCCCAGAAAATTAGCTAGAGAACAGGCAGAAACATCCTAGAAAAAAAATGTTCTAGGGTTTAGGACACCAGAAGAAGGCTGGACACCACCCAGAAGAGAGAGGGGCACAGAGAAAAAATCTCGACTTCCTCCACCCTATGAACAGAAGATTTTTAATTCTCTGGCCTCAGGATGGTGTCTCCAGATAGAGCGAGTCACAGGAATCCACCTCCCCAGGAAACATCCTAAGCCTAAGTAGCTGATTCGGATTTGGCTTTTGACCAAGGACTTTGGTCCGTTGTGCCCCATGAGCCCTTCCAGGCCAGGTGGGGCTGCACCATTGTTTGCTGTGGAAACCAGCACAGGACTAAAGAGATGCAACCCTCTCAATCTCCCTCCCTACTGACTGGGATTGGTTGTTGAGGATTCAGAGGGGAGTAGAATTATTTCTACCTGAGAAATGGGAGGGGACTGCCAGTAAAGGTTGGATACCAGCCTGAGAAAGTTTGAATTGCAAGGCTCTCAGTAGCTTCCAGGCAGGATACTCTGCCACAGTGTTGCTGTACCTGTTGTTATGAATGCATTCTAATGAGGCTTCCAGCTGAGAGGGCTGCTGAGGAGCACGCCATCTGCTGTCAGAATAAGGAAGTGCATGTGAGGAAATTAAAAGTAAATGAGAGGCTTTTCCCAGCCTTTACAGACTGCCTCCTAAAGGCCTTTGAAAATGGGTCTGCAACCCATTACTGGAACTATGGGCCAGATTTGGGTAACTAATAGGGACAATCCTAAAGATCTAGAACTGGTTGAACCAAGAATCAAAGAAAAGCAGTAACTCATGGCCTCCTGCCACTAACTCCCTATGAAAGAGAGAGAAATTGAGCATCAGGGTAAACTCACCATCTTAATCAGATGCCTAGACATCAGCAAAACATTACAAGCCACACTAAGAAAATGGAAGAAATGGTCCAAGCAAAGGAATATAACAAGCCCCAGATGAGACACAGGATTTGAGACAATTAATCAATGAGATTCATACAAATTTCTAAAATCAAATTAGTGACTTGAAAGACAATATGACTAAAGAGATAAAGGATGTCAAAAAGACACTAAGTAAGCACAAAGAAGAATTGGAAAGCCTAAATAGAAAAATAACAGAGCTCATGGGAATGAAAGACATGATAGGTGAAATAAAAAACACATTAGAAGCATACAACAACAGATTTGAAATGATAGAAGAAAGAATAAATGATACAGAAGACAGAACAGCTGAAATTGAAGAGACAACAGAGAGAGAAAAGAATGGAAAAAAGTGAGCAGGGGCTCAGGGAGTTGAATGCTAACACAAGCCCAAGTACATATGGGTCATAGGAGTTCCAGAAAGAGAAGAGAAGGGAAAAGGGACCAAGACAGTATTTGAGGAAAGAATGGCTGAAAATTTCCCAACTTTCATGAAAGAAATGAATTTACATGTCCAAGAAACACAGCATACCCCAATCAGAATAAGTCCAAATAGACCTACTCTAAGACACATACTACTCAGAATGTCAGACATCAAAGATAAAGAGAAAATTCTGAAAGCAGCAAGGAAGAAGCAAACCATCATATACAAGGGATGCCCAGTAAGACTTAACACAGATTTCTCATCAGAAATCATGAAGAGAAGAAGACAGTGGTATGATATAATTAGGATACTGAAAGAGAAAAACTGCCATCCTAGAATTCTTTACCCAGCAAAATTGTCCTTTAAATATGAAGGTGAGTTTAAAATATTCACAAATAAATAGGATCTAGGAGAGTTCATGGGAAGCAGGTGTAGCTCAAGTAGCTAACTGCCTGCTTCCCATGTATGAGATCCTGGGTTCAATCCCCAGTACCTCCTAAGAATGAACAAACAAATGAAAAAAAATCTCTCATTGGGGAGCAGATGTAGCTCAGTGGTTGAGTGCCTGCTTCCCATGTATGAGGTGCTGGGTTCAATCTCTGGTACTTCCTAAAAAAAAAGAGAAAGAGAGAGAGCGTTCATAAAAAGAATCTACCTTTGCAGGAAGTGTTAAAGGGAGCCTTACAGCCTGAAAGAAAAACACAGGAAAGAGAAGCTTGGAGAAGAGTATAGAAGGCAAGAGTAGCAGAAAGAATAAAAAAGAGTAAAAAGACAGATGAAAATAAGATATGACATATGAAAACCAAAGAATAAAATGGTGGACGTAAATAATGCATTTACAGTAAAGTCACTGAATGTGAATGGATTAAACTCCCCATTCAAAAGATAGAGGCTGATATGGGAGTGGATGTGGCTCAAGCAGTTGAGCTCCTGTCTCCTACATGGGAGGTACCAGGCTTGGTTCCTAGTGCCTTCTGAAAAAAGCAAAAATAAACACAAGTAAAACAAATGATAAAACCAACTCAGGAAAGCAGATGTGTCTCCATAGTTGAGTGCCAGCCTCCCACTAGCGAGGTCTTGGATTCAATCCTCAGACCCTGGTAGCTCAAAAAAAAAAAAAAAAGATACAGACTGACAGAATGGGAGGAAAAATGAACCATCCATATGCTGCCTATAAGAGTCTCACCTTAGAAACAGGGATACAAACTGACTGAAAGTGAAAGGTTGGAAAAAGATATTCCAGGCAAAGAGTAACCAAAAAATACAGTGGTATCTATACCAATATCAGTAAAACAAACTTTAAATTAGAAAAAAAAGTTATAAGAGACACAGAAGACCATTATATAGTAATAAAAGGGACAATCCACCAGGAAGAAATAACAGCCTAACCAGGTGCCACAAAATACATGAGGCAAACTCTGACAAAGCCGAAGGGAGAAATAGACATCCCTACAATAATAGCTAGAAGCTTCAACACACCACTTACATCATTAGAAAGAAGAAGTAAACAGAAGATCAACAAGGAAACAGAGAACTTGAACAATATGATAAATGAGATAGACCTAATGGACATGTACAGAGCATTGCATCCCAACTCACTGGGTTATACATTCTTCTCAAGTGCTCATGGATCTTTCTCCAGGGTAGATCACATGTTAGGTCACAAGGCAGGTCTCAAGAAATATGAAAGGATTGATATTATACAAGGAATGTATAATGGAATGAAACTGGAAATCAATAATAGACAGGAAAGGGAAAAATTCACAAATGTGTGGAGGCTAAACAACACACTCCTGAACAATCAGTGGATCAAAGAAGAAATTTGTAAGTGAAATTAGTAAATATATTGAGATGAATGAAAATGAGAACACAACTTATCAAAATTTATGGGATACAGCAAAGGCAGTACTGAGAGGGAAATTTATAGCCCTAAACCCCTATATTAAAAAAGAAGAATGAGCTAAAATCTATAATCTAATTGAACAACTGGAGAAACTAGAAAAAGAACACAAACCATTTCCAAAGAAGGCAGAGGGAAAAAAAGTAATAAAGATTAGAGCAAAAATAAATGAGATTAAGAACAAAAAAAAAAAAAAAAGAGAGAGAGAGAGAGAAAATCAACAAAGCCTAAAGCTATTTCTTTGAGATCAATTAAATTGACCATAGTTCAGTGGTAACAGTTTGATGATATTATCTCATAATCTGTAACAAATGTTCCACAACAACATAGGGGATTCTACACATGTACATAATTGTTTTGTAAGTTCACAACATCTCTAATAAAAACATAATTTTTAAAAAACGAATAGAAATAAAAATAAATAAATAAATGAATAGGAAAAATTTCAAAATTGACAAACCCTTAGCTAGACTAACAAAGAAAAAAGAGAAAAGATGCAAATAAATAAAATCAGAAATGAAGGGGGAAAGTTATGACTGACCCCACAGAAATAAAAAAGATCATGCAAAGATATTATGAGAAACTATACGCCACAAACAAATTCTGAGGAAGACACAAACAACCTACATTGACTCTTCAAGAAATACAGGAAATTAGCAAACCAATCACATTTAAAGAGATTGAATCAGTCATCAAAAATCTCCCAATGAAGAAAAATCCAAGATCAGATAGCATCATAGGTGAATTCTACGAAGTATTTCAAGAAAAATTAATATCAATCCTGTGTAAACTCTTCCAAAAAATTGAAGAGGAAGGAAAATTATCCAACACATTTCATGAAACCAACATCACCCTAATACCAAAGCCAGATAAAGATACTACAAGATGGGAAACGGATTTTGGCCCAGTGGTTAGGGCGTCCGTCTACCATATGGGAGGTCCGCGGTTCAAACCCCGGGCCTCCTTGACCCGTGTGGAGCTGGCCATGCGCAGTGCTGATGCGCGCAAAGGAGTGCCTTGCCACGCAAGGGTGTCCCCCACGTGCGGGAGCCCCACGCGCAAGGAGTGCGCCCGTGAGGAAAGCCGCCCAGCGTGAAAAGAAAGAACAGCCTGCCCAGGAATGGCGCCGCCCACACTTCCCATGCCGCTGACGACAACAGAAGCGGACAAAGAAACAAGACGCAGCAAATAGACACCGAGAACAGACAACCAGGGGAGGGGGGGAAATTAAATAAATAAATAAATCTTTAAAAAAAAAAAAAAAAAAAGATACTACAAGAAAAGAAAATTACAGACAAATCTCTCTAATGAATATAGATGCAAAAATTCTCATCAAAATACCTGCAAATTGAATTGAACAGCATATTAAAAGAATTATACACCACAATCAAGTGGGTTTTATTCGAGGTATGCAAGGGTGGTTCAACATAAGAAAATCAATCAACATACTATACCACATTAACAAATTAAAGGAAAAAGCCATATGGTCATTTCAATCAATGCAGAAAAAGTATTAGACAAAATCCAGCATCTTTTTTTGGTAAAAACACTTCAAAAGAAAAAAATAGAAGGAAAATTCCACAATATAATAAAGGATATATATGAAAACCCACCGCCAACATCATACTCAATGGGAAAAGGTTGAAAGCTTTCCCTCTAGGATAGGAACAAGACAAGGATGCCCACTGCCACCACTGTTATTCAGTATTGTGCTAGAAGTTCTACGTAGAAGAATTAGACAAGGAAAAAACATTAAAACGCGTCCAAATAGGAAAAGAGGATGTAAAGCTCTTTTTGCAGACAACACAATCATTTATTTGGGAAATTCTGAAATATCTATGACAAAGCTTCTTGAGGTATAAACAAGTTCAGTAAAGTGGCAGGATACAAGATCAATAGGCAAAAATCATTAATGTTTCTGTACACTAGTATTGAACAATCTGAGATGGAAATCAGGAAAAAATTTCCATTTACAAAAGTAACAAAAAGTCTCAAATACCCAGGAGTCAATTTAACCAAAGAAGTATAGGAACTTTATTCAGAAAACTGCAAAACAGTGCTAAAAGAAATCAAAGAAGACTGAAACAAATGGAAAGACATTCTGTGTCCATGGATTGGAAAACTAAATAGCATGAAGATGTCAATCCTACCCAAGCTGATTTATAGATTCAATGCAATACCAATAAAATTTCCAAACACCTACTTCACAATAATAGAGAAGACAATTCCCAAATTCATTTGGAAAGGAAAGTGCACCAAATAGCCAACAGCATTCTAAAAAAGAACAGCAGTGTGGGGGGACTTTCATTGCCTGACCTAAAACATACTACAAAACTACAAGGTTTAAAACAGCACGGTAATGGCATAAAGATAGACACATGATCAGTGGAATAGAATTGAGCATCCAGAAATAAACCCTTACTGCTATGACCAACCAGTTTTTGACAAACCTACCAAGTCCATGTTTCAGGGACAAAAGAGTTTCTTCGAAAAATGTTGCTGAGGGGAAGTGGACTTGGTCCAGTGGTTAGGGCATCCATCTACCACATGGGAGGTCCACAGTTCAAACCCCAGGCCTTCTTGACCCAAGTGGAGCTGGCCCATGTGCAGTGCTGATGCACACAAGGAGTGCTGTGCCACGCAGGGGTGTTCCCCACGTAGGGGAGTCCCACACGCAAGGAGTGCACCCCATAAGGAGAGCCACCCAGTGTGAAAGGAAGTGCAGCCTTCCCAGGAATGGCACCACACACACGGAGAGCTGACACAACAAGATGACGCAATGAAAAGAAACACAGATTTCCATGTCACTGACAACAACAGAAGTGGACAAAGAAGATATAGCAAATAGACACAGACAACCAGGGCGAGGTAGAGGGGAAGGGGAGATAAATAAATAAACAAATAAATCTTTAAAAAAATAAAAAGAAAAGAAAAGAAAAGAAAAATGTTGCTGAGAAAACTACATATCCATAACCAAAAAAATGAAGGACGACCTCTATCTCACTCCCTATACAATAATCAAGTCAGCATGGATCAAAGACCTAAATGTAAAAGGCAGAACCATAAAACTAGAAGAAAATGTCAGGAACCACTTTGTGGTAGGTGGTGGTTTGTTGGATTTTATACCCAAAGCACAAGCAACAAAAGAAAAAATAGATAAATGGAAAATCTTCAAAATTGAACACTTTTGCACCTCAAGGGACTTTGTCAAATGGGTGAAAAAGCAGCCTACTCAATGGGAGAAAATATTTGTAAATCACATAGATGATAAGGGTTTAATATCCATGATATATAGAGAGATGCTACAACTCAACAATAAAAATACAAAATATCTGATTAAAAAACAACTTGAATAGACGTTTGTTCAAAGAAGAAATACAAATGGCAGAAAAAAACCACATGAAAAAACGTTCAACATCACCAACGATTAGGGAAATGCAAATCAAAACTACAATGAGAGGGAAGTGGACTTGGCCCAATGGATAGGGTGTCTGCCTACCACATGGGAGGTCCACGGTTCAAACCCTGGCCTCCTTGACTCGTGTGGAGCTGGCCCATGCTGGTGCACACAAGTAGTGCCGTGCCACGCAGGGGTGTCCCCCGCGTAGGAGAGCCCCACATGCAAGGAGTGCACCCTGTAAGGAGAGCCGCCCAGTGCGAAGGAAAGTGCAGCCTGCCCAAGAATGATGCCGCACACATAGAGAGCTGACACAACAAGATGACGCAACAAAAAGAAACATAGATTCCCAGTGCCACTGATAAGGACAGAAGCAGACAAAGAAGAACACACAGCGAATGGACACAGAGAGCAGACAACTGGGGGGTGGTGGGGAAGGGGAGAGAAAAAAAAAACTACAATGAGATCATTTCACACCTATCAGAATGGCCACTATTAAAAAGACAGAAAGCTACAAGTGTGGGAGAGGATGTGAAGAGACAGGAACACTTATTCATTGTTGGTGGGAATGTAGAATGTACAGCCACTGTGGAGGACTTTTTGGTAGTTCCTAAGGAAGTATAGATTTGCCATGTGACCAGCAATACCACTACTGGGTTTAAACCAGAAGAACTGAGAGCAGTGACACTAACAGAATGTTCATAGTGGCATTTTTCACGATTGCCAAAAAATGTGAATAACCCAGGTGTCCACCGGATGAATGGATAGACAAACTGGTATATATACATGGTGGAATATTATGTAGCTGTAATTAGAAATGAAGTGGTGAAACATACGACAACATGGATGAACTTGGAGGACATTATGTTGAGAGAAGCTAGCCAGACACCAAAGGACATATACTGTATGATCACACTATTATGAACTAAATATAATGTGTAATCTCATTGAGTTAATAACTAGAATATTGGTCACTGGAAAATAAAAGGAGGTTAGAGAATGGAAAGCTGAGGGTCAACCTGTGCAGAATTGATAAAAATGTTGTTTGTTAATCTCTGGAAATGAGTAGAAAAGGTAAAAGTACAACACAGTGTTTATAACTAGCAGCACTATTATATGGGTATGACAGTGGTTGAAAGGGAAAGTCTAAAGTTATGTATATTACTAGAAGGAAACCTAAAAAATGTTGCATGGGACTGTATAGCACAACAAAATTTCATATGAAGTATCAATATGGGTAATACTGCATATATAAGACTGTTTTTCTTTGAAACTGAACAAATGTACGTTAATGTTACAAGATGTTAATATAGGGGGGGAAGCCTCCATTATGCTAAGTGAAAAAAACCAGATACAAAGTACTACATATTGTATGATTCCATTTATATAAATATAAACCAATTTATAAAGATGGAATTAGACAGTTATGTAGGGCTGGGGAAGGATAGAGGGATTGAGAGGTGGCTGCTAAAGGGTGTGGAGTTTTTCTTTTTGGAGTAATGAAATTGTTCTAAAAATCTTTGTGATAGTGAACGTACAACACCATGATTAAAAGCCGTTAATTGTATACTTTGGATATGTGTATGGATATATGTATGGTATGTGAATATATCTGAAATAAAATTTCTTTTTTAAAAAAAGAGCAAATACATCTGTTTGGAGGTTGTTGCAATAATCCAGGAGAACAATGATGATAATTTGGACCTTGGTGATGGTAGGGGAGATGATGAGATATGGTTGAAGTCTAGAAATATTTTGAAGGTAGAGCCAACAGCATTTGATAATGAATTGAATTTGACAAATAAAAAAAAGGGAGGCATCAAGTTGATTCCCAGATTTTTAGCCTGAGCAACTGGGTGAATGGGAGTACCTGCAACTGTTATGGGAGATGCGGAAGAGGCAGATAAATGAGTCTGTTGCTGAGGGGAGAGGCTGGACTAGGGAACTGACAAGGTGTCGATGGTGTTAAAAGCCTTGAGGCTGGGTTAGCTCACCAAGATAGAGGCTACAGGGCAGTGGTTCTTAACCAGAGATTCATGAGCTTGAGTTGAATTTCGAAGAAACATTATTCTTGTGGAGACGTGTTGTTGTGGGTGTGATATATTTATTAAATAATACATAGTGTATAACACATAATGTATAGTGTGGACTCAGTAAGGGGACCATGGTTTTCACCTGACTGGCAAAGGGGTCTGTAAAACAAATAAAGGTTACGAACCCCTGCTAAAAAGGAAAGAAAAAGGACTAACGCTGGGTGCCACTGAGGCCATCTAATGTTTAGATCTAGGAAAGAAGGAATAACCGACAAAGGAACTGAGAAGATGGTGCCAATGAGATTGGCAGAAAATCTGGAAAATGTCCCAGAAGCCTAATGGAAAAAGTTCTTTATTCTAAGAACTGAGGAAACGGTCAGTTTGGGGCAAGGAGAGTCATGGACTCTGGGATTCAGCGGCTGTGGGCACTAAGGAGAGAATCTAGTAAGGAGAGAGCACCATCCCAAACTCACTCACACCAAACCATCACTCGCACTATTATCCATGCTTGAGGCTTCCACAAAGAGAGGAATGTCCAGGCTGGCGTGGGAAGTCACTTGCCGTGCCCATAAAGAAGGAAGTGCCCTGATAAATGTTGATGTACAGTGCGCTGAAAGGGGGTGGCAGTGAGGATTTGCCTCTGTGGCCAAGTTGGCTTTGATGGATGATACGTCGTCCATGAAGAGATTAGGAGGAGACAGGTTTGAAATATGAATTTGAGTCATGTTGGGCAGATGAGGAAGCCATACCTCTTTCCCAGGGAAAAGTGGGACACATGACAGGCCCTGGCTGAGGAGTCAGAGGGTAGAGAAAGCCACAGGGGACTCCAAGCCCTGCAGGTTTGCTCCCTGCCCCCTTGCAGTGGGAGCCATTGGGGCTGAATTTGCTCTGGTGGAAAAAGCATGCATTTGGGAGTCATGAGGCCTCATGACAACCTAAAAATTTGGAGATTTGTCCCCTTTTTACAAACGAGAAACTGAGACTCAGAGACGTTGTATCATTTGTCCAAAGTCTACGTAGTTGGTCAAACCCAGATATGCCTGATTCCAGAATCTGCATCGGCCAGACAGAACGGCACAGCACCAAGGTTAGGCTGTGTAGATCAAAGGCCAGAACCATTCTGCCTGCAGGTTCTGAGATGGGGTTTTTCAGGGAGGGTTTTATGAGGACGGAGTAAGGCCTTGGAAGAAAGGCAGGGAAATCACATGTGCCAGGCACATGTTGCACAGGGGATTGTTCAGTTTTCCTCGCAACGACTATGAGGTTGTTCCTTATTTTCTTCACTTTAATGATGATGAAACAGAGGCTCAAAGAAGCTAAGTAATGTACTCAAGGTCACACAGCTGGTAAGTCCTGGGGTCTGGATTTGAACCTGGATCCCCTTGCCTCCATGGCCTGTGTTCCTTGTTCTATCGCACCACAGGCTCAGCAGAGGGGAGAGTTCTGGACCTAAGTTTGCTTTCTTATCATACACTGTAACTATGAATGTGGTGCTGGCCTTGCTGAGCTTCAGATTACTCATTGTGAAATGGGGACAACAATTCCACCCATTCTATAGCATTAAATGGGATTAAGTCCATAAGTCAGCATTGTGCCTGACTTAGAATGCATGTCCAAGGAATATTATCTGATTACGCTTTCATTTTTCAGATGAGAAGAGATATAAAAGTCAATTCATTTCTTCATAATATAAAGCTAGTAAAGGCTAAAGTCTGGATTCAAAACAAGATCTAGGAAATTACTAAAGTTCACTCAGGCTCTTTTCCATTTCAGACTGAAGTAAGAAAGGGAGATGGGCATTTCAGGCAGATAGAACTCATTGGTGAAAGCATGAGATGGGATTGAGCATGTGTGAGGAGGGTGGGTGTTAGGGAGGACCTTGACATCATATTTTAGAGGTTGCAGCCTTGAATGCCAAGATGGGCTTTCTGGACTTCAGTTCAATGGTGTGCATGGGTATCTGCCATGTGCCAGGCTCTGTGCCCAGCAGAGCTGAGCCCTGGTACATGCACTGTTTACAGCCACTGGGGCTGGCCCTGGTGATATCGGCCTTGTGGACTTCTCCCTGACCCAACCTTCAACCTTCAACTGGTAGATTACACATTGCCCTAGAAGGCAACTGTGAGATTAAGGAAACTGGTCCAGCCTTATGTAATCTAGGGGACGAGGGCAGGCTCAGTGGGCCAGGGGTCCCATCACCCTCACAGCAACCTCACACAGTAAGATCTATTATCATGCCCATTTGACTGAAGAGGAAACAAAGGCTTGGTTTGAATGGATGTAACTTTCCCAAGATCATGGGAACAGGATTTGAATCCAGGTCAGTCTGACTCCAACGCCGGTGCTCTGTCCTCCAAGCTGAGTTAGACTATGGGCTTCTAGAAGTCATGCATGGTGAGATGGTCAAACACGGCCCAAGAGCATGCAGGCACCTCTGAGAGACAATAGGCAAAGACTGATCAGAGGAATTGTCCTAAAATGGAATTGGAGAGAGGAGTTGAGACATGGTTCTAGGGGCCCTGAGAATCTGGAGCTCAGTCTCAGTCTCAGGTCCACCCACCTTATGCTGGTCCAGGTTGTCAGTCCGCATCCTTCACCCAGAGAAAAATACCCATGGACTGAGCTGGGCCAAAGACCCCTGGTCGGAGTTCCCACCATGCTACTGACTAGCTCCATGACCTGGGGCAAGTCGCTTCACCTCTCGGCCCCACTTTCCCTGTCTGTCCAAGGCCTCCCCATCATTCCACTTGCACTCCTCTTGTTTTAAGGAGAGAATGGCAGGTGGCGTGTATGGAGGTCCTGCACAGGGAACCTGGCACACCCAACATTGTGTTGCAGTGTGCTCTGGGCCTCCCTGCCCTCATCTCCCCCAACCCCCTTCCTGGGAACCAGCGCCAGGCTTGTCAGAGAGCCAGCCAGCTGTCAACCCCACCCTGGATGGCCGTTAATGAGTGACCAGGCTTCTTACGGGAGCCTGGCCTATAAGAAGCTGCTGGCCAGGGCAGCAGGTGGGAGCCGGTGGACATCAGTGGTGGGAACAGAGGGAGCGAGATGGGCAGCAGGGCGGCGTCGGGGCTCCTGGCAGGGGTGGCTGTGGTCCTCCTGGTGCTGCTGCAGGGCACGCAGTGCGTCAACATCCAGGTGAGTCCCTCGGGCCAGCCTGCCCTTGGGCTAAAGTTCCCATGGTGGGGAGGCTTGGCTGGAGAGGGGAGCACAGGACCCAGGGCTCAGCACAGCCCCCAATCCCGCCCCAAGGACCAAGCCCTCCCCGGTGTGGGGGGCGGCAGCTAGAATGCTGGTGGCCGTGATGATAGGGATGGCAATAACCATACGTGCCGCTCTGGACCAAGCCAGGCCTGGTCACAGACATCAGAGGGGGGGACTTGTCCCAGCTCTTGGTTTTCACCCTGTTCAGTTGGGTGGAGGAGGGTAGTCACCAGGAAAAGTTCCCCTGGGGGGTCACCCTTGAGCTGACACTTGCCAGGTGAGCAGGAACAGAAGGCGGGGAGAACTGTCCCAAGCAGAGCACAGAGCTTCTGCAAAGGCCTGGAGAGGAGACAGCAGGAGCTCAGCGCTCCTTCCCCAGGCAACTGTGAGCTGGAAGGAGCGTGGGAGCGGGGCCTGCCTGCTGGGTGGAGGGACGCTGCTGGCCTCTTGGAGCAAGCAGGGATATCTGTGGCCCTGGGCGGGGCTCCTACCCTGGACTTCCAGTCACACCCTGACTCTGAACAGGGCCTCCCCGGAAAGAAGGGAAGTGGGTCATGGAGAGGAGTGTGGGAGAGCCAGCCTGCCCCTGCAGCCTGACCTTGGGGCTCGGCCAGCTTGGGGCTCGGCCAGCTTGGGGCTCGGCCAGCTTGGGGTTGCCATCATTTTGAGTTAGGTTATTGCATGTGTACTGGGTGCCAGGCACTGGGATGGGTGCTTGTTTAACCTCAACACCCAGGAAGGAATGAAGTACGATTGTCTCTGTCAGAAGAGGGCACTCGGGCTGGTGGAGGAGGGACAGGCAGCCTGTCAGGGCAAAGCCGGGATTTGAGCCAGGGCCTGCCCACGGCCCTGACTTCGCGCAGCAGTTACTGAGAGCTATGCAGAGTAGGGTGTGAAGTGTGCCCCCCTGAGAGGAGCTCCCCTGAGAGGTCCTTCCAGCATGGCCTGGACTTTCCATGAAGAGGGGGAAGTGTCCAGCGGATCTGTGGGGTCCCGGGAATCCTGCCGGCCCCCTGGCCCAGGCCTTGTACCCTCCCATCTCCTCGCCTCCCCCCACCCCAGTACCAAGGCTTCCGGGTGCAGCTGGAATCGGTGAAGAAGCTGAGTGACCTGGAGAAGCAGCAGGCCCAGGGCCTCCTGCCCGCCGTGTGCCACCACCCAGCTCTGCCCCAGGACCTCCAGCCGGTCTGCGCCTCCGAGGATGCCACCAGCGTCTTCAGGGCCTTGAGTAAGTGCCTGCAGCCCTGCTGAACTTCCTCCCCACCCTGGGGAAAGGATCCAGCGCCCCAGGGCCCTCCTGTCCTCTGCCCATTTTCTCTCCAGCCCCCATGCCAGCTCCTCCTCCTCAGGCTGCTTCTCTTGAGCCCCTATTGCCGGGACTCAGCCCACCTCCCAGGACTTCCCTGGCTTGGCACTGAAGAGCAGGCATGGGGCGAAGCGCCCAAGCGAGCAAACCTGGATGGTCGGTCACCCCACCTCAAGAACTTCACAAAGGGGGTGATGGGAGTGCAGGGAAAGAGACCTTTCCACAGGATGACTGCAACCCCGTGGCATGACGGAGGAGGCGCCTCACATCAGGGGTGGGATGGGGGCCCTCCACAGGAGGGACCGCCAAGCCGCGGTCTAGGCGTGGCCACTGGCCAGCCCTGACAGCACCTGCTGTGCCCCGCCCTTGGCCTGCACTCTCCCACCCGCGCCCCGGCAGCAGAGGCCTCGTTCCCTGCATTTAACAGACAGGCACCCAAGGCACAGAGTTGGAGTGATTTGCTCAGTCACCTCCAGGGACTTGAGTCCAGGTCTCTGGGTCTGCTTCTCGGGTCCCAGCTCTTAGCCTCTCCTGAGCGGGCCCTTCTGGGCCTGGCTGGCGGGTTCGGGTTCAGCTGACCGTTTCCCCTCTTTGCCCAGGGACCATCGCCAGTGACGACTGTGAGCTGTGTGTGAACATCGCCTGTACTGGCTGCCTCTGAGATGGCCCTGGGTGCCCTGACCCCACCCTGGCACCTTGATCCCCACGACCTCCCAGCGGTCATCACGCCTTCCCGGGCCAGAGCTCCTGGATCTGGTGCAAAGTGATTGGGCCCTGAACCCGGGAGAGTTCGGGCCCTGGGGTGGTCCTGCTGCTGAATAAAGATTCTACAGAAACCCGCAGCCTCACGTCTATTTCTTGAGTCTCAGCCACGAGTAGAGCTTCTTGGGAAGGTGGTGGGTTGAGGAGAAAGGTTGGGCTAATGACAAGTGTCAGGAATTTTCCTCAGGTTTCCAGAGCCTGAGTTGCTGAACCACTTAATCCTGCTTCTTGGAGTCCTCACAGTAGTCCTATGGAGTAGGTACAATTCATTTACAAAGAAGGACACGAAGGCACAGGGAGGGAAATAACTAGCTCAGGCTCACAGGCAGCAGAACGGAAAGCAAGGCTCTTCCCGGGCGGCTGGGCCAGAGGTCACTCTCCTGACCACCACATACAGCCCCTCCCTGCCCCCGGTCGCAGTGATGGCACCCAGCAGAGGACTGGCCTTCAGTGCCATGCTGGGAATTCCCGGCAGCAGGGCCTTTCCACGGGATGGGCTCCTCCTCAGCCTCTGCCCTCGCCGGGTGCAAAGGGACTGGGTCCTCTGAACTCTACTTGCCCAGGGCCAACCCCCAGTGACCTCTAGACCAGCTGCCCCTCCTGTCCACCCACTTCTGCTCACAAGTTCTGTAGTCTCCCAGTCCACCAGGCCACAAAACCCAGAGACTTCTAGCTCCTCCCGCTCCCTCACCCACAGGCAAGCCTGGCTGGGTGGATTTTGCACCATCTCCTGCTTTTCTCCGGGTACTTCTTTCTCATCCCTCTGTGCCCACTCGCTGGCTGGCCTTTATCGCACTAGCCCCAGACCAGTCCAGAGATCCCCCGTCCCTGCATCTCTCTGTGCACATCAGAGGCGCACCCCAGCACTGTCCTGACAGTGCCCTTTGCCCTTCCATGGCTCCCCAGTGCCACCTCTCAAGTCCACACCGAGCCCATCCAGCTCAGGTCTTGTCTCCTGCTGTCCCCTTCACCCTTGCTGGGTTCCCACCTGCCTGGGGAGGAGACAGTGAGGGTAATTGCCACCGACTGAGCACCTGCTGTGTGCCAGGCTCAGGGCTAGACCATCTACTTAGAACTCACGAGGACAGCAGCATCAACAAAGCGTTCGCTATGAGTCCAGCGGCACTCCAAGAGCTTTTCCTGTATTCCCTCATTTACTCCTTATTTGGACCTATGGAGCAGGACTGCTGTCAGCCCCTTTAGCAGATGAGGAAACCAAGGAGAGAATGGATCAAGTAACCGGCCAAAGACATGCAGCTTGTACCAACCCAAAGAGTTGGGTCGCAGAGTTGGAGCATTAAATGATGCTACGACATCACACGTCTCATCCAATTCCCCGGCATCTCTGAGACAGGATTTGACATCCTGTGAGGCAGGATTTTCAGATGAGGAAAACAAGCTCCTGAGGGGGCACCCCGCTTGTAAACAGCACCGTCAGGCTCAAGCCCAGTGCCGTCCGCCTCTCAGGCCTGCCCCGTCCAGGCTGAACCACCCCAATGTCTCACTGTCTTCCCGCCTCTGGGTCCCTGCACCCTCCCCACCTTCCCCTAACTCCATATTTGCTTTGAAATCCCATCCACCTTGCAGGATTCTCTTCATCTTCGGCATTTATCCTATGTCACAGGGTAGGTCTACTTGCGTTTATCCTGTTTGAGGTCTGCTCAGCTTCCTGGATGTGTATATTCATGCCTTTCATGAAATTTGGGAAGTTTTCAGCCATTATTTCTTCCACTATCCTCTCCCCCCTTTTTCTCTTTCTTCTCCTCTGGGACTCCCCGCAATGTGTATATTGTTATGCAAATGTCCTCTCCCCCTCCCCCTTTACAAAGTCTTCCCTGTCCTGCTCCTCTGAACTCAGTAGCTGAGAGAATCCTGGCCTGACCCATCCCGTGTACTCCACCGCCAACACCCCCCAGGGGCCCTCCTCCCTCCTCCCAGTACGTTTGCTAACTGGCCTCACTTCCATGCTTCACCTGCTCAGCCCTGTCTGAACCATTCTCAGCCTGACCCCGGTCCCCCTTTCTTCTGATTGTTTGTTTGTTTTTACCATTTACTGTATTCCTCTTTTTTTTTTTTTCAGGTACCAGGGGCTGGAGATCGAACCCAGGAAATCCTAGGTGGGAAATCAGCACTCAACTATTGAGCCATGTCAGCTTCCCTGAGTTTTTTTGTTTGTTTTGCTTGTTGTTTTGCTTTGTTTTGTTCTGTTCTGTTTTTTTCAGGAGGTACAGAGAACAGAACCTGAGACTTCCCGTGTGGGAGGCAGGCACTCAACTGCTCAAGCCACATCCACTCCTGGATTCCTCTTATGTATGCGTCAGACCTGAACTGAGAGCTTTACATGAATTACTCACCTAGCCTGGGCAGCAGGCACTATTGTTATCCATACTGTTTTACCGAGGAAGAGACTGAGGCACAGAGAGGTAAAGCAGCTTTCCTAATATCACCCAGTCTGGGGAAGAACTGGTGGTAGAACCCAGGGCTGGGGCCTTGTAGCATTTGTTCTCCCCCTGCCTATGTTGTCGCCTCATGCAGTCATCCATGTGGGTGGACATTATCCAGCCTGGGGGCCAGACGGACTTCCCCAGGCACAGAGGCCATTAGACTCCAGGGTGGCCTGCGCTGTGGAGTGTGGGTAGTCACAGAGGACACCAAGGACAGAGGGAGCTTCTTGAGGGGAGGACATGGAGGCCAAGCCTTGACGGCCAGGGGTGTGGGTGTGCACTGAAGCAGAGGGGCTGGGGAGAGGTGTGACTTGGGATGGGGGAACAGGGAGGGCAGGGGCAGTACTGGGGTGGCCAGTGGGGGCCAGATCCTGAGAGAGCTTGAATAGCCTGCCCAGGAATGTGCGACTGATCTCAGCGTGCGTGTCGAAGCCCAAACCAGCAGACACCCACTTACGCTCACATGTGATTTAGTGACTCTGGGGACCCCAGGAGGCGTGGAAGACAAGCAGGGGTTCCACACACAACCACACACATCCACTGGTGGTCTGGAGACTCAGGTACCCTCAGTGTGTTGGGGGGGGCGGCTCCTCAGGATGGGGAGAGAGGGGTCCCTCCAGAGAGTCAGCACACTAAGCAGTGAGCTTCTCGGGGCATCAGGAAGCCTGGCTGGACGGGGAGACTGGCAGATAAACAAAGGAATGAAGGCAGCACCAAGAGGACTCTGGAATCGGGTTTATTAGATGAGGGCTGGACTGGATCCTGGGAAACCCAGCAACTCTGATGGCGTAAGGGGCTGGGCCTCCAGGCACCCACGCCCTGCCCAGGCTGCTTCTCCTCACATACTCCATCCTGGGGCAGAGTAGGTTGAGCTGCTGGGAGTGGGAGTGTCAAGGGGGCCCTCCAGGAGGGGAAAGGGCTTCCCCGCAGGGAGGGGAAGAAGGCGAGGAGATCCACAGCTGGGCTAGCATCCGGCACAGGCAGCGTAGGCGCAGATCTCGCACGAGCTTGGGTTCTCAGCAATGGCCTCTGGACAGGAGATGTGGGACTGGTGAGAGCCAGCTCTCCCGTCCCCAAGCCCCGTCTATCCTCTGAGTCAGGGCTCGTCCGCCCCGTACCAAGCCCCCAGGAGAAGCCCGCAGGCCTATCCTCTCTGGCTGGGCTTTCTACCCCAAAGCAGGGCAACTGCACTCTCAGGCCAATCAAAGTGAGATTCCAACACCAGATGAATGTGGACATAGTGCCACCAACCCACAGATTAAAGTAAAGATCTTTCTAAGCTTGCCATTTACAATTTAGAACAAATTAAACCAGACCCACCGATCAGAGCAGAGTGCCCCCGTCTTACCAATCAGAGCTGAGACCTTGCCTTCAAATCCCACCAATCAGAGCACATCTCATCCTCAAGGGCCCCGATCAGAGAAGAATACCCACAGCCCATCAACCAGAGAGGGTGGACTCTCACCCAGCCTTCGCAGGATCTCCTTGGCCTTGGGCTGGCCACAGATGGGCTTGAGTTCTTCTGGAAACTTCAGGTGGCTACAGAGGCTGGGAGCCATGGGCCCAGTCCCTGGTCCACCCATCACGAGGTTCTCACTCTCGGGCTCCTCAAGCTCCCGAAGGCCTTTGAGCTTCTTCACTGACTCCAGATCAAAAGTGAAATCTCCATCCTGAAAGGGACATACTCAGAGCAGGGCGCTGAGCTGGGTGGCGCTCCAGCCTGCATCCTGGTTGTTGCTTGAGAAGCCATAAAAGGCCTCTAGGGCTTTGATAGAGCAGGGCCCCCGCTAGGTGCCAGACTAGCCTCCCCGGCGCCAGCACCAGTGGCACACCCATCCTCCAGGACCTCTAGGACATCCACGTGATTCCCGGGCCCCGCTGAGTGCTCTGACTGAACACCAGCTGAGGAGGAAGATCTGGATGGGATCCAGGTGCTTCCCTGCCCAGCCGTGCGCCCAGGGCACTTACAGAATCTCTCTGAGGCTCTGTTTTGCTCCTCTGTAAAATGGAGCTAATCCTCCCTTCCTCCCGGGGTGACCGTGAGGCCACAGTGAGATCCTGGGTGAGCAGCCCAAGTAGCGCTCAGTAAATTGGCCGCTTCTCGGCTGTTTCCTAAGGGTTATTTCTCTTTTCTCTCCCTGCTCTTCTTTTTCCTCCAAGTTTGAAGGGGAAGGTATGGGCGGCAGATCCCCGAGGAATAGGGAAGTCCGGCCACCTCCCACACCCGGGGGCAGAGGTCATACCTGTACAGTGACCCCACCTGCCAGCGCCGCCCAGGCCCTGAAGAGGCACAGCATGGCGAGCAGGAAGGTGTTCATGGCGGCAGTGCCCGGGACGGAGGAGTGGCCGCTCTGGGTGCAGGGGGACCTTTAAAGAGGGCAGGGTTACTGAGTAACCCAGGAGCCTTCGCCAGCGTCTCATCTGCTTGGCTGTCAACCGGTCAGGCCTCATCAGATAAGGCTCAAGACAGCCCTGGGAGATAAGAGACTGTCCTGGGAGCCTGGCAGAGCCCCAGCCCCTCCCTGGGCACCCACCTTGACCCCCAGCCGGGCTGGGTTCTGCAAGCTGAGGCGGTGGTACCGCGGGGTGGTCAGGGTGATAGTGGGCTGCCCTGGGGGCTGAGGGAGCGTGGAGGGGCCACTTCACCCAGCACAGGGCCAGGGGAGCGCCTGCCAGCCCTGAGTTCTGGAGATTGGGTAAAAACTTGCTCAGAGAAAAGTCAGGGCAGGGTGGGGGAGGTCCTTTCTTGCAGAAGGTGCCACGTTTGGGATGGCCAGGGGAAATTCCGTCTCTGGAAGGAGGGGTGAGGCTGTGAATGATAACAGAGGAAGTTACAGGCCAAAGGAGGTATTTTGTGGCTACTGTGGCTTTAAGGAAGGATTTAACTCTGCCATCCCCAAGGCCTGGGTTCATTTCCTCATCTTCTGCCCAATTTTGATGTGCATGAACTTGGGCAATTTTTTTTTCCTGTCTCTGAACCTCAGTGTCCCCTGTGGGGACCAATAATAGTACCTATCTCATGGGTTGCATTGAGGTTTAAATGCAGTCATAAAAATGCTTAGCTCCATGACTGACGTACAGAAAACACTCAAGGAAGTGTCACTCAGTTATTATTGTTTATGTCATTGTCATCATTAGCAGCTGCTGCTGATCCCCATTGGCTCCTCTAGTGACTGCCTGCCATTCTGAGCCACAGCCTGACCTCATCTTGTGCTGCGCCTGCTGTCCTATTTGTCCTTTGGTCTCAGATAGTCCTTGTATGAGCTCTTCTCCTACCCCTCCCTACCCACCTAATCTCCTCCTCAGTCCTGCTGCTACTGCCTGCCAACCACCCCTCAGCCCCATGTGTGTCCTGCTGCTTTCTCTCCCCCAGCTGGCCCAGCCTAATCTCCCCCCATACTGACCCTGTCCTGCCAGGCTCACCTATCATGCCTCCTTCCCTACCTTTGGATATGCTGTTCCAACTGCCAGGAAGGCCTTTCCTTCTTTGTCACTAAGTAAGCGCCTACTCAGCCTTTAAAGCCCACCTCAAATAACACCTACTCCATCCCCAGCTAAATGCCCTCTCTCAGTTCCCAAAGAACCAGGTATTTTATCACAAGAACTTGGATCTTGTTGGTGGGATTACTTGGGGGTGTATAGTCTAGCCCCACTAGTGTTCGATCCCTTTTGGTATTTTCCCCCAACGGAATATGAATTCATTGTGTGTTCTATTGTGAGCAGATGTCCACAATACTCAGGAGGAAGGGTAGCCCTGAGACTCCTTTCTCTCTAATCTTCAAACTCCTGCATTCAACCACCTGGCCAGGTACTAGGCCAGCTCCAGGGAGTGGAGGAGAGGCAGGAATTCCTGGGTGGGGAAAGTCAATATTGAAGAAAGAATTGGAGAGAGCAGAGCCTGATAAGGATGGAACTTCACAGAGGTGGCAGGCCTTAGGGAGGGGCAGGATATGCTTGTCCACCTGCCCTCTGAGGCTTGTCCTCAGGGTTCAGCTGGACCACTCTCCCCTGTCTGCATTGTGTTTGTGCTGAGGTCAACATGTACCATCTATGCAGCCACATGTTGGCTTCTCCTAGCTGAGTGCAAGGTCAGAGTGAGTATCAGGAGACGGTTAGGATGGGAAGGGAGTTGGGGAGGGTTAGAGATGGGATAGGAGTATATTAGCGGCAGGGCTATGAATGGAGTTTGGATGGTAGGTGAGGCCAAAGGAGTTATTGAGATTGGGATGGAGATGAACATCAGGTAAGGATCAGGGTTGCAGCTGAGGTCAGTGTTGGGAAAGGAATTTGGGATTAGTTGAGGTTGACCTGGAGTTAGGGTGAAAGTCAGGTGAAGAGCAGCATTCGGTTACTAATTGGGTACAACTAAGGTAGCAGTTAGGGATAGGAGTTCAAGTTAGGATTCCAGTTGAGGTTTGAGTCAGGGTCAGGATTAGAACAGAGCTAAGGATGGGGCTGGGGTTAGCATTAGGGTTAGGCTGGGAATTACGGGTGCAGTAGGGATTGGGTGATGTGGAGACTGACTTGGGGTTGAGTTAGCGTTCCTTGGCAGGGCTGGGATTGGAGTTGAGTTTGAAGTTGAAGTTGGAGGTGTGGTTGGGTTGTGTCTAGAATTAAGTGCGAAGCTAAAGCCGGGTTAGAATTTGGTTTAGCATTAAGGAATGGGCGTGGGTGGGGCCACTGTGGGCTGCAAGAGCCCCTTCTTGGCTCACTTTGATTTTTCAGTCATTCCCCTCCTAAGGTGTGGCGGGGTGGAGAGTAAAAGGCAGGACTTTGACTCATGAAGTCTCTCTTACTCCCTCGTGGCCCTGGCCTGGGCTTACCGGGGGCAAGGCAGGGGTGGGATGGCTGCGGGGATGACGTACTTCACACTGTGGGAAAGAGGAAATGGCTTCTTGGCATCAGTCCTTTGGGCCCTGCCCCACCCAATTCCACCTCTGAGGTCTAGCCTGGGAAATGAGAACCAACTCTCCTCCTCCTCCACGCTCCCTGCCCAGATCTGGCCCAGGTCTGAGTTCAGGCCCCTCCTTCCCCCCAGGGCTCACAGGACCCTGGAGTCCTGTGTTGAAGCTGCTGGAAACTGCAACTTTTTTATTTTTTATTTTTTAATACACTATTTTTAGAGACGTTTTATTTTATTTTTTTTTAATTTTTATTTTTATTGACTTTGTAATAATATTACATTAAAAATATATATGTGAGGTCCCATTCAACCCCACCCCCCCCACCCCACCTCTCCCCCCCCCAGCAACACTCATTCCCATCATCATGACACATCCATTGGATTTGGTAAGTACATCTTTGGGCACCTCTGCACCTCATAGTCAATGGTCCACATCATGGCCCATACTCTCCTCCATTCCATCCAGTGGGCCCTGTGAGGATTTACAATGTCCAGTGATTGCCTTTAGAGACGTTTTAGATCACAGAAAAGTTACATTGAGAATATAGGGGATTCCCATATAACCCACTCCCTCTCCCTCTCCCATTTTCTCTATTAATAACACTTTACATTAGTGTGGTACATTTGTTACAATTGATGACCCAATACCGAAGCACCACTGCTAACCATAGTCTGTAGTTTACATTATGGTTTACACTTTGCACTGTATGGTTTTATAGGTTTTGGCAAAATGTGTAATGGCCTGTATCCACCATTGCAATACCATGCAGAACCATTCCAGTTCCTAAAAATGCCCCCACGTTCTACCTGTCCTTCCCTCCCTCTCCCCTCAGAACCTCTGGTGACCCCTGTCTTTAATCTATGTGGCAAGTTCCTCCGTTACTATAATACGAATAAGCCTGCTTTGGTCCCTAGTTGCATTCCCTGCTTATATTTGTTCATTCTTCAGTTTTGAGGCTTTTGGGATATTGCTGCCTGCTCTGCTTCAGATTAGGAGGGGGCTTAGATTTTATGGGGCAGATGGAAGAAACTGTGGAAAACGCATCTTGATTCCTCCCAGCAGCCCCATCTTCCAGATACCCAGGCCCATACCCTAAATCCTGAGACCTTGGTCCCAGCTCGCCCAGCCCCTTCCTCATTCCTGTATGGCAGGAAGGGGGCCTGAGGCGGTGTGGGTTTGCCGCACTCTGATGCCACCCCTTCTGCAGAACCCTTGCTCCTGTGCGGCTTGCAGACCACGCTGCTTCCTCATCTGCAAGATTCCCAGGGGCTGCCCACAGCCTTCAGAAGAAGGCGCCTCAGCCTGGTGTTCAAGGCCCTCGCGAGCCCTGCTGAGCGCCTCCTTCAACCGAGATCCCCACAGTCTCTCCCGAGTGAACCAGAAAGCAGGAGGCCCCGACTGGGTGTGCTCGAGGCTAAAGCACGCAGGCTTCGGAGGGAGGCAGCCCGAGTTAAAAGCCGCGAGGTCAGAATCCCGGCTCTGTGGGACCCAGGACCGACCACGGCACCTGCAGCATCTCAGGTTCTGCCTCTGAAAAATGGAGACAACGGCTACATGGCAAATCTCAGGCTTTCTCAAAAATGTTCCTAACATCCCTGTCATCCCCGGCAAGCCGAGGTGAAGACCGTCCCCACCTTCTCTGTGCTCCCCCAGCCTCCTCTTGGTTTCCCATCATAACGTCTTACCACGCTGGCTGTCCGGTCCACTGGCCTGTGAACTCCTAAGAGCGAGGTCTGACCTGGTCTGCCGTGGCCCTGGTGCCCGTACAGAGCCTGGTACTTAGTGGGAGCCACCAAACTTCTATGGAATCAGGAAGGTTGTAGTGCTAGTACTAGTTATAACAATAACAAGAGCAGCTGACATGTATCAGCTCACTCCATGCCAGGCCCTGGGCGAAGGGCTTTATGGGTGTGGAAACCAGGCCCATGCCCTAAGGCTTGGCCACCTCTCACCCTGTGCCACCAGCTGCTGATTCTCCGCCCTGTGGCTGGGGCAGCCCTCTGGTCTATTCCTTTTGGCCAAGAAGTTGTTTAGCATTTGGGATTGAGTGACCCTGCTGTGGTTCCAGGGTACACAATAAAGTCGCGTCCCCTGAGGCTTAGCCCTCCTGGGTCTGGCTCTGCTTCCCCACAGGCTCCAGGCCTCAGCTGACCTTAGCAGAAGCCTGGACAAGGGCCCAGATGAGAGTCTGGAGACTCCAATACTGATCTGTGTGGCCCACATTTCACAGCCTCCCAATTCTACTTGTAAATGTATCTGGGAGTAGGGGCGGGTATCACTCTCTGGTTCCTTCGAAAACACTGAACTGCCTGAGAAAGACATTACAATGTATGTGAGCCTCCTAACAGCTCTGGGAATACGCTGAAATCATGGTATAACCCCATTTTAGGGATGGGCAAACTGAAGCTCAGAGGCTCAGAGAGATTAAGAAGCTTCCTTTCCCAAGGTCGTACACAGGGTTGCCACCTACAGCTGCATGGGTTGTGCACTACACAAGGTCACCCAGCCTGAACAGAGGGTACATGTGGGTGCAAGCATGGTACTACCTCAGCCTAGAAGAAGGCACAACTTTTCCAAAGTCATCATCAGGTGGACTTGTGGCTGTGGTCCTATGCTGGCTATAAATTCCAGAACAAGGATATGAAACCAATTCTCTCGGACATCAAAGAAAAGCCTAGGTTTCTCCTACACTGTCAATTCCTACACCGTCTTCCTGGCCCAAACTCCCATCTTTGCTGAAGGGGAAGAAGAAAGGAGGTCAGTGGTGCCCATTTTACAGAGGAGAAAACTGAAGATCTCAGAAAGAGAGTGCCCAGTGTCACAGCAAGTGGATGGCTGAGTTGGTGTTTGAGCCCAAGCCTAGGCTTGTGGGCAGGGCTCCCCCCAGTAAGGCCTGGGGAAGGCGGCTCTTTGCCTTGATGCTCTGAGGGGCAGCTGGGGAGTGGACAGAGGGTGGATCTGGTTGTTTGCTCAGCAGTGTCATCTCGCCCGCCTCTGGCCCAGCCAGGACCAGGCGGTGGGGGAGCGTCATTCACCATCTGCTCCCCACACGTCAGGGCAGCAGCTGTTTCCTTCTCCACCACCCACAGCCTGCTCTGGGCACTGGCCACCGAGACAACCTCCCACACCCAAGGGCTGTCAGGGAAGGAAGGGACACAGCTGGAGCTCCTTCCACATCCCCAGCCGAGAAGAAAATGAGGCATGGCGCCAGCCTCCCAGAGCCCACAGGCTGGATGGAGGGTGGGCCAAGCAGAGATGCGAGGCTCCATAGAGAACATACTGAGAGGTATGTTCAGGTGCCTCAGAGCCAGGCCAGGAAATGCCTCCCGAGGAGGCGGCGTTTGAACTGGGCTTCGATCGATGGGGAAGATTTGGACCCATAGAGATGGGAACTTGCAAGGCAAGGGCATGGCAGTGGAAGCATGGAGGGGAAAGGAAGGAGGTGGACTGGGGCTGAAGCAGAGTATTTCAGGAGGGGACGTCAGAGAGCAGCCCAAGAAGGCAGCTTGAGACACCAGGCCCTTAGGCAGTAACAATGGGGAGCCGTGGCAGGTTCCAGAGCGGGGGAAGCCCGTGATGAGAACTGTGATTTAGAAAGACCACCATGGCAGCTGGTATCGAGAGTGGACTTTCCAGATATAGATGGCTGCCACACTTGTCCAGGGAAGAAGGGACGATTCTGTCTCAGGCAGTGCTCAAGGAGGACAAGAGGTGAACTTGAAGGATGGTGTGGGAGGAGAATCAGCTGGGTCTTGGCAATTTGGCAACAAATTGCCTGTGGAAGAGATGAAGGGAGCGAGGGAGAAGATCATTCCTTGGTGCTTAATATGTGCAGGGCCCATGCTGGCCACTCTCCATCTGACTTCTCATTGATGGTCCCAACGACACTTTGAGGTAAGGCCGTTCATCTCTACAGATGAGGAAACTGAGGGTCGGAGAGGGCACTGTCTTGCCCAGATGGAAATCCTGGTTCTTCTGACTCCAAAATCTATGTTCTTGACATTGCTACATGTGTTTTGCTGGACTCTGGGGTAGCGGGGAACATGCTCAGCAGCAGGCTGGGCCACTCACGGTGGAACAGCTTCTGGGGTGCCAGGGAGCCTTGGGTGGGGTAGAGTAGGGGAAGCACAGGAGCAGGCATAGATCTGGGCTCAAGCTCAAAGGGAGAGAGCAGGGAGGGGCAGCAACAGGGATGGGATGAGAAAAGGGAGTTAATCTGTATCCAACTCGCAAGGCCCAACCTTGACAGTGCCTGGGAACCTGGCTTAACCCCAGGCAAAAGTCTCTTGAGACACGGACCCTTGGGGGAGGAAGGAGTGGCTAATAAACCATCTCCCTCACTCCAGGCAGGGCGCTTTCCCATCTGCTACCAAGTTGCATACACAGAAATACACAAGCACACGCATTCCAGGTCTTGCATTATACACACACACATACACACAAGGCCATGTGGTCACATCCTACAGCTACACAACCGCTTGCAGGTCACCCTGACTTACAGTCCAGGCACATGGCTGGCTATCACAGCCACAGAGGGTGATGCAAGCTTATACACTCTTACGCGAAACCAGGGGACTGTTCCCAGGAAGGCCTCTGCCTGCGAACACGTCACTCAGGCATGGGCAGGGTGGGAAGCATCCTCAGGAGTCTTTATTGCCCTTGTCTGGGGCAGGAAGTTGCCTTCTTTGGGGGCTGCTGATGGGAAAGGGGCGTCACTCTCCCACAGTGACGTCAACTCAGGCCCTGCTCTGGGGAGGGCTGGGGTGGGATGGGGAGTGGCAGCTGGCCCTGAGGGAGGTCAAGGCAACTGGGGAGTGCTGGAAGAGGCAATATGCCTCCCTGGGAAGGACGACCGGAGGAAGGCAGTCTGGGTTCCTCGCCAACCTCGCTCATGGGCGGTGACCTTGGGCAAATCACTTCACCTCTCTGAGTGGCAATGTCCAGCAGTAAAAGGGAGATAATGACACCAGCCTCACTATGCATTTGGGAGTGCTAACTTAGATAACAACTGTAAAGGACCGGGGAGAGGGCCTGGCAGAGCAAGCACCTAGCAAATGGTGGCAATAATCATGTTTGTGATGGCCGCAGGAGTCCGTGTGTGTGTGTGTGTGTGTGTTTATGAACAGCAAGGCCCGCTGAGGCAGGCCTGGGAGACCAAGGGCAGATTCCCAGAGTCAGGGTGTGTGGCTTGCCTCCCCCAGCCCTCTCCACGCCTGTCTCAACTATACCAGTCTCCAACATCAACTGGTCCTAGGGGAGCGGTAGGCCTCGGGAGACCCAGCGTTTGGGGTTAATGGTGGCAACCTTCCCCATCCCCAGCCTTGGAGTAGGGGAGCAGTGGCCATCAGAAGAGCTGGGCTCAGGGCAGGAAGCTCAGAGAAAGCTCTGGAGTCGGCTCCACCTGTTTGTCGTTGCCGAGAACTAGAGGGAATCCTTGCCTTTCTCCAGCGGGCTCTCGTGGAGAGGAGGGGCAGAGATCTGAGATCCCTACCTTTCTTTGGAAGCACTGAGGTCTGGGGGCTGCAAAGAAGGCACAGCCCCAAGGGTAAAGGAAACCTTCCAAGAGGAAAGGTACACAGCAGGCAGCCCTCTGCCCTCTGGTGGCAACAGGTGCTCACTGCAGCCACATTGTGAATCGGCTATGGCTTTTGTTCTAAGGTTTTCATTCTCTGCTCAGGAAATAGTGCTGAGGAATTGAGAGACAACACAGTGTGTACTTGAGTGCAGGCATGGGTGCCAGATGGCCTAGGTTCAAAAGCCCAGCTCTACTCCTGCTATTAGTATGTCAACATTACCTCCACCACTCGTGAGCTGGATGATCCCCAGCAATCTCTGTGGCTCAGAACTTTCATTTGAAAATGAGGTTGACAATAATATCATCTACCACATATGGTTGTTTTGAAGAGTAAATATGATAATGGGGGGGAGGCAAGATGGCGGCTGAGTGAACTTCCCGGTTACTAGCTCCTGGGGGGAATTGGCTGGGAGGCGTCGGAGACTCTTTGGGACCGGCTGTTTCGGGATTTTTCCTGGTCCGGAAGTGTCTGGACATCGATTTGGAGGGAAGGTAACAGAGAGGATCCATCTGTGAAATATACACGGAGATCCGAGCTACGTGTGGAGGATTCCCTCCTTGGGTAGGTGGAGCCGAGGCAGCTAGCACCGCGCGGAGCCCCGGCAGGCGGCGGCCAGGGTAGCCGAGTCCGGCCGAGCCCGGCTGAGCCGCGGCGGGCGGAGGGGCGGAGCCCAGCTGAGCTAGGCCGAGCCCAGGCGTGCGGCGCTGGGCGGCGAGCGGGAGAGCCGAGCCGCGCTGCACCGCGCCGGGCGGCGGGCGGGAAAGCCGAGCCCAGCCGAGCCCAGCCGAGCCCAGCCGAGCCCAGCCGAGCCCAGCCGAGCCGCGGCGGGCGGCGGGCGGGGGACCGGAGCCCAGCTGAGCCCAGCTGAGCCTGGTGGCGGGGTTTCTGTTCTTTGGGTTTTTTTTTGTTTGTTTTTTTATTTTTTTATTTTTTGTTGTTGATGTTGTTCTTGTTCTTTTTTTTTTTTCAATCCTCTCTTTCTTGTCCCCAATATTCTTCTTATACTATTTTACCTTAACAATACAATAGGTCCTACAGGAAATACCTCACATTTGCTGGGTTTCCTCACCCTCCACTGCCTCATTTCTCTGTGAATAGATTTAGCCTATCTACACTATCCCCTTTCCCCTACAACTTGATATCCTCCACCATCTGCTATCTCTCCTATATTCCATCTCCCTTTCTTTGATCCACAAAGTGTCTAACTCTTAATTTCTAATACCTTTGTTTAGTTTTCCATCTGGTATTCGTCCCTGAAACTATTACCTTTCTTTTCTCTTTCCCTCTCTCACGAAAACAATAGCCTCTTAGTACGTACCACATTCCTCCCATATTCAGTCGTCTACCTCATTATAGGTACTTTCCTACTACTATAACTCTACACAATTTACATGATCTAACCTCCATCCTCCCAGAACTCATATTGTTGCTTTGTAAACATATATCACCAATACTACTTCACACTTTTTCCTTCCTTACACAATTGACTTTCCCCAAAACGAATACTTTCCTTTAAAGTGAGCTTAACTAGCAATAAGAAATTGGAATAAGAAGAACAAAGTGACAAAGAGAAGATATAACACTTACGCAAAAACAACAGCTAATTAATCTCCAAGACTAGACAAAGAAGCTAAGGAACGGATTAAACCCGTCAAGAAAAAATGTTGACAAGACAGCAACAAAAATCTACAAACCAAACCAGTAATCAGGAAAACATGGCTGAATCCAATCAACAAACTGAAAATCAGGAAGGGGGGCAGGACTTCGCACAAGCAATGAAAGATCTCAGAACATTTATCACCGACAAATTTGATGAAGTAATGAAAGAGGTTAACAGCGTGAAGACAACACTTGGAGGGGAAATTGCAGACATGCGCAAAAAAATAACAGATATGATGGAAATGAACACCACAATTCAAGAAATCAAAAATACACTTGCAGCAAATATCAGCAGACTAGAAGAGGCAGAGCAGAGAATTAGTGATGTGGAAGACAGTGCATTGGAAATCAAACAGATAGTAGAAGTGGTCAATAAAAAGGTAGAAAAAATCCAGATAGGACTTAGGGACCTGAATGATAACGCAAAACGCTCAAACATACGTATTATAGGCATTCCAGAAGGAGAAGAGAAGGGAAAGGGGTCAGAAGGAGTGTTGCAGGAAATAATGAATGAAAACTTCCCAAATCTACTGAAAGAGACAGATGTACATATCCAAGAAGCACAGCGCACTCCACTGGTCATAAACCCCAACAGGCCCACCCCAAGACATATACTTGTCAAATTATCCAATGCTCAAGACAAAGAAAAAATTCTAAAAGCAGCAAGAGAAAAGAAAACCATCACATACAAGGGAAACTCCATAAGATTAAGTGCTGATTTCTCATCTGAAACGATGGAGGCAAGAAGGCAGTGGTATGATATAGTCAAGGTACTAAAGGAAAAAAATTTCCAACCAAGAATACTCTATCCAGCTAAACTAGCATTAAAAAATGATGGAGAGTTCAAAATATTCACAGATAAACAGAAACTGAAAGAGTATATCAACAAGAAACCTCCCCTTCAAGAAATTCTTAAGGGAATTCTGCAGGAAGAAAGGAAAAAACAGGACAGTCAGAGATGGAGGAGAGTGTAAAAGCAACAAGAAAGACAAAAATAGAAGGGGAAAATAAAATAATACAAACAAAATATAACAAACACAAATCCAACCAAAATATGGCTACCATAAATAACTCTCTAAACGTAATAACACTGAATGTCAATGGATTAAACTCACCTATCAAAAGATTCAGACTGGGACACTGGATAAGGAAATACGACCCATCTATATGCTGCCTACAAGAGACACATCTTAGACCCAGAGACTCATGGAGGTTGAAAGTGAATGGCTGGAAAACAATCATACAAGCAAACAACAACCAAAAAAAGGCAGGAGTAGCTATATTAATATCAGACAAAATAGACTTTAAATGCGAAACAATTGTGAGAGACAAAGAAGGATACTATATTTTAGTGAAAGGGACAATTTGTCAAGAAGATTGAACAATCATAAATATTTATGCTCCTAACAAGGGCGCCTCTAAATATGTGAGGCAAACGCTGGAAAAACTAAGTGAAAGAATAGATGCATCTACAATTATAGTGGGGGATTTTAATACACCACTATCAACTCTGGACAGAACATCTCAAAAGAGAATCACTAAAGAAACAAAATATTTGAACAGTATATTAGAAGAGCTGGATCTAATAGACATATATAGATCATTACACCCAAACACAGCAGGATATACATTTTTCTCAAACGCACATGGAACATTCTCCAAGATTGACCATATGCTAGGCCACAAAGAAAGGCTTAATGAATTCAGAAAGATCGAAATCATACAAAACAATATCTCTGACCACAGTGGAGTCAAGCTGGAAATTTGCAAGGGACAGAGACCCAGACTTCACACGACAATTTGGAAATTAAACAGCACACTCTTAGAAAAACAGTGAGTCAAAGAGGAAATCTCAAAAGAAATCAATGACTACCTTGAAACAAATGATAATGATAACACAACATACCAAAATTTATGGGATGCAGCAAAAGCGGTACTGAGAGGGAAATTTATAGCCATAAATTCATATATCAAAAAAGAAGAAAGAGCAGAAATTGAAAAATTAACTGCACATTTGAAGGAATTAGAAAAACAACAACAAAGTAACCCAACAGGAAGAAGAAGGAAGGAAATAACAAAGATAAGAGCAGAACTAAATGAAATAGAAAATAAGAAAGCACTTGAAAAAATAAACAAGACCAAGAGCTGGTTTTTTGAGAAGATCAACAAAATTGACAAACCTTTAGCGAGACTAACAAAGAAAAAAAGAGAAAAGATGCAAATACACAAAATAAGAAATGAGAAAGGTGATATCACCACTGACCCCACAGAAATAAAGACTATCATAAGAGGATACTTTGAAAAACTATATTCCAACAAAAATGACAATTTAGAGGAAATGGACAAATTCCTAGAAATACATAAGCAGCCCATACTGACGAAAGAAGAAATTGATGATCTTAACAAACCAATCACAAGCAAAGAGATAGAATCAGTCATTAAAAATCTCCCAACTAAGAAGAGCCCAGGGCCAGACGGCTTCACAGGTGAATTCTACGAAACATTCCGGAAAGAACTAACACCAATCCTGTTGAAACTATTCCAAAAAATCGAAACAGAAGGAACACTGCCTAATTCCTTCTATGATGCCAACATTACCCTAGTACCAAAGCCAAACAAAGACACCACAAGAAAGGAAAATTACAGACCAATTTCTCTAATGAACCTAGACGCAAAAATACTTAACAAAATACTTGCTAATCGTATTCAACAACACATTAAACGAATTATACACCATGACCAAGTGGGATTTATTCCAGGTATGCAAGGATGGTTCAACATAAGAAAATCAATCAATGTAATACACCATATAAACAGATTGAGAGAAAAAAACCACATGATTATATCTATAGATGCAGAAAAGGCATTTGACAAAATACAGCACCCCTTCCTGATAAAAACACTCCAAAAGATCGGAATACAAGGAAACTTTTTGAACATGATAAAGAGTATATATGAAAAACCTAAAGCCAACATTGTTTACAATGGCGAAATCCTGAAATCCTTCCCTCTAAAATCAGGAACAAGACAAGGATGCCCATTGTCTCCGCTCCTATTTAACATTGTCTTGGAAGTACTGGCTCGAGCACTGAGACAAGAACCAGATATAAAAGGCATTCAAATTGGAAGGGAAGAAGTCAAAATTTCATTATTTGCAGATGACATGATCCTATATATAGAAAACCCTGAGAGATCTACAACAAAGCTCCTAGAACTCATAAATGAGTTTAGCAAAGTCGCAGGTTATAAGATCAATGCGCAAAAATCAGTAGCATTTCTATACACCAATAATGAGCAAGATCAGGAGGAAATCAAGAAACAAATACCATTCACAATAGTAAATAAAAAAATCAAATACTTAGGAATAAATTTAACTAAAGAGGTAAAAAACTTATACATCGAGAACTATACAAGATTGTTCAAGGAAATCAAAGAAGACCTAAATAAATGGAAGAATATTCCCTGTTCATGGATAGGAAGACTAAATATTATTAAGATGTCTATCCTACCAAAACTGATCTACACATTCAATGCAATCCCAATAAAAATCAACACAGCCTTCTTTAAGGAACTAGAAAAACTAACTATGAAATTTATTTGGAATAAAAAGAGGCCCCGAATAGCCAAAGACAATTGAAAAAGAAAAACGAAATAGGAGGAATCACACTTCCTGACTTCAAAACATACTACAAAGCTACAGTAGTGAAAACAGCATGGTACTGGCATAAGGAGAGACACACAGACCAATGGAATCGAATTGAAAGTTCAGATAAAGAACCTCATGTATATAGCCATATAATATTCGATAAAGCCACCAAACCCTCACAACTGGGAGAGAATGGCCTATTCAACAAATGGTGCCTGGAGAACTGGATAGCTATATGTAGAAGAATGAAAGAGGATTACCATCTCACACCTTATACAAAGATCAACTCAAGATGGATCAAAGACCTAAATATAAGAGCCAAGACCATAAAGACCTTAGAAAGCAGTGTAGGGAAACATCTACAGGACCTTGTAATAGGAAATGGCTTCATGAATATCACACCAAAAGCACGAGCAGCAAAAGAACAAATAGATAAATGGGACTACCTCAAAATTAAAGCCTTCTGCACCTCAAAGGAGTTTGTCAAGAAAGTAAAAAGGGAACCCACACAATGGGAGAAAATATTTGGCAACCATATATCTGATAAGAGACTTATAACTTGCATATATAAAGAACTCATAGATCTTGAAAACAAAAAGATAAACAACCCATTTAAAAAATGGGAAAAAGATTTAAACAGACACTTCTCCAAAGAAGAAATACAAATGGCTAAAAAGCACATGAAAAAATGCTCCAAATCCCTAGCTATCAGGGAAATGCAAATCAAAACTACAATGAGATACCATCTTACTCCCATAAGATTGGCAGCCATGAAAAAAACAGTAGAATACAAATGCTGGAGAGGATGTGAAGAAAGGGGAACACTCATCCATTGCTAGTGGGAATGCAGAAGGATCCAACCATTCTGGAGGACAGTTTGGCAGTTTCTCAAAAAATTATCCATAGATTTGCCATATGACCCAGCAATACCACTGCTGGGTATATACCCATCAGATCTGAAAACAAGGACACAAACCGATATATGTACACCAATGTTCATAGCAGCATTGTTCACCATCGCCAAAAGTTGGAATCAATCCAAAAGTCCATCAACAGATGAGTGGATCAATAAAATGTGGTATATACACACAATGGAATACTACTCAGCTGTAAGAACCAATACACTACAATCGCACATGATAACATGGATGAACCTTGAGAATCTTATGTTGAGTGAAGCAACCCAGGCATTGAAGGACAAATACTATATGACCTCAATGATATGAAATAAGTTAACTGCCTCAGAGAGCTAGAGTCTGGCAAAGTGGCTTACTGGAAATTGGGGGGTGGAGGAAGGCTGTGAGTTAATGTCTGTAGGGGTGGAATCTGTGATGAGCTGGGGGTAAGTATAGCACAAAGAAGGGACAAAATGGGGGCAAGGGGTTACCTTTGGGTGGGGTTTTCTGGGTTTGAGGGGGGCTGGGGATGGGAAGAGGGGTAATATGGTCCAAGAAATAGGTGGGAGGGAGGGGCAACATACAAACATGGGAGAGTGCCAGAAGTTCATTGAGAACTAAATGTTGAGTAAAATGTATCAAAGTATAAGTAGGAGGGTTACCTGGTTAGGACGCTCAGGGGGTATGGTCTGATGCGGGACGGACTCTGTAGGGAATAGCTGAAGGCTCATTTTGCCAAGGTGGGTTCTACCATTGGGTGGGGTGGACCCATATCCTGGGGAAGACTAATGCCGTCGAATAGAGAGAACTGTATCTCTCGTGAGAAAGGACGGCTCCCAGGGCATTAGATTGGCAGGCGTTGTGGGCCCTAAGGGGAGGGGAAAATGGACGTGCAATGGATGGAACAAAGGTAAATAAGGGGGCAAAAGAGGAGTTATGTGAGAGTACACAAGGATGAATATAAAACAGCTAATATTACACCAAAAACATATAGGGGACGACAGACTAATAATGAAAACCATAAGACAAAACATAGGATAACTAAAAAATTTAGAAAACTGTACAACCTAAAGTATGGACCACATAGTAAGCACAAATGTTACCTTGTTTGAAAACTATAGTTTCGGAATCTGTACATCAGTTTCAGGAAATATGATATGAATAAGTTAAAAGATTATTGCTGTGGAAGGGAAAAGGTTTTATGGTGGATCTGGGGAAATACTGTATATTGTATATATGAATTTTGGTGATCTAAGACTCTTCTGAAGCTGGCATTATGTTGGGATTCACTTTACGGGAAGTTTTGGATCACAGAGTGGTTCAACAATGGCAGCGGAGGAATACTGATATGGGATGTTATTGACAGGATATATATGGTTGACAGGGAGTTATACAGGGCATATGCCCAGGGTATATGGTAATGTCTATATATACTCATAGTGGAAACAATTAAAAACAACAGCTGGGGGGGTACTGGGCTCCTGGCCAGGGGGTCACTGTTGTGGGCCCTGGGAGAGCAGCGGCAATCCTCCAGGTGCAATGGCAAGAACCAGGAAGGAAGGAGGGCCCAACAGTGGGCTCTTGATACTAATGGCTACACTTTTGAGCCTATGCACCTCCAATAAGAACAAGGCCTAGAGTAGCATTGAGCCTGGGGGTTTCCTCCTGACAGCCTTCATGTTACTCAAATGTGGCCACTCTCACAGCCAAACTCAGCGTGTAGATGTGATGCATTCCCCCCAGCGTGGGACACGACACCCGGGGATGAGCCTCCCTGGCACCGAGGGATCACTACCACATACCAGCTGAAGAAGCAACTAGAAAATGACCTTGAATTAAAGATTCAATGCGGAACAGCAGAATATACCTGTCTACATATAATAACATGACTTCGGGAAGCGGTTTGACCTAATGTAAGGGGGAAATGGAAAGGAGAAATGAGATTATAAGGCTGTGAGTCTCTAAAAAACAGTCTGGAGGTTGTCAGAAGGAATACCCCTATGTACAACTGAACAGAGTCTAAGAGACAGATAAGGTAGATACAACCCCAGGTATTGGTTCTTTTGAGGGATAAAGAGACCCACGGGTTCTATGGTCATGGCAGAAGGGGTTCACTGCCATAACAGATGGCCCTTCTTTGGAGCTGGTGTTTCTGCGTGATGGAAATGGACTCAGAGGTGATCTCTTTTCACAAGACTTGCATGCTACTTTATTGGAATTGTAGTTGGTGCTGGGTTTAAGATATATGTAGGGGATTTGAATCTCTGGACTGATAATATGACACCCAGGCCCAGAGCCTCAACAGACTTCAGCTCCTACACTTTGACTTATTGGACTTACTCCACTCAGCTAACATGGAGTTGAAGAAGGTCAACTACCACAACATGGAGCCTAGAGTGTCTACAACTAGAAGCGGGAAGAGTGCATCCAGTACCCATGTGCAATCTAAGCCCTCACTTGACATAGGTGTGCAATGGACACAACCAATCCAATGTCCACAGAGAAAATGTGGAATGGGTGTGGGAACGGTAGCCATGGGGGCTGCTGGGTGTGGGGAACGGGAGGAAGAGATGAGATGTGGAGGCGTTTTCGGGACGTGGAGTTGTCCTGGATAGTGCTTCACGGACAATTACGGGACACTGTAGATCCCCCCAGGGCCCACTGGATGGAACGTGAGAGAGTCTGGGCTATGATGTGGACCATTGACTATGGGGTGCAGTGATGCGCAGAGATGAACTTACCAGGTGCAATGGATGTATCACGATGATGGGAGAGAGTGTTGCTGTGGGGGGAGTGGGGGGCGGGGGTGGTGGGGTTGAATGGGACCTCATATATATTTTTTTAATGTAATTAAAAATAATAATAAATAAATATTAAAAAATAAATAAATAAATAAATATGATAATGTGCACCAAGGGCTTGGAATAACATTAAGTAACAAGTAGTTAATCTGTGGTAGCAGAACTATTCTGTACCTCTGAGGTCAGCACTGTGGAGTTGGAGACCTGGGTTTGAATTCTGACTATGGTGCAGCCACTTACCAAGCCTATGTCTTGCACATGCTAACTAGTCACATAATACACAGAGGAGGGATCAGGGAAGTATTCAAAGTCACTCTTGAAAATCCTTTAGGAAGGTACCATGGTGGGGAAAAACACACCATGTCTCAAGAAGTCCCAAATGGCCAGTTTTTCTAGTCCTTGGTGATGTCTGTTTCTATTTTTATTTATTTCTCCCCTCCCCCCCCCCCCCCCCCCCCCGCCCACTGTCTGCTCTCTGTGTCCATTCACTGTGTGTTCTTCTGTGTCCACTTGCATTCTTGTTAACAGCACTGGGAATCTGTGTCTCTTTTTGCTGCATCAGCTGTGTGTGTGCAGTGCCACTCCTGGGCAGGCTGCACTTTCTTCATGCTGGGCAGCTCTCCTTGCAGGGTGCACTCCTTGTGTGTGGGGCTCCCTGACACAGGGGACAACCCTGCGTGGTAGGGCACTCCTTGCACGCATCGGCACTGTGCATGGGCCAGCACACCACACAGGTCAGGAGGCCCTGGGTTTGAACCCTGAACCTCCCATATGGTAGGTGGACGCTCTATCAGTTGAGCCAAATCCACTTCCCAAAAGTCTATTTTTGATTGTACCAGATGACATGGCTGGCTTGCACCCAAGGGCAATGTGTATCTTTAGCTACTGGAATCTAATGCAGTGGTGAGATGCTCATGCAGAGAGACATGGAAACAGATACTAGTTATGATTTCAGATTTGATTCTTCCATCTCACTCTCTCTGGGGCACGTGTTCATCACAGCTGGACATTCCTCTACACCATTACTTAAATTCTCTATTCTATTTTTGGCCACGTGTGTACAATTGAATTTGCACGATTTGATTGAATGCATTCATGATGCAAATCCATTGTACCTCACTATTCTCTCTATAGTTGTTTCTTCTCTGACAGTACTCCATTATCATGTTATTGTATAGACAGAGTAAACAATGCGGTTGCCCTGTATATACAGTGGCAAGGCTATCTTTTCCATTTTTTCCTCAGTGTCTACATCCTTTTTATTTTTATGTCTTCAGAAAAGTTTTAGGTCACAGTATAATCACATACGAATATAGGGGACTCCCATATACCCAACATCAAACCCTTTTCCCCCTTCCCCAGAATGATCTTTTTACATGTGGATGTTACATTAGCTGAAACTGTCTACCTGGGTTTTTTTTTCAGTTTTACTAAGCTTTTCAAATAATTGGCTTTTGGTTTTTATTTTTTTCTATTTTTTTTTACTTCATTTTGTACATTTAAAAATAAAAAATGTAAATAATTAAAAAATAAAAGAACAGTTGAATAAAAAAAAGACAATGCACTTAAGAATTTTAAATTGCTGCCAGGCAAATGACATTTTCCAGCCATCTTCCCTCATATTTTTCTTAACTAGCTGTGTGACTTTGGGTAAGTCACTTCCCTTTCTGGGCCTCAATGTTGTCAACAGCAAAATGTGTGGGATGTATTAGATGATTTTTAAGAATGCTCTTCATGTGAAGTTTTTTGGATAATTCTGTGAATTCTAGGACATTTAGATATAGTCGACCCTTCCATAAATGCTCATGCTTACAGGGATTTTCAGAATTGCTTTACCTGACTGGTAAGGGCCACATCTATAAATGTAACTTGTTAAAGCTTTGAGAATTAAACATGCATCTTAATGATCCTTTACTTTTTTCATTTGATCAGCACAAAGGCACACTTGAACTGCACCTCAATCAGCACAAGGCAGTCAGGCTTAACTGTACCACTCAATAGTCCTTCAGAAGCATTGCTGACAACCCTCCCTCTAGGGGACATACACCCATGTGATGGGTAGTCACTATTCCTGGCCTTGGGAAAATTCCTTTGTTTTTGAAGGCAGTGAGGTAAAATGAAATGAGCTTCAGAGTCAGGCCTACACTGAATCATCCCAGAACCTCTACTAGCTGTGAGAACTGAGGCAAATTAACTTTTTGGGTCTCAGTTTCCCTACTTGTATAATTGAGATAAATAGACTTTTCTGGCAGAGTTGTATGGGTTAAATTAGAAGTAGCAAGAGGCCTCGGGTAGGATTACGGGATTGGTGGAAAGACTCCTCTTTCTAGAGTGAGACACACTTTAGATCTGGTTGTTACTATGCTTCTCTGAGCCTGTTTCCACATCAGTAAGATAGGGATATCACCACTGACTTTATAGATTGTTGTGCTTGGACCTTGACCAACAACTCAACACCTATTCTCCCTCTTCAACTTCCATCCCCCAAGCTAATCTAGTTCCTATGTCTGGCTCCAAGCAGCAGTATGAATGCAAATACCTTCTTCCTATTGAGGACCCTTTGAGGACTCAACTTAAATAGCACATACCTAGCCCCAAGACTTCTAAACCACTGTCCCAGCCCTAGCCACCAGTCTTGCCTTGCCAAGGCTGCTCTTTCGGAGTCGTCTCCCTGGACTGCCATTTACTTACTGCCTGTCCTGGACAAGTCTGCACTCCCTAAAGGCAGGAATTGTGGATTCCTCATCTCTGGATTTCTAGTGGGAACGCTTGACACAGAGTATATACCCTGGAAATATTAAGAACCTCTACCTTCACTTTTTGGAAATAGCTCTCTGGGAAGGCAGTGTTGGGGGCAAAAGTGGGAGGATAGTGGAATTCCCTTGGGAAGTAAGAGAGAATCATGTAAAAGACTATGAATCTTGGGAGTCAATTGATTTGGACTCAAACCTCAGCCATGCCTTTCATGAGCTAAAGGATTTGAGCAAGTCACAATCTGAACTGTTGGCCTATCTATAAAACGAGGATCAAAATACGTATTTAGCATAGCACCTGGTACATAAAATAAGTACCCAATAAATGTTAGCCATTTATTGTTACTATTAAAGATGATGAGAAAAATTAATGGCTAACATTTACTGAGTATTTTTTATGTGCCAGGTACTGTGCTCCATATATAAATGTATTAATTTAATTTAATCTCATTACAGCTCAAGGAGGTAGTAGGTATTATCCTCATTTTGTAGGCTCTTGTAAATGAAGAAAATGAGGCTCAGAGAAATTAAATAACTTCCCCAAGGTCAGAGTGCTGGTAAGATGCTCAATAAATGGCAGCAGTTACTATTATGAGGCAGTGGTGCATGTGACATAACCTCAGAGACTTCAAGGACTGGCTGCAGTTTCTGGATCCAGATTGCCACTCTTGTTCCCTTGAATATAGCAAAACAGAGACCAATCAGTGTTGTAAATAGAGTTAACATAATATATTTATTTTAAGTGCCATTCATGCATATCAGTTCTGGCAGCAACAATCCTAATGACACTTAGAATATTTCTTTACAGCACTAAACAGTTACAAAGAATGGGTGCCGTTCATCATAGAGGCAAAATGTGAAATCGTGCAATAGCAAAACTGTAGAAACATTAAAACACTGACTGTCCAACAGCAGTACAGAGAGCAGGTTGTGTTTGCACAAAAAGCCAATGCAGTTTCATCACATATATACAATATAGATATGTACACACCACCCTCTGAATGAGCAATATCAAAATACTCTATTCCATTTGAAATTATCCCCAGATTGATTCCCTCCCACTTCAAAGGACATCTGAGAGACACGTATTTACAGGAACACACATGAATACATTTACATTTCAAAAACTGCCACAAATGCCAGTCGGATTATTCTCCTGGACAGAGTGCCACACTGACTGCATGTATTTATTACTTTTTTCCTCCAACAGTCTTTAGTCTATTTAAGCCGAAGACCGAACTTGCTCTGCATTAACTACCAGCCAAAATGGCCACTAGAGGGACTCTCTGGACATGACTGGCTGGGCCTGCTGAGAGGGACTGTCCTGGACTCCTAGATCACAGGAGAGTGGGATGAGTCTAGTTGGCTTTTGCCTCCAGGGCTATATTCAGTAAGTTTAAATTCTCATAAAAATATTGATCACTGCAAATCAGTAAACGATTACCAAATTAAATTAGCTTCACACAATTTGTAAAATCTTCATCATTGGTTTCTACCCAAATCACTCAGTATGAGACTGCATTCCAATATCCAAATATTTTAAAGTGCGCACATTGCTACCCAAGCAATTAGTTTCAAAACAGCTATTCTGGTGTCTAGAAAAGAGTGACTTGAGTGGACTGTTGAAAATACACCCTCCCACCCCCTTTTCAAGCTTTTACTCTGCAGGTTGCTATCATCTTGCCTCTGATTCTTCTAATAGGGGCCTGTTGGCTGCCTTTCCAGAATCTTCTGAGTTTTACTGATCCGAGGGACTGGAACTGAGCTTTCTTTCTCATGCCAAACAGGGTCAAAACAACAGAGTAACAGAAAGCCCTTCCTCTTCCCCAACCTCACCAGTCCTTTTAAGATGGCTGGCTTCCCAGTGATCCATTCAAGGCAATACTCCGTTAAAACACACACACACACATACTCACAAACACACACATACACACAAGGATATTTGTTTATTTCGAGTAGAGATCATTCAATGACAGAGTCACTAAGGCTAATTAAAGTAATTTGAGCATGGCTGACAGAGACCACCTACAATGCTACCAGTGAGCAGTACAACTCCTTGATTTGATGGAACATATCATTTCCCCATTAGAATGAAAGAAATTCTGCCTTTTTTTGGTCTAAAGAATCAATTCAAAATCTATTCATTTAAAAATCTCATTCTTTCTATTTCTATTATAAAACTAACAATCAATCTATGCAAAGTAATTATGGTATGAAACAAAACAAACCACTATCACTCACCACCAAAAAAACAAAACAAAGCAAAACAAAACCACACACAAAAACTAAGAGGCAGGCTGCACTGCAAAGAAAGTGACCAAATGTCATGTACACAAGGATACACAGGACAGATATGACAATAGACACAGCATGCCACTTAATAATGGCATTGAGGCAAATAAAATCTGTGTGTTTCTACCCTCATTTCAGTGCTAATGAAATGAAAAGAGTGGGGAAACTTGCGTCATAAATACTGCCCTGCTGAGTTCTGCTGTCCAAGTGAACTCTTGACTTAAATCCCAGAAAAATCCTACTTTGCTAATAAATCTCAATCAGCAGGAATGCTAAGACACTCACACAGTAAAAGGAGTGATAAAGATAATGACAATAACTGATTGTCTTGTCTGTAAACTCTTATCAAGAAAAGTAATTCTGTGCTTTCAGATACTGCATTTCTCCTTAATGAACCCAATAGGACCTGAACTTTCACAGAAGATAGTAATAAATATTAAAATAATACTTTGGAATAATAAATACTTAAGTGAATGTGGAAGCATTGGTTTGTTTAAAAAGCAAAACAATGCCTAGCTAAATTTCAGAGTCGTTATAATGCAGATTTAGGAAAACAGACGTTGACAAGGTACAATATAAACTCTGTAATCCTCCAAGCATCAAAACAAATTTGGTCAGTTCTTTATACAGGAACAACACACCCTTTTGGATTTTTTGCAAAGTATCAAATTCTGGGTTCCTTGGCTGACTGGGTTAAGCTCATTATCCAATTTCTGGCAAAGATTATGAAGATCTAAACTTTGGAAAAGTATGTTTCCTTTCAGTTACCTACATCAATGGAAAGCATCCTGCAGAAAATAGCCTAACAAGGAATAAAAACACATTATCTTTCTTTTTGAGATACAATAATCCAATTAGAAAAAAATTGAAGCCTTTCAGTAGTTTCTGTATATATATTTACACGTATGTATCTATAAACTGCTTGCAGCAAAACAGGCTCTGTCTGAAACATCAGTCTGGCACTTGCGGTCAACATCAAACTGACACAAATATGCAAAAAGCTGTCCAAGTCACACAATAGTTAGGAGCTACAGAGGGCAGCTGGCAGGGAGACAAACATGTAGTACTTGTTTGGGTCAGATAAAAGCAGTTAAGTTATCCAGCTAAAATCTTTCTGATTGTCTTCAAAAGAAATTTTGTTAACATTGGTAAAGTGATCAGCAATTCTGTTCTTTCCACTGGATTCTCTTAAACCTTTCCCTTCACTGTACAGAAAAGGTGACGTTGCGGTCTGGTGCCTTGTGGAAATAAGCCCTACACAATTGAATCCCAATCAAAGTCATCCTGGATGTCATCTGGAGGCAGGGAGCGCCGCATTTGGAAGGTTTGGGAAGGCATAATGTGCTGCTGGTTCATGGCTCCATGATGACCTGGAAGAAGGAAGCAATTCAGTAATGACTTGGGTAGAGAAGAAAGGAATTAATCAACTAACCCTATTGAGCATTTCATATGTGCTGGATATAAAGCACCCATTACCTCACTAATCCATCTCCTAAGTCTTTAAGAAAGGTGGTTGAAGACTCATTTTATAGGTAAGGGAGTTAGGGTTTAAGGGTTTAAAAGGGTTTAAGAGGATGAGCAAGTTACCCAAAGTCATACAGTTAGTTAAGAGCTGAGATAGGATTTGAACACAGTTCACCTGACTCCAAAACTCATGCTCCTTCCATTATACCAGGCTCTAGCAAGGAGGGCATAAGATGAGTGCTACAGTGCTCAAGTGCTGATGCAAACCATTTCCTTTACAGTCTGCTCTGTTCCACCAGGTTCAGTAATATGAATGGGCTCACATGAGAATGATAATAGGAGAATGATATCAGTGTAACACTGAAGTCTCACTAGGTCATATTCAATTTTCCCAAGCAAGTTAAATTTTGCACTATTAAGTCACAGCGGGTGAATACAGAAAATGCAGTAAATCATGGAGGGACACAGCTGAAAACGTGATGCCCATTCTGACCATGCTCTTCTTGGAATAGTCTGGCCATTTGCTCCCCTATTTCTGTGCGTTCTGTCCTTAGAGCTTGACAGATTCCCCTTTCAAACAAGTTTCACCATTTTTTTTCTTTCTTATTTTCAAGTAAAGACCTGTATTTACTTATAGAACTTATTCTTTTATTAGGAATTAAGCATATCCTTTTAATTAGGCTAGCATTTTTACTGGATTATTACTGTTTTTTTTTTTTAGTACTTTGATCACAAAGTTTTGAATAGTCTGTCACTAATCTTACTTTTCTCATAAGCCCTTTAATTTTTAGTGTACAATTTTACAGAATTGCAGGATGCCTGTATTTACTCTATTTATTTAACAAAAACTTATAAATTCCTTACAATGTACCAGGCATTAATTTAAGTGCTTTATATAATACACATTTAATCCTTGTAACAATCCTTGCAATTAGGTAGTGTTATTAATGCCCATTTTATAGACAGGAAGCTGAGATGAACTTCGTACATCTATTAAGGGCTGAAGTATCAGGATTCAAACTCTGGCCACCTGGCTCCAGAGTTTTGAGGACCATTTCATGCCACCTACAATTTGCTGATAAGAGCTCCAGGAGAGACAACACTTATTCTTTCCCCTTTATCACAGGACATGTCACTTGGTCCCAGCTCCTCATCCACTACTGCCTCGTACACACAATACCTTTGGGGTTTTAACCCCCTCCCCCCATTACCTTATCTTTCCCTCAAACAGCCTAAGTAAAAGGCAATGTGATTTATGAGAAACACAATTAACTTTGACTTCTGACATCTGGGACTGAGTCTTGGTCTGTCCACTTATAAAAACTGGCTGGCCTTGAGCAAGTTATCCCCTGAGTCTCTAGTTTCCTTATCTAGGTGACTCTTAAAGTCCATTCAGCTCTAAGAGTATGTCCTATTTCCCTGCTATAAGTGTATTTTATTTACATTTACAAACATAGGAAAAAGAAGTTTTATGAACTAGTTACTCCTGAAATTCCTTTGTAAGGTATTATCCGGAAATTGAGCTGGAGAAACTGCATCAGAATCAACAGGAGTTACAGTGCTCCTGTCAGTAAAATAGCCTCAAGAAAATCTAAGACCCTTATATAGCTCTATGCCCCTGGACCTCTTAGGAAGTCAGGGCAATAATTAGAACCATAGAACCCTGGGATAAAAAGGACTTTAGATTATATCGTCTATGGCAGTTTGAAGCTTTTTGTGGATCCCCGAAAAGATCATGCTCTTGAAGCTAATCCAATCCTGTGGGTGTGGGACCCTTTGATAGCATAAGATTCAGTGGTGGTGGTAGTGGTGGGGGGCTTTGTCTGGACTACTTCAGTGAGGTGTGACCTAGGGTAGGTGCTGGTCCTCTTGCTGGAGGTCTTTTATAAATGGGGAAAACATGCAGACACACACAGAGGAGAGAAGGGACTCAAGAGCTCAGAGAGGAACTCAGGAGAAAGGAAGCCATAGATGGAGCAGCCAGAAGTTGAATCAAAAAACCAGGAAAAGAAGCAGATACCTCCATGTGCCTTGCCATGTGAGAAAGGACTCCAGGATTGCCAGTAGCTGGTCTCTTGATGATGACTTGATTTAGACACTTTCATGGCCTCAGAACTGTAAGCTTTTACCCTAATAAATTTCCAATATAAAAGCCAACCCATTTCTGGTATAATGTTCCCAGAAGCTTTTACCAAACTAAAACACAAACACAGTCCTAACACCAATTAACACTTGGAATTCCTTCACCAGCACTGAAACCAAATAGCTGTCCAGACACTGCACACATATCCACACCATGAGAGAGAGTTCACTCCTTCCTGAGGTGGTCTGGTTAACTTTTGGGACAGCTAAAACTGTTCGATATTAAACTCTGGGTACCAACTGCAACACACATACAAAAATTACCTGCAATTGTTGTTCCTGGAGTGCTGAGTGCCTGTGGGATATGAGGATAGCCAGGGGGTGGCATCACTGAAGGAGAGAGATTTTGCCTAGAGTCTATGTACAAATTTCCTAATCAGATTGAAAACAGAAAAGAGGGAAAACATGTTACTATAAAGTAAAAAAAAATCAAGCCTTAAAAGATCTTAATAAAAATGAAAAAAAAAAAAAAAGATTAAAACTAAATAAAATAAAAATTAAAAAAAGATCTTAATAAAACTGTTCCTTAAAACTTCATTCGCAGGTAAGATGAAAAGGAAAAGAGGGGGAAAAAATTACACATTTCAGATGCTAAAATTCTGCTAAAAGGTGGTGCTGGCCTTTTTGAACATGGTGTGAGGCTGGGCGTGAATACATCTGTAATAATTCTGGCTCCAACATTAACTCTGTAAAAATCCACAGGCATTTTCATATTAATTACTTCAATTGAGCCTTCTACTAATCCCACAATGGGATTATTAGGCCCATTTTACATAAAAGGGAACTGAGACTTAGAAAAGCTAAACTGACTTACCCAGACATATATTACTTTGACAGAGCTAGGAATCCAGATCTCCTAACTCATTGACTCTTTTTTCTATTGGCCACTATGTCAATTGCTTTGATTTTTCTCATCATCAAGGCAGGCCTAACCATGTGTACCCTAGCTGATTAACAAAGTAACTGAGGGTAAAAGTGATAGGAAAGATCTGCAAAAGATAAAAGAGCCACACCAAGCCAACATGATTAAAAACGTTATTCTGAAATGGGAATATGGAAACATAGAGTTCATTTAAATGGCATTTCAGAAGCTTCTTAAATTAATATATTTGATATTAATATGATTTAATATTTAGCCACCAAGTACAGCAGCCTCAAAATGTCAAATTACATTGCCCTGCAATGCAGAATTGACAGGGAGGGGGGAAACATCATGGCCCCTCTACCAAGAACCCATGGGAAAGAAGGACCATTAAAAATAGTTCATGGGAAACGGACTTTGGCCCAGTGGTTAGGGCGTCCGTCTACCATATGGGAGGTCCGCGGTTCAAACCCTGGGCCTCCTTGACCCGTGTGGAGCTGGCCCACGTGCAGTGCTGATGCGCGCAAGGAGTGCCGTGCCACGCAAGGGTGTCCCCCGCGTGGGGGAGCCCCACGCGCAAGGAGTGCGCCCGTGAGGAGAGCCGCCCAGCGTGAAAAGAGGGAGCAGCCTGCCCAGGAATGGCGCCGCCCACATTTCCCGTGCCGCTGACGACAACAGAAGCGGACAAAGAAACAAGACGCAGCAAATAGACACCAAGAACAGACAACCATGGAAGGGGGGGGAAATAAATAAATAAATAAATCTTTAAAAAAAAAAAAAAAAAAAAATAGTTCATTTTGTAAGGAACATAAGAATTTTGAAAAAGATATTTCCCTAAGGTTTTCTAATGTTTCAAAACAAATTACACTGGTATTCTACCAATGCTGTAATGTCACTAAAAAAGATCAACTCTTTTCCTGGAAGAAACTAAAAAGGGAAGAAAAAACTTCCTTTTCCATTCAAGGTAGGGCATATTATATTTGGCTGCTCATAGGTTTTCACCTCCCACTGAAAAGCCAGACTGTCCAGGCTTGAGATGGCCTCAAAGATGATCTAATCCAACCTCCACTTCTGTTGCTGTTGATGAAGAAATGGGACCAGAGAAGAAATGGGAACAGATCTTGGAACTTCTGACAACCAGCCACTGACTCCCAAGATGAGATTTCTTTTTATAGTAAATTTTATAGTCAGAATTGAGCTCTTTGACCAATTAACTATACTGATAATTCAGAAGAGAGGAGAAAACATACATAAGCTACAGTTCTAGTATTTCCTAAGGGGTGGCGGGACCTATACCCAAGTGCTGATCAGCCTTCACATACACAGCTAGCAAACTTTCTAAAGGCTACACCAGGATGCAAGGGCCACACCACTCTTGAGTAATATGACCTCTCACCTGCCAACAACTTCCCAGCCTTCATCCTGCAAAATCTTAGCTTTCTATCTACATCATTAGTGCTTGTTATAATCAAAAGACAAAACTAAATTTACTGGAGATTAATCTATTTTTATATTTCTTTTCTCATTTCTCTTTTATGGCTTAGTAATTCTCACCTTAAATTCAGGGGGAGAGGAGGGAATTAGAGGATTATGGTAAAAAGCAGACACTTACAAATTAAAGTCTTAACTACTGAAATTCTATCATAGTCCTAACACTCTTAGTTTCATATAGAAATTCCCATTACTCCTCACTTTTCCCCATGTTCTCATTATAGGGTCTGAACAAGTCTGTCTGAACTTCCTAAGCAAGTAATTTTAACTTCCAAGACAATTTTCAAAGATTTTTGAGACCCTGTAACATTTAGAATGTAGTTATGAGAATTAAAAAAGATTTAATCACAATATAATTATTTAAAGTAGTCTCTTTTCAAATACCCATTCATTTTCATTCATTCACTCAAGAAGTATTTATGTGCTAAGCACTCTTCTGGGTTAGGGATATGGCAATGAAAAAACAAACTCCAAGCCTTTATGGAGCTTATTTTCAGGGGGTGGGGAATGGGAGGTGAGTATGAAGGGAGAAACAAACATAATAAAGTAAATTAAAGAGTATGTTATAAATGGTATGGAAAAGCAAAGCAGGGAGAGGGGAGAGAAAATTCTCAAAGATGGGTGTCACTTAAATAGGGTTGTCAGGGAAGGCATAGCTTGAGTAAGGTGCTTTTTGAGTGAAAAACAGGAGATGAGGAAATGAATCGTGTGTATATGGGGGAAGACCACTTCAGACAGAATAAAGAGTGAGTGCAAAGACTCTGAGAAGGTGGACCATGACTGGTGTGTTCAAACAAAAGCAGGGAGGTCAGTGGTGTTGAGCAGAGAGCAGGGAAAGGGGAAAAGGAGACGATGTCAGAGAGCTGTGGTGGAGCAGACTGTGTGCAATCATATAAAAGGACTTTATTTTTTACTGAGAAAGATGGGCACCAGAAGGTTTTGAGCAGAGAAAAAGCATAATCTGACTTCTCGATCTCACAAAACCCCACTTATCCTGCAAAGTCATTTTTCTATGAAACCTCCTATCTCTCCAGGACAGTTAAGCCTCTTTTTCTGTATTCCCAGTGCACTTACACCTAATGTACTGTGTTTATTAACGGACCTGTCTCACCTACCCAACTGTGAGTTCTTTTGAGATCAGGGGCTATTCAGGAATCACCTCTCTATTCCTAGGGCCCAATATATAGTCAGGCAAAGAAAAGGTATAAATAAATGTTTGCTGAATGAATACATGCCCACTCATATGTAAGGACCTTTAAGCAAAGCATGAAATTAAAAATAGCCCAGCTAGAGTACTTAGAAGTTGTTAGGCAAGACAAATGGTAAAATGATTTAGTAAAAAGAGGTGATACAACTTATTCTATAACATTCTTTTTTCCTTCCTCCTTCCACACGAATATACTAGACCACTAATTCTGAGGGTCTCTAAGGAGCTCAAAGAAGTATTCTCCAAAAGGGGGAACCTTGAAACAGGAATGACAGGGAAAGTTTGAAGGACATGCTATATTCTGGGTATTAAAACCTATACCTGAATAAACTGTGTAACTTTGAACAAGTAACTTTCTTTCTCTGGATCAAAGATTCTTTACCTGTTAAATAAAGAAATAAAATTAACAGTTCTCTAGAGTCTCCTCTTATACTACAATTCTAAGAAAAGGTGGCAAAGAATTATTGGGGGGTAAAGATATCTGGAAGTGAGATATCAGAATGATTTAATGCAAAGAGGAGGAAAGATAGAAGGACAAAAAGAGGCTGGGACTTAAAACAAGATAAGGACGCTGGGCATATAAAAACTGATCATATGTGAATAGACATCAGTAGACACAAAGTGATGGATACTTAGAGCTCCAGAATCAATAAGAGAAGGTGTTGGCAGAGGCCAACATGATCGGCAGGCTAGGCCTGGCTAAAGCTCCTTGGAGTCTAAGAAACTAAATGGTGAGGCAGATGGGGAAAGAAATAAACACTGAGGAAAAACTGACTTTGCTAGTACGTCATTAGAGTAGCATAGAGAATCAAGAAAGAAGTGCATGGATCCTACAGAAAATGAGGGCTCTGGCATTACAAAGAGGTAGAAAATCAAAGAATTTCAGAACCAAATAATCAAAATCAAGGATCAAGAAGAGATGACCACATCTTTGGTAACAAAGGGCTTTAAGAAAATAACCCAAGATCTCAGTCTGGAGAGAATCCAAGAGTGCTTGGCTACTCTACGATAAGAGGACAGCAGATCACAGAACTTTTTCCATGACCAAGATGTCCAGAAAAGGAGAGTTAATGGCTAACATGTACACTGACATTTTGAGATGGCCTTCTCTCAAGACTGAACCATGCCTTCTACTTGTCCCTCTAGGCTTCCCTGGCTTGCTCCAGGCAACAATTTTTGAGCAATAGAGGTACCCACTCCCAAACACACAGGGATACTGATATACACATATGCTATCAAATTCACTTACTAGCACTCTTCAAGGCTGACTGAAATGGTCAGAGATGGATCTGGCAAAGAAGAGAACATGTCAGCACTTAGAAGGTACAGTTTTAGTTAAACAGGGAAGAAGTAAAGAAGAAAGGAGAAAGAAGGGACAAAGTCCAGTGGGTGATGGTTATTCCTTTCTAGTATTTAAAGCAAGATGGAAAAAATGAAAGTGATGAATTCTCAAAGGGACAAACCAGTGGGGGGAGAGAGGGAAGAGGCAACCTACCAGAAGACTAAAGAAGACATGACAAGAATAGGCTATCCAACTGGAAGAAGATATCAAAAAAGATAAAATGGAAGAAAGCAAAAATGAGGACACATGCAGATCTATATAGATCTTGATATTTAGAAACGTGTATCTCAGCAAGATAAAAAAAAGAAAAGAAAAAAAGAAGTGATAAAAGGAGAGAGAGGGAGAGAGAGAGAAGTTGAAGAGTTATAAAAAAATAAAGTAGTGTCTGGCACATAGACAACGCTCAATAAATTCAACTAATACTAAGTACATTCTATACATCAGACACTGAATGAAGCCCTTGTATGGTTGTAATGTTTTGAATGAAATAGTCACCAGAATCAAACAGTTATGAGGGTTTCAGGCTAGACAATTAACAAGGGAAGAAAAGCTATTCAAAATGAAAAAAGCAAAAATTATGGACAATCTTGATTGTATCAGAGGACATAAAAATAAAAATTTCATAAAAAGAGAGATATAGCCTGATTGAGAATTGTGGGAGGACAAAAGATATGAAACAAGACAGGATAATAGCCATAGAAACCACTAATAAAGAAATGAGAGGGCTTGTTAACATGAAATGTAAAACCAAGTTAACGTACAGAAAAGCAGCAAACTTGGAGAATAAGGCAAGTGATTGAAATGAAGAGCAAAAAACTTGCATATTAAATTCCTACAAAATGGAAATTTGAGAAAGAAAAATGCCGGCACCACAAACAAGAGTAGAAAAGACAGCCAAAAGGGTAAAGACTAGAGAAAAAAGTGAATTGAAAAACACAGAGCAGGGGAGCCATGTGGCTCAGGCAGTTACACGCCTGCCTCCCACACACATGTGAGGTCTCAGATTCGGTTCCCCATGCCTCCCAAAAGAAAAACAAAAACAAAAAATTCCACAAGAAGACAATGAGCAAAAACAACAAGCTAACAAGCACAAACAACAAGCAAAAAATGACGAGCAAACACATGAAAGAGCCATGGGTGGGGGTGGGGGTGATTTAAAAACAAAACAAACAAAAAACAAGCAAATATTCTGGATCCAGAATAAAATATCAACAAAGCTACATACCATTCTGTCTACTTTTCAAATACACTTCAAATTTTAATTTTGTTTAACATTCTTAGAATATATAAAACATTTTTATTTTTACTGCAAATCTACATAAATTTAAATGGATATAACTTCGTAAGTATGTTCCTATAAAGATGTAAGTCAAGTATCTTTAAGACATATTTAATCCTTGTCTGTTAATAATAAAAGGTTAACATTCACAAAAGTTAATTCTAAACAAAAAATCATAACAGAAAAAGTCTTTTTACCTCGATTTTTCTAAGATGCACCTTAGATAAATTGTTTTCACTCATTTTTCTTATAAATAAAATGATGTTAATGGATCACTGATACCATCAACAATGTACCAGTTGCCTAAGATAGTTTCTGAATTTCATATGAAGGAGAAATAGAGAAAAATATGAAGATAATTTAAGTTTATACCTGTTCCAATGTGTTGGGAAGGTTTTGTGGGATGCATGGCACCATGACAAACATTTTGTTGAATATTACTCTGTGAGTGAATAAGGCCAGTTTGTGTAAAGAACTGATTAAGAGAGGAACAAAGATCAGCAAATTGAACTTGATCTAAAGACCAGTTCTTGAGATCTGCCTGTCTCATACTCTCCATCAAACCTGTGAGGAAAGCATTAGAAATAGTTAGTATAGTTCTGCAAATACTGCAATGAAAATAGCCAGATATAATTTTTTTTTTAGCCCACAAAACTTCATTCAGGAATAATGATTTCCCAATGCAAAGAAATTGTATTAAGGAAAATTATTCAAAGCCCAATTCTTTTAAATGTGGCCAAATTTCTTTCAGATCTCTTATCTGTAACACTATGCTACATCAACTGGTTAAAAGATTTTATTGTGAATTTTGCAAAATGTCATTTTTAAACATATTACCAAGTGCAAAAATAATGCTATATAAGATATTTATTTCTACTTCAAAGGAACAAAAAAACCTATAATCTATCAGAGAAATAAGGACCATCCGTATCTGCTTATGTCAAAAGGAACCAACACTCACCTTGGAACTGTGAAAGGTCTACGTCTGACCAATTAACACTGCTGGCAATTCGACAGCTTTCTTTTAGCATATCAAGTGTTGCATACCAATCATTTGAAACACCTATGAAAGTAATATTGACAGCACTAAAAATCTTTGATGGTAAAAGTTTTTAAGGGCATGGAAAGAGAAGAAAATGAGCCAGTCTTATTCCTGACACTGGCAGATCCCTGACCAGTTTTACAAAGGGAAGTATACCCATTATGTTATATTGGGATGTCTGCTCTGTAAGGCAGACAGGAAGCACATTATTTCTCTCTGTTTTACCAATAAAGGAAAGTGAACCCAGAGAGATAATCTAACTTAGTAAGGTCACAATGATGGATCTATGACTAGAACCCAGGTCGTCTAAGCTCTACTTTGACAGCTTGCAAATTGCCATATCATTTATGATGTCAAATTTGATACTGTTCTTTATATTTGTACAGTATAAATAAATGACCAGACAGGACAAGTCATGAAAATCAGGTTTTCTCCCTTATATAAAGTTCATTTTTTTGTCTTGTTAGGACCTTAAAAAACATGTTCTTTTCATAACTTTTGGGATAGGTTCATATTTGGAAGCAACACACAGTATAACTTAGAGTATTGGCTTATTTTTAAATATATATTTTCCCAAAGACTGGGAATAACCAGAAAAGTGTGAATTTGAGGCTAAAGAGACTAAATGGTAGGTCAATTAGACGATGTAAGACTGGATGTTTCTTACAAGGAAGCCAAGCAACTAGGGCACTGTTTTTTTTTTATTAGAGGCAGGGATATGTTTTAAGCAGGGGCTCCGTTAATAAATGCTGCTTTGGCAACTCAAAAACAAAGTGATCTCTTAAGAGAGAGTGGGTGACCAAACCCTACCCACTCAGTAAATGTTTGTTGATTTTAGTCCTTTTAGAAGAAATGGTGTCATAGGATTTGAAGCAAGACAGACCAGGGTATAAATCCCAGTTCCAAACTTATTCCAGCAGGGTGATCTTGAGCAAATTGCTTAACTCTGTTGAGATGTACTTTTCCAATCTATAAAATGTGGCAATTTTACCTGATTTGGGAGGATAATAAGAGAAAATATATCTAAATTGCCTAGCATATAATGAGCATTCAAACAACCATTAGCTCCCTCCCTTTCCTTCTCTGTTAAAGACAACTGCTTAGTCCCAGTTTATAACTAAGAAATTCATAATTCAAAGAGATTCATTATTATCATAGTTATAATGATTATTTCTAACTTCCCAAGGTGGAAGTTTACTTTCCTTCTCTGGTGAGCTACCATTGGTATTAATAGACTGCATAGGAGCACATCATGGATTGTTTGCAATTGTAATATACTATCTCAACCCCCACCCCACAATCATTGGAATTAAAGAAAGGTATGACCAGAGCATCACTGTCTTCTACAGATACCCAATCTCTATTATCATTAGTCTCTCCCCAAAATCAATTAAAGGCTGCATTTCTAAAGATCATATTGTCATTAAAAGATAGGCAATAGTGACTGACACTAAAACAGAATTATAAAAAAGGGTTTTCTTTAGGCATACATCAAAAAATCATTTCCAGATGTTTTAGAGGACATTCTGTCTAGTGGAAACTAGACCCAACTTTCAATTTTATTCTAGAACCTAGTTAGAAATAGTAATCAGGAAAACAAAATTAATTGTTAAAACAAAAAATTAAGTTTATTTGTTACATTTAAAAACACATATAGGATTTTACTGTTTTGGAAAAACAACAAAAACAGTAAGAAAAAATACTATGAAGACACCTTTAATTTCAGATTTTTAAAGCCTCAAATATCTTCATGGATAATTATGGGGCATGGCAGGGAAGGGGTATGAAATTAACACTTATCAAGGACTTATTAAGTTCCAGGTACCCTGTAATGTCTTTTTGTAGCTTATCTAATTCTCCCAAAAACCTTACAGTATTTTTTCTCAGATTATAAATAAGGAAATAACTTCAGAAAACTTTTTAAAAAGTTTTATAGCTAAGTCATGACATAAAAGACAGTATGGATGATAATCTTATTGCTTGAAACAATGATCAATTTTTAATTGGTGAATAAGAAAAAGCAGTGTCTAGCATTTAGAAATTCATCCCTCCAGAACTACATTTCTCATCGGTGATATAGCTGCTAAGTAGACATGCAGGCAAGCTGAGGAAAAGACCTGTTCTTTGCACAACTCCAAGCAGGTCCCATTTATCCTGCAGTCTATGTCCAGAGCACCCCTTGGAGTTGCGCAGTGCAAAGACTGCCTAGCCCATGAGTAACGTCAGTTAAGAACCTCACTAGAAACCATTGTGACCTATCTTGAGAGCAACAGATTTCTTTCAATCGGGATATGACAAATATTTTCTTCCTTTGCAATAATTTTAAGATGACATATTTGGCAGGAATAAGCAAAGGGAAGAGGGTGAATATTTACTAGATACCTTTACAAGTGAGGTACTAGTCTAGGCACTTCGTATTTGTCACCTCAGTATGATCCTTTTAACAACATTATATACCAGTGTATTTTTGCTCCATTTTTACAGATGAGAAAATAAAGCTAAGAGAAATTAAATAATTTTGCCCAAGAACCTAAGTGTCTGAACAAGGATTCACATATAGGTCTTTCTTTTACATAACACTACATCAAAACAGATTGCAAACAAGACTGTTATTCTATTTTCCTTTCAAATGCTCACAAAAACAATTTTGATGGGCAGAGGCACAAAATAAGAGCTGAGACCAAAATGTGCAAGGGTTGCTGAGTATGCTATGTTGCTACAATAATTTTAAACGAGAAAATCTCAGTTCAATCTATGGATTGAATGAGTTGCAATTATAGGCCAGGGAACACAAAAGGAGATGAGAAGGGTTTTGGTAATAAATACTACATGAATCTCAAATAACAAAGGACAGATCCTAATTCAGAGTTAGCTAAACACAAGCAGGAAGACAAAAACTTACCAGAATTACAGGATATCTGTTGTGGGGGAGGGGGTGCCTGATGTGTTAACGATTGATGCTGATGGTTCGGATGATGCTGTATGTGCTGGTGTGGAGATGGGTGCTGAGGGTGAGGAGACTGGAGCTGGCTGTGTTGCTGCGGGTGCGCTGCTGGATGCTGGGGACGTTGTGGATGCTGTGGTAAACCATGCGGTCGATGAGGTGGATGTGGAGATGGCTGTGTATGCATCTGGGGGTGGGACAACGAGACTTGTGCAACTGAATTACTGCCTGGGGTGTTGAGACCACTGCCATGACTATTGGACAGACTGCTTTGGTTGTTGTGTGGGTGAGAGCTCACTGCACTGCTAGGAGAGTGCTGATAGGAACACGAAGTATGGGACTGCTGGGAAGATTCGGAAGGGATGTTCATCAAACCTAAAAACAGTCAGAGAAAGCAAGATCATTTGTGGTCAGATTCCAGGTACACTTTCATGACAAATATTTGCAAAATTATTTATGGAGCAAAGGTTTATGTTGTCAGGTAGTAATTTTGATTCACTTTAACAAGTGTTTTTGGAACATCCATCATGCGCTGGGTTCTGGAGTTACTGAAAAGAATTATCATTTCCTGCCCTTGAGAAGCTCATACTAGTGGAAGAAAAAGACCCTTAACAAGAATATGCTGTCCAGTAAGAGAAGAGCTAAGGCAAAGGTTTACAGAGGGCATTACAATAACAACTTTACTTCCTGCTGTTCAGCTGGGATGGGGCTGAAGATACAGAGAAAATTTCCTTGAAAAGACAGAATTTGAGTTGAGTCTTGAAAGATGAATAAATGGAAAAAATGGGAAAAGTGCTAGGTCACACTGAACATGTCTAGAGAGCTGAAGACCAAGGCTTTGACAGAAGAGGAGGGGTAAATCAAGCCTAGTTACTTCTGATCTTCTCTGACTAATCTAAAAACTTTAAGTTCAAAGTGACTAGGATCCTTACAACTAAAACAAGACAACAATCTCCAGGGTTCTTTATTACTCTTACGGAACATTCTTGAAATACATACAGTTTAGGGGTTAAAAGTATATACTTTATAGCACCGGAAAGTAGAGGATTTAAGTCTCTGCACTGTCATTTACAAACTATGCTACTTCGGAAAGTTACTTAACTTCTCTGAGCCACAATTACCTCAACTATAAATAGATGTAATAATAGTATCTACTTCATAAAAGTTGTTGTGAGAACCACATGCCATAGTGCAAGTACAAATGCAGGATAAGCTCAGTAAATCTTACAGCTAAGAAGTTGATGAAGATTAGGTCAGAAATGCCCTGTGTTAAAAATAATGTATATTTAGTTTACAGGTAAATGTTCAGTTTTGTAAATCTTATTGCAACGTTTGCTTCTATATAATTAGGCTGTTTTCATATCCCTACAGACTGTCCACACAAATAAAATTCTTATACTTGTCATTGATAATTAAAGTGCATGTGAGCACATTATAGGATAATTTAAAAGTCTAACTGTTTATAACTAATGCTTTATAGTTAGAAGAGTTTAGTGCTTGCCTTGGCCCTGGAAGACTGTCATTTATAGGGAATCTATAGGTTATTCCAGTAAGATCAAAGAAAGCAGTAATTTAATGATCTATTTCCAATAAAACCCTCACATTTTAAGAGGTAGCCCAAATATGAGCTATACCAACATTTTCAATCTCATATTATTTTTAAAATAAACAAAACATTTCTTAGAAGCTCAATATGTAAAATTCATGAACATAAAATTGTTTTTTTTTCCAAACCAGGGAAAGAGGGCTGCCTGCTAGGTGTCCCTCTTCATCCACACACTTCTCTTCCAGCAGCCTCTAAAACCTTTTCTAAAGCCAAGGGCTCTGCAGAGAATAATCTGAAAACCACTGAATGAGTACAATCCTCCCCTTCACTGTACAAATGGGGAAGCTAAGGTTCAGAGAGGTGACGTTAACTCAGTTGACTTTAAGGTAGCACTGAAACTAGAAACCACAATTCTTCTCGAAGTTCTTTTTATCAGTGTGATAAAACGGCATTATGGTCTTGGGAAATTGTCACCATTGTTATTTTATATGCAGTAATTTTCTATGACTACCAAGGTTTGATTTACTTAACAAAGTCTTATATTAGTTCTCTTTTGTACTTTCACAGATAAACTATTTTAAGACAAAACTTGAGAAAATATATGAATCTTCCTTTAAATTCAAACACTAACCATAAAGTGGCCTACGTGTATCAGCTAGCTACTATTCATCAATATATAACATTTGTATACAAAATTAACTTTCATATCACTGGACCAATATTAAATATTAAAATGTAAACTATAAGAAAGAAGAAGGATTTTTGTCTCTTTTGTTCACTGCTGTATTCCCAGTACCGAGAAAAGTGCCTAGCATGTAGCAGGGTCTCAAGAAATATCTGTTAAATACATGGCTTTTTAGAAAGCTAGCATTCATTACAAGAAGATATTACAGGTACTCTCTCTTGAGTTGGGTATAAATAGCTAATCTGCCAAACAAAGTAAACAGGAAATGCTTCAACAGAATTACCATCATAATGTAATATCCTGACCCTATCACAAGACTCCAAAATTAAACCAGCAGCAAATGGGGCAATAACACATTACAGCAACAATCCAGCATTTGGTAGAGATATAAAACCACTGTTAGTGTTAAAATCTGATCTAAGTATGTTGTATAAAACATGACCCAGAATACACCATTAGCCAATCTGTTCACTTACAAGTGCCATGCACTGAATTGCAGATTTGGTACCATCACTTTCCAAAAGCTATGTCTTTGCTAATACCTAGTCAGAACACAAAGGCTAGGCATATCTATTCTTGCAAAGCAACATTCACTGCTCCAACACTTCACACACCAGACATCACTAATTAAACATGGCAGTCTTTCCCATGTAGTGGAGACACAGTGTCAGAATCCTTCAAGACAGGACTCCAGGCATAAATACATAGAGAGTAAAGGCACAAAGGGCATAATACAGCTATTCAATCTTGATTATGACGACAAAGTTCTAAGGTGAAAGAAACATTAAAGCTATTCCATGAAAATTATCCTTAAAAATAAAATTTTTCAATTAAAAAAAATCACACTTAAAAAAAGATATTAAAAAATTTACCTTGTTGACTAAGGGACTGCTCAAAAACTGACTTATACAAACTCCGAAATGAGGCACTGAGATCTTCAAAATTATATTCTGAGAAAAGTAGTTGTTTGTCTCGTTCTGCTAGGTTGTACTGTGGCTGCTGCTGAGGAGTTAAGGACTGAGAGACTGATTCTGGATGGTTTGACACCTAAAATAAAAGAAAACACTACTGTGACAGTTTGAAATTATTTTATGACTCCCAAAAAGAAGAACAGTATGTTTGTAAACTGATCTGTTTCTCTGGGTAAAAGAGATTAGTTTACAATCTAATCCTTTGATTGCATTAAATCCAGCTGAGGAGACTCTGATTAGAATACTTGGTAAGATTGCTTTAGGGGTTTTGATTGGACTACTTTGGTGAGGAGTGACTCAGGTTGAGTCTTCACTACACAAAGAGCAACTCAAGAAGAGATGAGCCTTATGCCTGACAGTGTGCAGCTAAAATTGGGAAGAAGGCAGAACAATGGAGCCTGAGAGAGGGAGGGCAAAGACCAGGCAGAGATCACCCACCATCTTTATTTCAACATGTGGCAGTTGACTTGGATGAGAAAGCACCTCTTATGATGCCTTCAGTTGGATTTTTCACAGCCTTGGAACTTTAAACCTTTGCCCCAAATAAATACCCTTTATAAAAGCCAACACAATTTTGGTACTTTTCATTGGCAGCACTTTGGCAAACTAAAACAACTACTGATTCAGTGGTTCTGTATCAGATTTGGGTTTGCTGCACAATATATATAACTGAAAACATTAGTATAAACATTGGAATCCAAAGGAAGTAACTTCTCTGCCTTTGGCTTTCCCACCCTCTGTTAAGATTGGTACATTTAAGGACAGATTTAAGAGCTTCAGGAACCACAGAAATCGAACCCAACATCCACATTTCACAGAAGAGCAGAAAGAGTTCAAAGAAGTTAAATGATTTGTCCAAGATCATACAAATAAGTAGGAGCTAGGCTTGAAACTCTTCTAGTTTCTGGAGAACCTTCATTTTGATTTGTAAAGAAACCTGATCTCAAATTCACTATCCTATGAAGCTACTAAAACATCGCATTTGTTTATTTAAATAATTTTTATATATTTAAACTCAAATACTTTAAGTACTATGTGCCAGATTGTGTGTCATTGCTCTAAGCAGCAATGAGCTTCAAAACACCTAACTCTTAATTTCTAGGATACTTTTTTTAATACCTGAAATTGAGGGGAATGGAAGTGAAGGAGTAAAAAAAACAAAGGAAATTCTGAGGGTAATAGATCAGGACCATAAGCTATGAGGGAGGGAAGTGGGAAGGGGGAAGTACTATGAACATCTAAAAATGGAGAATCCCTTTGAAGATAGCACAATTAGAAACAAAAGGTGATCAGTTATATTTCTTAAAAAGATTTTATCAAGGGGTGGTAAGCTACCACTTTTTTAGTGCTTTGAAAAATTAAGGTATCAACATTTATGCAGCCATTCACAATTATGCTAATAAGGAATCTGCAATAACACAGAAAAATATGAATTATATATAGGGAACAGCTCCACCATGGCATCCTGGCAACCTTACATATCTCCACATAGGCCACATAGCTAAGGCTCAATCACAGGGTGACCTAAGGCTTGGTGGAACATTCTGTGATTATTTTGGTACATGAGATGACTAGAGGAGCAAATTCTTACCCATTGTTTGTTGTTGTTTTTTTAATTTTTAATTATTTTTTATTCATTTGAATGAAAAGGCATATTACATGAATTTATTCACTTTTGCCAAATTCAGATATTATTTAAGAAGAGTATTTTTGTCTGTGAAAAAGAAAGCAATGCCATTTGAAAGCATTAAAGAGTGTTGTTAAAAGACTGAGAAGCTGCTTGGCAAATGGTTTCAAAGAACTTTCTCAGACTGAGGATAGCGTAAAGGAGCCAAAACACATTATTTTTTTAAATTTAAAGATTTATTTTTATTTCTCTCCCCTCCCCCCACTCCCATTTCCCTGTTCCCTGCTCTCTCTGTTCATTTACTATGTATTCTTCTGTGTCTGCTTGTATTTCTCATTAGGCGGCTCCAGGAACAGATCCTGGGACCTTCCAGAGTAGGAGAAAAGTGATTACTCTCTTGTGCCACCTCAGTTCCCCTGTTCTGCTATATCTTATTTTCTCTCCTCTGTGCCTCTTGTTGTATCATCTTGCTGTGCCAGCTCTCTGCATCGGCCAGCACTCCTGCACAGGGCAGCTTTCCCTGCACAAGGTGGCATTCCCACGCAGGGCAGCTCTCCTGCACAGGGCCGCATTCCCGCATAAGCCAGCAATCCGTGTGGGCCAGCTTACCCTCCCCAAGAAGCCCTGGACACTGAACCCTGGACCTCCTATATAGTAGATGGGAGCCCAACTGGTTGAGCCACATCCGTTTCCCCATATTATTTCTTAAATATTTCAGAGTATAATTCCCTCACAGAATTTTTCTAACTTTTGACAATAATGCCACTATGAACATTGGTGTGCAGATGTCTGTTCTTGTCACTGCTCTCAGTTCTTCTGGATATATACCAGTAGTGGTATTTCAAGGTCATGTCACAAATCTACATTTAACTTCTTTAGGAACTGCCAGTCTTTCACAGTGACTGTACCATTCTGCATTCCCACCAACAGTGAATAAGAGTTCCTCTCTCTCCATTCCTATCTCTCCACATCCTCTCCATCACTTGTTCCTGTCTGAGTCGTCTTTCTTTTTTTAATTTTGGAAGTACAACTTTAATGACTATAATACAATTACACAAAAATTCCTGCAGCGCCCCCTTCAATGGTGTCCCTGAATCTTTTTAAAATTGTTTTTTTTTAAAGATAATAGATCACAAAAAATGTTACATTAAAAAATATAAGAGGTTCCTATATACCACCCTCCCATCCCCCACTCGTCCCACTTCAACCACCTCTTTCATCAGTGTGGTACATTCATTGCATTTGGTGAATACACTTTGGAGCACCGCTGCACTAATACCAGTTTTGCAGGATCAACTTTCTTTTGCTCTTGCATTCAATGTGAATTTCAATTCTGCTCTCTGAGTTTTTGTTTCCCTTGTATTATTTTATTTCAGGTCCCTCCCTTTATATGTTTGTCCTATGAAGTTTTTACTTATTTACTTATCCTGTAACAGGTATTGATGAGATCAAATTTATACTGACAGTAAGTGTGGCTCTTGGGTTGTGTTCTCTGTCCACTGGAGAGAAGGAGAGCTAACAGAGTTTCAAAAAGAATATCAGTTACCCCAAGGGTCAAATAGGTAACAAAACAGCACAGGAATAATAATACACAGAAGTCCTTAGAAAACAAGTTGACAGACACATTCTCTAAGCTCTTTAAGAAATTTAGAAAATCAACAAATGCAGCTCTGCTACACTGAAGTAGTTTCATGGGTTTTAATTTCTATTCCAATTTCTTTCTACTTGGACATGGAGCAGATGGAATAAAGTAGACAAAACCATATATTTGTATCTAATGTGCTAAAATATAAGTAATCAATGAAAACATACCAAGATAGAGATCTGCTCTACTTAAGTCTGAACATACTTACTGAAGTTAATAAGTAGCTTAAGTGAGAAATACACAACTTCATCTTTTGCTTTCACTTATATTGGTTTATTGTTAAGCATTAAATGAGTAGTTGCCAATGAACCTAAATTCACCAAGACTTACCGGTGTATAACTATGCACACTTCCAACACTGTTCAAATTAACAGATGCCAAACTCTGGTCTGAGAGACTGTTGTTAAGGCTACTGCGTGGGCTATCACTACCATCCTGATCAGCATTGTACAATGTTACCTAGAATGAAAAGAAAAACATGTGAGTAAGGAGTACCAACCACAATGGGTACTTCTTAGGCAACTCTGCAAAAACTCAAGTGAGCTAGCATATGGCAGAAGGACAAAAATGTCAGAGGTCTTTCCTTTGGTGCTTATCCCAATTTCATGCCCATTACTAACTCCATGTTCACCATGAAATAATTTTCTCAATACTCTCAAACTAAACGACATATTTATAGGTACATAAATTCAATTTATAATAATTAGTATAATTAGTCCATCAATGGGTAATGAGTAGGGATTATGGTAAATTTTTACTCCATTAAATACCTCTACAAAGCATATTTACTTTTGCTCAAGTTTCAACCAAAACTGCTGTTCCTAACAAAATCCTAGTCATCAAAAAAAAAAGGAGGCGGCAGACTTGCCCCAGTGGTTAGGGCGTCCGTCTATCACATGGAAGGTCCGCGGTTCAAGCCCAGGCCTCCTTGATCCGTGTGGAGCTGACCCATGCACAGTGCTGATGCGCACAAGGAGTGCCCTGCCACGCAGGGGTGTCCCCCGTGTAGGGGAGCCCCACGCACAAGGAGTGTGCCCCGTACGGTGAGCCACCCAGCACGAAAGAAAGTGCAGCCTGTCCAGGAATGGTGCCGCACACACGGAGAGTTGACACAAGATGACACAGCAAAGAGAAACATAGATTCCCGTGCAGCCGACAAAGACGACGCAGCAAATAGACACAGAGAACAGACAACTGGGGTGGGAGGGAAGGGGAGAGAAATAAATAAATAAATAAAAGATTAAAAAAAAAAAAAAAAATACAGGGGTGGGGGGGGAATAAATAAAAATAAATCTTTTTTAAAAAAGGAAAAAAAGGATACAAACAAAATATAAACTAGATATTTTTTAAACTCAAAGGCATTATAATGTCTATAATATTGAAAATTGGAAACCTAACTGTGCAACCCATTTGAAAAATCATGTGTGATCCAAATTTTTAAAATAACAATAGGTTACATGTATTCGATGTAAATGACTATATATCAATCACTGTTAACAATGGTTAACTGGCAGGGAACTAGGGATTGCTGAAGACTTTCACCATTGGTAGTGAACATTTTTACAAATGCTTAAGTTTGTTCATAATAATCATCATTATTTCACAATTTAGAAAGAAAGAAAAAAGGAATTTCTTAAAAAAGAAAACAAGTCTAACAATTCTTCAAGGTTCTGTTCAGATACTACTACCAACTTTCCTTTCTGTGCTCCTACTGACATGAGAACAATATATTTGGCTTTATGGTCTACCTAAATTTAATAAATATTTATCCCTTCTATACAGCTACAGTAAGTGATGACAAATAGAACATTGCTTTCTGCTAGTATATATTAAATATTTGAATTTATTTTTACTAACTGAGGTTTCACCATCTTTCTGTTTGTACTGAGAATGGAGTCATACTCAATGCTCACAAATATTTGCCAAGAGGCAGATTATGTGGAAAACCAGGTCTGTATGTCGTTATATTCAAGGTAAAACCAAACTGTCTTGCATTCACATTAAACAGGAATAACTGTGTATCTAAGGAAAATATAAGAGAAAGGTGTATAAGAAAAAATGAGAAAGAACACTGGCAAAGATTTTTCTGGTAAATACTTCCAATGTATATTTTACAAAATCAACCTTCTGGGTTCCTGGGAATAATTAAAAAGCTATAAAACAATACAATATCAACAAATTACAAGCCTCCCATGGCCATTTTCTTTTCTGCTCATTCTATCATATCCACGTTCAGTTACATATCTCTCAAGCCAAAAGTACACTCCATCATCACGGACAACTCTTATTTTATTAAGAGGGAGAATAAACACTTACAGAGAATAAATATACAAACTTTTATTATTTCATTTATTACAAGGTGGGCATACCATGTAATCACTATTCAGATCAAAGTATAAAACAGCAGTTCTCAAGCTCTGTTCTCAGAACTCCTGTGCAGTCTTAAAATCTGTGGAGTCAGGAAGTTTATGCAGATATATCTACCAATAATTAGCATGTTAGGAATTGAAACTGAAAATTTTATTAATTCCTTTTAAAATAACAATTACAAACCCAATTACATTCTAACATAAAAAAAAACTTTTGCCCAACAAATAAATAAGAAAAATGAGAAGATATTACTGTGTGCGTTTTTATGCCAATCAGAAGAGTAGTGGTTTTTTGTTTTTTGTTTTTTTTACAATTTTGCAAATCTCAATGTCTGGCTTAAAAGAAAACAGCTGGATTCTCACAGCTACTTGTGCATTACATCTGCTGCATTATATGCTGTCTGGGTGGAAGTATATGAAAAACCCTCAGCATCACACAGATACATATTTGGAAAACTGAGGAATATTTTAATAGACTTTCCAGATAATTGTGGTTAGTCTTCTTTGATTGATACTATACTAAAGCACAACAAAGTAAGAATTTCTTCAAGATTAGTTGCAACATGGAATCTAAAACCATATCAATGATCTTTTCATACCGTGTTACATTAAAAGCCACTGTTCTGCATTGTACTTTAAATGGCTCTTTTATCCATGCATGACTTTGTAACACTGTCCACTGGTCATGTGAAAAATACTGGTGCACTGAGTTACGCAGATCTTCCAAATTTCATAATACAAAATTTTTAAAAAATCATACTAGTTAATATCACCACCAATCTCATTAGAAAAATCTTCAAAGACTGGGGAGTTATCAGGCTCACTGTGGTGGATACAAGTTACATGTTTTCCAAATTTCTCATTTTTGCTCAATTTTTATCTTTGGCAACAGATACTACCTATTGCTTTTCTTGAAGTGACAGGAGGTAATTTTGTTCATTTTCAAGAAAACATTTGCCAAATACTCAAATCTGACTAGCCACTGTCAGTTTTTCAAGTAAAAACAGTGATGCATGAACAAAGCAGCTAATTTAGCTCCAAAATTAAACAATACAAATGCTCTTCCTTGAGACAACTAGTACTTCAGTATACAGAAGTGCTTTACACATACTTCCCATTTCATCACCCAAGATATTCAAAAGGCACAACTTAATAAAACTTTTTTTATGCTTCACTGAGGATATTCTTAAGCTAGTACTTTTTTTTTTAACTGAAGGTGTGTGGCAATGAAGAATATGGTTACTACTAGTAAAATTTGGTTTCACTGCCTTGATTTGTGCTAAGGTGGGAGTGATTTTACATACCATTGCTTTGCTACACCAGTGAAAATGCAACTGTAAGTAAAAAAGGCAAATAGTAGTATTAAAATAATACTTTATTATTAATATTAATAAAACAGTTTTGACCTAATGGGTCTCAGCTACCTAGGGTTCCACAGGCCATATTCTGAGAGCACTGATATAGAACATTACCAGCATCCCAACTGTCATCTACTAGTCAGTAACCATCATCTATCCCCTGTCCACTGCCCCAAGTAACCACTATATGGATTTCATCACTATTGTTTTTCCCTTTTTGAACCAAGTATATACAGAATCAAGCAATATTTACCTTTTTCTGTGTGTCTTGCAGTAAATTCAGCAAAGGGAATGCATAAAGATTTTTCCTGTTGTGTTAATGTCTGTTCCTACTTTTTATTACTTTCTTCTTTCTTTTTAAATTCATTTGTTCATTTTGTTCAACTGAGAACTTTGTCTTTTTATATTTATGTCTCTCATCCATCTGGAACTGATTTTTGTGCATGGCAAATGTGAATCCCCCCATGCCTCCCCTTTTGGCTATCAACTGATCCAGCACCATTTATTGAAAGGAAATCTTTTCCACACTGAATTATGTTTCACAGCAATTATCTGTCTGTTCTTGTGCCAATACCATCATTTCAATTTCTATAGGTTTAGTCTTGATAATTCCTAATGTAACCAGATTTAAATACTATTTGTTTTCCTTTGGTCCCATCTTTCATTCTTTTTGTTCTCCTGCTTAGCCTACTTTTGGATTTTACCAAGGATTTATTATTTTTCCTAATTAGCTGTATATTCTTTATTATTCTTTTAGTAACTTAGAGTAGTGGTTTATAAGGTGTGAAATAAACCAAATCAGCAGCACCTGAGGACTTGCTAGAAATATAAATTTTCAGAGCACACTTATGATTACTAAATCAAATTCTAAGGGTGGGACCAGCAATCAGGGTTTCAACAAGCTCTCCAGGCAACTTTGAGGTAAGTGGAAGTATTAAGTGCCACTTCCCTAGATATTACAATGTGCCCTTCAGGTAGCACTTTTATCATTTCCCATATAATGCAAAGACCCTGACAGCATTTATTTCCTCATGCCTTGTATTACTATTATCTTGCACTTTACTTCTACATATATTTCAGACCCACAAGGCTTTTTACTGCAAAACAGCATTGTTTTTATTGTTTTAAACATTCAGTATACATTTAGGCTTATCGATACATATACCCTTTTCGTGTTCTTCATTCTTTTTGGCATGGATGATTTTACTTCTGTCTGAAAACTAACTCCCCTTAATTGTTTAATGCTAGTGTGCTAAAATATATTCTTTCAGATTCTGTTTTTTGCAAAAATTTTTTCACCTTTAGTTTTTTACAGAAAATTTATCTATGGAATTCTAGATTGGCAGGTATTTTCTTTCAGCACTGGAAAAATTTCATTCTGACGTTTGTTTTTTTGCTTCTTTGAAGATGCCTGTTTTTTTCCTCTGATTTTAAGGTTTGTTTGTTTTTTGTCTCTGTTTTTAAGCAGCTTAATTTTGATTTGCCTGATGTAGCTTCCTTTGTATTAATCCTTCTCAAGATTTTCAGAACTTCTTAAATCTGTACCATGCTGCCTTTCATCAATTTTAGAAAACTGAAAATATGGCTTTTCAATTCCTTTTCTCTTCTTTTGGATAAATAACAAAATCTGTTAGACCTTCTCCCTAGGTCCCATTTGACTCTTAAGCTTTTCTGAATTTCCCATCCATTCTTCTTTTTGCACTTTACTTTGCATATTTTCTACTAATCTAGCTTCCAGTTCACTAATTCTCTCCTCTGATATAGCTAATCTGCTGTTAAACTCATCTACTTAATTTCATTATTCTTAATTTCAATTATTGTATTTTTCAGTTCTGTTGTTTCCTCATCATCCTTCCTTATAGATTCCAGTTCTGTGGTAAATTTTTAATAATTCATCTATTTTGATAAACACCTTAGCCATAGTTATTTTACAGTCCGTAGCTGATAATTCCAATATCTGGGTCACTTATGGATCTATGTATATTGTCTGTTTTTTTTTCTCTCTTAAAACTTAATTATTTGACCACCGTTTCCTGGCATCCCTAGAATTTTTTGACTGAATATTAGACTTTACATATAAAAAGTTATAAAAGTTCTGGATGATGTTATCTTCTTCCAGAGAAGATACAGTTTTCTTCTGTAAGATGAATATTAGCCTATCACCCTAATACCAATGTGCCTATTCTAATTTTGGTTTGTTCTAACTCACAGAGCATAACCCTTAGGGATCACCTTGAATGCCTGGGAAGTTTACTATGGCTCCTTCCTCCTTAGAAGACCCTGAACTACAATTTTTGTCACCCCCAGTCTATGCGACTGATGAATTATGACTGGTAAAAAATGTACTCAGTTTTCCATGTCTGACACTGAGTATACACAGCATAGGAGTCAGCAAATGACTTGAGTGAAAACTGCTTGCAAAAATTAAGCTCACTTCTGAGATTCTTAAGGATCTTGACTCCCATAGTCCTGACCATTTCATAGCCCCAAACTCCAGGTTTTTTTTCTCCCTAACTCAATGACTACTGCTTTCTATTCAGTCTCTATGCCTGCACTGAGAACTAGGAAATACCCTAAGGAAAAACTTGCAATACGTTTCCTTTTTTTCTGGGATCTTGGACCTGAGTGCTGGCAATCTTGTTCTTCAATGACTCTCCCTCTTTTTGGGGGCTGTTTGGGGGGCTGTGCAGCAGGTATTTTATGTAGATTTTTCAGCTGTTCTATGAAGTTACTAGTTATTCCATCATATCTGGAAGGTGAAGTTCAACAACTCCAGCTCATTTAACCCCCACATTCTTTTGCTCAAGAAATCCTACCATTACTTCCTCCTAATTGTTTCCTAATAGCCACACTGTATTTAGTCCCTCAACATCTCTCTCTCTCTCACTTAGGCTACTGCAAAAGGAAGTAATGATATTTTTGATTATTCAATTTGTATGCATCACCAGAAATGTTCAAGTATAGAAGGGCATCAACAAGGATGATTTTTAAAATATAGATTCCTGTGCCCTATCCACAAGGAGGGAGTGTCTGATTTGCAATGAAATCCTAGAATTATGATCATCACCAAACACACATACAACTCCCTAAGTGATTCTGATGGAATCATTCCATGGATTAGTGTTTGGATAATCATTACTCTATACCTCAACAGCCAATTTCCTTTCTAAATTGTTAATCTGATTATCCCACTCTGATGATAATGTCTTCTATTTATTAATTATCTTTCTTTTTTACAAATAAAAAGATGTTAAGTGTACTACATTAGTGTAATGGTATATATATATAGGTGTTTATGTTTATGTGAGTGCATGCGAAAGTGGGAAAACAAAACAAGACAGAGATAAAGAAGAGCAAGTGAAAGTGAGAGGAGGAAAAGATTAAAGCTAGAGGGAAAGGGAAAGAGCAAAGGTGAAAGAGGGTATGAACATGAGTTTCAGAGATGTACAGCTTCAAGGTGCTCATAGTCTAGTAAAGAAAGAAATGTTGAGAAGTGAGGTTCTTAGTTTTTCTTCTTTTGAGGGATCAAGACCAGGGATTGAACCCCCGACCTCGTATGTGTGAAGCTGGCACTCAACCACTGAGTCACATCAGCTCCCCTGAGCTTATTTTTGTTTGTTTGCTTGCTTGTTGTTTGTTTTTGTTTTTAGGAGGCCTCAGGGACCAAACCTGGAACCTCCTATGTGGGTGGGAAGCAGATGCTCAACTACTTAAGCCACATTTGCTCTCCTAGAACTGAGTTTTAATTCATGAACCTGAGTCTTTTTCAGGATTTTGAGATAGGACATTCAGAAATTACCATATAAAGAAGAAACATTTGTATCTCACTAGGTATCTAATCATGTGACACAAAGTTTTGACCCTTGCTTCACAAAATTGCAGCAGACCACCACATACCGTTTCTAAACATGTAGTATCAGGAAAACAGGTTGAGCACCATTCCAATAAACTCCATGAGGGATTCTGTTGACTCCCTGGAAATGTGACAATCTTTTTCCCATGACATATCTGGGGGATAATCAGTGGTTTTGAAAAGACTCAGAAATTCTATTTTTATCCATGGGAACTGGTAAAGTCAAGAATTTAAATTAGCACAGTTTCTCAGTAAGTACCTTCTGATTTCTCCTGAGAAATATTTTCTTCTAACTTGTGCATACCTCAAAACATTCTGGATTCCATTTTCAAGTTGCCTTGTATGGGGTGGCCAAACTGATTCACCATTAAACTCAACCATATATAACTATTACTGTTACAAAGGCAAATTAAATATATCACTCAATTACATTTTCAAAAGTTTTTAAAAAGTAAATTTACTTTGTTAGTCACAGTGTTGATTGCCAGAGTTGGAGAGGCACTTCCCGAAATAATACACTCCATTCCCAAAGAATCTGAATCTATGCTATATGGAGTTGAGGCCTAAAATACAAGAACAAAATAAATAATTATTAGCTTATATATCCAGCAACTTTAACACAGTTTGAAGGGATTTCATCAAACTCTCTAATATCTACCTTTGCACTTTGTTTCTGAGAAAGAACAAATGGCTATTAAATTTTAATATGTGTATTTTAATATGCTGCTGAACTAATATCAGAAAGTCCATAGGTAAAGCAACTCTCCACCAACTATTTTAAAGGCTTGTTAGGATAGGTTGACAAAAATTGTAGATAACCTTCTACAGTGCAGATTGGCAATGGTCCCATAATATAAATTCTCCCCTTTTTCCTTTTAGTAATATAACTCCAAAATTATCAACTCAAGGTTGCCCAATTAAATTTGGCAGACTCATCTGCAACTAGTTCATATCCCACTGGTCATATGACTAAGATGTGGCCAATGGGATGTGAAAAGAGTGATAGGTGCCAACTTCTGCATCATGCCTTTAAAAGAAGCTTCTTTCCCTCTTATTTCTAGGTAGAACACAGATAGGGCAGTGGTTATCTTGCTTAATCATAAAGCAGAGGATAATATCCTGGAGTTCACTGGAAAAACAACATTAGAAGGGAGATGAGCATCTGAAAGACCCTGTGGAACAGAGCTATTTATCCCTCTGACCCATCTATTAGCTCAGACTTTTATCTGAGAGAGAAAAAATACCTATGGTTTAAGCTTCTCAGCTGTGGTTTTTTCTTCCTTTGTCTACTAGTGTAACATCTTGAAAAATACTCTGACTAAAACAATTTTCATATGTACTGTTTATACATCTAATATGGGTGTAAGAAACAATGTGGGAGTCTTCTATATATAGAATTTTGGATTTAGATTATGAAAACTCATCTCCCTCTCCCAAGAAATGATTATTACATTAATGAGCCCTTGAGATAGTTCAACTTCAATTGTGAAAGTTAAAGATGAGCAGATATAAATAATTTGTGACTGTGTATTCTTGTACTTTTTTTTGATGATTCCTCATGACAGAAAGACAGAAGGGTTTACTCCCCTCTCTGGAAAAAATGTGTCCCACACATGATCTCAATTGAACATGCATTTTTTTCTGAGATTAATCTATGGATCCCATATCCCTTTGCATGAACTTCTTTCATAAGAAGATCTATTCAGCATGAGGATAGAGAATAGGCATCTTGATTGAGATGCCAAAGGGAAAGACTAAGGTCATCCCTAGAAGCTAAACTGCAACACTTAGGCACTGGGTACACATTGAAGGTAAGACAAAAATGGAAAAGGGGTTCAAAAGTAGAAGTGGAAGGGTTCCAAAGACAATTTTATCTACATTACAATTTTAGTGCCAGCCAATGAACTATACCTAAGTAAACAAAGACAAGGGATTACTTTTAGAAAGTAGCAAATCTCATGCTCTCCAAGCTCATCTCAGTACACTCTAGTGGTTCACTATTTAATAATCCCTCCTCCCCACTGGTAGCAAAAGGGAAGTCTGTGTAAGTTACTCATACTTTGTGCTTCTTTCTTCTTCTATAAGATTATGCTACTTCTTTTGGAAGCTAAGAGCATTAATGAAATAATTTATGTAACGCATTTAACATGGTACCTGACATACAAAATAAATGTTAGCTGCCATGATGGCCATAGAGCATATGATACTGAGGCAGAGAATCTACTGATTCAGAGGAATGGTGATTAATTTGAGAGTGGACAGCTTGGGTATGAAGGACTGTTTTCCATGTGACTAGAGTCACTGCTCCAGAGATTCAGATAGTAAATTAAAAAAAAATACAAAACTTTTAATAAGATATTCTTTCATGGATACTTCAGTTTGGGTCTATCAAGTGAGTAAAGGACACTTTCTTTACATGCTTTGATATGCTCAATAGCATGGCATATTTTTTATTTATATGTACACTGAATCTATGTTATTAACAGACCATAAGTATTCTGATTAATAAAGCCAGTGGCATCTCTAAAATTATGTGGAGGGAGGTAGATGTGGCTCAACTGATGGAGCATCCGCCTACCATATAGAAGGTCCAGGGTTCAAACCCAGGGCCTCCTGGCCCGTGTGGTGAGCTGGCCCACGGGCAGTGCTGCTGCCATGCCACACAAGCGTGTCCCCCATGTAGGGGAGCCCCAAGCACAAGGAGTGTGCCCACAAGGATAGCTGCCCCGCATGAAAAGCGCAGCCTGCCCAGGAGTGCTGCAGCACACACACAGAGCTGACGCGGCAAGATGACGCAACAAAGAGACACAGGTTCCTGGTACCGCTAAGAATGCAAGCGGACACAGAAGAACACAAAGAGAATGGACACAGAGAGTAGACAATGGCGGAGGGGGAATAAATTTAAAAAATGAAAAAATGTATGTGGATAACTGTTACTATTGCGCCTATAACCCAAATTCTGACAAAGAAAAGTATCAATGACTCTAACTTGTGAAAAGTTCTTTCTGGTGTTTACTTTTCTCTTGTTAAAATCCAACCCAATTAGTTCCACTTATAATATGGCAGTGTGATACACCTACAGACTAACCTTTCAAATGATATTACAAACTGTGGTGGGAAGAAAAACAAAAACAAACACCTCAGGATTCTAAAGAGTAAATAAAACAGGCAAGTTGTAGAGAGAAGCCACAACTTGCAGAGACCAGCATACTGATGAACTTCTTGTTTTGTTACAGTATAAGCCAAAGTCAGATTCTAGACATGAAAGGCAGACAGCTAAAGCTGATAAAAACCCTGCTGTCCTTCTGTGATGAGGAGCACAGAAAAGAGTACAGGCAAACACAGAGCCAAGCTACACACAAAGAGAAAAGAATCATTAAAGGAAGAAAAGTGAAGGGGACCCCCTAAGCTGGACATGATATACCACAAAAATCTCAGGCTGACCCCTAAGCCATGCATGTACAGAACAGAATTACAGCAGAGGCTTAAAGAATTGAATTGAAATTTGAACTATCTCCGAAGAAGAAGACAGACCTTGTAATATAATAGGGTCAACTGCCAGTTAAAACAACAATATCAACATTCTACAGAGGGTTGTTAACAGAACCCAGATTACATAACATGCACAATGTCCAGGATACAATTCAAAATTCCTAGACATACAAAAACAGGAAAATGTAATACACTGAGAGAAAAGGCAATCTACAAAGGTCAACTAGACTGAGCTGTTGGAATTATGATAAAAGGATTTTAAAGCAGTTATTACAATGCTCCAAGAAATAAAGCAAAAAAAAAAAAAAAGCTTGAATGAAAACACAATACAGGAAGTCTCAGTGGCAAAATAAAAACTATAAAAAAGAGCAAAATCAAAACTTCAGAACTGGACTTCTAGTCAACCAAGAGAACAGTTATAAGACACTCCAGAATTCCATTCCCTTAGACCCTCTGAACAAGCAAAAACTAGTAGAGTTATCTTATTCAGAACTCTAGAAAACAGTTAAAGGGTTGCAGAAATTGGGCAAGTACTGAATCAAGAAAACACAATTTGAAATGATAGGAAAAGCCCTTGTTGGCCCCACTCCTCTTTTCTAGCACAATGTGCACCACCTGGTGCTCTCATTGTGGATCATTGGCCCAGATTCACAAAGAGCAGAGTAACCCTATATACATACTGGGGTGTCCCTATGTTGGTGGGAACCCGAAGGACTAAAACAAAACAATCTTTTCCAGTAAAACTTCCTAGAACTTGCCCTGCAGGCAGAAGCAGCTGGCTCATAGCTAAAGCAGGAAAAAAAACCACAATTAAATCCAATTGGTCTAGGGCAAAGGATTACCAGGTTCAAGACATAAAACAGAGCACCCCATAGGGGTCTACTTCGTAAGGAGAAGAGGAGCATTCAGATTTCTGTGAACAGGAAAACCCCTAAGGCTACAAATTCATTCCCAGGACAAGATATCCGCTAAGACAGAGGACACTGAAATTCCAACTTGGGCTGATCTTCTTGATAGGAGAACTAAGATCTGAAGGAGAGCAACAGCCAAAGAACAGAGCCAATTTGCAAAGACAGTGAAAGATAGTTTTTGCATTGGTTTGTTTCTTTGTGTTAACTCATGGCACTCATGGAAATCCCTGTCATATCACTTTCTAAATACAAACTTAAGAAACAAACAACTCAGGGGCTAAATCTCAGAGCTTAGACATTAAAATATGAAAATATGTAATGTGCAACAAAACATTACAAGACAAAGAAAGAGTAAATGGTGACCCATCCAAAGAAACATGCTAGGTGTCACAAAACAGGTTTCAATAACTTTAAAAAGATTGAAATTATACAAAGCAGCTTCTCTGACCATAATGAAATGAAGCTGGAAATCAATAAAAGGTGAGAAAGGAGACTAAATAACACCCTTCTAAATCATCAGTGGGTCAAAGAAGAAATTGCAAGAGAAATTAGTAAATATATCCAGAAGAATGAAAATGAGAACGTAACCTATCAAACTTATGGGAAGCAGTGAACGCAGTGCTGAGAGGGAAATTTATAGCCCTAACTGCCTGTATTAAAAAAGGAAGAAAGAGCTAAAATCAAAGACCTAAACTGAAGACCTGGAGGAACTTAAAAAAAAAAAAAAAAAGAGCAAACTAATCCCAAAGCAAACAGAGGGCATGAAATAACAAAGCTAAGAGCAGAAACAAATGAAACTGAGAACAAAAAAGCCAAAGAGAAAATGAGCAAAACCAAAAGCTGGTTTGAAAAGATCTATAAAATCGACAAGTCCTTAGCTAAACTAAAAAAGAAAAGAGAAGCAGCAAATACAAAAAACCAGGAATGAAAGGGGAGACATTACTACTGACCCCACAGAAATAAAAAGGATCATAACAGCGTATTAGTAAAAACTGTACACCAACAAATTAGACAGTGCAGATGAAATGGACAAATTCCTAGAAATGCACAAGCAACCTTCGCTGACTTTAGAAGAAATATAAGACCTTAACAAACCAATCACAAGTAAAGAGATTGAATCAGTCATCAAAAATCTCCCAACAAAGAAGAGCCCAGGATCAGATGGCTTCACAGGTGAATTCTACCAAGCATTTTGAGAATTAATACCAATCCTGCTAAAACTCTTCCAAAAACTTGAAGAGGAAGGAAAATTATGTAACTCATTTTATGAAGCCAACATCACCCTAATATTAAAACCAGATAAAGATACTACAAAAATAGAAAATTACGGACTAATAATCCCTGTAATGAATACAGATGGAAAAATCCTCATCGAAATACTTGCAAACTGAATCTAACAGCATAGTAAAAGAATCATACACCATTATCAAGTGGGTTTTATTCCTGGTATGCAAGCATGGCGCAACACAAGAAAATCAGATTAACATAATACACCACATTAATAACTTCAGGAAAAAAACACGATCATCTCAATTGATGCAGAAAAGGCATTCGAAATCCAGCATCCTTTCTTGATAAAAACACTGCAAAGATAGGAATGGAAGGAAAATTCCTCAACATGATACAGAGCATATATGAAAAACCCATACATCATACTCAATGGGGAAAAGTTGAAAGCTTTCCCTCTAAGATTAGGAATAAGACAAGGATGTGTGCACTGTTAACTACTGTTCTTCAGTATTGTGCTTAAAGTTCTAGCTAAAACAATTAGGAAAGAAAAAGAAATAAAAGACATTCAAAATGAAAAGAAGAAATAAAACTCTCACTATCCACAGATGATATGATTTTATATCTAGAATTCTGAAATATCTACCACAAAGCTACTAAAGCTAATAAACTAATTCAGCAAAGTGGCAGGACACAAGATCAAAACGCAAAAATCCGCAGTTTCTATACACTAGTAATTAGTAATCTGAGGAGGAAATCAAGAAAAAAATTCCATTTACAACAGCAACAAAAAGAATCAAATATCTAGGAATTAATTTAACCAAGGATGTAGAAGACCTTTACTCAGAAAACTACAAAACAGTACTAAAGGAAATAAAAGAAGACCTAAGCAAATGAAAGGACATTCTGTGTTCACGGATGGAAGACTAAATATTCTTAAGATGTCAATTCTACCCAAATTGATTTACAGATTCTATGTAATCCCAATCAAAATTCCAACAGCCTACTCTACAGAAATAGAAAAGTCAATTACCAAATTTATTTGGGAGGGACAGCAGCCCTGAATAGCTAAAAACATCTTAAAAAAGAAGTCAGAGGATTCATACGTCCTGATCTTAAAGCATACTACAAAGCTACAGTAGTCAAAAAAGCATGATACTGGCATAAAGATAGACACAGTTATCAAAGGAATCAAGGGAATCAAATCCAAATTTAGAAATAGACCCTAACCCTTACATTCAACTGATATTTGACAACCCTACCAAGTCCCCTTTACCAAGACAGAACAGTCTCTTCAACAAATGGTGCTGAGAGAACTGAATACCCATAAATAAAAGAATGAAAGATGATCCCTATTTCACTCCCTATACAAAAATCAACTCATGGATCAAAGTGCTAAATATAAAAGCCAGGACCATAAAACTCCTAAAAGATAATGTAGGAAAGTATGTTCAAGATTAGTGGGAGGAGGTGGGTTCTTAAGACCTCATGCCCAAAGCATAAAGAACAGAAGAAAAAAATAGATAAATGGGACGTCTTCAAAGTTAAACAATTTTGCACCTCAAAGGACTTTATCCAGAGGATGAAAACACAGTCTATGCAATGGGAAAAATATTTGGAAACCACATTACCAATAAGGGTTTAATACCCATGGTATATAAAGAGATACTATAACTCAATAATAAAGAGACAAACAACCTGATTAAAAAATGGGCAAAAGATTTGAAGACATTTTTCCAAAGAGAAAATACAAATGGTGAAACAAAAAACAACTTCCCCTGTACAAGAGCCTGGGTTCAATTCCCAGAACCTTCGAAAAACAAAACAAACAAACGAAAACTACAATGAGATATCATTTCACACCTAGCAGAATGGACATTATTATAAAATCAAAAATAACATGTAATAGAGAGGATATGGAGAAAGAGGAACATTTAATTCACTGTTGGTGAGAATGTATAAAGGTTGTGCTGCTGTGGAAGGCTGGTGGGTTCCTAAGAAGTTAAATATAGATTTGCCACATGACCCAGCAATACCATACTAGGTATATACACAGAAGAACTGAGAGGAGGGACATGATCAGACATCTCCAAACCAATGTTCACAGTGGCATTATTCACAATTTCCAAAAGATGGAAACAACCCAGATGCCCATGAACCAATGAATAAGCCAACTGAGGTATATGCACACAATGGAAATACTATGTAGCTATAAAAAGAAATGACATGGTGAAGCACATGATAACATGGATGAACCTGGAGGTTATGTTAAGTGAAGCAAGCCAGACTCAAAAGGACAAATATTGTATGATCTCACAATTATGAACTAAATGAGCAAACTCATGGAATTAATAGCTAGAACATAGGTCACCAGAAGACAGAATGAGGACAGAGAATGGAAAGCTGAATGTTAACCTGTACAGAATTGGTAAAATAGTTGTTTGTAAATGATAGAAATGAAAGCACATTTAAGTGTTTGTGATTGGCAGTGTTAATACATGGATATGATGGTGGTTGCAAGGGGAAAACCTAAGGTCATGTATATCACTAGAAGGAAAGCCAAAAATGAAACATGGGACCATACAGCAAAGCAAACCCTCTTGTGAACAATGAGTATAGTTAACAGTGCATATATAAGAATGTTTTTCTCTTAAACAGAGCAAATGTACATTAATGTTACAAGATGTTAATATAAGGTGACATGTGGGCAAAAATATAACCAAAGCAAACTATGGACTGTAGGCAATAGTATATGCTTCCACCAGTGGTATTTTTAAAAAAAAAGTATGTAAGTGAAAGAAGTCAGATACAAAGTACTACATATTGTTTGACAGCATCTATACAAAATTTAAGTATAAATAAATTTATAGAGATGGAAACATTAGCAGTTATGTAGGGAAGGGGAAAGATAGAGGGATTCAGAGGGGACTACTAAGGTAGAGGGTGCTTCTTTTTGGAGTAATGAAAATGTTCTAATACTGATTGCAGTGATGAATGTATAACTGTGATTATACCAAATGCCATTGATTGTACATTTTAGATGGGTTGTATTGCTTATGAATGTTTAAATAAAACTGATTAAAGAAAATAAAAAAGAAAGAAGGAAACCATGGAAGGCAATGGGGCAAAATATTTAAAGTGCTGAAAGAAAATCATCACCAATCCAGAGTTTTATATCTGGCAAGATTATACTTCAATAAATATGAAGAAAAAAAATTTTTTAAAAAGGAAAAGGAAAAAAATAACAAAAGTAGAAAAACATTAAGATATTCCCACATAAACAAAAGTCGAGACATTGTGCCACTATACCTGTCCACACAAATAATGCTAAAAAACGTTCTTCAGACAGATAGGAAAGGACATTAGAGAGTGGTTTGGAGTGGCATAAAAAAATAAAGCTCTGCAGTAGAAGTAACCATATGGGTAATTATAAATGTCAGAATTACTGTACTATATATTTGGTACATAATTTTACTTTTTACTTCATACACGGCCTAAAGCAGAAATACTTAAAAAGTAATGATAAATCTATATGGTTTTGGACATACAATATATACAGATAATTTGAAAAAGTACAACAGAAAGACAGAAGGGACACAGGGATATAATACAGTGTTTCTACAGCATAATGAGATTAAGTTGGTATAAAATCAAATAGGATGTTACATTTAAGTCCCATGGTAACCACAAAGAAAATATCTGAAAACTATATACAGAAGGAAATGAGAAGGGACTCAAAATGGTATGCTACAAAAAAATTTTTTAATATGAAAGTGCAAATTAATGGAAGAATTGACAGTCAAAATAGCTGTAAGACTTCCAAAGACCAAATAACAAAATGGTAGAAGAAAATACTCCATTATCAGTATAGTTATATTAAATGTAAATGGATTATTCTGCAGTCAAAAGTTAAGACACTGGCAGAATGGATAAAGCAAGACCCAACTATATGTATTTTACAAGGGAATCACTTTAAATTCAAAGATACAAGTAGGTTGAAAGTGAAAGGATAGAAAAATTATTCCATGCAAATACTAACCAAAAGACAGACGTGGTAGGAATTACTATTATCAGATAGAACAGACTTTAACTCAAAAACTATTAAGAGAGACAAAGGCCATAATATACTGATAAAGGGGTCAATTCAACAGGAAGAAATAATAATTAAAACATATATGCACCTATTGGAAAAGACCCAAAACATATGAAGCAAATACTGGGAGATTTGAAGGGAGAAATAGATGGTGCTACATTAATAGTTGGAGACATCAATGTACCACTTTCAATAAGGGATAAATCAACTAGACAGGAAACAGAAGACTTGAACAATACTCTGAAACAATTAGACAGGTAGAATTCTTTACCCAACAGTAGCAGAATACACATTCTTCTCTAGTGCACATGGGTCATTCTGCAGGACAGATATGTTAGGTCACAAAACATGTCTTAATAAATTTAGAAATACTGAATTCATACAATGTATCTTCTCTGACCACAATGGAATGAAGCTAGTAATCAATAACAGAGGGAGATATGGAGAATTCACAAATATGTTTATATTAGACAATACATCCTTAAACAAGCACTGGGTCAAGAAGAAATCACAAGGGCAATTAAGAAATATCTTTGGGCAAATGACAACAAAACACAACATACCAAACTTCTGGAATGCAGCAAAGGTAATACTGAGAGGGAAATGTATAGCTCTAACAGCTTACATTAAAAAAGAAGAGAGATCTCAAAGCAGAGGCCTAACCTCATAACTGGGACATCTAGAAAAAAGATTAGCAAACTAAACCCAAACAAAGCAGGAGAGAGAAAACAAAAAAGATTAGAGGAGAGATAAATGAAATAGAGAATTTTTTAAAAAGAGATCAACAAAATCAAAGTTAGTTCTTTGAAAAGATCAGTAAAATCAACATATTCTTAGCTGGTCTGATAAAGAAGGGAGGATGAAAAAAACTAAAATCAGAAATGAAAGGAGGATGGACATTCCTACCAACCCCAAAGAAATAAAAAGAATTATAAGATGATACTATGAACAACTGCATGCCAACAAATTAAGTAAGTTAGATAATAAGAACAAATTCCCAGGAACAAACTATTCTGAATCAAGAAGAAATAGAGCTCAATAGACCAATAACAAGTAAAGAGAACACATCAGTAATTTTAAATACCTCCCAACACAAGAAAGCCCAGGAAAAGATGACCTCTCTCATGAATTTTATCAAACATACCAAAAGAATTAACGCCAATCCTGCTCAACCCCTTCCAAAAAACTGAAGACAAGCAAACACTTCCAGACTCATTCTGTAAAGTCAACATCACCCTAATAATGAAGCCAGCTAAAAATGTCACAAGAAAATTACAGACCAAAATCCATTATGGACATAGATGCAAACGTGCTCAACAAAATACTAGCAAACCTAATCCAAAAGCGCATTAAAAGAATTATACAGGGGAGTAGATGTGGCTCAAGCAGTTGAATACCCGCCTCTCACATGGGAGGTCCCAGGTTCAGGTCCCAGTGCCTCCTGAAAAAAACAAACTAAAAAATCAACTCATGGAAGCCACTGTAGCTCAGTAGTTGAGAGCTGGCTTCCCACATATGAGGTCCCAGGTTCAAACCCCAGCCCTGGGAAACTCTAAAGAAAAAAAAAAAATTACACACCACAATGAAGTGAGAGTTATTCCAGGTATTCAAGGGTGGCTCAACATAATAAAATTAATGTAATATGTCACAACAATAGAATGAAGGGGGAAAAAAACACTTGATCATCTCAATTGAGGCAGAGCAGAAAATACATGACAAAACTTAGTACCCTCTACTTGGTAAAAACACTTAGAAAACTAGGAATAGAAGGAAACTTTCTCAACATGATAAAGGCCTATCTATATGAAACAGCCACAGTTAAGATCATACTCAATGATGAAAACCTGAAAGCTTTCCCTCTAAGACAGGGGTTCTTAACTTTTTTTTGTTCCATGGACCCTTTTGCCAGACAGGTGAAAACCATGGACCCCTTCTAAGAATGCAGTAGCAGATAGTTTTATGATATTCAACATCAGAGCTTGGAGAAAATAAAGATAATAAACTCATAGACCCCCTAATCCTGCTCTAAGCTGAGGAACTAAACAAGGATGGTCACTGTCAAACTGAAATTTTCACCAGAGCAATTAGGCAAGAAAATGAAATAAGAGGGAGCCAAATTGGAAAGGAAGAAGTAAAGCTTTCCCTATTTGCAGATGACATGACTCTATAAAGAGATGATCCTGAAAAATTCACAACAAAGTCAGCAAAGTGGAAGAGCACAAGATCAACACACAAAAATATGCAGTGATTCTATACACTAGTAATGAACATTTTGATGAGGAAAATTTTTTTTAAATCATTTTTTTTTTTAAGATTTATTTATTTATTTAATTCCCCCCCTCCCGCGGTTGTCTGTTCTCTGTGTCTATTTGCTGCATCTTGTTTCTTTGTCCACTTCTGTTGTCGTCAGCAGCACGGGAAGTGTGGGCGGCGCCATTCTGGGCAGGCTGCACTTTCTTTCGCACTGGGCGGCTCTCTTTACGGGGCGCACTCCTTGCGAATGGGGCTCCCCTACGCAGGGGACACCCCTGAGTGGCAGGGCACTCCTTGCGTGCATCAGCACTGCGCATGGGCCAGCTCCACACGGGTCAAGGAGGCCTGGGGTTTGAACCACTGACCTCCCATGTGGTAGACAGATGCCCTAACCACTGGGCCAAGTCCGTTTTCCCTAAATTCATTTATAATAGCAACAGACAGAATCAATTATCTAGGAATAAATTTAGCCAAGGACTTATACAAGGAAACTACAAAACATTACTGAAGAAATTAAAGACCTAAATAAATAGGACATTCCATGTATGCTCATAGATTGGATGACTAAATACTGGTTTGTTATTTTTTAAGATTTATTTTTTGTTTAATTCTCTCCCCTTCTCCCCCCGCCCCCCAGTTGTCTGCTCTCTGTGTTCATTCACTGTGTGTTCTTCTGTGGCCACTTCTATTTTTATCAGCGGCACCAGGAACCTGCGTTTCTTTTTGTTAGGTCACCTTGCTGTGTCAGCTCTCCAGTGTGTGCGGCGCCATTCTTGGTCAGGCTGCACTTTTTTCGCGCTGGGTGGCTCTCCTTACAGGGCGCACTCCTTGTGCATGGGGCTCCCCTACGCGGCGGACACCCCTGCGTGGCAGGGCACTCCTTGAGTGCATCAGCACTGCGCATGGGCCAGCTCCACACGGGTCAAGGAGGCCCAGGGTTTGAACCGCAGGCCACCTATGTGGTAGGTGGACACCTTATCCATTGGGCCAAGTCTGCTTCCCTAAATACTGTTAAGATGTCAATTTTACCGAAGTGATTTACAAATTCAATTCAATTCCAGTAAAAATTCTACTAGCCTTCTTCACAGAAATAAAAAGCTTATCATCAAATTCACATGAAGGGCAACAGGCCTAAATAGTTAAAATCATCTTGAAACAGAATAAGCTTGGAAGACTTACACTGCCCAATTTCAAAACTTATTGTAAAGCTACAGTAACCAAGGCACAAGGACAGACCAATGGAATTGAACTGAGAGTTCAGAAACAAACCCTCTTATCTACGATCAAGTAATTTTTTTTTTTTGAGGTACCAGGGGCCACCAGGGATTAAACCGGGGAGCTCGTATGTGGGAAGGCAGCGCTCAACCTCTGAGCCACATTGGCTTCCCTGAGTTTTTTTCATTTGTTTTGCTTGTTTGTTTTTTCAGGAGGCACCAAAAACCAAACCTAGGACCTCCCATGCGGGAGGCGGAAGCTCAGTGCCCAACCAAGTAATTTTTGAGAAGAGTACCAAGTCCTCTCAAAAGGGAAAGAACTGCCTCTTCAAGAAGTGATGCTGGGAAACCTGGATATCCAAATGTAAATGAATTACCTCACACTATATAAAAAATTTAACTCGAAATGAATCAATGGCTAAAATATAAGAGCTAAATTATAAAACTCTTAGAAGAAAACACAGGGAAGCAATGGATTCTTAGGCTTTACACCAAAAGTAAAAGCAACAAAAGAAGAAATAGATAAATAAGACTTGATCAAAATTTAAAACTTTTGTGCATCAAATGACACTATCAAGAAAATGAAAGACATGCAATATAGAAGGAAAATTTAAAAAAACATGTATCTGATAAGGGTTTAATATCCAGATCTATAAAGAAATCATACAACTCAACAAAAGACTTGAATAGACATCTCTCCAAAGAAGATGTACAATGGCCAATAAGCACATAAAAGATGCTCAACATTAAAGAAAAGCATATCAAAACTACAATGAGGACCAGGTGAACTCTGGGGATTTGCAGGTCTGTGGTTAAAATTACACTATTGGGAACGTTCCCTTGGCAAATATGGCAGGGGAAGACTGCTGGTTTAGAGTGCTGGATGTGTGATGTGTTGGGGGATGCATACAGGACAGGGTGCACCTGGGACAGTCTTCTATGGAATATTTAAGTGTTCATCTTGTCATAGTATATCAGTGGGTGGAGACCCATAAAATAAACTCCCATCCTGCAGAGTCATGCTTTCTTTTCAAACAGAGGGGCAAGAGTCTCTCAAGAACATAGGCAGTACCTAATAAAAGAAAACAGACCAATATGTCAAGCCCTCAAAATTATTGCAAGTAACTATGAATCTTATTCTTCAAAAAGTAAAACTTAGTGGTTCCACAGGTCCCAAGGGGAGGGGGAGGGAAGACTAGAATAGAAGGAAAATAGGGCATTTTTAGGGCATTAGAATTGTTCTGCATATCTTGCAATAATGGATACAGGCCATTTTTAATTTTGTCAAAATTTACAAAAGTATATGGTTCAAAATGTAAAATCATAATGTAAACCACTGACCACGGTTAGTAGCAATGCTTCAATATTTGTACATCAATTTTAACAAATATAGCATCCACATGTAAAATGTTATTAATAGTGGAGAGGGGGAAAGAGGTAGGGTGTTGGCTATATGGGAATCTTCTATATTCTCTCCATGAGTTTTCTGTAACCTAGAGCTTCTCTAAAGATAAAATAAAAAATAAAAAGACACTGGGGAAATATACACAAGAAAATGTCACTGTACATACAAGACAATAGATCTTACAGTGAAATATGGTGTATTTAGATCAAATAATATTGAGAATGATTGGGAAACTATTGATTATGCTGAGACAACAAGCAAAACTAGGAATATATTGTCATCCTACCTTCTCAAATTATCATTATATTCCCTGCTTGGCTAAGAACTTTATGAGGAGAGGGTATGGGTCTGTCTTGTTTATCACTGTTCTCCCAACATTTATCTCAGTGCTTGGAATGCAAAAAGTGCTCTCTCTCTCAATGAATGGCATAAATTGTTACAATGCAAATTAACCGTTCCCCACCTCACCAATCCTGATACTCTTCCACCCCTGTATTTTTCATCATGATTTCTCAATTTAGGCTTACTTATGCCTCCCTACTGCTCTGCCTATTAGAATAAAAACTTCAGGAGAGCAAAGAATGTGTTTTGCTCACTGCTGTTTCTCCAGCACCTTGAACAGAGCCTGCTATTGGTAGGCACCTAGTACTCATAAATATATGTACTCGTTCTTTCTACTGTGCTGTTTTAGTTTGCTAAAGCAGATACCAAAAAACAGGTTGGCTTAAATAATAAGACCATCGGATGGGACAAATTAAAATGATAAAATGGCAACATCATGGACAATTATGGGTATATAACAGAAACATTATATTATGCTAATTTCCTAGGGAACATTCCCATTCATGTATACATCCCTAGTCCAAGCCATAGCCATTTCACAACTCCACTATTACAACTCCAGCAATTCAGCATCTTCCTCTTGCACTGAGTCATTTTGTGAAATGCAAGTATCTTCCTTAACTACTACTTTGATTCCCTTTTCCTCACTACAGGCTGTCATATCAAAGTAACTTCCTTGATTTCATGCTTTTAGACTTTCTACTAAAATCCTTCTCTTTATCTAAATGTTCATACCCTAGCCTAACACTTCATTATAGTTAAAAGCATCCTCAATTATATCCATTTATACTTCTTTCTTACCAGGCAATCACACACGGAGTTTTCTCTAATTGGAACATTCTCTTCATTTCTATGCAAGCAGTTACACGTCTATGTCAAAATTTTGTCTGTCTCACCCCTTTTCCCTGAAGACCTTCCTGGGGGTAGCATTATCTATGCTGAGTCACTTTAATTACCATTGCTTTATCCAACAGACTAATTATTTACTATTACACTCTACTCTGTACTGTTATCAATAGTCACCAATGGTCATATTTATATTAATTATGTATGCTTGTTCTAAATGTGCAGAATTTTTTAAAATGAAGGGCCAATGGCTCACAAAATTATGCATATATAAAAAACTTTCATTTACTGTTATGACCTTAAGCACCGCAAATACTGGAGGCAGTAAAATGTAGTTATAAACAGACTCTGAAGGCATTGTCTTGGTTCAAAGCTTGGCTCTGGTACTTATTAGCTGAGGATCCTAGGATAACTTAGTGCATTATGTATATCTTTTCCATTATTTTGAGTTATTGTTAAAATTGATGAGTTAATTTGTAAAATCTTATAAGAGGCACAAAACTCAATATAATTAGCTATTATTACTATGAGGCCATGACTTCTATCCTCTACTTTCTAGCTGAGGAATTCAAAGCTCAAAAAATTTTAACAACTTGTCAAAAGTCACAAGAACTAGTAAGGTATAAAGCCAGAAGGGATATCCAGGACTTCTGGTTGAGGAGTCCACTTACCTCAACCATACTAAATTTTATTCAATATTTTTTAAGGTGATCAGATCCATTTATGATAAAGGAAAGTTATAAGAAGAAGAAAGAAAGAAGAAAAAAGAGCAAGAGACATTTATATACTCCAGGATTAAGAAAAGAAGAAAGGAGTACTATACTCACAGAACAGCTAACACGGACTTATGTTCACATAAATGGAAGAAATAGAACGGTGTGTCAAGAAACTGAGCTAAGAATATCAAGCTTTATTTTTCATGAAGATGCTGTAGCTTGTATTTGTTTAAATCACCTCTTTTTAGGAGATTAGAAAGCCTCTTCTGTTCCACTAAGAGCTCATCTCTCATCAAAATTTAAAATGTATAAAATGTTTTTATTTTTTACACAAAATTCTCGTGTTCACACATGGACAAAGGAGTAAAAAATTCCAGAAATTTAACAATGAATATTTAAGGGCTTTGACATATTTACCATTTACATTAAAAAGTCATTTTATGCTTTAAAAGTTTTCCACTGATAGGTCATGTTCAATTTTTGAGAAAATTTCAAATGTCTAAGACCATATTCAGAACAATCACTACTTGAATGTCCTAGGCATTTCCTTAGATAAAAATCAATGGTTAAAATATACTCTGTCCTAATAAAAATACTATATATTGCATAACCTTCTATCTTCCTTCCATTCACCCCCTAAAAAACAACCTCTAAATGAAAAATACAGACAACCCAGTTTATCAGGGCAGGAAATTGTATTTGTAAGAATACTATCCTTCAGAGTATTTGTTTAACTATTACATGTACTTTCCTTATAGCTGACCTCTTTGTACAGGTTCCTTTCCTAAGCTAACAACTAAGACATAGTTCAGCTCAAAAAAAATATCCATATGGTACCGAAAGGCTCTGGTACTGTATGCATATTTCATGGAACTATACCACAGAGGTAAACTGTTCAATTTTTACATGTTTTAAACTCAAAATGAAGAAAAAAAGATAGGCAGTAAAAATTAATCTAGTTGTCAAGTCAGCAACTAATGTCGACTTCCAAAAATAATTTACGTTCCAGAAACTTCAGAAGAGGACAAATGGTAGAGAAGACTACACATCCTCGGCCCTTTGAGATATAGATCCTTTTCCAAGTTGTTTATTGATGCTCTGGGTCATATAATGTGGACTTTCTCCTCTTCCTTTAAATTCTGGCAACAGATGCTGAATATGTTTTGAACTCCAATTTTTACATAAAGTCCACAAGCTAAGATTGTGTTCAAATGCAGAGGCAGGAGTGCAGCATTTAAGCCTCAACTCTCCTAAAAGCATAACAGACATACCTTGGAGATACTGCCAGTGTGGTTTCTGACCATCGCAATAAAGCAAGGATTGTAATAAAGTGGGTCACATGAATTTTTTGGTTTTCCAGGGCATACTAAAAGCTATGTTTATACCATACTATAGTTCATTCAGTGTGCAATAGCATTATGTTAAAAAAAAACCATCAATGTACATACCTTAGTAGAATGTGACACAGAGACACAAAGTGAGCAAATGCAGCTGGAAAAATGGTGCCAGTATACTTGCTCAACACAAGGTTGACATAAACCGTCACATTTGTTAAAAAAAAAAAAAAAAAAAAAAAAAGGCAGTATCTGCAAAGCTTGATAAAGTGAAGTGCAATACAACAAGGTATGCTTGTACATATACAGCTCTTCAGCATCTCCGTCTTAAAATTATCTCTGTTACTAGAAGCCAATCCCACAACAAAGCATTAACTTCTTAAACTGTAGTTACTGTAAAGCCAAATACAGTTCTGGCCTAGGAATTCACCCTTGACTCTATACAGCTTTAAAACTGCCTTATTCAATTTCCGCTGCTGGCTCCAATATATCTGTCTGGCTAAAACCCCATTGCTGCTATTCTTCATAGGCTTGCATGATCCCAGTCTAAACCCATTTTTGATGTCTTTATTCTTTAGGTTGGGAAGTTTTATTCTTTACCAAGAATACATAAAATAAGTTTATCTGACCAAAGATTCTCACATCTTATCCTCTTTACTTTGCCCAATGTATTCTACACTTACTGACATCTACTACAAGTCACAGAAAATGCAAAACACTGGAGATACAAAGTATGGTACTCTCTCTGCACTTAAGGGGATCACAGTCCAATAAAAGAAAACACAGAAATAAATAATTACTATAAAGTGTGAGAAATTCTATAAAAGAACTTTGTAAGAATTCTATGGCAACATGAAGACGTGAGGAAAGGCTTCATAATGTGATTAACAACTGAACTCAGTCTAGAGGAAGAGTAGGGTGTGTGTGCGTGTTAGTAAACAGTTTTTAGTTGAGAAACTGGAAATGTAGAAAGAGTGAGGAAAGCTGAAGGGTAAAATAATGCCTGTTGGCAACCAAAGTGTTGAATAAAATATTACTGAGATAAGCAAGTTAGAAAATCAACTATAGTTCTTTCTCTTTCATTCTTGCAAATTAATTTTAACCATGAATTCGCAAGTAAGAATTACCTTAAACACAACACATCCACTTAGAGATTTTTGTTTACAAAGCAATTATTACATGGATAAAGCAGGAAAAAACATTTAGAGTACATTCAGGAAAATTCAGTGTAACCAGACTGAACACATGCAATGGAAGGGAATGGTTTTTACATTAAACTAGTCCCCAACATTGCAGATGCAGAGGATAGAGTACCATAATAAAACTCAAGAGACCTGGATGCAAGTTGCAGTTAGACAATGGCTGTGCCCTACTTAGGAAAAAAATCTGTTCTTTAACTTCCTAAACTGTCCACTTCACTCAAATAAAATAATGCACCTGAAAAGTGCTTTGAAAAATATGAAATGCTATACAAGTATAAAATCTTTCCTTTGTTATAGTTAAATTTGCTGTATTGGAAATTACCCTTTAAAATCTATATTTTAAATCTATATTTCTGACATATAACGCTGTCACTCTAAATTTATGATAAAGAACTTTTACCCGTTCTACAGATCGTGCCCTCTTCTTTGGCCGGGTAGGTAGTGCATCTTCCTTCGGATTGGTGTCTATTGCCCAATAGGAACCCTAAAGGTAAAGAAATAAATTATATTAACAGTATATTACAGGAACCTTAAAACATTAAAATGGATATTTACAATTTCTGCTCCAAAAGCAAATATTTTGAAAATAGAAGAATGGAGAAGTGGCATGAGAAGAAACACCAGTTTTGAATGAAAGAAAACTAAAGTTTGAGAAAAAAGTCCATAATAACTAGATTGACAAAACGGGGGGAAGGGAATCTCATAATCTTAACAACACAAACCCAATAACTTCTGCCACAGCCAAATTAAAAAGGTAAAGTATCAACTCAACACATTTTTAATATCTAATTCTTAACTGAACAGTGTGATAGTTACGGTACCATAAAACATTCAATTACAAAAGATATTATAGTTTCTGTACCCTGGGAGCTCACAAATCTAAATACTAAGTGAAATAATTTATAAAGACAAACTTAAACTGTGAACGCATTCTATACATCCTAAGAAGCAATGAACTGTACACTGCTTATTCTACCACAATTTTTAAAATATTTATTCTCTCTTCTGATACAAGGTCTCATGCCATTCCTTCAAAAATATGTATTGAGTATCTACTATGTTCTGGGCACTCAGAAATTACATCCCCTCAAAAACATATTCTGAAAAGCACAGATAGTATAGTTTGCACATATAATACAGATGAGGGGATCAAAGCTCAGAAAGCTAGCGGTTTGCTCCCTCAATTACCCTAACTCTCCAAAACACACATATTTGCATGCACGCACATACACTTTTGGGCAAAGAGATGGGGAGGACACCAAGAAAGGAAAAAAGGGGAGGGAAGGAGATATGCCTCTTTCAGATGTGGCCTAGCCTTACAATTAATCCCAGTGATAGTATTCAAGTCCAGTCTTTGACTCTATCATTTCATTAATCCTCATGGTCTGCTTTCTCAGGTAACATTTGACAATGAGGGGAAATACAGTGCTCATCTGTCACCCTACACACTTTATGACTGATATGAACTATCTGCCTATAGCTGAACACAGCATGTTTGTTTCATGCCTAACATTCTGCTCTCACTACCAGTAATACCTACCCTATCAATGACAAACTCATATTTTACCTTCAAATTTTAGCTCATGTTATCCAAATGAACTCACATTCACTACTCTCTCCCTCTGCAAGGTCTCTATTATTTTCATACATTTAGACCACTGATTGAACTTACATTACAGTTTTGTATATAAATCTGTAACCCCATCTAAGCTATGAGCGCCTTAGACAGGGACTGTGTTTTATTCATTTCTAAATCCAGTGTCAGGCACAGATCAAAATGGAAAAAATGGAAAAAAAGTTGTTGAACAAACTATACACAAAGTATGTAAGTATACAGGTACAGGGAATGATGCCAGGCCTTCCAAGATTCTAGTCTATCTAAGGACCCGAGCTTAGCTTTCCACTTCATCATCCAGCCACTGCTGAGGCATTTCTTCCAGGTTATCTTTTCTAAGTGGCTACCATATTTCAGTTAATTAGTCTATCAGACCTAATGTAAAATTACATTGAAAAATGTAGATGTTGCAGAAAACACCAATTAGTAGGTATGGTTAGCAAGTTTCAAAATAGACAAATTAAGAGAAAAAAATCAGTTCTTACAAACATTGAAAGCAAAACTAGAGGAAAAGTACTAAACTCACTGGGCAATAGTGAAAACCAGTATTCACAGAGAAAATATACTCCAGTGTTTAGTTTTGTTTTGGATAAGTGTGTATATGTGTATTAATCTGGGGAAACCACTTATACAAACTTTAGGCCAATTTGTTATTAAACATTTTAATAAAGCTGTTAAAACAAATACACATCTATTCTTCCATACAAAATATGACTGGCTGTGGACTGTCATAAATAGATCAACAGGGAAATTTTTTTTCAAAAGCCTAATGCTATTCATTATATATACACGAAACACAATGACAAATGTAAACACTAACTCACAAAGTAAGTTGTGAAATCTTCAACCTAGTGGCTCTGGATAACCTGTTATCTGAGTTTACGTATGTATGAAACCAAAGGTTGGGATTAAAAGACCTTGAAAGTATCCTTCGACTAATTTTAAAAAGCAGTAACCCTTCCTACCCTGTTAGACAATATATCTCACAAAAAATGTGCTGCTTATATATAGCCATTCAACAAACTCTCAACCCAATTTCCCCCCAAAGGCAGGCCTACTCCTCTAAGCTGATGTGGAACAAGTAGGAAACAAAGGACTTATTTTGTTTTCCTTAAACCAACTTTATTCAAGTATATTTAGACAAAATAAATGCACCCATTTTAAATGTATAGTTCCATGAACTCTGACAATTGTACACAGTCATGTATACTACACCAAAATCAAGACACAGAACTTTTCCATTTGTTGAATATATATGTGGGTCTATTTCTGAACTATGTACTCTATTCCACTGATAAGTCTATCCTTATATCAATACCATTCTATCCTGAGTACCACATAGAATGTCTTAATATCAGGCAGATTAAGCCCTACAACTTAATTCTTTTTTAAAATTGTTTTGCCTTATCTAGGTCCTTTGCATTTATACGAGACTCGGCTCATCAACTTTTTTTCAAAGGCCTGCTGGGATTCTGATTGGCATTAAATTGACTCCATTGATCAATGTGGGGAGGAATGACATTTTAACAACACTGAGTACTCTACTCTACAAACATATCTCTCCATGTATTTTAATTGTTCTTGTATTTCTAGTCATAATGTTTTATAGTTTTCAAGGGATTGTTCAGCACATATTTACTTGAAATGTATTCTTAAAATACTTCAATATTTTGGATGCTATTGTAAATAGAATTGCTTTTGTTAACTTTCTAATTGTTGATGGGTAGCATTAAAATGTTCATTTTTTCATATATTGACCTTGTATCTTATAATCTTGCTAAATTTATTTATTCATTCTAGAAGAGAGGTTCTTAACCTTTTTTGTTCCATGGACCCCCTTGTCAATAAGGTGAAAACCACAGACCCCTTACTAAGTCCACACTATACTGTGTATCATTTTATAAATATATCGTACCCGCACCAACACATTCCCACAAGAATTTTTTTTTTCAACTCAAGCTCACGGGCCCCTGGAATCCATGGACCCATTATAGAACCCATTATAGAAGTCTTTAAGAACCCATTATAGAAGTCTTTCAATAGATTCTTTAGGATTTTCTACATACACAACTATTTTGTCTGCAAATAAAGACAATTTCACTTATTCTTTTTCTATCTGTATGTCGTTTATTTCATTTTCTTGCCTTACTCCACTGGCTAGGATCTACTGAATATTGACTAGAAGCACCTGAGTACAAACATCTTGGCCGTCTTCTTAGAGGAAAAGCATTCAGTGTCTCACCATTTAAGTATGATATAAATGGTAGGTTTTTCAAAAATACCCATAAGCAGCTTAAGCAAAATCATTTTTTATTGCTAGTGGGCTGAATGAGTGTTGAGTTTTATCATTTTTTTTTCCTTATACCTAATGAGATGACATGATTTTCTGCTTTCTTCTACTCATACAGTGAACTGCATTGACTGATTTCTAATTTTAATCTGCACTGCACACCTGGAATAAATCCCACTTCATCATGATGTATTACCCTTTTTATATATCACTGAATTTAATTTGCTAGTATTTTATTAAGGATTTTTGGGTCTATTTTCATGAAAAATGCTGGTCTATAGTTTTCTTGTTATTTCTTTGCCTACTTTTAGTGTCAGGATAATACTGGCCTCATGAAATGAGTTTGTAGGATTAGGTATTGCTTTTTCCTTAAAGGTTTCAGCTTCTGGTTTCGTTGTTCTTTATTTTCTATTTCATTGATTTCCACTCTTACCTTTATTATTTCCTTCCTTCTACTTACTTTGAACTCAATTTTCTAACTTCTTAGGGTACATGCTTAAGTAATTGATTTCAGAGCTTTCTTATTTTCTAATAAGCTATTTCCAATATGCTACTTTTTTTTTTTTTTAAGATTTATTTCTTTCTCTCCCTTTCTCTCCTCCCCCCCACCCCCACCCCAGTTGTCCATTCTCTGTGTCTGTTTGCTGCGTGTTCTTTGTCTGCTTCTGTTGTTGTCAGCGGCACTGGAATCTCTGTTTCTTTTTGTTGCGTCATCTCGTTGTGTCAGTCCTCCGTGTGGGCGGCGCCATTCCTGGGCAGGCTGAACTTTCTTTCATGCTGGGCAGCTCTCCTTACGGGACGCACTCCTTGCGCGTAGGGCTCCCCTGCGCGGGGACACCCCTGGGTGGCACGGCACTCCTTGAGTGCGTCACCACTGTGCATGGGCCAGCTCCACATGGGTCAAGGAGGCCCGGGGTTTGAACCGTGGACCTCCCATGTGGTAGACAGACACCCTCGCCACTGGGGCAAGTCCGCTTCCTCCAATATGCTCTTAAGGCCACCCAGGGAATGGTTCACTTAATTGCTATACTTTCCACCTTCTACAATTTCCATTTTGTTCTATTTTATGGATTCCATCTCTCTGTTGAAATTTTCTGTTCATTAACTATTTGAATGTCTTTTATTTTAATTCTTTGAACATATTTCTAATAGCTGCTTTGAAATCTCTAACACCAACATCTGAGCCACCTGTTTCACTTGATTCAGGAGCTTTGATAACTACAACCCTTACCAGAGCCAAACTGACCTTAGTCTTTCTAGTTTCCTACCCTTCTAGGAAAGCTCCCCATGAAGATTTCCCTGAGAAATGCATTTGCTGAATTCCAACAGCAAAAGTACTTCAGTATTTAGACAGCCATCCTGAGGAGACCATCTATGAAGCCACAAACCTAGATACAAATCCCTGACCTATTACATTCTAGTTGGGTGATCTTGGACAACTTACCAAATGTAATAAACCCAAATTTGTATATTATAATATTAAATACATTTTATATATTCAGTTTTCCTGTATAGTTTCCAGGAAAACTATATACATTTTAGGTATATATACCTAAAATGGCTAATACTTTTTGAATGCACCCAATTGCTCATCAAATATAATGCATGAACCTAGAACAAACTGATTACAGATTGCATATCTCTAAAATGATCTACTTATTATTACTTCTGTCTCTTTTCCTTATACTTTTACTATCAAAATACAATACCATGCTGGAAATTGTATGTTCTGCCATGGCCCAATGGGTGGACTGGGGGAGAGTGTCAACTACAATGTAAACCACTATCCATGTGATGCAGCAGAGCTCCAAAATGTATTCACCAAATGCAATGAATGTCCCAAGATGATGAAAAAGGTTGTTGATGTGGGAGGAGTGGGGTGAGGGGGTTGGGGTTATATGGGGACCTCATGTTTTTTTAATGTAACATTTAAAAAAAATAAATAAAGAGAAAAAAATACAATACCAATTTAAGATTTCAAATACATCTCTAATAGATTCCAGCTTCCAGCTTATTATTATTTCTGGTTCTTTTCGTGCCTGCATTGTAAAAATGCAACACATATGAAAATTTTGACAGGTCATAACTTCGTTCAGGGGCAGCCATCTCTGTTCCATAATTTTAAAAATATTTTCATATATAGATATTTATAACTACCAAGTACAATGATCAATCCAATTAACTTTTTTCATTCCTATTTCATCTATTTCATTGCAAGCACTTCTGTATACACACCAGCCTTCAGGATTTGTCCATATCAAGTAAAATTTGGGGCATAAACATCATAAAAGATGAAAAAAATATTATCACATGTCCTTTTAGCAAAACAGGATGATTCAGGTTCTTGTCACAAAATACTGCATGATGAAATCTTCCTTGTTGAATGACACTGGATGAGAATAGCGCATATCTTTTTAGTCCTTAGAAATATATCTTTAATTCAATAATTTATGGGTTTGAGAAAAATTAAGATATCATTAACCCAATTTCATCATCGTAATTTGAGTCTAGAATGTAACTATCTGACTCTGTATTCAACTTCAGAATCAACTGATAACGATAAATCAGCTTTCACCGTCAATTTTCATCTCTTTGCCAATATGGGTAGAAAAAGAAAAATTCTAACTTCTCGAGTATGTTCAATGAAAGCCAAAAGAAAAAATGACTTAAGATGGTCTCTCTAGACTTAAAACGTTCTGAAAGATGATACAGTGTTTTAGGTAACATAATAAGAAAACTGAAGGATGATGTAATAATAATGATGATTTTATTATTGCATCTTTCTTCTAAGCCATTCAGGCATTCTTCTGTATTCTTGCTATTATAGTCTTTGGCACAATGAGAGTAACTGATGGGTAATGATGAAATAATTCTTAGAATGATAAAATTAAGATATAGGAAAAGTAAGATCACTAAGATCCCATTAATGCATCTCAGATTTATCAAAGTAGCCCAAATGGTCATTGCAAGATAGAACAAGTTTTATTCTGTTTTTAAAAAATACACACATTTCCATTTGTTCTTTAGAAGACATCTAAGAAAATGTAAAAGTCATAAAATATTAATCTTTACAAATGATCAGAACTATTCAAAACAGATATTCAAAAACTAAATTAGGTCCAAAGGACCCTATAGAACAAATAAAAAATATATGCAGTATTCTATCCTCCAGTATTTGGCCACATAGTGTTTTGTATTATCTTACAATAGTCTTCTATCTCATCTCCTACAATTTCCAGCAATGAACAAGCATACAAATACTTGACAAATGCTATATTTTAAGGAATTAAAAGGACATGTAGGGGAGTGGATGTGGCTCAAGCAGTTGAGGGCCCACCTCCCACATGGGAGGTCCCAGGTTTGGTTTCTGTTGCCTCCTAAAGACAACAAGCAAGCAATGAGCAAACAATGAGCAGATACCAAGCAAAAACATCAAGCAGACTAGAAAAAATAATAAGCAGTTAATGAGCAAGACAATATGCAAACAACAAACAGACAACGAGCAAAAAAACAAAAAATCGAGCAGGGAGTAGATGCAGCTCAAGCAGTTGAGCACCCACTTCCCACAAGGGAGGTTTTGGGTTCAGTTCCCTGTGCCTCCTAAGGGAAAAACAAACAAAGAGCAAAAATAACTAGCAAAGAGATGAGTGAGCCACCTCAGGGGTGGGAAGCAAGGACCTTTAAAATGATATACGGCTTTTTTTTAATTACTGAAAATATTTATGCCTATTAAAATTAAATAATTTGGTTAATTCCAAAGTTATATCCTTTCATTTAGCATTCATTGAAGTCCTACTTTGAGCAAGAAGAGGCAAATAAAGACAAGTAACAACTAAAATATTTTTAATGAGACTTATTATCAAAAAGATAAAACACAAGAACAAACTGGGAAGTGGATGTGGCTCAAGCAAATGGGCTCCTGTCTACCATATAGGAGGTTCAAGGTTCGAGTCCCAGGGCCTCCTGGTGAAGGCAAGCTGGCCCATGCGGAGTGTGGGCCCGCATGGTGACCTGGCCCGCGCAGGAGTGCTGGTTCACACAGCAAGCTAGCCCAAGTGAAGAGCCAGTGCAGCAACTTGATGCAACAGAAAGAGAAACAGAGAGGAGAGGCAGTAAGAGTTGCAGCAGACCAGGGAGCCTCCATGAATCTGGATAAGGAATTCATGCTGAAATTCAGGATTCCCTTCCCTTATAAATGTAAGGATCACACCTCAGTAGTATTAGCGATACCTGAAAATCATTGATTTTCGTATCACATTAACAGTTTTTGCAAATATCCAAAAAGGTCATTTATTCTTTGTTGCTTTCAGTCTTATTATTTAATGTGTTGACAAGGAGCTATACAGATTACTGTATGATAAGTTTGTTTAAATATTTTTATAAGTATTTCAAGACAACTAATTTTTTAAAATCTTGTGTTTTTGTTTATGAATTTAAAAATATAATCCTGAGAAGGGATGCACAGGATTCACCAGAACTGACAAAGGTGTCCATAGTATAATGAAATGTTAAAAACTCAGGTGCCAAAGACATGTGAGAGAGGAGATAAAACATTAAGAAACTTTTCATTTGACTAGGCAAAAGAAAGGAAATGGTAAGACCCAAGTCAAGAGAGGTAAGAAAATTAAAAATTATTCTTTTTTTTTGCTATTTATTTTCCTTTAATATTTTAGGTGACATGCTGATTCAAAGTTTTAATTATTAAGTCATAAACCCTAAAGTCATTAAAAATTTATTATTGATAAACAATCCACAGTTCAAATTCTCAAGGGCATTTATAACACTTTTAACTTCTCTATAAACTATCACAACTACACAACACTGAAAGGCATTGTGCCAAAATACTCAATTTATAATCATTATTTATTTAAAAGAAGGTTTAGATAATGAGTGGGCCAGAACAACGTTCAAGAAATCTCAATCTCTGTACCTAATATACTATATTGAAACTGTTCGTTTATAAATCTTATTCCCTCACTAAACCAAAAGTTTTAATGAGAGTGACATCTTATTCATCTTTGTATCTCCAAAGCTGAGCTCCATACCTGAGCTCCACACCTGGAATAAAGCTGTAACTCAATATGTTTACTAAACTTAACTCCAGTAAATACCCTATTTGAAAACACATTAAAATACTCAGAACATCCAGTGCTATATGAGCCTATATATACTATATGTAGAGCTCTACACACACACACACACAAACACACACACCGGTCCATTTTATTTCCTAACTTAAAAGAAACAAAGGATAGAAAAACATCCATATTCACAGATTAGAGAACTTAATATTGTAGGTAATACTAAGTTGGCAACATTCCTCAAATTTGTTTTTAAAGATTCATTAATTAATTTATTTATCTCCCCTTCTCCCCTTCTCTCCCTACCCACCCCGGCTGTCTGTTCTCTGTGTCTATTTTGCTGTGTCTTCTTTGTCCACTTCTGTTCTTGTCAGTGGCACGGGAATCTGTGTTTCTTCTTTGTTGCGTCATCTTGTTGTGTCAGCTCTCCATGTGTGCGGCACCATTCCTGGGCAGGCTAACTTTCTTTCACGCTGGGCGGCTCTCCTTACCGGGTGCACTCCTTGCGCGTGGGGCTCCCCTAAGCGGGGGATACCCCTGCGTGGCACAGCACTCCTTGCGTGCCATCAGCGCTGCGCATGGGCCAGCTCCACACAGGTCAAGGAGGCCCAGGGTTTGAACCACGGACCTCCCATGTGGTAGACGGACGCCCTAACCACTGGGCCAAGTCTGCCGCCAACATTCCTTAAATTGACCTACATTTTGCATTTGATTCAATACAATCACTATCAAAATTCCAGCTGGTCTTTTGCATAAACTGACAAGAAGATCCTAAAATTCATATGGAAATATGAGGGACCCAGGTAAGTCAGAACAATCTTGAAAAGGAAGAGGCAAAAAAAGTCCCTGGCTGTTACAACAAATATCATACAATGAGTTGGCATAAAGAATAGGAATTTATTGTCTGACAGTTTTGAGGCTAGAAGTCCATAACTGAGGCATTAGCAAGGTGATGCTTTCTCCCCTAAAATCTGTGGCATTCTGGGGCTAGCTGCTAGCAATACTTGGCCTTTGGCATTTTCGCCACAAGTCAATGTATGCACACACAATGTCTTCTTTTTCTTCTGGGTTCCAATGACTTCCAGCTTCTGGCTGTTCTCCGTGACTTCTCTCTCTGTGTACAATATAAGGATCTCAGCTATAGTGGATAAAGGCCCACCCTCATTCAATTTGGGTATCCCTTAACTAAAAACATCTTTAAAGGTCCTGTTTACAAATGGTTTCACATCCACAGGACCATGTGTTGGGACCCAAACATGCCTTTTTGAGGGGATATGATTCAATCCCCAACAAGAACAAAGTTAGAGGAGTCACAATTCCCAGTTTCAAAACTTACTAATTAATAATGGCACTGGCAAAATTGACTCATACATTTATGGCCAATTGACTTTCAACAGAGAATCAAGACAATTCAATGGGGAAAGAACAGTTTCTTCAATAAATGGTGTGAGAGAATTGGATATCCACATGCAAAGAATGAAGCTGAATTACACCCCCCGCCCCATTCATTCCACATACAAAAATTAACTAAAAATCTATCTAAGATCTAAATTTAAGAGCTGAAACTATGAAGCTCTTAGAAGGAATGATAAATGTAAATCTTTATGACCTTGGGACTTCTTCAAGAACACAAGCATCTAAAGAAAAAAATCAGATAAAAACTTTTGTGCTCTAATATCAGGAACTGATATCTTGTCAAGAAAGTGAAAAGACAACCCACAGAATTGGAGAAAATATTTTCAAATCATTTATCTGACAAAGGAATGCATCTAGAATGAAAGAACTCTAATACCTCAACAATGAAAAGACAATCCTGTTTTTAAAAAATGGAAAACAGACCTGAAGAGCATTTCTCCAAAGGAGATATATCATGAAATAGCACTTCATATCCACTAGAACAGCAATAATCCAAAAGACACACAATAACAAGTATTGGCAAGGATATGGAGAAAAACTGTAACTCTCATACATTGCTGGCAGGAATGGATACACAATGGTGCAGCCACCTTGGAAAACAGTCTGGCAGTCCCTCAAAAGATTAAAACATAGAATTACCATAAAGCCCAGCAATCTCACCCTTAGGTACATAATCATGAGAAATGGAAATACATAACCCCACAAAATGGTGTATATATGTGGCTACTATTTATAACAGCCAAAAAGTGGAACAATCAGTCCATCTCCTGGCAAATAAGCAAACTGAGGTACATCCTGATGACAGAATATTACTCAGCAATAAAAGGAATCAACTATTGATACATGCAACAACATGGATGAATCTTAAAATAATTATATGTAATAGGTGAAAGAAGCCAGATGCAAAATATCATACAATGTATGATTCCACTTACATGAAATGTCCAAAACAGGTAAATATTAGGTTAGTGGTTGTCTGGAGCTTGGGGTGGGGAGGAAGCGGGGGTCAGAGAGAGGTGAGTTAATGTGGAATGATTACTAATAGTTACACATTTCTTTTTGAGGTGATGAAATGAAAATGTTCTGAAATTAGATAGTGGTGATGGCTGCATAACTTTGTTAATATACTTAAAAAACACTAAATTATACATTTTATAGAGTAAATTTTCTGGTACGTGAATTATATCTTTAAAAATATTTTCTAATTAAGAAAAAAAAGGAATTAAGGTGCTCTGATCCAATACAGAAGCATGTGCAATACAGTCAAAAGTCATCTGTACAAATCAAAGTCAGTTATAACGCTCAGAAAGAATTCAATTCTCCTAATTTCTAGTTGGGATTCTGGGCTTTCCTTTGGACCATGTTGGTCTTTGATGAAAATTTTAAATAGTCACTAAAATAGTCACTCTCAGTGAAAGTCAAGCATTTTACCTATTTGAAGAAAAAGAATTAAAAAGATTTCCCCAAATTCAAAGTAGAAGTGAGGCAATCCAAGAAGTGAAATAAGCTGCCCTGACTCCTGCCCTTCTTATCAAAACAACGGGTTCTGAGTAAAAACGAATCAAAGTGATAATTTCTAGGACATTTAACGACCAGCTTTAATTTAGGTACAATTGGAAAATTTTCCTTCAAAAGAATAGGATACCTAATTCTGAGCTAACTATGAAAAAGACAAATGTCATTCTTGTGATAAACATTTATTAAGCATCTACTATGTATCAGACACTATGCATGGTGCTATGGGGGTGGGAAAAAGTCAACAATGGAATCTCTGTCAACAAAACAACTCAAAATTGAGTGGAACAGATCAATATACAGATAGGGAATAATAAAAAACCGAGCAGTTAATTTTGAAAGGTTGGAGTAGGGAGAAAAGGGAAGATTACCTCCTTTCAGAGAAATGGTGACACTGAGTGGGCATCTAAGGATGAGTAAGATGGAAAGGGAGACAGAATGAAGAGCGTGGGCAAATACCAAGGCATAAACCTACATTGTAAATGCAATAAACAATGCAATGTAGCTTGAACATAAATTTTAAGGGCATGAGGGTGGGGACTGGAGTTGATAGGGCTACAGAACCAGGCTGTGTTTTTTTACCTGTGTGCCATATCTCAAGGCAGAAATGTTGAAGACCAGACTAAAGGTAAGCAGAGATTGGAGAAAGGAGACCAACTGGAAGTAACACAGTAATCTAAGTTACTTACCATTAAAATAAATTTTTAAAATCTAATTTCTTCTAATTACTTTTTTAGCATATGAAAATCCAGGATCTCAAAAGATCAGTGGTAATGTATAGAATCAGATGAAAGGCTAAATTAAGTTCATGAAGTTCCTAAATTCTACATAGATCAGGACAGTGCTTCATACATTCTTGCATGCTTCAAGTCCAGGAATTGTCAAGGATAACAAAGAAGCCCTAAACCCCACCAGCATCAAAGCAATTGGTTGGATCCACTGCACTGATTTTCTCTGAACATACAAAAAAATAACCAAATGGAAATTCTTGAATTAAAGGTACAATAACTGAAATGAAAAGTTCAATGGCTATGTCTAACAGCAGACTGGATATGGCCAAAGAGTCACAGATCTTGAAAGGAGACCAGTAGAACTACTCGATCGAGGAACAAAGATAAAAGGAATAAGGAAAAATGAATAAAGCCTCAGGGACCTGTGAAACAATGTTACACTGTCTATCATACTTAAATTGGAGCCAGAAAGAATAGAATGCAGGGGAAAGGACACATTACATCAGGGGCAGGGGTGAAAGAGTTAAGAATAACAGCTGGTTTTTTGTCAGAAATAATGGAGACCAAAGGACAATAGAATAACATGTTCAAAGCTCTGAAAGAGAATGAGGGAGGGGCAGAAATAGACTGCAAACCCAGAACTCAACATACAGAAAAAAATGCTAAATGTATAATAGGACTTTTTCAAATAAACAAAAGTAGACAAAATGTGTTGCCTGCACACCTGCACTGCAAGAACTGTTGAAGAATCTGAAAGGAAAAAACTAAATGGATGATTTATAGTGAAGAACACCAAAGGTAAATAATTAAGTAAATATAAGAGACAGATTTTTTCTTCAACATAATATCCTCAAAAGGCATGTAAATATTTAACTTGTGTGCCATATCTTACAGCAGCAATGTTGATGACCAGGCAAATGGTAAGGCAGGATTTAAGATAAAAGTAGAAACACAAGATATGTCAAGAAATAACAAGGGAATGGGTGAATGAATGAAATTATAGTGTTCTAAGGTTATACACTTGTGAAGTGGATGGTAAGAGATAGCTTTTTCATACTAGCCCAAAGGGAAAACTATCCGAACATTGCAGGTAGGAAGTGGGAGGTGTGAAATGGAAAGTGATGTAATAATACTATTTCTAAATAGACTTTGATAAATTAATGATATATAGAGTGACCACTAAAAAATTAATAAAAAGAAGCATGCCTAAGAAGTAAATGAGAATACTATAATCTACTTGATTAATCCCAAAGTTTGCAGAAAAGAAGAGAGGAATGAGAATGAAAGAAAAGCAAACAGCAACCATATCAATAATCATACTAAATGTAAGGGCTAAGCACCTCTATTAAAAGGAAGCCATTGTTAGACTAAAAAAAAAGCAAGAGCCAGTGACTATAAACTATCTATAAAAGGCACACTTTAAATACAAAGATATTTATATACTGAAAGTAAAATACTAGAAGCAAATATACCAAGAAGTTGCAAAAGAAAGATGAAGTGGTCATATCAATATCAAACCAGACTTCAAAACAAAGGTTTTTTAAGAAAGTTAGAACATTTCACAAAAATAAAAGAACAATTCATTGGGAAGATGTACCACACCACATACAAAAATTATTTTTAAATTGATCATAGACCTAAATGTAAAATCTAAAACTATAAAACTTACATAAGAAAACTGAGGAGTAAATCTTTATGACCTTGACTGATTTCTTGGACAGCACACAAAAGGACTCTAACAATTAAATTCAATTAAAAATTGATAAATTAGAATTCATCAAAATTCAAAACTTCTATTCCCCATTATGAAAACCAAAAGGCAAACCAGACCCTGGAAAAAAAAGATTTACAAAAAATAAATCTAAGAAAGGACTTATATCCAAAATATATTTTTAAAAAATTATTGGGAATATAAACTAGCACCACTTTGGAAAAAGGTTTGACTCTGTATAAAGTTAATTTTCCCCCTACCATTTGACTCTGCAATTTTTCAGTGTTTACTCAAAAGAAATATAAACAGGTAAGCAAATTGTAATGTGTTTATACAATGGAATACTACTTAGCAATAGTAAGAAACAATGCCTCAATATTTGTACAACAATTGTAACAAATGTACCATCCATATGTAAAATGATATTAATAGGGGAGAGTGGAAAAGAGGGAGGGCCTTGGATGTATGAGAATCTCCTATATTTTCTATATGGCTTTCCTATAACCTAAAGCTTCTTTGAAGAAAAATTGAAAAAAAATTAAAATTTTTTTAAAAAACTTAAAAAAAAAGAACTGATACATGCAATAGAATGAATAAATAGCAGACATTAAGCTGAGTGAAAGAACTTATATCCAGAAAATATAAAAATCCTTAACTCAACAAAAATAAACAATCTGAGAAATAAAAAGAAAAAGGATGAGGAAAAATAAAGCCTCATGGAATTAAATAGACATAAAACTATAAATTGAATGATTCCATTTATGCAAAACCAATCTACTACATGAAAAAAAAATCAGAAAATGTACTCAAAGATCACTATTTCAAACTGGAGCCTAACTACATGCTTGTTTTGAGGATAAAGATACTGCACATAAAATAGCTCTGCAATTTATAAAGCTCTATACAAATATAAAACATTGCTATTAATTCGTGTCAACAATTCTGGTACAGCAAATGTCTTCCTAAGGGAGAAAACTGCAATGGCTTAGTCTGCAAAGACCACAAATTAGAATTCTACAGAAATGACCACATCTTCCAAAATTAAATCAAATACCAACTTCACAATATCCTGACACGAAGATTAATTCCAGGCAGAAAAAAGTGACACCCAACTGAAAACTAGATTGTGTTCTTAAACAGAAGAGAATGAATAAATAATACAGACAATGCACGAAATTCAGGAAAATTAAGATAACCAAGATATAAAAACGCTTAAGAAATGATGATGAGCCAAAGACTAATAACAGACTTTTGCCTTTAGTCTAATCATTACAAAATATTTATCACTTCAAAGGAAGTGCATTTTAGTTATTTTAGTTACTCCATTAATTCATTTCTTATTGGAATTTATGTCAACACAAAATACTCTATCACACTGGTATAACCACTCTTTCTTAACAGCCCTCAGTTGAAAATAGCCTAACAAAAATATCACTGATTAAATATAGATAACCCGAGAGGCTAATAATTTCATACTCCTAGGAAGAGCAGTTCCTATCATAAGTAACTAACCATTTCAAGTACATAAATGAATTTTATGTTTTAACTAAACCTACTACCACACATTTACCCCTTGGTAAAGCAAATCATCAGAGACTATTCTTTTCTACTCTCCCTTAATTCCCAATGTACACCCACTTCAGAAGCATGGGACAGAGCACTTGATCTTCTTTGTCCTTGGTTCCCTTTGTTTTATACCATGGCTCAATCTTTCTTTTCTCTACCTGTTTAGGTTTTGCAATCATGCTTCAGAAGATTTGTTTATCCTGTTTTCCTCAACATCTTAGGATGCAGCTCCAAAGTAACCATCCCTACCAGTTTCAGTCCTGATTTTAACCTGTTGCCCAAGAATAATTAAGAGTAACACCTCCATTCATTCTCAGAAGTTTCCAGTTTGGCCTACTCAGACCACAAAAACAAAATATGAATGGTCAAACACAGTATAAAGTTAAAGGCAGTCAGCCTGGCTAGCTGACTGAATGAATTTATGGACAACTATTCCAATACCAGCTCAGGTCCCCGAACATCTGTTTTGAACATACACAGGTTTTTGCTACTTTTAAATACATTGATTATCAAATTAAGCTAAGTGTTACCCACCAGGGATCATTAAGGAATTTACACTAAGTCAACAGATTTATACATATATATATATATATATATTTTTTTTTTAATTTAATATAAATCACACAGCAGCTTACTATGATTATTATTTTATTAGTTTAGGCCAATTCAACTCTAGCCACAGTCCTGTATCTCAATGTTGGTCAAATTAATTACCAAGTCTATACCCAAAAAGAACTTGAGATAAAATGACTTTATGAGTACAATCTACAAGTTCTTCAAATGGTGATTAAACTGTAGCGATTCCATACAATGGAATACCACTCAGCAATAAACAGAACAAAACTGCTGATATCCACGACAACAGGAATGGACCTCAAAAGTATAATGCTAAATGAAAGAAGCCACCTACAATATGAGTCCCTAAGGATATTCTGAAAAAGGCAATATTATAGGGATAGAAAACAGATCAATAGTTGCTAGGGGCTAGGAGTGGGGGAAAGCGGGAACTAGTAAGGGACAATAATCGCTTCTTAGCCTTTTGGCTAAGATCAAGTGTAGTATCTGTTCTTATCAGTCTAATATCTGATATGTCTTCTATGTGAGGACAGCATATTAAATTGACTTTTGGAATAGGGAGGTAGAAAAGGGGCTTAATTGAAAGAAAAAAAAAAGGGACAACAGAGTATATACTATTCTAGATCTTGATCACAGCAATGGTTACATGGTATGTACTTGTCAAAACTACTAGAACTATAAATACAGCAAAGTTATTTACTGTGTATAATTTTTAAGAAATTAATTTTATGAAGCTAAATATTGCTTAGATATGGAAACAAAAAAAAAAAAGAACACACCACCAACAACAGAATATTCTCTGGCATCCTTACAAAGAGAACAAGGAACAACATCGCATAAACAAATAAAAAGCAATTAAACTGCTTTGACCAATATTGTATGGTCAGGACTCTAGGCCAGTATTTCCTTCTGCCTCTGCAGTGTGATCTTTCTCAATCAGACCCTCATCTCTCTGAATCCCTAAGATCACTACCCTTGGCTTTCTAACGTCAAAAGTCTATTGAACACTCTTACATTCATAATCCACCTTTGCCTCCACTCTTGAACCTTAAGTTGCTACCTACATTAGTTGCTTTATTTCTGGTTCTGTCCCAAGTTTGTTCTGACCGGTTCCTCTGCTAAACGTGATCATGTCCTCTTCCCACCCTTCAACAAGGGCTCTTAATTACTGTATGTTAAAACCACAAAGCCTAGCAATTTCATTATTCCTGACATGCTTCAGAGGGGACAAATGCTAAAGCCTCTCTTGGGAACTCAGACCAGTGTTTTTTCTTCAATAAATACAAAGTCCTTATTTTTGTCTAAACTCTTTCTTAAATCCCACTTATTCCCGTTTGATTTTGAACAGACACAAGTAAGCACTCAACTTCGTCCTCACAAAAATCATGCACTTTAAGATTGGTATTAACATGATATCTTCCTTCTTCAGGGTAAATACTAATGACTCTTATAACACTGTTCATTCCTTAATATAATACTTTACGTTCACTCAAAACGCTCTAGTTTTTCTACATCTCTTTTAAAATAAAGTGACTAAAATGGGAGGCCAGAGTATATCACTACAAATAAATAAAATACTAACTCAAGGAAAAAAAAGAATAATTTTTTAAAAAGAGAGTTATCAATCAACCATGTTACAGTCCCTTATTTTAAGACAGAGGACAGGGATAGAAAATAATCACAATCTTCAAATTCGAAAAGTTACTTCTCCGGCAGTGAGTTTGCCATTTCCTCACTAACCAGGAGACCCCAATCTTCGAAGGCATTGAGCCTTTACAACCTCCGCATCCCCAGAGGCAAGAAAAATTTGCCTAGGGATAAAAAACCATTCTTAGTACAAATTCACTATAAGTTATCTCCCCAGGATAGTCAGGTAGCCTTCAAAAGGACTTGTACTTCTCAGTTATCTTCTCAGTTTTATTAGAGCCCACTACTGCTAATAATGTATGAAACTGTTCAAACTATTTCCTATAATCCTTTATTTTCTTTAAAGTCAAAGTTTCGTTTTTCTGAGCTAAAGGAAAAAAGTTAAGAACAAATTAGGGTGCAAAGAGAAAGAACACTCTGTTCTCAAACTAAATTTAGCTTAAGTCTTGTTTTCCCGCAACATGAACAAAATATTTACCTTCCTTTAAGATAATTAAGAGCCATGTGTGAACTGCTGAATAAGACTTAGGAAAATTTCAGCTCAAGAAACCACTAAAAAATATATAGACAATAGAGCTAATGGGAAGAGAGGAGATAAAAAGACAACATTAAGAAAAGAGAAAGACTACAGAATGCAGAGACAAGGACTAAGGGTGGTAATTAAGGGAAAGAAAAAAGAAACCCATCCCCCCAAAAAGGAGCAATGACACAGAGGCAAAATATAATTTTACTTTCTGTTTCTTTTTAAGGAAAGTAATAATTTGTTTGTTTGAATTAGCTTCAGGATATAGAGGAAAATGGGTTTTAGCATCAAGGAACATGGATAGAATTAAGGACTTCTACAACAAAGCCTCCTAGAAAATGAAGGACGAAATCAGGAATAAATAGCAATATAAAAACATGAGTAATTCAACAACACACTTGAAGTTTAGGCTGGTCTTGATACCTTTCTGGTAATGCACTGAACAGGATGCTATCCCGTGAAGATATAAGGAAGAAGATGCTTTCCTGGCTACTTCTACCTCTTACAACTGTCTGAGTCATAGCAGCAGCTAGTAAAATCATAAGGGGTTAAAGTCCACCCCAAACCCAAGACCATAATCTACTCCCACCCCACCTTGGCTTAATGGTTTTTTCCCACTGTGGTGAGGGTGGTTTTAGAAAAGCTCCTCAAATGTCAGGAAACACTGTAATACAAAAAGAAAAAAACAATTCATAAGTACTAAAACTTAGCTAACATTTTGGCCTCCCCTCAAGGAAGATTGGTATGGTAGAAAAAGCACTAGTCTAGGAATCCAGAAACTAAATGCATTTTCCTTATTCAGCATTCATTCTAAGGCTTTTGGTGTGACTCCAGGTGAAGAGGAGGTATATTGGGGGTGAAACGGGGAAGGGGAAAGGAGCACCATTCCCTTTTACCTAGGGATTGCTAAACTGGAAGTAAAGAAGTTGCTGATCACCATCTCCATCACCAATTGGACTGAAAACAAAGCCATCAGAGAAGATAGCAGAAATAAGGGATAGAATGAGACAATACTGGTGACACAATTTAAGAACCTTGCTCCAAATCCTGAAGTTTCTTTTCCCCCTTAGTTTGTATTGGGTTTCTATGACTTCGACGTAATGTCTGGTTGATACAGCTGGGTTATAATTCCAAATAAACTTGACAAGTCACTCCTCATATCTTGACCTTAGTTACCTCTTCTTTAAAAAGGGCTCAATTTGAGATTTTCAAAACTTTTTTTTTAAAGCATAGAACTTTTTTTAAGCAAAAACTCATTTTGATACAAAATTAGATAACCTCATTCATATAAGTGTACTTTATAAGATCAAATTTACAACATTTACTTATGATCAAAATCAATAAGAACAAAAGGTAATCAAATCTCAACTTTGAAAATAAAATGATTCTATTGGTAATATAAGTTCTTTATATGATCAAATTTATGATATTTACTTCTTGTTATGACCAAAATCAATATGAACAATGAAGTGTTTTGATGAACATCAAACTTTGAAATTGTAGACTAACGGTAAAAGCTGAAAGCTTTATTAGCCTCAGCACTCAATTTACTTCTGTATTTTGCTTTGGTTGCACTTTATTGAGACAATCCTGATTCAAAAGGAATAATTACAAGTAACATGTTTTCACATGTATCTTAGTCCATTAATGTTATTTAATTAAAGATGGACAAAAGCTGTAATTTCTGCACAAAAGAAAGGTAACCTGACAGATTTTTAAAGATGGGTCTCTAATTGGTTAAAATTTAGTACATTAAGGGACTAATGTGTATGTTAAGCATTCATGTGTTTGGTTTTTTATTTTTTAATGATTTAAAATTCACTTAAAAATTAAATATGAACCAAATTTACAGAACCCAATTAATGCCTTCATAGAACTCTCATAAAATAATCTCTAAAGTCTTTTAAGAACATTTTATGTCTGGCTTATATACAATGACTACCCATAGGAAGCTGAAGTGATAAGGTAAGTAAATATAAAAAGCTCATTCTTTTTCACAATAAGCTTGATTTTTTTTTACTTTTTTTTGTTTTTTACAATAAGCCTGCTTATTTTTTTTAACTTTTATTATTTTTTCATATTTTTTAAAGTCTGCTTTAAAAGGAAGAAATTTTACCACTTCCCATTCACAGATGTCAGAAGACACTACAAAATGTTCATTAATTAAGAGTACCTAGGAAGCCTTCTAGTTAGGCTTGGCTGATGTCATTTGTGTCCTTATCTGCTTTACCAAACTTCTTTCTCCACCCCTATCCCCGGGTCTGTGCCATATAGGACTAGCATCACGTAAGATTCATCCCATTTTCCCAGGCAACCAACGAAGGACAGGTGCCAGGAAATGTTTGTTGAATGAATAAATGAACATTGAAAAAAAAAAAAAGAGTGCCTACTTTAAGAAAATGGAAATGAAACTATCCATCTCTAACTTCAAGAGATTAACAGTCTAGCAAAGGATACAATACATTCATTCATTCATTCATTCAATATCTGAGCATCTCATCAGAGTTATCAGCCACTGTACAAGCTACTGGAATTAAATAATGAATAAAATATACATAGTCCCTACTCTCATAAGTGCTTTAATCTAGACAGGAAATACGGGGAAACAATGAAAAAGTAAAAAAGTATTATCAGACTCTCCAATGTGGTCCAGAAGATCTCTCTGAGGAAGTACTTCTTAAGCTAATATAGGCCTAAAGAATGACTAGAATTTAGGAAAAGACATGTAGAGAGTGTTCCAAGCAAAGAAAATAATTTGTGCAAAGACCCAGAAGGGAACAAGGGTATGGTGAACTTCAAACCTAAAAAGGCAAGTGTGGTTATAAAGGGGTCAGTCTAGAAAATTAAGACAGGGACAAACTGCTGCTTTTGCTAGCTCTGGTATGAAGTCATGCAAAGTAGTTTGAGATTTCAAGTGCAGAGGATAAGTAGCATGGAAGTTTTAACAAAAAGAGCATATGATTAGGTAAACATTTTTGAAGGAATCTCTGGCTACGATATGAAAGCTACTATAAATTGGAGGGAGCAGGCCCAAAGATGGTGAAATCAGGAGGCTACTGCAATGACGACAATCACTACAAAGTAACATAGCAGTTCAAAGAAGGAAGCAATAAACTCTGCTGAAGTGGAGACCTGGAAGGAAAGAGATCTTCAGAGAAGTAATGTTCTATCTTGAAAGACAAGGAATGGACCAGATAAGTAGAGGAAGGAATTTGTGCAATAAGAAAAGACCACACTAAAAGCATGTTTGGGAAAGTGCAGGTAGTTACTTACAAGTGGGACATGAATGAGCTGAGAAAGAGCTGGAAAAGTAGATCAAGGAACAGATAGTAGAGAATATTATAACAAACTAAGAAATTAAACACCCCCAAGTCACTGGGGAATATTTTTAAGCAGGGTGATAATACGAACAGGTTTATATTTTAGAGAAAACCTTCTACAGACAGTAGCCTAAAGAAGAATACAATAAGCCTACCCATCCAAAAAGAAGAACATGCTTATCAAAAGATTGTCTCAAAGTTCTAATCTAGTAATTTATTTTGACAACCAAATAAGACCCAACCAAGTACTATGTACTTTAGAAACCAATTAACTGGTATCAAATTTAGATCACACTGCAGTTGATATGGCTATTGAAAAACAAAGTGGGAGGGGGATGCCTGCAGATAAAACTCTAAAGCTGTAATGGTGGTAGGATATAAATACAGAGATGAAGAAACAGCAATAAGAACAGGGAATAACAGAAAAACAATTTTATTTCAGGGTAACAATCACTTCCATTTGTTGCCAGTTATATACAGATTTACTCCTTATGTAATAATAGAAACTGTTTTTCCTAATAAGCAGTTCAAACACCAAACTTAAACTAATATACAACACTTAAGAAAGCAACCAAAGCAAAGACTAGATAAATTAAGCAGCAAATTATAGCAGAGGACCAGCTCTAAACTAGCTATATTCCTACTGCTTATAAAGGAAACTCTCCCTACCTAGTTGGTCCAACCAAATAAATGGGGGTGGGAGGTGTGGGTGGGCACAGGTGGACGCTATTTCACAAAGTTTCTTGATCAATGAACTAGACAAGTTCTTGGATATCCTCATTCCAATACCACTTTTCTCTGTATAACAAATATGGCTCAGAATCAAATATAAAAAGAGACACACTGAATGACCCAATTATCTTATTTCAAGAAAATGAATCCTACCTTTCCGGGGTCATCCTTGGATCGAGGCACTTTAAGGAAACACTTGTTCAATGACAGATTATGTCGTATAGAATTCTGAAATTAAAGAAGGAAATTCATAAGGTCAATGGAATCAAAAAAAAAAAAACAAAACCTACTTTTAAAAAATACTTTTTAAGGGAAGCAACTGTGGCTCAATCAGTTGGGTTCCCATCTACCTATACAGGAAGCCCGGGTTCGTGTCCCAGGGCCTCCTTGTGAAGGCAAGCTGGCCCATGAGTCATGGAGAGCTGAAGACCTGTGCGCGGCACAGAGCTGGCACAGCAAGATGACCCAACAAAAAAAGGGAGACAAGCAGATACAGTAAAAAAAAAAAAAAGAAGGAAAAAAAAACCCAAAACGTGCTGAAAATGGACAGAGGAAAGAGACAGCAAAAGAAAGGAACCAGCCGTAAAGGGGGAGGGGGGTGGGAATAAATTAATTAATTTTTTAAAAAACCACTTTTTAAGTTAGTTTCAAATTTAACCCTTTCTGATTTTCGAATTATGAATGCTATAAAGAAAAGTCGTTGGTAGAACAGACAATTCCTATGGAGTTCACAAAAATCTATAATAATGAAATATATGTAGCTTTTTAAATGTTTACTAAGACCTTTCAATTGTGTAGGAAAATGTCTATGATGCAATGTTAAATATTAAATGCCAAATACAAAATTGTGCACATGTTACATATACAATTGTAATATATTTTCAAATTAATTCATTTATACAAGCATGTAAGAAAAAATTAGCTAAAAATTTACAGGCCAAGAATGGGCTAGTGTAAGAATAACAAGGGATTCAAACATAAGAGGAGTTCCCACTCACTCCAAAACTCTTCCCCAGGGGCCTTCACCATGTGCTCACAGAAACGAATGGGGGTAGGAGAGGACACCAGAGAAACGCTCTCTCAGGGGCACAGGTGTGAAGAAGGTAACTGATGCCTGCCAGGGAAGGCAAAGGCCCACCACCTTCCAAAGATACTAGAAAGCAAACTGCTAACGTTCGGGCAGCAAAACCTCTTACCCACACCACAGGGATCTGGCAAAGATCCATTGCTTCTAGTGGAAAATAATGGAAATAAAACCCATTTGCCTTTAGGAAGGGACAGGAAATCCTCTCCCAGAGCACGGGCAAAGATCTGCTGCAAGAGGAAGGAAGGGGAGACGCAAAACGCCTCTATGCTTGGGAGAGATGTAAGACACTTCCTGGGGAACAGATGTAGCTCAAGTGGTGAGTGCCTGCTTCTCATGTATGAGGTCCTGGGTTTGACCTCCTCCCCACTCCCCATTTCTTCTAAAAACAAACAAACAAAAAAAGAACAGTTCTCATTGGGGAGTGGAGGTAGCTCAGTGGTTGAGTGCCTGCTTCCCAAGTATGAGGTCTTGAGTTCATTCTGTAGTACTTCCTTTAAAAAATAAAAAAAAAAAGTCTTCCACCCAAGGACTGGCTGAGGGGAAAAAACACTGAAAAAGAATTATCCCCAAGTTCAAGGGCCTGCCTAAGACCGAGGCTAGACCAAGAAAACACAGAAAATCTACTTACTCCCACTATGAGCAGAGCACTGAATAACTTAAAGCAACAGCAGTCTACGGACAGGGGAAGGACAAGAACATAAACCCCAATCTGTAGCAAGGTATACAGAGACAACTGAAATCCAACACACATGAGTCCCCTTCTCCAAATACAAGGTTACAGCAGGCTGCTAGTAGAGGAATATACAGCCTATGGGATATTTACAATAAAGATATCAACAACAAAACCCAAACCCAGCTCAACTACTGAAAGAATGATTCAAACCCCTCCAGGTCCCGTTGATGATCTGAGAAAAAAAGTTATTGCCCAATTATAGGTACAAATACTATTTATCTCAAATCTATTGTTCTTCTGCACATATTCCTGATACTCAGTCAAAAATTGCATGACACCCAGAAAAGCAAGGAAAAACCCACTGTTAACAAATAACCAAAAATTCAACTGAGAGATGATTCAGGTGTCAGAACTATCACACAGGGACTTTAAAATAACCGTGACTAATATGTTGAAAGACCTAGGAGAAAAAAGTAGATAATGTGCATAAAAAGATGGAGAATTTTAACAGAGACATAGAAACTGTAAAAAAGAGACAAATGGAAGTTTTGGAAATTTTTTTTTTTATCAAAGACAAACCATTTGGATCCTCAGTAACTGGACACAACCAAGGAAAGACTCAGGGAATTTGAGGCTAAATTAATAGAAATTATCCAAACTAAGACCCATATGTACATGTGAATGCACAAAGGGTTAAAAACAAAATTTAAAAAAAATCAAAACAGACCATCCAAGAATTGTAGGACAACAAATGTAATTTGACTACCAGAATCAAAAGAGAAAAAAAAAACAGGAAAGAAAAAAAATTTTAAGAAGAGCCGAGAATCTTCCAAAAAATGATGTAAGGCAATAAGCCACATATATGAGAATTTCAGAGAAAACCAAGAAATATATTAAAGTTTAATCTACCCAACTATACCCATTACAGTCAAACTGCTGAAAATCAAAATTCAGAGAACATCTTGAAGGGAGCCAGGTGAAATAAAGAAATATTACATCCAGAGATATAAAGGCAAGAATCACAACAGACTTTTCAAAACCTATGCAAGCCAGTAGACAATGCATGGCATCTTTAAAATGCTGAAAGAAAGCCTTTCCTGTTACTTTACCAGAATTGTAGTTGGTGCTGGGGTTTAATATATACCCAGGGGATCTGAATCTCTGAAATGACCATATGATAGCCAGGCCCTGAGCCTCAACAGACTTCAGCTCCTACACTCTGGTTTATTGGACTTACCCCACTCAACTAACATGGACGTGAAGAAGGTCAACCGCCACACCAGGGAGCCAAGAGTGCCTACAACTGAAAGGAGGAGGATTGCATCCAGCATCCATGTGGAATCTAAGCCCCCTAATGATATAGATGTGGAGTGGACACAACCAATCCAAGGTCCACAGGATGGAGGAACAGAATATGGATTAGAGTAGACTTACTGATATTCTATTCATGAACCATTGTGATTAGTAATCGAAGAAAATGTGGCATTGGTGTGCAGAAAGTGGCCATGGTGGCTGCTGGATGTGGGGAATGGGAGGAAGAGATGAGATGTGGAGGCGTTTTCGGGACTTGGAGTTGTCCTGGGTGGTGCTGCAGGGACAATTACCAGGCATTGTATGTCCTCCCATGGCCCACTGGATGGAACATGGGAGAGTGTGGGCTATGATGTGGACCAATGACCATGAGGTGCAGCAATGCCCAGAGATGTACTCACCAAATGCAATGAATGTCTCATGATGATGGAGGAGAATGTTGCTATGGGGGGAGGAGTGGAGTGAGGGGGATGGGGGGTCTATGGGGACCTCATATTTTTTTAATGTAATATTTAAAAAATGAATAAAGACCAAAAAAAAGTAAAAAAATAAAAATAAAATGCTGAAAGAAAAAAAGACTGTCAATTTTATATGTAATGAAACCTTTCAAAAATGCAGACAATGTAAGACTTTTAAGAAAAACAAAGCCAGAAGAATTTGAACCTTAGGGAATACATCAGTTAGCAATACTTAAGGAAGTTCTTCATGTAGAATAGTACGATATTATGATACCAGAAGAAACCTTGGATCTAAGAAAAGAAATGAAAATTGCCAGAAGTGGTAAAAATAAAGGTAAAGTTTTAAAATTTTTATTTTCTTAATTGTAATCCTGTTAAAAGATAATTGAAGCCAACTGGTTTTTACTAAGGGAGCAAAGTCCACTCAATGGAGAAAGAATAGTCTCTTCAACAAATGTTGCAGGTAAAATTGGATATGCATAAGCAAAAGAATGAAAGTGAAATCCTACCTCTTACTATATACAAATATTAATTCAAAATGGATCAATGATACAATTTTGAGCTAAAGCTAAGAAAACATGGGGGAATAACTTTAGGACCTTGCATTAAGCAAAAGATTCTTAAGACATACCAAAAGCAGGAGTACAACAAAAGAAAAAATAGATAAAAAGTGTACTTCACCAAAATTAAAAACTTTTCTGTATCAAACGAAGTGATTACCAAGAAAGTGAAAAGATAACTTATAGAATGGGAGGAAATATTTGGAAACAATATATCTGATATGGATTTCAACATCATTAGACATTAAGGAACAGCAAATCAAAACCACAGTAAGATATCACTTCTCATCCACTAGAATTTTTTTTTTAATGGAAAGTGACAAGTTGCCAAGGATGCAAAGAAATAGAAACCCTGTATATTGTTGGTGGGAGTGTAAAATAGTGCAATTGCTATATAAAAGTTTAGTGGTTCCTCAGAAAGTTAAGTACAGAATTACCATATTACCTGGCAATCCCACTTCTAGGTACTCACCCAAAAGAAGTGAAAGTAGGGAGTAGAACAGGTATTTGTATACCAACATTCACAGCAGCATTACTCACAATAGCCAAAAAAAGGTGGAAGCAATCCAAGCAATCATCGAAAGATGAATGGATAAAAAATATGTGGTATATACATACAATGGAACATTATTCACCATAAAACAGAATGAAGTTCTGATACATAAGATAAAATGGATGAATCCTGAAGACATCATGTTAAGTGTAATAAGCCAGGCAAAAATAGTATGATTTTACTTATATGAAATAACTAAAGAGCGACAGTAGATTACAGGTTACCACCAAGGGTATGGGGAGGGGGAATGGGATACTGATGTTTAATGGGTACACAGTTTCTGTTTGAGGTTTACGGAAAAATTCTGTAATGAATGATAGTGATGGAGGCAAAATATTGTGAATGTAATGAATATCACTGAATTGTGTACTTGAAATTGGTGAAAACAGGCAATTTTATACTGTACTAAGTAACCACAATAAAATTCTTTTTTAAATAAGATAACTGTTTAAAACAAAAATAACCATTTATGAGGGGTTTATAATATGTAAAAATAGAATGTATGGCAACAATGGCACAAAGGATGGGTCAGAGTAATTGGAAGTATATATTGTTTATAAGGTATAATACTATTTCAATGTAGAGTGTGTTAAGTAAAAGATGTTTATGGAAAAACCCTAATACAATTACTAAAAAACTTAGTAAGGAACATAATTATAAAACAATAGTGCAGAAAAACTGAAGTTATCAAAAAAGTCAGTAAATACAAAAGAAAGCAGGAAAACAGAAAAACAGAACTAATCAGACAATGAGTTCATCCACTCATCTTTAAAGTTTAAGAGGAGATTGGCATTTTCAGTCAACTGAGATGGTGGGTGGCATAAGACACTACAGGGTGCCAGTCTCTCATCTTTGAACAACTAATAAAAACTGGCAGAGTCATATTCCTCAAAACTCTGAAAAACAGCTGAAGGGATGCAGTAACTGGACAAGGACCAAATCCAAAAATGCAGCTTTGAAGAAAATGCACCTTTAAAACAGTAGAAGTAGCTCATGGTGGCCTCTGCTGTCCTCTCCCCCAACCACTCCCTTGCCCAGTGTGGAGCCAAACTGCAACCTCATTGTGAGTCGATGGCCCTGTTCCAGAGAGAACAGAGTTAACACCCAAGTGAATACTGGGTGCCACATAGTGCTAATCAATTCGGCGGCAGCCTGGAAGACTGAACCGGGACACTTGTCTCTGGCTTATCCTCCCATAACTTGCCCTACAAGCAAAAGCAATTTGTGGTGTATGAAACAATTGAGTCAAAGCAGTCTAAAGGCAAAGGATTGCTGGCTTTAAGATATACAATAAAAACCAAGAAGACAGAGAAGTCCATTTCATGGGAGTAGAGGGGATTCAAATTCCTGTAAATAAGGATATTCCTAGGCAATGAGGAGGCACAGAAGTCCAGGACAAGACACAGGCTCAAAAAAGAGAGGACATTGCATTTCACACTCTCCTCAAGCTAATCTTATTGACAGGAGAGCTAAACTCTGAAGAAAAGTGCCAGGCAAGAGAGAGATAATTTGCAAAGACTGTGGAAAGTGTTTTTATTGCTGTTGTTTGTGTTTTTTTTAGCTTCTGGCACTCAAGGAAATCTTTGTTATATCATTACCTGGATCCAAGTTTAAAGGACAGACAACTCAGGGTCTAAATCTCAGAATCAACACTAAAAATATTAAAATGTATGATGTGCAACAAGATAAAAAAATAAAAAAAAAAAAAGAAATAGGAATGATGCCAATCCAAAGAAACAAGAGAAAACTTTAGAAACTATCAACAAAGACAACCAGATTTTGGACAGACTTTTAAATGATCTTTAATATGCTCAAAGAGATGAAGGAAAACATGGAGAAAGAACTAAAGGAAACCAAGAAAACAAATGAGCATTATGAGAATCTCAACAGAGATGAAAATTTTAAAAACCAACTCAGCAGAAACACTGGAGTTAAAGACAATAACTGAAATTTGATATTCCCTAGAGAATGTCAATAGCAGATTAAAGCTGGCAGAAGAATAGTGAAGTTGAACATAAGATAATTGAAATGATTCAGGCTGAGAGAAGAAAAAAAGAGAGAACAGAAAAAAAGGGAACAGAGTCTAAAAGACCTGCTGGGCACCATCAAGGATGCCAATATGCACATGATGAGAATCACAGAAAGAGAAAAAGGGCAGAAGGAATATTCAAAGAAATTATGGAAGGAAGCTTCCCCAATTTAACAGAGGCATGAGCATATACATTCAAGAAGACCGATGAACATTACACAGGACAAGTTCAAAGACAACCGAACAGAAATATCTAATGCCAAGGATAATGAGAGAGTTCTAAAAACTGTAAAATAAAAATAAGGTGTTAAGAAACATGTCCAAGTAAGATTAAATACTAACTTGTCATCAAAAACCAAGGAGGGGAGTTTCAGGAAGATGGCATCAGAGTAGGCAGGCAGGATTCAGCTCTCTAAAAACAACAGAGAAAGGGCCAAAAGCTGTCCAAAGGACCTGCTTTGGGGGTCAGGAGACAAGAACAGTATTCTGCAACCCCCATGAGGGCAAGGGACAGAGGGACAAAGAACCTGAAATAATGTGAGTTACTAAACCCTGCGGCAACCAGGCAGGGTGGCACTCAACCCCTACCCTCAAGACGTGCAGCCTAGAAAAAATTCACAGCCCATGCCAACTGAGGGGAGAACAAATGTCTTCCTCCCTGGGAAAAGGGAGGGTGCAGCAGAAGAAAGAGAGTGGTTTCTCTGCAGTGAATTTGGCCAGTAGAGCCTGCTTTGAATCTCAGTTCTGGCCAGACCAGAAACAAGGGCAAGCAGAGGATGAAATAAATACCTCAGTGGAAAGCTTTGCTGATTAGCACCACCTGGTGGGTGGCCTGGAAATGCAAGGAGAAAAACTTATTTTCCAGCTGAACTCCTGGGAAAAATCTGTGCCCCATTAATAAGTCCCTAGCCTGATTTTGAAAACTTAAGCTGGGCAATTTTAAAAACTCAAAGTAAACTGAACCAAAAATCAAAGAAGAGCTGTGTGTGTGTATGGGGGAACACTAGGCAAGAGAGAGAAAGTGACTGTCAGAGTAAATTGACCAATGTATGCAGATGCCTAACCAACAAAAAATTACAAGCCATACTTGGAAACAGGAAGAGATGGACCAACCAAAGGAAAATACCAAATATCCTGAAGAGATATAGGAATTTAAACAACTAATCAATGATAACCACACAAATCTCCTACATCAATTCAAAGAATTTAAAGAAAATATAATTAAAGAGATAAACAATTAAAATTTAGAGTAATCTGAAAGCCTACAAAGAAAAGTAACAGTTTAAGGGAATGAAACACACAATGGATAAGATAAAAATACATTAGAGGCACAAAACAGATTTAAAGAGATGGAGGAGAGAATTAGTGATACCAAGAACAGAACATCTGAATTTTAAAAGACAGGAGAACAGAAAGAAAAAAATAATGGAAAAAAATCCAACAGGGTCTCAGGGAATTCAATGATGTCATGAAACACACAAAATATATATGGTATCAGTGTCCCAGAAGGGACAGAGAATGGAAAAAAGACAGAAAGACTATTTTAGGAAATAATGACTAATAACTTCCCAACCCTTATGAAAGACATAAATATCAACATCCAAGAAGGACAAAGCAACTCAAACAGAATAAATCCAAATAGACCTACTCCAAGTCACCTATTATTCAAAATGAGAAATAACAGAGATAAAAGAGAGGATTCTGAAATCAGCAAGACAAAAGCAAAGTATCACATAAAAGAAAACCTCAATAAAATTAAGTGGCGACCTCTGAGGCTAGAAGACAGTGGTTGGATGTATTTAAGGGACTGAAAGAGAAAAACTGCCAAAAAAGAATTCTGTATCTGGCAAAACTGTCCTTCAAAAGTGAAGGTGAGTTTAAGGTCTTCACAGACAAAAACTGAGAGTAAGTTTCAAAAACACCAAAATTAAAAGAGATAAGGAAGTACTACACCTTGAAGTAAAAAACAAGGCTGAGAGACTTGGAGAAGAGTATAGAAATGAAGATTATTAGGAAGGGTAAATTAAATGGTAAAAACAGACAATTGTAAGATATGGCAACAGAAAGTCCAAGGATAAACTGGCTGAAGTAATGCCTTTATAGCAGTAACATTGAATGTTAATGGCTTAAACTCTCCAGTCAAAAGACAGACTGAGAACAGATGTGGCTCAAGCAGTTCAGTGTCTGCCTCCCACATGAGAGGTCCCAGGTTCAGTTCCCCATGCCTCCTAAAAAAGACAAACAAACTACAAGCAGACATTGAGCAAAAACAATAAGCAGATGAGAAAAAATGAGCAAAAAAAACAAACAAGCACTGAAAGGATGTGGCTGAAGTAGTTCAGGACCTGCCTCCCACAAGGGAGGTTCCAGGTTCAGTTTCTAGTGCCTCCTAAACAGAAAACAGAAAGACAATGAGCACAAAAATGAGAAAAAAAAAAAACACACAACAACAACAATCAAAAAAAGTGCAAATAGATGAGAACCATCACGGGGTGGGGGAAGATAAAGACCGATAGAATGAGTTTAAAAAAATATAAGCCATCTATATGATGTCTATAAGAGACTTATGTAGACATAAGGACACAACCAGGTTAAAAGTGAAAGGTTGGAAAAAGATATTCCACACAAATAGTAACCAAAAAGGATCTGGAATACAGATACTAATGTCAGACAAAATAGATTTTGACTGTAAAACTGGTATAAGGAGTGAATATGATCATTATATAGTAATAAAAGGGGCACTTAATCAAGAAGAAATAACTATAATAAATAGTTATGCACCTAACCTGGGCACCCTAAGATACATGAGGCCTATACTGGCAGAACTTAAGGGAGAATAGACATCTCTACAATAATAGTTGGAGACTTCAATACACCACTCTCAGTATTGGATAGAACATGTGGACAGAGGATAAACAAACAGAGAGCTTGAATAATATCATAAATGAACTAAACCTAACAGACATTTATAGAGCATTAAACCTCAAAACAGCAGCATACACATTTTTTTTAAGCGCTCATGGATCCTTCTCCAGGGATAGACCACATGTTGGTTAACAAGACAGGTCTCAAAATAGTTAAGAAGACTGAAATTATAGAAAACACTTTCTCCAATCATAACGCAATGAAGCTGGAAGTCAGTAACAGACAGAAAAGGGGAAAATTAATAAATACATGGAGATTAAACAACATATTCTTAAATAATCAGTGGGTCAATGAAGAAAGTGCAAGAGAATTCAATAAATATCTTAAGACAAATGAAAATGAGACCACAATATATCAAAACCTAAGGGACACCGCAAAGGCAGTGGTGTGGGGGAAATTTAGAACCCTCAGTACTTACATTAAAAAAGAAGAAAGGGAAACGGACTTTGGCCCAGTGGTTAGGGCATCCGTCTACCACATGGGAGGTCCGTGGTTCAAGCCCCGGGCCTCCTTGACCCGTGTGGAGCTGGCCCATACGCAGTGCTGATGCGCGCAAGGAGTGCCGTGCCACACAGGGGTGTCCCCCGCGTAGGGGAGCCCCACGTACAAGGAGTGCACCCATAAGGAGAGCCGCCCAGAGCGAAGGAGGGAGCAGCCTGCCGAGGAATGGCGCCGCCCACACTTCCCTTGCCGCTGACAACAACAGAAGTGGACAAAGAAACAAGACGTAGCAAAAAGACACAGAAAACAGACAACCAGAGGAGGGGGGGGAATTATATAAATAAAAGTAAATTAAAAAAAAAAAGAGCTAAAATCGAATACCTAACTGCACGCCTACAAAAAGAACGAGGAAAAGAACAGCCAACTAATCCTAAACCAAGCTGAAAGAAATAAATAATTAAATTAGAACAGAAATAAATGAAATTAAGAGTAAAAAAAAACACTGTAGAGAATCAACAAAATCAAAAGTTGGTTCTTTGAAAAGATCAACAAAATCAACAAACCATTAGCTAGACTGACAAAAAAAAAGATGCAAATAAATAAAATCAGAAATTAGGGGGGGAACATTACCATTGACCCCACAGAAATAAGAGTGATCATAACAGGATACTATTAACAACTGTACACCAAAAAACTAGACAATGTAGACTAGACAAATTCCTAGAAACATACAACAACATACAATGAAATAGAAGAAATAGAGGACCTCAACAAACCAATCACAAGAGACAGAACAGTCATCAAAAACCTCCCAAAAAGAGATGTGATGTGAGGGCATTTTTGGGGTTGGAATTGTCCTGGGTGATGCTGCAGGGACAGTTAACGGACACTGTAAGTCCTCCCATGGCCCACTGGGTGGACTGTGGGAGAGTGTGGGCTATGGTGTGGACTACTGACCATGAGGTGCAGTGGTGCTCAGAGATGTATTCACCAAGTGCAATGAATGTCTCATGATGATGGAGGAGGTTGTGGTTATGCAGGGAGGAGTGGGGTGAGGGGGTTGGGGGTATATGGGGACCTTTAATAAAATAAATTAAAAAAAACAACACAAAAACACCTCCCAAAGATGAAAATCCCAGTACAGGTGGCATCACAGCTGAAATCTACCAATCACTCAAAAGACAATCTACTACTAACCTTGCTCAAGCTCTTCCAAAAAATTTCATAGGAAAGAATGCTACCAACTCATTCTCTGAGGCCAACATTACCCTAATACCAAAACCAGATAAAGATTCTACAAAAAAAGAAAGTTACAGACCAGTATCTTTAATGAATATAGATCCAAAAAAATCTTGAACAGAAAAAACAAATAAAGGGCACCCAAATAGGAAAAGAAGAAGTAAAACTTTTGCTATTCACTGATGTCATGATCTTATATCTAGAAAACCCTGAAAAATTCACAACAAAGCTACTAGAACTGATAGAGCAGGTCAGCAAAGTGATGGGATGCAAGAGTAATATGCAAAAACCAGTAGCGTTTCTGTACACTACTGATGAGCCATCCGAGGACGTAGTCAGAAAAAAAAAAATCCCGTTTATAATAGCAACTACAAAAATCAAATATTTAGGAATAAACTTAACCAAGGACATAAAGGACCTATATTGATAAAACTAAAAAACACTGCTAAAAGAAATTGAAGAAGACTCAAACAAATGGAAGGACATTCTGTGTTCATGGACTGGAAAACTAAATATTGTTAATATGTCAATTTTACCCAAACTGATTTACAGATTCAACGCAACCCCAATAAAATTCCCAACAGTTTCTGTTTTTTTGTTTTGTTTTGTAGAAATGGAAAAGCCAATTATCAAATTTATTTGGAAGGCTAAGGGAAACCCAAACAGCCAAAAATGTCTTAAAAAAGAACAAAGTTGGAGAACTCTCATTTCCTGACTTTAAAGCATATTACTTAGCTACAGTAGTAAAAAACAGCACGGCACTGGCACGTAAACAGACTGACCAATGAAACTGCATCAAGAACTCAGAAATAGACCCTCACATCTACGGTCCAGTGATTTTTTTTTGCCCAGGCTATTAAGCCAACCCAGCTGGGCCAAAACAGTCTATCCAACAAATAGTGCTAGAACTGGATAGCTACATCCCAAAGAAAGAAAGAGGACTCCTATTTCACACATTATACAAAAATTAACTCAAAATGGATCAAAGACTTAAATACAAAAGCTACAACCATAAAATTCCTGGAAGTATAGGAAAACATCTTCAAGATCTTGTGGTAGGCAGTAGTTTATTAACCTTATACCCAAAGCACAAGCAACAACAACAACAACAAAAAGATAAAAGGGACCCTCTTCAAAAATTAAACACTTTTGTTCTTCAAAAGACTGTCAAGAAAGTAAAAAGGCAGCCTATACAATGAGAGAAAATATTTGGAAACCACATATCCAATAAGGGTTTGATATCCATGTTATATTAAAATAAAAAGACAATAAACTCAACAATAAAAAGACAAGCAACAGAATTTTAAAAATGGGCAAAAGACTTGAATATACATTTCTCCAAAGAGGAAATACAAATGGCCAAAAGCATATGAATAAATGTTCAACATCACTAGCTATTAGGGAAATGCAGATCAAAACTACAATGCGATAACATTGTAGAAGATTATTATTAAAAAGTCTGGAAAGGATGTGAAGAAACAGGAACATTCCTTCACTGTTGGTGGGAACGCAGAATGGTGCAGTCTCTGTGGAAGATAGTTCAGCAGTATCTCAAGAACCTGAATACAGAACTGCCGTATGATCCAGCAATTGCATTACTAGAAATACATTCAGAAGAACTAAAAGCAAGGACGTGAACTGACTTGAACACACGAACGTTCATAGCAGCATTATTCACAACTGTGAAAATATGGAATCAGCCCAAGTGTCCATCAACCAATGAACAGATAAAGTAAATGTGGTATATAATACACACAATAGAATATTCAGCTGTAAGAAGAAATGAAATCGGGGTGCATGTAACAACATGCATGAACCTAGAAGATATTATGTTGAGTGAAATAAGCCAGACACAAAGAAAAAATACTGAATGGTCTCACTAATATGAAATAAATACAATGACTAAATACACGAAGGAAAACTCTAGAGTATAGGAAATAGAAGAGGGCTAAGAGTGGGAGATGATGCTTAATGTATGTAGCATTGTTAATAAGGTTAATTATAAAATGACGTAAATGAATAGAGTTGAGAGTAACACATTATAATTAGTATAACTAACACTGCTGACTTATAAACATGACTGTGGCTGAAAGGGGTAGGATGTGGAAATAAATGTCAATTGAAAGGAAACTAGAGAATAATCTAAGGAATGTAGAACATAGTGATTTTGGTGGTGGTTGAAGATTGTGATTAATAGTATGAGTGTTCTTCTTTTACAAAGTGCTAAGAATGTCATGATACATGGGAATACTACAACTAATGTAACTTAAGGACAATAGTTAACAGTAATATTGTAATATTTTACTGCAATGGCAAGAAGATATATTTTAGCACTAAAAGGATAAGAGGTGTGTATTAGGGGGTATGGAATTTTTTCTGTTGGTGTAATGAAAACGTTCTAAAATTGACTGAGATGATTACAGCACAACTCTGTAATGAAAATGAGAGCGAATGAGCGTATACTTGGAATGGACTGTATAAAGCAGGGGAATGTATAACACAGGGAATCCAGTGGTTGATGATGGACTGTAGTTAACAGGACAAATATGACATGAATGATAACATATATAATACTAATAAAGAGTGTTAATTATTGGGTGGGTTGGGGGGAGAAATATTCCAAATGTAAGATATGGGCTATAGTTAGTAGCAATATTTTGAGAATGCTCTTTCATAGTTTGTAACAGATGTTTCACAACAATGCAAGATGGTGGTGGTGGGGATATCTATGGGACCCTTGTATGATAAGCATATTTGTTTTGTAAATTTAAAAATGTTACAATATATTTTTCATTTATGTATGATGTATTTCAATAAAATTTTATTTTAAAAAAATTAAAAATAAAAAGAAAGCATAAAAAAATGCAAGGAAAAGAAAACCATGGAAGCAAGAAGGCAATGGGACCAAACATGTAAGTTCTGAAAGGAAACTGTCAACCAAGAACTTTATATCTGGCCAGACTTCTTTTAAAATGAGGGAGAGGATTAAGACATTCCCAGATAAAAGCTGAGAGAGTTTGTCACCACTAGAGTTGCTCAATAAGCAATGCTAAAAGGAAGTTCATTACACCAAAAGGAAAAGACACCAGACAGTGGATCGAAAGTGGCATAAATAAAAACCTCTGGCAAAAATAACCATATGAGTAATTATAAATGCCAGTGGTATTCTACTGTACTTCTTGGCATGTAATACCACTTTTAAACTTCCTACAGGTTCTAAAATATAAAAGTAATGAGAAGACTATAGTTTTAAATATATAAATATATAATTTGTAACAAATACAAATAAAACATGGGGATACACAGAGATAAAGGAGCACTGTTTATGTAGGCTACTGAAGTTAAGTCAATATCAAATCACATAAACTGTCAGAAATTTAGGAGGGTAACCAGAAAGAAAAGTCAGAAGAATATGAGAAGAGACGCAAATTGGCACACTGAAAAAAAGTCTAATAAATACGAAAAACAGACATAAGCAGAAGAATGGAAGAACAAAAAAGGTATACATTTTACAAATGCCAAAAAGAAAATGGTAGAAGAAAATGCTGCATTATCAATAGTTACTTTAAATGTAAATGAACGCCAAGTTGTTCCAGAGGCACTGGATGGGAGCAGTAGGAGCCCCAGTCAGGCAGCACAGTCACTAGCTCCTGCCTGCCCCATCCTGGATCTTCTCTCTTTACCCAGCATTCCTAGATGGGCCAGCCCAGAGCTCCCCACAGTATCCTCCATGTGGCCATGAGGGTTCTGACAAAGATCTTAAGATACATAATGGCAGGAAAAACATTATTTTTTAAAGTAATTCTTCTTAGAGACAGAAGAGTTGGGAATATTCTTTTATGAACAGATATGTAAATAATAAACTTCATACCCAGCTGTTCTAAATAACAGGTGTGGAAGTTTTAAATTAATGATTTGGAGGTGGATGGACATTTTGTTACCATGCAGAATGGGTCACAGTCAAGAGCAATTGAGAAACATTTTTACAGAGTCTGACTGCTGCCTGCTTACTTTTAGTGTTAATGATTCTCAGAAGCTTCTAGAACTTGAGTAACTAGAAGAAAGAATTCATTTACTATGCAGATTGTGAAAAGCTTTCCTTTTGTGATTTTGGTGACAAGGTTCACATAAGTGAATAGCAAGTGTCTGCAGAAGATGCCCAAGCCTGGTGCAAAGACAACGACGACTACCCTTTCTTCAGAACAAGTACAAAAGATGCCAGTAATGTCACAGCAGCCTTTGAGGAAGCAGTATGAAGAGGTCTTGTTATTGAGCATAGGTCAGATTACTTGATTCAGACAGACAAGGTCAATCATCTCTGAAAGCCCAAGCCTAGCTCATCTTGTTGCTGATTGTCATGGATTTTGCTGGTGCATTATAACCAAGTCATACATACACATAAATTAAATATAAAAGTGGTAAGAAAATTAGGATTTGCGCCAGTGTATTCTCTACTAATAAAATGAAACTAATGTATATTGCTGATTCCTTAATGGGTGGGAGAAGGAACACATTCGCTTTGGGAGGAATCTATTACTGAATAATGGCACTTGACATTTATAAATGGTAAAGTTTGCCTAATAATGTTTCTTTAATTTAAATATGTAAAATACAGAGCTAATAAGTGAGGTGACCAAGACTTTAATGTTAATTAAAACAAAAACCTGACTATTCTAGAAATAGAGTGTTTTTTCCCAGGAAAATAGGGAGCTACTTTTATATGTGTATATTTTTATGTAATTAGCATTCCATTATCAGTTCAGGCAAAATGTTTCCTAAAGCAATGTTAGATATTAAATATTAAAATATAGTACATTCTAGCATAAATAAATAAATGTAAATGAATTAAACTCTTCAGTCAAAAGGTAGAGATTGCCAGAGCGAATGAAAAAGGCATGAGCCAACTGTACACACATTATGAGACTCACCTTATATTCAAAGACAGAAGTAGGCTGAAAGTTAGTAATGGAAAAAATATATACCATGCAAATAGTACACAAACAAGAACTATAATACCTATGCTAAAATTGGGTAAAACAGTCTTTTAAGTCAAAAACAGTTACAAGGCATCTAACAGAAGAGTCCCAAAGTATTTGAAGCAAATATTGACAAATCTGAAGGGACAAATCACCAAACAGAGGCAGAAAACACAATCTTCTCTAGTGCCCATGGTCATTCTCCAGATTTAAACGATACACTCTAAGACAAACAATGCCTCAAAGAGGAAATCAGAAGGGAAATTAGGAAATAACTTGAGGCAAATCAAATCAAAAACACAGCATACAAAACTTATGGAATGCAGCAAAGGCAGTACTGGGAGGGGAATTTACAGCTCTAAATGCTTACATTAAAATGGAAGAAACAAGTCAGATCAGAGACATAACCTCACAACATGAGGATCAAGAAAAAGAAGTGCAAACTAAACTCAAAGTAAGAAGGAAGGAAATAACAGATTAGAGCAGAGATAAACATAACAGAGAATAAAAAACTATAGAGAGAATCAACAAAACCAAATGTTGGTTCTCTAAGATCAATAAAAATCAACAAACCTTTTGGTAAAATGATAAAGAAATAGAACACACATAACTAACATCAGAAATGAAATGGCAGGGACATTACTACTGACCCCATAGAAATACAAAAGATAATAAATGGATAGATAACCTGGAAGAAATTTACAAATTCCTAAAAAACCCAAAACTCCCTATACACTAATTCAAAAAGAAACAAAAACTCTCAACAGACTAATAACAACTAAAGAGACTGAATGAGTCATTAAAAACTTGCCAAGAAATAAAAGCCCAGGACCAAATGGCTTCAACTGGTGAATTTTACCGAACATTCGAAGAAGAATTAATTTTGCTCAAACTCTTCCAAAACACTGAAGAGGAGGGATGAACACCTGTTAAATCATTCCACAAGGCCAAAATCATCTTAATACAGAAAATTCCAGGCCACTATCACTTATGAATATAGTTCCAAAAATCCTCAAAAAAAAAAAAATACTGGGAAACGGAATCCAACAGTATATTAAAAGAATTGCGGGAAATGGACTTTGGCCCAGTGGTTAGGGCGTCCGTCTACCACATGGGAGGTCCGCGGTTCAAGCCCCGGGCCTCCTTGACCCGTGTGGAGCTGGCCCATGCGCAGTGCTGATGCGCGCAAGGAGTGCCCTGCTACATAGGGGTGTCCCCCGCGTAGGGGAGCCCCACGCGCAAGGAGTGCACCCATAAGGAGAGCCGCCCAGCGCGGAGGGAGCAGCCTGCCGAGGAATGGCACCGCCCACACTTCCCGTGCCGCTGACGACAACAGAAGCGGACAAAGAAACAAGACGCAGCAAAAAGACACAGAAAACAGACAACCGGGGGAGGGGAGGGGAATTAAATAAATAAAAATAAATCTTTAAAAAAAAAAAAAAAAAGAATTGTACAAGACGATGAAGTGAGAATTATCCCAAGTATGCAAAGGTGATTCAACATAAGAAAATCAATTAATGCAATATACCACATTAATAGAACAAAGGAAAAAAACACATGATCATCTTAGTTAATGCAAAAAAGGCATGACCAAACATATATATTCTTTATAAAAACATTCAGAAAGAACCAGCAAGATGGGAGCATAGTAAGGAGCTCCTAGACTCAGCTCCTGCTACAGGGCAGTTAGTAAATACCCAGAGCTCTCTGGAGCTAGCTGACCATGTGTGTGGGGGCTCCAGGAGACAAGAAGAGCATCCTGTAACATCCTTGAAGAAATGGAAGGAGACTGCCCACCTGCAGAGAAGACTTGTAAGTAGAGCGCTCCATGCCAAGGAGGCCGGTGCCCATCCTCCACTGGAGGTACAAGTCGCCTTGGGAACTGTTCTGTGGCTGAAATTAAAAGCTCCACTTCCCAAAAATGGGGGCGGAAGAGATGACTGGTCACTAATTTCAGCTACTGATTAGTAAATTCAGCAGGCTAAAGTATAATCCTGAGAATAGCCTGTCCAAGTCTGAAAGAGGCCAGCAGCCGCATCTTAATTCCGCGCCTCACATGAGGGGAAGCAGGGCAGACTGAAAATCACAGTGCTGGTGGGAAGTGGCTTCTTTCCATCCAGGTCAGACTGCAGCTCCAGCCTAGGCCCAAGTGCCACCTCCAGTAGGGAGGAAGCTGCAGGGACCTGCGCCAGCCTCTCTGGGAAATTACCAACCAAGCCGTGGGGGGCAGTGATTACCCTACTCTAGCAACACGAGCCACCCCAGGAGCTATTCTGTGGCTAGAATTGGAAGCTCCATTTCCCAAAAAGAGGGGAGGAGGACACAGTTGGTTGCCAATTTCGAATGATTGGTAGACTCCACTGGCTAAGATATAACTCTGGGAACAGCAGGGGTGTAAATCTGCCCAACTTGGAAAAAGGCCAGTGGCTACCATTTTGATTCCACCCCCAGCCTGAGGGGAACCCTAGACCAAAAATCTCAATGATGATAGGAACCAGTTTCTTTCACTCAGATGGGCCTGCAGCCCTAGCCGAGGTTTCAGCCCCACCTCTGGCAGGAAAGAGGCTGGCGGGTCCTGCACCAGCCTATACAGGTAACTGCAGGTAACTCTGGTTGGCACAGATTGAAAATCGGAAGTCTACCGGGACAACTGTGGTCATCTTGGACCTGCACTGCATAGATTGCTGCCCACACCTGAAGCTCTATCCCCGACCCAGGTGGGAGAAAGGGATGTGAAGCTTCATCAGTCTCTCTGGGTAACTATAGTCTACACCTCCATGACTTCGATTATTCCACACAGCTGTGACTCTGTTTCAACCCCTGGCAAAGGGGAAAGTTGGAAGAAGCTTCATTGGTCCCTGGTGCAATGAGGGCAGCTTGAGCCTCCACAGCTTATAGCACCAACTACATGCTTGGCTCCCGCTGTACAAACAGCAAAGTAGAAAGGACAGGAAGCCCTAAACTAAAGAGAAAAAATGCACCCAGAATAAATACTCTAGTAAGCCAGATGCCAAGACACCAACAAAAAATTACAATCCACACCAAGAATCAGGAAGCTATGGCCCAGTTAAAGGAACAAGATAAGTCTCCAGATGACATAAAGGAGTTGAGACAATTAATCAGAGATGTTAAAAACAAATCTCCTTAATAAATTCAATAAGATGGCTAAAGAGATTAAGGATATTAAGATGACACTGGATGAGCACAAAGAAGAATTTGAAAGCATATATGAAAAAATAGATCTTATGGGAATGAAAAGTACAATAAATGAAATTTAAAAAACATTAGAATCATGTAATAGTAAATTTGAGGAGGCAGAAGAAAGGATTGGTGAGCTTGAAGAAATGGCCTCTGAAAGTGAACATACACAAGAACAGATGAAGAATAGAAAAAATTGAACAAAGTCTCAGGGAACTAAATGATAACAAAAGGTATGCAAACATATGTGTCACGGGTGTCCCAGAAGGAGAAGAGAAGGGAAAAGGGGCAGAAGGAATATGTGAAATAACGGTAGAAAATTTCCGAACCCAATTGAAGGAAATAGATATCCATGACCAAAAAGCACAACATACTCTCATCCAAAAAAATCCAAATAGACCAACCCTGAGATACATACTCATCAGAATGTCAAATGCCAAAGACAAAGAGAGAATTCTGAGAACATCAAGAGAAAAGCAATGCATAACATTTAAGGGATAACCAATAAGATTAAGTGCTGACTTCTCACCAGAAACCATGGAGGCAAGTAGACTGTGGCCTGATATATTTAAGACGCTAAAAGAGAAAAACCTCTAGCCAAGATTCTTATATCCAACAAGACTGTCTTTCAAAAATGAGGGTGAGATTAGAATATTCACAGATAAACAGAAACTGAGAGAATTTCTAAGCAAGAGAACAGATTTTCAGGAAATACTAAACAGTGTGCTAGAGCCTGAAAAGAAAATACAGGAGAGAGATGCCTGGAAGAGAGTCTAGAAATGAAGATTACACCAAAAAAGTAACTAAAAATGTCAAGAGTGGTGAAAATAAAATGACAGATAAAAATCAAATAATCAGGCATAAACTTAACGATGTAAAGCACTTGTATTCAGAAAACTGCAACTCAATGTTAAAAGAAATCAAAAAAGGCCTAAATAACGAAGAACATTCCATGCTCATGAATTGGAAGACTAAATATCATTAAGATGTCAATTCTACTCAAATTGATATATAGATTCAATGCAATCCCGATAAAAATTCCACCAGCATTAAAGAAAAAACTGAAAGCACAATCATCAAATTTATTCGGAAGAGTAAGGGGTCTTGAATAGCCAGAAACATCGTAAAAAGGAAATGCAAACCCTTTTAAATCATATTACCTAGCTTTAGTGGTAAAAACAGCACGGTACTGACCTAAAGACAGACACAACAGACCAATGGAACCAAACTGATGGTTCAGAAACAGACCCTCACATGTACCAATGTATCAAGTGATTTTTGACTGGCCTGTCAAACTCACACAGCTTGGGCAGAACAATCCATTCAACAAACAGTGCTGAAAGACCTGGATATCCATAGCCAAAAGAAGGAACAAGACCCCTATCTCACACCTTATCCAAAAATTAACTCAAAATGGATCAAAAATCTAAAAATAAAAGAACCATAAAACTTACAGAAGAAATTGTAGGAAAATATCTTCAAGACCTGTTGGTAAGTGGTGGATTCTTAAAGGAGATAAGAGGAGGACTAAGTGAATACTGATGTTTAACTTATGTAGACGTTTTAATTAGCTTTACTGTGTAAGTGTGGAAATGTATAGAGTGGATGGTAACACACAGTGAGTAACAGCTAGTTTATAAATGGGGATGTGGCTGAAAATGGTAGTCTAGGTATGTAAATGCCAACTGACAGAATGCTACAGATTAATCTAGGAACTGACTAGCACAGTAAACCAAGAGGTGGATGAGAATTGTGGTTCATGGTACAGATTCAAGAGTGTCCTTTGTGAGCTAGAGCAAATGTATATCACTACTGCAGGGTTTGGTAATGTGGAGAAGCATGGGAAAAATACAGCTGGAGGGACCTATGGACTGTGGTTAGTAGTAATAATATAATATTCTTGCATCTATGCAAAAGATGTACTGTGTTGATAATGAGGCAGTATGGAAAATGTAAACCAAATGCACACTATGGACATGGTAACAATCAGATGATATTATCTATAGCAAATGTTCCACCACAGTGTGGTGTGTTGATGGAGGGATGTTGTTAGGGAATCCTGCACATGTGCAAGATTGTTTTATAAGTTTACAACTTCTGTTGTACATTTAAAAAATAATAATAGGGTGGTTGAGGGAAAAACACACCAAATGTAAAATAAGGATTATGATTAGTAGTAAGATTTTTTTTAATTTTTAATTTTTTTTGAAGATACATAGATCACAAAAATGTTACATTAAAAATATAAAAGGTTCCCATATACCCCACACTCAACCCTCCTCACTCGTCCCACATCAACAACTTCTTTCATCATTGCGGCACATTCACTGCATTTGGTAAATAGATTTTGGAGCATGGCTGCACTGCATGGATTATAGTTTACACTCTCCCCCATTACTTTCAGTGGGTTATGGCAGGATATAGAATGTCCATCATCTGTCCCTGCACTATCATTTAGGACAACTCCAAGCTCCAAAAATGCCCCCACATCACATCTCTTCTTTCCTCTCCCTGCCCTCAGCAACAACCATGGCTAATTTCTCTGTATCAATGCTACAGTTTCTTCCACCACTTCCTGGCTTTTTGCTACGATCAAGTGTAGTATCTATTCTTATCAGTAGTAAGATTTTGACAATATTCTTTCATAATTTTTAACAAACATCTCATGACAATGCAAGGTGTTGGTGGAAGGTTGATGTATGGGACCCCTGTATGTTATGCATGTTTGCTTTGTAAGTTCATAACTTCCACCATTAAATGTGTAATTGTTTATGTATGTTCCTATGTAAAGATATAAAGATAATAATAATGGGGTTGGTTAGGGGAAAAATACTTTGGTTAGTAGTAATATTTTGACAATGCTCTTCAATCATTAGTTTAAAAGGTTTAATAACAATCCAAGTGGTTGGGTGAATTATGAGAGTCCTGTATGATGTTGTATATATTTGTTTTGTAAGTTCACAACTATTATTATACACTTATTGTTTATGCATGTTTATGTATGAGTGATATACTTCAATAAATTAATTTTTTTAAAAAACACTCAGAAAACTAGGATTAGAAGGAAACTTCCTCAACATGGTAAAGGGTATATATGAAAAACCCAGTTAGGGAAGCAGTTGTGGCTCAATCAAGCCGAAGAGGCAAGCCCCAGGAAGAGGGGAACCCAGGAAGCCTAAACACTTGCAGATGTCGGCAGCCATGTTGTTTTAAAACGTGGCAACAGACTTTGGTGAGAGAAGTAACTTATGCTTTATGATCTGATAACTGTATGCTTCTACCCCAAATAAATACCCTTTTAAAAAGCCAACAGATTTCTGGTATTTTGCATCAGCATCCCTTTGGTTGACTAATACAGGGCATATTACCCAGCATATATTAAGAAATCGTACAATGCAACAACAAAAAGATTAACAATGACATTTTTAAATGGGCAAAAGACCTAAATAGACATTTCTCCATAAACACGCAATTGGAAAATAAGCACATGAAAAGATGCTCAACATCATTAGCCATTGTGGCAGTTTGATATAGTTATCAATTCCAAAAACAGATACTGGATTATGTTTGTAAACTGGTCTATACCTGGGTATGATTAAATTACGATTAGGGCTTGGATTGAGCCACATCAGTAGGGTGTTGAGTCCCCATCCCTTGGTGGGTAGAGAGTCACAGATAAAAGGCAAGGCAAAGGACAGAGTTGGAGCTTTGATGCTGGAGTTTTGATGCTAGAATATTGAGCTGGAGCCTTGAGCTAGAGCCCTGGGAATTAAGCACACAGAGGGGCATGGTTGTGAGGAAAGAGAAACAAGCCCCAGGAAGAGAGGAACCCTGAGTCCAGAGAGAAGCAAGACCCAGGAAGAGAGGAACCCAGGAAGCCTGAACCCATGCAGACATTGGCAGTCCTCTTTCTCCAGTATGTGGCAGTAGACTGGTGAGGGAAGAAACTCACACTTTATGGCCTGGTAACTATAAGCTTCTACTCCAAATAAATACCCTTTATAAATGCCAACAGATTTCTGGTATTTTGCATTAGCACCCCTTTAGCTGACTAATACAGCCCTTAATGGCACATCAAAACCACAATGATATACCATTTCATACCCATGAGAAAGTCTATTATTCAAAAAATGGAAAATAAGTTTTGGAGAAAATGTGGGGAAATAGGAACACTCATTTATTGTTGGCTGGAATATAAAATGGTACAGCCGCTGGTGGAAAACAGTTTAGCAGCTCCTAAGGAAGTTAAGTGTGGCATTACTATATATATCCTTGCAATCCCACTTGTAGGTATATACTTCTAATCATTGAAAGTAGAGACTAGAACAGATATCTGCACACAAATGTTCAAAGCGACATTAATCACTATTGGCAAAACACAGGGCATTTTTAGGGCACCAGAATTGTGCTGCATGATCTCGCAATAACAGATACATTTTAAATTTCATCAGAATTTATAAACGCGTACAGTCTAAAATGTAAATCGTAATATAAACCATTGACCATGGTCAGTAGCTTCAATATTTTACACAAATTTTAACAAATGTACCATCTGTATGTAAAATGTTATTAATAGGGGAGAGGGAAAAATGGGGAGGGCAATGTGTATATGGGAATCCCCTATATTCTCTATATGACTTTTCTGTAATGTAAAGCGTCTTTGAAGATAAAATGGAAGGGAAAAAAAAGACAATGCGGGAATATACAGAAGAAAATCTCACTGTATGTACAACAGATCTTACAGCAATGAAAGACATACTGTGTAAAAAAGTTTTATTATTTAAATTTTTTAATTAAAAAATTATTTTGTTTTTTAAAATATTATTTAATTTTCTTATTTTTATTTGGTTATTTTGTTGGCTTCATCTTTGGAAAGGTTCTGGATTACAGAAGGGTCACAACTGTGGCAGGGGAGGAAGATTTCTGTGGGGTATCAGTAAGGGTGGATGCAAGGAAGAAGTTCATCTGGGGCATGCCTCTAAGACATATTAATGTATTCAAGTGTTTATGGGTCTTTGTCGCAGTGGGTGGGGATCCACACAATAACTGAAAGAATATCGAATTCCTACCTTGGAAAGTTCTGCTACATTCTCTAATAGGACAGAAAGAATCCCCCCGAGTACAGGGACAGTGCCTAGTGAAGGAGGATGGACCATGGTGCCAGGCCCTTAATATTGATAATTTTACTTACAAAACTTTTCCTGTGAAATTGAATCTTAGCCTAGTATTATACAGGGCTTAAGAAGTAACCCCCTGAGGACTTCCTTGTTGCTCAAATGTGGACTCTCTGTAAACTCAACTAAGCATATAAACACTACCTTTCCCCATAATGGGACATGACTCCCTAGGATGAGCTTCCCTGGCACCAAGGGATTACCACCAAGCACCAACTAACAATGCACCTGAAAAGACCTTGACCATAAGGAGGAAATGATAAATACAAATGAATTCTTATAGCTAAGAGATTTCAAAGTAGATCAGGAGGTCATTCCAGAGGTATTAATCTTATGCACACCTCAGCAGAATCTCACTGACTGTCACAATAAATATTGTCTCAACTAATGGGGCTCTTGAGGGCTCTAGAGACGTCCAGACACTACAGGCAGGGCAGACTGCTCAGGAATTTGGTGCCCTGCCAATGGGCCTTACCTTGGAACTTATGCTCCCCAGTGTGACATAGTTAGATTCATTTGTGGTTTCCCTACATATGACTCTCTGCCCCTTCTATTTGAACCTATAGTTAGTACTGTATTTGACAGGTGTATATCCACATGCCAGTTGGGCCCTGAATCTCAGCAGAGTGGCTCCACCTACTCAGTCCAGTTCATTGAACACACCCAGGACAACTAACACGATGGTGATGATGGACAACACCCATCCCAAGGAATAGAGTCTGCAACTGCAAACAGAGTTCCTTCCATCTGCCCCACAGGATCTAAGCCCCCTCTCAATTAGAGATAGAGTGGGTATCACCATCCCCAAATCCTCAAGACTTGGGAATGAACAATGGATTAAAGTAGACTTCCTATTATTCTACTATAGACTTATTGTTATTCTAGCAATGGAAGAACTTTTATTATTGATGTGGAGGCAGTGGCCACCAGAAGTTCTGAGGGGAGGGAGAGGGAAAATAGATGTAATATGGGGGCATTTTCGGGACACTGGAATTGTCCTGCATGATGCTGTAATGATGGATACAGGACAATATATATTTTGTCATAACTTACAATATTGCATGGGACAGAGTGTAAACTATAATGTAAACTATAATCCACAGTTACTGGCAATGCTTCAATGTGTGTTCATCAATTGTAACAAACATACCACACTAACAAAGGATATTGCTAATGTGTGGAAGGGGGAGGGAATGGGGCATATGGGAATCCCCTATATTTTTTATGTAGCATTTATGTAATCTAAACTTTCTTTAAAAAAAAAAAAGATGGAAGCAACCCTAGTGTCCATCAACAATGAATAAACAAAATGTGGTGTATACACACAATGGAATATTATTCAGCCATAAAAGGAAAGAAGTTCTGATACATCATCGTGGATGAACCTTTAAGACATCATGGTGAGTGAAATATGCCAAACACAGAAGGACCAATATTGTACAATCTCACTCACTCATCAGAATAAGCAAATTCATAATCAGAAACTTGAATACAGTTTACCAGGGTCAGGGTGGGAGCAGGGAATGGGGAGTTAATGCATAACTGGTACACAATTTCTAGTTGGGGTAATGGAAGATTTTTGGTAATGGATGATGGTAACAGTAATATGACATTGTGAATATAATTCACTATATAACTGTTAGGGTACTTTTAGATTATATACATGGTACTACAAAAAAAAATTCAAAAAGAAACACAGAAGTGTATGATACAAATTCAAAACTATGGACTATATTTAATATAATAATATTGTTTCTTCAGTTGTAAGAAAGGTACCACATTAACGTAAAATGTTAACAACAGGGGGAACTGTGGAGGGCAGGAAAGCAGGATAATATGGGAACCCCATACTTTCTGCTTGACTTCTGTAAATCTGTAACTTCTCTAATACTTTTTCCCTTTTTAATTTAAGCTAAGGGGGAAAAAAAGAGATGGTCAGAAAGAACTATTCTTTTGTAAATTGATCAGGAATGAAAACATCACTTCAGGGGAAGTACACTCCTCTACTAGGTATTCTTTCTCTACAAAATACTTAAATATTGGAATGCTTTATTTTTTTTTATGTAATTCAAATTTTTTTTTTTAAGATTTATTTATTTCTCTCCCCTTCCCTGCCCCCACCCCGGTTGTCTGTTCTCTGTGTCTATTGCTGCGTCGTCTGTGTCCGCTTCTGTTGTTGTCAGCGGCACAGGAATCTGTGTTTCTTTTTGTTGCATCATCTTGCTGCGTCAGCTCTCCATGTGTGCGGCACCATTCCCCGGCAGGCTGCACTTTCTTTCACACTGGGCGGCTCTCCTTACGGGGCGCACTCCTTGCACGTGGGACTCCCCTACGCGGGGGACACCCCTGAGTGGCAGGGCACTCCTTGCGTGCATCAGCACTGTGCATAGGCCAGCTCCACACGGGTCAAGGAGGCCAGGGGTTTGAACCGCAGACTTCCCATGTGGTAGACAGACACCCTAACCACTGGGCCAAGTCCACCGCCTATTGGAAAGCTTTAGTGCTCTTTCCTATGCTCTTTTTTCCTTTTATTTCCATATTTGCTGCCTAGGCAATCTCCTTTACAGCCATGTCTTCAAAGACCATATGTGGTATTAAATCTATCTAGACCTGCAACATAGAGCTTTTTCTTCCATTCCTAATTATTTCCAACTGTCAACTGGACATCTCCATAAATACCTCAACCTCAACATTTCTAATCTCTATCTTTATGCTCAGTATGACCCTCTTCTGGTTTTCCTTGTCTCAGTTTAAAGACATCATTCTTCACATAACTCCTCTAACCAGAAACTTGTGAGCCATCCTTTAATGGCTCCTTTTCTTCACCATCTAAAATAAATCTATTAAAAAATCATATAAAGCCTACCGTAGATCTACCTACATCACTCCATTTCATCTATTACTATTTCAGTCCAGGACCAAGACTAGTGCAATAGCTTACTAACTGGTGTCCCAACCTCTATTCTTGCCCCTTCCCCCACCACTCTCTATGCTGCAAGCAGTTCTCTCTTCAAACAGCAATTGTGATCTTATCCCTCTGCTTAAAGCCTATTAAAATGACATCTCTTTTCACTTAGGACAAAATCCTTAACAAAACTTCCAAAAGCTCTTCATGACGTGACCATAGCTATACTCATCTTATCCAACATTCTCTCTCACGTCTGGGTCTTTCCATATGTTGCTCTCTCTGCAAGATCACTGCCCTCAGTCTTTCTCCATCCCCTTAATCTAACTGAATCCTATTAAATTTTCTATTTATTCTTGGTTTAAACATCAGTTCTTCAGGAAAGCTCTTCCTGACTTCCATAGATTAGGTTAGATCACATAGTTATAAACCTCATCAATGTGGATTTCCTATCACATTTCCAATTATTTTTTAAATGTCCATAATGTATTCTCTACCAAAAAATAAGTATACTCTATGAGAGTAAGGGCTCTGCCTATCAATCCAAATCCTAGAATACAATGCATCTCATATAGCAGTAACAAATTTGTTGGGGAAAAAAAGAGTTTTTTGTCGTTGTTGTTGACCTCATAATTTGAGCAATCCCTTTATCTAATAATCCCAAGAAAAGCAGTTGGTAGGGTGAAAAAGCATAGGTAAATAGGATTGTCTGAGATAGCTAGGAGAAAAAATAGCCCAGGCTAAATAACTGATCAAGACATAGTCATATTGCTTGGTGCTGGAAACCCTCCTTAAGTAGTTTCTCAAAAGTATAACCCAGCTGCACTAGAGTACTTACTTGAAGTGCTTAAAATGCAGATTCCTAAACTCCATCCAAGATGAATAATTCAAAATCTCTGGAGTTGTGACCCAGTAATCTTAATTTTAAAAGCATTCCAAATGATTAAAAAAAAAAACCATGAGTTAAACTGGCATCTCCAATTCAAACTAAAAACCGTGTTCCTACTTATATCTCTTTTTTCCACTGTGAAAGCCTTGGTTCCCCAAAACATCAGTATATATACTCCCTTTTTCTACCATTCCCTGCAAACTAAATTTCAGAATTGCTACATCAGTATATCACTAGAAAAAAACATACCTACTAAAATTCTTGATTCCTTTGTAATTCTTTTTGATCTTGGAATGCATCCCACGGAGGCAGATACTCTGTGCTCCCAGAGAAAGTTTCCTGAATTATATTTTTTCTTCTACAGTTATGTTATCAATTAGGTACGATGCTAGGCTTATTTATTTTTCCTTGCATTCAGTTTTAGGGTTTGCTTTTTCTTTTTTCTTTTCTATTTCTTTTCACTTTTTTGAATATGTAAAATATTTACATGGTTTAAAATTCAAACTGTATAAAACGGTATACTCAAAGCAATCTTCTTCCCTTCCACATTCCTTCCACATTGGTCCCATCCATCCCCTACAGGTAACTACATTTACTAAGTTTCTAGTTTATCATTCCTAAATTTCTTTTTATAACAAAAAGCAAGTATGTAATATATATTTCCCCTTTCCTCCAACAAAAGGTAGCATAATACACCACACACACAACTCCCCACCTCTTTATATTTTTTCACTTAAACAAAATATTCTAAAAAACACTCCATTGCAGCTCACTAGCTTTATACTGTTCTTCTTTTATTTTTTCTTTTTAGTTGTATTGTACCCCATTATGAGAATGTTCCATAGTTTATTCACCAGAGTCCTATGGATAGGCAGTTATTCTGCTTCTAATATTTTGCTATTATTCTAAACTACAATAATTTAATAGATTACATTCCATTAGTAAAGTGAACAGCACAAAAATTTAAACTCCTTTTCCTCTAATTCAGATTACTGAGTCATTCAATTATGGCATAAACACTTCTGACGGTCCCTCAGAAATTACCATTGAGTTATCATATGACCCAGCAAATCCATGCCACTCCACTTTGGTACATACCTAAGAGAAATGAAAACATATGCCCATGTAAAAACTTGTACACAAATGTTCTTAGCAGTACCATTCATTATAGTCCAAAAAAAAAAAAGAAAGCAACCAAATTTCTATCAACTGACGAATGGATAAATAAAATGTGATATATCCATAAAATCAAATACACAGCAATAAAAAAAAAATCAAGTACTGATTCATCCTATATCATGGATGAACCTTGAAAATGTCACAGTAAATGAAAGAAGTCGGTCACAAAGGACCACATATTGAATGATTCCATGAATATGAAATGTCTAGAATTGGCCAATCTATCGAGATAAAGTAGATTAATGATTGCCTAAAGTTTAAGACTGGAAGAATGGAGAATGACGGTATACTAACAAGAAGGATTTATTTTTGTGGTGATTAAAATGTTCTAAAATTGTGATGGTTGAATAACTCTGTGAATGGACTAAAAACCACTGAATTTTATACTTTAAATGGGTGGGTTTTATGCTATTTCATTTATATCTGAATAAAGCTATTATGTAAAAAGAGAACGGAAGTCAGTAAGAGGCAAAACTCAACAACACTAAAAGGAAAGTGGCATTATTTTATAGTGAAAATAGCAAGACACTTAACTGAACCACCTTACTTTCTTCAGTTTTAAAATGAAAATTGATAATACGTACCCTAGTTCCCATAGCAGGGTATTGAAGATTATAGTGAGGATTAAATGAGGTAACGTAAGAGAAAGGATTTATGTAGTATTAGAAGATGTAACAAAATATTCATTATTTAAACACACAAAAGATTTGAGAGTTACAAACATACTAAATCTAAAATATTAAGTATTTCAAATATTTTAATATTATACTAAATATAATTAATAAATAATATTATTAGTGCAAATGAAATTTAAAAGCCAGGGATTTGTTTTAATCTCAATACTATTTCTTACTGGTGACCCTGGACAAATTATTTAAACTCTTCTTCCCTCATATATAAAACAAAGACTATTATATCTACCACACTGAGTTTTTCAGATGATTAAATAAAGTAGTATAACTAAAAGTGCCCAGCACACTATCCACTATTGTAAGAATGCAGGCAAATTCTTCACCAATGAAGAGGACAGAAAGAAGAAGCTGGTTTCACTTCAAAAGAGTTTCATTAAGCATTTGCACTTTATAATTTATAGAATGAATAAGAAAGAGATGTAAGAAAATAGGAAAATGGCTAAGGAAACTATGGTTCCTAACAGCATATTGTAACATCATCAAACGTAGTTCTATAAAGACTAGGTAAAAACATGATAAATGCTTTTGATGCTACATTTTAAAAAGGAGAATACAAAATTATACTGACACAATTAGAACTATGTTTTAAAAAAGCTATGCATACAAAAAACGTTAGAACTGAATATATCATATAAACAGAAGCTATATTTGTGTGGTAGAACTAGAGAAAATATTTATTTAAATAGTTCAACAAACATTAGGTACTAACGATGTTTCAGCCAATGTTCAGGCACCTACTTTACCTACTCTACTCTCAAAAAACTTAAAATCTATGATACTCTTCAGTGAGTTTCAATGCAATGCTAAAAACTAAGTAGAGGAGTTATGACTGCCATTTGAATGACAGGAAATCTCCACCTAATCACATTTCCCCCTCTCCATCCCTCTTTCTTCTTTATATCTAAAACCATGAATCTTCCAGTCCAAAATGAATCACTATTTCTAACCTAATCTCAGATCAGGACTTGGGCTGGCTGTCAGCAAGAAATAGCGGTTTGGATCTGATACATTCAAGTGGACTTACACTTCAGCAGAAACTGTGATCAGTCTGGTAAATAAAATACATAATAGAACTTTTTTTTTTTCCTTTAAAAAAATTTTTTTTCTCTTCCCCTCTCCCCTGTTGTCTGCTCTCTGTATCCATTCGCTATGTGTTCTTCTGTGCCTGCTTGCATTCTTGTCAGCAGCACCGGGATGTGTGTCTCTCTGTTGCATCATCTTGCTGTGTCAGCTCTCCGTGTGTGCAGCACCACCCCTGGGCAGGCTGCGCTTTTTTTGTGCAGGGTGGCTCTCCTTACGGGGCACACTCCTTGTGCGTTGGGCTCCCTTACGCGGGGGACACTCTTGCATGGTACAGCACTCCTTGCGCGCAGCACTGTGCATGGGCCAGCTTACCACACGGGTCAAGAGGCCCTGGGTTTGAACCCTGGACCTCCTACATGGTAGATGAATGCTCTATCAGTTGAGCCAAATCCACTTCCCCATAATAGAACATTATATATACTTATTCTCTAGCAAACTGGGTCAAGGCCTTCAGCACGGCATTCGTATATTCATAGATTCGCCACATTCTGACTATCCCAACACACGTTATTCTCTATTAGGAACCTCTATAATGAAGTGTTTCATAAGAGCTCTTAAAAACACTTCCCCAAATTCTACTCTTCATCAAAACACAATTCCCACTTCCTTAATAGTTTTCTAATGATGCCCTAGTTCCTTGAACTCTCATAGCATTTACTCTTTGTACCATTCGCTTTAGAACCTCATCATACTTCCCACAAGCTCTTCTAAATTCCCATAGCCCATACTAACCGCACCCCTCATTTAATACTTTTTACTAGATGGCATATATGCTGGATATTTTTATGACTTACACACAGTAGGAATGCCCAATTAGCGAATTATTTATAGTACAGCATTCTATACATTTCTCTATTACAAAGCTTTTCACACATGATCATAATTGCTTATCATTTCCTGCTCATCCAATAAATACTCTAAGGTCCTTTAGGAGCCCTCTGCTAAGTATCTTAGTACTGCCAAATCCTACCTAGCACACTACTTCATAAGAATAGACAGTAAATAAACCCTTTTCAAATTGACGAATGAAGGACTAGAATTAGATAAAAAGAAAAGGACATGATTGAGACCAGACATTGCAGACTGGTAGTACACAGACTGAACCTAGGCTATAGACCAGGTTTCCTAATGTTTATTGTTTCACTGATCCCTTTGCGAGTAAGGTGAAAACAATGGACCCCTTACTAAGTCCACACGACACTCTGTATTATTTAATAAATATATCATACCACACCAACATGTCCCCACAAGAATGTTTTTTTGACTTTCAATTCCATGGACCCCTTGTTAAGAACCCCACTATAAACTTTGTTTGACCTCCAAAGTATTAAAGAAAACTGGAATTAGCTGCCAACATTCAAATCTGGGAAATTACAAATAAAATCCAGATTTCTGGGTTTTCTTGGGAAAATCAGAAGATCTGCCATATACCCTAAAAGGCAACAATAAACAGAGTACAACTGTTTCCTTTTTATTAGACATTTGCTCTTCAGTTGAACTTTTTTTTTTCTTTTTTTTCTTTACTCATTTATGTCACCTGTCTGGTGACACAAATTTAACCATCTAAATTTACAACCAATGATACAGACCATTTCTTTCCATTACCAAATCAGTTTACCAAAATCGCCTAGCCTTCCCTCATCTCAAATCTTGATAAAAGGAATCTACTGAACAGTACTTCATAACAAAAAGCTGGAAAATGCAGTTTAGACGGACCATTACAACTTGCTTAGAATGATTTCATTCATCAATCAAATTTTATCATGTTATTTTTTCCAATGAAATGTTCAGTTAGAATGGACTCGCAGTCCAAGTATACTGTTAACAAACACTATCATAGTGAGTTAGCCAGTTAAGAGAAAGCTTATCTTGGCAAATAAAATTTGAAAAATATTTATGAAGTCTTTGCAAAATTTTAGGCCCTGTAAATGGTTAATAACATGTTCTTTGTAATCTGACAAAACCTAGTACAAAACTTGGCTCTACCGTTCTCTAGTTGAGAAACTCTGGAAAGTTACTTAATTTCTCTTAGTGTGGCTCATAGAAATTAAAAAAAATAGCAATTTTTTGAATACCTGTTGCTATAGAAACAAAGACTTATTAAGATCTCTAGACAAAATGTGTAAGTACTAAAACAGTGTTATTAATAAAGGATTATCTCAAATTTTTTTAAAAATGTGTTGTATTTTATTTATTTTTTAAAACTATTATTCTTTTTCTTATTAATTTTATTCAGTTATTTTGTTGGCTTAATTTTTGGACAGGCTTTGGATCACAGAAGGTTCACAACTATGGTAAGGGAGTATAATGGGTGTGGGATGTCAGTGATGGGGGAATGCACAGGGAAGGGTTCACCTGGAGCTGTCTCTAAGGCATATGAATATGTTCAAGTATTCATGGCGCATTGTCTCCATGAGTAGATATCCACACAATAACCAAAAGAATACTGAATTCTCGTCCTGTGGAGTTCTACTACATTCTCTTAATAATTCAGCAAGAATCTCCCAAGTACAAGGACAGTGCCTACTGAAGGAAAACACACCATTATGCCAGGTCCTTGATAGTGATGATTGTACTTATAAACCTTTTCTTGTGAAACTGACTCTTAGCCTAGTACTATACAGTGCCTAAGAGTTACCTCCTGAGGGCCTCCTTGTTGCTCAAATGTGGCCTCTCTCTAAGCCAAAATCAGCATATGAAGGCACTACCTTCACCCTCCCCACCCCTGGTATGGGACGTGACTCCCAGGGATAAGCCTCCCTGGCACCAAGGGATTATTCCCAAGCACCCACTAGTAATGCATCTGGAAAAAGACCTTGAAGAAAAGGGGAAAATGGTAAATATAAATGAGTTTTTATTGCTAAGAGGTTTCAAAGTGAGTCGGGAGGTCATTCCAGAGGTTACACTTATGCCTGTCTCAGCAGGATCTCACTGATTGCCAAGTAAACAGTGCCTCAAATAGCAGGACTCCTAAGGGCTCTAGAGTCATCCAGACACTAGAAGCAAGACAGACAGCTCAGAAATTTGGCACCCTGTCAGTGGACCTTACTTTGGAATTTATGCTCCACAATGTAACAGAGTTAGACTCATTTATAGTTACCCTACACATGGCTCTTCTGTCACCTTTATCTGAACTTATAATTAGCACTATAGTTGATAAATATATGTCCCAGAGACTTAAATCTTTGGTCCATCCATGTGCCAGTCAAGTCTTGAATCTCAGCAGAGTTGCAGCACCTACTCTCCAATTCACTGGACTCACCCAGGACAACTAACCAGAAGATGATGATGGACAATGGCCATCCCAAGGAACAGAGAGTGTCAGGAACTGCAAGCAAGACAGCTGCATCCATCTGCTCCATGGGATCTAAGCCTCCCTCCTAATTAGAAGGATCTGGCATGGCATCACCATGCCAAAATCCTCAAGGTTAGGGAATGAATGATAGAATAACATAATGTAGATTTATTATTCTACTATAGACATTATTATTCTAGCAATGAAAGAACTTTTATCATTGATATAAAAGGAATGGCCACTAGAGGTTCTGAGGGGAGAAGGAAAAAAAAGGTGTAATATGGGGGCATTTTCAGGACACTGGAGTTATGCTGCATAACACTGCAATGACAGAATCAGGATATATATATATTTTGTCATAAACTACAAAATTGTATGGGACAGAGTGTAAACTATAATGTAAACTACAGTCCATTAGTTAGCAGGAATGCTTCAATATGTATCAACTGTTACGATTTACCACACTAATGGAGGTTGTTGTTAATACTGGAAAGTATGGGAGAGGGAGGGAGTGAGGCATACAGGAATCCCCTATATTTTTTATGTATCATTTATGTAATATAAAGCTTCTTTTAAAATAAAAATTTAAAAATTAATTAAAAAAGAAAAATAAAGCATTGGGAGCGGATATAGGTCAAGTGGTAGAGCGCCTGCCTCCCATGTACAAGGCCCTAGGTTCAATCCCTGGAATCATCTTAAAAATAAATAAAGCATTATGGAAACATAAAAGAGATAAATTCTACAGGACTGTAAGAAAGAAGATAACGCCAACTAGGAAAGAGGCAAAAAAGAGAAAATTCAAGGAAAAATAAGGAAAACAAAAGCAAGAAAGAAGTCAAAGTGTTTATTTCCTAGGGACAGCTAGTAGACTGAAACGAGCAGAAGGAAAAGCATATGAAAGGGAACTAGCAAAAAATAAAACTAGAAAGGAAGATGGGACAAGAATTCATGCCTTATTCAAACCACATTTACTGAATATAACTAAACAGAATCACTGCTATGGCATAGACCAGAAGAAGAGATATAAAACTTTATTAAGTACAATTCCTTTTCCTAAGACACTTTACTATTGGCATAGTGAAAGGTATATCATTGGTGCACCATAAATCGGTACGCATCTTTAATAAATCTAGTTAAATGTAAAAGGCAAAGTTGTTGAGGCAGAAAGACTAAGAAAAACTGAAAGGCAGCTATCATTTGATGCAGAACTAAAGACCTATAAACTCCTTCCCATCCTGAGCACTCACACACATCCCCCCATATCTCATATAGCATGAAAGTGGGTAATTTCTATATAAGAATATGAATTTGCAGAGACAAAAGAAAGTAAATTGAATTATTAGCTGTAAAATACAAAGTAGATGAATAAGTAATTGATGGTACAGCAAAAAAACTTAGGTGAGGAACTAGGGCTCCTGGAAGAAGCAGTTGGGAATGGAAGGTATAAGACAAACCTAGGACATCTTATAAAGCCAGAAAGTAAGAAAAATAAACAAACAAAAACCAAAAGAGGCAAAGTTGTAACAATTTGACTGACAAACAGTACAGAATTACTAACTCAAAGAATAAAATAAATACTCATAAGTCCACACTACTATAAATAAATAACTAAATAAGTCAATATAATGTGTAAAAGGGACTTTTCCTTAGAGAAGAAATCCAATTAATAAATGTAGAAGGAATGATAGAAAAGAGAAAATCACCATTAAAAGGCACAGTAAAAATTGCTGCAGTTAAAATCTGTCAATGAGTGCTAAAATCAATGGGCAAAACAGGGTATTAGTAAACACTCAAAATATCTCCCCAGAAAACACTTATTTACAAAGAGATAAATATAACTTTATAGTGAAGAAATCTGGCAGACTCGACCATTACCAAGGAATCAAAGCTATTAATAATATTACCAATAACAAGACATACTGACATCATGTACCCCCAATATGATGTGCAGAGAAAGGTATATCACCTTTGCAGTATTACTCCCCCAAAAATCTAATCCTGAGAAAACCTTCTATAAAATACATGATGAGTACTCTTCAAAAATCTCAAGATTGTGAAACACAAGAAAAGACTGAGGAAACTGTTACAGATCAAAGACACAAAGGAGACATAACAACTAAACGTAGTATGGGATCATACATTGGATCCTATAACATAAAGGACATCAGTGGAAAAACTGGTGAAACCTGAATGAACTCTATAATTTACTTAGTAAATAGTATTGTTTAGTTAATAGTATTATACCAACATTAATTTCTTAGTTTTGATATTTCTTTGTTTGATTATGTCAGATATTAATATTAGAGCAGTGGATGAAGGATATATCCTTCTACACAAAGAAATCTTCTGTACTCTTAACTCTTCTGTAAATCTAAAATTCTTTCAAAATAAAAAGTTAAAAACAAAAAAACCTTGGATGATGAAGATAGTATTAGCTGCAATACCGTTGTTTTTTTTCCTTAGACTCACTATCAACTTACCTGAGTCGTGCATATCGTTGTCTGGTGAATGCTACATTAGTTCTGCTCTTACTTTATGCTACATCAGTCTTTAATGTAATAAAGCTCTAACAAACTAATGTTTTACCAAAAAAAAATTATTCACCTAAATAAAAAGCATTCAATTTCCTTTTCTGACATCCTAAAAATGACTAGTAATCAGAATTTTACCTTTAATTATATGCGCTTCCAACAAAGCTTTGTTTCCAATAAAGGCCAATACTGTCATTTCTTACTGTATAAAAGCAATAATTTAAATAAAATCCTTACCTTCCAACCACTGCCAGCCTCTCTATAATAGGGGAAGTTATCACAAATCCACTGGTAAATCTCACTTAGAGTCATTTTCTTTTTGGGTGAGCTATTAATTGCGAAAGTAATGAGGCTGGCATAACTGTACGGAGGTTTCCCATCTTTGTGCTGTTGGACTTCCTCCTGGTCCAAGGTTGTATTTGGGTCAAGGAGTGCATTCTTCTTGGAAATCCCTGTTCCATGTGCACTTTGTGAAGCATCAGATTTTTGGATGGCTGCTCTCATGGTAAGCTGTGGTAACCAGTCCATAGATGTTAGGCTGCTCTCCAGTTCAGATGTCATCCTGAAGGTAAATAGACTCCTTAGTCAATATCAAGGAAAGAACCCCTGCTTCTCAAAATATCCAAAATGCACAAATCTAGGAGTTCCAAAGTGAGGGAAAGCCTGAGTTAAATCTGGAGGAAAAAGATTGAGTATGTTACTGACCAAACCAAATATTTAAGGGATCAACATTTCCAATCTTTTTTCTTAATTTTTCCTTACTAAAACAAAACTTGGTTTTAAATGTTTAAGATACAGAACAATATACATACATAAAGTGATTCTGATGCCAATCTTTCCTTAAAAATAATTTTAAAAAGACAGCCTGGCTCTTTAAATAGGGCAACAAGATCTTGGTATGAAAAACCCAGTCTGCAGCCCAGCTCTCTATATGAGCCCTTTAAAACCTTAAGACTACGTATTTGGCATTTTTTTACACAAATTTTAGGGGCATCATATAAACAAAGGAATACCAAAAGTAAGGTGGAAGCAAGAGGTCAGAGAAATGGGCATAGGCATTTGCATGGAGAAAGAAGGCAGAGTTGTGCAGGTGGAAGGTAAGAAGAGTAATGCAGGGTAGACAGCAACAAGAAGGAGGCAAGCTAGCTGGGGAGCTGACAGAAAAAAATGAATGCAAAGGTAAGAACACTAATAAGAAAAGAAGAAGCAATACGAGACAGTTATTTTTAAAAGACGAGTCAAGGAACAAGCTTAAGAAAGATCTAGGAGTACAGGAAAGAAGAGACTGAATCACATAAATAGACACAAAGAAAAAAGCATCAAAAGTGTGAGAACAGGCCTGGGCAAATGTCCAGTGCTCTGGATTTGTAATGTATTTCTCTCCACGCCTGAAAAATTCATACCATTATCACCCCAAAAAAGAAAGGAAAAAAAAATCTGCCAAAATTAATGTATATTCTGGAGAAAGGAGGATGCAGCTCTAAGAATTGAAGATAAGAATATAGAAATGAACTTGACACCTCACACTGAAACTGCTAACTTTCAAGAGAGGGTATAAACTCTTCAACCTGGGATCAAAGCAGGAACAGTGACCCTGAAAATGATGAAGGAAAGAATAAGAGACTTCTTAGTGAGGTCAAAATGAAGAAAACAAACAAAGAAACTTAAAAGTATCTCAGCCAGGGAAACGGACATTGGCCCAGTGGTTAGGGCGTCCGTCTACCACATGGGAGGTCTGCGGTTCAAACCCCGGGCCTCCTTGACCCGTGTGGAGCTGGCCATGCCCAGTGCTGATGCGCGCAAGGAGTGCCGTGCCACGCAAGGGTGTCCCCCGCGTGCGGGAGCCCCACACGCAAGGAGTGCGCCCGTGAGGAAAGCCGCCCAGCGTGAAAAGAAAGAGCAGCCTGCCCAGGAATGGCGCCGCCCACACTTCCCGTGCCGCTGACGACAACAGAAGCGGACAAAGAAACAAGACGCAGCAAATAGACACCAAGAACGGACAACCAGGGGAGGGGGGGAAATTAAATAAATAAATCTTTAAAAAAAAAAAAAAAAAGTATCTCAGCCAAAGATACTTTTCTAGCTAAGAAAATCACATATACTCCCCTCATCCCAATGGTTTTTGCCATAAAGAAAAACCTGGAGTACATGTTTATTAGACTCTGAACTGATGGGGGGCGATATAGAATAGACAAAAATACACAGACTTTTTTGAGTCAGGAGGATCAGAGTTCAAGTATTGATTCTACCAATTACTAGCTATGGTACTGTGAAAACGCTACTATCTCTAAACTCCAGTTTTCTCATCTGTAAAAAGAAACAACAGTACCTACAGTTAAAATATTACTTTGAGAATTAAATGTGGTAATATATGCACAGAAATAAATGTAAGTCGATAACATACCTCTAGGAGTATTTTGGAAGATACCAACACTATGAAGCAAACCAAATAAGGCAATAGCAATTATAAACCAAGAAACTGCCATCAGGATTCTATCTGCATTGCCAGAAAACTGAGTCCCATTATCTGTTGTTTGTTTGTATTTCATCTATTTTGCTCCAAGGTCCACCTTCCTCATTTCCTCAAATCCCTCTCCCCCACCCCCTACTGAATGCATTTCTCTGAAACCTGATCTTTAAATTCCTCTACACAACACCTTCAAGGATCTAAAAAAAGACTTACCATCCTGGTCTACAATCTTAGCCAGAAATGTTTGTTCCCAGCAAGAAGTAAATTACAAGGAATTGTGGAATAAGAAAACAGGATAGTTTAGAGAAAAAAGAATGCTAAAAGAGTGGATGAAATATCCTAGAGATTAGAACCTAATCCAGTCTGTCTAAAGATGAAAAACTGAGGTTCAAGGAAGTTAAAAAAAAAGGTTGCCCAAATTCACACAAATAGTTAAGAGTAGAACTGAAACTAGCGCCCACATCTCCCAATGCCCAATCCAGTAGTTTTTCTACCACCTCATCTATAAAATGAGGATAAAATAGTATCTACCCTACTGACATAAAGTACTCAGAACAGTGCCTAGCAAACAGTAAGTATTCAATAAATATTAGCTACTGGTAGTAGTGGTGGTGGCGATAATAGTTACTCCTATTATTACTCACATTTCATTTAGTAAACATTGGCTATTATTTCAAGCCTCTATTGAGGAGGTCTGTTTTATTCAAAATCCCAAAGCAGGTAGTCACATACATCTTTCAAGTTAATATAAAAGCATATTCCAAACAGGAATATAATTGATAATGCAGATGCCCCCCAGTGAGAGCCATTTTTATCTTCTTTTACTTCCACAAATGCCAAAAACTGACTTTATGATACTCTCAGTAATATAATGTGAACATATAGTAAGAAGGTATTTAATACATGTCATAACATGTAATTTTACAAGAATTCGTAATTATACACATGTACAAGGCTATGCTAGAATAAGATATAAACACAAGGAAAGTATGACAAAATCCCTGTCTCCAGAAATGTACAGTTCACCTCAAAAAAAGAGGTGAATAAAAATGCAAGGATGGGCTCTGGGTGCTGTAAACGTTCAGAAAGTGGGGGGACAATAAGGACTGGAGACTTAAGAAGTAGAGAAGGGAGAATACAACTACAGCTAAGTCTTAAGGAAAGTTAAGATCTAAACACCCTGGAAAGAAAACGGTCACTAGTCTTTAAAGACATTCTAAGTAAAAATTTGAAGCCAGTATATGAACATGCCTCTCTTTCAATTCATTGTTTGCTTATATTCATTAGTTCTGCTAGAGCAGAAATAAAATACATAAAATTTGTCTTAAATTGAACCTCTGAAAAGGTGGGGCTTTTGCTTTGTTTGCAATTTATTAAATTTTCTATATTCTGGCTTAGGCTGGAGACGGAAGTGGTTCTCTACTAAGTGCTGAGAACACAAAAGATGACCATTAGATTTGGCCATATCACTAGTAACTTTAAAAAGAAACTTATTAGTAGAATGGCGATGACAGAAATCTACTTGTATAAGAGAACAAATGATGGTACATTTAAAAAGAGCATGGAGGGAACTGAGGAATCTGGCTATGAAGATCTGGTTAAGAAATTTCAGGCCCTCATTACCTCACCTCATTCCAACAGCTTCTAGCTAGGGTCCTGGACTCTGACTTCTCACCAACCTTTCTCCTCCAACCACCTCAGTCTATATATACACTCCAAGAGAAATCTATCAGCATTGCTTTCAAGTCATTAGGCCCAAAAAACTTTCAATGGCTGCTATCTCCTATTAAACCAAATCTAAACTTCATTAGCTTTCATCAATCTTTTATTACTCCTCCTCCTCAGAGTTTGGCATTTAACATGCTGCTTCACTGTCATTATTCCTTAACTGCATCATATGACTAAGTTTTCTACACAGGGCACCTCCACACACACACACACAAACACACACACAATTTAAATTCAAGTGTTTTCAGGATAATCTAGTTTTTCAATGCTATAGGTCTTCTGAAAAATAACACAGTATCTGGATAAGGAGTGTCTTCCTTTCTGGAACACTCTTTCCTTCTCACTATGCATTCTCACTTTGGCTGGCTGGCTTCTATTTTTCCTTCAAGACTTATCAAATAACCTTCCCTTCAAGAAAGACTGGTCAATCCTTTCTTCTAATCCTCTGTCTCCAAAATGGAATTAGGTCCTGCTTCTACAGAATATAATAAATACCTCCTATCATGGATGGGACTTACACAGAATTGTAATTATTTTTTTTATCTCTCTGTCCCACTAGACTGTGACTCCTTGAAAGAAGGATATTTCTTGTTCTTTTCTGTCTCCCCAATGTCTAGTATATAGTAGGTGAAGCATCAATAAATGGTAGTTAGCTCCACACCATTCAAGATGGTTGGGAGCTCTGCTTCAGGGCTCTGTCCCACCACAGAAGCTTTGAACAACCAGCAAGAATCAACAAAAACATTTTTCTCAGGGTTCCAGAAACTAGATTAAGGAGTACAGCAACAGTGCTAGCAACAAATCAAGAAAAAGACAACTTTGTAATAGAGAGGGAAGCAGATGTGGCTCAACTACTTGGATGCCTCCTACCACATGGGAGGTCCCAGGTTTGGGTCTCAGTGCCTCCTAAAAAAGAGAAGACAAGCAGACACCACCTCCTGCCACAATGAGGTAGACTGTGTCTCCACCACAACAAGCAGAGGTCACAAGCCAGTAGACACTACAGCCCACAGGGGACAGATATGGCTCAGGCCACAGGGCACTCCCTTTTCATGTGGAAGGCCCCGGGTTTGGTTTCAGATGCCTCCTGGAGAAGGTGAGAGAAAAGTGAGCAGAGAGACAAGAAAACCATTTGGGGGAAGGGTGTGGCTGTAAATAAAGAAAACAAAAGTAAATAAAAATAAAATCCTTTAAAAATAAATAAAGCAAGGAAGCGGTTATGGCTCAATCCATTGGACTCCCATCTACCATATGGGAGGCCCTGGGTTCGTGTCCCAGGGCCTCCTTGTGAAGGGAAGCTGGCCCACGCCCGTGGAGAGTTGATGGCCTACACGCCCGCAGAGAGCTGGCACATCAAGTTGACCCAACAAAGGGAGACAAACAGATACAGAAGAATGCGCAGCAAATGGTAACAGAGAGCAGACAGCAAGCAAGCCGCAAGGGGTGGGGGGAAATAAATAAATAAATCTTTTTAAAAACTAAATAAATAAAGAAGTGGTTCTTAACCATCAAAAAAAAAAAAAATAGTAGAGCAAACAGATATAGCTGAGTGGCATGAGCACCTTTTTCCCGTGTATGAGGTCCCAGGTTCAATCCTCAGTACTGCCTTTTTAAAAAAAAAGTGGTTGAATCTCCTGGTATGCTGGCTGGCCCCTCCTCTTTCCTCTCACCATCTTGGGGTCAAGCCTACCTGCATTCTCAGGATTCTCAGCAGGGTTCTCTGGTCCAGGTTCCAGAGAGAGCAGGGTAACCTCATGCACATACCGGGAACATGTATGTCTAGGTCAATCCATCTGCTGGTGGCATAAGGGGCTTGCTATCTCAGAACTTGTCCAGTGCACAGAAAGCAGCTCATAGAAATTCCCTACAGAATGCTGTGGGACAGCAGTCAAGTCATGGCTGGCTGTAGAATACATAGTGCAATGTCCAGGACCATGAGGAACCTTGATTCCTAGAGCCACATACACATGCCCAAAATAAGACACACATGCAGAAAGGTTCAAGAAGGCCCCTGGGCATTCTCCAAACTCATTTTAAGGATGAGCCCTAAGGATAGCATACACAGAGGTCAATCCGCAAAGACTGGAAAATGTGTTTTCTTTCTTCTTTCATTATTTTATTTATTTATTTATTTATTTTTTATTTATTGTTATCTCCTAGCATTCATGGAAAGCTCTGTCATAACACTAGCTGGATCTAAGCTTAATATAAAGAAGCCTTAGAGTCTAAATTCCAGCAATAACATACTAAAATATCAAAATGTCCAGGTTTTAACAAAAGTTTGCAAAACATACAAAGTAATAGAAAGTGATGACCCAGACAAAAGAGAAGATTAAAGCATTAGAAACCATCAACGACAAGAACCATACATGAACAGTTCAAAGACTTTTAAAAAATGGCCCAAAATATACTCAAAGAGTTCATGTAAAGCATGGACAAAGAACTAAAGGAAATTAGGAAAATGAAAGATGAACACAAACAGACTATCACTACAAAGATGGAAATTATGAATAGGAACCAAACAGATCTGAAAAGACCATAGTAAGAGAAATTAAAAATTCCCTCGAGTTCAACAGATTGGAGCTGGCAGAAGAGTCACTGAATGAAATTGAAGATAAGACAACTGAAAGCATTCTGTCTGAAGAGCAAGGAAGGAAAATAAAGAAATGTGAACGGAACCTGAAAAATCTGTGGTACATTATCAAGCCAGTATCTGTACTGTGGGAGTCTCAGAAGGAAAAGAAAGGGGTTGAGAGAATATTCAAGGAAATAATGATTAAAAATTTCTCAAATTTAATGAAAGACATGAATACACATTCAACATGCTCAATGAACCACACAGAATAAACTCATATAGACACATGCCATAGCATTTTATAATCAAAGTGTTGAATGCCAAAGATAGAGAGATAATTCAGGGAGCTACAAGAACAGAGATGCAGCGTGACATGTACAAGGTAGTCTCAGTAAAATTAAATGCTGATTTCTCATTGGAAATCATGGGAGACAAGAAGGTAGTGGAATGACATATTTAAAGCGCTGAAGGCAAAAGATTGCCACCCAAGAATTCTGTATCTGGCAAAACTGTCTTTCAAAAATGAGGGAGAGGCAGCGGACTTGGCCCAGTGGTTACGGCGTCCATCTACCACATGGGAGGCTCGCAGTTCAAACCCCGGGCCTCCTTGACCCGTGTGGAGCTGGCCCATGCACAGTGCTGATGCGCACAAGGAGTGCCGTGCCACGCAGGGGTGTCCTCCACGTAGGGGAGCCCCACGCACAAGGAGGGTGCCCCGTAAGGAGAGCCGCCCAGCGCGAAGGAAAGTGCAGCCTGCCCAGGAATGGTGCCGCACACAAGGAGAACTGACACAACAAGATGACGCAACAAAAAGAAACAGATTCCTGTGCTGCTGACAACAACAGAAGCGGACAAAGACACAGCAAAGAGACACAGAGAACAGACAACCGGGGTGGGGGGGAAGGAGAGAGAAATAAAATAAATAAATCTTTAAAAAAAAAATGAGGGACAGATTAAGACAAAAACTGACAAGGTCATCACTATCTAGACTGGCACTACAAGGGATGCTAAATAGTTCTGAAGGTTGTAGACAACAGATCAAAGCTGTACAGGGAAACAAAGATCTCCCATGAGGGTAATGCATTATCCCACTACTTCACACAGCAAAACAACGAAGCCTTATATTCCGACCAATTAGCCAATGCTTATTGATATGGGGAAATACAAATGCCAGTACTATTGCAATCTTGGTTTTTAGCTCCATTTTTATTTCCTACAGGATCTAAAAGGCAAATAGATAAAATGTAACAACAAGTAAGTGGTTTTGGACTCATAATGTATAAACATGTAGTATGTGACATGAACTACAGAAAGGTGGGGGGACAGAGGGGTATAGGAACATAGTTTTTTAATACTTAAATTAAGTTGGTATCAATGCAAACAAGATTGCTATAGATTTAGGATGTTAAATTTATGTCCCAGGATAACTACAAAGAAAATATTAGTGCATATGCCAACTCACAGACAGAAATTAGAGCCCAGGTTGCCAGGGACAGGAGAAAGCAGTGTTGGTGAGTTAACACTTAATGGATATAGGGTTTCTGTTTGGGGAGATGGGAAAGTTTTAGTAATAGAATGTAGCAAGAATACCACAAAATTGTGAATATGATTAATCCCATTAGTTGGTATGCTTGAGAGTGACTGAAAAGGGAAAGTTTATGTTGCATATATGTTCCCATAGTTTAAAATAAAAACAAAGAACTAAAGAAACAATGACATAAATGGAATGCACAATCCTGGATGGGATCTAGCAAAGGAGAGGAGGCTCAAAGGAATAATACTGCAACATATGAAAAAACTGGAATATAGACTATAAGCTTTATATCAATGTTAAATATTTTGAACTTGGTAACTGTACTTAAGGTATTTACTTAAGTGAATATCCTTATTCCTAGGAAATGTACATGGCAGAATTAAGTATTCTGGGAGCAAGAGGTATACAACATAAAGTGTTTAAAAAATGTATTCATAAATGGATGGACAGGGGACAGCATGATATAGCAAGTGTGGAAGATTGTTAAAACTGGTGGATTTGGGTATCTGGGGAGGTAGGGGTATGTTGGACTTCTCTGTGTGGGGTTTATATCATTTTTTAAACTGTCCTATAAGTTTGAAGGTATTTCAAAATAAAAAGTTAATTAATAAATAAATAAATAGTAGTTAAATTGCTGAAATAGTGACTGTCCACTGAGGGTATTAGTGGGCTCCTCCACAAACAAGGGAGATATGTTTAAAAGCTAAAAGAGTATGCTGGAGTACTCTGTATGGGTTTTGTATTATTTTTTGCAACCCCCCTATAAGTTTGAAATTATTTCAAAATAAAAAGTTTAATTTTAAAAAGCTAAAGAAAGAGAAGAGTCAGTAGCATGAGGTTAAGGATAATAACAGGACTGAAGTCCTTTATGAGTTGGGAAAAAAGAATGACTCAGCACAGATGGCAGAGATAGTTCTGTGGGAAGAGCAGAGAAAAATGGGAAGATGGAAGCAATGATAAAAAAAGAACATAAATATTACCTGTGGGAAAAAGCAAGAAGGGGATAGCATGGAGAAGAGCTTATGTCTGAGGTAAAATCTTAATCTATGATACCTCTTTGGGAAGGTAAGGAAGCAGCCAGGCTACTTAAGAGAAGTTTCATAAGGAATTTTCTGCATGAAACCAATAGGCAAAGAATATCAAAGTATAACATCTCAAAACTAGGTCATAGGGGGAGAGGGAAATAGGGTAGGAAACGGTGGGAAATCTAATTTTCATTTTATGAAACAATGGCACTGATGTGATCCCAAATGTGTGTTTTAGCTCCTTAGCCCACTGCTTGGCTTCCCTCTGCAGCTTGTCTAACTCCCTGAGAGTGGTAAAGGCTTAAGGAGAAAATTTTCACATTTCAACGGTATCAAAAAAGTATGGAAAACGGGTAGCAATATTCTTGGATCCCTAAAAGAAGGTTAAGAGGAAGACAGCAAGAAAAATAAAAGGAATAAGAGTAATGCAGATAATGATTGTGACCCAGATATTCCTGAATCCTCCCACTCCATTCCTAGCATTTTATCTTAAGACATGGGGCATGTGAAAAATTGAGCAACAGAAAACTCAAAAGAAATCCTTGTAATTATCTCAGCAGTGATTCTTAGATGTTTCTGATACATGCATCTCTGGGGGTCAATATGTGCTATATCACTCCTGTTGCAATATCTCAGTATTCAAGGCTACCAGGAAGCTGTGGCACAGACTACTTAGCTGCCACTAAATATATGTTCTTTCCTTCTCCTTTAGGAATACAACCTCCAATATTATTCAGGATGTCACTGTACCTTTTGCCGTTCCTGTTCTCTAGAATATGGGCACAATAGCTGGGGTTCTAAGAAGCCATCTGGAATCATAAGATGATCTTGAGAATGAAAGTCACATACTAAGGATATAGGAGCAGAAAGTAATCTGGATCCCTGATGAGTTTGTGAAGCTGTTTTCCAGCCTTCAGTTGCTGTGGCAGTTTGAGATTATTTATGATGCCCTAAAATGAGAAGGATTATGTTTGTAAACTGGTCTGTTCCCTGGGTGTGATACGCTTTGATTGTATTAAATTCAAGGGTTTTAAGTTTACTTGATTAAATCAATTTGGGGCCTTCGATTCAACCATGTCAGTAAGGTATGACTCAGGTTAAGTACCCACCCCCTTGGTGGGCACATATAAATGGGCACTCACTCAAGAAGACACACGAAGAAGAGAAAGAGAACTCTGTCAGTTTTGATCCTGGAGCCCCAGGAAGAGATGAGCAATTTGCCTGACAGTTTGCAGCTGAAAAAGCCTGGAAAGAGTCCTATGCTAAACTGATAGAGGAAGCCCTGAGAGATGAGTTCTACGCCAGCCTACAGCTGAGATCAGAAGCTGGGCCCCTATGGAGCCTTAAGAGGAAAATGGAAGGAGCACCCAGGCAGAGATGCCTGCCATCTAGCTTCAGTGTGTGGCAGCTGACTTTGGTGAGAAAGTACCTCTTATGGTACCCTGAGATGGACTCTTTAGGGCCTTTTAATCTGTAAGTTTTTACCCCAAATAAATACCCTTTATAAAAGCCAACAGATTTCTGGTACTTTGCATCAGCAACCCTTTGGCTGACTAATACAGCTGCCTACCTTCCAGATGTTTTTTGTGTTTAACTACTATAAAAAATGTATTTAACAGCAGGTTAATGCAATTCCTAACCAATATAGGACATGAGATGTGGAAACGGAGTGGTCCAATAACAGAACTTAAAATAAGACACTCAAAAGAGGAACTGATGAAGCAAACATTAAGAACTCTGATATTGAAGGTTGGAAAGTTGGTGACATTTATTAAAAATTTGGTAAAACTGTCATCTGGAAAACCTGGAAGACAAGCCCAATGCCAACTGGGCCTAGAGCACAGAGAGAAATGGTAGGAAAAATTTAGAATGTTGTCGTGTGCTAAGCAAAGTCCTAAGACAGAAATAAACTTCAAATAGAGTTGCAAGCAGAGATGGAGAAAACACAGATTTGCTAAGGGAGATTCTCTCTGCCTATGGCCTGCAATTTAAATTTAAGCTAAGAGTACAGAACATTTGTAGAGAGTTTAGAACTGTGAATCCTTGCAAGGCTGAGAAAACAGTAACTGCTTCAGAAGTCCAAACTGAAGTAGCTGGGTGGTAGCTGCAAAACCGAAGCCTTAGAAGACACAAAGTTACAAGAGTGTTGCCTTTCCACCCAAGACTATTATTTTAAATGGTCTCATGGGAGCCACTATTAACTCACAAGCTAAAAGGGATCAATGAACTTGGATGGAGAAAAATATATTTGGGAGCAGATGTAGCTTGAGTGGTAGAGCGCCTGCTTACCATGTATAAGGCCCAGGGTTCAATCCCCGGTACCTCCTAAAAATAAACAAACAAAAAAACTAACTCTCACTGGGGAGCAGATGTAGCTCAGTGATTGAGCACCTGCTTCCCACGTACGTGGTCCTGGGTTCAATCCCAGGTAACACCTTAAAAAACTATATATATATATTCTTTATTTCACTAGTCCGTAATTGATATTTAGCATTTCCTTTAATTATGAAAGTAGACAACAAACTTCAGAGGCATTAATGGTACCTGTGACCTTGCCATAAATAAAAGTCACAAATACATTCATATCTCATAACTAATGTTGCAGACCTCAAAATTCTATTTCAACTCATTACTTAGAAATTATAAGTTTATTAAGACTTGCTTCTAGAACTTTCATTTAATGTGTTAATTTAAAAACATATCATAAACTTAATATTTTAATAACAGTATTTCAATATAATTAACTTGCTTCCTTTGTAATTCTAAGCATTTTATTTTACAGATTCAAAACATTGTTCTGAGAAGGATTCATCAGCTTCACCAGACCAATGAAGAGGTGGCTACAACAAAAAAAGTTAGAAATTCTTGGGATAAGCAGAGCACAAAGAGCAGTAAGTAAATGCCAGACCTTCTGTCTAGGTAAATCCTTTAACGGTAACTCAAATAAGAAAAAGTATATAAATTTAAGTTTTTAGCTGGGGTGTGTGTGTGTGCGTGTGTGCATGTGTGTCTAGACCGCAAAAGCTTTAAGTTTCTAAAATAATACCCTGGCTCATCAACAAGGAGTGAGCTATAAAAGCTGTGTATTTCCCAGAAAGGGTATCTTTACATATACCCATCTTGGATCTGACCATGGAGGATAGAGGGCCATGCCAGAAGCCACAGGGGACAATGGAGGTCTGCCCAAAGAAGAGAACAGGAAACTCACAGATGAGTTCTTCAACTGAGGAACTTACTACACTGTCAGGGAGTCTCTACCACTCCTACCCAGAAGGATTTTACTATAGATATAGACTAATGACCACTGAGTAGTTCCCATTATCTCTTTTTCTGAATGACAGCTTTTACTGCTATTTTCCTACTCCTTCTCCACTGTATATTCACGTCTATAGAGTGCAGATCATTTCTTTGGGTTATAGGTCTTCAAAAGCTACAAAAAGCCATTCTGGGGTCTGATGAAAGGGACTGTACCCAGAAATCTCAGATTTTCAGCTAGATATAATGACTGGATTAAACTCTGGGTTGTCTGCCTTGGTAAAGGGTTAAGTGAGTTCTATATATAAGAAGAGTACATATGGATTTTTGGGTAGCCACAAGGGGCAGGATGTGACAGAAACCTAAAAGGAAATAAAATAATCTACTACAGAATGATTTTATATATGTTCCATGTGAATTTAAAAACAAAACCTTTCTAAATGAAGTAAAAACTGAAGGCATTTCCAAGCAAATACAAAGTTGGTGCTACTTTTTTCCAAATAGTTATCATATGCCAGCAAAATCAAAATCTCTATTCTTAGTTCAATTTCAGCAAAATAGCACAGTCAATGATCTACACATCAGTAAAGATATGAGTCAGTGATTAAGAACACAGGCTCTAGAGTAGACCATCTGGATTGGAATTTCAGCTCTTCCACTTTCAACTATGTGACTTCATGCCTCAGTTTCTTCATTTGTAAGATGAAGATAAAAATAGTGCCCACCCCAAAGGGCTGCTGTGAGGATTAAATTAGTTAATACATACAAATCATACAGAACCATTTCTAACACACATTAAGCACTCAATAAATGTTATTAGCTATTATTAAATTCATACTCTTCAGGATTTTCTATTTTAAGTGACTGCCATTCTTATTTAGTTTTAGTATATGTTTCACATGCCCTAAATCACATAATCATCATTTAGTAACCTCAATGGAAATAAGCCTCCTCTCATTCAATTACTCACTCTAAAAAAGTTACCCAGAAAGGGTTGTTTTAAATTTTTGTTTGTAGACTGCATATGAGAATTGAGAACGTACTCAATATTAAGATGATTCCTGAAGCAACTCACAAAAATCCTATTTATTCAATAAGAGTTCTAAATCCATAGCTTTTAAAGCATAAAAGCTCAGGTTGGGTATCTAGTAACAGTGACTAAGGTGTAAGAGGGAAAAGAAAGGAATAAATTTTTCCACTTTACTGGTGCAGAGCCTGCTTGCTCCTGACAAAACGTCTATACTGTTTGTATGTGACACACTTTTCTGACCTTTCTCATGCCTTCTCACGCTGCCCTAAGCCTTCAATATTGTGTGCAATTCACTGTGTTTAAGAAAATTATTTAAAAAGCTAATCTAGATCTCTCTTACTATAGGGAGGGAAAATTTCCTTAAATTCTATCTTGGAAAATGAGAAGTGGTCAGAGTTCTCCTCATGATGACTCCTCACATATTTTACAATAATAATATCATTTGGATCCCTTCTCTAAGTTAAAAATTAAAAGTCCAGCATTTTTCACAGGATGTGTTTTAAGTACTATAATACATATACTGCTCTTTAGATTCTCTCTGAATTTCTCCACAAAACTTAAATTCATAAAATTGTATTCTAAATTAATACAAGCCATACTTTTAGATGGAACGCCATTTGGTACAAACTTAGAGATCACATGGTCAAAAGTTTTAGGCTATAAGTATAACTCCCATCTTTAACTATTCTTTCCTATAACTTAAGGAGGAAACTAAGCATTTCATCTTAGAATTCAGCCCACTGCACTGTATTTTGGCTTAAGTAAATACTGTAGTTTGCACTTAAATATCATACTACCTTCAGGAATCCCTATGCCTGAGTGGTTGGAAAAAATGCTGTGCACCAGTCCCTTTCACACAAGAACACTCAAAACCATCCTTGCAGCTATTATTTAAAAATCCAGACAGAATAGTTAAAACAACAAAAGTCCTCTCAGTAACATGTGTCAACTGGCTCATTTGGTTTCATTAAAGTGTTTATAATGATCTCTCTATAACCAAACTGTTTTAGCTCACCATTTAACATTTACTGGATATCCCACCATCAGTTTTATCTCCACATATTCTGCCTCCATGGCATTAACCCAGTAAGTTTAGCATCAAGGCCATCAAAGGACTAACATCATGGAAGGAGATTCTGTCTTATGTTTTAATGTTAAGCATGATTCACAGAAATGATAAAGCTTAAGCTGCTATGTATGATGCTACATGTATTCAGTGGTTCTCAAAGTATGGTCCAGAGACTTTCGGGGGAACAGAGGGTCAAAACTATTTTTATAAAAAGATGCTATTTGCCTTTCATTTTCACCCTCTCACAAGTGTATAATGGAGTGTTTCAGATGCTATGTGATGTATTCATAACAGTGAATACAGAAAAAGATATGGGAATCCAGCAGTCTCCTATTATTAAGCCAGATATTAAGAAAATTTGCAAAAATATAAAGCAATGACAATCTTCCCACTATTTTTTTTTTTTTGTTTTGGAAACCAGTTATTCTTCATAAAACATGTTATTTATGTTAACAAATAGTGTTTGTCATTTTATGTGAATTAAGAGATTTTAATTTTTCTTAGTTTTAATCTCTAATACAATGAATATCAATAAAAATAACCCACATAAACAAAAACTCTTTGGCTACTGAATCAGTTTTAAGAGACCAAAAATATTTAAGAACCATGTTATAAGTTCCCATTTCAAAGACTAAAGACCACTATTTTTTATACAGTATAATGTAATGGAGAGAATAAGGGCTTTGAGGTCACTCAGATACTTGGATTGGATTCTTACTCTGGTACTTAATACCAGAGTTCTTGGACAAGTCAAACAAACCTCTAAACCTCATAAGAGTTGTTCTGAGGAATAAATGACAAAACGTATTTGGAATACCTAGTAAACTGTGAATGTCTGGCACACAGTAGGCATTCAGTAAATGACAACTATAATTATAATCATTATTGTTACACCCTTTAAAAAGTTTGCTTGTTTTCTCCTTTGTCAACTAAGACTCCACAATGTACAGGGCACAACAAATATAGTTTAATTCAGTTCTATCACAGATAAAAAAATCTTTGGTAACATGTAAGTTCCTCTGGTAATAAAGAGGTAACATCAAGCTTTTTCGTGAAGTGCAAAGAACGTCAAAAGGCCACAAAACAATCTCTAAATTTCCTGCTAAGTGAGAGCAGACAAGGGGGGAGGGGGATGGGAAGGGCAGAGAAATAAAATAAATAAATAAATCTTTAGGGGGAAAAAAAAATTACCTGTTAAGTCTTCTTAGAAAATCTGATACACATAAATTGAAAATGGCATATCTGTAATATTTATAAATTATCTGCACTAGAATTTTTCTCAGGAGGTTATTCTAATAGCTACTTTTAGATTTCTCATTATAATTCCAAGTATAGCTAGGTAAAACACAAAACCACTTAACTTTCTGTGCTAGGAGGAAGTCCTAACATGGCCTACCATCTTCCCCTAGGACCCACAAATATATCATATGTATCTTATCCAACACATCCTATTGACTAGGTATGTCAATCTGACAGGATAAACTAAAATCCCCTAGAAGGTAAGGGGCTTGCTGGTACATTTCTGTCCTAGGCATATGTCAGTATTCACTGGAGATAATCTGACTCTGGTGGGCATGTTTTATAACATCCAGCTCATACCCCAGTGGTATATCTGTCCTTGGGTAGGGAGTAGGGTTCCCCCACTACAGTAGTGCACCAACACAAGAGATAGGTGCCGTGCAAAGAACATCTCCACGTATTGAGACCTACTGGGTATGGGGAACAGAGGTGCACTAGTGAAAGGGACCTGGCTCTGTCTCTCCTCTATGTGAATAAAACATCTTTCCATCAGAGACTGTGAGTCATACTTTTGCTGGCAACCCCAACACCTGGGCTGGAGTTGGCTAACATCTCTTCAGGTATCTCTCCCTTGGAACTTTGTATAAGAAATGGACCAAAAATTAAAGAGGTAGGTAGACAGAGAAGGAAATGAGTAGGGAAGACACACTCAACTCTGAACTTTAAAACAGTCACTGAGGAAAGAAAAATGAGACTTAAACTAGTTAAAGGCATATTCATTGAGGCAGTTCAGAAAAATAAGGACTGAGTTAAGTTAGAATCCTAAAAAGTTATTAATTTCATAAGAGTTAACTAACCCTACCTACAATTAAAAATATAAATAGACCCTCTATTGTAAGAGCACATCAATTGTTATCACCTTACACAGTCTATCAACACAGTTTATCTTTATGATTCCATAATGTAAAAAAGTCCTAAGATGATTAGTTAACTTTCATAGAAACTCCAGTGCTGCTGGGGGCTTAAAACACTTACCAATTATCAATCTGCAAAGATGCTGCAGCTCTACCAATCGCCAATCTGCAAAGATGCTGCAGCTCAAAGACACCCATCTATTAAATTATTATTAGACTCTGAGGGGGTCTCTCTGCTGAAAACCTTTATTTGCATATTCTATTACTGGCTCCAAGACCCTGTATTCTTCTGTTTCTAGTTTCTATTTCTTTCCATCATTCCAAAGCTTCTCAACTTTCCTCTGACAGACTTTAATTACCTTTTACTTCTCTCCAAACATAGCAATTTCGTCCTTAAAGAGATACTTCAAGGCTCTGTAATTTCTTAATAGAACTACTTATCTCCCACATGCTCAAGCCATAGTTATTTACTATCTTCTAAAAATTCATTCGGTAATTTATAAATAAGAAAATATCTCTTTATGCCAACTTTCAACTGGCCACTAAGTAGATATGGGATTATCAGGTATCTCAAGCTGAAAAGCATGGAAGACTTAAGACAAGCAGATTTCCACTTACTATAAAATTACAGTAATCAAGACAGATCAACAGAACAGAGTCCAGAAATAGACCCATGCATATATGGTGAACTGATTTTCAACCAAAGTGCCAAAGTGTCAAGGGGGGAAGAAAAGACTTTTTAAAAAATGATGCAGGGAACCGGATGCAGCTCACGTGTTTGGGTGCCCACCTACCACATGGGAGGATCTGGGTTTGATTCCTGGTGCCTTCTAGAGAAGATGAGCAAGATAGTAAGCTGACCTGATGGGATGGCATGACAAAGATGACACAACAAGGACACACAGGGAGGAAAAACAATGAGAGACACAACAAGGTGGGGAGTGGTGGCGGCTCAGGCAATTGGGCGCTTCTGTCCCACATGGGAGATCTCGGATTTGGTTCCTGGAGCCTCCTAAAGAGAAGATAAGCAGACACAAAGAAAGGACAAGGAATGGACACAGAGAACAGAAAGTGAGCACAAATAATAATGGGGGGGGGGGCAGGAAAAAAATAAATGTTTAAAAAAAATGATGCAAAAACTGGTTATCTGTATGAGAAAAAAATAATGACTTATCTTTCAATTTTTTAGCAAAAAGTTGAAAAATGGATCATGGATCTAGATGTGAAAACTAGAACTATGAAACTTCTAGAAGAAATCATAAGAGAAAAACTGTAACATTTGGTTAGGAAAGGATTTCTTAGATATACCATAAAAGTGCATAATCCATAAAAGAAAAAACTGTTAAAGTGGACACCATCACAATTTCAAACTTCTACTCTTTGAAAGACACTGCTAAGAGAATGAAAAGACAAGCCACAGACTAGAAGAAAATATCTGAAAAGCTTATATCTAATAAAGGATTTCTATCCAGAATATATAAAGAATTATCAAACCTCAGTAAGAAAACAAACCAATTTTGAAAAATGGGCAAAAGATTTGAAAAGAAACTTCAAAAATGAAGATATATGAATCCAAAGAAATATACGAAAAGATACTCAACATCACTGTCATTATGGAAATGCAAATTAAAACTACAAGAGACACTTCAGGGCTGTGTCCCCCCCCACAGATGCTCTCAACAACCAGCAAGACTCAACAGAAACACATTTCTAAAAGCTCCAGAAAACAGTTAAAAGAGTGCATAAACAGGATGAGCACCAAAGCAGGAAAAAGGCAACTTAAAAGCAGTAGTCTCCTAGTGCCCTGGCTGCCCACCCCACCTTCCCAACCCCTCACCAGCTCAGCACAGAGCAGGCCTACACTCCCAGCATGGATCCCTGGTCCCAGTTCCAGAAGGAGCAGAGTAGTCCTCATGCACATACTGGGAGCATGGCCCAATTTGTCTGATGGTGGCTTAAGGGACACACTGTCCCAGAACTTGCCCTGTGTAGAATGTGGCTCACCAAGCTTTCCTACAGAGCAATATGGAAGAGCAGCCAAGTTATGCTGCCTGGGGCAAGGAATTGCTGGTTGTATGACATACAGTACAGTGCCTAGGACCACCAGTAAACTGCTTCCTAGGGAAGAGGGAACATTTACATCTGTGTAAATAGGAGAATTCCTAGGGCCACACGTGCCTGCCAAGACAGCAGGCATATGAAGAAAGGATCAGGTAGAAGCATATATTTTGGCTGGAGGCATTCTCCAAATTCACTTTATGGATAAGCCTTGGGGAGACCACTCTCACAGATCAATATGCAAAGACTGGGAAAGGAGTTTTCTTTTTTTCCTCCTCCTCCTTATTTTTAATTAACTCCTGGCATTCAAGGAAAGCATCATCAAAATAAGAGCGGGATACAGGCTTAAGGAACAGACACCTCAGGGTCTAAATTCTAGCAATAATACACTAAAATATAAAAATGTCCAGAGAAGCAACATGTCACTTACAATGGACCCTTAATAAGATTGTCAATTTCTCATGAGAAACCATGGAAGAAAGAAGGCAGTGAGAAGAATTTAAAATGTTGAAAGCAAATGACTGCCAACCAAGAATTCTATATCCAGCAAAACTGTCTTTCAAAAATGAGGGAAGAATTAAGGCATTTCCAAATAAACAAAAGCTAAGGGAGAGTTGAATAGACTTGGATGACCCAGTATCTCTATCTAGACCCTTGCTTTCCAAACTCAGGAATTTGAATGCAGTAGATTTAGATGATAAGTGACTCGAAATAGAAGTTTTTTTAGGACGTACCAGGGAATGAACCTGGGACTTCATACATGGGAAGGAGGTGCTCAACCACTGAGCTACACTCACTTCCCATAAATGTAATGTAATTTTTAACATAATTTTACATGCTTTCCAATTTTTAAGGGTTATTTAAAAGCATGTAGGTACTCTACTAAAATCACATAAATGATGACAGTAAAATAGATCTGAGAAAGCACCTTTTTATACTATACTTTTTAGCAGTCTGCTGGAACAAGTGTGGAAATTAAATTACTTTACCTCTGCTCTAAACCAATTCCCCATACTCTGCTTTGTGGTGCTAAAGCTGGGGTTCTATAAACCACATTTCAGTCTTGGCAGCTGGCTTCTTATAAGGCTCTGCCAAGAGAGGGCACTAAAGACAGACTGCAAGGATGGAAAAGGAAGAGACATGTGCCTTTTAATCTATTCTTTCAGCTTCCTAAGAGTATTACCCAAGCAATGGTTTCTTCTTTCCAACAGGTCATTCCCATAGCAACAGATGGATCCAGTTTACAGTCTTCCAACATCTGCAGAACTAGCTTCATCATAACCCACTCAAGACAAACAAACATAAGTTAGCTAGCATCTTCTCATGACACATTTGAGACTCAGGGGCATGGGACCCTTCCCCAAGCTCAGATACCAGCAACAAGCCATGCAGCACCTTCTCCTCAGAGGTCTGAGTTTCAGTTCCAAAGGGCCCTTCCTAAAGTTTGTTCCCTAAGTCCTAAGGATGGCAGATGCATTCTATATTGTCTATCTCCATGGTATCTTACAGTTTTATTTTTACCCTTTGTGTTACCCAGCTAACAGCTTTTTATCTAGTTAATGAGTCTTTCTAATAAATTATCTCCATTCAAATAGGCATGGCATCTGCCTCCCACATAACCCTGAGTGATACAAGGAAATAGTCTAATTACATAGAGTAAAATGTTATTTTAACAACTTGCTAAAATGTAATTCTACTTTACTAGCAAGTAAAGAAGATCAAAGTGTTGGTAAGAGCAATTTAGTTAAAGAGCATCCCTTAGCTAGCACTGTAAAACCATTTGTAACCATTCCTTTTAAAGAAAATTTAGGGGGCCTTTTTCTAATGCACATGTAGGAGTTACAAGTGGAAAATGATATTTGAAGATAGTGATAATGTTCAGCTCTGTCTTCAAATTTTCTACAACATACATTCCTTCTTTTTTTAAAAGGAGGTACCAGAAATTAAACCCAGGACCTCATACATACAAAGCAGGCACTTGGCCACTGAGTTATACCCATTCTGCTACTTTTTAATCATAAAAACACAATAAGTATAATTTTAAAAATAATCCTAACACATTCAAATTAAACAAAGATCCAACATCATCTATAAAAAACAGTAATTTATTTACCTTAATGGGAGAGTGGGGAAGTTTTAATTAACTTACTAAACTCTTTCTTACCCATAAGCGTATACTACACATACTTTCATTTGATTCCCTACCTTCACTTACACATAAGTTGTTTGATCCACTCTCACTTTTACCTGCCTGCCTACAAATCCCCACCTGCCTATCCATTTTCTCATTCCCAGCCACACCTTCAGTTTTTCTCCACTGACTTATATGCTTCCTGGCTTGAGGCTGACCACTTTCTATATATACAGGAAGTACATACAAGATAAGTAGGGCATACAAGCAAGCTACACATGTATTCTGTCGGCAGGTGAGTTACGTCAACAGTTCTAATTCTTTTCCTATTTGGGTAGTGTGGATGGGGAAGCTGTTTCTGGTTTGGGGAGATTTTATGGAAAAGTAAACTAAAATTTATTACAATTTTAAATAACCAGTTTTACTCACGCAAAACAGTCATTCTTTTCTTTCCTCCCTTATCTCAAACCAACGCAGGCTGACACTTAGAAAAATAAAAGGGATACAATGGTCTTCTATACACTCACATTTGAGAATGGAAGTCTCTGCTTCAAATAAAGCATATGGAATAATACAGAAGTAAAGACATATAAAAGGATACTAAATACTGGGACTTAAATGCTAAAGGGCTTCTCATATTATGAATGAAATACCAAATTTATAACCATATCCATAAGAAATGTTTTAATAGAATACTACACACAGTAACACAATGTAAGCAAATTATGAAATAACTCATGGTATGTATTCTTTCTCATCATCCCTTCCAGTTCAATAATTCCACTGAGAAAAAAAAAAAAAAAAAGAGAGATATATTATTCCTATCCCAATGCCATATGTAGGCTTAACCAAAACATAAATATTCAAATAAGAGGATTTAAAATCTCAGCCAATTATTTTAAGATCTGATTCTCTGTGTATATCCCACAATTAAAATATCTTTAAGGAAGCCCAATCAGTGGAAGATTTAAGTCTGCAAAAACCCTGATGCTGCCATGCCCAATGTGTTAAATATTTTTTAAAAGGGGGTAAAATGGCTCCTCCCCTCATATTCAGCAGATAGTACTGTTAAGTCAAATTAGTCCTAGAGCAGTTTTGGAGATGAAAAATATAATTAAAAAAATAAAGTTATTTTTTGAGCTATACAAGTGTCCCTTGGTTTGTCCCTTGGGGGGAAAAACCAGCACATAGAAACCAATCTATTTTCATTTTAAGATGGAAGATGCATGCTCATGGAAAGAAATACCACAATGTCATGAAGTGGAACTTTTCTACTGAGGAAGAAAATAGCCAGCCTTTGTCTACAGAAAATTCAAGTACTTAAATTCACTTTTTATTGTTCGTTTTTCTTTTGTAGCATTCTAGACAACTAAAATTTCTTGACTGTGCATTCATGGCTCTAGTAATTTTGTATCCCTCCTCTCTATCCTTCTCTCCTCTAAGGTGGGCAATTCCAACTCTCTTCATCGCTTACTCCACTCCAGTCACACTGACCTCCTCATTGTTCCTTGAACATACAAGGCAGCCCCCTGCCTTGGCACTTCCTGGACTTCCTCTGCCTGGAATGCTCATAGTCCACATATCCAATACATGGCTCAATCTATCACTACTTTAAGTCTTCCTTCAAAAGGAACCCTGGTACCCTATCTTAAAATAACACACACACCCATATTTCCAATTCTCCTCTATTTTATTTTTTTCCATAGCCCTTATCACTGTTGCTCTCTAACAGATACTTCTTACTTGTTTATTACTTGTCTCTCCACCAGAATATAAGTTCCATGACTATAGGATTTGTGTCTGTTTTATTTACTGCTGTAGCCCTAGCACTTAGAATAGTGCCTGACAATATAATAGGTGTTTAATATGTTGAATGAATGAATGAATGAATGAATGATACATACAGCAGGCTGAAACATCACATGCAACTAGTAGGTACTACCATCAACACTTATATTCTAGTCTGAATGATTTCAAGTAACTGATGAGGTTTAGGTTATTTTTCAAACTATGCTCTATGGAACTTCAGAGATCCTACAGAGGCCACTGTGAGGGTAGAATACAGAAGCCTAAGCAAGCAGCAAAGCCCCACATTTACCAGATTAATTCAATGGACTTCACATAAGGTTTAATTTGCAGAAAGGTGTGACTTCAAAAACTCTGAAACCACTGGGTTGTATATAATAATTTAGTTCCTACTTTTTACGTTTTTTTTACTTTTACTGTAAATGAGGGTAATCTAGGGATTATGTTTACACCATCCTTTAAAAAGAGATTCAAAATTAGTATCTTTAGTCTTAATGCATCTGTTATAAAGGCAATCTAAATGTATTATATATTTTTTAATTAAAATATGTGGAAAACAGATTAGTAAAGAGAAAAAAAGGAATGATAAAGAAGTATAAAATTGATATTTTCTGAACAAGAATATGTTTACTAAGTGAAGATTAAATACAAATCTGAATCCCACTACCACAAAAATCTGTATAAGCAAAAATATCTCCCCACCCCACCAAACAGCACTCCATATGACTAAAGAAACTACAATATTTTATTCTAAACCTTACCTTGAAATTCACTGCAATATAACTTGATCAGCATAACTTTTAAATGTTACATGTCCCCCCCAAAAAAGAGGACTCACCTTAATGAAGTTACAGATGGACAAGCCTGTCCATACAAACCCATCTGGCCACGAAGAAAATCTGAAAAGTAAAGAACAGTTAGTTATTAGATGTTCCAAAATAAATATAAATGGTATTACAATTCTAATTAAAACATTCTGAAAACAGAAATAGAAGGTTCAAGGATTCAACATTATCTCAATACAAAGTCACATGAATTGAAATTACTAGAGTGGTACTAAGAACTACACTGCAGAAAAGACATACCAGGAAGCATAAGAAAACAGGCACACTCTAACTATGACATTCAAAGGGGAGGAAATCTCATAAAATTTAACAAATGTTTATGCTCATAGAAAAAGGACAGCATGTCCAACTGTTTAGCAGACTCTAGGGATACCAGAGGTACCTAAAAGGCTACTACATAGCTGATATGCAGGATCCTACCCACACATAATTATACACACATACCCCAACCTGCTCTTCAGTCAAAGCAGTGTTACCTTTATCAGTTTTATATACTGGTCTTCATTAAGACTTCCTCTGAAGAAACAAGTTCCATTGCTTTAAAAAAAATTGCACTGGGACAGAAGAAAAAACCTTTGATAAGACAGTTCTGGGTACAAATTTTAGCTGTGATACTGAAAACTTGAAGACTTCATGTTACCTCACCAAACCTCAGTTTCTTTATCTGTGACATGGAGATAATGCCACCTATATAGCTTTACTTATTATTCAGGGATAAACTGTAGATCGGCTGTTAAAAATAAATAAATTAAGGAACAAAAGTGAAAGTATCTATTATCACTACTGCTTGGCATGAGGCAAAGTATCAATATTTTCATTAGACAAATGATGATCCATAATTGCCTACAGGTAACATAAATGAGAGAAGCTAGAATGGATATGAATGTATATATATGCAAGCACTGCAGAAGTGGAGACTGTGAAGAACTTGAGAGTAGATCAGTATAAAGGGAAAAGCTACTACTCCCACTTCTAACCAGTTGGTACAATGCAGGAGTAAAAGCCCTGCATTATTAAGAACGTTAAATTTTTTCAAGAGAAGCAGAAATCCAAAATTTTATTTGAAATCTCCTGATTTTTATTTTCTAAATACTATGTGAGCCAAAATACTGTATTTTGTCTCAAGTTTATAATCTTTGATTTACAGGCTGAGTTAAATTCCCTGCATCCAATCGTCCCTGCATAAACTGAAATGACAGATGGGCAGACACTTCTATTTCTGCCAGTATGACAGACTGTATGCTTTAATCAACCTACCACTGAAAGTAACGAAAATGCTGGATAAAATGTTTTCAAATCTTTATAAATGAATCAATAACCTAACAGAAAGTAAGGTAAGATCAAAGACCAAAAACTAAGTGAAAGAGGAAAACTAGAGTGGTATGCATAGAAATCAGCTTTCTTTCACCTTCAGGGCATTTTGTCAAACACTAGGAATTTGAGTTTGCAATTCCAAGGCCTCCTGGGGCCTAACGTCCAAAAAGCAAAGTCCAAGAGTACTACTGCAAGGAAAACTATGCCTTAATCTTGGCACTGAGTGCTAGCAAGGGTATAACATGAGTATAGCAGTGTCTCCCCCTGATATTTCACAACTATAAACTGACCTTCACCTAGATTATGGTTCAAAAAGCTTCACACCTAAATTTTAATCCTAGGATAATAGTAGTGTCCCCCACCCAACCTTGGCAGAAGCAAATGCAAATTCTCTCTGGGAACGCACCTTTGTTCTAGGCCTAGAAGAATTCCCATAAGACAAATGAATTCACAATCAAAAATCACTAAATCCAGAAGAAAACAAACCAGCATGAGCGGGAGACAGCGGAAACATCAGTTAGCAGAATCAAATCCATAAAGACTTCAGAGATTAGAATTACTAGACACCTTTCTCTACTATCCTAATTTATGGATGATTCTACTTACTCCTATAGTTTCAATTATCAACATGCAGATGAATCTTAAAGCTATATTTCTGGTTCAAATCAATCTCCTCATCTCCAAGCATAAATATCTAACATTTCCACCTAGAAATCTCAAATTTGCCATGTCCAAAACTGAACTTATCATCTTTCCTTAATGTATTTACAACATGAATAAAATGACACGGCCTTTTCATTTAAGAATGGCTGTAAGGTTTTTGTCTTAATTTCTACTTCTGCCTTTGCTAAAGCAGTTCACTTCTTTCCAACTCCTGGTTTCTATAAGGAACGACTTTTCTCTGAATATTCCTGGCTTTGGAGCCCACTCCAAAGAAGTGAGTTACTTGGTTTGTGGGGGGAGCTAACCTAATAAAAGAGCTGAGCACGAAGGAATTAGTCTCTTCATCTTCCTTCTCCATCAAGGACTCTCTCTATATTATTATAAGGCAGCAATCTGATTGTGTCTGCTCTGCTGAACCAAATATTCTCTCAGCCAACCTCACCCATGGTCTACATCAGGGGTTCTTAACAAGGGGTCCATGAGCTTGAAATGAAGTTCAAAAACCATTGTTCTTGGAAAGCTAATGTGGCTCAAACAGCTGGGTGCCTGCCTACCACAAGGGAGGTTCCAGGTTCATTTCCCAGTGCCTCCTAAAGAAGATGAACAAGACAGAGAGCGAGCTGATGTGACAGAATGGTGCAGCAAGCTGACGCAACAAGGAAACACAATGAGAGACACAACAAGCAGGGAACAGATGTGGCTAAGCAATTGGGAGCATTCCCTCCAAATGGGAGGTCACAGTACCTCCTAAAAAGAAGACGAGCAGACAAGGAGAGCACAAAACGAACAGACACAGAGAGCAGACAGCGAGTGTAAGCAATGAAACGGGGGAAAAATAAATAAATAAATCTTTTAAAACAAATTATTCTTGTGGGGACATGTTGGTGCAAGTGATATATTTATTAAATAACAAAGTATAGGTGGACTTAGTAAGGGGCCCATTAAACAAAAAAGGTTAAAAACCCCTGGCCTAGATTGAAGAGCAGAGATGGAGAAGCTTGGAGAATTGACAAGCCCATTTGGCTCTTAAACCTATGCCACATTCTATAGTATCAGCTTTATAAAAAAACAAAGGTAAGTCCTCCAGAACTTGCAAAAATGGAAAAAACCCAATGTCCATCAGCTGGTGAATGGTTAAACAAAATGCAATATACCCATACATAGGGATATTACTCAGCCACAAAAAGGAGTGAAGCAACAATACATGCTGTAATATGGATGAACCTTAAAAACACTACATTAAGTGAACAAGGCAATTTATAAGAAATGTCCAGAATAAACACACACACACACACACACACACAAATGTCCAGGAGATGGGGGAGGTGGGAACAGTAAGTAACTCTTTACAGGCTTCTTTTTGAAGTTATGAAAATGTTCTAAAATTAGGTAATGGTTGATGGTTGCTGAACCTTGTACATATACTAAGAACCACTAAATTGTTCATTTTAAATGGTGAACTTTATGATATGTGAATATCTCAATAAAAAACATTTTTAAAAGGTAATATTTTGTTTCTTCATCTCCTGATGCTTGTATTTTATTTCTGCCAGTTCAGAACTCAGGCAAGAAAAAAGAAATCATATATACTGTGTCTCTCAATCAATCAACACCCTTAGCATCCCCAATTAGTTATCATTTGCTGCCAATTCTAGCTTCTAAATATCTTTCTAATCTGCTCTAGCTCCAATGCCTTGTTCCAGTTTTCTCTATTTCTCATCTAGATTACTGCCCCTAAACAGTGTCCACACTACAGGCACAATGACTGAATAAACAAACACATACCAATATTCTACACCCTACAAAGGCAATTGACCAAACAACATGAAAATCTCACAAAAGGCTAAGGTTTCATAGTGAAGACAGGAAAATTTTAAAGTATCCTCCAAATTACAAACTCATTTCTGGAGCCAGCTTTATTTGAACAATTATATTAACTTATTATTCATACAGTTTAAGGTGGTGTCCATAGTACCTTGTAGCACCTTCTTCAAGTCCTTTGAAAACCAAAATGCAACATAAAGTTTGTACAGAATGATACAACAGGGCTACAGATAGTAAAAGCCAGTCAGTCACTCACTAATAGGCAAGTTTCAATACAACCTATAAACTGTATTATATACCATCACCAACAGAAGAATGTGGAATTCCTTATCATGTAAGCAGTGTTCAGTGTATATTAAACTGAATTACAAACCATTCCCATTTCTGAAGGGGCTGCTATTAACAAACTAAAAGGTTTGCATTATTTGGGAATAGGAGATGAAATGCGAGTATTCTGAAAAACCTCCCAAGTAATTCATGAGCCCTTCTCCCCTCTCCCATCCACACAGAGGTATAGAGATTCCAGATAATTTATAAAGAACTTAGGACCTTGAGTCTGAAGACCTAAATTGTAATCCAGCTCTGACTGTTCCTGTGTGACCCAGGCTATATTGTTAACTTATCTGAGGCCTAATTTCCTACTCTATGATATAAAAATGCACGCCTCAGTTACTGTGACAGCAGCTTGGATAAAAACATCCAACATAATACCAGGCAAAAGTAAGAACATACCAGGCAAAAGTAAGAACAAAAAGCTTGTTGAAAATAAACATTATAGGGAAGCAGATGTGACTCAAGCGACTGGGCTCTCATCTACCATATGGAAGGTCCTGGGTTAGGTTCCAGGGGGCCTCCTGGTCAAGGTGTCCTCTTGTTGTGTCAGTGTGGTGAGCTGACACAACAAGATGACACAACAAAAAATAGAGGCACGGAGGAAAAACAATGAGAGACATGACAAATCAGGGAGCTGAGGTGGCTCAAGTGATTGGGTCCCCATGCCTCCTAAAGAGAAGAAGAGAAGACAAGCAAACACAGAAGAACACACAGCAAATGGACACAGAGAGCAGACAGTGAGTACAAGCAGCAACGCAGGGGGAATAAATAAAATATATCTTAAAAAAATAAAAAAAAAGGGAAACGGACTTTGGCCCAGTGGTTAGGGCGTCCGTCTACCATATGGGAGGTCCGCGGTTCAAACCCCGGGCCTCCTTGACCCATGTGGAGCTGGCCATGCGCAGTGCTGATGCGCGCAGGGAGTGCCGTGCCACGCAGGGGTGTCCCCCGCGTGGGGGAGCCCCACGCACAAGGAGTGCGCCCGTGAGGAGAGCCGCCCAGCGTGAAAAGAAAGTGCAGCCTGCCCAGGAATGGCGCCGCCCACACTTCCCGTGCCGCTGATGACAACAGAAGCGGACAAAGAAACAAGACGCAGCAAATAGACACCAAGAACAGACAACCAGGGGAGGGGGGGGGAAATTAAATAAATAAATAAATCTTTAAAAATAAAAAATAAAAAATAAAAGAGGTTTCAATAAAATGGTAAATAAACATTAAAGCACTAGAGGTGAAGAAGCTATCTTCTTTTTTTCCTTCTGATTACAGCTCTATCTTTCAAAGAAAGTGAAAGTACAAAATTCACTAGCATCAATGAAGGAACAACCCCTTTGATTCAGATTACTTGACTGCGCACTGTGAATTGTTATACCATTCGTCACAAGTAATCACTAAAGCAGCCATGGAAATAACCTGTGTCTTAATCACCCTGAACAGGAGAAATCTGCCAGAAGAAGGAGTAAAGGGAAAAAAAATCCTGCTGAGTGAATAGCAATCAGCTGTTCATCCCAGCACCACTATAAACCTGAAGGCAGTGGTAACAGCTTAAGCTATGAAGTGAGATCTTTGGAGTCATATGCTATCAGAGAGAGTTAAAATCATATACAAAAATCATGCAGTACTGGATACCAGATAGACAAAAGGAGCCAAAACTTAACTTTGGAGAACTATAACAGATCATTAAGAGAAGAGAAACTGGTATTAAAAGACCAAAAACAAAAAGACCTTGAGAAAGAATTGTCCTGGAGATGGCAAATGATTCAAGGGAAGGAAAGGTAATAATGTTAAACATTAAGAAGGGCATAAACTGAGAAGTGAATGTTGGCTTTTAGTAGGGGGAGGTAATTATCAATACCAAAGAGAGTGAGTTTTGTGGAATAATGAAAGCAAAAATCAGGCTGCAAGTGGATTAAGGATCAGAAGTAAAAGGGAAATAAAATTTAGCCACAAATAGTATAAAATTAAAGTAAATGAGTTCAAGTACTGAAAGTAGAGGGATAGATTAAGAATTTAGGAAAGAGGAATATGCTAGAACTTACAACAAACTATACCCATTACTCTATTTTATTCTTCATAACTCTTGTCACTACCTGATACTATTTTTGTTTACAGTCCATTTCTCCCCCCCTAGAATGCAAGCTACATGAAAACAAGAACGTTAATGTTTCCTTCTGTTACATCCCCAAAGCCTAGTACACAGTCAGCACTCATATTCGTTCAATGAATGAATAAAACAAGAGTTGGAAAAAGATAGGATAAATTAAACTCCTACAATTCAATAATAATAAAAAATTAACCCAATTTTAAAAATGGGCAAAGGATTTGAACAGACAATTCTCCAAAGATGATACACAAATGGCTAATCAGTACATGAAAAGATGTTTAACATATCATTAGCCATTAGGGAAATATAAAATCAAAACTACATTGAGATACCACTTCACACTCACTAGGATGGTTATAACCAAAAAGACAGACAATAACTAAGTGCTATAAGGATGTGAAGAAATTGAAACTCTCACACAATGCAAGTGGAAATGTAAAAGCATGCAGCCAATCTGGAAAAGAGTCTTGCCAGTTCATTTATATGAAATGTGTAAAATAGGCAAATTTATAGATAGAAGATGAGTAGCTGCTCAGGGCTAAAAGGGAGGAGGTGAAGGAGGAATGGGAATTTACTACTAATGAATATGGAGTAAGAACCCATTTAGGGAAGCGGACTTGGCCCAATGTATAGGGTGTCCGTCTGTCCGTGGCTCAAACCCCAGGCCTCCTTGACCCGTGTGGAGCTGGCCCATGCGCAGTGCTGATGTGCGCAAGGAGTGCCGTGCCACGCAGGGGTGTCCCCCGAGCAGGGGAGCCCCACGCACAAGGGGTGCGCCCCATACAGAGAGCCACCCAGCGCGAAAGAAAGTGCAGCCTGCCCAGGAATGGCAGCGCACACACAGAGAGCTGACACATCAAGATGACGCAACACAAAGAAACACAGATTCCCATGCCACTGACAAAAGAAGCGGACAAAGAAGAACACGCAGCAAATGGACACAGAGAACAGATAACTGGGGTGGGGGGAAGAGGGAAGGGGAGAGAAATAAATAAAATAAATCTTAAAAAAAAAAAAAGAACCCATTTAGAAAGGGGGGAATGTTCTAAAATTAAGACTCTGGTGATGGTTGCACAACTGTGAATATACTACAAAATACTGAATTTTACACTCTAAATAGGTGAAAAGTATGGTATGTGAACTACATTTCAATAAAACTTTTAAAAGGAGGGGCTGGGGAGTGAGGGAGGTAGAACCAGCAGTTTTTGTTCTGCCATGTTCCTGCTTTTTCCCTCACAGGTACCAAAGGATACACTCCCCAGTCCACAAAGCTGGAATAGGAAGGGGAAAACGTAAGTAATAACTTCACCAGAAAGCAACTCTACTGCCCCTTTTACAGTCACCTGAATCATTCCTGGTTCAAGAAAATTTGATTTCTGGTGGCTTCTGCTATTTTCAAACCATACTGTTTATTCATCAAACATATTTAATGAAGACACACTTATAGTTTAGAAAAAGTCTGATACACCTGTATACATCCTGGGACAATTCTAAAGAAAACCATTCTACTACAATCTACAAATCACCTGCTTAGGCTATGAGCCTCTCCTCCTAAAACAAGACCTGGGCCAGGCAAAATAACAGAAGATGGAAAAAAAAAAAAAAAAGCATGCTGGGAGCAGATGTGGCTCAAGCAGTTGCACCCACCTCCCACATAGGAGGTCCCAGGTTTACTTCCTGGAGTCTCCTAAAGAAACAACAAACAGAAAACAAGCACAAACAATAAGCAAATAGACGCCTGAGCCATTGGGGGTGGGTGTACCAGTCAACAATCACCTTCAGCTTTTTAAGATTGTTGTAAATGCAGAAAGTTTAACTCTGAACTGCCTATTTTCCCTTCTTATAGTTTAGGACTCTTGTCTATAAGACAGGTGGTAGATGTGGGGGAGGGAAGCTTCTTGGCCAAACATCACAGAGCTAAAACTTCTTCCAAAACTCAAACCTTATTTCCTGCAAATTATGTAAATAGATCCCAGGTCACCTTCTTCTAACCAAATCATAAACCAAGCAAATAATACAGGGTTCTATTTCTAAGGCTGTCATTAACCAGCAGATAATCCTGAAGCTTCAGTCTCCCTACTTTGCTCAATAACTTAACCACAGTATCTGGTTCCAAAATCAGATCATATGGTCTAATAAAGGGCTTTTTCCCAATTTGTAGATCTATTTTTATGGGAATTCTGACAAAGGTGTATAAAATTATATATCATGTGTTTAAATCACCTAAATTAAATATACATGAAATATGAAAAACCCAAAAGATTACCCCCTCCAAAATGTTGAACTCTTCCATTTTAAACAACTTTTAAAGGCATTCACTAAACAAAGATACAGTAACTTTTCAGAGAGCTGAATGATATGAGGTTTTAACTTTAAGCTTGGTTATATTTAGAAAATCAAGATGCCACCTCTTTAGATGTTTATCCTGGGCATTTGACTCATGCCCTTTGCCAGGTGTAATTTAAATCAAGTGATCCTACCATAGATCCCTGAAAAATATATCAAACAGAACAGTATTTACCAGTTGTCAGTGGAATAAAATGCTGTGCTGCAACTGAAGACATGGGAAGCCATGAAGTCTCCAAAACAAAATAAAACTACCTGTCTGATCTCAAACAAGTCTTATAAACCAAAGCTGATTTCATAATAATCATTTCTATCCCATGCCTAGAAATCCAGATTCAGGAGTCTAGGGTGAAATCCAGAGAACCTATTAATTAAAAGCATCTCAGGTGAGTCTGATGCACAGTTTAATTTAAGAATTATTAGTTCAGGACAAAGCTAGCAGAAAGGTTTAGTTCATTTGCCAATTAAGCCCAATTATGCTGGCTGAAGTGCCACAGTGAAGTAGTCATATCTAAACACAACCAGAAAGAATGCCATGAGCAATGAGTAGTATGCCACAGTCATGGTGATGGGAAAGAGGTAACATGCAAACCTTTCATCTATCATCCCTGATTTAGATCAGTGAATGAACACTTTTTTAAAGGAGGCTTGTGGATCAAAAGAAGAAGAGACTCAGATCTGGATTATCTACTTTACAGCTGGTAGGAAGTCTGGCAACAGAACCGTTGGCATATGTACCAGGACTCTCCAAAAGTAATATTAAAATCCCACTATTATAAAGAAAAAGAAGACAAGATTTCTGCTCAAGAAGTTTATAATCTTGTTTGAGAAATGAATATTATACATGATAATATAAGACAAGTTTGATTAAAGAAAAGGTGGGGGGGTATGTCTTGAGGAGTTTCATTTTAATAGTGGCATTGGGGATACTGAGTGCCGCACTAAAAACAGTTTAGTTTGGACTGATTCAAGAAGGAATCAACTGCGGATTCCTGATAAGGATATAAGTAATGTGATGTTATTTAGAAGATTCCTCTGGCAGCATTTTCCAGAAAACAAATGAAGACATGACCACTGTAGGGCAAATAATCTGTTTTGTATTGTTTCTATTATGCTTCTGCTACTGCTACTAGATTATTGGCTCCTAATAGGCCAGGAAAGTCAAACCTTTATAATCTCTCATAACCCCCGGCATATGTTTACTTTTTTAAAATATTTATTTTATTTATTTCTCTCCCCCCCTCCACTGTCTGCTCTCTTGTGTCCATTCACTGTGTTTTCTTCTGTGTCTGCTTGCATTCCCAGTGGCACCAGGAATCTGTGTCTCTTTTTGTTGTGTCATCTTGCTGCATCAGCTCTCCGTGTGTGCGGTGCCACTCCTGGAGGGGCTGTGCTTTATTCGCACGGGGCAGCCCTCCTTACTGGGCGCAATCCTTGTGTGTGAGGCTCCCCTATGGGGGGACACCCCTGCATGGCACGGTACCTCTTGCGTGTGGCAGCACTGTGCATGGGCCAGCTCACCCCAAAGACCAGGAGGCCCTTGGTTGGAACTCTGGACCTCCTATTTGGTAGGCGGATGCTCTATCAGTTCAGCCACATCTACTTTCCTAGCATATGTTTTATAAGTAAAAAATATTCCAAAATATTTGTTGAATTGCTATAAAGGAAGCAAAAAAAAAATCTTGACAAATATTTCCAAAGAAACTGTAACAGAACTTGCTACAGATAGAGACATGAAGTGTTACAGGAGTGGAAGAGTCAATTATGTCAAAGAGTAAAGGGATACTGTTATTTAAAAGAGACTTAAAAGACATAGCAACCAAATGTAATGTATGGACCTTGTCTGGATCTTGATTCAATTAAAAACCAACTATAAAAAGACATTCTTAAAACAATCAGGGACATATGACTCTGAACTGGATAGTAGACAATACCTAGGAAATACTGTCAATTTGTTAGATATGAAAACATGTGCTTATATAAGAAAATATATATTTTAGAGATGCATACTAAAATATTTAGAAATGAAAAGAAAGTACCTATGATTTTCTTTAAAATACGTCAGCAGAAAAGAAAAAGGAATAAAGGTAGTTGAGGCATATGCAGCAAATATCTTAACAGCTGAATCTCAGTGATGAGTATATGGGGAGTAATTATATTTTACCTACTTTGTTTTAGTCAAGTTTTATTTCAAATTCAAAAAATAAAATAACAGACAAAAGGCAGCTCAACAAGTTATGGAAGTATTACTCAAAATAGTTTTTTCTGTCCAGGCACTTTTATTTCACCTAATCCCAACAACAATCTCAATTGTTCCTCCAATGTTCAGAAAGATACAGAGATGAACACAAATTAGTTAAATGACATAGTCAAGGTCTCCTTATGAACAAAGAAAAAGAGAGAAAAATGCTTAATCTTATTCATCTCACAAAACCAAACCCCATCCTTTTTTAACCTTTTGCATTAATACAGTATTAAAATACTATTTTATCTACTTTAAGGGTAGTTAGACTAAAGTCTTTTGGTGTTCCTGGCTCAGCTCTAGCACTGTACAATTACTTTTCTTTCTCAGATTTCAGGAAGCTTAAGAATGGCTAGGACTTCTGAGAAAACAACCTAGACTCAGAAGAAAATAGGTATTCATTTATTAGCTCTACTAATAGGAAATCTCTCTGAATCTACCCAAAGAACTTCTTGTAAATTAATATAAGAACTGAATATGAGCCAAGAGTGTGACTCAGCCACTAAAAAGAAACAAAGTTAAGTCTTAGACTTCATGAGAAGAATAGTATCCAGATCAAGGAAAAGGTAACTGATCCATAAACTCTTCAATGCTTAGTTCTCAACTGTAGTATTGTGTTCTCTTCAGAGCACCACATTTTAATAACATTTACACACTAGAATGCTTACAGGAATAGATATCAGACTAGTGAGGAGTTTAGAAACCAAATGTCAAATGTAAAATGACTAAAGAAACTGGGTGTGTTTAGCGTGGAGAAGAAAACACTTCCTAGCCTTCCATCTCATCTCTCTCATATAGACCCCAGCATAATATTTTCCAGAGGATTTCAAGAGTTGTTAACAGGCATTCCATAGTCAAAGAAGAAAAAGCAACTTTTTCTCTATAGCACTTAGTGTTCAATATCTTAATATGCTTGGTGAATCTCCAAGAAGAGGATTTCAGGATATCCCAAATATATGTGACCATTTATTTATTCATTCAACAAATATCTACTGAGCCCCTATTATTTGCCAAATACTCCTCCAGGTGCTGAAGATACAACAATGAACATTTAATATCTGAGGCGTTTGAGGAGCAGCCAACCTAGGCCTCTCGCTGCTCCTCTAAAATGCATTGTGATTCTTACCTCTTAAGTCTTTGATTATGCTCCCAGCTTAGAACTCCCCATCTCTAACCTTAATTCAAACATCATCTCCTCCATGAAGCGTTCCTGATGATCATCATAAGCAAAAGCATTCTCCTCAGCAAACCCTTAGCTCTGTAGCTGTACCAGTCTATGCCTCTTAATTACCTTTGGATCTATTACAATACCCAGGTCAGTGTTTTGCATGTGTAGGTGCTCAAAAAATATTCACTGAATGAACAATCACCTACAAATATTTGAAGGGTTACCATGTTAAAGAAAGTAGACTAGGTCTCTACTGTTGCAAAGGGAAGAACTAGGAAAAACAAGACAGTTGAAAGAAAATTTTGCCTCAGAGCTAAAAACAGATAGCCCTTAGAGCTATCAGTGATTATAGGTGTTCCATGAGTAGTTTTGACTGACAGGGACCTTGTTGCCTTTTAACTGTGTCCTCAGTATTTAGTACAGTGCCCAGGATACAGGAGATGGTGAGTGAGTGAGTGAATGAGTGAAATGAATGAGTCCAATGTCCCTGGATAAAAAACAGTACCTTAAAGAAGCACCAACAATTCTGTTCCTCTTGTAAGACTCCCGCCAGAGAATGGAAGCACACAAGTAGATCTTAAAGTCTAGTTTTCATCTTAAATTTGAGTTCTGTTTTTAGGTCATTTATTGATAGAATACTTACCATAAGTAAACCCATATCTTGATTCCTCTAGGGGACTAAAACCAATTTCTCGATCAGGCAGAGCTAAATGATCAAATTCTGATACAAAGAAAAACCCAAACTACTTAATACACGCACAATAACTTGCTCCATAAGATTATAATCAAATTATTTATCAAGTTGATTGATATAACTGCCTAGAAAGCAAAACACTTTGTTAGTACAAAGTGCATAAGGTGTTCTTCAAAAGTCCTATGATTCACGTTTTTCCAAAGATTCTCTTTTAAACCATAAAAATCAAACGTTTACTTTTCTGACTATAAAAATGATATATATATTCACTGTAAAAAAAAAAAAACTTAGAAAATACAGAGAGGTTCAAAGGAGAAAATAGAAATTATCCATTGTTATACATTCTCTCCCAATCTTTTTTCCATGCAGTTAAAACTTCTCTATAAGCAGCCACTCTTCCTACCTATCAGGCAAGAAACAATGGATCTCATATCCTTGCAGTAACTTAGACATCCTCAGTAGAATCATGTTCCAGGTACAATTTCTTGATATCTAAATCTGATTTATGTGTATGTCCATAAAGTAAGACATACACATAAATCTGCCATTTGGTAATCCATAAAAATTTCTGTTCTTATACCCTGTCTTCCTCTACTCCAGAATTCTACAAAGAGAAAGCATGCAGGAAGGGAAGAAGTTACTCCCAATAGTTTTATGTCCCCTAAATCTGATATTATCATAAGGTAGTTCTGCTACAAGTTGCCCAGGTCCTCTGGGGTCCAAAGCCTTTAGTTTCTGCCTCAAAAATCCTCATCTATCATCAGTCACTGTTAAAATTTCCTAGATTAGCCCCCGACTGTCCTCCAACTAACATTAACCTCCCCAGCCACAATCACATCATAGATAGTGTTTGTTAGATTCATTATAATGTACTGCCATCAATTTCATCCATTACCACAGTTACAACTAACCTTGCTAAACATTCTATATAAATTCAGCATCAGCTCTCAAACCACACTCCATCTCCCACCAACCTACACACTGTCCTTAAGGTTCCTCCATGTTGTCATATACACCCCCAACTGATTTCTTCTTACAGTTGAATAGTATTCCATCATCTGTATATATGACTGTTTATTCATCAGTTGATGGACAGGTTGTTTCTATATTTTAGCAACTGTGAATAATGTCACTATGAAAATCAGTATGCAAATATCTGTTTACATCCTTTTCAGTTCTTCTGAATATATTCCTAATAGCAGGATTGCCAGATCACATGAAAATTATTTTGTTTCTCGAGGAATCGCCAAACTGTCTTCCACAGAGGCTGCAACATTTTACACTCCCACTAACAATGAAGGAGGGTTCCTATTTCTCCACATTCTCTCCAAGACTTGTAGTTTTCTCTTTTTGTTCTTTTTTAAATAATGGCCATTCTGTATAGTATGATTTGATATCTCACTGCAGTTTTGATCTGCATTTCCCTTAAAGCTAGTGATGCTAAGGATGTGTCTTTTGGACATTTGTATTTCGGAAAACTATTGTCAGATAAGTAGTTTCCAAGAATTTTTTTCCCATTGAGTTGGCTGCCTTTTCACCTTAACAGAATCATTGGAAACATAATAGTGTTTCATTCTGAGGCAGTCCAGTTATTTATTTCTTCTTTTGTTGCTCGTGCTTTGGGTCTAAGGTCTAAGAAACCACCCCTACCACAAGATCTTGAAGATGTTTCCCTGTATTTTCTTCTAGATTTACAGTTCTAGTTTTAATATTTAGGTCCTTGGATCCATTTTGAGTTAATTTTTGTACAAGGTATGAGATAGGGGTCCTCTTTCTTTCTTTTAGATATGGATATCCTGTTTTTCCAGCACCATTTGTTGAATAAGCTGTTCTGACCCAGATGAGTGGATTTGATAGCCTTGTCAAAAATCACCTGACCATAGATGCAAGGGTCAATTTCAAAACTCTTAATTTGATTCCACTGGTCAATCGGTCTATCTTTATGCCAGTACCATGCTGTATCTAGATAAAACGCTTTAAAGTCAGAAGTGAGAGCACTCCAACTTCATTCGTATTAAAGATATTTTTGGCTACTCAGAAACCCTTAATATGCCAAATAAGTTTGATAACTGACTTTTCCAATTCTAGAGAGGAGGCTATTGGAATTTTTACTGGGACTGAGTTAAATCTGTAGATCAGTTTGGGTAGAATTGTCATCTTAGTTTTCCAAACCCATGAACAAAGAATATCCTTCCATTTATTTTGATCATCACTGGTTTCTTTTAACAATATTTTATTGTTTTCTGAATACAGGTCTTTCATAACTTTAGTTAAAGTTATTCCTAAATATTTTATTCTTTTAGTCACTATTGTAAATGGATTTTTTTTCTGACTTCCTCCTCGGACTGCTCATTAGTAATGTATAGAATCACTATTAATTTTTGTGTATTAATCTTGTATCCTGTCACTTTGCTGAAAATGTCTGTATGTTTTAATAGTTTTGTTGTGGATTTTTTGGAATTTTCACACCATCAGTAAATAGCAAAAGTTTTATTTCTTCCTTTCTTATTTGAGTGTCTTTTCCTTGCCTAATTTCAGAAGAGATATTTTTCTAAAACTATGTTCTAACAGGAATTTTTCTTATTCCATATTCCATAAGTTTACCAGTCCATTACAGACTATGTTATCTATTGATGACAGGGTATAAGTCAGACAAAAGGCACAATCAAACCAAAATGAAATAGATTCAGATTTACAGTAAAATCCTCAGAGCAACCAAAGTGATACAGCAAGTATTAGAAACTAGGCCTATTAATGGTGTCGAAGGTTAAAGAACTAAGTTCTTGTTGAACATGTTCCTAATTGCCCTAAACCATATATTCCTATTTATCCTGTATATTATCTTACTGTAGTTCTAAAATTTGATACTGTATGAAGAGTTGCATCTACTTTTTGTTTCAATTGTTTTGTTCTAATCTTAATAATAATAAACACTTTGAAAGACATTATATTCTCAGGTTATCAGTTAATATGCCAAATAGAGTAGAAGCCAAATGAACATACCTACCTACAAATGTTTATTTAAAAATAAGTAGAATGACATTGTTATAAATATAAGTATAACATCTGGTTCCATATAACAAAACTATTTCCATATCCCAACAGATGGCCCACAGTAATAATGCCTGGCAGATCAGGTTATAACAAATTCTATTAAATCAAAAATCCTGTATAGCAGATGCCTTTCCCAATTTCAGTATAAGTCAATCTCTTTAACCAAAATATTGTGCTTTGGTTCTTGCTATTTGTGTACTAAAATACAGTTACGCCATTTAAAGCGGTCAAATTTTTTTAGCGTTGTTATAAAATGTCACTGTGCTTTTTCTGAATTTCAGGGTGGAGATGGTAAAAAGAACCTCCCTTTAGGACAGAAAAGGTAATTGTTTAAAATGGGAAACAGAAATGAAGAGTTAAAGGAAGACTGAGGAGAGAGGTAAAACTGAGCTGTAGCTCTCAAGCCAAAGTTTCTGAAGACTAGCAATGTGGAAAGCTAAGTGACTAAAAAAGCCAAAAGTGAAGTGTGGTAATGCAAGTCCTGTGTGGAGCAGCTACTAGCAGAGACACAAAAACAAGCAAAAAAATGTACCCCAATGCTAAAACACTACCTATCTCTGTACACTGTAGTGTCACATTCATTTTTAAAATACATATTGATGGAATGTCAAGTTAACTTCACTGCTTGCTTCCACAGCCATATTTAAATCCAGGCTTTTTATTCTGGCTATGCCTTTACTTGAAATATTGCCCTCTATTGATTTATAATATAGTTAATAGTACAGTATAGTGACTAAAAGTCACTGAGTTCTGAAAATGGACTGCAGAGATTCAAATCCAGACTCATTCCTAGCTACATACCCTTAAGCAAGTTACTTAGCCTCTTTTGCCTGTTTCCCTGTCTGTAAATTCTAGATAATAATAAAATCTCTCTTCAGGTTGTTGTAAGAATTATACGAAAAATACATGTAAAGTATTCAGCCCAGAGTAAGCCCTCAAAAAGGTTAGCTACTACTACTACCACCACTATCATCATCATCATCACATTAATTGCCATTAAACTTGTGAAAGAAGAGGCAGCATATGAAAAAACGCAGAGCAAACAAAATACAGAATCTAACAGGGAAAGTTTCTTCACTTTTAGTCCTGAAGATTAACCATTAAAAATCAATGATTCCCAAAGTAAGGGAGTTTCCCTCTAAGTCTCTAGGAATCCACATGGGGATCTATTAGGTTAGAATAGCAGGAAAGAGAAAATAATAGCAGACAGAGAATAAGAAGTAACTGTTTCACTACAACTTAAAAGTGTGCAGTCTTGGGCAAGTCACCTAACCTAAATTTAAAATTGCTCATTTAAAAAAAATGTTTTGTCTAAGTCATAGGGTTGTTGTAAGAACCAAATGAGATAATGTATAAGAAAATATTTGTAAACCATAAAAATACTAAACAAATGTTCAAAGGCCATGTCTTACTCAATTTTATATTCCCAACGCCTAAAGTGCAGAGCAAAGATTATAATCTAAAAGAAAAGACATGGGAGGGGTGGGGTTGGCTGGGTCATGATTAAGAAGATGGTTAAGGATTTAAAAGAGGAAGAAATCAGAATGTCCATCAACTGACAAATAAATACAAAAAAAGTGTGGTATACGCATGCAATGGAATATTATTTGGCAATAAAAAGGAATGAAGGACGGAAACAAGTTGCAACATGAATGGCCCTTGAAAACATTATGCTAAGTGAAAGAAGCCAGACACAAAAGAAATGTTGTTTGATTCCATTTATTTGAAATGTCCAGAAAAGGCAAATCTGGAGATACAGTGAGGGCATTAGTGGTTGTGTAAAGCTGGGGGATTAGGGAAAATGAGGAGTGACTGCTAATGGGTACAGGGTTTCTTTCTGAGACGATGAAAATGTTCTAAAAGTGTGGCGAAGTTGCACAACTTTGAAAATACTAAAAAGTACTGAATTATACACTTTAAATGGGTGGATTGTATGGCATATGTATTATATCTCAATAAAACAGTTTAAAAAAAAAGAAGTTTGAGGAGAGAATTATTAAGGTATAAAACCACTGACTTTAGAACATAAATTTCTATTTTAAATAAATAATAGTGATATTCCAGTAGCTCTGACACATACAAAAAAAAGAGTCCGAGGAAGTATTACGAGAAAATACTATTATCACATCAAACCATAATGCATCTACAAATCCTTATGTGGAAAACAAATATGGTGTCTGGTATCCTTTCTTTCAAAATCTGCCCTAATATTACAAATTACCTCCTCCTGGTTTAGTTCAATAGCTTTTTCATCACCACGTTCATTGTTTCTGAACTTCCAGATTGCATTTGATACTGTCAACAACCCTACCTTCCTAGTAAATCTTCCTACCCTTGGCTTCTGTGGAACTGTTATATTTCCAAGTTCTTTTTACAATGCTTTCTTTAACTATTAACCTGTAATATTACTCAAGTTTCCAAACTTCAAAGCTCTTCCCCCAATATACTATTTCCCTCCCAACACTCTGCTCACATTAACCCTAGTCAGTGCACAATCTATATTTCACCTATGCCTAGTCATTCTACAGCAGAATACCACAGATGCATTTCAATCTTATTCTAGTCAATCCTTGGCTCTCTTCACCAAGGCTGGGAAGCAATAATGTGGCTCAACCAAAATAAATAATCCCCATGCCATTTCTTTGTTGCTCCGGAATGTGGAAAACATTTTTTCCTGCTCAACAGGTCTCTTTTTCTAAAAGTTTTGCTTAGACTAAATCTAAGCATTAGCTGGCATTTCCAGAACCAAATCAGCAAGGAGAGAAGACTATCAGAAAGTAAAGTGAGTGGCAGGGGAAGAATGGCCTAGTATCAAAAAATTGGTTGTGCACAATCTAGTGCTGAACATATCCAAGCTCTTCTTCCTTTACAGTAATACTTTCCTCATTTCCTCACTCTTATCAATGATTCAGCCATCCTCTAGGCTTTAATCTTTTAATGTTTTGGACTCTCACTCAGTCATCACTTATATATTCTGAACACTCTTTTTTAACCAAAATGATGGTTCAATGCATAGGCTCAAAAGCCATCCTGTCTGGGTTCAAGTCCTAGCTCTGCTGCTTACTTTCTGTGAAACTATGGGCAAGTTATTTAACATCTCAGTAGGAGATAAATATATGTAAAGAACTTAGAACAATGCCTGCCATACTATAAGCACTCGATAAATGTTAGCTATTACTTTATTCCCTCAATCACTATCTTAAGTCAAATTCTCATCATCTTATTACTAAAATTCTCAAAAGCATTCTAGCCAGCATTTCCACTCCCAGCACACTCAACTGATACAAACACCTTAGGAAGAATATGCATCATCTTACTCCCCTTTCTTGAAAACTAAACTATCCTTGAAAGAAAGATCCTCTACCAATATTCCCTTGCCAATCCTAAACTCATTTATTATTCACTAGTACAGATTTTCTGGGACACCAAGCTATCTGTTGCACAGTGCTACCTCTTGAGACTTTGCCATTCAGGAACACATCTCTTCCCCTTTGGAAATTTCTGTTTCTCTCTCAAAACTCACTCATACCTCAACTTTGTTTGCATTGTTAATCCAACCAGAGTTTAATGATGCTTGTAATTGTGAATGATGTATGGACTTTTCCCCAACAGAATCTGAAGCTTTCAACCAGACCACATATTTTATTCCTTGTGTCTCTTCATACAGATTACTTCACACATAAGCACAGTACTTTGCAGAAGTGCACAAGTGCTGACTTACTAAAAAAATCTGCCTCAGAAAGTATCAGAACATTCTCTATTTTCCACTGCCCCACCCATACTTAATATAATGAAAGCAGAACAAATAAATTTAAATATTTTGATTATACATAGAAGAAAAGCGAGAGAATATACTAACAATTGTACCAGATAAGAGGAAAAAACGATGCAAAAAATATACTCCAAGAAAATACACAATACAAAAAAAACAACAAATCAATGAAATGTGGTAACATTGGCCATATTGTCAAGGCTATCTCAAACAGTTTAGATTTTTTTATTTCATAAAACTAATGAACCAAAAAGAGCCAAAATAAACTTATCTTGACCCCATCCAAAAGCTGTCTAATTAAGACATGAGAATCGCACAAAAATAAGACTCACTTCAAATCTAAAAAGATACATCCTCAGGTTTGTCTAAGAAACTAAAAAATCCAAGCATGTCTCTATTTGCCACTCGAACAGAAAAAGGGAGGGGAGTTACTGCTTTTCCGTAAGTATTTGCTAAGGTCTAGGAGGATTAAAAGGTTTCTCTCACTACTACTGTGGCCTGTTCCCTGTTAATAAAGCAATCTGTAGTCACAAAAAAGCAAAACACAGGAAAATGGAAACCTAAACCTGGAAGACATACTAAGAAAAGAAACAAACTATTCAAAGCACATGTTTGAAAAACCAGTTTCAAAAAAAACCAGAGTGTGCAATGGCACTCAACAGGGAGGGAAAATGAATACAAGAAGTTCCAAGACAGAAGTGACTAAGTAAATCTATCTAACAATGTCTTGCAAGTAAAGAGGTACACATGTAACCTTAAGACCTGCACGCTTGTTTCAATGGAAAACGAAAGAGAAGGAAAACATAAAAACTAATAAATGTCAGGGAAAGACAAGAAATAGATGCCCATCAGTCTCTAATTCCCAGACCAGCCCAACTCAGTTCATTCAGTGATCCAAGGAGAGACAACACAGACTTGGATTACACAACACAAGATAGAAAAACCTTTACCAGCCACACACACAAAAAAAATAGAGAAATGAAAAATGAAAACTGTACACCTCCGTGATGTACCAGTAGCAAGCGCCAATTCTAGAGGTGCTGGGGAATACGAACATCTAAAGATGTCAATTTCACAGAGTACAACTCTTGCTTCTTACATCTAACCAACAGCTGGCCTCGGCAAAGCAAAGTGACCCTAACACCTTCCAAGCCGCCCGGAGGAAATAACAGTGGAAAAACTGCCCCGTTAACCTCCCTCATCACCAGCTGCAAAAAATGGAGGGGGGGGGGGGCTACCACGTGGGCAGGATGCAACACACACAGGACAGCAACACGTCCGCATGGAACGGCTGCCTTTGCCCTAAAGCCTGCAAAGGACACCGCGACAGGATGGGCGGGAACGCAGGCCCCTTGCACGGGCCTCCTCACCCAAAGGGCACCCCGGAGGCGCGAGGTACTCCCTGCCTAGCCAGCCGAAAAGCGCCTCTGGCTTCAAGAGAAGCCGCATCCTGCCGGGATCCCGGACTAGCCCAGGCCAAGGGGCAAGTCACGGAGCGAAGGTGACGGTCGCTGTCCTCGGACTTGGCGCCCCCGGGAACCACGTCTGTCTCCCCCGGGCCCCGCCTGGGGGGAGGGGCGGTAGGCTCGGAGCCGCCGCTTCCCGGCTGAGGGGCAGCAGCAGCTGAGAAGAGTCGCGGGGGGAGGGAGCGACTCAGCCCTTACCGCCCGCCAGCCCCCAGCCCGGGTCCCCTCCCCCGCCCGCCGCCGGCCCCAAGGCTGCGAGAAGAGAGAGGCGTCTGGCGGGGAGCAGCCCCTTCCTCCGTCCCGGGAGATGCCCCAGCCCCGCCTCCTCGCTCGCCGCCCCAGCCCGACCGCCCCGGCGGCGGGCGCTCACCTCAGGCTGCGCAGGCCGGGACGGCCCGGCCGAGCCCCCGGCCGCTACGTGCGTCTCCGCCCCCCACGGAAAAGGTCCCAACAGCGCCCGGTACACGAGAGGCCGAGGAACCAAGCAGCGCCGAGAGCGGCAGCACCAGCAGGAGCAGCCAACATCCGGGGCCGCGCACCCGGAACTACTTCCCGTCCCGTCCCTGCCCCCGCCCCCGCCTCCGCCTCTGCCTCCGCCCCCGGCGACGTCGCTGCGCCACCGGCCTAGCGTCGGCGGCGTCACGGCTCTTCGCGGTCACTGTCGCTGCGCAGAGACGCACCCGGAATCCCTCCGCTGGGACAAGTAGTGCCCTGGGACTCGGGGTTTGCACCTCGGGCGTGGCTTGTGTCCTGGAGTGGCCGGAAGCTTCGGGCCACTTGGGGTCCTTGAGCCTCAGAGTGGCGACTGGGAAGTAGGGGTGACGGAGGTGCCTCCGTCGTTGAAGGGCGGCAAGGATCTGTGTCCGTGGACCCTGCCCACGTATTACCGCGGCCGGGTGCTTCAGAGAATGGGTCCCAAAGACCTTGCGACCCCCTGGCCCTGAACTCCTCGTAGTGAGAGCCACCCTAGCCTCTTTTCTGACTTGCATATCGCGGATTCCACAAGCCCCAACAAAGGCGCCTAGGACCTTCAGGACATCTTTCCCTTCGGAACGTCACAGTCCCAGGTTCTAGACCCATCTCTGCCAAGGTCTTTGCTTAGGTTCCTTCTCCTTAAAACACAGGCGTTGGAATTCTAAAGCCCGTTCTGATTCTCAAGTTAACTGCCCAGGTTATGGTCCTGCCATCCACAGGTGCAGTTCAGTCTATTTTTGAATTTTGGAATTTAATTCTAAATCAATCTTCACTGATTCTCTTCCTCTAAACTATTAGCACTGACAAACCTGCCTTGTAATTTTACACCTCATTACGTTCCAACGTTTTCTTTGCTGTTGCTTCATTTGCATTAGTCACATATTTCCCTACAACATCAAGCACGGCTTTGAACACACAGTAGACGTGCAAAAACTTTTGTTAGATTAATACTTGATTGGTTGGATGGGAGGAAACAGAGGCCTGAGTGAATTGGCCCTGGGAACCTCAATGGTTATGTCAGATAAAGACCTTGGTTAGAAAAAAGAGCTGAGAATCCAATTCCTTCACCAAAGGGACAGCATCTGACATATGCCAAGTATTAGTGGGTGGGCACTTGGGATTCAAAGTATTTATATATATCTTTTCTATATAAGACTCTAGCAAGATCCTGAAGATAAGATCCATTCACTCATTCACCCAATAAATATTTTCAGACAGAAGATGGGGGAAGGGGGGAATCCTTTCCCTTTTGGAACTTGCATTTTAGTATGGGGAGAAAGGCAATAAATATAAGAAAATTGTTTAGTATGTGCCAAGCTGTTTTTGAGAATTATGACTGAAACATGAACTTCAATCAGAGGAATGATATGATCTAATTCATACTTTTAAAGATCATTCCATCGGCTGTGCTAAGAGTAGAGGGTGGGAGCACAATGGTGGGGGCCAGAGACTGCATTATCCAGGTTCAGGATGTTGGTTTGGACCAGGAATGGTAGCAGTGAGTAGGATCAATAAGATATAGTCTTTGTACTTTAAGAACTCACAGTACAGTGAGAAACAGTAGATAAATTATTACAACACAGTATTATAAGGGAAATAGTATCCTGAAGAGGAGGCCACCTTTGACAGCCCTCCTGAGAGAGGGAAGAAGTTACCAGAGCTCCAAGTTGTCAAGGGATATGGAAGTTCCAGGTTTTTGGTTGGGTCATTAGATAAATCCTTGATAACATGGCTAACACTCATCTCCTTGCCAGCCCTTCAGATTTCAAAGCCCATAATAATCTGAATGGGGCTATAGACTGAAGAATACTAAAGAACAGTCTGGGTGATGCTGGATTGTGAGTGTGAGTGTGGTTGGAGGGGTGGGTTGGTCTGTCCATAGAGCTTGAGAAAGGGCTTGAGGAAGGAACTCTATCTCTGGGGAGGTAGAGGACTGTGGTTGAGAATACAATTGTGGGAGTGCTATGGCAGGGGAGGGTCACTGGCACAGGGTGTTGCAGGGGACGGGGAATGTGTGGGAAAGGGTACACCTGGGGCATGCCTCTATGGAATATGAATATGTGGTCATAGGATGTTATCTCGTAGAATCCCATTCAATAACCAACAAAATTTTAAATTCCCATCCTGGGAAGTCCTGCTACTTTCTCTAAAAGAATGTCAAGAATCTCTACAGTACATGGGCAGTGCCTAATAAAAGAAAATAGACCAATACGCAAGCCCTCAACATTAATGCTTGTACTTATGAACCTTATTCTTGTAAAATAAAACTTAGCCTAATCATATCTATTGCCTAAGAGTTACCTCCTTAAAACCTCCCTGTTATTCAAATGTGGCCTCTCTCTAAGCCAAACTCAGCAAATAAACTCCCTACCTTCCCCCCCACATTGGACATGACTCCTGGGGATGAGCCTCCCTGGCACTGAGGGATTATTACCAAGTGCCAACCAGCAATCCATTTGGGAAAAAACCTTGACCAAAAGGGGCAAAATTGAATACAAAGGAGTTTTTATGGTTAAGAGATTTGAAAGTGAGTCAGGAGGTCATTCCAGAGTTACAATCGTGCATGTCTCAGGTGGCTCTAATTAACTGCCATAGTAAACAAAGCCTCAAACAGGGGTGCTCCTGAGGGCTTGAGAGACATGTAGACACTATAGGCAGGGCAGACAATCTCAGGAATTCAGCATCCCGAATATATATTACTTTGGAATATATGCTGCCCAATGTAACAGAGTTAGACTAATTTATAATTCCCTACACGTGGTTCTTATGCCCCTTTTATTTGAACCTATAATTAATATTATGCTTGTTGTAGCAGTTTGATATAGCTATGAATTCCAAAAATAAATATTGGATTATGTTTGTAATCTGGTCTGTACCTGGGCATGATTAAGTTATGATTAGGGCTTTGACTGGGCCACATCATTAGGGTGTTGAGTCCACACCCCTTGGTGGGTGGGGACTCACAGATAAAAGGCATGGCAAAGGACAGAGTTGAAGATTTTTAATGCTGGAGGTTTTTGATATTGGAATTTTAATGTTGGAGTTTGATGCTGAAGCCTTAAGCTGGAGCCAGGAGAACACAGAGGAACAGAGACAGCTCCTTAGACATTGCAGAAAACCCAGGGAGAGAGAGAGAGAGCCATTTGCCTAATAGTCTACAGATGACCTTGTGGAGAGAGGCAAAGTCTAGAGAGCCTCATAGTCCACAGCTGACCTTGTGGAAAAAACAGAGGACCTGAACCCAGAGAGAAGCAAGACCCTGGAAGGGAGGAAGCCAGGAAGCCTGAACCTTTGCAGACAAGAGCAGCCATCTTGCTCCAACACGTGAAAATAGACTTTGGTGAGGGAAGTAAACTATGCTTTATGGCCTGATATCTGTAAGCGCGTACCCCAAATAAATACCCTTTCTAAAAACCAACCGGGAAAGCGGCTGTGGCTCAGTCAGTTGGGCTCCCATCTACCATATGAGAGGCCCTGTGTTCACATCCCGGGGCCTCCTTGTGAAGGCAGGCTCGCCTGCAAGCCAAGGAGTGCCACTGGCCTGCAAGCGCTGCAGAGAGCTGACTCAGCAAGGTGTCACAACAAAAAGGGAGACAAGTAAAAAACACAGAAGAGCATACAGTGAATGAACACAGAGAACAGACAACAAGCAAGCCACAAGGGGGGCAGGAAATAAATAAAAATAAATACAGACACACAGAAGAACTCACAGTGAATGGACACAGAAGAACAGACAGCAAGCAAGCCGTGGCGGGGTGGGGGGGGAGATAAAAAAAAAAAAAAACAACAACCAGTTTCTGGTATTTTGCATCAGCACCCCTTTGGCTGACTAATACACTCCTTAAATATGTATCCCAGAGACTTATATCTATGATCTGTTCATATGCCAGCTGAGTCCTGGATCTCAGCAGAGTTGCAACACCTACTCTCCAGTTCATTGGACTTGCTGAAGACAACTAACTGAAGGATGATGATGGACAACACCCAGCCCAAAAAACAGAGTATCTACAACTGCAAGCAAGACAGTTCCATCCATTGGCCCTTTGGTATCTAAGCCCCCACTCAATCAGAAACAGAATGGGCATTACCATTCCAAAATCCTCAAGATTTTTGGAATGAGCAAATGTAAGGGAGCAATGCAATCATGGACCAAAGTAGACTTTTTATTGTAGTAATGGAGAAACTTGTAACATTGATATAAAGATAGTAACCACTATCAGAGGTTCTGAGGAGAGGGGGAGAGAAGAATAGCTGGAATATAGGGCATTTTAGGACATTGGAATTGATCTGTATGATATTGTAGTAACAGATACAGGCCATTATACATTTTGTCAAAACCTATAAAGTTGTATAGTGCAAGTATAAACCATAATGTAAATGATAGACAGTGATTAGTATCAATGCTTCAATATTTGTTCATCGGTTGTAACAAATGTACCACACTAATGTAAGATGTTATTAATAGGGGAAAATGTGAGAAAGGGTGGGGTATATGGGAACCCCCTATATTTTCAATATAACTTTTCTGTAATCCAAAACTTCTTAAAAAGAAATTTTTTAAAAAGTATGGTAGGTAAATTCCATCTCAGTTTTTAAAAAAAGGAACAAACTGGGTCAAGAATTCAAGGAAATGGGAAAAACTGAAATTATTTTTATTTGTCAGAGGAAGAAACTCAGGTCTATAGCTACCAGGTTTTAACCTGAGACTAGAATCAAGAGCATCCAAGTCCCAGCTGAGGGATCTCTCTGAGCCAGTTGAGCTGGGTCAACAGATAGTGGATAAAAGAGTAGAAAGACCCATGTATGAATTTAGCTCTCTAGAGATTTTTGGTTCCCATTCAATACCACATCTCACAAGTCTTGAGCACCTCCTCACCCCTGACCTGCCTGGGATTTTAAGGTGCTTCCCTAAAGTTCCTGTTCCAGGAGAGTGGGGCATAGGGCTGGTGAGCCAGAGGATGTTCAAATACAGTGTGATCAAAGGAAGTCTCCTCTCTTTCAGCTAGTTAGGAGTGTTTTTGGAATGCCTGAATGAAATGAATGAAGTTAGTGAGAAAAAGCAGCCAAAGTTGGCAGCCCAAAGGAGAATAAAGCTCTGATTGCGAACTTGGTAGTCAAGAAACATTTGTTTGATTTCAAGCTGTGAAATTATTGACAGACTGTGTGCTTAATGAGCTGAATAAGAATAATCAAGAAACCCCAATGCTAAGGGGGTAAGGAAGTTGCTATCTAGTGAGTATTTCTTGTGTGATAAGCAACATTAATAGGTCCTTTGCATATTTTTCATCCAATTTTTATAATAAAACCACCACATGGTCATCCCCATTTTAAGAGGAAACAGAGCCTCAGTAGCTGGAAAGTGGTAGAGTAAGGATTTGAACCCAGAACTATCTGAGCTCCCTTCAAAGACCTGAGCCCCCTTCAAAGACCTCAGAACCAGCATGGGTTGTTTATACTGATACGAGTATTGAAACCTACAGGGGCTAGCCACTACAAAGGGGGTGCATTTATATTCAAGAATCACTTCTTCAAATCTTATTAGAGAAGGATCACCACACTGAGGCTGAAACCTACAGGGGCAAAGTCCCAAAGAATTCTCTTCATTTTTTAAATAGGCACAAACATAATCAAAACAGTCTTTACCATATAAAGGGTATGAAGTTGAAAATATGTTTATTTTGTAATAAATAAGAGGTAAAGATATCCTGAGTAGACTACATTATAGTTCCCAAATATTTACTGTACCTCTCGAGGGGTTGGATTGTATTTCCCTATCCCAGTGACAGCAGGCTTGGTGATGTGACTTGAACTAGCTGATGAAATGTAAGTGGCACTATGAGCTATCTCCAGGGGAAGCTTCAAGAGTCTGTGTTCTTCATCACGCTTTCCTTTCCTGCTACCTGATAACTACTATAGCAATGGTCAGGCTAGAGACTATTACAGAGTCTTCACATTGTCCCAGAATGAAGACAATCAGCATCAAAGCCACAGCTGACTTTGAAAAGGATACACAGCATAATTTAGAAAAACAACCTTTGCTGATTGGGCCACTGAGTTTTGGGGGTTGTTCCCATAGCAAAACAAAGGCTATTTTGATTGATACAGAACCTTTCTACATATTTTTCTTTGGTGATTCAAATTTCTGGTGTTATTCCTGAGTAAAAGAGATGGCTTGGGTAGTTTGAGATGATATAGAAAATGGGGTATTGGTGTAATCTAGCAAAAGGCTTTGAAATACAGGATTTGAAACTCAGTCCTGGTCTGTGGGCTCAGACAAGACTTTATAAGTGCCATGAACCATGTCACCCCCTGGGGACTAGGGACATTACGAAGAATGTAAAATACAATCCCAATTCTTGGGGCAAGGACCATTTTCGTTCATTTCTACACCTAGTACCCAGCATTGTGCACAGCCCCACTAGGCACTCAATAAATTTTTGTCAAACTAATGATATGGAATGACCTAGAAAGGTAACTCAAGTCTCCTAATTTTTCACAAAGTCTTTTCCTATCTGATGTGTTATCTATCCAAGTGGGTTAAGGGACATGGGGAGTGGGGCGAAGGGGCAGGGATAGAGTAATAGGTAATATTATTAGCTAGCTTTTATATAATACTTTACAATTTATGTGCACTTCATTTATTTGGAAAATCAGAAGCCACAGGGCATGGAGTACAGTAGGCATTCAATAAAGGTACACAAACCTCCCAGAGGGAATTACAAAGAATGAAAAACCTTGAAGAGCCCAGAGAACTTGGCAATGAGAAATCTAGATTTAAGTATTCTGTAGGTCAAGTTTTAATGGGTCCAGATTATGAGAAAATAATGCAGGCATAGGTTAAAATCTGGCAAACACAAGTGCAGGACTCTAAAACTAAACACTTGCCAGGGAGCACCAAAGAGTACAGGGCAATAATTGAAAAACATTCCAGGGAATACCTCGAAGCAACTATTTAAGAGAGTCCTTAGAATAAGGGTGGCCCAAATCTGTTAATCAGTCCAAAACCAACAAGAGGTCCAATTTTTCCCTATTAATATTCACTTAAAAGTTAAGATATTGCAAATATCACATGCATCTACTTCTGAAGTATAACAGTATTGGGCATATTTTGAATATTTGAAGAGCTAAAGCAAAACAAAAAAATAAAGAGTTATCCAGAGAATTAAGGTTAACCGTAAGAGTCAAACTGAATAATGTGTGCAAAAAGATTCCTTATTTGTTTGGCTAGGAGATTACATGGAGTTTCTTTTGGTAAAAAGTAACAGAATTCCATGCAACTGAAGTATTAATACTTAAGACGAACTGACATGAAGTCTGGGATTTTCTTTTAAATCCTTCCCCAAAAATGTGTGGGAGATCAATGAAATAAGATTGGCAAAATGTTGACATCTATGAAGTTCAGAGGAGGAATAAGAGCTTCTGTCCAGAACAGGGAGTTGATAAAGAAAGTAATATACCCATTATGATACTAAAATTTGGAGATTATCATCCCCATTTTACAGGCAAAGAAAACCAAGTCCTAATAGTGTGAATGGCAATGTAAACACTTGAACCGCAATCCTATGATTTCAAAATCCTTGCTTTAGCTAACACATCACACTGAATCTCTAAATACGTTTTTCTCATATTCTGACATTTTGGTGGACATGGAGAATAATTTTTCCGTAGAATAGAAATTTAGTTGTAATTTCTATATCTTTCACCTTTCCTTGTTCCTTTTTTTTTCTTCTCTCCCCTTCTCCCCCCCACCCCCGGTTGTCTGCTCTCTGTGTCCAATCACTGTGTGTTCTTCTGTGACCACTTCTATCCTTATCAGCAGCACCGGGAATCTGTGTCTTTTTTTTGTTGCATCATCTTGTTGTGTCAGCTCTCCATGTGTGCAGCGCCATTCTTGGGCAGGCTGCACTTTCTTTCGTGCTGGGCGGCTCTCCTTACGGGTGCACTCCTTGCGCGTGGGGCTCCCCTACACGGGAACACTCCTGCGTGGCACTGCACTCCTTGCGCTCATCAGCACTGTGCATGGGCCAGCTCCACACAGGTCAAGGAGGCCCGGGTTTCAACCTCGGACCTCCCATGTGGTAGGCAGACGCCCTATCCACTGGGCCAAGTCCACTTCCCCTTAGTGGTTCTTAATTCCAACTTTTAGCAGCTACTTTGAATACTTCTTGACTCATGAAGTTGTTTTCATTTTATTTAATCTGAATCCGTGATCCATCATGATGAGCTCAACTTTGCTGGGCTGAGGTAAGCAGGAAGATGATCCCAAGTATAAAGACCTGGCCACATTACTTATGGTGGAACATATTTGAAGAGCCCTTCCAGCACCTGAGCTCTCTGAGGATTGGGGAGAGAAGTCAGCTGACATCTATGTGGCAACTGCAACACAGTTCAACAACTTCCTCTACTCATTCCTATTTACTTCATTCCCCAACTTGAGATGATCACAAAACTCAAAAATAAAAATGCTTCCTGTTCACATGATTCCCTCTGGGAATGTTTTTCAAGGAATCTAACCAAATTACCTTAAGTATAATTTGAAATAGAAAAATGTCATTTATGTATACAATGTACATATACACCTTACTATTAAGACTAACCTAGGGGAAATATAGATTAATTTATTCAATAAACCAGCACAATCCATTTGTTCAACACTGTATAAAAGAATATTGTCTATTTCCTTACATCTATGTTTCTTTATTGAGCATACAATCTTGGATAGATGCACCACTTAATATGTCTTAAAATGATGACCCTTAATCTTTTTAAAAAATTTTATTATAAAAACCTTTAAACTGATATGCTAATATGTAATATAATGAACCCCAAAATACCTATAACTCAGTAATTAAGTACTGGTCAATCTTGTTTCAGCTATACCCCCACCTTCACCCACACACTCTCTCTTCTCTGTTATTTTTGAAGCTAATTCCAGATATTATACTTCTTCATAAATATTTTTAGAATACATCTCTAAAAAATAAGGACTCTTATTTTAATAAAACATGGATGTGATACCATTATCATATCTAAAATATTAATAAATGAGTTCTGAAGTCAATGATATTAAGATATATATTTGATACATTCTGTCAGTCAGTGTTTAAACTTCCAATCACCCTATGGTAATTTTTTTTTTACATTTTGTTTGAATCAAGTCTCAAATAAGTCCCAGTCACTGAAATTGGATATGTCCCTTAAATCATTTCTAATTTATCAGTTCCTTCTCTATTCTTTTTTGCTGCAATGTGTTTGTTGAAAAACTACACCTTTTTTTTCTGTAGAATTTCCCAGTATAGATTTTATTGATTTCTCCTACTGTGGTGGTGTTTAACATGTGCTTCTGTCCTCTGCATTCCCTGTAAATCTGGAGTTGGATCTAGAAGCTAAATCACATTAATCTCTGATTTTTTGGCACAACTATTTTATAGGTAGTGTGTTTATTCCATCAAAGGCATGAAGTATCTGGTTATATTTCCTCCCACTATTCTTAATTAAATAATTAAAATTTTCCTCCCAAGAAGTTATAATCAGCCTGTGGTAGATTGAATTATGTACCCCAATGAAAGACATGATCTTAATCTTAACCCATGTTCCTGTGGGTGTGAATTTGTAAATAGGACCCTTTGAAGATGTTGTTATTAGTTGAGTTCTGGCCAACTGAACTGGGATGGGTCTTAACCCATATTACTGGAGATCTTGTAAAAAGAAGAAACTAGAGGCCAGAATCAGAGAAAAAGAAGCTGGAAGTCAGCAGAAGCTGAAACAGCAGACACAAGAAGAGAGAGATTCCCATGAGACAGGAAGCAGAGCTGCAAGTCAAGGAATCCCAAGCCAGATCCAGAATGCCACAGGCTTCCTGGAGATTGCATAGCCTTGCCAATGCCCTGATTCTGGACTTCTAGCCTCCAAAACCATGAGGTAATAATTGTTTGTTGTTTGAGTCAACCCATTTTGTGGTATTTGTTATATAGTCTAGCAAACTAAGATGCTACATAATTTGGATTGCAGCTGATCCACCCTAGGACAACTGATCATTTAGGAGCCTGCTGATTAAATCCAGCCCTACTGCTATCATCCTATCATCTGTCATCATTAACTTTCTGTTCATCAGGCATTACTAAGTGCTAATCATGGAGTCCAGCAGGGGGCCAGACACCATGTTATTATAATTAAGACCATTTATTGAGCTTCTACTATTAGCCATCTACTTTATTTAGGTTATCTCTAATCATCACAACAGATAGAGAGAAAAACAGAAGAGGTTTTCTTTTCCTCCTTTTAAAGAAGAAGAAAACTAAATCACAACAAGATAAAATGACTTTTCCAAGGTCACACAATTGGCAAATGACAGAAGCAAAGGTGGAATATAAACAGAGATCTGTATGGCTCTGAAAAATCTGCTTTTTTCCACTAACACCCAGTCTTTTAAAAACACATTTGAATTGTAAGAATGATCCCTGCCTTCAATGGGATTACATCTGTTTAGGAGGAAAAGAAAAAATACTGAAAAATTAAAGGTTATCAGATAAGGAAACACTGAAAAGAACACAAACAATGAAAACGTGTGTGCTTCGCAAGTAGTGACTGCTATAAATGAACAGGAAAGAGGAGGGGGATGTCATTGCTGACTAAGTTCCTGGGGCAGGCTTCATCAAGCAATGCAGAAATTATTGCAAATATAAAAGCTTTACCAATGAGAAAAAGGTCCTTTGCACAAGCATCTTCGCCCTTGGGATCCATGTCACACTGACACAAAGATTTTGTCACCATGGCAACTGGTCATTGGACCAATGAAACAATCAGTTGTCATAGTAACATGATCTCCATCTTACTCCCACCAGGCACCTGTTCCAAATCATTGCATCCTCCAACCTCATACCACCTCAGTGCTCCTTTAATTCTTCTCCTAGTTACCCCATTTTCCCCAGCTACGTAAGCCAGGACCCCTAAATTTGTGGTTAGATGGATATATGAGACTGTTAAAGCCAGAGCAAATGAAAGTGACTTGATAGTGTAGAGCTCCACTACAGGCAGGGGGGAAACCCCTAAACTGTAGGAGTGAAATGAATCGGAGCATTAAAGAAAGAAAGCATCTGATGCTTCCCCCCACCCCCTACATTTCCCTAGTAAAATTCTTTTGGATTTTGAGCCATTGCTCTATCCTCATTCTTGTCCTACATCTCTCTGTTCTTTCACTGGCTCCTTTTCCTCCTCCTGTCTCCTAAATGTGGGTATCTCCCAAGGCTCTGCCTTTTGTGTCTGTTCTTTCTCTAAACTGCTCTGCCTGATAAAGTAGCCATTAGTCACACATGATGGCTATTAAGCATTTGAAATGTGGCTAGTCTGAACTGAGATGTAGTTTAAGTATGAATGCACAATGCATACACTGGATTTCAAAGCCTTATTATTAAAAAAGAATATAAAATAGCTGATTAATAATTTTATATTATTACATAGTAAAAATGGTAATTATTCGAACATGTTGAATATAATCAAATGTATTATTAAAATTGAATTAAAATTTTTTAACATTCTTACTGTGGCTCCTGAAAATTTTAAATTGTATGTGTGGCTCACATCCACAGCACGCATTGTATTTCTATTGGACAGCACTGCTCTAAACTTTCCCCCTAAAGTAATCTCACCTACTTCCTAGGTGTCGAATATCCCTTCCATGAAATGATTTCAAGATCTCAAATCCCAAACTCTCTTCTGAGATTCACACACACATTTCCAATGACATGCTGGCTCTTTTGCCTCCAGCTTCCAGCTCCTTAGCTCAACATGAACAACATGAGCGAAGCTATGACACTTCCTTGCTTTTTTCAACTTTTAGAGTCTGCCCATATTCTTTGGTACATGGCCCTCTTCCAAATTCAAAGCCAGCAAGTCTTTCTCATACTGCATCATGCTGACACATACTATCCTGCCTCTTTCACTTACTTATAGGGATCCTGTAAGTGATTACATTGGGCCCATCTGGATAAACCAGGATAATGTCCCCATCCCAAGGTCATCTTATTAGCAAGCTTAATTCCATCTTTCATCTTACTTCTTCCTTGCTATGAAACATAACATCTTCACAGATTCCAGGGATTAGGATCTTTGAGGGTAATTTTTCTGTCTACTGTACCTTTGGTTACCTCTCCTTTCAGTAGCACAGGCTCAAAGACTGCAGTTATGTTTGATTCCTTTTTCTTTATCTCTTCATTCAATCTGGTAACAGATTAGATCACTCAATTTTTTAAAAAACAAATTTATAAAAAAACACAAGGGGAGCAGACGTGGCTCAAGCATTTGAGCACCTGCTTCCCACTGGGAGGTCCTGGGTTCGATTCCTAGTGCCTCCTAAAGAAAACAAACAAACAATGAACAAAACAATGAGAAAAAAAATCCAAAAAATAAAACCAAAAAACAATGAGCAAACAATGAACAAACAAGGAAGCAGATGTGGCTCAAGTGATAGACTGGCCACCTACCATATAGGAGGTCCAGGGTTCAAATCCAGGGCCTCTTGGCCCATGTGGTGAACTGGCCCACACACAGTGCTGCCGCATGCAAGAAGTGCCATGCCACGCAGGGGTGTCCCCTGTGTAGGGGAGCCCCATGAGTAAGAAGTGCGCCCCGCAAGGAGAGCCGCCCCATGCAAAAAAAAAAGTGCAGCCTGCCCAGGAGTGGCACCGCACACGTGAAGAGCTAATGCAGCAAGATGATTCAAGAAAAAGAGACACAGATTCCCTGTGCCGCAGAGAATGCAAGTGGACACAGAAGAACACACAGCGAATGGACACAAGAGAGCAGACAATGGCGGGGGAGGAGGAAGAGGAGAGAAATAAATGAAAATAAAGCTTTAAAAAAAACAACAATGAACAAACAGACAAGGGAGTAAACTCAAGGGAGCTGATGCGGCTCAGTGGTTGAGTGCTGGCCTCCCACATATGGGGTCCTAGGTTCAATCCCCAGTTCTGGTACCTCAAAAAAAAAAACAAAAAACACAGAAAGGCAGTTCAATAAGTTATGGAAACGTTACTTCTACAAAGTTTTTTCAGATACATTCATCTAATTCCAAGTGCTAACTCAGTTGTTCCTTTAGTTTTCAGAAAGATACACAGATGAACACTGATTAGTTAAAATATATAGTCAAGGTCTCCTTAATAATGAAAAAAAGAGAAAAAAAATGCTGAATTGTATTCATATTTCACAAAACCAAACCCCATATTCTTTTAGCTCAATTAATTTATGTAAAAAGGGTGACTCATAATTTTAATTTTGTAACTTTCCTTACCCTTGGTACATTGTCCATGCCATCAACAATTTTCTAAACTCTTTATAAACCATCATCCACTAGGTGCTTTATAATGCCTTTGTAATTTCTTGATTGAATATTTCATTTTCATTTTAATGTGTCCATTAATCAACAGTATATATTAAAGTTGTTTAGTTTTTTCTTTTTTATCTTTTTTTAAAAGATACATAAATCACACAAAATGTTACATTAAGAAATATAAGAGATTCCCTTCTGCCCCACTCCCCACTCCTCCCACATTAACAACTTCTTTCATTAGTGTGGTACATTCATTGCATTTGATGAGTACACATTGGAGCATTGCTACACAGCATGGATTATAGTTTATGTTGTAGTTTATACTCTCTCCCAGTCCATTCAGTGGGTTATGGCAGGATATATAATGACCTGCATCTGTCCCTGCAGTATCATTCAGGACAACTCCAAGTCCTGAAAATGCCCCCATATCACATCTCTTTTTCCCTCTCCCTGCCTTTAGGAACTCCCACGGACACTGTGTCCACATCAATGATATAATTACTTCCATTGCTACAGTCCCAATATTCTAGAGTGGACCGGTCAGTCCACTCTAATCCATATTTTATTCCTCCATCCTGAGGACCCTGGGATGGCGATGTCCACTCCACCTCTAAATCGAGAGGGGGCTTAGATCCCATATGGCTGATGGATGGGATTCTCCTGCTTGCAGCTGTTGACTCTCTCGGTTCCCTGGTGTGGTGGTTGACCATCTTCACCTCCCTCTTAGCTGACCTGGGTAAGTCCAATGAACTGGAGAGTAGGCGTTGCAACTCTGCTAAGGCTCAGGCCCCAGCTGGCACATAGACAGTCCAGAGATTCAAGTCTCCTGGGCATACACCAACCTCAGCACCAACCACAGGTTCAGTAAAAGTGTCTGAAGAGGCATGCATAGAGAGGTCACATCTGAGCCCCCATGTTCTATTTTTGCCTTTAGAATTAATATAGTACCAACTTTGCTTTTGCTACAAAAACATTACAATGTTGTTAACTATAGTCCATAAATTACATTAATTATGTTTTCCCATGTTTCACCACATTCTTAACACCCTGTAGTAGAACATTCCTGTATTTATAAGTATTATTAACTACAATCCTTATCTACTTCCAAAATTATTGTTATACAATGATTATCCTCCGTTATCCTCCAGCTGTCTTCCAACTAACATTAATCTTCTAAGACTATTTATTTCAGTTACAATCACATCCACAAATCAAGTGTTTGTTACCTTCACAATAATGCATTACCATCAAGTCCAAGCATTACCACATATTTGCATTTGAACTTATTAAACAGCATCTTCTTCTCCCCCTTCTCACCCCACATTCCATCTCCCACCAACCCACACTTCTCTCAGTCTTTTTTTTAAAGATTTATTTAATTTATTTCTCTCCCCATTCCCCCTCTCCCCCATTGTCTGTTCTGTCCATTCACTGTGTGTTCTTCTGTGTCCTCTTGCATTCTTGGTGGCACCAGGAATCTATCTCTTTTTTGTTGCATCGTCTTGCTGCATTAGCTCTCCGTGTGTGCGGCACCACTCCTGGGCGGGCTGTGCTTTTTTGCGCAGGGTGGCTCAATGCAGGGCGCAGTCCTTGTGCTTGGGGCTGCCCTACAGAGGGGACACCCCTGTATGGCAGGGTACTTCTTATGCGTGGCAGCACTGTGCATGACCCAGCTCACCACATGGGTCAGGAGGCCCTGGGTTTGAACCCTGGACCTCCCATGTGGTAGATGGACGCTCTATCAGTTGAGCCATGTCAGTTCCCTCTCAGTCTATCTTGAATCCAATTTTTCCTTTTCATTCCTACTACTTCCAATTCTAGCTTGTGTCCTTATTATCCCTATTGCATCAGTGAAATAAGATCCAAATAAGGGTTTGTAAAATGAAAGACATGTTTTATTAACTGTAAGTAAGCAGAAAAGCTATGATGTAGGAAAAATAGTTCCTAGATAGGAGATCAGGGTAGAGTCATAAAAAAGAATAAAGTCGCTTTCTGCTTGTATCTCCCTGAGTATCCTTGTTAAAAAAAAAAAAAAGCCACAGAACATGTATTTATATATACACATAAAAAGGTATGAAAGGATATACATTAAACTACTATATGGGAATAAGGTTAAGGGGTTTTTAATCTTTTTATTTTAATAATAAGCATGCATTATCTCTAATTTTTACAAAGAGTGCTAATTGGGGCTCTTCACTCATAAATGATAGAAACTCGACTGGCTTTATGCACAAGGAATTAATTGCATGAATACTTTAGTAGCATAATTGAAAGAATCTGAGTAACTCTAGAAAGGATCCTCAGAAATTCAATGACACCAGAATTTCTCTTTCATTGCATCAGAATTCCATCCATATGTCGGGGACATGGATACTAGCAGTTTTGAGGTCACACTCTTACAACACATAACCTAAAAGGAATGTGAGAATTTTCCCACTAGCTTTAGTAGGAAAATATCCCAGAGGAAGACTCTAATTCAGGGGTTGGCAAATTTTTCTGTAAAAGGCCAGATAGTCAATATGCTAGGCTTTGCAGGCAATACAACCACTCTTTTTTTTTTTAAACTGTTTTTTAATTAGAGAAGTCGTAGGAAAAGTCATGCATAAAATACATAGTTCCCATTTACCACCCTACTATTAACACCTTGCTAGACATTTGTCACAATTCATGAAAGAACATTTTTATAATTGCACTATTAACTACAGTCCATCAATCACAATATTCTTCACTGTTTGTTTTGTTTAGTCTTATGTTGCTGGTTCTTTAAAATTTTTATTTTAGTTATATATATGTATAAAACCTAAAATTTCCCCTTTAAACCACATTGACATATATAATTCAGTGCTGTTAATCACATTCACAATGTTGTGCCGCCATCACCACCATTCATTACCAAAACATTACAACCAACTAAATAGAAACTCTGTACAGTTTACGTTTTTAACTCCTTATACCCTACCCCTACTCTGCCCCTAGGAACCTATATTCTGACTCTATGAGTTTGCTTATTCTAATTATTTCATATCAGTGAGGTCATACAATATTTGTCCTTTTGTGTCTGGCTTCTCTCTCTCACATGTTGTCTTCAGGCTTCATCCTTGTTAATACAACCACTTTTAAAACTACTCAGCTCTACCACTGCAGTGCAAAGGCAGCCATAGACAATATATAAATGAATGGGAATGGCAGTGTTCCAATATAACTTTATAAAATCAGGCAAATGGCTATACCCAACCTGTGGGCCAAAGTTTACCATCTCTAATTGTTCTACTTTGGTTCATTTTTCCCGTGCCTTTTTGCCAGAGAAGTAGAGTCTGTTACCACAAGAGCTGGGAGAACACTGTGCTGGGAAGACAAATCATTAGCTTTCACAAAAAGAAGAAAATTTTGCTGTAACTTTTTAGTCTATGGAATTAAATAAAAGTGTCATTCGAAGCCATCTGTTGCCTAGCTCCGACTTTGCTCTCTGGCCTTGTTTTCTATATTTTCCATGTCTAAACTTCATTCATTCTTTGAGCACATCCAGGGCCTTCCTTATTTTGGTTCTTTTCTCTTGGTTTTCTCTTCTCATGGAATGCTCTATATCTCTGGTTGTCTGTGGACCTGTGTCACTGATTAGAAAAGTGAAGGATGCTGAAGTCAACACTAGAAGGCAGTATCTCTGCAGCCTCGGTTAGGCAGAGCAATAGGGGCATCACTTGCCAAGAATTGTAGGTCATCACCTTTATCATCATCATATTCTTCAACATTATCATTGTCATCACAACTTCTAGTCATTGAATACTTAACTATGTGCCAGGCCCTTACATGCATTATATCATTTAATTCTCACCACAGTGCTTTGAAATACATTCCTCACCATACGGATGGAAAAACTTAAGCACAGAAATGTTAAGAGTCTTGCCCAAATTTACCCAATTAGAAAGCAGCAAACCCAAGCATTTCAGTGAAGCCCAGGAGGCAATTGAGGAGAATCATCTTGAGAAGATGCCAGCCCGAATCTCATCTCTCTGAAAGGGATGAGCAGACAGGGAGAATCTGTGTACAAGATCAAAAAAAAAAAAAAAAAGAAATGGTAATTAAAGCAGATACAGACAGACAGACAGTAGCTCTCTCCTGACTTTCAAGGCAGATGGTGTCAGAGAAAGGCATTAAAGGGCAGGCTGGTATGGACATCAACCACTTAATACCTTTCATTGTTCATTGGAGAATCCACTTCTACTAAGACTCCTGTGCCTAGCATAGTGCTTAATGTATAAGAATTTCACAATATTCAATCTAGTAGAATAGAGATAATTCACTTTGACTTACAGAGCTTATGCTTATCATCATAGCCACTGATTCTTAATTGTCTTCCACTTAACTGATACTCTTCACTCTATATTAAAAGGACTGACAGTGTGAATCCTTGTGAATTTGTTTATCCAGAGTCAGTTGTATTTTATTTCATAACTTCTTTACATCAGGTGTATTTGATGTTATAATTATGTAATTTAATTTAAAATTATGTAATGCAATACAATGTGAATGTCAAAAGAATGAGAGTTGTTTCTGAAAAGACTAAGTTGATTATCCCAGAAATGCAAGGAAGTTCTAAAAACAATTGATGTAGTATACCACTTGAACAGATTAAAGGAGAAAAACTAAGGTTATATCAACAAATGTAGAAAAGGTATCAACGAAATTTAATGCTTATTCGTTATTTTTAAAAACTTTAAAACTGGGATAAGTTCACTATCCTTATTTACAGATAATACAGTTGTTTTCACATAAAACTGCAAGGCAATCTATAGAAAAACTATTAAAACTAATAAAAGAGTTTAGCAAATTTTCTAGATCTAAGAGCAATATGAAAAAATCAGTAGCCTTTTAACATCAGTAAATAATCAGAATCTGTAATAAGAATAAAGATCTCTTTCACCACAGTAACGAAAATAATAAGATGCCTAGGATGACAAAAGAATGTGTAAGATCATTTTGAAGACAATTGCAAAGTATTATTAAAGAATACAACTACATAGACATACATAAAGAACTAAACAAATCAAGAAACTACTAGGTTCATAAATTGGAAGATTCACTATCACAAAGATGTAAATTCTTCCCAAATGAATCCATACATTCACTACAACTCCAAATAAAAGCCAAATATGACTTTTTGTGGAACCAAACAAGTTAATCTTAAAAGTCATATGGAAGAGAAAAGGACAAGACAATTCTAACTGTGTAGGAAAAAAATTAGAAAGACCATCCCACCAGATATCAACTTACTTTAAAGCTGTAGGATTTAAAATGGTATGATACTGGCTTGGGGATAGACAAAATGATGAATGGAATAGAAAGAAGACCCTAGAGACAGGGCCCTGAACATATGGAGATTTGATATATTCAAGAGTGGAGAGGAAATGAACTATTTAATAAATGGTGTTGAGAAAATTAGGTGTTTTAAAAGATCCAAATAATACACCTCTCCTAATATGTTTGGTCCCACCTGCCCCTGGGGATCGCCAGTTGCTGCCTTGCTTTGGTATGGCCGCCATTGCCCCTACCACAGCAGAAGACACAATGGTTCTGTTGCCCAGGTCCCATCTTACCAGAGATGCCTGGAAGATATGGCTCCTCCCATCACTCTCAGGCTCAGATAAAGCATCAAGCACCATACAACAGCAATGCAGACTGGCTTACCCACTAGCTGTACAGTGAAGCAGTTTAATATAACTCAGAAATTAATTAACTCCCCATGGAGCAAACTTCAACCAAGGACAGAGAGAAGACAGGAGGAGCTACTACATAAACTACTCATCCTTCCTTGTCCCTCTACAGACCGTTCTGAGGCGTAGCCTTCCACAAAACCTGTCAGGGAATGTCTTGGGTAAACAAGCCACAGGCTAGATTTTCTTGGGAAGCTGTGGCCAGCTTGGTAACGTTTCATCCACTATTTTCTTTCTCTTCATCCATGCCTCACTACCCCTTTTCCCTCAGCTTGCTGGCCTGGGATTTGCTCCTCTCAATAAAGTTTTAGGGAAGTGGATTTGACTCAATGGATAGAGCATCTGCCTACCACATGGGAAGTTCAGGATTCAAACCCAGGGCCTCCTGATCTGTGTGATGAGCTGGTCCACATGCAATGCTGATGCGCGCAAGGAGTGCCGTGCCATGCAGGGGTGTCCCCCATGTAGGGGAGCCCCATGCACAAGGAGTGCACCCCGTAAGGAGCTGCCCAGCATAAAAAAAGCGCAGCCTGCCCAGGAGTGGAGCCGCACACCTGGAGAGCTGACACAGCAAGATGATGCAACAAAAAGAGACACAGATTCCCGGTGCCGCTGACAAGAATATAAGCGGACACAGAAGAACACACAGCAAATGGACAGAGAGAAGACAACTGGGGATTGAGGGGGGAAGGGAAGGCGTGAGAAATAAATAAAAAAGAAATCTTTTTTTAAAAAGTAAAATTAAAATAAAAAAATTTAAAGCTTTAGCATATAAGTGGTACCTCAGGCTCTGTGTTTGTTTTTCAAAAAAACCTGGGATAAGATAGTTGTATGTACATAAAAAGAGTAAAAACTAGGTCCTTACCCCATACCACACAAAAGTTCATGTTTAAGTGGAAAAAATAACTATACATTAAAAAGCTTTAAAACATCTTGACGAAATCTAGAGAAACTTTATCTCAGAATAAAGAGTATTTCTCAAAACACAAAAAGCATAAACCATACCAAAAAAGAAAATATTTTAAATTTTATTTTAAAAAATGACGTAAACAATGGTAAATTACAAATTGCAATCTGAAAGAAGATATTTGCAATTCAGATAATTGAAAAGCATAGGTATCCAGAATTTACAGCTAATTCCTAAAAATCAAGATTAAAGGATAACCTGGAAGAAAAATGGCAAATGACAGAAACATGTAATTCTAGAAAAGAACTTCTGAATGGCCGAAAAATATATGAAAAGATGATTAACCTCATTATTGATTAGGGAAATGAAAACAAAACCACTTGAGATATCATTTTATACCCATCTAACTGGTAAACTTTTTAGGATATGATAATGCAAGTGTTGGAAATGGAGCCACAAACTCATACACTACTGATAAGAACATAAAATGTTTCAACCCTATTATAAAACAGTTTGGCAGAATCTTGTGAAGGTGAGGATATGCATACCTTTTGTCCCAGAAATTCCATTCCTTGTTATATTTGCTAAGCCAAGAGAAATCCTCACATATGTACACAAAGAGATGAGTACAAGAATGTTCACTGTAGTATTATTTACAATAGAAAAAAATAGAAGCAATTCAAGTATTCAGCAGAAAAAAAATAAAATAAAAATATGTTGGGTAAATTCACATAATAGAATACTATGCAGCAGTTTAAATGAATTATCAACCAGGACAAATCTCAAACACATAATTATAAGAGAAACACTGAAGTTGTGGAATGATACATACAGTGCAGTACCATTTGCATATAAATTTCAAAATGTATAATAAAAGCATATGCTTCTGGGCACACATATGTAATAAAAATATTAAAACACATATGGATAGTTATGTCCACTCGACCTCTATATCGAGAGGGGGCTTAGATTGCACATGGATGATGAATGAATTCTCCTGCTTGCAGTTGTAGGCACTCATATTTCCCTGGTGTGGTGGTTGACCTTCTTTGCCTCCCTGTTAGCTGGCTGGGGTAAGTCCAATAAACCAGAGGGTAGGAGTTGCAAGTCTGCTAATATAGAGGTGGACTGGTCATAACCATCCCAGGGTCCACAGGATGGAGGAATAGAGTATGGATTAGAGTGGACTTAATGATACTCTATTCTGGATCTATTGTGATTAGTAATGGAAGAAAATGTAGCATTAATGTGGAGAAAGTGGCCATGGTAGCTGCTGAGGGTAGGGAGAGGGAAGAAATATGATGTGGGAGCATTTTCAGGACTTGGAGTTGTCTTGGGTGGTACTGCAGGGACAGATGCTGGACATTGTATGTCCTGCCATGACCTACTGAGTGGACGGGGGAGACTGTAAACTACAATGTAAACCATTATCCATGTGGGGCAGCAATGCTCCAAAATGTATTCACCAAATGCAATGAGTGTCCCACAATGACGAAAGAGGTTGCTGATGTGGGAGGAGTGGGGTGAGGGGGATGGGGTATATGGGGACCTCTTATGTTTTTTTAACGTAACATTAAAAAAACAATAAAATAAAGAGAGAAAAAACAAACAAACAAAAAACATATACGGAAAGCTAAGCACCAAATTCAGCTAAGCACCACATCAGCATAGAGTACATAGGACATTTCAACATAATTGATAATGCTTATTTCTTTTTGGAAAATCTGAAGCAAGTACGGCAAAATGTTGGTATTCATAAAGCTGAGTGTGGAAACAGGTGTCCATTCTATTTTTCTCTGTGTGGGTTTGCAACATTTCATTAAATGTTTGTTTGTTTGTTTTTAACTAAGTGGAATGCTTTGGAAAGACTCAAGGAAGGTTTTGTTACTAAAGACCAAAAAGCAAACAAAAAAGATTGCCATTGAAATGTGTGGGCAAAACAACTATGAAAAACTGAGTAAATAAAAATTCTACACACAGATTTCTTCCTGGGTGTGTTTAAGTTCTTGCTCCACATTAAAGAAACCAAAACTAGAAATCATAAACAATACATTGTGAGTATGGTTTGTTCAAGAAAAGACAAAACAGTTACAATCAATGGACTCATACTTCTTAAAAAAACAACCTTGTCTTACATGAAACCAAAAGGAGAATGTTTATAAATATGTTTTAAGTTAAAATATTTAAAATAAGTATATCTCACATTTTATGATTTTCTGTTCTAACTGGATTATTACATTCTGAGCTAACTACTAAATGAATACCAGTCCTGGTCACATTGAATAAGAAGGCTTTTATTGTAATCATTTCAAGACTGCTAAGCACATGGGGAACAGATGTAACTCAGTGAGTGAGTGCCTGCTTCCCATACACAAGGTCCTGGTTCAATCCCCAGTACCTCCTTAAAAAAAATCACTGAGCACATATTAAAGGCTTCCATGCTATGCAATGTGCTGTGTGCTGATGGCTCCCTGAAAGATTTGATGAGAGAGATGAAGAGGTGGAGTTGCAAACTTCTTGGGCAATTTCTTCTACTGAAGGGTATATGAGTAGGAAGGAGATAAGATTAGGAAAGTAGGTTGTGGTAAGACCAGAGAAAGAGGTTGTTTGAATTTAGTCTTGATCTCAATTTTAACGTACTGTAGTTTCCAAGTTTAAAACATATTTTATTCATCATATTTTAAGTTGTCGTGTCAGAACATAGTCATCTGCGGTTTCCAAACCACTGGGAAGAAAGTTATGCTTATGTCATTCCTAAGAATAACAAAGTAAATGGGATCAGAGTTATCTATTCAATCTTTGTAATAGATTGAATCATGTCCCCTAGAAAAGACATGCTCTTAATCTTAATTCATGTTCCTGTAGATGTGAGCCCATCATAAATAGTATCTTTGTATATATAATGTGACTCAGGGTAGGGACTCACTATGAATAGTATCTCTGAAGGTCCTGTTTAGGTATGATGAAAAGAACCCAGAAGTCACAAAAACCAGAAAGGAAATGGCAGCTCCATGCAGCAAGAGGCAGAAGGCCAAGATGCAAGCCAAGGAACCCCAAGGATTGCCAGCAGACATCACCAAATGCTACAGACTTTAGGAAGAAAGAATGACCTTGCCAATACCTTGATATTTGGAGTTCTAACCCTCCAAACCAAGAAAGTGGGGTGTTGCTATTACAAATACCTTAAAAAAATTTTATCAAATAGTGAATTTGGAATTGGGTAATGGATAGAGGTTGAAAGAATTTTGAGGTACTTGGTAGGAAATCCCTAGATGGCTTTAAAGAGCTTGCCAGTAGTGATATGGATGCTATAGGTATTTCTGATGATGGCTCACCAATAAACGAGAGTTGTAGAGAAAGTATCATCATAGAGAATACATACATTGGCATGAACAGAAGGTTGGTAGAAAGATTAAAGGTACTTCCAGTGAAGTCTTGGAAGGAAATGATGATTGCGTTATTGAAAACTCAAAGAAAGGTAATATTAGTTATAAAGTGGCAAAGTACTTGAGGTAAAAATGTACTGATGGCACAGAGAAGGCAGATCTTGTAAGTGATGAATTTGGGTATTTAGCTGAGGAGATTTTCAAGCTAACTGTGGAAAGTGTGGCTGAGCTTCTCCCTGCTGCTTATAGTGGAATGAACAAGGAAAGGGGTAAACTGAGGTTTGAACTGTTAAGCATAAAGGAACCAGTTATTGATAATTTGATAAATTTTGAGCCTATCTAGACAACGTGCTATCTAGAAGCAGCTAGATAGACCACGGAAGCAGAGGTCTAAACCAAAGACCTCTCCTTGGGCTAAAAGAGTGGACCTTTCACCCAAGCCTATGGGTAGAGCAGGATTCCATCCCCAATTTTGGAGGGGGTGGGCCTTCTGCCCTGATGTTTAGAGAGAACTCAGTCACCACCGCATTGCCTAGAGAGGATGGGGTCTATACCATGACATTTGGGGAGAGTGCTACCCCACTTCAAAACTTAAAAGGGTGCAGCCTACACCCTGGTGTTCTGGCAGAGCCTGGCTGCCCCTCCAGTGCTGGGGAAGGGTGGAACCTAGGCCCCAGTGTTATGAGAAGGGCAAGACTGCTGCCTAGGTGCTTGGAAAGGGTAGGGCTGCTGCTCCAGCAGGACTGAAGCACAAAGCATGAAGCCAAAGATGGCTCTTAGACCTTGAAATCTAATGGAGTTTGACCTGCTGAGTTTTGGACATGCTTAGGACCTCTAACCCTTGTTTTCCTCCCAATTTCTCCCTTCCGGAATGAGAATGTCTACCCTATGCCTGTTCTACCATTGTATTTTGGAAGCTTATACCTTGTTTTCTTTTCTTTTCTTTTCTTCCCCCCCCCCCCCAAAGAATCAGTAAGAATATACTTTATCAGTATTCAAAGAAATTCCAGTTCAATCAGAAAATGAAAAGGATTTTCTTGTCAATAACCAGTGATATTCGGTTGCCTCCTTCTTCCAGATTATGTGGCAGTTTATCCTGTATGTGGTCTCTTTACTAGAAGGAGTGATGAGTTAGACCAGTAGTAACACCTAAAATTCTATATGAAAGTCTAAGAATATCTTGGGGTTTTCTAGATTTTTATATATATATGAGACATGCTTTTTTTTTTTTTTACAACATCATGGGATGCATTTGCAATTTTAGTAGAGAAATGACTGATTAACATTGCTCAAGGTACATTTCTTTTTAAAGATTTATTTATTTGTTATTTCTCTCCTCTTCCCCTCACCCCCACCCCAGTTGTCTGTTCTCTGTCTATTTGTTGCATCTTCTTTGTCGGCTCCTGTTGTTGTCAGCAGCACAGGAATCTGTGTTTCTTTTTGTTGCGTCATCTTGTTGTGTCAGCTCTCCATGTGTGCGGCACCATTCCTGGGCAGGCTGCACTTTCCTTCGTGCTGGGCAGCTCTCCTTACCGGGCGCACTCCTTGCGCGTGGGGCTCCCCTACGCGGGGGACACCCTTGCGTGGCATGGCACTCCTTGCACGCACATCAGCACTGCACATGGACCAGCTCCACACGGGTCAAGGAGGCCTGGGGTTTGAACCACCGACCTCCCATGTGGTAGACAGACGCCCTAACCACTGGGCCAAGTCCACCGCCCTCAAGGTACATTTTTGAATATGTGTTTGTTGTTGATATTTTTGCCCCAACCACTATGAAATTCAGACTGTTATTAAAAAGAATCTTTCCCTCCTTCTTTACACTGAATTCAGACTCTTGTAGATCTTTCAAAATTTCTGCTTTGAGATCATGTAGTGCTGTAGTGCTAAAGTTGAGGGTTTCTGTCAAAAAAACCCAGAGCAAGTCTCCATTTACATTGCCATCAATAAAACAGTCAGATACATCCACGGTGGACAGAGGTTTGTAACATTCATGCTTAATCCCCAAGTTGTCCAGCATCTGCGTGGGGTCAGATGATGAAATGTACTAGTAAAGGTCATCCCAAAGTAAGTGGGATCCATACTTTTTCCACAGCTTGTCCCAGCCACTGGTTCCCAATACAAGAACAAGGAGAATTGGTAGCTAAGAGACCATGGAAGAATTTCAGGGTAGCTGGGATGACTTTTACATAACACAGCATCTGAACCATGTGAATAAAGTCCCACTTTTGAAACTCTTTTTTCTCCATCATCCTATTTTGATATTCAGATGATGTCTCCTTATGCCAAGCAAGCTTTATGTTCTCAAGGTTTGATGTCTTGGCTACAAAGTCTTTGTATTTTGCAATTTGTTTAGCACTTGGTTCAACAACTTCATTGTTGATATGAATTCCCAGATATTGAATCTGTACTTGAAGAGAATTCAAAGGTCAATTTCACCTGCATCTCTGCCTATACTTATAATTCTAATTTCTGATATCATGTTTCCAATCCTTGCTATGTCTGACAGCTTCTTATCCATGAATTTCTGCATGAACTGGTGTTTTGTGGAGTTGCTGTGAAACTTCCAGAAAGAGTCAACATGTCTGCTGCGCTCAGAAAACAAGCTCCCAATGGAAGATACCATATTTGGATTACTAAGGCTGACAGACAGGGAAGGAAGATTTCTATCTTGTTTTCTAGGTTCCACAGATCTACAGATGGAGAGGAACTTTACCCCAAGATTTTACTCTTTTTTTATTGCTGAATAATATTCCATTGCATGGATATACCACATTTTATTTATCCACAGTTGATGGACATTTGGAATGTTTCCATTTTGGGGCTATTATAAATAATAATGAACTAAGCTTATGTTTAGACATATGTCTAACACTATTTCTTGAATGGCCCCTTCATCTCTCACTGATTTGGAATGCTCCTCTATATATGGACTCTGTGGTAGTTTGGAGCTATGTATCCCCAGAAAAGCATGTTCTTGAACTTAATCCATTCCTTTGGGTGTGAACTCTTATAAATAGGACCTTTCGATGAGGTTACTTCAATTAAGGTGTGGTTCCCTGGAATCAGGGTGAGTCTTAATCTTATTACTGAAGACCTCATAGGGAAGGTCACAGACAGTGAAAGCCAGAGGGAGCAGCCAGAAGCTGAAGTCAATGGAACACAGAAGAGAAGGGAAAAGTTGGGAGAGACTGCCATTTGCATTGCCAAGTGACTGAAAATCCAAGGACTGTCACCAGCAGCCAGTCCCAGAACACCAGTCTTTGGAAAGAAAGTATTACCTTGATGATGGCTTGAGTTGGGCTTCTCTTAGCACCAAAACCATGAATCAATAAATTCTCATTGTTTAAGCCAACCCAATTGCGTGGTATTTGCTTTAGCAATGAGGAAACTAAAACAGGTGTCTTTTTTATATTCTTCATAAGGTGCTACAGTTTCCTCTATAAATGCTTTACACATTTATTATTACATTTATCTCTAAATATTTTATAGTTTTTGTACATTGGAAAAAGGGTCCTTCTTTTTCTATTATATTTTACTAATTCTTTATTGCTGTCATATAGAAAAACTGTTGCTATTTTAATGTTTTTCTTGTATTCCACTACTTTGACAAACTCTTGATTTAATTCTTTGTGTTCCAAATTAATAGGACTGTTTCTAATAGACTATCAATAAGTATGATGTTTTCAGTAGTTTTGTTAAGAAACCTTTTTCAGATTAAAGTTTTATAGTTTTCTAAAGGATGCATATTGTAGTGGGCATAACTAGTATTCATTAGTATCTGGCTCCCCTCTTCCTCCCAGGCTTAGAAAAGACTGCTTTATACTCCCTAGCCCTCTTCCAGTTGATGGAGCTATGTGACTAGTTGTGGCCCCTGGACTGTGAGCAGAAATGACATGTATTATTTTCAGTTCAAGGATTTTAAAAGACTTTCCTCTTGCCTTGCTGTGGAGACCAAGGGGGCCATGCGTTGATATGGCAAGGTCATAAGATGATACCAAGTCTGGATCCGTGAATCATCTCTTGGAAGGAAATTACATGGAGATTTCCAAAACTTGCAGCAGAATTTTTTGCATAAGGAAGATATAAACTGATAAATATGAAGTCCCTAAGATTTCAGAGGTTCTTTGTTACCACAGCATATCCTGTCCTTTTGTAGCTAAAACAGATGTTGAATTTTATCAAATACTTTGCCTCGATTACTAAGATGTTTCTTTTTCTTGAAACTGTTGAATATAATCAGAAGGAAATTTTAAAATCAACTTTATTATGGCTTAATTTACATATAATAAAAATATCCATTTTAAGTATACAGTTGTATTTAAGTATACAGTTTGATGACTTTTGATGAATGTATACACCCATGTTACTTGTACCACAATCAAGATCTAGGACATTTACATAATTCCAAAAAGTTCTCTGATATTCTTTTGCCAACAATATTTTTTGTCTCTGGCCTTGGCTAAGAGTTGATCTATTTTCTGCCACTGTAGATTAGTGTTGCCTTTTTTAGAATTTCAAAGAAATGAAATTATATAGTAAGTATTCTTTTGTGTCTGGCTTCTTTGACTCAGCAAAATATTTTTGAGATTTATCCATGTTATTGTACTTATCAGTAGTTCCCTCCTCTTTATGGTTGAATAGTATTCCATTGTGTGGATATATTACAAACTTTAAAAATTTTGGTGAAATACGACTTACCTTTTTTTTTCATTTATTTTATGCCTTTTGGATCTTATTGATATTGTTCCTTTAAATTTATTTACTGAGGAATATCCACCTACCCTCACGTTTCTGATGAATCTCAGGTATTCACATACTTTTCTGGTTATTCTGAAATAATAAAATGTCCCATAGTCCTACGTTAAATAACAGTCTTAGTTAAGGCATTATAATGCCCAATTCTATGTGATGAAATGTCACATTTTATTTAAAGTAAAAACTTCCCCTCTCTCCTAACTTAGGTCTGCTGCAGGTCATACTTATAGTAGCATGGAAGGGTGGTAAGGACATGATTGTACTCTCTTTCCCCACTTAGTATATATTCTCTTCTTCTAGCTTGCTCTCTCAGGTTTGTGAGGGAGTCAAATAAGAAATTTCTGTCAGGTTTTGGAGAGAAACACTCTTGTTGAATAGTTTTAAGCTGTCTGAGATTGGCAGATAGTCAAAGCTAACTATTTCTCTCTTGGGGTTTGTTTGTTCTGCCGGGGTCCCCAATAGAAGAACATCCTATTGCACCTCCCGTAATGCATGTGATACCATTTCCCATCCATTGGATGCTCCCATTTCCACCTCTATTTTTGTTGTTGTTGTTGTTTGGTGGTCCACTCCATACTGGGTCTTTCTGCTGGAATCCCATGGTTCTTTTAGGTATCCTCTTGGACAAGATTTGAAAAGGTTAAAGCTAACTCTCCTTCCAAAGAAATTTTCCACCCTGACAAATTTGTGGAGTCCAGCCCACTTGATGTAATCATTTCATCTTCACCGCCATGGTTGGAGAAGCTAGCCAGCCCATTTCTGCCTTTCACATGTTCCAGGCATGAGTCAGAGACTGGCCCACTATGTCCCACTACCTGGAGAAGTTACATATCAGGGTCTGTAGGTGGTCCTGTTGAAACAACTCTCTCTTACTTGAGGACAATGGGAACGCTTCCCCCATCCATTTTCTTGGGAGTGAAGATGGGGAAACTTAAGAGTATAACTTTTTCCAGAGAAATCCTCTTAACAAGTCTTCTACCAACGATCTTTCATGACCGGAGGGTGAGGGGGTGAAGAAGTGTGTAACTGGCATTTGACTCTATGCTTTGAAACTCCTACAAGATGGTCTACTGGCAATTTTGTTATCTAATATCTATTGCCTTAGGGTTTCAGGATGAAACTTCCAATTTAAAATCCTATTACACCTGCATTCCTGAGGTAAATGCTACCTGGATATGTAGTATCTTTTACTACCCTAATGGATTAAATTTTCCAATGTTTTATTTATGATTCTGAATCTATGCTCTTAAATGAGATTGACCTATATATGTGCTTTTTTTGTACTGATCTTGTGAGTGTCATGTCACAGGATAGAAATTTGCATACTATGACTCAGATGTGCAAAAGAATGTAACGTTCATTATTTTTCTATAGATAATTCTATCTTAGACTCAAAACTCTATTTCTGCTAATACCCAGACAAAAATTTTCATGGTGTTTACATCTCTGTGAGTTTAACTTAAATTTAGTCCATTCACAATTCAAACTCCCTGCTGGCTATTCCCACCTTCCCATAAAAGCAGGGGGAGGAACTGCACTGGCAATTCCTGTGTTGTCCCTTGTCCCATTATTAAAGCCCACTGATAGAAACCCTTATCTTTTTGGCTGTCATTCTGATGCCTATAGAGAGATGCATCATCCCTACATTCTTCACCAGCCTCACGTCAATCCCAGGCCTCCTCTGGCCAAATGGTTTCTGTCAGCACCTCTCTGTCCCCTGCGGGAGGCAAGGAACTCTTGACTGCTTTTTCCACAACATGATGCAAACCTATGAGACCTGGGGAGTTTCCTCTCAAGTTTCTCCCTCAGCCATTGCTACCTCATTCACAATGAACATGGTATCAAATCCAATATAAGGTTGTTCTGAGAAACATTTGATCTTCCCAAACTAAATCCGGGAAGTGTGGCACCAGCCATGTTTTGGGATTTTCCAAAGGGAGCTAGGGCACTTGTCTCACACCACCCACTCTTCTTTCTTTGACCAACACTCTCCTTCTCTCCTTCCATCAGAACTTCCTACTTTCCATTCCTGTCTCCCAGGAACTCCATTTGCCTCACACCCTCTTCCTTCCTATATTGAACTTGCCCTCTCTTACCTTGAGACAATAAGAGTGTAGGTGGGAGAGTGGCAGGAAAAGAATCCAAGTTATCAAGAAGGGAAAATGCACCCAGAAGTATTTTCTGAAAATATTTTAACTAACTTACATTTAAATCCAAGACATATATCACCTTATGCTTTTGCTGAAAAATTAAGAATCCAATTACATATAATATTCTTCCATTACTACTGGTCGAGAGCATGCTGCCTATTTTCTTCAAGTACTTTAGCTTCCTAAAAACTTCTAGTGAATAATAACTATTATGTTTAATAGCTAAGGCCCAGGTACCATTGTTATTATATTATTTCCAATTCTTGTAGCAAGCCAGAAAAAGGAAACTGAGTCATAGAAAGGGGGCTGTGTAATTAAGATACAAGCTATGTTGTTATAACAAAGAGATATCAAAATATGGTGACTTGACCAAGACAGTTTATTTTTCTCCCAGCAAACATACCTGAGGCAGGTGGGCAGTCCAGAGAAGTAGATGGCTCTGCTTCACACATTTATCCAAGGACCCAGTAACTTCTGTATGTTTACTCCACCACTCTCCAGAGTGCTGTAAAACATGGCTCACCACCACCACACACCCATCTTTCAACCTGTAGGAGGAGGAAAAGAGCATGAAGTACAGGTCTTTTTTTTCTTTTTTAGGGAAATTGCATATAAGCACGTTAGCACACATCCCATTGGTCAGAAAGAACAGAGAGCTGCCCCACCTGAAAAAAGCTCAGCCCGCTCAGGAGTGACACTGCACACACAGAGCTGACATAGCAAGATGACGCAACAAAAAAAAGACGCAGTTTCCTGGTGCCACAGAGGGTGCAGGTGGACACAGAAGAACATATTACAAGTGGACAGAGAGAGCAGACAACTGGGGGGGCGGGCGGGAAGAGGAGAGAAATAAAATAAATCTTAAAAAAAAAAAGAGCTAAAATCAAAGACCTAACATCCCACTGGGAAGAACTAGAAAAAACCCAGCAGTCTAAATCCAAGCAAGCAGAAAGAAAAAAAAGAACAAAAATCAGAGCAGAAATAAATGAAGTTGAGAATTTTAAAAATAGAATTAACAAAACCAAAGATGGTTCTTTGAAAAGATAATAAAACTGAGAAACCCTTATCCAGATGCTCAAAGACAAAAGGGAAGATGCAAATAAATAAAATCAGGAATGTGAGGGTGGACAGTTCTACTGACCCTACAGAAATTAAAAAAGGATCATAAGAGGATACAATGAACAGTTGTATGCCAATAAATTTAACAACCTAGATGAAAAGGAGAAATAACTAGAAAGACATGAACAACCTAGACTCCAGAAGAAATAGGAGACCTCAACAGATAAATTACAAGTAAAAAGATAGAATCAATCATCAAAAACCTTCCAACAAAGAAAAGCTTGGGACTAGATGACTGCACAGGTGACTTCTACCAATCAGTCTAAGAAGAATTAATATGAATCCTGCTAAAATTCTTCCCAAAAATTGAAGAGGAGGGAACACTACCCAGTGCATTCTATAATGTTTAAATTGTACAGAATTTCAATTGGGGTTGATTATAAAATTTTGGTAGCGGATGGTGGTGATGGTAGCACAATATTTCAAATGTAGTCAACAGTACTGAATTATATATATGAATATATAATAGCTACAAGGGGCAAATTTAGGTTGTATATATGTTACTAGAACAAAAATTAAGAAACAAACAGAACTGTACAACAAATTGTAAATGATGTAAATGATGGACTATAGTTAGTAGTACAATTATAAAAATTTTCCCTCTTGAATTACAACTGTACTACACTAAAGCAAGGTGTTAATAAAAGGTTGGCTGAGAACCTCCATGTTGCTCAAATGTGGCCACACTCTAAGCCAAACTCAGCATATAAATGCACTACCTTTCCTCTGTGTGGGACATGACTCCCAGAGATGAGCCTCCCTGGTGCCTAGGGATTATTACCAAGCACTGGCTGGTGATGCAACTGGAAAAAGACCTTGAATAAAAGGAAGAAATGGTAAAGACGAATGAGTTTTTAGGCTAAAAGGCTTCAAAATAAGTCAGGAGGTCCTCAGAGGGGTCATACTTAGGCATGTCTCAGCAGGATCTCATAGTCAGCCAAAGTAGATACTATCCCAGGTAGTGGTGTTCCTGAGGGCTATGGAGACACCCAGGTCCTATGGTCATGGCAGATGGCTCTGGAGTTTGGTGCCTTGCCAGTGGGTTCTACTTTGGAATTTGTGCTCCTGAGTGTGATGGAGTTGGACTCAGATGTGACTTCTCTACACATGCCTCTTCTGTCCCTTTTATTGAACCTGTGGTTGGTGCTGGGGTTGGTCAATCCTCAGTAGACTTGTATCTCTGGGCTGTCCATGTGCCAGCTGGGCCCTGAGCCTCAGCAGAGTTGCAACACTACTCTCCAGTTAGTTGGACTTACCCGGGTCAGCTAACGAAGAAGTGAGGATGAACAACCACCACACCAAGGAACCAAGAGAGTTTACAACTGCAGGCAGGAGAGTCCCATCCATAAACCATATGGGGTTGAAGCCCATATGGCTCTCAATTAAGAGGTGGAGGGGGCATCACTATCCCAGAGTCCTCAGGATTGGGGAATAAATAGAGTGGACTTACTGGTAGTCTACTATATAATTATTGTGACTCTAGCAATGGAAGAAATTATATCACTGATGTGGAGACAGTGGCCACTGGAGTTGCTGAAGGCAGGGAGAGGGAAAAAAGAGGTGTAATATAGGGACATTTTGGGGACCTGGAGTTGTCCTCATTATATTGCAGGGACAGATGCAGGACATTATATATCCTGCCATAAGCCACTGAATGGGCTGGGAGAAATTGTAAACTACAATATAAACTATAATCCATACTCTGTAGCAGTGCTCCAAAAAGTATTCATCATATGCAATGAATATACACTAGTGAAAGAAATTGCTGATGTGGGAAAAGTGGGGGGTGTGAGGAGTGGGGCATATAGGAGCCTCCTACATTTTTTAATGTAACATTTTGTGTGATCTATGTATCATTTTAAAATAAATAAAAAAATATATTTTAAGTTAAATTGTCTTCTTTAAAGAGATGCATAGATCACACAAAATGTTACATTAAAAAATATAAGAGGTTCCCACATACCCCATGCCCCACACCCCCACTCTTCCCACATCAACAACCTCTTTCATCATTGTGGCACATTCATTGCATTTGGTGAATATATCTTGGAGCACTGCTGCACCACATGGATTATAGTTTACATTGTAGTTTACACTTTCCCCAAGTCCAGCATCTGTCCCTGCAATAACATTTAGGACAACTCCAAGTCCTGAAAATGCCCCCACATCACATCCCTTTTTCCCTCTCCCTGCCCTCAGCAACTACCATGTCCACTTTCTCTAGAACAATGTTACGGTTTCTTCCATTACTAGTCACAATAGTTCTATAGTAGAATACCAGTAAGTTCACTCTAGTCCATATTTTATTCCTCCAGCCTGTGGACCCTGGGTTGGTGGTGTCCATTCCACATCTATATCAAGAGGGGACTTAGATACCACATGGTTGATGGATGCGATTCTCCTGCTTGCAGTTGTAGGCACTCTCCGTTCCCCGGTGTGGTGGTTGACCATCTTCACCTCCGTGTTAGCCGACCTGTGCAAGTCCAACAAACAAAAGAGTAGGAGCTGCAACTCTGCTGAGGCTCAAGGCCCAGCTGGCACATGGCCAGTCCAGAGATTGAAGTCTCCTGGGTATACACCAACCCCAGCACCAAGCACAAAAAATGTTGGTATATGGTAACTACTGTGTTTTATATATTTTGTGCATGCTATTTCATGCATAAAATATTTCATGCATAAAATTTGTAGTTAAATCTACAACTTCTCTAACAAAAAAATTAATTTAAAAAGGTAATAAAAATTTCCCTCTTGAAACAAACAAACAAAAATCTCTAGTGTCTGAAAGCAAGTGATGGCAAAAGGTCATCGTGATTCCTGGAGTCTTGTATTGGGACATAAGAGAGAGACTGGGACTGTATCTTGGAAAAGGTGGCACTCAGAAAGACTTCCTAAGTACTGATATAACTTGTCTGCATCTCTGAAGATGTGACATATATTATCCAGACATTTTATAGAGACCGAACTGACTTATAAGCAAGGTCTCTCTCACCTATTCTTATAGTTAACTAAGGGACATCTGGAATCCAAGCTGTGCCAAAACCATATGTCATGAACTTGAACAATACCAGAGATTACATAAGACCAGGAAGTAGCCAGTAACTTTGGACCATATTTTGGTACTTCCCAGAATGGCTACAACAATGTAATTCTTTAAGCTGGTGTTTCCATGGTCTATTATGTCCTGGCCAGCCTCTACAGACATCATGATTAACTTCACTGTTTGAATAGGTCTTTTTTGTATGTATTTCCCTAGGAATATGACAATGGTCGAAAAAATGTCATGGGAAAAATTTAGATATATCTCAAACCTAGACTGAGTGGAAAATTTAGTGAACCCTTGACTAGATTATTTTCCCAGTACTATCTGTCATTGTCTCTATGCCCAACCGTCCTGGAAAACGAGTTCAGGTTCTGCAGCTGCACCTCTGGTTTTCACCAGCTGCAGCTTGTTCTACCTTGGTATTTGGCTCAGTGCAGCCAATTTTCTCTTGGGTCCTCATGCTATCTCTATGAGTTTCTGGAACTGTCTAGTGACAGTTCTAATGAGACTATGGAATTAAAGCATTTTAGAATTGGCCTTAGAGGTAATCTAATTTAAAATCCTTCATTTTACAGATGGGGCTAGTGTAAGTTAAGTGACTTTCCAAAAGTCACATTGCTAGCTAGTTAGCAGTTCCAGGCAGTCTGGGTCTACTATTTCAGTGTTTTTTCCACTACCCATGCTATATATTCCACATAATCTATGCTGTATCCAGTGCAGTCTCTTCTATTGGACATGACTAAATCATCTGATGCTGTCAAGTAACAACTGTTCCTAGAAACCTTTAGCTGACTTTGGGGTTAAAAAATAAAATCTTAGAGCTTCAGCAGGACATGATAAAATAAATTCCAAATACAGATAGTATGTTTTCAGATTCCCAGGAAGGAAGGGCCAGAACTCCTTTTATTATTTTTTTCTAAGTAATATGTGTGACTCATCTAACTTGTTTTTCACCAAAGGTTTAGTTTAGTAGGTGCAGCACTGACTCTCGGATGGCAGATCAGTTTGAAAGTCAATTCTTCGAAGTGATTTCACTCTCATTGTTGAAACTATCTTTTCTTCACAATTTTCTATTTCCTTTATCCTGAGCAATGAGATCTAAACTCTAGTGGTTAGGGCCATCTACCTCACTGTTCTCACCCCTATCTCTAGATTAAGTTCTTCTAATCTTCTTTGATTTATTCAGTAACCACCTCAGGACACATCCTTTCCACACCTTCCCATTATCCTCATCCTATCCTTGGCTAGAACCTCAAAGAAAGGGGTATATAGACCGGATTCCCCATTGGGCTGGAAGTGGGATCTGAAAATGCTGGCATAGAGTGAAATGACACCTCTTCCATTTTTCTGTTGTACCCTCTTTTGCTTAAGTGTTGAAGAGCTTTGTAGGAAAAGAACCCAAACCATATCCCCAATTCAGGTGCGTTCATCTACACATATATCTGAGGACCTGACGGTAAGTAGGCAGGAAAAGAGGTGACAGAAGACAAATTGAAGGCAGGACCACAGATCCTTATGAGAGAATTCATCACAAAGGGAGGGGTATGGCATGACCAGCCAAACCCAGGGCTGAAGGATAAGTGGGCGTGGTGATTTATGGGCTAACATAGTGACTAAACCTGTCCAGATCCAGGTGCTCCAGGTGAGTACCTTGCACATGTTCTTGGAATGAGGGGCAGGTCCAGAGTTAGGCTGCATGTAAAACTAAAAGTCCTGCCTTTAACATGGCTGAGAGTCATCACAATCAACTGTACAATTAAATGTGAATATGCATTACTTGGGTGTGATAATGGTAGATATTGTCACAAAATTGTTCCAATAGTTAAATTTCTTAGCTTTTACTTTCTATCTTCATGGAAAATTTGCCAATTTCAGAAAAAATAGAAACTGGTATGCTTTATAATCTACATAGCTGATTTTTTACACTTCATCTTTTTTTTTAGAAGATGTTTATTTATTTATTTATTTATTTCTCTCCCCTCCCCCCTCCAGCCCCAGTTGTCTATTCTCTGTGTCTATTTGCTGCGTGTTCTTTGTCCACTTCTGTTGTTGTCAGCGGCATGGGAATCTGTGTTTCTTTTTGTTATGTCATCTTGTTGTGTAAGCTCTCTGTGTGTGTGGCGCCATTCCTGGGCAGGCTGCACTTTCTTTTGTGCTGGGCGGCTCTCCTTATGGGGTGTACTCCTTGTGTGTGGGGCTCCCCTATGTGGGGGACACCCCTGCATGGCACAGCACTCCTTGCGCGCATCAGCACTGCACATGGGCCAGCTCCACATGGGTCAAGGAGGCCCGGGGTTTGAACCACGGACCTCCCATATGGTAGACGGACGTCCTAACCACTGGGCCAAGTCCACTTCCCTTTACACTTCATTTTCGTCAAAAGGCCGAGAAGTGATTCTAGCTGATTTTAAAAAAGTTTTTTTGTCTTTATATTTTTAATGTTACATTAAAAATATATGAAGTCCCCATACACTCCCCACCCCCCTCACCCCACTCCTCCCCTCATAACAACAACCTCCTCCATCATCATGAGACATTCATTGCACTTGGTGAATACATCTCTGAGCACCACTGCACCTCATGGTCAGTGATCCACATCATAGCCCACACTCTGCCACAGTTCACCCAGTGGGCCATGGGAGGACATACGATGTCCGGTAACTGTCCCTGCAGCACCACCCAGGACAACTCCAACCCCCGAAAATGCCCCCACATCACGTCTCTTCCTCCCACTCCCTACCCCAGCAGCCACCATAGCCACTTTCACCACACCAATGCCACATTTTCTTCGATTATTAATCACAATAGTTCATGGATAGAATATCAGTAGGTCCACTCTAATCCATACTCTATTCCTCCATCCTGTGGACTTTAGAATGGTTGGGTCCACTCCACATCTATATCAAGAGGGGCTTAGATTCCACATGGATGCTGGATGCAATTCTCCTGCTTTCAGTTGTAGGCACTTTTGGCTCCCTGGAGTGGTGGTTGACCTTCTTCACCTCCATGTTAGCTGAGTGGGATAAGTCCAATAAACCAGAGTGTAGGAGTTGCAAGTCTGTTGAGGCTCAGGGCCTGGCTATCACATGGTCAGTCCAGAGATTCAGGTCTCCTTGGTATATACTAAACCCCAGCACCAACTACAGATCTGGTAATAGTAACAGGAGAAGCTTGTGGACAAAGATCACATCTGAGTCCATCTAGCTGATTTTTTGACAGCTGTCACATTTGTGACAGTTTCATTATTTTTTCCTCTGGCATACTGAGAGGGCATATTAGGATGTTCTAAGTTGAGGATGGGGTGAGCTGGGTTTTTGCCATCCCCTTCTTTCCCAATACGTTTATGGCAGTGGTATCCCTCTGATAAATGGCATACAGAAGAGAAGGAGCTGTTCCTATCCTTTTCAGACAGCTGTGCTGTAACTAGACAAAGAGAACCTTTGTCTGAAGTAGAAAAAATCATCTTCTGGGGGCAGTCACAGCTTCCTGTGTGCATGGCATGGTATCTTTGTGTAAATAGAAAAAAAGCTGCTTCTTCTTGAAGAACACATGAGGGCAGGTGTACAGTTTAGTGAGCTTGATTTCATGCTAGATTTAAGCCCCCATGTGCACACTCATGGGGTGTCCTTGCATATTGAACAACCTACACAACTGTGAATAACTAGGCAAATGTATGCACTAGCCCCTGTGAGAGCATCTGGGAACCCCATGGGCACTTGAGCATTGAGTAGAGGTTCAGGAAAGAAAGACACCACAAATGTGACCTGAGCAGCAGAGCGGCTGAGAGTGGTCCAGCCAAGTGATACCAATGTTAAGGGGAAGCCAAAGGGAATCATGAAACCAAGGTCCACAAGGCAGGCAGGCAGTGGTTAGTGAGGAGCATCAAGCATAGAAGCGAGCAGAAGTATGAGGTAAAGCCTAGACAGTTCAGTGACAACATATATGAAACATTTACCAAGGACTCTAAGGCACTGAAAAGGGGAGTATGGTAGATATCCCTTGTTTTGTCTGCCCAGACTCATCAATTATGCAAGTCCAATGAGATTATTAATTATACCACCTCACTTTCCATTCAATCAGGGTACCCCACACCCTTGGCAAGAATGGTTGGTCAAGGAGTAGGAATATGCCTTGTGCCAGGCCAAAGTCATTCCTGGGAATTTTTTCATGTGGAGGTAGAAAAAAAAAAGGCACTTGGCCTTCCAGATCACAGATCATAGAGCGCTAAGATTATGAACTAGGTAGAACTATCTTCCCTGCCAGGTGGAGGAAGGTTGCTCCTATAACAGAGAATGGGATCAAACCTAAAAAGATATAGAACTGAGAAAGAGAGATATTTATTGAAAGATTGAGAAAGACCAATTTGGAAAACTTATTTTAGTCCCTAGATCTCCTTGTGACTGAAGTCCACTCCTAGACTTCCAAGGAATGTGAGTCAATACATCCCCTTTTGCTTATGCTATTTTATTTTTTTAAAGATTTATTTTTTATTTCTTTCCCTCCCCTTCCCCTTCTCCACCCCCCCCCCCCAGTTGTCTGCTCTCTGTGTCCATCCACTGTGTGTTCTTCTGTGGCTGCTTTTATCCTTATCAGGGGCACCGGGAATCTGTGTTTCTTTTTGTCGTGTCTTCTTGTTGTGTCAGTTCTCCATGTGGGCGGCGCCATTCTTGGGCAGGCTGCACTTCCTTTCAGGCTGGGCGGCTCTCCTTAAGGGGCGCACTTCTTGCTCGTGGGTCTCCCCTACGGGGGGGGGGGGACACCCCTGCGTGGCACGGAACTCCTTGCACACATCAGCACTGCGCGTGGGCCAGCTGCACACGGGTCAAGGAGGCCCGGAGTTTGAACCACGGACCTCCCATGTGGTAGGCAGACGCCCTATCCATTGGGCAAGTCTGCTTCCCTGCTTATGCTATTTTAAATTGGATTTCTGTATTTGTAAATGAATGACTTCTAGCTAATACAGGAAGGGAAACTTGAAAGGATTCTGAGCACCTGAATTACCCAGATGGGACCTATCTCCAATTCTTAAGTGATCTTTGGAGTTGGGAACCTGCAACTCATTTCAAATTGCCAACGTATCTTCACGTTATCCAGATGCTCGAGTTCTCTGCCTCTTTTTTTTTTTTTTTTTAAAGATTTATTTATTTACTTAATTTCTCCCCCTCCCCTGGTTGTCTGTTCTTGGTGTCTATTTGCTGTGTCTTGTTTCTTTGTCCGCTTCTGTTGTCGTCAGCAGCACGGGAAGTGTGGGCGGCACCATTCCTGGGCAGGCTGCACTTTCTTTTCACGCTGGGCGGCTTTCCTCATGGGCGCACTCCTTGCGCGTGGGACTCCCCCACGCGGGGGACACCCTTGCGTGGCACGGCACTCCTTGCGTGCATCAGCGCTGCGCATGGCCAGCTCCACATGGGTCAAGGAGCTGTGGTAGACGGACGCCCTCACCACTGGGCCAAAGTCCGTTTCCCTCTCTGCCTCTTAATTTCCTGGATATCGCCAGGGTCTTTTGATGATCTGACTAAATTTCTGAATTTTAAAGTTAAATCTCCTTGCTTCTGACCCATGGCTTTGCCAAAAGGTAGACCATATGGCAAGCCAAATCATATATCTGACTTGGGAATTCTGCCTCTCTGCACAATTACTATGGTTACACAAATATAGGTAGAAATTAATCCCTAAATTCTTACCAGTTTATTTTACCTTTTATAAAATAAATAATATTTGCAATATGTGTAACCCTCTCAAGATACTGGTTTTCCATGCTTGAATATGCATAATTTAAGCACATTACATTTATAATTATCCAAAGAAAGTCTATACAAATTGCATTTGTATAGTGTATGCCACTAAGCTGAGAATTCATTCCCATCAAGGACTAGTTTGCTCCAAACAGAATGTACCAGCAATACTTATTAATCATGCAACAGGCAAATTCATAGGTTAGACCTAATAGTGTAGAGCAAGGGTTCTTAACCTTTTTTGTTCCACGGACGCCTTTGCCAGTCAGGTGAAAACCACAGACTCTTTCTCAGAATGTAGCGGCAGATAGTTTTATGACACTCAACATCAGCATGTCTTTAAATGAAATTTTAGGATTATTCAAAATTATGTTTCACAAGTTTCCTGTAATTTCAAAACCTGATAACATAACAAGGTCCAACATCTGTTCAAAGGGTCATTTTCAGCAAACACAGAAATTCAAACTTTCCTATGGCATCATAAAACCACTTCTGCCATCCTTACCAAATTTTTTGCAGGAATTTATCCACTGTACTCAGAACATGCTACATCAAAATAAAAATCATATTAAGTTCACACTATACTGTGTATTATTTAATAACTATATCACACCCACACCAATATGTCCCCACAAGAATAATTTTTTTTTGAATTTTCAATTCAAGCTCACGGCACCCCTAAAGTCTTTATATGGACTCCTTGGGGTCTGTGGACCCCTGGTTAAGAACCCCTAGTGTAGAGTGTCAGCAGGACAAACCAGAGATAAGGGGAAAATCACCCATTGGACAGAATTGGGGGAAAGTGACCTAGCTAAAGTATCATTTGTCAATGTCCAAAGACAAGTGGTAAACCAGTGGGTCTTAATATCCAGAGAGAACCATAGCAGGTGAAGCCTAGCAACAGGAGGTTCCAAAACCAAAAGCAGTAGATGCCTTGGTTCTGATCGCAGACAGTCCCTAGTGGGTAAAAAAAACCAGAGCTTAGCTCCTCCTGCTCCTCCCGTCCAGAAGAAGGAATTCGCAAGAGCTAGCAAGAGGATCAGGATCCTAGGTTAGCAGGAGGTTCAGGCTAGTGCTCCCATCCAAATGGAGAGGAATGCCTGCTTATACAGCATGGCCATTACAGATGAAAGCTACAACTCAGTGGGCATTCAGGTGCTCAGACAATGGTATGTTTTTCAGATGCTGGTATGGGCAAAGGGAATTCAGCTCAATTTAGGTATGAAGGATACAAATATGACTAAGCCATAGCATACTTGCCCACAAAGGAGCTTGCAATCTAGACAGAAACAGAACCATAAAAAGATGGTTTCAAACATGTGTAGGAAGTAGGACAATTTGCCAAATACCAAAGAAGAGGAATGCACAGTGTGCTATTAGAACACAAAGGAGGGTCACTTACCCTAAACTAGGAAGACTTCTTATAGAAGATGCTTCTTGAGTTGACTCTAGCAGGCAGTGAAAGTTAAGAAAAATTTATTATGAACAAAGTCGTGGAGGTGAGACATAGCAGAGTATATTTGTTGCATTTTAGAGCAGAAAGTTGAAGGTTCTACAGGGTCTCTATGCCATGATAAGAAGTGTATTCCACAAGTCATAGGGAAGGTATGAATCACCCCCATCTCCATTTCTCTTCTTCATTTTGGTAATAGAAGCTATTCCTTCTCCCACTAAGGTTTAGCTGAACATGTGCCTGCCCAGTTGGAAGTATATTCTCCAGCCTCCCTCGCAGTACATGGGATCATGGAACCAAGTTCTAGCCAATAGAATGTGAATGGAAGTTAAGAGTACAACTTTCATGTTACATCATTGAGAGGAAGCTACTTGTTCTCCATTTTCTCTTTCCCACTTTCCCCCTTCCTGGTCTGGAAAGACAATGTGGCCAAGTAAGGAAGTCTCAACCATGCAAACATATGACCACACCCTGGCACAAGGAGGCACATTATGAAGAAAGGAACTTGAGTGTAGAGCTACCTCTACACTTGACATCCACCTTACTGGACTATTACGTGAGAGAGAAATAAACTTCTTAGATGAGTCACTGTATTTTGGGATCTCTTTGTTATAGCAGCATAGCCTATATCCTAGCACAGAAGGAAAAGAAAGATGGTGTTGAGGCTTCTAATATAATTCCTGACTTGGCCAGAAACGGCTAAGGAGCTAGAAGAGGCTGAGACAATGTACGCCTATCCTTAAGCTTATAGCTGAGTGAGGCTAGGGTTGACAGATAACAAAATAAACAATTATGTCCTGTCTTAAGAGAAATAGGGGAAAGTGCCTTGAAAACGACAAACTTTTACCCAGGTCTGGGAACTGAGTTCATCAGAGAAGGACCCCAGTCAGCAACCACCTGAAAGTCCTCCTTGCACTCTACCTGCCAAGCTCCAGCCATTGTCATTTTCAAAAATTGATTTCAACAAGCCTTCTAATGAAAATGTCATTGATGAACATTGTGCTAATTATGCTTGCAAAAGGGGAAAAAATTTTGTTGGATAAATTCTCTGTTCCCTGAAGAGAATGGGTTCCATAATTGGTAGACTTTCTATTTTGCTGAGGGCAGTAACTTATCTGGGGTGCAAGTTTAGAATTTGGATCTGGGATAAAATGCCTTCCTCTGAAAAATAAAGTGTTGAGGAATTGGCAAGAGGGTTTAAGAGGCAAGTTAAGAGGGTGGGAGGGGAGTGGAAAAGGATTCCTACAGGCAGAACTGGGGGGGGGGGGGGGGGGGAAGAGGAGGAGAGGGGGAGGGAGAGCTGTGGAAAAGAAGCATGTCAGAAGGGAATTTCCAAGATAATTGCTGCAGGCTACATAATATAAAGCATGTCTCCCCTTCAGTAAGTTTGGTCTTGTTTACTACAGCCTTGTAATGAGAGAATGTGAAGTAGGTGAGCTTGAAGAAAAGGATGAGGGAAGAGTTGACATTTGGATTACATATAGATAGAATCAGTAGACAGAAGGAACTAGAGCAGGGAAATTTAGAGCCAATTGCTGGTGTTTAAAAATTTTAGAATCAGACACTTTATTTATTAGTTTTGTAAGTTTGAAAGTATGTATATTGGATTGCCATAATCTGAGTTACCTTTTGTCAGTGAACAATTACTGAGTGCCTACTATCAGAATAATACTTGTTAACAGTTTTTAATTGCTTATGAGAATTCATAGAAGGAGTGTTTTCTTCCAACTGGGAGTGGTCCAGATTATAAGGAAGGCAATATGGAAGAAGGCATATTTGAGTCGGGTCTTGAAGTGGATGGGAATTGGTTATGCAGAGGGTTTTTGGAGACAGGGAACAGTATGGATGATCCGATCAAAGCCACAGAGTTTTTCAATAAATGTTTATCAATATCCACTGTGTGCTAGGGACTGTGCTAGGTCCCTGGGATATGGAGATGAATTTGGCCTCCCATACTTCTGTTAATTTATATACTATTTTTCTATTCATTCCATTATTTTTATTCATTTCAAATTATTTTTCTATTCATTCCATTATTGGTTCATCTATCAGGTCATTCTCAGTCATATTTCTGCATGGTGAGTTTTTCTTTCTTGTAACTATGTGCATGTGATTCTTTTATTCCTTAAAGCTTCTACTTTCCATTTATTCTAATGCTATATAGCCTGCCCTGCTATTGATGATGATTTCTCTAATGTATTGAGGTAAACTGAATTTTGATCTTCTATATACTTGGTAAATCCATCTGCTTAGGGTCATATGTAATGTTTATGAAGACTTTCACTTTCTTTCCATGATCCAAATCCCTATCTCAATACCCTTCTGTGCCAATATATAGTGAGGATTAGAGATGACACAATAAATATGGCTCCAGAATCCCAGGTTACAAATACCAAGAATATCTGAAATTGACCACAGCTTTGTCTACTGAAATGGCAATGATGTCTCTTTAATAACAGTATAATTGTTATTTTAAAAAACCCACATACCACATGAAGAAACAATGTACATGTTCTTGAGAGGCTCACAGTCCAGATGAGGAGGCAAATAGATAATGCACGAGCATTTGTTTGGTAGGGGACTTTTCCACCCCTTTTCCCAATGGGTTAAGAAAAGTGAGAGATGCTTCAGGAATCCCTCTCCCCACAGAAGCTTTGAACAACTGGCAAGAACTGGCAGAAACATCATTCTCAAAACTTCAGAAAACAGCGGGATGAGCACAGAATCAAGAAAAAGGCTACCAAAAAGTGATAAGATGTACAGAGTGTCTAATTGGGGTGACTGAAAAGTTTTGGTAGGTGATGGTAGGTGATAGTAACACAACATTGTGAGCATAATTAACCACACTGAATTTTATATTTCAATGTGATTAAAAGGGGGATATTTTAGGTTGCATTTATGTTACTAGAACAATTTTTTTTTTTTTAGAATGCATAGAACTGTACAACACAAAAAAGAAAAAACTTATTTTCACTTTCACAACTCCCACCTAGATCTACCCTATGAGGAATAACATAACAGTGGCTGGAGAAAACACACTAGCAACTCCACTCTCAGAGTGGAGTCAATTTTTCACACTCATCACAACTTGAAAAAAAAAGTGTTAGTAGCTCATGGTGCCCTGGCTGACCCCTCATTGGTTCAGCATGCAGCCTGCCCCCACTCCCAGTGCAGATCCCTGGCACTGGTTCTTCAGGGAGCAGAGTAACCCTTGTGCACATACTGGGACCATGTATGTCTGGCCCAAAATGTCTGGTGTTAGCCTGAGGGACTTGCTGACTTGCCCTGCATTTTGAAGGTAGCTTACAGAGCTCTCCTACAGAAACTTGTGGGGAACATTCAAGTTGAGCTGCTTGGGGCAAGGGGTTGCTGGCTGTAGGAAATCTAGTGCAGTGCCCCAGACCAGGAGGAAACCATTTCCTAGCGAAGATGGGACATTTGTAACCAGGTAAATGGGGGGGGGGGGGGGGGGGGGAGTCCCTAGGGACAGACCAAAGCCCCTCTGCTTTGGCCTGCAACTGTTCTCTAAAATCATTGTGTGGTTAAGCCCTAAACAAGAGTACTTGCATAAATCAGTCTGCAAATGGGAAGGTGTTTTCTTTTCTTCCTTCTTCCTCTTCTTCTTCTTTTTTTTCCCAGTCCTTGGCATTCAAGGAAAACTCATAACACTAGCTGAGTTGGATACAAGCTTAAGGAACAGAGGCCTCAAAGTCTAGATTACAGTGATAACACATTAAACTTTCAAAATGTCCAGGTTTCAACAAAAGATTATGAAACATAAGAAGAAATAGGACGCAATAGCCTAGGCAAAGTAGATTAAAGCATTAAAAACCATTAATGAGGAGGGCCAACTGGGACATAGTGGACAATGACTTTTAAAAATGATCCAAAATCTGGTCAGAGTTAAAGGAAAACATGGACAAAGAACTTAAGGAAATCAGAAAAATGATAGATGAATACAAACACAATATCAATATAGAGGTGGAAATTATGAAAAGCAACAAAACAGAGCTGAAAACCACAATAACATAAATTTAAAATTCCCTAGAGGATTTCAACAATAGATTGGAGCTAGCAGAAGAAAAAAATCAGTGAATGAACATGAAGATAATACAGTTGAAATCATACAGTCTGAGGAGTAAAAGAAAGTCTGAGACTGAGAAAATTGTGGGACACTGTATTACTCAGGGTTCTCTAGGGAACAGAATCAACAGGAAATATCTGTAAATAGTACAAGATTTTATAAGATTCTCTCACAAGACCATGGGGATGCATAAATCCAGATTCTGCAAGCAGGCTGCAAACCAGGGGCTCTGATGAAAGTCCAATGAAGGTCCTTGATGAGTTTCCAGAAGATGTTGGCTTTCCAAAGATGAGCTGGGAAATTCTCTCTGAATGCTAAAATCACTTCCTTTTTTAAGGCATTCAAATGATTGGATAAAATGTCTTCATTGCTGATGGAATCTCCTTGGTTGATCATAGATGTAATCAGCCATCTATGCAGTAAACTCACTGATGACTAAAGCCCATAAATGTCCTTGTATTACAATTCACCATTGTTTGCTTGGCCAAACAACTGGGCACAATTATCTGGCCGAGTTGACACCTTAGCCTAACCATCACAGACACCATCAGCATACTAATATACCTACTGTGAGAGGAGAAAAAAGAGAAAGAGAGGCAGGGGGAATACATGGAGAAATAATGGCTGAAAACTTTCCAAATTTAATGAAAGACATGAATTTACATATCCAAGACGCTCAGTGAATTTCATACAGGATAAACCCATTTGGACTCATGGCACAGCATATTACAATCAAAATGTCAAATACCAAAGCTGATATCAAATTCTGATAGCCACAAGAGAGAAACAACATGTTATGTATAAGGGAGCCTCAATAAGAGTAGGTGCTGATTTCTCATAGGAAACCATGGAGGCAAGAAGGCAGTGGGATGCCATATTTAAAGTGCTGAAAGTTAAAAATTGCCATCCAAGAATTCTATATCTGGCAAAACTGTCTGTCAAAAATGAGGGAGAGATTAAGACATTCCCAAATAAACAAAAGCTGAGAGAATTCATCACCACTAGACCAGCCTTACAAGAGATGCTAAAGAGAGTTCTGCAGGTTGAAAGGAATGAACAATAGACAATAGATCAAAGTCATATGAAGAAATGAGGATCTCCAATGAGAGTAATGACATGCCAGTTCTATTGTATTTTTTATTTGTAACTCCACTTTTTACTTCCTAAAGGCTCTAAAAGGCAAATGCATAAAACGTAATGATAAATCAGTAGTTTTGATTCATAATATAAAAACATGTAATTTATGACAAGAACTACATAAAGTTGGGGGAGTGGAGAAGTACAGGAACATAGTTTGTGTATACTATTGAAATTAAGTTGATATCAAAGCAAGTAAGATGGTTATAGCTTTAGGATGTTAAATTTAAGCCTCATAGTAACTACAAAGAAAATGCTGGAGCATATGCAAGCTCATAGAAACAGAAACTAGAGTAAAGGTTACCAGGGATGGGGTTCAGGGTGAATGGGGAGTTAATGCATAATGGATATAGCATTTCCATTTGGGGATATGGGAAGGTTATAGTAATGGAAGGTGGTGAAGGTAATGCAATATTGTGAATGTGATTAATCCCTCTAAATGGTGTGCTTGAGAGTGATTGAACGGGGAAAGTTTATGTTGTATATATGTTTCCACAATTAAAAATTTATAAAGAAATAGCAACTAAAAGAAAATGACATTTCAGTGTAATGCATTATTCTGGATGGGATATGACAAAGGAGGAGAAAAGGCTCAAAGGTACATTACAGGGAAGTGGATGTGGCTCAAGTGATTGAGTGCCTGCTTCCCACAGGGGAGGTCTCAGGTTCTGCCCCAGGTGCCTTCTAAAAACAAACAAACAAACAACAAACAAACAAATGAAAAAACCAATTCAGGGGAGTTAATGTGGCTCAGCAGTTGAGTGCTGGCTTCCTACATACGAGGTCTTGGTTTCAATCCCTGTCCCTGATATCTTTTTTTTCAAAAAAAGGTACATTATTGTGACATATGAAAAATTGGAATGTAAACTGAAAGCTTTATATTAATGCTATATTTCTTGAACATGATAGCTGCACTTAAGGTGGTTACATAAGTGAATGTCCTTATTCTTAAGAAATATACATAGAAGTATTGTTTAAGAAGCATGATGTATACAACATACACGCAAGTGTTCAGAAAAAAAGATTGCCAGATAGATCAATTGAAAGATAAATGACAGATGGATGGATTGATGGACAGATAGATGATGGATAGAATGACACAGTAAATGTAGCTAAAAGTTAAAATTAGTGGATCTGGGTATTGGGTGATAGGAGCATGCTGGCATTATCTGTATGGGGTTTGTATTATTTTTGTAACAGATTTGTAAGATTGAATGTATTTCAAAATAAAAAAAGAGAGAGGACAAAAGTGAGAACAAGAGAGCATAAAAAGGAATAACCTCCTCCTCTACCCTGATCCACTTTAGAAGAGAGAAAGAGATGCTAAACTGATTCAGAACCCAGGGCATTAATTAGTCCACATTTTATTACTGGTTGGTGTCATTTGTATTAAAAAGTCACATATCCATGTGGGCTACTCTTGTTCCCCACATCCTACTGAGTAGAACCAGCCCAGTCTCTATTTAGGAGCACACTTAGATGAATAAAGTTGATACTTTGCAGATCTGACTGTCTTCTCTCTTTCTGCAAGCATGCCTAAGCATGCTAGTCCCTAAATTTACAGTCGGGAGAACAGGGAATTAGTAAGCTTCACTTCAGGCTTAAACCTAAACCATGTGATTCAACTCAGTCTTCTGTTGCTCTGGAGGTTATTGGGTGTAGTTTGTCTATTAATAAAGTGACACTTTAGTTTCTATCCCAATTTCTTTCTTGTGTGTAATTCCCTTGGGAATCTGAAGGAGAGGAGGGGTGATTGGCAGAGCAGGATTTAGCTATTTCTTGTTCTCGATTGTGGAAAGTATATTGTTAGTTACAAATTTTTACTGATCTTCCAAGGGGAAAATATACTTCTCTATGCTCTTGATGTCAGGCTTGGTCAGGTGAACTTATTCTGTCCAAGAAAACGTGACCAGATCTAACATGTATAAATTCCAGGCATAAGCATTAAAAGCCAATCGCAGTTCGCTATGATCCCCTTTTCCTCTCCCATGAGACCAGTTTTGTTCCAGGTAGAGGTTGCTCTATCAGTCTGGGTCCCAGCATTAAGACAATTTAGAGCAGAGCAAAACTGGACATATATGATTTCAAGAAATAAACTTTGTTGTTGTAAATCACTTTGGGATTATTCGTTACCAGAGCCTAATTTAATTTATTCTGTTTGATACACTTACTTTATTAACTGTCTGTATCATGTTCACCTAACATCTGTTTCTCCCTTCATTCCTCAGTTTTTCCAGGTATCCACCCACCACCACCTGATCATGTGCTTGGGGGAGAAAGGCCCAATTCCCAGCCACAGGGCATGAATCATAATGAGTTTAAGCTGTTCCTTTTGATTTCTTACCCTTGCCAATGACTGGTTTAAATATGGGCAGGTATTACAATTCTAGTCAACGAGATTGTAAGAAGTTTGCTTGAGGGCTTCGGAAAAGAATTTTCCTTGCTGATTAAAAGATGCATGGAAGAAATAGTCTATTTCTGCTGGATATTATGTGAAAATGAATTATAAGCAACTTTAAAATTTACTAACTCATATATCTTTTAGTAAATTATTGTTCCCAAGAAATTATAGTTCTGATCAGTTTATAGACATCTTATGCCTGATACTGCAGAAACGCTGTTGGAAGCATCAGGGTCAACAAAAGATAGAGTATGGGACACCAAGGAAATGGCAAATGTAGAAGATAGAGCCTCTAATAGCTAAGTTGATCTGTGTTTAGAGGATAGTTTTGAAAGTTACTAATCCATTGGGCACTAGGTCAATGTTACCCATTTTAAGAAAGTACATACAGAGAGGGAAACACTTTGCAACACAAAAGGATTCACTTAATATTGCTAGAAAAAGTCAATTTTTGAAGTTTCATCTATTTATAACTTATCCAAAGGCATATCTGGTGGGAAAATGCACACACCTGTGCCTTTACCTTACCTGAGACATCCTGCCCCATTTCTAAGTCGTCATTACTAAGCCTATCTTGAAACTGCTCTTGCTTCCCTAAGCCAAAAAAGACCTGTATTTTCCTGAGCTGGGAGAGCAAATACAAACTCTAAAGATGGCTAGCTTCAGTCCTGCAGTTATTTAGAAAGGAAAATCTGGCTTCAAACACTGTAGTGTACAGTCAGGATTTGCAATTGGCTGAGACCGAGGATGGTGTGAAAAGATGACTCAGTCGTAGGGCTGGGGACGGGGGGGGGGGGGGGGCGCTGCCAGCGGTCCTTCTAACTGAAAAAAGGCTTAGATATATTTTTTATCGCCTCGAGATTCTTAGACCCTAGGAAATACACCTTCAAATAATCTGAATGAGAGGTGGCTAAAACCCCAATTCATCACCGCCCGGGGCTTCGGGCCAAGATTTGGCAGAAATAGCGCTCTCCTTCCAAGGGTCTGAGGGTCCAGCTTGGGGCCTAACCGCCAGGGCCCCGAACCCCACCTCCCCACGCCCCTTGGAACGTTCCTGAGACTCTCTCCCGGGCTCTGCGGGTTGCGGTGGCGCCCTCACGCCGCGCGTGCCCGGGACTCCTTTGGAACGCCTCCGCGGCCCGCTGCGGCCCGTCAGTCAGTGAGCCATCAGCCCCGACACCTGGCCCGCTCCACGGGGCCGCCGCCCCGGCCCCTCCGGCTCCGGTTGCGCGCCCTGGCAGGCAGCGCCACGCCCACTGGGGTCCAGGGCAGGGCGCGCGATGTCGCCCTTGGTCTCGCCACCGTCGGTCTGCGGCTGCCCGGCTCCCGAGCCCCACCCGTCCTCCCCGCGGCCCCACCGCCCCTCCCGGGCGCCGCCCGCCGGGGCCGCCTCTGCAGCCGGCCGCGCGGCCGGCCTGTGCCCGCCGCCGCGCGCTGATTGGCTGGCCCCGCGCCGGCGGCGGCGCTGACTGGCCGGGCAGATTCGCTGGGTCAGGGCTGCAGAGGTGCCTGGCGCACCGACGGGGACGCAGCGGCGGCGCGCTCGCCCGGACGCCGGCTGCCCGCCCGCCTGCAGCAGCGAGCGGCCCGGGACGCCGAGGGGGCCCGCGCGGGCCCGGCGCCGCCGCTGCCGGCCGCGATGTGCTCCCAGCTCTGGTTCCTGACAGACCGGCGGATCCGCGAGGACTACCCGCAGGTGCAGATCCTGCGCGCCCTCCGGCAGCGCTGCTCCGAGCAGGACGTGCGCTTCCGGGCGGTGCTCATGGACCAGATCGCCGTCACCGTCGTCGGCGGCCACCTCGGTGAGCGAGGCGGGCCCCGGGAGGGCGGGGAGGCGCACCCGGGTCCCCGAGAGCCGGCCGGGTGGGCGAGCTCACCCCGGCCTCCCCAGCCAAGTCTCCTTCGGGTCCCCCAAGCCAGCCGCTCTCCGCCTGCGATACCTCTTAGCGCTGGGGAAAGCCCCTAACCTTGATAACGTCATTTGACCATCAGCATCTCCCCGGGGGCCGAGACTGGACACCGTGACTGAATTTACTTAGGGGACTTTGTGTTGTGAAGAACCCGAATTCACCTGAAGCCGCCTGGATGAACGAGAGATATCAAGCTGTCTCCCCAAATTTGCAAATTCTGTTTACATCTATACCCTGTCATTGTAGACTCTAAGATTTATAGAAACCCATACTAAATTTACGAAATTGTCATTAAGATCAACTGTTCTTAAAAGTTTCCTAGGAGTGTGTAAGCATCAGTAATGCACTACATAGAATATAATTACCAAACTAACAACTACATATGAGGGAAAATCTAAGAAAGATTGCAGTCGCCTCTTAGGTATGAGGTGAGAATCGACCTTTGATGGGTCTTTTTAAACTCATCCTCCTCTCTAAAAATGTTGAATTCTGAATCCAGAAAAGTCAAGATTTCAGGTACAGAGTCTCTCTGATCATGCCACTGCTGTGTCCAAGAGTCCTTTTTGGGGGGAGGGTAAGAAATGGTTATCATCTGTGACCCTGGCCTCAAAATGTTAAGAATGTTTTTAGAAATTTCCAATTATCCTTAATATCAGCAGTCTCAAATTTAGGGTCCTCTGGAGCACTCCACTGGAAGTATCTGGCCACTTCAGAGAGCCCAGTTGAGGCACTTCTTGGGATACGATTTTATATTATTTCAGTCACACCTGGCTAAACAGGTTTATAATTCACTACTTTTTTTCCCTAGGGTAAGAGATTCCAAATTTGCAACAAGCTATTTACAAATTAAATTTTGAATATGACCTGTTTCTAAGTTGAATGTTACTGTTATAGATCTTTCTTTATCGAAACTCTTTATAAGTAATATCAAATTGCACAGCCTGTTGGAGAAATGTTATAATCATTAGGTGTCTTACATTTTGTTTGAAAAAGTATCTTTCAAACTTAAAGGGGACCCTCTCTCTATCCTTGAATTACAAAAACCCTCACAGTGAGCTACTGTAGAACTAGATTCTTGGACAAGAACTCTGAAGATCTGGATTCTTATTCCAGTTTTTCTAACAAGTATTTTAACTTTGCTTTGGGCAAATCACTTTACGTCTTTGAATCTCAAGTAATTCATTTGTGTAACTAGGGGTGAAGGTTCCTCTAGCTCTAAAATCCTGTGTGTCAGTACCATACTTACATGGGATAATCAGTTATATTTTACTAATACAGATCAATAAGTACTCAATATACACATCTTTCCATCTCTAGGATCAGTTTGTTCTTTTTTTTTTAGTAGCTTGTAATGTCTTCTTTTTTTTTTCAGATATAGTAACCAAATTCCCATCATGCACTCTGTATGAGTAGGAAAAAAATAAAGTTTTTTTTAAAATAGGAAAGTGCTGTTTGTTTCTAAAACCCCACTTTAAAGAATTAGTCCTAGAAAAAAAGAAAATTAAATTCTACTGCCACAGGAAACATTTAAACCCTTTTGTTTAGCATCTTAAAATTGGAATTCATGTGTGAAAATATCTCAATTTACTCATAAACCAGGAATTACTTCTTTTTAATTATAAGAAATTCTACACAGTTATTTGCCTGGTGAATGGAGAAATTGAAAATAGATATTTTTGGGTGCAGTTTCAATTTTTTGCTAATTTAGAGATAGCCACACATAAATCACAACACATGAAAAACTTATTAGATCACCCTTTCTACTAGCTAAAGTAGTCAATAGAGTTATTTGTTGTGCGAGTAGGTTAATGAAAGCACAAGAAAGTGACTTCTGTGAGATTTACCTTGTTTGCTTTTTTCAGTGCTATGATAGTTACAAGAATAGTGCCGTACACGTAGTAGGCACTGAATAAATATTTTTGAATGAATTTACTGACTTAGAAATACAGAGATATGTAGTTACAGTGATACCAATGCCATTTCCCATTTGAGAATTATAGAGTGTTAGATCTGAGAAGAACTTTGAAATCATCCAGTGTAAACCCTTCATTATACAAATGAAGAACCTGAGGCTCATAGAGATGAAGTGACTTGTTCAATGTCATCAGCTAGTTAGCAGCAAACTTACAGTTAAAAACCCTGGTCTCCTAATTCCCAACCCAGTGATCTGGAATAAATATGTTTTAGGACATTGCAACCAATACTACCTCTCCCAGGAGATGTGAAATTGAAGTGGATTGTGTTAAATTGAGGCTAGATGGTGCCTTGCAAAGTAATTGTATAGTTTCAGAATTTAAGGTACCCTCTCTACAAAGCCAGCATGCTACTCCTTTCCATTCCTTCTTTAGATTGGGATAGGAGTGTAATGAAGGAGTCAATTTGGGACAGGCATGAGCAGAGTCTCTTTCCTGAGGTCCCTCTGTGGAGGCTAGTAGGAGCCAAAATCAGGGTTTATAATTTCAGGTTGAATCTAAAAATAGGATTCAGACAGCTTGTAATTATTTTAAACAAGATAATGCATGTAAGCTGAAACTGCTATATAAATGTAAGGTTTTATTATTACTATAATTTTTAACCCAGTAATATACCCTATTCAACATGGATTCAGTGCAATACTATTGAAAAGAGGGAAATGTCCTTTGAGTAACTCATAGAGATGAAGTGACTAGCTCAATGTCATCAGCAAACACCCTCCCTTAACTTGCTGCTGTGTGTAGCATTCTGAGAATCATAGCCATCTCTTTTTTCCCTCTTGGAAACTACAAGTTCATTCATTCGTTCATTTATTCATTCATTCATTCATTCATTCAACAATATTAAGTATTCTTGACCCTGGGGATAAAATAGTGAATATGGCACCAAAATGCATATCATCATCATTAATAGTAATAGCAAAATATATATAGTGCTTATTCTTTGCCAGGCATAGGTCTAGGTTCTTTTTACATATTAACTCAAAACAAATAGGAGTGGGCACCTAGTACTGGTAGGAGATAATTCAGTAATTCCAGCTCAGACACTGTGTCTTCGTTTCCACTGTACTCCATGCATCAACCTGCACTGACTTCACCGTTTCTCTCTGTGGTTCTGGGCTTTGCCCTGAAACTCCCTCTGCCTGTTCCTCCCACATGGTGAGCTTTTATTTATCTTTCAAATCCAGCACAAATGTCATTCATCTCTATGACTACTTTCTTTTTTTTTTTTTTTTTACATTTTTTAAAATTGATTTTGTAATAATATTACATTAAAAATATATATGTGAGGTCCCATTCAACCCCACCCCCCCCCACCCCACCTCTCCCCCCCCCATCCCAGCAACACTCGTTCCCATCATCATGACACATCCATTGGATTTGGTAAGTACATCTTTGGTCACCTCTGCACCTCATAGTATGACTACTTTCTTGAGCTCCCTATCCTACCCCTGCCCCAGAAGTCCTTCTTCTTCTTCTCCCTGCTGCAAAATTACATTGTGCATACCATTTAAAATAGCATTTCTCTTATTTTATTTATCTATTTATAAGTTTTCTCTTCTGCCTACCCAAGACTGGGGAATTCTCAGATGTATGCTCCATAACTGGCACTTAGTAGGCCTTCAGTTAATGTTGGATGACTAAATGAAGTACCATAGAGACTAATTGAAGCCTATGAGACTTTTACTCTAATTAGCTGCTGTGTTTGGGAGATCAGGATTGGATATGTTTTTGTGATGAGCCATTACATGAGGACAGATTTGCTAGTGAGAATTAAGTCCTTTGACCATCCATAGGTCTGTATGATTAACCGGCTTAAGAAACAAGTATAGTCACAAACTCAGGTACAAATTCCAAGACAAATAGAATGAGTCTGACCTGGATATGAGGGTGTGTTACAGCTTGTTTTTTTGGAAACAGAATGATTCAGCATTCCTTTCCCTTACTTTCAGAGCTAAAGCTTTGGTGGCCATACGTCAATTTCTAGGTCAAGTTCTTTAAATCAGGTGTTCTGAGATCCTTTTACTTGGTTCTTAGCAATAATCAGGTGAGAAAGATTGTTAACATGTGAGGGTCGGGTAGGGGAGAAATCCTACCTAAATTTTTGTGAGGAAGTGGTCTTACCTCAGCCTGCTAGAAGACAATAGAAGGCCTCACAGAATTCCCAGTACTGTTCAAGAAGACACTAGCAAGAAAGTGTATCAGGCTAGCCTTTACCACAGAGAGAATTGATCTTTAACCTTGGTTCTTGCTAAAGACCTGTGCCTGACACCTTGTAATCTGAATATCACCATTATGTAGCACTAGTGGATAGGTGAGAGAGTGGGAAGAAGCATGTACCATATAATATTTCCAAACTAATATGAGTGGTAAATGGATACACTTTACCACACAGGTCCTTATTTATAGCTGTAGGCTGACCTCAAGGACTGAGGATGGGTTGGATATGTAGTTTATATTTCTAATATTAGTTTTTAGGGACACCTCATGAACTGTGTTGGGAAGCACTAGAACTAGTAGATTGGGACCTTTGGTGGATATCAAAGTCCCACTCAGAGATTTTGGAACCACTTGTTACTGTGACTATGACACTTTCACCGTATTTGTTAGTCTGGCCTGGTGGAAGTTGCAGCTGTCACTCAGGGATTTCCATGTTATCCTTACCTACTCCATACCTCCTTGCCACTCCCTTTACTACCAGGGCGTTCACTGATACCCAGGTACTTCAGAGCTAACCTCACCTCACTCTAGCCCCTTCCTGGGCACCCTACCCACTGTGAGAGGCTTCACCTTAGTAGGGATTTATATTGTTTTAGCACAAGCCTACAACTTGATCCAAAACTCTCAGTCTATTTCTGTTTGAGTTTTCACTACTAAAAAGTAATGCAAGATACAAGTATGAGAACGTGATAAATTTAAATTACTTTTGCATTGAGAAACTAATAGGTGGTTTTTCATTCCTGTAACTTTATTATTAATGCTTTAATGTATTTTATGTCTCAGTCTCTACAACATCCTATTCATTTATTTCATTCAACAAATATTAATACTATTAAGTACACACTTTGGGCCAGGCACTCTGCTAGGCATTAGAGATTTAATGGAGAGTAAAAACAGGCATGGTCTCCATCTCATTTATGATTTTATTCATTCATTCTTTCATTCATACAGTTAGTCAATCGAGTATCTGTTCACTGCCTACTACATAAAAGGTACTGTTCTAGGTCCCAGAACAAATCAGACAGAAATCCCTGCCTCTCAAAGAGGTTACATCCTAGAGGGGGAGATAGAATATAAACAAGATAAGTAAAACATATAGTTTGCTAGTGAAAAGGGCTTAGGAGGAAAAAAGGCAAGAGGAATAGAACATATTTCTGGAGATGGGGGAGGGGATGACATTTTTAGGCAGGGTGACTGGGGAGGTCCTCACCCAGAAGATAATATTTGAGTAAAGATCCGAAGGAAATGAGGACAGAAGCCCTTTGGATATCTATAAGTAGAGGAAATAGCAAGGAGGCAAGTGTGGCTAGAGCAGAATGAATGAAGGGATGTGAGTATTAGGAGTGGAGGTCAGAGCAATGGGTGTGGGGAGGGGAGCAGATGGAGTCTTGTGGGTCAATGAAGGAGTTTGGTTTTAACTCTGGATGAGCTGGGAATTTATTGAAGGGTTCTGAGTACAGGAGGATCTGTGCTTGATCGTTCCCAGTGATGTCAAAGTACTGTTAGAATTGAGGGGCTAAAGGGAGTAAACTGGAAAGAAAAGAGTTGGTGTGTGGAGATTAAAATGGGGCAATTGCATAAAGTCTAGAATGTAACTTGGAATGGTGGCTGAGGTGGGGGGGGTGGGGTGGACGAGATCCTTGAAGGAAAGGAGGTCAAGAAACCAAGAGACATTAGAAGGATCCTCCATAGGGACATTGAAACCACTACTATTTTTTACAGCATGAGACAGAGTAAGAGCCAGGAATGAAAGGGGTAAGCAGATGACTGGAACAAGGTGAGGGATGATGCCATGAGAGACAAACCTTGGTGTTTTGGGGAGGAGCAAGGAAGATTGGCCTGGAAGCAGCAATGAAGAGCATAGAGAACATCTCTTCTACCCTGAGGCTCAGTAATCTGAGTGTGGAAGAAGAGAAAAGGACTACAATATAGAGGAAGAAGAAGGTGAAGGAAATGCTCCCCAAAAAACTGAGGATGAGGGGATTTGCTACCCATTGACTATGAGTTCCACAGGGCACAGTGGAGATGGGAAGGAATGGAGGGTAGGATTGGAAAAGGCAATGTCAGACCAGGGTTTTAGAGTCCAGGGAAATGGCGTGGCCTTGGAGACTGAACTCTTGACTGGCTACCATGAGGGCTAAAGGGCTTGATGAGATTTGTCTTGGTGGTCACAAGATAGATCATGTTGATGAGGCTGGTGGTTATGGGGAAGAAGAAGGCATGCCACAACTGGGACCCTTCCATTTACAGAAGAAGAAACAGATCCAGAGATTTTTGTGTCTTGCCAAGCTAAGTGACAGCTAGGAATTGAATCTAGTCTTCTGACTCAAAAGGCAGTTTTGGCAGCCATTGGTATATAGCAAACCAGACCAAGAGATGCAGGTGCTTGCATTTAGAAGTGGGCCCCTAGTGCCATCAAAGGGCAGTATTTAAAAAATCCAGTATTTTGTCCATTTTGCATAATTGCCTTTCATCTTATGTTGACACAACTTCTGGAAATGTCTTCCCAAATATTTACTTAAGCCCTGACATTCCTGAATTTCGTACTTATAAAATTGCCATGTCTTTACCATCAGTTTGGTAGTCCTTATGCATTTATTAGTTTTACACATTTCTTCAGGGCCCAGAGGCACTAGTAGGGAGACATCTTTTGTAAACTTCCCTTGATTGTCTCTCCCCAGGCAGAGATAATCATTCCAACTGCTCCCTCCTCCTTTGCTGTCACTGTAGGTGAAACCTTGCCTGTTGGAGCTCTTACTGCATTGTATTATAATCCTCTTCCCCACTCCCAGTCTGCCCAAACCAGACTGATAAACTCTTGTTAGGACCTAGGTGCTCCTCACAGAGCATTAATGGCCTTAATGACAGTTGTGTGTTGTCTTTCTTTTTAAATTCCAGGGATACTGTTTGTTTCACTCTCATGCCTCCCCATAAGCCCATAGGAAGGTGCCTATAGTTTAGCTGTCAGTGACCCACCTGTGCCCTTTGGTCTGCATCATTTGATAATTGCCAGCACCTGCATCTCTTTCAGCTTTCTCTGCCCACAGGAACCACTTTGCCCACACAGGTATGGCCAGCCAGAAAGGCCAGGGAATTAACACATGCCCCAGGAGCAGCCCTCATCCAAACACTTACCCCGCAGGTGGGATAACTAAGGTGTGTGTACTAAACCATTCCCTCCAGTTCACCAGCAGCATTGAGCTACCTTTGCCCAAGGTGGTAACTCACTTACCTGACCCCCTTTCTTTGCTGCATCCTTTCCCTGCCTCACTTCTGTACATCCCCTACCAGTGTTTTCTGAAATTACCACCCAAATAAACTACTAGTACTTAAATACTTGTGCTTCTGGGGAAACCCAGACTAACACTGGGTTGGACATAAAGTAGGTGCTAAATACATCTTTGCTGAGTGAATGAATATTTAAGTACATCTTTATCCAGGAGAAGACTATAAGCTCCTCGTGGGCAGAGACTTCCTGGTACAACTTGTGTACCCCCATCCTGTTTAATAGTGTATCTGACTCTTGCTAACAGTTCAACAATGGTTGAATTGGATTAAATGACCTCAAAATAGCAATTGGTGAAAGAGAAAGTGGCCACAGAAGGCTAGGTTTTAATGAGGTAGAGGTGAGATTTCTTTGGGCAACATAACAAAGAACTTTAAAAAGGTGAGGAGGAGGGATTGCTTCTACTCATTAGACTAAAAACAACTTCTTTATAAGAAAATTCCTGGAGGGTAGGGTGGAAAGAAACTAGGCAAAGCCTGAAGTGTGACCAAAATGAGTCAGATCAAGTCTTCACAAGATAATGTGAAGCACTGAATGGATTCTCCAAGTAATTTTATTATATTATTGGTTCTTTTCTGGTAACTTATAGAGCTTCACTAGGACCATTGTTACTTGATCCTGCTAAAATATCCTGGTTCTAAAAGCTGCCACCAGTGAAGACTTTATTTGCTCTCATGCTAGTTTCATGCTGTTTTCTGCTGCTTGCTTTGTACATGAAGGTTTTTCTAGTATACCAGAAACTGGATCAGTTTTGAAGCTTTCTTTTGGGAAGTCAAGAATGTATATGTGTGCACAAAGAAGTGAGTGCTGCATTGCACTTGTTGGGAGAGCAATGACATATTATGCATTAGTTTTGAGTAAATGCAAAAATGTTTACAGTCCAATCTATTGGAGGATCCATATTTGAAGACTCCTTTAATTTAATTGAGATAATACATGCAAAAGTTCTTAGCAAAATCCCTGAAACGCAACAGATGCTCAATAAAAAATGCTAGCTGAATTTGAATGTGAATTATTGTACTTTTTATTATCCATGCTTCTACTTCCCTCTATTGGTATGAATGATTGAGAACAGTGTTTAATTTTCAGAGCTCTACTTTCCAATAATGCTTTGCTTATTTCTAAATCTGTTTCTCTTTATTTTAAAGGTCATGTCTTGGCTATTAAACATAAAAATGCTAAAAATCTAGTTTTGTAGAATTTAACTTAATTTAACCAAATATGTGAGTTAGAATAATTTTTAAAAAAACACAACACACTCAATTCTTTGCGAAAAGTTACTCCATTTTTCTGTTTTGTTTCTAATACAGTGAAATATTTCCAAATATAGAGAGTTCAAGAAGAAATTAGAACACAATTATTGCTGAAAGTACATTATTCTTTTTAGAAGTAATATAGAGAAAATATTCTTTGTTTTCAAAAAATTGATTTAGATTAAGGTGGCTAGGGATCAGCATACTGACTACTATCCTATTGACCTGTCTGGGGACAGATTGATCATTTTAGTAAAAAAAAAAGTGGTTTGAGGCTAAACATAGTAAAACTCAATTCCTATCTAGGAGTCTTAGAAACCTTAGCAACTATGCAGAATTGAGCCTACCTGATTTTCTGTTTCTGCTGAAGAGAGTGGTGAATATACTTTTTTAAAAAATCAAGGCAATATTCCTGAGCACTAGGGCCCTTAACCACATGAAATCCCTTGTTATTTGAGGGCAGAAGCCTCTCAGTGTTGAAGGCTTTGCTTGCACTTGCTGGCAGCCAAGCAGAGCCCCTCTCTCCCTGATGCCCTGCCACCAGCTCTTCATTCCTTTGGCTTGAGGTCTGAAGATTGCAGTAGAAATGTTAAGAATCCTGGGAAGGGTGACACCTTAAGTTCCATCCCTGAATTCATTTATCAGGTCCTTTCCTGGGAGAAGATATTACTGGGGAGAGGGAGCAGATATTACTTAAGTGGTTAAAGGTCTCAGGATTCACAGACCAGTTAAGGATCAGCCTTAAATCCAGGTTGTTCTGTCACGGCTGGGTGAAATTACTATTCCCACTGAAGCCATGGATAGGGGCAGCCTCTTTCCTACCACTTGTAGAAATGTGGCAGCACAGGGAACAGGAATTAACAGGGGTCAAGTGAAGTTGCCCATAGCAAGAATGTTGGGGCAAAGATGAAATTAGTTCTGCAGATGTATTCCCAAACCTGTCATGTCCTCTCTGCACAGGGCCAGCTAGCCAGCACAGTCAAGAGACCAAATCTGTCTAACTGCTTGTAGAGAGCCTTTTAGGCTACACTTTAACCCATTCCATTCTTCATTTATTAAAGGCCTCAGTTGGAAAGAGCCAGGCCCAAAGATTTACCTTTGGAGAAGAGAAATGAAGTCCTGGTAAGATTTTCTAGGTGTATGTGAATCTGCTTGTTGAGGCTGAGCTGTCTCCGTTCACTTGTTGGTATTTCCAGAAATGATTGGGTTCTTTTTTTCCCATTTAGAAGTTTAACTGTTTGTCTGTGGTCTTATGTTGGGATTTAAAAGCCGGACGTTTCTGCTGCTTCTCATTTCTCTAGGTCACTTTTTTTCTGTTGCAAAGCCATTTTTCTCATCAGGTGGTAAAAACTCCATAAATTGTCCTACCTTGCTTAGTAGAATGTTTGTGCAATAGTAATGCCAGTGCCTTACATATGTATAGCATTTTATAGCTTTCAAAGCATTTTTGCATATATTATCTCATTATGTAGTGTTGTCCCGGGCTGTTGCTTTTTCCCTGAGTGTTCTGTATTTACTCAGTTTTCACCAATTTGATTATTTTTCTTTCTTTCTTCTCCTACCAATTTTCAGGATACTCCCCAGGGTTTGTTTTTTTCTTGTTTCATATTATTTTCCCAAAGATCTGTGAATGGCAAAGAACTTTTTGCTTTCAAATGCAAATATAAGTAATGCTGTTTTCTGAAGTCAAAGTGAAGATAACCTGAACACTCTTTATAAATCATCCCTGAGAATTATGCCCCAATTCCTTGGGTTTGCACTATCTGCATACATACTGAAAACAATTTACCCAAATGATTGCATCTACCTCCCATTAAAAAAAAATCTGTGAAAAATCTCTAAAATGGGGAAAGTGTGGAAGTTAGAGCATTATAGTATTTTTTAAATTTTTGTTTCTGCTTAGAGCATGTGTATTGATATTATTTATTCCCCAATACAGAGAGTATAACTTCATCAACACCTCTTGTTTACTTGGAATTATATGATTGTGCAGTATAATAGCAGTTATAAAATAGAAGGTGCTTTAAGTTAAGCACTGTAAGCTGTTCTATAAATTGTGTTTTAAAGGGTTTCTTTAGAGCATTCTAGAAGCTCTTATAGGGCTCATTAAGAGAGACATATGAACTCACTTGTCACTGCCCTACCCCTCTGATTTCCTGTCTCCAAAATTCCATCCCTAGATTCTAGGTGAATTGGAGATGGCCAGGTAACTACTTAGAGTGATATGAAACTCAAATGTCAGGGTTGAAAGGGACCAAGCCGGTTGTTGTGAGCCCATTGGATACTAGCATTCCCTCTGTACCAAACTCAGGTGATCAGTGAGCATTGGCCCATTCTTCTAAGGCGTAGGAAAATATTCCTTTTTTGAACCCAAATATGTCTCCCTATAGCTTCTGCTTAATTGAGCAAACAAGTGCCTACCATGCACCAGCCTCTATTCCAGGGGCTGGGGATATTGCAGTGAACAAGGCAGACAAATGCTCTTACGTGTAGCTCTATCTCTTGGTGTCATAGTGGACACGGCAAAAGTTCATGGAAGCCCTGCAATACTGAAAGACTGCGTTCCTGCTCCTGAGTCTTCACTGCAAGCTAATATGCCCAGTTCACCTAGCATAGTGCAGGTTCTACTCATTTCACTATATGGATCAACTGTTTTTGGATGCATTCTAGGTTTAAAACTGAATTGGTTTTCAATAGATTTTTTTTAAGTTTTTTTTTTTTTTAGTTGTTGGTATAAAGTTAATATGTACTTGGAGAAAGTTTGGAAGATACAGGTAAATATAAAATACAAAAAGTTAATCACCAGTAATCCCAGTTAAAATATTGGTATATTACCTTCCAGCCTTTTCTAATTTGTATCTATTTACATGGTTGAGATCAGAATGCATTCTTTATAATTTTGTATCCTATATTTTTCACTTAACATTGATGTTTTTATATTCATTATAGAGTGTTCATAAAAATCATTTGAATGGTTACATAATATTCCATTCAGACATTTTTTTAAAGTTTATCATAAAAGGGGTTGTAGGGATTCCTTAAATGGACTACACTGTTCCCTTTTCATTGAGTCTTCAGCTTCCTAAGCCCCTGTACCTTGAGGTAATACTAGAATTATGTAGAAGGAAAGTGCTGGCCTACATCATCTCCTATTGACTCTTCTAACTTGAAATATTCATGATATGCTATTTTGTTTTTTTCTTGTTAAATCCTTTATTTTTCCTCAAAATCATGCTCTGCCCATTTGTTTGGAATATAGGGTTGACTGTAGAGTTTTCTTGTACAACAGGATATCCAGGTTGTTTTCAAGGCTATCTTCCTGCTAGGTTTGATCTTGAGGAGTCTCTTGGAATCAGTTCTGGTGGGACTAAACTATGGCAAACCCAGAGCTCACTTTTGTCCTTCGATTGCAGGCTTACAGCTGAACCAGAAGGCACTCACTACTTTCCCAGATGTGGTGCTCGTGCGGGTGCCCACACCCTCAGTACAATCAGACAGTGACATCACTGTCTTGCGACACCTGGAGAAGTTGGGTTGCCGCCTAGTCAACCGCCCACAAAGCATTTTAAACTGTATCAACAAATTCTGGACGTTCCAAGAGCTGGCTGGACATGGAGTCCCCATGCCAGACACATTTTCCTATGGTGAGTCTCCTTGAAACAGGGTTGGGACTTTCTTTCCAAATCACTACATCTGTATGCTTTCTTTCCCCAGAAACTTTCTAGTATCTCTTGTGTCTTTATCATTGCTATTCCTTCCATCTGAAATGCCTTTGCTTCTTTCTCTCTATAATTCACTCAACAACTGTGTTATCAGGTGCACACTATGTCCCAACTACAATATGATGCCCTGGGGCTATAGAAGTGTGGAAAGTCCCTGTCCCAGAGGCATTCCTACATCAGATGCAGAGGACATCAAGTCAACAGGCAGTTTCAGTGCAGTGTAGTAAGTGTCATGATTAAGAGTTAGGACAGGGTGGTACAGGAATACATGGAAGAGTTCTGAATACAGTTTAGAAGACATTGAGGAAAGTTTGCTAAAAGAGATAACATCTAAACTAAGCTGAAGTTGTCCAGATAAGGGAAGGGGGACAGGGGAGAAGTCTAAACAGAGAACATCACATACAAAGACCTAGCGGCAAGAGAGAACATGACCTATTGGTGGTATTGCCAGTAGTTTGTAGAATGTGAGGAGAAAAAATTGATCTATCAGGTTGGAAAGATAAGAAGGATCCTTATATAACAGCTGAAGGACATAAGAGCTAATCCTGAGAGATGGCCTGGTCAGAGTTACAGCTCAGATTACTCTGGCTACACTATGGAAAAAGGTTTGGATGGGAGCAAAGGAGAGGCAGGATAAATAGAGGTTTTTCAAATAATCCAAGTGAGCAGTGATGATCTAAACTAAGGTGGCCATAGTGAGAGTGAAGAAAAGCAAACAGATTCAGGAATTAGGAAGGAGGTAGAAATAAAAGGACAAGGTGATTGACTAGATATGAGGAGTATGGAGAGGAATCAAGAGTGACTCTCTGATTTCAGGTTTAGGCAACCAGATGGATGGTATTAAAGCAAACTTTCCCTGAGACTAGAAATATGGGAGGGGAGAAACAGATCAGCAGGTAGCGGGATGGGGTTGTTGGAGAGAGATGGTTTCAGTTTGGGACAAGTTCGGCTTTAGGTGTCTAGTATATGAAAGGAAAAGTACTCAAAAGGTAGAAGATAAATGGATCTAGAGCTATGGAAAGAGGTACAGAGCAGAGAACTAGATTTGGAAGCCTTTATTATGTTAAGTGAAGTCATGGGAATGAATGACATTTCTCAGGAGAATATGTAGACTAAAAAGAAGGAGGGCTCAAGATATAATCTTGAGTTAACACTGATTTATGGAATGGGTAGAGGAAGAGGAACCTATAAAAGAGACGAGTAGGAGTAATCAGAGAGCAGAGAAGAGATCACAGGAGCTGGGGAGAGAGCATTCTAAGAAGGATGATATAATCAGAAGTGTTGTATGATATTGAAATGCCAAATAACAAAAGCACTGAGAGGTGGACATTGGATTTAGCAACAGGGAGTTCACTGGGCCTTGATGAATACCACTTCAATGTAGTGATGGGAAGAGAAGCCAAATTGTCATGGGTTGGGAAATGAAGAAATGGAAACAGTGGGTTAATTACCTCAAGTGGTTTGGCTGTATGGATACAAAGTTGTAGTTAAAGAAAGGCACAGGGTCAAGGAACAGGGATTTTATTTGCTTAAGATGGTTGAGGACTGAGCGTGTTTAATTGTTAATGAAATTAGGAACTGAGAGTTTGAAGGTACAGCAGAGAGGGGATACTTGAAAGACAAGCTTACTGAGAAGGTGAGAGGAAAAGGGGTCTAAAGTACGGGTGCAGGGATGGCCTTAGGTAGGAAGGACCCCTCTTTCACTGAATTGCAAAGGAGGAAAAAAGGCTGGCTCTGAGAGGAGTTAAATTTATCAGTGGGAGGTCAGGAATTTGGTAGTACTCCTTCTTATGAAATGTCTTCTTCATGAAGATGCCCCTAATGATCTACAATGCCTTCCTCTTGTCTGTTTTTTAAAGCACTTTTGTGAACAAAACAAATCTTTTGGTATCCAGAAGTATTTTACTTAGCAAAAATTGATAAACTACCATTGCATCTCTGGTGAGCAGAATAATGCCTCTCCTCCCCAAAGATGCCCACATCCTAATCCCTGGAACTTGTGAATATGTTGCATTATATAGGAAAAAGTAATTAAGGCAGCAGATGGAATTAAGATTGTTAATCATCTGACCTTAAAATAGGGAGGTTACCCTGGATTATCCAGGCAGGCCCACTGTAATAATAAGAATCCTTAAAATGGAAGATGGGGGCAAAAGACGGTCAGAAATGTGTGTGTGGGTGCGTGGGAGGAGAGATGGCTTTGAAAGAAGATCAGAGTGGTGAGATGTGAGAACTTGACATGCAATTGCTGTCTTTGAAGATGGGGGAAGATGTCCATGCTCCAAGGAGGGCAGGCAGCCTTTAGATTCTGGAAAAGGCAAGGAAATAGATCCGTCTCTTAGAGCCTCCAGAAAGGAACATGTCCCTGTTCACATCCTGATGTAAGACCCATATAAGACTTCTAACCTACCGAATGGTAAGATACTAAATTCATATTGTTTTAAGCCACCAAGTTGGTGGCGATTTGTTACAGCAGCAATAGGAAACAAATTCACCATCATACCTACACAACCTACTCTAGCACATTTTTAAGAAACAGGAAGTAAACTGAAAGGACTTCTGAGCATTCCATATATATGTCACAAACCCCAACAAACGTTAGATTTCATTCACTTAATGGATGGTAGAGCCCTCATCTGGAAGCCAATTAATCCTGTGCTGGAAAAGTCATCTCACTAACATGTTTTGTCATTTCTAAGTCCATAGCAAGGAGAAGTAGAAGGAGAGGCTCTCACTCCATACTGACAGCGTGGGAAGTATTATTTGCTATCCTGACAGCAAGGGAAATGGCAAACCATAAAAACCAAGTCCAAGAACCAAAAAATGCATTAGTTTGATGCCACAAAATGGCAGGCAAATATAAGCCTGAGGGCATTGAGTATAGTCATTAATGTTCAACCCTAAATTCTCAAGAGAAGGTTCTGCTCAATGTTATGCTTAGGAAGTCAGGGAAGTTTTTAAAATAATTTAGAAAGGTTTCATAACCATTATTATTCATATTTTTAAATTAAAGCTTAAATCCCTTGGGGATTTGTCTCATCCAAAGTTGAGGTATGACTCTAAAGCAGGGGTTCTTAACCAGGGGTCCTCAGACCACCGAGGGATCTGCGGGAAAATTTTAGGGGGTCCGTGAGCTTGAATTGAAAAAATCAACTTATTATCTTTATTTTCTCTGACCTCTAATGGAAATCTAGCATTTTCTTCACTTATACAATAAATAGATTACAGTAATATTCATTTAACTTGACTGGCAAGGGGGTCTGTGAAACAAAAAAGGTTAAGAACTCCTGCTCTAAAGCCTCAACTAGCTCCAATGCACCCCTTTAAGCTTTCATTGAAAAAATATGAATAATAATATGTACTTGTTTTCAATTTCTATGTAACAAATTACCACAAACTTAGGACTTAAACACAGAACCCATTTCTTAACGCACAGTTTCTGAAGGTCAGAAACCTGGCCACAGCATAACTAGGTTCTCTGTTCAGGGTCTCACAAAGCTGAAATCAAGGTTTCAGCTGAGAGTGCACTCTCACCTGAGGCTTCATTCTCACCTGAGTCACAGTGATGTCTTTCAGGCTTACCATTTGTTGGCAAAGTTCAGTTCCTTATTGTTCCAGGAATGATGTCCCCACTTTCTTGCCACCATCAATCCAAGGTTGTTCCCAGCTCTGGAGAATTCTCTACCACATGAGCCTCCTCACAACAGTGTAGTTTGCTCATTCAAGGCAAACAGGAGAGTCTTCTCCTCTTTTTAAATGGCTCACTTGATTAAGTCAGGATCATCCAGGGTAATCTCCCTTTTGATTAACTCAAAGTCAACTGATTAATGAACTAATCATATGACTGATATACCTATTTGCTAATATCTCCATGCTCAAGGGTAGGGAATTATGCAGGGGGAGGGAATCTTGGGGGCCAGCTTAGAATTTTGTTTATGATGGTTATTAGAAAGGGAAAAATACCTACCCATAGGTGGTTATGAGGACTACCTAAACTAAGGCATGTGAAGCCTTTACTGTGCAGAAAGTACTTGAAAAGTATTGATTTCCTTTATCTCTCTGCTCCCCCCTTTTACATTACAGGTACAGAAAATGTCTTTTGGATTGAATGGGTTTGAATTGCTTGAATCCGAGAGACATGAGGCCCCACAAGAATTCCCACAGAGGGGACAGTGCTAGGCTGACTGCTCTGGCCATTAGCCTTGCCTTCACTGACTTTCACCTTTCCTTGGCAGGTGGTCATGAAGACTTTTCAAAAATGATTGATGAAGCCGAGCCCCTGGGCTACCCAGTTGTGGTGAAGAGCACGCGAGGACACCGGGGTTAGTCCTCCTCCTCCTGGGCTTCCCGAGTAAAGTCCATAAGGGCAAGACTCTCATCAGACACAGCAGAAGCACTGCCTGGAAAAATGGAGCTCACACTGAGGAGTGTGCAGTGTAGTTCTCACCATGTCCCCTCCTTTCTGTCCTCATTGTCCTTGTGTTCGTCAGACCCTTAGCATCTCCTCTTGGGACTATCACAGCAGCCTCCTGACCTGACTCTTGATCTGTGGTTCCCTTAACTCCACTGCATCCTCTATTCTTTCCTTGGAGTAATTCCTCTAAGACCTGGATCTGTTCTTGTCACTCCATTGCTGAAAATCCTTCCCAAGACTCTATGTTGCCAATTAGACAAAGTCCATCATCCTCAACATGGTACTGGAGGCCCTGCACAAACAAGCCCCAACTTTCCTTTGCAGCCTTCCTGGTCACAGTCCCCACGGGAACTCTCCATAATCCAGCCATTCACCAACTAGATGTGTAGTTTCCTCTCTCTAAACCTTTGCTCTCTCCCCCTTGCTTGGAATACCATCTTTCTCTGCCCACCTAGTGAACCTCTGCTCATCCATGAAGGCAAGCTCAGATGTCATTTCCTTTCTATTGACACCCCTGGCCTCTCTCTCTCTCCTCCAGACAAAATGAATTGCTCTCTCCTTTGTGTTTCCATAGCTTCTAGCATACTATTACATTATACAGTGGTTACAAGTTTTTGAGCCTGTTCTTATCAGGCTATTGACTGCTTAGAGGTGATGATCAGATCTTATACATCTCTGTCTCTGTAAGGCCAGTATGGGGCTCAGTACCTGGTAGAGACTCAGTAATTATCAAATAGGACATAGGCAGCAGAAAGTAACCCTCCTGCAGTAAATGAGTGGGTTCCTCATTATGATACCCAGATGGCCCAGGTATTTAAGAGCTCAGGGCATCTGGAGTGAGGGGAGGTAACAGACTATCACTTAGGACTGTGAAGGAGAAATTATTTAGATATAATCACTGCCCTTAAGAAGCTCAAATGTGTAGAGACAGCTGTACTCAAGTATCATGACGGCTGTCAAGGATATGCCCAGGGGGCTGTCTGAACTAAAGGAGGGAGGGCTCAACTCTGCCATAAGACAGGGAAGGCTTCATTGGCAAAAAAAAAAAGGAGGCTTAAATTGAAGTGTGGTATTTGAACTGGGGGAAATGAGTAAGGGATTTAAACTTGAAGAAATCAGTAAGCAAACACACAGAAGCTGCTATAAACAAAGCAACCCATGAGAGTAGAGGGCTTCTATTGAGGAGTAAGAGAAATGAGCTTTCTGGTGAGGTGGGGCCCTTGCTACTATTCAGATATGCTACGGGGCTGAAATTTGGATTCTCAACTAATATTTATTGAGTGTCTATGAAAGATCAAGTACTATTCTAGACTCTGGGAATACAGAAGGGAACAAAACAAAAATTCCTACCCTTAAGTAACTTACATTCTAGAAATAGAAAATAAATTTACTGTGTTGTGTAACATCACCACTACCTAATTCTAGAACATTTCCATCACCCCCAAAAGCAACACTGGAACTCTTAACAGTTCTAATTTGCCCCTCTCCCTATTCCCTGGCTACTAAGAACCTACTTTCTGTCTCTACAGATTTTCCTATATAGGACATTTCATATAAATGGAATCACAGGAGATGTATGTAGCCTTTTAAATCTGGCTTCTTTCCCTTGGTGTAATGTTTTTAAGGGTCATCCATATTGTAACATGTGACAGTACTTCACTCCTTTTTATAACTGAATACTATTCCATTGTATTGGATATACCACATTTTGCTCATCTTTTCATTAGCTGACAGGTTGGATTGTTTTCATTTTTTTTTTTGGCTATTATGAATAATGCTGCTACCAACACTCATGCACCAAGTTTTTTGTTTTTTTTTGTTTTTTGTTTTAATAATGTACCCTTCCCACCCCCAAGAAGGCTACCTCATCTGTTTGATCATTGTTTGTGCTCATTGTCTACTCATTGTTTGTTTGTCTTCTTTAGGAGGCACTGGGAACCGAACCCAGGACCTCCCTTGTGGGAGGCAGGCCCTCAACTGCTTAAGTCATCTCTTCTCCCCCATGTATCAAGTTTTTGTGTAGGCATATGTTTTCAGTTCTCTTGGGTGTATACCTAGGAGTGGAATTGCTGGGTCATATGGTAATTGCAACTTTTTGAGGAACCGCCAAACTGTTTTCCACAGTGGTTGTCCCATTTTACAATCCCACCAGCAATATATGAGGGTCCAATTTCTCCATGTCCTCACCAATGTGCAACTTTTTATTTTCTGTTTTTGTTTCTTTGTTTTTATTTATAGGTACCACTAGGGTTAGTGGTACCTTGTTGTTTTGATTTGCATTTCCCTAATGACTGATGATGATGAGTTAAAAATTAAAAATCCTTTGCCCATTTTTAAATTGGGTTGTTATCATTGAGTTTTAAGAGTCCTTTATGTATTCTGAATACTAGACTCTTATCAGATATGTGGTTTGAAAATATTTTTACCCATTTTGTAGGTTGTTTTTTTACTTTTTCTTTTTCTTTTTTTGATTTTGCTGTGTGTTCTGTGTCTGCTTGTATTCTCATTAGGTGGATCCGGGAACCAATCCTGGGACCTTTCAGAGTGGGAGAGAGGCGAGTACTCTCTTGTACCACCTCAGCTTCCTGTTCTGCTACATCTTATTTTCTCTCCTTTCTGTCTCTTGCTGTGTCATCTTGCTGAGCCAGCTCTTGCATCGGCTGGCACTCCTGCACAGGGTGGCATTCCTGTGCAGGGTGGCACTCCCGTGCGGGGTGGCATTCCGCATGGGCCAGCTTGCTGTGTGGGCCAGCTTGCTCTCACCAGAAGGCCCTGGGCATCGAACCCTTGACCTCCTATATGGTAGACGGGAGCCCAACTGCTTGAGCCACATCCGTTTCCCTCTTTTTACTTTCTTGATAGAATTCTTTAATGCACAAAGGTTTTTAATTTTGATGATATCTAATTTATTTTTTCTTTTGTTGCCTATGCTCTTGATAGCATATCTAAGAGACTGTTGCCTAATCCAAGGTCATGCAGATTTACACCTGTGTTTCCTTATATATGTTTAATAGTTTTAGATCTTATATTTAGGTCTTTTATAATATGGTCAATTTTTAGATAGAGTGTGAGGTAGAGGTCAAATTCATTTGTTTGCATTTGGATATCTAGTTGTTCAAGCAGCATTTATTGAAAGAACTATTCTTTCCCCCACTGATGGTCATGGCAACTTTGTAGAACTATTTCTGGACTCTCAATTCTATTCAATTTCGTATATATATATGTCTGCCCTTATGCCAGTACCACACTGTCTTTTTTTCTTTTTAAAGATTCATTATTTATTTAGTTCTCTCCTCTCCCCCCCCCCCCCCCCCCCCCCCCCCGGGTTGTCTGTTCTCTCTGTCCCTTCACCGTGTGTTCTTCTGTGTCCGCTTGTATTCTTGTCAGTGGCACCGGGAATCTGTGCCTCTTTTTGTTGCATCATCTTGCTGTGTCAGCTCTCCGTGTGTGCAGCGCCACTCCTGGGCAGGCTGCACTTTTTTTGCACTGGGCAGCTCTTCTTCCAGGGTGCACTCCTTGTGCATGGGGCTCCCCTATGTGAAGGACACCCCTGCGTGGCAGGGCACTTCTTGAGTGCATCCGTACTGCACATGGGCTAGCTCATCACACGGGTCAGGAGGCCCTGGGTTTGAACCCTGGACCTCCAATGTGGTAGGCAGATGCTCTGTCTGTTGAGCCAAATCCACTTCCCCATGCTGTCTTGATTACTGACTTGGTAGTAAGATTTGAAATTGGGAATTGTGAGTACTCCAACTTTGTTCTTCTTTTCCAAGATTGTTTTGGCTATTCTGGGTCCCTTGCATTTCCAAATGGGTTTTAGGATCACCTTGTCATTTTTACAGATAAAGAGGCAGTTAGAATTTTGAGAGGGATGACATTGAATCTGTAGATCAGTTTAAGAGTATTGTCAACTTAACAATATTAAACCTTTAAATTCATGAACATGGGATGTCTTTCTATTTATTTTGAATTTTCAGTATACAAGTCTTGCACTTTTCAGTTATATTTATTCCTAAGTATTGTATTCCTTTTGATGCTATTGTAAATGGAGTTATTTTCTTAATTTGATTTTCGGATTGTTCATTGCTAGCAAAATACATAGTATCTTAGTAGGAAAATGGATAAGGAATAAACAAACTTATAGTAGTTGTATTAGTCAGCCAAAGGGTGCTGGTGTAAAATACCAGAAATTGACTGATTTTTATAAAGGGTATTTATTTGGGGTAGGGGTTTACAGATACCAGGCCATAAAGCATAAGTTACTTCCCTCACCAAAGTCTATTTTCACGTGTTGGAGCAAGATGGCTGTCGATGTATGTGAGGGTTCAGCTTCCTGGGTTCCTTCCTTCCAGAGGCTAGCTTCTCTTTCTTCTGTGGGCTTATCACTTCCTGGGTCTCCAGCTTAGGGCTTCAGCATCAAACTCCAACATCAAAACTCCAACATCAAAAAACCCCCAACTCTGTCCTTTGCCATGCCTTTTAATACCCTACTGGCACAAGAAGTTTACATAATTACTTAATCAAGTAAACCTATGACTCCATTATAATCTGATATGTCCAGAAGAAAAGATCAGTTTACAAACATAATCCAATATGGAATTCATCAATAATCAAACTGCTACACTCCACCCTCTGAATTCCAAAATGACATTACAATATTAAAAAAAAAAACCTTAAATCAGTTACAATGGAAGTACTAAATCATATCACAGTCAGTTTAAAGAAATACAGTTTGTCTTGGGGCAAAGTCCTGTCTGCTACAGACCTCTGAAACTTACAAAACAATTCATCTGCTTCCAATACATAAGTGGACAGACAAAGGATAAATATTTTCATTACAATAAGGAGAAATTGGGAGGGAAACATGAATCACAATTTCTTTACAGTTCTGAGACCTGCAGGGAATTCTTTGTTTGATTTCAGTCCAAGAGTCATTTTTTTTTAAAGATTTATTTTTTATTTATTTTTCTCCCCTTCCCCGCCCCACCCCCAGTTGTCTGCTCTCTGTGTCCATTCGCTGTGTGTTCTTCTTGTGTCCACTGTATTATTGTCAGTGGCACCAGAAATCTGTGTCTTGTTTTGTTGCATCATCTTGCTATGTCAGCTCTCTGTGTGCAGTACCATTCCTGGGCAGGCTGCACTTTTTTCGCACGGGGTGCACTCCTTGCACGTGGGGCACCCCTATACGGGAGACAGCCCCATGTGGCACAGCACTCCTTGTGCACATCAGCACTGCACGTGGGCCAGCTCATCACATGGGTCAGGAGGTCCTGGGTTTGAACCTTGGACCTCCCATGTGATAGGCAGACGCCCTATCTGTTGGGCCAAATCTGCTTCCCTGAGAGTCATTCTTAGATGATGGTTTCTTCTCCTTGGTGCCTTATGGGAACCCACCCTTTCCACATGCTTGCCCAATGGTCATTTTCTTGGTTCCACCCTCATCAAGCATCTGGGTGTTGACCAAGCTCCAGACCACTCCCTCCAAGAGTGTTGGGGTGATAGCCACATCTTACCCAATCTTTGGGTTAGAGTCTTAAACCCCCTAGTACAGTGATGTGACGACAATATTCCCCCTAACCTTTGGCATTCAGGCTCAACCCTCTCAGAGCAACAAGTTGACCACCTGGCCATCCCTAACCTTTGGGGGACAGGTCCACCCTCTCAGACTACTACAGTAGTTAAATGAGATTTTATATGTCGCATACGGAAATAATCTAAGGGAGGTCGTGGAGTAGCACTGGAGAAATTAACTAACCTTATGTACCCTTATTTTCCTCTCTGTAATACAAGATAACCATCCTTGTCCTAAAAGCTTCAGAGGGCTAGTATGAAGTATAAATGAAATAATAATAAATGTCTGGCACATAGTAGATAATCAACTAATCTTAGTGCCATTCCCTTCCTTTTTCCCCCTTGCCTTAAAACTATATCTCCTTTATTAATTACAGGTTAAGCCTCATATTAGAACCTCTATGCCAGGAACCAAATCCCTTGCTCTACCCTTGTATTTCTGCTGAAAATCCTAGCTAATTCCCAGGAGAACCCCAGTGCTTATAACTGCATCCCAGCAATTTGTTTCCAGATGCCAAATGTCCAACTGCTTCCACCTCCATTCATTCACCAAGACTTGAACCATCAATGCTGCCTTCTTCCAACTTGCCAGGTCCTCTCCTGTTTCCTTATCCTGAACTTCCCTGGCACTGTACCCACTTAGCTGCACATCCTCCTCTTGTCTTCTACCGGGACACATCATTTCTCCAGGTCGGTCGGGTGTCTAAATTCCAGCCATTTCAGGAGTGACAGAGCCTGGTTATGACATGTTTTAGATATTACTTTTTGGTCTTACATGCTAGTAGGGGCATGTAAGATGCCCATCACTCTTTTTCTTTCTTTGAGGTACCATGGCCAGGGATTGAACCCAAGACCTCGTATGTGGGAAGCTGGTGCTCAACCACTGAATCACACTGGCTCCCCTGAACTGGTTTTTTCATTTGTTTTCTTGCTGTTTTTGCTTGTATGTTTGTTTTAGGTGGCACTGGGGACCAAACCCAGGATCTCTCATGTGAGGATCAGTCACTCAACACTTGAGCCACATCACTCTATTAATACTTCAGAAGGGTTCCACTCCTTTTAATGTGGCAACACATAACTTAGGAAAACCATCTCATTGTCCCATATTTGCTGGAAAGAATGAACAGACTGGACATGCACGTGTCAGATTTGCAGACCAAACCTATCAGGAAGCCCTGCTCAGAGCTGTTAACTAATATGCAAATAAAAAAGCAGATTTAAATAACTACAAAAGCATAGATGATTCAAGGAGAAAATTAAGAATTTGGGCTCAAGAAGGAATGCTTTCCCTAGAGTTCAGTAATAGTATAGACTATTCCTTTGGGAATTAAATGGGTATAGCCAAGTAATAAATTTCATATATTTAAAAGGAGGAGGATCTGTCAGGGGGGTTCTCTCCTCTGAGTGCCTATAGTAGTTTGCCTAGACCTTTGCTCTTAGAGCCATATAATGCTGTGTTGTAGTTATCTCTTTTGAGTCTCTCTCCACTTAGACTTTGAATTCCTCTAATGTTCAATTAATTATATTCTGTAGACATCAATTGATACCTGTCCTATACACCAACTCCAATGTGAGGTTTGGTGGATAGAAAAATATGTGAGATATGGTCCCTGCCTAATTAGCATCCTCAGGAGATGCTAGTCAAATGCTTTTGGAATTGAATTGACCAGATCTTTAGAATTTTTTAATTTTGGGATTTTATTTTGCCTCTTCTTTGTGTTTCTGGAATATATTATTATTTCATTTTGGAAAAAAAAAAGAGTTGTAATGGGGAGAGGGGAGAAGGTCAACATTATTAAGATCTGAGGAAAATCAAAAGAAAATAAGGTTCACCGGCCAAATGATAAGAAGCAAGAGTCTAAAGTCAGAGAAGTAGAAGGGCTCAAAGAAAAGCAAGTGTTTTAGTTTCCTAAAGAAAGAAAAAAAGAAAAAAGGCTGCTCAAAGCAAATACCATGAAATAGGTTGGGTTAAACAATGGGAATTTATTTGCTTATGGTTTTGAGGCCAGAAAAATATCCAAATCAAGGCAACATCAAGGAGATGCTTTCTTACCAAAGGCCAGCTGCCAGCAATCCTTGACTCTTCCGTCACATGGCAAGGCACATGGCAGTGTCTGCTGATCCTTCCCTTCTCTTCGGGGTTTCACTGGTTTCAGCTTCCTGCTTTTGTGGCCGTCTCACTCTATATCTGAATTTCATTCTATTTATTAGGGACTTCAATAATAGGATTAAGACCCAGCCTGATTGAGGAGGGCCATCCTTTCACTCAAGTAGCCTCATCCAAAGGTCCTATTTATAAGGGATCACAGCCATGGGAATGGATTCGGCTTAAAAACATGTTTTTTTCTGGGGCACATAGTTTCAAACCATCATAGCAAGCTTAAGGAAAAAAAAATAGATGACTGATGGGACAGAAAGGTAGGATGGTGTAGACAGTGTTCAGAGTTTTCCTTAACTACTTTGCTTATTCTGTGTCTTCTTCAAGGCAAAGCTGTTTTTCTTGCAAGAGATAAACATCACCTCTCAGACATCTGCCATCTGATCCGCCATGATGTACCCTACCTCTTCCAGAAGTATGTGAAAGAATCACATGGAAAAGATATCCGGGTAGTGGTGGTAGGGGGCCAAGTGATAGGCTCCATGCTTCGCTGCTCCACAGATGGACGAATGCAAAGCAACTGCTCTCTCGGTACAGTATAAAAGCTCAGAATTTATTTGATAGTTACAAAGGCCACCAGGACTTTTCATCAGGATGCTTGGACCTGTCCAGTATATGTGGATAAATCCCCGTTCTTTTGTCAGACCCTCTGCTAGGTACCAAGAACACAGATATTAATTAGAAACAAACTGAGTGCTACAGCAGCAACAGGAGGGGAGCATATGGGTGTTAAGTGCTGTGACAGAGGTCTGGCCAGGAGTGTCAAGTCACTGAGGTTTGAACACTATTCTGTAGGAGTTAGGATTTAGCAGTCAGATTTAAACAAGGAGTTGCATGAAGATCAGTGTTTAAAAAAATCTGTCTGGGTAGAAGACAGATTAAAGTCATACCAGAGAGGCAAGGAGATCAGTTTGGAAGTTGTTGCAACAGCTCAGGCAAGAAATAATGAAAGTCTAACCTAAGACAGTGTCAGGAGAACAGTAATCTGCTTTTTATATTTTAATTGAAATTTTTGGTTTTCTTTTATGTATGATGTTATTAGAAAGCTGTGGCTTATGTTTTGTTTTGATTCATAAACCTATCCTGTTAACCTATTGAGAAGCGTTGTCTGGTGTGAGGAATGGGCATGTTCCAGGAGGTGGGTAAATTTTTGTCCCCACCACAAAAAGCTATTGTCAACTTCATTAAATAGAATGGTATATTGGTAATACGGGAAAAAAACAAAAATAAAAAAACCCTGCAGTATTTCCTAAATCACCAGAAGAGTGGCCTAACAAAGAGGCTGAGATGCTGATTCAGTTGTTCTTTCATTAGTGTTCCTTGAGCAGGTGACATGAGCAGACTCTATGGTAGATGTTAGGAATGCTGAGATTAATGAGAGAGTCCTTGCCATCAGGTAATTTATAGTCTAGTAAAGGAGATTACGTGTAACCAGATAATGGTAAGATACTGTGATAAAGTGGTGTGATAGGGCCAATGCCAGGTCCAGATTGATACAATGCTAAACCTCTTACATGTTATCTCATCTAATTTTCACAAGAGTGATGTGTACTGCCATAGTATTGAGCCTTATGTGTTACCATTTTGCCTTTTTTAGTCACCTGATAAAATCCATTCTTCAACTAGTAACCACACTGCTTTGTAATTTTTCCATGTTGCTTACCTTGCTGGGTTGTTTTAAAAAAATTTACAGCCTTTTCCTTATACAATGTAATAGGTACGGAAGGGCAGTGTTAAGATAAAGACATCAGTGGTTGGACCTGAGAATACAAGCCTTAGGGCTTTCCAGGGAGACTAAAGAAAGAGAATTAAGTCTGAAGTCATAATTTTTTAACAAGTAAGGATAATCAGACCCTGTCTGTGGTATAGGTTTTGTTCAACACCCTCTCCATTTCTCTTCTTAAAAAAATAAGTTAATGTTTTTGTTCTGGTCATAAGAGACATATGTTCTTAATGTGGAAAATTTGGACAGTACGGAAAAGTCTAATGAAAAACATATTTTCATTGATTCCACCAACAAGAGATAATCACTGTTAATATTTTGGTATCATTCTTTCCAATATTTACTTGTAACCATATATGTATTTTTTGTATAGTTGTTATTCTAGTGTACATCTTTATTCCTGAGTTTCATCTGAACCTTTTGAGAATAATGAGAATGCCTGTCTGGCTGCCCCTCGTCAGCATTCCCCCAGCCCTTATTCAAACAGATTTAATGATTTGCTTAAAGAACTGACTCTTACTCTGGGTGCATTGTCACTGTTATACTGTGCTTTCCCCACAGGTGGTGTGGGCGTCATGTGCCCACTGACAGAACAAGGCAAGCAGTTGGCTATTCAGGTGTCCAATATCCTGGGCATGGACTTCTGTGGCATTGATCTCCTCATCATGGATGACGGCTCTTTTGTGGTGTGCGAGGCAAACGCCAACGTGGGTTTCCTCGCATTCGACCAGGCATGCAACTTAGATGTGGGAGGGATCATTGCAGACTACACCATGTCCTTGCTGCCAACTAGGCAGACTGAAAAGATGGCCCTCCTCCCAGGACTGTCGAGTCCCAGGGAGAAGAAGGAGCCAGATGGCTGTGCTTCAGCTCAGGGAGTTCCAGAGAGCGTCTACACCCTTAACAACGGGTCTACCTCTAGCGAGAGTGAGCCTGAACTGGGAGAGATCCGGGATTCCTCAGCAAGCACAACGGGGGCCCCGCCCCCCATACTGCCAGAACCCGGCTACAATATCAACAACAGGATTGCTTCGGAATTAAAACTTAAGTGAATTCCTGCTTTTTGGCAGCATTTAAACCAAATCCTACAGCTTCCCTAGTAATTTTGAGTGAATAAAATCTGGACTAGTGTGATTTCATTTGCACAGAAACTAGAAATCCCATCTGAGCACTCAGCATTCTAACGATGATTTAAGCAAATGGCCTGGCTTTGTGGTTTTTACAATGACTAGTATAAAAACATTCACCAAGAGCAACATCCCGAATGATTGATTTGAGACCGATGTCTGCTGCAAGCACTTGGATGTTACTTACGGCTGACTCTAAGGCGCTGACTCTGTCGCTGCTTCTGGCTTTTAGCAGTAGAGCCCATTAAATCAGAATGGCTCCTGGAAACCCTGTTCTCTAACACAACCTCGAGATGGGGCATGCACAGAAGAGGTGGAATATGACTGCAGTAATGTTCTCTTCATTAAGTATGTGTATGATGCTTGGGGAATACACAATTTAAACACTACTAGAGATTTCATCTCTGTTCCCCATCAGTCGCCATCTTGACCATATTTCGCTGATCTTCAGGATGTAGTGTTTTAGGGAGCTTCTTCATTAGCATTTTAAAGGAAGCACTTTGTAGAAAGTAAGATTAAATGTCCTTTGACTTCTCTGGTTAGCAAACGTCCTGCTTTTAAATGGAGCTTTCTACAAATTGCTTTGCCACTCCTGATTTATAGACCCTGCTTGCTTTCACTAATGCCAGCAGCCTCTTGCACCTTTGCTGCCTTTGGCCTCAGCTGGAAATGCACTTCAATGAGCTAGTGGCCGCACACTTTATTTCTTAAATGTGGACTAAAGTCCAACCCCATAGACTTTCTTTTCAATGGACACATGGAAAGATAATTAGTCTTCCCCTTTCTTTACTGAAACTTTGAGTACTGCTTACTTGTAGGAGGGTTTATTGTATGAGATGGCTTTGTGGGCCTATTAGATAGAGAGAGCCATTGGAAACACACTCCAATCCCTTGGCTCTAGAGACCTGTCTTTACCCATTTTTCCAAACTGGGGAGATTCAGGTATCAGGAATTACTGATTGCACATTTTGGGGGGCTAATGTACCCATGGCACCAAGTGCTTTTCATTTTAACTCTTTAAGTAGTAGATGATGATCTCTTAGGAGAATTCACGCAGATGGAATTTTCCATTTCTGGTTATACAAAATATGACTAAATGAGCAAGGCTACCTTTTTAACCAAATATATGGAAAGAACATATGCATTCAAGAGTTACCATAACACCATAATTCAAGTTATTTTCTTGGGAGACTATATTCCTGAACTGTATTGCCACATGTGCCAAGAACATTCAGACTTCCTCTTTGGGGTTATCTTTGAAGCCATGCAAAGAAAGAGGCCTCACAACTTTATAGTCAGATCTTGTTTTTATACCAGAAGTAGTCCCAAGCTTCATCACTCATTTTGTTTATCAGACTTATTTCCTAATGTTCTTTGACTATTTTTTTTCAATCATCCCTCAAAAAAAGAAATCTCTCCTTAAAGGGTAAAAATTTGCCAACATCAAGAAAACTTTCAAGAGGACAGTTTCCAAAGAAGTTTCTAGAAATGTTCTGAGTAAGGTCAGTTTCACTAAAATAAACATACATCTTCCCAAGGTGACTACTTTGAAGGCAACAGCACCCATTTGGGTGTATAAATTCCTGTACAATATTTCATACACATCTTATTCTGCTGTAAATGAAAAATATGTATAAAGTCTAACTATTACATTTTTTTCACAACACATTTAAATAGAAATTGGCTTTTAAAATATTGTGGCTAAAATCAGATATCACCAAGTAACAGTTGTGCAGTTGAAGAATGTTTGGCACCATGTAATGGAGATGTCACACTACACAGTTGTAGTTTAAATGCAGTCCAACTTAGGGTGCATGCAACTGAACTGTAACTCTAGTAATGTGTCTTTTACAATAGAAAAATGTTAATACATCACCTTTATATAAGTTAAGGCATGTATCTTATCTTTACCACTCAGGGTGGGCTTAGAAGGAGGATAATTTGGGGTCTGGTCTCACTGGAATTGACTGGATGTTTTCTACCTAAACATCTGAATAAGCAATGCCCTTCTGGAAGCTGCATTCACTCATTTCCACTGTTCAGTGTAAACCTCGTCTCCCCACTTTATATAAAAGGATGCTAGCAGGGCCCATACTGAATAGAGCCGTTAAATAGTGCTTCCAAATTCCTTTGCCAAAAGTGGTCCATTTCCCAGCTGCCAGTGACATCTGTAGTCTTTGGCATAATCACCTGGAACCTGACCCTGTCTAGAAGCAGAGAAAGCTGGGTCACAGATGGACCATAGCCTCCTCCAGGACTGCCCATACCACAGCCTGGCTGTGGGCCCAGTGAGCCTCAGCCAGGAGGCTGGACCATACTTGCCACAGCTGCCTATAAAGCTTGCTGAAAAGAACAAGGGGGACAGACTTAGTCAGATCTGGCTCTGGCTTGCCCCCTAAACAGCTGATTGGCCTTTTACAGATTGCATGGAATCTGTGCCTCCATTTTTTCCATTCTTCAGATAGAGGAAATGCTATTGTACTTACCTCTTGGATGTGCTTTAAGGTTGCAGTGAGTTAATGAGACTCACAGGATGAGACTGCATAATGTGGGTAAAAGATCTCCCACATCTGGTTTTGTAAGTTTGCCATCACTCCTCCTTTGAGGGAGTTAAGAAAGAAAGAGGCCATGAATTCTTGGCAATAGCATACTAAACAGTGGTAGGGGCCCTGAAAAAGGAATGCAGCTTCTCAGAGGCCTTACTTCCAGCCAGGGAAGCTTTGACCTGCAAAGAGAAAGGCTTTTAGTGTATTCAAACAGCCTTCTGGATGTATTATATCTTACCTAAGACCCTTGACTCTCCTCTATCAACTAACAAAGACTTCCTTATGTAACATAGATTTCAGTGTCTGTATATGGCCTCCCATTATTTTGTAGCTGCATCTTGAAACTGGTCAAAACTTGAATGCCAGTAGTTCACTCGCTGAGAATATATATGATTCTGACCTTGGGAAAAATGTCTTCATGCTATCTGTCCAATTGCTGGGCACTGTGAAGTCACCAGAATGTAGATTTGAGGCTTTACATCTTTAGGATCTGATAAGCAAAATAAGTGAATCATAAGCCATTAGTGTTGTGTCACATTTGCAGATTCATTGCTCCCAGCAAAGGGGAGTCCATGAGATCTGACGGTGGGGTAAAGAGGAAGGGGAAGGGAGAATGTCTGGGATAATTCTGTGACATTTTAATGGAAGAAATAAGAAACTGGGATCATTTGGCATTCCAATGGGAAGGAGGAAGAAATAGCCCTTGTGAAATGAAAGAAGCGTGACCATCTATTAATTAGAGGTAGGGCTCTATAAAGTTATTCTGCATAAAGATAATGAGATGCATGAATTCCCATCCATCCAGAAGCAGGAGAGGCATACCTCATCCCTTCTTTTAAATCCTCATGAATTCTGGTCTTGAGAGAAAACTCTGAATACAAATTAAGTAAAGACTGAGAGTTCCAGGATCACCCAAGAAACAGTTGACCATTCCCGAAGTTAATAGTCCACAATAAAATGCACATATAAGCTCAAAGCCACAGCTCTCTGAGGTGAGTTTAAGAAGCCAGGTCTGAGAGTGAATCCAATGTCTGTCAAACAAGTCACTTCACTTAATACTTTGCTTTGCACTGGAGGTGAGGCTTCTGTTCGCCATTAGTCCGTACAGATGTTTTGGGCAGGGCTCCTGACAACGGCCTTCTTTGTCACTGTGCCTGAAGTTAGTGTTCTTCAATCTGGGGCTAATAGAGAGCCTGGTGCTGTTTTTCACTCTGCCTCTGAAATTCAAGACTGGAACAGATCATTGCTTAAAAATGGTTTTACCTGGATGACCATCCCTCCCAAGAATATTTTTAAAATCCTTTCCTAAAAATGGATTATGCCTCTATTCTAAGTCTATGACTAGACTCTCCAGCCTCCTTTCTAAAACTCACGCAGCTGAGTAGAAGGACTTTCCTCCTTCAAACCTGTCAATTTCTTCCTCCAGGTATGGTTTCTTGCTGGTGATTCTAGGTCCTGCACTGCCATCCCAACCCTATTTGGTAACCTCCTTCTGCCATTTCATGGTCAAAGGAGCTATGAGGCAACACTGGTGCCACCTCTAGTGCCACAGAGAATAGCAGCACTTGGAGAGTCCTCCAGTCCACCATTTTACAGATGGGGAATCTGAATCTCAGAGGCCAAGATCACTTAGCTAGTCAACAAGGCTGGGACTCATACTCAGGCAATCCGACTCCCCATCTAATTTAGCATACTGCCAAAGGTGGCTCTGTTCTTCCATGAGGTCTGGTACTGTTGCCATCATGGACCTACCTGGATTCACCTTCTGATGAGCCTCTCCTCTGCATCAACATGGTACTGATGTGCCAACAATGAATGATTCAGCTCTTGGATGGCTTTTAGGTGAGATCTCCCAAAGACAAGTTTGAGATACCTATGGTGCAAATTGACTTATGGCCTATGCCTTTTTTAGACCAGCCAAGGACAATTAGTCCTACCCCATACCATCAGAAGGACAATGCCAAGATATGACAGAAGGACAATGCCAAGGACTGAAAGGCTTGCCATTCCCAATGTGGCTGATGTTACCTCACTGTGGAATGTCTTGGAGGCCAAGAGTTTGAAGTCCCCAAACTTCTCATTGGGCCCACCTGAGAGAGAATCCTGTTTGATACATGTTCCAATTGTAATAATCACCAAAGGCCAAAAGTTTCATTTGACTTTCAGGCCCTCAGGCCCCCTGGTAGCCAGCCACTAGGCATAGATTCTTCCCAACTGTAGCCCATATGCCATATGTCAGCTGAGGACTCCCTGCCCCTTCACATTTAGACAAGTCTGAGAACTCTGGAATTTAGATCTGAGCATTTGCATTTCTGTGATTTCCAAGGGACTTATATTTTGCAGTCACTACTGTCTTCAGACTTCCACTACTGTATCTCAAGCAACAGTGTTGTCTTAACCCTGCCCTGCATCAGCTGAGACATGAAGCTCAGTTCCTTCTCCCATTTTCACACACACCAAAATTCAGGTGAGGCTGTGTGTATATGTTTCTATAATGTGAGAGAAAATGAAAGACATTGCAGTGATTCAAACATGGCATCCTGATTCACTAAATGGCCTTTTAATATGCTACCAATGTACCTTCACTCAGCCTCCACCCCCACATGGTTCCTGTCTCTCCCTTCTTTAGGACAAACCAAATCCATTTATGTTCTCAGGTACAGCAATATAGCCATTCCTTTTCTTAATTTGATTCTGCCAACTTCTTTACCTTCAAGACTTAACCTTCTACCAAAGGTGGCTTATTAAAGGCATTTTCCTAAATAACAGATGGCACTGCCTCAGGAGGAACTGTGGTACCATCTCTTAAGGTGATATGATTTTCATTCCACTACAGTAGCCAGGAATGATAACAAACACGTTATCGTGTGTTTGTCACTGGCTGTCAGGGTCATGTCTTATGTAAGGCAGCACAGTCTAATGTAAATGGCATCTATTTGAAGCAGACTCAGTTCAAACCTTGACTCAAATAACTTAGAGCTTGTGTAACCTAGGGAAAAATCACTTAATCTCAATGAACCTTAGTTGCCTCACCTATAAATGTGGTATACACAATCATGAATGTGAAACACTTAACCACATGCCTGCTTTTCAGCAAGTTGCTTTCCTCCTACTTCCTCCATTGTTGGCAATCGCAAATAGCTCCTTTTCATAATCATGGCTCACTGCCAGGGGACAAAAGCTGCACATAGCAGCTTTACAGCTGGGAAAAATTGACGATGGGGGTAGGGTTTGTGTCTGCTCAAGCATGCTGTGGTTTGAGCTTGATGACTGGAATGTCTGTCCATCCCTGAGGTTCTATAATGCTAGGGTGTAAGGAGATGTATTTGACTTAGAAAACTCTTGGAGGAAAGACTGCCTTGGACAACTGGGAGGCTGGAAGACTAATGAACAGCCTGACCTTGGATGATTTAGCACCTGGTTTTTTGGTCTCTTTCTTTATTGGGTTTGCTGGCTTTGCCTCAAATGAAAGGAGAGGGTGCCAGGGACTTGAATTATATCTGTCAACAGAGGGTGAGGAGAGTGTGGAAGGCTCCGGGAGGCTGGGGGTTGTGTGGGGGAACTCTTGAGAAGCCAACAGCACCATCTGGACTTGGCAGGGACAACAGTTCTGAGATCAGATGGGGTACTAGCCAGCAGGGCAGCTAAAACTGCTGTCCTGGGCCCGTCCTGAGTGGGGCTCCCAGAATCCATTAAGAAGGAACAATGCCCATCTCCCTCAAGGGAAAGTACTAATAAGTTCTTGTGAACGGCTGACTAGGTAGGTGGCTGGATTTGTTTATTCCCATCTCCCTACAACTCTGGTCTCCAGAGCTCAGCGGTGTGCTAGAGCCAGCTCATATTGGTCCATGAGAGTTGACCACAATTTTCAGGACTTTTACAAGCCAGTTGTTAAACACAGCCATTGTTAAAAATTAAATTATATAAACCTACAATTAAATAAAGTATATTAAAAACAAAGGTAATAAATACTTCCTAATTATTTTACTATTATCTATGCTCTTGTGGCTATTTACATTTCTTGTATTTGTTTAGTGAAAATACTATATAATGGTGTGCTACTGCACCTTTTTTCCTTTCTTCCTATCTCCCTATCTCTGCTGTTCAGTGAGGTCAAGTTAGTAGTTTGAAATTGGCCACAGAAATCTGTGAAATCTACACCACAGAAATTGGCCAACACTACGTATCAAGTTTTCTTCCTAAAGAGCTGACTGTTAAACATTTGTCAGTGTACCACTGCCACTGCGTGACAGAGAAAAGAAATTGATACATATGAGCACTGAAACATTTTAGAGTTCCAGGGAGCTAGCATGTATGATGAATTTCTCAGAAGAAAGAGTCCTGGTATAGACAGAACTGACTTGGAGTAAAAGAAAACACTGTGCTTCTCTGCTTCCCTTGTTTCACTTCGTTGTTTTTCACACATGAGAAACCTGTTTAGTTTACAGCTTACCTTATGCAGTAGTTGTGAGGTACAGTCTCTCCTGTGAGGATATACCTCTGCTAAGTTCTCTCCAGGAAAGTGGTTTATAGGTTTCAAGAGACTAACTGGCAAAATGAAAATATGCTGTAAAGAATATATCTTAACAAGGCAACAAAACAGCTCATTTCCAAGACAGTTGTGTAGCAGGAGCAATGTTAACTTTTCCAACAGGGAAGAAATAATTTATAAATGATTGCTTTGCTGGGTTTTTAAAAATTTTTATTAAAACTATTACTCTGGAACAGAATGCTTTGTTTGCTTTTCTACCCAAAACATTGTCTTTTTAAAAAAACTTCTTATTTTGAAATATGCTAAAACTTACAGGAGTGTTACCAAAAAAAACTACAAAATCCATACAGAAAATTCCAGCATACTCCCACTCCCCTAGTTACCCAAATCCATAAATTTTAACTTTTTGCCACATTTGCCATACCCACCTATCTATCTATCTATCTATCTATCTATCTATCTATCTATCTATCTATCTATCTATCTATCTATCTACCTACCTACCTACCTATCCATCCATCCATCCATCCATCCATCCATCAACACACTTTCTGAACACTTGCATGCCCACTGAATACACCACCCTCCTTTAATAGTTAATGCTGCCGGATACAAGGATATTTGCTTAATGTAACCACTTTAGTAGAGTTATCAAGTTCAAGCAATTTAGCATTAATATAAAGCTGAAAGTCTATATTCCAATTTTTCATATGTCCCAATACAGTAACTTTGAACTTTTTCTCCTCCCTTGCTATGTCCCATCCAGGATCATGTATTGCATTTAATTGTTATTGTGTCTTTAGTTGTTCTTTCTTTTTCTTTTTCTTATTTTTACTTTATTTTATTTTTTTAAAGATTTATTGATTGATTGATTTCTCCTCCCCGCCGCCCTGGTTGTCTGTTCTCTGTGTCTTATTTGCTGCATCTTGTTTCTTTGTCCACTTCTGTTGTCAGCGGCACGGGAATCTGTGTCTTTTTTTGTTGTGTCATCTTGTGTCAGCTCTCCGTGTGGGTGGCACCATTCTTAGGCAGGCTGCACTTCCTTTTGCGCTGGGCGGCTCTCCTTACGGGGCGCACTCCTTGCGCGTGGGGTTCCCCTACATGGGGGACACCCCTGCATGGCAGGGCTCTCCTTGCGCACATCAGCACTGCGCATGGGCCAGCTGCACACGGGTCAAGGAGGCCCGGGGTTTGAACTGTGGACCTCCCATGTAGTAGATGGTCGCCTTAACCACTGGGCCAAGTCTGTTTCCCCTTTTCCTTATTTTTAAATTGTGGAAACATACATACAACATAAATGTTTCCCATCTTAACCATTCCCAAGCATACCATTCAGTGGGATTAATCACATTCACAATATTGTGATACCTCATCACCTTCCATTATTAAAATTTTTTATCTCCTCAAAAAAAAAAAACATTCACTCATTATGTATTAACTCCCCTTTCACCCTGGACCCCACCCCTGGCAACCTGTACTCTAAATTTCTTTTTATATGAGTTTGCATACTCTCCAAATATTTTCTTTGTAGTTACCATGAGGCTTAAATTTAACATCCTAAAGCTGTAACACTATCACTTGCTTTGATACCAATTTAACTTCAATAGTATAGACAATGTTCCCATGCGCTAGCTGTCACAAATTACATGTTTTTACCTTATGAGTCCCAAACCACTGATTTATCATTACATTTTATGCACTTGCCTTTTAGATCCTGTAGGAAGTAAAAAGTGGAGTTACAAACCAGAAGTACATACTGGCATTTATATTTACCCATGTAGTTACCCTCTCCAGAGATCTTTATTTCTTCAAAGGACTTTGATTTATTGTCTGTGCTTTCCTTCCAACTTGCAGAACTCTTTAGCATCTCTTGTAGGGCTGGTCTAGTGGTAATGAAATTCCTCAGATTTTATCTGGGAATGTCTTCATCTCTCCCTCATTTTTGAAAGACTGCTTGGCCAGATATAGAATTCTTAAGGGGCAACTTTTCACTTTCCCACTGCCTTCTTGCCTCCGGGGTTTCTGATGAGAAATCAGCATTTAACCTTATCGAGGTTCCCTTGTACTGGACATGTTGCTTCTCTCTTGTGGCTTTCAGAATTCTCTCTTTATCTTTGGCATTTGACAGTCTGATTATAATATGCTGCAGTATGGGTCTAGTTTGGTTTATCCCCTTTAGATTTCATTGATTGTCTTGATTGTGTATATTCATTAAATTTAGGGAGTTTTCAGCCATCATTTCTTCATGTATTCCCTCTGCCTCTTTTTCTCTTTCTTCTCCTCTGGGACTTCCACAATGGATATATTGGTATCCTTGATGGTATCTCACAGAGTCCTCAGGCTCTGTCACTTTTCTTCATTCTTTCTTCCTTCTGTTCCTCAGATGGTATGATGTCAATTGTCTTATCTTCAAGTTCATTCACTGATTCTTTTTTAAAAATTATTTTGTTTTGTTTTTTATTACTGTTTTATTTTTTATTATTTTAATTTTTTTGTTCACTGATTCTTCTGCTGGCTCCAATCTATTGTTGCTAATTTTTAATTACTGTGGTCTTCACCTCTGTTTGGTTCCTTTTCATAATTTCCATCTCTATGTTGATATTTTGTTTATATTTTATCTATCATTTTTCTGATTTCCTTTAGTTCTTAGTCAGTGATTTCCTTTAGCTCTTTGAGCATATTTAGCATTTTTTAAAAGTCTTTGTCTGGTATGTCCCAGGTCTGCCCTCCCTCATTGATGGTTTTTAATGCTTTACTCTTTTCCTTTGCCTTCCTGTTTCTTTGTATGTTTTATAATCTTTTGTTGAAACCTGGACATTTTGATATATTAATGTGTTGTTGATGAAATGTAATCTCTAAGGTGTCTGTTCCTTAAACTTATTCGTCTAGTGTTATGACAGTTTTCCTTGAATGCCAGGTACTAACAAAAAAAAAAAAAGAGAGAGAAATAAAAAGAAAACACACTGCCCAGTCTTTATAGATTGACCTGTGCAAGTGCACTCCTTTGGGTCTTATCCTTACAATGGGTTGATGAGAATAACTTCATGCCAAAGCTTAGGGACCTATCTGATCCTTTCTGTGCAGGCATCTTGTCTTGCCCATTCATGTGTGGCCCTGGGAATTCCTTCATTTACACAATTACAACGTCTCCTTTTTCCTAGGAAAGAGTTTCCTCACAGTTTGGCACTGCACTCTACATCCTACAGCCAGCAATCCCTTGTCCTAGACAGCATGACTTGACTACTCTTCCCCTACGTCCTGTAAGAGAGTTCCATGAGCTGCTTTCTACACACAGGGAAAGTTCTGGGACAACAAGTCCCTTATGTCACCACCAGACAGTTTGGGCCAGGAATATGTGCACAAGAGCCATCCTGTTGGCTGCTCCACATGGGAACACAGGCTGACTTACACGGAGTCAGTGAGGAGTTGGGGAGAAGCCAGCCATGGCACCATGAGATCCTACCACTTTTAAGAAGGCTTTTTCTTGATTTGGCCATTGCCCTATTACTGCAACCCTCTGAGTGTTTTCTGGAACCCTGAGAAAGATGTTTCTGACAGTTGTTTTTGGCTGCTCAAAGCCTCTGTGGGAGAACAAACCCCTAAAGCATTTCACTCAGCGATCTTGATTAGGGCGGGGCTCCAAAACTTTGTGTCTTTTGGTTGTTCTTTCTATATAGGAACCACGTGCTGAATCTACATTTTATTATTTTCCTATCATAAAATGAGGAGAAAGCCCATACCCAGCTGCAATCTGAAAAAGCATAATTTTTCTTTCAAACACAGAGTGCTTTCTGAATTGTAGTACTGCCAACTCTCAACTGTCAAGATGATGGAGGGAAATACTAATGCAGATGGTATGAGCTTGTCACAGGCCTTCTCAGCATGCTCTCCTGGACTGACATTTGAATTAAGATTCAAATAACAAGTGAGAGCAGAAAGCTATTAAAAATGGCTATGTGGTACAGTAAAAGTCCCTGGGGATTGAAGAAAGCTGTGTACCTACCTGAGGAACTATGACAGGTCAGGCTGGGCCATCAGAACTTGTATTTGCATGACATTTCAAGAAGCTTCCCGGGAAAAACAGTGATAAGACTTTTTAGCAACTATCCTATGGTCAGTACCAAGCCTGAACCCCTTGAACTAAAGATGCTTCTAATCTCTGAAGGTCAGAACCTGAAATGGAGATAAAAGAGTCAAGAGGAAAATGCTTGATTGTAGCAGACAAGGCTGATTTGGGGTATAACACTATGCAGTCCCATTCATAATGTCCTTCAATGCAAACACTGGGAAATGTGACCTATATGTCTTTCTTCTTTTTTTTTTTTTTTTTGTATGAACATTTTCAAACTACACAGAAGTAGAGAGAATAGTTTAACAAATTTCCCAGATTGTAAAATTATCAACATTTTCTATTTTTACTTCATTTCTCCATTTCTTTCCTTGAAGCATTTTAAACAAATTCTACACATCTATCTTTTCTCCCACTATACCTTGGGGGTGCATCATTAAAATGAGAAGGAGAAAGAGTAAGAGGAGGAGGAGAAGGAGAGACATTTCCTCAAGCCTTTACCACTTATGACAAAATCAACATTAATTCCTAACTGACATTCAAATTCCCCCAGTTGTCTCAAAAAGAACTACATTTGACGCCATTGCACACCAGTGTATTTGGTGGGGTAGGAGGTATTTTGGAAAGGGTGGGGATCACACCTCCCAGTATCTTGACAGTGGCTCTTGCAGAGACAGTGCTGAACGGACACCAGTGAAGAGATCTTTAGGGAGGCTACAGACAACTTCCCAAATATAAGAGGCAACACAACTGATATTAGGATTTCCTCCCCTCAAGGAATAAGGCCATGAAATATCATCCTTCTATTTTTCAAGGTTCCATGGTCTTCCTTTGTGATGCTTCCAGCTTTTGTGCTGCTTGTACCGACCTGCCTCTCATGCTGGTATCTACTGCTGTTTGTTCAGACTTCATTGTTTTTCCTTCAGCTGCTTCTTTCACTATAGGTTTTTCCAAATCAGGGAAGAGATTTCTTCCAAGATAACCACTCTTCTGCCAGCCTTTGATCTACTGTACTCTCAGTTAATCACAGATCTTTAGTTCTATCAAAGGACCTTCCTACTTGATATGTTAGAAAAATTTTGACTGACCTCTCATGAGATAAGCCAGAAAATTTTGAGTAGCAGTTTGTTGTGTCACATCTAAAGTCACCTTTGACTTTAGAGACATGACAACTGAATGCACTGCTTGACCAGGGATTTTCTTTGTTTTTTAAAAAATTTTTTTGAAAACAAAAAATTTTATTGTCTTTTTTTTTTTTAAAGATACATAGATCACACAAAATGTTACATTAAAAAATATAAGAGGTTCCCATATAACCCACTACCCCCCCCACATCAACAACCTCTTTTATCAATGTGGCACATTCATTGCATTTGATGAATACATTTTGGAGCACTGCTACTCTGCATGGATTATAGTTTACATTGCAGTTTACACTCTCCCCCAGTCCATTCAGTGAGTTATGGCAGGATATATAATGTCCTACATCTGTCCCTGCAATATCTTTTGCTATAAAGAACATTACTGAGACAATTGGTAAAATACAAGTAAGCTCTGTATTGTATTATCTGATATTATATCAATGTTAATTTCCTGATCCTGTTGATTGTGCTGTTAAAAGTAGGAGAGGGGAAGCAGATATAGGAGAGAATGCCCTTGTTTTCAGAAAATACACATTGAAATACTGAGGGATAAAAGGGTGTTATGCCTGCAACTTACTTTCAAAAGGTTCAGAAAAAAATGTACCTATAGAGGGAAAATGATAAAGCAAATATAGTGAAAATGTTAACACTGGCAGATGTGCATAAAAGGTATATGGGAAATCTTTATGCCAGTGAGGAAGAAGCTGCACAGAGAAAGAATTCTAGAAATTTGCTTACAAATATACTTAAGGTTTGGCTGAATATTAATTTGCACATGTGCAGGGTGAATCTCCACACAGCTGGACAAAGCACAGCTGCCAGGGAGGTATAATCTGAACTGTTCCCAATCTCACCTAAGGCTAAGAGACATTGGAATTCCATCCAGCAAGAGTAGAGATGTCACTGAACACTTGAGGCAATCAGTAAATACCACAGAAGGCTCACACCTTCATATTAAAGCTAAGCTAGCCCTAGACCAGTGATTCTCAAACTTTCTAGTCTACTAGCCTTTTATACTCTTAAATAAAATTACTGAGGGGAAACGTATGTGGCTCAACCAATTGGACTCCTGCCTACCATATAGGAGGTCCAGGGTTCGATGCCCACAGCCTCCTGGTGAGGGCAAGCTGGCCCATGCAGTGAACTGGCCCACACGGATTGCCAGCCCACACTGGAATGCCCCCGTGTGGGAATGCCACCCAGCGTGGGAAAGCTGCTCCATGCAGGAGTACCAGCCGATGCCAAGAGAAAATAAGAAAACATATGGGAAACGGACTTGGCCCAGTGGTTAGGGCATCCGTCTACCACATGGGAGGTCCGCGGTTCAAACCCTGGGCCTCCCTGACCCGTGTGGAGCTGGCCCATGCGCAGTGCTGATGCGCGCAAGGAGTGCCCTGCCATGCAGGGGTGTCCCCCGCATAGGGGAGCCCCACGCGCAAGGAGTGCACCCCGTAAGGAGAGCTGCCCAGCGCGAAAGAAAAGTGCAGCCTGCCCAGGAACGGCGCCGCCCACACTTCCCCTGCCGCTGATGACAACAGAAGCGGACAAAGAAACAAGATGCAGCAAAATAGACACAGAGAACAGACAACCAGGGGAGGGAGGGGATTTAAATAAATAAATAAATCTTAAAAAAAAAAAAATAAGAAGACAAAGCAGAACAGGGAGTTGATGTACTATGAGAGTAATTGCCTCTCTCCCACTCTTGAAAGTACCAGGATCGGTTCCTGGAGCTGCCTAATGAGAATATAAGCAGACTCAGAAGAAGAACACACAGCAAATGGACACAGAGAGCACAAAATGGGGGGAACGGGGGTGGGGGTGGGGAGAAATAAATAAAATAAATCTTTAAATAAAAACTACTGAGGACTCCAAAGAGCTTCTTTTTTAAAAAATAGGTTATATCTGTCAATATTTAGCATATTGAAATTAAGAAAGTTAAAATATTAATTCACTTAGAAGTAACAAACTGCTACGCTTTACCATAAAGAGCACATAAAAATTCTATTTCCCAAAATAAAACAAAAGTTTAGTGAAAGAAATGGTGTTTGCAGTAGGTTAAATTATGCACCTCAGGAAAAAAACGTTCTTAATTTTAATCCCATTCTTATGGATATGACTCCATTGTAAATTGAATCTCTTGAGGATGTATTTTTAGTTAAGGTGTGGCCCAAATGAATGAGGTTGGGTCTTACTCCAATTTTGTGCAGTCCTTTATAAGCAGAGACATTCAAAAATAGTGAAAGAAAGCCATGGGGAAGAGCCAGAAGCTGGAAGCCAATAGAACACAGAAGAGAAAGGAGAGGACATGGCCATGAGATAGGAAAGCCAAGGAACCCAAGGACTGCTGGCCAGCCAGAATGCTCCAATGCTGGGAGGAAGCAAGCCTTTTAGCCTCTGAAAACATGAGAAATAGATATCTTTTTGTTAAGCCAATCCATTGTATGGTATTTGGCTTAGCAGCCAGAAAACTAAACACTGTTATTACATTTTTTGCAAATCTATTTAATGTCTGATTTAACAACAGCTGGATTATATTTACTTCTGTATTCAAACTGTTGTAATACTGTCATTTAGGTTGAAGTATATGAAGAAAATCTGCCTGCCAAAAAAATCTTCAACAACATCCTGTAAAGGAGGAAAAAAAAATGCAGACACTCAACAATGTGACATTCACAGTAAGAGCATCCACTGAAAAATTACTAGAATGAAAAAGCAAATTATGACCCATAACCAGGAGGATAGAAACAATAAATATTATAAATATACTCAATGCAGAAGGATTTATGAACAGGAATTCAGGGGTGAAGAGAAGAGGGGATAGATATGGGAGAAGGAAAAGAGAGAAAAGGGGTGTTTTAGTTTACTAAAAGCTTCTTGAAACAACATATCAGAAATGGGTTGGCTTTTACAATGAGAATTTATTAGGTTAAAAATCATATGGTTCTAAGGTTGTGAAAATGTCCAAATCAAGGCATCATTAGAGATGCCATCTCAGATGGTAATCCTGAACTCCTGCCATGTGGTAAGGCAAAATGGTGGCTCTGTGGGCCTCTGCCACCTGCTCCATGCTCACTTTCTCCCTGAGCTCAGCTGTGGGCAATCAGGCACATTGCAGGGTCCACTCCTCTCTCCCCTCTCCTCTGGGTCTCCTTGCTTCAGCTTCTTGCTCTCCTTAGGACTTCTCTCTTAGCCTTTCTAGGGTCCTCTTTCTGTGCCCCGCTAATTCCAGCCTCTGGCCTCTAGGACCTCTTTTTTGTCTCTGCAGCTTCTCCTCTGTGTCTGTGGCTTTTCAGTCCTCTATTTTGAAAGGATTCCAGTAAAAGGATTAAGACCTACCCTTGCTCCCACAGTCCAATCAAAGGCCCTTAACTGAAGCAATCTAATCAAAGGGATCTAATCAAAAGTCCCCTTAGTTTGTGCGCTGTGGTCTCAGGTTAGCAGAGGGTGGAGTTTCAGGACCAATCAGGTTTCAAGGGCCTGCCTTATCTGCCTTCTTCCCTCACTCCTGCTTCTGTCCCTGACCAGAGCCATGATGCCTTGCAGTCAGAAGAGTAAGCTCCATGCCTGTGAGAAATGATGCCAGGCCTGCAAGGAGACCCAGAGCCTCGAGGGTGCTCAGGCCACTGCAGGGGCAGAAGAGGAGGCCTTGTCCTCTTCTTCTTCCATTTCTAGGGGATCTCCCCAGAGCTACCCTGCTGCTGGCCATCCCCAGAAGCCTCAGAGTGCCCCGTCCTCCCCCAACCCTGCTGCAGCTGTCTCCCATCCAAGATCTGAGGAAGCAGCTGAAAGCCCCACCTCCCCCAACCCTCTCGCTGAGATCCATATTCCAGGAAGGCCATCATGCTGCTGCAGTTCATTTTGCACTAGTACAAGATGAAGCAGCCCATCACGTATCATTGTATGCTGCAGATCATCAGAAAGTACAGGGAGCACTTCCCCGATGTCCTCAAGAGGTGCTGGGAGAGCCTGGAGCTGATCTTTGGCCTGGACTTGAAGGATCTCAACATCAGTGGTTCAGTCCTACACCCGTCAACAAACTGGGTCAGGAAGCAGATTTGGCTCTATGGATAGAGCATCTGCCTACCACATGGGAGGTCCAGGGTTCAAACCCAGGGCCTCCTGACCCGTGTGGTGAAGCTGGCCCACATGCAGTGCTGATGTGCACAAGGAGTGCCGTGCCACACGGGCGTCCCCCATATAGGGAAGCCCCACGTGCAAGGAGTGTGCCCCCTAAGGAGAGCCGCCCAGCATGAAAAAAGTGCAGCCTGCCCAGGAGTGGTGCCACACACACGGAGAGCTGATGCAGCAAGATGATGCAACAAGAAAAGAGACACAGATTCTCAGTGCCGCTGACAAAAATACAAAGCAGACATAGAAGAACACACAGTGAATGGACACAGAGAGCAGACAACTGGGGGTGGGGGGGCGGGGAAAGAAATAAAAAAAGAAATCTTTACAAAAAAACCACAAAACTGGATCTCAGCAAGACAGCAAGTCTGAGCAGTGGCAGGGGCTTCCTGAAGACAGGCCTCCTGATGCTATTCCTGGGTGTGATCTTCATGAACTGCACCTGTGCCCCTGAGGAGGCGCTCTGAAAGTTCCTGAATGTGCTGGCCATCTATGTCGGGAGGAGGCACTTCATCTTCGGGAATCCCCGGAAGCTCATCACCCGAGGTTTGGTGCAGAAAAAGTATGTGGAGTACTGGCAGGTGCCTCACAGTGACCCTCCATACTATGGGTTCTTCGGGGGGGGGGGGGGGGGGGGGAGGGGGATCTCACAGTCCATGCTGAGACCAGCAAGATCAAAGTCCTGGAGTTTTGGCCAAGGTCAATGATACATTCCCAGTACAAAGAGGCTTTGAGGGATGAGGAAGAAAGGGCCCAAGCCCATATTGCAGGCAGGGCTGGCACTACTGCCAAGGCCAAGGCCTGGCTCTGGCAAGGCCAGGCCCTGATCAGCAGCTCCTCCCACCCTCAGTGAGGTCTGAGGCAGGTTTTTTACTCAGTTTGACTACAGCTGCCATCATGCTAGGTAGCAGGGTGCCATGGCTGGAGGGGTCTCCTTATAGAGCTTCTTTGTGTTCCTGTTATACATAAGTATTAATAGTTCAGAGCTTTGTCATTTATTTAGATCTGCAATTGAAGTCAATGAATGAAATGGCTCACAAGTTTATTGCTGTTTCTCAGATTTATGAGTAATAGTTTGAGGTTTTGTAAAACAAATGGAAAATCCTTGAATCATTTTTTGTGAGCTGAACTAAGATCACAAGCCACTGGCTGAACTAAGATCACAAGCCACTGGAAGAGAGTTATGCTTTGAAATGTGCAAGAACCCCAAGGAAAACTGTGGAGATCACAGAATAGAGGGATCTTGGTTCCTACTCCTGTTAGTCCGTTGATCAATTCTTGATTTCCTTATTCCTTTCAGTCTTTCATTTGAAACACTAAAAGATATATTTAGTTTATTCAAGAATGTGGAAGAGATTAAACCATACTTAATTCAGAAGGAAAAAAATAAGTCCCTTAACTGAATCTAATCCTGTTCTTAAAGTGAACCCATTCCTGTGCCTGTACATCTACAATGGCTTTACAGGCACAGGAATGGGTTCACTTTAAGAACAGGATTTTCTGAGGTCCACAAAAGACAAATGTCCACTGAATATAGCAAAGGAGAGAGCCAGCATGTAGTGAAAAGGACTTTTTAGGCCTTTTTAGAATAGGGAAGTTTTACCATTCTCTTTTAGGTTATCTGCTAATAGTTGCTGCTCCCATTCCTCATCCCTTCAATCTGCATTGAGTCTTTGAAAGAGTTGCCTCACATTTAGGGATGGGAGATGAGAATGAAGAAGGGGTGGTGTCCTTAAGGAGATGAAGAAATAACTATAAGATTCCGAATGGAGAGTGAGAATTCAAATGAAGCTAAAAATAGAGAAAGAGATGGCTAGAGGAAGAATTTACCCTTGGGATTTCATAGCCATTTCAGGGAAACATGGAAGGCCAAAGTTGTGGAGTGGGGGCTCTAGCTGTTTTACCTGGAGCAGAAGGGGTAGGGTGACCTCCATCTGACATTTTTATTGTATGTGTGTGAGTGAGTTAATTTGCACTGAGGGGTATAAAAGTCTCTGGGAAGTCCTTGACCTGTATATCCTTCCTCTCTTGGGGTATGGATCTACCCAAGAAGCCAAGTGCTACTTGGTACACCACTTGGCAAGTCTGGAGAGGAGCTAAGGGAGAAAAAAAGGATGTGTTAAATGACCAGAGTCATCAAGATGGGATAAGTTGATACTGTGGCCACATCTTGGCCATTATAATGTATGAGACATTAGGAAGATGAAGGTCACAAAGCTATTATGTGAGGAGCTGGGATTTGAACCCAGGCTGTCTGTCTCCAAGGCCTGCACTTTGTCCCTGCATCATATCACCTTTCAGTGTCCCTGTCCCCTAAACAATATAGGTGGCTCACATCTGCTTCAAATAATTGTCTGAGAAAAGAAAGACACCAACATGGAATGGTATCTCAGCCAATCCACACTGGGGCTTCTTGCGAGGCCCAGGGGCCCTCTCTGGTAAAGACTTTTCATTTATTTTGCTGTTTTGCTAATTGTTTTCCATATGTCTCATGTCCTTTTTGTTATTTCATTTCTTTTTTATAGCCTGTTGTATTAAGTGGATATTTTCTAGTGTATCATTTTAATTTCTTTGTTGAGACTTTTTTCCCATTTTTGGAAGTTATTTTCTTAGTGATTGCTCTAGGGACTATAACGGACATTTTATCACAGTGTAGTTCAGATTACTGTTAGTTTAGTTCTTGTAGAACAGAGAAACTTTGTTCTGATATAGCTTCATACCCTAATCCCTCCTTTGGCAAAGACCAATGAAACATGCATTAAAGGGAGACTTCTGGGAAATATGGCAAACTACTTACAGTTTAATTAATTACAAATACCATATTAGTGATCTGATAGCACAATACTGAAGGTTGAGTAATAATACTAAATACAAAGGTCATGATAAACAACAAACATTGCAGTGCTGTGAAGTCTGTTTTACTGATTTTTATGCCTAAAGCCCTACTTTCCCTCACAGCAAGGTATGTAGTAGAAACCTCAGCAATCCATAGTACCTCAAAGTAGTTATACACGGCTTTCAATAGCCCCTTCAATAAGCCCCTGATGTGGAGCTTACGGGTCCTGAGTGATAGGATGAAATTCTTTGCCTGAGATGAGATTTAATAACTCTTGAGTGGCTATTTCTTCGTCATCACCGAGTTGTTCTTTGGCTAGGCTGAAGGCACTCATGGCATATTCCTGGGCCTGAAATAAAATTGCAGCCACTAAAGGAAGCTGTCATAGGAAAGCATAACTTTGGGGAGCCCCATCTGTGCTCAACCCTAGAAACATGGGAGAGGACCCACCAGCTTCTCACATCAGCCTCAGAGCTCAGGCTAAATTTTGTTTCTTGTTGGTAAACTTGTAAACACACACTGGGCTCTTACAGCTAGACAGATGTGTGCTGCATGGGGCAGGTGGCCTGGCTTAACAACTAAGTACAAACTAAGTACCTTTCTAGCAAAGTGAGATCTTTGTAGGATCTTAATCAGGGCGCTTAGGGCCAACATTGGACAGCACAGAGGGAATATATGCCACAGTAAGTTATCATCCTTGGGCAGTCCTGGAGGCCATGTGGTACAGGGTTTTGACTTGGACAGAGCCCTCATAGGACACCTTGAAACTGGCTTGCTTTCTGCTTCCTTCCCTTCCTCATTTCCTCCCACCCTCCCTCCCTTCTTTCCAATAAGTATTTATTGAATGGCTACTTTGCTCCAGGCACTGTGACTACAGACAGAAATTCCTGCCCTCATGGAATGTATAATCTAGCAGGAGAGAGAAGGGAAATAAACTAGATAAATAACTAAAACACGATAGTATCTTATATAGTGATATGCCCTAAGTAAAAAAAATTAAGCTGGAAAGGCGGATAGGAAGCATCAGTGGTGGTGAGGTGGAGTTTTACAGTTTTAGGCAGGGAAGTTGGAGAAGGCTCCCTTGAAAAGAAGACAGCTGAGCAAAGACCTGAAGAAGGTAGGGTGTCAGTTTGGAGTTATACATATGCCCACTTTGTCTAAAGACCTTTTATAGATCTGATACCCTTCACATGCCTTGGGATAATGACTTCCTTGGACTTGGCACTGTAGAAAGGAGGTTTTATCCAATGTAAACTTGAAAATTCAATGGAATTATTTTCCTCTTCTCTGACCACGCCTACCTGTATCCCAGCCAGGGTTAGTGTCCCTCCTCTGTGCTCCCACAGTGCCCTTGGCTTCACTATCACAAGCTATTACTCCTCCGGAACAGACCCTGACATATTACAGGTACTTAGTAAAAGTCTGCTGAAGAAAGAAGGAAGACAGAAAGGAAGGAAGCAACAGAGAGAGGGTGAGAGGGAGGAAATTTTCCCATGTTGCCCACAGAAAGTCCTCCTCCAACCAGCCCTCACTCTCTCTCCCTTTACCTGCTTTATTTTTCTTTATAGCACTTTTCACAATCTGAAATTATGATATATATTATATGTTTACTGTGACTTGACCTCCAAAAAAATGTAACCTCCATGAACATAGGGAACTTGCCCTATAGTTTACCACTGTATCCTCAGCCCCTAGAATAGTGTCTTTCAAATAGTAGGTGTTCAATAAATATTTGAATGAAGAATGAATGAACCAATCAATCAATAAATTAAATCTGAGATCTGCCACTGTCTGTGAGACATTGGGTAAAAAGTGGCTTTCTGTACTTAGTTTTCTTACCTATAAAGTGGGGATAATAAAGTGCCTTCACAAAATGTTGGTATGAGAATTAAATGTGATAATTTACATAAAGTGCTTAGAATGGTGACTGGCATATAACAGTTACCTTTTAATCATTTCCTGGCAATCCATTTCTGGCTCACCCCCTCCAGCAAGAGGAGTAGTTAGAGCTACCACTCCAGTCCTCAGAGGACTCCCCAGAGCTCTCCTGCCCTGCAGGCTTCCCGACACTGTCCCTCCCTCAGTTTGCCTAGGCAACACTGGGAAGGCCCCTGGAGGGAAGAAGATGATCCAATCTGCATTATTCAGGCTAGACTAAACAAATGAGAAATGCCAGGAACATCTGAGGGCAAAAGCTGGTGGAATTGGGCAAAAGAGCAGAATTCAATTGGAAGAATTTCAAATTCCATTTCAGACATGCTGTTTTTTTAGGGAAACTTGCCTTTGAAGAATTCATCATCAGGTAGTAAAGCATGACCAGCGTTTTCAGAACAAAAACAGTCTTTTCTGGGTCTTTTTTAGATGTTGATTCTCGAATGTTCAAGATTGAAGAGAGGATCCGAATGGCTTCTGCTTCCTGGGCTTCGTCTGCATTGGAAGGAGAGGGAAGAAAAAATGGGTCCTGTGAAGCTGTGCATACCTCATCTCTAAGCATTCCAGCTGCCTGGTCCTCTGCAGAAGCCTTCTCAGAAGGGCAAAAGTAGAGAGAACATAAGCCACAGCAAGTTCTCCACCTCAAGGACAGCTCCAACATGCAGAGCAAGAAGCTGGACAGCTTGGGGGAGCCCTCCAGCTTTGCTCTGCATGGCATTATCAGAGTAACCTAAAAAATCATTCACTCCCACAGGTCCCAAAGTTGCTAAGTTTCTTTCCTTCAGAATCCTGAACTCTAAGCCTGCTAGGCTCCCTCCAAACAGGTAATTTGCCACAGCAGGATTATTTGGTCCTGTTCACCTGCCACTCTATAGATGAGAGGAGGGAGCTGAGGCTGCTGGCATCTGCAGCAGCTTAACTATTCTGCCCCAAGTCCAAAGACACTTAGGCAATAGCCTTTCTGCTGTTTACTATTTCCCCCAGCAGTTTTTTGGTCCTCCTTTAGCTACCATTTATTGAGCAGTTATTATGGGACAGGTACTTAAAAGCACTTATCTAAGGACTAAACTTAGAGAAAAAAGACAAACACCGAAATGCTAAGGTTGGCTGTTTTTAAATAGCTATGGTGAAAGTTTTTTTCCATTTGTGCTCTTCTTGATGTCTAAGTTGTTTAATTTACCACGAACTCCTTTTATAATGAAAGAAAAACCAATAAAGTTAAAAAAAAAACAAAAACAGTTCAAAATCTCTCCACCAAGAAGTCTTCCTTCTTCAGTGCCACCCAACATCCCCACTCTTCATTCTGGGCCTCATCTTGTAATATAATTTGTATAGAAATTTTCTTTTGTTATTGTCCATAGGTACTATCTCACCAACTATACTGTATGTCTCTTTTAGGCAGAAATTAGATCATTTGTCTCTTTTTATTATCTCAGAGGGCATGATGCTTACTGGTTCTATCAACACTTATCCCTTTGCTGAGCATGGGGTAGAGAGAGAAACCGACTTAGCCCCTGCGATTGAGAAGTTCACTGTCCAGTAAAAAATGCAGCTAAGGCACCAGAACAAATGAGCAATGCAACTTCTACATAAAGTCTATCTTGGCTTATGTGGCCTGGAGGGAATAACACATAAGAGGTGGATGCTCTGCAGAAATCACAGGGGTCTCTCTCAGGGTCTTTCTTCTCCAAATCTGTCCCTTATTGATTCTTAAGAGCCTAGGTATGACGCTAGGGTTCTGAATTCTGCTCAACACTGGTAAAATCTCTTTAATTCCCATGTCTCAGTTTTTCCCATCAACAAAATGGAGGAAATGGCACTGCTGTGCTCCATGACAAAGACAGCTGCCCTCCTTCTTAGGGGCAAGGCATGTGTGTTAGGTGGGATGAAGTCACTGCTCTGTGTCCTACCCAGAGCTGCCACTTACCCAAGCCAGTGTCAGTCTCAAATTGCTTTCCCAATAAATCTATTTGTTGGATGCGATCCTGTGAGAGGACTTGATAGTGTTCATTCAAATATTTATGCCAGATCTCAGTGACCTGTTGGAAAAGGAAATGGCAATCAGTCAAGCAGGTCAGCTCTTGCCCATTGCACCAGCCAGTTGGGGTTAGCAACACTCCTGGCCAGGTTTTCTGACAATTGAGAGACTCCTTCCTTCTCATTGTGCCTGGAAATAGAGTGAGCCCTAGGTGCCCAGAGCAACCTTGGCCCAAGTGAGTATGAAAAGAGATGGCTGCAAAGGGCATGAGCCAATCTGATCTGGAGGTATCCCTACTGGGGTTTAATAACAATGACTTGTGAAGCACCTATAACACTAAACTTTCACATCCTCACAATATCCCAATTATTATCATTCCTCTTTTATAGATAAACTGAGATTAAGAGATTACACTTGACTTCTGGTAAGATTAAACTCAAATCTGTTTGAATCCAAAGCCCATTGTTTTTCAGCTACATCATAATACCTCTTCCTGAGAAGTGGGTCTTAAATAAGAATTAACAGTCACAGCATGAGTACCTATATCAACAGAGAAAAGATTGCTTACTAAGTGACTTCTTGATATATGAGGTGTTACTATATGAACATAACTAACATTTTTAACATATTGGAAACATACTAAACTCTTTTATATATAAAAATGAAATTTTAAAGTTCTCTCATATTTTCTGATTCCTTAACAAGAACTTTCTGCAATTAATTTCCCTTGAAATTAATTATTCCCCATCATACATCCCAAAATGCTTACATTAGCTTGCTCCTATGGGTGTGATGGAACACAAAAAGCACTCTATTTGGAGGGGTTTGATTCTTATTGACCAATAATTCATTAGTTTGTCAGTGTTCTACAGATACTCAGGACTAATCTATTTTGGTAGTAGAGAAACAGAAAGAAAAAGAAATTGAGTATGTTATGTATCAGCTCTGTGAACTTGGAAAAATCAATTCATCTCTCTATGTCTCAATTTCCTCATGAATGATCTGGCATCAGTTGTAAGATACCAGGCCTATGTGTCAAGGTTCAGCTCTAGCATACCTTGGTGTACAGCGTGTCTGCCAGGTCCAGCTTGTTAAGACCATGGAAGATATTAGCCATTTGGAAGTAGCCTCCTGAGGTCCTGATGTCCTCTGTTCCAAATGCACAACTGGCAAAATAAATCTATAGCAGGAGGAAGAAGGAGACCTTCAGTTCCCTCTGTAAATCACATATTTGATAAAGGACTTGTATCCAAAATATAAAAGAATTTTTACAACAACCCAATTAAAAAATGATCATAGGACCTGAATAGACATTTCTCCAAAAAGATATACAAATAGCTAAAAAGCACATGAAAAGATGTTTGGCATTGTTAGTCGTTAAGGAAATGAATACTGAAACCACAGTGAGATACCATATCACACCTGCTAGAAAGCTAAACCTTAAAGACAGAATATAACAAGTGCTAGGAGGATGTGGAGAGAATGGAACTCTGGTGGGAATGTAAAATGGTGCAGTCCCTGAGGAAAGAAGTTTGACTGTCCTTAAAAAATTAAACAAAGTTATCTTATAATCCAGGAATTACATTCCTAGGTACCTACATAAGAGAAATGAAAATGTGTCTCCATAAAGACTTGCACACAATTGTTCATAGTGGCATTATTCATAATAGCCAAAAAGTGGAAACAACCCAAATGTCCATCAACTGGTGAAAGGATAGGCAAAATGTGGTATATCCAGATGATGGAATATTATTCAGCAATAAAGGGAATGAACTGTTGATACATGCAACAACATGGATGAATCTTAAAATAATTATACTAAGTGAAAGAATTCAGATGTAAAAGACAACATATTATCTGATTCCACTTACATCAAGTCTGGATAAGGCAAATCTGTAGAGACAAAAAGTGGTTGCATTGGGCTAGGGGTAGGAATGGAAAATGATGGAAAATGGATACACAAAAGATGCCTTTGGAGTGATGGAAATGTTTAAAAACTGGATTGTGCTGATGGTTGCATAACCCTGTAAATTTACTTTAAAATTTGAATTACACACATTAAATGGGTGAAATCATGGTATGTATTGGTAAGGCTTTTTTAAGAAAAAATTAGCTAGGATAAGGAATCTCAGCTTGATATAATTCTTAACTATGTGGCCCAACTCAAGATAGAATGTGTTTTTGCCTAATTGGTTGGAGAGTGTAGGTTATAGAGAAGAAACAAACTGAGAATTGCATTAGCCAGGGTGCCAGGTGGAAATAGATAGTACCCTCAAAAAGGTAACCAAAAGAAAGTTTCATGAACAGATTATTTACAGAGACATGAAAGGGTTAAGGAGCCTACAAGAGCTAAGGAAGTACCTTGGGACTACCATCCCTATTCCGGAAAGAGCAAGGGGAGAAAACAGGGTTACCAGGGCCCAGCAAGAGCTAGAGTTGTGAAAGAGAGCCACCTGACAGGAGCTGTAGCCATAAGGACACTGCCCTTGCCAGAATAGGGCCAGGAGAAAGGGAGGAGAGAGAGGTTGGGGGATTTATTCTCTCTCCTCCCACCCTCCACTCCCCTACCAGGCTTCCGAATTCCAAATACAACAGAAGCCAGAAGGCGATGGATTCCAGGTTGTATAACCCAAAGAGGTCAGCTGCCCAGGGCACAGATTAGGACAGACAATGGGTTTGGGGTAAGGGGATATGGAGACTGCCCAACACAAGAAGGTTTCTGGAGAGTTTAAGGGCATTGTACCCTGGCTGGCAACTAGAGAGAGAACTGTGTAGTGGAGATGTTAAAGAAAGAATTGACCTGCACAGGGGTTCCATTTTGGCCCTAATCTAACTCGGATTTCAATCTCAGGAACTCTCCTCTCTGGTCAGATTGTCCAATACTGAAATCCTAAGAGAAGTCTCGTAAATTTTGGAAGAACAACTCAATCATCACTCTCATCATACTATCTAAATTTTGCCAGAGTTTTATAGTTTAATATAGCACTTTCAAATACATCCGCTCATTTAAATTAAGTAATCACACTCTGAGGTAGGCATTAATGTTATTTATGAAAATTATAGTCAAAGTGCTGTACTTGTATTGTCCTATTATTAATCTTTGCAATGACCCAAGGAGGCAGAGACTATTTTATTATTTCTGTCTTAGTCTTTCTATGAAAAAAAAGTTTCAGAGAGGTTAAAGAATTTGTTCAACACTATGTGGTTAGTGCAACAAGAGAGCTGAGACTTGAGCAAAGCCCTTCTGTTAAGCACTATGCTGTTCTGCTTCCCCTTATTATCCTCAGAGCAGTTAAGGCTTGGGGTTGTGACATGGCTGAAGTTGTACAGTCAGGAAGTAGAAAGGCTTGAAGGAAGGTTGTTAGAAGTGATTCTTGTGAACATCCCCCCAAATGGTCCTTTGTAAACAGAAAGTTATAGAGAAATATTCAGTAAAGAATTAAACCGAGCTGTTTTGGGAAACATCTGGTATTATCATTTAGCTTGTTTACATCATTGGCCAGATGATATCGAGCTTCTTCATAGTTTTTCTTAGCGATATAGAGAAGTCCTAGATTCCGATGCAGTAAAGAGTGGGTGGCATAACTGCATTTAGTTGATTTGAGGACTGTCCACTGGGCTTGGGATAGATATTCCTCAGCCTGGATGACCCGGCCCAGGCCTACAAAAAAGAAGTAAAGATGGTTATATTTCATATGCTGCCCAGAGGACATATGATGAAATATGAGTCCTCACCCATTCACTCATTTATTAATGACTCAAATATTTATTGACAAACCTTGAATCTTCTCTAACATATCAAAAATAAAGTTATTTCACATAAATGGAATCATACAAATATACATATTAATTGACACACAAAAACCTATCACAAATGCTAAGCAATATTATTCATAATACGCAAAAGTAGAAACAACTTAAATGTCCATCAACATATGAAAAGATAAACAAAATATGGTCTACCCATACAGCAGAATATTATTCAGTAATAAAAAGGAGTGAAATAATGATACATGCTGCAACATGGATGAACCTTGAAAACATCATGCTAAATGAAAGAAGACAGACACCAAAGATCACTTATCATATGATTCCATTTATAACAAATGTCCAGAATAGCCAAATCCATAGAGACAGAAAATAGATTAGTGGTAGTTAAGGGCTGGTGGGATAAGGGACTTGGGTATGACTGCTGATTGGTACAGGATATCTTTTTTGGGTGTTGAAAATGTTTTGTAGTAGCTAGTAGTGACAACTTCACAATCCTGTCAATATACTCAAAACCACTGAATTGTACTTTAAAAGGATGAATTTTATGGTTCTGAATATATCACACACACACACACACACACACAATACCTTTATGTGCCAGGACTTGTGTTGAGTGATAGGGATTCAAAGATCAATCAAAGCCAATACCCTTGAAAAACTCACAGCAGGGTCTGAGAGAAGGCATATGGGGCATGTAAACAAATATATTTATAATATAGTGCACCTGTAACAACAGAAGCATTAAAAAGTTTGGAAGTGGCAGAGAGTGGGAAGTGTTTAGTTTCGTGGATGGGGTGGGAAGGCACAATGGAGTGGGGAAAGGCATGGTAAAGGAAGACTGAGCTGGGTTTTGAGGATGAATAAAAGTTTTTCAGATAGATAATGAAGGGAGGACATCCTGGCAGATGTAACAGCATATGCAAAGTTGTGGAGATGTGAAGCAATACAGTATGTGAGCACACATATTAGTCTGTGATGCCAGAACACAAAGTATGAAGAACAGCGAGCCAGGAAATGAGGTTAAAGAGGTAGACAGGGATAGATCATGGACAGCTTTGTAAGTCATGCTAAGAAGCTTAAGGCATGATGAATAAAAATGAGAGGATTTTAAGAAAGGGAGAGAGAATTGGATTTAGATGTTAGAAATATCCTCGGGTACCAATGTGAAGGAGGGACCAGAGGGAATGAAGGGAAATGGGAGATCCATTAGAAGTCTTTTGAAATAGTTCAGGCAAGCACTAATAAGGGAATGGAGATGGAGTGAATAAGAGAGACATTTAGGAGGTAGAATAGGCAGGATATGGTTAATACATAATATAAGAGGTAAGAGAAAAGAAAGTTACCTTTATTTCTAATATTTAGGTACTCTTGCCACTTAAAACTTTCAGTTTAGCTGTAAAGTTACATAATAGTTACCTGTCTACCTGCTTGCTTCCCAGCTATATAGTCAACACTGAACAGAAAACTACTCTGCAGTATTCTGCACAGCAGGAGGCATGCCCTGGGTGTCAAGTATTTCAAGTGATGGATACTGTAGCAGAAATGGTACTGAGTGAATGGGCAGGAGATGAGGACACAAAGTCCTCATAAAACAACTTTCTGCTCCTCTTTGAACTTCCTCCCAGGCCTAGTTCATGTGTAAGAATTATTTCATTCTAGTTGTAATCATACATCACTGAGTTAAAAGGAGAAGAGGTTAAGAGGCAGCCATCTACAAGAGGAAGCAAGTAACTCAGCTTGACTTAAGCTCAAAGTCCAAATGAACACAGGAAAATACTAGATTAGAAGCAAGAGGCTTCAGTCCATGATCCTGGGTCATGTGAGCATTTTCCATGTGGTTTTGTCTATAAAAATAAGAAGTTTAGACTGAGTACTCTTTAACATCCTCTCTAATTGAAGAAGCAAATGATTCTTATCTAAGATTGTTTAGATGGGGAAAAAATTGGCAGAGAGCATTGACATATATTAGAAATTTAAAATTGTTACTGTCCGGTTCTCACTCAAGGAGGTGGTGTCAAAGAAGGAACACATCAAGGCTAAGCTGAACCAGCATCTTCCAAGCATCAGTCCCAAAGGAAAAAGCATATTTGGGAAAATAAACAAGGAGGCTGCAAAATCAGAGACCAGGATAGAGTGAGAAAAGAAGAAGGGGCTGCTATAAGAAGGTCAGAAATAAGACTTAATTAGTAAGTTCAGGCATATCCTCTTATATATATCTCCTGCCTGGAGAGACATAGGGTTAGAGAAGAGGTGGCAGAGATAAAAAGTTGCCAAAGGAAGTGAGACTATCTGAAGGGTAATTTTAACAGAATATGGAGTAAATAGAGAAAGAAAGCCAGTTAAGTGCTAGCAGCACTTGACTTAAGGGTGAAGCAAATATGCTTACACTGAATTAGTGGTAGATTTGAGAGACATTATGGTGTATAATTTTTCAGGTCTCACTGATGAAAGTAAAGGAGCACAGAATAAAGCAGTCACAGATGTTTCAAAGACTGTGGCAATGAGGTACCAGGAGAAGAAAATGGAATCAGAATTTACTGAGAGCCTGTTATTTGCTGCACACTGTGCTAGGCCATTTGCTTCTGTGATTTAAGTCTGCCAAGAGCCCTGTGAAATAAATATCAGAGGAGGTGTTTACAGAGGAGGAAATTTCATTCAACCATATATTCATCTAATTTATTGAGTCTCTCTACCACCATGCTAGAAGCTCAGTGCAGATGGATGAATAAAATAGGCATAATCCTGACCTCAAGGGGCTTTACAATCAAGTGGAGGAAGTACATAATAAACAAATAAAAAATGAAGCGCCATGAAGGAAATGAACAGAGCACAGTGATTGATGAAAAGAGGGGAGGGACCTACTTAGGGAACACCTCTCTAAAGTGGTGATGTTTAAGCAGATACATAAAGGTTGAAAAGGAGCCGGACATTTTATGTGTGAAGAAGACAAAGGCATTCCAAGCAGCAGGCACAGGATGTGTATGATCCCTAATACAAGAAAGAGCCTCGTGTCTAGGATCACCCAACCAGTAAAGAAAGAAATGGGATTTAAATCCATGTTCTTGTTCCAAAGTTCTGATAAGAGTGGGAAATGAGTAAGGTGGCTGCTCTATATCTGAAGAATGACTGAAAATGTCATTTCTAGTTGATTAAATTTCCAAAGTTTTACTAAAAAAAAGGCTGATTATTTTTCCACTACACTCCAGAGAAGTCACTAGACAGGAAAGAAGCATGTGCACAAAGACTGTGATTTATTTAGACTTTAAAATTGTTGACAAGGTTTTAAATCAATGATTATGGGAGTTATAATGAAACCTTACCTTCAGACAGAACTTTCCAGCTTTCAAAGCACTTTCATGTTTGTTACACATGAACTCACTTAATCCTAAAAACAATCCTGTGAAGAGGATTTGGATTCAACAAATATTTACATTGAGTCCACTACGTAATACTGAGCATTTTTTGAGAACCTTCTCTGCACTACATATAGTGTTGGGTGCTGAAGACACTATAGTGAGTAATATCTCATCAATGAATGCATAACTTTTAATGGACTTTGTACTCAGGAAAAAGGAAGAGATTTCTAAGTGAGTGTATAAAAAAAGAGAGACCTATCGTGGGGCTTGGGAACAGCATCTAGACAAGGGAGTACTAACTTTTGAGCTAAAATTTGAAGGATGACCAGGTGAAGGGAAGAAAAGTGGGAGAAGGAGTGGCTAGAAAAGAGCCTTCCAGAACAAGGAAACATCATGTGCAAAGGCCATGTGGTATGACGGAGCCCAGTGCCTCTGAGGAATCAAGAGAAGGGTGGTGTAAATGGAAGGGAGAGAGAGAAGAATGCAAGATGAAATAAGAGAATTCAGCGAGCGCTTACCAAGCAAGACTTAAAAGGTGACTTTAGAAATCTGGTCTTTATTGTGAGAGCAAAGGGAAACTATTAAAGGATATTTAGGGGAGTCATTTGATCACATTTTATGTGGAGGCTAGATTGGAGGGAGGACAGAGAAGATGTGGGAGGCATTATTCTAGTTGCAAGATGATGGGACTTAGACTGGGGTGACTTTTTCAAAATCCCACAGCTAGTCAGTGCCAGGGATAAAAATAACCAGGGCTGCATTTCCTTGTCCAGTGTTCTTTCCAGCAGTTTGGAGGAGGGAAAGCCCAGAATTGGGAGTCAGAACCTGAGCAGGGTGAAAAGACTGCTCCTGCAGGAATGCAGCCTGGTATGGGGGAGTTGGAGCCACAACAAATAAGGAGGAGGTTGATACAGATGAGGCGCCCCGAATGGGGAATGAGAACCCACAGAGAGGAGGATACCTGCAAGGGAGAAGGAAGTGAAGTGGAGATGGGAGATTAGTTCATATGGGTCAATTGGTCAAATACATAAATATATCAATGAAAATGGAAGCTAGCATTTTCTGTGTCAGAGAAGGGAGTTACATATATAGAATGGGAGAAAACCAAATTGAACTCCATGCTGTGGGACTGGATTTGGATGCATTGATATGGACTTGTGGTTTTCAATGCATTTATAGGTGGATATAGAAATACAGATGTAACATCTGTGTGTATGTGTGTACACATACACATAATTATATGTACAACTATTCTCTAGCTTTGTCCATTGAGAAGGCCCAAGGGAAACAATTCCTCAATAGCAATGGGCATGTCTAGATCATAGCTCTTGGCTTCTGAATTCCATTTTCCACTAACAGAAATCAAGTCTCCTCAAAGGAATGTTCCAGAAAGTAGGAAAGTGCTCAAAGAATGATGGGGATGTGTTAAGTGGATGCAGAATACTCCTCGAATGGGCTAGCATTGGCCAACTCAGGGATAGTCTGAGCATCAAATCCATGATAATATGATAATAACATATTATAATCCATTGAGTAGAATAAGAAAGCAAGAGTCTATTCTGATACAAATAAATAAATGAATACATTGAAAATTGGATGAGGAATGGCATATTTACATAGTTTCAAAGTACCTCCCCATAAAAATACTTATTAATTGCCAAGTAATAGCAGGAAGAATAATTTTATGAAGGGAAAAGCCTGGCAGATACCATCCTAAAAAAGTAATCAAAATGAACATCATCAGTAAGTATGTGTTTGTTGCAAAATTTAAAAATTTTCAGAAAAAAAATTTTAATAGTGGCTATGATTATGTATGCACATTGCCTAATACACTGTAGATGCTCAAAAATGTTAATTTCCCTCAAAATATTAGTTCCCCTCTTGTAGTAGCCATCATGTGGTGTTTCTGCTAAGTCTATGCTCTCCACTCTCAGAACTGTCTCTCCCATCTATAAGGACGGGTCCCTATATCTTCTGTTTGAACTATGTGACGCAGACCCCAGGAACCAATTGTAGATACCACACTCAAGATGGGTCAACATAGTTCTCTTCTCTGGAAATTTAGTAATTGGAAATCAGATGCTAATTAGTTTTTATTATCCACCTTGAACCTGGAGGACATATAAATTCAAGAGCTATATCTGCCATTTTGGGGTAGCTGTTGTCTGCAGTGAGCTCTGCAGAGAGGAAAAATGAAGGAGACACCCAAAGAAAAGCAGGGACAAGAAACAAGGTCCAAGAAAGAGAAACTTAGAACACCAACCTTGATTGCTTACATACTATTCTAATTCTAGTCCTTCATGGAAGCTCAACTCCCTTGGGATATCCCAGCATCTTTATAAATCCCCTCTTTTTTGCTTAGGCCAGCTTAGGTGGATTTCTGTCAGCTGTAGCCAAAAGCCTGTGACGTCCACTTCGTGCCAAACTTTACAGCAACCCTGCTCTTTCACAAAAGGTGTCTTGGTGCCCCTGTCAAGGCTAGACTCTTTGGCCACTGGTGTGAGCCAATATAGCACTTCTTAAAGGTTCCAGGGGTCTCAAGTCAGGTTGACTTACCAAGGCTAGCCTCAGCCAACAGTAGGTAAGCAGGCACAAGCTCTACTGAATTCAGGCCATGTACATTCATGCGGAAGCGAAGGGAATGCAAAGCTGCTGGGACAGCATCTTCATGTTTTCCTTCAAAAAGATATTTCTGGGCTACAGTATAGCACAATTCAATCAAATGCTTCTGTGGAAGAAAGAAATAGGACTCCTGAAACAGTCTAAAGGTAAAAGGCAAATGGTGGATATAGGAATACCCAGAGATAAGACCAACATCTAACGAACTGATTGAGGGCACCACGGTAAGCCTGCTGCATTCAGGTAGACGTGAAACACAAAATAGGCAAATGTGCAAAGGCAAAATCTGGACTGTTAGTTCCTCAAGGCCCAGGAACACGTGCTTTTTCATCTTACTTCATTGCTTGGCATATGCTAGTGCCCAATATAAAATTTTTCTGTGCCCAATGAAAAAAACTGTATATTGTTCTTACATTTCTAATAAACTTTTAGCAAAGTTGTCACCTCTTATGACTAAAAGTTTCTGCTTTTCTATTTTAGTTAATTTTGACAGAAACACCTTATTTTCTCCTTTTGGAATTATCCCACTAATATCAGAAACAACTTGAACTCTGCATTGTTCTAAGGTGACTATCAAAGTGATATAACATTAAAATTGAGGAATGTGGTGTGGAGATTTGTGTTTTATAAAATGCTAATTTGTTTAGAATAATGGAGATGCTACCAATGCCATTGTAATAGGACTAGTTCTCCTAATAGCCTTTATTTATTCACTTGTACAGTCAAACATCATTTTTTAACCTCCTACTATGTGGCCAGGCAGTTATCACAATACTTGGCTTATGTGTGTATTCTAATAAATATGTGGAGAACACATGACTGAAAAATGCTATAGACATAAAAACATAAAACAAAGTCCCTGCTCTCAAGGGCTTACAATTGAGTGATCTCAACACAGTACAGTACAATCCTTGTCCTAGGCAGTTTCACTACACCCATGAGTTAACCCTGCAACCTAAAGGGCATACCTGTCGCTGCTGCAACTGCTGCAAGCCATGCTGCCGTTCTTCTTCTGAATTGTAGAAGGGCATGGTAGTACGCACTGGAATCAAGAGCTGACATATCTTCTCATGGATGCTGTCCCAGTCAGCTCTTTGATGCACGACACCACTAACAATAAAGACACGGACTTCATTATCTTTAACTCTGAACTGACCCAAAACCCAAGATGTTGTTGGCCATACTACTAGCCTATATTTAGACCCCAAAAGAGTAAGCCCAGTACAAACCAGGCAGAAAGCCCAAAGCCATTTGAGACTCAAGTGTCTTTTCTTTCATATGGTTATTTGACAATGTGGAAAATATGTTGGAGCGGGGGAGCAGTGGGGAGAGGGTGTTGTTTCTGAAGGCACATGTTCAGATTCTGAAGCACAGAGGGACACAGTGGTTATTCTGCAACAAAATTAAAAACAACTTTAACTCTGTATTTTCAAAATGTCTGAACACTGAAGCTGATGGATTTGAGGGTCTTTTGTGCGGGGAAGAAAAGGAATTTACATTTGATGAGCATCTCTGAGACCTTTTACAAACATGTTTTGCTGTAACCTGGGCCATCATGATGCATGACTCGAGAGCACCACCTGCATCCTACTCTGTGCTCTAAGGCCACTGTTCACATAGAATACACTTTGAACTCCACTCCCCACCCTACCCTGTCCTCTCTGCCACCCCATTAAAGTGGTGCAGCAGGTGGCTTTGCATGTAACTATTTAACTCTTTAAAAAACAAAACAAAATCTATTATTACCACTTTTTTTTTCTTTTTAGGGGATTGAACCTAGGACCTCATACATGGGAAGCAGGCACTCAACCACTGAGCTACATCTTCTCCCCCATGAGAGTTGGTTTTTATCATTTGTTTGTTTGTTTTCTGTTTTTAGGAGGTACCAGGGATTGAACCTGGGACCTCACACATTGGAAGCAGGAACTCAATCACTTGAGCTACATCTGTTCCCATTATTACCATTTTAAGGGAATCATAAGTATGGAGAGATTAAGTAGCAGCTCTAAGTCTGCACTCCAAAGCCAGTATTTTTTTTAGCTTTCTGGAGGGAAGAACAATGACGTTGGCATATAACTTTTCCGATGGCTTTATGAACATATTTAGTATTTTAAAACTTTCAGTTGAAAACAGTGCAGATATAGAACGTTTCCATCATTGCATAAGTTCCACTGGATAGCATTCCTACAGAATATCCATTCCCATTCCTTGAACAATTAATTCTATAAATGATCCCCAAATCTATTACCCAATTTTGACCCTTCCCCCAATGAGGTTTTTTTTAAACATTTTTTATTGAGATATAATTCACCATTTTAAAGTGTACAATCCAGTGATTTTAGTACATTCATAAAGTTGTGTAACCATCACCCTATCTACTTCCAGAACATTTCATCACCCACAAAAGAAACCCGTTAGCAGTCACTTACCATTCTTTCCTTACCCCAGTGATGCCCTTGTCACCAAAAATGTGCTTTCTCTATAACTTTGCCAATTCTGGACATTTAACATAAACAGAATCATACAAGATGTGACCTTTCATGTCTAGCTACTTCCACTCAACATAATGGTTTCAAGGTTCACTCACATTGTATCATGTATTTATATTTCTGTTCTATGACTGAAAAATATTCCATTGCACAGATATACAACATTTTGTTTATCCATTCATTGGTTGATGGATATATGGTCTGTTTCCACTTTTGGGCTCTTATGATATTCATATACAAGTTTTTTGTGTGAACATATGTTTTCATTTCCCTTAGGTATATACCTAGGAGTGGAATTGGTGGGTCATATGATAACTATTTTTAAATTTTTGAGGAACTTCCAAACTTTTCCACAGAGCTACACCATTTTATATGCCCACGAGCAATTTATTAGGATTCCAATATCTCTATATCCTTTTCAACATTTGTTATTTTTTTTCTCTTTTTTAATACTAGCCATTCTTGTGGGTCTGAAGTGGTATCTCATTGTGGGTTTTGTATCCTTTTAAGATTTATTTATCCCCTCCCCTGCCCCCCCCCCCCCCCGGGCCAATGCTTTCTCTGTCCATTCGCTGTGTGTTCTTCTGTGTTTGCTTGTCTTCTCTTTAGGCAGCACTGGGAACTGATCCTGGGGCCTTCCAGAGTGGGAGAGAGGTGCTCAGTCTCTTGCTCCACCTCAGCTCCTTGGTCTGCTGCATATCTTATTGTTTCCCGTCTGTGTGATGCTGAGCATCTTTTTATATGCTTATTGATCATTTGTATTTTTTCTTTGGAGAAATATTTATTCAAATCCTTTGCCCATTTTTTTTTAAAAACAGGGACTTTTATTTTTATTGTTGTGCTTTAGGAGTTCTTTATGTATTGCAGAAACTAGACTATTATCAGATATATAATTTGAAAATGTTTTCATCCATTCTGTATGTTGTCTTTTTCACTTTCTTGGTAGGGATCTCTAATGCAGAAATGTTTTTAATTTTGATGACGTCCAATTTATTTTTACTTTGGGTACTTGTGCTTTTGATGTCATATCTAAAAAACTATTGCCTAATTCAAGGTTACAAAGATTTACATCTATGTTTTCACCTAAGATTTTTCTCAATTTTGTTCTTATGTTTAGGTCTTTTTGTATATGTTATGAAACAGAGGTCTGACAACATTCTTTTACATGTGGATATTCATTTATCCCAGCACCATTTTTTGAAAAGACTATTCTTTTCCCCATTGAATGGTCTTAGCACCCTTGTCAAAAATCAACTGACTATAGATTTATGAGTTTATTTCTTGTCTTTAGATTTTATTCCATTGATTTATATGTTCATCCTCAGGCCACTACACTCTCTTGATTACTGCATTTTTGTAGTAAGTTTTGAAATTGGGAAGTGTGACTTCAACATCATTCTTTTTCAAGATTATTTCAGTTAATTAAAGTCCCTTGAAATTCCATATGAATTTTAACATCAGCTCACTAATTTCTGCAAAAAAGGCAATTGGAGTATTGATAGGGATAACACTGTAGATCAATTTGGGGAGTATTGTCATTTTAACAACATTAATTTCTCCAATCCATTAATATGGGATATTTTTCTACTTATATAGGTCTTCTCTAATTTCTTTCAATAATGTTTTGTAGTTTTCAGTGTACAAATCTTGTAATCCTTTTGTTAAATTTATTCCTATGTATTTTTAAAATTTATTTTGTAAATGGAATGGTTTTCCTAATTTCATTTTCTGTTTTTTTTATTGCTAGTGTACAGAAATACAACTGAGTTTTGTATTTGATCTTGTATCTGCAATCTTACTGTACTATTTTTTAGCAATAAATTTTTTTTAATGTGTGGATTCTTTAGGGTTTTCTATATAAAAGATCATGTCATCTGCAAACAGAGATAGTTTACTCCTTTCTTTACAGTCAGGATGCCTTTTATAACTTATTCTTGCCTAACTGTTCTGGTTAAAATCTCTGGTACAATGTTGAATAGAAGCAGTAAAAGCTGTCATTTTTGTCTCACTCCTGAACTTAATGGGAAAGCCTTCATCTTTCACTACTAAGTATGATGTCATTTGTGAGTTTTTCAAGTATGCCCTTTATCAAGTTGAGGAAGTTCCCTTTTGGAGCAGTTTGATATTATTTATGAATTCCAAAAAAGATATCAGATTATGTTTGTAAACTGGTCTATTCCTCTGGGCATGATAGCCTTTGAATGTACTAGATTCAGCTGAGATGTCTTTGGTTAAATTATGTTAAGATTAGGGTCTTGATTCAACCACATCATTAGGGCATGTAGGATTGAGTCCCCGCCCCCTAAGTGGACTGATAAAACAGACGCTCACATGGAAGTTGATACACAGAGAAGAAAAACACAGGAAGAGAGACAGCTCATTAGACACAGCACACACCCGGGAAGAGAGATGCCCCTAATAGTCTAGAGCTGATCTTGTGAAGAGAGCAGAGTAGCTGAGCCCAGGAAGAAACAAGTCCCAGGGAGAGAGATGTGCCTTATGCCAGCCTACAGCTGAGATAGGAAGAAGCCGGGACCATGGAGCTTTAAGAGGAAGAAGATAGACTGAATCCTTGCAGACATCTCCTGCCATCCTGTTTCAGCATGTGGCAACAGAGTTTGGTAAGGAAGTAACCTTGAGTTGGACCCTTTAGGACCTTGTGACTGTAAGCTTCTACCCGAACTAAAAACACTTCATAAAAGCCAAAAGATTTCTGGTACTTTGCATCAGCAGTCCTTTGGCTGACTCACATACCTTCCATTTCTATTGTGTTCAGTGTTATCATAAAGGGTGTGGATTTCATAAAATATATTTTCTGATGAGATGATAATGTAGTTTTTGTCCTTTATTCTCCTAATTTGGTCTATTATACTATATGTTGACGTGCAATCCTTTTTATATGCTGTTGGATTCAATTTACTAGTGTGTTGGCAAGGATTTTTGCATCTCTATTCATAAGGGATATTGAAAATATATGCCCTGCTATTGCAGGGTGAAGAGTTCTATAGAAGTCTGGCAGGTTTAGTTGGTTAAAAGTGTTGTTCAAGTCTTCTATATCCTTGTTGATCTTCTGTCTAGTTGTTCTATTCGTTATTTGAAAGTGGGGCATTGAATTTTCCAATTATTACTGGTGAATTGTTTATTTCTCCCTTCGGTTCTTTTAGTTTTTGCTTCATGTATTTTTTTTTTTTTTTTTTTTTTTTTTTTACTTTTTTTCTGCTTCATCTATTTCTGAGGCTCTTTCGTTAGGGGCATACAATCATGAGTTTTTTGCATTTCTAATTACCTATTACACATTTTCACTTAAATGTGAGGCAGTTAACTGTTTGATTCCATTTATACATTATTTCATAACATATTCTAGACCAGAGGTCAGCAAAGTGCTTCTGTAAAGGGCCAGAGAGTAAACATTTTAATTTTGGAGAGCCATACGGTCTCTGTTGCAGCTACTCAACTCTGCAGTTGTAGCACAAAAGCAGTCATAGACAATATGTAAATAAGTGGCTATGGCTATTTCCAAATATTCTCTCCCCTTCTCTCACTCCAAGTCAACAGAAATGCAATAAAGTATTTTCTTCATAAACTGTGAATGCTATCATAGAAATGACTAAAAGCATTTTTAAAGTTTTTTTTTTTTAAATTTAGGTAGAGAATTATTGTACACAGACCAATAAAAGCACTTAACAGCCAGGGTGTAAAATAGTTGAGTTCTATGGAGTATTTATCAAATAGAGACTCACTGAGTAATTAATTGTGTGAGCAATGGAAATGTTAACTTAAATAACTGCCCTGATATTTTGTTCTGCTGAGAACATTTGACATATCTTTCCTGTCACTTTATGAATTTGTGAGCTCCCTTCTTATTCATCCATTTAACCCCTAAGACCAGCACAAGGCTATGCATAAAGGAGTTGATAAATTTGTCTTCAGTTAGGGGTCACAATCAAGCAGTATGTAAACCAGGCATATTTTGTTTGGCCATTATAATTTTTTTTTTAAGTACTGAATTTGAATGTCTTTAGGAAGGGCATTCATTCTCCAGTTCATTGCAGATCCTATTCTTTTTTTTTGTCTTTATTTATTTTTTAATGTTACATTAAAAAAATATGAGGTCCCCATATACCCCCCAGCCCCCTCACTCCACTCCTTCCCCCATAACAACAACCTCCTCCATCATCATGAGACATTCATTGCATTTGGTGAATACATCTCTTAGCACAGCTGTACCTCATGGTCAGTGGTGCACACCATAGCCCACACTCTCCCACAGTCCACCCAGTGGGCCATGGGAGGACATACAATGTCCGGTAACTGTCCCTGCAGCACCACCCAGGACAACTCCAAGTCCCAAAAACGCCCCCACATCATACGTCTTCCTCCCACTCCCTACCCCCAGCAGCCACCATGGCCACTTTCTCCACACTAATGCCATATTTTCTTCGATTACTAATCACAATAGTTCATGAATAGAATATCAGTAATAGAGTATGGATTACAGTGGACTTACTGATATCCTATTGCTTCTTATTATTACATACCACTTCACGGTTTGTTTTCTCCTTCTTGCCAATGAAGATATTTTTACTTATGCTCCATATATTAGATAAAAGAAAAAGAGGTCCTTATTGCAAATTACTCTTATCTAAATGCTATTGTAACTAAGGGATAAGAATTCACAAATGAAAGGGAGCCAAGGTGGCACAAGAGAGTAATCACCTCTCTCTCATTCCAGAGGTCCCAGGGTGTGTTCCCAGAGCTGCCTAATGAGAACACAAGCAGATACAGAACGCACAGTGAATGGACACAGAGAGCAGACAATGGAGGAAATGGGGGGGGGGGGGGAAAGAAATAAATAAAATCTTTTTTAAAAAAAAGAATTCACAAATGATTATGATTACTGAATTGTTATATAGACACCTTTTTACTTTTTAATATCTTATAGAATAGCCAAAAGTAAATACCTGAAATTACCAAAACTTGCTGAACTAGAATCTAGATGTCTTGATCTCTGATAGTGAATGTAAAGCTATATAACCTTTATCTTATGATTGATAAAACCTTGTGACTGACCTCTGTTTGTATCCCCCTCCCTCTATCCTGTTTTATAACTCTGAAGTCTCATGATCACTAGACAGCTCCCTAAAGTTTATTAATGAAGGAATAAACTTCAGTCAACCCAAAACTAATCAGCCCCAAACTAATCCACTCCAATTCCTTAACTGTTTTACTAGGCAAAGCTAGATCTAATGAAAATCAGCCTGCCTGACATGTAAGTAGCTTCTGTGACCAAGCATGTCAATCCATCTATGCATGCTCAATAATTAGATCATCTCTAACTTCATCATCTCAAGCCACTGAACTGATTAGCATAAACCTGCCTGTGTTTGTAGACCATAAAACCGTCAGAATTACTACAGTGCCAGATTTTAAGCCATTGGTATGTACAATAAAATCTATCTCTTTTTGAAATCCCAATGCCTCAGGAAGTGGTCATTTGAAGTATATGAGGCAGAACACCTGCATTTGCTCTGTAACACTATAATTTACTAACCTATATTAGGGAAGCCTCTTTTATTTGTTGGTAATGTTTCAGTGTGTACTTCAATGAAACTGCCTTCTCTTAAAAATGTTCTATTTCCTGGGAACATATTAAAAAATCCGATGTCGAACAATATACACAAGATAACTCGGAGTATATAAAACAAATATATTTGTAGAAAAAGAATAGAAGAAATACAACAAAGTTCCAGGTAATTAATCTCTAGGTTATGGAAGTATGGGGTCTCTTTTTTATTTTCTGTATTTTCCAGTTTTCTGCAGTGAGCTTGAATTACATTTACAATGAGGAAAAAAATTCTTTTGCCAAGAAAAGTTTTTTTTCACAAATTTGAATTGACTATCCTTTCTGCTCCTTAAATTTGGAATGAAGGAAAATAATGAATATTTATTGACTGTCAACTTTGTCCCAGGCACAGATGATTAAATATATGCTGTATATTTAATCATCAAAACCATGTAGGGAAGGGGTATATAAAAACTCCATTTTTGAGATACAGTACAATTACCTCAGTTTTATTTTATTGAAAAACCTTCGTGTTGAAATCTCCAGGACGCAAGGGCAGAAAAGACTGGAAAAGCAGGGTGAGGGGTGGAGGAGATGTGGGTGGTGGAGGGGGAGAAGAGAAGAAGACCTTAAAGAGAATTAAAAGCAAGTGAATGAACAGGGAGCAGGTGTAGCTCAGTGGTAACCATGTACAGGTCCAGGATTCAATCACAGGTACTGAAGCAGGCTAGTTAGGGAATAAAGAGACAGATCTGGAACCTGGCAGAAAAACTGCCACCGTTGAACATGTGGCCATCAGTACCCCCAAGTCGGCTGTGGAAGACCCTCGTGAGAAACTGCCATTTGGAATGAGATTTCCTCCTGAAGGCAGGAGAAGCCCCAGATATTCTCCAGAGAGCCTTACCATTGGGCACTCCGGGGGGATTGAGGGGTAGGGTAATCAATCAAAACAGCAAACAGCCAAGACACCTCCCCTGTCATTAACAAAGGAGCTGAATAATTAATGGTTTTAAAGGCAAGTGCCAAAGCAAAAACTCTGCTCTTGCCTTCTTCCCCCCTGCATGGAACAGCACAGAAGTAAAACCTGGGCATTTGTAATCTGTAATGGGGAATTACAGTCTGTAAATCAGCCCTCTTTATCTCTTTTAGTCCCTTCCTCTCTACCTGGGACCTATAATCTGTTACTTTGCCCCTTTTCTCTTCCCTCCTTTCCTTAATAAATTACTGGCCTAACTAAACTGGCTTGCACTTAAAATTCGTTTTTCGTAGCTTAGCCAAGAATCTAGAGAAAATCTGGAAACAGTACCTCCGCAAAAAAAAAAAAATAGTGGATGAAGAGAAAGAAAAAAACAGGATATGAGCATAATAAGCATAGAAGTTGATCGTTTATTCATGCATTCGTCAAATACTTAGTGCCAACCATTTTAAGACACTTTGATGGAGACTGTGTGGCATACACAGATGGTTCTGATAAAGATCAAAAGATATACATATGACAGTCCTTCTCGTATATTCAACATAATATCTGGCATTAAAAAGGATAACCAAAACATGGAGATAATATGCTTGCTGTATTAGCCAAAGGGGTGCTGATGCAAAGTACCAGAAATCTGTTGGATTTTATAAAGAGTATTTATTTGGGGTAGGAGCTTACAGATACCAGGCCATAAAGCCTAAGTTACTTCCCTCACCAGTCTATTTTCACGTGTTGGAGCAAGATGGCTGCTGATGTCTGTGACTATATCTGTAAGCTCCTACCCCACATAAATAAGCTTTATAAAAAACCAACCAATTTCTGGTATTTTGCATCAGCACCCCTTTGGCTGACTAACACATCACCCTTGTGTTTACTTATTATTGGGATGGTAACCATTCCACCACCTGTGTTTAATACCCATATGCAAGATCTTATAATTGACCTTTGCTCTGTATACCCCTATCCCAAATCCTTGGTTTGCTACCCCATCCCTCTCTGTCCTGTTCAGCCCCTTGATGTTTATTAATGAAGGAACTGTGTTCACTCTCCACCCCAATTATTCATTGGCACCCTGATGTTATAAAATATTAGGCCACTGTGCTCCATTAAAACTCTTTCCCTCTTTGAAACCCTGGTGTCTTAGGGCACGGAGAGGGAGGAAGGTAGGGAGGGAAAGAGAGAGAGAGGAGAAAGGGGAGAAAAAGAGAGAAAGGGGACTGTTTAAGTTAGCCCTTTTTCCTAGGAGAATCATGTATCTTGGGTGCCTCCTTGGGGGTAACTGCTCCTAACATCTCTTACAAACCCACCTTGGGTACTTTGGTCTGAATTCTAGGTTCAGGCATCTCCCAAGACCCAGACCTGCCTCGGGAAGGTCCAGTGACAAAGGTTCTATGATTCCTGGAATAGCAGGAACCAGAGCAGCAACTGTAAAAGTTCCCAGAGGCTTACGTGACTCAGGCACTTCAGTTTGGAGGGTAAAAGTTTAGTCAGTCTCAGACTTAGGATGCCAGGTCAGCTGACTAATAAAATTGTTTTAGTTGTTTCATTAATAAAAGTGCTTATCTTCTCCTAGAATAATGGGAATGGTCTCTAGTCTTCCAGCAGATTCCCCATAGGGGTGTCTTCTCAGGAATTGGGAAAACCTGCCTACGGATGGTCCATGGCCTCAGTATATAGCCTCCACACAGAACCCTGAATTACAGTTAAACCTGTGTAAGAGAAAAGGAGAGGACAGGCAGATTTGAGGGCGAGAAATCATGTGGTCACATTTTCTTATATAGATAAGGCAATACACCTCAAACTTCCATTAACTCCCTTTTAAAAGCAGCCTTCTCAGTTTTAAACTTGGTTTTGCCTAATAAGGGGAGTGAATAAGGATCAAGGTCTGAACTGTTTACTAAATCTCTCTCCTGTAAAATAAGGAACCACCTTGTATTAGTTGGTCAAACAGATGCTGATGCAAAATACCAGAAAACTGTTGGCTTTTAGAAAGGGTATTTATTTGGCGTAGAAGCTTACAGTTACCAGGCCATAAAGCATAAGCTACTTCCCTCACCATAGTCTGTTGCTACATGTTGGAGAAAGATGGCTGCTGATGTCTGCCAAGATTTCAGGCTTCCTGGGTTCCTCTCTTCCAGGGGCTGCCCTGCTCTCTCTACAAGCCAACTGTGGACTATGAGGTGACTGATTCTGTTTCTCTCCCTGGGGGCTTAATTCTCTCTGGGCTCAGCTGCTCTGCTATTCTGTGTGCTTACTTCCCAGGCTCCAGCTCAAAAACTCCAACCTCCCTTCTCTGTGGAGCAGTCTCTCTGGTGGGCAGAGACTCAATGTCCTACTGACATGGCCCAATCAAGGCCTTAATCATTATTTAATCAAGTAAAACTAAAACCTCTGAATCCAATACACTCTAATATGCCCAGAGGAAAAGACCAGTTTACAAACATAATCCAATATTTCATTCTGGAATTCATCAATAATATCAAACTGCTACATTCCTCATATGCCATCAATTAAGACTAAAAAGTTCCTAGAAAATGCTAAGGGTATACAGGTCTCTCTTCTATTTTAATCTGTGCTTAACTTTGTGTTTAACTCTTAAATCTGTGTTTAACTTTGTCTGTATGCTTGTGCCTAGGAAATCAAATTTGGGTTTGCCTGTTACAAATTGGATAATGGAGAAAGGTAACCAAAAATGAGTCTTTAAATGTCAATACTGTCTTGCAATCGCATTTGATGTAAAAATCACAAGTAGAATTAGTTCAACTGCTAGAAAAGCAGAAAAACTTAGCAAAGTTATTACTAATAAAATTCTTGTGGCTTAGTTAGTAAAAGCATCCAATTTGCTTTAATGAAAAAACTTACTAAAAACTGTAACTAAAAGTTAAGATCATTTATACAGATATCTGCATTTGTCAGCCAAAGGGGTGCTGATGCAAAATATCAGAAATCAGTTGGTTTTTACAAAGGGTATCTATCTGAGGTAGAAGCTTACAGTTACCAGGCCATAAAACATAAGTTATTTCCCTCACCAAAGTCTTCTGTCATGTGTTAGAGCAAGATGGCTGCAAATGTCTGCCAGGGTTCAGGCTTCCTGGGTTCCTCTCTTCCTGGGGTTCATTTCTCTCTGGGCACAGCTCCCCTGTTTTCTCTAAAAGGTCAGCTATAGACTATGAGGCTCTCCAGTCTTTGCCTCTCTCCACAAGGCCAGCTGTAGACTATTAGGTGAATAGCTTGTTTCTCTTCCTGAGGTCTTCTTTCTTTCCTCACGACCAAGCTCCTCTGTGTGCTTACTTCCCGGGGCTCCAGCTCAAGACTCTAGTATCAGAACGCCAACATTTAAAACTCCAACTCTGTCCTTTGCCATGTCTTTTATCTGTGAGTCCCCACACCCTACTGACATGGCCCAATCAAAGCCCTAATCATAACTTAATCATGCCCAGGTATTGGCCAGTTTACAAAAATAATCCAATTTTTCTTTTTGGAATTCCTTAATAATATCAAACTGCTACAATGCCTTTATACTATAAAATTGCAGGATTATATCTGAAATTGCTATTACTGGGTGGATTTAGCCTAGACCTACTATTTTAAGTGTAATCTTAGGCTAATTTAAATTTGTTTATGGTTACTTCAGGCTAACTATTGTGATGGTAATTATAAACTGAGTTTCCTTTGTTTATGGTTATTTCAGGTCTAGCCTCACCTCTTGCCTTTGTTTCTGGTTATTTCATGGCAACTTCTGTACTCTGTAGCTCAGGGAAAAGCAAACTTGAGATACCCCTGTTTCCTGTCCTTCCCCTGGTGCCAATAACCCTGCTTTCTCTTGTGGCTCCAAGTGTAGACTAAATTGCTGCCTCATGGAATTCTCGACCCTGAGAGTTGAACGCCCACTCTTCCAGTCCAGCAGCTGCCAGAGTCCTGTTATCTCTGAGGACTAGAGAGTGGGGAAGGCCTCCCATCTTGACTATTGAGGTTCCTAAAAGCAGTCAATTCATGAGAGAAACCAGTTTCCCTGAGGAATATTAATAATATCAAACTGCCACACTCCACCCTCTGAATTTCAAAAAGACATTACAATATTTTAAAAAACCTTAAATCAGTTACAATGCAAGTACTAAATCATATCACAATCAATTTAAAGAAATACCATTTGTATTGGGACAATGTCCTGTCTGCTCTAGACCTCTGAAACTTATAAAACAATCTACTGCCAATACACAAATGGACAAAGGATAAACATTTTCATTATAATAAGGAGAAATTGGGAAGGAAACATGAGTCATGGGTTCTCTACAGTTCAGTACACCTGCAGGGCATCCTCCATTCGATTTCAAAGTCTGAGAGTCATTCTTAAGATGATGGTTTCTTCTCCTTGGTGTCTTATGGGAACCCACCTTTTCCACATGCTTGCCAAATGGCCATTTTCTTGGTTCTACCCTCATCAAGCACCTGGGTCTCGATCAAGCTCCAGACCTCTCAATGAAGAGTGTTGGAGTGATTGCCACACCTTACCCAATCTTTGGGTTAGAGTCTTAACCCCCCCTAGTACAGTGATGTGAAGACAGCATTCCCCCTAACCTTTGGCATACAGGCTAAACCCTCTCAGAGCAAACAGTTGACCACCTGGCCTTCCCTAATCTTTGGGGGACAGGTCTACCCCTCTCAGACCTGTAGGGGTACTGACCTTAATCACCCTAATCTTTGGGGAATGTGCTCCACCCTCTCTGCACCCTGGGGCAGCAAAACTCTCCCAGAATATTGGGCAGGAACATCCACCCTCTTCAACTGCTGGGGCAAACTCACCTCTCGGTTCACATGGGTGGGGTTCCTCTCTTGGCCCAAGATGAGGTCTTAATTCCAGATCTCAGCTTCCAGGGTTTTCCTCTTAATGCTGTTTCTCCTTCAATATCTCCTTCCACTTCCCTTTAGTCCAAGCTGACAGTGGTTTTGTTCATATAGCGCTCTCAAAAACTTTGTTGGTTTAGTACACAAGAAGCAGGGGTCCAAGCCATCAGACAGTAAGACTTTCCACAAATCTTTCCAACATAACTGCATCTTCAATCCTGATTTACAAGTTCCAAGTTTACGTAAGTCCTCCAGTGGGGCACTTTCATCTGGGTGCTTGATTTCCAGAGGCTTGGAATTTCCAAAATCAGTTTCTGTTTTCTTTGTACCTGACAGTTCAGTCCTCAGTATATCTCTCTCATCTAGCATTTTGGTATAAGCTACAAGCAGAAGCCAAGCCACAATCTCTGGGTTTACTTTGGAAATTTCTTCAGCTAAATGCCCAGGCTCACCATTTTCAAATGCTGCCTTCCATAAAACACCAGGAGTTAATCTTGCTAAATTTTCTGCAATTTTAAAACATGGATTACTTTTCCTCCAGTTTCCAATAATAGTTTCATCGTGTACTTCTAAGGCATCATAAAAAGTCTCCTTAGCATCCATATTGCTATCAACAGTCTCTTCAAAACAATCTAGGCCTTTTCCATCAAGCATCTCACAATTCCTCCAAAAAATACCCCTTACCCATTTACAAAACTGTTCCAGAGTTTCAGTAATTGCAAAAGCACTTCCTCACTCCTCAGTACCAAATTCTGTATTCAGTCAGCCAAAAGGATGCTGATGCAAAATACCAGAAATCGGTTGGTTTTTAAAAAGGGTATTTACTTGGGGTAGGAGCTTACAGATATCAGGCCATAAAGTATAAGTTACTTCCCTCACCAAAGTCTATTTCCATGTGTTGGAGCAAGATGGCTGATGACGTCTGACAGGGTTCAGGCTTCCTGGCTTCCTCTCTTTCCAGGTCTTCCTCTCTGGGATTAGGGTTCCTCTCTTCCTAGGGCTTGCTTCTTTCTAGGCTCAGGGTTCCTCTCTTCCCAGGGCTCCAGCTTCGGCATCAAACTCCAACATTAAGAACCCTCAACTCAGTCCTTTGCCATGCCTTTTATCAATGCCCTACTGGCACAAGAGGTTTACATAATTACTTAGTCAAGTAAGCCTATGAATCCAATATAATCTAACATGCCCAGAGGAGCAGATCAATTTACAAACATAATTCAGTATTTCTTTTTGGAATTCATCAATACTATCAAACTGCTACAGGCTTTGGTGATCTCAGCGAGTATTTATATACTGGAATTAGTGTTTTTCATCCAATGTCTGCCAAAGTCAAAATGGGAATAAGCAAAGCTCTGAAGTAAAGTAAAATGTAAATTGTATTTTCAATCTTTTGGAGACAATTTGGTTATAAGCCAATAATTAAAAGGAACAAAATTCTTGTGCAAAACTGCATGGTCACAGTGTAAATTAGAGTAATTAGAAATAGCCTTCACATAAATCTTTTCAATTTTATTTTACAGTTAAACTTATTTTTTAAAAGAAAGTAAATTATATGTAACATCAGTGAGTTGTGTGTTTGTGTCTAACTCTCTATTTGTGTCTGTCTATTTGTTCAGTATATATCTTCATATACCAGGATGGTAATATCAAATTAACAAATGAAAATTCTTAAAAGAGCTCTATTCAAATTGTAAAATCAAATATGTACTTATACATGTGGATAATTATTCCTGGAGCCCAAATTAGGCTGAGCTGGAAGAGTCATATAGAAATATGGATAGAAAAAGTATTGGGAAAGGGAATAAGGTTTTCCTAAGTTCTTTTCTTCTAGAATCTAGCAGTCAGCATGCTTTTAAAATTATTCACAGTTTGTTTTATTTAGGTTGGGTGTTATCTCCCTAGGTTTAGAGGATACCAATTAAATTAACATTCTATGTGGTTATCTTAATTATGAGGAGTTTGTAAAAACATGTACTACACTGAGGCATTTAAAAGGCTAATTCCAGGAAGCCATTATTAATCAGAAACCTAAATTGATATTAATAACAAAAAGTAACTTCATAACAGGGTAACCTGTTGGAGGCCACCTCAATCTGCAAATTCAAGTGGTGGTAAGGAAAGATAATCTTGATTCCATTGGTAATCTTAGATTTTCATAAAATAATGGAGAAAGTAGTTTTTTCTGTACTACTAAACTAAAATGCCTGTTAACGTAATCATGGTAAAGGTATAGAATTAAAAGGAAAGTAATAAAATAGTTAAGTTCATTTGATATGTTATATGTTGCATTGAAAGTATTTAAAAAGTATATGAAAATTAAAAGAGATAGACTTCAGTATCATCAAACTCTCTTGTACATTTAAACCAAACCTTCAATACACTGCATTTTGCCTATCCATTTGAGTTATTGGCTAACAATGAAAGTATCTACCACATCTGTGATTATGCTCCTGAATGCATGGAATGTACATTGCAGTTTGAGAATCCTGCAGCAGCTGGGAATGGCTAGATATAGCCAGATGTACAATGGACACTGCCCACAGACTGGCTGTTTCATAGTGCTGAAGGGTGTATGCACTAGGCCAATGAAACATTGGAGACTTACTTTCCTAGTCTCTCTCTAGGATCAACTGTGTTGCAGCATGCTGGCTGTGTGAAGGGCATACCAAGTGGAACAAAGTATACCGAGTGATGTAAGTAGAACTTAAACACAATCGGCATTATGGCCTACTACCATGGGGGGATAATATGTATGGTATTGCAAACCTGGAGTTTAGATCTATTAACTTCAGCTCAAAGAGTAACTTCTGCATTGATTATTATTAAGTATTGTACCTATATACCTGACAATTATGATATATTTTCTATTTTAGAAGAGAGGGATATTGAACATGTTAAAAGTCTTAGTAAATTTAATTCATTTCTAAGTAATTAATGAATGTGCCTATAAAACAAGAAAATAGCTCTCTTAAGTACTGTCTTTATTTTGCTTGCCATATGCTTGTCTTATTGTTGTCTATACTGTCTTTGTGAATTTATGTTTAGGGCAGTGCCTCTTTTCATACCTCTCCTAGCTGTCCTAAGCATAACCACCACCAGGGGAACTGGGGTTGGTAATTTATACCACACCTGTTGCCTACTACAATCTCTCCCTAGAGCTAACTAACAGCATAGAAGAAACTAGCTATGCCTTAGAAGCTCTAAGACAGCAAATGGACTTTCTTGCTGCTGTGGTGCAGCAAAATTGCAAGGCCCTTAACATGCTAACAGCAGCACAGGGAGGAACACGTCTGTTCCTTAAGGAGGAATGCTATCTCTATGTAAATCACTCTGAAATAGTCCTAAATAGCATTCAAAACTTGCAAGATGAAGCCCCACTAACTTTGGGGGGATGCAGCCTTTGGAGGCACCTGCCTTTTTCTGCCCTTGTGGCCCAGTATCATTTTAGTGACACCATATATCTTTAAAATTCTAATTAAGTTTATTTTTTCCAGAATCAAAGCCTTGTTAGCCATATGGGGATTTCATCCAGCTCCACCCACAGAGCCAGATTCATCTTCCCCCAACCTCGATAGAGTAGCAAGAGGATTTTACACCTTGTCAGGTAGAGCCTACTACCCCTAACCAGTAGGAAGTAATTATAGAAGAATGATCATTGTCCTTCAGCACCCCATTAAGAATAAGGATGTAAACCCTCTGATGGGGGAGTTGAGGCAGGCTAGTTTAGGGAATGAGAAGATGAATCTAAAACCTGGCAGAAAAACATGGTCATGAAACACATGACCATGGAATTCCACCTGGAAATCTCCTGAGAAAAAGACCCCACAAGAATCCCCCATTTGGAATGGGATCAAGGAAAAGCTCAAGGGGCCTTATCATTGCACCCCTCCCCCCTTGGGAAGTGACAGGTGGGGTAATCAACCAAAATAGCAAACAACTGGGACCTCTCACCCCGAACCTTAGCATAGGTGGGGGGATAATTTATGGTTTAAAAGGTAACCACACAAATAGAAAGCTCTCTCTCTCCCTTCTCTGCCTAGCCCAGTCCACAAGTATACATGGGAACCCCAGAACCTGTTGTTTTCTCCCATTTCTATTCTCTTCTATCGTTTCCTTAATAAACTACTATAAACTGCTGGCCTAACTAAACCAGTGTGTTCTTAAGTTCTTTCATGTAACATAGCCAAGAACCTAGAGGAAATATGGCAACACTAGCATTTCTAAATGAAGCATTTTAGGCTGTATTTTCAAAGATGGGAAAATCTTAGCCACAAGCCTATGAAAAAGCACGAAATAGTTTCTCTTATAGAAAAGGTATATATAACTCAATATAATTTATAATCAGGAGGAAAATGGCTCCTTAGAAAAGGAGCTCAGCAGCTGAGCTCTACTCCTCTGGGAAACACCTTGAGGATAAAAAGCATAATTGTTCTAAGATGTAACTGAATTTTTGGTAAAGTAGTACAGACTTTGAGGGAAAGGCCCTCACCTTTCCTTAAAGGCCAAGTTGAGAAAGGCTGGGTGCTACTAGAAACTCTAGTGAACAAGGTCAATTAGAGCAGGGTTAAAACAGAAGGTAAAACTCCTTTGCCCACCTCTCAAGGGATGGGAAACATTCTTAAGAAATTAGGAAGTCCCAAGGATAGCTGGGCTGTAATAGAAACCCAGAATGAAAGGGCCCTTGCAGAAGGGAGACTTACTACTGAATTGAGACCAAATATTTAAAACATGGTTTCCTAAATATACCTTCCTTGCTAAAAAACCTGTTAACCAAATTTTTTCTCTAATGTTCATAGATATAAAAGTATCTCCAAGAACAAGCTTACAGGGAAGCAGACTTGGCCCAGTGGTTAGGGCGTCCGTCTATCACATGGGAGGTCCGCGGTTGAAGGTCCGCGGTTCAAACCCCAGGCCTCCTTGACTCAGGTGGAACTGGCCCATGTGCAGTGCTGATGCGGGCAAGGAGTGCCGTGCCACGCAGGGATGTCACGCAGGGGTGTCCCTGTGTAGGGGAGCCCCACGCGCAAGGAGTGTGCCCTGTAAGGAGAGTCGCCCAGTGCGAAAGAAAGTGCAGCCTGCCAAGAATGGCACTGCACACATGGAGAGCTGATACAACAAGATGACACAACAAAAAGAAACACAGATTCCCATGCCGCTGAGGAACAAAGAACACACAGCAAATAGACACAGAGAACAGACAACTTGGGGGGGGGGTGGGGGGGAGGGGAGGGAAATAAATAAATAAAAATTTTAAAAATTATTAAAAAAAAAAAGAACAAGCTTACAAATTACAGGCAACACTGATTCCAGTGGAGATTTTAAAAGCTGTTAAAAAAAACCAAACAACAAAGACAAAAACAAAAAAACCACCAAAGGTGTGGAATCATGGAAAACCTGAAGACAACCATACCAAAAGAATGAGATTTATGAGCCAAATTAGTGAGTCATGTTTCTGTTTGTGTGTCTATTTGCGTCTGTCTGTTTACTCAATATATATTTTCATACATCCACATGGTAATTATCAAATTAACAAATGAAAATTCTTAAAATAACTCTATTTAAATTGTTAAAAATTAAATAAACACATATATATGTAAATGAGTATGACTGGACCCCAAAATTAGAAAAGCCAAACAGAATGAAGAGGTCATATAGAAATCTGAATATAGAAACTATTGGAAGAAGAAAAAAAGTTTTTATTTTCTTAAGCTCTTTGACCTACCCTGCCCCAAGGGCCTTCTCCTTAAGAGAGCTATAGAGGGAAAGCTAGGTGTGATAAATGAGATGTGAGTTTAGTGCAGAACTCTGTCTACTAGGCCTGGAAATTAAGAATAACAGGGACAGAGGAAATGTTAAGAATAAACCTTGGTTTGCATAGTTTGTCCTGTAATTCCCCAATTTAAACTTTTCTAACAGTTTTGGGATGAGAGTAATTAATAATCCAATTGCCAAATTTCCATAAGTAAGTCCTTGAAAGTTATGAAATAATTTTTCTAAATTTATGATCAAAACAAATAAAACAATTACAATATATTCTTCAGAGCCTAATGGTTCTGAGGTTATTTATAAGTTTAAGATATTATAAAAACAAAGCGTTTTAACTTCCTAAGATGGAAAAGAAAAACATTCCTTACATAAAATATCATTATTTTAACTTTATTCTACTTGGGTATAATCTCCCATGGTTTATATGGATATTAGTAAATTAAGGGCGGTGGACTCGGCCCAGTGGTTAGGGTGGCCGTCTACCACATGGGAGGTCCGCGGTTCAAACCCAGGGCCTCCTGACCCATGTGGAGCTGGCCCATGCGCAGTGCTGATGCGCTCAAGGAGTGCTGTGCCACGCAGGGGTGTCCCCCACGTAGGGGAGCCCCATGCGCAAGGAGTGCGCCCTTAAGGAGAGCCACCCAGTGCGAAAGAAAGTGCAGCCTGCCCAGGAATGGTGCCACACACATGGAGAGCTGACACAACAAGATGACACAACAAAAAAAGAAACAGGTTCCCGTGCCAATGACAACAACAGAAGCAGATGAAGATGCAGCAAATAGACACAGAGAACAGACAACCGGGGTGGGGGTGGGGAAGGGGAGAGAAATAAATAAATAAATCTTAAAAAAAAAAGTAAGTTAACATTATGTTTGTTGAATTTTTAAGATGACAAAATTGTGAATTTTTGACTAATGAAATTATTAAGAACCTCTTTTAAAAATAACTGTTTTGCTAAAGTGAAATGTGAGACAAGATAAATGGATATGAAAAGAAGTAGAAGGTTTGTGAAAGCCTGTTTAAGGGAGTGAGTTTTGTCCTAACACAGAATGGCTGGTTTTCATAAAATCAGTGTGGAAATATGTAGGACAAGACTTGACTGGATATGAAAAGTTGTAGAGGGCTTGTGAAAATAAATTTCATCTGTTGCTGACTGTAATAAGCTTATTTAAAGGTGAAATTTTGTCTTAAGGTGAAGTAACTAGTCTAAATGGTTATAATGGTTATAAAAGAGGTCACAGGAAATTTACAAGTTGTGGGTAGCTGTAAAAGCATTTTCTAAACTGAGGGATATGAATATTCTGGGGAGTTATTATTAAGTAAAAATCTATGAGTTGATATTTTTAACAAAAAATAACTTCATAGCAGAGAAATCTGTCAGAGGCTACTGACAGATTTGACTATATTATATTCAGAGGTTTCGCTTTTACTTTATTAAATCAAGATTATGGCTTTGATTCAACCATGTCATTAGAGTGCAACTCAGCAGTGAGTCCCAGCCTCCTTAGTGGGCTGATAAAACACACAGAGAGAAGATACACTGAGGAAGTGAGACAGCTTCACAGACACAGCAGAGGCCCTGGGAAGAGAGCTGAGCCACTTGCCTGACAGTTTATAGCTGACCTTGAGATGAGAACAGAGCAGCTGAACTCAGAAAGAAATGAGCCCTGGGAAGAGAGAAGAGCCATATGCCACCTACACTTGAGATCACAGAGCCTTAAGAGGGAAGAGGAAGGCTGAATTCTTGCAGATGTTGCCCACCGTCTTGCATCAACACGTGGCAACAGACTTTGGATGAGAAAGTACCTCTTATGGTATCTTGAGTTGGACTTTATAGGGCTTGTAACTGCAAGATTTTATCCCAGATAAATGCCCTTTATAAAAGCCAACAGATTTCTGGTACAAAGTAAGCATCAGCACCCCTTTGCCCGACTAATATAGCCACCTTAATTTATTATGATCTATAAAGCACCAGTCAGCTCATCTTCAACAATAAAGGGATTTTAAGGAGAAGCAATGCGAGTCTATAAGTTACTTTTGCCTGTTGATTAACAATCTGGGTAGCAAGTGTAAAAGTAAAGTGAAATAAAATTCTTACTATGGTTTATAGTTATAACAAAACTCTTACTATGGTGTGTAGTTAATGATCCCTCAGCTCCATGCCTAGCAGCTGCCTGGAGATTTCCACGTGAGGTTTCTGCTTTATTTAAAATGCTCATAAGAAAATTAGGGCCTATATTTTAAGCTCATGCACCAGTCATATTTATACCTGAACTCTGATCTCTAATTAATATTTCTAAGTCCTAAAATGCTTTACTTTTTGTGTATAACTTAATAGCTTCTTAGAATTTTTAAGGGCCTCTATGACACTTGGAATTCAGAACTGAAGTTAACCAGCTCTAAAGATGCTGAAAAAGCATCAATTCTAAAAGACCACCCCAATTAAAGAAGCAAAAAGAAATCAGACTTCAATTAAAAGGTAGATGGGGGAAGTGGCTGTGGCTCAATTGATTGGGCTCCCATCTACCATGTGGGAAGTCTGGGTTCACATTCCAGGGCCTCCTTGTGAAGGCAACTGGCCCATGACTGCACAGAGAGCTGACAGCAGCAAGATAATGCAAGAGAGAGAAGCAGACATAGAAGAACCCACAGCGAATGGACACAGAGAGCAGACAGCAAGAAACAAGCCACAAGGGGAGGAAATAAAAATAAATAAATAAATAAAAAGGTAAATGGGGCTAATCTAAAGACTAAATGGGAGTCAGGATGCAAGGAAAATGATAATATTGAGGCAGGCTAGAACAGGGACCTGAGGGGAAATAGGGTACTGTAGGAAAGCACTAAGGCAATAAGGACAAAACAGTCAATTCTATGTAAAATTCCTGGTCACCCATCTTTGCCTGCGTCAGACAGTGGAAAGTTCTGCCAACAAAGGAGGAGTCAACTGCCCAAGACTGAATACCTGAAGACAACAGACAAGGAGAAACCTATCTGTAGAGGGGTTGTGATGAGGCAGATTAGTATAGGGGAAAGGGAAGATGGTCATAGCTGGGACCTGGTAGAGAACATGGCCATGAGACCCTGCCCAGAAACCCGCTTCTACTAAGAACAAAGTCAGAAAGACCCCACCTAGAACCTGGTCCCATTTGGAACTCTTTCTGGGGTCAAGGGGAGCCCTGGATACCTCCAAATAACAGCCCTCCCCATTGGTCCCCTGAGAGCTGAAACATAGGGCAACCAATCGAAGCAGCAAACAGCTGGGGCTCCTCCCCAACATTAGGAAAGGGGAGGAGGAAAGGCCTTAAAAAGGCCTAACCTGGGGCCACATGCATATGTCTTACTCTGTACCATGCCCACAACCCATGTCTCTGGTTGTGTATTTATCTCATTTCCAGTTTTCTTGTTTATTAACAAACTCTTTACTCCCTTGCCTACCCTATGATGTGTCCTTAAATCCTTTTATGCGACATAGTCAAGAAACTAGAAGCCCAGAACCCAGAGTATTCTGCTAATGTATTTGGTGGGCCAGCCAGGAGACAAGAGAGGCAAGGAATGCTGCTCCCCACTGAAGACTGGTGAGTTTTTAATTAAAGCCTGTCCGTGCCTTCTTTTGTTTTATTAGTGAGGCCCCCAAGACTCTCACCCTGAGCTAGGCTTGGAGATTTAGTCCTTACTCAAGAACTTGGGAGCCCTGAGATTCCTCTTTTTTTTCTTCTTCTTTATTTTCTTTTAAATGTTACATTCAAAAAATATGAGGTCCCCATATACCTCCCATCCCATCCACCCCACCCCTCCCATATCAACAACTTGTTCCATCATTGCGGCACATCCACTGCACCTGGCGAAAACATTCTGGAGCACCACTGCACCACATGGACAGTGGTCCACATTGTAGTCCACACTCTCCTCCAGTCCACCCAGTGGGCCATGGCAGGACACACAACGTCCAGCATCCATCCCTGCAGCACTACCCAGGACAACTCCAAATCCTGAAAATGCCCCCACACCATATCTCTTCTTCTGTCTCCCTACCATCAGCAGCCACCGTCGCCAGCCTCTCCACATCACTATTACAATTTCTTCCCTTACTAATCACAATAGTTCCCCAGCAGAACACCAGTAAGTCCACTCTAATCCATACTCTATTCCTCCATCCTGTGGACCCTGGGATGGTTATGTCCAGTCCCCCTCTACATCAAGAGGGGCCTTACATTCCACATGGATGATGGATGCAATTCTCCTGCTTGCAGCAGTAGGCATTCTTGGCTCCCTGGTGTGGTAGCTGACCCTCTTCGTCTTAATCTATTAACTCTGGGGCCCCTGAGGCTGTTTGCCTGTAAACTACAGAACAATTAGTATGTTTCTTAAAACTTGGTTCCTGGCGGTGGACTTGGCCCAGTGGTTAGGGCATCCGTCTACCATATGGGAGGTCTGTGGTTCAAACCCCGGGCCTCCTTGACCTGTGTGGAGCTGGCCCATGCGCAGTGCTGATGTGTGCAAGGAGTGCCCTGCCATGCAGGGGTATCCGCCACGTAGGGAAGCCCCACGCGCAAGGAGTGTGCCCTGTAAGGAGAGTCACCCAGCGCGAAAGAAAGTGCAGCCTGCCCAGGAATGGTGCCGCACACACGGAGAACTGACACAACAAGATGAAGCAACAAAAAGAAACACAGATTCCCGTGCTGCTGACAACAACAGAAGCGGACAAAGACGACGCAGCAAATAGACACAGAGAGCAGACAACCGGGGGGGGGGGGGGGGGGGAAGGGGAGAGAAATAAATAAATAAATCTTTAAAAAAACAGAAAACAAAAAAAAAAAACAAAAAACTTGGTTCCTGGCAGTGGCCATAAAATGAGCTCTTTCTCCTGACTACTTTCTAAGACCTCTACAAGAGGTCTTAGAGATGCCCAGAGACATAAGGCTCCCACCCTCTGGTAGGTGGGGACAGTGAGCAGGGCTCTTGACCTCCAGGATGCTGGCTCTGCAAGCAATCTGTTTAGTCAGGTCTAGCAGTGGGATGCCACCAACACTGATGAATGTGTTTATCCTCCCATAGGATGATGGGTGGCTTCTCCAGCACTCCAGCAGACTCCTCATTGTGGTATCTTGTTAGGAATTGGGACAACCTACCTACTGATGGTCTAAACTGGAAGATGCTAACCTTTTCCTGTTACACCATGTGGCTGCAGAAAAGCCAAGAGTGGGATCCTGAATTCCAGTTAAACCTAGAGAGGAAAGGAGAGGACAGGCAGATCTGAGAGCAAGAGACAATGTGATTATGTCTCCTCAAAGGGATGAAGAAATGTACTACCAAACCAGTCTTTTATAAGCTTGGGGAAATTTACTTGGAGGCAGGATGAAAACCCAGCCTTACTTCAAGGAAAGCTCGTAGAGGCAATAAAAATACCCTCTGGTTGATCCTAACTCTAGAGAAGAAGGGCAGATCCTCCTAGGAACTCATTTTATTAGCCAGTCTGCCTCAGATACCTGTAGAAAACTGCAGAAACTTTTCCTGGGCCCCAAACTTCCATTTTAGAGACAGCCTTCCGTTTTCAATAATCGAGACCATGACGCCAAGATGGAGAAGGTAAATAGTGGCAGGCACAGGGTCCAGGACAAACACACCTTTTAACTGCAACCATTAAAGGCAACATCAGCTCAGGGCCTCCTGAATCCAAGCTCCACATCAGCAGGAACCTCACCCTTAGCTGCCTCACCATTTGGACTGCTGGGGCCTTCCCCCAGAGGAGGACAGAGAGGGCCTGAAGCCATGCCTGAGCCATCAACCAAGTGGAGCCTTGGGTGACCCTTGAAATGACAGGTGAGGTGGTTAATTTCTTAATTAACATGGGAACCAATTATTTGGTCCTGGCCTGCACTCCAAACCTCTCTAGCCTTGGTTGTACCTAAAGAGAGGAGTGAATGGGGAATCAAGATCTAGGTTATTTACTAAACCTCTCCCCCACCTCCAACCTATGATTTAAAAGGTTCTTGGCTATTCCTAGGTCCCTGCATATTCCTTGCAACACTCCAAGCCTTCCAGTGAAAAAGCACGGCAGGGCTTCACCCCTTGCAGGAGGTAATTAATGGGATACAATCCCCAGAGCAGGCTCAATTCATGTCTGTCAGGGGAAGGGCTTCTCTGGATCTCTTGGTTCTGAACCTAGTAGCTGCCCAGGGATTTTCCTGGAGGAATGAAGCTGAAGGTTCCCTCATGAGGTTTCTGCCATGGGTGGACACTGGGAGCTTTGCGGAAAGGTGATTTTAAAGTCATGCCTTTCCCTAAGCTAAGTGTGTAAAATTCTCTCTTCTGTTCTAATCTGTGCCTGCTTTAACTATCTCAGTCTGCTTGTGCCTAGGAACTTGTAAATTAGATTTGGGGTTCGCCTGTGTTACAAACTGGTTAACTGTAAAAGGTGTATTCCAATTTACCTACTCTGGGCAAGAGTCCAGAGGGATTCCATGACATTTGAGGAAACAGCTGTGTGGTGGGAATCCTTGGTCCTCTGGGTTGGATGACCACTCTTTCAGTCCAGCAGCCACTGGAGTCCTGTTATCTCCAAGGACTGGGGAGGGGGGATCTCCTACCTTGAGCATCAAGAATTCTGAAAGCAGCAGGTCATGAGAAGAAACCGGCTTTCTGTGAGACTTCACTGACCTCTGTGAGTATATACTGGAATCAGTGTTGCTATTAAAGTCAAAATGGGAAATAAGCAGAGTTCTAAAGTAAAGGAAAATGTTGTAGACTGTATTTTAAGGCACTGGCAAAAATGTGTTTATAAGCCAGTAACTAAAGAATGAAATTCTTGCACAGAACTGCATGGTCGCTGTACAAATTAGAGTAATTAGTAATAGCCTTCAAAGAGATCTTTTAAATGTTATTTTAGAGTTAAACTTATTTTATCAGAGAATAAAAATTATAAGTAACATTAGTGAGTTGTGTGTATCTGTGTCTACCTCTCTATTTGTGTCTATTTGCTCAGTGTATATTTTCATACATTGAGATGGTAATATCAAATTAACAAATTAAAATTCTTAAAAGAGCTCTATTCAAATTGTTAAAAAATTAAGTATGCACTTACATATGTGAAGAAATATTCCTGGAGCCCAAATTAGTCTAAACAGGATGGAAAGATTATAGAGAAATCTGAATATAGATACCATCCCGACAGGGAAAAGTTTTTCCTAAATTCTTTGACCTACCCAATCCCCAGGGCCTTTTCTTTGCAAAAGCTGTGAGGGAAAGCCTACCTGTGACAGATTACAATTCTATATTTTGGTCAGAGAGGTGTGGTGGGAGATGATAACATTGTGGTGGGAGATGAGGTAGCGAGGTAACCAGGGTCAGATCACATAGGGTTTTGAATGTTCTGTCAAAAATTCTGAATTGTATTTTAGATGCAATGAAGTCACCAAAGAGGAAACAGCATCGAAAACACAGGTGCCATTTTCATTCATGGCTTCTCTGGGGCCTACAGCCTTGTCTGCGTGTGTGTGTGTGGGAGGGGCGGGGGGAAGAACAGACAATTAACAAGATTTCAATACTGTGTAATAAGTGTTAGGATAGGAGAAGTATACAGTGCTGTGAAAGCACTTAAGAGGGATATCTGGTCTATTCTTAGAGGGCTATGTAAGGGTGTAGGGGGTAGGGTGAGGCTTCCTGGACCAAGTGATACTAACCTGAGACTTGAAGGACAAAGAGGAGTTATGTGAAATAGAGACTAGTGTTCCAGGAAGAGGGGAACAGTATGTGTAAAGACACTGAGGTGATAAAGAACAGGACACAATGAAAATTCATCATTTTCATTGTGACAAAGGCATAGCATAGAGAGAAGGGATGAGGCTGCAGCACTAACCCACTGTTCATTGAGAAGGACTTTATTGGCCATGCTCATGTATTTAGCTTTTCTTCTAAGAGCAGTGAGTAGCAGGCAGGAGATAGAGAAGTTATTCTTGACTCTGACTTCTCCTTTGCTTACCAGGTCTCATTGATATTACCTCTGAGGTGTTTCCCAGTTACTCGAGCCACATTTTAATTCAAGCCCCATCACTCTTCACTTGGATCACTGAAACAGCTTCTTAATTAGCTATGTGGCCTTTCGGGTCTTTCTTCCAGTCTATCTTCTACGCTACTGCCTGTCATCATTCCTCAACACAAATGAAAGTAGATCATTCCTCAGCTCAAAAACACCCATGGCTTCCCAGAGGGTAAAGTCCAAGCTCCTTAGTTTTGATCTCAAATCCTATCAGCTGGCCCTAATTTACATCTCCTTGGTTAAACACCTGTTGCAAAGACTTTGAAGCCTTTTGACTCAATCTACAGTAAGAAATATAATTTAACAGCATCCACACATATATATCCACACAAAACACTAGAAAGTTTTAAGAAATTTTTCAAAATATTGGTTGAACCTTAAGTCCTGCTAATGGGTCCTGGCTTACAGTTTGAAGGACACTGACTACTCCTTCAACTATTACCTTCTCCACTCAGCTCTTAAACCAGCTCTTTCACCCTTTGCCCAAGCAGTCTTGGACAGCAGGAATGCCTGATTCCTTTTCATTGTTTCTTCACCTAGTAAGTTCCTACCAACCTTTCAAGACGCAGCTCAAATAACACTGCCTCAGAGAAACCTTTCCAGATACCAGTCACCACACTTCCATCTTCAGCAGTCCCAGGGCTTAGCACACCATGAGTGACAGCATTTGTCATGTAGGATGTGTATTATAATGACATTGTAACACACACACACACACATTACTCTGATATGTGGACTAGGTTTCTGGAAAGCAACAGCCTAGCTGTTTTTATCTCAGGCCCAAAATAGGGTCTACTATGAAACAACGGTTGGGTAATGTTTCTATATCATCCTGTACTGCTCTACCCCAACACTCATCTTGGCTGTGCAACAGATCTACTAGTCTTCTTACTAGTCCTCAAACACACGAAAGCCTTTTCCCCTTTAGAGTATTCCTGCACTACTCTTCCCCCAACCCTTTCTATCTCGGACCCCCACTTTATCTTCAGGTCATCAACAGTCTAATCTCAGACCAACTCTAAGCTCAGCGGCTGTCTGCCTAAATTTCCATCTTATTTCCTTTATCACATTACTCTTTGAAATTGTCTTGCTTCTGTTAGTCTGTCTCCACTATTAGAACGTTAGATCTTTGAGGGATCTGGTCTAAGGAATTTAGAAGACCGCATAGCACAAAATCTTCAAAAAACATTTGATGATGGATGAACAAGTGGGGAAGGAGGCTGAGGCCAAAGGAACCTTTAACGACCTGTCTTGAAGCTCCTCATAGGGACCCATGGCAGATCCGGGGGCTATGGCTCACACTGGGCACCCAGGGTTTGGGAAGGAGTGAGGGAAGCAGAGAGTTGCGGCACCTGAGTGCCAAGTTCCAGGGCCTACCAGTAGTAAGTGACTGTGCAGGCCGCGCACACTCGCTCGGCCGGGGCTTCGCACACCTCACAGGTTAGCCGGCGCCCCTTGGGCACCGCCAGTGGGTAGATCACGTTCATGTTGCAGCCAGCTGTGTCGGCACCTAGGACGGTTGCCCGGCAAAGATACGCCGGACTCCAGCGTCACGTGACCACAAGCATTCTTGTGTCCAGAGTTTCAACGGGAGGTGGGAGGGGCGTTCGACCGAAAACTGCAGTCTATTTGTGAGGATAAAGAAAAACAAAATGTACGTCTCCGAAATGTTAAAGGGCCGAACAGTCTACCTCTAGCAGAATATAAATTCAGGAAAGCTTTGACGGTGGCCGGTAAGGGCCAAAAATAACCACTTCTTTAAACAGATTAGTAAACTAACTAGAGATGGCCCAGAGGCCCGCCTAATCGAGAATTCCCCTACACGTATTGTTAATTTTTTTGGCCTCTGGAGCGGAAAATCCACGCATTCCGGATTTCGAGAGATCGGGGTCTAAGGTCACGCGTAAGGTAGTGAACCGCCCACTCACTCCTGCGGCTGCGCACAGAGGAGGTAAGGGGCGAGGGGGCGTGGCGCCGGCCGCCTTGGGGCGTGTGCAGGTGCAGAGGCTTGCTGTGACTGATGGCGGAAGTAGACCTGGTCGCCGAGTTCCCCCAACCGGCCGGTGCTGCGCGCTGTGCGGAGGTTATGGCTCGCTTCGCAGCCGCACTGGGCGCGGAGGGCCGGCGGGTGGTGTTGATCACGTCAGGCGGCACTAAGGTCCCACTGGAAGCGCGGCCAGTGCGCTTCTTAGATAACTTCAGTAGCGGGCGGCGCGGAGCAGCCTCGGCCGAGGCCTTCTTGGCTGCAGGCTACGGGGTCCTGTTCCTATATCGCGCTCGCTCTGCCTTCCCTTTTGCCCACCGCTTCCCGCCTCAGACCTGGTTATCGGCTCTGCGACCTTCCGGTCCAGCTCTTTCGGGCCTTCTGTGCCTGGAGGCGGAGGAGAAGATGCTCCCGGGCTTCGCTGCGGCCCTGCGGAGCTACCAGGAAGCCGCGGCTGCCGGCACCTTCTTGGCCGTAGAGTTCACCACTTTGGCGGACTATTTGCATCTGCTGCAGGCTGCCGCCCAGGCGCTCAGTCCTCTAGGTGCGTGCCTTACGAGTCCATCGGCTACGCTGGCCGTTGTCTGAAAGCAGATCTTGACTCTCCAGCCACTTCTTCCTTTACCTCCTGATTAGTCACAGATCTCAGCTCGGAATTCCGAGCTGATCCTATATCCTTCCTCGATTTACTACTACACCCTGTGCTTCTCTTTACAGGCCCCTCTGCGATGTTTTACCTGGCTGCGGCCGTGTCAGATTTCTATGTTCCTGTCTCTGAAATGCCTGAACACAAGATCCAGTCATCTGGGGGTCCACTGCAGGTGATGGGGGCGTCTCTTACAGAGATCTGGTCCCCTTTAACCAATCTTGGGTTAATTTCCTCTTGACCTGGAGATGGCCTTTCTGCATTCCTTTTGTGCTAGGCACTGGGGATAGAAAGATGAATAAGACACCGCCCTCTCTCAAGGACCTCACAGTCTAGTGAGGGAGCTGGACACAGACATAATTACAATACAGAGTAATAAATGCTTTAGTAGAGGTATGTACAAAGTGCAGTCAGGGTATGGGGCGAGTGAATCACTCCTTGGGGGAGTCAAGGAATGCTTCCTAGAGGAGATGACTTTTGACCTGGGTTTTGAAAGATGAACAGAGGGTATACTGGACAAAATGGGGAAGGTGGTTCCACAGTACCTGGAACAATTTGTGTAAGTGGTTTGGTAAGGCAGGAGAGCAGGGAAAGTGGTGGGGGTGGAGAGATAGTTTATTTCACAGAAGACTCTATATTTCTTGTTAAGGAGGTTGGACTTTATCCTGTAGGGCCAAGGGACACATAAGTAGGAGAATGAGAAGTTTTTGTTTGAGAAGAACATTCTGTCACTGGTATGAAAGGTGGGTTAGAGAGAGAGAGTGGAAGGTGGGGTTATTGCTGTAGTTTAAGAAAAAGGTATGGAGTGGGTTCCTGATAGTAAAGTGGTTGAGATGTTGATAAGATGTGTCTTTTTGGACCTTAAGAGACATCTTAAGCATTTACTGGGGAATACAAATAGAATTTAAACAGAAGAAACTACTAGTGGGGTACTTGCTGTCATCCCTTCAACAAATACTGAGTACTATTATATAACAGGTCCGATAGCAGTGAAAAAAAACATCTTGTATTTACACTGTGCAGGGGAGACACTTCAAAAATGAATCAAATCCGATCTGTTGGTAGTAATAAATGCTAAGGAGAAAAAGCATAGAAGGGGTAGCAACGTTTTGGAGTGATATCCTGATTAATTTAGTGATTTTCACATATTTTAAACTCTGGTCATATTAGTTTATTACCTATTTCTTAGTTCTATCTTCAAAGTATATTAGACAATCACCTCCCCCTTTGCCTTAGTAGGGATTGAGAATGAAGTAGTAGAGTTTTGATCAAGTGAAAATAAAGAAAAACAGTTCACATTCTTCAGTGCTAAAGTATGTTGCAAGTGGCAGTTTTTAAATGGAGTCAAATAGCTATTCTGATGCAAGAAATACTTTAGGCTGAGAGGTTTATTTGGGCTTCTGCCAAAATAACATTTACATGAACAGATCATTTGCATTTATTTATTTGAGGCTTTAATTTTAAAAATAAGTAGAATGAGAAAATGTAATACTGGTCTCTAGAGTTCGATTAATGGTGACAAGGGTGGCAGAGCAGGGGATAATATAGAAGATATGGTTTGCCCCAGAATATGTAAGAAGCCTTGGAATCAGGCTTCTGGACCCTAAAGAACCAAGGCTTTAAACTAAGCATTTAATATGCTTTGAAATGTTTGACAATGAGAAATCCCACTAAAATTAGCTGCATTCATCTACATTTGGTTGTCCGTACATTGTATAGGCAAAAATCCTAAGTCCCCACTTCCTTAGTTTCCCATGAGATTGACCTGAATGGTAGTGACTCTTGTTTTGCTTATTAAGCTTTTCTTTTTCCAATATAGATAACAATGAAGATGGTGCCAAAAATGCTTTCTCCTTTGGTTAAAGACTGGGCTCCCAAAGCATTTATAATTTCCTTTAAGTTGGAAACAGATCCCTCCATTGTAATTGGTCGTGCACGGAAGGCTTTGGAAGTTTATCGACATCAAGTGGTGGTGGCCAATATCCTAGAGTCACGACGGTCCTCTGTGGTTATTGTAACCAAAGACTCGGAAACCAAGTTATTGCTATCAGAAGAAGAAATAGAAAAAGGCATAGAGATAGAAGAGAAGATAGTGGATAATCTTCAGTCACGACACACAGCTTTTATAGGTGGCAAAAACTGAAGTACAGAGCTCTAATAGGATCAAAAGTTGTTCAGTGGACCAGGGCTCTTACAGAGCATGATGGTGAGAACTAGAATAAATCCTTTGCTTTCATAAGAACAGACAAAATGAAGGGAAGGGAAAAAGCAGTGGTGTGCATAAGAATATGATTGGTATTTGTCTTTTAAAGGTCGTTTCATATCATTAAAAATGATAGGAAGGCAAAGCAGTTAAGATCAAACCACCTGACACTCATCTGAATGTCATCTACATTTTGAAAATGAACACAAGAATTGTTTCTCACTTTAAAAAAAAAAAGAGCTTATTGATTCTATTCTGTCCCTCAAAATACACTTGTGGGCCTGAAACCAGCCTTCTTCGTACTATAAAAAAAGGATTGTGATTACATGAATGATCATGCTTTATAGGTCAAATATTAAGTGCCTACCATGTGCCAGGCCCTGTGTTGAACTATGAAGATTAAAAAGATGAATAAACTTGTCTAGTTAAGGAAATAAATGTGTAAACAATTAAGTGCAATAAAGTACATGCCCGAAAGTCAGCACAATGTAAATTATGTTGTTTTTTGGAAATTTATCAAAGATGAGAATAGTGGAGAAGGGACACTTCCCTGAAGATAAATTGCATATAAATTGGTGAGCTTCCCACTACATTTGCTTTTCGTATGTTGTCTTAGTTTTACCCCATATTTGAGTAACAGTTTACCTTCTAAATATTTTAGTGCTGTTTTACAGGTGAACAACCCAACCTTTCAACTCAGGCCGTGTAGGAGCCAATTGCTGACCTCTGCCCTGAGGGAGGCATTACAGTCTGTTGAAAAATGTGGACTTTGGAGTCAACTTTAATACCGCCTCCCCAGCTATTCCACCTCCTAGTCTTGTAAATTTAGCCACATTACAGTCTCTATTTCTTCATCTGTAAAATGGTAATACAATCTTTCTAAAATAATGCCATTTGTTGTGAGAATTCAATAAGATGATGATAAAGCTTTAGTCTGGTCCCTGTCACATAATTCACCTCAATATGTTGCAATTTTTTTTTTTTCCCTTAGCAAGGTAATGTTATTCCAGTGTTTTGCTGGATCCCTGAATCCTTAAAAATCCTCGAAAAGCTTTCAAAGTTCCCCTCACTGCCCTGGACTTTGGGTTTGGAATACGCAAGAAATAGAGTCCAGAAAAATCCTCTAAATGATCTTCAGGTTGGCCCAGAGTGCAATTCAAAAAACTACCCTTGAAGGGAAGCGGCTGTGGCTCAATCAGCTGGGCTCCCGTCTACTATGGGAGGCCCTGGGTTCATGTCCTGAGGCCTCCTTGTGAAGGCCGACTCACGCCACAGAGAGCTGGCTCAGCAAGGTGATGCAACAAAAAGGGAGACAAGCAAAAACACAGAATAGCGGGCAGTGAATGGACACAATAGACAAGCCACGGGGATGGGGGGGCGGGGATAAATAAGTACAGACACAGAAGAACATACAAGCAAATAGACACAGCAGACAGCAAGCACAAAGCCACAAGGTGGCGGGGGTGGGGTGGGGTGGGGGGACCAAAACTACTATTGAAGGTGGAATGGCAACTAATCAGGTCAGTGAATAGCTGAGATCCTTCCTTAATATGGTGAAGGAGGAGGAGGAAAGGCTTTGAAAAGACCTACCTCGGGGCCCCACGTGCATGTCTTACCCCTGCACCCCTGTTATGAGTGTACTTTTTCTTGTTTTCTTAATAAACTCTTGCTACTGGCCTTAAAAACATGCAACAACAACAAAAAAACACTACCATTAACAACCAAAAAGCATTTAAAATTTGAAATCATGAATGTTATGAAACCACAATTGAATCATAGTGACATCTTACAATATTTTTCTATGTTGCTAATTTCACTCAGTATTATGTCTTCAAGCTTCATCTATGTTGAATGTACCAGAATTTCATTCCTTATCAAAGCTGAATAATAGTTCATTGTATGTATATACCATAAGGAAAGAAAGAAAAAAAAACAAATTGGGGAGCAGGTGTAGCTCAGTGGTTGAGCACCTGCTTCCCACGTATGCGGTCCTAGGTTCAATCCCAGGTATTTCAGGAAAAAAAAAAAGTATATACTAACCAGATAGAGATAGGAGCTGTGCTTCACATAAATATTTTCTTTAAAATGCAATTCATGAAATTTAATAGGGTGAGCTGGGAAGGGTAGTCCAACGTATCTGATAATAGAAGTGTAATCTATTTCAGTTGAAAAGGTTTGAAGGGAAGTACTAAGAAGCACTGAGATTCTTCTTTAAATCAGGAAGTGTGACCCTGAGCAAAGTAAAAATAACTGCAGCACTCAAGACTGGAAGCAACAATCCCTTTGAATAAATGTTCTAAGTTAACTTGAGGTCCAACTGGCAAAACCTTAAAAGCAATAGGCTGAAGGGGCCACAAGTAAAAGATTGATTTTCTTTCCTGTATCGATAGCTTCATGTGGATGATGTCTGTCATTGTTGTCTTTGGGCATAAAATGGGGATAAATGGGGTTAAAAGTGATCCTTTTATCAAAATATTAACTTCTTTTTGGGAACCATTTCATATCCTTTGTTATTAAGGCTTAAAAACAACCATAGCAACCCTGCAAGGAGTTATTTAAAATGCTTTCCCCTTGGGTTTAGTTTTCACCCAGGGAACTTAAAAACAGTATTCACACAACTAAAAGTTCCAGGAGTTTTTGTTTGCTTGTTTAAACAACAAATGAAAGTGTGTAAAGAAAGGGAAAAGAAATGTGAGTCAATGAGCCCAAATAAGGAAGCTGTTCTAAGATTGGAGAACTAAGGAAGGCTTCTCTGAGGAAGTGGCTGGAGGTGGTGGTGGTAAGCATTTTAGGTGAGAGAAAAACACTGGCAAAGGGCTCTGGGTGCTGAAGGAGGGATTGAAGCACTTCTGCAAAATGAGTTTCAAATGACTAGCCCAGAATTTTGCAATAAGAGCCCATAGAATGAAAATGATAAAGTGTAACTTATGTTTAAGTTTTGAATCATTCAGAAATTTTTATTTTGGGGGCATGAGTCACCTAAAGTTTAGGTCCTACACCCAGTTTTCAGTGCTTAGGATTTCCAAAGGGCTTCAGCCTTAGGGGGTATTTCTAGCCAAGTCCGGTTTCTTCATTTTTACGTATAAGGCCACTCCCAAAGGGTTGTGATTTATCTTAGTGCCCCAGGTACTTAATGACGATCTAAGTCTAAAATTCAGAACTCCTGCACCTCCTTTCTTTACCAGGCAGACTCACAAACTTTATTTAATCTTGCAAGAATGAAGCTACTTCTAAATAAACAAGTCCAAGGTTAGTAGACCGGAGCTCTAGGTAAGAAGACCTCGCAGGAACCTTTTTGAGACCTATATTGTCAAATGACAAAATGTATCCTCTGAGTTGCAAATGTGAGTTTAGGAGTCTCTTTCTAGGCTGGGTGTCGTTTCCATGGTCACTACCGACACGATCCCCAAAGCCAATAGAAAGAGCCGTATTAGAATTAATGCCGGAAGGGCTCCGCTCCACGAACTAAGGGCCAATGATGTGCATCGTCCCAATGGTTTACACAGGAAGAACATCCCCTAGCGCCAGTGGTGTGCGTCGTATCTATGGTTCCCGCCCGAAGAACGCCTGTGCGTCTTTGCGGCTTGAGCGGTTGCTATGACACCCGGGGCTTCGTAGGCACCTGCTGCGGGCAGCTGAGCCGCAAGGAAGTGGGGCGAACTTGGGACCCTCACGGCAAACTCCGAAGGAAAATTTCCTGCGGCTCCCGCCTCAGCCCCAAGAATCCCATTTCCCTCTCTTTTTCCGCACGCCGAGTCTTTTCCTCATCTCTCCTCAGTATGGCACGAAACTGTAGGAGAGCCCCTCCAGGCTCGGCTTTTCAAGCCCAGGGCTGGAGTGATTCTGCCTGAAGAAGGATTCGCCCGTTTTCTCCGGACTCAACTGCCACAGCCATTTAGTATTAGGTTCCCGCTTTTATTTATAGCGGGTTAATAACACCCTCAGTAAGGTAGGTAGCAGTTCCTTTTTTCACTTTACTGATGAAGAAAGAGACTTACCCTTGGACAAATGGCCGCGCCTGAAAGTACAGGTCGCTGCAAAGTGCTCGGAGACTCGGTTTCCCTCCGGTTGTAGACCCCATCCTCAACGAACTGCTGTTTTCTGCTCTTTTTTTGGGTCGATGTTGGTGGTACAGAACCTTGATTCGCGTTGAAGCTGTGGAGGCCTGACGTCTGAACATCAGACGTCATCAAGTCAGTTACCTTCTGCCTTTCAAGCCACAACTTCATCCACTTCTCTCATCACCTTGAGCGCCAGCTTTCTCACCCAACCCATTCCACAGCCGTCCTTCTCTATCTACGCTGCACTTTATTGAATGTCCGTTCGTCTCCACCTCTGTCATCTGTAGACCACCTCCTTCTTTCCTGCTACAATGTTTTGGGTAGTTGAGTATTTCATATTCTCCAGCCCTGTCATCATTTGGCAAATTTTCTCTGTTTCTCTGCACTATGGCAGACATAATGTGTGGGGTAAATTAGACACCAGAATGGAGGAGAAGTGGACATTGGTAAATATAAACATTAAATTACTAAGCAAGCCTAGCGTGTTTTGAAAATTAGAGAAAAAAAATCAAAGTTGCATTTTGGGGCTGTGTATATGATGTTAGGCATACATTTAGTGATGTGTTCTTGGATGTGAAAAGATTATTTAAAATGATCACATAACAGAAGATTCCAACTTTAAGCCCAGATAAATACAACACCTGAGATACTACAGAATTTTCTGGAGAGGAGATACTTGAAACAGTTCTTGCACCTATTCATGTCAATTTTTGAGTCAGAAAACATACTTTTTAATGTGAGCCAGGAATCAGAAAGAATTAGGAATGGTAGAAAAAAAATAAAGTAGCAGGCTCCACAGTTCTAATAACACTAGAAGAGAGAGACTTAGACATAGAATCAGATTCATTTAGATTTAGTGCAATTTTATTTTTGATAGTAGCTTGGAAAACGTGATTTAATTTGTTTTAAAATATCCTGCCTGAATCTTAATATTTATTCTTCATGATTCAGGTTTAAATGTAAACCTATTTTGAGGATATGCAAGTGTACATTTTTAACATGTATTTTTGAGGCTGGGATGATTTGGGAATTTTGATTTCTCAGGCCAACTGAAGCAGTTATTATGTGATCTCTCTGGCTTAGAGCCAGGTCAAGTTTCCACATACTTAGATCTTAAGCTTTCTCTTTGATAATAGATGGGAATAGAAAAACAAGTTTTGCAGCCTTTCAGTTCCTCACATTAAATGAAAACTAAATAAATTTTAACTCCTGAAAAAAGAGCAGGTATATTAGATGCTGTATTTTAAGGGAACTTTCCTTTTCCCTTCTAATATGCATTTTCTAAACAAACACCATCATAGCAATGTTAACATACATTTTAAAACTATTTCCTATCCTTTACACAGTAGCTCTAAATCCAAGTGGGTGATTTTGCCCGCCAAATGACATTTGGCAATGTATGTAGACATTTTAAGTTGTCACAACTGGGGATGTGCTACTCGCATCTATTTGGTAGCAATCAGGGATCCTGCTAGACACCCTACAATGCACAGGACAGCCCCCATAACAAAGAATTATCCAGCCTAAAATATCAATAGTGTCAAGGTCGAAAAACCTTACCCTAACATATCAACAGTGAATATTTTTTCTGCTCTGCTTCAGTCCTTTCTTACATGTGTACCTTTTTTATATCATAATCATGTTGTGTATTATGCCTTTTTCACGTTTATATTTTAAACATTTCCCATATTGCTACATTGTTTTGACTTTTTAAAAAATCCTTTCTTCATTTTACTTGGAAATTGAAAAGGTAAAAAACTGTATAATATGTCTTATATTTAATATGTCTGTAAGTTTTAAATTATGCTTGTGTAGAAGAAAGAAACAAGAGTTAGAAAGAAAAGTCACCCAACTGGATGTTTCAGTTGTTGTGGCTCTGCTATTTTCTTTGTTTCTGTGTATCACTCAAAGCTCTCCTTTACTCAGAGCCAGGAGATGTGATGTAGCATGAGGCTGGCCCCTTCACTGTAGTTTGAAGACACATGCTGGGAGATAGAAAGAGCCGACTGGTGAAATAACCTCTGCACTTACTCTCCTTGCTCTCTTCCCATTTGGTATTCTTTATCTCTTCTTTAGTTTACTTTGACAGCTTTGCACCTTATTCTTTACATCCAAAAGTTTTGGAAGCCTTGAAACTTTACAGGGTGCACATCTTTCCAGAGCATGGGTTTTAAAAATACTTAATAAGCATTTATTCAATATCAGCAAAAGAGAGAATAGTATTCTTGTATCCTTTGTTGTATGGGCAATTTTAGACAAAGTTTAGGTGTGAGAGCATTTGTACTTTAAAAAAATGGACTTGTATTACTTCAAGATCCACCTTTTTAGAAATTTAAACTACTCAGCCATTGAGTCTTAGGAGATCTACTAGAAAAATGTTAATTCTGGGATATCATTGCACCATTCCAGGCAGAACAAACTGAATATTCCAAGTAATGAAAATATAAGCAGTATGAAAATACAAGGGGTCAATAAGTATAGTTCCATGAAGGTCTAATGTCAAAAAGTGGCGAAAGATAAGTTTGTGTAGTGGGAACCAGACTGAAGAATCTTTGGTACCAAACTAAGGAGTTTGAACACTGCCCTGAAAGCAAAGAGAATGTTAAGTGATTTACATTCTGAAGTATCAATTTGGCAGCTTTGTGGATGGAGCACAGATTGGATGGGGGCCAGCCTGGCAGCAGGGAAATCAGTTAAGGATGCTATTACACTAACCTGGCAAGCAGAGTGAGGATAATCTAAACTAAGGCAGCAACCCTAGACAAGGAGTGGATGAAGTAGAAAATGATAAGAGAGATACAGTCTACAAATTCAGTGACTGGTTGGATATGGAGTAGGATGAGTAAAAAGAAAGAGTCAAGTATGACTCCCTGGTTTCTGGCTTGGGAGACAATGTCAATAGTGATTTTATTAACTATGAAATACGGAAGGAGGAACAGATGTGAGGAAAAGATGAGTGAATTGTTCAAGCTGAGTCGTTCGGTAGGCAGTTGGATATGCATTGGTTTAAACAGGAGGCTCATTTTGTATTGCCTTCCTAGCCTATACCCTCTTCTGTGGAACATCCCACTACCTGGCAATCCTTGCTTAAGACTTAGATGGCCACATTTGTTCCTCTACCTCCAACCCACTATAGCTACAACTGACTTAATGAGGAATAAAAAAACTGACTTCAGAGAGGAGGGCACAATTCACTAGGTGAGCAACAACTAATTAATCCTTATTCTTTCAAAAATTTGAACTAAGAGATAAAGAAATAGGAATGGCTTACTCTGAAAAATCACATAGCCTTAGGACCTGAATGTCTGTTTTCAGCTTTGCAGATGAATAAGCAGGGAAAATCCATCTATGCAGAGAAGCAAATAAATGGGGGAAACTCATAGAGAAACCCAGAGACCAAAACTTCCTGGCTTGGGAGAGACTATTAATGGCTGTCCAGTTCTACATCCAATTCCTATATAGCCATGTTTAGTTTCTGCACAGGCCTTTGTATCTTATCCTTTCAGTAACCCTCCTATAGTAGTTGGGGTTGGTTAGCTATGAGTGACAGAAAGTTCAAAGTAATAATGGCCTGTAAAAGAAATTTATTCTAACATAAATGTATAGAGGTGGTATGGCAGCATTCTTGAAATTGTCAGAGATCTAGACTGCTTCTCTCATGATGTTATATCATCTATAGCATGTGGCTTCCATCTTATTGTGTCCAGGATGGCTACTCAAGCTTCAGCCATCTTATCTAAATTCTAATCAGCAGAAAGGAAAGAGAAAAGGGGTATTCCATTCCTTTAAGGATACTTCCTGAAAGTGACACACAATTCTATTCACATCCTGTTGGTCAGAACCTAGTCACGTGACTGTATCTAGCAGTAAGGAAGGCAGTCTTGTGTTCAGTCAAAATATCTCATTTTTGTGGAAAAAGGAGAATGCATATTGAAGGACAACTGACAGTTTCGCCATACATACTAGTATTTGTTCTTACTTAAGGGTGTTTCTATTTTCTGTTGGTTGTTGTTGTTTTTGCCACCTTTTGTAGAATAGATCTGGAATTTAGCAGAGATGGATTATTATTAAATCCTCAGAACAACTCAATGAGGTAGGCATTGCTATTATATCCACTTTATAGCTGGGAAAATAAATGCTTAAAGAAGCTAGGATACTTTTCTAAGTCACACAGTTAGAAAATATTAGAGCCAGGATTTGGACTGAGGTATGTCAGACTCTTAAGCTACTAATTATCATGGTAGTTAGAAAGGCAGAGAGCTAAAGGCAGAGTTCTTGGGCACAGAAGCATTTGAAGGCCTGTGGAGCAGTAGGAGCTCAGGAAGTACAGAAGTACACTAAAAAGGTAAGAGAACACAAGGACATAAGAGGTAACACACAGGAGTGTAAAAACAGAAAAAAGTGACATCAAAGAACAGAGAAAGAACAAATTTTCAAGAAAGAGCTGAACAAATATTCCAGAGAGATCTTATGTAAAAAGAACAGAAACATGTTTGTTGGATTTGGCATTTTGAGGGTCATTGTTGACAGTGTAATACAGGGGTAAGAGCAGAAGTCAAAATGCAGTGATTTGAGGTACATGGAAGACAAATTAGATCAAAGGAGGTTTATTTTTATATCTTTATTTTTTTAAAAGATTTATTTAATTCCCCCCTCACCCCCCAATTGTCTTCTCACTGTGTCCATTTTACTAGTACTATGGGAGACAAGGTCATTTGCCAAGAATGAGGGGAGATGTAAGGTTTGGAGTTTGATGGGAAAGGTAAAAGTTTGAAATGGTTGCTAAGCAAAATATTAGCAGGAGCTGGCAAAGAACACACGGAAGGACCTACCAACAAAGAAATGTTGGCTCAGGCTGGAGACCATGAATTTGTGGTATCTCCAGTCTATATACCTGTTTGATTTGTCTCTGTCAGCACTAAGTAACCTAGAGTAGGTGGGGAATGGTTCAAATGGTTGAACTTATTGAGGGCTAAGTTGCAAGGAAGGTAGAACAAGGAACAAGATAATTGGAAACCGTGTGGAGCTGGCCCATGCGCAGTGCTGATGTGCGCAAGGAGTGCCGCGCCATGCAGGGGTGTCCCCCGCGTGGGGGAGCCCCACACGCAAGGAGTGCACCGGTAAGGAGAGCCGCCCAGCCTGAAAGAAAGTGCAGCCTGCCCAGGAATGGTGCTGCCCACACTTCCCACGCTGCTGACCACAACAGAAGCGGACAAAAGAAACGACGCAGCAAATAGACACAGAGAACAGATAACCGGGGGAGGGGGGGGAATTAAATAAATAAATCTTTAAAAAAAAAAAAAAAGATAATTGGAAATGTTGGTGAGAGATTGTTCGGAATGATCAAAAGTTGGGTCCAGACTTGTGTGGGAAATAATTGAAACCCAAGAGTAGCTGATAGTTTGAGAGAGGATGTAATGGTCTAGGAACTGGAGGACTCACTGTCACTGTAGCTTAAGTATAGTTTAATAGAGTAGGAAGCATAGAAGGTGATGATCAGAGTGGGACATTTGGAGTTTAGGATTACAGAGTTTCAGCAGTAGTTCAGGTTAGGACAGAGCTCAGATGTGGCCATAGAAATGGATGACTAGGTCAAATGGACATTAAAGGTCACTGACTTTGAGAAAGTGGTCGAATTTAGGAGATTGGATGAGTCATATACTTGGATACTGACTCGAATATTACCCTGTTCTTCTGACCAGGGAGCCTCTCCTTTCTATATCCCAGCTTATCCTCCTTTACCCCCAAATCTCCCAGATGCCAAATATACAAAGGTTTTCTCAATATCCCCCATCATTTTTCACTGGAACTTCTTCCAACCCAAGACTCTCTCACTCCACCTCCACAACGTAGAGATTATGCTGTTTTCCTAGGGTAAGCAACCAACAGTACAGGACTTATAATACTTCAAATTATTTTCTAATCACTCACAAACCCACCAATTTATTACAACTGCTTTTTAACATTTTGACATATTTGCTTCCAGTCTTTCCTAATGTGCCTGATTTTCACATAGTTATGATACTTTTATGGTCTGCTTTTGCTCTTACCATTACAACATAAACATTTTTCCATATTTCCAGATATTTTTCATAAGGGGCTATATAGTCTTCATTTCTTGGACTCTTTGATATACAGAACTAAAATCACAAGTAACTCTGTGATCCTCAGAGACCTTATAGGAAGAAGTGGGATATGAGTGGGGGACCAGACGATAGCATAGGGACATGAGAAGATTGTTAACTGTATGTCATGGGAGGACACATGGGAGTGTGAAGATTCAGACCTGGGTCCTTTTTTCTTCAGTGTGAATATCAGAGGATAACTAAGACTCTATATATTCTTCATGAAAATTGTTAATGTAAAAATGATTGACTGAAAAACTTAGCAAATCAAAGGAGAAAAATCTGATTTTGCTTTTTAAAAAAGCAAAACTGAATGTAATTATATATGTGGCCTGACTGTAGTACAATAATTATTATGCATATCATTACAATTTGGATCAGATTAATTTGGATTATAATTCTTATTTGATTATAATACCAAATCCTATTCATAGTGCTTCTAGTAACATAGCTATCACTTCATCAATCTACAGAAATTTATCTTTTTCTCACCATTGTAGTGCTGTTATATAGCGTGATTATTCCCAACTTAAAAAAAATTAAAGACAATATTGATGACAGGCTTAGTTCAAGAAGTTTTGTTGTTGTTGCTGTTGTTTTTTAAAGAAATTATTTTAATAAAGGTGAGACCCAACTGAATGAGAGTGGGCATTAATCCAGATTACAAGAGCCCTTTATAAGCAGAAGAAATTCAAACATAGTAAGAGAAAGCCATGGGGAGGAACCAGAAGCCAAAAATCAGTGGAGACTGGAAGAGAAAGAAGAGGACATTGCCATGTGACTTGGTGCAGGGGTGCAAGCCAAGTTACCTCAAGAAACACCATCAGTCAGCTCCAGAATGTTACAAACTTTGAGGAGAAAGCATCATTTTTCTAATGCCTTGATTTTGGACTTCTCCTAACATCAAAAGTATGAGCCAATAAATTCCTGTTGTTTAAGTAAACCATTATTGTAGTATTTATCAGCAGACTGGCTAACTAAGACATTTGGCCAGATATCACTTCTATTGTCCATATATACAAATATTTATTGAATGATTTCTAAATATTTGTTGAATTAAGTTGTTAATGAGCTAGCAAATCAAGCTACAACCCTAAGAAGTGAAATCTGGATCCAATCAAGCTGCCAGTGTTTTCTGGAATTGAATGTTGCTATGGAGAAATCTGAGGCCATCCTGACCTTTCCCCCCTTTATAAGTGATTAATTTTTTTTGCCTGGCTGTTCAAAGAATTCAAGGAGTTTTATAAGAGAGCTGAATGACTTAGAAAATCAACATAAATTCTAAGATAGAATCTGTGAGCAAAATAATTCTTGATAGATAGTACAGAATTAATGGGCTCTTCAGCTACAAGAGGGGTCCTTTTATTTCTAAATATTCATTAGGAGAAACAGTTTTCTTTAGACATTATAACCTTGTAAGGGGCTTTGGGGAAAATGTCAGATTATTAAGTTGCAAACTTCAGAACCGGAGAGACAGAAAACGTATTTTTTTCAAATACTCTATCATATGTAATTTCCGTTATATATATCATATTCTCATTTCTTATTTTAGAAGAGATTATACAGCTGTTCAAAATTTCATTTTTTGATGTCAGCTGTTTAAGTGCTCATTATATCTGGATAACATAACCATTAATTAATAGGAAAACTAAATACTTTGTAGAGTCTAACTCTAGGCATATACATGTATCAGATTCCTTGCATTCTTAGTCTTGTGTGTACGTGAATACACATGCTTATTTTTTTTTCTGTCAAGGAAAAAGTTGAATTAGAAGAACGTAATTTACCATCTTGAGAAAGAAGAAATTAATCCCCTTGCTACTATAGAAGAACGGACTCTATTTTGTCTGGTGCTTATTCAAGCAGAGTGAAGACAGGTTAAGATCTGCTACCAGAAATTTAGAAGAGGTTACAGTGAGGCACATGGAAGAAATGAAAGAAGAGCTAATAACAAAGTTTTAAAGATACTTGTGGTTTTGTTCATTGTCCTTATTAAATTGACACATTAAAACTGACATTTGAATATCATTGCCTAATTTGCAGGGCATTCACATTTACATATTTCCATAAAATAGTATCAACAATCTGTATTGTTTTCCAAAGGAGTACATGTATAGGATATTTGCCAGAGATGACTGGTTGAACATCTAAACAGGTCTGCTTAAGTAGGCTTTCATTATCTTAGAAAATACATCCTTGTCTCAGGAGCAGATTCTAGTTGACTATTATTTTCCTTGTAAGCTTAGAAACCTTATTAGTCAGTGTACAGAAAGTGGATTTGCTTCTCAAAGGTGGGTTTGTATTAGCAAAACTCACAGACATTTGTAGAGAAGCAGATACCAGCTTATTAATTGATAATAAGAACTATATAATTATTGACAGAGGAACAAGACACATGTGTCTTCTCACTGATGCATTCTTTCCCTATAGGCACACTACATGGGAAGCCAAGATGTTTACGTGGTGAACAAATGATTCTAATTTTTTATAGCTCTGACTAAGAAAGCTAGATTTCTACTATAGTGCTCTCTATACCTGCCCTCATTTCTGGACCTTTTATATCCTATGACCAGGGCACTTAGCACTTAGATGGCTAGGTAATGTCATCTATTGACTCTGTTTTCACTCTTTTTGATGTTTCCAGTACTGAGCAACTTACTTTCTGAGATATTCTTTTTTTTAACTGAGTTAATAAATTCTTTCAGGTTACCTGGAAATCACTCTGTTATATTTTCACATCTCAACTCAGATATATAACTTGTTGATCTTTAGTGGGTAATTGAATTTCCAGATTTTTAAAGAGGAATGAATTCCTCTAGAATAAAAGCATTACAGAATAAGAAAAAGAGCATGGGGGAAGTATATGTAGCTCAGTGGTTGAGTGACTGTTTCCCATGTATGAGGTCCTCAGTTCAATCCCTGGTAACTCCTAAAAAATAAATTAATTAAAAAAAAAAAACATGAACTTTAACATTACTTAAATGGGGTTTAAAAGTTTTAAAACTGTCTTATTACTATTTGTGTAACCTTGGGCAGCGTACTTTTTTGAGTTCCAAATTCCTCATCTGTAAGGTGGGAATATTCTTCAAAGGGATTTGTGAGGCTTATACAAGTTTATGTATATAAAGTATCTCACACAAGTGCTTGGTATCTAGCAAATGCTCAATAAATTATAGCTATTATTGGAATTACATGTTATTGTTATTGCCATTTTACAGAAGAGGAAACTGAATCTTACGGGAAGTGACCAAATTGGACTACAAATACAGTATTCCTTCTACTGTATGATTTAGCTTCTTGTACATTTTCTGAGGGTCTGTGAAGTACCCTTCGGTTATCCAGGAGGTTTCAAACCAATACAGCAAAGTGCAATTCAGTTGTTTTTGTAGTCTGTTTCTAAGCAATTTGGCGTAGCAAGTAAGAGCATAGTCTCTGACTTCTACCCATCTGAGTGTGAATCCTAGGTGCTCCCCTTATTCTCGTGTGATATTGGGCAAGTCCCTTAGCCTGCTTCCTTACCCATAAAGAGGGAGGGTAAAGTCCCATAGAATTGTGGTGAAAATTAAATATTTGATGTACTTAATAGTGTCTGAGGCATTTAGTTTTCAGTCTATGCTATTATTAACCACTGTAGAGTCTCTTTTGTGAAGTTGTCGAATTAGCCAGAAACTATTTAAAAAGATTTCCTAATAATTTATTTTAGTACAATCTCCTTTTATCCTTTCAGACTTCTTAACCATCACTTTAGCTTAGGGGTATAAACGTATTTACTGTGTAGATTTTTCTCCATTCATGGGTACTGTGACCATATTTCCGAAACCACGGACAAGGAGACTCGATTTGAATCCTGGTATGTTAGTGGAAAAAATATTGGAGATTGTGACTGTCCCAGAAATTTTTAGTTATATGTCATCATATCTGTGGGAAACATAGTATACCTAAGACGGCTGGAAGGAAGTTTAGGGGGAGAGACCCACACTTAAGGAAAACTGAGTTTTTAGATTATAGACATGATAGTACGGTGATTTCTTAATGGCTCTTTCATTCACTGGGCATTTGATATGGGTTACAATATGAGCTGTGGGCTAAGATTAAGAAAATTATTGTTTTCTTTTTAGGTGGAAAATTATGCATACCATATCGGTAACTTAACAGAGGGAAGAGAAGCATTTTCTCATGTTTATGAAAAGGAAAATGAACAGCTTAGACATGAGTTTAAAAAGCTCCAACTCAGGGTAATTTTTCCTTTCATAAAAATGTAAATTTGTATTTTATTCCTAATTCTAAAAATTAACATGTAACAATTACAGAAGATTTAGGAAATGTAGAAGGAATGGGGGAAATAACTGTATTTTCTCAATCCCAAGAAAAGTATTTCTAATGTTTTAGGTGTATTTTCTGCCTGTATTTTTTTAGTATATAGTCTGAAATATTCTGAAATGTGGGTATGTGAGAGTGCAAAGTATTTATTTCTTTCAATGCCTATTACTATTGTATCATAATTACCCGTGTCAGCAACTCTGGGGCAGAGATCATAGTCTTAGTCTTCATGGTCTCTGTGTCACCCACAACACCTGCCTTGTTAAGTACCCAGCATATTTGTAGCTCAAGTATAATCATGGAGAATTTGTAGCATGAGCAGAGCACAATGTACTTGTGATCTAGCAAGCACCTTAGAATAGGCATAAAGTTTCTATAGAAAAGCACATAGTCCTATCAAGTTTAATATTTAACCAGACCTTTTACTTGCTTTGTAAAGAAAATGTCTCTATTCTTATAGCCATGAAACTTAGAGGCACCAGGCACAATATGTATTTTAAATGTTAACCAGAGCAGAAAACCAGAAAAACTCCCTAACCCTTTCAAAGAAATGTTAAGTCTATGATTAATTTTCTTTGTTTCAAATCTGTATAAAAACTGTAAGAAAACCTGATAGCAGGGAGGCATATTTGGGATTAATTAGCTCTCCTGTCCTCTGCCAACCAATAAAGCCTCCTTTCCTTCCCAGCCTAGTTTGTTGTGTCTGTCTCCTCTGCTGCACTGAGCTTTAAGCCTGTGGACTGTTCCAGTCTCTTCCATATTTAAGTACTACAAAGCTATAAAGAAAAATACAGAGCGGCCACTTTAATGATGAACTCCTTATGCTGTATAGGAGAATTCACATCCTATGGTGGTGGTTCAGTCCTTTGTTCAACTGGTATTTACTGTGTGCCTGGTCTGATAGGCACTGTGGTGGACACTGGGAGTGTTATCATGAATAAACAAAGCCCCTGCTTGCCTGGGGCTTAGTCAGAGGAGATAGACAGTAAACAAATAAACCAAGTTTAAGGAAAAGTGTTCCAAAAATAATAAAGCAGGGTTAGGGGTCAGAGAGTGCTCAGGGGTGCTAGTTTATGTAAGGTTATCAGAAAGTCTCTCTGATTGCAGTGATATTTGAGCAGAGATGTGAAGGAAATAAATGTACATATCAGGTGGACACAGGAGGGAAGAGCATTCCCAGCAGAGGAAAGAGCACACATAAAATACCCTGAGATCAGAGGGTGCTTGGTATGTGGAGACACTGAAAGGAGACCAGAGAATGAGGGGCTAGTGGTCAGAGATAGGTGAGATCAGAGGTCATGGGGAGCCTTGTCAACTATGGGAAAAAAATGGGGATTTTAGTCTTAGCAAGATGGACAGCCTTCAGAGGGTTTTGATAAGAATAATGTCATGATCTGACTTTTGTTTTAACCAGGTCTCTCTAGCTGCTGTGTAAAAAATATACTGTAGACAGGCAAGGGAAGGGGTAAGGAAGCCAAGAGTCCAGGTAACAGATGATGATAACTTGGATGGGGTGGTACTGTTAGAGGTGCTGAGAAATAGTTGGGTTTGTGTTTTTTTTAAAATAAAATTGTATTGAAAAATATCATTCATGAACATACATAAAAATAAATAATGGTAAAATTTGTGAAATTACAAAACAAATATGCACACCATCTTAACAAGGCTTCCAGACATCTCCCTGCCACCACCTTTCACTGTTGCGAAATACTTATTACAAACTATGAAAGAGCATCATCAAAATATTGCTACTAACTATAACCTATGTCTTACATTTGGTCTATTTTCTGCCAACCCACACAATTATTAACACCCTATATTAGTATTATTTGTTATCATTCAGAAGAAAACTTTCTCATATTTTTCCTGCTTTATATATATATATATATACAAAGCATCATTACCCATTCTCAACCCACCTTTTCTTTCCTAGTAACCTTTGTTCTAGAGTTTACTTCTCTGTGTTTACTCATCATATTTAGTTCATATTAATGAGACCTTACAGTATTTGTCCTTTAGTGTCTGACTTATTTCACTCAACGTAATATCCTCTAGGTTCATCATGTTCTTGTATGCATCCTGATTTCATTTCTTTTTATTGCTGATATGTATTCCATTTTGTGTATATACCACATATGTTTATCCGTTCATCGGTTGATGGACACTTGGGCTGGTTCCAAATTTTAGTAAGTGTGAATAATGCTGCTGTGAACATCAGTGTGCAAATGTCAATTCGCATCCTTGCTTGCATTCTTCTGAATGTATTCCTAGTAATGGGATTACTGGATCATATGGCAATTCTATATTCAGCTTCTTGTGGTACTACTGCCAAACTGTTTTAATACATGAGTTCAGCAAAGTGGTGGGATACAAGATTAATATGCAGAAATCAATAGCTTTTCTTTATACTACTGATGAGCAATCTGAGGAGGAAATCAGAAAAAAAAATTTTAATGTATAACAGCAACTTAAAGAATCAAATATTATAAAGGACCCATATTCAGAAAACTGTAAAACATTGCTAAAAGAAACTGAAGAAGACTTAAATAAATGGAAAGACATTCTGTGTTCATGGACTGGAAGACTAAATATCATTAAGGTATCAATTCTACCAAAAAGATGTACAGATTCAATGCTATCCCAACAGTTTTTTTGCAGAAATGGAAAAGACAATTATTAAATTTAATTTTTTTCTCAATCTCTCTCTGTTTTCCCTGCTGTACATAGCTGCTATTTCTGGCTATTTTTGCACAATTATTTATATATTTATTAAGCAGTTTTATTGAGATATATTCACATACTGTATGATCTATCCAAAGGGTATAATCAGTGGCTATTAGTATAATGACAGTTTTGTGCAGCATCATTACGAAAATTTTTACAACAAATTCATTATTCCACAAAGAAAAACTCTACACCACTTAGCAGACCTTTCCAAGCCCTCTTTGGTTTCTTTTTTTTCCTTTTTTAAGCAAATCAATTTTATTGATACATATTAATAAAGCACACAATTCATCCTAAATATTTGATATAATCAATAGTATTTGATATAATCACATAGCTATGCATTCATCACTTCAATCATTATTAGAGCATTTTCATTATCTCAATAATAATGAACAAAAAACAGACAAACAAAAAAAAGATTCATCACCTCTCAATCTCTGTTTTCCCTGCTGTACATAATTGCTATTTCTGGCTTTTCTTGCACAATTATTTATTTACGAAGCCATTTTATTGAGATATATTCACATACCAAAAGATTTATCCAAAAAGTGAATAAACAATGGCTTTTAATGTAATCACAATGTTGTGCATTTATCACCACAAAAATTTTTAGATCTATTTCACAATAAAAAAAAACAACACTCCATACCACTTAGCAGATCTTCCCCAGCCCTACTTGCTTTCTTTTCTACAATTACTTTGTACCATTTGACCTGTTTTTTCTTCTGTTTTTATTTGCTTTTCCTTTGATTTTGCCTTTCTTTGGTCTGAGTTGGTTTCTTTTCTTTTACCATTATTTTGTGTATTTGTGTATTTGACCTGCTTTTTCCTGTGTATCTGCTTCCTTTTTCTTCAGTTTTTGCCATCTTTAGGTTTAAATCAATTTTATTTTTTCCTTTTTTTTCTGCTAGCTTGGAAGTTATACTTACATATAACTCTATGCCTCTTCTTTTAATGGTTCCCATCATGTTAAACAGTTGTGCTACCAGAAAGCCTTGAAGTTCATACACGATGACCACTTATCATATGTTCTTTCTCTAGGCTGAGTTTGGCCGTGTTTCGCCTTGGAACTGCTTATTGCACATATTCCCACAAATTTTGTTCATTTTGCCCTTGCATAACTCTGCAGCTTCAACTCTTCCTTATCCTTCCTTTACATCAAGACTGATTTTTAAAAAAGATTATGTCCTAAATAAATAAATAAATAAAAGATGATGTTCTACATTTACTAGAATATTCCTTTGTATTTTAGGAATTAACTTATCTTTTTAAAATGTGCGAGCATAATTATTAGTATTGCCAATACTTTTGATAATAGTCTACTTACAAAATGACAAAAGGTTTGAGTGGTCTATCCCAAACTGTTTTTTCAGATTTTACATACGTTCATCATAGCAGATTGGCTTGTATATTCAAAGGATATATTTTGAAGGTAGTGCTAACATGATTTGATAATGGATTTAATGTTTCAGGGAGAAAGGAGGAGAAGTCAGGGGTTACCCAAAGCTTTTTGGCTTGAACAATTGGAATATTGTAGTTGCTGTTTACTCAGCGAGGACATAAATAAATCCCACTTGGCCATCGTATATTGTCCTTCAAATATGCTGTTGGATTCAGCTTGCTGATATTTTGTTGAGAATTTTGGCCTTTACATTCCTAAGGAATATTGGTCTATAATTTTCTTGTGCTTTTTTTTTTTTAAAAGAAGATTTAGATTGTGTAAATGTTATATAAAAAATATAGGGGATTCCCATGTACCCCACCCCAACCCTGTCCCACACTTTGCCCTGTTAACATCTTTCATTTCTGTGGTTACATTTGTTACAATTGATGAACACATATTGAAACATTGCTACTAATCATGGACTATAGTTTACATTATAGTTCACACTTTGCTCTGCACAATTTTATAGGTTTTGACAAAATCCGTATTTGATGTATCCATCATTGCAATGCCATACAGGATAATTCCAATGTCCCCAAAATACTCTCATATTACACCTATTCTTCCTTCTCCCTCCTCCAAAACCTCTGGTGGCGACTGCATATCAATGATAGAATAATATCTTCCATTGCTAGAATAATATCTACTTTAGTCCATAGTTGCATTTCCCCTTTATGCTTGAGGCAATCAATGAGATCGTCCTGAGATGTAAATAAACATAAACTCTGGAATTACCTCCCAACTCGTTTTGAAATCTCTTAGCCATAAAAACTCATTTATATTTAATATTTCTCCCTTTTGGTCAAGATCTTTTTCCAAATGCATCACTAGTTGCTGCTTTGTAATGATCCCTCGGTGCCAGGGAGGCTCATCCCCAGGAGTCATGTCCCAAGCTCTTATTCTATCTTTATCTGGCTTTGGTATCAGGGTAATGCTGGTTTCATAGAATGATTTGGGATGTGTTCCCTCCACTTCTATTTTTTGGAAGAGTTTGGTAAGTATTTAGTGCTAATTGTTCTTTAAATGTTTGGTATAATTCATTAGTGCAACTGTCTGATTCTGGGTTTTCTTTTGGGCGATGCTTTTGATCACTAGTTCAATCTCCTTTTTATGAATCTCTTCTTGAGTCAGTTTTAGTAGTCTGGGTTTTTCTAGGAATTTGTGCATTAGGTTATCCAATTTGTTGGTATATAATCGTTCATAATATTCTCTTTTTTAATATAATAAAGAGGTTGTAAATTACAGAAAAGTTACATCAGAAGTATAAGGGATTCCCATATACCCCACCCCACCCCCACATCTTCCCCAATTAACAAATCTTACAACTGTCTGTTACATTTGTTACAATTCATGAATAAATACTGAAGCATTGCTACTAACCAAGGTCTATAATTTACATTATGGTTTACACTTAATTCCAATGCCCTAAAAATGCCATATGTTCCACCTATTATTCCCTCCTCCTCCCCTCAGAACCTCCAGTAACCACTATCTTTATAACAATGTTAAATGTTCTTGCATTACTGCAATATTAATGTTTACTTTATCCATGGTTTCATTCCCCCCTTATGTTTGTTCATTCCTCAACCTTGAAGATTTTGGGATGCTGATGCCCACTCTGCCTTATATTGAGAGAGGGCTTAGATCTTAGGGGGCAGATAGAAGGAACTGTTTTGCTTGCAGTTGTAGATACTCTTATGTTTTTGAGGATGGGGATTGTCCATTATCATCATTTTGTTAGTTGTTCTGGGTGAGTCCATTGATCTGGGGAGTAGGGTGTTGCAACTCTGCTGAGATTCAGGGCTCAACTGGCATATGAACAGACTGAATATTTAATTCTTGGAGGCATATATTTAAGGGGTATAGTGTTAACTATAGGCTCAAATAATAGGGTAGAAGAATCATGTGGAAATTTTAAATGAGTCTAACTCTGTTATACGGGGAAACAGGTTGTCATATATTTCAAGGTAAGGTCCACCAACAGGGTGTTGGTTTCAAGGGACTGTGTGCCTTGCCTATTTTGTCTGGATGACTCTAGAGCCCTCAGGAGCATCACTATTTGAGGCTTTGTTCACAGTGGCAGTTAGTAAGAGCTCCTAAGACATTCATAAGTGTAACCTCTGGAATGATCTGACTCATTTTGAAATCTCTTAGTGGTAAAAATTATGTTTTATTTAATATTTCCCCCTTTTAGTCAAAGTCTTTTTCCAAATGCATCATTAGTTGGTGCTTGGTATTAATCCCTTGGTGTTGTGTCATGTCTTATACCAGAGAGAAGGTAGTGTATTTATTTGCTGAGTTTAGCTTAGAGAGTGGACACATTTGAGTAACAAGGAGGTTTTCAGGAGGTAATTCTTAGGCAATAGTTATTATTAGGGCTAACTTTCAATTTTACAATGAGGTTCATAGTTAACATGCTTTAATATTGAGGACTTGACGTAGTGTTCTGTTTTCTCTTTTTAGCACTGCCTATGTACTCAAGAGATTCTTGTCCCTCCAATTGAGAACATAGCAGGACTCCCCAGGATGAGAGATTAATATTTTCTTGTTTATTGTGTGGGTCTCCATCTACTGAGATAACACCCTATGACAAGCATGCCCTATGACAAGAAGAAGCATGCCCCAGGTGCACCCTTTCCCATACATCCTCCCACCACTGACACCCTGCACCAATGACCCTCCCCTGCCATATTTGCCAAAAGAACATTCCCACAATTGTATTTTCAACCACAGGCCCCCACCTCTCCATAGCTCACCTGTTCCTTCCTCCAGCCCTTCCCCCAGTTCCTTGGATAGTCTAACATACCCTCCCAATCCTCCTCACCCTCACATTCCAGCACTGTTGACCCCACTCACATCCCTGCACCACCATCATGCCCATCCATTGCCAAACCACCCCCTGCCACCTTATCATAGGTTTTAGGTTATATCAGTGAGGTTATACAATATTTATCCATTAATGTCTGGGTTACTTCCCTCAACATAATGTATTCGAGATTCATCCATGCTGTTGTGTGTGTTAAAATTTCATTCCTTCTTATAGCTGAGTAATGTCCCATTGTATGTATATACCATATTTTTCTTAGCCATTTATTTAGATCTTTTTTGATTTCCTTTAACAATATTGTGTAGTTTTCTGTGTACACATCCTTTGCATCCTTAGTTAAGTTTATTCCTAGATATTTGATTCTTTTATTTGCTATTGTAAATGGAATTTTTTCTTTATTTCTTCCTCAGATTGCTCATTATTTGTATACAGAAAATGCTACTGATTTTTGCATATTGATCTTATATCTTGACACTTTACTGAGCCCGCTTATCAGTTCTAGCAGCTTTGTTGCAGATTTTTGGGGGGCTTTCTATGTATAGGATCATGCCATCTGAAAATGTGACTTCTTCCTTTCCAATTTGGATGCCTTTTATTTCTTTTCCTTGCCTAAGTACATAAGCAAGTACTTCTAATACAATGTTAAATAAAAGTGGTGACAGTGGGCATCCTTGTCTTGTTCCAGATCTTAGAGGGAAAGCCTTTAACATTTCACCATTGAGTATGATGTTAGTTGGGGGTTTTTCTTATATAACCTTTATCATGTTGAGGAAGTTTCCTTTTATTCCTGTCTTTTGAGGCTCTTTTTTTTATCAAGAAAGGATGCTGTTTCTTGTCATATGCTTTTTCTGCATCAATAGAGATGGTCATGTGATTTTTCTTTCAACCTGTTAATGTGGTGTATTACATTGATTGATTTTCTTGTGTTGAACAATCCTTGAATACCAGAGATGAAACCCACTTGATCATGGTGTATAATTCATTTGATGTGTTGTTGAATATGATTAGCAAGTATTTGTTGAGGATTTTAGCATCTCAGTTCATTAGAAAGATTGGTCTGTAGTTTTCTTTTTTTGTATTATCTTTATGTGGCTTTGGCATTAGGGTGATGTTGGCATCATTGAATGAGTTAGGTAATGTTCCCTCCAATTCCATTTTTTTTTTTTTTTTTGGAAGAGTTTAAGCAGGATTGGTGTTAGTTCTTTCTGAAATAATTGATAGAATTCATCTGTGAAGTCATCTGGCCCTGAGCTTTTCTTGGTTGGGAGGTTTTTGATGACTAATTCAATATCACTACTTGTGATTGGTTTGTTGAGTTCTTCTTTCGACAATGTAGGTTGCTTGCATGTTTTTAGAAATTTGTCCATTTAACTTAATTTATCCATCTTGTTGGCAAAAAAATTTTCAAAGTATCCTCTCATGATACTGTTTATTCCTGTGGGATCAGTGGTGATATTCCCTCTTTCATTTATTTTACTTATTTGCATCTTCTCTCTTCTTTCTTTGTTAGTCTAGCTAAGGGCTTGCCAATTTTATCAATCTCAAAAAGACAGCTTTCGGTTTCGTTAATTTTTTCTAGTGTTCTTAAAATTTTCAATTTCATTTGGTTCTGCACTAATCTTTGTTATTTTCTTTTTTGTGCTTGCTTTGGGGTTAGTTTGTTGCTCTTTTTTTAGTTGCTCCATGCATGCAGTTAGGGCTTTGATTTCAGCTCTTCTTTTTAAATATAGGCATTTATGTTTATACATTTTCCTCCTGGCACTGCTTTAACTGCATCCCATAAATTTGGTATATTGTGTTCTCATTTTCATTCGTTTCAAGGTAGTTACAGATTTCTTTTGCGATTTCCTGCTTGGCCCACTGATTACTTAAGAATTTAACTTCTATGTATTTGTGTCTATTCTGGTTTTCTGCTACTTATTAATTTCCAGCTTCATTCCAGTGGGGTCAGAGATATTACTTTGTATCATTTCAGTCTTTCTAAATTATTTGAGACTTGTTTTGTGACCTAGTATGTTGTCTATCCTGGAGAATGAACCATGTGCACTTGAGAAGAATGTATACCCTGCTGTATTTGGGCATAATGTTCTGTGTATGTCTATTAGGTCTAGTTTGTCTAACATGTTATTCAAGGGCTCATTTTCTTTATTAACCCTCTGTTGACATGTTCTGTCTAGTGGTGATAATGGTGTATTAAAGTCCCCCACTATGATTGTAGAGGTATCTGTTTTCCCCCTTAGTTTTGCCATTGTTTGTCTCATGTATTTTGGGGCATCCTGGTTAGTGCATAAATATTTATGATTGTTCTTTCCTCTTGATAGAGTACTCCTTTTATTAGGATATAGTGCCCTTCTTTGTCTCTTACAGTAGTTTTACATTTAAAATTAGTATAGCTACTCCCATGTCCCCGTCTCCTTCCCGCCCAGTATTGGCAGCCGGCGCTGCCCCTCCTTCTCCCCTTCTCCGTCTTCCGCCTAGCTGTTATCTAGACAGCCCCCACTTTCCCCTTCCCCTCCCTTGCTCCTAACCTCTTAGCCAGCTTACTGTCCAGTAACCACCTACTGTCCAGTAACCACCTACTGTCCAGTAACCGCCTACACAAGCAACAGCACCCGCCGGCACCAATCAAGTCCCTTTACGTATCCCTAGACCCTATAAAACCATGTCCCCTTCAACAATAAAGCAGACTTGCGCCTAGACCTTGTCTCCGTGGTGTTTTTGCTTGCACCGCGCGTCCCCCGTGCCTGAGCGGAGAGAGCGAGGGCCCAACGGCTTCGTGCCGAACCCCCTCCTCTCCTTCCACCGCAAGGCAGCCCCCGTCTGGAGAGCCTGCCCGGCCAACCGCCGACCCTCCCGGAGGCCCGCCGCTGCCCGCATTTGGCGCCCAATGTGGGTGGGGCCCACTCTGACGCCTACCCCCCACGCTTCGCTTAAGGTAGGGACTCTTCGGCGTCTGCCATTCAAACCAGAATGGGTGCTTCGTTCTCCTCCCGTCAGGTCCCGCAGGTTCGGGCCCTGGCTGCCCTCCTGGAAACTAACCAGGTTAGAGTTTCCGTCCGCCAGCTTCAGCGCTACTGGGACTTACTTCTCCCGTTCAATCCCTGGCTCATCACCTGCCCGCTCTTGAGTCCTCAGACTTATGCCCGGCTGATCGAACGAGTAGCCTCAGCCATGGAACATGAGGGCCGGGTCTTTCCCCCCGGCCTCCTCCCCGCTCTTGTGGCCATTCGCGCTTGTTTGCAAGGCGTGCCCGCTCCCGAGGCCAAGGCCTTCCCGTGTGATACCGTAGATGAGTCAGGGGAAGGGCGCGGCCGCCAAGACGGCGCTCCCGGTAACGACTCCGATGCCGAATCGCTCTCGGCTCAGTTGGAGGCCGCGCTTGAGCTTGACCCCCCTTGCGCCGCTGATTCTGACTCCGACCAGGATGGCGCACTTCCGCCTTCTTCCTCACGAAACAAAGGAAAGCCCACCCAAGAGGGCGCGCTCCCTCCTTCTTCCTCTTTTGGGGAACTCCCCGCCCCTTCCTGCTTCTTCACGGAAGGACTATCTGCCGTTGTACCCTCCCCTTCCTGCCTCGACGCCATCTTGCCCCTACCCGGAACCGGCGTCATCTTGCCCTTACCCGGAACCGGAAGCGCTTCATCCGCCATCTTCTGATGACGACCTAGATGATGCGTACGAGCGCCCGCCATCTTATGTGCCGCCGAATAGACACCCCCTCCCACGCTCTAATAATCTTCTCTTCGAGCCCCCCACTGCTCCAATCACTGCTATGTATCCGCTAAATCCCAATCGTTCTCGAGCGAACCCCCAAATATGGGTTTCCTTCTCCCCGAAAGACGTGTAAACCCTCCGCAGCGCTATCCGAGAGGATGGTCTCGCCAGCCCCCATGCTCAAGACCTCCTTGAATGTATGACCTTTGCCCGCTGTCTCCCCTACGACTGGATATCCCTCGCGAGAGGCATACTTCCCTCAGGGCAGTTTATTGACTGGTGAGCACATTTCGCTGCCGAGAAAGAAAAACAAATCGCCGAGAACGCCTGCGATGGCACCCGATATCCTGCCAACGCGTTACTCGGACTGGGGCGCTACGCCATGCCACAGAGCTACGTCGCCCTCCCTCAAGGCTTCTTCCTCCAGCTAAAGCAGTGTGCCCTCCGTGCCTTCCGCAACTGCGCCGCCTCCGTGCCCAAGCCACTCACCAGACTTTTCCAGAAACCAGAGGAACCGTTCTCCGACTTCATGGCGCGTGTCCAGGCCACGGCCGAGCGCAAGGTCGTTGGCACGCAGGCCCAGACCTCCTTCATCAAGGACATTGTTCAGGAGGGCACAAACCCAACTTGCAAGGCGATCATCAGGCCGCTGAGAGACAAGCCCCTCCACGACTGGGTCCTCGCCTGCTCCAGAGTCAACACCCAGGCCTCCGCCGTGGCCCAGGCTGTCCTCACTGCCGTCTCGGCCTCCAACGAATGCTTCCACTGTGGCGAACTCGGCCACTTCGCTCGAGACTGCCCCAACAAGCCACGGCCGCCGCCGGACGTGCCCAACATAGGCCATCCACCACGGCCTCCTTCCACTCCGTGCCCGCGGTGCGGAAAAGGATACCACTGGGCCCGCGACTGCTGCGTCCCTAACACCAGCCACAAGCCTTTAAACAGCCATGGGGGCAGGCCTCAGCCCCGCAACAAAGAGGCCGCAACGACTCAGTGCCCCCGCCCATGAAAGTACTCTGGTCTGTTCCCATCGCACCCTCCACCAGGCCTCTTCTCTCTATCCAAGTCTCCGGCCGCTGGCTCACAGGGCTACTTGACACAGGAGCAGAAATTTCCTGCATCCCACTCGACCAGGCCGGGCACCTCCCTCTGACCGATGGCCCCCTAGTGGTGGGAGCCACCGGCCAAGCGCCCTCCCAGCAAGTTGCCCAGGACGTCGTCTGGAGAGACGCAGAAGGTCGACAGGGAACCTTCCGCCCCCTCGTTCTGAAGGAAATCTCGCAAGTTCTTTGGGGCGGTGACATCCTGCATCAATCGGGGGCCTTTCTCACCGCATCGCCGCCACAGCTGCCCCCCCAATAGCTTCGGCCATTGTTCGCGTTCAACCTCCGGCACCCGTTCCTCTGCAGTGGGATACAGAGGAACCCATCTGGGTGGAACAATGGCCTTTCTCAATCCCTAAGTTGGACATTCTCAAGGGACTGGTAAGCGAACAGCTGCGAGCTGGGCACATCGAGCCCTCCACCAGCCCCTACAATACACCAATATTCTTCATTCAAAAGAAAAGTGGCAAGCCTCGCCTGCTACAGGATTTGCGAGAGATCAACAAGCACATCAAACCAATGGGGTCGCCACAGCCTGGCCTGCCCCATCCCACAGCCGTCCCTCGGCATTGGTTCGTCACTGTCCTGGACATCAAAGACTGTTTCTTCTCTATACCGCTCCACCCGGCCGATCGGCCGAAGTTTGCCTTTACAGTCCCTCAAACCAACCATCGGGAACCAGCTCAGCGATATCAGTGGTGCGTGTTACCTCAAGGCATGCGGAACAGCCCCGCCATCTGTCAGTTATACGTTCGGGAAGCCGTCCAGCCGCTTACGCAATACGCAAACATCATCCACTATATGGACGATCTGCTTGTCGCGCATCCCTCCGAATCGGGATTGCGCACCGTGCTCGACCGCCTAGTGAGCCACCTGGAAGACTTGAACCTCAAGGTCAATCCACAAAAACTGACCACCCACCCACCATATCAATTCTTGGGGTTCTCCATCACCTCCACCGTGGCGCCACAAGCGCCCAGCATCAGGATCCCCGATGTGCTCACGCTCCACGAGCTACAGCAACTTTGCGGTCAAGTCAACTGGCTGCGCCCAGCGCTTCCTATCACCACCCAGCAGCTCCAGCCTCTGTTCCGGCTCCTGTGCTCCGGTGGTCCGCTCTCATCGGTCCCCAACAAAAGAATCCACCTCACCGAAGAGGCGAAGGGAGCTTTACTACAGCTCAACCAGGCCCTCGAGCGCTGCCAACTTCAGCGCTACGACCCCGATAAGACATTGCTGGGACTAGTTCTCCCCACACGGGGCACACCCACTGGCCTGCTCTGGCAGGATGGGCCCCTCCTCTGGGTACATATGGCAAAGAGCAAGCTCAGAAAGATCTGCCCGCAAACCACCCTCTTCGTCCAGCTTGCTACCGCCCTGGTCGATCAGGCCACCCACCACTACGGCTACCCGCCGGACACTCTCTTGTGGCCACTGACTGTGCAACAAACTACCACCTTGCTGCGGGAGTCTTCAGATATGCAGGCGCTCATGGAACTCTACCGAGGGGACTTCGATAACCACTTTCCACAGCATCGGTTACTGCAGGGCCTTCCCCTGCTAGAAATCGCCGCCCCCGGCCATTTCCCTTTTCCGTCCAGCAAGCCTCTTCCAGACACCACCATCATCTTCACAGACGCCTCCAAGACTAAGTTTGCCGCCATTGTCTTCGCACCCGGTGAGCACCAGCCACGTTCACACGTGCGCCTCCATCATTCCTCTGTGCAAGTGGCCGAACTGCGTGCTGTCATCTTAGCACTCCAAACCCATCCCCACTGTCCACTGAACATCTTTACAGACAGCCTCTACTGCCTACAAGTCTGCCAAGTCATCGCCTTTTCTGCGTTTTTTCCGCCCGACAACTCAGCGAGTGAAAGCATCAGCGTTGCTCTCCTGGACCTTCAAGAGCTCATAGAGAACCGCCGACAGCCTTGGTTCATCGCTCACATCCGCAGCCATTCCGGCCTTCCCGGGCCCCTGGCCCATGGCAACCACCTTGCTGATCAGGCCGTTCACCTGCTTCCAGCTGAGACCACCGTCGCAGTCGGAGACCTCATCAATCAGGCCAAGCTGCTGCACGCCAGATTTCACTTCTCAGCAGCTGGCCTCCACAAACTCTTTCCAGACCTCCCAATCCATACCTGCAAACACCTTGTGTGGTCATGCCGAACGTGCGCTCCATTGCTGCCCTTGGGGCCGCTCCAACCGCAGGGAGTTAACCCTCGTGGGCTCCGCCCCGATTCCAGATGGCAACTGGACGTCACTCACGTCCCCCAGTTTGGCCGATGGAAATACCTCCACGTGGCCATCGACACCTTCTCTCATCTCTGCTACGCAACCGCGCTCACCGGAGAAACGGCCAAGCACGCCATCCAAGCGCTCAGAGAATCTATTCTTTTCATGGGCGTTCCATGGGACATCAAGATAGACAACGGACCTGCCTACCGGAGCGCCTCCTTTGCCGAATTCCTCAAGCTCTACGACATCACCCATCACTTCGGCATTCCCTACAATCCGCAGGGACAAGGCCTAGTAGAGCGTGCTCACCAGTCTCTCAAAACCCTCATTCTCAGGACATCTGCCGACCAGCCGCGTCGCACCCCTCGCGACGTCGTCACAGAGGCCCTGATCCGACACAACCTGATGACCTTCAATGCCCAAGGCTTTTCACCGGTCCACATGCACTGGGGGCCTACCTTCCGGCCCACCCCTGCACCGCTTGTCCTCTGGCATGACCCACAAACCACCCAATGGCATGGACCTGCCCCTCTCTTAGCCCAAGGATGGGGATTCGCCTGCATTTTCCCTGAATCAGAGCCGCAGCCCATCTGGGTCCCAGGACGTCTCATCAAGCCCCACACCGCCGAGGCTTCTGCTAATGCTGACACCAATGATCCTCCTAACAAGTTGCCTACCTAACTTGCCTCCTTCCCATCGCTGTTTCCTTTGTAGTTTTCTCTCTCTCTTTTGTCTCCACAGATGATTCGCCGCCACGCGGGTAGTTCCGTTCTTCCCATTGCTCTCATCGTCATGCTTCCCTTCATCTCCCCGGCCGTTGTCAACTCGGCCCATCAACGCTCCAATTGGACCCTCCAGCGCTGGCAAGAGGAAGCCTTCCTCATCATCAGAAAACTACTGCCCACGCCTGAATCCCCACCCCTCGCCGTTGGCCCCAATAAAGTCCTCAATCCCCCCACCTCCCCCCCCTTCCAGCGGCACCCCCCCTCGTCCATCGCTCCCCAGCCATGGCCCCCCCTACCAAGTATTCCAGTCCCCTTCTCGCGTTAATCTATGCATCCTACTTATCTCTAAATACTTCTCACCCCAACCTCACCAAGAACTCTTGGCTCTGCCTCTCCCCCTCCCTTCCTATCTATGAGCCTGTCGCCGTTAACTTCACGTTCAACGAATCCACTTCAGTATACCCAGCCGAGTGCAACTGGAACACTTCCTCTGTCCCCCTAACCTTTCAATCTGTTTCCTCCACAGGACGCTGTGTTCATTCTCGTCAAGGTTCCCACCCCTCCCTTAGTGCTTGCTCTAACTACTCCTCTCCCAGCGCTTCCGCCAAGTTCTTAATCCCCCTTAACACCTTCCAATGGCTTTGCACCTCCACCGGGCTAACCCCCTGCCTCAATGTCGCCACCCTCAACGCTACCCATGAGACTTGCCTGCTCATCCTTCTCACTCCTTGAGTCGTTTACCATTCTGACCACGAATTTTTCCGCCACGTGCTGAGCAGACAAACCTCCCTCCACTTACAAAGGAGAGAGCCTGTCACCACAGTCCTAACAGTCGCTACCCTTCTAGGTCTTGCAGGGGCAGGCACAGGGATCACCGCCCTCACCACACAGTCCTCTGCCCTCTCCTCTCTCAGACAGGCCGTCGATGAAGATATCACCTACCTTCAAAATGCTGTAAAACATCTAAAAAATTCTCTCAATTCTCTCTCTGAGGTAGTCCTCCAGAACCGCCGCGGCCTCGACCTCCTCCTCCTTAAGGAAGGGGGTCTCTGTGCCGCCCTTGGAGAGGAGTGCTGTGTATACGCCAACTCCACCGGCTTAGTCGAGGACAACCTGAGAACGGTCCAGGAGGGATTGGATAAGCGCCGCAAAGAGCGAGAAAATGCGAACTATTTTTCCACTGTTCTCCATACCCTCCTCCCATACCTCCTTCCATTTTTAGGCCCACTCATCATCATCATCTTAGCCCTCACTGTAGGACCCTGGGCCATCAAAAAAATAGTCCGCCTCGCCAAAGACCAAGCCAACGCGGTATTCAGCTCCTTTGTGCAGGTTCATTATCAACGCCTCGCCACTAAAGAGCCACCACCAAGCCATCCGCCGCGGTCCTCCCGCCCCCGCCGCAAACACCGAACTGCACGCCTGTAACCTCCTGTCTCCCTTTCCTCACTCATCTCCCTCCTTCTCCCCCAATCGGGCGAGGGGTTCAGGAACATCACGACCCCGTTTTGCTGGCAGAGCTCGGTGCGCGCCAGGCGCCGGCGTGCGCCGACCCCAGCAGCAGGCACATGCGTCCTGGCCAGACGCTGTGTCCTCTGCAGCTGAGAGCAGCTGGGAGGGCCCTCTGCTTCTCGCCGCCAGCCGGTCCTCGTGGTCTCCCTCCCCCCCTCGTCTTACCCCAGTACCCCGTCCCATACTGCCCCTGCTGCCACCAGTTCACCTCCCCCGAAGCACATACTTTTAAACAAAAGGGAGCAATTGTCCCCGTCTCCTTCCTGCCCAGTATTGGCAGCCGGCACTGCCCCTCCTTCTCCCCTTCTCCGTCTTCCGCCTAGCCGTTATCTAGACAGCCCACACTTTCCCCTTCCCCTCCCTTGCTCCTAACCTCTTAGCCAGCTTACTGTCCAGTAACCGCCTACTGTCCAGTAACCGCCTACTGTCCAGTAACCGCCTACTGTCCAGTAACCGTCTACGCAAGCAACAGCACCCGCCGGCACCAATCAAGTCCCTTTACGTATCCCTAGACCCTATAAAACCATGTCCCCTTCAACAATAAAGCAGACTTGCGCCTAGACCTTGTCTCCGTGGTGTTTTTGCTTGCACCGCGCATCCCCCGTGCCTGAGCGGAGAGAGTGAGGGCCCAACGTCTTCGTGCCGAACCCCCTCCTCTCCTTCCACCGCGAGGCAGCCCCTGTCCGGAGAGCCCGCCCGGCCAACCGCCGACCCTCCCAGAGGCCCGCCGCTGCCCGCACTCCCACCTTTTTTCAGTTATTGCTTGTGTACAAAATTGTTTTCCAACCTTTCACTTGCAACCTCCTTGCATCCCTGGGTTTGAGGTGAGTTTCTTGTAGACAGCATATAGATGACTCATATTTCCTTATCCATTCTGCCAATCTGTGTCTTTGGATTGGAGAGTTCAATCCATTAACATTCAATGTTATTACTGTCAAGGCAGTACTTATATTAGCCATTTTTTCTTTAGGTTTATTTATGTCAATTGTTTCTCTTTTTACCCTTTTACTTATTTTTACTAGTAATCTTCCTTTCTATAATCTCCTCCAACCCTCTCTCTTGTTTTTTCCTTTCAACCTACAGAACTCCCTTCAGTATTTCTCTTTTTGAACTTTATTTTAAAGAAGTTTTAGAAAAGTTACATAAAAAATATAGGGGATTCCCATGCACCCCACCCCCTCTCTCTCACACATTTTCCCCTATTAATAACATCTTTCATTAGTGTGTTACATTTGTTACAGTTGTTGAAGAAATATTGAAGCATTGCTACTAGCTATGGTCTATAGTTTCCATTATGGTTTACTTTTAGTATTTCATGAAGTTTCCATTATGGTTTACTTCCAGTATTTCTGGAAGGGGAGGACTCTTGTTGACAAACTCAATTTCTGTTTATATGTGAATGTTTTGAACTCTGCCTCATTTTTTAATGCAAAGTTTGCTGAATACAGAATTCTTGTCTGAGAGGTTTTTTGCTTTTAGCACCTCAGCTATGTCATACCGCTGCCTTCTCACCTCCATGGTTTCAGATAAGAAATCAGCACTTAATCTTTTCAAACTTCCCTTGTATGTAATGGATCTCTTTTCTCTTGCTGCTTTTAGAATTCTCTCTTTGTCTTGAGTGTTTGACAATCCAATAAGTATGTGTCTTGGGGTAGGCCTGTTAGGATTTATATGGTTTGGAATGTGCTGTGCTTCCTGAACATGTACATCCATGTCCCTCTTAAGAGTTGGGAAGTTTTCAGTCATTATTTCCTCCAATGCTCCATCTTCCCCCTTTCCCTTCTCTTCTCACTCTGGGATGCCTATAATGTGTATGTTTTTGCATTTCATGTTGTCATTCAATTTTCTGAGTTCCTCCTGAATTTTTTCTGTTTTTTTAAAATCTATCTGTTCTACTATCTGTGCGATTTCTGATGTTCTATCTTCAGTGTCAGTAATTCTTTCCTCTGCCTGTTCAAATCTGTTATGTGCTTCCAGTGTATTTTTAATTTCTTGCCTTGTGCCTTTCATCACCATCAGATCTGTTCTTTTTTTATGTATGTTTACAATTTCTTCTGTGTGTTTCTCCAATGCCTTCTTCTTTTTTTTAATTTTTACTTATTTCTCTCCACCCTCTCATTGTTTGCCCTTTCTGTGTCGGTTCATCTTTTTTGTTTCTTTAGGAGGCACTGGGAACCAAGCCCAGGACCTCAGATATGGAAAGGAGGTGCCTAATAACTTGAGCCACCTCTGTTCCCTGCTTTATTGTGTTTCTCATTGTATTTTTCTTCTTGTTGTGTCATCTTGTTACATCAGCTTGCCATGTCTGCCTATAATTCCAGCTCGCTGTCTTGCTCATCCTCTTTAGGAGACACTGGGAACCTCCACTCCCTGCTTTGTTGAGTCTCTCATTATGTTTTTCTTTTCGTGTCTCTTGTTGTGCCAGCTTGCCACATCTGCCTGTTGTGCCAGCTTGCTGTCTTCTTTAGGAGGCACAGGGAACTGAACAAGGGACCTCCCATGTGGCAGGCAGGAGCTCAATTGCTTGAGCCACATCTGCTTTCTTTCCAGTGTCTTCTTAATATCTGTTATCTCTTCCTTCACTTCTTTAAATTGATTCATGATATTTATTTGTATTTCCTTGATGAATTGTTCCACATTTTGCATCTCCTCCTCCTTTTTAGTTGGTTCATGAGACTTAACCATGACTTCCTTTTTCTTCATATGGCTTATAATTTTTTGCTGGTGTCTAGTCTTCTGTTTATCTTGATGGGCTCATTCAGTTGGTTAGCTTCTTTTCTTTTTAAATTTTTTTTAAAATTCATTTTTAAAAAACATTACATTAAAAAAATATGAGGTCCCCATTCACCCCCCACCGCCCCCACCCCACCACTCCCCCCACAGCAACACTCTCCCCCATCATCATGACACATCCATTGCATTTGGTGAACACGTCTCTGGGCATTGCTGCACCTCATGGTCAATGGTCCACATCATAGCCCACACTCTCCCACGTTCCATCCAGTGGGCTATGGGAGGATCTACAACGTCCAGTAATTGTCCCTGCAGCACCATCCAGGACAACTCCAAGTCCCGAAAATGCCCCCACATCTCATCTCTTCCTCCTATTCCCCGCCCCTAGCAGCCACCATGGCCACTTTTTCCACACCAATGCCACATTTTCTCGATTACTAACCACAATAGTTCCAGAATAGAATATCAGTAAGTCCACTCTAATCCTTACTGTAGTCCTCCATCCTGTGGACCTTGGATTGGTTGTGTCCATTCCACATCTTTGTCAAGAGGGGGCTTAGATTCCACGTGGATACTGGATGCAATCCTCCTGCTTTCAGTTGTAGGCACTCTTGGCTCCATGGTGTGGTGATTGACATTCTTCAACTCGATGTTAGCTGAGTGGGGTAATTCCAATAAACCAGAGTGTAGGAGCTGAAGTCTGTTGAGGTTCACGGCCTGGCTATCATATTGTCAGTCCAGAGATTCATATCCCCTAGATATATCTTAAACCCCAGCACCAACTACAATTCTGGTAAAGTAACAGGAAAGGCTTGTGAAAAGAGATCACATCTGAGTCCAGCTCCATCACACAGAAACACCAACTCTGAAGAAGGGCCAACTGACATGGCAGTGAACTCCATCTGCCATGACCATAAAACTTGTGGGTCTCTTTAGCCCTCAGAAGAACCAATACCTGGGGTTATATCTACTTTATCTGTCTCTGATACTCTGCTCAGGTGTGCATAAGGGAATTCCTTCTGATAAACTCCAGACTCTTTTTTAGAGACTCATAGCCATATAAACTCATTTGTCCTTTCCATTTCCCCCTTGATTTAGGTCAAAAAGCATTTTTAACTCCTGTTATTATATGTAGACAGGGATATTCTGCTGGTCCGAGTTGAACCTTTTATTCAAGGTCATTTTCTAGTTACATCATCAGCTAGTACTTGATAGTGATCCCTCGGTGCCAGGGAGGCTCATCCCCGGGTGTCATGTCCCACACTGGGGGGAAGGCATTGCATTTACATGCTGAGTTTGGCTTTGAGACTGGCCACATTTGAGTAACACGGAGGCTGTCAGGAGGGAACTCTTAGGCACAGTGCTGCTCTAGGCCTTGTTCTTATTTCAGGTGTATAGGCTCACAAGCATAGTCATTAGTATCAGGGGCTCACTGTTTGACCCTCATTCCTTCCTGGTCCTTGCCGTTGCACCCGGGGAACGGGTGCTCCCCTTGCCTTGCTGCTCCCCTAGGGACCATGACAGAGTCCCCCCGGCCAGGAACCCAGCACCCCCCCAGCTGTTGTTTTTAATTGTTTCCACTATGAATATATCCAAACATTTCCATGCACCCCAGACACATGCCCTGTATAACTCCCTGTCAACCATATGTCCCCTGTCAATAACATCCCATACCAGTATTCCTCCGCTGCCATTGTTGAACCACTCTGTGATCCAAAACTTCCTGAAAAGTGAAGCCCAATATAATGCCAGGTTCCCTTAATAGTAAAATGGAATATAGCAATGAATTTAAAGATTAGATATAGAATACATATTAATTTGGAAAAATTCTACATCCTATCTTTTTCTTTTCTTTTTTCCTAATTATTAAGCTTCTCTTCACAAGAGTTATAGATCACAGTAATTCATATATACAATATACAGTACTCCCACATAGCCAATATAAAACCTTTTCCCTTCCACAGCAATAATCTTTTAACATATTCAACCATATTTCCTGAAATTGATGTACAGATATTGACAATAGCTTTCAAACAAGGTAACATTTGTGTTTACATTGTGGTTTATACTTTAGGCTATACAATCTTCTAAATTTTTAGTTGTCCTATGTTTTACATTATGATTTACATTATTGGTCTATCGGCCCCTATATGTTTTTGACATAATATTACATGTTTTATATCCATCCTTGCATACTCTTGTGAAACACTTCTATTGCCCTCACAGTTACGTTGGTTCCATCTATTCAATATCTATTTCCCTCTCCCCTTGGGGCCCACAGTGACAGTCAATCTTCATTTCTTGAGGAGCCATGTTCAGAGATACTTGCAACAGTGTTGAGGGCTTGACATGCTCAACTGCCCTAATGCCGTGGGAGCCACCATTTCTCTTGAGAGATACAGTTGATGGCATTAGTCCTCCCCAGGATGTGGGTATACCTTCACTCTCATTATATGGGTCTCTACCCAATGATATAACCCACTCTGGCAAAATGAGCATTCACATATTCCCTAGGAGTCTGTCCTACATCAGATTATTCCCTTTAAGTATCTTAAACAAGTAACTTTCCTAATTATATTTTGAAAAGGTTTTCTCAGCATTATACTCTCAACCAACACCTGACAATCTCCTATATTCATATGTTGCCCCATCCTTCCCCCAATTTCTTGGGCAATATTACCCATCTGCCCATCCCTAGCCCCTCTCAAGCCTGCAAAGCTCCACCCAAAGGTAACCCTATGCCCCCATTTTATCCCTTTCTTGTACACATACTTACCTCCAGCTTATCATAGATTTCACCCATGTAGATGTCAGCTTACATCCTTCCTCTACCTCCCGATTTCCTGTAAGCCTATCACCCAGTCTCTAGCTCTCTGAGGCAGCTTGATTTACTTATTTCATATCATTGAGGTCATGTAGTATTTGTCCTCCAACGCCTGGGTTGCTTCACTCATCATAAGGTTCTCAAGATTCATCCATGTTATCACGTGTGTTTGTAGTGTATTTGTTCTTAAAGCTGAGTAGTATTCCATTGTATGTATATACCACATTTTATTTATCCATTCATCTGTTGATGGGCATTTGGGTTGATTCCAACTTTTGGCGATAGTGAACAATTCTGCTATGAACATTGGTGTGCATATATCAGTTCATGTCCTTGTTTTCAGTTCTACTGGGTATATACCCAGTAGTGGAATTGCTGGGTCATATGGCAAATCTATGGTTAGTTTTTTGAGAAACTGCCACACTGTCCTCCAGAATGGTTGGATCCTTCCACATTCCCACCAGCAGTGGATGAGTGTTCCCATTTCTCCACATCCTCTCCAACATTTGTATTCTTCTGTTTTTTCATAGCTGCCAATCTTATGGGAGTAAGATGGTATCTCATTGTAGTTTTGATTTGCATTTCCCTGATAGCTAAAGATTTGGAGCATTGTTTCATGTGCTTTTTAGCCATTTATATTTCTTTTTTGGAGAAGTGTCTATTTAAATCTTTTTCCCATTTTTTAATGGGTTGCTTATCTTTTTATTTTCAAGATATAGGAGTTCTTTATATGTGGAAGTTATAAGTCTCTTATCCGATATATGGTTGCCAAATATTTTCTCCCATTGTGTAGGCTCCCTTTTTACTTTCTTGACAAACTCCTTTGAGGTGCACAAGGCTTTAATTTTGAGGAAGTCCCATTTATCTATTTGTTCTTTTGCTGCTCGTGCTTTTGGTGTGATGTTCATGAAGCCATTTCCTATTACAAGGTCTTGTAGATGTTTCCTTACACTGCTTTCCAAAGTCTTTATGGTCTTGGCTCTTACATTTAGGTCTTTGATCCATCTTGAGTTGATCTTTGTATAAGGTGTGAGATGGTAATCCTCTTTCATTCTTCTACATATGGATATCCAGTTCTCCAGGCACCATTTGTTGAATAGGCCATTCTCTCCCAGCTGAGAGGGTTTGGGGGCTTTATCGAATATTATATGGCTATATATATGAGTTTCTATATCAGAACTTTCAATTCGATTTCATTGGTCTGTATGTCTCTCCTTATGCCAATACCATGCTGTTTTCACTACTGTAGCTTTGTAGTATGTTTTGAAGTCAGATAGTGTGATTCCTTCAATTTCGTTTTTCTTTTTCAAAATGTCTTTGGCTATTTGGGGCCTCTTTTTATTCCAAATAAATTTCATAGTTAGTTTTTCTAGTTCCTTAAAGAAGGCTGTGTTGATTTTTATTGGGATTGCATTGAATGTGTAGATCAGTTTTGGTAGGATAGACATCTTGATAATATTTAGTCTTCTTGGCCCAGTGGTTAGGGTGTTCGTCTACCACATGGAAGGTCCATGGTTCAAACCCCGGGCCTCCTTGACCTGTGTGCAGCTGGCCCATGCGCAGTGCTGATGCGTGCAAGGAATGCCGTGCCACGCAGGAGTGTCCCCGTGTAGGGGAGGCCCATGCACAAGGAGTGCGCCCTGTAAGCAGAGCTGCCCAGCATGAAAGAAAGTGCAGCCTGCCCAGGAATGGAGCCACACACATGGAGAGCTGACACAACAAGACGATGCAACGAGAAGAAACACAGATTCCCGTGCCGCTGATGACAACAGAAGCGGACAAAGAAGACGCAGCAAATAGACACAGAGAACAGACAACTGGGTGGAGGGGAAGGGGAGGGAAATAAATAAATAAATAAATCTTAAAAAAACAAAAAAAATTTAGTCTTCCTATCCATGAACAGGGAATATTCTTCCATTTATTTAGGTCTTCTTTGATTTCCTTGAACAGTCTTGTGTAGTTCTCTGTGTATAAGTTCTTTACCTCTTTAGTTAAATTTATTCCTAAATATTTGATTTTTTAATTTACAATTGTAAATGGTATTTGTTTCTTGATTTCCTCCTGATCTTGCTCATTGTTGGTGTACAGAAATGCTACAGATTTTTGCGCATTGATCTTATAACCTGCGACTTTACTAAACTCATTCATGAGTTCTAGAAGCTTTGTTGTAGACCTCTCAGGGTTTTCTATGTATAAGATCATGTCATCTGCAAATAGTGAAATTTTGACTTCTTCCTTTCCAATTTGAATGCCTTTTATATCTGGTTCTTGCCTCAGTGCTCGAGCAAGTACTTCTAAGACAATGTTAAATAGAAGGGGAGAGAGTGGGCAGCCTTGTCTTGTTCCTGAATTTAGAGGGAAGGATTTTAGGATTTCTCCATTGTAAATGATGTTGGCTGTGGGTTTTTCATATATACTCTTTATCATGTTCAAAAAATTTCCTTGTATTCCAATCTTTTGGAGTGTTTTTATCAAGAAAGTGTACTGTATTTTGTCAAATGCTTTTTCTGCATCTATAGATATAATCATGTGATTTTTTTCCTTCAATCTGTTTATATGGTGTATTACATTGATTGATTTTCATATGTTGAACCATCCTTGCCTACCTGGAATGAATCCCACTTGGTCGTGGTGTATAATTCGTTTAATGTGTTGTTGAATACGATTAGCAAGTATTTTGTTAAGTATTTTTTTATCTAGGTTTATTAGAGAAATTGGTCTGTAATTTTCCTTTCTTGTGGTGTCTTTGTTTGGCTTTGGTACTAGGGTAATGTTGGTATCATAGAATGAGTTAGACAATGTTCCTTCTGTTTCGATTTTTTGGAAGAGTTTCAGCAGGATTGGTTTTAGTTCTTTCCGGAATGTTTTGTAGAATTCACCTGTGAAGCTGTCTGGCCCTGGACTCTTCTTAGTTGGGAGGTTTTTAATGACTGATTCTATCTCTTTACTTGTGATTGATTTGTTGAGATCATCAATTTCTTCTTTCATCAATATAGGCTGCTTATGTGTTTCTAGGAATTTGTCCATTTCCTCTGAATTGTCATTTTTGTTGGAATATAGTTTTTCAAAGTATCTTATTTCTGTGGGATCAGTGGTGATATCTCCTTTCTCATTTCTTATTTTGTGTATTTGCATCTTCTCTCTTTTTTTCTTTGTTAGTCTCGCTAAGGGTTTGTCAATTTTATTGATCTTCTCAAAAAACCAGCTCTTGGTCTTGTTTATCTTTTTAAGTGCTTTCTTCTTTTCTATTTCATTTAGTTCTGCTCTTATCTTTGTTATTTCCTTCTTTCTTCTTCCTATGGGATTACTTTGTTGTTTTTTTTACTAATTCCTCAAATGTGCAGTTAGTTCTTCAATTTTTGCTCTTTTTTCTTTTTTGATGTATGAATTTATGGCTTTAAATTTCCCTCTCAGTACTGCTTTTGCTGCATCCCAAAAGTTTTGGTATGTTGTGTTATCATTATCATTTGTTTCAAGGTAGTTATTGATTTCTTTTGAGATTTCATCTTTGACCCACTGTTTTTCTAAGAGTGTCCTGTTTAATTTCTGCGGCGGCTTGCTCGGTTGGTAGAGGTGGGGTCTGGCTGCGGACGAGGGGTCGGTCCAGCTCTGGACGAGGGGTCAGTCCCGCTTGGGATGAGGGGTCGGTCCCACTTGGGACGAGGGGTCGGTCCGGCAGCAGACGAGGGATCGGTCTCACAAGGGGTTGCGCGGTTCGGCTGACGGGGTCGCCCGGCGAAGCCGGCGACGAAGGGGTCGCCCGGAGAAGCCGGCGACGAAGGGGTCGCCCGGAGAAGCAGGTGACGAACTGGGGACAAGGGAGGCCAGGCCCTTGTCGGGGGCTCCCAGGACTGGAGGGCGCACGGCAGAAGAACTACCGCGGAGACAAGGTAAACACGCAAGTCCACTTTACTGAGGGAGAGGCAACAGTTTTATAGGGGCTGGGGAAGGCTGATTGGTCGAAGCCACGCCCTGTTCTGATTGGTTGCCGGCAAAAGGTCAGTGGGCGGTACTGGACGGGGGAGGGGTGGTGGTTAGGGATTGGCTGTCGCTGTTGCTGGGGGAAGGGGTAGGGTTTAGGGATTGGTGGCTGCTGTTGCTGGGGTGGAGGGCAGACTGGATTTTTCCGCCCACGCCTGGCTGTTGCTGCTGTCGGGGGAGGGGAAAAGGGCAGACTGGATTTTTCCGCCCACGCCTGGCTGTTGCTGCTGTCGGGGGAGGGGAAAAGGGCAGACTGGATTTTTCCGCCCTGTGCCTGGCTGTTGCTGCTGTCGGGGGAGGGGAAAAGGGCAGACTGGATTTTTCCGCCCTGCGCCTGCGCGCAGGGAGAAAGAAGAAGGGTGCCGCCCCACAGGCATCGTGTGGCGCCATCCGGGAGGAGGGGTGGCCACGGAAGCATGGCTGCCGAGAAGGGGAGACCTGAGGGCACTCTGCGCCCATGCCGAGCTCCCTTCAGGGGTGGCGGTGAGTCCGACCAGCCACCCTATTATGGGGGCAGCGGCTTGGCCTGCCACGGCCGCTCCCCCGCCAGGCCAGCAAACCACACTTCAGCCTGAGCGGTGACCGCATTTCCCCCTTCTTTTCAAATAAGGGCCAGGATGGCAGCAGCAACAAGTAGCCGAGGCCCAAGAGGCAGCAAGCAATGAGGGAAGCGGGGCTGAAGAGGGAGGTGAGTATGCCGGGGATAAATGTACAATTTGGGGGGCGGTATCTTGCCGTTGCAAGCAAGGGTGGCCAATGTCCAATTCTCGTTGATCTCGGTGGCTATAAGGTCCATCTGCTGTTAAAAGTCCAGGATGACAGCGCGTTGCAGGTAGTTGATCTCTCCTTGGCAGCGAAGACATTGTAGGAGAGGATTACTTTTTCCTGCCAGAGGCTTACTGTCCAATTAAAAGGCTGATGGCTGGGGTTGGTGAGTGCAATGGGGAGTGTGAGGAAAAGAAGGGTGACGGTTTTGGACAAGAGGAGGCTTGGTGAAGTCATTATGGGAGGAAGATAAGGAGTAAAGCATAAAAGAGGATAATAAACAGAAAGGCGATGGAGAGTAGAATTCGTTGGCCGAGGTTCCAATCTTCTGGGGTGGTAGCGGCTAGACAGATGGCGGAAAATATTATCAAGAAAGCAAAGGTTATGAGGAAGAAATAAAGTATTAAAGGCTGTGGGGGAAGTGAGAAGATCATTTAGAGGATAGGGTTGAGAATGGTATGTTTAAGACAGAAGCTTTGTGGTTTGTAGGAGACTGCTTTATAAACGAAGGAGAATGAGGGCAGTAAATATAGTAACGATAGATAGGAAGATGACAGTGAGGAGGAGTCTTTGTTTAAGGTTCCAATCGTCCGGCGCAACAGTGGCTAGGCCGATAGCGAGGGGTGTTGCTAAATAGACAATGGCTGCAAAGACAAAATCATCTTCTGTTTCCTTAAGAATAACTTTTCTTTAAATACTTAGTAGCATGCAATATTAGAAACCGTTTCCTAAAAGCAAGTTGGCAGGGGAGCTTGGTTGCTGTTAATCTTTCCTGTTATAAAATTACCTTTTATTATTATTATCATCAATTTAGTTTTATATATATATATTTAAGAATGACCTTTTGGAATTAGCCATTTAATACCTTAATGTAAACTATTGAAGATAAATTTTATCTTTACAGAACACATTCCCTTACGTAAAGTTATCACAATACCTTTTACACTTGCCGCATGCAAATTAAGTTTCAAGAGTTTATGAAAAATTAGCCATCCTACTTTAGGACAAAATACGTCTTTTTGCAAAACTTATTACATTCCTGTTAGCATTTTTACAAACTTTTAACCTTTTTAATATTCATATAAGTTTTACATTCTTTATATTATCCTGTGAAGAAAAATAAGTTATTCATTTTAATCTAGGCAAGAACAACTTTTTATGAAGATGTACAGTTAATTTTGTTAATTAAGACTTACAATTTTTTAAATTGTAGATATCTTATTAACATTTAAACTTATGTATTAATATAATAAACTTAAATATTAATATAAGCGCTTATTTAATTTTTGGCCATTTGAATAGAGCTCTTTTAAAGATTTCTAGTAATTTATATTTACCATCCGGAGGTATCACAATATACGCTGACATTGAACGAACAGACAAACACAGAACAATTACAACACATTAACAGAAATATATAATTTATTTACAGTTGACTCATAATTCTTACTTTCTTGGTATAGCTGCTTTTAAATCCTTTTTTATATAGCATATCATAGATTATACCCTTCAAGATTTCTTCTGGACTTTATGTTGCCTGTAATAAGCCAGGAGGGAATCTTTTACCTTCCTGGTCCACAGCAAAAGTGACCCTATCTATAAGGCGAGTATAGGTGTCTGGGTCCCAAAGCTGACACGTGGTAAGCCACGGATTAAAGGGGAGAAGAAGGTCCCAATATACTTGGAGCTGTTTCAAAGAGATCTTACACCGGTGAGTGTCTAGGAGACCGACGAGGGCCCGAACTTGTGGGGCTTGCTTAGCAGATAGGATGTTACCCATTGCTAATGGCCTTTTGGAGCCGATAAGAAAAGGGGCCCTTACCTTGAGAGCACGGCGATGGGAGCCGAGGTGCGCGGTGAGACGAGGGGTTGGAGCCGGTGGGGCTCCGACGGTGGTCGCGGGCCAAGAGAAGGCCCCGACGAGGGGAGGGCGGGACGACGAGCAGTGGAGCAAGGCAAAGGGGAGCGAGCACGGAGGGTAGGAGGTAGAGGTGAAGGCAGGGGTGGAGGTGCTCAGGCACGCGCTCCTGAGAGTTTTATTGGTGCCTCTTAATCATAGCGGGTCGGTATAAGCCCCCGACATGGAAGGAGAAAGCCATCCAGCGATTCTCCCAGACCGCCGTGGATCATATGAGGTCACCAAGGTTCAGGAGCAGCAATGCAGAGCGAAAAGATAGGGGTGAGAAGAGAGGAGAGCGTAGGGCTATGGTAGGGTTACTTCAGACGTGCAAGCGCGTGCTCCCGAGAAATCCAAGGCTCCTCTTAATCATAGCGGGTCGGTATAAGCCCCCGACATGGAAGGAGAAAGCCATCCAGCGATTCTCCCAGACCGCCGTGGATCATATGAGGTAGCCAAGGCTCAGGTAGCAGCAATGTTGCACGAGAGAAGCCCCGCGGTGAGAAGGGGGGGGGGGGGCCACAAGGTAATGGAGTGAGGCTGTGGTAGAGTTGCCTTGCCCCACGTTGTGCTGTGGTGGGGTTGCTTTGCCCCACGTTGGGCGCCAACTGCGGCGGCTTGCTCGGTTGGTAGAGGTGGGGTCTGGCTGCGGACGAGGGGTCGGTCCAGCTCTGGACGAGGGGTCAGTCCCGCTTGGGACGAGGGGTCGGTCCCACTTGGGACGAGGGGTCGGTCCGGCAGCAGACGAGGGATTGGTCTCACAAGGGGTTGCGCGGTTCGGCTGACGGGGTTGCCCGGCGAAGCCGGCGACGAAGGGGTCGCCCGGAGAAGCCGGCGACGAAGGGGTCGCCCGGAGAAGCAGGTGACGAACTGGGGACAAGGGAGGCCAGGCCCTTGTCGGGGGCTCCCAGGACTGGAGGGCGCACGGCAGAAGAACTACCGCGGAGACAAGGTAAACACGCAAGTCCACTTTACTGAGGGAGAGGCAACAGTTTTATAGGGGCTGGGGAAGGCTGATTGGTCGAAGCCACGCCCTGTTCTGATTGGTTGCCGGCAAAAGGTCAGTGGGCGGTACTGGACGGGGGAGGGGTGGTGGTTAGGGATTGGCTGTCGCTGTTGCTGGGGGAAGGGGTAGGGTTTAGGGATTGGTGGCTGCTGTTGCTGGGGTGGAGGGCAGACTGGATTTTTCCGCCCACGCCTGGCTGTTGCTGCTGTCGGGGGAGGGGAAAAGGGCAGACTGGATTTTTCCGCCCACGCCTGGCTGTTGCTGCTGTCGGGGGAGGGGAAAAGGGCAGACTGGATTTTTCCGCCCTGTGCCTGGCTGTTGCTGCTGTCGGGGGAGGGGAAAAGGGCAGACTGGATTTTTCCGCCCTGCGCCTGCGCGCAGGGAGAAAGAAGAAGGGTGCCGCCCCACAGGCATCGTGTGGCGCCATCCGGGAGGAGGGGTGGCCACGGAAGCATGGCTGCCGAGAAGGGGAGACCTGAGGGCACTCTGCGCCCATGCCGAGCTCCCTTCAGGGGTGGCGGTGAGTCCGACCAGCCACCCTATTATGGGGGCAGCGGCTTGGCCTGCCACGGCCGCTCCCCCGCCAGGCCAGCAAACCACACTTCAGCCTGAGCGGTGACCGCAAATTTCCATGTCTTGGTGTGAAATCTGGGCCTCTGGCCCTTGCAGATTTCCAGCTTCACTCCACTGTGGTCAGAGATATTATTTTGTATGATTTCGATCTTTTTGAATTCATTAAGCCTTTCTTTGTGGCCTAGCATATGGTCTATCTTGGAGAATGATCCATGTGCACTTGAGAAAAATGTATATTCTGCTGTATTCGGGTATAATGATCTATATATGTCTATTAGATCCAGCTCCTCTAATATACTGTTCTAATATTTTGTTTCTTTAGTGATTCTCTTTTGAGATGTTCTGTCCAGAGTTGATAGTGGTGTATTAAAATCTCCCACTATAATTGTAGAGGCATCTATTCTTTCACTTAGTTTTTCCAGTGTTTGCCTCATGTATTTGGAGGCACCCTTGTTAGGAGCATAAATATTTATGCTTGTTCTTCTTGAGAGATTGTCCCTTTCACTAATATGTAGTATCCTTCTTTATCTCTCACAATTGTTTCGCATTTAAAGTCTATTTTGTCTGATATTAATATAGCTACTCCTGCCTTTTTTTGGTTATTGTTTGCTTGTATGATTGTTTTCCAACCATTCACTTTCAGCCTCCATGAATCTCTGGGTCTAAGATGTGTTTCCAGTAGACAGCATATAGATGGCTCATATTTCCTTATCCAATGTCCCAGACTGAATCTTTTGATAGGTGAGTTTTATCTGTTGACATTCAGTGTAACTACTTTCAAGGAATTATTTATGTTAGCCATATTTTTTTTTTTTTATATTTATTTTTTTTAAATTTTTTTATTTTTTATTGACTTTGTAATAATATTACATTAAAAATATATATGTGAGGTCCCATTCAACCCCACCCCCCCACCCCCCCTCTCCCCCCCCCCCCCCCAACAACACTCGTTCCCATCATCATGACATATCCATTGGATTTGGTAAGTACATCTTTGGGCACCTCTGCACCTCATATACATTGGTTCACATCATGGCCCATACTCTCCTCTATTCCATCAAGTAGGCCCTGTGAGGATTTACAATGTCTGGTGATTACCTCTGAAGCACCATCCAGGGCAGCTCCATGTCCCGAAGACGCCTCCACCTCTCATCTCTTCCTGCCTTTCCCCATACCCTTTGTCCATTATGTCCCCTTTTCCCAATCCAATGCCACCTCTTCTGTGTGGACACTGGATTGGTTGTGTCCATTGCACCTTTATGTCAAGAGGAGGCTCAGATTCCACCTGGATGCTGGATGCAATCCTCCCATTTTCAGTTGTAATCACTCTAGGCTCCATGGTGTGGTGGTTGTCCTTCTTCACCTCCATCTTAGCTGAGTGTGGTAAGTCCAATAAATCAGATTGTAGGTGCTGGAGTCTGTTGAGGCTCAGGATCTGGCTATCACATTGTCAGTCCAGAGATTCAAATCCCCTAAATATATCTTAAACCCCAACATTAACTGCACCTCCAGCACATTAGCATGGAAGTCTTATGAAGGGAGATCCCATCTGAGTCCAGATTCATCACACATAAACACCATTTCCAAAGAGGGGCCATCTGCCCTGGTAGTTAACCCCATCGGCCATGACCATAACTCCCATGGGTCTCTTTAGCCCTCAAAGGAACCAATATCTGGGGGTTGTATCTGCTTTATCTGTCTCTCTGACTCTGCTCAGTTGTGCATGAGGGCAAACCTTCTGCCAGCCTCCAGACTCTTTTTTAGAAACTCGTAGCCATATAAACTCATTTCTCCTTTCCATTTCCCCCTTACTTTAGGTCAAACAGCATTTTAAAGTCATGGTATTTTATGTAGACATGGATATTCTGCTGATCCGCATTGAACCTTCCGTATAAGGTCATTTTCCAGTTGCATCATCAGTTGGTAGTTGATAGTGGTCCCTCGTTGCCAGGGAGGCTCATCCCCGGGTGTCATGTCCCACGCTGGGGGGAAGTATGTTAGCCATATTTTGATTGGACTTGTGTTTGTCATATTTTGTTTGTTTGTTTTTTCCCTTCTCTTTTTGTCTTTTTTGTTGCTCTTATACTCTCCTCCAACTCTGCTTCTCCTGTTTTTTCCTTTCTTCTTGCAGAACTCCCTTTAGAATTTCTTGAAGGGGTGGTTCCTTGTTGGCATACTCTTTCAATTTCTGTTTATCTGTGAATATTTTGAACTCTCTGTCATTTTTGAATGCCAGTTTAGCTGGGTAGGGTATTCTTGGTTGGAAATTTTTTTTCTTTTAGTACCTTGACTATATCATACCACTGCCTTCTTGCCTCCATGGTTTCAGATGAGAAATCAGCACTTAATCTTATGGAGCTTCCCTTGTATGTGATGGTTTCCTTTTCTCTTGCTGCTTTTAGAATTTTCTCTTTGTCTTGAGCATTGGATAATTTGACAAGTATATGTCTTGGGGTGGGCCTGTTGGGGTTTATGATGTTTGGGGTGCGTTGTGCTTTTTGGATATGTACATCTGTCTCTCTCAGTAGATTTGGGAAATTTTCAGCCATTATTTCCTGCAACACTCCTTCTGACCCCTTTCCCTTCTCTTCTCCTTCTGGGATGCCTATAATACGTATGTTTGTGCATTTTGCATTGTTATTCAGGTCCCTAAGTCCCAGCTGGATTTTTTCTATCTTTTTATCAATCAATTCTACTGTCTGTTTGATTTCCAATGCACTGTCTTCCACATCACTAATTCTCTCCTCTGCCTCTTCTAATCTGCTGCTATTTGCTGCGAGTGCATTTTTGTTTTCTTGAACTGTGGTGTTCATTCCCATCATATCTGTTATCTTTTTGCATATGTCTGCAATTTCCTCTCCAAGTATTTTCTTCATATTGTTAAACTCTTCCTTTACTTCATTAAGTTTGTCTCTGATATATGTTCTAAGATCTTTAATTACTTGTCCGAAGTTCTCCTCCCCTTCCTGGTTTTTAGTTTGTTCATTGGATTCAGCCATGTTGTCCTGATTACTGGTTTGGTTTGTAGTTTGTTGTTGCTGTCTGGTCATCATTTTATCTTGACAGGTTTAATCAGTTCCTTAGCTTCTTTGTCTAATCTTGGGGATTAATTAGCTGTTGTTCTTGCATAAGTGTTATATCTTCTCTTTGCCACTTTGTTCTTATTCTAATTTCTTGTTGCTGGCTGAGTACACTTTGAAGGAAAATATTACGGCCAGGGAAAGGCAATTGTGTAAAAAAGGAAAATGTGTAAAGTAGTATTGGTAATAAATGTTAACAGAGCAACAATATGAGATCTGGGAGGATGGATATTAGATTCATCTAAGTTGTGTAGATTTATAGCAGTAAGTAGAGTACCTATAATGAGATAGTCTACTGAATATGGGAGGAATATAGTATGAATTAAAAAGCCAGTGTTTTCATGAGAGAGGGAAAGAGAAAAGAAAGACAATAGCATCAAGAGTGGATAAAAGGCAGAAAACAAAACAAAGGTATTAGAAATTAAAAGTTAGACAATTTGGGGAGCAAAGAAAGGGAGGTGGAATATAGGAGAGACAGTAGATGATGGAGGATATGAAGATGTGGGGGAAAGGGGATAGTGTAGGTGGCCAAAATCAAGTCACACAGAAACGAGGAAATGGAGGATGAGGAAACCCAGCAAATGTGAGGTGTTCCCTGCAGCACCTATTGTATAATTAAGATAAAATAAAATAAGAAGAAAAAGAGGGAAAAGAAAAAAAAGAGAAGAAGAAAAAAAGGGGGAGGGTGGGTAAAGAAAAGGGAGGGAAACAAGCAAGGAAAAGAAAAAAAGAAAGAGGAACAAAACCCTAAATAAATGATAAATGGGGGATACAATGGGAGAAAAGACTAGGAAATAATGCAACCAAGACAATGAAAAAAAAAAAAAAGAAAGAAAAAAGAGAAAAAGGAAAGAAAAGAAAAGAAAAAAAAAACACAAACGCCAAGGGCTAGGATAATCAAGGACCTCAGATGGCCCTCAGGGCATGGTGGATTCAGGGATGGGAAGTCTGTGATATTGCAGACTCAAGAGGTGTGAGTCTCTGGGGTGTGGGTCACTAGGGTTTAGGGGACACAGACCTGGCAACCTCGAATCCAGTTAACAGGGAGCCTGGGCGCACCACAGTGCAAGACAGCCTTCAGGGATCCTGCAGCTGGGTGCCAGCCCTATGGGGGGGAGTCACATCCACAAACTCTGACCTCTGTGTCAGAAACCCAAAATTCCCCCTCTCACAAGAGTCTCTTCTGTCGCTGTCTCACCAAGTCGACTTCAGGACACCTCCCACCCTGCAAGACCCTGAAACAGCCTACTCGGGGCGCCTCTATATTACAACCAATTTAAGGACTCCGCAGATCTGCAGCCAGCCCTAGGGGGCGGGGCTCTAGCCGGAAGTGCTGATCTCCGTGTCAGAAACTGAAAATTCCACGCCTTGCATAAAACTCCTCCGTCTCTGTTTCACCCATTGGCTTCCAGACACCTCCTGCCCTGTAAGCCCCCAAAACAGCCTGCTGGTGACGCCTCTATATTGCAACCAATTTAAGAACCACTGCAGATCAGATTGGCAGCCAGCCCTAGGGGGTGGGGCTCTAGCCAGAAGCACTGATCTCTGTGTCAAAAACCCAAAATTCCACATCTGGCAAAAAACTCCTCCATCTCTCTCTCACCAAATCAGTTTCCAAACACCTCCTGCCCTGCAAGCCCTCGAATAGCCCTCTCAGGGCTTATGAATTCCCCAGCACAGCAGAGCCTTCAGGAATGCTGCTGCTGTGCTGCCCACCCCAGGGGGAAGCATCCTCCGCTGCAGCCCCTATCTCCGTGAAAGAGAGCCTAAATTCTACCTTTTACACGAATCTTCTCTGTCACCATCCCACCAAATCGATGTCCAGAAACCTCCTGCCCTGCAAAATCCCGGAACAGCCTGGTCCTGAAAAATTTCCAATGCTGCCCAGCTGCTTCTTTGCAGGAGGGACTATAAGGTGCATTCACTCAGACACCATCTTGCCCCGCCTCCCTGGCTAGTTTCTTTTACTCTAGGGTTTTATTTCACTTTGTGTTTTGTTAAGGGTCCTCTTTGGCAATTGATTCCACTTATTCTATCTTCTTGTGGTTGTCTTTGTTGTCACCCCAAAATATTAAGACCATAAAAAAGGAAAGAAAGAAGAAGAGAAAAAGAATTTTTAAAAGGATGGAAAAGGAACCACAAAAGAGCAAAATATGATAAAAAATAAAAAGGAATAAGAATTTAAAAAGTGGAAGAAAAAAAAGAAACAGGAAAAAATAAAATAAAAGCCTGGAAAGATGAGAAGAAAAAATTGAAGACCAAATAAGAGAAGGTGGGATGAAAGAAAAGCAAAAGAAGAGGGAAAAATGAAAGAAATAAAGAAAATAAGAAGGAAAAAACCCCACAGCTTTTCTCTCAGGCTACTAGCAACATCTTAGGCTGCCAGTGCTCACCAATCAATCACCCTGTGGCCTGCCCTCTTCAAGTAAGGTACCCAGATGTAGAGTACAAAATAAAGAATAAAGAATTTTAAAAAATGTAAAAATCTCAGTCTAAAGTTCCCTGTCACAAGGCTGCAGTGACCCATCATGTACTCGACCCACTAATTTTTTAAAAAATTTGTGTAAAGTTGGTAGTAATGTCACCACTTTCATTTTTTTTTTAGTAATTTGAGGCCTCTCTCTTTTACTCTAGTCAATCTAACTAACGATTTATCAATTTTGTTGCTCTTTTGAAAAAAACAGCTTTTGGTTTCATTAATTTCCTTGTTTTATTTTTCTCTATTATGTTTATCTTTGCTTTAATCTTCATTATTTCCTTCTTCTAGATTTGGGTTTAATTTCCTCTTCCTTTTCAAGTATAGAGTTTGGTTATTAATTTTAACTATTTACTTTTTTTTTTTAATATAGGTGTTTATAACTTTCCCTCTAAGCACTGCTTTTAGGGCATCCCATAAGTTTGACATATCTTTTTGTTTTATTTTGTCTCAATGTATTTACTAAGTTTCTTTATAATTTCTTCTTTTATCCCTTAGTTGTTCAGGAGTGTCTTGTTTAATTTCTACTATTTGTGAGTTTTCCGGTTCTCTTAATTTCTGCTTTCATCCTATTGTAGTCAGAAAAGGTACTTCGTATGATTTCAGTCTTTTAAAATTTATTCAAACTTATCTCATGGCCTAATGTATGGTCAATTCTGGGGAATATTCTATGTGCTTTTGAGAAGAATGTGTATTCTGCTGTTGTCGGGTGGGGTCATTGGTGACTTGGTCATTGGTGATTTTGACATGGGCTGTTTCTGGGAAGTGGTGAATGTGAAAGCCTGACAAGTGAATTCAAGAAAGTATGGTATGAGAAGGAAAGGAAACAATGCGTATATTTGATCCTTTCTTGAAGTTTTGCTATAAAGGGGAATGAAGAGATGATGCAGAAGCTGGAGCAGAACTTGAGGTTGAGGGAAATTTTTTGTTTATTTGTTTGTTTTGGTTTTTTCCAAAATGAGAGATATTACTGCAAGTTTCTGTGATGACTGCAATGCTCTACTGCTCTATTTGGGAAGAAAGCTTGATGAGGCAGGAGTGTTGTCTTTGGGATAAGAGGGAATGGCATCCAGTGCAAAGTGGGAAGGGCTCACTTAAGGAGCAAGGATAATTTTTGAACTCTCACAAGAGGGAAGAATATGCTGGACTTGGTAAATTTGGTAAGGGGAGCTTGAGGAAGCTCTCTCCTGAGTATTATTTTTTTTCCTCAAAATAAGAAACAGGGTAATCAGCTAAAGTAGGGAAGAATGTGTTGGATGCTTGAGTAGAGAGAAGGAATAAAATAATGGTCTACATCTTTAGAGAATGAGAGATAAAGGGGTGACCAGAGAAATGTAGAAGGATTGCTGGGCAGCAATAAAGCACTCACTTGAGGTTAGTGGACATGAATTCAAAGTGAACCCAGTCAGCACTGGTTGTGCAGTTTTCTACAGCCACATTCATCTTCTGGAGTGAGATGCAGAAGAGGTGGAGAATTGGATTTATACATGTTGGAGTTTTGCCAGCCAAGTATAATGGAAGGAGAGAGGGGCAAAGAAGTTGTGAAAATTTGCAAGGGAAGGATTGTAATAATGGACCATAGAATCTAAGCTGGGTAAGAAGGTGAATGAAAACAGGAGGGGGATAAGCAGTATTGAAAAGTTAACGTCAATGGAATTAGATGTTCCAGAATGGTCAAACACTTGTTGAAATTGAGGTACAGAGAAAAATAGGCAGTGGTGAATGGAAAGCAGAATGTGTGAAACTGAGACAGGGGAGAGGCTACAATTATTGCTAATGACAAGATCTAAGGAATTACTATAGAGTTGGGTGGTTGAGGTGAGGTAGAAGACTTGGAAGTTAGCTGGTGAAAGGACTGAAAAGCCAGGGTACTGGCATAATCATTTATTTGAATATTGAAATCACCAAGAATTCTGGCAGCATTAATTGAGTGACTTTGGAGAAGTTATTTGACTTCTTGGTCCTTATTGCATAGGGTTGTTGTAAGGATTAAATGGGATAATGTGTCTCAAATACTTATCATAATAGGTGTTCATAGTAAATGCTTAATAAAACAACAGCAGCAAATTTGTGGCCTTATATAAACTCAAATTTGGGTCCCTAATAACATTTTCAAAAAGGACCCCTGTACCCCTAATTACATGTAAATTTTAAAGTTAAACAGCAGTGCGAATACTTACTGCTTCTGAGATTGTTTCTCCCCTACTTTTTTGTTATTTTTTCCAGAAGTTTGCAAACTCCTGGGAGAGGTAGAAAGAAAAATGGTAGTATCAGTATGATATTTTAAAAAATTAATTTGTTGTCTAATTAATTACTCATTCAATATCTTCTAATAACAACTATTTGCCTTCATTTCATTTAACAATTTTGTTTCTTTAATTTCTTCCTAACAGAACCCCAACTAAAGAAGATTGAAGAAATGTTATATCTAGAAGGCTTGTCTGAAATAGCTCTGAGTAGTTCCAGTGAACAAACTGCATACTTATTGGTGGAGAGAAGTACACTCTTGGGGAAACTGGAACTTATGGACTCCAAGTCAGAGTCAACACGATGTGTGAGCAATAACCTACAGGTATTCCAAAATTAACTACATCATTGAATAGGAAGCAGCCCAGTTTAAAAATGCATTCATTTGTGAAAACATCAGGAAGCTAGTTTTAATAGTTCTTAAGACTGCAGGCTCTGGATTAGGTAGACTTCTGTCACTTTGTAGTATGACATTTTTTATTTATTTTATTTTGTATTTATTTCTCTCCCCTTCCCCTCCCCCTCCCCCCAGTTGTCTGCTCTCTCTGTCCATTCGCTGTGTATTCTGTGACCGCTTCTATCCTTATCAGTGGCACTGGGAAATCTGTGTTTCTTTTTGTTGCATCATCTTGTGTCAGTCCTCCATGTGTGCAGCACCATTCCTGGGCAGGCTGCACCTTCTTTCGCGCTGGGCGGCTCTCCTTATGGGGTGCACTCCTTGAGGGTGGGGCTTCCCTACGTGGGGGACACCCCTGCGTGGCACAGCACTCCTTGCACGCATCAGCACTGCACATGGGCCAGCTCCACATGGGTCAAAGAGGCCTGGGGTTTGAACTGCAGACCTCCCATGTGGTAGGCAGAAGCCCTATCCATGGGGCCAAGTCTACTTCCCTAGTGTGACCTTCAGTAGGTTAGTTAACGCTCTTAATTTGACTTGAGCCTCAATTTCCTCATCTATAAAATCTGTGATTAATTCAATTATTACACAAGATGATCATGAAAATAAAATAACTTAATGTATATAAAGCTTTAGAACGTACTTGGCACTTACTGAAAACTTACCATTTGCCAGGCTTTGTGTTTGTGAATGAGAAAACAAGGTAAACTATCCATGATCTGGACTTGGAAGAAACTTCCAAGCTAATAGAGGAAAGAAATAAGCCAGTGGTTTTAGTTCATTGTGGAAAGTTAAGAGGAGGAGCTAAGTCAGACAGGATAGGTAGGGCGATCAAAAAGGGTTTCCAGAAAGAGATAATGTAAATAGTGTTTTGAAATCTAGGTGAAGAAACAGGGAAAGGCATTCATGGCAGAGGACACAAAATGTATGATACATGCTGGTTCATGTAAGCATATACTGGGAAATGAGGCTGGAGATATTTTCAGGAACCACATCATAGTAATACTGTCTATGCTAAGTTAAGGAATTTGGACTCAGCACCCAATATGGTTCCTGGACCATACTAGAGGTGTAAAAATATTTTGAATGAATGAATGGTTGACATTATTATAGAATGTTTGGAAGTCACTAAATGATTTTAAGAGAAGAGTAACATGATCTGATTCGTGTTTTAGAAAAATCACTTTAGCAGTCGTGGAGGGATGGATTGAATAGGGGCCAGATTTGAAACAAGGGACACAAAGGGGAAGTTTTGCAGTAATTTATCAAAGAATGAGAACCAAAACCAAAACCCAGAGGGTAATTGGAGAAGGGAAGATGTGCAAAAGAGTTATATAGGAGATGGAATCTATTAAACAAATTGTTTGTGCTAGGGTCGAAGTTTTGGATGACTCTAAAGCCATCTACCCAGTTACTGTTAGGGCATAGTGTTTCTACTGATAAACAGAAAAAATTAAAACAGATATTCCAAAGGTATTTTTGTTATTATGAAATGTAACCCATAAAATTTGTGGTGCCTACCTAGTAATATTTTGCCTGTGCTAATTATAATTAGTCTGAGCATAAAGTAATCAGGTGGGTCACTTTCTTTTGGTAGAAATTGATTCTAAAATTGATAAGAAAATGCAGAAGACATAGAATAGCCTGGAATAATCAAACAACTAGTTGGAGTTGGAGGATTCACACCGCCTCATCTCAAGACTTAATATAAAGCTACAATAATCAAGAAAGTGTAATATAGTCTTAAAGATGGATACATAGACATAGATCATTGGAACAGAATAGAGTCCAGAAATAGGCCTACATATATAAAGTCGATAGCTTTTTGACAAGGGTGCCAAAGCAAATCAATGCAAAAAGGATGCTGGTGCAATTGGATAGAAATATGCAACAAACAAACAAACAAAAACCTCCTCAGCTCCTCAACCCTTATCTTACACCATATACGAAAATTAACTCAGAAAATGTTATTGAATGTAAGAGATAAAACTTATAGAAGATCTATGTGACCTTACCTTGTGTTTGACAGCACAACTTTTATAAGACACAAAAAGTACAAAGTATAAAAGCCAAAAATTGGACTTCATAAAATCTCAAAACCTTTGCTCTTCAAAATACACTGTTACACAGACTGGGAGACCATATTTTCCATATATATCCAATGAAAGCTTTCTATCTAAAATATACAAATAACATGTACAACTCAATAATAATAAGACAGCAACCCAGTTAAAAAATGGGCTAATATTTAAACAGATTATTACCAAAGAAGATATATGGATAGAAAATAAGCACATGAAATGAAAAGTTGCTCAACTTCATTAGTCATTAAAGAAATGCAAACTAAAAACCATGGTGAGATACCATTACAAGTGCATGGGAATGGATAAAATTTAAAAGGCTAACAATACCAAGTGTTGGTGAAGCTGTGGAGCAACTGGAATTCTCATATCCTACTGTACCAACCCAGCTCCTGGAGGGGACAAGTCAGGGTGGCTGCAAGACCAAAGAACTCACTCGGCACTGAGTCAGACATAAGCTTTTAGGGACTTGGGGACAGGAGAGGATCTCCAGTGATGACAAGCTGGAAAATGAAAGTAGCATGCTGCGAAGAGGTGGGAAAATGAGGGGCAAAATAAAGGTTTCAGAAAAAGTCATTTTATAACTGTTTTTGCTAGGGTCACATGAAGCACATAAATGGTGTCTGGTGATGTTATTGTTGGAAAAAGTGTAAAGCCTGGAGAAAATTACAGTTTACTATACCATCTGTATGTTTTTTTTTTTCCTCCAGGGAGGCTATTTACTTTTTAACTCATGTCCAGTATCTTATTTTCACTATCCATGTCAGTACACGTACGTCTGCTTAGTCTTTTTAAATGTTTTTTTTTTATTTTTAGAGAAGTTTTAGATTTAAACAAAAATTACACATAAAGTACAGAGAGTTCCCATATAGCTTCTTCCCAGATACACATAGTTTCCCGTATTCTTAGCATCTTACCTTAGTGTAATACATTTGTTAGAACTGATGAACCAATATTGAAGCATTGCTATTCACCAAAGCCTATAGTTTACATTATGGCTTAAACTTTGTGATGTTCAGTTTTATAGATGTTGACAAATGAATAGTGTCATCTATCTGTCATTACAGTATCAATCAGAACAGTTTTACTGCCCTAAAAATGCCTTGTGTTCCACCTACTCATCCTTCCCCTTCCCCTCTGAGCCCCTGGCAACCACTATCTTTGTATCATGTTAAAAGTTATTCCATTAATACAAGATAATAACTACAATAACATTAAATTTGCTATGATCTGTGGTTGCGTTGCGCTCTCCCCTTATATTTGTTCATTCATCAATCTTGAGGGATTTGGGACGATGTTGGCTCTGACTACTTCAGGCTAAGAAGGGACTTAGATATTATGTGGCAGAGGGAAGACATTATTTTGCCTGCAGTTGTAGATACTCCTTGTTTTGGGCATGAGACGTGTCACTTTTTAATCAGCTAGTCTTTGCTATATATGAATATATGACACTTTATCCATTCTATATTTTTATTTGGACTATTTCCAGTTTGAATCTATTATGAACATATTATATCTTTTGTGCTGATATGACTATTCTTATGTATGTATCCTAATGCTTGCATTTGTAGAGAGTATATACCTTGGAGTAGATTTAGGGAATCACAGAATATGTAGATCTTCAGCTTTACCAGACAATATCAGAATATCCTAAGTAGTTCTACCATTTTATACTTGCATTAGTAATGTATGAGAATTCCCATTGCTCTTCATCAATACTTGATATTGTCGGACTTTTAATTTTTTGCTAAACTGTTGGGCGCATAGTGGTATCCCATGTTGGTTTTGATTAGCATTTCCCTGACTACTGATGAAGTTAGTATGGTTATTGGCCATTTGGATTTCCTCTTTTGTTAGTGCTTGTTCATTAACAAGCAAGGTCATCTATCTATCTATGTTTATAATTTTCCCCACAAAGCTTTTGAACATTTTTGTTAGATTTATTCCTAAGTACTTTGTATTTTTGGATGCTATTAGTAGAAAATGCTATCTTTGAATTTTTAAAATTTTCTAATTACCTATTGTTGGTATTTAAAAACACAATCATTTTTGTATACTTGTATACTGACCTTATATCTAGTAATCTTACTAAAATATCTCATCTGTTTTAATAATTTGAAGACTTAAAAATGTTTATATGCAAAACCCTATCATCTGAGAATAGTGATAGTTCTCTTTCTTCCTTTTGAATCCTTATTCTTTTAAACCTTTTTTTTTGCCTTACTGTGCTGGCTAAGATTTCCAGTATTATGCTGAATAACAGACATCCTTGTTTTGTTGATATCAGAGAGGAAACACTTAACAATTCACTAAGTATCAGATTTGTTGAAAGTTATTATTTTTTTTAAATATACCTTTAGTGGATTAAAAAATCCAATTTGGATTTTATTCCTAGTTCATTAAGAATTCTTTTATTAGGAATCTGTGTTGAATTTTTTGAAATGCTTTTTCTGTAGCCATTGAAATAATGAAATAGCTTGTCCCCTTTAATCTGTGGGTATGAGAATATATTGATTAATTTTTCTAAAGTTAATCTTACCTTGCATTCCTAGGATAAATGCAATTTGTTCATGACATATTATCCTTCCTAAATATTACCAGATTAGATGTAATAAAACATTGTTTAGAATTTTCATACATATATGTGAAATTTCCAGTGATTTTTCTTTCTTGTATAATCTTTGTCAGGCTTTAATATATCAAGGTTAGTTCAATCTAGTACCATTTAGTTTTTTTTTTTCATTATTACCCACCTAGAGAAATGTTTATATATTTTTTTTCTAATTGCCCCCCCATGAAATTTTAATACCGTAGATATACTATATATCTGTTTATGTACTGTATGCATACTTGTGCTTTGTATATTAAAAAGTAACCTTTTTTTTTTGTCCCTCAAGAACAATTTTCATCCCCCTGCCAGCAATATCACACTGTTGAGAATGCATGATTTAATCTCAATAATTGGTTTGGACTATGCTCCCTCTTTTTCTAGTATAAATTGGTTATTGTTTTTTGGATTTAAATGATTTTTTTATTCATGAAGACAGATTGATCTAAGTTTCATTTATCTCTTGATATTTGTTAAGGAGAAATTTGAACAAGTCCACCAGCTTCACAAAAAAGAGTATCAAGAAAGATCAAGAACTTGTGCAGTTATCTTAAAAACTCTAAGTGAGGTTAAAATATTTATATATGTATAGTGGCACAACCGTGGATCATGCGTCCCACCTGGGCTGCTGGGGATGGAGCCACCGGGTTCATAGGGGCCATGCTGCTGGGCCCTGGGCCTGCCCCGCTCAACCCAGAGATGGTGAACCTGGCACCGCGGTGTGGTGCCAGCTTCTGTAGAAGAGTTTCTTCAGGAGTAGGTCCTGAATACCAATGAATTAACTGTATCTTGACACACAAAATTACCTGAAAAGTCAAAGACACTGTTCCCTTCTAGTTCTATGCAAAATTTTTAGCAGTTGGCACCACATGCATGTAGGTTCTTTTCTAATGTATTTGAATATACTTATATACCTATGTAAGAGAACGATTTAACCAGAAATTCTGACTTATTGTCCTGGAGGACTCTGTTCTCATTACCATGCTAATAATAATCAACAATTTTTAAAAACATTTTTATTGTGAAATACAACGTCTGTAGAAAAGTGATAAATTTCAGAGTTCTGTTGAACAGATAGTTACAGAGAAAACACCTGTCAAGTGTACATTACCCACACCCTAGAAGCCTCCTTTGTAAAATCCCTTTCTGATCACAATCTCTTTTCTCTCCACAAAGGTATTCATCCCAAAATGACATGCAGTAGTTTAATTTTGTCTATTTTTTAACATTATGTAAAAGGAATCAACTTTTGGACTTGCCTTTTCTGTAAAGTATTATGTTTGTAAGAGTCACTTTTTAATCAGCTAGTCTTTGCTGTATTTGAATATATGACATTTTATCCATTCTGCATTGATTTGGGCTATTTTCTTGTGGCTGAGTAGTGTTCCACTGTGTGTACTTACCACGTTTTCTTGGGCCATTTTTTTGTTGATGGACACTTGGGTTGTTTCTATCTTTGGGCTATTGTGAATGCTATTGCTGAGGACATTGGTATACAAATATTTGTGACCCTGTTTTCACTTTCTTTGGGTATATATTTGGATGTGGGGTTGCTGGGTCAAATGGTAGTTCTGTGTTTGACTTTTTAATGAAAGCCATATCACTTTCCATGGTGACTTAGTCATTTTACATTCACACCAGCAATGCGCTAGAGTTCCTCATCCTCACCAGCACTTGTTATTTTCCATTTTAAAAATAGTAACCATGGGAGCAGATGTCTCAAGAGGTTGAGCACCCGCTTCCCACATGGGAGGTCCTGGGTATGGTCTCCAGTACCTCCTAAAAACAAAAAACCAAACAATAAGCATACAAACAAAAAAACCAGCCCAGGGGAGCCAATGTGGCTCAGTGGTTGAGTGCTGGCTTCCCGCATATGAGGTCTAGGGTTCAGTCCTGGCCCTGGTACCAAATAGTAGCCATCCTTGCGGGTGTGGAGTGGTATATCTTTGTGGTTTTGATTTGCACTTTCCTGTTGGTTGATGATGTTGAGTGTCTTTTCATTTGTATATCTTTTCTGGAGAAATGTCTGTTGAAGTCCTTTGCCTATTAAAAAATACATACATACATGTACACACACATATATATACATATATATAAAACCTTTTATTAAAATAATAGTTACTAATTACAGCCCAGCTTTTACTTTGAAAATATTTTGTTTTAATATATTGAAATGCATAGATTCATGCTGTAAAGTTATCAAATTGTGCATAACTGTCAGAGAAATTTGGGAAAAAGGAAAAATCATCCATTTAACATGATAGCTGATTTTATAATTGAATATATCAAAATTTAAACAAAGCAGTATATCCTTTGAGAGTTCACTTTGGGATAGTACATACTTCTGTCCCAATATGTTTGGAATGCCACTTTTGAGGAGTCCTTTAGAATCGCTAGCATATTATTTTCAATATCATCAATTCTCTTCATGAAATTTAAAGTTTTGATCTGGGGAAATGTTATTAAGAGCTAAATTTGGTAAATAAAGTGAATTATTAGGCACAACAACATTTATGTCCTGGAAGCTTAATCACTGGAAGTAATCCAAGGCAAGGAAAAATATTTATGGATAAAACTGAATATCACAGTATTATTTACAATGCAAAAATTGGAAACTCCTGGGAAGTGGATGTGGCTCAAGGAATTGGGCTCCCTCCATACAGGAGTTTCCAGGGTTCATAACCCAGGGACTCCTGGTGAAAGGCAAGCTGACCCATGTGGTGAGCTGGCCCATGCAGAGTGCTGCCCCGTGCAAGGAGTGCTGGCCCACGCGGAGAGCTGACACAGCAAGGAGATGCAACAAAAAGAAACACAGAGGAGGGACAGTAAGGGATGCAGCAGTCCAGGGAGCTGAGGTGGTGCAAGAGAGTAATCACCTCTCTCCTACTCCAGAATATCCCAGGTTTGGTTCCTGGAGCCTCCTAATGAGAATACAAGCAGACACAGAAGAACGCACAGTGAATGAACACAGAGAGAAGACAGTGGAGGGAGGGGGGAGAAATAAATAAATCTTTAAAAAAAAATTTGAAACTACCCAAATGTTTAAATTATTATGTAAATTATGTAACACCTGTCTGGAGCATTACATAGACTTTAACAATTATCATTACAAAATCTGAACACATATGAAGAAAAACATTCCTGATGTAATGTTAAACGAAAAATCCAGACAGAAACTTATATATAGAATGGGGTTGTGGCTATTTTTAAAAAAATGTATGTGTTTATAAAAAATACTGCAAGAAAATATACCAGTATGCCAAAAGTGGTTTTGTTATAGGTATTTTTGTTGTTTTCTTAGCTTTTAGAAAATTTGTATGTTTATATTTATACAAAGTTATAACTCTTTCAAGGATCAAGAACAAAATATAATTGAGACAGAATTTCCTACTTACTTTTTCTAAAATACCTTTGAAAATAATTGCAGAAGGGTTCCAAATATGGTTTGAGCCTTGTTTAGTAAATGCTTGCCTACCTTGAAATTAAATATTCTGAGAAAGCATCTTTATAAACTTCATTTCATGTACATATAAATGAGTATTTTCTCTCTTTTTTGCCATATGATATTCATTTTTATGCTTAAATTCCTATTTTTAAATAATAAAATATTCATAATCTTTTAGCTATATTGTTGGACCATGTTAAAATATATGTTTATAGGTCAAAAACAATCCTACATCACCAAAGAAATGCATATGAATGAAATATTCTATTTTACTACCTTTCTTTATTGGCTTTCCAACATTTACTGGAAATAACACAATGTTATAAGAGTAACTAATTTTTTGTTTGATTACTAACAGTTGTTTTATTTCAGTCCCTTAATGAACACCTGGAAAAAGATAAGACATCACAGAACTACTTAGAGAGAGATATGGAGCAAGCAGCAAAGTCATTAGGGATAGCCCATGAAGAGATTCGAAGACTTACTGATGAATTAAAAGTGAAGGAGAAAGAGCAGAGTAAATTAGGTAAGCCGTGGTTACAAATATTACATCCTCATGGTATAATGATTTTTTTAAAAAAAGATTTATTTATTATTTTTCCTTTATTTTATTTATTCTCCCCTGCCTTGTTTGTGCTTGCTCTCTGCTCTGAGCTCTCCGTGGTGCATGGGCCATCAGTTCTCTGCGGAGGCGTGGTCCAGCTTGTCTTCACCATTAGGCCCTGGGAATCCAACCCCCGGTCTCCCATATGGTAGGCCATAACCCAATCGCTTGAGCCTCATCTGTTTTCTAGTGTAATGATCTTTTAATGTTTTTATTTAGATTTTTGCTCCATCTAGAATTTTAAAGTTAAAAAAAAATTTAAGTATCTTATTTCTTTATTTACAACTTGTGATGATAAATTAGACTGATTTTTTTTTCAGATGCAGTTTATAGGTTGCTTTAGAATCATAGCTAAGAAGTATAGACTATACAAAACAGTTATGCCGAACTGATTGTGGAGTCAAAAATAAAGAACATCAGACAGTTTAGATTTTGTTAATGCATGTTAAACAGCAGATACAAGGAACTTTTTTGAGTGATGTCTATATTCTATATTCTGATTGGGTCAGTGGATACACAAATTTATATTTGCTAAATTTCATCAAACTCTATACTTTAAAGGGTGAATTGTACTGTACATTATACCTCAGTAAACCTAACTTAAAAATTTTTTTTGCCACGTGATTTTGCAAGAAGCCTGTCATTTATAACACAGAAGGAGAAGGGAAAAACAAGATACCCATTATTCTTAATTACATCTAGAGTACAACAGAACACTATCACATGGTACCCTATTCCATCAAAAGTTGCTTGGTCTCTGTGATCCTAAACTATTAACTGAAAGAAATCTCCATGGTTAGTATACTGGGGACTGTCAGGAAGCAATTGAATTAGCAAGTCCTTTTTGAATGTCATGTCTAGTATCAATGTGTACCCTAAGTATAACCTCCTAAGTCAGCAATTTATAGCCAGAATTTATTTGTAGGTATATGTGTTACCTGACAGTTTTTTTCTCAAGTATTAATTTACTTCTTTCAACAAAATTACTTTTTTTTTTTAATTAAGGGCTTTTTAAAGATTATTCCCTAGCACTCTATATCTATATCTAAATGTAAAATTGAAAATGAAAAATTTGGGGCAATAAAAAGGTTTTTTAAGAATAATAAAGAATTCATTTCAAATATTTAGAGAATTCTGCAATAAGTAAATTACAAAAAAAAAAGAATTTTACAAGATTTAAGAGACTTACTCAAATGTGGCCAGTCTCGAAGCCAAACTCAGCATGTAAATGCAATGCCTTCCCCCCAGCGTGGGACATGACACCCGGGGATGAGCCTCCCTGGCAACGAGGGACCACTATCAACTACCAACTGATGATGCAACTGGAAAAGGACCTTATACGGAAGGTTCAATGCGGATCAGCAGAATATCCATGTCTACATAAAATACCATGACTTTAAAATGCTGTTTGACCTAAAGTAAGGGGGAAATGGAAAGGAGAAATGAGTTTATATGGCTACGAGTTTCTAAAAAAGAGTCTGGAGGCTGGCAGAAGGTTTGCCCTCATGCACAACTGAGCAGAGTCAGAGAGACAGATAAAGCAGATACAACCCCCAGATATTGGTTCCTTTGAGGGCTAAAGAGACCCATGGGAGTTATGGTCATGGCCGATGGGGTTAACTACCAGGGCAGATGGCCCCTCTTTGGAAATGGTGTTTATGTGTGATGAATCTGGACTCAGATGGGATCTCCCTTCATAAGACTTTCATGCTAATGTGCTGGAGGTGCAGTTAATGTTGGGGTTTAAGATATATTTAGGGGATTTGAATCTCTGGACTGACAATGTGATAGCCAGATCCTGAGCCTCAACAGACTCCAGCACCTACAATCTGATTTATTGGACTTACCACACTCAGCTAAGATGGAGGTGAAGAAGGACAACCACCACACCATGGAGCCTAGAGTGATTACAACTGAAAATGGGAGGATTGCATCCAGCATCTAGGTGGAATCTGAGCCTCCTCTTGACATAAAGGTGCAATGGACACAACCAATCCAGTGTCCACATAGAAGAGGTGGCATTGGATTGGGAAAAGTGGACATAATGGACAAAGGGTATGGGGAAAGGCAGGAAGAGATGAGAGGTGGAGGCGTCTTCGGGACATGGAGCTGCCCTGGATGGTGCTTCAGAGGTAATCACCGGACATTGTAAATCCTCACAGGGCCTACATGATGGAATAGAGAGTATGGGCCATGATGTGAACCAATGTATATGAGGTGCAGAGGTGCCCAAAGATGTACTTACCAAATCCAATGGATGTGTCATGATGATGGGAACGAGTGTTGTTGGGGGGGGGGAGAGGGGGGGTGGGGGGGTGGGGTTGAATGGGACCTCACATATATATTTTTAATGTAATATTATTACAAAGTCAATAAAAAATAAAAAAATTAAAAAAAAAATAAATAAAAAAAAAAAAAAAAAAAAAAAGATTTAAGAGACTTTTTAGCCGATTATAATATGTGGGTCTTCTGGATCCTGATTCAAGCAAGTATTTATCATTTATGGGACAACTGGAAACTTGAACACTTGTTGGATACTTACATTAAAGAATTATTGTTAAATGTACTTAATCATATGCTAATGGTATTAATGTTAAAAAGAGTCCTTATTTCCTAGAAATATATATTGAAATATTTACAGATGAATGGTAAATAGAATTTGCTTCAAAATAACACAAACTCCTATTCAAAAATTAATTAAAAATGGATCACAAAACTACAAGTAAGAGCTAACACTATAAAATTCCTAAGACTAAATCTTTGTGATCTTGGGTTAGGCAATAATATCTTAGATATGGCACCAAATGCACAAGCAATAAAAGAAAAAATAATAAACTGATGTTAGTCAAAATTTAAAACTTTATTTCAATAAAATATTTTTTAACAAATCAATTTTATTGATACATATTAATAAAACATACAATTCATCCAAAGTATACAATCGATCGTATTTGGTATAATCACATAATTGTGCATTCATCACCTCAATCATCATTAGAGCATTTTTATTATTTCAATAATAATAATAAACAAACTGAAAAGAAAATTCTTCACCCTTGATCTCTCTATGCTTCCCTTGCTGTACACAGCTGCTATTTCTGGCTATTCTTGCACAATTATTTATTTATTAAGCAGTTTTATTGAAATATATTCATATACCATACTATCTATCCAAAGTGTATAATCAATGGCTTTTAGTATAATATAATCACAGTCTTGTACATTCATCACCACAAAAAAATTTTTAGAACAATTTCATTACTCCAAAGAGAAAAACTCCACACACTCTAGCAGTCCTTCCCCAGTCCTACATAACCACTAATATAGCTTCATCTTTATAAATTGATTTCTATTTACATTTTATATGAATTGAATCATACAATATGCACTACATTGTGTCTGATTTCTTTGACCTAGCATAATTTTTTTGTCTGATGTTAACATCTTATAAAATTAACATTTGCTCAATTTCAAAGAAAAACAGTCTTTATGTATGCTATTTTTCCCATCCATAATTCACATGTGGTTTTACAATGCTATACAGTTTATAGTTCTATGTTACATTTTTTATCTTTCTTTTTAGCAATATACGTGCTGCTATGAACATCAGTGTGCAGATGTCTCTTTGTGTCTCTGTTCTCAGTTCTGGGTATATACCTAATAGTGGTATGATTGGGCCATGTGGCAAGTCTATATTCAACTTCCTTAGGAACTGCCTAACAGTCCTCCACAGTGGCTGTTCCATTCTGCATTCCCACCAACAGTGAATAAATGTTCCTATCTCTCCACATCCTCTCTAGCACTTGTAGTTTTCTGACTTTTTAATAGTGGCCACTGTAATAGGTGTGAGATGATATGTCGTTGTAGTTTTGATTTGCATTTCCCTAATAGCTAGTGATGTTGAACATTTTTTCATCTTTTTTTTTTGCCATTTGTATTTCTTCTTTGGACAATTGTCTATCAAATCTTTTGCCTATTTTTCAATTGGGTCATTTCTCTTTTTATTGTTGAGTTGTAGCATCTCCCCATATATCATGGATATAAACTGTTATCAGATATGTGATTTCCAAATATTTTCTTCCATTGAGTTGGCTCCCTTTTTACCCTTTTGACAAAGTCCTTTGAACTGCAAAAGTGAGAAGGTTCCATTTAACCATTTTTTTGTTTCGTTGCTCATGCTTTGGGTGTAAGATCCAAGAGACTACCACCTACCACAAGGTCTTTCGGATGTTTGCCTACATTTTCTTCTGAAAGTTCTTTGGGTCTGGCTTTTACATTTAGGTCGTTTATCCATTTTGAATTTATTTTTGTATAGGAAGTGAAATAGGGTCCTCTTTCATTCTTTTGATTCTCCTAACACCATTTGTTTAAGAGTCTGTTTTGTCCGGTTAACATGGCTTTGATTGGTTTGTCAAAAATCAAGTGGCCTATGGGAGGTCTGCAGTTCAAACCCTGGGCCTCCTTGACCCGTGTGGAGCTGGCCCATGCATAGTACTGATGCACGCAAGGAGTGCTGTGCCATGCAGGGGTGTCTCCCACATAGTGGAGCCCCATGCGCAAGGAGTGCACCCTATAAGGAGAGCTGCCCAGCGAGAAAGAAAGTGCAGCCTGCCCAGGAATGGCACTGCACACACGAGAGATAACGCAGCAAGATGACGCAACAAAAAGAAACCCAGATTTCCGTGCCGCTGACAACAACAGAAGTGGACAAAGAAGACGCAGCAAATAGAGAACAGACAACCGGGGGGGGGGGGGGGGAGGGAAGGGGAGGGAAGTAAATAAATAAATAAATCTTTTAAAAAAATCAAGTGGCCATAGAGATGTGGGTTTACTTGTGTATTTTCATTTCTCTTCCAATGATCAATGTGTCTATCTTTATGCCAATACCATGCTGGTTTGTTTTTTTTAAGATTTATTTTTTTATTTCTTTCCTTGTTGTTTGCACTTGCTGTCTGCTCTCTTTGTGCTGTGTCTGCTCATTATCTTTTTTTTTTTAGGAGGCACTGGGAACTGAACCTAGGACCTCCCATGTGGGAGGAAGGAGCCCTATCACTCCTCACGTGGCAAGCATTCCCTGCTTGTTGTCTTTCATTGTTTCTTCCTGTGTCTCCTTGTTGCATCATCTTGTTGAGTCATCTTGTTGTGTCAACTTACCACCCCAGCCCATTGCACCTGCTTGCTGTCTTGCTTGTCTTCTATAGGTGGCATCAGGAACTGAACCCAGGACCTCTTGAGTAGTATACAGGTGACCAACTACTTGAGCCACATCTACTTCCTTATCATGCGGTTTTGGCCACTGTAGCTTTGTAATGTTTCAGAATCAGACAGTGAAATTCCTCCCACATTGCTCTTCTTTTTTAGAATGCTTTGGGCTACTTGGGTGCATTTTCCCTTCCAAATGAATTAGTAAGTGCCTTTTCTATTTCTGTAAAGTAAGCTGTTGGAATTTTTATTGATATTCTTTGAATCTATGAATCATTTTTGGCAGGATTGACATCGTGATGATATTTAGTCTTCCAATCCATGAACATGGAACGTCTTTCCATTTTTAGATCTTTTTTAATTTCTTTTAGCATTCCTTAGTAGTTTTCTGTATATGGGTCTTCTACTTCTTTGGGTAAATTGGTTCCTAGGTATTTGAATCTTTTTGCTCTTATTATAAATGGCATTTTCCCCCTATTTTCCTCCTCAGACTGTTCAATACTAGTGTACAGAAATGTTATTGCTTTTTGCATGTTGATCTTGTGTCCTGTAACTTTGCCAAACTTGTTTATTAGCTCAAGTAGCTTTGTTGTAGACATTTCAGAATTTTCTAAATATAGGATCATGTCATCTACAAATAGTAAGAGTTTTACATCTTCTTTTCCTATTTGGATGCCTTTTATTTATTTTTCTTTTCTAATTTCTCTAGCTAGAACTTCTCATACAATGTTGAATAACAATGGTGAGTAGGCATCCTTGTCTTGTTCCTGATTTACAGGGAAAGCCTTCAACCTTTCCCCATTCAGTACAGTGTTAGCTGTGAGCTTTTCATATATGCCTTCTTTATCATTTTGAGGAATTTTCCTTCTATTCCTATCTTTTGAAGGGTTTTTTTCAAGAAAGGATGCTGGGTTTTGTCAATTGCCTTTTTACATTGATTGAAATAATCGTGGTTTTTTTTCCTTCAATTTGTTAATGTGGTGTATTACATTAATTTTCTTTTGTTGAACCACTGGTGCATAACAGGAGTAAACCCTATTTGGTCACAACATATAAGTCTTTGCTAGGCTGTTCAATTCTACTTGCAGGTATTGTGTTTAGAATTTTTGCATCTATGTTCATTAGAGAGATTGGTCTCTAGTTTTCCTGTAGCATCTTTATCTGGTTTTGGTATTAGGGTAGTGTTGGCTTCATAAAATGTATTGGGTAATTTTCCCCCTCTTCAGTTTTTTGGAAGAGTTTAAACAGGACTGGTGTTAATTCTTCTTGAAATGCTTTATAGAATTCACCTGCGAAGTCGTCTAGTCCTGGACTTTTCTTCATTGGGAGATGAAGACTGATTCAATCTCTTTAAATGTGATTGGTTTGTTAAGTTCTTGTGGAGATTTGAAACTGTATATACCTTCAGAAATGCATGTTTTTAAGCTAATCCATTCCTGTGTATGTAAACCTATTATAAGTAGAATTTTTTTATTAGGTTACTTCAGTTAAGACGTGGCCCAGGGCATGTATTTTTCCTTTCTTTTTTTTATTAGAGAAGTTGTGAGTTTGCAGCGCAATCATGCCTAACATACAAGATTCCCTTATATCACCCCACCACCAACACCTTTCAATGTTGTGGAACATTTTTCCAGGGTGGGTCTTAATCCTCTTACTGGAGTCCTTTATAAATGGGATAAAAATAGAGAGGGGGGGAGAGAGAGGGGGGGAGAGGGGGGGAGGGGGGAGAGGAGGGGAGAGAGAGAGCGGGGGAGAGGGGGGAGGGGGGAGAGGAGGGGAGAGAGAGGGGGAGAGAGAGGGGAGGGGGGGAGAGAGGGGGAGAGAGCGTGGGGGGAGAGAGAGAGAGAGAGCGCCATGGAAGCAAGAAAGCAATAAAACCCAGAAGAAAAGGGAGAGACCAGCAGATGCCATCTTGTGCTTTGCCGTGTGACAGAGAGTCCAGGATTGCCAGCAGCCAGTCTTCAGTGAAAAAGTATTGCCTGGTAATGCTTTGATTTGGACATTTTTCTCAGCCTCAAAACTGTAAGCTTGTAAGCTAATAAATTCCCACTGTTAAAAGCCACTCCAAGGGAGTAGGTGTAGCTCAGTGGTTGAGCACCTGCTTCCCATGTATGAGGTCCCAGTTTCAATCCCCAGTGCCTCCTAAAAAAAAAAAAAGCCAGCCCATTTTATGGTCTTCTTTCAGTAGCCTAGCAAACTAAAACAGGTTTGGTACTGGGACTAAGATGGGGCTTTGTAAGGGTTAAACTAAACATGGACCCCGTTAGCCATTTCAGTCCAAGTCGGAATTGGAAATAGTTATCCAGAAAGGATTTGTGGAAAATTCTATTGTCAGATGGTTTGGACCCCTGTGTACTACATGTGAAACTGACAAGTTTTTTGTGAGATTTGTATGAATACAACCACTGCCAGCCTGGACTATAAAGGATAGAAAAGGAATAAATTGAAGGAAAAATGACTTCAAAGGCAGAACCACAGAAGGTGAGGTATAGACTAAAGGCATCTTCTTGGACTAAGAGAGCAGACTCACCCTTGTATGTGGAAAGGGTAAATATTCTCCAGGGCCTGGAGAGAACAGGTCTTCCACCCCACCGTTTAGTGTTAACGCCCCAGTGTTCTCAGATGCCTAGGAGAATGTGAAAAGTCTGGCTGCCACCCCAGTGCTTGATGAAAGTGAAGCCAAGAGCCTGGACATCAGCCCAATGCTTGACGATATTGGAACCTTCACCCCAGTGTTTGGGGACAAGCATGGTGCAAGCCTTTGGAAAGGGTGGGGGTGTCTCCCCATCAATCCTGGAGTTCAAACCATCATTCCATAGATGACACTCACACCTTGAAATCTAATTCAATATTCCCTGCAGGCTTTTGGAATTGTTTGGGATCTGTGACCCCTGTTTTCCTTCCAATTTCTCCCTATGGGAATGGGAATGTTTATCCCATGACTGTCTTTACATTGTATATTAGAAGAAGATAATTTGTTCTCTAGGTTTCATGGGTCCACAGATGGAGGAGAATTGTGCCCCAGGACCATACCCATAACCAATTTTGGTGAGACTTTGTACTTAGCATTGTTACTGAAATGACTTAAGGCTTTTGGGATATTGTGATGGAATGTATTTTACATATGGAAAGAACATGTTTTCTGGAGGGTCCTGAGAGGTAGTGTGGTAGTTTGAGACTATATGTACACCACAAAATCATGTTCTTAAAGCTAACCCATTCTTGTATATGTAAACCTATTGTAAGCAGGACCTTTTGATTAGGTGCTATGATCAGCTCACAATAGGTCAACTCAAAGGGAAGGCAATGCAGAACTTTATGAAATAAAGGACAGAGAGAGACAAGAGAGAAGACATAAAGATGGGACCACGGGACTCACAGCTTCTGGACTGAGAGCCTCCACCCTAGTTTCCACCTTGTATTCATTGGAAACTACCAAGCAGTTGTTTGCTATTAGAACTGCAACATCATTTACAATAATAGGGAACAACTGCAACATCTACAATAAAACAGGTGTAACATTTACAATAAGGAACAGGTAAGCCAGTTTCCCACATTTCCCCTTTTGTTTTTTGCAAAGTCTACGCAAATGACGTTTCACTGATTAACAAAGCTTCCTGCATGATATTTTCACTTTCAGTTTTGAACAATACTCATTAGATTTTTTTCTCAATACATTCAACAAGGTGTATTTATATATCACAGTTCATCAAATCACTTAAGTACACAATATGTTTCATTATTAAAGTTCTGATTAGTATTCAAGCTTCAAGCATTTTGTATATAATCCATAACTGCAACAACAAACAATAAGACTTACAATTAGCAGACATTTAATAAATAATTTCACTTCTCATGGTCTTAATATTTCCAACCAACAAGGCTATATGTCAGTACTCAATCAAAAACGACCTTATTTTTCCCAGTTTGTATAGTGCTCTTAGCATCTTCACTGGACCTGGGGCCACATCCAATTCACAGGCTAAGTCAATATCCACCTTCTCCCTTTTTTTATTTGTTAAAGCAACCTGCTGGAGGTCCTCCTACTCCCATGAAGGACCTTTCCTAATTAACATATCTCAGTGAGGGATAAACTATTTTTAGTATTCCAACAATATTACAAATTCTTTTAACATGAGAAAGCATTGTACTTTTATCAATTACAGCAAAGGTATAGTTTTGTTTTATCCAACCAAACAACATTTAATAATTTGATAGAGTAGCAGGGGCCTTACAACTTGTCCCAATTTTTTGCCTATTCCAGGCCCTTAAAATACCATTGTCTCTGATGTTTCTTAATAGGGTCACTGCCACAGGTTTTTTCCATGCAGCCAGATTCATTGCAATCAGGCCAGGGCAGAAAGCCTTGAAGAACTGCAAAAGTCCATTGTTGACCGTTTCACACAGTTTTTGCACTTTTAGTAGTTATTCAGGCTTGTTTTACTTTTTCAAAACACATCTCACTGAGTGCTACCACAATATTTTTACAACTTGCTATATGCATACTACTGTCCCACATATCTCCATATTAACCATTTTATTTTAGGACAAAATACACCTTATAACATCTCAGTTAACATTCCCACAAACTTTTTACCTTTTTCAATATTCGCTTAACTTTTACATCTTTCATTTTATCCTTCCTTTCTCTTTTTCCTCTTTTTTTTTTCCTTCCTTTCTCTTTCTTTCACTTTTTTCCTTCCTTTTTCTCTTTTTTCCTTTTTCTCTTTCTAACTCTTTACCTTCCTTTTTGTCTTTCTTTTCTTCCTTCTTTCTTCTCTTCCTTTTCTCTTTTTTCCTTCCTTTGTTTTTCTCTTCCTTTTTCTCTTTTTTCCTTCCTTTTTCTCTTTCTCTTCCTTTTTCTCTATCTTTTTTTCCTTCCTTTTTCTCTTTCTCTTCCTTTTTTCTTTCCTTTTTTCTCTCTCTTCCTTTTTTCTTCCTTTTTCTCTTTCTATCTTTTTCCTTCCTTTTTCTATCTTTTTTTCACACTGAAACAATTACAACATATACACTGACATTGAACAAACACGAAAGCAGTTAGAAATCTATTAATCCAGAATTTCTTCATTGCTTCCTTTTATAATTTACATTTCTTTTCCAGTTTTCCTCCTCTCAATTTCTTTCTTAATCCCTTTCTGTCTCCAAGCCATTCTTGCTTTATGATGCCATGCTTGAACAAGTTCTGTAGTTTAGATACTTTGATATAAAGCCATTCTAGTCTTTAGAATGATATCCAGCCATGCAGTTTCCAGCATCTGTCTCTTCATCTGCATGTCCGGAGGTTCTGAGTTCCACAGGAACTTTTATCGTCTCTTGGTGTTCATTGTATGGCTTTATCCGACGAGCTGGTACCCACAGAGGACATTCTCCATCTCCTGGGGAAATACAAGCAAACCCTTGAGGACTTAGAAGACTTTCCAAACCACTCAGGGCTCTGCGCCATTACAACCACTTTAATTTCGCTCAAGGCAATCCTTCCCTTTGGGTCCCTGTTCTGCACCAGTTGCTGCGAGCCTTCTTCCCTTCATGTCCCATGAAGGCAACGCAGAACTTTATGAAATAAAGGACAGAGACACGAGAGAGGAGATAAAAGATGGGACCACGGGACTCAGCTTCTGGAACTGAGAACCTCGACCCTAGTTTCCACCTTGTATTCATTGGAATCTACCAAGCAGCTGTTTGCTATTAGAACTGCAGCATCATCTACAATAATAGGGAACAACTGTAACATCTAATAACTGCAACATCTACAATAGAATAGGTGTAACATTTACAATAAGGAACAGGTAAGCCACAACAATTAGGCTATTTCAGTTAAGGTGTGGATCAATGCGGGTCTTATTCCTCTTACTAGAAACCTTTATAAATGTGATAAATACAGAGAGAGAGCGTGAGAGAAAGACACAGAAGCAAGAAACTGAAAGCAATGGAACCTGAATGTGACAGAGGAGCTCAGGATCACCAGTCTTAGGCGAGAAAACATTGCCTGATGATGCCTTGGTTTGGACATTTTTCTCAGCCTTTAAACTGTAAGCTTGTAAACTAATAAATTCCCACTGTTAAAAGCCAACCTATTTTATGGTATCTGTTTGGCAGCCAGCAAACTAAAACAGTTGTTTTATTCACAGTAGCCAAACAATAGAAATAATCTAAATGTCTGTCTATTGGTGAATGAATAAATAAAATGTGGTATCAAAATGTGGTATATCTATATTGTATGGAAAAGCATGAACAAAGCAGGCCTGAGATTCCTATGCTTAGAAAACCTTGCTTACTAGGTTAGCCCTTGATTTATATGTGGGAACATGGATTTCAGGAGGGTTCACACCATTCCCTAATTGATAAAAGTGAGTCATTGTGTCTGAACTGTTTATGTCAACAGTGTGTTTTATGCCGAACACCTGCTTTCCTTCTGAGGGTCTAGAATTTTGGTAGGTGCTAGACAGAAGGTGCCTATGTGACCAGAATTCATTAAAAACCTGGGGCACTGAGACTCTAATGAGCTTCCCTGGTAGACAATATTTCACACACATTTTCACAGTTTGTTACTGGAAGACTAGCTTGTGCTGTGTGACTCCACTGGAAGAGGACCTTTAGAAGCTTGTGCCTGATTTTCTCCAGACTTTTCCCATACACCTTTTCCCTTTGTTCATTTTGCTTTGTGTCCTTTTGCTGTAATAAATCTTAACTGTGAGGATGATTATATGCTGAGTTCTTGAGTCCTCCTAGTGAGTCACCAAACTTGGAGGTGTTATTGGGAACTTTAACACACATATGATGGAATAGTATTCACTAATAAAAAGGGACAAAGAACTGATATCTACTACAACATGGATTAACCTCAAAAACATTATACTAAGTGAAAGAAGTCACAAGTAATAGTACACATATTGTATAATTCCATTTGTATAAAATACAGAAAAAACAAATCTGTAGAGACAGAAAGTAAGTTATTGGTACCCGTACTGAGGATGGAAATAGGAATTGACTATAAATTGTTATGCTGTTTCTTTATTGGGAAATAGAAATGTTGTAAAATTAGATTGTGGTGATGGTTGTACAACTGTAAATATACTAAAAATCATTCAACTGCCCACTTAAGTGAGTGAATTTTATGATTTGTAAATTGTATCTCAGTAAAACTGTTTAAATAATCATAAGACCTGGGGGAATAGGTCTATTAGTCAGAATTCTGTTATGTTGTCCCCCCCAGAGCCCCACCATCTGGTGTACACACCCCTGTTCCCAGTTATTCAATCAAATACTAATCTAGATATTGCTGTGAAAAGATGGAGATGTAGTCAAGGTCCCATACTCTAAAAAAGGGAGATTATCCTGAGTGAGCCTGGTTTAATCAGGCAAGACTTTAAAAGGGACTGGGATTTTCCTGGCAAAAGAAATCTGAAGCATGAGAAGGATTCAACATGAGGGAGATTCCCCATTGCTGCCTTTGAAGATGGAGGCAACCACATGACAAAGAATGTGGGAACCCTCTAAGAGCTGAGGGAAACCCCCTGTGTACTACCAGCCAACAAGGAAGCCATAACAACTGAATTCAGCCAGCAACTCGAATGAGACTGGAAGTGTATTTTCACCCAGAGCCTTGGGAGAAGACTACAACCTGGTCAACACCTTGATTTCAGCCTTGTTAGAATGATTAGAGAACCGAGCCACCCTAGGCTCAGACTTCTGGTGTACAGAATTGTGAGCTAATAAATGGTTGTTTTAAGTTGCTAAGTTTGCGCTAATGTGTTATACAATAGAAATCTAATATAATAAGTAAGAGTATTGATGAAATAGATTGGCTATAATTTTATAACTGTTCAAAGCTGGGTGTTTATACAATAGAAATCTAATATAATAAGTAAGAGTATTGATGAAATAGATTGGCTATAATTTTATAATTGTTCAAAGCTGGGTAAAGGTTATGGGTGTTTTCATTACTCTGTTCTATTTACTTTTGTATATGTTTGAAATTTTCCACAATAAAAGAGTTTTTAAAAATTTGTCTAGGGTAACCACTAAAGAAATGGACTTAGAAAGTGAAACTGTGAGAACAGGAGAGAGGTCTAGAAAAATTACAACCAATACACTTGTAAGCAATACTACTAATTTAAGAGGACCAGTGGAAAGCTGCAGTTTAAAAATATCTGAACAAATATAGCAGGAGAAGCTAACCCGGCAATGCCTCTTAATGCATTTGGTGGTCTCTGACATTTAAATTTGGTCTATAACATACTTGGTTGTGTGTGTGTTATTTTTAAATGGTTAAATTTTTGATGAAAAGCAAACAGGGCAGAATCCCTGAAATACCTCCTCAGAACTTTGAAGTTCCATAGAAAACAGCTCAGAAGCCCCTGGCTTATAATAATTTCAGAACTCTTTTTGTGTGGCAGATAAAGCCTTTATGATTTGGCTTTTTCCTATCTGTCCAGACCTATACCCCATACTTCCCCTGATCCTTTGTACTGTAGACCCCAGCAGTATTAGATTATGTGTAGTTTCCAGAACAATCATGTTCTCTTCTTCCTCCTCAGCTTTGTTCATGCTTTTCCCTCTTTCTGGAACATACTTTCCATCTATCACCCTATTCCCTCTCCTTATATAGAGGAACACATTGGAAAACCATTGTTTTAGTGAAACAGACACTATTCTCACATTGCTAGCACAGTGTAGTCTAACAGTTCAAATCCCACTGTACCATTTAGGAGTTGTGTTTCATGGAGCAAATTGCCTGATTTTTCTGGGCCTTACTTCATTTATAAAATGGCTATATTAGTATCTACTTTTCAGATTTGTTATATGATTACCATATCTTACACTAGTAACTGCTGCTGCCAGTTGCAATGGTAGTAATAATATTGCTGCAGTCGGGAGCATAGTTTTGGATGAATCTGGTAGAAAATACTGGAATTTATTTTAAAGAGCTGAGTGTTAAGGGAGTAATAACAAGACACACACAATTGTAAAGAAGTACACTCTCAGTGATTAGTAAGATCTCTTGTAAGATTCATGATATTCTTATTTCTGGAAGTTTCTTCATCCTGGCCAGATAGGAATCCAACCAGCCAAATTAATGGTAATGAGGTGACCACAGGAGGCAAAGTAATAGGACCTGGGTTAAAGAACCCTAATCCAACAGACTCCAATGCCCCATGTTCTATATATCATTCTGCCATCCTCATATGATTCTTGACTGGTACTAAATACTAATTCATGAAATTGTTCCTTGTTTTGATATTCCTAGCAGCTACTAGAAAAATTATAAATTTATTAATTATAAGAATTAATTGTATTTCTGGGTGTGGTTTCTAAGCTGGTAGTTCCATGCTTAAAAACTGTTCCCCATTGTTTACAAGATTCCAAATTCTTCAGCATGGAATCTGGTGGTAAACAGTTAGGGAAAGACAATTCCAGGTGCAGATGGTCAGTGATGGGGCCAAACAGGGGATGTAGTAAGAAGGGGGTCTGGAAAAGCTTCCTGGAGGAGGTGACATTTATGCAAAAATTCTAAGGAAAGTAGCTGCTAGCTGAAAGAGAGTATTCGAGAGAGAGAGAGAGAGAGAGAGACATTTGAATTTGGTTATTTAATGAATAATTTGATTTTTTAACAAATATTTGGTTTATTTTTCTTTAGATTCTGCGCTTGAGATGGCTCAACTAGAAATTGAGAAATTGAGAGAAACTTTGATAAAACTAAAAGAAAATGGTGAGTTCTTACTGATATAATAATTTCTTAATACATTAAATACTTTATTGCAACAAAATATACTAATACATTTTAAATATTATTAAATAATTACAATAATACTATAACTACTATTATTGCTATTACTACCACTACTATTACTACTACTACAAATATTCCTTACTAAGTAACAGGTACTTGGCCAGACGCTTTATATCCTTTATCTTAAAACCTCATAATAATTCCAAGTAGTAAGTATTATTATTTCCCTTTTATAGATAAGGAAACTGAATCATAGCAAGGTTGAGTGAATTATCCAGTAGATATGTTAAATATCAGAACTGGTATTCAAACCCATATACATATCTGAGTCTAAAACTTGTGCTCAATACAAATAATAGTTATTTTAATGGAATCATTGGTACCCAGAGACCTTAAAATGGATTTTAAAATTATGTATGTATATATATATATATATATTCACTCATTGGGAAACCCATAGACTTGGAATCAGTGATGAATTTGTTCACTATGCAAAAATGCTACTGGCCATCAATAATATTAACAATGAAATTTGAGAGTTGTAAGGGGCACAACCACACAAATAATTACAAATATACTTACTAGCTTTAAATAATTCTAAAACTAGGTGTACCCCCCTTTTCAAAGCCATTAATATAATATAAATTGAATAAATTAGTAGTGATTTGTTTACATTAATAGGATAATGGAAGGATTCTTTTTAAGTAGAAAATTATTTGATTTTTAAAATTTTATTCAGAATTCTTTTTTTCCTTTTTTAACTTTTAATACTTATTGCTTATTATTTCTCTCCCTACTAGAATGGAAGCCCCAGAAGGGCACTGATTTTGTTTTTCCTACCTTGTTCACTGATGTATCCCAAGCACTTAGAACAGTGCCTGACATACAGTAAATGCTAAATAAATTTTTGTTCACTGAGAAAATGAATTGTCTATAGGCAAAGGAATGGGAAATCAGACCCTCTTATATCCTTTGGTGGGAATCCAAATAAATAGAACCTGCCAAGGGTCATTTGGCAAAACTGGAAATATACATATTCTTTGACCCTGCAATTCTATCTCTAAGAATTTCTCCTTCAGAAATACTCATGGCTGTGCCCAAAGAGAAGTGTACCAGGATGCTCTCTGCAGCATCTTGCCACAAACTGGATATAGCCTAAGTTCCCATCAGTTGGAAGGTACTACCAACACTGAGGTGCATTCTTACGAAAATACACTGAGTAGCAGTAACATTTCCCCACACTGAGCTACACAAACTGCCAAGAGAGAATGTGTGTGTATGTGTTCAGAATTCTTAAGGAACAGTTCTCTGTAAGACTTCCCAGTTTCTCAGGTCAAATTAGGAGATTTGGTGACCTATAAAACAATGCTATTCTAAGTGTAGTCTGCGGACTACCAATCTGCAACATGCTAAAGTGCTTGTGCCAGTGCCTTGCTTCCTTTATCAAGAGTGTCTGACTGTCAAAAATAAGAAAAAGTCATTTGACATAAACAGTTTGCTGAGTGACATTGTTGGTTCATTCTAGCAAAAACTCCTTATCTTATTGAGGTCTAGTAACAAACAATGCACAGTCAGCCTGCTTTGACTCTCACTGTTCCAAAATGCCTCTTGGGTATAAATCAGATAGAAGCAAAACAACAAACTAGGAGTTCTGCATGCATAGAATTTCACTATTGCCAGTTGGAATTCTGTAAAGATAGCAATAAGAAAAGATGTCTTGTTCTCCCTAGATTCTTTACAAGAGCGTTTTGCTTCAGTAAATGCTTGGTGTTATCTACCCAGCCTTGTTTTGGATTATTCTCTTCTTTGCTTAAAGAAGAGAATGGGGAAGTGGAGGTGGTTCAAGTGATAGGGCTTCCACCTACCATATGGGAGGACCTGGGTTCGATCCCTGGGGCCTCCTGGTAAAAAAGAAAAAAGAGAAAATGTACCTGCACGGCAAGCCAGTGCCTGCATGGCTTGCCAAGTGCCTGTGCAAGTGCCTGCTCAGTGAGCTAGTGCCCACACAGCGAACCAAGTGCCCATGCAGTGAGTCAGTGCCTGTGCAAGTTGAGTCACACAGCAAGATGATTATGTAATGAAAGAGAGACAAAAGGGAGAGTCAAGGTGAAGCACAGCAGGAACTAGGAACTGAGGTAGCACAGGTGACAGGGAACCTCTGTCCACATCAGAGGTCCCAAGAATCAAATCCCAGTGAATCCTAGAGGAGAAAAAACGAGAAGAGAAGACAAATAGAGAAATAGATACAGAGGATCACACAGCAAATGGACATACACAGCAAAACAGCAGGGCAGAGGGAGGGGGAGAAGAAAAATAAATAAATACATTTTTAAAAAAAGAGAGAAAGAGAATGTGTTCCTAAGTACATCCTGTGCTAGCATGAGGTGCCCTTCCTCCTTTCCAACGTTTATTCCTCCGTTCATTCTAGATTCCCTGTCCCCTCTGTCTTCTTGGATATTTCATTCCATTAACTATCCTTTCTTCATCCTGATCTTCAGTCTGTCTCTTCATTTGTTCCTTCCCTTTATGCTTAGGTTTTCATCTTATTAAAATGTGATATGTATTTTTATTCTTTGGGCCTCTGGACCTCTCTAACCACTACTCTTCCCAGTCTTCTTCTAAGAGTAGTCTATGTTTACTGATTCTATGTCCTCATTTCTCCAAATTCCATAACCTATTGCAATTTGGCTTATTGTTCCACTGCTATTGCCAAGTATAGCAGAGCTGTTGATGCTCTACCCTATGTTTCCTCAATCCACCTCTGAATTCACCTGCAGCTGCAGAGAACAATTGTACCCTGTGACAGCTTCCTGTTCAAGCACCTGGATCTCTTTTCTTCACCATCGAATGACTCACTCCTGGGTCATGGAAGCTTGCTGAGAGGTACACAGGTAGCCTGGAAGTGCTGGATATGTAATGTGCCCAAGAGATGAGATGGTGTTATGCTCTATATGGTTCCTTAAAGGGTCTCCAGTGGGATTGAGCCCCACTGGAGACTGAGTTGTTTATTGAGGTAACCTGCTCATATACTCACTTTTTACTTGGGTTCTGGTCTTGTTTTTTTCTTCTTCTTTCTCTACTAGTGCTTCTTGAGATCACCTCCCAAATAAATTATTTACATCCTAATCCTTTCAAGGTCTGCTTTTGGGGATAATAACCTAAATTAAAATACCAAAATTACAAGTATCTTAAGTGGTTACTTTTCTGTCTTCATCCTACTTGACCTTACAGTTGAATATTTCCTTCTTTCTAAAAAAATAAGACTCCTTTTGTTTCCATGACTCCACTATCCAGTACTCACACTTCTCTGGCCCTTTCTTCTTTGTATCTTTTTCTGGCTTCTCTTCCTTCCCCTTAAATAGTTTTCTCCAAGATCTACGTTTGGTCTTCTTCTTTTCTCATTCTCTATATGTTATCTTTTACCACTTACAAAATGAGGACTTCTCTGACCTCTCGTCAGAGTTCCAGACCTTGCACAATTGCAATCGTAGTAGTAGGAGTAATAGCAGTCATAGTGGAAGTAGTAGTAATAGTAACAATTAACAATACTTAAGTAATAACTGAATCCTAGACCAGCACTGTCCAATATGGAGGTAGCTACTAGATTCATGTGGTTATTGAGCACTTCAATGTGACTAATATATCTGAAGAACTGAGATTTTAATGCTATTTAATTTTAATTAATTTGAATTTGAACAGCCACATGTAGCTAGTCACCTCTATATTAGACCCGACAGTTCTAAACAAGTGCTTTATATGCCTTAACTCATTTAAACCTCATAAAATAATTCTTTTTATAGCATTCTGGTTAAGACCATGGGCTCTGGAGTAAGACTGTCTAATTTCTAATTCTAACTTCATTGCAGATTAAGGTTTAGAAAGATTAGTGTGGAGATATTACCACTTGATAGGTGTATTTTAAATATATATGAGTTAATGTATGTAAAAAGCCTAGTGTAGAACCTGATTGTGGTAAGCACTTAATAAATTACAGGGATCATTTATTAAATTTTAAAAGCCTACTATACATCTTTGCATGTCATCACATAAATCCTTCGATTCAACAAATTTCAAATTGAATTTTATTCAAAAAACCCTGTCCACATATACATACAATGTCCTGTCATGGATAATGATTCCAAATTGTTATTTGTCACAAAGTTCTATTAATTTTGCCTCCCAATTAATTTTCAAGTCTTCTGAATTTGCTTTTCTATCTCTGCTGGTATTGCCTTAGTTCAAGACTCATCACCTGTCTCCTGGACTTCTGTAATAGTCTCCTAATTTATTGCTGTCTCCAAATTTACCTCCTTCTGCCTGATCTCCACTTTATAGCCAAAGTGATCAATCTAAAAGACGAATCAGATTTTCCCATTTCTCAAAATCTTCTAATCCTTCTTCTTTATCATTGCCTTCAAGAAAGGGCTGAAACTTTTGTTGTGGCCAATGGTAATCCCCAGGTCTGTCCCTGAACACCTTTCCAACCTTAACTCTCATTGTCTCCATATAGTTTCTACACTTCAATCATACCAAACTATTTCCAGGCTGTTTCATATTTCTGTGCCTTTGCATATTTTACCCCTCTGCCTAAAATGCCACCTCCTTACCTTATCTGGAATATTTCTATTCAAGAAATTTTGAAAGTGAATGAAGCCTTCTTGGTCTTACATAAGGAGAATCCATAATTCCTTTCATTGTGTCCTCCAATATTCCTAGTGTACTTTTAATAATATATCATTGCTATTCAGTTCTTTATTTACATTTGTATCTAGATTATGAGTTTCTTGAGGGCAAGAATCATACCTTATTTTAAAAAAATTTTTAACTTTATTTTGTACATTTAATATTTGAAAATATGAACAATAATTTAAAAATAAGAAAATACAGTTAAATGAAAACATACATTACTCAATTAAATGTACTGGATACATATAATTTTTAAAAAATCATACAATATGTTACATGATATATTTGGTTCATAGTAATGCAATTATATGGTATTTGTCCTTTTGTGTCTGGCTTGCTTTGCTCAAAATATTATCCTCCAGGTTCATCCATGTTGTCATATGCTTTACAACATCATTTCTTCTTACAGATGCATAATATTCCATCATGTGAACACACCACAGTTTATTTATCCATTCATTGGTTGATGGACATCTGGGTTGTTTCCAACTTTTGGTGATTGTGAATAATGCTGCTATGGACATAGGTGTAGTGTACAGATATCTATTCGTGTCACTGCTCTCAGTTTTTCTGGGTATATACCAGTAGTGGTATTGCAGGGTTACGTGGTGAGTCTATATTCAACTTATTTAGAAACTGCCAAAGTTTTCCACAGTGGCTGTACCATTCTGTATTCCCACCAAAAGTGAGTAAGTGTTCTTCTCTCTCCATATCCTCTCCAACACTTGTAGTTCTCTGTCTTTTTAATAGTGGCCATTGTGATAGGTGTGAAATGATATCTCATTGTAGTTTTGATTTGCATTTCCCTAATCTTTAGTGATGTTGAATAATTTTTTCATGTGTTTTTTTTTTTTTTTTTTTTTTGCCATTTGTATTTCTTCTTTGGACAAATGTTTGTTCAAGTCTTTTGCCCATTTTTTAATTGGGTCACTTGTCTTTTTATTGTTGAGTTGTAACATCTCTTTATATATCCTGGATATTAAACTCTTATTGGATGTGTGACTTCCAAAGATATTCTCTCATTGAGTAAGCTGCCTTTTCACCCTTTTGACAAAGTCTAGTGAGATGCAAAAGTGTTTAATTTTGAGGATGTCCCACTTATCTATTTTTTTTCTTTCATTGCGTGTGCTTTGTGTGTAAGGTGCAAGAAACCACCCGGTACTACAAGGTCTTGAAAATGTTTCCCTACATTTTCTTCTATTAGTTTTGTGGTCCTGGCTTTTATATTTAGGTCTTTGATCCATTTTGAGCTGATTCTTGTATAGGGAGTGAGTGACATAGGGATCCTCTTTCATTCTTTTGGTTATAGATATCCAGTTCTCCCAGCACCGTTTGTTGAAGAGACTGTTTTGTCCCATTAACATGGAGTTGGTAGGTTTGTCAATAACCAGTTGATCATACAGGTGAGAGTTTATTTCTGCATTCTCAATTCTATTCCACCAGTCAACGTGTCTATCTTTATGCCAGTACCATGCTGTTTTGACCACTGTAGCTTTGTAATTTGTTTCAGAGTCAGGCAGTGAAATTCCTCCCATGTTGCTCTTCTCTTTTAAAATGCTTTTGGCTGTTTGGGTGCACTTTCCCTTCCAAATGAATTTGGTAATTACCTTTTCTAATTCTTACAGTAGGCTGTTGGACTATTGAATGGTATTGCATTGAATCTATAAGTCAGTTTGGGTAGAATTGTTATCCTCACAATATTTAGTCTTCCAATCCATGAACATGGAATGTCTTTCCATTTGTTTAGGTCTTCATTGATTTCTTTTAGCATTGGTTTGTAGTTTTCTACATATAGATTCTGTTCTTCTTTGGCTAGTTTGGTTTGTTAGGTGTTTGAGTCTTTTTTTTTTTTTTTTTCGCTATTGTAAATGGAATTTTCCCCCTGATTTCCTCTTCAGATTGTTCAGTACCAGTGTACAAAACATTACTGATTTTTGTGTGTTGATATTGTATTCTGCCACTTTGCTGAACTCATTTCTTAGCTCAAGTAGCTTTCTTGTGGATACTTCAGAATTTTCAAAATACAGGATCATGTCATCCACAAATAGTGAGAGTTTTACTTCCTCTTTTCCTGTTTGGATGCCATTAATTTTTTTTCTTGTCTAATTGCCCTAGCTATAACTTCTAGTACAATATTGAATAACAATGGTGACAATGGGCATCCTTGTCCTGTTATTAAAGGGAAAGCTTTCAATCTTTCCCCTTGAATACGACGTTGGCAGTGGGTTTTTCATATATTTGAAAAAATTAAAATATTGAGGAATTTTCCTTTTATTCCTATCTTTTGAAGTGTTTTTTTTTTAATCTAAAAAGGATGCTGAATTTTGTCAAAAGCCTTTTCTGTGTCACTTTAAATGATCATGTGTTTTTTTCCTTCAGTTTGTTAATGTGGTATATTACATTGATTGATTTTCTTAGGTTGAACCAGCCTTGCATACCAGGAATAAATCCTACTTGGTTGTAATGTATAAGTCTTTCAATATGCTATTGGATTCTATTTGCAAGTATTTTGCTGAGATTTTTACATCTATGTTCATTAGAGAGATTAGTCTGTAACTTTCTTTTCTCGTAATATCTTTATCTGGCTTTGATATTAGTGTGATGTTGGCTTCATAAAATGTGTTGGGTAATTTTCCTTCGTCTTCAATTTTTTGGAAGAGTTTAAACAGGATTGGTGTTAACTCTTTTCAAAATGTTGGTAGAATACACCTGTGAAGCCATCTTTTCTTGGACTTTTCTTTGCTGGGAGACTTTTGATGACAGATTCAATCTCCACATGTGATTGGTTTGTTAAGTTCTTCTATTTTAGCACGAGTGTAGGTTGTTTGTGCATTTCTAGGAATTTGTACATTTCATCTAGATTGTCTAGTGTGTTGGCATACAGTTTCTCATAATATCCTCTTATGATCCTTTTTATTTCTGTAGGATCAGTCATCACTTTTCCCCTTTTATTTCTGATTTTATTTATTTACATCGTCTCTCATTTTTCTTTGTTAGTCTAGCTAGGGGTTTGTCAATTTTATTGATCTTCTCAAAGAACCAACTTTTGCTTTTGTTTATTTTCCTATTGTTTTTTGTTGCTATTGTTGTTCTCAATTTCATTAATTTCTGTTCTAATCTTTCTTGTTTCTTCCCTTCTGCTTGCTTTGGGTGTGGTTTGCTGTTCTTTTTCTAGTTACTCTAGTTCTATAGTTAAATCTTTGTGTTTAGCTCTTTCTTCTTTTTAAATATAGGCATTTAGGGTTATAAATTTCTCTCTCAGGACTGCCTTCACTATATCCCATAAGTTTTGATAAGTTGTGTTCTCATTTTCATTCATCTCAGTATATTTACTAATTTCACTTACAGTTTCTTCTTTGACCCACTGATTATTTAAGTGTATTGTTCAGCACTCACATATTCATGAATTTACCTTTTTCCTATCTATTATTAATTTCTACTTTCATTCCATTATGATCTGAGAAGTTGCTTTGTATAATTTCAATCTTTTTATATATATTGAGAGCTGCATTGTGACCTAACATGTGGTCTATCCTGGAGAAAGATCCATGGGCATTTGAGAAGAATGTATAACCCACTGAGTTTGGATGCAATGTTCTGTATATGTCTGTTAGGTCTAACTCATTTATTATATTGTATGTTCTCTATTCTTTGTTGATCTCTGACTAGTTGTTCTATCTAATGATGGGATGATGTGTTGACGACTTCAGTGATAATTTTAGAGATGTCTATTTCTCCCTTCAGTTTTTCCAGAGTTTGCCTCACATATTTTGGGGCACCATGGCTAGGTGCATAGATATTTCTGACTATTGTATCTTCCTGGCGAATTGTCCTTTTTATTAATGCATAATGACCTTCTGTATCTCTGATAACTTTTTTGCATTTAAAGTCTATTTTGCCTGATATTAGTATAGCTAACCTGCTCCCTTTTTTGTTAGAATTTGCATGGAGTAGTATCTTTTTCCAGCCTTTCACTTTCAGCTGGTTTGTATCCCTGGGTCTAAAATGAGTTTCTTGTAACCAGTATATGGATGGCTCATGTTTTTTTAAATCCATTCTGTCAGCCTTTATCTTCTGATTGGGGAGTGTATTCTATTCATATTCAGTGATATTACTGTAAACACATTGTTACTTCCACCATTTTATTCTTTGATTTTCATATGTCATATCATACTTTTGTCTGTCTTTTACTCTTTTTGTTATCCTTTCTGCTATTCTTTCTTCTATACTCTCCTCTGGGCCTCTCTCTTCTTTTTCTTTCCAGTTCTAAGGCTTTCTTTAATATTTCTGGATTCTTTTTTATGAACTCTCTTAGTTTTTGTTTGTTCGTGAATATTTTATACTCACCTTCATATTTGAAGGACAGTTTTGCTGGGTAAAGAATTCTTGGCTGACAATTTTTCTTTTTCAATATCCTAATTGTATCATACCATTGTCTTCTTGTCTCCATAGTTTCTGATAAGAAATTTGCACTAAGTCTTACTGGGCATTCCTCATGTGATGGTTTTCTTCTTCCTTGCTGCTCTCAGGATTTTCTCTTTGTCTTCAATGTCTGACATTTTGAATCGTATGTGTCTTGGAGTAGGTCTATTTGGATTTATTCTGATTGGGGTATGATGCACCTCTTGGACATGTAGGTTCATTTCTTTCATGAGAGATGGGAAACTTTCTAATATTATTTCCTCAAATACTCTTTTTGCCCTTTCTCTCTTCTCTTCTCCTTCTGGATCTCCCATAACATGTATGTGGTTGCATTTCATGTTGTCATCCAGCTTTCTGAGCTCCTGCTCAATTTTTTCCATTCTTTTCTCTCTCCGTTGTTTTCTCTCTTCAATTTTAGCAGTTCTGTCTTCAATTTCACTTATTCTTTCTTCTATAATTTTGACTTTGCTGTTGTAGCCTCTAAGAAATTTTTTTTTATCTCACTTATTATGTCTTTCATTCCCAAAAGCTCTGTTACTTTTCTGTTCAGAATTTCAAATTCTTCTTTGCACTTGCTTAGTGTCTTCTTGTTGTAGTTTACCTCTTTAGCCATATTTTTTTCAGCTCACTAATTTGATTTTGGAAATTTGTGCACATCTTGCTAATTAGTTCTCTCAAATTCGTGTCTCTTCTGGGGCTTTGATATATTCTTTTTCTTGGCCATATCTTCCATTTTCTTAATATGGCTTGTAATGTTTTGCTAATGTTTAGGCATCTGATTAGAATGTAGTTTACTCAGATGATCAATTTCTTTCTCTTTCGTAGGGATTTAGTGGTAGGAGACTGTGTGCTACTGCTGCTCTTTAATTCTTGGCTCAACTTGGATCATTAGGATTGTCACTGCCAGTTGGTCAAACTGGGCTCTGGACCCAGTAGTTGGTTGCAGACCTGCTCCCTAGGGCCTTGGGGAGGGAGGCTGTAAAGGCCAGAAAAAGTCACTCTTACTGATTTTTAATTTTCTTGTGTGTATTTCCTTCGTCTTCCAGTAGATGGTTCTCTTTGGCTGCCCTCTCATTTCAATGCCCATCAGAGTGTGTTTGTTACAACCCAGACCAGATCAATGTGATAGAGCTTCCTACATGGAGGCTAGGAGCCTTGTAATTCATACTTTCTTAGAGACAGTTCTCCAGGCTTCTCTGGCAGCTCCCTCCCTTTTCCTGGGTGGGAAATATTTCCACTCCCTGGAGTCCTTAACAGTCAGTCCTAGTTAGTAGAGAAAGAGATTGAGAGGGTTATATATCTTTAGCCCCTTGCTGTCTCCCAAGAAAAACAATGGCTCAGCCTCACCCAGCCTGGAGGGGGTTGTGGGACACAGAAGACCAAATTTGTGGGTCAGAAGCTGAGTCAGCCTTATGCTATGTCCCTCCCTCTCCCCCTTTCTGGGGTGGTGGATCCCAGGAGCCCCCTTTGTCTGTAGCCACAGTGTGGAGAAGCCTGAATATTCTAAAGTGTCTTTAGTGTGGGGGGAGGGTGCTGGCAGCAGCAGCTGCTGGTTTCAGCTCATAGTTCTGTCATCGTGTTTCCCCTCCTTTGTCCCTTTCTCCTCTTGGCAGTATCCAGCATTTGTCTGGTGTCCTGAACACTAGAAGATCTTTTTTCAAGCTGTTTCAGCCTGTCCTCTAGTTATTTTTCTGGAGGAGAAGAGAGTCCCATGTCTTCCTAGTCCACCATCTTCCCAGAACTTGAATCACACCTTATTGATTTGTCTCCCAGTTGTCTAGCACAGTATATATTAAGAGTAAGTGAATGTTTGTGAATAAATGATGCTCTTGGATAAAATTAGGAGAGATTATTTCTACCAACACTGTGCCCATGGAGTAGAAGGTCTCTACTCTAAAAGGAACCATTTCCTGATTTGTAAAATGCTTCAAAACAGAACCTTATACTTGGGAGCAGGAGGAATATACATATGAACATCTCTACATAGTATCTATCCACTGTATACCTCCAGCCTAGACCTCTTGCATGAACTCCAGAATCAAATATCTAATGCTCCTCTTGCCTTCATGACAAAGGCAAAGATCCAAGATTTTTTTAAGGGGTAAAAAAATTCCTCTACCTTTCAAGAAGGATAGATGGAAAAGACCTCTGTCCCTAGAGTAGGAGATGGAAAATGTCATGGATTTAGGATCCTGCAACAAAAGAAATACAAATCAGAGGAGGGGTAGGAAAGTCCTTCCCAAGACCTACCATAGACATAAGGCAGGGTTTGCACTTCAAGAATGGAGGAGCAGAAATGCTAAATAGGCCTAATCTCTGCCCTCTGTAGTATAAGCATATAGGGACTGCTATGGAGTAGGAACAGAGAAAAACTCATTAAGCCCAAACTAATAGCAAAACCATCTCTGGAGGAATGTGAAGTCTATGGTGCACTAAAAGTAAATAATATTAACAAACTCAGCACAAATACTGATAGATTTATTCACTCCCCCACATACACATTAATGGTTTGCTCATTATATACATATATAAATACTATTTATCACAGTCTCGACCATACTTTGACACATGATGTCTGACATTCAACCATAAACTAAGAGATATACAAAAGGCAAGGCAAAAAAAGCATTATCAAGTGATAAAGGCACCAGAAAAAAATGGTGGAGTAAGGACCTTCCAAAAATTTGCTCCTCCATAAAATAAATGAAAAAATCTGACAAAATTAGTCAAAATGAGTTTTTTCAGAGTTCTGGAAATTAACCAAATACTTACAGCAAACCAGAGAATGTTCATTTCAGAGCAATGGCTAAATATCAGTAGAAACAGTGAGCTTTATAACATTTTTACTTGTCTTAGTACCATTCCTGTCTCTATAACTAACTACTGGTAGTTTTGAAAACTAGCAGCCTGTATTTCTGATGTAACCTGTCAGCCACCAGAGGGAGAAGAATAGAGCTAGAGCTCTTTGAAAGCTGTAGTTCCAAAGAATAGTCATTATTTGATCCTACTGATGGTTTCCTGGAAGACTCTGCTTATAGAGCTATCTATATTTGACTTGACTTGGAGCTTGTCCAGTGTAAAATGCCTTCTTCCTAGGGTAAGAGAAAGAAGGGGGGCATTTGTTGAAAACAATAAGTAAGTGTTTTAAGAACACCCTGAGGTGGTGGATAACAGTTTGCATAAACAATAAGGGGTTAAACAATAAGTTAACCAAAAGGCTTAAAAAGGAAAGCTGGAGAATGAGATGGCCATAGGGACTTTAAAAAACTGCAATATGTTCCTGAGAATCTAGAAGGTGAGGATCACATATAGGGCCAGTCAAACTGGAGAAGTCTCTGAGATTTCACCTCTGGCTGACCTTAGGCCTTACAAACACAGGAAGTGAAGGTTAAGGCAGAGTTTTCAATTGCATGTCTGACTGCTGAAGGTGTGCCCAAAATATACACACAGAACTCTGTGAGATTATTGGTTTTTGGTGTTTAATACAATAGCTGTTCAACCATTAGCTGAACTCTAAGCTAGTCAAGCAGAGACTTCAGTGGCCATACATGACAAAGGATATAGAACTTAAAGAATTAGTTCAGAAAATTCATTAAACAAGAACAACTACAACAAGCAGCAAAACAACAAATCCTGGGGAAGGACAGAATCTAATTTTCAGAGCTGCCACATTATATTATTGGCAACAGAAATGTATGAGGCATGCAAAGAGATTGTCTTTGAGAAAGAACAGATTTAGACTTCCTAGATAGATTTTAAATCAGCTTTTTTAAAAAAAAGAAAGTGGAAGGCCAGGTTAGATTTAATATAATCAATTATAAGAAATAAACAGCATAGCAACAAACATTTATAAGTGTACATAATAATTCTAATATAATAGAAATTAATTATAACATAATTCTAATTTTTATATTACAGTTCTAACTATTGGACATAATTTCTAAAATTAAATATATTATTATTTAAGTTATTGAATTTCTATTTAGGCCATAATTCTTTCTGGATAATCAAATTCCTATTTGGGAATTCTTCACATCTTATTTGGAATGAGTTACCATGGATAACACTGTGCCAACTCATCATTTTATGAGGCAAAAACTCAAAATCTTTTTCAACAGGAAGCGGACTTGGCCCAGTGGATATGGCATCTGTCTACCACATGGGAGGTCCACAGTTCAAACCCCGGGCCTCCTTGACACATGTTGAGCTGGCCCATGTGCAGTGCTGATACACACAAGGAGTGCCCTGCCACGCAGGGGTGTCCCCCACTCTGCGTAGGGGAGCCCCACGTGCAAGGAGTGCATATCTGTAAGGAGAGCTGCCCAGTGTGAAAGAAAGTGCAGCCTGCCCAAGAATGGCGCCGCACACTTAGAGAACTGATGCAGCAAGATGACACAACAAAAAGAGACACAGATTCCTGTGCCGCTGACAACAGCAGAAGCAGACAAAAAGAAGAACATGTAGCAAATGGACACAGAGAACAGACAACTGGGGTGGGTGGTGAGGGGGAAGGGGAGAGAAATTTTTTAAAAATCTTTTTCAACAATAGTCATGCTAAATCATTATTTACTCAGATGGATTATTTTAATTAATGAGTATGCATAAGAAAGGTTTAAAGAAAAAGGAAGTGTCCAAAAATATATATCTTCTCCTGTCCTCCTCAATTTAAAGCAAGTGTTTATTTTGTATGAAGAATACTGATTACAGGAACAATTTGCAGTTGCACTGAGTAATTGTTAATATATTTTTAAAATATGCTCTCATATATTTTAAAAATATGTTCATATATTTTTAAATATGTTCAAGAACTAAAAGGAAAGTGGACTTGGCCCAGTGGATAGGGTGTCCGCCTACCACATGGGAGGTCCACGGTTCAAACCCTGGGCTTCCTTGACCCATGTGGAGCTGGCCATGCGCAGTGCTGATGCGTGCAAGGAGTGCCATGCAGCGGTGTCCCCCACGTAGGGGAGCCCCATACACAAGGAGTGTGCCCCATAAGGAGAGCCACCCAGTGCAAAAGAAAGTTCAGTCTGCCCAAGAATGGCATCACAGACACGGAGAGCTGACACAAGATGATGCAACAAAAAGAAACACAGATTTCTGGTGCCACTGATAAAGATAGAAGTGGTTACAGAAGAACACACAGGGAATAGACATAGAAAGCAGACAACTGGGGAGGTAGGGGGAGAGAGTTAAAAAAAAAAAAGGAACTAAAGGAAACCATGTCTAAAGAACTGAAGGGGAATTATGAGAATTATTTGAAGTGACTCACCAAATAGAGAATATCAGTAAAGAATTATAAATTGTAACAAATAACTAAATAGAAATTCTGGAGTTGAAAAGTACAATAACTGAAATGAAAAATTCACTAGAGGGGTTCAACAGATTTGAGCAGGCAGAAGAGTCAGTGAACTTTAGGATGTATCTATTACGATTACATCGTAATCGTAATACGTGTAAAGAAAAAATAATAAAGAAAAATGATCAACTTCTGAGAGATCTGTGGGCACCATTAACTATACTAACTTGTGCATAATGGGAGGCCTAGAAAGAGAGAGGAGAGAGAGAGAAAAGGGAAGAAAGACTATTTGAAAAAAAAAAAAAAAGAATGGCCCAAAACTTCCCAAGTTTGATGAAGAACATAAATCGACAATCCAAAAAGCTCACCAAACTCTAAGTAAAATAAACCCAAAGAGATCTACATTTAGACATGTCATAAACTGTCAAAGTCTAAAATCAAAGAGAAAAACATGAAAGCAGCCATATAGAAGTGTCAAATCACATAGAAGTCATACTTAATATTAAAAACTTATTTCTATATCCAACAAATCTATCCTTTAAAAATAAAGGAGAAATTCAGACATTCCCAGATAAAAACTGGAAATCCTTCAGTCTGGGGGGAAAAAAGGATACTACATAGTAACCTGAGTCCACATAAAAACATGAAGAGCACCAATAAGGTTACATAAATAAATATAAAAGCATAAATACATTTTATGTTCATCATTATTTTTCTCTTTTCTGATTTAAAAGACAATTGCATAAAAATTATAGATATGTATTTATGGACACACAATAAAGACGTAATTTGTGACAATTGAACAAAATAGGGGAATGGAGCTATAAAGAAATAAAGTTTTTGTATACTATTGAAATTAAGTTGGTATTATTCTGAAATAGATTGTTAAAAGATAAGGTAGTAATTGTAATCCTCAGAGCAACCACTAAGAAAATAACTAAAAAACACATATACCAGAAAGTATCTGTTTCACACAAAGGAAGTCAGTAGTGAAGGAATAAAGTAATAAAAAAAGGCATGGCATATAGAAAACAATAGCAACATAGCAGACGTAAAGACTACTGTATCAATAATAACATTAAATGTAAATGGATTAAACTTTCCAATTAAAAGACAGATTTGTGGAATGGATTACAAGTAAAATCTTGCCTCAACTACATGCTTTCTACAAGAGTTATACTTTAGATTCAAAGATACAAATAGGTTGTAAGCGAAAGGAAACATTAGGCTATACAAACAGTAGCCAAAATAGAACTAGAGTAGCTATACTATATCAGATACAATAGAATTTAAGATAATAATTGCTGCTAGAAAAAAGTATGGGAAAAGGTTCACCTGAGGCATACCCATAAGGGATATAAATGTGTACAAGTGTTCATGGGGCATTGTCATGGTGGGTGGAAATTCACACAATAACTGAAAGCATATTGAATTCCTATCCTGGGGAGCTCTGCCACATTCTCTAATGGGACAGCAAGAACCCCCTGAGTGCAGGGGCAGTGACTAGTGAAAGAGCATGGACCACTGATGGGCCTTTGATATTGATGACTGTACTTATGAAGCTTTACTTTTGAAATTGAAACTTAGCCTAGTATTATAGGGTGCCTAAGAGTTACCTCCTGAGAGCCTCCTTGTTGCTCAAATGTGGCCTCTCTCTAAGCTGAACTCAGCACATAAATGCATTATCTTCCCCCCAGAATGGGACATGACTCCCAGGAATGAGTCTCCCTGGTACTAAGTGATTACTACCAGGCATCAACTAGCAATGCAACTGGAAATAGATCTTGACCAAAAGGGGGAAATGGTAAATACAAATGAATTTGTATAGCTAAGAGACTTCAAAATGAGTTGGGAGGACATTCCAGAGGATACACTTATACATGACTCAGCAGGATCTCCTTGACTGCCACAGTAAATATTGCCTCAAGTAGTGGGGCTCCTGAGGGTTCTGGAGACATCCAGACACTATGGGAAGGGCTGAAAGCTCAGTAGTTTGGTACCCTGCCAGTTGGCCCTACTTTGGAATTTATGCTCCCCAGTGTGACAGAGTTGGACTCAGTTGTGGTTTCCCTACACACGGCTCTTCTGCTCCTTCTATTCGAATCTTTACTTAGTACTGGAGTTGATAGGTATATGTCTAAGAGACTTAAATCTTTGGGCTGTCCTTGTGCCATTTGGGCCCTGAGTCTCAACAGAGTTGCAACACTTACTCTCCAATTCATTGGACTCACCCAGAACAACTAACAAGAAGATGATGATGGACAACCCCCATCCCAAGGAACAGAGAGAGTCTGCAACTGTCACAAGATAGTCTCATCCATCTGCCCCTTGGGATATAAGCCCCTTCTCAATTAGAGGTGGAGTAGGCATCACCATCCCAAAATCCTCAGGATTGGGGAATGAACAACTGCTTACTGGTATTCTACTAGTAGTATAGAGTTATTGTGATTCTAACAATGGAAGAAATTTTATCACTGATGTGGAGGCAGTGGCCACTGAGGTTCCAAGGAGAGGGAGAGGAAAAAAACAAGTGTAATATGGGATCATTTTCAGGACTTGGAAGTTGTCTTGAATGACATTGCAATGATAGATAAAGGCCATTATAGATCTTGTCATAAGTTAAAAAATTTTGTGGGAGAGGATGTAAACTACAATGTAAACTATAATCCACACTTAGTGGCAATGCTCCAAAATGTGTTCATCAATTGTAACAAGTGTACCACACTAATGAAGGATGTTGTTAATGTGGGAAACTGTAGGGAGCAGGGCATATGGCAATCCCCTACATTTTTTATGTAACATTTATGTAATCTAAGTATCTTTTTTTAAAAAAGTATATAAAAAAAGAGAGGTGCATTTTAATAATGGCCAAAGGATTAATCTATCAAGAAGGTATAACAACTATAGGCATATAAGCCTCTGGCAGTAGAGTCCAAAAATAAATGAAGCAAAAACTGACATAATTAAAAATAAATAAATAAATAATAAAATAAAATTAAAATTAATTTTTAAAAAAAAAACTGATGTAATTGAAGGAAGAAATGATTCATTCATAATAGTTGGAAGCGTCAACATATCACTTTCAACAATATATAGAACTAAGAGACAGAAGACCAGCAAGAAAATAAAAGACTTAAAAACACTAGACCTAACAAGCATATACAGACCATTCCATTTAATAACAGGAGAATACATATTCTTCTCAAGTGCACATGGAATATTCTAGGGCAAACATAGAAGTTAGTCTATAAGACAAATCTCAATTAACTTGTAAAGATTAATACAGTACAAAAATGTACTGTGACCACAGTGTAATGAAATGATAATTCAATAACAGAAGGAAATTTTGGAAATTCAGAAATGTATCAAAATTAAATACTCCTAAATGGATCAATGGATCCATGGACCAGTGAATCAGAGAAGAATCACAGGGGAAATTAGAAAGTACTTTGAGATAAATGAAAACAAAAACACAACATACCAGAACTTATGGGATGCAGTAAAAGTAATGCTTAAAGGAAAATATATAACTGTAAATACCCATATTTTAAAAATTTCAAATCAATAACCTAAGCTTCCCCCTTCAGAAACTAGATAAAGAAGGGCAAACTATACACAACACTAGCAGAAGGAAATAATTAAGATTAGAGAGGACATAAACAAATTAGAAAATAGTAAAACAAAGTCAATGAAATAAAAAATTGGTTCTTTGAAATTATTAACAATATTGACAAATCTTTAGCTAGACTTACCAAGAAAAAAAGCAAGAAACCTCAAATTTCTAAAATTAGGAATGAAAGTGGGTACATTACTACTGATCTTATAGAAATAAAAGAGATTATAAGAATGCTATGAAAAATAGTATGCCAAAATGGTATGACTCAACAACTGCTGTTTACAGGAAATCAACTTTAAATATAAAGATACCAATAGGGGGAAACGGACTTTGGCCCAGTGGTTAGGGCGTCCGTCTACCATATGGGAGGTCCGCGGTTCAAACCCCGGACCTCCTTGACCCGTGTGGAGCTGGCCATGCGCAGTGCTGATGCGCGCAAGGAGTGCCGTGCCACGCAAGGGTGTCCCCCGCGTGGGGGAGCCCCATGCGCAAGGAGTGCGCCCGTGAGGAAAGCCGCCCAGCGTGAAAAGAAAGAGCAGCCTGCCCAGGAATGGCGCCGCCCACACTTCCCGTGCCGCTGACGACAACAGAAGCGGATCAAAGAAACAAGACGCAGCAAATGGACACCAAGAACAGACAACCAGGGGAGGGGGGGGAAATTAAATAAATAAATAAATCTTTAAAAAAAAAAAAAAAGATACCAATAGGATAAACGAAAACTATGTAAAAAGATATACTACGCAAATACTGATGAAAAGAATGCTCCACTTGATTATACCAAATACCATTGGCCATAAACTTTGGATGGAGTTGTACTTTGTTAATATGTATCAAAATTGATTTGTTTTTAAAAAAAGCTCAATTGGCTATTTTAATATTAAACAAAGTAGAATCCGAACTAGGAATATTACAGGGAAGGGGGGAAAAGAGGGATATTACTTAATAATAAATGGGATCAATTCATATAGAAGTTATAACAATCCTAAATGGTATATACCCAATGATAGTTCTTAAAATATCTTAAGATAAATCTTGAAGTGATTGAACTTAGACAATTCTACCATTTTTCACTGGAGACTTAAACATTTTTTTCTCAGAAATTGATAGAGCAAGTAAATGGAAAATCAGTAAGAATCAGTATGGATCTAGAAGACCTTAAAATACTATCAACCAACATGACCTGATATTTATAGGAAACTCTACTCAGCAACAGAAGAATAAACATTATTTTCTAATATGTAAGTTGCATTAATCAAGATAAACCATATTTTGGGACATAAAATATTTATAGAAGACCTGAAATCATGCAAACTATATTCTCTGATCATAATGGAATTAAAGTAGAAATCAATAACAGAAATATATCTAGAAAATCCCCAAATATGTGGAAATTAAACAAAATACTTCTACATAACCCATGCCTCAGAGAAAAAAAATTACAAGGGATGTTAGAAAATATTTTGAACTGATTGAAAATGAAAACACAAAATATCAACATTTGTGGGATGTAGCTAAATGAGTGCTTGAAGGGAAATTTATAGTATTTAATGCTTATATTGGAAATCAAGAAAGGACCCAAAATAATATAAGCATTTTCCTTAAAAACAAACAAACAAAAAAAAGAATAAGCAGAGCAAATTACATCAAACCAAGCAGAAGGAAGGAGATAATAAAGATAATAGTTGAAATCAATAAAATTAGAAACAGAACAACAGGGAATACTATTAGCTATAAGAATAAATGAAGGGGAGCTGATGTAGCTTGGGTGGTTGAACACCTGCTTCCCATGCACAAGGTCCTGGGTTCAATCCCCTGTACCTCCTTAAAAAAAAAAAGGAATGAATGAATTTCTGAGACATGCTGCCACATGGATGAACCTTGAAAACATTATGTTTAGTGAAATAAACAAAGCATATAAAGACAAATATTGTATGATTTTACTTATATGAAATATCTAGAAATAGAAAATTTGTAGAGTCAGTAAGCAATTTAGAGTTACTAGAGGATGGGGGAGGGGTGGAAGGGAGAGTTGTTTCCTGGTGGGTACTGAGTGTAAATTTTGGAAAATTTTAAATAAAATTAATTTAACAAAATAAAACAATGGACTAAATCAGTGGAACCAAGAGTTGATTTTTGGAAAGATTGATAGCATGAATAAACCTCTAATTAGATTCTATCATGAAAAAATAGGAAAGATAAAAATTACCAATAGCAGAAATATAGAGGGAACATTTTTACAGATGAAAAAGTTAATAAGGGAATATTTTGAATAAATTTGATAACCTAGATGAGACAGCCACATCCTTGAAAGACACAAACCACCAAATCTCACTCAAGAAGAAATAGATAGCTCTCATCTATTAAGGAAATTGAATTTAGTTTAAAATTTTCCCACAAAGAAAACTTCAGACACAGATGGCTTCACTAGTGAATTCTAAAAAAAATTGCAAAGGATAAATAAAATACTGATATTTACATAAACTCTTCCCACAAATTGAAGATGGAATACTTCCTAACTTTTTAAAAGTCTAGCATTATCCTGATAGCAAACAAGACAAAAGCATTACAGTATCTTTCACAAACACAGAAGAAGATGTGAAAATACTGAAAGTAAGAAGTAACGTTGGTAATAAAATTAACTAGGAAGTTCCTATCAATTACGGATTGTTTAAGAAAGTTACTCTGCAAAATGGAGTACCTTGCAGCTATTGATAATAATATGAAGTAGAACTATGTGTACTGACATGAATAGATGTTCGTGATATATTATCAAGTGAAAAAAATAATTTGTAGACTAGTGTATGTGGTATAATGTCAATTTGGTTTTTTATAGTTATGTTGTGTGTATGTGTGTGTGTGAGATACATGCATGCATGTGTATGCATGCACAGTTATCCATAGGGCTGCTATGAGCTGGGACATACTAGTATGTAAGTAAAGGTGATAAGATACTTTAATTGGTTTGTATAAGTTGTAAGTAGTTGCTTTTCTGATTCTTCCAAGTGCCCTGACTTGCTGCAGCAATTCTGGCTCCTTAAAGAGGTCTTTGAATAACAGGGTTTTCTGTAGGACTCTGCTCAGAAGCTACATTCTGATTAGTCAGAGACCATGATTTATCAGTTGTTAAATATTTTGATTACAACACTTGTGTATGTATTAGTATATGACTATAACATTAAAAAAACATATTTACCAAGAGTTAATCATAGTTATATTGAGACAGGGTGGTAGGTTAGAAATGCATATTTTGATGTGTTTTTTTTACAAATGGCGATATTCCATTTGGAATCTATAAAACAATAATGCTTCAGTGACCTTTGAAAAAATAGTCCATTATTCAACCATATATTTTTTAAGATTTTTGAAAATTAAATATTGGTAACATCCAGTGTGGAGAAATGGGCAGCTTCATATTTGGTTGTGAAAAGGTAATGTTGTACAATCTTTTTGAAGAATAATTTGACAAGGCTCAACTGATAGAGTGTCTGCCTACCATATGGAGAGTGCAGGGTTCGATACCCAGGGCCTCCTGACCCATGCGGTGAGCTGGCCCATGTGCAGTGCTGCCACACACAAGGAGTGCCATGCCATGCAGGGGTGTCCCCCATGTAGGGGTGCCCCACGTGCAAGGAGTGCAGCCCACAAAGAGAGCTGCCCCACGTGAAAAAAGCACAGCCTGCCCAGGAGTGGTGCTGCACACACGGAGAGCTTACGCAGCAAGGTGATGCAACCAAAAAAGTGGCACATTTTCCCAGTGCCACATGACAAGAATGCAAATGGACACAAAAGAACACACAGTGAATGGACACGGAGAGCTGACAATGGGGGGCAGGGGGGAAGAGGAGAGAAATAAATAAAATAAATCTTTAAAAATAATTTTGTGGGAAACGGACTTTGGCCCAGTGGTTGGGGTGTCCGTCTACCATATGGGAGGTCCGCGGTTCAAACCCCGGGCCTCCTTGACCCGTGTGGAGCTGGCCATGCACAGCGCTGATGCGCGCAAGGAGTGCCGTGCCACGCAAGGGTGTCCCCCGCGTGGGAGAGCCCCACACGCAAGGAGTGCGCCCGTGAGGAAAGCCGCCCAGCGTGAAAAGAAAGAGCAGCCTGCCCAGGAATGGCGCCGCTGACGACAACAGAAGCAGACAAAGAAACAAGAGGCAGCAAATAGACACCAAGAACAGACAACCAGGGGAGGGGGGGGAATTAAATAAATAAATAAATCTTTAAAAAAATAATAATAATTTTGTAAGCATTCACATCCTCTGACCCAAGTATCCCATTTTGGAGATTAAAAAATATGTATACCATAGGTACTTATGATGGTTAGGATAATGTGTCAACTTGACCAAGTAATGGTGCCCAGTTGTTTGCTCAAGCAAGCACTGACTAATTGTAATACAGGGGCATTTCATGGACTTTAATCATCAGTGAATTACTTGTATAGATGGCTGGTTACATCTACAGTCAGCTGAGGAGATTGCTGTTAGCAATGTATGACATCTCATCCAATCAGTTGAAGGCCTTAAAAGGAGACATGATTTCAACATTCAGGAAGAGAATCCTCATCTCTACTTCAGATAGCCAGCATCTCCTGGGAAGTTCAACGAGGACCTTCATCTGACTCCCTGGCTTGCAGCCTGCCCTATTGAATTTGGACTTGTGCATCCCTACAGTCATGTGAGACAATTTTATAAAATCTCATATTATTTACATTTATCTCCTGTTGTTCTGTTTCCCTGGGGAACCCTGACAAATACAGCTTGGTACCAGGAGTGGTTCTTAAGAAACAGAATCTTAAAAATGGGATTTCTGCATTGGTTTTGGGATTTTTTTGCAATAGGCTCTATACTCTGATTAGATTCAGGGGCACTAATAACAGTTTCCAATAATCAAGAGGTCATTGACAGTCCATGGCATGAGTTGGCAATAGAGATACGTAAAATATCACCACTAGATATGACTACGTCCATGCTTATAAGTGACAAGGAATTGGATGAGAGTGTTTTTAATGCCTTAACAGAGTTTTGTGGTGTTAAAAGTTACAATGATGTTGGCTGACTCTTCCTAAATATGCTGGATACAGTTGCAAAAGAAACAGATGAGATGAAGTCTTCTTATTTACAACTTGAGTGTCACAAGAATGATATGAAATGATTTGAAAGTTTCTGTGTGCTCTGAAAGAAAATCTTGTGTCATGCAGCTGCTGACTTGAGATCTCTGAAAACCAGACTCAGAGTCTCATTGTGCAAGTAGCAGAGTTACAGTGGAAACTAAAATCTAAACCTTGCAGGGTGTCTGCTGATAAAGTGAGAGCATTCATTGGAAAGGAGTGGAATCCTAAGGATTGGGATGGAGACATATGGGTTAATGATGATGGCAGTGGGGACAGTGAGACCCTAAATTCTGCTGACATTATACTTTGCCAGATAAACTTGTAATAGTCTGCCTGAGACCACCCAATTTCAAATTTGCACCACCCAACCTCCAACCTGTCTCAAGGACTCCTGATCTCCTTTTCTCCCCACCCTGAGGAGAAAACCACTCAATTTCAAGCCTTCATCACCCAACCTCCAGCCTGCCCCAAGGAGTCCAGACCTCCTCCCCTCCCTAAGGAAGGTACCAACCAACATCAAGCCTGTATTACCAATATGTCACCTGGCCCAAGGAGTCTTGACATCCTTCCTGCTCTTAGGAAACCATCACCCAAGGAATGCCCTGAGGAGTCTGCCATCCACCCCCACCTTAAGAGAATAATCCTGTCCCACCATATGAAACTGCAAGTGAATGCTCTGAGGTAATTGTCTTTTAAGCCAATTCTAGTGCTTTTCCTTACCCACCCACCCCTACCTCTCTTCTCTTCCAGAACTTTAACTAGACTAAAGTTAAAACATCCCAAAGGGATGCGAATATCCCAAAGGTGAAGTATGAAGTGTGACTTATGAGGAAGTACACTATATGCTAAAAGAGCTGTATGATTTTCCAACTTATATAGACAGAAATCAGGAGAATATGTGTGGGAATGGATATTAAGGGTGTGGGATAATGGTGGAAGGAATAAAAAGTTGGATCAGTCTGAATTTACTGATATGCGCCCACTAAGCAGAAGTTATGGATTCAGTGTTGTAGCTTGAGAGGTTAGAAAGGGTTCTAACAGTTTGTTCACATAGCTGGCTGAAACACACCCACATGATGACCTACAATGTGTGAGGTCAAGATGCCCGATTTATGCTGGTATACTGGAAATGAGGGAATCCGAAGGCTAAGAGAGATTGAAATACTAGAATGGATTTATCATTTAAGACTTCCTCACCTACCCCATGAATGTTCAGGGGACACACCATTTACCAGGCCTGTGAGGAATGAATTTGTGAGACTAACTCGATCTTTCCCAAAGAAATATTAGGTCAGATATTACTGTGGGAACTGCTGTCATGGAACTAGAATTCTTTAACACTATGGTGATGATCAGAACCCAGGCTGGCAGAAGCCAAGTAGCAGTACTTAATCACCAAAGACAAGGTAGGCGTGGCTACCACAATGAAAGGCAGACTCAAAGCAGCAATCAAAAGACACTGAGTCTCATAGACTTATCATGTTGGCTAATAGATCATGAGAGTATCTAGAAGTAAAATAGATGGACAGTCTACTAAATTCCTACTTGATCTGTATAATGGAGAAAAGTTCTAGGTCAAGTGAACAAAATCCTAACTTGAATTACAGAAACAGAGAGTCATGGCCCCTTAATCAATTTAGAGACTTGAGGCAGTTTACAGACCCAGAGAGCCTTGAATGTGGGCAAGGCTGGAACCTCCTTGGGAAAGGATCCTGTTACACTGCCAAAAATGTATACTGTTAATCTTCCTCCCAGCATTCCCCAGAGATACCTATGGCCTTTTACGAGGGTAACTGCTTTGGGAAAAAGGAAATGATCAGGTATTTGGGGGATTACTAGACATTGACTCAGAAGTGACATTAATTCCAGGAGACCTAAAACATCACTGTGGTCCACCAGTCAGTGTAGGGGCTTATGAAGGCCCCGTGATTGATGGATTTTTAGCTTAAGTCCATCTCAAAGTGGGTCTTTTGGGTCCCAGGACCCATTCTGGGGTTATTTCACCAGTTAGAGAACACGTAATTGGAATAGACATACTCAACAACTGGCAGAATTCCTACATTATTTCCCTGACTTGTGGAGTGAGGGCTATTACGGTAAGAAAGTCCATGAGAAAGCCACTAGAACTGCCCCTGCCTAGCAAAAAATAGTAAATCAAAAGCAATAGTGGATCCTGGAGGGATTGCAGAGATCAGAATTTGAAGGATGCAGTAGTGGTGAGTCCCACCACATCCCCATTCAACTCTATTTGGTCTGTGCAGAAAACAGATGGATCTTGGAGGATGACAATATATTATCATAAACTTAACTAGTTGGTGACTCCAGTTACCACTGCTGTTCCAGATGTGGTATCATTTCTTGAGCAAATCAACACATCCCCTAGTACCTGATATGCAGCTCCTAGCAAAAATTTTTTCTCAGTTGCTATTAGAAAGAACCACCAGAAACAGTTTGCTTTCAGCTGGCAAGGCCAGCAATATACCTTCATTGTCCTCCCTCAGGGTATGTTAACTCTACAGCCCTGTATCATAATATTGTTTGCAAGGACCTTTATTTTTTTTTTAATATTTATTTTTATTTATTTCTCTCCCTTCCCCCACCCCACCCCGGTTGTGCAAGGACCTTTAACATCATTTCCTCTTACAAGACACCACAGTGTTTCCACATCAGGGAGATATTTATGTGTCCAGTGGTATGGGGCATGTCAAAATAATCCCTTCTAAAGTGAAGGATAAGCTATTCAATCTGGCCCCTTTCTAACCAAAAAGAGGTACAATTCTTAGTTGGCCTCCTCAGATTTTGGAGACAACATATTCCTCATGTAGGTGTGCTACTCTGGCCCATTTACACAAGGATCAGGGAAGCTGCTAATTTTGAGTGGTGACTAGGACAACAGGAGGCTCTACAACAGGCCATCTTCTGTACAAGCTGCATTGCCACTTGGGCCATATGATCCAGCAGATCCAATGTACTGGAAGTGTCAGTGTCAAATCTAGATGCTGTCTGGAGCCTTGGTATGCCCCTATAGGAGAATCAAACTGCAGACATATACTCCAGATATGAATTTGCCTTCCCCGCATACATTACTTCTTCCAAAACTACCATCCATGGACTTACCGAATGTCTTATCCACCACCGTGGTATTCCACACAGCAATGCTTCTGATCAAGGAAACTACTTCACAGCAAATGATGTGCAGGAATGGGCACATGCTCATGGAATTCACTGGTATTACCCTGTTTCCCATCATCCTAAAGCAGCTGGATTCATAGAATGGTGGAATGGCATTTTGAAGACTCAGTTATGGCACCAACTAGATGACAATACCTTGCAGGACTGGGACAATATTCTCCAGGAGCCTGTATGCTTTAAATTAGCATCCACTCTATGGTGCTGTTTCTCCCATAGCCAGGATTCACGGTCCTGGAAATGGGAGTGACGCCACTCGCTATTACCCCCTAGTGATCCACTCAGAAAATGTTTGCTTCCTGTCCCTGCAACCTTAAGCTCTGTTGGTCTACAGGTTTTAATTCCAAAAGGAGGAATGCTTCCACCAGGGAACACAATGATTCCATTGAACTGGAAGTTAAGACTGCCACTTGATCATTTTGGGCTCCTCAGGCCTCTGAATCAACAGGCAAAGAAGGGAATTACTGTACTGCCTTGGGTGATTAATCCTGATATAAAAGGAAATTGGGACTGCACACACACAATGAAGGTAAAGAAGAGTTTGCTTGAATACAGGAGATCCCCTAAGGCATCTCTTAGTATTACCATGCCTTGTGATTAAAGCCCATGGAAAATTGAAACAACCCAACACAGACAAGACTAACAATGGCCCAGAATCTTCAGGAATGAAGGTTTGAGTCATCCCACCAGGCAAAGAACCACAGCTAGCTGAGGTGCTTGCTGAGGTCAAAAGTGAACATGGAATGGATACTGAAAGTAGGTAGTGATAACTTCGATCATATGACCAGTTACAGAAATGAGGACTGTAATGGTCATGAATATTTCTTCCTTGTTTTGTTAGAAGCATGTTTGTGTATGTACATAAGATGAATACCTTTAGTTTTCTTCCCTATCCTTTCCCCTTATCATATGACATAAGTTGTCTTAGTTTCATGTCATAGGATGTCAAGTTTAAGGGTGAATATTATCCAAGGACTTGCACCCTATTCTGGAGGGATTTAGTATATTTCCAGATAGATGCAGGAAGTTGAGTATTGTTTTTGTTTTTATTTAGAGACTAAATATGGTTAAGATGATGTATAGGGCTGCCAACATGACAATGGGTGGACTGTGATGATTAGGGTAGTGTGTCAAATTGGCTTGTTTGGTCAAGCAAGCGCTGAACTAATTTGTAATACAAGGGCATTTCATGGACTTTAATCATCAGTGAGTTGATTGCATAGTTGGCTGGTTACATCTACAATCAACTGAGGAGACTGCCATTAGCAATGAGTAAAATCTCATCCAATCTAAGTAAGACCCTGTCGATTTAGAGGTGAAGTGGACATCACCATCCTAGGGTCCTCAGAATGGAGGAATGAAGTGTGGATTGGAGTGGATTTACTGGTGTTCTACTGTGGAGTTGTGACTCTAGCAATGGAAGAAATTGTATAATTGATGTGAAGACAGTGGCCACAGGAGTTGCTGGGGGCAGAGAGAGGGAATAAGAAGTGTGATGATGGGGCATTTTCGGGACTTGGAGTTGTCCTCAATGATATTGCAGGGACAGATGCAGAACATTGTATGTCCTGCCTTGGCCTGCTGGATGGACTGGAAGAGAGTGTAAACTACAACATAAACTATGGTCCATGCTGTGTAGCAATGCTCCAAGGTGTGCTCGTTGGGTGCAGTGTATGTACCACACTAATGGGAGGAGTTGTCAGTGTGAGGAGTGGGGTATATCTTCTATTTTTTAGTATAACATTTTGTGTGATCTATGTGTTTTTTCAAAAAAAGGTAATTTAAAAATGAAAAAAAAAAAAGAAAAGAAAAGGAGAAGTGATCTCAGCATTCAGAAAGAGAATCTCCATCTACTTCAGATAGCCAGCATCTCCTGGGAAATTCAACAAGGATCTTCATCTGAGTCCCTGTCTTGCAACTTGCTCTATTGAATTTGGACTTGTACATTCCCATGGTCATAGGAGACAATTTTATAAAATCTCATATTATTTACATATATCTCCTGTTGGTTCTATTTCCCTTGAGAACCCTGACTATTATAGTACTTAAAAATAAATGAAGAGGGCAGGGCAAGATGGCAGCAGAGTAAGGAGCTCCAAGAATCAGCTTGTCCTACAGTGCAGTTAGTAATCACCCAGAGCTATCTAAGTGTTTCTTGTTTGGGGGGCCCAGTAGTCCAGAAGAACATCCTGCAACATCCTTCAAAGAATGGAAGGAGGAGACTGCCCATATGCAGTGAAGATTCATGAGTAGAGCACTTTACCCATTGGGGGCTGGTGCCAATCCTCCATTGGCAGTACAAGCTGCCTTGGGAACTATTCTGTGGCTGGAGTTGGAAGCCCTATTTCCCAAAAACATGGGAGGAAGAGATGGTTGAATACCAACTTCAGCTACTGATTAGTAAATTTGACTGACTAAAGGGTAATCCTAAGAACAGCTAAAATTTGAACTGGACATCAGAAATTCTGGTATCTGCCATTTAAACTCCACCCCTGGTATGAAGGAAAGCAGGGCTGACTGAAAATCACTGTGATGGTAGGGACCAGATTGGCAGCAGGCCTATCCTAGGTTCCAGCCCCAACTCCAGCAGGAAGGAAGCTGGGGGGAGCTGCAACAGCCTCTCTGGGCAACTGCAGACAATTTTGCTAGCACAAGCTGAATAGTCAGACACATGGGTCTCCACCCCCACCTCCCAATAGGATAGGAGGGGAGCTGAGTTTCCTTGGCCTCTCTGAGCAACTGCATGTGCTTTTGGCCCACACAGACTGATTTGTTGAGAGCCTTCGATTCCATCCCTGGCCCCCAAAAGGATAGGAGGGGAACTGTGTTTCCTCAACTTCTCTCAGCAATGGCAGGCACTTTGGCCTGCATGAACTGGACTGTTGGGCACCTGTGTTTCTGCCCCACCCCCAATAGAACAAGAGGAGGGCAGTGTTTCCCCAGCCTCTCTGTGTAACTGCAGGTACTTTTGGTCCACACAAAATGAAAAGTTGGACACCTGTGGCTCCATCTCCCACTCCCCCCCCCAAAAGGATATGATGGTAGCTGTGTTTTCTAAAGCCTCATGCAGGAGCTTTTGGCCCCATGGACTGATTTCTTGGGCACCTATGGTTCCATCCTCATCCCTTAAAGGACAGAAGGGACAGTACTCCCTCAGTCTCTCAGGGCAACTACTGGTGCCTTTGGACCACACAGATGAGAATGTTGGGTACTCCAGAGGGTCCATCCCCACCCCTGGCAGGGGAAGAGGGGGGCTTGTGCTATGTCAGTCTGCCTGAACAACTGCAGTCAGTTTTGATCCACATGGCTTAGTTTGCTGCCCACACCTGCAGCACCATCCCCAACCACACAGGGGAAGAAAGGGAGTAAAGCTTCATCAGTCTCTCTGGACAACTACAGACAGACTTGGCCTGCATGGCTTGGATTATTACACATGGCTGTGGCTCCATCCCAACCCCTGGCAAAGAAAGGTGGAAGAACTTTCATTGGTTCCTGGGGCAAGGAGGGCCACTTCAGCCTCCATGGACTAGAGTTCCAACTACATCCTTGGCTCCCACTACACAACCAGCAAGAGAGAAAGAACAAGAAAGCCCTAAACTAAAGAGAGAAACTGTGCTCAAAATAAATACATCTAGTAAACCAGATGCCAAGGCACCAACCAAAAAAGTACAATCCATACCAAGAAACAGGAAGATAGCCCCCAAAGGAAAAAAGATAAGCCTCCATATGACATAAAGAAGTTTAGACAACAAATCATACATGTTCAAAACAAATTTCCTAAATAAATTCAGTGAGATGGCTAAAGAGGTTAAGGATATTAGGAAGACACTGTGTGAACACGAATTTGAATGCATATATAGAAAAATAGCAGATCTTATGGGAATGAAAGACAGAATAAATGAAATTAAAAATACACTGGAGGCATATAACAGCAGATTTTAGGAGGCAGAAAAAAGGATCAGTTAGCTTGAAGACATGGCCTTTGAAAATGAACATACGAAAGAACATATAAAGAAAAGAGTTGAAAAAATTGAATGGGGCCTCAGGGAAATAGATGATGGCAAAAGACATGCAAACTTACATGTCATGGGTGTCCCAGAAGGAGAAAGGAAGGGAAAAGGAGCAGAAGGAATATTTGAAGAAATAATGGTAGAAAATTTCCCAACGCTATTGAAGGATATTGATATCCATGTCCAAGAAGCACAATGTACTCCCATACAAATAAATCTGAATAAACCTACTCTGAGACACATACTAATCAGAATGTCAAAAGTCAAAAACAAAGAATTCTGAAAGAAGAGAAATACAGTGCATCACATGCAAGGGATACCCAATAAGATTAAGTGTAGATTTCTTATCAGAAACCAAGGAGGCAAGGCAGAGTGGTATGATATATTTAAGATATTGTAAGAGAAAAACTGCCAGCAAGATTCCTATATCTGGCAAGACTGTGTTTCAAAAATGAGGGTGAATTTAGAAAATTCACAGATAAACAGCAATAGACTTTGGAACCCAGAGACCAGTTTTGCAGGAATACTAAAGGGACTGCTACAGCCTGAAAAGAAAAGACAAGAGAGGAGCTTGGAAGAGAGTCTAGAAATGAAGATTGTATCAGTGAAAGTAATTAGAAGTGTAAAAAGAGTGGTGAAAATAAAATATGAGAAATAAAGCCTAAAGGTCAAAAAGGGTGAAATAAGAACTGCCTTTTCAGTAATAACATTGAATGTTAATGGATTTAATCCCCAATAAAAAGACACAGACTGATGGAATGGATAAGAAAATATGAACCATCTGTTGCTGTCTACAAGAGACTCACCTTAGAACTAAGGATACCGGGCGGTGGACTTGGCCCAGTGGTTAGGGCATCCATCTACCACATGGGAGGTCTGTGGTTCAAACCCTGGGCCTCCTTGACCCATGTGGAGCTGGTCCATGTGCAGTGCTGATGCGCGCAAGGAGTGCCCTGCCATGCAGGGGTGTCCCCGTGTGGGGGAGCCCCACGCGCAAGGAGTGCGCCCCATAAGGAGAGCCGCCCAGTGCGAAAGAAAGTGCAGCCTGCCGAGGAATGGTGCCACACACACGGAGAGCTGATACAACAAGATGACGCAACAAAAAGAAATACAGATTCCCGTGCCGCTGATAACAACAGAAGTGGACAAGATGCAGCAAATAGACACAGAGAACAACTGGGGTGCGGGGGGAAGGGGAGAGAAATAAATAAATAAATATTTAAAATTAAAAAAAAACAACAACTAAGGATACCAATAGATTGAAAGTGAGACTGGAAAGTGATATTCCATTCATGCAGTAACCAAAATAAAGCTGGAGTAGCTATACTTGTATTGAATGAACTAGATTTTAACAGCAAAGTTGTTACTAGAAACAAGGAAGGACATTATATATTAATAAAAGAGACAATTCACCAGCAAGAAATACCAATCATAAATGTATATGCACCTAACCAGGATGCCCCAAATTACATGAGGCAAATACTGGCAAAACTAAAGGGAAGAATAGATGTCTCTACAATAATAGTTGGTGACTTCAATATACCACTCTGAGCATTAGATAGAACATCTGGGCAGAGGATCAGTAAAGAAACAGAGAGCTTGAATAATATGATAAATGGACTAAACCTAATAGATATAGAACATTGTACCCCAAAACAGCAGGATATACCTTCTTCTCACATGCTCATGAATCTTTCTCCAGCATAGACTGGATGTTGGGTCACAAAGGAGATCTCACTAAATTTAAAAAGATCCAAATTATACAAAGCGCTGTCTCTGATCATAATGGAATAAAGTTGGAAATCAACAACAGGTAGAAAAAGTGAAAACTTTCAAATAAATGGACATTAAACAACATCCTCTTAAATGAGTGAGCCAAAGAAGAAATTGTGAGAGAAATCAATAAATATCTCAAGATAAATGCAAAATGAGAACACAATAAATCAAAACATATGGAATGTAGCAAAGGCAGTGCTGAGAGGGAAATTTATTATAGCCCTCAATGCTAACATTAAAAAAAAGAAAGACTTGAATTCAATGACCTAACTACACAGCTGGAGGAATTAGAAAAAGAACAGCAAACTATTCCCAAAGCATGCAGAAGGAATGAAACAACGAAGATCAGAGCAGAAGGAAATGAAGTTGAAAACAACAACAACAGTAGAATTAACAAAACCAAGTTGGTTCTTTGAGAATATTATCAAACTCAACACACACTTAGCTAGACTGACAAAGAAAAGATGCAAATAAAAATCAGAAATATGATGGGGTACGTTACCAATGACTCTACAGAAGCGAAAGGGATCATAGGAGGATACTCTGAACAACTATATGCCAACAAACTAGACAATATAGATGAAATGGAAAAATTCCTAGAAACATATGAACAACTTACACTGACCCTAAATGAAATAGAAGACCTCAACAAATGAATCACAAGAAAAGAGATTGAATCAGTCATCAAACAGCTCCCCAAAATGAAAAGCCCAGGATCAGATGGTTTCACAGGTGAGTTCTACTAAGCATTCAAAGAAGATTTAATACCAATCTTACTCAAGCTCTTCAAAAAAACTGAACAAGAAGGAAAGCTTCCAAACTCATTCTATGAAGCCAATATCACCCTAATACCAAAGCCAGATGAAGATATTACAAAAAAGAAAATTACAGAACCACTTCTCTAATGAATATAGATGCAAAAATCCTCAATAAAATACTTGCTAATCAAATCCAACAACACATTAAAAGAATTATCCATCATGACCAAGTGGGTTTCATACCAGGCATGCAAGGCTGGTTCAGTGCAAGAAAATCAGTCAGCATAAAACATTGCATTAATAAATCAAAGAAGAAAAATCACATGATCTTATCAATTGATGCAGAAAAGACATTCAACAAAATACAGCATCCTATCTTGATAAAGACACTACAAAACATAGTAATTGATGGAAACTTTCTCGACATGAGAAAGGCCATATATGAAAAATCTCCACAGCTAACATTGTACTCAATGGAGAAAGACTGAATGCTTTCCCACTGAGATTACAAAGAAGACAAGGATGCCCATTATCACCACTATTGTTCAATATACTGCTAGAGGTTCTAGTTAGAGCAATCAGGCAAGAAAAAGACATAAAAGGCATTCAAATCAGAAAGGAAGAAGTAAAACTTTTGCTATTAGCAGATGTGATCCTCTATCTAGAAAGTCCTGAAAATCTACAACAAAGCTGCTAGTGCTAATAAACAGTATCAGCAGAGTAGCAGGATACAAAGTTAATACGTAAAAATCAGTAGTGTTTCTATACACTAGTAATGAGGAAATTGGGAAAAATATTCCATTTACAATAGTGACTAAAAGAATTAAGAATTTAGGAATAAACTTAACCAAGGATGTACAGCACTTGTATTTTGAAAACTATTAATACAATGCATTGCTAAAAGAAATTATTAAAAAGGCCTAAATAATGGAAAAACATTCTGTGCTCATGAATTAAAAGACTAAATATCATAAAGATTCAGTTCTACCCAAATTGATATAGGGATTCAATGCAATTCTGATAAAAATTCTGCCAGCATTTTTAACAAATGGAAAACCCAATTATCAAATTTATTTGGAAGGGTAAGGGACCCCACATAGCCAAAAACATCTTTAAAAAGAAGACTAACTTACTTCCGGACTTTAAATCATATTACCTGCTATACAGTGGTTAAAAAAAAAAAATAGCATGGAACTAGCATAAAGATAGAAACATAGACCAATGGAACTGAACTGGTGGTTCAGAAACAGACCCTCATATCTATAGTCAAGTGATTTTTAAAAAAAATTTTAATTGAAGTATATCATTCATACATGAACATGCTTAAACAATAAGTGTATAGTAAAGATTGTGAACTTACAAAATAAAAATACATAGCATCACACAGAGGTATCACCCCTCCACCAACTCTTTGCATTATTGTGAAATATTTGTTACAAACTATGAAAGAGCATCATCAAAATATTACTACCAACCATAGTCCTTATCTTACATTTGGTGTATTTTTATCCCAACCCATACTATTTTTTAAAATATATTTTTGTTACGCATATTGTAAACTTGCAAAACAATCATACCGATGTGTAGATTTCCCATACAAGTCCACACCCTGGTGGAACATTTGTTACAGACTATGAGACAATATTATCAGACTATTACAACCAATCATGGGCCATAGCATACATTTGGCACACTTTTTCCATGCACCTCTGTTGGAGATTTGGACCCAAAGGGTATCGGGAATGAAAGAAAGAGAAAAAGGAGAGTGAAATAAAGAGACAGACAGAAAGAAAAAGAACCAACGAGCTGGGATCAGGAGGTCTGCGAGTAGAGACTCATCAGACAACTTTATTGTTCACAAGGGGTTCTACATATACCCCAGTCTGCGTGAGTAGAAGCAGCAACATGCAGTTAAACATCAACATTACTCATAGTCTAAGGAATTCAGAAAATATTCTCTCAAGGTACAAAGTTTAAGTGTTCTATGTACTACACAAATGTTATCTGCTTATCTTTTCTTTCAACCTTTCACAGCTTCAACCTGTTTGTTGGGAACTCTTAATTACCACATTCCTCTAGGTTGCAAGCGTAGCCATGGAAACAGCAAATCTCTCCTTGCGAGACCACTGTGCCTCAGTTTCCAACATTCACCTCCATTATCAACGCAGTACAGCTTTGGCATTGATGCAAGAATATTATAGTATTTCTGTTAACCACAGTCTATAGGTAACACCAGTTGTAGTTTTCCCATGCTTCTCCATCTTCCCATCACCCTGCAATAGTGGTGTACATCTGCTCTAAATCACAGAAGGACTCTCTTGCATTTGTACCCTTAGCCACAATTCTCAACCATCTCTGGGTTTACTGTGTTATTCAGTCCCTAAATTATTCTTTAGCTTTCTTTCTATTGACATTTACTTCCCCAGACTGCCTTTTTCAGCCATAATCCCATTTATAAACCAGTTACTACTCACTATAATGTGTTACTGTCAACTCTATCCATCTTCTCACTTTTACAGTCAAGTTAATTAAAACTTCTAGGTACATTAAGCATCCATAGTTCTTCTCAACCCTCCTCTTATCTCCTAATAACCTATACTGTAGGTTCTAATTCTATGTGTTTATTATTTGTATTTAGTTCATATTAATAATACCATGCAATATTTTTCCTTTTGTATCGGGCTTACTTCACTTAGTATAATGTCTTCAGGACTCATCCATGTTATCACATATGTCCCAATTTCATTTCTTATTACTGCAGCATAGTATTCCATCATAAACATTTTGTTATCCATTCATTGGTGGCTGGACACTTGGGTTGTTTCCATATTTTGGCAATGAAGAAGGAAAAGAAAGGTAAATGTCAAAGCAGCAAAAGAAAAGAGAAGAATAAGTGAAAAATGTCTAAAAAGTTAGTAAGAAACAGCTATAGATACAGAGAAGGGGCAAGCAGCAAGTTTGTATCATTGAGACTTTGATGTGTGCTGGAAAGAGAAAGTGTTAAACGTGGATCACCATTTATTTAATGGTCAGTGGTGTAGGCAAAAGGATGGTTTTGAAGAATTAACTTTAAGTTGAAATATCTGTCTACTCACTGCTCTCAACTCTCTGCTTCAGTCATTTCTGGGCCCTAATGGTGATGAGTGGAAGGGAAGTGTCTAGGAGTAGAGGAGGTAGGTAAAAGAGACAGGATTAAGAGGACCCTAGGACAATAGTTTCCTCTGTGATTTAAATTTTCAAAGGTAGGCTAAATCGTGTTCAACGTCAGGTTTTATAATACTTCTTGTAACCTCTTATAGACCCTTATAAAAGCTTATGAGTCTTTATTGGTGGAAACCCTATACTTAGGAAGTCCAACGCATTAGTCAGGTGAGAGAAATAAAAAGCTTTCTGTTTGGTTTTGACAGGTTGGTAGAATATTCTAGGACTGGACTTGGGAATCTAGTTACTCTCCTTGGTAGAGAGCTACATGTTCAGAGATATGGTAGGACTGACAAGAAGGGCAGGAATTAATAACACTTGCTTAGTTTTTAGAATTAGCGTGCCTCAAATAAAAATCTTGATCTAGTTGAGTCACCTGTTTTCTTCTGTTTTAGATTCAGTTGACCTACAGAAAGCAAAGGAACATAATCAGAGACTGGATGAGGAAATTTTGGCCTTAAGAAATCGGGTTCGGTCACTTGACTCAGAAAAAAAAGCACTTGGAGAAATGGTAAGTTGTTTAGTCTGTTTTTAGAATTTATCTAAGCATGCGTGCAGTAACTTTCAGCAGCTACAGCAACATAGATATATATCACCTAAGCTGATCATTAGTGGGGAATAACACTGATAGCTAGAGGGTCCTAGGTAGAATTGTTTTATTTTTCATTTTTTTATTTTTTGAAAGATTTATTTATTTATTTTTTATTTCTCTCCCCTTCCCCCCACCCCAGTTGTCTGTTCTCTGTGTCCATTTGCTACGTGTTCTTCTTTGTCCACTTCTGTTGTTGTCAGCAGCACGGGAATCTGTGTTTCTTTTTGTTGCGTCATCTTGCTGTGTCAGCTTTCCATGTGTGCAGCACCATTCTTGGGCAGGCTGAACTTTCTTTCGTGCTGGGCAGCTCTCCTTATAGGACACACTTCCTTACAGGGTGCACTCCTTGAGCATGGCACTCCCCTACACAGGGGGCACCCCTGCGTGACACTGCACTCCTTGCGCACATCAGCACTGAGCATGAGCCAGCTCCACAGGGATCAAGGATGCCTGGGGTTTGAACCGCAGACCTCCCATGTGGTAGATGGATACCCTATCCATTGGGCCAAGTCTGCTTCCCTAGAATTGTTTTAAATGTTATTCTTTGAGCTAGGTACATTCTTTTTTTTTTTTTTTATTGATTTTGTAAAAATATTACATTAAAAAAACAATATGAGGTCCCATTCAACCCCACCACCCCCACCCCACTACTCCCCCCCCCAGCAACACTCACTCCCATCATCACGATACATCCATTGCATTTGGTAAGTACATCTCTGGGCATCTCTGCATCTCATGGTCAATGGTCCACATCATGGCCCATACTCTCCCACATTCCATCCAGTGGACCCTGGGAGGATTTACAATGTCCGGTGATTGCCCCTGCAGCACCATCCAGGGCAACTCTAAGTCCCAAAGGCGCCTCCACATCTCATCTCTTCCTGCTATTCCCCATACCCATATCAGCCACCATGTCCACTTTTCCCACTCCACTCCAATGCCATGAGCTAGGTACATTCTATAGGTATTTATATTTTAGACATTTTGACTACCTATTCTAAATATTAATAGTACCATTATTAGTAATGTATCAATTTAGGAAATTTTCATTTAAATAAGGATTTTTTTATTTTTTTATTTCTCTCCCCTTACCCCCTCCCGCTCCAGTTGTCTGTTCTCTGTGTCTATTTGCTGTGTGTTCTTCTTTGTCCGCTTCTGTTGTTGTCAGCAGCATGGGAATCTGTGTTTCTTTTTGTTACGTCATCTTGTTGTGTCAGCTCTCTGTGTGTGCGGCACCATTCTTGGGCAGGCTGTACTTTCTTTCGTGCTGGGCGGCTCTTCTTACGGGGTGCACTCCTTGCGTGTGGGGCTCCGCTACGCGGGGGGACGTGTGGCACAGCACTCCTTGCACACATCAGCACTCCTTGCACACATTAGCACTGCGCATGGGCCAGCTCCACACGGGTCAAGGAGGCCTGGGGTTTGAACCACAGACCTCCCATGTGGTAGACGGACACCTTAACCACTGGGCAAAGTCCGTGTCCCTAAATAAGGATTTAGACAATAGTTTACTTAACACATGTACCAAGTAGAAGTTATTAGACTCTTGTATTGGGTAAGTTTGCGATTATTACTACTCTTAAATGTGTTAGATTTAAAATAATTTCTTCTTAGCAATTTGTAGATTTTTAATATGTACTTCCAAATTCTGGATATGTTATATGTCTCTTTAATTTATACATATTTTACAATCATATTATGGTGTCTTAATACAATGTCTGGTATATTCTAGGTGTTCGAGAAAGTTTTTTGTGACAATGAATACATTAACGAAGACTGTTCAAAAGTTTTATAGACATTTGCATATATAAATTTACATATTATATATATATGAAAAGTTCAGGAAGAGTACATTCCATTCCAAACAGTGTTGCTTCGGTAAGGGAAGAAGAGGTATTGTGTGGTAAGGGTATATGAAGGAAAACATCACATTTTGCTCTATATACTTAGATATTGTTTCAGTTTTTACAAGGAAAACATAGTCATTTATCATTTGTATAATTTATAAGCAAAGCAATCCTCCCCCTACATGGAGCAGACCAAAAATTGAAAAGTCTATGAAATGCTTATTTTTGTATTTAAGGTTGAAAGACTTAAAGGAGAGATTCATGAATCTCAAGAGAATGAACAAGTTGGAAACTGCTCTCCTGGGAAACCTCTGGGTGCTGAACAAAGAGTACAGGTATTTTAAAATTCTCTAATTTCTGATTTCTAACTTTTGAGTGACATGAATTTTTACAAAGTACACGAGAGCAGTTAGTGCTGATCATTTGCTACTCTCTTCTGTCTGTTTCTATTGCTGAGCCTATTAGAATGGAGGAAAAAATTGGGGGTACAAAGGGTGTGTTTTTGTTCACATCTTCCCCATGGGGACAATATAAAAAGTACAATGGTTTTTTTTTTTTAAAGAATCTTACAAAAGTAAAATCAATGTGATTTTTAATAATCAAAATGGAGTTGATTTCTAGAGCCAACCAATGGGACATTGGGTGGAAAACCACACCAAGCATAATAAAATATCGTCAAGAAAAAATACTAATAATATTTAGGCTCCAGTGTGTACAATGTCTAGTCTGTTTAGCAGGATCTGCTTCTAAAGTGTGGACAAAGTGATCAAATGCAAAAAAGATTGAAATAAGCACTGCTGTGTTCTAGACATGACCATTTCAGACTTCCAGTCAAGGATCTAGATTGCTTTGAGACAGCCCTTTCTCTTTATACCTCTAAGATGAGTGACAGCCGCTTGTTGCTGAGGGGTCTCATGCACCAGAGTTTGTTTTCCTTTATTACTCTTATGGCCCTATGCCCCAGATCTTTTAGATATAAAGGAAACTACAACTACAGTATTTCTTGTCTCCCCACCTAAAGAATTAGTATCCCTGCTGTCTTCCCATGTTTTACTTGCAGGTAAATAATACATGCTTAATAAAGTTAAAAAGGAAACAATTTTGATGGGCAGGACTTCAGTAGCTTGTACCAAAATTATTCTAAAAAACCCAGTAGTGCTCTAATATATGGCAAGTTGATGGCACTTGAATACATTTCAGGGAAAAGAAAAGAAAAAAATTGCAATTAATTGCAACCCAGCTCTAGTTTTAGATTCCTTTTCTGGCTCACACATCCTTCATGGTAGACATACCTGATGAAAATGCTAATTTTAGGAATATAGTTAAGCAGACCTTTGGACCTAGATTTTTCTAGATTTCTAATGACTTTCCATTCCTCTGAACCAAATTGGCTGAAAACAAATAGAACTACATCAAATAAAATATTGTTTTTTCAGTATAAGTTAGTTATGTTAAGGACACAAAATAACATCATTACCTAGTTACAGGTATTGTGATTTTATTATGAATCCAGGTATCTACAGGTAAGTATAATAACCAGAATTATGAGAGTCCAGCAATATCCACTTTAAAAAGGCAGACAAATTTAGAGATTTTTAAAATTTTGTGTCCTTGAATTGATGATACATCTACATGGTATAAAAATAAAAAGAATGATAAAGATGTACACAAAGATGTACACAAAGAGAAAGCATGCCTGCATGGCGAGCCAGTGCCTGTGCAAGTGAGTCACACAGTAAGATGATGATGCATCAAAAGAGAGACAAAGGGACAGTCGAGGTGAAGCGCAGCAGAAACCAGGAACTGAAGTGGCGCAATTGATAGGGGATCTCTCTCCACCTCAGGGATCTCCAGGATTGAATCCCAGTGAATCTTAGAGGAGAGAAAACAAGAAGACAACACAGACAGCAAAAACAGCAGAGTGAGAGGAGAGGAAAGGGGAAAATAAATAAATCTTAAAAAGAAAAATGTACAGAATTGTCATTCTCCACCCATGCCCCACTACGTCTTTTCTCCATGTTAGTCAGTCAAAGGGGTGCTGATGCAAAGTACCAGAAATCTGTTGGCTTTTATAAAGGGTGTTTATTTGGGGTAGAAGCTTACAGTTACCAGGCCATAAAGCATAAGATACTTCTGTCTCCGAAGTTCATTGGCCCATATTAGAGCAAGATAGCTGCCAATGTCTACCAAGAGTTCAGACTTTCTGGGTTCCTCTTTTCCTGGGGCTTATTTCTTTCCAGGCTCAGTTGCCCTGCTCTTTCCACAAGGGCAGCTATTGACTTTCAGGTAACCGACCAGCTCTGTCACTCTACCCAGAGCTTAGGCTCAGCTGCTCTGCAGCTCTGTATGGTTGCTTCCCAGGCTCAAACCTCTCTTCTCTGTCACATGGTTTTCTCTGTGAGACCCATGTCCTACTGATGTGGCCCAATTAAAGCCCTAATCATAATTTAATCATGCCCAGAGGAACATACCTGTTTACAAGCATAATCCATTATCTAATTTTGGAATTCATAAACAATGCCAAACTGTTACACTCCTTACTCTCCTGCTATTGGTAACTATTTTTTATTAGTTTCTTATTTATCCTTCCAACATTTATTCAAGTACAAGCAATTTGAATATTTATTCAAACACACTCCTTTCTTAGTTTCTTTTTTTTTTTTTCTTTTTTTATACTGAAATGCTCCTGGTGATCCTTCCATATGAAGAGATTTTCCTCATTCTTTTAAATTTTATTTACTCCCCTTTTTTTTGTTATTATTTTTAAAAGAAGCTTTAAATTACATAGATGTTACATAAAAAATATAGGGGATTCCCATATATCTTACCCCCTCCCTCCCACAACTTTTCCCAACTAACAACATCTGTACATTTGTTACAATTGATGAACACATATTGAAGCATTGCTACTAACTGTGGTCTGTGGTCTACATTATGATTTACACTTTGCACTGCACTCTTCTTTTTTTAAGATATTTTTGGCTATTAGGGTGCTCTTTTCCTATCAAATAAATTTGGTAATTGCCTTTTCTATTTCTATAAAGTAGGCTGTTGTATGTTTTAGTTGTATTGCATTGAATCTATAAATCAATTTTGGTGGGATTGACATCTTCATAATATTTAGTCTTCCAATATATGAACATGGAATGTCTCTGCATTTGTTTAGGTCTTCTTTGATTTCTTTTGACAGTGTTATATTGTTTTCTGAATACAGGTCCTGTACATCTTCGGTTAAATTGATCCCTATATGTTTGAGTGTTTTTGCTGCTATTGTAAATGGAATTTTTCCCTGATTTCCTCCTCATATTGTTCAATACTCGTTTACAGAATCATTGCTTATTCTTCTGTGTTGATTTTGTATCCTGCCACTTTGCTGAACTTGTTTATTAGCTCAAGTAGCTTTGTCATAAACATTTCAGAATTTTCTAAATATAGGGTCATGCAATCTGTAAATACATCTTTCCTCTTTGGGTGCCTTTTTTTCTTGTCTAATTGCTTTAAATTGAACTTTTAATACAATGTTGAATAACAATGTTTACAGAGGGCATCCTTGTCTTGTTCCCAATCTTAGAGCAAAAGTTTTCAACCTTCTCCATTGAGTACAATGTTGGCTGTGGGTTTTTCATATGTGTCTTTTATTATATTGGGAAACTTTCCTTCTATTCCTTTCTTCTGAAGTGTTTTTATCAAGAAAGAATGCTGGATTTTCAGTTGTCCCAATGATGTCCTTTCTTTCTGGGTTGGAAGATTTTTTAAAAAATTTTATTTCAATATATACAACCTAAAATTTCTTCCTCTAAACAGTGTGATATATGATTCAGTGATGTTCATTATATTTACAATGTTGTGTTCCATCACCACCATCCATTACCAAAATGTTTTGCTCACCCTCAAAAGAAATTCTGTACCAATTAAGCTTTAATTTTCCATTCCTTAACCCCTCCCCAGCCCCTGATAACCTGTATTTTAGTTTCTAACTCTGTGAATTTGCTTATTCTAATGATTCAATATCAGTGAGATCACACAATATTTGTCTTTTTATGTGAAGCTTATTTCACTCAGCATAATGTCTTCAAGGTTCATCTGTGCTGTCACCTATATAAAAACTTTGTTCCTGTTCATGGCTATATAATATTATTATGTATATATATGTATATATACACATATATATACATATATATATACTTTTGTTTATTCATCTAAGTGTTGATGAACATTTGAGTTGCATCCATTCCCACCAACAATGAATAAGTGTTCCTATTTCTCCACATCCTTTCCGATGCTGTTTTCATTTTTTTAAGTAGTAGCCATTTTAGTGGGTATAAAGTGGCATCTCATTGTGATTTGGGCTATTGAATTTGAGCATCTTTTCATGTATTTTTTGGCTATCCATATACCTTCTTTGGAGAAATACATACATTTCTTTGACCCATTTTTCAATTCTTTGGCCCATTTTTTTTATTGGCTTTTTTGTCTTTCTGTTGTTGAGTTGTAGAATTTCTTTATAGATTCTGGATATTAAACCCTTATCAGATATGCTGTTTCAAAATATATTCTCCCATTGACTAGGTTGTCTTTTTACTTTATGATAATATCCTTTGATGCACAAAAGTTTTAAATTATGATGAAGTCCCATTTATCTACTTTTTCTTTTTTTGCTTATGCGTTGGGGGTAAAGTATAAGTAACCATTGCTTTCCTACCTTATCTTCTAGGAGTTTTATATTCCTGGTTCATATATTTAGGTCTGTGATCCATTTTGGATTTTTTTCTTGATTTGATGTGAGATAGGGTTGCACCCCTTCAGTCTTTTGCAAACAGATATCCAGTTCTCCCAGCACCATTTTTTGAAGAGACTTTTCTTTCCCAATTGAGCGGACTTGACAGCTTTGTCAAAAATCAGTTGACCATAAATGTGAGGATTGAGTTCTGAATTCTCAGTTCCACTCCATTGATCTATATGTCTGTCCTTATGCCAGTACTATACTGTTTTGATTTCTGTGGCTTTGTAATAAATTTTAGGATTGTGAAGTATGAGTTCTCCAACTTTATTCCTCTTTTTTGAAGATGGCTTTGACTGTTTGGGGCCCCTTACCCTTCCATATAAATTTGATGACTCACTTTTCCATTTGTGCAAAGAAGGCTATTGGCATATTTATTGGGATTGCATTGAATCTGTAAATTGTTTTGGATAGAATTGACATTTTAACAAGATTTAGTCTTCCAATCCATGAACATGGAATGTCCTTTTTAATTAGGTATTCTTTGATTTCTTTTAGCAACGTTTTGTAGTTTTCTGTATACATGTTCTTTATATCATTGGTTAGATTTATTCCTAGATATTTGATTATCTTAGTTACTGTTGCAACTGGAATTTTTCTTGATTTCCTCCTCAGCTTGCTCATAGAAACAATACTGATTTTTGTGTTAATTGTGTATCCTACCACATTGCTGAATTTATTTATTAGTTCTAGTAGCTTTGTTGTGGATTTTTCAAGATTTCCTTGCCATCTGCAAATAGGGAAAATTTCACTTCTTCCTTTTCTAATTTGGATGCCTTTTATTTTTTTGACTTCCTAATTGCTCTGGCTAGAACTTGCAGTGCAATGTTGAGTAACAGTGGTAACATTGGGTATCCTTGTGTTGTTCCTGATCTTAAAATGAAGGCTTTCAGTCTTTCACCATTGAGTAGGATGTTAGTGGTGGGTTTTTCATACGTGTCATATATCATGTTGAGGGAGTTTTTTTCCATTCTTATTTTTATAAGTGTTTTATTTTTTTTAAACAAGGAAGAGTGGTGGGTTTTTTCCTAATGCCTTTCTGCATCAATTCAAGATGATCATGTGGGTTTCATTCTGTTAATGAGGTACATTACATTGTTGATTTTCTCATGTTTACCCACTCTTGCATAACTAGAATAAATCCTACTTGATCACAGTGTATACTTTTTTTAATTGTGCTGTTTGTTTTGTTTTGCTAGCATTTTTTGAGAACTTTTGCATCTATATTTATAAGGATATTGGTCTGCAATTCTCTTTTCTTGTGTTATCTTTACCTGGCTTTGGTATGAGGGTGACATTGGCCTCATAGAATAAGTCAGGTAGTGTTCCCTCCTTTTCAATTTTTTGGAAGAGTTTGATCAGGATTTGTGTTAATTCTTTTTGGAGTGTGATAAAATTCACTGTGAAGCCTTCTGGGTCCGTGCTTTTTTTTTTTTTTGTAAAGTTGTTTACTGATTCAATCTCTTTACTTATAATTGCTCTGTTGAGAACTTCTATTTCTTCTATGATCAGTATAGTCTGCTTGTGTGTTTCTAGAAATTTGTCTCTTTCATCTAGGTTTTCTAATTTGTTGGCATACAATTGTTCATAGTGTCCTCTTATGATCTTTTTTGTTTTCATTTCTTACAGCTTAATAATATTCCATTGTGCGTATACACCATATTTTGTTTACCCATATATCAGCTGGTGGACAATTGGGTTGCTTCCATCTTTCGGCAATTGTGATAAATGACACTATGAACATCGGTGTGCAAATATCTGTTCAAGACCTTGTTTTCAATTATTTTGGATAGATAGCTAGAAGTGGAATCATATAGTAATTCTATATATAGCTTCCTGAGGAACTTCCAAACTGTCTTCCACAGTGGCTGCACTACGTTATATTCCCTTCAGCAATGAGTGAGTGTTCCCTATTTCTCCAAATTCTCTCCAATATTGTTAATTTCCATTTTTTAAGTAGTACCTATTCTAGTGAGTGTGAAATGGTGTTTCATTGTGGTTTTGATTTCCATTTCTCTATTAGCTAATGATTTTGAGCATCTTTTCATGTGTTTTTTGGCCATTTGTATATCTTCTTTGCAGAAATGTCTTTAAATCATTAGCCCATTTTGGGGGTTGTTTATTTACTTGTTATTGAGTTGAAGGATTTCTTTATATATTCTGGATATTAAGCCCTTATCATATATGTGGTTTCTAAATATTTTTTCCCATTCTGTAGGTTGTCATTTTATATTTATGATGAAGTTCTTTGGTGCATAAAAGTTATTAATTTTGATAAGGTCCCATTTACCTATTTTTTCTTTTGTTGTAAAGTCAAAGAAACCATTTCCTAACACTTGGTGCTTCTCTATGTTTTCTTCTAGGAATTTTATAGTTCTGGCTCTTATATTTAGGTCTTTGATCCATTTTCAGTTGGTTCTTGTGTGTGGTATTAAATAGGCATTCCCTTTCATTATTTTGCATATGGATGTCTATTTTCCAACACCATTTGTTGACAAGACTATTCTTTCCCAATTGAGTGGTCTCAGAGATATAACAATATAATATAATAACAACGTAATAATCAGAATGTCCAGTCTCAACAAAAAATTATAAAACATACAAAGAACCAGTAAAGTATGATCCATTCACAGGAAAAAAAAGAAAAAGAAAAAAAGAATTTTCCAAAAACCATCCCTGAGAAAGCTAATATATTGGAACTATTAGTCAAAGACTTTAAATCAACTCTCTTATATATGTTCAATGGAAATTAGGAAAACTTTGTCTGAACAAAATAAAGAAATAGAAATTATAAAAAGAAGCAAAACAAAATTTGGAGGTACAAACTATACTAATTGAAATGAAAAACTCATTAGAGGATTAACAGAAGATTTGAACAGAAAGACGAGAAGATCATTGAATTTGATGACAGATAATTGAGTTATCCAGTGTGAGAAGAAGAAAGAAGATATTATGAAGAAAAATGAACAATCTGACCAACCTGTGATACACCAAGCATACCAATATATGCATCACTGGGGTCCCTGAAGGACAAGAGAGTGAGAAAGTATTGAAGAAATAATGGCTGATATCTTCTCAAACCTGATGAAAGATATGATTGTACACATCTACGAAGTTCAAATGAACTTCGAAGCACAATGGACTGTAGGACATCCATACCAAGACATGTTTAGAGCATAATTGTCAAAATCCAAACACAAACAGAAGATTTTGAAAGCAGAAAGAGTGAAGCTATTTGTCACATAAAAGGAATCACCAATAAGATGAACAGCAGAGTTCTGATCAGAAGCCATGGAGGCCAGAGACTGTGGGATGGCATATTTAAAGTACTTAAAGAATAAACAGTGAACCAAGAATTTTATATCTGGCAGCACTAGTATAGGGTGTCAGTGATGGGGGGATGCATGGGAAGAGGTTCACCTGGTACATGCCTCTAAGGCATATGAATATGTTCAAGTGTTCATAGGATACTGTCTCAGTGGGTGAAGATCTAGAAAGTAACAGAAAGAATATTGAATTCCCATCCTAGGGAGTTCTGCTCCATTCTCTAATTGGACAACAAGAATCCCCCAAGTATAAGGGCAGTGTCTACTGAAGGAAGACAGACCATTATGCCAGACCCTTGATATTGTGATTGTACTTATGAACCTTTTCTTGTGAAATTGAAACTTAGCCCTACTATTGTATACTGCCTAAGAGTTACCTCCAGAAAGCCTCCTTGTTGTCAAATGTGACGTCTCTCTAAGTCAAACTCAGCATATAAATGCACTACCTTCTCCCAAGCATGGGACATGAGTCCCAGAGATGAGCCTCCCTGGCACCGAGGGATTATTACCAAGTGCCAACTATCAGTGCATCTGGAAAAAGACCTTGAGCAAAAGGGGAAATGGTAAATACAAGTGAATTTTTATGGCTAAGAGATTTCAAAGTGATTCAGGAGGTATTCCAGAGGTTACGCTTATGTATGTCTCAGCAGGATCTCATTGACTGCCACAGTAAACAGTGCCTCAAATATTGGGGCTCCTGAGGGTTCTAGAGACATCCAGAAACTATAATGCAGAGCAGATAGCTCAAGAATTTGGCACCCTGTCAGCGGACCTTACTTTGGAATTTATGCTCTCCAGTTTAACAAAGTTAGATTCATTTATAGGTTCTCTACACCTGGCTCTTCTCCCCTTTTGCTTGAACCAATAATTAGCACTGTACTTGATAAACATATGTCCCAGAGTCTTAAATCTTTGGTCCATCCATGTGCCAGTTAAGCTCTGAATTTCAGTGGAGTTGCAATACCTACTCTCCAGTTCGTTGGACTCACCCAGGACAACTCACCCAGGAGATGATGATGGAAAACACCCATCCCAAGGGACAGAGAGTATCTGCAACTGCAAGCAAGATAGTTCCACTCATCTGCCCCATGGAATCTAAGCTCCCTCTCAATTAGAAGTAGAGTGGGCATCACCATCCCAAGGTCCTCAAAATTGGACAATGAACAATGGACTAAAGTAGGCTTATTATTATTCTATAGACTTACTATTATTCTAGCAATGGAAGAACGCTTATCATTGATATGAGGGCAGTGGCCACCAGAGGTTGTGAGGGATGGGAGAGAGAAGAATGGGTGTAATATGGGGGCATTTTTAGGACATTGGAGTTGTCCTGCATGACATTATGGTGATGGATACAGGCCATTGTATATTTTGTCATAACCTACAGAATTGTGCAGGACAGGGTGTTAACACAAGAAATATTAAAGGGATTCCTTTGGGCTGAAATAAAAGGACAATAGACAACAAGCAAAAGTCATAAGAAGAAATAAAGAACATTGGTAGAGGTAACTACATTAAATATAAAATCCTGTATTATTATAAATTTGGTTGGTAACTACTATTCCCCACCCCAATATAACTTAACAGGCAAATGTGTAAGGTAACATTAAAATCTCTGTTAGTGGACATATAATATATAAAGATGTAATCTGAAACAGTAGCAATATAAAGAGGGAGAGATGGAGAGATATAGAAGTAGAGAGTTTGTATATTACAGAAACCAAGTTAGTACTCATCTAACTAAGTTGTTATTTTTAAAGATGTTAATTGTAATTACAAGGTAATCACTAAGAAAATAACTTAAAAATATAGAGAAAAGAAAAGAAGAAGGGAATAAAAATGGTACACTACAGAAAAGGCAAATACATAAAAGGGCAGTAATGGAATAATTGAGGAACAAAAAACATAGATGTACAGAAAAACAAACAGCTAACTGACAGGAGTAAATCCACCCTTCTCAGTTATTACCTCAATGACAATGTGGATGTGGTTCAAGCAGTTGGGCACCTGCCTCCCACATAGGAGGTCCCGGGTTCAGTTCCCAGTTGCTCCTAAAGAAGATGAGCAAGACAGCGAGCTGACACAATGGGCTGGCACAATGAACTGATACAGCGAGATGATGCAAAAAGGAGACACCACATGAGACACAAGCAGTGAGCTGATGTGGCTCAAGGGATTGGGTGCCTCCATCCCACATGGGAGGTCCCAGGTTCAGTTCCCAGTGCCTCCTAAAAGAAGATGAACAGACACAAGGAGCACACAATGAACAGACACAGAGAGCAGACAGCGAGCACAAACAACAAAGGCGGGGGAAGAAATAAAATAAATCTTTTTAAAAAATGCATCCACACCAACAGGAATAGATAAACTTAAAAAAAAAATGTCAGTTGAGTAAACTCTCGTATTAAAAGGGAGAGATTGGTAGAATGGATGTAAAATCATGATACACATTCATGTTGTTTATAAGCAACTTGCTTGGGATCCCAAGGGAAACTAGAGATTATCTTAATGAATGAAACAAAAACACATTCTTTTTTTAAAAAAACACATTCTTGATGAATGAAAACAAAAACACATCATACCAGAACTTATGGGATGCAGGAAAGGCAGAGCTCAGAGAGAAATTTATAGCTCTAAATACCTACATTAAAAAAGAGGAAAGATCACAGGTCAATAATGTAACTTTACACCTAAAGATAGAAGAACAAGAAGTGTAAACTAACCCAAAGTTAGTAGGAGGAACAAAAATAAGATTAGCGAAGTGATAAATGAAATAGGGAATAGAAAAAACAGTAGAAAGAATCAACAAAATCAATATTTGTTTTTTTTTAAAAGATCAATAAAATCAAACATTTAGTCCAGCTGACAAAGAAAAAGAGAGAGAGGACAGAAATAACTAAAACCAGAGATGAAAACAGTGATTTTGCTACTGAACTTACAGAAATAAAAGTGTTTATAAGAGAATAGTATGGACCAACTATATGCCAACCATTTAGAAAACATGGATGAAAAGGATAAATTCCTTGAAACATAGAAATTACCTAACATGCAAAAAGAAATTGAAAATCTGAACAGACTTATAATAAATAAAGATATTAAATCAGCAATTAAAAATTTCCCAACAGAGAAAAGTCCAAGACCGTATGGTTTCATTGATGAATTCTAGAAAACACTTAAAGAAAATTTAACAACAGTCCTTCTCAAACCCTTCCAAACTATAGAAGAGAAGGAATTATTTCCTAACTCATTCTGTGAGGCCAGTGTTACCCTGATATACACAACTAAGAGGCATTTATTCTGGGAATGCAAGGATAGTTCAAAATAAGAAAATCAGTCAATATAATACACCACATTATAAGAATGAAGAAAAAACACATGATCATCTCAATTGATGCAGAAATGCATTGGAGTCAAAATCCATTATCTTTTCATGAAAAAAACATTCAGAAAAATAGAACTTGGACAGAACTTTCTCAATGTGATAAAGAGCAATTATGAAAATTCCCCAGCAAATATACACAATGGTGAAAGACTAATACCTTACCTCTAAGATTAGAAACAAGACAAGGCTTCCCACTGTCACCACTGCTATTTAATATTGTAATGGAAGTTCTAGTCAGATATTCAGGCAAGAGAAAGAAATACAAGGCATCCAAACTGGAAAGGAAGATCTTATTCATATATGACATGAGACTATATATAGAAAATCCCAAAGAATCCACAAGAAAGGTATTAGAACTAACAAATTTTGCAATGTTGCAGGATACAAGATAAAAATGCAGAAGTCAATTGAATTCTATATACCAATAATAAACAATCTAAAAAGGAAATCAGGAAAATTCCATCTACAATAGCATCTAAAAGAATAAAATAACTAGGAATAAATGTAACTAAGGAGGTAAAAGACTTGTAAATTGCAAACTACAAAACACTGCTGAAAGAAATTAAAGAAGACCTAAGTAAATGGAAAGATAGTCTGTGTTCATGAATTGGTATACATAATATTGTTAAGGAATCAGTACTGCCTAAAGGAAACTATAGTTCAATGCAATTCCTATCAAATTTTAAAAATTATCAAATTCTTTTTTTTGTAGAAATAGAAAAGCTGATTCTCAAATTCATGTGGAATTGCAAGGGGCCCTGAATAGCCAAAACAATCTTGGAAAAGGAACAGAGTTGGAGGACTCATACTTCCTGATTTCACAACTTACCACAAAGCTACAGTAATTAAAACAGTATGGTACTGGCTTAAGGATAGACATATAGATCAATGGAATAGAATTTAGAGTCCAGAGATAAACCATACATCTAGCTGATTTTTGACAAGGAACCACGTCCATTCAATGAGGAAATAATAGTCTCTTCAACAAATGGTGCCAGAACACCTGGAAATCCACATGCAAAAGAATGAATGTGCACCCCTACCTCTTACCACATACAAAAACTAATTCAAGGGAAATGGACTTTGGCCCAGTGGTTAGGGCGTCTGTCTACAATATGGGAGGTCCGCGGTTCAAACCCCGGGCCTCCTTGACCCGTGTGGAGCTGGCCATGCACAGCGCTGATGCGCGCAAGGAGTGCCGTGCCACGCAAGGGTGTCCCCCGCGTGGGGGAGCCCCACGCGCAAGGAGTGCGCCCGTGAGGAAAGCCGCCCAGCGAAAAGAAAGAGCAGCCTGCCCAGGAATGGCACCGCCCACACTTCCCGTGCCGCTGATGACAACAGAAGCGGACAAAGAAACAAGACGCAGCAAATAGACACCAAGAACAGACAACCAGGGGAGGGGGGAAATTAAATAAATAAATAGGGAAACGGACTTTGGCCCAGTGGTTAGGGCGTCCGTCTACCATATGGGAGGTCCGCGGTTCAAACCCCGGGCCTCCTTGACTCCATGTGGAGCTGGCCATGCGCAGTGCTGATGCGCGCAAGGAGTGCCGTGCCACGCAAGGGTGTCCCCCGCGTGGGGGAGCCCCATGCGCAAGGAGTGCGCCCGTGAGGAAAGCCGCCCAGTGTGAAAAGAAAGAGCAGCCTGCCCAGGAATGGCGCCGCCCACACTTCCCGTGGGGGGGGGATTAAATAAATAAATAAATAAATAAATAAATAAATAAATCTTAAAAAAAAAAAAACTAATTCAAAATATATCAATGACCTAAAGATAAGTGCTAATACTATGAAACTCTTATAAGAAAACATAGGGAAATATCTTCAGGACCTTTTACTAAACAATAGATTTTTAGATCTTACACCAAAATCACAAACAACAAAAGAAAAACTAGATAAAATAGACATCATCAAAATTAAAAACATTTGTACATTGAAGGATGTTATCAAGAAAGTTAAAAAGCCTGCAGAATGGGAAAAATATTTAGAAGCCATATATCTGAAAAGGGCACAATATCTAAAATATATAAAGAACCACTACAACCTCAACAACAAAAAGACGAACAACCCAATTAAAAAATAGTCTAAGGTTTTGAATAGACATTTCTCCAAAGAAGATATTCAAACGACCAATAAGCACATGAAAAGATACCCAAAATCATTAGCCATTACAGAAATTAAAATTAAAACCACAATGAGTTATCGCTTCATATCTACTAGAATGCTTTAAAAAAGAATAAGTGAAAATAACAAGTATTGGCTAGGATGAAGAGAAACAGGAACACTCATTCATTGTTGATGATAATATAAAATGGTGCAGCCATGTGAAAAACAGTTTGGTGGCTCCTCAGAAACTTAAACAGAATTAGCATATGACCTGGCCATTCCACTCCGAGGTATATACCCAAAAGAATTGAAAGCAGGGAATTGAATAGATATTGGTATACCAGCATTCATTATAGCATTATTTACAATAGACAGAAGGTGGAAGCAACCCAAATGTCCATCAACATCAATGAGTGGATATACCAAATGTCATATTTCCATACAATGGAATATTACTGTGCCATGAAAACTATGATGTTCTGGTACATGCTACAATATGGATGAACCTAGTGGCAACAATTAAAAACCACAGTAGGGGGGGTACTGGGTTCCTGGCCAGTGGTGCTCTGTCGTGGTCCCTAGGGGAGCAGCGACAGTCTCCCAGGTACAGTGGTGGGGACCGGGAGGGAGTGAGGGTTCAACAGTGAGCCCCAGATGCTAATGACTATGCTTGTGAGCTGATAAACCCAAAATAAGAACAAGGCCTAGAGCAACTTTGTGCCTGGGAATTTCCTTCTGTCAGCCTTCATGTTACTCAAATGTGGCCAGTCTCGAAGCCAAACTCAGCATGTAAATGCAATGCCTTCCCCCCAGCGCGGGACATGACACCCGGGGATGAGCCTCCCTGGCAACGAGGGACCACTATCAACTACCAACTGATGATGCAACTGGAAAATGACCTTATACGGAAGGTTCAATGCGGATCAGCAGAATATCCATGTCTACATAAAATACCATGACTTTAAAATGCTGTTTGACCTAAAGTAAGGGGGAAATGGAAAGGAGAAATGAGTTTATATGGCTACGAGTTTCTAAAAAAGAGTCTGGAGGCTGGCAGAAGGTTTGCCCTCATGCACAACTGAGCAGAGTCAGAGAGACAGATAAAGCAGATACAACCCCCAGATATTGGTTCCTTTGAGGGCTAAAGAGACCCATGGGAGTTATGGTCATGGCCGATGGGGTTAACTACCAGGGCAGATGGCCCCTCTTTGGAAATGGTGTTTATGTGTGATGAATCTGGACTCAGATGGGATCTCCCTTCATAAGACTTTCATGCTAATGTGCTGGAGGTGCAGTTAATGTTGGGGTTTAAGATATATTTAGGGGATTTGAATCTCTGGACTGACAATGTGATAGCCAGATCCTGAGCCTCAACAGACTCCAGCACCTACAATCTGATTTATTGGACTTACCACACTCAGCTAAGATGGAGTTGAAGAAGGACAACCACCACACCATGGAGCCTAGAGTGATTACAACTGAAAATGGGAGGACTGCATCCAGCATCCAGGTGGAATCTGAGCCTCCTCTTGACATAGAGGTGCAATGGACACAACCAATCCAATGTCCACATAGAAGAGGTGGCATTGGATTGGGAAAAGTGGACATAATGGACAAAGGGTATGGGGAAAGGCAGGAAGAGATGAGAGGTGGAGGCGTCTTCGGGACATGGAGCTGCCCTGGATGGTGCTTCAGAGGTAATCACCGGACATTGTAAATCCTCACAGGGCCCACTTGATGGAATAGAGGAGAGTATGGGCCATGATGTGAACCAATGTATATGAGGTGCAGAGGTGCCCAAAGATGTACTTACCAAATCCAATAGATGTGTCATGATGATGGGAACGAGTGTTGTTGGGGGGGGGGGAGAGGGGGGGTGGGGGGGGTGGGGTTGAATGGGACCTCACATATATATTTTTAATGTAATATTATTACAAAGTCAATTAAAATAAAAAAATTAAAAAAAAAATATATGGATGAACCTTGAAGACATCATATTGAATGAAATAAGCCAGACACAAAAGGACAAATACTGTATGAATTCTCCTACATGAATTACTTAGAATAAGCAAATAAATTCATAGAGATAGAAAGCAGAATAGTGGTTATGGGGGGGGAGGGTAGGGAGTTATTACTAAATGAATATGACATTTCATTTGGGAGGATGAAAATAGTCTGGAAATAGGTAGTGGTGAAAGTTATATAATATTGTCAGTGCATTTAATGTCAAAGAATTGTCCACTTAAAAAGGTTGAAATGATTTTTATGTTATATATATTTTATCACAGTTAAAAATACATTATTTTAAGAAAAGAGAGAGGGAAGAAAGATTGGATAGGAAGAGCCTCAGACTGTGGTGGCAACTCTGAGAAAATCCCAGCCAGCACAACAGGGAGTTTTAGCACAATGAGAGCCTGCAGAGGAATTCCTCATTGGGCATAAATGACTAGGCACTAATATCCCTGCCATGCTCTGTCATTGGCTGGAGGCTGCCTGGGAAGAGTGCAGCCAGTTCTTTTTTGAAGACAGATATCAGTGGTACACCTCCATGTCATCCTTTGTCTCTGAGAATTCTGAGATTAGAGAAGATCCTTGGAGATAACATACATTCCTTTATAACTGATATTATCTATGATGTTCTGGGTAAATGACTACTTATCTTATTTTAAAAGATGTTTGGAGAAGAGCATACAGTTTCCTTAATGTTTATATAGCAGAAATTTTTTTCTGTGTCTAATCACAATCCTCTAGGCTATGGTTTAAAGCAGTTTTATTTTCTCTGACATCAAGACTTGAAAGAGTGTGGATTTCTAAAATGATAAATTAAAGCTTTATATTGACTCTCTAGTGATCCTTTCATTTACTTCATCCCAAATAGGCTCAGCTGGAAAGAGTTAATGAGGAACATTGTAAACAAATACTTCTTCTCTTTAAAGGTTTTAACAAGTACAAGTCTTTAAAACTGGAAAAGGTTCTCAGTGAATAAATAATTCATCTGCCAAATGCTGCCAATGCAAAATTACCAGAAATAGGTTGGCTTTTTAAAAAAAAAAAAATTTTTTTAAAAAAAGATAGTTTACATAAAATGTTAACCTAAAAAAAATATAAGGAGTTCCCATATACCCCATTTCCCACACCTCCCACTTTTCCCCACATTAACAAACTCTTTCATTAGTGTGGTTCATTCATTACAATTGATGAACACATTTTGGAGCATTGCCACTAAGCATGGATTATAGTTTACATTGTAGTTTACACTCTATCTTACTCAATTCTGTAGGTTATGGCAGGATATATAATGACCTGTATCTGTCATTGCAATGTTATTTAAGACAAGTCCAAGTCCTGAAAATGCCCCCACATTATACCTCTTTTTCTCTCTCCCTGCCTTCAGCACCTCCAGTGCCCACTGTCTCCACATCAGTGATATAATTTCTTCCGTTGCTAGAATCACATTAAGTCTATAGAATATACCAGTAAGTCTACTCTAGTCCATATTTTATTCCCCAATCCTGAGGATTCCAGGATGGTGATGCCCACTCCACCTTAATTGAGAGGGTGCTTCTATCCCATACAGCTGATGAATGGGACTCTCTTATATGTTGTTATAGACTCTCTCAGTTCCTTGGTATGGTGGTTATCCATCCTCACCTTCTTATTAGTTGTCCTGGGTGAGTCCCATGATCTGGAAAGTAGATGTTGCAGTTCTGCTGAGGTTCAGGGCTCAGCTTGCACATGGACAGCCCAAAGATTCAAGTCTCTTGGACATACACCTACCAACTCCAGCACCAACTATAGGTTCAAATAGAAGGAACAGAAGAGGCATATGTAGAGAAGCCACAAGTGAGTCCAATTCCATCACTCTTGGGAGCACGAGCTCCAAAGTAGGGTCCACTGGCAACGCACCAGACTCCAGAGCTACCTGCCATGACCGTAGGGCCTGGGTGTCTCCAGAGCCCTCCAGAGCCCCACTATTTAGGGTAGTATCTACTTTGGCTGTCTGTGAGATCGTGGTGAGACTTGCATAAGCATTACCTCTGGGTTGACCTTCTGACTCACTTTGAAGTCTCTTAGCCATATAAACTCATCTGTCTTTACCTTTTCCTCCTTTTATTCAAGGTCTTTTTCCAGTTACATTGCTAGTCAGTGCTTGGTAGTAATCCTTCAGTGTCAGGGAGGTTCATCCCCAGGAGTCATGCCCCATGCTGGGGGGAAGGTCATGCATTTATATGCTGAGTTTGGCTTAGAGAGAGGCCACGTTTGAGCAACATGGAGGCTCTCAGGAGGTAAGTCTTAGGTACCCTACAACACTAGGCTAAGTTGCAATTTCAAGAGCAAAGGCTCATAAGCATAGCCATCATTATCAAGTGCACATCAATGGACCATCCTTCTTCACTAGTCATTGCCCTTGTACTTGGGGGATTGTTGCTTTTCCATTAGAGAATGTGACAGAGCTCCCCAGAATGGGAATTCAATATTCTTTCGGTTATTGTGTGAATCTCTACCCACTGTGTTAATGCCCATGAACATTTGAACACATTTATATACCTTATACGTATGCCCAGGTGAACTTCCTCCCATGTATCCCCCATCACTGACACCCCACACCAACAATCCCTCCCCGCCATAGTTATAACCCATCTGTGATCCAAATCTTCTTCAAAAATGAAACCAAGAATATCGCCAAATACAATTAATTAAAAAATGGCATAATAATGATAGATTTAAACATAAAAAATAAAATACATAATAATTAGGAAAACTAAAAATAAAGTAACAAAACTGGGATTATAAAATAATGAAAAATATTTTTAAAAATATTTTTGATGTTTTGCCTTTCATCACTGTAATATCTGTTGTCCTGTATGTACAGTGACATTTTCTTCCATTTCTTCCCCAGTGCCTTACTTTTTTTCATTTTGTCTTCAAAGAAGTTTTAGTTAACAGTGAAGTCACAAACAGAATATGAGGGACTCCCATATACCCAACATCCCCCCTTTTCCACCTTCCCATATTAGTAACCTTTGTACATCAGTTATAACAAATGGGTTGGCTTTTATAAAGGGAATTTATTATGGGAAAATCTATAGTTATGAGGCTGTGAAATGTCTAAATCAAGGCATCATCAGAGATGGTTTCTCACCAAAGTCAGCTACTGGGGATCCTGGTGTCATACTACAGGACAAGGCAAGATGGCTACCCATCTTTGCTGAAGTCCCTTCCTGCCCTTCCAGGCTCACCTTCTCTCTGAGCTCAGCTATGAGCAATTAGGTATCTCTCCCTGGACTTCATCTTCTTGAGCCTCTGTGGGATTCACTGTCTTTCTGCAACTATAAGCAAACCTGGAGCCCTCTCTTTCACATGGCAGGATCAAAATGGTAGAGCTCCGGGAAGCGGATTTGGCTCAACTGATAGAGCATCTGCCTACCATATGGGAGGTCCAGGATTCAAATCCAGGGCCTCCTGACCCATGTGGTGAGCTGGCCCACATGCAGTGCTGATGTACACGAGAGTGCTGTGCCATGCAGGCGTGTCCCCCACATAGGGGAGCCCCATGTACAAGGAGTGTACCCTGCAAGGAGAGCCACCCCATGCAAAAAAAAAAAGTGCAGCCTGCCTAGGAGTGGCACCGCACACATGGAGAGTTGATGCAGCAAGATGATGCAACAAAAAGAGGCACAGATTCCCAGTGTTACTGACAAGAATGAAAGTAGACACAGAAGAACACATAGCAAATGGACACAGAGAGCAGACAAGGGGGGTGGGGAGGCAGAGAAATAAATAAAAAATAAAATCTTAAAAAAAAAAGAAGGTAGAGCTCCAATTCTCTGTGTCTCTTCTCTCTGTGTGTCTGTGTGTGTGTGTGTGTGTGTTCTCAGTTTATTTAAGGCCCAGCAAGAGGGCAGAGACCAATCTGGGTCATGCCTCACTGATGTAATCCAATCAAAAGCCCTAAAGTGATCTAATCAGGTGATCTAATTAAAGGTCCCTTAACTGAATTTTATGCAATCAATGGGCCTCAAACCCATAGGAATGGATCACTTCTAGAATATAATCTTTTCTGGGTTTCACAAAATTCAAATTATCACAATAATCACTTACATTTAAAGACCTTTTAAAGTCTTTTCCTGAAGAAAGAGTAGTACTAAAGAGTTCCTTCTTGATCATTCATAAAAAAAGTCTCAAGCTTCCTTGGCAGCACCATAATGGGAATATCAGTAAATATTAACCTAAGCATCATTCTCAGCAGCGGAATTAAGTGAACTGAGTTAAGTGAAGTTAGTGCTCTAGTCAAGTAGGAAGAAGTAACAGCCCTTTCCCATGAGTTTGTTTCCAGATCTTGACCTAGTACAATGCTATCCCTGGCATGGATATTCAGCTTTAGATGGGCACTCGGGTACCTCATCAGTCATTTCCTCCTAATATCTATTTTATTTTTTGTTTCCCTCAAAAAAGAAAGTACAAGGATGGAAACTAATGTTGTCTGCAATGTCGCAATGACTATACTGGGGATTTGACAATACTTCCTTTAATGCTAACAGAAATCTTGGGAGGTAGGTATTGTTCATCCTGCTTTACAGATGAGGAAACCAAGATCACAAATTCATTAGTGTGGGAATGAAGATTTCGTATCTCAGCCTGATTACAAAACCCATGTTCTTGTCACTGAATCAGTGTTTGAAACTGAATTATGTCCCCCAAATAAGACATGTTTAGGTCCCAACTCCTGGTCCTATAGATGTGAACCCATTTGTAATTAGGACCTTTGAGTATATTATTAATTAAGGGGTGCCCAAACTGAATGAGCATGGGCCTTAACTCAGTATGGCTGGAGTTGTTATAAACAAAGGAAATTGGACAGAGAAGGAGGAAGCCACAGGAGAAGCAAGAAGCTGACAGGCAGTGGAACCCAGAAGAGAAGAGAAATGCCACTGTTTGCATTACCATATGACGGAAAAGTCAGGGAACCCCAAAGATTGCCAGTCAGAAGATACCAACCTGGGGAGGAAGCAAGCCTTCCAGCCTGTAAAACCATGAGTCAATAAATCCCTGTTATTAAGTCGACCCATTGTATGGTATTTATTTTAGCAGCTGGGAAATTAAAACAATCCATCTTAATCACACAATCAAACTGTGTTCTCAGGAACCTCAATGTTTCACAGATCTAAGTCTTTAGCTCTTCTTCCTCCACATCAACCAGAAAAGCTTCCACTTCTGGGCACTGTTAGAAAGTCTCCCAGATTTCTTTTGAAAATGATAGGATAGGGAAGTTCTGTGGCTTAAAAGAGAAAAGTAATCTAGCTAAATCACTCCCTTAAATTAAGCAGCCTTCTCAAGACATAATTGTGTTCTTTACCCATTTCTACATGCAGACTGGTTTACCACTAACAGCCCATTTCAATGCTGATAGTATGCATGTTCTCAGGGAAAATGCTTAAAATAGAAGAAATGCTAGGTATCTGTCAGTAATAATAGCCACAATATATGAGCACTTATCATGTGCCTTGATCTGTTCTAGGTGTCTAATAAACATAATCTCATGAAATCCCTATAACAACCCTCCCCAAGGTAAGTAGTTGTATTCCCCTTTCAGATTTGAGAGAAGTTAAAGAAAGAGGCAGAGCCAGGGCATGATGCGGATTTTTCTAGCCCTAAAGCTTATTTTCTACACCATACCATCTGAACACATAAACCATCTACTCCTAAAGATTATGGAAGGGCAGTATTTTATTCTTTATGATGCCTGCATTTGCCATCTCATTTGACTGTGCTTGTGAGAGGGCACAACACAATGCAAGCACATATGGGGATGGCAATACAACTTGTCAGGCTGTACCTGGAAGGCACAGTTTAGTGCAGAGCACTAAATGGTTCCCACTTTTCAGATAGTAGAACATTGAAAGTGGAAAATTCTGAGCTGTTACACCGTTTTCCAGAGTCGTTGGGGGCTACCCCATGCTAATGAGACAGTTCCCTTTAGTCCTCTTTGTTTATTGCTGGCGGACTGGTGAGGTAGGCTCCCTTCAGCTATCCAGAGCTTTCTATATCTCTTTGCTCATTCTAACATTATTTTCTTCCCCTTTTCTATGTTTCCCTGCTTTATACATCTGTCATTAGTCTTATGAAGGCATAAATCGCCTAAATGTATAAATATATTCATTGTGCCAGGGACTAATTATGGTAAATTTCAAGTATATATACTTTAGAAAAACTATCATAAAAATTATAGCATTCTTATATGTTATATTCATATATATATATTCTTATATTATAGTCATATATATATATGACATTCTTATACTGAGAAAACACAAAGAAAATGAGGGACGTTTTCATTTTTAAGTGTTTAAAGTGTTCCTCCTCTTTTTACCAAGGCAACTTAGGTGGTATAAGGGTGGGGCTAAGGGAGATCTTAAGTGGAGTGTTGAATGCTTCAGTGTGTCATGTGTAGATATGCAAAGTTTACTAGCACAGACAGCAGCTGATAAAGAGTGGAAAATCTGCTCTGGGAACAAAAATGTATGGTTCCCCATATCCTTGTGCAGTGCTGCTAGAATTCAACATGATTCTTCACTAGACATTTTGTCCATACCACTGGACAGGAAGATTTGTAAGAGATAACTTTTCTTTCAGCATCCATTTTCCTAGTAGCATTCCCACTCTTTTCAAAACTTTTGTTTTGGATTGCTACTTCTGTGTTATTGATATTGAACATGAAAAAGGTAAATGAGCAGCTTGATTAATTCAGAACAATTCAGGATTTTGTAGTATATTTTTCTAATACTTGTTCCCTTTGGCTCAGCTGCCAAACAGCAGCAGGGGCTCACATATATAAAAAAGTAGCTTTCCACAGGATTCAATACCAGATTGGAGGTAGAATTTATTGGTAGATTTCAGGAGTATAGCCTCAGGAACTACATTTAAGAAATATAGCTTATCTGTCCAGTATTCTTAAAAATAACATATGTACATATTTTAACTGGTGGATTATTTGGATTAAGTTTTCCATCGTAGAGCCTGAGTTATAAGTAATATAGGAAGACAGAAGAGAAACCAGTATGAAAGATCAAGAGGCAATTAAAGTACAAGATTTCAATAAGGTAAGAAATAAAAAGATAGTTTTATTTACATTTTCTAATATAGGTAAGGCAGACCCCAAAAGGATCCTTAAGAATTTCTGAAAATAAGCAAAAAAAGAAAGTATACTCCAAGGAACAGTAAGTCTGCTGCTTTGATTGCAATCAGTGGTTACAGAAAATAGTAGCCAGAGATAGTCAGTTATGCAGGATCCCATTAAAAATGTATTTATCATAACACAATGTGTTGAAATTGTAGGGATGATTGAAAGATATTGCCTCACCTAAGAATAAATACATAAATTTAAAAATGATCCAATAATAATATAAACTGCGATTTACAGAGCACTGTCTATGTCTATACAAGACAGGCATTATTATCCCTACTATTCAAATGAGGAAATTGAGGTTAAGAAAAGTTAAGTATCTGGCTCAGGGTCCCAGTGTAGATAAATAGAACAGGACTGGGAGAGCTCTTCTCCAGGATACTTCCTCACTGGCCAAACCAAATACGCAGTTAATTCCCTTGACAGGTGTGCTCCTACAGTAGCGAAGGGTCTGCAGCTTGATGATATTTTGAAGAGAATTAGATCAATTCTCACTCTGTATTCACTAAGTTGCATTTTTACCTCAAAAACCTAGTAGGTTTTTATACACAAGAGAAAATGCATGTTGGTGAGACTGTAGAGTGTAGATGTTAAAAATAAGGGCTTTTAAATTAAACTGAGGTTTGAATCCCAGTGCTGACTGTGTGACCTTGGTCAAATTGCCTAATATACCTGAACCTCACCCATCTCCTCTGTAAAAAGCATGTAATAATAGTTCCATCTCATAGGAGTCCTGGGGAAACAAAATGAGATATGCATATAAAGCATTTAACACAATGTCTGACATATGGTAAACACTAAATAAATAGTAGCTGCTATCATTAGTACTGCAATTATTATTATCAATTAATTTGGCAAGATTTCAACAAAACCTTTTATTTGTTAGATGCTTAAAATTCACAAAATACTTTCAAAAGCACACTTTATTCCCACAGTGATGGCTGTAGTGTAGGCAGGACAAATATTAGCTCCATTTTACAATTGAGAAAACATGCTTGGAGAGAGAAATATGTATCTTATGAGCTGTGGTACCATGAACTAGTTTTCCCAGGTTCTTATATATCTGAGATGACTTTGTAATTGAGTTAGGCAGAAAACTGTTGCCAGAATTGATAGGAAATGTTGTTTTGTATATAGAATTAATTATGTAAAATGCTTTTTACAGATACTGAAAATGAGCCAAGAAAAAATTGAAATACTTAAAAGTGAGTTGTCAGAAGAGAGGGAAAGGAGAAAGCAATTGACACCTGATCTTAACACTGTACAGAAGGCTTTGAAAATTGAAAGTGAGGTATTTGACATTTTGCCATTCAGGATATTCTTTTTCTCTATTGAATGCCTAAATTAGGGATACCACGTAACTATTTATTTTGACTTTAAAATAAATTGAAGCTGTAGGATATATACAGATATTAACAGGTTGACTATGTGGTTTCACGAAACTGAATTCCAGCATTAATGAAAGAAGAGTTCTTTAATAAGTAGCAGGTGTTTTGGTTATTTTGGTGGTCATAGAATTATGGATTTATCTCTTGTTTTAACCTCTTATCCTGCCATCTTGGAAAGGACACGTAATTAGCATCTGTTTGAAGAAACACCTGAAAGTAAGTTCATGAATGTATAGATCATCAATTTAGGTGACTGTAGCATTTAATTGATTTGCCGGGTGGATGGAAGCCAGTGCAATACCCCCAAATCCCATCCTGATCACCTACAAGAATTTTCAGTGAGATAAGGAGTTGAGAAGTCAGTATCAGTATCACTTGCCCTTTTTCTGTGGTTTTGGGTAGTTACTGCCTACCTTTACACCTTTTTGCCCAGTGCCTTCCTATCAGCATTCCTCACTTCCTTGGACCTCAAAGCCTTAGGAAAATACCAATAGCTCATCTCCTGGAGTAAATTTTATATCATCTGTCAAATATTGCATATTACATGTCATCAATTTAGAAATTTTATAACAATCTGCATCTAACTTAATTGTTCTCTCTCATGGATATGAAAAAAAAATCAGGATTAGAGGAAGCCCTAGTTGAATTCTAACAATTAATTAAGTCACTGAATATACATTGTTAAATAAGGCAGCATAATTTGTAGGTAAGAACACAGAGTTTGTAGTCAGATAGATATGGATTTGAATCTTAGCTTCACATCTTCCTGGCTTTGTGAATTTAGGCCCGTTACTTAAGCTCTTTGAGCCTTAGTTCAACAATCCTACTTGTCACAAGGATTAAAGGTAAACCACATGGCATATAATATATATATGGTAACTTTAAAAAATATGTTTTTTTGTCTTTATTTTTTTAATATTACATTAAAAAAATATGGGGTCCCAACATACCCCCCACCCCCCTCAACCCAGTCCTCCCCCCATAAATATGTTTTTAAACAATTAATATTTAATTCAAGAACTGCTGAAGAAATTTCCTCTATCAAAGTCTTGCTGAAAGTAGGAATGACTCTAAAAGTCCAGTCTTCCAACCTGTAAATGATAGAAAATAAGAATGTGCAATTTAATTAATTGATTTAAGTACCTTTGTTTTAACTCCTAAGAAAGGAGTCTGTCTGCCAGAAAGATAAGTTGGAATATTTAAAACAAAAAATTTGTCTGTGAAGTCCATTTCAGGATTCGTTTTTGTAAGTATTAGACCTTTTATGGGGAAATTGTTGTATTTGATTCTGCTAAATATCTTAATTTCTTAATCAGGAATTACAAAAATCAAAATCAGAACTTATGTGCCTTTATAATGAAATTCAAAGTCTTCGAGGGGCAACAGAAGACAGAGACCATTTTTTAATAGCATATGACCTCCTTCAGAGAGAAAATTCTGAATTAGAAACAAAGGTGAGACTTAGTTAATAAATATTTAAATGTTCAATGTTCAACATATCTTTAATGAGAATAGGACATAAATTAATTTTCAGTAAGAGACATCTTGAAAATCGAAATTTCCTTTATTATTATAGAGTGAATTGGCAAACTGTGTGGGTTGAGAGTCAGCCTATAGTTCAGGGTAAGTATTCAGACTTCAACCTGTGCTTGGCACTTAGGATTTTTACTTTAAATCAGCTTCTCACAATTTAGTTTTTGGATCACATATTTTAATGTAAAAGGTTTTCTTAAATGTCTTCAACTTCAAAACTTAGAATCAAAGCATCTTTCTTGCTTACATTGGAAATTAGGCTTATACTTAAAATTAGGAAAATGTTTCTAATGTCCTGACCCCAAGTTTGTTCCCCAAGTTTAAAAACAGCTGCCAGAACCAGGGCTAGTCCAACACCAAATGGAGAGTTTGTGTAATTTCTAGAGTCCCACCAATGAAGTTATCATCAAATTCTCCTGGCTAAAATTCCTTTCCTCAATCACTCTTTTGAGCTAGATTAAAATAGTAGTAATGTCTCCCCCCCTCCAACCCCAGTTCTGATTTTATATATTGACATCTTTTCTCTTTTCTTTGTCAATCTGGTGAAGGTTTTGTCAATTATTGATCTTTCCAAAGAGCCAACTTTTGGTTTTGTTAATTCTATTGTTTTTTATTCTCAATTTCATTTATTTCTGTCCTAATCTTTTTTTTTCCTCTCCCCCTCCCCCCCACCCTGGTTGTCTGTTCTGTCTATTTGCTGCGTGTTCTTTTTTGTCCATTTCTGTTGTTGTCAGCGGCACGGGAATCTGTGTTTCTTTTTGTTGTGTCATCTTGTGTCAGCTCTCTGTGTGGGCAGCACCATTCTTAGGCAGAATGCACTTTCTTTCGTGCTAGGCGGCTCTTCTTACGGGGCGCACTCCTTGTGCATGGGGCTCCCCTATGTGGGGGACAACCCTCTGCGGGGGACAACCCTGTGTGGCAGGGCACTCCTTTGCGTGCATCAACACTGTGTGTGGGCCAACTCCACATGGGTCAAGGAGGCCCGGGATTTGAACCGCAGACCTCCCATGTGGTAGACGGACGCCATAACCACTGGGCCAAGTCTGCTTCCCTGCCCTAATCTTTTTAAATTTCTTTCCTTCTACTGCTTTGTGGTTAGTTTGGTGTTCTTTTTCTAGTTCTTCCAGATGTGCAATTAGGTCTTTGATTTTAGCTCTTTTTCTTAATGTAAGCATTTAGGACTGTAAATTTCCCTCTCAGCACTGCCTTTGCTGCATCCCATAACTTTTTTTTAAAGATTTACTTATTTATTTATTTATTCTTCTCCCCCTCATTGTTTGCACTTGCCATCTGCACTCTATCCATTTGCTGTGTGCTCTCTGTGCTGCTCATCTTCTCTCTTTAGGAGGCACAAGGAACTGAACCTCAGATCTCCCATGCAGGAAAGAGGCGTTCAATCACTTGAGCTGCCTGCTTAGTTGTATGTTGTATGTCTCATTGTCTTTCCTCTTTGTGTCTCATTTGTTGCTTAGTCTCATTGCATCAGCTTGCTGCACCAGCTCACTGTCTTGCTCCACTAGCTCACTGTCTTGCTCATCTTCTCCAAGTGAGAACCAAACCTGGGACCTCCCATGTGGTAAGCAGGAGCTCAATTGCTTGAGCCATATCTGCTTCCCCCCATAACTTTTGATATGTTGTGTTCCTGTTTTCATTTCATCTCAAGATATTTACTGATTTCACCTACAATTTCTTTTTTTATTTTTTATTTTTAAAGCAGCTTTAGATTACCTAAATGTTTCATTTAAAATATAGGGGAGGAAGAAGATGTGGCTCAAGTGATTGGACTCCCATCTACCATATAAGAGGTCCAGGGTTCAATTCCCCAGGGCCTCCTGGTGAAAAGCAAGCTGGCCCACATGGCGAGCTGGCCTGAGCGGACAGCTGGCCCATGTGGAGTGCTGGCCCACGCAGAGTGCTGGCCCATGCAGCATGCTGGCCTGCATGGAGAGCTGGTGCAACAAGATGACACAACAAAAAGAGACACAGAGGAGAGATAATAGGAGATGCAGTAGGCCAGGAAGCTGAGGTGGCGCAAGAGATTGAGTGCCTCTCTCCCGCTCCAGAAGGTCCCAGGATCAGTTCCTGGTGCCACCAAAATAGAAGACAAGCAAACACAGAAGAGCATACAGTAAATGGACACAGAGAGCAGACAATCAGTGCAAACACAATGGGAGGGGGGAGAAAAATAAATCTTTAAATATCTATATCTATCTATCTATCTATCTATCTATCTATCTATCTATCTATGCCCCACCATCCCCCCTTACACTTTCCCACATTAACAACACCCTTCATTTGTGTGGTACATTTATTACAATTGCTGAACACATATTGAAGCTTTGAACCATGAACTATAGTTTACATTATACTTTGCACTTTATTCTGCACAATTTTGTAGGTTATGACAAAATATATAATGGCCTGTATCCATCATTGCAATGTCATGCAGGACAATTCCAATGTCATGAAATGCCCCCATATTACACCTGTTTTTCCCTCTCCCTCCCCTCAGAGCTTCTGGTGGCCACTGCCTTTGTATCAGTGATTGTAATTTCTTCTTTGACCCACTGATTATTTAAGAGTGTGTTATTTAACTTCCATATATTTGTGGATTTTCCAGTTCTCTGTCTGTTATTGATTTCCACTTTCATTTCATTATGACCAGAGAAGATGCTTTGTGTCATTTCCATCTTTCTAATTTTATTGAGACTTGTTTTCTGACCCAACATGTGGTCTATCTGGAGAATCATACATGAGAACTTGAGAAGAATGTATATCCTGCCCTTTTTGGGGTGCAATGTTCTGTATATGTCTGTTAAGTCTAGTTCATTTATCATATTATTCAAGTTCTCTGTTTCCTTATTGATCCTCTGTCTTGATGATAGGTATCAATTGATAGAATGGTGTTTTGAAGTCTGCAGCTGTTATTGTAGAGATATCTATTTCTCCCTTCAGTTTTACCAGGGTTTCCCTCATGTATTTTGTGACACTCCCTGGTTAGGTCCATAAATATTTATGATTGTTATTTCTATATTAATATGTAGTATCCTTCTTTGTCTCTTATAACGCTATTGATTTAAAGTGTATTTTGTCTCATATTTGTATAGCTATCCCAACTCTTTTTTTGTTACTGTTTGCATCAGATATATTTTCCCATCCTTTCACTTTCAGTCTGTTGTGTCTTTGGGTCTGTTACTCTCCTGTAAACCATATATAATTGGATCATGCTTTTTGTCCATTCTGCCACTCTGTCTTTTGCCTGGGGAGTTTAATCCATTAGCATTCAGTGTTATTACTGTAAAGGCAGTACTTATTCAGCCGTTTTGTCCTTTGTTTTTTATATGTTATATTTTTTGTCTCTCTTTTCCTTTCTTACAAACTTCTTTTATATATAGTTGATCTTTTGTGATATATCTGACTTATCCCTTTCTCACTTCTCTTTCTGTATATTTTTAAATACTTTTTTTTTTTGGTTACCCTGGGGTTTATATTATTACTCTCTAACCTACTAATTTGAAAAGATGCCAACTTAGCTTCAATAGCATACACATTATCTTCTTTCATATCCTTCTCTTTTCTCATCTTTATGTTGTTTTTGTCCCACTTTACCATTTTGTATTTTGTATGTCTATTATCAGGATATATGCCCTTTTCTTGTTCAATTGTATTCCAATTCTTATATGAATTAAAGAGTAAAGTTTTATATTGAGATATAGTACTATTTGGTTTTGCATTTACTCTTTTTTTTTTTTTTAAAGATTTATTTTTATTTATTTAATTCCCCTCCCCTCCCCCGGTTGTCTGTTTTCTGTGTCTTTTTGCTGCGTCTTGTTTCTTTGTCCGTTTCTGTTGTTGTCAGCGGCATGGGAAGTGTGGGCGGCGCCATTCCTCGGCAGGCTGCTCCCTCCTTCGCGCTGGGTGGCTCTCCTTATGGGTGCACTCCTTGCGCGTGGGGCTCCCCTATGCGGGGGACACCCCTGTGTAGCACAGCACTCCTTGCGCGCATCAGCACTGCGCATGGGCCAGCTCCACATGGGTCAAGGAGGCCCGGGGCTTGAACCGTGGACCTCCCATGTGGTAGACGGATGCCCTAACCACTGGGCCAAAGTCCGTTTCCCTGCATTTACTCTTTTACTCACCCTTACTGATGATCTTCATTTCTTCACACTATTCTAAGCCACATTATCCTGTCTTTTCCTTTGAACTTGTGGAACTCCCTTTAGTAATTCCTGTAGGGCAGGTCTCTTGCTGACAAATTCTCTCAGTTTCTGTTTATCTGAGAAATATTTTAATCTCTCCCTCATTTTTGAGGGTTAGTTTTGCTAAATCAAGAATTTTTGGCTGGTAGATTTTTTCTTTCAGTATTTTAAATATATCCTAACATTGCCTTCTCACTTTCAAGGTTTCTAATGAGAAATCAGCACTCAGTCTTATTGAAGATCCCTTGTATATGGTGAATCCCTTTTCTCTTGCCACTTTCAGAATTCTTTCTTTTTTTATTATCTTTTTTTTAAAGATACATAGGTCATACAAAATGTTACATTAAAAAATAGAAGAGGTTCCCATATACTTCACTCCCCACTCCCCATACATACTCCTCTCACATCAACAACCCCTTTCTTCAATGTGGAACATTCATTGCATTTGGTGAATACATTTTGGAACACTGCTACACAGCATGGATTATAGTTTACCTTGCAGTTTACACTCTCTCTTGGTCCATTCAGTGGGTTATGGCAGGATATATAATGTCTTGCGTCTGTCCCTGCAATATCATTCAGGACAACTCCCAAGTCCCAAAAATGCCCCCATATCACACCTCTTCTACCTTCTCCCAGCCCTCAGCCACTCCTGTGGCCACTGTCTCCACATCAATGATATACTTTCTTCCATTGCTAGAGTCACAATAATTCTGTAGTAGAATACCAGTAAGTCCACTCTAATCCATATTTATTCCTCCATCCTGACATTCTGATTAGTGCGTGTCTCTGAGTAGATCTATTAGGATTTATCCTGTGTGCAGTATATTGTACTTCTTGTACATACATATTTATTCTTTTCATGAGAGTTGGGAAGTTTTTGGCCATGATTTCTTCAAATATTCTTTCTGTGTCTTTTTCCTTCTCTTCTTCTGGATCACCACCCATGATGCATATGTTCATGTCCTGCATGCTGTCATTTATACCCCTGAGAAATTGTTCATTTATTTTTATGTCTTCTTTTTTTTTTTTTTTTTTATTGGTTTATTTATTTATTGTTCTGCTAGATAAAATGCTTTGCTAATGCTTTTCTTTTTTTTTTTTCCTCTTATGATAGTCTTTATTTTATTTTTTTTATTGACTTTGTAATAATATTACATTAAAAATATATATATATGTGAGGTCCCATTCAATCCCACCCCCCCACCCCCCCTCTCCCCCCCAAAACACTCATTCCCATCATCATGACACATCCATTGGATTTGTTAAGTACATCTTTGGGCACCTCTGCACCTCATAGTGTCCTGTCTTCTAATCTGCTGATTTCTTCTGCCTGTACAAATCTGCTGATGTATGCCTCTTGTGTGTTTTTTTTAAAAGATTTTTTAAAATTTCTTTTCTCCCCTTCCACCCCTACCCCCACCCCATTGTCTGCTCTCTGTGTCCACTCACTGTGTGTTCTTCTATGTCTGCTTGCACCCTTGGTGGCACCAGGAAACTGCATCTCTCTTTTTTTTTTTTAAGATTTATTTTTTAAATTTATTTCTCTCCCCTCCCCGCCCCATTATCTGCTCTCTGTGTCCATTTGCTGTGTGTTCTTCTGTGTCCACTTGGATTCTTGTCAGTGGCATCAGGAATCTGCATCTCTTTTTGTTGCATAATCTTGTTGTGTCAGCTCTCCATTTGTGTGGTGCCACTCCTGGGCAAGCTGTACTTCTTTTTTGCAGGGGGCTGCTCTCCTTACGGGGTACACTCCTTCCACATAGGGCTCCCCTATGCGGGGGACACCCCTGCATGGCATGGCACTCCTTGCACGCATCAGCACTGCATGTGGGCCAGCTCACCACACGGGTCAGGAGGCCCTGGGTTTGAATCCTGAACCTCCCGTGTAGTAGGCAGATGCTCTATTGGTTGAGCTACATCCACTTCCCTCTTGAACTTTACAATTGTGCCTTTCATCCCCATAATTTCTGTTGTGTTTCTCTTTATACTTTCAAATTCTTCTTTATGTTCACACATTATCTTATTAATATCCTTTATCTCTTTGTGCATATTTTCCTTCACCTCCTTGAATTTATTTAGGAAATTTGTTTGAATATCTTTGATTAGTTGTTCCAACTTCTGAGTCTCACTAAAGTTTTAATTTCTTCTCTTGACCAAGCCATATCTTCCTGTTTATTAGTATGGTTTGTAATTTTTTGCTGATGTCTAGGCATCTATCTTTATGCATTAACTCTAAGGGTCCATTTTCCCCCTTGTCTAGGGTATTATTGTTGATTGACTTTGTGTTGAGGCTTTTCTTTGATACTTGGCCTAACTTATTCTAGTCCTTTAGAATAGGCCACATTTAACTATTCAGATTTTGTAAGATCTTCTTCATCTGATTCTTGCCCTAGGTATGCAGTGCAGTTTTTAATATTGCAATATTTGTGCAATTGTTTTACCTCCAGAAGAGTTTCCTTTCCTCTTTTCTTTCTCTGGGAATCTTGATCTGTTCTGTTTTGTTTTGTGCAGACTTATCTCCCCAGCTCCTATGATTTGTTTAAATTCTCTTCCTCATTCAGTGCCTTGTTTCCCTTATACGTTTCAGTTCTGGGACCCATCCTACCTTACAGCAGTACAGTTTAATCCCCTAACCATTTTTTTTTTTCTGTGAGGCTTTTCTACCTCTGGTTTCTTCACCATTAGGGTATCCTGCCCCAATGAGCTAGAGAGGGTCCATTCCCCCCAGGGCCCTTTTCTATGCAGCATTCCTCTGCAGCTTGTGTTCCACCTGGGTCTCTGTGAACCTAGGTCCCTGTGCCTGGATATGCATGAAGTTCTAACTGCTTTAGTGAGTCATTTGACAGTTTCTGTCTGTGCTGGGAGGGAGTTGGGCCATGCTGCAACTGTGTGACTCACAAGCTGTGTGAAGCTGTGGGATTGAGTTATAGTGAGAGAAATGGGAACTGACTGGTAAACTAGAATGAAATTCTCCTACCTGAGTTTTTGTTTTTGTTTTTTTCATTTCTTGAATTAAGCATTTGTCAAGTCCTTCTCCAGTCTTTACTGTCCTTTAGAGTTCTAAGCATGTGGGATTTATCCTTATATCTACTAAATCTCTGGGGATGCTTTTTTAAATCTCAGGGGATGTCTTACATCACCATGTTGATGAAATCACTACTCCATCAAACTTTTACATTACTTTTAGAATTGGATCTGTTTTGAACCTTTGGTTCTTTAACTATATTCTGATTTCTCTGCTGAACCACAGAGTGCTTTAGATTTCAAGCATTCTTGCTTGAAATGTAGCTAAAGAATTTGTATCTAATGTATTTGGTGAAGCCCGTTTTATAGGTTGTCGTTGTTGCTTAGGTCACAATGCCTAAATTCATAGTCTCAGAATTTGAGTGCTGTAAGGGGTATGATCATATATAGGTCAACTCCCTCAATTTACAGGTAAGAATACTGAAGCCCAGGGATATTAAATTATTCTCCAAGTTATATGAAACTTCTCAGCCTGTGCTCTGCCCACCGTACTCCAAGGCCTCAGTCAGAAAGGAGAACAATCAACTTAGTATCTATGGTATTTAAATGCAGCCGATTTTCAGATTCAGCTATGTCACATAGAAAAAATATTGATAGAGTGAAGCCTATGGAACAGAGTTAGTATTGTTACACGACATCTGTGTCATGGAAGGCGCTGTGGATTTAACTTCACAATACACAATAAAGATCCTACCCATTGTCATTGTCATGTGAAAATGCAGAATACCTAGATAAAGCTCAAAATTAACATCACCATCCTCTTCAGAATCCTTCAGCAGTTCTCAGTTTGCTGTAATATCTCATGTCTAAACTCTGTTCTTTGGCTTTCTTTCTGCTTAAAAAACTAGAGGACTTCCGGCAAGATGGTGGCTGAGTGAGCTTGCCTTGCCGTCTCTCGGGGGAAGAGGCAGCTGGGCGCCGCCGGAGGTTCTCGGGGACCAGGCTTTTTTGGGATTTTTGCAGGGCAGGAAGTGTCTGGACATCAATTTGGTGGGAAGGTAATGGAGAGGATTGGTCTATAAGATACAATTTGGGTTCTATTGCCCGGAGGTGAGACCTGCACATGGGTTGCTCCCTCCTTGGGGGTGGGTGGAGCCGTGGAACCCGCACTGCGGCCACACTTTTTGGTGGCTCTGTGGTGTTGGGGAATACGCGAGTCCTGGGCGGGGTGTTGGAGGGTTGACGGGATGGGACGCCTTTCCGGATCGATTTGGAGAGACAGGTGGTGTTTTGTTGTGAAGCGGGGGAATTTTTGATTGCGGACACAAATAATAGTGCTTCCGCCTGGAGCCCCACCCCACAGGCCCGGCTGCCGATCCGCAACGGAATCAGAGTGTTGGCAATAAAGGGACGTAATTGGGAGGTTGTTACAGGGTGCGGCGAGGGAGGGGGACACGTCAGGAAGCCGATTGGGGGATATTTTGCGAAGCTTGGGAATTCCGGTTTTGGAATCGGTTTTCGGCGTTTCCAACTGGAGCCCAACCCACGGGCCGGGCTCCAGTGCTGCGTCATTAAATTGGCTGCGGTGTAGAGGCGCCCCCAGGTGGCCGTTTTGTGGGATCATAGGGTGGGAGCAGTCCAAAAGCTGAATTGATGAAATATCCATAAAAATAAACCCTAGTGAGTAAGTGAATTGCAGGGTTCAGACATAATATAGAGTTTGCAGATCTGACTTCCCCCATAGGGCTGGCACCCAGCTGCGGGATCCCTGAGGGCTGTGTTACACTGCGGGGCTCCTACGCTTCCTGTTGACCAGATTAGAGGTTGTCAGGTCTGAATCCCCTAAACTCTGGTGGCCCACACCCCAGAGACTCACATCTCTTGAGTCTTCAATATCTCAGACTTTCCACCCCTGAATCCATGACGCCCTGAGGTCCATCTGAGGTCCTTGAATGCCCTAGCCTTCAACGTTTGCATTTTTTCTTTACTGTTTCATTTTGTTTTGTTTTTATTTTCATTTTATCTTATTTTTTACTTTTTTTAATGTCCTGATTGCTAATATTGCATTATCCCCTAGTCTTTTCTCCCAGCTTATCCCCCAAAGTCTTTTTTTTTTTTACTCAGTTATTTAGGGTTTTTTGTTGTTGTTGGTGTTGCAATTGTGGTTCGCGTATATCTGTTTTTTTCTTACCCCTACCTGTTCCCCACCATTTTCCCACTCCCCTTTTTCTTTTTCCCTTTCTTCTCTTCTTTCTTTTTTTTTTTCATTTTTTTTTCTTTTTCTGTTTTTGCTCTCCCTCTTGTCCCTCATTTTCTACTTATTTTATTTTAACTCAATTATACAATAGGTGCTGCAGGGAACACCTCACATTTGCTGGGTTCTCTCATCCTCCACTGCCTCATTTCTAAGTGAACTGATTTAGGCTACCTACAATATCCCCTTTCGCCTACATCTTGATATCCGCCATCATCTACTGTCTCTCCTATATTCCACCTCCCATCTCCCTTTCTTTGATCCACAAAGTATCTAACTCTTAATTCCTAATACCCTTGTTTTGTTTTCTGTCTGTTATCCACTCTTGAAACTATTACCTTTCTTTTCTCTTTCCCTCTCTCATGAAAACAATAGCTTTTTAGCTCATACCATATTCCTCCCATATTCAGTCAGCTACCTCATAATAGGTACTCTACCTACTGCTATAACTCTACACAATTTTACATGAATCTAACCTCCATCCTCCCAGATCTCATATTCTTGCTTTGTTAACATATATCACCAATACTACCTTACACTTTTTCCTTGCTTACACAATTACCTTTCCCCGGCACTAATACTTTCCTTTAAAGTGAATGTAACCAGCAACAAGAAATTAGAATAAGAAGAACAAAGTGACAAAGAGAAGATATAACACTTACGCAAAAACAAAAGCTAATTAATCTCTAAGAATAGACAAAGAAGCTAAGGAACTGATTAAACCCGTCAAGATAAAATGATGACCAGACAGCAACAAAAACCTACAAACCAAACCAGTAATCAGGAAAACATGGCTGAATCCAATCAACAAACTAAAAATCAGGAAGGGGAACAGAACTTAGCTCAAGCAATGAAAGATTTCAGAACATTTATCACTGACAAATTTGATGAAGTAATGAAAGAGGTTAACAACATGAAGACAACACTGGGACGGGAAATTGCAGACATACGCAAAAAGATAACAGACATGGTGGGAATGAACACCACTGTTCAAGAAATCAAAAATACACTTGCAGCAAATATCAGCAGACTAGAAGAGGCAGAGCAGAGAATTAGTGGTGTGGAAGACAGTACATCAGAAATCAAACAGATAGTAGAAGGGGTCGATAAAAAGATAGAAAAAATCCAGCTAGGACTCAGGGACCTGAATGACAATGCAAAACACTCAAACATATGTATTATAGGCATTCCAGAAGGTGAAGAGAAGGAAAAGGGGTCAGAAGGAGTGTTGCAGGAAATAATGGCTGAAAACTTCCCAAATCTACTGAAAGAGACAGATGTACATATCCAAGAAGCACAGCGCACTCCACTAGTCATAAACCCCAACAGGCCCACCCCAAGACACATACTTGTCAAATTATCCAATGCTCAAGACAAAGAGAAAATCCTAAAAGCAGCAAGAGAAAAGAAAACCATCACATACAAGGGAAGCTCCATAAGATTAAGTGCTGATTTCTCATCTGAAACCATGGAGGCAAGAAGGCAGTGGTATGATATAATCAAAGTACTAAAGGAAAAAAAATTCCAACCAAGAATACTCTATCCAGCTAAACTAGCATTCAAACATGATGGAGAGCTCAAAATATTCGCAGATAAACAGAAACTAAAAGAGTATACCAACAGGAAACCTCCCCTTCAAGAAATTCTAAAGGGAGTTCTGCAGGAAGAAAGGATAAAACAGGACAGGCAGAGTTGGAGGAGAGTATAAGAACAACAAAAAAAGACAAAAATAGAAGGGAAAAAAAATACAAACAAAATATGACAAATACAAATCCAATCAAAATATGGCTAACACAAATAATTCCTTGAAAGTAATAACACTGAATGCCAACGGATTAAACTCACCTATCAAAAGATTCAGACTGGGACATTGGATAAGGAAATATGACCCATCCGTATGCTGTCTACAAGAGACACATCTTAGACCCAGAGATGCATGGAAATTGAAAGTGAATGGCTGGAAAACAATCATACAAGCAAACAATAACCAAAAAAAGGCAGGAGTAGCTATATTAATATCAGACAAAATAGACTTTAAAGGTGAAACAATTGTGAGAGACAAAGAAGGATACTACATTTTAGTGAAAGGGAAAATCTGTGAAGAAGATCGAACAATGATAAATATTTATGCTCCTAACAAGGGTGCCTCTAAATATGTGAGGCAAACGCTGGAAAAACTAAGTGAAACAATAGATGCATCTACAATTATAGTGGGGGATTTTAATACACCACTATCTACCTTGGACAGAACATCTCAAAAGAGAATCACTAAAGAAACAAAACACTTGAACAGTATATTAGAGGAGCTGGATCTAATAGACATATATAGATCATTATACCCAAACACAGCAGGATATACATTTTTCTCAAGCGTACATGGATCATTCTCCAAGACAGACCGTATGCTAGGCCACAAAGAAAAGCTTAATGAATTGAGAAAGATCGAAATCATACAAAACAATATCTCTGACCACAGTGGAGTCAAGCTGGAAATTTGCAAGGGACAGAGGCCCAGGTTTCACACCACGATGTGGAAATTAAACAGCACAATCTTAGAAAAACAGTGGGTCAAAGAGGAAATATCAAAAGAAATCAATGACTACCTTGAAACAAATGAAAATGATAACACAACATACCAAAATTTATGGGATGCAGCAAAAGCAGTACTGAGAGGGAAATTGATAGCCATAAATTCATATATCAAAAAAGAAGAAAGAGCAAAAATTGAAGAACTAACTGCACATTTGAAGGAATTAGAAAAACAACAACAAAGTAACCCAACAGGAAGAAGAAGGAAGGAAATAACAAAGATAAGAGCAGAACTAAATGAAATAGAAAATAAGAAAGCACTTGAAAAGATAAGCAAGACCAAGAGCTGGTTTTTTGAGAAGATCAACAAAATTGACAAACCTTTAGCGAGACTAACAAAGAAAAAAAGAGAGAAGATGCAGATACACAAAATAAGAAATGAGAAAGGCGATATCACCACTGACCCCACAGAAATAAAGACTATCATAAGAGGATACTTTGAAAAACTATATTCCAACAAAAATGACAATTTAGAGGAAATGGACAAATTCCTAGAAACAAATAAGCAACCCATATTGAAAGAAGAAATTGATGATCTTAACAAACCAATCACAAGCAGAGAGATAGAATCAGTCATTAAAAATCTCCCAACTAAGAAGAGCCCAGGGCCAGACGGCTTCAGAGGTGAATTCTACAAAACATTCCGGAAAGAACTAACACCAATCTTGCTGAAACTATTCCAAAAAATCAAAACAGAAGGAACATTGCCGAACTCCTTCTATGATGCCAACATTACCCTAGTACCAAAGCCAAACAAAGATACCACAAGAAAGGAAAATTACAGACCAATTTCTCTAATGAACCTAGACGCAAAAATACTTAACAAAATACTTGCTAATCGTATCCAACAGCACATTAAACGAATTATACACCACGACCAAGTGGGATTTATTCCCGGTATGCAAGGATGGTTCAACATAAGAAAATCAATCAACGTAATACACCATATAAACAGACTGAAGGAAAAAAATCACATGATTATATCTATAGATGCAGAAAAAGCATTTGACAAAATACAGCACCCTTTCTTGATAAAAACACTCCAAAAGATTGGAATACAAGGAAATTTTTTGAACATGATAAAGAGTATATACGAAAAACCTAAGCCAACATTGTTTACAATGAAGAAATCCTAAAATCCTTCCCTCTAAACTCAGGAACTAGACAAGGATGCCCATTGTCTCCGCTCCTATTTAACATTGTCTTAGAAGTACTTGCTCGAGCACTGAGGCAAGAACCAGATATAAAAGGCATTCAAATCGGAAAGGAAGAAGTCAAAATTTCACTATTTGCAGATGACATGATCCTATACATAGAAAACCCTGAGAGATCTATAACGAAGCTTCTAGAACTCATAAATGAGTTTAGTAAAGTCGCAGGTTATAAGACCAATGCACAAAAATCGGTAGCATTTCTGTACACCAATAATGAGCAATGTGGCAGCGGCGGTCTGAGCCTGGCCGAGGGACGGGCGGCCGTGGGCCAGGTGACTCTTCCCGGAGGCGAGGGCGAGGCGGGAGACTTGGCCGAGTCTCCGGCGGAGGCGTGCAAGGTGTGGAGGGCGGCGGGGACGAAGGAGAGGAGACACCCTTGTGGAGCTGTAACAGAGCCGTTTATTCGGGAATGTACAGAGATTATATAGGGCTGTGGCGGAGGGGCGGGCAGAGTTCTTGCTGGGATGCCGTATAAGGCGTGCTGGGGAGACTTTCGATGAGGATTGGTAAGGAGCAACACGGAACTGCCAGGAGGGGGGTACGGGAAGGGGCGGGAATGGCGTCACAGCGAGGGGAGGCGGGAAGAGGAGGGGGAAGGGGGAGTGGGGGAGCCGTCCGGATATTGCCTTTTGGCGGGAACAGTGGGTGTAGCCTAGATGACTGGGCGGGCTTTGAAGCGCCGCGTACCAACGGTCCGAGGATGTGGCATCCGTACCGGCCGCCTCGTAGTGGGCCTGGGCGGGCTGAGGGCTTGCGCCCGTACCAGCCCTTCCCTTGACCACTGGCTCCAGGTTACGCGTCTACCTTCTGACAGGGCTGGCCCCTACTGAGGAGGAGGCTATCCCACATTTCCCCCTGGTTTTTTAATTAAAAGAACTGGTGGCTCCCCCTATAAAGGAAGGGGCAGGGTAGGGCGGAGAGAGGGGGGGGAAGGGTATAGGGAAGAGTCGGGTAGGGACTGTGTGGGGAGGGGGGGTAGATGGACAGTTGATTGGGCTCAGTTGGAGGGTGGTGAGAGTCTCTGGATGAAAACAAGTAAGGCAAAAAGTATGACGTTATTGAGCTTGGCGGCTGGGGGACAGCAGACAGTTCTGAAGTCATATGGCGGTTGTCTGGATGTCAGGACAGTGGGAGGTTTTAGTTCTTCTCTTCGGACGAGTGGGACGGGGCTGGGCAGGGGGGCCGTCTTCTGTAGCGAGTCGCTGGTACTGGACGCGCACGTAGGATGTGAAGACTGCATTTGCTTGGTCCTTGGCGAGCTGGATGATTTTTCTGACGGCCCAGGGACCTATAGTGAGGGCTAGGATGATTATGATTAGTGGACCCAGAAAGGGGAGGAGGTACGGAAGGAGGGTATGAAAGACTCCAGAAAAGTAGTTAGCTGCTTCGCGCTCTCTTTGGCGTCGCTCTAATCCTTCTCGGACCTTTCTTAGACTGTCCTCTGCAAGACCTGTAGAGTTAGCGTAAATGCAGCATTCTTCCCCAAGGGCGGCACAGAGGCCTCCCTCCTTGAGGAGAAGGTGGTCAAGGCCCCGGCGGTTCTGGAGGACTACCTCGGAAAGGGAGTTAAGAGAGTTTTTAAGATGGGAGATGGCTGTTTGGAGATGGGCGATGTCTTCATCGACAGCTTGCCTGAGGAAGGAAAGAGAAGAGGATTGCGTGGCGAGGGCGGCGATTCCTGTGCCTGCTCCGGCGAGACCTAGAAGGGTAGCAACAGTGAGGACAGTGATGGACTCTCTTTTTTGCAGGTGAATTGGGAGATTTTGACTCTGCAAGCGGGAGAAGAACTCTTCGTTAGGATGGAAAAGGACTCGAGGGGCGAGAAGAATGAGCAGACAGGTTTCATTGGTGGCATTGAGGGTGACGACGTTGAGGCAGGGGGTTAATCTTGTGGATGTGCAAAGCCATTGGGAGGTGTTATGGGGGATTAAGAATTTGGCGGAAGCGCCGGGAGAGGAGTAGTTGGAGCAAGCTTTTAGGGGGGGATGGGAACTTTGGCGAGAATGAATGCAGCACCCTGTGGAAGAAACTGATTGAAAGGTTAAGGGGACAGAGGAGGTGTTCCAGTTGCATTTGGCTGGATTCTGTTCAGAGGATTCACTGAAAGTGAGGTTAGTGGCAACAGGCTCGTACAGAGGAAGAGAGGGGGAGAGACAAAGCCAGCAGCTCGCAGTGAGGTCGGGGTGGGAGGTGTTCAGAGAGGTGTACGAGGCTTTGATTAGGTTGATGAGAGGGCTGGAATACCGAGTAGGGGGTAGGCGAAGCTTGGGGTTATGGGAGCGAGCTAGGGGAGACAGTTGTGAGAGAGGTGCCGGGCAAAGGAGAGGGCGAGGCAGAGCAGGGCGGAGAGGAGGGTTGTGCCTGTGGAGGATTGAGAACTTTATTTGGGCCAATGCCGCTTGGGATGGGGGTCATGAAACTTGCGGGAGCAGGTGTCCTCGACCCTTGAGACAAAGGTGGCAAATGGCTCATTCCGGCCTTGGGTTAACTTTGCAAACTTTTCGGGTTTGCTAGCCGAACAGTTGCGGAAGGCTTGCAAGGCGACGTCTCGAAGAATTGGCCAGAAGTCAGCCGGGACCCGCTGGTAAGCGGTCGCCTGGACAAAGTCACCCGTACCCGTGTAGGCATCAGGAGGGTGGAGGATTCCCGTGGCTGCGTTCTGAGAGATTTGCCTTTCTGCCTCTGCTTGGAAGTGGGCACGCCAATCGACAAATTGCCCGGGGTTTAATATGGCCCGGGCGAGGGAGGTCCAATCTTGGGGGAGACAGAGGTCCATGCCGATGTCCTGCATGAGCTAGATGGCATAGGGACTACCCAATCCGTCCTCCCTGACAGCTTTCCGGAGCTGCTTAACTGTTTCAGAATCGATTGGGTACCAGTCGTAGGGGCGATTAGCGGTAGGGACAATATTCAAGGGAAAACAGCTGAGAGAGGGAGGCCCGCGAGAGGGAGGGATATTGGAGGCAAGCTGAAAACGGGGGGAGGGCGTGGGTGCAGAGTGAGGGGGCCCGGTCCATTGACTTGCTGCTGGGGCTTGTGAGTGATCCCAGCGATCACAAGATGGCGGTGCGGAGGGCGCGGTGGAGGCGTAAGATGGCGGACAGACCCCGCCCTCAGAAAGGGAGGGGTAGAGTGCGCACGCCTGGGGGTGTGGTGGGGAAGTGACATCATGGTCGGGGTAGTTCTCCTTTTTGGCGCCCTTTTCGGCCGAAGGAGAAGGAGGAAGTGCGCCATCTTGATGAGGTCTCGTGTTGTCTTGTCTAGGCGGGTGGAGTTCGAGCGCATTGTTAAGTTGCTCGACTAGAGACTCTGTATCTGAAGGGGGGTCTGAGTCAAAATCATTGTCCTCCTTGGCCGCTTGGGCCGATAGGGCCTCCTTCGATTACTTGGGCCCCTATCTGGGGGACGAGAGCCCTGTAGGCAGGAGCGAATGGTTATTAGGGTGGGCAGCATGCCGGGAGGGAACCGCTTCCCTTCATGCTCCATGGCGGAGGCGACCCGATCGATTAAGTGATCATACGTGATAGGGTCCCAGAGGTGGCAAGTGGAGAGCCATGGGTTAAAAGGCAAGAGAAGGTCCCAATAAACTTGCAGTTGTCGAACGGAGACCTTACGGCAGTGAGTATCTAAAAGTCCCGCCAAGGCGCGGACCTGAGGCGCTTGCCGGGCAGATAGCCGGTTGCCCATGATATTGCCCTAGAGGGTGAAAAAGGCTAGGAGGGCCGAGACTACAAGGCTAAGAGAGGCGAGGAGAGCAAAGAACAATACTCTTTGGTGACAGGACCAATCCGAGGGAGCGAGTTCAGCAAGACACCAAGCGCCGATTAGAGGGACGATTATACAGACAACAATGCCGGAAACACGAAGGGATAACGGGGAATTGTGTAGTAGAACAGGTGGGGGAGAAACAAGCTGGGGCATAGGAGTCATGAAAGTGAGGCTCTCTGAATTGGGTGTGTGGGGAGAGGCGGCCCTGGGATGGGGGCAGCGAAGGGCGAGGAGAGGCGGCCCCAGATTGGGGGCGGCGAAGGAGGGGCCCTTACCTTGCAGGCGAATGGAGAGGGGAAGTGGAGAGGCGTCCGGAAGAGCGGACTCTGGGCTGGACCACTGCGCGAGGGCGAAGATTCCTCACATGGGGCACCAGTTGTGGCAGCGGCTGTCTGAGCCTGGCCGAGGGACGGGCGGCCGTGGGCCAGGCGACTCTTCCCGGAGGCGAGGGCGAAGCGGGAGACTTGGCCGAGTCTCCGGCAGAGGCGTGCAAGGTGTGGAGGGCGGCGGGGACGAAGGAGAGGAGACACCCTTGTGGAGCTGTAACAGAGTCGTTTATTCGGGAATGTACAGAGATTATATAGGGCTGTGGCGGAGGGGCGGGCAGAGTTCTTGCTGGGATGCCGTATAAGGTGTGCTGGGGAGACTTTCGATGAGGATTGGTAAGGAGCAACACGGAACTGCCAGGAGGGGGGGTACGGGAAGGGGTGGGAATGGCGTCACAGCGAGGGGAGGCAGGAAGAGGAGGGGGAAGGGGGAGTGGGGGAGCCGTCCGGATGTTGCCTTTTGGCGGGAACAGTGGGTGTAGCCTAGATGACTGGGCGGGCTTTGAAGCGCCGCATACCAACGGTCCGAGGACGTGGCATCCGTACCGGCTGCCTCATAGTGGGCCTGGGCGGGCTGAGGGCTTGCGCCCATACCAGCCCTTCCCTTGACCACTGGCTCCAGGTTACGCGTCCACCTTCTGCCAGGGCTGGCCCCTACTGAGGAGGAGGCTATCCCACAAGCAAGATCAGGAGGAAATCAAGAAACCAGTACCATTCAAAATAGTAAATAAAAAAATCAAATACTTAGGAATAAATTTAACTAAAGAGGTAAAAAACTTATACACCGAGAACTATACAAGACTATTCAAGGAAATCAAAGAAGACCTAAATAAATGGAAGAATATTCCTTGTTCATGGATAGGAAGACTGAATATTATTAAGATGTCTATCCTACCAAAACTGATCTACACCTTCAATGCAATCCCAATAAAAATCAACACAGCCTTCTTTAAGGAACTAGAAAAACTAACTATGAAATTTATTTGGAAAGGAAAGAGACCCCAAATAGCCAAAGACATACTGAAAAAGAAAAACGAAATTGGAGGAATCACACTACCTGACTTCAAAACATACTACAAAGCTACAGTAGTGAAAACAGCATGGTATTGGCATAAGGAGAGAAACACAGACCAATGGAATCGAATTGAAAGCTCAGATATAGAACCTCACATATATAGCCATATAGTATTCGATAAAGCCTTCAAACCCTCTCAACTGGGAGAGAGTGGCCTATTCAACAAATGGTGCCTGGAGAACTGGATAGCCATATGTAGAAGAATGAAAGAGGATTACCATCTCACACCTTATACAAAGATCAACTCAAGATGGATCAAAGACCTAAATATAAGAGCAAAGACCATAAAAACCTTGGAAAGCAGTGTAGGGAAACATCTACAGGACCTTGTAATAGGAAATGGATTCATGAATATCACACCAAAAGCACGAGCAGGAAAAGAACTAATAGATAAATGGGACTTCCTCAAAATTAAATCCTTCTGCACCTCAAAGGAGTTTGTCAAGAAAGTAAAAAGGAAGCCAACACAGTGGGAGAAAATATTTGGCAACCATATATCTGATAAGAAACTTATAACTTGCATATATAAAGAACTCCTATATCTTGAAAATAAAAAGATAAACAACCCATTTTAAAAATGGGAAAAAGATTTAAACAGACACTTCTCCAAAGAAGAAATACAAATGGCTAAAAAGCACATGAAAAAATGCTCCAAATCTCTAGGTATCAGGGAAATGCAAATCAAAACTACAATGAGATACCATCTTACTCCCATAAGATTGGCAGCTATGAAAAAAACAGAAGAATACAAATGCTGGAGAGGATGTGAAGAAAGGGGAACACTCATCCACTGCTGGTGGGAATGCAGAAGGATCCAACCATTCTGGAGGACAGTTTGGCGGTTTCTCAAAAAACTAACCATAGATTTGCCATATGACCCAGCAGAACTGAAAACAAGGACACAAACCGATATATGCACACCAATGTTCATAGCAGCATTGTTCACTATCGCCAAAAGTTGGAATCAACCCAAATGCCCATCAACAGATGAGTGGATCAATAAAATGTGGTATATACACACAATGGAATACTACTCGTCTGTAAGAACAAATACACTACAAACACACGTGATAACATGGATGAATCTTGAGAACCTTATGTTGAGTGAAGCAACCCAGGCATTGAAGGACAAATACTACATGAACTCAATGATATGAAATAAGAAAACTGCCTCAGAGAGCTAGAGACTGAACAATAGGCATACAGGAAATCGGGGGGTGGAGGAAGGATGTGAGCCGACGTCTGCAGGGGTGGAATTTATGATGAGCTGGTGGTAAGTATGAACACAAAGAAGAGATAAAATGGGGTAAGGGGTTGCCTTTGGGTGGGGCTTTGCGGGTTTGAGGGGGGCTGGGGCTGGGCAGATGGGTAATATTGCCCAAAAGTGGGGGGAGGAAGGGGTAGCATACGAACATAGGAGAGTGTCAGGTGTTGGTCGAGAGTAAAATGCTGAGAAAATCGTATCAAAATATAATTAAGAGGGTTGCCTGTTTAGGATGCTCGGAGGGGATGGTCGGATGCGAGACGGGCTCCTGGGGAATGTCTGAATGCTCATTTTGCCAGAGTGGGTGGTACCATTGGGTAGAGACCCAAGTAATGAGAGTGGGGGTGGACCCACATCCTGGGGAGGACTAATGCCATCAGATAGAGGGAACTGTATCTCTCGAGAGAAAGGGTGGCTCCCAGGGCATTGGGGTAGTTGAGCAAGTTAGGCCCTGAACACTGTTGCAAGTATCTCTGGACGGGGCTCCTCGGGAAATGGAGGTTGGCTGTCGCTGTGGGCACCAAGGGGATGGGAAAATGGATGTTAAATGTGTGGAACCGAAGTAAATGTGGGGTAAGAGAGGAGTTTCACGAGAGTACACAAGGATGGATATAAAACATGTAATATTACACCATAAACATATAGGGGACGGCAGACTAATAAAGTAAACCACAATGTAAAACATAGGATAACTAAAAATTTAGAAAACTGTATATCCTAAAGTATGGAACACAATGTAAGCATGGATGTCACCTTGTTTGAACGCTATTGTCTCAGAGTCTGTAAATCACTTTAAGTAAATATGATATGAATAAGTTATAAGAATATCGCTGTGGAAGGGAAAAGGGTTAATGGTAGATGTGGGGGAGTACTGTATATTGTATATATGAATTACTGTGGACTAGGGCCCTTGTGAAGAGAAGTTCAATAATTAGGGGGAAAAAAAAAAAAAAGAAAAAGATAGGGTGTAGAATTTTTCCAAGTCAACACGTATTCTATATCTAACCTTTAAACCCATCACTATATGCCATCTTACTAGTAAGGGAACCTGACATTATATTGGGCTTCAATTTTCAGGAAGTTTTGGATCACAGAGTGGTTCAACAATGGCAGCAGAGGAATACTGGTATAGGATACTATTGACAGGTGATATATGGCTGACAGGGAGCTGTACGGGGCATATGTCCAGGGTGCATGGTAATGTTTGGATATACTCATAGTGGCAACAATTAAAAACTGCAGCTGGGGGGGTACTGAGTTCCTGGCTGGAGGTGCTCTGTCGTGGTCCCTAGGGAAACAGCGGCAATCCCCCAGGTGCAACAGTAAGGACCAGGAAGGAATGAGGGTCCAACAGGGAGAGCATGATAGTAATGACTATGCTTGTGAGCCTATATGCCTGAAATAAGAACAAGGCCTAGAGCAGCACTGTGCCTGGGAATTTCCTCCTGACAGCCTTCATGATACTCAAATGTGGCCAGTCTCGAAGCCAAACTCAGCATGTAGATGCAGTGCTTTCCCCCCAGCGTGGGACATGACACCCGGGGATGAGCCTCCCTGGCACCGAGGGATCACTACCAAATACCAGCTGAAGATGCAACTAGAAAATGACCTGGAATTAAAGGTTCAATGTGGATCAGCAGAATATCCCTGTCTACATATAATAACATGACTTTAAAATGCTGTTTGACCTAATGTAAGGGGGAAATGGAAAGCAGAAATGAGTTTATATGGCTACAAGTCTCTAAAAAAGAGTCTGGAGGCTGTCAGAAGGATTGCCCCTGTGCACAGCTGAGCAGAGTCTGGGAGACAGATGGAGTGGATGCAATCCCCAGGTGTTGGTTCCTTTGAGGGCTAAAGAGACCCACGGGTTCTATGGTCATGGCAGATGGGGTTCACTGCCATGTCAGACGGCCCTTCTTTGGAGGTGGTGTTTCTGCGTGATGGAACTGGACTCAGATGGGATCTCTTTTCATAAGACTTTCATCCTACTTTACTGGAATTGTAGTTGGTGTTGGTGTTTAAGATATATTTAGGGGATTTGAATCTCTGGACTGACAATAGGATAGCCAGGCCCTGAGCGTCAACAGACTCCAGCTCCTACAATCTGATTTATTGGACTCACCTCACTCAGCTAAGATGGAGTTGAAGAAGGACAACCACCACACCATGGAGCCTAGAGTGCCTACAACTGAAAGCAGGAGGATTGCATCCAGTATCCATGTGGAATCTGAGCCTCCTCCTGACATAGAGGTGCAACAGACACAACCAATCCAAGGCCCACAGAGAAAAGGTGGCATTGGAATGGGAAAAGTGGACATGGTGGCTGATGGATATGGGGAATGGCAGGAAGAAATGAGATGTGGAGGCGCCTTTGGGACTTGGAGTTGCCCTGGATGGTGCTTCAGGGGCAATCACCGGACATTGTAAATCCTCCCAGGGCCCACTGGATGGAATGTGGGAGAGTATGGGCCATGATGTGGACCATTGACCATGAGGTGCAGAGATGCCCAGAGATGTACTTACCAAATGCAATGGATGTGTCATGATGAAGGGAGTGAGTGTTGCTGGGGGGGGGGGGGTGTGGTGGGGTGGGGGTGGTGGGGTTGAATGGGACTTCATATAATTTTTTTTAATGTAATATTTTTACAAAATCAATAAAAAAAATCAGGAAAAAAAGTATTTAAAAAAACTAACTTTTATTATTTATGTAATATTTATATTTTTACAATTACCATGAAAATCAACATTTTGCCCTTTTTTTCTGCTTGCAAAACTAATTCAGCCTCCTTAGAAAAATTCCTTTTTCAAGGCCCTTCATAATCTTACCCCTCTCCACCAATCTCACCTTATTTCCTCAGCTCTTCATTTTATAAACTCTGTTCCAGTAATATCAGTTTCTTCACTTCTCCACAAATAATTTATATTCAGTTCTACATTAGTGCCTTTGAAAATATTGCTTCTCATACTTAAATGTGCTATATTCTCTTCTTCACCTATCCATACCTTCCTAATGCCCAGTTCAAGATGGATCTCTGGATCACTCCAATTCCTTCCTTCAACTACTCTGAGATTATAGTCCTTATCACATGCTGTATTTCCTCTTCAAAGAATTGAGAAGACCTAGGAAAGCACATGAAGGGATCTCTTAAAGTAAACTTAAATTGATCTTTAGAATTAAATCTATTGTGCCCCAAGAATCAAAAATAGTTACTATAAGAACTACAGTTTCAGAGAGTCTGAGAAATGGGAGTCAGGCAGGATATTGTCTCCTTAGCACAATACTTTCATGGAAATCCATCTTCCATCCTTAGAACTATCCCTCCTTGCACATTTTATATTTTCTTCAGGAAGTGTTCTTTTATTTTATGTGAAGATATAAAAAATAAACTTTTTGTAAGGAAAGGAAATCTTCAGAATCTGTCCCTTCTCTCCCTCTCCCTTTGCCTTTCTCTCTCTCTCAAAAACAAAATAAAACAAAAACCTGAACAATATTTTGCCAAATCACACAACAGAGCAGTGACTTGCATCCACTTGCATCAGAATTACTGGGATACTTATTTAAGGTACAGATTTCCATTTTCTACCCCAGACCACTGATTCAGAATCTTGGGAAAAGGGTGAACTAGACACTGCATTTTAAATAAACTCTCCAGGTGATACTTATATACACTAAAATTTGAGAGCCATTATGATACTCTTGGAGCCTATACAAGTTCAAGTGTTTCCAAACAAATAGGGTCAGATTGGAAGAAATTTGTTCTCTATAATGTACATCTAATATTCTTTCTAATGTTTTATTGTAGCAATACATTATTGCTTTTATGAATTCATGGAGTATACTTAAAATTTAAGAATAAAAATATTTGGCAATAATCTAAAGCACTATAGATCACATCTTTTTGCTTGTTAAAAGATAGAACAAAACCCTAAAGATCACTCTGAGAAGACAACCCCAGAAACCAAAAATATCTTTCTTTTTTTAATGTGGCCCTAAGAACCCTTATGCCCAGGTAAAATGGATTAAGCTATAAAACAACTGCAAAGTATTAGATTAAATTGGAAGAAGACTTAAATTAGGATGGCAATTTGTATTGTTTAAGCCAATACTTATTTCAGCATTTAATTATTTAAGCATCTTTAAATTAGGATGTCATTTTTTTTGTTTAAGCCAGTAATTATTTAAACTTTTTCATAGCTCTACATAAGAAGATGAAAAATGGGATATTGATTTTTTTTCACTTAACTTTACAGGTCTTGAAGCTTTCTCAAGAATTTGAACAATTAGATCATTTTACTGTAGAGGGGAAAACTGCAGCAGCTAATTTAATTACAAGTGAAAATATCTGTAAAGATCTTGTGTCCAAAGAACCAGTTTTGGAAGTAGAGAATCAGAGCCCGAAGGAAGAGAGAGAGGACTGCTGGTAAATTGAGAAAATCCCCTATCACATTAGTTATTTTGCGGGTACATTTTTTGGCTTGATCATTATAAGAATTTGCCATTAATTTCCAAATGATGTGAGTGGAAAATTATTAGCATGCCTCAAAGAGTTTATTTTTTGATATATCATACATTTTAAAACTTTTTTCTGCTTTTTAAAATAAATATGCTTTTTATAGAAAATTAGGAAAGCATGGAACAGTATAAGGAGATTATAATAATCTATAATCCCCAATACTGGGAGATGTTAACCTCCTAGTTTTTATTTCTTTTCTTTTTATGTATACATACATATATATTTTTTACATAATTAAGACTATATTTTATAGAGGAGTTTAGTTTTTTACTGTTTTTATTTAACAGTGTATCTTATAATTACATTTTAAGAATCTTCTTTTTTGGTTAAAAAAACTTTTACACAGTCATTATTCTTTTTCACACACAAAAAAATATCTTTCACAGAAACTAATAGATACGATCAAATTATCTAGTTCTAGGCTTTTGCCTAGATAATCAAAAGTAAATAAGAGATGTCTATTTTACTTATATACTATGCTAAAAGGATACAGTCATCTAAATTGGGGAAAATATGTCTAGGTATAACAAATGTTATAACTTGTAAAAGTTCTAATATAGAAGAAAATTGTTTGCCAGTTTGGGGCCCCTGAGTTTCACACCCTCTTAAAAGTTGCCTTCTAAGTTTAGGGTAAGTACTGAGTCCATGATTCACAATCATGAAACGTAGTTGCAGAAGTGGGAAAACATATTAGAGAGATGGTGGGTTACAAGAACAACTGTCCAAGAAGCTCTAGGTCACAGCATTTAGGCTTGCTGTGGGAAAAATAACTCTAGTTCTTGATTCTTGATTGCTAGAACAGTGAATTATGAGATTTTTGAGGGAAATTGTTCTAATATCTCCATATTACATAGGTTGGAGAGGAAAGATAGATTAGTTAATCCAAATATGAGCCACAAATGAAAAGATAGTGGCCTGGATCGAGAGAGTGGCAAAGAAGATGAAAATGGTCAATGAGAGGAGTTGACATTAATAATTAAAACTGACAAAAATCCACCCAACTGACTTGGGGTAATTGGCAGGGATACTTGTCACAAAGAGCAAGGCTGTGGCCTCAATTCATCTGGGGGATGGTGAACCTTGCCATGAGAAGGATATTGGGCTTCTCTAAAAGGAGTTTCTTGCTGCCACCTGTTAACATAACTTGGTCCAAATCACATCCCACAGCTGGGACTGTGAGAAGTCTATGTAGCTGCTGCATGTTTCCCTCGCTCCTCTTCTCATACTGTTTCCCTGCTTATTTATCTTCTCTGCCCCACTTCACAGCCTTCACTTACTTCAGGTCCATAACAACCACATTCAACAATAAATTGTGTATCTACCATGTGTCAGGTACTGTAGGTAGATACTGAGGATACAAATTAAGATGCAGTTTGTGCCCTTATAGTTCATATAGTCTGACAGGAAGATAGACAGGCTTTACTGGATACTATGTGAATACAAAGCAGGGGCCTTAACCCAGACTATTGAACCAGAAAATATTCTTAAAAGAAGTGACATGTTAAATTAAGTCTTGAGGATATGAGTAATCAGTGCCAGGCAAAAAGATGAGGGACAGTTTTCAGGGGAGGAGGATGTGAAATTTGCAAGAGAAAGCCTGATTTGTTTGAGGAACTAAAAGTTATCTCGATGCAGCATAGAGTGTGAAGAGAGGAAATGAGGAAGAGATGATGAGAATAAAGAGGCAGGCAGAGGCTGGATGAACATCTGTTTTAGGAAGTCTGGGCAATAGAAAGCAATTGCACGGGAAACGGACTTGGCCCAGTGGTTAGGGCGTCCGTCTACCGCATGGGAGGTCCACGGTTCAAACCCTGGGCCTCCTTGACCCGTGTGCAGCTGGCCCATGTGCAGTGCTGATGTGTGCAAGGAGTGCCCTGCCACACAGGGGTGTCCCCCGCGTAGGGGAGCCCCACGCGCAAGGAGTGCACCCATAAGGAGAGCCGCCCAGCGCGAAAGAAAGTGCAGCCTGCCCAGGAATGGCGCCGCCCACACTTCCCATGCTGCTGACGACAACAGAAGCGGACAAGGAAACAAGACACAGCAAATAGACACAGAGAACAGACAACCGGGGGAGGGGGGGGGGGGGAAATTAAATAAAATAAATAAATCTTAAAAAAAAAAAAAAAGACAATTGCAGGCTTGAGTAGCTTGGGATAGACAAAAGCAGATTTGTGCTTTTGAAAAAAATCACTCTGCCTGCTGTAGGGAAGATAGATCGCTAGTACAAGAGAGAAGATGGTATATGTGGGGATGGAGAAAAGTGGATGAAATTGAGAGGAGGGAGAATCAACATGATTTAGGGATTGATGAGTGTAGGAAATGAGGAAGAGAGGATGGTAGGCAGGGGGTTGGGTATAAGAAATTGACATGTAAGTTTCTGGTGTAATGGTGTCATTCACTAAGTTAGGGCACGTAGGTTTTAAGGGAGGAGGGAAATTAATTCAGCTTTAACACATTAACTCTGAAGTGTCTTTGGAATGTCCAAGTGGACATATTCAGTTAGACTGTTGGATTTATGAGTTAGGAGCTTAGGAGAGAGGCCTGAGCTGGAGATAAATTTGGGAGCCATCAACAAATAAATGGTAGCAAATCATGTAAATGAAAGAGGTAGCCTTATATATTGCTTGATAAAAGCATCTGAAGGCAAAAACCTAAGGAAAACCTAACTAAATATAAGAGATAAAAAGAGTACCCACTCCCAAAGTAACTGAATAGAATCAGCCAGAGAAGAAGAGAAAACAGAACAGTGAGTGTTACAGAAGCCAGATTAGAGTGTTTCAAGAAGAAAGGAATGGTCAATAGTGTTAAGTACTTCTAAGAAGTGAAGTAAAATAATGAATAAAAAGCGACTACTGAATTTAGCAATAAAAAAAGAGTAGTTCCAATGAAGGGAGGAAAACAGATTGCTTTCTATATACCATCCCATGGAATTCTGAATGGGAATGAACTGAGGAGTGGGAGATGAGGAAGTGAAACAGTAAATATAAAGAATCTTTCCCCAAAAGTTTATTTGTGAAGGGAAGAAGAGAATGGAGCTGAAGGAAGAAGAAATTTGTGTGTATTTAAAGGCTGATGACAAGGTCCACAGGAAGGAGGAATACAGTAAGGATTAGAGTGGACTTAATGATATTCTATTCATGAACTATTGTGGTTAATAATCGAGAAAATGTGGCATTGGTGTGGAAAAAGTGGCCATGGTGGCTGCTGGGTGCGGGGAATGGGAGGAAGAGATGAGATGTGGAGGCATTTTCGGGACTTGGAGTTGTCCTGGGTGGTGCTCCAGGGACAATTGCCAGACATTGTATGTCCCCCCATGACCCACTGGATGGAACGTGGGAGAGTGTGGGCTATGGTGTGGACCACAGGCCATAGGGTACAGCGATGCCCAGAGATGTACTCACCAGATGCAATGGATGTGTCATGATGATGGGGGAGAGTGTTACTGTGGGGGGAGTGGTGGGGTGGGGGCGGTGGGGGTGAATGGGGACCTCATATTTTTTGAATGTAATATTTTTAAAAAAAGGAATAAATTCAGTAGAATTTGAAAAAAAATAAAAATAAAATAATAAAGGCTGATGAAAAAGAATTCCAACATTGATAGGGTAAGGATTCAGAGTAACAGAAAAGGGATTAGCTAGAAGGTGGACTGCCTTGTCCATTGCAACAGGAGGAAGAAAATGGAGTTTGGATAAAGGTGCAGGTCACCTTTTAATTCAGATGAAGTCAAAGGGCTTTTTGTATCTTCCCTGAAGTAGGAAGCAAAGTCATCTGCTAAGAGTGAGATAGGAAATAACAGTATCAGAATATTAAGAAAGTGAAAGGTATTTGAAATAGTCATTATAGAGAACAGAAGAGAAAGCTGACTGCGGAGAGCAGGTAGTGTTGATGGCCCAGTTAAGACTGGAGACCCTGAATTTATTTGGTATTCATCTTTGAGAATATGTGATATTCTTTAGCAACATTCATTAGTCTTAGTATAATCACGGCAGTTGGATTTATCTAGAGTTGAGTTTTTGCCACAAGTACAATGAAAGATTAATGTGGCAATAAAGTTAAATGTTTTATTTAAACAGTGATTGAAATAATGAATTCTAGACTCTACATGCGATAAAGAAGCAAATAAAAGGAGCTAGTGGAGAGAGAGGGAAAAAAGGGACAAGGAATTTAAGTATTTATGATTACACTGAGAACAAATTATGTACAAAGAAATCTGGAATTGTGATATCTAATTTTAGTATTGAAGAAGTGAAGCAGTTGCAGATGATGAAACAATCTATGGTGTGGTCATGCAAGTAGTTAGCAAAGGAGGAGAGCTGAAGGGATAATTGGAGATAAGGAGACTGAGAAAGTGTGATGCCAAGGCCTTGAAGAGTGATCTATATGAACCTTGACATCTTTCAGCATGATGGGCAGGACTTGGGGTGAAGAAGACACCAGTAAGCAATGAACCAAAGTCTTCAACTGAAAAGTAGAAATGGTACAGCACACATGAAATGGTCCTGTGCACACAGAAGATGCTCAATAAACCAAATTGACTTATTCTTGTAGTACATATCTTCCACTAGATTTTAAGTCCCTTTAAGGTAATGGACTGTGTCTTGTTTTTCTCTTGCTTATAGTGCTTCGTTTATAGAATAATGGGATCTTAGAATAGGAAGGACCAGCAGGGATCTTCTAACCCAGTAATTTTCGAACTTCTACTCTCCAAAACTTTAGGAGTTCTGAAGAGAGGGCTCAGAAACTACCTTGGGAGATGAGGAAAGACAAATCAGTGGGAGTGTGAGCCCTGCACTCACATTTCAGCCAGAGAAGCTCCACTTTTATCTGTTTAATGTATGGGGCTCTGTGTAAGATTTTACTTCAAGAAAGGTCCACAGCTAAAGTAAGTTTGAAAACCACTGGTATTTAGCTAAGTCTTCTCTTTTCACAGATGAGGTCTCTGAAACCAAGAGAAATGAAATAACTAACCCATGGTCACATCCATAGGAAGTTACTGGTAGGACTTGGAGTAGTATCCAGGTCTCCTGAATCTGAGTTAGAAGACATTAACAAGTTTTTCAGCTTTGGAGAGAACATAGCCACAAATATCCCAAGGACAAGTGCTAGAACACTTGGGTTCTAGCTCAGTTTTTAGAAAAGTAAGCTTTACAGTGCTTGGGAATTGCTTAGGGCTTCCCTTCTTTATGCGTAACATGGGGGTGGAGTGGGAAAAAGAATGAAGCCCAGTCTGTCTTGTTCTGGACTATGTTTCCAGTGTTTAGAACAATGCCTGACACATAGTAGGTACTCAAAAAAAATATTTGAATGAATGGAATTCTCTCCCTACCTCTACTGTCATTGGACTTCCAATGACAGCCCCAAACTTACAGAGCCCAGCTGATCTCAGCCTGTGCTTGTTTTGCTAGGAAACATGGGCCAGAACAGCTCGGAGCTTTCCTTAACTTTACACCTTAATGAGCTTTATTCCTTCTAACAATTCTCATTCACCTTCTTGTTGTTTCCTTGCTACTTTTATCAAGAATTATTTTATAAATGTAGAAGTTTCTTGAATTTCCAGTTCAATTTGACAGTGAATTTCTATCCACTGCACCGGCTACCTATTTATTTTCCTCCTCCTTCAAAGTGTTCCTTCTCTAATCCAGTCCATTCTATGAATAGCCCTTCCATTCACACAGTTGATCAAGCCAAAATCTAGGAGTCACCTTGATTTTTCCCCACTTCTAAACCATCAATACATCTTGTCAGGTCTAACATGAAAATATAAATACTGAATATGTTTATTTCCTCTACATCCTCAGTGCTACTCCCCTACTCCAAGACACTTTTATCACTCACCAGTATCTTTCCAATTGGCCTCCCTGCTTCCATACCTCCATTCTAGTCCATTCTCCAAGGAGCAGTCAGAGTATCTTTTAGAAATGCAAATCGAATAATATTACTCCCCCTCTTATACCCTCTCAATTGCACTTAAAATAAAATCTAAACCCTTACCATGACCTATGAGGCCCTCCAAAACTTGGCTCTGCCTACCTAGCCAATTTCATCATTATACTATTCTCTCCTTTACTCAACATGCTGCCTTTCAGATCCTCCAACCCTTAAAGCACTTTCCTATTTTAGGATCTTTGCACTGAAAAACTTCCTCTGCCCAGAATGCTCCTCCACAGCTTTTCATGTGGCTAATTCCTTATCACCTTCTCATGTCTAGAGAAATCCTAACTCCTGCTCTCCAAATACTCTTCACCATGTCACATTGTTTGTGACTTATCACAGTCTATAATCACATTATTTGTTTACTTGCTTGTTTTTGGCCTCCTATTCTCCCTCTAGATTTATGCTCTATGATGGTAAGGACTTTGGCTTCCTTGATCACCCTTGAATCCTTAGCTTGTAGAACAGTTCTTAGGATATAATTGATAATTAATAAAATATTTGATGAATGAATTCATTAATCTTTTCCTTCCTTTTCTGGAAAAAGAGTTCCATTGCTAGCCTATTCTTTAGTTTGTTTTAATGATACCTTGTACTTACAGGTTTTCAAAACTTTTTTGCATTTTACTCCATAAGATTCCAAGTATCTTGAGTAAGAAAGGCCATTTTACAAATGAATAGACAAAGTCTTCAAGAAATTGTACCTTGTGAAGCAATATATATATAGTAGGTAAAAAATCCAGCACTGGAACCCAAGACTTTTAGTATGTTACACTCTCTTTCTTGAATCTCTGCAGTCTCTTAAAGACCGCTAAGTATCTAGGCAACTAGAAAAAGAGGATAGGGATGCTACCTGGATACCTCCTACCAAGTAAAGATTGGTGACAATTGCAAAATTATAGAATGTTATGAAAATAACAGGTAGAGTGAGCTCCCATCAGAACTAGGTAACAGAGACTTTTTTATATAAATTTTAAGAGAGGAGAAATTTGAGAGTCATAGTGAGTTTTACTATCCCTAAGGTATGTTGGCTGTAGGACATGTTCTCAGCTCCATGATATTTTTGGCTGGTAGTCCACTTTTGCACACACAACTTTTCCTCCTATACAGTATATATTGCTTTTTTTTTTAAGATTTTATTTATTTATTTATTTCTCTCACCTCCCCCCCACCCCCAGTTGTCTGTTCTCTGTGTCTATTTGCTGCTGCTTCTTTGTCCGCTTCTGTTGTTGTCAGTGGCACGGGAATCTGTGTTTCTTTTTGTTGTTGTTGTTGTGTTATCTTATTGTGTGAGCTCTCCATGTGTGCGGCGCCATTCCTGGGCATGCTGCACTTTCTTTCACACTGGGCGGCTCTCCTTATGGGGCGCACTCCTTGCACGTGGGGTTCCCCTATGTGGGGTACACCCCTGCATGGCACGGCACTCTGCACGCATCAGCACTGCGTGTGGGCCAACTCCACACGGGTCAAGGAGGCCCCGGATTTGAACCGCAGACCTCCCATGTGGTAGCCGGACGCCCTAACCACTGGGCTAAGTCTGCTTCCCTATAATTGCTTTTTAAAATCTTTTCAAGCTACCTTTGATTTCTAAGTGTAGAGATTTTCTTTTTTGAAAGGATAAAGCTCATTCTTTTTTGCTGTATTTATTTTAAGGGATCTTTATCCTAATATATAAAGATCACTATAAATTAAATTCTCATATTCCAAGGTATTATTAGTTATCCATAATTAATAAATGAATGTGAACGCAGTTCATTTAACTAGACCATTGATGAAGATGCAAAATGTCATTAGTCCAGGATTGTGCCCTGAAGAGCACTGCTCATCATTCCCTCCAAGTCAGTGAGATTCATTGACTGCCCTACTTTGAATGTAGCTTTATGAGAACTCTCATGGACATGAAAAAAGGACTATTTAAATCTTATCTTTAAACTGTAGAAACATAATGAAGTCTACTTCTGTCTTCTGTATCTACATGGCCACTACACAGTTACAGAGGGAAATTAAATTGGTCTGGTTAAGTTTACTATTTATAAAGTCATTCACACATCTAAATATAACAAGTCAAGCATCTTCATAGGTATTAAAATTAAATGACCATTCATAGGTTTTTACATTTTTAAAAGTAAACTTCTCATTTTGAAGTAACTATGGATTCATATGCATTTGTAAGAAATAATATATAGATCCCATTTACCCTTTACCCAATTTCCCGAATGGTAATATCCTACAAAACTGTAGTATAATATCACAACCATGATATTGATATTGGTACTGTTGAGGTACAGAAAACTTCCATCACCTCAAGGATCCTTCATGTTGTCCTTTTATAGTCACACTCAGTTCCCTAACCCATGGCAACCACCACTAGCCTTTTCTCTACTTCTATATTTTTTTCATTTCAAATATGTTGTATAAATAGAATTATACAGTATGTAACCCATTGTGATTGGCTTTTATTTTTCACTCAGAATGATTATCTGGAGTTTTGTCTGGGTTGTTGCATGCCTCAGTAGTTGGTCCTTTTTATTGTGAGTTGTATTCTACAGTTTGTATATACCACAGTTTGTTTAATCATTCACCCATTGAAGGACATCTGAGTTATTTTCAGGGTTTTGCTATTATAAATAAAGCTGTGATAAGTATTCCTTTACAGGTTTTTATGTGAGCATAAGTTTCATTTCAAATCCCCAGGAATATAGTTGCTGGGTCACATGGTAGTTGCATGTTTAGTTTTTATTTTAATTGCCAACTTCTTTTCCAGAGTAGCTGCACCATTTTTACATTCCCAGTAGTAATGTGTAGGCAATAGAGTTTCTCTGCATCCTACTCAACATTGGTATTGTCACTTTTTAATTTTAGCAATTCTCATAGGTACATAGTATTATCTCATGATTTTAATTTGCTTTTCCCTAATGGCTAATAATGTTGAGCATATTTTCATGTATTTACTTGCTATATGTTTATCTTCTGTGGTAAAATGCCTCTTCATGTCTTTTGCCCCTGTTCTAATAGGATTGTTTGCTTTTTCACTGTTGAGTCTTAAGAGTTCTTTATATATTCCAGATACTAGTCTTTTGTCAGATATATGGTTTGAAAATATTTTCTCCCAGTCTGTAGCTTGTCTTTTAATCACCTTAATAAGGTTTTCATGGAAGAAAAGTTTTTAATTATGGTGAAATATCAATTTTCTCCTTTTATTGATCATGCTTTTGGTGTCATATCTTAGAATTCATTGATTAAACCGATATCTTGAAGATTTTCTCTGAGTTTTTCCTAAAAGTTGTATAGTTTTATGCTTTACGTTTAAGTCCATGACTCATTTTCAATGAATTTTTGCATAAGGTATGAGACTTTGGTTGAGCTTCATTTTTTGCCTATTAATATCTAATTACTCTAGCACTGTTTCTTGAAAAGGTGTTCTTTCCTCTATTGAGTTGCTTTTCCGCCTTTGGAAAAATGAGTTGGCATATTTCTGGGGGATCTATTTCTGGATCCTCTGATGTTCTATTATTTTATTTATTTATTTTTCCTCTTTTTTTTGTCTTTATTTATTTTTTTAATGTTACATTAAAAAATATGAGGTCCCCATATACCCCCCACCCCCCTCACTCCACTCCTCCCCCCATAACAACAACCTCCTCCATCATCATGAAATATTCATTGTTGTTGGAGAATACATCTCTGAACACCGCTGCACCTCATGGTCAATGGTCCACACCATAGCCCACACTCTCCCCCAGTCCACTCAGTGGGCCATGGGAGGACATACAATGTCCAGTAACTGTCCCTGCAGCACAACCCAGGACAATTCCAACCCCCGAAAATGCCTCTACATCACATCTCTTCCTCCCACTCCCTACGCCCAGCAGCCACCATGGCCATTTTCTCCATACCAATGCCACATTTTCTTCAATTACTAGTCACAATAGTTCATGAATAGAATATCAGTAAGTCCACTCTAATCTATACTCTATTCCTCCATCCTGTGGACCTTGGAATGGTTGTGTCCACTCCACATCTATATCAAGAGGGGGCTTAGATTCCACATGAATGCTGGATGCAATTCTCCTGCTTTCAGTTGTAGGCCCTCTTGGCTCCCTGGTGTGGTGGTTGACCTTCTTCAACTCCATGTTAGCTGAGTGGGGTAAGTCCAATAAACCAGAGTGTAGGAGTTACAAGTCTATTGAGGCTCAGGGCCTGACTATCACATGGTCAGTCCAGAGATTCAGGTCCCCTGGGTATATACTAAACCCCAGCACCAACTACAGTTGTGGTAAAAGTAACAGGAGAGGCTTGTGGACAAAGATCACACCTGAGTCCAGCTCCATCACACAGAAACACAAACTCCAAAGTAGGGCCAACTGGCATGGCACTGAACTCCATCTGCCATAACCATAGAACCTGTGGGTCGCTGTAGCCCTCAGAAGAACCAACACCTGGGGTTGTATTTATTTTATCTGTCTCTGGGACTCTGCTGAGGTATGCATAAGGGCAACCCCTCTGATAACCTCCCAGCTCTATTTGGAGACCCATAGCCATATAAACTCATTTGTCCTTTCCTGCCCCTTTTGTTCAGGTCAAAAAGCATTTTTAACTCCTGGTATTATATGTAGACTGAGATATTCTGCTGGTCCGAGTTGACCCTTTTATTCAAGGTTGTTTTCTAGTTACATCATCAGTTGGTACTTGGTAGTAATCCCTTGGCACCAGGGAGGCTCATCCCCGGGAGTCATGTCCCACGCTGGGGGGAAGGCAATGCATTTACATGCTGAGTTTGGCTTTGAGACTGGCCACATTTGAGCAACACGGAGGCTCTCAGGAGGTAACTCTTAGGCACCCTACAGCTCTAGGCCTTGTTCTTATTTCAGGTGCTCAGGCTTACAAGCATACTCATTAGTATCAGGGGCTCATTGTTGGACCTTCCTTCTTTTTTGGTCTTTGCCGTTACACTTAGGGGATTGTTGCTGTTCCTTTAGGGACTGTGATAGTGCTCCCCTGGCTAGGAACTCAGCACTCCCTCAGTTGTTTTTAATTGTAACCACTATGAAAATATCCAAACATTTTTATGTACCCTGGATATATGCCCTGGAGAACTCCCTGCCAACCATTTGTCCCCTTTCGATAACATCCCACACCAGTATTCCTCCGCTGCCATTGTTGAACCTCTCTGTGATTCAAAACTTCTTGAAAAATGAAGCCCAATATATTGCCAGATTCCATTAATAGTAAAATGGAATATAGTGATGAGTTTAAAGGTGAGATATAGAATACATATTAATTTAGAAAAATTAAGGTAAAAATAAATTGGGGTATCAAAAAATTAAAAAATTAAAAAGCTTTGTTTTTGATGTTTTGCCTTCCATCACTGCAATAAGTGTTGCCCTGTATGCAAATTGGCAAGGCAACTTCTTTCATCTTTTCCTCAGTGTCTACGTCCTTTCTTTTTCATTTTTTCCTAATTATTAAGCTTATCTTTCCAAAAGCTTTAGATCACAGTAATTCATATATACAATATACAGTAATCCCACATATCTAACATAAAATCCTTTTCCCTTCCACAGCAATAATCTTTTTACATGTTCATACTATATTTACTGAAACTTATGTACTGTTATTGAGACAATAGCTTTCAAACAAGGTAACATTTGGGTTTACATTGTGGTTTATATTTTAGACTATACAATTCTCTAAATTTTTAGTTATCTTAAGTTTTAATTTATGATTTACATTTTAGCCTATCGGCCCCTATACATTTTTTGGTGTATTTTTAACATGTCTTCTATCCATCCTTGTGTAATCTTGTGGAACACTTCTATTGCACTCACAGTTACATTGATTCCATCTATTCAATACCTCTTTCCCCCTCCCCTCAGGGCCCACAGTGACAGTCAAGTCTTCATTGCTTGAAGGACCATGTTCAGAGATACTTGCAACAGTGTTGAGGGCTTGACATGCTCAACTGCCCTAATGCATTGGGAGCCACCATTTCTCTCAAGAGATACAATTCCCTCTATTTGAAAACATCAGTCCTCCCCAGGATGTGGGTATACGTTCACTCTCATTATATGGGTCTCTATGCAATGATATAACCCACTATGGCAAAATGAGCACTCACACACTTCCTAGAAGCCTGTCCTTTGTCAGATTATCTCCTTTAAGCACCTTAAACAGGTAACCTTCCTTATTATATTTTTGAAAAAGTTTTCTCAGCATTATACTCTCAACCATATATCTGACAATCTCCTATGTTTGTATGTTCCCCCACCCTCCCCCCAATTTCTTGGGCAATATTACCCATCCTCCCATCCCTAGCCCCCCTCAAGCCTGAAAAGCCTCACCCAAGTAACCCTATGCCCCCATTTTATCCCTTTCTTGTACAAATACTTACCTCCAGCTTATCATAGATTTCACCCATGTAGGTGTCAGCTTACATCCTTCCTCTACCCCCCAATTTCCTTTAAGCCTATCATCCAGTCTCTAGCTCTCTGAGGCAGCTTGGTTTACTTATTTCATATCATTGAGATCATGTAGTATTTGTCCTTCAATGCCTGGGTGGCTTCACTCAACATAAGGTTCTCAAGATTCATCCATGTTGTCACATGTGTTCGTAGTGTATTCGTTCTTATAGCTGAGTAGTATTCCATTGTATGTATATACCACATTTTATTTATCCATTCATTTGTTGATGGGCATTTGGGTTGATTACAACTTTTGGCAATAGCGAACAATTCTGCTATGAACATTGGTGTGCATATAATGGTTTGTATCCTTGTTTTCATTTCTACTGGGTATATACCCAGCAGTGGAATTGCTGGGTCATATGGCAAACCTATAGCTAGTTTTTTGAGAAACTGCCAAACTGTCCTCCAGAATGACTGGATCCTTCTGCATTCCCACCAGCAGTGTATGAGTGTTTCCATTCCTCCACATCCGCTCCAGCATTTGTAGTCTTCTGTTTTTCTCATAGCTGCCAATCTTATTTGCATTTCCCTGAAAGCTGGAGATTTGGAGCATTTTTTCATGTGATTTTTAGCCATTTGTATTTCTTCTTTGGAGAAGTGTCTGTTTAAATCTTTTCCCCATTTTTAAAATGGGTTGTTTGTCTTTTTATTTTCGAAATATAGGAGTTCTTTATATATGCAGGTTATATGTCTCCTATCAGATATATGGTTACCAAATATTTTCTCCCATTGTGTAGGCTCTCTTTTCACTTTCTTGACAAGCTCTTTTGAGGTGCAGAAGGCTTTAATTTTGAGGAAGTCCCATTTATCTATTTGTTCTTTTGCTGCTCGTGCTTTTGGTGCGAAGTTCATGAAGTCATTTCCTATTACAAGGTCCTGTAGATGCTTCCCTACACTGCTTTCCAAAGTTTTTATCGTCTTGGCTCTTATATTTAGGTCTTTGATCCATCTTGAGTTGATTTTTGTGTAAGGTGTGAGTTGGTAATCCTCTTTCATTCTTTTACATATGGATATCCAGTTCTCCAGGCACCATTTGTTGTATAGGCCATTCTCTCCCAGTTGAGAGGGTTTGGTGCCTTTATCAAATATTATATGACTATATATATGAGGATCTATATCAGAACTCTCAATTCAGTTCCATTGGACTGTGTGTCTCTCCTGTGCCAATACCATGCTGTTTTCACTACTGTAGCTTTGTAGTATGTTTTGAAGTCAGGTAGTGTGATTCCTCCAAATTCGTTTTTCTTTTTCAATATGTCTTTGGCTATTTGAGGCCTCTTTCCTTTCCAAATAAGTTTCATAGCTAGTTTTTCTAGTTCATGAAAGAATGATTTTTATTGGGATTGCATTGAATGTGTAGATCAGTTTTGGTAGGATAGACATCTTAATATTTATTCTTCCTACTATTAACAGGGAATATTCTTCCATGTATTTAGGTCTTCTTTGATTTCCTTGAACAGTGTTGTTTAGTTCTCTGTGTATAAGTATTTTACATTTTTAGTTAAATTTATTCCTAGATATTTGATTTTTTAATTGATTATTATAAATGGTATTTGTTTCTTGATTTCCTCATTATTGGTGTAAATGCTACTGATTTTTGTGCATTGATCTTATAACCTGCGACTTTACTAAACTCATTTATGAGTTCTAGAAGCTTTGTTGTAGACCTCTCAGGGTTTTCTATGTATAGGATCATGTCATCTGCAAATAATGAAATTTTGACTTCTTCCTTTCCAATTGAATGCCTTTTATATCTGGTTATTGCCTCAGTGCTCAAGCAAGTACTTCTAAGACAATGTTAAATAGAAGAGGTGATAGTGGGCATCCTTGTCTTGTTACTGATCTTAGATTGTTTTTATCAAGAAAGGGTGCTGTATTTTGTCAAATGCTTTTTCTGCATCTATAAATACAATCATGTGATTTTTCCCCCTTCAATATGTTTATATGGTGTTTTACATTGATTGATTTTCTTATGTTGAACCATCTTGCATACCCAGAATGAATCCCACTTGGTCATGGTGTATAATTCATTTAATGTGTTGTTGGATATGGTTAGCAAGTATTTTGTTAAGGATTTTTGCATCTAGGTTCATTAGAGAAATTGGTCTGTAATTTTCCTTTCTTGTGGTGTCTTTGTTTGGCTTTGGTACTAGGGTAATGTTGGCATCATAGAATGAATGGGTTAGGTAATGTTCCTTCTGTTTTGATTTCTTGGAAGAGTTTCAGAAAGACTGGCATTAGTTCTTTCTGGAATGTTTTGTAGAATTCACCTGTGAAGCTTTCTGGCCCTGGGCTCTTCTTAGTTGGGAGGTTTTTAATGACTGAATCTATCTCTTTACTTGTGATTGGTTTGTTGAGATCGTCAATTTCTTCTTTCATCAATATAGGCTGCTTATGTGTTTCTAGGAATTTGTCCATTTCCTCTGAATTGTCATTTTTGTTGGAATATAGTTTTTCAGAGTATCCTCTTATGATAGTCTTTATTTCTGTGGGGTCAGTGTTGATATCTCCTTTCTCATTTCTTATTTTGTGTATTTGCATCTTCTCTCTTTTTTTCTTTGTTAGTCTAGCTAAGGGTTTCTCAATTTTATTGATCTTCTCAAAGAACCATCTCTTGGTTTTGTTTACCTTTTCAAGTGCTTTCTTATTTTCTATTTCACTTAGTTCTGCTCTTATCTTTGTTATTTCTTTCTTCTTCCTGTGGGGTTACTTTCTTGTTTTTTTTTTTTTACTAATTCCTCCAAATATGCAGTTAGTTCTTCAATTTTTGCTCTTTCTACTTTTTTGATGTATGAATTTATGGCTATAAATTTTCCTCTCAGTACTGCTTTTGCTGCATCCCATAAGTTCTGGTATGTTGTGTTATCATTTTCATTATTTTCAAGGTAGTTATTAATTTCTTTTGAGATTTCCTCTTTGACCCACTGTTTTTCTAAGAGTGTGCTGTTTAATTTCCATATCTTGGTGTGAAATCTGGGCCTCTGGCTCTTGCAGATTTCCAGCTTCACTCCACTGTTGTCAGAGATATTATTTTGTATGATTTCAATCTTTCTGAATCATTGAGCCTTTCTTGTGGCCTAGCATATGGTCTATCTTGGAGAATGATCCATGTGCACCTGAGAAAAATTTATGTCCTACTGTATTTGGGTGTAATGATCTGTATATGTCTATTAGGTCCAGCTCCTCTAATTCACTGTTCAAAGTTTCTGTTTCTTTATTGATTCTCTTTTGAGTTGTTCTGTCCAAAGTTGATAGTGGTGTATTAAAGTCTCCCACTATAATTGTAGAGGCATCTATTCTTTCACTTAGTTTTTCCAGTGTTTGCCTCACGTATTTGGAGGCACCCTTGTTAGGAGCATAAATATTTATGATTGCTCGTTCTTCTTGAGAGATTATCCCTTTCACGAATTTGTAGTATCCATATTTGTCTCTCACAATTGTTTCACATTTAAAGTCTATTTTGTCTGATATTACTATAGCTACTCCTGCCTTTTTTTGGTTATTGTTTGCTTGTAAGATTGTTTTCCAGCCATTCACTTTCAACCTCCTTGAATCCCTGCATCTAAGATGTGTTTCTTGTAGACAGCATATAGGTGGGTCATATTTCCTTATCCAATCTTCCAGTCTGAATCTTTTAGGCAAGTTTAATCCATTGACATTCAGTGTTATTACTTTCAAGGAATTATTTATGTTAGCCATCTTTTGTTTGGACTTGTGTTCGTCATATTTTGTTTGTTTTTTTCCTTCTCTTTTTGTTTTTGTTTTTGTTGCTCTTATGCTCTCCTCCAACTCTGCCTCTCCTGTTTTTTTCTTTCTTCCTGCAGAACTCCCTTTAGTATTTTTTGAAGGGCAGGGTTCTTGTTGGCATACTCTTTCAATTTCTGTTTATCTGTAAATATTTTGAACTCTCCATCATTTTTGAATGCTAGTTTAGCTGGGTAGAGTATTCTTGGTTGGAAATTTTTTTCTTTTAGTACCTTGACTATATCATACCACTGCCTTCTTGCCTCCATGGTTTCAGATGAGAAATCAGCACTTAATCTTATGGAGCCTCCCTTGTATGTGATGGTTCTCTTTTCTCTTTGTCTTGAGCATTGAATAATTTGACAAGTATATGTCTTGGGGTAGGTTTGTTGGGCTTTATGGTGTTTGGGGTGCATTGTGCTTCCTGAACATGTACATCCATCTCCCTCAGTAGATTTGGGATTCTCTCTTTGGCTTTTGACATTTTGATTATGACCTCAGAGTAAGTCATTTTGGATTTTTTCCATTTGGAGTACGTTGTTCTTCTTGGACCTGTATATTTATGTCTTGAATAAGAATTGGGAAGTTTTCAGCCATTATTTCCTCAGATATTCCTTCTGCCCCTTTTCCCTTCTCTGCTCCTTCTGAGTCACCCATGATATGTATGCTTATGTGCTTCATACAGTTATTCACTTCCTTAAGACACTGCTGAATTTTTTCCTTTGTTCTTTTGTCTGTAATATTTCAAAAGTCTTAATCTTCTAGTTCACTGATTCTTTATTCTGCCTCTTCAAATCTGCTGTGTGTGCCTCTAGTGTATTTTTGACCTCTTTTACTGCACCTTTAATTCCCATAAGTTTTGTTATGGTTTTCTTCGCTTTTAAATTCTTCTCTATGATCACCCAGTGTCATTTTAATGTCCTTTATCTCTTTAGTCATATTTTCCTTCATCTTCTTGAGTTGATTTAGGAGATTCATTTGAACAACTTTGAATAGTTGTTTCAAATTACATGTCTCCTCTGACTTTTTAATTTGTTCCCTTGACTGGGCTATATCTTCCTGTTTCTTATTAATAGTATGGCTTGTAATTTTTTGCTGATGTCTAGGCATCTGATTATCTTGATGAGTTTACTCTGAAGGTCAGTTTTACTTTCTTGCCTAGGGTTTTATTCTAGATTTGCTTTGTGTTAAGGCTCTTCTTTAACTTTTCAACTTTTTCTAAACCCATGTTTAAGTGCTCAGATTTATTCAATTTTTCTGTATCTGAATCTTGTCATTAGTATGCAGTACAATATTTAATATTGCTTCTGTTTGTGTAATTGTTTCACCCCCAGGAGAAAGCTTCCTTTTATCTGTTCCTTTTCTGGGAATCTTGATCTGTTTGTTTTCAGTTTACCTCTATAATTTTTTTTAAGTTTTATTTCCTTGCCTCTAGCTCCTTTGTTTGGAGGGCAAATTCTGGGAGGAAGGCCACCTCCCAGAGGAGGACTTTCCCAAGTCACTATTTCTCAGCCAAAGTCAGTATTTCTCAGGCAGGGACCCACCTTGTGAGCACAGACCAGTTTCAAACGGCCCTGGAAAATGGGTCAGGAAAGATACCAAAAAACACTTTTTCTTGGCTCCCTGAAGCTGTGCTTTTCTGGCCTGCCCAGTAAATGACATTCGTCAGTCAACTGCTCCCCACATCCCTAAAGAGGCAGTGTTTTTTAACACTTATGCTCATGTCAGAGGCAGGGTTTAAACAATGACCCCAGCAGTCTCTTTCCAAGGCAAGTTGAAACAGCAGTTGAGAACCAGGACCTGCAATCTGGCCTATCAGAAACCATGATCAGTCCTTTGGGATGCTCTGCTCTGTTCTTGGGGAGGAGGGCTTCCACATCCCTCTTTGTCCACAGCAGCCAGACAGGGACTGGTCCCATGTGGCCCTCCTCAAGGGTGTGGGATGGGCACTGTTCACCACTACAGAAGAAGTTTGTTAGAGTGTTTTACCAGAGCTTCTCATTCTTTTTGTTCTGCTGTTCCCTGGATATTGTACAGTGCTCCCCTGGCCTCTGGGGCCCCATAACAGTTGTTTCAGACAGTTTCTGCCTGTCCACAAAATTATTTTGGAAGAGTAATGGGTCCTGGAATTCCTACTCTGTCATTTTTCCCAGAAACTCTCAATTGTATTTTTTAGTGCATCTGTTTCTATAGCTTTTTCAGTGGTGACATTGTGTGTGTGTGTAGTATTATATCTTAATGTAGTCTACCAATGTTACCATTTTTCCAGTTCAAGTTAAGTGTAGAAAACATACCTCCCTTTATGTCCCTTTACCCTCCCCAATTTATAATATAATTGTTTTAAATATTTTCTCTACATACATTTAAAGCCACATCATTGTTAATTTTTTTTCTCTCCTCTTCCCCCTTCCACCCCTTCCCATTGTCTACTCTCTGTATCCATTTGCTGTGTGTATTCACTTGCATTCTTGTCAGCGGCACTAAGAATCTGTGTCTCTTCTTGTTGCGTCATCTTGCATCAGCTCTCCATGTGTGCAGTGCCACTCCTGGGCAGGCTGTTCTTTTTTCGCACAGGGCAGCTCTCCTTGCGCATGGGACACCCCTGTGTGGCAGGATACTCCTTATACGCAACAGCACTGTGCATAGGCCAGCTCACCACATAGGTCAGGAGGCCCTGGGTCTCCCATGTGGTAGATGGATACTCTATCCGTTGAACCAAGTCCACTTCCCTTGAGGGCACCTGATTACAGCCCAGTAAGTGAGGGGTTGGAGATACAACTTTTTCTGTGGCATTTTGCTGGAGTACAGCAATGATTATTTAAAAATTTCTATCTTGCTAGGCTATATATTGCTAAGCTGTAGCTAGAAAGAGGAGGCTTTTATTGGTTTTATGGTTTTTGGTTTTTAATCTGTGTCTGTTGGTGTTTCTGGGCTGCCAGCTTTTTCATCTCCAACTCTGAAATATGTGAGATGAAAAGAAAATCCAGGGAACTCACTGTTATGTATTGATTAGGTCCTGAGTTCTGTAGCCTGTCTACCTTCTTCTCTTCATCTTTCAGAGTTTTCTGTCTGTTTTATACATAATGTCTAGATTTTTTATTATACTTGGTGGGAGAAATAGGAAAAAGTATGTCAACTCTATTTTCCTAGAAGCAGAAGTCAGTTTTTCCATTTTTAAAAATATGAGGTATATGTTTACATTTTTCCAGTCTTCAAGTATATTAAATTATAGCCTCCACTGGGCATAAGAAAGGGAAAAGGATTTATGGAGGAAGGAACAATTCATTGTTACGTTAAAAAAACTTTTTTTTAAATTTCCCTCCCTGAGATGGCTCCCTCATCTGTTTCCTTGCTGTGTTGGCTTCATCCTCTCTAGAAGGCACTGGGAACACAACTGGGGACCTCCCACTTGGGAGGAAGGTCCCCAACCACCTGAGCCACATCCTCTCCCCTGAAAAATTTATTTTTCAAGCATTTTACTCTTTATCTCATGCTGTTTTGTATTGTTGGAATGTGTTACCTTTTTTTTTTTTTTTTTTTTTTGGTATTACCTTTCTTTTTTTAAAGATTTATTTTTTATTTATTTCTCTCCTCTCCACCCCCCCCCCCCCCCCGTCTGCTCTCTGTGTCCATTCGCTGTGTGTTCTTCTGTGACCGCTTCTATCCTTATCAGGGGCACCGGGAATCTGTGTTTCTTTTTGTTGCGTCATCTTGTTGTGTCAGCTTGCCATGTGTGCAGTGCCATTCTTGGGCAGGCTGCACTTTCTTTTGCACTGGGCGGCTCTCCTTACGGGGTGCACTCCTTGCGCGTTGGGGCTCCCCTACTCAGGGGACACCCCTGCATGGCACGGCACTCCTTGCACGCATCAGCACTGTGCATGGGCCAGCTCCACACGAGTCAAGGAGGCCCGAGGTTTGAACTGTGGACCTCCCATGTGGTAGGTGGACGCCCTATACATTGGGCCAAGTCCACTTCCCCGGTATTATCTTTTAAAGACTGCTGAGTTCAAACAAAATATTTAATTCTTTTTATACTTTGTTCAAGAAATTTTAAAAGGGAAAAGCCTCTTTAGACACAAATTTTCTCCCAGTTTTCTTCCAGTTTTTTCTATCTGTGTATCTATAGATCTATACATACACATTTTCTATAATGTATGTACATGTGTATACACACACATACTTGCTTTATGTTCCACCATTTTATTTGGTTTGATAAATAGTTTTGCATTTTGCTGAATAGTCTTTATCATTTATTTTCAAGTCATTTTTCTTTAATTCTTTTAGCCATTTCCCTGTTTTCTATTTAGTCAGTATTTTAAATAACATGGTTATGAACATTATTGTAGATTCAGTTTTTTTCATCTTATGAATTATTTTATTGCAGTAAATTAATTGGTATGCAATTATTCAGTCAAAGGGTGTGAACAGTTTTATGGTTTGTGATCTGTTCTGTCAAATTGCCTACTTGAATGATTAGAGCACCAATTATAATTTGTGAAGTATACCATGCTATTCTAGGCTCCAAGGTACCCGAAACAGATTTAAAATTAAAGGAATAAAAATGAAATTGGTGTTTTTATATCCAATCCACTTTTTACTCACCCTCTCTAACCATTGAAGGTGCATTCCCTCCCCTTGGCTTCTTTCATTCAGAGCCTCCTGGTTTCCTCCTTCCTGTCTGACTTCAGCTTTCTCTGTAGGTTCCCATTTCTCTGCTTGTACCTTACAAGTTCTTCAGACTTCTGATCCTAAAGAGAGACTGATCTTCTCTCTTTATGCCTTTTCCCTGGGTCATTTTATCCACTCCCAAGGTTTCTGCTCACATTGTGCCACATCTGTGTCTTCACCACTGGCATCTCTCCATCTCCATCTTCATTCTTCAATCTTGGTAATGGTCTACCATCTACTTCCCTATTTAGAAATTCAAGTGTCGTCCTTGATTCCTTCTTCTCCCTCCCCTGCCACATGCAGTATATGGCAAATCTTATCAATTTAACCTTTTAAATATTTCTAAAATGCATTACTTCTTTCCATTTCCATTAATCTAGTTCTAGTCACTGTTTTATTTATTTGTTACATGGATTACCACAATATTGCAGCTGATTTTACCACCAAATAATCTTTCTAAAGCACATTCTCTCTTTTGCCTTTGGATTTTATATGTTATTAATTCTGTCATCCTTAAAACACCTCCTTTCCCCCAGTTCTCCTCTATACCAATCCCTCCCCTTTCCTTGCCCCAACACATATACACACACCCTACCTAAACATTTGTCTAACTTGTGCCTACTAATTTATCAGGTCTCAGATTACTTACTACTAATTTAATCCGAACATTTATCTATGTATCTTTATTCCCACTAAACTATAAACTCCTTAGGGCAGGTATTATGTCCTATTGTAGCCCCAGTATTTGCTAAAGTGCCTAGGGTTTGAGTAAATCTTTTTTTTTTTTATCTTTTAAAGCTGTATCTGCCCCATGCCATAATTAAATGTTGAAAAGTTAAAAAGTATTTAAACTTGTTGTTTGGGTGTAGACAAAAATCTGTGATAGGTCATCCCTCTGAATGCAAGTAAAAAATATGACTCATTTGTTTGTTTGTTTTTTAATTTATTTATAACAATAACTATTCTGCTATAGAATTCAAGTTGAAATTCTCACTTGCCGTACTTTCGTGACTTGTGGACTTTTTCTCCATAGTCTGCCACTATAATGAGCATTTTGATAGTTTTTTATTGTTATATTTGCACCAAGTCCAGAATTAGGAGAAAGTAAGCAGAAGGAAACTCCAGAGGAGTCAGTAAAGGAGGGCACTATACCAAGAGAAGGGCAGAAGGAGGAGTATTCACAACAGAATCAAGCCATGAAAGATGAAGAATACCAGTTAACCATGAAGCCTGAGGAAGTTGTGAGGCTTAGAGAAGAGCTGAGCCACATGAATCAGAGTCTCCTCCAGTCTCAGAGTTCTGGGGATAGTTCAGATGACAGTAGTGCCCAGGTAGGTGCTTAAACAAATGCTCAGACTGGATCCATTTGCTGTGATCAACTGTGGATATAAGCACAAATTTAATATCTCTAATATAAGCATGACCTGAAATGTAATAAAATAGCAACTAAAATAGAAATTAAGCCCATCACTTTATTATTTATAAATGATTCTTAAGTTCCAGCTAAGCTCAGCAGAAAAAAATGTGATTGTCAATGTCTGCCATGTGCAGATGCAGTAGGGAATGGCAGCATACGTACCACATTTTCTATTCTTGGGATGTAGCTTAAATGTACGAAGTGCTTTGTTTTAGGGGGGAAATGACCAAAGACTTGGTATTATTATAAGTATGCTTTTGCTATTTACTAGAGATCTGCCTGCAGGAGAAATGAAGGGAGTGGCTAGCAACCACCTCTCAGTTCTCTCTCAAGCAATCCAAGATCTCCCACCTACATCTTTTAGAGACCCACAGAAGAGGGAGGCCTTTTACACATAAGTAAACAAACTCCAAAAGGTTGATGATACACATTTGAAAAATGATTTAAGTATACATTTAGAAATAAAAGAGGAAGAGTAACAGAAAAGGAAAACAAAAAGTTATTTGAAAAGAAATTCAGATATACAGTTGAAAACTAGTCAAGTCACAATAAACAAGGAAAATATATTCCAGAAAGGATATTCAAATAAACATTTAAAAGAAAACTGTTTGTTCAGAACGAAGGGTAGTATGACATTAAATATCCAAAAAGAGTTTATCATAAAAAACTCCTACATAGTCCCTTTATTGGACATTGGGTCATTTTAGGGGGATTTAAGCAGAGGCTCAAGATAGTGTTCACATTTAGAGTTCAAAAAGATCTTTATACTGTACTTTTTAAGTATGAGACGTAATACCCTGGATAATTTATCAATTTTTCTTTATTTACCTTTTCCCATTTTTTGAAGAAGCATTTCTTAATACTGAGGAATGACATGGAAAATATTAAATAAAGAAAAAGTATAAGGGGAAGAAGAGGGAGTAGCCACATTGTAGAGGGGGCAAATAGTCCTATATATTATGTGACCTCTTAGAGTTTCACTGAATTCTAGCACAGTTCAGTAATTGTTTTCCATAATCATAACCCTGAATTAATGAAAGAACCTTGAATTGCTGTTATTTGTTTATTCAACCAATATTAATTGCATACCTATGATGTGGCAGTCCTGTGCTAAGGCATATACAGCAATTAACAAGACAAATATTGGCTTCATGGGAAAAAAGTAATATATTTGTATTTTTGAACTTTACATTTGTCAAAGGACTTTTTTTGCACACGTTATTTCATCAATCCTTTAAGCAGGCAAGAAAAAAATACATTTTAGACAGAATTTTTCTGGAGTGTGCGGTACACTGATAACTTCAGAACCTCTCTCTAAGTAGGGCTTTTTGACCCATTGGTGGCTACAGATTACTCTGTGTTTCAGTGTTTGTATATGGTATATGTGTTTGTATGTATTTTTTTTGTTTTTCATACTGGTTATCACGTTATAGTATTTAGTATACAGCTACTATCCATATGTGCTGAATCTTCTTAATCTCATAATGTACAAATTTAAGCAGCTACAGGCTGAGACCTGATACCATGCTTTAAAGAATGCTTATAAATAATAAATGCTTAGAAAAAGAACTATGAGAACATCTTTTGTGAGTAAGTTATGTATTGCTCATATGTATTTTGTGACATCATTCATGGCTGCTGATGGTGTTTGTGGGCTTCATTTCTGTTATCCAATAGTATTCCAAATAGCTAGATTCTAGATACTACTTTCTAAAAAAAAATTTTTTTTTTAAATGAGGTGCTAGGGATTGAACCTGGGACCTTGTACATGGAAAGCAGGCACTCATACTACTGGGCTATATCCACTCCCCTCCCCAAAAAAAATTTTTTTAGGAAGTACCAGGGATTGAACCCAGGACCTCATACATGGGAAGCAGGTGCTCAACCACTGAGCTACTTCCACTCCTCAGTGAGAGTTGATTTTTTCGTTTGTTTTCTTTGTTTTTAGAAGGTACCAGGATTGAACTACATCTACTCCCCTTCAAACATTCTTGAAACAACCCAGAGACAGCATTAATTATCTTAGATTTATAGACATAATCTAGCTTCACACTTTTTCTAATATTTTTATTTTTTATAGATTTTGTATTAATAGAATTTATTTTTCATTTATATAGTTACATATTTTTATTTATCTTTTTTTAAAAAAATACATAGATCACACAAAATGTTACATTAAAAAAATATGAGGTTCCCATTCCCCACACCCCCCAATCATCCCACATCAACAACTTCTTTCCTTAGTGTGGTAAATTCATTGCATTTGATGAATACAATTTGGAGCACTGCTGCACAGCATGGATTATAGCTAACATTATAGTTTACACTCTCCCAGTCCATTCAGTGAGTTATGGCAGGATATATAATGTCCTGCATCTGTCCCTGCAATTTACTATGCTCTCAGCACGGTATGTACAAACACCCTGCATGTATTAAACAATTCAATGAGGCAGGACTATTATTGCTGCCACTTTTTAGGTGAGGAAACAGGCTTTAAAGAAGTTATGTAATTTGCCCAGAATGACACATTGAGGAAATGGGGGAACTTAAGTCTCTCTACTCCAGAGCTTTGCATTTTAATTGTTATATCATTTTTTCCCCTTTCCTGAGAAATTCAAAGAAAACCTATAGTCCTCATGTCAAGCTGGTGTCTGAGGATGGCTGGCAGGCTGGCTCCCTAAAGCTCTCCTAGTGTGCCATAGATTATCTTGGTCAATTTACTCAGGTTTTGGCCCTCAGGTTTAAAAAGTTGGTATATTAGCCTGTCTAGAATAGGTCTGTGTCTTAGGGATAAACTCACACTAAACAAATTTACAAGACCATTGAGTAAAATCAAGAGGCCTATTAGTTATTCTTCTGTAAAAATTAATTATAAATGTCATATGTATATATTTATATGAACAGTACATTTTCCCTTGTAGAGAGCCTAGAAAGACATCAAAATCTGAAGGATGTTTGATAAGTATGGAGTCATAACAAGTGGATTTACTTTGATGATATGCATATGTAATGGCACCAGATTTTCATTATATCCACATTTACCAGATGAGAATATTTGAAACCAGTAGTCTTTACCCTATTTCCACAACAGGAGTGATCTTACCTTTGGAACCAGTATATAAGCTTGGTTCATATTTAATTTTTAGTGTTAAAAATTCCTTGGGATGGAAGAGACCTTAGAACTATCTGGCCATTTGCCCATAATTTGCATATGAGTAAACTGAGACTCAGGGTAATTGGCTTAATTAATTTGTTGATTGATCAACAAGGACTCCTAAGTGCTTACTTTATGCTCTTACATTGTTCCTAGTAGCCTGAATTATATTTTTATACTTCTGCAATAACTTTTTACCAAAGGAGTGATTTACATGGTAAGGAAAAGTAGAGACTCTTTATCTTAGCCACTTGATTGGCTGGCTGGTAGCTTCTTTGACAATTGCTTGTCTTGAGAAAAAGCTTACAATTTTACTCTGGCAAAGTGATTTGACTGAAACGTATAGAAAAATATAACTATCAGTATAGTTTTTCCCTTCAAACAGGCTAAAATAGTCCATGTGTTTTCCCTATTGATATATTGGGATGATTCTTTTGTATTTCTCTGTTCGGGTATGTTAAATGGCTACATGGGCTGCATGGATTATTGTTTAAAATTGCTGTATAATAGCCAAATAAGAAGCTAGAATGATGATCAGGGGGGCTCAGGCTTCATGTGAACCTTTGTTTTCAGATGAAAGAAGGTGGTTAAAGGAATATTAGGTAGCTGCAGCAGAAATGGGTAACATTATTGAGTGCTTACTATGTGCTAGATTATCATGCTAAGTGTTTACATGAGTTATCTTGCCTACCCTTCACTCCATTCTGCAGTTATCATTACCAGCCCCATTTTAAGATGAGGAAACAGAAATGAAGAAAGACTAACTTTTCCAAGATCACCCAATTAGTAACTATAGACTCAAGATCAAAACCCAGCTGCATCCAATTCCAAAGCTAGGGTTCTTGAGAATTATATTATAATCCCTTAAAGAGTTTTCTCTAGGGATCTTATTGGATTTAGATTGACTTTCTGATTAAAGCAGTATAGGAAATAAAGGGCTGACAGGACATGGGAAATTCTGTTTCTTCAAGAACAGAATCAAAGTAGTACTAGAATAGTTACATGGGCTTCTGAGAAAATCATGGACAAGAAAAATACTGGACCAGAACTAAGGAAACTCTGTGGATATGTTATCTGTTCAATTGGATAAGATTGGATTTTTTAAGTCTACTTGGCATACCTGTGTGTGCCTATAATTTTGTAGAAAATCCAAATTATTTCTCCTTAGCTAAAGAGGGGTTTGTAGTTGAGTGACTGGAGTGTGTAGTTGAGTGGTAACTGGAGGAGAATCCTCAGGAAGTAAAAAGGAAAGTAATAAGGAAGGCGATGCACTTAAGTTCTCTCTTTTTTTTTTTATCTTTTATTTATTTTTTTTAAGAGACATAGATCCACAAAATGTTACATTAAAAAATGTAAAAGGTTCCTATATTCCCCACTCTACCCCCCACACACACTTCTCCCACATCAACAACCTCTTTCATCAGTGTGACACATTCATGACATTTGATGAATACATTTTGGAGCACTGCTACACAGCATGGATTATAGTTTACATTGTAGTTTACACTCCCTCCCAGTCCATTCTGTCCCTGCATTATCATTCAGGACAACTCCAAGTCCCTAAAATGCCCCCATATCCCACCTCTTTTTCCCTCTTCCTGCCCCCAGAAACTCCCATGGCCACTGCCTCCACATCAATGATACAGTTTCTTCCATCGCTAGAGTCACAATAATTCTATAGAAGAATACCAGTAAGTCTACTCTAATCCATATTTTATTCCTCCATCCTGAGGACCCTGGGATGGTGATGTCCACTCCACCTAAATTGAGAGGGGACTTAGATCCCACATTGTTGGCCTCCGCTGCGGCACTGCAGGCGGGTCACTGCAGGCGAGTCGCTGCCGGGGATCGGGCCTACGCCACGGCCTGACCGGGGCAGCAGCGGGCGGCTCAAGGCTTGGTGGGGACGCGCGGTTCGATGGAGGAAAAACCACGGAGACGAGGTCTATGCGCAGGTCTGATTTTATTCGGGAAGTACATGGGGTTTTATAGTGTCATGGAGGCGGGGAGGTTGTGGGAGGGGCATGTCCGCGGGGCAGCTGAGGATTGGCTGCAGAGGCAAGGGCGGACCTGCGGTTTATGACGTAAGCCATTGATGGCAGAGGGGGTTGTTTCCGAGGTTGTGCCGGGGCGGATACGGGATGAGGGCGGTTGAAATGAGGCGGGGAGAACAGCGATCGGCTGGGAAGGGGAAGATAACAGTGGCTGGGAGGAGGGGCAGAGGGAGGCAGCAGCACAAACTGCTGCTGAGAAGGGCCATAATACAGGGAGGTTACGAGGAACAGGCGGGCAAAGTGTAAGGAAGCGAAAGGCAGGGTGGGAGCAGGGGACACCACATGGCTGATGGATGGGATTCTCCTGCTTGCAGTTGTAGACTCTCTCAGTTCCCTGGTGTGGTGGTTGACCCTCCTCACTTCCCTGTTAGCTGATCTGGGTAAGTCCAATGAACCGGAGAATAAGTGTTGCAACTCTACTGAGGTTCAAGGCCCAGTTGGCACATGAACAGTCCAGAGATTCAAGTCTCCTGAGCATACACCAACCCCAGCACCAACCACAGGTTCAGTAAAAGTGACAGAAGAGGCATGTATAGAGAGGTCACATCTGAGTCCAACTCCATCACACTCTGGAGCACAATATTCTCTTTTGTTTTGCCAGCACACACACATTCACATACTACTTCTTTACATATTGACTTTTTGGACTCCCCAATTAATGCATGTTTTACTCTAAAATTGTCCTTCCTTCTGTTCTCTTTCGTGGATATGGAAGAAAAAATTGATTGTGATTAACTGCTTTAGTTCACACAGTTTCCCTGATATTTTCACTCTAAAAGGATTTAAATTATATGGACTTGTACCAACTAGCTATAAATGAAAAAGCCTGATTTGTAAACTAAAACTAAAATAAATTTACATGTGAATAATCATATTCTGACAATTTTGTTTTTGACAGCTTGAGCCTGTGTTTTACCAACATTCTTTTAAATCATATTTCCCTTAAAATATCTTTGCTTTAGTATCCATCATCTGGAGGAAAATTAAAATACCAGCAGCAAGAGGAATTCCAACAACTTCGCCAGAATTTGCACCGGCTCCAGACTCTGTGCAGCTCAGCTGAAAAAGAACTTCGATATGAGCGAGGAAAGAACTTGGATTTAAAGCAACATAATAGCTTACTTCAGGAAGAAAGCCTTAAGGTAATTTGCATGGGCACATCATTTATCGAAGGGTCTCATTTGGCCCTGGGGATAAACAAAGAAAATCCCTCAACTTTATAATTCATGACAGGGTCTACAGCTGGGTTTAACCATGTGAGCTATCTGGGAACTTCCATCTTTAACTTTTTCCTGCTGCTGGTGTGTCTGCTGTCAACCTGTATATATAAAAAGTTTTAAATTACACAGTCTTGATATCACTATTTTAAATTTTTAGCATTTACTACATTTCAGTGACCAGAGTCAAAATCCTGGTTGTCCTGCCCTAGTTTTATCTCTAGACTTACTTATTGCTAATAGATATATTGATTATTATTAGTTGAGTCAAATATCAACTGTACCTAGGTACAGTTCATGGAAGGATAAAATTTTTCTTCCTGACATGAAAGCATCAAAAAGTCAGGGGGACATTCCCCAAACATTCTTGTTTGTTTTTTTTTGTTTCTGTTTTTGTTTTTTTGAGAATTTTATTTTTTTCGTTTTTTTTGAAGATACATAGATCACAAAAAATGTTACATTAAAAAATATAGAAGGTTCCCACATACCCCACACCCCACCCCACCCTCTCTTCCCACATCAACAACCTCTTTCATCATGTGGCACATTCACTGCATTTGGTGAATATATTTTGGAGCACGGCTGCACTGCATGGATTATAGTTTACATTGTAGTTTTCACTCCCCCAGTCCATTCAGTGGGTATTGGCAGGATTTATAATGTCTGGCATCTGTCCCTGCAATATCATTTAGGAGAACTCCAAGTCCTGAAAATGCCCCCACATCACATCTCTTCTTCCCTCTCCCTGCCCTCAGCAACTACCGTGGCCACTTTCTCCAGATCAATACTACAGTTTCATCCATTACTAGTCACAAAAGTTCTATAGTAGAATACCAGTAAGTCCACTCTAATCCATATTTTATTCCTCCTTTCTGTGGACCTTGGGATTGTGATGTCCACTCCACCTCTATATTGAGAGGGGGCTTAGACCCACATGGTTGATGGATCAAGTATGCTTGTTTTTAAATAACCTATGTTGAACTGCCATTCATAGATTCATCTGAATTTTATGACCCACAGTGTAAAATAGTACTTCCTTTTAATTTTGGCTCACTTCTGTAAATGTATATTAAAGAGCTCGTTTCTGTCAGCACCTGTCTAAGGTCCTAGAATTCAACAAAAACAAATATTTATTGAACACCAGGCATATGCCAGGCAGACGATCTTAACACTCATAGTTTCATGGTAGGCAAAGCAAACATAATTTATACTCCCATGTAGAATATTATAGTTTAGGGCAGGAGTCCACAAACTTTGGCCCATGGGGCAAATCCTACCTGCTGCCTGTTTTTGTGAATAAAGTTTGATTGGCACACAGCCATACCCATTCATGTATTGTCTATGGCTGCTTTGCACTACAACTGCAGAGTTGCCACAGAGACTGCATGTCCCACAAAGTCTAAAATATTTACTATCTGGCCCTTTATGGGAAAAATTAACTAACCTCTGATCTTGTGGGGTAAATAGACTTTATTTGAATAGTGACATGAAAATAGACCAAAAAAAAAAAAAGTGTTCAAAGAAAAGAAAACAAGAAAAAACAGTGTATATGCCTTTTAGGAGCTTACAGTCTAGCAGAGGAGATAGAGAAGAAAACAAACGTTCATTTCTCTCAAACTTAAAGAGAAGTCCTTCTGAAGCTGGGAAGTGTTGGATCCTGCAGGTTCTTGGCTATGTTGCATGAAAGAATTTAAGAACATGCCAGTGCTCTTAGGCCAGTAAGAAGAATTTATCGGGAAATGGGGGAAAGAAGAGAGAAAGACAGAAATACTCCTGGAGATTTGGTGTTGGCTCCTCTAGGCAGAGAGAGCAAGCTCTGGCTAATGTGGCTACCTTTTAAACTATTCATTATTCCTCCCCTTCCTAATGCTGAGGGGAGGGGCTCCAGCTGCTATCGGCTACCCCACCAATAGTGGGGATCAATGGTGAGGAGTGTTTGGAATATCCAGGACTAAGAGAAGGTCCTGGAAAGAGTTAACTGGGATCTCAAGGTCAGGGTCATGGTCTCAGCAGGGTGTTATGGTCATATTGTCTGTTGGCCATTTTGTGCTCATTTTCTCCTCATTTCCTTGTACTAACCAGCCTCAACTCCCCCTCAGAGAGTTCATGCCCTTATTGTTAAGGGGGTATTGAGGCGTGATGGTCATTCTTTTGTACTTACTTCCTGCTGGTTAGGGCAGTAGTCCCTGCCTGGCAGGGTGTAAATCTCTCTGGCTCTTCTGTTGAGGTCAAGGAAAGACAGGTCTGACACTGGTTGGAACTGGATGAATCCCCACATGACTAATAAGGCATTGATTCTGTAAGAAATAAGCTTAGTTAGAATTTTGAAGATACATGTCCCCACTTATAAGGATAAAAAAGATGGTGGTAAGCAGGCCCAAAAGGGGGCCAGCTATAACAAACAGGATCACAGGAGTGAGAAAGGCCAGGTGCCTTCAGAGGCTGCATCCTCCCAAAGTTGATGGGAAACAGCATTCTTTCTTGAGTTCTTTTATGCTGTTGGTTAACTCTAGGGAGAGATTGTGGTAGACCTGCTGGGTTTGGGTATAAACTGCCAATCCCAGTTCTCATAGCAGTGGTTATGCTTAGGACAGCTAGGAGAGGTATGAAGAGAAGCACTGCCCTAGACATAAACTCACAAAGACAGTATAGGAAATAACAAGACAGGCAAATGGCAAACAAAATAAAGACAGTACTTAAGAGACCCATTCTTTTATCTTATAGGCACATTCATTAACTATTTAGAAAATGAATTAAGTTTACCAGGACTTTTAATATGTTCAATATCTCTCTGCATGATCTAGAATAGAAAAGATATCATAATCATCAGGCATATAGGTACAGTATTTAATACTAATCAATGCATAAGTTCCTCTTTGAGCTGCAGTTAATAGATCTAAGCTCCTGGTTTGCAATACCATATATGTTATCTCTGCATGGGAGCAGACCATAATGCCAATTGTGTTTAGGTTCTACTCAGAGTACTGTGGTAATCATTGCTCCACTTGGTATGCCTTTCACACAGCCAGCATGTGGCAGCACCAGTGACCCTAGAGAGAAGCTAGGAGAGTAGGCTCCAGTCTTGTACCAGCCTGGTACATAGCACCCTTTGGCACTATGAAACAGCCAGTCTGGAGACAATGTACATTGTACATCTGGCCATATTGAGCCATTGCCAGCTGTTGCAGGAGTCTGAAACTGCAACATACTCTTCTTTCACTTCAGGAGCATGTTCAGAGATGTAGTATTTTCATTGTTTTAGGGGTCAGTGACCAACCTAGCCAATAACTCAAATGAAGAGGCACCATTCAGGGTATTTGAGCCTGGCTTGAATGCACAAGAGAGTTTGACAATACTGAAGTCCTTGGGGAATATCCGGGGCTTCTCCTGTCTTCCAAAGGAAATCTTGTTTTAAATGTAGGGGGTATTCCAGCAGCCATCTTGGGGTTATTGATGTCCACGTGGACTCTTAGCCAGGTTCCAGATCCATCTATTGATTCCCGATCATACTAGCTGGCTTCACAATGCAATGTATAACATATCAAATGAACTTAACTTTTTAGTACGTTTCTTTTTTACTTCTACACCTTTACCATAATGGCGTTAATTAACAGGTATTTTACTTTAGCCCTACATGAAAAATCACTTTCTCAATTATTTTATGAAAACTGAAGATTCCCAATGAAGTCAAGATTATCTTTCCTTACCACCACTTAAATATGCAGATTGAGGTGGCCTCTAACAAGTTCTCCTGTTATGAAGTTACTTTTTGCTACTAATATCAATTTAGGTTTCTAATTAATAATGGCTTCCTGGGATTAGCCACTTTGATGCTTCAGTTTAGAAGATGCTTTCACAAACCTCATAATTAACCATAACCACATAGACTAGTTACTTTACCTTAAAATAAGCTTATTAAATTACAATTAGCAACCAATGAAATTGACTTTATCCATTTAAGAGAGGGCAGATCTACATTTCTTCCTTTAACTTAATTTCATTAGACATGAACTTACAATTTTCATCATCTTAAAGATTTAATACACATAATGTTAATTTATTTAGTTGGTATTCAATAAACCTAGGGAGATAACACCCAAACTAAACAAAATTGAAACTATTATAATTTATGCAAGGAATGTTTTTTTTTTACCTCCTTCCTTTACAGAAGGATAAACCTCTTTTCTTTAATAAAATTTTAAAGCTGTGAATAATCTCAAAAGCATACTGACTGCTATGTTCTGGAATATATTACAATTGTTTAATTTGTTTTAATCATAATTAGAAAAGATCATTCCATAGCTTTCAAGGACTTTTCCTTTACTTATTGAAATTTGACAATTGTATTATTACCCACCCTTATTGTAAGACTGTTAAAAAATATTTAAGTTGCGGAATTGCAGGGCAAACTATTCGTAATTCCCCAGTCTAGAAGATAGAGTTTGAATCTGCCACACCTAGCCCCTCTCTTGAACTGTTAATTATCCCACCCATTTGCTAATGGCAGGGGAGGAGTTCCACCTGTTTACCATTTTGATTGCTTATTTCTCCCATCAATTTCCCAGGAAGGCCCAGTGATAAAGTCCTTAGGGAATATCCAGGGCTTCTCCTGGCTTCTGGAGGAAGTCTCCTGAGTGGCAGAATCTTGGGAAGGGTCTTAGAGCAGTCATGTTGATGTCCACATGGACTTCTTGCCAGGTTCCACATCCATCTATTGATTCCCTGTCTTATTTAGCCTGCTTCATTCCCCCCTCAGAGAGTTTATACCTTTAATCTTAAAGAGGTGCTGAAGGGAGATGATCATTCTTCTGTAGCTACTTCCTGCTGGTTAGGGGCAGTAGACCCTACCTGACAAGGTGTAAAATCGTCCTGCTATTCTGTCTCGGTGAAGGAAGATGGATCTGGCATCCTGGGCAAAGATGGATGAAGTCCCCATATGGCTAACAAGATGTTGATTCTGGAAAAAATAAACTTGATTAGAATTTTGAAAATATATGGTCCCACTAAGAGGATACTGGACCACAGAAGTAGAAAAGGCTAGGTGCGTGCAAAGGCTGCATTTTCCCAAAGTTGGTGGGAAACAGTATTTTTCCTTCCGTTATTTTATGCTGTTGTTTAATTCTAGAGAGAAATTGCAATAGACATCAGGGTTAGGTATAAATTGCCAATTCCAGTTCCTATGGTAGGAGAGAGGAATGGGAAGAGGTATTGCCTTTTTAGTTAAGTTAAAGAAGATGAAAACAGATAAGGTCTCTTAAAGGGATATCTGGTTTGCACTCCCCCTAGCAATAGGTATTTGGGCTAGAGTTAGAGGGAACAGCTGACTTTGACATAGACACTACTTAACTTTGTCTCTTGAAGACATATTTCAGGCCATCCAATGACTGGCACTGGTGTGTCCCATCAAGTGCTTCTGGTGAAATGGCACTTTCTTGGGCAGCTGGCTTTATTCAGGATTAGTGCAGCAAGCTGGACATTCCTTTACCTTTAATAGCTGTAGGAGTGATCAGAACTACAGAGAAAATTTCCTTACATTTTGGCTCTAATTGAGCAACTCTTTGTAATTTCTTTGACTGTCTTAACCAAGCTTTGTCTTTCAAAAAATTGTTTGGCTAACCTGGTTAGGGTATCCTTCTCTAGATGAGTGGCTTGGTGAAGTCCATGAATGGCTTTCCACTGCACTGCTCCTGGCAGGTAGACTTGAGTATCCTTAACAAGCCACCCATCAGCCTCCAGAATGAACCCCTGGCTAGCTGCCCTGGTTTGTTCATCCTGGGTATACTGTGGGACTTCTGGTACAGGTGCTGGAATAAGCGGTAGGAGGGAAACTTTAGCCACTTTAGCAGCTGCATCAGCTCAAACATTTCCCTTTGCTGTATCAGTATCTGTTTTCCGCAGCCCTGGACAATGTATAACTCCTATTTCTTGAGGCAACAATACAGCTTCCAGTAAATATAGGATTTCTTGCCTGTGCTTAATAGGTGACCCACTGTTAGTAAGCAAGCCTTGTTCTTGCCACACAGCAGAGTGAACGTGAGGGACAAGGTAAACATACTTAGAGTCTACGTAAATATCAGCCCATTTTCTGGCTGCTAGCTTTAAACTTAAGGTAAGGGCAATCAGCTATGCCTTCTGGGCTGAAGTTCCAGGGGGAAGAGCTTTGGTCTCTATGGTTTCAAACTGAGAAGGCACTGCATAGCCTGCCCTTTTAATTCCTTCTTTAATAAAACTGCTTCCATCTGTGAACCATTCAATGTTTGAGTTCACAAGAGGCTCATCTTTTAAATCTAGCCTGCTTGAGTAGTTTTGGTTAATAATTTCAAGGCAGGAATGGAGAAGGGATCCATCAGGATCTGACTTTGGGCCTTCTACTGGTAGTAGGGTGGCTAAATTGAGAGAGTCTGACACACCCTTATCTGCACCTCGGGGATCTCTAGTAATTGAGCCTGGTATTTAATTAACTGGCTACCTGTATGCTGTGGCCCCTGGCCTCAACCTCATCCTTGTGAAAGGTTGCCCCCAAGTTAATTTGGTGGCTTTCTAGATTAAAAGGGCTGTTGGCCCCACTGCTCTCAGGCAAGGTGGCCATTCCTTTATCTTATAGACATGTTCATTAGCTACTTAGAAAATAAAGTTTACCAGGACTTTTAGCATGTTCAGTGTCCTGCTGCAAATGATTTACAATAGAAAAAATATTACCATAATTTATTCAGGTACTTAACTAGAATAGGATATAGGTACATTACTTATTACTGGTTAATATACTACCCGATGCATAAGTTGCTCTTTGAGTTGCAATTAATAGATTTAAGTTCCAGGTTTGCAATACCTTACATGTTACTTCTTCATGGGAGCAAGCCATAATGCCAATTATGTTTAAGTTCTACTCACAGTACTTTGCTGATCATTGCTCCACTTGGTATGTCCTTCACACAGTGAGTAAGCTGCAGTGCCTTTGACCCTAGAGAGAAGCTAGAAAAGTAGTTTGGTGGTTAGCACCCTTCAGCACTATGAAATAGTGCCAGTCTGGAGGCAATATCAATTGTACATTTGGCTGTACTGAGCCATCATTGGCTGCTTGGATGAGTTTGAAACTGCAACATAGTCTCTCTTGACTTCAGAAGCACGACCAGAGATGTAGCAGATACCTTTATTATTTTAGGGGTCAGTGACCAACCTAGCCAATAACTCAAATGGAGAGGCAATCTGCAGTGTATTGAAGGCCTGGTTTGGCCACACAAGAGTGTTTTACAGTGCTGAAGTCTATCAATTTTTATACACTTCTTAAACATTTCCAATGCAATGTGTAACATATCAAATGAACTTTTTAGTACTTTGCTTTTTACTTCAACACTTTTATCTTGAAGATGTTAATTAGCAGGTATTTTACTTTAGCAGTAGAGAAAAAAACTACTTTTTCCATTTTTAAAATGAAAGCTGAAGATTCCCAATGGAATCAAGGTAACTTTTTCTTACCATCACTTGAATATGCACATTGAGGTGACTTCCAGACAGATTTCATTGCTATAAAGTTACTTTTTTGCTGTTAACATTTCTAGTTAATAATGGCTTCTTAGAACTAGCCATTTAAATGCTTGAGTTTAAAAAATGCTTTTTCAAACTCTTTATAATTTTCCACAACCACATAGACTGGCTAATTTACCTTAGGTTACAATTAGCAACCAATGGAACTTACTTTATGCATTTAAAAGAGGGCAGATCTACATTTCCTTAATTTAATTTCATTAGATATGAACTTAGAATTTTCAGTTATTAATTTGATGCTATCATCCTGATACATGAAGTTACACACCAGGCAAATAGGCAGATATAAATAGAGTTTGACACAGAAACACAGGACTCACTGTTAGAATTTTCATACTCTTACAAAATAAGTTTAACTGCAAGATAATATTTAAAAGCTCTCCCTGAAGGCTTTTTTCCTCTAATTTTCACTATGACTATGCAGTTTTGCACAAGAATTTTGTTTCTTAATTAATGGCTTATAATCAAAATGTCCCCAAAACTTTAATACAATTTTCCTTTGCTTCAGAACTTTATATTTTACTTTGACTTTAGCAGACTTTGGATGAGCAAGACTAATTATATGTATATTCACTGAGGTTATCAAAGTCTCAGGGAAACTGGTTTCTCTCATGAATTGCTACTTTTAGGAACCCAACAGTCAAGGCAGAAGGCCTCCTTCACGTCTCAGGCCTTGGAGATAGCAGGACTCCAGCGGCTGCTGGACTGGAAGAGTGGACATTCAACCCCAAGGGGCAAGAATTCCACCAGGCAGCAATTTAGTCCACACTTGGAGCCATGAGAGAAAGCAGGGTCACTAATACTAGTAGGACAGGAGACAGGGACGTCTCAAGTTTGCTTTCCCCTGAGCCATAGGGGCAGAAGCGGTTATGAAATAACCATAAGCAAAGGCAAGGGGTGAGGCTAGGCTTGAAGTTATCATAAATGAAGGTAAGCTCAGTTTAGAATTTACATTTACAATAGTAGGTTTAGACTAAATCCACCCAAATATAATTTCATTTATTATCTTTCTGCTGTTTTATAATATAAAGGCATCTATAAATGATCTTAACTCTTAGTTACAGTTTCTAGTAAGTTTTCACTTTAAGGTGAACTGTGTAATTTTACTAACTAAGCCACAAGAATATTATTAGTAACAATTCTGTGAAGTTCTCTGCTTTTCTAGCAATTGAATTAATTCCACTTATAATTTATACATTAAATCTACTCGCAAGACAGTATTGACCTTTAAAGACTCATTTTTAGATTACCTTTCACCATTATCCAGTTTGTAACAGGTGAACCTCAAATTTCCTAGGCACAAGCAAACTGACAAAGTTAAATGCAGATTTCAAAGTTGAACACAAAGTTAGGCACAGATTGAAAGAGAAGAGAGAATTTTATACCTTTAGCATTTCTAGGAACTCTTTGATCTTAATTGATGGCACATGAGGTTTCTTCACCTTGATCACTATTGTCACCTTTTATAGACACAACAGAGTTTAAACTAATGGAAGTTTGAGGTTTATTTCCTTATTTCTTTAAGGAGACATGACAGGTTTCTGGGCCTCAGATCTATCTGTTCTCTTTTCTTACACTGGTTTAACTGGAGTTCAGGTTCCTATACAGAGGCTGCTCTCAGCTATACTGTGACCACATGAACCAGTAGTAGGCAGAATTTCCTGATTTCTGAGAAGACACTCCTGTGGGGAGTTTACTGATGGGCTAGAGACCATGCCTATCATTCTAGGAAGAATGAAGAAGTACCTTTTTAGTCAACCAATCTGGCGTCCCAGAGTCCTAGCCTGACTAACATTCACCACTCCTCATAATTTGAAGCTAATGCTCTTTCCCAGCATCCTGAGAATTTCAATTTTCAGAACTTTCCTGACCCATGGACATCCCTAGGTGGGCGACCTAGGTCCTGGGGGATATCTTATGCTTCCTCTGGTAATCAGATCAATGCACCCAAGCCAAATTGGTGGGAGATGGAGCAGTGCCCCCAAATCAAAGTGCGTGAGATGTCTGTCTCTCAGGGGATATTTGGCTGCTCTCTGAATGGATGGGCCCAAGGAATGGGGGCCATTCAGTTTACAGCTCTGATTCTCGGCACCCCTGACCATTACAGGGTCTGAACTGACTGCACTGTTACCCAAACAGAAGTTCCTGAATTAATCTCAGGAAACATTTTGCTGCTCTTTGATTCCCACCACCTGGGAATCACAGAGCCCCTGCTGCTAGGCATTCCCAGGGCCATTCTGGACTTGGAAGATAGGCCGAATAGATTGCAACCTGAAGCTGCCAAGCTGAATAGTGCTTCTTCCTCAAATATTGCTCCTTCTTTTGAGAAGGGGCAAAAAAGCTTCTTCTGTTCTTACAGAGGGTGGTAAAGCCATCCTAGTTTTATGACTTTACTGTCTGATAGATTCCCAGTTAAACCAGCCATCAAAAGGCCATTAAGTAATTAGAGATTAATTGCTCTTGCTAATAGGTCTTGGGGCCCTGAAGCAATAGTTTCCTTGCAAGGAAAGGTATTATCCCAGTTTCACAGTTATTAAAACAGTCCAAAGCATTCTAACACAAACCTGTAAAGTGAAATTCAGTAGCAAGAAGTAGGAAGGTAAAACATGGGTAAAGGTTAATTATGCAAGGATATCCTGGCCTGTGACACCCCTGGGGAAGGAAACTCCCACAGCATCTATTTTGCCTCTGCCTGCAGCCTTCCCACTTCATCCCCAAGTAGCCGGGTGTGGTTAGATAGGAAAGCTGCTTTCAAAGGCAAGGACTTGGTGGGAGGGGCAAGCCCCCGGGGCTTTCTGCCATTGCCCTGCTGCCTCTGAGAGGAGAGAGCTCGAGAAGGCAATAGCAGGCAGGCCCAAGGACAAAAGCCCCAGCTGCTTAAAGGACTTGAAAAAGAAGCTTTGCAGGGCCCGGGGCTCTGCCAGGGAACCTCTGTCTTGGCAGGGCTGTGATTCGAGCCATTGCCCTATGACCCAGCTGCCCTGGCTTGTGTCATGTCTCACAAGCCTGGGTGCATGGTGTGAATGCAGAGAATTCCCGAGCCCCAGCCCCTTCTGTCTTGGGATTACATCCTGTGGGGGCTTGTAGGCGAACTTGTTTAAAATAGAGAACCGAAAGAAGGCATTAAACAAGCTGTAGGCCATAGTTCCACTCACCAATAAGCCAAATATGTTACCAGATTTTATTTAAGTTCTTGGCTATGCTGCAGAAATGAATTTCAAGAGCATGCCAGGTGGGTTAGGCCAGTAATTTATTCAGGCAGGGAGGAACAAGAAATGGGAGAAAATAACATATCAGGGGTCCTAGGTAGAGAGGAAGGCAGTTGAAAAGTGACAAAGCAGGCTGATTTACAGGCTACAATTCCCCATTATAGGTTATAAATGTGCCTAAGTTTACTTGTGTGGCCACATGGCGGAGGAAAAATAGTGAGAGTGGTGTGCAGAGGGCAGGAACAGTCCACAGGCAAGAGAACGCACTGAGAGAGAGAACTTAGGCCTGGCACTGCTTTTTGAACTGTTAACTATCCCACCCCTTTGCTAATGGTAGGGGAGGAATTCTAGCTGTTTACTGTTATGATTGCTTATTTCTCCCATCAATTTCCCGGGAAGGCCCAATGATAAAGTCCTTGGGGAATATCCGGGGCTTCTCCTGGCTTCTGGAGGAAGTCTTGTTCTGAGTGGCAGAATCTTGGGAAGGGTCTTCCAGCAGCCATCTTGGGGGTTATTGATGTCCAGGTGGACTTCTTGTCAGGTTCCAAATCCATCTATTGATTCCTTATCTTACTAACCTGCTTCATTACCATTCTGATGTATGAAGATATACACTGAGCAAATAGGCAGACACAAATAGAGTTAGACACACACACATGACTCTCTGACATTACTTATAATTTGCATTCTTTTACAACATAAGTTTAATTGTAAAATAACATTTAAAAGATTAATTTGAAGGCTATTTCTAATTACTATAATTGACACTATGACCATGCAGTTTTGCACAAGAATTTAATTCCTTTTTTAAGTTTATGTTATTTTTATTTTTATTTTTTATCTTTTTGTAAAGTTAGTGGATCACATAAAATGTTACATTTAAAAACTTAAGAGGTTCCCATATACTTCACTCCCCGCCCCCCACCACCATCATTTTTTAATTGTCTTTTTTTTTGAAGATACATAGATCACAAAAAATGTTACATTAAAAAATATAAAAGGTTCCCATATACCCTCTACCCCCACCCCCCACCCCACTCCTTCCACATTGACCTCTTTCATCATTGTGGCACATTCGTTGCAATTGGTGAATACATTTGGAACACTGCTGCACCACATGGATAATAGTTTTCATAGTAGTTTATACTCTCCCCCAGTACATTCAATGGGTTATTGCAGGATATATAATGTCCTGCATCTGCCACTGCAATATCATTTAGGACAATTCCAAGTCCCAAAAATGCCCCCAAATCACATCTCTTCTTCCCTTTATAACCAAATTGTCCCCAATGCTTTAAAATACAATTTATAACATTTTCCTTTACCTCAGAGCTTTGCTTATTTCCCATTTTGACCTTGGCAGACCTTGGATGAAAAACACCAATTCCAATATATACTCCCTGAGGTCACTGAAGCCCCAGGGAAACCGGTTTCTCTCATGAATTGCTGCTTTTAGAAACTTCATTAGTCAAGGTGGGAGGGCTCCTCCACTCCCTAGTCCTGGGAGATAACAAGACTCCAGCGGCTGCTGGACTAGAAGAGTGGAAGTTCAACCCCGAGGGTCAAGAATTCCACCAGGAAGCAATTGAGTCCACACTTGGAGCCAGGAGAGAAAGCAGGGTTATTGGCACCACGGGAAGGACAGAAGACAGCAGTGTCTTAAGTTTGCTTTTCCCTGAGCCATAGGGTACAGAAGTCATCATGAAATAACCAGAAGCAAAGGCAAGGGGTGAGGCTCAACCTGAAATAACTATAAACAGGCAAACTCAGCTTATAATTACCATCACAATAGCTAGCATAAGCAAGGGTGTGGTTAGACCTGAAGTCACCGTAAATAAAGGTAAATTAGTCTAAGATTATGTTGTAGAGAAGTTGGGTGTACCACCGGTATCAAAGGCCACCGACACAGAACTCTGAGAAGGAAGTTGATTTATTTCGACTGGACAACTGGGTGGACTCCAGTCCTAATAAAAACTGAGTCCCAAATAGAATTTTGAGTTCCCTTTTATACAGAAAAGATATAAGCGTTGGGAGCTAAGTGGTTCCCTTTTGAAAGAAAACGACTTTCCTTGTTAGTTAAGTGTTTGTCTGAGTACTAGATAGGTTTTCAATTAAAGTACCCCCCACATTTCAGGTGAGCTTGAATTAGCATATCCTCCACATTTCAGGTGAGCTTGAATTAGCATATCCTCCACATTTCAGGTGAGCTTGAACTTAGGATATCCTTCATATTCCGTCTAGATGCAACCTTGAATACACATTCAGTCTTACATCCTTTCTGAACATTCAAAGACTGTAGGGCCTATATTAATTATTTGGATTTCTAGAGACTAGGTACACTTGGAAACAATTTTTAATTTATGCACAGGCTATATTAATTTCACTTACAATAGGTTAAAATCCACTCAGCTATAGAAGTTTCAGATATTACCTTTCTGCTGTCTTATATAGGCATCAGTATAGTGATCTTAACTCTTAGTTACAGTTTCTTGTAAGTTTCCACTTAAAAACAATTTGGGTAGTTCCATTTATTAACTAAGCAACTAAAAGAATTTTATTAGTAACAACTTTGCTAAGTTTTTCTGATTTTCCCACAGTTGAACTAATTGCACTTGTGAATTATACATCAAATTCAATTGCAAGATAGTATTGACATTTAAAGACTCATTTTTGGTTGCCTTTCACTGTTATCCAATTTGTAACATCCAAAATCTGATTTATGAGTGCCTAGACATGAACAGACTAACAAAGTTAAAGCAAGCACAGATTAGAACAGAAGAAAGAATTTTACACCCTTAGCTTAGCTTAGGAGAACACTTGACTTTAGAATCACCTAGATGCAAAGTTCCCAGTGTCTGTTCATGGCAGAAACTTCCTGCAGGACTCTCCAGGTTAGTTCACCCAGGAAAATCTCTGGGCAGCTGCTAAGTATGGAGCTAAAGGGTCCAGAGAAGCCCTGCCCCTGAGGAGACATGAATTGGGCTGCATCCCACTAGTTACCTCCTGCAAGGGGTAAAACCCTTTGAGCCTTTTTCACTGAAAGGATTGGATTATTACAAGGAAATAGGCAGGGAACTGGAACCCTTTAATCATAATTGATGGCACATGAGGAGGTTCTTTTATTCTACAGGGGAGAGGTTTAGAAAATGGAGTGCATTTTCTCATCCCCTTAAGGAGATATGGCAGTGTGATCTCTGGTCCTCAGATCTGTCTGTTCTCTCCTTGTCTCTTTCACAGGTTTAACTGGAATTCAGAGTCCCATACAAGAGCCCACTCTTGGTCATACTCTGGCCACGTAGTATGGCTTAGTCTCTTTTTAGACTTTCAATAGGCAGGTCATTCCAGTTTCTGAGAAGGCACCTCAATGGGTAGTTTGCTGGAATGCCAGAAGAGCCACCCATTATCCTAGAGGAGGATAAAACATGTTCTGGGGACGTTCCAATGCTAGACCTGACAGAAAGAATTGCTTGCCAAGCCAACATCCTGGAAATTGGGGAGCTCTGCTCACTGTCCCCACATGCCAGGGATCAGGAGCTTTGTCTCTGGGCATCCCCAGAGCCTGGGCGCTCTTGCGGGTATCTGGGTCCAGTTCCCAGATCAAACAGTCATAGGGGGCTGACTCTAGGAAAGGGGCTGGCTAGAGACCTTTCTTTTGCATACTTTCCAGTGATCTTAGGGAGCTGGCTATGAGTAAACTCACCTCATAGCCCCTTCCCAGGGGCTGAAGTCTGCAGTTAAACCTGAAATTAAAAGCCCACTAAAGGGAAATGGATGTGGCTCAAGCAATTGAGCCCCTGTCTACCATATAAGAGGTCCAGGGTTCGATTCCCAGGGCCTCCTGGTGAAGGCAAGCAAGCTGACCTGCATGGAGAGCTGGTACAGCAATTTGACACAACAAGAAGAAACACAGAGGAGAGACAATGAAAGACATAGTAGACTAGGGAATTGAGGTGGCGCAAGAGATTGTGTGCACCTCTCTCTCACTCCGAAAGGTTCCAGGATCAGTTCCCAGTGCTGCCTAAAGAGAAGACAAGCAGACACATAAGAACACAGTAAGTGTACACAGAAAGCAGAGGGGGAGGAAAAATAAAATAATTTTTTTTTTTAAAGCCCACTTTAAAAACTAGAGACTAATTGTCCTGTGACTTGCCTGCAAACACCCTCAGGGACTGCCCCTCCACTCCTCCACCCCAAAACAATCTCAGAGCCTCCCCAGGGTGGAGAAGGAGCAAGCCTCAGGGCACCACTAAGGTGGAGCTCATGCCTCCCTAATAAATGCATCTTCAATTTCTAAGGCATTCTAAAGCATCTCACAGACTCAAAATGAGGACTGCAGTGGTTGAAAGATCAAAGGCAATTTTAATTAAAAGGAGTTAGCTAGTGGTCTAAGGAAACCAGTGATAGCCATTCTGAACTCATGGAGAGGGCCTGGAAAATTCCTGGCAGACTCCTGCTCAACTCAGGCTACATACCCTGTCAGGTCTCAAGGGTGGTTTTACCCACCACCCAGAACTTCCTTGGACCTACATGGCATGGGGGCTCACCCCTACCCCTTCTGAAGAGGGAGATGGAAGTCTAGACAGACCAAGTTTATGTCCTGTGGGAGCCTATCCAGGAACCCCTTTAAAATGGCAGAATCAAAAGAGGGCACAGACAGGCTATAAAAAGTTTAGAGGAAGGGGAGGGTTATCTGCCTCTAGAACTCTGGGCTGTCACTCACCAAATGAAGCTGGGGAAGTATTGGATGCCTCTAGGTTCTTAGCTAATGCAAAAAAGAATTTAAGAACCTGCCAGTTTAGTTCAGCAAGAAGAATTTATTGGGAAATGGGGGGAAAGAACAGAGCTTGCTGAGATATGGGAGACAAGGATGGAAATATGCACTGAGATTTGGTATTGGCTCCTCTAGGCAGAGAGAGCAGCTCTGCCTTGTGTGGTTACCTTTAACCTATTAATTATTCCTTCCCTTCCTAATACTAAGGGGATGGACCCCAGCTGCTATTGGCTACCCTACCAATAGTGGGGACCAATGGTGAGGACTGTTGGGAATATTTGTGGCCAAGGGGAGGTCCTGGAAATAGTTAACTGGGATCTCAAGGTCAGTGTCAGGTGGGGTGTCACGGTCATGTTGTCTGTCCACCATATTGTCTCTTGTGCTCATCTTCTCCTTTTTTCCCTGTACTAACCTATCTCACTTCTTAGAAAATTCTGGTATTCCAGGAATGTTTGAATAAAGCTCTTTCCTACGGGCACCCTTCATGGTTATTTTGAATATTGATGATATTTCCGTATGCCTTTGTAGTTTTTTATTTAATTCCAAAATTCTATCACATTCCTTCATGACACCTGTGATGGCTAGGCTAATGTGTCGACTCAGCCAGGTAATTGTGCCCATTTGCTTGGTCAAGGAAGCACTGTACTAACTGTAATACAAGGACATTTATGGGCTTTAGTCACCAGTGACTTTACTGCATAGATAGCTAATTACATCTACATCAGTCAGGGAAATTGCCGTCAGCAATGAGTGATGCTTTATCCAATCAGTTGAATGCCTTAAAAGGGGAAATGATTTCAGCATTCAGAGAGATTTTCCCAGGTCCTTTTTGGACAGCCACCATCTCCCAGAAACTCATCAAGGACCTTCACTGGACTTTGATCAGATCCCCTGGTTTACAGCCTGCCTACCACCTGGACTTATGCATCCACACTGTCACTTGAGAGACTCTTATAAAATCGCATACTATTGACAGATATCTCCTGTTGTTTCTGTTTCCTTAGAAAACCCTGACTAATACAGCCTGGTACCAGGAGTGGGGTAATTCTTGAGGAACAGAGTCTTAAACATGGGATGTCTGAGGTGGCTCTGGGAGTTTTGCAATTGGCTATCTACTCTAATTGAACTCAAGGGTACTAATGACTCTCTTTCCAATAATGAAGAGGCTGCTAACAGTCCATGGCATGAGTTGGCAATAGAAATAGGCAAAATATCTCACTGGATTCCCCTACTTCCACACTTATAAGAAGCAAGGATCTGGGCGAGAGTGTTTTCAACACCTTAACTGAGTTACTGGAGTCAAAAGGTAAAATGATGTTGACTGGCTCCTCCAAGATACTCTGTATACTGTTACAAAAGAAAGAGATGAGTTAAAGGCTTCAAATTTAAAACTTAAACACTGCATGAGTGATGTGAAAGTTTCTATGTGTGCTCTGAAAGAAAATCTTTTCTCCTGTAGTCACAGGCTTGAAATATCTGAGAACCAAACTCAGGCTCTCATTGTATGGATAGTAAAGTTAGAAAGGACACTCAAATCTCAACCCCACAGGGTTTGTGCAGGTAAAATGAAGGCATTGATTGGAAAGGAGCAGAACCCAGAGGATTGGGATGGAGACATGGGATGATGATAATATTGGTGGGGACATTAGAACCCTAAATTCTGCTGAGACTTTACCAGATAAACCCACGATGGCCTATCCTGTGGAGACCACATCTTGTCAACCTTGTATCACCTAGCCTCGAGCCTACCCCAGGGAGTCCAGACCTCCTTCCAGCCCTTAGGTGGATACCAGCCAAACTGAATCCTGCACTGCCCAGCCTCTGGCATGGGGTAGGCCTGCCCCAGGGGATCTGAACCTCCTCCCAGCCCTGAGGCAGGTACCAGCCAAACTCCAGCATGCACTGCCAAGCCCCCAGTCTGCCCTGAGGAATCTACCTTCCAACCCCTGCCTGGAGAGATTAATCCTATTTCATCAGAAGAAAATGCAAAGGAATACCCTGAGGTCAGTAGCTTGAAAGATATTTCTAATCCTTCTCCAATGGGCTTATGAACAAAGTGGCCATGGAGGTAGGAATGGAGGTTATGCATGGGCTCAGCAACATGGACTTCCTCTCACCAAGGCTGACATGGCTACCACCTTGCTGAGTGCCCAATCTGCCAGCAGCAAAGACCCACATTCAGCACCTGATATGGTACCAGCCTGCTACCTGGTGGCATGTTGTCTACATCGGATCACTTCCACCATGGAAGGGGCAGCAATTTTTTTTTACTGGAATAGACACATACTCTGGAGATGGGTTTGCATTTCCTAGACGCAATTCTTCTTTCAAAACTCTCATCCATGGACTTGCCAAATGTCTTATCTACTATGATATTCTACATTGCTTCTGATCAAGGAACCCATTTCACAGCAGATGATGTGCACGTATGGGCATATGCCCATGGAATTCACTGGTCTTACCATGTTCGCCGTCACCCTGAAGCAGCTGGATTAATAGGATGGTGGAATGGCCTTTTGAAGACTCAGTTTCAGTGTAAACTGGGTGGCAATACTTTGCAGGGCTGGGACGGTATTGTCCAGGAGGTTGTATATGCTCTAAATCAGTGTCCACTCTATGGCACTTTTTCTCCCATTACCAGGATTCATGGGTCCAGGAATCAAGGGGTGGAAATGGAAGTGGCACCACTCACTATTACCCCTAGTAACCTACTAGGAAAATTTTTGCTTCCTATCCCTGAAACCTTAAGTTCTGCTGGTCTACAGGTTTTAGACCCAAAAGGAGGAGTGCTGCCACCAGGGAAAAGAACAGTGTTTCCATTGAACTGGAAGTTAAGACTGCCACCTGGTCACTTTGGGCTCCTCTTACCTCTGAATCAATAGGCAAAGAAGGGAATTACTGTCCTGGCTGAGCTGATTGATCCTGACTATCAAGGGGAAATAGGACTGCATCTACATAATGGGGGTAAAGAAGAGTTTGCCTGGAATACAGGAGATCCTCTAGAGCATCTCTTAGTACTGCCATGCCCTATGATTAAAATGAAAGGAAAATTGCAATAACCCAATCCAAGCGGGACTAACAATGGCCCAGAATTTTTAGGAATGAAAGTTTGGGTTACCCCACCAGGCAAAGAACCTCGGCCAGCTTAAATGCTTACTGAGGATAATGGGAACCTGGAATGGGTAGTAGAAGAAGGTAGTGAAAAATATGAACTTCGACCACGCGATCAGTTACAGAAATGAGGACTATAATAGTCATGAATCTTTCTTCCTTGTTTCATTATGAGTATGATTGTATATGTACACAAAACAAATTTGTTTTCTTCCCTGACCTTTTCCCCTATCATATAAGTTTTATTAGTTTCATGTCATATTATTTAAGAATTTCAAGTTTAAGAGTGAATATTACTCAAGGACTTGCGCCCTGTTGATAGGGAATTAATGCGTTTCTGGTTGTACATAGGAGATTTGAACTTTGTTAGGCAGAAATATATGTATATGCATGTCTGTTGTTTTTACTTAGAGACTAAGTGTGGTTTACGGTAATGTATATGGTTCCCAAGTTGACAAGGGGTAGACTATGATGGTTAGGCTAATGTGTCAACTTGGTCAGGTAATTGTGCCCATTTGCTTGGTCAAGCAAGCACTGGGCTAATTGTAAAACAAGGACATTTATGGGCTTTAGTCTCCAGTGACTTTACTGCATAAATAGCTGATTATATCTACATAAAGCAGGGAGATTGCCATCAGCAATAAGTAATGCTTTATCCAATCAGTTGAATGCCTTAAAAGGGGAAATGATTTCAGCATTCAGAGAGATTTTCCCAGGTCCTTTCTGGACAGCCACCATCTCCTGGAAACTCGTCAAGACCTTCAAGTGAAGGGTTCATTGGAGCCCCTGGTTTGCAACCTGACTGTGGAACCTGGACTTAAGCATTCCCACGGTCACGTGAGAGACTCATAAAATCGCATACTATTGACAGATATCTCCTGTTGATTCTGTTTCTCTAGAGAACTCTGACTAATACAATACCTTTCACCTTAACCTTCAAACACATTTCTTAGATCATTTTAACTGTCTAACTGTGAACTTTCTCTAGAAGACAACTTTCTTAAGCCTGACTTGCTAAGAGGAGAAAATATTTTTTCTTCTGTTTTAAATCTCCTTCATGGTGAGGTAAATGATTGGCCATTTTATTAATGAGACATCAGCTTCTTGGCTGTCCCCTTAGACTAGGCCCCTGAGTGGTGTCATATATAAGAGCTACTGCATTTTATTGACAGTTTGTCCACTTTATCTCTTACAATCCTCCCCACAACCCTGAAGGGTTATCATTTTAAATGAAGAAGCTGTCCTAGGTTGCAAAGCTAACAAATCGTGGAGTTAAAATTTAAACCCAAGTCTCTTTCTCTTTTTCCTGTGGAGTTGTCTCTCCATATTATACCAATCTTCAATTTGTAGTCATGTTGGAACCTCAGCTTTGCCACATAGCTTGCAAGCATTTTTAAAAATCCACTCAGCAATGATGAAGTTGTGGATCTCTAGCTATTGTTAGGCATATTTATGAGATGAATTGAGAAACAAGAATACTAATTTACTGTATTTTAACTATTTTAATATAAAATTGTAACACTCAGAAAATATATACAACACTGATACACACTTTCACAAATTGTTGTAAAGTGTATATCCACGTAACCACCACCGAGAACAAAAATAGTATATTGCCTGCCTCATTCCCATTGTCTTCCCACCTTAGGAGTAACTGCTAATTTTGTTAATAGCTTTCATGCTTTACTTTATAATTTTACAGCCTATGTATGAATCATAAACAACAGAGTTCAGTTTTGCCTATTTGTTAATATTTTACAAATATAATCAATTAGTATATATTTTGTGTCTGTATTTTTTTTGCTCAACTTTGTCTGCAAGATTAGTCTATGTTATTGTGCAGCATAGTTCATTTTCTTTGCAGTATAGCATTCCATTGTAAGAAATGCCAATTTTATTTCCTTTTTCTTTAGATATTTGGCCTGTTTCTATTTGAGCTATTAAAAAGAGCTATAGTCTTACAGAGCTTCTACAGAGAGCTACTCTGCCACGGCCAACATTGAGACATTATCCCCTTCTTGGCACTCATATGTCCCAACCTAAAGCTGAAAAAGCCACCCTGGATGTACATGCCATCATCTTGACAGTGTTTTCTCCAGGGTGTTGTCTTATTTCATCACTACCAGAGGAATAATACATGATATTATTGCCAAAATGTGAAAGTTGGTTCTATGACTAATGAGCACAGATCCCAGAGGCCTTTAGCTTTCTTGATTTATGGAGTCAATGGATAGTATGTTATGGAAAGACTTGTACCCAGCTTCTGTTTACAATGTTTAGGTTTCAAAATCCTGAGCAATTCCAATGCACTAAATATTTCAACACTTGATAGGTTTGTCCATTGACTTTATCTGTGTCTTGTTGAATTTTTTTTCATGGCTTGATTGTTCTTGAAAAATGAAACTCTCAGCCTATAGGTTGAATGGCTTTTGAGAAAAAAATTAACAGTTAGTAGATTTGCTCCTGTCAGTGAAGTTCAAAGGCTATACCAATTCTCCAAGTAATAAGAAAAGGACAAACTGACTTAGGATGACAGGAGGAAAAAGGAGTTTTCACTGGAAAATAAGGAACTTATAAAGGTTTTCGTTTAGAATTTCTTTTTAATAATATCAGAGATTATTATAGTTTATTTTTCTGTTGATCTACATTGACGTAGTGGTGATATCTGGGCATTTTTGCTCATAGGATTTAATTTCTAAAGGAAAATATTACATACAATCATTTTGATTCTTTTTGAGATACCAGGTCTCCATGTGTGGGAGGCTGGTGCTCAACCATGAGCCACAGTGGCTCCCCTGTGATGGCTCTCTTGTCTGTTTGCTTATTGTTTGCTCGTTTTCTTTAGGAGGCACTGGGAACCCAACCCGGGACCTCCCTTGTAGGAATCAGGAACTCAACTTCTTGAGCCACATCTGCTCCCCTCAATTCTTTTTAAGAAAGTGTTTAATTATTTTACACACCCCTTAACATGTTTTGGAGAAGGAATTTCTAGTTTTCAGAAATTAATACAAAATCAGGAAGTGAGGGTTCACTGAGCACTCTGGAAAGTTATCTCCCAGAGAGTGTAATAGTACATTATTCCAACTATGTTCATTTAATGAATGTAAGATACTTTACTGAGTACTAAGACATGTGAAAGGAGTGAAAACAATGTTTCTACTTTTTTTAAAAATACTGCTATGAGCACTTGTTTGCATGTGTCCTGATACCTGTAAGTGTGTATTTCTCTAGGTTATTTACTGAGGTTGGAAATATTGAGTCATAGAGTATGCATTACTTCAACTCTTTTCCAAAGTTTTCTACTCCCATCACCAGTATGCCAAAGTTCCCATTGTTCCACATCCTTATCAACTATTGGTACAGGTAGACTTAAAATTTTTTGCTAATCTACTATATGAATACAATGGTAGTTCCTTGAAATTTTTTGTTTTTTATCTTTTCTTTTTAAAAAATTTTTAAAAATTTCTCCTTAAAGTTTTAATATGCCTTTCTCTGTTTACAAATGAGGTGAGCAACTTTTTACATGTTTACTTGGCATTTGAATTCCTATTTTATGAAGTGTCTGAGATATTATCTACTTTTTCTGGGGGTTTCTGCCGTTTTTATTTTTCCCATTAATTTGTAGGAGTTTCTTTATATAGGAACCTTTTATTGAGTATGTATTACAAAATCTACCCTGTCTTACCTTTTCACTCTTCAGTGATATCTTTTGATGAATCAAAGTTTTAAATGTTAATATAATCTGATTTATCATTTTTTTCCTTTATGATTAGTGGAATTTTAAAATCTGCTTTTATCAATTGTTGAATACCTCAAGGTCATAAAAATATTCTCCCACATCATCTTCTAAAAGCTTTTAGCTTTACTTTCCAAGTTCTGATCTTAAGTCCACCTACAATTTCTTTTTGTCTATGTGTAAGGTAGGGGTCCAAATTTATTTTTTCCATATATATATCCAATTATCTGGAAAGGATACCCCCCTCCTCATTGTTTTGGCTATTCTTGGTCATTTGCACTCTGTATAAATTTTATAATCAGTCTGTTAAGTTACACTCACATGCATTTACACACATCCTTTTGAGATTTCAATTGAGATTGCATTGAATATATAGATAAAATTGGGGAGAATTTAAATCTTTACAATATTGAATCTTCTAATTTATGAAATATATGGATTTATTTATCTAGGTCTTCTTTAATTTCTCTCAATATTATAATAATGTTCTCTGTGGGTGTCTTATACATTGTTTGTTAGACAAGTACTGATACTTTCCATACTATTGAAATTTTTTAAATTTTATTTTCTAACGATTGTCAATATATAGAAATGCAGCTAATTTATCTAAAATATTGCCATACTCTTTTATTAGTTCTCATAATTTATATATATAATTTTGGGTTTTTATGCGAGCGATCATATCATTTGAGAATAAATATAATTTTTTCCTTTCCAAATGATATGTCTTTTCCTCCTTTTTTCTTTCTGTGTACTGCTTTAACCTCAAGTACCATTTGAATAGAATGGGTGATAGCATCCTACATTATACCCAGTGTCAAAGGAAAAGCTCTCTATGTTTCAGTATGTTAGGGTTTTGTTTTAGATATTCTTTATCACATTTAGAAAATTCCTTTTTCTCCCTAGTTTAATCAGTGTTTTATAATGAATCCATATTAAATTTCATCAAATGCTTTTTTCTGCACTTTCGAGAAGGTAATCATTTTCTTATTTTATTCTGTTAATGTGGTGAATTAGTTGATTGTCTAATATTAATAACTGTGTTCCTGGGATAAACCCCATTTCATCATAAATTATTATCCTCTTTCTACATTGCTGGATCTGGTTTGCTAATATTTCTTTAGGATTTTCACATTATCCTTTCTTGTAATATCCTTGCCAGATTTTAGTATCACGGTTGCTCTAGCCCCTTAAAACAAGGTAGGTAATATACTCTCTTTTTCTGTTCTGTTTGTGTAATTACAATTACTTCTTAAATATTTAGGAGAACTCATCCCTGTAACCTTCTGATTATAGAGTTTTCTTATATAAAGGTTTCCTATTTCTGACCTGGTATCTTTAATAAAAACTGAAATAAATAGAATTTAATAGAAATTAAAGAGCAGCCCAGGTTTGGGGTGTTTTTTACTTCTTGTATCAACATGGTCTAGTTTGTTTTTTTAGAAAATTTTCCATTTCATTTAAATTTTTACATAAAGTTATTCATCATATCCTCTTATTATTTTTTAATATAGTGATGATACTTTTTTACTTTTATAAATATTGGCTATCTATGCTTTCTTGCTTTTTCCTTGATCAGTTTCATTAGAAGTTTGGTCAGTTTATTAGACTTTTCAAATAACCACATTTTACCTTCGCTGACCTACTGTATTTATTCTTTTTGGAGAAACAACAAATACATGTATTTCACAATTTAGAGGCAATATAATGTAGAGTACTAGATTAGGGTCAGAAAATCTATATTCAGACCTTGGCTTTATTATTTACCAACTTTACCTGAAATTCAGTTTTTTTCCATCTCTAAATGGAGTAAAATATAAATCCCAGCTACTTCAAAGATGTGATGCCTTAACAAATGTAAAGTAGTTACATTAATATCTGCTTGAGTTCTATACTTCAAATACCTTAGAGATTCTATAAGTGATAATTGAATAATAACAGTAGTTAAATTTATTAGGTGCTTCCTATGTGTCTGGCTCTATTCTTGATAATGTAATTGCTTATCTTATTTAACACAGCCTTGCAACTATTCTATGAGGTAAGTAGCTATTATCCATATATTACAGATGAAGAAACATGCTTAAAGAAGTTGAACATTATTAACCTTTAGATTCACTTGATAAAGTATGACTGGTTAATACACAGAAGTCTCAGGTAGAAGAAATTAGTTATAAATCCCATTAATTCCGTTGAAAAGTTATGACCCCAGGAAACTCAGTTTTATGTGAAAAACAAAGTAAATTTTCTTTTAGTATTTTTGTCTGTGAGTCTTGCCTAGTGTCTACAATCACCAGATTCTGATATTCCTTAGAATATCTTTCATTTACTTGCTCAGTGAATACTGATTCAGTCCTTACTGTCTGGCCCTTTGATAGGCCTCAGGTATTGGCAAGTGAATAAAACACATAGTCCCTGCTCTCTTGGAATATAGAGGGATGATAAACAAGTAGAGAAATAAATGTTTAATTGTAATAAGTTCTATGAAGGAAATAAATGTGGTGCAGTGATATCCAGAGTAAGGTGACCTCCTCAGATTAAATGATCGTGAAAGTTTTCTCTAACAAAATGACATTTAAACTAAGAGCTGAAGAAGAGGCAAGAGCCAACCATACAATGAAGAAGGAAAAGGGAAAGTATTCCTGGCAAAGTAAATAGTGGGAAAGTTTGGTGTATTAGAAACGCTAAGTAAAAACCAGCATGACAAGGAGTTCAGTAGAAGAGGAGAGAATGCAAGATGGTTTTAAAGAGGTGAGCAAAGGCCAAATCATTCAAAGTCAAGTAAGCAGCTGGGATTAATTCACAGAATGATGGGGAGGCATTGGAAGATTTTAAGCAGGGAAGTTAAGTAGTCCAATTTATGTTTTAAACAAAAGATTTGCCTGTAGTGTAGAGAATAGATTAGAAAGGAGCAAAATGGAAGTGGCAGAACCAGTGCAGAGGCTGTTGCTGTAACCCAGGTTATAGATGATGAGGATCTAGTCTAAAGTGGTGGCAAAACAACACAAATGGATTGATACAAGATATGTTTATGGAGGTAGAGTGACAGCATGCACTGAATGATTGGAATTGGCTCAAGATGGAAAAGGAAGACTCAAGGATGACTCAGTATACTGGCCTGAACAAAAGTTGGATGGTTGCATCATTTTTACTGAAGTCAGAAAGATTGAAAGAACAATTTTGGAAAGATGGACAGATTCAAGGAGTTTCACTTTGGCAGATATTGGCATGAAGTCATGGAAGCAAACCTAGGGAGTGAATGATTTATTCTCAAGTCCTGAGATAGTCCAATATATTTAGAAGTTGGGGTAGCGGTAGAGGAATTTACAAAGGAAACCAAGAAAGGAACTGCAGAGAGATATCACAGACTCCAAGAAAGGAGAGCTTTCTGAGATGGAGGAAGTGAATGCTAATGAGAAGTCAGTTGTTCACTGGGTTTACTTTGGCAATGGGGAAGTCAGTGGTTTCCTTGGCATAAACAGTTTCATTAGAGTATTAGGGGGAAAGGCAGCTTGGAGTAGATTGAAGAAAGGATGGAAAATGCTTACACCATGTGTATGTGTAGAAAGCCTTAAAAGAATCCCTTTATGCAGTTGCCATTTGGCTAGGTAGACATTGGCTAACCTTACTAATACATAGCATCATCAGAGAAGTAATCAGTCATAAGACATTAGTATTCGTGAGCTTTGGGGACTGTACTCCTTTAAAATCTGCTTTTTTACTGTTCATGTTCACATTCATTCCATGTTTATTTTTACCACTCTTATTTATTCCCCACCTCTAGATCAAAATTGAACTAAAACAGGCCCAGCAAAAGTTATTAGACAGTGCAAAGATGTGCTCCTCACTCACAGCAGAATGGAAGCACTGTCAGCAGAAAATCAAGGAACTGGAGCTGGAAGTACTTAAACAGGGTGAGAGCATTAAATCACAGAACAACCTACAAGAAAAGCTGACTCAGGAGAAATCTAAAGTTGCTGATGCAGAGGAAAAGGTAATTATATCCATATACATTCACACTTTTCAAATAGCATGTTCTGAACACCACTACTGAAATCCTATTTCCCTAAGGATTTTAAGAAATACATATGGTGCAAGCTCAATAGGATTCCAAGTTATTTTTCTTTACTTTCCCCATTCTTTCTTCTCTTGTGGCTTCACCTACTCCTACAATTGTAAATCATGAGTGTTTTTTAAAATTGCGTGAACTTAAAAAGGTAAGTTACATTAAAGAATAACATGAACTTAAACAACTGGATGAGCCTATGTGATTTTTGTTTTATACTTTCAAATTTAAAAGAAATTATTCTCTCATTTAAATTGGCTGTTTAAGTAATTTTTATAGGGATTTGTATTGTAAAATGAACCATTTAAAAATATTGCCCCTGCATTTTAGGTTGTCTGACACCAGGTGGCAGTAGTATGCAACAGTTGCACAGTTTGATCTGTAGCTTTGTATGAATCAAACTTTAGATAAAAAATATAAAACGAACATCAATAAGCAACCTAAATGAATCTCAAAAACCTAATTTTCAGCTAAAGAAGCCAGCACAAGAGTTATATAGTTTTGTTCCATTTATATGAATAGACTAAGCTATAGTAATTGTGTAGTGGTTACCTCTGTCAGGGGTATTGATTGGGAGCAGATATATGAATAGACTAAGCTATAGTAATTGTGTAGTGGTTACCTCTGTGAGGGGTGTTGATTGGGAGCAGACATGAGGTCCACTGAAGTGCTGGGAGTATTCTATATCTTGGTCTGGAAAGTGGTTATTTAGATAAGACTTCACTGAGTATACTTTAGATGTGTGCACTTAACTGTATTAAGTTGGCTGGCAACTTGGGTTCAAAAGTTTGACATATGTATATGCTTGATGGAGAAGCCAATGTGGTGATCCTATTATCTGTTGAATTAAATCTGAATATTACCACACTAATGAAAGAAGTTGTTGATGTGGGAGGAGTGGGGGCTGTGGAGAGTGGGGTATATGGGAACCTCTTATATTTTTTAATGTAAAATTTTATTTGATCTATGTATCTTTAAAAAAAAGAAAGATAAAATAATAATAATTTAAAAACTAAAAATAAAAAATAATGAAAGACTGAATATCTGTAATTAAGAATCCTCCCCTAGGCAGAATTAAATGGGGAACCCAGGGTACTTGAGGTGGCCTCAGATAGTTGTCTTCCTACTACCATTGCCCTTGGATCATTTGCATCTTCTCTCCTAGGGTATGTGGAGCTCTGCAGAGACCTAGCTGCCAGAGCTTGGGTTGATACAGAAAGTCCTCCTAGAAAGGGGCTACCACCCACTAGCTTTCACTGGTTGCTTGTGGGTAATCTGGTGCCAAAACATTGTAAAGGATTCACTGTTGAGTCAGGTATACATTAGGGGCAGAAGAGTTGCCTTGCTGAATCTGGTCATTTAAAAATTATTTATTGAGCACTTACTATTACCAGTCACAATTTCAGATGAGACAGCATTTATTTTTTTAAAAATAAATAAACAAATTAAGGAGATTTATTTATCTGACATTTTTTTTTAAATGACACATTTAGTTTATCATGTAAATTCTAAAATATAATTATACATCTCCCTTGTAAATCCACAAATTTTTAGTTCTGTCAGGGCATTAAAAAACCTACTATTAGTACTAATAAATATGCTAATAGGCTCTTGGTTTATAAAAATTTTTACTTTGCTTTAAGATGATATTCATGAATCTAGCCATGCTGTGAAAAAATTAGGCACTCTCACACATTGCATTTAGAAGTGTAAATTCACCCATTACCTATGCAGGGAAGTTTGGTATTATCTATCAAAAATACACAAATAAAATTAACCCTTTTCCTAGCAAATCCATGCCTAGTAATTTATGCTTGCAATGTTATTGTTTGTAATAGCAAAGGATTATAATTAACCTAAACATCATTTAGTAGGGTTCTGGTTAAGTAAGTTATGGTATATCCACACAGTGAAATGGTATCCAGCAGTAAAAGGAAAGAAAACTCTATATGTGCATATAATATGGAAAAATCTCCAAGATATATTGTTATGAAAAAAAGCAAGGTACGTAAGTATATATAGTATGCTATCATATGTGTAAAAATGTGTGTATGGGGGGAGAATTATATAGTAATATTTGCTTATACATACATAAATCTTTAGGAGCTTACACAAGAAACTAAAGATAGTGGTTAACTATTTGGTGGGAGAAAACTGGCAGGAAGGGAGAACAGGAATGGGAAGAGACTTTTCACTATGTAGTTTCTTTTATTCATATACACATACATACATTCATACATACACACACATGTGAATGTATTACATATTTTTAAATTAAGTAATTTATTTTAAAATTAAAATCAAGTCACACAGTTTACCTTAAAGATCAAATTTGTATGTTAACACCACTAGGTTGATGTTTATATGGTAGTTCCCTAATTGGAAATTTGTCACAGTCTTTTTAACATTTTTCTTGTAAACTTTTATCATTCAAGATTTTGGATCTGCAGCAGAAATTAGAACATGCTCATAAGGTCTGCATCACAGACACATGTATTTTGGGGAAGAAGCAACTAGAGGAAAAGATAAAAGAAGCAACAGAAAATGAAGCTAAAGTAAAACAACAGTATCAGGAAGAACAACACAAGAGGTAAGAAGAGCAAAGGTCTCAGTTTTCCTTAGGTTAAACCATGATTGTGTTCATCAGCGGTGTCGATTTAGTAATGCAGTATTTCCTCTCTGTCCCTTCTGACATCAGTTGGGTCTTATATATTGTACTTATTCCACTGTATTCTAATTGTTTATTTTCTCATTTTTGCCTGTTGCACATTCAGATCTAGGGGACCAATTACTTCTTGTTCTGTCACTCACCTGGCACACCAGTAAATTTTCTTAAATGACTGAATTGTCTTTGAAACATGATACTCTGAGATTTGGTTTTCTAACTCTCTGAAATGATTGCTACAAAATTCAGGCTAGAATGAAGTTGGTATTTTGTGTTTATCTGTTGATTTTCTTCAAAAAAGTTCCAAGTACTTTATAGGTATTAAAATCATCAAAAAACTTTTTCTGCTACTGCCAATAGTTTGTGCTACTGCCAGGAATCGTCCTAATATTTTTTTCCAAAAGTATGATGATTATGATCTTACATAAGGAATCCTCTGGGATGCCTATACTTAAGTAACTGATGCTTTTTATTTATATGCTATTCAGAGTGATTCACATACATTTTAAGAAAAATATAGTTTAGCCACTGAAAAGATATACAGACATTCACATATACTACGTACTCAGAAACTTATATAATTCTAGCCTAAAGCTCTAGGACAGGGCCATGCACTCCATTGGTACTCAGGATATATATATGGAATGAATGAATGTTGAAGTAAATGAACAAATGAAGAATCAATTCACTAAGTGAGGCTGTGTGGTGAAGTGTCTCTGCCACTTTTCTAGCAGGATGGCAGACAATCCTGTTACATGCAACAAAATCTTGAATAAACAGCAACAAGCATACCTTTTAAAGCACTCCTCACACGAAAGCAAGAGAAAGCCCCAAGGGCAAACATACAATGAATTAAAAAATGATGAAGGGTGAACAGTCTTCTAAGTCAAGGAGTAAATAATATTGTCAGCCCAGGAGAGGAAGCTGGGAGCCTGCCACAAGGTAGGATAACTGATTGGGAGACTTTAGCATTACCTATGAGTCTTGAAAGGGCTAAAATTGGGATTATCGAGGAATTCGAATTATCAAGAACAGATTGCTCATCAAATGCAATGAATGTGCCACACTAATGAAAGAAGTTGTTGATGTGGGAGTAGTGGGGGGTGTGGGTGTGGGGAGTGGGGTATATGGGAACCTCATATTTTTTAATGTAACATTTTATGTAATCTATGTATCTTTAAAAAAATAATAAAAAAAGAACAGATTGTAAAATTACAATATGAAGTTTTTAAAGAATAAAAGATGTAAACAAATAAACAACGATAAAGGTTATTTAACTTTTCTGGACTACCTTTAGAGTGAGAATAGTAAAACCAGTTCTATATATAATTCTGTGAAGACTGCTGAGAAGAAATATGTAGAAGCAATTTTTAAACTGTAAGTATAAGAAAATAAAATATGCACGGAAAATTTTTTTCCACAAAAAGGGAATTATGTGATATTAATATATATTGTTTTGTAACCTGGAGGAAAGCAACCCTAATTTAGATCATTAGAATTATAACCTACTTTTTTCTCTTAAAATATTATGATCATCTTTACCCACCATTAAATCTTCTAAAACATTATTTTAATGATACATCATAATTTATGTAATCAGTTCTTTATTGTTGGACATTTAGATTGTTCCCAGTTTCTTGCTTTTATAAACAATGGCATAATATAAATCCTTGTAGCTAAATTTTTGTGCTCATCCTTCATTATTTCCTTGGGATAAATTCTAGCAAGTACAATTGAAATTACAACTGTTCATTATAAAATGTCAAATATTAAAACTATATAAAATAAAATCCTTCAGAATTCTACCCTTCAGCAATAACCACTTTTAGTGGTTGATATATATTTCTCGGATTTTTTTCTCTGCAGACACATATATTTGTATTACTCCTTTTTAATCAAAAATTAAATAATTTTAAATATATTCCTTCTTAATTTGAATTTTTTACCTAACAATATAACATGGGCATCTATTTAGTCATTTAGGAACTGTATAATATGGGGCAAGTTTCTTATCCTTTCAGTGCTTCTCAATACCCACCTCAGAGTCATCCATTGTAAGGATTAAATGAATATGTATAAACTGCTTTACAACTGGGCATGTTGTAAGCACTTGTATCAATCAGCGTTCAATTAGGGAAGTAGAACCAATAGAAGTATATATTTACTAAGGGGCTTGTTACTTAGATTAGACCGTTTGCAATTATGGGAGCTGGTTGAATAGACAGTAGTTGCTTTTGTATCTTATGCTGGACCTTGAAGTCTAGAGGACAGATATTCAGGAAGTAGAGATGGATGTAAATTGGAGGTGAACAAAGACAACATGGACCCATAAGCACAAGCTGAAACTAACAAGGATGGTCTAGAATCCATGTCAGTTCTCACTGACTCCAACCTTGATAAAGTTGGGGCTCTGCATGAGAAGTTGCCACCCTTCATGGTGGACCTAAACAGACATTTGGCCTCGGAGATGGAGAAGTTAAAAAGACATCCAAAAAAGACATGGAACAGTTGCAGGCCCAGCAATTCAAGCCCAGCTGTTGCCTCACACTAAGGTGAGCAGCAGATAAATGACTGTGTTTGAGCTGCCCTGACCTTTCAAGCATTAAAAACAAAACAGTTATGTAATCTAAAACTTCTTTAAAAATTAAAATAAAATTAAAATAAGTTTTAAAAAAGGTTGCTACTTTACTTCTGCTCCTTAGTATGGCCCACTGTAACCAAAAACACACATGGAAGGAAATTCTAGGAAATGTTCAACCTAGCCAAGTTGACACATTAGAAAGCCACCACAGCACTAAAAAGTGTTGTTATTTTTGTTATTGCAATATTTGAAGTTATTATTGTTACTGTTATTGTCTTTATCGTCTTCTTCATCTTTTCATATAGGTATGTATTGACTTTTTAAAAACAGCTATATAGCCTTCCAATAGAGGGATGAACCTTAATTTATAACATAAAGTTTATTTTCTATTAAAATTATCTTGCAGCATTACACATATATCTTTGTACATTTGCACAGATGTTTTTATAGAATATATTTGTATAAATGGAAAATTGCTTGCACAAAGATACTGCACATTTAAAAATTTTATTTGCCAAAATGTTTCCCAAAAACTTTACCAATTTTCATTTCTACCAAACATGGGTAAAAGATGCTTTTTCTCCATATCCTCACTAATAGTGGGAATTATTCATCTTTTTTTTACTTTATCAAACTGACAGACTTTATAAAAAATACATTTCATTGTTTTATTTGGTATTTCTTTAAATATGAGACATTTTTTACATATTTATTAATTGTTTTCTTTTTATTGCCTATTTATGTAATTTGCCTTTTTTTCCTATTGAGGTTTTTTTCTTTAATAGTAATGAAATCTCTTTGTATGTTAGGAAATTTAACCCTTTGTGGATCATTTTATTCTACAACTTGCTCTTTTTTTTTTTACATAATATAAAATGAACATATTCCCATGACATTAAATCATCTTCCATAATATCATTTTCAACAGTTGTATAGCATTCTTTCACAGAGATAGTATAATTTATCTATTATGTTTTTTAGACTTTCTTGCTATTCTAAGTAATGCTGTAATGAATATCCTTGTACAAAAGACTTAGCAACTGCAAAAAAGTGTGATAATGTTATATTAAGGGAAGGTTAGGAAGCTGTGATAGCACATGGCAGGGATACCTAATCTGGTCTAGAGCTCCAGAAAGCCTCCCTAAAAGAAAGATATTTAAGCTGAGAGTGAAATAATTGGTATGGGGGAACTAAGAAGAGCACATTAGGCAAAGGCAGGCCTGGAAGTAGAAGACAGGGGAAAAGCTGGAGTTCGAGGGGAAGAGTAAGTAATACAGAGGATGACTTAAAGAAAGTAAAAAAAAAAAAAAAAGTTCATATTGGATTAAAAAGTTTTGGGAAGAATAGGCAGTAACAAGAAAACACGACTAGGAAGGTAAACTCTAGTCCTAACAAGCCACTAAGAAGTTTGGACTTTATTGTAAGAGTAGTAGGAAATCACTAAAGGATTTTACACAGAGTAAGTGGCTCAGGTACAATCAGTGAATTCGATGAAATAAAGGGAAGGAGGGTTGTTGGTATGGAAGTGGGGAAAGAATGGAAGAAGGCAAGCCACAACAGTCCTTGGAGAGCCTGCACTTAGATCCAGAAACATAAGGAGAAGAATTAGGACTCCATATGAAGGAACAAAGGACTTTTGGCCTTTTTGGAGAATAGTGAATTTATTCATCAAATGTAGGCTTATTCATGATTCGGCCACAACAGTGCTAACATGTGTGCATTAGTATCAACAGTAGTTTGTAACTAATAACCCTATACTGAGCCCAAATGATCAAGGGACTCAACATGTAAAGCAGTGAGGAAGACTAGAATGTGGTATTTAGGACTTGAGCCCTACCTCTGTCTTGTCCTGGCTGTGCAACCTTGAGGAAGTTAATTAAACTTCTCTGTGCCACAGCTTCCTCATCTGTGAAATAAGGAAAGTTATTTCTTCCTGATGGGGTTGTTTTGAAGAGTAAGAGGGGAGAATTAAGAGAGGCCTCTATCACAAAGGAGGCTCCCTGTTTTGTCTCTATGAACGCACACCGTACATTATTGAACCAAAAATAAATCCCTTGTAGTGATACAAAGTTTTAGGTCTAAGTATTTCACTTACAAAGCATTGCAGTTTGCAGTGTGATTTAATATATAGTAATTGCCCTCAGGAAACAACTGGATCAGAATGTAAATGAGCTACGAGGGCAAGTGAGAATCTTGCAGGACAAAGAAAATCAACTGAAAATGACCAGTTCGCAACAGCAATCCAGGATTCAACAACAAGAGGCTCTACTTAAACAATTGGAAAATGAAAAAAGAAAATCTGATGAGGTAAGAAAGTAATTGGTAAGTTTCTCAATTTTCCTATTCCCATAGACCTGAATAATAATTAATAGTAACTGATTATTATTGAGTGCCTAATACTCATTGTTTCAGTCAAGTTTCGGCCAGTTAAATAGAATCTGCTCTAGGTATTTCAAGCAAGAAGGGTTTAACCGTGGGAATAATATGCTTACCAAACTATTGGAAAAGAGGACTGGTGGGGGCGGGGGCGGGGGCGGGGTGAGTAGAAGGTCAGAAAGAACTGCTGCAGGCTTTCAATAAATCCAGTTCAGAAATAACAGAGAAGATACCTCCTGCAATACCAAACTGAGGGATTTGCGGGAACTCCCCCAGAAGCTCCTACAAATGCTGTCTGCCATTCATTTCCCCTTTAGTGCTAAAAGAGAGTAATGGCATTTTTTTTCTCTACGCTTCTCAAATAGTGTGCAAATGCCTCTCATTTGCAGAAATTAAACTAGAACCCTACTAGAAAGGGAGTCTGGAAAATCTTGCAGCACATGAGAAAACTTAAAAGAGTGGGGATTGTTTGAGCACCAGCACAGTCCACTTTGGATACTCAGCATCCATACAATCCCTTTTTTGTTTTTTTTAATTTTTTAAATTTTTATTTTTTCATACAATCCTTTTTACCCATATAAAATCTTTTAAACAACAAGAAAAGTATTGTGTTTCTATCTAATATGATATACTGTCAGTCATATAAATAAACACTACCCTCTATGCCGAACAAATGCCATACAATGGGTTATCGTAAGCAACAAGCATTTATTGGCTCATGGTTTTGAGGCTAAGAGAAGTTCAAAATCGAGGCATCAGCAAGGCACTGCTTGCTTCCTGACGACAGTGGCATTCTGGCACTGGCTGCAAGCTGCCCTGGTTCCTTGGCTTTTCTGTCACATGGCAATGCTCATGACAGCATCTTCTCCTTTCTCTTCTGGCTTCTGTTGACTTCTAGCTTCTTGTTGCTCCTCGTGGCTTTTCTTCCATTCCCAATTTCCTTTGCTTATAAGGACTTGAGCCATATTGGAATAAGACCCACCTTCTTTCAGTTTGGGCACACCTTAACTAATGACATCTTCAAAGGTTCTCTTTACAAATGGGTTCGCACTGACAGGACCAGAGGAAGGAACGTGAGCATGCCTTTTGTGTGGGACATGACTCAATCCTCAACACTCAACCTACAATGAAACATCAGTGTCTGTGATCATTTAGGGATGAAATTAATTCTACTAATTGAGTGTCAATATAAATTTAAGTTTAAGATTGTAAACTAAAACTTAATTATAGGGGAGCAGATATATTAATAGCTCAAGTGGTTGAGCTCCTGCTTTCCATGTACGAGGTCCTGAGTTAGATCCCCTGTACCTCCTAAAACTAACAAACAAATGAAGAAACAAGCTCTCATTGGGGAACGGATGTAGCTCAAGTGCTTGAGCACCTGCTTCCCATTTACAAAGTCAATCCCCAGTACCTCCTAAAAACAAAATGAAGCAAAACACACACATTTTTAAAAGCTTAATTACAAAGTTAGCCATCAATAATAACACACATTTTACCAATGGGGTATTGGTGTGAGAAGCCACTCCCACTTCTACCTCTTGACTCTTTTCCATGTATTCTGGCTATGAGATAAACAGTATCATATTTTAATCACTGGTCAGAAGCTTATATATCATGATATGGGACAGTACCTCATCCCTGTAGGGTATTGTCACCTAGCAACATAATTGTATCTTCAAAAGCCCATTTAATTGTTTTATCAGGTTAATTTTTTCTAAACAATGGGATATATGGTAAAAAGAAAACAATGAACCTCATGTATATGAGCCATTCTTTCACTTTTTTCCTGTAAAGTAATTTTCTTGATCAGAAGCAATTTTGTGTGGTATATCATGACTAGAAATAAGAAATATGGGGAGTGATTGTGGGAAGGTAGCAGAAGAGGAACCCTCAGGAATCAGTTCCTCCCCAAAACAACTATTGAACTGACAAGAACTGTCTGAATCAACTATTTTGGAACTACATTAGTCTACTGAAACACTGTGTAGCGTCCAAAGAAGAGCTAGAGGAAGAGGCTGGTAAACTGTGGTAAATCCTAGTGAATTACATCCTTCTTAAAGCAGCTACCATCCCCCACCCCCTGGCCTTGGACGGGCAGCAGTGGGGACTGCAGCCCAAACTCTTGGTGCAGGAAGCTGGTGCCAGAGTGGGATGAAAAGAAGTCCTCCAAACTTTTGGGTGTGTGGTCTAATTGCTGATCACTGCTTTTAAAATGATTGGCTTGTGCATATATTTTATATAAGAAAACAAAATACCTTAGGAATACAGTTATTTGGAGGGGGGTTAATTTCCCTTTTTAAAATAATTTTTATTTCAGAAGTAGTAGGTTTACAGAAAAATCGTGCAGAAAATACAGAGTTCCTATATAAGCCCCACTTTATTAACACTTTGTGAGGAAATTTCCTTCAATTCCTAGCTTTCTAAGTTTTGTTGGTTTTTAAAAAATTGATCACTGCTTTTAAGTTACTATTTCAGACCGCTGGGGGCCAGCCCTGAGGGCAGCCATTGTTTCAACCCACTTCAAGCAAAAGTGTCAGAGGAATCTTAAAGCCATTACACTTCCTAAAAACTACACAAAACAGTTAAAGACCATTAGTAACTGTGCAAGTGCTGGATCAAGAAAACGCAGCTGACATTTTCTTTTTTTTTTTTTAAGCAAATCAATTTTATTGATACATACTAATAAAGCATACAGTTTATCCAAAATGTACAATCAGTGGTAATGGTTTAATCATAGCTATGTATTCATCACTTCACTCATTATTAAAGCATTTTCACTATTTCAATAACAATAATAAACAAAAAACAGACAAATAAGAGACTTCCTTGCATTTCAATCTCTGTTTCCCCTGTTGTGCATAGCTGCTATTTCTGGCTATTCTTGCACAATTATTTATTTGTTTATTAAGCAATTTCATTGCAGTATATTCACATACCATATGATCTATCTAAAGTGTATAATCAATGGCCTTTTTTCAGCTGTTAAAAAGTCCTTTCTCGTATAATTTCAAAATAAACAGAAAAATAGATTGAAAGAAATTACAAATTTTAAAAAGAGAGTAGAAGGCTACACTAGAGTTAATATAATCAATTATAAAAAATAAATAGCATACCAACAAACTTTTACAAATATAAATAAAAATTCAAATAGAAATTATAACATAATTCTAAGTTTTATAATTACAGTTTTAACTACTCCATATAATAATCTTTAAGAATGAAATAAATTTTTGGTTTAGTTATTTAATTTCATTTAGGCCATAATTCTTTCTAATTAAATTCTTACTTGGGAATTCTTCACATCTTGTTGGAATGAATTATGGCAGGTAACAATTTGCCAGCTCATAATTTTATGAAGCAGAAAAACTCAAAATTTTGTTCAATAGTAGTCATGCTAAATCATTGATTTAGATAGATTATTTTAATTAAAGAATATGAATAAGAAAGGGTTAAAGAAAAATAAAGTATCCAAAAATATATCTCTTCTCCAATCCTCTTTAATTAAAAGCAAGTGTTTATTTTGTATGAAAAAAATTATAGAATACTGATCACAGTAACAATTTGCCAGTTGCATCTTTTTTAGGAGGCACTGGGAACCAAACCCAGGACCTCCCATGTGGGAGGGAGGCACCTAATTGCTTGAGCCACATCTGCTCCCTGCTTGTTGTGTCTCTCATTGTGTTTCCTCTTTGTGTCTCTTCATTGCATCATCTTATTGTGTCAGCTTGCCATGCCAGCCCATCGTGTTAACTCGCTGTCTTGCTCATCTTCCTTAGGAGGCACTGAGAACCCATCTCAGGACTCCCTTGTGGTAGGTGGGCACCCAACTGGCTGAGCCACATCCGCTTCCCTCTAATGTATTTTTAATCTTATCCATCATGTCTTTCATTCCTATAAGATCTGTTACTTTTCTTTTCAGGCTTTCAATTTGTTCTTTATCCTCTCCCAGTGTTTTGTTAATATTCTTTATTTCTTTAGTCATATTTTCTATAAATTCTTTGAAGTGATTTAGTAGAATTGTGTGGTTATCAATGATTAATTGTATTAAATCCTGTATCTCTTCAGGATATTTGGTTTGTTCTTTTTGCGGGGCCATCTCTTCCTGCTTCCTACTATGTATTGTAATTTTTTGTTGATATCTGGGTATCTGAATATGTTGGTGAATTTACTCTGATAGCTAATTTCTTTCTTACCTATTGCTTTGTTTTTCACAGCTATTCTTTGATATTTGGTTCAACTTATTCTCAGTCTTTAAAATTGCCCAGTTTAAGTTTTTGAAATAAGGCCAGTGACTCACTAAGGGGGTGCAGATTTCCTGGCAGGGGTTGGAGACAGAGCGTTAACAGTTTTTGTCCATGCAATTTCAGGACTGACCAGTAGGTGGCGCCAGTCAGTACACCTTTCCACAAGGCTGTTTCAGTCTTGCTTTCCTGTGTTCCTGTGTTGAATCTCCAAACTGGAGATTCAAAGGAGGCTCTACTTGCCAAATTCACTGAAGAAAAGCACCCTGACCTCCCATTTTTCCTTGAAACAGCTGGCAAGGAGAAATATGTCTGTTCCCCTCTAAGCTGCAGTTAGCTAGGTGTTTTACCCTAGCTTAATATCTTGGGAGTGGGGGAGGGGAGCCCTTCCCAGCCACCAGAGGAGCCTGGTAACTCACATTTTTCATTTTTGGCTTTTTCATCTCTCTGTCCCCCACCCTCCTGGGAGTCGTATAACCCTGTCCTGGTCTGCTGATCCACAAAGCAGGTCCCTTTGACAGCTTTTGGCTCTTTTTCTATTTTTTTGTGAGAGCATTCTGCTCTGCCTGTTAGCCCATTGTGATTTTCCCACAATTCTCCCAGCTGATAATTTCTTGAGTCTTGATTTTCTTGATTCTTGAATTTCTTAAACACCCACCAACTCATCCTATGAAGCCAACATCACTCTAAAGTAAAGCCAGATAATGATACCACAAGAAAAGAAAATTACATGCTAGTATCCCTAATGCATATAGATGCAAAACTCAACAAAATACTAGCAAACTGAATCCAACTGCACATTAAAAGAATTATACACCATAATCATGTGGGGTTTATCCTAGTAATGCAAGGGTATGTCAACATAAGAAAATCGGTTAATATAAATTACCTCATTAACAGAATGAAGGAAGGAAAACCCCACATGATCATCTCAATTGATGCAGAAAAAGCATTAGGCAGAATCTGCTACCCCTCTTTGATTTAAAAACAACAACAACACACACTTAGAAAACTAAGAATAGAAAGAAACTTCCTCAACATGATAAAGGGTATATATGGAAAACCTACTGCTAACATCCTACTTATGGTAAAAAACTGAAAGCTCTCCCTCTAAGATCAGGACCAAGACAGGGATGCTCACTCTCTCTACTATTATTCAACATTGTACTGGAAGTTGTAACCAGAGCAATAAGAGAAGAAAAAGATATAAAAGGCATCCAAATTGGAAAGGAAGAAATGAAACATACCTTGTTTGCAGAGGACATGATCCTATATCCATGTAATCCTGAAAAATCCACAACAAAGCTACTAGAAATAAATGAATTCAGCAATGTGGCGGGGTGTACAATCAACACACAAAAATCAGAAGTGTTTCTATACACTAGTAATGAACAATCTGAGGAGGAAATCAAGCAAAAATACTATTTACAATAGCAACTAAAATAATCAAATATCTAGGAATATATCCAACTAAGGATGTAAAGGATTTATAGGTAGAAAACTAAAAAACACTGCTAAAAGAAATCAAAAGGAGACCTAATTAAATAGGTCATTCCATTTTCATGGATTGTAAGATAAATATTGTTAAGATGTCAATTCTGCCCAAAGCAATTTATAGACTCAGTGTAATCCCAGTCCAAATTCCAGCAGCCTACTTTGCAGAAAAGGAAAATGCCATCATCAAATTTATATGGAAGGGTGAGGGACCCCAAACAGCCAATGCCATTTTGAAAGAACAAAGTTGGAGAACTCATACTTCCCAATCTTAAAACTTATTACAAAGCCACAGTAATCAAAACAGTAAGGGGGAGTGTGTATAGCTTAGTGTTTGATTGCCGGCTTCTCACATACAACGTCCCAGGTTCAATCCCCAGCCTCAGTACCTAAAAAAAAAAAAAAAAAAAAAAAACCATTATGGTACTTAAAGCCTCAGCCTTGCCATTACCACTGTCCCGAGATTGCTGAGCCCAATCTTTCTGCCACCTACTCTGGACACAGAGCATCCATTCATGGATAAAAATGAGCTGGTACAGAAGGCCAAACCTGTAGAGCAGGCTGAGCGATATGATGGCATGGCAGCCGGCATGGAGTCTGTAACAGAGCAAAGAGCTGAATTATCTAATGAGGAGAGGAATCTTCTCTCAGTTGCTTATAAAAATGTTGTAGGAGCTCTTAGGTCATCTTGGTTATCTCAAGTTTTGAGCAGTAGATGGAAAGTACTGAGAAAAAACAGCAGATGGCTAAAGAATACAGAGAAAATTGGGATCGAGCTAGGAGATATCTTCAATGATGTATGTCTCTTTTGGAAAAGTTTTTGATCCCCAGTGCCTTACAAGCAAAGTCTTCTATTTGAAAATGAAAGGAGACTACTATCTTCCATGGCTGAGGTTGCTACTGGTGATGACGAGAAAGGGGTTGTGGATCAGTCACAATAAGCATACCAAGAGGCATGTGACATCAGCAAAAAGGAAATGCAACCAACACATCCTATCAGATTGTGTCTGGCCCCTAACTCTTCCATGTTCTATGAGATTCTGAACTCCTCAGAGAAATTCTCTCTTGCAAAGACAGTTTTTGATGAAGCCATTACTGAACTTGATACATTAAATGAAGAGTTATGCAAAGACAGCATGCTAATAATGGAATTACTAAGAGACAACTTGACATTGTGGACATCAGATACCCAAGGAGATGAAGCTGAAGCAGGAAGAGGGGAAAAATTAACCAGCCTTCCAACTTTTGTCTGCCTTATTCTAAAATTTACACAGTAAACCATTTGTCATCCATGCTGTCCTATCAGTAGTTTCTTTGTTTACAGTTTATAACAGGTGGCTTATGTTACTTCTATTTGAATTTCTGTATTTCCCATGTGATTTTCAAGTTTAATATTACAGGAGTAGAGCCACTTAACATTTAGGAAGTTACCTGTTTTCATCTTAAGGTGACCAATATGGGGATGTGAAGCTTTTACCTGGGTTATAAATGTTTGGCATAGTCCTTTGGATGCATTGTGGCTTCACAAGGGTCAGTGTTAAAACTGCTTCCATGTCTAAGCAAAGAAAACTGCCTGCATATTGGTTTGTCCTGATGAGGGATAAAAGGGATAATTGGTTCCAGTCACAAGTGTAGTTATTGCTGGTACTTTAAGGTTTGGAGTACTTTCAAGGCTGTGGTAGAAATAGATATATCCTGTGGATATTATATGTTGAACCATGTGTATCAATGGAATATATAATTTCAATGTGCGCACCTTTGATTATAGCTGCAGAAGTGTTTCTTTTAGACGAAGTTGTGACCCAATTTACTCTGGAGATGGGCATAAATAATTCATAGTCCATTATTTGTAAAGTTACCTGTTGTTTGCTTTATTATTTTTGCTACACTCATTTTACTTGTGTTTAAATGTTTCAAGCAACCAAAGAACAAATGTACAAGGAACAATGCAGTAAAAATGATTTGCTTGATATCCATTACTTCATGTATATCAGCACAGCAGTAAAACAAAACAAAAAAATCGATGTATTTAAATTTTGGGTTTTTTTTTTGTTTTTGTGAATTTTTTATTATTTGCCTAACATGCATGTGCTGTAAAAACAGTTAACAGGGAAATAATTTGATGATGGCTAGCTTTGTTTAATGTCTTATGAAGTTTTCATGAACAAGTCAAGCATAATTGCTAAGAAACATATATTAAGTTGATATAAGTGGAATAAAAGAGTTATGATTGGATTTTTCAACTACTTTCTTTACAGCTTTTCATGTAAATCAGTCTTTTGGTTCTGAAACTTCTCTAAAAGAAACCATACATTTTTGGAAATTTATTCCTTATTCCCTTTTGACCACTAATGGGCTTTTACCAATTCTAAATTATAAAGTTTATCATAACAAAAATACTACTCATGTAACTACTGTTCCCAACCATGCCCCATTCTCCTTTCTCACCCTTCTCCCCCGCACCCCCCAACCCTCCCAAAAAATAAAGTTTCCATTGAGGGGGTACAGTCAATTGGATGAATGGAACATTTAAATGGGTATATGGTATTTTCTAATTTAGGAAGCCACAAGTCACAATGTTCTTGGCCCATCGTGATGTTGGGTAACATTAACTGTAAGTTTTGTGCTTCCACTTTTGGTTTTTAATAATTTCTTGATACTCTTGTAGGCTGCCTTCGATTTTGATCCTTTATTCTTTCTATTTGTCAGGTGCACGGGATTACCTTCCTTTCTTTAGTCTTCTTCTGTCTGGTCACCAACCATTCCTACTTGGTAACCATGTACTTGGAAAAAGGTCACATGATCTTTCTGGCTCCACTTAATATGATACTATCCTACTTCCTTGGCTTGTATCCCACAAACTATTTTCCTTATCCTATTTACTGCAGCAAATCTCTTCTTAGTTGATGAGCTTAAGTTTATCTCCCTTTAAGCACTACCTATCTTGAATGGCCTGCAATTGTCTACCTTAAGTCCTTCCTTTTCCTCTAGTCTCTAAATAATGATGGGACTAAGTTATAACCAAAGTTCACCCTACAGACTATTTCCTCAGTACCTTGCGGAAAACACCAAACAAAAATACCATTTTAAAAGAGTTGTATTTTTTTCCTCTTAGAATGTAGGGACAATGTTTTCTGTATGTTCTATTGTGCCTAGTACACTGTAAATGCTCAATAAATACTGACGATGAGAGGCAGTAGTCTCAATGATAAGGGTGAGAAACTGAAATCCCAAATTCTGTTTTGGTGATGTTCTATTATGACCTCAGATTAAATTGGGAAATGTTGACCCTTTTGGAAAATTGTCCCAAATATTACATTCAAATAAAAGTGCAGTGGAGGCCTTGGGGTCTTTCTTTCAAAGAGAAAAGATCTCTCACATATGTATTTGGGACAACATAATAATGCACCTTTTACTTACAGCTCTTTATTTTACCTTATCTATTGCTTTCCTCTGATCCCCAGGCCAAGGAGGTACTCATAAGTGCATTAACATAGTCAAATGTGGCAAGCCACATTCTTTGGATGTCTCAGTTCCACTACAACATTCTTTGTACCAGTCACTTGGTCTCCCGAAGCACTTCATCTCAAGCAACTATAAATGATAATTTAATTTAATCATTTAACCCTTTTGCCATGACATGAGTACTGGTGACAATATCATATTGCCTTCAAATCTAACCAGGTCAGATAACCAATCCCAGAGTCCCATCTTTGAAGATCTGTTCATTGGAGCCATTTCTGGAACCAGATATTTTATCAGTCAGTGTTAGGTCAGGAAAACAGTTTCTACTTTATGTACTTAAAACTGGATGATTTTTAAAATAGGGAATCAGATGCTAATAAAACCATTGGAAAAGCTGGGGATGGCAAAAGTCAAGGGAAAAAACTGATGACTTTCAGAAAATCTGAAAGTGTAGGAATTATAGGCAGCTACTGTGATCTCAGAATCTACAGACACTCTAAGTGTCATGTTTGCCTTTGACCTCAGTTCTATCTGCCACTACTGGAATAGAAAAATGCTTTTTTTTCTTCTGTCTTGCACAAACAACTCTTACTGGCAGAATCTAAGGTGGAATACTTCAGGCAGGAAGGCTTAGAAATACAGTTTTTAAGCTTCCAGCCCCTGTCATTTAGGTGATATATCAGAAAGGTGGGGATGAGTACTAACTGACAATATTTGGCATTCATACAGTATGCTATTTAATCCTCACAACCACCTTAGAAGGGAAAACATATTTTACTTATTTTACATTATTAGCCTTATATTCTACATGAGGAAACTGATATAGAATAATTGAATTACAAAGTTACAACAGCTAATAGGGATGAAAGTGGGACTGAATACAGGCCTGTGCCCTTAACTTTTCTTTCTCTGGTATAAGAGAAAACATGCTGGAATCAAGTTCTTGTCTTGCTTACCACCATATCTCCAGTACCTGGAACAGTACCTGGCCTATAGATACCCAACAAATGTTTGTTGGATTAATCAATTATTTATAAAAACATATTTTGCTGCTAATTCTAAAATAAACAAATACAAAAAAGAGATCCAAAAGCACACCATCACAACAGCATTCACTAAAATCTTTCTTCTCCTCAATTCTCTACTTTCTCACAATCCTCTGGAGACTCTCATTTCCAAAGTCCTAGAAATTCTCCACTCATATTTCCTCACCGCCATCCCATTGTTCTTCCTCACCATGCACTTGTGCTCACAGACTTCCAGCAAGCTATGCTCTTAACCCGATTCTACCATATGGAAAAGGTAATTTGTCTTAAGCTTTCTCCATTTTTTCTCCCTTTTCTCTGCCTCTCAAGTTCTGCAATGGAGGTGGGAAATGGAAGTGATCATAAGTGTGTAAACTATGTGTTGGTGAGGCTGTGGACACCCACCTTTTTTAATCCTTTGCAAATTATAAATGAGTATGTGTCATAACAAATTAAACCATTCCTTTGTGCTGTATGTTCACTATTTTGACCATTTGGTGCATGAGGCTTCTGTATTTTAAGTTATGTTGTTAGACTAGATTTGCAGAAAGTATGAACTGTTTTAAAGCTGTTAATACACATGAGTTTGCTTTTTTAGCAGAAAGGCTTTATCAATTTAATCCTCCTCAATTGTCATACCTTTGCCAGCACAGAATACTCATTTTTTTAAAAATGTTTTTCAGCACCTCAAGAGTAACCAGGAATTGTCAGAGAAGCTGTCTGGGTTACGGCAAGAGAAGGAAGCCCTTTGTGAAGAATATGGGCAATTTTTGAAGCAGCTTGATATCCACGTGAGGTAAAAAAAAACAAAAAGCAACAGTTCCCTTGGGAAGAAAACTGTGTTGAGTAGCTGCTTCCTACTCAGTCAGCTCCAGGGCAAGCAGGGGGATGCTCACTGAAGCAACCCTTTAAAAGAGTCCACATAGGTTTCTTTTTTTCCCAGAAGTTCTAACCATAGAGTTCTGCCTAGAGAGATGTGGGGCTCAATTTCTTCCCAAAAGAGTGAGGGAAAAGGACACTAAACTTTACTGAGCTCCAGTGATATTTAATTTCTTGTTTTCCCCTAAATAGACCTTACTCACTTGTCTTCAGGCTTTTTTCTCCTCACACACCTTCCTCAGCCTGACCACCCTCTCTACATATCAAATCTTTATTTTAACTCATTATTTTCAGATTAGGAGTCACCTCCATGAAGAAGTCTTTGTTGACATGCCCAGCCTTTCCTGGGTGAGGTACCCATTCTTTTTGTTCCTATAGTCCTTTGTGTATGCCTCTCAGTAATTATTTCAGAATTTGCTATGTTGTTTTTAAATAATGTACTTTACTACCTGCCTTCCTCACCAGACTGTAGACTCTTCAACGGTATGGGCCATGGTCTTATTCATTTTTTTATCCACAGCCCCTGGTTATATAGTAGGTGTTCAGTAAAAATTTGCTTCTGAACTTCCTGCTCTTTCTTTCACTTCCTGCTCATCATTCTACTATATTCCCTCCCACTCTTCTCCTCTCCGGAGTGTAGCATATTAAGTTCAGAGTGTGGACTCTAGAGTAACACTGCCTGGATACAAATCCTGGCTCTGCTAGAAACTAGCTGTGTAACCTTAGAAAAATTATGTAGCTTTTCTGTGACTCAAACCCCTCATCTTTAAAATGGGCAAAAATAGCAGTGCTTGTTTCATAACGTTGTTGTGAGGACTAAATGAGTTAATATATATAAGGCACTTAGAACAGTGTCTTCCACCCAGTAAGGGCTATTATTAATATTTATTTTCATTATTTTTAGTTCTTTCTGCACGGCTCACCTCTCTGCTCCCAGCTTTGCAGTCTTCTGCTCTCTATTCCTTATATAGGTTGAGATTTCTTATTCTCTTATGTTCTTACCTATCGGCCTACATGATGGTGGCATGATGATGGTATTGATAATGATTTAAAACCATTGTTTATTGCTTGATAGCAAAGAATACTTTTTAAAGAGTTATTGGTATTCATTATCTTCATTGAGAAATGTAGAAACCATGGAAAAGGAATGTGCTTGGCTCCATTCATGAGGCTAACAGATCTAAGACTAGAACTCAATCCTCTGATAACCTATAAAGTACTCTTCCCACATTTATGGTACTACTTATGGAAGGAGAAGGACTGAAGTACTAGATCTACACATATATAAAAATGCCACAATGATTCCCAAATGAATCAACACTGAATATTACTAACATATAATATACTTATATTTGTATATATTATGTGCGTGTGTATATATATACATATAAATACATATATATAATATTAGATAACTAACAGTGTCCAAAGGTAAAATGACATTTGATCTTGAGGCAGCTAAAAATATTTTCATTTTACAAATAATAATGAAACAACAATGCAAATTTTTGAATGAAAGAAAAATTACCCAGAATCCATCCCATGTTCACTGTCTCTGTGCATAAACATAATTTTATGACTTTTACTATCATAGCTTAGATAAAATTTTGTATTCTCTTTCTTTTAATATCTTGACATAAGCATTGTGCTTTCTTGCTACAATCTTTGAATTTGTCTACTTTTGTAAAAAAAAAAATTTTTTTTTATATTATTTTCCTAAGGCTGATGTAACAAATTACCATAAACTGGGTAGCCTAAAAGAACAGCTATTTATTGTCTCTCTATTCTGGAGGCTAGAAGTCTGACATCAAGGCATTGGCAGGGCCATACTTGCTCTGGAACCTATAGAGGAGTAGCCTTCCTTGCCTCTTTTAGTTTCTGGTGTTTGTTGACAATCCTTGGCTTTTAAATGCATGACTCCAATCTCTGCCTCCATCTTCATATGGCAGCCTTCCTTCTGTCTGTGTCTCTTATAAGGACACCAGTCATATTAGGTTAAGGGCCTACCCTATTCCAATATGACCTCATCTTAACTAAACTAATTACATCTGCAATGACCCTATTTCCAAATAAAGTCATATTCTGAGGTTTTGGAGGTTACAACTTCAAAATATCTTTTGGGGGACACAATTGAACCCATAATATTTCATAAACTTGATATGCCCTTGTATTAATAATGACATTTAAACAGGTTTCAATTGTTAAAGAAGACTAACAGAACCCAAAATGGCAATGCTTACAAATCTATAGTTTATTACAGGAAAAGGACACAATATACCAACAGCATTAAAGTAAGGATATGCATCACAGCTAACGTTGTCTTCCAGCAAGGGGTCAAAATAGGTCAAGCAAGAGTTCAAACCATCCTCTCTTTGTAAAGGGTATGACTGGATATGCTTTTGCTCTCAGACCAGGAAGCCCAATGTGTGTAGAGAATACCTTAAAACCAAGGAGCCCAAAATAGTCTAAGTGTGGCGTTGTTGATTTCTTTGGTTTGGTTTTGGTTTGACTTTCGAATTCTAACAGTCATATAAGCATATTCCTGCTATGTAACCAGCCTCAACAGCAGTTTTCTGGGGGGTCTCAAGGAGATCAGGTACAAATCATCAATCTCATTATTATCAATAAATAATGCTGACAAGCTGGTACAGACTGCTCTGAAAGTCCTCGGACCTGTGGTTACAAAACAACACTATTTTATTCAGTATATTTCATGCCTTGACCAGGAATCAGTGCCAAGCAGGAACTTTACCAAAACAAAAAATCTTGGGGTACAGGAATTAACCTTGAAACACAGCAGTGATTTAGCTAAGAACTATTTATTGGTCCTCAAATTGAATGTTTTTCTATTTAACATAACTTCAAAAAAAACAGTTATATACATTTCTCAAATTGAAAATTATTTTTATAGGATAAATTCCTATGAACAGAATTGCTAGTATTAATCAAAAGACAAGAACTATGGCTCTTAAAATGTATTGACAACCATTGAAAAGCATCCTACCAAATTTTCATCAGCCTTACATAAGCATAGCAATAAACCACATCCTCATTATTATTAGGTGCTATGAAAACTAGATAATAATGTGGGAAAATTCTTATGATATAATAAATGAAAAATCAGAAGATAAAAATTTAATATAGACAACGTTTAAACAAAAGATGCTTATAAAAAGATTAGAAGTAAATACATCAGTATCAGAGTACTGAGCATATTAGGGTTTGGGATTTTCCCCAAATTTTCTTTAGTTTATCATCTTACTTTATTTCTTTTTTTAAGATTTATTTTTTATTTATTTTCCTCCTCTTCCAAATCCCCCCTCCCCCCCCCCCATTGTCTGCTCTGTGTCCATTCCCTGTGTGTTCTTCTGTGTCCACTTGCATTCTTGTCAGTGGCACCAGGAATCTGTGTCTCTTTTTGTTGCATCATCTTGCTGCATCAGCTCTCTGTGTGTGCAGGCCACTCCTGGGCAGGCTGCACCTTTTTTGCGTGGAGCGGTTCTCCTTGCAGGGTGCACTTCTTATGCGTGGGGCTCTCCTACATGGGGAACACCCCCGCACGGCACAGCACTCCTTGTGTGCATCAGCACTGTGCATGGGCCAGCTCACCACACAGGTCAGGAAGCCCTGGGTTTGAACACTGGACCTCCCATATGGTAGGTGGACACTCTATCAGTTGAGCCAAATCTGCTTCCCCATCTTACTGTCTCTGAGACTATTTTCTGTTTGTGGCTTTTTAGTCCTTCATTTATAAAGTACTCCAGTAAAAGAACTAAGATGCCCCCCTGAATGAGGTGGGTCACGTCTTAAGATCCTACATATCAAAAGAGCTTACATACAATGGATGCACACACACAGGAATAGAATAACTTTAATAACATACTTATCAGGGTCCATTCAACTTCAAACCATCACAGTTAGCTCCTTATATTCAAGGAAATCTCTATCATAACACTAACTGGATACAAGCTTAAGCAACAGATACTTCAGTGACAAAATTCCAGAGTTAACACATTAAATATATTCAAGTGTCCCACTTTGCAGAAAAAAAAACACATGCCTTACAGAGAAATAGGGATGACAGCCCACTCAAAGGAACAAAATAAAGCAACAGAAACCATCAATGAGGAAGGCAAATTTTAACATACCAGATACATTTTGAAAACTGTATTAAATATGCACAAAGAGCTAAAGGAAAACACATAAAAATAACTAAAGGAAATGAGGAAAATAATATATAAGGAAATGAGAACTTCATTAAAAAGATACAAACCATTAAAAGGAAAGAAAAAAATTACTGGAGCTGAAAATCGCAATAACTAAAATGTTAAGTCCTTTGTGAAAAAAAAAGAGACAAGATGGTGGCAGAGTAAGAAGCTCCAAGAATCAACTCTTCTTACAGTGCAGTTAGTAATCACCCAGAGCTATCTAAATCAACTGTTTAAAAGGCTCAGGAGACTAGCAGCACATCATGCAACATCCTTGGAAGAACCATCTGCAATGAAGATTGGTAAGTAGAGCACTCCATACCATGGAGGCCAGTGCCCATCCCCATTGGTGGCACAAGCCACCTCAAGAGCTATTCCCCAGCTGGAGTTGGATGCTACATTTTCCAAAAATGGTGGAGAAAGAGATGGTCAGGCACTGACTTCAGCTACTGATTAGTATATTCAGCTAGCTAAAATCTAATCCTAATAACAGCTAATACTTGAACCTGTCCAAGTCAGAAAGAGACTGGTAGCCTCCATTTTAACTCCATTCCCAGCATGAGGGGAAGTGGGGCTGGTTGAAAATCACAGTGACAGTAGGGACTGGCTTCTTTCCACACAGATGGGATTGCAGCCATAGCTTCTACTCCAGCCCTCTTCTGGCAGGGAGGAAGCTGGGGGGACATGCACCGGCCTCTCCAGTCAACTATAGCTTTTGGCCCACACAACTGGATTATTGAACTCCTGTGGCTCCCCTGCCCAATCCTGCAGCTCTATTCCTGCTCTTGGCAGGGGAGGAAAGGGTATGGAGCTTCTTCAGTCTCTCCAGGCAACTACAGATACCTTGGCCTGCATGGCTTGTATTACTGCACACAGCTGCAGCTCTGTCCCTACACCTGGCAGGGGAGAAAGGTGGGAGAAGCATCATCAATTTCTGGGGCAATGTGGGCAGCCTCTGCCTCCACAGCTTACAGTATCAACTCTAACCTTAGCTCCTACTCAGGAACTAGCAAGGAAGAAAGGGCAAAAAAACAGATGAAAAAGGGCTGAAAATTTTTCAGATTGGCTATACATGAGCCACTATAAAGTTGCAAATTAAGTTGAACCATAAATCAAAGAGGGTCTGTAGCACAAAGCCAATCAATTAGAAAGCTCTAGACTAAAGAGAAAATCTGGGCCCAGAATAAATACATATAATAAATCAGATGCCAAGACACCAACAAAAAATTACAATCCATACCAAGAAACAGGAAGATATAGCCCAGTCAAAGGAACAAGCTAAGGCTCTGGATGACATAAAGGAGTTGAGATAACTAATCATAGATGTTCAAACAAATCTCTTTAAAAAATTCACTGAGATGGCTAAAGAGATTAAGAATATTAAGAAGACATTGGATGAGCACAAAGAAGAATTTGAAAGTATACATAGGAAAATAGCATGTCTTATGGGAAAGAAAGTCAAAATGCAATTTAAAAAACACTGAAGGAAGCAGATGTGGTGCAAGCAGTTGAGTGCCTACTTCCCACATGGGAGGTCCTGGGTTCTGTTCCCAGTACCTCCTAAACAGCAAAAAGATGAAGGAAAAAAAAACCTCAGGAAAGGTGATATAGCTCAGTAATTGAGCACTAGCTTCCTACGTATGAGGTCCTGGGTTGAATCCCCAGTCCAAGTACTAAAAACAAAAACACTGAAGGCATTTAACAGCAGATTTGAGGAGACAGAAAAAAGGATTAGTGAGTTTGAAGACATGACCTCTGAAAGTGAATATACAAAAGAATGGATTAAAAAAAGAATGGAAAAAATTGAACAGGGTCTCAAGGAACTAAATGATGGCAAGAGATGTGCAAGCATTATGTGTCATAGATGTTCCAGAGGGGGAAGAGAAGGGACTATTTGATGAAACAATGATAAACAATTTCCCAACCCTATTGAAGGACATAGATATACATATCCAAGAAGCACAACATACCCCCACCTGAATAAATCTGAATAGACCTATTCCAAGACACATATTAACCAGAATGTCAAATGCCAAAGATTAAGAGAATCCTGAGAGCAGCAAGAGAAAAGTGATGCATCACATACAAGGGATGCCCAAAAAGATGAGATGCTGATTTCTCATCGGAAACCATGGAGGTAAGAAGGCAGTGGAATGATTTATTTAAGATACTGCAAGAGAATAACTGCCAGCCAAGAATTTCATATCTTACAAGACTGACTTTAAAAAACGAGGGTGAGTTTAGAATATTCACAGATAAACAGTAGCCAAGAGACTGGCTTTGCAGGAAATACTAAAGGGAGTGCTAGAGCTTGAAAAGAAAAGACAGGAAAGAGAGGCTTGGAAGAGTATCTAGAAATGAAGGGCATATCAGTAAAAGTAACTCAAAGTATAAAAAAAGTGGTGAAAATAATATATGACAGATAAAGCCCAAAGATAAAAATGAGTGAAGTACAAACTGCCTTTACAGTAATAACATAGAATGTTAATGGATTAAACTTCCCAATCATGAGACACAGACTGGTGGAATGGATAAGAAAATATGAACCATCTATATACTGTCTACAAGAGACTCACCTCAGACCCAAGGATACAAACATATTGAAAGTGGAAGACTAGAAAAATATATTCCACGCATGCAGTAACAAAAACAACAAAATTGGATGAAATATAATTTAAAAGCAAAGCTGTTATTAGACACAAGGAAGAACATTATACGTTAAAAGGGGCAATTCCTGAGGAAGAAATAACAATCATAAATGTGCCTAACCAGGAAGCCCCAAATTACATGAGGCAAACACTGGGAAAACTGAAGGGAGAAATAGATGTCTCTAAATAATAGTTGGGAGACTTCAATACACCACTCTCATCATTGGATAGAAACTCTGGGTAGAGGAACAATAAGAAACAGCTTAAATAATAAGATAAATGAACTAAACCTAACAGACATATACAGAACATAAGATAAATGAACTGAATCTAATAGATATATATAGAACATTGCCCCCCAAAACAGCAGGATATATATTCTTTTCAAATGCTCATGGATCTTTCTCCAGGACAGACCATATGTTGGGTAACAAAACAGATCTCAATAAATTTAACAAGATGGAAATTATACAAAATGCTTTCTCTGATCATAATGAAGTAAAACTGGAAATCAACAGGCAGAAAACATGAAAAATCACTAATATATGGAGATTAAACAACACACTCTTGAATAACCAGTGGGTCAAAGAAGAAAAACTGAGAGAAACCAATAAATATCTTGAGATGAATGAAAAAGAGAACACAACATACCAGAATCTATGAGTAGCAAGAAAAAACAGTGCTGAGAGGGAAATTTAAAGCCCTCAGTGCTTACATTAAAAAAAGAAGAAGAAAGATAAAACCAATTACTTAAATACACAGCTGGAGAAAAAGAAAAACAAACATTCCAAAGCAAGTAGAAAGAATGAAATAACAAAGATCAGAGCAAAAATAAGTGAAATTGAGAACAACAACTACAAAAAAAAAAAAAATAGAATTAACAAAACTAAAGGTTGGTTCTTTGAGAAGATCAATAAAATCAACAAACCCTTAGCTGAACTGACCAAGAAAAAAAGAAAGAAGATGTGAATAAATAAAATCACAAATGCAAGGAGGGACATTACCACTGACACAATAGAAATAGATCATAAGAGGATACTATGAACAACAGTACACTAACAAACTAGACAATGTAGATGAAGTGGAAAAACTCCTAGGAATGTACAAACAACCTACTCAAACTCTTCCAAAAAAATTAAGCAAGCAGAAACTCTACCATATTCATTCTATGAAGCCAATTTTCACCCTAATACCAAAGCCAGGTAAAGATATTATGAAAAAAGAAAATTACAGACTCATTTCCCTAATAAATATGGATGCAAAAATCCTCAAGAAAATACTCAATAACGGATTTCAACAACACAGTAAAAGAATTACTCATCATGATCAAGTGGATTTTATCCCAGGCATGTAAGGGTGGTTCAACACAAGAAAATCATGTAATACCATTAATAAAGAAGAAAAATCACATGATCATTTCAATTGATGCAGAAAAGGCATTTAACAAAATGCAGCATCCTTTCTTGATAAAAATACTCCAAAAAATAGGAATTGAATAGGAAAACTTTCTCAAAATGATAAGGGCCATATATGAACAACCTATAGTGAACATTTTTAACTAAATAGTGAAAGACTGAAAGCTTTCCTATTGAGACTGGGAACAAGAAAATGTTTCCCACTTTCACCACCCTTGTTCAATATAGTGCTAGAGGTTCTAGAGAGAAATCAAGCAAGAAAAAGAAATAAAAGGCATCCAAATTGGAAAGGAAGAAGTAAAACTTTCACTTTTCACAGATGGTATGATACTATACCTAGAAAGTCTCAAAAAAAAAAAACTACAACAAAGCTAATAGAGCTAATAAATGAGTTCAGCAGAGTGGCAGGATACAAGATTAATATGCAAAAATCAGTAGTGTTCCATGCATTAGCAATGAAAATCTGAGGAGAAAGTCAGAAAAACATCCATTTACAATAGTGATTAAAAGAATCAAATATTTAGGAATAAACTTAACCAAGGATGTAAAGTGCTTGTATTCTGAAAACTACAATGCATTGCTAAAAGAAATCAAATAAGACCAAATAATGGAAGAACATTCTGTGTTCATGGATTGGAAGACCAAATATTGTTAAGATGTCAATTCTACAGATTGAATGCAATTCCAATAAAAATTCCACTGGCATTTTTTAAAGTAATGGAAAACACAATTATCAATTTTTTTTGGAAGGGTAAGATGCCCCAAATAGCCAGAAACATCTTTAAAAGGAAGAATGAAGTTGGAAGACTCTCACTTCTGGACTTTACATTGTATTATTTAGCTATAGTGTTAAAAAAAAAAAAAAAGAAGGCATGATACTGGCATAAAGATAAACATATAGACCAATGGAATCAAATTGATGGTTGAGAAACAGACTCTCACATGTATGGTCAAGGGATTTTTGACAAGGCCATCAAGCCAACCCAGCTGGGGAAGAACAACAAATGGTACTGGGAGAACTGGATATCCATACCCAAAAGAAAGAAAAAGGATCCCTAACTCACACCTTATACAAAAAATAATTCAAAATGGATCAAAGACCTAAATATAAAGGTAGAGCCATAAAGCTCCTAGAAGAAAATGTAGGGAAACATCTTCAAGACCTGCCAGTAAGTGGTGGATTCTTAAACACTGAAAGCACAAAAAAATGAAAGAAAAAATGGATAAATGGGACCTCCTCAAACTTAAACACTTTTGTGATTCAAAGGACTTCATCAAGAAGGTGAAAAGGCAATCCCTCTACTAGGAATATATCCAGAAGAACCGAAAGCAGTAACACGTACAGACATTTGCACCCCGATATACATAGCAAAATTATTCACATTTCCCAAAAGATGGAAACAACCCAAGTGCCCATCAACTGATGAATGGATAAAGAAAATTTGGTATATACATACAATGGAGTATTATGCAACTGTAAGAAGAAATGAAATTTGGATACATATGATAACATGGATTAACCGTGAAGATATTATTCTGAGTGAAATAAGCCAGACACCAGACAAATATTGTATGGTCTCACTAATTTCAACTAAATAAGAAGGATAAACACATGGAGTTAAAACCTAGAATACAAGTTACCAGGAGATAGGATGAGGGCTGAGAAGTGGTACTGATGCTTAATGTATGTAGAATTTTTTATTAGCTTGACTATAAAAGTGTGGAAATGGATAGAGTTGATGGTAACACATTATAGTGAGTAAAACGAACACAAATGGTATATAAATGGGATTGTGGCAGAAGGGGTAGTCAAGGGATATAGATGCCAATTGAAAGAAAGCTAGAGAATAATATAGGGACTTAATAACATAGTAAATCCAGAACCGGATAAGGATTGTGGTTAATAGTACAAATACAGAAATGTTCTTCTATGAACTGGAACAAATGTTCATCACTATTATAAGGTGGTAGAATATGGTGATGCTTGGAAAAAATATAATTAATGTAACTTATGGTCTATAGTTAACAGCAATATTGTAATATTCTTCTGTCAATGTCAAAGAAAGTACTGTATTAATAATAGGGGGTATACCCAGGGCCTCCTTGACCCATGTGGAGCTGGCCCATGCACAGTGCTGATGCGTGCAAGGAGTGCCCTGCCACGCAAGGGTGTCCCCCACGTAGGGGAGCCCCACGCACAAAGAGTGCGCCCCGTAAGGAGAGCCACCCAGCATGAAAGAAAGTGCAGCCTGCCCAAGAATGGCGCCGCACACACGGAGAGATGACACAACAAGACGACGCAACCAAAAGAAATACAGATTCCTGTGCTACTGACAACAACAGAAGCAGACAAAGAAGAAGATGCAGCAAATAGACACAGAGAACAGAAAACTGGGGGGGGAGGGGGAAGGGGAGAGAAATAAATAAATAAATACATCTTAAAAAAAATAATAGTGGGTATAATCACCTCTACCAGAGATCATTACATGGGTAAATATAAATGCCAGTACCATTGTATTTTCGGTTGTTAAAAATATATATGGGGAAGCGGACTAGGCCCAGTGGATAGGGCATCTGTCTACCACTTGGGAGGTCCATGGTTCAAACCGTGGGCCCCCTTGACCTGTGTGGAGCTGGCCCATGCAGAGTGCTGATGCACGCAAGGAGTGCCGTGCCACGCCAGGGTGTCCCCCACATAGGGGAGCCCCATGCGCACAGAATGCACCCCCTAAGGAGAGCTACCCAGCATGAAAGTGCAGCCTGCCCAGGAATGGCGCTGCACATACAGAGAGCTGATGCAGCAAGATGATGCAACAATAAAGAGACACTGATTCCCGTGCCGCTGACAACAACAGAAGTGGACAAAACACGCAGCAAATGGACATAGAGAGTAGACAACTGGGGCGGGGGGGGAGAGAAATAAATAAATCTTTAAAAATATATATATATATATATGTATTTGCATTTTACTTCTAAAATGCAAATACATAAAATGTAATGTTAAACCTGTGGTTTGGGAACTCAATGTATAAAGATGTGTTGTCATTGTGAAAAGAACAACATAAGGGGGTGCACAGGGATATAGGAACATAGTATGTGTGTGCTATTGAAATTATTGATATCAAATCAAACAAGAATGTCATAAATTTATCATGTAAAAAGTAAGCCTTTTCCACGCTGGGGGAAAGGCATTGCATTTACATGCTGAGTTTGGCTTCGAGACTGGCCACATTTGAGTAACATGAAGGCTGTCAGGAGGAAATTCCCAGGCACAGTGCTGCTCTAGGCCTTGTTCTTATTTCAGGCATATAGGCTCACAAGCATAGTCATTAGTATCAGGGGCTCACTGTTGGACCCTCATTCCTTCCGGGTCCTTGCCGCTGCACCTGGGGGACTGCCGCTGCTCCCCTAGGGACCATGACAGAGCACCCCCAGCCAGTAACCCAGTACCCCCCCAGCTGTTGTTTTTAACTGTTGCCATTATGAGTATATCCAAACATTACCATGCACCCTGGACATATGCCCTGTATAGCTCCCTGTCAGCCATATATCACCTGTCAATTTTTTTGATAACCACAAAGAAAATATCTAAAAAAAATATACAGAAAGAAATGAGAAGGAATTCTAAATGACTCACTCTATATGATCAACTAAATATAAAACTAGGCAGTAATTGATGAATTGGGAACAAAGAGGTATATTATTTACATAAACCACATAGCAACAGGGCAAAAGAGAGTCCTGCATTATCAGTAGTTACTTTAAGTGTAAAAGGATTAAACTCTCCAGTCAAAGGCAAAGACTGGCAAAATGTATTAAAAAAAAAAAAAAAAAAAAAGCATGACCCAACTATATGCTGTTTATAAGAGACTCACCTTAAATTTAAAGTCACAAGTAGACTGAAAGCGAAAGGATGGAAAAACTATAGCATGCAATTAGTCACCAAAAGAGATCTTGAGTAGCTATACTAATATCAGATAAAATAGGTTTTAAGTCAAAACAAGAGATGGCATATGGGAATGCTGTACTTTATTCATGATTGCTCTGTAAATCCACAACTTCTCTAATAAGGAAAAAATCTATACTGTAAATATTATATTCCATCCATATCAGGAATAATATATGGGTGCCTTCTATCAGCATTATTATCCTTCTTCTTTGAAGGATCTAATTAATATCAGAAAAGAAAATTAAATCATTGGAATAAATTCTGGAAAAGTGAAAACATTAAATCTATCTGAAAATTATGTGATTCTTTATCTTTTTAACCCAAGAGGCTCTTATAAATAACTTCTAGATTTTGTAAAATTTGGTAAAGTGACTCGATAGATGATAAATTTATGAAATCAATATATATTCTCTCTGCTACTAATAATCAGAAATAAAATTCTAGATGGGGAGTGGATGTAGCTGAAGTGATTAAGTGCCTGCTTCCCATCTACAAGGTCCTCAGTTCAATCCCTGGTACCACCTAAAAAAAAAAAATTCTGGGAAACATTCAATTCATAGTAACAACAATTATAAATGTAAAATATTTTATAACAACAGTATGAGAGCTGTATGATAAAAACCATAGGATCCTATAGAAGAACACATCGCAAGAACTAAGCACATAAAATTATACAATATTCATGGATGGAAAGACTTAGGGTCATAAAATGTAATTGTTCCCTAAATGAATATATCAATTTAATGTCACCCTCATTTTATAATTGGATAAAAACTCTTAAAATTTATAGAGAAAATCAAATGTAAGATACAAACAAAAGAAAAAAAACAATGAGAAAAAATGAGCAATGAAATTTGTGAGAGGTGACATGACTTATCCAATAGACTGATAAGTGGAACAGAATATCGGAGTCCAGATAAAAGCATCTATGAAAAGTTGGTAGACAATTAAGGTGATATTAGAAAAAAAAAAAAAAAACCTGTTACAAAAGACAAGAAAAGAAGGACCCTTCCTCATACCATATGCAAAAAATCAACTCAAAATGGACCAAAGACCTTACTATAAGTGCTAGAACTATCAAATGCCTAGAAGAAAACATAGGGAAGCATCTTCAGGACGTTGTGTAGGCAATGGTTTCTATGGTTTGGGTGGAAACTGAAAGCAAAAGAAACAAAAGAAAAAAGATAAATGGGACCTCATCAAAATTTTAAACTTTTGCACCTCAAAGGACTCTGTCATTAAAGTAAAATGACAGCCTACAAAATGGGAGAAAATATTTATTTGTAAACCACATATGTGATAAAGTTTTATTATCCAGATATGTAAAAAATCTTCCAACTTAACAAAAAAGAAAAACCCAATTTAAAAATGGGCAAATGGCCAGAAAGCACATGAAATGCTCAACATCATTAGCTATCAGGGAAATACAATTCAAAGCCAAAATGAGATATCATTTCACACCTATTAGAATGGCTGCTACTTAAAAAAACAATGAGAACAGAAAATAACAAGTATTGGAGAGGATGTAGAGAAACAGGAAAACTCATTCATTGCTGGTGGTAATGTAAAATGGGGCAGCTGCTGTGGAAGACAGTTTGGTTGTTCTTCAGAAAGTTAGTATAGAACTGCCATAACCTGAGAATCCCACTAATAGGTATATACCCAAAAGTATTGAAATCAGGGACTCAAACAGATATTTACACATTGATGTTCATAGCAGCATTATTCACAATTGCCAAAATCTGGAAGCAACCCAAGAGTCATCAACCAATGACTTGATAAATAAAATGTAGTATACATACATTGGAATATTATTCAGCATTAAAAAGGAATGAAATCTTGATAACAACATGGATGACCTTTGAAGACATCATACCATGCTGAGTGAAATAAGCCAGACATGAAAGCATAAATATTGTCTTATCTCACTGATTTGAAACAATTAGATTAAGTATAGAATCAGAATTTAGAACATAGGTTACCAGGGGATAAGGTTGGGATAGGGACTAGAAGTTCAGGTTTAAAATGTACGTGGTTCCTTTGATGGTTAGGCTAATGTGTCAACTCGGTCAGGTAATTGTGCACAGTTATTTGGTCAAGCAAGCATTGTGCTAACTGTAATACAAGGACATTTATGGACATTAGTCACCATTGACTTTACTGCAGTGGTAAATCACAGATAGCTGATTACAATTACATCAGTCAGTCAGACTGCCATCAGCAATGAGTGATGCTTTATTCAATCAGTTGAATGCCTTAAAAAGGGAAGTGATTCCAGCATTGAGTGAGAATTTCCCAGCTAGTCTTTGAACAGCCAACATCTCCCAGAACTCATCAAGGACCTTCAATGGACTTTCTTTGAGGCCACTGGTTGCAGCCTGCCTGCAGAACCTGGCCTTGTGCATCTCCACAGTCACATGAGAGACTTTGATAAAATTTCTTACTATTGACAGATATCTTTTGTTGATTCTGTTTCCCTAGAGAACCCTGACTAATAGAGCTTGGTACTGGGAGTGGTTCTTGAGGAACAAAGTCTTAAACATGGGTGTCTGAGGTGGCTCTGAGAGTTTTACAATTAGCTCTCTACTCTACTTGAACTCAAAGGTACTAATGACTCCCTTTCCAATAATGAAGAGGCTGCTAACAGTCCATGGCATGAGTTGGCAATAGAGATAGGCAAAGTATCTTCACTGGATTCCCCTACTTCCATGCTTATAAGAAGCAAGGATCTGGGTGAGAGTGTTTTTAACACCTTAACTGAGTTTTGTGGAGTCAAAACAGTATATTGATGTAGGCTGGCTCCTCCTAGATACTCTGGCTACTGTTACAAAAGAAAGAGATGAGTTAAAGTCTTCAAATTTGAAACATAAATGTCACAGGAGTGATGCAACAGTTTCTATGTGTGCTGTGAAAGAAAATCTTGTCTCCCATAGCCACAGGCTTGAAATATCTGAGAACCAAACTCAGACTCCCATTGTATGAGTAGCAGAGTTACAAAGAAAACTAAAATCTCAACCCTACAGGATTTCTGCAGTTAAAGTGAAGGCATTGATTGGAAAAGAGTGGAATCCAGAGAATTGGGATGGAGACATTTGGGATGATGATAATATTGGTGGGGACGCTGGAACCCTAAATTCTGCTGAGACTTTACCAAATAAGCCTGTGATGGCCTTCCCTGTCCGGACCACCTTGTCAACCTTGTATCATCCAGTCTCCAGCCTGCCCCAGGGAGTCCCGACCTCCTCCCAGACCTGAGACACTTGCCAGCCAAACCCCAGCATGCAATGCTGAACCTCCAGTCTGCCCTGAGGAAACTGCCTTCCAAACCCTGCCTGGAGAGGTTAATCCTGTCTCACCAGAAGAAAATGCAAGGGAATGCCCTGAGGTCGGTAGCTGGCAAGGCATTTCTAATCCTTCTCCTTACCCACCCCCACCACTTTGAGACCTATTACTAGACTAAAATCACAACAAGCCCCCAAAGGTGAAATACAAAGTGTGACCCATGAGGAAGAAAGGTACACTCAGAAAAAACTGCATGAGTTTCCAACTCATTTAGACAGAAATCAGGGGAATATATGTGGGAATGGATACTAAGGGTATGGGATAATGGTTGAAGGAATATAAAGTTGGATCAGGCTGAATTTATTGATATGGGCCCACTAAGCAGAAATTCTGGATTCAATACTGCAGCTGGAGGGATTAAAAGGGCTCTAACACTTTGTTTGGGTGGCTGACTGAAACATGGACCAAAAGATGGCCTAGCATGTCTGAGGTTGAGATCCCCAATTTGCCCTGGTATACAGTAGAAGAGGGAATTCAGAGGCTTAGGGAGATTAAAATGCTAGAATGGATTTACCATTTGAGAGCTGACCACCCACCCCAGGAATGTCCAGAGGACACACCTTTAACCAGGATGCTGAGGAATAAATTTGTAAGACTAACTCCATCTTCCCTGAAGAGCTCTGTGGTTGTTCTTCTCTGTAGTCCAGATATTACTGTGGGGAGGGCTGTGATAGAATTAGAATCCTTAAACATTATGGGGATGATCAGATGTTGGTCTGGTAAATGTCAAGTATGGGCAGTTAATTGCCAAAGTCAAGGTAGGCATAGCTGCTGCACGAAAGGCAGATTCAAAAAAGCACTCAAAATAGTCTGAGTTGCATAGAGTTATGGCATTGGCTAATACATCATGGGGTACCTAGAAGTGAAATAGATGGGCAGTCTACTAAATTTCTTCTGGATCTGTATAAGTTCTAGGTCAAGTGAACAAAATCCTAACTCAAATTATAGACACAGATAATCACAGCCCCTTAATCAATTCCCAGACTTGAGACAGTTTACAGACTCAGAGCCCTTTGAATGAGGCCAGGTCTCCTTGAGGAAGGATCCTGTTAAACTGTCCAAAATTTATACTATTAATCTTCCTCCCACCTTTCCCCAGGGAAATCTACAGCCTTTACCAGAGTAACTATGCACTGGGGGAAAGGAAATGATCAGACATTTTGGGAATTATTAGACATGGCTCAGAAGTGACATTAATTCCAGGAGACCCAAAACATCACTGTGATCCACCAGTGAGAGTAGGGGCCTATAGAGGTCAGGTGATTAATGGAGTTTTAGCTCAGGTCCATCTCACAGTTGGTCCAGTGGGTCCCTGGACCTATTCTGTGGTTATTTCCACAGTTTCAGAATGCATAATTGGAATAGGCATACTCAGTAACTGGCCGAATCCCCACATTGGATCCCTGACTTGTGGAGTGAGGGCTATTATGGTTGGAAAGGCCAAGTGGAAGCCACTAGAATTGCCCCTACCTAGCAAAATAGTAAACCAAAAGCAATACCAGATTCCTGGAGGGATTGCAGAGATTAGTGCCACCAACAAGGATTTGAAGGATGCAGGGGTGGTGATTCCCACCACATCCCCATTCAACTCTCCTATTTGGCCTGTACGAAAAATAGATGGATCTTGGAGGATGACAGTAGATTATTGTAAACTTAACCAGGTGGTGACGACTCCAGTTGTAGCTGCTGTCCCACATGCGTTATCATTGCTTGAACAAATCAACACATCCTCTGGTGCCTGGTATGCAGCTGCTGATTTGGTGAAGGCTGTTTTCTCAATTGCTATTAGTAAGGACCACCAGAAACAGTTTGCTTTTAGCTGGCAAGGCCAGCAGTATACCTTCACAGTCCTGCCTCAAGGGTATGTCAACTCTTCAGCCCTATGTCATTGTCTGCTGGGATCTTGATCATCTCTCCCTTCCACAAGACATCACACTGGTCTATTTTATTGATGATATCATGTTGATAGGACCTAGTGATCAAGAAGTAGCAAAGACTCTAGACTTATTAGTAAGGCATTTGTGTGATAGAGGATGGGAGATAAATCCAACTAAAATACAGGATTGTTCCACCTCAGTGAAATTTCTAAGTGTCCAGTGGTGTGGGACATGTCGAGATATCCCTTCTAAAGTGAGGGATAAGCTGTTGCGTCTGGCCCCTCCTATGACCAAAAAAGGCACGATGCTTAGTTGGTCTCTTCAGATTTTGGAGAAAACACATTCCTCATTTGGGTGTGCTACTCCAACCCATTTACCAGGTGAGTAGAAAAGCTGCTAGTTTTGATTGGGGACCAGAACAAGAAGAGGCTCTGTGACAGATCCAGGCTGCTGTGTAAGCTGCATTACCACTTGGGTCATATGATCCAGCAGATCCAATGGTGCTGGAAGTTTCAGTGGCAAATAGAGATGCTGTCTGGAGCCTTTGGCAGGCCCCTATAGGAGAATCACAATGCAGACCCTTAGGATTTTGGAGCAAAACCCTACCATCCTCTGCAGATAACTACTCCCCTTTTGATAAACAGCTTTTGGCCTACTACTGAGCCTTAGTAGAGACTGAATGTGTAACAATGTCCGGTGATTGCCCCTGAAGCACCATCCAGGGCAACTCCAAGTCCCAAAGGCGCCTCCACATCTCATCTCTTCCTGCCATTCCCCATATCCATCAGCCACCATGTCCACTTTTCCCATTCCAATGCCACCTTTTCTCTGTGGACCTTGGATTTGTTGTGTCCGTTGCACCTCTATGTCAGGAGGAGGCTCAGATTCCACATGGATACTGGATGCAATCCTCCTGCTTTCAGTTGTAGGCACTCTAGGCTCCATGGTGTGGTGGTTGTCCTTCTTCAACTCCATCTTAGCTGAGTGAGGTGAGTCCAATAAATCAGATTGTAGGAGCTGGAGTCTGTTGATGCTCAGGGCCTGGCTATCCTATTGTCAGTCCAGAGATTCAAATCCCCTAAATATATCTTAAACCCCAACACCAACTACAATTCCAGTAAAGTAGGATGAAAGTCTTATGAAAAGAGATCCCATCTGAGTCCAGTTCCATCACGCAGAAACACCAGCTCCAAAGAAGGGCCGTCTGACATGGCAGTGAACCCCGTCTGCCATGACCATAGAACCCATGGGTCTCTTTAGCCCTCAAAGGAACCAACACCTGGGGATTGCATCCACTCCATCTGTCTCCCAGACTCTGCTCAGCTGTGCACAGGGGCAATCCTTCTGACAGCCTCCAGACTCTTTTTTAGAGACTCGTAGCCATATAAACTCATTTCTGCTTTCCATTTCCCCCTTACATTAGGTCAAACAGCATTTTAAAGTCATGTTATTATATGTAGACAGGGATATTCTGCTGATCCGCATTGAACCTTTAATTCCAGGTCATTTTCTAGTTGCATCTTCAGCTGGTATTTGGTAGTGATCCCTCGGTGCCAGGGAGGCTCATCCCCGGGAATCATGTCCCACGCTGGGGGGAATGCACTGCATCTACATGCTGAGTTTGGCTTCGAGACTGGCCACATTTGAGTAACATGAAGGCTGTCAGGAGGAAATTCCCAGGCACAGTGCTGCTCTAGGCCTTGTTCTTATTTCAGGCACATAGGCTCACAAGCATAGTCATTAGTATCATGCTCTCCCTGTTGGACCCTCATTCCTTCCTGGTCCTTACCGTTGCACCTGGGGGATTGCCACTGTTTCCCTAGGGACCACGACAGAGCACCTCCGGCCAGGAACTCAGTACCCCCCCAGCTGTAGTTTTTAATTGTTGCCACTATGAGTATATCCAAACATTACCATGCACCCTGGACATATGCCCCGTACAGCTCCCTGTCAGCCATATATCACCTGTCGATAGTATCCTATACCAGTATTCCTCCGCTGCCTTTGTTGAACTACTCTGTGATCCAAAACTTCCTGAAAATTGAAGCCCAATATAATGTCAGGTTCCCTTACTAGTAAGATGGCATATAGCAATGGGTTTAAAGGTTAGATATTGAATACATGTTGACTTGGAAAAATTCTACATCCTATCTTTTTCTTTTTTTTTTTCCCCCCCTAATTATTTAACTTCTCTTCACAAGAGCCCTAGTCCACAGTAATTCATATATAAAATATACAGTACTCCCCCACATCTACCATTAAACCTTTTCCCTTCCACAGCGATATGCTTATAACTTATTCATATCATATTTACTTAAAGGATGTACAGACTCTGAGACAATAGCTTTCAAACAAGATGACATCCGTGCTTACATTGTGTTCCATACTTTTAGGATACACAGTTTTCTAAATTTTTAGTTATCTTATGTTTTACATTGTGGTTTACTTTATTAGTCTGTCGTCCCCTATATGTTTATGGTGTAATATTACATGTTTTATATCCATCCTTGTGTACTCTCCTGAAACTCCTCCCTTACCCCACATTTACTTCAGTTCCACACATTTAACATCCATTTTCCCATCCCCTTGGTGCCCACAGCGACAGCCAACCTCCATTTCCCGAGGAGCCCCATCCAGAGATACTTGCAACAGTGTTCAGGGCCTAACTTGCTCAACTACCCCAATGCCCTGGGAGCCACCCTTTCTCTCGAGAGATACAGTTCCCTCTATCTGATGGCATTAGTCCTCCCCAGGATGTGGGTCCACCCCCACTCTCATTACTTGGGTCTCTACCCAATGGTACCACCCACTCTGGCAAAATGAGCATTCAGACATTCCCCAGGAGCCCATCTCGCATCCGACCATCCCCTCCGAGCATCCTAAACAGGCAACCCTCTTAATTATATTTTGATACGATTTTCTCAGCATTTTACTCTCGACCAACACCTGACACTCTCCTATGTTCGTATGCTACCCCTTCCTCCCCCCACTTTTGGGCAATATTACCCATCCGCCCATCCCCAGCCCCCCTCAAACCCGCAAAGCCCCACCCAAAGGCAACCCCTTACCCCCATTTTATCTCTTCTTTGTGTTCATACTTACGGCCAGCTCATCATAAATTCCACCCCTGCAGATGTCGGCTCACATCCTTCCTCCACCCCCCGATTTCCTGTAAGCCTACCTTTCAGTCTCTAGCTCTCTGAGGCAGTTTTCTTATTTCATATCATTGAGTTCATGTAGTATTTGTCCTTCAATGCCTGGGTTGCTTCACTCAACATAAGGTTCTCAAGATTCATCCATGTTATCACGTGTGTTTGTAGTGTATTTGTTCTTACAGCCGAGTAGTATTCCATTGTGTGTATATACCACATTTTATTGATCCACTCATCTGTTGATGGGCATTTGGGTTGATTCCAACTTTTGGCGATAGTGAACAATGCTGCTATGAACATTGGTATGCATATATCGGTTTGTGTCCTTGTTTTCAGTTCTGCTGTGTATATACCCAGCAGTGGTATTGCTGGGTCATATGGCAAATCTGTGGTTAGTTTTTTGAGAAACCGCCAAACTGTCCTCCAGAATGGTTGGATCCTTCTGCATTCCCACCAGCAGTGGATGAGTGTTCCCCTTTCTTCACATCCTCTCCAGCATTTGTATTCTTCTGTTTTTTTCATAGCTGCCAATCTTATGGGAGTAAGATGTTATCTGATTGTAGTTTTGATTTGCATTTCCCTGATAGCTAGAGATTTGGAGCATTTTTTCATGTGCTTTTTAGCCATTTGTATTTCTTCTTTGGAGAAGTGTCTGTTTAAATCTTTTTCCCATTTTTTAAATGGGTTGTTTATCTTTTTATTTTCAAGATATAGGAGTTCTTTATATATGCAAGTTATAAGTTTCTTGTCAGATATATGGTTGCCAAATATTTTCTCCCATTGTGTTGGCTCCCTTTTTACTTTCTTGACAAACTCCTTTGAGGTGCAGAAGGATTTAATTTTGAGGAAGTCCCATTTATCTATTAGTTCTTTTGCTGCTCATGCTTTTGTGTGATATTCATGAAGCCATTTCCTATTACAAGATCCCGTAGATGTTTCCCTACACTGCTTTCCAAGGTTTTTATGGTCTTGGCTCTTATATTTAGGTCTTTGATCTATCTTGAGTTGATCTTTGTATAAGGTGTGAGATGGTAATCCTCTTTCATTCTTCTACTTATGGCTATCCAGTTCTCCAGGCACCATGTGTTGAATAGGCCAGTCTCTCCCAGTTGAGAGGGTTTGATGGCTTTATCGAATACTATATGGCTATATATGTGAGGTTCTATATCTGAGCTTTCAATTCGATTCCATTGGTCTGTGTGTCTCTCCTTATGCCAATACCATGCTGTTTTCACTACTGTAGCCTTGTAGTATGTTTTGAAGTCAGGTAGTGTGATTCCTCCAATTTTGTTTTTCTTTTTCAGTATGTTTTTGGCTATTTGGGGTCCCTTTCCTTTCCAAATAAATTTCATAGTTAGTTTTTCTAGTTCCTTAAAGAAGGCTGTGTTGATTTTTATTGGGATTGCATTGAATGTGTAGATCAGTTTCGGTAGGATAGACATCTTAATAATATTCAGTCTTCCTATCCATGAACAAGGAATATTCTTCCATTTATTTAGGTCTTCTTTGATTTCCTTGAACAGTCTTATATAGTTCTCGGTGTATTAGTTTTTTACCTCTTTAGTTAAATTTATTCCTAAGTATTTGATTTTTTTATTTACTATTGTGAATGGTATTTCTTTCTTGATTTCCTCCTGATCTTGCTCATTATTGGTGTACAGAAATGCTACCGATTTTTGCGCATTGATCTTATAACCTGCGACTTTACTAAACTCATTTATGAGTTCTAGAAGCTTTGTTATAGATCGCAGGGTTTTCTATGTATAGGATCATGTCATCTGCAAATAGTGAAATTTTGACTTCTTCCTTTCCGATTTGAATGCCTTTTATATCTGGTTCTTGCCTCAGTGCTCGAGCAAGTACTTCTAAGACAATGATAAATAGAAGGGGAGACAATGGGCATCCTTGTCTTGTTCCTGAGTTTAGAGGGAAGGATTTTAGGATTTCTCCATTGTAAACAATGTTGGCTTTAGGTTTTTCGTATATACTCTTTATCATGTTCAAAAAATTTCCTTGTATTCCAATCTTTTGGAGTGCTTTTATCAAGAAGGGGTGCTGTATTTTGTCAAATGCTTTTTCTGCATCTATAGATATAATCATGTGATTTTTTTCCTTCAGTCTGTTTATATGGTGTATTACGTTGATTGATTTTCTTATGTTGAACCATCCTTGCATACCTGGAATAAATCCCACTTGGTCGTGGTGTATAATTCATTTAATGTGCTGTTGGATATGATTAGCAAGTATTTTGTTAAGTATTTTTGCATCTAGGTTCATTAGAGAAATTGGTCTGTAATTTTCCTTTCTTGTGGTATCTTTGTTTGGCTTTGTTACTAGGGTAATGTCGGCATCATAAAAGCAGTTTGGCAATGTTCCTTCTGTTTCGATTTTTTGGAATAGTTTCAGCAGGATTGGTGTTAATTCTTTCTGGAATGTTTTGTAGAATTCTGTGAAGCCATCTGGCCCTGGGCTCTTCTTAGTTGGGAGATTTTTAATGACTGATTCTATCTCTCTGCTTGTCATTGGTTTGTTAAGATCATCAATTTCTTCTTTCATCAATATGGGTTGCTTATTTGTTTCTAGGAATTTGTCCATTTCCTCTAAATTGTCATTTTTGTTGGAATATAGTTTTTCAAAGTATCCTCTTATGATACTTTATTTCTGTGGGGTCAGTGTTGATATCGCCTTTCTCATTTCTTATTTTGTGTATTTGCATCTTCTCTCTTTTTTTCTTTGTTAGTCTCGCTAAAGGTTTGTCAATTTTGTTGATCTTCTCAAAAAACCAGCTCTTGGTCTTGTTTATCTTTTCAAGTGCTTTCTTATTTTCTATTTCATTTAGTTCTGCTCTTATCTTTGTTATTTCCTTCCTTCTTCTTCCTGTTGGGTTACTTTGTTGTTGTTTTTCTAATTCCTTCAAATGTGCAGTTAGTTCTTCAATTTTTGCTCTTTCTTCTTTTTTGATATATGAATTTATGGCTATCAATTTCCCTCTCAGTACCTCTTTTGCTGCATCCCATAAATTTTGGTATGTTGTGTTATCATTTTCATTTGTTTCAAGGTAGTCATTGATTTCTTTTGGTATTTCCTCTTTGACCCACTGTTTTTCTAAGATTGTGCTGTTTAATTTCCAAATAGTGGTGTGAAACCTGGGCCTCTGTCCCTTGCAAATTTCCAGCTTGACTCCACTGTGGTCAGAGATATTGTTTTGTATGATTTCAATCTTTCTCAATTCATTAAGCTTTTCTTTGTGGCCTAGCATATGGTCTATCTTGGAGAATGATCCATGTGCTCTTGAGAAAAATGTATATCCTGCTGTGTTTGGGAATCTATATATGTCTATTAGATCCAGCTCCTCTAATATACTGTTCAAGTGTTTTGTTTCTTTAGTGATTCTCTTTTGAGATGTTCTTTCCAAGGTGGATAGTGGTGTATTAAAATCCCCCACTATAATTGTAGGTGCGTCTATTGTTTCACTTAGTTTTTCCAGCGTTTGCCTCACATATTTAGAGGCACCCTTGTTAGGAGCATAAATATTTATGATTGTTCGATCTTCTTGACAGATTTTCCCTTTCACTAAAATGTAGTATCCTTCTTTGTCTCTCACAATTGTTTCACCTTTAAAGTCTATTTTGTCTGATATTAATATAGCAACTCCTGCCTTTTTTTGGTTATTGTTTGCTTGTATGATTGTTTTCCAGCCATTCACTTTCAATCTCCATGCGTCTCTGAGTCTAAGATGTGTCTCTTGTGGACAGCATACGGATGGGTCATATTTCCTTATCCAATGTCCCAGTCTGAATCTTTTGATAGGTGAGTTTGATCCATTGACATTCAGTGTTATTACTTTCAAGGAATTATTTCTGTTAGCCATATTTTGATTGGATTTGTGTTTGTCATATTTTGTTTGTATTTTTTTTCCTTCTATTTTTGTCTTTTTTTGTTGCTCTTATACTCTCCTCCAACTCTGCCTGTCCTGTTTTTTCCTTTCTTCCTGCAGAACTCCCTTTAGAATTTCTTGAAGGGGAGGTTTCTTGTTGGTATCCTCTTTCAGTTTCTGTTTATCTGCGAATATTTTGAACTCTCCATGTTTGAATGCTAGTTTAGCTGGATAGAGTATTCTTGGTTGGAAATTTTTTTCCTTTAGTACTTTGATTATATCATACCACTGCCTTCTTGCCTCCATGGTTTCAGATGAGAAATCAGCACTTAATCTTATGGAGCTTCCCTTGTATGTGATGGTTTTCTTTTCTCTTGCTGATTTTAGGATTTTCTCTTTGTCTTAAGCATTGGATAATTTGACAAGTATGTGTCTTGGGGTGGGCCTGTTGGGGTTTATGACTAGTGGAGTGCTCTGTGCTTCTTGGATATGTACATCTGTCTCTTTCAGTAGATTTGGGAAGTTTTCAGCCATTATTTCCTGCAACACTCCTTCTGACCCCTTTCCCTTCTCTTCTCTTCTGGAATGCCTATAATACGTATGTTTGAGTGTTTTGCATTGTCATTCATGTCCCTGAGTCCTAGCTGGATTTTTTCTATCTTTTTATCGACCCCTTCTACTATCTGTTTGATTTCTGACGTACTGTCTTCCACATCACTAATTCTCTGCTCTGCCTCTTCTAGTCTGCTGATATTTGCTGCAAGTGTATTTTTGATTTCTTGAACTGTGGTGTTCATTCCCATCATTTCTGTTATCTTTTTGTGTATGTCTGCAATTTCCCCTCCGAGCGTTGTCTTCATGTTGTTAACCTCTTTCATTACTTCATCAAATTTGTCGGTGATAAATGTTCTGAAATCTTTCATTGCTTGAGCGAAGTTCTGTTCCCCTTCCTGATTTTTAGTTTGTTGATTGGATTCAGCCATGTTTTTCTGATTACTGGTTTGGTTTGTAGGTTTTTGTTGCTATCTGGTCATCATTTTATCTTGACGGGTTTAATCAGTTCCTTAGCTTCTTTGTCTACTCTTGGAGATTAATTAGCTGTTGTTTTTGCATAAGTGTTATATCTTCTCTGTCACTTTGTTCTTCTTATTCTATTTTCTTGTTGCTGGTTACGTTCACTTTAAAGGAAAGTATTAGTGCCGGGGAAAGGTAATTGTGTAAGCAAGGAAAAGGTGTAAGGTAGTATTGGTGATATATGTTAACAAAGCAAGAATATGAGATCTGGGATGATGGAGGTTAGATTCATGTAAAATTGTGTAGAGTTATAGCAGTAGGTAGAGTACCTATTATGAGGTAGCTGACTGAATATGGGAGGAATATGGTATGAGCTAAAAAGCTATTGTTTTCATGAGAGAGGGAAAGAGAAAAGAAAGGTAATAGTTTCAAGAGTGGATAACAGACAGAAAACAAATCAAGGGTATTAGGAATTAAGAGTTAGATACTTTGTGGATCAAAGAAAGGGAGATGGGAGGTGGAATATAGGAGAGACAGTAGATGATGGCAGATATCAAGATGTAGGCGAAAGGGGATATTGTAGGTAGCCTAAATCAGTTCACTTAGAAATGAGGCTGTGGAGGATGAGAGAACCCAGCAAATGTGAGGTGTTCCCTGCAGCACCTATTGTATGATTGAGTTAAAATAAAATACATAGAAAATGAGGGACAAGAGGGAGAGCAAAAATAGAAAAAGAAAAAAGAAAAAATGAGAAAAAAAAGAAAGAAGAGAAGAAAGGGAAAAAGAAAAAGGGGGGTGGGCAAAGGGTGGGGAACAGGTAGGGGTAAGAAAAAAACAGATATACGCGAACCACAATTGCAACACCAACTACAACAACAACAACAAAAAACCCCTAAATAACTGAATAAAAAAAAAGACTTTGGGGGATACGCTTGGAGAAAAGACTAGGGGATAATGTAATATTAGCAATCAGGACATTAAAAAAAGTAAAAAATAAGATAAAATGAAAATAAGAACAAAAGAAAATGAAACGGTAAAGAAAAAAATGCAAACGTTGAAGGCTAGGGCATTCAAGGACCTCAGATGGACCTCAGGGTGTGATGGATTCAGGGGTGGAAAGTCTGAGATATTGAAGACTCAAGAGGTGTGAGTCTCTGGGGTGTGGGCCACCAGAGTTTAGGGGATTCAGCCCTGGCAACCTCTAATCTGGTCAACAGGAAGCCTAGGAGCCCTGCAGTGTAACACAGCACTCAGGGATCCCCGCAGCTGGGTGCCAGCCCTATGGGGGAAGTCAGAGCCGCAAACTCTATATTATGTCTGAACCCTGCAATTCACTTACTCACTAGGGTTTATTTTTGTGGATATTTCATCAATTCAGCTTTTGGACCACTCCCACCCTATGATCCCACAAAACAGCCACCTGGGTGCGCCTCTACACTGCAGACAATTTAATGACGCAGCTCCGGAGCCCGGGCCGTGGGTTGGGCTCCAGTTGGAAATGCCAAAAACAGATTCAACAACCAGAATTCCCAAGCTTCGCAAAATATTCCCCAGTCGGCTTCCAGACGTGTCCCCCTCCCTCGCCACACCCTGTAACAACCTCCCAATTACGTCCCTTTATTGCCAACAATCTGATTCCATTGCAGATTGGCAGCCGGGCCTGTGGGGGTGGGACTCCAGGTGGAAGCGCTATGATTTGTGTCCGCAATCAAAAATTCACCCGCTTCACAACAAAACACCGTCTGTCTCCCCAAATCGATCCACAAAGGCGTCCCGTCCCGTCAACCCCCCAACAGCCCGCCCAGGACTCGCGAATTCCCCAACACTGCAGGGCCACCAAAAAGCGTGGCCGCAGTGCTAGTTCCGCGGCTCCACCCACCCCCAGGGAAGGAGCAACCCGTGTGCAGGTCTCACCTCCGGGCAATGGAACCCAAATTATATCTTATAGACCAATCCTCTCCATTACCTTCCCACCAAATCGATGTCCAGACACTTCCTGCCCTGTAAAAATCCCGAAAAAGCTTGGTCCCCGAGAACCTCTGGCGGCACCCAGCTGCCTCTTCCCAGGAGAGACAGCAAGGCAAGCTCACTCAGCCACCATCTTCTGGTGTTTTTGTTTCCTAAGATGCTTTGGCAAATATGATTAAATGGTTCAGCTTAAACAATGAGAATTTATTTGCTCATGGTTTTCAGGCTGGAAAAATGTCCAAGTCAAGGCATCATCAAGGCAATGCTCTCTTCCCAAAGACTGGCTGCAGGAGATCCTTGGCTCCTCTGTCACATGGCAAGGCACATGGGCATCTGCTGATCTTTCCCTTCTCTTTTGGGTTTCATTGATTTGAGCTTCTTGCTTCTGTGACTTTCTCTCTCAGTCTCAATTTCATTCTCTTATAAAGTACTCCAGTAATAGGATTAAGACCCATTCTGATCGACATGGGTCACTCCTCAACTGAAGAAGTCTTATCAATATGTCCTACTGGGAAGTGGATGTGGCTTAACCACTTGGGTGCCTGCCTACCACATGGGAAGTCCTGGGTTCAGGTCCAGTGCCTCCTAAAAGAAGCTGAGCAGCTGTCACCTCCCATTACAACAGAGTTAGATGTTGTCTCCCACCACAATGAGCTAGACTCTGCCCCCACCACAACAAGCAGAGGCAAGCCAGCAGAAATTTCTGGAAAGATGGTGGACTAGAACAACATGGGACTCACTTCTTCTCTAGAAAAATAGCTAGAGGATAGGCTGAAACAGCCTAGAAAAAGATCTTCTAGGGTTTAGGACACCAGGCAAAGGCTGGACACTGCGCAGAGGAGAGAGGGACAAAGGAGAGAAATCATGATGACAGAACTGTGAGTTGAAACCAGTGGCTGCTGCTGCTGGCACCATCCCCCACACTAAAGTCACTTTAGAATTCTCAGGCCTCTGGGCCTGCAGCTACAAAGAGGGCTCCAGGGATCTACTATCCCAGGAAAGGTGAGAGGGAGGGACACAGCCTAAGGCTGACTCAGCTTCTGACCCACAAATTTGATCTGCTTTGTCCTACAAGCCCTTCCAGGCCAGGTGGGACCACACACTGGTTTGCCCTGGGAGCCGGGGAAGGACTGGAGATATCTGAACCTCACAACCTTCCTCTCTTATAGCTGGGACTAATTGTTGAGGATGCCCCAGGAAAGGGAAGAGAGGGACAAAGCCTAAGGCTGACTCAGCTTTTGACTCACAACTTTGGTCTGCTGTGTCCCAGGAGCCCTTCCCAGTCAGGTGGGGCTGCACCATTGTTTGCCTTGGAGCCAGCAAGGGGCTAAAGATATACAACCTTCCCAATCTCCTCCTCTACTAATGGAGTAGCTGATTGTTCAGGACTCAGAGAGGGGTGGAAATATTTCCAACCAGAGGAAAGGAAGAGGGCTGCCAAAGAAGGCTGGAGAACTGTCTCAGAGAAAGTCTGAATTACAAGGCTCGTAGCCTCCAGACAGGAAGCTCTATCACATTGATCCACTCTGTGTTGCAACAAATATATCCAACCCAGGCATTGAACTGAAAGCTGCCAAGGAGTGCCATCTGGTGGCAGATCAAGGAAGTACATGCAAGAAAATTAAAAATAAGCAGGAGAGGCTTTTTCTGGCCTTGATAGCCTCCCTCCCCAAGGCCCTAGGAAGGGACTTTACAACAAATTACTTTGTCCAGTGCCCAGTTCTGAGCAACCAGCAGGACAATCCTAACAATCCAGGTCAAGCCAAGAATCAAAGAGCAGTGGTAACACAGTGTCCGTGAGTAAATCCCTACAAAAGAGAAAGAAATTGAGCATCTGAGTGAACTACATCCTGATCAGATGCCTAGATATCAGCAAAAAACACCAAGCCATACTAAGAAAATAGAAGACATGGTCCAAGAAAAGGAATATATCAAAGCCCCAGAAGAAATACAGAATTTGAGAGAACTAATAGCAAGATGTGCACAAATTTCCAAAATCAAATTAATGAATTGAAAGACAATATGTTCAAAAAGATAAATGACATCAAGAAGACGTTGAACAGGCACAAAGAAGAATATGAAATCCTGAACAGAAAAGTAACAGAGCTCATGGGAATGAAAGACAGAATATGTGAGATCAAAAACACATTTGGGACATACAACAGCAAACTCAAAATGCTAGAAGAAAGAATAAGTGATATTGAAGACAGAACAGCTAAAATTGAAGCGAGAAAAGAATGGGAAAAAATGAGCAGGGGCTTAGGAGTTGAATGACAACACAAAACGCAACAACATACTTGTCATGAGAGTTCCAGAAAGAGAAGAGAAGGAGAAAGGGACAGAAAGAGTATCTGAAGAGATCATAGCTGAAAATTTCCCAACTCTCATGAAAGAAATAAACTTACATGTCCAAAAAGTACACCATACACCAATCAGAATAAATACAAATAGACCTACTCTGAGACACATACTACTCAGAATGTCAAATATCAAAGATAAAGAGAAAATTCTCACAGCAGCAAGGGAAAAGCAAACCATTATGTATAAGAACACCCAATAAGACTTAGTGCAGGGAAACGGACTTTGGCCCAGTGGTTAGGGCGTCCGTCTACCATATGGGAGGTCCGCGGTTCAAACCCCGGGCCTCCTTGACCCGTGTGGAGCTGGCCATGCGCAGCGCTGATGCGCGCAAGGAGTGCCGTGCCACGCAAGGGTGTCCCCCGCGTGGGGGAGCCCCACGCGCAAGGAGTGTGCCCGTGAGGAAAGCCGCCCAGCGTGAAAAGAAAGAGCAGCCTGCCCAGGAATGACGCCGCCCACACTTCCCGTGCCGCTGACGACAACAGAAGCGGACAAAGAAACAAGACGCAGCAAATAGACACCAAGAACAGACAACCAGGGGAGGGGGGGGAATTAAATAAATAAATAAATCTTTAAAAAAAAAAAAAAAAAAAGACTTAGTGCAGATTTCTCTTCAGAAATCTTGGAGGCAAGAAGACAGTGATATGATACAATTAGGACACTGAAAGAGAAAAACTGCCAGCTGAGAATTCTTTATCCAGCAAAATTGTCCTTCAAATATGAAAGTGAGTATAAAATATTCACAAACAGAAACTACGAGAGTTTGCAAAAAAAAAAAAGAATCCACCTTTGCAGGAAATATTAAAGAAAGCCTTAGAAACTGAAAGAAAATGACAGGAGAGACAGGCTTGGAGGAGAGTATAGAAGAAATAGCAGAAAGGATAACCAAGCCAGCAGAGGCAGCAGCCTCCAGGGAGCAGATATGGCTGAGTCTGTTGGGCACTGGTCCCTCACGTTGAAGGTCCTGAGTTTGGTTCCTGGTGCCTCATGGAGAAGGCAAGCAAACAATGAGCATACAGATGAGTGAACCATCTGGAGGGAAGGGGGATAAAGAAATAAATTTAAAATATTGGGAAAAAAAAAAGGTCCTACTTAGAACAGTTTCACACCCACAGGAAAGGATCAATTTTTTTTCTTCTCTCCCCTTACCCCGCCCCCCAGTTGTCTGTTCTCTGTGTCCATTTGCCGCGTGTTCTTCTTTGTCTGCTTCTGTTGTTGTCAGTGGCACAGGAATCTGTGTTTCTTTTTGTTGTGTCATCTTGCTGCATCAACTCTCCGTGTGTGCAGCGCCATTCCTGGGCAGGCTGCACTCTCTTTTGCACTGGGCGGCTCTCCTTACGGGGCGCACTCCTTGCGCGTGGGGCTCCCCTATGTGGGGTCACCCCTGTGTGGCAGGGCACTTCTTGCACACAGCAGCACTGCACATGGGCCAGCTCCACACGGGCCAAGGAGGCCTGGGGTTTGAACTGTGGACCTACCATGTGGTAGATGGACACCCTATCCATTCGGCCAAGTCTGTTTCCCAAGGATCAACTTTAAGAACATGTTTTTCTGGGATTACATACAATTCCGAACCATCACATTGAGTATAGTCAAGAACTAGGAAATTTAGCATTAATAATGGAATCATTAGAGCAGAATTCAGAATTTAGATGTCTGGGATCAGAAGTCAAAGATTTTCCTAAATTAAACTCAGACACTAAAACCATGCCATAACTATCAACAAAAATCAAGGTAAACCAGAGGCTATAGTTCACGGGGATGATGTAGGCTGCCATGATTTAGGGGTTATCCTTGGTCCATTCCTTCAGGTAAGGGCAAAAATTCTTACAGATACAAGATAGGACAACTGTTGATATCTCGAGTCAGGGCCCTTACATAAGCAAGTACAGGAAACCTAAGAAAAGTGCACATTGAAGAGACTAAATAAAGTTTAACTGTGCTCAGTGTGCCTAACTCAAATTTACTTTTCCAGAAACTATAATGAGAAACATCATCACCACAAAGCCAAGCTTCGTAGAGTCAAGGATCGTCTAATTCATGAAGTTCAACTACGAGATGAGAGAATTAAACAACTTGAAAATGAAATTGGAGCACTGCAACAACAAATGGAAAAGGTGAGAAAAAATAAAAGGTGAAGAGCTCACCAATGATGATGGCGATCATCATTTATGTGTGGGTTCTTCTAAGCCCATGTTTTCATTTCTTTTCTTTATACCTTCTTTCAATGTGAATAATTCTTGCCCACTCATAGTGATGCCACATCATATGGGACACTGAAAACATTCTGCACTGTCATCATATGATCAATGTCCTGCCTTCAAATGAAAATACCATTTTTTCAAACATCCCCTAAGCAGAGAATTCCAGACCATCCTCAGTACCTCATTCCTACTATATGTAACCTTTATTTTGCCTCAAATTCTGCATCCATTTTAAGTGACAGTAAAAACAGGTAATCCCTATTTCTTTGTCAATCCTTAACTAATGCCATGGGTTCTTTTTGCTTGTCTTATTGCTCTTATGACTCACTGGTGTATGGGTAAGAAGGAAATGGGACAGATGAATGGAATCCAATGCATAATAGTCTTGAGATCATTAAACTAATAAATTCAAGATGGAGAGAAACTGACTAGACCAATAATTTTTTTCCCTTCTTGAAATCCTCAACCCATTTCTGAATTTTAAAAACTGTATCCTCACCCCTAAAATACTTATTCCTACTTGTCAACAAATTTTTATTGTACCACCACTATGTGCCAACAGAACTCATGTAAATTTGATCATTCTATGAACTATCATAGGACTCTAGGTTAAGAGTCCATAGACCACGTACAATAAAACATCTGAGGATTATAACAGATGAGTCTCCATTGTTGTCTTCTTAGTTTTAAAAAATTCCAATTGATACTCTACACCATAGTGTCAGATGAAAATCATTTAGATTTGTGTAGTATACTTTCATTTTGTCACTGATTTGTCAAACTTCTTTTAGAGGCTCAGGTCCAGTTTAGACTCAAAGCCTAGGAAAATAATATGGAAAGTGTATAATCCTGGTTCATGGGACCACCACCAACCTACTTCTGCATTACCACTTCCCTCTTGTACCTTTTCTTTCTAACTTACACAGCAAAAAGAGCCTCCTACTTTTTCAGCAGGCACTCAGATGACCTTTCCTCCATACCCCAAAAACCATAGATCTCCATGAAGTATACCAGAATTTACAAAAAAGCAGAGGCTAAGAAAGAGTAATTGGACATTTTACTCACTGTCCTTGAAATGTACTATAGGCTTTGGCCTTAGACAGACTTAGATTCAAATTCTAGAGGTGGGATTGCAGAGCAGGTTATATAGGAACCTCTTGTGTTTTTTGGGGGGTTTTTTTGGTTTGTTTTTTTTTTTAATGTTTTTCAATGGAACATTCCTTGTGATCTAGTAACTTTAATAAAAATTAAAAATTTTAAAAATTTATAATAAATAAATAATTAAAAAAATAAAAAACCAAATACTACCCTGTAGCCTGGTCAAAATAACCCCTACCTCACAAAACTCTCGTTAGGATTAAAACATAAAATGCCTAAAGTGGTACTTAGCATGTATAAATTTTCATAGATGTTGTTTTCCTTCTTTTTTGGCATATAATCTCTTAAAAGCATTTAATTCATGGATGCATAGTAGTTCATAAAATAAATTGTTAATAGAGTTGGAAATACTTAGCCTAGAAAAGACTGATATGGGAGTTTTTAATACCACATTAGTACCAACTAGGAGTTTCTGATTTTATTTATTTTAGGTCCCTGAGCTTTGACATAAGAAAGCTAGCTCACTTTCTAAGCACCAAGTCTCCAGAAAATAACTCCAATTCTTTGGCTTCATTCCCTAAGACTTCTCTTATAGAGCTACTTTTTTTTTTTTTTTTTTTTTCTCTCCCTCCCCTCCCCCCCCCATTGTCTGCTCTGTGTCCATTTGCTGTGCGTTCTGTGTCAGCTTACATTGTCAGGCAGCACTGGGAAACTGCGTTTCTTTTTGTTGCGTCATCTTGCTATGTCAGTTCTCGCTGTGTGTGGCGCCACTCCTGAGCAAGCTGCGCTTTTTTTTCACGCAGGGCGGCTCTCCTTGCGGGGCACACTCCTTGCACATGGGGCACCCCTATGCAAGGGAGCCCCTGCATGGCACGGCACTCCTTGCACTGCAGCACTGCGTGTGTGCCAGCTCACCACATGGGTCAGGAGGCCCTGCTTATCAACCCTGGGTCCTCCATATGGTAGGCAGATGCTCTTATCAGTTGAGCCACATCTGCTTCCCTATAGAGCTACTTTTTAAATCTCCTTTTTAGAGCAAGCCAGTTGAGTCCACTAACTGTTACTATTTAAATCAGATGTCCAAAATATTTTATCCTATTATCAGAGCAGGTATCCTGATTTTTGGGTTCAAAAATATACTATTTCCAAAGGACAGGGTGTTTGTAGCCTGCCCCATTCAATATCCTTTCTAATCCCATTATAACTACATGGAGTATTATTTGTAAGATAGCTGGTTCTAGATAACTGTATTTCAATAATAGCAGGCAAGACTATTGTTAGACATTGAAGGGTCCTAGATAAAGAACTTTAAAATCTGGAATGGGTTATTGCAGAACATACTGTAATCTCCTTCCTTATAATTCGTCAGTAATAGATAGGTGGTCTTTTGTGAATGATTTACATTAGCAATTTAGTTAAAATAAATAAATAAAGATGGTCCTCTTAACACTGTGATTCTCCCATTTGCCAGAAGGTTGTTATTCTTCTCCCACCCCACCCCACCCCCACTCATTGCCATTGTTAGCAGATGAGGAACAAACACAAAAAGGTGACGGCACTTGCCTATTCTCATTGACAGGTCATTGGTGAAGCGAGAATGGCAAGTCTACATTTTTGAGCTTCTACTCCCCAACCACCAGCCCAACCAAGAGTGATATTTCACTAAAATATACTGGCTCTTTCAATACAAGATTGTTCATGCTTTTTTCCACAAAATATACTCCTGCATCATTTTACCTGTAGTTTCACTAGCTATTACTTTTGGGGGAAATTGTTAATAGAAAACAAAACATGGTGTTAGGTTAGAAATCATTTCAGCATTGTCACTGCAAGAATATTCTTAACACCTGCCTTACATGCTTGACCTATCATGCCAACTGAGATCCTCACACTGATTGCCAAATGAGGTAGCCAAATTCCTGTTTTCCTCCATTTGCCTTAAAAAGAATGTAACTACAAAACAGATGGAAATGTATTACATGGGAAAATTTTCAGTATGGAACTTCAGAGAACTGATATTTATTTATTAGCAGTTTGATACCAATGGAATTAGAATACGTATAGGAGCATTGGGACCTTATTAAAATACAAAAAATAACCGAAATAAAGAGAAGAATTATCCTGGCTATAATGAATGACAATGGTCAACAAACTAGAGAAAAGAAGAAAAAGGTGAACAAGTTAAATTTAATGTTAAGAGTTTAGAAAAAGGGTATGCTCTTAAATCTGTAATTCATTTTCCTTCTGTGCTTTCTTATCGCTAGGAGAAGGCATTCCAGAACCAGATCACTGCCCAAAATGATATCCTACTCCTAGAAAAAAGGAAACTTCTGGAACAACTCACAGAACAAGAAGAATTGATCCATGGCAACAAATGGATAATATCTTCAGTACAGAGTAGGTAGGTGTGACCCTGCCTGAGGAGCCAATGCACCCCATAAGGAAGATGTTTCTTCCTCAACAAAGAGATTTCAACAGAGACTGTCCTTTGATTGTGACCTATCCCATAACTATTGCTCTACCATCTGCTGTTTTCAGCAGACCATGGAAATGACCAAAGTTGTAAAATTAAAGAAGAAAAATATCATGGAGGAGGCTGGCTGGCCATTCTGATAGACTCTGTCATGGTACATTGCCTCAGTGAGGCTCCTGCTGTGTACATTCTGGTACATCACTGTGTATGTGTTCATACTCATTTTTATCAGTAAACCAAGACAGGATGAGGCTCACAGGAGTGACTTAAATTCATGAAACTCATAGGATACCAATGTATTCATTTTTAATGAGAATTATTGTAAACTGAAAAGAATTTACATATCAGCCAGCCTGAGCATTCTCTCCTCTATAGGAAACTTTAATTACAATCAAAAGATTGCTTGATGAGCACAGAATCAAGCAAAGAGAGTGGTTTGATCTTAACAGATAGTGTCACTGACAATAACAATAAAGACTAACTTTTTATTTTAGTATTCACTACATGCCAGGCACTGTTCTAAGTTCTCTATATGTATATATGTATTTACTCCCCACACCAATCCAGGAGGGAGACACTATTATTAGCCTTATTTTACAGATAAGGAAACTAAGGTCCAGAGAAATAAGGAACTCACCTAACCTTAGTCAGTGGAAGAGCAGGATGTGAAGCTCCAAGACCTGGCCCTAGGAACCACACCATTAGTCTGGGGAGAGGTCTGTCAAGCACACTGGAACTCTTGTGTTTGCTGCTTTCAGCATACTCTCCTCTGGAGACTCAATGATTATATTTTACTGTCTATGTATCCCATTTTATTTATTCCATATAAACTATGGCCCTTCTCAAACTGTGTCATTGCTTCAGATAGTCAGGGCCCAACACAATTAACCCATTACTCTTTCTCAAAATTAATAAGATTTCCACCTGGCCCTCCTGAAGACACACTCTGGTCACCTGAATTGGACACAGTATTTCCCTTAGAGTAAGTTTCTTCTAAATGATATTTCCTCATTTTACAGAAAAGGAAACTAAAGTTTAGTTTAGTAATTTTCCAACGTCACACAGCTAGTAAGTGGCAGAACCACAAACACAAATCTCATATCACATGCTCCCAAATAAATGATGGCCCTAGAGAATAAGCCTTGTGTAGTGGTTAATAGCTCAGGCTTGGAAGCCTGAAAGATCTGGGGTTGTTATGAGAATCAAATAAGCTAATGCACAAAAAGTTTTAAGTGCTTACTGTGTGGATAGGTTATAGTTCCTAAAAACATGGTAGGTACTTGTGAAATGATTGCTGATACTACTTCTCTCTGCTACTACTTTCTACTACTACTATTACTGCACAAGATGGATGAGATCAGATTCAGAAGTAAGTCATGTAGAATACAATATTTGAAAGGATACAGAATCTCTTGTTTCAGTCCCTTTCCATACTCTTGCACATAGTATGTTTCTGATGTCAGTATTTACTTAATGACCAGGTATGGCCATTGTCTTGTATAGTAGGAATTATCTTGCCAAACTTGATTCTAAAATCTGGGCACTGGGTTAAGACCCAGAAAGTGGGAAGCAGGCCATAGTTTTGGGGTATGTACTAATGATACAGAAATTTCTAGTTATGACTCCAATTTATGCCATTCCAGAGTACTCTTCCTGGATAAAGAAAATAAGCAATTACAGGAAAATAGTCTCCGGCTCACACAGCAGGTTGGCCTTTTAGAGCGCATTATAAGGAGCATCCAGATTCGCAGAGGAGAGGTATGATGTGTGCTTCCTGTTGGGTCATTAATCTGTAGTTTGGCCTGCTAAAGTTGCTGTACTCTTCTTCCTTTCATCTTCTTCATATGACTATGGCCCTGCTCCTGGCCTTATGGTGGGCTGTGATAAAGAGGCTCATTAGCTACACCCCAGGGCAGCAGACCCTGAGACTGTCTGGTCAGTGTTGCTTTTCATTGGATCAGCTTTTATTAAACACTTCCTCCTGAGTGACCCCAAAGCAATCTGTGTATGCCTCATAGCTTCTTCCTTAGCATACTGTATTTTCATTAACTTTTTACTTTGCTGTCTCATCAGTTCAGCATTGAGCTCCTGGAGGGTAAGGACTGTTTCTAATACATCACTGTAGCTATGGATAGGTGCTGCATAAGTATTTGAGAATGAATGAATGAATGAATGAGTACATATATGCTCATTCTCAACACTCTCTGGTATGTATTATTATAGCCCTACCTGAGAGATGAGCAAATCTGAGGTTCAGAGAGGTAAAGTGAAGCTAGTCTGGTCTGGCACGGACTTGAGCCTAAAGAGAGCATCTGACTCAGAGAAAAGCACTTTTGTGTAAAAAAAAAATCCAAGCAGACAAATTGCCAACTACAGAGAGATGCAGCCAGCAATAGAGGTTCAGACAAAGTCCAAAATCTGGCTGGTAAGTAAGTCATCAAAGAGGGACTTCAGTGAGCAGAATTGCATTCTGAATATAGGATGGAGCCTGCTTGCTCCCTTCCCTGGTTTGTATCACCTGCTAGATGTTTCTTCCAGTATACTTCTAAGTACTGTAGGTCCTGTTTGTTGATGAGTATGAGACCTGCATCTAGTTCACTCTCAAAAAGGTGATTACTTCCAAGCTATGTGAGCTGTTCAGCAGATTGTGTCAAAAGTAGAATCATTAGATTATTGGCCTAATTTCCAATAGTTTATTTCCTTGCTTGAGCTACAAATGTTCTCAATTGTCTAGTCATTCATTCTTTTTTTATTGTGGTAAAATATACATGATATAAAATTTACCATTTTACCCATTTTTAAGTGTACAGTTTAATGGCATTAAATACATTCACAATGTTGTGCAACCATTACCACTATCTACTTCCAGAACTTTTCATCACCCCAAACAGAAACTCTATACCCATTAAGCAATAACTCCCTATTCCTTCCTCCCCCAGCCCCTGGTAATCTCTAATCTGCTTTCTGTCTCTATGAATTTACTTATTCTAAATATTTCATTTAAGTGGAATCATACAATATTTGTCCTTTAGTGTGTGGTGTATTTCACTCAGAATAACATTTTCAAGGTTCATCCATGTGTGTAGGATGTATCAGAACTTTATTCCTTTTTATGATTAACTTTCCATTGTACGATATTCCACATATTTTTTTATCCATTAAGCTGTTGATAGACATTTGGGTTGTTTCCACCTTTTGCTCCTATGAACATTGATGTACAAATGTCCATTTGAGAATCTGTTTTCAATTCTTTTTGGTATTTACCTAGGAGTAAAATTGCAGGGTTATATGGTATGTTTCTGTGTTTATCTTTTTGAGGAACCATCAAACTGTTTTCCACAGTGATTGCACCATTTTTACATTCCCACCAACAAAGCATAAGGTTTCCAATTTCCTCATATCCTCATCAGAACTTGCTTTTGTCTGTCTTTTTTATTATAACCATCTGTAGCAGTTTGATATGGTTTTGAATTCCAAAAATAGATATTGGATTATGCTTGTAATGTGGTCTGTACCTGGGCATGATTGAGTTATGATTAGGGCAGATAAAAGGATAAAAGGCATGGCAAAGAACAGAGTTGGGGGTTTTCTGATGTTGGAGTTTTAATGTTGGAGTTTGATGCTGAAGACTTAAGCTGGAGCCCCAGGAAGTCAGCACGCAGAGGAAAAAGAAGCCAGTCCCAGGAAGAGAGGAAGCCTTGAACCCAGAGAAAAGCAAGCCCCAGGAACATAGGAACCCAGGAAGCCTAAACCCTTGGCAGGTGTCGGCAGACATCTTGCTCCAAATAGACTTTGGCGAGGAAAGTAACTTATGCTTTATGGCCTGGTATCTGTAAATTCCTACCCCAAATAAATACCCTCTATAAAAACCAACCAATTTCTGGTATTTTGCATCAGCACCCCTTTGGCTGACTAATATACCATCCTAATGGATTTTAGGTGGTATCTCATTATGGTTTTGTTTTTGTTGTTACTGTTGTTGTTGTTGTTTGGAGGTACCAGGGATTAAATCTGGGGCCTCGTACATGGGAAACAGGCACTGAAACACTTGAGCTATATTCACTTCCCTCTAATTATTGTTTTGATTTGCATTTCCCTAATGACTAATGATGTTAAGCATCTTTTCATGCGCTAATTGGCCATTTGTATATCTTCTTTGGAGAAATATCTATTCAAGTCCTTTTCCCATTTTGAGGTTAGGCTGTTTGTCTCTTTGTTGTTGAGTTGTAGAAGGTATTTATATATTCTGGGTATTAAGCTTTTATCAGATACATGGTTTGCAAATATTTCTGTCATTCACCCTTTTACCTAATTTTACCTCATTCATTCAACAAACATTTATCAACTCCAGGAACTGTGCTAGGTCCTAGGAATATAAAGATAGTCCTCATTTTCAGAGGCCATCAGTTTAATAGAAGAAGGACATGCACATAAATAAGTAGTATAGTGGGAAATGGATGTAGCTCAACCAATTGAGCTCCCATCTACCATATAGGAGGTCCAGGGTTCGATGCCCAGGGCCTCCTTGTGAGAGCAAGCTGGCCCATGTGGCAAGCTGGCCCATGCGGAGTGCCAGTCCATGCAGGAATGCTACCCCATGCAGGAGTGCCATCCTGCGTGGGAATGCCGCCCTGCGCAGGAAAACCGCCCCACGCAGGAGTGCTGGCTGACATGGAGAGCTGGTATAGCAAGATGACACAACAAGAGAAAAAATAAGAACATGTAACAGAACAGGGAGTTGAGGTGACACAAGAGAGTAATCGCCTCTCTCCCACTCCAGAAGGTCCCAGGATTGGTTCCTGGAGCCGCCTAATGAGAATACAAGCAGACACAGAAGGACACATAGCAAATGGACACAGAGAGCAGACAATGGAGGGAACGGCGGTGGGGGGAGAAATTTTAAAATAAGTACTACAGTATTTAGGTTTTGAGATAGAAGCTTTAGCAGAGGGTTTGCTATGACCAATAGCTTTGAGATCCACAATGTTACCCTCAACTCAAGATAAGAAATGTCATATAGGTCAGAACTATAGTACATCAAGCTCAATATTCCATGTGTGACAAAGGTACCAACCTGAAACACCTTGATATATATTGGAATAAAAAATTCCAAAATTATTTTGTTAAACTTAGAATGTTAAGAACCCTGCAATTCAACTCCCTCATTTTACACAGGAAGGAGGTAAAATCCAGAGAGGTTAAGTGATATGTCTGAGGTCACACAGCTACTGCTTACATTTCCCAGATCTACTGATTCTTTGTTGGTGATTGAGTATCACACACTGCCCCATGAGGCAGGAACTGTGTCCATTTTATTACCTACCCTATTTCCTAGCACCTGGGTTACTACAACAACTTCTTAACTCATCTCCCTTCAGTCTTTCCTCTTCTAATCTCCTGCCTATGCCACCAGATTGATCTTAATGAAGTACTGTTTGATTTCATAGTACTTCATCTCAAAGAGTTTCAGAGGCTTCCTTTTCTATAAGATAAAGTTCATTCGCTCAACAAATATTTATTGAGCACAAGCAGTATACTGTTTAGTGTGGATATGATAATGAACAATGTACAAAACTCAGGCCTAGTGACAACGACAGCCATATAACTAGAAATTACCTTATATTATGATAAGTTCTACAACAGCAGGCCCAGGAAGCCATGGAAGCTATCTAAACCTGTCTGAGAAGGCTTCCAAAGTTATTGTGGTCTAAGCCAGAAGGACTGAAGCCACACAGGAAACTTCTGTATTCCAAAGACCTTTCTGACATCAAACAAGCCTGATCAAATGAAACCAATCTACTTACTGTTTCTCCAAAAACTCTTAAGTTTCCTCCCTCTATATTATACATTCCATTTACTTGGAATGTCACATCCCATCTCCTCTTTTTTATTTTCCAGCTTTCTCTTTTGAAGTTCTATAGTTCTTGTAGTCTACAACCAGAGAGATCTTTAGGAAATACAATCTGAGCATATGACTCAAAACCATTTAATGTTTTCCAGTTTTAAGAATAAAACCAAATTTCCTGACACTGTGTTTATTTTCTGCATTATCTGGCCTCTGTCAGCCTCATCCATCTCATCCCTCCTTGATTCCCCTCTGCACCTGGTGCTCCATTCTTACCACACTGTGCAGGTTCCTGAATCCTACATACTTTCAACTCCAGGCTCTTCCAGGAAAGCCCTCATCTCCATTGCCTTTTCCCATGACTTCTCTCCACAAGAATTTCTCCTGGCTGGTTCCTACAGTTCCTCAGAACTCAACCTAAATATCTTCTCTTCCATGAAGCTTGAGACCCACCCTCCACCCAGTCTTAAAATCTGGCTTCATGTCCTTGCTAGGTTTTCTCATAGCATCCTACATATCAAACAAATCACAGCTCCATATTTTACTAGTTGTGTGAAAAGGGGCAACCAGATTTGCTTCCTGGTTCTCTTATCAGGGAAGATAAAGTAACGGCATTTACCTCAAAATATGGTTATTTCAGGAAGCGAACTTGGCCCAATGGATAGGGCGTCTGTCTACCACATGGGAGGTCCGCAGTTCAAACCCTGGGCCTCCTTGACTCGTGTGGAGCTGGCCCAAGCACAGTGCTGATGTGCACAAGGAATGCCCTGCCACGCAGTGGTGTCCCCCACGTAGGGGAGCCCCATGCACAAGGAGTGTGCCCCATAAGGAGAGTCGCCCAGTGCGAAAGAAAGTGCAGCCGGCCCAAGAATGGTGCCACACACATGGAGAGCTGACACAACAAGATGACACAACAAAAAGAAACACAGGTTCCTGGTGCCGCTGATAAGGATAGAAGCAGTCACAGAAGAACACAGCAAATAGACACAGAGAGCAGACAACTGGGGGTGGGGGGAGGCGGGTTGGGTGAAGGGGAGAGAAATAAATAAATCTTTAAAAAAATATATGGTTATTTCACTCAAAAACTTGTACATGAATGTTCATAGCAGAATTATTCATAATTGCCAAAAGGTGAAAACAACCCAAATGTTCATCACCTGAATGAATACATACACAAAATATGGTATATCCATACAATGGAATCTCATTTGGTCATAAAAATGAATGAAGTACTTATACATGGATACAACATGGATGAACCTAGAAAACATGCTAAGTGAAAGAAACTAGTATCAAAAGACTACCTGTTATATGAGTCCATTTATATCAAATGTCCAGACTATGCCAAACTATGGACACAGAAAGATTAGTGATTGTCTAGGGCTAGGGATGGGAAGACAGGGGACAATAACTAAAGGATGTTTCCTGGGGGGAGGAGGTAATAAAAATGTCCTAAAATTTACTGTGATGATGGTTGTACAACTCTGTGAAAACACTTTGAATGAGTAAATTGTATAAGTAAGTGAATAATATCTCCATAAAGATGTTACAAAAGTAAATAAATAAAATATATATTTTTAAAAGATAGATGCTGGGGATAAAGTGGAATAACATACATAAATGACCTGGTATATTGCTTGGGAAATAGTTGGCATTCAATAAATAATTTCTTTCTATCAGTGCACATGCATACTTGTTATTTTAAACTTTTAATGTGTTCCCCCTATATGTCAGGTATGCTTATATAATTTAATTCTCACAACCAACCTTAAAGATGAGACTTTAATCATTATCTCAGTTTGGATGTAAAAATAAAAACTCAGAGAGGTGGAAAGAATATGCCAGATTCTAACTGGTAGAGCAAGAATTCAAGCCCTGGTCTCCTAACTCCAAGTCCAGTAAAATTTTCAATACATTTTAGCTTTCTCTGAAGGCTGATTCAGAGAAAATTTTCTTTCCTTTTTTCTCCTTAGATAAGCTTCTCATTTCTTTCTTGACAACTAAAAATTTCTTAAAGAACTTTCTGATCTATATCAAGAGGTAAACTGAGGTCCAAGGTCAAGGAAATCAATAAACTCCTATAATTCATGCAAAATTTGGTCTGTGTGGGTCTGTATTTTTCTAGGGAAAGGGTATTTGATTTTAAGTCATAGGGCTTGTATTAGTCAGCCAAGGGGGTGCTGATACAAAATACCAGAAGCCTGCTGGCTTTTATAAAAGGTATTTATTTGGGGTAGGAGCTCACAGTTACCAGACCATAAAGTTACTTCCCTCACCAAAGTCTATTTCCACATGTTGGAGCAAGATGGCTGCCAACATCTGCGAGGGTTCAGGCTTCCTGGGTTCCTCTGGGCTCAGTTCCTCTGTTTTCTCCACAAGGTCATCTGTAGACTATCAGGTGAACAGCTCTGTCTCTCTCGCTGGGGTTTCTGCCAGGTCTAAGGAGCTGTCTCTATTCCTCTGTGTTCTTCTCCTGGCTCAGGTCTTCTCTTCCCAGGGTTTGCTTCTCTTTCCTCTGCGTGCTGACTTCCTGGGGCTCCAGCTTAAGACTTCAGCATTAAACTCCAACATCAAAACTCCAAATCAGAAACCCCAGCATTAAAAGCCCTCAACTCTGTCCTTTGCCATGCCTTTTATCTGTGAGTCCCTACCCACCAAGAGGTGGGAACTCAATGCCCTAATGACGTGGCCCAGTTAAAGACCTAATCATAACTTAATCACGCCCAGGTACAGACCAGATTACAAACATAATCCAATATCTATTTTTGGAATTCATAACCATATCAAACTGCTACAGGGCTCAAAACAAATCCTTCTCCACATGATCATGCAATGATGGATATAGGCCATGTTTAAATTTTACCAAAAATTTATAAAAGTCTAAGTCTAAAATGTAAACCATAATGTAACTAAAAATTTAGAAAGTGTACAGTCTAAAATATAAACCATAATGTTAACAAAAAAAACTAAAACCAGATCCTTTTTTTCACCATTTGAAAGAAAATGTTTATCACAGTATCAAATAAAACTTATTTAAGTAAATAGTTTGATTATATCAGCCAATAGGAGGTAATTCACATAGAAAAATAGATCTAAAAGTAGGCTAGCAGTGAAAGTACTAATATATTTGCCAGGACTTCTATAACAAAGTACTACAGACTAGTTGGTTTAAACAAAAGGAATTTATTGTCTCTCAGTATTAGAGGTGAGAAGTCCAAAATCAAGGTGTCAACAGGATCATGCTTTCTCTGAAATCTGAAGCATTCTGGTGGTAACTTGCTGACAATCCATAATGCAGTCTTTTCCTCTGTCACAGGGCTCTCTCTCTCCCTGTCTGTCTCCTTCTACTTTCTACTTTGTCTAAATTCCCTCTGCTTATAAGGACTCCAATCATATCGGACTAAGACCCACCCTGATTTAGTTTGGCTTTACCTTAGGACATCTTCAAAGATCCTACTTACAAATGGGTTCCCGTCCACAGGACTAGAGGTTAGGACTTGAACAGGTCTTTGTAGGAGAATTGATTTAATCCGTAATATAAGGTACGCATTTATATTTCCAAATTTTCTACAGGGAATATGGGTTTCAGTTTTAAACAAAAAATATATAAAACATAATTACTAGATCATATTGCCAGTGGTTTATCATATAACTTTTAATATTCATTTTTTCATTCATTTCAGGAAACAACAATTAGCGAAATCCCCGAATTTGAAGTACTGAATAAGATGTTGCCTTTACCAAACTCCAGGTGAGTAAAGTCAAGAAAATCATTTACATGCCTGGGAGTCATGGGTGCCTAACTAGTCCCTCAGGGCCTGCTGGCTTGAGAGAGCATAGCATTTGGGAATCATTTTCTCTACACTTAGTATTTGAATCTTCTTATAGTTCCTTCTCCCCCTACTATTTCATCCCCATACCCCAAAGAATCCTGACTTACAGTAGGAGATGAACCATAGGATTAAGGTAAATTTTACGTGTTTTTTTATTTTTTTGTAGTTGATGTTTTTCAAACTGAAATACCAGTGATGCCTTTTCCTATAAATCCAAAATGCTACCAGGGATATTCTATCTACGCAATGTCCTCACACTTGGCCTTTCTTAGTATTTCAGGAACAGGTTTAGTAGAATCATTTGGAAGCCTTCAAGAAATAGAGGAACATAAATCAGAAGAAGCAATGGCAAACCCAAAGTCCCCCAAGTCTGTTTCACATTCACAGAGTTCTGAAGTTGGATACATAAATGTAGCTTCTCTTAAAGAGACACACAGCATCCCAGAACAAGATCAAAAGTCAGAACTATAAAATCACCGATGTCTAAAACTATACTGATCAAGAAGATGGAGCATGACATGGAGAAGAGTTACCACCAATCCCACTGGATCAATCAGGAGTCTTTGAAATTGCTGATAAATTCATTAAACTGGTTCTAAAAATGGATTTCTCAATTTTGTTTGATATTTTCAAATGACTTGTAGTGATCAGTATAATACCTTTAGTTAAATGATTTACTTAGATTTCTGTTCAGCAGAGCATGCATATGATTAATCCAGCATTCTTTCCCACTATCATGGATTTTTTTCCCTGATTTACTTATTTTTTTAAGTGTAAAAACAGTATAATCATATTAAAGCAAATATTTTAAAAAGAAAAACTCCTTCCTATAACCCCACATTCTTTTTTTTTTTAAGATTTATTTATTTATTTCTCTCCCCTTCCCCTCCCACCCTGGTTTTCTGTTCTCTGTGTCTATTTGCTGCATCTTCTTCTTTGTCCGCTTCTGTTGTTGTCAGCGGCACTGGAATCTGTGTTTCTTTTTGTTGCGCCATCTTGTTATGTCAGCTCTCCATGTGTGCGGTGCCATTCCTGGGCAAGCTGCACTTTCTTTTGCACTGGGCGGCTCTCCTTACAGAGCGCACTCCTTGCGCGTGGGGCTCCCCTACGCGGGGGACACCCCTGCGTGGCATGGCACTCCTTGCGTGCATCAGCACCGTGCATGGGTCAGCTCCACAAGGGTCAAGGAGGCCCAGGGTTTGAACCGCAGACCTCCCATGTGGTAGGTGGATGCCCTAACCACTGGGCCAAGTCCACTACCCCCACATTCTTAACACAGCTATTTTCATTTCAGAGTTATTCCCTTCTACTTCTTATTCAAATTCATGTTTTAAATGGGTTTTTATCATATTGTATATTCATTTTTAGAGTTTGATTTTTAATCTATCATAAAACATTTTCTGTATTTCAAGTTCATAATTTTTTTTTCTCTATTTTTTAAAAATGTTACATTAAAAACATATAAGATGTCCCCATATATTCCCCAACCCCCTCACCCTACTCTTCCCACATCAACAACCTCTTTCATCATCATGGCACATTCATTGCATAATTGTCTTTTAATAGCTGCATGATATTCTAACAAGTTGACGTTATATAAATTACTTAACTATTCTCTTACTTGATACTTAGGTTGTTTCTACTTTTTCATGATTTAAGATTATTCTGCAGTGAAAATCCTTATGCATGTAGCTCTTTTCTTCTTTTGAACTTCTCCAGAAACAAATTTTAAAATTGGCATAATTGGGTCAAAGGCTATAAATGTTATGGCTTTTGGTACATCACTTGTCATGTTGCTTTAAAAAGAAGTTTATCAAGTAGCTTTTAAAAAAGGTTTGTTACATTGCTTTTAAAAAGCCAACATACTGTCTTATTTTTATTTATTTTTATTTTTAGAAGGTATCAGAGATTGAACTCAGGACCTCATACATGTGAAGCAGGAGCTCAACCACTGAGCCACAACAGCTCCTACATACTGTTTCAATAGTCAAGTTAGTCGTTTAAACTTTAAACTTCAATTTCTTTTTTTTTTTTTTCGGGGGGGGGGGGTAGGCTACTGGGGCCCAGGGACCAAACCCAGGACCTACCACGTGGGAAGCGGGTGCTCAACGGCTTGTGCCACATCTACTCCGAAACTTCAATTCTTAATCCATAAGGTAATAATAATAATACCTCTACATAGGGTTATTGTGAGGGCCAACTGAAGTAACATACGTAAAATATTTAGCACTGAAGAGCTGCTTAATAAATGGTAGGTACTATCATTTATTTTCAGCAGCAGTGTATGAGTGTATTATATAGTTTATCTAACAATCCTATCAACACTGGATATTATCAATTTAAACATTTTTTGGTTTTATAAAACTATACTATAAAGCAATGTTGCAGCTCCTATTTCTCTTTCTCCTCCTTTTCGTCCTTATCCCTCCCCACCCCACCCCCCTTTTTTCTTCAATTGGAAAAGGAAGGAATAGCAAGGAGAGAGGGGGAGAAACCAAAAGGGAAAAGACCCCTTAAGTTGAGACACACTGAATTTTTTCTTTCTCAGACCACCAAACTAAAAAGAATGACCAAAGATTATAGGAAATAAGAGCTATGATATTGAATGCATGCTCTGACTCTTCGTGGTTTGAAACTGTATGTACCATTGAAAAACATGTTCTTAAATCTAATCCATTCTTGTGGATGTAAATCTTTTGGTAAGACTGTCAATTAAAGTGTGGTCCAGCCCAATCAGGATTGGTCTTAATCCTATCACTGAAGTCCTCTGTAAGTGGAATAAAATTCAGAAAGAAAGCCACAGAGGGAGCAGCCAGAAGCTGAACATTAGAGGAATATGGAAGAGAAGGGAAAGGCCAGGAGAGACCACCATGTGCATTGCCATGTGACAGGCTAAAGACAGCCAGCCCCAGAAAGCCAGTCTTTGGGATGAAAACATTGCCTTGATAACATCTTGATTTAGCTTTTTCCCAGCCTCAAACTGTAAGCAAATAAATTCCCCTTGTCTAAGCCAAATCATTTATGGTATTTGCTTAAGCACCCAGGAAACTAAAACAGATCCCAGGCCTTGCCCAGGTCATCTTCTTCCACCCAACTCACTGAATCTATTTATTGAATACTTATCTGCTATTCACTAGTAGTAGCAACTGAGCTCCCATTTACCATATGGTAAAAAACGACAAAGAGGGAAACGGACTTTGGCCCAGTGGTTAAGGTGTCCATCTACCACATGGGAGGTCCCCGGTTCAAGCCCCAGGCCTTCTTGACCCATGTGGAGCTGGCCCATGCGCAGTGCTGATGCGCGCAAGGAGTGCCCTGCCACGCAGGGGTGTCCCCCGCGTAGGGGAGCCCCACGCGCAAGGAGCGCACCCATAAGGAGAGCCGCCCAGCGCGGAGGGAGCAGCCTGCTGAGGAATGGCGCCGCCCACACTTCCCCTGCCGCTGACAACAGAAGCGGACAAAGAAACAAGATGCAGCAAAAAGACACAGAAAAACAGACAACCGGGGGAGGGGAGGGGAATTAAATAAATAAAAATAAATCTTAAAAACAAAACAAAACAAAACAAAAAAACGACAAAGAAAAAAGGTGTCCCAGACTTGCAGAGAGGCCGCCCAGGCCCACCCCACCCCCACCTCTCCACGTGAAGCACCACACCAAAGAAATGATGCAACAGGGCAGAAAAAAACATTCTATTGTTCTTAATGCTCGCATCAGTGATCTGAAAGAGTGGCCAAGGGTTACTTTAGATTAGGTGCAATGTTCTCTCTCGAGGGTGACATCTGAGCTGAGCCCTGAATTACAGGGGGCACCATCCCAACCCCACCCCATTAAGATCTGGAGTATTTCGGACAGTTAATAGTGCCAAGGCCTTAAGGCCCTAAGACAGTAGCTAACTCAATGATTTCCAGGAAGAGAAAGACCAAACCGTAGTGACTATTGGCGAGTGATACATGGTTGACAGGTGGGTGGCAGACAGATAATCTACCTTTGTAGATAAGGAATTAGACTTTATTCTAAATATGATGGGAAGCCAGGAGTGATTTTTTTAAGAAGAGTTATTCAAAAAGCACTAGTTGCTGTGATGGAAAAAAATTGAAGGGGACAAAAGTAGAAATTCCTGGCAGAAAAGGAACTAGAATTCTAGTGTCTTAACTTCAAAGAAGGGCTGAATTGTTCTAAGCGTTAAGGGTGAACAGACCTGAATCCCTGCCCTTATGAGGTTCAAAGAATAACGGGCAGCGGGAAGAAGCAACTTGTGTGAATGTTGAGGTCTTAGCCGCAAGGGTTGATAAGGACCCTGGAGACTGCCTAGTCCAAACCCCCTTAGCCTCAGCGAGAATAATTTCGTACTGCACTTAGTTCAGCCACGTGAGTCGGACGCCCACAGACCTTCCGCGAAAATAAGAAAAAAGCTGCTGTTTCCTTCACGTAAGATAATAGCTTGAGAAGCTCATAGTTACGGTTTTTTTGCCAGGCGCGGGACCCAGAAGGCGCAGCGCGGGGAGAGGGGGGGCTTCCGGGGGCGGGGCTCGGCCCTGTTGGCCTCTCCCGCGCCTGCGCCGCAGATGCACCCGGCAGGACTGAGATTTAGGTTCTCCTGAACCCCGCGTTTTCCGCTTCTGCTTCCGGGTCGAAGCCATGTCGGTGGCAAATTCAAGCCCTGTCAACCCCGTGGTGTTCTTTGATGTCAGCATTGGCGGCCAGGTGAGATCCAGGTGGCCACCCAGTCCTGCACCAAGGGGAACTGCTCGGGGCCAGGCAGACAGAACTCACCAAGCCAGGGCTAGCGGACTCGGGAAGCCAGAAAGCGAAATAGGACCAAAACCTACCGACCTACTGGCGCGGGGAAGGAGGAGGAGGACTCGCGGATCCTAGCCCTCTGCTTGGGGAGGGCCTGCGCGCAATGGAAGATTGGGTTGTCGAGGCGGTGAGGGGAACCCGAGCGGCATCCTGGAGGATAGGGTGGAGACGTGGGCCAGCACTTCATGCTCCTTGCTCCGTGAGGCTTTCGCGGTCTTGAGCTGGGCCTTCTGTCCATCTCCCTCCGGTTGCAGGAAGTTGGCCGCATGAAGATCGAGCTCTTTGCCGATGTTGTGCCCAAGACGGCCGAGAACTTCAGGTAAGGAGATGCTCCACCTCTATGGATTACCCCAACCGGAAGACCGGCCCAAGTCAGTCTGCCTCTGTCTGTCCACTTACTGGCCTGGAGAGATCTGATTTCCCTGATTATCGCTCTGATTGAATAGTTACTGTTTTGATTGTTCCCATGTCAATTTATGTTGTTAGTCTGTATGCCTCGGTGTCTGTACCTCTGGCGATGCTTGCTGGCTCTAGGGAAGCTGGCTCCAAATGTCTGTGCCCACCTCCCACCCCCGAAATTGGGGGCTCTCACGGTGTATGAAGATGTGATGACTGAGTCGTTCGCTCTTTTTTCCCTTTCAGGCAGTTCTGCACGGGAGAATTCAGGTCAGTCTCAGACGTGGTTGATTTTTCTGTCTGCTCCTGAGGGATGTCCGGGAGCTGCGATGAGGGTCTTTGGGAATCAGTTCATTTGCACTCATCTCTTTTATTGATCGTCTTTGGGAGAGTCCTTTTGATGGAGTGTGTGGTAAACTAGAAAGGCCTTTGATTGCCTTTTATCATTCCAAATCTATTTCTTTTTGATTATAGAAAAGATGGGGTTCCAATAGGCTACAAAGGAAGCACCTTTCACAGGTAAGTCTTTTGGCAAGCTGTCTTGGGGGCTTTAAGAATTACTTCCTTGGGGAATTAGACTGTAACAGCAAAGGAAAATAAAATAAGAAGCTAATTCTTAGATCTTGAGAAGAAATGTTTTTATGGACTCAGCAACTGACTTGAAGAATAAAGTATTCTAACTTTACTTATACTCCCCCACTAATTATTGTTAGCTATTTAAAACAGAACATAACTACCTATAATTCCAATATTCTGGGTTTTTTTTCATGTCCTTTTTGGTGTTGATGAAGATTTTAAAAATTCAACATTATATCCTGCTAGTTGACATTTATAACTAGCTCTTTAAAATGACCAATATATGGCTATCCTAGGATAATCACATTCCCTGAAAGTAGTGTGTGGCAACAACACTCAGGTATCTTTGTTTCAATTTAGAATTGCCTCAAAGGTCTCATTGTGATTAGTAATTATAATAGGACATCTCGGGCACTTTAGAGCCGTGGTCTAAATCCTCACAACACTGCTGTGAGGTGGTAGGTATTATTATCTATATTCTACAGATGAGGAAACTGAGGCTAAGAAAGGTTAAGGATCCTGCCTAGGGATAGTATCTAACATTTATTAAGCCCTTATATTTTTATTAGACCATGAGTTAGCATTTAACATATATTTACTATTGTTCTTTTCTCCATAATTTACATCAAACCTTTCACCTGCCTTTTGCTTTGGTGAATATTTTCGTGGTTTTTCCTGCAGGGTTTTAGTCCCTTACTATTCAGGAACCAAATGATACATTTAAGTCAACTCTAAGATGTCCTTATATATAATTAAACCCCTTTTTGGTTTTTTTTGGCTAATAACTCTTTCAGCTCACTCACTCCATGAGAGAATAATCATTTTTGTGAACCACAGTGATAAATACTGTATTTGGAAATCAATATTAATCTAATACTATAATGATAAAACCAATGTTTCTAAACAATAGAATCTTCTCTCAGAATCCTTTATTCTCCTTGTTTCAGGGTCATAAAGGATTTTATGATTCAGGGTGGAGATTTCGTTAATGTAAGTATTGTTCCTTTCCTGTGAAAGACCTATGGGTTTATTTTTTTGTTGCTGCTGCTGTTCTTACTACAGGGATACAGTCTTAAGGCTTGAAAACAATAGCCAAGTTTATTGGGAGATAGTGATGGGGATATCATTTTGGGTTTCTGGTCACTATTGCTAGATGACGGACATCAGCACTTCAATTGAATCACTAAATTCCATGGTCCAGACCTCTGCCTTGGTAGTGTAAAACTGGGAAAATTTCACAAAAAATTCTAGAGTTTTGTTTTCTCTTTAAAAAATGGAAGATGGGAGTATACAAGGCCTGCATTTCCCATGTAGCTGCAATTGATGGAATCAAGTAACTGCTCCTTTTAGATAGTGTCCTTGACCTCTGACCCCAATGCCCACAACCTGCCTCCCTTATTCCACCTGTCTCCCTTATTCATGTTGCCTGCTCCTATAGGCATTTATGTTTATAACTTGTGGCCACAATTGGTGGTAGTGGGGTAATAGTATTTTTTGTTTTTGTTAGCTGGTATGAAGGGCTGAGAACCTATTCTCCGCCTTCTTTTTTTTCTCTCCATAGACTCCTGTGTTGCCAGATTGTCTTAGCAGGGACAGGGCCAACTTCTTACTGGTCTTTGGCTCAGGCATATCTGATCACTTGCTGAAAGCCCCAGGGTTAGACAATAGTCCATCTGCCAGAAGGCTGAGTATTAGAGGGAAACAGTTTGCCTAGAACCATCCTTAGGTGAGAAAAAATCAGAATGACCAAGAGTGAAAAGGATTTGAGACCTAAAGCTGGACCAAGAATGTATTTTTTGTTTGTTCATTTGAATAAAATTTGTTTAGGATTTAAACAATCTCCCTCATTGTCACCTCTCAGGGAATATAGATATTTTGGTTTACAACTGTCAATCTTAACTTTGCATATGTATATATAATTTTAACAGTTAAGATGTACATGTGTTTTAATTTGTACTTAATAATTGCCCACGGCAAACAGATGTGGCTCAAGCTTTTGAGCACCTGCTTCCCACATGGGGGGTCCTAGGTTCAGTTCCTGGTGCCTCCTAAGGAAAAACAGGAACAAACAATAAGCAAAAACAAACGTAAAAACCAACTCAGGGGAGTCAATGTGGCTCAGTGGTAGAGCACCGGCTTCCCACATAGGAGATCCTGGGTTCATTCCCCAGCCCCAGTACCTCAAAAAAATAATAATAATTGCCCACATTTTCTCATCATTAAGTCTTCTTTTAAACTGTGTTTTCTAATAGCTGCTGTATTAGTCAGCCAAAGGCATGCTGATGGAAAACACCAGAAATCTGTTGGGCATTATAAAGGATATTTATTTGGGGTAGGAACTTACAGTTACTTCCCTCACAAAGTTTATTTCCACATGTTGGAGCAAGATGGCTGCTGACATCTGTGAGGGTTCAGGCTTTCTGGGTTCATCTGGGCTCAGCTCCTGTTTCCTCCACAAGGTCAGCAAGAGAGTGTGAGGCTCTCTAGGCTTTGCCTTTCTCCACAAGGTCAACTGTAGACTATCAGGCAAATGGCTCTGTCTCTTTCCCCGGGGCTCCAGCTTAAGAATTCAGCATCAAACTCCAACATCCAAATTCCAACATCAGAAACCTGCAACTCTGTCCTTTGCCATGCCTTTTATCTTTGAATCCCCACCCACCAAGGGGTGGAGACTCAATGCCCTAATGATGTGGCCCAATTAAAGCCTTAATCATAACTCAGTCAGGCCCAGGTACAGATCAGATTACAAACATAATCCAATATCTGTTTTTGGAATTCATAACCATATCAAACTGCTACAGCTGCCTAATATTCTAGTATGATAGTTTATTTAAATAGTCCATTCTTGTTGAAGATTTAAATTGCTTTCTCCTGTTTCTTCTGAATAACTAATTTTGTTGTTTTCCCTAATCTGGCCTCCGGAGAGCTGTAGATAGTATGATTATAGAGCATGGAGTGGTTAACTGATCTAGGTTCCTTGGGAAATTGAAAATGAGCTTGTTTTCTCTCTTCCTTATACACATATGTATGTGGACTTAGTTAAAGATAATAATAGCTCATATTTACAAAGTGTCATATCATCTGTAGTGCTTTTCACACACACTATCTAATTGGCTTCTCATGACAACTCTGTCGAGTATGTGGTAGCCTTACTTGATAGATAAGGAAACTTAGGCAGAGATAGGAAGTGACTTTCCAGCTCATGAGTGATAATCTGGAACTCATCCAGTTCTTCCCATTATACAGAGCTTGGTTTTATTTGATAATTTTTAGCCAATAAAGGTTTGAATTTAGACAGTTATACTCTTTCCTCCATAGCCTATAAGAACCTCCTTCCGAACAAAGAACTCTTGATTCTGTACTGGGTCTGTGTATTCCCTTTCTACCATGCACCCCATACTCCTTCTCTTTACTAACTGGCAGGAAAAATTGTTTTTTGCTATCCTTCAGTATTACTTTTAAACCCCAAGGATTCTATGAAATCAGGACATGAGTTCCCAATCCAGAGAAAGGCTGAAGTATAGTGGTAAAAGCATGGGGTTTAGAACAAGAATCATCTACCACTTCATGAATTAATGTTTTCACATTTATTTATTCATCTAGTCCAGGGATCAGCAAACTTTTTCTGTAAAGTGCCATTTAGTAAATATTTTAGGCTTTGTGAGCTATGCAGTCTCTGTCTTAACTACTCAACTCTGCCTTTGTAGCCTCAAAGCAACCATAGACAGTCTGTAAATGAATGGGCTTGGCCATATTCCAATGAAACTTGACAAAATCAAGTTGCTGGCCAGATTTCATTGCAGGCCATAGTTTGCCAGCTTCTGATCTAGTCTGTCCCAGGGATGCAGAAAAAAGACATAGCTGCCTCTAAAGAGTTTGCTGTAGTCTAGTGCAGTGATTCTTAACCAGGGCTGAACATCAGAATCAGCTAGGACTTATTCAGTAGGTGTTGGGTTGGGACCCAGCATATATATTTTTTAAAAGCTCTCCAGTTGATTCTGATACATATCCTTGGTTGAGAACTACTTGTCTGTTGGGTAAGACTAATCGCTGAAATGTAATAACTAGTGACTGGCTGCAACTACTTCTGTTTAAATAATTCATACCATTATTTCATTGAATCTTGAAAACAAATATTGTAGGTATAACGGTATACCTGTTTTTCAAACACGAAAACATAGGCACAAGAGGAAAAATAACTTGATCAAACTGATGCAGTTTTTAAGTGGTAGAGCCAGAATTCAGATTTCATAGCCCATGTCTTATACTCTGCTGCCTTTCAGCATATATAATTATAATACAATAAATAAAAGATGTATAGTAAGCATATCGGGTATTAAGAGAGAAAGGGACCTAACCCTGGGTGGGAGCCAGAGAAGGTCCTCAATTCCCATGGGATTTCACAATGTGAAGGGGAAGGATAGGTGTTCAGGGCAGAGGACAAAGCCTGGACAAAAGGCACAGAGGCATGGAAGAACATGGCATTCAAGGAACTGCAAATATGACCTTGGTCAAGTTGCTTCATTACCCTGACTTTTTTTGCTCACCTGAAAGTAAGGATGAAAATTAGGTTTATTTCATAGGGTTGTTGGAAGAGCAAAGAGATAATGTAAGTAAAGCTAGTTTATGCAGAAATTGGGAATTTATGATAAGGCTAAAGAGATGTTTCCTGAAATTCAAAAGAAGAAATAGAACTAGGAACTAGAAAGTCACAAAGAACCAAGGCAGTCCTTTTTTCTCTTTCTACATATCTGCTGTTCTTTCTGTTCTCTGATCTACTTTGCAGAAGATAGTCATCGCTGACTTCCAGGTTTACATGTTACAAGTTCAACCCAAAGGAGAACATCTATTCCACTTTCAGATTCCCAGAGAAGGAACTCTAGTTAGCTCATCCTGAGTTAGCTATCTTCCTCTGAACCGGGAGGGTGGTTTTATGTTGTACAGACTAGACTGCCAAGTGCCCATGTAGAAGTTTGGGGAGTAGGGTGGTAGTTAAGTGGGTAGTTTTATACGGCTATAGGCATGAGAATCTTTGGGAGTGGTTAGATTATATATGTGATCAGAATCAGTTAGGACTCATTCAGTAGGTGTATATATATATAATTTCATTTCCATTTACTTTATTACTTTTATTGTGGTGTCATATGCACAACATAACATTTTAGCCACTTTCAAGCATACACTTCAGTGGTGTTAATTACATTCACAATGTTGTGCTATCATCACCACCATCTATTACCAAAACTTTTCCATCATGCCAAGTTGAAACTCTACCCATTAAGCTTGAACTCCCCATTCCCCACCCCACCCCTGCCCCTGGCACCCTCTAATCTTTTGTCTAAATGAATTTGCATATTCTGGTTATTTCATATCAGTGAGCTTACACAATATTTGTATTTTTTGAGGACCCAGCATATATATTTTTGAAATATATATTTTGTCCCTTACTTGCCTGTGTCTCAGCCTATCTTTTGGTAGGCCCAGCCGTAACCTCTTTTACCCCATCTGTGAGGTGCCCTAGCCATAGCTTGTAATTTTGGGTGGAACTTGGCTTTGATTATAGGATAGAGTCAAGGAGGTATGGCTCTAAGGTAGCAAAAAAGGTTGGGAGTAAGCGTGAAAGAAACTAAGCATTAGGTGCAGCAGCATTCTTCATCCAGGCTCCAGGGGCCCAACATGCCAAGTCATTAACATTTGCCATCTCTCTGCTTAGGGTGATGGTACTGGAGTTGCCAGTATTTACCGAGGGCCATTTGCAGATGAAAATTTTAAACTTCGACATTCAGCTCCAGGCCTACTTTCCATGGTAAGTGAGAGCCAACTCAAGGTTTTGAGTTAAATTTATAGCAACCTGGTTTTCGGGCCTCTTATGAGGCCCAAAGCTTTCTTTTGAGATGGAAGCCATGCTTTTCTTCTCTTGCTTGGTCTAAGGCACCTTTACCACCTCTACTGCCTTCTTTAGTCTGGGTCAAAATTTAACTCTGAAGTGATATGTGCTTTTCCTACCTTTTTTGAGGCAGCACATGTGGCTGGGCATTAAGCCTTTCTGCCCCGAATCTAACCACTTTTGCTTTCAGGACCTCAGTGTTCATTTACGAATCATGCTGCTCACTGCTGCTCACTTACAGCACCCCTTCCTTCATACTGCCTACTCACTGGTCACCCCTTTTTGCTCATTCACCTCTCCTTGCTCACCACTCTTACTCTCATCTGGCACCCCCAGTTTCACAGTTCCTGCTGCCCTTTTCACTTACACCCCTCATTTACCCTCTCTCTGTTCACTCCTTTCATGCTCATCCCCCCTTCACTTTCCTTTATTCACCCTTTACTCTTCATTTTCCCTTCTCCCGTGCTTCTCTCTCACCTTCCAGCCCTCTCATCTCTGTACTTTCACCCATTTCTCTCTGTTAGAACCCCAGCTTTCCTTTCCCTAGCTCCATTATTTGCATGTAACTGTCTGTCCACTCATCCATTCAGGAATTCATCAAGTAAAGATTTACTGACATTACTCTGTCAACAAAGAATATAGACATGATCCCTGCCCTCATGACACTTCACATTTAATAGGAAAATCACACATACAAAAGGACAATTCCAATACACTGTAATATGTGCCATCCATGTATTAAGGTAAGGACATCTTAGGATATATAAAAAGTACTGTAGAACCCAAAGGAATAAGAATAATTGCTGCTAGGATTCGGGGAGGGTTTCACAGAGGAGGTGACATTTGAGTTATTAAAGGAGTTCTATGCTAGATAGAATAGGAAGAAATTTCAATTCAAGCAAATGGCCTATACAAGACCTATGATCATAATGGGTGGCATAATAAGAAACAAAATGGGACTCAGATGATGAGAACATAGGATATGAATGAGACCAGGAGAAAACTGGAGAAGCAGGTGGGTCCAGTTCCTAAGCATTTAAATGCCAGGATTAGGATATGTGGACTTTTGTTCATATGTCATGAAGAGCCATACAATTTTTTAAACAGGGTTGATCAACTTTGTGTTCTAGAACAAAGACTGTGACTGCAGTGTAAGTGGCAGCTGGGAATGGAGTGGCTAGGGAAAGGAAAACAGTTAGAAGGCTACCATAATAACTGGGTGAGACTAGCACAGCAAATAGTTTGCAGGTCCTTTTTAGGAATGCAAGTCTGGGTAAACACTAGTAAAGGATGCAGAAGCAGCTTAGGTGGACTCCATACTTTTGCTGTGAAGATTAAAAGCCTCCTATGTGCACCCCTATGTGAGTGTCTGTGGAAGAGTCGGAAAAATGGAAGGAAACCTGGTCTCTGTTCCCTTGAGGATGACACAGGTTGAGTTTTGCTGTTACATATTTTGTATTATAATTGTTTTGCTTCTATCCTCCAACAAAATCATTATTTCCTCAAGGGCAAGGATGGGTCTCATTCACCTACAGGCCTTGCTTCCTAACACAGAAAGGCTGCAGAGCCAATGCTGATGCATCACTGAATGATAATCAGAATAATGGCTAAAAGTTATTGAGCACTTAGTCGAGAAGTCCTTTCCATGCATTGATTCATTTTAATCCTCTCAACCTCCTTTTGAGCTAGGTGCAAATGAAGACACCGAGGCATCGAGAGGTTATATAATTAACCTAAGGTCACTCAGACAGTCATGGGGTCTGAACTAGGCCATCTGACACTGAAGCGTATTCTCTTAACCAATAAGCTATACTACCTGGAAGAATGAATAAATGAGTGTCTATGGGCAAAGGTGTCCCTGAGCTATAAAAACACATTGTCCTATGTTTTTGTGCCTGCTTTCTAATACATGTTTATACATTGGGGGAAAAAAGGGGGGTGGGGGGGAATGAATTGGGCACCTGGGAATTCTCTCCCTCCATTCCAGAGTGTGGACCTAACCTAACAGGTTCAGGCAGTCCCTTATTTTTACAGGTGAAATGTTCTTGAATATATGCACAAAATCCATAAATAGCTTCATATACATGGGCAGTTTCTAAAATATATAAAATTCCTGATTAAAACTCACCCTAGACAATTTATTTAATGTATTTTCAGTATTTCGTATACTTTTTTTTACTTCATATTTGAACACAGAATCAATTTGAAATCATTAAGCATCTGATTAAAGCTAGTGATCTAGCTAATTAATTTCCAGTTTTGTCTCAGTGGTATTAATTTTATGAGAACTGTGCTTCCAATTAGTAATAGTATTTTCAATTTTCCATTTTCTATTCATTTTTTCCAAAATAGGGGAAGTAAATAATAAAATATTCACATAATTACACAGGCACCTTTGTAAGGCAATGTAACTAAAACTGAATGTGGGTTTGCTGATATATGAAATTCTGAATTTAGCATATTAAAAGCAGTTTAGGGCTTTCAGTATACAATGTACAAAAGGGTACCTCATATGAAAGTCAAATGTCCCTTTACAAAGCACCACTCTGCATTATAATTTTAGTTTGTTCTTTTATCATGCATTATTAACTATGATATAAGAACAATTTTGAAGGAGAAAAAGAGAAGGGTTGGGGCTAGAGATGTTCAGAGTCTCAATTTTAAAAAGTTTTTTTTCTCATAAAATTCAATAATAAAGGGTTTTGTGTATAGCTGTAAACATGTATAACTGTAAAATCTGAACACCAATGATTGGATGTGGTTTCTTTTCTAACAAGGCAGCTTCCTGAACCTCCTTTAAGTTTTTTATTACCATTGCTGTGATAGAGAACAAAGCAATTCAGACAAAACAGCTTTATTGCATTGGCACTAGTCGTTTCCTATCTGTTAGCTATTTTGCGATTGCAATCCAATTATAGCCAGTACTAAAGTAAATTTAAAAAAATCATGTTCCATAAATAATTGTTCCCATTACATCTAATTCCTATTATAAAAGTTCATGCTGTTGGAGAAATGTCTATTTATCTAAAGGATCTTACTCTTTGAGGGCAGGGATTTTGTGTCTTGTTCATTTCTGCATCTTTGGGTTGGAGGTCAGGGCTTGGTTCATAATAGGTGCTCAGTGAAGGTTTACTAAAAGAAAGCAGGGAGAAATTAGAGCTTCAGACTCTTTTGGAAATCATGCCCTTTGACTAGCATGGCCAGGAAAACTCACTGCAAGTTATATTTGGTTTCTGTCAGGCAAACAGTGGTCCCAGTACAAATGGCTGCCAGTTCTTTATCACCTGCTCTAAATGTGATTGGCTGGATGGAAAACACGTAGTGTTTGGTGAGTCCTCCTGTCCCATTGTCCAGGCCCCATTCACATAGGGCTTCCAGAGGAGCCAGTTCTGAATTCTCATACCAAAAAAACCAGTTGATATAACTGCTGTGGATGGTGATGGGAAGATGGGGAGGACATGTGGTTAGAGAACTAGAGGGAAGGACAAAGGGACCATCCAATGTAGTATGAATCACTTGGGTGATATATGTCTGGGGGCAGTGGGAGGAACCTAGATGCTATCATTAAAGAAATGAAGCAGCATGGTACAGTAGAGATTGGAATCACTCAGACCTGGTATAGAACCCTAATTCTTCAACTTACTACCTGTGACCTTGGGCAAATTATTATACTTCCACTGAATCTCAATTTCCTGAAGTTGGTAAGAGAGTCAAATGAGAAAATGGCTAAAAATGAGCATTGAAAGCTAGGAAATGTTATGCAAATTAGAAGAATAAAGTCCAGCTCATATTCTTCCTGCAGGAAAAATCATTGATGGACTTCTAGTGATGAGAAAGATTGAGGTGAGTCCTGTTTTGATTTCCTTTTTCTTGGCCCCTCTATCCTGGTACTACCTGAATATTGTAAAGGAGTTAAAGAAGGGTGAATGGACTCCAGCTTGTTAGGCCTAGTCTTCATTGCCTCTGGTTACATGGATTCTCCGGGGGAGAGACCATATGCCTCTCAGGTTTTCTTGGCCCTGTAAGTTAACCTCTCTAGCCCACACTGAGGTCTGTCCTCTGACGGCCCCTTCACCTACTTGCTCAAATCCTGTTCCTCAGCATTGCATTCAAGATCCTTCATGATCTGGTCCTTGCCTACCTCTCCATGGCCCCTACTGCTGCCACTGCCTCCTCCGTGTTCCAGTCACATCCAACTACCAGCTCTTGGTCATACATGTCCCTGCCTCTTTTCTCTTTCCTGCTCCTGCGCCTTTCTTCATGCTATTTCCTGTCCCTGGACTGCTCTTCTCTTCCCTTTTCCTCCTCTTGAGTTCCCATTCATCCTTCTAGGCCCAATCAAATGTCACCTCTTCTGTGGATTCTTCCCTAAACTATTTAAGTAGCAATTTAGTTGTTCCCTCTGCCCTTCATTCAACTTTCTCTCAGAATTTATTACATTGTTAAGTGTTGTAGGCTTGATATTTTTTAAAGGTTTTACGTTTTCTCTTTGATCTTTGTTAAATGCTCTACAGGTCTGCCAAGACATGGACTGTCATCAATGTCTGAGTCCTTAGTACTTAGCACAGGGGCTGGCATTTTAAAAAACAAAAGTTTGGTGAATGAATATGTGTCTGAGTGGATGAATCTCCACTGTGCTTTCTTTCCTAGAATGTTCCCACAGGCCCCAACAATAAGCCTAAGCTTCCTGTGGTGATCTCACAATGTGGGGAGATGTAGTACAGATCAAGGCTGAATTAGGTAAGTGGACCTCTCTTCTTGTTTAGGAGTCGAACCCCAGAGAAGTTAGTCTGGCCTGGTAGATAGAACTTTAGACTTGAAGACATGGGGTTGAGCTCATTTTCTCTCTGTGTGACCTTGCAGAAGTTTCCTCATCTCTTAAATGGAGATATAACCTATCTCCTAGGACCGTTTTAAGAATCAAAAGAGAAACCAGTATGACAGCACATTATTTTTCTACCACTTAGTAACTTACAAACCATCAACCAAAAAAACCACTCAGGCAGATCTGACAGCACTCTCAGACTAGAGTTCCATTCAGTAGTCCCACTAGTCCAGCTGGTAGTTCCAGCCCTGGCTGGCTTCCTGCTGGAACTATTCTGGATGTTAGTAGAGAAACACACCTTTCATGCCTCCTGTCAGAACTGATGCTGCAGTTCCAGGCCCTGATTTGTATATGCCAGTTTCATAGGTGAATGCCACACATTTCTCAGCCCATTTGGGCTCACTTCCTAACCATACTTTTATACTTGCCACTGCCTGCTCTGCTACTGGGCATGATGCTAACCATGTGGAGTAGGATGGGGGTGGTACAGAATTGAAAGATGTCTTTACCTTTCAGAAGCTTATGCAAATTAAAACAAGATACCATTTTCGACCTGAACGGCAAAATTATCTGATATTATATTTCATATTGATACACTTACACTGGCATATAATACGGATAATATCAAGTGTTAAATAAGTATAAGAGAAAATAAGTATTCTATCACAAGGTTGATAGGATTATAAACTGGTACTACCCTTTTTACTTTTTACTACCCTTTTGAAATATAAAATGGCAGTATGTATTAAAATGAAAATGCCAGTCAGGTGGAAAATGGTATCTTGTTTTAATTTGCAGTTTCCTGATTTCTAGGGAGGGTAAGCATATTTGTGGATGCTTGTTGACCATGCTGTTCGCATTCTTTGCCCATTCTTCTTTGGAATTGCTTATTTTGTTCTTAGCAATTTGAAGTAGTTGTAGATAATCAACATTAATTATTATTACATTTTGTGTATGTTTTCTCCAAAATATATTTTAAGAAAAATTTGGCAACATGTTGTTTATCTTAACTTTGGTAATACTGTTTGTCAAAAAGAAGTTCTAAATTTTGATGAAGTCAAAATTAACAGTCTTTTTCCTTATGGCTTTTTTTGTCTCATTTTATTTAAAAAGGTCTTTTTTTTTTTTTTTTTTTTTTTTTTTTTTTGGTAAGTACATCTTTGGGCACCTCTGCACCTCATATACATTGGTTCACATCATGGCCCATACTCTCCTCTATTCCATCATGTAGGCCCTGTGAGGATTTACAATGTCCGGTGATTACCTCTGAAGCACCATCCAGGGCAGCTCCATGTCCCGAAGACGCCTCCACCTCTCATCTCTTCCTGCCCTTCCCCATACCCTTTGTCCATTATGTCCACTTTTCCCAATCCAATGCCACCTCTTCTATGTGGACACTGGATTGGTTGTGTCCATTGCACCTTTATGTCAAGAGGAGGCTCAGATTCCACCTGGATGCTGGATGCAATCCTCCCATTTTCAGTTGTAATCACTCTAGGCTCCATGGTGTGGTGGTTGTCCTTCTTCACCTCCATCTTAGCTGAGTGTGGTAAGTCCAATAAATCAGATTGTAGGTGCTGGAGTCTGTTGAGGCTCAGGATCTGGCTATCACATTGTCAGTCCAGAGATTCAAATCTCCTAAATATATCTTAAACCCCAACATTAACTGCACCTCCAGCACATTAGCATGAAAGTCTTATGAAGGGAGATCCCATCTGAGTCCAGATTCATCACACATAAACACCATTTCCAAAGAGGGGCCATCTGCCCTGGTAGTTAACCCCATCGGCCATGACCATAACTCCCATGGGTCTCTTTAGCCCTCAAAGGAACCAATATCTGGGGGTTGTATCTGCTTTATCTGTCTCTCTGACTCTGCTCAGTTGTGCATGAGGGCAAACCTTCTGCCAGCCTCCAGACTCTTTTTTAGAAACTCGTAGCCATATAAACTCATTTCTCCTTTCCATTTCCCCCTTACTTTAGGTCAAACAGCATTAAAAAGGTCTTTACTACCTCAGATCATAATGTCATCTATATTTTTTCTAATATTCCTATAGTTTTATTTTTACACTTTAAAATTATCTAGACTTTTTTCTGTATAAGATATGACTCTGCCTTTCTTCCCAAATGGAAACCCAGCCAAATACCACACCTGTTCAACGACTGTACATACCTCTCTCTGTAACTTTGCATTCACAGCATCTGTCACTTAAAAGCATTTAGCAAAAACTTACTACAAGAATTAATAGAGAGGGAGAATGTCAGGCATTTTAGGTAGGGAACTGGTGTGAACAAATGCTGAGGCAGGAATGTACAAGCGTGTACTGGAAACTGCACGTGGTTCTCTCTCTTATCCAGCCACAGGGTCACCTCTTAGGCCTAAAGTGACACCCTGAGCTCTCCTTTCTGCCAATACTGGAATCCCCTAGGGCTCAACTGCTTTTCCCATTCAGTGGCTTCAGGTCACTCCCTCCCTCTCTGATTCCTTTCTTTGCCGAAACTAAATTTGAGCTCATAGGTCCTTTTCCTTCTAAAGACTGACTACTGGTCACTACCAGAGGACAAGATAATGGAAAGAATAAAGTTTAGAAATCCTTTATGTTTGGAGCTTTTTTCTTTATTTTTCATAGTCCCTTCAGAAAGTTACTAGAAATCCTTGTTGAGGTCCTTACTTCTGAGGGCAGGTTCATCAACCTTCCCATCCTCACCCAGTATTAGCAAAAGTCATGTGAAGCTTTAGTGAAACCAAGTGGAACCAATTCCTCATGGCCATTTTGCATGCCAGAGGCCCTCCAGACCAGAACTGTCCTATATATGGTCCTTTCTGTAATGGTGGAAATATACTATCTCTGTACTCTCCACTATAGTAGCTACTAGCCACATGACAGTGGAGCATTTGCAATGTGACTGGTTTGACAAGGGACTGGATGTTTAATTTAAATAGCCATATATGGCTAGTGGCTACAGTATTGGACAGCAAGCTCTTAATTTAGATACCTCTTCTTTAGTCTCCTAACCCTGAATTGCTCAGAATTGAATCTCTCATCACTAATAGAGACAGAATAATTAAAGTTATTTATTGAATACTTCCTATAAGTAGATTTTAAGCTAAGAACATCACTTTAATCACCTCATTTTATTTTCTCAAAATTCCTGTCATAGGATTTAAAATACTAGGGAATCTAGGTGGCAGTCTTACCTAAAAGTGTACAACAGATGGTTGTGCCACTTCGGGTTTCTGGGTAATGTGATTTGAGAGAAAGTAAGGAAAAGAGGAGATTAATTCCCCAGGGAGCAGGGATATTATCCCTGCCTGTAAAGTTAAAAGCATCTCTTACATGTTCCATATCTCTCAGGTTGTTTGGGATAGAATCATGGTTGACAGCACTATAGATGATGTTTTTAAGTTCCATTGGACAGTATTTCTCACATTTTAATATGCACATGCATCACCAGGGTATGTTCAAATGCCCATTCTGATTCAGTAGGTCTGGGGGTCTGGGTGGGACCTGAGAGTTTGTAGTTCTAACTATTTCCCAGGTCATGATGACTTTGAGTGGCATGGCTATAGAGGAATGGCAGAGTCTGTCTTTTAATTGAGAGTGCACCACATTCCCAATAGAGAAAAGACCTAGGAGATAATCTCTTCTTGGAGGTACTAATCCAGCAGGAATCCTACTATATTCAAATCAATGTATTACTTAATCATATAGTCAAAGCCTTGTGCCCAGGCACTGGGAATATGAGATGAGGAAGATAGAAAAGAGATAGACATGTGAGGTCATTTGATCACCTGTACCTCCTTATGGAGTACTTCCTTCCAGAATTTTTTGTGTTCCATCTTCCTAAGTTCTGACAGGAGTTTTAGTGAAAGTAAAGTTTTCTGTACTGCCCTAGCAATAGAAACCTGGGTTTTATCTCAGTGAGTCCTGGAAAGCTTTTTATGATTAATTTGGTTAGTTATAGCATAAACAAACCTTGACTCCCAGCATTCTCCTGCTGTAGTCTAAACCTGATTCTTCACTGCTTATTATACGCATGGGGTCTGGGAAAACCTCTCTTTTGAAAGCCTGAGAGTCTGTTGGAAAGGGGAATGGCTGTGACCTCTGGCAGCCCTGCCAGTCTGATTTGCTGTCCCTCTCCTTATGATCCCCAAACCTGGCACCAGTACCAAGTGGTAGAGAACTTTCTTCAGTTGTTTTTCAAATTCCCCTAAAAGAAAGAATCATTAGGGATACTTGTTAAACCTATCACTTCCCATGTTTTTCTTCTGGAGAGTCTTAACTGTGTGGGTTTGGGGTAGGGCCCAGGAAGCTAGATGCTTCTTACCAAAGAAGTATGAGAAAGAATGAGAAAAACTGCTACATGTAGTCCTGGGATAAGTATCTTTTAATAGTGGCATCTTGGAAAAATATAACATACAACACATACTTACTTGTACAGACATTTTAGCCTAAAACAAGGCAAATTGAACTTCAAATAGTGATTAGGTTAAAAATTCATTGTACTTGGTGGTAGTTGTACAGGTACTGTTCGGCTGAGGTTCAGGAATTACTGTCCATATTTTGGAATTACCTGCAGATGTGATTTGTTCCTACAGGAGATGATTATGAAAGACATGTTAGTGGCATTTGGGCCACTAGCTTCATTCACTCCACAACTAAGCACTAATTAAGGTAGATCCTGTGCTACGTGTGGGGATACAAATTTGAAAGAACTCAGTGTCAAAGGAAAACTGACAGTATTATAGTACAATAAAGAACTGGGTTGGAGGTTTTAGTACAAGATACAGGAAAGAGTGAGTGCCTAAGTCTGCCTGGGTTGATGGCAAAAGAGATGATGCTTCAGCTGAGTACAAGAAAGAATTCGAATCTGGGAGGGCATTACAGGCAGAGGGAACAGCATATGCAAAGACAAAGGCAGGGAGTATAAGTGAAACTGCAACAAATTCAGTGTGTCCAGAACAGGAGAGTATGAAAAGCAAATGATAAAGAGCTGAGGCTGAAGGGAGGCCTTGTGAGAACTGAAGTGATGCCAGGCTAAGGAGTTAGGATGTTATCCTGAGGGTGGGACATGGGCTTCAGGCAACACATAGTTTTTTTCTTTTTCTGGAGAGTCAGTTATGTTCCTAAGACTCACAAAGGGAATCCTGACCTTCCAAAAAAGAGCCAGGGGAATAGGAGCCACTGAAGGATTTTGAGCAGGAGAGTATGGTGACTGAATTTTCTTATTCAAAAAATGATTCTGGTAGCAGTGTAGAAGATGGGCTGGAAACCATTGAGGAGTCCACTGCTGTAGTTCAGGCAAAAAAAAAAAAAGGTTCTATGTGAAAATAGGTGTCTAGGGATCACCAGATTTGGCAGCAAATATTTGTGTGCCTTTTTGGTGTGTGGCACTGTTTGTTCCTTGCCCCCAAAGTCAAAAGCCCTGACATCTGAAAAGAAAGGGGAGGGGAGAATGTCTGGCTCCATTCCAGTCCAGTCCAATACAGAGGCAAAGCTCACTACATCATCAGGTCTTTGACACATTGCAATACATCCCTTCAACAGGCCTAAGAAAAAGGAAGAGGTAGAACTATCTTGTGTTGATAAGACTGTTAAGGTAAATTAAATGACCAAGTCAAGATGTAGTACAATATGTAAGCATGATACCATTTATTTTGAATACCTATTTCAGAAATTTCTGCAATGATGTATAGAAGACAATGTTTACTTCTACAAAGTGGAGATAGCAAAGAGATAGTCCTGTATATGCTTGAATTTTCTACATTGAGCATGTATCTTATAATGGAAATGCATACTGTATATATGTTGTTTTAATGGATCCTAGTTCCTCTCAGACATTACAAGAAGCATGCCCACAGCTGTGACTAATATCACTTTGTGAATCGTTCCCTGGTCCTTCCACCTCTTCCTCCCAGGTCCAGGCCAAGTCAGTGGTTCCTTCTTGGGTGCTCCCAAAGCACTTGGCTCATCCCTCTATTATAGCATTTAACACATGTATAACAAATGTGTTGGTCTCTTTTCTGCTAGATTAAGAACTCCTTGGGGCAGTGTATTAGTCAGCCAAAGGGGTGCTGATGCAAAATACCAGAAATCTGTTGGCTTTTATAAAGGGTATTTATTTGGGGTAAAACCTTACAATGACAAGGCTCAATGTCCTACTGACATGGCCCAAAGCCTTAATCATAATTTAATCATGTAAGAGTGAAACCTCTGAATCCAATACAATCTAATGTACCCAGAGGAACAGATCAATTTCCAAATATAATCCATTATCTATTTTGGAATTCATAAACAATGTCAAACTGCTACAGGCAGGGACCATGATGACTAGCATAGCGCCTGGCCTATGATGGGGCTTAGACCTCTTAACATCATGCAACTTGTAAAGTGTAATTGCTTTTATACATTTTGCTTAAGGACCCAAAGTTAAACTAATGTCTGAGCCTACAGTATGACACCAGGACAACACTGACCTCTGGAGGAGGGGTGTGGCCATGTTTGGAGAGGGTAGAAGCAGCAGTATCTGAGAGTTATTCTCTCAGTGCTGTTCTCAGTACAAGGCCACAAACTTTGTCTTTACCCCTGCGGCCAAAACCAGCAAGGAAGAAGGGCAGCTCTCTGCTGGAGTTCCACAGAAAGCTATCAAGGTTTGATGAAAAGGACACAGGCTTTGGAGCCAACTAAACCAAAAAGCTCTCCCACTTTCTAGCTCTGTGACATTAATCAAATCATTAAACCCCTTGGAGCGGCTAGTCTGCACCTTTGCATAATTGGAGATAATATAAACTGCATGGAGTTGTGAAGGGTAAGTGATAAATGGGATAATATGCTTAGCCATACATGGTGGTTCCTTTCTTCCTTGGTTCCTGTGTAACATACCTCTCAATTTTGCTATGGGGAACCAAAGGTCTGGTTTATGGCAAGAATCAGGCTGGTCCTGCTCTATTGGGAAAAGAGGATTGGGAGTGTAGAGGATACCTGGGAGCATTATCTCTCTCAAGGAATGTCCCCTCCAGTTCCACTGAACTGCTTACTGACCTCCACATCTCTGCCATTGTAGGCCTCCCTTGAGTAAAATAATCTGGATTGGCCCCTGGTTTTTCCCTGCCTGCTGCTGCCCATTTGATCCAGAGATCTTCAAAGTATCACAGATACAGGACCCAAGATTTTCTGTGTTTAAGTTTTCAAATGTAAATAAAGTTTGTTTTGGTTTTGGTATGTATGTGTATTGTTAAATGGTTGTAATGATGGCTACTTTCTCCTCACTCCTCAGCTCTAGCTGGGAGGACTGTCTTTTTCCCAGAGCCAGCATGAAACAGAGCCAAGCCCTTGCTATGTATAGTTGATGCCTCAAAATTGCAAGCAGTGGTAGTAGTCCCTTTAGGTTAGCTGATATGACAATGCAAAGCCTTAGGGCCTCACAGCAATGTATATTCCAAGGATGTTCCCAATAGGTTCAATTCGGTTAATTCTGGAGCCAGTGGGAAAAGAGTCAGAAAAAGATTCCACTGAGTTTAATGTTCAAGAGGTAAAGATGAAAGTTCTCTGGTTTTCCTCTCACCAAGCATTTTATTTTATTTTATTTTCTTCTTTATTTTCTTTTAAATGTTACATTCAAAAAATATGAGGTCCTCATATACCCCCTACCCCACCCACCCCACCCCTCCCATATCATCTACCATGTCCCATCTACCATGTCTTCTGTCACTGCAGCCCATCCACTGCACTTGGCGAATACATTCTGGAGCACTGCTGCACCACATGGACAGTGATCCACATTGTAGTCCACACTCTCCCCCAGTCTACCCACTGGGCTACAGCAGGACACACAAGGTCCAGCATCTGTCCCTGCAGCACCACCCAGGACAAGTCCAAATCCTGAAAATGCCTCCACACCATATTTTCTTCCGTCTCCCTCCCATCAGCAGCCACCATGGCCACCCTCTCCACATCACTATTACAATATCTTCCCTTACTAATCACAGTAGTTCCCCTGCAAAACACCAGTAAGTCCACTCTAATCCATACTCTATTCCTCCATCCTGTGGACCCTGGGATGGTTATGTCCAGTCCCCCTCTACATCGAGAGGGCCCTTAGGTTCCACATGGATGATGGATGCAATTCTCTTGCTTGCAGCTGTAGATGAAGCATTTTATATATTCTCCTTTTCCACTTTCTTACTCCCATGTTATGGATAGGATGCTACCCTTGACTACTGGCAGGATATTGCATCAACAGGTAACAGGAAGCCAAATTCTGACAGATTAGAATCTAGTTAAAAGTGCCATTTCAGTGTATTTGGAAGACAAGGTGGAATGGTGTGATGTGCCAGGGCCCTATGTTGTAGATATTTAGAACTCTAGCTAAGTAAGCAGGGCCAGAGGACACAGTAGGGAGGAAACTGGTCTAGAAGTAAGATCTTCAAATGACTAGGTGAAATTATTATAAAGAGTTGGGAAGAGGGGTGAGCTGCTATGTTCCTGAGCTGATATTCTTGTGATGGGCTATTCAGTTGAATTCAGTTACACCTGGCACTTGCGTTCTAACCCAGTCTCTGTCCTGGGCACTGGACCAGCAACAATGAGTAAGATGTGGTCCGTGCTTGTGATAGGAGACAGGCAGTTTCAATTCAAGGTGGTGAGCACTAGAATGTGAGCCCTCAAGAGGGCAGGAAATTCTTTCTGTTGACTGCTGTGTCCCCAGCAGCTGGAAGAGGTAAGCATCTGGTATTTGTTACACGAATGAATGAATGATATTGGTATGTATGTACAAGAGACTATGGGAACAGAGTGGAGAGACTGGGGGTGAGCAGAAGAGGTCAAAGACAACTTCTTGGAAGAGAGAAATTTGAGGTAAATATTAATGGATTAGCTGGAAATAGCCAGGAGACGAAGGCGGGGAGATAAAGATACGGAACAAGGTAAAAGTTATTTTGCATAGGAAATTCTTGAGTCCCCTTACCCCTGACATCACTTAAAGTATCACTGAGCTCTCAGAATGGCAGGAGGATCAGCAGAACTCTGGAATGAGGATCTCCCACTTTGGAACAGGAGTTGAATTTCCACATATATTATGTTACCTTCTAATGCTGCAGTACCATCTTTGTAATGCTAGTAGAGTGGTGGCTACAAGGAAAATAGTTTCTTTCTTAAGCAGGTCATCTACACATTGAAGAAGTTGAGTATTAAGAGTGAACCTGTGAAAAAGTAACTGGATAAGTAGTGATACTATAAAGTAACATTTTAGAGACAAATGTTACAGAATTTGTATTTCTGCTTGAGAAGCCATCCCTTGAAAGCCATTACAGAGGTTGCTTACTTATTAAACTTTAATCAAAAGCCATCTGAAGGGAAGCAGATGTGCCTCAAGCAATTGGGCTCCCATCTACCATATGGGAAGTCCAGGGTTCACTTCCCAGGGCCTCCTGGAGAAGGCAAGCTGGCCCATGCAGCGAGCTGCTCTGAGTGGAGAGCTGGTTCATGCAGAGTGCTGGCCTCCACGGAGAGTTGGCGCAGCAAGAGATGCAACAAAAAGAGACCCAGAAAAGAGATGCAGCAGATCAGGGAGTTGAGGTGGTGCAAGAGAATGACTGCCTCTCCTGCAGCAGAAGGGCCCGCTGCAGAAGGTCCCAGGATCGGTTCCCAGGGCCAGAGAAGACACAGAAGAACACACAGTGAATGGACAGAGAGCAGACAGTGAGCACAAAACAATGAGGGGGAGGAAGGGAATATATAAGTAAATCTTAAAAAAAAAAAAAAAGTCATCTGGAGCTGGGATAGATGAATGGCAGCTCTGGAATCCATCCACATTGTTGCTGCAAGCCTTCTTTTTCACTTGTATTACTCGCATAGCTTCACAGGCCACCTTTTTACTACCAATACCACCTTTTCCAAACCATTTTCCACACCATGTCATTTAAAACATTAAGCTATTAAATATCAGGCACTGTGCTAGGTGCTCAGGGAACCCACTGTGTGGAAGGAAAGACGAGCAATACAGAGTGCTAGGACGTGGTCAGTACATAATGCTATAGGAAGGATCACATAGGAGGGATACCTAGAGCCAGGACCTAAAGTATGAAAGTTAACCAAGGGTAAGAAGGGGAAAATGAACAGTGTTATAGGCAGAGGGCATAGCCCAAAGGAAGCAATACCTAAAAGATCACCTGCATGGTTGGGCAAAGAATGAAAGGGTGGACAGGTAAGAATTTAGAGAAGTCTTTCAGAATCCTATAAAACACATTAAAGAATTTGGACTATCCTAAGGGCAATGGGAGTCACTAGAGGTCATTAAGTAAGACTGTCAAGGTCAGATTGGTGTTTTTCAAAAGAGCACTCTGGCTGTTGTGGGGAATGTAAAAATAAGAAAGCAGTGGGAAGACCAAGCTACAACAGTGCTTTAAGCCAAGGGTCAGCAAGTACTGGCAGGCCAGATCTTACACTTATTTTTCTATAGCTTATGAACTAAGAATAAGAAGTTTTTAAATTTTTTTCTTGGAAAGATGAATATTTTGTGAATGTAACAATTATATAAAATTCATATTTTGGTGTCCATAAAATAAAGTTTTATTGGAACACAGCTGCACTTGTTTATGTATTGTCTTTGGCTAATGGTAGAGTTGAGTAGTTGAGGGAGAATCAAATGGCCATAAAGCTTAAGATATTTTCTATCTGGCCCTTAGAGAAAAAGTTTACCTCAGTAACAGACGATGGCCTAAACTATAGTAGTGGCAGGAGAAATGAAAAGACTGGATAGTCGTTTAGAGATTTTTAGGACTGATTCAGGAGGTGCTTTAGGGGGTAGAACTGACCTGCTGAGATATTACTAATGGACTAGCCCCTTTCCCTGCTTCTCTTCTCCATAACCCAGTCTCCACTCAGCAGCCATTTTTAAAAGGCCATGCCCATTCTCAGGCATACGACTCTAAAAGTACTCTTCTCACTACTGCCCTTAGGATAAATTATAAATAAAATATTCCTATTTTGATCTTGCCTACCTCTTATAACCCCATGTCTTCGTTCCAGTCTTACTGAACTACTTTTACTCACACTTGCGGAGACACCATCTCTTCTTGCCTCTGGGTGGGGCTTTGCACAAACCTCCCTGTGCCTGGAAAGTCAGCGTTCCACGGTTTTCTTTCCTCCTCCACTCCCAAAATGCTTTGTGCCTCCACAGCTCTGGAGTAAAACTGGGTGTTCAAATTTCTGCCTCCATCCCCAAACCGAATTCCAGAAGGCAGAAACTGACTCGCTACTATTTCATCCTAGCACATAATAGACGCTTAATAAAGAACGAAAGGAGCTAGAGGACAACGCAACATCAGGTCTCCGCCTCAGTTTTATCGTTTATGAAACGTGGACAGTAATCCCTATTTCGCATGGCTGTTATAAGGATAAAAAGCAAGAAAAGTGCCTCGCTTGTTCAATAAACGTGGGTTGAAATCAATCTGATTTGCGACCAACACAAAAAGATGTGAACACTTAGGGACACATTCCTTATATACCTGGTAAAATGGATCGAAAGGCAGGTCTCCAAGGAGCAAACAGCATCCCGCCCCGCCCGCCCGCCGGATATGCTGAGCACGGACAGTTTGAGAGCCCGCGCGGTCCCTCGAAGGTGACTGCCGCCCAAAGCGGACGCGCTCCACTAACGCATAAAGTCTGTTCCAGAACCCCTCGGCTGTTCCCTTAGTACGCGGCCATTATAGAAATGACTGTTCTATCCCCGCCGTAACACCCTGAGGTCACAGGACAGTATTTGGAGCAGGGAAGGAGGGTGGCCTTCCCTCCACAAGGGGCTAAGGTGTCGTCGGGCCCCCTTCCAAGCGGCAGGTCAAGCCGGGTAATTCCGGACCAGGCGTTTGGCCGTGCCTTTCCTCCTGGCCTGGCACAACCCTGGACGTGAACGCCCGCCCGAGCAACCGCCTCGTGAAAGTCACATTCTCTCTGCCCGCCCTCTCGGTTCTCTATGGTTCTCGTGGTGACTCTACCCTAATTCTAGTTCCGGTTTCTATGGCGGCGGCGGAGGCAGGAACGTTTGTAGGTCCTCCGAATTAGCCGCCTAAGAGCCAATAAGAATGGAGGAGTGATAAAGTGTTAGCCAATAGGAACTAGGAGTTGGGGTCAGGTGGTGGGATTGACAGTACTGCTGACCAGTAAACGTCGCTTAGGGCGGGCCGATCTCAAGACTTATCCCGCCTGTCCCGCCATTCTCGCTAGTTCGATCGGTAGCGGGAGCGGAGAGCGGACCCCAGAGAGCCCTGAGCAGCCCCACCGCCGCCGCCGGCCTAGTTACCATCACACCCCGGGAGGAGCCGCAGCTGCCACAGCCGGCCCTAGTCACCATCACCGCAACCATGAGCAGCGAGGCCGAGACCCAGCAGCCGCCCGCCGCCCCCGCCCTCAGCGCTGCCGACACCAAGCCCGGCACCACGGGCAGCGGCGCAGGGAGCGGCGTCCCGGGCGGCCTCACATCGGCGGCGCCCGCCGGCGGGGACAAGAAGGTCATCGGTGAGGGCCGGATGGGGACGGGGGTGGGGCCGTGGGGAAGCCTGGCGGGGGAACCGTTACCCGAAGCGGGGACTGACTCCCCGCGCGCTGTTGCCCCTCCCCCACACCCCCACGCGCGCGCTCCCCGGCGCTGGCCCGCGTGCCCGGCAGGCGCGCGCGCGCCTCCGACCGCGTGTGCTGCGGGGTCTCCTCGCCTGCCGTTGTTCCTGTCTCCTCCACCCAGCTCTCTTCCGCGTGTACCCTGAGGGCGCGGCGCGCCGCCTACGCAGGCCGGAGTGAGCCCGGGCGGCTTCCCCTTGCCTCACGTGCTCCCTGCCCTGCAGCCGCGCCCGCCCTCGCTGTCTTCTCGCACACCCACCTTGGACGCGCGCCCCAGGCCTGCTCGTGGGGCACAGCGCGGCTTCCAGTTCACCCACGTGCCGCGTTAAGGCATCGTGGTGGCGAAAGCACGGTCCTGGAAAATGGGCTTAAAAGAGAAAAGGCTGGCAGGTGGCCTCGATCCGGCCGCCTTGGAAGCGTGTAAGGGGCCGGATGCTGAAGCGTGGCAGTTTTAAAGGATACTTGGTAATCGTGGGGGTTTTTTTTGTTTTTTTCCAGCAACGAAGGTTTTGGGAACAGTAAAATGGTTCAATGTAAGAAACGGATATGGTTTCATCAACAGGTGAGATGACCGCCACTGAAGCCTCTTATCTTACTTCTTGCATGTTTTCTGCTGGGTCCATAGGCTTTGCGTGGTTTGGGATTGACTTAAGGTGTTCTGAAAGGTTGGTTGATACGTCTGGTGACTGTTAGTGTCGTTTTCGTTTTCCTTGATGACTGAAAGAATTAGCGATTTAGAGTTTGTTTTTTTGCAGCTATATAAAAATCTAAAGCGAATTTCAAAGGCTTCATTATGGCACAAAGCACTTTAAAAGGGAAACAGAGTAAATGAGCCATACCGTAGCAGTTAGGGCAAACAGAAAACTACTGCCCAGTCCAAATTTTTCTGTTACATTCGGGTCCACCACGTTTTTGCCTGTTTATTTTTTTGTACATATTGAATGGTATTTGAAAACGTGACCCGCTAGTTAGCATATAGGTTGTTTATAACATGTTAATATTTTGTGGTAACATGATTTTACGCGCCAAGTATAAGCAATTTTGCCATCCCTATTGTAAGGTTATATACTGTCTTTGTTTAACGTTCCAAAATATGTTGTCTTTTGAATACCACAAAATAAAATTATTGGGAGTGCTTTGACAACATGGTGAGTTGCTTTTACTTTATAGAGTTAAAAAAACATCTGTAAGAAAACAGTCCTTTTCCCTCTTTATGTTTTTGTTTCTCCTCCTCTGTGCCAAAATCATGCCAATTAAACGAAATTTTTTTAAAGCCTTGGCTGTATCTTTAGAGTGGCCTTAGTCCGTTATTATTGAACAGTTATTCATATTTGAAGTTATGGCTACAAACCACCTTCAGGATATATCCTTAGAATTGTCTGTGACAATAGTGTTATGAAACGTGCAATTTATTTGCAGCACTTTGCATGGATGTCCCTTGTGAGCCAGGCATCATTTTCAAGATGGCTGCCAAGGCTAGTAGTGCAGATGCATGTGTATAGAGCAAGGTGTATATTATATGACCTACAGGTATGATATTTAACACCACCTTAGCATTCTTTTTATTCCCTACTTTAGAAGGCTTTAACCACTAGATGTTTAAAAGAACACTTAAGAGCAAGAAGTAATGTAGAATACTGTAAATGGATAGTGTACTGTAGGGAAACCAAATGGGCAAAATCAAGTTTTTAAAGACTGAATCTACTGATGAAAACACATTCATTAGTCAACCATAAAGTATTGAGGAAACACTGGAGCAAAGGATATTATAAGCATTTGGTGGTCCGTTTTCCATATTTGGATTTGGGGGGGAACATTTTAATTATTCCAAAATACTTTAGGAATTTTTCAGCTTTTGTTCTGTGTGCTTTCCAGACAGGCCAAAGCTACATTTTCTCATCAGTATTTTTTTGTTTCTTTTTGATGATGGGTTACTAATTAGGAAGGAAGGGGATACTTATTCACCATTGGATAACTAAATACGTTTTAGCTGATTGATCGCTCTGAATTTCAGTTAATACTTGCCTTTTACTTGGACACTCCTTCCTAGCCAAACCCTTTAAACCCTTAAGCCATTGGTTTTCATATTAAGTGTGCTTATCTTGGAAGAGAATACCCTTGTTCCTTTCAGGGCATCTAATTCATTGGCCTTGAGGTACATTTTTAGTAAGAATTCCAGGTGAAGATATCGTCTGTGGGCCACACAGTTTTAGCATGTGTTGGGTTTTGTTGCATTTTGTTCAATGGACCCAGATTATGATATTTTTTAAGTAAGCAAGATTTCAAAGTAGTTCATTGCATATTACAGCTATTTTATTAGATACTATATCATCTCTGTTTTGGTTTTGCAATCAACTCAATTGGTCATTCTCCAGAGCAAGTTAGATGTAAATTGGCTTTTGATGATCCTTTGTTTGAATTACCCTAACCTCAGCTATTTTGTCAAATTAACTGGTCTTAATGTGCTTTATGTTTCTAAAGTGGTCATTTTAATGGTTCTGTGGCTTCTGCGTAAGAGACTGTAAAATCTGATTCCAGTTAAATAAAGGGGATGTCTGTCTTGATTAAGGAAAATGTGTCTTTAAAAAATAGATTTGGAAACTAGCCTTTGGTTCAATTTGTCTGTAGTTCATGTAGTATAAATATCAGGTTGGACTGGGAGGTACCTGGCTCTCCCAATTAGGGGTTCAGAGGTCTGTGTGCTGTTCTGTATAAATGGGACGGTGCAGTGTTTGAGATGAATGCTTGTGGTTCTGTGAATTACATATTCTAGGTTAAGATAATTTTATAATTAAAATATAAGGCATTTTAATTATCTGCCTTTAGAGAAACGTATTTTCATTGTAAATGTTTTTGAGGCTATATTATCATCTTCACCTATGATGAATTGTTCTTGGAATTTTTTTTTTTTTTTTAATATTTCTTTTAAGGGTGGAACTTTGTCCCCTAGTGATTTTATTGTATAAAAGTTGCTAAATAAGATGATAGTTTTTAAATAGGAAAATCTTTGGCTTTATTTTATTGCACTATGTAATCTGAGAATTCTTTGCCTGCTGCATCTGCAGAGATAATTTTATTGTGTGGCTAGAGGTGTTTATATTATCCACCCACCCAAATTACTATATCATGAAAAACCTTCACCCAAAACTGTTGAAGTAAGATATTGTCATTAGGAGGATGTCCCAGGGGTCAGTGGTTCTGGGTTTGAATCTTGATAGTGTAGAAACTTGATTTTGTCTTTTGCCTCAAGCTGTTAAGGATTGATCCATGATCACCAAACTCATGGAAAATTGACATGTGTCTGTAACAGTTTCTCTATTGGATATATGTCTTTAGTTACAAAACTAAGAATATATTTTTGTACTCCAGAGTACTTAAGAAGCCAAAAGTAATCATTCTAAGATTTCAGGGGTGAGCAAGGAATTGAGTGAAGGGAATCAAATAGAGCAGAGGTCACAGACTGGGACCTCCTGGCTAAAACTATCCCCATTAGCAGTTTGCCATTAGTATTATTGCCACCTTTAGGTGGGTATGTATTGCCTTTCTTGACACAGTCTTTCAGATTTAGTTTTCTTGGGAAGCTGACTTCATTCCCTTCCTGGTGTCTCTATACATTTGTGTTTATTATCCATGGTCTAGGAAGATGTAACCAAGTTAGGGAAAGGCTGTCTCTTTACAATACTGCTGTACTTAGTCACAGCCATCATGTTTAGTCTTACTTTGTGGGAGCCTTCCTTTGGGGGGGGGACTCTGTATATATATAACTGATTAAGATGATTTCCTTCACACAATGGTGATAATAGAAGTAGCTCACATTATAGATCTATAACTTATAAATGCCAGGCACAGTCATAAATGCTTTTTAAAAATTGATTAATTTAATCAAAACCTTTGAGGTATAGTTACTGTTTGTTCTCAGTCACAGAGGTTAAAACTTTGCCCCAGGATGGAACTCAGTTTTCTGACTCTGGGACTTAGTTCATTACTTGCTGAACATTACCAGATCTGAAAATAGACCCTGGGCATCTTCAATTTTATTGTTACCCACAGAGTTACAGGTCATTTCTTTGAGTGCCTATTCTTAGCCATTGAAAGACTGTTTCTTACATGATCTCCAGCATGTCATTGAAACTCCTGTGTGCTAGCTACTGGTTTTCAGATTTTAAAAGCTTATTCTGCCTTTTTTTCCCCTCATGTAGTCATAGATTACTGAAAGTTCTACTTTAGCATTCAGGTAAGATTTACAAGTTAAAAGATAACTGTTAGGAGGCAACCAAGAAATTAAAGGGAGAGAACGGACTTTTAAAAATCTCTTTTCTGAAGCTCTTTTCATCCTGTTTTTATATGGCCTGCCTGTGAGCTAAGAAAAAATTTTTCGTTTTTTTAAAGGGTTGTGAAGGAAAAAGCATGTAGGTCTCTAGAAAGATGATTGCCAAGTCTCTTGAGCTGTTAAAGTCAGACATCTTATTTGATCACAGATCTGCCTATAAAATGTAGAAGTAACCAAGAGGCCATAACATAATTGACTAAATGCTGTGGTATTAGGGAAGGCTTAGAGACTTATTGGTGGTGTGCTGCTAAGGAAAGGAGGGTGACAGGTAGAGAGGTGGAGGACATTTTAAGTAGTACCCAACAAGTTATTAGGATGTGTCATTGACAGTCTAAAAAATCACTGTATTAGTTGGCGTCCTCAAAAAATTGATACTTGTAAGACGTGCAATAAGAGCTTGTATACCGGGCACTTTGGGATTGATTTATATGCCCTCATATTAGCTACTGATCATTAACTGGCCAAAAGTCATCCATGTTTGCCAAGTCACTGCTATGAAACTTGGAACAGGAATATTCTGTCACCGTGTAGGGGTTCCTTTTCTCCCCCCACCCCAAGGTAAAATCCTTTGATCTTAAAATCTCCTAGAATATAGAACCCAGTGTATTCATACCTCATCTGTTTTCCTAGTCCTATGGCTGCAGTTGGTGGGTTTCCTTCTCTGTCTCAGCCTTTGAAAGCATCTACAGTCTGGCCCTTCTAAGGCAGAATGGTAGAAAATGTCAGAAATAGGACTATGTCTGTCAGCCTGGGTATGGGGAATGTTTAATATAGAACAAATAAAAATATAGGCCATCTGCTGGACTTGGAAATGGGTGCCTGGATGCTTTAGATTATGGAGCATTATAGATACTAAATCCTGGGGTTATAACTAGAATTATGAATTCATGCAGTTGTGTAAATTATGTTAAAACAGCTTGGTGTGGCAATCGGGGGGGGGGAAATAGCAGGATAAGAGGTTTTTATTAATGGATAAACCTAAAGTAATATAGATTGGCTAAAAATTGTTTTATAAAATTTTAGATTATCTTGTGTGCGTATACAGCTGGAGTAAAAAGACTTCTCAGTCATGAAATGTAGGCTTGCTTCATATTACTCTTCCCAGCCCAGCCATGATGGACTCTAGAATGGCCCTTCTCAGGCACATTAGACTTTTGTTGCTTGTCCTTCAGTGTGTGGGAAAAGCAGGTATAGTATATGACATAGTGGCAGTTAATCTTCCCTTCTGTTCCCCACCCCCAAACACTGCTGTCTCCACAGGTATTAAGAATTCAGTAATTTTTTTAAAAAGCTTCCATTTTCTCTTTAAATCCCAATAGGATTCTTTTTTTTTTTTTTTCCTTTCTCTTTTCTCCTTCCTTAAAACCTTAACCCTTTTTTGCATCAGACCCTTGCTTTCTGTGAAATTCCTTTTCCCTCAAAGTCAGTACTGTGTCTACATTTGCTGAATAGCAATATAGTACTATACTTCCTATATAGCAAAGAAAGCCTGTGGGGTGTATTTCTCATTCAGAATTTTCCATGATAAATGGCTGCCCATGTAAACGAGAGTTGGAGTAGAAGAATATGGTGGAAAGAGTGTATTTGCAGGAAAATGGAAGGACTGGTGTGCTATATGACACTGTTGGATTATTCTAGACCTGTGCTGCCTGTATTACCAGTATTAACCGCATGAGGCTATGGAGCACTTGAACCAGTATTAACCGCATGAGGCTATGGAGCACTTGAACTGTGACTAGTGCAGCTGAGGAACTGAATTTTTAATTTTAAAACTTATAATTCACTTCTTGTCTGTTTTGAACAACTTGAGTATATGAATCTTATAAGTGGCAACCATAATCATGGGCTTAGGTTTGATTATTGTATGGTATCCACTAGGTTTAACAATAAGAAAAAGTAAAAGATAATTAAACCCTTTGCCAGGTCTGTTCTTAGTACTTTAAATAAACTCATTAAATCCTTGCATGAACAAGTCCTTTTCCCAATTTACAGATTAGGAAATTTGTCCAAGGTCATTGCCAGGATTCCAACGTAGGCTGTCCAACTCTAGTAATGGATCTCTCAATTAGAAAAATTAAAAGTGCTAGTAATTATAGTTTTAATTTGAAAAGTTGCCTGTAAGTGCATTCTTATTATAGCTTGAGTGATTACTCAGGATTAGTGGTCTTGCACGCTTTGCCTCCACTAGATTGTAAATTCCATAAGGGTGTGAAATGTTGATGTTTGTGTGTCATTGTCTCCTGGTGCCTAAAAGTGAGCGACAGCTTTCTATTTCTCCTTAATGAAAGCAGCCATGTATTTTGGGACTATTTTCCTAGTTTCACCTACCTCTTAACCTTTTTCACTAGTTTACTGCTTTATTCCAATCAGTGTCTGTGTGACAAGTAGACACCTAGTAAATAATTGAGCACCTGCCATGTCCTGATAATATGCTGAATGCTATTGGTAGATAGAGGAATGAATGAGGCACCGTCTTTTTTCCTAAGTCACTTGCTGACAGCCTGGTGGAGAGGGGTTCATAAACTGGTCTGCCCCAAGGACCTGATCCCTCAGTAACAAAAAGATTAAGACAGAAGGTACTTCTACTGCCTCCCCCATTACTTGAATACCTAATGGTTAAAACATGCTTTAGATGAGCCATTTGGTTTCTTTCTTTTTTCAGGAGGTACCAGGGATTGAACCCCGGGACCTTGTATGTGGGAGGTAGGAGCACAACCACTGAGCTACATCCATTCCCAGGGTTCTTTCTTTTTTTTTTTTTTTAATTGCTGATTTTCCCTTGAGTAAGGTCATAAAAGGGTTGTGTGGGGAGAAGGTTTGCACACCACTGGTCTAATTATGTGGAATAATTTTATTCTAAAGGGGAAACGTTACAGAGGCTTGTTTGAGGAACTTTTTCCTGTAATCTACCTCTAAAGCTATAAAATAACATTTCATGCTGACATTTCCTAAGATCTCAATATAGTAAAGTCTGGAGGCTGTGGAGTCAAATTCTACCACTGTGGGCAAGTGACCACTAGACTTCCATTTTCCGTGTATATATTGGTGGATTAATAATAGTAAATTAACCCAGATTGTGAGGATTGAGTAATACAGTATTTGAAACACACTTGACACAGTAACTGGAAGTTAGTTAAACCTGCAGTAATGTGTCTGGGTTTATTTTGTTGTTGTTTTTCATTTTACAGGTGAAGAAAAGTCCAGTGAGGAGGGAGGAAGCTTTCCAAGGTTACACATCTGTTAATAGTAGCATCAGGACTAAAAATCAGTTTTCCTATTAGCAGTCCACTGAATTTCTGAGTAGTCACTTATAGAGAGTTGCTTGCAAATAGATGAATGTTATTTATCATGCAAACCATATTGTGTTCTATATTGGTCAAAACTGCATTCTTTGAACTGTCAAGTTTCTTCCTGAAATCCAGATACACTTTGGCCTTATTCCCAAGTAGGCTAGTTTAGTGTCTACTTAATAGTGGGTACTGTGTTGTCTAGTTTGGCATTACGAATGAACCTGTATTGTTTCATTTTGTTGCAGTGTATAATGTTTTCAATATTGTTTGTAATTTCAATGATGTTTGCAATTACATCAGAAACAGTGAACTAGTCAGTGCATCCACAAATAACATAGTCCCAACAAACCTGGTACTCCTGACATCTGTGCTCCCTGCCCTCCATTAAATACAAATAGTGCTCCCTATCTTGAAACAACTTTAAATGCCTTTTTTGGGGGCAGTATTGCCTGTTGCAAATCACTGCTCTAGATTTTTTGCACCTTTCCTGCTCCTCCAATACTTCATTGTAGTTGCCTTTGGAGTCCTAGGGTTTGAAATTCAATCAAGTTGAAGATGGGAAATAGTGATGACTCTGGCATTTAAAGGGGTTTAAAATTATTTTCCCATAAGTTTTAAATGACCTTATGTTATGATAATAAGCTATATCTTACAGGTCAGAATTGAAGGAAGTTTGTATGGATTCAGTCAGTAAGGCCATCAATATAGTTAACTGTAACCTTTGTTCCCTGTGTAATTAAACACTACTGCTGGGCCCTTTTGCACTCTGACCTACTGACAAAGCACCTCTAGAGAGGTGAAATTTTGTCACTGAGTTCTGGAAATCTGTTTCTCCGCTGGTCTTGCTCTTCGTTTCATCACCTTGATCCTGATCTCCGTTTTCCATAAAGTTTAACTTTTTTATCATTAAACTGGCTGGTTTCTTGTTCAAACTTTCCTTCTATCAGTCACTAGATTTTCATCTGGTAGTCATAAAGTTTTGAACTAAACATTTCAACCATATTTCTTTTTTTTAAAAATCATTTTATTGATACATATTAATAAAGCATACAGTTCATCCAAGGTGCAATCACTGGTATTTGCTGTAATTACAAATGTGCATTCATCACTTTGAACCATATTTATTTTTTTTTCCACATTTTAACGCATGCATGAACCATATTTCTTTAGCAACAGTTTGAGTAGACTAACGATGTAAAATTGTGTCTAATAGGAAGTGATGGGTTGTGCATGCTACTAAAAAGTTGTCTTCATCTTTACTGCCTTAGTTATTGCTAATAATGCAATAATGAGTGGTATAGATATTGGTAGTGTCTCATTTGTACTTGATTGTGGTTATTTTTATGACCTCAAGGAAGTTTTAGAATGGTGAAGAGTAAATAATTGAGGGTGGAGTAAGAAAGGAGGAAGCTAGTAATGGAAAGAAATGTGTATCTTTTTTTCTCTGGCTACTATCAGCCATGCTGCAGAGGGAAGGGTGGGATATGCTGGAACATTGTTAATATTTAACAGAATGAGGAGTGGCAGCATATGTGTTGCCCAGTTACTTCTACCCTCTTAATGACTTCATAGGTCACACTTTGATTTCTTGGGTTTTCCTCTCCCTGTACAGGTAGTGGGGTAACAACTTTTTGTGATGGCTTGGACTTTAAAGCAGAGATTATGGTCACATTCTAGCATTTTTCCCCTGAAAGCTGATTTGCAGCCACAACGCCTCTGGAAGATTTACAGGGGAAATAGTAGGGGGGGACGGGTACGCACAAAGTGCCAGGCATATTCTTACTCTTAAGCAGTATGAAATGTATTCCTGTTTCTTACTTGCTGAACATGGTTCTTTCTCTCTTGCAGGAATGACACCAAGGAAGATGTGTTTGTACACCAGGTGAGTGTGTAGATATTTATACTTCTGGCTCAAGGTTTGTGAGAAGAAAAGTGCTTCTATCTTTTCAACTGTTGTTCTTTACAAAAGGGCCAACCATCAGTTTCTGGTTCTTTCCGAAAGAGTGGTAGCATTTAAATACATACATTGAAATGTTGTGTTGGCAGGTCACTTAAATTAAAATAGTTGTTTCAGGTGGGTATTTTGTTAATAGATGTGACTTTAAAAATAATAGTAATAACATTGTTGAATCTGCTATATACTCCTTGCACTAAATTTTCAAACCTAATTTCAAATGAATAAATAACCTCTATGAACCCTAATTTGAAGTAATGATGCTGCTGTAAATACATAAACTTTGGCAAGAGGTTTACAGATATGTAGATTCTATTAGGTCTATTTCTGTGGTAAGGCCAGATCACAAAAATCATGGGCAAAATAGGGCAAAGTTGCAGAACAGTTTAATTTGAAATGTTTGCTAGAAAACTAGCAAATTCAACATAGGCTTTTCTGTGTATTATAAAGCACTGTAAATGAGTGGGCCAGTTTTTACATTTGGAGAGCTTTGACAGGCTTGGAAATTTTAGACATCTTCATTAGTTTAAGGCTAAGTGAAAAGGCAAAGTTGATAACTCCTCACTCATTTTTTTACATTGGTTTCCAGTATTTTGGAAGGAAAAACTTACATAGGGTGGGTGCTAAGACTGTTGAAATACTGGCATCTTGTATTGGAAGTCACTGTTGAACTTTATAACACTTTTAAAAAATATTGTAACTCAGAAATCAGACAACCTAATGCCAGTTTACATAATCACACCTTCTTTCAGGTAGGTGTGAGCTTGGAGGGCATCATGCTTCTTAGGAAGGACAGGTGGTCTTAGGTTAGTGCCTTATAATTCTCTGAGGTGTCCTACACAGCATTCAGGCACAATCAAGGAGGGAAGCAGGCCAATTTCTAGTATAGCCAATACTATCAGATAATTAGGGTCAAATATAAGTGTGGAAACATTTTAATTCTAAGTGTCAGGACTGCTCAGACAAGTTATTTTAAATCAACAAATGTTTGTTTTATAAAATTGGTATTCATTGTTGTTTGGGTAAAGACAACTTTTACCTGTTCCTCACTTGCCTCCTTTATGTTCAAAGGAGTATGGAGACCCTGGAACAGGAGGCAGCAAAGCTTATCAGTCTTGCTGCCTTGTTTGTCAGAACCCTCAAGGGTTGGGGGTGGGGGGCAGGAGTGGAGAGCTTGAAGATGGGGACTGAAAGAAGAGCTTTGGAATTGTAATTATCCTTATTTCTGCTATCCCCTATGACTGCAGGTAATTAAGAGTTGGCTGTGTATGTGGAGATACGAAGACTGTGGGACAGTTTAGATGACAGATGAGATCATTTATTTGACTGAACTTATGTCACCCAGTTGTGCCTGACCCACAAGGTGTCATCAGTATGCTTTCCTCTTTATTTTGGAAGTGGTTTCAACATTGAGTTGTTTCTTGGGAATTTGTCTGGCTCCTCAGATTTTACTGGTATATTAAGGAGACTGTGGTTTTGGGCAACTTAGCTTAATTGGCCTCAGATTTGTTAGTTGTCCTTCCTCCTCTGGAACAGAAATTCATGAGTGATCCTCTAATAGATACTGCTGTGATGTAGTGGAATGAATATGAGATTTGGAGTCCCAAAGACCTAAATATAGGAAAGTCCCCACTCTGTGACTTTGGGCAAGTCACCTAACTTTTCAATGCCTGTTGTAATTATCTATAAAAATGGAGTAATAATACCTCACATCAGTGAAGATTGAATAGGTAATGTGTGAAAGAACTTTGTGAAAGTATTGAAAACAAAAGGGAGGTGCTACTCTCTTTTCCATAAAAGTCTATAGAAGTAAAACATCTATAATGTGAGATTTATTGTATTTTGGGGAGGTAATAACCACTTGCCCCTGTGTAGTCACATAATATTAAAAAGTGGCATAGTTAATACATATGAATTGCATTTCTGTTGAAGTATTATCACAAACAGGTTAGAAGGGATTTTGGTTGACATTTGCAATTGAGTTTGATATTGTCACACAGGAACAAAGTTGGTCTGGTCACTGTTGAAGCATGTATAAAACCAAACTCTACTGTCATCTAAACTGGCCCTGTGTGGGGCTAGCTTCTATTCTTAAGTGCAGTCTTTAGGGGATAGGTAGATTTTTGTTCATTTTGTTCAAAGCCATATGCTTTTGCAAAAAGCATTTTAAAAATAAACATTGTTGTATATGTCCTGAGTGTTAAATTACTTTCATTTAGGAAATAGTGGTAAAATGCTGGGGTCTTGTAAGATTGGAGTATCATGGTTGAGGTTGGGGGTAGTAGCATTGGTCCCTGCTTTCCTAAATTTATTAATGTTCTCATCTTATTTAAACCTAATTTAAGATTAAGTGTATATCCAAGCTAAAATATATTGACTTTGGTACATTTTGAATGAAAAAGCACATTATTTTCCCCTGATAATCTATTTTTGGAATGTGATATTACTAGACTGCCATAAAGAAGAATAACCCCAGGAAGTACCTTCGCAGTGTAGGAGATGGAGAGACTGTGGAGTTTGATGTTGTTGAAGGAGAAAAGGTGAGGATGCTTTTTGTGTAAAGGTTTGACTTGAGTATGGAAATATTTTGGAGATCTCATCCATTAGGATGGTGGCTCTAATGTGGATGAATGGGTCAGGTGACTACATGAATTCAGGTGCATCAAACCCATTGTGCTGTCTGCAGTTAGAGGGCAATCTCTTCAGAGCAGTGAGGAACTGATATTTAGTCATTTCTATGCACCCCTGGCCACATAGACCATTTTTTTTTAAAAATTGCTTTGTATGAATTTTGTTGAAAGTGTACTGGTTTCCTTTGTCACTATCAATATGTAATAATGGCTTTTGTAGGGGGCAGAGGCAGCAAACGTCACAGGCCCTGGTGGAGTTCCAGTGCAAGGCAGTAAATATGCAGCAGACCGTAACCATTATAGACGTTATCCACGTCGTAGGGGTCCTCCACGCAATTACCAGCAAAATTACCAGAATAGTGAGAGTGGGGAAAAGAACGAGGGATCAGAGAGTGCTCCGGAAGGCCAGGCCCAACAACGCCGGCCCTATCGCAGAAGACGATTCCCACCTTACTATATGCGGAGACCCTATGGGCGTCGACCACAGTATTCCAACCCTCCTGTTCAAGGAGAAGTGATGGAGGTAAGTTTCATCAAGATTAAAAAGTAATAGCAATAACATAACGACTGTTGATAGTACTGTTTTAACCATTTTGTGGTGGTCCTTCTCACATTGGCACTGTTTTGCATTAATATAATTTCTAATTGCATTCCACTTACATAAAACGTTGGGATTTTTCCAAAGAAAGTTAAAGGAGATAATGGTTCTCATTATTTGCCTGTTGATAGTGAGCATCTGGTATCACCTGGTCAAAATTTGAGTGAGTACATTAAGTAGGTTAGAAGAAAAACGTCCTTAAAAAGAAAAAGGAAAAACATCGTTTCATCAAAGTAGTAATCATATGGGAAGCACATTTAGATTCCTAATAATAACCAAAAGGATAAATAACTGTAGTGTAATCACAATAGGTTATTTGGGCTTTTATTTTAGAACTCTTGTATTCAGACTTTAGATTTGTCTGGTTGGGTTTTAACTCTTCTGTTACTGTGATCTGGTAGGCTTGATTTTATGTTATCTTTTCAGGGTGCTGACAACCAGGGTGCAGGAGAACAAGGTAGACCAGTGAGACAGAATATGTATCGGGGTTATAGACCACGATTCCGCAGGTATGGGCTATGTTAACTTGTTACTATTTTAAATTCCTCAAGTGTATGTTAGGGCTTAACATTGGAACTTGGCAGCATCATACTTCTACAGTCTCCTTGAGTCATTTATCTGTTAACATTTAACATATTCTGTCATCAGATGCCTAAGAGGTGAACCTGAATGAATGAGTTACCTTTTGGAAATGTGTTCTTTGCATCTTCTTTGCTGGCATTTTTTAAAAAATAGCCTATATAGATGAGATTTATCTTATTATAGTTTGTTACTGTTTTAGTGAGGGTATGGAATTTAGAATTTTCTATCCTTGAACAGGTAAGAGAAAATAGTTTTAAGCTTATGTTAAATCTTTTGCACCTGCTTCAGTGTGACAGAGAAAGGTAATAAAAGCATTAGGAGTATTGGTGAACTCTGCATCATGGCATAACTGACGAATCAACAGAGTAAGTTATACTGCTGAGGTGACAGTTTTCCATTAACCACTTCTCAACCTAGTGTATACAGTTTTTTGTTTTTTTGGTTTTGGTGGTTTTTTTTGTGTGTGTAGGTTTTTTTGTCTGTTTTTGTTTTTTTGGTCACCCCAAAGTTGCAAGTGAAATCACTCCATTAAGAATCCTTTTTTTCCCACTGATTTCAATTGAAATTTTTACGTCTCTGCCTATAAACTCTTTTCAACTATTTATATTTTAAAATATCATTGGAGAATTGGAATAATTGGGGGAAAGCTCCATCTGCAAAGAATATTTTAGTACACGCTTTAATACACTTTGAGGAAATCTTCCCAGTTCCACAATGGGGGGGTGTAACAATTATTTCTCATAGCAGAGCAGTCTCCAGTTGTGACCCCTAAAGCTGAATCTGACAGGTAGTACTCAAGAATTAAACCAATAGAGTAATAACTTTTCCTTAACTGTAGATGCCCAGATGAGCTTTAAAAAAATAAGTTCTTTACTACAGAAGTTCATAAAGCCTTCAGAATACATTGTGATGACACTACAAGAAAGGGAATTTCCACATACAAATCGTGTCTCTAACTGTACTGAAGGTGGAGCTCTAATTGAAGCTTTAGGAACTAAATCCCAGTTGACCATCAGTGTAAAATACATGCTGTGAATTTTTCAATAAGCAGTGTCTGTAATGCATTGATATATGTCCCTGCTGAATTTGTAAGTCATGAAATCAGTGAAGTCCATGAATGTCAACAGCAGAATCCTTTCTGTAATGCTGGAGAACTGCTTAAATTTTCTACCTAGTTTCAATGGTATCTTTAAAACTAGCACATAATTTTTGTCAGTTTTTAATTCCTTTTACCTTCAGTGTCTTAATTTAGACCTAATAGTCTTATTGTTGAGTGGACAGAATTGTTGACAGTGTTTATCACTGAGTGCAGGGCTTTCCAAACTATTTAGCCAGCAGTTCTTTGCTCAGATGGCTAGTAAATGAAACAGATGCTGCTCCTGATGCTTACCTAGAAGCAGTAGGAACCTCTGAATTAATCTTTAGGTATCTGTTACCCACCAACTGCTCTAAGTAATAACTGTCTTGAATTTGGGGTATGACCTTATTTGAATGACTAAAATTGGTATCTACCAGTAATCCTCAAGAACAAATCATTTGTTACCTCAACCTTTTCTCCTATGACCTAGAACTTTAATTTCAGTCACCTTTGATTTTATCTATACTCTTAGGATATACCTTCTGTCCACCATTTTTATGCCCATCCTAGTGGATGTGAAGTGTGGTATCTTGTCTTGGTTTTGTGTGTGGGGGGGGTATTTAGTTTGTTTTTAGGAGGTACCGGAGATTGAACTCAGGACCTCATAACGTGGGAAGCGGGCACTCAACCACTTGAGCTACATCTGCTCCCCTTGCTGTGGTTTTGATTTGCTTTTCCCTAATGGCTGATTGCTGTGTACTTGTGGTTCTATAAGAGGGCTATCTTTGATTCTTTGTTTTTGATTTCCTGTCTTTTTAACAAGTGTTTCCCTTTCAGTTTGTTACAGTTAATGTTTAAAAATGATAATGTTAAATTGGCTGCATACCATTTGTTAGAATGGCATGATTTGGAGGTTTAGTTGGGTAAACCCAAGTATTAACACCATAACAGTGTGGGGTATGTTAAAGAAAGAATGTTTTATCATTTCTTATTTACACAATGTTCCAGGGGCCCTCCTCGCCAAAGACAGCCTAGAGAGGACGGCAATGAAGATGATAAGGAAAATCAAGGAGATGAGACCCAAGGTCAGCAGCCACCTCAACGTCGGTACCGCCGTAACTTCAATTACCGACGCAGACGCCCAGAAAACCCTAAACCACAAGATGGCAAAGAGACAAAAGCAGCCGATCCACCAGCTGAGAATTCGTCCGCTCCCGAGGCTGAGCAGGGCGGGGCTGAGTAAATGCCGGCTTACCATCTCTACCATCATCCGGGTGAGTAAAGCCTAAATGACCTTCTGGCCTTTATAAGTGAGTGGTGCCCAACTCACTTTATTAATACAAGAGGGACTGTGAAACAGTTTATGAGTGTAAGAGGTAAGCCATTTTTACTTACAGTGTCTCCTCTATTTGTTAATTTAAATTACAAAATACTCCATTTTAGAAATGTTGACTATCAGAACCATATTTGGTCCTTCTCGGCCACCTCAATTCTAACATTAGAAGGCCTGTTTTCATGTGGTATATCTTGACTAGTAGAGCCTTTCGTCAGCTTTTCTGAATGAATTCTGTGATTTTACCAGTGAGCTGAGGGGAAAGTCTTACAACCTTGCCCTAAAATATATTAATTATATAGTCTATTTGGGGAAAGTGACAACTTAAATAATTCGTGCTTTTAATTGTTTTTATTTTGCTGTTGGGAAAGACAGGAGGTTTTTGTTGTTTAAAAAAAAAAAAAAAGGACTTCTGTCCTAGGAGAATGACTCATGCCTTATTTAGAGTACCTGTAAATGATTCTGTAGCAGCTCAAATAATGACATATTTATGTTCTTGTTTTAGACTATTATTGGCTCCTCTTGTTCTTCTTACCCTTAATCTTCCAAATTAAGGGATTCCTTTGTATTTGGTTTTTTTACTTTTACCAAGAGGCATGTAATTTTCTCTTTGGCCCTGAATTATTTTCAGGCAGAAGTACTTTTGCTTTTCTTCTCTGTTCACTATTTTCATGCATAAGGCCGTTCAGAATCCATGTGACCATTTTTACTGTTCAGCAGTGTCCACACCTGGTGTAAATCACTGTCTCTAGGTTAACCCAGTAAGAAGTTTCTTAATATCTTCCTATACTTAGCTAATATGACCTGGAGTAGTTTGTACACTAAAGGATTGTACAAAATAGTCTTTAATTTTTTTCTTTACAGTTTAGTCATCCAACAAGAAGAAATGAATATGAAATTCCAGCAATAAGAAATGAACAAAAGATTGGAGCTGAAGACCTTAAGTGCTTGCTTTTTGCCCGTTGACCAGATAACTAGAACTATCTGCATTATCTATGCAGCATGGGGTTTTTATTATTTTTACCTAAAGACGTCTCTTTTTGGTAATGACAAACGTGTTTTTTAAAAAGCCTGGTTTTTCTCAATACACCTTTAAAGGTTTTTAAATTGTTTCATATCTGGTCAAGTTGAGATTTTTAAGAACCTCATTTTTAATTTGTAATAAAAGTTTACAACTTGATTTTTTCAAAAAAGTCAACAAACTGCAAGCACCTGTTAATAAAGGTCTTAAATAATTGTCTTTGTGTATATTTCTGAGTTTTATCTTTGTTTTGGGGGTCCTTAGCTGATTGTAGGACCTTCAGCTTAAACCAGTCTGCAAATAGATAAGACTCACCAGTGAAGGTAATTCTATTCCCCTATCCACCATTTCTCCTTGCACTAAGATAGCTCAGTTCTGTTCATGGTATAACCTATCCAAAATGTGGGGATGGATCCTAATAAGCCAGAGCCAAGTAAGAACATGACATTCCTTTGTTACTGGAATGGGCAAGTGTCATGTTGGCTCAGTGTTGTAAGAGTTCCAGTTTAAGAGGGCTGCAAGGATATGAAGAGATGGTGCTAGAGTGGGATGCTTAAACTTAAGATGTGGTACACTTCTTAGTACAAGGTGAGTAGGAAACAGGAAAAAGAAAACTAACGCAAGACTATTCAGGAGACTTTGTGTGTGGGAGTGTTGAAATTGCTAAGAGTGATGGTAGAAGGTAGTGAGTTTGGAAAGGATATTGATGACGATCCAGGAATTAAAATTTTCAAACACTACTGGATAATAATGGATTTAGTCTGAATGCATGGACTTCAAAGTGTTTTTGAGGGCATGGGACAAAAAATGGTTTAGAAATGGTGATAGCGAATGGAACACAGGAGACTTTACCCCACTGGCATGCACCATGTTTAGTAGGGGAGAAAAAACAACCTCCACTGAAAGGACTCCAAGGGAAGCTGTGACTGAGGGAGAGCCTAAATACGGGTAAGAAAGAACATTCAGAGAAGAGGCTGCTGACTGAATTCCAGAAGACACAGTGGAAGGTTTAAGAACGTTACAATATTAGATCAGATTAGGAGATAGCACTAATGGGAATACAGGTCAGGGAGTGACAACTAAATGGAGGAAGCTTGGGCACATGGTGGAGACATAGAAGGACAGGCTTAGTCTTGAGGTTCTGCAAGTGGATGGATTGGTCTGTGGCAGTTAAAAGTAGTGAGACTGGGTTGTGGCTGGAGAAGCAGCAGTTGTACTAGGAACTTTTCCTCTCCCTTACATTCTGCTCTCCTGGGTGCCAGTTTTTATAAGATAACGTATAGGGGAGCAGATTGGCTCTAGCAGTTGAGGGCCTGCTTCCAACATGGGAGGTCCTGGGTTTGGTTCCTGGGGCCTCCTGAAAACTACAGGCAGCCAAAGGGAAAACCAACCCGGGGGAGTCAATAGGTTCAGTGGTTAAGTGCTAGCTTCTTCCAAGTTGAGATGTCCCAGGGTCAGTCCCCAGCCCCAGTAACTTAAAAAAAAAAAAAAAAGTGTAGAAGAGAGTTAATTTACATCATATTTACACCTATTCCAGTGATATTTTAGCAGCTGTACAGCTGTTCTACAACTTCATTCTTTTCTCTAGGCTATATAGGGAATCTTGGGATTTAATTCTAAATAGATTTTCATTTTTATTTTGCTGTAGGGCAAGAAAGTTTGAACAGTGTTTAGTCATTGTTCCAGAGGTCCAGATAAGTGCTGGTAAGTGATTAGAATTTGACTAGAGGAATGGCAGTAGGAAAGAGTCAAATTTAAGAAGTTTTGTGAAATGAAGTTGACAGATCTAGGTGGCTAGCTAAATGTAGGGATGAGGAAGAGGGTAAAACCACCATAACTGCAGGATTCTCATGTAGATGGAACCATCTGCTGGGATTAAGAATACCTACACTGGGTGGTGGTGGAGGGCATCTGTTGTAGATCTGTTGAGTGTGAGATACATGTGGAACATCCAAGGGAAGTGTGGAGGAAGCAGAATTAGAGCTAAGGAATAAGATACAAACTGAATGCTGAATGTTTAGCACTCCTCAGGTGGCTTGTGGGAGCCATGGTCATGAATGAAATCATCTCAAAGAGTGTTTGCAGAGAGAACAGGGTGGAGGCCCAAATTTCAAACAAGGCTGAGGGCATAAAAGGGATGGCCAAAAGAGATGTGGAAAATCCAGAAAGAGGGACATCAAGAACTAGAGGGAAGCAGATTTGGCTCAACGGATAGAGCGTCTGCCTACCACATGAGAGGGCCAGGGTTTGAATCCCAGGGCTTCCTGGCATGTTTGGTGAGCTGGCCCACGTGCAGTGATGTGTACAAGGAGTGTCATGCCACACGGGTGTCCCCCACGTAGGGGGGCCTCATGCAAGGAGTGCGCCCCGTAAAAAGCTGCCCTGTGCAAAAAAAAAGTGCAGCCTGCTCAGGAGTGGCCCTGCACGTACGTAGAGCTGACACAGCAAGATGACGCAACAAAAAGAGACACGGATTCCTGATGCTGCTGACAATACTAGTGGACACAGAAGAACACACAGCAAATGGACACAGCAGTCAATGGGTGTGTGTGGGAGGGTGGGGGAATCCTAGAAAGGAAAGTAGGAAATGGGAAGCAGATGTGGCTCAAGCTCAATTAGTTGGATCCGCATAGAGTCCCAGGTTCAGTTCCTGTACCTCCTAAGCAAGCTGATGAAATGGGCTAGCATGGTGAGCAGGGAGTGGAGGTGGCGCAAAGCAATTAGGTGCCTCTCTCCCACATGGGAGATCCCAGATTTGGTTTGTGCTTCCTAAAAAGACAAGCAGACAGCGAGTACAAACAAGGGGGTGGGGGAGAAGTAAAATCTTTTAAAAAATACAACCTAGGGGTCCAGGAAGGTAGGGTGTAGTAGTGGTTTGAAGCTGTATATATTACAGAAAAAAAACATTCCTATGGGTGTGAAACCATTATTAAGAACTTTTGATGAGGTTGCTTCAGTTAAAGTGTGGTCCTGCCCAATCAGGATGGGTCTCAGAAAAATCCTATTACCGAAGTCCTTTATAAGCAGAATGAAATTCAGAGTGAGAAAGCCACCAGAAGCAAGAAGCTAAACCTAGAAAACGAGACTAGGAGATGCCACCATTTGCCTTGCCATGTGACAAGCCAAGGACCAAAGATTGCCAGCAGAAAGCCACAGTTTTGGGGGAGAAAGAAAGCATTGTTAACACCTTGATTTGGACTTTTCCCAGCCTCAAACCGTGCGAAATAAATTCCCATTGTTTAACCTGTTACATGGTGTTTACTTGAGCCTCCTAGGAAACTGAAACATGGGGACTGAAAAGTGTCTATTGGACTTAGCAACAAGCAGACTACTGCTGAAAATAGTGCTATGGGAAAGTTAAGGTGGATCCCAGCATATTGAGGGATGAATGGGGCCAATACAGTGGACCTCTATTGTCTTACCTTTACCCCTCTCAATAACAGTCCATCCTTACATCCTCACATCCTTACAAAAGAAGTATCAGCCTTGACTTTGCACTTTCTCACACCCCATGTCCAATGAGTCTGCAAATCCATTGCGTCTGCCTTTGAAACATCCAGAATCTGACCACTTCTTAAACACATTCCAACCGTAGCAGGTTCAGGTTTCCATTATTTCTCACCTATTGTAATAGCATCCTAACAGCTCCCTGCTACCTTTCTTGACCCACCTGCGGGCAATTCTCAACATAGGAAACAGTGTCTTCTTAAAAATGTGTCACATCTTAGGTCCTTGCTCAAAACTTTCCAGAGGCTTCCAGTCTCATTTTGGAGTAGGAGTCAGCACCCTATAGGAACGTTCACAGTATGCCCCCACCTGCTTCACCCATATTTTCTACCATTCTCCCCCTGGTTTACACCATTCCAACCACATAGGCCACCTTCCTTGAACATACCAGTCATACTCCTACCTAGAAATCTTAACATTTTCTTTTCCCTCTGGAAAACGTCCCCCAGATAACTACGTGGCTTTTTTAGTTCTTTCAGGTCCTTGATCAAATGTCACCTTTGCAGGTGACATATCTAATATCACCCATATAGATAGACATTCTTTCCTCATTTTCTAAACTTTTCTGTAGCCTTTTCTCCTGGGACCCAAGCACTCTATTTTATGTCTTAACCATGTAATCATTTGTTTACATGGTTAGAAAATAAAAATCCTGATGCCGTAGTTGATTGTCCAGAGCGAATTGTAGGACAGGTGAGACAGCAACAAGGGTCTTGGGTTAGTCCTTCAGGCTGCCACCAGGCTGGTTTTAGACAAGGTGGGCTCTGTTCTCTCCAGACCTGGGACACCAGGCACCTGCTGTGGAAGCATGAGCTGCAACAGTGTGAAATGGGCATAAGTGGAAAAAAGGCTTGTAAAAGCACTATGAGGCATTTCTACAGTTTTTTTAATTGCTTTTGATTTGGCATTTTGCATGTTTGCTACTAACGTTGGTTTTTGAGAGTTCTGAGAAAGTTGATTCTGACAGTTTCTGCTTATTTTTCAATGTTTCTGTGGTGGAGAACAGGCATTTGGAACTTCTTCCTCATCCATCTTGCTGACATCACTCCCTTTTGCCCATTTTTAAATTGAAGTATTTGTTGAATTATCAGAGTTCTTTTGCTTTATTGTTGGTATTTTTTACAGAAAAAAGTTTTTAATTTTGATGTAATGCAATTTATGTTTTCTTTGTTACTTATACTTTTGTCATTGTACCTAAGAAATCATTCCCCAGTCCAAGGTTACAAAGATTTATTCCTATGTCTCTAATGGTTTTATCTGTTATATTTAGGGGTGTGATTGGTTTTGTTTTGTTTTGTTTTGTTTTAAGATTTATTTTTTATTTCTCCCCTTTCTTACCCGCCCTCCCCCAGTTGTCTGTTCTCTGTGTCCATTCGCTATGTGTTCTTCTGTATACACTTGTTTTCTTGTCAGTGGCACCAGGAATCTATGTCTATCTCTATTGTGTCATCTTGCTACGTCAGCTCACCGTGCGTGTGGCACCACTCCTGGGCAGGCTGCGCTTTTTTCGCACTGGGCAGCTCTCCTTACGGGGCGCACTCCTTGCATGTGGGGCTCCCCTACGCAGGAGACACCTCTGCGTGGCATGGCACTCCTTGCACACATCACTGCACATGGGCCAGCTCATCATACAGGTCAGGAGGTGCTGGGTTTGAACCCTGGACCTCCCATGTGGTAGGCGGAAGGCAAATCTGCTTCCCTCGTTTTGAATTCATTTTTTTGTATAGTATGAGGGAGGGATTCAACTTCATTCTTTTGCACATGGACATCCAGCTGCCTTAGCACCATTTGTTCAAAATATTTTTTTCCTCCAATGAATTGTCTAGACACCCTGATTGAGTTCTTAATTTTATTATATTTTTCATCTTTATTTGGTTCCTTTACAAATATGCTGTTATTTTTAATATTTTATTCTCTATAGATATTTTCAAGCATGTCTTTAACATAGTAAGGATATTATTTTATAATTCAATTATAATCTCAGTTTTTATAGATCTATTTGTTTTTCATGGTCCCTTGTTAACTTTTGTTCTTGGGTATTTATGTGTAATTGTCCAACATTATGCTTGAAAAATTTGTAGAGTTTGTTTTTTTGAGGCCTGGGATAAGGTTATCTTTTTCCGGAGATATGTGTTTGCTTCTGTTGAACATCCAAGGGCATCATCACACAGACAACTTTAAAAATTTTTTGGAATCACTTAAGTGATGTGAAATTTGGGTTTTAAATCCATAAGAAGGAAACAGATGTGGCTCAACTACTGGGCACCTGTCTACCACATGTGGAGGTCCCAAGTTCAGGTTCCTCCTAAAAGAAGATGAACAGATGCCATATTCCCACTGCAACAGAGCTAGACACTGCCTCCCACCACAACAAGCAGGGGCCACAAGCCAGCAGTCACCGCAGCCCACATGAAGGGGGATGTGCTCAGTCCAGTGGGCATCAGGTCTCATGGAGGAGGTCCCAGGTTCGGTTCCCAGTGCCCCTGGAGAAGGTGAGCAGGCAATGAGCAGACAGATGAACAAGCCATCTGGGGGAAGAGGGTGATAAATTTTAAAAAATACATAATTTTAAAAATCCACAAGAGAGTTTGCTTATGGTTACGACTTCTCAGGGACTTCCCTGCTTTTGTCTCTGAGGTGGAAGTGGGATGGATATGATTCTGTTCTATCCTTACCCTAAGAATGTTATATTTGATATACCAATTTAATGTAGGGAACATCTTCTAATAGATAGCCCCATCTAGGGTTTCACTTCCATCTCCATCTTGGGAGACATTCATGTTTGCCTGGATTTTCAAATGTACTCTGAAAAGAGTAGCTTCTCAGTATTTGAGTTTTCCCTTGAATTTTTTTTTTTTACTTTTCAACTTGAAATTCTGTCAAATTTAGAGAACAGTTGTAAGAGTAGTTCAAAGGACACCTGCCTGCCCTACTGATATTTTACTGCAAATATATGCCGTGTATCTCTTTCTTCATGTGTTCTTATGCATACCCATTAACATCATTCTAATTTCACTGGTTGTCCCAAGAATATCCTTTATAGGTCCAGATTCTAATCCAGGATCACTCATTGAATTTAGTTGTATTGTCTCTTCAACATGGGCATTGCTCAGAATAAAATGACCTGCAGCATTCTCATGAATTGAATTAAATATCATTTGTGTTTTCGCCTGCATCAAGTTTAGTTGTAGCTCCTCAAAATCCTGTAAACTCTAGACAATCATAAATTGACTCCACAAAATACTAATAAACTGAATCCAACAGTATCTTAAAAGGATTATATACCAAAGGTAAGTGGGATTTATACCATGAATGCAAGGGTGGCTGGTTCAACATAACTAAATAAATATAATACAGCATAAGTAGAATGAAGGGAAAAAACTGTAGGATCATATCAAATGATATTAAAAAGGCATTTGACAGAATCCAGGGTCCTATCTTGATAAAAATAGAGAACACTAGGAATAGAAGGAAAGTTCCTCAACTTAATAAAAGACTTAAATGAAAACCCCACAGCTAATATACTCAACAATGAAAGACTGAAAACTTTCCCCTTACGAATCAGGAAGAAGATAAGGATGGTTGCTTTCACCACGGCTATTCAGCATTGTACTAGAAGTTCTAACCAGAGCAATAGGCAATAAAAAGAAATAGGCATCCAAATTGCAAAGAAAGAAAGTGTATCCCTATTCACAGATAACATGATCCTCTATCAGAAAACCCTGAAGAAATAAGAAAGCAACTAGAGCTAATAAATGAATTCAGCAACATGGCAGCATGTAAGATCAACGTACAAAAAAACTCAACCACAGCCACCACTGCCACTAAATGGCAGAAGTATCTCCAAATGGAGCCTTTACCCTTGGGCTACATCTCCCACCTCACCACAGGACAAATTCTGTACAGCATTGAGTATAAACACATGCAAAAAAGAAGACATTTAGAAATTAGATTCCAACAGACAGATCCATGTCATGCCTCTGCTACACAGCCACATGCATTTCTCCTCAGTGGACCAGCTTCACAGGGACTTCATCTGCAACATCTTCCCCATTAAAAAAAAAGAAGAGCCCTTGTTTGCTACAGCAAGTTGGGATGATCTGTGAATGTTGAAAAGACCATGAAGAGAAAGTTTGAGAAGAGTGAAGAAATTTTGAACACAACTGCAGAACAATATGATGCATTCATGAAGTTTGCACATGATCAAATAATGCAACAATGCAGAAAACAACCTGCTAGTTATGTTTCATGAATCATGTTTTCTGCATTTGTGGGCTGCCTTGTTCCTTGTTGAGTGGTTGCAAGAAGTCCCAATTATTACATGCAGCAATGCCAATACCCCCACCTGTGAATACAGGTTATTTCAAACTTTTTGTCAGTGGTAACCACTCTTAGGCAGCATCTGGTTTTGGAAATTTCCCTGATGTCAGCACCACCTGGATATGGACCTTTGCTACCTGTGTTAATGCCAGTGACCTTATGCTATATAATTACAATTTGTCTTTTTTTTTTTAAGATTTATTTTTTTTATTGATTTCTCTCCCCTTACCTCCCCCCCCCCCCCCCCCCCCGTTGTCTGTCCTCTGTGTCCATTCACTATGTGTGCTTCTGTGTCTGCTTCTATTCTTGTCAGCAGCACTGGGAACCTGTGTCTCTCTTTGTTGCGTCATCTTGCTGCATCAGCTCTCCATGTGTGTGGCACCACTCCTGGGCAGGCTGAATTTTCTTTCACTCTGGGCAGCTCTCCTTATGGGGCGCAGTCCTTGTACATGGGGCTTCCCTACAGGGGGGACACCCTTGCGTGGCACAGCACTCCTTGCACGTATCAGCACTGCGTACAGGCCAACTCCACACGGGTCAAGGACACCCTGGGTTTGAACTGTGGACCTCCCATGTGGTAGGTGGATGCTCTTATCCGTTGAGCCAAGTCCACTTTCCATAATTTGTCTTCTTAATGATGTTTGCAAAGGATTAAAGCTAGTATTGTAGAACTTGTCCTTCACTGATTGTGTAAGTAAAACTATAAGTCATACTGAAGTTAGTATGATTTTTATTGTGCACTACAACTGAACTGTAACCAATTATTAATAATTTAGAATGTAATCCCAAGACAATATTAAGCAAATAGCCTACAGTGAGTGCTTCCTGTGAAATTGGAACAGGGCATTTCTTTGTTCCAGGACTTCTTGGGTTTCCTAAGGGCTTTATATATCAGTCTTTTTTAACAAGTGTTTATTGGTGCTTTTTTTGTTGTTGTTTCCAGTGTATCAGTGCTTTACTGCTCTTATAGTACTGGAATTTAGGTTGGAAGAATAAAACATTTACTTTTTAGAAAAAAATGTAGGTTTCTATATTCCAGTAATAAACAATATGAAAAAGACATCAAGAAAATTCTGCTTAGGAAAGTGGACTTGGCTCAGTGGTTAGAGCGTCCGTCTACCACATGGGAGGTCCGCGGTTCAAACCCCGGGCCTCCCTGACCCATGTGGAGCTGGCCCACGCACAGTGTTGATGCGCGCAAGGAGTGCCATGCCACGCAGGGGTGACCCCGCATAGGGGAGCCCCACACGCAAGGAGTGCACCCCGTAAGGAGAGCCGAGCCGCCCAGTGCGAAAGAAAGTGCAGCCTGCCCAGGAATGACGCCGCACACATGGAGAACTGATGCAACAAAAAGAAACAGATTCCCATGCCGCTGACAACAACAGAAGCGGACAAAGAAGAAGACACAAAAAACAGACAACTGGGGTGGAGGGAAGGGGAGAGAAATAAATAAATAAATATTTTTAAAAAGAAAATTCTGCTTATAAAAGCCACTGGGGGGAGCATATGTGACTCAAGCGATTAGGCTCCCATCTACCATATGGAAGGTCCAGGGTTCAATTCCTGGGGCCTCCTGGTGAAGGCAAGCTGGGCCTGCATGGCTAGCTGGCCCGAGTGGAGTGCTGGCCTGCGCAGGAGTGCTGGCCCACATGGCAAGCGGGCCTGAGTGGAGAGCTGGAGCAGCAAGATGACACAACAGAAAGAGACTCTGAGGAGAGACAATAAGACACAGCAGACTAGGGAGCTGAGGTGGCGCAAGAGATTGAGCACCTTTCTCCCACTCTGGAAGGTCCCAGGATCAGTTTCCAATGCTGCCTAAAGAGAAGACAAGCAGAGAGCAGACAACGAGGGTGTGGGGAGAAATATAGCCTAGGCCTGCATGATTTGGATTATTACACATGAATGTGGCTCTGTCTCTACCCCTGACAAAGGAGAAAGGTGAGAGAAGTTTCATCAGTCCCTGGGGCAATACAGTCAGCTTGAGCCTTCATAGCTTACATCTTTGGCCCCTACTACATAACCTGCAAGGCAAAAAGGGCAAGAAGGCCCTAAACTAAAAAGAGAAACTATGCAGAATTAATATATCTAGTAAGCAGATGCCAAGGCACCAACAAAAAATTAAAATCCGTACCAAGAAACAGGAAGATATGGCCAATTTAAAGGAAAAATATAAACCTCCAGATAATATAAAGGAGTTGAGACAGCTAGTCATAGATGTTCAAACAAATCTTCTTAATAAATTCAAAGACATGGCTAAACAAATTAAGGATATTAAGACATTGGGGGAGTGGGTGTGACTCAACTGATAGAGCATCTGCCCACCATTAAGGAGGTCCAGCGTTCAAACCCAGGCTCTCCTGGCCCATATGGTGAGCTGACCCATGTGCAGTACTGCCACACACAAGGAGTGTCATGCCATGCGTGTGTGTCCCCCACGTAGGGGAGCCCCACGTCCAAGGAGTGCACCCCACAAGGAGAGTTGCCCCCAGTGGAAAAAGCGCAGCCCACCCAGGAGAGATGCCACACATACACAGAGATGACGCAGCAAGATGACAACAAAAAAGAGACACAGATTCCCAGTGCCGCCAAGAATGCAAGCGTACACAGAAGAACACACAGCGAATGGACACAAGAGACCAGACAACGGGAGTGGGGGTGGGGGTGGGGGGTGGAAGGGGAGAGAAATAAATAAATCTTTTAAAAAAAGAGACATTGGATGAACACAAGAATTTGAAATCCTGCATTGTAAAACAGCAGATCTTACAGGAATGAAAGGCAATATGAAATTTTAAAATACACTGGAATCATATAACAGCAGACTTCAGGAGTCAGAAGAAAGGACTGGTGAGCTTGAAGAAATGGCGTCTGAAAGCAAACATAAAAAAGAACAGATGAATGGGAAAAAATTGAACAAGGTCTCAGGGAACTAAATGACAGCAAGAGATAAGCAAACATACGAGTCATGAGTGTCCCAGAAGGAGAAGAGAAGGGAAAAGGGGCAGAAGGAATATTTGAAGAAACAATGGTAGAAAACTTCCCAACCATATTGAAGGACATGGATATCCACATCCAAGAAGCACAACATACTTCCATACAAATAAATCCAAATATACCATCTCTGAGACACATACTAATCAGAATGTCAAATGTCAATGAAAGAATTCTGAGCACAGCAAGAGAAAAGCAATGCATAACATATAAGGGATACCCAATAATATTAAGTGCCGACTTTTCAACAGAAACCATGGAGGCAAGAAGATAGTGATATATTTAAGATACTGCAAGAGAAAAACTTCCAGTCAAGAATCTTATATCTGGCAAGATTGTCTTTCAAAAATGAGGGTGAGTTTAGAATATTCACAGATAAACAGAAACTGAGACAGTTTTTAACCAAGAGACCAGCTTTACAGGAAATAGCAAAGGACATGAAAGAGCCTGAAAAGAAAAGACAGGAGAGAAAGTCTTTGAAGAGACTCTAGAAATGAGGATTATATCAGTAATAGTAACTGAAAGTCTCAAGAGAGTGGTGAAAATAAAATATGACAGATAAAACCCAAAGGTCAAAATGCATGAAATAAGAACTTTCTTTACAGTAATAACATTGAATGTTGATGTATTAAACTCCCCAATCAAAAGACACAGACTGGCAGAATGGATAAGAAAATATGAATATGAGCCAACTATATACTGTCTGTAAGAGACTCAACTTAGACCCAAGGATACCAATAGCTAGAAAGTGAAAGTCTGCAAAAAGATATTCCATGCATGTAATAACAACGAAAGAAAGGGGGAAAAAGCCAGAGTAGCTATACTTATATCAGATGAAATAGGCTTTAAAAGACACTACTACAAGCAGGAGAATTGCATCCATCATCCATGTGGAATCTAAGCCTCCTCTCGATATAGAGGTGGAGTGGACATAACCATCCCAAGGTCCACAGGATGGAGGAATAGAGTATGGATTAGAGTGGACTTACTCATATTCTACTATGGAACTATTGTGATTAGTAATGGAAAAAATTGTAGCATTAATGTGGAAAACATGGCCACAGTAGCTGCTGAGGGTAGCAAGAGGGAAGAAGAGATATGATTTGTGGGCATTTTTAGGACTTGGAGTTGTCGTAAGTGGTACTGCAGGGACAGATGCTGGACATTGTATGTCCTGCTATGGCTCACTGGGTGGACTGGGGGAGAGTGTAAACTACAATGTAAACAATTATCCATGTGCTCCAAAATGTATTCACCAAATGCAATGACTGTCCCATGATGATGAAAGGGGTTGTTGATGTGGGAGGAGTGATGTGAGGGGGGCAGTGGGGGGTATATGGGGACCTCATTTTTTTAACATAACTTTTAAAATAAAATAAAAGACACTACTAATGCTCAATCAGAGAAGGAAGTCAGGAAGAAAAATTCCATTTACAATAGCAACTAAAAGAATCAAATATATAGAAGTAAACTTAATGATGTAAAGCACTTGTATTCAGAAAACTACAATGCCTTTTTAAAAGAAATCAAAAAAGACCTAAATAATTGGAAGAACAGTCCATGCTCATGGATTAGAAGACTAAATAGCATTAAGAAGTAAACTCTATGGCAGCAGACTTGGCCCAGTGGTTAGGGCATCCGTCTACCACATGGGAGGTCCGCGGTTCAAACCCCGGGCCTCCTTGACCCATGTGGAGCTGGTCCATTTGCAGTGCTGGTGCGTGCAAGGAGTGCCGTGCCATGCTGGGGTGTCCCCGCATAGGGGAGCCCCACACGAGTGTGCCCCATAAGGAGAGCTGCCCAGTGTGAAAGAAAGTGCAGCCTGCCTAAGAATGGCGCCGCCCACATGGAGAGTTGACACAACAAGCTGACACAACAAGATGACGCAACAAAAAGAAACACAGATTCCTGTGCTGCTGACAACAACAGAAGCGGACAAAGAAGACGCAGCAAATAGACACAGAGAACAGACAACCGGGGGGGCGGGGAGGGGAGAGAAATAAATACATCTTTAAAAAAATCTTAAAAAGATGTCAGCTCTACCCAATGGATATACATATTCAATGTAATCCTGATAAAAATTCAACCAGTATTTTTTAAATAAATGGAAAACATGATTATCATATTTATTCAGAAGGATAAGGGGTCCCGAATAGTCTGGATATCTTAAAAAGGGAAAGCGAAATTGGAGGATTCTCACTTCTGGATTTTAGATCATATTACCTAGCTAGAGTGGTAAAAACAGGATAGTACTGGCATAAAGACAGACACATAGACCAATGGAATCAAATTGATGGTTCAGAAACAGACCCTCACTATGGTCAAGTAATTTTTGACAAGCCTGTCAAGCCCACCCAGCTCAGGCAGAACAGTCCTTTCAAAAAATGGTGCTGGGAGAGCTGGGTATCCATAGCCAAAAGAAAGAGGATCTCTATCTCACACTTACACAAAAATTAACTCAAAATGGATCAAAACCTAAATATAAAAGCAAGAACCATAAAGCTTCTAGAAAAAAATGTAGGAAAACATCTTCAAGACTTGGTGATAGGTGATGGATTCTTAAATAAGAGGAGGACTGAGATGGACTACTGTTGCTTAATGTATATAGAAGTTTTCATTAACTTTACTGTAAGAGTGTGGAAATCTATAGAGTTGATGGTAATACCTTATAGTGAGTAACAGCTGGTTCATAAATGGGAATGTGGCTGGAAAGGGTAGTCTAACGATGTAAATGTCAACTGAAAGAAAGCTAGAGAATGATCTAGGAACTGAGTAATGAATAACACAATAAACCCAGAGGTGGATGAGAATTGTCCTTTGTGAACTAGAGTAGATGTACGTTGCTAATGCAGGGTCGGGGAAATGTGGAGAAGCATGGGAAAAATACAACTGGAGTGACCTATGGATTGTTGAAAACAGCAATACCATAATATTCATGCATCTATGCCACAGATGTACTGTGTTGATAATGAGGTAGTATGGAAAAGTGTGCCAAATATATGCAATAGAACATGGTTAGTAGTAATAGTCTGATGATATTATCTCATAATATGTAGCAAATGTTCCACCATGGCTTGATGCGTTGATAGAGGGTATTGTATGGGAATTCTGCACATATACATGATTGTTTTGTAAGCTCACGACTTCTGTCATGAAAATATATTTTAAAAAATAATAACGGGGAGTTGGGGGGGAATACACCAAATGTAAGATATGGATTATAGTTATTAGTAAGATTTTTATGATATTCTTTCATAATTTGTAACAAATGTCTCTCAACAATGAAAGAGTGTTGGTGGTGGGTTGATGTATGGAACCACAGAATGATGTTATGCTTGTTTGTAAGTCCACAGTTTTTATTCATTGTTTATGTGTGGTCATGCACAAAGAGTGTGCCCTGTAAGGAGAGCCACCCTGCATGAAAAAAGTGGAGCCTGCCCAGGAGTGGTACCGCACACACAGAGAGCTGATGCAACAAGATGACGCAACAAAAAGAGACACAGATTCCCAGTGCCGCTGACAAGAATACAAGCGGACACAGAAGAACACACAGAGCAGACAGCCGGGGGGGGGGGGGGGGGCGGCGGAGAGAAATAAATAAAAAATAAAAATTTTTTTTAAAAAAGGGGGAGAGGAAAGCAAGACATTCTCAAATAATGGAAAACTTTGTCACCTAGCCTAAAATAACAGCTAAAGGAATTTCCCTAAACAAAAAGCAAATGACAAAAAGAACACTGAAACATTTAGAGTGAAGAAAGACCATGATTATACAAACTGTACTATTAAGAGATGAATAAAAATTCCAACTAAGGTGATATTAGCCTTTTCTATGAAGTAGCCACACACTTAACATTACCTTTCCTTGCTTCTTCCCATTTCTCCTAATGTGGGCTTCTTTCCCACCAGCTCTAAAGATTTTAGGCTTTTTTTTTTTTTAACTTTATTTTAACTTCAAAAAATAAAATAACAGGGAAGTAGATGTGGCTCAAGCAATTGGGCTCCTGCCTAATGGGAGGCCTCAGGTTCAATTCCCAGAGCCTCCTGGTGAAGGCAAGCTGGCTCATGCTGCAGAGGGCTGATGGCCTGTGCCGCGGAGAGCTGGCACAGCAAGGTGACGCAACAAAAAGGGAGATGTAGAGGAGAGACAGAGACACAGCAGACTAGGGAGATAAAGGGGTTCAAGCAATTGAGGGCCTCTCTTCCACACCGGGGGTCCCAGGATCTGATCCTGGTGCCTCCTAAAGAGAAAGACAAGTAGACATGGAAGAACATATAACGAATGGACACAGCAGTCAGCAAATGCAAACAATGGGGTGAGGGTGAGGGGATAAAATAAAATAAATAAAAGACAGCCCAAAGACAACCAGCAAGATGGCAGCAGAGTAAGGAGCTCCTAGAGTCAGCTCCTGCTACAGGGCAGTTAGCAAACACCCAGAGCTCTCTAGAGCTAGCTGAAGCACCTGTTTGGGGGCTCCAGGAAACCAGAAGAGCATCCTGCAATGTCTTTGAAGGAGTGGAAGGAGGAGCCTGCCCATCTTCAGAGAAGACTCATAAGTAGAACCCTCCATGCCACAAAGGCCAATGCCCATCCACTGGAGGCAGAAGCTGCCTCGGGAGCTGTTCCGTGCCTGGAATTGAAAGCTCCACTTCCCCAAAACTGGGGAGGAAGAGACAGTTGGGCACCAATTTCAGCTACTGATGAGGAAATCCAGTGGGCTACAGTAAGATCCCGAGAAGAGCTAAAGCTTGGGCCTGTTCATGTCAGAAAGAGGCTGGGAGTCGCCATCTTAACTCCATGCCTGGTATAAGAGGAAGTAGAGTGGACTGAAAATCCCAGTGCTGGTGGAGACCAGCTTCTTCCCATCCAGATCATGTTGCAGGTCTAGCCTAAGCCCCAGTGCCACCTCCAGCAGGGAGGAAGGTGCCAGGACCTGTACTAGCCTCTCCGGGAAATTACCAGCCAAGCCATGGAGGCCGGTGATTATCCTACTCTGACGGCAGGAGCCACTCCAGGAGCTACTCTGTGACAGGAATTGGAAGCTCCATTTCCCAGAAACGGGAGGAGGAGATGTTGGCTGCCATTTCAGCTACTGAATAGGAGACTTTGGCTGGCTAAGAGATAACCCTGGGAACAGGGGTGTGAACCAGCCCAAGTCAGAAACAGGTCAGTAGCTGACATTCTGATTCCACCCCCAGCCTGAGGGGAAGCCAGGCTGACAAACTCTCAGTGTTAGCAGGATCTTTCATGCAGATCAGTCTGCAGCCTGCACAGATTTCTGCCCACACCTGCAGCTCAATCCGTACCCCAGGCAGGGGAGAAAGGGATGTGAAGCTTCATCAGTCTGTCTGGGCAACTATAGTCTAGGCCTGCACTTGGATTATTTCACATAGCTGTGACTCTGTCCCTACCCCTAGCAAAGGAGAAAGTTGGAAGAAGCTTCATTGGTTTCTGGTGCAATGAGGGTAGCTTGAGCCTCCACAGCTTACAGCACCATCTACATGCTTGGCTCCTACTGTACAACCAGCAAGGGAGAAACAATAGGAAGCCCTAAATGAAAGAGAAAAACTGCAACCAGAATACTCTAGTAAGCCAGATGCAAAGACACCAAAAAAAATTACAATCCACACCAAGAAACAGGAAGTTATGGCCCAGTTAAAGGAACAAGATAACATAAAGATGACAAAGGAGTTGAGACAACTAATTACAGATGTTCAAACAAATCTCCTTAATAAATTCAATGAGATGGCTAAAGAGATTAAGGATATTAAGAAGACATTGGATGATCACAAAGAAGAATTTGAAAGCATACATAGAAAAATAGCAGATCTTATGGGAATGAAAAGTGCAATCAATGAAATTAAAAAAAACATTGGAATCATATAATAGCAGATTTGAGGAGGCAGAAGAAAGGACTGAAAAGCTTGAAGAAATGGCCTCTTCAAGTGAATATACAAAAGAACAGATGAATAAAAGAATGGGAAAAATTGAACAAGATCTCAGAGAACTAAATGACAACAAAAGGCATGCAAATATGCATGTCATGAGTGTCCCAGAAGGAGAAGAGAAGGGAAAGGGCAGAAGGAATATTTAAAGAAATGATGTTAGAAAATTTTCCAACCCTTTTGAAGGACATAGATATCCTTGTCCAAGAAGCACAATGTACTCCCATCCAAAAAAATCCAAATAGACCAACTCCAAGACACATTCTCATTTGTCAATGGCCAAAGACAGAATTCTGAGAGCAGCAAGAGAAAAGCAATGCATAACATATAAAGGATACCCAATAAGATTAAGTACTGATTTCTCACCAGAAACCATGAAGGCAAGAAGACTGTGGTCTGATATATTTAAGATACTACAAGAGAAAAACTTGCAGCCAAGAATCTTATATCCAGCAAGACTGTCTTTCAAAAATGAAGGCAAAATTAGAATATTCACAGATAAACAGAAACAGAATTTCTAAGCAAGAGACCAGATTTTCAGGAAATACTAAAGGGTGTGCTAGAGCCTGAAAAGACAGGAGAGAGAGGCCTGGAAGAGAGTCTAGAAATGAAGGTTATATCAATAAAAGTAACTAAAACTATTAAAAGAGTGGTGAAAAAAAAATATGACAGATAAAACTCAAATAGTCAGGAATAAACTTAACCAATGATGTAAAGCACTTGTATTCAGAAAGCTGTAACTCAATGTTAAAATAAATCAAAAAAGCCCTAAATAACTGGAAGAACATTCCATGCTCATGGATTGGAAGATTAAATATCATTAAGATGTCAATTCTACTCAAATTGATATACAGATTTAATGCAGTCCTGATAAAAACTTCACCAGCATTTAAAAAAAAGATTGAAAACACGATCATTAAATTTATTTGGAAGAGTAAGTTGTCCTGAATAGCCAGAAACATCATAAAAGGGAAAAATGAACCCTCATCTCCAGACTTTAAATCATAATACCTACCTATAGTGATAAAAACAACATGGTACTGGCCTAAAGACAGACAATGGACCAATGGAACCAAATTTATGGTTCAGAAACAGATCCTCACAGGTAAGGTCAAGTGATTTTTTACTAGCCTGTCAAACTCACACAGCTCAGGCAGAACAATCCATTCAACAAATGGTGCTGAAAGAATTGAACATCCACAGCTGAAAGAAGGAAAGAGGACCCCCATCTCAGACCATATTAAAAAACTAACTCAAAATGGATCAAAAAACTAAAAATAAAAGCAAGAACCATAAAACTTCTAGAAGAAATTATTGGAAAATATCTTCAAGACCTGGTGGTAGGTGGTGGATTCTTTTTTTTTTTTTTTTTATCTTTTAATTTTTTTAATTCATTTTGTAAAAATATTACATTAAAAAAATATGAGGTCCCATTCAACCCCACCACCCGCACCCCACACTCCCCCCCCCTCCCCCCAGCAACACTCTCTCCCATCATCATAACATATCCATTGCATTTGGTAAGTATATCTCTGGGCATCGCTGCACCTCATGGTCAGTGGTCCACATCATAGCCCATATTCTCCCACGTTCCATCCAGTGGGCCCTGGGAGGATCTACAATGTCTGATAATTATCCCTGAAGCACCACCCAGGACAACACCAAGTCTCGAAAACGCCTCCACATCTCATCTCTTCCTCCCATTCCCCGCACCCATCACCCACCATGGCCACTTTTCCCACACCAATGCCACATTTTCTCTGTGGACATTGGATTGGTTGTGTCCATTGCACATCTATGTCAAGAGGAGGCTTAGATTCCACATGGATACTGGATGCAATCCTCCTGCTTTCAGTTGTAGGCACTCTAAGCTCCATGGTGTGGTGGTTGACATTCTTCAACTCCATGTTAGCTGAGTGGGGTAAGTCCAATAAATCAGAGTGTAGGAGTTGAAGTCTGTTGAGGCTCAGGGCCTGGCTATCATATTGTCAGTCCAGAGATTCAAATCCCCTAGATATATCTTAAACCCCAGCACCAACTACAATTTCAGTAAAGTAGCATGAAAGCCTTGTGAAAAGAGATCCCATCTGTGTCCAGCTCCATCACACAGAAACACCATTCCAAAGAAGGGCCAACTGACATGGCAGTGAACCCCATCTGCCATGACCATAGAACCTGTGGGTCTCTTTAGCCCTCAAAAGAACCAATACCTGGGGTTGTATCTACTTTGTCTCTGAGACTCTGCTCAGGTGTGCATAAGGGCAATCCTTCTAACATCCTCCAGACTCTTTTTTAGAGACTCATAGCCATATAAACTCATTTGTCCTTTCCATTTCCCCCTTAATTTAGGTCAAACAGCATTTTTAACTCCTGTTATTATATGTAGACAGGGATATTCTGCTGGTCCACGTTGAACCTTTAATTCAAGTCATTTTCTAGTTGCATCATCAGTTGGTACTTGGTAGTGATCCCTCGGTGCCAGGGAGGCTCATCCCCAGGTGTCATGTCCCACGCTGGGGGGAGGGCATTGCATTTACATGCTGAGTTTGGCTTTGAGACTGGCCACATTTGAGTAACATGAAGGCTGTCAGGAGGAAACTCCTAGGTGCGGCGGCTTGCTCGGTCAGTAGAGGTGGGGTCTGGCTGCGGACGAGGGGTCGGTCCAGCTCTGGACGAGGGGTTGGTCCCACTTGGGACGAGGGGTCGGTCCCACTTGGGACGAAGGATCGGTCCGGCAGCAGACGAGGGATCGGTCTCACAGGGGTTGCGCGGTTCAGCTGACGGGGTCGCCCAGAGAAGCAGGCGACGAACTGGGGACAAGGGAGGCCAGGCCCTTGTCTGGGGCTCTCAGGACTGGAGGGCGCATGGCAGAAGAACTACCGCGGAGACAAGGTAAACACGCAAGTCCACTTTATTGAGGGAGAGGCAACAGTTTTATAGGGGCTGGGGAAGGCTGATTGGTCAAAGCCACGCCCTGTTCTGATTGGTTGCGGGCGAAAGGTCAGTGGGCGGTGCTGGATGGGGGAGGGGTGGTGGTTAGGGATTGGCTGTCGCTGTTGCTGGGGGAAGGGGCAGGGTTTAGGGATTGGTGGCTGCTGTTGCTGGGGTGGAGGGCAGACTTGAGTTTCCCGCCCACGCCTGGCTGTTGCTGCTGTCCGGGGGAGGGAAACGGGCAGACTGGATTTTTCCGCCCACGCCTGGCTGTTGCTGCTGTCGGGGGAGGGGAAAAGGGCAGACTGGAATTTTCCGCCCTGCGCCTGCGCAGGGAGAAAGAAGAAGAAGGGTGCCGCCCTACAGGCATCGTGTGGTGCCATCCGGGAGGAGGGGCGGCTGCGGAAGCATGGCTGCCGAGAAGGGGAGACCCGAGGGCACTCTGCGCCCATGCCGAGCTCCCTTCAGGGGTGGCGGTGAGTCCGACCAGCCACCCTATTATGGGGGCAGCGGCTTGGCCTCCCGCGGCTGCTCCCTCGCCAGGCCAGCAAACCACACTTCAGCCCAAGGGGTGACCGCACCTAGGCACAGTGCTGCTCTAGGCCTTGTACTTATTTCAGGCATATAGGCTCACAAGCATAGTCATTAGTATCAGGGGCTCACTGTTGGACCCTCATTCCTTCCTGGTCCTTACTGTTGCACTGGGGGACTGCCACTGCTCCCCTAGGGACCACAACAGAGCACCCCCGGCCAGGAACCCAGTACCCCCCCAGCTGTTGTTTTTAATTGTTTCCACTATGAGTATATCCAAACATTACCATGCACCCTGGACATATGCCCTGTATAACTCCCTGTCAACCATATATCACCTGTCAATAACATCCTATACCAGTATTCCTCCGCTGCCATTGTTGAACCACTCTATGATCCAAAACTTCCTGAAAAGTGAAGCCCAATATAATGTCAGGATCCCTTACTAGTAAAATAGAATATAGCGATGGGTTTAAGTGTTAGATATAGAATATGTATTGATTTGGAAAAATTCTACATCCTAACTTTTTGTTTTCTTTTTTCCTAATTATTGAGCTTCTCTTCACAAGAGCCCTAGATCACAGTACTTCATATATACAATATAGAGTACTCCCACACATCCACCATAAAACCTTTTCCCTTCCACAGTGATATTCTTATAACTTATTCATATCATATTTACTTAAACTGATGTACAGACTCTGAGACAATAGCTTTCAAACAAGGTGACATCTGTGCTTACATTGTGGTCCATACTTTAGGATATACAGTTTTCTAAATTTTTAGTTATCCTGTGTTTTACATTATGGTTTACATTATTAGTCTGTCGTCCCCTATATGTTTATGGTGTAATATGACATGTTTTATATCCGTCCTTGTGTACTCTTGCGAAACTCCTCTCTTACCCACACATTTACCTTGGTTCCATCCATTCAACATCCATTTTCCCCTCTCCTTGGGGCCCACAGCGACAGCCAATCTCCATTTCCTGAGGAGCCATGTCCAGAGATACTTGCAACATTGTTCAGGGCCTGACTTGCTCAACTGCCCTAATGCCCTGGGAGCCACACTTTCTCTTGAGAGATACAGTTCCCTCTATGTGATGGCATTAGTCCTCCCCAGGATGTGCGTCCACCCCCACTCTCACTACTTGGGTCTCTACCCAATGGAATAACCCACCCTGGCAAAATGAGCATTCAGACATTCCCCAGGAGTCCATCCAGCATCAGACCATCCCCTCCGAGCATCCTAAACAGGTAAACCTCCTAATTATATTTTAATACGATTTTCTCAGCATTTTACTCTTAACCAACACCTGATACTCCCCTATGTTCATATGTTGCCCCTCCCTCTCCCCAATTTTTGGGCAGTATTACTCATCTGCCCATCCCCAGCCCCCCTCAAACCCGCAAAGCCCCACCCAAAGGCAACCCCTTGCCCCTATTTTATCTCTTCTTTGTGCTCATACTTACCGCCAGCTCATCATAGATTCCACCCCTGCAGACGTTGGCTCACATCCTTCCTCCACCCCCCGATTTTCTGTAAGCCTATCTTCCAGTCTCTAGCTCTCTGAGGCAGCTCGCTTATTTCATATCATTGAGGTCATGTAGTATTTGTCCTTCAATGCCTGGGTTGCTTCACTCAACATAAGGTTCTCAAGATTCATCCATGTTATCACGTGTGTTTGTAGTGTATTTGTTCTTACAGCCGAGTAGTATTCCATTGTATGTATATACCACATTTTATTGATCCACTCATCTGTTGATGGGCATTTGGGTTGATTCCAACTTTTGGCGATAGTGATCAATGCTGCTATGAACATTGGTGTGCATATATCGGTTTTTGTCCTTGTTTTCAGTTCTGCTGGGTATATACCCAGCAGTGGTATTGCTGGGTCATATGGCAAATCTATGGTTAGTTTTTTGAGAAACCGCCAAACTGTCCTCCAGAATGGTTGGATCCTTCCACATTCCCACCAGCAGTGGATGAGTGTTCCCCTTTCTTCACATCCTCTCCAGCATTTGTATTCTTCTGTTTTTTTCATAGCTGCCAATCTTATGGGAGTAAGATGTTATCTGATTGTAGTTTTGATTTGCATTTCCCTGATAGCTAGAGATTTGGAGCATTTTTTCATGTGCTTTTTAGCCATTTGTATTTCTTCTATGGAGAAGTGTCTGTTTAAATCTTTTTCCCATTTTTTAAATGGGTTGTTTATCTTTTTATTTTCAAGATATAGGAGTTCTTTCTATATGCAAGTTATAAGTCTCTTATCAGATATATGGTTGCCAAATATTTTCTCCCATTGTGTAGGTTCCCTTTTTACTTTCTTGACAAACTCCTTTGAGGTGCAGAAGGATTTAATTTTGAGGAAGTCCCATTTATCTATTAGTTCTTTTGCTGCTCGTGCATTTGGTGTGATATTCATGAAGCCACTTCCTATTACAAGGTCCTGTAGATGTTTCCCTACACTGCTTTCCAAGGTCTTTATGGTCTTGGCTCTTATATTTAGGTCTTTGATCCATCTTGAGTTGATCTTTGTATAAGGTGTGAGATGGTAATCCTCTTTCATTCTTCTACATATGGATATCAGTTCTCCAGGCACCATTTGTTGAATAGGCCATTCTCTCCCAGTTGAGAGGTTTTGGTGGCTTTATTGAATATTATATGGCTATATATATGAGGTTCTATATCAGAACTTTCAGTTCGATTCCATTGGTCTGTATGTCTCTCCTTAAGCCAACACCATGCTGTTTTCACTACTGTAGCTTTGTAGTATGTTTTGAAGTCAGGTAGTGTGATTCCTCCAATTTCGTTTTTCTTTTTCAATATGCCTTTGGCTATTCGGGGCCTCTTTCCTTTCCAAATAAATTTCATAGTTAGTTTTTCTAGTTCCTTAAAGAAGGCTGTGTTGATTTTTATTGGGATTGCATTGAATGTGTAGATCAGTTTCGGTAGGATAGACATCTTAATAATATTTAGTCTTCCTATCCATGAACAAGGAATATTCTTCCATTTATTTAGGTCTTCTTTGATTTCCTTGAACAGTCTTGTATAGTTCTCAGTGTATAAGTTTTTTACATCTTTAGTTAAATTTATTCCTAAATATTTGATTTTTTTAATTTACTATTGTAAATGGTATTTGTTTCTTGATTTCCTCCCAATCTTGCCCATTATTGGTGTACAAAAATGCTACTGATTTTTGCGCATTGATTTTATAATGTGCAACTTTACTAAACTCATTTATGAGTTCTAGAAGCTTTGTTGTAGATCTCTCAGGGTTTTCTATGTATAGGATCATGTCATCTGCAAAGAATGAAATTTTGACTTCTTCGTTTCCAATTTGAATGCCTTTTATATCTGGTTCTTGCCTCAGTGCTCAAGCAAGTACTTCTAAGACAATGTTAAATAGAAGGGGAGACAATGGGCATCCTTGTCTTGTTCCTGACTTTAGAGGGAAGGATTTTAGGATTTCTCCATTGTAAACAATGTTGGCTCTAGGTTTTCCGTATATGCTTTTTATCATGTTCAAAAAATTTCCTTGTATTCTGATCTTTTGGAGAGTTTTTATCAAGAAAGGGTGCTGTATTTTGTCAAATGCTTTTTCTGCATCTATAGATATAATCATGTGATTTTTTTTTCTTCAGTTTGTTTATATGGTGTGTTACATTGATTGATATTCATATGTTAAACCATCCTTACATACCTGGAATGAATCCCACTTGGTCATGGTGTATAATTCATTTAATGTGTTGTGAATACGATTAGCAAGTATTTTGTTAAGTATTTTTGTGTCTAGGTTCATTAGAGAAATTGGTCTGTAATTTTCCTTTCTTGTGGTGTCTTTGTTTGGCTTTGGTACTAGGGTAATGTTGGCATCATAGAAGGAGTTAGGCAATGTTCCTTCTGTTTCAATTTTTTGGAATAGTTTCAGCAGGATTGGTGTTAGTTCTTTCCAGAATGTTTTGTAGAATTCACCTGTGAAGCCATCTGGCCCTGGGCTCTTCTTAGTTGGGAGGTTTTTAATGACTGATTCTATCTCTTTACTTGTGATTGGTTTGTTGAGATGATCAATTTCTTCTTTCGTCAATATGGGCTGCTTATGTGTTTCTAGGAATTTGTCCATTTCCTCTGAATTGTCATTTTTGTTGGAATATAGTTTTTCAAAGTATCCTCTTATGATAGTCTTTATTTCTGTGGGGTCAATGGTGATATCTCCTTTCTCATTTCTTATTTTGTATATTTGCATCTTCTCTCTTTTTTTCTTTGTTAGTCTTGCTAAAGGTTTGTCAATTTTGTTGATCTTCTCAAAAAACCAGCTCTTGGTCTTGTTTATCTTTTCAAGTGCTTTCTTATTTTCTATTTCATTTAGTTCTGCTCTTATCCTTGTTATTTCCTTCCTTCTTCCTGTTGGATTACTTTGTTGTTGTTTTTCTAATTCCTCCAAATGTGCAGTTAGTTCTTCAATTTTTGCTCTTTCTTCTTTTTTGATATATGAATTTATGGCTATCAATTTCCCTCTCAGTACTGCTTTTGCTGCATCCCATAAATTTTATAATTTATGTTGTGTTATCATTATCATTTGTTTCAAGGTAGTCATTGATTTCTTTTGAGATTTCCTCTTTGACCCACTGTTTTTCTAAGAGTGTGCTGTTTAATTTCCAAATCATGGTGTGAAATCTGGGCCTCTGACCCTTGCAAATTTCCAGTTTCACGCCACTGTGGTCAGAGATATTATTTTGTATGATTTCGATCTTTCTGAATTCATTAAGCCTTTCTTTGTGGCCTAGCATACAGTCTATCTTGGAGAATGATCCATGTGCGCTTAAGAAAAATGTATATACTGCTGTGTTTGGGTGTAATGATCTATATGTGTCTATTAGATCCAGCTCCTCTAATATACTGTTCAAATGTTTTGTTTCTTTAGTGATTCTCTTTTGAGATGTTCTGTCCAGAGTTGACAGTGGTGTATTAAAATCCCCCACTATAATTGTAGATGTATCTATTCTTTCACTTAGTTTTTCCAGTGTTTGCCTCACGTATTTAGAGGCGCCCTTGTTAGGAGCATAAATATTTATCATTGTTTGATCTTCTTGACAGATTTTCCCTTTCACTAAAATGTAGTATCCTTCTTTGTCTCTCACAACTGTTTCACCTTTAAAGTTTATTTTGTCTGATATTAATATAGCTACTCCTGCCTTTTTTAGGTTATTGTTTGCTTGTATGATTGTTTTCCAGCCATTCACTTTCAACCTCCGTGAGTCTCTGGGTCTAACATGTGTCTCTGGTAGACAGCATATAGATGGGTCATATTTCCTTATCCAATGTCCCAATCTGAATCTTTTGGTAGGTGAGTTTAATCCATTGACATTCAGTGTTACTTTGAAGGAATTATTTGTTAGCCATATTTTGATTGGAGTTGTGTTTGTCATATTTTGTTTGCTTTTTTTTTCCCCCTTCTCTTTTTGTCCTTTTTGTTGCTCTTACACTTTCCTCCAACTCTGCCTGTCCTGTTTTTTCCTTTCTTCCTGCAGAACTCCCTTTAGAATTTCTTGAAGGGGAGGTTTCTTGTTGGCATACTCTTTCAGTTTCTGTTTATCTGTGAATATTTTTGAACTCTCCATCATTTTTGAATGCTAGTTTAGCTGGATAGAGTATTCTTGGTTGGAAATTTTTTTCCTTTAGTACCTTGACTATATCATACCACTGCCTTCTTGCCTCCATGATTTCACATGAGAAATCAGCACTTAATCTTATGGAGCTTCTCTTGTATGTGATGGTTTTCTTTTCTCTTGCTGCTTTTAGAATTTTCTCTTTGTCTTGAGTGTTGGATAATTTGAGAAGTATATGTCTTGGGGTGGGCCTGTTGGGGTTTATGACAACTGGAGTGTGCTGTGCTTCTTGGATATGTACATCTGTCTCTTTCAGTAGATTTGGGAAGTTTTCAGCCATTATTTCCTGCAACACTCCTTCTGACCCCTTTCCCTTCTCTTCTCCTTCTGGAATGCCTATGATACGTATGTTTGAGCATTTTGCATTATCATTCATGTCCCTAAGTTGTAGGTGGATTTTTTCTTTTTATTGACAACTTCTACTATCTGTTTGATTTCCAATGTACTGTCTTCCACATCACTAATTCTCTTCTCTGCCTCTTCTAGTCTGTTGATATTTGCTGCAAGTGTATTTTTTATTTCTTGAACTGTAGTGTTCATTCCCATCATATCTGTTATCTTTTTGCATATGTCTGCAATTTCCCCTCCAAGTGTTGTCTTCATGTTGTTAACCTCTTCCTTTACTTCATTAAATTTGTTGGTGATAAATGTTCTGAGATCTTTCATTTCTTGTGCGAAGTTCTGCTCCCCTTCCTGATTTTTAGTTTGTTCATTGGATTCAACCATGTTTTCCTGATTACTAGTTTGGTTTGTAGATTTTTGTTGCTGTCCGGTCATCATTTTATCTTGACGGGTTTAATCCATTCCTTAGCTTCTTTGTCTAGTCTTGGGGAGTAATTAGCTGTTGTTTTTGCGTAAGTGGTATATCTTCTTTTTGTCACTTTGTTCTTCTTATTCTGATATCTTATTGCTGGTTGAGTTCACTTTAAAGGAAAGTATTAGGGCTGGGGAAAGGCAATTGTGTAAGCAAGGAAAAAGTGTAAAGTAGTATTGGTGATAAATGTTAATGGAGCAACAATATGAGATCTGGGAGGATGGATATTAGATTCATGTAAGTTGTGTAGAGTTATAACAGTAGGTATAGTACCTATAATGAGGTAGTCGAGTGAATATGGGAGGAATATGGTGTGAATTAAAAAGCTAGTATTTTCGTGAGAGAGGGAAAGATAAAAGAAAGGTAGTAGTTTCAAGAGTGATAACAGACAGAAAACAAAACAAAGGTATTAGAAATTAAGAGTTAGATACTTTGTGGATCAAAGAAAGGGAGGTGGAATATAGGAGAGACAGTAGATGATGGAGGATATCAAGATGTAGGGGAAAGGGGATAGTGTAGGTAGCCAAAATCAATTCACACAGAAACGAGGCAGTGGAGGATGCAAAAACCCAGCAAATGTGAGGTGTTCCCTGCAGCACCTATTGTATAATTAAGATAAAATAAAATAAGAAGAAAATGAGGGACGAGAGAGAGAAAAAACAGAAAAAAAAAAAAAAGAGAAGAAAGGAAGAAAGAAAAAGGGGGTGGGTAAAGGGCCAGGAACAGGTAGGGGAAAGAAAAAAAAATGATATACACCAACCACAACAGGAACACCATCAACGACAACAAAAAAAACCCCTAAATAACTGGGGAAAAAAAAAAAAAGACTGTGGGGGATATGCTGGGAGCAAAGACTAGGGGATAATGCAATGTTAGCAATCAGGACATTAAAAAAAGTAAAAAATAAGATAAAATGAAATTAAAAACAAAACAAAATGAAACAAAAAAGAAAAAACGCAAACGTTGAGGGCTAGGGCATTCAAGGACCTCAGATGGACCTCAGGGCGTGATGGATTCAGGGATGGAAAGTCTGAGATATTGAAGACTCAAGAGGCGTGAGTCTCTGGGGTGTGGGCCAGCAGGGCTTAGGGGACTCAGAACTGGCAACCTCAAATCTGGTCAACAGGGAGCCTGGGAGAACCGCAGTGTAACACAGCCTTCAGGGATCCCCGCAGTTGGGTGCCAGCCCTGTGGGGGAAGTCAGATCCGCAAACTCTATCTTATGTCTGAACCCCGTGATTCACTCGCTCACTGGGGTCTATTCTGTGGATGTATCATCAATTTGGCTTCAGGACAGCTCCCACCCTGTAAGCCCCCAGAATGGCCACCTGAGGGCGTCTCTACACTGCAGCCAATTTAATGACGCAGATCAGAAGCCAGGCCCGGGGGTGGGGCTCCAGCCAAAACGCGGACAACAGAGTCCAAAACCGGAATTCCCAAGCTTCGCAAAATATTCCCCAAACGGCTTCCAGAGGTGTCCCCCCCGTCGCTGCACCCTGTATCAACCTCCCGATTACGTCCCTTTATTACCAGCAATCAATTCTGCTGCAGATCGGCAGTCGGGTTTGTGGGGGCGGGGCTGCAGGTGGAAGTGCTATTACTTGTGTCCGCAATCAAAAAATTCCCCACTTCACAACAAAACCTCATTTTTCTCCCCAAATTGGTCTGCAAAGGCGTCCCGTCCTGTCAACCCCCTAACAGCCCGCCCAGGGCTCGCGAATTCCCCAGTACTGCAGAGCCTCCAAAAAGCGCGGCTGCAGGGCCGGTTCCGCGACTCCACCACCGCCCCCAGGAGGGAGCATCCTGCGTGCAGATCTCACCTCCGTGCAATAGAGTTTCAATTATATTTTATAGACTAATCCTCTCCGTTACCTTCCCACCAAATCGATATCCAGACACTTCCTGCCCTGCAAAAATCCCGAAACAGCCTGGTCCCAGAGAACCTCCAACGCTGCCCAGCCGCTTCTTTGCAGGAGAGACTGTCAGGTAAGCTCACTCAGCCACCATCTTGCCCCGTCCTCTCCCAGTGGTGGATTCTTAAAGGAGATAAGAGAAGTACTGAGTGGACTACTGATGTTTAATGTATGTAGAAGTTGTAATTAGCTTTACTGTAAAATTGTGGAAATGTGTAGAGTGGATGGTAACACACAGTGAGTAACAGGTAGTTTTTAAGTGGGGATGTGACTGAAAATGGTAGTCTAGTTATATAAATGCCAATTGAAAGAATGCTTGAGAATAATCTAGGAACTGAATAGCACAGTAAAACAAGAGGTGGGTGAAAATTGTGGTTGATGGTACAGATGCAAGAGTGTCCTTTGTTAGCTGGAACAAATGTATATCACTGCTACAGGGTGATGGGAATGTGGAGAAGCATGGGAAAAATACAACTAGAGTGACCTATGGACTGTAGTTAGTAGTGATAATATATTCTTGCATCTATGCAAAAGATGTACTGTGTTGATACTGAGGCAGTATAGGAAAGGTGAGCCAAATGTACACTATGGACATGGTAACAAATGATATTATTTTATCTGTAGCAAAGGACACACCACATAGTGGTGTGTTGATGGAGGGGTGTTGTTTGGGAATTCCGCACATGTGCGTGATTGTTTTATAAGTTTACAACTTCCATCATAAAAAATATATATTTAAAAAAAAATAATAGGGTAGGTTGGGGGAAAAACACACCAAATGTAAGATTAGGACTATGATTAGTAGTAAGATTTTGACAGTGTTCTTTCATAGTTTGTAACAAACGTCTCATGACAATTCAAGGTGTTGGTGGAGGGTTGATGTATGGGACCCCTGTATGATGTTATGCATGTTTGCTTTGTAAGTTCACAACTTCTACTATACACTTAATTGTTTATGTATGTTCATATATAAATGATATAAAGATAGTAACAATCGGATTGGTTAGGGGAAAACTACTTTGTTTAGTAGTAATCTTTTGATAATGCTCTTTAATCATTAGTTGAAAAGCTTTAAAAACAACACGTTATTGGTGGTAGGATGAGATGTTATATATGTTTGTTTCGTAAGTTCACAACTATTATAAACTTGTTTATGTATGAGTGATATATTTCAATAAATTTTTTAAAAAGGGGAAAAAAGCCCCAAAAAAACCATGGAAGCATCACTTTTTAAAAAAAATCCTGTCCAGGCACATTTATCCTATCCAAACTCAAAAACAGACTCGACTGTTTCTCCACTGTTCCAGAAGATGAACAAGTTCTCTGTGATTGCTAGGTTAATGTGTCAGCTTAGCCAGGTAATGGTGCCTAGTTGCTTAGTCAAACAAGCATTCTGCTAATTATAATACAAGGGCATTTCATGAACTTTGGTCATCAGTGAGTTGATTATAGAGATGGCTGTTTGCATCTACAATCAATTTAGGAGATTGCCATCAGCAGTGAGTGACATCTCATCCAATCAGTTGAAGGCCTTAAAATGAAGTGATTTCAGCATCCACAGAGAATCCCCATCTCTACTTCAGATAGCCAGCATCTCTTGGGGAATTCAATGAGGACCTTCATATGAGTCACTGGCTTCTAGCCTGCCCTACAGAATTTGGACTTGTGCATCACCAGGGTTGTATGAGACAATTTTATAAAATCTCATACTCTTTACAGATACCTCCTGCGGTTCTGATTCCCTAGAGAACCCTGACTAATATAGCTTGGTCCTAGAAGTGGGGTTCTTGAGAAATGGAATCTTTAAAATGGGATTTCTGAAGTGGTTCTGATATTTTTGCAATTGGCTCTCTACTTTGATTAGATTCAAGAGTACTAATGACTCTTCCCAATAATCCAAAGGCCACTGACAGTCCATGGTGTGAGCTGGCAATAGAGATACACAAAATATCACCAATCAATATGACTACTTCCATGCTTATAAGAGGCAAAGATCTGGGTGAGAGTGTATTTAACATTTTACAGGGTTTGCAGATTTCAAAGATACAATGATGTTGGCTGACTGTTCCTAAATTATGTTGGATACAGTTACAAAAGAAAGGGATGAGCTAAAGGCTTCAAATTTACAACTTAAGTGAAGCATGATTGGTGTGAAAGTTTGTATGTGTGCTCTGAAAGAAAAGCTTGTTTTGTGCAGACTTGAGGTCTCTGAAAACTTAAAAAAAGACACTTCTAATGCTTCTCCTTATTGACCCCCGCCATCCCTATTCTCTTCCACACCTATAACTAGACTAAAGTCACAAAAAACCTTGCAAAGGTAAAATACAAAGTGTGACCCATGAGGAAGTATGCTTACTGTAAAAGAACTGCATGTGTTTTCCAATTTATGTAGATAGAAATCAGCAGGGGAAGCAGACTTGGCCCAGTGGTTAGGGCGTCTGTCTACCACATGGGAGGTCCGCAGTTCAAACCCTGGGCCTCCTTGACCCATGTGGAGCTGGCCCATGTGCAGTGATGATGCACGCAAGGAGTGCTGCACCATGCAGGGGTGTTCCCCACATAGGGGAGCCCCACACGCAAGGAGTGTGCCCCGTAAGGAGAGCTGCCCAGCGCGAAAGAAAGTCCAGCCTGCCCAGGAATGGCACGGCACACATGGCGAGCTGACACAACAAGATGACACAACCAAAAGAAACACAGATTCCCATGCTGCTGACAACAACAGAAGTGGACAAAGAAGAAGACATGGCAAATAGACACAGAGAACAGACAACCAGGGTGGGAGGGGGGGAGGGAAGTGGAGAGAAAGAAATAAATAAAATAAGTCTAAAAAAAAAAAAGAAATCAGGGGAATGTGTGTGCAAATTAATATTAAGGGTGTAGGTTACTAGTGGAAGGAATGTAAAATTGGATTAGGCTGAATTTATTGGTATGGGTACACTAAGCAGAGATTCTGGATTCAGTGTTGTAGCTCGAGGGGTTAGAAAAGGCTCTAACAGTTTTTTCAGGTGACTGGCTGAAACATGGACTAAAAGATGGTCTACAGTGCCTGAGGTCGAGATGACCGATTTACCCTGGTATACTGTAGGTGAGGGGATCTGAAGGCTTAGAGAGATTGGAATACTAGAATGGATTGATCATTTAAGACCTGCCTACCCACCTCAGGAATGTCCAGAGGATACAGCTTTCACCAGGGCTATGACAAATAAATTTGTGAGACTAACTCCATTTTCCCTTAGGAGCTCTGTGGTTGCTCTTCTCTGCAGATCAGATATTACTGTGGGAACTGCTGTCACAGAAATGCAATCCTTAAACACTATATGGATGATTAGATCCCAGGCTGACAGACACCAAGTAGCAGCACTTAATGACCAAAGACAAGATGGGTATGACTACCACAGTGAAAGACTCAAAGCAACAGTCAGAAGGGTCTAAGTCATGTAGACCTGTGTGTTGGCTAATAGATCATGGAGTACCTAGAAGTAAAATAGATGGACAATCTACTAAATTTCTACTTAATCTGTATAAGCAGAACTGAGTTCTAGGTCTAGTGAACAAAAGCCTAACTTGAATTACAGAAAGAGTCACAGCCCCTTAATCAATTCCTAGACTTAAGAGATTTTACAGACCCAGAGCCCCTTGAGTGAAGGGAAGGTCAGGTTCCCTTGGGGAGGGATCCTGTTACACTGCCAAAATTTTATGCTCTTCATCTTCCTCCCAGCTTTCCCCAGAGACCTATGGCCTTTTATCAGGGTAACCAGGTACTGGGGAAAAGGAAATTATCAGACATTTCGGGGATTATTAGATACTGGCTCAGAAGTGACAATAATTCCAGGAGACCCAGAATGTCACTGTGGCCCACGAGAGTTAGGGTCTTTGGAGGTCAGGCAATTGAAGGTTTAGCTCAGGTCCATCTCACAGTGGATCCAGTAGGTCCCTGGATCCATTCTGTTTTTATTTCCCCAGTTGCAGAATATGTAATTGGAATAGACATAATCAGCAACTAGCAGAATCCCCACATTGAGTCCCTGACTTGTGGAGTGAGGGCTATTACAGTAGGAAAGGTCAAGTGGAAGCCACTAGAACTGCCCCTACCTAGCAAACTAGTACATCAAAAGCAATACTGGATTCCTGGAGGGATTGCAGAGATCAGTACAACCAAGGATTTGAATGATCCATGCATGGTGATTTCCACCACATCCCCATTCAACTCCCCTATTTTTTTTTTAAGATTTAGTTTTTATTTATTTCTTCCTCCCCACCCCCACCCCCAGTTGTCTGCTCTCTGTGTCCATTCACTGTGTGTTCTTCTGTGACCACTTCTATCCTTAGCAGCAGCACCGGAAATCTGTGTTTCTTTTTGTTGTGTCCTCTTGTTGTGTCAGCTCTCCATGTGTATGCACCATTCTTGGGCAGGCTGCACTTTGTTTCACTCTGGGTGGCTCTCCTTATGGGGCACATTCCTTGCCCATGGGGCTCCCCTACACGAGGGCACCCCTGCGTGGCACCACACTCCCCGCACACATCAGCATTGCTCATGGGCCAGCTCCACACACATCAAGGAGGCCTGGGGTTTGAACCGTGGACCTCCCATGTGGTAGGCGGATGCCCTATCCACTGGGCCAAGTCCACTTCCCCAACTCCCCTATTTGACCTAACAGAAAACGGGTGGATCTTGGAGGACGACAGTGGATTATCGTAAACTTAACCAAGTGATGACTCCAATTGCAGCTACTATTGCAGATGCTATTCCATTGCTTGAACAAATCAACACATCCCCTGGTACCTGGTATGTAGCTATTGATCTGGCAAATGCTTTTTTCTCTATTGTCATTAGTAAGGACTACCAGAAACAGTTTGCTTTCAGCTAGCAAGGCCAGCAATATATTTTCACTCTCCAGCCCTATGTCATAATATTGTCCTCAGGGACCTTGAATCTTGTGTCCCTCTCACAAGACATAACACTGGTTGGTCCATTATCATGCTGATTGGACCTAGTGAGCAAGAAGTAGCAATTACTCCAGACTTACTGGTAAAGCACTTGCATGGGAGAGGATGGGAGATAAATCCAATGAAAATACAGGGGCCTTCCACCTTGACGAAATTTTTAGCTGTTCAGTGGTGGAGGCATATCAAGATATCCTTTCTAAAGTGAAGAATAAGCTGTTACATCTGGCCCTCCTATGACCAAAAAAGGCACAACGCTTAGCTGATCGCTTTGGATTTATGAGACTACATGTTCCTCATTTGGATATGCTACTCCATCCAGCCCATTTACTGAGTCACCAGAAAAGCTGCTCATTTTGAGTGGGGAACAGAACAAAAGAAGGCTCTGTAACAGGTCCAAGCTGCTGTGCAATCTGCACTGCTACCTGGGCCATATGATCCAGCAGACCCAATGGTGCCAGAAGTTTCAGTGGCTTATAGAGATGTTGTCTGGGGCCTTTGGCAGGCCCCCTATAGGAGAATCACAATGCAGACCCTTAGGATTTTGGAGCAAAGCCCTACCATTCTCTGCAGATAACTACTCTCCTTTTGAGAAACAGCTTTTGCCCTGCTACTGGGCCTTAGTAGAGACTGAACGCTTAACCATGGCCACCAAGTTACCACGAGACCTGAGTTGCCTATCATGAGCTGGGTATTGTCTGACACATCAAACCATAAAGTTGGAGGTGCACAGCAGCACTCCATCATAAACTGGAAGTGGTATATGCAACATCGACCTCAAGCAGGTCCTGAAGGCACAAGTGAGTTACATGAGGAAGTAGCCCAAATGTCCATGGTCACCATCCCTGCCACATTACCTTCTCTTTTGCAGCCCACAGCTATGACCTCTTGGGGAACTCCTTACAATCAGTTGGCTGGGGAAAAGAAAGCCCGGGCCCGGTTTACAGATGGTATGCAGCTGCCACCCAAAAGTAGACAGCTGCAGCACTGCAGTCCCTTTCTGAGATATCCCTGAAGGACAATGGTGAGGGCAAATCCTCCCAGAGGGCAAAATTTCAAGCAGTGTCCCTGGTTGTTTATTTTGCTTGGAAGGAGAAGTGGCTGGAGGTGCATTTGTACACTGATTCATGGGCTGTTGCCAGTGGTTTGACTGGATGGTCAGGGACTTGGAAGGTACATGATTGGAAAATTGGACAATGAGGTCTGGGGAAGAAGTATGTGGATAGACCTTTCTGAGTGGCAAAAACATGAAAATATTTGTGTTCCATGTAAATGCTCACCAGAGGGTGAGGCACTTGCATGAGAGAGGATGGGAGATAAATGCAATAAATCCATCCTAAGTGGATGCAGCATTAACTCAACAGAGGCCAATTTTAATAATCAAGTAGATAAGATGACCTGTTCTGTGGATAGCAGTCACCCTTTTTCCCCAGCCACTCCTGTCATTGTCCAATGGGCTCTTGAACAAAGTGGCTATGGTGGTAGGGATTGAGAATATGTGTGGGTTCAACAACATGGACTTCCCCTCACCAAGGCCAACTTGGCTACAGCCACTGCTGAGTGCCCAATCTGCCAGCAGCCAAGACCCACACTCAACCCCTATATGGCACCATTCAGCCTGCTACCTGATCAGCCTGCTACCTGGTGGCAAGTTGATTACATTGGACCACTTCCACCATGGAAGGGTCAGCAATTTTTTTTGGAGACATATACTCCAGATATGAGTTTACCGTCCCTGCACACATTGCTTCTTCTAAAACTACCATCCATAGACTTAATGAATGTCTTAACCAGCACCATGGTATTCCACACAGCAATGGTTCTGATCAAGGAACCTATTTCACAGCAAATGATGTGTGGGAATGGACACATGCTCATGGAATTCACTGGTCTTACCCTATTTCCCATCACCCTAAAGCAGCTGGATTGATAGAATGGTGGAATGGCCTTTTGAAGACTCAATTATGGCACCAACTAGGTAGCAATACCTTGCAGGGCTGGGATAATGTTCTCCAGGAGGCTGTATATGCTCTAAACTAGAATCCACTCCATGGTGCTGTTTCTTCCATAGCCAGGATTCATGGGTCCAGGAATGAAGGGGTGGAAATGGGAGTGGCACCACTCATTATTACCCCTAGTGATCCACTCAGAAAATGTTTGTTTCTTGTCCCTGCAACTTTAAGCTCTGCTGGTCAACAGGTCTAAGTTCCAAAAGGAGGAATGCTTCCATCAGGGAACGCAACGATTCCATTGAAATGGGTGTGAAGACTGCCACCTGGCCACTTTGGGCTCCTTATGCCTCTGAATCAACAGGCAAAGAAGTGAATTACTGTATTGGCTGGGTTGATTGACCCTAACTATCAAGGGGAAATAGTACTGCACCTACATAACAGAGGTAAAGAAGAGTTTGCCTGGAATGCAGGAGATCCCCTAGGGCATCTCTTAGTACTACCACGCCCTGTGACAAAAATCAATGGAAAATTGCACACTCTTAGCTTCAGTCACCATCTCAGAAGTCTTTGCATGGACAAAATGGCAGCCCCTATGCCTCGGGGATTGGCTTATGTACCCAGGGTTTTGGGCTGGTGGTCTCGGCAGCCAGCCCTGGTGGCTCAGTCTGCAGTTGTAATTCCAGGAACAACTAAAAAAACATTTTATACCCCCTACTTTTGAACCCGAATACAAAACAGAAAAGGAGTTTACAGAGTATTTCTGGAAAGCAGGATTGGTCATTCCTCTGGAATGTATGGAATGTCCTATACATATGGCCTGTACAGTTAGTATTTTTGACATCTATATTCCTCCTGAGGGCGATGTCATCTCTTTCAAAGGAAGGGCTGCAACAGAGAATGGAGCGATTGAAGAAGAATGTGGTATCACAATTGTCAATCCAGAAGATAAAAGAATATGATGCTAATTTTAAAACAAAGGACTTTCCTTAAAAAGCTAAAGATATCTTCATTGAAGCTCACCTTTGTCTAAACAACTCAGACCATGACTGGCTTCATACCTTGGTGACAGAACACTGTTTTCCAGACATGGTCTGGGACATCAAATATAAGACCATCTGCTGGCATTTCATGGAATTTTTAGAGCCACCCCAGGTGGTTCAGGTTCGCTGTACAAGTCTAGTGAACCAGGGCAGTATGTATGGCCAGGTCACTGTACTCATGCATACCCAGCAGACTCTGGCCATCTATGATTGGTTTGGATGGTTGATGTATGGCCAGGAAGATGTACCCAAGGATGTTCTGGAGTATGTAGTAAACCCTTATAGGAACTGGAGAATGCATAGCAAGATCATCCCCCAGTGGAAACCCCCTAAGCAGCCCATCCTCAAGATGGTGATGATTCCTAGCCTCCAGCTGAAACCATGGGAAGACTATGAAGAGCCACAAGGGGAAGCCCATAAGCCTCAACTAGCCTGATGGCAAAAATGACTCCAGGGTAAAGCATAGGTGATGGGGAAACTAGAAACTGTGAAGTAGCTGAGTCTGGGAGATGAGAAGTCATTCATCTCCATCATGCAATTAAAAAAACCTACCTTTGTTCAAAAAATAAATAAAAAAAGAAAATTGCAACAACCCAATCCAGGCAAGACTAACAACGGCCCAGAATCTTCAGGACTGAAAGTTTGTGTCACCCCACCAGGAAAAGATACACAGCTAGCTAAGGTGCTTGCTGAGGATAAAAGGGAACATGAAATGGGTAGTGGAAGAATGTAGTGATAAAAACAAACTTCAACCATGTGACCAGTTACAGAAACGAGGACTGTAATGGTCATGAATATTTCTTCCTTGTTTTATTATGAGTATGTTTGTATATATACATAAAACAAATATCTTTGTTTTCTTCTCTATCCTTTCCTCTTATCATATAAGTTGTATTAGTTTCATGTCATAGTATTTAAAGATGTCAAGTTTAAGAGTGAGTATTACCCAAGGACTTGTACCCTATTCTGGAGGAATTTAGGCATTTCCAGTTCTTTGCAGGACAGTTGAGTACTGTGAGGCAGGCAATATATATATATAATATATATATATTATTGTTTTTATTTAGAGATTAAGTATGGTTTAAGGTGATGTGTATCACTGCCAACATGACAAAGGGTGGACTGTGATGGTTAGACTAATGTGTTAACTCAGCAAGGTAATGGTGCCCAGTTGTTTGGTCAAGCAAGTCCTGGGCTAATTGTAATACAAGGACATTTCATGGACTTTAGTCATTAGTGAGTTGATTGTATAGATGGCTGGTTACATCTACAATCAACTGAGGTGATTGTTGTCAGCAAGAAGTGATGTCTCACCCAATCAGTTGAAGGTCTTAAAAGAAGAAGCAATTTCAGCATTCAGAGAGAGAATCCTTTTCTCTACTTCAGATAGCCAACCTGTCCTGGGAAATTCAATGAGGACTTTCATCTGAGTCCCTGGCTTCCAGCCTGTCCTACAGAACATGGATTTCTGCTCCTCCATGGTCATGTGAGACAATTTTATAAAATCTCATACTATTTACAGATATCTCCTGTGATTCTGTTTCCCTAGAGAACCCTAAAACAAACTCCTCATTAATGAAAAAAAAAAAAACATTGCTTGATCATAGTCACATCTCATAAAACTAAATTTTTAATAAAACTAAGTTTTTAGTCTTCCTTCTGAAAATCTCAGGTCACTGGTAGTATCAATGTGGCCAATGACTTGACACATATACTTATTGCCACCAAATACTCAAGAGCATCACCTTCCAACTTGGGAGAGTTTTTTATTCCTATGAAAGTATCAAAACCCAATTATGAAAAATAAAAATCACAGCCAATCTGGAAAAACTACAACAAACACTGTCTTACACTGGTCCAAAGACATATAGACCAATGGAATAGAATTGAGAATTCAGAAATAAATCCACACATCTATGGCCAATTGATTTTTGATGAAAGTGCTAAGTGCATTCAATGGGAAAAGAATAGTCTTTTCCAAATGAGTTGATATAGCTAAGAGTCTACCAAAAGGAGTCGGAAGGTCATCAGAGGGGTCGCGCTTACGCACACCTCAGCAGGACCCCAGAAAAAGCCAAAGTAGATACAACCCTAGGTACTGGTTCTCCTGAAAGCTATGGAGATCTACAGGGTATATAGTCTTGGCAGATGGATTTGGAGTTCCGTGCCATGGCAGAGGGCCCTACTTTGGAATTTGTGCTCCTGCGCATGATAGAGCTGGACTCAGATGTGACTTTTCTACACATGCCTCGTCTGTCACTTTTACTGAACCTGTGGTTGGCGCTAGGGATGGTCCATACTCAGGAGACTTGAATATCTGGACTACCCATGTGTCAGCTGGGCCCTGAGCCTCAGCAGAGTGGCAACTCCTACACTCTGGTTCGTTGTCTTGCCCGGGTCAGCTAGCAGGGAGGTGAAGATGGTCAACCACCACACCAGAGAATCAAGAGTGCCTACAACAGTAAGCAGAGGAATTGCATCCATCATCCATGTGGAGTCTAAGCCTCCTCTTGATCTAGAGATGGAGAGGACATCACCATCCCAGGCTCCACAGAATGGAGGAATAAAACGTGGACTAGAGTCCATACATTCTAATATATATTATATTAGATAATATATATATAGACATTCTAATATAATATACTCTATTCTATTCTATTATATTCTAATATAAAACTACTTGTGACAAGTAATAGAAGAAATTTTAACATTGAAGTGGAGAAATTGGCCCCAGTAGTTGATGAGGGCAGGGAGAGGGTAGAAGAGATGTGATGTGGGGGCATTCTTGGGGTTTTGAGTTGTCCTTAATGATACTGCAGGGTCAGATGCTGGACTTTATATATCCTGCCATAACCCACTGAATGTACTGGGTGAGAGTGCAAACTACAGGGTAAACTATAATGTGTAGTGCAGCAGTGCCCCAAAATGTGTTCACTGAGTGCGATGAGTGTGTCACAATGATGAGGAAGTTTATTGGTGTGGGAGGAGTGGGGGGGGGGGGTATACAGGAACTTCTTATATTTTTTAGTGTAACTTTTTTTTGGTGATGTATATATCTTCAAAAAATAAAATTTACAAAAATGATGGGTTATATGGGAACCTCTTATGTTTGTATGTTTGTTTTTTAATGTAACATTCTTTGTGATCTATTAACTTTAATTGTTTAAAAAAGAATGCTAGATGCATATAATAGGGGAAACTATATGAGAGGGGTGGTGGTAATACTGGAAATCTCTGTACTATCCATTTAATTCTTCTGTAAATCTAAAACTATTCAAAAAAATAAAGCTTAATATATATATATTTTAAAAAGAATAATCTTTTCAACAAATGGTGCTGATAAACTGGAAATCCACATGCAAAAGAATGAAAGTGGACCCCTCCCTCATGCCATATACAAAAATTAACTCAAAATTAACTCAACAACATAAATATAAGAACTGAAACTATAAAACTGTTAGAGGAACACATAGGTAATATCTTCAGGATCTTGTATTAGGCAATGGATTCTTAGAATTTACACCAAAACCATATGCAACAAAAGAAAAAAAATAGATAAATTGGACTTTATCAAAATTAAAAAGTTTTTAGGGAAACGGACTTTGGCCCAGTGGTTAGGGCGTCCGTCTACCATATGGGAGGTCGGCGGTTCAAACCCCTGCCTCCTTGACCCGTGTGGAGCTGGCCATGTGCAGTGCTGATGCGCACAAGGAGTGCCGTGCCACGCAAGGGTGTCCCCCGCGTGGGGGAGCCCCACGCGCAAGGAGTGCGCCCGTGAGGAGAGCCACCCAGCGCGAAAAGAAAGAGCAGCCTGCCCAGGAATGCGCCGCCCACACTTCCCGTGCCGCTGACGACAACAGAAGCGGACAAAGAAACAAGACGCAGCAAACAGACACCAAGAACAGACAAACGGGGGGGGGGGGGGGGGGGGGGAATTAAATAAATAAATAAATCTTTAAAAAAAAAAAAAATTAAAAAGTTTTTTGCATCAGAGTACAATATCAAGAAAATGAGAAGGCAACCTATATAATGGGAGAAAATATCCAATAAGAATTTGGTATCTAGAGTATATAAAGAACTACAATTCAACAACAAAATCTCAAACAATCCAATTTTAAAAATGGACAAAGGAGTTGTGGTGATTTGGAGCTGTATGTACTCCCAATTAGTTCCTAAATTTAATCCATTCCTGTGGGTGTCAATCCATTTTAAGTGGGACCTTTGGATGAAATTACTGCAGTAATCTAAGCCCGGCTCTGTCAGGATGAGTCTTTATCCTACTACTGGAATCCTCTATAAACCGAATGAATTCGGCTATGAGCAAGAGAAAGCCACAAGAGGCAAGAAGCTGAATCTAGAAGAGAAGGGAGAGACCAGGAGACACCACTATGTGCCTTGCCATGTGGCAAGCTAAGGACCCAGGATCACCAGCAGCCAGACTTGATTTAGACATTTTCTGGCCTCAAAACTGTAAACTGGGAAATGGACTTGGCCCAGTGGATAGGGCGTCTGCCTACCACATGGGAGGTCCACAGTTCAAACCCAGGATCTCCTTGACCTGAGTGGAGCTGGCCCATGCGCAGTGCTGATGCACGCAAGGAGTGCCCTGCCACACAGGGGTGTCCCCCACATAGGGGAGCCCCTCGTGCAAGGAGTGCACCCTGTAAGGAGAGCCACCCAGCGCCAAAGAAAGTGCAGCCTGCCCAGGAGTGGAGCTGCACACACGAAGAGCTGATGCAGCAAGGTGACACACAACAACAAAAAAAGAGACAGCTTTCCGGTGCCACTGGCAAGGATACAAGCAGAAGAATACACAGCGAATGGACACAGGGAACAGACAACTGGGGCGAGGGGGAGGGGGGATAGGGGAGAGAAATAAATAAAAATAAATCTTTAAAATAAAACAAAAAACGAAACTGTAAACTAATAAATTCCCATTGTTTAAGCCAATCCATTTCATGGTATTTGCTTGAGCAGCTAGGAAACTAAAACAGGACTTGAATAAATATTTCTCCAAAAATATACAGGGGAGTGGGTATAGCTTAGTGGTTGAGCACCTGCTTCCCATGTATAGGTCCCGGGTTCATTTCCTGTTAACTCTTTTTTTCTTTTTTTTTTAAAAGATTTATTTATTTATTTAATTTCCCCCCCTGCCCCGGTTGTCTGTTCTGTGTGTCTGTTTGCTGAGACTTGTTTCTTTGTCCGCTTCTGTTGTCAGCTGCACGGGAAGTGTGGGCGGCGCCATTCCTGGGCAGGCTGCACATTTTTTTGCGCTGGGCGGCTCTCCTTACAGGTGCACTTCTTGCGTGTGGGGCTCCCCTACGCGGGGGACACCCCTGCATGGCAGGGCACTCCTTGCGTACATCAGCACTGCACATGGGCCAGCTGCACACAGGTCAAGGAGGCCCGGGGTTTGAACCACGGACCTCCCATGTGGTAGACGGACGCCCTAACCACTGGGCCAAGTCCGTTTCCCTCCTGTTAACTCTTAAAAAAAAAAAAAAAAAAAGATACACACATGACCAATAAGCAGGTGAAAAAATACTCAATATCATTATGCATTAGACAAATAGAGATCAAAACCACAATGAATATGGGAACCCTGTACTTTCTGCATGTTTTTTTTATAAACCTATCATTGCTCTAAAATTTTTTTTTTTTTTAAGACAAAGGAAAATTAAAAACATACAGGATACCACCTCACAACGACTAGAGTGGCTAGTATTAAATATATATTTGCTGGCAAGCATGTAGAGAAATAGGAACCCTTGTAACGTGTTGGGGGAAATCTAAACTCATGCAGCTACTGTGGAAAACAGTTTGGTGTTTCCTCAAAATAGTTAAACCTAACACTACTGTATATAACCTGGCAATCGCATTTTCTAGATATACACTCAAAAGAATTGAAAGCAGGAACTCTAAAAGATATTTGTTCACTAATGTTCATAACAGCATTTTTCACTGTAGCCAAGGTAGAAGCAATCTAAGTGTCCATCAATAGATGAATGGATAAACAGAATGTGGTTGAAGCAGTTTATTATTTATGAATTCCAAAAATAGATATTGGATTATGTTTGTGAACTGGTCTTTTCCTCTGGGTATATTAGATTATACTGGATTCAGAGGTTTCACTGTTATTTGATTAAATAATGATTAAGGCTTTGATTGGGCCATATCAGTAGGATGTTGAGTCCCTGCCCCCTTGGTGGGAGGGGACTCACAGAGAAACCACACAGCAGAGAAGGGAGTTTGGAATTTTAATGCTGGAGTTCAGGAAGTAAACATACACAGGAGCAGAGAGAAGGCTCCATTAGACATTGCAGAGGCCCCAGGAAGAGAGACAAGCCGTTTGCCTGAAAGTCTTCAGCTGGCCTTACGGAGAAAGCAGAGCAGCTGAGTCTGGAGAGAAACAAGCCCTAGGAAGAGAGGAACCCAGAAAGCCTGATCCCTTGCAGACATCCTTGCAGATAACAGCAGCCATCTTCCTCTAACATGTGGCAATAGACTTTGGTGAGGGATGTAATTTACGTTTTATGGCCTGGTAACTGTAAGCTTCTACTCCAAATAAATACCCTTTATAAAAACCAACCAATTTCTGGTATTTTGCATCAGCACACATTTGGCTAATACAGAAATGAGGAGTGGGGAATTGCTTTTGCAGTTACCAAAATGCTTTAATGGTTTTATAAATGGGTAAAGAGTATTTTTTAGAGGAATACCTTTGGCTGACTAAGACAGTGGTATATACATACAATGTAATATTTTTCAGCTATAAAAAAGTAATGAAGTTCTGATATCTTCTACAACATGGATGAACCATGAAGACATTTATGTTGATTGAAATAAGCCAGGCACAAAAGGACAAAAACTGTATGGTTTCACTTATGTGAAATAACTAGAAAATGCAAATTCATAGAGACAGTAGATATGGCAGTTTGAGATTATTTATGAACCCCTAAAAAGATAAGGATTATGTTTATAAATTGGTCTGTTCCTCTGGGCATAGTACCATTTGATTGTATTAGATTCAGCTCAGATGTCTTTGATTAGATTGTTAAGGTTAGAGCTTTGATTTGACCATGTCAGTAGGGTGTAAGCTTTTACCCCAAGTAAATACCCTTTATAAAAGCCAACAGATTTCTGGTACTTTGCATCAGCACCCTTTGACTGACTAATAAAGAATTTGGTACCAAGAGAGTAGGGTGGTAATTTTGCAATTATCAGAAATGCTGGAATGGTTTTATAAATGGGTAAGGGTATTTTCTTGGAGGAATTGTGATATGCTTGATAGAAAAGGCCTACATTGCTTCAAAGAGATATTGCTAGGAATTTGGGGCCTAAAGTTATTTCTAATAAGGCCTTAGAAGAAAATGATGAAACTATTATTGCAAACTGGAGGAAAGGCAATCTGTATTTTAAAGTTGCATAGATTATGAAAGATGTTATATGGAAGGCAGAATTTGAAAATGGTGAGCCTGAATATTTAGCAGAAGAGCTTTCCAAAGTAAACTTGAATAATGTGGCTTGGTTTCTCCTTGCAGCTTATAGCAAAATACTAGAGGAAAGAGATAAGCTGAGAACTGAATTGCTGGGCACAAAGAAACCAGAAACTGATTCTGGAAATTCCAAGTCTCTGGAAATCAAGCTCCCAGATGATAGTGCTCCATTTGAGGAATTAACTAAACTTGTAAGTCAGGATTAAAAATGCAATTATCCAGGAAAGACTTGAAAAATTGTTACTGTCTGATGGTTTGGACCCCTGCTTCCTGCATGGTAAACCAACAAGCTCATTGTGAGATCTGTATGAACAAAACCACTGTCAGCCTGAACTAAAATGGATATGGAGGAGAGAAATGGAAGGAAAACAGCTTTAAGAGGAGAAACATGGAAGCTGAGGTCTGGGATTAAGACATTTCCTTGGGCTGTGAGTGCAACTCCACCCATGTGTACAGAGAGGGTGAGTTTGCCCTGGCATTTGAAGAAAGTAGATGTTCCAGCCTGCTATTCAGGGAGAGTTTTGCTGCCCCAGGCTACAAAGATGGTGGAGCACATTCCCCAAGGATTGGGGAGAGTGAGGTCTCCACCCCATTGCTCTGAGAGGGGGCCTGTTCCCCATAGATTAGGGAAGAGCAAGTCACCTTCCACAAGTTCTGAGGAAACTGGGCCTGTATGCCAGAGATTAGGGAGAAAGTTGCTGCCAACTCACTGTACTAAGGGGGTTGAGACTCTACCCCAGAGATTGGGTAAACTGTGGCCATTACCCCATTGTTCTTGGAGGGTGAGGTCTGGAGCTTGGTTGCCACCCAGATGCTTAATGAGGCTGGAACCAAGAAAATCATCATTGGACAAGGCTGTGGAAAGGATGGGCCCCCATGAGGCCCCAAGGAGAAGAAACCATCATCTTAAGAATGACTCTCAGACTTTGAAATCTAATCAAGTATGCCCTGCAGGTCTTCAGAATTGTTGGGGACCAATAACACATGTTTCCTTCCCACTTCTCCTTGTGGTAATGCAAATGTTTATCCTCTTTCTGTCCCTCTCTATTTTGGAAGCAGATAAATTGTTTTGTAAGTTTCACAGGTCTACTGCCAGACAAGACTTTGCCCCCAAGACAAACTGCGTTTCTACAAACTGATTTTGATGTGATTTTGTACTTAGCATTGTCAATCGAAAGGATTTAAGGTTTTTTGGAATATTGTAATAGTTTTTTTGGAATTCAGAGGGAAGTGGCGGTTTGAGCTTATTTATGAACCCCAAAAAAGATAAGGATTATGTTTGTAAAATGGTCTGTTCTTCTAGGCATGATACCCTTTGATTGGATTAGATTCAGCTAAGATGTCTTGATTAAATTATGTTAAGATTAGGGCTTTGATCTGACCATGTCAGTAGGGCATAACTCAGATTAAGTCCCCACTTGGTGGGCTGATGTAACCTCACTCAAGAAGACACAGAAGGAGACCCAGGAAAAAGGAGAGAGAGTTCTTTAGGCACAGCAGAGGAGAACACTTTGATCCTGTGGTTCCTAGAAGAGAGACGAGCCATTTTCCTGATAGTTTGCAGCTGAACCCAGAATGAAACAAGCTCTATGCCAGTGTGTAGCTAGGAGAGGAAGGCTGAATCCTTGCAGACATCGCCTGCCATCTTGTTTCAACATGTGGCAAGTCCCTTGGTGAGAAAGTACCTCTTATGGTACCTTGAGTTGGACTCTTTAGGGCCTTGTAATTGTAAGTTTTTACCCCAAATAAATACCCTTTATAAAAGCCAACAGATTTCTGGTACTTTGCATCAGCACTCCTTTGGCTGACTACTACAGTAGATTACAGGTTAGCAGGGGTGGAGGGTGCGGTAGGGAAGTGGGGAGTTAATGTTTAACGGGGGTAGGGTTTTCCTCTTTGGGGTGATGGAAAACTTTTAGTAATGGATGGTAGTGACAGAGCACAATATTGTGAATGTAATGAATGTTACTGAATTGTATACTTGAAAGAGGTTAAAATAGGAAACTTTATGTTGTATATGTTACCACACACAAATATTTTTAAAAAATCATAAATCATATATTGGAATCACTCTTAGTATATCCAATATACAAATGGTGGATGAAAACAGCATAAGCTCAGTTGAAATTCTAATTTAGAAAAGAAGCACCACATAGTTCTCTGTAGCCTACACAAGCATTTCTCAAACTTTGATTTGCATATCAATCACCTGGGGATCTCATTTAAATACAGACTGACTCACTAGGTCTGGGTTGGGGCCTGAGATTCGGCATTTCTAACAAGTTTCTAGGTGATGCGATGCAAGTCTCTGGAGTATTTATCATCCTTATTCTACTGGTTAGGGGGAAATATATTAAATGATATAACCAGCAAATCTTAGAGGCATTTTAAGCTTTTTAATTTTTTTATTTGCAAACATACACACAAACAAGATGAATCTCTAAATTGGTCTGCTAATCTTTTATAATGTTCTTTGTCCCTGAATTTTTTGTTCCTAGAGTATTTTAAAACAAATGTAATCATTATGTCATTTCAGTGTGTGATTCATACAAAATTAACCGTACCTTAGTATCATCTAATACTCAGTCCATATGTCAATTTCTCAGGTGCATGTTTTTCACTCTTTCCAAGCAATAGATGAGTTTCCTGGCCAGCTTCTCTTTAGCTGAACACCTTTTATTGCTGCACTACTGGAGTCTGGGGCTTTCCTTAGAGCCTTAGCACATTATGTTAGTGGAATTCTCTGGGTTTCTAAGTGCCTGGGTGGGTTGCATAAAGAAATTTAAAGACATGCCATAGGGTAGGCAAGGGAGTAAAGAGTTTATTAAGAAACAAGAAAAAGAGATAGTACACACCCCAGACATGGGTACTGGCCTACCACAGGGTGAGAAGTGTGCTTGCAGCCCCTGAGTAGGCCCTTTTAAGGCCTTTCCTCCCCCCACGCCCCATACTGAGGAGGGGGTCTCAGCTCTCTGCTGTCCTGATTGGTTGATTTCTACCTTCACCTGTCAGCTTTCAGGGAATCAGTTGGGAACCCTATCTGTTTGGAGTTGTCTGGGGCTTCTTTTGAGCCTGGGAGTTTCAAATGGCATCTCATGACCAGGGGCTTGGCGGGCTTTTTGCAAGCAGCGGCCTTCCCTCGGAGGGGGGCTATGGGCACGGCCTCGTGGCCATGTTTTGACCAGGGCTGTATTCTGACCAGCTGCCTTCCCTCCTGGCTCTCCCTAAAGCACTAACCTGCCTCACATGGGTGTAGTCCTCCTAGAACCACATTTTATGATCTGCCAATTTCATTCTCAGAGAACTGTTTGCTAATAAACATGGCAAAAGGTTTAGAATTGTGCCCTTTGAGTTGGAGCCCCGTCTTCCTGGGTGTCTGCCCAATCCTTTAGCTTTGAGGCTAGGACAGTAAATCGTGGGCTGGCCAAGAGCCTGGAAAATTGGCCAGGCCTCAGGTTGGCATGCCAGGTGACCTTGATCAGACATTTGAAAGGGGAATTGCGTGGTGGGAGGGGGGTAGAGGATGGAGGTTGAGAGAGATACTGAGAAATCTAGGCACAGTTGGAATTGCTTCTGGGAAGGCCTGGGGGATAAGGCTTCCTAAACTCCTCTAGCTTCTCCTGGACACCTTCCCATTGCTGGGATCCCACTATTTTTTAAAAAATCTGTGCATTAACTGGCCTGTGCACTTCAGCAAGTACGTGGTTTTCTGACTCTCAGCATCTGCAGTCCCTGGCGACAGGCAGAAAGGGTTTCCCTTAACCACGGAGCAGCATTCAGCCTCTGCTTCAGCCCACCCACTTGGGTGGAGCTTGTCTCCTTGGTCTGCACAAGCAGGTCCTGACATTCTTCTACAACACCCCAAGCCTCGGGCGGACCCTGAACCTCAAGAGCCGTCATATGGGTTTCCTGGCCACCTGCTTCAAGACCAATGAACAAGGAGTGCCGAGTGCCGAGCCTGAGGCCCTCCTGGGCCGGCAGGGCCATCCCTGCTCAGCCAGCACCTGGAGCAGTAGCCATCGCCACACTGCTTGATTTCCAGGTTCCAAACTCTGCACTAGTTGGGTTCTTTTGATTGTGCGACAGAAATCAAACTCAAAATTGTTTAAGCAAAAAGGGGAATTTATTGCAAAGATGTGGGCATCTCACAGCACGGCTGGGTCTCAGAAAAGGCCGGAGTGACACGGGACTTCCTTGTCAGTCTTTTCTCTCCTCACCTCTCTTTTGCCAGGTCCTTGCAGACCCCCTCAGAATGGCAAGAAGTGAGTTCCCCAGTAGCCCTGAGTTTCAGCCTCACAGAGGTAGCCCTCAGTGCTGACCACACATTGCAGTCACCGGGTTGGGGGGTGGGGGACTTACATAAACTCAGACACCAGGACCACCCCAGAGCGGGTGGGTCAGGCTCTCTGGGGTGGAGCCTGGGCATTGGCATCCCAGGTGATTCTAACATGCCTCCAGCGTTCAGAACCGCAGCACTGTGGCTTCAGGCACCCAGCCAGATTTGTATTCCCATTTATAACCCTAGGGGTAGTCCTCTGATAAAGCTGTTTTGGGTCAGGTGCCCAACGGTGGACCAAGCTCCGGGACCAAGACTGCCCGTGCAAAATGGCCGTGCCCGAAGTGCCTGTGGCTGTGCAGCAGCTGCCAGGCCGGGGTCCCGAGCGGCAATCCCACAGCAGCTCCCCACTGCTTGTTTTTCTTCCTCCATCCCTACCCCCTGCTGGAGTCTATGACAGTCATTTCATCTGACATCATTTCAGTCACTTTGCTTCTCAAAGTCAAGGTCAAGGGAGGAGACCGAGCTGTGTCTTCGCATGTGGTGACTAGGCACGACTCGCGGTCCTAAGGGGTGGTGGAGGTGTCTATTCGAGCAGGCTGAGAAGGGGGCGTGGCGGTAAAGGAGAAGGAGCAACTGTTGTGGACAACTGTCTCCAGAAGGTGGTTGTGCATATGGGAGTGAGATAGGGTGGTGACCAGGGAGAGCCACAGGGTCCAGGGGGAGACGTCTGGGATGGGTGAGACCTGAGCATGGGGGAGAGGCCAGCCTGCTCTGGCTGGAGGAGACCAAGGATGAAGGACTCTGGGCCTATCTGGTTAACTTTCCCTGCACCCCTATGGGATCTTTCCCTATGGGTGGTGCCTGGGGTTCCAGCTGTGACCACACCTCTGGGTGCAGGACAGAGCTTAGCTACAGTCTCAGCGCAGCCTCGGGCCCCCTTCCCACTCATTCCAGGGCGGAGATAAAGCTGGGGCTTCTGTAGACCTGGAGAGGAGGCCTGCTGGGTACAGAAACAAGGGGCAGGATTGGCCTGAAATGTCCTCTTGTCCTTCCCATTCCCTTCTCCACTTAGTGAGTCCCTGTATGATGTCCCCTTGCCCTGACTCTCATCCCCAGTGCCTTGCTGGAGAGATCCCCAGGACTGTCCCTTCTCTCAGCAGGGCTCGCAGGGGCAGACTGAAGTAACCGGGTCTCTCTTTAGACCAGGGACCCCTAGCCCTGGGGCCTGCTCCCAGCACCTGGCCAGGCCTCAGGGCAGCCTCCGCATGGGCGAGATCTCCCATCCCGGAGGCCCTGGTGCAAGCCTGAGGCCCGCCTGGGAGGTTACCTGGGCAGGAGCCCTGAGTTCTTTCTTGTTCAGCCTTGGATGAGCCAGGTAACCCACCCTGGCTCTGACTCCCCGACTTTATGCCCAAGGGTCCCAGGGGCAAGCTCTGACTCCTCTGACCCAGACCCCACCCTAGCCACGCCGGGGACAGACCAAATGACACCACACTTGGGGCTGGATGCTCACTTCTCTTTCCACAAATCCCAAGCAGTCTAGATGTGGCAGGGGACAGAGCCAGTCTGGGGACCTGGACATTACACACCTAGGGGGCCCTTGACGGAGGCGGACAACTTAACAACTGGTCTGAAAGTCAAAAGAGAGAGAGCTGGTTAGTGGGGTGAGCAGCAGTGGGGAGGCAGGGGCTGGGGAGCTCAGGCCCAGACAGAGGGCCTGGCTACTTGGGCAGAACTGGGCCCTGCCCTGCCTGGACCCAGCCCTGGGGAGGTGGGGGTGACGCGAGCTCTGCCTGGGTGTCTGCCTGGGTGTCTGGGCAGTGCGGGGTTTACTGGGTATATTGGCCCTAACCTGAAGTCAGAGAACTCAGGGGCATGCCTCGTGGCCTCTCTGAACCTCGGTTTCCCCGAGTGTCAGGTGGCACGCCCATCATGCCTGTACCGCCACCTCTGTGGGATTGCTGGGAGGAGCTGGTGGGATGAGGGTGGGTGAAGGGTTCCACCCTGTGCAAGGTGCTGGCATGCAAGTCCATCTTGTCCACGGCCAGATCCCCAGGGCAGGTAAGAGGGGCTGTTGGGCTCAGGCGTGTGAACCTGTGTGTGTGTAACACGCTGGTGCTGTGAGGCTGTATGGGCAGGGCCGAGTGCATGTGCCTTCGTGGGCTGGGCCTCTGCCTCTGGGTGTCTCTCTGAGTGCCTGGGCTGGTCTCGGATCTCAGGGTGGGTGCCAGGTTGGGGGCAAGCTGCTCAGAGCCCCAGACTGGGCTTGGGGGACACGTGGGACTCCACTGGCCCCTGCCCAGGATGCTGCGGGGACCAGCTGGCATGCTGGGTCCTGGGCTGCTGGGCGGGCCGGCTGGGGTGGATGAGGCTCAGACGTACTCTCGGGCGGCAGCCGAGGGTCCGGGCCGGTAGGGCTGTGGGCTGCTGTTGGCTCTCTCGGGCTCTGGGCACGTGCAGCAGAGGAAGGAGCCCCCCAGCATGGCCAGGCCAGCAGAGGCCCATCCCACGAAGAGGGCCGGGCCAAATTCATACCTGAAGGGGCAGGGAGGAAGCCAACAGGCGTGGCTGCATTAAAGTGGGGCACCCCAGGCTCTGCCTTTCCCTGGCCCTCTCAGGGTCCCACTCCCCACCCAGGGGTCTCCCTAGCCTCTGCCCTGGCATTGGGAGGGTGGGGTGTGAGGAACTGGAAGTAGGGGCCTCTCAAGCTGCCCAGTCTCTCCTCCCTCTCACCCCCACCCTGGCTTATATACACCACTGGGTGGCCAGACCCAGGGTGCACCTGAAGGCTGGAGGCTTGGGTTCTCATCCCTGCTCTGTGCAGCCTCAGGCAGGCCCTGCCCCTCCCTCAGCCCATGTTCTCAGAGGCCAGTGGAGGGGACACAGGAGGGGTCCACAAGGCCTGGTGGGGGAGGAGCCGAGCAGTCCTCTGCCATGTTCTTTGTCTCAGTTACTGCTGCCAGGGCTCCCCGCTGCCCGCTGGAGAAAGCCAGACTGCTCAGCCTGGCACTCTGGGTGCTCCATAACCAGGGCCCGGCTGGCCAGCCCAGCCCACCTCTGCCATGCCCTTGGTCTCCCCACCGCTGTGCCTTTGCACCAGATGCCCCCTCTTCTGCGCCTACTGAGCTTTCTCCACCTTCAGGACCATCGGGGGCTTTCACTGACCCCGTCCCCATGACCCCATCCTCTGTGCTCTCCCTGCCTCCTCAGCTGCCTCCCCTGCCACTGCTATCCCCAAAAGGCCATTCATTTCCTTGCTTGTCTGGCTCTCTGGGGAGCACCCTGAGGGCTGATAGGACGTGCCATTCATATATGTTCCCAGGGACGCCCCAGGGACTATTGAAGGGATGAAGGGAGGAGATCTAGTCTGGCATCCCTGGGCCTGGAGCTGCCCCTTGCATGCCTGGTCTTTGTTCCTGGAACCACCAGCCCCAGGAAATGAGCCTCATACACCAGAGGTCTCCTCCTTTTCCTTCCCTCTCCACACTTCTGCCTCCTTCAGGAAGCCCTCTGGACTGTAACAGCTGGGGCATCTTTTCTCATTCTCTCTCCACCCCAGGGTCTGAGGCCTGCTGAGATGTCCGCAGGTGAGACTGCCCCATCCTCTGCTCCTGGCTGGGCAGGGAGGTGAGGGAGGTAAGGGAGGAGAAAGGGTGGACCCAGACCCTTCCAAGAGCCTGCTATTCTACTGCTGTGCCCTCTGCCTACAAGTCCCAACCATTGTCTCTCCTTAAGTAGCTCTGACCTGGCTCTCCTTTAATCTCTACTCCTACTTCCCTGGCCCCAAGCCTTCACTGAGACTTTTGCTACAGCGGGCTTACTGGTTCTGCCCCTCCCAACCATTCTCCACTCCACAGCCAGAAGGCCTGCCCGTTACCTTCCCCCAGGATGAGGCGCGAGATGCTTCCTGTGACTGCGAGGCCCTCAGGATCTGCCCTCATTACCTCCCTGGCCCATCTCCCTGACCAAGGCGACTGCCACCTCCTGCAGGAAGCTGCTCCAGAACTGCAGCCACCAGCAGAAGTGACCTGACCAAGGTTGACAAGTACTTCCCCTGAGCCAGGCTGCGCTCAGTTCCTCATCTAGCCCTTGCAGCCAGCCTGGGAGCCGGGTCCTTAGGGTATATCTCCACTTTGTAGGGAAGAAACCAGGCCCAGAGAGATTAAGTAACTTGCCCAGGTCGCACCGTCAGTGGAGACGAGGAGGACTGGCCAGGAGTCCGCACTGCTCCTGGTGCCTACGCTTCCTCCTGGCCCTGGGAGGGCCCGGTCGTAGCCCGTCCAGCCTCCTGCTCCAGACAGCTTCTCAGACACTGTGCCCCCTTCCCAACCAAGTGCCCGTGCAGGGCCCGGCCGTTAGACGAGAGTGGGCCAAGGCTGCTGCCTGAGGAGGTGAGTAGGGGGCCCGGCCCGTCCCCTGGCCAAAGCCATCCGGGCACTCACCTGGCATTGACCGGTGTGCTTGGGTTGAAGAACTCCTGGGTCACCAGGGTGGCATACCACGTGACGGCGGTCAAAGCACAGAGGCCTAGGGACAACGGAGGGGCGTGTCGGCTGCCTGGCCCCCGGCCACCTCAACCTCTGGGGCTGGGGCTGCCTGCCGTGGCCGAGATGGCGGAGAGGAGTCGGGGCACTCACCGGCCAGAAGGAAGAGGGCTCCGCCGGAGATGGCCACGCGGCCCTTGGCGGTGGGGTTGCTGTCTCCCACCCGCGTGCATTTCATGCCGACCACGCTGAGGACCATGGCCACGAAGCCCAGGAGCACGGCCACCACCATGAGCGCGCGCGCAGACTGGATGTGGCCTGCGGACGGACGACAGGGCGGCCTGAGCGGGCGCCTCCGCGCGGCGCCGCGGGCCCAAGGAGCCGCCCCATGGCAGGGGCCTGAGCGGACTGCCGGCCGTCCACCTGCCCGCAGGTGGGGGGAGACGGAGAGGACGCAGCGCAGGGGTGGCGTGGCAGCAGGGTTGGGGGGGGAGCCCGTCATTAACCCCGTTTTTACTCCCACTCGCGGCTTTTGTGCCTGGAGGGGGGGTGGCATGTGAGCTCTCTCCTCATGCTTCCTGGCCCATGGCTCCCTCTCAAGCCTGGCCCGCTCTCCCAAGCAGCTGAGGCGGCCCTTCCGGGGGCCCTTCTGGATTTAGCAGGAGGAAGAGCGGAGGGTGTCCGAGGCCCAGCTCAGCCCCGTTGACCTGCCGCCAGAGCCCTCCTCCGCCAGCCATTTTGACATCACGCCCTTCTGGCTTCCCTTCGAGTTAACAGCATCATACACCTGCCGATGGTGGGCGCTTGGGTGGGCCCTGCAGAGTGGCTCAGGTCATGTGGGTCCCTGGGGAGGCCTGAAATCCTGCCTGTGACGGGATGGAAGCCCCAGCTCAGGCTGCCTGTGGGGCCAGAGGCAGAACGGGGGGTCGGTCCCTCAGCGCCAGGTTAGAGGCTGCCTCGGTGCCTTAACCCAGGGAGAGAAGTGCACCTGCATGCCACCTCCATACCCAGGGGGCAGGGCTGGCACATATGTGTGTGCACGCAAGTGTGTGTCTGTACACAGGGCATGGGAGAGTGGAAGGAAGGGTCTTTACTGAGCGTCCTGGTGCCAGGCCCCCGGTCAGTGAACCCTCCCATGGCCCTGTAAGATAAGGACAGCAGGACAGAAAGAGGCCAGTGACTTGTTAAGACAGGGACAGGGCTGGCTGGTGGACCCGGGCTGCCGTTCCCTGAGTCCCTGCCCACCTCAGGGCGCCAGGCTGGCCTGGACTTCTGCGTGCGCACAGCGGGCAGCAGTCAGGGGACTGCAGGGGTTGAGGCTGGAAAGAGGAGCCCAGCAGGGGTAGCAGACGGTGGGGAAAGCTGGCTCCCGCCTTACCCTCACCCCAGCCCTGTCCCGTCCCCCAGCTGGGGGCCTACCGTCCAGGGCGAGCAGTGAGTCGTAGAGCTTGCACTGCACCTGACCAGTGCTCTGGGAGGCGCAGGACATCCAGAGCCCCTCGTAGAGGCCTACGGCGGTGATGATGGCGTCGCCTGCATAGGAGGACTGCTTCCACTGCGGCAGGGCCGTGCTGGCAATGATGCCCACCCAGCCCCCCAGGGCCAGGAAGTAGCCCAGGAGCTGCAGGCCTGAGTTGGCCATGGTCCAGGGAAGGGGCCAGAGGTCCCAGCGCTCAGAGCTGGGCCAGGGTCACTGGGGGACCGGGGTCATAGCCAGGTGAGTGGGGAAACCGGGGGTCAGAGGCAGAGAAGGAGAGGTGGCCGTGGCAGCGGCGCAGGCAGCAGCTCCGGGCTCCAGAATGCAGGGGGAGGCTCAGGGGCTGGCAAGGGCCAAGGGCCCGCCCACATCGGCAGCCTGAGCTGGGGCTGGGTCCCCAGTACAGCTTGTGCCCAGCCCCCTGGGGGTGGAGGGTGGGGCCATGGGCCAGGTGGGTATCCCTGCCTCTGCCTCCACCCCACAGGGAGAGGAGAGGGAGGGCCTGGGGAGGAGTGACCCTGCTTGCCTCCAGGGTCTTTCCACCCAGGGAAAACCCTTCAAGAACCTGATTCAAATGCCCTAAAATCCTCTAAATCCCTACCCCAAGCACCAGCCACCAACCTAATGTGGTGGACTCTACTCTTACATGGCTGGTCTGGCCCTTGAAGTTTTCTGTCCTCTGACATACAGAAAGGAAATGGGATTCCAGTTTGCAGCAGGTAAGACTAGAGTAAGACACCAGGGAGAACTTTTTGGCAAGAGATCTGAGGCCAGATGTGTATAGACTGGGCTGGGGAGGGGATTGGGGAGAAGACAGGGTCCTGGTACCGGCAGGCATGTGTATCAGGAATAGAGGGGCCAAACCAGGGGTTTGTGCTGTGGGGTCTGCTCAAGGTCTGGGGGGTGCGGGGGATAGGGAGAATGGCAGAAGAGGACCCCATGCAAGGCTGGGCCAGAGGTGGCTGCCAGCCAGCAAGGAGCCTGGCAGGGAGGCGGGGAGACAGCACCAACCTTCTCAGATCCGCCTGAAGGCGGATTGCTCAGACCCGTTAATCCCCTTGCGGATGGTTTAGTGGCTCCTGCTGGGACCAGGGGCACCATGGCCCCAGCCGGCCCCAGCCCCCAGCGTCAAAACAGCCTGATGAGGAGCAGCAGCCTCTGCACATTCCTGGGGTCCAGGCTGCTCCCTCTGAGTGTCCCCACCTCCCCCTTCTCTCTCCTTCCCCAGCTCAGTCCCCGGGAACAGGGGAATGTTTAACTCTCCTCGATCTCATTAGCAATCCTCTCACGTTCAGCCCGTGGGCTCCTGGCGTGGGCGCAGCAGGAATGTCACAACCCTGCTCCCACTCCTGCCAGCCCCCTGGACCGCCCCAGCCATCCTCAGTGGCCCACCCGCCCGCGGCTCCTGGATGGCACTGGGGGAAGACAGGGTCCTGCTGGGAGCACGGCCAGCTTTCTCCACCCCCCAGCCCCCCCGGGCCCCCTCTGCAGGGACAAGACCCCAGCCTGCTCCCTTGCATTCTTCACGTGGCTATGCAAACGAGAGAGAGTGCCAGGCACTGCGCAGACAATGGCAGCCCTGTGTGTCGCCCAAGGCGTGGGCCCGTGGTATGGCCTGCAGCTCCAGCCGGCCTCCTGAGGGGTGCAGGCTGGGCCCTGTTTGGCCTGGAGTTCCCAGGTCCACACATTGGGACTCTGAGGTCCCTCAGTTCTGGGAAGGCCAGAGTCACATAGATTTGTGTACACAGAGACCTTTTCCTGGGATGGCCTGAAGGTCCCAAAAAACAAATGGGGTCTAGACAGTTGTGGGTAAGTCAGTCCTGGGTTCAAATCCTTCTTCTGCCACAGACAATGGCAATGCAATATGATCAAGGGGAGCAGAGGACTCTGTGGGAGCTGACTGGGGAGAAGAGACAGGAATACATGAAACTGCTGTGGGTCGGGTGCTTCTGTGCATTAATCATCTAATCCTCAAGGCAGTCCTTCAAGGTGTGCAGACCTCTTTCCAGGTAAGGAAAAGGAGGCCAAGCAAGGGAACTTATCCCAAACTAGGAAGTGGCAGGGGAGGATTTCCCATGCAGACCCTTGAGGCTCTAGGTTTTCTCTGTACCACACCTGCTGCCTAGTCCAGATTTTGAGGTGGTGGGGCCGGTATAAGGTACTTCCTAAACATGCCACCGGGACTGACTAGGCAGCCTCCAGTTTCCCGCCTCTAAATGGGGCATCTTCTTCTTGGGGTTGTGATATCTGTTAAGCTAATCATCATCTGTGGAAGGACAGGTTGCCCCTACTTGGCTATTTCCCAAAGGGCCGAGGCCCCTCTCCCCAAGCTGGGGCCCTAGCCCCTTCCCCACCTTCTGTAGGGCTCTCTGTAAAGAAGATCCAGGGGTCATTCCGGGTCTTAGGGAGGACCTGGGTCTGGTCTCCGAGCTCTGGAGTCTCGGAGCCACACAGAAATGGAATTCCAGAGCCACACAGGCCCTTAGAGGCCACGGCCTGCAACCCCTTCCACTGACAGAAGCAGCTGAGCGCCGAGGCAGGGAGTGAGCTGCTTAGGGTCATGCAGCACCTGCAGAGCCGAGGTCTTGCGGCTCTGAGGCCTTAGGACATCACCCGGATGCCTGCAGAGCTCCTACTCCTGGCCATCCCCAGTGTCCCCCCCTCTCACTGGAACCTAGAGCTGCTCTGTGATCTGAACAGTGCTCACATCTTCCTCTGAAGAGCTTCTCTTTATCCCATCTCTGTTTTGAGGTTGTTCTGCCCAAATATCCCTCCTTCTCTGAGGGCCTTCCCTACCAGTGTTCCAAAGCCTTTTGGAATTCAGCTCCTGCCCCAGGAGTGCCACTTCTCCATCCAGAGTACCTAATAACTCCGGTGACCCCTCCCAACACCCCCCACACCAGCCTCCACCCCCCATCCCAGTGACTCCCAGGCATGCGAGGAGAGCAGGAAGGCTCAGGGTCCCACTTGGGCTTCCATTAACAGCTAACTGTAAACTGCCCTGGAATGCCACACTTCACTATTCAAAAGTGCTTCCGCATGCATGACCAGGAGCCTAGGGTTCTAGTTTTAGCTGACACTGAAAAGCTGTGTGACATGGGCAAGTCCCTTAGCCTCGCTGGGCATGGTTCTTCAGCTGTAAAATAGCAATACAGCCAGCACCCTAGTCCCTTCCCCTGTGCTGAGCGAGTGAAGCACCCTGATCTGGAATCCAGAATGCTCCTTGAGTATCTCCACTCACTGAGCTTACTGCATTGTTCGCCTCTCTCCAAGGACTGAGCACCCTGAGGCCTCCCTAACAGCCTCCTTTCTGTATCCCGTTGCCTGACCCAGGGCGGGGGATGCCGCTGCCGCTCACAAGGAAGTCTGGTGGAGCTTTCCTCCTCCCCAAACAACCCTGAGCACACAGCCCTCCTCCTCGCCTTTGCTGAGAACTCTGCCAGTTTCCTGGGCTACTGGAGACCAATGCCTTCCCCTTGTAATCTTTCCCACCAAGCTGCCTCTCACACCCCCTAACGCTCCCATGGGCTGTTCCTTCATCTCAAACTCCCTCTTATTGCAGAAACGCGGATGGAGCAGTCACTGTCCCAATCAGCCCCGCCCTGGAGGCCCTCCTGCTTCCAGGACAACTCCCTCCACCCTAGTTATATACACTTACTCTGGTCTGGCTGCCTTTGGAAACTTGGCTTTTCATGAGCTCAACTGAGACAGATGGATCTCTCTTATGCAGTTAGATACTTTGATGAGGGAACTTCTGGAAAACCACAATCAGGCTCAAATAGTTTTCTGTAATGTTGGGTAGCTACCGCGTGCTTTAGAGCATTCCCCTGTTAAGAACCTCGAAATCCCAGGAGGTAAGGATGGTTTTCCCATTTTACTGGTGAGGAACCATGCTCAGAGGTTAAGTAACTTGCTGAAGGTCACATCAAGTGGTGTGACTCCAAGTGGTGGATGTGGGCGCCTCACCCAGCCCAGCATGTGGGTAAAGCTCACACTCTTTCCATTAAACTGTGCAGCTCCCTCTCTACATGGCGAAGGAGTCACCCAAACTGGGCCTGGTAGATCAATAATGATAAAAGGAATATAACCATCTTTTCTAGAACATTCCTATTAGCATACTAACATTCCTGTTAGCATACCACCTCCCGGCTTAAAAACCAATCCTCCTTGCCTGTGCATCTCCTTCCAGCTTTTTTCTGCTCCCCTTTAGACCCACAATCCTGAAGAGGGGTCTGTATCCACCCCTTATTCTCCTCCCAGTCTCACTTGAACACACTCTAGCCTATCTTTTGTCCACACCACCTCACCACAACATCTCCTGCCAAAGTTCCTGGTGATCTCCAGGTTGCAAAATCCAAAGGCTGATTCTCAGTCCTCATTTTGCCCAACGTCTCAGGAGCAATTGGCCCAATTGTTCACTCTCTCCTTCTTGGAACACTCGCACAGGCCTCTGAGACGCACTCCCTCCGTCCCCTACCCGCCCCTGCCCAGGGGTAGGTCGGGTTCCTCTGGACCCTCCAATCACTTCCAGCCAGGCTCAGTCTTCTGACTCCTCCTCCATCTATGTGGATTTCCAGTCTCCTGGCTTCCAAAACTGTCTAGACGCTGATGACTCCCAAGGTGACATCTACTTTGACCTCTCCAGATTCATAAATCTACCTATTTGATATGTAGATTAAACATTTAGGGCTAATTTAATGTCTAACAGGCTAATCAACTCAAACTTAACATGTTTAAAACCAAACTCTTGGTTTCCACACCCCACCAACCCCCTCCCTACCATCCCCTGCGGAAGTCTTCCCCATCTTAGGAAATGGCAACTGATTTCCCAGCTGTTTAGATTGGAATCCTTGATGCTTCTTTTTCTCACACTCCACATCCAATCCATCAGCAACTCCTGCTGGTTCTGCTTTAAAATCAGATGCAGACTCCGACCTTTCTCACTACCTTGACTGCCCACACCCCCACCCAACCACCTTCGACTCTGTCCTGGAGTGCGGCAGCAGCCACCTCACTGATCTCCTGGTCTCTCTTCTTGGCCCCCTCACCCCGCATGGTCTATTCTCCATGGACGTTGTTCAGTGAGGCTTTCGGGATGTCAGTCAGGTGCCGTCGCTGCTCTGGGCAGAACCCTCCGAGAGCTCCGTCTCATGCAGAGTAAAAGCCCAAGTCCTCACAGCAGCTGGTGCCTGCAAGGCCTCCACCCCGTCCACTGCTCTTCTGGCCTGGGCGCCACCACGGAGGCCTCGAGGCTGTCCCTCCACCACAGACTCTAACCTGCTTATTTTTGGCCTTGGAGGCTCTTCTCCCGGACACCTGCAGGCGTGCACCCTCACTTTTTCTGGGTCTTTGTGCTAAAGTTGTCTTATTGTAGACTTTACTACATATAGAAAAGCAACCCTTCCTGGCATTCCCAAACTCTCTCATCCTGCACTTTTTGTTAATGGCACTTTTTACTCTCTCTCTCTCACACACACATACACCCCCCTACTTGTTTATCATGTCTCCTCTGAGAAAATATAAGTTCAATGAGGGTGGTGACTTGTTTTGTTCACTACCAAATTTCCAGCACCCTGGCACTTAGCTGATGCTTAATAAATAAACATTGCTTGATTGAGTAAATGAATACCAGCGTTCTGGTTCCTAAGCCCTCTACCCTGAAGCTGCTCAAGCACAGCAGGGGAGATGGGCTGGCACCAGAGGTGTGGCCAGAGGAACTGTGCCTCCAGTTCTGCTCTTTCTCTGCCTTCTAGAGTATATGTCTTCTTAGACACAGAGGCCCTGAAGTATGGGGGCTCTGAGGCCAGACGGCAGAACAGGAAGCAAGTAGCTGACACAGGGGCAACATGCCAGAGCCACTGCTGACCCGCTGGTCCCTGCCAGAAAAGGATTAACCACAGTCCCATTTACCCAGAACTTTACAGTTTATGAAGTGCTGTCACATCCAATATTGCATCTGGGTTACCCAACTGCAAGGATTATGATCCCCATTCTACAGATGACAACCCTGAGGTCCCCGAGGCTAAGTGTGTGGCCTACAGCTGCACAGTAAGGCCTGCTCACACCACACCCTGTTACGCCCTCCAGTCTAGGGTGATTTGTATCAAGTGAGACCTCGGGGCAGAATGGGCATTTTCCCACTCTCCGAGCAAACTACCAAGTTAAAAACACACACACACACAAATCATTTATTCTTTGGTTGTCCACACAAGACACTTAAATACTGCACTGCTGTCCCGCGGCTGCCTGTGTGGTCCCCTACAGGGTGGCTCTGGGCCTGTGTCCTGAGCCTTCAGCCAGGTCTAGAAAGGTGAAGGCCGTCCTGCCATGTCCACTCCAAGAGCAGTAGCACCATGTGGGCAGCTCGCTGTGAGCACAGTCCCCTCTGCTGGGCTGCAAACCTAAGTCACCCACTGATCCGTGGTCCCGAAGGTGGGCCAGTCCTGGCTGCAGGACAGAGTACCTCATGTGGGTCTCATCACCCACCCACATGTGGCCTGGACACGGTCATAGCTCATCCTTGTGCTTCGACTCGCTGCCTGAGAGAGATTCTTCTGCAGGTTTGGGGGGGCCCTGCTGGGCTTCTGGGGGCTGCTCCTGGGGAAGGTCCATCTCTTCTGGGCTAAAGAGCATCTTCACCAGGTCGTCTGCCTGCACCCTGTCCTGCAAGGGCAGACCCAGCTATCAGTGAGGCCCCTAGGCCAGGCATTCTCAGGCTTTCGGGGGCTACTTCCCAGAGACTAGGAAAGGTGGGTCCCAAGGAGGGAACCAAGAACCCAGGATCGCTCCCCACCTCGCCTCCGCCCGCACCCCACCTGGAGCCCTGTTGGCAGGTCAGGAGGAAGGCCTAGGAAGTGGCGACATGCTCAAGGGGATGCAGGGTTGGAGCAAGGAGCCTCTGGACTCCCACACGTCCACCAGGCCCTTCATGTCCAAGCCACTGGCAACGGGATTTGGGGAAGGAAGGAAACAGATCACAGCAGCACCAGGTGCTCTCACCCGCTCACTGTGTCGAGGGTCCAAGGTGAACCACAGGGCGATGGCACAGCGCTGGCCCCTGGTGACAGCCTTCACTCCGTGTGGGTTTTCAGTGCCTGAAGAGAATCCCACGGCCCTTCCACACTGGGGCTCCACCTCCGCCTGGGGACACAAACAAGAGGGGTACACGGGGCAAAGCCCTGAGAAGAGATGAGCTCTTCTGCTTGGCATCCCAAAGACCAGAGCCAAAGAGAAAGGGAAACTGGCCAGAGGAGCGACCGGCACATCTCAAAGCATCCTGGTTTGGGGAGGAGGAGGGCTGGCCACCAGGAAGTCCAATTGGCCAGTCTACCCACTGCACTTGGACATCAATTCCAGAAAACAGGGCTTTCGTCTCCAGGGATTAGGACAAGGGAATACTCACTGTCACGGTCTTGGCATCCAGTTCAGTGAAATAAAAGTTTCCTCCGTCAAAGTCCCCATTTAGGTAAAGGATGGCACTGGGAAAGGTAGAAAGCATCTCACCATGGGCTGTCTTCCTTCCACTCCCCTGACAACGCACAGCTCAGGGCTTTTGTCTTCAGAGCCCTCAATGGAGCATCCTTTTAAACGGTTCAAGAACCTTTTTCAAGTGGCACAAACATAACTCCCTCGCAAGCTTCCCATCCCTTCTTCCACCCGTGCTCCAGAGAACCCACCAAGCCCTTCTCTGGGGCATCCCTGCACCAAGTCTACACCTTTACTACTGTACTTATCATTCAATATGGTATTGATTCCCTCGCGGTCTGTCTCCTAGCCAGTGTGGCACACGGGGGGAGAGCTGGCACCTGTAGTCCCGGAAGGTGTAGGCAGGGGGCTCCTTGATGCACATGAGGGCCTCGGCATTCAGGATGCAGTTGTCCACGTGGACGGGGTGGCTAGTGTCCTTCCTCTCCGCCTGTGCCTCTGGGGCCAAGGTAACGCCATGTTAGTGCTGGGGCAGCTCAGGAGGCATCGCAGCCCTCCTGTTGGCACGAGGGGAGGGTGTGCTTCCCCCAGATGGGCTTGGATCTATGGAAATGTCTACCAAACCAGGGAGGTGGTCTCTGGCTAAGCCATAAGCCTAAAGGCTAGGAAAGGTCTGAAGACTTCTTGGGATGGTTCCTGGCAAGAGCAAGCAGCACTGTGAGGCTCTAACCAAGGGCAGAGCCTAGGCTGAGTGGCACAGTCCTACTTTTCTTGCTAGAATTTACAAAACAGGAAGGCCCAAGGAGGTGAAAATAAGGAGGCAGGGTGCAGAATGGAGTGAGTCAGTCCACCAGTAGGAGGCAAAGAGAGGATGGCAGAGAGGGAACAGAGACTCACTGGGCAGCACTGGTAAGGAGTTAACTTCAGTAGGGGGCTGGTTGACGGGCTTCTGGGATCAGGAAGAAGGTCATGAATGGGAACAGGCAGGATGTACTGAGAAATCCAGGCAGACCACAATCACAAAACTGAGCGCCTCTTTTCCCCAATGCAAACCTGCATTGCCTCTGCTGGCCAGCGGCACCACTGTCGTCCTGTTCTCTCGAGCCATGGTGGATGCCCCCTTATCTGTCCCCAGTAGTCCAGCCACTCACCAAGCCCTGTCCACGCCACCTTCCATATCTCCCACATCTTCCCTTCTCTTTCCCCCAGGTCATTGCTAGCTGGCCCTTCCTGCTCATTTGATCCACGCTTTCTAAGCTCTCTACAGCAGGAAAGTAACCTTTCAAAAACTAAGGCCTCATCAAGTCTTACACTTCTTGACAACTCTTCCTGGCTTCCCTCTGCCTATGCCAGTCTTTCACAACCTGGGACATGTGACAGCCCAGTGTCCGGCACATCCCTCTGGGGTGCCCAGATTTTGAGAGAAGCATTCTAAGGGACAGGAATCCCTCTGATCTCTGCCATCTATCAATGCTGGGGGCCCTCAGGGCTCTGGGACACCCCATCTGGCCATGGATCCCGTGGAACTCCAAGAGCACTGGCCGTACCGCACCCCTTTTCAGGAAGCCAAAAGGGAATGAGAGAAAGGGAGGGCCATAGAGGAATAACTTCAGATTTGCTCTGCCTTGTAAAATAAGCAGATCTCTCACTAATTCTGGTATTTAACATTAGCAGCAGAGAACTTGCAACACAGCTCATAACTTATCTAAAGAGATCAGTATTTTCGATACCATGGTTGAGAACCACTGGCCTACAAGAAAAAGGATAAACTTTTTAATGTAGTTCTCCATAATTTGGCTTCTGAGGATCTTGCCAACCTTATCTTCCACTCCTCCCCCTTTAATCTTACTCCCAAGAAATGGCAACCTCCTTAGAGCTCCCCCAACGACCACATGGTTCAATGCCTCCATGCCTTTGTACGTACTGTTCTTGTTGGCTTGATTGTCCTCCATCACCCTAATGGGTATTCCTCAAACTCCTATTCATACTGCCAAACTTCCATCACCTCCTCTTGGAAGATTTCCTGATTCCCCAGGGAGACTATAACTTCCTTTGCACTACTAATGCACTTCCATGGGGTTGCCAGTTATTTTTCATTTACGTTTGGCTCCCCAACTGGGATGAAAGGGGCCATACCCAGTCTTGTCTACATCTGTGGCATCTAGCACAGTGCCCAGTGCACAGCATGTGCTTGGCTGGGGCTGAAGGGGTGAAAGTGGCCCACCTTCGATTGCAGTGCGGCATACGAGGTGGGAGTAGGAGAAGTAGAGGGGTGTGTCCAGACGGAAGTAGGACTCCATGACGCGCCGCATCTTCTCGGTCACATTGTAGTACAGGTGGGCACTCTGCAGAGGAACTTTCCCTTCCTGTCCCAGCTGCCAAGGAGACCAGTGGTCAGTAGAGCCCTCCGAGGCACCCCAGGCCCCACTGCTCGTCCTCCCACTGAGCGTGTAGTCTCTCTGCTTCCCACACACAACACCCCTACCATATTACTCCTTTCCGTCTCCTTCATACTTATTGTATTTTTTTTGTTTTCTTTTTTTCTAGCTAATTTTTAAAAAATTATTACTATTTTTCTTCATACTTTTTTTTTCATGAATAATTTGTGCAGTCTGCTCAAAATTATAACCCTCTGAAATCAGCCCATTCTCCAGAAATCACTCTCATAACTTTGGCTATCAATCTTGTCTCACTCCAACTCTTTTTATTACACCCGGTCTAACAGCCATGATTCAAAAGTTAAACTCACTCAACATAATTTATCCACTTTCCATGGTACTGGAATGCCAACAGGCAGATATACATTTCACCTCTTCTGCCACCATCTAAACCCTCCCTAAAGCTTGAGCTTCATTTCCCACCCTACCCCCCACCCTGGGGGAAGGCAGATTTCCCCCTGCACCACATTCTAGGATGCCCAGTGTTGATCCTACCTTGAGGGCTTTGAAGACAGTGACGCCATAGAACTTTTCGTTGGGCGTATGAGGGGACGTATGGCCCCGGTAGCCATCTCCTGCAGTGGCTGCTGCCTATAAGGCCCCCAAACAAGGTGAAGTTAGTCAGGGCAGCTGAGGGCCCAATAAGGGGTGGAAAAGTGCTGGCAGCAGAGGACAGGCAAATGCTCAACACCCAAGAGGCACTTAGTGGGGGAAGGTGCACCTCAGGTGGACCTGAGGGGAAAAGGAACAGCTGCTGGGTTTCCCTTACGTTGGTCAGTCTCTGCAGCTCCCGACACTCATCTTCAGAGATTACGCCATCCATCACCACCCGCTGGGAGCCATTCAAGAGTTTGGAGTTCATGGTGAGACTGATTCCTTCATAGAGCAGAGGGCCACCTGCAAAGCAATGACAAGACCAGGCCAAATGAGGCAGCAGCTCTGTCCAGAGGCTATCCTGGGATAATGCCTCCCCGTAAGGAATAGAAATTCCACTTGTTTCCTGATCACCAGAGAAATCTCTTGCTCAGTCACTCCCAAAGGTAGGGTGGTCCAGAGGAAAGCACTTGGAGCCAAAAGACAGGAGATTCAGGTCCTAGTCCTAACTCCGCTGCCAACTAGCTGCTGATTCTTGGGCCTTCATACTGAGGAGGAAACATGAGCTCCAAAAAAGAAAAGAAATGGTTTGATGCTTGCATGTGGTTAAAAGGGGGAAATTTGCTAGAACAAAATTCTAAAAAAACCCCAGAAAACTAAAACCATAGAACTGAACAACATAAAACAGTGAACCCTAACGTAAACTATGGACTACAGCTATAAGTACATTATAATAATATTCTTTCATCAGTTGTAAAAAAAGTGTCACACTAATGCAAGATGCTAAAAATGGGGGCGGATATACAGGAACTCTGTATTTTGTGCATGATCTTTCTGTAAATCTACAACTTCTCTAAAAAAAGGAGGGGGGCGAGGAAAGAAAGTATATTACAGGATTAGAGGTTACCAGGGGCTGCGGGAGGGGAAATGGGTAGTGTTTTGCTTAACAGGTAAAGAGTTCTGTTTTGTGTCATTAAAAAGTTTTGGTAATGGATGGTTTGATGTTAGCACAACATTGTAAATGTACTTAATGCCACTGAGTGGTACAGCTTAATGTCAAATTACCACAGTGAAAAATTGTGTATAGCTATTTAAAAAGAGAATAAAACACTTTAAAATCTTAGCACACTAGTATTTAGCACACAGTAAATGCTCCAAAAAATGTTGCTATAATTATAGCAGCAACAGCATTTATTTAAAATGAGGCTCATACTATGCCCAATCTACTTCCCATGTAGTTATGAGAATCAAGAGAAATAATGGCATGAAAACTCTCTGAAAACAAGGAAATGTTGGGCAAATTCTTTTCACACGCTAATCTTATTAAATTAGCCACTGTTAATTTAAGCAACCGTGGGGCACAGACCCATATTTCTCTCTTATACTTCTCAAGGTGTCTCTCTGTGCTGGGCATATAAGAGAGACTCAGTTCAACTCCAAATATCTACGGGAGCCTTAGTATGTCTAAAGCACTGTGCTAGACAATGCAAGGAATTAATATTTCAAGATAGCACTGGTTCTCCAACAATTACATACATAACCAGCACAGTGCAGACCATTAAGTGCCCCAAGAAAGTACAAAGTACCTTAGACGTTCAAAAGAAAAAGGTAAGGGATCCCACTCAACTGGGAGATTAAGAGAGACTTTGTGGGATATATCTGAGATGTCTTCAATGGGAAGTGAATTAGGAGAAACAAGAATGAAGAAAAGAGTTGTGAGCAGAAAGCAGGGTCAAGGAACAAGGAGCAGTCCAGTTTGGGTGAAGAACAAGTATGAACAGGCAAAGAGTAGAACCTATGGTTAAAGGGGTAGGTGGGGAGGATGGGGTCAGAGTCCTTGTTTTTTGGAAAGGTCTAGTAACCAGGTGTGGGAAGGGGCAAGGGCAGATTGGATGAATACAGGTGGCAATGGAAAAAGAAAAGAGTTGGGTAGAGAGACGTAATTGGGAGGCCTTCCTAATGAAGGCCTTCTTCCAAGCATGAAGGGAAGAGGAGCTAAAGACGACTCAAAGGTTTCAAGTCTTGGTAACAGGACAAATGACGGAAATTGGGAGAAAACAGTTTGGGAGTGGGAAACAGGATGAGTTTTGAACATGTCCTATAAATACTAAATTGAACTAAATTTGTATAGAAATCTTATTTCTTTACCAAAGGCCAATTTGCAGAGCTCTTTCCAGGTGAAAGCGCTGTTGGTGAGCTAGGAAGGCCACAGAGGCAAGTTTCAAACCCAACCCACATACGGCTCTATCCTGAGGCTGGTCCATGCTGAGCCTGTCACTGCTGGGGAAGCTGTCTGGCTAATGGCAGCAGGTCTTGCCCAGTTTCCAAGACAGCCACACCCTGAGCACCCAGTTCTCTCACCTTCCCGAACTAGCACGCTCACATCCACAGACTCCTTGGTCTTCTCTTCCACAAGTGTCTCAATTTCCTTCATCAGATTTCCAATCTCCTGGGAAATGCGCACAGCCGTTTCCCGCTCTGACCTGTGAGCACAGTCACTCTGAGGACTGTATTCCAGGTCCAGCCCTGGGCTCCCTCCCTAACTTCCCAGACTGGACCTGCCCACCCCTTCCTGGAGTTGACATCTGCCTGTGCTCAGGAAACCCTCAAGTGCTTCATCAGACCATCATGCAGTTTCTTCAAGGCCCTCACTTCTGTTTCTCTTGCAGTCTCTTGGGAATCACATCCTCTGGAGTCCATGAATCCTAAAAGTAAGTCGGGGGAAAATTTAACAATATAAGGTGATCTCCTTAATCTTCCAGGTCTTGATGCATAAAATAGGGCCTATAGGAGAAATCTACCTTTATTGCATTGTCTCCTTCTGGGAGATAAAGAAGGAGCTCTCTAAACCTAAGTCACTTCCAGCTGCCCAGAAACCCCCTTTTATATTTCTCTCTGTCTCTCAACCATGGGTTCCATAGATCCCAAGTTAGCTTAACCCCCAAAGAGTTTTCTCCCCAGAGTTATACAGAGTGCCACTCACCCCCCTCCTTACCCCTCTCTTGCTCTCTGTTCCCACCCCCACCCCCCAGCCCCTACACTGGCTCACCGGATCAACAAAAGGAATTCCAAAAACGTCATAAGCGAAGAAAAGCAGTTCTTTCTCCAGCAGGCTTCGCTGTCGGTACTCCTGGGCACGCTGAAGAAACCAAGTGGAAGGACCCTCCTAGAACTCAGCCCTGTCCTTTAACCCTCAGCCCTTCCCCAGCATGCTAGGCTCTTGCTCCCTGGGGGACCTGAGCTTGCCGCTCCCTCTATCACTGTTATGCCTGGTTCCTGGTTTGGGACAAATGTTTCACTTCTGTGCTCAAGGGCTCCTCTGGCTCTTTCCCAGGATGAGCAGTACTTTTGAGGGTACATAACCAGGACTCCCTTGAAGGGAAACCCCACTCCCACCTCCACCCCCAGGTCAATCTCCAGTACTCAGGAAGGAGGGACCTAGGTGTTAGGCAACTCACATGCTAGCCATTCAATCTTTACATCTACCTTTAGAGGTTGCTGCTATCCTAGTTTCACACATGAAGACATGGAGCTGTGGGGGTGGGGGTGGGGATGGGGATGCAACCTGCTTCAGGCAACACTACAGGAAATGGTAGAGCAAGGACCTAGATTCAAACCCAGATCTTTCCAATTCTAAAGCCCATGTGCTTTCTGCTTCATCTCCTGCCTCCCGTCAGACTCTGATGGCACCGCATCCTCTGTGGGGCAGGCAGCTGCAGTTAGGGTGGCTGGGTCTGGCCCTTCCCACGTGTGCTTGCTAGTAGGGCTTACCCAGGGCAGGGAAACTGAGTAGCTTCTAGGTCACCTCTTTCCCTAGGTGCCATGCCCATCAGGTGCTTTCACAATGTACCCTGCTAGGCTCCAAGCAGCAAAAGAGGGAAGGAAGAAAAAAGAAGACATAGTCAGTTGAAATAAAAGATGAGGGCAGTTCAAGGAGGAAAATATTAAAGGAGTCAATAAGTTCCTTATCATCTACTATATTTATCCCAAAGGAAGATGGCAACTTCCTCCTAAGTAATTTAATTACTGGCTCCCTTCACCAAGTGTTAGACACCAAGCTAGGCTGTTATCTCATTTAATCCTCTTGACAACTCTATGAAGTTGCTAGGAAGCAAATTCCACTTATTGTAATTTATTCATTTGATAAGTATTTGAGTATCAACTATGTGTCGGGGGTGGTGCCAGGGACAAAGTAGGGAAACAAAGAGATTCTGGTTACCACTGGCCAAACACAGCCATTGGGAAAGTTACTTTATCTCTCTGAGCCAAACTGTCATCTCCAACATGGGGAGAACACTGATGCCTTGAAGGCGGCTGTGATGATTAAGGTGATGATGGATATAAGCCACCTAGCACAGTGCCTGGCCTGGGACAATTACAAAGTGAATGTGAGTTACCTTTTTTCCAGAAAGGGAGTTCTGGTTAAAAATGGTAGATCGACAACATGGGCTTATATTCACTCTCTCCCCTAAACTCACAAATGTGACCACAGAGAGAAAAAAAACATGTATTAACCAACCAAGACACAGAGATGGGGAGCAGTAGCATCTTAAATCCAGGCAGTCACTATCTAGTGGCCCATCAGGAAAACTACAAGAAAGGAGCCCCCCCCCCCCTGAGTATTCTATTAGAGATGCTCAGAATTCCAGAGCAAGAAAGGAAGGTTCTTTGTCCTCAGAGCAGGATATGACCCCACCTCACCAGGTTGTTATGAGAATGAAATGAGATAAAGGCTATGAATGAATTTTGTAAACTATGAAACGTAAAGGATGTTGTTTCTAACAACTTAGTAAGCTCCTCAACAACAAGAATGGGAAGTCTTACTGCCAACATCAACTACCTGTTTCTCCCAATGAACAGAGGGAACAGTAACCACCCTGGGGTGGGACACAGACAGGGCAGAAGGCCATCCTGCCTCACCTCTGTGTTCCTGCACTAGGTGGACAGCACCATCCATGCCGTCTCCCAAGCTGGGGACTTGGCACCTAGTTGGATATGGAGAGGAAGAAGAGTGGAACACCTCCGCATTCTGCTACCTCTACCTCCCACCTCTACCTAATCAGTACCCACCTTCAGTGCTGCCGCCTGCGCAGGCCTCGGCAGCTCTCCTCCACGCCACCCCAGTGGTCTCTAACTCATCTCTGGCCTCTAGCGCCTTCCTGTTCTGAGCCAACCACCATTCTACCTTGTCGTGCCACTGCTTATGGGGCATTTTTGGCACTTGGAGTTGTCCTGAATGATACTGCAGGGACAGATGCAGAACATTATATATCCTGCCATAACCCACTGGACGGACTGGGGAAGAGTGTGAACTGTGGTCCATGTGGTGTGGCAGTGCTCCAGGGTGCATTCACCAAATGCAATGCATGTGCCTTACTCATGAAAGGGGATGTTGAGGTGGGAGGAACGTGGGGGTGGGGTGGGGAGTGGGGTATATGGGAACCTCTTATGTTTTTTAATGTAATGTTTTGTGATCTATTTATCTTTTTTTTAAAAAAGACAATAAAATAAATAAAAAATCCTTTGAAGGCTCACCAGTGCCCACCCTATGGAAAAGAGTTCAAAAGCCTCCTTAGCTTCACGTTCAAGACCCTTCAAAATCTGGCCCTCTCAGGTCTCATCTCCTGTCACTACTCCATGTCATAGTCCATCTATACAGGAAATTGTCTAGGACTATTTGTACACCCTGCTCTCTGTCTGCAAAACCTGAGTTCCTCATTTCATTCACCCTCGAAGGCTTTAAAGACTGAACTTAAACTCTGCTCTTACAAAGCCTTCCCTGACTTGCCAGTTGCTGACGTCTCCTCCATGCTTCCATTATAACTTGCACAAGCCTCTACAGTTAAATTCACTGCAATATACTATAATTTTGGTTTACATTCCTTTTTTTTTCGACTAGACTGGTGAGTCCAAGGGCAAAATCATATCCTCTTGTCTGTATCACCAGTGCCCTAAAGTATGTGTTAAATGGCATTCAAAAAGACATAAAAATAAGTACATATGTCTAAAACAAATCCACAGAGTATACATAGTCATTTATGGAACAGTTCAAGTCTCCCTCCCCACCCTTGAACCTGGCCCTTAGGGGACCCCTATTAACAGTTTCTTACTAGTCTGTCCAAAAAAATGTTAGAGCTTTTATGTGTATTTAAAGAAAACAAAACTAGGACATAAGGTAATTACAGTTCTGTATCTTGTGTCTTTCTCTTCCTTTACCTAAAATTATGGAAACCTTTTCATACTGGTGCAAAGTAGTATCTCATGCAAGATAACAGATGTCTGGTATGTTACTGAATGAATGTACCATAATTTATTTAACCAGTCCCCAAGTTGATGGCATTTAACTTGTTCCCATTTTTTTTTAATCCTTTTAAAAAGAATGTGCCAATGAATATCCTTGTACAGTTACCTTTGCATCCTTGGACAAGAATGTCTGTGCAATTAATCTCTGGCAATGGAATTGCTGGGTTAAACAAAAGGTCCAATTTGCAGTCCCACCCACGAACACAAATGTGCCTGTTTTCTTACCACTGACCTTTGTACAATATATGTTAAATAACCAAATGAATGGCCTCTAGAGTAATGGTAGCTATTTACCATTTCCTCTCTGACAAAATGAAAATCTAGACCACAGTTATAGCTATGTTTATACAGAATATAGAATGGATTTGGGAGAGGTCAGGAGGACACAGGTGAAAGCAAGGCTCACGGCAACTAGCCACTCCCCATTCAGGAGGTTGGAGATGAGGAAACTTGCCAGCTGTACTTGTGTACTGTCAGGAAGACCAGACCTCCATGATACTACACATCCATCCCAACACTTTCTGCACATCTAAACAATGCCTGTTGGTTTACAGGGTACATTTACAATCTCTCTCTCATTAGACCCTTGCACTAATCCTGTGTTGAAGAACAGTGCAAAAAGCATTATCCCATTTTATAGAAGGGAAAACTGAGACTCAGAGAGGTGATGCAGGGTGTGTAAGCCTATACCATCAGTAAGTGCAGGAGTCCAGGCTAATGATTTCAAATCCACCTCATTGTTCTGGTCTCACGAAGCAGAGTGTCTAGGGTTTGTGCAAAGCACACAAACATATATGAAGGTTCATGGTATCAAATTTCATTAAGTTAAAAACAGAAGAGTTTCTGTGTTTTTAATTACAAAAATAATACTCATTCACTGCAGGAAATTTAGAAAATGTGAGCAAAATACAAAAATCACTTGTAATCCCACCACCTAGAAATAATCACTGGTGCATTTCATTCTAGCCTTTGTATGATAAGGACTTTTTCCTTGTTTTGGAGATGGGAATACTGCTGAAAGAGGAAGAAAAAGAAACAAATGGCAGAAAGAAGAAGGGATGAGGAAAAAAAGGAGACAGAAAACAGGTTAGTGAGGGGGAAAAAAACTAGCATGAAGTAAAAATGATAGCTCTTGGCCATATGGTACCAACTGCCAAAGTAGGGGGTACCAAGGGGGGGAAAGAGCGTGCCAGCTTTGCAGTGCTGCCTCCCTTTGTCAACTTGGAGAACAGATTTCTGGGCCCAAATAATGCTGATTAAGGCTCCCGTGTGCATTCCTCACACTTACTCTCCAGGGATGCTGTTTCAGTGCACTCACATTCAGCCCCCAACCTGCCCAAACACCACTGGCTCCACCTCTTCTACCCCACTCTTCTGCCCCCTGGTCTGAGCCCAGCTGGCAACTGCACCAACTAATTCAAGTCTCTCACCTCACGGGGACCAATGGACTTGGCTGGTTCTTCTCCAAGCACAGCTGTATAATAGGCCAGATTCTGGTTCATCACCTCATCATTGGGGAAGAAGAGGAGATAGGTCTTGGCACATTCAATAGCCTGTGTGTAATTCCCAACTGCAAAGAGAAAGAAAAAGCCAAAGAAGAAGGGTCTAATTTTTATTCAGTCTCTGCAAAGTTTGAAGGCCATGATGACATACCAAGGCAGCACCTATTACATAACATGACTCCTTGATTTTGGTGAGAGAAGTTCTAGAATACATATAAAACATATTTTAAGCTGTTCAGTGACATCAGGGCTGCCTAATATTGAAACAAAAGAGAATTAGAATCCTGTGTGCCCAAATCTTCAAAAATTCACCAATAACGCAAACACCTCTCAATATCTTAGCCTCAACATTCCCAATCGCCAGACCAATTTGAAGACTACTACCTTGTCTCCTGACCATTTACCTGTAGATTTTCAGGAGAGGAGATTATAGTAGTGGAGTGCCTTTTTGGCACACCAGATCTTGTTTTCAAGTGTTTTCCTCATCTCAACTATAAATATGCTTTTAAATATGCTGTAATGTTTAGCATATAGTAGGAACTCAGTAAAGACCTGCTGATTCTTTACTTTTCTGGATAATGATAGGTCCCCTGAGTGCATCAGTGCTATACTAGGGAGAAGGGTTTGGAACCATCCTGTGAGCTGGTTTAAATGGTACTACACCCTTACCTTTGCTACTACTTTTCATTCAAATGCAAGATTATAAATGCTAGGAGGGGTTAGAGAGAGACAAAGAGAGGTCCTAGAGTTTCCCTCCCCCTAGCGCATCATGAAGTACCCAGGGACCATCTGGCTTGGTCTCTCCCATAGCCAGAGAAGGAAATCAAACCTGTTGAAGAAGCCATACCCTGCCTCCTTTGCTCTTTTGTTTTTGAGGTACTAGCCTGGGGAGTGAACCCCAGACCTCTTATGTGGCAAGCTGGCGCTCAACTGCTTGAGCTACAACAGGCCCTTTGAGTTGATTTTTCATCTGTTGTTTGTTTTTAGGAGGTACCAGAGAACCAACCTGGACACCTGTGTGGGAAGCAGGCACTCAACCACTTGAGCTACATCTGCAAATCTGCCTCCTTTGCTTTTTAGCTTTTTAGTTAAAGGCAGGAGAGAGAGAAGAAAGTAGGCCTTACTGTTATAGTAGGCAAACTGCAGGTAATTATAATGGGACGGGAGGAAGTCTTCAAAGGGCTTCTCTCTACTGGGGTGGGAAGCAAGCTCGGTGACGCAGTTCTGCTTACAGCTGAGGACCTGGATGTAATGATCTGAAAGGAACCAGAGAGGGGATAACCATAAGGTCAATCTTCAGGTTTCAAATATTGGTTCAGATGAACAAATTCAAGGGGAAGCGATTTTCTGTCAGATTCCCAGGTTTAAGAAATGCAGGAACGAGGCTGAAGAGAACGCTGCGCCTGTATCACGGCGTTGACCTGGGCGCCCAGGGAGGCTGCGCACCTGTGATGGCCTGGATGAGGTCGGCGTTGTACTCGAGGTAGTTGTAGCCATCGTAGTCATAGGGCCCTTCGCAGAGGGCGCGGCACTCCTCCTCGGCCACGAAGTACTCTTTCAGCGCTGCCTCGAGGTGGGGCACGGCCTCCTGCGGCTGTTCCTCGGAGTAGAGCCGCACTCCCAGGCGAAACTCGTGCTACTGGCAGGAAGGAGACTCAAAAGCAGGCCTAGATGAACTCGCTCTCCCTGCCACAGCCGCCTCCCCGCGCACCACTATGCATGGAAAAGGGCGACCTGGGTGGCTGCTACAGAACAGCAACTGAACTCACTAAACTCTCAACCTAGATGAAAGATGTATTGGAATTCACTGTAGTTTTCTTACACTTTTCTGTAGGGTTAAACATTTTCAAAATACAAAGTTAATCTTGACACTTAAGATTTAGCTCTTAAATGTTAAAATCTGGTCTGTGGCAATGACAGTGATCTTTCTGGTAATAAAGGGGTGACTTGGGCTCCTGCAGCTAAATATAGACTTCAGTTTTGCTATCTGTGGGGCATAGCTCCCATTCTTATGGACAATAACTATTTTCATTTGTCACTAAAAAAAATAGTCTCTCGTTGTATAATGTACTGGACTTATACAATTTACTTTTTTTTTTTTTAAATTAGAGAGGCTGTGGGTTATAATCTACTTTTTAAAAAATTTTTTTATTTTTAGGAGGTTCGGGGTATTGAACTCAGGACCTCATACATGGGAAGAAGGTGCTCAACCACTTAAGCTACATCCACTCCCCTACAATCTACTTTTAAAAGTCATTCTGGGGGATGGGTGTAGCCCAGTGGTTAGGGTCTGCTTCCCATGTATGAGGTCCCAAGTTCAATCCCCAGTACTTTCTAAAAAAAAAGTCATTCTGATATTGTTTCTAATATCCCTATTTCTTTCTTTTCTTTTTTCATTCTTTTTGTCTTTAATAGCCCTATTTCTAACCTATTAAAATGTAAAAGAGGGAAGTGTACTTGGCCCAATGGATTGGGCATCCGCCTACCACATGGGAGGTCCAAGGTTCAAACCCTGGGGCTCCATGACCTGTGTGGAGCTGGCCCATGAGCAATACTGATGCACGCGGTGAGTGCCGTGCCACGCAGGGGTGCCCCCATGTAGGGGAGCCCCACGCGCAAGGAGTGTACCCCATAAGGAGAGCCGCCCAGCGCAAAAGGAAATGCAACCTGCCCAAGAATGCTGCTGCACACACGGAGAGCTGACACAACAAGATAACACAACAAAAAAGAAACAGATTCCCGGTGCCGCTGATAAGGATAGAAGTGGTCACAGAAGAACACACAGCGAATGGACACAGAGAGCATACAACTGGGTGGGGGAAGGGGAGAGAAATAAATAACTAAATCTTAAAAAAAAAATTAAAAAATAAAATGTAAAAGAATATATGCTTTTTATAAAAATGCTATGTCATGTCAAAAAATATATCTTATGGAATACAGACTCTCTGGCTAAACAAGCAGAGTAAGAACTCAGAGGGCTCAAGCAATTGGGCACCCACCTCCCACATAGGAGGTTCCGGGTTTGGTTGTCAGTGCCTCCTAAAAAGAAGACAAGTAGACAGACAAGGAAGCCATCTGGGGGGCAGGGAATAAAAATAAATAAATAAATAAAGCTAATTGTTGGGGGGAAAAAAAGAAGTTCCCATATACCACTCTATTATTAAAAAAAAAAAAAAAGAACTTGGAGGAATGCTGCACCACTCACTGTAGTGAAAAAGTGAGCATCTATCTGACAAAGAAAAATGAATAGTTTAATTAATATGGCATATACAATAAGATAGACTATCTTACGACCATTAAAGTCATGATTTCAAGAAAATTTGAACATGAGAAAGACTCATGAAATGTTAAGTCAAAAAGGATGATGAAAAATATATAAACATTATGATACCAAATTAGCTTAAAAAAAAAAAGATATGGAAGACTTAAAAAAAATAGGCCAAAATATCACTAATAGCTTTCTTAAAGTGGCAGCATTATGAATGATTACTTTCTATATCATACTTAGCCACATTTTTCTAATGTTGTATAATGAACATTTGTTACTTTTGTAATCAGAAAAAAAAACCCTAAAAAATGTCACTTTAAAAAGCAAAGAGGGAGTGGATGTGGTTCAAGTGGTTGAGTGCCTGCTTCCCACACGGGAGGTCCCAGGTTCAGTTCCGGTTCCTCCTGAAAAAACAAAAACAAACAACAAGGAAAACAAACGAAAAAACTAACTCAGGGAAGCCGATGTGGCTCAGTGGTTGAGCAACAGCTTTCCATATACAAGGCTCTGGGTTTTATCCCTGGCCCCTAAAAAACAAAATAATAAAAAAAATAAAAATAAAATAATAAAATAAAATAAAGAAAGAGAGAGAAGGGAATAAAGTTTTTTCACCATATGGGGTTTGGCCTCAAGATCCTTGAAGTCGGCCTCCTTCACTCCTGACATGGTTTGGTAATAGTCTAGGTTCTGACGCATTTCCATGTGCTCAGGATTGCCCACAAAGAAGGTGTGTGCTGCTGCTACAGCTTTTTCCAACTTGTTTATCTAGGAAGAAACACAACACTGTAATCCTCCCATCCAAACTGAAGGTTTGTTGAGGACTCAGTCAAACAGAAGACTTAATAATGGCATCCAAATGTGCAGCTTGCAGTAAACAGGAAATCCCAGGCTTCTACTCAGTGTGCCCTACAGTGCATAATTCCCCATCTCCGTACCTCAATTCCTTTAACTGTAAAATTAGAAACTCTCTCAAGCTGTTCCTTTTATGGATGTATCCTCTTTACCATCTCTCTCAGCAGCACTGCTCTTACCTTTCTCTGCTCCCCACCACCTCCTCAACCCTGTCTGTCTCCCCCCACCAGCTACCATGTTCCCCAGCCCTTCCTAAGTCTCCTAGCCTCAAGGCACCTAACTTCCTACTCTCTCTGGGCAACTGCAAACCTCTCCTAATCGAGTTGCTCTGCCACTACTTTAGCCTCTGTGGGCTTTCCCCACAGACTTAGTGTTCTTAAATCACATTCTGATGATGACTACCTGAAGCCTGCAGAGTTCTCTGCCCAATCTGATCTCACCATCTTTGGGTCTCCTCCTGCTCCACACACACAAACTGACCCTCCAGTTACAAATGCCTTATTTCCCGAATACATCACACTTTGATCCTCCTTTCCTTTCTATCTGGAATAACCATCCTTCCTCTCTCCTTGGCATTATTTAGGGCTGGTTTCAAATGTCACCTCTTGTTTCAAGTGTTTCTCATTTCTCTGAGAAAAATCTGTAGTCTACCTCCTTTGTGCTCACACAGTTTTATGTATATACTCTTTTAATAGCCCTTATAGTAGTGATTCTTAACAGCAAAACAAAACAAAACAAAAAATAAGAAGGCAAGCATTTAAATTTTCTTGTGTGAGAACTGGACTGTAGTACTCACTAAATATTTGTAAAAGAATTTCAGAAAGCACTGTTAAGTGACATAACCAAAGACATAGCCCAATTATTTTGGTTTCAAGTCCAATGTCTCTTCCTAGTTAACTAGGAGAAATGGAAGGGAATTGTGTAAGCAGAATGCTTGTGGAGAGCTGGAAATCTGAGGTTTCCAAGATTCTCCAAGTCACTTTATAGGCGGAATTGCAGGTCTGTTAAAATATGGTTATAATAAATGTGCAAAACAGCTCTTTCTTTTATATGTTTAAAATTCTAGCCAGGCCCTTCCTGTCCCTCCACCCCCACGCCAAGTTATTACCTGTATTCTGTATTAGAATACACCATTTACCAGGTGTATGATCTGGGAGAATTTAACCTCTCTGTGTCTAGGTTTCCTCACCAGTAAAATGGGGTTAATAATAGTATCTACCTCACAGGATTAGCACAAATGAGTTAGTAATCGTAAAGTGCGTACACCAGTGCCTAGAATGTAGAACAGCTTCAGTACTGTTGGCTATCACTGTCAAGACCATCATCACACGAGCGAGGAGAGCGCCAAATCCATGTGTACCCTTGGACTTTGACATTTCTGAAAATTCCCATTTTCTTTGAAAGCCTGACAGGGGAGCCAGAGGGTCCCCCACAGGGAGGGGCCAGGCAGCCCCCGCTGGCTACGTGGCAGTCTGTCGTCAGGAAATGAAAGCTGCTGGACTCAGGCAGAAGGAAAAGACTCAGAAAAACGAACTGGAAGGAAGATATTGTAGAAAGGTCCTAGCTTTCCACTCGAACACTTGGCAATGAAATCAGGATGAACGACCCAAACTTTCCTCTAGGTGTCCTCCTGGAGAACAAAAGGCCGCTTTTCTGGGTCCATGCCTTCACTTCAGGCTGGACTTGGCACATGCCTATGCGAACCCAGGGAGGCAGGTCTCCTGACAAGGTCTCAGCTCTCTGCGTCTGGGAAGAAGTCAGAGGATGATACCCGGGCAAGAGGCCACCTACTCTCTCCGCAGACAATTCCTTGGACCCCCAAGAGACCCCTGGCTCGCCTGCAATACGCTTCTCCCCACAAGGACCCCAGCCGCCCGGTCCCGGGGAGGTCTGCACCTTGAAATAGGCGACCTGCAGGTAGTTGTAGGGACTCCGCTTGTGGAACTCGAACTCCAGCTCCTCGCTGAGCGAGTGGGCGGACGGGGGCCCGAGGCAGCGGCGCAGGCAGGCTGAGCGGCGCAGCAGGCCCCCGAAGAAGCGCAGGTCCTGCAGGGCGGCGGCGCCCGAGGCCTGGCCGGGGCTCGCGGGCGAGTCGGGGTCCAGCTCCCACGGGAGGTCGGCGGCACACTGGGTGCGGCAGCGCAGGCGGAGGGTGCGCAGGGCGGCTCGCGAGCGCAGCGCCCGCTCCATGCTCAGTACCACACCCGCCCAGTCCCCGCGCGCATAGGCCGCGGTCCCCTCGGCGAAGAGCAGATCAGGCGTCGCCATCTCCCATCCTGCCTCGGAGTCGACTTCGGCCCGGGAGGCAGCGGCGACCGCAGCCAGCAAGGCGGTCAGCAGCTCCAACGCGCCTGCCGCCATCGCCTCCGGCAACCTAACGGGACCCCTCGTCATCCGCCAACGAGGCCGGAGTCCCGCCCCCAGTGGAGCACCGCCCCCCGAGCGAGACCCCGCCTTCTGGGCCGGGCAGCGCATGCCCAGTAGGCTTGCACCGCCTTTTTTTTTTGTTTTCGGCCAGCCTAAACCCCGCCCCTCAGCCAGAGCCCTTTGCGTCAGCAGGAACCCCGCCTCCAAGTCCCGGCCGCGCTCCCCAGCGAAGACGCGCAATGGTCAAGGGCTACTGAAGCTCCGCCCACAAGCCTTTAGGCGCATGCTCTTTCGAATTGGACCACCGGGATGGGAGGCTGGTTAAGACGCTGTCATGGCAGCCGCGGTAACGCCAGCGGAGACTGAGGGAGTCGCTGAAAATCGAGAGATTCAGTCGGCGACAGGTGACGGAGGGACGCGGGGCGGGAGTCAGAAGGGGAAAAGTTTTCACAGAACAGCGACTCTCCCGTGCTCCGCGGGAGGCCGGGAGCGGGAGTTCATGGCCTTTGTTCCTGGGTGTGTGTCGCAGGAGCTATGGTGGAGCTCACCTCGACTCCCGGCGGCCTGCCCCTGGTGAGCCCCTACCACACCCACCGGGCTGGGGACCCTTTAGACCTCGTGGTGCTCGCACAGCAGGTGGAGAAGGTGAGAAGGCGCGGCTAGGGAAGTAAATAACCACTTTCGTTGACGTTTTTGTCCCGCATCCTAGTACTCGGATCTCACAGTCAATCAGTGTGGGGTAGGTAGTATTTGTTTGTTTTCATTTTACAGACGAAGAAAGCTGATTGTCATTGCGAATTGGTGACCTGACTCGAACCCTGTATTCTGAGACAAGGGCTCCTTCAACTGCAAATTGAGTACCCATAATCTCCCTTCTGGGGAGTTTTGCCCACCAATTTCAATAGTCATTATTTCATTTGGCCGTTAGGACAGCCCTGTGAAATAGGCATACAGAAGTTATTATTTTTGTTTGGCACATGAAGAGATCGAAGTTCCAGAGAAGTTTCAAACCACGTTCTTCCTGGATGTGCAGTCCACTCATTTAAATCTCTTTCCCATAAGATCTTTATTATCTGGGAATATAGAATTTAAGTATCTTCCAGGAGGGCAACGGGCTTTGTCCTGTGTTCTCATTCACTGGACACAGTATTCCCAAGCTCAATGCTTAAGATATTGATTCCAAAAAAAAAAAAGTAAAATAAGGAGGAAATGTGAAATAATGGAAAAAAGCACTGGAAGTACTTTTATTCCCACTTTTGATATTAAGGCTTCCAGGGCGAAATGAGAAAAATTACTTCTTTTTGGACCTCTCCTACGTCTGTAAAATAAAGAGTTTAAACTAGGAAAGCTCCAAGGTCTAAACCTCTGATCTAGTAGCCACATGAAAAGTAATGAAAAGTAATGTTTCTAAATGTTTCACAAAAACGCAAGGTGTTGGTTGTTGGATGATGTATGGGAGCGCTGTATGATGATATGCATGTTTGTTTTGTAAATTCACAACTTTTACTATACCTTATTGTTTTATGTATGTTCATGTATGAATGGTATACTCTAAAAATTTTTTATTTTAAAAGTAAGTAATGTTTTTGTCCCTTGACCTATAATCTTGTGGGATATCAAGGATGCATTATTATTATTATTTTAAATGTCAGATATTACTAATTTTTTGTTTTTGTTTTTTGAGATTCTGGGGCCAGAGATTGAACCCAGGACCTCATTTATGGGAAGCCAGCATTCAACCACTGAGCCACATCTGCTCCAAGGATGTGTTATTGTGCTGTCTTCATTTCTCCAATATAACTAGTCTTCATGAAGTTGAAGGCAAAACACTCCAGAGACAAAACAAATTGAATCAAGCATATTTTCTCTTGTGTAATGAAATGTACTTTCTAGGACTGACTTCTGGTGCATGATATAGGTGTTAGTGTGTGTTTAGAAAGCTCAGGGGGCCTGGTATAAAGACCTGAGTTTTGGTATCAGGCTTATCTGTGTTGAAATCTTTCACCTGCCATATATTATCTTGAAATCTTGGATACATTATCTTACCTCTTGAGTCTGATTTCTAAAATGAGAGGGTGAGGCAGTCATTTCCAACTCCATAAGGTTGTGAGAATTAAATGAGATAATATATGCAAAGGGCCTCAGAGTAATTGGGGCCAGGGTTAGTGCTTAGTAACTTCATTTATTTTCCTTCATTTCTGTTTTAATCAGGCTCTTTGGTTTACAAGGAACAGATTTATTCCCACTGTCTTGAAAGGGAGATTTATTATAAAATAGCTCCTGGTCTGGAACTGTGCGTAGTTCTAGAAACCTCCCTCTGTGTCATTGACCAAGTGGCATCTTATTATGCAAATGAATTGGCCCTTGCCCATTTATTTTTATTTTTTTATTTTTTAGGAGGTACTGGGGAATGAACCCAGGATCTTGCACATGGGAAGCAGGTGCTCAACCACTGAGCCACATCCACTCCCCAATGAGAGCAGGTTTTTTTTGTCTGCTTTTTAGGAGACACTGGGGATTGAACCCCATACCTCATATATGGAAAGCAGGCACTCAACCACTTGAGCTACATCCGCTCCCCCATTTTTTCTTTAACCTCATCAAATACATTCCCCCTCATTAAATATTGTTCAACTGCACTTGCCTTAGAAATGCCTGGAAACCTCTTCCTCCAACCTTTTACCTGGGCAGCTATTTCCTGTCATTCAGACTCAGGTCAGATGCTTCTTTTTTTTTCCCTTTTTAAATTTTTAAAAGTTTAATTGCCTTTTTTTTTAAAGATACATAGTTCACAAAAAATGTTACATTAAAAAATATAAGAAGTTCCTATATACCCCACATCCCACCCCACCCCACTCCTCCCACATCAACCTCTTTCATCATTGTGGCACATTCATTGCATTTGGTGAATACATTTTGGAGCACTGCTGCACCGCATGGACTAATAGTTTACATTGTAGTTTACATTCTCCCCTAGTCCATTCAGTGGGTTATGGCAGGATATATAATGCTCAGCATCTGTCCCTGAAATATCATTTAGGACAACTCCAAGTCCCGAAAATGCCCCCACATCACATCTCTTCTTCCCTCTCTCTGCCCTCAGCAACTACTGTAGCCACTTTCTCCACATCAATGCTACAGTTTCTTCCATTGCTAGTGTATTAGTCAGCCAAAGGGGTGCTGATGTAAAATACCAGAAATTGGTTGGTTTTTATAAAGGGTATTTATTTATTTGGGGTAGGAGCTTACAGACACCAGGCCATAAAGCATAAGTTACTTCTCTCACCTATTTTCACATGTTGGAGCAAGATGGCTGCCAATGCCTGCGAGGGTTCATGTTTCCTGGGTTGCTCTGGGCTCAGCTCCTCTGTTTTCTCCACAAGGTCAGCTGTAGACTATGAGGTGAACGGCTCTGTCTCTTTTCCCGGAGTGCCAGCTTAAGACTTCAGCATCAAACTCCAACATTAAGAACCCTCAACTCTCTTGTTTGTCATGCCTTAATGATGTGGCCCAATCAAAGCCCTAATTGTAACTCAATCATGTCCAGGTACAGACCAGGTTACAAACATAATCCAGTATCTATTTTTGGACTTCATAGCCATATCAAACTGCTACAGCTAGTCACAATAGTTCTATAGTAGAATACCAGTAAGTCCACTCTTATCAGATGCTTCTAAAGAAGCCTATATTCCACTCCATCCAAACAATAGTCTCCCTATCAAACTGACAGTATTTTAAAATTGAATTTGAATACTTTTAGGCTACACATGCTTTCCTTTTCCTGAGTTCTCACCACTTCAAATGTTAAACTAGTTACTTCATTCCTTTAACTTGCTAATACCACAAAACTCCTTCATAATAATAAATCATTTTACTGAGTATGTTTAGAACTGGCTTTTTTTTTTTTTAAGATTTAATTATTTAATCCCCCCACCCCCATTTTCTGCTCCTTGTGTCCATTTGCTGTGTGTTCTTCTGTATCTGCTTGTCTTCTCTTTAGGTAGCACCGGGATCCAATCCTGGGACTTCCAGAGGGGGAGAGAGGTGCTCAGTCTCTTGTGCCACCTCAACTCTCTGGTCTGCTGCAGCTCTTATTGTCTATTCTCTGTATCTCTTTTTGTTGCATCATCTTGCTGTGCCCGCTCTCCACTTGGGCCACCTTGCTGTGCGGGCCAGCACTCCTGTGTGGGCCAGCACTCAGCTCAGGCCAGCTCATCACATGGGCCAGCATGCCATGTGAGCCAAATCTCCACTCGGGCCAGCTTGCCTTCACCAGGAGGCCCCAGAAATCAAACCCTGGAACTCCTATATGGTAGACGGGAGCCCAATAGCTTGAACCACATCCGCTTCCCTAGAACTAGCTTTAATTGTCTTTATTTTTTGTTGTCTTACCCACTAGAGCTGTACTGTCCAACTTGGAATGTGTGGCTAGTGTGACCAAAAAAATGAATTTTAAATTTTATTTAATTTTAATTAAAATTTTAATACTGATAATTGATTATTGGAAGTTTTTGAATATATTTGAAATAATTTGAGTATGTGAATTGGATTTTCAAATTTTATAAACTCAAGTTTTTTTTTCTTCCCTTACCCCTCTCCTTCCCCTGCCCTGCTGTTTTTGCTGTCTGTGTTCATTCGCTGTGTGATCTTCTGTATCTGTTTCTCTTTTTATTGTCTCTTTTTGTCTTTATCCTCTAGGATTCACCAGGATTTGATCCTGGGGACATCTAATATGGAGATAGGTTCCCCGTCACCTGTACCACCTCAGTTCCTGGTCTCTGCTGCGCTTCACTTTGACGCTCCCCTTTGATGCATCATCATCTTGCTGTGTGATTCCCTTGTGTGGGCACTGGCTCACCGTGTGGGCACTTGGCTCGCCACGTGGGTACTGGCTTACCACACAGGCACTCACGCGGACACTCGGCTTGCCACACGGGCACTTGAATGGGCACTTGGCTCACTGTGAGGGCATTGGCTCGCCATATGGACACTGGCTCACTATGTGGGCGCTCGGCTCACCATGCAGGCACTCGCACATGTGCTCAGCTCACCACACAGGCACTTGGCTTGTCACATGGGCACTGGCATGGACACTCATCTCACCACATGGGCCCTCAGCTCGCGCGGGTACCCATGTGAGCAGTCACCTAACCACGTGGGTACTTGGCTCACCACGCGGGCACTGGCTCACCACACAGGCATGCTTTCTCTTCTTTTTCATGGAGGCTCCATGGATCGAACTCAGGTCCTCCTGTATGGTAGGTGGAGGCCTTATTACTTGAGCCACATCCACTTCCCTTTTATGAACTCTAAATACAGATGACAAATCTTTCCAATGAAACTTGCGTCCAACTTGAAATATGCTATAAGTATAAAATATACAGTGGACTTTGAAACTTAATATGAAATGTAGAATTTCTCAATTTTTATAATGTATTAAAGAAAATATTTTGATACATTGGGTTAATAAGATGTATTCTAAGCATTACTTTTAGCTATATATTTTTACTTTTAATGTGGCTACTAGAAAACCTAAAATTACATATATGGCTTGTTTCATATTTTTAATGGACAGCTGCATTAGATATTTTTTTTCACTGAATATATGAGGATGTCTAGATATATTTTTTTACGTTACATTAAAAAAAATGAGGTCCCCATATACCCCCCACCCCCCTGCATTAGATTTTAATGTAGATGAAGGTAGAGCCTTCTCATGTTTTCTGATGCCTTCATTGCCTAGCATGGTGTCCGACAAAGCAGTTGCTTAATATCGATTTGTGAAATGAATTAATGATTGATTTGGCTTATTCATATTGTTTCTGTTCACTTACGGCATTGGTGTATATCTGTCTATCTTAGCCTTTTTTTTTTAAAGATTTATTTTTTATTTATTTCTCTCCTCTCCCCCCCCCCAGTTGTCTGCTCTCTGTGTCAGTCTGCTGTGTGTTCTCCTTTTTTTAAAAATTTCTCTCCCCTTCCACTTCCCCGCCCCCCTCCGCCCCAGTTGTCTGTTCTCTGTGTCCATTTTGCTGCGTGTTCTTCTTTTTGTCTGCTTCTGTTGTTGTCAGCGGCACGGGAATCTGTGTTTCTTTTTGTTGTGTCATCTTGCTGCGTCAAGTGTGTGTGGCGCCATTCCTGGGCAAGCTGCACTTTCTTTCGCGCTGGGCAGCTCCCCTTACGGGGAGCACTCCTTGAGCATGGGGCTCCCCCACGTGGGGGACACCCTTGCGTGGCAAGGCACTCCTTGTGTGCATCAGCACTGCGCGTGGGCCAGCTCCACACGGGTCAAGGAGGCCCAGGGTTTGAACCGCGTACCTCCTGTGTAGTAGGCGGACGCCCTATCCATTGGACCAAGTCCTCTTCCCCGCTGTGTGTTCTTCTCTGACCCCGTCTATCCTTATCAGCTGCACCGGGAATCTGTGTTTCTTTTTGTTGCATCATCTTGTTGTGGCAGCTCTCCTTGTGTGTGGCACCATTCTTGGGCAGGCTGGACTTTCTTTCTCACTGGGCAGCTCTCCTTACGGGGCGCACTCCTTGCGCGTGGGGCTCCCCTTCGCGGGGACACTTCTGCGTGGCACGGCACTTCTTGCGCGCATCAGCACTGCGCATGGGCCAGCTCTACATGGGTCATGGAGGCCGGGGATTTGAAGTGTGGACCTCCCATGTGGTAGGCGGATACCCTATCCATTGGGCCAAGTCCACTTCCCTATCATAGCCTTTTTGACTTCTGCTGATTTTTTACCTAAAGCTTCCTCATTTAACCAGCAAATTCTCTTAATATTTCCACTTTCAAGTTTAACCTTCTGATTTCTTTTCCTTAACTTAATTGTGTTTAAAAAGTTAACCAACTTTTCTTGAAATAAAGCTGGGAGCTTTTTTTTTTTTTTTTTTGGTATATTCATTGTTATTGATGAATACGTTTTGAAGCATTGCCACTAAACATGGATTAAACTTTACGTTGTAGTTTACACTCTTTAGCACCCAATTCTGTAGGTTATGGCAAGATATATAGTGGTCTGCATCTGTCTTTGCATTGTCATTCAGGACATAAAATACTCCCTATTACACATGTTTTTCTCTCTGTCCTCAGAACCTCCAGTGGCCACTGACTTACATCAATGATATAATTTTTTCCATTGCTAGAATCACAATAAGTCTGTAGTAGAATACTAATAAGTCTACTTTAGTCCATAATTCATTCCCCAAACCTGAGGATTCTGGGATGGTGATGTCCACTCCACCTCTAATTGAGAGGGGGGTGTGATCCCAAAAGTCCAGTGGAGGGGACTGTCTTGCTTGCAGTTGTAGACTCTCTTGATTCCTTGGGATGGTTGTTGTTCATCATCATCTCCTTGTTAGTTGTCCTGGGTAAGTCCAATGAACTGGAGAGTAGGTGTTGCAACTCTGTTGGGATTCAGGGCCCATATAGCACATAGACAGCCCAAAGATTTAACTCTAATTAGTACTACCACCTCTAGTACTAATTGTGGGTTCAAATAGAAGGACAGAGAGCCATGTGTAGGGAAACCACAAATGAGTCCAACTCTGTCACACTGGGGAGCATAAATTCTAAAGTAGGGTCCACTGCCAAGACACCAAACTCCTGAGCTATCTGCCCTGACTATAGTTCTGGATGTCTCCAGAGCCCTCAGGAGCCATAAGCTGGGAGTTTTTTGACAGATTTCTGATGCATGAGTGATAATCCTTTCTAATACATGACTTGGTCTAACCAGTCTCTCCTAGTTTTGAAAATTCTTAGATCTGTTTTAAAGTTTCCATTGCCTTCAGCTGTGTTTCCTGGCACATGACAGTCTTCTGTGTATATTATTAATATAACTTTGTTTCAGGTCTACATCATAGTACAATCTTTTTAAATGCATTTTAAGTAACAATTAGGATTACAAATGTAAGTTAAAATTTAACTATATTTGATGTAAATAATTCAGCTGAGGTAATGGTCAGATCAACAGATACTATGTTTAGCTAGAATCCTACATGAGCAGGTGATAAGAGCCATATCACAAGTGTCTTGATTTTCATTGTAAGATCCATCCCTGATTTTCAACATTTTCAGACATTTTTAAACATGAGAAAAATAAGTGGAGACCTGAAGATGAGTGGGCTTAGTCAGGCAAAAAGAAAAAAAAAAAGGAAGAATGTATTAGAGGAAGGAAAGAGCATGCTCAAGTTCTGGGTAGCAAGAGAGAGCAGGGCATATTAGGGAACTAAAGATATTTAGTGTGACTGAAGTTTAGAGTGATGGGTGGAATTCTGTGGGAAATAGAAAAGAAGGAACTCTTAATTCTGTGGTGTGGGCTGATGTCCAGATAGGCTTTTCCTAAGCTCTGCTATTTGAGCAAGGCCTTGGGATGCGTGGTAAGAATATTTTAGGAATAGGCAAATATATTGCCATAACTCTGTACTTTGACAGCTAAATAAGAAGCTTATCCTTTTTCAACTGGCAGTGAGGCTTTCTCTCTTCTGTAGGCTGATGAATTCATCCGAGCAAATGCCACCAACAAGCTGACAGTCATAGCTGAACAAATCCAACATTTGCAAGAACAAGCCAGGAAGGTAAGGAATCACTTTCAGGTAGGCTTTCATTTTCATTTAGTTCACAGGATGGGATGAACTTGTTTAAAATCACTGTACTATAAGTATTTGTCTTCAGTACCTATTAGACATGTAGAGGTATTGAGCAAAATAGCAGAAATAAGCCTAAGAGGTTATTTCTGAAAATACTTCTTATACTTTAAAAAAGAAAATTCAGTGAGATAAAGCATTGTCAAGGAGAGAAAAAAATTTTTCAGTTATAAAAGAAATGTACTTAATACAGAAAAATAGAATAATAATTTAAAAACCACCCAAAGCTCGTAAGGTCAATATTTTGAAGTTTATTCTTTTTTTTTTTTTAAAGATTTATTTTATTTATTTATTTTATTTATTTCTCTCCCTTCCCCCCCGTTATCTGCTCTCTGTCCATTTGCTGTGCATTCCTCTGTGTCCATCTGCGTTCCTGTCATGCAGGACTGGGAAATTGTGTTGCTTTTTTGTTGTTGTTGCATCATCTTGCTGCATCAGCTCTCTGTGTGTGCAGTGCCACTCCTGGGTGGACTGCACTTTTTTCGCGTGGGGTGGCTCTCCTTGAGGGGTTCACTCCTTGCACGTGGGACACCCCTACCTGGGGACACCCCTGCAAGGCACGATACTCCTTACACACAGGCCAGCTCAATACACAGGTCACACACAGGATGCTCCATCAGTTGAACCACAACAGCTTCCCTGAAGTATATTCTTTTAAAGGAATTTTTATGGCATAGTAGCATATTCTTTTTTTTTTTGTTGTCTCAGAATCATCTAGTTTCCAGTAGTGATTTATTGCTATGGGGGAGCTAGATTTGAAGATTTTGATTGGATGATCACTATTATGATCACTGTTAACTCCATTACCTAATTTGTTACCTCTCTATTGTTGTTAGGTATTGGAAGATGCTCGCAGAGATGCTGACTTGCACCATGTAGCTTGTAATATGGTGAAAAAACCTGGTAAAATTTACTACCTTTATAAACGGGAGAGTGGTCAGCAATATTTTTCCATTATTTCTCCAAAGGTAGGAACATTTATTCTTGCTCTGAGAAGTTCTTTGCATTTGTATGTAACAATATAGGCATGGGGGTTTAAATGGTTTCCTGGAAAATTGGGGGTATGTCTCTAAAAAATATGCATGTGCTTAAAATATTCCTCAGTCACTATTTCAGTTAAGGGAGATAGCTAATGTGTAACATAACAACTTTCTAAGGATGGTCCTGACTGGTCTGAAACAAAAAACCAAAAAAAAAATTTGTGGCATAAGTAGAAAATGAGCTCAGTTTGTTTATCTCCTACAACTGATCATAGCTGACTCCTTTGCCTTCTCTAGGAATGGGGAACAAGCTGTCCACATGACTTCCTTGGTGCCTACAAGCTACAGCATGACTTATCCTGGACTCCTTATGAGGACATCGAAAAGCAAGATGCTAGCATTAGCATAGTGGACAAATTGCTAAACCAGCCCGTGGCCCTGCCTCCATGCACTGAACCCAGCTTCCAAGGACTGACTGAGAGTGGACTCTGACAAACAGTTCTCATGGCAAGGAACCAACTGTGACCTTCTTCTTGCCCCCATTCTCTACCTTGATGGGAGATGTCATGCAGATTGAAGGGATGGAGGTGAATCATGAACTTCTTGGAAGCAAACCCTGTGCGAATGTAAATGCTGTCATTATTTTAGTTGGGGTGGTAATGAATCCCAGTGCTCCGTTTTGGGGTCCTCTCTGGGCCACAGATACCCAACCAGTCAGTTTCAGAGTATTGGCCACTATACTTTCCTTCTCCTTCAGCTCTGTCTGTTCTCCCCATAAGTTAAAGCATTAGAGAAAGAAGAGTTTTTTCTCACAAAAAAAAAAAAAAAAAGTGTCATTTTCCAAAGAGAACTGCTTTCAGTTGTTTTGAAGCCAGAGACTTCAAGATTGGGGTTGAGATTATTTAACATTTGCCTTTAAAGTGATGAAACTCTAGCTTCAAATTCATTTGGGAGCAAGAATATTGGGTAATGGAGGATGACAAACAACTTGGTTTGTCTCACCTAGAGAGAGTGTGTGATTCTGGTATTTCTGCACTATTGGCGAGGTTAGCTTTCTGCCTAGCTAGAGTGACTGGAGAATCTGAGGCAGCAGCAAAGGCCAGGATTTTGGTCAGCCTCTAAACTCACAGAATTTTGGAATTGGAAGAGATATTAGAGGCTGCCACTAACCATTGTATGAAGCCATTTGCAGCAGAGGAAACCCCTTTAAAATGGCAACTTTTAAAATTCTGAAGGAGTGAACGGCACAGAGTGAGGAACAAGAAAAAACAGCTGACGCGTTTCTTACTAATTAAAACTCATTTTCACCTGAATTATTCAGGAACTTAACAGGGTTTTGTTTTGTTTTGTTTTTGGCTGAATCACCCTCGTTCTGGTTCTAACTGGGCTCTTTTGGGGGCTCTCTGATTTCCTATTTGTTCAGTAGGAATTAACTAAATTTGTATCATATCCAACATGGCAGTACCTCTTTCAGTGCTGTATCATCTATCATAATGTGCTGTAAATGGACTGAAACCACAGTCACCCACATTCCTTTTTGGGCACCGAAGTCCCTCTTGCTGATCTGCTTAGTGATACTCTGGTCCATTGTGGTATTCATGGTATTCCTTGGAGCTGCCCTCAGGGGCTTGATTAATGGTCTGCTAAGGCCTAATATCGAATGGGGCTGAAACCTGACAAGTTGTGTGTGTGTTTAAAGTTGTCCACACTGGTGGTACTTAGTCAGTTCACAGCGGGATATTCTGTGCAGCCAGCTGCAAGAACTGCTCCTTAGAATGCTGCAGTGCTGTGGAGAAGAGACAGTAGTAGAGTGGTTGATTCTGACTATAGAAAGTTTCCCAGGTTTTCAGACAATTTTTACCTGAATGGTAATGACACTTTTTATTAGATCCTTATATTATCTGTTGCATTGTAACAAATTACCAGAAAGTTAATGACTTAAAACAACACATTTACTTTTTTATAGTTTCTATGGGTCAGGACTCCAGTCACAGTTTAGCTGGATCTTCTGGTTCAGGGTTTCTCATAAGGCTGCTATCAAATTTTTGACCAGGGTTGGGTCTCATCTGACAGCTTGATTAAGGAAGGATCCACCTCTGAGCTTATGTTAATTGAGAATTTCATTTTCTCAAGGGTTGTTGGACTGAGGAGCTCAGTATACTGTTAGAGACCACCCTTAGTTCTTTGCCATGTGGGCCACCTCAGTATGGCAACTGCTTCATCAAAGCCAACAAGGGAGAGAATCTGTATGCAAGACAGAAGTCAAAATCTTATTTGTCTAATCATGGAAATGACATCTATTGGTTATAAGCAAGTTACTAGGCCAGTCTGCACTCAAGGAAGGGTATGAATACCAAGAGGAAGAGATCATTGAATAATTGAATAGATCTTAGAGTCTGTCTGCCACAGTGCTTAAATCAGAGGGTTGAAAGGAGGTCCTAGATAAAAGGAGCAGCATTGCAAAGTGGTTAGGTGTGTTGGTGTTGAAGTCATAGATCTGAACTTTGCACTCAGCCCTGACAAAATAATTTCCCTGGTATCCCTGCTTCCCCCTTTATCCCCTCTCCAATCCATTTGGCATAGAGTCACCAGCTTGATCTTTTGAAAATGCAAATCCTCTCACTCTTGACATATCCAAACTAGTGGGAGCAGGAAGGAACAGTGGCTTAAATGAGAAAATGCCCTACTGTTAATAGGGTGTGCTCCCTGCACTGACCACCAGGTAGTGCCATTGCTCTTCCCTGGTTAAGCAAATCACCAAGCTTAGGGAAGGTTAGTGGCAGTGTGAGGTGATTTTGGAGGTAACATCTCAGAATAGGGAACTAGGATCCAGTGATTATACACAATAACTGTTTTTTCATTCACTCATCATCCATCCATCCATCCAGTAATTTCGTAAGTTTTCAGTGCCTTCTAGGTCTCAGATTCTATAGATAATACAGCTAAATAAGAAGCCCCTCTTTCCAAGGGAGAAAGGCAGTGAATATTACAATATGTTGTAAGAAGGGGTATGATAGAGGTATGAATGGAGGATTATAGAACATGAGAGTGGTACCTAACTTAGTTTGCAGGATTTGGAAAGACTTCTTGGAGAAGGTGATACCATTTCATATCTCTGAAGCCTGGATATTTCTAACAGTCCATGGCATGCCATAGTTTAATTGGCAGTTTATTTTCCTTAGATATAAGAATTGATGGTGTGTCTTACAATCAGTGGCATCTTAGAATTGATGAAGTTATGGCATTTTGAAAGTATGTAGATTACCACCTTGTTAACTTACAAGATATGGGAGGAAGACTGAGAGGAAGGAATCTTAGATAATGCCTGAATTTCTGGGTTGAGTGACTATTTGGATGGTAGAAAACCATTCAACAAAATACAAGAGAAGAAGACACCCAAAGTTCACCGGGTGTGGGTAACAGCAATTATAGTTCCCTTTCTCTTCCCTAGGGGTCTGGATGGGGGAAGAAGGGCTTGCTATTGGCAGTCAACCTAGAAACATTGAGAGTATTAGTGTTGTAGATACAAAGATGAGAAATACTGTTTACTGAGTTTTTATTCTACCTAGCATATCCATTATCTCATTTAGTCTTCACACAAACCACCATCTATGAGGTGTAATTTCTGTTTTTCACAGTGGAAATTTCTTTTCAGACATGTTAAGCATTTGGCCCATGGTTATAAAGATATAATATGAGGTGGTAGAAGTAGATTCAAACACAGACCTGTTTGTCTCCAGTCTGGCCATACCTATAACCCTCTGTGGCCAATTAAGATAGTGTTAGAGGATCCCAATCTAGAGGAGACATATATAAAGAAATTCAAATACAAAGTGGTAGAGTAAGATGTATATATGGGGTATGATAGGAGTAGTTCAGTTGAGTGTTAATTGATGCTATCTATGTTAAGCCTGCAGAGATTTAGGGAACATTTTGCTCTGTGCTATATGTTTTCTTATTAACTTCCCACAAAATTGGGATGTAAATCAAGGCCTAGAGAACATGAGTAACTTACCCAAGTTTACACAACTCTTAAGTAGTTTAGCCCACAGCTCTGGCACTAAAGCCCATGGGCAAAACTGCCGAGCACAAGGTATGGTTCATTCCTTCCCTGAATAGCTGGAGCTAGGAGGAAGGAGCTACCAAATTCCCTGGGAAGTTAAAGCAGGCTAATGTAGTTTAAAGCAGCATTTCATTAGGTAGGCCACTCCCTACTGGAAAGCTTTTTTTCCATTTGGATTCTGGAATATTACTATCTCCTGCTTTTCTCCTACTTTGTTGTCTCCTGACTCTTCTTCCGGACACTGACATTTTACACTGGGCCAAGTCCTTGGTCTTCTCTTTTTTCCTTTCTTTCTACTAGATATCCATTCCTGTGGCTTTATCTACTGTCCACTTGCTTCTCACTCTCATATACACATCTCCAGTCCCGATCTCTCCCCAAGTTTCACACACACTTCCTTATCCAGTGCCTCGCTTGACGTCTCCACTTGACTTAAGTCATTACAAACTTATCATGTCCAAAACTAAACTCATGAGTTCTCTCCCAAAACCTGTTTTGTCACCAGTCCTCCCTGTATTTTCATCAGTACCTCTTTCACTTTGTTGCTGAGGCCATCCTTTTTTTTTTTTTTCAGTATATTCCACCACCCCCCAGTCCCCCCAGCCGCTGTTTTGCTGTTTGCTGTCTGTCCATTCACTGTGTGATGTCCTGTGTCTTTTTTTTAAAAGATTTTATCATTTGTTTGTTTATGTCTCCCCCCTCCCCCCATTGTCTGCTCTCTGTGTCTATTCACTGTGTGTTCTTCTGTCAGCTTGCATTCTCATTAGGCAGCTCCGGGAACCGATTCTGGCACCTTCCAGAGTGGGAGAGAGACAGTCATTCTCTTGGGCTACCTCAGCTCCCTGATCTGCTGTGTCTCTTATTATTTGTTCTATGTGTCTCTTTTCGTTGCATCATCTTGCTGCTCCAGTTCTCTGTGTGGATCAGTACTCCTGCACAGGGCAGCACTACTGCCCGGGGCATTACTCCTGCACAGGGCAGTACTCTGCGCAGGCCAGCACTCCCAGCACTCTGTATGGGCCAGCTCACCACACAGGCCAGCCTGCCTTCACCAGGAGGCCCTGGATATTGAACTCTGACCTATATGGTAGATGGGAGCCCAACTGCTTGAGCCACACCCACTTCCCAGTGTCTGTTTCTTTTTGTCTTTTCATTTTCTCCTCTAGGCTTCACTGGGATTCGATCCTGGGGACCTCTGATGTGGGAGAGAGGTTCTAGGCTTCACTGGAATCCAGTCCTGGGGACCTTTGATGTGGGAGAGAGGTTCCCTGTCACTTGCACCACCTCAGTGCCTGGTTTCTGTTGCACCTCGCCTTGACTCTCCCCTGTGTCTCTCTTTTGATTGCATCATCATCTTGCTGCATCATTTGCTGCACGAGCCTGGCTTAGCCTGGCATGCCTTTATCAGGAATCGAACCTGGTTCCTCCCATATGGTAGACAGAAGCCCAATTGCTTAATCCACATCCACTTCTCCTAAGTCAATCTTGATTCCATTTGTTTTCCAACATCAATCAGCAAATCTCGGCTCTGCCTTCAAACTTCATCTCAAATCTGACTGTTCCTCACTACCTCCACCCCTACCACCTTAGTCCAAAATACTAACACCTCTGGTCTGGACTAATGCAAAAATAGCCTCCTAACTTGCCACTCTGCTTCCAACGACCTTCAGTCTGTCTCCACAAAGATTATCAAAATTATCTTTTAGAAATATAAATTGGATCACAATGCTATTCTAAAACATTCCAAGAATTTCTCATTACACTTCAAAATCCAAACTTCTTGCCAAGGTTCTACCACTGCCTTTACTCCCATGTCCTGCTACACTGGCCTTGCTGTTCTTCTAACACACCAAGCATGTTCCTGCTTTAGGACCTTACATTTGTTCTATCTGCCTGGAACATTTCCCCAAGGATCTTTGTGTGGTTTGAGACCTCTCATCATATAGGCTCCTGCTCAAATATTACTTCCCTGATTACCATATCAGAAATACCAACTCCTCTCATGTCAAAGTAACTTTATTTTTTTTCATTTATTTCTCTCATCTCCCCCCCGCCCCCCCGTTGTCTGTTCTCTGTGTCCATTTGCTATGTGTTCTGTGATGGCTTCTATCCTTATCAGTGGCGGCACCGGGAATCTGTATTTCTTTCTTTTGTTGCGTCATCTTGCTGTGTCATCTCTCCATGTGTGCTTTGCCATTCTTGGGCAGGCTGCACTTTCCTTTCATGCTAGGTGTCTCTCCTTCCAGGGTGCACTCCTTGTGTGTGGGGCTTCCCTATAGAGGGGACATCCCTGGGTGCCACGGCACTCCTTGCGCACATCAGCACTGCGCATGGGCCAGCTCCACACGGGTCAAGGAGGTGCAAGGTTTGAACCTTGGACCTTCCATGTGGTAGGCTGATGCCCTATCCATTGGGCCAACTCCGCTTCCCTCAAAGTAACTTTATTTATTTTTAATTGGTCTAATTCTTTTTTTTTTCTTTTAAAGATTTGTTTATTTATTTCTCTCCCCTTCCCCCCCCCCCCAGCCCCCGTTGTCTATTCTCTGTCTTTTTTTTGTCTGCTTCTGTTGTTGTCAGTGGCACGGGAATCTGTGTTTCTTTTTGTTGCATCATCGTGTTGTGTCACCTCTCCGTGCAGGCGGCGCCATTCTTAGGCAGGCTGCACTTGCTTTCGCGCTGGGTGGCTCTCCTTATGGGGCACACTCCTTGCGCATGGGGCTCCCCTATGTAGGGGACACCCCTGCGTGGCACGGTACTCCTTGTGCACATCAGTACTGCGCATGGGCCAGCTCCACACGGGTCAGGAGACCCGGGGTTTGAACCACGGACCTCCCATGTGGTAGACGGACGCCCTAACCACTGGGCCAAGTCCGCTTCCCTCAAAGTAACTTTAGATCTGTGTTTTTTTCACAGTACTTATCACAATCAGAAATTATTTGTTGCCTCTCTTCCACACTTGAGTGTAAGCTCTCTGAGGACAAACTGTGTCTGTCTTGTTTACTGCTGTATTTCTAGCACCTAAAATAGTGCCTGGCACATAATAAACAAATGGATGGCTGGATGGACATCTGTAGCTCCATGCTCTTATATCCCACAAAGGATTTAGGCCAACGTAGCTAACAGAAATGTATGAACCACATATGTAATTTTAGTGGCCAAAATTAAAAAGTAAAAGAACCAGGTGAAATTAACTTAAACAATACATTTTATCTAACTCAGTAGTGGTGTTTGGAACTGTATGTATCCCAGAAAAACATTCTTAAACTTTATCCAGGGAAGTGGATATGGCTCAACTGATAGAGCGTCTACCTACCATATTGGAGGTCCAGGGTTCAAACCCTGGGCCTCCTGGCCTATGTGGTGAGCCAGACTACGCACAGTGCTGCCATGCGCAAGCAGTGCTTTGCCACACAGGGGTGTCCCCCGAGTAGGGGAGCCCCACACTTAAGAAGTGCACCCTGGAAGGAGAGCTGCCCCATGTGAAAAAAGCACAGCCTGTCCAGGAGTGATGCCTCACACACACACAGCCAACACAGCAAGATGATGCAACAAAAAGAGACAGATTCCTGGTGCCGCTGAGAATGCAAGCAGACACAGAAGAACACACAGTGAATGGATGGGAGAGCAGACAATGGAGGGGCGGGAGGGGGGGAAACGAGAAATAAATCTTTAAAAATAAATAAACTTAATCCAGGGGAGCCTATGTAGCTCAGCGGTTAAATGCCTGCTGTGCATGTACAAGGTCCTGAATTCGAACCCTTGTACCTCCTAAAAAATAATAATAAAACTTAATCCATTCCTATGCATGTGAATCCATTTTAAGTAGGGTCTTTTGATGAGATTACTTCAGTTAAGGTGTGGCCCAACTCAATCAGGTGGGTCTTAATCCTATGAACCGGGAGTTCTTTATGAGCTGAATGAAATTCAGACAGAGAAAAAGAAGCCACAGGAAGCAAGAAGTTTAAGTTTGACAGAACCTGGAGGATAACTGAGAAGCTGCTACGTGACAGAGGATCTAAGCATGAAGGATTGCAGGCAACCAACCCCAAAATGCCAGTCTTTGGGAAGAAAGCATTGCCATAACACATTTTTTTTTTAAATTTTTAATTTTATTGAAATACATCATTCATACATGAACACACATAATAAGTTTATAGTAAAGATTGTGAACTTACAAAATAAACATACATAACATCTCGCAGGGGTCTCATACATCACCCCTCCACCAACTCTCTGCATTTTTGTGAAACATTTGTCACAAACTATGCAAGAACATCAAAATATTACTACCAACTATCATCCTTATCCTACATTTTGGTATATTTTCCCCCCAACCCATACTACTTTTTAAAAAATATATTTTTGTTACAGATACTGTGAACTTGCAAAGCAATCATACAGATGTTTAGATTTCCCATACAACTCCACACCCTGGTGGGACATTTGTTACAGATTATGAGACAATATCATCAGACTATTACCACCAATCATTGTCCATAGCATACATTTGGCACACTTTTTCCATACAACTCCATTATTAACACAGTACAGCTTGGCATTGGTGCAAGAATATTATAGTATTGCTGGTTTTTTGTTTTTTTGTTTTTGTCTATTGATAGATCTCTTTATTCATTTTATTTATTTATTTTTTAAAATATTACATTAAAAAAATATGAGGTCCCCATATACCCCCACCCCCTCACCCCACTCTTCCCCCCATAACAGCAATCTCCTCCATCATCATGAGACATTCATTGCATTTGGTGACTACGTCTCAAAGCACCACTGCAACTCATGGTCAATGGTCCACATCATAGTCCACACTCTACCAAGTTCCACCCAGTGGGCCATGGGAGGACTTACAGTGTCCGTTAACTGTCCCTGCGGCATCACCCAGGACAACTCCAAGTCCCCCAAATGCCTCCACATCTCATCTCTTCCTACCATTCCCTACCCCCAGCAGCCACCATGGCCACTTTCTCCACACCAATGCCACATTTTCTTCAATTACTAATCACAATAGTTTATGAATAGATTATCAATAAGTCCACTCTAATCCATACTCTATTCCTCCATCCTGTGGACCTTGGAATGGTTGTGTCCACTCCACATCTGTAACAGGAGGGGACTTAGATTCCACATGGATGCTGGATGCAATCCTGCTTTCAGTTGTAGGCACTCTTGGCTCCATGGTGTGGTGGTTGAGCTTCTTCAACTGCATGTTAGCTGAGTGGGTTAAGTCCAATAAACCAGAGTGTAGGAGCTGAAGTCTGTTGAGGCTCAGGGCCTGGCTATCACATGGTCAGTCCAGAGATTCAGGTCCCCTGGGTATATATTAAACCCCAGCATCAACTACAGTTCCGGTAAAAGTAACAGGAGAGGCTTGTGAACAAAGATCACATCTGAGTCCAGCTCCATCACACAGAAACACCACCTCCAAAGTAGGGCCAACTGACATGGCAGTGAACTCCATCTGCCATGACCATAGAACCTGTGGGTCTCTGTAGCCCTCAGGAGAACCAATACCCAGGGTTGTATCTACTTTATCTTTCTCTGGGACTCTGCTGAGGTGTGCATAAGGGCAACCCCTCTGATAACCTCCCAGCTCTTTTTGGAGACTCATAGCCATATAAACTCATTTATCCTCTCCATTTCCCTCTTGATTCAGGTCAAAAAGCATTTTTAACTCCTGGTATTATATGTAGATTGAGGTATTCTGCTGGTCTGAGTTGGCCCTTTTATTCAAGGTCATTTTCTAGTTACTGGTACTTGGTAGTAATCCCTCGGCACCAGGGAGGCTCATCCCCAGGAGTCATGTCCCACGCTGGGGGGAAGGCAATGCATTTACATGCTGCGTTTGGCTTCGAGACTGGCCACATTTGAGCATCATGGAGGCTCTCAGAAGGGAACTCTTAGGCACCCTACAGCTCTAGACCTTGTTCTTATTTCAGGTGCACAGGCTCACAAGCATAGTCATTAGTATCAAGGGCTCATTGTTGGACCTTCCTTCTTTTTTGGTTTTTGCCATTGCACTTGGGGGATTGTTGCTGTTCCTTTAGGGACTGTGAGAGAGCTCCCCTGGCTAGGAACTCAGCACTCCCTCAGTTGTTGTTTTTAATTGTATCCATTATGAAAATATCCAAACATTTTTATGTACCCTGGATATATGCCCTGGAGAACTCCCTGCCAACCATGTGTCCCCTGTCAATAACATTCCACACCAGTATTCCTCCCCTCCATTGTTGAACCTCTTTGTGATCCAAAACTTCCTGAAAAATGAAGCCCAATATATTGCCAGGTTCCATTAATAGTAAAATGGAATATAGCGATGAGTTTAAAGGTTAGATATAGAATACATATTAATTTGGAAAAATTAAGGTAAAAATAAATTGGAGTATCAAAAATTTTTTAAATGCAAAAGCTTTGTTTTTGATGTTTTGCCTTCCATCACTGCAATAAGTGTTGCCCTGTATGCAAATTGGCAAGGCAACTACTTATGTCTTTTCCCCAGTCCTATCATTTTCTTTTCTTTTTTCTAATTATTAAGCTTATCTTCACAAGAGTTTTAGATCATAGTAGTTCATATATACAATATACAGTACTCCCACATATCCAACATAAAACCTTTTCCCTTCCACAGCAATAATCTTTGTATATATTCATACTATATTTACTGAAACTGATGTACAGATATTGAGACAATAGCTTTCAAACAAGGTAACATTTGTGTTTACATTGTGGTCTATATTTTAGACTATATGATTTTCTAAATTTTTAGTGGTCTTATGTTTTACATTATGATTTACATTTTAGCCTATCAGCCCCTATAGATTTTTGGTGTAATTTTACATGTCTTCTATCCATCCTTGCGTACTCTTGTGGAACACTTCTATTGCCCACACAGTTACATTGGTTCCATCTATTCAATACCTCTTTCCCCCTCCCCTTAGGGCCCACAGTGACAATCAGTCTTCATTGCTTGAAGGGCCATGTTCAGAGATACTTGCAACAGTGTTGAGGGCTTGACATGCTCAACTGTGCTAATGCACTGGGAGCCACCATTTTTCTCGAGAGATAAAATTCCCTCTATTTGAGAACATCAGTCCTCCCCAGGATGTGGGTATACCTTCACTCTCATTATATGGGTCTCTATCCAATGATATAACCCACTATGGCAAAATGAGCATTCACATACTCCCTAGGAGCCTGTCTATACATTATAAGATTAATACATAATGCCAGTAATCCCAACAATCAGACATAGACGTCAACATTATGAACTAAACCCTAATTAATTAAATTACTAGAGTGATACATCAATGAAAGAAAGCTAAGTGGTCATCTCATAGATGATAAAAATCTGCAATAAGTTTCCTTCACTAGATAAAGAATCCTTGTTCAGTTTTATTTGTCAACTTGGCTAGGCTACAATGTCTAGGCAGTCAATAAAACAGTCATCCAGGTGTTGCTGAGAAGGTATTTTATAGATGTGACTAAAATTCATAATCAGATGACATTAAGTAAGGAGATTATGCTAGATAATCTGGGTGGGTCTGATTCAATCATTTGGAAGTCTTTAAGAGCAGAACTTCCCAGAAGAAGCCCCACCTGTAGAGAGGAGGTTCAGCTCCTGACTGAGGTCCAACCTGCCCTTTCCAACAGGGGGCCCTATGGATTTTGGACTTGCCTAGCCAGCCTTCACAATCACATCAGGGGAGCAGATACAGCTCAAGGGGCAGAGCTCTGCTTCCCATGTATGAAGTTCTGGTATCTCCTGAGTGGTCTTGCATGTCTTTTGCTGATTTTATTTATAAGTATTTTGCATTTTTTCATGCTATAACAGGTAAGTTTTTAAATTTCATTTTCAATTGTTTACCACTAATATATGGAAATATTACTGATTTTTGTATATTGACCTTGCATCCTGCAAAGTTGTTAAATTCCCTTTTAGTTTTGGTAGTTGTTTTGAGGACCTCAGGATTTTCCACATAAACAATTACATTGTCCACAAATAAAGGCAGTTTTATTATTTTTCCTTTCCAGTCTTTAAACTTTCTATTTCCTTGCCTTGCCTTATTGGTCTGGCCAGACCCTCCAGAATAATGTTGGATAAAAGTGATGAAAATAAGCATCCTTCCCTTATTCCTGAACTTAGGAGGTAAGCATTCATTCTTTCAACATTAAGTAAAGGGGTTTTCAATAAATGCCCCTTTATCAGGCTGAGGAAATTCACTTCTATTCCTAATGAGAGTTTCAGGGTGGGGGTAGCTGGGGGCGGTGGTCGGTGTTTGTTTATTGTGAACGAGTGTTGAATTTTGCCAAATGTTTTTCTGCGTCAATTAAGATGATCAAATGGTTTCTCTTTTATTCTGTTAATGTAATGAATTAAACGGGCTAATTTTTTAAAATGTTAAACTTTGCACCCCTAGAATAAATGCCACTTAGTAATAATGTATTGCCCTTTTTATTTATTGCTGGACTTGTTTTGATAATGTTTTGTGAAGGATTTTTCATATTTGTTTATGAGAGATACAGAGCTATAATTTTCTTCTTGTATTGTCTTTGTCAGGTTTTGGTGTCAGAGGTATGCTAGGTTAGAGATGGCTACAAATTCTTTGTCACTCTCCCACTGAGAGGTGGTATCTAATTCCCTTCTCTTTCATCAGGGTTGGTCTTAATAACTTGCCTGACCGGTGGAAGCTTTGCAGCTTCTTGAAACACTCACACTTCTAGCCCTGAGCTGCCACGTGGGGAATCCAAGTGCCCGGTGGCCACGGTGCTGTGAGGAGTCCCAGGCTAGCCTAGGGCCAGAGAGGAAGAGAGCAATGCCAGTCAGCCTCCGACGGTTACGCGCCCCAGACATCTGAGTCACTGCTGAGGCCCCAGATGTTGTGGAGCAGAGATGAGCCATCTTCACTGTGACCTATTCAAATTCCTGAGCCACAGAATCATGAACTATAATAATAAAATTGTTGTTTTAAGCCAAGTTTTGGGATAGTTGCACAGAAATTAAAAACCAGCAAAAGGGTTATGCTGGGTTCATGAAATGAATTGGGGTGTGTGCCCTTCTCTCTTATTTTCTGAAAGAGTAAGATTGATATTAAATATTCCTTAAATATTTGGTAGAATTCACCAGTGAAATCATCCGGGTGGGAAAAGTCTTCGATATAAAATTAATTTCTTTAAAATATATAAAGCTACTCAGATGTTCTATTTCGTCTTATAGAATGATCTTTTAAAATGCCAATAAGTCATATTACTCCCCTTATTACAATCCCCGATGGCATCCCCTTGTCATTTATCCCCTTGGAATAAACAGCCTAGAAGGCCCTTTAAGACCTGGCTCCTGCCTGCCTCTCTGCCCCCGCCTGCAGCCGCCTTCCTAATATTTATGGGGCTGACTCCTTAGTGTCGTTTAGATTTTGGTCCAGGTGTCACCTCCTTAGGGAAGTTTTCTTGACCAGCTAGTCAAGATAGCCCTCTCAATCACTCGTAACAATACCATTAGAAAATGTTTATAGCATTTCTCACTCTTGGACATTAGCTTTACTACGTGGCAGCTCATCCACGAGCTCCATGTGGTCTCCATACTTGGCTGGGTCCATGTTGCCAGGGCCCTTGCTGGCCTTACTCACAGCTGTGTCCCTAGAACAGCCCTTGGTCCCAGATGGTGATCAGTCAATATTTATTAAATTGTAAAGCTGTTGCCTTGGAGCCCCCAGTCCTTACCTGAGTTTAGTGTTGAGTCTGCTCTGATTGGTGCCCAGAAATGGCCAGCATCTGGAAAAGAATGGGCAGTTTCCAGTGGCCATGCCTACCCACACCTTATAGACTTTTTCCTCCTACCAGAGTCTGACTCCACCTGGCTCCCTCTTCCATCACCAGAAGCTGGAAGGTAACTGAGAGGCCGTGTAGGAGAAGGGGTCCAGGGGCAGCACCTAGGAGCGAGGATGTGGCTGCTGGTTCCAGTCCCGCAGCTCCTCAGTCCCTGTGTGTCTTTGAACAATCACTTCTCCTCTTTGGACCTCACCTGACACGATGTAGACACTCATTCATTCTTGAATAAAAATCGGTTCCATCCCTACCTTTCTGTGCTATCCCAATGCCCTGTTTATAGATGAGGAAACTGAGACACAGAGAGTCCTAGTGGCTCCACCAGAGCACAGAATGAATAACCGCATCTCATAGATTTTCCCCTCGATTTACGATACCACCACCAAGGGCATCAATTTCCGAGATTAACAGCTGCAAATGATGGCATCAAGGCGGCTGCTCCAGCAACCCTCCGAAGTGCATCTCCAATTCAGGTTTATCTTCATTAAGCAAGTAATTCATTACCGGGCGGTAAGCATCACATCAGAGCGAGAATATTAAAAAAGTAATTATATTTTTCACAGTGCAACTTTCTGGGTAAATTGTATGCAAATTGCTGTCTAAATCAGGCTGGCAGATCCTGCGCAGGTCTTGGCACTATTTGGGGGAACATTTTGGAGGCTGGACTGGTCACCTCTGCTCACCTCATGAGTGTCCAGCTCAGGGTCTTATAATCAGCCAGGGAAGGCTCAAAAATTAGTCGCCATAATTATTTCTTAACGACATCATCGAGCCTCGGTTTCCTCACCTGTAAAGTGGTGCCCCTGGTAGGACTAAATAAGGGAACAGAGAGGCCAGTGCCCAGCACAGCTCCTGTCTGGCACGGACATGAGGGGCGAGTGGCTTCGGGATATGGCAAGGCAATTCGGGGAAGACCAAGGTTTTGTTGCAGAGAGACACTGAGCCTTACAGACCCAGAGAGAGGATGGCGGCAGCTGCTGGTGTGGGGCGAGGGGACATGGGCGAGAGGCCAGAAGGCTGCTTCCACCAATGCATTGTGGGAAAAGTGAGCCCAGGTCCACTGCCTCTCCCCTCTGAGCCGCACTTACCCCATATTGCACTGACCTCCATCCTCTGGGAATTAGAAGTCCATGCTGGAAGAAAGGGGCTTGAAGAAAGCAGGTCGATTCTCTCAGTTCATCGATGGGAAAATGAGGTCCAGAGGAGAGCAATGCATGACTCAGGACCACGCCTCCGATAGGGGATGGAGCCGGGACCAGAACCTCAAACTCAACACCCAGGCCAGGGCGGTGGCAGCATGCGATGCCCGCTGTCGGGTAGGCCTCTTTGAGGCCTGCGTTGGAAACTGTAAAGTGAGGTTGGCGCTTTGGTATTGTCAGCTCTGTCTCAGCACATTTGGTATCTTTAGCTTTATTTCAGGGATGGGATACACTCTTGGGCTTGCATCTGAGCCACGTCACTTCCCAGGAGAGCCTCAATTTCCCCATTTTTTAAATGGGGCAGTAGGAAGAGATATCTCTGGACTCCTCCCATGAGACTTACTAGGCAGGACTTTGACCAACATCTTTTCCCTTCCCCCGGGGGCACAAATTGAGAAGAGCCCTGGGTCTGCCTGGGATGCAGAGGCAAATGTGGCTGGGCCTGCCCGAGGTGGCCTCGGTCCCAGTTCCAGCCAGCAGACCCCTACCCTGCCCAGACATTGGAAACTGACTGGTGATGATGGATTAGGAAGTTGCACAGTGTCCCCTTGTGCTGTGGGGCCACCTGCTACAGAACCCAGAGCCCAGGCCACAGAGCCACCTGGACACAGCTACCCCAGAGGCAGTCTCCAGCCAGGCTACCCAATTCCACACAGATGTGCTTACACCGGAGCACAGAGCTATGCGGGGACCACTGCTGTGCCTGGAGCTACCCTCACTGGAAAACACTGCTGTGTCCAGACACACACTCAGGCTGGCACACCTGCTACACCCAGGGACACTTAGACAGGAACAGGCATCCATACCAGCTACCCCAGTAACACTTTCACACAGAGACACCCAACAGTGCCTGCCAAAATTAAGCCCTGGGTAATGGTCACCCACCAGGGACACACGATTACACCCAGGAATGTCATGGCCCCCTGACCACCCTGGAAGACGCAGTTACACCCAGACACGGACTCCAATGGGAGAACACGTGCTTCTGAGCGTGTTTGTGTGTAACACATGTTGCGGCAGTGCCCTATGCCTGTCTCATCCTTCTTGTTCTCTAGTCTTCCACCAGCAGCATTTCTGAGCACACAGACATGCAAGGTATTTTAGAAAAGAGTCAGGGCATAGTCCCCGCCTTCTCCCTACCTTGACCGCTAGGTCACAGCCCAAGCAGCCACCAACCTCAGACCTCGCAGGGGTGCAGGCCTTCTGCATCCTTTTTGGAGGCTGGGATGGGGAGGCTTTAGGGCTGGGCGTGCACTTGCGAGCTTTTTCCAAGCTGTGAGAACCTCCCCGGGCTTTGGGAGTTCCCTGGCTGGCAGGCCTTTCCTTAACTCATCTTCCCGACAGAAGCTCCAGGCTCCCCTGGAAGCCTTTCACAGCCAGGCCTGGCAGCACTGGCCCCTGGGGCAGCCACGGTCAAGACTTGACCCACGAGCCAGGAGTTCTGGTCACAATTCTGGCACCTGGGTTAATTCACTGGGTAATCCTGCGCCCATCCCTCCTCTTCTGTGGGCCCCAGTTTCTCCTTCTGCACCATGGGATTGGGGTAGAGTGGAATAAGGAAGAAGATAGTATTGAACAGAGCTTGAAAGAGTCCTCCAGGGAGGTGGATGTGGCTCAAGCAATTGGGCTCTTGCCTACCACAGGGAGGTCCCTGGTTCAGTTCCCAGTGCCTCGTAAAGAAGACAGTGAGCTGGTGCGATGGGCAGGCATGGTGAACTGAATCAACAAGGTGAAGCAACAAGAGACACAAGAAAAACATGAGTGGCACAGCAAAGCAGGGAGCAGAGGAGGCTCAAGCAATTAGGCACCTCCCTCCTGCATCAGAGGTCCTGGGTTTGATTTCTGGTACCTCCTAAAGAAAAAAGGAAGACAAACAGACAGGGCAAGTGCAAACAATGATGGGGTAGGGAGAAATAAATGGATGGAAGGAAGAAATGGAGGGAGGGAGGGAAGAAGGAAAGAAGGAAGGAAGGGAAAAGACTTCTCTGGTACTGTTTTTCTCTGGCTCTGCTTTTCCCCAGAACCCAGAACTGGAGGCAAAGACAGGCAAAACCAGACCCCGCCCCCAGACACCTGCTATGGCACTTTTCCCTCTCCCTGGGTTGCTGACCTTGACACCGCTGGCAGAGTGGAGTGAAACAGGGAAAAGCGCAGGACAGGAGAGTTGGAGACACTGCGCAAGAAGGAAGCAGCGCCATGCTGGCCCCGCGGCTTTCATGCCAGCAGCCTCCAAGCCTCTTTTCTCACTTTGGCTGTACCAGGAGTGCAACTCCCTGGACCTTGATGGGCTCGGGGAGAGTGAGCAAAGGTGGGGCTGCTGACGCCAGCCTCCTGGCAAAGAGCTTGGGCTGGTGGGAAGCAGCTCTGTTTCCACTCTTTCCAGAGCTCTGAGCAACGCAAAGCTGCCTCCTAGGCTGAGATAAACACTCTCACACGCGCACTCACAGATACATGGAGTTGCAGCTCTGGAGGTCATTAGTCATAAAGTCCCAGCATGCCCTGAGGGAAGGAATCCCTCTGTATCAGCCCCGGCAGCCCTCGCCAGTGTCAGGTGGCTCCCTGCCTGCCAGGGCTGCCCGATCCATCTCAGGGCAGCCCTCACTGTGCTCCCTGGAGGGGACTTCTCTTGGTCCCAGCTCTAACCTCCCAGGCTGCCTGAGTACATCTGCTCCTGCTTCCTCATGACACCCTCATGATATGACGACCAACTGGGTGCCCTCTGCTGCCCCCAGACCTTCTCTGCAGGCCAGACGCAATCCTGCTGTTGCTTTTATAGCGTGGATCTGAATCCGTTCACCTGCTCGGACATGCTCCTCCCTGGGCACATGCACGCATATACTCACATACACATGTACATATATTTATACTGAACCCCTCCCAGGAACCAGTCCATTCCAGAAGGCCCATCAACCCTCTCCAGCACAGAAGTTGGTCCCCATCCTCTCTTGAGTCCCCACTTCCTCTAGAACTGCCCTGGAGGAGGGGGAGCAGGAGAAGGTGGAGGGGGGCCTGGGAGGACATGTCTCCCACTGGGACCCCTTTCTCTGTCTCCACCCCCTGCCTTCTGCCACCTTCCTATGTCAGGGCCATGCTGATGACACCAGAGAATCCATCAAATGCCACCCCCATGTCAGGTCATGTCCCAACATAATTAAAGCATTAGATCTTTGTGATGAGCTATTGCCATCAATTCTGAGAGTGACTGATCCAATCTCCAAAAAGGGGAAATTTCTCTCCGCCCGCCACAACTGCCACAGCTGTCTTTCCCTCCCCAAGAAGAGAGATAGCGTTTCTCATTCTATTTAGGGCTCCAGACCTCAGTTTGGGAGTCAGGAGCTGAGCCATGTTGGGAGAGGGTCTGGTCTTGGGGTGTGCACCCCTCCTGACTCTGGGCCCATTGGGGGACAGTGGAGCCTAAGAGACCTGGGGTACCCTCTGCTCAGTCACTGAGTCACTCTGTGACCTTGGGAAAGTGACTCCCCATCTTTGGGTTCCAGTTCCTCCTTCTGTAAATGGGCAATGGGAGGTGGGATGGGGGAGGAGAAAGGTGGCTTGATTTCTGAGGATACTTCCAACCCTGAAAATGCCCCCATGGGATCATGGGGGAGAAAGAAGCAAAAGCATTGGGGTCAGAGGACTTGCTATGTAGCTGTAGTCAAGTGGGTTCTCCTTTCTCCTTCCCTTCACCTACAGGAAAGGGAAATTATTCATGCTGAGTCCAGCACACGGTGAGTGTTCCAACCTTTTTGTATCCTTATTCCTATGCCCTTGGGCTCCTGGCCGGCCCTTGGTCCCAAGGTATTGGTCAAAGAGACTGGACTGTTAAGTGTGGGCACAAAAACTCTGGTGGAGCTGCAGTGACAGATGGCAGACAGAAGACACAGAGTATTCCTGGATAGATGAGTTGTCTGTGTAGCTTCTCAGTTGACATCACCATCAGGAGGTCCAATAGAGTAGAAACAGGAGTCAGGCTCATGGGGACAAGGGGCTAAGGGTGGCACAGGGGAAAGGGGGAGGCACTGATAAGTCAAGGCCATCAGTCTATGGCTGGCATGACAGAAGAACTAGACAAGTGACCAGAGCCTCAAATCTGAGGCTGGTAGGAGGTAGGGGCAAAGACAAAAGCAGGATGCCCAGTTAGGAGGCCTTTTCAATGAGCCGGGCAGAAGATGATGGAGGCTTGGACTGGGTTTGAGGAGGAATTGAGTGAGGACTTCATGGTTCTTTGTCTGAGCAGTGGAAGTGTTACCGTCTATGGGGTTACCATTTATCAAGATGCGGTTGACTGTGGAGGGAGAAGATCGAGTGGAAGTAAAATCAGGAGTTTTGCCTTTTAGACATACAGCATCTAGGTGGAGACATTGAGCAAGCAGGTGGATATGAAAGTCTGGAGTTCAGGAGAAGAGGTATAAGAGCTGAACCCAGGAGCACTATGACATTAAGAAACTGGGAAGATGAGAAGGAACCAAAAATGGAGATGGAGATGGAGTCAGGAAGGGAAGAAAAAGACCAGGTCAGTGGAGTGCCCTAGAAGCTGAACGAAGAAATTGTTTCAAGAAGGAGGAAGTGATCAGTTGCATTAAGGCTAATGACAGCTCATGTAAGATAAAGATTGAAGACTGGTCAATGACAATGTGGAATAAATATTTATTGAATGAATACACAGAAAATAAAACAAATTCTATCAATAGAACCAGGTAAGGATTGGGTCTGTCCTCCTGGGTAGAGAACAAGGCAGTGCCAGCACAGCAGCAGCCAGGGAGACTTGGAGTTAAGCATCCAGAGGCCAGATTGGAGCCTCTAAACCCCTCCAGCCGCAGATCAGGCAGTAATGGTCCTGGGAACTGGGAAGGAGACCTCTGCTCTTGAATCAGGTGATTAAAGCTGTGACAGGACCTGAAGGTTGAGTCCAGACCACAGTTTCAGAGGCAGGATTCAAAGGACACAAAAGCCTACTGAGAATGCATTGTATGCCAGGCACTGTGCAAAGCACAGAGGGAAGAACCCCAAGGTCTCTCCTGGAGAAATTCCCTGTCTAAAGGGGAGATAAACAAGTGAATGGAAAACCCCAGGGCAAGATAGAGAGTGGTGCCCACTTTGTGTGACTCCTTGAAGTGCCCAGACAAGCCCCTGGCGTTCAGATCCTACAAGATCCCATGAAGAGAACGTTAGCTTACTTCTGAAGGGCTCTTCTAGGTGATTTTGGTTTTGGAGCTCTGGCTTCTGATTTCACATCTCAATTCTCCTGTTTTGTGCCTCATCCCTTGGATAGGATGCTTGGAATCACTTAAGTACTGACCCTTTAAGGCAACCTACAAGCCGCTGAAGATGGGCCGCAGCTCCGACCGAGCTCCTGGCCAGCATCCCAGACACTTTTGGTTTGTTCTGACCCTGCTCCAACGCCAGTCCTATCCCATTCCTGCTTCCTTTGTATGGGGTGTCTTGGGATCCTGACTTTTGAGGCCACATAACAAGTTCCTCTACGCCAACAAACTCAGGCAAAGGATTCAATACCCCGTCCCCAAACTTGCACCATAGTTGAATCTAAGGCTCATTTTCCCCACTATGCCCTGACACTGCTCTACAAGGAGCCAGTTCTCCTTCCCAGCTGCTTGGCCTCTCCGCTTAGCTCTGGACCCTCCTGCCCCCATCTCCTTGAGCAACACACCCACTCTGCTTGACCCAGTCCCTCGGGTAGAAGACAGATGGTCCATGTTCTAGCAGGAAAAACAATGGGCTGTGGGAGCACAGAAGGAGGAAGGACTGATTCCAGTCCAGGGGTTCTTTGACTGCTTCCTGGATATGATGCAGTCAGGCTGGGTTTGGGATAAGTGCAGAGATGAGCAAGGCATGGAGAAGGGAGCATGAGCAAAGGCTGGCGGCGTGAGGGAATGGGCAGCTTGGGAGAAAAGGAGTAGCGAGATGATCCTCAGGGTAGAAATGGGTGCCCTGGGAGAGGAGGCTGGGGAGAAGGTTACAGCCAAGTGCAGCTTTGGAGCAGGAAGGCCCTGGTTTCCTCCCACGCCCACGGCCAGCCCTGGGATTGACCAGCTGCCTAGGAGAGAGCTTCTGGCTGCCCAGGGCTGGTGGTCCTGGCTCAGCGACCCAGGCTTCTTCCACGCAGGAGACACCTAAGTCAGCCCTGCAGGCCCTGCGAGGTCCCCTAGTCTAAGATGGATGCTTTATTCTCTGAATAATTCCCCAGGTTACTCAGGCCTGCATCTCTCCCTGAGCCTGGAGCCAGGGTCTCAGTGGTTTAGAGAAAAGACATTGATTTAAGGTCAGCTTAAAAGTGCCCTTGGAAGAGACCTCATGTAAAGGGAGATGACAGGAAGATCAGGAGTCGTGGCTTCTCCTAACTGGAGAACTGGAGTGGAAGAAGGAAGTCCCCGATGGAGACGGGGGCTGGCGGAGGACACAGAATCTCAGGGTTGGGATGGACCTTCAGAGCATCACCTTGCACACTTCTACTAATGGGGTGCTCACTACCTACCAAAGTTTTGTTCTCGGACGGCTCTGGTTTCTCCCAAGTTCACATCCACAGTTCTGCTCAAGTTCGGATGACTCCATTTCCCCTTTCACACTACTGCCGTTCAGAGGTTTTTTTGGAGGCTGGAGACCTTGATGCCTGCGGCCTGATGATTTTTCTTTCTCATGGGGCTGCTCAGCTGACTCAGAGGCCACCATGGGGCCTGTGGTCAAGTTTTGCACCTCGTGTCACTATCTGGAGGGGTGCTCCGGAGAGTCTCTGCTGTGCGATGACCGTGAGCGCTTGTGCCTGAGACAGCGTGTCCAGTCGTGTTTGTGATTTGACCTACGTGCACACTTGTGGCTGGAGGTTGGCAGGTGTGTGCCTGTGGAAAAGCCTGCCTGGGGCTGTGCATGTGGAAGAGCATCGCTGCCTGTGTGCCTGGACCACACGTGACCGTGTGTGAATATTTGTGGCTGGGGCCGTGTGCGTGGAGGGGTGTTGGTGACACGCTGTGTGTACACAACTACCTGGGATCGTAAACACGAACGTGCCAGTGCAACTCTGAACAGGAAAGCCTTGGCAGGGCCGCGTGGACGTGACCAGACAGGTGTGTGTGGGTTTGTGACTCTGGTTAGATTGTCTCTGTGTCTGGTTGTGACTGTGTGAGAGTGTGTTTGTGACAGATTGCGATTTAACGCACATGTGAGACAGTTTGTGACAGATTATAACTGAATGCGTGTGTGAGACTAGCTGAGGCTGTGAGTGTGTGGGACTGGTTCCGGGCGTGACTGCACGTGAGGACGCGAGCGCGTGTGCACTGATGTGCGAGTGGCCGCATGTCAGCACTACGTGCGCGTGACTGTGCGAGGAGAGGGCTGCGCATTTGGGACCAGCACGCATGGCTGAGGGAAGATGGCTGAGAGTGTGACTGTGTGTGTGTGTGATGAAGCTGTGTGTGTGTGTCAGTCTTTCTGTGTTTGTGTAAGTGTGTGTGTGTATGAATGGCTGTGGCTAAGTGCAGTTGTGTGTGGAAGTGGAGGTGGGAAGGGTGAGGACAGTACAGGATAAAAAGGGGACTTGCTGGAAAAGGTCTCCCCAACCCCATTTTAATCAGAAACGGAGCAGCTGTTAGTCTGAATAGACACTGCACAACAGCAGACGTCTTAATCTCTTCTGCATTGTGATTCACTCCGCGAAGCCCTATTACTCAGCTTTTGATAGGAGCTTACTTGTCTCAAGTGTTTTCATTATTGCCCTAATACTATCTATTAACATACTGGAGGGAGCTCACTGCTGTCTGGAGCCAGCATCACTGGGCTTTTAAAGATTATGGGCCTTGCAAATACATAACATTTTACTGCCTTGCAGACGTAATTCATTGGGGAAAAAAAAAAAAGAGCTCACGTAAATAGAGAGGTAAATAGATAACTGAGTAGGAGAGAGAGGGCGCTGGAGGGAAAAGGAGAATCTACCATCCGAACACGGCTGTCATCTCCAGCTCAAATAATCCCTTTTGGGAGGAGGGACCAGACAGGCATCTGTCTCATTCAGGGCAATTCCCGCCGCAAATCCTTCATCTCTGGGTAGCCCGGGGTGGGGGTACAGCCTGGGGCCACTGGGCAGTCAGGGCCAGGGCTTCTCCCAGGGATTCTGGGAAGTGGAAATTGGGTCAAGACACAGAGAAATGAGTAGGAGGGAGATGTCTCAGGGTTAGGAGACAGGAGGCCCAGGCTCTAAACTGGGTTCCGCTGCCGCTTTGCTGGTGACCTTTGTTCTCATCTCTAAGTCTCATTCCCTTTACTGCAAAGTGAGGGCTCTGGAGTAGATGATCTAAAAAGCCAGCTCCAGCGGGCTCTGTTCTGGTCCCAGTAGGCGCATGGATCACACCCATCAGTATAATCCCATCAGCCTCAGTTCCTGGGGGAGAAGGGGCTGAAGCTACAGCATCTCCAACAGCTCAAAACGGGCAAAAAGTAAAAATGTCTTCTCTAACTTCCACCTTGCTTCAGCATTTCTGTCGTGTGAATACACCCTGCAGTGAGAGGAATCCCACTACTTTCTTTCCCTCTTTTCAAAATAAATACACCTTAATTTTTTTTTTTTGCTTATTCTTGTGATTTAAGGTGATATATGAAGCACATACAATTTTTCCCCTCCTTCTTCAAATTTCATTGAAATGATAGAAAGATATGTGAAAAGAATACATCCATATCAGCCCAAGAAAATTAGAAATCATGATATCAGTAGATCAGAAAACTTTGAAGATTTTCTAGAAGGTAAAAAGTAGATAGAATCAGATTTATGGAGAAAACCAGAATGTTTAACTCAGCACAGAAGATATTGGCTGAAGAGATGTAGACTGTTCTTTCCAACAGAACTTTGGGGAAACTCCAAGTACAGGGAGCAGGGAGCAGGCCATGGTGCAACTATCAGGTAAAGAACTACTGAAAGGGAAGCAGATATGCCTCAAGCTGTTGGGCGCATGCCTACCACATGGGAGGTCCCAAGTTTGGTTCCCAGTGCCTCCAAAAGAAGATGAGCTGACGAGATGGGCTGGCAAGATGACACAGCAAGATGATGCAATGAAGAGACACAGCCAGGAAATACAAAAAGAGACACAACAAGCATGGAGCAGAGGTGGCTCAAGTGATTGGGTGCCTCCCTCCCACATGGGAGCTCCCAGGTTCAGTTCCCAAGATGAGCAGACAGCAGATACAAACAATGAGGTGGGGGAGGGCAGAAAGAAATAAAATAAATCTTAGAAGAAAAAAAAGAACTACTGAAAAAACAATTGGGCTAGACAACCCCATCCTCTCCCAACATATACAGAATGGCTGGCTGTAACTTTTCCCCTGAAATTGAAGGCTGGTGGGCTTCTCTCTAAGCACAATGACAGCTCTGCCTTAAGAGGTGTGGCAACCACCTCATTCATTGGCCCCCAGTGAACCACACCTCTCAGTATTCACTTCCTGTGGAGGCCCCTGCACATCGACTCTGGGCTCGGCAATGTGAATTGCTTAACTAATGGCCATTAGCAAGCATGATGCTAGCAGTGACTGGATAAGTACTTGCATGTTGGGGCTTGCCCTCTTGAAATACTCCCTCTTGGAACCCAGTCACCATGCTGTAAGGAAGCTCACCCCTAGAGAAAGAACCTCTGGAGGATAAGAAACTATGTGGGGAAAGAGGCCACCTGGTGGAGAAACTGGTGTCCCATCTAAGAGTCAACACTAAGGTTCCAGGCACCGGAGTGAAGCGTTCTTGAGCCTTCCAAGCCAGCCCGCTGCCAGGTGAATAAAGGCACATAAGCGAGCCCAGCCCATGTCACGTGGAGCAGAATAACGAGCCAGGCAACGCGTGGAATCATGAGAAATAATAAATCATTGTTACTTCAAGACAGTAAGTTTGGGGGTGTTTTGTTATGTAGCAATAAATAGCTGGTACAGCAGGGAGGACCACGTAGGTGTTAGAATCCCTGAAATGTATGCAAGAAGTAGGGAGGGGAAAGCGAAGACAGTAAGATAGTTCTGCTCAGGAGTGAACGCTATTAAAGTCCTCCACACAGAACGAAGTCTTCTTCACTTGGGCAATCATGAGGGTCCCGGCCTAACTCTGTGCCGTTCGGTCACTCTTCCTAAGGGGAAGCCTGCAGGCAGGAAGCTCCAGGCCCCCTCCCACTTGCACAGAACTGCAATAGCCTCCCTTCAAGGAAAAGCACGTCCACACCACTGTGAAAGAACGGCACACCAGCATCCTAAATACGTTCATCAATCTCTCTTTAAATTTATAAATCTTAAATGACCATCAGATTTGGAGGGCCGCTTGATATCTGAAGCAAACCAAAAGCATGAAAAACCAGAATAATTCATCCCAGAGGAAATAACAGATGAAGTAGGAAACAGAGGAAAACCTTAAAAGACTTCTAGGTTGTATACCCAGAAGGATCCAAAAGAAATTTCCTTTTATAAAGGAAGAGTAGACTTCTGTGGAAAGGAAGCCATCAAAAAAAGAAGAAATAAGTCTTAAAAATTAAAATCATGGTTAATGAAAAAATGAACAGGTGAATATTAGAATGGTTGTGGCTCAAGACTCACCAATGATCTGGGAGATAAAGTATAGGACAAACCCTAGGAGGTAGGGCAAGCATACAAAGAAATATAAAATATGAGAAAACAGAAAACCTAGTATTTATCTTATTGTTTTCTAGACTGAGATAACAGAAAGACTAAAGGTAGTGAAATGATTTTTTAAAAACTAATTTAAAATATTTCCATGAGCATAACTAACTCTGCTGATGTATAAATGTGATTGTGCCTGAAAGGGGTAGTCCAGGGAGGTCAATGTTAATTGAAAGACAGAAGATAGTCTAGGGATCGTATAATATAGTGATTTTGGTGGTAGGTGAGGATTGTGGTTAATAGTGCAGATACAAAAATATTCCTATATTACAAGGCATTAAGAATATGGTGATATATGGGGGAAGTATAACTATGAAACTTAAAGACTATAGTTAACAGTAATATTGTAATATTTTTGTAGCAAAGGCAAAGAAGGTACTATATCAACTCTAAGGGTAAAAAAGAAAAAGATACAGAGTTTAGTTTTATGAGATGTGAATAAGATCAAGCTTCTTTTTTCATTTTCTTCATTGACAAGGAGACCTTGGTCATGTCATTTAACCAAACTGTGTTCATTCGCTCATCTTTCAGAACACTGGAGAAACAACTGAGTTTGTTTTGGGGATTAAATAAATAAATGAACCTGGACAAGATTTTTTAAAGTAATGCTCCCATGATTTGTTGAGCCATATTTTGTCTGTTATTTTATTTTTTGAAGTTGAAATAAAGTTTTTAAAAGATATTTAATTTCCAGAGCTAGAGGAAGATCTGAGTCCTCAGACTATAAAAAGACCTATCAAATGCTAAGCAAAAAGCATGAAAAAGACACACATCCTGGTGAGATTTCTAAATTTCAAAATAAAGACAAACTCCTCAGTGCTTCCCAGTTTGAACCAACAATTCTATGCCAACCAAAGATATTTTAAAATAAGCAATAATAAAGAAAATTTACCACCCATTCACCCCTTTGAAAAGAAATGATATACTCATATAAAAACAAACAAAAAAGAAATAAAGGAATTCAAGGAAAAACATCAATGGTTAAGAAATTTTAAAAAGTAAAAAGAAACCAATAAATATCTAAGTCTGAATAACAAATGGCACTGTCTACATAAATAGCCACATAATTATAAAGAATTATTTACTTTATAAGTATAGGAATAAAAGTAAAATAATAAATTGAAACTAAAATTTCAATAAAATACAAGAGGTAGGAAGAAGTTTAAGATACTCTTGCAAGAAAACAGTATTTAAATAAGTTTATTAAAATTTAAGGCACTAGAAAAATATAAATAATACATATAGCTTGCCAACAATTGGAGGAAAAGATAGAAATAAAGAAAACATGATCAATCAAACAAAAAACAGAGGGGAAGTCCAAACACATCAGCAATCACAATAAATGTGAATGATTTAAACTTTATTATTGAAATACAGAGATTCTCAGAATGGGTCTTAAAAAAACTCAACAACATACATATGACATACTTATTATACACATGTCCATATACAATTCAGCTACTTTAGAGCATCACATCTCAGCCAATATAATACAATACAAAGAGATTACAAATAAAAGAATGGAAAAGGAATATATGGTAACAAAACAAAACAAAAAAAAATGAGTTCCTAGAAATATTAGTATCAGATTAAATAGAATTCAAAATAAAAAGTACTACATGGAACAAAGAGAAATTAATTTATATTTATAAAAGTTATAATATACCAAGTAAATTTATGTACTAAACAATGGCATATCAACTATAGAAATAAATATTTTTAGAACTACAAGGAGAAATTTTCAAAATTTCAATGACAGTTTAAAATAGTCCTTAATCTCCAGAAATTGATCAAAAATAAGTAAAGTTATAGGAGAACTTGAAAAATAAAATTTAAAAGTTTGATTTAAGAGATTTATTCATGAAAATTTAATGAACTAAAAATACATATTTACACCTTTAAAAAGTATCTATGGCATATTTATAATATTTGATCATTCATTAAAATTTTTTATAAGTAAAATCTTAATTCCAAAAAATAGAAATCACATAGCTACATTCTCTGACCACAATGTAAAAAAAACTAGAATGAAAAAAGGATAGCAGGGAAGTGCATATGGCTCAAGGGATTGGACTCCCACCTACCACATTGGAGGTCTATGGTTTGGTTCCCAGTGCCTCTTAAGAAGACAGTGAACTGGTGCAATAGGCAGGTGTGGCAGGCTGACACAACAAAATGACACAACAAGAGACACAAGAAGAAAAACATAAATGAGAGACACAACAAATCAGGGAGCAGAGGTTCCCAATGCCTCTTAAAGAGGATGAGCTGGACAGGACAGTGAGCTGATGCAACAAGATGGTACAACAAGTGACACGAGGAAAACATAATGAGAGACATAGCAAACCAGGGAACGGAGATGGATTAAGTGATTAGGCGCCTCACTCCCACATTGGAGGCCAGGGGTTTGGTTCCCTGTGTCTCTTAAAGAAACAAAAAAAGACGAACAGATGCAGCAAGTCCAAACAATGAGGGGGTAGAGAGATAAATAAAATAAATCTTAAAAAAGAAAAGGATAGCAAAACAATACAACAACCACAAAAGCCCAGCCACTTGGAAATTTCAAAACGCTATTACACTACTCTATGTAACTTCCAGATTGAAGAGAAATTCAAAATTGAAACAACAGATTATTTATGAATGAATGGCACTAAGAATACCTTATAATGAAACCAACCGTTAAGACCGATGAAGTATTTATAGAAAAATATATATCCTTGAACACATTTATTAGAAAACAGAAAAGAGAACTGAATCCAAGCAGCTGGGAAAAGGAAAACCAGAAAAGAAAACCTGTAGAAAGAAGGAATTAATAGAGATAAAAGCAGAAATTAATAAAATGGGAAACAAATGTAGACTTGATAACTAAAACCAAATGCTAATTCATTCTTTTGTGCCTTCAGTGGTTTAAGAAGAAGTAAAAATGCAAATAATCATAAAAGAAATCAGGTCATCAAAGCCTGGCTTTTAAAAATAGCATCAGGCCCAGAATAGATTTAAGAGTGAGTTCTATCAAACTTCAAGGAACAAATAACTTCTGTTATTTAAACGGTTTTAGAGCATAAAGGAAAAATGGAAAACTTCCCAATCCATTCTGTTGGGCTAGCATAACTATAGTGAGCATCTGTTGTTTTTTGCTCCGCAGTGTTCATTCATCCTTCTAGTAACCACACCCTGATTTTCCCTGGGGACAAAGGGGGTGGCCATCATCCCTCCTTCTAGGACTGAGCTCACAGGTCTCATCAAGCTTTGCTTTTCCCCAACCACTGCAAATGCTTCAGGATGGGCATGTGACCCAGTCTAGGACAATGAGGCACAAGTGAGTTTTGTAAGGACTTCTGGTAAGAAGTTGCCCTTGAAGCTAACTATAGATACCAGAACAGTCATTTGTCCGCCATGTGGATCTTGAGCCTAAAGCTGCCACAAGGGGGAAGCAGAACCAATGAATATTGACTACAGCATTTGAGCCCTGAATGAAGCCATGCCGGACATCTGCACCTACAGCATTCAGCTCTCTGAACCAGCGTTTGAGTCAGCTAAGTCTGAGTTTTCCATTATTTTCAACTGAAGCCATTAACCTTGATATACTAAAGTTGAACCAAGATAACACATACAAGAAAGTATAGTCCAATCACAATTACATACATGAAAAAATCATATACAAAATGTCAGAAAATTTAATCTAGCTATACATTATAAGATTTTTTTTCATATTCATATTATATTTACTGAAACTGATGTACAGATAGTGAGACAATAGCTTTCAAATAAGGTAACATTTGGGTTTACATTGTGGTTTATATTTTAGACTATACAATTTTCTAAATTTTTAGTTATTGTATGTTTTACATTATGATTTACATTTTAGCCTATCAGCCCCTATAGATTTTTGGTGTAATTTTACATGTCTTCTATCCATCATTGCATACTCTTGTGGAACACTTCTATTGCCCACACAGTTACATTGGTTCCATCTATTCAATACCTCTCTCCCCCTCCCCTTAGGGCCCACAGTGACAATCAATCTTCATTGCTTGATGGCCCATGTTCAGAGATACTTGCAACAGTGTTGAGGGCTTGACATGCTCAACTGCCCTAATGCACTGGGAGCCATCATTTTTCTCGAGAGATACAATTCCCTCTATTTGAGAACATCAGTCCTCCCCAGGATGTGAGTATACCTTCACTCTCATTATATGGGTCTCTATCCAATGATATAACCCACTTTGGCAAAATGAGCATTCACATATTCCCTAGGAGCATGTCCTGTGTCAGATTATCCCCTTTAAGCATCTTAAACAGGTAACCTTCCTTATTACATTTTTGAAAAAGTTTTCTCAGCATTATACACCATAACACCTTAATTTTGACTTTCTCTTAGCCTCAAAACTGTGAGCTAATAAATTCCCATTATTTAAACCATCCCATTGCATGGTATTTGCTTAAGCAGCCCAGGAAAATGAAAACACCAGTATATCCAAAATATTAGCATTTCAACAACAAAAAAATTGTTAGTTATTTTACTTTTTTCCCCTGAATTAAGTATTCAGACTGTGGTGAATTCAAACTCTTACAGCACATTTCAGTATAGACTAGCCATGTTTCAAGTGCTCAATAGCCGTATGTGGCTAGTGACTACCACATTAGGCAGTGCGTTTAGATCGTCTAACCTTACTGTCTTGTTCTCTACTTCCCATCAGATCCATTAAGGAGGCTGGAAACTTCTGGTGGGGGTGGAGTGTGGGGTGGGCAGTTACCTCTGTGTGGTAAATTGAATAGTGCACCCTGGTTTGGACATGGTCCACATTCTAGTGGGTGGACCCACTGTAAATAAGGGCTCTTCAAGCTGTCCAGTTAAGGTGTGGTTCACCTGAATCAGGTTGGGCTTTAATGCAGGGATTTTTAAACTTTTTTGTTCCATGGACCCTTTTGCCAGTCAGGTGAAAACTATGGACCCCTTACTAAGTCCACACTATACTATGTATTGTTTCACAAATATACTACATGTAGGGTGGCATCGTGTGGGAGCACGGCGACAGCAAGGGTCGGCTCGTCTCCAGGCGCCGGTGCGAGTTGGACCCGGGTGGCGGGAACGGGCGTTAAGGCCCTCCGCTTGGGGTTCGGGCGTACTGCCCGCCGCTCTGCCCAGCTGCACCCGCTTCCCCCTCGGTGGCCTAACCCCGCCTCTCCCCCGAGGGCCACCGCCGCGCCATGACAGCCCCGCCTCGCTGCCGCCGAGAACCCTGGCTACCCCGTCTTCTGCCCGCAACCAGTGATGCACCCCTGCACGAACCTATCAGCCATCTGCCGCCCCCCGGCCACGCCCCCTGCCCCTCCCCCGTCTTCACCCTATATTAACCGCTGTACTTCCTGAATAAATCGGACTTGCGCACAGATCCTGGTCTCCTCGGTAGTCTTCTTCCTACCGCGCGTCCTCCGCACCTTGCCGGCCCCGGAGCGCCTTCTCGGAAGGCCCCTCCGTGTGTAGCAGCCCTCCACCCGAGCCCACACCGCCCCTGCAGTGGCCCTCCGGGCGAGCCCACACTGCGACATTTGGCGTCCAACGTGGGGGCAACAACTTCCTGGCCGGACCCCCACCCGCCTCGCCCGCAAGGTAAGGACCCCCGTCTTCGTTAGGCCCCGCCGTCGGCGCCATGGACGGCCGTCTTTCCTCCCGCCAGGCGCCTCAGGTTAGGGCCCTTGCCGGCCTTTTAGACACCAATCATATGAATGTCTCAGTAAAGCAGCTCCAAATGTACTGGGACCTTTTGCTGCCTTTCAACCCCTGGCTCTCCACTTGCCAGCTGTGGGACCCGGACACGTACACTAACCTCATTGACTGCGTCACGGCGGCTATGGAGTATGAGAACAAGCGTTTTCCCCCAGCCTTCTCCCCACGCTCATCGCCATTTGCTCGTGCCTCCAGGACACCCCCGTCAATCGGGACGCTTTCCACTGCACCTGCGGTAAGAGCAAGGGAGAGGGGTCTCAGTCAGACAGTGATTCCGACACCGAGTCCTTGTCCAGCCGCCTCAACAATGCCCTGGACTCTTGCCCACCCAAACCAGACGCGCCTACCTCGCCCCAAGATGGCGAACTTCCGCCTTCTTCTTGGGAGGATAAAGGGAAGTTCCTCCCCCTATACCCGCCCCCTCTGGCCATGGCGCCATCTTGGTCCCTGCCGGAAGAGGAGCGGCTGCCATCTTACAAGCCGCCTACCCCCTGGGGCAGTCCGCCATCTTGTGAGGCGCCGCCATCTTGGGACGAGCCATTTTCTCGCCCCACCCCCTGGGCACCCCGCACCGCGGATCCCTCATCCGCAAGAGGGCCCATGGGTACTTGGCCCCCGCGGGCAGAGGCCCCCGCGCATCAGGTGCCGCTCTTATACCCGCTGAATGCCGCCCCCTCACGGCACCATCCGCAGGATTGGTACCCCTTTACAGCCGATGAAATAAAAAACCTCCGCAAGGCTGTTAAAGAGGACAGCCTCGGTAGCCCGTACGCCCAACATTTGCTTGAGGAGCTTAGCACTCAGCTCGCGGTTCCATATGACTGGGTTTCCCTGGCTCGGGCCATTCTAACCGCCGGCCAATTCATCGACTGGCGTGCTCACTTTACATCAGAGGCAGAAAAGCAAGTGGCACACAACGCCCGTGTCGGGGCTCGCCATACCCCGGACGCTTACACAGGCACGGGCCAATTCGCCAATCTAGCCCAATATCACAATGCCCCCCCCGAGTTCTGACTCCAACTTCGCGAGTTGGCTTTCCGCGCTTTCTGCAGCTGCTCCACCACCAGACCTGAGCCACTTGCCAAGCTAGTCCAACGAAAAGACGAAGACTTCGCCGACTTCGTATCCCGGGTTCAGGAGGCCTGCAAGCGCAAGGTTCCTGGCGAGCGTGCGCAACAAGCCCTTGCCCGGGAACTCATTCTGGAAGGGGCCACCAATGCCTGCCGACAAGCCATCTTACCAATGAAGGAAAGGGGAGTACACGACTGGATCCTGGCCTGCTCCCACATAGACCCGCAGGCCACCGCGCTGGCTCAGGCCATAGCCACGGCCATGTCCCTCTCCTCCGACTGCTTCAAATGCAGAGAAACCGGACATTTTGCCCGCGAATGCCCTCATGCCGCCCGACCACGACCATCCACGAACACGCCTTGAGACACCGGAGGAGCCAGACCACGCGCGCCTCCCACCCCATGTCCCCGCTGCGGCAAAGGATACCATTGGGCCCGTGACTGCCGCACCGCCAACAGCCAACGGCAGCCTTTAAACGCGAGAGGGGGCAGGCCTCAGCCCTGCCAGCAAGAGGCCGCTCATCCACGCCACCACCCCCTGCCGTAATGTGGACCGTTCCACTGGGACCCAAGAAACCAATAATGGAGTTAGAGGTTGAAGGCCAATGGTCCGAGGGCACAACTGGGGTGTGCTCCCTGGCCCCCGCGTCATTGGAGCCACCGGAACAGCTCCCTCATTACAAGATAAGGTACGCATGGAGCTCCCCTTCACCTTTCTAGGCTTCAACATCGACAACACCATCACGCCTGCGGCCCCCCAACTGGCCATTCCACAGAAGCTATCTCTGACAGAGCTACAGCAAATCTGTGGGCACATCAATTGGCTCCGTTCGGCTCTCCCAATCACCACCGCTCAACTACAACCCCTCTTCGCCCTCCTGTAAACCGACCAAGACCCTCCGCAGGCCGTAGCAAAGAAAATCGCTATTACCTCGGCTGCGCAGGAGGCCATCCAAGCTGTCAATGATGCCCTGCGAGAATGCCAACTGCAGCGTCACGACCCCAACCGAGCCATCTTGGCGCTGATCCTGCCTACCACGGGTACGCCCACCGGGTTCCTCTGGCAGAAGGGCCCCTTCTCTGGCTCCATACCATCAAAAGCAAGCTCAGAAAAATCGGCCCGCAAGTCACCCTCTGGATCTCCTTGGCCATTGACCTCGTCCGGCAATGCACCCACACATATGGTACTCCCCCTGACACCATTGTGTGGCCTCTTGATGCCAAGAAAACCACTGCGCTGCTTCTGTCCAGTCCAGACATGCAAGTCCTTGCGGAACTCTTCCATGGCGAATTTGACAACCACTACCCCAGCCATCGGCTGCTTCAGGGCATCTCCCAGTTATCCTTCAACCCTCCGCCGCACCACCCCTTCCCGTCTCGCCGCCCCTACCCACATGCCACCACCGCCTTCACTAACGCCTCCAAGCACAAGTTCGCAGCTGTCATCTACTCGCCTGGTACGTCAGAGCCTCAAATACTCATCCACATCAATGTGAACTCTGTCCAGGTAGGAGAGCTCCAAGCCGTCGTCCTAGCTCTCTGCGCCTGTCCTGACAGACCCCTCAACATCTTCACCGACAGCCTGTACACCTTGCAAGTCTGCCAAGTCTTGGCTTTCGCCACATTTTTTCCTGCCAAAAGGCCTATCGACCAAGCACTCCTAACTCTCCAGAGTCTCTTGGAAAACCGCACGGCGCCCTGGTACATCGCCCATGTGAGGAGCCATTCTGGCCTTCCTGGACCTATCACCGCCGGCAATAACCTTGCCAATCAAGCCGTCCAAGCCCTCCCAGCCTCAGTAGAGTGCTCGGGAGGCCGACTGCCCGCCCCTCCACCTGGCGACCTCCTCAACCAAGCCAAGCTACTCCACTCTCGATTTCACTTCTCAGCCAGGAGCCTTCACAAGTTGTTCCCGGAACTTTCCATCCAGGCCTGCAAGCACATGGTCAGATGCTGCCAAACCTGTGCACCCCTTCTGCCCCTTGGGCCGCTACAGCCGCAAGGAGTTAATCCACCCGGGCTACGCCCCAATGCCCGATGGCAAATGGACGTCACCCACATGCCCCAGTTCGGCAGGCTCAAGTATCTCCATGTGGCCATCGACACCTTCTCCCACCTGTGCTATGCCGTTCCCCTCCCAGGAGAAACAGCCAAGCACTGCATTCAGGCCCTCAGACAAGCCATCCTCTTCATGGGAGTCCCATGGGACCTGAAAACTGACAATGGACCAGCATATCGCAGCGCTTCCTTCGCAGCGTTCCTGAGGCTATACAACATCACTCATCACTTTGGAATTCCATTCAACCCCCAAGGTCAAGGCATGGTTGAACGCACTCATCTCTTCCTTAAGCATCTTATTCAAAAGGAAAGGAGCAACCATCCCCGCCACACACCTGGAGAAATTGTCACCTCTGCCTTAATCCACCACAACCTCCTCTGCTTTGATGAGGATGGACTTTCCCCAGTACATGCTCATTGGGGCCCATCCTACCGCCCCACACAGGCCCCCCTTGTTCAGTGGAAAGACCCCAAGACTAACATCTGGCCAGGGACTGCCCCCCTCCTTGCCCAGGGAAGGGATTTTGCTTGTGTCTTTCCAGATGATGCCGCCCAGCCCATCTGGATCCCAGGACGCCTCATCCGGCCCACCACCGCCGAACTGCCTGACCCGGAGAGAGAAACGTCGCCAGCGACACCTCGTCCCTCGGATGGCCATGATGACCCTGAATGCCGAGCCGGACCCTCTCCGCCAACAAGTTCTGCGGCTACTCCACCTAGCCCAAGCTGAAAGGGCCCGGCGGCCGCCGCCACCCACCTCCACCCCCCCCCAAGACAGGCTTCTCGAACGCGCTGCCTGGCGAGGCCCCCCCCAACAAAATGAGCGCTGGCCCTTCCTCTTCCACCTTCTTCGGCGCTTAATAAAAGAAAAGGGGGAAATGTAGGGTGGCACCGTGTGGGAGCGTGGTGACAGCAAGGGTCGGCTCGTCTCCAGGCGCTGGTGCGAGTCGGACCCGGGTGGCGGGAACGGGCGTTAAGGCCCTCCGCTTGGGGTTCGGGCGTACTGCCCGCCGCTCTGCCCAGCTGCACCCGCTTCCCTCTCGGTGGCCTAACCCCGCCTCTCCCCCGAGGGCCACCGCCGCGCCATGACAGCCCTGCCTCGCTGCCGCCGAGAACCCTGGCTACCCCGTCTTCTGCCCGCAACCAGTGATGCACCCCTGCACGAACCTATCAGCCGTCTGCCGCCCCCCGGCCACGCCCCCTGCCCCTCCCCCGTCTTCACCCTATATTAACCGCTGTACTTCCTGAATAAATCGGACTTGCGCACAGATCCTGGTCTCCTTGGTAGTCTTCTTCCTACCGCGCGTCCTCCGCACCTTGCCGGCCCCGGAGCGCCTTCTCGGAAGGCCCCTCGGTGTGTTGCAGCCCTCCGCCCGAGCCCACACCGCCCCTGCAGTGGCCCTCCGGGCAAGCCCACACTGCGACAACTACACCCCCACAAGAATTTTTTTAAAGTTTAAATTCAAGTTCATTGACCCCTTGTTAAGAATCCCTGCTTTAATGCATATTAGTGGAACTCCTTTATAATCAGAATGAAAGTAGATGGAGAAAGAAGCCACAGAGAGAAGTCAGAAGCCGGAAATCAATGGAAACCAGAGGAGAAAGAAGACATGGCCATGTGCATTGTCATGTGGCGGAAAAACCAATGAACCCCAAAGATTGTCAGCAAGCCGGGAGGTAAGTGACTCCAGGAGGAAACAAGCCTTTTAACCTCTGAAACCACGAGCCAATAAACTCCTGTTTTTTGGTGTTTTTTATAACAAATTTTTACTTTTCTTTTTTTTTTTAAGATTTATTTTTTATTTATTTCTCTCCCCTTCCCCACCCCAGTTGTCTGCTCTCTGTGTCCATTCACTATGTGTTCTTCTGTGTTCGCCTGTATTCTTGTCAGCAGTACCCAGAATCTGTTTCATTTTGTTGCGTCATCTGGCTGCATCACTCTCCATGTGTGCGGCGCCATTCCTGGGCAGGCTGCATTTTTTTTCCGCGCTGAGCAGCTCTCCTTCTGGGGCGCACTCCTTGTGTATGGGGCTCCCCTACGTGGGGGATACCTCTGCACGGCACCGCACTCCTCGCGCGCATCAGCACTGCTCATGGGCCAGCTCATCATACGGGTCAGGAGGCCCTGGATTTGAACCTTGGATCTCCAATGTGGTAGGTGGACGCCCTATCCGTTGGGCCAACTCCATTTCCCAAACTCCTGTTCTTAAACCAGCCCATTGTATGGTATTTGTTTTAGCAGCTAGGAAACTAAAACACCCTGCCTCCTTTCCCTCTTCTCAAAAAAGCCTTGGGAATGTCCAGCCTAATAGACATGGAATCATTTCCTTAGAATAATAAAAACAATTGAGTTTCTACTCTGTGCTAAGCATTTAATTCTCACAATCCAGTTCTACAGATTAGGTTCAGGGAAACAAAGTAACTTGCTTAAGTATTTACACATCTGGTAAGTGTTAGAGGTGGAATTTATATTAAAGCTGGTATTATAACCATTATGCTACAATTTTGAATTTAACTAATATGGACAGATTAGGAGAAGCATACAAAGGATAAAGAGAAGCTGGCTTTGGGAAGTGGATTTGGCTCAACTGATAGAGCACCCACCTACCACATGGGAGGTCCAGGGTTCAAACCCAGGGCCTCCTGACCCATGTGGTGAGCTGGCCCTCGCACAACGTAGATGCGTGCAAGGAGTGCCGTGCCCCGCAAGGGTGTCCCCTGCATAGGGGAGCCCCATTCGCAAGGAGTGCGCCCCACAAGGAGAGCCGCCCCACATGATAAAAGCACAGCCCACCCACGAGTGGCACCACACACACAGAGAGCTGATGCAGCAAAGATGACACAACAAAAAGAGACAGATTCCTGGTGCTGCTGACAAGAATGCAAAACTTGAGTGGACACAGAAGAACACACAGCAAATGGATACAGAGACAGACAATTGGGGGGGAGGGGAGAGAAATAAACAAATAAATAAATCTTTTGAAAAAGAGAGAGAGAAGCTGGCCTGACTCCTGAGCTTGGAGCCATAGCACACCTTTATTGCCTCCAAACTGGTTCTCCTTTGTAGTTTCTCAGACACCTTTGGCTCTGACTTTTAGTGTCAGACTGTTTTCAGGTCTCAGCTTCATTAGTTACTAATGGTTACAACCTTCAGTAAAATCAACCATCCGCCTCCATTTTATCTTCTGTAGAATGGGAATGCTAATACAAATCTCAGGAACAGCTGAGAAGACACAGGAAGATGATGTTTGCAAAGCATTTACCGGGTGTGCCTAGTACACACTAGATCCTTTACATCTTGACGCCCTCCTAGTTGTAAGGACAGAAAAAGTGCCACTGATCTTCTAGCACCCTCCTCGACCCTCTTGCACACTTGCGTGGGGAGTCCTGGCAGCTCTAACCACTCCAGTAGAGCAGACAGGAGGCTGGAGAACGTGGGGCAGGGGAGGGTGGAGAGCCCTAGATGAGAACTAGAATCCTACCCCAAACTAAAAAGCCCCTTCAGTGGCACACTATTCATCCAGCTGCCCCATCTAGACACCTCAAAGACACCTCCCGCTCCTCTCCCGCCTCCGGATTCCACCTCACAATGGCTCCTGAGTCTGTCCCGGTCCATTCATGCCCTTCCCCCGGGGCCTGCCTCTCTGGCATGCAGTATCCTTCCTCCACATCGGCTGCCAGAACCATCTTTCTAAAACAACCTGACCATGTCACTTCTCTACTTAAAAGCCTCTTATCTTCAGATTGAGTCCACATTACTTGTCATTCATCGAACAAATATTTGGGATGGGAGGCTTACTCTATACTTAGGTGTTTTTGTGGACATAATCGCATGCAGCCATGAACCAAATATACACAAATATCTGCCCGCGTGGAGCTTGCATTCCAGGGGCGGTCACACGTCCCTACACAGGTTCATCTTTACCTCACTTCCAACCCACCCCTGACCCACCACGTCCCCTGAAGCCAGGGAATTTGCACTTGGCAAAGTCTCGCTGCGACTCGGTCTCCATCTGCGAAGCCTTTCCAGACTTGTCAAGGTGGAGAGAGTAGACTAGATCCGTTCATCCTCCCCGCCAACATCCCTCCCACTCCCTGAGGCGCCCCTGGAAACTGAGGCTCCTCTTCCCCGGGACCAAAGCCCGACAGCCCCTCCCGCCTCTCGGGGATTGTGAGCTAAGAGCCAAGGGCGAGAGGTTTGCGAGGTGCGGGGCTGGCCCGCTCCACCACGCAGGAAGCGGGGAGGCAGTGCAGCCCCCACCCCCACCTAGGCATGTCTTGTCCCCAGGTAAGCCCTCCGCGGCGAGCAGGGCGAGAGACGGTCCCCCCGGGCTGCGGCCAGAGACCAGGCCCCCAGAGGAGCGACCCTCCCGCACGGCGGGCGCCAGCCCGGGCCCCAGCTCTCCCTGGCGTGGCCCGGAGTGGCGTGGGAGCCGGGCAGCCCCGGCCAGCGCGGGCCGAGGGAGGCAGGCGTCTCCAGGTCAGACCCACCCGGGGCCTGCGGGGGCCGGGGCTCTGTCCCGGCAGGGGTGTTTGGCCTCTAGGGAAGAAGTGGGGCGGCGTGGGGGCGGGGCGTGGGAGCGGAGGGCTCCCTAGAGAGAGCGCCCGCCTCGCCGGTTCCGGGCTGCAAAATTCCAACCGGGTCCTTCCTAAGACAGCGCTGCGCCCCAGCTCGCGGACTGAGGAGGCTGCGCCGCCACTCCTTTGGTGTCCCTCGAAGCGTCGGGGTCGTACTCAACGCTTCGCGCTCGTTCTGGAGCCTGCCAGTCCCCGTCCTGCCATTTCTCTTTACTCACGCACCCCTCCCCTCACTCCCCAGCCTCATCGCTGGTTTCCTCTTCTCCAGTCTCCTTCCTTCCAAACAGCCCTCCACCCCCAACCCTTACCTGGCCGAGACACCCCACGCTGCTTCCCCACCACCTGCATTTCACAGGTCACACCAGGCACGGTCACGACTGTGGCCTCCAGTCACCCCTCTTTTCCCGGCATCCAGCCTTCTCATGGTGCTTTGGTGCTTGCAATGCCCTTTGCCACGAATGCCCTTCCCCTTTGTTCATTTCTTGAAACCCCTCTTAAAGTCACCACGTTAGTGAAAGCTTCCCGTTCTCCCTTCCCCTGTGCGCCTACAGCTACTTGGACCTCCCCTGTCCTGCCTAACACTTGCCACACTGCTTTCACTTGTATAGACTCATATCCACCTTTCGACCAGACGGAGCTCCTTGAAGAGGGACCTCGCCGTTCTCTCTGTGCCCAGAATGCACAAGTCCTGGCACAGAGTGAGTATCAGTATACACGTTTTAAAAAATCAATTCTATTGAAACATTCATAAACCACGCAGCCCATCTAAAATGTACAGTTAATGGCATTTGGTATAATCACAGAGTTGTGCATTCATCACTGCAATCAATATTAGAGCATTTTCGTTACTCAGAAAAGCCCCTTACTCCTTAGTCGTCGCCTTTCAATCCTTTTATTCCTCCCCTGCCGTACATTAACTGCTCATTTATTTCTGTCTCCATAAATTTTTTGTGTTCACTTTATGTAGAATCAAACAAAATGTAATACTTTGTACCAAGTTTCACTTAGCATACTTCCTTTTTTAATCCACTTATGGAAGAATATTAATGTATTGCTATACCCTACAGTCCATAGTTTGCTTTGGTTGTATTTTTGTCCAAATAGCGCCTTATTATTAACATCTTATAATATTAATGTGCATTTGTTCTGCATCAGAGAAAAACATTCTTAAATATGGACTATTAACCATACTTACTTTCCATGAAATGGTTGGCTATTCTATACAGTCCCATGTTTCATTATTTAGCTTTCCTTCTAGTGATATACGCCACCTTAGGCTTTCTCTCCTAAGTCTAAGTCCTCTGTATCTCAAGAATGCACAAGGAGTGGGCATCAGTATATCCAGTAGATACTTTTTTTAAAAACAAATCAACTTTGTTGATACATATTAATAAAACATACAATTCATCCCAAGGGTACAATCCATGGTATTTGGTACAATCACATAGTTGTGCATTCATCACTTCAATCATTATTTGAGCATTTTCATATTTCAATAATTATAATAAAAAACAGACAAGAAAATTCCTCACCCCTCAGTCTCTCTCTGTTTCCCCTGTTGTACACAGCTACTATTTCTGGCTATTTTCGCACATTTATTTATTTATTTATTTATTTATTTAGCTGTTTTATTGAGATATATTTACATAACATAGGAAGTACTTTTTAAATGGTTAAATGGCAGTTCATGAGTTGGGTGATTGCTGGGGGTGTTGAAGGGGTTGGACTGTTAAGAGTTCATCTGAAAAGACTTCTGTGGGGTTTGAAGCAGGATAGAGATGTGATTTAGGTACAGTGGAGAAGACCTGGGGGAAGCACCAGAGTGACATATTATATTCATTTAAAACACTGAACAACTTCTATCATCAGGCCTCATGCTGGGCACAAGGGACCCCTATCTGCACTCAAGCTGCTTATCCTGTAGCAGAGAAGGAAGACAAGGTGGGCAGTGTCAAAGAGTGCCAAGCGCCATGTGGTGAGCACAAGATGTGACGAGACAGAGGAGGAGCACTTGGGGGGTGTGTGTGTCAGAGAGGCTCCCCAAAGGGGAATGTCACCTAACCCACGACCAAAGGGAGGCCTAGAGAAGGGTCGAGGGGCTCCCTCCTAAGGGAGACACTTAGGACCCTGGGAGACACTGAAGGCTTTCCAGAAGCTGAAGAGTAATGTGATCTGCTCCTGCTGGCCACCGCTGTGTGAAGTCTCAGCTCTCCTCTGAGAAGCCTTCTCTGACTCCCACCCCTGGCTGTCTGGGCCCCTCTTCCATGTCCCTTAGCAGCCTGGTCTCTTCTTTGTTTCTGTGCAGTGCTGGATAGCTCTCATCTCATATCTCCTTGAGATGAGACCAGGTCTTAATCTTCTCTGTGTCCCAAGCACCAGGCGCTGAACCTTACTCATGAACACATGCTTGCTGAATGAACAGACTGTTCTTTCTGTGAATTTCTGAGGCTCTTATTCTCAGGTCCATATCCTTTCACACCTGGGAGCTGTGGATCATGCTGAAAATAACATTTAATTGGGAAAGAGGAGGCCCAGTTCAAATCCTGACTCTACCAGTTACTGGGCCAAGTCACCCGTCCTGAAACCTCAGTTTCCCTGTCTGTTAAGATGAAATTCCACCATGAACAGAGACTAAGTCTCCACGTGCCTGCATGAGTCTTGTTTCCTTGCATAGACTGTAAGTTCCATGAAAATAGGGACCAAGTGTTCTCCTAGCACCCAGCTCTGGCTGAGCATATAACTATCACAAAGTTCAGTCTTGTTGGTTTATAGATGGAAGAGTACAGAGGAAACAACACTTAAAGTCAAGTTGTAAGTCTTGTTCTGTCACTTCCTGTATTACCTTGAGCAAGTTTCTTCTTTTGAATCTTCTTTGTCTTACCTGGTAAGTAGGGATAATAACCCTTCCCTGACAGGCCTCACAGAGCCAGTGAAAATCATAGATGTGAAAGTGCTTCATGCATGAAAGATAATGAAAGCGGTAATATATAGACAATTGATCATTGATTAGAAGAACACAGCTTCAAAGAAGAACAGATGAAGCAGTGTCTGGTGATCTGACCGGCAGAGATGGTTGGAATGCTCCTCTGCTAGGCAGCAGGGCAGGCTGGTTGGCAGGTGATGAGCTGCTTATCAACGGGTGCTGAGTCTGGGAGCAGAGGTGTTTGGCCTTGCTGTGGTCAGTTCTGAGACCCTCAGCTGCCCAGGAGAGGCCGCTACTGTGCAGCCAGTCCTTTGCCTTTACCCTCTCCCATATTTCCTAGCTCACATTGCCTCCTCTCAGTTTTTGAAGGGCCCCAGCATGAGAAGATCTCAGGAGTCCCACTGGCTCTGGCGATGTAGCTACTGATTTCCCGTGGTGAATGAGGCTGGAGTATGGGGACAGTGGGCCCCGCAATGCTGCCCTGAGATGCTCTCAGGCCCAAACTCCAAGTCCAGACCCTCCCCGCCTCTGACGTCTTAGTGGCAGGGTTTGTGGAGAAGGAACATCATTTGTCTCAACTCTTGCCCTGGCCCCGGACCAGAAGGGTCTGGTGCTGTACAGAGGGGCAGTAGGGAGGCGGAGCCTCGGCCCCCTCACCTCTAAAATGGTGAAGTGAGAAGGCAGACATTGGAAATCGTCTATTTTACTCAAGTGCAGGACTGCTATCTGTGGCTGGTGTGTTCACCCTGACCAGAGAGGCCTCTTTGTTTCAGAGAAGGCTGGGGCTCTTTCTACAAAAGAGACTCCATTTCACAAGCAGTTAATGTGTAAGGAGTGAGCATGTTTGGTCTTCGAGTCAAAACAAAGACAAGAGGAGTGGTGTAGCTCAGTGACTGAGCACCTGCTTCGCACGTACGAGGTCCTGGGTTCAAGCCCTGGTACCTCCTTAAAAAAGAAAAAACCAGCCAAGACAGACTGTGAAAATGGGCAGCACCAGCTGATTCCCTGCTGCTGTGAGAGGCTGGAAGGAGTGAGGAGGCCTGTGTGAGGCTGTTCTTGTGGGGTTGGGGGACTGCTGCTGCCCCAAAGGGGCTGACCCAACTCAGAAGCGAAAACTGCTTTCCCCGCCTGATCTCCCTCATCCTCTTCTGTATAAACTGCCTCCTGCTGAGACCTGCACCCTCAGCAGAAGCGGCACCAGATCAGGGTCAAACAGAACTGGATTTGGTCCTACTCACCTAGTACGTGACTTTGAGCAAGTATCTCTATTTCTCTGCGCTTCAGTTTCCTCATTCATAAAATGGGGGGAGTCATAGCAGCACCTCCCAGCAGAGAGAACAGATGTGAGTAGTGCTCTGTGAACTGTTTAGTGCTGTGCATATTCATTTCCCGTTTTTTCCTATCTTGGGGCTGGGCCAGCTGCTCTGGTTGGGCCTGGCAGCCTCAGACCCTGAGGCACCTCCGCCCCAGTCTGTGCTTCTGAGGAAGCAAGCTTGGACTGCAGGAAAAAGGGCAGTCAACTCTTTGTGAAAAAGGGCCCATCTCTCAGATGGGGGAAAGGGTCCAGAACCAGCTACCCTTGTACCTGGGCCATGAGGGTGCCAGGAGGGTCAGCATATGGGCTGCAGGGAGGTGCAGTCAGGCATTTGCTAATAAGCCCCCTTAAGGTGCTGTCTTCAGCACCTTTGTGCTGCGTCCCCTCTGTCTCCCTCTTGGTACCTTAGTCCAGCCCATGAAATAGAGTGTTGGGAGGGTACAGCTCTGTGATGAGGACTAAACAGGAGCTACCAGGTTCCTGGCAGCCTCTTCTGGGACTCCTTGACCTGGGGAACTCCTGCCCCTCTCTCCTGGGCTTCAGGTCTGAATCAGTGCACTGATTCCTTCCCAGACTACAACAAGAGCCACCCCCAGTCAGATGAATTTTCCTGGAAGGATGTCGCCAATGCCTTGTCCCTGGCCAACCTCGTCCTGGGGCTCTTCTCCATCTTCTGCAGCATCTGCAAGTAGGCATGGGGCCCAACGGGCTCTTGGCCAAGAGCCACAGCCAATGGCCTGAGTGAAGGAAAGGGGATGTCCAGAGAGATAGGCCCTGAAGAATTAGGATCGATTGGGCAGAAGGGAAAGTACATTAGGTTGGGAGTTTAGGGGCCAAGATCCACCAACCTAGGTCACATCACTTCCCTGGGCCTCGGTTTCTCCATTTGTAAAATGAGCTGGCACTATGATCTCTATAGTTTCTGGCAATCCGGAATGACTTATGTGGGATAATTGAGAGATTCTTTTCTGGTGGACTTAACACAATCCTTGGCTAGGCTATTGTTCATATTTTCTGATTCTTAAATTAGAACATATGATCTGGAAGAATATTTGAAATTAGCACTGTTCTGAAAAGTCTGAGACATGTATAGGCCCATCCCCAAAAGGTTATAAGTGAATTATATTTCTATAAATTTAATCATTTCAATGCCCTTAGGAAATCAACTTTTTAAAGACAAGTCTTTCATAATGCAAACAACATCATAGAGATTCTCTGTAACCTTCAACGAATGACATCCCCTCTCTGGATCTGTTTTCCATCAATAAAGTAAGGTGATTTTGCCTGATAATGTTTAAGCTCACCTTAAGCTTGATATTTGTATGATTTTTTAAAGCCTGAGTTTCCAGAGTTCCCAGAGATGGGGCACACCTGCAGCAGAAAATCTCTATCCTTTTAGTTCAACATAATCTGGGAGTGTAGTTTTTTCCTATAATGGTGGGTCTAGCATTTCCACTTAGCCTCAGTCCCCTCTAGATGCATAGGTCTGGGTCTAAGCTAAGGAAATGCTGTGGTTGTTTGGGGTCTGCTGAGGTCTGAGCCAGGCTCTCTCTTTCCTCCTGCTGGGTGGCTGCACATTGCAGTCTGGGCTCCCATTTCAGAATGAGCCTCCACAGGCAGGTTGGCCTGGGACCAAGGAGGCTGCTTTCAGAAGGATCTGGGAGCATATGCTGGCCAGAGGCACAGAATCCATGACTGTGGCGTCTGGGGAAGTTCTTAGCAACCATTTGGCACAAAATCTTCATTTTCCAGATGGGGGAACAGAGGCCTAGAGAAGGGAGCAATGTATCTGGGGATTCCCAGTGAGATGATGGCAGAGGCTGGGCTAGAGCCCAGGTCCCCTGAGCCAAGGAACATGTCTAGAATTTAGTGCTGGAAGGGACCTTAGAGATTACCTCGGGGGCTAAGGGACCCCTTTAAAGCCGTGGGTTGAGAGTGTGGGAGGGATGTAGGCATGTGTGAAGGTTTGTGTTTGTGAGGGTGTGTGTACCAGGGCCTGGGAGTGAAGCAGTGCATATCTGTGTGTGTAGAAAAGATGTGAGTGTAGGGGAGGTGCGTGTGTGTGTGTGTAGTGTGTGTGCACGTGTGTGTGCATAGGCCAGTGTAGGGCACATATAAGCAGAGTGCTGGGGTATTAGTGGGTGTGGGTCGCCCATTGGAGGCTGAAGGGCTGCCCCGCTCTGGCCTGGCCTGCACTCTAGGAAGTCCCACTGTGCCTCCTGGCTTCTTCTGGTCAGCTTCCTATTAGACATGGTGGTCGGGACAATGACCAGACACCTCAGCATCTGCTCCAAACCGGGTAAGTCCAGGCCTCAGGCCCCCGATTCCAGCCTCCAGGAGCATCCATCTCAGATCGCCACCTCCATGCCAGCATCCAGCAGGCCTTCAGCAGTCACTGGCTCCTGAGACTGCCTTTTGAAAGTAGTAGGAAAAGCCCCAGAGCGGAACTAGGAGTCCCACCATCTAGCTCTTATTTCTCTGTGGTTCATTTCATGATTTTCAGCCAGTCCTGTCCTGGCTTTCAGTTTCCTTACCGACCCTGCCTCCCTATTAGGGCTGATCTGCGGTTGGGGGCCGGGGATGGGGGCTGGGGAGCTGGGCATCAAGGGAGTAGGGAGATGAAGAAATTACCCCAAACAGCAGCTGGTTTAAAATACAGTAAAATGTTTCCATGCGAGATTTTGCTTGCAAAAAGGATTTCACGCCATTTCCATTTTTATCCAATTTTAATCCAATTGTTTCATGTTAAAAGTTGAGAAAACTAAGCTCTGAAGAGGAAAAGTCTTGCTGGAGGCCACGTGGTCAGTCCATGGCAGAGGTGGGAGGAGACCCCAGTCTTTGATCTAAGACCACTCTGGGGGGAGCAGCTCTTGCTGCCTGGGACCCCAGGACTCAGCACTCCAGCCTTCCCCCAGAGAGGGGCTAAGGCGCAGGTTGTGTGAGTGTAAGGTCTCCTAACCTTGGGCCTTCTGGGGCAGGAGTCGAGCTGAATGACTTTGCTGTCTTCACCACCTTTGGCCTGGCCCCAGCCCTGCTGCTCCGTGTGGATGGGCCTCTGAGTGGGTTCCTGGCCATCATCTACGTGTTGGCTGCTTCTTTCCGCCTGTGCTTTTATTCAACTGGTGAGTAGAATCCAGGCAGCCTTGGGGCTGAGGGCAGGGAACATGGAGGGGGTCGAGCTGTTGAATCCTAGGAGCCTGGGTTGCAGGTAACTGACCCTTATTTTCCTTTTTTGGAGACTTTTCTTTCTTTCTCCCATGGCCCATGGCCACTGGGGATGGCAGGCTGCATCCATAGAGCCCTGGTCTGGGAACCGGGAGCCCTCAGTTCTTCGACCGGCTCTGCCTGTATCTCACAATGTGACCTGTGGAGGGAACAGGTCTATTCACAGAAGACTCTAGAACTGGAGGTCTTACTCTAACTCCCCTCTGTAGTGGGCAGTTGCCTTGCCTAAGGCCGCAATGTGAGGGGATGTAGGTGCAGCTCAGGGCCTTGGACCAGCAGATGTCAAAGGACCATTTTGGCCCAGACTTTCTAGAAGCAGGGGCACACCCCTGCCTGTAGCTGGCTGCCTATCTTACTGTGGAAACCCAATGCAAAACCCTTGCATCATCTCTGTGAATAACAAAATGCTGTCAGTCTGCCACTGCCCCTGGGATTAAGGGAATTTTGTAGCCTGCGTAGGGGATCATTTAGATTCCTTTAGGGCAGTGGGAAGCAGCTAATCCTCATCCTTTCTTTCCCTGGCAGGAGTTCCCTTCTCATACAAGGGTCTCCCCTGCCCCTATGCTTCCTGTGTTTTGGCCTCCACCTCTCTTCTGACCAAAGGCAACACATTCATTCTTTGCTGCATGGCATTGCTCATGATTCTGTTCATGATGGACCAGAGCTCCTACCCACATGATGAAATCCTGGAGTCTGAGAACTGGAAAAAAATGGTTTATCTGGGGGGTGAGTGAAAAATTCTGCTCTAAGGCTCGCCACCACCCTGTATCTCCCCAACCCCATCATTTTCCATCTCACATACTCTTCCTTATTTTTTCTCACCTGACACAATGTATGTTTGCTAGTTTGTCTATTGACTAGAAACACTAAACCTGCCCACCCCATAGGAGATTCCCTTGTATTCATGCCTAGAATTGTGCCAGTCACATAATATTTATTGGATGTTATTGAGTTTGATAGAAGTTTAGGGAGGACCAGCCATGTGCCAGGTACTGGGAACCAAATTGGTAAACTAGACAAACAGTCCTTGCCTCAGCATTTACAGTCTGATGGGAAAGACAGACATGAAATAAATGATGACAGAAATAACTGGAAACATAGTTTCGGTGTGTTGTAAAAGTATGAGATGCTCTGAAAAGGGGTCTAAGAGTGACCTAGTTTAGACTTGATGGCCTATGGGTGGGAAAGTTTCCCTAAGAAGGCAACATTTAAATGAGACCTGCAAGATCATTGGCCAGGTGGGTAGAATGGGGCCATTCAGGCAGAAGAAATAGTGTTTTTTGTGCTGGCTCTGAGGGAGATGCTGGATGCAATAGTGGAGCAGCATGGCTGGAACTTGCTGAGAGAGAGCCAGAGTAACACACATTGAGGCCAGTGAGGTGGACAGACAGGGAAGACTGGGAAGACTGGGCAGGGTTTGGGTATTGATACTAAAGGAAAATAAGATGATTCTGGAAGGATTTATGCAGGGGAGTGAGATGACCTGTGGTACAGTTTTAAATGATCACTTTGACTGCAATGTGGAGAATGGATTGTAGGGAACTGAGAATGGAAGTAAGAAAACCAAAGAGGAGGCTGCTGCTTTTGTCCAGAGGAGAGATAGATGATGGTGGCAGTGGAGATGAAGAGAAGTGATAAATTTGAGATAAATTTTGAAATAGAGTTAACATTGAGGAAGGAGTAAGCGTCATAGAAGTCTCCCAAGAGTTTTCCTTGATTTAGGGCTTTAGGAAATATCAATTTTTCTTCTTTAAAAATGTGCTCATGTGAACAAAACAAACATCTGTGGGGATACTAAGAGTCTTCTGTTATTCCCTTGCTCTGGGTCCACTCTGGTTTCTAGGGTTCTCAGTTCCATCTTTAATTTCCCCTTTAGCTTCATGCCCTTTCTTCTGGAGCCATTAGCACCCACAACCCTATCCAAGTAATAGGCATCAGCTCCTCCTATGTTCCAGATGGCAGAGGCAGCATGGTGATAAGAATTGGGGCTTGGAACTAAACAGAACTCCAGCATGTATTAATTGTGTGAACTTGGGGAAATTACTTTATCATTCTGAGCATCAATTTTCTTCATCTATAAAATGATGCCAAGGAAAGCAGATGTGACTCAAGTGATTAGGCTCCTGTCTACAATATGGGAGATCCAGGGTTCAATTCCTGGGGCCTCCTGGTGAAGGCAAGCTGGCCTACATGGTGAGCTGACCCGAGTGAAGAGCTGGTCCAAGCAGAGTGCTGACCCGCACAGGAGTGCTGGCCTGCATAGCAAGCTGGCCTGAGCGGAGATCTCGTGCAGTGAGATGATGCAACAAAAAGAGACACAGAGGAGAGACAATAAGAGATGCAGCAGATCAGGGAGCTGAGGAGGTACAAGAGATTGAGCACTTCTCTCCCACTCCAGAGGGTCCAGGGATTGATTCCTGATGCCGCATAAAGAGAAAACAAGCATGGGAAGCGGATTTGGCTCATGGATAGAACATCTGCATACCCATGTGGTGAGCTGGCCCACGCACAGTGTGGATGCACGCAAGGAGTGCCATGCCACATGGGGTTGTTCCCTGTGTAGGGGAGCCCCACGCACAAGGAGTGTGCCCTGCAAGGAGAGCCGCCCTGTGTGAAAAAAGCACAGACTGCCCAGGAGGGGCGCCACACACATGGAGAGCTGATGCAGCAAGATGACAACAAAAAGAGACACAGATTCCAGGTGCTGCTTACAGGAATGCAAGTGGACACAGAAGAACACACAGTGACACAGTGAATGGACACAGAGAGCAGATATCGAAGGGGGGAGGTGATAAATAAATAAATCTTTTTAAAGAATGAAGCCAATAATCCCTATCCCACAGGAGTATTGAGGATAAAAGAGATTATATATATATAAGATTTATTTTTTATTTCTTTCTTTCTCCTTCTAGCCCCTCTCTGCCCTTTCCCTCCCCTTCTATCTCATGCCAACAGTATTCCCCATCATGTTCTTTACTCCTGTGGATACCATTGATCCCCTTTTCTCAAAAAAAACCATACACTTGGCCTTATCTTCAATTGTCTTTGCTGTGAGAATAAAGCCTCACAAACTTTCAACTCAGTTAACCCCTCAGTTAAGCCCTCCTGGATAGATTTCAAAGTCACTGCTGTTGATGTGCCTTCCTCTTACCTGGGGTACAGCCAGTCACCCATGTATGTGGAGGTCCCTTCTCCCCTGCATATCTTTGCATATGTGTGAAGCTGGCCTGTGGCTACTGAGATCTTATGTCATGTTTTCCAGGACAGCTCTGGCTTCAATATTCTGCATCATTGCTTCAACAGGCCAATGATTATTTTTGAAATGCAATATTCCAAAGTTCTAATCATATCCCTAACTGCTTCTTACCCCTGGAAGTGGCACAAAAATCTTCTGTCAGATTATCTGTACTGATTTCTCTCACAGAATACATGGTGGTTTTTCACATGGAAATGCTGTTGGCTCATATTCTCCCACCCTCTTTCTGAGCTCTCTGAGGCAGTATAAGTGTCTAATTTTTAAGAGTCAGGCAAGCATGGGTTTGAATCAAGCCTTGTGTGAATTACATTCCTTGTTTCCTCATCTGAAAAATAGGAATAATTCTAAACCACAGGATTGTTATGAAGTGTAAATGAAATAATTTGTGTAACAGGCTGTAGAATTTACAGAATTTGGTACCAGGAGTGGGGTCATGCTTTTGCAATTACCAAAATGCTGGAATGGTTTCATAAATGGGTAAGGGATATTTTTTGGAGGAATTGTGAGATGTTTGATAGAAAAGGCCTAGAGTGCTTTGAAGAGACTTTTATGATGCCTTAGAAGTAAATGATGAAACTATTATTGGAAACTGGAGGAAAGGTGATCTGTGTTTTAAAGTTGCAGAGAACTTAGCAAGATTAACTCCCGATATTTTATGGAAGGCAGAATTTGAAAATGGTGAACCTGGGCTGAAGAACTTTCCAAAGTAAACTTGGAGAATGCAGTTTAGCTTCTCATTGCAGCTTACAGTAAAATGTTAGATGAGAAAGATAAGCTGAGAACATAACTGTTGGGCACAAAGAAAACAGAAACTGATTCTGGAACTTCAGGTCTCTGGAAATCAAGCCACCAGATGATAGCACCCCATTTGAGGACTTAACTAAACTTGGAACTTGTAAATCAGGATTGAAAATGCAGTTTTCTAGGAAAGACTTGTGTAAAGTCTTACACTCTGATGGCTTGGACCCCTGCTTCCTGCATGCTAAACCAACAACTTTTTTGAGAGAGCTATATGAACAAAATTGCCATCAGCCTGGAATAAAAGGGACATGGAAGGGAGAGATTGGAGGGGAAACAGCTTTAAGAGGAAAACCATGGAAGCTGAGATATGGAATTAAGATATTTCCTCAGGCCAAGAGAGGAACCTTACCAATGTGTACAGAGAGGGTGAGTTTGTCCCTACAGTTGGAAGAGGATAGATGTTCCTGCCCACTGTTCAAGGAGAGTTTTGCCTCCCCAGGGTACAGAGAGGGTGGAGTACATTCCCCAAGGATTAGGGAGGTTATGGTCACTATCCCATAGGTCTGAGAGGAGTGGGCCTGTACCCCATGGATTAGGGAAGGTCAAGTCACCAACTCATTGCTCTGAGAGGTCTGGGCCTGTATGCCAAAGGTTAGGGAGGAGGTCGTCTTCACTTCAGTGTACTAGGGGAATTAAGACTCTAACCTAAAGATTGGGTAAAGTGTGGCCATCACCCAAATGCTCTTGGAGGGTGAGGTCTGGAGCTTGATTGACACCCAGATGCTTGATGGGGATGGAACCAAGAAAATGGCCATTGGCAAGTCTGTGGAAAGGGTGGGTCTGCATGAGGCCCTAGAGAGAAGAAATCATCATCTTAAGAATGACTCTTAGACTTTGCAATCATAGGGAGTAAGCCCTGCAGGTTTACTGAACTGTAGAGAACCCGTGACTCATGTTTCCTTCCTAATTTCTCCTTATGGTAATGAAAATGTTTATTCTTTTTCTGTCCATTTGTGTATTGGAAGCAGAAAAATGGTTTTCTAAGTTTCTGAGGTCTACAGCCTGATGGGACTTTGCCTCAAGACAAACTGGTTGTAATATGATTCTGTATTTAGCATTGTACTGATTTAAAATTTTTTAAAAATATTGAATTGTCTTTTTGCAATTTAGAGGGTGGAGTATAGCAGTTTGATATTGTTTATGAATTCCAAAAATAGATATTGGATTATGTTTGTGAACTGATCTGTTCCTCTGGGCATATTAGATTGGATTGGATTCAGAGGTTTCACTTTTACTTGATTAAATAAAGATTAAGACTTTGACTGGGCCATGTCAGTAGGACATTGAGTCCCCACCCACCAAGGGGGTAGGGACTCACAGAGAAAAAGACAATGGCAGAGGAGAAAGTTGGAGTTTTTATACTGGAGCCCCAGGAAGTAAATGCACAGAGAAGCAGATATATGAGGAAGGAGAGAAGGCTCCATTAGACATGGCAGAGGCCCTGGGAAGAGAGATGAGCTATTAGACTGATAATCTATAGCTGGCCTTGTGGAGAGAGCAGAGCAGCTGAGCCTGGAGAGAAATGAACCCTAGGAGAGACGAGACTTATCCCAGCCTATGACTGAAAATTAGAAGCTGGGACCATAAAGTCTTAAGAGGAAGAGGAAGCCTATACCCTTGCAGATGTCAGCAGCCATCTTGCTCGAACACATGGCAACAGACGCTGTGAGAGAAGTAATTTACGCTTTATGGCCTGTTAACTGTAAGCTTCTACCCTAAATAAATACCCTTTGTAAAAGTCAACAGATTTCTGGTATTTTGCCTCAGCATCCCTGTGGCTGACTAATACACATGCTTAGCCAAATGTCTAGTGCAAGGTAGATATTCCACAAATGTTGGTACCCTTTTGCCTTTTGGTGGTGAAACTGCAATTTGGATGGTCTCAGTGGTTCCCCAAGTGCACCCCCAGATTCAGCGACTCACTAGGAGTCACAGGACTCAGCATATGCTTGTACTCATGGTTAAGGTTTATTACAGCAAAAGAATTCAGAGCAATGTAACAAAGGGAAAAGGTGTGTGGGACGAGGTCCAGAGGAAACCAGGCACAAAGTTCCAAGAGTCCTCTGGAGTCATCCAGGAGGAACTTAATTTCTTCAGCACTGAACTGTGACGATGTATGAAGTGTGTCTGCCAGGGAAGCTCACTAGAGATACAGTGTCCTGGGTTTTGACTGGGGGCTGATCACACAGGTGCCCTCTGCCTAGCATGTACCCAAATTCCAGGCTCCCAGAAAAAAAGCAGGTGTTTAGTATAAACCACATTGTTTGTACAAACTAGGCATGGTGAGCCACCTTTACTATTTAAGGAAAGTTCTATATCAGTGTAGGGAACTTTACCAGCCAAGTTCCCAGATGCCAGCCAAGGGCCAAGCTTACAAGCAGGCTTTTCTGAGGATAGCAGTCTGAGGCCTGCTATGTTATCTCTTTTCTGCACACAAATGATATTGTACTTATCATTATCACATATTAAACATGAAACAATTTGGAAGATTTTTTTGTCCCAACAAGGGATCTGAGCACCTCATTTATTGGCTAGGACTGATTTCTGACCTGAGTTTGGCAAAATGGATCTGAGATGGCATTACATTATGATTGTTTAGTTACTAATATCTATCTTGTAAACTGAACTTTTAAAGACAGGACTCATATCTCATTTGTTTTCAACTTTTAGGGACTGTGGGCCAAAAAAAAAAAAAAAAAAGAAGGATGGAAGAAATAGCATGGAGGGATGGGGATGGAAGGCTAGAGAGTGGAAAACACACGTAAGACAGCTTCATAAGAATTGAATTTTTTTTTTTCTTCTTCCAGGTGTCATCATGCTGTTTTTGTCTCCATTCTCTCTAACTCCTTTCTACTGCCTGATGTGGTCACTCTCCTACATCTTCTTTCCAGATGCTCTGTGGGGCAAGGCAGCCTGTCTCAGGTCACAGCACCGAGGAAACTAAACAGCTCTACCAACTCTCTCTGGCCTCTGTGGGTTTGTGTCAGCATGTTGTATTAAGCCCACGCTTGTGCTCACTAAATCTTTCCTTGTCCCCATGATGTACACGTGCCAGATACTTGATATCTTTGTTGCTCTAAACCAGAGCAATCCACAGTAGGGCCAGTGGCCTTTACTTCTTCCTCTCTATTCAGGGTTCTGAATCTCTCAGGGACAATAATTGTTTGCCATATAGAATGTAATTTTTTCCAAAAATTTCTAAATTTGGGCTGGGTTTTAGTTCCAGCTCTTTTACTAGCTGGGTGACCTTGTGCACTAAAGTAGTCCTTTGGAAAGGAGTGAAGCCGTTTAGCTTTGGTATAGCCAATTACATGCCCAATGGTAACTCCTCCAGTGATGTGTGGGCTTACTAAGGCATTTCTTTCCTTTTTTTTTTTTTTAAGAGATTTATTTATTTGTTTGTCTGTTTATTTATTTATTTATTCCCCGCCCCCCCCCTTGCAGCTTGTTCCTTTTCTTTTGCTGTCTCTTCTCTGTGTCCATTCGCTGCGTGCTTTTTCTGTATCTGCTTGTCTCCCTTTTGTTGTGTCGTCTTGCTGCGTCAGCTCTCCCTGGTGCACGGGCTGTCAGTGCTCTGCGGTGCACGGGTCAGCTAGTCCTCACAGGGAGGCCCTGGGATGCGAACCCAGAGCCTCCCATATGGCAGATGGGAGTCCAACTAATTGAGCCACAGCCGCTTCCCCGAAAACATTTCTTACACTTGCAGATTCTGGCTCTGTAGAGCAGAGCTAATCAGAGGACTTTAGTTGCCCAATTTGAATGTGTGTAGGATTTTGTAACTAAAAACTCTGTATTTTAAGAGGTCAGAGCTTTTGCCTTTTGCTTCGTTTAGAGATTAACCACGTTGACGGCCCAAGGGCATCATCTGGTTTCCAGGATTTCACTGTGTGCTGTTCCTTTTGTCAGCTCTAAAACGCTAAATTTGATATTCAAATGTCACTTCATATTCTAAAATCCAAATCAAATAGAAATAAACAGTACTGTATGGTACCCTAAAGTTGTACTTCACAAAGAACTTAGGTCCACTGAGGCCAATGAACCTCCAGCGTTGCCCCTGGACTTTGTACCTCCAAAGGGTTTACCAAAAAGATTGTTGGCTGATTCCTTCCCTTCCTCAAAGATGACACTAGACCACCTTTTACTGAAGATAAAAGTGAAGTTTGCAGAACAAAATTTGTAGTAAATATGAATTAAATCTAAAATTAGAATTTTAAAGAATAATTCAAGGAAGCCCACATTATAATAATTTCACTGTAAAGGAACAGGTAGCTACCTCTTCTCCATTGCTCTCTACTTAGGTCTCAGGTATATCATTTATACCTTATCATATTTAGATGAAAATGGTCGTGTCCCACTAGATTTTAAGCTCTCTCAGTTCACATTTTTATATTTTTGCTACCTACTTCAATGCCTGACACTACAAACTGTAACTTGGTAGATGAATTGATTTAGAAGTGGGTTCTAGTGATTTATAAACAAGGTGATTATAATGTAATAAGAATTTTAAAAATATAAGTGGGTTGAGGCATTTTAATGTGATGTCCTTCAAGGCATTAGCTTCAAGTGTGATGCTGTCCTTAATAAAAACATTTTAAGTACTCCAATTAGAGAACTGTCTCCACATAAACTTTTCGGGTCCAGTATCTAGCATAGTGCCTAGACATAGCAGGTGCTCAAAAAACTACTTGTTTTACCCAGAACCAACCAAATTTAGTCCAAGAACCTAATATTTGAGATTAGCTAATAATGTCCTATTCTTAAACCATAATAGTTATCAGAAATGTCTTTAAACGACTTCTGGCTATTTCTAAAACTTGGAACTATGTTCAAACAATGAAGATACAATTCTGAAAGAGGATTTCCATGTCCATTTTGAGTAATAACAGCAGTAATAGCAGGGTTAAAATAAATGTGTAGGTCCCTATGAGAATTGCTTTGAAAAGGAAAATACCCATTTGGCCATCTTAAAAAATACAGTTCTCAGATGGATAAATGAAGTCAAAAGGGCTTAGTTCTTGATTCTAAGCAGCTCTGCTAGTCCTAAACTTGGGATGGAATGTAGATTTCCCTCCTGGTCAAGAGCTAGTCCCCTCTTACCCAACCTGTAGTACCACTCCCCTTGTCTGATGAGCAGAACCAAGTGACTGAGAATTCTGCTACTTTCTTAGCTCTGTGACCTTAGGTAAAAGCCTTCCTTCTCTCTAAGCCCATTTCTTTATCTATAAAATGGAGTACTTACTTCCTCTCAGGGTTCTTTTGTGGATTAAAAGCAACAACACATAAAACACCTAGAATAGTGAATAAGTGTGTAAAAGGTGTCATAGGTATCATTCTATCCTTTTCTCCCCTCTATCCTTCCTCTCTTCCCATATGTACTGTTCCATTTAAAACAATAGTAATATAATAGTTAACATTTATTTAGCTCTTATTATGTGCCAGTAACTATTCCATGCACTTTACTGTCTCACACAGTCCAGTGAAATAGGGGTCATTAGCAAATCATAGGCTTATGGGCTGCAGCCCACTGGGGTTCCTGAGACCCTTTCCGGGTCAAAGCTATCTTCTTAATAGTCCTAAAGCAGGTACTAAAATGTTACTGTGTTCGAAGCGGATTTAGTTCAACTGATAGAGCGTCTGCCTACCATATAGGAGGTCCAGGGTTCAAACCCAGGGCTTCCTGACCTGTGTTGTGAGCTGGCCCACGTGCAGTGCTGATGCACGCAAGGGGTGCCCTGCCATGCAGGGGTGTCCCCTGTGTAGGGGAGCCCCACGCGCAAAGAGTGCACCCTGCAAGAAGAGACACCCTGTGCAAAAAAAGCACAGCCTGCCCAGGACTGGCACCGCACACACAGAGAGCTGACGCAGCAAGATGACGCAACAAAAAGAGACACAGATTCCTGGTGCTGCTGACAAGAATGCAAGCAGACATAGAAGAACACAGACAGCGAATGGTACGACTGGTGGCACCTTGCGGGGAATCAAGGCAGTTGCACCAAATGATATTAGTAGTCACCGCATTTTTCACCAACACATGTTCACAGATTTTTTTTAAAAGCCAGTTTTACTTATGAATGTCATTGATGAAGCAGCAAAAACTATTAATTTTATTAAGTCTTGATCCTTGCTTATACATCTTTTTTTTTTTTTTTTTTTTTTTTTTATGTACCAGGGCCAGGGGTGGAACCCCAGACCTCATATATGGGAAGCCAGAACTCAACCACTGATTCACATCGGCTCCCCTGAGTTGGTTTTTTTGTTTGTTTGCTTGTTGTTTGTTTTGTTTTGTTTTTAGGAGGCACCAGGGACTGAACCCAGGACCTCCCATGTGGGAAGTAGGCGCTCAGCTGAGCCCCTACATCTTAATATTCTGTGCAGTGAAATGGAAAGCATATATAGAGTACTTCTGCCTAGTGAAGTTGTGATGGTTGTCTTGAGGAAAAGCACTTGTTGGAGTTTGAGCTAAACTAGCTGCTTTTTTCATAAAAAATCCAAGGACAACTTATAGATAAACTAGTGTTGTTCAGATGTGGGTATTTGGTTCTCTTGAAAATTAACTGAGTGAGCCTGTCACTTTAAGAAAAACAGTTTTTGTTGTCAAGGGTAAAATTTGAGCTTTCAAGTGAAAATTTAAATTTTGGAAAGTTATCTACCACCCTGAGTTTGATGACTTCCTAATAACTGATTTTTCTGATGAGATGGGTGGGGAGATCAATGAATTCGCATTTGATGTTGACTAATGAAATGTGTCAGCATTTCTAAAAACTACATAACTTAGTGAACCAATATTTTCTAAATGACAAATGCATGATGTTACAAAATCATGCATGTGTGAAAGATCCATTCAAAGGGCAAGACTCAAAGACCAATGGATTTTACTGTAATAGAGTACATAAAGTTCACTGATAAAGTATCAGATTTCATGTTGCAACTAACCTTTAAGAAACTACCACTTACTGAGTTTTGGTGTAGCATCAAAGAAGAATATCTACAATTATTATAAAAGGCTATTAAAATACCCCTGTCTTTTCCAAATACCTATCTCTGTGAGGCAAGGTTTTCTTCATATACTTTAACTCAAACAATATGAGAATGCAAAATGCAGAAGCAGAGATGAGAATCTAGTTGCCTTCTATTAGACTAGATATTAGAGAGATTTGCAAATATGCAAAAACAATGCCAGTCTTCTCACTAAATGGCTCTTTATTTTGGAAAAAAAATTTTTTTTTCCACGAAAAAAAATTTATATTAACTTGTGGATTTTTATTGCTCTTAATGAATTAATAAATATTTTAAAAGCTTTCCTGTTTTAATTTCTAATACAGTAAATGCAATATATACAATCATTTATTTATTTATTAAATATTTATTTCTTTATTTCTCTCCCCTTCCCCCTCCCTGCCCTGGTTGTCTGTTCTCTGTGTCTATTTGCTGCGTTGTTTTCTTTTGTCCGCTTCTGTTGTTGTCAGCGGCACGGGAATCTGTGTTTCTTTTTGTTGCGTCATCTTGTTGTGTCAGCTCTTCGTGTGGGCAGCATCATTCCTGGGCAGGCTGCACTTTCTTTCCTGCTGGGCAGCTCTCCTTATGGGGCGCACTCCTTGCGCGTGGGGCTCCCCTAAGTGGGGGACACCCCTGCGTGGCATGGCACTCCTTGCATGCATCAGCACTGCGCATGGGCCAGCTCCACACGGGTCAAAGAGGCCCGGGGTTTGAACTGTGGACCTCTCATGTGATAGACGGAAGCCCTAACCACTGGGCCAAGTCCACTTTCCATATACAATCATTTAAAAGCTCTTGGGGGGTCCTCAAGTTTTTGCGTTTAAAAAATTCCTGATACCAAAAGTTTGAGAATCACTGACTTATGGAGATTGAAAACTTGCCCAAAGTTCACACAATTAGTAAGCAGTGGACCTCTGAGACAAACCCAGGCAGATTGACTTCTAAAGGCAGTGCTCTCATTGTTACTGTTTTGATGCAGAGTTTCAAAAATATCTCCTCTTACCTCTGAGAAACTGGGAACGCATCATGTCAGATTTGGCATTTCCAGACAGTTAAGCAAAAAAAGATGTGTTCCTAGTTTTTGTTGATATGCTTATAAGAGCCTTAGTGAGCTTTGTGTAGTGGCAGTATTGTAGCCAATGAGGTTTACAATTATTATGAGGGGTGATTATTGCTAATTGAAAACTTTTCCCAATACTCCACCATGACAACTTGAAATATAGTCAACATTGGCATTTTTTTTTTAAAGATTTATTTATTTTATTTAATTCCCCCCCTCCCCCGATTGTCTGTTCTCTGTGTCTATTTGCTGCGTCTTGTTTCTTTGTCCGCTTCTGTTGTCATCAGCGGCACGGGAAGTGTGGGTGGTGCCATTCCTGGGCAGGCTGCACTTTCTTTTGTGCTGGGCGGCTTCTCCTTACGGGGTGCACTCCTTGCGCGTGGGGCTCCCCTACGCGGGGGACACCCCTGCGTGGCAGGGCACTCCTTGCGCGCATTAGCACTGCGCATGGGCCAGCTCCACACTGGTCAAGGAGGCCCGGGGTTTGAACCGCAGACCTCCCATGTGGTAGACCGGCGCCCTAACCACTGGGCCAAGTTACACTGGCAATTTTTGACAGTCTCTTCAGAGACTGCATAAAAGGAGAAAGAAAAAAATAATAAAAATAAGAGCCTTACTGTTCAATGTTTTCTAATTATGGATACAAAGACCTCTGGAGCCCTTACCCTGATATTTCACAGAAGTAAAAGATGAAAAGTTTTTATCTTTATAATGTGAATAAAAAGAAGACAACCCATTTCTGTCTTGGTTCAGGCATCCTCTTATATCTCATTTTTTCCCCCTTTACCTCAACCCTCAGTAAGATATAATTTTTACATCAAACCCAGTATACACATTCATAAGTGTATATAAACCTGACACAAAAGCTTAATGAAATGATATCCTTACCACATGTGCTATTTTCTAATCTATTATTTCATTAAGAGGAGAAGTTGGCCATAATCCAATAAATGGATTTTACAATCACCTGAAGTTTAAAAGGCTCTGCCCTATCAGAATGCTTGTCTAGGACAGAATATACCCAAGACTAAGACATGTTAATACAAGCAGTTCCCAATAATGATCAGAATCTTTCCAGCTTCATGTATTATTTGATTATTTGAAATGTGGAACATTTCCCATGAAACAAGCTGAAATGTGGTTGAGAAGGTAAGTAACATTTACTGAGTATCTATGACATATATTACCTTATTTCTTAACAATGGCCCAGAAAGGAAGGAATTATTATTCCATTATATAAATGAGAAATGAGGCTCAGAGAAGGTAAGTTACTATTTTTTCAAATAATAGTTTATGATGTAGGTTGTACAATATAAACCCTAGGGGAACCAGAAAGTATATTTTAAAAATATACAGTAACAGAAATGAGAAAGGGATCACTCAGATATATCACAAAATATCAACTAAACAGAAAAGGAGGTTGCAATAAAGGAAAAGAGAGGCAAGAAAAAAAAAAGATATGGCATACAAAACCAAACAACAAAATGGCTGAAGTAAGTCCTGCCTTTACAGTAATAACACTGAATGTTAATGGATTAAATTTGCCAATTAAAAGAGGCAGATGGGAAGAATGGATTTAAAAAAGCATGATCTAACTATATGTATTTCATAAGAGACTCATCTTAGACCCAAAGGTCAAAAATGAAATGATAGAAAAAGATATTCCATGCAAATAGTAACCAAAAGAGAGCTGGGGTAGCTATACTAATATTGGACAAAATAGACTTTGAGTTAAAAGCTGTTAAAAGAAACAAAGAAGGATACTATATATTAACAAAAGGGGCACTCCAACAAAAATAAATAACCCTCATAAATATACATGCACCTAACCATGGTGCCCCAAAATACATGACGCAAACTCTGGCAAAAGGGAGAAATGGACATTTCTGCAATAATAGTTGGATACTTCAACACACTACTAGATAGAACATCTAGACAGAAGATAAGTAAGGAAACAGACAACTTGAATAAATGATAAATGAACTAGACCTAACAAACATATATCAAACATGTTATCTCTGTCTAGCAGGATATACATTCTTCTTGAGTGTACATGGATCATTCTCCAGGATAGACCACATTTTGGTTCACATAACAAGTCTCAATAAATTTAAAAAGATTGAGATTATGCAAAGTATCTTCTCTGACCATAATGGAATCAAGCTGGAAATCAATAACATTTGGAGAACTGGAAAATCCACAAATACATGGAAGTTAAATAACACACTCTTAAACAATCAGTTGATTGAAGAAGAAATTGCAGGGAAATCAGTAAATATCTTGAGACAAATGAAAATGAGAATCTAACATCAAAACTTATGGGATGCAGCAAAGGAAGCGTTGAGAGGGAAATTTATAGCCCAAAATGCTTACATTAAAAAAAGAAGAGCTAAAATCAAAGACCTAACTGCACACCTGGAGGAACTAGAAAAAGAACAGCAAACTAATCCCAAGGAAAACAGGAAGAAAGAAATAACAAAGATTAGAGCAGACAAATGAAATTGAAAATAAAAAATACAATAGAATTAACAAACCCAAAAGTTGATTCTTGGAAAAGATCAATAAAATTGACAAACCCTTAGCTAGACTGGAAAAGAAAAAGGAAAGAAGCAAATTAAATCAGAAATGGGGGATAAGGGCATTACTACTGACCTCAAAAATAAAAAGGATCACAAGAGGATAGTATGAATAACTGTATACCAACAAATTATACAACCTAGATGAAATGGACAAATTCCTAGAAACACGCAAACAACCTACACTGATTCTAGAAGAAATAGAAGACCTCAAAGGACCAATTACAAGTAAAGAGAAAACCTCCCAAGAAAGAAAAACCCAGACCCAGATGGCTTCAGAGTTGAATTCTACCAATCATTCCAAGAAGAATTCATACCAGTGTTGTTTAAACTCTTCCCCCCCAAAAAATAAATAAATAAAAAATAAGGAACAGGGAGGGAACAGTACTGCAGCAGTTTGATATGGTTATGATTCCAAAAATAGATATTGGATTATGTTTGTAATCTGGTCTGTACCTGGGCGTGATTAAGTTATGATTAGGGCTTTGATTGGGCCACATTATTAGGGTGTTGTGTCCCTACCCCTTGGTGGGTGGGTACTCACAGATAAAAGACAAGGCAAGGCAGCGGACTTGGCCCAGTGGTTAGGGCGTCTGTCTACCACATGGGAGGTCTGCGGTTCAAACCCCGGGCCTCCCTGACCCGTGTGGAGCTGGTCCACGCGCAGTGCTGATGCGTGCAAGGAGTGCTGGGCCACGTAGGGGTGTCCCCCGCGTAGGAGCCCCACACGCAAGGAGTGCACCCCATAAGGAGAGCCACCCAGCGCAAAAGAAAGTGCAGCTTGCCCAGGAATGGTGCCGCACATACGGATAGCTGACACAACAAGATGATGCAACAAAAAGAAACACAGATTCCCGTGCCGCTGATAACAACAGAAGCGGACAAAGAAGATGCAGCAAATAGACACAGAACAGACAACCAGGGTGGGGGGGAGGGGAGAGAGATAAATAAATCTTTAAAAAAAAAAAAAGACAAGGCAAAGGACAGAGTTGGAGGTTTTGATGTTGGAGTTTGATGCTGAAGCCTTAAATTGGAGCCCCAGGAAGTAAGCTCACAGAGGAAAGAGAAGCCAGTCCCAATAAGAGAGGAAACCTGAGCCCAGGAAGAAGCAAGCCCTGGGAAAAAAGGAACCTTGAACCCAGAGAGAAGCAAGACCCTGGAAGGGAGGAACCCAGGAAGCCTGAACCCTCGTAGACGTTATCAGCCATCTTGCTCTAAATAGAATTTGGTGAAGGAAGTAACTTATGCTTTATGGCCTGGTGTCTGTAAGCTCCTACCCAAAATAAATACCCTTTATAAAAACCAACTAATTTCTGGTATTTTGGATCAGCACCCTTTTGGCTAATACAAGTACCTTCTCATTCCATGAGGCTAACATCACCCTCATACCAAAGTCAGATAGAGATACTACAAGAGAAGAAAATTACAGACCAATTTCTAGCAAATCAAATCCAACAGTACATTAAAAGAATTAAACACCATGATCAAGTGGGTTTTATTCCAGATATGCCAGGGTGGTTCAACATAAGAAAATCAATTAATGCAAAACATTAACAATTGGAAGGGAAAAAAGACACACGATCATCTCAATTGATGTGGAAAATGCATTTGACTAACTCCAGCATCCTTTCTTGACTAAAAAAAAAACAAACAACCACCAGAAAAATAGAAATAGAAGGAAACTTACTCAACATGATTAAGGGTACATATGAAAAACCCACAGCTGACATATTCATTCCCTCTAAGATCAGGATCAAGATAAGGATGACATTCTCACTACTGTTATTTAACATTGTACTGGAAGTTCTAGCTGAACAGTTAGGCCAGAAAAAGAAATAAAAGGATCCAAATTGGAAAGGAAGAAGTAAAACTTTCACTATTTGCAGATGATATGATCCTTTAAAGAGAAAGTCCCAAAAAGTCAATATGAAACATCTAGAGCTAATAAATGAATTCGGGAGGGGGGGGGGAAGGTGGTGGTGACTGGGGACCTCATATTTTTTGAATGTAATATTTTTTAAAAAATGAATTAAAAAAAATGAATTCAACAAAGTGGCAGAGTATGAGATCAATGCACAAAAAACAGTATTTCAATTGCCAAAAGATGGAAACAATTCAGGTGTCCATCAACCAATGAATAGATAAACAAACTGTGGTGTATATACACAATGAAATATTATGCAGCTGTAAAAAGAAATGACATTGTAAAGCATATGACAACATGGTTGAGCCTGGAGAACATTATGTTGAGTGAAGCAAGCCAGACAGAAAAGGACAAATACTGTAAGCTTGCACTACTATGAACAAAATATATTGTGTAATGTCATGGAGTTAATAACTTGAATATGGGACACCAGAAAATGGAATGTGGTTAGAGAATAGAAAGCTGAGGGTTAACTTGTACAGAATTGGTAAAAAGGATGTTTGGAAATGAATGAAAAGGTACTATTATATGGGTATGACAGTAGTTTAAAGGGAAAGTCTAAGGTTATGTATATTACTAAAAGGAAAGCTAAAAAGTGTAACATGGGACTGTATAGCAGAGTAAAACTGTATGTGAAGTATGAATATGGGTAAAATTGCATGTGTAAGACTCTTTTCTTTGAAGCAGAACAAATGTATGTTAATACTACAAGATGTTAATATCAGACACAAAAACATTATGCTAAGTGAAAGAAACCAGACACAAAGTACTACATATTGTATGATTCCATTTATATAAATGTAAATATAAATCAATTTATAAAGATGAAATTAGATTAGTGGTTATATAGGGCTGGGGAAGCAGAGAGGGCTTGAGAGGTGATGGCTAAGGGGTGTGGAATTTCCCTTTCTGGAGTAATGAAATTGTTCTAAAAATTGTTATGATGATGAATGCACAACATTGTGATTATATTAAAAGCCATTATACACTTTGGATAGATTGTATGGTATGTGAATATATCTCAATAAAACTGTTAAAAAAATAAATAAATAAATGTGCAAGAATAACCAGAAATAGCAGTAATGTACAGCAGGGGAAGCATAGATTGAGAGGTGATGAATTTTCTTGTTTGTCTGTTTTTTATTATTATTATTGAAATAATAAAAATGCTCTAATAATGATTGACGGGATGAATGTACAAGCTATGTGATTATACCAAATACCATTGATTGTATACTTTGGATGAATTGCATGCTTTATTATTATGTACCAATAAAATTGATTTGTTTAAAGAAAAAAAGTCAAGTGAAATAAATATCAGTCCAGCGACAAATGAGATTCAAATATCACTTTAATTGTAAAAGGAGGACATGAGGTTTATTTTACATTGTGATTTGTTAAAACTCAATGGCATTTTGTATATATGTGTATATTCTTCTGGCCAAATAAAACATTTTATTAAAATTCAAAAAAACCACACACACAAAAATAAAATGAAAAAGAAATCAGTAGTGTTTCTATATACTAGTAATGAGCAAGCTGAGGAGCAAATCAAGAAAAAAATTCCATCTACAATAACAACTAAAAGAATCAAATATCTAGGAATAAATAAGGGTCCTGTATACAGAAAACTACAAAACATTGCTAAAAGAAAACAAAGACCTAAATAAATGGAATGACATTCCATGTTTATGAATCAAAAGGCTAAATATCGTTAAGATGTCAATTCTACCCCAAATGATTTGCAGATTCAATGCAATCCTGATCAAAATTCCAACAGCCTACTTGGGAGAAATGGAAAAGCCAATCATAAAATTTATTTGGAAGGGTACAGAGTCCCAAATAGCCAAAATACATCTTGAAAAAGAACAAAATTGGAGGACTCACACTTTCTGACTTTAAGGCATATTATAAAGCTACAATGGTCAAAACAGTATGCACTGGCACAAGAATATATTGACCAATGGAATTGAATTGAGAGTTCAGAAATAGATTCTCATGCCTATAGCCAATTTTTAAAAAAATTTCTCTCCCACACACCACACACGTCTGCTCTCTGTGTCCATTAGCTGTGTGTTCTTCTGTGTCTACTTATATTTTTGTCAGTGGCACTGGGAATCTGTGTCTCTTTTTTGTTTTGTCATCTTACTGTGTCAGCTCTCCATGTGTATGGCATCACTCCTGGGCAGGCTGCACTTTTTTTGCACTGGGCAGTTCTCCTTATGGGGCACACTTCTTGTGCATGGGCTCCCCTACTTAGGGGACACCCCTGTGTGGCACGGCACTCTTGCACGCATTAGCACTGTGCGTGGGCAAGCTCATCACATGGGTCAGGAGTCCCTGGGTTTGAACCCTGGACCTCTCATGTGGTAGGCAGACGCTCTATCCATTGAGCCAAATCCACTTCCCCAATTGACTTTTGATGAGGCTGCTAAGTCCACTCAATTAGGAAAGAATACTCTCTCAAAAAAATGGTGCTGGGAGAACTGGATATCCATATGCAAAAGAATGAAAGAGAATCCCTATCTCACACCATATCCAATTGTAACTCAAAGGGGATCAAAGACCTAAATATTAAGAAACAGGACTATAAAATTTCCAGAAGAAAATGTAGGGAACCATCTTCAGGCTCTTGTGTTAGCAATGTTTTCTTAGACTTTACACCCAAAGCACAAGCAATCAAAGAAAAAATAGATAAATGGGACCTCCTCATAATTAGAAACTTTTGTACATCAAAGGATTTTTTCACAAAAGTGAAAAAGACGACTCACTTAATTGGGGAAAATGTTTGGAAATCACATATCAGATAAGGGTTTAATATCCAGAATATATAATGAAATCCTAAAAGTCAACAATAAAAAGACAAAAAACCCAATTTAAAAATGGGTAAAAGACTTGAATTTCTCCAAAGAGGATGTACTAACAGCTAAAAAGCACATGAAAAGATGCTCAGCACCACTAGCTATTGGGGAAATCCAAATCAAAACTACAGTGAGATATTTCACACCCACTAGAATGGCTCCTATTTTAAAAAAAAAACAGAAACAGAAAATTACAAGTGTTGGAGAGAATGTAGAGAAACAGGAACACTCGTTCATTGCGTGTAGCAGTATAAAATGGTGCAGCCACTGTGGAAGACAGTTTGGCAGTTCTTTAGGAAGCTAAATATACAACTACCACATCACCCAGCAATCTTGCTACTAGGTATATACCCAGAAGAACTGAAAGTAGGTACTCGAACAGATATTTACACTTCAATGTTCATAGTGGCGTGTCCATCAACAGATGAATGGATAAACAAAATATGGTATATACAGCCAATGGAATATTATTCAGCCCTAAAAAAGGAATGAAGTCCCCATGTATTTCACAACTTGCATAAACCTTGAGGATTACACTGAGTGAAATAAGTCAGACACAAAAGGACAAATATTGTATGATCTCACTGATATGAAATAATTAGAATAAGCAAACTCATAGAGTTAGAATCTAAAATATAGGTAACTAGGGGAAATATTGGGGGTAGAAAATGGGGAGTTGAGGCTTAATTGTATAGAATTTCTATTTAGGTTGATTGTAAAAGTTTGGAAATGGATGGTGGTAATGGTAGCACGTTATCGTGAATATAATTAATGGCACTGTTATCTATGCTAATGTGGTTAAAAGGGGGAAATTAAAGGTTATTTGTATTCCTAGAGTAAAAACTAAAAGAAGAAAAAAAAAAACCTAAAAGGTAAAACATTGTACTGCACAACACAGTGAACCCTGTTGTAGATAATGGACTATAGTTCATAGTACAAGAATGTTCTTTCATTAATTATAACAAATGTCTGACACTAATACAAGGTGTTAATATGGGGAAATATACACCTAATGTAAACTATGGATTATAGTTAGTACAATTTTAATGTTCTTTCATCAATTTTAACAAAGGTACCATATTAGTGCAAAGTGTCAAAATAGAGGTGTAAGGGAATGTTGTATTTTTTACATTATTTTTCTGTAAATATATAAATTCTATAATTTAAAAAATTTTAAAAAAGGACTTATTTAACAGTCCTTTGTATTGGGTGTTTTAAATGAGAAAATCTATGTAAATTGCTTCACACAGTGCCTAGAACATATTTCTCAATAAATGCTGGCTACTACTGTTAAAAAAAATAGTACAATTATTAAAAAGTACTATCAATTGTAAAATATATTCCACATCAATGCAAAGTGTTGGTGGTGGGGTGGCATATGGGAATCTGGTATTTTATGAATGATTGTTCTGTAAACTCACAACTTCTCTAATACAAAAAAATTTTTTTTAAGAATTCTATTAAAAAAAAACTGGGGATCATCCATGTTCTCACATACATACTTGAAGACATCATGTTGAATGAAATATGCCAGAAACAAAAATACAAATATTGTATGATCTCACTGATATGAAATAATTACAGTAAGCAAGTTCACAGAATAAGAAACTAGAGTATAGGTTACCAGGGGATGGGGTGGGGGCACAGAATGTGGAGTTAATGCTTAAATTGTATGAGCTTCTATTTGGTGTGATGGAAAAGTTTTGTTAATGGATAGTAGTGATGATAGCATAATATTGTGTATATAATTAATAGCACTGAATTAAGATATGTGAGTGTGGTTAAAAGGGGAAATATTAGGTTGTATGTATATCACTAGAATAAAAAATTTTTACAAAATACAGTGGACCAGAGCTTCTACTTTGGATGTATATAAGTATCACTTGAGAGAGCAGGGGTTAGCTAGAGACATTCCCATCCCAATAGGGAAGATATAGTAATTTCCAACTTGGAACAGTAAAGGAGGTGGTAGTGTTTGGCTCTTTTGCTCTCTGTGAGTGATGTACCTTATTTCTATATTTATTTAGCTCTCTGAAATCCTTCTCCTACCCAAGGAATACCAAGGAAAATGATATATACTGAAAAAACAATCTTTCCTTTTTCTCAGCATTAAAATAATTTTGCTAGTAAGGTTTAGGTATGAATAACCATTCTTGATACAAACGCCTAAAAAAGAAACTTTACATTTCTAAAAAATGGCAGGTGGATGGGTGGGGGGCTGGTTCCTGAGGGATCAGTCTGAATATTTCCCTCACAAGTCCATTTCTAGGCCTGATAAAGTAGCCCCCAAAATTAGGGGAGGAAGGACCTGCAATCCCCTTTCTGTCATTGCAAACCTATTGCCAGCTATCCACAATCATGAATGAGGGGAATCCTAGCGCCAAGCTGTAACCTTGACCAGTGACTCATCTGGGAGTAAAGGGTCATATATTTATATCTTTGTGGCTAAAAACTTATGATCAGCATGGGCTGCAGAACTTTAGCCCCAGGAAATGAAACCTTGAAGCAGCCATGTTCTTTCTCTTCTCCCCACCAACCTCCTGAAGTTTCCCTCTGCTCACCTCAACTTTTCTTACTTAGTACATTCCTTTTTTACTCCTCATTCTATGGCTAGGCATCCCTAAGCTAAAGCATGGACAAATAAACATTTTATTAGTATTTTATTTGTATTTTTGGAGAAGATACAGTTTCATAAGCAATAGAAAAATGTTCTGTTTTGTTTTTAAAAAAGAATCTATTGTCTTAGAAGAAGAAAACAAGACTCTTCAGCAAGGATTGGGCCAATTCAGACTGAAGGAACCAGTGAAGCAGAAGTTATTATAGGAAATCAGTTCAGATTTATCCAGTTTTAAGGAAAACACAAATGTCTTCTTGTCTAGTTCTGCAGGGCTCCAAATGAGCCATCTCAGCTTAAAACTGGTAACAAGGCTCACAAAGCAAGCCTCCAGGATCCCATCTAGTTTGAACACAGGGGTGGCTCACTCTCCAGGAGGTTGCATCTGTTTACAGAATTCATCAAATTGCTGTTGCTCCAGTTCTGTCATGACTCTGTTGAGGGCATAGATCTAAATGGGAGAAAAAGAAACGTTAACAATGGAAGCAGGTGCCCAACATATCTTCAGACACAACAGGTTGTGTCATCTGACAGTTCCAGAACTAAGCCAGTAATGCAGGGGAAGTGAGGTGGGAATAGGAAAGGTAGATATTAATTTCATTTAAGGAGTCAGGAAAGAAGCAGTAAGGCAGGTGCTTTGATCTGGCCTTTAAAGGATCAGTAGTATTTAAACAGATAGAGGGAAACGGACTTGGCCCAGTGGTTAGGGCGTCTGTCTACCACATGGGAGGTCCGCGGTTCAAACCCCAGGCCTCCTTGACCTGTGCGGAGCTGGCCCATGCGCAGTGCTGATGTGCGCAAGGATTGCCCTGCCATGCTCCCCGGTGTAGGGGAGCCCCACGCGCAAGGAGTGCACCCGTAAGGAGAGCCGCCCAGCGTGAAAGTGCAGCCTGCCTAAGAATGGCGCCACCCACATGGGGAGCTGACACAAGATGATGATGCAACAAAAAGAGACACAGATTCCCGTGCTGCTGACAACAACAGAAGCGGACAAAGAAACAAGACACAGCAAATAGATACAGAGAACAGACAACCGGGGTGGGGTGGGGGTGTAGGGGAGAGAAATAAATAAATAAATAAATCTTTAAAAAAAAAAATAGAGATTGAGGATGAGACATGATGGGCAATACAGGGAGGATAGTATGAGTAAATAAATATACAGTAATAGAAAAGTATAGAATCAGTTCTGGAAAGTTAAGTAAGCTAATATGAAGGCTATTATAGAATGGGGGTTGGAAATCTGGAGAAAGCAAGAGAAGTATTACTGGGGCCTTAAATGCCATGCTATGAAATCTGGACTTTATGTGGCAGACCATAAAGAGCCAGCAAAGATAAATGAGCAGGGGAGCAACTTGATTATATCCATGCTTTGAGAAAGATAACTGGAGGCAGTGCAAGGAATAGAGTGGGGGATGAGAGATTATAAATCAGCTAGGAGGCATCTATTACAATAGTCCACGGAGGAGACAGTGGGAATATGACCCAGGGTAGACAATGGGAGTGGAAAGAAGATGGCAAGAGACATTCTATGGCAAAAGGCAGAGTATCTACCTTATTTCTCAGCTATGTTTTTATTTTTATTAGAGAAGTTGTGGGTTTAGAGAACAGTCATTCACGAAATACAGGATTCCCATACACTACCCACCACTACCACCTTGCATTAGTGTGGAACATTTGTTAGAATTGATGATAGCACATTTTTATAACTGTCCTAGTAATTAAGGTCTATGGTTTAACTTAGGGTTCCCTGTTTGTGTTGTGTAGTGTAGTTCATGAAACACCATGAAACTTCCCAACTTGTAGAAGAAAAAAATGAAGCTGGAGGAATATAATTCAATTAATTGAAAAGACAAGATAGGGGAAAAAAGAAACTGAGAAGTATGACAAACAAAAAATACAATATAGTAGTAATTAATGAAATAGCAATCAAACAAAACAAAGAGGACCATCCAAACTGCAAGATGGTTCTTTGAAAATTCTAAAAAAAACTTCTAAAAACCATACAAACCTCTGATATGACTGACCAAGATAAAGAGAAGGTAGGCAGGGGATGTGGTGGGTAGTGGGGACTATGGGAACCTCTTATATTTTTTAATGTAACATTTTGTGTGATCTATGTATCTTAAAAAAAAAAAAAAAAAGATAAAGCAAAATAAAAGAGGATAGGCACAAACATTATTAGTAATTAAAAAGAGGAAAAACTACTGATATAAATGAGATGAAAACAAAACATTATGAACTTTGTGCCAATAAATTTGAAAATTTAAAGGAAATAAATTCCTAGAAAAAGAAAATGATCAAAACTGACTAGAACAAGTAGAAAGTTTGAATGATGCTATGATCTCTAGGGAAAATGGAATTTCACACAGTGATAAAAACAATTAGTTACAAACAAAACAAATAATTCTCAAAAAACATAACCTGGCAGAGCAGGTTTAGCTCCATGGTTGAGTGCATGCTTTGCATGCACGAGGTCCTGGGTTCAATCCCTGGAACCTCCTGAAAAACAAACAAAAATTTATAATTCTGTGGGAAGGGAGAATATAGTAACATATGTAAAATTTTAAAACATGCAAAACTAGACAATATACTGTTACATTATTGAGGTACACCTACAGAGGTGATGAACTATCACAGAACAGCCGAGGAATAATTAGCACCAAATTAAAGAGGTTACTTGTATTTGGAAGAGTTGGGGTATGCAGAGCTTTGAAGTTGGTTGTTATGTTCCATTTCTTTAATTGGGTAGTAGGTACAAGGATTGTCCAAGGTCACACTGGCAGAACTGGGATTAGTGCTTTATTATTTTTCTTTAAACTGTGCATACACATTATGTATACTTAAAATATATGTTTTTAAAACTCTGCTTCATTCATTCAATAACTATACAATAACTATACAATGTTGTGCAATTACTGTGTTAGAGACTGAAAAGGGATATTAAATTGCTTCTCAGATACATCCAGGTGAAGAAGGTAGGATGGCAAGAGAAGGGGAAAAATGCTGCTAAAACTGTCAAATGTGCTTTCAGTTCCCATTATCCCTCACATCTCTCCTTCACATCTAATTTTCTGGAATGTGGTATCTTTGCAGAACTGAATGGAAACTGTCTCTTCTTCCCTGCCAGGGGTCTTGTCACATTCCTATTTTAGGTGATTACTTGTCAGGAAATACAGATAAAAAAAAATAGTCTCAGGCAGCTGGAGGGCAATGGAAATAGCAGTAGATAAGGGGCAGAAGATCTATGTTTAGATCTTGGTTCTGCTCCTCTTAACTATGGGACTCTAGACACCTCTGCTCACTATAAAATGAGGATATGAATTAACCCCTACCTCACAGGGTCACATATTTTACTATTTATATCCCTATCTTATTCCAAGAAGGATTTAAGGTTTATAAAGATACATTACAATTCAGCCAGTCAGCATAAACATGATCAGTTGTTCAATTTAGAGTACAAGAAATAAAGGCAAGCTACCTACTTCTGGAAGCACAGTGATTCTTGATGACAACTGCTACCATTTATGGAGTGCTTTCTTTATGCCAAGACACTATGCTAAGTGCCTTACATATAATATTTCTATTCCTTATAGCAATCTTGTGAGGTAGATAATATCATCCTCATTTTACAAAGAAGGAATTAAGGAACTTAGGTTCAGGGAGGTTATGCATCTTGTCTAAGGTCACATTGGCAGAATGAGGATTTGAAGTCAGCCAAATAAATTTGATGTGTAGAACCTTATAGGAAGGCCACAGAGACATGAACAATGTCCTCAACAACATCTGCCTTAACAATATGCATAAAAGATATTTCATAGGGCTGTTTCCCATAGCAGCTCTCAAGCTGTTCACTAAAATGCAACTCAGTATGGGAAACGGACTTTGGCCCAGTGGTTAGGGCGTCCGTCTACCATATGGGAGGTCCGCGGTTCAAACCCCGGGCCTCCTTGACCCGTGTGGAGCTGGCCATGCGCAGTGCTGATGCGCGCAAGGAGTGCCCTGCCACGCAAGGGTGTCCCCCGCGTGGGGGAGCCCCACGCGCAAGGAGTGCGCCCGTGAGGAAAGCCGCCCAGCGTGAAAAGAAAGAGCAGCCTGCCCAGGAATGGCGCCGCCCACACTTCCCGTGCCGCTGACGACAACAGAAGCGGACAAAGAAACAAGACGCAGCAAATGGACACCAAGAACAGACAACCAGGGGAGGGGGGGAAATTAAATAAATAAATAAATCTTTAAAAAAAAAAAAATGCAACTCAGTAAAATCATCTGGGGGCCTGGGTCAGGTGGGATTGGGGCTGTGAAGGAAAGGGGAAATCAATCTTAGAATTCAGGCTCACAGTTCTCAGATAGTTTGCCTTAATCCAAATGTAGATTTCAGCATATAGAGTAACTTCTAACACACTATTAAATTTATTTATTATGTTTATTTTCTGCCTCCCCTGACTAGAAAGCACAGTCTACGAAAGCAGGGATTTTTTTCTGCTTTGCCCAGTCAGGTGTCTCAAGTTCCTAGAACAGTGCCTGGAAAATAGCAGCAGCTCAACATTTGTTTAATGAATGGCTGAAGGTGGCAAAAATTTCTAGTCTGACCATATCAAGTGTTAGAAAGGACATGAGGATTGAGAACCCGCATATACTATTAGTGGAGGTACAATTTGGGAATATCTACTAAAATTGAAAATGTATATATATATATACTATAACCCAATAATTCGACTTTTAATTATATACACTACAGAAAATTTTAGCCCAGCTGCCAAAGGACATCTAAAGAGTTTTTTATTGCAACAGAGTAACAACAAAACAAACAAACAAACAAATCTAAAAGCCCATCACTGGAGGAATGGGTAAGTAAATTAAATAAAGTGTATTCACAATATAGACTACTATAAGCAGTTAGGAAGAATAAACTAGATTCCCCAGTTTAACATGAATAGTTCTTAAAAAAAAACAATGTAAGCAAAATACAGAATAATACATATGAAATTTTATTAATGTCAACTTTTAAAAGAATACTGTATATTGTTCAAGGATATCTGTTAATATATTTGAACGTAAAAGTGTTAAAAAAAAATGGCTGCCCATGGGGAGGGGGAAAAGGATATAAGACAAGAAATGGACAAAGGGGACTTTAAATGTATGTATAATGTTTTACCTTATTTTTAAAAGACTCCAAGCAAGTAAGACAAAATGCTAATCACTACCAATCTGGGGTGCAGAATACTCAGGTATTGGCTATAATATGCTATTTTACAGGGGGATTGAACCCAGGACCTCATGCATGTGAAGACACTGCTCACCTATTTTTTTTCTTTTAATTTCTTGAAGAACATAAAAGGGAGAAATAGATCAGAAACCTTTTCCCTGACATTAAATACTAAAATTAAAATAAAATACATGTTTGGAGGAGGCTCAACATAGGCATTGTAATGGTTTTTTATTCTAATTGATTTTAAGTGTTGTGAGAACAAGGAACATTTTGGTGGGTTCAGAGTTTAGGCTTTTACTTCCTAGTTATAAACAGCTACCTTCCAGGTCAAATCCAGGATATCTGTGTGCAGGAATGTCTGGCACTTGCTTTCTCCCTACAACATCCACTTCCCTTACAAACCTCTCCCTTTCTTCCTTCTCTCAGGTCCCTACCACAAAAGCTCTGCATTAGGTGACCTGGTAGTGGTTGGGGTTCTGAACTAATTTGGCATGTGACTGTAGGTTGCCTCCTCACCAGCAATCTTCTCTCTAAACCTAGGAGAATACGTCCCATCAGCAGGCAAGGAAGACTTTCCATCAGTTTTCTCCACAATTTCTCTAATCCAGCAGACTATAGGTACATAGACGTTCCCCTCCTTAATCTCACCTCTGCTCTTTGTCTTTGTTTCAGCTCCTGCTGGGCTGATTTTTGCTTGGCCTTCTCAACTCTGCTGACAGGTTCTTTAACTTTAGATTTTTCTTTTCGTGCTGGTGGGTCCATGGTTTGTCTTCTGAATACCTGTCAGCTCTGACCTGGATGGTACAGAAAGAGGCTGAACTTTCAAACAGAAAACAAAAATGCCAGTCACTTGCCTATCTAATCCCTAGCCCAGCCCTTTCCTTTGACAGATTAGGCAGAAACAAAGTAGCCTGGTGGAAAGGGACCTAGATTTGGAGAAGACCCGAGTGTCACCGCCACGGCCTTGATGGGCGGCGCTGGGCAGTTGCTTTTCCCACTCTGCGCCTCACTTTTGTCTGTGGGCACAATGGGACAATAGCCCCTTCTCCGACCTTTCTCCAAGAGCGGCTATGTAAGCACCAACTGAAAAAACCAGTGTGGAAGCGTTTCATACACTGTTGAGTACTGTCCCCGGTGAGGGGCTGTTACTATGAGGACACTCCGGTCCAGATTTGCAGCGGGCAGGCGCGAGCCTCGCAAGCGCTTTCCGGCCTTCGGGCGAGAACTTTCCCACCACTGTCGGAACTGAGAGTTACCGACCCTGCTCTTCCCGCACGGCGCCCCGCCCGGATGCCGTCCACTCCCCCAGCCTCCTGGCTAGTCCCGCAGCCCGCCGGGGCCCGCCTGCCGCCTCCCGACCCCGCCCCGGCTCGCCCGGGGCCGCTGGGCCGCAAGAGCCAGCTCCCACCTCCCGCCCTCTTCAGGTGCAAAATGGCGCGGGAGGCGGGTGGCGTGGAGCCGCCGATCGAGGGTCTCGGGAATCGATGGCTTTCCCTACCCGGTCTCTGGCCTGCGCGGCCTTCGCGGCTTCGCGGACACCGCCCCACGCGGATCTTCAATCCGAAGTTCGGAAATCTATGCCTTTGTCCTACCTCTGGATCTAGCTTCCGGAGCCTCGGGCTCCCAGGATTGGACGGGACCCCGGGCAGGCTGGACTCCTCACTGGGGAGGCAGAGGACGGTCCGCGCTCGGAGCACTCACATCCCCGCCCCCCCGCCCCCCGCGGGGATGGCTGCGCGTGCGCAGACAGGCTGCGTGGAACCCTGTGTTGCGGGTGGGGCTAGGAACGTTTCCTCTAACAAAAGCTTTTTCCCGCAAGAATTTTCAGGGACAGCTGCTAGTCGTTGAAGGATGAGGTCTGAAACCTCGGACTAGAATGTAATCTTTCTAAGCCCCGGTTTTTTAATTCAAAATTGGAGATGGCGAGTGCGACCTTCTTAATTCAGTTTAGGAGGATCTTGTTTGCCACAGTTCTTTGAAAGAGGAAATGGTGACAAAAGTACAAATGGCCATTAGATACAGAAAAACGTTCACGTTCCACTGGCAGTCAAGGAGAAGTAAATTTAAATAATTGGCTACCTTTTTTTTCATTTATTAGATTAGCAATGCTGGGAAAAAATGATGAACACTTTGACAACAGAAATCCTATTCAATGTTCTACTGCTGCTAATAATAGCTAATGCTCATCTGGCCTTACTATGTTTTAGGCATTGCTGATTGTTATCTCATTCCTCACAGTAACTGCATGAGGTGTATATTATGATTATACACATTTTACAGATAAGGAAAAAGAGGCACTGAGAAGGTAAGTAGTGACTTGTCCAAGGTCATGCAATAGTTGCTGGAGCAACTATTTCAACCGGGATTTGCAGGACAATGGCCTGTAAAAAGGAAAGCATACTCAGGTTCACTACCTTTGTTTCTCATCAGCTTTGACTCAGTAATTCCACTTCTAAGAAGTAACACAGAGAAAATAATTACAGATGGCCATAACACTTTCTAAGAGTAAAAATCTGGAACAATGGAAATACACATCATAGGGATTGATTACATAAATGATAAGATAGCTATAATAGAATTCATAAAGAATATTTATTAACATGATAAAATGTTCTTAGTATGTTAAATTAAAAGGCTACAAGAGAGGAGATGGTGTAGCTCAGTGGTTGAGCGCCAGCTTCCCACCACATACAGAGTCCTGGGGTCAGTCCTGGTATCTCCAAAAAATAAAAAAAGCTTACTATGTTTCCAAAGATGATTACTGGGGAGTGGCTGTGGGTCAAGCTTTTGAGCGTCTGCTTCCCACATGTCAAGTCCTAGGTTCAGTTACCCATGCCTCCTATAAACGACAACAACAAGCAAAACAAATGAAAAAACCAACTTGGGAGCTGATGTGGCTCAAGTTGTAAGAAACAAAGATTAGTTTAGTTTTCACATAAAGGAAGAAAATATTGAATAATGTAACCTGGCAGCCTACTGCCTCAGTCTTCCACTCCCAGGTTAAATAGCAACAAAGGAAACCAGCTTAAGCCAGTCCTATAGGCAATAAAAAGGATGCCCAAGAAAGAGCTAAGTCAATACCAATTCAGCACTAAATTCCATTCCTTATTTGACAAAGGGAGCAGGTAAAAACTAAAATGGTTGGAATGTGATGGGGGAAGCAGTTAATCACAAACTTTCGCGCTGGAAAGTTAGATATTCTCCGATAGGCTGTAACTTCTGAAATATCCAGTCTATGGAGAAACAAAGGAAGGGCTTGCGTGCTAGGCTTAGGGGTATAAATTGTGTCATTTTTCTTTGTTCAGGGCGCCAGCCATGTTTTCTGGTTGTGCGCCCCTTCTTGCAAGATTGAAAATAAATTCTTTTCTTCTCCACAATTGGGTGAGCCTCATTTTCTTCCAGAAGAAGATTTCTTTCTAACAAAGTTGAGTGCCAGCTCCCCACATTTGAGGTCCTGGTTTCAATCCCCAGCCCTGGTATCTGAAAAAAAAAGACTTACCACACATGAAAAGAAAGTGGATGAAAACATGCCAAAATGTTAGTCCAGGTTTCTGTAAGAGTAGGGGTTATTTTTATCTTCTTTGTACTTTTCTGTATTTTCCAAAATTTCTACAATGAGCATTTATGCTTATGTAATCAGAAGAAAGTACAATAAATGTTATGTTTGAATTGCTAGACACAAGTTAATTAGATTATTATTATTAATAAAAGGCAAGCCAGAGGTGATTCCAGAAATTTTGACATAATCATAGTATTTTACAATTGTGTCACATTGTTCAGTTTATAAAAATATGTCATATAAACTCTGAACTAGATTACAGATGGAGATGGACAGGGACCTTTGGAAGGTTTTAAAAAGTCAGTTAAACATGCTCGATATAGGGAATGCAGGAGTGAAAAAAGTCAATCTGGAAGTCTGGAAAAATAGCTGTCCCTGATAAAAGTAGAGAAATTGTGAAGAGTTGGCTTGGGAAGGGGTGTGGAAGAGAATAAATTAGGTGTGTGTGTGTGTAAGAGAGAGTTTATAGTAGGAATGGCGTACAAGCATGAGGAGTTGTCCTGTAAGCAACCAGAGGTATAGGACTCCAGAGAGCAATAGCTGAGAATGGGAATACTGGTCTGAGTTTTTTAGCAAGAAGGTGAAGGTTGGAACCAGAAGGGAATGAGTGCATAGTGTGAACACTACCTATGAAAGTTCCCTCCATCAGTTTATGCCCACAAGGAGAACTATCAGTGGACTCCTGGCCAGGTTTCAGAATTCTGATTGGTTGAATTACTAGTTAGTGCTTATATTAATACAACTATGGAATATTTTTACAGTTGTGGTATATATTGTACTAAGTAAGATTCACTTTCATAACTCTTTTTGGGGGGAGGAGTAAAAAATTGCCTATTTTTTCCATTCATTTATTTATTTATGTACCTATTGCTAATTCTTCCACAAATTCCCCATCAGGACTAGAAGACATTTCTTAATCTCATCACACGAATCAGATGATCTGTGTTCCAGTCCAGCTCCTGGAGGGCATGGGTCAGGGAGGCCACAAGATCAAAGAATGCACACAGCATTGAGTCAGACATAATCTTTATTGGGACTTACGGACAGGAGAGGGTCTCTGGTGACAGCAGGCTGGAAAATGAAAGTAGCATTCTGCAACGAGGTGGGAAAACGAGGGGTAATATAAAGGGTCTCAGAACAAAGATATTTCATAACAGAGTTTATTTCTGCTAGGGTCACATGAAGCATGTAAATGAGATTTGGTGATGTTATTGTAGGAAGGAAGTGTACAGCCTGGAGAAAATTGTGGTTTACGATACCATCTCTATGTTCTTTTCCCTCTGGGGAGAGTTATTAATCTTTAGTGTATGTCCGGATCTGCATGTAGCTACATGCTACAGGCTCTGTTTCATTTAAGGAGGGGGAGCCCAGGCCCACCCTCACGTAGCAACTTACGCTGACCATAGGACATGCGTTGCATCCACATTCCACAGCAACAGTATAAGAGACGGCAGAATAATAAGAGCCCTCCACTAAAAGCTAGCAGACCTATAAAGACATGTCACCACGATCAAGAAGGGGAATTAAACAGTTAGATAAGGCATCAATAGCTAATTTATGAATGTGCTATATGCACTCTTGCATATGATTTAAAGCTTGTGAAATATTATGGGAGTGATCAGGAATATATACACAACATTGAACATTAATGAGTTTCATTATAAGACAGAAAAGATCATGTTCCAAACTTGTTGATGGGTCGTACTCTGCCCTGTCAGCAAGGTGTTCCACATTGTCCAATTCGCAGGAGTGACAGTCTGAGGACGGCCAGTAGCACCTGAGGATGGTAGGTCTGTGCAAATTCAACATTGGGTTTGATTGTGAGCGTGGGTTACTGTCAAAGCCCACTGTAAAGGTATCGGCTAGGGTGCTATGGGCGAAAAGAAAGATGTTTATGGGGAACAATAACGGGGTGATTGTGCTGGTCTAACTGTATATAAGCAACACTTCCATTAGTATATAACAAAGTACCAGGTGGGGGAGTCCTATGAGGAGGCTTCTAATACCATACATTTTCCCCTTCTAAAAAGTCTGAGTTTTCTACAGTGACATCAAAGCTAATTTAGCACTTCCGGAAAGAATGGCAGATTAGAATGGCATGGGACTCTCTTCTCTCCCAGAAAGTAGCTAGAGGACAGTAAGAAATGGCCTGGAAAAAAAAATTTCTGGGGTTTAGAACACCCAGGGAAGGCTGGACATCACCCAGAAGAGAGAGAAGGAAAAAAGGAAAAGAATCAGGGCAGCAGAACTACAAGCTAAAGCAGCAGCTGCCTGCAGGCATCCTCTTCCACATTTAAGACGCTTTTGAATACTCAGGCCTCTAGGCTGGCTACAGACAACGGGGGACCCAGGCATCCACCTCTCCAGGAAAGGGGAGAGAGAGGCACACAGCCTAAAGCTGACTCCGTTTTTGAACCACAGATTTGGTCTGCTGTGTCCCAAGAGCCCTTCTGGGCAGGATGGGGTAGCACCACCATTTGCCTTGGGAGCAAGCTGGAGACTAAAGAGATCCGACCCTCTCAATCTCCCTCCCTACGAACCAGGACTCGTTGTTGAGGGCGCAGAGGGGAGTGGAATTATTTCCTACCTGGGAAAAGGCAGGAAGCTGTCAGCAAAGGTTGGAGAACTGTCTCTGAGAAAGCTTGAACTAAAAGGCTCTAAGCCACCAGGCAGGAACCTATACCACACTGATCCAGTCTGAGTTCCAGCAAATACAGGCAAGCGTTGAAGTGAGAGTGCTGTCAATGAGCGCCATCTGCTGGAAGACTAAGGAAGTGCATATGAGGAAATTAAAAGTAAATAAGTGACACTTTTCCTGACCTTTATAGTTTCCCTCCCCAAGGCCCTATGAAGCTGGTCTGTAACCCATTATTGGGTCCAGAGACCAGTTTTGAGCAACTAACCAGAACAATCATAAAAAACTAGGTTGAGGGAAGCAGACTTGGCCCAATGGATAGGGCCTCCATCTACCACATGGGAGGTCCACGGTTCAAACCCCGGGCCTCCTTGACCCATGTGGAGCTGGCCCATGCACAGTGCTGATGCGCGCAAGGAGTGCCCTGCCATGCAGGGGTGTCCCCCGCGTAGGGGAGCCCCATGCGCAAGGAGTGTGCCCCGTAAGGAGAGCCACCCAGCGCGAAAGGAAGAGCAGCCTGCCCAGGAATGGCGCCGCCCACACTTCCTGTGCTGCTGACGACAACAGAAGCGGACAAAGAAACAAGATGCAGCAAATAGACACAGAGAACAGACAACCCGGGGGGGGGGGGGAGGGGAATTAAATAAATAAATAAATCTTTTTTAAAAAATCATAAAAAAAAGTACTAGGTTGAACAAAGAATCAAAGAACAGTAATAACACACAGCCTCCTGCCACTAAATCCCTATGAAAGAAAAATAGAGCATCCAAATAAACTCACCATTCTAATCAGATGCGTAGACATCAGCAAAAAAATTACTAAGCTTACTAAGAAATAGAAAACATGGCCCAAAGAAAGGAATATATCAAAACCCAAGAAAAGACACAAGATTTGAGACAACTAATTAAGATGCACACAAACTTCTGAAATAAAATAATGAGTTGAAAGACAATATGGCTAAAGAGATAAATGATAGCAAGAAGATATTGAGTGAGCACAAAGAAGAATTTGAAAACCTGAATAGAAAAGTAACAGCTCATGGGACTGAAAGACAGGATTAGTGAGGCAAAAAACACACTAGATGCATAGAACAGCAAACTCGAAATAATAGAAGAGTAAGTGATACCAAAGACAGAACAGCTAAAATTGAAGGGAGAAAAGAACAGAGAGAGAAAAGAATGGAAGTAATTGAGCCAGGGCTAAAGGGGGTTGAATGACGACATGAAATAAAACAACATATGTGTCATGAGAGTTCCAGAAGGAGAAGGAAAGCGAAAAGGGGCAGGAAGGGTATTTGAGGAAATAATAGCTGTAAATTTCCCAATTCTCATGAAAGAAATGAATTTATGTGCCCAAGAAGCTCACTGAACCCCAATTAGAATAAATCTGAATAGACCTACTCCAAGACACATACTACTCAGAATGTCCAAGGTCAAAGATAAAGAGAAAATTCTGAGGGTATCAAGGGAGAAGAAAACCATCACATACAAGGGGTACCCAGTAAGACTTAGTGTGAATTTCTCATCAGAAACCATGGAGGCAAGAAGACAGTGGTATGATACAATTAGGATACTGAAAGAAAAAAACTGCCATCCAAGAATTCTTTATCCAGCAAGATTGTCCTTCAAATACGAAAGTGAGTACAAAATATTCACAAACAACAAAGAGAGTTCATGAAAAAGAATCCACCTTTGAAGGAAATATTAAAGGAAACCTTAGACCCTAAGAGAAAAAGACAGGAGAGAGAGAGGCTTAGAGGAGAGTATAGAAGAAAGAATAGCAGAAAGGATAACCGAAAGAATAAGAAGACAGATAAAACTATTATATGACCTACGAAAAACAAAGAATAAAATGGTGGAAGTAAATAATGCATTTACAGTAGTATCATTGAATGTGAATGGAGTAAACTCCTAATCAAAAGACACAGGCTGACAGAAAGAATTAAAAAAAATGAGCCATCTATATGCTGCTTACAAGAGATTCACCATAGAACCAGGGATAAAAAAAAACTGAAAATGAAAGGCTGAAAAAGATACTACATGCAAACAATAACCAAAAAAGAGCAGGGGTAGCTATACTAACATTGGACAAAAGAGACTTTAAATGCAAAAAAATTATAAGAGACAGAAGGCCATTATATATTAATAAAAGGGACAATACACCAGGAAGATATAACAGTTATAAATATCTATGCACCTAACCAGGGTGTCTCAAAATACATGAGACCACCTCTGGCAAAATTGAAGGGAGAAACAGACATCTCTACAATAATCGTTGGTGACGTCAACACACCACTCATATCATTAGATAGAACCACCAGACAGAAGATCAACAAGGAAACAGAGAACTTGAACAATATCATAAACGAGTTAGACCTTACAGACTTATACAGAACATTACGTCCGAACTCAATGGGTTACACATTCTTCTCAAGTGCCCATGGATCTTTCTCCAGGATAGACCACATATTAGGGCACAATGCATCTCTCAATAAATATAAAAAGTCTGAAATTATACAAAGCACCTTCTCAGATCATAATGGAATGAAACTGAACATCAGTAATAGATAAGAAAGGTAAATTCGCAAATGTGTGGCAGCTAAACAACACACTCCTAAATAATCAGTGGGTCAAAGAAGAAATTGCAAGTGCAATCAGTAAATCTATTGAGACTAACGAAAATGAGAACACAACTTACCAAAACTTAGGCAGTTTATAGCCCTAAATGGGTATATTAAAAAAAGAAGGAAGCGCTAAAATCAAAGATCTAACTGAACAACCCGGAGATACTAAAAAGAATTGCAAACCAATCCCAAAGCAATTAGAAGGAAAGAAATAAAGATTAGAGCAGAAATAAATGAAATCGAGAACAACAACAACAAAAAAAAATAGAGAAAATCAGCAAAACCAAAAGCTGGTTCCTTGAGAAGATCAATAAAATTAACAACTCCCTAGCTAGACAAGCAAAGAAAAAAGAGAGAAGAAGCAAATAAATATAATCAGAAATGAAAGGTGGGAAGTTACAACTGACCCCACAGATATAAAAATGATCATGAGGGAAGCGGACTTGGCCCAGTGGTTAGGGCGTCCATCTACCACATGGGAGGTCCACGGTTCAAACCCTGGGTCTCCTTGACCCATGTGGAGCTAGCTGATGTGTGCAAGGAGTGCCCTGCCACGCAGGGGTGTCCCCTACGTAGGGGAGCCCCACACGCAAGGAGTGTGCCCTGTAAGGAGAGCCACCCAGCGCCAAAGAAAGTGCAGGCTGCCTAAGAATGGCGCCACACACACGGAGAGCTGACACAACAAGATGACGCAGCAAAAATAAACACAGATTCCCGTGCCGCTGACAACAACAGAAGCGGACAAAGAAGACACAGCAAATAGACACAGAGAACAGACAACCAGGATGGGAGGGAGGGGAGAGAAATGAATAAATAAATCTTTTTTTAAAAAATGATCATGAGAGGATATTATGAGAATCTGTATGCCAAAAAACTAGATAACCTAGATAAAATGGACAAATTCCTAGAAATACACAACCAACCTACACTGATGCTACAAGAAACACAAGAACTTAACAAACCAATCACTTTATTAATTTTTCTAACATGTTCTTTCAATTTTATTCAAATCATCAATGTCCCAGAAGCATTTACCATTTTAAAAACCAATTTAAGGAAAGTGGACTTGGTCCAGTGGATAGGGCGTCCGTCTACCACATGGGAGGTCCGCAGTAGAAGTGGTCGTAGAAGAACACACAGCAAATGGACACAGAGCAGACATCTGGGGGGAGGGGGCTGGGGGGAGGGGAGGGAGAGAAATAAATCTTTTTTTTTAAAAAAAACAATTTAATATTATCAAAAGGTGATAGTCACTTTAATCCTGTTTACCTTCCTGCCACTGTCGTGAGCCTTCATTCTGGGCCATGTACACAAAGAAGGCCAGCACCACATGGACAGCTACCACTGCAACGATAGCAGCATAAAAATAGCTGTCCCTATTGGACATCCCCAAGGCACCTTCAAATAGGTAAGATTTAGTTGTGAAATATAACCCACTTGGAACAGTGATCATTAAAGCAGTGAAGAACAGGAGCGTCTTCAGTGTAGATGCTAATGAACTTTTCAGTACTGAATTTGGTCGCGCTCACCGCCGCCTTATCAAAACGCTCCCTGACATCGCTGCTCTGGCAGCAGGAGCTCGGCGGCACCGGACTGAGCTGGGCGCGGCGGGGCCAGGCTCCCAATCACTTAGAATCCATCATCAGAAATCTCCCAACAAAGAGAAGTCCAGGACCAGATGGCTTCACAGGTGAACTCCACCAAGCATTTTTTTTTTTGAACATTTATTTTGTTTATTTATCCCTCCCCCCTTCGTTGTTTGTGTCCTTTTGCTGTGTGCTGTTTCTGCTGTCTTCTCTTTAGGAGGCACGGGGATTTCCTGTGTGGAAGGGAGGTGCTCAATCACCTGAGCTACCTCAGTTCCCACCAAGCCTTTTGAAAAGAATTAACAGCAATCCTGTTAAAACTCTTCCAAAAAAATTGAAAAGGAGGGAAAATTACCCAACACATTTTATGAGGCCAACATCCTCCTAATTCCAAAGCAAGATAAAAACACTATAAGAAAAGAAAATTACAGATCAATCTCTCTAATAAACATAGATAGAAAAATTCTCAACAAAATACTTGCAAATTGAGTCCAACTGCATATTTAAAAAACACTGACATCATGACCAAGTAGAATACATTTGTGGTATGCAAGGCTAGTGCAACACAGGAAGATCAATCAATGCAATATACTGCATTAACAAATGAGAGGGAAAAAACCACATGATCATCTCAATCAACACAGAAAAAGCATTTATCAAAATCCAGCATCCTTTCTTGATAAAAACACTTTGAAAGATAGGAATAGAAGGAAAATTTCACAATATGATAAAGGACATATATATGATAAACCCACAGCCAACATCGTACTCAATGGAGAAAGACTGAAAGCTTTCCCTCTAAGATTGAGAACAAGACAAGGATGTCCACCATCACCATTGTTATTCAACATTATACTAGAAGTTCTAGCTAAAACAAATAGAAAAGAAAAAAAAAAAATTAGAAGCATCCAAATAGGAAAAGAGGAAGTAAAACTCTCACTATTTGTAGATGACATGATCCTATATTTAGAAAATTCTGAAATGCCTGCAACAAAGCTACCCGAGCTAATAAATGAGTTCAGCAAAGTGGCAGGATACAAGATCAACATGCCAAAATCAGTAATGTTTTTGTACCCTAGTATTGAACAATCTGATAAGGAAATCAGGGAAAAAATTCCATTTACAAAAGTAACAAAAAGACTCAAATACCTAGGAATCAATTAATCAAAGAAATACAGGACCTATATGCAGAAAACTATAAAAAATGCTAAAAGAAATCAATGAAGACCTAAACAAATGGAAAGTCATTCCGTGTTCATGGATTGGAAGGCTAAATATTGTGAAGATGCCTATCCTACCCAACTGATTTATTGATTCAGGGCAATACCAATCAAAATTCCAACAGCCTACTTTACAGAAATAGAAAAGGCAATTACCAAATTCATTTGGAGGGGAAAGTGCACCCAAATAACTAAAAGCATTCCTAAAAGAACGACATAGGAGGAATTTCACTGACTGATCTTGAAATATGTTATAAAGTTACAGTGGTCAAAACAGTATGGTACTGGCATAAAGGTAGACACATTGGATCAGTGGAATAGAATTGAGAGCCCAGAAATAAACCCTCACTTCTATGGCACCTGGTTTTTGACACTTACCAAGTCCATGTTAACATGACAAAAAGGTCTCTTAAACAAATGGCGCTGAGAGAACTGGATATCTATAACCAAAAGAAGGAAGGACGACCTCTATCTCACTCCCTATACAAGAATCAACTCAAAATGGATCAAAGACCTAACTGTAAAAGTTAGAACCTTAAAACTACTAGAAGAAAATTGTAGGAAGACATCTTAAAGACATCTTAAAGTTGGTTTCTTGGACCTTACATCTAAAGTATGCATAACCAAAGAAAAAATAGATAAATGGGACCTCCTCAAAATTAAACATTTTTGCACTTCACAGGACTTTGTCAAAAGGATGAAATTGCAGCCAACTCAATGGGAGAAAATATTTGAAAATCACATGTCCAAGAAAGGTTTAATATTATAATATATAAAGAGGTGTTACAACTCAACAATAAAAAGACAAATAACCTGATTTAAAAATGGGCTAATGACTTGAATAGATATTTGTCTAAAGAAGAAATAAATGGCAAAAGAAAACACATGCAATAATGTTCAACAGCACTAATGATTAGGGAAATTCAAGTCAAAACTACAGTGAGATATCATTTCATACCTATCAGAATGGCCAATATTAAAAACAAAGAGAACTGCAAGTGTTGGAGAGGATGTGAAGAGATAGGAACATTTATTCACTGTTGGTGGAAATGTAGAATGGTACAGACATTGTGGAGGACTGTTTGGCAGTTCCTAAAGAAGCTGAAGAAGATTTGCCATGTGACCCTGCAATACCGCTACTGGGTATATACCCAGAGGATGTGAGGGCAGTAACATAAACAGACATCTGCTCACCAATGTTCATAGAAGTGTTATTCACGACTGCCAAAAGTCGGAAACAACCCAGGTGTCCACCAACCAATGAATGGATAAACAAACTGTGGTGCATTCCAGTGATGGAATATTATGCAGCTGAAAGGAGAAATGAAGTCATAAAACATATGACAACATGGATGAACCTGGAGAACATTATGTTGAGTGAAGCAAGCCAGACTCAAAAGGACAAATACTGTATGATTGTGCTACTATGAACTAAATACATTGTATAACATATTGTATGATTCTATTTATATAAAATGTAAATATAAATGAATTTATAAAGATGAAGTTAATTAGTGGTTATGTAGGGCTGGGGAAGGCATGAGAAGGGGTGTGGAGTTTTTTCTTTTTGGAGTAATGAAATGGTTCTAAAAATTTTTGTTGTGAAGATTGCACAACATTGTGCCATTGATTATGCACTTTGGATAGAACATATGGAATTTGGATATATCTCAACAGAACTGCTTAATAAATAAATAAATAAATATGCAAGAATAGCCAGAAATAACAGCTATGCACAGCAGGGGAAACATAAAAAGAATGAGAGGTAAAGAATTTTCTTATTTGTTTGTCTGGTTTTTGTTTATCCGGAAAATGCTCTAATAATGATTGAGTGGATTAATGCACAACATTGTGATTATACCAGACACCGCTGATTGTACATTTTGGATGAATTGTATGCTTTATTAATATGTACCAATAAAATTGATTTGTTTAAAAAAAAAGTAGTTTAGGCATAAGGAGAGTTCACATAGACACACATAGTGCCCAAGCTATTTGTTGTCCTGATTGGTTGTATTTTACTTTTACCTGTCAGCTTTCAGGGAACCAGTGTGGAGACTTTCTGTTTGGAGTTATCCAGGGCTTCTTTTGATTCCTGGACTTTCAATATGGACCTTGTGACCAGGGTCTTTGGCAGGCTTTATTCTGACCAGCTGCCCTCCCTATTTCCTATACTAACCTGCCTCAACAAACCCTTAGAGAGTTTATATTCTTTTTTATTTATTTATTTATTTCTCTCCCCTCCCCCCCTCCCCCCTCCCCAATTGTTTGCTTTCTGTGTCCATTCGTTGTGTGTTCTTCTGTGTCTACTTGTATTCTCATCAGGCAGCACTGGGGATCTATGTCTCTTTTTGTTGCATCATCTTGCTGCGTCAGCTCTCCATGTGTGTGGCACCCCTCCTGGGCAGGCTGCGGTTTCATGCAGTACAGCTCTCCTTTGTGCAGGGGTCACTCCTTGGGTGGGAGCACCCTTACACAGGGGCATCCCTGCATGGGCCGGCACTCCTTGCGTGCAGCAGCACTGCGCATGGGCTGGCTCATCAGAGCCAGGAGGCCCTGGGTATCAATCCCTTGGACCTCCTATATGGTAGGCGGACCGCTCTATCTGTTGAGCCCCATCTGCTTCCCAACACCCTTACTCTTAATGGGGGCCCATCCTCCTCTCACTCTAAACTGGCTTCTTGGCCTTGCTCTGCAGCCATTGTCCTAGAACTTCCCTAACAACATTCTGGGGGTTCCCTTCTCTTCTCTTCTGAGCCAAATCCCCTGGACCTTATGTCCCCTTATCTTAAATCTTCCCATTCTTAGTTTATTCTCTCATTTTGGTGAAACCATCCTCCAGTAGCTTCCTCAAAAGGAGGTAATGGGAACTAAATTACTGAGAACTTAGTTGTCTAAAAATGGTTTTAATTTGCTCTCACACTTGGTTGATGGTTTGGTGGGATATCATTTGAAAGCATTATGGAATAAAGACATTTAAGAAACTTAACAACAAAATACAATGTATGGACCTTGTTTGGATCCTGAGTTGAAGAAATAACTATAAAAGCATATGTTTGACACCATTGAAAACATGAATACTGATTAGATATTAAATAAATATAAAATAATTATTAATTTGGATGGTATCAGTTAGAGATGAATTCTGAAGTACCTCCAATTTCAATTATATAATGGCTGGAATTTGCTTGCTTTAAAATATTCCAGTAAAAAAATGTTGGAAGGAGTATCAGTAAACAAAACCTAAAGATACATGTATATATAAATATTAAGAGGTTTATTAAAGGAATTGGCTCACACAACATGGGGTTTGGCAAAACCAAATTACACTGGGCAGGCCACAAGCTGGGAACTCTGAAGAAGGTGTCTGTGGATTCTCCTGGAGAAGTTGCCTGGCTGAAGTAGAGAGAAATGCTTTTCGATTGCTGAAATCACCAATTCTCACTGTGAGGCCCTCAAATGATTGGATGAGTCTCCTCTCATTGCTGAAGGCAATCTCCTTTGTTGGTTGTAGATGTAATTAACCTTAGATGTAATCAAATAACTAATGATTTAAAGCCACAAAATACCTCACAGCAACAATCAGGCCAGGGCTTGCTTGACCCAACAACCGGACACCATAATCTAGCCAACTTGAAATATGAACCTGACCATCACAATCAATCCTTTGTCACTTTGGCACCCATAAACATCTCCTTAAATCATAATTACTCTCTAAATAAAAACAATAAGACATATTTTCACCTAATATAATTCAACTGTCCTGTGTACAACTGGACACAAGAACCATTTTCCCAGAATATGATGCAAGTGTTTTAGTAATAGCCACTCTTAATCTTGACATCCTGTGAATCACATACTATGACATAAAATTAGTACAACTTAAATTATATGATAAAGGGATAAGATAGAGAAGAAAGCAAAGATACTTGCTTTATGTATATATACAAACACATTCATAACAAAACAAAGAAGAAATATTCCTAATCATTATAATCCTCATTTCTATAATTGGTTACATGGTCATAGCTCATATTTATAATGACCTTCTTTCACTACCCATTCCATATTCTCTTCCCCCTCAGAAAGCACCTCAGCTGTTTTGATTCTTTGCCTGATAAGGTGACCCAAACTTTCATTCTTGAATGTTTTAGGTCATTAATAGTCCTGCCTGGATTGGATGTGTTACAGATTTCCATTGACTTTAATCACAGGGCATGGCAATACTGAGACACTCAAGGGATCTCCTCTATTACAGGCAAACTCTTCTTTGCCTCCACTGTGTAGTAGCACTCCTTTTTCCCTTTGATAATCAGGGACAATCACCCCAACCAGTACAGTAATTCCCTTCTTTCCTTGTTGATTCAGAGGCATGAGGAGACTAAAGTGGCCAGGTGGAAGTCTTAACTTCCAGTTCAATGAAATTGTTGCTGGGTTTCCAGACAGAAGCCTTCCCTTTTTTGAAACTAAGATCTTTAGATCAGCACAGGTTAATATTGCAGGGACAGGAAGCAAACACTTTTCTTGTGGACTACTAGGAGTAATAGTAAATGGCCACTCCAATTTCCATCCCTTGATTCCTGGACCTGTGTAACTGACTATGGGAGAAACAGCTCCATAGAATGAATGCTGATTTAGAGCATATACAGCCTCCTGGAGAACATTGCCCTAGCCCTGCAAGGTATTGCCATGCAGATGACATTGTAACTGAGTCTTCAAAAGGCCATTACACCATTTCATCAATCCATCTGTTTCATAATAATCGGAAACTTGGTAAGAGCAGTGAATTCCATGAGTCTATACCCACTCAGAAAAGTCTATCTTCATCCTTCTCCCACAGACATTTTTGTCACCATTTTCCAATGATGTTCCTTCCAAGTCCCTGCCTATCAGCCAAACCATTGGCCAAAGCCCAAGAATCAGTATATAAACACACCTCTAAGCATTTCTCCTTCCAAGCAAAATGAACAGTCAGGGGCACGGCTCAAAGTTCTTCCCATGGCGGGGATTTCTCTTAACCACTGTCCTTCAGGGACGTCCCAGAAAGGGTCTGTAAAGCTGCAACTGTCCACTGTCTGGTGATTTCTGAATATTGTGCAGAATCATCTGTAAACCAGGCCCAAATTTTCTCTTCCTAAGTCAACTGATTGTAGGGAATTCCCCAAAAGGCCATAGCCTTAGGCTAAGAAAGAGAATGCAAAGTGGCAGGAAAGAGGCCATGGGCATTTGGGTCACTTCCTTGTGCCTGAAGGTCCTGCCCCAGCCCAATCTTGGATATAACACTTCCACTTTATGATAGAGTGCTGATGGGCAAGCCCAACTTTATGGTTTGGTGGGTCAGCCAACACCCAGCTCATGCTAGGCAATTCAGATTTTATGGTACCTTAGTGGCCCACTGTTTTTCAAAAGGAGTAGTTATCTTCAGGTCTTTGCATTATGATTCTCCTATAGGGGTCTGTTCAGGCTCCAAACAGCATTTCTACTTGCTACTGAGATTCCCAGCACCATTGGATCCGCTGGATCACATGGCCCAAGTGGCAGAGCAGATTTCATAGCAGCCTGGACCTATTGCAGAGCATCCTCTTGTTCCAGTCCCCATTCAAAACTAGCAGTATTTTGGGTCACTTGGTAAATGGACTGGAATAGCATATTCCAAAGAGGAATATGTTTCCTCTAAAATCTAAAGAGGCCAACTAGGCATTGGGCCTCTTTTTTGGTTGTAAGTGGGGCCATATGCAATAGCTTATCCTTCACCTTAGAAGGTATATCTCAACATACTCCACATCACTGGATCCCTAGAAATTTTACTGAGAAGAAAGGCCCCTGAATTTTTGTTGGATTTACCTTCAATTTTTGGATGCACAAATTATTTACCAATAAGACTCATTGCTTCTTCTTATTCACTAGGTCCAATAAACATAATGTCATCAATATAATGGAATAATGTGATACCTTATAGAAGAGAAAGGTGATCAAGATCCCTGCAGATTAGATTATGACATACCCCTGAACAGGATAGTGAAAGTATATTGCCGGCCTTTCCAGCTAAAAGCAAACCGTTCCTGGTGCTCTTTACTAACAGGCATTGAGAAAAAAGCATTTGCCAAATGTAGAGTTTGATATGGTTATGAATTTCAAAAATAGATATTGGATTATGTTTGTAATCTGGTCTGTACCTGGGGGTGATTAAGTTATGATTAGGGCTTTGATTGGGCCATGTCATTAGGGCGTTGAGTCCCCACCCACCAAGGGTGGGTTCCATAAAAGACATGGCAAAAAACAGTCTTGGAGGGTTTTTGATTGTTGGAGTTTGATGCTGAAGCATTAAGTTGGAGCCCCAGGAAGTAAGCTCACAGAGGAAAGAGAAGCAAGCCCCAGGAAGAGAGAAACTCTAGGCCTAGGAAGAAGCAAGCCCTGGGAAGAAAGTAACTCTGAATCCAGAGAGAAGTAAGACCCTGGAAGAGAGCAACCCAGGAAGCCTGAACCCTTGCAGACATTGGCAGCCATCTTGCTCCAACGCAATGAAAATAGACTTTGGTGAGGGAAGTAACTTATGCTTTATGGCCTGGTATCTGTAAGCTCCTACCCCAAATAAATACCCTTTATAAAAACTAACTAGTTTTTGGTATTTTGCATTAGCACCCCTTTGGCTGACTAAGACACCAAATCAATAGCTCATACCAGGTAGCAAGTGATGTGCTGATTTCTCAAGCAATGATACAACATTTAGAACAACAGCTGCAATTGGGATTATCACCTGGTTATGTTTACAATAATCCACTGTCATCCTCTAAGATCCATCTGTTTCTGAACAGGCCAAATAGGAGAATCAAATGGGGATGTTGTGGGAATCACCCATCCCTCCACTCTTCAGGTTGTTAAGGGTAGTGCTAATCTCTGCTATCCCTCCAGGAATGGGGTATTGCTTTTGGTATACTAGTTTGCTAGGTAGAAGCAGTTCTAGTAGCTTCCAGTTGGCCTTTCCTACCATATAGCCCTTACTCTACAAGTCAGGGAACCAGTGTGGGGATTCTGCTAGTTGTTGAGCACATCTATCCTAGTTATGCATTCTGGAACTGGGGAAATAACCACCAAATGGATTTGGGGACCCACTAGACCCACTGTGAGGTGGACCTGAGCTAAAAGTCCATTGATTACTTGACTTCTGACTAGTGGACAAAAGTGATATTTTGGGTCTCCTTCAATTAATGTCAGTTCAGAGCCAGTGTCTAATAATTTCTCAAATGTCTGATCATTTTCTTTCCCCCAATGCACAGTAACCCCCGTAAAGGACTGTAGGCCACTTTGGGGAAGGCTTGGAGGAAGATTAACAGTATAAATTTTTGGCATTGTAGCAGAGTCCTTCCCCAAGCATATATGGCTTTCCCTTCATTCAAGGGGTTCTGGATCTACAAACTGTATCAAATATGGGAATTGATTGAAGGGTTGTGACTCTTTCTTTGTGATTGAAGTCAGATTTTTGTTCACTTAGCCTAGAACTCTTCTGCTTAACAGTTCAAGTAAGAATTTAGTACACTACTTGTTTTAGTTTCCTAGGCTACTTAAGCAAATACCACAAAATAGGTTGGCTTAAAAAATGGGAATTTATTTATTCATGATTTTGTGGCCAGGAAAATGTCCAAATCAAGGAATCATCAAGGTGGTGTCTTCTCCCCAAAGACGGTGGTGTTCTGGGCTGGTGATCTTGGTTCTTCTGTCACATGACAAAGCACATGGCAGCATCTCTTCCTTCTCTTCCAAGGTTCTCTTTCAGCTTTTTGCTTCCTATGGCTTTCTCTCTCTTTGTTTGAATTTAATATTTTTATAGAGGACTCCAGTAATAGGATTAAGATTCACCCTGACTGAGATGGGTCACACCTTAACTGAAGTAGCCTCATCCAAAGGTCCTACTTACAATATGAGTTCACACCCACAGGAATGGATTAAATTTAAAAACTTGTTTTTCTGGGTAGATACAGTTTCAAACCTCCACACTATCCATCTGTTTCACTTCTAGGTACCCCATGATCAACCAGCCAATACATAGTTCTCTGCAAGTCAGACTATCCTGATTTCTGTTTTGCTCTGCCCTCCATTGTGGTAGCCACACCCACCTTGTCTTTGGCGATTAAGTGTTGCTCCTTGGCTCCTGCCAGCCCCAGATCCAATCAACGCTATTGTGTTTAAAGATTCAAGTTCAGTGACAGTTCTCATAGTAATATCTGACCTACAGAGAAGAACCACAGAGCTCTTCAGGAGTGATGGAGCTGCTCTCATAAATTTATTCCTTGCAGTCCTGCTGGAAGTTATGTCCTGTGGACATTCCTGGGGTGGGTGAGCAGGTCTTACATGATAAATCCACTCTAACATTCCAAGCTCTCTAAGCCTTTGGTTTCCCTCATCTACATTATACCAGGACAGTCCTGGGATTTCAATTTCAGGCAATATAGGCCACCTTTTAGTCCACGTGTCAGCCAACAGCCTGAACAACTGTTAGAACCCTTTCTAATCCTTCAAGCCACAACATTGAATCCAGAATCTCTGTTTCATGGGCTCATATCAACAAATTCAGACTGATCCACTATTATCCGAAACCCTTAACACCCATCCCACATAGTCCCCTGATTTCTATCTATATAAATTGGAAAAATCATGCAGTTCTTTTAGAGTGTAGCATACCTCCTCATGGGTCACACTTCGCATCTCACTTTTTCAGGGTCTGTTGGGACTTCAGTCTTGTTATAGGTCTGGAAGAAAAGAGGGGTGGTGGGAGTGGGTCATGAGAGAAATTAGCAGTGTCTTACTAGTCAAATACCTCAGGGCATCACATTGCAGTTTCACCTGGTGAAGGAGAGTTAATCTCTTCAGATGGAGGTATGAGGGCTGTTTCCTTGGGTGAGGTAATTACAGGTTTGTCAGCCAGAGCAGGATCAATTTCTTCAGGTGGAGGTTGGATGATTGATTCCTCAAGACAGATTGGAAGTTGAGTGACTGATTTCTAGGGCAGACTGTTACAGGATTATTTGGCAAAGAAGACTTAGCAGAATTTAGGGGTTCAGTGTCCCTTCCATCATCATGATCAGCCCATATGTCCCCATTCCAATTTTCAGGAGCCATTTCCTTCCCACTCCAGGCTCTCACATTAACAGCAGACAATGTAAATTGAACTTCATTTAATTTCAATTTACACTGTAGTTCAACTATCGCACAATGAGACTCTGGGTAGAAATCTCAAGTCAGTGACAACAAGAAATAAGAGCTCCTTTCAGGGCACACAGAGAAAATTTTATATCCTTCATGCAACACTTAAGCTGGGAATTTGAAGCCTTGAGCCCATCCTTTTCTTTAACAACTGTATCCAAAATGTTAAGAAACAACCAGCCAAGATCATTATACTTTTTACCTCCACAAAACTCGGTTAAGGTATCAAATACCCTGTCACCCAGAGCCTTGCTTCTTATAAGCATTTTAATAGCAGTATTCAAATGGTGATATTTTGTGTATCTCTATGGACAAGTCATGCCATGGACTATTAGTGCCATCTTGATCAGTGGAACTAGAGTCATTGCATCTTTTAATCTAATCAGGTTAGAGAACCAATTCCCAATACCCCAGAACCAACTTAGAAATCTCATCCTTAAAATTTTGTTTCTCAAGTACCACTCTTGGTACCAAAATCTGTATTAATCAGAGTTCTCCAGAGAAAGAGAATGCACAGGATATATATATATATATATATAAATATTAAGTGATTTATTATAGGAATTGGCTCACACACCATGGAGATTGACCTGTGGTTAATGAATAAGGGATTACAGATATCCCCTAAAAGTAAATTTAAAAATCTAAGGACAAAATTAAATAATAACAATTATTGAAACTGAAACTATTATTAAAATACTTAAGTAAAAATATAGGTTTTCATTATTATGCTTGGAAAACATGTATTATTTGGGAAAAATCTTATACTGGGAAAATCACTATATTTGAGGGAAAAAGCTGAAAGCATGTAGAGCAAAATATTAATAGAGGTTATTACAAGATTCTGGGATTATGAGTGATATCTATATCTATCTAACTAATGGTATTAGAGATCCAAATACAAAATTTGAGAGAAGAAACCCATTTTATAATGTGATTTAGATTATCTGATAAAGTTAAAATGCTTCTTGAGGAAGAAGTATAAATATTAATAATAAAAATTGTCATTAATCTACACAATCACTTTTTTAAAAATTATTTATTTATTATTATTATTTTTTAATTACATTAAAAAAAAATGAGGTCCCATTCAACCCCACCGCCCCCACCCCCCACTCCCCCCACAGCAACACTCTCTCCCATCATCATGACACATCCATTGCACCTGGTAAGTTCATCTCTGAGCATCACTGCACCCCATAGTCAATGGTCCACATCATAGCCCACACTCTCTCACGCTCCATCCAGTGGGCCCTGGGGGGATCTACAGTGTCCCGTAATTGTCCGTGAAGCACTATCCAGGACAACTCCATGTCCCGAAAACACCTCCACATCTCATCTCTTCCTCCCGTTCCCCAAACCCAGCAGCCCCCATGGCTACCGTTCCCACACCCATTCCACATTTTCTCTGTGGACATTGGATTGGTTGTGTCCATTGCACACCTATGTCAAGTGAGGGCTTAGATTCCACATGGGTACTGGATGCACTCCTTCCGCTTCTAGTTGTAGACACTCTGGGCTCCATGTTGTGGTGGTTGACTTTCTTCAACTCCATGTTAGCTGAGTGGAGTAAGTCCAATAAATCAAAGTGTAGGAGCTGAAGTCTCTATACAATCACTTTAGAAAACAATTTGACAACCCTTATTTCTTGCAATAAGGGGCTGGACAAACTGTTGATATTCATACAATGGTCTACTATAAGCAGTAAATGAATGTACTAGAGCTCTCTGATTCAACCTGGATGAATTTCAATATCTTAACTTATATTCCCCCAAAAGCAGAGTATGAGATAAGCACTTTGGTGCAAGAGTTTATTTAAGAGGTGATACCAGGAAGCAGAAGCAGGGAGTGGAGGAATAGGCAAAAAGAATTAAAAAACTAATAAAATGTACATTATTGAGGATTTACCCCTGTTGGCAACTAGGTCAACAGTTGGGGATTCTCTGAGGAATCATAGCTGTATTCTACTGTGCTTTCTGACAAGTAAACCTACTTACTGTCAGAATAAGCTTCCGCTTAGAATATAGCTCAGAATTGTGAGGCAGACGTCTTTTCCACTGACTTTCGGCATCATGGTTGATGCCCCTGGGGTATTAATTTTCCTGAACTTCTTCCTGGGCTGAATGAATAACATTCCCAGACTTTGTAGACAGCCCTGAGACAGAGAGCAAAGCCATGCTAAGGCCTTTGCGGTGGCATGCTGGCCGCTTGCCTGCAGGTGCGCACTTCATCTGCGCTGAAATCAGGTGGGCTGAGCGAGCAGGGTGTGCGCCGCCACAGGGGGCTGCTAGATTCAGACAACTTTTCACTCGAGTGGAAAAAAGGAAGTCACAGAGAATTATGTACAAAGTTCTGACATCTTTATAAAGTTTAAAGCACATCACAGTATATACCGTATTGTTAAGGATACAATTAATGGATATCGTGGAAATACAATTAAGGATATTAGGGAAAGCCAGACAGGCACAAAAGGGAGAGTAAGCAGGTTTGCTTGCCAGAAAGCACAAGCCTGGGTGTAGCTGGAGATAAAGGCAGTGAGTTAAAGCCGGGAGAAAATTGAAGGGTGTCCTTGAAAGCAATTTTCAAATTTACTTGATTTTAAAAGGAAAGGGAGCACACTTTTCAGAAAAGGTATAATAAGATCAAAACATACCACAGGGTTATAGATAGCACTAGAGGGAGAGGTAGCTGAGGGGCAAAAGTCTCTCACCCGCGGTGGCTCTCGGTGGCTCCTTTGCTTTTTAGGAAGCCTCCTCTTTGCTCGGTTCCTTTATCGGGGGCAGTTTTGCTCGGTTCCTTTATCGGGGGCAGACAGGCAGGGCGTGGCTTGTTGGTTTACAGGGACAGATAAAGAGAGTCAGTGGGCAGAAGGCGTCCCTAGATGAGGGTTCGTGCTGTAGAATAAAATGTGAATTTTCCTGGCCGCTCCTTCTGAGTCCTTCCTACTTACTGCTCCTGCCTGCATGGGAGTAAGGCGAGTTCTCAGCTCCACCTGTGAGGGACAATTGGCTCTGGCGTCCTTTGGTTGTGAGTACCACTCTCTCCTCTTCCTCATTTTAGTCATTTAACTTTCTCAGTGGAGAAACGGTCACCTTTCTCATTACTCACAAGAACATTTTAAAGGATGAAGTGGGGAAATAGCTGTTCCTTGAGAAGCCCAAAAGGGGACGAGTGACAAGGAGGTTAAATGGGTTTTGTCTAAAGACTCTCATTTAACTACTATTGTCATCATTATTAATTATTACAGCTGATATTTATTTAGCCTTTACTATTTTCCAACTCTTGTGCTTTCAGACTGATGATCTGCAGGATCTTCTTAAGCTGTTTGGGGATACCAAGGGAACTTTTGCTGCAATGCTTTTTCTCATTTAGAAGTTTTGGAAACTAAACTTCTCCAAGCTTAAAATGTAAAGGACGGTCCAGGGGAAAAATATTCAACATGTGTAGCAGAAAAAACATCTGTAACTATATGAAGTAGTTTACAAACATTAAAAAAAAAGACAAATGCCTTAATAGAAAAATGGACAAAGTGTGTAGACAGGTAATTGACAAAATTTCAGATAACAAATGAGCAATCAAATACAAATTAAATGAAACCATGTTAATTATTTTTTAAAGATACCATTTTGTCACTCATAATATTGACAAAGATTTTAAAAAATGATAATACTCAGTGATGGTAAGGTTTTGGGGAAACAAGCAATTTCGTATACTTCTGTAAATTGATAGGATCTTTCTGAAGGGCAATTTGCCAGTGCAAATTAAGTCTTCCCATGTTAAAGATATGGAATTCAGGGCCTAAGAGTTTATGTGACTTGCTCAAAGCTACAAAGTCACACAGCTAGGTAGTGACCAAGTCAAAAGAAGGACCAAACCTTCTGATACTAGCCTTCAATTCATTATCATTTTCAGCAATTTTTATAATAGCAATGCTATGGAAAACAACCCAGTGTCCTACAACATGGAATTAGTTTTTAAATTCTCATACATCCATATAATGAAATACTGTGAAGTTATTGGAAGAATATTTTATGGAAAGATAAAAAGAAGTGCTTGGTAAAACAGTATACACAGTATGTTCCTTTTTTTTCCTAAGTCCTTTTTATTTCTTTGTTTCTCCCCTCTCCCTCCATTGTCTGCTGTGTCCATTCACTGTGTTCTTCTTTTTTTTTAATTTTTAATTTTTTAATTATCTTTTTTTAAAGTTAATAGCTCACACAAAACGTTACATTAAAAATGTGTGTTCTTCTGTGTTTGCTTGTCTTTTCATTAGGCAGGTCCAGGAACCAATCCTGGCACCTTCCAGAGTGGAAGAGAGGTGATCATTCTCTTGCACCACCTCAGCTCCCTGATCTACTGTATCTCTTAATATCTCTCCTCTGTGTTTCTTTTTGTTGCGTCATCTTGCTGCGCCAGCTCTCCATGGAGGCCAGCTCACCACACGAGCCAGTGTGTCTTCACAAGGAGGCCCTGGGCATTGAACCCTGGACCTCCTACATGGGAGCCCAATTGCTTGAGCCACAACTGTTTCCCGCCTTTTTTTTTTTTTAAGGCATCTATATATACATGGAAAAAGTATTTTAAGAGAAATATTATCTCTGGGTGGAGGAATTATAAATGATTTTTAAAATTTTGTCCTTTTTTTGTGGTTTCCAGATTTTCTTTAATAAGTCCATAAATCTTTTGTACATAGGGTAGAGAAAACAATAAATTTGATTTAATAAAAACTGTAAATTCACTGAAGTGCCATGGGGCTATCCTGTCTGACTGATGGGTGACTGTCAGGGCAAGGAGAGCCCATTCCAGAGGGTAATGTGAGGGACTGGTAGAATCTGGTAGAATTTGAGATCAAAGACCACAGGAGATAGTGAGGACAGAGGTCTTTGTGTTTCTTGAAGTTGGATGGGTACAAAGAAAGAGTTAAAATTTTAGATATAGAAATAGACAAATATATATTTATACATAACAATGTATTTTGGGGGTTCTGGTGTACTACAGGTGAACTACAGCTATTGATTTCTATGACTCTCCTTTGCTTTTACCATTGTTCTGCCCTCTGTAGGTTCTCTGAAAAAGAATCTAACTAACCCTGCTCCTAACTCAATATTTTTGTAATTTTAAGCATCAGGTTTCCCAATGAAGTTATTGCTAGCAAAGAACTGAAAGATAAACATTCTTGAAATTTAATGTCATTTTTCCTTTTCATGAAGCATATTAGAGCTGGAAAGGAACTTAAAGCTCCATAAAATCAAAATTCCTCAACAAAATGAATTTGCTTTTTGCTATATTTAGTTTTGTGTTACATTTTTAAATTTAAATATTATACGTGATTAATAAATTAGAAAATATAGATGAGGGGAAAATGCTTATATTTCTACCTCCTTAGCTATTAACAACTATTCATATTTTATGGGACTCCCTTTTAGTTCCTTTCTAGCACATTCTTTTATATATGTATTTTTTTTTTGTTACAGAAACTTGAACTTACAAAACAATCATGCACATGTGTGGAATTCCTATACAACACCCCTTCACCAACACACCACACCATTGTGGAACATTTATAACGGATGATGGGATAATATCATGTGTCTATTACCACTAACAATGGTCCATAGTGTACATTTGGCACATTTTTTCCATGCCCCCTTATTATTAACACAGTACATCTTTGGTATTGATGCAAAAATATTACAGTATTGCTGTTAAGTATAGTCCATAGATTACATTAATTGTATTTTTACCATGCTTCTCCACATTCCCACCACCCTGCAATAGTGACATACCTCTGTTCTAGTTCACAGAAGACATTCTTACATTTGTACCATCAACCACAAATCTCATCCACCTCTGGGTTCACTGTGTTACTCAGTCCCTAGATTATTCTCTAGCTTTCTTTCAATTAACATTTATATCTCTAGAGTACCCTTGTCAACCACAATCCCATTTATAAACCAGCTGCTACTCACTACAATGTTTTACCATCAACTCTATCCATTTCCGCACTATTACAGTCAAGTTAATTAAAATTTCTACATATATTAATCATCAGTACTCCTTCACAGCCCTCTTCTTATCCCTTAATAATCTATATTCTAGGTTTTAACTCCCCACATTTATTCTTTGTATTTAGTTCATATTAATGAGACCATGCAATATTTGTCCTTTTGTGTCTGGCTTACTTCACTTAGCATAATATCTTCAATATTCATCCATGTTATCATATCTGTCCCAATTTCATTTCTTCTTACTGAAGCATAGTATTCCATCATACGTATATGCCATATTTTGTTTATCTATTCATTTGTTGATGGACACTTGAGCACATTCTTTAATGTAGCTATAATCATTGTAAATGCACTATTTTGCATTTTGCTTTTAATATATCACTAGTAGTTTTTCATTTGAAACATAGACTAGATGATCCATAATTTACTTAGTCTTTTCTTTACTAATTTACCTCTAGATAGTCCAGTTTTCCACTATTATAAAAATGCTACTAAGATAATATGACTTTTTACATTTCACATTTTTTCCTTAGGGTTAGAATAGTTTTTATTGGATCATAGAGCAAGAATATTTCTTTACTCTTGTTACTTTCCTCCTTATAATAAACTCAGCAATGTAAGTGAATCCTCCAGTTTAAGGATGGGAAATTCAGAGTCTAAGAGTTTAAAGTTACAAAGTTACAAAGTCGCACAATTCATGAGGAACCAAATCAAGATTAGGACCAAACTCTGACTCTGGCCCTCAATCCACAAGGGATACAAGCCTTTCTTTTACCATTTGGTTTTATTTAGCCTAGATTCTTGGGGGAATTTTCCCATAAATTCTCTCTTTGCTCTTTTCACATAGGATTATGATGGCAATTCACACCTTTAATAAAAAAAACTAAGATATCACATCAGTCACATTCTACCCAATGACAGCAGAAAACACATTTATTCCAAAGAACACATGAAGCATTTACCAAAATAAACCACATGTTGGGAAATAAAACAACTTTCAATAAATTTAAAAGGATGCGAATAACACAAAGTATGTTTTCTAACCACAATGGAGTTAAATTAGAAATCAGTAGCAGAAAGCCATCTGGAAAATTCCCAAATATTCAGAAACTAGATAACACACTTCTAAAGAACTCATAGGTCAGGGGGTGGGGGGTATATGGGGACCTCATATTTTTTTAATGTAGCATTTCAAAAAAAAATAAAGAAGGAAAAAGAAGATACTACTGCCTACCATAAAATCTTGAAGAAAAAAAAAAAGAACTCATGCAACAAAGAAGAAATCCATAAGGAAAATTAGGAAATATATTTTTTAAAAGATTTATTTATTTATTTATTTCTCTCCCCTCCCCTAACCCCAGTTGTCTGTTCTCTGTGTCTATTTGCTGTGTGTTCTTCTTTGTCCGCTTCTGTTACTGTCAGTGGCTCGGAAATCCGTGTTTCTTTTTGCTGCGTCATCTTGTTGTGTCAGCTCTCTGTGTGGGTGACACCATTCTTGGGCAGGCCGCACTTTCTTTCATGCTGGGTGGCTCTCCTTACGGGGCACACTCCTTGCACGTGGGTCTACCCTACACGGGGGACACCCCTGCGTGGCACAGCACTCCTTGCGTGCATCAGCACTGCGCGTGGGCCAGCTCCACACGGGGTCAAGGAGGCCCGGGGCTTGAACCGCGGACCTCCCATGTGGTAGACGGACGCCCTAACCACTGGGCCAAGTCTACTTCCCTTAGGGAGTATTTTGAACTCTTACAAAGCAGAACCTACAACCTTATTCCTGGACTAGGAGGTGATTGTGTAAACCATGGTTCTTAACATTGTTTGTTTTAGACCCCTGTGAGAATCTGAAAACGATTGTCCCTTTAGTGAAATAAAATGTATATCATTACCAAATTTTTCTTAAAATGGCAGGAAGTTCACGAATACCCTTTAAGGTTCATCAAGACAACTAATTTTAAGAATCTCTGGTGTGTGTATCATATTTCTGGTTCAATTAATGGTTAGGATTACATTGTAGCTTGAAAGGAGAAACAAAAATATAGTAAAATCTCATAATTTTGTACTCTAATAATTTGGAGTTTGCAATAATTGAGGTGTAATTTTTATGCTTCTTATTGGATAAATGTCAGAACCGTATGAATTTTCAGGGCTTGATTCACAATTAAGGGGGACTAATCTAAAATAACCCTTCAAACCAGCTGTTCAAGAAATTAAGGATCCTTTAAGAATTTCATGTTCAACAATTACATTTTAAATGTAAAGAAAGTTTTCAATCTTAAAAGATATTTGTACAGTATTATATGAAATAATTGGATTTTAAAATTTCCTTATCAGGTTCTTACATTTACATTAAGAGGCATGAAATTGCAGGAAGATACACTGTAGTAAGTTAAAGATGTATACCATAAACCCTAAAGCAACCACTAAAATAACAAAACAAAGAGCTAGCTAATAAGTCAAAAAAGGAGATAAAATGGAATTTAAAAACTCAATCAACACAAAGTACCACATATCGTATAATTCCATTTGTATAAAATGTAAATATAAATCAATTTATAAAGATGGAATTAGATTAGAGGTGATGTAGGGCTGGGGAAGGATAGAGGGATTGAGAGGTGACTGCTAAGGGGTGTGGAGGTTTTCTCTTTGGAGTAATGAAATTGTTCTAAAAATTTTTGTGGTGATAAATGCAAAACACTGTGATTATATTAAAAGCTATTGATTGTACACTTTGGATAGATTGTATGATATGTGACTATATCTCAATAAAACTTCTTTAAAATTTCAAACAAAAGGAAGACAGAAAACAAGGGAGAAGGGGAACAACATACAAATAGAAAACAAAGAGCAAGAAAGCAGATTAATTTTATTTTTTTAAAAGATTTATTTATTTATTTCTCTCCCCCCGCCCCCACCCCAGCCTCCGCCCCAGGTGTCTGTTCTCTGTGTCTATTTGTTGGGTGTTTTCCTTTGTTTGCTTCTGTTGTTGTCAGCGGCACAGGAATCTGTATTTCTTTTTGTTGCGTCATTTTGTCGTGTCACCTCTCCTGGGCCAGCTCCACACGGGTCAAGCAGGCTGGGGTTTGAACCGCAGACCTCCCATGTGGAAGACAGACGCCCTAACCACTGGGCCAAGTCCGCTTCCCCAGATTAGTTTTAAACCTAAGCAAATCACTAATCATATTTAATGTAAGTAGTCTAAGTATCCTAATTAAAAAAGAGAGCTTGTCAGACTGAATGAACAAACAAGATCCAACTATGTTCTGTGTATAAGAGGCCAACTTTAATTTAAATATAAGGACACAAAGAGGTTAAAAGTAAAATAATAGAAGTAAAAAATAAAATAACTCTAATCAAAAGAAAGCTGGTATAGGACTTCCGGGAAGATGGCAGATTAGACAGACACAGGACTCATTTTTCTCCCAGAAAAATTAGTGGTAGGACAGACAGAAATGGCCTAGAAAAAGGATGTGCTAGGGTTTAGGACACAAGGGGGAGGCTGGACATCACGCAGGAGAGAGAGAGGGAAAAGAAAAGAATCTTGCTGGGAGAACTGTAAGTAAAAGCTGCAGCTACAGTTACCAATGCACATCCCCCCCACCCTTGGGGCAGATTGCTTTGAATTCTCTGGCCTCTGGTCAGTGACTACAGACAGAGGGGCCAGTCCACCTCCCCAGAAAAGGGGAGAGAAAAGGATCCAGCCTAAGGCTGATTCAGCTTTTGGCCAACAAATTTTGTTGGCTGTGTTCTACAAGCCCTTCCAGACGGAATAGGGGAGAACCATTGTTTGCCCTGGGAGCCAGCATGGGACTAAAAAGATCCAACCCTCTGAATCACCATCACCCTTCCTACTGACTGGGACTGGTTGTTGAAGATTCAGAGGAGAGAAGTCTGCCAGTAAAGATTGGAGAATATCCTCTGAGAAAGTTTGATATGCAAGGCTCTGAATAGCCTTGCAGTAGGATTTTGTCACATTGCTGTGGTTGGTGTTGCAGGGAACACACTAGGATCTGGATTCAAATTGAGACGGCTGTTGAAGAGTGCCATCTGCTAGAGGACCAAGGAAGTGCATGTGAAGAAATTAAAAGTTAATAAATGAGAGGCCTTTTCTGGCTTTTACAACCTCCCTGCCAAAAACTCTTGGAATTGGATCTGCAACCCATTCCTGGTCCATGGCCTGGATTTGAGCAACTACACGAGAAAAATTCTAAAGACCTAGAACAGGTTGAACCAAGTATCAAAAAATGGCAGCAACACACAGCCTCTTCCACTAAATCCCTAAGAAAGAGAGAGAAATTGAGCATCACAGTAGACTCATCATCATAATCAGATGCCTAGACAACAGCAAAAAATTACAAGCCATAATAGAAAATGGAAGAAATGGCTGAAGCAAAGGAATGTATCAACACCCCAGATGAGAGACAGGATTTGAGAGAACTAATCTATGAGGCTCATATAAATCTCCTAAATAAAATCAATAAGCTGAAAGACAATATGACTAAAGAGATAAAAGACATCAAGAAGACGCTGAGCAAACGCAAAGAAGACTTTGAAAACCTAAATAAAAAAATCACAGAGCTTATGGGAATGAAAGACACAATAGGTGAGATAAAAACAGAAATTACATGCATACAATAGCAGACTCAAAATGATAGAAGAAAGAATAAGTGATGCAGAAGAAGAGCTGAAATTGAAGAGAGAGAAGAACAGAGAGATAAAGAATGGGAAAAAAATTGAACGTGGGCTCAGGGAGTTGAAGGATAACCCAAAAACACAACATACATGTCATGGGAGTCCCGGGAGAGGAAAAGGAAAAAGGGGCAGAAAGAATATTTGAGGAAAGAATGGCTGAAAGAAATGAATCTACATGTCCAAGAAGCATAGCACACACCATCAGAATAAACCAAATAGACCTACTCCAAGATACATGTTACTCAGAATGTCAGTCACCAATGATAAAAAGAAAATTCTGAGGGCAGCAAGGGGGAAGCAAACCATTACCTACAAGGGACGCCTAGTATGACTTAGTGCAGATTTCTCATAAGAAACCATGGAGGTGATAAGAGGTGGTATGATATAAGTAGTGTACTGAAAGAGAACAATCGTCAGCTGAGAATTCTTTATCCAGCAAAACTGCCCTTCAAGTATAGAGATGAGTTTAAAATATTCACAAATGAACAGAAACTAAGAGAATTTGTAAATAAGAACCCACCTTTACAGGTAAATTAAAGGAGCCTTACAGTCCCCCCTCCAAAAAAAGAGAGAGAGAGAGATGGTAGAGGATTGTGGGAGAATTTAGAAGGCAAGACTAGCAGAAAGAATAATCAAAAGAGTAAAAAGACAAAAAAATAAAAAATAAAAAGACAGATGAAAATAAGATATGACATATGAAAGCCAAAGAATAAAATTGTAGAAGTAAAGAATACATTTACAGTAATATCATTGAATGTGAACAGATTAAACTCCCAATCAAAAGATACAGGCTGATAGAACGCATGAAAAAAAATGAGCCATTCATATGCTGCCTACAAGAGACTCACCTTAGACCCAGGCATACAAATTGACTGAAAGTAAAAACTTAGAAAAAGGTACTCCAGGCAAACAGTAATAAAAAAAAAAAGTAGGGTGTGGAGCAGGTGGAGCTCAGTGGTTGAGCCCACACTTCAAATGGATGAGGTCTCAATTTCAATCCCCTTGTACCACCTAAAAAAAAAAAAAAAAGAGCAGAGGTAGCTATACTAACATTGGACAAAACAGGCTTTAAATGTAAAAAAGTTATAAGAGATACAGAAGGCTATTATGTATAATAAAAGACACAATCTGCCAGGAAGAAATAACAGTCATAAATATCTATGCACCTAACTAGGGTGCCCTAAAATACGTGAGGCAAACTGGCAAAACAGAAGGGATAAACAGACTTTTCTACAACAGTAGTTGGAGACGTCAACACATTACTCACACCATTAGATAAAACAATTAGACAGATGATCAACAAGGAAACAGAGAACTTGAACAATATGATAAAAGAGCTAGACCAAACAGATGTATACAGAACATTGCATCCCAGATCAGTGGGTTATACATTCTTCTCAAATGCTCATGGATCTTTCTCCAGGGTAGACCACATGTTGGGTCACAAAGCTGGCCTCAATAAATATAAAAAGACTGAAATTATACAAAGCACCTTCTCAGATAATAATGGAATAAAGCTCAAAATCAATAATAGGTGGGAAAGGGGGAAGTTGCAAATGTGTAGAGGCTAAATAACACACTCCTAAACAATCAGTGGGTCAAAAAAGAAATTGTAGGAGAAATTAGTAAATATATTGAGACGAATGGAAATGAGAACAGGACTTATCAAAAGCAGCTGGTGTGGATCAATGGTTGAGCACCTGCTTCACATGTACAATGTCCCAGGTTCAATCCCTGGTACCTCAAAAACAAACAAACGAACAAATAACTTATGGGATACAGTGAAGGCAATGCTGAAAGGAAAGCTTATAGCCTTAAATGCCTATATTACAAAAAGAAGAAGAAACTAAAATCAAAGATCTAACTGAACACTTGGAAGAACCAGAAAAAGAACAGCAAACCAATCCCAAAGAAAGCAGAAGGAAAGAAATAATAAAGATTAGAGCATAAAAAATGAAATTGAGAACAAAAATTAGAGACAATCAACAAAACCAAAAGCTGGTTCTTTGAGAAGATAACTAAAATTAATAAACCCTTAGCTAGACTAACAAAGAAAAAAAAAGATGATGCAAATAAATAAAATCAGAAGTGAAGGGGGAAAGTTACAACTGACCCAGAAGAAACAAAAAAAAATCAGGAAAGTTACAACTGACCCAGAAGAAACAAAAAAAAATCATGAGAGGATATTATAAGAAGCTGTATGCCAACAAATTAAACAATCTAAATGAGAGACAGAAATAACTAGAAACATATGAACAAACTACTATACTCTAGAAGAAATACAAGAACTCAACAAACTAACCACAATTTAAAAAAATTGAAAGTTATCCAAAATCTCCCAACAAAGAAAAGTCCAGGACCAGATGGCTTAACAGGTGAATTCTACCAAGCATTTTGAAAAGAATGAACACTTACCATGTTTAAACTCTTCCAAAAAATTGAAAAGGAGGGAAAATTACCCAACATGTTTTATAAAGCCAACATCACCCTAATATGAAAGCCAGACTAAGATGTTATGAGAAAAGAAAATTACAGAACAATCTCTCTAATGAATATAGATGCAAAAATCCTCAACAAAATAATTGCAAATAGAATCCAATAGCACATTAAAAGAATTATACATCATGACTAAGTGAGATTTATTCCTGGTATGCAAAGTTCAACACAAGAAAATCAATTGATATAATACACCAGATTAACAAATTGAAGGGTAAAAGACACATAATCATCTCGATCAAAGCGGAAAAGGCATTCAACAAAACCCAGCGTCCTTTCTTGATAAAAACACTTTGAAAGAAGAATAGAAGGAAAATTTCTCACTATGATAAAAGGCATATATGAAATACCCACAGCCAACATCTTACTCAATGGAGAAAGTCTGAAAGCTTTCCTTCTAAGATTGGGAGCAAGACAAGGATGCCCACTGTCACTACTGTTATATAGTATTGGGCTAGAAGTTCTAGCTAGAGCAGTCAGACAAGAAAAAAAAAAAAAAAAGGAAAAGAGGAAGTGAAACTATCACTAGTTACAGATGACATGATCCTATATTTAGAAAATTCTGAATGGGCTATGACAAACCTACCTGAGCTAAAAAACAAGTTCAGCAAAGTGACAAGATAAAATATCAACACGCAAAAATCAATGTTTCTGTACACTTGTGTTGAACAATCTGAGGAGGAAATCAGGAAAAAACTCCATTTATAATAGCAACAAAAAGACTCAAATACCTAGGAATCAATTTAACCAAAGAAGTATAGGTCCTATATGCAGAAAACAACAAAACTATGCTAAAAAAAATCAAGAAGACTTAAGCAAATGGAAAGACATTTGGTGTTCCTGGATTGGAAGAATAAATATCATGGAATGTGGAATCTAGCCCCCTCTTGATATAGATGTGGAGTGGACACAACCATTCTAAGGTCCACAGGATGGAGGAACAGAGTATGGATTAGAGTGAACTTACTGATATTCTATTCATGAACTATTGTGGTTCGTAGTAATTGAAGAAAATGTGGCATTGGTGTGGAGAAAGTGGCCATGGTGGCTGCTGGGGGTAGGGAGTGGGAGGAAGAGATGTGATGTGGGGACATTTTCGGGGGCTGGAGTTGTCCTGGGCGGTGCTGCAGGGACAGTTACCAGACATTGTATGTCCTCCCATGGCCCACTGGGTGGACTGTGGGCGAGTGTGGGCTATTGGTGTGGACCATTGACCATGAGGTGCAGCGGTGCTCAGAGATGTATTCACCAAGTACAATGAATGTCTCATGATGATGGAGGAGATTGTTGTTATGGGGGGAGGAGTGGGGTGAGGGGGGTGGGGGGTATATGGGGACCTCATATTTTTTTAATGTAACATTAAAATAAGCAAATAAAGACCAAAAAGAAAAAAAAAACAAAAAACACTGGGGAAGCATAGAGAAATTGAGAGGTGATGAATTTTTTGTTTGTTATTATTAGAATTTTTTGTTTGTTATTATTATTGAAATAATGAAAGTGCTCTAGTAATGATTAAAGTGTTGAATGCACAACTATGTGATTTGCCAAATACCATTGATTGTACACTTTGAATGGATTGTATGCTTTACTAATATGCATCAATAAAATTGATTTGTTCATAAAAAAGACAGAAAATAACAAGTGTTGGTGAGGAAGTGGGTAAATTAGAATCCTCACACATTGCTGGTGGGAATGTAAACTGACATGGCAATTTTGGAAAACAGTCTGATGCTTCCTCAAAAAGTTAAACATGGAGTTACCAAACGACCCAGCAAGTCCATTCCTAGATCTGTAGCCAAGAGAAATGAAACATACATCTACACAAAAACCTCCACATGAATAGTCACAGCAGCAATATTCAAAATAGCCAAAAAAATGGAAACAAATGTCCATCAACTGACGAACAGATAAACAAATTGTGGTATATCCACACAACAAAAAATTATTCCTCTGCTAAAAGGAGTGAAGTACGGATCAAGCTACATCTTGGATGAACCTCAAAAACAGTACATCAAGTGAAAGAGGCCAGTCACCCCCAACCACATGGCGTGTGACTCCACTGATACGAAATGTGCAGGCCAGGCAAATCTGGAGAGCTCGGAAGTGGAGTGGCGCTGGCTGGGCTGGGGAGTGAGGTGGCTGCTAATGGGGTGGGATTTTTTGGGTGGTGATGAGATGTTGTGTGCATCGGTTGTGGTGATGGTTGCAAAGCTCTGTGAATATATTAAAAACACTGAATTGTACACTTAAAAAAATATCACGGAAAATGTCAGTCCTATTCAAACTGATTTATAGATTCAATGTAATACCAATCAAAATTCCAACAGCCTACTTTACAGAAATAGAAAACACAAAAACTAAACATAGGGAAGCGGACTTGGCCCAGTGGTTAGGGCGTCCATCTACCACATGGGAGGTCCGTGGTTCAAACCCCGGGCCTCCTTGACCCGTGTGGAGCTGGCCCATGCTCATTGCTGTTGTGCGCAAGGAGTGCCCTGCCATGCAGGGATGTCCCCCGTGTAGGGGAGCCCCATGCACAAGGAGTGCGCCCTGTAAGGAGAGCCGCCCAGCGTGAAAGAAAGTGCAGCCTGTCTAAGAATGGTGCCGCACACACGGAAAGCTAACACAGCAAGATGACGCAACAAAAAGAAACACAGATTTCCAGTGCTGCTGATAAGGATAGAAGCGGTCACAGAAGAACACCCAGCAAATGGACACAGAGAGCAGACAACGGTTGGGGGGGTGGGATGGGGAGAGAAATAAAAAAATAAATCTTTAAACAGAACAAAACCAAAACTAAATGTATTTGGAAGGGAAGTGCACCTGAATAGCCAAAAGCATTCTAAAAAGAAGAGCAGTGTGAGAGGACTTTTACTGCCTGACCTTGAAACATATTACAAAGCTACAGTGATCAAAACAGCAAGGTGTTGACATAAAGATAGACACATCAATCAGTGGAATAGAATTTGAGTCCAGAAATAAACCCTCACCTCTATGGTCAACTGATTTTTGCAAAACCTGCCAAAGCCATGCCAACAGGACAATACAGTCTTTTCAACAAATGGTACTGGAAGAATAGGATATCCATAACCAAAAGAATGAAAGAGGATCTCCATCTCACTACCTATACAAGAATCAACTCAAAATGGATCAAAGACCTAAATATAAAAGCCAAGACCATAAAACTACCAGAAGAAAATATGGGGAAACATCTTCAAGATCTTGCGTTAAGTGATGGTTTCTTGGATCTTACACTAAAGCATGAGCAACAAAAGAAAAAATAGATAAATTGGACCTCCTCAAAATTAAACACTTTTGCACTTCAATGGACTTTGTCAAAAGGGTGAGAAGACAGCCAGCTCCATGGGAGAAAATATTTGGAAATACATATCTGATAAGGGTTTAATATCCATGATATATAAGGAAGTGCTACAACTCAACTATAAAAAGACAGATGACTCAATTGAAAAATGGGCAAAAGACTTAATAGAAATTTGTCCAAAGAAGAAATAAAAATGGTGAAAAAAACATATACAAAAATGTTCAACATCACTAGCTATTGGGGAAATACAAATCAAAACAATGAGATGTCATTTCACACCTATTAGAATGGCCACTATTAAAAAGAAGAAAACTACAAGTGTTGGAGAGGATGTGGAGAGATAGGAACACTTATTCTCTGTTGGTGGGAATGTAGAATGGTATAGCCACTGTGGAGGACAGTTTGGCTGTTCCTAAAGAAGTTGGATATAGATTTGCCATGTGACCCGCCATACCACTACTAAGTATATACTCAGAAGAATTGAGAGCAATGACATGAACAGACATCTTCACATTGATATTTATAGTGGCATTATTCACAATTACCAAAAGATGGAAACAAGCCAGGTGTCCATCAGCCAATGAATGGATAAACAGATTGTGTTGTATATACACAGAATGTTATGCAGCTGTAGAAGAGATGATGTCATAAGGCATATAACAACATAGATAAACCTGGGGGACATTATATTGAGTGAAGCAAGCCAGATACAAAAGGACAAATACTGTGTGATTGCACTATTATGAACTACATATATTGTATAAACTAAAAAATGGAGTTAATAACTAGAATATAGGTCACCAGAAAAGAGAATGATGTTAAAGATTTGAAAACGGAGGGTTAATCTGTGCAGAACTGGTAAAAAGGTTTTTTGTTAATCTTTGCAAATGAATAGAAAAGGTGAAAGCACATCATAGTGTTCGTAACTATCAGTGCTGATATATGGGTATGACAGTGGTCTAAGGTCATGTATATGACTAGAAGGAAAACTAAGAAATGTAAAATGGGATTGTATGGAATAGTGAAACCTCATGTGAAACATATATACAGTAATATTGCATATATAAGACTGTTTTTCTTTGAAACTGAACAAATTTACATTACTGTTACAAGATGTTAATATCAGGCAAAAATATAATTAAAACAAATTAGGGACAGTACTACATAGGAATATATTAATAATCTTCCATTAAGGGAAAAGTATATGAAATAAACTAAGGCAAAGAAACTAGACACAAGGTACTAGTTATTGCTTGACTACATCTATACAAAATATAAATACAAATAAACTAGAGAGACAGAAACAGAATAGTAGATATATATGGTGGGACATAGAAAGATTGAAAGGTGATGAGTTTTTTTGTTTTTTATTGTTATTGGAATAATAAAAATGCTCTAATAATGGTAGAAATGATGAATGCACAATTATGTGATTATACTAAATACCATTGATTGTGCAATTTCAATGGTTTGTATGCTTTATTAATAGGTATCAATAAAATTGATTTGTTTAAAAAAAAAAAGGAAAGCTGGTGTAGCAATATTATTATCAGACAAAAGAGAATTCAGAGTTTTACCAGGGCTAAAGAAGGACATTTCATAATGATAAATGAGTCAATTCATCAAGAGGACGTAACAATCCTAAACACTTATATATCTAATAGCAGAGCTTTAAAATACTTGCAAGGAAGCAGGTGTGGCTCAAGTGATTGGGCTCCTGCCTACATCATGGGAGGTACCTGGTTCTGTTCCCAGTGCCTCCTGGGGAAGACAGAGAGCTGGTGCAAAAGTCAGGTGCAGCAAGCTGATGCAACAAGATAATGCAGCAAGAGACACAAGGGAAAAAACATAATGAGAGACACAACAAAGCAGGGAACAGAAGTGGCTCTAGTGATTAGGTACTTCCCTCCCACATTGGAGGTCCTGGGTTTGGTTCCTGGTGCCTCCTGGGGAAACAAAGAAGATGAACAGACACACCAGGTGCAAACAATGAGGGGGTGGGGAGAAATAAATAAATAAAATCTTAAAAAAAATACTTGCAACAAAAACTGATAGAATAGCATAGAAAACTAGACCAATCCACAGTTATAGTTAGAGATTTACTGCCCTTCCCTCAATATTTGATAGAACAAGTAATATAGTAGGCTTGAATAACACTATCAGCCAACTTAACCTAGTTGACATTTATAAGATACCCTACCTAACAACAGCAGAATACACATTTTTTTTTCCCAAGAGCACATGAAACATTTAGCAAACTAGACCGTATGCTGGGTTACTGAATGCATCTCAATAAGTTTAAGAGGACTCAAGTCATCCAAAGTATGTTTTCTAATCACAATGGAATTAAATTAGAAATCAATAACAAAGTCATCTAGAAAATTACTAAATGGGGAGTGGTGTAGCTCTGTGGGTTGAGTGCTTGTATGGAGGTCCCATTACCTCCTTTAAAAAAAAATGAAAAAACTTACTAAATATTTGGAAACTAGATGACACACTTCTAGATAACCCACAGATAAATAAGAAATCAAAGGGAATTAGAAAATATTTTGAACTGAATGAAACTGATAACAGTATATATCAAAACTTGTGGGATGCCACAAAAACAGTACCTAGAGAGAAATTTATAACACTAAATGACTATATTAGAAAAGAAAGACCTCAAATCAATGACCTCAGCTTCACTTTTAAGCAATAGAAAAAGAACCCAAAGTAAGCAGAAGAAAGGAAGTAATAAAGATCAGAATAAAGAGCAGACGTCAATAACATAGAAAACAGGAAAACATTAGAGAAAATCAATGAATCCAAAAGCCGGTTCTTTGAGAAAAACAAATAAAATTGATAAACCTCTATCTTTACTGATCAAGAAAAAGAAACCAGTATCCGGACTGAGAGAGGTGACATAACTACAGATTCTACATATATTAAAAGGATTACAAGGGAATATTATGAACAAACTTATGCCAATTAATTGAACAAATTCTTTAAAACACACAAACTATCAAATCTTACTCAAGAAAATATAGATAACCTGAATAGCCCTATGTTTATTACCTAATTACCAAAACCAGAAAAAGATATTATAAGAAAATACTGACCCATAACTCTTATGAACATAGAGGCAAAATTTCTTAAATTTTTAACAAATTGTATCCAAAGATACATGAAAAAGATAATACATCATGATTGACTGAAGTTTATCCCCAGAATACAAGGTTAGTATAATATTAAAAAGTCAATCAATTTGATTCACTATATGTATTAATCAGCCAAAGGGGAGCTGATGCAAAATACCAGAAATCGGTTGGCTTTTATAAAGGGTATTTATTTGGGGTAGAAGCTTACAGTTACCAGTCCATAAAGCGTAAGTTACTTCCCTTATCAAAGTCTGTTGCCATGTGTTGGAGCAAGACGGCTGCCAACATCTGTCAAGAGTTCAGGCTTCCTGGGTTCCTCTCTTCCTGGGTCTTGTTTCTCTCCAGGCTCAACTGCCCTGCTCTCTCCACAAGGCCAGCTGTAGACTATCAAGCAACTGGCTCTATTTCTCTCCCCAGGGATAGATTCTCTTTGGGCTCAGCTGCTCTGCCTCTCTGTCTGCTTACTTCGTGGCCTCCAGCTCAAAACTCCAGTTTACTCCTGTGCCTTGTCATTTTCTCTTGGGGGTGGGGACTCAACATCCTCCTGATGTGGCCCAATCAAAACCCTAATTATAATTTAATCATGCCCAGAGGAAAAGACCAGCTTACAAATATAATCCAATATTTCTTTTTGGAATTCATCAATAATACCAAACTGCTACACTATATTAACAAACTTAAAAATAAAAACCATATAATCATCTCAACAGATGCAGAAAGAGCATTTGGCAAAATTTAACATCCATTCCTATTAAAAACTGTCAGAAAACTAAGAATAGATGTGAAATTTCCTCAACTTGATAAAGGGCATCTATGAAAATCCTACAGTTTACAGTTAACATCATATTCAATGGTGAAAGACAAAATGTCTTCCCCTAAGATCAGGAACAAGGGAAGAAGATTCTATCCAGTGTATAAGACAAGATAAAGAAATGAAAGACATCCAGATTAGAAAGGAAGATAGATGACTGTTTTTATTCACAGATAATGAGATCATCTATGTAGAAAGTCCTATGGAATCTACTGAAATGCACTAGAACTAAATTAATGAGTTTATCAAAATCACAAGACATAAGATCAATATACAACAATCAATTGTATTTTTATATGCTAGCAACAATCAGAAATTGAAGTTAAATTAATACCATTTATAATAGCATCATACTATTAAATACTTAGGAATAAATATGACAAAAGATGTGCAAGACCTATACACTGAAAATTTAAAAGTATTGCTGAGATAAATTAAAGGAGATATAAATAAGTAGAGAGCCATACCATGCCTATTAGATGAAAAAACTCAATATTTATTGTTAAGGTGTCAATTGTCCCCAAATTGTGGCATGTACATTGAACTTTACAAGTGAAATCATGTGATCTGTGTATCTTTTTAAAAATAAATAAAAAATATATTTTAAAAAGAAGTAAAATCATATTTTATATTTGTTAGGGAAACTTTCTTCATGAAGACATTCCATAATCACTCTGTAAAGTGAAGAAGTCATTTGCCCATTTATGTAATTCATGACACAGAGCTATGCATTTATTTATTCATTCATTTATTCATTCACCTACTTATTAATGTTTTACATTCTACCTACTTCTGGAAATGGTCCTGCCAGTTTACTTGCATGATACTTTGATAAGTGCATGATTACCTTTCCTGTTCTAAGGGTAAAATGAGGAAAATAATATCTACTTTTCAGGATCGTTGTCCGTATGGAAGACAATATATGTAGAGTACCTACATATGTAATAAAGATGATCTACTATTAATATAGAAGAATATTAATTAAAATATATTGGTGATTTAGTGTTAATTCAATCAGATATTAATGTAAAGTTATTGCAATAGTGATAAATGTTAGCTGAGATGATGGAGAAAGAGGTCAACTAGGTCAGAAGAATAAATTCTAGAGATCAGTAAGATGACCAGATGGTTCTTATGTCCATATAATAAATTGTGAAATAAAAGACCTGGCAGCACTTTGCAATTTTCAACTCAAAGGAGAGTAGCCCCTGCTGAGCAGCTATTATTACAACTTCTGTTTGATAGAAAACCTAGAGGCTTTCAGGGCCTCTTCTTCTTCCTCCTCCTCCTCCATATAATATATTTGTTTTCTATTGCCAAAACTATACATGCTCAAGGTAGAAAATTTGGAAATACAGAAAAACCACAAAGATGGCCAACAATCACCCACCAAAGTAGCTGCTGTTAATGTTTTTTTAAAAGATTTATTTATTTCTCCCCCCTCCCTCCATTGTCTGCTTTCCGTGTCCATTCATTGTGTGTTCTTCTGTGTCTGCTTATGTTCTCATCAGGTAGCTCCAGGAACAAATCCTGGGACCTTCCGGAATAGGAGAGAGGCAATCATTCTCTTGTGTCACCTCATCTCCCCGGTCTGTTGCATCTCTTATTATCTCTTCCTCTGTGTCTCTTTTTGTTATGTCATCTTGCTGTGCCAGCTCTCCATGTGGGCTAGCACTCCTGCACATACTCCACGTAGGCCAGTACTCTGAGCAGGCCGGCTCGCCACATGGGCCAACTTGCCTTCACCAGGAGGCCCTGGGCATCAAACCCTGGACCTCCTATATATTAGACAGGAGTCCACTTGCTTGAGCCATACCTGCTTCCCTGCTGTTGATATTTTCATATCTAAATTCCCACCTTTTCTTCTAAGCACTTTTCCTCCAAAATTGTATCATAACATACATAGTTTTTTTAAACTTATTGTTTGATTTATAGTGAACATTTCTCAATGATATTAAAGTTTTTTTTCAAAGATTTATTTGTTTATTCCCCAACCTGTTTGTTTGTGTTCCCTGTCTGCTCTGTGTCTGTACATTATGTACTCTCTGTGTCTGTTCATTGTGTGCTCTCTGTGTCTGCTCATCTTCTTTTAGGAGGTACTAGGGGACCAAACCTGGGAACTCCCATATGGGAGGGAGGAACCCAATAACTTGAGCCATATCCACTCCTTGCTTGTTGTGTGTCTTGTTGTGTTTCCTTGTTGCATCAGCTCACTGTGCCTGCTGGTCATGTCAGCTTACTGTCTTGCTTGTCTTTTTTAGGATGCACTAGGAACCGAACCCAGGACCTCCCATGTGGCACCCAACTGCTTAAGCCACATCTGCTCCATCAATGCTATTAAAGTTTGATCTACCTCATGATTATGAAATGCTGAATAGTATTCCATTGTAAGAATGCAGCATTCCTATTTTAACCATTCCTATTTTAATGGACTTTTTTAGGTTGTTTCGATTTTTCCTTTTTATAAATAACTGTGATGGATATCTTCTCTATCAAATACTGTGCCCAGTCTATTTATTTCCTTAGAATTATTTTCTAGGAGTGCAATTACTTTTATTATAGCTTTTGCATATTTGTAAACTGTTTGGGACTTATTGCTAAATTGCCCTTGTGAAAGTTGTTCAGCAATGGACAAGAGAGTTAGTTTACTCATATCTCTAATGACACTGGAGATTATAGATATTAAAATACTTTTTCTCCTAATCTTTGATAATTTGAAGGGAGACAAATGCTATCTAACTGTGGTTTTAACTTGCATTTCTCTGATTACAGAATGTGACAATGTCCTATTTCTGATATCCTCTCCTAGGTTAGTCTGCTCCTACAGCTGCTTTCCATTGATTCTCCTCTTGAAGTCACGTCAATTGCCTGACTACAGAGAGTGACAATCTGATGGAAGGACTTCATTTTTTTATTCCTAGCATCTGGTGCAAATCCTTTCATATGTATTTTCTATGAATCCTCACTATAGTCCTATTGATGAGGTAGGTACTACTAATAACTTATTCATGTGTTGGGAAAAAGGAGGCTTAGAGAAGTAAATTAACCTAAGGTTTAGAGCTAGGAAATGGCAGGGCCAGGGCTTGATGGCTGGCTGACTCTAGAGCCCACTCCCTTGTCATAAACAGTCAGAATCTAGGAAGTTGGGGCTATGAAGGTCTCCTTTTCTTTTAATTTCAGACAGTCCTAGGTCACCTTGAAGTTCTATATCCCTCTGGACATGTCTTTACAATTATCTTCTAGTTGAGGGTCTTTGGGGTTGGGGGTAACTCCATGGGATCCTGGGCCCTATCTACTTCCACCTTCAACCATAACTGATAAAATAGGGACGTTTTTTCATTTATGTAATTTCTCTTGTTCAGTTCCTGAGTAACTGGTAACCTGTCGGAAGGTGGATGTGATAGAGGCAGAAAAATACGTCCTGAGTGTAATTGTAACCCCACTCCATCCGAGTGGTCTGTTGCCATTTACAATACTGGAGGATTAGAGGGATGTGTGGTAGGCATTACAATTAAAAAGACAAAAAACAAAGAACTAAACTGCACTTTTTTTGCCACGATAAAAACAGAACTGGAAATTTGTTCAAAGCTGAAGTTAATCGTCGATTTCCTAATCTCTCCTTGATACCTCCGTGCCCTCTACTGCCCATCTTTGCCCTATTCCAAGATCTTCAGCACCCTAGGCCTGATGGCTTCTTGGGGGGGGGGGGGGGTGGGGTGGTATGTGGAACCTCTTATATTTATTTATTTATTTATAAAGATTTATTTATTTATTTCTCTCTCACCCCAGTTGTCTGTTCTCTGTGTCTATTTGCTGCGCTTCTTTGTCCACTTCTGTTGTGGTCAGTGGCACAGGAATCTGTGTTTCTTTTCGCTGCGTCATCTTGCTGTGTCAGCTCTCCGTGTGTGCGGCACCATTCCTGGGCAGGCTGCACTTTCTTTCGCGCTGGGTGGCTCTCCTTACGGGGCGCACTCCTTGCGTGTGGGGCTCCCCTACTCAGGGGACACCCCTGCGTGGCAGGGCACTCCTTGCGTGCATCAGCACTGCGCATGGGCCAGCTCCACACGGGTCAAGGAGGCCTGGGATTTGAACCGCGGACCTCCCATGTGGTAGACGGATGCCCTAACCACTGGGCCAAGTCCACCGCCCTCTTATATTTTTTAATGTAACGTTTTTTATGATTTATGTATCTTAAAAAAGAAGACATTTTAATTGAAAAAAAAATTTTTTTTAATGTAAGGTATGTGTAACCTACCAAGAACCATAGGGAACACATGAAGTGTCTGTAGGAAAGCACATAGAACTGTCTAATTTGATATTAACCATAACTGTTAGTTCTTCTTTGTGAAGAAAAAAATGTAATGCTCACTTGATCTATTATCTTTATCACCAAGAGAATTAGAGACCCCAGGATTATTATGTTGATGCTAACAAGAGAAGAACACTAGAGAAACTCCCCAGCCCATTCACAGAGAGCTCAAATAAATGATTAACTTTCAAAAACAAAAACAAAAACAAAACCTCTTCTTTGGAAAAGATGGGAAACCTTGGAGAGAGTTTAAGAGATGTGTTATCTTTTCCTGGTGTGTTTACATTTTAAACTTTATCATCAATTGTGACAAGAGAAATTCTTTTCCTGCTAAAGGAATTTCAGGCATTGCATGTAGGTAGGGAAATAAATTTATAGTAGGGACTCTTTTAGGGTGTCCCTGTGGTTAACGCACACAGTGACCTATACCTGCCAGGGATAACTGTCCTCATTTAGTTTAATAATAATAACAACAAACCATTTATTGAGCACTTGCTCTGCCAGGCATTTGTGGCAAGTACCTGATACGCATTATCTCTTTGAATGTTCATATCACCCTGTGGGAAAGGTTTCCTCTTTATAGATTAAGTAACTGAGGTCCAGAGAAATTGTATAACAGTCCCAGGGGCACAGAGCTTAGTAAATAGGTGGAACTAAAATATGAATCCAGGTTTTTCTAACTGCAGATATTGAATTTATAGGATTAGCGCCTTCAAGGTGAAATGGAGGGAATTACCACATGGCCCAGACACTTTACTCCAAGGTATTTACCCAAAAGAATTATGTGTCCATACAAAAACCTGTACATTAATGTTTATAGCAGCATAATTCATAGCCAAAAAATGGAAACAACTCAGTGTCCAATAACTGATGAATGGATAAACAAAAATGGTATATCCAATCAATGGAACATAAAAAGGAATGAAATACTGTACAAGCTATGTGAATGAACATTGAAAACGTTATGCTAAGTGAAAGAAGTCAGACACAGAAGACCACATATTTACACAAAATGACTAGCAAATCCATAGAAACAGAAAATAGATTAGTGGTTTCCAGGGGCTGGCGGAGAGAGTGGGGGAGATGAAATGAAGAGACCTATTGCTGAGTTTGTTATTTCTCAAGAGTAAAAGTGGAAGGGCTGTCAGGGAAGAGCTCCAGGGACACTGTGTGTCTGGGAATAGCTTGAAACATGCACTTCCAAAGCCTGGCCGTGGACACTCTAGTTGTGAAACGAGAGCAGTATTCTGGTATGTACTTGGATAGTTCTGGGTGCAAGCTCTCATCTTCTACACTACTCCTTGTGTCTTCTAAATCACACTCAGTGTTTCATTCTTGGATCCTCATCCACGTTATTTATAGAGACTTAACCATGGTGACAGCCTCTGACTTGAGCACTTATTTCCTCCAATCTTCTCAACAATCCTGCAAGAGGCACCATTATTATACCCATTTCAAAGATGAAGAAACAGTCTCATTGAGGTTTTCAGCAAAGTTACAAAGTGATAGGTAACAAAGCTGGGTTTCCGAATGTCTGGTCCCAGAGCATATACTCCATGGTCTCCATCACACCACCCCCCTCTCAGGTTGTACCTTCTCTCACATCAGGTCACTAACCCTTTTCCCACACCTCCCTGTCCCTGTCTTTCTAGTCTGGACGGAAATGGCAAGTTTCTCTGGCTCCTGGCTTTGCAGCTGCCTCATTACATTTGTCTTCCTCCAGCTGCCCACTCACGGGTCAGGTAGGAATTTCTGAACCTCTTTCTCTGCCCAGGACATCTGATGGTGTAGGTTGGCCTGAGGCTTTATTTTTTCTTGGGTTCTGTTCTTCCCCTATTCCTTTCTACTGGCCTTCCCAGGCTTTATCCTTCCTTATCCGTTTTCAAGCCCTCCTTCTCCCATCCCTCCCAGATCTCCTTGTCTCTTTTTTTGACTGCACAGGGGATGCCAGCAAGTTTCACCTGGTCCCGCTAGGGGGCACAGCCAAGCTGCTCTGCCCTCTCACCCTCTGGCCAGTCACGGTGCCCACCGAAGTGAAGTGGTTGCGGTCCTCACAGCCCCAGCGCTCCCAGGCCATTCACGTGTTCCGGAATGGGAAAGACTGGGACGAAGATCTGATGCCAGAATATAAGGGGAGGACAGCACTGGTGAGAGATGCCCAAGAAGGAAGTGTCATTCTGGAGATTCGCAAGGTCCGGTTTGAGGACCGAGGGCAGTATCGATGTCAGATCCAGATTGGCAACCTCAGTCGAGAGGACAGCGTGACCCTGCGGGTTGCAGGTTAGGATGGGCACCTGGGGTCATTGTGGAAACTGGATGAGTTTAGTCAGGATCTACTTTGTCCCCCCATGTACAGAATTTTCTTTCAACTCCAAGTTTTGCCCTGATGGTTCAGCTTTACCCACTAGTGTCCATTTGTCTCATCTGAAGCTGAGACCTTGTCCAGGTGTTTCTGCTGAAGAAGGAACCTGGGCTTTGGAAAACACTGTATAATGCAGATTCTGGTTATACAGTTAGTGACCCCTAGAGCTTGGTGACTCAATCAATAGCTCTTCCATCTCTGGATCATCTTTCTTTGCTCCATTATCTGGGAATTCATAACCATGGCTGTAAGGAGATGTCCTCAAAGACCAGAATACTGAGCTGTGACAAGTATTTGTTTATTGGGTCCTATCCCGGAGTCCCTGAGCACTTAAAAGTCTAAGAAGGTAAACATAGGGTTTCTCCAATATTTTTTCAAAACTCCAGTCTACACAAAAACAAAAGCAAAACAAAACAAAACATAGAAACAACAAAAAAAAAAGCATACCTTTTTATTTGCTTGCAATGAGACCAGTTCCTTGGTCACAATGACTCTTTTTGGTTGTAACTTAGAGTTGCATACCAAAAACTGGGACTAAATCGATTACTTTAAAATAAACATTGTTTGGCAGACAGACTTTCTAAACATGGCTTCGTTTGGGGTGGGGGAAGTAGTTGTTAAAAGGGGGCTAAAGGGAGCAGGTGTAGCTCAGTGGTTGAGCCCGTGTTCAATCCTGATAACTTCTAAAAATAAAACAAAATAAAAATTTTAAAAGGGGGGCTGAGATGCACAAGAGAATCTGAATCATATGATACAGTAACTCGTATGGGAAGATTTTGAAAGGTATTAGGATGAAGCTAGAGACTGTTTTACCCCATTGTGGAGAGCATGGGGGAGAAGGAGGCAACTTTTGAAGTTACATTAACAGTTGCCCTTGTTCATCAGAGAAAGCTGTGAGAGGAAGGAGGCTTCTGGCTCCTGGCTCCTGGAGACCAAGGCCCTGTTAATCTGCTTCTGGGCTGGTTCAGCCAGGCAATCTCTCCTCTCCAGTTCTAGGCTCTGACCCTTATATTCATGTGAAGAGCTATGATGCTGGATGGATCTACCTGGTGTGCAGGTCCGTGGGATGGTTCCCAGAGCCCTGGGCCGAGTGGAGAGACCCTCAGGGCGGGTTGCTTCTATTCCTGTCCGAGGCCCACTCCCTGGATGAAGCTGGCCTCTTCCAAACAGCAGTGACCTGCAGAGTCAGGGACAGCACACTGGGGAATGTGTCCTGCACTGTTCGGAACGAGGCCCTTGGCCAAGAAAAGACGGCTGCCATGCTCATAACAGGTAAAAGTTGAGGCAGAAAATGGGTTTGAAGCACCTGATGGTCTCAGATTAAATACTTACTTTATAAACAATTTTTTGAATTTCTTAAATTCTAAGAATGACACATTTATTGTAGAAAACTTGAAAAATTACCAAAAAAATTTTAAAGAAAATTAAAAATGACCTGTAAACTCATCAATGGGAAAGAACTTTGCTAACATTTAGGTGTCTTTCCTTCAGGACTTTCTTGGATATATGCATCTCTCTGTGTACATATGTTTATATGTATGTATTCTTGTGCCTGGGTGTTTTTTTCCTCCACTTATGATGTCATGAGCATTTGCCCATGTCCTTAAGCAATTCTGTGCAACATGATTTTTAAGAGCTCTCTAGTATTTCATTGTGAGGCTATACCATAAAAAATTAATTAATGTCCTATTTCTGGACATTTGGATGGTTTCCAGTTTTTCTTCATATTATAGCTAAGGGGGGCAATGAGCATCTTTGCCGATATTCTGGAAAGCAGTTCTGATTACTTTCTTAGGATATCTTTCTAGAAGTGAAATTAATAGGTCAACAGGTATGAACCTTTTAAAGACTCTTGAAACATAGAGCCATATGGCAGAGAGGGGTGGTTTTAGAGCCAAAAAAGATAGACTGTGGCCTGGAATCTGAAGGTGGAGACGAGTCATAAACCTCTACTAATCCCTTTCTTCTTTTCTCTGCCAGTCCTCCACCCTTTTTCCACTACTGGCAACGCTGTTCACAAAGCACTAAGTGCTTTACATGCCTGATTTTTAAATCTCCCAGCAACCCAATGGGACTATTATTATTCCCATTTTACAGACCAGGCAAACCAGTCTTGCAGAGGCTCAATCCCTTACCCAGGTCCCAGCTAGAACCCAACTTAGGTTCTTGAATGCTTGTCATAACACCACTTCTACTATTTTTTTCTTTTATATTTCTTGTTTTCTTTCTCCTTTCTCTCCTTCCTGGCTTAGGCCTGCTGCTGCAGCACCATAGAAACTGTTTTACCCTGCTGTTAGGGATAAGGACAGAAGTTGCTGGCTGCTGTTCCAGGGTAGAGTGAGGATTTGAAGGTGGAAGCAGGGGGGCTCATGAGAAGACTGTGGGTGATTACTGAGGAGAGCACCTCCAGTTCTTTGAAGTTCCTGGATTATTTTTCCATTGAATTAGAGGGCAGGGTGAGGTTGTGGTTGAGCAGCTGCATTTAACCCACTGTCTGCAGGCAGGATCTTCTAATCCATTCCTAAAAGAAGAACATCTCGCTTATCTTTTAGTCAGCCAGGGTTTGAGTTGCTAAGTGTAGCAAAGAGTCTCATCAGTCTTGGCCAAAGGTCTTTCCTAAAGGTGATGGACACGGTTTGGATGTGCCTGAGTCATCTGTCATCTGAGGTGGGACCCTTGGTGTGGAAGAAGATCTCAGACATCTCTCTGAGGGTGGTCGGTGGTTTCTCTTCCAGCCCCATCTTCAGGGAGGGTCTCCTCCTCAATGGTGGCTCTTGCTGTGATCCTGCCTGTCTTGGGACTTCTCATTATTGTGGGTATTTGTCTCATCTGGAAGCAAAGAAGATCAAAAGGTAACAAAGTGGTAAGGGAACCCAGACTGGCAGGGGGTGGTACTGCACCTTCTTTGGGAAAAACCAGGAAGGAAGCAGAGATAGACATGGTGCTTCTCCATAGGTTAGAGACCCCTCAAGTTGTTGGGAGAAGACTGGTGATTCCATGCCCTGCTGACTTGCATTGTGGAGGGGATTAAATAAACTGTGCCCATGGGCAGAGTTGTGAGTTCTCATCCTTTGAGAAATGAGAAAATAACATTCTTACCATGCCAGTCTTCTAATTAATCAAGAAATCCAAACACATCTAGTTAATTAAGAAACCCAATCACATCAGAAGTTTCATAAAGATCTTGGGTTTGGAAAGGACATTTAAAGTCTCGTAATTCAATACTCCTGCCCTCATCTGACGGTTGGAAGGACCTTTTAATTCTTTTGAATGGTCACACACCCACAATGACAAGGAGCTAAGTGCTACTCATGCAGCTTAAACCATTTGGGGCAACTCTTAGAAAAAGCCTTGCTTAAGTGGAGTGAAATCTATCTTCTTCTTTTCCTTCTAGAGAAGCTACTTTATGACCAGGTGATGGAGGTAGGTAAGTGTCCTCAGCTAGGTGGGGATGTTTATCTGTACTTCTCAGGCCTGTGTCCCCAGTGCCCACTAATCTAAATCTGTACCCCAAAACCCCCACATCTGCTGTCCTTTGTGGCGGTGGAAGTCTCCATTGGTTTTGTTTGCAATTTTTGCTGACTCTCACTTGTAATAGCTTGCCTTCCAGTTTGGTTTGGTGGTTATTGTCTGTAAACTAATTACTTGACCTTATTCTGTGAGAGCTATGTAGGTTTAAAGTGAGGGAAGCTTTAATTCATTCAACAAATAATTGATAATTGTCTACTAAATGACCAGGACTCTACTAGGTGCTGGGGACACAATGGTGAGTAAAAGCAGACACAGTCTTTGCCCTGCTGAAGCTTTCAGTCTCATCAGGGAGGTATACATTAATTAAATAATTACCCAAACAAATGTAATACTGAAACTATGATAAATGCCATGGACAAAAATTCACAGTGCAGGGAAAACTATGACCAGGAGGAAGCAACTAAGTTTGAACTAGAGAGAACTCCCCAGAGGAAGTGATGTTTGATATGAAGGTTGGGCAGCCATGAATGAGGAGGCAATGGAAAACCATCCACAGCAGAAAGCAGAGCCTGAGTAAAGAAATGTGGTCAGGAGAGAGCAGAGTTCATATAAGGTTGTGAAAAGGTGCAGAAGTGATGAAACTGGGGAGTTAGGCAGGGGTCAGGCAGTGTGAGGTCTTGTAGATCTTTTTAGAGATTTTATATTTTACCCTAAGAGTAGTCCTAAAGAAGTGAAGGAAATCTCCCTGTCAGAATCATGATTTGAGAAGTTGTTTGTCTGCAGTGTTGAGAAGAGACCAGAGGGAATAAGATAGGATGTGGGGGACAATTTGGTATGCTATTTCTGCCATCCAGGTGAGAAATGATGAGGGTCTGGATCAAGAAGGTGGATGTGGAGAAAGACAGAGGTGGACAGGTTCAAGAGCAGGGAAAATCAGTAGTAATTAGGGGTCTTCAAAGTAAGATGCAAAATCTCATTTTCTTTTTTCTTTCCTTTCTCTAGAAAATCTTCTCTCAGACCATGCAAAAGAAAAAGGTAATTTCTTGTACAAGAGTAAGGAGTAGGGGACAAATAACATATTCTTTCTCCTCCTAGATAAATGCTGACAGTCTATTTTTATATATACATCGTATATATTCCATTAATATTATTGGAATTTAGTTCCCAATGTTAAGGGGCTTTAGGGTTGAGTTATCACGAGTTCTCCTCATTAGCCTTTCCACCAATATTTTTTAAAAAGGGGGAGGGGGAATCTATTTTAAAATATACTAATTTGGTCATATGGTATGCATGAGAATCTCATGGATCTATATAAGCTTTGCACCAAGAGAGGCAATATGGTGTAAGGGAAGGGACACAGGCTCTGGAATCAGTGACCCCTGGCTCAGATCATTGGTCTACCACTTACTAGCCTGGAGTAAGTTACTTCACTACTCTGAGCCTTGTTGTCCTCTTCTGTGAAATGAGGATAATAAATTCCTTCATGATTATTTTGAGTATTAAAAGAGACAAACTTTTAAGAATTCCTGTCACAGTGCATGGAACACAGAGTGGCTCCATTCCCTTATTCCACTTCATCTTCATTGACTGAATGCGCTCTGGGCTATTGAGAGTGCAGAGTTAGACACCAAGGGTACAGAGACACAGGCTCTGCTCTTTGAAGTCTAGCAGGGAAGACAAATGCCTCGACATGCAATGATTTCAGTGACTCCTCTCTTCCCTCCTTACGTCTCCTCCAGACTGGTGAGTGTAGGTTAGCACACCACAGGGACACTGTGGCTGTTCTGCTCAAGAGCAGAAGGAAACAGTGTAGTGTAGGGGTGAGGGCATCCTCAGCCAGTTACCAGCTGGATGACCTTAGGCCCATTTCCTTGTCTCTCTGAGTCTTGGACTCCCCTTTTTTAAAAAAATGGGAATAATAACTAAACACTCCTCATCTTTTTGAGAGGATTTGGTGCCTAGCTCATTATAAGAACAGTGCACAATAAATGGAGACTATTAGTAGTGGCAATGATAAAAATAAACCATAAGCTCCTTAGGGGCTATATCATATTCCATTTCATGGCTCCTTTGCCTAATGCCTAGCACATGCCCGGCCACGAAAAAGCCCTAAGCACAGCATCTGGCAGTGGAATCACGTGTTTAACTTCAATTCTCTGGCAAGGCCAATGCAAGGGGAAAATGTGGGCCAGATGTTCCCTTCAAAGAAGTCACATATGGGGCAAATGAAGCATACATATATGCCCCCAAACCTTCTGGAATCTCCAAATTTGTGACTCTCGCCACAGGACTTGAGGGAAGTTACTGTGGAAAATAGTAAAGCCATGCCAACAAGTCAATTCCCAACCTGAAGTTAGGTATGAGTTTCTTTCTTTCAAGGCTTGAAACTTATTACTCAAATTTATGGTTCTGCTGAGGGTGCCAGGGGATGTCACACTTTCTTAAAACAAAGATTTTATTGGGGGAAGGGGGAATTGTCATTTAACATTGCTTTATACAAAAGCAAACAATAGTATGTTATGAAGCCGAATTTTTAATCTGCAGGACTTTTTAAGATAAAACAAGACTGTAAAGAAAGTCATTATTTCCCTGTGTGGTCAAGCTACCCTCCTAGATCCGCCTCTTCCCCTCCTTCCTGCCTCCCCCCACCCCCCACCCCCAACACATTCATTCTCATTGTTAGGGGTTCTTGGGAGAAAAAGTTTGAAAAATTTAATTGGAAATTAGAAAAGGGCAGCAAGGGAAGCAGATGTGGCTCAAGTGGTTGGGCTCCCATCCACCATATGGGAGGTCCAGGTTTCAATTCCTGGGACCTCGTGGTGAAGGGAAGCTGGCTGGCGTGGCCAACTGGCCCAAGCAGAGTGCTGTCCTGTTCAGGAATGCTGGTCTGTGCAGCAAGCTAGCCCAAGCAGAGAGCTGGCGCAGGAAGATAACGTAACAAAAAGAGACACAGAGGAGAGACAATAAGAGACACAGAAGACCAGGGAGCTGAGGTGACACAAGAGATTGAGCACCTCTTTCCCAATCCAGAAGGTCCCAGGATCTGTTCCCAGTGCCACCTAAAGAGAAGACAAGCAGACACAGAGCAGACAATGTGTGTGTGTATGTGTGTGTGTGTGTGTAAATAAATAAATAAATCTTAAAAAAAAAAACAACAACAAGAGGGAAATGCCCTCATCTGGAAGAGCAGAAATGAAACCAGACAGGTCAAAGGCAAGAAGAAGGAGGGACCAGAGTCTTGGGCAAGCTCGGTCACTGGGAAAGTGGGGCAAGCACTATCTGATTCCTGAGGTCTTATCTCTTGGAAGTGTGCTTGGAATAAAGGATTGAGAGAACTGCCATCATCCTTTGGTCATGGTAGGCTGGAGTGATGAGCCTTCCAGATCTCTGGCATATAGCAGCAAGATCTCCTCATCTAAGCCTCTCTTTCTGTCTTGCAGGAAGACTCCACAAAGCCCTCAGTAAGTTCTGCTCATCATCAATGGCACAAACCAGCTTCTTCTGACATCGCTGCCTTGGAATAAGTGTCTCAGTTCCACTTCCTGGGGTAGAAGGGAGGGGGCAAGTGTAACTCAAGCCATGAGAATGGGGATTTCTTGGCCCTCAAAGGTACCTTTTCTTAAGTATTCCCTTCTCCTTTTTCCTGCATAACTGTTACATAGGCTCTAAACAGGAAACATTTTACCAAGGAAAGAAAGGAACCCCCAATAGATGAGGTCATCTGGAAGTATCTTTTATCACCCAGCTATGACATTCCTTTAGATGAGTCCCAAGGTAGATGGATCCTCACTTAATTGAATATAGTGAGACAGTGCTTCTCTACCATTTGACATGAGAACTTCTTTTTTAACTTAAAAAAAAAATCCACAGACATGTGACATGTCTATTTGATTTTACATTAAGAAAATATACATAATAACACACTTAGTAGGAATTCAATGATTGTTTTAAGCAGACTTGTATTTTATTCTTCCCCACAGCATCTACATACATTTATGGGGTTATTACTATGTATGTAAGACATATTATTTATTCAGTCTGCAGGCAATGTTTGAGTGCATATAGGCATTTACTGACCCTCTGCAGTATCTCTGGAGACTCAAGGCCCACAGCTCAGAGCCATTGCCATTGCAAAACCTGTTATGGGAGAGTTGCAGGGTATCGCTAGTGCTCTGGGAACATAGTTTGGATGAGATTGTCACATCGGGGGAATGCAGAAGCCTACATTCTGATTTCTTAAGCTGTTTTATTTTTATTTTTTCAGAAAAACTCCGGCATGAACTGAGTAAGTTTCCTGTGTTCTTGTAACTTCCATGCCAACTTACCATCTCTTGATCTGTATTTCCAGTAATAGCTCATCCCCTTGTTTTCTCTTTTATAGAGTTGAAAAGAGCTGCAGCAAACTCAGGTGAGATGCACTTTCTCCTGTGCTTGACCCCACTGCCTGGGAGGTCTCAAATTTTCCATTGCTTTAACAATCTCCATTTCTGTCTTCCAGGCTGGAGAAGGGCCCGGCTGCATTTCGGTAAGTTACACGAATCACATTGATCCACACATCCGAGCCCATCCTTAAGTCTCTATAGCCCATCCTTAAGTCCATCCTTAAGTCTCTTGCTCCATTCCTTTGGAATGCAGATTGCAATTTATTCAAAGTTTTTATCAAATCTGTAGCTATTTCCTTTTGTAATGTTTTGGGGGGTCACATTTGGATTTAGAAGCTCCCCCCCTTTTAGATCACTGATAAATGTTCAGTTTGATCTTCCTATGATTTTTCTATGACTTGATTTTTGAGTTTTATCTTAAATATACTGGTTATATATATTTCTTCTTTGTGTACTGTCTGCTCCCATCTTATTCAGGATACTTTTTTTTTTTAAGATTTATTTTTTATTTATTTGTCTCCTCTCCTCCCTTTCCCCCAAGTTGTCTGCTCTCTGTGTCCATTCCCTGTGTGTTCTTCTGTGTCTGCTTGTATTCTTGTCAGCGGCACCAGGAATCTGTGTCTCTTTTTGTCACATTATCTTGCTGCATCAGCTCTCCATGTGTGCGGCCCCACTCCTGGGCAGGCAGCACTTTTTTCGCATGGGGCAGCTCTCCTTATGGGGTGCACTCCTTGCTCGTGGGGCTCCCTATGCAGGGGACACCCCTGCATGGCATGGCACTCCTTGTGCGCACCAGCACTGTGCATGGGCCAGATTCACCACACGGGTCAGGAGGCCCTGGGTTTGAACCTTGGATCTCCCATGTGTTAGGTGGATGCACTATCCATTGAGCCAAATTCGCTTCCCTCAGGATACTTTTTGATTTGTAGGATTCTTTCTGTATAAAGTACATTAACTTTGCCATATTCATATTTGTGACAATTTTTTCCAAATTTTTCATTTACATTTTAATTTCTTTACAGTATCTTTGATATATGAAGTGTTTATTTTTTGTAGTCAAATTTTTTAAATGGTTCCTGTGTGGTCTCTTTAATGTTCAGGAAGTCATTCCTATAGCATTCTTTTTCTGGCTCTTTCTACACATCTGTCATATTCTTCTTTCTCTACAGAACAGTTTTCTTGGGGGACAGTGGTTGGGATTTTCAGAGAAGAAGGGAATGGGTCGAGCAGACAACTCAACAATGTAGATTACAAAAAGGTTTTGTACCTTTATTCTAAAAAATTTGCACATCTTTCACTCAATTTGTTCCTAAACAGTTGGTGTTTTTTGCTGCTGTTTGAATGGGATCTGTTATTTTCACTGGGTGGGGTCCTTATCAATTTTTCCAGGCTGTCCCCTTCCCCCCACAGGGTCTTCCTTCAGTCAGGGTATGATAGACTCGATTAGGTGGTCACTCAAGAGAACTCAGGTCACCTTGATTGGCATTTGGGACACTCATAAACCCTCTGAATTATAGTCACAGTCTATTTTATGCCTGTCACCTCCACAGAGCACAGATTTCATAGATTAAACTCTCTAGGATGAGCTCTCTCCAAGAGAAGCCTCAGAGTGACCCCCTAATCCGTAATTTTAAGGAATAATCTTTCTCTTTATAACAACATTTTAAAATGATACTGAAAATCAACAATTTTAGCAAACAAAATGAGCATCACACACTCATCATATGAACCATCTCATGCATCAGCCCATGAAATCTGCACAACAGGTCTACAACATAGGTGCTATTATTACTTTCATTTAACAAGTGAGGAAACCAAGGTTTAGAGAAGAATAACATGCCCAAGACCATGTAACTAGTGCTGGTAGAGCTGGGCCTGAAACCCAGGTCTAACATTAAAACCAGTGTTAATTATCGCTATGTTAGATTCCTTTGGAAAACTGAAGACAAAGGTAGCATTTCTTAAGAATTAAGACAGCTTCACAGACCAATGAAGAACTTCTTTTTCATGTTTTTCTTAATATCCTACCAGGAGGCTTAGAGGAATAAAAGATAGTTTTCTTTGATTCCAGTATATATGTAGGTGGGACCCAAGAACTTAAATGTGTCAAAGATGGTGGTTTCAGACACAGATTATTTTTCCCTCCAAAGCTACTCAAAGTTCCCTTTAGACCCAGCCTTCCCAAACCCCACCCCTTTTGTTACTCTCTGCAGTGGCTGTGACCCTGGATCCAGACACAGCGCATCCCAAACTTATCCTGTCTGAGGACCAGAGGTGTGTGAGGCTTGGAGACAGAAGGCAGCCTGTACCCGACAACCCAAAGAGATTTGATTTCGTTGTCAGTGTCCTGGGCTCTGAGTGCTTCACAGCTGGCTGTCATTACTGGGAAGTGTACGTGGGAGACAAGACCAAATGGATCCTTGGGGTGTGCAGTGAGTCAGTGGGCAGGAAGGGAAAGGTCACTGCCTCACCCTCCAATGGACACTGGCTTGTACGGCAGAGTCATGAGAATGCATATGAAGCTCTCACATCCCCACAGACCTCCTTCTGCCTGAAAGAGCCCCCACAGTGTGTGGGAATTTTCCTGGACTATGACGCAGGAGTCATCTCCTTCTACAATGTGACTGACAAATCCCACATCTTTACTTTCACCCACAGTTTTTCTGGCCCCCTTCGCCCTTTCTTTGAACCATGCCTTCATGATGGAGGGAAAAACACAGCACCTCTTATCATTTGTTCAGAACTCCAGAAATTGGAAGAACCAACTGTCCCCAAGCCAGAAGGAAAAGGCCAGGCTAATGGAGATGTGTCCCTGAGGGTGGACCCTTCCTTACACCCCCCTCAGGGACTGGAGCTTTTCCCACACAGTGATATGATTTTGTCCTGGCCCTCTGAGCTTGGCCCAGCCCTTCAGGGACTCAAAGCTCCTTACTTTTAGGGCTGGGGCTCCTTACCTGTTACCCTCACTGTCCAGTCCAGCACCTGTATTTGAGTCTCCTGGTCCAACACATGATTCTGTAATGTCTCATCTCCTTACCCCAAATCCAGACCCTTATTTATACCATCTTTTCCCTACGGCTTGGTTATAAGCCCTGCCTTTCTTTTGGGAACTTGAAGTTTCCATTGCTCTAGAAGGAGAATTCCTAAAAACTGAATGAAATTTAGGTTTAGGTGGAGATGCTGAAAGTGTGATGCAGTACAGGTTCAGCAGAAATGGTTCTCTACTTCAGGAGATACTTAGAAGAATTTCCCTCTATCTCATCATGTATTCTGAGTTTTAGTGATAGAAGTATGGACCACTGTTGGCAGAATTCCTGCTTCTTACTCATCCCTTCAAAGACTGCTTTTCTCTCTTTCTTTCTCATTTCAGGCCTTTAGCCCCTGAAACCAATTTCTTAAAAAAGTAAACTTTTTTTGGCCTACATACCCTTCCTTCTTTCTTCAGGAATTGGAGGAAATTGAAACATGCCATCCTTTTCAATTGTCTCGATGCTGCTTACAACATAGTTTGATGACATCCAAAGTCAATGTACATGTTTTCAAAAGCAAATCTATGCATTGATAATAACCAGGTACAGGAACTTTTAACTTGGTAACTATAGTCCTGAAAATTCTTAGGAGCACAATCAGGGAGCTGGGAAGGACAGCTTCAAACAGAGCAGCTTAGCTGTGTGTGGCCTTGAAAAGACAGCAATAGATGAGTCAGCCTGGCCTGCTGGCCCTTTTAAACACAGGCTTTGGGCCCCCTGAGATTCAGAGAGGGCCAGCCAGAAAATGTGACAGATTGAGCCACCAATGTAGGAGCTGTTTCCACAAGACCATTTACAGGAAGACTTAACTATTTGTGTATCACACAGCCTCTCAGGTCAGATAGTATTGGCTAATAGGAAGCGATGGACCACATGTGAGGATAGAATAATAAGCCTGGTTTTTGGTGTGGCTTCCAGAAAGAAGTCACACCACAAATATGATCTGGCCTGCTTGTGGAGCTATTGGCTATCAGTTTGCATATGGGAACACAGTTCTACCCAGTGGAATCTAGATCTTTCTGCCTGTCAGATGTTCTATTACTGTCTGAGTGGAATTTTTGTTTGCTTTTGTACAGTTCTTAAATAAAAGCTTGGTATTTCATTGTTTGGCATGCTGTTATCTTCATTGTGATTGGGAAGTTGTGAGGAAAGGCCTTGGGCTGGTAAGAGGAAAACACAATCTGGAATTGGTTTTCAAGCAGCTTTGTGGTCAACCAAGCAAACTTTAACCACAGTTAACAACTATAAAACCATAGTTTTATTCCTGCTTCTGCCTTCCAGTACTGTCCTTAAATCAATTTATAAGCTACCAATATATGACGGAAACATATATTTCACTCACACATATTCAGTTTCAACATACATTTCTGAATAGTTCAATCTCAGAACTAATTCACATTGTTAGCACTCCTCCCACGGAATAAGAAAACTTACCAGCAGGAAAGAGAATTAACATTTGTGGAGGCAGGAGTTTTATATATATATATTTTATATATGTTAACTCATTTAATCCTTACAAATATTTCTGTCAGGAAAATGGCCCTCCAAAAGGCTAGGTGATAGAGCTGGGATTATAAACCTGGTCTGTCTGGCCCCGAAGGCAACACTCTTTGCACTGAAATGGTAGACAGATATGAGAAACCTGTAGAATTTCAACCTACTTGTCCAATTAGCCTTTATTTTTAATTTTTAAGGTAAAACCTGAAAAAAATCCTAACCCTGGCTATACTTCAGGGGCTTTGTTATGTCTGGATTAACTAACGACTGTCAGGTTTAACCAGAGACGTACCTAAGACTAGGAAAAATCCCTGTGTATGGGCGTTGGGAGACCTGGAGATAGTTCTTAAACAGGGCACGTTTAGCGTCTCTAAATGGGTTAGCTCATCTTCAGACTCCCTTCCAATTCTACAATTTGATTTTAAATGATAAACCTAGAGCTAGGTGACAGACTCTAGGCTTCTCCGGATGCCTGTAGGATCATCATGGGTCGCAAGGCAAAGTAAAGAACAAACTTGAGTCCATGAGCCCTTGAAGGTCGGTAGTGCAGGTTAGCTTTACATATTCTGCAACTCTCCAGAGGGGCAGCCTCGCACGTGGGGCTGGAACACCGAAGAGCGGAGGGAAATCCGACGATGTTAGAGAACAACCCAGGCTCCAAGGCCAGCTTCAAAACTTCGCAGTTTCTTCTCCCAGCCCATTTCTTTCCTCAGGACTACGACTCCCAGAATGCCACGGCTATGGTGAAAGCTGGTTGGCAGTCGGGCCTGGGCCACTCGCGTTGTGGCAGCTCGCCAAAGCCAATGGGAAAGAAGAATGATACCAGGAGCCCAATCCTGGAGAAGCAGGGCGGATCCTTCATGGGTTCCGGCTCCGGCTCCTACCCCTGCAGAGAGAGGCGGCACTGTCCAGGACCGAGCGGCCGGAGTGAGGTGGGTCTGGGTTCCGCCGGAGATCGCGAGGGAGAGGCGGACACGGTTTCGCGGGGACTCTGTGGGCACGACCCTTTCCCTCTCACCTACAAGTTGGAGGGGGTTTCTGTGCTCCCCCAGAACCAATGGGGAGCAAGTGGGGCCCTGTGATCCCTCCGCCCCAACCCCTGTCCCCCTCCCCCGGCTTTCGTGGCCCCCTTGCTGTCCCTCGGCCCCAAATCTGCTGCCTTTCTGTTGACCTTTGAGTAATCCAGCCTCCCTGCCACTGCTTATACCTTTGGAATCCGCCCCTCCTCCACTTTGACCCCTCCTGCCCCAGACCCGCCAGCATCCTTGAACCCAACGTCTGTCCTCTAGAACGTTCATTCCCCACTCCGCCATCGGCTTCTCCCGGTCCCTCAACACACAACCCAGACTCTTTGGTCTTGGTCCTGAGACCTCTCATTGCAGCCTTTGCCCCCTGTTCCCCTGGACATCTCCTCAGACCTTCTGACTTTAATCCTCCCTCTCAGACCCGTCATCCCGCTCCTCAGAACAGTTTCCTGCCTTCAATACCTTGCCTCTGGTCTCTCCAGGTCCTTTCTCTCTCCCCGACACCCCCGGTCCTACACCCCGACTCCCACACCCCAACTCTTGACTTGGCTTCAAAGACCTGAATTTAGGCTCCATTCCATCTTGGCCCCTTGGACTCGCACTCAGTCCCTTTCGTCTAACCCAGGTTCCTGGACTTCATAATCTGTGATCACCAGCTCCATCTTCTTGGCTCTTCCTGGACCTGGTCCTTTCTCCACTGCCTCAGTCCCTTCCACCCTTGCCCCTCTGTGTGCCTCTGATCCTCCCGGGAAGACAATCCCAGTGGATCCCTTTCTCTCCCAAATTTCTGAAGTATGCTATGAAAATGCCTCTGTACTTAAGCTGCCACACTCCTCTCTGGATATGGGACTCCCCATCTCTGCAAATCCCAATTTTGCTCACTCATCCTGCCAGTTCCAGCTTAATCTCTTCAGGGAGATAAATGCCTCTGTCATCTGAAATCCAGGGCACTGGTTTTATTTCCTCCCTTTCTTCCCTTCTTCCTTTCCTCTTTCCCTCCTTTCTCCCCCCAATACTAGTGTAAGGGTTAAAAGCATTTACTTGCTATGTGCCCTTAGGCAAGTTACCTAATTTCTTTGAACCTCAGTTTTCTCATCTCTAAAAAAGAATTGTAGTTGTGAAGATGAAATGAGATGATTTGTATGTAGTGCTTAGTCCAGGGCCTAGCACTTGGTAAGAGCTTTAAAAATGTAAACTGTTATTATTGGTGCCTGTATAATGTGCCAGGCATTGTGCTAGGCACTGAAGAGTAGGTTACAAAGGTGACTCACACTAAGGCATAGTGTCTGTCCCCCTAGAACTTAACCTTCTACACTGAATGAAATGTTTGGAGTTCAGTTTATGGCTTGTTTCACTGTATGGTACCATAAACTGTGTGAAGGCATGGACCATAATCCTAAATCTTTTCGCTCTTATTTTCACCCAGCATTCAGCTGCGTAGAGTCAGAGCTTGGTAAATTATAGGTTCTCAGAATAGCAGGATTGGAAGTGAGTGGAGGCCATGTAGTTCATTGCTTAAAGAGAGATACTGGAGCCCTAGGTGGATTGGGGTATGAATTAAGATCTCATTGACTGACTGATTGATTGATTGATTGATTCATTCATTCATTTAACAAACATTTGAGCACCAGATGTTGTGTTGGGGAAAGAGGTGACTATGATCCAGTCCCTGCTCTAAGAGAAACAGGCATGTAAGCAGGCATTTGCAAATCACTATAAAAGCAAGCACAATATTCTGTGGATGCACAAAGGAGGAAGTGGTCAGAAATCAGAAGATTGCTGAAGAACATTGGATCAGAATAGCCACAAGTAAGCATGGGATGGGTTTTGGAGACAGAGGCCTAGCCTCATTATTGGACTCATTCAACAGATATTTATTAAACATCTACTATGTACACCTACCATGACTCTAGGAGTTTGGGTTACATTGTAAATAAAATAAAACAAAGATCCTTCATGGAACTTATATTTCAACAGAGGAAGGCAGACAATAATTAATTGGTATAATAAATAGAAATGTTAGAAGATGAGAAGTGCTGTGGGGCAGGAGGACTGGGAGTGAGAGGTGTAATTTAAAAGGAACGTCAGGGAACAATGAATTTAATTATCAAGGAATGTATTGTTTCTGATGCTTACTTGCATTTTTAAAAGCGAAGCAAGGCTATTATTTTTCACATTGCTTATTCTTCAAGAAACATTAACAGGGATTAGTGAACTACAATCCAGCTCCTGTTTTTTTTAAAATAAAGTTTTATTAGCACACAGCCATACTCATTTGTTTATGTATTGTCTATGGCTGCTTTCCCAATGCAATGACAAGGTTGAATAGTTGTGGCCAGATTGAGTACTTGTTGCAGAGGCCTTGTGGTCTGCAAAATCTAAAATATTTGCTCTCTGGCCCTTTACAGAAAAAGTTTGCCAATCCCTGTTCCTCAAAGATCTGAGACTATCACCTGTTGATATTTCACACATCAGAAGATTATATATAGTCTTACACGATGTTTTAATTAAAAAAATTTTTTTTTTTCTTAGGAAGATCATGTAAGGGACCTTTTTCATTCTTGAATTCTTCTTAACACATAGTGAGTTCAACAATTGTAATAGAAGCTGTCATTTGCTGAATGACTAGTACAGGCCATGCACTACACTGGGTGTATTATAGGCGTTTTCTCTAATATAAAGACTTGCAGTGGAGATAGGTATCACAATTTTAGTGATGAGGGAATTGAGGTTCAGAATGGTTAAATAATATGGCAGTTATAAAGATAGTATGTGTCACCACTGAAATTCAATCCTGAATCTGTATTAATCACTGCCCTTTTCATTAAAGCATGATGCTGGTTTCTGCTGATTTGAAGGAATTTTCATTGTCTATCATCAATGTCTTATTGTAGTCTATACTTCCCTCCCTCATCCTTTTGTTGACGTCACTCTGGGCAGCCATCTCCACCAGCCCACCCTGCCATTCAAAATGTTAATATTCTACAGGGTCTAGAGGAAAGGCCACCACTCTTCTCTCATTGGAAGTACTTTCTTTCCCTCATTCCCTGTCCTTGCAGTAGGAATCAAAAGTCTGTGCAGCTTAGCCAGCATTTATTAATGGTTTCATAAGGCAGGCCCTATCCTGGCCTTGGGTGTGTGTAGCTGTGTATGTGTGTGTATTGTTAGTGGAGGGGAGGGTAGTGTATGTCTGTGTTTATGTGTCTTTGTATATTTGTGAAAGTGTTGTGTGATGTGTATGATGTGAGATTGTGGTCATATGTATGTATGAATATATAGCTTCGTATGTGACTGTATTTGTGTGGCTCTGTGTGGTGTTTGAATGTGGAGGTGGGCACTGACCGTCCGAACAGACACCAACCCAGGCTCCCAACTTTGCCAGATGTTAAACCTTTAGTTGCTAGATTATGGGAGTCTGAGAAGGGGTAGGGTTAAAAGCTGGACCTGGTTCAGAATTAACTTTCAGAAAAATTAATGCAGGGAACCAGCAAAACCTCAAGTATTAGAAGTTCTATTATGTTCATTTTGAAAGCAGGCAAATAGATGGCTACTTCCAAGGAAGATTTTTCAAGAAGGATTGAAACAATAAAGGGAGTTTCAGTTAACCTACAATTAGGCGGAATATTGAACTCATCCCAAGGTGGAAGCTCCTTTATTTGCACATGAATTAGTCTAGATTGTCATTGGTTAGTGGATTAAGAAAAGTTATTCAAATTAAACAAATATCTGTTAGTGGTGGACAAAACTGGTGTCCCACCCCCTCTGGTGGGTAGCTTTAAATATTTGTAAAAGTTTGTCACTTGAAAGTTAGTAAGTGACGGCATTCTCTCTAAATCTTCTAGTTAATTGAAGTTATTTCTGGTGGATGGTTCCATGGGGAAGGTGTACATACCCCTTCAACGTGAATGAGATTCCTGTGGTCTGGACCTTTCCAAAGAATAAAGTTGTTGTCCATTTGTGTTCATTCTTAGGGTTCAGAGATGGGCAGTGAGCAGGAGCAGAATCCAGAACAGCACCTGCCTGAGGAAGGGGAACTGGGTAAGCCTTGGACAGTGGATGACTCAGGGGATTTTCGGGTCCCAGGAGGTGAGACAGAGCACGAGCAGGAGAGCCTATCCAAGGGAGCAAAAGGAACCTACCCACAAAAATCATGGAAGAAAGTCACTGCTCCAGCTGGAGAGCCAGGGGACCCCATTGGTCATGCAAAGCTGGAGGCAGACGAGAAACCCTTTATTTGTGCCCAGTGTGGCAAAACCTTCAATAATACCTCCAATCTGAGAACACACCAGAGGATCCACACTGGTGAGAAACCTTACAAGTGTTCTGAATGTGGCAAGAGCTTCTCAAGGAGCTCCAACCGTATCCGGCATGAACGGATCCATCTAGAAGAGAAGCACTACAAATGTCCCAAGTGTCAGGAGAGCTTCCGGCGCCGCTCAGACCTCACTACACACCAGCAAGATCACCTGGGCAAACGGCCATACCGCTGTGAGATCTGTGGCAAGAGCTTCAGCCAGAGCGCCACGCTGGCTGTGCATCACCGGACCCACCTCGAGCCAGCGCCCTATATCTGTTGTGAGTGTGGAAAGAGCTTCAGCAACAGCTCCAGCTTTGGCGTGCACCACCGCACCCACACAGGCGAAAGGCCTTATGAATGCACCGAGTGTGGACGGACCTTTAGTGATATTTCCAACTTTGGAGCACATCAGAGGACCCATAGAGGGGAGAAGCCCTACAGGTGCACTTTGTGTGGGAAGCACTTCTCCCGGAGCTCAAATCTTATCCGACACCAGAAAACGCACATGGGGGAGCAGATGGGGAAAGATTCCAGCTGAAGGAGACTCATTCAGAGAGTAAGGGAGAGAGCCCAAGAGACCCCAACATAGTGTAGGAGACAGATCGTTAGGATCTGCTGCTGTCCCCTTGACTTATAGCCCTTCATCCTGCTTTGGAGAATGGGTTCCTATTGTCTGCAAAGTCAAACTCTTCAGAAAGAACTGAGAAGGGACTCCTAGCTAGTAAAAATCCTTCTTTCCAAAGCTCTTTTCTTGTTTTGGAAAGCCAGAGGACTCAGTCTTGGTTTTACCTCCTCAGGGTGAAAGAGAAATAGGCAGCCTCAGAACATGCTTTTGTCATTAGGGCAGCAGTCTCCTGGCCTTTGAGGAAATACCTGTGAGATGGGCAGCACTATCTGATGGTCCTCCAAATTGTATATGAACTGCTTAAGATTAGGGCACACTGCAGTGGCCTGTTAATTAGCAGCTGCTTTGCTCCCAACTTTGTCTCTGGGCTGGGAGGATAGGCCTTCTCAATGGAAGGGGCCTCCTTGACCTGGAGAAGAGATCTGAGGTCCTGCCTTAGGAATTAAAGAGAAGACCTCAGGGAGCCATGAACCAGGGGCCTTCATACTCCATGTTTGTACTTATTATTCCCCACCCCAACCTGCATCTGTTTCTGCAGAGTGATGAACAGTAAAGCCTGTCAATGAAAACCACCTGTGTACTTCTTTGGGGCATCAAAGAAGTGGGGGCTGGGGAGATGGTCCCACTGCAACCACTTTGGGAGGGAATTGAGCTCCAAAAAAGCCAGAATGGGATGGCTACTCTGAAAAGCAAAAGAAAGCAGGAGTGTTTAGGACGAAGGAGAAAGGAAAGGAGCTAACATTAACTGAGCTTTCACTAGTTGACATTTATATCTTTCACCTCAGAAAGGAGTCACACCATGGCCTGTCACTAGCTTCTCCTCTCTCCTCCCATCTGTCCTTACTTCCTCCTGGATTGCCCTGGAAACTCCAGATTGTTTTATCCTATTATAAAAAACTATTTAGCTTTCCTCAGCCCTGCTGCCAGTTTGGACTCCCCAAAACATCAAATAGCCCAGCAGAACAAAAACCTTACCATTTAACAGCTCTGTCCACCCCTGAAAACGTCGGAGGTTATAAGTTGCAAAAACAAATAATCCCCTTGGAGATTCACTAAGCATGTAAACATATTAAAGGTCAAGAAAGCAGTCTGAACACAAATGATTTTTTCCTCTTCCTTCTGAGACCCCATTAAAATAAAAGAATAGGAATATGAACACTTAACAGCAAAGAGAATGGCACAGAAGAGGGTTAGCAGGCTGTCATTAGCAGACCAGAAACTTCTACAGATTTCTAGTAGTAGGCAACAGACATTGATGGCTCAAGAGAGTGGAGGAAGCCACAGCCGAGAACACAGGCAGCAGAGGGGCTGGGGGGGGGGGGGGGCGGGTTGCGCATTGTTCTTGGCAAAACCCTCCTGAGGCTCTGGGCTCAAAATTGGCAAGTCTGTCATGAGGACAGACATGAAAATTGGGCCCCAAAAAGGAGGTTTATAGAAGAAATGGTATAGCGGCTGCATCAGTTGACTCCTCTTAAATCTAGCATGGACTTGTACTTATGGCTAGGCGAAACCAAACAAAAAAACCAAAAGGCTCATTGTATAGAAATCTCGTTAATCTCCAGGCGTAAGCTAGTGTGTTTTGTGTTTAGTGTGGTGTTGACATCCCAGAGTAAAACCTTTCTCATTCTGACATTTATAAATTCCCACCCTCCCTAGCAATGACCCAGCCACTCAGCTTCAACCTATAGTGAAACCTGACGGAAGACCTCACTCAATCTTGCTCAGAAGGGTGGCCTCAGGGAAGCAGGCTTAAAAACAGCAACCGAGGAAACCAACTCAATTACTGAGATTAATAACCTGATCTGTCATTCCACAAACGGAACCAGAATTATAAAAGCAGCTAGCAGTATGAAAGAAAAGATAAAAAGCATGATAAAATAAGTGAAAATAAGTGAAAGCAAAAAGTTGTCTTGGAACAATAGAATCTTTTAAAAATCTAATTGTATCTTCAGAAAGATCTGAGAAGATACTACCACATCCATAGAACAGGAATGGTTATCAGTGGAAAGGAGCAATTACAGAATAAGAAATAGCTTTTAGAAATTAAACATGACAGCTAAAATTAGATATTCAAGGGACACTTGGAAGATAAAAATCAGGAAAAGCCCCCAGAATCTAGAGGGGTAAAAAAAAAAGACGTGGAAAAATATTAGAGAAGAGATAAAGGACACACAGGAGGTTCTTGTGATAGAGAGAGCTGATTGACCTCCCAAATCTGTTTACCCATTCTTTCTGGGCACTTAGTTAAACTACATTTTCCAGGCTCCCTAGCAGTTTGGGTGAGGTCACATGACTTACTTTCTTGCCAATGTCAAATGAAGGGAAATATAATGTGCTATTTCTGGGCCTAGGCCTTTGGAAAGTAGGCATATTCCTTCACTTTCTCCTTTCCACCAACTATAACCTGCAGGAACTCAGTTTTGATGGTTGGAGACTACACAATGCCCTACTGTAGTGTTACCAGATAAAATATGGGATGCCCAGTTAAATTTGAATTTCAGATAAACATTGACTTAATTTTTCAGTCTATCCCAAATATTGCCCCCTAGTGTATGGCAGAGGAACAGGATAGAAGGAACGGAGTTCCTAAATTTAGTGTGTAGTAAAGCTGTTCCACTGACCTACGTGCTCACCTCACAACTATTAATGAGAGAGAAAAACACTTTGTTCTTTAAGCCACTGTCTTGTTCTTTATAGCATCTGAGCCTTTGGCCTTAACTAATATTTAGAAGCGAGTCTGCCATAACAAGACTGTGGCACATCTTAACTATAGATGGTGTCTTATAATTGCCAATAGTTTTTTTTTACGTTTTTTCATCTTCAAAATTGGAGTGTGTCTTATAATTGATATTGTTTTGATTAAATGAAATATCACATTATAAGAAAGAGATGACCTAAGTCAAGTTCTGGCCAGTTTATACCCTAAAATAAACAGATTTGGAAGGGACTGGAGAGAGTACAAGGTTAGGGACCTTATGGGATTGGAAAAGTTACCCCAAGCAGCAAAACTAAGACTCCTTGGTAACTTTTTAAAAGTTCCCTTTAAATTTTTTTTAATACATAAAGAGAAATAAATATCTGGCAAAGATCAGTCCAAAGGTATTGCCTTCCTACCCAAGCTTGTTTCATTTATCCTCAAGATAGCAGCTGCTAAGCTGAGGAAGACAGGAATGGGCTAGAGGGTACAAAGAAATTAGAAATGTTCCCTGTTGTTCAGATAATTAAAGAGCATTTCAAAAATATGCCCTTAACAATATAGAGTTAAAATTCCAGATGATTCCAAAAAACTAGGGAGGTAATGGTCAGAGAGACCAGAGAGGTAAAAGTAGGCTAAATTGCATGGGGTGCAATACTTAAATTGCACGGGGTGAAGATTCCGATACTGTGAGTTTTACACATTCATAAGAAATATAGGTCTAAATTAGGGGCAGCCTCTAGAAGATTAAGAGTATAAAAAATAACAGTTTTCAAGCCAGCTATGAATAAAAAGTTAAACACAGAAAAACATTTCTAATGTAAAGTAAAAAGAAGAAAAATAAACTTAGAAAAATGAACTTCCATTTCTGGTAATCCAGTGAACTAAAAATCTTTCTGTTATAAAACACCTACAACTGTGACTACCCCAAATCCAGCAAATATCCATCCAAATGCATTACCAAGTTGCACACACAAAAAATAAGGGAAATCCCTAGAGGCCAAAAGTAAAAGGAAACGGAAAACCAGGTTGGTACTGACACTTTGGATTTTCTGAGGACATTGACTGATCTTGTAACCTAGGGGCTTGGGTCTAGTAACCACACAGTGACAAGAGGATAGAGACTTGGTGAAGCAAGCAAGCTCCTAAGCAAGGTGATGATTTGTTAACTAAAACCCCGTCATAAAAGTGAAGGATTACACACTTAATGGAAAAGTGAACTAGGAGAAAACATGCTTTGTTTATAAATGGAGAAAGTCTTGATCTGAGTTCTGTATTGTAAAGATTGGGAGGGGGTGTTTGCAGTAAAGCATTTTAAGTTCTGTAACTTCTGGTGGAGGGAAGCTATATTAATTTTTGAGATTAAGTGTGCATGTTAAAATATTCAGGGCAAGTGGCTGAGATGGGAAAGTTTATGTTATATATATATGTTTCCACAACTAAAAATAAAAGCAACTAAAGAGGCAATGACAATTAAATGCAATACATGATGGTGGACTGGATCTAATAATGGAGGAGAAAAGGCCCAAAAGGATGTTCTTGGGACATATGAAAAAATTGGAGTATAGACTGAAAGTTTTATGTCAATATCAAATTCTTAAACTACTTAAGGTGGTTTCATAAGTGAATAATACTTGTTCTTAGGAAATGTACATGAAAGTATTGTGTGTTCAAGGAGCATGATGTGTACAAATGTTTAGAAAATTGGTAGATATATGGATGGATAGATAGAATAATACAGCAAATGTGGGAAAATTTTTAAATTGGTAGATCTGGATATCTGGATGTGGGAGGGTGTGTTGGAGTTCTCTGTATAGGTTTTACATTATTTTTGCAACTGTCTTGTAACTTGAAATTATTTCAAGATAAAAAGTTAAAGAAAAAAAACATATCAAGAGTAGCCACTAAATTGGGAGCTGATGTGGCTCAGTGGCTGTGCTGGCTTCTCACATTCAAGGTCCAGGGTACCTCCAAAAAAAAAAAAAGTAGCCACTAAAGCAATAAAAACTGAATTTATAACTTCTAATTAGCAAAGGGGGAATAACACCAATTAACTCCCCCCAAAAAGTAGGACCAATAGAAATATTTGTCTAAATAAATGTAAAATGAAATAAACTCATCAGTTAAAAGACAAAGATTTTTCAGATCCTTTAAGAAAACCCAAATCCAGCTATAAGCTCTTTTCAAGGGACATAATTAAAACAGAAGCACATCCTTTATGAGTGTGTGCTCATACTCAATATAGTGTAGGGGGGAAGCCAAGGGAGGGTCTCTACTAGATAGATTCTTCTCTGGGGGTTTGAGGGAAGGGAGGTTGGGGGAGGATTTTGATATTAATAAACTGTTCTTGGGGAGCAGATATGGCTCAAGCAGTTGACCACCTTCTTTCCACATGGGAGACCCTGGGTTTGGTTCCTGGTGCCTCCTGAAAACAACAACAACAAGCAAACAAATGAAAAAACCAACTCAAGGGAGGCTATATGGGTCAATGTTTGAGCACCGACTCCCCACATACAGGGTCCCAGGTTCAATCCCCAGCCCCAGTACCTCAAACAAACAAACAGCAAACAATCCAAAACAGTTCAGTTCTTCCCATGGGGAGAGAATGCTGGTATATGACTGTACGATTTTCTACCCCCCCACCCATGTTACCTCAACTTTCTTTTTTCCTACCTTATTCAGTGGCCCCAGGATCAAGGTGGCACTGTGGGTACCACAAAGTGTGGGTGATCCTTAAGAAAGAAAGTGTAACTATACTTTTAAACATTTATGTCAGAATTCTTAAGGGTAGACTGTGCCTTCACCCTATCTGGCAAAATTGGGGTTTTGCCAGATAGAGCTACAGTGAATGTGGTTGAGATAGCCCACTAGTTCTGTATGTGTGTAATGCTACACTGTATGAATGGGAGTGGACTAATGTGAGGCACTTGCTAGGCTGGTATTGCTCCTGGAAATCTGCCAGTGCAATGGCTGAATCTAGCGTCCCTTCCAAATGTGGAAAAGTTTAAATAAAATGATAAATGGAGAAGAGGAATAGTAGCTGAGGGTAAAGGAATGAATAAATGAATAAATGGGTTATGCAATGAGAGAAGTCCAGTATTACATTAGTGCCTCAAGAGAGGCTCAGAGCAAGAGATGATATTGGAGGAGTGGGTGTAGCTCAAGCTGTTGAATGTCAGCTTCCCACAAGGGAGGTCCTGGGTTCTGTCCCCAGTGCCTCCTAAAAACAAAAAACAAACAAAAAAACAAGCAAAACAAAATGAAAAAACCAACTCAGGGGAGACAATGTGGCTCAGTGGTTGAGGGCAGGCATCCCACATGCAAGGTCTCGGGTTCACTCCCCTGCCCTGGTACCAAGGGGAAAAAAAGAGAGAGAGAGGAAGGGATGATATGCTCCTTTGCTTAATTATGCCAGATGGCTGAAAGGGTAAAGCTGTATTTTGCCAGTACCACTCCTGCTTTTGCAACCTGACAACGTCAAATGGAAGCCAGCAAATCTAAGTGGCACTGCTCTGGGAGACATTTTTGTCACACAATATGATGATGAACTGGACCAATTGTTAATGACTGAGTGGGTATCTAGTAATAATGCCAGTATAATTATTTTTAAGCAAAGGATTTCATTTGCTATTCCCCAAAAAAGCAAAATTCAGAAAATAGTCACCCACTGCAAAAAGAATTCTATAATAAAACATTTAAATCATCCTCTCCTCTCTTCCCAAGGTGTGCTTTTTCAGTATACCACATTTTAGAGCAGACTGATACACAAAAATACTCTGTGTGAAGGGCACATGGCGCTTGCTGTACGAGCTCCCACTTTCTGATATACCTCCCTGATAGTCAAAGGGAGCCTTTTTTCCCCTCCTGTAGTATCCCCCTTTTGACAGAAACTTATTGTAAAATTTCCTTTTCTTAAAACAAAATATTTTAGAAATCCCTCCTCCCATTCTTCCCACTTCAGTTGGAAAAGTACAGAATTGAAAAGTTTCCCCCTCCGGCTGTGGTTAAAACACTAACTGTTGAAGAATACCCGGATTACTCTAAGTTCTTGGGTTCTTAAATATTCAGGAACTTATAAAGTGTATTAGTCAGCCAAAGGGGTGCTGATACAAAATACCAGAAATTGGTTGGTTTTTATAAGGGGTATTTATCTGAGGTAGGAGCTTACAGATACCAGGCCATAAAGCATAAGTTGCTTCCCTCACCAAAATCTATTTAGAGCAAGATGGCTGCTGATGTCTGCAAGGGTTCAGGCTCCCTGAGTTCCTATGTTCCTGGGACTTGCTTTTCTCTGGCCTCAAGTTTCCTTTCTTCCTGGGGCTGGCTTCTCTTTCCTCTGCATTCTTACTTCCTGGGGCTCCAGCTTAAGTCTTCAGCATCAAACTCCAACATCAAAACCCCAACATCAGAAACCCTCAACTCTGTTCTTTGCCACGCCTTTTATCTGTGAGTCCCCATCCACCACAGGGTGGAGACTCAACACCCTAATCATAACTCAATCATGCTCAGGTACAGATCAGATTACAAACATAATCCAATATTTCTTTTTGGAATTCATCATTAATATCAAACTGTTACCCAAAGGAAGTAGAATCTCAAGTTCTATTGCTTCCCAAACTGGGTTACAGAAGAGAGGATTTGATTGGGACAGGTGAAAAACCGAACCGGTTCTATCATGGAGCAAAACAGACTTTCTCAACCATCAGTGATACTGAGACTTGTTGATCACAAATTCTGGAATGAGATTCCAGTCCCATATAGAGAATATATTTCAAAAAGGGTCAACAGAGTTACTGTGATATAGGAACAGAACAGAAGGTTGATAAAGGCATTAAAGAATTCCAAGAAATTTTTGGTGCCATTTTCATTTAATGAGCCAGTAGCATAGCAGCCTAAAGACCTTGGCTATGATCACACTAGAATGTTTTTATGAAATTACTGCACACATGATTGGCAGGTGGCATCCTCTGGCTCACTATGCTAAGCAAGCATCTCCAGCCCCAACCTGGAGAGACTTAAGGCTAAGGAGTGTAGCGGAGGTATTTCTTGCCAGATGGGAACTCTTTGGAGAAGACTCCTTTAGGGAAAAGTTTTTTGGCTTCCTCATCAGGGATGGTTGAAAGGACCATCACACTGTCTCCATCCTTCCAATCAACTGGGATTGCAAGCCTCTCTTCTGCTGTCAGTTAGAGAGAGAGAACTTAACTCTGAAAATATCATCAAAGTTCCTTCCAGTGGTAGCTGGATAGGAGATAGCTTCAGCTTCCTATCAAGACCAAAAACAAACACCATGCAAGCTGTCCTACACTGTCTATTAAAGTGCAATCATTTTCATATTCTTCTTGGCAAATTCTGGTGCCAGCTTTGCAGCTATCCAAGCTCTGTGGTACACACTGGAGTAAAATCCCAAAGGTGGGAGATGAGAATGCCCCATGAGTATCCCAAATAGTCATGGAACCAAGGCCGCTGATGATGGTATTGGCCTTGAAATTGGGGCCCTCATTCCTGAGAAGCTGACTTCTGGGCATGGCAGCAGTGGTAAGGTGGGAGGGTGAGGAGATGCAGCTGTCATTGCCACCAGTGGCTGGCTCTGGCAGAGCATACCAGTACCTTTTTATGTTGTGTGTGTGTGTGTGTATGCATGCCAGTAACTTTTTTTTAAACAAATCAATTTTATTGACACATATTTATAAAGCATAGAATTCATCCAAAGTGTACAAGCAATGGTATTTGGTACAATCACATAGTTGTGCATTCACCACTTTAATCATTATTAGAGCATGTTCATTATTTCAATAATAATAAAAAACAAAAAACAGACAAACAAGAAAATTCTTCACCTTTCAATCTCTCTATGTTTCCCTGGCTGCTATTTCTGGCTATTCTTGCACAATTATTTGTTCATTTATTAAGCAGTTTTATTGAGATATACTCACATACCATACGATCTCTCTAAAGTGTATAATCAATGGCTTTCAGTAAAATCACAATATTGTGCATTCATCATCACAAAAAATGTTAGATTTAATTATTACAAAAATAAAAACTCCATATCCTTTAGCTTGCCTTCCCCAGCCCTACATAATCACTAATGAAACTTCATCTTTCTAAATTGATTTCTATTTACATTTTATATAAATGGAATCATACAATATATTACATAATATATTTAATTCATACTAACACAATCATACAGTATTTATCCTTCTGTGCCTGGCGTGCTTCACTCAACATAATGTCCTCCAAGTTCATCCATGTTGTCATATGCTTTATGACTTCATTTCTTTTTACAACTGCATAATAGTCCACTATGTGAATATACCACAATTTGTTTATCCATTCAACGGTTGATGGACACCTGGGCTGTTTCCAGCTTTTGACAGTGGTGAATAATGCAGCTATGAACATTGGTGTGCAGATGTCTGTTCGTACTGCTGCTCTCAGTTCTTCTGGGTATATATCGAGTAGTGGTACTGCAAGGTCATGTGGCAAATCTATATTCAACTTCTTTAGGAACGGCCAAACAGTCCTCCGCAATGGCTATACCATTCTGCATTCCCAAAATAGGTGAATAAGTATTCCTGTCTCTCCACATCCTTACCAAAACTTGTAGTTTCCTGTCTTTTTAATAGTGGCCATTCTAATAGGTCTGAAATGATATCTCATTGTAGTTTTGATTTGCATTTCCCTAATCATTAGTGATGTTAAACATTTTTTCACGTTTTTTTTTCATTTGTATTTCTTTTTTGGAAAAATGTCTATTAAAGCTTTTGCACATTTTTTAATTGGGTCATTTCCCTTTTCATTGTTGAGTTGTCACATCTTTTTACATATCATGGATATTAAAATCCTTATCAGACATGCAATTTTCAAATATTTTCTCCCATCGGGTTGGGTGCCTTATCACCCTTTTGAAAAAGCCCTATGAAGCGCAAAAGTGTTTAATTTTGAGGACGTCCCTATCTTTTCTTTTGCTGTGTGTGTTTTGGGTATAAGGCCCAAGGAACCACCACCTACCACAAAGTCTTTAAGAACTTTCCCTACATTTTCTTGTAGTAGTTTTATGGTCCTGGCTTTTATGTATAGGACCTTGGTCCATTTACATTTGATTCTGTGTAGGGAGTGAGGTAGGGGTCCTCTCTCATTCTTTTGGTTATAGATATCCAGTTCTCCCACCACCATTTGTTGAAGAGACTGTTTTGTCCCTATAACATGGACTTGGTAGGTTTGCCAAAAACCAGTTGACCATAGAGGTGAGGGTTTATTTCTAGACTCTCAAATCTATCCACTGATCAATGTGTCTATCTTTATGCCAGGACCATGCTGTTTTGATGCTGTAGCTTTGTAATACGTTTCAAGATCAGGCAGTGGATTTCCTCCCACATAACTCTTCTTTTTTAGAATGCCCTTAGCTATTTGGGTGCACTTTCCCTTCAAAGTGAATTTAGTAATTGCCTTTTCTATATCTGTAAAGTAGGTTTTTGGAATTTTCATTGATATTGTATTGAATCTATAAATCAGTTTGGGTAGGAATGACATCTTCATGATATTTAATCTTTCAATCCATGAACACAGAATGTCTTTCCATTTGTTTAGGTCTTCTCTGATTTTTTTAAGCATTGTTTTGTAGTTTTCTGCATATAGGTCCTGTACTTCTTTCGTTAAATTGATTCCTAAGTATTTGAGGTTTTTTGTTGCTGTTGTAAATGGAATTTTTTTCCTGATTTCTACCTCAGGTTGTTCAATACTAGTGTACAAAAACATTACTGATTTTTGTGTGTTGATGCTGTATCCTGACACTTTGCTGAACTCATTTATTAGCTTAAGTAGCTTTGTTGCAAACATTTCAGAATTTTCTAAATATAGGATCATGTCCTTCACAAATAGTGAGAGTTTTACTTCCTCTTTTTCTATTTGAATGCCTTCTTTTCCTTATATAATTGCTCTAGCTAGAAGTTCTAGTACAATGTTGAATAACAATGGTAACAGTGGTGTTCCTGGTCTTACAGGGAAAGCTTTCCCCCTTGTGTACGATTGTTGTGTGTTTTTCATATATGCCTTTTATCATATTGAGGAGTTTTCCTTCTATTCCTATCTTTTGAAGTGTTTTTATTAAAAAAAAAAAGGATGCTGGATTTTGTTGAATGCCTTTTCTGTGTCAATTGAAATGATCATGTTGGTTTTTTCCTTCAATTTTTTAATGTGGTGTATTACATGATTGATTTCCTTATGTTGAACCAGCCTTGCATACCAGGAATAAATTTTACTTGGTCATGATGCATAAACTCCTGATATACTGCTGGATTCAATTTGCATGTATTTTGTTGAGAATTTTTGCATCTGTGTTTATTAGAGCGATTGGTCTGTAATTTTTTCTTCTTGTACTGCCTTTATCTGGCTTTGGTATTAGAGTCATGTCGACTTCATAAAATGTGTTGTGTAATTTTCCCTTCTCTTCAATTTTTTTGGAAGAGTTTAAACAGGATTGGTGTTAATTTTTTTTGGAAATGCTTCATAGAACTCACCAGTAAAGCCATCTGGTCCTGGATTTCTTCACTGGGAGATTTTTTAATGATGGATTCAATCTCTTTAAATAGATGTGATTGATTTGTTAAGTGCTTGTATTTCTTGTAGCATCAGTGTAGGTTGGATGTGCATTTTTAGTAATTTCTCCATTTCATCTAGGTTGTCTAGTTTGTTGGCATACAATTTCTCATAATATCCTCTTAAGATCCTTTTTATTTCTGTGGGGTTAGTTATAACTTCCCTCCTTTCATTTCTGGTTGTATTTATTTGCATTGTCTTTTTTTTTTCTTTGTTAATCTAGCTATGGTTTTTGTCAATTTTATTTATCTTCTCCAAGAATAAGCTTTTGGTTTTGTTGATTTTCTCTATTGTTTTGTTTGTTCTCAATTTTATTTATTTTTGCTCTAATCTTTGTTATTTCTTTCCTTCTAGTTGCTTTGGGATTGTTTGCTGTTCTTTTTCAAGTTTCTTTAGTTGTTCATTTAAATCTTTGAGTTTAGCTCTTTCTTCTTTTTTAATGTAGGTGTTTAGGGATATAAATTCCCATCTCAAGACTGCCTTCCCTGTATGCCATATTTTTTTTAAAAAGATTTATTTATTTATTTATTTATTTCTCTCCCCTCCCCCCCCCACCCCAGTTGTCTGTTCTCTGTGTCTATTTGCTGCGTCTTCTTTGTTCGCTTCTGTTGTTGTCAGCAGCACGGGAATCTGTGTTTCTTTTTGTTGTGTCATCTTGTTGTATCAGCTCTCCATGTGTGCAGCACCATTCCTGGGCAGGCTGCACTTTCTTTCGCGCTGGGCGGCTCTCCTTACTGGGCGCACTCATTGCGCGTGGGGCTCCCCTACACGGGGGACACCCCTACATGGCACGGCACTCCTTGCGCGCATCAGCACTGTGCATGGGCCATCTTCACACAGGTCAAGGAAGCCCGGGGTTTGAACTGTGGACCTCCCATGTGATAGATGGATGCCCTAACCACTGGGCCAAGTCCGCCACCAATCCCATATGTTTTGATAAGTTGTATTCTTATTTTCATTTGTCTCAATATGTTTACTGATTTTACTTCCAATTACTTCTTTGACCCCTGATTATTTAGAAGTGTGTTGTTCAGCCTCCACACATTTGCAAATTTGCTTTTCTCCTGTCTATTATTGATTTCCAGTTTCATTCCATTATGATCTGAAAAGGTGCTTTGTTAATTTCAATCTTTTTATATTTATTGAGAGCTGCATTGTGCCCTAATATGTGGTCTATCTTGGACAAAGATCCATGGGCACTTAAGAAGAATGTATAACCTGCTGAATTTGGATGCAGCCTTCTGTATATGTCTGTTAGTTCTAATTCATTTGTCATATTGTTCAAGTTCTCTGTTTCCTTGTTGATCTTCTATCTATTTGTTCTATCTAATAATGTGAGTGGGATGTTGAAGTCTTCAGAGATTATTGTAGCGATGTCTATTTCTCCATTCGGTTTTGCCAGAGTTTGTCTCATGTATTTTGAGGCACCCTGGTTAGGTGCGTGGATATTTATTTATTTTATTTTTTTCACATAATGCTACTTTATTTATTTTTTTAATGTTACATTAAAAAAATTAGGTCCCCACATACCCTCCACCGCCTCACTTCACTACTCCCCCCATAACAACAACCTCCTCCATCATCATGAGACATTCACTGCACTTAGTGGGCCATGCGAGGACACACAATGTCTGGTAACTGTCCCTGCAGCACCACCCAGGACAACCCCAAGTCCCGAAAACACCGCCACATCACATCTCTTCCTCCCACTCCCTACCCCCAGCAGCCACCATGGCCACTTTCTCCACACCAATGCCACATTTTCTTCGATTACTAATCATAGTAGTTCATGAATAGAATATCAGTAAGTCCACTCTAATCCATACTCTATTTCTCCATCCCATGGACCTTAGAATGGTTGTGTCCACTCCACATCTATATCATGAGGGGGCTTAGATTATACATGGATGCTGGATGCAATTCTCCTGCTTTCAGCTGTAGGCACTCTTGGCTCCCTAGTGTGGTGGTTGACCTTCTTCACCTCCATGTTAGTTGGGTGGGGTAAGTCCAATAAATCAGAGTGTAGGAGTTGCAAGTCTGTTGAGGCTCAGAGCCTGGCTATCACATGGTCAGTCCAGAGATTCAGGTTCCCTGGGTATACACTAAATCCCAGTGTGCATGGATATTTATGACCATTCTATCTTTCTGGTGGATTGTCCCTTTTATTAATATATAATGGCCTTCTGTATCTTCTTGAAATACAAAATGGCCTTTTTTGCATTTAAAGTATGTTTTGTCTACCACCACACCATGGAGCCTAGAGTGATTGCAACTGAAAGTGGGAGGATTGCATCCAGCATCCATGTGGAATCTGAGCCTCCTCTTGACATAGAGGTGCAATGGACACAACCAATCCAATGTCCACATAGAAGAGGTGGCATTGGATTGGGAAAAGTGGACATGGTGACTGATGGGTATGGGGAAAGGCAGGAAGAGATGAGAGGTGGAGGCGTCTTTGGGACATGTAGCTGCCCTGGATGGTGCTTCAGAGGCAATCACCGGACATTGTAAATCCTCACAGGGCCCACTGGATGGAATGGGGGAGAGTATGGGCCATGATGTGGACCATTGACTACGAGGTGCAGAGGTGCCCAAAGATGTACTTACCAAATCCAATGGATGTGTCATGATGATGGGAACGAGTGTTGCTGGGGGGGGGGGGAGAGGTGGGGTGGGGGTGGTGGGGTTGAATGGGACCTCACATATATATTTTTAATGTAATATTATTACAAAGTCAATAAAAAAAAAGAAAAAGAAAAAAATAATAAAGTATGTTTTGTCTGATATTAAATACAGCTACCTGTGATAGTTAGGCCACTGTGTCAACTTGGCCAGGTAATTGTGCCCAGTTGTTTGGTCAAGCAAGCACTGGGCTAACTGGGCATTTATGGACTTTAGTCACCATTGACTTTACTGCAGTGGTAAATCATAGATAGCTGATTATAATTGCATCAATCAGGGAGATTGCCATCAGCAAAGAGTGACACTTTATCTGGTCAGTTGAATGCCTTAAAAGGGAAAGTGATTCCAGCATTGAGTGAGAATTTCCCAGCTCGTCTTTGGACAGGCAGCATCTCCCAGAACTCGTCAAGAACTTTCAGTTGACTTTCATTGCGGTCCCAGAACTCATCAAGAACCGTCATTTGACTTTTATTGCAGACCCTTGTTGCAGCCTGCCTGCAGAACCTGGACTTGTGCATCCCCACAGCTGCGTGAAAGTCTCTTATAAAATCACATACTATTGACAGATATCTCTTATTGATTCTATTTCTCTAGAGAACCCTGACTAATATACTACCCCTGCTCTTTATTGGTTACTACACTAGTGAAGTATCTTTTTCCAGCTTTTCATTTTCAGCTGGTTTGTATCCTTGGGGCTAAATGAGTTTCTTATAAGCAGCATATGGATGGCTCATATATTTTCATTCATTCTGTCAGCCTGTATCTTTTGATGGGGGAGTTTAATCCATTCACATTCGATGATATTACTGTAAATGCATTATTTACTTCCACCATTTTCTTCTTTGGTTCATATATCAAATTATATTTTTGTCTTTTTATTCTTTTGGTTATCCATTCTGCTATTCTTTCATAGATACTCTCTCCCAGGCTTCTCTCTCCTGTCTTTGTATTGTAGGTTCCAAGGCTTCCTTTAATATTTTCTGCAAGAGTAGATTCTTTTTTTTTTTTGCCTTAATTCATTTTTTTAATATTACATTAAAAAAAATATGAGGTCCCCATATACCCCCCACTCCCCTCACCTCGCTACTCCCCCCATAGCAGTATTCTCCTCCATCATCATGAGACATTCATTGCATTTGGTGAATACATCTCTGAGCATCGTTGAACCTCATGGTCAATGTTCCACATCACAGCCCACACTCTCCCAAGTTCCATCCAGCGGGCCATGGGAGGACCTACAATATCCAGTAATTGTCCCTGCAGCACCACCCAGGACAACTCCAAGTCCCGAAAACACCTCCACATCTCTTCCTCCCATTCCCCACACCCAGCAGCCACCATGGCCACTTTCTCCACACCAATGCCACATTTTCTTTGATTCCTAATCACAAAAGTTCATGAATAGACTATCAGTAAGTCCACTCTCATTCATATTCTATTCCTCCATCCTGTGGACCTTGGATTGGTTGTGTCCATTCCACATCTATGTCAAGAGGGGGCTTAGATTCCACATGGATGCTGGATGCAATCCTGCTTTCAGTTGTAGGTACTCTTGGCTCCATGGTGTGTGGTTGACATTCTTCAACTCCATGTTAACTGAGTGGGGTAAGTCCAATAAACCAGAGTGTAGGAGCTGAAGTCTGTTGAGGCTCAGAGCCTGGCTATCATATGGTCAGTCCAGAGATTCAGATCCCCTGGGTATATCTTAAACCCCAGCACCAACTACAATTCTGGTTAAGTAACAGGAAAGGCTTGTGAAAAGAGATCACATCTGAGTCCAGCTCCATCACACAGAAACACCAACTCCAAAGAAGGGCCAACTGACATGGCACTGAACTCCATCTGCCATGACCATAAAACCTGTGGGTCTCTGTAGCCCTTAGAAGAACCAATACCTGGGGTTGTATCTACTTTATCTGTCTCTGCAAATCTGCTGAGGTGTGCATAAGGGCAACCCCTCTGATAACCTCCCAGTTCTTTTTGGAGACTCATAGCCATATAAACTCATTTGTCCTTTCCATTTCCCCCTTGATTTAGGTCAAAAAGCATTTTTAACCGCTGTTATTATATGTAGATAGAGATATTCTGCTGGTCCACGTTGAACCTTTTTATTAAAGGTCATTTTCTAGTTACATCATCAGCTGGTACTTGGTGGTGATCCCTCGGCGCCAGGGAGGCTCATCCCCGGGAGTCATGTCCCACACTGGGGGGAAGGCAACGAATTTACATGCTGAGTTTGGCTTTGAGACTGGCCACATTTGAGTAACATGGAGGCTCTCAGGAGGTAACTCTTAGGCACCCTACAGCTCTAGGCCTTGTTCTTATTTCAGGTGCACAGACTAACAAGCATAGTCATTAGTATCAAGGGCTCATTGTTGGACCTTCATTCTTTTTTGGTCTTTGCCGTTGCACTTGGGGGATTGTTGCTGTTCCTTTAGGGACTGTGAGAGAGTTCCCCTGGCTAGGAACTCAGCACTCCCTCAGTTGTTGTTTTTAATTGTTTCCACTATGAAAATATCCAAACATTTTTATGTACCCTGGATATATGCCCTGTAGAACTCCCTGCCAACCACGTGTCCACTGTGAATAACATCCCACACCAGTATTCCTTCACTGCCATTATCAAAACACTCTTGTGATCCAAAACTTCCTGAAAAGTGAAGCCCAATATATTGCCAGGTTCCCTTAATAGTAAAATGGAATATAGAGATGAGTTTAAAGGTTAGATATAGAATACATATTAATTTGGAAAAATTCTACATCCTATCTTTTTCTTTTCTTTTTTCTAATTATTAAGCTTATCTTCACAAGAGTTTTAGATCACAGTAATTCATATATACAATATACAGTACTCCCACATAACCGACATAAAAGCTTTTCCCTTCCACAGCAATAATCTTTTAACATATTCAAACCATATTTACTGAAATTGATGTTCAGATATTGAGACAATAGCTTTCAAACAAGGTAACATTTGTGTTTACATTGTGGTTTATATTTTAGGCTATACAATTTTCTAAATTTTTAGTTATCTTATGTTTTACATTATGATTTACATTTTAGACTATCAGCCCCTATATATTTTTGGTATAATTTTACATGTCTTATATCCATCCTTGTGTACTCTTGTGAAACACTTCTATTGCCCACACAGTTACATTGGTTCCATCTATTCAATACCTATTTCCCCCTCCCCTTAGGGCCCATAGTGACCGTCAATCTTCATTTCTTGAAGAGCCATGTTCAGAGATACTTGCAACAGTGTTGAGGCTTGACATGCTCAACTGCCCTAATGCCCTGGGAGCCACCATTTCTCTTGAGAGATACAGTTCTGCGGTCGCCCCTCGGGCTGAAGTGTGGTTTGCTGACCTGGCAGGGGGCGGCGGCCGCGGTAGGCCTATTCCAAACCGCTGCCCCTGTAATGGGGTGGTTGGTTGGGCCGACCGCCACCCCTGAAGGGAGCTCGGCATGGGCGCAGAGTGCCCTCGGGTCTCCCCTTCTTGGCAGCCATGCTTCCGTGGCCGCCCCTCCTCCCAGATAGCGCCACACGATGCCTTCTTTCTCCCTGCGCAGGCGCAGGGCGGAAAAATCCAGTCTGCCCTTTTCCCTCCCCTCGACAGCAGCAACAGCCAGGCGTGGGCGGGAAACTCCAGTCTGCCCTCTACCCCAGCAACAGCAGCCACCAATCACTAAACCCTGCCCCTTCCCCCAGCAACAGCAACAGCCAATCCCTAATCACCACCCCTCCCCCGTCCAGTACCGCCCACTGACCTTTCTCCGGCAACCAATCAGAACAGGGCGTGGCTTCGACCAATCAGCCTTCCCCAGCCCCTATAAAACTGTTGCCTCTCCCTCAATAAAGTGGACTTGCGTGTTTGCCTTGTCTCTGCGGTAGTTCTTCTGCCATGCGCCCTCCAGTCCTGAGAGCCCCCGACAAGGGCCTGGCCTCCCTTGTCCCCAGTTCGTCGCCTGCTTCTCTGGGCGACCCCTTCGTCACCGGCTTCGCCGGGCGACCCTGTCAGCCGAACCGCGCAACCCCTGTGAGACCGACCCCTCGTCTGCTGCCAGACCAACCGCTCGTCCCACGTGGGACCGGCCCCTTGTCCTAAGCTGGACCGACCCCTCGTCCGCAGCCAGACCCCACCTCTACCGACCGAGCAAGCTGCCGCACAGTTCCCTCTATTTGATGGCATCAGTCCTCCCCAGGATGTGGGTATGCCTTCACTCTCATTATATGGGTGTCTACCCAATGATATAACCCACTCTGGCAAAATGAGCATTCACATATTCCCTAGGAGTCTGTCCTGTGTCAGATTATCCCCTTTAAGTATCTTAAACAGGTAACTTTCCTTATTATATTTTTGAAAAGGTTTTCTCAGCATTATACTCTCAATGAACACCTGACAATCTCCTATGTTCATATGTTGCCCCACCCTCCCCCCAATTTCTTGGGCAATATTACCCATCCTCCCATACCTAGCCCCCTCAAGCCCACAAAGTCCCACCCAAAGATAACCCTATGCCCCCATTTTATCCCTTCCTTGTACACATACCTACCTCCAGTTTATTATAGATTTCACCCCATGTAGATGTCAGCTTACATCCTTCCTCTATCCCCCGATTTTCTGTAAGCCTATCATCCAGTCTCTAGCTCTCCGAGGCAGCTTGGTTTACTTATTTCATATCATTGAGGTCATGTAGTATTTGGCCTTCAATGCCTGGGTTGCTTCACTCAAAATAAGGTTCTCAAGATTCATCCATGTTATCATGTGTGTTTATTTGTTCTTAAAGCCGAGTAGTATTCCATTGTATGTATATACCACGTTTTGTTTATCCATTCATCTGTTGATGGGCATTTGGGTTGAATCCAACTTCTGGCGATAGTGAACAATGCTGCTATGAACACTGGTGTGCATATATTGGTTTGTGTCCTTGTTTTCAGTTCTTCTGGGTATATACCCAGCAGTGGAATTGCTGGAATTGCTGGGCCATATGGCAAATCTATGGTTAGTTTTTTGAGAAACTGCCAAACTGTCCTCCAGAATGGTTGGATCCTTCTGCATTCCCACCAGCAGTGGATGAGTGTTCCCATTCCTCCACATCCTCTCCAGTATTTGTAGTCTTCTGTTTTTTTCAAGCTGCCAATCTTATGGAAGTAAGAGGGTATCTCATTGTAGTTTTGATTTGCATTACCCTGATAGCTAGAGATTTGGAACATTTTTTTCATGTGCTTTTTAGCCATTTATATTTCTTCTTTGGAGAAGTGTCTGTTTAAATCTTTTTCCCATTTTTTAAATGGGTTGTTTATCTTTTTATTTTCAAGATATAGGAGTTCTTTATATATGCAAATTATAAGTCTCCTATCCAATATATGGTTACCAAATATTTTCTCCCATTGTGTAGGCTCTCTTTTCACTTTCTTGACAAACTCCGTTGAGGTGCAGAAGGCTTTAATTTTGAGGAGTTCCCATATATCTATTTGTTCTTTTGCTGCTCGTGCTTTTGGTGTGAAGTTCATGAAGCCATTTCCTATTACAAGGTCTTGTATATGCTTCCTTACACTGCTTTCCAAAGTCTTTATGGTCTTGGCTCTTATATTTAGGTTTTTGATCCATCTTGAGTTGATTTTTGTGTAAGGTGTGAGATGGTAATCCTCTTTCATTCTTTTACATATGGATAGCCAGTTCTCCAGGCACCGTTTGTTGAATAGGCCATTCTCTCCCAGTTGAGAGGGTTTGGTGGCTTTATCAAATATTATATAGCTATATATATGAGGATCTATATCAGAACTCTCAATTCGGTTCCATTGGTCTGTGTGTCTCTCCTTACACCAATACCATGCTGTTTTCACTACTGTAGCTTTGTAATATGTTTTGAAGTCAGGTAGTGTGATTCCTCCAATTTCATTTTTCTTTTTCAATATGTCTTTGGTTATTCAGGGCCTCAAGCCTTTCAAAATAAATTTCATAGTTAGTTTTTCTAGTTCCTTAAAGAAGGCTGTGTTGATTTTTATTGGGATTGCATTGAATGTGTAGATCAGTTTTGGTAGGATAGACATCTTAATAATATTTAGTCTTCCTATCCATGAACAGGGAATATTCTTCCATTTATGTAGGTCTTCTTTGATTTCCTTGAACAGTGTTGTGTAGTTCTCTGTGTATAAGTTTCTTACATCTTTAGTTAAGTTTATTCCTAGGTATTTGATTTTTTTATTGACTATTGTAAATGGTGTTTGTTTCTTGATTTCCTCCTGAGCTTGCTCATTACTGGTGTACAGAAATGCTACTGATTTTTGCACATTGATCTTATAACCTGCGACTTTACTAAACTCATTTATGAATTCTAGAAGCTTTGTTGTAGACCTCTCAGGGTTTTCTATGTATAGGATCATATCATCTGAAAAAACTGAAATTTTGACTTCTTCCTTTCCAATTTGAATGTCTTTTATATCTGGTTCTTGCCTCAGTGCTCGAGTAAGTACTTCTAAGACAATGTTAAATAGAAGGGGAAAGAGTGGGCAGCCTTCTCTTGTTCCTGATCCTAGAGGGAAGGATTTTAGGATTTCACCATTGTAAGCTATGTTGGCTGTGGGTTTTTCATATATACTCTTTATCATGTTCAAAAAATTCCCTTGTATTCCAATTTTTTGCAGTGTTTTTATCAAGAAAGGGTGCTATATTTTGTCAAATGCTTTTTCTGCATCTATAGATATAATCATGTGATTTTTTCCCTTCAATCTGTTTATGTGGTGTATTACATTGATTGATTTTCTTATGTTGAACCCTCCTTGCACACCTGGAATGAATCCCACTTGGTCATGATATATAGTTCATTTAATGTGTTGTTGAATACGCTTAGCAAGTATTTTGTTGAGGATTTTTGCATGTAGGTTCATTAGAGAAACTGGTCTGTAATTTTCCTTTCTTGTGGTGTCTTTGTTTGGCTTTGGTACTAGGGTAATGTTGGCATCATAGAAGGAGTTCGGTAATATTCCTTCTGTTTTGATTTTAACTTTTTAATTCATTTTGTAGAAATATTACATTAAAAAAAATGAGGTCCCATTCAACCCCACCACTCCCCCCCCAGAAACTCTCTCTCCCATCATCATGACATATCCATTGCATTTGGTAAGTATATCTCTGGGCATCGCTGCACCTCATGGTCAATGGTCCACATCACAGCCCACACTCTCCCACATTCCATCCAGTGGGCCCTGGGAGGATCTACAATGTCCAGTAATTGTCCCTGAAGCACCACCCAGGACAACTCCAAGTCCCAAAAACGCCTCCACATCTCATCTCTTCCTCCCATTCCCTGCACCCATCAGCCACCATGGCCACTTTTCCCACACCAATGCCACATTTTCTCTGTGGACCTTGGATTGGTTGTGTCCATTGCACCTCTATGTCAAGAGGAGGCTTAGATTCCACATGGATACTGGATGCAATCCTCCTGCTTTCAGATGTAGGCACTCTAGGCTCCATGGTGTGGTGGTTGACATTCTTCAACTCCCTGTTAGCTGAGTGGGGTAAGTCCAATAAATCAGAGTATAGGAGTTGAAGTCTGTTGAGGCTCAGGGTCTGGCTATTGTATGGTCAGTCCAGAGATTCAAATCCCCTAGATATATCTTAAACCCCAGCACCAGCTACAATTCCAGTAAAGTAGCATGAAAGCCTTGTGAAAAGAGATCCCATCTGTGTCCAGCTCCATCACGCAGAAACACCAGCTCCAAAGAAGGGACAACTGACATGGCAGTGAACCCCATCTGCCATGACCATAGAACTTGTGGGTCTCTTTAGCAGTTGGGAGGTTTTTAATGACTGATTCTATCTCTTTACTTGTGATTGGTTTGTTGAGATCCTCAATTTCTTCTTTCATCAATATAGGCTGTTTATGTGTTTCTAGGAATTTGTCCATTTCCTCTGAATTGTCATTTTTGTTGGAATATAGTTTTTCAAAGTATCCTCTTATGATAGTCTTTATTTCTGTGGGGTCAGTGGTGATATCTCCTTTCTCATTTCTTATTTTGTGTATTTGCATCTTCTCTCTTTTTTTCTTAGTCTTGCTAAGGGTTTGTCAATTTTATTGATCTTCTCAAAGAACCAGCTCTTGGTCTTGTTTATCTTTTCAAGTGCTTTCTTATTTTCTATTTCATTTAGTTCTGCTCTTATTTTTGTTCTTTCTTTCATTCTTCTTCCTGTGGGGTTACTTTGTCATTTTTTTTACTAATTCCTCCAAATGTGCAGTTAGTTCTTCAATTTTTACTCTTTCTTCTTTTTTGATGTATGAATTTATGGCTATAAATTTCCCACTCAGTACTGCTTTTGCTGCATCCCATAAGTTTTGGTATGTTATGTTATCATTATCATTAGTTTCAAGATAGTTATTAGTTTCTTTTGAGATTTCCTCTTTGACCCACTGTTTTTCTAAGAGTGTGCTGTTTAATTTTCATATCTTGGTGTGAAATCTGGGCCTCTGGCCCTTGTGGATATCCAGTTTCACTCCACTGTGGTCAGAGATATTATTTTGTATGATTTCAATCTTTCTGAATTCATAAAGCCTTTCTTTGTGGCCTAGCATATGGTCTATCTTGGTGAATGATCCATGTGCACTTGAGAAAAATGTATATCCTGCTGTGTTTGGGTGTGATGATCTGTATATGTCTATTAGATCCAGCTCCTCTAATATACTGTTCAAATATTTTGTTTCTTTAGTGATTCTCTTTTGAGATGTTCTGTCCAAAGTTGATAGTGGTGTATTAAAATCTCCCACTATAATTGTAGAGGCATCTATTCTTTCTTAGTTTTTCCAGTGTTTGCCTCACATATTTGGAGGCGCCCTTGTTAGGAGCATAAATTTTTATGATTGTTCGTTCTTCTTGAGAGATTGTCCCTTTCATTAATATGTAGTATTCTTCTTTTTCTCTCACAATTGTTTTGCCTTTAAAGTCTATTTTGTCTGATATTAATATAGCTATTTATGCCTTTTTTTGGTTATTGTTTGTTTGTAAGATTGTTTTCCAACCATTCACTTTCAGCCTCCATGAATCTTTGGGTCTAAGATGTGTTTCTTGTAGACAGCATATAGATGGGTCATATTTCCTTATCCAATGTCCCAGTCTGAATCTTCTGATAGGTGAGTTTAATCCATTGACATTAAGTGTTATTACTTTCAAGGAATTACTTATGTTAACCATATTTTGATTACACTTGTGTTTGTCATATTTTGTTTGTTTTTTTTCCTTCTCTTTTTATCTTTTTTGTTGCTCTTACACTCTCCTCCAACTCTGCCTGTCCTGTTTTTTCCTTTCTTCCTGCAGAACCCCCTTTAGTATTTCTTAAAGGGCAGGGTTCTTGTTGACATACTCTTTCAATTTCTGTTTATCTGTGAGTATTTTGAACTCTCCATCATTTTTGAATGCTAGTTTAGCTAGGTAGAGTATTCTTGGTTGGAAATTTTTTTCTTTTAGTACCTTGACTATATCATACCACTGCCTTCTTGCCTCCATGGTTTCAGATGAGAAATCAGCACTTAATCTTATGGAGCCTCCCTTGAATGTGATGGTTTTCTTTTCTCTTGCTGCTTTTAGAATTTTCTCTTTGTCTTGAGCATTGGATAATTTGACAAGTATATGTCCTGGGGTGGCCCCGTAGGGGTTTATGATGTTTGGGGTGCGTTGTGCTTCTTGGATATGTACATCTGTCTCTCTCAGTAGATTTGGGAAGTTTTCAGCCATTATTTCCTGCAACACTCCTTCTGTCCCCTTTCCCTTCTCTTCTCCTTCTGGGATGCCTATAACACATATGTTGGTACGTTTTGCATTGTCGTTCAGGTCCCTAAGTCCTATCTTGATTTTTTCTGTCTTTTTATCAATCAATTCTACTATCTGTTTGATTTCAGATGTACTGTCTTCCACGTCACTAATTCTCTCCTCTGCCTCTTCTAATCTGCTGCTATTTGCTGCGAGTGTATTTTTGATTTCTTGAACTGTGGTGTTCATGCCCATCATATCTGTTATCTTTTTACGTCTGTGCAATTTCCTCTCCTAGTGTTTTCATCATATTGTTAAATTCTTCCTTTACTTCATTAAGTTGGTCTCTAATATATGTTTTGAGATCTTTAATTACTTGTCTGATGTTCTGCTTCCCTTCCTGGTTTTTAGTTTGTTCATTGGATTCAGCCATGTTTTCCTGATTACTGGTTTGGTTTGTAATTTTTTGTTGCTGTCTGCTCATCATTTTATCTTGATGGGTTTAATCAGTTCCTTAGCTTCTTTGTCTAGTCTTGGGGATTAATTTGTTGTTGTTCTTGTGTAAATTTTATGTCTTCTCTTTGTCACTTTGTTCTTCTTACTCTAATTTCTTGTTGCTGGTTAAGTTCACTTTGAAGGAAAATATTAGGGCCAGGGAAAGGAAATTGTGTAAGAAAAGAAAATGTGTAAAGTAGTATTGGTAATAAATGTTAACAGAACAACAATGTGAGATCTGGGAGAATGGATATTAGACTCGTGTAAGTTGTGTAAAGTTATGGCAGTAAGTAGAGTACCTATAATGAGATAGTCAACTGAATATGGGGAGGAATATAGTATGAATTAAAAAGCCAGTGTTTTCATGAGAGAGGGAAAGAGAAGAGAAAGACAATAATATCAAGAGTGGATAAAAGACAGAAAGCACAACAAAGGTATTAGAAATTAAAAGTTAGACAATTTGGGGACCAAAGAAAAGGAGGTGGAATGTAAGAGAGACAGTAGATGATGGAGGATAGCAAGATGTGGGGGAAAGGGGATAGTGTAAGTGGCCAAAATCAATTCACACAGAAACGAGGAAATGGAGGATGGGGAAACACGGCAAATGTGAGGCGCTCCCCACAGCACCTATTGTATAAATAAAATAAAATAAAATAAAATAAGAAGAAAAAGAGAGAAAAGAAAAAAAAGAAGAAAAAAGGGGGATGGGCAAAGAATAGGGAGGGAAACAAGCAAGAAAAAGAAGAGAAAAAAAAAAACCCTAAATAAACAAAAAAGGACCTTGGGGGACACAATGGGAGAAAAGACCAGGAGATAATGCAATATAAGCAACCAAGACAATAAAAAAAAAAAGAAGAAAGAGAATAAGAAAAAAACCCACAAATGCCAAGGGCTAGGACAATCAAGGACCTCAGATGGACCTCAGGGTGTGGTAGATTCAGGGATGGGAAGTCTGTGATATTACAGACTCAAGAGGTGTGAGTCTCTGGAGTGTGGGCCTCCAGGGTTTAGGATACACAGACCTGGGAACCATGCATCTGGTTAACAGGGAGCCTGGGAGCACCGCATTGCAACACAACCTTCAGGGATCCCCGCAGCTGGGTGCCAGCCCTAGGGGAGGGGTCACACCCGCGAACTCTGACCTTGGTGTCAGAAACCCAAAGTTTCACCTCTCACAAGAGCCTCTTCTGTCACTGTCTCACCAAATCGACTTCAGGACACCTCCCGCCCTGCAAGCCCCTGAAACAGCCTGCTGGGGCACCGCTGCACTACAAACAATTCAGAGACCACTGCAGATGGGCCGCCAGTTCTAGGTGGAGGGGCTCCAGCCAGAAGCTCTGACCTCTGTGTCAGAAACCCAAAATTCCACGTCTCTCAAGAATCTCCTCCGTCACTGTCTCACCAAATCGACTTCCAGACACCTCCCACCCTGCAAGCCCCCGAATAGCCCGCTCAGGGCTTGGGAACTCCCCAGTGCAGCAAAGCCTCCAGGAATCGCCGCCGCTGGGCCACCAGCCCCAGGGGGAAGCGTCCCACATGCAGCCCCGATCTCCGTGAAAGAGACCCAAAATTCTACCTTTTACAAGAATCTTCTATGTCACTGTCTCACTAAATTTATGTCCAGACACCTCCTGCCCTGCAAACACCTGAAACAGTCCGGTCCAGCAGGATTCCAACCCTACTCAGCTGCTTCTTTGCAAGAGAGATTATAAGGTGCACCACTCAGACGCCATCTTGCCCCACCTCAGATTCTTTTTTTTTTTTTTTTTACAAACTCTCTTAGTTTCTGTTTGTTTGTGAATATTTTCTACTCACCTTCATATTTGAAGGACAATTTTGCTGGATACAGAAGTCTCAGCTGGCAGTTTTTCTCTTTCAGTCTCATAATTGTATCATACCACTGTCTTCTTGCCTCTATGGTTTCTGAAGGTAAATCTACTCTAAGTCTTACTGGGCATCCCTTGTATGTGATCTAATGTGTTTTTTATCTCACCTATTGTGTCTTTCATTCCTGTGAGTTCTGTTACTTTTCTCTTCAGGATTTCAAATTCTTCTTTGGGTTTGCTCAATGTCTTCTTGACGCCATTTGTCTCTTTAGCCATATTGTCTTTCAACTCATTAATTTAATTTTGGAAATCTGTGTGCATATTGTTAATTAGTTGTCTCAAATCCTGCATCTCTTCTGGACTTTGATATATTCCTTTTCCTGGGCCATGTCTTCCATTTTCTTAGTATGGCTCATAATTTTTTTGCTGACATCTAGGCATCTGAATAGGATGGTGGTTTACTCAGATGCTCAATTTCTTTCTCTTTTTAGGGATTTAGTGGTGAGAAGCTGAGTGTTACTGCTGCTCTTTGTTTCTTGTTTCAACCTGGATTTCTGGGATCATCATCCCTGTTAGTTGCTCAAAACTGGGCTCTGGACCCAGTAATGGGTTGCAAGCTGCTTCCGAGGGAGGTTATAAAGACTGGAAAAAGCCTCTCTTATTTACTTTTAGTTTTCTCATGGGCACTTCCTTAGTCCGCCAGCAGATGGTGCTCTTCGATCGCCCTCTCAGTTCAGCACCTAGTCAGAGTGTGTTTGCTGCAACACAGACTGGATTGATGTGGTAGAGCTACCTGCCTGGAAGCTAAGAGCCTTGTAATTCAAACTTTCTCTGAGACAGTTCTGCAGCCTCCTCTGGCAGCCCCCTCCCTATTCCCTCATAGGAAATAATTCCCCTCTTCTCAGCATCCTCAGTAATCAGTCCTGGTTAGTAGAGAGGGCGACTGGGAGGGTCGATCTCTTTAGTCCCAGATCTCTTTAATCCCTTGCCAGCTCCTGTGGCAAACAATGGTGCAGCCCCACCTGGTCTGGAAGGGGTCGTGGGACACAGCAAACCAAAGTTGTGGGTCAAAAGCTGAGTCAGCCTTAGGCTGTGTCCCTCTCTCCCCACTTTCCTGGGAGGTGATTCCTCAACAGCTAGTCCTGGTTAGAATAAGGGGAGATTGAGAGGACTGGATCTCTTCAGTCCCAAGCTGGCTCCTAAGGCAAACAATGGCACGGTCCCATCCTGATTGGAATGGCCGGTGGGACACAGAAGCCCAGATTTGTGGGTCAGAAGATGAGTCAGCCTTAGGCTGTGTCCCTCTCTCTCTTTGCTGGGGCGGTGGATCCCTGGAACCCCCTTTGTCTGTAGCCACAGCCCAGAGGCCCCAGAATTCTAAAGTGTCTTTAGTGTGAGGGATGGTGCCGGCAGCAGCAGCCGCTGGTTTCAGTTCGCAGTTCTGTAGACGAGGTTTTCCTCCTTTGTCCCTTTCCTCTGGGTGGTGCCCAACCTTCACCCAGTTTCCTAAACCCTAGAAGATCTTTTTCTGGGCTTTTCAGCCTGTCCCCTAGCTATTTTTTTTTTTTTTCAGAAGAGAGTTCCATGTCTTTCTAGTCTGCCATCTTCCTGAAAGTCCACCCATTTGATTATCAATATCAGTATTATCATAAGACATTTAAACAAGGTACTTGAATCTTACCAACAATACCACTATTACACCATATTGCATTTATGGCAGTTGGTGTAAACTAAAAAATAAGCATTAAAAGGTAATGGCATGTGTAAAATATTGTATGATTCAAAAACAAGTTAATATATATTCAGTACATTTAAATGAGAAATGTGTTTTTATTCAAATGTGATTTCTTTTTAGTTTTTAATTGTTTGTATTTTCAATTATTAAATGTACAAAATAAAGCAAAAAAAAAAAAAAACAGAACAAAAAATGAAAACAAAAATGAACAAAAAGATACTAGTGCTAGAAAGACATGGACTCTCTTCTCTCCCAGAAAAAGAACTACAAGACAGGCCATTAGAATGTCATACCTCAGGGTGTAGGCCACTGGACAATAATAATGTGATTTATGGTGGGGATTTTGGGTCATACAGGATCTACTCTACTTTCAGAGGGGCTGGAGACTAAGGGTTCTCCATGTGGGCAGTTGACCATGGAATCCAAAAGGAAAAAACTCTGGACACCAAGGCTCAGGTGAGGTTCCTTGAATGCTCACACTCCATGGGTATTGTCACACATCAACACCAAGAAGGTAACCCTGTCCTGATTCCATGGCAAAAAGAAAACTGGAAGCTCTGCATTTGGTATTTTTCCTGGTCTCTGTCCTACATACTTTTTCCCTTGGTTAATTTTATTCTGTATCATTTAGCTTTAGTAAACATACCTATGTATATAACAGCTTTCTGTGAGTTCTAGCAAATTATTGAAACTGAGAGTGATTTTGGAAATCCCCCCTGAACTTAGAGTTGGTATCAAGAGTGAGGGTAGTCTAATGGACGGTGCTCCCTCTAACCTCACAGCTGGATGACATTGCAGGCCAAGACATCCTGAAGAAAAAGAATAAAGCAGTTGGTATAGTGATGTCTCTTTGTAGTTTTGTTTGGATTTTCTTGATTAATTGGTTTAAGAAACTTTTCTTATATTTATCGACCATTTTGATATTCCTGCTCATTTTTATTTACTGTTTGTGTGTATGTGTAATGTGATAAATTGATTTGAATTTTATATGGAACAGCAAAGCTTCAAGAGTATCAAAAATTCTTTTTTTTTGTTAAAAAATTCTTTTATCTTGGAAAGCAGTGTAGGGAAACATCTACAGGACCTTGTAATAGGAAATGGCTTCATGAATATCACACCAAAAGCACGAGCAGCAAAAGAACAAATAGATAAATGGGACTTCCTCAAAATTAAAGCCTTCTGCACCTCAAAGGAGTTTGTCAAGAAAGTAAAAAGGGAACCCACACAATGGGAGAAAATATTTGGCAACCATATATCTGATGAGACTTATAACTTGCATATATAAAGAACTCATAAATCTTGAAAACAAAAAGATAAACAACCCATTTTAAAAATGGGAAAAAGATTTAAACAGACACTTCTCCATAGAAGAAATACAAATGGCTAAAAAGCACATGAAAAAATGCTCCAAATCTCTAGCTATCAGGGAAATGCAAATCAAAACTACAATGAGATACCATCTTACTCCCATAAGATTGGCAGCTATGAAAAAAACAGAGGAATACAAATGCTGGAGAGGATGTGAAGAAAGGGGAACACTCATCCACTGCTGGTGGGAATGCAGAAGGATCCAACCATTCTGGAGGACAGTTTGGCGGTTTCTCAAAAAACTAACCATAGATTTGCCATATGACCCAGCAATACCACTGCTGGGTATATACCCATCAGAACTGAAAACAAGGACACAAACAGATATATGTACACCAATGTTCATAGCAGCATTGTTTACTATCGCCAAAAGTTGGAATCAATCCAAATGTCCATCAACAGACGAGTGGATCAATAAAATGTGGTATATACACACAATGGAATACTACTCGGCTGTTAGAACAGATACACTACAATGACACGTGATAACATGGATGAACCTTGAGAATCTTATGTTGAGTGAAGCAACCCAGGCATTGAAGGACAAATACTACATGACCTCAATGATATGAAATAAGCAAACTGCCTCAGAGAGCTAGACTCCGGAAAAGAGGCTTACAGGAAATCGGGGGGGTGGAGGAAGGATGTGAGTTAACGTCTGTAGGGGTCGAATCTGTGATGAGCTGGCGGTAAGTATGAGCACAAAGAAGGGACAAAATGGGGGCAAGGGGTTACCTTTGGGTGGGGCTTTGTGGGTTTGAGGGGGGCTGGGGATGGGCAGAGGGGTAATATTGTCCAAAAATTGGGGGGAGGGAGGGGCAACATACGAACATGGGAGAGTGTCAGGTGTTCGTTGAGAACAAAATGTTGAGAAAATCGTATCAAAGTATAAGTAGGAGGGTTACCTGTTTAGGATGCTCAGGGGGTATGGTCTGATGCGGGACAGACTCTGGGCGAATAGCTGAAGGCTCATTTTGCCAAGGTGGGTTGTACCATTGGGAAGAGACCCAAGAAGTGAGAGTTGGGGTGGACCCACATCCTGGGGAGGACTAATGCCGTCAAATAGAGAGAACTGTATCTCTAGTGAGAAAGGATGGCTCCCAGGGCATTAGGGCAGTTGAGAAAGTCAGGCCCTGACTACTGCTGCAAGTATCTCTGGACATGGCTTCTTGGGAAATGGAGATTGGCTAGCGTTGTGGGCCCCAAGGGGAGGGGAAAATGGATGTGGAATGGATGGAACCAAGGTAAATATGGGGGCAAGAGAGGAGTTTTATGAGAGTACATGAAGATGAATATAAAACATGTAATATTACACCAAAAACATATAGGGGACGACAGAGTAATAATGTAAACCATAAGGCAAAACATAGGATAACTAAAAAATTTAGAAAACTGTACAACCTAAAATATGGACCACATAGTAAGCACAGATGTCATCTTGTTTGAAAGCTATTGTCTCGGAATCTGTACATCAGTTTCAGGAAATATGATATGAACAAGTTAAAAGATTAACGCTGTGGAAGGGAAAAGGTTTTATGGTGAATCTGGGGAAATACTGTATATTGTATATATGAGTCTTAACTCTTGTGAAGCTGACATTATGTTGGGATTCACTTTACAGGAAGTTTTGGATCACAGAGTGGTTCAACAATGGCAGCGGAGGAATACTGATATAGGATGTTATTGACAGGATATATATGGTTGACAGGGAGTTATACAGGGCATATGCCCAGGGTATATAGTAATGTCTAGATATACTCATAGTGGAAGCAATTAAAAACAACAGCTGGGGGGGGGGGGTACTGGGCCCCTGGCCGGGGGGTCACTGTCATGGACCCTGGGGGAACAGTGGCAGTCCCCCAGGTGCAACGGCAAGAACCAGGAAGGAAGGAGGGCCCAACAGTGGGCTCCTGATACTAATGGCTATTCTTTTGAGCCTATACACCTGCAATAAGAATAAGGCCTAGAGTAGCACTGTGCCTGGGAGTTTCCTCCTGACAGCCTTCATGTTACTCAAATGTGGCCACTCTCACAGCCAAACTCAGCATGTAGATGCAGTGCATTCCCCCCAGCGTGGGACATGACACCTGGGGATGAGCCTCCCTGGCACCGAGGGATCACTACCACATACCAGCTGAAGATGCAACTAGAAAAGGACCTTGAATTGAAGGTTCAACACGGATCAGCAGAATATCCATGTCTACATATAATAACATGACTTCAAAATGCTGTTTGACCTAATGTAAGGGGGAAATGGAAAGGAGAAATGAGAATATAAGGCTATGAGTCTCTAAAAAAGAGTCTGGAGGTTGTCAGAAGGAATGCCCTTATGCACAACTGAGCAGAGTCTGAGAGACAGATAAAGTAGATACAACCCCAGGTATTGGTTCTTTTGAGGAATAAAGAGACCCACGGGTTCTATGGTCATGGCAGAAGGGGTTCACTGCCATGGCAGATGGCCCTTCTTTGGAGCTGGTATTTCTGCATGATGGAATTGGACTCAGAGGGGTTCTCTTTTCACAAGACTTGCATGCTACTTTATTGGAATTGTAGTTGGTGCTGGGGTTTTAGATATATTTAGGGGATTTGAATCTCTGGACTGATAATATGACACCCAGGCCCAGAGCCTCAACAGACTTCAGCTCCTACACTTTGATTTATTGGACTTACCCCACTCAGCTAACATCGAGTTGAAGAAGGTCAACCACCACACCATGGAGCCTAGAGTGTCTACAACTGAAAGCAGGAGGAGCGCATCCAGTATCCATGTGGAATCTAAGCCCCCACTTGACATAGATGTGTAATGGACACAACCAATCCAATGCCCACAGAGAAAATGTGGAATGGGTGTGGGAAGGGTAGCCATGGTGGCTGCTGGGTTTGGGGAATGGGAGGAAGAGATGAGATGTGGAGGCGTTTTCGGGACGAGGAGATGTCCTGGGTGGTGCTTCACGGACAATTATGGGACACTGTAGATCCCCCCAGGGCCCACTGGATGGAACGTGGGAGAGTGTGGGCTATGATGTGGACCATTGACTATGGGGTGCAGTGATGCTCAGAGATGTACTTACCAGGTGCAATGGATGTGTCATGATGATGGGAGAGAGTGTTGCTGTGGGGGGGTGGGGGGTGGGGGCGGTGGGGTTGAATGGGACCTCATATTTTTTGAATGTAATTTTTAAAAATAAATAAATAATTTTAAAAAAAATTCTTTTATTTCTCTCCTCTTCCCTGCCCATCCAAGCCCCCCACCCGAGTTGTCTTCTGCTCTCTCTGTCCATTCACTGTGTGTTCTTTTTTTTTTTTTTTTAAAGATTTACTTATTTATTTTATTTATTTTTCTCCCCTTCCCCCTTGGCCCCAGTTGTCTGTTCTTTGTGTCTGTTCGCTGCATGTTCTTCTTTGTCCGCTTCTGTTGTTGTCAGCGGCACGGTAATCTATCTGTGTTTCTTTTTGCTGTGTCATCTTGTTGTGTCAGTTCTCCATGTGTGCAGCACCATTCCTGGGCAGGCTGCACTTTCTTCCATGCTGGGCGGCTCTCCTTACAGGGTGCACTCCTTGAGCATGGGGCTCCCCTATGCAGGGGACACCCCTGCGTGGCACGACACTCCTTGCACGCATCAGCACTGCACATGGGCCAGCTCCACACGGGTCAAGGAGGCCCGGGACTTGAACCGCGGACCTCCCATGTGGTAGACGGATGCCCTAACCACTGGGCCAAGTCCGCTTCCGCACTGTGTGTTCTTCTGTGTCCACTTGTATTCTTGTCAGCGGCACCGGGAATCTGTCTCTTCTTGTTGTGTCATCTTGCTGCTTCAGCTCTCCGTGCGTGCAGGACCACTCCTGGACAGGCTACACTTTTTTCGTGCTGGGTGGCTCTCCTTACAGGGCCACTCCTTATGCGTTGGGCTCCCCTACATGACAGACACCACTGCATGGCATGGCACACCTTGTACACATCAGCACTGCACATGGGCCAACAAGCCACATGGGTCAGGAGGCCCTGGGTTTGAACCCTGGACTTCCCATGTGGTAGGCGGATTCTCAATCTGTTGAGCCAGATCCGCTTCCCCAAAAACTCTTGAAGAATAAGAGAAAGGTAAATGGATTTGTCCTACTAGCTATCCAGATTTTAAAAATAAAGCTATTATAATTAAGAGCATATTATTAGAGATGAATTGACCAAGTGCAATGAATGTCTCATGATGATGGAGGAAGCTGTTGTTATGGGAGGAGGAGTGGGGTGAGGGAGGTGGGGGATATATGGGGCCCTCATATTTTTTTAATGTAACATTAAGAAAATAAATAAAGACCCCCCCCAAAAAAAAGAGCATATTATTGATACAGGAACAAAACAGAGCCCCAGAAATGGTATTGCAGATAAACTGGGAAAGGATAGACTGCTTAAAATAAATGGCCTGAGAGAAAGGGGCTGTAGCTCAGTGGTTGAGTACCTGCTTCCTATATATGAGGTCCTGGGTTCAATACCCTTTTCTTCCTAATGAATAAATAAATAAATAGCCACAGGGAAAAGTCAGAAGTCAGCAGAAACAGGAAGAGCAGACAAAGGAGAGAGGGATCCTTGTGTGACAGGAGGCAGAGATGCAAGCCAAGAAACCCTGAGGATTGCAGCAAGTCAACAGACTTTGGGGAGAAAGCATGGCTCTCCTGACACTGTGATTTTGTACTTCTAGCCGTCCAAACTGTGAGAGTCAATACATCTCTGTTGTTAAATCAACCCATTGTGTGGTATTTGTCATAGTAGCCTGGAAAACTAAGAAACTATTATAGGGTGTAGATGTGGATCAAGCGGTTGAGTGCCTGCTTCCCAAATGGGAGGTCTCAGGTTTGGTTCCCAGTGCCTCCTAAAACAAAAACGAACAATGAGCAAAACAAGGAAAAAATCCAACTCGGGAGAGTGGATGTGGCTCATGCAGTTGAGCACCCACTGCCCACATGAGACATTCTGGGTTCTGTTACTGGTGTCTCCTGAAAAAACAAAAACAAACAACAAGCAAAACAAATGATAAAACCAACTCAGGGTAGCCTATGTGACTCAGTGGTTGAGTGCTAGCTTCCTACATACAAGGTCCCAAGTTCAATCACTGGCCCCTGGTACCTCAAAAAAAAAAAAAAAAAAAAAAGAGCTAAAATTGAAGACCTAACTACACACCTGGAAGAACTAGGAAAAGAACAGCAAACTAAACCCAAACCAAGATAAAGGAAAGAAATATTAAAGATCAGAGCAGAAATAAATGATATTGAAAACATCAACAACAAAAAAACAATAGAGAATCAAAACAAAAAGTTGGTTCTTTGAGAAGATCAGCATAATTGATAAAGCCTTAGCTAGCCTGACAAAGGGAAAAAAAAGACACTATCCTAGATTAAAGATTAAGGGATGTTAAAGAGGCTTGACACTCAAATGTAGTGTGGCATCTTTGATTCAATTCTAGATCAAATAAGCCATCAAGAAAACTTTGGGGACAAGTGATGAAATTTTAATGTCTTTATATTAGATATTATCATATTAAAGTTAAACTTCTTGAATGTGATATTGGTATTGTGGTTATGTAGGAGATGTTCTTGTTCTTAAAGATGCATGCATGCTGAAGTATTCAGGCAGAAAACATCATGATGTCTGTAACTTTAAAATGATTCAGTAAGAAAAGAAAACAGTATATAGATAGATATTTAGAGACATAAATAAAATGTGGCAAAATGTCAATAATTGGGAAGCGGATGTGGCTCAACCAGTTGGGTGCCCACCTACCACACAGGAGGTCCCAGATTTGGGTCCCAGTGCCTCCTAAACAGACGACGAGTAGATGCTGCCCCCACTGCAATGAGCAGATGCCACAAGTCAGCAGACACTGCAGCCCACAGGAACAGATGTGGCTCAGGCTGTTGGGCACAGACCTCTTGTGTGGGAGGTCCTAGTGCCTCCTAGAGAAGGCAAGTAAGAATCTAGCTGATGGATAAACTATTAATTCATTATAATGTCATCTTCTCTGGAGAATTTTTTCAAAATAGGGAAGCAGTTGTGGCTCAAATGATTGAACTCGTGTATACCACCTGGGAGGTCTGGGTTCAGTTTCTGCTGCCTCCTAAAGAAGACGAATAAGACAGTGAGCTGATGCGATGGGCTGGCACGGCAAGTTGATGCAACAAGATGATACAACAAAGAGACACAAGGGGGAAAATAAACAGAGAAACAACAAAACAGGAGCGAAGGTGGCTCAAGGGATTTGGTGCCTCCCTCCCATGTGGGAGATCCCTGGTTTGGTTCCAGTGCCTCCTAAAAAGAAGATGTGCACACAACGAACAGACACAGCAAGCACAAACAATGGGGGTGGGTGGGAGGAGAAATAAATAAATCTTAAAAAAAAAAAAGTTGGGGAAGGAACAGAAACAAAAACAAACAAAAAGTATGTATTATTGTGATTAGGAAGAACAAAGGGTAGAGAATATACAGTATAGCCATTACTGAGACTTTTTTTTTTTTAAGATTCATTTTATTTATTTCTCTCCCCTTACCCCCATTGTCTGCTCTCTGTGTCCGTTCAATGTGTGTTCTTCTGTGTCCACTTCTATTCTTGTCATGCAGCACTGGGAAACTGTGTCGCTTTTTTTGTTGCATCACCTTGCTGCATCACCTTTCTGTGTGTGCAGCATCACTCCTGGGCAGGCTGAGCTTTTTTCACATGGGGCAGCTCTCCTTGCGGGGTACACTCTTGGTGCATGGGGTACCCCTACGTGGGGGACACCCCTGTGTGACACAGCCCTCCTTGTGCGCAGCAGCACTGCATGTGGGCCAGTTCACCACACAGGTCAGGAGACCCTAGGTTTGAACACTGGACCCTCCATATGGTAGGCAGACACTCTTTCAGTTGAGCCATAACCGCTTCCACATTACTGAGACTTTAATCCTGCTTGGTTAGTCACTCGCTGTATTTTTGAAACCTTGAACTTTGTGGTTACAAAAATGGAAATATTCCATACTTTTTGCTTGTTTCTCTCTTTTCATAAGGTCTGGATGGTCTGGATAGTTTCTCTGAATTTGCTGACTTAATTTGTTTTCTTCTAGTTAAACTTGATGTCTTTCCCTTCTCCTATACAATAAATTCCCCCTCTCAATTTCCCTCCTTTGATCAATGCTGTCCTTTCCACAAATGAAAATCACATTAATAGAATAAAGGAAGAAACCCATATGATCATCTCCCTTGATGCAAGAAAAGCATGCACTAAAATTCAGTGCCTCTTAAAAGATAAGAACTTCTTTTAATATGAAAAAGAGTATCTACAGCAAAGCCTCCACCAAACTTCATATTTTAATGTATGAGGTCTGCTTCTAAATCTTAGAAGAAGCATTTTCTTTAACATTAGTGACTAAATGGGGTACCTCTATTACCACTAATGCTCAATATGAAATTGGAGGTCCTGATCAATATAATAAGACCAGAAAAAAAAAAAGAGGAAATAAAAGGATTTGAAGAGGTTTACTATATGATCATTTATATAGAAAATGGTAAGAATAGCTAACATTTATTGAACACTGGATATGTGCTGGCTCTGTTCAATAAGCACAGAGAAGTAAGAAATTAAACCAAGGTCAAATCTAAGCAGTTTGATTCCAGGGCCTGTAGTTTTAACCAGTATTTTAACTTTACTGTCACCAACAAAATTTAGAGGCAGATGAAGGCTTGAGAAATATTCAAGATCTGATGGCATAAAATGAAGATGTCTTTAGAGCTAGAAGAGAAGGCACAACAGTGTTCTCAACTTGGCTGTGTATTATTAATAGAATCACTAGGGGTGCTTTGAAAAATCCTGATGTCCAGTCTGCAGTCCAGACCAATCACATCTGAATCTTGGAAGAGGGGTGACAAGGTCTTGGTAGATTTTTAAAAACATTGCCTTAAAATATCTTAAGAGTGTTCAAGAATCTGCTAAAATTGTGATGGAAGTAATCTTTCCTGTAACTTGAGTGAGGTTGCAAACTTGGATAAATTTCAGAACGGTGTAATTTGAACCTAGGAGAAGGATATGGACTAGAAGTCCTCTGTTGTCATGGTGACTATAAAAAGGGCTCACTGTGTCCACAGCTTAGGTAAAATCACCCTGGTGTCCTTTCAACAAATGAAAGCTTAGTTCCTGTTCGCCAGTGTCAAATCTCTGACCGAGGATGACCTTATTGGGTTAATAAACTGTCAGCTCAATAGCCTCAACTTGTTTAAGAGGTTAACCCCAGCGTTTCTGAGAAAGTAACCACATTACAGCCAGGAATTGTTGACCCAGTCATCTCAGCTCAGCACCCTGAGATGGTAACCCTATCATGGTTGTGAATTGTTGACCAAGTAATCTGAACTCCCCAGGATGCTAGAACTTCTTCCTCAATAAGAAATGTCTTTTCAAACCTGAGAGGCTTAGCATTAAATATACAGATGATAAATAAATAAAATCTATCATATTAATAGCTTTGTACTAAGTTCCTTGGTTGTGTGCCTTTGATATTAAAGATTAAAGTATAATTTTAAAATAATATGGCAAATTGAAGAATTTTATAGATTAGCCTAATTGGATAGATCAGACCTGTGAGGTGTAAGCAGATTTAATTAAGTTCATAAATAGTATTGAAATATTTGAGAACTAAATCTACTAGATTGATATGTTTAATATATATAACAAATTTTTGTTAAGTGTTGGAGAGGATTTACTCATTAGGGATAGAAACTTGATTCCATATGAATGGTGCAGAATGAAAAGAGAATACATGAAATCTATAAATTCAGTTTTAAAATGCTTAATGTTTATAAATGGGATTAATGGTTTAACAGAGTTGAGATGGTTCTACTTAAGGTACTTGAACAGTAGTAAATGATTCTCCTAAACCTAATTATTATTTTATATAAATACACTAGATTTATAAATGAAAGAGTATACTTAGTAAATTGAACTTTTAAAGCCTAAAAAAAGCAGTTTTGAATTTGTAGAGTAATAAATTTAGTATGAATTTAAAAGCCAAGATTCTGTAAATAGTTGTTTTGTGCTCACCAAATCTGTCCTCAGACAAGAAAAAAAGTCACATTGACACTGTGTTTTGGTGCATTTAACAGCTAGTGAAGCCCAGAAGGTTCAAGAAACCAGGCATCAAATCCATGCATGTCTGGCTCTGAAGCCTGTGCTGTCGACCACTGTGCTGGTAGCCTCCATGGCTAACCAACCCCCTGAAAAGTCAGGTGACTCGCATGTCTTATAGGCTTGGGAACAACTAAAAATTTTTTGAAATGACCCCATCTATGTCCGCTTATATGGATTATACATTGATTTTATAGCTAAGCAGTCAATTTCACATTAAGGAAAGATAATTTATTGGCTCATGTAACTGAAAAGTCTGGCTTCAGTCATGGTATCTATAGACACCTTGCTCCTGTCTGTCCATCTCTCTGTATTGACTCCATTCAGAGACAGATTTTCTTTCCCCTTGTTATACAAGATGGCTGCAACTATTCCTCCAGGATCAAGTTCAGCTTTTAAAATGTGGCTGCCTCTTTCCCAACTGTTCTTGTAAAAGAATCATTGCATCTCATTGACCCTGAGTAGGTCATGAGTCCATTCTGAAACCAGTTAACTGTGGCAAGGGGACTGTGATGCTTTAATTGGCCACGTCTGGGTCACAGGTTGACCCTTGAAGTTTGGGGTGGAGTCAACTCCACCACAAAAAGATGGACTAAGCATAGGGAAGGAGCGGTCCTTGAAAGGTGTGATCAGGTGACAGGGAGCAAAAACAGATGTTTACTACAGCAGACAACCTTACCTCTCTGAAAAGTTCTTGGGAGTACCTCACTAAATCATTCACACTTACTGCTGACATGTACAAGAATCACAATACAACATTATAGTTTAATTGTGTGGCCTTTATTTTTCCCACAACTCTTCTTCAAGGGCAGGGATATCTGTCTTACCTTTTTTCGGTGACCAGCATGAGGTCCTCTACATACAAGCTGGGCATACACTTGTCTAAATGAATAAGATTCAGATTATAGGAAAGATTCAGATTATAGGAGGCTGAACTGGTTACCTCACATAGCAATTTGATATGGTTTATGAATTCCAAAAATAGGTATTGGATTATGTTTGTAAACTGTCTGTACCTGGGCATGATTAAATTATGATTAGGACTTTGATTGGGCCACGTCAGTAGGATTGAATCCCATTGGTGGGGATTCAACGACACAGCAGAGCAGAGGAGCTAGTTGGAGTTTTGATGCTGTACTTTTGAGATGAGCCCACGAAATGAATACACAGGAGAACACAGAGGAATACAGACAACTCCTTATACACAGCAGAAGCCCCAGGGAAAGAGACAGAGCTGCCCAGATAGCCACCAAACAGCAGACATAGGGGACTGACTGGAGACAAATCAGGACCTGTGCCACTAGGCACCTGTGAAGTGGAGCACTGCCCAAAATGGTGGACATAGAAGAGGTACTGCTCAGTTCCAGAGAGAGTATGTGAGGGGTGCCTGGCCTTGAGATTTTTAAGAAGAGTTACTCACACTTCTCACTTTGTGCAGAAGGAGATCTTTAACCAACTCCATTCATTCAGAGAACCAACTGCGGTCATTCAGAAGTCAAGGCTTATTAGGGAGTGCTGGACAGCAGGAGCAGAGCTGGAGGAGTTATTCAGATCCTAGGAGAAAACAGCTCATTCCCTTTCTTCTCCCTCCCTGGTCAGAGGGACTAGTGATGGAAGGCAGCCCACCATGACATTCCTTCTCAGTGTGAGTCAGAGATAAATCTGGGGGGCTTCTTATGAAGGTAAAGGAGTAGCTGGGGAGTGGATGTAGCTTAGTGGTTAAGCACCTGCATCCCACGTACAAGGTCCCAGTTTCGATTCCTGGTACCTCCTAAAACAAACAAACAAACGAACATAAAAAACAACTCTCATTGGGGAGTGGATATAGCTCAGAACCCAGGAACTGCTTCCCACGTATGAGGCCCTGGGTTCATCCCCTTTACCTCCTTATAAAAAAAAAAAAAAGGAGTAGCCTAACTTCCTCATCAAATGTAAACCCTGATGCTGCTATATCTGCTATATGCTGCTGTATCTCAGAAGGGCTGCCTGTCCCCAGTCATTCAAGACCTTCCACAGACACTCTACTGAACCAGGTACCCCAAACCTGGAGGGAAGAGCCCCAGTATAGGGAGCTGGCACCTTGACAGCATGTCCAGCGCTAGCAAACCAAACCCCAAGGGGAGCCAGAGGGACCCTCTGCTCCCTCCGGAAAAGTGGTCTTCAAATTGGGTACCCATACCCCTGGGGGGTAACACAAAAACTTTCCATGGAGTATTTGAATATATTTAGTTTTAAAGGAATCAATTTCCAGATTCTCCGTTTCTATATGCATGCTTCAAAAATTAACCTGGCTGAGAATGATCCCATCTAGGTGTTTTAACAGTTTTCCTTTCCCACCTCCCCTTTCACAATCACCATTGCAGAAAAAAAGGCATGCCTTGTACCTATTTGGAATTTCATTATGGCATATTGTCCCCAAGTGTCAAAACCTCTGAGGTATTGAACAAAGGGAAGCTTCCTTTAATTGAGTCATCATAAATCCACAGAAGGCTTCTTGCCTTTCCCTTACTCATGTATCTGTCAAGGAGAGAACATGGCATGATAACAGTATTTGGGTCTATGTTGTGGTGTTCTGAATTCAGACGTATTATAAAATGGGGTGGAGGTTGGGGCTAAGAGCCTCATCCCTATCATCCTTTAGCTATTGTCAAAGAATGAATTGCTCCTGGGGGGAAAGGCCCCTGAGAGTAAAGCACAGAGTGAAATACCAAAGCAGTGTGGCACTGTTGCATGTTGTAGACATCTATTTATCTTAAGAAGTGGGATACTGTAGATTTTGAAAAGCTGCTGCCAATTGTGCCCTCTGCACTTTCACCATTCTCAGTAATGAAATAGAGCTTGGTGAGAACTCTCATTCACTTTATTTCACCTGGTCTTGGCCTGTGTCTAAGCTGCACAGTTCACAAGATTTCAAGAAGGAGGTGGTGAAAAGTTCCAAGTTTGCTTCCAACAGATCAGTATTACATGCTAAAGTAAAGGTAACATCTATCATAGGGAAATTTGTGTCATATCCTCTTGAACATTTACTCACATTTGTAATAGAAATGTTTTTATTAACTTTTGCCAAAATTTTTTTGCGAACTGTAAATCAACATTTTTCACTTGGAGTTCAAGTCTCTTGCTCACCATCATTTGTCAATCACTTTTTAAAAAAGATTTACTTCCCCCCCCCCCCAACCCCCATTGTCTTGAGCTTGCTATCTGCTCCTTGTGTGCTTCTTTTTTTTAGGAGGCACTGGGAACCGTGCCTCCCATGTGGTAGGCGGGCACAGAACTGCTTGAACCACATCTGCTTCCTGTCGTTCCAATCACTTTTTTGCTTATTTCTTCCTACCATATTCTTGTTTTTAGATTAAGTAAATTATTTTGTGCCTTCTACTGTAAATAATTCAGTTAACATAATAATTAATATCCTTTGGTAAGCCTGCATATATTCTAGCAATAAGAACCATTAATCCATGGATAGAGTAACCTTAAAATATTTTAAAAGCCCCACCTATTTAATTAGGAGTTGAATTTCTGATAATATTTAATTTTTATGTTTGGTGATTATTTATCAAAATTTATAATATACTGTTATTTTAAAAATGTAATAATAGTAATTAAAATAACATCTCCACAAAATAATTTTAAAATGTCAATGTATATACTTATATTTTGTGGCAGAGAAATACAATAGTGTTCAATAAAAGACTTTCGAGCGTTAAAATATCACATCAGGGAAGTACTATAAAGTGTGGTAATGGAATGGAAATATGAGTTCAAAGATAAAAAAGGAAAAATGTAAAATTTCTTACTGTTAAAGTGTTTGTTCATGTGCTTTTTTAAACGGACAAGGTGGGTATCATATCACTGTAGTATATTATTGAATATATTTACAAGACTAATATAACAGTTTTATTTTATTTTATTTTTTTTAAATCACTTGGCAACATATATTTTGTCTCTTTTATGTAATTTAGCTTTATTTATTTTATTTTTTTTAAAGATTTATTTATTTTTATTTATTTAATTCCCCTCCCCTCCCCCGGTTGTCTGTTTTCTGTGTCTTTTTGCTGCGTCTTGTTTCTTGTTTCTTTGTCCGCTTCTGTTGTCGTCAGCGGCACGGGAAGTGTGGGCGGCACCATTCCTCGGCAGGCTGCTCCCTCCTTTGCGCTGGGCGGCTCTCCTTATGGGTGCACTCCTTGCGCGTGGGGCTCCCCTACGCGGGGGACACTCTGCATGGCGCGGCACTCCTTGCGCGTATCAGCACTGCGCATGGGCCAGCTCCACACGGGTCAAGGAGGCCCGGGGCTTGAACCACGGGCCTCCCATGTGGTAGACGGACGCCCTAACCACTGGGCCAAAGTCCGTTTCCCAACAGTTTTATTTTTAAATGACATTCATCACATATCAGAAATATTTAATTTTAGGATGAAAAAATTTTGATATCAACATAAAAAAGTTGCAAAGAGATAGTTTTTCAAAACTCTTTTAGGGAGTATGTGAAGGAAAGTTTGAAGGATGACTATTTTAGGCAAAAGAGGATGTAGAATCTGTTTTGAGACAGTGGAGGAAGATGGAACAACTGATATCCTGGGGTAGGGGTCATTACCACTCTCCTCTTGAGCCTTAACTCAAAATCAATCCTTTTTTCAGGCCTTCCATCCATGGAGGGTGAAGAGGGTAACAGTAATAGTGCAACACATACCTCTTTTTGAATGGGATAGAAACAATGAGTCCAAGAAGGGGAAAATATGAAATCCACTACCACTTAACACTGTTATATCTCATTCACCCAATGCTCTATACAAAAATGCATGGGATAATTTTTGCAAGAGATTCCAAATATTTTATTAAGGGGGAAACGTGACTCTTTCACCCCAATAAAAAAATGGGTAAAAGACAGCCCAAGGACTTAAGTGGGCAGGTCCTTACTAGCTAACTTGTCAAAGCATCAGCCAAGGTCTTAGGTAAGCAAGAGTGAACTAGTTGGAGTTCTGAGCTACAAATAACAGAAATGCTTTAAGTATGAAAGTAGGAGAAACTTTTTTGTTCCCCAAAGGGAGGATGCAGAGAAGAGAGGAGGAAACAGAAACAAGGCAAAGGCCTGGAGCCTGAGCTGGAGTGCAGGGACAGGATTACTAGAAGGATTTGTTCCAATAATCCCTCCAAAGCAATCTATTCTCTGAACCCGAGAGGTTGAGGTTAAAACTTGACCTGCCTCAAGTACTCCCACAATAGCCACCAGTTGGCAGCAGTCCCCCAAGGAAGGATGAGCTAGGTCCCTAACTCCCCCAGTCAATTCCTTGGGCTGTGATAGGGTATTATGCCCTGGTGGAAAACAGAGTAGGTGTGAGGGCATTCCCTTTGGAGGGAATGCCATATGCATAGACCCAGAGAGGGAAAAGAGTATGCGCAGGTCAGAGGACAGAGTGGATCAATGGCTGGAGGATATGGGTGGGGTGGGGTGGTGGGATCAGTGGTGAGAGATGAGGCTGCATCTGAGAGCTACAGACTGATCATGAATGGCCTCAAATATCCAGGCTGAGGCTGGACAGTATCGTGAAAGGAAATGAGGACCCTGTGAAAGTTTTTAAAAAGAGAGACATGATCATTTCTGCATTTCAGAAAGATCACCAAGTTTGCAGTGTGCTAAGTGAGGGGAAAGAGACAGGTAGCAGAGAGAACAGGAGGAGGGGTGAGGAGGGGCCTGCACTAGGGCCAGCAATTGCAAGGGGCACGAGAGGTCAGATTTGTAGGAGATTTAAGAAATAAAAATCACTAGAACGAGGAAGATGGCAATTTAAAGAGTAATTTTGACAGAAGAGAATGAGTATTCTTTCCCTACTATAAAATACACATTATGTATTGCTGGATTTTCTGCCAAAAACCGTCCTGGAAGAATTCAGATTGCAATTTCTTTGAAATTCTAGCTCATTCAGTCATCAATCCTGATCAGGGCTTATGGTGGCAAGTGGGGACAAAGCAATGACTTAGGCCCTGGTTCCTCTCTAGCAGTTGCCTCCTCAAGTCTGGTGGGAAGACAGTCTTTTCCTGTACCGTGTGTTGAAGGCTGTGATGGAGACAACAGTGTGCGGCGTCAAAAGGGAACTTGACCCAGAAGGCTTCCGGGGAGAAGAGACTCTGTCTGGGATTTCAGATATCGGATCCCACAAGTTTGTCAGTGAACGATCCTATGCACTGGTGGGAAGAGAAGAGGGCGTGGGGAGCTGCGCCGTTACCTAGTCACCCCTTTTCGTTAGCAACTGCAGACGCGACAGGCATCCCAGGTGAGCTTCACTGCCCAGGATGTCCGGCGCGAGAAGATGCACTAAAAGAGCACTTCCGGCTTCCGACAACGCCTCCTGTTGGGCAACCAGCTGTGACTGGTGGCAGTTCGGAGCCCGCCCCTGGCCGGGGACTAACAATGAGGGTTGTGACTGGTGGAGACATCTCCTATCTCCGCCTCTTCCCATGCGCAAGTTTGAGCCCGGCTTGGAGCCTCAGGAGCTAGTGTGAGGAGGAGGGACATTTGCCCCTGGGAACAGGTGGTCGAATCCTCGCTCCAAATCTGCGCCCACGGGGGAATCGAGGTCCCAAAGAAAACGGCGTCCGGGAGCGGAGGCCGTGCCTGCCGGAGCGGCCTGGACCGCGGCTGGGGGCGGGCCCGGCCTCCCGCGCCTGCGTGTCAGGGCGCGTGTTCGGAAATGGCTGGTGTGCGCGGCCTTCGTGCTAGCCCAGTTCGGGGAGGGAAACGGGGAGTAGCTTTTTCGGGGCTTTTTAGATCCTAATCTGGCCTTCTGGGACGGGATGGAACATGGTCTAGGGGCACTGACAGGCGAGCTTTGGGGGCCGTCGGGTTCGTGGGGCGCGGGACCGAGCTCTGCGCGCCGTCTGCTTTGCTCTCCAAGCTTCGTCCACGAAAGGCTGGGGCTCCGAGGGCTGACCGTTTGACTGGCTCGCCGCCCAGCCGCTCCTCCTCCCTCCCTCTCCGTGACACGTTTTCTCTCCTATCCGAGATTAATAGCCGCTAGACAGGCGCTATAGATTCAAGCGCAACTCTGGCAGTCTGGACCCGACCCCTTTCTCTTCCGGGCGCCCCCTTGTACTTTCAACAAAACTGCTCACCAGAACACCCACTTAGCCTCTCACCTCGCCCCAGTCCTTCATGGGCTAGCCCCCAGGCTGAGGCAAGGTACATCCCTTATCTGAACCTCAGTGTCCTCACCTGTGAGATGGTGGAGAACTTCATAGTTTCTTTGTACCTAATACACAGAACTTCCCTTTACTATGCACCTGTTCTTACTCCACCCCTACAACTCCTCTTCATGCCAAGATTTTATACATTTGCCTGTTTGCAGTTATGCAGGTCTCTCAAGACAGGCAAATTCCTCCTAGGCTTTGCCAGCTGTCTCCAGGGGCAGATAAATCCTTGGTCCTTTATTTTATCACCTATGTTTTCTGAGGGCCTGCTGTGTGCTAGAAACTGTTTTGAATAGTGCTGAGGACCCAGATAAACCAAATCAGCTTCCTTCCATGAAATTCACATGAGTGGGAGAAAGTGACATTTATGACAAGGTGTAGAAAGATGCAGTGCTACAAGAAAAGAATTCTGGGATGGGTTGTAATTCAGTATTTATGGAGAAGGCAATAGCATATAAAATGGAACCCAGGGGAATATTTACAGAAAATGACGTGGGATAAGGCAGTTCACTGGACCCACACAGTGAACATGGGTTGTTTTGCTTTTGGTGGGGGAAGAGATGAGATGTGTTAGGGGCTGGAGAGTAGTACTTTTAGAAGGAGGGGTTTTAGCTTATAGTGAGACTTGAGGCACATACCCTCTGAGCCTGTCAAATGTGGATAAAAGTACCTCCATATGTAGTAATATGTATATATTAAGACCCATGCATCACACTTGGCACATGGTTATCATTTTTGGAACACCAACCATATTATATGAATGAAATGGAAACGCCTTGAGAGCCAAGATAAAGAATTGATTTCCTCTGGGTAATAGTGACTGTGCAGATTTTTGAGCATTAGAGGGCACTGATGAGTAGGTGGTTGCCAGATGGATCCTGAATCAAAACATGTAGCTGCTGTAGCAGCTGCAACCTGCTTACCTTTCTCCCACTCCCATTCCAAATCCCCATATCCACAAGCATTTCAAAAACAGGTTTCTAAAAACCAGCCATTTATATCTATTTAGGTAAGTTACAGAGGGAGTAAGGTGGTGTATTTACAGGGTGGCTTGTCCAGATATACTATAACTTAGTGTCTGTATTTAATATTGACAACCAAAAAATATATATATAAATATCTTGCATCTATACACAGCAGGGCAGGAGTGTCCATGTCTTCTGGAGCAGTTGAGTCCTCAGCCTCCCACGGCCCTCTGGCCCTCCTCTCATGGTGATCCTCTGGCCTCAGTGCAAAGGAGACGAGAACTTGGTAACAGTCTGGCCCTTCCCTTCCCCTCCCTGCACTCAGTGCTCCTGACTGGTCTCAGGAAAGGAAAGATTAATTTGACTGGTTGGGTAGGAAGAGATGGGAATGGGCAAATCCTAACACAGCCTGACCCCTGGGATGGGGAGAGCCAGTCCCGCAGAAGGGAGTGGCCACAGCCATTTCCTGGGGTAGAAGCCTCGAAGTTTGTAGTTCAATTAGTATGTCCTTGGTCATAGGTCCGGCCCTACAGATTAGCTTGGCAAAGAAGGCAAATATCTGGGACAGGCCTGGTCCCCACCCTCAGGACTGAGCCATTCATGGTGAAGTCTGGGGTTAGGTACAGGAAACTCTGGCTGATAAAAAAATAATAAAATCAGTAATCATAATAATAATAATAAAAAAAAACCCTATAAAACCTGTTGCTTGTCTGAATAGATGTGAGCAACAGTCTTGTTTTCATTAAAATCCTGGAGCCACTAAAGTCCTGAATATTTTTCTGGACATCACTGCTGGCTGAAGAGAGCCCCAGGCCCGGCTCTGCTGAGATGTCAGCTTAGAGGTCTCATCCAGCTGCCTGCGCTCTGAGAGATATATCCTTGGGGCTGCTGGGAGCACACCGGGCTGGTGCTGTGGGGCATTTCACACTTGGGAATCAGCCCCCAGCGGGCGAAAGAGCTCCTCAGGTGCCTTGTCGCTCTGGCCGGCTCCCCCCTGCCGGAAGCCAGAAGCAATCTCATCGAAGGTCCGGCCTTTAGTCTCAGGAACTTTGAAGTAGGTGAAGATGAAGAACAGGACCAGGAGTACAGTGAAGATGATGAAGACGTACGGACCACACAGTTGCTGAAAGACACACAGACATTCTTATTTGGGTGAATCACTTTACCTCTGGGCCTTTGCTCTGAAAGGGGAACACTCACCCACCACCCAGGGACCCTATGGCAAATGACAAAGGAGACTGTGCCTACACCTGCCACACAAAGTCTCCAGGGGTATTTTTTACAACCCTGGAGCTGAGCACTCTACTCTAGAGCAGAGCAGATGATCCAAAGTGAAGGGAAGAGCACTCGAGTCAAGGTTAAGGCTCTCAGCTGCATGACCTTGGGCTCCTGCATCTCAACTTCTTCCTCAGCATGACACCTATTAAGAACGGCCAGGAGCGCACTTTGCACAGCCACTGTGGGGTCATAAATGTAGGCAAGAAATGGTGAGTGCTGAGACAACAGGGGTCCTCACCTCCACATACTGGAAGCACATGCCCACAATGAAATTGGAGGTCCAGTTGGAGAAGCCGGCAACGGCAATGGCAGCTGGGCGGGGACCCTGGCTGAAGAGCTCAGCCACTATGAACCATGGTATGGGGCCAGGGCCCACTTCAAAGAAGGCCACAAAGCCAAAGATGGCCACGATGCTCAGATAGGACATCCAGGATAGCTGCTCCTGTAGAGGAGAAGGTAGGGAGAAGGGAATTAAATTGGGTTTTAATCTGGATTTGCCCGGAGACCTAGGTACCTCAGCTTCCTCATCTGGATCACAGAATGATTTAAGTCCTGCAGGGTGCTTGTGAGCTCAAGAATCCACCCTGCAGGAGTGGTAATGTGCTGTGCATGTGGGAGGTGCTGAGAAGCCTCTCTGTGCCCCCGTCTCTGGCAGTAGAGCAGTCCATATGAGGCAGGAGGATGGGAAAGAACATTCCTGGGGTAGGGGTGGGCCCATGCTAGAAGGCAGGCTCAGGGTGGTAGGTACTAGGCATGTAGCATTTTTTAATAATCACTCTCCTCAAGGAGGCCATAATCGAAAAGTGAGGGGCTTTGCTTCAAATCCCCTGCTACACGCTGGACCTCTCTGCAATCACTGAGCAATCACTGAGAGTTTCTTCCTAAGCCTTGGTTCAGCTGTAAAATGGGCATAAAGGTGCTTTCATTGCCCAGAGGTTGGGTAAACTGGTGTCTGTGTGAAATGCCTGGCACAGGGTGTCACAGGCTTGGGGTCAGCAGGTCTGGGGTTTGATTCCTGACTCCATCCTACTAACCTCACTGGGTCAATAGGTTTCCTCATCAGTGAAATGGGAATAATACAATAATACCTGAACTACACCTCCACAGTGTGAAAAGTGAGTGAGATTAAGACATGGTTCTGCACTTCTGTGGCGAGAATGTTAATATTTTCCAGGGTTGTTCTGAAGATTAATTGAGGTTACAGATGAAGACTCTGCAAGGCTTAGTATTGGGCAAAGCAACTCCCTGGGGAGAGGGGGATGTGGGGTCTGGGGCCACAGGTGCTGTGGTAAGAAACCATCAAGCAAGGAAAAGCAAGTTCATGACAGGATGTGAGTGGGATGGAAAGAGACAACCTGAGTAGCCAAAACATCAGACCCAACCCTGGGGTCAGGGGGTTGGATGGGGGTGGGGAGGACACAGGGAGGGAGCAGCTTCCACCTGGCCCCTGGAGTGCTGACTCACCAGCAGCGCCAACGCGATGGTCATGAGCACAGCACAGCCTGCCATGCCAGCCAGGCCTATGAGGTGCAGGGTCCGTCGGCCAGCTCGCTCCACCACAAACAGCTATGGGGAGAGAGGGTGTCAGTGCCAGGCCCCTGCCCGGTACCCCTCGGAACCCTCCCATCTACCCATAGGCTTGCCACTACAGCTGGAAAAGCACATGGCGCTGCAGAGACCAGGTAGGGAGAGAAGAGAAAGAGAAGAGAGCTGGCCCTGTAGAGCCAGACAGCTGAACATCCTGGCTGGGAGCTAGGGGCGAGCCATTTCAATCTCTGAAGAGCAGGGTCCTCAGCTGTGCAATACGAGTAATGAAGCTTCCCAAGTGGTTTTTGAGCATGAGACGAGATAGCACTTACAAAGCACATGACATGAAGCCTGGCTCACAGTAAAGGAAGCCTGGCAGCTATTCTGTCTTGAGGCCCTGAGCTGGGTCCCGGCTGCTGACCGATGAGAAGCAGGAACTCACCGACACGACGGTGAAGGCTGTGTTGACGATGCCGGAGCCAATGGTGGCATACACAGGCTGCTGCACCCCTGCCTTCTCGAAGATGCTTGTGGAGTAATAGAAGACCTACCAGACAGAAAGGCATTGGGGCTTGGCTGGATGCTTTTGGCCATTCCCCTGCTTCTGCACCACTGGCACACAGAATGAATAAAAGGATGAAGGGGTCAAGTACATCTCAGGCAAGCAGACACTGCACCAGTGACCTCACTGCCTTATGGGTTGGGGCTTACTTGTCATTTTAAGTTTTGAGTTTGTTCATAGCACACAATTGGCCAAAAGGTCTGGCTGGGCCCACAGGAAAGGGTAGGTGTGGGGGTCAGTAACTCACAGCGTTGATGCCTGACAGCTGCTGGGACAGCTGCAGAACCACAGCAATAAGGATGGGCTGACGGTAGATGGGTGATCGGAACAACTCCAGGATGGTGACCTTCTTCTCGCGCATCATCTGCCGACTCTCCTCCTTCATCTCCTGCAGGTCATGGGACACGTCTTGCGTCCCACGCAGTTTCTTCAGCACTGGGGGGACCGGAGGGAAAGCGGGAGCGGCTCAGGGTGGGAAGAGGGCCGGGAGTCAGGGGGTAAAGATGTATGTGGCCAGGGCCCTGCCCATACCACTCTTGGCCTGGTTCTCCTCGTTACGGTTGATCAGCAGGAAGCGGGGGCTCTCGGGGCACAACGGCAGCAGGATACACTGCAGCAGGGCTGGGATGAAGATGATGCTCAACAGCAGGGGCCACAGATCCTCGTTGCCCATGATGGAGTCCAGGCCGAATATCTGGGGAAAGCAGGGATGGAGGAAGCGGCTATCAGCACCTGGCCCTGACCCCCACTCCCAGCTTCCTCTGCCCAGTGGCAGTGGCCTTTGCCTGCTTTGAGTCAGGTACTGTGCCACAGCAGTGCAGCTGCTGCTTTAGGAACAGGCTCCAGTTCTGGGGTCAGGTGGACCTGGGCCTGTGCCAACTATACCGTTAACTTGAGACTTAACCTCTCTGACCCTCAGTTTCCCCATCTGTAACATGGGAAAGCAGGACCTACCTCACAGCTTTACCAAGAAGATAACTGACAAGACAGTTACAAATGTGTCTGGCACAGGGCCTGGGGACTGCCTCTCTACCACAGAAGGATTTGGGGGATGGAGAGAAGGAAAACCCTTCTGGAAAGAGTACAGTGTGTGTGAAGGCAGACGGCCTTTACATGAAAACTCATTGCTTTGCGTGAACAGCAGCAGGGTTCAGTGGGTTGGATCCTTGGGTGAGAAGAAAGGACACAGGTCCTAGTGGGCAGGGATGGGGAGGAGAGAGCCTGGATTTGCCATTCTTCCGGGAGCCCTGGAAGATTTGGACGATGGGGAGGGGGAAAGACACGCTCTCTGGAACTGTGCTTAGGACACACGGCAGACGTTCTCTGCAGGGCGGCAAGGGGCTGGACAGGATGCCTTATCAATGAGGACACTTTGCCATGCAAGAAGCAGACCTGAGAGCCACGGAGGCTGCAGGGCGGGAGCAGGGCTGGGTGAGCAGCCCCCGCCTGACTCACCTGGGCGATGAGGATGCCGACGACGATGCCCAGCTGGTGCAGGGTGCCCAGGGCCCCGCGGAGGGCCGTGGGTGACACCTCCCCCACGTACATGGGCACAAAGCCTGTGGTCAGGCCGCAGTACACACCAATGATGAAGCGGCCCAGGATCAGCATCTCAAAGGACCCGCCCAGCTTCGAGAAGCCCATGAGCACCGCGGACGTGAAGGCCAGCACATTCACCATCAGCATCGAATTCCGCCTGGGGGTGGGGTCTCGGGTCAGGGGGGTCCCTGGGGAAGGGCCTGGCTCCCCTCAGGCATGGGGTAAGACCCTGGAATGCCCTGTCTTCTCCCACCCCCCTCCCTGCTCCGAACTGGGACTCCCCAGGCAGGCTCCCCAGGGGCAGGGCCAGGACCCCCTCTGCTCACCGGCCGAAGCGGTTAACAAAGAGGCCCACAGAGAAGGAGCCGATCATGCCCCCGACGGAGAAGATGGCCACCGACAGGGACCAGAGCGTGGTGAGCGTGCTGGGCGAGATGCTCTCGCTGTAGCGCCGGACCCACGTCTGGTTGTAGAAGTCCTCGATCACCTGCAGGGGGAGAAGCAGCCTGAGTGGGTGAGGCAGGACCCAGTTTTCCGAAGCCCCTTGCACCTCTTCCTCAAACAAGGCCATTTTTCCACGGGATGCTGGGGATGCTGGACAGGGTCCGGGGCCTGGCTTTGTTGCCAATTTACTGCCTGATCTTCAGCCAAGCCCCTCCCTTTTGTGGGCCTCAGTTTCCCCAGGTAAGCAGCAAGGGATTGGGCTCTATCCCGGGGAGCTGTGCCAGCTCTCGCACGTCCCTTCAGCTGCGGCTTCCAGGGCCCTGTGATTTCACATGCTCACCATGACTTGCTGGGGATGATGGTAAACGGCCAATGGTGAAAACTCAGGCAGACAGCAGAGAGAGGTACAGAGGGAAAGTGGTTCTTCCCCACTTGCCCCTTTCCTCTACTCTCCCTGGTGCCCCAGGCCCAGCTCCTGTTATGTCCCTCCCACACCCTTAGCTCTGCTGGGGAGGAAATACGCTGGACAGACTGGGTTCTGCCTTTCAGGAGGTCCTGGGACGAGGGGAGGGGCAGATTCACTGACTTTGCACTCAGGGCACACATGACCCTCTGAACATACGCCCAAGACTCATGCTCACACTGCCACTTTCTGTCCACCGGGCTCAGCAGCCTCATGGCTGGTCTGGGGATTCTACTCTGAAGTACCCATGGCCTCCTCCCCCTTTCCCAGGTGCCCTGCTGGGAGGTAAGGGGGAAGGTTCCAGACAAGGAAGCGGTTCTAGGAACTGGAGCCACCTCCCTAGTACAGACCTGCCCCCACCCAGGTGAGGGCCTGGCACGATCCCAGATATGTGGCAGGCGGGCAGCACCGGTTCTGCCTGAGCTTAACTGTCATACTCTCAGGCCGTACAGACACACACCCAGAGCCACAGGACTGCCAGACCCACCCAGCCACCTGCATAACCAGGTGCAGGCTGTGTACACAGAAACACAGCTTCCCAAGCACATGTACCATCACATGCCCACTCATGCTCACACGGGCTGAGTGTTCCTGGCTTCAGCCAGACACAAACCTGCATGCCCAGCTCCCATCACTTACAGCTCAATTCCACTCCACCCAAAGCTGACCACTCCACCCAAAGCTGACCCACCCCGACACCCCCTCCCTGTGTGCATGCTGCAGATCCACACACACACGGCAGCATGCAGCCTCTTCGAGGTCCATTGCCACTGCTCTTGGCCCTCTCTACCCATCCTGAACCCTGGAGAGGAAGAGGATGTAGGCGGCCACATTTGCCAAAGACGACGCTGAGGCGCACAGTCCCGGGAATGCCCGTTGAGCATGCTGGGCCTGGCTGCACAGTGCTTTCCTTCTGGCTGCAGCAGGCCCTGGGCTTCTTAACCACCCTTATCCCTGTCCTCCTGCCATGGTCTGTCCCCAAGTCTGGAGACACTTGACAGAGACCTGGCTCCAGGGGTTAAAAAGATTGACCAGGGGGAAGCAATCCTAAGGATCGAATGGTCTGCTCCCAGGGACGTCAGGGAGTGTGGTGGCTAGGAACTTGAGCTCTGAATCTGGACACAACCAAATTCAGATCCCAGCTCTACTGCTCATTTCCAATGTGTCCGTGGGCAAGTTTTCATCTGAGTTTCAATGACCTCATCTCTGACGTGGCGACATTAGTGACACCTACTTAGGTGTTGCAGGGAATTAAAGAAACATATTTAAGGTGCTCATCCAGTGCCTGGCACAAAGCACTACATGACCAATATGGAAAGCAACATGGACCCAAGGGACCCCTGAAATCATCTCAGCAGATACCAGTATAGACCTGAAAGGCAGACTTTAACAAACACAATACGAAGTGCTTATGCTCTTGAAGAGACAAAACCAACCCTGAAGGAGTACTGGATTGGGAACAACAATGCCCCATTTATCAGGCAAGTCTAACCAAGCCCCCATCCCATATTAGAACTCAGGGGTCCTGGCAGATACGGTCCAGCCTCACACCTGCCACCATGAGCTACATGTTCTCTCCACACCACTTTCTACCCTCCATGCCTTGGTCGATGCTGTTACTCCTGCCTGGAGGGCTTGCCTCGCCTTACCATGCTGCAACCTTTTGAGATCCAGCTACGGTCCTTCCTCTGAGTTTCCTTCTCCTGGAGTTTGTCTTCTCCGAGGACAGGGACCCCCACATGGATTCACATCAGGGCCTGTCCCAGACATGGTACCAGGGACTCCCGGTGTGTGAGTGAAGGAATCAAGGAATGAAGGGCCTTAGGCTCTCCTAGAAACCCTAGCTATTGCTGGGGACAGAGAAAAGGCAGACTTCTTAACAAATACAACACAAAACGCTTGTGTTCTTCAAGAGACAAAACACCCCAGAGGAGGAGCTGCTGGGAACAGTAATGCCCCATTTATCGGGCTATACAGAGAACAGGCTGTCCTGGATAACAGCGCTGTCCAGATAAGTGATACTTGCCTCTCTGAAGGCCCAAACTTCTCTGACCCACCATCTATCTAGGTGGGAATCTTTCTCCCTCCTGTCATGCTTGCTTTGCTGCCCAGAGCAACCAGACCACCAGCCAGGCTCCACGGCACCCACGTCCTTGGGGCTCACAACAGAGACAGGGGTGTTTGTCCCTGGGCTCTGTGCATTCTCGTGTAGTTCTCTTCCCGTCCCTCTTTGGTTTAGGTGCTGATCTCACACAGCTTGTCACACACCCTTTCTTAAAGCTCTTCAAGAAACCATCAAAGGCACTTGTTTGAACTGTGTGCAAAGGAGGCGTAAGTAAGTGCTGAGTTAAGAGTGGGGCCCTTAAGGGTGGGACCCAAGGCTTTTGTTTTGGCAGCTCAGGATTTTAGATCTCTCAGGACTTGGCTTGAGATGTTGAAGCAGATGGAAAATATTTGAGGACCATGTGTAAGGAGGTGTTACTCTGGCCTCTCCCAACTAAATCTCTGCCTGTGATAACACAGGTCAGAGGGGCCAAACCTCATCCATGATAGCTCCTGTACGGCCTCTCTAGCCTCTCCGCCACTAAGACCATTTTGTGGGGTTGAGGAGGGGCGAGCAGCCAGCCTCCTTCACTTTAACTTTGGCTCCAGACTCATCCTTTCTATTCCCAGCCCCAATGCCTGGCTAAACTGAGGCTGGGCGGCAGATTCCTGCCTCTGGGTCTGGGGCTTGGGATTTCTGGGAAGAAACCACATCTGGTTTTCTATGCCTGCTTCTGGTTTGGGGGCTCTGTGTCCTCTCCTCCTTGGGGGTCCATGCTGACCCCTGGCCCAGGAATGGAAGGGGAGGGGGCTCCTTGGGAGATGCAGAAGAACCCAACATGGGGACAAGTTCTTGGGGTCACCCCTTTCACCTGTCTCTGCCTTTAAATATCAGTCCTGGAAGAGGCTGGTGGTCAGTGTCCCTAGAGGAAGTCACTGCTTCACCTATGCGATCCCAGTCCCAGGCCCTACAAGGTTAATGGTGGCCTCCCTGCCCGGCTTCACCTTGGAAGGGAGGCCTGCTCTGAACCCGGCCACATCAGGTGCTCGTCACAAGCCTGGCAGTCAGCCTTGGTTCTGCCATTGCCCCACATCTAGTCAGCACCAGGTCCTGTCGATTTTAAACCCTAACGTGTCTTACCTCTGCCTATGCAGCACTTGTCCCAGGTCTCGCCTGGATTCTGCACCTGCCTTCTCCCATCTAAAACCAGATTCTGCTTCCCACAATTAATTACTCCTCTACCTGGCAGCACCACGCATGTAAAATGCACCAGGCTCTGCCGGGCCATCTGCTTCTCTGTTCCCTTCCCAGCCCACTCACCACCTCTCTGCCCTGCTGAGAAGTCTCTGAGAAGTGCATGCATGTTAGGGATAAAGAGAAGTACCCTGGTCGGTCTGAGGGGGAACTGTCATGGCATCAGCCTGTCTGGAGTTGAGGGGCTTTTAGAGATCTCTGTCCAATGCCCTCATTGAGCCTAGGGGGCAAAGGGGCCCAGAAGGGTCACTCAGCAACACTGTGGGGCCAGCTTGGAGAAGCAGTTCAGCTCTGGGGAGCCGAGATCCCTTGGACTGGCTGGTTTCCAGTAAAAAGCTATTCTTCATCCCGGCAGTTTTCTGGAGAGGGGTGCAAGAGGAGGCTTGCCTCTGCCCAGTGACTCCTTGGGAATCCCCTATGTCTTTGAGCACCCCTCCCCCGCCCCGGCATCCAGCAAGGCGCCCAGACAGCTGTGGGTAAAGGACCACACGTCTGGCTCGTCTGCAGAGGAAGTCCTCACTTCCTCTCTGCACACAGGCAGTGTCTGTGGCAAGGTTCTGGGCCACAGCATGAGGGTGAGCATGTGTGAGGCTGAGCATGTACACAGTAAGAGATGACTAAACCGTTGATGTCCTCACTGTTCTCTCATGGAGAAAGGCTGCAACCCCCCCCCCCCCAGAGGAGCATTAGGGACAGTGTCCCATTTTTAAATCACCAGCGGACAAGGCATTACCCTAAGGAATTCAGAGAGTAAGAACCTGAAAGCATTGGGGGCATGCCCCAGAGGGTGATGCTGGTCCTCAGACCCCTGCCTGGCTGTAAAAGGTAGTGGACCCAGAGGACAGAGGCCCCGGGGCACACATTTGGGCTCGGTGGAAAGCGCGTTCTAGGCTTCAGAACATGAGAGTGCCCACCGTGGAGGTGGTCAGTTCCCTGTCCGTGTGAGCGTGCACATCAAAGTGATCGAGAGTAGGGGTTGGCAAATACTTTCTGTAAAATACAGAAGATATTTTAGGGTCTGGCACCACATACAACCTCTGTTATACATACCACCTCTGTTGCATGCAACTCTTTAAAAATATAAAAAACATTCTTAGCTCATGAACCATACAAAAGCAGGCCACTAACCAGAGCTGGCCCTCCTGTCACCCCTAACCAGATTAATTTTGACTGCGGCTGAGAGGCTTGAGTAGAGAAGGGGTATGTATTTTGGAACCTCTGGCAGGTCTCACCCTCTTTCCTTGTGGGCTCCTACACATCCCTCTACCCCAGGAGGCCTGGGTTTTTCAGATCATCCCTGGCAGGGGTCTCCAGGCCACCAGGTCAGGGAGCTAGCGCTCCCCTCTACCCTCCCTTCTCTCTTAGATGTTACCGTGGGGATCAAGGGGTTAAACAGCCAGCCATGCTTGAGCTCCATGAAGTGGGAGGAAAGGGCCAGTTTGTCCAGTTCAGTCCCTCAGCTTGACCTTGATCCCCATACTTCCCCACCCCTGCCGGGCACTTATGTCTCCATGGCAACTCCCAGCCACACCCCAGGGCCAGCTAGTTTAGAGCCAGAGGCTCCAGGTGGGGCTGGACAGATAGCCCTGACCACTGGGTCCCCAGCCCCAGGCAGCCAGATGAAGCTTGAAGCTGGTCCCAAACCCACCGCAAAGGATCGGACCAAGCAGGCTGCTTCTGGAAGAGACCTGAAGGGGGCTTCTCTCCAAACCCAGGCTGGGCCTTTGCTCAGGCTTCCTTACCAGTCCCCTGGCCTCCAGGGTCTTCCCTGCAGCCAGAGGGAGCTTCATCTCACTGTGACAAACCCTTTTCAAAGCCATTCTTGGCTCCCCCCTACCAAAGGCAGAATGAGGCAGCTCCTTCCCACCACACCATGACTCACATCCTTCCTCAGCCAGGCAGAGGAACTCCCCGTTACCTGGATATCCTGCACCTCTGGGCTTCACTTGGGCTGCTTCTTTGCCTTCCCCTGGTGACCGTTAATCACCTTTCAAGGATGTACAAATAATCCTCTAGAAAGTCTTCCTAGTCACCCCTACTCCTCTATGGCAGTAGTTCTCAGCTAGGGGTGATTTTGTGCCCAGAGGACATTTGACAATGCCTGGAGACACCTCTGACAGCCACACTGGGCGCTACTGGCAGCTAGTGGGCAGAGGCCAGGGGTGCTGCTTAGCAGCCTACAATACAAAGAACAAGTCCTCCAACAAAGAATGTCCAGCCCAAAATGTCAGTAGTGCCAAGGCTACTCTGAGAAACCCTGTTCCATGGGCTAAGTACCTTCTCCCCTCCTTCTCTGCTCCCATGGTGCCCAGTTTCCACTGGTGCCTTTATATAGGCAACTACAATGTATCGTGCATCTGGTTCATCTTGTCCCTGTACCCGGTGCAGAGCTGGAGTAGAGACAGTTGTCACTAATTGGTAAAAAAGCCATGAAAGTAACTGCGGGGGCTTAGGAGATGATGAAGCAGTGATGGGTGTGATGGTGTAAGAAATTGTGCAACTCTGTGTGGGAAACTGTTGAGATGCCCATACATGACTGAGTTTGACTCAGCATGGAAGTCAGAGCATGAGGGCCCAGCAGTGTGGCACTTGTAGGCATGTGAAAGGCTCTCCAGGTGCCCATGTCTGACCGTGGTATAACTGCTGTCTCTTCTACAGTGGTCATGGGCATAGACTGGAGCCAGAACCCCTGGATTTAAATCCCAGCTCTGCTACTTACTGCTGTGTGTTCTTGATTTAGTTGCTTAACATCTCTGTGCCCCAGTTTCTCATAAAAGAGATTATAGTGCCTACATAATGGGGCTATTACAAGGAACATATGAATTATAATTTCTAAAGTGTTTAGGACAATGTCTTGCACTCAGTAAGCAAGCTGTAAGGGGTAGTCCCAGTATGGTGATGGGTGAAGGGGACAGAGGGGACCCAGAACTTTTTAGAAAGGAGAGGCTGCCTGGAGGCTGGGAGGCAGATCTTGCCTCTGGCCTCAATTAAGTTCTTTCACTCACCAAGCCGGGTCACCCTGGGTGGACCTCGTCCTCTCCCCAGACAGTGATCCTCCTTTGTCAAACAAGGAGGGTTAAGCCAATGAGCTCCCAGGCCCCTTCCAGCCCAGAGTGTCTGGGTTCTGAGGATGCCTCATTCTCAGACCCGCCTGCTACTGTCCCGCTGCCAGGAACTTGTGGTTTCTCAATGGCCTTTAGTCATCTCTCTCAGCAACTCAGCCGTTTGGGGAGTGAGGGAAGGGGAAGGTGGGTTTAAGGCCATTCTCAGATCACCCCAGGAGGGTGGTCAGGATGCCCCTCTGTGGCTGAGCTCACCTCCCCACTCCTCCCCCAGGGAGAGAGGACTCCTGGCAGGGCTGGCGTCAACACAGTGCGAGGTCAACACACTGTGAGGTCACTCTCGGGGCCTAGAGTTCACCCTTGCCTGGCCTCTCACTCTCAGGTGTCCTCACCTGGCCTCAGGTTCCTCATCTATAAAATGGGGAAGATAATCCCAGCCCTGCCTGCCCTGTAGGGCTGCTGAGGAATAATTTATGGGGAGGTGCTTTGTAAACATTTATCATTTACGTTAATATTATGAGTAATTAACCACTTCCAGGAGGAAGCCCTTTGAGGCCTATTTGTTTAAGAGACCAAGCTTCTGGCAACGAACAGCATTATTTGCATCCTGATCAAGAGTGGGGCAAAGTTTCCTCTCTAGAATAGGCAGACGCCAACCCAACAGTTTCCTAAGAGAAGCTTTTCTAAACAGACAAGGGCAGCCGGCGTGTTCGGTACAGGCAGTTGGCAATTCCTCATCAGGCGAACGCTTCATGCCACGGCATCTTTGCACAGGCTGTTCCCATTGCCTCGGATACCCGCCCCTCCTTCCTCGTGGGGCAGGCTTGCCCTTCAAGGTCGAGCTCGGCTGCCAACTCCTCCAGGAAGCCTTTCCCGTCTCACCCCACCCCCTAGCAGAATTAAGTATTCCTTCCTCTTTGCTCCTATTGCACCTTGAAGCCCAGAGTGTTCTCCAAGGTGTTTCCACTGACCCCTGGATCGTGAGCCCTGAGGGGAAGGACAGGCTCCAGCTTGTCACTGCCTCCCAAGCCCAGCACAGGACCCGGCAGAGACCCTACATGGCGCAAGCTCCATGAGGGCCAGGACTGGCTTGCTCTGCTCACAGCTGTGGCCCTCCCCACTGCCTAAAACAACATCTGGCACAGGGTGGGCACTCAGGAAGTCTTTGAATGCAAGTGCTGGCACATCCCCGCGCTGGGGTAGGACAATGCTTTCAGCATCCCGTGAGACGTGTAGGCCGATGGGTGCTGACACTACATGTCGCTCTGAGCTGTACTTCCACTGCTTACTGTCATGGAGGAGGGTCTGTTGTGTTCTCCTAGACCCTCTTCCCATTTTTCATCTTATTGATTCTAATCTACTTCCGGCTGGCAAGACTACAGCCAGGCTTGTGAGAAGTGTTTGAAAAGTGCAAAAGTAAACAGGTGGCGTGCCCAAGCGCTGGCCCCGGAAACAGTGCTAGATTTCAGTATGTGCGCTGCTGTGCTATCAGCTCTGGCCCTCCGGTTTCTTTTGCTTCGGTTCTCAGAGGCCAGTTCCTGGAAGTCACCTTTGGACAGGTGCCCGTAAACGCAGTTTCCAACCTCAGCTGGGCCCTCTGTACAACCCACTAGTCCTCCTATGAGACTGTCGTCAGCAGCTCCACCCATTTCCCACAGCAGTTCTAACGTTTCACCTATTTCTGATAAGACGGGAGGAGGCCACAAGAATTACAGTACTTCATTCTAGATATTGTCCACATCCTCCACCACAGAAGCAGTATCTTCATCCCTCCTAGTCAAATGCCACCCCTTCATACCTCCTCAAAGACCCCCTCCCCTGTCTTATCTTCACCCTCTCCCCTTTTGCTAACTCCTTACAGCACATTAATAAAAGACCATGGTAGAGCTATTGCCACCTCTTTTCTCCACCAAGCCTTGGGAGGGCTGTCTCCACTCCTCCTTCCTCTCCCTCTTCAACCCACAGCAACTAAGTTTCTACCCATCCCACCCCACCAGCCAGCTTTTGCCACCTCCAAGGTCACCAAAGTGTCTTTTGTGTTTTGCACCATGGTGATGACCTGTCCAGGTCAGACTGGGGCTTTTGACAACACTGTTCTCGGTCCGAAGGAGACAGCAGTGAACAAACCAACAAACCAAATACCCTCACCCTCGCCCTCACGGAGCTTACATTCTCCCTACGTCTTGAAAGGTTCTTGTCTCCTGGTTCTAGAGATACCAGCTCGTCTCCTACTACCTACCATCCCCTTCTTCTACCCAATGGGGATGTTCTCTGGGGACTCGACCCTTCCATCTCCTCTTATTCCATCACCCTCCCTAGGAAGTCTTCATCCACTCCCATTTGGATACCAGTGATGGACGCCCAAGCCTTTTCTCTGGCCTGACTGCTCTCCTAAGAAACACATTCGCATATCCAAGTGCAGCTGTCCCCCAGACCTCAAGCATGCCCATTCCAGGGCCGCTATCAGCTGTTCCCATCCCTGCTCTTCCTTCATACTCCACCTCACCCAAGTCAAACACCTAGAAGCCATTTTGAAGTCCTTTGCACTGAACCGAAGACCAGATCCTGTCCATTCTTTTTTGTTTGTTTTTATATCCCTGTTGCAACAACAGCGTTCTCACTAGGTTTCCTGTCTCTAGCCTCATATTCTCAGATCCACCCTGCCTCACCAGATGCCTGAGTCATTTTCCTAAAATGCAAATCTGATCCTATCTGTCCTCTTCGGTGGGTGGCTATTGTCCTCATTCTGAAGTTCCCATTCCCTGGCCTGGCCTACGTGCTGGTCCTGGCACCCCGTTCTGACTGCTCCACTGTGTCGGTGGGGGGATACTTGGCAGATCCAGCTGACTCGAGCTCTCCATGGTTGGGTGCTGGCTGACCTTGCTGGCTGTACCCACCTTCCCTCTCCTGCCGCTCACCCCAGTGACACACCAACTGTTCAGCCCTTTACTAACTGGCAGGCTTGTTTCACTTCTCTGGGGATTTTGCCCCCCCTTGCTTGGTGACGCCCTGGCCTTCTCCCCACTCCAACCCCATTCAGTCTATCTCTGGAAAACACCTTCACTCTCCTGACCTTAGAGCCCCAATTCTGGCATTAACTCACAGTCAAGACACTGCTTAAACCAGCAGTTCTTAACCTTGGCCGCACATTAGAATTACTTGTGGAGCTTTAAAAATTCAGCATCCCAGACCAATAAAATCAGAATCTGGAGACTCCAGTGTGCAATCCAGGTGGAGAACTCAACCTTCTTGAAGCCTTTTTGCTCCTCATCTGACTGTAAGAACTCCCACGGGGAGCCAGCTCCGAGGCACACACCTTGGCAGGAGCCGCACAGCACTTAGCAAAAGCAGGGCTTGGGGTTGTTCCAAGCATGGGCCCGCGGTCGCCATTTCAGGAAAAGTCCTGTCACCTCCGCTACAGCTGGGCATGACTCAGCAGGCCAGGCCTTCCTGGTGACCAGCTCGGCTCCCGGCACTGGGTGTGGCCTCTGCAGCCCTCCTCTGCCTATTTGGAGGCCGCCCAGCTCTGACTCCCGACACGGTCCCCTGAACGGGCCCCCTAATCCTCAGGAGCCAGCCACGCTCACTGCCTGGCCTCCACTGTCTGGACAACGCATGTGGTCTTGACACAGTGGACTGTCCACTCTCATTATTCCTCAAGAAGGTCCAGAGTTTTAAACTGACAAGCCCCAGAGAAGTTGGCCAGGAACACAACCTAGGGCTGTGTTAACAACAGAGTTGGGCCTGACTCCACATTCCCCAGCTTGGGGACCTTGGGCCTGTTGGTCATTTTATCTGCCTGGTCCTCAGTTTCTGGGCTGAAAAAATGGAAATCATCATCCAACCTCAAAAACCTATAAAATGCCTGATTTAGAGGCCGGACTTAGTAACAGTTTCCTTTCCTATCTCTTCCCCTTCTCTTCTCTCTGTAACGCAAGTAGGCTGAGCTACGGGTGATCGCTGGGGTGCCTGCCAGTCCTGCACACAAGTGAACAAGTGAGGACAAATCTGGGATGCACTGTGGGGAGAAGAAGTCAGGCACAGACCTCCACCCCCTCGGGTTCCCTAGGGTGAGACGCCATCTTTGCTTTGGCGGGCATGGGGCCTCCAGGGAAAGGATGCAGTTTCTACGCAGAACTGGATGGCTTACAAGGGAGTGTGCTACCATCTGGACGCGTGTAATCACAGGCTGGAGGACCACCCGGCAGGGATGGGCTCCAAGGCAGACTGGTGCCGACAACCACATCCAGCCCTGACTAGCTGGGTGACGCTGGGCAGGTTCCTCCTCTCTGGGCACTTTCCCTCCTGCAGATTGGGAGGGCGATTGTTGCCTGCCTGCCAGTTTCAAAGGGTTGCACTGAGCATCAAGTGAGATAAGCAGCATGAAAAGCCGTTTGTAAGCCCCAGAATGCCATATAAACACAGCAGCATTAAGCCAAGCAAGGCTTTGATTATTAAATGCAACATCAGGGGAGCAGATGTGGCTCACGCAGTTGAGTGCCTGCTTCCCACATGGGAGGTCCCGGGTTTGGTCCCAGTGCCTCCTAAAAGCAAAAACAAACCACAAGCAAACAAGTGAAAAAACCAACTCAGGGTTGCCAATGTGGCTCAATTGTTGAACTCTGGATTCCCACATAACAAGGTCCTATGTTCAATCCCCGGCCCCATACCTCAAATAAATAAATAAATAAATGCAACATCAGAGTTGGGTGGGAGCTTGGTTGAGATGACCTACAAAACCCTAATGATTCTAGAAGTCTGTCGCCCCAAGATTCTGAGGTCAGAGAGAGGAGTTCTGACCAGGTCGGGGCCAACCTGGCTGTTGAGGCAGACTGTGAGCTGATGTAAATGACTGTACAGCCCCGGAGGTGGCAGCATGGGTGAGTGGGGGTGTGTGCATGTGCAGCAGAGCGAGCTCATGTCGATAAGCAAAGGACGGCACAGGACTCACCTTCTGGGGAGCGTTGATGACTCCAGTGTTGTAGCCAAACTGCAGGGAGCCAAGCACTGCCCCTCCCACGGCCAGCATGAGGCGACCGGTCAGCTTCTGCAGAGAAAAAACAGACAGTCACAGGCGTGTCTGGGCCCTGGTTACTAGAGGGCAGAGCCCAGGCTGGCAGGTTCCCATGTTCAGACATCTTGCCTGACTCCTGGCAATATGCCAGGCCCTTCCCCAAGACACTTGGCCATTTCATGACCTCAGGTGCCCAAATCAGCCCTGCGGACTTCTAGGCGCTGGGCTGGCCGACTTCTTCCTGGGGGAAGAGGGAACCAGGCCTTTCCTTGGCAGCCAGGTCTTAGCTAGAGAGGCCCTAGGGAGCCATGCATGGGGCTCAGATAGCTCTAGACCTTCTGACTGGAAGGCACAGGTATCAATGACCTTTCTTTCCCCAACCAGGTAAGGGCTGCAGCCAGCCAAATGGGAGTGGTAGGAGCAACACAGGTAGAGGGGAAGCACCCTGGACTGGGTCAGAGGGTGGTGGCTTCTAACTCCAGCCTACCTGCTGACTTGCTCTGTGTATCTCAGCAGGCTAAGTCATTGCCCCAATACCCCTTGACTGGGCCCTCATTTTCTTATGGCAAATAGGAACCATCACGCTGTCACTGTTCGCAAGTCAGGAAACAGAGCCCTGGGGGGCAGAGGCAAGCTCCAGATCCCCCAAGCGGTCTGTGCCAGAGCCAGGACTGGAACTCAGGGCTCCCAACTCTCCATCCAGCGTACCTCCCTGTAACTGTGCCATACCACGAGCTTTCGGGGTTATGTGGACATGATGACGAACGAGCCAGGAACACGCTTTGGGAAAGTACATGACACAAGGTGAGTAAGGATGTCAGGCCAAGTGTTTCCAATGAGTATGGGGCTCAGGAAAAAAAGGACAGTGGGCTTCTGTTTCCTGGAAGCCAAGGACATAAGGGCAGCAGGAAGGGAAGAGGCCAGCAGGCAGAGGGCCCTGTTGACACACAGGTGAGTGAAAGGTGAGCACAGCGCTCTGCTCTGCAAGGGAAAGGGAGAAGAATCTTTTTTCTGGTTTTTGAAATGAGAAAGCCAAGATATGTGATATTTGGGCAGGCCCTTAACCAGCTGTGAGAGAATACAGCTGGAGGAGGCATGCCAAAGAAATAATTGTATTTACTATATGTGCACCCCACTGGGCTGGGCACTGGAGGTGGGGGGAGGAAGCGCAGAACCAGAGTCCCAGCTCAGCGTGGCCTGCTATGGGTCTCTGGGCCTCAGCTTCCCAACATAACCCAAGAGTGGCCCTGACTTGGGAGATCCGCAGAGGTAGCCCTGGGCTTGGCTGATAATCAGACGTGTTCCTAGTAGGATCTTTTCATTCTCTGGAAGCTGTCATGGAGGCATTTATGAAAGTCAAGGTTCTTGCATCAGATGATGAGAAAGAGAAACAAGACCTCAGCCCAGTCAGGAGCACAAGTTCAGGGCTGGTTCTTCGTCAGGTGAGCTCTGGGTCTCCTTCCCACTGGGCCACCTGGCCCCTCCCTCGTTAAATTCTGACCATTCATCCTGGATTCTGGGGCTTTCCTCATGTCAGGCTGCATTTCTTCCAAGTCTTGCCCTTCACTGCCCAGCTCAGAAGACACCCCACAACAGCATACCCTAGTCCCCCAATTCTTGCTTCTCTCAACTCCCTAGAGAGCCTCAGACCCAGGGCTATGGGTTCTGAATGTGTGTGAGCACCTGCTAAACAGTCCCTGGTAGGAGCAAGCCCAATATTTGGCCGAGTCAACCCCATTAGGTGGTCACTGGGATTAAGTAAGAGGACGCTGTGAGGCCCTAAGCATGGGCAGGAGGGCTCAACAAACAGCGGCTCTTCCACTCCCACCATATGCCGAAAGCCTGGGGACGACAGGTATGAACTCACGCTGTCCATACTAATGGTAAGCATGATATGTATTTTTCTAATATACATTAGAATATGAAACTAGCAATGCAAACCATCAGTAAAAAGTGGCATACCTATATAATGGAATACATAAAAAAAGAATAAATGCATTGAATTGGGACACTCTCCATGTTCTATTGTTAAGTACAAGGCAAGCTTCAGAGCAGGGTATTATATGCTACCTTTTGTGAAAAAAAAAATGACTGGGGGAAGAATATACCCATCTACTTATTTGTTTAAAAGAAGGTACAAGAAAGATAACAACATTGGGCTTTGGGACAGGGGTGGGAGACTTTTCATTCAATATTCTTTTGCACTTTGAGTTTTGAACTATGTGAATTTATCACTTGCTCAAAATAAATTTCGTATCATTTGATTTTGTATCACTTAGGATGAAGGAATTTAAATTAAAATATTAAGTGAAAAATAATACAAATGATAACATGGATCTGGCAAATATCCTGCCAGAGCAGCGCATGAATGAATGACAGCTGCAGCGGGGGCCCTGGAAGAGGTGAAGTACTGTTATCAGGACCCCTATTTTAAGCCTGGCTCTGATGTTCAAGGTGTCTCTGGGTCTCTAAGACTGCCAAGAGGGGTAGCAGTGGCAAGACTGCATTCCAGGTAGACAGAACAGCATTGCAAAGAGAAGAAAAGGAGACAGATAGGGTCAGATTAAGAAAGAGAGGGAGTGGAATGGGTGTAGCTCAGTGTTTCAGTGCGTGCTTCACATATACGAGGTCCTGGGTTTAACCCCTGGTACCTCCTAAAACAAAAAAAAAAAGTAAGAAAAAATAAAATAACTATAAAAAAAGACACACAAAAAAACTAAAGTAAAAAAACAAAAAAAAGAAAACAGGGCATGCAGTGTAGCTCAATGCTAGATGCAAGGGGAGCATGGCCCCTTCCCCATGGTGGGCACACATCACTGAGACCACTTCACATCAGTGATCCCACCTCCCACCCCCACTGCCACCGGCACCACACCCAGCTTGATCACCAATGGACGTGGCATCAGGAGACCCAGTTTTAAATGTAGTGAGTGACTTACTTTCCAACTTGAATATGTCGCAGCCCTGTCTCCTGGCCTGAAATGGAGGTAACAGTTCCTTCCTTAAAGGGTTGCTGTTACACTGTTTTGAGTGCCCATCATGGAGCCTGGCAGAGTTCACTCAACGAGTGTCTGCTGAATCTGAGTCCATCATGGCACCATCTGCCCTAGGTAGTCCTACGGCTAGAGCTGAAACTCAGTGAAGTCCATTCATTCAACATATTAGGTGCCATGCTGATGGAACAGTTAGTGATGAAACTAGCTATTAGAGAAACTAGAAACCCTATCACTTGTGGCTTTTTTTAATTTTAAATTTTTGAAGATTTACTTACTTCTCTTCCCTTTCCCACCACTATCTGCTCTCTGTGTCCATTCGCTGTGTGTTCTTCTGTGTCCGCTTGCACTGTCAGGTGGCACCAGGAAACTGTTGTTGCGTCATCTTACTGTGTCAGCTGTGTGTGTGTGTGGCACCACTCCTAGGTGGGCTGTGCTTTTTTCACGCAGGGCTGCTCTCCTTGCGGGGCGTACTCCTTGCGCGTGGGGCGCCCCTACACAGGGGTGTCCCTATGTGGCACGGCACTCCGTGCGTGTGACAGGCTGTGTGTGGGTCAGCTCACCACATGGGTCAGGAGGCCCTGGGTTTCGAACCCTGGACCCTCCATGTGGTAGGTGGACACTCTATCAGTTGGCCATATCAGTTGGGCCACGTCAGCTTCCCGCTTGTGACTTTTTGTTAATGTGAGAGCAACATAAAGCCCGGAATCTGGACTTCCCCAGTAGCCCTTGCTCTTCATCACCCCCTGGGGATGGGACTCCATTCTAGACTATCCCATGCTCTTCCAGACCTTTGCTCTTGCTGTGTGTCCTTTGCAATCTCCAGCTTCTGCTCCAAGCAGTTGGGAATTCCCATCTGATGCTCTCACCTGCCAGACTGGGAACTCCTTAAGAATGGGACTTTATTGTGTCTTATCAGTCTCTGCAAACCAGAGTGTCCAAGATAGGGCACAGCACAGAGGAATTGTAAAATAAAACCACTGTTTCACAACTTAGTTTTGGGGCAAAACTGAATCTGTGTGAATTCATTTGCCAAGATGATGCTCATCTTAATAGAATTTAACTCAGCCATTTATCAACCCCCTGGGACATCAGCTCTGAGAGGCAGGCACAAGATAACAGCCCCCTCTAAAACTCCCACCCCATAGGGCTGTAAAGACCTCTGAAATCAGAGTTCAAATCCTGACCTCCTACGGGTGTCATAGGCAAAAGCCTGGGCTCGTGGTTCAGAAGAGAGAAGATCATAGCCCCCACCCCCCGCCATCCCTATTCTACTTCTGAGCTCCTGAGGACCACTTGGCTCTCCCTCTCCCAGGAAGCTCTCAGTGAGGTGTCAGCTTTGGGGGCCTCTGCTACCATACACTGGGATGCTAGATGGCCCCGGCCATGTTGCCTGACTTGCCTAGTGTTAGTTTCCTTGTTGCTAAAGCAAATCCCATGCAGTGGGTAGGCTTAAACAATGGGAATTTACTGGCTCACAGTTTTGAGGCTAGGAGAAGTGAAAAAAATCACGGCATCATTAAGGTGATGCTTTCCCCAAGACGATGGCATTGTGGGGTTGGCTGCCAGCGATTCTTGGTCCTTGGCTCCCTTCACAGGGCAACGCACAGGGCAGCCTCTCCTGGCTTCTCCCTTCTCTTCTGGTTCCGCTGAAGTCCAGCTTCTGGCAGTTCCCTCTGGCTTTCTTTCTCCGTGACTTTCCCTACAAAGCCCTACAGTAATAGGATTATGACCCATCCTGATTTAGCTGGGCCACACCTTAACTACAGTAACTTCATCAAAAGGTTCTATTTACTAGAATTCACACCCACCAGAATGGATTAAGTTTAAGAATGTGTTTTTCTGGGGTACATGGCTCCAAGCCACCATGCCAAGTAACATGGCCTTCTGACCAACATGTGTGTGCCCTTCCTTGGCACAGCACCCCAGCCCTGGGTTTGGCCTGCAGCAGGCCCTTGGTCAGTATTGGCAGAGGGAGAACATGCTGTTACTGCTACGCAGAAGCAGGGCATTCCCTGAAGAAGGGTGCAGGAGCAGCAGAACCCAGATGTCCCACCATCTCTTCCTCTTCCCATGGAGCAAAGAACGCAGGGCTTTGTAACTGCTAAGCTCTAAGGAGCGCAAGGGTGGGGTCTGGTAGAGCAGGAGTTTACCTAAGCCAAGCTCCCTTTTTGTTTATTTTGTGTAAATTTTTCTTCCAAGATTTCATTTCAACAAAGTTCTGGGCAGGACAGGAAAAGGAAAAGGAAAAGGAAAGAAAAAGAAGGGGATGGGGAAGGGGAAAGGGAGTGAAGGGAAAGAAAAGAAAAGAAACAAAGAAAGAAAGAAAAGAGAAAAAAGAAAGGAAAAGAAAGCTCAAGAAATTGCAGAATTGCTGTAACACCCTCATTTGATAGATGAGGAGACTGAGGCTAGAGAACAGGAGCCAGGACACTAGGCAAACTAAAGCCAGGACTAGATTCTTTGGATTCCTAGCCTGGAGTTTTATCCTGACCCCTTGCATTCTGCCAAGTCTTTCCAGAAAGAACAGTGATGGGTTAACTCTGCAAAGCCAGCCCCTTGGGTGCTGACAGGTTTTTGCTCCCCTGAAGCCAATTCCTTGAGGACATGCAGTGAGGTGAGGACTCCCCCATGGCTGAGCAGCCAGCCCCTGCACCCTCTCCCCAGCAGCCCTGGAGGCAGAAGGTGCTCAGAAATCTCAAAGCCAAAGAAGAGAGAAGGGAACTGCTGCGTTTAACGGCACCAGCTAGACGGTGCTAGACGCTAAGCACCACCCCAAGGGCTGCTCGCACACCCTGATTCAACCATCTAAAACACCCTGGGGAGAGACTGCTCCCACTCTTCAGATGAGAAGGCTCAGAGAGGAAAAATAGCAGGTAACCAGAGGCTTCTGTGAAGTACGTGGCGGGGACACGACTCTGATGTCAAATTCCATGCCGTTCTTACTTATTCCCCTGCGCCCCCTGCTTCTGGATACTGGTCCCTGAAGGAAACAAGGTTTCTACCTGGTGCTTTCTATATAGGTCAAATTCCATTCCAGGAAGCCCCTGAGTTTTGCCTACTCTGAGCCAAAAGAGCCCAGGCTCACACTCAACATCTTCTTGACCACTTGGGTAGATTTTACTTAAAACCAGAGATTGGCCAAGTATAGCCAAATCCAGCCTGCCAGCTAAGAATGGATTTTACATTTTTTTAAAGTGCTTGAGAAAACAAACAAAAAGAAGACCAATATTTTATGATATTCAATAAGTATATTAAATTCAAATTTCAGTGGCCATAAATAGTTTTATTGACAGCCATGCTCATTTGTTCACATATTATTTACCTCTGCTTTTGTGCTACAGTGAAGCGGAGTGGTTGTCACACAGACTGTAGCCTACAAAGCTGATAATATTACTATCTGGCCCTTCCCAGAAAAAGTTTGCTGTCCCCTGAGCTGCTATGTGCAAATCCAACAAAGGAACTGCACAGGATTTTCAAAGCCTTAAGGCGAAAAAAAATCACCCTTCTGAAATAACCAAGAATGTGTCTGTCTATAAGGAGATATTTTTTTTTTTAGGGTTTATTTTTTATTTTTCTCCCCCCCTGTCCCCCGCTCCAGTTGTCTGCTCTCTGTGTCCATTCATTGTGTGTTCTTCTGTGATCGCTTCTATCCTTATCAGTGGCACTGGGAATCTGTGCTTCTTTTTGTTGCGTCATCTTGTTGTGTCAGCTCTCCGTGTGCGGTGCCATTCCTGGGCAGGCTGCACTTTCTTTCATGCTGGGCAGCTCTCCTTACGGGGCGCACTCTTTGCACGTGGGGCTCCCCTACGCGGGGGACACCCCTGTGTGGCACAGCACTCCTTGAGCACTTCAGCACTGCTCACGGGCCAGCTCCACACCGGTCAAGGAGGCCTGGGGTTTGAATGGAACTCCCATGTGGTAGGTGGACGCCCTATCCATTGGGCCAAGTCCACTTCCAGGAGACATTAAATGCAAACAACTGGCACCCTGGGCTGGCCCTGGGTCACAATCTGGACAACTGGAGAGGAGATGGGGCTTGGTGGACACCCCTAGGACAGGCCCGTTCCATGGGGAGACAGATGACAATTCGACTGTGATCAAATTAATTTGATAAGACTATGGTAACATGTTGAAATCCTTGTGTGACCTTAAAAAAATCCCCTTTCCCTAAGGTCTCAGTTCTCCATAAGAGATGTTTTCTAAGAATAATAAATTATATTACTAAGGAAAGATAATGCCTGAATGCATACTCCCAACATTGTAGTCAAATGAGGATCCAGCAATGCACTGAACCAAATTCTTGCCTTCATGGAACTTGAGCTGGGAGCAAGTGGCAGAAAACAATTACATAAAATACATCACATGGCAAGTGACTATGAAGGACAGTGATGTCGGTGCTATTTCTTAACTATGGTGGGGACATGCCTGTAAAAGAATATTGTGCAGCTGTTGGAAAGAATGCAACACATCTGTACACACTTGATATGGGAAGAGTCCCAGGATGGATTAAGGGGGGAAAAAACAAGGTATAAAACAATGTATAGGGTGTAAGTTTTGTGTAAGGGAAGGGGGATAATAAGTTTGTATAACGGCACGTGCAGAGAGAAGTACTGGACATATTTACCTCTAGGGAGGGTGGGGGAGCAGGATGGGCTGCACTGTGCAGCACAAAATGTAGAAAGTATGATCCAATGACATATACAGTACATTTATAGACATGCAGCTATACATGCACAAAAAAGGTCTGTGAGGGTAAACACCAAACTTATGACTTTTATGCTTTGCTATAATTCGTTCTATTATTTCTGTAATTAAAGAACAATCCACAATGAATGTACCACACTAATGAGAGAAGTTTTTAATGTGGGGGAGAGTGAGAGGTATGGGGAGTGGGGCATATGGGAATCCCTTATATATTTTTTGTAACATTTTATGTAATCTAAGTAGCTTTTAAAAATAAATCTAAAATATATTTAAAAAAAAAAAAAAGAATTATCCACAACCAGACGCAAAGATAGATATTATGTTCCTTATAGGTGGGGAAACAAGCTCCATCAGATGGCAGGCTTGTCCGAAATCCAACAGTGGAGCTGGTTTCTGCTGGAGCCCTTTCTTCTCTGCTCCCGCGGGAGATGAACTCTAGCCTAGGTGATTTGGGCCAATGCCCTGTCCAGCAGATGTTGCCTCCGTCGTCAAAGCCTCTATCGCCTGGAGTCTAGCAAACACTCTCCCCTTCCAGGCTATGGAAGCCCCAGGAAGGCCAAGGCCAGCAAAGGCGCAATGCCCAAGTCTTGGAGAAGGTGAACACTGCCTCACTGGCCAGGTTTGAGGCCTGGGAGCCCCGCTCAGTCACTGCAAAGCCCCGATGCTTTTGCATCAGCTGTGGCCTGCCTGGCCTGGTTGGATGGCAGAGCCTTGGCTCTGCTCCGCCCCTGCTCCACCCTTCCTGCGGAGGAAGGTAACAATTGGAGGTTTGTTTTGGTGACCAGCGCTGGGCCTGTTGGTCTGGATACAGCCTCTCTAAGCTCTTGAGTGCAGCCAGAAGCCTTGCCTCGGCCATCCCAGGGATGCCTGTTTACCGGACTGAGTGGCTTTTGTCACCTCTAGGAGTAAGGTGGGGGAAGGGGTGAGGCTGCAAGCCCCAGGCCAAAGCTGCACACTTCCCCCTTTGTTCCAGGCCTCCCCAGCTCTGCCAGCCTGGGTGGGGGGAGCTGGATGCCTGTACCCTTGGTGCCACAGCAGAGTCTGGGCCCCAACACCCCGTGACCAGGAGGCAATGGGTAAAGCTGAGCTCCCCGTAGTCACAAGCTGATTACGGGGGATTTGGGGCTGACCCAGCTCTGGGTCACACAGGGTCAGGGCCCTAGAAGGACAAGAATCATCTTGGGGCTGCTTATACTGTCTGTACATCTAAACTGGCCAGACGGAGGGTATTCCCAGTGTCATCTGTCACAGGGTAGTGAATCCTCCATCACAGGGAAGGAAGCTAAGGCTGAAGGAAGCCACTTCTCCAAGGTCAGAGTTTCACAGGAACATCTAATGTTTATGCTTCCATTCACAGAAGGCCTTCAGTTGTCCAGTCCTGTCTAATGCAACTTTTAGACTCCTATTGCACCCAGCAAGTACTTGGAAAAGTCCTGGGGGTGCTTTTGGAACAGGACAAGAGTGTAGGAGGAAAAAAGTGTTTTCTTTTTTTGTACACTGTAACACTTCAAATCCCTTCTGACAGCCTTATCTTGGACAAGCTTCTTCCCTCAGTTTCCTCATCTGTTAAATGGCCTAGGAAGTCCCTCCCTGCTGACTTTCCTTTATCCTTTTCTGTCATCTAAGAAAGGCGTGGGAAGACTAGGAGACTCAGTATGTAATCTTAGGAAAGTACTTTTTCATTGGACTGTGATGTTCTCACCATGACTTACAGTTCCCTTGCAGGGCAATTGTAAGGATCCCAGGAGATGATAGAAAAGTCCCTTTTCTATCCCTACCCAAGGGCTGGCCCAAGTTCAGGCAAGTAGGAAGGAATACAGCAGCCTAAGGTAGGGCAGGGCAGGGCAGGGCAACCCATTAGTTGACCCGTTCTGGGCCTGGCACCCTCACCCTTGTGTTAGCTCCATGTACTAGCTTCCGGACAAACCCCTGCTATAAAAGGTTTGGCCAACAGGAAGCTTTAATGCTTTACCAGATCAAGTGATGCTCGCGTATGCTCGCGTATGCTCGTGTTCCAGGCCCAGACATCCTGCCTCCCCAGCTCGTGTTCCAGGCCCAGACATCCTGCCTTCCCAAAGCTCACAAGCGAGAATGCTAGACTTCTGGACAGAGGCCGCAGCACAAAGGGTACAGGTCAGCTCAGGCCCAGGCAGGCACAGTGCATCACAGTCCGAGGAGGAAAGGAATATTTATGGGGACAGGCACCCACGTTTCTGTTTTGTTTTTCCCTGAATTCTTACAGCTACTTTAATGAAAAATTGTATTATTTTACAGATGCGGCACAACTTAGCTAAACCGATTAAAAACCACATCTGCAGGGATTTGAAAAACTAAGCTCTTCACAGCAGTGAGGGGGCTGCAGGATTTCTGGATTTCTCCTTTGTCTGGAGGGCAGAGACTGGTCAGTAAGGCGGACAGCAGAAGCATCAGAGACCCCAGGGCACCATGGGTAACACACCACAAGATCGTCACAACGGCAAGGCTCACCCTTGCCTGCTGCCCAGGAGGGGTGTGGGCAAACCCCTGGGTTTCATTCTGCCTCTGAAGCTGGGAGGGGAAGTAAGTGGACCTGTCCCCTCCCTACTTCCTACTCAGTAAAAGCACGACACAACACGGTTGAGTAAATTCCTGGTTCCTAGATCAAGAGGAACCCAGTGAAAAGAAAGTAAGATGTCCAAGACACACACCAGGTTTTAAGACTTGGGGGCAGGTCTCCAGGCCTCAGTTTTAACATTCCCCACAAAATGGCGGTGCTTGCTGATTAAACAGTTCCTAAAGGGGCTTTACCCCAGAATGTAAACAAGATGATCCATAGAGGGTTTGATCAAAAGCATTACTCTAACTGCTGTATTTGCCTTTTCCAATTTCTATTTTGTGTAGGCCTATAATCTATTAGTATACTAGTACATCTGCATGAATTTACGAATACAGATAAACCACTGGGCAGGGGTACTGCAAAATCATGGGGCTGGTCATTCTCAAGTGTGGAAAGCATTCCATGAAAGCACTCTTTCACTACAGCTTCTAGAGCCAGCTGTCTGAAGAGAGTCAAGCACTCTCCCTCAGCCCAAAATTCAAGCCTGTGATGAAAAGAGAACAGAAATGAAAGCCCTTTCTGCTTAACCTGGCCTTCAGGAGGCCAGGGTTCAAATTCAGCTTAGCCGCTCACTAGTTTGTGACTTCAGGAAAGTTACTTCCCTCCTCAGGCTCCTGACCTGTCAAGGGAGGAACCAGCGGGGTTAAGATGAGAGCTGGTGACACTGAAAAGCATTTCAGTAGGGTCCAGTAAACCGTTTAGTAGAGTACAGTAAACTATTAAATGGCTGTTGATTTTCTTCTCCGCTCAGAACAGTTACTTATCCTTCCAACAAATAAACACCCACGTCCCATATCACCTGCTGAAGAGAGAGTCCTCACTCTTGAGAAACTAAGTTTTAAAGGAAAAAAGTTATCCCCATCTTACAGAGAACCTGAAACTCAAAGAGGTTAAGCGGCTTGCCAGAGCTCTGAGATAGTAAGCACTGGCCTTCAGAGGCCTTGCCGCTGGCTAAAATCGCTCCGTCTCTTATTTTGTTCAATCCCACATAATGGCTCAAACACGACTGTATTCTCGGCTCCAGGGAACTTCCTAACGGTCTCGAGGGTCTCGAGGGCCAGGGCTCGGGGAAGCAAGTAGGTCTGAATTTAAAAGGCAGGAAGACGCCTTTTCCCACTGCAGTACAGGCTTCACCGCCACCAACGCCCTGCCCACCCCACGGGACACCTCCCCAGCCCAAAGCTCTGACCAGGAGACGGGAAAAGCCAAGGAGATAAGAGGCAGAGTTTCAAATTCTTTAAGTGACTTGAAAATAATTCTTTACAAAGGAAAGAGAAGGGAGGGAGGAGAACAAACAATGCCTTGTACACTGAAGGGGGTCAATAAATATTTGCTGTAAAGGAACCGTTCCAGAAAGAAGACACAAAGATTGCTCCCGGGGAGAGACTGCAACCCCGTTTTACAGAACATAAAACAGATCCTCTATCAAAGTAGTTGCTTGCCCCAGGGAAAATCCTCCGTCCTTTAGAGAATTCAGAGCTCCTCCCTCCCTCCCCGGCCCGCCTTGGGCTCCTCCTGTACAACTCCAGCCTGGGATCCCTTTCCCAGCCCCTGCCCACCCTGCTCCCACCACCCGGCCCTCACCAGCCCCTCCCGAGCAGAGAAACGTGCCACTTCGGAGCACATCTCCTCCGGACTTGGCAAAAGATTGAGGGCCTCCTTTATTCGGAAAAGAAGGGCCTCAGCCAGAGACCCCTTAGTTCGAACCTCGGCTTAAGAAAGGGCCTTGTCTCTGCCGAACCTCGGAAGGCCGCGCGGGGACCATAAGAAGGCGTAACACAAGGGGCTGACAGAGGGGCGCTCGGAAACCCGGGGCAGCGGTTCCAAGCCCGAAAGGAGTGGGGGCGGGTCCCCTCCTTCTCCTTCTTCTCCTCCTTTTCCTCCTCCTCCTCCTCCTCCTCTGAGCATCGGGGCCCGGGAAAGGCGGGGGGCTCGGCCCGCTCGGCCAATGGGCGCCGCGCTCGGCCCCCTCCCCCGCGCCGGGAGGAGCTCGCACCTCCCCGCCGCCGGGGAAGTCGTGCGCGACGTGCAGCGCCAGGGCCCTGGCTCCCCGGCCCCCATCGGGGCCGCGTGGACCGTGCGGCGCCTCCGGAAGGAAGTCGGGTACCCTGTGCGGGAGCCAACAACACGCGCGGCGTCCCCCGGCCCACTGGACCCCCCACCTCCGCTCCCCGCCCCGGCCGGGCGCCGCGCTCAGGACCCACGCGGAGTGAGGTTCAGAGAGGCCGCCGCCCGCCGCGGGCGCACAGCGGCCGGGCTCGGGCTTGGCCCCGGCGGGCTGAGGGGTCCGCAGGAGTCCGCGCCTTTGTTCCGGGCCCGGAGGGCCCGCGGGCGCGCAGGGCCGCGCGACTCACCTTGCTGCTGGTCTCCATGGCCGCGCTGCGCCGGTGGCTCTGGCAGCGCCGGGTGCGCGGGCGGGACTGGCGGGCGCGGTTGGCGCTCTGCGGCTGAGGCTCCCGTTCCGGCCCCGAGGCTCAGATTCGGACGCGGGCTCCGACTCCCGTCGCTCGTCCTCCGGCTCCCTGGCGCTCTCACCTGGGGAACACGCGGCCCGGGCTCCTGGCGCTCGACTGTGCCACTTCTTGCCGGTGAACGTGCGCACGGCGCCGTTTATAGGACGGCGGGTCCGCGGGTCGCCATTGGCTGGCGCAGCAGGGGGGTGTGTCGGGGGTGTGTGGGCAGAGCCGGGGAGGCAGGGCCTGGGGCCGGGCACGTCCGGGGCGGGGCTCGGCGGGGAGGGGGCGAGGGCTCCGAGGCCGAGCCGCTAGAGCGCGGCGGGAGGGTCCCTGGCAGCCGCTTCGCCCCGGCTGCCAGCCTCCTAGGTTCGCTGGGCTCTGGGTCCGGGGAGAGCCCTCGCTGTGTGACCCTGGGCAAGTGTGCGCCTCTCTCTGAGTCTCAGCGGCCTCCTCTAGTAAAATGGTGGCGCTGGTAGCCCGGCTGTAAGACCGATTGGGAAGGACAGGCTAATGGTAGCGCTTCAGAGCGAGGAACACTCTGGAGCCTGACTGCGCCGTCGGATAACTTCGGTAAATCAGGGATAATAATAGAACCAGCTCATAAGTTTGTTATGAGGATTAATTAAGTAAATTAATATTTGTGACGTGTTTAGAACAGTGTCTGTTCTAAATACCACTTGCGTGGAAAGTGGTATTTAAGTGTTAGAGAAACTGCAGGAGGTCTCCCTCCACTCCCCCACCTCCCACCTTGCCCCCTGCTCTCCCCTCACTTCCCTCTCACCCCCCACTTCACCTCCTACATTCTTGTTTGCCAGGTAACCCTTGCTTATGTACATGCTGGGCCCTTTGCCTGGAAATCCATTTTTAATGTCACCTCCTCTGTGAAGCATTCCTCTACTCCTGACAGCAGGGGGGACTCTATCGTGACAAGTAAGTGGGAAAAATATGAGAATAGTTAAACAAATGGTTCTGAATGCAGGCAGACCCTGGGTTTGAACCGGCTTCACTTTCACTAGCCCTAGTGTGGTCCTGGGTAAGTTCCAGCACTTCTGAACCTCAGGTTTTCTTTTGGGTAAAATGGAGTTATTAATAAGAGGATCGACCTCCTGTGTTATTGTGAGAGTTACAATTTGGAGATAAACACATGAAGTGCACAGGTGCGGGCACACAGGAAGTCCTTTTTAGGTGGTAATTATCATCTGATTTCACTTTGTTTCCTCCTCTAGACCAGTGCCTTCCTTGAGACTCACTGAAGGGAAGGACCCACAATTGAAAGGCCTGGCCAAAGTCCTGAGGCTAGGCTGAGGGTCCATTTCCCTGTGGAGGAGACCAGGATGGGGTTAATTTCTGGAGGAAATGGGGGGGCTGAGTTGACCAGGTGAGCCCTGGGGTTGTCCATCTGGGTTGTGTGGGCAGTGCTGCTGAACTGGGCACCTGGCTGGGCCACGGAGCCCTGGAAGGGAAGGCAGCCCCCTTCTGGACATGCCCCTTGCCTTCTGCTCCCCATGGCTCCTATTTCTGTGGCCTCCCAGCTGCTCAGCCTGGAAAACTTGGGACTGCCTTGCAGCTTCGCTCTCAAACCTCACCCAAGTCCTGCCAATTCCACTTTCTACACCACGGAAGCCTCCTTCCCTCCCCTCCTGTCTTCAGGGCTTCCAGGCTCCTGAGTTCTCAACTTTTCCAGCCCTGGACCTTGTTACTCTCCTGCTCAGACCTCCGACATTGTCATGGAGGGAGCAAGGCTCAAGGCTGGCTGTCGAGGTCCTGCTTGGGACTCCACTTTATAAGCTCAGCCTCCCCTTGAGCCGCACCCCTCCCTCCAGGCACTTTCTGCTTCTATACCTTGGCTCAGGTTGTTTACTCTGCCTGGAAAGCCCTCCTTTCACTTCCACATTCCCACATGCTTCAGACTTGCAAGTTTGGGTAGGATAGCCCCTCCTCTGGGAAGAGTTCCCTATTTCCCCAAGTGGAAACCTTTCTCTCCTTTACCCTTTGGTGTTTCTTAGTACGCTGCTTGACCTCCACTTGCCCATCTACCCCTAGACTGTGAACTCCTTGAAGACAGCTTCTGTAGCTGAGGCCCATGGGTGAAGGAGAGCAGGAATGAATGGATGAATGAACGAATGAGCAGCTGCTATGTCTGTCTCTGGTTTCCTTTCCGCTCCAGTCCATCCTGCCATACACTCCTAGTCCTTCTTTTACTACCTTTGGGCTTTGCCATTTCCCTGCTCATAGCTTCTATTTCCTAGCACATCCAGGCTACACACCCTTTCAGCTGTGGGGTCCCCCCCAACCCGTGATCGCGCTCACCAAGCAGGCGCCTTTTCCTTCTCTGGGCTGGCCCTGTGCTGGCTAGAGATAGAGGAATGGTAGCCTGCTGCTAGCCTCATGGAGACTCGAGACTGGAGGGAAGCAAGATGAAGATAAGCAGAACTGTACCAAGTCGAATGCGCAGGGATAAGAATGTTGGAAGGCTGAATAGGTGGATCAAAGGGAAGGACATTCCTGGCGAGGGAAGAATATTTGCAAAGGCGGCAGACAGAGAATGATTGCTGGAGGGAGGAAAGAATCTCTGTACCACAATCAGACAGACGAAGTGTGGTAGAGTCCTGGATTTGGACTCCTCAGCCCCAACTCTGCTATTTTTTTGGAAACATTCTTGAGAAAATTCCTTCTTCTCTCTGACCCTCAAGACCCACAACCATGAAATGGGCATAACAATCCCCTCCTGGGTTGGCCTGAGAAATAACAGCTATTATAAAAGTTTATCCAAATAAGCTGTACTAATTCTTTTTTAAATTTTTTAATTAAAAAAAAATTTTTTAGGAGGTACTGGAGATTGAAACCAGGACCTCGTACATGGGAAACAGGTGCTCAACCACTTGAGCTACATTCTATCCCCTGTACTCATTCTTGATGTCAAAAATTTAATCAACTTTTTTGCCTCTGCTTCTGCCATGGCACCCATGAAAAAGTTTGTGGTAAAGGAGGACAAAAAAATAAATAAAAAGAAAAAGAAACAGGTTCTGAAGTTCACTCTTAGCTGCACCCACTCAGTAGAAGATAGAATCATGGACAGACTGCCAAATTTGAACAATTTCTTTAAGAAAGAATCAAAGTTAATGGAAAAGCTGATAATCTCCGTGAGGTGTTATAACCAACGAAAGGAGTAAGATTGCTGTAGCCTCAGAGGTGCCTTTTTCCAAATGGCAATTGAAATATCTCACCAAACAATATTTGAAGAAGAATCTTTGTGATTGGTTGCCTGTAGTTGCTAACAGCAAGGAAAGCTATGAATTACGTTTCTTCCAGATAAACCAGATATAGAAGAGGAGGGAGATGAGAATTAAAACTCACTTATTCTGGAATATTTTGTGAGTCCTTGAGCAACAGCAGTGACAACAAAGTAATCAAATCCCTATCCATAAACAGTTTCTTTAACTATCCATGGTCAGTGCACTGTGGGAAGACAAAGCAGAGTGACTGGAAGAACAGCTTTCCCTTTACCCCACCCCCCATTCCTGCCCAAACACAGACCCCTGTTAGTTGATTGAAATTCCACTTCCAGGCATTCCACCCTTTCTGTAAACCTTTTATGATCCTTGGAACCTGCTCTTCATCAGCAGCTATTGACACTGGATTAGAGATAGATTTTCAGGTTGGCTGGTATCTTATTTGGGGGTTGAGTCCTGGAAAACAGACCTTAACTCACCTCAGGGAGGAAGCACCAGAGGAGACCCTTGAAAGTGTCATCTGAGGGAGAAAGTGTGGATGCAGGGGAAAGAGCAAATGCCTGGAGGGAAGGCCTGAAGATGCAGTTTTAGTCAGACTCAGGACTCATAGTCTCTTTTGGCTGGAGTGTTGAGGATTGAGAGAGGGAGGCGAAAAATAGGGGTAATTAGAGTGAAAGAAGAGACTGAAGAGGTGGGATCACATGGGCCCTCAAATGCCAGATAGAAGAGTTAGGATTTTATTCAGTGCACAGTGGGGAGCCCTGGCGGATATTTGAACAGGAGAGCTCAGCCTCCCCACAAACCTACTGAAAGAGTCTCACTTTCAGCTTGGAGAGGCCAGTGCCCCCCTACCCCTCCCCGCAATTGCGCTCACGCTGCAGCTTTGTTGCCCTTGGAGGAAACTCAGGCTTATCTGCGTCTGATTCCAAGCAGTTCCAGCCCTTGTTAGTCCGCAGGAAAAGTGCTCTCTGGGGCTGGTTGGGCAGTGCCAGGTGGACAAGTGGACGCTGGTTCCTGTGCGTGCCCGAGTGCGCGCGCATGGGCCCCAGGGGTGGTGGTGGTGGTGGCAACTGGGCTGGGCGGGTCCTAGAAGCTCGAATCTGGAATGAGTAAGGCTGGCTCAGGAAGAGACTCTTGCCTTTAAAGGCAAACGTCCCTGGTGGCCTAAAGAAAAGGCTTTGCCTAGCAGCAGCTGATGCAGGCAGAGCAGGCAGGGTTGGGATGGGAGAGCCCCTAATCCACAGGATGTTTTGTAGCACAAATCCTCCTGGGGTGGCAGGTAACATGGCATTGAACTCCAGGAAGGCTTGATGGACCAGGCAGGAAAGCTTTGTGTGTTTACTATTTCCATTCTGATTTGCACACCTGCTCCAACCACCTGCTCCCAGAGAGCTTTTCGGCTTCCCTCCTTTATCCGTTCATGTGCCCCTCCCCAGCCCTCTGCAAGAACATCTTCTTTAATCTGTGCTACCACCTGCTAGTTGATGTGGGGCACACTGAAGGGACATCTCTCCTCCACTATCTCCTGTGTACCAGGTTTGACTATCCAGCTATCTCCAAGGACAGCCCTCAGTATCTCCCACAGGTGCTTCACACTCACCATTTTAAAATCTTCCCCCTTCCCTTCTGGGTCCCTACCAAGAGATGGTTCCTCTATCCACTCAGTTGCCCAAACCAGAGACCTGGCATCTTCCTTGACTCCTCTATCTCCTTCGTTCTCAAAATCCAATCAATCCTTCATTCTCTGCCTTCCAAAACATTGTTGGACTCCATCCCTTCCTTTCTGCCCCTACCATCCATGCTCTGGTACAGGCTAGAATAGCTCATTCATCCCCTTCCACTTGCCACCACACTGGTCTCTCTAGAATGCATAGCGGACCACTTCATTCCTTCTGTTTAAACATCTTTCTGTAGCACACAACATGGTTGAATCTCACAGACATAATGTTGAGCAAAAGAAATCATAAGCAGGGAAGCGGATGTAGCTCAGTGGTTGAGCTTCTGCTTCCTATGTATGAGGTCCTGGGTTCAATCCCTAGTATCTCCTAAAAAAAAAGTCATAAGCCAATGAGTGTGATCTCATGGGTATAAAGTTCAAAAGCAGGCAAACCCTACCTTCAGAGTTAGAAGTCAGCATGGTGGTTACCCTGGCAGGGAGGCTGGTGCCTATGGCAGGAAGGTGATGATCAGGGTCAGGACTATGGTGAGTCAAGTGAGGTAGGATCAGCACTACTGATTTCCCCTTCGCCCTGAGTTTTAACATGGCTGAACACACTGATGCAGATACTGTCTTTATTTATATTTTGGATATTTTGTCAATGTGCATTTTTTTGGGTATTAAGTTTATTTTTAGAAAAGATTTCATTAAAGCATTATTTATCTTAAAAAATTTTTTTTATTTTTAAAGAAGCTTTAGATTACATAAATGTTGCATCGGAAATGCAGGGGATGCCCACATGTTTATCTTGCATTGTTTATCTTGATTACTGAGTTTCTCGGCGCCCCCTGATATTTCAAGGAGGAGGCGAGTGCCTCACTTGCTGCACCCTGGTCCTTTCCCTCCTGGTGATGTTCTGTGTTTTAATCAGGGTGCTGGTTCCGTGGGTGTATTCAGTTTAGGAAATTTGTCCAGCTATGTATACTTAGGATTTTTGCCCTTTTCTTTGTGCATATTATGCTTTAATTAATTTTTTTTAACTTAGAAAGAAAAAAAAAAATCTTTCCACGGTTTTAAGGGAATGTCTCCTGCTTGGTTCCTCCACAGTGTCCAGCAGGAACAGTACCTGGCATACACTGGGATCAGTACATATTAGTAAATGAATGAAGACAGTGTTTCAGCTAATTCATTCCCCACAGGAGCGAGCTCTATGAGAAGAGTATTTTCTCACTGTTTTCTAGAGCAGAAAAGTCAGGCTCAAGAGAGTGAAGTTATTTGCCTAACATTACACAGCTAGTAAGTGTGAGTTCTAGCTCCTTGATTAAAAAAGATTAAAAAGTAAACAAACAAAACCCTCCAACCAGAAATGCTTGTTCTGACATCTACTCTGCTCTTATCACTTAGATTTAATTGCTTGAGTCTTATCTCCTTCAGTAGATAATGAAGGGCAGGGGTGGGGCATTCCTGCCTTCCTTCTGTCCTGTGAAATTACTTCGCAAAGGAAGAAGGCTATAAATATTTAATAAATGAATGAACCAAATGAATATAGAGGGCAACAGTCATATGTGGTGGTTAGAGCTCAGGTTTTGGAGTCAGACTTGCTAGCTGTGTGTCTTTGGGCATATTACCTAACCTTTCTGAGCCTCAATTTCCCCAACTATAAAATGGGAAAAATATCAGTACTTGCTTCAAAGATTTATTGTACCTATTAAGTGAGAAAATAACTGTCGGGTAGCTGTCATACAGCACACACTTGAAACTATTACTTACAGTTTTTTACATTCTCAAAGCCTGATTTACTTCAGGGTTCCAGGGATTTGCCTCTCTCAGTTTCAAATGTATTGATTTTGGGGGGGTCTCGAATTGGCAGGAGGGGACCGGATTCAGCTCCCGGAGCTTTCTTTCTCAAGCTCACAGAAAAAGGTAGAGTGTGGGGATAGTTGGGAAGCCTGGCTTTAAGTAGCAGCTCCATCTTCACAAGCTGTGCCACCTTTGGTGAGTTCCTTTTTCCCTGTGAGCCTCAGTGCTCTCTCTGTAAAATAGGGCTCTGAATGATCTTGACCTTGTGGAGCTTTGGGGAAGATCTGGTGCTTGGTCCTGGGCCAGCACACAGTAGGCCCTCCATAAAGGTTGGGTCTGAGGAATTATTAACCAGGAACCCTGAGAAGTGGGGGAAGCGATGCTCAGACCTTGAGATGCCTAGGCACTAACGGGAAAAAACAGAATAGCCTGGCTTGGCTCTGTTTTGTTCTTAGAACCATATTGCTCCTGAGACATGAAATAACAATGCCCTTCAGGTCTATTCCGTTTTTCAACTGTGCAAAACACCTCCCCATATATTATTTCTTGGGTCCTCCCCACACCTTATGCTGAAGGCAAGACCAGAATTGTTCACCTAGCACTGGGGAGTTGAGAAATCCTGTTACTTGAGGTCATGCTGAAGGAGGAATTTGGCAGTAAACTGAGGGCAGGAAACCTGGGATTCTTGAATTCTAGATGCCACTGTGCAGCAACTTGTATCAAAAGAAAGCACACAGCTAGCCTCCCCCACCCCAACCAAGTAACCATCACCGAGCTGGTGCCTGGTTGTGTCTGTCTGCTTCCCCCTCCCAGCCACAACCTGGCTGTCACGTGTGCATTTGTCACTGAAGACCTGGCTGACTTAACTCCATTATACCAGAACTGACTCATGCTTTAGAAAAGGGAGAGTGCCAACCAGTTGCGAGACTGGAGAGCCCTCCCTTCCTTATTGAGATTTGAAATTAATGCCCCAAGTCTGTGGCAGCTTAGCTTTTAAGAAAGGGAAAGCTGAGAAGCGGATGTAGTTCAGTGATTGAGCTACTAGTTTCATATATGAGGTCCTGGGTTCAATCCCCAGTACCTCCTTTTAAAAAAAAAAGGAAAAAAAAGAAAAGGAAAGCTTTGTGGGTTGGCTGGCATTGAGGATTGCTCAAGATAAGAGATTTGGTTAATCTCTGGACTCTGTCACAGGTTTGCTGGGTGACTTTAGGCAAGGCACTGTCTCTCTCTGAACATCAGTCTCTGTAGCTTCGTTATGGAAGCATCGCTACAGGTGACCTCCAAGACTTTCTGTCGTCTCACCCTTCTAGCACTGGCTCAAGAAGCCTTGTCACAATAATAACTCATGTGCCAAGTACTGGGCTAAGTGATTAGTATGGAATTATCTCATTTAATTCTCACAACAATCCTAGACATTATCCCCATTTCATAAAGAAAGAAACTGAGGCACAGTTTCAGAGTAATTTGCCCATGGTCAAGCAAGTAAGAAAGTGGCAGAACTGAGGATTGGACCCAGTTTTTCTATCCCCAGATGTCATAGAAATTCCAGTCTACATTGATGCCACCAGCAGATGATGTAACCAGCAGAGATCAGAAGTGGCTCAAGTGGTTGGGTATTTGCCTCCCACATGGGAGGTCTTGGGTTTGGTTCCCAGTGCCTCCTAATAACTCTTCCTTCTCAGGGCTGCAGTATGTGTTAACTAAGACATTTATTCACTTATTCAATAAATATTTATTAAGCCATTCATATCCAATGGTATTTGTGAAAGTTAAACAATGACTGGCTAGTGGTGGATGCTCAATAAATGGGATCATCCAAGGCTCTGCCTTCCAGGCATCCACAGTGAAGCTGGATACACAGGTACTTCTGCTCAAATGGCCTATGTGCATTCTGAAGAACCAAGAGATGACTATCTACTAGCTGTAGAATAAACCACCCAAAACTTAGTTGTTATAAACAGCAACGACTAGTTATTTCTCATGGTTTTGTGGACTGCCTGGGCAATTCTGGTCCATGTGGTGACAGGTGGAGTTGCTTATGCAGCTGCATTTATATAGAAGCTTGGCTGGGACCATTCTTTCCATATGGTGTCGCATCTTCCAGGGGCCCGTCCGCCCCACCTCTCTCTCCAGCAGGAGAGTCGGGATCTCTTTACAGCATGGTGGTTGGGTTCCAAGAGACAAATCCCAGTGTGCAAGAGCATATCAAGCCTGCTTGTATTGATGCAAATAATTCTAGATATAACTTGCTTTGTCCTTTAGTCTATAATGAACATTTTCTCTATGAGGAAATATTCTTCTCAACAGGATTTAATTTTTTAAATTGTGGTAGTATAATATACAGCACAAAAGATTCCACTTTAACACTTTCATGTGTACAATTTGATGACATTAATTACATTCACAATATTGTGCCACCACCACCACCATCTATTACTAAATTTTTCTCATCACCCCAAACAGGGACTCTATACCCATAAAACAATTCAACGTGATTTTTTCTTTTTTATTAGAGAAGTTGTAGGTTTACAGAAAAATCTTGCCTAAAATACAGGGTTCCCATATACCACCCTGTTATTAATGCCTTGCATTAGCATGGAACATTTATTACAACTCATGAAAGAATATTTTTAAAAATGTACTGTTAACATGAATTTTAATGGCCGACTGATAAGCCTGCCATTTAATTAACCAATCCCCAGTGATGAGTATTTTGACTGCTTTTGATTTGGGGTGGTTATAAACAACACTGTAGAGGACAACTTTGTACCAACCACTCCATGCCCTTGTAGGAGAGTAGTTACAGGGTCAAAGGACAGGTGTGTTTTTAAGGCTTTGCCAGACTGCCTTTCAAAAAAATTCGTGTAATTTGCACTTCTACCAGCACTGACAGGACCTGCCCCTTTTCACAATCCTCTAGGTATGTTTTGTCATTTTAGTCTTTGTAGTTTGAAAGGTGAAAAATGGTATCTCATCAATGCCTTCAAAAGAGAGAGGATTAAAAGTAAGTTGCCCAAAGCCAGATGCTGAAGAATTCTTGTCTTTTATGGGGAGGGGCCCTAGTAAATCATCAGGGATGTGGAGGATCCTGTGCAGTGTCTCTCTGTCACTACTGACTCAGGCTGACAGCCATGCTTCTGACTGCAGGGATGAGATCACTGTCTTTTTGCAGTGCATTGGTCAGGACAAGCTGCTGCTTTCCTGACCTGTATCTGCAGGCCTTCCCGTGGGCACAGGGCTCAGGACCCTGCCCTCCAAGCCTGCCACGCCTACCTCCGTGTGAGCTGGGTCTCCTCTGAGCCATACTGGAGGGCCTGCCGCTGAGGCCTGGCGGGCCATGACTGATGACGAGTGCAGAGGAAAGACTTTTAAGGCCTTTGGCTTCCAGCAGCCTGAGATATTCTTCAAGGCCTCAAGAACTCATGAATTTAGGAACTCCTTCCAGTGTGGAAGCCAGAGTCCTGGATTCAGAGGCAGCCTCCTTCCTAGCTGTGGACCCGGAGCAAGTGAGGAAGCTTTTCTGAGCCTGGGTTTCCTCATTCAACTTGGAGCCTGCTCTCTCCACAGAGGGAGGCAGGGCCTTCGCTTGTAATCACTACTTTATGGAGATATTACTCTATGCTAAGTGCTCTTTATTTGAGTCTAGCTCTTTATTGCTGCTAATTCTCACAGTGGTTCTGTGCAGCAGGTGCTATTACTGTTTTGATTCCTGTTCTTTAGATGGGGTCACAGGCACAGAGAGGTTAGGTAATTTGCCAGGGTGGCAGAGCTGAGTTCCTGGAATGAGGTCCTCCAGGCTCCATCAGAAGCTTTTACAAGCCCTTTGCCCCTTATCTTATCAGAGCCTTTTCACAGCCCTGGCAAGGAGCCAGGGCAGACCATTATCCATTTATAGATGGAGGTCCAGGGAAGGAAGGAGGCTTGCCTAAGGCCCCACAGCCAGTTGGTGCCCCTTCCATGGCCTTTGCCTGCTCAGTCCAGAACCCTGGATGGTGAAGTGGCCAGGAAGAGCTTGCAAGTGCTGCTGGACCTGTGCCTACCAGACAGAACCGTGACCTCAGCAAAGGCCAGGCGTTCCTTCTTCCAGGGAACTCAGGGTGGGGCAGGACAAACAGGGAGTGAGATCAGAGGGGAGACCAGGCCTGGAAGAGGAGGATGTGTCTCTGGGGGGTTGTAGGGAAAGAGCAAGGGAGCCTGGAACAGACCAAGAATGGGAGCTTGGCCCTGGGATTACCTAACAGGAGGTTTAAACAGGTGCCAGATGGAAGTGTGGAACTCTGGGACCAGAGGCTCCTGGGTTCAAGTTATGACTCTGTTTAATATAAGAATGATGATTGATCTCCCTGAGGCACAGTTTCCTCATCTGAAAAAGGGCCAAAGCACAGTGGGTAAAAGTGTGGTGTCTGGAGCACTGCTTGGGCCGAATCCTGGCTCTACCACTTACCAGGGTCACACGGAACAAGTGATGTTGCCTCTCTGTGCCTCAGTTTCCTATCTGTAGTGTAGACCCAACATAATAGTATGATTATGTTGTGACAATCAAAGGGGCCAGCCTATGTAAAAGGTTTAGAAAAAGTTTTTCACCTAAGAAGTCTTTGGTATCATCATCTTCACCTACCTCAAAGGATTCTTGGGAGGCTTAAACAGGGCAGCTTCTGCAAACTGGCACGGCGGGCATTCTTAAATAATTAGTGGACAGAATAAATGGTGGTATGGTAGAGTGTGGTGTGAAGTGCAGTGAAACTCACAGGAAAGAGAAAAGCATTTGCCTGGCTGCATGGAAAAAAGATATGGGAGGCTTCCAGGGGGTCCTACAGTTTTCTCTGGGCCTTGAAAGCTGAGTAGAATATCCCAGGGCAGAGGAGGAGGAAGATAGAGAGATCAGCTGGTGCTAAGACTCACCCTGAAGAGCCTGAGCGCTCCTGGGGAGCATGGAGTTGTTTTGTGAGGTTGGGTGTTTGGGACAAGGGGCAAGGCATGAGACTGTCCAGAGAGCACAGGGCTTGGAATACTTTGCCTGGGAGTTGAATATGTGGGGAGTTCCCAGGCCTGTCTAAGTGGCAGAATCACCGGAGGCACTTTTTAAAAGTACTGATTTCATGGTCCCACCCAGTGCTATTTTGAATCAGTAGGTCTGAGGTGGGGCCCAGGAATCTACATTGCCTAAAGCTCTGCAGGAAATTCTGATGCCCACCCAGGTGGAGCAATGTTCCCCTGCAGTGAGGGGGGAGATGTCTCTAAGGCTAAGCAGAGATAGGCCCCATTTGGATACTGACTCCGTATCTCCAGATTTGAGCAGAAAGCTTGAGAAAATGAAGCACCTGGTGGCACAGGGTGTGAGAGGCCCCCAGTCTCCCATTCTCTCTCCAGGAGGGCCTCACAGCCCAAATGCCACATTTACCACAAGAGCAGGCTCCCCAGAATTCTACTGACCCATAGTCCTCTGACCCTAGCAAGGACAACATTGTATCCATTCATCCATCCATTCAACCATCCAACCATCCATCCAACAAACATTTTTTGGACCCCCGCCATATGCCAAGCATGGTGTTGAGTCCTGGACGTACTGTGAGGAGCAAAGCAGACACTCTCCTCACCTCATAAAGTTTTTGTCAATCCTGGCTCCCTCAGCTCAGCTGAGAAGAAGCACTTTGTCATCAGGAATGTGGCTAAATAAAAGCGAGCTGGGACAGGAAATCCACCCAGAGGGCTCAAGCAGCAGCACAAGGGCCAGGTAGTGCAGCCTCCAGCCCTGTGGCTTTCTAATCCCACAGCCCAATCTCCCCTCTGGCCTAACTCTAGCCTTACCTACCCAACTCCCAGGCCCTCCCTGGGGTGGCCCCTGCCAGGAGGGTCCTGGTGCCCAGAGTGGGGGTGAGCTGCACACAGAGAAGGCAGCAGCCTTGGGGAAGGCTGTTTCCCAAGGGCAAGGGCAAGGATCATTTCCTCACAGGGGCAGCAGAAATAACAAACATGAGGAAATGACAGAGATTCCAGGGTTTTCAGAGCACAGCTCAGGTACAGGATGGACTCCTGCAGAGAGACAGGGTTAGGACCCTATTGTGACACCTTCTTATCTTCCTTTGAGAGCTGTCTCCTTGTGTTTTCATGCTTCTGTTCTGTTGTTTTTCTTTCATCGGGGATTCCTCCAACTCTACCCATACCATCACCACTCTGGGCACTGCTGATGTCCTGTCCCTCACTGGCTCACTTACTAACTCATCACTATTCATTTGTTTCTTCCTTCTTTCATTCAACACATAGGTCCTATGGGCTAGACACTGAGGATAAAGCTGCCGGCAAAATATGGTCTTACATAGAGTTCCCCTTCCAGCGGGGAAACAAACATAATCAGACAATTCTTTTTTTTTTTTTTTTTTTTTTTAATTTTTTAAAATTTTTTTATTTTTTATTGACTTTGTAATAATATTACATTAAAAATATATATGTGAGGTCCCATTCAACCCCACCCCCCCACCCCCCCTCTCCCCCCCCCAACAACACTCGTTCCCATCATCATGACACATCCATTGGATTTGGTAAGTACATCTTTGGGCACCTCTGCACCTCATATACATTGGTTCACATCATGGCCCATACTCTCCTCTATTCCATCAAGTAGGCCCTGTGAGGATTTACAATGTCCGGTGATTACCTCTGAAGCACCATCCAGGGCAGCTCCATCAGACAATTCTTAATACAATGTGCTTATTGCCACCAGGAAGATGTGCACTGGGTGCTGTAAAACCAGGGAGTAGCCAAGGGAAGGCTGATTCTTGAAGAAAGAGTAGGAATTTAAGGGGAACATGCCAAGCAGTGAGAACAGCAAATATAAATGGAGGTGGGAAACATGGTTTTCAGTGACTAGACATGGAAGGCTCAAGGGGAAAGAGGGAGGGGAGGCTGGAGAGGTGAGTAGGAGCAGTCCATCATGAGCCTTGAATGCTGGGCTAAGAAACTAGAACTTTCTGTTCTAGACAATGGGGAACCATTGGAGGATTTTAACCAGGGAAGACATGGTCATATTTGCACTTTAGAATTATCATGTGGAAGCTGCTTTGGGGAAATAGGCTGCAGAATTAGGGACCAGGCAGAATGGCCAGTAAAGAGGCTGGGGCATAGTCTAGGTAGGAGAAGCCAAGATATAAACTAGGGCAGGGATGGTGACTCGGCAGGTGTGGGCATCTCTCATTGTAAGAGCTGTGGCAGGAGTGGGGCAGTCTGGCTGCAAAGCTGGCTCCATTAAGGGCAGTTGGACATTTTTGGGGATTGGGACCAAAGGAAGGCTGAGACAGGCAGAGACTTTGGGCCTTTTGGCTTGAGCAGGCTCAATGTCAGCAAACACAGCTGGGTCTGGGTCTGGGAATGTGGAAAGTCCACAAGAGGACCCAAGCCCAAACCCGGGAATCTGGGAATCAGCTCCTCTTGTAGAGGAGCTCCCATGAGCCAGGCAGGGTGTCAGATGGTGACAGAGAACAGAGGACACCAGGCTCCTGACCCACCTCCCTTCAATGGCTACCTGTAAAGATGTACAGTAGACTCCTGGGAATACCTGTAGCTGTTTTCTCGCCTTTGCCTGGCTCCCCATCTGTCAAGGTTCCCCCTCAGTCTTTCCATCTTGATTCCTGACCTCCAGATCCAGAACCTGCTCCTGGCTCCAGGACTGGACTCTGACTTGGCTCCATCTACTCAGGTGCCTCAGGGAGCATGTCCACCGCACCAACCACCATTGGAAATGCAATCTCAAGATGATGATCTGAGAAACATGGATACCAGAATTCATTCTCTAGAGTCCCATTTGACCAATTAGTCACTCATACAATAAACATTTATTGAAATAGCCACAATCTGCCAGGCCCTCTACAGGCCACTGGATTTGCAAGGTTGAATCAGATTCAGGCCTTGTCATGGAAGAGTTCACAGTACAATGGAGACAGAAAACACTTTAAACACACCACACCTATTACAACACAACTCAATTCAGCACAACACGACTCAGCATGGCTCAACACAAGACACGAGATCTTAGGTCTGTTTTCAGTCCTCTAGGGCCTGAGCTTGAAAAAATGCAGATCACAGGCAGCGGGGGTAGTGAGGACCTTACTTAGTAGGCAGGGAAGATGGTTATAGAAATGTCATCAGTTGAGAGTAAAGGGAAAGAGGCTTCACAGTCAGAATTACCTGGCTTTAGTCCTGCTACTAATACAATATTAGACTGATGACTTAACTCTCTGTGCCTTAGTTTCTACATCTGCAAAACCGGGAGAATAATAGTGTGCATCTCACAGGGTGCAAGAATTTATGGAGATAATACAAGTTAAGTACCTTGCATGTGGTAAGAGCAATAACACTGGCTGTGTTTGTTGTTGTTGCCTCAGAATTATAAAACCTTACATTCTTAGATTCTTTTAGTCAGAAAATACAGAGCCATAGAACCTTAGAATCTTCAAACCTTAAATATAGAAACCAAATAAAACATAGACCCTGGATACTAGCTGGGGGTGGGTTGTCTCTTTATCTCCTTTGATGGAGGGGAAATTTCCTTTAATGCCTCAGAGGGCAGTCAACTTCAGTTGCTCAGGTTGTACATTATATGTCTCTAGGGAGGGCCATTCACAGTCTTTGATGTGCATATCTTCCCCTAAATGTCCAATCACCTGTACCACCAAACAGGGAAGCCCCACTTCCTCCCAGAGAAGTCTGCTAAATCCCAGGGGCTCGCAACCATCCCCCATCACTTCTGCCTTCTGGGTTGTGGCTCCCCAGCATGCTGGCCTTGTCCTGAACCATGCTGACCACAATGTGATGAAACTCAGACTCTTATTTAGCTTTCATCTAAAAAAGGAAATCATTCCCTCCAAGCATTCCTGAGAGTAGCAGGATGTGCAGAAGGTTTTGGAATATTCCAGAGAAGGGTCTCATCTGGTGGAGCACAATCTTCTGCTATCTGATGGTTTGTGTGCTACCCCTACATCCCTCTCCTCTCACCTCACTTTTCTCTCCCTCCATCCTTCTATTACACAGAGTAACACTTTGCTCTCCTCAGGAGCCCAGACTTTAATTATTCCAGGCTTTTGGTGATATGTCTATTCAAAGCCTTTAACAAAGAATTTTCCCCAAAAAAGGTAGGTTTTTTTCTTCCTAAGAGGAATTCCAGGTCATAAGTTTAGGTAATAATTTTTGTATATTTCACTGCATTTAGTACCAATTATAAAACCGAGACTCTCTGAAGCTTAAAATCAAATTATCTTGGAAACAAGAACATTGAAATAATTTAGCCTAAGGATCACAAGTTCTAAGAATCATAGAGAATTTTAGAATCCCCAAATCCCAAAACTTAGAGTTGGAAGCAGTGATAAGGGATCGTTGAGGCAACACCTTATTTAATAAAGACATCTCCCCTACAACATCACTGACAATTGGTTATATAGCTTTTACTTAAATACTTGCCAGGACAGTGTTTTAGTTTGCTAAAGGCTGCCAAATGCAAAAATACCAGAAATGGGTTGGTTTTTATAATGGTGATTTATTAGGGTAAAAAACCACAGCCACAGTTCCAAGGCTGTGAAAATGTCCAAATAAAGGCATCAGAGATGCTGTCTCATCAAAGGTTGGCTGCTGGCAGATCCTGTACTCCTGCACACATGGCAAGGCAAAATGGCAGCAGGTCTGGATTTTCTCCTCCAAGTTCACTTTCTCCCTGATCTCAGCAGGCATATGACCCATCTCTCCCTTCTCTCTTTCAGGCTTCCTTGCTTCAGGTCATTGGGCTTCTCCACAGAGTCCAGCCTCTGGCTTCTCTCTCAGTCTTTCAGGGTTTCTCTGTCTTTCTGGGGCTGAAAGTGATCCTGGAGTCTTCTCTAACATGGCAGTGTAAAAGCTTAGTTCTGTTTCTCTGTGTTTCTCTCTGCTTTCACTCCTCAGTTTATAAGACTCCAGCAAATGGATTAGGACCTACTCTGGGTCCTGCAATCTAACCAAAGGCCCTTAACTAAAGAGAGCTAACCAAAGTGACCTAATCAAAAGATCCCTTAACTGAATCTAACCAAAAGGTCCCACATAAATTGGTTTACATGCAAAGGAATGACTTAGCTTAAGAACATAATTTTTAAAAATTTCTGGGGTCCACAAAAGACTCAAACCAGGACAAACAGGGACCTCACTTTCTCACCAGGCAGTGTTTCCTTGAGGGACTACGTCAGCTGCCTGTAGAGATGCTTGAGATGAGGAGACCCTTAATGAACTTTCTTCTGTACCTGTGATAACTCAGGTAGACTCCATCCAAAGATTTAAGAGCAATGACAGTTGGGAAGACCAAGATGCAGTAAACTAGATAGACCTGGGAGCTGGGACCAAGGTGGTCCAATGTCTGATAGGCATGGTGAGCTCAGCCACAATTGTAGAAAAGCTGCATCCTGAGAGTGAGGTATAATAATAATGCTGATGATGGTGGCAGCTACCATTTATTAAATGGAAGAAGGGTGTGGAAGGTTTCTAGGGACTATGGTTTTTGCTGGGCCTTGAAGGACACATAGAAGTTCCCAGGCAGAGGAGGAAGAAGGTAGAGAGATCAGCTTGTGCAAAAACTCATGATGTGGGAATCTGAGCATGTCTGGGGAGCATGGAATTGTTTCATGAGGCTGGGTGTTTGGGGGCAAGGGGCAAGGTATGAGACTGTCCAGACAGCAAAGGGCTCGGAATACCTGCCTGGGAGTTTAAACTTGCTCCAGTAGGCGGGGAGTTCCCATATCTATGTGGCAGAATAACCTGAGGCACTTTTTAAAAGTACTGATTTTATTGTTCCACCTAGTGATATTTGAGCTGGCAGGTCTGAGGTGGGGCCCAGGAATCTACATTACCTAAAGCTCCCCAGGATATTTTGATACCCACCCAGGTTAGGGAACCCTGGGAGGGGGTGGAGTGTCTCTAAGAGACAGGCCTCCTTTAGATACCAACTCCAGACCTCCAATATTTGAGCAGAGAAATTGAGAAGGTGAGGACCCTAGTAGGGAGAGATTGTAGGAGACCCCTGACTCTGACTCCCAGCCTCCCCTCTCCTCACATGCCAATGGCCACATATACCATCAGGCAGTTTCTTATAAAGGTGAATATACACTTCTTTTACAACCCAACAATCGCATTTACAGATATTTACCCAACATATATGAAAGCTTAAGTCCATCCATAGACTTTTAAGTGAATGTTCATAGAAACTTTATTTGTAATAGTCAAAAATTGAAAACAATCCAACTGTTCATCTACGAGTGAATAAACAAACAAATTCAATAAAAAGGAATAAGCTTGGAACAGAATTGAAAGTCCAGAAATAGACCCATACATCTATGGCAAATTGATTTTTACATGGGTGCTAAGTAAATGCAATGGGGAAAGAATAGTGTTTCCCAACACAAATGGTGTTAGGAAAACTGGATGTCCATATGCAGAAGAATAAACTTAGACCCTTACCTCACATCATATACAAAAATCAACATAAAATGGATCAAGGACCTAAATATGAGAGCTAAAACTATAAACCTCTTAGAAGATTACATAGAGAGGTGTAGCTCGCTGGTTGAGTGCCTGCTCCCCGTGTATGAGGTCCTGGGCCTCCAGTACCACCTATAAAAAGATTATGTAGGGGCAAATCTTCATGACCTAGGATCTAGTAGTGAATTCTTAGATATGACACCAAAAGCATGAACAACAAAAGACAAAATAAATAACTAGATCAAAATTTAAAACTTTTGGGCATTGGCAGAAATTAACAAGAAAGTGAAAAGACAACCTACAGAATGGGAGAATATAATTGCAAACTATATATTGGATAAGAGCTTAATACCCAGAATATATAAAGAACACCTACAACTCAACAACAAAAAGATAAACAATTCAATTAAAAAATGGGCAAAGGACTTGAATAGACATTTCTCCAAAGAAGATATACAAATAGTAAGCATATGAAAAGATGCTCAATGTCAATAGCTATTAGGGATATGCAAATCAAAACCACACTAAATGCCACTTTACAGTCATAGGATGCCTATTATTAAAAAAAAGGAAAAAGCAAGTGTTGGAGAGGATGCAGAGAAACTGGAACTCTAGTGCATTGTTGGTAGGAATGGAAAATGGTGCAGCCACTGTGTAAAGCAATATGGGGGTTCCTCAAAAAGTTAAATATAGAATTACCATATGACCCAGCAATTCCACGTCTAGGTATATACCTAAAGAAAGTGAAAACAGGGTCTCAAACAGATACATGTACACCAATATTTATAACAGTATTATTCACAATAACCAAAAGGTGGAAACAACCCAAGTGTCCATCAGCAAAAGAATGGATAAACAAGATGTGGTACATTTGGAACATTATGCAGTCAAAAGAAAGAATGAATTTATAAAACATGCTGAAACATCAAAGAAACCTGAAAACATGCTCAGTGAAATAAGCAAGACACACATGGGAAAATTGTATGAGATTACTTTTTTTAAAAAGATTTATTTATTATTTATTCCCCCCACCCCCACCCCGGTTGTCTGTTCTCTGTGTCTATTTGCTGCGTATTCTTCTTTTGTCCACTTCTGTTGTTGTCAGCAGCATAGGAATCTGTGTTTTTTTTGTTGTGTCATCTTGCTGTGTCAGCTCTCCGTGTGTGTGGTGCCATTCCTGGGCAGGCTGCACTTTCTTTCATGCAGGGCGTCTCTCCTTACGGGGCGCACTCCTTGCGTGTGGGGCTCCCCTACGTGGGGGACACCCCTGTGTGGCACAGCACTCCTTGTGCGCATCAGCACTGCGCATGGGCCAGCTACACACGGGTCAAGGAGGCCCGGGGCTTGAACCACTGGGTCAAGTCCACTTCCCTGAGATTACTTTTAAGAGACGACTAGAAACAACAAATTTGCAGAGACAGAAAATAGATTAGAAAATACCTGGGGATGGGGGTAATGGGAGAAGGGATAGTATTTGTTTGGAAAACAAAAAAACAAAAAAGGAATAAACTATTGATACACACAATGATATGGATGAATCTCAAAACAATTAAGATGAATGAAAGAAGCCAGACCAAAAAAGAGAGTACAAAATATAATAAATTTATCTGAAATTCTAAGAGATGCAAACTAATCTACAGTGACATTAAATAGATCAGTGATTACCTAGAATAGGAAGATGAGGAGGGATTACAAAGGAGAGTAAGGGAGCTTCTTAGGGGTGATAGATATGTTCATTATCTTGTGTGTGATGATGGTTTCGATAGTGTGTATATAGGGAAGTGGATGTGACTCAAGTGATAGGGCTTCCGCCTACCATATGGGAGGACCCAGGTTCAATCCCTGGGGCCTCCTGGTGAAAGAAAAGAAGAGAAAGAGTGCCTGCATGGCAAGCCAGAGCCTGTGTGGTGAGCCAGTGCCCATGTGGTGAACACGTGCTCGTGTGGCAAGAATACCATGTGGTCGGCCAGTGCCTGTGTAAGTGAGTCATGCATGCAGCAAGATGATGGTGCAACAGAAAAGAGACAAAGGGGAAGGTCAAGGTGAAGCACAGCAGAGACCAGGAACTGGGGTGGCGCAGCTCACAGGGAACCTCTCTCCACATCAGAAGTCCCCAGGATCAAATTCCAGTGAGTCGTAGAGGAGAAAAAATGAAAAGAGAAGACCAAAAAGAGAAATAGATACAGAAGATCACACAGAAAATGGATACAAACAGCAAAAGCAGGAGGGTAGGGGGAGGGAGTGGGGAAGGGGGGGGGATAAAATAAATAAATAAATATTTTTTAAAAGAGTGTATACACATACTGCAGCCTATCAAATTGTAGACTTTATTAATTGTGCCATTACTGCATGTCAATTATGCTGCATAAAGTTGTTAAAAAAATCTGATGCCAGTTCTGCCCAGTCATAGCCAGACTTGATATTTACACAGCATTCCTCACCCCATCTCCTGCTCATAGCAGCAGGTACACATTGAGTTATTACTATGCACAGGGTACTATCCTATAAGCACTATGTGGAATTTTTCATTTAACTATCTCTGTTTTACAGATGAGAAATCTGAAACTCAGAGAGAGAGATTAAGTAACTTCTCCAAGGATATGTCATCTAGCTGAATCCCAGCCCTTACCCTAACCTAATCCATACTCTGTTCTGATTTGTTTTTATGATTATACATTGTAATATTTGTAGAAACAAAATTAAAAAATGTTAAATTGCCTTCAATCAACAGTGTCCCAACATAGTTTTGCTTTTCCATGTATTTTTTTCATCCATACAAAGACAGCAGTTTTATCATTGTAATTTAATGCCCCCCAACCTTGTGTCTTTACATGTGGTCTTATCTACCTCTACATAAAGAACACCACGAAGAACAGCTTTTACGTAGGTGTTCATTTGTTTGTTTTTAGAAGCCTCCCCGGCCCCCCCCCCCCCAGGAATGGGATGAAGTGTCCCAAAGTATTATATTTTCCACCTGATCCTGATCTAAAAAACACAACTCAACGTTCTTACTCTTCAGTCTGAAGTCTAAGCTGGGGAGCGGTATAGCTCAGTGGTCGAGCACTGGCTTCCCACATAGAAGGTCCCAGCTTCAATCCCCGGCCCCAGTACCTCAATAAATAAACAAATAAATAAAGTCTAACCTGGATACTTCCTGGTACTTTAATCCAGTCTCTGAAATTCTTTGTAACGATATTTGTCATTTTTGGTCACCAGGATCTCATTCTCTGTTTGCCTGTAGGAAATCAGTTTACTCTCCAGCAACAGGATTAGGTTCTGGGTGGTTTTAGACAATCCACATATCCATCCCACCCTCTGTCTACAACCACAGTTGGCCCCAAACCAAATTAGAGCAACGAAAAGCAAGGAGACTTTTTGGCATTCCTTGCTAAAAGAGGTGACCTCTCTTGTCCGTGGGTGCAACCAAGTAGACTCTCTCAGGAGTAATTTGACTCAGATTTTCTTTTTTTAAAAAGAGATTTATTTTTTTTATTTACAACAATAAAATAGTCTGCTTTGCGTCCATTTGCCACGTGTCCTTCTATGTTTGCTTGGTCTCCTCAGGCAGCACCAGAAACTGATCCTGGGATTTTTCAGAGTGGGAGAGAGACACTCACTTTCTTATGCCCCCTCAGTTACTTGGTCTGCTGTGTCTCTTATTTTCTCTTCTGTATCTCTTTTTGTTGCATCATCTTGCTGCACCAGCTTTTCTTGTGGGCCGGCACTCCTTGTGGGCCAGCTCTCCACTCAGGCCAGCTCACCTTCAACAGGAGACCCCAGGAATTGAATCCCAGACTTCCTATGTGGCAGATGGGAGCCCAGTTGCTTGAGCCACATCTGCTTTTCTGAATCAGATTTTCTATGAACATAATCCTAAATCTAATCTTAAACTAACTCTTAGTCATAAACTAGAACACTGAACTTTTTCTAGTCAAGAGCTAATTTAGGGAAGCAGATGTGGTTCAACTGATAGAATGTCTGCCTACCATGTGGAGGGTCCAGGGTTCAATCCCCAGGGCCTCCTGACCCGGGTGGTAAATTGGCCCATGTGCAGTGCTGCCGCGCACAAGGAGTGCCATGCCACGCAGTGGTGTCCCCTGGGGGGGGGGGGGGGGGAGGGGAGAGAAAGAAAAAATAAATCTTAAAAAAAAAAAGAGCTAATTTAAAGTGCTAAGTGCATTTTCCCCTTCCTGACTGACTTTCCCAAGTCTCATTTTTCCTACCTTTGTGTTATGAGGTCTGCCCACCACTACTGACTACAACACCAATCTCGGAGGTAGCCTAAGGGAGTAAAAGCCTATGGGGGAAGCAGACGTGGCTCAAGTGATAGGGCCTCTGCCTACCATATGAGAGGACAGGTTTGATCCCTGGGGCCTCCTGGTGAAAATGAAGAAGAGAAAGCGTGCCTGTGAGGCAAGCCAGTGCCTGCACAGTGTGCCAAGTGCCCATGCAAGTGCCCACGCGAGTGAGTCATGCAGAAAGATGATGATGTAACAAAAGAGAGGCGAAGGGGAGAGTCAAGGTGAAGCACAGCAGAGACCAGGAACTGAGGTGGCACAATTGACAGGGAACCTCTCTCCACATCAGAGGTCCCCAGGACCAAATCCTGGTGAATCCTAGAGGAGAACAACAAGAAGACAAAAAAGAGAAATAGATGCAGAAGATCACACAGTGAATGGACACAGACAGTAAAAATAGCTGAGCAGGGATGGGGTGGGAGCAGGGATGGGGGTGGGGGTGAAAAAAGCCTGTGGGTTTTTTTTTTTAAGGCTTTATTCAGGTATAATTTATGTACAAGGGAGCCAGTGTAATGCAGTGTTTGAGCAACTGCTTCCCATGTATGAGGCCCAAGTTTCAATTCCAGGTACTGCCTTAAAAAAATTATTATTATTTTTTTAGATGTACATTCATTTTATTTTATTTTATTTTTTAAAATTATATATGATAAAAGCCACCAGCTTTAAGTATAAAGTTTGATGAGTTTTCTCAAGTGTATATAGCTGTGTAATGCCAGCACAATTGAGATAAAAAAATATTTCTATCACTCAAAAGTTCTTTTGTGCCTCCCCCTCCCAACAGTTCCTGACAACTACTGATCTGCTTTCTGTCACTACAGTTTTGACTTTCCTGGAATTTCTTATAAACTGAGACACACAATATGCAAGAACTCAAAGAACTCAGATGAGTCACGCACTCCAATCTTGACATTTGACAGGTGAGAAAACTGTGGTCTAGAGAGGTTAAGTGATGTGCCCAAGATCACATAGGGAGTTACTGCAGAGGCAAAATTTAAATGTAGCCCTCCTGATTTTCCCAGGTTAGTGTTTTTCTCCCACCAACAAATTTTTGACCTCAGTAGGCCCCCCACCTACACCTACTGGGATCCACGAAGAAACTGGTAGTATGTGCAATGGAGGCAGGCAGAGCCAAGGAGCAGGTGATGCGGGCATCCCACCAGGATCAGCTTCAGGGGGTGAGTATCTGAGGGCTGAGGTCCAGATAGGGTTAGGAGATGAGAGGTACAGAGGCAGGGGACTGGATGGGGTGGAGTCAGAACCAACTGATCTGTATTCCTTTCTTGTGGCTACAAACAGGGTAGCTTCAAACTGAAATTCATTCTTTTATAGTTCTGGAGGCCAGAAGTCTAAAAGCAAGGTATTGGCCAGGCCGTACTCCCTCCAGAAACCCTAGGGGAGATAGCATTCCTTGCCTCTTCCTGCTTCTACTGGCTACAGGTGTTCCTTGGCTTGTGGTCGCAGCTCTCCAATGGCTGCCTCTGTCTTCACATCACCTTATCTTCTTTCTTCCCCTCTGCCTTTTTCTTGTAAGGACACTTGTGATGGCCGTTAGGATCATGTCACCCAGGTAATACACTCAAGATCCTTAACTTAATCACATCTTTTGCCATATAAGGGAACATTCGCAGGTTCCAGGGATTTGACGTGACCATCTTTGGGGGAACCGTTTTCAGACCCCACTACTTATATGGCTTCTGGGCTGTGGGAGAAGGGGCAGCAGGCCAGGTCTCCTTCCTTATTCAGTCCTGGGTAGAGAGGGATAACTGAAGATAGGCTGAGAGAGAGAACAATTATGGCCCTCTTCTTCTGGACTCATACACTTTCACCTACATTCTTATGGAATCATCTCAGCTATACTGTCAGGTAGGGACCAAGTATCCCTGTATTACAGATGAGGACACTGAGATGAGATTCACAGATGAAGTAGTTTGCCCAAGATCACCTGGCTAATGAGCCAGAACTAGGTTGGTATGGCTCCAAAGTCTCTGCTCATTCCACTACCTGGGACTACACTAGGAAACCCACAGCTAAGGTTCCAGCTCTACCCACAGACTCTAGTGTCAGCACCTCTGCCTTCCACAGAAGTGCATGCACAGAGTTCATAGCTTCTTCACAGCAGCAACCTGTCTTTGGCTCTCAAGAACCCCAGATGCATACCTGGCTCTCTGATCTATTGGGGGAGGTAGTCACTGGAGAGAAAAAGACAGGGGCTAAGTGCAAGGCTTCCCTGTGTTCACCCTGACTCGAACCATGCAGAGGAGCAGAGGAGAGGTTGGAGGGCCTGATGAGAAAGGGCATGGGGGAAGCCCTCTCACGGTGGAATTAGGCGGCTTCAGGTTAAGTCCAGCAGGACAACCTCCGTGTGCGATCTCTGGCAGTCTGCTCCCACATCTGGGCCTCAGTTTCCTCATCTGTCAAATGGGGGATTTGATTAATCTGTAAGATATGTTCAAGTCCTGAACCTCTATGATTTAGATTACTGTCATAATGACAAAAACCCTTCTATTTGCACAATCCTTTCTGTTTACAAACTGCTTTCGCTTACCATTAACCATTTAATGAACATTTACTTCCACTGACATAAGGGGCAATGCTGGGCAATGAGGGTCAGGAGACCCAGTCCCTGACCTTGGGGAGCTGCTAGTGCAGGGAGACACCTTCAGCGATAAAGGGAGGGATGGGCTAAGGAAGGAGCTGAGGGGAGGGACTTGGTGGAAAGGCTAGTGCTGCATGTGACCCCACAACCTATAAAGCAGAGAAGGCATTCTTATTTCCAGTTTACAAATAAGGAAACCAAGGCTGAGAGGGAGAAATGACTGTCCAAGGCCACACAGCCAGGAAGTGGCCAGACCTGCCTGTATTCCAAGTCTTTGTCTTTTGGCCCATTGACCTATGTGGTAGTGGGCACTGGGACAGGGGATCTGGGGAGGAACCTGAGCCAGTCACTGCCTGTGAAAAGTTCTTGGTCTGCTGGGGAGATGGACACATCAACCCGCTCAGGGTTTACAGAGAGCAGAGCTTGGCCACCATGGGTATATCTGGCCTTAGACTGGGGGTTGAGTCAGGGGGCTTCTGGCCCCAGGGGGAGCTTGCAACCTGCTGGGGGAGAGGACACACAGAGCAGTCACACAAAGCAGCGACAATCCACAGAGGTCCGGCCTGGGTATGCAGAGAACTTCGCACTCTAATGAATTCATGGTCTCAGACATTCACTCACCCATTTGTTCTTTCACTTAGCCACCAGATATTGAGTGCCATCTGTGTGCCTAGCCTTGTATTTGTGTGGGGGGAACCCCCTTCCCTCCATTTCTTTTTTTTTAAAGATTTATTTTATTTATTTCTCTCTCCTCTGTGCATCCCCGCCCCCCTGTTGTCTGTTCTCTGTGTCCATTCGCTGTGTGTTCTTCTGTGCCTGCTTGTGTCAGCGGCACCCAGAATCTGTGTCTCGTTTTGTTGCACCATCTTTCTGCGTCAGCTCTCCGTGTGTGTGGCGCCACTCTTGGGCGGGGCTATGCTTTTTTCACACTGGGTGGCTCTCCTTGCACGTGGGGCTCCCCTACATGGGGGACACCCCCGTGTGGCAGGGCACTCCTTGCGCACATCAGCACTGCACATGGGCCAGCTCCACATGGGTCAGGAGGCCCGGGGTTTGAACCACGGACCTTCCATGTGGTAGGCGGATGCCCTAACCGTTGGGCCAAATCCACTTCCCTCCCTCCATGTCTAAACACCCAGGACTGTAGGGATCCATGTCTGCATCTGTGGATGTGACTGTTGCTCAGTGGCCTGGTCACCCTCTGGGCTGGGGCCCGTCTCACTCCTCTCTAACTGCACCAGAGGAGACTGCATCAGCCTCTGAGCTTCTCTCTGCTGCTCCCAGGGCTCTCCTTCGAGGCCCGGTTTACAAGGGCAGGGGGAGAGGTGTGAGCACCAGGGCTCTTTCCTCCAGGTCCGCTCATCAGCTCCAAAGTAGTCCAGAAGGACAGAACTGGAAGTGTTAGTGGAATGCTCTGAGTTCCTGGATCTAGGTTCTTGGCCATGCTGCATAAAGGAATTTAAGGACACCCATAGGGTAGGCAAGGGAGTAGAGTTTATTGACTAATGGTAGAAAAGAAAAAAGTATACATCCCAGACAAAGGTGCAGATGTGCTTTAGGGTGAGCCGTATGCTTGCCCCCTCCCCCCCTTTGGTCTTTTTAAGACCTTTCCTCCTCCCCTTTCCTGCTGTTGGAGAGGCTCCAGCTGTTTGCTGTTCTGATTGGTTGCCTTATGATCCCCACCTGTCAGCTCTCAGGGGACCAGTGAGGCCTGTTGGGAGTTATCCAGGGCTTCCTCTGGAGCCCAGGGTCTGGGCGGGGTCTTTTCTGGCTTTGTTCTTAGTAGCAGTTTTTCCTATGGGGGGTTTTGGCTGGGGTCTCATGGCCATATTCTCTGGGCCCAGCTATGACTCAGTCTTCCCTCATTCCCTCTACTAACCTGCCTCAAATGGGCCCAGGTGCCAGTGACGTACCCATTCTGGAACTGAGGCAGCAGTGCTCCCCTCCCCCAACCCCTCTCAGCTAGTAGGGTTCCAGCCCCTTGCTCCCTGTGCCCAGTGGCCTGCAACCTATCTTGGGTGGTCCTGTGGCCCCATTTTGGGCCACTTGGATGGGGGATGGGAAGGCCCTCTGCAATGGGCTGGACCAGGCTGTGGGGAAGAGCTGTCCAAGTCCCTTTGATCTCCAAAGAGCCTGGCCCAACTCTCCTCCCCCATCTGCCCCTGGATTGCCCTGCACCCAGGACAAAGGAGGGGAGCTCTACGGACGCAGAGAGGGGTTCGTTCGCTCTCGGTTTGTGGGAGGCATGAACTGACATGTGCGTGTTTGTGAGGTCAGGTGTGGACCCACCTGTGAGAATACACTTGGGTACATGCTCATGCATCTGTGTTTGGAGACTGAACTCCAGTGAAGACCTGTGAGCACAGCTACATGCGATGGTGCCCCAGGGAAGGCCTGAGAAGCCTCGGTCAGCGCCATGCCTTCCCCCTCCTCTGGTATGGACAAGACGGTATTTTACTCTCATGTAAAGAGCCACCAAGGCGCCTTTCAGACTGACTCGTCTCCATTCCTCCTAGATTAGACATTGCTGAGTGCAGATTTCTGTACCGGCACGCCTGTTCTTGGACATCGAGGTCCCCTTAGAGGGCTGGGGCAGAGTTCCCGTCTTCATCCTGGGGGTGGGCGTGCGCTTCACAACCCCTCCGGTCCCCGCCACCAAGCTCCCCCATCCGTGCCCCAAATCCAGCCCCTTTCTTTCTCAGGGCCTCGGGCATCCTGTCTATGAAATTGGGACTCGGCCGCCTTCCTCGGGTCGTGGAGCAGCTGGGGAGGCCGCAGAAGGGAAAGCCTCGGGTCGCTGCAGATTCCGCCTGTCCGCGCCCCCGTCCCCGCCGCCTCCCCCTTCGGGGTCTCTAGGCCCCCAGACCCAGGCGGGCACCGAGTCGAGCCCGCGCGGCAGGTGGAGGGAAGGCCCCGCCCCGCGGCGCGGGCGGACACAGGCGGCTTTGTTACCTGCCCCAGCGAGCAGCGCCTACGAGGGCTACGTGCCGCCGGGCAGGGGCCGCTCGGAGCGCTTCCCCCCTCTTCCCTCTTCTTCCCTCCTCTCTCCACCCCCTCCCCTTTTCTCCCCGCCTGGGGCTGCCATCGCCTCCAGAGAGATCTTTGCGAAACCCGGCTCGGGTGCGCCCCGCCCTGCGTTCGTTTTGGGGGTCCGTGCTCCCGCGCCCCTCGCCCCTCGCCCGCTTCTTTCTCCTAAGCGCTGACCTTCGTAAACACCAGACTTCGTTTTCCAGCCTGGGTTCAGGCGACCCCTCTGCACGCAGTGCCTGCCATCCCCTCTCCCCCCTCCACCATCGCCTGAGGAGCTCACACCCCCAAGCCCGGCTCAGAGGTGCTTCAGGGAGCCGCCTCTGACTCCCAGTTTGGGCCACTCTCCTCGGGGACCCTCTTTGTCCTGATCACTCTTTTCGAGGCTCGGCGCCCCTCAAGATGGGCATCCGGGGTAGGACATTCGAGTTTCTCCCAGCACACTGCCTGGCACAGCCTGGACCGCCACATGACCGTCTTTAGGGTTGGAGACAGGCAGAAGTTAAAAAAGCCGTATCCCGAGTCCAGCGTGGAGCCCTGTCCCCTGCGCCAGTTGAGGTCCAAGCGTCCCTTTCGGTCTCAGGCCTTGATCCGAGCTTTCCCTTGTGTGTCCGGGACCCTTCCTTTACATGCCCATACTCTGCCACACTGCACACCCACAACCTCTGGCCTTGCAGTCTTTGCTCAAGCTGTTTCTTCTGCCGGATACACACTTAGCAGTCACAAATGCAAACCTGACTGCTCCCACAAGGCCCAACTCTCCTGCAGAGGCCCTCTCTGATCGTCAGGCCTCTGTGATGATCTGTGCACCTGACTCTTGGAACCACGTGCCTTATATATGTGTGCCAGGAGCTTTGCATTTATCATCACTGCAACCCCGCAAGGGGCGTGAGGTGAACCTGAGAGTGGCCAGGCTGGGAGTTGATGTCGCTTATAGAAAGACATCGAAGCCCACGTCTTCCCCACCCTGCAGCCTCTTTTCTTCCCAGTCTTCTAGGGACAACTGTTGGCCTCCCTCTTTCAGGCCAAAGCAGGGAGGGGCTCAGATTCTTGCTCTCGGGTTGGGTCAGTCTGAGTTCCCGGGGTTTGGGGCCTCCTTGAGGAATTTGGCGGGGAGGGTCTGCAGGGTGTGGAGAGAGGGGAGGTGGGAGCCGCAGGAATGTGAGACTCCGGTAGGGAAGGCAGCAAAAGGTGGAGAGGGCCTTGAGAGATGGCTTTCCCAGGGCCCTGACGTGCAGGGGCCAGTTTAATGACAAAGGTTTCCCGGAGGAGCAGAGGAAAGCACTTGAGGATGGGAAGGTGGGAGGAGTGGGGTCGGATGGGCGGGGAGGAAGCAGCCCGAAGGCTCCCATCTGCAGAGTCTCTTTCAAGTCCTACTAAGCCCGTAACAATAAGAGGAACTGACCGGCTGACAGCCGGCAAAGGATAATTATCATAATTCACCGAAGAAATACGTTGACTATATAAAAATGTTAGAAATTTCAAAGTGCAAGTGAAAAGCACATTCCAGTTCTTCCTATCTCTGGAATTGGTCACAATAAAAGTAATGAAAACACCAGATGCTGGTAAGGTGTGGGAAAGTAAGCGCCTTCTGTGGGACTTTTGACAGTATGTATACAAACTTTTAAGAGTCATACTTTTCAATGTAGCAGTTTTATTTCTGGGAAGTATCCTAAAATCAAAAGTTATTTATCCCGGCCTTATTTATAACTGGGAAAAATTGGAAATTCTCTAAACGGTCAATGACAGGGAATTGGGTAAATAGATTATTCCACATTCATACATGGAAAGCTGTGCAGAAATACCACATTTTTGAAGAATATTAAAGATATGGGAGAACACTGAAGTTGTGCTAGTAAATGAATATGCTGGTAAACTGACTCCAGTTTTGTTCAATGTTTATGTAAATCTGCAAAATAGCTCCCATTTTAGTGCTGGGTTGAGTGTTGGATGCTGGACGTTTTACTAAGAACTTTACCCAGCCCCTCATTTAAGCACCACAGCAGCCCTGAGAGGGAGATACTAGTAACTGCATGGAAAAACCTACAGACTTTCTATTTCAGATGATGGAAAAGTTTGGTAAGGGATGGTGGTGATGGGAACACACATTGTGAATGTAATTAACAGCTCTGAATTTTATATTTGAATGTGGTTAAAAAGGGAAATCCTAGGTTGTATGTATGTTACTTGAATAAAAATTTTTTTAAAAATCCATGCAACTGCACAACACGTACAATGAACCCTAAATTAAACCATGGACTATAGTTAATAGTGCAATTATAAAAATGTGCTTTCATCAAATGTAACAAACGTACTACACCAATGCAAGGTGGTGTAGGGGAATCCTGTAGTTTATGCATGCTTGTTTTATAAACCTTCAGGTTCTAATAAAAAAAAAAAGGAGGGGAGAATTTCTGCAAAATTTAGCAGTGAAGTAAGAGGGCATATGTTTTTTATTTTCTTCTTTATATGTTCTAGTTCTTTCCAAATTTTCTTCAGTAAAATGTATAATAAAAACAAAAATTTTAAGTGAAAATTATTTGTTCAAATATATCTTTAGGATCTTCTCTTTTTGGTGTTGGTGGCAGTTTTCCATTGAACCTGTGTGCTCCCTCAGAAAGGACTGTGGCAGGGAGGTGGGGGTGGGGAGGCTCTCCGCAAGGGTGAGAGTCTATGCCTGGACACCATAGTACTTCCTCTGGATATGCCCCACTGTGTGACCTTAGGGAAGTCATTTAGCCTCTTTGGTTCTCTCTTTCCTCATCCCTAGACTGGGGCTGGTATTTCTTACTGCAAAGGGTTGCTGTGAATGAGGTAATATGTGAAGAATGCCTTCCATGGGGCTGGGCACATAGTAGGTCTCAGGAAGTTTCCTCCAGAAACAATCTCTCAGAGCTGGGTTCAAGTTCTGGTTATGTGCCTCACTTGCTGCATGTGAGCCTCCGTTTTCTCCTGCGTGAGATGGGGGACATATCTGTTGCCTTGAAATGTTGTGGTTCACTTCCCCTGGACTTCAGCCAGCAGGAGGTGGGCAAAGAATGACTAGGAGAAAGTAGGTATTAGATCAGAAAAGTCAGTGTAATCAAGGATGTTACAGAAGACATGAGGCAACTGAAGACATCAACTCTTTGGGTCTAATTTAGGCATCAACTCCTTTAGGTAGTTTTCCTTGAACTCCACAGTCTGGATTGGATCCCCCCACCCCACCCTGGGCTCCTACAATCCTTCTGCTACCCTCTGTCATGTCACTACCACAATTGCCTCTCTAGGACTAAAGAGAGGGCAACCTGAGGCAAGACACTGTCAGTTGGTGCTGCCAACACTCACCTCTGCATGTTTATTAAAGTAACGAATATGAATAAAAATAGATTCAGCGCTGGCAGTGTTGCAGAGAACCGTCGCACACATAGGAGTGAGGTGAATCGATATAATCTTCTGGAAAGCTATTTGGCTTTGCCTACTACAATAAAAGTCACATGCTTAAGGATAAACTTTGACCAAGTAAAACCAGTTTGGGAAATATTTTCCTAGTAAATAATGCAAAGATGAAAAAAACTTTATTTGTATAAAGATGTTTTGTGTCGACTATGTGCCATGGAAAAGTGTGGAAATAATAACCGAGCAATGATTAAATAAACTGCAAATTAAGGCCGATTAGTGCACATTGTCACAATTTAATGCAGTCCAGGGTCTCTGACCCTTCTGGTGGGTAGACAGTCAGGTAAACAATCACTATATATAGTGTGAGGAGTGTGACAAGGGTGGGGAGAAGCATGTGTGCATGGAGGGGCTAACTCCATGAGAAGGAGGGTCAGGAGAGCTTCTTGCCAGAGCAGATACCTGAGCTGGCTTTGGGCAGACAGTTGTGTTCCCAGGTTTTCCAGGGAACAACCTGGAAAAAGGTGGGGAGCATTTGAGAAATGGCAAGGCGTAGGTGTGGCTGGAGGGCGGGATATATGTGGGGTTGATGAAGCTGGACAACGTGGCAGGGGTCAGATCATAAAGGGCCTTGAATGGTAGTTTGTGCTTTACCCAGGAGGAGTGGGAAAGCCGTGAAAGATCTTTACAGGGGAGCAAGAGGATCATATTTGTGATTTAGGAAGATCACAGTACGGCAGTTTGCAGTATGGACTGGAGAGACCAGCAAGCAGAGAGCCCAGGTGTCCAGGTAGGATATGTGCAACAAGGTCTGGGGATGGAGAGGAGGGGACAGGGTCACGAGATATTTAGGAGGCACAAGGGGCAGCAGTTGGTTTTGGAGGTGAGGCAGGGATGAGTTTGTGGCTGGTAGTGTCAGCCACCAAGTAGGGAACATAGGAGGAGCCAGTTTTGGGGGAAGATAAGGTGAGACGAGGTTTGGAACTGATAGATTTGAAGTGCCTGTGGGACATACAGATGGACAGTGCAGCAGGCAGCGACTCAGAAGAGAGGACTGACAGAAGATTAGGTTTGGAATTTATAGAATAGGGTGTGCATTGGAGTCTGGCACTGCTGGAGCCCACTCTGGAAGAGTTTAAGACGAGAGAGGAGGGCCGGGGAGGAACCTTGCCTGCACCCGCTGTAAAGGGTTGGAGGAGGGAGAGGCACTGTGGAAAGCTCTTGAGAAAGATCCAGGAGGTTAGAGGAAAACCAGGGAAGTTTCACCTCATAGAAACCCAGAGTGAAAACAGGAACATGAGCAACAGCATCAAATGCCCACGGAAACCTAGAAAATTGCTCATTCCTGGACGGACAGCCTCGCTGACTCCTCCTGCTGCCAGACTGAGGATCCCCTAGAATCTCCCTGGGCTCCCTGACTCTTTAGCTGGGGACTTGGAGGAACACTGCAACTACCTGTATGTCTTTTAGTAACCTCAAAGCCTTTCGAGGTCTCAGTTTCTTCTAAGGGAGAATCAAAATCTCTACCTACTCTTGAGCAGTATTCATAGTTCAAGATGAGAAACTGGCGAAAGTGCTTTGTAAGCTGCCCTAAAGGAGATGCTCTCTGACTCACCCCTTTTAAATCTCAAGATCTTCCACCAGAGGTTGGCTAATTTTTCCCCTGTCTGGTGGTTCCTTGGCTCATGCTTCTCTGCTCCAAAGATATCTCTGTTCCGACTTGTTCCATGGCCTGCTGTTAGTTTGTGGCTGGCCCATTCTGAGGTTTACTGAATCATCCATTCAGCCCTGATTTATTGAGGGTGACTGCTCTGGGGCCAATTCCTAGCTCCATTGTTCCTCCCCTCTCTTTCATATATCTTCAAGGTCTTCCCCGCTCTTTACCATCTTCTTTTTCACAGGAGACTCAAGTGTCTAGTATATTTTAAAACAGGTATTAAAATCCCTCTTTTACTTCTAGTCCTCTCTCCCTCCCCACTCCTTAGCCAAGTTTCTCTTCATTTCTTCGTCTCCCCCTTGTTTCTTAATCTTTTCTAATCTGTCTTCCACCTCCACTTCTCCACCGAAGCTCTTTGTAATAGTAATAATAATAGTAGCTAACATTTATGGAATGCCTACTCTGGGAAAGGAATGGTTCTAGGAGTGGAATATGCATTTGCATGTAATTTCCCCCTCCCCCCTCCCATTAACCCAGTGAAATAGATATGGCAGTAATAAAAGCAAAACCAACATAACCAATTGTTGAGGGTTACGGTGTCTTTACCATTTAAAAATTGAATCCACCACCCAGGCCGCATGTATTATTTAGGGGCCTCTGGGCCAAAGACTTAAGTAACATGCCAAGGTCACATAACAAATGGTGGAGCCTGAATTCCAATCCTGGTAACTCCTGGTGCATGCTTCTCACTCCCTTAGAAGCCATTGGTGGAGAAGCAGCAAAGGGAGCTGATGGATGCATTACCTGAGAGTTGAGTTTTGTACAACTGGAAGGGTGGAAAGGGCCACAGGACTGATGAGTTTGGGAGAAAGACCTATGGGGATGATAGAGTAGAATTGACTTGGGGGTGCCTAAGAAGCAGAGAGGAGATTAGAGACCTTGATAACCTCTTAGGACAGGTGTTCTTGGAGCAAGAAAGTGAGGGAGAGGTGTCTGTGGTCACTCGGAGGACACTGACATTTAAGATTCCAGAGTTGTAGCAGTCTGGGTGATGATAAGGTCGAAGTTGTGGCCATGGGAGTAAGCCCCTGAACAAAGATGTGTGTGGATCAATAGACTTGACTAGATCAAGAAATCTGGAGGACAAAGCTCAGACAAAAGGAAGTGATAAATTGCTCTGTGGGTTCAAAAGGTTAAGTGCTTACCATGGGAACAAAAACAAGAATCCGTGCTGGTTCTTGGGAAGTAGATAGGGGATGACAGACATGAAAGCAGGAAGAGCTTCTAGTGGAAGGCACCAAAAAAAAAACAACAAAGGGTGAAAGCATGGGGCATATAGTTTAAGTTGGCTCTAGTTAAGGGTACATGAAAGGGTGTGGTGGCGATTGAGTTTTGAAAGTGTTCTAATTTGGGACCCCTGAAAGCAGATGCTGAATCAAGGATTTAGGGGCAAGTACTTTATTTGAGAGAATGTTCCCAGGAAGCACAAGTGAAGGAGTAGGGGAGAGAGGAAAGTCAATAAAAGATGAGCAGGTTACTTCTTGGATTCCTGGGGTTCAATTCCCCTGGGTACTCTCTCAGAGACCTTGTAGCCACTTTAGAATTATTCCACAGAAGGCCTAGGTAACTGGAGTAATTGTCCACCAACTTCTATCCCATCCTGGTTGAGGATTGCTCCTGGGGGCATTAACTCTCTAGCTCTTGAGTCCTGGCCCCACAGCTGAGCAAGCTCCTGCTGCCAGAGAAAGCCCTTGGGCAGAGGCGAAGGAGCTTGAGTTTGGAAGCCACAGTGTATAAAAGTATTCCCACTGAATCTGTAGATGACCTTCAAGGTGGGCCAAGAGGATATGGGTGGAGTTCTAATAGCACTTGCTCTAACAAGGTAAGGTAAAAAGATTCACGGGTGTCCTAAAGGCCCTATTAGAGGTTTTCCATTTATTTGTTAGGCAGTGGGAAACCATGGACATTTTCTGAACTTAGAAGGGTGCTTCTGAAAGCTCCTGCAAGCTCCAGAATGTGCTGTAGGGGAGAGGTGATGAGATGGGTGGTAGAGGATGTGGGGCAGAGGCTGGACGGTAGGGCAGAGAGGGCAGAAGATGGATAGGAGAATGGCCTTGTGAAAGATCATGGTAGAGTTTGAGTGGACAGGATTTGGCAACTGATTGGACAGGGGAAAGAAAGGAGGATGCCAAGAGGATGCCAGAGGGAATTGGTAAGACCTCTGGGACATGTCTGGGAAACTTCAAGGGTAAAGCTAGAAAGGAACAGCACACACTGAGCCGACCAGGAAACTTTTTCTGAGCATTGATCATCTGGGTTTCCCCTACCTTTGGCCTTCTTAAAAATAATTAAATTTCATTTTTAAGTCCCCTGCCATGTGCCATGTTCTTTACCTATATTACCACTATGCTCTTACAGCCATACTGGCAGGTAGGTGCGGTAGGTGCTATTATTGTCCTTATAAATGGGGAAACGAAGATTTAGAAATGTGATGATTAGGGCATGCAGGGTTAAGTCCCTGTCCCCCTTGGTACGCTATATAAACAGACACTCAATCAAGGACACATGAAAGCAGACACACAGGAGAAGAACAGAAAGGAATAGAGACAGCTCCATAGACAGAGCAGAGGCCCTGGGAAGAGAGATGAGCCTGATAGTCTATAGGTGCAGCCGAGCCAGAAGAGAAATGAGCCCCCGCCCTGGAGACAGATGAGCCTATGCAGCCTACAGCTGAGATTGATAGAACCTGGGGCCACAGAACCTTAAGAGGAAGAAGGAAGACTGAACCCCAGCAGACATTGCTCACCATCTTGCTCCAACATGTGGCAACAGACTTTGGTGAGGGAAGTAACTTACTCTTTATGGACTTGTGACTGTAAGCTTCTACCCAAAATAAATACCCTTTATAAAAGCCAACAAATTTCTGGTACCTTGCATCAGCACCCCTTTAGCTAACTAATGCACAGACTTTCAGTGGATCAGTTAGGGCTTGTGCCTGTCTCTGGACTAATAACATGGCCAGGGCAGTTGAACATGCTACCTGGCCAAGCTGGAGTTATGCACCCAGCCCTGAAGTCAAGGGAAAGGGCCAGCCCACCCAAACCAAAGGAAAGTAAACTATCTTTGTCCAGACATTCGGAGGATAGAAACAATAGATATCTTCTATAACAGGTACCCAATTTTCCCGATAAAGAAACTGAGGCTCAGCAAGCAGAAGTGACTTGCCAAAGATTACATAACTTGGAGGTTGATTGGCCAGATTTTAACCCAGGTGTTCTTCTCTAGAGCCTGTGTTCCTACACAAACAGGGCTTTTCTCATTCCTGGGTCTCCCCTTCTCTCTCCAGAACTTTGCCCATAATGGGCCCTCTATTCTAGTTCTACTTATGTCCATGAACTGTGTTGGTCTGCAAGCTCTATGTTATCAGTCCACAATGAGTTAAGTACCAAAATTCTGAGTAAGCATTTAGAAATATTTTGTAGCAATTTGACATTACCATGACATTCAAGTGTGGTGATACAAAAAGATGGGTCTGAAATGGGCTGTAAATAATTCGAGAAAAACTGCTCCATTTGGTTATATCTGGAATGAAGGCATGAGCAGTGGCTTGCCCAGGAAACCTTGGTAGCACTAGTGGATCCTGTGCAGGGAGGCACAAGTGGGCAGAGTGTCTACCCCACAACGCAGGTTGTGGTTCTGACACTCAGCTAGCCAAGGAAAGCCTTTCTAGGAACCCCAGCCTTTAGCATAGGCCCCTGCAACTGATGTGCCTCCCCTACCTGCAAGAAGGGTGGCCAGGGAGGACCCAAGCAGGCTTGGCACCCAAAAGTTCTTGGTTCTAGCCCAGAGCCTGTGCATACCTGGCACTGTTGGGCAGGGCCCCACTTGCCTCATACTTTCACATTGTGTCCTATGGGGATGGTGATGGATGATACAGGCTGTTCTTGAAAAATTATCCTAGACTGGTCAGTATTTTTTTTTTTAGTTACTGGGGCCAGGAACTGAACCTGGGACCTTAAATTAGGAAGCCGGCACTCAACCACCAAGCCTAATCGGCTCCCCTGAGTGGTTTTTTCATTTGTTTTGCTTGTGGTTTGTTTTTGTTTTTTTTAAAGAGACATGGGGAACCAAACCCAGGACCTCCCACGTGGGAAGCAGGTGCTCAACTGCTCGAGCCACATCCATTCCCAGCCAAAATACTTTTAAGCTGGGGTGGATGGCCAGCTCCAGGAACATACTGCCACCTCTTATCTTGATGCTGGGCCTCCTCAAATTGGCATCAGGGATGTGAGGTGGCTCCTACCCTTGCCTCCCCCTTGGTTGGTTTCTCCCTGATGCCAGTGTCTTGGGTCAACCATAGCAGTTTCAGGTAAGAGTATTTCTCAAAGCCAAGATGACTCAGGTTGGCAAGTGTGAGCCAGTGAAGAGGCACAGAGCCAGTTCAGTCCTTTATTGGGAGTTTAAAGATCCGTCTGTTCTGACTATACTTTCACTTACCTGTTCTACCATGCCTGCTACAGTGGGAAGAGCCCTGATACCCTGGGTTGAAACCCAGTTTTACTATTTTGCTGAGTCACTTGGAGCTGCTCATATGCCAGCCTTTCTGGGTTTCAATTGCACATGTGAAAAAGGATAGAACACCCACCCCAAAGGCTGATTCTGAGGGTGAACTGATTTAATGCTGTGAGGAAATTGAGCCTCGATCTGAAACGTGTAGAAAGTTTGGGTGGGAAGAACATTCAGATAAGGAACGGACTTGTGCAAATCCTTGTGTTGGGAGATTCCTGTTAATTAGGGACAATAAAAAGGCCGAGTGGCAAGAGCACAGGGAACGAGGGGTGTGAGATGAAATGGGGCTGGAGAGATGAGGAGAGGTCAGATTTCTCAGACTTTGTAGTCCCTGTTAAGGAGTTTATTCTTTACCCTCAAAACAGTGGTGTCTTACTAGGGCTGCTGTCCCCAAATGCCACAAACTGGATGGCTTAAAACAAAAGGAATTTATTGTCTCACATTCCTGAAGGCCAGAAGTCTGAAATAAAGGTGCCAGAAGAACCATGCTCCATCTGAAACCTGTAGGGAGAATCCTTCCTTGCCTCTTCTAACTTGTGGTGTTTGCTGGGACTCCTTGACCTCCCTTGCTTGCAGATGCATAACTCCAGTCTGCCTCCACCATCTTCACGTGGGTTTCTTTCTGGTGTCCACCTATCTGTGTCCAATTTTCCCTTTCTTATAAGGACACTCTAATACAGTTTGACTTACTTTTAACTAATGACATCTTCAAAGATCCCATTTCCAAATAGGGTCACATTCATGGGGCCAGGACATGAACATATCTTTTTGGTGATACAATTCAACCCAAAAGAAGTGGGAAGCCAATTACATGATCATACTTGCTTTCATAAAAGATCCCCCTTGCTGCAGTTTGGAGGTGAGTCATGTGTGCCAACCTGAATAGTCAGCTGTTAGAAAATTGCTATGGTGTGGGTCAGTGATGAAGGGGCTTTGGGCTAAGGGGATGATGACAGAGATGGAGAGAAAGGGACAGAGATAACTGATGAAGTCCAGTGGTTGGTACTGGGTGAAGCAACAATTCCTAGGCTCCTGGTTTGTACTAGCACTTGAATGGTGGTGCTACTGGAAGAAGAGTGGAACAGGTTTGCATGTAAAACCATGAGTCTGGTTTTGGACATATTGAATTTGAGGTGTTTCTGAGATGCCTAAGAAGCAATTATTATTTTTCATTGGGTTTGCCGCTATCTTTGGTGTTAGAGATGCAGTTCACTGGATAAAGAGTGTTATTAGTGAGTGATAGAGCAAGAAGCTTGTAAAGGATATAATGAAACTTTGGGGAGCTATATGTTCATTATCTTCATTGTAATGGTTTCATAGGTGTGTATATATGTAAAAACTCATCAAATTATATATTTTAAATTTGTGTAGTGTCTTGTATGTCAATCATACCTCAGTAAAGCTGTAAAAATAAAAAGGCCAGTGGGAAGGGAGGACATGAAGACAGTGCAGACAGCTCTTTTGAAGAGGTGGGCAGTGGAGGTGAGAAAAGAGACCAAGAGTGGTTGCTGTATGGGAGGTGAGGTTTGCTTTTGTTTTAACAAGGTTATTTGACTGTGTTTAAAAGCTAACAAGAAGGATCTGGTTGAGAAGTAGAGATAGAAAATACAAGAAAAAGAAGATAATAATATAATGTTCTTGAGAAAGGGGGTTGAAAGAGGTCCAAAATCCAGGTGGAGGGTTGGCCTCTGATGAGAATGACAGCTTCTGAGTTTAAACAAAAGGGAATGAGAAGAGGACAGATGGAGCAGGTGAAGGTGTATGTGTGTGATGTGGAGTAGAAGGTGGAATCACCATGAGAATGAGGGCAGATGAGTGTAGGTTTAAGGAGAGTGGTGAAGATTTGAAGTGGCTGTTGGAGAGTCAATTACTAGGCAGTGTTGCAGTCCCTTTGAGCAGAGGATCACAGAGTTAGGGGGAAGCTCTCTGCCCTTTAGTGTGATGGCCTTAGCAGTGTTTAGTTGCTTGAGCACAGAAATGGAGGTAGTAGATAGGGAGGAGTTTGCTTGACCAATGAAATGAAAAGACAAAGGAGCAAGGGAATTCATGGCATTGTCAAGAGTGTTATTGAAATGTTGGACCTTTCTCAAGTCTGAGCTGAATTAAGAAAAGATGTGAGGAAGGAGATGGCTGATAGACTGTAAAAAAGTAGAGTGTTTGTAGCTGAGGGTGCCAGTGCCATCAAAGAACCATCTGAGAAGCAGATGTGGCTCAATTGATAGAGCATCCGCCTACCATATAGGAGGTCCAGGGTTCAAACCCAGGGCCTCCTGGCCCATGTGATGAGCTGGCCCACGTGCAGGGCTGCTGCGTGCAAGGAGTGCCACGCCATGCTGGAGTGTCCCCCATGTAGGGGATCCCCATGCTCAAGGAGTGCACCCTGCAAGGAGAGCTGCCCTGTGCAAAAAAAAGCACAGCCTGCCCAGGAGTGGCGCCGCACACACGGGGAACTGACGCAACAAGGTGATGCAACAAAAAGAGGCACAGATTCCCGGTGCTGCCGAGAATGCAAGTGGACACAGAAGAACACACAGCAAATGGACACAAGAGAGCCGACAACGGGGGTGGGGGTTGGGGACGCGCAGAGAAATAAATAAAAATAAAACAAACAAACAAACAAACAAAAAACAAAAAGAACCATCTGCGTGGGAGTCATGCAGACATGCGTTGGAAGTGTGGAGGCTGAGGTCAGATGGTGGGGTGTTTGAATTGTGAGTTTAGAGCTGGGGCAGTTATGGCTGTGGACAGGGTCCAAGGTGAGGTTGTGGGAAGTGGTGAATGATTGGTAAATTGGTGAATACATGTACATGGTTACCTCAGCCATTTTCTTGCTCCACTAGCTCAAAAGACTGCCTTTCTTTCATCATTTGGTTCACAACAACTTTGTCCTGAACCCTTCCACTCCTTAAATCTTTCTTCAGGTTTCAGCTCAAAATGTCCCTTCAATGAAGAACCTTTCCTTGATTCCTACTCTAGGCAGACCCAGGGTCACTGTGAGAATTAAACACCGTCTGAGGTAGGGAGTCCTCCTGTGGTTCCAGTGTACCACGAACACCCCACTGTTCTCCTTACCCCCTGCTCTCCTTGTGTGTGTTCCTATATAATCCCTGCCCTGGTTGAAACCCCATGGCAGGCATTTCGTTATAATTATTATTAATAATCATAAGTGGCAGCTCATGTTTATTGATTTCTTATCATGTGTCAGACACTGTGCTGAGCTTCATTGTATATCTCCTAAGTTATCCTCATACAGTAATTTCATGGGGTTGGTAGTACTGTCACACCCTTCTTTTTCAGATGTAAGACTACAAGAGGGTAAGTGACTTGCCCAGGGTTGTATAGCCAAGTACTGGTTTTGCTCATCTTTGCATCTCTAGTCCCCAGAGCAGAGAGGAGTGACTAGTGAATCACCCAATAGTTTTCTCTGAGTCCCAGATCCTTATCCTACTCAAGTTCAGCTGCCTGACTCACCCCTGTCTCTCAGCAGGGGAGCCCACATGGTCTTCACCTTCCACAAGGGCCCATAATCAGGTCTGGAAGGGTTCCCCTCTTCTGTATCTTCTCAAAGTATTGCACCCCCCCCCCATCAAGACGGGGAACTTGTTCCTGCCCAGAGCAGCCCTTTCCTCTTTTGAAAGACTCTGCTTGTTAGCAAGTTCTCCCTCCTTCTGGGTGGAAATCCGCCGCCTCCCCAAGTCTTCCTCGTGACAATCCCAGTTCTGGCCTGTGGACCCACACAGAACAAGGGCATTCTCTCTTCTCTGGTGCCCATTCACACATTTGCAGGTATAGATTATGACCATTCCATCCATCGTTTTTTGGTTCCATGAAGACAGAAGCCATGTCTGTCCTGTTTATTGCCGTGTCTCCAGCATCTTGCGCAATACTTGCTGCTGAGGAGAAGCCTTATAAATATTTGTTGGTTGAAGAAACAAAACAGCTTTTCTCCAGATTAACTATTTCCAGTTCTTTTAACTGTACCTTTAAGAACCTGGTTTTAAGCCTTTTCTCTCTTCTTTTCATCTACCATCTTTCTATGCTCACTTTTCAGAAAGTTTTTTTTTTTTCCAGTGAAAGAATGAGGTGTTAGTTCTTACAGGTTGATAAATTATCAAATATTCTTCCTACGTCTTTCCTCTTTTTCTCTAATCCTCTACCTTCTTTATCTTTCTGGCATTATACAGGCTCTCCATTAGAGAACAATGAACGTAAAAAGCAAAAAAAGAGAAAAAGAAAAGCTGACACTTCCTAATGTTCACTAATGTTAGCCCAAGTTTTCTCTGTGTGGTTCAGAGGAGGCCAGCTGAGGTCAGGAGAAGCAGAGGGTGAGGCATTAAGGACTAAAACTCTGGAACCCAATAGAACAGATTGCAAATCTCAGCTTCACTGCTTAGGAACTGTGTGATGTGGGGCGGGTGGCAAGCTCTGAGCCTTGGTCTCCTCACCAGTAAATAACATCTACCTCTACCTCATATCTTTACCTCATAGGTGAAGAATAAAGGAGTCAATACCTGAGACAATGCCCTTAGCAGAAGTGCCTGGTGCATAGTGCTCCAGAATGTTGACCATGCTGATGCAATGGAGGGAGACGCCGTGTCCTACTGTAAGAGAGTGAAGGCTTCTCAGTCAGAAGGGGCTAGGTCTATCCCAGCTTGCCCTGTGACTTGCTGGGTCATCTCGGACAAGTAGCTTTATTTCTCTGAGCCTCGGTTTCCTCTTCTACAAAAAATGGAGATGATACACTCCTCACAAGGTAATTGGGAGGATTCACTGAGTAGGTGGCATGAAAATCCCCACCATGGTGCCAGACCTCAAACAGATGCTTGTTCTCTGTGGTATGAGCTCCAGTGTCTCCCACTCAATGAGCCATTTGGAAGGAAAGGCCGATTCCCTTGAATGGACGTATAACAACATCACAGTGGAGGAAAAAGCACAGGAACACTGGACTGTTGAAAAGAAGGTGTGTGTGTCCTTTAAAGAATGAGGCCAGTCCCTAGGTGTCCTGTGCTAAATGCATCCCCGCTTCTTTGTAGTCATGTCATTCTAGTCCTGCCCAACTTGCTGCTGAACAGCATTTATAATGGAATCTAGTGCCCGGCATATAGTAGATACTCAAATATTTATTGAGCGAATAAGTGAAAAAACATTATAGAATAAAACCTAGTCGTTTTTTAAACTGGTGGAGCTGCTAAATCACTATTCATCCTGCATTTGTGAATCTTTTAAAATTACAAATAATAACCCCTCCAATCATAACTACTGATGTTAATTATTCACTATGCAGACCTTGCCAGGCATTCCTCTAAGCAAATTCATATCAATCATCAAGGTATATTGTTTGGTAACTGGCTTTACTAGCTTTTCACTTAATAATATTTTTGTGACTGACTCTTCATGTCATCAAATATCTTCTAAAATCTTTTTTTGATTTTTGGTATCTGTATGGTATTCCAATGTATGAATGTTTTATGAGCAACTCCTAATGATGAACACTTAGGTGGTTTCTAATTTTTTGCAAACATTCATCTGGTCCTTATCATTAGACTGTTTTAAGTGCTTTACATCTGTTAAGTCATTAAATCTCTATTAAAGCCTTATGAAATAGATACTATTATTGTTCCCATTTTATAAACGAGGAAATTGAAGCACAACAAGATTAAGTGGCTTGTCTACAGTCACACAGCTAGTGAGTTAAATGGTGGAGCCCAGATTAAAATTTAGGCAGTCAAGGATCCCGTCCATGGCTAACCTTACACTATACTGTCTCTTAGTCCTGGAATGAACATACCTACAGCTAAATTTTTGTACCCATTCTTAGTAATTTATTTGCTATAAATACCTAGATATGGAATCTCTGGTCAAAGTTTTTGCTGCAAACTCTTCCAAACTGTGTTTCTCACTTTATTTATTTATTTTATTAATTTATCTCCTCCTCTATCTCACTGTTTGTACTCATTGTCTGCTTTCTGTGTCTGTTCGTTGTGTGCTCATCTTTTTAGGAACTAACTTGGGACCTCCCTTGTGAGAAGGAGGCATCCAATAGCTTGAGTCACCTCTGCTCCTAATGGTTGTATCTTTCATTGTGTTTCCTCATTTTCTCTTTGTTGTGTCATCTTGTTGCATCAGCTCACTGCTCCAGTGCACTGTGCCAGCTCTCTGTCTTGCTGGTCAAGGAGGCACCAGGAAATGAACCTGGGCTCTCCCATGTGGTAGATGGGTACCCAACTACTTAAGCCACATCCACTTCTTTTTTTTTCACTTTTGAACTCTCCAACTCTCTCACTTCTCACTGTCTCCCACTCTTAGTGACCATACTTTCCCGGATCAAGATTCAGGGTTTTGGGAAAACTCTTCATGCTCTCTCAGGCATGTCTTCCTATACCTGGTGCCTGTCTGAAGATGCATGTCCTCTCCTCTGGGAAGTCTTCCTGACTTCCAAGTCAGTGACTCCCTCCTCAGTGTTCTCATCTGCCTGCCATAGCCCTGACCACACTTGACTGTAATGGTCTGTGTCTGAATCTATCTTTTCTGTGGGACTGTGAGCTCCCAGAGGTACAGCCTGTTATGTAGTCATCTCTGTGGACTCAAGGCCCAGGGTAGGGCTTTTCATGGCATGGTAGAGGCATCATGACATCTCTGTTAACTACAGGAATGGGTCAGTAGGTGGGAGTACACAGATGAAGACAACTGGGACAGATCACCAGACTGTAGAATAGTTCAAGGCTTTCCAGGTTACTGTTTTGTCCCTAGCATCCCAAATAGTGCCTGGCACAAAGTAGGCACTCAATAAATGTCATTTGATAAGAGTACATGAATAAGCCTTTATTGAATCAATGGGTCTATTTAGTAGTCCTACTTTTATTCCTTCTTTAGCACCTATGTTACACTTTTTTTCTTATTGAAAAATTAGAAAATATTAAAAACAGCACAGAGAAGAAAATAAAAATCACACCCAACTCAAGCACTCATTAACAACCATGGAGATTATTTGACATACATGCTCCCAGACTTTTTTTCTGTGCATAAATATAGATATACACTTTTACAGTAGAATGGCTGACCTATTGCAAATTCCATTTAGCAGCCCACTTCTTTTTTACTCAGTGGATCGTGAACTTTTGTCTGTGCCATATGCTTTACATATTCTTCTGCAATAAGAGTTTGGTAGCTACTTATCTTCTATCTCATGACAGTGCCCAATGCATATGCCAATATTCTTACTATTGCAAATCAAAATGCTCAGGATTGAGTCATAGGGAGATGAGATAGGGGTGATGCCCTTTCCCAATTTTTCTATAACTTTACTATTACTTTTATAATTTAAAAGGCAAACTGGGGAGCGGGTGTAGCCCAATGGTTGAATATCTGCTTCCCATGTATGAGTCCGGGGTTCAACCCCTAGTATCGCCTAAAAATAAATAAATAAATAAAAGGCAAACATTTAAAATTCCTCTTAATAATTGTATCTACACTCCTATCCCCCAATATTTAATCTGGTTTTTAGTAAGGTTAGAAGGGGACTATATTATCAGGTTTCTCTAGAGAAACAGAACTGACAGGATATATACATATACATATACATATACATATATTTATGTATATTTACATATATGAGAGTTATTATGAGAATTGACTTATGTGGCCATGAGACTTGGCAAGTCCAAATTCCTTAAGGCAGACCACAAATTGGCAATTTTATGCCTTCAATTTGGCCTTTCCTACCATAATAGCCCTTACTGCACAAGCCAGGAAAGCAATAAGAGGATTTTGCCAGTTGCTGAATATGTCTATTCCAGTTAAGTATTTGGGAACTGGGAAAATAACTACAGAATGGATTCAGGGACCCACCTGACCCACTAAATCCACTGTGAAACAGACCTGAACTAAAACTCCTCGGATCTCTTGACCTCCATGCGTGCCCACTCTGACTGGTGAACCACAGTGATGTTTTGGGACTCCTGGAATTAATGTCATTTCAGAGCCAGTGTCTAATAACCCCCAAATGTGTGATCATTTATTTTCTCCAATACACTCATCCTGGTAAAGGCTGTAGGCCCCTTTGTAAAAGGAAGGTGGGGAGATTAACGATGTAACATTTTTGCAGTATAGAAGGGTCCTTCCCCAAGCAGACTCAGCCTTCCCTTCATTCAAGGGTTCTTGGTCTATAAACTGTCTCAAATCTGGGAATTGATGGCAGGGACATGACTCTGATTTTGTGATTCAGGTTGGAATTTTGTTCACTATACTTAGAACTCTTCTGTCTATACAGATCATGTAAGAATTTAGTAGACTGCCCCCTATTTCACTTCTAGGTACCTCATTATCAACTAGCCAATGCCACAGGTCTCTACAAGTCAGACTATTCTAATTTCTGGTTTGCTCTGCTATATATTGCGGTAGCCCCACCACCTTGTCTTCAGTGATTAAATGCTGCCACTAGGCTTCTACCAATCTGAGATCTGATCATCCCCTCTGTGTTTAAGGATCCAAGTTCAGTGGCACCAGTGCCCACAGTGACATGTGACCTACATAGAAGAGCAACCACAGAGCTCTCTCACAAGCTATTCCGCACAGTCTTGGTGAAAGGTGTGTCCTTTGGACATTCCTGGGGTGGGTGAGAGGGTCTTACATGATAAATCTACTCTAACATTCCAAGCTTTCTAAGCCTTTGGTTCCCCTCACCTACATTATACCAGGGTATTTCTGACATTTTGACTTCAGGCAATGTAGGTCACCTTTTGGTCCATGCTTCAGCCATCCAACTGAACAACTGTTTAAGCCCTTTCTAATCCCTCAAGCTACAACCTTAAATCCAGAATCTCTGATTAATGGGCCCATATCAATAAAGTCAGCCTGATCCAACTTTATGTTCTTTGCACCATTATCCCATAGCCTTAATATCCATCTTCACCCATATTCCCTTGATTTTTGTCTACCTAAATTGGAAAAATCATGCAGTTCTTTTAGAGTGTAGCACATCTCCTCTTAGGTCACACTTTTCACCTCACCTTTCAAGGCTTGTTGGGACTTCAGTTGAGTTATAGGTCTGGAAGAAGAGAAGAGTGGTGGGGGTGAGTCATGAGAGGAATTAGTGTGTCTTGCAAGGCAAATATCTCAGGGAATTCCATTAGAGTTTCATCTGGAAAAACAGGGTTAATCTCTTTAGGCAGAGGAATGAGGACTGTTTTTTCAGGGGAGGCAGTTACAGGTTTATCAGGTATAGCAGCATCAGTCTTTTCAGATGGAGGCAGGATGGCTGATTCCTCAAGGCAGACCATTACAAGTCTTTCTGGCAAAGAAGACACAGCAGAATCTAGGGTTTCAATGTCCCCACTGTCATCATTAGGAGCCCATATGTGCCATGCCAACTTTTAGGATCCCATTTGTTTCCAATCAATACCTCCACTTTAACAGAAGAGACCCTGTGGGGTTAAGAATTCAATTTATGTTGTAATTTAGCCACTCACAATGAGCCTCTGGGTCTGGTTTTTAGAAATCTCAAGACTGTGACTACAGGAAATAAGGGATTCTTTCAGGGCACACACAGAAACTCTCATGTCCTTCATGTGGTGCTTAAGCTGGATATCCAGCATATGTAGGAACAACCAGCCAATATCACTATACTTCTAACTCCATAAAAGTCTGTTAGGTTTAAAATACACTGTCATTGAGAGCTTTGCCTTCTATAAGCATTTGAGTAGCAGTATCCAACTGTGACATTTTGCATATCTCTATTGCCAATTTACACCATGGACTATTAATGATATCTTGATAATTGGAAATAGAGTCATTAGTGGCTTTTAAGCTAATTAAATTAGAGAACCAGTTCTCCAAACCCCAGAACCAACTCAGAAATCTCAGCCTTAAGAATCTGTTTCTTGGGGAGCAGATGTGGTTCAAGCAGTTGAGTGACTGCTTCCCACATGGGAGGTCCTGAGTTTGGTGCCTGGTGCCTCCTAAAAACAAATAAATGAATGAATGGAAAAACCAACTCAAGGGAACCAATGTGGCTCAGTGGTTGAGCCCCAGCTTTGCACATATGAGGTGCCAGTTCAATCTCCTGCCCCTGGTACCCCCCCCACACACAAATTCTGTTCTTCATGAACCTCTCTCAATACCAAAACCTGTGTCAGTCAGGGTTCTCACATGACCATGGGGATTGACAAATCCAAATTCTGCAAGTTGGGAACTCAAATGAAGGTTTCAATAAATTGAAGCTGACTGGCTGAAGCTGAGGTAGAAATTCTTCTTTCTGACTGTTGTAATCCTCATGCTTCCCTTTAAGGCAGGGTTTCTTAGCTAGGGGTCTGTGACCTTGAATTAAAATTCAAAAAAACATTATTCTTGTGGGGATGTGTTGGTGTGGGTGTGATATATAAAAATTTATTAAATAATACACAGTATAGTGTGGACTTAGTAAGGGGTCTGTGGTTTTCACCTGACAAAGGGGTACATGGAACAAAAAAGGTTAAGAACACCTGCTTTAAGGCCTTCAATTGTTTGGGTGAGACTTCACTCATAGCTGAAGGCAATCTTATTTGTTCATTGTAGATGTAATCGGCCACAGATGCAATCAACTGACTGATGATTTAGTTCCATGAAATACTGTCACAGTAATAATCAAGCCAGTGCTTACTTGACCAAAGAAATGAACACCATACCTGGCCAAGCTGACACGTGAACTTAACCATCACAGGGACTAACCTTTGTTGATGCTCATGTGCCACTTTCTCCACACACTCCTCTTTAACCACCCTGCAGGAGCTGAAAGGTGGTTAAAAGCAGAGCTTTGATGCCAAGCTGCCTGGGGTTGAATTTCCAGCTCTGCTGCCTACTCCTGTGACTTGGGGTACTTCTCTGTTCCTCAGTTTCCTCATCTGTAAAATAGTGTTGATAAGATTATATGGGGAAGCGGACTTGGCCCAGCGGTTAGGGCGTCCGTCTACCACATGGGAGGTCCGCGATTCAAACCCCGGGCCTCCTTGACCCGTGTGGAGCTGGCCCATGTGCAGTGCTGATGCACGCAAGGAGTGCCGTGCCACGCAGGGGTGTCCCCCCCCCCACGTAGGGGAGCCCCACGCGTAAGGTGTGTGCCCCATAAGGAGAGCCACCCAGTGCGAAAGAAAGTGCAGCCTGCCCAGGAATGGTGCTGCACACACAGAGAGCTGACACAAGATGATGCAACAAAAAGAAACACAGATTCCTGTGCCGCTGACAACAATAGAAGTGGACAAAGAAGAAGATGCAGCAAACAGACACAGAGAACAGACAACCAGGGCAGGGGGGTGGGGAGGGGAGAGAAATAAATAAATAAAAATAATCTTAAAAAAATTTAAAAAAGATTATATGAGTTAATATATATGAATATTTGAAATACATGAATGGTGCTGAGCACAGAGAAGGACTAGCATGTAGCACACGGTCAATGAATGCAAGCTATTACAATTAATAATAATATTGTGAAGAAGATATTCTTAGCTCCAATTTAGAGATGAAGAATCACAGAACAGATAGCTTAAGTGACTTGCCTGTTGACACAACTTTAAGAAAATCTGGATTCTGTCTGGTTCCCAAGGGAACTAGAATTTGTCAAGTATATGTAATATACCACACACTACAGTAGGCATTTAGCACATTTTTGAATAGTGTCATCTTTAGCACCATTTAGAGTCTAGCAAGCATGACACATAGAAGATCCCAAATCATAATTATTGCATATCATTTTGCTCATTTAAAGGAAGGGAAAACTGAGAGCCACAGAGGTTAAGGGACTTACCAGGCTCACATAACTAGCAAATGGTAGGGCTGGAATTGAACCCTTAAGCACTGTGCTAGCCTGCCTCTCAAACAAATCTCAGGGAGGTTAAGCAGCGTGTTCAAGGATTTACCCAATTTCTACTCTGCCATACTGTCTCTCCAAACAGTCTTGTGCATCTATGGAATCAGAAGCTCGATGAAGATGACCAGGACAGAAACATCCTGTTAAAGATCACACTCAGTGCCCAAAAGGTCAGGAGGTGAAATGCAAGAATCCCAGGCTGGAGATCAGAAGTCTTTCCTGCATACCCTCCCCTCCTCCTCCCCTCTGCCCCCAGCTTCCCTCCTTGCCCCTTTCTTCTCCTTTTAGCCTAACAGGAAGGAATTGCTGCTGTTTGCTTCAGGAAGCGGCTCATAAAAGGGGCAGTTCCACACCTCCCCCAGACCCCTCCTTTTCCCTTACCTCCAAATAGTGAAAGTAGGAGTGATAATAATCATGATAACACTTATTTGGTATTTATTATTATGTGCTAAGAACTATGCTAAGGACTTTTCATACACTGAGTTAATCTTCACAATAACCTCTAAGGTTGGCAACTATTATTATTCCTGTTTGACGGAGGTGGAAACTGAGGCTCAGAAAGGGTGATGCATTGGCTTAGGGTCCTGCAGTGAAGGAGACCTGGACTAGACCCCAACTCAGTTTGAATGCAGAGCCCCCGGTCTTATTTCACTACCCCATACTGCAATGTAAATGTTGGTCCTAGGGCCACCATGGGCAAAAGGGTCTGGAAAGCCACGGCTTCAGGAGTGTAGTCGGAGGGAAAAAAGGACTGTGGAAGTAGCTAGCACCTGAGACTTTGATTTTGAGCTGTGGCTGTGAGTCCCTGGTTTGCAGATTACTTAACCTCTGAGCCTTTAGAGATCTCATTTGTATAGCAGGAATGTGACTGCAAGGCCCTGTTGCCACCCCAGGCTGTGTGAGGAAGGAAGGAGGAGGGAAAAGAAGAAACAGAAGAGGGCCTCAGTGCTGGGGAATCAGGACCCACCTGGGCCACAACTGTCTGTTTAGAGGATTTATTTAAAGTATAGTCTATTTATCTATTTATCTAAAGTGCAGGCTAACTCTGCCCAGTTAGGTTGCATTGAAAACAGCACTGGAACAAAATGTACACACAAAATATTTCTTTAAAAAGAAAAAAGACAAAAAACAAAAAAACAAAAAAAAACAGTGGACCTTGGGTCAAAGTCCCAAGGGTGTGAAGCAAAGTCACAGTCCCAGCTTATGCTGGCTTCCAGGTCCAGTTCCATTTCTTTTCTGGCCTCCAACTTGCAATGTGTAAACTGAAGGCCCTTTTCATACTCACTCTAATAGTCTCAGTGACATACTTGCCCTGACTCAGCCCTTACTACCACTGAAGCCCCTTCTAACCTCATTCTTCACCATCTGGGTAGGCAGGTGAAAGGGCCTGGGGTTGAGAGGACACCAGGGAACAAGGCCTAGGTGGGCAAAGGATGGGGAGTGGGGCCCAGTGCCACGAGGATAGACTACTCTGGGCTTGGCCTCGCGGCCCCCCTGAGGGGCATGGGGGGCCTGGCCTGAGATCAGAGGTCCACCCGCGTCAGCCTGCCCTGCCCGAGCTCAGGAGGCGCCTTCTCAGCACAGAACAATGCGGGCCCTTTGAAGGACTGGGCAGCAGGGGATGGGTGTTTCTCCAAACACAGGGATTCTTTTGCAAAACAGGCTTTGATTCCCAGGCCCGGAGGCCCCAGGTGCCTGTTGGGCGGCAGGCTCGGGCTGGGGGCTTTGTTTGGCAGGAAGGGGGGGTTTTGAGACTCAGGAACAAAGCCTGGGACAGAGTTGGCCGGCCGTGGGCCTGCTGGGGCTGGCGGGTCAGGGTTGAGATGGCAGTGGAAGCTGTGGTCTGCATAGCTAGGGTTGCCCCTTCCTCAGGCTGGCCTGCCTGGGGTATGCCTGGCTTCCTCTCATTGTGAATCTTCGTTGTCTCATCTGTATGGCCCGTGCTTTTGGCCCACCAGACAGACACGGTGATCCACTGGCTCCAAACAATCCCTGCTTGGCGATGAAGTGGGTAAAACCAGAGTCCATGACTCAGAATCCAGTAGACATCGGACATCGGGGAAAGGGCACTGAGCCCAGAGCCCATTGACCTGAGCTCTGGGGCTTAGGTCACTAGTAAGAACAATGGCTCAGGTTTACAGAATTCCTGTTTTCTGCTAGACACTGTGCGGGGCACTTGACATACATGTATCGCTCCTTTAACCCTTATTTTCATTTATCAATGGCCTCCAAGGCCCTATATCACCTTTCTGAAATCCTAACCCTCCTAACACTCTCCCCTTCACTCACTCCCTCTGACTGCGCTGCCTTGCAGTTCCCAGAACACATCAGGCCTTAAAGTCTGCCCAGCAATCTGCATGGCTGAACCCCTCACCTCCTTCGAGCCTTTGTTCGGATCCTAAGTTCTCAGTGGCCCATCTGACCACCCTACTCAGAGCATGCCTCTCAGCCCCCGTACTGAGCCTTCACTCCCACTTAGCCTACAAAATAGACAGCTTCTTCTTTATTTTGCTGTTTATTGACTTTCTCAACTAGAATGTAAGCTCCATTGACTCAGGCACCTTTCTCAGTTTTAGTCACTCCAGTAACCCAAGCACCTGAAACAGTGTCTAGTATATAGTAGGAACTCAAGAAGAATGAACCATGAAGCAATCATGAGATAGGTATTGTCTCACTGATAAGGAAACTAAGACTCAAGGAGATACAGCTGTTTGCCAAAAAGACACAGCAAATAAGTGGCAGAGCTGGGATTCAAACCTCAGGATGTTTCCAAAACCCACACTCCTAAGGGAATATTGAAGCTTTTGACTTCTTTAATTAACTCACCCCTGGTACTATTTCAAAAATTAAATGAGACAATACCTGTGAAGGACTTAGACTCCTGAGTGCTCAGGTGGTAGTAGCTAGTATTGTTGCTTTTAACAAATACTGTCCCTACAAAGTTTTCTGTAATCCTGTAGGCAAAGAGGAGAAGTCAGTAACCTTTATTTTGGGGCCCTGACAATCTCCCTCTGTCCCCTCCACAATTCCCTCACCCTCAACACAATGTTCCCTTGGGAAAGAATCCGATTGCCTTGATTTAGTGTGGCTTTACTGTGTTGAGTTTGTACAATCCAGGTGTTAGCCCCTGGGGGGATATTCCTTGTTTAGATTCCAATTGACATTCTAGCCTGGAAGCCTTTGTCTGCTGTTAAAAAACAAAAAAACAAAACAACACCAAAGTATAGAATTTAGAAATAATATAGACATACATTGAAACTGCACGCTCAGGTTATTTTTAACCAATAATAGTGTGAGATCAAAGAAGTTTGGAGGCCACAGCTCTAGGTAACCATCCTGAACTTTGACTGTCAGGATAACTTCCTTCCTGCGCCAGGACTCAGCTCAGGCTGGGCCTCTGCTGGGGAACAATAGCGTCAAGGCTCAGATCCTGGTGGCGCATCAGCCTCCGTAGAGCTGCCCACCTTTCCAGCTCCCGGCTGTTCAGCTCACACTGCCTTCCTGGGCCTAGGAGGTTATCAGTGCTGCAGCCTTCAACAGCCTTTCCTGTTACCAGCCCAAGTGTGGAAGAAAGAGACTGAACCTCCTGCCCCTTCCCATCCTGCTGGGTTACAGTCTGTCCTTAGAGTGAGAGTAAACAGAAGAGGTGACAGTGTCAATAAATGTCTCCCATGTGGCCTTGGCCAGCACACATGCCTTTCCAGTATAGGACACAGGTAAATTCATGCTTGTGGCTCTATCTATGACACATACAAGAATAAATATTAAGAAGACAGGAAATATTAATAAAAATAACAAAAATAACAAAAAGGAAAAGAATATCCCCTATGGATTCTAGGAAACGGATCTTGAAGATTTCTTTCTGAGTAAGAAAAAGCCTCTTTCTTGTCAGGCTTTAGGAGATGAATAGGGGATTGGGTCAGAGGCAAAGTCACTCAATAAATATAAATTTCCCAGTCACATGGCAACAAAAATGAACACGTGTTGTTTAACTCTTTAAGGAGGGAACCAGTAAAATGTTACAACTGGTTGAAAGGAGAATTAAAATAACCATATGACATAGGCTGTAAGAATGCTGATGAACGTACAAATATTTACAAAACTCATCTATCCATAGGGCAATAACCAATTGCATTCCACAAAATGCGAATCAATTGTATTTCTGTGGAAGAGAGTCAGTTGCGTTATTACTAATTTTCCACAATTTAGAGAGTTATAAAATACCTCAAGGATAGTAAAATGTGAAGTTATCCAGAAGAAAACTCTAAACAGAACATGTAGTAATATTTTATGCCTGTTTCAAAGTCTTTTTTGCATTTTTTCCAATGCCAGAAAAATGAGTTTGGCAAATAAATGAATCAAATAGGATATAAAGCATTGCAGAGTCCCATCCTTTTATCTGTTTGGATGATTCAAGAGGGAACCTACTACTGAACAACGTGGCCTTGGACCATTCACTTTTCTTTGTGCCTGTGGCCCCTCACTTACAAAATGGAGCCAATAAGAATTACACAAGGGGAAAAGGACTAGCATCTGGCTTGGCAGAGATTGGGAACTCAGGAAACAAGTTTCTTTCTCCTCTTCTTGAAACAATCCCCCAAAGCTCCCCAAGGCATGTCAGTCTTCTTATCTAGTTGCAAAGGTTGCCTATTTCAGTCAGCTGGTACTTCCAGCGCATTGAGACCTCAGGTAGATGGAGCTGTGTCTGCGTACAGCTCCAGCGCTACAGGGCAAACCCATGCGAAAGGTAGCCAATGTCTGTCTTCTTTGGAGAAAAATGAACCCACCATGTCATCAAGAGGCAGGTTTCTGGGGCTGCAGAGGGGGAGGAAGCCAGTGAGCCCAGTGCAGAATTGAGAAGAGGTACCAATTGAGAGGAAGATTTGGAGTAAGCCAGGGGTTTGTACCTTTGGAGGGATGGTCACAGACATCTTTGAAAATCTGATGAAAATCCTACACCATCTCCCCATAAAAATGTATGTGTATAGGCTGCAGAGACTGTACCAGCTGCCTTCATTCACTGGGTATCTCCAGCTTCAGAGGAACTGGGGTGAGTCTCAGAAAGGAGTAAGTACCAAAGAGAAAGGTGGTAAGTGGAACTCCTTAACTCCTTCCCTCTCACCTAAGTGATGGGGCCAGATGGGTGGCTCTGGCCTAGATAGGGATTAGACCCCATGGGAGCTGCCCTAAGTCTCCCTAGTCCCAATCTTTGAGTTCATACAGCAGAGGGCCAAAGTGTAGAGAGGAGAGGAACTTCCTAGTTTTGGGGGCCCCTTTGGAAAGGTACAGAACATGGGCTTTGGAGTCAACTTGGCGTTTGTGTCAGCCATGGAGGGGTACCATCCAGCTCTCCTTTATAAAATGAACTTGCTGTTCAGCAGCAAAGAGTGCAAGCAGTGGCCCTCCCCCAACTGCTGCACCTTCAGATGGCTGCTCTTTTTCCAGGCAGATTATAACTAGTGACTGAGCACAATGGGAATACTAGGGAATGACCATTTCTGCCCAATGTGAAAGTCTCTAATGGGCAGTCATTCCTCTGGATCACCCCATCAGGTGACTGAAACTTTTATCAGAGCTGCATCATGGTGTGAAGGCTTTCCTTGCCCCATTCTGCTCCTCCTCCTTCATCTTTCACAGCATTTTTGCCCCCCAAGAATTAAATTGTACTCCTAAGTCCATCACAGCATCTGCTTATCGAAGGACCAAAACTGGCATAAGTGGTAAATGGGATTTTTATTAGATTACCTGCTGCCCAGCTGTCAGTGAGGATACCATCCCCACAGGTATGTGGGGCATGGATAGTCCCTGGTACAAGGTTAAGACTTTCATTGGTGATGACTTGGGAGAAGGTTCCAATGGACAGAACATTCTGGTCATGTAATGATTCAGGTATTTGAAAAGTACAGGAAGGGTATGTACAAGGACAGTGGAATTAGCTGACTGTTACTAAGTTGCATTGACTCCTACAGAAAGATCATTAAAACTTCAGGACAGGACAGTTAAAACACAGTGTAAATGAGCCCTTTGGTAATTTACAAATAAGCCCTTATCTTCTGCAAAGGGAAGGCAGAAAAGCTTAAGAACAAAGTCAGAGCTTAAGAGATTCATGGAGCTTCAAAGATGATGAATGATCAGCTGAGGCAAGTATTATGCCAAGGTCAGGACAATGGTTGGAAAACCTAGGGCCTAACATATGGGATGGGGTCACATGGGGTAGCTATACCAGTAGATCTTGGCTCCCAAGACTCCTCTGCACCATCAGAACCTGCAGAGGTGACCTGCCCCTCCCTAAGAAGAGCTAGCATTTCCCTCCTCCCCCAACTCCTGCAGGAAGACACTGCAGAAACTAATACCCTGCAAGGCAACAGGGAACTCCTTCAGAATCTGCCACGACCACCTTTCCTGCCTGCCTGGCTGATAACTAGAGTTAAGTTGCACCATGACCTAGCCAGGGATGTGTTGGCCCTGATATGGAAGGAAAGGGAGTACACTCCAAAAAAGCTGCAAGAATTAAACAGATACACAGACAGGGAATTTTAATGGTGCAAGACTAAGAGGGCTAGAATATAAGACTGGATAAGAAAGTTTATTTACTTGAGGATATGAGATTTAGCATTTTGGCAAGGATCCCAGAGGATAGTTCAAACTTGCTGCTTGACAGGCACCTGAAAGCCTGGAGGAAGTGATAGCCCACACCAAGCAAAGTTGAAATGTTTGAATTGCCATGTAAGATGGTGGAGAAAGAGATTTAAAACCCTCAGGGAAGTTGGCATGCTTGAGTGTATGTATTATGTGAGCTGCAAAACTCATCAGAAGATTATATTCCATGGAAAGGTCCAGAGGAGACATAATTTACTGTTTATCAGGAACGTGTTTTGAGAGGGGCACCGACTTTGCTAAGAAATTCAATGGCAGCTTTCCTCTGCAAGCCAGAGATGATGGTAGGAAAGGCTTTCTCAGAGTTTGGCTTGTTGGTAGTAATGAAGTTCATGGGGCTCCAACACAATCAAGGCCAGTTGACTACACTTAATTCCTGATAAAAACCAGGAGGCCACAATTACTGTAACAACCCACAGATTTGGAGAGGCAGCCAAGGGGGCTTGAATTGCAGAGTTGTGGAGATAGTTAATAGAAAATGTCATCTCTAGGGACAAAATAGTCAGGCAACCAATACCAATGAAGGCATCATTAAAAAAAAAAAAAAGCAAGAATGTTTGAACAGGATATTCACGGTAGTTGCCCTTATAAAAAGTGACAATTCCTCACCCAGTTCCTGGACTTGATCTCATTTTTATAGATCTCGTTTTATAGATCTCATTTTATGGATCTTTGTTGCAGTAGGAGCAAGAACCTGTTGACTGAAGAGGTGATTGAATCTCCAAGAAAGCGTCCTACTATGCTGTGGCAACTATATACTATAAAGATTCCTCTAGTTGTTCCCCAAAGGGACTGATGGCCATTTACTTGGTGTCTGCTCAGTGGGGAAATAAGAATACACAGACATTTCTAGGACTATTGGATCCAAGGTGTTAGTAGACATTGATATCTGGAGACCTAAAGTCTTTTATGGCACTCCTGTTAAAGTAGGGACATATGAAGGCCAGGTAACAAGTGGAGTCCTGTCAGAGCCAGTTTATGGAGCCCACTGGGGATGTGAGACCATTGTTTGGTGTCTGAGTGACTAATTGGGGTTGCCAAACTTGGTAGATTGAGTAATTTCCATATTGGGTCCTTGGCTATGGGGTATCATAGTGGGGAACGCCAAGTAAAAGCCTTTGGAACTGCTTCAATTCTGCCTTTCCTCCCAACCCTCTCCTCCCACCCCTATTCCCATATTCCCACCTTCTGTCAAGGCAGTAAATCAAAAGCAAAACTTCATCTTACGGTAGATGGTGGATATCAGAGTTACTCTTAAGGATCTCAAGACACTGGGGTGCTAGACCTTATCATATCTCTGATTAATTTACCAATGGAATAGACAAAAATATACATTCATAGTAACCCCCCCCTTTACCCTTCTCCCACCCAGGGTTGTGTTAACACTCTTGCTCTCTGTCATAATATAGTCCAAAGACTGATCCATCTGGACATTTTGCAAGCCATCACATTGATCCATTACCTCAATGACATCATGTTGACTTGAAGGATGAGCAAGAGGTGCCTAGTACACTGGAGGCCTTGGGAATACACATATGCTTCAGAGGGTAGGAGATAAGCCTTGCAAAGATTCACAGGCCTGCCACAGCAGTAAAGGTTTTAGGAGTTTCAGGGTCAGGGCCTTGCTGGGATATCCCATCCAAAGCAAAAGGTCAATGGCCGCATTTTGCTTCAGTTATCATAAAGAAAGAAGTATGATGCCTCATAGGCCTCTTTGGGTTCTGGAGACTCACATTCCATACCTAAAGATACTGCTGCATCCCATGTACCAGATGATATGTGAAGCTTCCTGCTTTGAGTGGGGCTGGAAGCATGAGGGTTCTAATTTTCTCCACATCCTTTCCAACACTTGAATTTTTTTCTTTCTTTTTTTGTAATAGCCATCCTTGTGGGTATAAAGTGGTATCTTATGTGTTGTTTTTTTTTTTTTTTAAGATTTATTTCTCCCCCTCCCCGATTGTTTGCACTCACTGTCTACTTGTCTTCTTTTTAGGAGGCACCAGGAACCGAACCTGGGACCTCCCATGTGGGAAGGAGGTGCCCAATCACTTGAGCCACCTCTGCTCCCACTTGCTGTGTCACCCATTGTGTTTCCTCATTGTGTTTCTTCATTGCATCATCTCATTGTGTCATCTTCTTGCATCAGCTTGCCATGCCGATCCATTACGTCAGCTTGCTGTCTTGCTTGTCTTCTTTAGAAGGCACCAGGAACTGAAACTGGGACTTCCTGTGTGGTAGGCAGGTACCCAACTTCTTCAGCCATATCCACTTCCTTCATTGTGGTTTTGATTTTCATTTTCCTAACAGCTAATGATGTTGAACATCTTTTCATATTCTTATTGGCCATTTGTATATTCTCATTGATAAAATGTCTATTTAAGATCTTTGCCCATTTTTAAATTAGGTTATTTGTCTTTAGTTGAGTTGTACCTAGACCTCTGGTATAGGTAACTATATGGGTAAATATAAATGCAAGTATTATTGCATTTTTTTTGTTTGTAATGTTTTTTACTTCTTACATGGTTAAAAATACAAATGTATAAAAATAAACTTATGTTATTGGGAATACAACATATAAAGATGTAATTTGTGACAAGAATAATATAAAGGGGAAAGATGGAGAGATATAGGAACAGAGCTTGTGTGGGCTATTGAAGTTAAGTTGGTACCCATATAAATGAAATTGTAATAGATTTAAGATGTTAAATGTTGGGAAATGGATGTGACTCAACCAACTGGGCTTCTGTCTACCACATAGGAGGTCCAGGGTTTGATGCTCAGAGCCTCCTGGTAAGGGCAAGCTGACCCACACAGTAAGCTGCCCACGTAGGGAATGTCATCCCATGTGGAAGTGTCACCCTGTGTGGGAATGCTGTCCTGCACAAGAAAGTCACTCCGTGTAGGAGTGCTGGTGGTGCAAGAGAGTAATCACCTCTCTCCCACTCCGGAAGGTCCTAGGATCAGTTCCCGGAGCTGCCTAATGAGAATATAAGCAGACACAGAAAGAACACACAGCAAATGGGCAAGAGAGCAGACAATGGGGGTGGGGTGTGTGTGTGGAGAAATAAATAAAAAAATAAATCTTAAGAAAAAAAAGTTAAATGTAATCCCCATGGTAACAAACAAACAAAAAACCCCAATTACACAAAGGAAGTGAGAAGGAATTCAAAATGGTTCACTACAAAAGATAATCTAACCAAATAAGAACATTGCAATAGAGGAGAGGAGGGACAGGAAAGAGGTATAAAACATGCAAAATACAATTAGCCAAATGATAAGTAGCCAAATTATCAGTAGCTACTTCACATGTAAATGGATTAAACTCTCCAACTAAAAGGCAGAAACTGGTAGAATAGATAAAGAAGTATGATGTAACTGTATGCGGTTTACAAGACTCAAGTTGGATCTAAAGACATAAATAGATTGAAAGTGAAGAGATGAAAAAAAATTCCATATAAATAGTAAACAAAAGACAACTGAGGTGACTATACTAATATTAGACAAAATAAATTTTAAGTAAAAACTGTTGCAAGAGACAAAAAAAGACATTATTGATAAAAGTGTCAGTTCATCAGAAAGATACAGCAATTATAAGCAATATGCACTGAACAACAGGGTTCAAAAATATACAAAGCAAATATTGACAGAATTGAAGAATAGACAGTTCTACAATAATAGTTGGGGATTTCAATACAACACTTCTTATACTGCATAGAACAGCTAGACAGAAAAACAAGGAAATAGAGACTTAACCAACACCATAAACCAGCTAGATCTAATAAGTGTTATTGAATATTTCACCTAACAGTAGCAGAATACACATTCTTCTTAAGTGCACATGGATCTTTCTCTAGGATAGACCATATGCTAGGCCACAAGACAAGTTTTAATAAATTAAAAAATATTGAAATCATACAAAGTACCTTTTCTGACCACAATGGAATGAAGCTAGAAATCAATAACAGAAGGGAAACTGGAAATTTATAAACATGTAAAAATTAAACAAAGCACTCAAACAACCAATGGGTTAAAGAAATAATCACAGGGAAAGTTGTAAAATACTTAGAGATGAATGAAAATGGAAACACAACATACTAAAACTTATGAGACACAGGCAAGGCAATATGTGAAAGGACATTTATAGCTATGTTGAAAAAGAATAAATCTCTCAAATCAATGACCTAACTACATATCTTTAGGAACTAGAAAAAAGAAGAGCAACATAAACCCAAAGTTAGTAGAAGGATGGAAATAATTAAGATTATAGATATAAAAAGTAAAGAATAGAAAAACAATTGAGAAAATCAATAAAACGAAAAGTTGATTCTTTGAAAAGATCAATAAAATTGACATACCTATAGCTAGACTGACAAAGAAAAGATGCAAATGGCTAAAATCAGAAATGAAAATGGAGGCATTACCACCAATGTTAAATAAAAACGATTATAAGAGAATGCTATGAACACTTGCATGCCAACAAATCAGATAATCTAGATAAAACGGACAAATTCCTGGAAACACACAAAGTACCTAAAGTGACTCAAGAAGAAATAGAAAACCTCAACAAACCAAAAATAAGGACAGAGATTAAATCAATAATCAAAAATTTTCCATCAAAGAAAAGTCCAAGACCAGATGCCTTCACTGGAGAATTCTACCAAGCATTTAAAGAAGGATTAAGACCAATTTTTCTCAAATTCTTCTAAAAAATTAAAGGGGATGGAGCACTTCCTAATTCATTCTATGAGACCAGCATTACCTTGATACCAAAAGCCAAATAAAAGACATCACAAGGAAAGAAAATTATAGACCGATTACCCTTATGAATATAGATGTGAAAATCCTTAGCAAAACACTAACAAACTGAATCCAATAGCATATTTAAAAGGCTATACAGGAAAACAGATGTGGCTCAACCAACTGGGCTCCTGTCTACCATATAGGAGGTCCAGGGTTCGATGCCCAGGGCCTCCTGGTAAGGGCAAGCTGACCCCTGCCGTGAGCTGGCTCACACAGAGTGCTGGCCCACGCAGGGAATGCCACCCCACACAGGAGTGCTGCCCTGAATGGGAATGCCACCCAGCATGGTAAAGCCAGCCTGCGCAGGAGTGCCGGCCAACGTGGAGAGCTGACGCAGCAAGATGACGCAACAAGAGACACAGAGGATGGAAAATAAGATGTGGCAGAACAGGGAATTGAGGTGGAGCAAGAGAGGAATCGCCTCTCTCCCACTCCAGAAGTTCCCAGGATCAGTTCTCAGAGAGGCCTAATGAGAATACAAGCAGACACAGAAGAACACACAGTGAATGGACACAGAGAGCAGACAACAGGGGGAAGGGGGGGAATGGGGGCAGGGGGAGAAATAAATAAAATAAATCTTTTAAAAAAAAAGGCTGTACATAATGACAGGTGGGATTTATCCCAGGAATACGAGTGGTTCAACACATGAAAACCAATCAATGTAATACTCCATTTAAAAAGAACAGAGGACTTACCAGGTGCAATGGATGTGTCACGATGATGGGAGAGAGTGTTGCTGTGGGGGGAGTGGGGGGCGGGGGCGGTGGGGTTGAATGGGACCTCATATTTTTCATAATGTAATTTAAAAAAATAAATAAATAATTAAAAAAAAAACCACACACAAAAAAATAAAAAGAACAGAGGGGAAAAAAACCACATGATTATCTCAATAGAGACAGAAAAGGCATTTGACAAAATTCAACACCCATTCATGATTAAAACACTCAGAAAACTAGTAACATCATACATGGTAAAATGTGTATATGAAAAAACCCACAGCTCATATAATATTCAACAGTGAAAGATTATAGTCTTTTCTTCTAAGGTCAGGATCAAAACAAGGATACCCATTTTCACCACTGCTATTCAATATTGTAGTAAAAGTTCTAGCAGAGCAACTAGGAAAAAAAAAACGGTATCTGCATTGGAAATTATGCACATTTAATCCTCATAGTTGTCACTATTTGCAGACATGATCCTATATATAGAAAATCCAAAAGAACCCACAAGAAAACTATTAGAGCTAATAAACAAATATAGCTACGTTGCATGTACAAGATCAACACGCAAAAGTTAATTGTCTTGGGGGTGCAGATGTAGCTCAGTGGTTCAGTGCCTGCCTGCCTACTATGTATGAGGTTATTTTATAAATAAAAATAAAAAATAAAAAAATAAAAAGTCAATTGTCTTTCTATACATCAACAATGAACAAACTAAAGAGGAAATTAAGAAAACAATTCCATTTAGAATAGCATCTGAAAGAATAAATATCTAGGAATAAATTTAACTAAGGATGTGCAAGACCTGTATACACTGAAAACTACAAAATATTGATGAAAGAAATTAAAGAAGACCTAAATAAATGACAAGATATTCCCATGTTCATGGATTGGAAGACTTAATGTAGTTAGTATGTCAATATTACCCAAAGTGATCTACAGAGTCAATGTAATCTCTATCAAAATTCCAACAGCATTTTTTACAGAAATGGAAAAGCTGATCTTCAAATACATATGGAATCGCAAGGGTTCTGAACAGCCAAAACAATCTGAAAAAGTGGAGCAAATTTAGAGGACTTGCAATTCCCAATTTAAAAATTTATTACAAAACCGCTGTAATTAAAACAGTGTGGCATACGAACAGTCATATAGACCAATTGAGTAGAATTGAAAGCAGAAATAGATCCAAGCATCTATAGCCCATTGACTTTTTTTTTTTTAGGAGGTACTGGAGATTGAACCTAGGAAGCAGGCACTCAACCATTTGAGCTACATCCACTTCCCCAACTGACTCTTTTTTTTTAAGATTTATTTTTTAATTTATTTCTCTTCCCTCCCCCCACCCCCATTTATCTGCTCTCTGTGTCCATTCGCTGTGTGTTCTTCTGTGTCTGCTTGTATTCTTGTCAGCCGCACCTGGAATCTGTGTCTCTTTTTGTTGCGTGATCTTGCTACATCAGCTCTCCATGTGTGCAGCAACATTCCTGGGCAGGTTGCATTTTTTTCACACTGGGCAGCTCTCCTTACAGGGCGCACTCCTTGTGTGTGGGGCTCCTCTATGCGGGGGACACCCCTGTGTGGCACAGCACTTCTTGCGCACATTAGCACTGTGCATGGGCCAGCTCACCACACGGGTCAGGAGGCCTTGGGTATCGAACCCTGGGCCCTCCATATGGTAGGCAGGAGGAGCTCTATCAGTTGAGCCACAACTGCTTCCCCCAATTGACTCTTGCATCACAGTTTGAAGACTTTCCCTACCTGATCCTGTTTCTGCCCCTTTTGTTTTTCATAGGCATTACCCCCAATAAACCTTTTGTACTCCCAATTCTATCTCAATTCTTGCTTCCTGGAGGACCCAAACTGACAAAATGTTTAAATTCTAGTTCTGCTACTTCCTACTTTCATGAACCTGAGCGAGTGTTTTCACCTTTCTAAACCTCTTTCCTCACCCGTAAAATGGGAGGGTTAATACCTCCCCTGGCATTGTTGAGAAGATTAAATGAGATACTGAATGTAAAATGTCTAGTATATTGTGGAGACGCTGTAAATGGCAGCTGACAATCTTGGAAGACCTTTCCAGGGAAGCAGGCTCCACTGGGCTGCTGATTGGACTCCCAGGTACATCAGGGGCTCCCTGGAGGGAGATGGAACTCCTCATTCTCTGGGCTTCACTCATAGCTCCAGGTCTGGAATTATAGGGACTTAGATTTGAATCCTCATTCTACCACTTACTATCTCTGTAGACTTGAGTAAGTGATTTAGCCTTTCTGTGCCTCAGTTTCGTCATCAATAAAATGGGGGTATTAATAGACCTGCTGCTGCTGTAATAATTCAATAAAAGAATGCACAGAGAGTGCCCATACTGACCACTCAATAAATCATAGCTTGTGTTATTCATTTGTTCATTCAAGAAATAGTAGCTCTGTATTTGGTGCTGTTCTGGGAACTCAGGGCACAAAGAGAAAAATACTGCTCATTTATTGACCTGGAAAGTAAACATAATGATCCACATTTCACAAAGGAAGAACCTGAGACTCAGAGAGGTGATGTGATTTTCCCAGGATCACAGAGAAATTAAAGTGGTGAAGTTGGGACTTGAACCCACATGTAACTGCCTCTATATGACGCTGTTCCCTGTACCGGTCTACTCTTTGGAGTCCTCAGGCCTCAGCAAGTTGTTTGAGAAGGATTCCTGAAGTCTTCCTGCTCAGTGGTTTCTTATTCCCCCATTGCATGGGCATATAGAATGGAGGACTGGTGGACAACCTCACAGCAGCATGAGCAACTTCCAGAAGCTGAGGTCACCCTTGGTGATCCTGGGTTCTCAGTGTTCTATTTGATGGATGGGGATACTGAGAGCGTCGTGCACAGGGCCCTTTACAAGACCAGTCTCTTCCCCTTGACAGCCTCTGGGTGTTGAAAGGTCTCTGGCTTTAGGAACACTGACTGGTCATAGGGCTTTGGCCCTTACTCTTCAGTTCCTCTCTGTCGATGGGACTGAAGAGGCCTCATCTTTCCCATCTTTCAGACTTCTCTCCCTGCATCCCCTCTGTACCAAATGCCTGACCAGAATCCTGCAGGAGTGGATTCTCTGCTAGATACTGCCAAGGAGTGCTGTTGAAGAAAAGTCTCAATTTCCATGACCAGCCTACTCTCTCTCTGGACTTTTATTTCCTCCCCAGAATACCTATCTCCTTTTGTTCTCAGAAAGAGACATTGGGCATCTGAGTTGAGACTTAGCAAACTTTTTTGAGTCTCTTCTTCATAACAGGTTCAAATAACCTTCAGAACCACCCAATAAAGCAGACCCTGATATTATTCCCATTTAATAGGTGAGCCAACTAAGGCTCAGCAGAAGTCAGGCGGCAGGACTGTGGTTGGACTCTAGCTCATCCCTCTGTAAACCTAGTGCTCCTCCTCTACACAGGTAGGGCTGGGTGAGGTCACTGTCCACATCTGTGAAGGTGGAGATCAGAGAAGCCTGCCTGACTCATAACCAGGTTACCTGGGGAGCTGGGCCACAATGAATGCCAGCCTGCCCCAGCTTCTGGGTGTTATGTGCTGGATTAAGTGGTTTGAGGAGCTGCTGGGGGCAGGGAAATCATGGGCAGGCCCTGCAGTCTCCCTGGAGAATGGGAGATTACAGGAGAGATCTTTAGATAATAGCAAAAGTAATGATAACATGAACAGCCATGATATGTGAAATCCTTACCTTACTATATGCCAGATACTGAGGGTTGACAAACTGTAATCTCATTTACCTCTCCCAGCAACCCTGAGAGGGAGGAATGTTTATCCAGAACTCCCCATCCAGGTCTGTCTGACTTAAAAGCTCCTGTGCTTCCCTTGATACAGATCTGCATCTCCCCCGGCAATGACTGATTGACCGATGGCTCTGCTTTCCGCCCTCCGGTGCAACAGACCATGCATTGGCCAGGCCTCCTGCCTTGCCCACTACCCCTCCCTTCTTCTGGTTTCTCAAAATCCTGTCCCAGGCCCTGGATTTTAGATAGCAAGTGAGGAAAAGGTAAATCCTTCCTAGGTGTTCCTGAAACATAGAGACCTTCTGAAACTCCATCTAAAGCAAGAGATGAAAAATAAAGAACACAACTTAATGTTTATAGATGACAGAACAGAACCCAAAGGACACTGCTTTCTTTATCATGGAGAAAGTCAGAGAAATGGTAAAATTGTATTTAACAGAAAACTGAAGTTCAGGCTGGGCCTGACTTGCCTCCAGCTACCTTTACTCCATTCCAGGCCCCTCAGCCAGAGATGGCTGAGATTCCAAGGGTCCTTTTGGGGGAGGTGAGAGGTACCAGTAGACAAAGCCAGAAAAAATCTGGCCCAATTTGAGCATGGGAAAAATATGGAGCAATGAGCTTAATGATAATCTGAGGCAAAATTCCAGAAGTTCCTTTTCTAAGTGGGGATTATTGGCAGACAGGAAGAATGTATTTAGGGCAAGGCATGCCTAACTTCCCAGATTTCTCTTGTAGTAAAGGTGATCAGAACATGTTGTGGGAGAAGGACCATCTACTCAGAATTTAAAACCAAGACTTTGCTGTTTGTAATAGCTATATTGAAGAAGACAGGAGAGAGCTCACTGGCCAGGGTCTGGGATCCTTCTTACCCCAGCTCCTCACATACCAAGATTACACGCACTTTTTTGAGTTGAGTAGATCCAAGAGTGCTGCCAAAATTTACTTTGAGGTCAGCACTGGAGGAGGGGCCTTGGAACACTCAAGTGAGGAAGATGAGATATCCCAAGCAGACAGACATATCAAATGAGAACATAGTATTTGTCCAATGAAACATTTAGGATCTATCAAAGGTTACTGACTGTGTCCAGGAGAATAAAACATCAAGAATCTCTTAAAGTATATGACATGAAGGTCTGTGGATTAAGAGGGGCTGATTTCTTTGTCAGGCACCACCACCATCATGGTGGGAGAGTTTTGAAATGTCATTCCCATATACCTTTGAGGGTAAATGGAGAAATATGGATCAGATTTTAAAATAGTGTAGCTTTCTCATGGGCCTCCTCTGCCCAGGTAGAAGGAAGTGATTGGTTTTGTTTGGTGGGCTCTGCCTCCTTTATGATCCAGGGCATCCTGCAATGTGGTTTTCCACCCACGCTCAATAGTATTTTTCTGGCAGTGAGGCTGGGGACAGAAGAATTCCCATCCTAGTGTGTGTCTCATGAATAGAGAAAAACCCTGCTGGATGCCACATGGTCCCCAGGTTGGCCCTGCACTCCCCTCCACCTGCCTGCATGACATTACCCTTTGTATTCCAGAGGCCATGGAGTGGGGAGGTTCAAAGTTTGAGCTTTGGAGTAGGACACCCCATTCCAGTTCCAGCTCTGCCATTTACTAGTTGGGGTACCTTGGGCAAATTACTTCATTTATCTGTGCTTCATTTCTTCATCTGAAAAAATGGGGATAATAAAGGTTCCTAATTCCTAGGGTTAGAGCACTGGCTTTCATTTTTGACCTGTGACTGAAAGTTAGAAATACTTCTTCCACATTCACATTTAGCCAGTATACACATTCATACATATATACATACATATGTATGCATAAATGAGAAACAAAAAGCTTTTCTAATAACCCTTAACTTTAGTAATGTTTGATGAACTATTCTATATCATTCCATTCTATTCTGCTCATTCTTACATTACATAAAATACTGATTGAGAGCCATTAAATTGATTTTCTTATGCACATGGGTCACCCCCCACAGTTTGAGAAACACTGTGGTAAGGTTTATCTTAAGTATTGTGTTCAGATCTGAATGCTACACTTTTCTTACACATGCCACATTTTAAGAGAACCATTTTCAAGCTAAAGGATATACAGAAGAGAGTGACCAGGACATTTCATTCAGTTTGTTTCTTCTCTTCCTTCCTTTCACCTCTCCTATCTACTCATTTATTTAATAATTTCTTCATTCATTTATCCATTTATCAAATGTTTAAGTTCCTGCTTCACCTGGAAAAGAGACTCCAGCAAGGGACATGAATGTTCTGTGAATCATGTGAAAGAGGAAACAGATGTATTCCTAGCTGTCCCAAAGGCAGCACTGGTAATTCAGGGTGAAAGTGGCAGGGAGACAATTTGGGGGTCATCATTAGGCTGCAAGTGTCTCCCGTCCCCAGCTGGCTCTGGCTGATGGTCTGACTGCTCTGTGAGACTTCTCTCTGGAAATATGTGACTGGCTGGGGGTCAGCTGAGGCTGGCTATTCACAGCATAGTCTACTGACTCTTGTGGTCTCCTGGGACCACCACAGGGGCTGCTATGGGGCCCGGAGAGGAGGCCATGTAGTTGGGGCTTTGTGCCGTAGTACCTTCATTTCTGTTTTATACATTGGGGTTCTCTCTGTGGTTGTTTTTTTTTTTTTTTTTTTTGAGGAAAAAAAACCCATACATCCTCCACTGTTCTAACGGAAAAAAAATTTAATCCCCAAGCCAGAAGCTCATTCAATCCCTGTGAGTTTCAGAAGCAATTGTTTCTAGGACTCTGGGACTTATTTTTTCCCCTATAAAAACAAGACCATTAAAGTTGCAGCATAAGTCTCTTGCCTTTGTTTTGCACTCTTAAATCCAGATATAATTGAGAGTTAAAGAATTACAAGTGTGGCAGGGTAATGGATTTAGATGTTATTTTGGGTTGGTGGTTTTTGTTCTCCCACTAACCCCCTCCCCATCCTCCATTCGGAGCAGAGTGGTGCCTTTGTGCTCCCTCGCCTCAGGGGGGTGGATGAGGCCCTGCTGACCTCAGAAGACAACCCGCCTTTCAGGCTTTTGACAGAAAGCCTGAGTTTATTGAGGAGACTGCTGGGAGAAGGGGCTGAAGGGAAGAACTGGAGATGAGCAGATGGAGGAGCTCCTGGGAACAACTGGGAAGATCCCAGAGAGCAGTGGCTGTGTGGTGCCCTTCAGCGAGGGCAGGCCGCGGGCACTCAGCCTGCTCTGACCCACCAGAGCCAGAGCTCTGCCAGCCTCTGGGGGATTTGGAGATTAGAGAGGACCCTCAGGGAGTGAAGTCTACAGTGCGTCTCAAACATTAATGTGCACACAAGTCACCTGGGAATCTCCCTGAAATGTGAGTTCTGATTTAGTCAGCCTGGGATGGGGGTCTGAGATTGTGCATTTCTAGCGAGTTCCCCAGGGATGCCTATGTTGCTGGCCCGGGTACTACACTTGAAGTAGCAAAGAGCTAAAAGGGTCTGTCCCAGGTTTTTCTGGGCACTACATAAACTTTCCAGATTCTTGTGCCTCTTTAGGGAAGGGAGGATTCTCCCAGTAAGAATGGAACCAGAATTTTCCATCAGTAAGAAGGGATACACCATCAAGTTTAATTTGATTTGAAAGAACTTGCATACTTTTGTGATTGCAAACTCCCACCCAAGTTAAATTGTCTCTCCATGGGAATTCAAGGGTTATTAAGAGCCTCTTGCTTGAGGATTAGATTTTCTGACTGGAATCCATCATTTCTCCCTCCTCAGCAGGAGAAATTTCCTGGGCATTGTGTCCATTGTTTTGGGGTTTCAGTGAAGCAAGGAGTTGGGAATAGAGGCCTCTTCTTCCCCCACCTCCTCCCCCAACCCAGGATGGTTTAAATCCCTTAACTCTCTGTTTATCTTAATTTCTTAGGCTGGAATTTTATCGGTTCCCTATCTTGCCCCTCCCTGCCTGAGAAGACAAAATCCATCTTTATGTTCTGTACCCTAGTCAGGGATGAGATAAACAAGAAGTCACAAAGGAATGCAGCCAAACCTCTCTGGATGGTCTTTCTCTTTTTGGGTCAGCTCTGCTTGTTTACCTGTTCATTTCCAATTCCTTCACTTTCTTAAAGTTCTACCTGGGTGTAGAAATTATTCTGTAAAGAATAGACAGAAGATAAACAATTTCATCCTGGTCCTCTGAGCAGGTAGTCAACCTCAGGCAACTTATTTTTTTTTTTTAAGCTTTATTGTTTTTCTTTATTAGAGAAGTTGTGCATTTACAGAATAATCATGCATAAAATACCCGATTCCCATATACCACCCTACTATTAACACTTTGCATTTGGTATGAAACATTTGTTATAATGGATGAAAACACATTTTCTTGGGTTTTAAGAGCAGGAAGTGTGAGTCCTCCAACTTCATTCTTCTTTTTCAAGATGGCTTTAGCGATTCAGGGTCCCTGACCCTTCCATATAAATTTGATAATAAGCTTTTTCATTTCCACAAAGAAAGTTGTTGGCATTTTGGCTAGGATTACATTGAATCTATAAATTGCTTTGAGTAGGATTCATATCTTAATGATATTTAGTCTTCCAATCCAGGAGCATGGAATGTTCTTCCATTTATTTAGGTCTTCTTTGATTTCTTTTTGTAGTATTTTTTTTTGAAATTTATTGAGATATATCACTCATACATAAACATACATAAACAATAAATGTATACTAGTTGTGAACTTAGGCAACTTACTTTTAATTCTTAAAAGGGACTTTGCCTTCTTTCCTCAGAGTATCTGTTTGTGAAGGACAGGTTCTCATAAATAGTCCTTCCCAGGAAGTAACAGAATCTTGTATTTGCAAGTCACTTTCAACTTTTCAAAGGGATCCGGCATTAATTAAACATCTTCTGGTGCTAGAGGCAGCATCAAATAATCCTTGCAACAACCTGTGAGAAGATATTCCTTATCCCTTCTCTATTTATTTGTCTATAAATATTTAGGGAATGAACCTTTCTGGTTTGAGCAAAAGCTGTAGAAACAAAAGCAAACATATTGAATCTTATAATTGCAAGGGGAAAAAGGTTTGAAGAGCTGGAAAGCTAGAACTCTAACTTCCTTGGCCCACTGGGGACACCCCAGGGAGTTATTTCACCCTTCTTAGTATCTCCAGGGTAGGAAAAAGCGATGGATGAAAAGTGCTGAGGTGGTGCAAGGAAGATTCCAACCTCCTCAGCTGGGACCAGATGTGTCTTTCTTTGGCCTCTAGTGAGTCAGTTCTCAGGAGATGGGGAGAGTGGGCTGGGTGAATTACAACTGTGGCAAGAGCCCAAATGTGCTGGGTGTTGTGTCTCAAGATTTACAAAGGTCGTTCCAAACTTAGAAACTAGGTGATTGGTCTTGTCCACTAGTCTTAGTGTTAGGAAACCTTGAGTTTTGCTCAGCTCTTCTACTGACCAATCATGGGTCTCAGGACAGAACCTTCCAGGTTTTACATTCAGTTTCCCCTTTAGGAAAATGGAGTGGTTGGATGATATGTGTTCCAAATTCTGAGACAGTTCTGATCCTGAGCTTCTGGCCTTGAGAAGGGAAATGATTCCCTTAGTGAAAGGCTATGACCTCTTTTCTTTATGAAAGAAAAGAAAAAAACCTGTATATAAACACAGACACACACACATGTACATACACACACATTCACACACAGAGGGGAGCATCCTGTGCTAGGTGCTTGGAATACAGAAACAGTCTCTGAACAAATAATTAAATAGTTAATGCTCACTGAGGTTAGAGTGGAGTCCAAAATGATAAGAAGGAGCCATCATGTGAAGGGCAGAAGAGAGTTCCCCGCAGAGAGAACAGCAAGTGCAAAGGCCCATGGGCAGGAACTATGTTGCCATATTTGTGGGACAGAACAAAGCCTGTGGATGGGGGAAGATTGGTAGGTAGTGATATCCCTTTCATAGTGTGGCATAGGCAACAGAGTCCTGTTTGGAGGCAAAGGACTGGACTGGACTAAGCGACCTTTCCTCCAAGATGCTCTGTTTCTTCTACCTGTGCAGTGAAGACCCTCCCCACCCCCACCCCCATAACAGCCTTTGTGAGTCTTGGATACAGCTGGGCAGGGGCTGCTGCTCTCCACTCTGAGCTTTGTCGCAGATCGTTTCAGACAGGAAAAACTCTGTTCTTCTCTCCCGCCCCTCCCACCGGTGGGGGGACCTTGGGGTCTCGCCCAAGGAAAGGAAGCACTGCTTCCTGGTTTATGTTGAGATGGGAAAGACTTGCCCAAGAACAATGGCGTTTTCATAAAACACCACTTTGTTCTGGTGAGACCAGGAGGGGGTTTCCTTAGGGACTCAGCCTGGTCCCACCACCCCAGGCCTGCCAACCACAACAACCACATGGTGTTCTCTCTTGGACCAGCCTTTCATCTGAGATACTTGCTCACGCACAGCTCTGACTGGCTTAACCCTTCAGACTCCTCTCTGCCCAGGTAGCAGCATCTCAGGGCTTGAGGAGGTCTCCCTGGAGATCCCAGGATAACACACTGGCCAGGGAAGTCAAGCCTGATGGGATGGTAGAACTGAAGATGTCTTGACATTCTCCATTTTTCCACTTAATGAGACCTTCTGGAAAAAGGTTCATACTTGTCCTTGGATTGTCTTGGTTCAAAAAAAACTAGAGTCAGAAGGGGATCCTTTCAAAGGTGGTGAAACTGAGATAGAGAAAAGGAAGTGATTCTCCCACAAAGAATCACACAGAGAGTTATGGTGGAACCAAGGCTAAGATCCAGGTCTTTGACTCTCACACCAGTGTTCTTTCCACATACTCTTCTGTCTAAGAGGAGGTTAAAGGGAAGAAAGTCTACATTGGAGGGGAAGAGAAGTCTACAGGGGAGGGGCACACAGGGTATGTGATCTTGGGAGTAGGTCTTCTTGATGTTACAGGCAATATCCTGTAATCATTCTCATGTTTTTCAGGCATGCATAACTGTGCATCTGTGAATGGCTAAATGGACAAGTTAAATGAAGCAATCACATCTTTCAAAGTGGGCATTAATGGAAAATGAGTGGGATATAATTGTATAGTCAGAACAATAAGTTGAAAGAACTTTGCTTTTCTCCATCAGTTATTTTTCACATTCTGCCTGGCAGAGAAATAAGCACAAGTAAACAGTGAAATTTTCTCATCCTAATAAAGAGGTAAGGGGTGGGGGGGGGGAAGGAGAGAAATACATAAAAAATAAATCTTAAAAAAAAAAAAATAAAGAGGTAAGATGGTGATGAATATGACAGTGTCGGCTAGGATGGAGTGTTTATGGTATTGGTGACAACCGTGTGTTTGTTAAAATGATGGTGGTGCCAGTGTTGGCAATACAATGTATAGTGGTGTCGGCTGTAGTTATGGTGACATCATAGTATTATTGACAGCTATGGTGGTGGTGGTGTCAGATTTAGTGGTGCTGATTAATTATAAATATGATAATAAGGAAAGTAATGATGTCAGTAGTGGAAATGGTGACAGTGATGATGGTGGTGGGCATGATGATATTTGTAAAGGTAATGATGGTGATGGTGTTGCAAATCATGGCTGCATTTTGGTGTAAAATGATACTTAGCTGATGACAGTGATGACGGTTGTTGGTCAAATGACACTAATGATGCTTAGTGTTGGTGCTGATGATGGTGGTCTTGGTGGTTTTGATATTACTGGTGATACCTGCCTGTTTTGGTTAGTGATGGAAGTGGTAGCTGTGTGGGTGCTGGTCTCTGTGATGAACATGAGCATAGCCTTGTGTGGTGGTTAGGCTAATGTGTCAACTCGGCCAGGTAATTGTGCCCAGTTGTTTGGTCAAGCAAGCAGTGGGCTATTTGTAATACAAGGGCATTTATGGACTTTAGTCACCATTGTCTTTACTGCAATGGTAAATCATAGATACCTGATTATAATTATTACATCAGTCAGGGAGGTTGCCATCAGCAGTGAGTGACACTTTATCCAATCAGTTGAATGCCTTAAAAAGGGAAGTGATTCCAGCATTGAGGGAGAATTTACAAGCTCCCTGAACTCATCAAAGATCTTCATTGTACTTTCATTGGAGTCCCTGTTGCAGCCTGCCTGCGGAACCTGGACTTGTGCATCCCCACAGTTGAATGAAAGACTGGTAAAATCTCTTACTATTGACGGATATCTCCTGTTGATTCTGTTTTCCTAGAAGACCCTGACTAATTTCCTAGAAGACCCTGACTTGTTTCCGTGGCTCATGGCAGTGGTGAGAGTGATGGTGGTACAGTGAGAATGGCAATAATACCGAGTGTGGTGGTGTGCTAATGGTGGTAACAGGGATGATGACCAGGATGGTGGTAATTCACTGATAGTGGTGCCAGCCTGGCCCCTAGATTGCATGAGCTGTCCACATGCTGTCCTCTCTGGAACTGACCAGGGACTGGAAGTGGGGAAATTTTATCACCACATTCTCTCAAAGCCTTCCTTCTCACTTGTGGCAGTCCTGGAGAGGGTCAGTTCTCTTTGCAGGAGGGGATGACTGTACTTTCTGGGGTCCGTGGGGATGGTGCTGAGAAAGAGTTATCTTGCACAGAAAGAGGAAAGGAGGGAGGTTCCGGGGAACTGAGCTGGAGAGCGCTCTAGGGGGCAGGTCCGTGCAAATGAGGCCCATGAATGTATGCTGTTGGTGGGGCCCACACTAGAGGAGGGGGAGAGGAGGGCCCTGCAGGGGCTCACGTAGCTAGCAGAGCAAGGGCTGTACTTCCTGCTGACTCAGCCGAGCAGGCTGAGACTGATTCTCCTGGACTAATGTGCCCCCCGGCCCTCTTGGGATTAGCTCACTCAGCTCTGGCTGGGAAAGGGGGAGGGAGGTGACCGCTCCTATCTCCGCAGGCTTAGGGGCCTTTGGGAGGATCTAATCAGACCATGGGGCCCTGGCAGGGCCAGTGACTGGCTCTGTGTGTTCCAGATCTCATTCCCAGTGGGGCCCCATTTGATCTGGCAGGGAACCAGGCTCTGCAGATGACAGGGGATCAAGCTGCCTACCCTCTCAAACTCCATTACACATGACCTGCTGTATTCCCAGATGTTATGCAAAAGGCAGTAAAGTCTGAGAAGAGAGTAGTAAGCTCTGGAGCCAGACTACCTAACTCAATTCCCAGGTCTCCCACGTATTAACTAACCGAGTGACTCTGGGTCTGGGTTCATCACCTGTGAGATGGGGATACCGGTTGTTTCTGCTCAAAGGCTATTGTGAGAATCAGATGAGTTAGGCATATAAAAGTACATGAAGAGAGTCTGTCAGGGAGTGGGTATTCAAAAGGTATTTGCTATTATTATTATTGAGAGTTGAAAAACTTTAAGCAAGTCTTTTAGGCTCTTTTTCTCATGAACCTCAGTTTTCTCACAAGGACAAGGAGTGGGACACAGAGGAGTCAGCGATCATTTCTGCTGGTGGGGTCAAGGAAGGTTCCTCACAGGCAGAGCCAACCAAGCAGTGCTTGAAAAAATGGGTAGGAGCTCACCAGGTGGGTAGGGTGAAAAGAAGTGGGGAAGAGACATTCCAAGTGCAAGGAACACCATACACAAAGGGTCAGAAGCATGTAACAGCATGATTCTGTTATTGCTGACACAGAGGTATGACAGAGAAGAGGCAAGAGACAACAGCCTTTGTTGAGTCATTATTTGCCAGGCACTATTCCAAGCGCCTAAGTATAGAGACTTTTAAAAACCACACGACAACCCTGTGAAGGTACTATTATCATTCCCACTCTGTAGGAAGGGAAAGGGAGGCCCAGAGAGGTTAAATAATTTGTCCACAGTCACACAGCTGATAAATGGGAGGACCCAAGAACTGAAGTCAGTTTGCTTGGGTTTGTAATCATGATGCCACACTACCTCAAAGAGATGAGGAAGGTGAGGAGGTCAGGAGGGACCCTGCAGAAGACCCTGAATGTCAGCTGAGGGCCAAAGAGGAAAGCAATGGTGGGAGAGTGAGTTAGGGTGTGTGTCCCGTATGCGTTGCATATGGGTGTGTGCATGTGTGTGCATCAGTGTGTGTGGGTAGGTGTGTTTGAGTGCATGTGAGTTTGCCAGGGTGAACATGTCTGAGTGCTACAGTGTGAGGTTCCATGTGTCTTTGCAGGGCAAGGTGAGTGTGTATGTGTGTGTGTATGAGAGTGTTGTGTGCAAGTATGGGAATCTGGCTGTACAATGGCTTGAGCATGTGTCTGTGAGGGTGTGAGCATGGGCCTCGGTGCCCCTGCTTCTGAGGAGGCTGTCAGAGCCCATCAGCCTGGTTTGCTGTGAGGGGCCTGGCCTTGGCCTCGGAAGTTAGACAGGCACACATCAAAGGCAGCCTGAGCCTGGGACCAGTGGGGCAGAACAATTTAATGAGGCTCCCAGGAGGAAGACTGCTGCAGCTGGCGGGTGGGAAGGGGATGCTGGTTTGTGCCCAGGGCAGCTCCCAGGCCCCACGGCCCAGCGTCTGGGGTCTGTAATGTGTGTTGGGGAGAGGAGAAGGCTGTCCTGGATGCTTGGCCAGGACTGCTTACCGTCCTGGGCAGTGGGACAACTCCACCTGAACCCCAGGGCTCCCCATTCCTGCCTAGACACCACCGTGGCCCTCAGGGATTCCATCCCTGGTTCCTTCAGGGGAACCAGGACAAGTCAGGCCTCTTTGTCTCTAAGGCCATTGTGATGTTTTCCTGAGATGGAGCACACAGAGAATCAGTCCTAGACCAACTAGTGTAAGTCCCTTGCTTTGTACAAAGGGAAACTTAGGCCTAGAGCGGGGCAGGGAGTTCCCTAAGGTCACTCAGCAAAACTGAGGCTGGATCAGGCTTAGCCTCAATAGCTTCTGCGTTCAAGTCCAGGGAACTTTCCACAGTTTTAGACCTGGATTGCCCACATAGAAATGAAAAAATTGCAAGGTTGTTTATTTGGGACCTCTTCCTTTCCCCTTGTCACTTCCATCCTCCCGGGTCACCCACCTGTGCTGAATGGAGGCTGCTTCCCTAGCACCCACAACCCAGAAGGGCTTTGTGAGGCAGGCCAGGGAATGCAGGCTGATGGAACCTCTCCTTACTGTCCCCCAGAGAGACGTGTGCGTGTGCATTGCATGTGTGCATGTGCATGTATCTGAGTGCCCTTTTACCGTGACCTTGTGGCAGAGAGAGGAATCAGGAGGCAATCTATGTAGTAGTTTTATCAAAGATGTTGGTAGAATAAGGAGGGTTTCAGGTCTAGGTAAAAGATGGGTGAGGATAAAGAGTTGTGTGAAGGCAGATTGGACCTTGCCAGGAAATGGTTGTGAAGGAGCAAAGCAGAATGTTATCCCTGTCTTCAGGCTCTTGGGCAACACACACACACAGCCCTGTCATGTCCGCCGATCATGGTGTCAGAGCTTTCTCATGGGAGGCTCCTATGATGAATGTCCATTTTTGGCAAGAACCTCCCATGGGTCCTAACTGGTACATGAACAACTAACTACCATGCTACCCACCTACAGGGTCAAGCTTCCTTAATTCTACAAGCAAGGCTTCTTCCAGACTCTAGAGTCCAGGTTCTGGGGTTCAGAACCAGGGCTTTCAAATTCAGAGTTTGTTATTTGAAACTAGACTACAATTAAGTTCTTTTTGCTACTGCAGGACTGACAAATATTCTTGGGCATAAATGGTTTAGATGAGCATGGGCTTTCCTGTTAGACATAAAACCCACCACTCACTATCATTTTACACTCTCCTGTTTCACTCATTTCTCACCTGCCTGGCTGAGCACTTGAAAGGCCCTAAATTTGCAACTCTTGAACCTGAGCTCCTTGAAAGTGAGGCTGGTGTATTTTATGTGTCATGGCCTAGCACACAGCAGGTACCTGTAAGTACTTGTTGAATGGCTGCCTCCAGTTGGCCTTATCTCCTGCACCTCCAGCCCACTCTCCATTTCATCCTACATTGAAGTTGCTCTGTTTTCTGATAACACAATTTTCCTCTGCCTGGAAAGCTTCCTGGTGAACTTCTATGCACCACCCAAGTCCCAGGGAGTCCCTGCTCCCTGCTGTGTGCTCCCGCCACACTCTGCATATCTCTGTGTTATAGCCCTGTTGCCTGCATGGTAGTTAATTGTTCATGTGTCTGGACTGCCCAGCTTAGAGCATCTGTCAGAGAACTTTGATAGCTGTCACCATTCACTGGCTAGGTTTGAGACTAATTTGTATCTGATATGTACAAAGTGTTTCAGTCACTGAGAAAGGCTTAATTGGTACTATCTTTAAATGTCATTCAGAAGCCTGCATTAGCTGCCATGCCAAATTTGGTAAATACCAAATGAAGCAGCTCTGGTGCTTGGTCTCCAAATCCTGGCGCCTCAACCCTCATCTTCACTGGGTGCAGGAAGAGGCCCCATGACTCAAGGTCTGGCCCATTGAGGAGGAGAGTTCCCGTCGGGTCTCCAGTCAGAAGACAAATCCCAATGAACAAGCAGAGACCAGCCCTGTTGCCGGCCTGGCCCGGCCACCCCTGGCCCATGACTTGGCACTTTCTGGGGCTACCAATTGGGTTTGGCCAAGGCGAGGTGGGGCAAGTTGCCTGGGCCTGTGGGGAGCTGCTGGCAGAATGCATACCCCAGGGCTGCAAAGAGCAATGCCAAGGTGCACCCACGCGATGCCATGCTAGCTGCAGGGCACCCCCTCTTAAAGTCTTAGTGTATAGCTCCCACCCTTGGGTCCAGCCTTAGCTGGGCAGGGTCCCTGATCAATGTGACAAAGTTGACTTCTCTCTTCTGTATCAGAAGTGGGTACATGTGAATTGGGGATGAGGGAACATGAGTGTGTATGTGTGTGAATGTATATATGAGTGTAAGGATTGTGCATGAATGAGTATATGTGAATGTGCTTTGTGTGTGACTATATACGACTCTGTGTGTGTGTGCACACACATATGCAATCTCACGATCATGCATTCGAGTGTGCAGGTTGGGATCAGAGGAAAAGGTAACTGTTCTAGATCATTCCTCCCCTCTGGGGTTTTCTGGTCCCTGGCTGTGCTGGGTACACAGCCACTCAGAAAAGGTAGAATTGGGCAGACAGTCTCCCTTCTACCAGCCTGGACCCACATAATCGTGAGGGCCCTTTGTGCTCCAAACTGGCTGTCACCTGGGTGAAGTGGCCTTGAAAGGAGGATTGGAGTAGGCTGGAGACAGGCTCCCAAATCTGGTTGGTGCTCTCCCCTCCCCCATGCAGGGCCCAATCCAGGGTATTAGAGACTAAATAGATTCGTCTTCTTTTTAAAGGGTCACTGCCAGCCTGAGATGGTGGCTGTGCTGAACAGGGAACTCTGTGCTCTAGCTAGTCCCACACTTATCTAGAATGAGGCCTTGGAGTGGGAGCCAGGAGTAGACAGGGCCCTGCCCTCAGAAAGCTCCCAGCTGAATGGAAAGAACCAGAAGAGTCAGACTGGACCCTGGCTGCCTGTAATCTTATCTAGGGCAGGAAGGGGTCAAACCCTGGGCCTGCAAAGGAAGTAGGTAGCAGGGAAGGTTTTCTATAAGGGAAGGAACTTGAGAGACTGGTAGAATCTCGAGAGGCAAAGGAGAGATGAGGGTATTCTAGGCAGAGAGATTAATGTGGCAAAAGTGAGGAGGCTGAAATGAGTGTGTGTGTGTGTGTGTAGGGGAGGGGAAGTCCAGGGAGTGGGTGGTATAGGAGGTCTTGGAGAATATCAGATCCAGTGCTTCCATTTTATTGGTGAAGAAACTGAGGTTAGAGAAGAGAAGGGATATGGTTTGGGTTAGAGTGAGGTGATGGCCTATTACCCATCTGAATCTAGGGTCTGTCCCCAATTTCTGGATTTTGAAGAGTGGCATCAAGTTGGCCTGCTGTGAGCCCTCCCTTTGCTAAGTTCCATAAGGCATCTGGAGAGCTGGAGAAAGGGCTTTAAAGCACTGTCTGCCTTCGGGCTAATGGGAGGGTCTAGGGCAACAGGAGCCCTAAACAATCTGGAACACCTGGCTGCTAACACCTGGACTTGATTCCCCAGAGCAGGTCCCAAGGCCCACATCCTGAGCATCCAGAGAAGATCCCAGCACTGTACCAGGTACACCCAATGGGCTTCCAATACCCACACCAGAGAAAGCCACAGTAGAACACAGCACCTGGACTCTGAACTCCAAGAAAAGATCCCCTGGGACAAATAAACACCTGGACAGGCTTCCATTGTAAACTGCTTGAATGGATCCCTACAACTTAATCCAGCAACTCAGCAAAGATCCTAACATCCTGATGAGACCCCTGGAGCCTGGAGAGGGCCTCAACATCCAGATCCTGAATACTTAGTGAAGATCCCCTTACCTGGATCACATATACCTGGGTAGGCGTCTATTGCAACATAGAACATGTTGATTGGATCCATACAACCTGACCAGAGCTGTCCTAGCTCTGGGAATAGACTTATCCAGGTCTCCCTGGGCCCTGCCCATCCTCAGTTGAGCTCATTCTGAGAGCTCTCCCAGGGTCCAATGGTTTCTCTGATGAAGTCTGTGGTTGTCCACCAGGATGCATGGGATGGGGGTGAGTAGGAGCCCAGGCCTGCACCCTTTGGGAGGAGGGGCAGGGGTCCAGCTTGGAGGTGGACTTCATCTGCCTGCAGGTGGGTGAGGGGGGAGCTGGTGGATGGGGAGTGTGCGGTGGCCCTCTCTAGCTCCACCACTGGGAGCTGGGGCAGAAACTGCACACCCTCAAAAGCCCAGCAGTTCCCGCGCCAGCCACGCGACTGAAACAGCCTGCAGGGCGCTGGGCGCCAGGCCAGGAAATCTGGCGCCGGCCCTTGGAGCAGGCCCAGGTCTGGCGGGGGCATGGGGGATAGGCAGGGAGTGTTGGCACTGTGGCCTCGGAGCAACGTGACCGCACGACCTGGCAGTGGCCTTGGGTCCCCACCCGGACAAGGCGGCTTCTGTGCAGACCCAGCCGAGCCTGGCTCTAGGCCGCAAATCCTTTCCTGCTGACAGCCCAGGCTGGCTGGGGTCAGGCAGCGTGGGAACCCATGGTGGGTGCAAAGGAGGGGGGCCCATTGGTGGGAGCATCCTCTGGAGGCCATCTGCTCTGTTCTGACTATTTCAACACTCTGGGGTAGCAAGAGTTGTCCCATTTCTCTGGCACGGAAATGGAGGCTAGCTTAGTCACACAGCCTGTTCCTTGGGTTCTAAATTAGGTTCTAAACTCTTCATGTATTTTATCTTTTGGATTCCTAAATAATGTTGAGAGTTCGGTGTCATGATTATTCCCATATGAGAAAACTGAGTCTCAAATTGTTGAAACCACCTGCTCAAGATCCAAAGATAAATTGGAATGAGGCTGGGACTGGAACCCCGGTCTGCCAGATCCACACCCTGCTGAGTCCACCTGCCACGGGGTTGTCTCTGCGCATGCCCTAGTGGAACTGTGGCACGGGTGTAAGTCACAGCATCCATCTAGTCAAGGTCTTGATTTTCTGGGTTCTTGAGTGTGGGGGATCCAGTGAATATGTTCAGTTAATTTCTTGGAGGACAGATGTAGGGCTGAAGGGTGAGGGGGTATTGGGTGAGAGAGACAGGTGTGAAGCTGGAGGGGTCAGATGGGGTAGAGGTGGAGAGGGGGAACCAGGGAAATGGTTGCTGGATGTTCCTGTGCTCTGTCCCCATAGCTAGGGGCAAAGTTGGAATCCCAGAGGCTGAAGAAAGAAGGGGTGTCGATCCAGAATCCAGCCTTGTCTTGGCCTCTGGAATCTTTGGAATTAAAATGGGGTGCCTTCTCAGTTTGGAGGGATCTTGGCTGACTCCTGTCCGACCTCCCAGGACTGAAGAAGTCCAGGATATTTGTCCCTTTCTTTGATTAATGTTTGATCCAGACAGAGAGTATGGGAATTGGGGTGGGAGGCAGAGGGAGGATGCCAGGTGAATGGGATGTGGGGTGCAGTGAGTGTACATGGGGTCTCTGGGTGTGAATGCAAGGTGTGTGTCTGTGCATAAGATGAATGGTTCGGTGTGTGATGGTCTTATCGGCCTGTGCCTCTGAGAAACGAGCGACATCTGTAGCAGGGTGGGTGTGTTACATTTGTGATGTCCTTTGTGTAAGGGCACCTCTGCCTCATCTGGGTCTGTGCCATTTCCCTGAGTCTGTGTTTGTGGCTGTGCTGGTATCTGAGTCTTTGTGTGTATCTCCTCCTCCCCTCCCCCTACCTTCTCTCACACCAATAGGACCCTGGATGCCACTTTGCTGCCTGAGTGTGCAGAGGAATGCGAGGGGCAAGGGGAGAGGGGAGCACATGTCCTGGGCTGCTGGCTGGGAGTCATGGAAAACTACTGAGGCCTCCTGCGGCTGGGCAGCCAAGCCCCACCCAGAGCCAGGCTCTGCAGCTTCGGCCCTTCCAAGCTCCTCCCTCTCCTTTCTCGGCATGTCTGGGGACCTGCTGAGATGGTAGGGAACACCCTGGTTCCTCCATCAGATGGGGAGCATGGCAGGAATAAGGCCATGCTTCCTCCCATCCCAGAGGGCCAGCCAGGCCTCTGACCCTCCCTGGACTTCAGCATCCCTGGGGTGGGGAAGTGAGAGGGTGGGATTATATTTTTCTCTGAAGTCCTTCCCAGCCTTGATATTCTCTCCATTCTGTGAAGGAGTCTACAAAGGGACAATTTCACCTCCATTTTGGTGGTCATGAAAGAATAGGATTCTAGAGTGTTAGAGCAAGAAGGTTCCTAAAAATGATCTAGTCCCACCTTTTTCATCTTACAGATGGGAAAATTGAGGCTCAGAATGAGGGGTCCAGATTTACCAACTACCTTCTGGAAGAGCAAGTGCCACATTCTCAGGTCTCTTCTATTCCCTTCATCATGGTGGCTTTTCAGCAAGGAGGAAGAGATATTTGGAAGGATGGGAGGGGTTTCAACATGGAGATGGGGCTGAGAGGGTCAGGCATTCCAGCTGGCAAGAAAAGCATGAGTAAAGGGTAGTGTGGGCAAGTGAGCAGTGTAGTCAGGATGGAGGGGAGGGAGGGGGTACTGACTGGAACATGGTAGGTGACAGGGCCAAAAAGTTGTGTCTGAGCTATATAGGAGGGTCCTTAGATCCTGGTGGAAGAATGTGGACTTGGTTAAGGGGAGATTCTCTGCAGTCAGATCAGACTATCTGTAGCCTAGCTCCCAGACATTACTTAGTAAATTAATTACATAACCACGAGTGGGTTACTTAAAATCTCTTTACTTCACTTCTCTCATCTTTGAAATTGAGATAACAGTACTCCTCTCATATGATTGTTGTATGGAGTAAGTGCAAAATGAAATAATACATGTAAAGTCCTCAATGCCTGACACATAGTAAATGTCCAATAACAGTGCCCAATACTAGTATGCTGCTGCTGCTGCTGTAACCTGTTTTAGGCTGTACTGGAGGGGAAAGAGTGTGCAGGGAGGGAGACCAGTGGTGAGTCCATGGACATCATCAGGGTGAGAGATACCCAGGTCCACAATATCCCATATTGAACACAGGAACCAGGCAGAGTCCTCAGAAGGGTTTCGGTGCTGCAGGAGGGTGAACCGACACTGAAAGGCTGTAGAGTGTCAGCAAGAGGCAGACACTGAGAAAGTCTTGATCAGTTGTGGGAGAGGTGGTGGGGCCTTCATTTCGGGTTTGGAGAGGAAGGATGGGTTAGAAAAATACTTGAGAGACGAGACCGGCTTGGGGACAACTCCACGTGGCAGGGGAGGAGGAAAGGGTAGGAATTTGGCCCTGAGTGACCCACGCCTGGAAGGCCATTTGCAGAGTGAACAATAAAGGAGGATTAGTGGGGTAGAGATGGGAAGAAGGGGAGGAGGGGCTCAGTGTCTGATGTGCTGAGTGTGTGTGGAAGGGGGTTGTGGTTGTGTGGATTCCCTGTCAGACCTGGAGCTCACAGGACAGATCTGGGCTGGAGATGGGCCTGAGAACCCATCTGCTTGTGGTGGTAGAAGTTGCAAGTGTGGGTGGGGTCATCCAAGGGAGACTAGAGAGGAAAGGTGCTCAGAACCTAGGGGAATCCTTTCTGAGAAGGGACAGGAGCCTCTGAAGAAGCAGAAAAGCAGCAGCTAGAGGCGCTGTGGAAACTAAGGTGAGTCTTGCAGAGATGGCAAGGGAAGAGTATGCTTCAGGGAGGGAGCCCCATGCTGGGGAAACAAAGGGTTTAGAGAGAGAAAGACATAGCTAGAGAAAGAACAAGTAGATGCCATTGGTTTTGGCAACAAGGAGGCCATTGGTGACCTTTGCAGAATCCAGTTTGGAGATGTTGGGGCAAAAAGCAGGCTGCAGTGGGGTGAGGGATTAATTACTGGGGTGGGAGAAAGTGGAGACACAAGCAGATGTTTACAACTGCCTAGAAGCTTGGCTGATCAGAAGATGAGAGGCATTTTGACCAGGAAAGACTCTGAACCTCTGGGTGAAAGGGGCAGGGGTTATCCTCCCTGTGTTTCAGTTATAGAAATTGAAGCTCAGAGGGTGGCTAAGGCACTTGTGTAGTCTCAACAAGCCCAAGATCCCTGACTCTTAATATAGCAGTGTTTTGAAATTGTATAATACACACAGAGACACATATTTGTTGTTCTTATCACAGAAGTAAGACATACTCAAAGGAGAAATCTAGAACCACACACACAAAAGCATAAGGGGAAAATGCAAAAATCACCTGTAATTCTACTACCCAGAGATAAGCATTTTTACCATTGCATGTTAAGACCTCCCACTTTTTCCCTATGCTGGTCTACATAAATATATCCTGGAATCATACTGTACCTGTTTTATAAATTTTGTTTCACTTAGCCACTTACAAATGTTTTTCCATATTAATAAATATTCTTCAAGAATTGTTTTTTTTCTATTCTAAGGGAAAGAAACTAGACACAAAGGTACTACATATTACTTGACTCCATCTATACAAAATATAAATACAAATAACTAGAGAGACAGAAACAGAACCGTAGCTCTGTATGGCAGGGGAAGCTTAGATAGATTGAGAGATGATGAGTTTTTGTTGGTTGTCTGTTTTTTTACATTATTATTTTTATTGAAATAATGAAAAGGTTCTAATAATGATTAGATTGATGAATGCACAACTATGTGATTATACCAAATGCCATTGATTGTACACTTCTGGATGGATTGTATCTGGAGCAGTCACTGACTTACTGTGCCCTTGGGTAAGACATTTGACCTCTCTGGGCCTTGGAATCCCAGAATCTCCACAGTGTTATAAGCCAGCCTCTTAAAGCCAACTGCCATCTCTGTAAAATGACTGAGAAAAAGGTTTAGAAAATGAAACTATTATTGCCATCATGGCTGTGCAGATCATGTAACTGCTTTGAGCCTCAGTTTCTTCATCTGACAAATGGGAATCATGCTGACTTATCTGACTACCAGGACTCTGGTGAGAATAAAATTAGATTATTATGATGCCTAAGAATAATATTTGGACAATGTTCTGCTATTTACCCACATTTTCTTATTTAATCATCCCAGCAACTCTCTGAGGTAGGTACTATTTTTTATTTATTTTTTGGGATGGGTACTATTTTTGTCCCTATTTTTCCAGGTGAGGAAATATTGGCTTGGAGAGTTGAAGTCACTTGTAAAAGGCCACAGGTAGTAAGTGGTAGATTTGGGATTCAAGCCTTCTTGCCAAATACTTGGATCTTTGCACCGTCCCAAGAGAGAGGGGTAGTGGCTTAGTGCAGTTGTTGTCCCAGACACCATCGACTATGGGGAGTTGCTACCTTCTGGTGCTGTGTGATATGTCCTGTCAGGGAGGAGAGCTAGCAATCTGCCTGACCCAGGAAAGAAGTAAGGTGGGATGAGCTCAGAATAACCCTAATTCATCCTTTCAACATTCAGGGGTTCCAGGGGCCCAAAAGTCCACTGGAAGTGCAGCTGTGCCAAAGTCAGCGCTGGGTAGAAGCTCAGTCGATTTCAGCTCCTACTTGCCCATCATCAAGGTGTCCTTGTGCAGGATAGGTGGTCACTTTGCCAATATTCTATTTCTTTTTTTTTTTAAATTGACTTTGTAATAATATTACATTAAAAAAATATATATATGAGGTCCCATTCAACCCCACCACCCCCACCCCACCTCTCTCCCCCCCCCAGCAACACTCATTCCCATCATCATGACACATCCATTGCATTTGGTAAGTACATCTTTGGGCACCTCTGCACCTCATGGTCAATGGTCCACATCATGGCCCATACTCTCCCCCATTCCATCCAGTGGGCCCTGTGAGGATTTACAATGTCCGGTGATTACCTCTGAAGCACCATCCAGGGCAGCTCCATGTCCCAAAGACGCCTCCACCTCTCATCTCTTCCTGCCTTTCCCCATACCCATCAGCCACCATGTCCACTTTTCCCAATCCAATGCCACCTGCCAATATTCTATTTCTAACCTGAGTGCTAGTCAGGAGGGTGTTGCATTATAAATATTCTTTAAGCTCCACATTGATGTTTAATATGCTTTTCTGTATCCATGATACAAATCAACAACAAAAAATTTAAATAAAATTGCTGACAGTCTTATGGGGCAATTTTTGCTCTGAGCTGAAAAACATTTTGCCATGGAGTTACATCATCTTAACAGAGTGGTGCAGGTGACACCTGAAGATGTGTGTTTTAAGGATTTTCCTACCTGTTATTTAATTTACTAGTTACCATAACATTATGAGGAAGGTAAGTTTAAATTTTCATTCTACTTACGAGAAAAAAGGCTCAAGGTCATGCAGGCCTGTTTGACTCCCAAACCTGGGAGCTTTCCAAGATATCACACTGCCCCCTTGTGGCAACCTTATGGTTTACTCATGCGCAAATGAGACATTCAGGAATACTGCAGAAATATTGCAGGGTTGGTTCCAGACCACTGCGATCAAGTGAAGATCACAATTAAGTGAATCACAGGAATTTTTGGTTTCCCAGTGCATATAAAAGTTATGTTTAGTGGGGTGAGGGGGGTGGGGGGGTATATGGGGACCTCATTTTTTTGAATGTAACATTAAAAAAAAAATAAAGACAAAAAAAGTTGTGTTTATACTATGTTGTAGTCTACTAAGTGTATAATACCATTATGTCTAAAAAACCAATGTACATACCTTAATTAAATGTGACAAAGAGACATGAAGTGAGCATATGCTATTGGAAAAATGGTGCTGCTAGACTTGTTTGACACAGGGATGCCACAAACCTTCAATTCATAAAAAATGCAATATCTGTGAAATGGAATACAGTAAAGGGCAATAAAACAAGGTATACCTGTAGGTTGCCTCTAAAACCCAAAGGTATGCTTCTTTGTGACTGAGATGCTGGATGAAACTTGTCCTTTACCATGGAAGGTATGTTTTGATATGTTACCATTGGAACTGAGACATTTCACTAAGGTGGTAAGTACCTTAGTTTTTGCAGGACTAATTCTATAATCTCTGGCACACATGTGTCCTTCCAAGATGTCTAGGTTATCAAATACCAGTTACCTGCTTAAATCAATATGATGTTGTCAGTGCAGTAAGCCAGCATTATCATCTATAAAATGGTGTGATGATCAAGATCCTGGCAGTCTAGATCTTGACAAAGGCCTTGAGAGTTGATATAGCCTTGAGTGAAGAAAGTGTTAGAAAGAAAGCTGCTCCTGTAAGAGGACAAAAGCTTACCTGATTGTGGAGAAGAAAATAATTTTATTAATGATCTTGCAAGAACAGGCACACAACCTGGATAAAATAGCTGGTGCACCAAACAACAAAAAACAACATTTATACCCTAAGCCTGACATGCAGGTCCCTCCCCTGTTCCCCGTTGATTGGGTACTTCAGAGGTTACAGCCTATCTGAGAGGTCTGATTAACTTACGTGGTTTCCCGCTCTTCATTGCTGCTCCCATTCCCTACATTCCAGTGGCTTGAAAGTGGCGCCACTTTTGAATTTGGCACTGCCCTTCACATTTGGTACCTCCTTCACTTGGTGCCACTTTCAAAGTTTGGTGCCAAAGCTACTAAAGTTCCTTTTCCTCCTCACTTCAACTGTAGAGCTGGCTTAACTTCACCTTCATGTGAAAGCTAAATGTAACCTTTTCCTCACAAATCCTCCCTCTTTCTTCTAGACTTTTTTTAGTTTTCACAATTTAGTTTCTCAAACTTGGTAAGAGCTACCCCCCATTCTTCATCACAGAGATCTTCTTCTTTAAGGGGGCATAAATTGTTTTGCTTGTACTGTATAGGCATCTGTTTGGTTAGGGCTATTTCAATGAGTTTTTGAGCTAACCTTCAGGCACATGGGATGCTGTGAGTACCCCAGCCATGATGATAAGGGAAGACGGGACAGACAGTGCCACTCCTTTCCATTTTCCAAACCAGCTCTCTAACCATCCCACGAGTGGGTTGTCAGTGCCAGAATTTTCTGCCAATTCTTTAGAGAATGCTGTTAAGCCTTGCAAGGCTTTGGTGATAGTCCCATGGGGCCATATTATTGAGGATGAATGTATAGAAACTACCTCCAATCATAATACAGACACCCCCTTTCTCTGCTAGCATCATGTTTAGGGTTATTCTATTTTCCCATGCCATTTTCGCTAGTAGCATCCAACTGTTCTACTGTTCCCTTAACTGCATCCCTAGTGTAATTGATAAAATCTTTGTTGACTATATAATGTATATAGTTAATCCAATCGACATTTTTTGTTAATGGTGACCCACCAGAACAAGAATGACTCAAATCCTACAGCTACCTGATTTCTAGCTTTAAATTCATTTGGGACTTTCCAGGGAACTCCTATATTATCTAGATAAATTTGGTCATTAAAGGAACCAGGTAAACTTCTTTCCTTTCTCTTTCCCTGGTTTTGTGTTTCTTCCTCTTTTTCAAATGCCAGGGTAAAAGGAATGGCTAATTGAACCAGAGCACAGGTTCCTCCCCACTTTTCAGGTAACACTGGTTAGAGGATGCCCTCTCTGCAGTACCCCCAAAGTTCTGCTTGGGGTATGGCCAAACTGGAGAAATTGCAGTACTATCCTCATGTTCCATACTTGTGTATACAAGGCCACGTTCCCAAGGTCCTGGAGCCCTTTTCCCCATCTAGAGAGACAGGTGGAGTGAATTCTTGGATCAAGGCAGGAAGCTGGTATAGCTTTGATGTTTCCCTTTTTGACAGGAGGGAAGAGAGAGGACAACCTACTACAATTTTCACCAGGGGGGTAGCATTCTGGAAGAGGAGTACCATGCACTTAAGTTCCCTTTCATGCTTTTCTTTCCATACCTAACGGAAAGGGTATAATATGAGTAGTGGGCTGGCCTGTTGCACAAATGTAACAGTTACTTTTGTTCAGACTCCAGACTGTATATTCGACCCTTTCTACCTAGGCATTGGTGCCCCTGTATCCTGTTTCTATTTCTATGGTTTGCTTTAAATATTCCGCCTTAAGTATCCTGACTGCTTTGGGATCATTCTGAATTGGGGAACTGGCTTTTGGTCATTTTCCCCTTGGTATCTCCAAAGGGTTAGCTGGAGGCCACATTGTTGATGTCATATCTGCAGGCCGAGGAAGGACTCACATATGGAACCTCCCCAGAGGATCTTTACCTGTAACGTCTACCCCCATCCCATATGCCCTGTCAGGGAAAGATTAACGGCTGTTGTTGCTGTATTTGTCTGCTTTTCTAATGGTTATTACCACTGGGTTGCAGTGGAGGTTTTTGCAATCTGGTGGGGTATTACCTTTATAAAAGGTTATTTTGTCTTCCAGCGGCTTCCAGTGAGTATAGCCTCTGCCTTTTCCAGCGGTCCACTCCTTATACTTGTTGGTCCACCACACATGATACCAAGTGACACGGGTGGGGAGGGGGATGTTGAGATAACCTCTCAGTGTCTCTGGGCATAGATACTTGTTTTGCCCACTCAGCCACCACTGGTATTCTAAATTCCTACAATCTATCACTTGGCAAGCATCAAAGTGCACAGTTTGGGAATATAGGCCTTTGGTTACATTTACTACCAGTTTAATGGGGTTTGTTGCATCCCGAATCTGGAACATCATAGCCAGTATAATTATTCTCACTCTGAGACTGAGCTTTAAATCATTCATCTGTCAGTCTCCCAAGGAACTAGGCAAAGTGGGTGTAGGCAATAGCCTACCCTCTAAGTGGAGGGAATATCTTCCTGCAAAGTTCACTGATACAGAGTCTGACCAGTCCCCCTCCCTCCTCTTTCCTGACATGCCCCCCAACTATTGCCTTCTCAGAGTGATCCTCAAGGGATCTGAGGTTGGAGTTATTTCCCAGGACTCGGACGGTGTTGTTGGGTACTACTTATCATCCAGTTTTGGCACTGGTCCTTTCACTCGGGTATATTGGGTCCAGCCTCTTTCTGCTGTCCAGACTGCAGTTTCTTTCTTTTTTTTTTAAGTTAAAAAAATTTTTTTAAAAAGATTTATTTATTTATTTCTCTCCCCTCCCCACCCCAGTTGTCTGTCTGGGGGGATGCCTGAGGGATGACAAAGTAGAGAACAAAGCTGTATATAATTTCTGCATCCATTCACTGTGTGTTCTTCTGTGCCTGCTTGTATTCTTGTCAGCGGCACCCAGAATCTGTGTCTCATTTTGTTGCATCATCTTGCTGCATCAGCTCTCCATGTATGGAGTGCCATTCCTGGGCAGGCTGCACTTTTTTTCGCACTGGGTGGCTGTCCTTGCAGGGCGCACTCCTTGTGCGTGGGGCTCCCCTACGCGGGGGACACCCCTGCGTGGCAGAGCATTCCTTGTGCGCATCAGCACTGCAGGTGGGCCAGCTCATCACACAGGTCAGGAGGCCCTGGGTTTGAACCTTGGACCACCCATGTGGTAGGCAGATGCCCTATCTGTTGGGCCAAATCTGCTTCCCAGACTGCAGTTTCAGTTGTCAACAAAACTTGATAGGGTCCTTCCCAAGTTGGCTGAAGTTTGGACTCTTTCCATGACTTGATTAGGACCCAACTGCCAGGTCAGTGTTGATGGACAGTGAATTCAAGAGGTAGGGTCTCAGCCAGCAAACCACAATGCCTGAGGGATGACAAAGTAGAGAACAAAGCTAGTATATAATTCTTAAGGAAGAGATCCTCGACTCTAAGGAAGGGAGTTCTCCAATCCTCCTAGGAAAAGGCAAGCCAAAAAGCATTTTGTAAGGGGAGATTCCCAGTTCTTTCCTAGGGGCAGTTTTAATCCTCAGTAGGGCTATGGATAAGCACTTAATCCAGGGTAACTTTTTTTCTAAGACGAATTTAGAAAGATGCCTCTTTAAAGTTTGATTCATTCTTTCCACTCTCCCTGAAGACGGTGGGTGCCAAGGTGTATGGAAGTTCCATGTGACACCCAGGCTTTGCATAACATTCTGCAGCACATGGCAGATAAAGTGGCTACCATTGTCTGAGTCTATATTTTTCACTAACCTGTAATAAGGAATGATTTGTTCAGGGATAATTCTAGTAGTTCCTAATGCTGTAGCTGAGGCCAGAGGATATGCCTCCAACCATCCTGTTAGATGATCTAAAATAGTCAGAACATACTTTAGCCGGCCCACTGGGGGCATTTCAGTGTAATCAACCTGAATACTCTGGAATGGCCTGAGGCCCGGCTCCCTTCCCCCTTTTTCTTACCTCCTTAAGACTTTCTTATTGACCTTTTGGCAAATTATACATCATTCACTTATTTGTTTAGCTACATTATAAAAGCTCATGTATCCAAAATACTTAAGAACCAGATCACACATGGCTTGTACCCTGCAATGATCCCCTTGGTGTAAGACTGCTAATACCTCTCTTATTATTTGCTTATTTGACATTTGCCTGCCATCTAGGGGGAGCCACCTCTCTTGATCATCAAGGGCTGCTCCTAACTGCTCCAACTCTTGCACCTCCTTTTCAGGAATTTGGGGACCCCAAACTCTTCAGGAATGTAGGGTATCAGGACCATCAACTTCAAAGGGGGACTAAGGGAGGCTTCCCTAGACTCTTCATCTGCTAACTTATTGCCCTTTGTCTCAAATGTGTGACGTTTCTTGTGTTTGTTTACATGCACCATTGGTATTTCTCTGGTAAGAGTAGATTGGTCAATACTTATTTTATTAATTCCCCATGGACTAGCCCTTTTCCTTTGCTGTTAATCAATCCCCTTTCTTCCCAAATTTTCCAAAGGTGTGGACTATACCAAAGGCATACTTAGAGTTCGTTTAGACTATACCATCCTTTTCCTCTAATAATTTGAGGGCTTGATTTAATGTATACAATTTGCAAGTTTGAGCCGACCAGTCATTGGGCAATCAGCCAGCTTCTTTCACCTCACAAGTTAGTCCACTTACAATTGCATGGCCATTGTGCCTTCTTCCCTCTAGGACCCTGGAGGACCTGTCTATGAACAATATTTCCTTTGAGTGTAGGGGAAAGTCCGGATTTGCATTTGATACTTAATCAGGTCCAAACGATCATGCTCAGGAACCTTCATTTGGTTAGGTCTTTTTCAAAGGAAGGAGGCCGGGTTTAGGCTATGGTCTGTAGTCAACACAAAGTCATTTTTTCCTGATAGGATAGCCTCATACTCCAGAATTTGGGAGTCAACCATCTTCCTGCTTTCTGAGACAAAATAGTCCTGACCTTGTGAGGGGTGCTAACAACTAAAGCTCCTCTGAAAGTGAGCTTCCTGCTCTCTTCTACCAGGAGAGCAGTTGCTGTCACAACTTGAATGCAACCAAGCCATTCCCTGGAAACAGAATCCAAAATTTTGGAAAGGAAGGCTACAGGTCTCCTTTGACCTCCCCAGATTTGGGTCAGAACAACCAAATGCTGTCCCTCTATCTACTGTAACAAACAGGTGGAAAGGCTTCTTGAGGGAAGAGAGGGCCAGAACAGAGCTTTCACCAGTGCCCATCTGAGCCCCTCTAAAGCCTCTATCTCCCCCTGAGAGCTTATACCTTCATTCTTAAAGGGGCACTGAAGGACAACGGTCATTCTTTTGTAACTGCTTCCTGCTGGTTAGGTGCAGTAGGCCTTACTTGACAAGGTGTAAAACCCTCCTGCTATTCTATCATGGTTGGAGGAAGATGACTATGGCACCCTGGGTGAAACTGAATGAAATCCCTGTATGGAAAAATAGAAAAGGCCAGGTGCCTAAAGGCTGTATCTTTCCAAAGTTGATGGGCTTTATTTGCAGGTTTTGATCAAAAACTGGTTTCCAGGTCCTGGGTGAGGAAAGGTTACCCATAGACTATCTTGAAGGGGTTAAGCTGAAGTAGATCCCAGCCACCACAATTGCTGTTTCCTTCCTGGTGGGAAAATGCTTAGCTTTGGCAGGATGGCATGTGGGTTTGCCAGTCCTCCCTAGGATATGAATGGGACAGGTTTTGGAATGAGGGCTAGGAGGAAAACATGGATTAAGCATGCTCATTACCTACTTAGAAAATGAAGTTTACCAGTACCTTTAAGCATGTTCAATATCCCTCTGCATATGATCTAGAAAAGATATCACCATAATCATCAAGCATATATCTAGAATAGGAGAGATATAGGTACAGTACTTAATACTAATTAATGCACTAACTAATGCATAAGTTTTTTTTGAGTTGCAATTAATAGATCTAAGCTCCAGGTTTGCAACACCAAACAAGTTGTCTCTACACAGAAGCAGGCCATAATGCTAATTATATTTAAGTTCTACTCATAGCACTCTGGTAATCACTGCTCCACTTAGCATGTCCTTCACACAGCCAGTATGCTGCAACACTGTTGACCCTAGAGAGAAGCTAGGAAGGTAGGTTCCAGTATTCCACCAGCCTGGTGCATAGCGCCCTTTGACACTATGAAACAGTGTCAGTCTGCTGTACATCTAGCTTTTTTGAGCCATCCCTGGCTGCTGCAAGAGTCTGAAACTGTAACGTAGTCTCCATTGACTTCAGGAGTATAATCAGAGATGTAATAGATACTTTTATTGTTTTGGGGATCAGGGTTCAACCTAGTCAATAGCTCAAATGGAGAGGCAAAATGCAGTGTATTGAAGGCCTGGTTTGAATGTACAAGAGAGCTTGACAGTGCTAAAGTCTGTCTCTTAAGATTTTTATACATTCTTTATTAAAAACACTTCTAATGCAATGTGTAACATATCAAGTGAACTTAACTTTTTTGTACTCTGCTTTTTACTTCTACACCTTAGCCATGATGACATTAATTAACAGGTATTTTACTTTAGCCATACACATGCCCAATGGAATCAAGATTATTGTCCTTTACCACCACTTGAATACTCAGATTGAGGTGGCCTCTGTCAGTTTTTTCTAATATGAAGTTTCTTTTTGTTATTAGCATCAATTCAGTTTCTATTTAATAACGACTTACTGGAATTAGCCATTCAAATATTTCAGCTTAAACAGTGCTTCTACAACCTTCTTATAACTATCCATAGCCACATAGAAAATACTTGCTTAATCTCAAGACAAAATCTGCCTTCGAAAGACACATTCCCTTACTTAATGCTACCTTCTATAATACCTTCTACAACTTGCCATATGCATTCAAATTTTGTCCTACATATTTCCATTTTAATTTCATAAAAATCAGCTCTTATCTTAGAGGAAAAAACAAAGAGCATTCCTTTTAAACAAACTTATCAAATTTTAGTCAGCATTCCTACAGACCTTTTACTTCTTTCTACATCTACTTAAGTCTCATATCCCTTATTTTGTTCTGTGAAAAAAAAAAGAATAAACTATTAATCTCAATTTAGGCATTTCAAAGATTTCCAGACTTTATTTATCAAATATAAGTGCCTAACAGTTTTCACTTGTCAATTTAACATTACCATCCAGAGGTATAAAAATATACACTGAACAAAGAGAAAAACACAAAAAGAATTATGAAAGAAAGATTGGCACAGAGCCAATCTTCATCTGCTCTGTATCTTGACCAAAATACATTGGGGAGTCATTTCCTTTTTTGTCCTTTCCCTTGGTCCAATAATTATTGGTCCAATGTTTCAATGTCCTCCCTAATGGATTATCTGGAGGAATGTCCCTGGGGTATCTTACAGATACCCCCTTCCCTGGTTGACTGACTGCTTCTATTCCCCATTCTGAGTCTTGTCTGGGTTTCTTTCAACCCCAGTCTCATCAGAATTTCCCCACCACCAAGGCAATACTTAATAGTCCCTTTTCTTAACTTGGTCCATGTACAGAGTTGCCTGGTCAATGAGAGGCAGGTTTTCCCTTCCCCTTTTCTCATTCACAATCAACAGATCTAAATGTCTGATCTCAGGTCCTTCCAGTTGTCAAAGGCAGGCCACCAACATGGCATGCCTTCCCCTTGTCCGCCCTGGGGGTCCTCCTCTGAAGCTTCAGATCCCAGACGAGTCCCAAGTTTTGTTAGAAAGAAAGCTGTACCTGTAAGAGAACAAAAGCTCACTCAACTGTGGAGAAGAAAAGAACTTTATTAATGGTCTTTCCAGAACCGGCACATGACCTGGATAAAATGGCTGGCACACCAAACAACAAGAAACAACAACATTTATATCCTAAGCCTAACATGCAGGTCCCTTCCCTGTTCGCCGTTGACTGGGTACTTCAGAGGTTACAGTCTATTGGAGAAGTCTAATTAACTTACGTGGGTTCCCACTCTTCATTGCCACTCCCATGCCCTACATTCTGGTGGTTTGGTGCCACTTTCAAACCTGGCACCACTTTTGAATTTGGCACTGCCCTTCATGTTTGGTACCACCTTCACTTGGCACCACTTTCAAACTTTGGTGCCAAAGCCGCTAGAGCCCCTTTTTCTCCCCCATTCAACTGCAGAGCCATTTTAACTTCACCTTCATGTGAAAGCTAAACTTAATCCTTTCCTTACAAAAGGAAAGTGTATTGTTGACTCCTTCAAGAAAGTGCAATCTGCTTCTAGAGGTCTTTACTAACAGGCATTCCTAGCTTTTTAAGCCTTTTTTTTTTTTTTTTAGATTTATTTTCATTTATTTCTCTCCCCTTTCCCCTACCCCCCGTTGTCTGCTCTTTGTGTTCATTCACTCTGTGTTCCTCTGTGTCCACCTTCATTCTTGTCATGCAGGACCAGGAAACTGTGTCACTTTTTTGTTGTTGTTGTTGTTGCATCATCTTGCTGCATCAGTTCTCCATGTGTGTGGCACTACTCCTGGGTGGGCTGCACTTTTTTTTGTGCTAGGTGGCTGTCCTTGTGGGGCACACTCCTTGCGCATGGGGCTCCCCTATGTGGGGGGCATCCCTGCATGGCATTGCACTCCTTGCACATGGCAGCATTGTGTGTGGACCAGCTCACCACATGGGTCAGGAGGTCCTGGGTATAGAACCCTAGACCCTCCATATGGTAGGCAGACGCTCTATCAGTTGAGCCACAACCACTTCCCTCTTTAAGCCTAAAGGCTTATGTCTTGTTCTGCAGTATACCAAAGAAGTTTTGGCATCTCCACTTAAATTAATGTAGGCCACCATTAAGTCCCAATTTCAGTCAACCAGTCAAATTAACTGTTAAAGCCACTCTCAATTTCTTGGTATATTTATGCCAATAAATTCAGCTCAATCTAAAATTACACTTCTCTTTCCCTGGCATAACACAATTGGAATCCATTTCCATAAATAATCCCCAGGTTTTTGCCGATACATATTGGCAACATCTTTTAATTCTTTCGGTGATTTTGGTATCTCTTCTTGGGTCACAGTTGGTACTGTTCTTGGGATCTACTGGAATTTGAGTATTGTTGTGTGTTAGGAAGCAATGAGGAACTGAGTGTGGGTCTTGAGAACAGTCATATGCCTCTGCAAGGTGACTCTCTCTTTGGCAAGGTTATTACTGAATCTTCAGAAAAGGGATAGCTAACAACCTCAATTAGGAGGAAGGGATGCTTTGTTGGCAAAGGAGGACTGGTATAATTTAGAGGTTGAAATGGGTTGGAATCTACCTAATGTCCCTATTACCATTCTCAGAGTTCAGTATTTCTCTATCAACACTATAACTTCAGTTACGTATTAAAAACCAAGGCTATAATTTTATTTGTGTATAATTTGGTCAACCATAGGAACTGACTCTGTGTTTGGTTTTCAGAAAGCCAGACTTTGAATTACAAGAAAGAAGGGATTCCCTCAGGACAATCATAATCTGTGACTTTCTACCCAGGTATTCAGCTGGAAATTTGAAGTTCTGAGTTTTTCATATTCTTTCACCAAGCTCTCCAGGGCCCTTGGAAGAAGTCAGCTCAACTCATAGTCCTCATATTCTTTATTTCTACTATAATATTCTATTATTATAGCTAATTGGTCTTTCAAAGCCTTGCCTTCTATAGGTCCTTGACTCTAGCCTATTATAGGTAATAATTTAAGTAACTGTATTGCCATTGCATGTCTTGGTCTAGCAGTGTCCCCCTTTCCAGTATGAATGTGGTCATTACTACTTTCAGATCTTAACAATTACAAAACAAGTGCAGAACCACTTCCAGCATAAAAGTCTTTCAGAGTTTGGTTAGAAAGACAGAAGCCACTCTGTATTATGAGAAGATATGTTCTAACATAGAATTAGGGGCTTACAGAGCTATAGGAAGAGCTGAACAGGGGGAGTGGAAATCAAGGAAACTATTGCTGAGAGTCAGAGGAGTCTGTGTCTCATATTAATACCCACGAGAGATCAACTATTGCAGAGGAGACTTTAAAAATTAAACTGCTCAAGCTCTATCTGGAGGATCAGCCCAGGTCCTCTTCTTCTTCCTCACCTGCTGGGCACCAGCAACAGTGAAATTTGACCCTGTTCCCAAAGTCATTCTGGACTTTCCCACCTCTTGTCACTTTACAATATAGAGGTTACAAGGCATCGTGGTCAGGCACACAGACTCAGAAGCCAGGCTGCTTGGGTTCAAATTTCAGTTGTGCCAGAATTACAGGAAGATGGAGGATTAAAGAAGCAGAAGGATCACTTCTCTCCCAGAAAAAAAGTAGAGGACAGGTGGAGACTGTCTGGAGGGCTATTTTGAGGGAAATCCAAAATAGATGACAGAAGAGTACGATAATGAATATCCAATTATAGGCTCAAGATCAGCTTTAGCTTCAGCTGCAGGGACTGAATTTTGGTTTTCTAACCCTATTTAAGTCATTGTAAGATATTGCAACTGGCCATTACCTCGAAAGATTGGATTTGCAGCTCCTCTTTTAGGCAAGAACAAGAGTTTCTTGTTTTCATAGACGATCAAGATATCATAAGAGGTTGTGAACAGATCTGAGTGATGTAAGGGTTGACTGTACCAAAGTTAGTTTACATGATTACCCAGATTTGCTCTTGTGCCTCTGCTCCAGGTCCCACCCTCCTATTCAGTGGACAGCCCTGTCCTACACTGCTAAACCTCATCCCCTAACACTACCAATTCTCTCAGCCTCTTTTAGGATGAGAGCTAGGCTTTAGCACAGCCTCCAATGTAATTACCAAGTGTGGACTCCAGGATCTCTGGTGCTCAATTCCAACCATACTGGTTCTAAGAAGGCTCTGGGTTCTCTCATCACTTCCAGATATGGTCGAAACACCATGCTGCAGGATATGGGGTGGCTCTCCCAGCAAATACAAATGGAGATTTACAAATACAAAAAGGAGAGAGGGAGTTAATGCTCCATGGGACGAATTTTGAACAGTGAGAGACAGCATTTAGAAAGGAGTTGGCAGATAAATTGCTCTTCCTTCACTCCCATAACAGACTGTTTCAGGGTATTGAGTTCTGTACAACCTATTGGGAAGACGCTTGCTTACTATGCTTTCTTGTGAAATTGTGACCAGTTTGGTAATGCACTATTTTGAATTTGCTTTTGCTTCTTCCTTCCTTCACTTCCCTTTTCTCTTCACTCTTGCTCCTCTGGGATTGTACTTTCCAAGAAAGGTTTAGCTTGTAAACTTTGCCTCAGGCTCTGGTTTTTAGGGGATCTGGGCTTGAGAGATCTGTGTGTTCCTTTCCCTAGTGCAGGGGTTCTTAACCTTTTTTGTTCCATAGACCCCTTTCCCAGTGGGGTGACATGAATACTACCATATGTTACTTATTGCATAAGTGAAGGAAATGCTAGATTTCAGTTAGAGGTCAGAGAAAATAACGATAAGTTTTTTTTTTTTTCAATTCAAGCTCATGGACCCCCTGAAATCTTTCCACGGACTCCTTTGGATCCCTGGTTAAGAACCCATGCCCTAGTGTATGGTTATCTGAGTAAATGACCATAGGTTCCTTTGAGGAAGGGGGGACTGTGGAAATCACTACGTATTCACTTTGCATGTTGTCTCAGGATCCTTCCTTATGGATACCTGGCCTCTCCTTCAGTTGATGAGTTGGGATCTGAGAACTGACTGACAACTGGAAATTGGGCAAAGGAATTGTGACTTTGCATTGAATAGCTGACTTCAGTATTTTGCTTATTCATTTGTCATCTCTATTGATTATATGAATTAAGCAGTTCTCCTTGTTGGCTACCCATCTATCTTGTCCCTAGAAACAATATGTTCTACGAGCTATCACTATAGTTTTCTGTGTGTCAGGTCCTCTTGGCTGCCATTCTGATCTTCTTGTCCATTACATTAATTAAGACCCAGCTTGTACCTAACAACTAAGTGCTGTCACCTGGCCTCTGCTATTCTGGAATTTAAGCATCCTTATTATTGCATTGGAGCCGAGCTCTATATCTTTTCCTCTCAATTCAGGACTACAGAGATTACTCTGGAGATTTTATTTTATTTAAATTTTTAAATTTTTTAAAAGATTTATTTATTTATTTATTTCTCTCCCCTTACCCGCCCCCCCCCCCCCCAAACCCCGGTTGTCTGTTCTCTGTGTCTATTTGCTGCGTCTTGTTTCTTTGTCCGATTCTGTTGTCAGCGGCACGGGAATCTGTGTTTCTTTTTGCTGCGTCATCTCTCCATGTGGGTGGCGCCATTCTTAAGTAGGCTGTGCTTTCTTTTGCGCTGGGCGGCTCTCCTTATGGGGTGCACTCCTTGCGCGTGGGGCTCCCCTATGCGGGGACACCCCTGCATGGCAGGGCACTCCTTGCGCGCATCAGCACTGCGCATGGGCCAGCTCCACATGGGTCAAGGAGGCCCGGGGTTTGAACCGTGGACCTCCCATGTGGCAGACGGACGCCCTAACCACTGGGCCAAGTCCACCGCCACTCTGGCGATTTTAAATGATGCTAGTATACTCTCTTCCTCTAGTGCTTTCCTTATCATCTTGGTTAATTAAGTGTCTTCTGAGCCCTCATGAGGAACATGGCCAGATGATATGGTACAGTAGACCCATTTGTGCATACTCACTTCTCTGATCCAGTTTTCCATGGCATTTCTGGCTGTGATGGTTAAGTTCCTGTGTCACTTGGCTAGGTTATGGTGTCCAGTTGTTTGGTAAGGCAAGCATTGGCCTGATTGTTACTGTAAGAATATTTCATGGATTTAAATAGTCAACTGATTGCATCTCTGGTTGATTGCATCTATAATCAACAAAGGTGATTGCCTTTAGCAATGAAAGAAGCCTCATCCAATCAGACTTCTCATTAAAGAAAAAATGATGATTTCAGTAGTTGGAAAGATAAATTTCTATCTCTACTTCAGCCAGCCAGCTTCTCCTGAAAAATTCATTGAAACCTTCATCAGTGTTCCCAACTTGTGGCCTGCTGTACAGAATTTGGACTTGCCAATCCCCAAATTCACATGAGCTAACTCTTATAATAAATATATAATGTTTACATATATACCTCATCTCTCTTTTGTTTCTCTGGAGATCCCTGACTAGGACACTGGCTACAGTGGCCTATCTTCTTTGTCTAATGTAAGCCATCACTTTTTAAATCCCAAATGCCCTTACCAGGGTGTTAAATTCTTTCACTTGGAAGGGTGATCTCATATTGACAAAGGTTTTCCTCACTCACTTTATGTTCTAGCTCTCTTGATCTAGAAATTTCAGAGTCTACTCTAGTTATAATCTTCTGGTTCTTCATGGATTCTGTGCTTTTGTGGAATATAATCCTTTTTTTCCTTAACAGGCCAACCACTTCCCCAGTCATATCATGCTGAAATCTGAACCTAGTTTTGGGCCTGATGACAAGGAGATGAGGTGAGAAATCCTTCGGAGGTCAGATATTGTATTACAAGTCATCTGCCTCATTTGAGTCCTCGGCTTCGTCTTTAGGCAAGGGATCCTCCATCTTCCAATAAAGGGGAGTGGTCCACTTCTGCAGGACCAGAGGTTTAAGGGGAATCCAAGGATTTAAACTCTCAAATGCATCTATCCAGTTATCTCCATCCCCATTTTCAGGTTCCATTCCATCCCCATCACGGCCCTGCCTTTGATGTAGGGGACTTGCCTAAACGGAGAATTCAGCTTATTCTGAATTTTTGCTTCTCTTACTATTAAAAAAACAGCTTTGACTGTTTTCTGGCTGCAGGAGATAGGGCTTCTTTATTATTATTATTTTTGAAATACATGTATTTTTATTTGCACAAGTAAAATGCTTATCTTTGAAATAAACTTTCATTTCTCATTTATGGTGGTTTGATTAAGAATCAGAACTACTGGCAGGAAGGGGTACCTGCACACTTAACACCTTTCTATTGTATTAGAACACAACGTGTGGTTCCTGATGAAGAATTCAACATTCTTCAAAAATTAAAGTCCAATGACGGTTTTCTTACCAGCTTTTCCCCATAAAATTTTTTCTTCCAAAATGCTTAAGTTTTCACATACGTTTGTGGAGCCGACAGTGTTAGTTTGAGAATTGCCTTTTCTGTGTGCTCATTGTAAGGAAACACTTTCTGGCTGTGACGAGGCACTGCCTCCTATCAGATCCCAACCTGGCCCAGCTCAGTGGAGAACTGCCTGCTTGTCTCCAGGCTGCGGATGGTGAAGCCACCAAGGCGTCTGGGGCCTGCTGGTCCTTCTGCACACAGAGGACGCCTGCACGCCCCTGACCAGGGAGCGGATGGTTTCTGGGCAATAGAGCACATCTGCTGCGATGACAGTGTCTGGCTGGAAGGCCAAGGGCTGAGGGCCCATCACGAGATACCAGTCGACCTGAGCCACCATCACCGTGGGCTTCTCCGATAAGGTGGGCTGTGTCCCAGGGGTGGAAGCTCTGTTGAGAGGCCGTTTAAAAGAATGTTCCTTTGGAGCTGCTCGAGGACATGGGACTGACAGTTGCTGAACATGTAGGCTCTGGGGCGGCACTCCTTGCAGATGGCCAGGCCCGTGAAACTGGCTCTGCTACCGAGCTCTAAGACAGTCCTGCTGGTGAGGGCCGATGGGTTCTCTAAGGCCCATTCCGGGCCCAGCCCGCGAGGTATCGTGTGGCATTCCACTTGACCAGGCCAGTGGTTCTGTGGGACATGGCTGTGCTCTTGCTGACAGTAACCGCCTCTCCAGAAGGCAGCAAATAGCTCCAGTGGCCCTGGGAGGAATCCTTGGTGGTCAGAACCTCCGCCAATGCCTCATTCAGCTCATCCAGACTATGCATGGACAGCCTCGTGCTTCTGCAAAATATCCAGCAGCAGCTCTGTATCTGACGCGTCCCTTAATTTCTTTTCTAGGCTCTGCCAAGCTAAGGAGCACAGCCAGGAAGCGGTGCTTGAAATTCTGCAGAAGGCACGTCATTTCTGGTTTTCTTCGAAAGCCATGGTGGGGACAGGAGAGTTTCTTTAAATATCCCCAAATAGGTTGTTTGACTCTCATAATTTGCTTTAAAGTTTTGATGAATAGATTTGTCATTTTCTAACAAATGAATGGCATTCAGTAGCAATCATGCAATTCCACAGTTCTTATACTTGCTATTTTCCCCAAACCTCCCAAACATCTAAAAGTTATTTAATAGATTAAAAGTTATTTTCATAAGATATACCAGCAATACCAGAAGCCTTGATGTCTTGTAAGACTACATTGTTAGGACTAACATTTGCAAGAAGAGTTGTACAATGGGAATAGTTTCTGCTTTATCTGCAGCTGCGAGGCAAAAGGGTACAGCTTCTCTTCTAACCTAGATGGGAGTTCTTTCATGAACAGTTCGAAGAGCCTACAACTTGAAGATAAAGCATTGGAATTTCATTAATTAGAGTTTAAAGTTAAGCATTTGAGGTAAAAACTTACAATATGGGAAGATAAAGGGCATAAAATAATTATTGACACAGAATATGGGACATATAATGTTTGGCAGGTTTAGTAATATTGTTTTGATTTTATATTTTTGTATATATTTTTTATTAAATATTTTTGTATGTAAAATAGTCTAATACCAGCAATTTTATATGGTTCACACACTCTGGAGTTTACTGATGAGTTACTTATCTGTCAATCTTTCTAGACTATGAGACTTTGGGAGGCAGGAAATATGTCTTGTTCACTTTTCAAACACCTAACAGAAGGTTTGGCACATAGAAGGTGATCAATAAATATTGGGTTTTGGTTCCTACCCATTTATCTTTTGTTTAATAAATTTTTTAAAAAGATTTATTTATTTATTTAATCCCCCCCCCCTTGTCTGTTCTCTGTGTCTATTTCCTGCGTCTTGTTTCTTTGTACGCTTCTGTTGTCATCAGCGGCAGGAAGTGTGGGCGGCGCCATTCCTGGGCAGGCTGCACTTTCTTTCGTGCTGGGCGGCTCTCCTTATGGGTGCACTCCTTGTGCGCGAACACCCCTGCGTGGCAGGGCACTCCTTGTGCGCATCAGCACTGCGCATGGGCCAGCTCCACACGGGTCATGGAGGCCCGGGGTTTGAACCGCGGACCTCCCATGTGGTAGACGGACACCCTAACCACTGGGCCAAGTCCGTTTCCCTGTTTAATAAATTAATCCATTGACAACAACCTTGCTGTGTTGTCTATTATTTCCAAAGCCAAAATGATTTTCCAGTAAACATGTAAACACAGGCTTTCTGACATGTTTTTTCACTTTTTTCTCCGGACTGCGCCATTGGTAGAGGTTTAATTACTATTTTCCAGTCCTGTAACCATCATCAAAAATTGCTGTTCATCTAAGGAACAGATGATTGCTGTATTGTTTTCCTAGAAACAAGCTCCTGGGAGGACTGGACTCATAAATGATTTAACCCTCCACTTTATTATTGCTATTGTCTCTTCTGATCCTATCACTCTTGAAATTGAAAGACCTGAGGGAGGCTGAAGTAGTCTCTCTACCTCCAACTACCTCGAAGTTTGGGGAGGGCAGGACCCTGGTCCAGAGTAACTAATACAATGGAAAGTGGACTGAGCTTGGTTGGATTTGGGAGTGGCTTCTCTTTCATTGGCCACCATGGTGACTTTGGGCAAATCAGCAAACCCATCTGGGATCATTTCCTCAGCCAATAAAATAACTGACATGTCAGTGAAAGCTCTTTGCAAGTGAAAGGGTTTTAGCAAGTAAGAGGTTAGTATCATTAGGGGTAGGAAAAAGAGCAATACAGTCTCCAGTAAGACCTGACTAATGGGACAGATGAAGGTGTTTAGGAGGAGTCTAAAGTGTCTAAGGAGGCTACAGAATGGAACAGACACGAATTCTCGCTTTGATGAGCTATGCACCCTTGTGCCAGTTTCCTTCTCCATGCTTCATTTGCTCAATGGGCACAAGGGGATAGAACCTTACAGTGCAGCTGGAAAAATCTCTGCTAGAGAATTATGCCCTAACACCTTAACGCGTCTGCTGTATGCAACGAATTAACTTCTCTACTAGGCATCTACAATGGTAGTAGCTATGTACCATCCTTGAGAGACTTGAGACCATTTTCTGAAAGGCTTAATACTTCCGTTGAACTCCGGCTGAGAAAGGAACATATGATGAAAGTCCTTAGTATTCAATAAAGCGCAAGAGAAACATGAGGTTGCTACAGTAATTAGAATAATTGGAATGCCCTGTGACTGGAAATGGACAGGATAGGATGTAAGTCCAATTGCTCAGTCAGGTTGGCGGTCCTGCTCCTGGAACCGGTGCTCTAACTGCCTGGTTCTGGCGCCCGCGGGCCATAAAAGCCGAGACTCACGCAGAGTCTAGAGGTGTTAGCTCAGGTTCCAATACTACCTCTCATCATCCCGGACTTCCTCTCTGCAGCGTCTAGCTCCTGGACCGTTTTATCTGCGGGGTTGCGCTGGGGGTCCTGGGACTTAGAGTCCCCAAACCTGGCAGTCTTTCGTCTACGACCGCAGATCAGACTACATCTCCCAGGTTGCCAGGCGGCCCGCCTTCCCGACTGGCACATAGAGTAGCCAATAGAAACAGAGGATACGCCTGGGCGCACACCACCCAATCCCTGAGCAGGAGTGAGTGATGCTGTCTAGAGGCTGCGTTCTAAGATCGAGTCTGGGAGTGGAGCCCCGGCTTCGCAGAGCCGAGCCACTTCGGGGAGCGCCTTGGAGGCCTGTCCACGCGGCCTCTTTCTTCACCTTGGCCACGACGTCCCCTCTCCGCGACCTCAGAGGGCAGCGGCGGAATGCGGGCGTAGACTCATGGGTGGGATGGGCGCGGTCAGCACCGCCTCGACTTCTCCTCACCTTGGTGGTCTCGAAGTGATTTCTTCCCAGGGGACCTGGCCTGATATTGGACGCTACAGGTTTTGGAAGTGTATGGAGGACGGTGATGGAAGCAGCTGCACAATATTCTCGCTTATCAGATGAGAGAGATGAGTAGAGGACTTCTACAGACCTTGGCTAATTTACATTTTTTGGTTCAGGGTTTCTCCTTCACCTAAGCCTCGGTTTCTTCAGCTGTAAATTGGGAATAATAATCACTTCCGAATTTTTCAGCAGACTAAAAGGGAAGGTAGTTGTATTAGTCAGTCAAAGGGATGCTGATGTAAAATACCAGAAATTGGTTGGTTTTTATAAAGGGTATTTATTTGGGGTAGGAGCTTAGGAGTCCATAAAACATAAGTTACTGCCCTCACCAAAGTCTATTTGGAGCAAGATGGCTGCTGGCGTCTGTGAGGGTTCAGGCTTCCTGGGCTCCTATGTTCCTGGGGCCTGCTTTACTCTGGCTTCAAGGTTCCTTCCTTCCTGGAGCTGGCTTCTCTTTCCTCTGTATGCTGACTTCCCAGGGCTCCAGTTTACGTCTTCAGGATCAAACTCCAAAACCAAACTCCAACATTAAAAGCCCTGGCATCAAAAGCTTCAACTCTGCCCTTGGCCATGCCTTTTATCTGTGAGTCCCCACCCACCAAGAGGCAGGGAGTCAATACCCTAATCATAACTCAATCATGCCCCGGTACAGATCAGATTACAAGCATAATCCAATATTTCTTTTTAGAATTCATCAATTATATCAAATTGCCACAGTAGTATAGCCACTAACCATTACTGAGCAGCTGGTAAGTGCCAGATGTTTTGCTTATGTCTCCATTTCTGAATGTGTCCTGCAATACCAGATCTATTGATTTCTCTGTTCTCAAGATGACCCTGTGAAGGAGGTATGATTACTCCAGTTGAATTTATGAGGCAATAGAGACTCTGAAGCTGGTCATTGAAGGAAGTGAGCCTGGAACGTATTGCTCCTCTGTCTATGTCAAGTGCATATCCCATTGCTTGTGCTTTTTGAGGAGATCGTAGAGGTGGAACTTAGGCTAGGTCTGAAAGGTGAAGAGAAGAAGTGGAGAACATTCCTTCGGATATCGAATAGCAAGAGCAAGGAGATAAGAATTTGTTTGTCATACCTCAGGTTTGGTGAAACTGGCTTGATTAGAGAAGAAAGACCATGTAGGTTATTGGGAAGTATTGTAGGTAGATGGGCTGAGACAGATGAGGACAGATCTTGAAAGCTAGGCAAAGGGAGTTTGGATTTAATGTGATAGGATCAAGGAGCCGTTTAAGATCTTGGGCAGAAAACTACTTTGACAAGAGAGAAGCATTAGCAAGATTAATTTGATAATAGGACAGGCAAAGCTTCTAGCTCTCATCCCATTGACTCTAACTTTCTCCTTCCCTATCCTGAACCTAATTGTTTAGGGCACTGTGTCTCAGTTGTTTTAGGGACATGGAGCCTTTTGAGAGTATAATGAAAATCCAGGAAGTTTTCTTCAGAAAAACATAAACTCCAAAATTTTCCTAGGTTCCCCTGAAGCTCATCTATAGATCTCAAGATGGCTAGTATAAGAGCTAGTGGATTTTAGAAAAATTGAAATGGTAGCTATATTTGACTATGTGCTAGAATAAATGAGTGTATTCCAGTTATAACTCAATATAATTTTTGTATTTTGCATTCTTATTTACTGTCATAACCATGTCAATGTTATAGCATAGTTTTAAAAAATATAATTTTAGTTACTGCTTAATCCATTGAATGAACATTTTCTTATAGTCATTTATCTAGTGACTTTCAACTTTTTGTATATATAGCTTGGGACATTAGACGTCTTTCTGCAGATAACTTTTCATTATTTTGCATAATTATGATGGAATTTATCCTAGAAGAGGGGTCAAAGTGTTGAACATTTTACTTGACAGAAAGAGTTAATTTTCTAATAACTTTCAGAAAAAAGTAACTGTTATTGTCCTCTACTTTTTTTTGGTTGGTACTGTTAATTTTTCCAAATGTTTATTTACTAATTCGCTTTGCTTTGTTGGAAATTGTTCTTGTAAAATTTACTTTAAAAATGGCAAAGTGTTTCACACTTATTAGAATAGCTGCTATTAAAATGGAAAATAACAACTGTTGGAGAGGAAGCAGTGAAATAGGAACACTCATTCATTGCTGGTGGCAGTGTAAAATGGTGCAGCCACTGTATAAGATAGTTTTCCAGTTCCTAAGAAAGCTAAGTATACACCTACTATATTACCTGGCAATCCCACTCCTATGTGTATATCCTAAAGAATTGAAATCAGGGACTGGAACAGATATTTGCACACCAACGTTCATAGCATTATTTATGATTGCCATAATGTGGAAGCAACTCAAGTGTCTATCAACCAATGAGTGGATGAATAAAAGTTGGTATATACAGACAATGGATTATTATTAAGCTGGAAAAAGGAATGAAGTCCTGATATGTGTGACATGATGGATGAACCTAGATGATAACATGTTGAGTTAAATAAACTGGAAACAAAAGGAAAAATATTGTATGAGCTCATTGACTTGAAATAATTAGAATAAGCAAACTTGTAAAATCAGAATCTAGAATATAGTTTACCAGGGGACAGAGTGAAGATAGGGAATGGAAAGTTATGGCTTAAAATGTACAGGGTTCCAATTAGGAATGATAACAGATGGTGGTGATGGTAGTACAATATTGTGAATGTAATTAATAGCACTGAAATATATATCTGAAATTGATTAAAAGGGAATGCTAGCTTGTATATATGGTAACAGAATAAAAATTTAAAAAACAATCCATGGAACTACACAGCAGTGGACCCTAAGTTGAAAGATGGACTACAGTTAATAGTACATTTAAGGAAGTGGATTTGGCCCAATGGATAGGGTGTCTACCTACCACATGAGAGGTCTGTGGTTCAAACCCCAGGCCTCCTTGACCCGTGTGGAGCTGGCCCATGTGCAGTGCTGATGCACGCAAGGAGTGCCCTGCCATGCAGGGGTGTCCCCTGCTTAGGGGAGCCCCACTCACAAGGAGTGTGCCCTATAAGGAGAGCTGCCCAGCACGAAAGAAATTGCAGCCTGCCCAGGAATGGTGCCGTACACATGGAGAGCTGACACAACAAGATGACCCAACAAAAAGAAACACAGATTCCTGGTGCTGCTGATAAGGATACAAGTGGTCAAAGAAGAACACACAGCGAATGGACACAGAGAGCAGACATCTGGGGGGCGGGGGGGGGGGGGGAGCGGGGAGGAAGGGGAGAGAAATAAATAAATCTTAAAAAAAAAAAGTAGTACATTTATAAAAATGTGCTATCATCAATTGTAACAAATTCTCCACACACATGCAAGGTGTTAATAATAGGATGGTGTATGGGAAATCTGTATTTTATGCATATTTTTCCTATAAACCTACAACTACTCAAATAAAGAAAAAAAAGCAAGCAAACAAACAAAAAAAGGAAAACTTGAATTTCATTTAAAAAGTCTGAGTTGATAATAGCATCTTTAGAAAGTAAGAGAACTCATTTCTAAATGTGGGTGAAGTCAGTATCCCCTCCTAGATAAGGAGTGTGTATGATGTTGGTAAAAAACTGTTTTCTGGCTCAGGATCAGGGCATGTGAAGGTGTTTCTGGTATTTAAAATGCTGGGGTGGATTTGACTATTATCGTATAATTTATCCATTTTCAGAGCCTTCTGAAAAAGATTGCTTTCTCATGGATATATCAGAGAAAGGAGGATATCTCCAAGTACTGGAAGTGGGAAATGAAGATTTGACCCAACTTTCACAACTAGCAAAGGAAAGAATTTGCTTAGAACAAGCATTGGCTGTTTCAAGCTAGCTGTGAAAATAGTAAACAGCATAAATGCTCGTAAATGGGCATATTTTAGAATTTGTAGCAATCCCTTATTTTACCATCAACATTAGGAAATTCAGCCTCTGAATTTTTAAGTCTAAAAAAGATGTAACAACCTCTTTTCCAAAGTAAGGAAAGTAAGGATTTTCTCTTTTGAAAGCTTTTCAAACTCTGGATTCCTAACTCTGTGTCCTTGGGCAATCAACCTCACCTCTCTTTGCCATAGTTTCCTTTTTGTAAATGAAGGTAACAACAGCACCTACCTCAAAGGGATGTTGTAAGGATCAGTAAACATAAAGTACTTAGAGCAGTCCCTGGTACTATGCAAGCATTAGCTATTATTAACATTATAATTTAAACTATTGGCCTAGAATCAAAATTAATTCAGAATTAGAACTTTAATATTCTTTAAAATAAATTCTACTAATGTTAACCTTTGGAAAAAATCTAGAAAATTATACATAAAAAAAAATTAATATTGGGACTTCTGGAAATATGGTCACAGGATGCACTTCTCTCCCAGAAAAATAGCTAGAGGACAGGTAGAAATGGCCTGGAAAAAATGTTCTAAGATTTAGGACACTAGGCTTTGAATGGAGAGGGCTGCTGAAGAGTGCCATCTGCTGGAAGACCAAGGAAGTGCATGTGAGGAAATTAAAAGTAAATAAGAGAGGGTTTTTCCACTCTCCTTCCCCAAGGACCTTGGAAGCAGGTCTGCAATCCATTATTGGGTCCATGGCCTAAATTTAAGCAACTAACAGGGACAAACCTAGAGCAGGTTGAACCAAGAATCAAAGAATGGCAGCAACACACAACCTCCTTCCGCTTAATGCCTACAGAAGAGAAAGTGAATATCAGAGTAATCTTACTATCCTAATCAGAGGCCTAGACATCAGCAGAAAATCACATGCCATAATATGAAAATGGAAGAAATGGCCCAAGGAAAGGAATGTATTAAAGCCCCAGATGAGATACAAGATTTGAGACAACTTATCAATGAGGTTTATACAAATCTCCAAAATCAAATCAATGAGTTGAAAGACAATATGGCTAAAGAGATCAAGGATATCAAGAAGACCATACAAGCACAAAGAAGAATGTGAAAACCTGAATAGAAAAACAACAGCTTATAGGAATGAAAGACACAATATGTGAGATAAAAAACATTAGAGGGAGTGGGTAGAGCTCAGTGGTTGAGCACCTGCTTCCCATGTATGAGGTCCCAGGTTCAATACTTGGTACCTCCTAACACACACACACACATTATATATGTTACATCATAGAGTAGCAGACTTGAAAAGATAAAGGAAAGAATAAGTGGTGCAGAATACAGAGCAGCTGAAATTGAAGAGAGAAGAACACAGAGAGAAAATAATGGAAAAAAAAATGAACAGAGACTTAGGGACCTGAATGATAGCACAAAGCACAACAACTATGTGTAATGGGAGTTCCAGAGGGAGAAGAGAAGGGAAAAGGAGCAGAAAGAGTATATGAGGAAATAATGGCTGAAAATTTCCCTACTCTCGTGAAATAAATTTACATATCCAAGAAGCTTAGTGCTCCCCAATCAACATAAATCTGAAGAGACCTACTCCAAGACACATAATACTCAGAATATCAAACGTCAGATATATATAGAAAATTCTGAGGGCAGAAAGGGAAAAGAAAACTATCACATACAAGGTATACCCAGTAGGACTAAGTATGGATTTCTTATCAGAAACCATGGAGGGGAGAAGACAATGGTATGCTATAATTAGGACACTGAAAGAGAAAAATTTCCAGCTAAGAATTCTTTGTCCAACAAAATTGTCCTTCAAATATGAAGGTGAGTTTAAAATACTCACAGATAAATCAAAACTAAGAGAGCTCATAAAAAAGAATCCACTGTTGCAGGAAGTATTTAAGGGAGCCTTACAGCCCAAAAGAAAAAGATGGGAGAGAGAGGCTTGGAGGAGAGTGTAGAAAGCAAGAACAGAAAGGATAATGAAAAAGAGAAATGAAAATAAGTAATGACCTATGAAAGCCAAAGAATAAAATATGGAAGTAAATAATGCATTTGCAGTAATATCATTGAATGTGAATGGATTAAAACTCCAATCAAAAGACATAGACTGGAAGCAGATGTGGCTCAAACAGTTGAGCATCTACCTCCCTCATGAGAGATCCTGGGTTCTGTTCCTGGTGCCTCCTGAAAAAACAAAACAAAACAAAAACAAACAGACAACAAGCAAAACACCCAAGAAAACCAACTCAGGGAAGCTAAAGTGGCTTAGTGGTTGAGTGCTTGCTTCCCATATATGAGGTCCTGGGTTCAATCTCCAGCCCTGGTACCTGAAAAAAAAAAAAAAGATATACACTAACAGAATAGGTTAAAAAACATGAGCCATCCAAATGCTACCTACAAGTAACTCAACTTAGACCCAGGGATAGAAATCAGTTGAAAGTTAAAGGTTGGAAAAAGATTCCCAACACAAACAGTAATCAGAAAAGAATTGTAGCCATTCTAATACTGGGCAAAACAGACTTTAAATGCAAAAAAGTTATAAGAGATATAGAAGGCCATTATGTATTAAAAAAAGGGACAATCTACCAGGAAGACATAACAGTCATAAATATCTATGTACCTAACCAGGTGCTCCAAAATACATGAGGAAAAATTTGGCAAAACTGAAGGAAGAAATAGACATCTCTACTATAATGACTTCAACACACCACTCACATTATTAGAACAACTAGACAGAAGATCAACAAGGAAACAGAACTTGAACAATATGATAAATGAGTTAGACCTAACAAACGTATACAGAACATTGCATCCCAAAGCAGTGGGTTATACATTCTTCTCAAGTGCTCATGGATCTTTCCCCAGGATAGACCACTTGTTGGGGCACAAGACAGATCTCAATAAATATAAAAACATTGAAGTTACACAAATCACCTTCTCCGATCATAATAGAATGAAACTGGAAATCAATAATAGATGAGTAAGGTGAAAATTTGTAAATGTGTAGAGGCTAAACAACACACTCCTAAACCATCAGTGAGTCAAAGAAGAAAATGTCAGAGAAATTAGTAAATATATCGAGATGAATTAAATTGAGAACACAGCTTATCAAAACTTATGGGACACAGAAAAGGCAGTGCTGAAAGGGAGATTTATAGCTATAAATGCCTGTCTTAAAAAAGAAGAGCTAAAATTAAAGATTTAGCTGAACAGCTGGAGAAATTACAAAAAGAACAGCAAACCAATCCCAAAACATGCAGAAGGAAAGAAAGAATAAAGATTAGAGTAGAAATAAATGAAATTGAGAACCAAACCAAAACAAACCAAAACAAAAAAACAGAAAAAAACAGAAACCAAAGCTGGTTCTTTGAGATCAATAAACTTGACAAACATTTGGCTAGGCAAATAAAGAAAAAAGAAAGGAGATGCAAATAAATAAAATCAGAAACAAAAGGGGGAAGTTATGACTGACCTCACAGAAATAAAAAAGATTGTAAGAGGATATTATGAGAAACTGTATACCAACAAACTGTACAACCTAGATGAAATGGAAAAATTCCTAGATGCACCAAATCCTATTTTGACTCTACAAAAAATACAAGAACTCAACAAACCAGTCTCTTTGAGAAAGATTGAAATAGTCATCAAAAATCTCCCAACAAAGAAAAGCCCAGGATCAGATGGTTTCACAGGCGAATTCTACCAAGCATTTCAAGAAGAATTAACGTCAATCCTGTTTAAACTCTTCCAAAAAACTGAAGAGAAGGGAAAATTACCCAACAGATTTTATGAAGCCAACATCACCCTAAATCCAAAGCCAGATAAAAATGCTTCAAGAAAAGAAATTACAAATCAAACTCTCTAATGAACATAGATGCAAAAATTCTCAGCAAAATATTTGCAAATAAGGAAGAGATGAGATGTGGAGGCATTTTTGGGACTTGGAGTTGTCCTGAGTGGTGCTGCAGGGACAATTGCCGGACATTGTATGTCCTCCCATGGCCCACTGGATGGAATGTGGGAGGGTGTGGGCTATGGTGTGGACCACAGGCCATGGGGTGCAGCGATGCCCAGAGATGTACTCACCAGATGCAATGGATGTGTCATGATGATGGGGGAGAGTGTTATTGTGGGGGGAGTGGTGGGGTGGGGGCGGTGGGGGTGAATGGGGACCTCATATTTTTTCAATATAATATTTTTTAAAAAAATGAATAAATAAAATAAAATTTTAAAAAAATATTTGCAAATGGAATTCAACAACAAATCAAAAGAATTATATACCGTGACCAAGTGGGATTTATTCCTTTTATGCAAGGGTGGTTCAACATAAGAAAATCAATTAATGTATTATACCAAATTAACAAATTGAAGGGAAAAAAACACATGATCATCTCGACTGATGCAGAAAAGGCATTCAACAAAATCCCAGGAGCCTGATTAACTTTCTGTTCATTTTAAAAAACAAATCAGGGAGTGGCTATGGCTCAAGCAGTTGGGTGCCTGCCTCCCACATGGGAGGTCCCACGTTTGGTTCCTCTTGCCTCTAAAGAAGACGAGCAGAGGCAATGAACTAATGTAATGAGCTGATGCAGTGAGCAGACACAACTTGTGTTGGTTTGGTTCACAGTGCCTCCTAAAGAGAAAAGCAGACACAATGAGCAGACAATGAGCAGAGACAATGAGCAGACAGATGAGGGACCCATCTCAGGCAGCAGATAGAAGAACGATTTATTGGTGTAGTAAATGTAAGTCTTGACTCAGTTATATTTAGAGAACATTCTATTAAAAAATAAAACCACCATTCTCTTTAAGTTATTTTAAAAAATCATTTTATTGATACATATTAATAAAGCATACAATAAAAAATTGTCTCCCTTTATAAATGCTTTCTATGTTAGTGCATTACATAACCTAGCATCTCTGGGCTCTAGGGTGACAGATTTTTACAAGTATACAGGAAATTCTTCAAACATGAATAGAACTTGGCAATAGATTGCTTTTCTGAACTACTTTGCAGAAACCACTAATGTGGGTGGGTTGCATGAGAATAAATTATTCAGATCATAAATCTAAAGAAATTAGTTCATCATGATCAATAAAATCTAAGAGCATCAGTGTGTGAGATTCAATTTTCACAATATAATTAGTCTTGAAATATTCAAATTAAGAAGATTAAGATCATCATGGAAGGTACTGAAATTCCTAATCTCTAAACAAGAAAATACTACATTTAAGTCTTTGTATTAATAAATCTAAATTATGTTAATTTTCTACTTAGATAAAAACTCTTATAATTTTTCTTCATTAAGTCATGTCTTACTGGTATTACTAAATCCCTGCCTGTTGAAAAAATACTTGATACATGATGGACAGTCAGCTAAGGCTATTTGCTGATGAATTTAAGCTGTCTTATCAAATTAAAATTTATTTTTTTAAACAATTAACCAGAAGCTGGTGACTTTGAAAACTGTCTCCTCTAGAACAAAGACCTTTTCTTAAACCACAAAGAACTTTTCATAAACTGATAAAATTTCGTTCTAATTAGCAACTCCAGATAATCATTCTATTCATGGCTAACATAAGCTGTGTCATTTCCTCACACTTACTTTTGTATTCTGCACATGCAAAGATAATATATTATCTCCTATTTTTAGATTCTTCTGTGCTTGGTGAAGTGATGTTTGTATGGCTCATTAAAAGGACATTCAAATAAAAATAAAATCCAGCAGGTTTTCTTGATAAAAACACTTCTAAAGGTAGGAATAGAAGGAAAATTCCTCAATATGATAAAGGGCATTTATGAAAAACCCATAACCAACATTGTACTCAATGGGAAAAGGTTGAAAGCTTTCCCCCTAAGATTGGGAATAAGACAAGGCTGCCCACCATATTAGTCAGGGTTCTCTAGGGAAACAACTGCCAGGAGATAACTGTACATAGTATGAGATTTTATAAAATTCCCTCACGTGACTTTGGGGCTGCACAAGTCCAAATTCCATAAGGCAGGCCGCAAACCAGGGGCTCCAGTGAAGGTCCTTGATGTGTTCCCAGGAGATGCTGTCTGTCTGACATAGAACTGGGAATTCTCTCTCAGAATGCTGAAATCATTTCCTTTTTTAAGGTCTTTCACTGATTGGATGGGATGTCACTCATTGATAATGACAATATCCTTATAATTGTAGATGTAATCAGCCATCTATGCAATCCACTCACTGATAATTAAAGTCCATGAAATGCCCTTGTATTACAGTTAGCCCAGTGCTTGCTTGACCAGACAACCAGGCATCATTGCTTGGCCAAGTTGACACCTTAGCCTAACCATCACACCCACTCTCACCACTATTATTCAATACTGTGCTAGAAGTTCTAGCTAGAGCAATTAAACAAGAAAAAAGTCATGCATATAGGAAAAGAGAAAGTAAAACTCTTTGCAGATGACATGATTGTATATTTAGAAAATTCTGAAATGTTTATGAAAGCTACTTCAGCTAATAAATGACTTCAGCAAAGTGGCAGGATACAGGATACACTAGTGTTTCTGTACACTTGTATTGCACAATCTGAGGAGGAATTCAGGAAAAAATTCCATTTACAATAGCAGTGAGAAGACTCAAATGCCTAGGAATCAGTTTAACCAAATATGTACATATATTCAGAAAACTACAAGAAAATGCTAAAAGAAATCAGTGAAGACCCAAACAAATGGAAAGACATTCTGTGTTCATGCAATGGAAGACGAAATATCATGAAGATGTCAATCCTACCCAAACTGATTTATAGATTCAATGCAATGCAAATCAAAATTCCTACTTTACAGAAAAAGAAAAGGCAATTACTAAATTTATTTGGAAGGGAAAATGCACCTGAATAGCCAAAAGCATTCTGAAAAAGAAGAGCAATGTGGGAGGCATTTCAATGCCTGAACTGGAAATATATTACAAAGCTACAGTGGTAAAACAGCATGGTATTAGCATAAAGATAACATGTTGATGAATGGAATAGAATTGAGAGTTCAGAAATAAGTCCTAACTTCTTATGTTTTTTTTTTATGTTTTTCAATGTAACGTGCCTTGTGATCTATTAACTTTAATAATAATAAAAAAAGAAATATCCTCATCTCTATGGCCAACTGGTTTTCAATAAACCTACCAAGTCCACATTACTAGACAGATGAGTGTCTTCAACAAATGGTGAGGGGAGAACTGGATATCCATAACAAAAAGAATGAGAGAGGACCCCTATCTCATTCCCAATAAAAGAATCAATGACTTAAAAAGCCAAGACCATAAAACTACTAGAAGAAAATGTAGGAAAGCATCTGCAAGCTTTTGTGTAGGTGGTAGTTTCTTGGATCTTACACCCAAAGACGTGCAAAAAAGAAAAAATAAATTGTACCTCCTTAAAATTAAGCACTTTTGCACCTCAAAGGACTTTATCAAAATGGCAAAAAGGCAGCCATCTCAGTGGGAGAAAATATTTGGAAATCATATATCCAATAAGGGGTTAATATCCATGATACACAGAGATGCTACAGTTCAACAATAAAAATACAACCTGATTAAAAATGGTCAGAAGACTTGAATAGACATTTGTCCAAAGAAGAAATACCAATAGCAAAAAAACACATGAAAAACTGTTCACCATTACTAGTGATTAGGGAAATGCAAATCAAATGGTGAGATATCATTTCACACCTATTGGAATGTTCACTATTAAAAAGACAGAAAACTGCAAGTGTTGGTGGGAATGCAGACAGGTACAGCCACTGTGGAGGACTATTTGGCAGTTCCTAAAGAAGTTGAATATAGATTTGCTACATGACCTGGCAATACCACTACTAGGTATACACCCAGAAGAACTGAGAGAAGTGACATGAACAGACATCTGCACACCAGTGTTCATAGTGGCATTATTCATGATTGCCAAAAGATGGAAACAATCCAGGTATCCATCAACTGATGAATGGATAAACAATTTATGGTGTACACACACAATGGAATATTATTCAGCTATAAGAAGAAATGAAGTTATGAAGCATATGACCACACGGATGAACCCAGAGGACATTATGTTGAGTGAAGCAAGCCAGACAGGAAAGGACAACTACCATTTGATTGTGCTATTATCAGCTAAATATATTGTGTAGACTAATGGAGTTAATAATTAGAAAACAGGTCACCAGAAAATAGAATGAGGGTAGAGAATGGAAAACTGCATAGAATTATGCAAATGAAAATCTGTATAGAATTAACAAGAAGGTTGTTTGTTAATCTATGGAAATGAGTAGAAAAAGTGAAAGCATATCCTAGTGTTTGTAACTAGCAGTGCTATTATATGGGTATGACAGTGGTTGAAAGAGGAAGTCTAAGGTCATGTATATTACTAGAAGGAAAGCTAAAAAATGTATCATGGGACTGCATAGTAGAGTGAAACCTCGTGAAATATGAATATGGGTAATATTTTATATATAAGCCAGTGTTTCTTTGAAACTGAACAACTGTATGTTAATGTTACAAGATGTTAATACCAGGCAAAATTACAACCAAAATAAACTATGGACAGTAATACATAGTAATATATTAATAATATTCCGGTAAGGGTAAAAAAAAAAAGGAAATACACTAAGGGAAAGAAACTAGACACTGGGTACTGCATATTGCTGACTTCATGTATACAAAATGTAAATAAAAATAAATTAGAGAGGCAGAAACAAAATATACAGCTCTGTATGGCAGGAGAAGCATAGATTGAGAAGTGATGAATTTTTTTTTTTCTAAATAGGTACCAGTTATTGAACCCAGGATCTCGTACATGAGAAGCAGGAGCTCAACCACTGAGCTACATCCACTCTCCTGTTTGTTTTTTGTTTATTATGATTATTGGAATAATGAAAATGCTGTAATAATGATTGAATTGATGAATGCAAAACTATGTGATTATACCAAATACCATTGATTGTATGCTTTATTAATAAGTACCTAAATGCTTTATTAAAATTGATTTGTTTAAAAAATTAATATTAAGAAAAAATTGTTAAAATAAGGTGAGGAAAATCAAATTGTCCATGTTATAGTCAGAAAAGTGTTACCCATGGGTATGTGTGTGTGTGTATGTGTGTATTGTGTGGTAACATTTGTTGGTCTTAGGTTACAAGTTCTTATATGATTTTTTTCTTTGTATTGTGGCAAGCCAATTGGAAAACTTACTTAAAGGTTTAGATTTTAAAAAATCAATTATACTTTTATATAATAGAAAATATGAAAAATGAAATAAAAGAGATATCATTTTTGATAACTTGAAATTAAATAGGAAAATCTCTATAAAAAAACAATATTAGTTAATGAGCCCCTTGACACTTAGGGTTTTGGCTTTGAGGCCTTGTGCACCACTAAGAAGTTTGTACTTTACCCTGAAGGCAGTGGAAGTCTGTAGAAGGAATTTTAAGTAGGAAAGAGACAGCCAGATTCTAAAAAAGTCAATTTGGTAATAGTGTAGAATAATAAGTAGCTGAGTAAATGAGAATGCAGAGAGGCCAATTAGGCTATTTCAGTAGTCAAGGATAAATATACATCTGTTACCAGATATTATCTAAATACTTCATAAATATTGCCTTGTTTAATATTCTTAACCATCTTATGAAATTAGTATTATCTTCCTTTTATGTATGAGGAAGTAGAGGCTTAAGGCAGGTAAGCAATTTGCTTAGAGTCAGATAATGACTCAGAAGCTTACTTTCTAATCCTGATTTATCTGATTTCAAAGTCCATGCTCTTGACTGGTAATCTGTACCATTATTCTTCTGGCATGAATTATAATAGGGGTGATGAGGATAAAAAGAAATGGCAAAATTTAAGAGATATTAAAGGAAGAAGCATCAACAAATTTGGTGATTGATGAGATATGTACCTGAGGGAAAGGCAGGAGCTGAGGCTGACATCCAGGCCATAGGGGAGACTCCATTCCTCATTGTTTCTAAATGGAGGAACTTTCTTTTGGAGAGAATTCTCCTGGCTTTTATCTGCTTCCTTATTTACTTCTTCAAGAGAAGGAAAAGTAGCTTAAGTGATTGGTGAGTTAGGGAAAAGAGCTGAGCGGCTTGACTCAGCTCCTTCCTTTTCTCTTTGGGGTTGGCCTACTCCTCCATGATATATATTTTATTGGAGTAGGCTGCCAATTGAGAGTTCTAAAGTTCTCCATAGCTACCTTGTACTGCTTAGGAATATCAAGCAATATAAACTTAGCTGCAAGTAACAAAGTTCCAAAATAACAGATACTTAAATGTATTAGAAGTATTTTATTTCCTACATAAAGTCCAGAGGTAAACAATGCAGAGTTAGTATGGTGCTTAGTCCCCACAAATTTGTTGAGAACCTGAGTTGCTTCCTGCTCATTGCTTAGTCACACCTAGAATACAGGGTGCTATGAGAACATATAATAATAGAGCTCTAGACATCATGTTTATGTTTTAGGCAGCAGTATGGAGGAAGGGATAAAGAAGGTGCAAAGAACAAAGGTTTTTTGAGGCTAATTGAAGAATTTCTGTTTATGTCTCCTTGGTCTGCTGTTGGTCACATTGCCATACCTAGCCACAAGGGAGACTGGGGAATGAAGTCTTTATTCCAAGAAGCTATTTACTTAGTCAAATGTTGGGAAATCTATTAAAGTTAAGGAGAGAATAATCAGCAGCCTAATTCAGGGGTGCTATTAGCCAGTTCTCTTGACCAAGATATAAGCCCTTTCCTCCAGCCTAACTTTTACCAGTAAAACACCTGACATTTTAATTAAACATTTCTCTTACTCCTGCATCTTTTTCTCAGCATCCCAAGCCTATGTGTGAGATGTTGGGGTTTGAAGTTGAATCTTTTTTTTTTTTAACTTAATCAGGGTTTTTTTTTTTAAGATTTATTTATTTTATTATTTATTTATCCCCCCTTCCCTTGCAGCTTGCTTGCTGTCTGCTCTCTGTGTCCATTTGCTGCGTGTTCTTTTGTGTCTGCTAGTCTCCCTTTGTTGCGTCATCTTGCTGCACCAGCTCTCTGTGGGCACAGGCCGTCAGCTCTCCGTGGCACAGGGCCAGCTTGCCTTCACAAGGAGGCCCCGGGATTCAAACCCAGGGCCTCCCATATGGTAGATGGGAGCCCAATCGATTGGGCCACAGCCGCTTCTCTTTACCCAGTTTCATAATCAATTTTGTCAGTCAGAAAAACTATTCCTCTTCTTTTGAAGAGGGAGTAGGTAGAGGGTTAAGAGGGTTAAGTTATCTTCCTACTCTTCTCTCCCTTCTCTGGGAAATGGAACAGAAGTTTCCAATGGAAACATGGAAATGTGAGAATAGGGAATAGAGTTTTTGGCCCCCATCCCACTAGTATTATTGGTGGCAACTGTATGTTCACCTCACTCTACTTTTTTTTTTTTAAAGATTTATTTATTTATTTAACCCCCCCCCCCAACCCCGGTTGTCTGTTCTCTGTGTCTATTTGCTGTGTCTTGTTTCTTTGTCCGCTTCTGTTGTCGTCAGTGGCACGGGAAGTGTGGGCGGCACCATTCCTGGGCAGGTTGCACTTTGTTTCGCGCTGGGCGGCTCTCCTTATGGGTGCACTCCTTGCGCGTGGGGCTCCCCTACGCAGGGGACACCCCTGCGTGGCGCGGCACTCCTTGCGCGCCTCAGCACTGCACATGGGCCAGCTCCACATGGGTCAAGGAGGCCCGGGGTTTGAACCTCGGACCTCCCATGTGGTGGACGGTCGCCCTAACCACTGGGCCAAGTCTGTTTCCCACCTCACTCTATTTTGACCTACAATATCAGGAACATCAAAATTAATAAAAATTGTCACAGCTAGTATGCTTTTCCTTTTGCTACAAAATATAATAAAAATAAAAAATAAATCGACTAATTTATTGGGACCTTTAAAATAGACTTCTTAGCCTTCATTTTTATATTTGTGTTCCTTGTCCTCTTCTCATTCTTTTTTTGATGCTTCTTAGATCCTCTCTGGTGATCTTGTCTGTGTTTAACCTTGCTTGTTTCTGCCAACTATGTATGAAATTTCACTTCCTAGAATGTCTTTTAAACATTTCGGCAAGTCTCTCATCTTTGAGGGGGGTTGGACTTCCTCACACTCATTGATTGATGGTTATATGAATTGTAGCCACAAGACTGGCTGGTTGTGAAACATTTTCCCCCCTTAAATTCTGTCCTGTTCGCCTCTCTTTCCAGGTCCTTTTAGGGAAAGCTGTCCTCCAGAGCCTGAAGGTGAAGAGTGGGAATTGTTTGGATTCTAGTTTGCTCTATATCTTTATACTTAAACAATGAATGCAGCATCTAGAGTGACTGTGGCTGTGAGCTCTTAAGGCTAGGTCCACCAGGAACAAGAGAGGCTACTAATGGTGACATTAGAGAAGGCCTCAAATTGGAAAGAGGACTCTATCCTGAAAGGGCATGGCCTCAACACTGAAATTTTTTGCAGTCTGGTAAACAGTTCTACTATCAAGAGTGAGAAGGACCCCAAGAAGCTCTCAGCCGACTCTGGGAGCTCTACCATCAATGGATAAAGCCCAAGATGCACACCAGAGAAGAGCTGCTCACTGGGCTGCTAGTGGCAATCATAACTGGGTACAGGAACATTGTCCAGAAAGAAGAAAATAAGTGTTAACAGTGGTGAAAGATGTGTCTCAGAAGAGTGGTGAGAAGGAGTGTGCCATTGGTAGTAGGACAGAGAGTTCTTTGTAGGCAGGAGTTAAGATTGGGGATTGAGTCTGGGTCACTAAAACTGGCCTCAGCAATATGTTTCTCTATTAAGAAAAAATGTCAGCACTGATATTCATTCATTCAAATTTTTAGGGCCTACCAAGTACTAGGCATTGGGAATATAAAGGCCATAAAAGTCATGATGTGAAGTTTATGGAATAGTAAGAGAGACTTATTAAAAAATTTCACAATTAAGTAATTATGGTTTGGATTATGAAGGGTAAGTACAGAGTGAGAGGAGAGCCTATACTGCTGTGTTTTGAGGGAGCATGGTAAGCAACTAAGCAACACTTTTTTTTCTCCATCTGAGTTTAGACCCAAAACACATAGGAAATGGCCAGATAAAGAGCAAAATGTCCACTCTAAAAAGAACAGAATTGGAGGACTTCTACTTCCTGATTTCAAAACTTTCTATAAAGCTAGAGTATCAAAACAGCGTGGTATTGTCATGAATAGACTAATGGAATAGAATTGAGAGGGCAGAAATAAACCCATAAACCCACACATCTTTGAGTAATTAATTAATTTTTTTTATGTACCAGAGGCTGGGGGCTAAACCCAGTACCTTGAATGTGGATAGATGGTACCACATTGGCTTCTTTGAGTTGGTTTCTTGGTTTGTTTTCCTTGTCGTTTTTTTTTCCCAGGAGACACTGGGAACCAAAACTGGGACCTCCCATGTGGGAGGGTGGTGCTCAACCTCTTGATGCACATTCTGTCCCCCAATTGATTTTTATTTTTTTTAAATAAAATTTTATTGAAGTATATCATTCGTACATGAACATACATAAACAATGAATGTATAGTAAAATTTGTGACTTTACAAATTTTAAAGCAAACATGCATATTATCATACAAGGCTCCCATTAACATGGCTTTGGAAGGTTTGTCAAAAACCAGTTGGCAGGGAAGCGGACTTGGCCCAGTGGTTAGGGTGTCCGTCTACGACATGGGAGGTCTGCGGTTCAAACCCTGGGCCTCCTTGACCCATGTGCAGCTGGTCCATGTGCGGTGCTGATGCACACAAGGAGTACCCTGCCACACAGGGGTGTCCCCGCGTGGGGAAGCCCCATGCGCAAGGAGTGTGCCCCTTAGGGAGAGCCGCCCAGTGTGAAGGAAAGTTCAGCCTGCCCAGGAATGGCGCCGCACACACGGAGAGGTGACACAACAAGGTGATGCAAGAAAAAGAAATACAGATTCCCTTGCCACTGACAACAACAGAAGCAGACAAAGAACATGCAGCAAACAGACAGAGAACAGACAACTGGTGCGGAGGGGGGGGAGGGGAGAGAAATAAATAAACAAATAAATCTTTATCAAGAAAAACAAACAGTTGGCCATAGAGGTGAGGGCTTATTTCTGAACTCTCAATTCTATTCTTCTGATCAATGTATCTTATCTTTATGCCAATACCATGTTGTTTTGACCACTGTAGCTTTGTAATATGTTTCAAGTTTAGGCAGTGAAATTCCTCCCACATCTCTCTTTTTTTTGGAATGCTTTTGGCTCTTCAGGTGCACTTTGCCTTCCAAATGAATTTGGTAATTGCCTTTTCTATTTCTGTAAAGTAGGAATTTTGATTGGTATTGCATTGAATCTATAAACCAGTTTGGGTAGGATTGACATCTTCATGATATTTAGTCTTCCAATCCATCAATACAGAATATCTTTCCATTTATTTAGATCTTCACTGATTTCTTTAAGTAGTGTTTTGTAGTTTTCTGCATATAGGTTGAACACTTCTTTGGCTAAATTGATTCCTAGGTATTTGGTCTTTTCAATTTTTTGGAAGAGTTTAAATGGGATTGGTGTTAATTCTTCTTAAAATGCTTGGTAGAATTCACCTGTGAAACAATCTGGTCCTGGACTTTTCTTTATTGGGCGTTTTTAGCAACAAGTTCAATCACTTTAGATATGATTGTTTCATTGAGTTCTTGTACTTCATGTAAAGTCATTTGTGCATTTCTAGGAATTTGTCCATTTCATCTAGATGTCTAGTTTGTTGGCATACAGTTTCTGATAATATCCTTTTATGACCCTTTTAAAATTTTTTTAAAAGTTTAATTTTTTTACAATTAAATGATTAGCAATGAGTGTTCTCTTCAATTCAGATCAGTACCAAAAGATGATTGCCATCATTTCACTACAATCCTTTTTATTTCTGTGCGGTCAGTTGTAATTTCTCCCATTTCATTTCTGATTTTATTTATTTGCATCTTCTCTCTCTTTTTTTCTTTGTTTAGCTAAGGGTTTGGTAATTTTACTGATCTTCTCAAAGGACCAGCTTTTTTTCTTTTTTAATTTACTCTATTGTTTTTTTTAATAGTCTTGCATTTATTTTATTTATTTGTTTGCTTATTTATTATTTATTTTAGGAGGTGCCTGGGATTGAATTGAGGCCCTCATACATGGGAAGCAGGCACTCAGTCACTGAGCTACATTCGCTCCCCAGTGAAAGTTGTTTTTTTTCCTTCGTTTTTGTTTTTAGGAGGTACTGGGGATCAAACCTGGAATCTCATATGGAAAGCAGGCACTCAACCATTTGAGCTACTTCCACTTCCCTACTCCATTGTTTTTATGTTCTCAATTTCATTTATTTCTGCTCTAATCTTTATTATTTCTTTCTTTCTGCTTGCATTGAGATTGGTCTGCTGTTCTTTCTGTAGTTTCTCCAATTGTTCAGTTAGATCTTTGATTTTAACTTTTTTTTTCTCTTAAATTTAGGCATTTAGGGCCATAAAAGTCCTCCTGAGCACTGCCTTCACTGTATCCCATATGTTCCGATAATTTGTGATTTTGTTTTCATTTGTCTCAATATATTTACTAATTTCTCCTTTGACTCACTATTGTTTAGGAGTGTGCTGTTTAGCCTCCACACATAAACAAATTTCCCCCTTTCCCATCTACTATTTATTTCCAGTGTCATTCCATTATAATCTGAGCAGGTGCTTTGTATAATTTCAATGTTTTTATATTTATTGAGACCTGTCTTGGGCCCCAACATGTCTTCTCTCCTGGGGAAAGATCCATGAGCACTTGAGAAGAATGTGTAACCTGCTGAGTTGGGATGAAATGTTTTGTATATGTCTGATTGGCCTAGCTCTTATAACCTGCTGATTTGGGATGCAGTGTTCTGTATATGTCTGTTAGGTCTAGCTCATTTATCATATTGTTTAGTTTCTTTGTTTCCTTGTTGATAGTCTCTCCAGTAGTTCTATCTAATGATGTGATTGATGTGTTGAAATCTGTTATTGTATAGATGTATATTTCTCCCTCCAGTTTTGCCAGAATTTGATCATGTATTTTGGGACACTCTGGTTATGTGCATAGGCATTTTAATTTTATTTTAAATAAATCAATTTTATTGATATATAGTAATATAGCATAATTCCATCCAAAGTGTACAATCAGTGGTATTTGGTACAATCACATAGTTGTACATTCATCACTTCAATCATTATTGAAGCATTTTCATTATTCCAATAATAATAATAATACAAAACAAAAAAACCAGACAAATAGAAAAAACAGCATCAACTCTCAATCTTTCTAGTACATAGCTGCTATTCTGTTTCTGTCTCTCTAGTTTATTTGTATTTATATTTTTAAAAACAGCTTTATATATGCACTATTACCCATATTCATATTTCACAAGAAGTTTTACTATGTTAGACAGTCCCATGTAATGACATTTTTTAGTTTTCCTCCTAGTAATATACATGTCCTTAGACTTTCCCTTTCAACCACTGTCATATCCAAATACTAGCTCTGCTAGCTATAAACAATATGATGTGCTTTCACCATTTATTTTCATTTCCAAAGATTTACAAACAACCTTTTTACCACTTCTGTACAGATTAACCCTCAGCTTTCCATTCTCTACCCTTATTCTGTTTTCTGGTGACCTATATTCTAATCATTATCTCCACAAGTTTATACAATTATTTAGTTCATAAAAGTGAAAATCATACAGTACTAGTCCTTTTGTGTCTGTCTTGCTAAACTCAGCATAAAGTCCTACAGGTTTGTCCATGTTGTTACGCTTCATGAGTTCATTTCTTAAAGCTGAATATATTCCATTATATGGGCATACCACAATTTGTTTATCCATTCATTATTTGATGGAAACCTGTGTTGTTTCCATCTTTTGGCAAAAATGCTGCTATGAACATCAGTGTGCAAATGTCTGTTCATGTCACTGCTCCCATTTCTTCTGGATATATACTTAGTAGTGGTATTGTTAGGTCACAAGGCAAGTCTGTATTCAGCTTCCTTAGGAACTGACAAACTGTCTTCCACAGTGGCTATATCATTTTGTATTCCAACCAACAGTAAATAAGCATTCCTATTTCTCCACATCCTCTCCAACATTTGTAGTTTTCCAACTTTTTCGTAGTGACCATTTTAATAGATATGAAAGGATGTCTCATTGCAGTTTAGATTTGCATTTCCCTAATCGCTAGTAATGTTGAACATTTTTTCATGTATATTTTCACCATTTGTATTTCTTCTGTGAGCAAATGTCTATTAAAATCATTTGTCCATTTTTAAACAGGTTGTTTGTCTATTTATTATTTTGTTTCTTGTGCTTTGCATATAAGGTTTAAGAAAACTACCGCTTACCACAAGATCTTGAAAATGTTTTCCTACATTTTCTTCTAGGAGTTTTATAGTAGTTTATTTTTAGGTCCTTGATCCATTTTGAGTTAATTTTGTATAAGGTGCAAGATAAGGGTCCTCTTTCAGTTTTTTTTTGGATATGGATTTCCAGTTCTCCCAGAACCATTTGTTGAATATACTGTTCTGGTCCAGCTAGGTGGGCTTGAAAGCCTTGCCAAAAATCACTTGACTGTAGATGTGAGGGTCTATTTCTGAGTTCTCGATTCAGTTCTATTGGTCAATATATCTATCTTTGTGCCAGTGCCATGCTGTTTTGACCACTGTAGCTTTATAATATGCTTTAAAGTTAGGAAGTGAGAGCCCTTCAACTTCTTTCTTCTTTTCTAAAGAATTTTTTGGCTAATTGGGGCCCCCCTTACCCTTCCAAATCAGTTTGATAATTGGCCTTTCCATTTCTGCAGAACAGTCTGTTGATATTTTTATTGGGATTGCATTGACTCCATAAATCAGTCTCGGTAGAATTGACAACAATATTTATTCTTCCAGTCCATGAACATGGAATGTCCTTTCATTTATTTAAGTCTTCTTTTATTTCTTTTAGCAATGTTTTGTAGTTTTCTGAATACAGGTCCTTTTTGTTCTTGGTTAAATTTATTCTTAAATATTTGATTCTTTTAGTTGGTGTTATAGATGGAATTTTTTCCTGATTTCTTCCTCATATTGCTCATCAGTAGTGTATAGAAACATTACCGATTTGCTTATTAATCTTGTATCCTGGGAAGCAGATGTGGTTCAAGAAGTTGGGCATCCACCTACCACATAGGAGGTCCTGGGTTCAGTCCCATTGCCTCCTAAAGAAGACAAATAAGACATTGAACTGATGTGATGGGCTGGTGCAGCAAGTTGACACAACAAGATGATGCAACAAGATGATGCAACAAGATGACACAGTGAAGAGACAATAAGGAAACACAATGAGAGTCGCAACAAGCAGGGAGTGGAGGTGGCTCAAACCAATGGGCACCTCTTTCCCACATGGGACATCCTGGTTTTGGTTCCTGGTGCCTCTAAAAAGACTATGAGCACACAATGAATGGACACAGAGAGTGAGCGTAAACAAGGTTGGGTGCGGAGAAATAAATAAAATAAATCTTTAAAAAAAATTATTCTATCATGCCATATTGCTTAACTTTCCTATTAGTTCTAGTAGCTTTGTTGTAGATTTTTCAAGATTTTCTAGATACAGAATCATATCATCAGTGAATAGTGAGTTTTACTTCTGCTCATATGTGGGTGCTTTTATTTTTTTATATAGCTTAATTGTTCTAGGTAGAACTTCTAGCACAATACTGAATAACAGTGGTGACGGTGGGTGCCCTTGTTTCATTCCTGATCTCAGCAGGAAAGCTTTCAGTCTTTCACCCCTGAGTACAATACTAGCTATAAGGTTTTCTATATGAACATTACCCTATTGAGAAAGCTTCCTCATGTTCCTATCTTTTTGAGTGTTTTTAAAAAAATGAAGAATGGATGCTGCATTTTGTCAAATGCCTTTTCTGCATCAATGGAGATGATCATGTGATTTTTCTTATTCAATTTATCAATATAGTTTATTACACTAACTGATTTTCTTGTGTTGAACCACCCATACATACCTGGGATAAAACCCACTTAACCATGTTGTATAATTCTTTTAATATGCTTTTGGATTGTGTTTGCAAGTGTTTTGTTGAGTAGTTTTCCATCTATATTTATTAGAGATATTGGTTTGTAATTTTCTTTTTTTCATAATGTCTTTATCTGGTTTTGGTATTAAGGTGATGTTGACTTCATAGAATGAGTTTGGAAGTGTTCTTTCCTATTTAATTTTTGGAAGAACTTGAGCAAGATTAGTATTAGATTGTCTTTGAATGATTGGTAGAATTGACCTGTGAAGCCATCTGGTTCTAGGCTTCTCATCTTTGGAGATCTTTGGTGACTGTTTCAATCTCTTTACTTGTGATTGGTTTGTTGACGTCTTCTATTTCTTCTAGGGTCAATGTAAGTTGTGTGTTTCTGTGAATATGTTAATCTCATCTACATTGTCTAGTTTGTTTGCATCAGTTGTTCATAGTATTGTCTTTTGAACTCTTTTATTTCTGGGGGGTCAGTGGTAATGTCCCACCTCTCATTTTTCTGATTTTATTTATTTTTATCTTCTCTCTTTTTTTCTTTGCCAGTATAGCTAAACATTTGTCGATTTTGTTGATTTTCTCAAACTTCCATCATTTGGTTTTGTTGATTTTCTCTATTATTATTTTTTGTTCTTGATTTCATTTATTTCTGCTCTAATCTTTACCATTTCTTTACTTTGGCTTGGTTTGGAATAAATTTGCTGATCTTTTCCCCCAGGTGTGCAGGGAGATCTTCAATTTTAACTCTTTTTAAATGTAAACATTGTGGGCTCTAAATTTCCCCCTCAGCACTGCCTTTGCCTTGTCACATACATTTTGATATATTGTGTCCTCATTTTCATTCATCTCAAGATATTTATTGAATTCCCTTGCAATTTCTTCTTTGACCCACTGACTTTTGAGTGTGTTGTTTAATCTCCATATACTTATATATTTATGAATTTTCCCTTTTCCATCCACTATTGATTTCCAGTTTCATTCCATTATGATCAGAGAAAGTGTTTTTATATAATTTCAGTCTTTTAAAATTTATCGAGACCTCTCTTATGACCCAACATATGGTCCATCCTAGAGAAATATTCAAGAGCACTTGAGAAGAATATATATCCTGCTGATTTGGGATGCAACATTCTGTCTGTTAGGTTTAGCTCATTTATCATATTGTCCAAGTTCTCTGTTTCCTTGTTGATCTTCTCTCTAGTTCTATGTATGAAGTGAGTGGTGTGTTGAAATCTCCAACTGTTATTGTAGAAATGTCTATTTCTCCCTTCAGTTTTGTCACAATTTGCTCATGTATTTTGGGGCACCCTGTTAGTTGCATAGATTTTTATGACTGTTATTCCTGGTGGATTGTCCCTTTTATTAATATACAATGGCCTTCTGTATCTCTTATACTTTTTTGCATTTAGAATCTGTTTTGTCTAATGTTAGTATAGCTATCCCTGCTCTTTTTTGGTTACTGTTTGCATGGAGTATCTTTTCCCAACTTTTCACTTTCAGCTGGTTTGTATTCCTGTGTCTAAGATGAGTCTCCTGTGCGCAGCATATGGATGGCTCATGTTTTTTTATTTTTCATTCTGTCAACCTATATCTTCTTTTTAAAGATTTATTTTATTTTCTAATTTCTCTCCCCTCTCCCCCGCAGTTGTCTGCTCTCTGTGTCAATTCACTGTGTGTTCTGTGACTGCTTCTATCCTTATCAGTGGCACCGGGAATCTGTTTCTTTTTGTTGCCTCATCTTGTTGTGTCAGCTCTCCGTGTGTGTGGCACCATTCCTGGGCAGGCTGCACTTTCTTTCACACTGGGCGGCTCTCCTTAAGGGGTGCACTCCTTGAGTGTGGGGCTCCCCTATGCAGGGAACACCCCTGCATGGCAGGGTACTTCTTGCGTGCATCAGCACTGCATGTGGGCAGCTCCACACGGGTCAAGGAGGCCCAGGGTTTGAACCGTAGACCTCCTATCTGGTAGGTGGACACCCTATTCATTGGGCCAAGTCTGCTTCCTATCCTATATCTTTTGATAAGATAGTTTAATCCATTCACATGTAATGATATTATTGTAAATGCATTATTTACTTCCACCATTTTATTCTTTGGTTTTCATATGTCATATCTTATTTCCATCTGACTTTTTACTCTTTTGGCTCTCCTTTCTGTTAGTCTTGCCTTCTACACTCTTTCAAGTCTCTCTCTCCTGTCTTTTTCTTTTGGGCTGTAAGTTTCCCTTTAATACTTCCTGGAAATGTGGGTTCTTTTTCTTTTTCTTTTTCTTTTTTTTTACAAATTCTCTTAGTTTCTATTTATTTGTGAATATTTTAAACTCATCTTCATATTTGAAGGGCAGTTTTATGGGATAAGGAATTCATGGTCGGCAGTTTTTCTCTTTCAATATCCTAGTTATATCATCCCACTGTCTTCTTGTCTCCATGGTTTCTGATGAGAAATTGGCACTCAGTCTTACTGGGTTTCCTATGTATGTGATGGTTTTCTTCTCCCTTTCTGCTCTCAGAATTTTCTCTTTATCTTTCATGTTTAACATTCTGAGTAGTATACATCTTGGAGTAGGTCTATTTGGATTTATCCTGACTGGGGTACACTGCTTTATTGAACATTTAAATTCATTTCTTTCATGGGAGTTGGGAAATTTTCAGTCATTATTTCCTCAAATACACTTTCTGCCCTTTTTCTCTTCTCTTCTTCTGGAACTCCCATGACATGCATGTTGTTGTGCTTTATGTTATCATTCAACCTTGTAAGCCTCTGCTCAATTTTTTCCATTTTTGTTCTGTGTTCTATTCTCTTTCTTCAATTTCAGCTGTTCTGTCTTCTGCATCACTTATTCTTTCTTCTGTGTTTCGAGTGTTCTAGTGTATGCCTTTAATGAGTTTTAAAAATTTATTTATTTGTTTCTCCCTACTCCCTTGTTGCTTGCATTTGCAGTGTCTGTTCATCTTCCTTGTTTCTTTAGGAGGAACTGGAACAAAACCCAGGACCTCTGATTTGGGAGGGAGGTGCCTAATCACTTGAGCTACCTCCATACTCTGCTTCATTGTATCTTTCATTATATTTTTTTCTTCTTGTGTCTCTTTTGCATCATCTTGTTGCATCAGCTTGCTTTGCCTGCCTATTGCATCAGCTCACTGTCTTGCTTGTCTTATTTAGGAGACCCTAGTAACCTCCACTCCCTGCTTTGTTGTGTCTCTCATTATTTTTCTTCTTGTGTCTCTTGTTGTGTCAGTTTGCCATGCCTGTCCATTGTGTCGGCTCATTGTCGTCTTTGGAAGGCACCAAGAACTGAACCAGGGACCTTCCATGTGGTGGTTGGGAGCTCATTTGCTTGAACCACATCCACTTCCCTCTAATGTGTTTTTGATCTTACCTATTGTGTCTTTCATTCCCATGAGTTCTGTTACTTTTCTATTCAGGTTTTAAAATTCTTTGTGCTTGCTCAGTGCCTTCTTGATGTCCTTTACCTCTTTGGCCATTTTGTCTTTCAACTCATTAATTCGATTTTGGAAATTGTGTGAATAGCATTGATTAATTGTCTCAAATTCTGTGTCTCATCTGGGTCTTTGGTATATTCCTTTGTTTGGGACATTTTTTCCATTTTCTTAGTATGGCTTGTAATTTTTTGCTGATATCTAGCATCTGATTATGATGGTGCACTTACCCTGATGCTCATTTTCTTTCTCTTTTGTGGAGATTTAGTGGTAGAAGCCTGTGTGTTACTGTCATTATTTGATTCTTGGTTCAACCTGTCCTAGGTCTTTAGGATTTTCCTTGTTAGTTGCTCAGATCCTGCCATGGATCCAGTAATTGGTTGGAGACCTGCTTCCAAGTGCCTTCAGGAGGGAGGATGCAAAGGCCCAACAAAGCCCCTACTTATTTACTTTTAGTTTCCTTTCCTGCACTTTCTTGGATTGCCAGCAGATGGCACTCTTCTCCTGTACTCTCAGTTCAAAGCCCCATTGTAGTCTGTTCTCTGCAACTCTGACAGCAGCACTGTGACAAAGGATTTTTTCTCAAGGCTATTCAGAGGCTTGTAAGTTAAATTTTCTCAGAGGCAGTTCTTCAACCTTTGCTGGCAGCCTCCTTCCTTTCCCCAGGTAGGCAATAATTCCACTCTCTTCTGCATTGTTAACAACCAGTCCCACTCAGTATGGAGGATGATTGAGAGGGCTGAAACTCTTTATTTTTTTTTTAAATAATATTTTATTTTTTAATTCATTTTTAAAAAATATTACATTAAAAAAATATGAGGTCCCCAATCACCCCCCCCCGCCCCCACCCCACCACTCCCCCCACAGCAACACTCTCCCCCATCCTCATGACACATTCATTGCATTTGGTGAATACATCTCTGGGCATCACTGCACCTCATGGTCAATGGTTCACATCATAGCCCACACTCTTCAATGTTCCATCCAGTGGGCCATGGGAGAACCTACAATGTCCGGTAGTTGTCCCTGCAGCACCACCCAGGACAACTCCAAGTCCTGAAAATGCCTCCCCATCTCATCTCTTCCTTCCATTCCCCACACCCAGCAGCCACCATGGTCACTTTTTCCACACCAATGCCACATTTTCTTGATTATTAACCACAATAGTTCATGAATAGAATATCAGTAAATCCACTCTAATCCTTACTGTATTCCTCCATCCTGTGGACCTTGGATTGGTTGTGTCCATTCCACATCTACGTCAAGATGGGGCTTAGATTCCACATGGATACTGGATGCAATCCTCCTGCTTTCAGTTGTAGACACTCTTGGCTTCATGGTGTGGTGGTTGACATTCTTCAAATCCATGTTAGCTGAGAGGGGTAAGTCCAATAAACCAGAGTGTAGGAGCTGAAGTCTGTTGAGGCTCAGGACCTGGCTATCATATGGTCAGTCCAGAGATTCAGATCCCCTAGATATATCTTAAACCCCAGCACCAACTCCAATTCTGGTAAAGTAACAGGAAAGGCTTGTGAAAAGAGATCACGTCTGAGTCCAGCTCCATCACATAGAAACACCAACTCCAAAGAAGGGCCAACTGACATGGCACTGAACTCCATCTGCCATGGCCATAAAACCTGTGGGTCTCTTTAGCCCTCAGAAGAACCTATACCTGGGATTGTATCTACTTTATCTGTCTCTGAGACTCTGCTCAGGTGTGTATAAGGGCAACCCTTCTGACAACCTCCAGACTCTTTTTTAGAGACTCATAGCCATATAAACTCATTTGTCCTTTCCATTTCCTCCTTGATTAAGGTCAAAAAGCATTTTTAACTCCTGTTATTATATGTAGACATGGATATTCTGCTGGTCCGAGTTGAACCTTTTATTCAAGGTCATTTTCTAGTTTCGTCATCAGCTGGTACTTGGTAGTGATCCCTCAGCACCAGGGAGGCTCATCCCTGGGAGTCATGTCCCATGCTGGGGGGAAGGCAGTACATTTACATGCTGAGTTTGGCTTCGAGACTGGCCACATTTAAGTAACACAGAGGCTCTCAGGAGGGAACTCTTAGGCACACTGCTGCTCTAGGCCTTGTTCTTATTTCTGGTGTGTAGGCTCACAAGCATAGTCTTTAGTATCAGGGGCTCACTGGTGGACCCTCATTCCTTCCTGGGCCTTACCGTTGCACCGGGGGGACTGCCGCTGCTCCCTTAGGGAACACAACAGAGACCCCCTGGCCAGGAACCCAGCACCCCCCCAACTGTTGTTTTTAATTGTTTCCACTATGAATATATCCAAATATTTCCATGCACCCCAGACACATGCCCTGTATAACTCCCTGTCAACCATATGTCCACTGTCAATAACATCCCATACCAGTATTCCTCCACTGCCCTTTTCTTACCTCTCTGTGATCCAAAATTTTCTGGAAAGTGAAGCCCAATATAATGCCAGTTTCCCTTAATAATAAAATGGAATATAGCTATGAGTTTAAAGGTTAGATATAGAATACATATTAATTTGGAGAAATTCTACATCCTATCTTTTTCTTTTCTTTTTCTAATTATTAAGCTTATCTTCACAAGAGTTTTAGATCACAGTAATTCATATATACAGTATACAGTATTCCCACATATCCAATATAAAACCTTTTCCCTTCCACAGCAATAATCTTTTAACATATTCATACCATATTTACTGAAACTGATGTACAGATATTGAGACAATAGCTTTCAAACAAGGTAACATTTGTGTTTACATTGTGGTTTATACTTTAGGCTATACCATTTTCTAAATTTTTAGTTATCCTATGTTTTACATTATGATTTACAATATTAGTCTGTCAGCCCCTATATGTTTTTGGTGTAATATTACATGTTTTATATCCATCCTTGCGTACTCTTGTGAAACACTTCTATTGCCCACACAGTTACATTGGTTCCATCTATTCAATACCTATTTCCCCCTCCCTTTAGGGCCCACAGTGACAGTCAATCTTCATTTCTTGAAGAGCCATGTTCAGAGATACTTGCAACAGTGTTGAGGGCTTAACTTGCTCAACTGCTCTAATGCCCTGGGAGCCACCATTTCTATTGAGAGGTGCATTTCCCTCTATTTGATGGCATCAGTCCTCCCTAGGATGTGGGTATACCTTCACTCTCATTATATGGGTCTCTACCCAATGATATAACCCACTCTGGCAAAATGAGCATTCACATATTCCCTAGGAGTTTGTCCTACATCATATTATCCCCTTTAAGTATCTTAAACAGGTAACTTTCCTTATTATATTTTGAAAAGGTTTCCTCAGCATTATACTCTTAAGGAACACCTGACAATCTCCTATGTTCATATGTTGCCCCACCCTCCCCCCAATTTCTTGGGCAATATTACCCATCCACCCATCCCTAGCCCCCCTCAAGCCTGCAAAGCCCCACCCAAAGGGAACCCTATGACCCCATTTTACCCCTTCCTTGTATACATACTTACCTCCAGCTTATCATAGATTTCACCCATGTAGATGTCAACTTACATCCTTCCTCTACCCCCTGATTTTCTGTAAGCCTATCATCCAGTCTCTAGCTCTCTGAGGCAGCTTGGTTTACTTATTTCATATCATTGAGGTCATGTAGTATTTGTCCTTCAATGCCTGGGTTGCTTCACTCAACATAAGGTTCTCAAAATTCATCCATGTTATCACGTGTGTTTGTAGTGTATTTGTTCTTAAAGCTGAGTAGTATGCCATTGTATGTATATACCACATTTTATTTATCCATTCATCTGTTGATGGGCATTTGGGTTGATTCCAACTTTTGGCAATAGTGAACAATGCTGCTATGAACATTGGTGTGCATGTATTGGTTTGTGTCCTTGTTTTCAGTTCTACTGGGTATATACCCAGCAGTGGTATTGCTGGGTCATATGGCAAATCTATGGTTAGTTTTTTGAGAAACCACCAAACTATCCTCCAGAATGGTTGGATCCTTCTGCATTCCCACCAGCAGTGGATGAGTGTTCCCCTTTCGTCACATCCTCTCCAGCATTTGTATTCTTCTGTTTTTCTCATAGCTGCCAATCTTATGGGAGTAAGATGGTATCTCATTATAGTTTTGATTTGCATTTCCCTGATAGCTAAAGATTTGGAGCATTTTTTCATGTGCTTTTTAGCCATTTGTATTTCTTCTTTGGAAAAGTGTCTGTTTAAATCTTTATCTCATTTTTTATATGGGTTGCTTATCTTTTTATTTTCAAGATATAGGAGTTCTTTATATATGCAAGTTATAAGTCTCTTATCTGATATAAGGTTGCCAAATATTTTCTCCCATTGTGTAGGCTCCCTTTTTACTTTCTTGACAAACTCCTTTGAGGTGCAGAAGGCTTTAATTTTGAGGAAGTCCCATTTATCTATTTGTTCTTTTGCAGCTCGTGCTTTTAGTGTGATGTTCATGAAGCCATTTCCTATTACTAGGTCTTGTAGATGTTTCCTTACACTGCTTTCCAAAGTCTTTATGGTCTTGGCTCTTATATTTAGGTCTTTGATCCATCGTGAGTTGATCTTTGTATAGGGTGTGATTTGGTAATCCTCTTTCATTCTTTTACATATGGATATCCAGTTTTCCTGGCACCATTTGTTGAATAGGCCATTCTCTCCCAGTTGAGAGGGTTTGGTGGCTTTATCAAATATTATATGGCCATATATATGAGGTTCTATATCAGAACTTTCAATTCGATTCCATTGGTCTGTGTGTCTCTCCTTATGCCAATACCATGCTGTTTTCACTACTGTAGCTTTGTAGTATGTTTTGAAGTCAGGTAGTGTGATTCCTCCAATTTCATTTTTCTTTTTCAATATGTATTTGGCTATTTGGAGCCTCTTTCCTTTCCAAATAAATTTCATAGTTAGTTTTTCTAGTTTCTTAAAGAAGGCAGTGTTGATTTTTATTGGGATTGCATTGAATGTGTAGATCAGTTTTGGTAGGATAGACATCTTAATAATATTTAGTCTTCCTATCCATGAACAGGGAATATTCTTCCATTTATTTACGTCTTCTTTGATTTCCTTGAACAGTCTTGTGTAGTTCTCTGTGTATAAGTTCTTTACCTCTTTAGTTAAATTTATTCCTAGGTATTTGATTTTTTTATTGACTATTGTAAATGGTATTTGTTTCTTGATTTCCTCCTGATCTTGCTAATTGTTGGTGTACAGAAATGCTACTGATTTTTGGGCATTGATCTTATAATCTGTGACTTTACTGAACTCATTATGAGTTCTAGAAGCTTTGTGATAGACCTCTCAGGGTTTTCTATGTATAGGATCATGTCATCTGCAAATAATGAAATTTTGACTTCTTCCTTTCCAATCTGAATGCCTTTTATATCTGATTCTTGCCTTAGTGCTCAAGCAAGTACTTCTAAGACAATGTTAAATAGAAGGGGAGACAGTGGGCATCCTTGTCTTGTTCCTGAATTTAGAGGGAAGGATTTTAGGATTTCACTATTGTAAATGATGTTGGCTCTGGGTTTTTCATATATACTCTTTATCATGTTCAAAAAATTTCCTTGTATTCCAATCTTTTGGAGTGTTTTTATCAAGAAAGGTGCTGTATTTTGTCAAATGCCTTTTCTGCATCTATAGATATAATCATGTGATTTTTTCCCCTTCAATCTGTTTATATGGTGTATAACATTGATCGATTTTTCTTATGTTGAATCATCCTTGCATACCTGGAATGAATCCCACTTGGTCGTGGTGTATAATTCGTTTAATGTGCTGTTGAATACTATTAGCAAGTTATTTTGTTAAGTATTTTTGTGTCTAGGTTCATTAGAGAAATTAGTCTGTAATTTTTCTTTCTTGTGGTGTCTTTGTTTGGCTTTGGTACTAGGGTGATGTTGGCATCATAGAAGGAGTTCGGCAATGTTCCTTCTGTTTCAATTTTTTGGAATAGTTTCAGCAGGATTGGTGTTAGTTCTTTCCCAAATGTTCTGTAGAATTCAGCTGTGAAGCCGTCTGGCCCTGGGCTCTTCTTAGTTGGGAGGTTTTTAATGACTGATTCTATCTCTTTACTTGTGATTGGTTTGTTCAGAGCCTCAATTTCTTCTTTCATCAATATAGGCTGTTTATGTGTTTCTAGGAATTTGTCCATTTCCTCTGAATTGTCATTTTCATTGGAATATAGTTTTTCAAAGTATCCTCTTACGATAGTCTTTATTTCTGTGGGGCCAGTGGTGGTATCTCCTTTCTCATTTCTTATTTTGTGTATTTGAATCTTCTTTCTTTTTATCTTGTTTGTCTCACTAAGGGTTTGTCAATTTTATTGATCTTCTCAAAAAACCAGCTTTTGGTCTTGTTCATCTTTTCAAGTGCTTTCTTATTTTCTATTTCATTTAGTTCTGCTCTTATCTTTGTTATTTCTTTCTTTCTTCTTCCTGTGGGATTACTTTGTTGTTTTTTTACTCATTCCTCCAAATGCGCAGTTAGTTCTTCAATTTTTGCTCTTTCTTCTTTTCTGATGTATGAATTTATGGCTATCAATTTCCCTCTCAGTACTGCTTTTGCTGCAACCCATAAGTTTTGGTATGTTGTGTTATAATTATCATTTGTTTCAAGGTAGTTATTGATTTCTTTTGAGATTTCCTGTTTGACCCACTGTTTTTCTAAGAGTGTGCTGTTTAATTTCCATATCTTGGTGTGAAATCTGGGCCTTTGGCCCTTGCACATTTCCAGCTTCACTCCACTGTGGTCAGAGATATTATTTTGTATGATTTCGATCTTTCTGAATTCATTAAGCCTTTCTTTGTGGCCTAGCATATGTCTATCTTGGAGAATGATCCATGTGCACTTGAGAAAAATGTATATCCTGCTGTATTCAGGTGTAATGATCTGTATATGTCTATTAGATCCAACTCCTCTAATATACTGTTCAAATATTTTGTTTCTTTAGTGATTCTCTTTTGAGATGTTCTGTCCAGAGTTGATAGTGGTGTATTAAAATCTCCCGGTATAATTGTAGATGCATCTATTCTTTCACTTAGTTTTTCCAGTGTTTGCCTCACATATTTGGAGGTGCCCTTGTTAGGAGCATAAATATTTATGATTTTTTGTTCTTCTTGAGAGATTGTCCCTTTCACTAATATGTAGTATCTTCTTTATCTCTCAGAATTGTTTCACATTTAAAGTCTATTTTGTCTGATATTAATATAGCTACTTCTGCCCTTTTTTGGTTATTGTTTGCTTGTAAGATTGTTTTCCAACCATTCACTTTCAGCCTCCATGAATCTCTGGGTCTAAGATGTGTTTCTTGTAGACAGCATATAGATAGGTCCTATTTCCTTATCCAATGTCCCAGTCTGAATCTTTTGATAAGTGAGTTTAATCCATTGACATTCAGTGTTACTTTCAAAGAATTATTTATGTTAGCCATATTTTGATTGGATTTGTGTTTGTCTATTTTTTTTGTTTGTTTTTCTTCTCTTTTTGTTTTTTTTGTTGTTGTTGTTGCTCTTACACTCTCCTCCAACTCTGCCTCTCCTGTTTTTTCCTTTCTTCCTGCAGAACTCCCTTTAGAATTTCTTGAAGGGGAGGTTTCTTGTTGGTATACTCTTTCAGTTTCTGTTTATCTGTGAATATTTTGAACTCTCCATCATTTTTGAATGCTAGTTTAGCTGGGTAGAGTATTCTTGGTTGGAAATTTTTTTCTTTTAGTACCTTGACTATATCATACCACTGCCTTCTTGCCTCCATGGTTTCAGATGAGAAATCAGCACTTAATCTTATGGAGCCTCCCTTGTATGTGATGGTTTTCTTTTCTCTTGCTGCTTTTAGAATTTTCTCTTTGTCTTGAGCATTGGATAATTTGACAAGTATATGTCTTGGGTTGGGCCTATTGGGGTTTGTGATATTTGGGGTGTGTTGTGCTTCCTGGATATGTACATCTGTCTCTCTCAGTAGATTTGGGAAGTTTTCAGCCATTATTTCCTGCAACACCCCTTCTGACCCCTGTCCCTTCTCTTCTCCTTCTGGGATGCCTATAATACGTATGTTTGTGCATTTTGCATTGTCATTCAGGTCCCTAAGTCCTAGCTGGTTTTTTTCTATTTATCGATCAATTCTACTATCTGTTTGATATCCAATGTACTGTCTTCCACATCACTAATTCTCTCCTCTGCCTCTTCTAATCTGCTGCTATTTGCTGCGAGTGTATTTTTGATTTCTTGAACTGTGGTGTTCATTCCCATCATATCTGTTATCTTTCTGTGTATGTCTGCAATTTCCTCTCCAAGTGTTTTCTTCATATTGTTAAATTCTTCCTTTACTTCATTAAGTTGGTCTCTAATATATGTTCTGAGATCTTTAATTACTTGTGCGAAGTTCTGCTCCCCTTCCTGGTTTTTAGTTTGTTCATTGGATTCAGCCATGTTTTCCTGATTATTGGTTTGGTTTGTAGTTTTTTCTTGCAGTCTAGTCATCATTTTATCTTGACGGGTTTTGTCAGTTCCTTAGCTTCTTTGTCTAGTCTTGGAGTTTAATTAGCTGTTGTTCCTGCATAAGTGTTATATCTTCTCTTTGTCCCTTTGTTCTTCTTATTCTAATTTCTTGTTGCTGGCTGAGTTCACTTTGAAGGAAAATATTACAGCCAGGGAAAGGCAATTGTGTAAAAAAGGAAAATGTGTAAAGTAGTATTGGTAATAAATGTTAACAGAGCAACAATATGAGATCTTGGAGAATGGATATTAGATTCATGTAAGTTGTGTAGAGTTATAGCAGTAAGTAGAGTAACTATAATGAGATAGTCGATTGAATATGGGAGGAATATTGTATGAATTAAAAAGCCAGTGTTTTCATGAGAGAGGGAAAGAGAAAAGAAAGACAATAGTATCAGGAGTCAATAAAAGACAGAAAACAAAACAAAGGTATTAGAAGCTAAAAGTTAGACAATTTGACAATTTGGGGACCAAAGAAAGGGAGGTGGAATATAGGAGAGACAGTAGATGATGGAGGATATCAAGATGTAGGGGAAAGGGGATAGTGTAGGTGGCCAAAATCAATTCACACAGAAATGTGGAAATGGAGGATGAGGAAACCCAGCAAAAGTGAGGTATTCCCTGCAGCACCTATTGTATAATTAAGATAAAATAAAATAATGAAAAGAGAGAAAAGAAAGAAAGAGAAGAAAAAAAGGGGGGAGTGCATAAAGAAAAGGGAGGGAAGCAAGCAAAAAAAAAAAGAAGAAGAAGAGAAAGAAAAAAAAAACCTAAATAAATGAAAAAAGAGCTTGGGGATACAATGGGAGGAAAGACTAGGAGATAATGCAATATTAGCAACCAAGACAATAAAAACAAAGAAAAAAGAGAAAAAGGAAAGAAAAGAAAAAAAAAACTGCAAGCGCGAGGGCTAGGACAATCAAGGACCTCAGATGGCCCTCGGGGCATGGTGGATTCAGGGATGGGAAGTCTGTCATATTGCAGACTCAAGAGGTGTGAGTCTATGGGCTGTAGGCCACCAGGGTTTAGGGGACACAGACCTGGGAACCTCGAATCCAGTTAACAGGGAGCCTGGGAGCACCACAGTGCAACACAGCCTTCAGGGATCCCTGCAGCTGGGTGCCAGCCCTATGGGGGTGGTCACATCCGCAAACTCTGACCTCTGTGTTAGAAACCCAAAATTCCCCCTCTCACAAGAGTCTCTTCTGTCACTGTCTCACCAAGCCAACTTCAGGACACCTCCCTTCCTGCCAGCCCCCAAAACAGCCTGCTGGTGATGCCTCTATACTGCATACAATTTAAGGATGCCACAGATCGGCAGCCAGCCCTATGGGGCGGGGTTCTAGCCGGAAGCTGATCTATGTGTCAGAAACCCAAAATTCCACGCCTCGCAAAAAACTCCTCTGTCTCTGTTTCACCAAATTGGTTTCCAGACGCCTCCTGCCCTGCAAGCCCCTGAATAGCCCGCTCAGGGCTTAGGAATTCCCCAGTGCAGCAGAGCCTCCAGGAATCGCCTCCGTCATGCCGCCCGCCCGAGGGGGAAACATCCTGTGTGCAACCCCAATCTCTGTGGAAGAGACCCTAAATTCTACCTTTTACATGAATCTTCTCCATCACCATCTCACCAAATCGATGTCCAGACACCTCCTGCCCTGCAAAACCCCAAGACAGCCTGGTCCAGAAAAATTCCAATGCCGCCCAGATGCTTCTTTGCAGGAGAGACTATAAGGTGCACTCATTCAGACACTATCTTGCCCCGCCTCTGGTTGAATCTCTTTAGTCCCATGGATAGCTCATGGGACACAGCAGACAAAATTTATTGGCCAAAAGCTGAATCAACCTTAGGCTGCATCTCTCTCTCTGTCCTGGTTCCTGGGAAGGTGGATCCCTTTGGCACCCTCTATCTATAGCTGCTGGCCTGACGTCAGGTAATGCAGTATTGTCTGTTCATAGGGTTGGGTGAAGGGCACTGGCAGCTGCAATTGTAGCCTCTACTCACTGTCTTTCCATCGAGATTCTTTTCCTGACCTACTCTGTCTTCTCAGTGGTGTCTAGCCTCCCCCTGGTGTCCTAAACCCTAGAACATTTTTTTCTAACCTGTTCCTTCTTGTCCTCTAGTTATTTTTTCTGGGAAAGAAGTGTATCCTATGTCTCTCTAATCCTCCATCTTCCTGGAAGTTCTAATGTATTTTTTTTTCCATATTTTTTTATCCCTCCCCCTCCTTGTGGCTTTTTTTGCTTGCTGTCTGCTCCCTGTGTCCATTTGCTGCATGCTCTTCTGTGTTTTTGTTTGTCTCCCTTTCTGTTGCATCACCTTCTGAGTCGGCTCTCCGTGGTGGTTGTGGGCTGGTGGCACTCCACAGCACCTAGGCCAGCAGCTCCCCACAGTGTGCGGGTGAGCCTGCCTTCACAAGGGGCCCCTGGGACATGAACTCAGGGCCTCCCATATAGTAGATGGGAGCCCAACTGAATGAGCCACAGCCGCTTCCTAGTTCTTTTTTTTTTTCAAGATTTATTTATTTATTTACTTCTCTCCCCTTCCCCCACCCCCACCCTGGTTGTCTGTTCTCTGTGTTTATTTGCTGTGTCTTCTTCTTTGTGCACTTCTGTTGTTGTCAGAGGCACGGGAATCTGTGTTTCTTTTTGTTGCTTTATCTTGTTGTGTCAGCTCTCCATGGGGGCAGCATCATTCTTAGGCAGGGTGCACTTTCTTTTGCACTGGGCAGCTCTCCTTAAGGGGCACACTCCTTGTGTGTGGGGCTCCCCTACTAGGGACACCCCTGTGTGGCACAGCACTCCTTGCACACATCAGCACTGGATGTGGGCCAGCCGCACACGGGTCAAGGAGGCTCGGGGTTTGAACCGTGGACCTCCCAAGTGGTAGACGGATGTCCTAATCACTGGGCCAAGTCCGCTTCCCACTTCCTAGTTCTGATGTATTTTTAATCTCATTCATCGTGTCTTTCATTCCCTTAAACTCTGCTACTTTTCTTTACTGGCTCTCAAATTGTTCCTTATGCCCATCCAGTGTCTTCTTGTCTTCTTTATTTCCTTTATCTCTTTATTCATATTTTCCTTCAATTCCTTCTATTGATTTAGTAGATTTTTGTGATTATTATTGATTAGTTGTCTTAAATTCTGTGTCTCATCGTGATTTTGGTTTGTTCCTTTGGCTGGTCCATTTCTTCCTGTTTCTTAGTATGGCTTGTAATTTTTTGTTGATGTCTAAGTATTTGAATATGTTGGTGAATTTCTCTGATGGTTAATTTCTCTCTCTTGCCTAGTGGTTTTGTTTTATGGCTCTTCTTTGTTTTTTTTTGGTTCAATTTATTCTAAGTCTTTAAAGTTGCACAGCTTAAGTTATCAAAATAGGGCCAGGGATTTGGGGCAAGAGACATCTCAAGTGGTTTTTCTTCTTGCGGTTTCCTGGCCAGTCAGCAGATGATGCTCATCAGCTAATCTTTCCATGGAAGTGACTCTTTCAACCTCCAATTACCAGTGATTCTGGTCTGGCCAAAGCCAAGATTCAAAGCAGAGTCTGCTGCCCAAATTCATGACAGAGAAACCATTCTGTGCCTTCTGCCTCACCCTTCCTCTTCCCAGGGAAGAATGCACCTGTTCCCCTCTGAGTTGACTGCAGTGAGCCATGGGTTTTATCCAGGCTTTTTGCTTTCAGGGTGGTGGATGGTTGCCATTCCCAGCAGTGGGAGTAGAAACTCAGTTTTCATTTTGGCTTCTTCATCTCTGTGTTCCTTGCCCTCTTGGGGAATGCACAACACTCTCCTGGTGTGCAGATCTCCAAAACAGGTCCCTTGGACAACTTTTTGCCTTTCCTCCATTGTTTTTGTGAGTGACTTGAGCTCTTCCTCCTAAGCCGACCCCCATCTTCCCAGGAGTCTCTAAGAGTTTTTTTTTTAAAAAAGGATTTAATTGAAGGGCTCACTTTAATAGCCTTGTTGCCTCTATTAATTGGAAAAATTTCAGAGTAGAAGTTAATTCAAGTTGGAATTTATTTTTAAAACTTTTCCTTTGCAGCACCTTTTCTACTTCTATTAGTTTAATTCTTTTTGGCTTTTTCTAAGTCTTTGCTCCCCTGGTCTAAAATCCTTTTAAGGAATGAGTATTAGTTACTTGCCTTTGCATTCCCATAAACTCACTTATGATTTATTACAAATAACTTTTTTTTTAAAGGAAAATTTCCTCAACTTTTTGCCTTTTTCATGTAAACAGTCCTTGCTTTCTTTAGTCTCTCCTCTGTGGGTAGTGAGCTCTCCTGTATTCTCATGGAACTGTGGTATGAAATATCTCAAAGTATAAGTCATGAGATGCTTTCTGCTGAATTTGTTTTTCTAAGTGGGTGATTCTGTTCATTTCAGGCCTGGTAATAGTGAAGTAACTTGAGAACCAGTCCTCTTCTTTTGCAAAGGCTTTGGTTGGCTGTTGCTGAGTCTCTGATTGATTTTATCCAGGGTTCATCTAGGTTCAAGGCCTCAGGTGGTCGAATTCTGTCCTGGAGCTTTAGCTCAATCCAGGCATCAGAAGGCAATACCGGAGAGTAAATGTGGATGGGTTGGGCTGGGCCTCCAAACTGGTGACTTTGTGTATGATATTTTGGATAGTTCTGATGAAATTGGACTACAGTTAATAACAAACTGTTAGGTTTATATGCACTGCATTTTATGTGCACTAAGAAAAAACTGTCAAACTATAACACAATGCTTTCTTACCACATTGTTTGTACTGAATGATTTTGCTTAACGTTTCCTTTTAGTTCTTTAAAAATTTTTATTAGAGAACTTGTAGGTTTATAGAAAAATCATGTAGAAAATACAGCATTCTTATATAGACCCCCACATTATTAACACTTTGCATTATTGTGGTACCTTTGTTAAAGTTAATGAAAGAATATTATAATTGTACTATTAACTGTAGTCCAAAGTTTACATTAGAGTGTACTTTTTCCCCATATACTATCTTTTTAAAATTTCATTAGAATTTTATTTTTTTATATTTATTTTTTAAATTCATTTTTAAAAAATATTACATTAAAAAAATATGAGATCCCCATGTACCCCACACCCCCCTCACCCCACTACTCCCCCCATAGCAACATTCTACTCCATCATCATGACACATTCATTGCATTTGGTGAATACATCTCTGGCATCGCTGCACCTCATGGTCAATGGTCCACATCATAGCCCACACTCTCCCATGTTCCATCCAGTGGGCCATGGGAGGACCTACAATGTCCGGTAATTGTTCCTGCAGCACCATCCAGGACACCTCCAAGTCCCGAAAATGCCTCCACATCTCATCTCTTCCTCCCACTCCCCACACCCAGCAGCCACCATGGTCACTTTTTCCACACCAATACCACATTTTCTTCTATTACTAACCACAATAGTTCAGGCATAGAATATCAGTAAGTCCACTCTAATCCATATTCTATTCCTCCATCCTGTGGACCTTGCATTGGTTGTGTCCATTCCACATCTATGTCAAGACGGGGCTTAGATTCCACATGGATGCTGGATGCAATCCTCCTGCTTTCAGTTGTAGGCACTCTTGGCTCCCTGGTGTGGTGGTTGACATTCTTCAAATCCATGTTAGCTGAGAGGGGTAAGTCCAATAAACCAGAGTGTAGGAGCTGAAATCTGTTGAGGCTCAGGACCTGGCTATCATATGGTTAGTCCAGAGATTCAGATCCCCTGGGTATATCTTAAACCCCAGCACCAACTACAATTCTGGTAAAGTAACAGGAAAGGCTTGTGAAAAGAGATCACACCTGAGTCGAACTCCATCACATAGAAACACCAACTCCAAAGAAGAGCCAACTGACATGGCACTGAACTCCATCTGCCATGACCATAGAACCTGTGGGTCTCTGTAGCCCTCAGAAGAACCTATACCTGGTGTTGTATCTACTTTATCTGTCTCTGGGACTCTGCTCAGGTGTGCATAAGGGCAACCCCTCTGATAACCTCCCGGCTCTTTTTTAGAGACTCATAGCCATATAAACTCATTTGTTCTTTCCATTTCCCCCTTGATTTAGGTCAAAAAGCATTTTTAACCACTGTTATTATATGTAGACAGAGATATTCTGCTGGTCCAAGTTGAACCTTTTATTAAAGGTCATTTTCTAGTTACGTCATCAGCTGGTACTTGGTAGTGATCACTCAGCACCAGGGAGGCTCATCCCCAGGAGTCATGTCCCATGCTGGGGGGAAGGCAGTACATTTACATGCTGAGTTTGGCTTCGAGACTGTCCACATTTGAGCAACATGGAGGCTCTCAGGAGGTAACTCTTAGGGACACTGCTGCTCTAGGCCTTGTTCTTATTTCAGGTGCACAGGCTCACAAGCATAGCCATTAGTATCAGGAGCTCATTGTTGGACCTTCATTCTTTTTTGGTCTTTGTCATTGCACTTGGGGGATTGTTGCTGTTCCTTTAGGGACTGTGATAGAGCTCCCCTGGCTAGAATCTCAGCACTCCCTCAGTTGTTGTTTTTTATTGTTTCCATTATGTAAATATCCAAACATTTTTATGTACCCCGGATATATGCCCTGTAGAACTCCCTGCCAACCATGTGTCCTCTGTCAATAACATCCCACACTAGTATTCCTCCACCACCCTTTTCTTACCTCTCTGTGATCCAAAACTTCCTGAAAAGTGAAGCCCAATATATTGCCAGGTTCCCTTAATAGTAAAATGGAATATAGCAACGAGCTTAAAGGTTAGATATAGAATACATATTAATTTGGAAAAATTCTACATCCTATCTTTTTCTTTTCTTTTTTCTAATTATTAAGCTTATCTTCACAAGTATCTTAGATCACAGTAATTCGTATATACAATATACAGTACTCCCACATATCCAACATAAAACATTTTCCCTTCCACAGCAATAATCTTTTAACATATTCATACCATATTTACTGAAACTGATGTTTAGATATTGAGACAATAGCTTTCAAACAAGGTAACATTTGGGTTTACATTGTGGTTTATATTTTAGACTATACAATTTTCTAACCCATGTACTATCTTATTATTAACACCTTGCATTAGTCTGGTACATTTGCTATAATTCATGAAAGAACATTTTTATAATTGTATTATTGACTATAGTCCATTGTTTACATTAGGGTTCACTGTGTTGTACAGTCCTATGTTTCATCTTTTACTTTTTTTCTGGTAACATATATATGACCTAAAAGTTCCTCTTTTAACCACTTCACATATATAAATTCAGTGCTGTTAATAACATTAACAGCTGTTATGTTATTAACAGTGCTGTTAATAATATCCAACCTACCATCACCACCATCCATTTCTAAAATTTTCAGCCAATCCAAATAGAAATTCTGTACAATTTAACATTAATTGCTCATTCCATACCCTCAACCCAACCCTTGGTAACCTAGATTCTAGATTCCAACTCCGAGTTTGCTTATTCTAATTATTTCATATCAGTGAGATCATATAATATTTGTCCTTATGTGCCTGACTTATTTCACTCAACATGATGTTTTCAAGGTTCATCTATGTTGCTGTTGCACAGACCAGAACTTCATTGCCTTAATTTTTTTAAATTAAAGAAGTTGTAGGCTTACAGAAAAATAATGTAAAAAACCCACACCACTCCCATGTACTGCTCCCCACTCCCCCCATTTTTTAATACTTTGCATTAGTGTGGTACCTTGGTTACAATTGATGAAGGAATATTATAATTGTACTACTAGCTATAGTCTATAGTTTACATTATATTACATATTATCCCACATATACCACCCTATTATTAACCACTTGCATTAGTGTGGTACATTTCTTACAATTCATCAAAGCTCCAATGGCTTTGTTGTAGATTTTTGGGACTTTTTCTACATAGGATCATGTCATTGGCAAATAGTGAATGTTTTACTTCTTCCTTTTGAATTAGGATGCCTTTTATTTCTATTTCTTGCCTAACTGCCTAATTATACTGAGGTTTCTATTATACAACATATGTCTATAACCTACTAATTTGGAAATATACCAACCTAACTTCAAAAGCATACATATTCTCTGCTCCTATATCCCTCTTTATGTTGTTTTTGTCTGAACATACCTCTTTATATTTTGCATGTCCATTATTGGAAAATATGTCTTTTACTTGATCTCGTATTCTGACTCTTACAGGAATTAAAGAGTAGAGTTCTATATTGACAATACAGTACTACTGGGTTTTGCATTTACATTTTTAGTTACCTTTACTGAAGATCATCATTTCTTCATATTACTCCAAGCCACTCTCTCCTGTCTTTTCCTTTCAACCTGCAGAACTCCCTTTAGTAATTTTTGTAAGGCAGGTCTTTTGTAGGCAAACTCTCTCAATTCTGTTTATTTGTGAATATTTCAAACTGCCTTTCATTTTCAAAGGACAGTTTCCCTGGATAAAGAATTTTTTAAAAGTTTTTAAAATCTTTTCTTTTAAAGATACATAGATCACACAAAATGTTACATTAAAAAATATAAGGGGTTCCCATACACTCCCCACACTCCCCACTCCTCCCACAGCAACAACCTCTTAATCTTAACATAATTTAATCAAAGACACCTTAGCTGAATCTAATACAATCAAAGGCTATCATGCTCACAGGAATAGATTAGTACAAACATCATCTCTTTTGGGGTTCGTAAATAATCTCAAACTGCCATAGAGTCCTATTTGTTTCTTATTTAAATATATTTTTATTTACTTGTAAAAGATAGTTAGGTTATATAAAATGTTACATAAAAAAAATAAGGGATTCCCATATGCCCCACTCCCCACACCTCCCACTTTCCCCCATATTAGCAATTTCTTTCATTAGTGTGGTACATTCATTGCAATTAATGAACACATTTTGGAGTTTTGCCACCAAGCATGGATTATAGTTTACATTGTAGTTTACACCCTCTCCCATTCAATTCTGTAGGTTATGGCAGGATATATAATGACCTGTATCTGTCATTGCAATGTCGTTCAGGACAATTCCAAGTCCTGCAAATGGCCCCATATTATACCTCTCTTTCCTTTTCCCTGACTTCAGCACCTCCAATGGCCACTGTCTGCACATTGATGATATAATTTCTTCAATTGCTAGAATAACAATAAGTCTACAATGGAACACCAGTAAGCCTACTCTAGTACATATTTTATTCCCCAATCCTGAGGATTTTGGGATGGTGATGCCCACTCCTCTCTATTGAGAGGGGGCTTCAATCCCATATGGCTGATGGATGGGACTTTCTTGCTTATAGATGTTGACTCTCTTGGTTCCTTGGTGTGGTAGTTGTCCATCCTTTCCTCCTTGTTAGTTGTCCTGATGAGTTCAATGAACTGGAGAGTAGGTGTTGCAACTCCACTGAGGCTCAGGGCCCAGCTGGCACATGGACAGCCAGAGAGTCAAGTCTCTTGGACATACACCTACCAGCTCCAGGACCAACTATATGGTTCAAATAAAAGGGACAGAAGAGGCATGTGTAGAGAAGTCATATTTAAGTCCGACTCTGTCACACTCAGAGCACAAACTCAAAAGTAGGGCCCATTGGCAAGGTACCAAACTCCAGAGCTATCTGCCACAACCATAGGATCTGCGTGTCTCCAGAGCCCCCAGGAACCCCACTATTTGGGGATAGTGTCTACTTTGGCTGTCTAAGGGATCCTGCTGAGATGTGCATAAGTGTTATCTCTGGGATGACCTCCTTACTCACTTTGAAGTCTCTTAACCATGTAAACTCATTTGTCTTTACCTTTCCCCCCTTTTATTTAAGGTCTTTTTCCAGTTGCAACACCAGCCAGTGCTTGATAGTAAAACCTAGGTGCCAGGGAGTCTCATCCCCAGGAGTCATGCCCCACACTGGGGGGAAGGTCATGCATTTATATGCTGAGTTAGGCTTAGAGAGAGGCCACGTTTGAGCAACATGGAGGTTGTCAGGAGGTAACTCTTAGGCATTGTACATCACTAGGTTAAGTTACAATTTCAAGAGCAAAGACTCATAAGTACAGTCATCAATATCAAGGGTCTTCAATGGCTTCCTGTTTCTTATTGTCATTTTTTTTTTGCTGATGTCTGGGCATCGGATTATTTTGATGTGTTAACTCTGAAAGTCTGTTTCTCCCTCTCCTTCTCCCTCTTGCTTGAGGTTTTGTTGTTTATTGGATTTGTGTTAAGGCAATTCTTTTATGCTGGGTTCAACTTATTACAGACTTTTAGAGTAGCCTGTGTTTAACTGTTCAGATTTCTTAGCTCTTCTTCACCCGATTCTTGTCCTGGGTAGGCAGCACAATTTTTAAGATTGTTATTTTTGCGCATTTGTTTCATTTGCAGGAGAAAGCTTCCTTTCCTCTGTTCCTTCTTTGGGAATCTTGATCTGTTCTGTTTGCTTTTGTGCAGAATTTCTCCCCAGCTCCAATGATTTGTTTAAGTTCCTCTCCCTCACTCAGTGCAATGCCCCGTTTTCCTTGCACTTTTTCAGTTCAGTTCCCTCTACCCCGTTTTCCTGTGAGGCTCTTCTGCTCTGATTTCTTCCTGTTAGGGTATCTTGCCCCAGGGACTCAGATGGGTCCATAAAGGTGGGCCAATCCAGAAAGGTCTTTTGCATTTAGGTGGTCCAGTAAGCAGAGAATGGACTGAATGTGCATACCTCTTGCCAATAGTTCTGCTGTGATCTCTCTCTATTACCAACCCCCTGGGGGCTCTTTTGTATGCAACACTCCTCAGCCACTTAATTGTTCCCTAGATCTCTGCTAACTTGGGTCCCAGTACCTGAATATGTGTGGGGATCTAACTTACTGCTCTGCATGGTTCTACAGACTGCACCTGTGGCAGAAGGGACCTGGGACAGGACTCCAAAGCTGCACAGGACAAAGTGAGGTGGAGGAGTCTGGACCGGTGGGTTCAGGAAGAAAATCTCCTACCTGGTTTTAGTGATTATTTTTCTTTTACATTGACTCAGGATTTGTGGAGTCAGTTTCTATCATCCTCCAGAGTTCTGAACAAGTGGAATTTATTCTTTTATTAGTTGACTCTGAGGGGAGACTTTTCCTGGGTTTGTTTACATTGCCATGTTGAAGATGGCATCCCTAATTTTATTTAAACTTTTATCACGTATTGCTCCTGTGCACCAGTATGATCAAAAGAAAGAGTCCTTATTGTTTGTGCTCTTGTGGTCCCTCTTCCCATTTCTTTCCTTTTTCTTGCTTTTTCGGGTCAGATGTGGATCTTACCAGGTCATAGCTGAGAAGCTGTGAGAGACCTGGGATGATCTTACTTTGTGCTCAGGAAAAACAAATAGAGACAAAGATGAAGTTAAGTTCACATCTTTTTTTTGACTTTGGGGTTTCTTACTGCATCCATCTCTGATTCTAGCAGAGAATAGGCCATTTATCCATCCATCCATCCTTCAAATATTTACTGTTAAATCACTGAATTAAGGTCTATGGATATGAAGATGAATAAGTAATTCTGTTCACTTCACAGACCTTGATCTGTACCATGATTATTCTCTTTGCTCTGACATAGTGCCACAATCTCACCTCATTTTTAAAAACATCAATTTTATTGATACATATTAATAAAGCATAAAATTCATCCAAAGTGTATAATCAATGGTATTTGATAAAATTACATAGTTGTGCATTCATCACTTCAATCGTTATTAGAGTATTTTCATTATTTCAATAATAATACTAAGCAGAAAACAGACAAAGACAAACCAGAAAATTCCTCACCTCTCAATATCTCTATGCTTCACCTGTTGTACATAGCTGCTATTTCTGGCTATTCTTGCACATTTATTTATTATTTTATTTTGCAGATTTATTGAGATATATTCACATACCATATGACCTTTCCAAAGTGTATAATCAATGGCTTTTAAAAAAAAGATTTATTTATTTATTTATTTCTCCCCACAACCTCATTGTTTGCACTTTTTGTCTGTTTTTCTTCCTTGTTTCTTTTAAGAGGCACTGGGAACTGAACCCGGGACCTCCAATGTGGGAAGGAGGTGCCTAATCACTTGAGCCACCTCTGTTCCCTGCTTTGTTTCTCTTGTTATGTTTATTCTTCTGTGTCCCTTGTTGCATCAACTTGTGTCAACTTGCCATGCCTGCCCGTCACATCAGCTTTCTATCTTGCTCGTTTTCTTTAGGAGGCACTGGGAACCTCTGCTCCCTGCTTAGTTGTGTCTCTCATTATGTTTTTCCCTTGTGTCTCTTGCTGAGTCATCTTGTGTTAGCTTGCCATGCCTGCCCATCATGCCAGCTTGCTGTCTTCTTTAGGAGGCACTGGGATCTGAACCACAGGTCTTTCGTGTGGTAGGCAGGAACCATTACCTGATGCTTCGCATCAATGGCTCTTAGTATAATCATAATGTTCTGCATTCATCACTACAAGAAATTTTAGAACAATTTCATTACTTCAAAAAGAAAAACTCCACCCTCCTTAGTAGTCTTTCCCCAGCTCCAGATAACCACTAATCTAATTTAATCTTTATAAATTGATTTATATTTACATTTTATATAAATGGAATCATACAATATGTAGTACTTTGTGTCTGGTTTCTTTTACTTAGCATAGCGGTTTTCTTGGTCTGATATTAATACTTTCTAGTATTGATATACATTTTTGTTCTGCTTCAAAGAAAACAGTGTTACATATGCAATTTTACCCATATTCATATTTCACATATGCTTTTACTATGCTATACATTTCCATGTTACATTTTTTAGCTTTCCATTTAGTAACATACATGATCTTAGACTTGACCTTTAAACCCCCTTCATACCCACATAATAGTACTGCTAATTACAAATGTTATGGTGGGCTTTCAACTTTTCTATTCATTTCCAAAGATTAACACACATCCTTTTTTACCAATTCTGTGTAAGTTAACTCACAGCTTTCCCTCCTCTAACTTCATTCTATTTTCTGATGACCCATATTCAAGTTATTAACTCTATAAGATTACACAATTTATTTCATTTATATTTCAGTTGTACGGTATTTGTCCATTTGTGTCTGGCTTGCTTTACTCAACATAATGTCCTTCAAATTCATCCATATTGTCATATACTTCACAACTTCATTTCTTTTTTTAAAAATTTTTAAATTTTTATTTCTAAAAAGATTTATTTATATTTATTTCTCTCCCTCCCTCCCCCAGTTGTCTGCTCTCTGTGTCCATTCACTGTGTGCTCTTCTGTGACTGCTTCTATCCTTATCAGTGTCACTGGGAATCTGTGTTTCTTTTTGTTGTGTCATCTTGTTGTGTCAGCTCTCCATGTGTGTGGCACTATTCCTGGGCAGGCTGCACTTTCTTTCATTCTGGGTGGCTCTCCTTACGGGGTGCACTCCTTGCGCATTGGGCTCCCCTATGCGGGGACACCCCTGCATGGCATGGCACTCCTTGTGCGCATCAGCACTGTATGTGGGCCAGCTCCACACAGGCCAAGGGGGCCCGGGGTTTGAACCGCGGACCTCCCATATGGTAGACAGACGCCCTAACCACTGGGCCAAGTCTGCTGCCCCATTCACTACACTTGATGCACACATTTTGGAGCTTTGCCACTAGCATGGATTATAGTTTACACTGTAGTTTACACTCTCTCCCACACAATTTTGTAGGTTTTGGCAAGATATATAATGGCCTGTATCTGTCATTGCAATGTCATTCAGGACAATTCCCAAGTCCTGAAAATGCCCTCTAATGAGTTTTTAAATAATTAATTAATTAATTATTTCTCCATGCCCCCCCCAATTGTCTGCTGTGTCCATTCGCTGTGTGTTCTTCTGTGTCCACTTGTATTCTCATTAGGTGGCATTGAGGATCTGTGTCTCTTTTTGTTGCATCAGCTCTCTGTGTGTGTGACACCTCTTCTGGGTGGGCTGTGGTTTTGCATGGGGCGGCTCTCCTTTCACAGGGGCCACTCCTTGTGTGGGGGGAACCTTTACACAGGGGCATCCCTGCATGGGTCAGCACTCCTTGTGTGCAGCAGCACTGTGCGTGGGCCAGCTCACCACATGAACCAGGAGGCCCTGGGTATTGAACCCTTAGACCTCCTATATGGTAGGCAGACGCTTTATCTGTTGAATCACATCCACTTCCCTCTACTGAGTTTTTGATCTCAGCTATCATGTCTTTCATTCTCATGAGCTCTGTTACTTTTTTATTCAGGTTTTCAAGTTCTTTGTGCTTACTCAGTGTCTTCTTCATGTCCTTTATCTCTTTACCTGTATTGTCATTCAACTCATTAATTTGATTTTGGAAATTTTCATGCATCTCATTGATTGTCTCAAATCCTGCATCTCTTCTGAGGCTTTGATATATTTCTTTGCTTTGACAGTTCCTTCCATTTTCTTAGTATGGCTTTTAATTTTTTACTGATGTCTTGGCATCTGATTAGGGTGGTGAGTTTACTCAGATGCTCAATTTCTCTCTCCTTGTAGGATTTAGTATTACTGCTGTTCTTTGATTCCTTGTTCCTATTAGTTGCTAATAGGAATGTTCCTATTAGTTGCTCAAATCTTGGCCCTTGATACAGTAATGAGTTGCAGGTCTGCTTCTAAGTACCTTGGGGAGGGAGGTTATAAAGGCTGAAAGAGGTTCTCTTAACTTATTTACTTTTAATTTTCACATACCCTTCCTTGGCTGGCCAGCAGATGATGATCCTTGATAGCTTTCTCGGTTCAATGCCTGGTCTGAGTACGTTTGCTGCAACTTGCTGCCCATTGATGGGATCAGCATGACAGATGTTCCTGCCTGGAGGTTAAGAGCCTCTTAATTCAAGCTTCTCAGAGGCAGTTCTTCAAGCTTTGCTGGCAGCCCCCTCCCTTTTCCCAGGTAGGAAACAATTCCACTCTCCCCTGAGTCCTCAAAAACCAGTCCTGGTCTGAAGAGAGGGAGAACAAATGGGTAGGATCTCTTTACTCCCTTGCGGGCTCCCCAGGCAAACAGTGGTGCAGCCCCGCCCAGCTTGGAAGTGCTCGTGGGACACAGCGGACTAAATTTATGGGTCAAAAGCTAAGACAGCCTTAGGCTGTGTCCTTCTTTCTCCCCTTTTTCAGGGAGGTGCATCCCTGAGACCCCCTTTGTCTGTATCAGCTGCCTGAAACTTCAGACGTGTCTATAGGGTGTGGGAAGAAGCCGGCATTTGCATCTTTGGCTCTTAAGTCAGTTTTGCTGCCGTCGTGATTCTTTTACTTCATTTCGATTATTTTCCTTTGCCCCCCTCTCTGGGTGATGTCCAGCCTTCCCTTGGTGTCCTTAACTGTAGAAGACTTTTTTTCTAGTTCGTTTCTGCCTATTCTCTAGCTATTTTTCTGGGAGAGATGAGAATCTCATGTCTTTCTAGTCCACCATCTCAGAAGTTCACATTCTTTTTTTGATCAAGGAGCAGAGGAGAAATTTTACTTGAGGTTGGGTGTTAAATTTTCTGAGGCAAAACCCTTAGATGACAAATGTGGTTCAATTGTTTTATTGCTTTTGAATATTTGATATACAACAGGAAAGTGGAGAATTTAGCCCACATTCTACCACTCTTGCCTTATATTTTACTTCACACCTACCTCATAGCCTCTCTGGGATAACTACTGCTATGGAAAAGGGCAAGATAATTAATTTTTCATTCATCTTTCTGCCATAATAGGGTGTATTATTTTAACAAAAACACTTTGTCTATTGTTTTGAACCCTTGCCTTCCAGGAACTAAGGCAGTATGGTGCAGTTCACTCTTCATGAAAATGTGTTTATGGACAATCAGCCAAATACCGTGCCAACCTATGTTGGCCTTTTTAAAAATCGGTTTGATATACTCATTTTTGTTTTTCTTTTTTGGTATGTGGATTTGACAGAAGAAAGAAACAAGTAGATAAAGATTTTGGAGGAGAATGGTGAAATCCAGTTGTTCTACCCTCATTAGGAAATGCTTTCTTTATGAGGTGGATGTGGAAGAAGATTTTGGATGAGTGGCAATTGAAGAAATTTCCCATTACTGTGCTTCTTACCCTAGATTTGGTTTGTTTCCTGACTAAAGTTTGTTTGCAGTCTAACTAGTCTGTTGCCACAGTGTTATTCTTTTTATTTTTAATTAGAGAAGTTGTAGGTTTACAGAAAAATCATGCAGAAAATATAGAGTTCCCATATTCTGTCTCTTCTCTCACCCCCATTATTAACACCTTGTGTTAGTGTGATACATTTGTTATAAGTGATTCACTATAGTCTGTGGTTTACATTATTGTTTCCTGTTTGTGTTGTACAGTCTTATGGGTTTTTTTGGACATAATAAATGTGAAGTTTTAATTTTTTCAAGTAAACTTTAGGAAGATTGAAGGAATATATATATTTTTTGAATTACGGTTTTGTTTCACAGAAAGAAGCTTTGGTTAAGGCAGTTTATAGTAATTTGTATGTCCTGAGATATAGATAGACAGACAGACAGACAATAGATAGATAAACAATATGAGTTGGGTTATATGCCCCTTTCTGTTGATAGATGGTCCTTTCTTCTTAAAGCAGTCAGGGTAACCACTGGAGTGTAAAACTTGGATGAAAGAGAAGGCACTAAGGACAATCTTTTCTTGAGTTTTACATATTTTATTCAATAGTTTTTTTCAAAGACTTTAATATGTATAAATATATTATTGATTTTCCAATTGTATTTTTTTATTAGGGAAGTTTCAAGTTTACAGAAAAATCATGTGTTAAATATAGAGTTCCCACATACCACTGTATTATTAAAAACTTTCATTAGTGTGGTACATTTGCTACAATTCATTAAAGAATATTTTTATACTTGTACTATTATCCATTGTTTACAATAGGGTTCACTGTATTTTATAATTCCAACCTTTTTTCTTAATTTCTTTTCTAGCAACGTATGTATAGCCTAAACTTCCGCCTTTTAACCACGTTCAAATACATAATTCAGTACTGTTAATTATGTTCACAATGTTGTGCTACCATTGCAAATATCCTTTACCAAAACTTTTCCAACACCCATGCTAGTTATTCTTGTATTCCCTGCCACCTCCCCCACCTCCCCATGGCTCCCTCGTCTGTTTGCTCATTGTCTCTGCTCATTGTGCCCGCTCCTCTGCTCATCTTCTTTAGGAGGCACCCGGAACCAACCTGGGACCTCTCATGTGGAAGGCAAGTGCTCAACTGCTTAAGCCACATCTTCCTAGTTATTCTTTTTATTTATTTATTTATTTATTTATTTAATTCCCCTCCCCCGGTTGTCTGGTTTTTTTCTGTGTCTTTTTGCTGCGTCTTGTTTCTTTGTCCGCTTCTGTTGTCAGCCGCACGGGAAGTGTGGGCGGCACCATTCCTCGGCAGGCTGCTCCCTCCTTCGCGCTGGGCGGCTCTCCTTATGGGTGCACTCCTTGCGCGTGGGGCTCCCCTACGCGGGGGACACCCCTGTGTGGCACGGCACTCCTTGCGCGTGCATCAGCACTGCGCATGGGCCAGCTCCACACAGGTCAAGGAGGCCTGGGGCTTGAACCCTGGACCTCCCATGTGGTAGATGGACTCCCTAACCACTGGGCCAAAGTCCGTTTCCCCCTAGTTATTCTTAACTAGGGTTTACATCAAATACCTGGAGAGGTTTTCCAAGCTCTAGCCTCTATCTTAGAGGTTTTGTTTTGAGAGAAGTATGTGTATTTTGTAAAAGTTCCTTATGGCCTTATCCTTATCTATTGGTTCATGAGATCATGGGCAGAGGAAACAACTTATTTCCTTTTTCTCTTATCTCAGAAAAGGAGCAGAATAAAAAGATAGTACAGAAGTAGGGTCAGAGCAGAGTTAATAATGACTTACAGGCTTCTTTCTTTCTGGTCCTCACTACTGACTTAAGGTCCACCCATCTGGATGGCTCAGGTTCTGTTTTGCCTTGTGTGTGTTTAAAAGGTACAAATATGCTTTGTACCCCATTTATTTATTTATTTAAAGATTTATTTCTCTCCCCTCCCCTCCCCATCGTCTGTTCTCTGTGTCTATTTGCTGCGTCTTCTTTGTCCACTTCTGTTGTTGTCAGCAGCATGGGAATCTGTGTTTCTTTTTGTTGCGTCATCTTGTTGTGTCAACTCTCCGTGTGGGCAGTGCCATTCCTGGGCAGGCTGCACTTTCTTTTGCGCTGCGCGGCTCTCCTTACGGGGCGCACTCCTTGCGCGTGAGGCTCCCCTATGTGGGGGGCACCCCTGCATGGTGTGGCACTCCTTGCGCGTATCAGCACTGCGCATGGGCCAGCTCCACACGGGTCAAGGAGGCCTGGGGTTTGAACCGCGGACCTCCCATGCGGTAGACGGACGCCTTAACCACTGGGCCAAGTCTGCCGCCTGTACCCCATTTAAAAGAAAGAAAAAAAATTGATGTGAGGAAAGAAATTAGAGTAAAGATGCCTAGTAAATTACTCCCTGCATCTCTCAGGAAGCTTATCCTATCGCCAAAGTTGTGATAGTCTTTATGCTACTGAGGTTGCTGACTTATCTTCCAGAGAGTAGATAAAGCAAATGAGCTTGTTTCTATATGCTTTATAATTTGGACTCGGTTACAGCATTTTAGTGTGTTTCCCTCTTGTTACAACTCCCAATTCTCAGCAAACTTTTTTTTTTTTTAAATTTTTCTTTCCCTGTATATTCTTACTACATATTTTTGGACTTCAAAAGAATGACATATTTAGGTCTGTATCCAATGATGAAACTTACTTTAGATGATTATTACAGCATTCTAAATAAAGTCACTTTATTTTAAATTCAAATAAGTTTCTATGGTGATTAAAAAAATACTTCTCTCAAATCAAAACCTCCAGGATAGAGGCTAGTGCATCTGGATAGACAAGCATTTGGAATTTCAGCAAAGACATGGTTCAAATGGGTTCTCGTGTGTTTGTTTTGTTTTATTTCATTTTTATTTAATCCTTCTGAGACCCTTGTGTTTCCTTAGGTTGAATCAAGAGCAGCTGGTTTTTTTTACAGACCTAAAAGTTACCTTTCCAAATATCCATCTATCTATTCAGTTTTCCAAAAAACATTTATTGAATACTTATTGTTTAATAGATATACCAGGTATTTTACTAAGGGGGCTATAGTTAGAGTTTCCTATAGATGATATAGGATTATACTTTTCAAATTTGGGGCAATTAAAACTGCAAGGAAATGCAGGAGTGTGTCATGAAGCATCTTCCTGGGCAGAAAAGATGGATATAAGAAAACAGGTTTATCAAGGGTAGCTTGCAAAATTTGCACAAAATTTTAATATAAAATATTTTATAAAATTTTGTTTATAACAAGCTGCTGTCATTTCAGACTTTTCCAAGGAGTCCATGTACATAAACATGTACATTACAAGCATTTCAGTGGAAAATTTTTGAGAAGCACTGAATAGTGAGAGAGAGAGGGTGAGAGCAAGAACAAGAGAGTGAGAGAGAATGAGCTTTGTCTTTTCAGGCAGACTTGTTTTAACTTCTTAGCCCTCCATTCAATTTCCCATTAATAGGCCTTCAGGATCCCAAACCTAAAGTTATTATTCCTTTGTTAGAAAAAGGAGAAGTACCATGGCTCTTAGATACCCAGAGTTCTAGTGAGAGGAGATGCCAACCAAGACCCACACAGGTGAGGGTTGGTAATGGCAATTCCAGTCAAGGAGTGAAACTTTCAGACTTTAACTCAGCTCATAAACATTCAAATAGAAACTACAACAATATTACATAAATTCTAGTTCTATAATCCAGGGATCCTAAACTACTTCCATAGTTAAGAGTGTGATGAATTCAGAAATTTTCTTGTGTACCTTTGCATTGCTGTGCTATCCTTATTTTGTACTAATGGATTATAAAAAGCACAAATAATTGTCTGCTTTGAATGACATGCATTTCCCCTCACATTTTTTTTCTTACTTATGGAAAATTGTCCAGGGGCAGAGAAGATTGGATCCCAGCTCTGTCTTTGAGTCTGACTCCTGAATTAATCAGTATAAAGCACTTGCTCTGTGTTTGGTATTTTTTTAGTTCCCTCCCCAATAGTCCCCACAAATTGATTTTTATTATCTCTGGAATCTGAAGTTTTGGCAATAGGCAGTCAGGGAAGTTGGCTGAGTGAGAATGGCTGTGTATTTTAAAATAGTAAAAATGTATATATAGGAAGTATGATTTCAGCAAATTATTTTGGATGCTTGTAGGGGTAAGTGAATTTGATGTTTACTGAATTTATTTGACTACTGGTTGGCAAAATCAATGCTATTCTTTTTTTTTAAGCTCTTGCTTAATATCTTTTTTTAAACCTCTGTGGAACCTTAATTGTCTTTGTGTATCTAAAAATTATCACCCCCCCTTTTTTTGCCTTAGCAGAGCAAATATGTCTGCAAAAATTCCTTTAAAGATAATTTCAGTTTTTATTTAGTTTTTATATAGGTATGTGCCACATACTATTATATGTGCTAGGAATATAAGCAACATGGCCCTTACTTGCTTTGAGTTTACAATTTCTTGAAGGAAGATCAACATTGATTGAAGGTTCACAACAGAAAAAAAGCCCAACTTGTTTAAGATGGAGTGTTTCATCCAAGACTCGGTTAGTGGTAATTTGAATCACTTGGCATGATCCTTTGTCTCTGCTTATCCCTGATCCCTGAGTTTAGAACCAGAGTTCTGGTCAAGTCACATCCCTTGTTTTTTCACATATGCAGGAATTCCATTTTCAAAAGCTGCATTGTTCTCCAGGCTGGAACAGGAAGAATGCTTGTCTCAAGTTAGGTGATGACCTTTTTGTAGAATTTGAGAGAGGTTCAATTATTTGCGTATAGAGAGGCCAGGACTCAGGAATGATTTTGAGAAGGAAAAATGGTTTATTGATGGCCGGCCAGACTCAGGAGTTTTCTGTTTCAATCCCAAGCCCCGATCAAGACTTTCGAGTTTCTTTTATACAGAGAGGAAAGGTTAAATGGTCCTTTTGTTTCAGTTCTCAATAGGCTTGAATTAGCATATATATCTTCCACATCTTAGGTAAGCTTTTAGCTATGGACTTCATACATTCTAGATAAGCTTTTAGCATATTTTGTTTGCATTTCCCCTGAATGCTTAAAGTTTATACACCTTGCATTGTTAAACTGTGTTCTGGGACTGGAGTCATTGCCATGGTCACCAAGGACAGGACTGCAGCCTCTTACCATCTCACACCCACAAGTCAGACAGCTTAGGTTATCTCTGAAGACAAAGAGCCTCCCACCCATAGCCCACATCAACCTCAAAGAAGATGTACCTTGGTAAAGCTTTGAGGAACAAGCAGCCAGGAGAATTGAGTAACATTGCTGATTTTTAAGATGTGGAGAATTAGGGAAGTTATGCCAGTAGTCTTTTATACAGATATTAAAATTCTTTAAAAGTCGAACTGCAGACTTCAAGGATATCTGATTGTGTACCTTGCCTTAGGAGAATAATGTAAATGTTTGCTCCTTGGTATCCTAGAACAAAGCTTTGGTGAAATAGAGAGGGCTACTTAAAAATGTAGGCTTAGGAGCCAGACTCTTGGATCTGAGCCCATCTCTACCGCTGATTAACTCTATGTAGCAAATGAAGATAATAGTACCTGTCATAGGCTTATTGTAAGGATCGAATGTTACCTATTTTCTTTTTTTAATCCTAATAAGGTTTTTATTTTTTTGTCTTTATTTATTTATTTAATGTTACACTAAAAAAATATGAGGTCCCCCATATACTCCCCACCCCCTCACCCCACCCCTCCCATAACAACAACTTCCTCCATCATCATGGGACATTCATTGTGTTTGGTGATTACATCTCTGAGCACTGCTGCATCACATGGTCAATGGTCCACATTATAATTTACACTCTCCCCCAGTCCACCCAGTGGGCCATGGGAGGACATACAATGTCTGGTAACTGTCCCTGCAATACCACCCAGGACAACTCCAAGTCCTGAAAATGCCCCCACATCACGTCTCTTCTTCCCACTTCCTACCCTCAGCAGCTACCATGGCCACTTTCTCCAAATCAATGCTATATTTTCTTCAATCACTAATCAAAATAGCTCATGAATAGAATATCAGTAAGTCCACTGTAATCCATACTCTATTCCTCCATCCTGTGGTTCCTGGAATGGTTGTGTCCACTCCACATCTATATCAAGGGGGGCTTAGATTCCACATGGATGCTGGATGCAATCCTCCTGCTTTCAGATGTAGGCACTCTTGGCTCTCTGGTGTGGTGGTTGACCTTCTTCAACTCCATGTTAGCTGAGTGGGATAAGTCCAATAAACCGGAGTGTAGGAGTTGCTAGTCTGTTGAGGCTCAGGGCCTGGCTATCACATGGATGGTCCAGAGAATCAGGTCCCCTGGGTATACACTAAACCCCAGTACCAACCACAGGTCCAGTAAAAGTAACAGGAGAGGCTTGTGAACAAAGATCACATCTGAGTCCAGCTCCATCACACAGAAACACAAACTCCAAAGTAGGGCCAACTGACATGGCACTGAACTCCATCTGACATGACCATAGAACCTGTGGGTCTCTGTAGCCCTCAGAAGAACCAATACCTGGTGTTGTATCTACTTTATCTGTCTCTGGGACTCTGTTGTGGTGTTTGTAAGGGCGACCCCTCTGATAATCTCCCGGCTCTTTTTTGGAGACTCATAGCCATATAAACTCATTTGTCTTTTCCATTTCCCCCTTTTATTCAGGTCAAAAAGCATTTTTAACAGCTGGTACTTGGTAGTAATCCCTCAGTGCCAGGGAGGCTTATCCCTGGGAGTCATGTCCCACACTGGGGGGAAGGCAATGCATTTACATGCTGAGTTTGGCTTCGAGGCTGGCCACACTTGAGCAACACGGAGACTCTCAGGAGGTAACTCTTAGGCACCCTGCAGCTCTAAGCCTTGTTCTTATTTCAGGTGCACAGGTTCACAAGCATAGTCATAAGTATCAAGGGCTCATTGTTGGACCATCCTTCTTTTTTGGTCTTTGCCATTGCACTTGGGGGATTGTTGTTGTTCCCATTAGGGAATGTGATCAAGCTCCCCTGGCTAGGAACTCAGCACTCCCTCAGTTGTCGTTTTTAACTGTAACCACTATGAAAATATCCAAACATTTTTATGAACCCTGGATATATGCCCTGGAGAACTCCCTGCCAACCATGTGTCCCCTGTCAATAACATCCCACATCAGTATTCCTCCCCTGCCATTGTTGAAGCTCTCTGTGATCCAAAACTTCTTCGAAAATGAAGTCCTATGTATTGCCAGGTTCCATTAATAGTAAAGTGGAATATAGTAATGAGTTTAAAGGTTAGATATAGATATTTTATTTTTTCGATGCATTTTAAAAAAATGTTTAGGTATTTCTGAAAATGTCATAAAGTTGATGATGGCTTATAGTCTTTGTTGGTCAAATAGCAGTGGTGATCAAGTCATTACTTGGGCACTTGCAAACATCAAAACTTTATGCGCCAAACTGCAGAATGGGTGTCAGTTTGTTGGAAGAAAATATTGGAAATAATAGTGTAGTGCTATTTTTAACTCCTAGGAACCAAATGGTTGTATTGGGAATGAAGGGAAACATAGTGAATGAAATGTACTTAGCAATATTCCTGAAGAGGGAGTCATAGTAAGATAGATTTACCTAATTATAAAATTGACATTAAGGCCCATCACCACTGGCTTTTATGCCATTTATGGCTTCTTTTCAGAAATGCTAAATCATCATCATATGTGACAGTACTAAGGGCAATATTGTAAATTGTCAACTCTGAGTCCAAATGTAATTCAGAAAAATCAGACTCTGAATGTGAAGTTTGAGGATTACGATTACAAATTTATGGCACTTATCTTTTCCTTTTTATGTAGGCCCAGGAGTGATATATTGTATTAGTCTGCCAAAGGGGTGCTGATGCAAAGTACAAGAATTCTGTTGGCTTTTATAAAGGGTATTTACTTGGGATAAAGGTTACAGTCCTAAGGCTGTGGAAAGCCCAAGTTAAGGTACCATAAGAGGTACTCTTTTACCAAAGTCAGCTGCCACATGTTGAAGCAAGATAGTGGGCAATCTCTGCCGGATTCAGCTGTCCATTTTGGGCTTCCTATATCTCAGCTGCAGGCTGGCATAGCTTGTCTCTCAGGGCTTCTTTTTTCCTGGGATAGGGCTCATTTCTTTCCAGCTTTCTATATCAGTCTCAGTCTCTTCCTAAGGTCAACTGTAAGCTTTCAGGTAAACAGCTCATCTCTCCCTGGGCTTTAGCTGTTTGAGCCTTCTCCTTTCTGTCACATGGCAGAATCAAAAGGACAAAGTTCCTTCCTCTGTGTGTCTTCTTGAGTGAGTGTCTATTTATATCAGCCCACCAAAGGGGCAGGGATCCAACCTGAGTCACACCTTACTGACAAGGTCAAATCAAAGCCCTAATATTAGAAGGTTAATTTAATCAAGGGCACCTCAACTACATTATAATGAAAGGGTATCACACCCAGAAAAATGGATTAGTTTACAAACATAATTTTTCTCTTTTTGGGATTCATAAAAATAATCTCAAGTTGTCACATATATAAAATGATAATGCCTCTTAAAATTGATGGCTTTCCTTAGATTTACTCAAACATAGCAACACATAAAAAATACTTAGAGAATTCCCATTTTTGAGTGTCAGCTAAGTACAGGCTTCTGCTGTAATGCAACATCCTGAAAAATCTTGCATTTTGAAAAATTAGGCACTGAAAATAAGTTTATGGGGAAAATAGGGTTAGGACAGATCTCTCAAAACCAATTGCAGCTTTGCATCCACAGCAATAACAAATTCAAAAACAGTCCTGATGAAAAAACTAGCCTAGTTAAAAAGACATGTTAAATTCCTGCTGAATAAAGAAATGTATCATGATGGCGGACTTGGCCCAGTGGTTAGGGCATCCGTCTACCATATGGGAGGTCCGTGGTTCAAACCCCGGGCCTCCTTGACCCATGTGGAGCTGGCCCATGTGCAGTGCTGATGTGCAAGGAGTGCCGCCCCATGCAGGGGTGTACCCCGTGTAGGGGAGCCCCACGTGCAAGGAGTGTGCCCTGTAAGGAGAGTCGCCCAGTGCAAAAGAAAGTGCAGCCTGCCCAGGAATGGTGCCGCACACATGGAGAGCTGACACAACAAGATGATGCAACAAAAAGATAAAAGATAGACAAATTCCCGTGCCTCTGACAACAACAGAAGCGGACAAAGAAGACGCAGCAAATAGACACAGAGAACAGACAACTGGGGTGGGGGGGGAGGCAGAGATAAATAAATAAATAAATAAAATCTTAAAAGAAAAATAGATATGTATCAATGAATTTAGAACTTTAGCTTAAAAAAATGAAGATAGCTTGATAAAGGGAATATAAAAGAGGGATGTAGGTGTTGAGGTTATAGAGATAAGAGAAAAATGCACAAGTATTAGGGGAAAGTTCACGTTAGTTACGTCAATGACAGAGTTGTAGCCAAGAAGAAAAGTGTGGAGTAAATGGGTATCAAGTACAGTATGGATTATATACAAGTATTCCATTGCTTGCTGCATTCACTAATGCTAGAATACTTCATTTTAGATGCTGCTAATAGATAGTGCAAAAAAATTATATCTGAACAGTACAATGATTTATAATAATGATGTTATTCCCCAATATACCAGTCACCTGAGAGCTAATTTGTATTATAGAAATATGCGTTATAACAGAACAGACTGAACTTTACGTTTTCCTCTAGTAACCCTGCCAAGTAGATGCTATTCACATTTTAGAGATTAAAAAAATGAATTGAGGATCATTTAGTTGGTGAGTGATAGTGTCAGGAATCAAATATAGATTTTCCAAGTACCAGAGCCCATGCTCTTTGCACTTTCACAAAGTCTGCTTCAGCCAGATTTCCCTTACTTCTCACATCCTCTTCCTCAATTTCAAGAATGATCATCACTTTTGCCGGATGAACTCTTAGCGATATCTCCTTATGGCTAAGATTTTGAAATGTGGCAAGTAAGCAGAAGGAGAGAGTTGAGTTTTCTTTTATGTGCTTTCTAAATTTCCTTGGTAAGTTTGACTCTCAGATTTCTATCCATAATTAGTAACTAAATTTCCTGAGATTGTAAGGTCAGTGCCTAAGTTTCTGGGCAAAAGTGTAATGGTTGCCATGAGGCCTATTATAATTCAGAATGTTAGGTATGCAGTTTGCATTTGAAGACGTTTACTTTCCTTTTAAAACTTGATCACACTATTTAGGTAAACTGCCACCAGATGGCAGCAAGTGCCTTTGAACGCATGATCTGAACTGCATTATGTCTATTTATTAACGTAACTAATCCATTCTTTAAGAAAAACACATTTATAAAAAATAGAATCCTCTGTTAAACAACTAAACCTAAAAAATTATTTTAAAGAAATTTTTATTTTTTATATACAGGGTTCCCCATATACCATCCTATTAATAACATCTTGCTTTGGTTGTCTTTTTTTGTTGAGTTGAAGGATTTCTTTATACAGTCTGGGTATTAAACTCTTATTGGATATGTGATTTCCAAACATTTTCTCCCATTGCACAAAAGATTAATTTTGATGAGGTATCAAATATCCATTTTTTCTTTCATTGCTTGTATTTTTGGTACAAAGTCTAAGAAAGCTTTGACTACCACAAGATGCTTCCCTCTATTTTCTTCTGTTTGGAAGAGATAGTGTGAGGTAGGGGTCCACTTTCTATCTTTTGCAGATGGAGATTCAGTTTTCCCAGCACCATTTGTTGAAGAGACTTTTATAGTTAATTGAGTGGTATTTGCCCCCTTGTCAAAATCATTTGGCCATAAATGTGAGGATTAATTTCTGAGCTCTCAGTATGATTCTATTGGTCTATATGTCTGTCCTTGTGCCAGTACCATACTGCTTTGATTACTGTGGCTTTGTAATAAGTTTTGAGACTGGGAAGTGTGAGTCCTCCAAGTTTGTTCTTTTTCAAGATGGCTTTGGCTATTCAGGGCTCTTTACCCTTCCATATAAATTTCATTAGTGGCTTTTCCACTTCTGCAAAGAAGGCCATTAGAATTTTTATTGAGGTTGCATTGAATCTGTTAATTTCTCTGGATAGAATTGACATCTTAACAATATTTAATTTTCTAATCTATGACCACAGAATGTCCTTTCATTTATTTAGATCTTCTTAGATTTCTTTTAGATGTGTTTTGTAGTTCTCTGAGTACAAGTCCTTTACATTTTCAGTTAGATTTATTACTAGATATTTGATTATTTTAGTTGCTAGCATAAATGGATTTTTCCCATTGATTTCCTTCTCATATTGCTTTACTAGTTTTTAGAAACACTTCTGATTTTTGCTTGTTGATCTTGTACCTCACTTCTTTGATGAATTCATTTTTTATCTCTAGTAGGTTTGTTGTCAGTTTTGGGGACTTTCTATATAGGGGATCATATCATCTGCAAGTAGTGGAAGTTTTACTTCTTCATATGCAATTTGGATGCTTTTTATTTCATTTTATTCCTCAATTTCTCTTTCAATGTTGAATAGCGGTGGTGACAGTGGGCATCCTTGTCTTTTTGAAGATTTAGAGGGAAAGCTTTCAGTCTTTCACACTCTTTGACCATTAAGTATGATGTTAGCTGTTGGCTTTTCATATATATCCTTTACCATGTTGAGGAAGTTTTTATCAAAAAAGGATGCTGCCTCCCTGGCAACGAGGGACCACTATCAACTACCAACTGATGATGCAACTAGAAAAGGACCTTATACGGAAGGTTCAATGCGGATCAGCAGAATACCCATGTCTACATAAAATACCATGACTTTAAAATGCTGTTTGACCTAAAGTAAGGAGGAAATGGAAAGGAGAAATGAGTTTATATGGCTACGAGTTTCTAAAAAAGAGTCTGGAGGCTGGCAGAAGGTTTGCCCTCATGCACAACTGAGCAGAGTCAGAGAGACAGATAAAGCAGATACAACCCCCAGATATTGGTTCCTTTGAGGGCTAAAGAGACCCATGGGAGTTATGGTCATGGCCGATGGGGTTAACTACCAGGGCAGATGGCCCCTCTTTGGAAATGGTGTTTATGTGTGATGAATCTGGACTCAGATGGGATCTTCCTTCATAAGACTTTCATGCTAATGTGCTGGAGGTGCAGTTAATGTTGGGGTTTAAGATATATTTAGGGGATTTGAATCTCTGGACTGACAATGTGATAGCCAGGTCCTGAGCCTCAACAGACTCCAGCACCTACAATCTGATTTATTGGACTTACCACACTCAGCTAAGATGGAGTTGAAGAAGGACAACCACCACACCATGGAGCCTAGAGTGATTACAACTGAAAATGGGAGGATTGCATCCAGCATCCATGTGGAATCTGAGCCTCCTCTTGACATAGAGGTGCAATGGACACAACCAATCCAATGTCCACATAGAAGAGGTGGCATTGGATTGGGAAAAGTGGACATGGTGGACGATGGGTATGGGGAAAGGCAGGAAGAGATGAGAGGTGGAGGCGTCTTTGGGACATGGAGCCGCCCTGGATGGTGCTTCAGAGGTAATCACCGGACATTGTAAATCCTCACAGGGCCCACTGGATGGAATGGAGGAGAGTATGGGCCATGATGTGGACCATTGTCTATGAGGTGCAGAGGTGCCCAAAGATGTACTTACCAAATCCAATGGATGTGTCATGATGATGGGAACGAGTGTTGTTGGGGGGGGGGGGGAGAGGGGGGGTGGGGGGTGGGGTTGAATGGGACCTCACATATATATTTTTAATGTAATATTATTACAAAGTCAATATAAAAAAAAAATTTTATTTTCCTGGCATTAAAAAAAAAAAAAAAAAAGGATGCTGGATTTTGTTAAATGCCTTTTCTGTGTCAGTGGAGATGATCATGTGGTCCCCCCTTCCCCCATTTTGTTAATGTGGTTTATTACATTAATTCATTTTCTTATTTTGAACTACCCTTCCATACCTGGGATATAATCCACTTGATCATGCTGTGTAATTCTTCTAATATTCTGTTGAATTTGATTTGTAAGTATTTTGTTTAGGATTTTTACATCTATAATCCTTAGAGAAATTGGTATCTAATTTTCTTTTCTTGTGGTGTCATATTCTGGCTTTGTTATTAGGGCAATGTAGGCCTCATAGAATGAGTTAGGTAGTGTTCCCTCTTCTTCAATTTTTGGAAGAGTTTGTGCAGGATTGGTGTGAATTCTTCTTGGAATGATTGGTAGAATTCACCTGTGAAGCTGTGTGGTCCTGGGCTTTTCTTTGTTGGGTGAATTTTTGATTGGCCTCTTGAGAACTTCTATTTCCTCTATAAACAGTGTAGGTTGTATGTGTGTTTATAGGAATTTGTTGATTTCATCTAGCTTGTCAATGTGCTGGCATACAGTTGTTCATAGTATCTTCTCATGATCTTTTTTATTTCTGTAGGGTCAGTAGTATTGTCCCCCTCTCATTTCTGATTTTATTTGCTTCTTCTTTCTTATTCTCTTTGTCTGTCTAGCTAAGGGCTTGTCAAGTTTATTGACCTTTTCAAAGAACCAACTTTTGGTTTTGTTCATTCTCTCTATTGTTTTTTAATTCTCAGTTTCATTTGTCTTTGCTCTAATCATAGTTATCTCCTTTCTTTTAGCTTTGTATTTAGTTTGTTCTTCTTTTTCTTATTCTTCCAGTTTTGAGGTTAGATCTCTGATTTGAAATCTTCTTTTTTAATATACACATTTAGAGATAGAAATTTCCCTCTTAGCCCTGCCTTTGCTGTATTCTACAAGTTTTGGTATGATGTAATTTCATTTTCATTCACTTCAAGATATTTCCTAATTTCCCTTGTGATTTCATTTTTAGCCCACTGGCTGATTAAGAATACATTGTTTAGTTTTCACATATTTGTTAATTTTCCATTTCTCTGTCTGTTTTTGATTTCTAGCTTCATTCCATTGCTGCCAGCAAAGATACATTGGATGATTTCAATATTTTTAAATCTATTGAGTCTTGTTTTGTGACCTAAGGTAGACTTGAGAATGATACATATACACTTAAAAAGAATATGTATTCTGTTGTTGTTGGGTGAAGTTTTATATACTTGTCTGTTAGGTCTAGTTGACTTTGAGAATCATTCAAGTCTTGTATTTCATTATCGATCTTCTGTCGAGATGTTCTATCCATTATTGAAAATGGTATATTAAAATCTCCTACCATTAAGTAGAAAAATTGAGTTCTCCTTTGAAATCTGTCAGTATTACTTCATATATTTTGGGTCTTTGCTGTTAGGAACATATATTTCTAATTACTTTGTCTTCTTGTTGAATTCACCCCTTTATCATTATATAATGGCCATCCTTGTAACTGTTTTTGACTTTAAGTCTATTTTATCTGATATTAGTATAATTTTCCAAGTTCTCTTTTAGTTACTATTTGTATGGTATATTTTTGTACATCTTTTAACTTTTAATGTATTTATGCCTTTGAATTTAAGATGAGTCTTTTGTAAATAGCATATAGTTGGGTCATGCTTTTTTGTCCATTCTGCCAATCACTGTGTTTTTGTTGGAGAATTTAATCTATTTACATCTAAAGTTACTACTGAAAATGCAGGACTTTCTTCTGTCATTTTGCTAGTTAATCTTTGTAGGTCTTATACTTTTTCTTGTCCCACAATTCTTCTATTAATGCCTACTTTTATATTGGCTCCAAACTGCCATGGAGAGGGTGAGGGAGGGGCCAGCAAGGGCACCAGGAGTTTCTTCCATGGCTCCCCAGAGCTGCACTTTCTTGACCTACCCAGCAAATGCAGCCTTTCAGTTGTCCTCTGCATCTCTGAAGAAGCATACTATCTTTAAGTCTCCTCTGCCACCTTTGTTTGGGGCAGGTTTGAACAATGGTCACCCTCTAAGCTGGGCTCCCAGGGATCTGAAGTCGCTAATCAAAAGCCATGATCAGGGATCAGCCCATGCCCTCCCCAGATATTGGGGCAGTGGATTTTTATGTCTCTTTCTGACACCAGCAAGCTATGCCATGGACTGGACTGCACTGCTGCCTGCTGTGAGAGTGGGACTGCGTGACAATAACCACTATGTGGAGAGAGCAGTTTACTGGTATTTACTTTAATTTACCATCCTTTTTTGCTCACTCTTCCCTGGATGCTGTACAGTGTTCTACTGGACTCTGGAGTTTTGAAAGTTAATTTGGACAGGTCCTGCCTGTTTAATGGTTGTTCTGGTGGAGGAACTGATTCCTGCAGCTTTGTTTCCCACCCATAATGATTTATTTATTGAGGGCAAACTCTATGACAGACGTTTTGCTAAATTTTGTATTTAAACTTATTTTATAATTACACTGTTATAGTCTGTAAATTAGTGTTGTAGAATTTGAGGCTCAGAGAAGTTAACTAACTTGCCCATGGTAATACATCTAGTAAGTTTTGAACACAGCTAACTAATTAATGGAGCTAGAACTCAAACATTTGTCAAGTTGATTCCATAGTCCTTGTTCTTTCCACTCTATGAATTTGTTTCAGTTGGAAGAGATCTTAGAGGTCATTTCCTTCAGTTTCTGACTTTGTGTTGGAATTCCTTATGCCTTATTCCAAATGCATGATCACTCGGCTCCTCTGTAGATATTCATGATGTGGTGAACTCCATTTTTGTATGGATCTAATTGTTAAAAACATTTCCTTATATTAAACTAAAATAGTCATCTTTTAACTTCTGCTTATAGGTTCTATTTCTGCCTTTAGGACAGGTAAACTCTCTTGTATGATAGTCCTTCAAGTAAATTAAATTCTCATGTTTATTCTTAGTCATTGTTGTCTTTTCATTTTGTTAAACACTTTTAGTTCCTTCATTTATATCTCATATAGCAAACTCTGGTTTTACAAAGTGCCTTGTTAAATGGTGCCTCCTAAATTTAATAAAGTAGTGTAAGTTGTGTTTTATTATTGGCTCAGGACTTTGGCTTTCTGAGATGTAGATTGTATTAGTTTCTCTGAGTTTTGCCACATACTTGACTCATATTCAGCTTGTGGTTAATTAAATTCCAAGACATTTTTCATGTGAAATGCTGATAGGTCCAAGTTTCCAGTCTCACATATCCTATTTCTTTGCATTTGGACCTGGTTGCCCTTTAGTGTTTTTCTTTTTGATGCTTAACTTTCAGGTGCCCGCTAACTTTTCTCTTTCTTTTATTCTGGCGTGAGAAAACAGTGACTTCTTTTTGTCTATTTACTATATCATAGAATTTCCAAAGTTTGTCTTGTTCATTACCTCTGATTTTGGTGCTTCGTCTTCTACCAGTCCCCTTTGAGTCATTTTCCTTTGAATCCAGAGATTTCTAAACTAGTCAGAAAAGGAAGTATTAATTTGTCTTTCTTTCCCTAAGACTTCTTATATTCTTTTTGTAGTGGAAGCAGAAAAAAGGAGTTAAAATAGTTATGGTATGAAAAAAATCTCAGTTCTAGGTTTGCTGGAATCAGGAAAAGTTTTTCTATGACTCACTCTTTTCTTTTTTTGGGAAACATTTCTGCTCTTTCCCATCAGAAATTGCATTTGCTTGCGCATGCAGTAGTTAATTGCATGGATTGTTGATTGTCTGTAGCAAATATTTACTGTTTTTAAATCACAGGTCATTAACTCGAATGCCCACAAGAACTCAGCCCCAACTGTAAAATATTAATAAGAGAAATTGGCCAGGTTTAGCATTAGGGAGAATTGTGAACTGGAGAGCTTAGTCTTTCCTTAGTCCTAGTTGATTTGTTTCATGTAGTAAGGTAGACTCAATACTGCTAGAGTTTCTAATTTTTCAAGAAAATGTGGAAATCAGAATATTTTTGTTTGTGAAATTTTTTGTTTTTAAATGTTGGCAATTAATTAAAAACATTTTTTTAAAAAGTGAACAGGCTGTTGGAAACAGTGCAAGGTCTGCTAGGTTTTGCAACTTCATATTTAAACTTAATGAGTGTGACTCCAGAATTTTTCTTTACAAAGTCAAACATATCAGAATTTAAATCAAGTTTTTTTCTACAATTTCTTTTTTGCTTTTAGGTCAGACCAGTTTCTTGTGTACTAAGATTTACCCAACTTTTTATTTTGAAAAAATTTCATACTTATGGAAAATTTGAAAGAATAATACAGTGAGTGCCTGCATGCCCTATGCCCTTGACCTAGATTCATCAATTGTTAATATTTTGCCATATTTTCTTTATCTCTCTCTTATTTTGTTGGACCAATTAGAAGGAAGTTGCTGAAATCATGACATTTTACCCCCAAATATTTTATTATATTTCATAAAACAAGAATATTCTCCTTTATAACCATAATATTGTAATTACACCTAAGAAATTTAATATTGATTATAACAATATCTAATATAAAGTCTTTGTGCCTTTACCTCCTTGCCAGTAGCATCCTGATTTCCCTTTTAGAAATTTCTCCGTTATAAGTGGAGAGACTGTCTCCCTCCCTCCATGAAAGTCTAAAGGGTCATTCCCTTTTGCTTTGGCAATCAGGTATTCTTTCTAGGAACTTTGATCTTAGTAAATATTTGGGGTTGATTGGAGGTGAATCATTGCAGTAAAGGCTGTTATTGCATAGATTAGGCTGTTCTTACTGACTACTTATGATTCTTGCTTCCTAGCACCATTAATTCTTCCCCATTTTCCAATCCTGGTCCTTCTGCCTTTTATTAATGCTGTGAATCCTAATAAATTCCATCTTTGTTTAACAAATTAAAATTAGGTTCTTGTAACCAAGAATCCTGATTGATAGAATTATTGCTGATAAATATGGTAAAACTATCAACTTTTATGTTATATTTGTTTCAAGCCATCTCACGAAACATATAAGTTTCAATGATTGTCTTGAATTTTTTTTTTTAATTTTTTTATTTTTTATTGACTTTGTAATAATATTACATTAAAAATATATATGTGAGGTCCCATTCAACCCCACCCCCCCATCCCTCCTCTCCCCCCCCCCAACAACACTCGTTCCCATCATCATGACACATCCATTGGATTTGGTAAGTACATCTTTGGGCACCTCTGCACCTCATATACATTGGTTCACATCATGGCCCATACTCTCCTCTATTCCATCAAGTAGGCCCTGTGAGGATTTACAATGTCCGGTGATTACCTCTGAAGCACCATCCAGGGCAGCTCCATGTCCCGAAGACGCCTCCACCTCTCATCTCTTCCTGCCTTTCCCCATACCCTTTGTCCATTATGTCCACTTTTCCCAATCCAATGCCACCTCTTCTATGTGGACACTGGATTGGTTGTGTCCATTGCACCTTTATGTCAAGAGGAGGCTCAGATTCCACCTGGATGCTGGATGCAATCCTCCCATTTTCAGTTGTAATCACTCTAGGCTCCATGGTGTGGTGGTTGTCCTTCTTCACCTCCATCTTAGCTGAGTGTGGTAAGTCCAATAAATCAGATTGTAGGTGCTGGAGTCTGTTGAGGCTCAGGATCTGGCTATCACATTGTCAGTCCAGAGATTCAAATCCCCTAAATATATCTTAAACCCCAACATTAACTGCACCTCCAGCACATTAGCATGAAAGTCTTATGAAGGGAGATCCCATCTGAGTCCAGATTCATCACACATAAACACCATTTCCAAAGAGGGGTCATCTGCCCTGGTAGTTAACCCCATCGGCCATGACCATAACTCCCATGGGTCTCTTTAGCCCTCAAAGGAACCAATATCTGGGGGTTGTATCTGCTTTATCTGTCTCTCTGACTCTGCTCAGTTGTGCATGAGGGCAAACCTTCTGCCAGCCTCCAGACTCTTTTTTAGAAACTCGTAGCCATATAAACTCATTTCTCCTTTCCATTTCCCCCTTACTTTAGGTCAAACAGCATTTTAAAGTCATGGTATTTTATGTAGACATGGATATTCTGCTGATCCGCATTGAACCTTCCGTATAAGGTCATTTTCCAGTTGCATCATCAGTTGGTAGTTGATAGTGGTCCCTCGTTGCCAGGGAGGCTCATCCCCGGGTGTCATGTCCCACGCTGGGGGGAAGGCATTGCATTTACATGCTGAGTTTGGCTTCGAGACTGGCCATATTTGAGTAACATGAAGGCTGACAGAAGGAAATTCCCAGGCACAAAGTTGCTCTAGGCCTTGTTCTTATTTTGGGTTTATCAGCTGACAAGCATAGTCATTAGTATCAGGGGCTCACTGTTGAACCCTCACTCCCTCCCGGTCCCCACCACTGTACCTGGGAGACTGTCGCTGCTCCCCTAGGGACCACGGATTGTCTTGAATTTTTGATATTCATTCTAATAGTTCCCCCAGTTCATTGTCCTGTCATATATTTTCTGGTATTCAGATTATCTGCAAATAATCTCTTGCTTATGTTTGTTTTGTCACAGGACTGTCAATACAAAGTACCAGAATTGTGTTGGCTTTTATAATGGGGATTTATTTGGGGTAAAAGTTTACAGCTCCAAGGCTGTGAAATGTCCAAATGAAGGCGTCAGCAGAGATGCTTTCTCACCAAAGTCAGCTGCCAAGTGGTGAAGCAAGATGGCGATTGATCTCTGCTGAAGTCTCTGCCTTCCCCTCTAGAATCTATCTGCTTGTAGGACCAAGCTGAGGGCAACCAAGCATAGGGCTTGTCTCTTTCTGGGCCTCCTTTATCAGTCTTGGCTGCTCTGCTTTCTTCCTGATTTCAGCTGTAAACTACCAGGCTTATGGCTCATCTATCCCTTGGCCTCAGCTTGTTGAACCCCAGGTGGGAGGATAGGCGGTGGGCAGTGGGGGGAGGGGGGAGGCTTTTCTCCTTTCAACTGACCTGGGGGAGAAACTGGAGTCCTTTCTCTTACCTTGTAGGATCAATATGGTGACTCCTTTTGCCTGTTTGGGCATTTTTATCAGACCCAGCAACAGGGTAGAAACTCACCCAGAGTCACACTTTACTGATGTAGTCCAATTGAAAGGGTCTCATACCTGCAAGAATCACAAGCATAATCTTTCTCTTTTTAGGATTCATAAAATAATTTCGAACTGCCACATATGTTTATACCTGTTGTTCCTTGTTCTCGACTTCTTGCACTGGCTAGATGTCCAGAACAATACTGAATAAAAGCAGTGATAATAGCTCTCTCTCAAGAACACTGTAGTTTCTTGGTACTTGTCCTTCATCAGGCTTATGTTTCTAGATGGCTAGGCATTTTTAAAAGAAATGGGTGTTGAATTTTATGAAATGCTCTTCCAGCAGCAATTAAAGTGATGGCATATTTTTTCTCTTTTCTTAAAGTTGAATCTTTCTTGCATTCCAGTGGTGATGATGATGATGATGATATTGTCAGTTGATATTAATTATGCATTTGTTATATATTTGTCTGTGTTCTTAGTTTTTTTATATTCAACTCACCACAACACTATGAAATAGCTACTACTATATTATCATCATGTTGTTTTAAAGATGAGGAAAAATTTTAAAACTTATTAAGTTATCCCTTAATTGGGCATGATATTTTTATTTTTTAACAAATTCTGCAGATTTTAACTTGCTTTTATTTTATTTAGCAATTTTACATTTATATTCATAAGTGAAATTGGCCTATAATTTTCTGTTTTTGTGTGTTATCATCCAGTTTTCTCTGTGTCTGCTCTTCTTTTCTTTAGGAGGCACCGGGAACCAAACCAGGACTTCCCATGTGGTAGATGGAAGCCCAATTGCCTGAGCCACATCTGCTTCCCTATCATCCAGTTTTGGTATCAGTGTTAACGCTTTTCCTAAAACATTATTTGAGGCAGACTTGCCTTGGCAGCGCCCTCAGCGTCCGCCTAGCCCGGGGAGGTCTGTGCCCGGAGCCGCCTCCGTTCCGCGCCGTACCCTCACGGGGGCCCGGGGCAGAGCTGGTGCTTGCTGCCTGGGGCGGGAGGACCGGGTTCACCATGGCCCAAGCGCCTCCGGCGGTGGAGACTAACCGGATTTCGAGCTGCTGCCCGGGCCGTGCACGTGGCCGCTGCCCAGGCCAGAGTTGGCCCAGTGCATTTCGGCCACCTCGAGTACTGCAACCATAGTCGCCGCCGGGAACCCCGACGCCGGCCCGGCTTGTCCCAGGCCGTGGCTGGTGCCGACATCACGCGGGGCCTGAGCCTGCTCCAGGAGCGCGGGGACTTCCTGCGGGCCGCGGCCCCGCTGCGGCCCCGGGCGCTGGGCGGGGGCTTCCCGGCCCGAGGCGAGCTGCCTGCGCCCCCGCCGCGCCGCGCCTCGCTGGGGGCAGCCGCGCGAGACCAGCTCGTGGCGCCGCAACGCGTGGGGCAACCTGTCCGACGCGGACCTCAACACCAAGGCCATTGAGAGGTCGGCCGAGAAGCGGCTCACGTTGTCGCAGATCTACGAGCGGGTGGTCAAGAGCGCGACCTACTTCAAGGACAAGGGCGACAGCAACAGCTCCTGCGGGCTGGAAGAATTCGATTCGTCATAATCTGTCCCTACGCAGCAGATTATTCGTGCGCAGAATGAAGGGACTGGAAAGAGCTCCTGGTGGACGCTCAGAAGAACATCCTGGACAACATGAGTAAGTTTGCCAGGAGCCCAGGGCAGGCCGCTAAGAAGAAAGCGCCGCTCCAGGCTGGCCCGGGGACCTCTGGGGTCCCAAGTTCCCAAGTGGCCGGCGAGCCCTGGCTGTCACAGCAACGACGACTTCGATAACTGGAGCGCATTCCGCTCTCCAAGTTGCTCCAACGCTAGTCCTCTCAGAGGGAGACTTTCTCCGATCGTGACCGAGCAGGATGACCTGGGAGATGGGGACGTGCAGCCGAGGTGTACCCGCCACCCGCCACGAAGCTGGCCTCCACACTCCCCAGCCTGTCTGAGATCAGCCGTCCCGAAAACACGGGGAACCTCTTGGATAACCCCAATCTTCCGTCACCAACGCCATTAGCGGTTTCGACCCAGTCTTCACCTGGCAGCAGGATACAGCAGACACCGCGTAACTCGTTTTCACCACAAACACCAATCTGAATTCACCAAGCCCAAACTACCCAAAATACCCTTAGGGCCAGTCCAGCATGAGCGTCTGCTGCAGATGCCCCTGTAGACCCGTCTGGACAGCCAGTCGAGTTTCGAGAGTATGACCCAGTACACCTGTGCCCGAGCCTCACTTTGGACTCACTGAATCACAGGGACATTACGGCACAGGCTGATCCTGGGGTGGCCCAGCCCAGTAGCCGGGTGCTGGGCCACAGTGTGTTGATGGACCCAACTTTGGTCACGCGGGCCTATGGGCGTCTCAGGGCTAAATGATGAGCTGGAGCTCCCACACCCTCTCCGGACATGGTCAGCAGGCGCCGGCCTTGCCCGCGCTGGGAGCCGCATGCGCCACACACATAGCCGCCTGATGCCCCTGAACACCCGTTCTCAGGTGCCTCTGCCTCAGCTCGTGCAGGCTGCTTTTAAGAGTACATCAGATTGTCTGGCAGCAGGAACTGAGAGAAGTCTTCCAAAGATGTCCTTCACTTCTTTTAGTTTTCTTGATTTAAATAAAAGTTAAAAAAGAATAAAATGTCCCTTTTTTCCCTTTCGTCAGACTTGGCAGCGAAGACACTTTTCCTGTACAGACTGTTTGCCCTAGGTTTGCAGGTTGTTTGCTGCTGTAAATAAGGACTGTGCCATTGGAAATTTCATCACAAGGAAGTGCCAAACTCACTACAACATGTGATTATAGAAAAGAGTTTTGATCCTGCATGCTTTTGGCTTTTGTATATAAGCATAGATACAGAATTATATTTGAGTGTTTTCTTGGCTTTTAAAATAACCACTTGGTCCAAGGGAAGTTTACTCTTTTTGTAATACTATGATGAGCTCATGTCCTGGGTAATTAAACTTGTTTGTTCTACCTGTGTTCTGCTCAACTAATGAATCGCAAAGACCCATCATCTCCATTCAGCACCTGGGCCTGTTCATATCGCCACATAATTCATATGAAAACCAAGTAGCCTGTTATCAATCTGCTGAATTAATGGACTTGTCTAAACTCTTTTGACAAGAAATAGATTAAATGCCAGTCTTATACTGATCTTTTCTATTGTTTTATCTTGTTATTTGCAATTTGTACAAAAATTTAAATGCCTCTAATTTCCTGATGAAAGATTTTCATGTTATCCTTGGAACTTGAGATCATTTTTGGAATAGATACTGAACTGTAATATTTTCTTAAAACTAGAGTCTAAGTTTGTTATATAGTCTGCTTGTAAATTTGTAGAATCATAGGTATTTGGGGCAGCATTCATAATTTTCATTTTGTATTTCTAACTGGATTACTACTAATTTTATATGTGCTTAACTGGTTTGTACACTTTGGGATGCTACCTGGTGGTTTCTTACTAATCTTAGAATTTGTTTTAATTAGTATGTGTGTACTCAGTGTTCTGGAACTTTTTTGGTAAGAAAGCAGTGTACAGTTATGGGCACTTTGCATTTCACGTTTAGGAGAACTGATTTGTTTTTGTGTGTGCATTTAAAGAAGGTTCCTCTGCTTCCATGGCCAGTTAACTGCGCATTGCATGGTGCTAAGGATTTTAACAGAAGCCTGCCTCCTGGGAGGCCTCATAATGTTTGCACCTTGGAAGGCAAGACCTACATCTAAGACATTGCTCCTTTCTCACACTCTAGGGTTTTTGCTAAATATGGCCTCTTGAGTTGAGCTTCAGCATGTTTCCTCTCATAATTCTCTGCTCTTATTTTTATGGCGGTGGAGGTTGGCTTTGTAGCCCTGCTTGAAGAATTCTGTCCACACTTAGACTTTTGCTCTTTCCCTTTGCCCTGCAGATTACTTAGTGCAATATGGACGGTTAAGCTAAAAGAGAAACTTCTAAAATGAGATTGATTTGTAGAATGCTTTGTATTCCTAAGTACAGATGACTTTTATTACTGTACTCAAGTAGAATAGAACTTGTTTAAAAAACTGGGGCAATTGATTTGAAAACCAACAAACCGGCTGCAATTTGACCATTTGAATTTATTTTATAGCCTTGACTTAAGTTAAGAACTTGAGGGAAATGGACTTGGCCCAGTGGTTAGGGTGACTGTCTACCACATGGAAGGTCCGTGGTTCTAACCCCGGGTTTCTTTGCCCCATGTGGAGCTGGTCCATGCACAGCGCTGATGCGCGCAAGGAGTGCCCTGCCATGCAGGGGTGTCCCCTGCGTAGGGGCTCCCCGTAAGGAGAGCCGCCCAGTGCAAAAGAAAGTGCAGCCTGCCTAAGAATGGCGCAACCCACACGGAGAGCTGACACAATAAGATCACGCAACAAAAAGAGACAGATTTCCATGGCCCTGACAACAACAGAAGCAGACAAAGAAGATGCAGCAAAAAGACACAGAGAACAGAGAACAGACAACGGGGGTGGGGGGGAGGGGGACGGGGCGAGAGAAATAAATAAATAAATCTTAAAAGGAACTTGAGAACTTCTTCAGCCTCTAGCAAACTAAACTATAATTCAAACCATTATTTTTTTTTAAATTCTTTATTTTCTTTTAAATGTTACATTCAAAAAATATGAGGTCCCTATATACCCCCCACTCCACCCATCTCACACCTACCACATCAACAACCTCTTCCATCATTGCGGCACATCCATTGCACCTGGTGAATACATTCTGGAACCCTGCTGCAGCACATGGACAGTGGTCCACATTGTAGTCCACACTCTCCCCCAGTCCAGCCAGTGGGCCACGACAGGACACACAACGTCCAGCATCCATCTCTGCAGCACCACCTAGGACAACTCCAAATCCTGAAAATGCTCCCACACCATATCTCTTCTTCCATCTCTCTACCATCAGCAGCCACCGTGGCCACACTCTCCACATCACTACTACAATTTCTTCCCTTACTAATCACAATAGTTCCCCAGCAGAACACCAGTAAGTCCACTGTAATCCATACTCTATTCCTCCATCCTGTGGACCCTGGGATGGTTATGTCCAGTTCCCCTCTACATCAAGAGGGAGCTTAGATTCCACATGGATGATGGTTGCAATTCTCCTGCTTGCAGCTGTAGGCACTGTTGGCTCCCTGGTGTGGTGGTTGACCCTCTTCACCTCCCTGTCAGCTACCCAGGGTAAGTCCAAGAAACCAGAGGGTAGGAGCTGCAAGTCTGCTGAGGCCCAGGACCTGGCCATGACATGGACAGTTCAGAGATTCAGGTCTCCTGAGTATATACCACACAAACCATTATGTTTTCATACTTTCCAATTACCTGTAACTGACAGATGACATTACCTGCCTCTGCTTCCCATTTAATCTACCAGCATTCCCAAATTATGTGGAATGCTCAAGGCCAGCACAGGGGGCAGGGCCTGGCAGTGTTCCTTGTGCTTCCACCACCAGCTCCGACTTGTGTACGCTGAGTCCAAAGCACACTTATGTGGTCTTGCACCCTAGCATCTCTGTCTTGGGGTAACAAGAATACAAGTAGTGATCTGGTAGATTTCCTACAGCAGTCGAGCTCTGTTGTAAGCATCCCACTGTGACTTTATTTTGACAATTTATTCAACCATCTTCGCTATTCACATGGCTGGCTTGGAAACCTTGGCCCTAAGCATTGCGTCCTGTGTGTGTAGGAGGACGGTTGCTCTCATTTCTGTTAGCCCATTTTCTACTCCATTACCTCATCATGACACAATGGCCCCCGAAGCCCCCATTCATTCATTCAAGAGAAACTAAAATTACCGTTTAAATTTTACTACTTTCAGGGAGTGACTTTTAAAAAGATGATTCTTTTGAGTCTGTGTACCTCTGCCCATTTTTCTTTGTGTTGATATCTGTGAGATACAGCGAAGTCCAGCAAAAGGCATTTTGTCTTTTTTGAAAGCAAATATTATGTGATCTCTGGTCATTCTTTTTTTTTTTTAATTCTTTTTTTTAACCCCACCCCCACCCCCACCCCAGTAACCCTTTTTCTGTAAGCATACTGACTTTCTGGGATAATTATATATCAGTTATTGAAAATGATTTGTGAAATGTGCAAATGATATCCCCTATGCAGCCTTCATAGTTTATTTCATCTGGTTTGTACTGTTACAGAACTATTCAAGTATTTTAAATATGATGATGTATTGTTTCTATAAGATAGATGTGTGGAACATATTTAGGTAATAGATAATTACTTGGAAAGTTCTGCTTTGACAAACTGACAGAGTCTAAATAATTAACAAATAACATATTCCAATAAACATTGAATCAATGGAACATCCCAAGAAGAGGATAAAGATACTTCAGATGGAAACAGTTCTTCAAAGGTAGAACATTCGAATTTGCTCAACTGCTGGATATGTTATCAATACTCCCCCCCCTTGAAATTCTTGCTTTCAGCTCTTAAGAGTTTTTAAGGTACAACAGACTTTAAATGAGATTTGCTCCTGGTTTTAGTTAGAGAGTAATCAGTAAGTAAAAAATGCAAGGTGGTTCATGCAACCATAACTGCCTGGCATTACAGTCTGTGTCCTTCTAGAGGTGTGCGCAACTGGAAGTGTCACCAGCGGTGGATGTGCGAGTCCCCCAGGATGCCATTTCCTTACTAGAGTTAACGTTCCTATTTCGATACTCTGAGAAGTGCCTGATGACAATGTACTTACAGACACAAGAACAATCTGCTATTATTGTATACAGCCATAAATGTACATAAACTATGTAAAAAAACATTAGTTGAGAAGCATTCTTTTTCTTTGCTCTGCTGTTTCTTTTTTTTCAATTCTCTAATTTAGCAGATATTATATTTAATAGTAACCATTTATTGAATACTTATTAGGGTTAGGTACTATGTAAAACCTTCCACATATATTTATTTATTTTATCACAGTAAGAAATAAGTATTATTTCTATTTACTAGATTAAAAAAAAAAGGGTTACTTAACTCTACTGTCTATTAGCTGGTGACATTGGGTTTGAATCCAGGTTATCTGACTTAAGAGTATGTATATACTCATAGCTTTTATGCTGTGCTGCCTTCCCTCTACCTCCCCTTAAAATAAAGTTTCCATAAGATAGACTACACCTTATCCTCTTTTCTGTATTTCCTGGCCACTCTGCTTCAGTCTTCTTTTTGCATTAACTATGCATTGTGTTATAGTTCCTTCAGTTTTTTTTTTAAAGATTTATTTGTTTAAAAATTTATTTCTCTCTCCTTCCCCCCCCCACTCCCCCAGTTGTCTTCTCTCTGTGTCCATTTGCTGTGTGTTCTTCTGTGACCGCTTCTATCCTTAGCAGCGGCACGGAGAATCTGTGTTTCTTTTTGTTGCCTCATCTTGTGCCAAGTCTCCGTGCATGTGGCGCCATTCTTGGGCTGCACTTTCTTTCGCCCTGGGCGGCTCTCTTTATGGGGGGCACTCCTTGCACGTGGGGCTCCCCTATGCAGGGGACACCCCTGCATGACAGGTAACTCCTTGCGTGCATCAGCACTGCGAATGGGCTAGCTCCACACGGGTCAAGGAGGCCTGGGGTTTGAACCACCGACCTCCCATGTGGTAGGCAGATGCCCTATCTATTGGGCCAAGTCTGCTTCCCAGTTCCTTCAGTTTTAATGTTGTAAAACATTTGGTGGGGATTAGAAACAGTTATCCGTAACCTTTGATCTAGGATTTCACTTCATGGATTAAACCTAAAAATAATTAGACAAACGGGAAAAGTTTTGTATATAAAAAAGAAATTTATAGTGTCATTTTTTTTAAAAGATCTATTTTATTTATTTCTCCCCCCCTCCCCCAGTTGTCTGCTCTCTGTGTCCATTTGCTGTGCATTCTTCTTTGTCAGCTTCTGTTGTTGTCCGCCGCATGGGAATCTGTGTTTCTTTTTTGTTGTGTCATCTTGTTGTGTCAGCTCTCCATGTGTGCGGCACCATTCCTGGGCAGGCTGAAATTTCTTTCGTGCTGGGCAGCTCTCCTTAGGGGCGCACTCCTTGCACGTGGGGCTCCCCTATGCAGGGGACACCCCTGAGTGGCACAGCACTCCTTGCACGCATCAGCACTGCACATGGGCCAGCTCCACTCGAGTTAAGGAGGCCCGGGGTTTGAACCGCCGACCTAACCATATGGTAGATGGACACCCTAACCACTGGGCCAAGTCTGCTTCCCTATAGTGTCATTTTTAACAGAAACTTTATTTTAAAAGAGGTTATAGATTACAGAAAAGTTACATTGAAAATATAAGGGATTCCAGGAAGCGGATGTGGCTCAATTGATTGGGCTCCTGTCTCCATATTGGAGACCCTGGGTTTGCTTCCCAGGCCTCCCTGTGAAGGCAAGCTGGCCCGCGCCCGCAGAGAGCTGATGGCCTGTGCCCTCAAAGAGCTGACAGCCTGTGCCCTCGGAGAGCTGGTGCAGCAAGATGATGCAACAAAGGGAGATAAGCAGACACAGAAGAACATGTAGCAAATGGACACAGAGAGCAGACAGAAAGCAAAGTGGTGGTGGGGGGTGGATAAATAAAAAATAAAATCTTTAAAAGAAAAAGGGATTCCCATATACCCCACCCTTTCCCCTTCCCACATCTTACCCTATTAATAAAATCTTATGATAGTGTGGTACATTTGTCACAATTGATGAATAAACATTGAAGTATTGCTACTAGCCAAGTTCTATAATTTACATTGTGGTTTACACATAATTCCAATACCCTAAAAATGTTCTATGTTCTACCTGTTATTCCCTCCTCCCTCCCCTCAGAATCTCTGGTAACCACTGTATTTAAATCAAAGTTATATGTTCTTCCATTACTCCAATATGAATAAGTTTACTTTGTCCATGGTTGTATTTCTCACTTATGTTTGTTCATTCCTCAGCCTTGAGGATTTTGGGATGCTGATGTCCTCTCTGCCTCAGATTGAGAGATCTTATGGGGCTGATGAAATGAACTGTTTTGTTTGCAGTTGCAGATACTCTCTGTTTTTTGGGATGGGAGTTGTCCATCATCATCATTTTGTTAGTTGTCCTAGATGAGTCTGATGATCTGGAGAGTAGGAGTTGGCTGCAACTCTTCTGAGATTCAGGGCTCAAATGGCATCTGAACAGACTAAAGTCTCTGAGACATGTATTTAATGGGAATAGTGCTAATTATAGGTTCAAACAAAAGGGGTAGAAGAATCATGTGTAGGGAAATTATGAATGAAACTAACTCTCTTACCTTGGGGAAATAGGTTGCCTTACATTCCAAGGTCAAGCCTACTGACAGGGTGCTGATTTCAAGGGATTGTGTACCTTGCCTATAGAGTCCAGATAACTCTAGAGCCCTCAGAAGCACCCCTAATTGAAGCTTTGTTCATGCTGGCAATTAGTGAGTTATGCCTGAGATATCCATAAGTGTAACTAACTTCTGGAATTACCTCCTGACTCATTTTGAAATTTCTTAGCTATAAAAACTTTTTTGTATTTGATATTTCCCCCTTTAGGTCAAGGTCTTTTTTCCAAATGCTTTGCTGGTTGGTGCTTGGTATTAATCCCTTGGTACCAGGGATGCTCATCGCCAGGGGTCATGTCCCATCCCAGGGGGAAGGTAATTTGGTGAGTTTGGCTTAAGAGAGGGCAAATTTGAGTACAAGGAGGTTTTTAGGAGGTAACTATTAGGCAAGTTATTATTAGATTATGTTTCAATTTGACAAGAATAAGGTTTATAGTTACATACATTAATATTGATAAAAATAGATGGGTAATTGGTATTTTTGGAGGAATTGTGAGATGTTTGACAGAAAAGGTCTAGATTGCATTGAAGATACTGTTGGTAGAAATATGTAATCTAAAGTTATTTCTGATAAGGCCTTAGAAGGAAATGATGAAACTATTATTGGAAACTGGAGGAAAGGTGACCTGTGTTTTAAAGTTGCAGAGAACTTAGCCAGATTGACTCCCATTGTTATATGGAAGGCAGAATTTGAAAATGACAAACTTGGGTATTTATTAGCCAAGGAGATTTCCAAAGTAAGTGGGGAGAAAGTGGTCTGGCTTCTTTTTTGCAGCTTATAGCAAACTCTAAGAGGAAAGAGATAAACTGAGAACTTGGGTACAAAGAAAGCAGAGACTGATTTTGAAAATTCCAGGCTTCTGGAAATCAAGCCCCCAGACAATAGTGCCCCATTTGAGGAATTACCTAAACTTGAAACTTGTAAGTCAGGATTGAAAATGCAGTTATCCAGGAAAGATTTGTGGAAAGTTTTACTGTCTGATGGCTTGGGCCCTGGTTTCCTGCATGCTAAACCAGCAAACTTTTTGCAAAATCTATATGAACAGAACCACTCTCAGCCTGGACTAAAAGGAACAGGGAGGGGAAGGATGGAAGGGAAAATGGCTTTAAGAGGAAAATCATGCAAGCTGAGGTTTAGAATTAAGACATCTCCTTGGCCCAAGAGAGGGACCCCACCCATGTGTACAGAGGAAGTTTGGCTGCCCCAGGCTACAGAGAGGGTGGCACACAATCCCTAATGATTGCGGAGAGTTAGGGTGCCATCCCATTTATCTGAATGGAATGGGCCTGTTCCCCATAGGTTGTTGAAAGTGAAGTCACCACCCCACTCTTCTGAGGGTGGTGGGCCTTCCCCATAGATTAGGGAAGGCCAGGTTGCCACCTCATTGCTCTGAGGAGGTTTTGCCTGTATGCCAGAAATTAGGGAGAAAGTTGCCCACTACCTCACTGTACTAATCATGTTGAGGCTGTATCCCAGAGATTGGGGAAAGTACGGCCATCAACCCAGTGTTCTAGGAGGGTGAGGTCTGGAGTTCAGTCACCACCCAGATGCTTGAAGAGGGTGGAACCAAAAGTATGGCTATTGGGCAAGCTTGTGGAAAGACTGAGTCCCCAGGAGGCCCTGTGGAGAAGAAACCATCATTTTTTAAAAAGATTTATTTATTTTCCCCTCCCCCATCCCCGCCCTGCTGGTTTTGCTCTCTGTGTCCATTTGCTGTGTGATCTTCTGTAGCTATTTCTCTTTTTTGTCTTCTCTTCTCATTTTTCTCCTCTAGGATTCAGAGGGATTTGATCCTGGGGACCTCCGATGTGGAGAGAGTTTCCCTGTCAATTGCACCGTCTCAGTTCCTGGTCGCTGCTGCTCTTCACTTTGACTCTCCCCTTTGTCTCTCTTTCGTTACATCATCGTCTTGCTGTGTGACACACTTGTGTGCACACTTGGCTCGTTATGCAGGTACTCATGCGGATATTCGTCTCACCATGTGGGCACTGGCTCACTGTGCAGACGTGCTTTCTCTTCTTCTTTTTCACCAGGAGGTCCCAGAGATCAAACCTGGGTCCTCCCGTATGGTAGATGGAGGCTTTATCACTTGAGCCACATCTACTTTCTAAAGCCATCATCTTAATGATGACTCTCTGACTTTAAAATCTAATGGAGTTTACAGGTTTTGAAACAGTTGGGAACCCATGACACATGTTTCCCTCCCAAATTCTTCTTATGGTAATGCAAATGTTTATGCTATGTTTGTTCCTCCTTTATATATTGGAAGTCAATAACTTGTTTTGTAAATTTCACAGGTCTACAGCCAGAGGAGACTTTTGACCCAAGACAAACTGTATTTATATAACTGCTTCTGGTGTGATTTTGTACTTAGCATTGCTACTGAAATGATTTAAGTTTTTCTGGAATATTATAATATCTTTTTAGGTTTCAGAGGGTGAAGTCTGGCAGTTTGAGATTGCTTATAAATCCCGAAAAGAGAAAGATTATGTTTGTAAAATAATCTATTCCGCTGGGTGTGGTATTCTTTGATTGCCTTAAATTCAGTTAAGATGCCTCTAATTAGATTACTTATCTGTTAAGATTAGACTTTTTGATTTGACTACGTCAGAGGGCATGACTCAGGTTGAGTCCCTGCCCCCTTGCTGGGCCTCTTTGGAAAAGTCTCTATTCAAATCTCTTGCCCATTTTTTAAAACCATAATTTTATGTTTTTATTGCAAGTCACCTCAAATCCTCTGTGAAAGAGGGTATAATAAATACAAAAAAATTTCATTTTAAAAGTACCCTTCTACAATCTACTCAATGGGAGAACATATTTGGAAACGAGGGCTTGAAATCCATGTTATATAAAGAGATCATACAACTCAACAATCAAAAGACATGCAACCCAATTAAAAAATGGGCAAAAGACACCTGGCTGTCTGGTGAGCACTGGTACAAATGGATGCGAATCTCATGCAGGGCCAGTTTTGCCCCCACCACTCAAACTGAGGTGGACGCCGCCATCTTCTTCACTGAAGCTCCCAGTCCCAGGTCTTTAGGCCAAGTTCTCCCACTTATTTACTTCTTATTCCCTCATATGTACTTCCTGCATTGGCCAGCAGATGTCACTCTTTGGCAGCTTTCTCAGTTTAAAGTCTGGTTGGCGGGTGTTTGCTACAACAGGGACCTGATCAATGTGACAGAGGTTCCTGCCTGGAAACTAAAAGCCTTGTAAATCAAACTTTCTCAGAGACAGCTCAAACCTTTTTTGGCAGTCCCCTCCCTTTTCCCCGGTAGGAAAAATTCCACTCTCCTCTGCATCCTCAATAATCAGTCCTGGTCAGTAGTGAGGGCATTTTGGAAGGTTGGATCTCTTTAGGCCCTAGTTGGTTCCCAAGGCAAACAATGGTGTGGCCCTACCCAGCCTGAAAGGGCTCCTGGGACACAGCAGGCCAAATTTGTGGGGCAAAAGCTGAATTGGCCTTAGGCTGGGTTCCTCTCATTCCTGGGGTGGTAGATCTCTGGGGCCCCTTTTGTCTTTAACCTGTGGCCCTGAGGTGGGAGAATACAATGCTTTCTTCTTGTAGGGAGGGGTAGGTAATGGCAGCTCCAGCTGCAGTCTTCTCACGGTTGTAATGTTGACGTTCCTTTCCTGTGCCTCTCTCTAGTCTGGGCTGTGTCCAGTCTTCCCCTGGTGTCCTATACCCTAGAACTTTCTTTCCCCCAGGACTTTTCTGCCTGTCCTCTAGCTATTTTTCTGTGAGAGGAGAAAATCCTGTGTCTTTATAATCTGCCACTTCCTGGAAGTCCCCCTTTTTGTTTAAACTATCTACTCACAAGCATTTTAATTTATGTGCAAGAAATAATTTAAGATACATTTTTAAGTTTATTTATATTCAAGGATTTAGTTGATCCTTTCACATTTATGTGTTTAACTTTATTTTGACATTCCTTCACTATTTTTCATAATTCAGTAGTTACAGTCCCTAAAAGTACCCACCTAGTAGGATAAACATTTTAATCAAACATTAATTTTGCTTTTTTTACCAAACCTGCAATAGTTTTGATTGCCTTGACTGAAAACATCAATTGACTGTCATGTTGCATATTTATTTATACATTTATTTAAGTGGAGTAAATGAAAAACACCTCATGAAACGCTGAAGGTATGATCTTGCATTATTCAACATGGTATGCCTAAGATTGCTTCTTTTATTCTAAAATTCTTTTCCCCAGGGAGTTCCTTTTCATACCATAGTGCATTTCTTTAGGGTAAAATTTAAACTAGGTGCAGTATGAAAACATTTCTTTGCTCCTTGAATTGTATAATCTCAGAATTTACTGACATTTACATATAAAACTTTCCTTTTAATGTGCTTTTTAAATGTTTTTTTTTACACTTTTAAAATTAAAGTTAATAGATCACAAAGAACGTTATATTAAAAAACATAAGAGATTCCCATATAACCCACTCCTTATCCCACCATCCCCATCATTTTTGTAAACTGTATTTTTTTAAAGATAGATACATCACAAAAAAATGTTACATTAAAAAACATAAGAGGTTCCAGTATACCTCTCACTCTGCCACCCCACTCCTCTCACACCAACAACCTCCCCCATCGTTGTGGCACACTCATTGCACTTGGTGGACACATTTTGGAGCACTGCTGTACCACATAGATAGGAGTTTATGCTGTAGTTCACACTCTCCCTCAGTACATTCAGTGGGTTATGGCAGGATGTATAAAGTCCAGCATCTGACCCTGTAATATCATTTAGGACAACTCAAAGTCCCAAAAATGCCCCACATCACATCTCTTCTTCCCTCTCCTTGCCCTCAGCAACTACTGTGGCCACTTTCTCCACCTCAGTGCTACAATTTCTTCCATTACTATTCACAATAACTTTATAGTAGAATATCAGTAAGTCCACTCTAAGCCATATTTTATTCCTCCATCCTGACGAACCTGGGATGGTAATGTCCACTCCACCTCTATATCGAGAGGGGGCTTAGATTCCACATGAATGATGGATGCAATTCTTCTGCTTGCAGTTGTAGGCACTCTTGATTCCCTGGTGTGGTGGATGACCATCTTCACCTCTCTGTTAGCTTATCTGGGTAAGTCCCATGAACCAGAGAGTTGGAGTTGCAACTCTGCTGAGGCTCAAGGCCCAGCTGGCATATGGGCAGTCCAGAGATTCAAATCTCCTGAGTATATACCATCCCTAGTACCAACCACAGGTTCAGTAAAAGTGACAGAAGAGGCATGTGTAGAAAGGTCACATCTGAGTCCAGCTCCATCACACTCAGGAGCACAAATTCCAAAGTAGGGCCCTCTGATGTGGCACAGAACTGCAAATCCATCTGCCATGACCATATACCCTGTGGGTCTCCATAGACTTCAGGAGAACCAGTACTTAGGGTTGTATCTACTTTGGCTGTTTCTGGGGTCCTACTGAGGCATGCAGGAGCAAGACCCCTCTGATGACCTCCCGACTTTTTTGAAGCCTCTTAGCCATATAAACTCATTTGTCTTTGCCATTTCCCCCTTTTATTCAAGGTCAAAAAACAGTTTTAAACACATGATCCTACAGGTAGGTTGAGATATTCTGCTGGTCCGAGTTGACCCTTTTATTCAAGGTCTCTTTCTAGTTGCATAACCAGTTAGTGATTGGTTGTAACCCCTCAGCGCCAGGGAGGCTCATCCCTGGGATTCATGTCCCATGCTGGAGGGAAGGTAATGCATTTACATGCTGAGTTTGGCTTAGAGAATGGTATAAAACATTCTGAAATGCAAAAACATGCAAATATATACTACTTTAAGGTAAGTGAGTTTTACACATAACCAAAAATAGATTTCTGAAACAGCTAAATCTGGGTATTTTGTCTATACAGAGTCATAGGAATTCTATGATGTTGGGTCTAACCATGTACTTTATGCATTTAATTCTTAACCAGTGTGCAGTTATTTCTGCAGCTGCCTTTCTTGCAACATAGGCCCTGTTCTATTGAGTGTTTTACAAAATTGTTTTATCAAGGTCAAAAATTGCTACTTGCCAGTAAGTACAAAGATGCTTCACTGGCTACACAGAAGGGAAATCAATTATAAAACTGTCAGCATGTAGCAGCTGAAGTAACTGTGTAACAGACCTATTTACCTGAAAGCATTTAGGATTCAAAGCTTGCATTCAGGAGCATATCTATATGCCTACTCATGAAAAATTTAGGTAAGCCATATATAATCTTTTTAATTATAAGAAATTAACTTTATTCTAAAGGACAGGAGCATTACCACTACCACGTGGTACCTGATATACACCATTACATACCACATAAACACAGTCATCTTTTACTTCCAAAAGGAACCATTTGTTAAAATAAGAGTCTCCATGTTAACCTTCAAGCCAATCCCATAATCTAATTTATCCAGGCTAAGCATTCATAGTTAAGGAAACCAGTAGGACAGAGAAAATATCACCTACATATTAAAACTTAACTTGTCAGGACAAATTTTTGTATGATTTTAGTATTCATATTTTATGCAAATTTCAAGCTTATGTTGGAATTCAGGTAAGAACTGAATCATATAGTAGACAAATCTTTTATGTAATAACTGAGTTGTTTTAACTGCAAACACCACTTTTTTAAGATCAATCTTAGTACTGGCATGTGCAAAAAAAAAAAAAAACAAACAAACCTAGATAAAGACAGGGGAAGACAACTATCAATATAAATAAGAGGAGGTAGACTTAAGTTTAATGCCTGAAATGTGTTTGTTTATTTATTTATTTATTTATTTTTTCCCTTATCAGAATTATTTTAATGCAAATAAATAATCATATGTTGAATCTTTGCCTAAGAAGATACAGGTAAAATGCAACTTGTAATTATACTATTTTGCTTATGATAATTAATGAAATTGTACATACTTAAATTTCTAGATATAAGTACCTACAATCAAAAATAATAGTTTCAACGTTCTTTTACTGCCGTCTGCACAATTGCAGCATGATTATTGATTTTTTTCCCATATATTCCCCTAGTGTCTTTTTTTTTTTAATTGATTTTGTAAAAATATTACATTAAAAAAAATATGAGGTCCCATTCAACCCCACCACCCCCACCCCACCACTCCCCCCCAAGCAACATTCACTCCCATCATCATGACACATCCATTGCATTTGGTAAGTACATCTCTGGGCATCTCTGCACCTCATGGTCACTGGTCCACATCATGGCCCACATTCTCCCCCATTCCATCCAGTGGGCCCTGGGAGGATTTACAATGTCCGGTGATTGCCCCTGAAGCACCATCCAGGGCAACTCCAAGTCCCAAAGGCGCCTCCACATCTCATCTCTTCCTGCCATTCCCCATACCCATCAGCCACCATGTCCACTTTTCCCACTCCAATGCCACCTTTTCTCTGTGGACCTTGGATTGGTTGTGTCCGTTGCACCTCTATGTCAAGAGGAGGCTCAGATTCCACATGGATAGTGGATGCAATCCTCCTGCTGAAATGTGTTTATATCTCACTAAGTGGGAGAAAGAAAAAATGAGTCTCCCAAAATTTTCCATTTTTTTAGTAGCTAGCTCTCATCAATTTTAGTTCTTCCTTATGTAACTCAAAAGTTCATGGTAAAAAGTCATATTACTGTGGGGAGTGTGGCAAGAGCTTCAGCCAGGCCACCAACCTAACCACCCATCAGAGGACACATGAAGGAAAAGCCTTACAAATGCTGTGATTTCTGGCCTGATTTCCTACCAGGGTCTTCACATGAGGAAAAAGCCCTATGAGAGTCAGGAGGTGGGTAGAGCTTCAGTTTCAGCTCTAACTTCCTCCTGCACCAGAGAACACATACTGGCAAGAGGCCCTATGAGTGCCCAGAGTGTGGCCAGATGTTCATTCACAGCTCCCAACTTGCAATGCATCAAAGGTTCCACACTAGAGAGAAACCCTATCATTACTTTCAGTGTGGGAAAAGCTTCAGTGCATTTCATTTCTTTCTATGCCTCAAAGAGCCCACATGTGCGAAATACCTTACAAGTGTTTAGTATGTGGGAAAAGCTTTAGTTGGGCTCAGTTATTATCATTCATCAGAGAACTCATTCTGGAAAGAGACCTTATAAGTGTCCCAGTTGTGGGGAGGATGTCAGCAATAGTTCAAATCTTATCACCCATCAGAAAACTCATTCTCAGGAAAAACTGTTAGTGTGACCAGCATGGAAAAAGCCCTGTAACCACTAGTGCTTAAATGGCCAATTATAAGGCAGGAATCCTGATTGTTCTCTGGACAATATGTCTCTGACTCTGAAACCTATGTAAAAAGTCTGCCCCTGAATTGTAATATTCAGCTCTTTCCGAAGAGAGCAGATGTCTTACGTACGAAGTTGTTTCATTGTGGATTAGATCCAGGGAAGTCAGAAGACTTAGATTTTATTCTTCATTCAGTCTTTAACTTCCATTTTTACTTTCTTGCTTTCTGGGTACTACACTTTGGTTAGCCTTCTTGAATACTTATAGAAAGATTTTTTACATTCACAAAGTTTTCTATGAGATCTTTACCTTATTTTTCCTTTAAACGTGTTTGTATTAAGATAGGGAACAGAACTCAAAACTACGCTGGTGAGATACAGGAAAATGAGGATATCAGACTTAGAAAAGGTAACTTTCTCAGTTTGAGCCAGGGTGCCTCTGTAAGGGAAGCATAAATATCAATGACAATGGTTTAGGTATTGATGGGTTGTTTTGTTCCATTTTCTAGCTGGGGTAGAGATTGATGACTCTTGTTTACGCTTTCCACATTGAAGCAGATTTTATGGTTTTGTTTTTATGCTGTTGAATCTTGAGTAGCTATCCAATTCGATTGTTGGGTAAGGTAGTTATTCTGTGGAATTTAGTTAGCCTAGAATATATTACCTGCCAGGAGACAGAGCTTGCTGGAGTCAAGGCATTATACTTTTTGGGGAAGAATGCTGTTTCTTCAGACCTTCATCCCTCCTAGCTAGAGGATAACTTGCTCCTTTGATCATCAGTGACTGTTTTACAAACCAAAAGTTGAGATATGTAATCTTACACAGGGCTGAATATTTGGGATTATAGCTGTCTAGAGAAACCTTGAAGTATAGCTCCAACATTTATGTTTCCTCATACAGTATACCCAAATAATTGGTCCCTGGGAACTTAGAAATATTTCTCACATGGAAAAAGTTTTGCTGTCTCTGTTCACACTTACATGTACTTTTAGATAATATCTGTATAAACATGCTCAGTAAGTGGAGATATAAGCAGATATGTGGTTTATGTCATGGAGATAGCAGTGAATAGATAAATGAGGAAGATAGAGATTAAGAGGACAAAAATTGGGTGACATCAAAGGTGAGTAACTGGGGGGAGCAGGTGTAGCTTGGTGGTTGAGTGTCTACTTCTCATGTACAAGGTCCAGGGTTCAATTCCTGGCACCTCCAAAAAAAAAGAAGTGGGGGAAGAGGACTTGGCCCAGTGGTTAGGGTGTCCGTCTACCACATGGGAGGTCTGCGGTTCAAACCCCGGGCCTCCTTGACCCGTGTGGAACTGGCCCATGCGCAGTGCTGATACGCGCAAGGAGTGCCCTGCCATGCAGGGATGTCCCCCGCATAGGGGAGCCCCACGCACAAGGAGTGCGCCCCATCAGGAGAGCCGCCCAATGCGAAAGAAAGTGCAGCCTGCCCAGGAATGGTGCCACACACACGGAGAGCTGACAAGATGACGCAACAAGAAGAAACACAGATTCCTGTGCCACTGACAACAGAAGTGGACAAAGAAGAACATGCAGCAAAATAGACACAGAGAACAGACAACAGGAGTGGCATGGGGGCGGGGAGGGGAGGGAAATAAATGAAGAAATAAATCTTAAAAAAAAAAAAAAAGACACTAAGGGGTTCACCAAATACACACAGCCCCAGAGACAGTTTGGAAAGTTTTCTCCCTTGTTGGAGTCAGGTTCTAAGATATGGTCCATTTTACTTCTAGTTCCTCATATGAATCGTTACTCTGTTGGTGGTGAAATATCTAGCCTTAGAAGCCCCAAGGGTGCTGACTTAACCAAGCCTTGAAATGGCTCAGGTGTGTTCCTTAGCCCAGCCCTGGGTTCTAGAAAAGTTGCAGTTTGTAGTATACTCATATTGATTTTTTTTTTTTTTACACTTTTAAAAATTAAAGTTAATAGATCACAAAGAAAGTTATATTAAAAAACATAAGAGATTCCCATATAACCCACTCCCTACCCTCCCACTTCCACCATATTGTTTTTATCTGCTCAGTATTGTCTTCTTAAGGGATTGTCCCATTTCCACCTCCTGATTGCTACTGAGGCTGTCAATCATAAGAACCACCTTCTAAGGCTAGGGATAGATCTCTCATCAAGCTCATGGATGGGCAGGATGGAGGTATATATAAAGACAGTGGGAGAAAGGAACCTTTTCTTTCCCCCTGGACCTATGAGTATATAATTTTGTAATTGCTTCTGACTGTGTCCCTTGCCAGAGGAAAAGAAGAAAGAATGAAACTAAGTCAAGAAATCAGAACCAAGAGATGGAAAGAAAGAGAACCTTAAGGACATCTTTTCAGTTCCTGACCCCAGTAACCCTGGATTAAGCCAATATCATCCTGGGCTTCACAGACATGTGAGTTAAAACTTGTCCTTTGTCCTTCAGCTGGTTTGCGTTCAATTTCTGTAACTTGTAACAGAAAAAGACCTGACTAATATGAGTTAATGGAGGACTGAATAAAACAGGACAGGGTTTTAACAATAGACCAAATTCCAATAGGACATTGTGAGTTTCCTTTCTCTATCGCCTTCTCCCAGACATAAGTCACAATGCTCAACTTTTCATGCCAGTACTTTATTATGCTATTCTCTAGAGTCCTCCAGGGTCTCACAGGTGGATGTGTTCTACAAGGAGAGGCTGTATGATTTACTTATTATTCCTTTTGCCCTGTTGGGCCCAAATACTTAGAAATGACTCTTGGTCTCTAAGAATTTGGAGTTAAAAATGAGCCACACACACACACACAAAGTCATACAAGATATAGTCCTAGCAGTTGGGGATTCTTCCCCTATTTGGGGAGATAATATAGCCTTACAATTAATTAAATAATAGTGTAATGAGGTTCACAGTCCAAATATTTGGTACTCTAGAGTGGAAGGATTGTGGTTCAATAGAGAAAGGTCCCTGCGGAATTGGTTGGGGCTGTTATGGAGGACTTGAAGAGGAAGAATTACTTTAGTTGGACCTGGAAGAACAGGTCCAGGAGGAGAAGAGTGGGAAGAGGCATGAAATGAGCTTGATGTCCTCCTAGGATGTGGCATGGATTGGACAGATGTAGGCAGAGAGTTCTGATTGGTGAGTGGTACGTGAAAGTAGAGAGGAAAAGTCTGTGGGCCAGGAGGAATCTCTAGAAAGCCAAGATCCCACCACTGCAGGCTGAAAAAGAGCATAAAGGGAAACGGACTTTGGCCCAGTGGTTAGGGTGTCCGTCTACCACATGGAAGGCCCGCGGTTCAAGCCCCGGGCCTCCTTGACCCGCGTGGAGCTGGCCCATGCGCAGTGCTGATGCGCGCAAGGAGTGCCGTGCCGTGCCACACAGGAGTGTCCCCCGCATAGGGGAGCCCCACGCGCAAGGAGTGCACCCATAAGGAGAGCCGCCCAGCGCGAAGGAGGGAGCAGCCTGCCGAGGAATGGCGCCGCCCACACTTCCTGTGCCGCTGACGAAAACAGAAGTGGACAAAGAAACAAGACGCAGCAAAAAGACACAGAGAACAGACAACCAAGGGAGGGGAGGGGAATTAAATAAATAAAAATAAATCTTTAAAAAAAAAAAAAAAGAGCATAAAAGTAGTCTTATCCTCCCATCCACACAGATTCCAATTTGGGCCAATATGTGGAGCCTTTGGCTGAGGTATGTAATAATAGGGTTTGTGTGCCCCCTGGGCTCTGCTGTCAATGTGTGGCTTGTTACCTTGGTTTTTGGGTTTTGTATGTTCCTGTAGGAACCTCTAGCCGTAGATGGCAGAAATTGGGGTGTTGTTGAAACTTTTCTTATTATTATGCAGCAGGAGACAATTTCCTCCAGCTAAGAGCTGATTCTAGCATTCTCCATCATTGTCCCTTATCCCTCCATATACCTTGACCCTCCTGCCTCCTTCCAGCAGAGGACTGTGAGGCAAGAGACATAGGAAAGGAGGTTATGTTTCTTGTACACTTGCCAGATGATTTCCTTGTCTGGCATTTTATGGGTTACTGCTCGTGAGCCAGGAAGTTGATGATGACCTCTCTCCTAGGTCTCTGCCTCCTCTTTCATTTCCTTGCCAGGATTCCTCAGGGATTTCTCTCAGGGTAAGAAAAAATCCTCCTGTATGTTGGCAAAGGTCTTCTCTAAAGGCTCCTGTTCTACTATGGCCCCCTTATCCAAAGCAGCCTGGATGTTCCTGGTGGCCTGGAGGCCAGACTTGATGGCAGTGTCCATCCAGGCATTGGGCAGGGAGGTACGCTCACCAGCAAAGTGGATGCAGCCCTCTGGCTGAAAGAGCTGCTTTGAATAGTCTGCAAATTGGTATGGTGTGAATTCAGCAAAAACATCCATGGTGAAGGGATCCAGAGACCAGTGCTTGACCACAGAGGAGGAACATATGCTCTGTAGCTCCTCCTTGGGTATCTGGTGTACTGTCCCCAGGTCATCCAAAATGATGTCCACCACCTGGTCATGCTTCATGGACGGAAAGAAGATGGAATCATCATCCACTGTGTAAGAGGCCAGCAGACATACTTGCCATTTGGGAGCCTGTGACTGGGGTAGTAGATGTAGCATGAGGGGCAGTCAGTGATGGAGACTCTTCCCTGGATGCTGTCCTGCTTCCAGAAGGGCTCATCACAGGCCAGAACCACCTTGGTAGCACTGGTGTAACGCACAGAGCAGAGAGTGTCCATCTTGTCTGGAGAGAGGAGTGGCTTAAAAGTGATGAGGCGAATGGCCTTAGCTGAGACTGAGGTGATGATGTAGTCAGCAGTGATGGTGCGTAGCTCTGAGCTGTGTCTATGCACCCGGTAGGAAACCTGGACCTCAGACCTGTCCCTCACTACCATCACTTTGGACAGCAAAAGGATGGTGCCAGAGTTCAAACTGGTACTGAGGGCATTTAGGAGCTGGTCAAAGCCACCTGTGATCTCAGAAAAGCTACAGGAAGTGAAAAGAGGGAGAGGGTGAGTGTGGGAGGCAAGCTAGGTTAACATGCAGAGTTGGCAGCAGTATGCCTGGTCTAAGAAGGGAGGACACTCACTTCTTGCACCCTATGCTGGTACTTCATATACATTGCTTTAATTAATCCCTGTGAGATAGCAATTAGTGTCCAGTTTTAAAGCATGGAAAGTGACCTGCAGAGAGGAGAAGTGACTTGCCCAAGATCACTTAGGCAGTCTAGCTCCATAGCCCATGTCTTTGGCCACCAGGCAATTCTGCTTCCCAGGAGTTGGACAAACCTGGATTTGGATTCTGACTCCATCCTTTGCCAAAGGTGTGTGAAATTAGGTAAGTTACAAAACTCCTCTGAATCTCAGTATCCTCATCTGTGAAATGTCTCTGGATAACATTATCTACCTTACTGGTGGCCATAAAGATTAAATGTGATAACTCTTGGAAATGTGCCTGGTATATATTAAATACTCAGTAAATTATATTTTCCTTTCTCTGCTCTGAGTGTTGGAGGAGGGTCCTTGGTGCAGACTCTAGTCCTGGCCCCAGGTCAACCTTACTCATCACTTTTGGAGATGATATCAGTCCTCAAGGACTCCAGAAGGGACTTAGAGTATCCAGAATTCTCATTCATCACATCTCCAATCATCTCTACTGCTTCTCAACTCAGCATTCCTTCCTTCAGCAGGTAAGCCTATGGGGAGGGGTCATCATAAATGAAAGTGTCAAGTGGAGGGCCCAGTATGTAGTAAGGGACTTCAGCAGGGTCCTGAGCCCAGGAAAGAGGCTGGACTGCACTTTAGGGAGGTAAAAGCCTTGGCAGTGGGTACAGAGAGTTCTGATAGACAGGGGAAAATCCCAGGAGGCTAGATTAAGCATAGACGCCCTCCACTCCTATCCAGGAATGTTTTTGCCTCACTCACCTTGGTGGAGTAAGAGATGTAAAAGGACATTAGTTGACTGCAGTTGAACTTTCTCAGACATTGTTTAAGCTGCATAAGAGGAGGAAGGGGAAGAAGGCTTAGATTAGAGGTCATGAGCCAGAGGTAGGTCTTCTGGTTTCTCTGACCCTTTGAAGAAAGTGGGGGAAAGGAGATGCAGGGTAGAAGGACCAGGGCATGGGTAGTTCCAGGAATTTCTAAATGCTCTGCTCCCCCCAAATATCTCCTCCCTCATTTAAAGACTTTTTGGAACCTGAAATTTAAGGTGAAGGCATCACTGTGACTCAGGATCAGATTATTGAGTGATTCCCTGTCCTTCACTGCCACTGATCAAGCAATGGGATACTGGACCCAGGGGCAGAAGTGTGAAGGCTATGCATTAGAGTGTGGTGGAAACATTTTTAGGAGGTATTTGAAAGAAGGTGGATCAATCCCAAGATCACTGGATGGGAATCAGGGGATTTGGGTCCATTCCTAACTTCCTAGGTGACTTTATTTTTTTTTTTTTTTTTAATTTTTTTATTTTTTATTGACTTTGTAATAATATTACATTAAAAATATATATGTGAGGTCCCATTCAACCCCACCCCCCCACCCCTCCTCTCCCCCCCCCCAACAACACTCGTTCCCATCATCATGACACATCCATTGGATTTGGTAAGTACATCTTTGGGCACCTCTGCACCTCATATACATTGGTTCACATCATGACCCATACTCTCCTCTATTCCATCATGTAGGCCCTGTGAGGATTTACAATGTCCGGTGATTACCTCTGAAGCACCATCCAGGGCAGCTCCATGTCCCGAAGACGCCTCCACCTCTCATCTCTTCCTGCCTTTCCCCATACCCTTTGTCCATTATGTCCACTTTTCCCAATCCAATGCCACCTCTTCTATGTGGACACTGGATTGGTTGTGTCCATTGCACCTTTATGTCAAGAGGAGGCTCAGATTCCACCTGGATGCTGGATGCAATCCTCCCATTTTCAGTTGTAATCACTCTAGGCTCCATGGTGTGGTGGTTGTCCTTCTTCACCTCCATCTTAGCTGAGTGTGGTAAGTCCAATAAATCAGATTGTAGGTGCTGGAGTCTGTTGAGGCTCAGGATCTGGCTATCACATTGTCAGTCCAGAGATTCAAATCCCCTAAATATATCTTAAACCCCAACATTAACTGCACCTCCAGCACATTAGCATGAAAGTCTTATGAAGGGAGATCCCATCTGAGTCCAGATTCATCACACATAAACACCATTTCCAAAGAGGGGCCATCTGCCCTGGTAGTTAACCCCATCGGCCATGACCATAACTCCCATGGGTCTCTTTAGCCCTCAAAGGAACCAATATCTGGGGGTTGTATGTATCTGCTTTATCTGTCTCTCTGACTCTGCTCAGTTGTGCATGAGGGCAAACCTTCTGCCAGCCTCCAGACTCTTTTTTAGAAACTCGTAGCCATATAAACTCATTTCTCCTTTCCATTTCCCCCTTACTTTAGGTCAAACAGCATTTTAAAGTCATGGTATTTTATGTAGACATGGATATTCTGCTGATCCGCATTGAACCTTCCGTATAAGGTCATTTTCCAGTTGCATCATCAGTTGGTAGTTGATAGTGGTCCCTCGTTGCCAGGGAGGCTCATCCCCGGGTGTCATGTCCCACGCTGGGGGGAAGGCATTGCATTTACATGCTGAGTTTGGCTTCAAGACTGGCCACATTTGAGTAACATGAAGGCTGACAGGAGGAAATTCCCAGGCACAAAGTTGCTCTAGGCCTTGTTATTATTTTGGGTTTATCAGCTCACAAGCATAGTCATTAGTATCAGGGGCTCACTGTTGAACCCTCACTCCCTCCCGGTCCCCACCACTGTACCTGGGAGACTGTCGCTGCTCCCCTAGGGACCACGACAGAGCACCACTGGCCAGGAACCCAGTACCCCCCCTACTGTGGTTTTTAATTGTTGCCACTATGAGTATATCCAAACATTACCATGCACCCTGGACATATGTTCTGTACAGCTCCCTGTCAGTCATATATCACCTGTCATTGGTATCCCATACCAGTATCCCTCCATTGCCATTGTTGAAACACTCTGTGATCCAGAACTCCCCGAAATTTGAAGCCCAATATAATGTCATGGTCCCTTACTAGGGAATGGCATATAGCGATGAGTTTAAAGGATAGATAAAGAACTTGGATAAAGTTAGATAAAGAACTTAGATAAAGAATGTTGACTTGAAAAAATTCCACATTCTATTTTTTTCTTTTTTCCCCCCCCCCCCCCCCCTAATTATTCAGCTTTTCTTCACAGGAGTCCTAGACCACAGCAATGTATATATATAATATACAGCACTCCCACACATCCACCAGAAAACCTTTTCCCTTCCACAGTGATACTCTTACGCCCTATACATATCATATTTACTTAAAGTGATGTACAGAGTCTGAGACATTAGCTTTCTAACAAGGTGACATCTGTGTTTACATTATGGTGCATACTTTAGGATACACAGTTCTTTACATTTTTAGTTATCCTATGTTTTACATTATGGTTTACATTATCAGTCTGTCATCTCCTATATGTTATGGTGTAATATTACATGTTTTATATCCATCCTTGTGTACTCTCAAGAAACTCCTCTCTTACCCCCCATTTACTTTGGTTCCACACATTTAACGTCCATTTTCCCTTCCACCTTGGTGCCCTCAGTGATAGCCAACCTCCGTTTCCTGAGGAGCCACTTCCAGAGATAGATGGAATAGTGTTCAGGGCCTAACTTGCTCAACTGCCCCAATGCCCTGGGAGCCACCCTTTCTCTCGAGGGATACAGTTCCCTCTATTGGATGGCATTAGTCCTCCCCAGGATGTGGGTCCACCCCCACTCTCACTACTTGGGTTTCTACCCCATGGTGTCACCCACTCTGGCAGAATGAGCATTTAGACATTCCCCAGGAGCCCGTCCTGCATCAGACCCTCCCCTCCGAGCATTCTAAACAGGTAACCCTCTTTATTATATTTTGATATGATTTTCTCGGCATTTTACTCTCCACTAACACCTGACCCTCTCCTGGTTCGTATGCTACCCCTCCCTCCCCCCACTTTTGGGCAACGTTACCCACCCGTCCCTCCCCAGCCACCCTCAAACCCGCAAAGCCCCAAGCAAAGGCAACCCCTTGCCCCCCTTTTATCTCTTCTTTGTGTTCATACTTACCACCATCTCGTCTTAAATTCCACCCCTGCAGACATCGGCTCATATCCTTCCTCCACCCTCCGATTTCCTGCAAGCCTATCGTTCAGTCTCTTGCTATCTAGGGCAGCTTGTTTATTTCATATCATTGAGGTCATGTAGTATTTGTCCTTCAATGTCTGGGTTGCTTCACTCAACATAAGGTTCTCAAGATTCATCCATGTTATCACATGTGTTTGTAGTGTGTTTGTTCTTACAGCCGAGTAGTATTCCATTGTGTGTATATACCACATTTTATTGATCCACTCGTCTGTTGATGGGCATTTGGGTTGATTCCAACTTTTGGCAATAGTGAACAATGCTGCTATGAACATTGGTGTACATATATTGGTTTGTGTTCTTGTTTTCAGTTCTGCTGGGTATATTCCCAGCAGTGGTATTGCTGGGTCATATGGCAAATCTATGGCTAGTTTTTTGAGAAACCGCCATACTGTTCTCCAGAATGGTTGGATCCTTCTGCATTCCCACCAGCAGTGGATGAGTGTTCCCCTTCCTTCACATCCTCTCCAGCACTTGTATTCTTCTGTTTTTTTCATAGCTGCCAATCTTATGGGTGTAAGATGGTATCTCATTGTGGTTTTGATTTGCATTTCCCTGATAGCTAGAGATTTGGAACATTTTTTCATGTGCTTTCTTGCCATTTGTATTTCTTCTTCGGAGAAGTGTCTGTTTAAGTCTTTTTCCCATTTTTTAAATGGATTGTTTATCTTTTTATTTTCAAGATGTAGGAGTTCTTTATATATGCAAGTTATAAGTTTCTTATCAGATATATGATTGCCAAATATTTTCTCCCACTGTGTGGGCTCCCTTTTTACTTTCTTGACAAACTCCTTTGAGGTGCAGAAGGCTTTAATTTTGAGGAAGTCCCATTTATCTATTAGTTCTTTTGCTGCTCGTGCTTTTGGTGAGATATTCATAAATCCATTACCTATTACAAGGTTCCTAGGTGACTTTAGACCAGACCCTGTTCTTTGCCCACCCTGGGAAGTGTGAGACTGGAGGCACCTTGGTGATGAACTGGTGGAAGAGGTTCACAGCACTCTTGCCCTTCTCTGTGAGGTTCACAGAGTAGTCCAGGAGCCCTGGGTTGGCTTTGACTTCCCAGGTATGATAGCGTTTTTCATTGATGAGATATCAGGTATTACCATTGTATTGGATGAACTTGCTCAGCTTCAGGCCAAACTTCATGACATAGGAATGGACCAACATGGACATAACATGGCCCAGCATTCCAGCTACAACTCATTTCTGTTGGCCTCACAATAGAAACCATTAATGTGCCCAGGGAACTCAGACTAAGTGCTTCCTCAGCTCTAGTCTTATTTATTTCCTCAATTTTTGTCTTGTCCTCTTGCTGGCAGTGTTAGTTCTTTTCCTTCTTTTATTATTTATTTATTTTAAAGATTTATTTATTTATTTATTTATTTTCTCCCCTCCCCCCACCCCATCCCAGTTGTCTGTTCTCTGTGTCTATTTGCTGAGCCATCTTCTTTGTCCGCTTCTGTTGTTGTCAGCAGCATGGGAATCTGTGTTTCTTTTTGTTGCAGCATCCTGCTGTGTCAGCTCTCCCGTGTGGGTGGTGCCATTCTTAGGCAGGCTGCACTTTCCTTTGCACTGGGTGGCTTTCCTTATGCGGTGCATTCCTTTTGCGTGGGGCTCCCCTATGCAGGGGACACCCCTGCATGGCACAGCACTCCTTGCATGCATCAGCACTGCACGTTGGCCAGCTCCACACAGGTCAAGGAGGCCCGGGGTTTGAACCACAGACCTCCCATGTGGTAGACGGACGCCCTAACCACTGGGCCAAGTCCGCTTCCCTCCTTCTTTTTTGATAGAGGGTGGAGAGTTCACCCACACTTAATGATGGCCCTTTATTAAATCCCACTTTATAGGACTCAGATGTAGAGATGGAGGCCTTTTGTGTCAGACAGTAAGTATTTGAAATTCCATTTCTCTTTCTAAATAAGTTTAAGGCAATATCTAAAGATCTAGTTTGGGCTGGTTGAGTTTTTTTTTTTTTTTGGTGGTGTTCAGAGACAAATCTTTGGTTCAGTTTACATTTAAGGCAAAAATGATGCCAAATTTGTGGAAACCGGTGGTTTGCCATGCTGGAATCTCTTTTGTTTTGGAAGCCTTAGAATCACAGGCAGGGGTCGGGGAGGAGGCAATTCTCTTCCATGAGTAAGTTACAGCTTAGAAGTTAAGCATGCTCTTTTGTGTCAGTTACCTCTTTGATTTTGGGCAATAACTTTGCTACTTTCTCATAGCAGAGACTTCGGTGAGTCACATAATATTTCTGACCCCGTGTATTCATTTGTAAATGCAAACAATAAAAGCATTCAATTAGTGTCATGAGGATCAAATGAAATAATGCATGTATAGTGCTTAGTACATAGCCTGACAGATAGTAAGTGCTCCACAAGTGGTAGTTATTATTATTTTATACCTTAATGTGGTATGATTAACATATAAAAAGCTGCCCATATTTAAATGAGTTAGTGATAAATATTATAATTTTTAGTTTGTCTCTATGTGATCCTGAGCTCTGAGCCTCAGTCTTTTCCTTTGCTAAGTAGAGAGATGAGTCTTAGTCTTGACTTTCACAAGACAGTGACTCTGCAGGGGCTATGATGTGATGGCAGCAGGTCTTTCCCCTTCCTCATCCCTCCTACTTGCCCTTTGATCTATCCCTTTTCCCAGGACTTACCTGTGGGATTTGGGGATTCGCATAGGCCCCAGTTCATAGTACCAACCCTCCTCTTCATTCCTGAATGTGGCCACACGACCTCCGATGCTGTCACTGGCTTCCGGGATAGTTACCTAGAGTCCAGAGAAGCTGCTGTTGTCCCCAGAGACATGCTCTACTTTCTTCACAGTTTCTAGTCCCACCCCCACCCACCACATGCTCTAGCCTGGAATTCCAGCATTAGGTCCCTACATGTGCAGAATAACCCAACTTAGGGTTATTTCTCCAGAAAGGCCCTGCAGTAATGTAAACGAATAAAAACATCATCTCCATGGTGGGCAGGCAAACAGAGCTATCCTAGTGGGTGTGAAGGGGTATCTCATTGTGGTTTTGCTTTGCATTTCTCTCATGGCTGATGATGTTGAACACATTTTATGTGCTTATTAACTATTTGTTTGTCTTTGGAGTAATGTTTATTCATATCCTATGAATAGCATGTCTCCACTTTTGTGTCCAAGAACACAAGTGACACTTAAGGTCAAGTCTCATGGGTGAACCCAGATTTTTGACAAACAGTAATTAAGGGATGACAGACCCAGTGAGCTATGGACAATTGTCCAAAATTTGGCTGAAACCCTAACCTTTTCTTTTTCCACCCAAGGAAGCATAATGGAAGGCAAATGATTGAGGCCCCTCCAAGTCCTCCTCACCTGGTGGCCTGCATCCTGTAGAGTCTTGGCTGCTGTTAGGCCTGACATTCCTGCTCCCACTATCACTACACACTTGGGAAGGGGGGTGGTGTGGAGCCCTCCTGGGCTATAGCAAGGATAGACTCATAATAGGGATCCTGGAAGCACTTGGCCAGGTCCTCACAGTACCCAAGGCAGCTTGGAGTGGCCAGCAGGAGCCCCAAGATTAGGACTCCTGGGGACAGAGAAAGGAATGGGGGCTGCCTTTCTAGGGCCCAGGCTCTCAGCTCCATCCTACCCGGGGTCCTGTTGGCTGTATGAATGAATGGGAGACAGTAAAGTCAGGACAGTGTCTTCTGGTGAATGTGTGGTTGTAAATATGTGCATGTACTTCTGACTGTGGCTCTGCAGGGAAATGGTTGATTGTATGATGTTGGGTATGAATATGTGTGTGAACTGTCTTTTGTGATTGTATCTGTGGGACCCCAAGTTTATTTGTGTGCATGTGATTTTAAGCTCATGAGTGCATGTAGGTATGTAATTTGACTGTAAAAATGCATGCTTCTGATTCTGAGTATGTGTGTGCAAGTGTCTTTGAATGTAAGGGACTTGAATTTTGTGTATACATTTGCATGTTCTGTGAGACTGTAATGTAAGTTTCTGTCATGTGAGTTTGTGATTGTTGGTCTGTATAATTATGCATTGTCTGTGATTGTAGGAAGGGGCATATTTATAGGACACTGTGGGCCCCTCAGCAAATATGTCTGAATCTATATGGGAAGGCAAGATGAGTTGTAGAACTGGGTGTGTGTTGGTTTGGGATTGGAAGAGTGAGGGTAATGGAATGTGTGTTTTTGCATAAATTTGAGAGAGAATGTGAGTGCTTGTGTTCTTGTGTTTATGATACTGCATGTGTATTTTGAGTGTGAGGCTAAGTGAAATTTGAAGGTGTCTAGTTCTTTGGGAATTGATGTATTTGTGAGAGGAAGTGTGTATGTGACAAAGTGTATGTGTGTGAAAATGGGAGTGTGTGAAGGCACGGTTCGCTGGGAGTGGGGGACTGTGACCAGTTCCTTGGTGAGATTGCTAGTGACCTTTGGGACTCTGGCAGTCTTACTGTTATTCTCTGGTCTCACAGTATTTTTTTCAAAACTCTCCAGGTGATTCTAATGTGCAACCAGATTGGAAATCATTGCTCAGATAGTTAATATATAACACAACAAACACTGAGTGACTTGATTTTCTTCCCTTTAATTAATTGGACTGATGTAGAGAAATTCACCTTGGAGTTTGAAACAGAGGCTCTGTGAGCTCCTCAATGTCACCTGATCTAAAGCGGAATAGCCAGAAACTATGAAACTTTGTACTCCCTTCCTTGGTAGGCAAGAACCTCCTTGGTCCAGTTTTTGTACAGGTGAGACAACTGAGACTCACAGAAGGAAAGGGATATTCAGGGGCCAGTTACAGAGGGGTAGCAGGGGATTCAGCTGGTTCCCAGTGCAGGCCCTTCCCAATGCCATGAGAGACTTCTGCAGGGGAGACACCTCAGAAAAGAAAAGAGAGGGTAACTATGCCCCATGGGGAACACCCTCAAGCTTCATCCCCTTACCTTATTCCCCAGACCTACCTCAAACTTCCTGATCCATTCTCCACTCCTCACAAATTTTCCCATTTCCTTGACCTATCACTTCTTGATTCTGTCTCCATCCTCTTTCCCCTTTTATGTATCCAACCATCAGGCTCATTTTCCAGACCCATCTCCATTTCTTAACTCACTTTCAATACCTCAACCCATCCCTACCCACTGAAGTAGCTCCTATCTCCAGTATCAGTCCCTATCCTCCTTCCTTTTGAATTATCCTATTTCCAGACTCATCTTCAGACCAGTTGCAAACCCCTTGACCCCATGCCTGATCTAGTTTCTCTCCCTGTATCAATGTCCCACACCTCCTTCTTCAGGCTCCTCTCTTTCAGACCAGGTGGAGGGATTCCATGTACTTACACTTCATCTTGGTCATGTCTCAGCAGCTCATGCTGAACCCTGGCCAGCTCTACTTCTCTTTATGAGGAACCACCTCCACCCCATAAGTAATTGGTGCTCATCCAGGCAGTCTGCCCAAGGCCCTATTGGCTGGCCCAGGCAGAGAACCCTACCCTCAAAGTCCAGGCTTGCATATGGATGTCCAAGGTAATTCAGTCTCATTCTCAGCTTCATCTTTTGCTTCCTCATCTTCCTACTGACCTTTCTCCCTTTCTAGGGAAATCCACTTCTTCTAGTTCACTCCCCAGCACCTGGGTGCCAGTGGGAAGGAGAGGTAGTGGGATCCATGTGTGGGCCATCTCCCTTTCAAACCTACTGTGATGACCTCCCAGGAAGGGATGATGGCTAGGACTGCAATTTCAACTGGTTTAGAAGTTCAGTGTCTGGGCTCCCAGTATAGTCCCTAGCACCTGAATGTTCCCATTAGAGAATGTTCTTGTCCCACTGTGGACTCTTCTACTCCTCTGAATCTGTCCAAGCTGGGAATTCTGGGCCAGGACCTCACCCTCTCTCACTGCCCTTCTCAGAGGGCTCCTGGCGGGCAGGGCAGAGGTCTCTGGCCTGGCCATTTGCAGTGGAGAGTGAATTTTCCCCTCCCTGGGCTCCCTGAGGACTTCCTTGGGCACAAGTAGACTTCTCTGGCACTGGAATTCCTTCCCCTGGGGAGTGGTGCCAACTGGCAATGATATAAAGGTTAGCTCTTTGTTCTTTGTATTCAGTGGGAGTGGGGACAAGCAGGCAGGTAAGAGGGGTGAGCAGAAAGCACCAAGCCAGCAGCATGAGGCTGGGAGGGGGACAGGAGTGAGAGAAGGCAGTGGCACTCTGTAGCTGGGGCACAGGACCCAACTCCTGGAGTACCAAGGGTACACACAGGGAAAGGGTACTAGCATAGGAATCTGACAGAACTAGATTTGAATCCTGTGCTGTCATGTCCTAGCCATGCATTTTAGGGCATAGAGCCTGGCATAGTACCTTGTACTTGCTAGTACCTAAGTGGGTTTCCTTCTTTCCTTTTGGAGGTAGGGTTGGATTGAGACCAGACCACTCACTAATGTGGTATCTGTAAAACAGAGGTAATTCCTCTAACACAGGATTGTTAGCAGAACAAAATGAATGAACACATGGAGAGTTACTATGCAAACTGCTGGGCTTTAGAAACAAGTTGGGAACTATTTTTCTTCTGTTAACTGATTCTCTTGTTATTTTTTTAGTAGTTTATTAAGATATAACTCACATGCCCTACACACCCATTTGCAGTGTATAATTTAATGATTTTTAGTATATTCACAGAGTATATTGTGCCAACCATTACCACAATCAATTTTAGAACATATCATCATCTTAAAAGTAAACCCTATGCCCTTTAGCAGCCAAACCCCAAGTCTCCTTTCACACTGCTGACTCCAAACCACTATTGACTTCTGTCTCTGAAGATTTGTCTTCTCTGGACAGTTCATATAAATGAATATCTAAAATATGTGATCTTTCGTGACTGGATCCTTTCACTTAGTATAGAGGTTCATCCATGTTGTAGCATGTATCAGTACATCATTCCTTTTTATGGCTGAATAATCCACTGAATGGATTTACCACCTTTTATTTATCCTTTCAAAAGTTGATAGACATTTGGATTTTCTCCACATTTTAGCTGTTGTGAATAATGCTGATATGAATGTACAAGTATAAGATATTTTTGTGAACATGTTTTTATTTCTTTTTGGTATAAACCTAGGAGTGGAATAGCTGGGCCGTGTGGCAATTTTATGTTTAATTTTTTGAAGAACTGCCAGACTTATTTTCAAAAACGCTGCATGATTTTGTATTCCTACCAGCACTTGGTGTGAGGGTTCCAATTTCTCCATCACCAACACTTGTTATTACCAGCCTTTTTTTATTATATTTATCCTAGTGGGTTTGAAGTGGAATCTCATTGTGGTTTTGATTTGCATTTCTCTCATAGCTGATGTTGCACATCTTTTCATGTACTTATTGACCATTCATATAATTTCTTTGGAGAAATGTCTTTATATCTTTTGTCCATTTTTCATTGAGTCATTTGTCTCTTTATTATCAAGTTATAAGAGTTCTTTATGTATTTTAGGTATAAATCTCTTCTCAGTGATATGATTTGCAAATATTTTCTCCTGTTCTTCTAGTTGTCGTTTACTTTTTTTGGAGGTGCCCTTTGCAGCATAAAAGTTTTAACTTACATGAAATCCAACTTATCTATTTTTTTATTCTGTTGCTTCTGCTTTTAGTGTTAAATATAATCCAGAGTCACAAAGATTTACTCTCTATGTTTTCTAATAAGAGTTTTATAGTTGTAGTTTTTACATTTAGATCTTTGAACCATTTTGAGTTAATTTTCTTATATGATATGGGGAGGGATTTAAATTCATTTTTTTTTAAAAGATTTATTTTTATTTATTTAATTCCCCCCCTCCCCCAGTTGTCTGTTCTCTGTGTCTATTTGCTGCGTCTTGTTTCTTTATCCGCTTCTGTTGTTGTTAGCAGCTCGGAAAGTGTGGGCGGCGCCATTCTTGGACAGGCTGCACTTTCTTTGGCGCTGGGCAGCTCTCCTTACAGGTGCACTCCTTGCACGTGGGGCTCCCCTACACGGGGGACACCCCTGTGTGGCGCGGCACTCCTTGCGCGCATCAGCACTGCGCATGGGCCAGCTCCACACGGGTCAGGGAGGCCCGGGGTTTGAACCGCGGACCTCCCATGTGGTAGACGGACGCCCTAACCACTGGGCCAAGTCCGTTTCCCTAAATTCATTCTTTTGCCTATGGGTACCCATTTGTTCCAGCACCATTTGTTGAAAAGACTTTTCTTTCCCCATTGAATTGTCTTGGCGCCCTTGTCATAAATCAGCCAATTGCAAATGTGAGGGTTTATTTCTGGTCTTTAAATTCTATTCTGTTGATTTACATTTGTCCCTATGGCAGTACAACACTGACTTGATTACTATAGCATAGTAGTAAGTTTTGAGACCAGATGGTGTAAATCCTCCAACTTTCTTCTTTTTCAAGATTGTTTAGCTCTCCTGGGTCTCTTGCAACCCTATATGAATTTTAGGAATATCTTGTCAATTTCTGCAGAAATTTCAGCTCTGGTTAAGATAGGGATTGTGATGAATCTGTAGATCATTTTGGGGAGTATTGCTTTCTTATCCATGAACATGGGATGTCTTTCCATTTAGTTAGATCTTCTTCAATTTCTTTCAACAATGTTGTATAAATTTGGTTTTGGACTTTTCTTGTTAAATTTATTCTTAAGTATTTTATTCTTTTTTGATACTATTATAATTAAATTGCTTTTTAATTTCATTTGGATTGTTTATACTATTGGTTTTTGTGTATTATATCTTGCAACCTTTGTGAACTCACTTCTTAGTTCTAACGGTTATTTAGTGGACTCCTTGGGATTTTCTATATGCAAGATCATGTCATCTTCAAATAGAGAAAATTCTACCTCTTCATTGGCCATCTGAATGACTTTTATTTCCTTGCCTAATTACCATGGATAGAGCATCCACAGCAATGTTCAATAGTATTGGTTAGAATTGACATCCTGTGTCGTTTTTGATTTTAGGGGGAAAGCATAGCATTAAGTATGATGTTAGCTGTGGGTTTTTTGTCAATGCCCTTTATCAGATTAAAAACGTTCTCTTCTATTCATAGTTTGTTGAGTGTTTTAATCAAAAAGGGGAATGGGATTTTGTCAAATGCTTCTTCACATCTATTAAGATAATTATGTGATTTTGGCCCTTTATTCTATTGATATGTGTGTTACATTAATTGATTCTTGGTTTTAAACTTTGCATTCCTAGGAGGTCAAAGACCTTTACAGTGTTATTGTTATTAACAAAAGAGTCAAGGAGGTCCCAAAGCCTGGCAAGTTCTAGGCTTAGATTCCTGAATGGGGTCAGAGGCTGCCAGGGGTCTCTTGTACCTGTTTAATGTATTTTCTGGAGAACTCATTCAACAGTTGAATTACCTTTCTGCTGATAAAATTTCCTGGGCCTTAGCAGACCAGGAAAGACCTTGGGGAGTGAGCTGACCAGGGAGTCCAGGAGCCCTGCATGGTAGGCTAACTAATGTACTTCTAAAGATGTCCACATCAAAATGTGAATGCAAAAAGGAATTCACAGATGTGATTAAGTTTTTTGAGATGGAGAGATTTTGCTGGATTATCTAGATTGTTAGCATTATTCTTTTTATCAAATTAATTCTATTTTTCAAATTAATATATGCATGGTACAAATATTCAACAAAATAAGACCTTTTCCCTTATACCCTACCAGTTCCACTCTCCAGGGATAAACCATATCTATTTAATTTTTTTCCAGTGACTCCCAGTAACTGTAAATAAAATTTCTATATTTTTTGATTTATCAACTTTAGACAGTACCTGTTAATATCTCTTGATACTTTTCTTTTTTTCTTATATATGTATATAATTAATTTTATTTTTAGAGAATTTTGATTACAGAAAAGTTACTTGAAGGTATAGGGGATTCCATGTAACCCACTCTCTTCCCTTCCCACATTTTCTCCTATTAACAACAGTTTACATTAGTGTAATACATTTGTTACAAAAAAAATTGATGAACCAATATTGAAACATGGCTACTAGCCAAGGTCTATAGTTTATATTATGGTTTACCCTTTGCACTGTACAGTTTTATAGTTTTGACAAAATGTATAATGGTCTGTATCTGCCAAATATCATGTGGACAATCTAAGGTCCTAAAAAATATCCTGTATTCCACCTGTTCATCACAGCACCGCTACCCCCACCTCTGAAGCTCTGGAAACCACTGTCTTTATATCAACATTACAAGTTCTTCTGTTACTACAATAATAACATCTACTTTGATCTGTGCTTGCATTTCATGTTATGTTCGTTCATTCTTCAATTTTGAGGCTTTAAGGATATTAACACGTGCTCAGTTTCAGATTGGGAGGGATCTTAGATCTTATAGGGTAGATAAAAGGAACTGTTTTCCTTGAAGTTTTAGATACTCTTTGTTTTTTTGAATGGGGGTTGTCCATCATCATCATTTTGTTAGTTGTCCTGGGTAAGTTTGATGAACTGGAGAGTAGGTTTTGTCCACAACTTGGCTGATACAAAGCCAAGATTCAGGATAAGGCCCACTGAGGGGGTGCTGATTTCATGAGACTGAGTGTCTTGCATATAGTGTCTGGGCATTTCTAGAACCCCTGGGAGCACCCCTGTTTGAGGCTTTGTTTACTGTGGCCATTAGTGAGTTCTGCTTGAGACATGTATAAGCATAACCTCAGAATGACCTTGGCCATAAAAACTTTTATATTTAATGTTTCCCCTTTCTTGATGCTTTCCTATGTAAGATATATCTCCCAGTTTTCCTCAGTATTTTATGTTTTTGTTCTTCTATGGCTGCACTTCAATAATGTAGCCACTAGCCATAAGTGGCTCTTTAAATTTAAATTAAATTAAATTAAATTAAATTAAATTAAATTAAAATTTCAGTTCCTCAGTTGTACTAGCTACATTTCAAGGGCTCAGTAGACATATGCAGTTAATGCTATTTTCATTTTTTAAAATTAGAGAATGTGTGTGTTTACAGAACAATCATGCATAAAATACAGGATTCTTATATACTACCCCACTACCAACATCTTGCATTTGGTGTGGGACATTTCTTTCAGTTGATGATAACACTTTTTTGTAATTGTACTATTTTTTTCTTAACAGTAGTTACCTTTGTTACAATTGATGAAACTGGTGCTATTAATTATCATCCATAGTCTGCATTAGGTGTATTTTTCCCCATATACCACCCTATTTTTAACACCTTGTATTAGAGTTGTACATTTGTTGTAATTCATGAAAGAACATTCTTATATTTGTACTATTAACTATAGTCTGTTTTCTACAATAAGGCTTACTGTTTTATACAATCCTGTTTTATCTTTTAATTTTTCTTTTTAGGAGGTACCCAGGATTGAACCCAGGACCTCATATATGGGAAGCAGGCATTCAACCACTAAGGTAAATCCACTTTCCAATGAGAGTTGGCTTTTAGATTTGTTTGTTTTATTTTTAGGAGGTACCAGGGAATGAACCCAGGACCTTACACATAAGAAGCAGGCACTTAACCACTTGCACTACATCTGCTCCCCTATCTTTCAATTTTTATTCTAGTAACATATATGACATAAAGTTTCCCTTTTAACCACATTCACCTATATAACACAGTGCTGTTAATTACACATAATACTGTGCTACCATTACCACCATCCATTTCCAAACCTTTACAATCAAGTTAAATAGAAATTCTGTACAAATTAAACATCAACTCCTTATTCTCTAGCTCCAGTATAGTCCCTGGTAACCTACTGTAGCAGTTTGGTATTGTTTATGAGCTTAAAAAAGAGATATTGGATTATGTTTGTAAAATGGTCTGTTCATCTGGGCATATTAGAGTGTATTGGATTCAGAGGTTTCGCTTTTACTTAATCAAATAATGATTAAGGCTTTGATTGGACCACATCAATAGGACATTGAGTTTGGTGGGTGGGGACTCACAGAGAAAATAACAAGGCAGATGAGTTCATTGGAGTTTTGGAGCTGGAGCTCCAGGAAGTAAACACACAGGAGAAGAACACAGAGGAAGAGAGACAGCTCCGTTAGACAACAGGGCAGAAGCCTAGGGAAGGGAGGTGAGCTATCACCTGATAGTTTACAGCTGATTTTGTGGAGAGAGCAGAGCAGCTGAGCCTGGAGAGAACTGAGCCCTGGGCTTAACCCAGACTACAACTGATATTGGAAGAAGCTGGGACCACAGAGCATTAAGAGGAAGAAGAAGACTGAGCATTGGCAATCATCTTGCTCCAACATGTGGCAACAGACTTTGGTGAGGGAAGTAGCTTATGCTTTATGGCCTGGTAACTGTAAGCATCTACCCCAAATGGATATCCTTTATAAAACCCAACAGATTTCTGATACTTTGAATCAGCATCCCTTTCACTGACTGATACACCACTATTCTAGATTTTAACTCTATGAGTTTGCTTATTCTAATTATTTCATATTAGTGAGTTCATAACAATATTTGTCCTTTTGTGTCTGGCTTATTTCACTCAACATAATGTCATCAGGGTTCATCCATGTTGTCACATACATCAGTACTTCATTCTTTTTTATAGCTGTGTAATAGTCATATACATATACCACATTTTGTTTGTCCATTCATCAGGTGATGGATACTTGGGTTGCTTCTATCTTTCAGCAATTGTGAAAAACGCTATTATAAACATCAGTGTACAAATATACATTCAAGTCTCTGCTTTCAATTCTTCTGGGTATATTCCTAGTAGTGGGATTGCTCTGTTATTTGGTAATTCTATACTTAGCTTCCAGAGGAACTTCTTTTGGCTTCCAGAAAAAAAGTACAGTTTTACATTTCTACCAGCAATGAATGAATGAGTGTTCCTATTTCTCCATGTCCTCTCAAACACTTGTAATTTTCTGTTTTTTCTTTTTTTCAATAGTAGCCATTCTGGTGGGTGTGCAATATCTCAATTGTGGCTTTGATTTGTATTTTCAAAATAGTGATGCAGAGCATCTTTTCATGTGCATTTTAACCATTTGGATAAATACCTATTCAAGTATTTTGCCCATTTTTCAATGGGGTTGTTTGTGTTTTTATTGTTGAATTGTAGGATTTCTTTATATATTCTGGATATTAAGCCCTTGTCAAATATGTGGTCTCCAAATATTTTCTCCATTGGGTAGGTTGTCTTTTCACTTTCATGTTAAAGTCCTTTGTTGCAGAAATGTTTTTAATTTTGAGGAGGTCCCATCTATCTATTTATTCTTTAGTTGCTTGTGCTTTGTGGACCTTACACAAGGCCCTGAAGATGCTTCAGTAATTTCCCTCTAGGAGTTTTATAGTCCTGTTCTCATATTTAGGTCTTTAATCCATTTTGAGTTAATTTTTGTATATGGCATGAGATGGGTCTCTTTCGCTCTTTATTGGACATCCAATTCTCTCAGCACCATTTGTTGAAGAGACTACTCAGATCCAGGTGAGTGGATTTGGTAGCATTGTCAAAAATTAATTGGCTATAGACAGGAAGATCTATTTCTGAACTCTCATTTGGATCCCATTGGTCAATATATCTATCCTTGTGCCATTACCATGCTGTTTTGACCACTGTAACTTTGTAATGCTTTAAACTCAGGAAGTATGAGTCCTCTAACTTCCTTCATTTTCAAGATGTTTTTGGCTATTTGGACCCCTTACCCTTACAAATAAATTTGATAATTGGCTTTTCCATTTCTGCAAAATAAGCTGTTGGAATTTTGATCAAGATTGGGTTTAATCTAGAAATCATTCTGGGTAGAACTGACATCTTAATTATATTTAGTCTTCCAATCCAGGAACATGGAATGTCTTTCCATTTATTTAGGTCTTCTTTGATTTCTTCTGGCAATGTTTTGTAGTTTTCTGTATGCAACTCCTGTGTATAGTCATAGATATTTTATTCTTTTAGTTGCTATTATAAATGGATTTTTTCCCTTGATTTCCTCTTTAGATTGCTCTTTACTAGTTTTCAGAAACACTACTGATTTTTGTGTGTTGGCCTTTTACCCTGACACTTTGGGACTTTGTTTATTAGCTCTAGTAGCTTTGTCATAGATTTTTCAGTACTATCTATATATTGGGTCATGTCATCTGCAAATAGTGAAAGTTTTACCTCTTCTTTTCCAATTTGGATACCTTTTATTTCTTTTTCTTGCCTAACTTCTCTGGCTAGAACTTCCAGTACAAGGTTTAATAACAGTGGTCACAATGGACATCCTTGTCTTGTTCCCTGAATATTAGTGATGCTGAATATCTTTTTGTATAATTATTGTTTATGCAGATTTCTTGTTCCGAGATTTGGCTGAGAAAGAAAAGATTCAAGGTTGACACTAAGGTTTCTGATCCAAACAATTAAGGCCAGAGTTGTCAATAATTATTATAGGAAAGAGTTCAAAGAGCAGTTTTGGAGAAGATCATGAGTTAAGTTTTGGACACATTAAGTTTGAGATGTTTCTCTACCTACACTTAAGTGGAAATGTTGAATAGGCAGTTGGATATATTAGATGAGAATTCAGGGGAAAGGTCCAAGATGGAGAGAGAAATTTGTAGATAGTATTGAAAAACCGTGATTAAGATGGATTACCAACAGAGTGGGAGTAGAGAGAGAAAAGAGGTCTCATGGCAGAGCCTTGGGGCATACCAACTTTAAGAGCTGGAGAGATGAGGAAGAATTAGCAAAGGAGACTGAGAAGGAGAACCAAACCAATAGGAGGAAATCAAGAAAGTAGGGTGTCCTGGAATGCAAGTGAAGAAATCTTTTCAAAGAAGGAGTGATCAGTTGCATAATCTTTTCAAAGAAGAGGGAATGATCAATTGCATAAATGTTATCAAGGAAAGTGAAGACTGAGAAGTGACCGTTGGATTTAACAACATGAAGGTGTTTCCTGACCTTGACTAAAACGGTTGCAGTGGTGTGCTGGGCATGGAAGCCTGATTCCAATGGATTCAAGAGAGAATAAGAGGAAGAATTTGACATAATGAGTATATCAGCTCATTTGAGAGCAGTAAGTAGAACAGTAAAGGAGAGCAGAAAAATGGGTAGGTAGATGCAGGACAAAGGGCATAGGTTTTTTTTGTTTGTTTTTGTTTTTTTAAATACAATTAGAATAGAATAGTTCTGGATCTACAGAAAATTTAAGAAAATAGTACAGCGTTCCTATATACCTCTCACCCAGTTTCCCCTATTATTAGCATCTTACATTTGTTGCAATTAATTGAAAAACATTGATACATTTTTTTAAACTAAAGTCTACACTTTATTCAGATTTCCTTTGTTTGTTTGTTTGTTTTAAACTAAGTGTCCATTCTCTGTTTCAAGATCCCATCCAGGATAGCACATTAGATTTAGTTGTCATGTCTCCTTAGGCTCCTCTTGACTGTGACAGTTTATAAGATTTTCCTTTTTTTTTGGATGACCTTGATAGTTTTAAGGAGCACTGCTTAGGAATTTTGTAGAATGCTCCTCAGTTGAGATTTATCCGATATTTCTCATGGTTGGATTGGGGCGATGGATTCTTGAGAGGAAGACCAGATATAAAGTGCTGTTCTCATGACATCATATCAAGACTACATTAATATGACTTAACACTGCTGATGTTAATCTTTATTATCTAGCTGAGGTGGTATTTTCCAGGTTTGTCCATTGTGAAGTTACTATTTTTCTCCCCTTCCAAACTGTACTCTTTGGAAGGAAGTCATTATGTGCAGTAGCTCATACCTAAAGGCATGGGTATGGGTAATTGTGCTTCACCTCCTAGAGGATGAAGTGTCTACACACAAAATTTGGAATTCTTCTGCATTGGAGATTGGTTTATTATCTCCCACTTATTTATTCAATCATTTATTTATATTACTGTGGATTCGTGGACATTTATTTTGGGTTATAATAAATATTACTTTGTTGCTAAAATTTTTCTAGCTTTGGCCATGGGGAGTTTATGTATCCCTTTGACATGCCCCATCATTTGTTTTGTTTTGATTTTTGAGAATTTACTTACTTTCTGGTATACAAGACGTTCCAGGACCATGTATATTTCTTGCCTCAGTCCTAATATTAGTCATTTTTCCAAGCAGCCCTGGTTCCTTTTATTGGATAATAGTATTAGAAACCAAGACCTGGGTACTAGGTGTGTTTTTGCTACTATGATGTATTTATTTCAAGGTCCTAAGAGAAGGTTTTAAAAAAGGTAGGAGAAATAACAGAATGCTTGTATGTTAATGGTAATAATTCAATAAAGAGGAAAACTAGAAGATGCAGGAAAGAATTATAAGAGCAATGCTTTTGACTGCATTAGAGGGGATGAAGGGGAATTGGCCTCAGATATGGGCATATACAATTCATTCATTTTAATAGAAGGGGAGGGCTAATATATGGGCACAGGTGTTAGTATGTGAGCAGATGTGGTGGTGGAAGCTTGCGGAAAGTCTCTTTCATTACTGTAATTTTCTCAATGAAATTGGAAGCATGGTAATTAGTTTAGAGAGAGAATGAAAGAAAAAAGGTTGGAAGTTTGAGGAGAAAGATGTGAAATTGTCTAGGAGAATGAGAAAGGGAATTAACTAGGGATATATAGCATGATGGTTAGGTGACACCCACTTAAGGTTAATTAATTCGAAGTGACCTGCCAATGCTTGAGTTCTTTTTTCCAGCCACATTCAATTTGATGGGCACAAGTGTGGATTAGGCAGAATTGAATTTAATCAGGGTTATGGGTTTTTAAAGAGAGCAAGAGAAGTGCAAGGAGTGCACGTAAGGAGAGATTATAGTAATTGACTATGGCATTTAAATGAATTAGGAAAGGAAATGAACACATGAGGAGGAACAGGGCCATTGAGAAGGTATTATGACCAATGGATTGTACACATTTGTGGGGTCAAAGGATTGTTAGAATTGAGATACCAGAAGGACTGAGTTGGAGAGATAGGAGATGTTGGCTATGGAGTGGGGTCCTTGAAATTGAAGTTATGAAGGTTTAATGTTAGGAAATAGGATACTTGGTCATTTAAATCTCCAAGAAAAATAACAGGACTAGGGTCAAGGAGAATCATCCAAGGGCTAAAGTAAGCAAGGAATAGTCAGGAGTAGCTTAGGGGTAAGTAGTTGCTTGGAACAAGGAGAAGGAATGGTTAGTATACTTAAGTGATTTGAAATTCAAAGTTGGGGATTTTTGAGGGAGGAAATGACAATGGTCTAGAAGCATCAGTAAAAAGCCAGGAAGAGATTAGAAACGCAAAAGACAGTGCTGGGAAATTCATCCAACATAGCCCAGAAAGACAAATTAAAGATGTATTTATTTCAAAAAGAAAAAACCTCTATTGTTTTTGTTTATGTATTCATTTTTATAACCATTTACTTCTTTCATTTCTCCTCCATAGGCAACCATTTTAAAGTGATTAATATTTTTCTCTATGCTTGTATGTGTTCTTGTTAAATGAGTATTCTTTGGGGGCATGTATTTTTTTTTAAGATTTATTTTATTTATTTATCCCCGCCCACCCTCCCCCCGGCCGCTGCTTTCTGCTCTCTGTGTCTATTTGCTGTGCATTCTTCTGTGTCTGCTTGTCTCCCTTTGTTGTGTCATCTTGCTGTGCCAGCTCTCTGCAGGCACAGGCCAGCTTGCCTTCACAAGGAGGCTCTGGGAAGCAAACCCAGGGCCTCCCATATGGTAGACAGGAGCCCAATCGATTGAGCCACATCTGCTTCCCAGGGGCATGGATTTTTATTTACATAAATATAGAACTAAATTGGGTCTTAAAGGATAGGTAAGATCAGAATATGTAGAAATGGGAGAAGACAAAGGAATTAGATAAAAGGGAATAGTATGAGCAACCCTATGACATAAATACTATAATTATCTTCATTTTGATGTGCTTGAACATGCCCAATTTGCACAGCTAGTAAGAGGCAGAGCAGGGATTAAACTACAGGCAATCCCAGAATCTTTATTTTTAACCATGTACTATCATGCTTCAGCAATGGTTGAAAACACATAAATGCAGCAAGAGCACTTAATAAAATTCTCAGGCATTCATTTAAAAATATTTAGCAAGCCAGAATGAAAGGAAACTTCCTAAAGTTCAAGAAGGACTTCTATAAAGATGCTTCAATGAACATCATACTTAATAGTGAAACTTTTGAACCATTTTCTTCAGTGTAAGATTAAGAGAAAATGCCTGTTATCAGCACTTCTACTGTTCAACATTGCATCAAATGCATAAGCTCTAAAGGGTGAGTAACTTGAATATTGGCCTGTGCATTATTATACATCAGTAGAAAACAATTAGAACAAATAATAGAAAAGACATGCATATTCACAGAAGCAACAACAAAAAAATGTTACCATGGGAGAAGCCAAGATGACAGAATAGGGTACTGTCAGATTTGTCTTCTAGGGCAGGTAGTAAGTAGCCAGCAACTGTCTGAAACTACTGTTTGGGATCTCTGGAGACCAAGGAACACCATGCACCATCCAGGGAAGAACAGAAGGCAGAGACTGATAAACTGTGGTGAAGGTCTGTGAGTACATCTTTCCATGCTGTGTAGGCTGGTGCCCATCCTCCACTGGCATGGCAGGCTGCCTCTGGAGGCACTCCCTGACTGGAACTAGAAGTCCTCTCTCCCAAGATCAGGAAGAATGGTAGGGGAGAAGGGGAGTGATTGCCAAGGCCAGGCACCAGCTGCAGCTTTTGATTAGCAAATTTAGTTGCCAGGCTTCAGTAATGAAATCAGCTACAGTTACAACCTATCCAGGAAAAAAATCCAGCCAACAGCCTCTATCTCAACCCACACCTAGCAGGGGAGGAAGTGGGGCCAATTTAGAGACATAGTAAGCTTCTCAGGGTTTGCTGAAAGGGGGTGTAGTAGTTTGAAGCTCTTTTTTTTTTTAAAGATTTATTTTATTTATTTATTTCTCTCCCCTCCTCCCCCCCCCCCGCCCCCCAGTTGTCTGTTCTCTGTCTATTTGCTGCATATTCGTCTTTGTCCGCTTCTGTTGTTGTCAGCGGCACGGGAATCTGTGTTTCTTTTTGCTGCATCATCTTGTTGTGTCATCTCTCTGTGTGGGTGGCGCCATTCCTGGGCAGGCTGCACTTTCTTTCGCGCTGGCCGGCTCTCCTTATGGGGTGCATTCCTTGTGCATGGGGCTCCCCTATGCAGGGGACACCCCTGCGTGGCACGGCACTCCTTGCATGCATCCCCACTGCGCATGGGCCAGCTCCACATGGGTCAAGGAAGCCCCAGGTTTGAACCGTGGACCTCCCATGTGGTAGACAGATGCCCTAACCACTGGGCCAAGTCCACTTCCCAGTTTGACACTTTTATGGACCCCAGAAAATTATGTTCTTAAACTAATCCATTCCTGTGGGTGTGTACCTATTGTAGTGGGACCTTGTAATTGAGTTACTACAGTTAGGGGCATTTAATTAGGTTACTTCAGTAGGGCATTACCCAGGGTATATCTTAATCCTCTTACTGGAGTCCTTTATAAATGGGATAAATACAGAGAGAAACAGAGAAAAAGCCACAGGAGAAGAGAGAAAGCCACAGGAGCAGAGAGAAAGTTAGAGAAAGCCAGAAGCTGAAGGCAACAAAACCAAGAGAAGAAGGGAGAGACCAGCAGATGCCTCCATGTTTCTTGCCATGTGAGAGAGGAGTCCAGGATCACCAGCAACAGGTCTTTGGGGAGAAAGCATCATCTGATGGTGCTTTTGTTTGGACATTTTTCTCAAACTTGAAACTGTAACCTTGCAACCAATAAATCCCAATTGTAGAAGCCAACTCATTTCCTGTATATTGTGTTTTGGCAACCTAGCAGACTAAAACAAGCAGCTTTTCCCCAAGAAAGGGGGGACATGGCCATACATGGACTGTGACTTTTGATTAAGGATTTCAGTGTCCTGGACTCTAGCACCAAGATCAGCTACAGTTTCAGCTCACTCCTGGCAGCCTCTGTCTCAACCTTGCCTCTGGCAAGGAAGGGAGAAGGGCTAATTTAGAGCCATGGTAAGTTCTCCAGGTTTGCTGGAGAGTAGCTCTTTCCTAAGAAAAGGTGGGGGCATCACTGTCAAGCACAGTTGGTAGCTTTTGAATAGAGAATTCAAATTCCTGGATATAGGATCTGTGCAACAGTTTCAACCTACCCCAGCCACAAGTGGCTGACAACCTTTGTCTCAACCATACCACCAACAGGACAGAGTCAATTGTGAATTTAAAAAGCAGTATCATCTTAGGGCTGTGGGGACAGGTGGGTGAAGAGCACCATCTACTGGGCAGGGCAGGAAAGCACAATTTCTGGGAGATAAAAAAAGAAGATTGGCATCCTTCTGGGTCTCCTCTCAAGGGCACTTTGAAACCAATCTACAACCCCTTTGTGGGCCTGGCCCTGTTTGGACTGGGGAAAATCCTTTCGGGGGGGACTCTCCACCCAGAATTAAACTCCCAGGTAAAAGTGGATAACAAAAGGATTGTTAAAAATCTATAGAGGTGCAGAATGGGTATAGCTCAGTGGTTGAGCACCAGCTTCACATGTACGAGGTCCCAGGTTCAATCCCCGGTACTTCCTAAAAATAAGTAAGTAAATAAATAAGTAAATAAAAAATAAAATTAAAATAATATCTAAGTATTAAAAAAAAACAATAGAGGAAAATAAAAAGTAAACATAACAGATCAGAACTCCCAAGGAAGAATAGGAAAAAGAAAACTTTTTCTTGGGAGTGAAACCATTGCTCAATAATGAAATCTTAAAAGTTGTACTCTATGTTCAGGGCAAAGATCAGACAAATAAGAGCTGAAAAAAAATCTGATCAGTTAAACATGAACTATTCTGAAGGTCTAGAATAAGTTGAAACAAATATTAAAGAAAAGTTTTAACACAAAGCCAATCAACAAGAAAACCCTAGGCAAGAGAGAGAAACTGACCTTCAGCGTAAACTCAAAATCAGATGCCTAGATACCAGCAAAAAACTACAAGACATACTAAGGAAAGATATGGCCCAAGCAAAGGAACAAATTAAAACTTTAGATGAGACACAGGATTTGAAACAACTAATAAATGATGTTCAAACAAATCTTCTCAATCAATTTAAGGAGGTGTATTAGTCAGCCAAATGGGGTGCTGAAGCAAAATACCAGAAATCAATTGTTTTTTATAAAGAGTATTTATTTGGGGTAGAAGCTTACAGTTACGAAGCCATAAAGTCTAAGTTACTTCCCTCATCAAAGTCTTTAGCCATTTGTTAGAGCAAGATGTCTGCTGATGTCTGCCAGGGTTCAGTCTTCCTGGGTTCCTCTCTTCCCAGGCTTCATTTCTCTCTGGAATCAGCTCCTCTGTTTTCTCCACAAGGCCAGCTGAGGACCATTAGGCAAATGGCTTCTTTCTTTTCCTGGAGCCTTCTCTCTTTCCTCACAACCAAGCTCCTCTGTATGCTTACTTCCTGAGGTGCCAACTCAAGACTCCTGCATCAAAAATTTCAACTCTGCCCTTTGCCATGTCTTTTATCTGTGAGTCCCCACTCACCAAGGGGCATGGACTCAACATCTTACTGATGAGGCCCAATCAAAGCCCTAATCATAATTTAATCATACCCAGGTACAGACTGGTTTACAAACATAATCCAATATCTACTTTTGGAATTCATGAACCACATCAAACTGCTATAGGAGGTGAAGGAAAATATGGCTAAAGAGATATACAATATTCCCTGAGGGAGCATAAAGATGAATTTGAAAGTATGCAAAGAAAAATAACTTATGGAATGAAAGACACAATTGATAAGATCAAATATATTAGAGGTGTATAGTAACAGACCTGAACTGGTAGAAGAAAGAATTCAACCACTTTAGTTTCGCTCAAAGTGATCCTTCTTCCCTTTGGGTCCCTGTTTGGATGCCAGTTGCTGAGCTTCCCTTTGGGGTCCGTGTTGGGTGCCAGTTGCTGTGAGCCAGCTCAGCAGCAGTTTGGCTCGAAGGGAAGGCAATGCAGAACTTTACAAAATAAAAGGACAGAGAGAAAGACACAAGAGAAGAAATAAGAATGGGACCAGGGGACTCACAGCTTCTGGAACTGAGAGCCTCAACCCTATTTTATTGGAAACTTTTTTGGTTTGGAAGTTTATTGGAAACTACTGAGCAGCTGTTTGTTATCAGAACTGCAACATCATCTACAATAATAGGCAACAACTGCAACATCTACAATCAGGAACAACTGCAACATCTACAATAAGGAACAGATTCAAATTCAAAGTTCAAATATAATTTAAGCTCTTTTTCCCACACTACGTGTTGGATTTATAAAATTATGAAGTGGTTTTCTGTGTCACAACCTACTCTGTAGATTTTTAGCACAGATGTGCCTTAATGCTGTTGTCTTTGCCCTGCAGTGTCAAAGCCATAGTACTGAGGCTTGGAAAGGCCTGGGGAGTGAAGAGTGTTCTTCAGGATCCTGCCAAAGTGTCTCAATCTGATGTCCTGGTCATGTATACCTCTCCTGACTAGATAGCTGATATTGGGAAAAGGGCCTAAGGTTATAGTGCACTGTTTCCCATTGAACAATACACTCTTAAGCAATCAGTAGGCCAAAGAAGAAATTGTAAGAGAAAGCATCAAATATCTCAAGATGAATGAAAATGGAAACACAACATATCAAAACTTAGGGGATGCATAAAAGGCAGTGCTGAGAGGGAAGTTTATAGCCCTAAACATCTACATTTAAAAAAGGGGGACTAAAATCAGACACCTAACTGCATACCTGGGAGGGCTAGAGAAAGAAAGCAAACTCACTTCAAAGCAAGCAGAAGGGAAGAAATAGCAAAAGGTTAGAGCAGAAATAAATGAAATTGAGAATAGAAAAGCAATAGAGAGAATCAACAAAACCAAAAGTTGGTTCTTTGAGAGAATAAATAAAATTGAAAAACTCTTAGCTAGATGGACAAAGGAAAAGAGAAATGCAAATAAAGTAGGAAATGAGAGAGGGAACAATACTACTCACCCCACAGAAATAAATAAGATCTAAAGGAACAAAACTGGATGACTTCACAAGGGATCAGGAAGTACCAAGATGGAACCCTCTGCCTCCTGATTCTCTAACCTGTGGTAAGTTTGGGACATAGAGTTGGATAAGTCACCAAAAGTGCCATGTAGGAGGCATGCTTTTAGGAAGGGGGAGTAGTAGAAGGAGTACAGGAAGTAGAGATAAGGGAGAGACTGATCTTCAATAAGTGCTTATTCTGTGTTAAGCATTGGGCCGAAATCCCCGTGCATGCCATCTATAGATCATCATCATAATGCTGTGAAAGAGACAGCATTCTCCTTGTTTTAGAGAACTGGAATCTGATACTTGCTTCAGAAGACACAGTCATGTGAGGTAGTAACTGGACTTAGTTGGAATCTGGCCTCCTTCACTTACCAGCATGTGACCTTGGGCAAGTTCCTTACATTTTCCTGAGACTTTGTTTTCTTATCTGTCAAATCGTTGCTTCCAAGAGCTGGAGCATAGGGCAAGGTGCTTGGCACCAAGTAGCAGAATGAGTTGCTCCAGCATGGGACAAAGTAGTAGAGTGAGATGACCTCCAGCATTAGATTGTCCTGAACGGTCTAGATACTTAGGACTCGAATCTGGGAAGCGTGGTATGCTGGTAAATGTTTAACAATCAGCCCTAGGGGAGGGAGAAAGTTCCAATTTCTAATGTTTGCTGATTTCCATGATGTAAATATACCCATCATAGCCAATTTCAGGCTACCAGCATGATGGCACTGAACATGGAGTTGGGAAGAAATGCACAGTAGCACTTATATAGCATTTCCACCTGTGATGGTTAGGCTACTGTGTCAACTCAGCCAGGTAATTGTGCCCAGTTGTTTGATCAAGCAAGCACTGGGCTAAATGTAACATAAGGACAATCATGGGCTTTAGTCATCAGTGAGTTTACTGCATAGATGGCTAATTACATCTACATCGACCAGAGAGATTGCATGTTAGCAATGAGTGATGTTTTATCCAATCGGTTGAATGCCCTAAAAGGGGAAGTGATTTCAGCATTCAGAGAGAATTTCCTAGCTCATCTTTGGACAGCCAATGTCTCCTGGAAACTCATCAAGAACCTTCATTAGACTTTCATCAGAGCCCCTGGTTTGCAGCCTGCCTGCGGAACTGGTACTTGTGCATTCCCATGGTCATGTGAGAGAATCTTATAAAATCTTATACTATTTACAGATAGCTCCTATTGATTGTGTTCCCTAGAGAACCCTGACTAATATACCACCATACAGAGGCAAGCTCCAGGACATAGATAACAGTAAAATATAATAAAATAATCAGGTGTAATGAGTTCTGAGCATTTATTACTTTTTAAAAAATGTAATTTATTTAATTTTGTTGTATAATTTAATCTTAATAATGACTATGTTTAACAAACTGGCTCACAGCATTTCTGCAAATTTAATAATGGGCCTGTCTAGGGCCTGTCATCTACTATGAGGGACCTCAGAATCCAACCATAAGGAAACCAAAGATCAGACAGAGAATAAGAACAGAAACTCACAATCACAGAAGCCGTGGCCAGGACTGGTGCAAAGGGCTTTACACACATTTTCTCAATTAAATGTCATGCTCATTTAATTCTCCCAGCAACCCTAGAAGGAGGAGATTATTGGACAGAATAAAAGCAACCTGAAGAGAAGAGGCACCAGAACTTGATAGAACTGAATTCAAATTCTGGAGCTACAGTTTTAAGGTGTGAGCCCTTGGGCAAGTTCTTTCATTCTGCTGGCCCTTAACAATATCATATATAAAATATGGAAAATAATTTTTGTTTTCTGGGTGTATAGTTATAATTAAAGTGATATTGTTTGCAAGAGATTTTATTCAGGACAGTGCTTGATGATCAACCCTTAATTATCTTCAGAGAAAATGAGTAACTTGCCCAGAGTATTTTACTGGTGGAGACTGGAGGAAGCTTTTGGTTTGCCCAAGATGGCTCAGTGAGGAATAGAGGTATGGCTCAAACATGGGTCTAACTATTAAGTAAGAGAACAGGGTTTTGAGAGGTAAAATGAAATCAAAATGAGGCCTTCACATGTCTCTAGGTCCCACCCCCTCTTCCCATGGGCTGGTAATAGCCCCAGAAAAGACTGGAAAAGAAAATAGGCCATTATCCCCTTTCTCCCCATATTTAGGTGTTGCTTCAGCCCTGTCCCCAAGGGCCTCTACTTCTTAGAGCTCTTGTTGCTGACAATGTTCAGAAAATTCCATCTTGGTATCCCCACTGGGGACAGAAACAATACTGGCAGGAGGCAGAGGTTTTGGGGGGATAGCTCCTCCCCAGCTCTTCCAGGAAAGCCTAGTAGAGAAGAAGAACCTAAAGCCTTGGCAGGTTGGTCGACTGGAGGAACTTGGGATGGCTGTGGGTCCCTTCACCTTTGTGCAAGGACCCAACTAGAAAGGACTGCAGGAGCCAGGGCTGCTTGGTTCTCTGCAGAAAACTGTAGTATGGAGAAATGGCAAGAGGTCCATCACCTGACACTTTGGAAACCTAGAGTTTTTCTGGAGACTGAGTTGTCTGGAATTCTGGCTTACTGGTCGCAGTTACTGAGGGGCCTTCTTGTACAGTTCCTGCATCGTAAGAGCAAGTGATGGCCTTTCAGTGAATTGTTTCTGTGGATATCTGAGGGGCGAGATGGTCCCTGGGGCTTAGGGCTTGGGGTGGGATCCTGGGCATCTGTGGGGCTGGAGGTCATAAGCAGCCAGGTCACCCAACTCCTGAGTCCTCTCTGTGCCTGCATCCCAACTTCCCTGTAGCCCTGCCCCTCATTTCCCAAAGTTCTTTGCTCAGCATTGCATTCCTAAGTCCTGTCCCATTCCTTCCTTCTTTCTATCCCTTCCTTCTTCATTTATTCATTTAATACAAATTTACTGATAGTTCCTCTATGTTAAGCTGTGTCCTAAGCACTAGAAACTGAGTCTTGAGTAAAATACAGTTTCCTGACCTCAGGGATCTCTAAGTCTAACTGGAGAGAATGCTCTGTGAAAGGATGATGATGGTCATGTTTGGAGAAGCCTGCGAGGATAATAGGGGTTACCGAGATGATTAGGGCTACTTCCCCCACACCCCATGCACCCACTCCCTAGCACCTTCACTCTTTACCTTTGAAAATTAAGACAGAGTCTACTGGCTTTGTAGAACCTTAGGAGATTTTTTTAAAATTTATTTTTAAAATTTATTTCTCCCCCCTTCCCCTTTGTTGTCTGCTCTCTTGTGTTCATTTGTTGTGTGTTCTTCTGTGTCCACTTGCATTCTCGGTGGCATCAGGAATCTGTGTCTCTTTTTGTTGCGTCATCTTGCTAGGTCAGCTCTCCGTGTGTGTGGTGCCACTCCTGGGCAGGCTGTGCTTTTGTCGCACGGGGCAGCTCTCCTTGCAGGGTGCACTCCTTGTGCGTGGGGCTCCCCTACATGGGGAACACCCCTGCATGGCATGGCGCTCATTGTGCATGGCAGCACTCTGCATGGGCCAGCTCACCCCACAGGCCAGGAGGCCCTGGGTTTGAACCCTGGACCTCCTATATGGTAGGTGGATGCTCTATCAGTTGAGCTACATCTGCTTCCCAGGAGACTTTTTTTGACACAAGTATGTTTCCCATTCCATGGAATTCAAGTCTGACTCAGAGTGAAATTTACTAAGCTTCAGAATGATAATAATTTCCCAAGTCTCCTTCTATTAGTTCTCTCTTCCTTTCAACATAACCCCATGGCCTCCCGAATCCAAATGATGGGGAAGGGGTTGAGGAATCTTTATCAGGAAAGATAATTTATGGCTACCACCTTAGTCCTTTGTCTTAGGGTGATTGTCATCCTGTCTTGTCTGGTGGCCTTATCTCTGAATTCTAGATAGGCCACGGTTTTTGTTTTAGTTTTTTTAAAGATTTATTTATTTATTTATTTATTCCCCCACCCCTACCCCCGCCCCTACCCCCGCCCCTGCCCCCGCCCCTGCCCCAGTTGTCTGTTCTCTGTGTCTATTTGCTGCATCTTCTTCTTTGTCTGCTTCTGTTGTTGTCAGTGGCACGGGAATCTGTGTTTCTTTTTGTTGCATCATCTTGTTGTGTTGCGTCATCTTGTTGTGTCAGCTTTCTGTGTGTTCGGCGCCATTCTTGGGCAGGGTGCACTTTCTTTCGCATTGGGCGACTCTCCTTATGGGGTGCACTCCTTGTGTGGGGCTCCACTACTCGGGGGACACCCCTGAGTGGCATGGCACTCCTTGTGCGCATCAGCACTGCGTGTGGGCCAGCTCCACACGGTTCATGGAGGCCTGGGGTTTGAACCGTGCGTCTCCCATATGGTAGACGGATGCCCTAACCACTGGGCCAAGTCCGATTCCCTAGATAGGCCACGGTTTGATTCCATAGTGTCCTATGCCAAACCTTGAGAAGCTCAAATTGATGTGAAATGGGGGAAGTTTGTACTCTTCCCCTTTATTACTTAAATACTGTTTGCTGGAAGCAGGAGAAGGTAATGATTAAGGGTGACCTCTGGAATCAAGCTGCCTTAGTTCAAATCTCACGTCCACAATTTACTAACTCATGCAATAGGGAATGAATCACTTACCGTGTATGCCTTAGTTTTTTAATCTGTAAAATGTAGGTAATACTAGTTACTTCAATGATTTGTTGTGAGGATGAGAAAAAGATAATACATGACATCTGGCACAGAAATTGCTCATTAAATATAAGCTATTATTATTATTTAAAGAGAAATTATAAACTCACCCATATATCCATACTTTATCAGAGGTATTCTAACTCAGTTTGCTGGGAATTAAGAGTTGGGGAAGAATTTTTTCCAGGTTCTTAGACCTCCTTATCATTTATATTAGAATGCTCTGGGGTATTAACATTATAACTTGCTGTGAGAAATGGAGGAAACATCTAATCCCACCTTGGTAGTGGGAGGTTGTAGGACAGGTCAGGGAAGGCTTACTGGATGAAATGACATCAGATCTGAGTCCTAATGCAGGAATAAATGTTGGACTCTCAATAGAGTGTGTGTGGACAGCGAGGGTGTGAGTGGAAGAGCTGGTCCATTTTGAGGTTATAACCTAAGAAAGGTGCTGGAGATTGAGGAAGGTAAGGGAATACAGGGAACAGGAGGGCGTGCGTGAAGGATTTTGTTTGTATGCAAGGGGATTGGGAGTGTGGGTATGTGGGGGAGGATTGTTGTGTGCTGACACTGAATTCTGTGAGGAGCAGCAGGTCATTTAGAACTCCAGCTTAAGTAATGTATATCCAGCTTAAATGATGAGGCAAAGGGAACACAAAATATTTAAACAGGGGACAAACAGGACCAGTGTTGTCTTTCGGAACAATCACGTGAAGAGGTCTATATGGGGTTCCATATGAAAGAGGAGTTCCCAGAGGCTGGGAAAACAGGGAAGGTCTGATGCAGGAATTCAGGGGAAAAAATTGAATGTGGAGGAAAGAATAGTTGTGAGGAGTATGAAGGTGTAGATTGGCCAGGTGAGGGCCTGGGGGAAGGGAAAGTGAAAACCAAGGATGACTTGAAGTCTCTTTCGATTCTTTCCCCACCAAAGCTAACCTCTATTCTGACTTCTTACATAGTAAGTTAGTTTGGCCCTTTTTGAATTTTATGTAAACAAAATCATTCAGCATGTATTCTTTTGTGCTTTGCTTTCCCCCTCAATATTGTATTTGTGAGATTCATTCACATTATTGCATAGGGTTATAGCATCAGTATTTTCAGTTATAGCTAGGAAGCTTTCTCTTCATACAAATTTTATTCTAGTTCTTGCATAGAGTCAGTTTTTTTAAAAAACACTTAAATCTCCAATCCATTTGAAATTTATTTTTACTTATGATTAGTGTTTTTTTCTAAATTGCTACCCAACCTTCCGGCACTGTTTATGAAAAAGTTTATCTTTTCATCAATGATTTGAGGTAATACTTTTATCACATACTAAAATTTATAAATATTCTTGTGTCCATCTCTGCACTTTTACTTTAGTTTATTGGTCTGTTTATGTGCCAATGCCATGCTTTTTAAATTACAGAGGTATTGTAGTATATTTTTAAATCCATCAGGGCTATTCCTCTCAAAGCTCTTTCTTTCAGTACTTTTATAGCTATTCTTGTGTCTTTATTTTTCCACACGAACTTTACTAACAACTTATCCAGCTCTTCATGTTTTTATTAGGACTGCATTAAATTTACAAATTAACTTGTGAAGAATGTACATCTTGATGTTGAAAGGCCATATGGAAGAATGAGGAATGCCTTACCATTTGTTAAAGTCTGCTTTTGTGCCTTTCAGGAGTGGCTTATGGGTTTTGCATATTCTTGATAAGTTTATTCCTAAGAATTTTTTTTCTCTTCCATTTTTCCTATTATAAATGGGGTTTTCTCTTCCGTTATATCTTCTAATTGGTTGATATTTGCATATATAAATAATATAGACTTTAATATTAATATTACATCTTGCTGCCTAACTGTGTTAGTTTTCTTAGGCTGCCCAAAGTACTAGAAACTTTTTTTTTTTTTTTTTTTTTTTTTTAAAGATTCATTTATTTATTTAATTTCCCCCCCTCCCCTGGTTGTCTGTTCTTGGTGTCTATTTGCTGCGTCTTGTTTCTTTGTCCGCTTCTGTTGTCGTCAGCGGCACGGGAAGTGTGGGCGGCGCCATTCCTGGGCAGGCTGCTCTTTCATTTCACGCTGGGCGGCTTTTCCTCACGGGCGCACTCCTTGCGCGTGGGGCTCCCCCACGCGGGGGACACCCTTGCGTGGCACTGCACTCCTTGCGTGCATCAGCACTGCACATGGCCAGTTCCACACGGGTCAAGGAGGCCCGGGGTTTGAACCGCGGACCTCCCATATGGTAGACGGACGCCCTAACCACTGGGCCAAAGTCCGTTTCCCAGTACTAGAAACTTGATGGCTTAAAATAACAGGCATTTACACAGTTCTGGAGGCTAGAAGTTTAAATCAAGGTGTCAGCAGAGCTATGCTTCCCTTGAAGGCTCTAGAGACGAATCATATCTTGTATTTTCATTGCTTCTGGTGGTTGCTTCAATTTTTGTTGTTCCTTGGCTTGTAGATGCATCACTATAATCTCTTTTCTACGATCTCATGGGCTTCTTCCCTCTGTGTCTGCCTGTCTCCAAATCCCTTTCTCTTTATCAGGACACAAGTAATTGGATTTAGGACCTGCTCTAACCTAGCATGACCTGATATTAATTACATCGGAAAAGACCAAATTTCCAAATAAGGTCACATTTACAGGTACTGGGGGTTAGAACTTCAACATATCTTTTTGGGAGACACAATTTAACCCACAACACGTACTGAATTGTTTTATTGTTTGATTTGGTTGTATTATTGATTCTCTATGATTTAGAGGTATACAATTATGACTTCTGCTAATATAAATAGTTTACTTCCTTTTTTCCAATTCTTTTGCCTTTAGTTGTTTTATCTAATTGCATTGACTAATGCCATTAGTACAATGCTAAATAAGTGGAGCTAGTGGGCTTTCTTGCCTTATTCCTTATGCCCCTAGTCTTCCCCCATTAAGTAATATGCTATCTTTTTACCTTTTGACTATCTGGTTTGTCAATAAGTTTTTTCCTTTGACTCCTAGTTATTAACTATGCAACAACCTCTTGTCTTTTTATACTTTCCCTTTTATTTCTTCTTTCTCTCTCTCTCTTTTTAAAGATTTATTTTTTATTTATTTCTCTCCCCTTCCTCCCCCCACTTTGTCTACTCTTTGTGTCCACTTGCTGTGTGTTCTCTGTGTCCACTTGCATTATCCAGCGGCACTGGGAAACGGCCTCTCTTTGTTTATTTTTTAATTTAAAAAATTTTTAAAAATTTCTTCTTCTTCTTTATTTTCTTTTAAATCTTATATTCAAAATATATGTTCCACATTGTTCCATCATCTCTCTGTGCGTGCGGCGCCATTCCTGCACTTCTTTCATGCAGGGCGGCTCTCCTTGCAGGGCACACTCCTTGCATGTGGGGCTCCCCTATGCGGTGGCGCCCCTGCATGGCATGGTACTCCTTGCCCTGTGGCAGCACTGCGCATGGGCCAACTTACCACACGGGTCAGGAGGCCCTGGGATCAAACCCTGGACCCTCCATATGATAGACGGACACTCTATCAGTTGAGCCACATCCGCTTCCCTCTTCTTTCTCTTTATAATTTTAAAGTTGAATCCTTTCTGCTTTGTCAGAACAGGTATGGTGCAATTTCTATACTGTTCTTCCACCTATATCCCTTCTTTGTTTTAGTCTTGTGTATAAATGGACGCCATCAAATCTTTTGCTGAAATTTCCTTCCATCTTTTAGTTGAATAAAGCAGATTCTATAGAATGTCCTCAGGTAGGGATCATGAAAGCAGTATTCCCTATGTTCTTGCATATTTAAACCTGTTTTTCTATAGTCTTAATATTTAAAGAACAACTGAACAGATATAAAATACTCAGATGACACGTTATTCTCTTGAATTTCTTGAAAAGGCTGCTTGACTGTTGCTTTAATTTATAATATTGCTCTTGAGACGTCTGAAGACAACCTCATTTTCTTAAGTAATTTGGTCTTTTTGCCTGGAGTTTCTGAGGATTTATTTGTCTTTAAATTCCAATAGTTTTACTGGAACATGGGTTGGGGTTAATCATTTTTGGTTAATTTTCCCAGCTACATCAGAGGAGCTTTTCAATATGTGGATTTAGGATTTCTATTATTTTTATAAATTTTCTAAGATTGTAGTTTCAAATACTCATATTATTTCATTGTTTGTTTTTCTTCTTCAAGGGCCCAGAGGGACTCTCTGTGAGATGTTGCTTGGAATGAGGAACTATTAATATAAATAAGACAGTGAAGAAAGCAAAGCTGGAGGGATACTGACTGGAAAAACAGCAATGAATCAAATAATTGGAAGTCTTCATGAGAGAAGAGGTAAGAAAACAGATGAGAGGACAGGTGTTAAGAAAGGCATAGATCTTTTATTTTTTATTTTTTTTAAATATTTATTTATTATTATTATTTTTAATTACATTAAAAAAAATATATGAGGTCCCATTCAACCCCACCGCCCCCACCCCCCACTCCCCCCACAGCAACACTCTCTCCCATCATCGCGATACATCCATTGCACCTGGTAAGTTCATCTCTGAGCATCACTGCACCCCATAGTCAATGGTCCACATCATAGCCCAGACTCTCTCACGTTCCATCCACTGGGCCCTGGGGGGATCTACAGTGTCCCGTAATTGTCCGTGAAGCACTATCCAGGACAACTCCACGTCCCGAAAACGCCTCCACATCTCATCTCTTCCTCCCGTTCCCCACACCCAGCAGCCCCCATGGCTACCGTTCCCACACCCATTCCACATTTTCTCTGTGGACATTGGATTGGTTGTGTCCATTGCACACCTATGTCAAGTGAGGGCTTAGATTGCACATGGGTACTGGATGCACTCTTCCCGCTTCTAGTTGTAGACACTCTAGGCTCCATGTTGTGGTGGTTGACCTTCTTCAACTCCATGTTAGCTGAGTGGAGTAAGTCCAATAAGTCAAAGTGTAGGAGCTGAAGTCTGTTGAGGCTCTGGGCCTGGGTGTCATATTATCAGTCCAGAGATTCAAATCCCCTACATATATCTTAAACCCAGCACCAACTACAATTCCAATAAAGTAGCATGCAAGTCTTGTGAAAAGAGATCCCCTCTGAGTCCATTTCCATCACGAGAAACACCAACTCCAAAGAAGGGCCATCTGTCATGGCAGTGAACCCCTTCTGCCATGACCATAGAACCCGTGGATCTCTTTATCCCTCAAAAGAACCAATACCTGGGGTTGTATCTACCTTATCTGTCTCTTAGACTCTGTTCAGTTGTACATAGGGGTATTCCTTCTGACAACCTCCAGACTCTTTTTTAGAGACTCACAGCCTTATAATCTCATTTCTCCTTTCCATTTCCCCCTTACATTAGGTCAAACCGCTTCCCGAAGTCATGTTATTATATGTAGACAGGTATATTCTGCTGTTCCGCATTGAATCTTTAATTCAAGGTCATTTTCTAGTTGCTTCTTCAGCTGGTATGTGGTAGTGATCCCTTGGTGCCAGGGAGGCTCATCCCCGGGTGTCGTGTCCCACGCTGGGGGGAATGCATCACATCTACACGCTGAGTTTGGCTGTGAGAGTGGCCACATTTGAGTAACATGAAGGCTGTCAGGAGGAAACCCCCAGGCACAATGCTACTCTAGGCCTTGTTCTTATTGCAGGTGCATAGGCTCAAAAGTGTAGCCATTAGTATCAAGAGCCCACTGTTGGGCCCTCCTTCCTTCCTGGTTCTTGCCGTTGCACCTGGAGGATTGCCGCTGCTCTCCCAGGGCCCACAACAGTGACCCCCCGGCCAGGAGCCCAGTACCCCCCCAGCTGTTGTTTTTAATTGTTTCCACTATGAGTATATATAGACATTACCATATACCCTGGGCATATGCCCTGTATAACTCCCTGTCAACCATATATATCCTGTCAATAACATCCCATATCAGTATTCCTCCGCTGCCATTGTTGAACCACTCTGTGATCCAAAACTTCCCGTGAAGTGAATCCCAACATAATGTCAGCTTCAGAAGAGTCTTAGATCACCAAAATTCATATATACAATATACAGTATTTCCCCAGATCCACCATAAAACCTTTTCCCTTCCACAGCAATAATCTTTTAACTTATTCATATCATATTTCCTGAAACTGATGTACAGATTCCGAAACTATAGTTTTCAAACAAGGTAACATTTGTGCTTACTATGTGGTCCATACTTTAGGTTGTACAGTTTTCTAAATTTTTTAGTTATCCTGTGTTTTGTCTTATGGTTTTCATTATTAGTCTGTCGTCCCCTATATGTTTTTGGTGTAATATTAGCTGTTTTATATTCATCCTCGTGTACTCTCACATAACTCCTCTTTTGCCCCCTTATTTACCTTTGTTCCATCCATTGCACGTCCATTTCCCCCTCCCCTTAGGGCCCACAACGCCTGCCAATCTAATGCCCTGGGAGCCGTCCTTTCTCACGAGAGATACAGTTCTCTCTATTCGACGGCATTAGTCTTCCCCAGGATATGGGTCCACCCCACCCAATGGTAGAACCCACCTTGGCAAAATGAGCCTTCAGCTATTCCCTCCGGAGTCCGTCCCGCATCAGACCATACCCCCTGAGCGTCCTAACCAGGTAACCCTCCTACTTATACTTTGATACGTTTTACTCAACATTTAGTTCTCAATGAACTTCTGGCACTCTCCCATGTTTGTATGTTGCCCCTCCCTCCCACCTATTTCTTGGACCATATTACCCCTCTTCCCATCCCCAGCCCCCCTCAAACCCAGAAAACCCCACCCGAAGGTAACCCCTTGCCCCCATTTTGTCCCTTCTTTGTGCTCATACTTACCCCCAGCTCATCACAGATTCCACCCCTACAGACATTAACTCACAGCCTTCCTCCACCCCCCGATTTCCAGTAAGCCACTTTTCCAGACTCTAGCTCTCTGAGGCAGTTAACTTATTTCATATCATTGAGGTCATATAGTATTTGTCCTTCAATGCCTGGGTTGCTTCACTCAACATAAGATTCTCAAGGTTCATCCATGTTATCACGTGCGATTGTAGTGTATTGGTTCTTACAGCTGAGTAGTATTCCATTGTGTGTATATACCACATTTTATTGATCCACTCATCTGTTGATGGACTTTTGGATTGATTCCAACTTTTGGCAATGGTGAACAATGCTGCTATGAACATTGGTGTACATATATCGGTTTGTGTCCTTGTTTTCAGATCTGATGGGTATATACCCAGCAGTGGTATTGCTGGGTCATATGGCAAATCTATGGATAATTTTTTGAGAAACTGCCAAACTGTCCTCCAGAATGGTTGGATCCTTCTGCATTCCCACCAGCAATGGATGAGTGTTCCCCTTTCTTCACATCCTCTCCAGCATTTGTATTCTACTGTTTTTTTCATGGCTGCCAATCTTATGGGAGTAAGATGGTATCTCATTGTAGTTTTGATTTGCATTTCCCTGATAGCTAGGGATTTGGAGCATTTTTTCATGTGCTTTTTAGCCATTTGTATTTCTTCTTTGGAGAAGTGTCTGTTTAAATCTTTTTCCCATTTTTTAAATGGGTTGTTTATCTTTTTGTTTTCGAGATCTATGAGTTCTTTATATATGCAAGTTATAAGTCTCTTATCAGATATATGGTTGCCAAATATTTTCTCCCATTGTGTGGGTTCCCTTTTTACTTTCTTGACAAACTCCTTTGAGGTGCAGAAGGCTTTAATTTTGAGGTAGTCCCATTTATCTATTTGTTCTTTTGCTGCTCGTGCTTTTGGTGTGATATTCATGAAGCCATTTCCTATTACAAGGTCCTGTAGATGTTTCCCTACACTGCTTTCTAAGGTCTTTATGGTCTTGGCTCTTATATTTAGGTCTTTGATCCATCTTGAGTTGATCTTTGTATAAGGTGTGAGATGGTAATCCTCTTTCATTCTTCTACATATAGCTATCCAGTTCTCCAGGCACCATTTGTTGAATAGGCCATTCTCTCCCAGTTGTGAGGGTTTGTTGGCTTTATCGAATATTATATGGCTGTGTATATGAGGTTCTATATCTGAACTTTCAATTCGATTCCATTGGTCTGTGTGTCTCTCCTTATGCCAGTACCATGCTGTTTTCACTACTGTAGCTTTGTAGTATGTTTTGAAGTCAGGAAGTGTGATTCCTCCTATTTCGTTTTTCTTTTTCAATATGTCTTTGGCTATTCGGGGCCTCTTTTTATTCCAAATAAATTTCATAGTTAGTTTTTCTAGTTCCTTAAAGAAGGCTGTGTTGATTTTTATTGGGATTGCATTGAATGTGTAGATCAGTTTTGGTAGGATAGACATCTTAATAATATTCAGTCTTCCTATCCATGAACAGGGAATATTCTTCCATTTATTTAGGTCTTCTTTGATTTCCTTGAACAATCTTGTATAGTTCTCGATGTATAAGTTTTTTACCTCTTTAGTTAAATTTATTCCTAAGTATTTGATTTTTTTATTTACTATTGTGAATGGTATTTGTTTCTTGATTTCCTCCTGATCTTGCTCATTATTGGTGTATAGAAATGCTACTGATTTTTGCGCATTGATCTTATAACCTGCGACTTTGCTAAACTCATTTATGAGTTCTAGGAGCTTTGTTGTAGATCTCTCAGGGTTTTCTATATATAGGATCATGTCATCTGCAAATAATGAAATTTTGACTTCTTCCCTTCCAATTTGAATGCCTTTTATATCTGGTTCTTGTCTCAGTGCTCGAGCCAGTACTTCCAAGACAATGTTAAATAGGAGCGGAGACAATGGGCATCCTTGTCTTGTTCCTGATTTTAGAGGGAAGGATTTCAGGATTTCGCCATTGTAAACAATGTTGGCTTTAGGTTTTTCATATATACTCTTTATCATGTTCAAAAAGTTTCCTTGTATTCCGATCTTTTGGAGTGTTTTTATCAGGAAGGGGTGCTGTATTTTGTCAAATGCCTTTTCTGCATCTATAGATATAATCATGTGGTTTTTTTCTCTCAATCTGTTTATATGGTGTATTACGTTGATTGATTTTCTTATGTTGAACCATCCTTGCATACCTGGAATAAATCCCACTTGGTCATGGTGTATAATTCGTTTAATGTGTTGTGGAATACGATTAGCAAGTATTTTGTTAAGTATTTTTGCGTCTAGGTTCATTAGAGAAATTGGTCTGTAATTTTCCTTTCTTGTGGTGTCTTTGTTTGGCTTTGGTACTAGGGTAATGTTGGCATCATAGAAGGAATTAGGCAGTGTTCCTTCTGTTTCGATTTTTTGGAATAGTTTCAACAGGATTGGTGTTAGTTCTTTCCGGAATGTTTTGTAGAATTCACCTGTGAAGCCGTCTGGCCCTGGGCTCTTCTTAGTTGGGAGATTTTTAATGACTGATTCTATCTCTTTGCTTGTGATTGGTTTGTTAAGATCATCAATTTCTTCTTTCGTCAGTATGGGCTGCTTATGTATTTCTAGGAATTTGTCCATTTCCTCTAAATTGTCATTTTTGTTGGAATATAGTTTTTCAAAGTATCCTCTTATGATAGTCTTTATTTCTGTGGGGTCAGTGGTGATATCACCTTTCTCATTTCTTATTTTGTGTATTTGCATCTTTTCTCTTTTTTTCTTTGTTAGTCTCGCTAAAGGTTTGTCAATTTTGTTGATCTTCTCAAAAAACCAGCTCTTGGTCTTGTTTATTTTTTCAAGTGCTTTCTTATTTTCTATTTCATTTAGTTCTGCTCTTATCTTTGTTATTTCCTTCCTTCTTCTTCCTGTTGGGTTACTTTGTTGTTGTTTTTCTAATTCCTTCAAATGTGCAGTTAATTCTTCAATTTCTGCTCTTTCTTCTTTTTTGATATATGAATTTATGGCTATAAATTTCCCTCTCAGTACCGCTTTTGCTGCATCCCATAAATTTTGGTATGTTGTGTTATCATTATCATTTGTTTCAAGGTAGTCATTGATTTCTTTTGAGATTTCCTCTTTGACCCACTGTTTTTCTAAGAGTGTGCTGTTTAATTTCCAAATTGTCGTGTGAAGTCTGGGTCTCTGTCCCTTGCAAATTTCCAGCTTGACTCCACTGTGGTCAGAGATATTGTTTTGTATGATTTCGATCTTTCTGAATTCATTAAGCCTTTCTTTGTGGCCTAGCATATGGTCAATCTTGGAGAATGTTCCATGTGCGTTTGAGAAAAATGTATATCCTGCTGTGTTTGGGTGTAATGATCTATATATGTCTATTAGATCCAGCTCTTCTAATATACTGTTGAAATGTTTTGTTTCTTTAGTGATTCTCTTTTGAGATGTTCTGTCCAGAGTTGATAGTGGTGTATTAAAATCCCCCACTATAATTGTAGATGCATCTATTCTTTCACTTATTTAGAGGTGCCCTTGTTAGGAGCATAAATATTTATGATTGTTCGATCTTCTTGACAAATTGTCCCTTTCACTAAAATATAGTATCCTTCTTTGTCTCTCACAATTGTTTCGCATTTAAAGTCTATTTTGTCTGATATTAATATAGCTATTCCTGCCTTTTTTTGGTTGTTGTTTGCTTGTATGATTGTTTTCCCGCCATTCACTTTCAACCTCCATGAGTCTCTGGGTCTAAGATGTGTCTCTTGTAGGCAGCATATAGATGGGTCGTATTTCCTTATCCAGTGTCCCAGTCTGAATCTTTTGATAGGTGAGTTTAATCCGTTGACATTCAGTGTTATTACGTTTAGAGAGTTATTTATGGTAGCCATATTTTGGTTGGATTTGTGTTTGTTATATTTTGTTTGTATTATTTTATTTTCCCCTTCTATTTTTGTCTTTCTTGTTGCTTTTACACTCTCCTCCATCTCTGACTGTCCTGTTTTTTCCTTTCTTCCTGCAGAATTCCCTTAAGAATTTCTTGAAGGGGAGGTTTCTTGTTGATATACTCTTTCAGTTTCTGTTTATCTGTGAATATTTTGAACTCTCCATCATTTTTGAATGCTAGTTTAGCTGGATAGAGTATTCCTGGTTGGAAATTTTTTTCCTTTAGTACCTTGACTATATCATACCACTGCCTTCTTGCCTCCATCGTTTCAGATGAGAAATCAGCACTTAATCTTATGGAGTTTCCCTTGTATGTGATGGTTTTCTTTTCTCTTGCTGCTTTTAGAACTTTTTCTTTGTCTTGAGCATTGGATAATTTGACAAGTATATGTCTTGGGGTGGGCCTGTTGGGGTTTATGACCAGTGGAGTGCACTGTGCTTCTTGGATATGTACATCTGTCTCTTTCAGTAGATTTGGGAAGTTTTCATTCATTATTTCCTGCCACACTCCTTGTGACCCCTTTCCCTTCTCTTCTCCTTCTGGAATGCCTATAATACGTATGTTTGAGCGTTTTGCGTTATCATTCAGGTCCCTAAGTCCTATCTGGATTTTTTTCTACCTTTTTATTGACCACTTCTACTATCTGTTTGATTTCCAATGCACTGTCTTCCACATCACTAATTCTCTGCTCTGCCTCTTCTAGTCTGCTGATATTTGCTGCAAGTGTATTTTTGATTTCTTGAATTGTGGTGTTCATTTCCATCATATCTGTTATTTTTTTGCGCATGTCTGCAATTTCCCTTCCAAGTGTTGTCTTCACGCTGTTAACCTCTTTCATTACTTCATCAAATTTGTCGGTGATAAATGTTCTGAGATCTTTCATTGCTTGTGCGAAGTCCTGCCCCCCTTCCTGATTTTCAGTTTGTTGATTGGATTCAGCCATGTTTTCCTGATTACTGGTTTGGTTTGTAGATTTTTGTTGCTGTCTTGTCAACATTTTTTCTTGACGGGTTTAATCAGTTCCTTAGCTTCTTTGTCTATTCTTGGAGATTAATTAGCTGTTGTTTTTGCGTAAGTGTTATATCTTCTCTTTGTCACTTTGTTCTTCTTATTCCAATTTCTTATTGCTAGTTAAGCTCACTTTAAAGGAAAGTATTAGTGCTGGGGAAAGTCAATTGTGTAAGGAAGGAAAAAGTGTGAAGTAGTATTGGTGATATATGTTTACAACGCAACAATATGAGTTCTGGGAGGATGGAGGTTATATCATGTAAATTGTGTAGAGTTATAGTGGTAGGAAAGTACCTATAATGAGGTAGACGACTGAATATGGGAGGAATGTGGTACGTACTAAGAGGCTATTGTTTTCGTGAGAGAGGGAAAGAGAAAAGAAAGGTAATAGTTTCAGGGACGAATACCAGATGGAAAACTAAACAAAGGTATTAGAAATTAAGAGTTAGACACTTTGTGGATCAAAGAAAGGGAGATGGAATATAGGAGAGATAGCAGATAGTGGAGGATATCAAGTTGTTGGGGAAAGGGGATAGTGTAGATAGGCTAAATCTATTCACAGAGAAATGAGGCAGTGGAGGGTGAGGAAACCCAGCAAATGTGAGGTATTTCCTGTAGGACCTATTGTATTGTTAAGGTAAAATAGTATAAGAAGTATATTGGGGACAAGAAAGAGAGGATTGAAAAAAAAAAAAAGAACAACAAGAACAACAACAACAACAAAAAATAAAATAAAATAAAAAACAAACAAACAAAAAAAAACAACCAAAGAACAGAAACCCCGCCGCCAGGCTCGGCTGGGCTCAGCTGGGCTCCGTTCCCCCGCCCGCCGCCCGCCGCGGCTCGGCTGGGCTCGGCTTTCCCGTCCGCCGCCCGGCGCAGCGCAGCGCGGCTCGGCTCTCCCGCTCGCCGCCCGGCGTGGCGCGGTGCGGCTGGGCTCGGCCGAGCTCAGCTGGGCTCCGCCCCTCTGCCCGCCGCGGCTCAGCCGGGCTCGGCCGGACTCGGCTACCCTGGCCGCCGCCCGCCGGGGCTCGGCGCGGTGCTAGCTGCCTCGGCTCCACCTACCCAAGGAGGGAATCCTCCACACGTAGCTGGGATCTCCGTGTATATTTCACAGATGGATCCTCTCTGTTACCTTCCCTCCAAATCGATGTCCAGACACCTCCGGACCAGGAAAAATCCCGAAACAGCCGGTCCCAAAGAGTCTCCGACGCCTCCCAGCCGATTCTCCCCAGGAGCTAGTAACCGGGAAGTTCACTCAGCCGCCATCTTGCCTCCCCCTCCTGAAAAGTCCCAATTTATATCTTATAGACCAGTCCTTTCCATTACCTTCCCACCAAATCGATGTCCAGACACTTCCTGCCCTGAAAAAATCCTGAAAAAGCCTGGTCCCGGAGAACCTCCAGCGGTGCCCAGCTGCCTCTTCCCAGGAGAGACGGCAAGGCAAGCTCACTCAGCCACCATCTTGCCGGAAGTCCAGATCTTTTAATTTCAGAAAAATTTATCAGTGAAATTAATGACAATAAAGTAAAGAAGGGAAATAATCCAGTTATCTCTAAAAAGACTTTTAAAGTTTCTTTAATACATTTCAGTGGTTATTGTTATTAAAACCCTGTAAACAAGGAATTGAAGGAACTTTCTTAACTTGATAAAGTCTATTTAACTAAAAGCCATAAGAAGAATAAAACACAATGGAGAAAATTTAGATGGATTCTATATAAGATGATGCAAAATGTAGGAATGTTCATTACTATTATGGTTCAATATAGTAGCAGAGTTCCTGGCTAATGAAATACTATAAGACAAAGAAATACGGATGATAAAAGGATTATGAGAAGAGAAAAATAATTATTTTCTGATGATGTAACCAAATAGATCACACAATAGATCATTAGAACTAATAAAAATATTTCTTGTTTACATAAAAATCAATAAAATTTCTCTAAGCAATAATCTAGTAGAACATATGTTGAAAATAAGATGTTATTCACAATAAAAACAAAGGTTATTCATTTAACCAGTACCAACTACTGGTAGAAGTTGTTTATTGTGTCATTTTAAGGAGGATTCTGAAGCCTCCTCAAGGGTCATTAGTAAAGAGAGATATCTTAGCGATGTCTTTATGTAAAGAGGAGAGCCATTTTGCCATTTGTTTTGACACATAAAAACAAATGGTATAGGGAACTTCCATCTCTAAGAGGTTTTGGGATGGTATAAATGTATTGTTGCTAAACCTGTCAGTGGCCAATTTGTATACTTAGGTGTGGTGAGAGTGGGTAGGTAGCATATGAGACTTTTACTTTCATTACTATTTTTCAGGCAGTATGCTAGATACATTGACAAATACCACACAATGGCTTGGCTTGACAACAGGCATTTATTGTCTTACAGTTTTGGAAGCTTGAAGACTCAAATCAAAGAGTTGGCAAGGTCATGCTTTCTATCCCAAGTCTGTAGAGTCCTGGTGCTGGCTTGTTCCAATCCTTGGTGTTCCTTGGCTTTCATCTCTGCCTCCTGTCACAAGTAATATCTTTGATCTCCTCCTTGTGCCTGCTCTTCTGGTTTCTGCTGTCTTCTGTCTTCTGACTCATTTGGCTGTGTCTGAATTTCCTCTCTTAATAAGGATTCTGTCATACAGAAGAAGACCCACCTTCACTCAGTTTGGCCACAACTAAATAGGGGTTTAGAAGATCCTATTCAAAATGAGTTTATACCCAAAGGGATGTGGGTTAAGATTAAGAACATGTCTTTGTTGAGGTACATAATTCCACCTACCACTGGTGAGCATTATTAGTCACATTTTATAGGTGAGAACACTGAGGCTCATAGAGGTTAAGTAATTTGCTGAAGATTACATAGCATACGAAGAGTGGGGCTAGATCGTAGCCTGTCTGTCTCCAGAATTGACATTCTTGCAAGGCTATCATGTTTTAAATGACGTTTATATGAGTGTGGTTGTCTTATAGGCTCCACCATGTGGATACTTCCAGGGCAGAATCCAAGCTGGGTTTCTGAATTCATCCTCCTTGACTTCTCTAGTGACTGAACATATAACAGAATTCTCTTTATTGTCCTCCTTCTCCTCTACCTGAGGTCATTTATGGGAAATGGGCTCATCATCACCTTGATCTGCCTGGACTCACATCTTCATACTCCCATGTATTTCTTCCTCCATATCCTCTCCTTATTGGATATTGGGTATATCGCAAACACCATGCCCCAAATGCTGGTACACATTCTTGCCCCCTCTGAGACCATCTCCTTTGCTGGCTGTTGGCTTCAGATGTTTGTGTTTGGTGTCCTGGTCTGACTAAGTGTATCTTCTTCGCACTCATGGCCTATGACCCATATATGGCCATTTGCCAGCCATTGCATTATACTGTTATCCTTACCTGGGACCTGTGCATGCTGGTGGCAGCTGGGACCTGGGCCTGTGGTTTCTTCTTATCTCTGATCCATATCTTCCTCACCATGAGGCTGCCCTATTGTGGGCCCAATATCATCAACCATTACTTCTGTGAAGGCCCCTCTGTATGTAGCTTGGCTTTCATGGATACCTACCTCATTGAGATCATGGACCTGGTCATCAATGTCTTTGCATCTGGTGGTCCACTCTTCCTCATTCTGGCATCCTACATATGTAGTGTCATGGCCATTCTCAAAACCAAGTCCACCCAGGGCTGCTGCAAGGCCTTTTCCACCTGTGCTTCCTACCTGGCTGTGGTCACACTCTACTATCCTCCAGCCACCTTCATGTACATGAGACCCAACTTCAGTTACTCCCCTGAGCTGACAAGCAGATCTCAATCTTTTATAATATTGTCACTTCTTAACCCTGTGGTCTACAGTTTGAAGAATAAGGACATCAAGGTGGCTTTCCTCAAGGTGATGTGTTGTGGTAGGTTGGCCTGGTGAACTGTGAGCAAAAGGAGGCTAGGGGGTAGAGTGTGAAAGCCTATGGATATATCCAACCAACATAATACATTTGAGCCAACATGGTGCCATCAGTGGATCAAATGTAATACATGGAACCAACATGGGTGTATTTATCATCCTGCTACATTGCAGTTCAATTACAAATAACTCCAAAATTTCCATGGCTTACCACAGCAAAATTTCATTTATTGCTCATGTTACACATCCACATCAATTGTAAGTTGTCTGTGGCCTCCTGCAGTCTCAGAACAAGGATGAAGGAGGAGAACTATCTGGAAGATGCCATTCTAGTAACAGAGGGAAAGGAACCATGGCCAAAGTAAATGATAATTCTTAAAGTTTCTGTTCAGAAGTGACACTTCTCTTTATTCACATCTCATTGGCCAAAGCAAGGAGGCAGGAAGTATTTTGTTCCCAAGGAGAAATGATGCAAGCCACATGGCAATTGGCAGGGATGTATAATCCTTGTATAGGGAGGGCAGCAAATTATGGGGATAATGTTATAATCTACCACAATGGCACAGGAACCAACAGAATATATGTAAATATTTTAACTATAAACGACATGGTACATGAAAACACTAGAGGACCAAAATGACGTAGACATTAAAGTGATATAAACAATAAATATCTTTGCCAATTCTTATGGTTTATGGAATCAGTTCAGCTCATAGACCCCTGACTTAGTGCATGGAATGAATTTGGTTCATAGGGCTAATGTGGTATACTTGGCACTGCATCAGGAAAAAGAACAGGTCTTGACATTAAGAGACCTGGTTTCTAGATCTAACCTTGTAAAATATGCTGTGTGACTTTGGGCAATTTACTTTTTCTCTCTAGACCTCACTTTACTTATCTATAAAAGGAAAACTGAATTTAGTGATCTCCAAGGTCTTTTGTACATCTAAAATTCTCTGCCACGGTAGGTGAAGTGTGTATAGTGCATAAAACTCAAATGCAATAAGCTGTTGAAAATATACTGTCAACCATAAGAAAAAGAAAACTATAGATGAATAAGCCATTTCTATGTATATGTCCCATCTGTAAACCATAGTGGGCAGCACATGTAGCAGTGACTCATACTCTTTAAAGAACCAAAATGACATATGACTCTCTAAGATTCCCGGCATGGACACCTATTTTAATTTCAAAACCCCTTGGTGGCCCAGAGGCCTTGGGATGAACTAATTTTGTTTCTAGCATGTTTTAAGCATCCATTATGGCCCAACTAGTGCCAGGCACTGTGGAAACAAACCAATATGTGGAGAGATATACAGTTATGAAGTTATAATACCACAATTCAAATGCTGCACTTTGTGGAACAGCTGATACTTACTTTAGGAGGTCAATGAGGCAAGGAATGTAGTAGAGGAAGCACAGGTTTTGGTGTCAGATAGCCTTAGTTTGAAACCCTCCTCAGCCACTTACATCTTCTGTGAATCTGACCAAATCTCCATGCATTGCTGAGGTTCACCTTTCTTTTAAGTAAAATGTAGTTACAAGTACTATCCTCATAGAGATGTCGGAGTTTTAAATGAGATATATATGTGAAGTAGCTGGTACAATCAGCCAAAGGGGTACTGATGCAAACTTTTATAAGGGTGATTTTTTGGGGGTAAAAGCTTACAATTACAAGGCCCTAAAGAGTCCAACTCAAGGTACCATAAGAGGCACTCTCTCACCCAAGTCAGTTGTCATGTGTTGCAGTAAGATGGTGGGCAGTCTCTGTCTGGTCTCTCCTTCCTTCTTCTTCTTAAGGTTCCATGGGCTCAGTTTTTTCCAGTTTCAGTTGTAGGCTGGTACAGGGCTCACTTCTCTTCCCAGGGCCACAGGATCAAAGTTCTCTCCTCTTCTGTATCATGACAAAGTTCTCTCCTCTGACATCTATGGAGCTCTTTCTCTTTTCTTGTGTATCTTCTTTAGGTTTTCTTGAGTGAGTGCCTGTTTATATCAGCCCACCAAGGGGTAGGGACTCAACCCTGAGTCAGGCCCTATTGACATGGCTGAATCAAAGCCCTAATCTTCACATAACTTAGTCAAAGACATCTCAGCTGAATCTAATACAATCAAAGGGGACTGTGCCCAGAGGAACACACCAGTTTACAAACATAATCCTTCTTTTTTGGAATTCATAAATAATATCAAACTGCTACACTCAGAATCTAGTACATGGGAGCTCAGCAGGTTGGAATGTGATGGGATTTGTTCGAGCCACAAGGGCAGAAACCTGCTTTTGCACTTATGTCCGTATCTCCAGTGCCTGGCACAGCACCTGGAACCACAGCTAACTCTTAAAAATATTGTTTGGAAGAATGAAGTGAAGAAATGTTGGGGCAGTGAAGGAAATTGCATTTCAGAAGGTGAGGAGGTAAAAACGAATGAGCTGAGGTATGTAGAGCACAGGGAGGACATCCTACCTGTTGGGAGAGAGGTCTTATGTTGGGAGACTGCTGAGGTAAGGAAGGGCCAGATTCTGAAGTGGCTTGATTGCCAAGAAGATAAATTTCATTCATTCATCCATTCATATGTTCAACATATATCATTGCATATTATTGTGTATTATAGTATGTAGGTTCCTAACCCAATGGGGCTTTGGTTACAGTCTGTTGGGAGAGGCAGGCAAATGAACTAGCATGTCAGATTACTTCACTGAGTTATTTCATTGCCTACCCTACTGCTTCCCACTTTTCTTTTACTCTCTAAGCATCTCCCCAGGCTTGGGATAAAATGCCATGGAAAATAGAAACCACAGAAACAATCATGGTTTTTGTGTTTCAAACACCAAGGCATTGAGCTGTTTCAGAGCAAGAGATGAGATTTCTCACCCATGAAAATAGAACATATTCTTCTGGCTGGGATGAGGAGCCATGAGGAGAACTCAGAAGTGTGTGTCCCCTTGAAAGAAGCTCTGTATCACTACCCTTCCTTTCCTTCTGCCAGGCAGTAATCCATACAGAGTAGGGAGAGGAGGTTACCCCTTGAAAGGTTTGGGACTTAGCATACAGCCTAATATGGTGACAAATACAGAATTTCCTTTTGCCCAGCATGGTTGGGAGGAGAGGAGGTGTTTGCTGCTCAGGCTGAGGCAACCTCCCAGAGATCCTCATCCCTCATCATGGAAGAGTAGCTGAATGTGTCATTGCACCTGAGAGTTGCCAAAAATAAGGTTTACTGCAGGCCAGGATGCAGGTGCTGAAATCATGTTGACCAAGGCACCAAGTGCTAGTGGGTCTGAACAGAATGTGTGGTCTAGATGGGAGGATGGTGCCACTGTCCTGTGGAGACTGAGGACCTCATGGGAAGGTCCTCAGACCCCTTTTCCTATGAGGTTCTCTCAGCGAGTGCCAGACATGGAGGACCAGATTACACCTCACTCCACTGCCATCCACCACTGTATACCTCAGCACATTTTATGCTCTCCAGAGCTGAGAGTCAAGGAAAGGGGGAGGGTAAGAAGACTAATATTGTTTCTCCTCTCAGTAGAATGAGTCTGAATCTGTCTCTGTGGACTGTACCTGTCCACTCTTGATAAGTAGGAATCCCTTTAAGAGATCAAATGTGTTTCTTTCCCCCTTTCCTCCAGGAGAGAGGGACTTCAATAAGGGAGCAGAAAAAATAGGCCTGTGGTCATACAGTGGAATGTATGGATTCCAATTGGAAAGTGTTCAGTTTTGCGATGATAAGCTCTAGTGTGGGTGTATTTCAGGAAAGGGTGACTGGAAAGGGGGTGGGAGTAAGGTCAATGGGGAGGAGAAAGGTCAAGGAACTCATGGGTTAGGGGTTTAAAGGGTCAGATATGTTGCAACTAAGGTCATTAATATTGTTGGCAGGAATTGGGATAGAGAAGAACACTTGACCAGATGCAAATGTGTTTGATGAATCAGAGGATGTGATCAGGAAGTCAGTGGAAAACAGTGGTGAAGGTGGCACAGCAGGAATTTTGCACAAAATGTGGTGGAATAGAGTTCTGATAGCAGCAATGAGGATTAAGGAAGGTACATGCACTACTCTCCAACTAAAGAATAAATAATCTCTCCTTTAGAGAGCTGCAGGGAATGTGGTGGACCCAGTGAAAATTCCAGGTTGGAATCATTTATGTTAAAGGGAAGAAAGAACATTCAAAAGCAAGTTGAAGCTACTGGAAGGAATGTTGCTGATTATAATGCTGGAGTTTAGATTACAAAGGGAGAGAACTGAGGAAGAGCAGGAGAAGTAGAAATTTGGGCCAACAAGGGGATGAATAGGATACTTAATGAGAAATGGGTGTCTGGGGTAATGAATGACTACAGAGTTGTGAACGTCTCTGGAGGGAGAAAGATTTTATCTTTAGTACTTGTGTGCAAATTTGGGCTTGGTGGTCTGGTCCTGAAGCATTTACCCAGTGATTTAATACAGGTGGACAAGGAAGAGCATTTTGGTGGGTATCCAGATGCACCAATGGGCTGCAAGCACTGGTATTACAAAGTTCCATGGAGCAGCTCCAGAGGGCTTCAGGCAGAAGGTGAAGGATGTTATGGGCTTTTGGAGCATTCCCTTCCCCTTCTGAGGAGAAAGTAGTGGACTATCGGGCTGGTGGAGTGGTCTTGCCAACTGGTGAGAACTTCTTGCTTCTGGCTTAGTGGGGAAGGGAGTTGCTTGGTAATGGGTGGTGGGGATCTTCCTAGCTGTTGTGGCTCCCTCTAGAAGGTGGAGGTCCATCTAGTGGTCCTTCCCACTACAAGATCAGAGATTCTAGGTGGTGGAGAGATGAATCTTGATAAGTGAAAGTGTGATGAGATTTTTTTGTATCCATCGTGGGACAGATTGGAAGACTTTAAAATTAAAGTTGTGATTACATTATATCTTGACGGTGATGACCAAACTATTTTTTTTTAAGCACAGGGATTGGGATGAGGTGGAGGAGAGAGAGTGATACAATATTTTTTGAAGAATGGTTTGGGGAAAGTGATGTAGCATTTCACTTGAAGAAGAGCACTTAGTTGGAGAGACTTGAGCATAATATGTGAAGATACTAGATTGGAATCATGGCAGTGAGTGGGCAAATATTGAAAGACATGATGAAGAATGAAGTGAGAACACTTGGGAGCTTGAATGTGCTGATGAAAGAGGAAGCTATAAAAATGACATCAAGGTTTTAAGGCAGCTTTATAGTTTCTCTGTTTCCCTACACTTCACTGATGGGGGCCAGCTGATTGCTACCTGCCATCCACCAAAGCCAAGCCATGCCTGTGCTTGTGTGTTGAAAGAAATCACAGCCCCTGTCCTCATAGCATTTGTAATCCACAAATCAGCATAGTTCACAGAAAGCAGATTTGTACTTTGTGGTGGATTTTAAAATTGTGTTGTTAAATAAATTTTATGTTGACTTGGGTCAACATAAAGTTGTGATATGTCTCTCTTTACCTCTAGTAATGCTGTTCTCCTTAAAATATCTTCAATACTATTAAATGCATATCAGCTCTCTTTGGTTAGGTTTGCTTAGGTTTGTTTAGATTTCCCATTCATTGATTCATCCTTTCTATATTCTTGTGTTTTAGATATTTCTTATCATCAATGTATCTTATCATCAGTATATCTAGTTGTTTTTTGTTAACAGCTTTATTGAGATATAATTCAATACTGTACAATTCACCCATTTAAAGTCTACAGTTAGCAGTTTTCAGTATATTAACAAAGCTGTGCAGCCACCATCATAATTTTAGAACATTTTCATCACCCCAAAAGAAACTTTGTCCGTTTTAGGAGTCTTCTACTAAAAACTGCCCCACCCCAAGCCCTAGACCACCACCATTCTACCTTGTCTCTATAGATTTGCCTGTTCTGGACATTTCAAACATTGATTCTGGAATCCTACAATATGTGGTCTTTTGTGACTGCCTTATTCATTTAGCCTAGTGTTTTCAAGGTGCACCCACATTGTAGCATGTATCAGTACTTCTTCCTTTTTATTGCTGAATAACATTCAATTGTATGGATATACCACACTTTTTTAATGGACTTATCAGTTGATGGACCTTTTCCCACTTTTGGCTATTATGAATAATACTGCTATGAAAATTCACACACAAGATTTTGTGTGTACATAACTTTTAGTTTCTCTTGGGTATATACTTATGAGTGGAATTGTTGGTTTATATGTTAAATAATTTGAGGAACTGCTTGACTGTTTTCCAAAGTGACTGCACTGTTTTACATTCTCAGCAGTGATGTATGAGGACTCTAGTTTCTCCTCATCCTTTTCAACACCTATTTGCATTTTTTATTAGTCATCCTAGTGTCGTTTGAAGTGATAGTTCATTGTGGCTTTGATTTGTGTTTCCCTGATGACTTGATGTTGAACATACTTTCATATGATTATTGGCCATTTGTATGCCTTCTTTGGAGAAATATCTATTCAAGATCTTTTTCCATTTTTAATTGAGTTAGTTGTCTTTTTATTATTGAGTTGTAAGAGTTCTTTATATATTTTCAAAACAAACCGCTTATCAGATATGTGATTTGCAAATATTTTTCTTCCCTTCTTTGGACTGTCTTTTCTTTTCTCTTTTTTTCTGTTTCTATGAACTTTTTATTCTATACAAAGGACATTTTGCACAAAATGTGAAATCTACATTTTTATTACTTATTGACATAAAATAAAGATACAATGTATGTGCAATATTAAAAGGAAGCCATACTAAAGCCACACTAAAAAGACCACATGGAAAAGTGACATTTCTGTTGTACAGATACAGGTTGGAAAATGTGAAGATGCCAACACAGAACTTCATGAAGAAAAAGTCACCAAATTACTAATTTATTTTCAATGTAGTACTCCTGAAATCAGTTTGGTACAGAATAAACAGTGTAACTGTATAATATATAAGTTGAACAATTAGCACAGGGAATCCAAGTACTAACTAGGGAAACTTTAATAGGCCAAAGTATTAAGTAATATCCTTGTCAAAGAAAATGTTTCTCTCAAAAAAATTTTTTTGATAAAAGTCTTCAATAAAGAGCAGAAATAAAGCTTAGATAAAAAGATGTTCTTACACATTAAGCTTCACACACTTAACCAAACATTTGGTAAGAAAATCTCTCTCAAGGATCTTTACTGTCAGAGTTCTAAAAGCTGCAATACAAACTTCTTTTTTTTTTTTTAAAGATTTATTTATTTAATCCCCACCTCCCCCCCTCCAGTTGTCTGTTCTCTGTGTCTATTTGCGGCGTCTTGTTTCTTTGTCCGCTTCTGTTGTCGTCAGCGGCACGGGAAGTGTGGGCGGCGCCATTCTTGGGCAGGCTGCTCTTTCTTTCGCACTGGGCAGCTCTCCTTACCGGGCGCACTCCTTGCGCGTGGGGCTCCCCTACACGGGGGACACCCCTGCATGGCAGGGCACTCCTTGCGCGCATCAGCACTGCGCATGGGCCAGCTCCACACGGGGCAAGGAGGCCTGGGGTTTGAACCGTGGACCTCCCATGTGGTAGACGGACGCCCTAAACACAGGGCTAAGTCCATTTCCCAAAACTTCTGATTAATATATTTCTTCACTATATTAGGTTGGAAATCTGGAGACTCTAAAAATCTTAAGAAAAATTCATAAACAAGGTGTAGATGAAGCCAGGCTGCTTCTAACTTTAGCTAGTTTTCCTCTGGGTCAAATTCTGCTCCTGTAGGATTGGAGGAAGGTGGTATGTTCAAAACACAGTAACTGGGAACATATGGAGGACTTTTGGGTAAACAGACTCTGTGATCACATTCTGATTATGCGTCATATACTTTACCATTTCAATTTAAGCACCGCATTTTACTTTCTTCCACTTTTAGGTCACTTAATGGATAGGAAACAAAGTCGGAGAGGGCACAACGGTGGCATAACTTCTGAATAAAAAGCTTCTCTTGATCAGCAGGGGGAATATCTTTTAAAAGATGGTTGTTTTCAAAGTACTCTCTTATTGCTGATGCTAAACCTGGAAGACTTTTGCCATTTTCCTTTCTTCACCGTGGCCAAGGGACTGGTACTTTAATTTTACTAGATACTGGAGATTGGGGAACAGCAATATTGTTCTTCTTGCTGGGAATCTCCAGTTCTACTGTGTCTTGTCCTTCTTTTGAACTTTTTCCCTTTTCCCTGCTTTTGGTGAATCATTCTCCTTCTTGCTTTTATTGGGCAAGGCCGGTATGGGCCATGGTCCCCCCCACCTGGGAACAGAGTCGCCCGCAAGTCCTCGCTTCTCCTTTCCCAGCTCCCGGCTGCAACTGTCATTTTGTTCTCTTGGTGGTGTACTTTGAAGCACAAACGTTTTTAATTTTGATGAAATGCAATTTGTCTGCTTTTTGTTCGTTGATTATGCTTTTGGTATGTCTAAGAAGCTATTGTCTAATCCAAGGTCGTGAGGTTTTATCCCTATGTTTTTTTTTGTAAGAATTTTGTAGTTTTTTCTTACATTTAGGCGTTTGATCCATTTTGTGTTCATTTTCACATATGTGAGGGAGGCTCCAATTTCATTCTTTGTCATGTGGATATCCAATTGTCTCACCACCATTTATGGAAAAGACTATTCTTTCCTCATTGGATAGTTTTGTTACCCTTATTGAAAATCAATTGAGCATAAATATGTAGGTTTACTTTTGTACTCCCAATTCTATTCCATTTATTTATATGTCTGTCTTTACGGCAGTACCACTCTGTCTTGATTAGTGTAGCTTTGCAGTAATTTTTGAAATATAATTAATTTTTTATTTTTAAAGAAGCTTTAGCTTGCATAAATGTTATATAAAAAATAGAAGGGATTCCCATATGCCAACTCCCTCCCCCTCCCACACTTTCCCACATTTACATCTTTCATTAGTGTGGTACATTTGTTACAATTGATGAACTAAGTTTTGAAAGCAGAAAGTGTGAGTTCTCCTACTTCATTGTTTTTCAAGATTGTTTCAACTTTTCTGTATGCCTTGCAACTCCATATGAATTACTGAACTTGTTTATTAGTCCTAATAGTTTTTTACTGGATTTCCTGGGACTTTCTATATACAAGATTATGTCATCTGCAAATAGAGAGTGTTTTATGTTTCCTTTCCAATCTTGATTCCTTTTACTTCATTTTCTTGCTTAATTGTCCTGGCTAGAACTTTCATGAAAATGTTGAGTAGAAGTGGCAAAAGAGATATCTTTGTCTTGAGCTCCAGTTGGTGTTTTAAAAAAGTGTACCTTGGCAAGTTGTGTCTTTTAGGTAAAACATTTCATTCATTTACAGTTAATGTAGACATTTCAATTTCAATTTCAATCTTACTTTCTGTCCTGTGTCTGTTGTGTATCTGTCTTCTTCCTTTTTGTTTTCTGATTTATTTTTATTTTTATTTTTTAAAATTATTTATTTATTTTTAAAAATTACATTAAAAAAATATGAGGTCCCATTTAACCCCACCGCCCCCACCCCCCACTCCCCCCACAGCAACACTTGCTCCCATCATCGTGACATATCCATTGCACCTGGTAAGAACATCTCTGAGCATCATTGCACCCCATAGTCAATGATCCACATCATAGCCTACACTCTCCCACGTTCCATCCAGTGGGCCCTGGGGGGATCTACAATGTCCCGTAATTGTCCGTGAAGCACCACCCAGGACAACTTGACGTCCTGAAACCTGCTCCACATCTCATCTCTTCCTCCCATTCCCCAAACCCAGCAGCCACCATGGCTACCCTTCCCACACCCATTCCACATTTTCTCTGTGGACATTGGATTGGTTGTGTCCATTGCACATCTATGTCAAGTGGGGACTTAGATTCCATATGGATACTGGATGCACTCCTCCTGCTTTCAGTTGTAGACACTCTAGGCTCCATGGTGTGGTGGTTGACCTTCTTCAACTCGATGTTAGCTGAGTGGGGTAAGTCCAATAAATCAAAGTGTAGGAGCTGAAGTCTGTTAAGGCTCTGGGCCTGGGTGTCATATTATCAGTCCAGACATTCAAATCCCCTAAATATATCTTAAACCCCAGCCCCTATTACAATTCCAATAAAGTAGCATGGAAGTCCTGTGAAAAGAGATCCCTTCTGAGTCCAATTCCATCACGCAGAAACACAGGCTCCAAAAAAGGGCCATCTGCCATGGCAGTGAACCCCATCTGCCATGACCATAGAACTCGTGGGTCTCTTTATCCCTCAAAAGAACCAATACCTGGGGTTGTATCTACTTTATCTCTCAGACTCTGCTCAGTTGTGCTTAAGGGCATTCCTTCTGACAACCTCCAGACTCTTTTTTAGAGACTCATAGCCTTATAATCTCATTTCTCCTTTCCATTTCCCCCTTACATTAGGTCAATCAGCATTTTGAAGTCATGTTATTATATGTAGACAGGGATATTCTGCTGATCCGTATTGAACTTTTAATTCAAGGTCATTTTCTAGTTGTATCTTCAGCTGGTATATGGTAGTGGTCCCTCGGTGCCAGGGAGGCTCATCCCCGGGTGTCATGTCCCTCGCTGGGGGGAATGCACTGCATCTACATGATGAATTTGGCTGTGAGAGTGGCCACATTTGAGTAACATGAAGGCTGTCAGGAGGAAACTCCCAGGCACAGTGCTACTCTAGGCATTGTTCTTATTGCAGGTGTACAGGCTCAAAAGCATAGCCATTAGTATCAGGAGCCCACTGTTGGGCCCTCCTTCCTTCCTGGTTCTTCCCGTTGCACCTGGGGAACTGCCGCTGCTCCTCCAGGGTCCACGACAGTGACCCCCCGGCCAGGGTCCCGGTACCCCCCCAGCTGTTGTCTTTAATTGTTTCCACTATGAGTATATCTAAACATTACTATATACCCTGGGCATATGCCCTGTATAACTCCCTGTCAACCCTATATATCCTGTCAATAACGTCCTATATCAGTATTCCTCCGCTGCCATTGTTGAACCACTCTGTGATCCAAAACTTCCTGTAAAGTGAATCCTAACAAATTGTCAGCTTGACAAGAGTCTTAGATCACTGAAATTCATATATACAGTATACAGTACTTCCCCAGATCCACCATAAAACCTTTTCCCTTCTGCAGCAATAATCTTTTAACTTATTCATATTATATTTCCTGAAACTGATGTAGAGATTCCGAGACAATAGCTTTCAAACAAGGTGACAGCTGTACTTACTATGTGGTCCATACTTTAGGTTGTACAGTTTTCTAAATTTTTTAGTTATCCTATGTTTTTGCCTTATGGTTTATATTATTAGTCTGTTGTCCCCTATATGTTTTTGGTGTAATATTACATGTTTTATATTCATCCTCGTGTACTCTCACAAAACTCCTCTCTTGCCCCCATATTTACCTTGGTTCCATCCATTCCACATCCATTTTCCCCTCCCCTTGGGGCCCACAACACCAGCCAATCTCAATTTCCCAAGTAGCCATGTCCAGAGATACTTGCAGCAGTATTCAGGGCCTGACTTTCTCAACTGCCCTGTTGCCCTGGGAGCCATCCTTTCTCACGAGAGATACTGTTCTCTCTATTTGACGGCATTAGTCTACTCAAGGATGTGGGTCCACCCCAACTCTCACTTCTTGGGTCTCTTTCCAATGGTACTACCCACCTTGGCATAATGAGCCTTCAGCTATTCCCCTGGAGTCCGTCCCGCATCAGACCATACCCCCTGAGCATCCTAAACAGGTAACCCTCCTACTTATACTTTGATACGAGTTTCTCAACATTTTGTTCTCAGCAAACACCTGACACTCTCCCATGATTGTATGTTGCCCCTCCCTCCCCCCATTTTTTGGATATTACCCCTCTGCCCATCCCCAGCCCCCCTCCAACCCACAAAGCCCCATCCGAAGGCAACCCCTTGCCCCCATTTTGTCCCTTCTTTGTGCTCATACTTACCGCCAGCTCATCACAGAATCCCCCCCTGCAGACGTTAACTCACATCCTTCCTCCACCCCCCGATTTCCTGTAAGGCTCTTTTCCACACTCTAGCTCTCTGAGGCAGGTTGCTTATTTCATATCATTGAGGTCATGTAGTATTTGTCCTTCAATGCCTGGGTTGCTTCACTCAACATAAGATTCTCAAGGTTCATCCATGTTATCACGTGTGATTGTAGTGTATTTGTTCTTACAGCTGAGTAGTATTCCATTGTGTGTATATACCACATTTTATTGATCCACTCGTCTGATGATGGACATTTGGATTGATTCCAACTTTTGGCGATAGTGAACAATGCTGCTATGAACATTGGTGTACATATATCGGTTTGTGTCCTTATTTTCAGTTCTGATGGGTATATACCCAGCAGTGGTATTGCTGGGTCATATGGCAAATCTATGGTTAGTTTTTTGAGAAACTGCCAAACTGTCCTCCAGAATGGTTGGATCCTTCTGCATTCCCACCAGCAGTGGATGAGTGTTCCCCTTTCTTCACATCCTCTCCAGCATTTGTATTCTTCTGTTTTTTTCATAGCTGCAAATCTTATGGGAGTAAGATGTTATCTGATTGTAGTTTTGATTTGCATTTCCCTGATAGCTAGAGATTTGGAGCATTTTTTCATGTGCTTTTTAGCCATTTGTATTTCTTCTTTGGAGAAGTGTCTGTTTAAACCTTTTTCCCATTTTTTAAATGGGTTGTTTATCTTTTTGTTTTCCAGATATATGAGTTCTTTATATATGCAAGTTATAAGTCTCTTATCAGATATATGGTTGCCAAATATTTTCTCCCACTGTGTGGGCTCCCTTTTTACTTTCTTGACAAACTCCTTTGAGGTGCAGAAGGCTTTAATTTTGAGGAAGCCCCATTTATCTATTTGTTCTTTTGCTGCTCGTGCTTTTGGTGTGATATTCATGAAGCCATTTCCTATTACAAGGTCCTGTAGATGTTTCCCTACACTGCTTTCTAAGATCTTTATGGTCTTGGCTCTTATATTTAGGTCTTTGATCCATCTTGAGTTGATCTTTGTATAAGGTGTGAGATGGTAATCCTCTTTCATTCTTTTACATATGGATATCCAGTTCTCCAGGCACCATTTGTTGAATAGGCCATTCTCTCCCAGTTGAGAGGTTTTGGTGGCTTTATCGAATATTATATGGCTATATACTTGAGGTTCTATATCTGAACTTTCAATTCGATTCCATTGGTCTGTGTGTCTCTCCTTATTCCAATACCATGCTGTTTTCACTACTGTAGCTTTGTAGTATGTTTTGAAGTCAGGTAGTGTGATTCCTCCTATTTCGTTTTTTGTTTTCAATATGTCTTTGGCTATTCGGGGCCTCTTTCCTTTCCAAATAAATTTCATAGTTAGTTTTTCTAGTTCCTTAAAGAAGGCTGTGTTGATTTTTATTGGGATTGCATTGAATGTGTAGATCAGTTTTGGTAGGATAGACATCTTAATAATATTCAGTCTTCCTATCCATGAACAAGGAATATTCTACCATTTATTTAGGTCTTCTTTGATTTCCTTGAACAGTCTTGTATAGTTTTCAGTGTATAAGTTTTTTACTTCTTTAGTTAAATTTATTCCTAAGTATTTGATTTTTTTATTTACTATTGTGAATGGTATTTGTTTCTTGATTTCCTCCTGATCTTGCTCATTATTGGTGTACAGAAATGCTACTGATTTTTGCACATTGATCTTATAACCTGCAACTTTGCTGAACTCATTTATGAGTTCTAGCAGCTTTGTTGTAGATCTCTCAGGGTTTTCTATGTATAGGATCATGTCATCTGCAAATAACGAAATTTTGACTTCTTCCCTTCCAATTTGAATGCCTTTTATATCTGATTCTTGCCTCAGTGCTCGAGCAAGTACTTCCAAGACAATGTTAAATAGGAGCAGAGACAATGGGCATCCTTGTCTTGTTCCTGAGTTTAGAGGGAAGGATTTCAGGATTTCGCCATTGTAAACAATGTTGGCTTTAGGTTTTTCATACATACTCTTTATCATGTTCAAAAAGTTTCCTTGTATTCCGATCGTTTGGAGTGTTTTTATCAAGAAGGGGTGCTGTATTTTGTCAAATGCCTTTTCTGCATCTATAGATATAATCATGTGATTTTTTTCCTTCAATCTGTTTATATGGTGTATCACATTGATTGATTTTCTTATGTTGAACCATCCTTGCATACCTGGAATAAATCCCACTTGGTCATGGTGTATAATTCGTTTAATGTGTTGTGGAATACGATTAGCAAGTATTTTGTTAAGTATTTTTGCGTCTAGGTTCATTAGAGAAATTGGTCTGTAATTTTCCTTTCTTGTGGTGTCTTTGTTTGGCTTTGGTACTAGGATAATGTTGGCATCATAAAAGGAGTTCGGCAATGTTCCTTCTGTTTTGATTTTTTGGAATAGTTTCAATAGGATTGGTGTTAGTTCTTTACGGAATGTTTTGTAGAATTCACCTGTGAAGCTGTCTGGCCCTGGGCTCTTCTTAGTTGGGAGATTTTTAATGACTGATTCTATCTCTTTGCTTGTGATTGGTTTGTTAAGATCATCAATTTCTTCTTTCGTCAGTATGGGCTGCTTATGTGTTTCTAGGAATTTGTCCATTTCCTCTAAATTGTCATTTTTGTTGGAATATAGTTTTTCAAAGTATCCTCTTATGATAGTCTTTATTTCTGTGGGGTCAGTGGTGATATCGCCTTTCTCATTTCTTATTTTGTGTATTTGCATCTTCTCTCTTTTTTTCTTTGTTAGTCTCGCTAAAGGTTTGTCAATTTTGTTGATCTTCTCAAAAAACCAGCTCTTGGTCTTGTTTATTTTTTCAAGTGCTTTCTTATTTTCTATTTCATTTAGTTCTGCTCTTATCTTTGTTATTTCCTTCCTTCTTCTTCCTGTTGGGTTACTTTGCTGTTGTTTTTCTAATTCCGTCAAAAGTGCAGTTAGTTCTCCAATTTTTGCTCTTTCTTCTTTTTTTTTCTTTTTTTTTTTTTTTAAAGATTTATCTATTTATTTAATTTCCCCCCCTACCCTGGTTGTCTGTTCTTGGTGTCTATTTGCTGCGTCTTGTTTCTTTGTCCTGTTTCTTTGTCCGCTTCTGTTGTCGTCAGCGGCACGGGAAGTGTGGGCGGCGCCATTCCTGGGCAGGCTGCTCTTTCTTTTCACGCTGGGCGGCTTATCCTCACGGGTGCACTCCTTGCACGTGGGGCTACCCCACGCGAGGGACACCCTTGTGTGGCACGGCACTCCTTGCGCGCGTCAGCGCTGTGCATGGCCAGCTCCACACAGGTCAAGGAGGTCCAGGGTTTGAACCGCGGACCTCCCATATGGTAGATGGACGCCCTAACCACTGGGCCAAAGTCTGTTTCCTCTTCTTTTTTGATATGTGAATTTATGGCTATAAATTTCCCTCTCAGTACCGCTTTTGCTGCATCCCATAAATTTTGGTATGTTGTGTTATCATTATCATTTGTTTCAAGGTAGTCATTGATTTCTTTTGAGATTTCCTCTTTGACCCACTGTTTTTCTAAGAGTGTGCTGTTTAATTTCCAAATTGTCATGTGAATTCTGGGTCTCTGTCCCTTGCAAATTTCCAGCTTCACTCCAATGTGGTCAGAGATATTGTTTTGTATGATTTCGATCTTTCTGAATTCATTAAGCCTTTCTTTCTGGCCTAGCATATGGTCTATCTTGGAGAATGTTCCATGTGCGCTTGAGAAAAATGTATATCCTGCTGTGTTAGGGTTTAATGATCTATATATGTCTATTAGATCCAGCTCTTCTAATATACTGTTCAAATATTTTGTTTCTTTAGTGATTCTCTTTTGAGATGTTCTGTCCAGAGTTGATAGTGGAGTATTAAAATCCCCCACTATAATTGTAGATGCATCTATTTTTTCACTTAGTTTATCCAGCGTTTGTCTCACATATTTAGAGGTGCCCTTGTTAGGAGCATAAATATTTATGATTGTTCGATCTTCTTGACAGATTGTCCCTTTCACTAAAATATAGTATCCTTCTTTGTCTCTCACAATTGTTTCACATTTAAAGTCTATTTTGTCTGATATTAATATAGCTACTCCTGCCTTTTTTTGGTTATTGTTTGCTTGTATGATTGTTTTCCAGCCATTCACTTTCAACCTCCATGAGTCTCTGGGTCTAAGATGTGTCTCTTGTAGGCAGCATATAGATGGGTCATATTTCCTTATCCTGTGTCCCAGTCTGAATCTTTTGATAGGTGATTTTAATCCGTTGACATTCAGTGTTATTATGTTCAGGGAGTTATTTATGGTAGCCATATTTTGGTTGGATTTGTGTTTGTTATATTTTGTTTGTATTATTTTATTTTCCCCTTCTATTTTTGTCTTTCTTGTTGCTCTTACACTCTCCTCCATCTCTGACTGTCCTGTTTTTTCCTTTCTTCCTGCAGAACTCCCTTAAGAATTTCTTGAAGGGGAGGTTTCTTGTTGATATACTCTTTCAGTTTCTGTTTATCTGTGAATGTTTTGAACTCTCCATCATTTTTGAATGCTAGTTTAGCTGGATAGAGTATTCTTGGTTGGAAATTTTTTTCCTTTAGTACCTTGACTATATCTTACCACTGCCTTCTTGCCTCCATCGTTTCAGATGAGAAATCAGCACTTAATCTTATGGAGTTTCCCTTGTATGTGATGGTTTTCTTTTCTCTTGCTGCTTTTAGAATTTTTTCTTTGTCTTGAGCATTGGATAATTTGACAAGTATATGTCTTGGGGTGGGCCTGTTGGGGTTTATGACCAGTGGAGTGCGCTGTGCTTCTTGGATATGTACATCTGTCTCTTTCAGTAGATTTGGGAAGTTTTCATTCATTATTTCATGCAACACTCCTTCTGACCCCTTTCCCTTCTCTTCTCCTTCTGGAATGCCTATAATACGTATGTTTGAGCATTTTGCATTATCATTCAGGTCCCTAAGTCCTATCTGGATTTTTTCTACCTTTTTATTGACCACTTCTACGATCTGTTTGATTTCCAATGCACTGTCTTCCACATCACTAATTCTCTGCTCTGCCTCTTCTAGTCTGCTGATATTTGCTGCAAGTGTATTTTTGATTTCTTGAATTGTGGTGTTCATTTCCATCATATCTGTTATTTTTTTGTGCATGTCTGCAATTTCCCCTCCAAGTGTTGTCTTCATGTTGTTAACCTCTTTCATTACTTCATCAAATTTGTCGGTGATAAATGTTCTGAGATCTTTCATTGCTTGTGCGAAGTCCTGCTCCCCTTCCTGATTTTTAGTTTGTTGATTGGATTCAGTCATGTTTTCCTGATTACTTGTTTGGTTTGTAGATTTTTGTTGCTGTCTTGTCAACATTTTTTCTTGACGGGTTTAATCAGTTCCTTAGCTTCTTTGTCTAGTCTTGGAGATTAATTAGCTGTTGTTTTTGCGTAGGTGTTATATCTTCTCTTTGTCACTTTGTTCTTCTTATTCCAATTTCTTATTGCTGGTTAAGCTCACTTTAAAGGAAAGTATTAGTGCTGGGGAAAGGCAATTGTGTAGGGAAGGAAAAAGTGTGAAGTAGTATTGGTGATATATGTTAACAAAGCAACAATATGAGTTCTGGGAGGATGGAAGTTAGATCATGTAAATTGTGTAGAGTTATAGTAGTAGGAAAGTACCTATAATGAGGTAGACGACTGAATATGGGAGGAATATGGTACGTACTAAGAAGCTATTGTTTTCGTGAGAGAGGGAAAGAGAAAAGAAAGGTAATAGTTTCAGGGATGAATAGCAGATGGAAAACTAAACAAAGGTATTAGAATTTAAGAGTTAGACACTTTGTGGATCAAAGAAAGGGAGGTGGAATATAGGAGAGATAGCAGATGGTGGAGGATATCAAGTTGTAGGGGAAAGGGGATAGTGTAGATAGGCTAAATCTATTCACAGAGAAATGAGGCAGTGGAGGATGAGGAAACCCAGCAAATGTGAGGTATTTCCTGCAGGACCTATTATATTGTTAAGATAAAATAGAATAAGAAGAATATTGGGGACAAGAAAGAGAGGATTAAAAAAAAAAAGAAAAAGAAAAACAAAGAACAGAAACCCCGCTGCCGGGCTCGGCTGGGCTCTCCCTGCCGCCGCCCGCCGCGGCTCGGCCAGGCTCAGCTCTCCCGCCCGCCGCAGCTCTGCTGGGCTCGGCTGGGCTCGGCTCCCCCGCCTGCCGCCCACCGCGGCTCGGCTGGGCTCGGCTGAGCTCGGCTCCCCGCCCGCTGCCCGCTGCGGCTCGACTGGGCTCGGGTGGGCTCGGCTCTCCCGCCCGACGCAGCTCTGCTGGGCTCGGCTGCGCCCAGCTACCCTGCCTGCTGCCCGCCGCCGCTCGGCTGGGCTCGGCTCCCCCACCCACCACCCACCACGGCTCGGCTGGGCTTGGCTGGGCTCGGCTCCCCCGCCCGCCGCCCGCCATGGCTTGGCTGGGCTCGGCTGTGCTCGGCTCCCTGGCCCGCCACCCGCCGCGGCTCGGCTGGGCTCGGCTCTCCCGCCCACCGCCCGCTGCCCGCCGCGGCTCGGCTGGGCTCGGCTGGGCTTGGCTCCGCCGCCTGCCGCTGCTCAGCTGGGATTGGCTGGGCTGGGCTCGGCTCCCCCGCCTGCAGCCCGCCGTGGTGCGGCTAGGCTACCCTGGCCGCTGCCCGCCAGGCTCCACGCGGTGTTAGCTGCCTCGGCTCTGCCTACCCAAGGAGGGAATCCTCCACACGTAGCTGGGATCTCCATGTATATTTCACAGACGGATCCTCTCTGTTACCTTCCCTCCAAATCGATGTCCAGACACCTCTGAACCAGGAAAAATCCCAAAACAGCCCGATCCCAAAGGGTCTCCGATGCCGCCCAGCTGATTCCCCCCAGGAGCTAGTAACCCGGAAGTTCACTCAGCCGCCATCTTGCCCCCTCTCCCGATTTTTTTTTTAAAGAGGCAGTTTATTTTATTTATTTATTTATTTTTAAAGATTTATTTATTTAATTTCCCCCCTCCCCTGGTTGTCTGTTCTCTGTGTCTATTTGCTGCATCTTGTTTCTTTGTCCGCTTCTGTTGTCGTCAGCAGCACGGGAAGTGTGGGCGGCCCCATTCCTGGGCAGGCTGCACTTTCTTTCGAGCTGGGTGGCTCTCCTTACTGGGTGCACTCCTTCCGCATGTGGCTCCCCTACGCGGGGGACACCCCTGCATGACAGGGCACTCCTTGTACACATCAGCACTGCGCATGGGCCAGCTCCACATGGGTCAAGGAGGCCCAGGGTTTGAACCGCAGACCTCCCATGTGGTAGACGGACGCCGTAACCACTGAGCCAAGTCCGTTTCCCCTGATTATTTTTATTATTCTGTTCTTTTTCTGTCTTATTGGTTTAGAAGTTATATACCTTTACTAGTCTTTTGTGATGTTTCTAGAGATTACAATATGCATCATTAACAAAGCCGAAAGTTAACTAATAGTTTTATTGTAATCTTAGATAATATAAACACCTTAAGACACTGTATATTCTTTTACTCTCTTTTTGTGTATATATCTTCATTGCCTTATTTTTGTATCTGTATCCATTTTACACCCCCAACAGTATTACTTCTGTTTTATACAATCCATCCTCATTTAGATTTCTGTTTTATTTTTTCTTCATTCCTTCTTTTATCTTGACCTTCTATCTGGGATCAGTTTCCTTCTGCCCAAAGGTGATATTTTAGTATTCCCTTTAGTGTGAGTCTGCTGGTGACAAATTCTTTCAGTTTTGATTAGGCTGAAAATTTTATTTTTCACCTTTTTTTTGTGTGTGTGGAGGGACCTCAGATTGAACCTGCGACCTCGTACATACAAAGCAGGTACTCAACCACTGAACTACACCTGCTCCCAACATTTGTGCTTCATGGTTAGTTTCACTTGTATAGATTTTTAAATTGGCAGTTATTTTCTTTTCTTTCAGTACTTTGGCAATACCATTCTTTTTTTTTTTTTTTTTGGCTTCTGTTGTTTCTTTGAGGAAGGTTAATGGCAGTACTATCATTGCTTCTTTGAAGAAAATCTGTGTAGCATTCCACTCCATATCATTATATCACAATTTGTGCATCCATTCTATTGTTGATGGACATGACTTATTTTTTATTTTGGCTAATACAAATAATGCTTCTATAAACATTTTCACATCTTTTGATATGATTACATATGAATCTCTATTTGATGTATATTTAGGATAGGAATTACTGAGTCATGGGATATGTATATATTTGGCTTTACTATTTGCTGCTAAACAGTTTTCTGAAGTGCTTTTACTCTTTTTACTCTTACCAGAAGAACATGATATTTTCAGTTGCTTTGTATCGTCCCCAACTCTTGGTGTTGCCACTTTATAAACAAAAATGAACCATTCAATTGGGTGTGTAGAGGTATGTCAAAGTGGTTTTAGCTTGTATTTTCCAAATGATTAATAATGCTGAACACTTTTGAAAAGTTTTTTGGCTATTTGGATTCCCTGCTGTAAAGTCTTTTATCCATTTTAAAAGTAGGTTTTCTGTCTTTTTCTTATGCATTTGAAGGACACCTGTAGGCATTCTGTACATGAGTCTTGTATTGGTATATGTATTAAAGTTTTCTTTTCCCATCCTGCCTCTTTCCTTTTATTCTTTCAATGGTATTTCCATAAGTTCTTAATTTTTATAAAATCTAATTTAAGAATATTTTCCTTTATAGTGAATGACTTTTGTGTATTGTTAAAGAAATCTTTGCCCATTTTGAGGTCATAAATATTTTCTTATGTTATATTCTAAGAGTTTTATTTTTTCTTTTCAAATTAGTCTATGATACAATTTTAATTGACTTTTGTAGATGACTAACTATTTTTGAATTGGGGAAATTACTTAGTCTCTTTGTGCCTCATTTTCTTCATCAGTAAGATGAGGGTCAAAATAGAATCTGCCTCATAGAGTGATTGTGAAGATTATTTGATTATATATATGTGTGTGTATTTATATACATACATACGTATATGTAAAGATTTTAAAGGAGCTTAAAAATGTACCTATTAAACAGTACCAGAATTACCTGTTACCTGCCATATTTATTTTTATGTCCTTTTGACTTAGTGACCCACTTGTGTCATGGAAACCTAAAGGGGACTGTCTTCATTGAGTCTGAGAAAAGGATAAACTTCATCTCTAAACATAACTTAAAGATCCTTGTCTCTGAGTGGGATTTCTGAGAAAAGCAGGCTGGAGATTGAACAGTGGGCTCTACTGTGCTAAATTACTGTGTATTGTTTTTTCTCTTCCTTTCTTTCTTTGTACTAGTATACCAGTTTCAGTATACAGTGTTTCATGCCAATATTTTTATTCATCTGATTTCTAACTCAATTTATAGAAACCTCCTGATACTTCCTGGTTTATGTATTTCCTGGGAACCCATTGTTTTGCTTACTATTTCTTAGAACCTAAATGGGACCCTATACTCAGTTCTTCTAAGAATTTTTATGAGAACATAAATCAGGTTTTGAGATTAAAGTTTGTAAGGCTAGCGGCTGAAAGTGAGTTGATTGGACAATTCTTTCTCTTTTTATTCCTCTTTGTTGTTTAATTTAAAATTTTTCCTGGAATATTTTAAAAATATAGGCATCCCAGTACCCATCAGCCAGTTTTAATACATATCAACATTTTTCTTTATGTCTCAGTTCTTCCACAGAAATAAACTCTTCTGAAATTAGTGTACATCCTTCTGTCCACCTTTAAAATTTATCAAATATATTTTTAAGGTTTAAAAATTTTGCTTTTACATTAAAGCATGAATCTACCTGGAATTAATTTATATTAGTGGTGTAATATAGAGATCCTTTTTTTCCCCTATGGATAACTTGTCTTAAGATCAAATGCTGAATAGGCTATCCTTTCCCACTTTAACTTGCAGTACTTATCTTTTGTTTTGTTTTCTTTTCTTTTCTTTTTGGTAAGATCTTGGTAGATTAATCCCCGACTCTTGCTTTTTTTTCTGCTTGAAATAATTTCATCTTTAAGATCATTGAAAAAATTTAACTTTGTTTACAAATACTCAATAACAAGTTAAAAAACAAACTAATATTTAAACATATTGAGATACATCAGTCTTGGAAAAACCTTAGTAATTTAGGTTACAATAGCTAGTAGTTTGGGCTTCCAGACAGTTCTGCCACTGATTGGCAGACTCTTGGCAAATTATTCTCAAGTTTCAACGTCCTCTTCTGTGAAATGGGGAAAAGAATAGGTAAGAACCTGGCCTCCTATGACTTCTATGAAAAAGAAATTAAATTACAGATGTTAGACGTCTAGCAAAACATTGGCCCCAATAAATGTCAATTCAGAAAAGTCCTTGAAGAAGACATAAAGCAGTCATAAAAGAGAAACAGTAACGATGAGTCAAAAATATGATATTGATCCATAGAGCAAACTTGTGTTTAGTAAGGTTCTTCTTCTTATGGTTAACAGTACAAAAATGACCTTAAATGACATGATTGCTCATGGGATATCATCATCCCTCTGAATCCACATGAAACAAAGAATTTTTATGGGCTGCATCATCCTGTTTCTTACTCAGGAGGTAACACCCAGGTGACTATTGCTGCACCTTCCAATTTTCTACTATCTGCACTTTCACCCTCTCTTGCTTTCAAATTTTAAATTATTGGAGAGGCAAGATGGTCGCTGAGTGAACTTGCCTTTGCGGTAGGTCCCGGGAGGAGACGGTTGGGCGCGGCTGCAGGCTCTCCAAGATCGGGCTTTTTCGGGATTTTTGCAGGGCAGAAGTGCCTGGACATCGATTGGGTGGAAAGGTAACGGAGAGGATTGGTCTAGTAGATATAGTTTGGGTTCTATTGCCTGTGGGTGAGACCCGCGCGCGGGCTTCTCCCTGCTGCGGGTGGGGGGAGTCGCGGTTCAGCCCAGCGGCACTGCTTTTACACGGATCTGAGCTGTCGAGGAGTTCACGAGCTCTGGGCGAGCTGTGCACGGGTTGAGGTGACGGGTCGCCTTTGCAGTGCGATTTGGGAAGATAGACGGTGCTTTGTTGTGAAGCGGGAGAAACTTGTGATTGCGAACATAAACAACAGTGCTTCCGCCTGAAGCCCTGCCCCCAAAAGCCCGGCAGCCGGTCTCCGACCCAAATAGGCTGTAGGCAGTAAAGAGACGTAATTGGAAAGTTGTATTAGGCTGCGGCAAGGGAGAGGGATACGTCTGGAAGCAGATTAGGGAATATTTTGCGAAGCTTGGGAAATCCGATTTTCGAATCTGTTTTCGGCGTCACAGGCCGGGCTTCAGATCTGTACTAGCAAAGTGGCTGCAGTGTAGAGGCGCCCTCTAGTGGCAGAGGTTTGGAATCACAGGACGGGAGCTGTCTAAAAGCTGAAGTGAAATATACTAATGAGCCCAGCTAAGTAAATGAATTGCAGGGTTCAGTCATAATATAGAGTTTGCGGATCTGACTTCCCCCTTAAGGCTGGCACCCAGCTGAGGGGATCCCTGAGGGCTGTGTTACACTGTGGGGCTCCCAGGCTTCCTGTAGACCAGATTGGAGGGTGCCAAGTCTGAATTCCCTAAAATCTGGTGGCCCACACCACAGAGACTCACATCTCTTGAGACCTCAATATCTCAGACTTTTCATCCCTGAATCCATCACGCACTGAGGTCCATCTGAGGTCCTTAAATGCCCTAGCCTTCAACGTTGGCGTTCTTTCCTTATCATTTCATTTTGTTTTGTTTTTATTTTCATTTTGACTTATTCTTTACTTTTTTCAATTTCCTGATTGCTAACACCGCATTATCCCCTAGTCTTCTCTCACAGCGTATCCCCCAAAGTCTTTCTTTTACTCAGTTATTTAAGGCTTTTTTTTCGTGGTAGGTGCTGTGAAGTGGGTGTTTTAATTCTGGGTCGTGCATATCTGTTTTTTTTTTCTTTCCCCTATCTGTTCCCCACCCCTTGCCCATCCCCTTTTACTTTCTTCCTCTCGTCCCTTCCCCCCACTTTCTTTTTTTTTTTCTTTCTTTCTTTTTCTCTGTTGTCTCTCTCCCTCTTGTCCCTCATATTCTACTTAGTTTATTTTAACTCAATTATAAAATAGGTGCGGCAGGAAACACCTCACATTTGCTGGGGTTTTCTCATCCTCCACTGCCTCATTTCTGTGTGAACTGATTTAGCCTACCTGCACTATCCTCTTTCCCCTACATCTTGATATCAGCCACCATCTACTGGCTCTCCCATATTCCACCTCCCACCTCCCTTTCTTCGATCCACGAAGGGTCTAAGTCTTAATTTCTAATACCTATGTTTTGTTTTCTGTCTGTTATCCACTCTTGAAACTATTACCATTTTTTTCTCTTTCCCTCTCTCACGAAATCAATAGCTTTTTAGCTCATACCATAATCCTCCCATATTCAATCACCTACCTCATAATAGGTACTCTACCTACTGCTATAACTCTACACAATTTACATAAATCTAACCTCCATCCTCCCAGATCTCATATTCTTGCTTTGTTAACATATATCACCAATATTACTTTACACTTTTCCCTTGCTTACACAATTGCCTTCCCCCAACACTAATACTTTCCTTTAAAGTGAACTTAACCAACAACAAGAAACTAGAATAAGAAGAAAAAAGTGACAAAGAGAAGATATAACACCTATGCAAAAATAACAGCTAATTAACCTCCAAGAGCAGACAAAGAAGCTAAGGAACTGATTAAATCCGTCAAGATAAAGAGATGACCAGAAAGCAACAAAAATCTACAAACCAAACCAGTAATCAGGAAAACATGGCTGAATCCAATCAACAAACCAATAATCACGAAGGGGAGCAAAACTTGGCACAAGCAATGAAAGATCTCAGAACATTTATCACCGACAAATTTGACGAAGTAATGAAAGAGGTTAACAACATGAAGACATCACTTGGAGGGGAAATTGCAGACATAGGAAAAAACATAACAGATATGATGGGAATGAACACCACAGTTCAAGAAATCAAAAATACACTTGCAGCAAATATCAGCAGACTAGAAGAGACAGAGCAGAGAATTAGTGATGTGGAAGACAGTACTTCAGAAATCAAACAGATAGTAGAAGGGGTCAATAAGAAGATAGAAAAAATCCAATTAGGATTTAGGGACCTGAATGACAATGCAAAATGCTCAAACATACGTATTATAGGCATTCCAGAAGGTGAAGAGAAGGGAAAGGGGTCAGAAGGAATGTTGCAGGAAATAATGGCTGAAAACTTCCCAAATCTACTGAAAGAGACAGATGTACATATCCAAGAAGCACAGCGCACTCCACAAGTCATAAACCCCAACAGGCCCACCCCAAGACATATACTTGTCAAATTATCCAATGCTCAAGACAAAGAGAAAATCCTAAAAGCAGCAAGAGAAAAGAAAACCATCACATACAAGGGAAGCTCAATTAGATTAAGTGCTGATTTCTCTTCTGAAACCATGGAGGCAAGAAGGCAGTGGTATGATATAGTCAAGGTACTAAAGGAAAGAAATTTCCAACCAAGAATACTCTATCCAGCTAAATTAGCATTCAAACATGATGGAGAGTTCAAAATATTCGCAGACAAACAGAAACTGAAAGAGTATACCAACAAGAAACCTCCCCTTCAAGAAATTCTAAAGGGAGTTCTACAGGAAGAAAGGAAAAAACAGGAAAGGCAGAGTTGGAGGAGAGTATAAGACCAACAACAATAACAAAAAAGACAAAAAAAATATACAAACAAAATATGACAAACACAAATCCAATCAAAATATGGCTAGCACAAATAATTCCTTGATAGTAATAATACTGAATGTCAACGGATTAAACTCACCTATCAAAAGATTCAGACTGGGACATTGGATAAGGAAATATGACCCATCCATATGCTGTCTACAAGAGACACATCTTAGACCCAGAGACGCATGGAGACTGAAAGTGAATGGCTGGAAAACAATCATACAAGCTAACAGTAACCAAAAAAAGGCAGGAGTAGCTATATTAATATCAGACAAAATAGACTTTAAATGTGAAACAATTGTGAGAGACAAAGAAGGATACTACATTTTAGTGAAAGGGAAAATCTGTCAAGAAGATCGAACAATCATAAATATCTATGCCCCTAACAAGGGTGCCTCTAAATACGTCAGGCAAACGCTGGAAAAACTAAGTGAAAGTATAGATACATCTACAATTATAGTGGGGGATTTCAATACACCACTATCAAATCTGGACAGAACATCTCAAAAGAGAATCACCAAAGAAACAAAACATCTGAATAGTATATTAGAGGAGCTGGATCTAATAGATATATATAGATCGCTACACCCAAACACAGCAGGATATACATTTTTCTCAAGCGCACATGGATCATTCTCCAAGATAGATCATATGCTAGGCCACAAAGAAAGGCTGAACGAATTCAGAAAGATTGAAATCATACAAAACATTATCTCTGACCACAGTGGAGTCAAGCTGGAGATTTGCAAGGGACAGAAGCCTAGATTTCACACCACGATTTGGAAATTAAACAGCACACTCTTAGAAAAACAGTGGGTCAAAGAGGAAATCTCAAAAGAAATCAATGACTATCTTGAAACAAATGATAATGATAACACAACATACCAAAATTTATGGGATGCAGCAAAAGCAGTACTGAGAGGGAAGTTTATAGCCATAAATTCATATATCAAAAAAGAAGAAAGAGCAAAAATTGAAGAACTAACTGCACATTTGAAGGAATTAGAAAAACAACAACAAAGTAACCCAACAGGAAGAAGAAGGAAGGAAATAACAAAGATAAGAGCAGAACTAAATGAAATAGAAAATAAGAAAGCACTTGAACAGATAAACAAGACCAAGAGCTGGTTTTTTGAGAAGATTAACAAAATTGACAAACCTTTAGCAACACTAACAAAGAAAAAAAGAGAGAAGATGCAAATACACAAAATAAGAAATGAGAAAGGCGATATCACCACTGACCCCACAGAAATAAAGACTATCATAAGAGGATATTTTGAAAAACTATATTCCAACAAAAATGACAATCTAGAGGAAATGGACAAATTCCTAGAAACACATAAGCAGCCCATATTGACAAGAGAAGAAATTGATGATCTTAGCAAGCCAATCACAAGCAGAGAGATAGAATCAGTTATTGAGGATCTCCCAACTGGGAGGGGCCCGGGGCCGGATGGCTTCACGGGTGAATTCTGCAGAACATTCTGGGGGGAACTGACACCAATCCTGCTGAAACTATTCCAAAAAATCGAGGCAGAGGGAGCATTGCCCGGCTCCTTCTGTGGTGCCAGCATTGCCCTGGTGCCGGGGCCGGGCAGGGACATCGCAGGAAAGGAAGATTGCAGACCAATTTCTCTGGTGAATCTAGACGCAAGGATACTTAACGGAGTGCTTGCTGGTCGTATTCAACAGCACATTGGACGTATTGTACACCACGACCAGGTGGGATTCATCCCGGGTGTGCGGGGGTGGTTCAACATAAGAGAATCAGTCGACGTGGTGCACCATGTAAACAGATTGGGGGGGAGGGATCGCGTGATTATATCTGTTGATGCGGGGGGGGCATTTGGCAGGGTACAGCACCCTTTCTTGATGGGGACGCTCCAGAGGATTGGAATGCAGGGAGATTTTTTGAACATGATAAAGAGTATATATGAAAAACCTAAAGCCAATATTGTTTGCGGTGGAGAGGTCCTAGACTCCTTCCCTCTGGACTCGGGGGCGGGGCAAGGATGCCCACTGTCTCCGCTCCTATTTAACATTGTCTTGGGGGTGTTTGCTCGAGCGCTGAGGCAGGAACCAGAAGTAGGGGGCATTCAAGTTGGAAGGGAGGAAGTCAGGATTTCATTGTTTGCGGATGACGTGATCCTGTGCATGGAGGGCCCTGAGGGATCTGCAGCGAAGATTCTGGAACTCATAAATGAGTTTAGTGAAGTCGCAGGTTGTAGGATCGGTGCGCAGGGATCAGTGGCGTTTCTGTACACTAATGGTGAGCGAGATCAGGGGGAGGTCGGGAGGCAAGTGCCATTCATGATAGTGGATGGAAGGGTCAGATACTTAGGAGTGAATTTGACTGGAGAGGTGAAGAACTTGTGCACCGAGAACTGTACAGGATTGTTCGGGGAGATCGGGGAGGACCTGAATGGATGGAGGACTGTTCCTTGTTCATGGATGGGAAGACTGAATATTATTAAGATGTCTGTCCTGCCAAGACTGATCTACACATTCGGTGCAGTCCCAATGGAAATCGATGCAGCCTTCTTTGAGGAACTAGGGAGGCTAGCTGTGAGGTTTGTTTGGAGGGGAGGGAGACCCCGGATGGCCAAAGACGTGCTGAGGGGGAGGAACGAAATTGGAGGAATCACACTACCTGACTTCAGGGCATGCTGCGGGGCTGCGGTGGTGAAGGCAGCATGGTGTTGGCATAAGGAGAGACACATAGACCAATGGAATCGAATTGAAAGCTCTGATATAGAACCTCACATATACAGCCACATGGTGTTCGATAGGGCCGCCGGACCCTCTCGGCTGGGAGAGAGTGGCCTATTCGGCGGATGGTGTCTGGAGAACTGGATGGCCATGTGTGGAGGGGTGGGGGAGGATTGCCATCTCACACCTTGTGCGGAGATCGGCTCAGGATGGATCAAGGACCTGGATGTGGGAGCCAGGACCATGGAAACCTTGGAGGGCGGTGTAGGGAGGCATCTACAGGACCTTGTAATAGGAAATGGATTTATGAATATCTCACCAAAAGCACGAGCAGCAAAAGAACTAATAGATAAATGGGACTACCTCAAAATTAAAGCCTTCTGCACCTCAAAGGAGTTTGTCAAGAAAGTAAAAAGGGAGCCCACACAGTGGGAGAAAATATTTGGCAATCATATATCTGATAAGAAACTTATAACGTGCATATATAAAGAACTTCTATATCTTGAAAATAAAAAGATAAACAACCCATTTAAAAAATGGGAAAAAGACTTAAACAGACACTTCTCCGAAGAAGAAATACAAATGGCAAAAAAGCACATGAAAAAATGTTCCAAATCTCTAGCTATCAGGGAAATGCAAATTAAAACCACAATGAGATACCATCTTACACCCATAAGATTGGCAGCTATGAAAAAAACAGAAGAATACAAGTGCTGGAGAGGATGTGAAGGAAGGGGAACACTCATCCACTGCTGGTGGGAATGCAGAAGGATCCAACCATTCTGGAGGACAGTATGGCGGTTTCTCAAAAAACTAGCCATAGATTTGCCATATGACCCAGCAATACCACTGCTGGGTATATACCCAGCAGAACTGAAAACAAGGACACAAACAGATATATGTACACCAATGTTCATAGCAGCATTGTTCACTATTGCCAAAAGTTGGAATCAACCCAAATGCCCATCAACAGATGAGTGGATCAATAAAATGTGGTATATACACACAATGGAATACTACTCGGCTGTAAGAACAAACACACTACAAACACATGTGATAACATGGATGAATCTTGAGAACCTTATGTTGAGTGAAGCAACCCAGACATTGAAGGACAAATACTACATGACCTCAATGATATGAAATAAACAAGCTGCCTTAGATAGCAAGAGACTGAACGATAGGCTTACAGGAAATCGGAGGGTGGAGGAAGGATATGAGCCGATGTCTGCAGGGGTGGAATTTAAGATGAGATGGTGGTAAGTATGAACACAAAGAAGAGATAAAAGGGGGGCAAGGGGTTGCCTTTGGTTGGGGCTTTGTGGGTTTGAGGGTGGCTGGGGAGGGACGGATGGGTAACATTGCCCAAAAGTGGGGGGAGGGAGGGGTAGCATACGAACACAGGAGAGGGTCAGATGTTGGTGGAGAGTAAAATGCCGAGAAAATCATATCAAAATATAATAAAGAGGGTTACCTGTTTAGAATGCTCGGAGGGGATGGTCTGATGCAGGACGGGCTCCTGGGGAATGTCTAAATGCTCATTCTGCCAGAGTGGGTGTCACCATGGGGTAGAAACCCAAGTAGTGAGAGTGGGGGTGGACCCACATCCTGGGGAGGACTAATGCCACCAAATAGAGGGAACTGTATCCCTCGAGAGAAAGGGTGGCTCCCAGGGCATTGGGGCAGTTGAGCAAGTTAGGCCCTGAACACTATTCCATCTATCTCTGGAAGTGGCTCCTCAGGAAACGGAGGTTGGCTGTCACTGTGGGCACCAAGGTGGAAGGGAAAATGGACATTAAATGTGTGGAACCAAGGTAAATGGGGGGTAAGAGAGGAGTTTCTTGAGAGTACACAACGATGGATATAAAACATGTAATATTACACCATAACATATAGGAGATGACAGACTGATAATGTCAACCATAATGTAAAACATAGGATAACTAAGAATGTAAAGAACTGTGTATCCTAAAGTATGCACCATAATGTAAGCACAGATGTCACCTTGTTAGAAAGCTAATGTCTCAGACTCTGTACATCACGTTAAGTAAATATGATGTGAATAGGGTGTAAGAGTATCGCTGTGGAAGGAAAAAGGTTTTGTGGTGGATGTATGGGAGTGCTGTATATTATATATATGCATTGCTGTGGTCTAGGACTCCTGTGAAGAGAAGCTGAATAATTAGGGGGGGGAGAAAAAAAAAAGGATGTAGAATTTTTTCAAGTCAACATTCTTTATCTAAGTTCTTTATCTAACTTTATCCAAGTTCTTTATCTAACCTTTAAATCCATCGCTATATGCCATTCCCTAGTAAGGGACCATGACATTATATTGGGCTTCAAATTTCGGGGAGTTCTGGATCACAGAGTGTTTCAACAATGGCAATGGAGGGTTACTGGTATGGGATACCAATGACAGGTGATATATGGCTGACAGGGAGCTGTACAGAACATATGTCCAGGGTGCATGGTAATGTTTGGATATACCCATAATGGCAACAATTAAAAACCACAGCAGGGGGGGTACTGGGTTCCTGGCCAGTGGTGCTCTGTTGTGGTCCCTAGGGGAGCAGCGACAGTCTCCCAGGTACAGCGGCGGGGACCGGGAGGGAGTGAGGGTTCAACAGTGAGCCCCTGATGCTAATGACTATGCTTGTGAGCTGATAAGCCTAAAATAAGAACAAGGCCTAGAGCAACATTGTGCCTGGGAATTTCCTCCTGTCAGCCTTCATGTTACTCAAATGTGGCCAGTCTTGAAGCCAAACTCAGCATGTAAATGCAATGCCTTCCCCCCAGCGTGGGACATGACACCCGGGGATGAGCCTCCCTGGCACCGAGGGACCACTATCAACTACCAACTGATGATGCAACTGGAAAATGACCTTATACAGAAGGTTCAATGTGGATCAGCAGAATATCCCTGTCTACATAAAATAACATGACTTTAAAATGCTGTTTGACCTAAAGTAAGGGGGAAATGGAAAAGAGAAATGAGTTTATATGGCTACGAGTTTCTAAAAAAGAGTCTGGAGGCTGGCAGAAGGATTGCCCTCATGCACAACTGAGCAGAGTCAGAGAGACAGATAAAGCAGATACAACCCCCAGATATCGGTTCCTTCGAGGGCTAAAGAGACCCATGGGAATTATGGTCATGGCCGATGGGGTTAACTACCAGGTCAGATGGCCCCTTTTTGGAACTGGTGTTTATGTGTGATGAATCTGGACTCAGATGGGATCTTCCTTCATAAGACTTTCATGCTAATGTGCTGGAGGTGCAGTTAATGTTGGGATTTAAGATATATTTAGGGGATTTGAATCTCTGGACTGACAATGTGATAGCCAGGTCCTGAGCCTCAACAGACTCCAGCACCTACAATATGATGTATTGGACTTACCACACTCAGCTAAGATGGAGTTGAAGAAGGACAACCACCACACCATGGAGCCTAGAGTGATTACAACTGAAAGTGGGAGGATTGCATCCAACATCCATGTGGAATCTGAGCCTCCTCTTGACATAGAGGTGCAATGGACACAACCAATCCGATGTCCATATAGAAGAGGTGGCATTGGATTGGGAAAAGTGGACATGGTGGCTGATGGGTATGGGGAAAGGCAGGAAGAGATGAGAGGTGGAGGCGTCTTTGGGACATGGAGCTGCCCTGGATGGTGCTTCAGAGGCAATCACCGGACATTGTAAATCCTCACAGGGCCCACTGGATGGAATGGAGGAGAGTATGGGCCATGATGTGGACCATTGACTATGAGGTGCAGAGGTGCCCAAAGATGTACTTACCAAATCCAATGGATGTGTCATGATGATGGGAACGAGTGTTGCTGGGGGGGGGGGGGAGAGGTGGGGTGGGGGGGGGTTTGAATGGGACCTCACATATATATTTTTAATGTAATATTATTACAAAATCAATAAAAAAATTTTAAATTATTGTAGTACCTTATATATATAATCTAACATTTCCCCTTTTAATCACATTCAGATGTACATTTCAGTGCTGTTAATAACATTCACAATATTGTGCTACCATCACCACCATCCATAACCAAAACATTTCCATCGTTCCAAAGAGAACCTGTACATTTTAAGCTTATTGCCTATGCCCTGGTAACCGATATTGTAGATTCAGACTCTATGAGTTTGCTTATTCTAATTATTTCCTATCAGTGAGGTCTTACAATATCTGTCCTTTTGTGTCTGGCATATTTCAATCATTATGATGTTGTCAAGGTGCACCTGTGTTGTCACATGTATCAGAACTTCATAACATTTTATGAATGAATAATATTCCATTATTTGTATATACCATATTTTGCCCTCATTGGTTGATGGACAATTGTGTTGCTTCCATCTTTTGGGAATTGTGAATAATTCCACAATGAACATGGTGTACAAATACCTGTTTCAAGTCTGTGCTTTCAATTCTTTTGGGTATATACCTAGAAGTAGGATTGCCAGGTTATATGGTAATTCTATACTTAACTTTCTAAGAAACTGCCAAACTGTCTTCCATAGCAGTTGCACCATTTTACATTCCTACTAACAATGAATGAGTGTTTCTATTTCTCCCTTCAACACTTGTAATTTTCCATTTTTTAAATTAGTAATCATTCTAGTGGGTATGAAATGGTATTTCATCATGGTTTTGACTTGCATTTCCCTAATGGATAATGATGTTGAGCATCTTTTCATGTGCTTTTTGGGGAAATGTCTATTCATATGTTTTGGCCACTTTTTAATTGGGTAAATTGACATTTTGTTTTTGAGTTGAAGGGGTTATTTACATATTCTTGATATTAAACCCTTATTAGATATGTGGTTTCCAAAAATTTCTTCCCATTGTGTAGTTGTCCTTTTATCCCTAATATCTTTATTAAATTCTTCCTTCTGATTTTCTTATGTTTATTCTATTATTATTTTTCTAATATTTTGGGATGTATGCCATTTCCCAGTAACAAGATGATTGCAGGAACTCTAATCATCTTCATAAAGAAGGGAAAAGGAAAGGGAAAAAAGGAGAACCCTTCCCATATAAGTCAGCTTTCTTTAAAGAGCTTTTCTTGATGCTCCACTCACTAACTTTGGTTTATATTTTATTGCCCTTGCTTATCTGCAAGAGAATCTGGAAATATGGTTTTTGAGCTGGGCATATTTCCATCCTAAACACTATTGGGATCTTACTAATAAATTGTTAGGTAATTGCTGCATATTTGTGAAATATTTAAAGTTCAGTAACTTCCACATAAAATCTTCACTTCTGTTCAAGGCTTCTTGATGAATAAAACATTAGGCAGTGACAGCAGTGTGAAGTGGGCAAGGAATAGGGGACATTGAGAGCTAAGGAGTCACAAGCAAAGGCTATTTGTTTGAGGGGGTTGGAGGTAGGGAAATAAAGGATGGGATGAGAAGATGAGGGAAAGATGGGCTAGGGACTCCTAAATTGTCCTATGATGTAGTATCTCCTTCTTACCTTATAGACTTCTTGGAGTCTGTTCAATTTAGTGGAAAAAAAATGCACTGCTACACTGGAAGTCACTGGGATATTTGTTTCTCCCAATGTTATGGAATACCCATAGGGCTCGAGGTTTCCAGATGTAGAAAGGGCCAGTGAGAGGTGGGCTGAGAGTGAAAGAATCACTGTACCTGGTATTGAGGTGTCAGGAAGAAGGGGGATCTTAATAGTATAGCAGTGATAGAGAGGGTCAGACACATACTCTGCCCTGTCCTTGTCATTTACTTGTGATGTGATGTTATACAAGTCCTTTCCTGCCTCTGGGCCTTTTAGTTTCCCTACTTTTAAAATGGGGACTAGGATCCATGTTCCTTAAGGTCAATTTAAGTGCATTCTGTCCATCAATACTCCCTGCCTTCTTCATGGGGGTATATGTGCACACACTGGTGATGATGGGCTGCTAGATAATAGCTCAGAAGATCAGGGCTGGCTAAGAAGTCTTAGTCTGGTGCCACTACCCATGGAGTCAGCATTTCCATTGTATTGAACAAGCTTGGAAAGCTTCAGTCCCAGCTACTTGCCAGGTACAGAACAGCCCAGGTGCAGAGGCTGACTTTCAGCCCTCCACACCCCTACCCATGGGGCCCCAAGATGGAACCATTTCCAAAGAAAGCATCTTCCCAATTTTCCTAGGAGTTAGTTGAAAGTGCTTCTTGAAGTTTAATTTTCATCTTCTTGCAGGACGTCTGGAGAGTTTATTTCCTTCTTTTCTTCCCTTGGAGAAACAGGCAGGAGCCAAGGTCCTGTACTGAATAAAGACCCTTTAGAAGGCCTTTAGGAAAAAGCAGAATCCCAATTTCTTTGGGTTAAGTCATTTAAAAGATAATACTAAGTCTGGCTCTGGTTTTGATCATTCATGGTGTTTTTGTTTGTTTGTTTTTTATCTTGAGGGTATGGGAGATCTTTCATTTAATTTACATGTTAGACTAAACATTTAAATCTGTGTAGACATGTAGAGAACCAGATAAAAAATTCCATTAGTCCTAGACTCTTTGGGCCAGTGGTTGGGTTTCTGATCTGCAAGTTTGTATTATTTGGCAGTTTAGAGAATAAGATATTTGTAGGGACAAACTTGGGCTCAAGTCTCAGCTCTGCAACTTGTTAGCTATATAATTTAGAGAAAAACACCTTTTCTAGTGTTCAATTCCTTCCTTTGTAAAATGGATATAATAATAGTGTCCTTTCCACAGAGATTTTTGTAGGGATTGAGTTAGAAAATGGATGATGGCTTTAAGTCAATGCCTACAGAGTAAGATTCCATAAAGATTACTATTATTACTACTTAAATCTGGGCTCTTCCATTTGCATGATGGGTAGCCCTGGGTCTCCCTCTTTGGAGCCTCAATTTCTCAGCTGTCTAATAGGAAGACTGAAATTCGATGATAAATATAGAAGTGTTTGGAAAAGGTGGGGCAGAAAGGGAGTAGATGTTGTTCCTGGCAGGGTTCACTTCCTCTTCCTTGTCTGCCCCTCCTATCATATCCCTTTCACAGGGCCTTATTAGTGGATGCTTGGCTGCCAAAGAGTCCCTGCTCTGTGTTCTAGCCCTTCTTCTTCATCTGGAGCTCTGGCATCTTTTGGCCCTTGATGTGATCACTAGGTTCTAAGATGATCCCTGGAGGTGGGAAGAGATGTCATACCCAGGGACTCCAACTGTGGGTTTCTCTGATTCTCCATGCTCCTAGAGTTGACTTCAGCCTGAAATTACCAGAGTGAGACCTTGAAATGTATTGGAAATCAAAAGGGAGTCATTCCTGGGAAGGATGGCTCATACTTTTTTTTTTTTTTTTTTTTTACCACTTAATAGTTATTGAACCATTTTCAATAGTTTCTGTTAAGGCATATGTTATACATGTGCTCATACATCCATGAGTGTTCTTTATTTTTGTTGTACTAAGATAAGAAAGACTGCTCACTGAAATTTTTAGCAGGGATTAGAGAGGCTTTGGATTATATGAGCTGTAACTCCACCCTTTTCTATTGCCTTCAAGAATGCATGTAGGAAAGGAAATGAGTGAATATTACATTATATAGATAATTTTGAATCCACTCTAATTTGTAAAAGAAATAATTTGCATACTTTGGTAGTTACCCTGAGGTAAAATTCTTTTCTGTAGAGCATTAAAAGGAAATAATTTTCAGAGAGGCTGTTGGTTTCCTTAGGTGTGTGGATCCTGACTATTGGAGTCATCAAGCAGACTGAAGAGTTTTGGAAAGATGCAGTTTGGTAAATCAGTGATATGTGGCATTGGGTTAAGTGAGAGTTACCTAAGCATTCTGGGTTTTTGTGTATGTGGGTCTTCTGTAAGCAAGGGAAGGAACTAAGTTTCCTCCTTCAATTGTATAATTGTGGCATAGTTATTCCTGTCCCATTGAGGCCCGTGCTGTTGAAACTCAAAAGTGAGTACTTGCCCAATGAGCACCAGAGAGTTGTTAAGTGACATCAGGATTTTGAGAAGAGAGTTTATTGCCAAGCACAAAGGCAAGGAAATCAGAAGGTCTATAAGCCACAATTCTCTCTCCTTGAGTTGAAAGTGCTTAGAGCTTTTATGGCATTGGACAAAAAGGGAGGTGGGGTTGTGGTGGCCGAGGGAAAGATAGTGGGGAACATGGAAGATGGGTATCATGCTAACTCATACGCTGCTTGTAGCAGTTTGAGATTATTTATGGGTTCCAAAAAAGATATTATGTTTGTATACTGGTCTGTTCCTCCGGGCATGATACCGCATGGTACCGCTGAGATGTCTTTGTTTAAATTATGTTATGATTAGAGCTTTGATTCAGCCATCTCAGTAGGGTGTGCAGTAGGGTGTAACTCAGGCTTGAGTCCCTGCCCCTTTGGTGGACTAGATAAATGGATAAAAGGAAGAAAGAGAGCTCTTTTTTAAGATTTATTTATTTATTTTATTTCTCTCCCCTTCCCCCCCCACCCCAGTTTTCTGTTCTCTGTGTCGATTTGCTGCATGTTCTTCTTTGTCTGCTTCTATCCTTATCAGCAGCACGGGAATCTGTGTTTCTTTTTGTTGCATCATCTTGTTGTGGCAGCTCTCCATGTGTGCGGTTGCCATTACTGGCAGGCTGCACTTTCTTTTGCGCTGGGCGGCTCTCCTTATGAGGCACACTCCTTGAGCGTGGGGCTCTCCTACGCGGGGACACCTCTGCATGACACAGCACTCTTTGCGCACATCAGCACCACACATAGGCCAGCTCCACACGGGTCATCCTGGAGGCCCGGGGTTTGAACCGCGGACCTCCCATGTGGTAGACGGATTCCTTAACCTCTAGGCCAAGTCCGCTTCCCATTTTGCCATCTCTTTATAGGTCAGTCATTCCTCTCTTCAGCCAGACTGCCAGCATTGTGCATGGAAAGAGCGAGATTTCTGAGTCACACAGCCTTAGCTGCAATTCCTCTCTTCTCCATCTCCTCAGTATTAATCCTTCAGCGAGATTCAATCTCATTGGACCTCAGTGTCCTCATCTTTAAATGGGAATGGTTCCTCTCTCAGAGCATTAGAGATCAAGGGCCTACTGCATACCTTATACACATATTACTTCTAAGTACTTTAAAAAAAAAACAAATCAATTTTATTGATACATATTAATAAAGCATACAATTCATCCAAAGTGTACACTCAATGGTATTTGGTATAATCACATAGTTGTGCATTCATCACTTTAATAATTAGAGGATTTTCATTACTTCAATAATAATAATAATAATAATCAAAAAAAGACAAAAAAACAAACAAGAAAAATCTTCACTTCTCAATCTCTCTATGCTTGCCCTGCCATGCATAGTTGCTATTTCTGGCTCTTCTTTCACATTTATTTATTTTTAAACAGTTTTATTGACATATATTCTTATACCATACAATCTATCCAAAGTATATAATCAATGGTTTTTAGTATAATCACTATGTTGTGCATTCATCACTACAAAAGATTTTAGAACAATTACATTACTCCAAAAATAAACACCCCACAACCCTTAGTAATCACCTCTCAATCCCTCCAACCTTCACCAGCCCCACATAACCACCAACCTAATTTCATCTTTATAAATTGATTTATATTTACATTTTATATAAGTAGAATAATACAATATGTAGTACTTTGTGTCTGGTTTATTTCACTTAGAATTTTTTTTTTGTTTGATATTAACGTTTTGTAGTGTTAACATATTTGTTCAGTTTCAAAGGAAAACAGTCTTATACATGCAATCACACACACACATATTTCACATGAGGTATTACAATGCTATACATTCTCATGTTATATTTTTTGGCTTCTATATTTCCAAAGATTAACACATATACTTTTTACCAATTCTGGACAAGTTAACCCTCAGCTTTCTATTCTCTAACCTCATTCTATTTTCTGGGGACCCATATTTAAGTTATTAACTCCATGAGATTACACAATATATTAAGTACATAGTAGTGCATTCTTACAGTAATTATCCTTTTGTGTCTGGCTTGCTTCACTCAACATAATGTCCTCCAGGTTCATTGCTGTTGTCATATGCTTTATGACTTCATTTCTTCTTACAGCTGCATAACATTCCATCATGTTAATACACTGCAGATTGTTTATCTATTCATTGGTTGATACACATGAGTTGTTTCCAACTTTTGGCAATTGTGAATAATGCCACTGTGAACATCAGTGATATTGCAGACTCAAGGTGTGTGAGTCTCTGGAGCGTGGGCCACCAGGGTTTAGGGGACACAGACCTGGGAACCACGCATCAGGTTAACAGGGAGCCTGGGAGCACCGCAACGCAACACAGATTTCTGTTCATGTCACTGCTCTCAGTCACTCTGGGTATAAATCCTGTCGTGGTATTGCCAGGTCACATGGCAAATCTAAATTCAACTTCTTTAGGACCTGCCAAAATGTCCTCCACAGGGGTTGTGCCACTCTAAATTCCCAAGAGTGAATATGTGTTCCTATCTTTCCACATCCTCTCTAACACTTGTAGGGTTCTGTCTTTTTAATACTGGCCATTCTAAAAGGTGTGAAATGATATCTCATTGTAGCTTTGATTTGCAATTCCCTAATCGCTAGTGATGTTGAAACTTTTTTTCGAGACGGGGCAAGATGGCGTCTGAGTGAGTGCACCTTATAATCTCTTCTGCAAAGAAGCGGCTGAGTAATCCTGCTGGACTGGGCTGTTTTGAGTGTTTGCAGGGCATGAGGTGTCTGTACGTCGATTTGGTGGGACAGTGACAGAGGAGATTCTTGTAAGAGGTAGAATTTTGGGTCTCTTTCACGGAGGTCGGAGTCATGTGCGGGACCCTTCCCCCTGGGGCTGGTGGCCCAGCTGTGGTAATTCCTGGAGGCTTTGCTGTGCTGGGGAGTTCCCAAGCCCTGAGCGGGCTGTTTCAGGGGCCTGCAGTGCGGGAGGTGTCTGGAAGTCGATTTGGAGAGACAGTGACAGAGGAAATTCTTGCGAGAGGTAGAATTTTGGGCTTCTGACTTGGAGGTCAGAGGTTCTGGCTGGAGCCCCTCCCCCTAGGGCTGGCGGTCGGCCGTGGCGATCCCTGGGATCTTTGTCGTGGGGAGGATCCCCAAACCCTGAGTGGGCTGTTTTGGGACTTGCAGGGCAGGAGGAGTCTGGATGTAAATTTGGTGAGACAGTAACAGAAGAGATTCTTGCAACAGTGGAACTTTCGGTTTCTGACACGGAGGTCAGAAGTCCTAGGAGGAACCCTTCCACCTAGGGCTGGCAGCCTGTCCGCGGTGGTCCCAGAACTCTTTGTAGTGCAGCGGCGCCCCCAACAGGCTGTTTTGGGGACTTGCAGGGCAGGAGGTGTCTAGATGTTGAGTTGGTAAGACAGTGACAGAAGAGATTCTTGTGAGAGGTAAAATTCTGACATGGAAGTCAGAATTTGTGGGTGGGACCCCTCCCCATAGGGCAGGTGCCCAAATGTGGGGATCCCTGAAGGCTGTGTTGCATTGTGGTGCTCCCAGGCTCCCTGTTAACCTGATGCGTGGTTCCCAGGTCTGTGTCCCCTAAACCCTGGTGGCCCATGCTCCAGAGACTCACACACCTTGAGTCTGCAATATCACAGACTTCCCATCCCTGAATCCACTGCACCCTGAGGGCCATCTGAGGTCCTTGATTATCCTAGCCCTTGGCGTTTGTGTTTTTTTTTCTTTTTTCTTTTTTTTTTTTTTTTTTGTCTTGGTTGCTAATATTGCATTATCTCCTGGTCTTTTCTCCCATTTTATCCTCCAAGGTCCTTTTTCATTTATTTAAATTTTTTTCCACTTTTTCTTCCTTTTGCTTGTTTCCCTCCCTTTTCTTTGCCCATCCTCTTTTTTTCTTCTCTTTTTTTCCTTTTCTCTCTTTTCCTTCTTATTTTATTTTATTTTATTTATATAATAGGTGCTGCAGGGAACGCTTCACATTTGCTGTGTTTCCTCATCCTCCATTTCCTCTTTTCTGTGTGAATTGATTTTGGCCACCTACACTATCCCCTTTCCCCCACATCATACTATCCTCCATCACCACTGTCTCTCTTACATTCCACCTCCCTTTCTTTGGCCCCCAAATTATCTGACTTTTAATTTCTAATACCTTTGTTGTGTTTTCTGTCTTTTATCTACTCTTTTTTTTTTTAAAAAGAATGGCCTTTTTTTTTCTTAATTTTTTTTTTAAGATTTATTTATTTTATTTAATTCCCCCCCCTCCCTTCCCCGGTTGTCTGTTCTCTGTGTCTGTTTGCTGTGTCTTGTTTTTTTGTCTGCTTCTGTTGTCGTCAGCAGCATGGGAAGTGTGAGCGGTGCCATTCCTGGGCACGCTGCACTTTCTTTCTTGCTGGGTGGCTCTCCTTACAGGTGCACTCCTTGTGCGTGGGGCTCCCCTATGCGGGGAACACCCTTGCGTGGCAGGGCACTCCTTGTGCGCATCAGCACTGCGCATGGGCCAGCTCCACACGGGGCAAGGAGGCCCGGGGTTTGAACTGCGGACATCCCATGTGGTAGACGGACGCCTTAACCACTGGGCCAAGTCCATTTCCCATATCTACTCTTGATATTATTGTCTTTCTCTTCTCTTTCCCTCTCTCATGAAAACACTGGCTTTTTAATTCATTCTATATTCCTTCCCATATTCAGTTGACTGTCTCATTATAGGTACTCTACGTACTGCTATAACTCTACACAACTTACATGAGTCTAATATCCATTCTCCCAGATCTCACATTGTTGCTCTGTTAACATTTATTATCAATACTACTTTACACGTTCTTTTCTTACTCATTTTGCTTTCCCAGCCCTAATATTTTCTTTCAAAGTGAATTTAGCCAGCAACAAGAAAATAGAGTAAGAAGAACAAAGTGACAAAGAGAAGACATAACACTTAGGCAAGAACAACAACTAATTAATCACCAACACTAGACAAAGAAGCTAAGGAACTGATTAAACCTGTCAAGATAAAATGATGACCAGACAGCAAAAAAAAAATTACAAACCAAACCAATAATCAGGAAAACATGGCGAATCCAATGAACAAACTCAAAACCAGGAAGGGGAGCAGAACATTGGACAAGTAATTAAAGATCTCAAAACATATATTAGTGACCAACTTAATGAAGTAAAGGAAGAGATTAACAATATGAAGAAAACACTTGGAGAGGAAATTGCAGACATATGCAAAAAAGATAACAGATATGATGGGGATGAACACCACAGTTCAAGAAATAAAAAAAACACTCTCAGCAAATAGCAGCAGATTAGAAGAGGCAGAGGAGAGAATTAGTGATGTGGAAGACAGTACATCTGAAATCAAACAGATAGTAGAACTGATCAATAAAAAGATAGAAAAAATCCAGCTAGGGCTTAGGGACCTGAGTGACAATGCAAAATGCACAAATGTATGTATTATAGGCATCCCAGAAGGAGAAGAGAAGGGAAAGGGGACAGAAAGGGTGTTGGAGGAAATAATAGCTGAAAACATCCCAAATCTACTGAGAGAGATGGATGTACATGTCCAGGAAGCACAACACACCCCAAACATCATAAATCCCAACAGGCCCATGCCATGACATATACTTGTCAAATTATCCAATGCTCAAGACAAAGGGAAAATTCTAAAAGCAGCAAGAGAAAAGAAAACCATCACATACAAGGGAGGCTCCATAAGATTAAGTGCTGACCTCTCATCTGAAACCATGGAGGCAAGAAGGCAGTGGTATGATATAGTCAAGGTATTAAAAGAAAAAAATTTCCAACCAAGAGAATACTCTACACAGCTAAACTAGCATTCAAAACAAACAAACAAACAAACAAACAAACAAACAAACAAAAACAGAAATGATGGAGAGTTCAAAATATTCACAGATAAACAGAAATTGAAAGAGTGTGTCAACAAGAACCCTGCCCTTCAAGAAATATTAAAGGGAGTTCTGCAGGAAGAAAGAAAAAAAAGGAGAGGCAGAGTTGGAAGAGAGTGTAAGAGCAACAAAAAAGACAAAAGGAGAAGGAAGAAAACAAACAAAATATGACAAACACAAGTCCAATCAAAATATGGCTAACAAAAATAATTCCTTGAAAGTAATAACACTGAATGTCAATGAATTAAACTCACCTATCAAAAGATTCAGACTGGGAGATTGGATAAGGGAATATGACCCATCTATATGCTGTCTACAAGAAACACATCTTAGACCCAGAGATACATGGAGGTTGAAAGTGAATGGTTGGAAAACAATCTTATAAGCAAACATAAACAAAAAAGGCAGGAGTAGCTATATGAATATTGGACAAAATAGACTTTAAATGCGAAACAATTGTGAGAGACAAAGAAGGATAGTACATATTAGTGAAAGGGGCAATCACTCAAGAAGAACCAACAATCATAAATATTTATGCTCCTAACAAGGGCACCTCCAAATATGTGAGGCAAACACTGGAAAAACTAAGTGAAAGAACAGATGACTCTATAATTATAGTGGGAGATTTTAATAAACCACTATCAACTTTGGACAGAACATCTCAAAAGAGAATCAATAAAGAAACAAAAACTTTGAACAGTATGTTAGAGGAGCTGGATCTAATATACATATACAGATCATTACACCCAAATACAGCAGGATATACATTTTTCTCAAGTGCACATGGATCATTCTTTAAGATAGACCATATGCTAGGCCACAAAGAAAGGCTCAATGAATTCAGAAAGATTGAAATCATACAAAATAATATCTCTGACCACAGTGGTGTGAAGCTGGAAATCTGCAAGGGCCAGAGGGCCAGATTTCACACCAAGATATGGAAATTAAACAGCACACTCTTAGAAAAACAGTGGGTCAAAGAGGAAATCTCAAAAAAAATTAATAACTACCTTGAAACTAATGATAATGATAACACAACATACCAAAACTTATGGGATACAGCAAAACCGGTACTGAGAGGGAAATTTATAGCCATAAATTCATACATCAAAAAAGAAGAAAGAGCAAAAATTGAAGAACTAACTGCACATTTGGAGGAATTAGTAAAACAACAGCAAAGTAATCCCATAGAAAGGAGAAAGAAATAGCAAAGATAAGAGCAGAACTAAATGAAATAGAAAATAAGAAAGCACTTGAAAAGATAAACAAAACCAAGAGCTGGTTCTTTGAGAAGATCAACAAAATTGACAAACCTTTAGCGAGACTAACAAAGAAAAAAAGAGAGAAGATGCAAATACACAAAATAAGAAATGAAAAAGGAGATATCACCACTGACCTCACAGAAATAAAGATTATCATAAGAGAATACTTTGAAAAACTATATTCCAACAAAAATGACAATTCAGAGGAAATGGACAAATTCCTAGAAACACATAAGCAGCCTACATTGACAAAAGAAGAAATTGAGGATCTCAACAAACCAATCACAAGTAAAGAGATAGAATCAGTCATTAAAAACCTCCCAACTAAGAAGAGCCCACGGCCAGATGGCTTCACAGTTGAATTCTACAAAACATTCCGGAAAGAACTGCTGAAACTATTCCAAAAAATCGAAACAGAAGGAACATTGCCTAACTCCTTCTATGATGCCAACATTACCCTAGTACCAAAGCCAAACAAAGACACCACAAGAAAGGCAAATTACAGACCAATTTCTCTAATGAACCTAGACGCAAAAATACTTAACAAAATACTTGCTAATCGTATTCAACAACACATTAAACGAATTATACACCATGAACAAGTGGGATTCATTCCAGATAGGCAAGGATGGTTCAACATAAGAAAATCAATCAACGTAATACACCATATAAACAGATTGAAGGAAAAAAATCACGTGATTATATCTCTAGATGCAGAAAAAGCATTTGACAAAATACAGCACCCTTTCTTGATAAAAACACTCCAAAAGATCGGAATACAAGGACATTTTTTGAACATGATAAAGAGTATATATGAAAAACCTACAGCCAACATTGTTTACAATGGAGAAATCCTAGACTCCTTCCCTCTAAACTCAGGAACAAGACAAGGATGCCCACTGTCTCCGCTCCTATTTAACATTGTCTTAGAAGTACTTGCTCGAGCACTGAGGCAAGAACCAGATATAAAAGGCATTCAAATTGGAAAGGAAGAAGTAAAAATTTCATTATTTGCAGATGACATGAACCTATACATAGAAAACCCTGAGAGATCTACAACAAAGCTTCTAGAACTCATAAATGAGTTTAGTAAAGTCGCAGGTTATAAGATCAATGTGCAAAAATCAGTAGCATTTCTGTACACCAATAATGAGCAAGCTCAGGAGGAAATCAAGAAACAAATACCATTCACAATAGTAAGTAAAAAAATCAAGTATTTAGGAATAAATTTATCTAAAGATGTAAAAACTTATACACTGAGAACTATACAAGACTGTTCAAGGAAATCAAAGAAGACCTAAATAAATGGAAGAATATTCCCTGTTCATGGATCGGAAGACTAAATATTATTAAGATGTCTATCCTACCAAAACTGATCTACACATTCAATGCAATCCTAATAAAAATCAACACAGTCTTCTTTAAGGAACTAGAAAAACTAACTATGAAATTTATTTGGAAAGGAAAGAGGTCCCGAATAGCCAAAGACATATTGAAAAAGAAAACCGAAATTGGAGGAATCACACTACCTGACTTCAAAACATACTACAAAGCTACAGTAGTGAAAACAGCATGGTATTGGAATAAGGAGAGACACACAGACCAATGGAATCGAATTGAAAGTTCTGATATAGAACCTCATATATACAGCCATATAATATTCAATAAAGCCACCAAACCCTCTCAACTGGGAGAGAATGGCCTATTCAACAAATGGTGCCTGGAGAACTGGATATCCATATGTAGAAGAATGAAAGAAGATTACCATCTCACACATTATACAAAGATCAACTCAAGATGCATCAAAGACCTAAATATAAGAGCCAGGATCATAAAGACCTTGGAAAGCAGTGTAGGGAAACCTCTACAGGACCTTGTAATGGGAAATGGCTTCATGAATATCACACCAAAAGCACGAGCAGCAAAAGAACAAATAGATAAATGGAACTTCCTCAAAATTAAAGCCTTCTGCACCTCAAAGGAGTTTGTCAAGAAAGTAAAAAGGGAACCCACACAATGGGAGAAAATATTTGGCAACCATATATCTGATAAGAGATTTATAACTTGCATATATAAAGAACTCCTATGACTTGAAAATAAAAAGATAAACAACCCATTTAAAAAATGGGAAAAAGATTTAAACAAACACTTCTCCAAAGAAGAAATACAAATGGCTAAAAAGCACATGAAAAAATGCTCCACATCTCTAGCTATCAGGGAATTGCAAATCAAAACTACAATGAGATACCATCTTACTCCCATAAGATTGGCAGCTATGAAAAAAATAATAGACTACAAATGCTGGAGAGGATGTGGAGGAATGGGAACACTCATCCACTTCTGGTGGGAATGCAGAAGGATCCATCCATTCTGGAGTACAGTTTGGCATTTTTAAAAAAACTAGCCATAGATTTGCCATATGACCCAGCAATTCCGCTGCTGGATATATACCAAATAGAACTGAAAACAAGGACACAAATTGATATATGCACACCAATGTTCATAGCAGCATTGTTCAGTATTGCCAAAAGTTGGAATCAACCCAAATGCCCATCAACAGATGAATGGATAATTAAAATGTGGTATATACATACAATGGAATACTACTCGACTTTAAGAATAAATACACTACAAACACACGTGATAACATGGATGAATCTTGAGAGCCTTATGTTGAGTGAAGCAACCCAGGCATTGAAGGACAAATACTACATGACCTCAATGATATGAAATAAGTAAACCAAGCTGCCTCAGAGAGCTACAGACTGGATGATAGGCTTACAGGAAATTGCAGGGTGGAGGAAGGATGTAAGCTGACACCTACATGGGTGAAATCTATGATAAGCTGGAGGTAAGTATGTGTACAAGGAAGGGATAAAATTGGGGCATAGGGTTACCTTTGGGTGAGGCTTTGTGGGCTTGAGGGGGGCCAGGGATGGGAGGATGGGTAATATTGCCCAAGAAATTGGGGGGTGGGGCAACATACGAACATAGGAGATTGGCAGGTATTTGGTTGAGAGGATAATGCTGAGAAAACTTTTTCAAAAATATAATAAGGAAGGTTACCTGTTTAAGATGCTTAAAGGGGATAATCTGATGCAGAACAGGCTCCTAGGGAATATGTGAATGCTCATTTTGCCAAAGTGGGTTATATCATTGGATAGAGACCCATATAATGAGAGTGAAGGTATACCCACATCCTGGGAAGGACTGATGCCCTCAAATAGAGGGAATTGTATCTCTCAAGAGAAATGGTGACTCCCAGTGCATTAGGGCAGTTGAGCATGTCAAGCCCTCAACACTGTTGCAAGTATGTCTGAACATGGCCCTTCAAGCAATGAAGATTGACTGTCACTGTGGGCCTTAAGGGGAGGGGGAAAGGTATTGAATAGATGGAACCAATGTAACTGTGTGGGCAATGGAAGTGTTTCACAAGAGTACGCAAGGATGGATATAATCAGAGGGGTTGCCCTTATGCACACCTGAGCAGAGTCTCAGAGACAGATGAAGTAGATACAACCCCAGGTATTGGTTCTTCTGAGGGCTACAGAGACCCACAGGTTTTATGGTCATGGCAGATGGAGTTCACTGCCATGTCAGTTGGCCCTTCTTTGGAGTTGGTGTTTCTGTGTATGGAGCTGGACTCAGATGTGATCTCTTTTCACAAGCCTTTCCTGTTACTTTACCAGAATTGTAGTTGGTGCTGGGGTTTAAGATATATCTAGGGGATCTGAATCTCTGACCATATGATAGCCAGGCCCTGAGCCTCAACAGACTTCAGCTCCTACACTCTGGTTTATTGGACTTACCCCACTCAGCTAACATGGAGTTGAAAAAGGTCAACCACCACACCATGGAGCCAAGAGTGCCTACAACTGAAAACAGGAGGATTGCATCTAACATCCATGTGGAATCTAAGCCCCCTCTTGACATAGATGTGGAATGGGCACAACCAATCCAAGGTCTACAGGATGGTGGAATAGAATATGGATTAAAGTGGACTTACTGATATTCTATTCATGAACTATTGTGATTAGTAATCGAAGAAAATGTGGCATTGGTGTGGAGAAAGTGGCCATGGTGGCTGCTGGGTGTGGGGAATGGGAGGAAGAGATGAGATGTGGAGGCATTTTCGGGACTTGGAGTTTTCCTGGGTGGTGCTGCAGGGACAATTACTGGACATTGTAGATCCTCCCATGGCCCACTGGATGGAACATGGGAGAGTGTGGGCTATGATGTGGACCATTGACCATGAGGTGCAGCGAGGCTCAGAAATATATTCACCAAATGCAATGAATGTGTCATGATGATGGAAGAAATTGTTGCTATGGGGGGAGTAGTGGGGTGAGGGAGTGGGGGGTACATGGGGACCTTATATTTTTTGATGTAATATTTTTAAAAATGAATTAAAATAAATAAATAGATAAATTTTTAAAAAGATATGTAAAATTACACCAAAAATATATAGGGGCTGATAGGCTAAAATGTAAATCATAATGTAAAACATAAGATAACTAAAAATTTAGAAAATTGTATAGTCTAAAATATAAACCACAATGTAAACACAAATGTTACCTTGTTTGAAAGCTATTGTCTCAATATCTGAACATCAGTTTCAGTAAATATGGTTTGACTATGTTAAAAGATTATTGCTGTGGAAGGGAAAAGCTTTTATGTTGGATATGTGGGAGTACTGTATATTGTATATATGAATTACTGTGATCTAAAACTCTTGTGAAGATAAGCTTAATAATTAGAAAAAAGAAAAGAAAAAGATAGGATGTAGACACTGAGGAAAAGACGGAAGTAATTGCCTTGCCAATTTGCATACAGGGCAACACTTATTGCAGTGATGGAAGGCAAAACGTCAAAAACACAGCTTTTACATTTTTTAATTTTTTGATACCCCAATTTATTTTTACCATAATTTTCCCAAATTAATATGTATTCTGTATCTAACCTTTAAACTCATCGCTATATTCCATTTTCCTACTAAGGGAACCTGGCAATATGTTGGGCTTCACTTTTCAGGAAGTTTTGGATCACAGAGAGGCTAAACAATGGCAGGGGAGGAATACTGGTGTGGGATGTTATTGACAGGGGACACATGGTTGGCAGGGAGTTCTACAGGGTATATATCCAGGGTACATAAAAATGTTTGGATATTTTCATAGTGGATACAATTAAAAACAACAACTGAGGGAGTGCTGAGATTCTAGCCAGGGGAGCTCTATCACAGTCCCTAAAGGAACAGCAACAATCCCCCAAGTGCAATGGCAATGACCAAAAAAGAATGAAGGTCCAACAATGAGCCCTTGACACTAATGACTGCTTGTGAGCCTGTATACCTGAAATAAGAACAAGACCTAGAGCTGCAGGGTGCCTAAGAGTTACCTCCTGAGAGCCTCCATGTTGCTCAAATGTGGCCAATCTCGAAGCCAAACTCAGCATTTAAATGCATTGCCTTCCTCCCAGCATGGGACATGACTCCCGGGGATGAGCCTCCCTGGCACCAAGGGATTATTACCAAGTACCAGGTGATGATGTAACTAGAAAATGACCTTGAATAAAAGGGTCATCTCGGACCAGCAGAATATCTCAGTCTACTGTGGTCACCCCTCAGGCTGAAGTGTGGTTTGCTGGCCTGGCGGGGGAGCAGCCGCGGTAGGCCTAATTCCGCTGCCCCCATAATAGGGTGGCTGGTCGAACTCACCGCCACCCCTGAAGGAAGCTCGGCATGGGCGCAGAGTGCCCTTGGGTCTCCCCTTCTTGGCAGCCATGCTTCCGCGGCCGCCCCTCCTCCCGGATGGTGCCACACGATGCCTTGTGGGGTGGCACCCTTCTTCTTCTTTCTCCCTGCGCAGGTGCAGGGCGGAAAATTCCAGTCTGCCCTTTTCCCCTCCCCCGACAGCAGCAACAGCCAGGCATGGGCGGAAAAATCCAGTCTGCCCTTTTCCCTCCCCTGACAGCAGCAACAGCCAGGCGTGGGCGGGAAACTCAAGTCTGCCCTCTACCCCAGCAACAGCAGCCACCAATCACTAAACCCTGCCCCTTCCCCAGCAACAGCAACAGCCAATCCCTAACCACCACCCCTCCCCCATCCAGCACCGCCCACTGACCTTTCTCCGGCAACCAATCAGAACAGGGCATGGCTTCGACCAATCAGCCTTCCCCAGCCCCTATAAAACTGTTGCCTCTCCCTCAATAAAGTGGACTTGCGTGTTTACCTTGTCTCCGCGGTAGTTCTTCTGCCGTGCGCCCTCCAATCCTGAGAGCCCCTGACAAGGGCCTGGCCTCCCTTGTCCCCAGTTCGTCGCCTGCTTCTCCGGGCGACCCCTTCATCGCCTGCTTCTCCGGGCGACCCCTTCGTCGCCTGCTTCTCCGGGCGACCCCTTCGTCGCTGGCTTCGCCAGGCGACTCCGTCAGCCGAACCGCGCAACCCCTTGTGAGACCGATCCCTCGTCTGCTGCCGGACCGGCCCCTCGTCCCAAGTGGGACCGACCCCTCGTCCCAAGCGGGACCGACCCCTTGTCCAGAGCTGGACCGACCCCTCGTCCGCAGCCAGACCCCACCTCTACCGACCGAGCAAACCATCGCAGTTGGTGCCCAACGTGGGGCAAGGCAACTCCACCACCGCCTCGCTCCATAACCTGGCGGCCCCCCCCTCCTCTCTTCTCACCGTGGGACTTCTCTCGTGCAACATTGCTGCTACCTGAGCCTTGGCTACCTCATATGATCCACAGCGGTCTGGGAGAATCACTGGATGGCTTTCTCCTTCCATGTTGGGGGCTTATACCGACCCGCTATGATTAAGAGGAGCCTTGGATTTCTTGGGAGTGCGCGCTTGCATGTCTGAAGTAACCCTACCACAGCCCTACACCCTCCTCTCTTCTCACCCCTATCTTTTCGCTCTGCATTGCTGCTCCTGAACCTTGGCGACCTCATACGATCCACGGCGGTCTGGGAGAATCGCTGGATGGCTTTCTCCTTCCATGTTGGGGGCTTATACCGACCCGCTATGATTAAGAGGCGCCAATAAAACTCTCAGGAGCGCGTGCCTGAGCACCTCCACCCCTGCCTTCACCTCTGCCTCCTCCCCTCTGTGCTTGCTCCCCTTTGCCTTGCTCCACTGCTCGTCGTTCCGCCCTCCCCTCGTCGGGGCCTTCTCTTGGCCCGCGACCACCGTCGGAGCCCCACCGGCTCTGACCCCTCGTCTCACCATGCACCTCGGCTCCCATCACTGCGCTCTCAAGGTAAGGGCCCCTTTTCTTATCAGCTCCAAAAGGCCATTAGCAATGGGTAACATCCTATCTGCTGAGCGGGCCCCACAAGTTCGGGCCCTCACCAGTCTCCTAGACACTCACCGGTGTAAGATCTCTTTGAAACATCCCCAAGTCTTCTGTAACCGCAGCCCCCCATGCCGCCATCGCTCTCAAGCAACTCCAGCCCCGCTAAACGGCCCACAACCCACTTTCCCCAGCCTGCGGCCTGCTTTCTAGCATCTAATAACGTTTCTGCTTTTGCCTCCCCATACTTCTGTGGAGCTTCCTCCTGTCTCGACCTGACTCCTCTTCTCAGCCATCCAAAGTGTCCTTTCTCATCCCCTGCCCCCCTCCTTTTTTGTTTGAACCCCCATTGCGTTGCAGATTGGGCCGCCCCATGTTGGCCCGCCCCATTAACATCGGCCTCTCTCGCGCCCGTGAAGACTTTGGCCTTCTTGTTGTCCTCGCCTACGTCTCCACCACTCCTGATGCTGCCGCCACCACCGTTGCTGGTGCCCTGACGCGACTTGTCCTCACAGCTGCGATCCTCCAGACCATCACACAGTCTGCCTCTGCCCACTCTTCGCCGCCAAGAAGAGATCAACTACCTGTAACGCGCTGTCACTGTGGACTTTTAACAACAGATGGATCTTATAGCCGCCGAGATCAACAAGAATTGGACATTGGCCACACTTGCTTGCAATGGCAAGATACCGCCCCCTAAATTGTACATTTATATCCCCGTCATACTCACCTCCCTCTTCAGCACCGCTTCCCTCATTGCTTACTGCCTCTTGGGCCTCGGCTACTTGTTGCTGCTGCCATCCTGGCCCTTATTTGAAAAGAAGGGGGAAATGCGGTCACCCCTCGGGCTGAAGTGTGGTTTGCTGGCCTGGCGGGGGAGCAGCCACGGTAGGCCTATTCCGCTGCCCCCATAATAGGGTGGCTGGTCTGGACTCACCGCCACCCCTGAAGGAAGCTCGGCATGGCCGCAGAGTGCCCTTGGGTCTCCCCTTCTCGGCAGCCATGCTTCCGTGGCCGCCCCTCCTCCCGGATGGCGCCACACAATGCCTTGTGGGGTGGCATCCTTCTTCTTCTTTCTCCCTGCGCAGGTGCAGGGTGGAAAATTCCAGTCTGCCCTTTTCCCTCCCCTGACAGCAGCAACAGCCAGGCATGGGCGGGAAACTCAAGTCTGCCCTCTACCCCAGCAACAGCAGCCACCAATCACTAAACCCTGCCCCTTCCCCCAGCAACAGCAACAGCAATCCCTAACCACCACCCCTCCCCCATCCAGCACCGCCCACTGACCTTCTCCGGCAACCAATCAGAACAGGGCATGGCTTCGACCAATCAGCCTTCCCCAGCCCCTATAAAACTGTTGCCTCTCCCTCAATAAAGTGGACTTGCGTGTTTACCTTGTCTCCGCGGTAGTTCTTCTGCCGTGCGCCCTCCAGTCCTGAGAGCCCCTGACAAGGGCCTGGCCTCCCTTGTCCCCAGTTCATCGCCTGCTTCTCCAGGTGACCCCTTCGTCGCCTGCTTCTCCGGGCGACCCCTTCATCGCTGGCTTCGCCGGGCGACCCCGTCAGCCGAACCGCGCAACCCCTTGTGAGACAGATCCCTCGTCTGCTGCCGGACCGACCCCTTGTCCCAAGCGGGACCGACCCCTCGTCCAGAGCTGGACCGACCCCTCGTCCGCAGCCAGACCCCACCTCTACCGACCGAGCAAACTGTCGCAGTCTACATATACTACCAGGAGTTAAAAACGCTTTTTGACCTGAATCAAGGGGGAAATGGAAAGAACAAATGAGTTTATATGGCTATGAGTCTCCAAAAAGAGCTGGGAGGTTATCAGAGGGGTTGCCCTTATGCACACCTCAGCAGAGTCCCAGAGACAGATAAAGTAGATACAACCCCAGGTATTGGTTCTTCTGAGGGCTACAGAGACCCACAGGTTCTATGGTCATGGTAGATGGAGTTTAGTACCATGTCAGTTGGCCCTTCTTTGGAGTTGGTGTTTCTGTGTGATGGAGCTGGACTCAGATGTGATCTTTGTTCACAAGCCTCTTCTGTTACTTTTACCAGAACCGTTGTTGTTGCTGGGGTTTAATATATACCCAGGGGATCTGAATCTCTGGACTAACCATATGATAGCCAGGCCCTGAGCCTCAACGGACTTCAGCTCCTACACTCTGCTTTGTTGTACTTATCCCACTCAGCTAACATGGAGTTGAAGAAGGTCAACCACCACACCCTGGAGCCAAGAGTGCCTACAACTGAAAGCAGGAGGATTGCATCCAGCATCCATATGGAATCTAAGCCCCCTGTTGATATAGATGTGGAGTGGACACAACCATTCCAAGGTCCACAGGATGGTGGAATAGAACATGGTTTAGAGTGGACTTACTGATACTCTGTTCATGAACTATTGTGATTAGTAATCGAAGAAAATGTGGCATTGGTGTGGAGAAAGTGGCCATGGTGGCTGCTGGGTGTGGGGAATGGGAGGAAGAGATGAGATGTGGAGGTGTTTTCGGGACTTGGAGTTTTCCTGGGTGATGCTGCAGGGACAGTTACCAGACATTGTATGTCCTCCCATAGCCCACTGGATGGACGTGGAAGAGTGTGGGCTATGATGTGTACCAATGATCATGAGGTGCAGCGGTGCTCAGAGATGTATTCACCAAATGCAATGAATGTCTCATGATGATGGAGGAGATTGTTGCTGTGGGGGGAGGAGTGGGGTGAAGGGGGTGGGGAGTATATGGGGACCTAATATTTGTTGAATATAATATTAAAAAAATAAAGACAATTTTTTTTGAGATAAAAAAAGAAACTTTTTTTCATGTGTGTTTTTTTTTTTTTTCATTTGCATTTCTTCTTTGGACAGATGTTTATTCAAGTCTTTTGCCCAGTTTTCAATTGGGTCATTTGTCTTTTTATAGTTGAGTTGTAGCATCTCTCTATATATCATGGATATTAAACCCTTGTTTGAATTGTGGTTTCCAAATATTTTCTCCCATTGAGTCAGCTGCCCTGTCACCCTTTTGACAAAGTCCTTTGAGTTGCAAAAGTGTTTAATTTTGAGGAGGTCCCATTTATCTATTTTTTCTTTTGTTGCTTGTGCTTTTGGTGTAAGGTCGAAGAAACCTTCACATACCACAAGTTTTTAGGATGTTTCCCTACATTTTCTTCTATTATTTTATGGTCCTGGCTTTTGTATTTAGGTCTTCATTCCATTTTGAGTTGATTCTTATATAGGGAGTGAGATAGAGGTCTTCTTTCATTCTTTGGTTATAGATACCCAGTTCTCCCAGCATCATTTGTTGAAGAGACTGTATTGTCTTGTTGACATAGACTTGGTTGATTTGTCAAAAACACGTTGGCCATAGCGGTTAAGATTTATATATTGGCTCTCAATTCTATTCTACTGATTGATGTGCCTATCTTTATACCAATACCATTCTCTTTTGACTGCTGTTGCTTTGTAATATGGTTCAAGGTCAGACAGTGAAATTCCTCCCACATCACACTTCTTTTTAGAATGCTTTTGGCTCTTTGGGTCCACCTTCCCTCCAAATGAATTTTGTAATTGCCTTTTCTATTACTGTAAAGTAGGCTGTTGGAATTTTGATTGGTGTTAAATTGAATCTATAAATCAGTTTGGGTAAGAACGACATTTTCATGATATTTAGTTTTCCAATCCATAGAAATGTCTTTCATTTGTTTAGACCTTCACTGATTTCTTTTAGTATTGTTTTATAGTGTTCTGCATATAGGACCTTTATTTCTTTGGTTAAATTGATTCCTAGGTATTTGAGTCTTTCTCTTGCTGTTTTAAATGGAATTTTTCCTTTTATTTCCTCCTCAGATTGTTCAATACTGGTGTACAGAAACATTTCTGATTTTTGCTTGTTGATCTTGTAATCCTGCCACTTCCGTGAACTGGTTTATTAGCCCAAGTAGCTTTGTTATAGACATCATTTCAGAATTTTCTAAATATAGGATCGTGTCATCTACAAATAGTGAGAGTTCTACTTCCCCTTTTCCTCTTTGGATGCTTTTATCTTTTTTTACAGGTCTAATTGCTCTAGCTAGACTTCAAGCACAATGTTGAATAACAAAGGTGAAAACGGGCAATCTTGTCTCGTTCCCAATCTTAGAGGGAAAGCTTTCAACCTTTCCACATTGAGTATAATGTTGGCTGTGGGTTTTTAATACATACCTCCCCCACCCCTTTCCAGAAGACTCTGTCATCTGTTTGCTCACTGTTTTTGCTCATTGTTTTTTTTTCATTTATTGATTTTGTTCATTGCTTGTTTTTTGTTTTTTAACTCATTGTCTGTCTGTTTTTCCTTAGGAAGCATCAGGAACCAAACCTGGGATGTCCCATTTGACAGGCAGGCACTTAAATGCTTGAGCCATATCTGCTCTCTGCTCATTTTGTTTTTGCTTGTTGTCCACTCATTGTTTTTTTCCCCTCATTGTCTGCTCATTGTTTTTGCTCGATATCTGCTTTTTGTTTCTGGTTGATGTCTGCTCATTGTCTTGTCATTGTTTGTCTTCTCTAGGAGGCACCAGGAACCAAACCTGGAACCACCATGTGAGAGGTAGGTGCTCAACTGCTTGAGCCACATTTGCTTCCATATATGTCTTTTATCATATTGAGGAATTTTCCTTCTATTTCTATCTTTCAAAGTGTTTTTATCAAGAAAGGAAGCTGGAATTAGTTGAATGCCTTTTCTGCATCAGTCTAAATGATCATTTTTTTCCCCTTCAATTTGTTAATGTGGTATATTATGTTAATTGATTTTCTTATGTTGAACCACCCTTGCATACCAGGAATAAAATCTACTTGGTTGTGGTGTATAGTTCTTTTGATATGTTGTTGGATTCTATTTGCAAGTATTTTGTTTATAATTTTTGTATTTATGTTTATTAGAGAGATTGGAATGTAATTTTCTTTTCTCGTAGCATCTTTATATGGCTTTGGTATTAGGGTGATGTTGGCTTCATAAAATTTGTTGGGCAATTTTCCCACCTCTTCAATTTCTTGGAAGAATTTAGACAAGATAGGTGTTAATTCTTCTCAAAACACTTGTTAGAATTCACCTGTGAAGCCATCTGGCCCTGGACTTTTCTTTTTTGGGAGATTTTTGATGACCAGTCCAATCTCTTTAAATGTGATTGGTTTGTTCAGTTCTTGTATTTCTTGTAGATTCAAATGCAGGTTGTGCATGTCTAGGAATTTGTCCATTTCATCTAGGTTGTCTTGTCTGTTGGCATACAGTTTCTCATAAAATGTTCTTATGATCCTTTTTATTTCCTCAAATAATCTTTCTGCTCCCTTTTCCTTCTCTTCTCCTTCTGCAACTCCCTTGAAGTGTATGTAATTCTTTCTTCTTTCATCATTTTGAGTCTGTCTGTTGTATGCCTCTAATGTATTTTTTATCTCACTTCTCTTATCTTTCATTCCCATGAGCTCTGTTATTATTCTATTCATGTTTTCAATGTCTTCTTTGTGTTTACCCAGTGTCTTCTTGATGTCCTTTATCTCTTTAGCCATAGTGTCTTTCAATTCAATAATTTGAATTTGGAATTTGTACAACCTCATTGATTAGCTATCTCAAATCCTGTGTTTTATCTGAGACTGTGATATAGTCCTTTGTTTGGGCCATTTCTTCCATTTTCTTAGTATGGTTTTTGTAATTTTTAGCTGATGTCTAGGCATACTATAATGATGGTCAGTTTGCTCTGTTGCTCAATTTCTCTCTGTTTTATAGGAATTTAGTATCGGAAAACTGTGTTATTGCCATTCTGTGATTCTTGATTCAACCTGTTCTAGGTCTTTAGGATTGTCCCTTTTAGTTGCTGAAATCTGGGTCTTGGACCCAGTAATGGGTTGCAGACCCACTTCCAAAGGCCTTAGAGAGGAAAGTTGTAAAGGCCCATGAGAGCCTCTCTTACTTACTTTTAATTTCCTCATATGTATTTCCTTTGTTGGCCAGCAGAAGGTGATCTTTGACAGGACTCTGTTCAAAGACTGGTCTGAGTATGTTTGCTGCATCTCTGACCAGATCAATGTGATAGAGGATCCTTCCTGGAGACTAAGAGCCTTGCAGATCAAATTTTCTCAGAAAGAACTCTCCAACCTTTGTGGCAGCCCCCCTCTTTTCCTGGGTAGAAAATAATTCCCTCCTCTCTGCAACTTCAACAACCAGTCCTGTTCAGTAGGGAGGGTGACTGAGAGGGTTGGATCTCTTTAGTCCTATGCTGACTCCTGGGCAAACAATAGTGTGGTCCCACCTGGCCTGGAAAGGTTTGTGGGACACAGCAGACTAAATGTGTGGACAAAAAGGTGTGTCCCTCTCTCTTTCCTTTCCTGGGAAGTGGATCCCTGTAGCCCCATTCTGTGTGTAGCCACCAGCCTGAGGCCAGAGAATTCAAAGCTCTCTGCTCATAGATTGGGGGAGGGGCACCATGGCTGCATATGAAACTCCTTCTACTCATGGTCTTAACATTGAGGTTCTTTTCTTGTTCCCCTCCTTCTTCTGGATCATGTCCAGCCTTCCCCTGTTGTCCTAAAGTCTAGAAGTTTTTTTCCCAGACCATTTTTGCCTTTCCTTTCTGGAGGTGGAGAGAGTCTCATGTCTTTCTAGAAGATGCAATCTTGAGGCAGAATATCTTTTCTTTGGGACTCTTACTTCTTTGAGTTTTTTCCTTACCCCTCCATATACCTTAACCTTCCTTCCCCTTTCCTGCCGTGGGTTGACAGGGGAGAGAAGCAGGGAATGAGGTGATGTTTCTTATACATTTGCCAGTTATTTTCCTTGTCTGGCATTTTTTGCATTCCTTTTCATGAGCTAGGAAGTTATTGGTGTCCTCTCTCCTAGGTTTCTGCCTCCTTTTCCCATCTCTCTGCCAGGATCCCTCAGGGTAAGAAAAAAATCCTCCTGTATGTTGGTGAAGGTCTTCTGTGAAGGCACCTGTTCTACCAAGGCCTCTTTGTCCACAGCAGCCTAGATGTTCCTGGTGGCCTGGAGGCCAGATTTGATGGCAGTGTCCCTCTGACTGGAAGAGCTTCTGTGAATAGTCTGCAAATTAGTATGGTGTGGGCAGTGCTGTACTTCTGAGAAGATGGAGGTTTAGAGAGGCAGAGGAATCACTTCTCTCCCAGAAAAAAATAGCAATAGGACAAGTGGAGAATGTTTGGAGGGCTGCTCTAGGTTTTAGGACATGAGTGGAAGGTGAGACACCACCCAGAAGAGAGCAGGGCAAAGGAAAAGTCTCAGCTGACTGGAAAATCTGGTGAATAAAGCTGCAGTAGCTGCTGCTGGTACCCATCCGCCTACTCTAGGAGCAACGAGAGATCTACAGACTTCAGCAGCTGTGGACTGAGGAAGTTGCAGGGATACTTTTGCCCAAGAGAGGGGAGAGGAAGGGACACTGCCTAAAGCAAATTCGGATTTTGGCCAGTGAACCAGGGCTGCTGCTTTAGAGGTGTGGCATACTTCCAGGCTGGGTGGGGCCATGGCATTGTTTGTCTTGAAAGCCCGCAGGGAGCTAAAGATAATTTGCCTTTTCAAACACTCTCCTTACTGCCCTAGGCTGGTTGCTGAAGACACAAAGGAAGGGAGGTCACGGCTTTCCAAGCGAGGAAACTAGCTTCGGAGAAAATTTGTTGGTGAGGGTTAGCCTGCCCTGAGGACATTGTTTCTGCACTGTCTACCCAGGTAAAGTTAAAGTGAATCCATTTACCCCTAGCATCTGGTGTGTGAGCTGAAAGGGCTGTTAAAGAGTGCCATCTGCTGGTAGACCAGAAAAATGCATGAAAAGAAGGGAATAATAATAATAAAGAACAAGGTGCATTTATTGTTGCCCCTCTCCAAGGTCTTTGGATACTGACCTGAACTCCATTACTGGGTCCTTAGCCCTGTTTTGAACAGTTAAATAGGGGCAATCCTAAATATCTAGAACAAATTGAAACAAGAATCAAAGAAGAGTAGTATAGCACAAAGCTACTTAATAGTAAATTCCTAGGCAAGAGAAAAACTGAACATCAGAGTAAAATCAGCATCCTAATCAGATGCCTAGACATGAGAAAAAATTGCAAGCCATACTAAGAATAAGTACGCTATGACTTAGCAAAGGAACAAATCAAAGCTCCAGATGAAACATAGGACTTGAAACAACTAATCAATGAGGTTCATACAAATCTACTAAATCAAATCATGGAATTGAAGGACAACATGGCTAAAGAAATAAAAGACATTAAGAAGACACTGGGCGGCAGACTTGGCCCAGTGGATAGGGCATCCATCTACCACATGGGAGGTCCACAGTTCAAACCCCAGGCCTCCTTGACCCATGTGGAACTGATGCATGTGCAGTGCTAATGCGCGCAAGAAGTGCCATGCTATGCAGGGGTGTCCCCTGCATAGGGGAGCCCCACGCACAAGGAGTGTGCCCAGTAAGGAGAGCCGCCCAGCATGAAAGAAAGTACAGTCTGCCCAGGAATGGCACTGCACACATGGAGAACTGATAACAAGATGACACAACAACAACAACAACAAAAAGAAACAGATTTCCATGCCGCTGACAACAACAGAAGCGGACAAAGAAGACGCAGCAAATAGACACAGAGAACAGACAACTGGGGTGGTGGGGAAGGGGAGAGAAATAAATAAATAAAAATAAATCTTAAAAAAAAAAGAAGACACTGGGTGGGGATAAAGAAAAATCTGAGACCTTAGATAGAAAAATAAAGCATATGGGAATGCAAGACACAGTAAGTGAGATTAAAAATACAATAGAGGTAATACCTCAGCAGAATTGAAGTCATGGAAGAAAGAACCAGTGATGTAGGGAGTAGAACAGTTGAAATAAAAAAGAGAGGATCAGAGAGAAAAGAATGGAAAACAGAGTGTAAACTATAATGTAAACTGTAGTCCATAGTTACTAGTAATGCTTCAATATGTGTTCATCAATTGTAACAATGCACTACACTGATGAAGGATGTTCTAATGTGGGAAATTGTGGGAGGAGGTAGGAGTGAGTCATGCAGGAATCCCTTATATTTTTAATGTAACATTTATGTAATTTCAAGCTTCTTTAAAAATAAAAAAATTAATTAAAAAAATGGAAAACATTGAACATGGGCTCAGGGAGTTGAATGAAGCATACCAATGTACATATTATGGGGGTATCAGAAGGAGAAGAGAAGGGATAAGAGGCAGAAAGAGTATTTGAGGAAATAATGGCCAAAAGTTTTCCAACTCTCATGAAAGACATGAATATAAGTGTCCAGGAAGCACAGCATATTACAATTAGAATAAATCCAAATAGACCTACTGCAAGATACATAATATTCAGAATACCAAATACCAAAGATAAGGAGAAAATTCTGAAAGTAGCAAGGGAGAAGCAAAACATCACATACAAGGAATGTCCAAAGATACTTAGCGTGGTTTTCTCTTTAGAAACCATGGAGGCAAAAAGGCAGTGTTATGATATAACTAAGATACTGAAAGAGAAAAACTGCCAACCAAGAATTTTTTATCTGGCAAAACTGTCATTCAAATATGACAATGAGCTTAAAATATCCACAGGCAAATAGAAGTTGAGAGAGTTTGTAAACAAGAATCCAGTTCTGCAGGAAACATTAATGGGAGTTTTGCAGCCAGAAAAGAAAAGACAAGAGAGATATAGGTTTGGAGAAGAGTGTAGATGTGCAGACTATCAGAAAGGGTATCCCAAAGGGTAAAAAGACAGACAAAATGACATATGAAAGCCAAAGGATAAAATGGTTGAAGTAAGTAATGCCTTTACAGTAATAACATTGAATGTTAATGGAGTAAAGTGTCCAGTCAAAAGACACAGGCTGAAAGAATGGATAAGAAAATATGAGCCATCCATATGCTGTCTTCAGGAGACTTACCTTAAACCCAAGGTTACCTATTTGAAAGTGAAAAGTTGGAAAAAGATATTTCGCACAAACAGCAACCAAAGAGAACAGGGATAGCTATACTGATGTTGTACTAAAAAGACTTTAAATGCAAAAAAAAAAAAAAAGAAAAGAAAAAAAAGATAAGAGATGAAGAAGGTCATTATATGTTAATAAAAGGCACAATCCCCCAGGAAGGATTAACAGTCATAAATATCTATGGACCTGACCAGGATGCCCCAAAATACATGAGGCAAACTCTGGCAAAACTGAAAGGAGAAATAGACAACTCTACAATAATAGCTGGAGGTTTCAACATGTCACTCACATCAATAGATAACATGATGATGGGAACGAGTGTTGTTGGGGGGGGGAGAGGGGGGGTGGGGGGGTGGGGTTGAATGGGACCTCACATATATATTTTTAATGTAATATTATTACAAAGTCAATAAAAAATAAAAAAATTAATAAAAAAAAAAAAACTAGACAGAAGATCAACAAAGAAACAGAGAACTTGAACAATATAATAAATGAGCTAGCTCTAACACACATATACAGAATATTGTACCCAAATCAGTGATTTATACATTCTTCTCAAATGCTCATGGTCTTTTTGCAGGATAGCCATAAAACAGCTCTCAATGAATTTAATAAGATTGAAATTATACAATATACAAAGCACCTTCTCAGATCATAATGGAATGAAGCTGGGAATCAATAAAAGGAAGGAAAGAAAAAAATTAGCAAATATATGAAGGCTAAACTACATACTCCTAAATAATCAGTGGGTTAACTTAGAAATTGCATAAGAAATTAATAGATATCTCAAGACAATGAAAACAAGAACACAACTTATGAAAACATATGGGATACAGCAAAGGCAGTACTAAGAGGGAAATTTAGAGCCCTAAACTTCTATATTAAAAAAGAAAGAGTGAAAATCAAAAGACCTAAAAAGAAAAAGAACAGAAAACTATTCTCAAAGTAAGCAGAAGGAAATAATAAAGATTCGAGCAGAAATAAATGAAATTGAGAAAAAAATATAGAAAATTAACAAAACCAAAAACTGGTTCTTTGAGAATATCAATAAAATCAACAAACCCTTAGGTAGAGTAACAAAGAAAAAGTGAGAGATGATGCAAATAAATAAAATCAGGGAATGAAAGGGGAGATAGTACAACTGACCCCATAGAAATAAAAAAGACCATAAGAGGATTTTATGAGAAACTGTATCACAACAAATTAGACAACCTAGGTGAATGGACAAATTCCTCAAAATGCACAAACAACCTACATTGACTCTACAAGAAATATAGGAACTCAGCAAACCAATCACAAGCAAAGAGATCAAATCAGTCATCAAAATGCTACCAACAAAGAAAAGTCCAGGACCAGATGACTTCATGGGTGAATTCTACCAAACAGTTTGAGAAGAATTATCACCAGTACTGTTGAAACTCTTCCAAAAAATTGAAAAAGAGGGAAAATTACCTAACACATTTTATGAAGCCAAAAACACCTAATATAAAAGCCAGATAAAGATGTTACAAGAAAAAAAAGTTACAGACAAATCTCTCTTCTGAACATAAATGCAGAAATTCTCAAGAAAATACTTGAAAATCAAATCTAGCAGCATATTAGAATTATAAACCATTACCAAGTTGGATTTATTCCTGTTATGCAAGGGTCAATCAAAACATAAGAAAATCAATTAAGTGGGAAGCAGACTTGGCTTGATGGATAAGGTGTCTGCCTACCACATGGGAGGTCCATGGTTCAAACCCAGGGTCTCCTTGGCCCGTTTGGAGCTGTCCCACATGCAGTAATGATGTGTGCAAGGAGTGCTGTGCCATGCAGGGGTGTCCCCCGCATAGTGGAGCCCCATGAGCAAGGAGTGTGCCCTGTAAGGAGAGCTGCCCAGCACAAAAGAAAGTTCAGCCTGTCCAGGAGTGGCACTGCACACACGGAGAGCTGACACAGCAAGATGATGCAACAAAAGAGACACAAATTCCCGGTGCCACTGACAAGAATAGAAGCGGACACAGAACACACAGCGAATGCACGCAGAGAACAGACAACTGGGGTAGGGTGGGGAGGGGAAGGGGAGAGAAATAAATAAAAATCAATCTTCAAAAAAATCAATTAAGGAAGAGGATTTGGCTTAACTGATAGAGCGTCTGCTTACCACATGGGAGGTCCAGGGTTCAAACCTGTGCAGTGCTGATGCATGCAAGGAGTGCCCAGCCATGCAGGGGTATCCCCCACACAGGGAGCCCTATGTTCAAGAAGTGTGCCTGGTAAGGGGAGCCACCCTGCATGGAAAAAATAAAAAGCACAGCTTTCCCAGGAGTGGCACTTCACACACGGAGAGCTGACACAGCAAGATGATGCAACAAAAAGAGACACAGATTCCCAGTGCCGCTGAAAAGAATGCAAGTGGACACAGAAGAATGCACAGCAAATGGACACAGAGAGCAGACAATTGGGGGGGGGGAGGGGGGGGGAGGGAGAAAAATAAATTTTTAAAAAATCTTTTTAAAAAAGTCAATTAATATAAAACCCCATATTACCAAATTGAAGGAAAAAAACCACATGATCTTCTCAATTGATGCAGAAAAGGCATTCAACAAAATCCACCCTCCTTTCTTCATAAAAGCAATTCAAAATATAGGTGTAGAAGGAAAGGTCCTTAACATAATATAGGGCATATATAAAAATCCCACAGTCAACATTGTGCTCGATGAGCAAAGGTTGAAAGTTTTCCCTCAAGGATCAGAAACAAGACAAGGATGTCCACTGTCGCCACTGCTATTCAACATTGTGCTAGACGTTCTAGCTAGAACAATTAGGCAAGAAAAAGAAATAAAATGTGTCCTGATAGGAAAAAAGGAAGTAAAACTCCCACTATTCTCAGATGACATGCTCCTGTAAATAGAAAATCCCAAAATATCTACAACCAAGTATTAGAACTAATAAATGAGTTTGAAAAATTGGTGGGATACAAATCACCACACAAAAATCAGTAGTTTATCTATGCACTAATAATGAGAAAGCTGAGGAGGAAATCAAGAAAATAATTCCATTTACAATAGCAACAAAGATACTCAAATATCTAGGAATTAAATAACAAGGAATGTAAAGGATCTATATTCAGAACACCACAACACACTGCAAAAAGAAATCAAAGAAGGCCTAAACAAATGGAAGCCTATTCCATATTCATTGATTGAAAGAGGAAACTTCATGAAGTTGTCTGTTCTACCCAAATTTATTTATAGATTCAACAGATTACTAATCAAAATTCCAACAGCCTACTTTACAGAAATAGAAAAGTCAATTACCAAATTTATTTGGAAGGGAAAGGGGTCCTGAATAGACAAAAACATCTAAAAAAGAAGAATGAAGTTGGAGGACTCATGCTTCCTGACCCTGAAGTGTATTAAAAAGTTAGTCATCAAAGCATCATAGTATTAGCATAAATATTGACACATTGCTCAGTGGAATCAAATTGAGAGTTCAGATATAGAATAGACCTTTACCTCTATAGCCAATTGATTTTTGATAAGCCTTCCAAGTCTACTTCTCTGGACAGAGCAGTCAACAAATGGTGCTGAGGAACTGGATAACCATAACCAAAAGAGCACCTCTATCTCACTCCCTATACAAAAATCAATTAAAAAATGATAAAATACATAAATATAAAAACCAGAATCAAAAAACTCCTAGAAGATAATGTAGGGAAATACCTACAAGATCTTGTAGTAGGTGGGAGTCTCTTAAACCTCACACCCAAAGCATGAGCAAGAAAAGAAAAAAATAGATAAATGGGACCTCCTCAAATGAAACACTTTTGCACCTTAAAGTACTTTGTGAAGAGGGTAAAAAGGCAGCCTACTCAATGGGAGAAAATATTTGGAAGTCACACATCCAATAAGGGTCTAATATGCATGATACATAAAGAGATTCTACAACTCAATAATAAAAAGACAAATAACCAAATTTTAAAAATGTGCAAAAGACCTGAATAGACATTTTTCTAAAGAAGAAATACAAATGGCAAAGGAAAAATGCTCAGCATCACTGGCTAGTAGGGAAATGCAAATCACAGCTACAATGAGATATCATTTCACTTTTAATTGTATGGCCACTATTAAAAAAAAACCCAGAAAACTACAAGTGTTAGAGAGGATGTGAAAAGACTGGAAAGCTTATTCATAGTTGGTGGGAATGTAGAATTGTACAACCACTGTGGAAATCTGTTTGGTGATTCCTTAGGAAGTTGGATATAGATCTGTCATGTGATCCAACAATACTGCTACAGAAGAACTGAGAGTAGTGACACAAACAGACAGCTGCACACTGATGTTCAAAGACATATTATTCATAATTGCTAAAAAAATGGAAACAACCCAGGTATCCATCAACTGGCAGATAAACTGTGGTATATACACATTATGGAATATTATTCAGCTGTAAGAAGAAATGAAGTCATGAAGCATATGACACCATGAATGAACCTGGAGGACATTATTTTGCATGAATCAAGCCAGGCACAAAAGGACAAATATTGTATGATTTCCCTAATATGAACAAATACAATAAGCAAACTCATGGAGTAAATAACTAGAATATGTCACCAGAGACTGCAATGTGGTTAGAGAATGGAAAGCTGAGGTTTAATCTGGGCAGAATTGGTTTAAAATAACAACAATGCTGTTTACAAACATTTGGAAAGGAACAGAAATGGTGAGAGCCCATCATAGAATTTGTAACTGGTAGCTCTAACATATGGGTATGATAGTAGTTTGTTTTCTGGGTTTTTTTCTTTTTTCTTTTTGGTGTAATGAAAATGCTCTAATAGTGATTGAAGTGATGAATTCATAACTCTGTGATTATATCAAATTACCATTGATTGTGTACTTTAGATAAATTGTATCATTTATGAACAAAAAAAAAATAGGGTGGGTTTGGGGAAAAATACACCAAATGTAAGATATGACCTATAGTTAGTAGTAATATTTTGACAATGCTCTTTCATAATTACAAATGTTTCACAATAATGCAATGCATTGTTCATGGGGTGATGTATGGGAGCCCTGTATGATGTTACACATATTTGTTTTTAAGTCACAACATTTACTGTAACTTATTGTTTATGTATGTTCAGCTATAAATGATATACCTTAATATATTTTTTTAAATGAAAAAGAAAATTGGTATGGTATGAATTCAGCAAAGGCACCCATGGTGAGGGAATCCAGAGACTAGTGCTTGACCACAGAGAAAGGACACATGTGCTGCAGCTACTCTTCGGGTATCTGCTGCACACTTTATAGTTCAGTCAGTATGGTGTCCACCACCTGGCCATGCTTCATGGAAAGGAAGAAGTTGGAATCAACATCCACTGCATAAGAGGCCAGCAGGATGCCCTTACCACTGGGGAGCCCATGGTTAGGGTAGTAGATGTAGCGTGAGAGCCCATCAGTGATGGAGCCTCCACCCTGGATGCCATCCCACTCCCAGAAGGGCTCATCACAGGCCAGAACCATTTGGTAGCACTGAGGTATAATGCACAGAGCAGAGAGTGTCCTCAGCTAGGGATAGAGGTGGCTTAAAAGTGATGAAGCAAATGGCCTTGGCTGAGGCTGAGATGATGATGTAGTTGGAAGTGATGGTGTACAGGTCTGAGTTATGCCTAGCCACCTGGTAAGAAACCTGGATCTTAGGCCCATCCTTTACTATCATCTCCACTTTAGACACCAGAAGAATGGTGCCAGGTGTCAAGATGGCACTGAGGGTATTTGGGAGATGGTCAAAACCACCTATGATCTCAGAAAAGCTACTGGAGGTGAAGAAAGGGAGAGGATGAGTGTAGGAGGCATGCTAGGCTAATATGCGGGGTTTGCAGCAGTATGCCTGGTCTGAGAAGGGAGGAAACTCACTTCTTGCACCCTGTACTGGATACTTCATATACATCACTTTAATTAATACCCGTGAGATAGGAATTAGTGTCCAATTTTAAAGTATGAAAAAATGACATGCAGAGAGAAATTACTTGTCCCAAAACACCTAGGCAATCTGGCTTAATAGGTCATGTCTTTAGCGACCAGGTAATTATACTTCCTAGGTAGAGTTGGACAAACCTGGATTTGGATTCTGACTCCATCCCTTGCCAAAGCTGTGTGACCTTCAGTAATTTACCTACCTTCTTTGAGCCTCAGCATCCTCATCTGTGAAATGTCTCTGAATAATAGTATCCACCTTACAGGTGGCTCTAAGGATTAAATATGTTAATTCTTGGAAATGCGCCTGGTCCATACTAAATACTTAATAAATGGTAGTTTCATTTCTCTGCTTTAAGTGTTGGAGAAGGGGGCTTGGGACAGATCCTAGTCCTGGTCTCAGGTCATCCTTACTTATCACTTTTGGAGAAGATATTATCGGTCTCCAGGGACTCTAGGAGGGACTTATAGTATCAAGCTTCCTCATTCATCACATCCCCAGTCATCTCTACTGCTCCTTGATTCAGCAGTCCTTCCTTCAGCAGGTAAGTCTGTGGGGAGAGGTCACCAGAGTAGGAAGTGCCAAGTGGAGGGCTCAGTATACTGAAAGGGACTTCAGCAAGGAAGAGACTAGACTGGGCTTCATGGAGATGAAAACTTTCGTGGTGGGTAGAGGGGGTTCTGGTGGGTAGGAAGCAAGTCCATGTGGCTAGGGTGAGCATAGATGTCCTCCACCCCTATCCTGGGACTTGTTTGCTTCATTCACCCTGGTGGAGTAAGAGTCATAAAAGGACATTAGGTGACTGCAATTGAACATTTACAGTCTTTGTTTAAGCTGAAGAATGGGAGAAAAGGGGAAGAAGCCTTAGATTAGAAGAGCCAGAGGCAGTATATTAGTCAGTCAAAGGGGTGCTGATGCAAAATACCAAAATTGGTTGGTTTTTATAAAGGGTATTTATTTGGGGTAGGAGCCTACAGATCCCAGGCCATAAAACATAAGTTATTTTCCTCACCGAAGTCTATTTTCATGTGGAGCAAGATGGCTGCCAACATCTGTGAGGATTCAGGCTTCCTGGGTTCCTTCCTTCCAGGGTCTTGCTTCTCTCTGGGTTCAGGGTTCCTCTCTTCCTGGGGCTTACTTCTGTTTCCTCTGTGAGCTTACTTCCTAGGGCTCCAGCTTAAGGCTTCAGCATCAAACTTGAACATCAAAACTCCAACATCAAAAAAACCTTCCAACTCTGTCCCTTGCCTTGTCATTTACTGTGAGTCTCCACTCACCAATGGGTAAGGACTGAATGCCCTACTGTTGCAAGAGCTTTACCTGATTACTTAATCAAGTAAACCTCTGAATCCAATATAATCTAATATGCCCAGAGGAAAAGATCAATTTACAAACATAATCCAATATTTCTTTTTGGAGTTAATCAATAATATCAAACTGTTACACTCCATCCTCTGAATTCCAAAAAGATATTACAATATTTTTAAAAAACCAAAACCTTAAATCACTTACAATGCAAGGACTAAATCATATCACAATCAATTTAAAGAAATACAGTTTGTCTTGGGGCAAAGTCCTATCTCCTATACACCTCTGAAACTTACAAAACAATGCATCGACTTCCAATAAACAAATGGGCAGACAAAGGTAAATGTTTTCTTTATAATAAGGAAAAATTGGGAGGGAAACATGAGTCACAATTCCTCTACATTTCAGTAGACCTTCAGGGAATCCTCTGTTTGATTTCAAGTCTGGGAGTCATTCTTAAGAAGGTGGTTTCTTCTCCTTGGGGCCATATGAGGACCCACACTTTCCACTGGCTTGCCCAAGGGCCATTTTCTTGGTTCCACCCTCATCAAGTATCTGGGTGTCGACCAAGCTCCAGATCCCTCCTCCAAGAGTGTTGGGGTGATTGCCACATCTTACCCAATCTTTGGATTAGAAGTTTTAACTCCCGAAAGAACAGTGATGTGAAGACAACATTCCCCCTAATCTTTGGCTTACAGGCTCAACCCTCTCAGAACAATGAGTTGACCACCTGGCCTTCCCTAACCTTTGGCATATAGGCCCAACCCTCTCAGAGCAATGGGTTGACCATTTGGCCTTCCCTAACCTTTGGGGGACAGGTCCACTCCTCTCAGACCTGTGGGACACTGACCTTAACCACCCTAATCCTTGGGGAATGTGCTTCACCCTCTCTGTACCCTGGCACAGCAGAACTCTCCCAGAACATTGGACAGGAACATCCACCCTCTTCAACTACTGGGGCAAACTCACCCTCTCTACACATGGGTGGGGTTCCTCTCTTGGCCCAAGGTGATACCCTAATTCCAGATCTCAGCTTCCATGGTTTTCCTCTTAAAGCTATTTCTTTTTCAATCTGTCCTTTTTCTTCCAGGCTGGCAGTGGTCTTGTTCATACAGCTCTCTCAAAAACCTTGTTGGTGTAGCATGCAGGAAGCAGGGGTCCAAGCCATCAGACAGTAAGACTTTCCACAAGTCTTTCCTAGATAAATGCGTCTTCAATCTTGATTTACCAGTTCCAAGTTTAGTTAAGTCCTCCAATGGGGTATTTTTATCTGGGATCTTGATTTCCAGAAGCTTGGAATTTCCAGAATCAGTTTCTGTTTTCTTTGTGCCTGATAGTTCAGTCCTCATCATATCTCTCTTGTCTAGCATTTTGCTATAATTCGCAATCTCCAGGTTTAGTTTGGAAATTTCTTCAGCTAAATGCCCAGGCTTGCCATTTTCATATTCTGCCTTCCATAAAACACCAGGGGTTAATCTTGCTAACTTCTCTGTGACTTTAAAACATGGATTGCCTTTCCTCCAATTTCCAATAATAGTTTCATCATTTACTTCTAAGGCATCATACAAAGTCTCTTTAGCATCCATGTTGCTATCAACAGTCTCTTCAAAGCAATCTAGGCCTTTTCCATCAAGCATTGCACAAATCCTTCAAAAAATACCCCTTGCCCATTTATAAAACCATTCAGGCATTTTGGTAATTGCAAAAAAAGCACTACCACATTCCTGGTACAAAATTCTGTATTAGTCAGACAAAGGGGTGCTGATGCCAAATACCAAAATTGGTTGGTTTTTATAAAGGATATTTATTTGGGGTAGGAGCTTACAGATACCAGGCCATAAAGCATAAGTTACTTCCCTCCCCAAAGTCTATTTTCACATGTTGGAGCAAGATGGCTGCTGACGTCTGTGACAGTTCAGGCTTCCTGGGTTTCTTCCTTCCAGGGTCTTGCTTCTCTCTGGGTTCAGTGTTCTTCTTTTCCTGGGGCTTGCTTCTGTTTCCTCTGTGAGCTTTCTTCCCAGGGCTCCAGCTTAAGGCTTCAGCATCAAACTCCAACATCAAAACTCCAACATTAAAAAAACCCTGCAACTCTGTCCTTTGCCATGTCTTTTATCTGTGAGTCCCCACACACCAAGGGGTGGGGACTGAGAGCTCTACTGGCACAAGAGATTTACCTGATTAATCAAGTAAACCTCTGAATCCAATGTAATCTAATATGCTCAGAGGAAAAGATCAGTTTACAAACATAATCCAATGTTTCTTTTTGGAATTCATCAAAAATATCAAACTGCTACAGGCAGGTCTCCTGGTTTCTCTGTCCCTTTGAAGAGAGTTGGGACAATGAGATGGGTAAACTATAATTTACACTATAGCCCATGGTTAGTAGCAGTGCTTCAGTATGTTTTCATCAATTGTAGCAAATGTACCACACTAATGAAAGATGTTGTTAATAGTGGAAAATGTGGGAAAGGGAGGGGGTGGAGTATATAGGAATCCCCTATATTTTTTATGTAACATTTATGTAATCTAAAGCTTCTTTAAAAACAAAAATTAACTTAAAATTTTTTTTAAAAAGAGATGGGGGATGGAAGGACCAGAAGTAGTGTGGTTCCAGAAGCTCCTAAATGCTCCTCTTCTCCCAAGTATAGCTCCCTTCATTTAAAGACTTTTTGGAGCCTGAAATTTAAGGTGAAGACACTCACTGTGACTCAGGTTGATGGATTCATGACCAAGTATTGGGTAATCTAGTGATTCCCTTTCTTCCACTGCCACTAATCAAGCAGTGGGCCATTGGAACCAGGGACAGAAGAAGTGTGGGGGTTGGGCACTGGGGTGGCAATATTCTTAGGGGTGTTAGGTCCAGGTTCAAAGAGGCTTAGAGACAGACCAAGATTCAGACAGAGAGGTGCCACCAGTATGGTGGGGGTCAGAACTGAGACTTCAGCCCACTCATATGGTGGGGGTCTGAAGAGAGACCTCAACCCATCTGACTGAGCTGGGGAATACCTTTTAAACTGGCAGAGTTGAGCAGGGTTTGAGAGGCACGCCAAGATATGGGGTGAAAATTTACCATGCTTGCTACTCTCAGGGTAGGGAGTGACATTCTGAGGACTGCCTTATTACTGAGGGAGAGAATGTGCTGTGGTTCAGTGAGGGTGTGAAAAGAGCAGGGGCTGGAACAGAGCATTCTGCATTTGGACACATAGCTTGAGCTCAGCCTCAGTAAATTACAATCTAACATTCCTAACTTTTGGCGAAATAAAAAAAAAAACAAGGGAGGATTGGGGAGTGGGGCAGTGATATCATCTGGCTGCTTCCTGCTCTCAAGGGTCTATGTTAGGTTTTGTTGTTTTTCCTTTGGACCTTTGGGTTAGTGGCTGGTCTTGAATTTCATGAATTAGGAGGAGGTTGTCCACGTGACCTGGGTGCTATTCCAGACTGTTGTTTGGATGAACTGTGTAATAGTTTGGAAAATATATGGCCCTGCTGATATTGAAAGAAGGGGAGTCAGTAGTGTGAAGATGAGAATTAACTATGAGATCTAGGGTGAGTTGTGGGAGTATTGCCTCCAGAAATTTGAGTAGAAGGATTAATAAGATTAGTATCAGAGGGGTTAGGAGGGATAAGAGAGTGGAGGTAACATATTTTTAACATTGAACACTAATGGTTGACAGTGAAATTACATAATTTGGTGAGTTTAACAGTATATACGTAATTTTTCATTAGCAGATACAAAGTACCAGGCAGGGGTTTTATGAGGAGGTTTTTAATACAATATATTTTTCTATTTATTTATAACTTTTCTTTGAGTTTTATTCAGTGACATTAAAATAAGTTTAGGTATAAGAAGAGTTTACATAGACACACAGAGTTTTAGCGGGAATAGAAGACTTTAGCTTATTAACTGTGATTTCATGACAATGTTTTTGAATGATTTTTATTTTTCATGGATTTAAGGTTCCCAACCAGTAGGGCTGCATAGGCCTATGGTTAAAATGATTTTATTTTCCCCCAGTTTGCATAGTTTGTGACATAGGCAGCAATGAATTATTATTACTTTTCATTTGGGCCTGTAGGATGACTGGCATTCCATATAGGGCACTTAAAATTTTTTTAGGCAATAAATAGTAGCTGGCTGGTTACAAGAGTCCTGTTGCAGTGTCTGCAGCAGCAAAAGCATACCTTGCCCCTTCCAAGAGAGGGAGAGGGCTGATTTACTGTCATCGGAGTATGATAAATATTCAGGGCTGATGTCCATGAGCTGCCGGCAAGCAACAGGCAGCTCGAAGTGTTGCTACAGGGTTTGGTAGCCATGATGTCTGTTTATCCCGCGGAGCCACTCTGCTGTGTCTTGGTTTTGATGCTACGGTCCTGGATCTTCATGGGGGCATTTGCTGTAACAGTCCTGAGAGGGGTGTTAGAGGAGTGGGCAGGGATGTGATAGATAGTTACCTGTTGCTGTCTGCAGGTGTTTCAGATGTTTTTCCACAGATTTCTTCTTCACAGAGGGTGGTTTACAACAGTTCATTGTTTCTGTCTTGTTTCTAGTATCTGCAATCTACCCCTGGATAGGGATGGTAGTTTTCGGAGTGACCAGACACTAATGGGTTAAGCCTTTAATCTGCAACAGGGCATGGTATGCTGCACACAGTTTCTTTTTTTTTTTTTTTTTTTAATTAAGGGGCTATATTGTAATTTGGTCTTTATACAATTGTGATTATAACCCAGTGGGTATTTGTTTAGAATGTTCCCTCTGCCACAAACTTTATCTAAAGCTAATTTTGGTGCTGGCTGCATCTAATTGATGGGTAAGTTAAGGTTTACCCCCCTTACTGCTAGAGTCTGTGTTACTGTTTTAAAAGCAGCCTGCTGGGGGTGGGGGTGGGAGGGGGAGTTGTTCTTATTTCCATGCACAACTTTTTCCGATTAGCACATACACTGATGTTAACCTCTGAGCTAAATGAGGGATGAAGGTTTTCAGTATCCCAACAACTCCAAAAAGGTTATTAATTGTTTTGGAGTTTGTGATGTGGGAAAACATTATACTTTAACGGCACTTAATAGTTTGACAGAGTAGCAAGTACATTGCAGCTTGTCTCAATTGTTTGCCTATTCCAGTCTCTAATTATATTTCTGTAAAAAGAATTACTGGTTAACATGATATTATTAATATAATGAAATAGGGCTATAGCTACAGGGTTTTTTTCCCCACGCAGCCAGACTTTTTGTCACCAGGCCATGATAGATGATTGGGTTGTGTACACACCCTTGGGAAGCACTTTGAAATCCACTGATGACTTTTTCATATGAAGGGGAATGCAGGCTGCTTTGACTTAGCTGAGGAGATGCTAAAGAAAGCTTTCTCGCAGGTCTTAAAACAAAGTGATAGTGACATAACTGGCAACAAACTAGCAATATTTGGAACTGCTGCATACAGCAGTGGTGTTATTTTAATTTACAATTAAGAGATTTTCTCTGTGACACATACCATTTTTCCCCCAAGGTGAAAGAATAAGTCTTTTGTAATAGTTTGCAATAAGAAGATACTGTTTAGGATTTGATTTTGAGAAAGCAAAATGTTAAAAGTTGTCAGATTTGACTGTTCAGGATTTGATTTTGAGAAAGCAAAATGTTAAAAGTTGTCAGATTTGACTGTTCAGAATATGATTTTGAGAAAGCAAAATATTAAAAGTTGTCAGGTTTGAACATCACTTGTTTTTTTTTTAAACAGCCAAGGTTAATCTTATCTTAACCAAGGAGTTATTCTGATAAAACAGACTTTCTTTGTTTGTTTGGGGCTTTTTTGGTACACTGACTAAAACAGAACAATGATTTAAGAAACTTTGAAAAAGAACAAAATTTTAACTTTGTATCAGTATACTATTTGATAGACACATCAAATCTTATTCAACTGTAACTACAAAAATTCCTTTTCTATGCACCTTCAGCACTTTCTGTATTCATTCAGGTTTTGTTCCACATTTTTTTTTATAACCAGCCATTTTATCTTAGGACAAATTACTTTCTTTTTCCTTAATAATACAAAGACATTTTATATACCTTGCATACCTAAGTTACTGACACAACTTTGGAAACTGTTTCAAAGCAAACCTCTTACAACAAACAACTACCATCAAAATTAAACAAACTTGTCCAATTAATGATTTAATTTGGTTATAACTATTTTTATCATTTCAAATTAGTATCCATATTGATTTATGAATATAAACACTTATTTAATATTTGGCCATTTGAATAGAACTCATTTAATAATTTTCATTTGTCAATTTAATATTACTATCTGGAGGTATCAAAGTGTACACTGAACAAACACAAACAGAAAAAGAGTCAAGACTAACAGAAACATAAAGCTCATCAACTTGACTCATACTTCTTACTCCTTTGGTATGGCTATTTTCAAGCTTTTCATTATTTTACATCTCTGATTTTACTGCTTTTTAAAATTTTTTCTGGAATCAGTTTTGCCTGTAATATGCAAGCTTGTTCTTGGAAACATTTTTATTAGTCATTAGCAACTAGTTAGGAATACTTGAGCAGTATAAATGCAGTTAAGCACTAATTCAGCAGTTCAGATAGACATTTAATACATGTGATTTGGAGGTGGGTAATTGTAGGTTTGCTACTTTGCAGGGCATCAAGAGGAACAGGATATTGGGGTTTGAATGGGATGTAGTTAGGATTTTCAGTTGAACTGTGAACTGGTTTGTGATGGGGAGCAATGATAGGAATTTCAGTGTTCCAGATTTCCAGATAGACAGAGCTTGATGGAAAAAGGGAGAACAGAGGAGGGGGTTTGGGGATAGGTTTGTTAGAGAGAAAAGAAAGATGCCATGTGGGCTCGGAGGAGAAGGAATGAGTATTTGTGCTCTGGTTAAAATGTTTCTTTTAAGGATTGGAGTTAGACAGCAGGGGAACATTAAAATGACTGGGTGAGCAGGTGGCTTTTTAGTGAGAACAGCAAAAGAGGGGTTTAAAGGGGTTGTGAAACTATTCCATTGAGATCAAGGAGTGAGTAAGGGTTTGGGGAATTTGGGAAGGGCAGAATAAGTGGTTTTCATATCAGTAAGAAATGAAATTGGCTTACCTACCACCATCTATGCTTTGGAGATGGGTGTGGGGGCCTGCAAATTTAATCATCTATTGCTAGTCGCAGAAGGTCTGAAAGGTTGAAGCTAGGGGTTGGGTCTTACTGGGTAACTGATGCCCTCTTGCCTTGAGAGGCCTGGGGACAATTGGACATCCAGTGGATTCTCTGCGTGCACAGCAGGCACAGCTCTGGAGGAGGTTGTAGGTTTGGTTCAAAGGGTGCTGATGGGGCATATGGACTGAGGGGAGCATGATTAGAGGGGTTAAAATCAGAGGAGGTGTTTTTGTACGTGGGAGGGGGTTCTGGCTGTGGAGAAGGAGGATTTGGTAGGTAGTGCAGGATTGGCGAGAGGGCACACACGGATGGACAGACAGACAACTGTTACAGAAAAAAGAAGAAAGCCTGATTGTAGGGAACCTCAGACTACTTGCCATTGTGTTGGATAAAGTTCTTCAGTTCCTGGAGAACTTTAACATCAAAAGTCCTGTATTCAGGAGAATTGCATCCAGCATCCATGTGGCATCTAAGCCCCCTCTTTATATAGATGTGGAGTGGACACAACCATTCCAAGGTCCACAGGATGGAGGAATAGAGAATGGATTAGTGTTGACTCACTGATATTCTATTCATGAACTATTGTGATTAGTAATCGAAGAAAATGTGGCATTGGTGTGGAGAAAGTGGCCATGGTGGCTGCTGGGGGTAGGGAGTGGGAGGAAGAGATGATGTGGGGGCATTTTTGGGGACTGGAATTGTCCTGGGTGGTGCTGCAGGGACAATTACCAGACATTGTATGTCCTCCCATGGCCCACTGGGTGGACTGTGGGAGAGTGTGGGCTATGGTGTGGACCATTGACCATGAGGTGCAGCAGTGCTCAGAGATGTATTCACCAAATATAACAAATGTTTCATGATGATTGAGGAGGTTGTTGTTATGAGCAGAGGAGTGGGGTGAGGGGGGTGGGGTGTATATGAGGACCTCATATTTTTAATGTAACATTAAAAAAATAAAGAGAAAAAAATTTTTTTTATAAAAGTCCTGTATTTAGGCTACTGGCTTTTATTGTTTAATTTATATTGAGGCCAAATATTGGTGGAGTAAAAGATGAGTTGCTTTGGTTTGACTTCTCCTCTGGCAATTAATAACCTTTTTGGAGTTGTTAGGGGTCTAAAAATCTTTCATCCATCATTTAGCTCAGATGTTAACATCATTGTATGTGTTAATCAGAAAAATTTGTGCATGGAAATAAGAACCCCTCCCCATCAGCAGGCTGCTTTTAAAACAATAACACAGGTTCTCGGCGGCTGACTTGGCCCAGTGGTTAGGGCGTCCATCTACCACATGGGAGGTCTGCGGTTCAAACCCCAGGCCTCCTTGACCTGTGTGCAGCTGACCCATGCGCAGTGCTGATGCGCGCAATGAGTGCCCTGCCACGCAGGGCTGTCCCCCGCGTAGGGGAGCCCCACACACAAGGAGTGCACCCCATAAGGAGAGCCGCCCAGCGTGAAAGAAAGTGCAGCCTGCCCAAGAATGGTGCTGCCCACATGGAGAGCTGACACAAGATGACGCAACAAAAAGAAGCACAGATTCCCATACCGCTGACAACAGAAGCGGACAAAGAACACGCAGCAAATAGACACAGAGAACAGACAACTGGGGTGGGAGGAAAGGGGAGAGAAATAAATAAATTAATTAATTAAAAAAAACCCCAAAAAACACAGGCTCTCGCAGTAAGGGGGGTAAACCTTAACTTACTCATCAATTAGATACAGCCAGCACCAAAATTAGCTTTAGGTAAAGTTTGTGGCAGAGGGAATATTCTAAACAAATACCCACTGGGTTTTTTTTTTTTTTTTTTTTTTTTTTTTTAAAGATTTATTTTATTTATTTAATTTCCCCCTCTCCCCTGGTTGTCCTTTCTTGGTGTCTATTTGCTGCGTCTTGTTTCTTTGTCCGCTTCTGTTGTCGTCAGCGGCACGGGAAGTGTGGGCGGCGCCATTCCTGGGCAGGCTGCTCTTTCTTTTCACGCTGGGCGGCTTTCCTCACGGGCGCACTCCTTGCGCGTGGGGGCTCCCCCACGCGGGGGACACCCTTGCGTGGCACGGCACTCCTTGCGCGCATCAGCACTGCGCATGGCCAGCTCCACACGGGTCAAGGAGGCCCGGGGTTTGAACCGCGGACCTCCCATATGGTAGACGGACGCCCTAACCACTGGGCCAAAGTCCGTTTCCCCACCCACTGGGTTTTAATCACAATTTTAAAAGGACCAAGTTACAATATAGCCCCTTAGTTAAAAAAAGCTTGAGCTCAGGGTTAGTAAGTTACAATCTAACAAGGTGTTGTTAGTAGGGAAAGCAAACCAATCCCAAGAGCATCAGATAGGAGCCAGGTGACCTGGTCAGTCCACTAATTTGCCAGATAACCTTAGTCTAGACTTTGTTCTTTCCTTACTTACCCTGGGAAGGATGAGGCAGTAGACACCTTGGCAGTGCACTGGTAGGAAAGGTTCACAGCATTCTTGTCCTTCTCCATGGCGTTCACAGAGTAGTCCAGGAGCTCTGGGTTGGCTTCAACTTCCCAGGTGTGGTAGTGTTTTTCATTGATGAGGCACCGATGTTGCCATCCTTGGATGACCTTGTTCAGCTTCAGGCTGAACTTCTGGACATAGATGTAGACCAGCTTGGAGCAGCCACAGACATAACTTGACTCCCATTCTAACAACATTTCATTCCTGCAGGCCTCACAATAGAAAGCATTTCCAGAAAAATCAGTCTTTTAATGTGCCCAGGGAGCTCAGACTAAGTGCTTCTTCAACTCCAGTCTTACTTCCTCTTGCTGCAGTATTAGTTCTTTCCATTCATTTTTTTGCCCTGTAAGTGATAGAGGGTGGAGCTTTCTCCCACCATTGAATAAAAGCCCTTTAGGAAATTCCATTTTATAGGAGTCAAATGTAGAAATGGAGGGCGGGCCGCCCCTTCCATGGTGTGACTGCTCTCCCATGCTCCCTTCCCCCTTGCCCCAGGGCGAATGGGGGTTTCTCCAGGTGCCGTGCTGTGATAGGCAGAGCAAAGCAAGCACACGGGTGTTGAAGAGGCCTCTCCAGTAAAAAAAAAAGTACAGATGGATGTCCTTTGTATCAGACAGTATTTGATATTCCATTTCCATTTCTACCTAAGTTTGAGGCAATAGCCAAAGACTCCTAGTTTGGACAGGTTCAGTTGTTTTTTTTTTTTTTTTTTTTTTGTGATGTTCAGTGAGAAATCTTGGGTTCAGTTTACATTTAAGGCAAATAAGAAGTCATATTTGGGGGTTTCCGGCAAGATGGTGGCAGCGTGAGCTTGCCTGGTAGTGTCTCTGCAGGGGGCGGCTGGGCAGCGTTGAAGGCTCTTTGGGACCGCGCTGTTTCGGGGATTTTTGCTGGTTGGAAGGTGTCTGGACGTCAATTCGGTGGGAAGGTAACAGAGAGGATACGTCTATAATATATAAACGGAGGTCCCAGCTGGGCGCGGGAAGTTCCCTCCTTGGGTGGGCGGAGCCGCGGTAGCGGGCGCTCCGGCAGCTCCGGAGCCGCGGCGGCCAGGGTTTCTGTTTTTTTTTTTCCTTATTCTAGAGGCTTTGTGGTGCTGAAAAATTCGCGGATACTGGGCTGGCTGGTGAGGGATTGTTGGGACAAGACTCCTTTGCAGATTGATTTGCGGAGACAGACGGTGTTTCCCTGTGAAGCGGGGGACGTTTTAGCCTCCGGACAGGGGGGCTTCCGCCTGGAGCCCCATCCCCACAGGTCCGGCTGCCGATCTGCAACGGAATTGGATTTTGGACAATAAGGGGACACAATTGGGAGACTGTTGTAGGGTGCAGTGAGGGAGGAGGACACGTCTGGAAGCAGATTGGGGAATATTTTGCGAAGTTTGGGATTTAGGATCTTAGAGTCTGTTTTCGGCGTTTCCAGCTGAAGCCCACCCCACCCGGCGGGGCTTGGGATCTGGGTCATTGAACTGGCCGTGGTGTAGAGGCGCCCTCAAGTGGCCGTTGCGTGTGAGCACAGGGAGGGAGCTGTCCAAAGGCTGATACCCTGAGGAGTTAGGTGAATTTCAGAGATCAGACATTCAATATAGAATTCGCCGATCTGGCTTCCCCCACGGGGCTGGCACCCAGCTACGGGGATCCCTGAGGGCTGTGTTGCACTGCGGGGCTCCTAAGCTTTCTGTGGACCAGATTTGAGGTTGCCAGGTCTGGGTCCCCTGGACTCTGGCGGTCCACACCCCAGACTCACACCTCTTGAGTCTTCAGTGTCTCAGACTTTCCACCCCCGAATCCATCACGCCCTGGGGTCTACCTGGGGTCCTTGAGTGCTCTGGACCTTAACGTTGGCGTTTTATCTTTATTGGTTCATATTGTTTTGTTTTTATTTTCACTTTATCTTATTTTCTACTCTTTTTGACGCCCTGATTGCTAATATTGCATTATCCTCTAGTCTTTTCTCCTAGCGTGCCCCCCAAAGTCCTTTTTTTTTTTTATATATACAGTTATTTAGGGGTTTCTTTGCTTGTTGTTTTAGATAGTGTTGTAATTGTGACACGTGTATACCTGAATCTCTCTTCGCCCTATCTGTTCCCCACCGTGTGCCTATCCTCTTTTTCTTTCTTTCTTTCTTCTTGTCTTTCTTTTTTTTCTTTATTATAATTAGTGTTTTTTTTTCCGGTTTTCTCTTTCCCTCTTGTCCCTCATTTTCCACTTATTTTATTTTAATTCAAGTACACAATAGGTGCTACAGGGAACACCTCATATTTACTGGGTTTTCCCATCCTCCACTACCTCATTTCTGTGTGAACTGATTTAGGCTACCTACACTATGCCCCTTCCCCTGCATCTTCATATCCACTATCATCTACTGTCTCTCCTATATTCCACCCCCCACCTCCCATTCTTTGACCCACAAACTGTCTAACTCTTAATTTCTAATACCTTTGTCCTGTTTTCTGTCTGTTATCCACTCTTGAAACTATTACCTTTCTTTTCTTTTTCCCTCTCTCATGAAAACAATAGCTTTGTAGTTCATACCATATTCTGCCTATATTCAGTCATCTACTTCATAAAAGGTACTCTACCTACAGCTATAACTCTATACAATCTACATGAATCTAACCTCCATCCTCCCAGATCTCATATTCTTGCTTTGTTAACATACATTACTAATACTACTTTACACTTTTCCCTTGCTGACACAACTGCCTTTCCCCAACACTAATACTTTCTTCTAAAAGAAGCTAAGGAACTGATTAAATTCGACAAAATAAAGAGATGACCAGAAAGCAACAAAAATCTACAAACCAAACCAATAATCAGGAAAACATGACTGAATCCAATCAACAAACCAATAATCACGAAGGGGAGCAAAACGTGGCACAAGCAATGAAAGAACTCAGAACATTTATCACCGACAAATTTGATGCAGTAATGAAAGAGGTTAACAACATGAAGACATCACTTGGAGGGGAAATTGCAGACATATGCAAAAACATAACAGATATGATGGGAATGAACACCACAGTTCAAGAAATCAAAAATACACTTGCAGCAAATATCAGCAGGCTAGAAGAGACAGAGCAGAGAATTAGTGATGTGGAAGACAGTACATCAGAAATCAAACAGATAGTAGAAGGGGTCAATAAGAAGATAGAAAAAATCCAATTAGGATTTAGGGACCTGAATGACAATGCAAAACGCTCAAACATACGTATTATAGGCATTCCAGAAGGTGAAGAGAAGGGAAAGGGGTCAGAAGGAGTGTTGCAGGAAATAATGGCTGAAAACTTCCCAAATCTACTGAAAGAGACAGATGTCCATATCCAAGAAGCACAGCGCACTCCACAAGTCATAAACCCCAACAGGCCCACCCCAAGACATATACTTGTCAAATTATCCAAGGCTCAAGACAAAGAGAAAATCCTAAAAGCAGCAAGAGAAAAGAAAACCATCACATACAAGGGAAGCTCAATTAGATTAAGTGCTGATTTCTCTTCTGAAACCATGGAGGCAAGAAGACAGTGGTATGATATAGTCAAGGTACTAAAGGAAAAGAACTTCCAACCAAGAATACTCTATCCAGCTAAACTAGCATTCAAACATGATGGAGAGTTCAAAATATTCACAGACAAACAGAAACTGAAAGAGTATACCAACAAGAAACCTCCCCTTCAAGAAATTCTAAAGGGAGTTCTGCAGGAAGAAAGGAAAAAACAGGAAAGGCAAAGTTGGAGGAGAGTATAAGACCAACAACAACAACAAAAAAGACAAAAAAATATATACAAACAAAATATGACAAACACAAATCCAATCAAAATATGGCTAACACAAATAATTCCTTGATAGTAATAACACTGAATGTCAACGGATTAAACTCACCTATCAAAAGATTCAGACTGGGACATTGGATAAGGAAATATGACCCATCCATATGCTGTCTACAAGAGACACATCTTAGACCCAGAGACGCATGGAGACTGAAAGTGAATGGCTGGAAAACAATCATACAAGCTAACAGTAACCAAAAAAAGGCAGGAGTAGCTATATTAATATCAGACAAAATAGACTTTAAATGTGAAACAATTGTGAGAGACAAAGAAGGATACTGCATTTTAGTGAAAGGGAAAATCTGTCAAGAAGATCGAACAATCATAAATATCTATGCCCCTAACAAGGGTGCCTCTAAATACGTCAGGCAAACGCTGGAAAAACTAAGTGAAAGTATAGATACATCTACAATTATAGTGGGGGATTTCAATACACCACTATCAAATCTGGACAGAACATCTCAAAAGAGAATCACCAAAGAAACAAAACATCTGAATAGTATATTAGAGGAGCTCGATCTAATAGACATATATAGATCGCTACACCCAAACACAGCAGGATATACATTTTTCTCAAGCGCACATGGATCATTCTCCAAGATAGATCATATGCTAGGCCACAAAGAAAGGCTGAACGAATTCAGAAAGATTGAAATCATACAAAACATTATCTCTGACCACAGTGGAGTCAAGCTGGAGATTTGCAAGGGACACAAGCCCAGATTTCACCCCACGATTTGGAAATTAAACAGCACACTCTTAGAAAAACAGTGGGTCAAAGAGGAAATCTCAAAAGAAATCAATGACTACCTTGAAACAAATGATAATGACAACACAACATACCAAAATTTATGGGATGCAGCAAAAGCAGTACTGAGAGGGAAGTTTATAGCCATAAATTCATATATCAAAAAAGAAGAAAGAGCAAAAATTGAAGAACTAACTGCACATTTGAAGGAACTAGAAAAACAACAACAAAGTAACCCAACAGGAAGAAGAAGGAAGGAAATAACAAAGATAAGAGCAGAACTAAATGAAATAGAAAATAAGAAAGCACTTGAACAGATAAACAAGACCAAGAGCTGGTTTTTTGAGAAGATTAACAAAATTGACAAACCTTTAGCAACACTAACAAAGAAAAAAAGAGAGAAGATGCAAATACACAAAATAAGAAATGAGAAAGGCGATATCACCACTGACCCCACAGAAATAAAGACTATCATAAGAGGATATTTTGAAAAACTATATTCCAACAAAAATGACAATCTAGAGGAAATGGACAAATTCCTAGAAACACATAAGCAGCCCATATTGACGAAAGAAGAAATTGATGATCTTAACAAACCAATCACAAGCAGAGAGATAGAATCAGTTATCAAAAATCTCCCAACTAAGAAGAGCCCAGGGCCAGATGGTTTCACAGGTGAATTCTACAAAACATTCCGGAAAGAACTGACACCAATCCTGCTGAAACTATTCCAAAACATCAAAACGGAAAGAACATTACCCAACTCCTTCTATGATGCCAACATTACCCTAGTACCAAAGCCAAACAAAGACATCACAAGAAAGGAAAATTACAGACCAATTTCTCTAATGAACCTAGACGCAAAAATACTCAACAAAATACTTGCTAATCGTATTCAACAACACATTAAACGTATTATACACCATGACCAAGTGGGATTCATCCCAGGTATGCAAGGATGGTTCAACATAAGAAAATCAATCAACGTAATACACCATATAAACAGATTGAAGGAAAAAAATCACATGATTATATCTATTGATGCAGAAAAAGCATTTGACAAAATACAGCACCCTTTCTTGATAAAAACACTCCAAAAGATTGGAATACAAGGGAATTTTTTGAACATGATAAAGAGTATATATGAAAAACCTAAAGCCAATATTGTTTACAATGGAGAAATCCTAGACTCCTTCCCTCTAAACTCAGGAACAAGACAAGGATGCCCACTGTCTCCGCTCCTATTTAACATTGTCTTAGAAGTACTTGCACGAGCACTGAGGCAAGAACCAGAAATAAAAGGCATTCAAATTGGAAAGGAAGAAGTCAAAATTTCATTATTTGCAGATGACATGATCCTATACATAGAAAACCCTGAGAGATCTACAACGAAGATTCTAGAACTCATAAATGAGTTTAGTAAAGTCGCAGGTTATAAGATCAATGCGCAAAAATCAGTAGCATTTCTGTACACCAATAATGAGCAAGATCAGGAGGAAATCAAGAAACAAATACCATTCACAATAGTAAATAAAAAAATCAAATACTTAGGAATAAATTTAACTAAAGAGGTAAAGAACTTATACAACGAGAATTATACAAGATTGTTCAAGGAAATCAAAGAAGACCTAAATAAATGGAAGACTATTCCTTGTTCATGGATAGGAAGACTGAACATTATTAAGATGTCTATCCTACCAAAACTGATCTACACATTCAATGCAATCCCAATAAAAATCAACACAGCATTCTTTAAGGAACTAGAAAAACTAACTATGAAATTTATTTGGAAAGGAAAGAGACCCCGAATAGCCAAAGACATACTGAAAAAGAAAAACGAAATTGGAGGAATCACACTACCTGACTTCAAAACATACTATAAAGCTACGGTGGTGAAAACAGCATGGTATTGGCATAAAGAGAGACACATAGACCAATGGAATCGAATTGAAACCTCTGATATAGAACCTCACATATACAGCCACATAATATTCGATAAACCCACCAAACCCTCTCAATTGGGAGAGAGTGGCCTATTCAACAAATGGTGTCTGGAGAACTGGATAGCCATATGTAGAAGAATGAAAGAGGATTACCATCTCACACCTTATACAAAGATCAACTCAAGATGGATCAAAGACCTAAATATAAGAGCCAAGACCATAAAAACCTTAGAAAGCAGTGTAGGGAAACATCTACAGGACCTAGTAATAGGAAATGGATTTATGAATATCTCACCAAAAGCACGAGCAGCAAAAGAACTAATAGATAAATGGGACTTCCTCAAAATTAAAGCCTTCTGCACCTCAAAGGAGTTTGTCAAGAAAGTAAAAAGGGAGCCCACACAGTGGGAGAAAATATTTGGCAATCATATATCTGATAAGAAACTTATAACTTGCATATATAAAGAACTCCTATATCTTGAAAATAAAAAGATAAACAACCCATTTAAAAAATGGGAAAAAGACTTAAACAGACACTTCTCCGAAGAAGAAATACAAATGGCAAGAAAGCACATGAAAAAATGTTCCAAATCTCTAGCTATCAGGGAAATGCAAATCAAAACTACAATGAGATACCATCTTACACCCATAAGATTGGCAGCTATGAAAAAAACAGAAGAATACAAGTGCTGGAGAGGATGTGAAGGAAGGGGAACACTCATCCACTGCTGGTGGGAATGCAGAAGGATCCAACCATTCTGGAGGACAGTATGGCGGTTTCTCAAAAAACTAGCCATAGATTTGCCATATGACCCAGCAATACCACTACTGGGTATATACCCAGCAGAACTGAAAACAAGGACACAAACCGATATATGTACACCAATGTTCATAGCAGCATTGTTCACTATTGCCAAAAGTTGGAATCAACCCAAATGCCCATCAACAGATGAGTGGATCAATAAAATGTGGTATATACACACAATGGAATACTACTCGGCTGTAAGAACAAACACACTACAAACACATGTGATAACATGGATGAATCTTGAGAACCTTATGTTGAGTGAAGCAACCCAGACATTGAAGGACAAATACTACATGACCTCAATGATATGAAATAACCAAGCTGCCCTAGATAGCAAGAGACTGAACGATAGGCTTACAGGAAATCGGAGGGTGGAGGAAGGATATGAGCCGATGTCTGCAGGGGTGCAATTTAAGACGAGAGGGTGGTAAGTATGAACACAAAGAAGAGATAAAATGGGGGCAAGGGGTTACCTTTTGTTGGGGCTTTACGGGTTTGAGGGTGGCTGGGGAGGGACGGTTGGGTAACGGTGCCCAAAAGTGGGGGGAGGGAGGGGTAGCATACGAACACAGGAGAGGGACAGGAGGTGGTGGAGAGTAAAATGCCGAGAAAATCATAACAAAATATAATAAAGAGGGTTACCTGTTTAGAATGCTCGGAGGGGAGGGTCTGAAGCAGGACGGGCTCCTGGGGAATGTCTAAATGCTCATTCTGCCAGAGTGGATGACACCATGGGGTAGAATCCCAAGTAGTGAGAGTGGGGGTGGACCCACATCCTGGGGAGGACTGATGCCACCAAATAGAGGGAACTCTATCCCTCGAGAGAAAGGGTGGCCCCCAGGGCATTGGGGCAGTTGAGCAGGTTAGGCCCTGAACACTATTCCATCTATCTCTGGAAGTGGCTCCTCAGGAAACGGAGGTTGGCTGTCACTGTGGGCACCAAGGTGGAAGGGAAAATGGACGCTAAATGTGTGGAACCAAAGTAAATGGGGGGCAAGAGAGGAGTTTCTTGAGAGTACACAAGGATGGATATAAAACATGTAATATTACACCATAACATATAGGAGATGATAGACTGATAATGTAAACCATAATGTAAAACATAGGATAACTAAAAATGTAAAGAACTGTGTATCCTAAAGTATGCACCATAATGTAAGCACAGATATTACCTTGTTAGAAAGCTAATGTCTCAGACTCTGTGCATCACTTTAAGTAAATATGATGTGAATAGGGTGTAAGGGTATCGCTGTGGAAGGGAAACGGTTTTGTGATGGATGTATGGGAGTGCTGTATATTGTATATATGCATTGCTGTGGTCTAGGACTCCTATGAAGAAATGCTGAATAATTAGGGGAGGGGGGGGGAAAAAAAAAAAAGGATAGGATGTGGAAATTTTTTCAAGTCAACATTCTTTATCTAAGTTCTTTATTTAACTTTATCCAAGATCTTTATCTATCCTTTAAACCCATCGCTATATGCCATTCCCTAGTAAGGGACCATGACATTATATTGGGCCTCAAATTTCGGGGAGTTCTGGATCACAGAGTGTTTCAACAATGGCAAAGGAGGAATACTGGTATGGGATACCAATGACAGGTGATATATGGCTGACAGGGAGCTATACAGAACATATGTCCAGGGTGCATGGTAATGATTGGATATACTCATGGTGGCAACAATTGGAAACCACAGCAGGGGGGGTACTGGGTTCCTGGCCAGTGGTGCTCTGTCGTGGTCCCTAGGGGAGCAGCGACAGTCTCCCAGGTACAGTGGCGGGGACCGGGAGGGAGTGAGGGTTCAACAGTGAGCCCCTGATGCTAATGACTATGCTTGTGAGCTGATAAACCTAAAATAAGAACAAGGCCTAGAGCAACATTGTGCCTGGGAATTTCCTCCTGTCAGCCTTCATGTTACTCAAATGTGGCCAGTCTCGAAGCCAAACTCAGCATGTAAATGCAATGCCTTCCCTCCAGCGTGGGACATGACACCCGGGGATGAGCCTCCCTGGCAACGAGGGACCACTATCAAATACCAACTGATGATGCAACTGGAAAAGGACCTTATACGGAAGGTTCAATGCGGATCAGCAGAATATCCATGTCTACATAAAATACCATGACTTTAAAATGCTGTTTGACCTAAAGTAAGGGGGAAATGGAAAGGAGAAATGAGTTTATATGGCTACGAGTTTCTAAAAAAGAGTCTGGAGGCTGGCAGAAGGATTGCCCTCATGCACAACTGAGCAGAGTCAGAGAGACAGATAAAGCAGATACAACCCCCAGATAATGGTTCCTTTGAAGGCTAAAGAGACCCATGAGAGTTATGGTCATGGCCGATGGGGTTAACTATCAGGGCAGATGGCCCCTCTTTGGAAATGGTGTGTATGTGTGATGAATCTGGACTCAGATGGGATCTCCCTTCATAAGTCTTTCATGCTAATGTGCCGGAGGTGCAGTTAACGTTGGGGTTTAAGATATATTTAGGGGATTTGAATCTCTGGACTGACAATGTGATAGCCAGGTCCTGAGCCTCAACAGACTCCAGCACCTACAATCTGATTTATTGGACTTACCACACTCAGCTAAGATGGAGTTGAAGAAGGACAATCACCACACCGTGGAGCCTAGAGTGATTACAACTGAAAATGGGAGGACTGCATCCAGCATCCATGTGGAATCTGAGCCTCCTCTTGACATAGAGGTGCAATGGACACAACCAATCCAATGTCCACATAGAAGAGGTGGCATGGAATTGGGAAAAGTGGACATGGTGGACGATGGGTATGGGGAAGGGCAGGAGGAGATGAGAGATGGAGGCGTCTTTGGGACATGGAGCTGCCCTGGATGGTGCCTCAGAGGTAATCACCGGACATTGTAAATCCTCATAGGGCCCACTGGATGGAATGGAGGAGAGTGGGGGCCATGATGTGGACCATTGTCTATAAGGTGCAGAGGTGCCCAAAGATGTACTTACCAAATCCAATGGATGTGTCATGATGATGGAAACGAGTGTTGTTGGGGGGGGAGGGGGGGGGGTGGGGATGAATGGGACCTCACATATATATTTTTAATGTAACATTATTACAAAGTCAATAAAAAAAATTAATTAAAAAAAAAAAAAAAAAAGAAGTCATATTTGTGTAAACACAGGAACTCTTTTTGTCTTGGAAGCCTCAGAATCAGGTAAGTAGTGGGGGTAGTGATTGTTCATTGTCTGTGATTATATGAATGGGTGTTTTTGGTTGGGCAGTGTGGGTACCTACCTGAGTAAACATGTATACAACTGACTGTATTTTGGAAGGCAAGATGTATTTTAGAACTGCATATATTTGCTTGGGTTTGGAAGAGTGAGGGCAATGGAATATTTGTGTTTGCATGAGTTTGAGAGAGAATATGAGTGCTTGTGTTCTTTTTTTTTTTTAAAGATTTATTTATTTATTTTATTTCTCTCCCCTACCCCACCCACCCCAGTTGTCTATTCTGTGTCTATTTGCTGCGTCATCTTTGTCCACTTCTGTTGTTATCAGTGGCACGGGAATCTGTGTTTCTTTTTGTTGTGTTGTCTTGTTGTTTCAGCTCTCCGTGTGTGCGGCATCATTCCTGGGCAGGTTGCACTTGCTTTTGCACTGGGTGGCTCTCCTTACAAGGTGCATGCCTTGTGCATGGGGCTCCCCTACGCGGGGGACACCCCTGCGTGGCAGGGCACTCCTTGCACGCATCAGCACTGCGCATGGGCCAGCTGCACACAGGTCAAGGAGGCCCGGGGTTTGAACCGCGGACCTCCCATGTGGCAGACAGATGCCCTAACCACTAGGCCAAGTCTGCTGCCTACCTGTATTCTTGTCTTTGATTCTGCATGTGTATTTTTTGAGTGTGAGGCTAGGTGGGAGACTTTGAGAGTATCTAGTTTTTGGGGAATGGATGCATTTGTGAGAGGATATGTGTATGTGACTGTGTGTACGTGTGAAAGCAGGAGTGTGTGAAGGTACAGTTCCTCCATGAGATCACTAGAGACCTGTGGGACCCTGGCAGTCTTATTGTTCTCTGGCTTCACAGTATTTTTTTCCCCCCAAAGCTCTCTAGGTGATTCAAATGTGCAGTCAAGATTGGAAATCGTTGTTCAGATAGTTAATATATAACTTGCAACAAGTCCTGAGTGACTTGATTTTCTTCCCCACAATTAACTGGCCTGAGATACAGAGAAATTCACCTTAGTGTTTGAAATGAGAAGCTGTATGGGCTCCCAGGTGACACTTGATCTAAAGGGAAAAATGTGACGTATGTGACATACTGTATCCCCATCTACAAGCCCTAGATTTTTTGGGAGGTGAGAACCCCCTTCATCCAGTTTTTGTACAGGTGGGAAAACTGAGACTTAAAGAAGGAAAGGGATATTCAGGGGCCACCTTTTGATGGGAAACAGGAGATCCAGCTGGTTCCCAGTGAAGGCCCTTCCCAATGCCATGAGAGCCTTCTGCAGAGGAGATACCACAGAAAAGAAAAGAGAGGGGTAACCATGCCCCATGCAAGAGGCCCCCCCAAGCCCATCCACTTCCCCCATTCTCTAGACCTACCTCAACTTCCCTGATCCATTCTCCACTCCTGGCAAATTTTCCCATCTCCTTGACCTATCACCATTCTTGTTTCGGTCCCCATCCTCCTTCCCCTAGAATGGATCCAACCACCAGGCTCATTCTCCAGATCCATCTCCATTCTCTTAACTTACTTTAGCACCTCAATCCATCCCTACCCCCTGAAATAGCTTCTATGCCCTGTCTCAGTCCCCATCCCCCTTCCTCTTTAATTACCCTATTTCCACACTTATCCTCAGACCAGTCTCAAATCCCTGACCTTTCCCCCTGATCTAGTTTCTCTACCTGTATCAGTGTCCAACACCTCCTTCTTCAAGCTCCTCTCTTTCAGACCCAGTGGAGGGATCCCACATATTACCCTTCATCTTGGCCATGTCTCAGCAGCACATGCTGAACCCTGGCCAGCTCTCCTCTTTATGAGGAGCCAGGTCTACCCCATTGGTCCTCATCCAGCCAGTCTGCCCAGAGCCCTATTGGCTGGCCCAGGCAGAAAAAACCCCTACCCTCAAGATCTGTGCTGGCAGGTATATGTCCAAGGTGATCTAATCTAATTCTCAGCCTCATCTTCTGCTTTCTAATCTTCCTACTGACCTTTCTTCCTTTCTAGCGAAATCTCCTTCTTCCAGCCCAGTTCCTAACACCTAGGAGCCAATGGGAAGGAGGGGTAGTGGGAGCCAGGTGTGGACCATCACCCTTCCAAACCTGCAGTAATGAACTTCCAGGAAGGGATGATGGCTAGGATTGGGAATCTGGGCTGGTTTAGAAGTCCAGTGTCTGGTTTCCCAGACACTATCCCAAGCACCTGTTTCCTTTAGAGAATGTCCTTATCCCACTGTGGAACCCTCTGCTCCTCTGTGAATCTGTAAAAGGTGGGAATTCTGTCTAGAAGCTCCTGTAGGAGAATTGCTCTCCTTTTCTGGCCTTTTCAGGGACTTCCCTGGCAGGCAAGGCAGAGGTCTCTGGCCTGGCCATTTGCAGTGTGGATTGTCTCTTGGCTTGGGTTCTCCTGGGACTTCCTTGGGCACAGGTGGACTTCTCTGGCACAAGACTCAGGTAAAGCTCAACATTGTGACTATATGGACCTCAGTTACATAACACTTATAGGTGAATGTGGGGCAGCAACCTGTAGTTAAACACAAATATTTTAGCATCAAAATTATTAATATTCTTTTTTTTTTGGGGGGGGGTACCAAATAACTTTATTTGAAGGAATGGTACCAATGAAAGAACTTGGTAGACATTGATACAACTTATAGAAAAGGTAAACCCAACACACATGCACTACCCTGTGGCTCTGGGGAAGCTGACATAACGTTTAGCTCTCATCATCACTGCTTCTCAGAGTGTGCTTGTAAAAGAGAAACTCTGCCAAGTCAGAATCCAGGGCCCCCATCTTGTGCAGGTTGGTTACATAGTCACCCAGTTCTTTGATGGACTTCACCTGCTCATTCAGGTAATGGGTCTCAATGAAGTCACACAAGTGGGGGTCATTTTTGTCAGTAGCCAGTTTGTGCAGTTCAGTAGTGACTGACTCAACCTTTTTTCCAATTGTAATGCACACTCCATTGCATTCAATCCGCTCTCCCAGTCATCTCGTTCTGGTTTCTTGATATCCTGAAGGAAGATTTGGCCACCTCGTTGTTTCTTCAGCTTCATTAGTTTCTCAGCAAGTTCCTTCTCCTCATGAGATTGGTGAAGAAAATATCTGGCAAAGTTCTTCAAAGCCACATCATCACGGTCAAAGTAGTAAGGCATCGACAGGTAGACGTAAGAGGTGTAGAGGTCCAGGTTGATCTGGCGGTTGATGGTGGCCTCCGAGTCCTGGTTGTAGTTCTGGCGCACCTGTGACGGGGATGTGGTCATCATGGTGGGCAGCTGAGAAGTGGTGGCAGACGCTGGGCGACACTGGATGGACGGTGGCAGGCAGCTGGGGGTGGCTGGCCGGCAGGGGCGAGCGCCGGGTTCCGTTCAAGCACTGTTGAAGCAGGAAACCGTGAAGACGTCTGGCCTATTAATATTCTTTTAATAAATGAGTTCAGATCGGGTTTTGCCACCATGTGGGGTCAAGTCAGGTGTGCCTCCAAGTAAGTTATGAAAAAAACTCATTTCCAGAGTTTTTTTTTGAATTGAGGGTGGGGAGTATATTTATGATTTGTCCATGGATGTCCACAAGTGGAATTGATCTCTAATTTTTAAATTTGTTGTTTATAAAATGAATTGTGTAACTTTCCCTCGGTCTCCATTCTTTGAAACAATTCATATGAGTTGTGAACTCTGTCCTTGAAGATTTGATTAAACTACCTGACTTGATACCTCTTTCAGGGGTGGGGGTGGGATGGGGATGGGAGTGGTAAAGCCAGAGTAGATGGCAGGAAAGAATAGAGACGTGTCTTTCAAATATTAAGACTTACTTCAAAGCTCTGAAAATATAATAGTATGGTATTAGTGCTAAGAAGAGACAAACAATGAAACAGAATATTTTCTTAGAGAAAGACCCATGTACTTATGGGAACTTATATGACAAAGTAGGCACCAAAAATCACTGGTGGAAGGATAGATATTTAGTTGATGGATGAAATCTTTAATCACCTCACTATAGAGAATGGGAGAGGGGTTTCAGAACTGCACAGTGAGCCCAATTAGTGTTAGATTAAATGCAACAAAGGTAGACGCACTAACCTTTCCTTCTATCCTCTGCCAGAGCTTAGTACTGGCATGCTCATGTCAAAGCAGATGCAGGGGCAAGCAAATTTGGTGGTAGATTGGAATAGATTCAGTAGCTATAGTGGACAACAGAATCGGGCTGCCTGTGTCACTTTATTGAAATAGGTATATGTGGCTCCTGGCTAGAAAGGGAGGCAAAGAAAGTTGGAATGGCTAGTGGTTCTCTGGAAGTCTGGAGACAGCTGATCCTTGCTCAGGAGGAATGGGACAGACTGGAGAGAAGGTGATTGTGTTAAATTGGGTTTGGCGGGCTTGGCAGGAATTTCAGTATCAGAAATAGCTGCCTTGACCTTGAGCTTTTAAACCCAGTGGGATCACTGCCACATCACAGGACTGATAGCCAACACAAAGGGCCTGAGCCCCTCCAAGCCTACCCAGCAGCTTGCCCTTTCATTACCATCCTTGCCATTGCCCTTTGTTCTCATTCTGGTCATGGGTGTTTTCAGCTCCAGGCTTTCATGTGTCACATCACCTCTCGTTTCCAGCTCTATGCTATCTCACTGAATTTGAAGACCTATTTCAGTATCTCTGATTTTTATCTTCAGTGATAACGACTGACCCCTTGCTTGTGTGACCTTGACCAAATAATTTAATTTTTCTGATCCTCAAAGTTTATTGTGAGGACAATGTTTGTAAAAGGACCAGGACGTTGTTGAAGCTGGCGTAGTATTTCATGCTTTGGCACACTCTGTTCCAAACCCGTGGCAGTGAGAAAACATAAAACGAACATAAAGAAAGCATGTTATGATCAAAAGGAATATAAACATCTCTTTAGATGAGAAAGAGCAACACAGAGCAGTGAGTGGGACTGACATCACAGACCTTCAGAGATCTGGATCCCCAGCAGGCTGTAGTAGCTGAGAATTTATTTAGAAATTAGATGGGGGCCAGAGCCAGGCTCAGCACTTGAAGGCAGGGGCTATGTAGCTTCCCCCACTTGGGAAAGAAGGTAGAAGAAACTGGAATTATAGTCTTAAAGCCAGAATTGAACTGGCTTGTGGACTACATGGGCAACATTCCAGTATCATCCCAGGTCAGTGGCCCCAAACTACCATTACAAAATCTGGTTCTCCAGTGAGACCACGCAGAGGTGAGGGGTGGTTCTGGATGGAGTTAATTACAAAATTACTACAGAGGAACAGAATAAAATTTTTTTAAAAAATCAATGGAAATTAAACAGAGTAAAATGAAAAAAAAAATGAAAAAATGAAAAAAGAAACAAACAACAACAACAAAAATCCATGGAACTGCACTACACAAACAGTGTACACTAAGTTAAACCATGGACTCTAGTTAAAAGTACATTTACAAAAATGTGCTTTCATCCATTTTAACAAACGTACCACACCAATGCAAACTGTTAATAATAGGGTGGTATAAGGGAATCCAATATTTTATGTATGATTGTTCTGTAAACCCGTAACTTCTGTAATAAAGAAAAAATAACTACATAGGGAGGGAAAGGCAAAGAGGGATGAAGGAAATGAAACAAAACCAAAATAAAAAAGAAGCCTAAATTAAGTTGCAAACCCAAATCACAAATACATGAAAAAACCTATTACCAAAAAAAAATCAGTCAATAAAATTAAAATCTGAAGATGGATTTACTCTGAGTGAAGTTCTTTTAAAAATAGTATAGTCTCTGATGACCAAGTATTCATAGTTGTCCATTTCTTACCCTCTGCTTTGTCTTGACCTAACTTCAGTAATGTTTCTCTTCTCTCCACAGGCCCATGAACTCTGCTTGCCCCCAAGCCTGAGCAGCACTAAAAAGAAGAACTTGCCTCCTTGTCAGCCTAGCCTGAGAAATGGCAAACTCTAACAAGACACTTTTCTTGTCAGACCCCACTGGTAATTTCCTCCTGCTTGCCCAAATTTCCCTTAGAAGTTTCTGCTAAGCTTTGCTTATCCCTTTCTATAAAAGAAAAGCCTTTCTGTTTGATTTTGAGATAACCTGCAATTCCTGAGTTGAGCATTCTCCCTGTTTGCAAGAGTCTTTCTGAATAAAGTCTCTGCTTATTAAGTCAGATTTGTTTTTATTTGATATTGAAAAGGGATTTAAAAATATTTGTGTGTAGAATACTCAAAGAGATTCTAATATTATATCCATTAATATTAGGGTGTTTTTTTTTAAGGGAGGAAATTAAATAAGAACAGGTGAATATTTTTAAATAATTTTAAATATCCCCAAAAGCTTTGGGAAAGAAAACAATATAGTCACTGAAATAAAAAGTGAAGTGATGGGATAAATATTAGATGGAAACCAGTAAAAAAGTGATCAGAGAAGCAAAAGATAGTGCTGGGATACTGTACCTTGCTTGTGCTTTATTTATATATTTCCTTTTATTCCCTTTTATTTCCCTCCCTCTCCTCCCCCATAGGCAACCATTTTAAAGTGAGTAATGTTAAATGCTTATAAGTGTTCTTGCAAAATGAGAATTGTTTGGGGCATGATTTTTTATTTATATAAATCTAGCATTTCAGTTGGGTCTCAAAGGATAAGCAGGATTTGGATATGTAGAAATTGGGGAGGACAAAGGAATTTGTGTAAAGAAAACAGCAAGAGCAAACCTATGATATAAGGCCTGTAATTATCTTCATTTTAAAGATGTGGTCAAGCTTACCCAATGCTGCACAGCTAGTAAGAGGCAGCACAGGAATTAGACTACGGGCAATTCCAGAACATTCACTTTCAGTCATGAGCTATCATGCTTCAGGAATGGTTTAAGACCACAATGCCAGCACTCAATAAAATTCAACAACCATTCATTAAAACCAGAGTGAAAGAGAATTTCCTTAGCTTGAATGAATTTTATAATGATGCTTCAGTGAATATCATACTAAATAGTGAAACTTTTGAACAATTTTCTTCAGTGCCAGGGTAAAGAGAAAATGCCTGTTTTCAGTGCTTCTACTATTCAACATTTCATTGGAAACACCAATCATAAAGGGCGAGTACCTTCGATATTGGCCTGCACACCCTTATATACAGGTAAAAACAAATAGAATATGTAATAGAAAAGATATGTAGATTTATATTCACAATAGCAACCAAAAAACTATTATCTAGAAATATGTTACATACACACATGCATTATATAACTGTGTATACATATATAAAAATAATATAAATATTTAATGTAATATAAATTGTTATGGAATAAAAAACGTCCCATGTTATGGACGGAAAGGAAATATACAACATCATGCATATGTCAGTTCTCCTTATATAAATCTATAAATTCAAAATCTCATGAAATTATTAATGAAAATTGACAAGACTATCCTAAAATTCATGTGAAATATCTAAGCCAAGAATAGAAAAAAGTTTTGAAAATAAAGAAGGGCAAGTTGGGGGACTTGCCAAAGCTGATATGAAGTAATGTTAAGCTATAGTCATTAAGTGTATTAGGATTCTCCAGAGAAACAGAACTGATAGGGGATACACACACACATATACACAACACACAAATATTAGGAGATCTATTATAGGAATTTAGTCACCTGACCATAGGGATCGGCAAGTCCAAAATCTATGGAACAAGCTGCAAGCTGGAAACTCCGTGAAGGTGAAGTTGTATCTCTCAGGTGAAGCTGGTTATCTGAAGAATAGATGGAAATCTTCTTTCTAAAGAGTAAATTCAGTAAATGTTTGTTGAAGAAGGGTTGAATACGATTTGGGGTTTCCTACTCTGGAGAGGAGGTAGAAAGAGCAGAGCCACAGAATGGGTATTTGGGGAGTGGGGTATGGGGGTAAAAAAAACAAGCAAAGCCTTTCCAGTAGGTTTCTGAGGAGACAGCCTCAGAGGAAGACGGTTGCTTTGTGCTCAGGGAGGTGAACGAGGCACATGGGATGCGGGCACTTGCGGTGTGTCCTGGCTCCAGCACTTTCCTGTTATGTGACTTGAGCAAGTTGACTAACTCCTCTGAGCCTCAGCTTCTTCATCTGTACAGTGGGGGTTATCCCTTTCTTACTAACCTCCTCTGAACCTATGGTGAGGCTAAAAAGAAGTCAAGTGTGCAAACGCCTGTGGAAATTGATTGCTGTGATGCTTCTAGCCTGAGGAAGCAGCAGGATAGAGTTGGTTTCTTTACTCGTTTAGGTATCTTTGGCTCCAGAAACTTATGCTCTGCGACTACCACAGGTCCTCCTGTCTGGGGTTGCAGAAATCCTTGCCTCCCACTGGACTTGGCTTGCCCAGGTAGACATCAGTCCCACAGTCCAAAGCACCCAGGAGGGGAGGATCGGAGCAACAGGGTCTGGGGCCAGCCACAGGGAGAAGGAACCTGGGGCCTGCTTCACAGGGCTCCTCATCACCACCCTCATTATCTGCTTCCTTTTTTTTTTAAAGTCACATCTACAGGGAAAACTGGAATGGCATATGTTAAAACACTTTTTAGCTTACTTCTCAACTCCTCCCCCATTTAAAATTTATACCTGAGAGGTTGCTAATAGCCCATCCACCATTAGATGGCAGGATCCTGGGGACTTTCACTGTTTGATATTACTATCTCAGGTGCCAAGGGTAGGTGTATTCATTTGGAACACTGTGGCAGTTTGATATTGTTCATGAATTCTAAAAGTAGATATTGGATTATGTTTGTAAACTGGTCTGTCCCTCCAGGCATATTAGATTATGTTGGATTCAGAGGTTTCACTTTTACTTGATTACATAATGATAAGGCTTTGATTGGGTCACCTCAGTAGCATGTGGCGGGCAGGGACTCAGAGAAAACCACATGGCAGAGAAGAGAGTGGGAGTTTTGATCTTGGAACCTGGGAAGTAAACCCATAGAGAAACAGATATATAAGGAAGGAGAGAAGGCTTAATTGGACATAGCAGAGGCCCTGGGAAAAGAGACAAGCCAATTGCCTGGTAGTCTACAGCTGGCCTTGTGGAGAGAGCACAGTAGCTGGGCATGGAAACAAGCCCTGGGAAGAGAGGAACCCAGGAAGCCTGAACCCTTGGCAGCCATCTTGCTCCAACACATGGCAACAGACTTTGATGAGGGAAGTAACTTATGCTTTATGGCCTGGTAACTGTAAGCTTCTACCGCAAATAGATACCCTTATAAAAGCCAACAGATTTCTGGTATTTTGCATTAGTTCCCCTTTGACTGACTAATACACACACCATGGCTATCTCCTCAGGGAATCTTCCTGATGGCTGTTCAGTGTAACTTAATATTCCCAGACTTTTGGCTGATTTAGAAGAAATAGGGAATTTTGCCTTGGGTTGGATAATTTACTTGTCTTAAAAAAATTTTTTTTTTTTTAATTAGAGGGTTTGTGGGTTTATAGAACAATCATGCATAAAATACAGGATTCCCATATACAACCCCATCATTAACACCTTGCTATCATCATCACCTTGTATTGGTGTGGAACATTTGCTATAATTGATGATAGCACTTTTAAAAATTGTACTATTTTTTTTAAGCAGTTTTGACAGTGTGAAGTTCTTTTATGAATCCCAAAACGAAAAAGATTGTTTTTAACTAATCCATTCCTGAGGGTTTGGGGGCCCGTTTGATTGGACTACAACAGTGAAGGATGACACAGTTTGGGTTTCTGCCCTTTTGCTGGGCTTTATGTAAATGGAAACACAGAAGAAGAGACACACAGGGAAAGGAAGCTGCCATAGTGATCCTGCAATGTGATAGAGAGGACTGCAGGAAAAGAGAAACCCCAAGAAGCTGAGAGAGGTCCCAGAGTCTGGAATCAGCAGAGCTCAGAGGAACAGAAAGAGGCCCCTGAGTGGCTGGGCCCACGATGCAGCTCAAGGCTGAGGTTATAGCCCAGCCATTTAACTGATTTCCTATAATTGGGTTCTGGGAGGTGGTGAGCCAGGAAGGGAAGGCAGGAATCTTGGCAGAGATTGGCTACCATCTTGCTTCACCATGTGGCAGGATCCTAGGAGCAGGAGTAGCTCAAGGCTGAGGACACAAACCCTGCCGTATGCCTGATTATTACATGGCAGGGCATCAGGATTACCAGTAGCTGACTTTGGTGAGAAAACATCTCTGATGGTACCTTGATTTGGACATTTTGCAGCCTTGTTACTATAAGTTTTTACCCTAATAAATTTCCCATTATAAAAGCCATCTCATTGCTGTTCCTTGCATGAACAGCCCTTTGGCAAACTAAGACAACAATAGTAGCCAGCATATATTGAGAGATTGTATGTTCTAGGAACTGTGTGAGGCAATTTACATGAATTACCTCATTTAAAACACCCGATACACAGGCCTGTGAAATATGTCCTATTATTAAGTTTTAAAGTCAGAATTTTCTCTTTATCTTTGGCATTTGACATTCTGATTAGTACATGTCTTGGAGTAGGTCTATTAGGATTTCTTCTGTCTGGAGAACATTGCACTTCTTGTACATGTATATTTAAATATTTCTTAAGAGTTGGGGAATTTTTGCCTCAAATATTCTTTCTGCCCCCATTCCCTTCTCTTCTCCTTTTGGGATGCCCATGAGGCATAAGTTTGTTCACATTATGTTGTCATTCAAATCTCTGACACACTGTTTAATTTTTTCTATTCTTTCCTCTATTTGTTCTTCTGATTGTATGATTTCAATTGTCCTGTCTTCTGGTTCACTGATTCTTTCTACTGCCCATTCAAATGTGCTGTTGTATGCCTCTAGTGGTTTGTGTGTGTGTGTTTTGAGGCACCAGGGACCAACGACTAAACCTGGGACCTCGCATGTGGGAAACTGGAGCCACATCAGCTTCCCTGATTTGGTTTTTTCATTCGTTTTGATTATTGTTTTTTGTTTTTATTTCAGGAAGCACTGGGAACTGAACTCGGGACCTCCCATGTAGAAGGCAGGCACTCAACCACTTGAGCCATGTGTGCTCCTCAGGTATATATATATATTTTTACAGCTTTATTTATTTATTTCTCTCCCCTTCCCCCCCACCCCCGGTTGTCTGTTTTCTGTGTCTGTTTGCTGTGTCTTCTTTGTCTGCTTCTGTTGTTGTCAGTGGCATGGGAATCTGTGTTTCTTTTTGCTGTGTCATCTTGTGTCATTTCTCCATGTGGGCGGCACCATTCTTAGGCAGGCTGCACTTTCTTTGGCGCTGGGCGGCTCTCCTTACTGGGCGCACTCCTTGCGCATGGGGCTCCCCAACGCGGGGACACCCCTGCATGGCACAGCACTCCTTGCGCGCATCAGCACTGTGCATGGGCCAGCTCCACACGGGTCAAGGAGGCCCAGGGTTTGAACCGCAGACCTCCCATGTGGTAGATGGATGCCCTAACCACTGGGCCAAGTCCGCTGCCCTCAAGTATATTTTTAATCTCAATTGTGCCTTTCATCCCCATAATTTCTGTTATTTTTTTATAGTTTTAAATTCTCCTTTATACTCACACATTGTCTTTCTAATATGCTTTAGCTCTTTATCCATATTTTCCTTCATCTCTTTGAATTGATTTAGGAGATTTGTTTGAACATCTTTAATTAGTTGTTTCTCTTACATTTTATTTGTTCCCTTGACTGGGCTGTATCTTTCTGTTTCTTATAAATTTTTGCTCTTGTCTAGGTATCTGATTAACTCAATGAATTATCTCTGAAGGTGAGTTTCTCCCTATTATCTATTGTTTTATTGTTTATTGGGTTTGTGTTAAGGCTCTTCTTTGATGCTTGGTCCAACTTATTCCAGACTTTCAGATTAGCCTGTGTTTAACTGTTCAAACTTTCTCAGCTATTCATCTCATTCTTGTTCTGGATATGCAGTGCATTTTTTAAGATTGCACTCTTTGTGCAATTTTTTGGCTCCATGAGATCACTTCCTTTCATCTTATTCCTTCTCTGGGAATCTTGCTCTGTTTGTTTTTGTGCAGAATTTTCTCCTCAACTCCTATGATTTATTTAAATTTTCTCACTCAGTGCCCCATTTTCCTTACATTTTTCGTTTCTGGGACCCACCACATCTTATGGTATTTCAGTTTAAGCCCCCCACACTTTTTTTTCTGTGAGCCTTTTCTGCTTCCAGTTTCTTCTCCATTAGGATAGCCCACCCTGGGTAGCCAGATGAGTCAATCCAGGAAGTTAGTTCACTTCAGAATAGTCTGTTTTGTGATTAAGTGGTCCATCTGACTGAAACCGGATTGATTAGGGCACAATAGTTCTCTCCAGCATTTCTATCATAGTCTCCCCCCAACACACCCTTTGTGGGTCCTTTTGTATGCAGCCCTTCTCAGTGGCTTGCTTTCTGCCTTGGATCTCTATAGACATAGTTTCCTGAGCCTGGATATGTGTGGAGTTTTATCTCACTGCTAAAAAGAGGAGGAGGAAGAGGAGGAGGAGGAGGAGGAGCAGGAAGAGCATGTTGACTTTGAAGGGCCTTTCCAACCCAAGACTCCTATAGGGATCATTAAAGTGATTTTTATCATTAGTATCATCACTACCTCTTGCCATTCCCTTGAGCCTCCCTTCCTGACACAAACCCATAAAGCTTTCTAGGGTACCTGTCTTATCAAATGAGAGCTAATTTACATAGTTCCCTCCTGAAGGCATTCCCAACCTGGGACTAATTAGGGAGTCTCAGACTCCAGGCTCTCCAAACTTTAGATAGTTCTGAAATGTCTAGAATCTTAAGACTCAGGTCTGGGAGCAGTAAGTGTGCTGGTAAATGTTTACCAATCAGCTCTGTGAATAGAAGTTCTGATTTGTATTTTTGTACCACATCATGGCCAATTTCAAGCTACCAAGATGATGTCACTGAACATGGAGCTGGGAAGAAATGCACAGTATCATTATATAACATTCCCACCATAGAGAGGCAACCTCCAGAGCATAGATAATAGTAAAATACAGCAAAATAATCAGGGTGTAATGACTTCTGAGCATTTTTGACCTCTGTTTTTAATATAATTCATTTAATTGTGTTGCATAATTTAATCTTTAGTAATGGCTGTCTTTAACAAACAGGCTCTCAACATTTCTGAAAATTTAACATTGGACCTATCTGGTACCTGTCATTATTTAGAAGTGATTCCAGAATCCTACCATGTCTCTCTGAATAGACGGGGACTCCAAGGCTCAGACAGAGAAGAGGAATGGGAACTTACAATTATGGAAGCCATGGCTGGGACTGGTGGAAAGGGCTTTATACACATTTTCTTACATTAAACGTCACATTCATTCCATTCTCCCAGCAACCACCGAAGGGAGGAGAATAATAGCAAGAATAACAGCAAGTTTGAAAGAACAGGCTCCAGAACTTGAGAGATCTGGATTCAAATTATGGTTCTACACTTATAAGATGTGAACTGTTGGACAGGTTTCCTCATTCTGCTGGGCCTTAACATCCTTTTATATACAATGGGGATAATAATTTTTATTTTCTAGGTTTGTGGTGGCAATTAAATGAGATATTGTTTGCAAGGACCTTGCTCAGTATGTGGTATGGAGTAGGCGTTCTGTGGTCAACTCTTAATAATCATCAAAGAGACGTAGTAACTTGCACAGAGTATTTTACTGGTGAGATATGAAGGAGGATTTGACTTGCCCAAGATAGTTCAGTAAGGAATAGAGGTGAGACCCAAACCTGGGTCCAATTATTAAGTCAGAGAACAGGGGTTTGAGAGATAAAAGGGAATGAGACTGAGGCCTTCAGTTCTTGATATTTCTATAGGTTGCTAGTTCCTGCCACCTTCTCCTCTTGGGCTGGTTATAGCTCCAGAGAATGCAGGAAAAGGAATAGGTCACTAAACTTCTCCCTTCACCCCCTAGTTCTTGAGTGTTGCTTGCTCCTGCCCTGCCCCCAGGGAGTCTTTCTCATAGAGCTCTCTTGTTGACAACATTCAGGGAATTCCAACTTGGCATCCCCACTGGGGACAGAGATTGTACTGGCAGGAGACAGAATCCCTAGGCATGGGGGAGGGCCCCTTCTCTGCAGTCCAGAAAATCCTACTAAGGAAGTAGGATCATAAAGCTTTGATGACCCACTGTAGAAGCTTGGGAAGGCTGAGGGTCTCCCCATCTGTGTCCAGGCACCTACAGGAATGGCCTGCAGGAGCCAAGGTTGACCTGCTAGGTGCATTGAGCTTTACCATGGAAGGAAGGCCAGCGGTCCAAACTGACCCTTTGGAAACCTAGGGATTTTCTGGAAACTGGGTTGCCTGATATTTGGCTCACTGGACTCAGTTACTCAGGGGGCTTCTTGTGCCACCCCTGACCCTTAAAAGCAAGTGATGACCTTTTAATGAATTGTTTCTGCAGATATCTGAGGGGTGAGATGGTCACTGGGGCTTGGGGCTTGGGGCTTGGGGTCGGATCCTGGGCATCTGTGGGGCTGGAGGTCATAAGTAGCCAGGTCACTCAATCTGAGTCCATTCTGTACTTGTATCCCAACTTCCCTCTAGCCCCTGCCCCTTGTTTTGAAATGTTCTTTACTCACCACTGCATTCCTCAGTCCTGTTTCTTTCCTTCTTCCTCTTCCCTCCTTCCTTCCTCATTTATTCATTTAATAAATATTTACTGATAGTTCCTCTATGTTAAGCTGTGTTCTAGGCACTAGAAACTGAGCCATGACGAAAATACAATTTCCTGACCTCAGAAAAATGACCTCAGGGATTCCAAGTCTAGCTGGAGAGACATTTCTGTGAAAGGATAATGATGGGGCTGGCAGAAGCCTCTGAATACCTGAGGGGTTACAAAGATGATTAGGGTTAACCTGCTGCCACTTCAAACACCACCAACCACCACCCCCATCCTCCCAACCTTTGAAAATTAAGACAAAGTGGCTGCCCTGGTAGAATCTCAGAAATTTTGGGGCTTTTTTTTTTTTTTTTTTTCCCACACTAAGCAATGTCTCCCCATTCTATGAGGTTCAAGTCTGACAGAGAATGGGAAGCTCCTACAAAGATTTACTAGCTCCAAAATGGTAATAATTTCCCAAGTCTCCTTCCATTGGTTTTCTCTTTCTTCCAGCACAACCCCATGGCCTCCTATATCCAAAGGATGGGGAACAAGTTAAAGAAAACTTATCATAGGAAATAGTTTGTGGTTATCACTTTAACCCTGTGTTCTAGGAGTGTTCTCATCCTGTCTTGTCTTGCAGCCTTACAACATCCTCTGAATTCCAAATAGGCTACGGCCTGATTCCATAGTGTCCTATGCCAACCCTCAAGAAGCTCAAGCTGTTGTGCAGATGGGGTAAGTTCTTACTCTTCACTGTTCCCATTTAAACCCAGGTTGCTGGAAGCAGGAGAAGATAATGATTAAAAATGGGCTCTGGAGGCAAATTGCCTTTATTTTAATTCCATAGCCATAATTTACTAACCACATAATCTAGAACAAATTGCTTTGCTATGTCTTAGTTTATTATCTGTAAAATTGATGTAGTAATATTCATATCCTTGACTTCTGAGAATGAGATAAGGATAGTGTAGCAATGACTAACAAATGGAAATTGCTCATTAAATATAAACTATTATTATTATTTAAAGGAAAGTTACAGACTCACCTACATAACCATTCTTTATTGTAGATATTCCAACTCAATTAGCTGGGAATTAAGTTAGCAGGAGGAGAACATTTTTCCATGTTCTTAGATATCCTTTTAATTTATATTAGTGCCCCCTAGTATTATTAACATTGTAATTTGCCAGTAGACAGAGGGGACTATGATAAATAGAGAAAGCATCTAATACAGGCCTAATAGTGGGAGGTAGTGGGACAGAGCAGGGAGGCTTCCTGTACGAAATGACAATGGAGCTGAGTCTTAATGAAGGAATAAGGGTTGGACTCAGCAGAGTGTGTGTGGGCAGCAAGGGTATGGGTGTAAGTGTTATCCATTCTTAGGAAATAACCTAGGTAAGGCCCTGGAGGTGTGAGAGAGGTAAGGACACACAGGGAATAGAAAAGGTTGCATGGAAAATATGTTTATATGCAAAGGGATTGGGTGTGGGAAGAGAGAGTTGGTTGCCAAAACTGAAGAAGTCTGCAAGGAGCAGCAGATCACTTATGATGGGCTCTGTACATCTAGTTAGAGTGATGGGGCAATGGGAGATGGGAGCTCTTAAAGGGTTAGGCAGGCAACAGACTGGACCAGTGATGTGTTTTGGAACAATCACTTGAAGGGGTCTATATGGAGAATGCATTGAAGGAGGAGAACCCAGGGGCTGGGAGACCAGGGAGGAACTGATACAGGGATGCTGGTGAGAAATGATGGACTCCTGACTGAAGGCAGAGGAAGAAATGACTCTGATGGATATGTAGGTGGTAGATTGGTCAGGTGAGAGGCTGGGGGCAAGGAAAGTGAAAACCAAGGACGACTTGAAATCTCCTTTGAATCTCTATCCCTCCAAAGCTAACCTCTATTTTCACTTCTAATATAAGTTAGTTTTGCCTCTTTTGAAATTGAAATAATGAAGTCATATGTTATTTTGTGTTTTACTTTTGCTCAGCAATGTATTTGTAAGATTCACCCATATTGTTGCATACAATGGTGATTCATTCATTCTCATGACTGTATAACATTCTGTTATAGGGATATACCACAATGTTTGATCCATTGATACTATTGACGGAGAGTTGAATAGTTCCCTATTTTTGATTATTTTGAATTGTATTGTGAACATTCTTGTACATGTCTTTTATTGAATATATGAATGTGTATGATATATTATAGTTAGGAATAGAATTTCTGGGTAATGGGATATGCATACGTTCAGCTTTAGCTATAGCTGCCATTTTCCCAAAGGAATTGTACAAATTTACTCTCTTTTAATTAGTATAAGAAAATTCTGGTTGCTCTTGCCAACACCAGGTATTTTTCATTTTAGTCATTCTGGTGGGTGTGTAGTGGTGCTGCTTTGTGGTCTTATTTTCAGGTGCTGGATGATGAATGATGTTGAGCAGCTTTGCACTTGCTTAATGGCCATTTAGTTATCCTCTATTGTCAAGTGTCTTTTTTAATCTCTCACCCATTATTCTAGTGCGTGTTCTTTGTTTTTGTGCTGATTTCTTTATTTATCTTCCTTTCCTTATATATAAATATATTTTTGTTGTTATTTTCTGTGTCACTGGAGAGTAATTTGCAATATTATGTTCCTTTACTCCTTAATCCTTCAATGAATATTTTTTAACAAAGATATTCTCTTACATTATAGTTATCAAATTAAGGAAAAATTGTATTGATGCAATACTTTAACTCACTTTATATTCCAATTTTATTAATTGTCACAATAATGTCATTTTACCATCTCAGGATTATGTATTATATTAGTTGTTATCTTTTTAATCTCCTTTTTCTATTATAGACTCTCAGCATCTCTCTGACTTTCAGAATATTGATACTTTTGAAGATTATAAGATTTTTATTTTATAGAATATTTCCCAATTTGGGTTATCTGTTGTTTCCTCATGATTAGATTTTAGGGTTTACATTTTTTGGCTGAAATAATACATTAGTTATGTATTCTAAGGATATCATCTCTGGAGACACATCATGTCTATTTGCTCCTTATTCTTGATGTTAATTATGATCACTTAGATAATACATTGTCCATTTTCTCCACTGTATAGCTATTATTTTTTCCTTTTGTAGTTAATAAGTAATTTGTGGGTAGATAGTTCATAAATATGTAAATATTTTGTTCCTTATCAAATTCATTCCACATAGATTTAGCAGCTATATCAGTTAGGATCTAGTTAAGAGGTAGAATACACCAGTAATTTGAACAGCATAATTTTAATTGAAAGAATTGTTAGCTAGTAAATGACATAAAAGAGGACTCTAAAAGATCCAGTGGTAGAAAGTGGGAAAAAAGCAGCTGCTACTTCTAGGCTGAAGAGAGTGTACCCTGAAGGGACTAAGAATTTAGGAGATCCTTCCTCCCTCCCCCTGATCCTGCTGAAAATAAAAAGGCTGAGATGCAGACAGAAGCACCACCTGCCAGTGGCCATAGGTCAGAGAGTGCATAGAAGTGGCTACTAGGGGAAGCGGAAGTGGCTGAAGCATTTGAGCTCCTGCCTACCAAATGGGAGGTCCCTGGTTTGGTTCCTGGTGCCTCCTAAAGAAGATAGCAAGCTGGCACAACAGGCAGGCATGGCAAGCTGATGCAACAAGATGATGCAACAAGAGATACAGGGAGGAAAAGCATAATGAGAGACACAACAAAGCCGGGAGGGGAGTAGCTCAAGCAATTAGGCACCTCCCTCCCACACTGGAGATCCTGAATTTGGTGCCCAGTGCCTCTGAAGAAACAAGGAAGATGAACAGATACAGCAAACACAAGACATAGAAGAAGTGGGGAGAAATAAATAAATAAAATAAATATTAAAAAAAAAGAGTGGATACTAGGCTAGGTGGGGAAAGTATTACCAGAGCTGGATTGGAGAAGAGCCTGTTGGGTGGGGAGAATGTGGGCAGAACTTGTGTGTGGCTGGAATTGGTTCATTGAGGTCAGCTGAGGGGACTTCTACTGCTCCTGACTCTTTCACAACAATCCACTGGCTCTCAAGCTGAATACCAAAGGAAGGAGGTCTGAAAATTTCCTACTGCTATCTCATTGCAGTGCACATCCATGGCCCTCTATTGACAAAGCCTCGCATTGTGCCAGCTTCAATGTTCATCAGTATGATGGTGAGAAATACTATATCAGAGTTTTGATTATATTTGTCTAGCATGAGTGAAGTTAACATATTTTTCATAAGCTTACTGGCCATTTTAATATCTTTTTGTGTGAATTGTTTGTTCATGTCTTTTGTATGTTTTCTATAAGATTTTTGGTTTTCCCCCCTTGATTTGTAAAAGGTCTTTATATTACATATTCTTTTTATATTAGGGATACAAGTAAGCCCTTATTTGTGATATATTACAAATATTTTCTTCCAATTTATTTGTCTTTTTATTTTTCCTTATATTGTTTCTTGCTATGAAAAAAATATTTTTATGTAGTTAAATTTGTCAATCTTTTCTTTTATTGAATCTGGATTTTTCCATTATAACTAGGAAGTTTTCCCTTAATACACATTTTACTCTAGTTCTTGAGTAGTTTCAATTTTTAAAATATTTAAATCTCTGTTACATTTGAAATTTATTTTTACTTGTGATTTAATTTTTTTTTTCTAAATGGCTACTCAGTTATTCAGGCACCATTTATTAACAAGTTTGTCTTTTCTCCAGTGATTTGTGAGAATATCTTTTTTACATAGGAAAATTTCCAAATGTTCTTGGGTCTATTTCTGCACTTTTACCCTAGTCCATTGGCCTTATTAATGTACCAATGTCACACTTCAAAAAAAAATTTTAGTAGCAAATTTTCTTTTTTAATTGTCTTTTTAAAAAAGATACATAGATCACACAAAATGTTACATTAAAAAATATAAGAGGTTTCCATATACCCCACCCCCACTCCTCCCACATCAACAACCTCTTTCAACATTGTGGCACGTTCATTGCATTTGGTGAATACATTTTGGAGCCCTGCTACACCACATGGATTATAGTTTACATTGTAGTTTACACTCTCCCCCAGTCCATTCTGTGGGTTATGGCAGGATATATAATATCTAGCATCTGTCCCTGCAATATCATTCAGGACAACTCCAAGTCCTGAAAATGCCCACACATCACACCTCTTCTTTCTCTCCCTCCTTCAGCAACTCCCGTGGCCACTGTCTCCACATCAATGATACAATTTCTTCCATTGCTAGAGTCACAATAGTTCTATAGTAGAATACCAGTAAGTCCATTCTAATCCATATTTTTTCCTCCATCTTGTGGACCCTGGGATAGTTATGTCCACTCCACCTCTAAATCGAGAGGGGGCTTAGATCCCACATGGCTGATGGATGCAATTCTCCTGCTTGCAGTTGTAGACACCCTCGGCTCCCTGGTGTGGTGGTTGACCATCTTCACTTTCCTGTTAGCTAACCTGGGTAAGTCCAACAAACCACAGAGTAGGTGTTGCAACTCTGCTGAGGCTCAGGGCCCAGCTGGCACATAGACAGTCCAGAGATTCAAGTCTCCTGAGCATACATCAACCCCAGTGCCAACCACAGGTTCAGTAAAAGTGACAGAGTCATGTGTAGAAAGGTCACATCTGAGACCAACTCCATCACTCTAAAGAGTATAAGTTCCAAAGTATGGCCCACTAGCAAGACACTGAACTCCAGAGCCATCTGCCATGACTGTAGAACCTATGTGTCTCTGTAGCCTCAAGAGCACCAGTACATGGGGTTGTATCTACTTTGGCTGTCTCTGGGATCCTCCTGAGACATGTATAAGCGTGATCCCTCTGATGACCTCCTGACTCATTTTGAAGTCACTTAACCATATAAACTCATTTGCTTTACCATTTCCCCCTTTTATTCAAGGTCTTTTTCTAGTTTCTTCACTAGCTGGTGATTGGTAAAAATCCCTTGGCACCAGGGAGGCTCATCCCCAGGAGTCATGTCCCACGCTGGGGGGAAGGTAATGCATTTACATGGTGAATTTGATTTAGAGAGTGGCCACATTTGAGCAACATGGAGGCCCTCAGGAGATAACTCTTAGGTACCCTGCAGTTCTAGGCTTAGCTGAAATTTCAAGCACACAGGCTCATAAACATAGTCATCAGTATCAAGGGCCCATCATTGGAGCATCCTTCTTCTCTGGTCTTTGCCCTTGCACTTGGGGGATTGTTGCTGTTTCACTGTGGGAAGTGACAGAGCTCCCATACTTCTTAAATTATAGAGGCATTGTATTATATTTTAAAATCTGGTAGGGCTAGTCTCCCTTAAAACCTCTTTCTTTCAATGTTCTGTTTTATGTTTATTTTTCTATGTGAACTTTACTGAGAACTTATCCAGCTTCTGGTGTTTTTATTAGGATTGCATTAAATGTGTAAATTAACTTGTGAAGAATGTATATCTTGATGTTCATAAGTCCTAAGCAAGAATGAGGAATGTCTTTCCGTTTGTTCAAGACTGCTTTTGTGTCTTTCAGGTGTGGTTTATAGGTTTTGCATATTACTTGATAAGCTTGTATGTAAGAATTTTTTAAATTTTTCCTTCTTTTTATTATAAATGAGTAGTCTCTTCCATTATATTTTTTTATTGATTACTATTTGCATATATAAAGACTGTAGATTTTAATACTAATACTGTATTCTGCTACTCTACTGTATTAATATTCTAGAGTTGCTCAAACAAAGTACCAGAAACTTGGTGACTTAAAACAACAGGTATTTACACAGTTCTGGAGTCCAGAAGTCTGAAACCAAGGTGTCAGCAGGGCTGTTCTTCCTCTGAGGGCTCTAGGGAAGAATCCTTCCTTGTCTTTTTCTTGTTTTTGGCGGATGCCACAATCTTTCTTGTTCTTTGGCTTGTAGCTGCATCACTCTGATCTCTGCCTCTGTGGTGGCATGGACTTCTTCCTTCTGTGTCAGTCTGTCTGTCTCCAAATCTTTCTCTTTATAAGCTCACAAGTAATTGGATTTAGAGTACTCTCTAGTCCAATATGACCTGATCTTAGCTTAATTCTACCAGCAAAGACCCAGTTTCCAAATAAGGTCACATTCACAGGTACTGGGGTTTAGAACTTCAACATATCTTTTCTGGATCACAATTCAACCCACAACAGTCACTAAATTCTTCTATTGTTTGAATTAGTTGTATTGTTGATTCTATAGGACTTTTTACATATATTATCATTTTCTGTAAATAGAAATAGTTTACTTCCTTATTTCCAATTATTACGCCTCTAATTATTTTCTCTTATGTAATTGCATTGACTAATGCCATTAGTATAATGTTAAATAGTGGAGATAGTGGGCTTTCTTGCCTTATTCCTTATGCCTTTTGTGTTTCCTCATTAAGTAGTATGTAAACTTTTTACTTTTTAACTATCTGGTTTGTCATTATTAAGTGGTTTCCTTTGATTCCCCCTTATTAACTATGTAACAACCATTGATATTTTATACCTTCTTTTATATTTCACTTATCTCCTCCTATTTTAAAAGTTGTATACTTTCTACTTTGTCAAAACATATAACATCGACATACTATACTTACCCCTGTATCCCTGCCTTGTTTTAGTCTTAGTTATACAATTAAATGTATTAAATGCATACCATCATATCTTTTGCTGAAGTTTCCTGTCATCTTTTAGTTGAATAAAGAGGATTATGTAGTAAGTTCTCAGGATGAGCTCATGAATACTTGCATATTCAACCCTGTTTTTCTGTCATCTTGATACTTAAAGGAAAACTTAAGAGATATAAAATATTTGGGTTACACTTTCTTATGTTTATGAAAACACTAATTGATTGTTGATTTAATCTCTAATGTTTCTCTTGAGAAATTTGATGACAACTTAATTTTCTTAAATAATGTGACCCTTTTGCCTGGGGTTCTTGAAGATTTATTTCTTTGCCTTTAAATTCCTATACTTTTACTAGAATATGGTGTGGAATTAATCATTTTTGGTTAATTTTCCCAGCTACAGCAGAGGAGATTTTCAACATGTAAATTTAGGATTTCTCTTATTTTTAGAAATTTTCTTAGATTATAGTTTTACATATTCATTGTCATTTTTTTCTTTTTTATTATTTTTTCATTTATCATTATTTTTTTCTGCTTCTGAAACTCCAATTATACTTCTGCTGCTTTAAAAAATTTTAATTTCAGCGTTTTTGTTTTCTAAATATCTTCAAATATTTGTTAAGAATGTTTAATTCAGTTTGAAGTCTTGAGTTACAATTTACTTTGCTTTGTGAGTTGCTTTTAGGTGAGGGGAATTGTCACCAGCTGAAATGTGTTTTTTGTGTTTTTTTAGTGTATCTTTATATGGAGTTGCTCTGATTTTTTTCAATTTTTAGGCATTTTCTTGACACTCTTCCTAGTTTAAGAGCTCCCTTTCTTATCAGTATGGTGAAGTGCTGTTGAAGGTGATGGTGGGGGGAGGAAAAGAAATTAATGTGTCTTGTGATTCTCTTTTGCATATGAAGCATCCTTAATTTTCTCCCTTACTTTCTCCTTTTTCTTTACTTCCACATCTATGATGGACATTTCCCCTTTTCTATATATCTCCTTTTCCCCCTGAAGCAATACTTCTTCAGTGCTGCTACCTCTGGTACTGCCTACTTCCAAGGCTCTTCCATTTAGCTGTAATCAATTAACTGTTAGAATTGTTTTATGTATTTTTGCATTTTAGTGTTGACTTTCATTTTCTAAGGGTGATATTTTCTGTGCTATGGCTATGTCCTCTTTTCTCTCTCTATTTCATGGATTTCTTAATATTCTAGTGTCCTGCTCTCTGCACCCCGTCTTACAGAAGGAAAAGGAATCAATAGAATTTGACACTTACTTCTCTACTTAATGGTAATTTGAATTTAAAGTTATTTACTATTATCATGTAATACTGAAAACATGGGACATTAATGAACTCGAGCAAAGAGAAATGTTGAAGATATAAGAGGTATTCTAGATAATGTGTGGAGCCGTCATAAGACAAACTACATGCTCCAGACCACAAGTGTCAGGGTTTGGAAAAGTGGAGACTCAATTTTCTTTTGAAATGGGGGGATGAATGGGAATAAGGATTGAAGATGAAAAGTTAAATGAATTAAGCAAAAGAACCTAGAATTTACTGAAGATGAATGTGTGTCATAAATCATCAAATAAAATTAACTCAACTCTTAGTCCCATTAAGGTACAAAATAATTTAAAAGATTAAATATAGTGGAAGTAATGAAGGGATGAAGTTGGAAGGAGAGACATATTTAGTCAGAAAGTGAGGTAAGTGAATTCAAAGGCATATCAGTTCCAGGTGATGGCAAGGTCCAAGGTGTGGCCATAAGAGAAAATTGTCAAAGGCAAGTGTAAGGCAAGGCCATTATAACTGGGGAGGTCAAGAAAATGAGAGTACAGGGTGTGAGATAATTGGTCATTCACATGAGCACTCAAGTTATTTTGGAAATAGCTCTTGGAACTGAGAAACACACTGGATGCCAGGTTCCAAAGTCTTTAATAAATAAGGGGAAGCAAGTAGGAGATTGGTGGATGGAAGGGACAAGAAGAGGTAGAGTGTGGTAGAATTACTTCTGTTTGTTTTGTTTTTTGTTTGTTTGTTTTTTCTGTTTTTTTTTGTTGTTTTTTCTTTTTTTTCTTTAGAGTGTGGTAGAATTAAATGACATAAGTCTCTGATCCTCCATGCGTCTAAGATTTTTAACTGACACACACCTGATGAAGATCTACTGTGGATCTAGCAAGGTAATAAGGGTCATGTTGATGGATATTCCCATTGAAGATCCTTGAAAATTACATTCTTTGATAGTCACATCTGTAAAATTATTAGAAGAAAGAATTATTAGAAGAGTTAGATGGTCTTTGTGAGCACTGGTTCATCTCAACTTGTAGAAGTTGACTGTTGTGTCATGTTAAGGATTATGAAGCCTTTTCAAGGGTCATTAGGAAAGAGAGAGATGTCTTAGAAATATCTTTGTGTGAAGAGGAGAGACATGTAGCTAATTGTTTTGACACATGAAGACAAATGGCACTAGGGCGCTCCCATCTCTAAATGGTTTTGGGGTTGGAGCTGATGTGGTTGGTATAAATGCATTGCTGCTAGACATGTAGGTGGCCAGTTTGTATACTGAGGTGTGGTGAGAGTGGGGATTTAGCATATGAGACTTTTGCCATTATTTTGTTTTCAGGCAGTATGTTAAATGCTCCATATACATTGCCTCTATTCCTCATAAAAAACAACAACAGCAAACCCTGAAAGGTGGTGTCTTAGATTGTCAGGCCATTATGATTAACACCACAGTATGTCTTGGCTTAACAACAGACAATTATTAGCTCATGGTTTTGGAGGGTAGAAATTCCAAGTCAAAATGTCAACTAAGCCATGCTTTCCCCCCATAGTCTTTAGAATATTGGTGCTGGCTTTCCCCACTCCCTAGCGTTCCTTGGTTTGTATCTCTGCCTTGCATCACATAGCAATGCCTTCGATCTCCAGTTCCTACTTTACGGGTTGCTCCTGACTTATAATTTCTGGATCCTTTGGGTGTGTCTGAATTTCCTCTCTTAATAAGGACTGCTCTTATATTGATGAAGTCCCACATTCACCCAATTTGGTCACACCTAAATAAGGTCTTAGAAGATCCTATTTGCATATGAGTTCACATACATAGGAACACAGGTTAAGATTAAGAACATGTCTTTGTTGGGACACATAATTTAACTTTCTACTTTTGGGTATTATTAACCATATTTTATGGATAAGGAGACTGAGGCTCAGAGAAGATAAGTGACTTGCTCAAGATTACATAGCAGATAAGTAGTGGAGCCAGAATTAAAATTCAAGCCACTCTGCCTCCAGATGGCACTTATATGAGTGTGATTCTCATATAGGCCCAACCATGTGGATGCTTCCAGTACAGAATCAAAGCTGGGTTTCTGAATTTATCCTCCTCGGCTTCTCCAATGACCCAACATCAAACAGGATCCTCTTTATTGCCTTCCTTCTCCTCTACCTGAGCTCAGTCCTGGGAAATGGACTCATCATCACCCTGATCAGCCTGGACTCACATCTCCATACTCCTATGTACTTCTTCCTTTCTATTCTCTCCCTGCTAGACATGGGCTATGTCACGACCACTATCCCTCAAATGCTGGTGCACCTTATTTCTTCCTCCAAGACCATCTCCTTTGCTGGCTGTTGGCTGCAGATGTATGTGTTTGGTGCCCTGGGCCTGACTGAGTCCATCTTATTTGTGATCATGGCCTATGACCGATATGTGGCCATTTGTCATCCACTGCGTTATACTGTTATCCTTACCTGGGAACTGTGCATGTGGTTGGCAACTTTGGCCTGGACCTGTGGTTTCTTCTTGTCTCTGATCCACACCTTTTCTACCATGGGGCTTCCCTACTGTGGGCCCAACATCATCAACCACTACTTTTGTGAAGGTCCCTCAGTATGGAGCTTGGCTTGCATGGATACCCACATCATTGAGATGGTGGACCTAGTCATCAGTGTCTTTGTGGTTGTTGCCCCACTCTCCCTCATTCTGGCCTCCTACATACATATTGCTCTGGCCATTTCCAAGATCAAGTCCACCCAGGGCCGCTGTAAGACCTTGTCCACCTGTGCTTCTCATCTGACTGTGGTCACATTCTTCTATGTTCCAGCTATCTACATCTACATGAGACCCAATTCCAGCTACTCACCTGATCATGACAAGCAGATCTCCTTTGTTTATAATATCTTAACTGCTCTTCTTAACCCCATGGCCTATAGTCTAAGGAACAAGGACTTCAAGGTGGCTATTCTCAAGGTCATGGGGAGTGGTAGAATGGCCTGGACAATGGGATGCTAAGAGAGGCATGGTGTAAAATGCTCAATGCCTTTAGATGTATCCAACCATCATGGTGCATTTGAATCAATATAGTATGTCAGTTGAATAAATGTAGCACATGGAACCAAGATGGCTGTCTTTATCACCTTGCTATCTAGTCATGTAATAACAACTCCACAAAGCTGTGGCTTATAACAGCAAAATTTCTTTTATTGCTCATGTTACACATCAGTTGTAGGGTGGCTATGACCTTCTGTAGTCTCAGATAAAGGTTGAAGGAGGAATCCCTATCTGTAGCTTTTACCTTTTAACTATCTGCAACAGAGGGAAAGGAAAAATGTCCAAGGAAAGATTGGTCTTAAAGTGTCTGCTCAAAGTGGCACATTTTTCATTGCTCACATCTCTTGAACAAAGTAAGTCACATGGTCAAGATTGATGGCAATGGGGCAGGAAGAATTTTCTTCCCATAGAGAAATAATGCAAGCTCTGTGGCAAAGGGCAGCAACATATAATTTTTGCATAGGGATTGCAGAAAATCATAGGGATAATGAAATAACCTACCATAATGGTTGTGGTGGTTTGGAACTGTATATAACCCAGTAAATCATGTCCTTAAAGCTAATCCATTCCTGTGGGTTAAACCTGTTATAAGTAGGACCTTTTGAATAGGCTACTGCAGGCAAGGTATGAGGCAGGATGGGTTTTAAACCTCTTACTGGAGTCCTTTATAAGAGAATGAAATACAGACACAGAGAGAAAGCAATAAGCTGAAAGCAACAAAACCCAGAAGAGAAGGCAGAACCAGTAGATGCCACCATATGCCTTGCCATGTGACAGAGGAGTCCAGGGCTGGCTTGTAGACAATGGGAAGAAAGCATCACCTATTAATGCCTTGAATTGAACATTTTTCTGAACCTCAAGACTGTAAGCTAATAAATTCCCATTGTTGAAAGCCAACTTATTTTATGGCATCTGCTTTAGCAGTTTAACAAACTAAACCAGTAATTACTACCACAAGAATGGGCTGATGCTATTGCAAACACCAAAAATGTTTTTAAAAATGACTTTGTAGTTGGGTAATGGGTAAAGCCAGGAAGAATTGTGAGGTGCTTGACAGAAAAGTCTAGATTACTTTGAAGAGATTGTTGGTAGAAATATGGACACTAACGGCACTTCTGGTGAGGCCTTAGCCAGAAATAATGAATGGGTCAATGCAAGCTGGAAGAAAGATCACCCTTTTTTTTTTTTTTAATTGACTTTGTAATAATATTACATCAAAAATATATATGTGAGGTCCCATTCAACCCCGCTCCCCCACCCCCTCTCTCCCCCCCCAACAACACTCGTTCCCATCATCATGACACATCCATTGGATTTGGTAAGTACATCTTTGGGCACCTCTGCACCTCATAGTCAATGGTCCACATCATGGCCCATACTCTCCTCCATTCCATCCAGTGGGCCCTGTGAGGATTTACAATGTCCGGTGATTGCCTCTGAAGCACCATCCAGGGCAGCTCCATGTCCCAAAGACACCTCCACCTCTCATCTCTTCCTGCCTTTCCCCATACCCATCGTCCACCATGTCCACTTTTCTCAATCCAATACCACCTCTTCTATGTGGACATTGGATTGGTTGTGTCCATTGCACCTCTATGTCAAGAGGAGGCTCAAATTCCACATGGATGCTGGATGCAATCCTCCCATTTTCCTGGATCCAATTTTGCCAAGTTCTCTGTCACTTTTAAAAAAGGGTGAAATGGGAGATCACCCTTTTTTAAAAGTGACAGAGAACTTGGCAAAATTGGATCCTGGTGTCAGATGGAAAACAGAATTTGAAAGCGATGAGCTTTGATATTTAGCTGAGGAGATTTCCAAACTAAATGTGGAAAGTGCTGTCTGGTTTCTCCTTGCAGCTTATAGTAAAATGTGAAGAGGAAATGGATAAGCTGAGAACTGAACTCCCGGGCACAAAGAAACCAGAAAATGATGGCTTAAAAAATCATGAACTTCTGGAAAATGAGTCCCCAAAGAATAGTGCTCCATGTGAGGGTTTAACTGAACATGGAACCAGTCAGTCATTTCAGTACAAGTCAGTATTGGAAATGCGGTTATCCTGAAAGGGTGTGAGACAGATTAGTATAGGGAAAAGAGGATAAGATGAGTTACAGCTGGGATCTGGTAGTGAACATGGCCAGGAGACCACACCTGGAAACCCTGAGGGAAGGCTGCTTCTAAGATGAAGGCCAGAAAGACTGTGCTGAGACCCTGACCACAAGGTTCCACTTGGAACTCTCTGGGGTCAAGGAGAGGTCCTGAATAATTTCAAAAATCCTCCCCATTAGTCCCAGATAACCCCAAACAAAAGGCCTCACCATTGGTTCCCTAAGAACTAACTGGTGGGGCAACCAACCAGAACAGCAAATAGCTTGGGCTTCTCCCCAACATTAGGAAAGGGGAGGAGTGAAGAACAGCCTTAATAAAGGCAGTTCCCCAACTCGAATGTTCTCTCTTTGCCTGGAGGAGCCCACATACACATCTTGGGTGTGTACTTCTGTTCTTTTCTCTCATTTCTTAATAAACTATTTTTACTGGCCTAACTAAACTGGAATGTTCTTAAATTCTTTTATGCAACATGGCCAAGATCCTAGAGGAATCCAGCATCCCCCATTTTGAGATGTGTAAAAATTTGTTTGTCTGATGGTTTGGACCTCTATGTACTACATGCGAAACTGACAAGTTTTCTTGCAAGAACTGTGTGAAGGGAACCACTGCAAGCAAGGACTAAAAGGGACAGAAAAGGAACAGATTGAAGGAAAAATCACTTTGAGGGCAGGAACATAGAAGCTGAGGTCTGGACCAAAGACATCTTCTCAGGCCAAGAGAGCAAACCCACTCGTGTGTGGAAAGGGTGAGTATGCCCTGGTACTGGGAGAGGGCAGGATGTCTGCCCCAATTTTAAGAGTGGTACCCTCTTCCCCCCAGTTTTCTTAGATGCCTGAGGAATTGCAGGTAGGCTGACCACCACCCCAATATTTAAGGAGGGTAGAAACTAGGGTTTGGCCTCCATTGCAATGTTTGACCAGGGTGGAGCTGAGACCCTGGCCATCACCCAATGCTTGAAGATATAGGAGCCTTCACCCCAGTGTTTAGGGAGAGCACAACTGCTGCACAAGCTCTTGGAAAGGTGGGGCTACCACTACATCAGGCCCACAGGACAAAGCATCATTCTATAGATGGCTCTCAGACCTTGAAAATTAATGGAGTATGCCCTACAGGGTTTCAAAATTTGTTTGGGAACCATGACCCCTGTTTTCCTTCCAATTTCTCCTTATGGGAATGTGAGTGTTTATCCTATGACTGTCTCTCCATTATATACTGGAAGGAGATAACTTGTTCTCCAGGTTTCACAAGTCCACAGATGGAGGGGAATTGTGCCCCAGGACAGACTACACCTATAACCAATTTTTAAAAAAGATTTATTTTTATTTTTATTTATTCTTTCTTCCCTTACCACTTGTACTCACTGTCTGCTCTCTGTGTCCATTTGCTGTGCATTCTTCTTCTGCATCATCATGCCACACCAGCTCTCCATGATGTGGGTCACCAGCTCTCTATGGTGTAGGCCAGCTTGCCTTGAGCAGGAGGCCCCAAGAACCAAACCTGAGGCCTCCCATATGGTAGATGGGAGCCCAACTGCTTGACCACATCTGCCACCCTATAACCAATTTTGATGAGACTTTGAACTTAGTATTGTTATTGAAATTATTTAAGGCTTTTGAAATACTGTGATGGAATGAATGTATTTTGCATATGGAAAGAATGTGTCTTTTGGGGGTCCAGGGGAGGATTACCGTGGTTAGGAACTGTGTGTAACACAGAAAATCATGTTCTTAAAGGTAATCCAGTCCTGTGGGTATAAACTCATTGTAAATAGGACCTTTTAAATTTGGTTACTTCAATCAAGGCATGGCCACGGTTTAGTCTTAGTCTTCTTACTGGAGTCCTTTATAAGAGAATGAAATTCAGAGAGAGACAGCCATGGAAGCAATAAGCTGGAATCAATGAAACTCAGATGAAAAGGGAAATACAAGCAAATGTCAAAATGTCCCTTGCCATGTGACAGAGGAGTCCAGGATTGCAGGCAGCTAGTCTTCACCTGATGATACCTTGATCTGGACATTTTTCTCAGGCTCAAAACTGTAAGCTTGTAAACTAATAAATTCCCATTGTTACAAGGCAGCAATTTTATGGTATCTACTTTGAGTACCTTAGCAAAATAAAACAAGGATTCAGGAACTCATAGAATATATAAAAACAATATGAAATATGTTAGCTATAAATGACATGGTACATGGAAACACTAGAGGGCCAAGATAATGTTGACAAAGTGGTACATAGAAACAAATGCCTTTGTCAAAAAGCTGTGTATGGAATCAATACAGCCCATGGATCTGACTTGGTGCATAGAACAAATGTAGTTTATGAGGCTGATGTGGTTTATGCTGCACTGTATAGTGGAAAAGACACATTATTGGCAATAAATGACCTGAGTTCTGGTTTCAAACCTGAAATTGCTGTGTTACTTTGGGCAATTTACTTCCTTTCTCTGGTTCTCACTGTATTCATCTATAAAAGAAACACTGCATTTAATAATCTCTGATGCCTCTTGTGCTTCTAAAATTCTATGCCTCAGTAAGGTGAAGAGGGTTTAGTGCATGAAAGTCAAATGCAATAAATTGTTGAAAACAACCAGCTTATGATAAGACAGTTTTCTTGACCTTCAGCCCTCCTATCAGGAAGGTTTTTCCAAGGTGAATGCAGTGTGCAGGGTTTTCCTGTCTTTCTGGGCCTCTGTCTTGTCCGGGTAACATTTACTTGTTACTTATTTTAGAGTACCCCTGTTTATAGGAGTTTGGTTTTCCCTCTTTTTCCCAGAGGAGAAGTTTTCCTCTCCCAGTATTTGAAGTTGGCAGGCCTTTGTACCAGACTGTCTACCTGTATAGGTTTTTACACTCCTGTCATTGTCTCATGCTGCTTGTCTAGAGGGCAAATTCTGGGAGGAGGGTCATCCCAGGGAAGACTTTCCCAAGTCAGTATTACCCAGCCAAAACAGGTTTAAGGACCCATGAGGGGAGTGCAAACTGGATCCAAATTGCCCTGTGAAGGGGGTGAGTATGGGTGCGAAAAGCTTCTCTAATGGCTCCCCAAATCTGAGCTTTCCTGGCCTGCCCAGAAAATGCAGCCATTCACCTAACTGCCTTCCACAGCCCTGAGGGGGTGCTGCATCTTTAAATCCCCACCATCTCCACCCCCTTTTGGAGGATTGGGGGAGGGGTTGAAACAGTGGCTTTTGCCACATTGTACAGGATAGGTTGAATCAGTAGCTGCCCTCAGAGCTGAGACACAACTATCCAGATTCATTAATCAAAAGCCATGATCAGGGGAGTGGATGTAGCTCAAGTGGTTAAGCATCTGATTCCCAAGTATGAAGTCCTGGGTTCAGTCCACAGAACCTCCTAAAAAAACAAACAAACATGATCAGTAATTAGCCATGCCCACCCCTATTCTTGGGGAAGAGAATTTTTAAATCTCTTTCTGTTATCAGCAGCTAGCCAGGAGCTGGACCACACAGTGGCCTGCAGTGACAATGGGGGTGGGCACCAGAAGCTACCACGTGGAGAAAACATTTTACAGTTCTTTACTCTAATTTATCTGTCTCTTACTCACACTCTTCCCTGGATGCTGTACAGTATTCTTGTGATCTCTAGAGTTTCAAAATAGTTGTTTCAGACAGTTCCTGCCTGTTTAATAGTAGTTTTGGTGGTAGGGTTGAGTCCTGGAGTTCCCTACTTCTCCATCTTCCCCAGAAGTTTGCCTTTCTCCTTATTTTAATGTAACCCTTTAGGGGTATAATTTTTCCTTCCAATACTGCCTTTACTGTATCCCATAAGTTTTGATATGTTGTGCTGTCAGTTTCATTTGTGTGAAGATATTTACTGAATTCCTTGTAATTTCTCCTTTGGTCCACTGATTGTTTAAGAGTTTTTTATTTAATTTCTATTTTTTCATGGATTTTCCAGTTCTCTGCCTGTTATTGATTTCCAGCTTCAATCCCGTATGGTCATAGAAGATGCTTTGTATAATTTCAATCTTTCAATCTTATTAAATTTATTATGGCTTGTTTTGTGACCCAACATGTGGTCTATAATGGAGAACGATCCACTTGAGAAGAATATTTATCCTGTTTTTTTGAGGTGCAGTGCTCTGTATATTTCTCTGAGGTCTACTTCATTTACCATATTATTCAAGTTCTCTGTTTCCCTATTAATTTTCAACCTAGAGGGTCTGTCTCTCGATGAGAGTGGTGTCTTGAAGTCTCCAGCTGTTATTGTAGAGGTGGCTATTTCTACCTTCAGTTTTGCCAGGGTTGCCTAAAATATTTTGGGACACTGTAGTTAGGTGAATAAATATTCTGCCTTATTATTTCTTGTTGGTGGATTGATCTTTTTATTAATAAAGTATCCTTCTTTTTCTCTTGTAACATATTTTGACTTAAAGTCTATTTTGTCCAATATTAGTATAGCTACCCCTGCTCTACTTTGATTACTATTTGCATGAAAAATCTTTTTCCAGACTTCACTTTAAACCTCTTCATGTCTTTGGGTCTAAGTTGAGTCCTTATAAACAACATATGGTTGGATCTTGCTCTTTAAAATCCATTCTGCTGGGAATCAGATTTGGCTCAACTGGTGGAGCATCTGCCTACCATATGGGAGGTCCAGGGTTCAAACCCAGGGCTTTCAGACCCATGTGGTGCGCTGACCCATGCACAGTGCTGATGCATGCAAGGAGTGCTGTGCCATGCAGGGGTGTCCCCCACATAGGGGAGCCCCACATGCAAAGGAGTGTGCCCTGCAAGGAGAGCTGCCCTGTGTGAAAAAAGCACAGCCTGCCCAGGAGTGGCACCACACACATAGAGAGCTGATGCAGCAAGATGATGCAACAAAAAGAGACACAGATTCCCAGTGCCCCTGACAAGAATGCAAGCGGACACAGAAGAACACACAGCGAATGGACACAGAGAGCAGGCAATGGATCAGGAGGGTGCAGGGAAGGGGAGAAAAATAAATGAAAAGTAAATCTTTAAAAAATAAAATAAAATCCATTTTGCCAGTCCGTGTATTTTGATTAGGGAGTTTACTCTATTAACAGTCAGTGTTATTATTGTAGAGTCTGTAGTTACTTCAGACATTTTGTCCTTTGGTTTTTACATATCTTCTATTTTTTTGTCTCTCTTTTCTTTACTGCAACCTCCTTTTCCATATTATTGATATTTTGTAATGTATTTTACTGATCCCTTTTACACTTCTGTTTCTGTGTGTGTATATATATATATATATATATACATACACAGATTATATATATATACATACACAGATATATATATATATATATATATATATATATATATATACACATACACAGATATATATATATCTCAATTCCTTAAATATATCATATTACTGCCTTCTCACCTCTATGGTTTCTGATGAGAAATCAGCACTTAGTCTTATTGAGGATTCCTGGTATGTGATGAATTACTTTCCTCTTGCTGCTTTCTGACTTCTATCCTTATCTTTGGCATTTGGCATTCTGATTAATGTATGCCTTAGAGTACATCTATTAGGATTTATTCTGTTTGGAGTTACCTGTGCTTCTTGGTCATGTATATGTAAGTCTTTCATAAGAGTTGGGAAATCTGGGCCATATTTCCTCAAATATTTTTCTGTACCTTTTCCCTTCTCTTATTCTGGGATGCCCTTGATGCATATGCTTGTTTGCTTCATGTTGTCATTCAAATCTCTGAGACACTATTCAATTTTTTTCTATTCTTTTCTCTATGTATTCTTCTGATTGTATGATTTCAATTGTCCTTTCTTCTAATTCACTGAATCTTTCTTCTGCCTGTTCAAATCTGCTGTTGTATGCTTTTTATTTTATTTTTTTTAGGTACTGGGGCTGGTGATTGAATCCAGGACCTCATATGTGGGAAGCCAGCACTCAACCACTGAGCCACGTTGGCTCCCCTGAGTTGGTTTTTTCATTTGTTTGTTTTTTGTTTTGTTTTGTTTTGTTTTTAGGAGGCACAGGGGATCAAACCCAGGACCTCCTTTGTGGAAAGCAGGCACTCAACCACTTGAGCCATATCTACTCCCCTCTAGTTTATTTTTAATCTCCATTATTGTGCCTTTCATTCTCATAGTTTCTGTTATGTTTCTTAGAATGCTCAAACAGATACAGTAAATGGGTCATGTTAAACAATTGGAATTTATTTGCTCTTGGTTTGAGGCTGGTAAAAAATCCAAATCAAGGCATAATCAAGGTGATGCTTTCTCCTTGAAGACAGTGATATTCTGAGTCTTGCTGCTACTGATCCTAGTTCCTTTGTCACATGGTGGCATCTCCTGGTCTCTTCCTTCTCTTATGGGTTCTATTTCAGGTTCTTATTTCCTGTGACTGTCTCTCTATCTGTCTCAATTTTATTCTACTATAAAGAATTCCAAAATTAGGATTAGGGCCTATCCTGTTTGAGGTGGGTCACACCTTAACTAAAGTAAGCTCACCAAAAGTCCTACTTAGGACCTGAATTAGTTCACACCCATAGGAAAAGATTAAATTTAATAACATATTTTCTGAGATACAGACAGCTTCAAACCACCACATATGCATATGTATGAATATCTATTTTGTATATATTGAGGATTAGAATTACTTAGTCATAGGGTATATGTGTATTTATCTTTACTATTTACTACTTAACAGTTTTCTAAAGTGGTAGTAAGAATTTTTACTCTTACCTGACAAACATGAGAATTTCAGTTGCTTCATATTATTAGCAGCTCATTCTATTGTCAATTTATTAAAAATGAAACATTGTGGTGGGTGTGTAATGGTATCTCAATGTGGTTTTATTATGCATTTTCCTAATGATTAATGATGCTGAAAATTTTTTTTATGTTATCGGTTATTTGAACTCCCCTTTGTAAAGTCTTTTGTCCATTGTAATAGTAGGTTTTATCTTTTTCTAACTCATTTGAAGACTTGTACACATTCTGGCTATGACACCTTTGTTGGAGATATATATAATTTCTTTTTCCATCTTGCCATGTGTCTTTCACTCTTCTTTTTTTAGGAGGTTCTGGAGATTGAACCCAGGACCTCATATGTGGGAAGCAGGTGCTCAATCATAAGCTACATCTGCTACCCTCTTTTACTCATTTTTAAAAAAAATTTATTGAAATCTATCACTCATACATAAACATACATAAACAATAAATGTATAATAGTTGTGAACTTACAAAACAAACATATATAATATCAAACAAACATATGTAACATCTCACCCTACCACCAATAACTTGCATTGTTTTTAAACCTTTTTAACTAATGATTAAAGAACATTGTCAAAATATTACTACTAAACAAAGTATTTTCCCCTAACCAATCCGATTATTATTGTCTTTATATCATTTATATATGAACATATGTAAACAATTAAGTGTATACTAAAAGTTGTGAACTTACAAACCAAATATGCATAACCTCATACAATAGTCCCATTCATCAACTGTCCACCAACACCTTGCATTGTCATGAGACATCTGTTACAAACTGTGGAAGAACACTGTCAAAATCTTACTACTAATCATAGTTCTTTTCTTATATTTGGTGTGTTTTCCCCCCGACCCACTCTATTATTATTTTTAAATATATTTTTTATGACAGAAGTTGTAAACTTATAAAACAATCATGCACATGTGGAGAATTCCCAAACAACACACCTCCATCAACACACCACAATGTGTTGTGTCATTTGCTACTGATAAAATAATATCATCTGATTATTGCCATATCCATAGTGTACATTTGGCTCACATTTTCCATACTGTCTCAGTATCAACACAGTACATCTTTCACATAGATGCAAGAATATTATATTATTACTACTAACCACAGTCCATAGGTCACTCCAGCTGTATTTTTCCCATGCTTCTCCATATTCCAAACACACTGCAGTAGTGATATACGTTTGTTCTAGCTAACAAAGGACACTCTTGCATCTGTACCATCAACCACAATTCTCACCCACCTCTTGGTTTACTGTGCTATCCAGTTCCTAGATTATTCTCAAGCATTCTGTTAATTGGCATTTACATAACTAGACTACCATTTTCAGTCTCATCCCCATTTACGAACTAGCTTTTACTCACTGTGTGTTACCATCCACTCTATACATTTCCACAATTTTACAGTAAACTTCTACATACATTAAACATCAGCAGTCCACTCAGTCCTTCTCTTATCTCCTTTAAGAATCCACCACCTACCGCCAGGTCTTGAAGATATTTTCCAATAATTTCTTCTAGAAGTTTTATGGTTCTTGCTTTTATTTTTAGTTTTTTTTATCCATTTGGAGTTAGTTTTTGGATAAGGTGTGAGATAGGGATCCTCTTTCTTTCTTTCAACTATGGATGTCCAATTCTTTCAGTACCATTTCTTGAATGAATTGTTCTGCCTGAGCTGTGTGAGTTTGACAGGCTAGTCAAAAATCACTTGACCTTACCCGTGAGGGTCTGTTTCTGAACCATAAATTTGGTTTCATCGGTCTATTTTGTCTGTCTTTAAGCCAGTACCATGTTGTTTTTACCACTATAGATAGGTATTATGACTTAAAGTCTGACGATGAGATTTCACTTTTCCTTTTTATGACGTTTCTGGCTATTCAGGACTCCTTACCCTTCCAAATAAATTTAATGATCGTGTTTTCAATTTTTTCTTTGATGCTGGTGGGAATTTTTATCGGGATTGCATTAAATCTGTATATCAATTTGAGTAGAATTGACATCTTAATGATATTTAGTCTTCCAATCCATGAACAGCCAATCTTCTTCCAGTTATTTAGGGCTATTTTGATTTGTTTTAACATTGAGTTGCAGTTTTCTGAATACAAAGTGCTTTACATCATTGGTTAAGTTTATTCCTGACTATTTGAGTTTGATCTGTCATATTTTATTTTCACCACTATTTTGACACTTTTAGTTACTTTTATTGATTTAATCTTCATTTCTAGACTCTCTTCCAGGCCCCTCTCTTCTGTCTTTTCTTTTCAGGCTCTAGCACACCCTTTACCATTTCTTGAAAATCTGGTCTCTTGCTTAGAAATTCTCTGTTTCTATCCATCTGTGAATATTCTAATTTCACCCTCATTTTTGAAAGACAGTCTTGCTGGATATAAGATTCTTGGCTGGAAGTTTTTCTCTTGTAGTATCTTAAATATATCAAACCTCTGTTTTGCCTCCATGGTTTCTGGTGAGAAATTAGCACTTAATCTTATTGGGTATTCCTTATATGTTATGCATTGCTTTTCTCTTGCTACTCTCAGAATTCTCTCTTTGCCTTTGGCCTTTGACATTCTGATGAGTATGTGTCTTGGAGTGGGTCTATTTGGATTTTTTGGGAGGGCAGTACATTGTGCTTCTTGGACAGGGATATCTATGTCCTTCAATAGGGTTGGGAAATATTCTACCATTATTTCTTTAAATATTCCTTCTGCCCCTTTTACTTTCTCTTCTCCTTCTGGGACACCCATGACATGTATGTTTGCATGCCTTTTGCTGTCATTTAGTTCCCTGAGACCTTGTTCAATTTTTTCCATTCTTCATCTTTTCTTTTGTATGTTCACTTTCAGAGGCCATTTCTTTAAGCTCACCCATCCTTTCTTCTCCCTCCTCAAATCTGCTATTATATGATTCCAATGTTTTTTTAATTTCATCGATTGCACCTTTCATTCCCATAAGATCTGCTATTTTTCTATGTATGCTTTCAAATTCTTCTTTGTGCTCATCCGATGTCTTCTTAATGTCCTTAATCTCTTTAGCCACCTCATTGAATTTATTAAGGATATTTGTTTGAACATCTATAATTAGTTGTCTCAACTCCTTTATGTCATCTGGAGGCTTATCTTGTTCCTTTAACTGGACCATAGCTTCCTGTTTCTTGGTGTGGATTATAATTTTTTGTTGGTATCTTCGCATCTGGTTTACCAGAGTATTTTTTTTGGGGGTGCAGTTTTTTTCTATAGTTTAGGGCTTCCTATTATTTCTCCCTTGCTGGTTATGCAGTAGGAGCCAAGTATGTCTTTGGTACTGTAAGTTGTGGAGGCTCAAGCTGCCCTCATTGCACCAGGGACCAATGAAGTGTCTTCCAACTTTCTCCTTTGCTAGGGGTAGGGACACAGTCACAGTTTTGTGGAATAATCCACATGCAGGCCTAGACTGTAGTTGCCAGAGAGACTGATGGAGCTTCATATCCCTTTCTCCCCTACCTGGGGCAGGGATGGAGCTGCAGGTGTGAGCAGCAATCTATGCAGTGTGGGTCCTAAGATGATCGCAGTTGCCTCGTAGACTTCTGATTTTCAGTCTATGCCAGCAGAAGTTCCCTGAAGTTACCTGTATAGGCTGGTGCAGGACTCCTCAGCCTCCTCCCTGCCAGAGGTGGGACTGAAGCCTAGGCTAGGGCTGCAGGCTGATATGTGTGAAAGAAACTGTCAGCCCGGCTTCCCCTTAGGCTGTGGGCAGAGTCAGAATGGTGGGTATGGGACTCTTTCTGACTTGGGCTGGTTTTCACCCCAGCTGTTCCCATGGTTATCTATTAGCCAGCCAAGTCTCCCAATCAGTAGCTGAAATCGGCAGCCAGCTATCTCCTCCTCCCCTATTTCTGGGAAATGGAGCTTCCAATTTCCATCACAGAGCTGCTCCTGGGGCGGTTTGTGCTGCCAGAGTAGGACAATCATCTGCCTCCATGGTTTGGCCGGTAATTTCCCGGAAAGGCTGGCGCAGGTCCCCGCAGCTTCCTCCCTGCTGGAGGTGACCCTGGAGCCTAGGCAAGACCTGATATATGATCTGGATGGGAAGAAGCTGGTCCCCACCAGCACTCAGATTTTCAGTCTGCCCTGCTTCCCCTCATGTCAGGTGCGGAGTTAAGATGGCTGCTTCCAGCCTCTTTCTGACCTGGACAGGCTCAAACCTTAGCTGTTCTCAGGATCATACTGTAGCCCGCTGAATTTCCTCATCATAGCTGAAATTGGTGTCCAACTGTCTCTTCCTCCCCCATTTTGCGGAAGAGGGCTTCCAATTCCAGCCATGGAACAGCTCCTGAGGTGACTTGTGCCTCCAGTGAAGGATGGGCACCCACCTCGTGGTGTGGAGCACACTACCCACTACTTATGAGTCTTCTCTGCAGACAGGCAGTTTCCTCCTTCCACTCCCCTAAGGATGTTGCAGGATACTCTTCAGGCCTCCTAGAGCCCCCAAACAGGAGCTTCAGCTAGCTCCAGAGAACTCTGGGTATTTGCTAACTGCTCTGAAGCAGGACCTGACTCTAGGAGCGCCTTACTCCACCACCATCTTGCTGGTTTTGCCCCTCTTTTACTCTTTTAATGGTAACTTCAGAAGTTCTTAATTTTCAGAAAGTCTAATTTAAGAATATTTTCCTTTATGGTTAATGGTTTTTGTGTATTTTTAAAAAATCTTTGCCTATTTTGAGGCCATAAAGTATTTTCTTCAGTTATCTTAGAAAAGTTTAATATTTTTTCCTATTTACATTTAGGTCTGATTCAGTTTTATTTGATTTTTTGTATTTATGGGTCAGAGCAACAGGGTCTGGGGTTCTCCCACAGGGGGAGAAGGGACCTGGGCTTCTCATTACCACTGTTCCCTCCCTCCCACATGATCTGCTTCCTTCTTTTTATTAGCCACATTTATAAGTAAAGTTGGATCCACAGGTGTTAAAACATTTTAGCTTGCCTCTCGATCTCTCCCACATTTAAAATTTCAATTTAGTAATTTATGCTAGAGAAGTCACTAACAGCCCACCAAGCATTAGATGGATGGATCTGGAGGACATGTTAAAGTTTGGGACATTCAGTTAGGACACCTCAACCATGACTATTTTTTCAGGGAATCCTCCTGATGACTGTTCAAACCCTGAGTGGGGTATCTTCGTCTTCCCAGCCCCTTGGCTAATTTAAAGGAAATAGTCAGGGAACTTTGCCTACGTATTTTACTCTTATTTCTTGGCTCATTATCCACTGAGCCCAACTTGTTTGAGACAGAGGAAAACTGGGTGCTTTTCACTGATTCAACTGTACCCTTCCCCACTGCCAAAAACAGATCTCTTCCATGACCCAGTACTGTCAGGCCTTAGGATATACTTTTCTCCTAGAGACTCTTTAGTGCAGTGTTCCCTTCATCACCTTCCCAATACGCAAGAGCTTATCAAACTCTGCTTGAATCATGCTTGCTAATGTCCCATTGACCAAAGCAAGAAACATGGCCAAGCCCAGAATCAAAGTGTATGTGTGGAGGGGGGCAGACAAGGGGAGCATACTGATATCAAATACACAAACAATAATAAAATATATAACCACATGTTGGATTATGTGCCACAAAGGAAAATAGCAGGGACTCTGAGAATAATGAGGAGCTTAGTTTGGGAATGAGTGTTGGGAACGGATAGGTAAGGGAAGCCCTGAAAAAGTGATAGTCAAACTGAGATCTAAAGGGTGATGAACAGTTTAACAGTTGAAGATTGAAGAAAAAAATCATCAACCCAGGAAGAACTCTGTGTGCAATGGCTCAAAGAAGGAAAGAGCCTTGCAAGCATAGGCTGGGGTGGGGAGCTGGAGTTCAGGGTAAGGGACAAGAGTTTATTAAGTAAAAGAAATTGGCCGCCTGCACTGAGTATTGCTGGGAGCGACCCTTTTCTGAGAAATAATTTTCCAGAAGACAAAAACAATTGTTCTGCAGAGGCTATCCACAAAAATGGAACATGCAATGCACCCTACACAGTAGCAGATAAGCGACATCTGGTGATAAACCAGTTTTGGTACAGTAAAGATAGCTTATCAGAATGGAGAAATATACCATACCAATCAATGTATATCTTGTCCCCACTTTGTAAGACCCCTTTTAAGGAAAACAGAAAGTTAATGCCAGCCCATCAGAACACTTCCTTGCTTACTTCTGTGGTTGCCCTGTATAAGCTTCACCATCCACTCCCTCAGCAGAGTTCCTTTCCACATGCAGTCTAGATACTGCCCAATTCATGAATCATAAACTGCTCAAATATAGTCCCATAGATAATATTTTGTCTAATATTTTAACAATTTTGGTGTTAGCAGTGAGATCTGAAGGACATCCCTAATGGACTCTACAGGCAGCAAGATGACCAGGTGAAAGGTACCCACTGAGCCCTTTATGCTCTCTGTTCTCTCATAGCACTTGGAGATTGATGATCCAGTTCCTCTTGGATCTGAGCTCCATGAGTTGAGCTCTGCAACTTTGAACAATTCTATTAATAAAATCTAGGAATTAGACTAAGGGTCCAGTTAGAGTGTGGATGAAGCACAGCTGTATTCAGAACATAAAGACTTGTCATCTTGAATAAGTAACATGTTTATTCTTTGTTGAAAAATTCAGAATATGGGGTTTCTCTGGGTTGGGATGCCTGCTGGGTACATGTTTAAAATCTGTCAAGTCCAAGGCTGTCTATTTTTACAAAAATGGGCAGTCTTTACTAAGGATATTTTAGAATTGCTGTTGTCACAATGGGATAGTATTAGTTTAGATAAAGTAGTATTGCTTAGAGAACATTTGGAAAATAAGTGCATATTTTGATTGGTATTCAGTCAACAAGGTAACCAAATGAATCTAAGATAGTGTGTTAGTTGGGGTTCTCTAGGGAAACAGAATCAACAGGAGATATCTGTAAATAGTATGAGATTTCCTAAGAGTCTCTCATGTGACCATGGGGGTGCACAAGTCCAGGTCCCACACGCAGGCTGCAAACCAGGGGCTCTGATGAAAGTCCAATGAAGGTCCTTGATGAGTTTTCGGGAAACACTAGCTGACCAAAGATGAGCTGGGAAATTCCCTCTGAATGCTGAAATCACTTCCCCTTTGAAGGCATTCAACTGATTGGATAAAGCCTCACTCATTGCTGATGGCAATCTCCCTGGTTGATGCAGATGTAATCAGCCATCTATACGGTAATCTCACTGATGACTAAAGCCCATAAATGTCCTTGTATTACAGTTAGCCCTGTGCCTGCACGATTACTTGGCCGAGTTGATACATTAATCTAATCATCACAGATAGCCTCCCTCAAAGACTCATTTCAAAAAGCCATTGAGAATTTAAAGCAATTAACAGATGAAAATGAGTTAAGAAAAGTGGATGAGATGAAGATGGCTTTAATGTGTAATGCTCCTTCACCCTATAATCCTTCTTCCTTTCTCATATGCCCTCCTCTACCTAAAGATTCTGAAACAACTAACCTCTTCTCTCAATTTCCTATTCATTCTCAGTCAGAAACTAGACTGATGCCTTTTAAGGTTAGACTCACCCCCCCACAGATCCTGGCATTCTTACCACTACCACTTTTAATCCATGAGCAAAGATGGAACTCTGAAGTACAATTAGTCATAGAATTTAGAATTCTTTGGGGTGAATGTGAGCCAAAGTTACCTGACCTTTATCAGCTTGTACACATGTTGGTCTGAACCTCATATGCAAAAACTTTTTGGACAGCCGTGGAAAGGGACCTATAGGATTCCTCTTTCTACAATAAATTTAAGGGTAAATTGGATCCAAGAAATAGTGCAAAATTTCTGTAAGATTACAGTCAGGGCAAATTAAATCTTAAAAGTGTCCTCCGCAAAAATTAATGGGAAAGCTTTAGCCCTAATATTAAGCAGATAAGTTGTCCCATTGTTAGGTCCCAAAACTGGGCCTTTATAGATAACCAGAGATAGTGAGAAGAAAACTTCACTAGTGTTAGGCAGAACTTACATTTATTGTGTCTGCAGAGACAAGGAGCCAAGGTCAGCCTAAAGCAACTCAGACCTGACTCTGAGCTGCGGTTTCACTCTTGTTTAAATGTCTAAGTTTCTATTTAGCATTTGCTTTGATTATGCATTAGCTTTTGTGCATATGGGTGAACATACCTAGCTGGTTATGTAATTGTAAGATTAGTATGTTTGACAAATCATGCTTGCACATACATTGCATGATCAGGAAAAGGGCGATAAGCTCCACCCAGGGTGGGGATTTTACTATGATAATTAAACAAGTTCAGATAAGGACAACTAGGGGTTTCTTCTGCACAGGTCCAATGAACTGGTTGAAGCTGGTTTTCATATGTCATTGCTCTAGCTGGACGTTCTTAACCACAGGTTTCAGCACCTGGCACCAAATGGGGGTTGCATTTCATCATCATCTGATTTACATCTGATTTTGTCCCTCTGTATCTTAGCAAAGATAAAGAGAAGGAAGAAACAAGAACAAGGCAGTTAGAACTTACATCCATCACCATCTACTAAGAACAAATTCTGACAAAAATGTAAGAGTGGGCAAGGATGCAAAACTCCCTCTTTAATATAAACTAGTAAGTTTTATATTTCTATGTTTTCTGTGTTTCTGTGTTTTTAGGTCTGTCATGGCTGAGAACAACTTAAATTGAAACTATAAGCTCTCTGCCTGCGTGTATGTTTGATGTGTGACATTTTTTTACTTTCAGATGGTATTACCAAATTAATTTATAAAACTCCTTATAAGAGCTCTATTCAAATAGACTTAATGATAAAGAAGCTTGTACATATATAATAGATAAATTATTAATAATATATAAATTAATACTCTAAAAGTCCCAGAAATTATGGCAACTGAACTTCTAATACCTCCAACATAAAAAGTGTTCATAGAACTAAACCCCAATGTTTTAAAAAATTCAAATTCACATAATTTAGGTAAACCTTCAGCAAATGATACCAGTTTAATATTGTTAGTTAAATAAAAATAGCTATGTCTTCTGAGTTATCCATGTTAAGTATGTTTCCTAAATTTATTTATGATCAAATAAGCATTAGATCTACTAGATGTTTAAGATGATAAAAATGTACACTTGTTTTTAACCAAATTGAGTTATTATTCTGACAAACTTTATTTCAAGAGTAATTGTTTTTGTATGATGGCTTGAAGACAGTTTCCAAGATATTTTTAACTTAAATGTGTAAGGTATGAAGGATATGTTTTTTGTTAAGGAAAAAGAGAGTAGTTTTGTCCTAAATTAAAATGACTGGTTTTTGCAGAATGAAAACCAGGATTGGGTAGGACAAAACTTAAATGGATGTAGAAAGTTGTAGAAGGTTTGCAGAAAAGGAATTTTATTTGTCATGATCAAAGTTGACAAGTTTATAAGATTTTTAAAGTTTTTCTTATCAGATAGTATCTTCATGCAAAACTAGATCTGGATTTCTCTCTTTGAAAATGACAAAAATCTTGAATTCTTGGTCTCCTCTTAGTAAGAGGTTATAAAGTGTTTTTCCTAACCATCCTTTGTGCTCTCTGTCCTTTCATGGCCAGTAATTTTCCCAGAAGACAAAAATCCTTTATTTCACAAAATAATCTGTGCTTTTTTCCCCCCTTTTTTTCTCCCCTATGTTTTATATTGACTTTACATTCTCTATTGTTTAAGAGAACAAGTCTTCTCACTTCTGAAAGAATTAAGTATTTTTTTAAATCATGCAGCCTCCTTTCTTTACTTTTAAAATCTTTTATTGTTGCTTTGGTTAAATAAGGAGCCACCTATTGTTTAATAATGACCCATAACACTATTTAACCAAGTGTTCAAGCCTCCTGACAACCCTTGACATTTTGCCTTCCCCAAAATCAAATCCTAACTGATGACTTATTGGTCTCAAGCATTCTTTGGAATTATTCAGAGGGCCTCTGGAAAATCACAGGGGATTTGTTTTTTCACCTTGAAAAAGGAGAGTGCTAGAAATAGTTAGGTTTATTTGATATGAATTTATATGGGAATTGTTGTCAAATTAAAGAGAATTTTCTAACCTGTTGATTAAGTTTGAATGGGTAAATTGTTATTAATATAAATATTTCAGAAATCAAATTTTCTAGAAATCTGTCAATGTTCCCACTGTCTATGAGATGTCCTAGTACTAAGGTTACTGGATTTTGTCTAGGTTCTTGACTATGCCACAGAAATGAATTTCAAGAGCACGTTGGGTGAGTTAGGCCAGTAATTTTTTTTGTCTTTATTTATTTTTTAAAATATTACATTAAAAAAATATGAGGTCCCCATATACCCCCCACTCACCTCACCCCGCTCCTTCCCCCATAAAAACAATCTCCTCCATCATCATGAGACATTCATTGCATTTGGTGAATACATCTCAGAGCACCGCTGCACCTCATGGTCAATGGTCCACATCATAGTCCACACTCCACCACATTCCATCCAGTGGGCCATGGGAGGACATACAATGTCCGGTAACTGTCCCTACAGCATCACCTAGGACAACTCCAAGTCCCGAAAATGCCTCCACATCTCATCTCTTCCTCCCATTCCCTACCCCCAGCAGCCACCATAGCCACTTTCTCCACACCAATACCACATTTTCTTCGATTACTAATCACAGTAGTTCATGAACAGAGTATCAGTAAGTCCACTCTAATCCATATTCTATTCCTCCATCCTGTGGACCTTGGAATGGTTGTGTCACTTCACATCTGTAACAAGAGGGCACTTAGATTCCACTTGGATGCTGTATACAATCCTCCTACTTTCAGTTGTAGGCACTCTTGGCTCCATGGTGTGGTGGTTGAGCTTCTTCAACTCCATGTTAGCTGAGTGGGGTAAGTACAATAAACAAGAATGTAGGAGCTGAAGTCTGTTCAGGCTCAGGGCCTGGCTATCACATAGTCAGTCCAGAGATTCAGGTTCCCTGGGTATATATTAAACCCCAGCAACAACTACAGTTCTGGTAAAAGTAACCGGAGAGGCTTGTGAACAAAGATCACATCTGAGTCCAGCTCCATCACACAGAAACACAAACTCCAAAGTAGGGCCAACTGACATGGCACTGAACTCCATCTGCCATGACCATAGAACCTGTGGGTCTCTGTAGCCCTCAGAAGAACCAATACCTGGGGTTGTATCTACTTTATCTGTCTCTGGGACTCTGCTGAGGTGTGCATAAGGGCAACCCCTCTGATAACCTCCCGGCTCTTTTTGGAGACTCATAGCCATATAAACTCATTTGTCCAGGCCAGTTATTTATTCAGGCAGGGAGGAATGAGAAATGGGAGGAAATAACCAATCGTGAGTCCCAGGTAGAGAGGATGGGGCTGAAAAGTGATAGAGAGGGCTGATTTATAGACTACAATTCTCCTTTATAGGTTATAAATGCCCAAGTTTTACCTGTGTGGCCACATGGCAGAGAAAAAATGGTGAGAGCGGTGCATAGAGGACAAGACAGGTCCACAAGCGAAAGAGTGCATGAGAGAGAGAGAGCTTAGGCCCTATGCCTGCCTTTTTGAACTGTTGATTATTCCACCCCTTTGCTAATGGCAGGGGAGGAGTTCCAGCTTTTTATTGTTTTGATTGCTTATTTCTCCCATCAATCTCCCATAAGGGCCCAGTGATAAAGTCCTTGAGGAATATCTGGGGCTTCTCCTGGCTTCTGGAAGAAGTCTTCTTAGTAGCAGAATCTTGGGAGGGTCTTCCAGCCATCTTGGGGGTTATTGGTGTCCATGTGGACTCTCTGCCAGGTTCCAGATCCATCTATTGATTCCCTATCTTACCAACCAGCTTCACTAATCACAACAGTATAATATTATTGGTCATAATTTCAGTTATTTCTTGAAAAATGTTTAATGAACTCTCATCAGATTGTTCACTTTTGTAAAACAGCAATAAATTCACCATGGTCATTTTAAGTCTTTTGTCATCTACAGATAGTTTTTATTCAGACACTTCACTGAAAACCCTTGTAATCAGCTATAAGCCAGGGTGCGTCCTCAACTTCAACAAAAAGGACTGTCTCAGAGGCCTATGTAAAGAACTGTGCCAGGTACCCTGGGAGCATAGGCTTCTAATGACATTGCTAAAATAACTTTGAGACCATACTACCTGAATGAGACAAGATTTCAGAATTCTAGTGGAGAAGCTGACGGATTCATGAACTTGCTAACAAAAGATCCAGCAGAACAAGGATTAATTACCTAGGACTGAAAGAACTAATAAAGAATGATTGTGTAACTGAGATTTAAGAAATAACAAATGATTATGGTTAAAGCATCATTATAAAAATATTTTTAATTTTCTAGTATTTTATAGAAGAGCCAAAAGTTAATACCAGAAATTACTGAAATTCGCTAGACTTATCTCACTCTTTTTTTAAGTCTTTTTTTTTAAAGATACATAGATCACAAAAAAATGTTACATTAAAAAGTATAAGAGGTTCCCATATACCCCATACCTCACCTCATCTCTCTCCTCCCACATCAACAACCTCTTTCATCATTGTGGCATGCTCATTGCATTTGGTGAATATATTTTGGAGCACTGCTGTACCACATTCATAATAGTTTATGTTGTAGTTTACAATCTCCCCCAGTTCATTCTGTGGGTCATGGCAGGATATATAATGTCCAGCATCTGTCCCTACAATATCATTCAGGAAAACTCCAAGTCCTGAAAATGCCCCCACATCACATCTCTTCTTCCCTCTTTCTGCCCTCAGCAACTCCCATGGGCACTGTCTCCACATCAATGGCACAATTTCTTCCATTACTAGTCACAATAGTTCTGTAGTAGAATACCAGTAAATCCACTCTAATCCATATTTTATTCCTCCTCCTGTGGACTCTGGGATGGTGATGTCCACTCTACCTCTAAATCGAGAGGGGGCTTAGATCCCACGTGGTTGTTGGATGTGATTCTCCTGCTTGTAGTTGTAGGCACTCTTGGTTCCCTGGTGTGGTGGTTGACCATCTTCACCTCCCTGTTAGCTGACCTTATGGTTATTCCAGACAAGTCTCAGCCTTGTTAATACTTACTATTGTGATGGTTATTCTAAACTGGTCTCACCCTTGCTTATGGTTATTCCAGACTAATCTCACCTTTGTTTTTACTTGCTATTGTAATGGCAACCTGAGTTTGAATCCATAAAAACCCTAAAATCCTCAGATTCACAGATTTTGGCCCATAGGCTCTCTGATCTCCTTGCTTTGCAGTAAACTCTTCCTCTCTTTGAAACCCCATAGGAACTGGTCATTGGGCAGAAAAACCCACTTATGTTCGGTAACAATTGTAGGGTCTTTTTGATTATTGCTAATGTTTTAATGTTCTATTTCCTGAATATAAGGAATACTTTACTGTTTTCCCTTAAGCTATCTATAATTCATAAAACATTTGTCTTTTTCCCTGCCTGATCTTTTCAGAATTTGTAAAGTGCTGTTGAATATTGTTATTTTTATGACAAATAATTATTTGCTTAAGTTCAATAACAAGCTGTTAACAGGACATAATTGGAGACATTGGTTATATAGTGCAGACTTTGACTGGAATGTCATATTTGAAAATGATTCTCATTTAATCAGATATGACAAGACACTTATAAGGAACTGTGGCAGTTTGGTATTGTTTATGAATTCTGAAAAATAGACATGGGATTTTGTTTGTAAGCTGGTCTGTTCTTCTGGGCATATTAGATTGTATTAGACTCAGAAGTTTCACTTTTACTTTATTAAATCCTGGTTAGGGCTTTTATTTGACCACGTCATTAGGGCAACTCCATTTAAGTTCTTGCCTACCACTAACCTACAACTGTGGACTATATAAACAGATGCTCAGTCAAAGACAGGAAAGTAAATACTTGGAGAAGGAAAACACAGAGAGTTTCATTTTGATGCTGGAGCCCCAAGGAGACAGCCAAGCCATTTGCCTGACAGTCTACAGCCAGCCTTGTGGAGAGAGCAGAGCAGCTGAACCTAGGAAGAGATAAACCCTGGGAAGAGAGACCAGCCTTATGCCAGCCTACAGCTGAGATTGGAAGAAACTGGGACCACGAAGCCTTAGGAGGAAGAGGAAGGCCGAACCCTCGCAGAGACCAGCAGCCATGTTATGCTGACATGTGGCAACAGACTTTGGTGATGAAAGTAATAACTCTTTATGGCCTTGTGACTGTAAGCTTCTACCCCAAATAAACATCTTTTATAAAAGTCAACAAGGAAAGTGGATTTGGCCCAGCAGATAGGGCATCCACCTACCACATGGGAGTCCAAGGTTCAAACCCAGGTCCTCCTAACCCGTGTGGTGAGCTGGCCCACGCACAGTGCTGATGCGTGCAAGGAGTGCTGTGCCACACAGGGGTGTCCCCTGCGTAGGGGAGCCCCACGTGCAAGGAGTGGGCCCCATAAGGAGATCTGCCCAGGAATGGCACCTCACACGTGGAGAGCTGACGCAGCAAGATGACACAACAAAACAAGACACAGATTCTGGGTGCCACTGATAAGAATACAAGTGGGCACAGAAGAACACACAGCGAATTGACACAGAGAACAGACAACTTGTGGGGAGGAGAGAGAAATAAATAAACAATAAATCTTAAAAAAAAAAGTCAACAGATTTCTGGTATTTTGCATCAGCACTCTTTTGGCTGACTAATATAGGAACTAAGGTGAACTTAATGGAGCCCGTAACTACAATACTTTCTTGGAAAAACTGGTCTGTTACCTGTCTCCAAGGTTCCTAGGCTTAGAGGTGATAAGGAAGATTGCTTTCTGGCAGGCATAGGAACCTTATGATACTTTGGAAACCCTGAGAAAGAGGAATTCATCCAACTCTATAACTGCTGCAGGTGAAATCTGGTGTTGAGTTCTTGGCTTGGCTTCCTAGCCCCAAGAGGCTTTTAAAAGTCTAATTTAAGATTCCTTGTGAAAATTTATAGCAAGGAAAACTTAAGAAAGGCCTAAATGATAAATCACCATTCTTGCTATGTAAATAATCAGGCTAAATCTAGTGAAACCAGTCTTATCTTTTGATCAAGAATAATCTTTATTGAGGCTCTCTTTCAGCAAAAGAAGGATGATTGTAGAGAGAAATTTTGTGTTTTAATAGAAACTATAGCACATCCCTGTGGGTTATCAGATTATGCTCCTGTTCATTGTCTGACCTATTTTACATCCCTTTTGTAAACTGCACTGCATGGTTTTATTACCTCTGGTAAATTGGATTAGATCCTGTGATCTTGCATGTATTGTCTACCCTAAATGCCAGTCAGATAGCTGACTTAGGATCTTTTGTATATCAGGCCTCAAACTGACAAAAGAGGGATAACATACCCCCAATCCCTTGACCTGCTATAATACAGGTTCCACTCTTCATGTGCACCATCATATCTTCTGATTTAGAGCAGTTAAAAATAAATCTGAAGTTATGAAAAGGAGCTTTAGCACCACCCTCAATGCTCTTCAGGCCCTCAAGGCTGAACATCAGTGGTCTTGTAAAACAGATGCTCTCACTGCCAATAAACAACGTTGCTTTTATATTAATAACCCTGGTACAGTAAATATTTTAAACGGCCTGGTCAAAGTATTTCATGATATCAATCTGGTTCAAACATTTCAATGGACAGATCTATTTCCTGATCTAGGTTCACGCATTAATGGAATATGGGAACAGTTAATACACTTTAGATTTGTGCTTTTATTTGTGATGATCAGTCTATGCTTTTTATTTCTTGTTGTACAAACTTTGTTTCAAGAATCTGTTTCAGGGATATAGGCTCACAAGCATAGTCATTAGTATCAGGGGCTCACTGTTGGACCCTCATTCCTTCCTGGTCCTTGCCGTTGCACTCGGGGGACTGCCGCTGCTCCCCTAGGGACCACAACAGAGCCCCCCCCGGCCAGAAACCCAGCACCCTCCCAGCTGTTGTTTTTAATTGTTTCCACTATGAGTATATCCAAACATTTCCATGCACCCCAGACACATGCCCTGTATAACTCCCTGTCAACCATATATATCCTGTCAATAACATCCCATACCAGTATTCCTCCGCTGCCATTGTTGAACCGCTCTGTGATCCAAAACTTCCTGAGAAGTGAAGCCCAATATAATGCCAAGTTCCCTTAATAGTAAAATGGAATATAGAGATGAGTTTAAAGGTTAGATATAGAATACATATTGATTTGGAAAAATTCTACATCCTATCTTTTTCTTTTCTTTTTTCCTAATTATTAAGCTTCTCTTCACAAGAGCTATAGATCACAGTAATTCATATATACAATATACAGTACTCCCACACATCCATTATAAAACCTTTTCCCTTCCACAGCGATAATCTTTTAACATATTCATACCATATTTACTGAAACTGATGTACAGATATTGAGACAATAGCTTTCAAACAAGGTAACATTTGTGTTTACATTGTGGTTTATGCTTTAGGCTATACAGTTTTCTAAATTTTTAGTTATCCTATGTTTTGCATTTTGGTTTACATTATTAGTCTGTCGGCCCCTGTATGTTTTTGGTATAATATTACATGTTTTGTATCCATCCTTGTGTACTCTTGTGAAACACTTCTATTGCCCTCACAGTTAAGCGCACTTGGCCCAGTGGTTAGGGCATCCATCTACCACATGGGAGGTCCGCAGTTCAAACCCTGGGCCTCCTTGACCCGTGTGGAGCTGGCCCATGCACAGCGCTGATGCGCGCAAGGAGTGCTGTGCCACACAGGGGTGTCCCCGCATAGGGGAGCCCCGCACGCAAGGAGTGCGCCCCATAAGGAGAGCTGCCCAGCTGGGAAAGAAAGTGCCGCCTGCCTAAGAATGGCACTGCCCACACGGAGAGCTGACACAAAAAGATGACCCAACAAAAAGAAATACAGATTCCTGTGCCGCTGACAACAACAGAAGCAGACAAGGAAGACGTAGCAAACAGACACAGAGAACAGACAACCAGGGTGGGAGGGGGAAGGGGAGAGAAATAAATAAATAAATAAATCTTTAAAAAAAAATCTATTTCAATTCCTTGTCACCTTGAAACAAATGGTTGCTCTCTTTTTTTTAATTCTCTAAAGCAATTATATCGAGATATATTCACATACTATTCAATCTATCTAAAATTTATATTCAGTGGCTTTTAGCATAATCAGAGTTGTACATTCATCACCATAATTAATATTAGAGCATTTTCATTACTCCAAAAAGAAAACCCCCTTAAAACCTTAGCAGTGACCTCTCAATCCCTCTATCCTTCCCCTGCTCTACATATCTACTAATCTAATTCCCACCTCTATAGGTTTATTTATATTTACAATTTATACAAATGGAGTAAAAAATATGCAGTACTTTGTGTCTGTTTTCTGTCATTTAGTATAATTATCTCTGTCTCTCTTTTTAAATAATCATTGAAAAATATTACTATGTTACTATTCACTACAGTTCACAGTTTTCTTTAGGTGTATATTTGCCCACATACCAACCTATTATTAACATCTTGTAATTTCAGTGTACATTTGTTCTGATTCATTGAAGAACATTCTTATATTTGTACTATTAACCACACTCATCATCTGCAACAGGGTTCACTAGGCTGTGCAGTCCCATGTTTCATCCTTTAGCTTCTCTTTTATTGACATGCATAACCCTAAACGTTCCCTTTCAACCACAATTATACCCCCATTTTGGTGCTGCTAATTACATTCATTCTTATGTGCTATCATCACTTCTATCCAGCTCCAAATATTTGCAATCAAGATGATTGCTCTTAAGATAAGAAAATGAGATAGAAATGAGACTCTTTCTAGTGGACCAAGACTAAAAATAAAAATAATAGTTATCTTGATTCAGAGAGAGAGAGGGCTGTACCTGTCATCCACTCAACTGAGAAATAACCCCATCCAAGGATCTTAACTGTAAACAGCCACCCAACAAATACTACTACAATCAAGAAAGAAGAAAGCAAAGAGAAACAGAATGACTGACAGAACCTACTTAACAGCCTGACAAGAAAGAAATCAGTGTTGGTGACTGGAGTGCTTTGGTCATGTTTCCAGTGAGATTATTGGAAAAATGGCTAAAAGGGGTTGGGGCTCTGGTAAGAAAAAGGTTTTGGTGCTGGTATTGTGCATTTCTGCGAGGGACCTCTTTACAAGAAAGGATTTTCCAGAAGACAAAAACAGTCAACCTGCAAATGCATTCCAAGAAAATGTAACAATGCCAGGCACCCTACAGAATTGCAGATCAGCAACACTGGCCATAAACCAGTTTGGTACACTAGAGATAGCTTATCAGAATGGAAAAGGATACCAGAACTAATCAATGTATATCTTCTCTCAACTTTATAAGACACCCCTCCCCCCCATATAAACTGGAAACAATGTCAGCCAATCAAAACATTTCCTCACTTACTTCTGTGATTACCCTTGGTAAAGCTCCTTTCCATATGAGATCTGGGTGCTGCCTGATAATGAATTATAAACAGCTCAAATAAACTCCCTTAGATAATACTTTGTCTAATATTTTACTTTAACAGGCTCAAGTGAAGCAGTGGTGCAGAATGATTAAGACAGGGGGATCTGCAGTCAGATCTCTGATGGTTAAATCTTCTGTCCAGAAGGGGTCTTGGATCTCCAACTGGTGCTTAGGTGTCCTGGTCCAAAGGGTCCTGACCAAGATAACCCAGACTGAAGCTTCAGTTTGAAATGATCCTCTCTTCCTTTTTTTTTTTTTTAAAGATTTATTTTTTTGTTTTTCCCCCCGCCCCCTCCCCCATTTGTCTGTTCTCTGTGTCCATTTGCTACGTCTTCTTCTTTGTTCGCTTCTGTTGCAGGCAGCACGGGAATCTGTGTTTCTTTTTGTTGCATCATCTTGTTGTGTCAGCTCTCCGTGTGGGCAGCATTATTCTTGGGCAGACTGCACTTTCTTACTCACTGGGCAGCTCTCCTTATGGGGCGCACTCCTTGCACGTGGGGCTCCCCTACGTGGGGGGCACCCCTGCATGGCACAGCAATCCTTGCGTACATCAGCACTGTGCATGGACCAGCTCCACACAGGTCACAGAGGCCTGGGGTTTGAACCGCGGACCTCCCATGTGGTAGATGGACGCCCTATCCACTGGGCCAAGTCTACTTCCCCTCTCTTCCTTTCCTCACTTCCTTTCTCCTTTCCTTTCCCCCTTATTTAGCAAACATTACTCATAATTCCCTATAAGCAGTTCCCTGGGTGGGCACCAGCGGACTCAGACCTGGTTCCTATCCTCAAAATCCTTAAGGTCTAGACCTTGAAGAGTGAGACAGAGAAGACGCACAAAAAAACCCCAACAAAATATCCAAAAAGCAGTGAGTCCCAAGAGCAGGTTGTAAACAACAGGGCCTAGTCTGTCATTGGTAGTTCTGGTACAGATTTCCAGGAGAAGTCATCTTCATCCTGAGCTTAAAGATGAGGGGCAGGTGCCCCTACAAACAGGTAGGAAAGCACTCTAGGAAGAGAGAGCAGCAGGGGCAAAGGCATGGATGCATGGTTGAGTAGAGTGCATTCTGGGAACAAGGAGTAGTTGGGTGTTACTCGAACATCAAGCATTGCATGGGATCCATCCCAAGAGAGGGGCATTCAATAATCAAAGAGATTGACCTGCTATCACCAGCATGGATCCTCTAGAAATGAGGTGTGATGGTTAGGCTAATGTGTCCACTTGGCCAGGTAATTGTGTCCAGTTGTTTGGTCAAGCAAGCACTGGGCTAATTGTAATACAAGGGCATTTATGGACCTTAGTCACCATTGACTTTACTGCAGTGGTAAATCATAGATAGCTAATTACAATTACATCAATCAGGGAGATCATCATCAGCAATGACTGATGCTTTATCCAATGAGTTGAATGCCTTAAAAGAGGAAGTGATTCCAGCATTGAGGGAGAATTTCCCAACTTGTCTTTGGACAGCCAACATCCCCCCTAAATCATCAGGGACCTTTATTGGACTTTCATTGGAGCCCCTGGTTGCAGCCTGCCTGTGGAACCTCAACTTGGGATCATGGGTATTTGATATTTTTTGTTTATTTATGTTACTAAGTGTTTACTTAGAGTGATTCACTATTTTACAAATTTTCTGCTATAAGCATTATTTTAAAATATATGTAAGAAAACAAGTTATAATTATGTAGTCTTAACCTTAAAAAATGAGTGATTAATTGTGCTTACAATTGTCTACTTCCTATTCATTTGATCTTGCTTATGACTGCTTGAAAAGCCACAGGAATTATATTTTAATTTCTCCTCTTAGATATTAAAATGGAAACATATAGCCCCTTAATTTAATGCATAGCTATTTGAGAGTGGGGTTGTGCACATTTGTATTGAATTTTTCCCATATAATGTTGTTCTGTATGTAATCATATGGGATTTTTAAATAAACATATTTAGGTATTATAGATCCAAAAGAATATCACCGTTGGATACCCCAAATCAAATAGCTATAGAAGGGGAGGTTCTGGATTTTTGAGTCTGTAAAATATTTTGGTCAAACTAAGGAGGATAATATGGCCAGATGGTTGTTCCTAACTGTGCTGGAGAAAGTGGGGGAAAGGAAAGGATGAGATTAGGGCTTCAAATTAACAGCTAAGCTCTACATAAATGGCCTGAAAGCTTTTATATCTACCTTGAAAGAAACCTTTAGTTCCTGTAGCTGTGGGGCTGAGATTTCTAAAAATTAAACCCAGAGTCTCATCCTGTGAGTGGAATGAAAGTTGAATTCCCATCCTCATAAGGTATCTTCTGTTAAAATGAAGGCATTGATTGAGAAGGAAGGGGAATCCTGAAAATTAGGACAGGGATATATGGGAAGATTCTGATGAAGCTTGGGATACTGCCTAGTCTTCTTTGCCAGTAGAAGCAGCCCTACCACCCCTGCCTGAAGAGGTTTAGTTCTGCTTTGTCTGAGTAAACTATAATGGCTTCTCCTGAGGTCATTGACAAGAAATGTAGCACTGATTCTTCTTGTGACCCACATCTGCCACCCTTCTTTACTTCTAGGCTTATAAATAGACTCAAGTCCCAGCATGACCCAACAGGTGGGTACATAGTATAACTTGTGAGAAGGGACATGACACACCAAAATAACTGCATGTATTTCTCCAATGTATACAGACAGAAATCTAGGGAATATACATGTAAGTGGATCTTAAGGATGTGGAATCATAGTGGATGGAATACAAATTTATTGTTATGGATACACTAAGTAGTGATTCTGAAATATTTTAGACATGTATTAGAAAGAGGAGAAAGAATTTGATTGGTTGGTTGGATAAAACATGGACTCTTAGGTCGTCTACACTAAATGAAGTTGAAATGCCAGAACTGCATCAGTATACTGTAAAGGAAGGTATAAAATGGCTTAGGAGATTGGAATGCTAGAGTGGATTTATCATGTAAGACCTGTTCACTCACCCCAGAAAGGTCCAGAGGGCACAGCTTTCACCATGACTGAGAGAAATAAACCTGTGAGGTGAGCACCAGCATCCTTGGAGAGTTCTGTGTTGCTCTTGCTGTAGGCAAGAAATCACATCAGAAGTGTTACCTTTAAAATCATGTGGTAAACTGAGTCATGTACCCTAGCAAAATACAAGTTCTTAATCTTATTTCATTCCTGTGGGTGTGAATCCAGGACTCTTCAAAATTTATTATCAGGTAAGTTGTGAACTTATTTGGATCTTCTAAATAAGATCTTCTAAAATGTTATTTCATTGTGGCCAGTCTGAATTAGGGTGGGTCTTATCTGTATTGTTGGAGACCTTATAAAGAGAAATCAGAAAATGTGTAAGCCAGAACTAAGAGAAAGACACAGAAGGAGACCAAGGACATTGCCCTGTGAAGGGAGTCAGATATGCAAGTCAAGGAAACCCAAGGATCAATGCAAGTCAGTACCAGAATGCTACAGAGAAAGTATGGCCTTGTCAATGTCTTAATTTGAGACTTCTAGCCTTCAAAACCATGAGACAATAAATACTTGTTGTTAAGTCAACCCACTGTGTGCTATTTGTCATAAGAGCTATGGCAAGCTAAGACAACTGGGTTGCCTAAATGCAATGGGAATAAAGGGATCCTGGAGTAACATGGGCCCAGTGATGGTACTTAGTTGCAAAAGTCAATGTGGGTATGGCTACTGTAATGGGCAGTGTTACCACAGCTATTTCCAATAGAAGGGACCACAAAGGAGAAACACACCTCTCAGTGAGGTGATTTATTGTGAGTGTAAAGCAAGGAAATGGGGGAATCTTCTCCAAACCAGTTCAAAGTATTAATGGGAACTAGAGCTTTTATAGGCAAAGGAGAGGAGTAGGGGATAAGAAAAACAAGAAAAAAACAAATGATGATGTTAGATCTTTCAGGGGTTTTGTGAGGAAGGCATATACAATTTCTCAGCCCTTGCATTTTCTCAAGCATGTCACACTTGTTTTTGTTTTCCTGGTTTTAGTAGCAAGTAGTAATAAATTGAAGTGTGTCATTCACATATAAATATACATAAACAAAACATGTATGGCAATAATTGTGAACTTACAAAACGAACATACATAGCTTCCTACAGGACTCCCATAAGTCACCCTACCACCAATACCTTGCATTATTATTAAACATTTTAAACTAATGATTAAAGAGCATTGTCAAAATATTACTATTAATCAAAGTATTAAATGAAGAAATTTTAATAAGTATATTTTCTAACTATCAATAGTGGAGATGAAGCAGCAAACAGAATAACCTGACTTGAAGAGATCTATGGCTTTTGCTGTTTCATCAAGGTGTTCCAGGAAGAGAAATTGGTGGACAGTCTACTACTTCTTATTTCTCTGTATAAGGAATATGGTTCTAGATCTAGTGAAAAAAAAATCTAATTGAGTCACAAAAAAAAGTCATAGTCCCTCAGTTTCTTCCCAGAATTAAGCCAGTTCACTGACCCAGAACTCTTTGAATAAAGGGGAGGCTGGGTCCCATTGAGAATGGACTGAGCTACACAGTCAAAATTTTATACTAAATGTTTCTCCCAGCCTTCCTGAAAGGTAACTATACTACTTACCAGGATGACTGCACTGGGTAAAGGGAAATACTCAGACTTTTGGAGGATTACTGAGCCCTGGCTCTGAACTGACAAGAATTTGTAGAGATTCAAGATATTAGTGTGGTTAACTAGTCAGAGTAAGGACCTACAGAGGTCAAGGGATCAATGAAGTTTTAGCTCAGGTATTCATTTTATTTATAAAGGACTTTTGTAAAAGGATTAAGACCTATTCTGAATGAGGAGAATCAAAGGTTAATTGAGGGAAGTGGACTTGGCCCAGTTAGGCTGTCCACATGAGAGGACCACATGAGAGGTCCGCGATTCAAACCCTGGGCCTCCTTGACCCATGCACAGTGCTGGCCCATGCACAGTGCTGATGTGCACAAGGAGTGCCATACCCTGGCCTAGGGGAGCCCCATGTGCAAGGAGTGTGCCCTGTAAAGGAGAGCTGCCCAGCATGAAAGAAAGTGCAGCCTGCCCAAGAATGGTGCCACACACACAGAGAACTGACGCAGCAAGATGACGCAACAAAAAGAGACAGAGATTCCTGTGCCACTGACAACAACAGAAGTGGATAAAGAAGAACATGCAGCAAATGAACACAGAGAACAGACAACTGGTGGGGGGAAGGGGAGAGAAATAAAATAAATCTTTAAAAAAAAAAGGTTAATTGATGTAGACTCATCAAAAGGTCCTACTTACAATGGCTCACATCCATGGGAATGGATTAACTTTAAGAACATGCTTTTCTGGAGTACATACAGCTTCAAACCACTACAGATACCTTGATTCCATTTCACTTCCATAAGACATCCTGCTGTTCCTATAAAAAGCAACTGAATCTAATAAGCAGGTTACTTAGGCATATTGGTAAGACATGTGCATTTCAGAAGGTGAGAAATAAATTGAACAAAAAATTCATAGGCCTTCCATCTCTGTGAAATTTCTAGGGGCATGTTGGGATATTCCTTCAAAACTATGTGTGTAGGATGGGCAAGGTGGCAGCTGAGTAAGAAGCTCCAAGAGTCAGCTCACCATACAGGGCAGTTAGAAATTTAGAGCTATCTAAAGTATCTGTTTGGGGGGCCCAGGAGTCCAGAAGAGCATCCTGCAACATCCTTGAAAGAATGGAAGGAGACCCATCTGCAGTGAAGTTGTGTGAGTGGAGCATTCCATGCCACGGAGGCTGGTGCCCATCCTTCACTGTCAGCACAAGCCACCTCACAAACTAGTCCATGGACGGAGTTGGAAGCTCCATTTCCCAAAAACGGTTGAGAAAGAGACAGTTGGCCACTGGCTTCAGCTACTGATTAGTAAATTCACCTGGCTAGAGTATAATCCAAAGAACAGCTAAATTTGAATGTGTCCATGTCAGAAAGAGGCTGGTAGCTGCCATTTTGATTCTGCCCCCAGCATGAGGGGAAGTGGAGCTGATTGAAAATCACAGTATGATTAGGGACTGGCTTCTTTCACCCAGATTGGCCTGCAGCCCTGACCTAGATTCCAGCCCACCTCTGGCAGGGAGGAAGCTGGCAGGACTTGCACCTGCTTCTCTGGGTAACTGTAGTCACTTTCATCTGGGATTCCATCCCTACACCCAACAGGATAGGAGAGGATCTTTGTTTCCTCGGTCTGTCTGGGCAACTGCAGGTGCTTTTGGCCTATATGAACTGGTTTGTTGAGCACCTTCAATTCCATCTCCACCCCTGCCCTCCACCCCATAGAATAGGAAGGTACTGGTGGTTTCCCAGCCTATCTGGGTAACTGCAGGCACTTTGGCCTGCACAAACTCAACTGGTTGGGTGCCTGTAGCTCCATCCTAACCCCCAAGTAGGGTAGGATAGGAGCTGTGTTTCCTTACCTTTCCAGGCAATGGCAGGCCCTTTTGACTTGCACAGACTGAACTGTTGCACTTATCCTAAAGATGCACCCCCCCCCCCAACTCAGTAGGATAGAAGGGGGCTGGTGTTCCCTCAGCCTCTCCAGGCAATAGTAGGCACTTTCATCCCTCAGCCTCTTTGGGAAAAGGCAAGCACTTGCAGCCTGCACAGACTGGACTGTTGGGAACCTGTGGATCTACCACCATCCCCTAATAGTATAGGAGGGTCTGGTATTTCCTCAGCCTCTCCAGGAAATGAAGGCACTTTTGGCCTGTACACTGAACTCTTGGGCACCTATGGTTCCACCCCCACCCCCTAAAGGGTAGAAGAGACAGATTCCCTCAGCCTCTCAGGCAACTACAGGCACATTTGGACCACATGGATTAGATTATTGGGTACTCCAGAGGATCCATCCCCTACCCTGCTAGGGGAGGTTGGGGGCTAGTGCTACATCAGTCTACCTGGGCAACTGTGGTCCTTTTGGACCTGCAGGGCATAGATTGTTGCCCACATCTGCAGCTCCATCCTCAACACAGGCAGGGAAGGAATGGGTGATGTATTAGTCAGCCAAAGGGGTGCTGATGCAAAGTACCAAAATTCTGCTGGTTTTCATAAAGGGTATTTATTTGGGATAAAAGCTTACACCTATAAAGCCCTAAAGAGTCCAATGCAAGGTACCCTAAGAAGTACTTTCTCACTCAAGTCAGTTGCCATGTGTTGAAGTAAGATAGTGGGTGTGGTCCTTCCTTCCTTCTTCCTCTTAAGGTTCTGTGGGCCCAGCTTCTTCTGATCTCAGCTGTAGGCTGGCATAAGGTTTGTTTCTTTCCAGGCTTCCTCAGCTCAGCTGCTCTGTTCTCTTCAGTTGCAAACTATCAGGCAAATGGCTCATCTCTCTTCCCAGGGCTGCAAGATCAAAGTTCTCTCCTTGCTGTGACTATGGAGCTCTCTTTCTTCCTGTGCCTTCTTCTGTGTGTCTTCTTTTTTTTTTTTTTAAAAGATTTATTTATTTATTTATTTCTCTCCCCTTCCCCCCCAGCTCGGTTGTCTGTTCTCTGTGTCTGTTTTGCTGCATCTTCTTTGTCCGCTTCTTTTGTTGTAAGTGGCACGGGAATCTGTGTTTCTTTTGGTTGCGTCATCTTGTTGTGTCAGCTCTCCATGTGTGCCGCACCATTCCTGGGCAGACTGCACTTTCTTTTGCGCTGGGCAGCTCTTACGGGGTGCACTCCATGTGCGTGGGGCTCCCCTATGCGGGGGACACCCCTGCATGGCATGGCACTCCTTGTGCGCATCAGCACTGCACATGGGCCAGCTCCACACAGGTCAAGGAAGACAGGGTTTGAACTGCGGACCTCCCATGTGGTAGACGGACGCCCTAACCACTGGGCCAAGTTCGCCACCCTGTGTGTCTTCTTGAGTGAGTGTCTGTTCATATAGCCCACCAAGGAGGCAGGGACTTAAACTAAGTTATACCCTACCGATGTGGTCTAATCAAAGCCCTAATCTTAATAACTTAATCTAAGACATCTCAGCTGATTCTAATACAATCAAAGGGTATCATGCCCAGAGAAACAGACCAGTTTACAAACATAACCTCTCATTTTAGAATTTATAAACAATCTCAAACTGCTACAGGTGTAAAGCATCATCAGTCTCTCCAGGCAACTACAGATGGTCTTGGCCTGCATGACTTAGTTATTACATGTGACTGCAGCTCTGTCCCTACCCCTGGCAGAGGAGAAAGATGGGAGAAGTTTCATCAGTCCATATAGCAATGTGGACATCATCAGCCTCTAGAGATTACAGTACCAACTACATGGTTGCCTCCTACTACACAACTTACAAGGGAGAAAGGGAAAGGAAGCCCTAAGCTAAAGAAAGAAACTGCACCCAGAATAAATACATTTAGCAAGCCAAATGCCAGGACACCAAGCAAAAATTACAATCCATGCTAAGAAACAGGAAGATATGGCTCAGTCAAAGGAACAAGATAAACCTCCAGATGACATAAAGGAGTTCAGACAACTAATCACAGATGTTCAAACAAATCCCCTTAATAAATTCAATGAGATGGCTAAAGAGATTAAGGATATTAAGAAGACACTGAGCTCTCTCTGCCTAGAGGAGCCCACATCAGATCTCAGTGTGTATTTCCATCCTTCTCTGCCATTTCTCAGTAAGCTCTGTTCTTTCCCTCCATTTCCCAATAAATTCTTTTTATTGGTCTAAGTAAACTAGTATGCTCTTAAATTATTTTATGTGATATAGCCAAGAATCTAGAGGAATCCAACACTTCCCTTGCTTCACTTGGCGAGTGTTAGCCAGGAGTTCTAGAGGCAGGTAACCCTCCCCTGTACCCGGCAAGGACTGGTGAGTCTAAACTTTTAATTATAGCCTGTTTGTGCCCTCTTTTGGTTCTGCCATTTAAAAGGGGTTCCTGGGAAGTTTCCCACAGGACATAAACTGGGTCTGCCCAGATTCCGGCTCCTTCTTTGGAGATGGTAGAAGTAAGCCCCATGCCATGTAGATCCAAGGAAACTCTGGGTGGCAGGTGAAACTGTCTTTGCAACCTGACTGGGTACGTGGCCTGAGTTGAGCAGGAGTCTGCTGGGAGTCTACTAGGCCCTGTCTGTGAGTTCAGAATGGATATCATCTGTCCTATTGTTTCCTTAGGCCTCCCGTTAACTCCTTTAATTAAGTGCTTTAATCTTTCAACTACTACTGTTCTCATTTTGGGTTTGTGAGATGCTTAAAAATATCTTAGAAACTGAAAATGCATTTGTTAGTGAAGCATGAGTCCCACCCTTGGTAGTGCCTTGAGGCTTTGCTCCTTCTCAGTCCTGGAAAGGCCCTGAGTTTGTCTGGGGGAATGGCGGGCTGAGGCTGTTTACCTATAAGCTGCAGAACAGTGTCTGCTTTTAATGTGCTTCTTAGTGTCGGGTTTAACTGTGGAACTCAGACCCTGGGAGTTGTCATGAGATGAGCTTACTCATGGCTATCTCTTAGGACATCTGCAAACTAGGCAAAAGAAAGTTCCCTAGGCAGCCCCTCTTCTAGGGTCAGCCCAGCTTGGGTGTTATCTGGGAGCTTGACCAAGATGCCACCAAGACCTCTAAGGTGCTGGGGATGTCCAGAGACATAAAGCTCCCAATCCCCAGAATGTGGGGACAGCAAGTAATTTCCAGATCTCCAGGATGCTGGCTCAGGAAGCAATCTGTTCAACCAGGTTTAGTGGTGGGGTGCCACACAGACTGATGAACAGTTTTATCCACTCCTAGGATAGTGGGCAGCTTCTAATTGGTACAATCTGCCTACTGATGGTCTAAACAGGAAGATGCTAATCTTTTCCTTTCACACCACATGGCCACAGTATGGCCAAGAGTGGACTCTGTATGGGACCCTGAATTCCAGTTAAAACTGTGTGAGAGAGAAGAGAGAACAGACAGATCTGAGGGCCAGAGACCAGGTGGTCATGTCTCCTGAAAGGGTCAAGGAAACGTATTACCAAACTGGTCAATTTTAATAAACTCAGGGAATTTACTCAGAGGCAGACCCCAGAACCCAGACTTATTTCAAAGAAAGTTTATAGAGGCAGTAAAAATGCCTTCTTGGTAGATCCTAACTCTAGAGAAGGATAGGCACTCCAGTCTGTCTCAGACATCCGTAGAAAGCTGCAGAAACTTTCCCTGGGCCCCCCAACTTCCATTAATGCCCTTTTAAAAACAGCATTCTCATTTTTCAACAATCAAGACCATGCCGCCGATATGGAGAAGGTAAGGAGGAACATGTGCAGAGTCTGAGATAGGTTCATCTTTTAACTGCCACTGTTACCTCAGGGTCACCTCAGGGTCACTCGAATCCAGGCTCCATGTCAGCAGGATCCTGGCCCCAAGCTGCCTCATCATGCAGACTGCTGGGGCCTTGCCCTAGGGGAGGATGGAAGGGGCCTGAAGCCACACAGGAACAATCAACCAGGAGGCCTCCTGTAACCCTTGATGAGGTAGGTAAGATTGTTAATTTCTTAATTAACATGGGAGCCAATTACTCTTTCCTAGCCTGCACTCCAGACTCCTCCTAGCCTGCACTCCAGACTCCTCCTAGCTTTGACTGTGCCTAATGAGAGGAGTGAATGGGGAAATAAGATCAAGGCCAGTTACTAAACATCTCCCCTGTAGAAAAAGGAACTTCCTCATGTGCCATCAATTAAGTGTAAACTACAATGTAAACTATACTTCATGCTGTGCAGCAGTGTTCCAAAATGTATTCGCCAAATGCAGTGAATGTGCCAAAATGATGAAAGAAGTTGTTGATGTGGGAGGAGTAGGGGTGGTGTGGGGTGTGGGGTATATGGGAACCACTTATATATATATATATTTGGTTGTTGTTGTTGTTGTTGTTCATAGTATTTTATTTTAATCCTTTTTATTTCTGCAAGATTGGTTGTAGTATCCCCACTTTCATCTCTGATTTTATTAATGGGTGTGCCTTCTCTTTTTTTTTTTTGTCAGTCTAGCTAAAAGTTTGGCACTTTTATCAATCATTTCAAAGAACAAATTTTCATTTTCATTTTATCTTTTCTAATCTTAATTATTTTCTTCCTTCTGCTAACTTTTTTTTTTCATTTTTTAAATTGATTTTGTGAAAATATTACATTAAAAAAAATATGAGGTCCCATTCAACCCCACCACCCCCACCCCACCACTCCCCCCCCAGCAACATTCACTCCCATCATCATGACACATCCATTGCATTTGGTAAGTACTTCTCTGGGCATCTCTGCACCTCATGGTCAATGGTCTACATCATGGCCCATACTCTCCCCCATTCCATCCAGTGGGCCCTGGGTGGATTTACAATGTCCGATGATTGCCCCTGAAGCACCGTCCAGGGCAACTCCAAGTCCCAAAGGCACCTCCACATCTCATCTCTTCCTGCCATTCCCAATACCCATCAGCCACCATGTCCACTTTTCCCACTCCAATGCCACCTTTTCTCTGTGGACCTTGGATTGGTTGTGTCCGTTGCACATCTATGTCAAGAGGAGGCTCAGATTCCACATGGATACTGGATGCAATCCTCTTGCTTTCAGTTGTAGGCTCTCTAGGCTCCATGGTGTGGTGGCTGTCCTTCTTCAACTCCATCTTAGCTGAGTGAGGTGAGTCCAATAAATCCGATTGTAGGAGCTGGAGTCTGTTGAGGCTCAGGGCCTGGCTATCACACTGTCAGTCCAGAGATTCAAATCCCCTAATTATATCTTAAACCCCAGCACCAACCACAATTCCAGTAAAGCAGCATGAAAGTCCTATGAAAAGAGATCCCATCTGAGTCCAGTTTCATCATGCAGAAACACCAGCTCCAAGAAGGGCCATCTGCCATGGCAGTGAACCCCTTCTGCCATGACCATAGAACCCGTGGGTCTCTTTAGCCCTCCAAGGAACCAATACCTGGGGATTGTATCTACTTTATCTGTCTCTTAGACTCTGCTCAGTTGTGCATAAGGGCAGTCCTTTTGACAACCTCCAGACTCTTTTTTAGAGACTCGTAGCCATATAAACTCATTTCTCCTTTCCTTTTCCCCCTTACATTAGGTCAAACAGCATTTTAAAGTCATGTTATTATACGTAGACAGGGATATTCTGCTGATCCACATCGAACCTTCAATTCAAGGTCATTTTCCAGTTGCATCATCAGTTGGTAGTTGATAGTGATCCCTCGGTGCCAGGGAGGCTCATCCCTGGGTGTCATGTCCTATGCTGGGGGGAAGGCAGTGCATTTACATGCTGAGTTTGGCTTTGAGACTGGCCACATTTGAGTAACATGAAGGCTGTCAGGAGGAAATTCCCAGGCACAGTGCTGCTCTAGGCCTTGTTCTTATTTCAGGCATATAGGCTCACAAGGATAGTCATATCAGGGGCTCACTGTTGGACCCTCATTCCTTCCCGGTCCTTGCCGCTGCACCTGGGGGACTGCCGCTGCTCCCCTAGGAACCACGACAGAGCACCCCCGGCCAGGAACCCAGTACCCCCCCAGCTGTAGTTTTTAATTGTTGCCACTATGAGTATATCCAAACATTACCATGCACCCTGGACATATGCCCGGTATAGCTCCCTGTCAGCCATATATCATCTGTCAATAGTATCCTATACCAGTATTCCTCTGCTGCCATTGTTGAACCACTCTGTGATCCAGAACTTCCTGAAAACTGAAGCCCAATATAATGTCAGGATCCCTTACTAGCAAAATGGCATATAGCGATGGGTTTAAAGGTTAGATATAGAATATGTGTTGACTTGGAAAAATTTTACATCTTATCTTTTTCTTTTTTTTTTCCCCCCCTAATTATTGAACTTCTCTTCACAAGAGCCCTAGACCACAGCAATTCATATATACAATATACAGCACTCCCACACATCCACCACAAAACCTTTTCCCTTCCACAGCGATACTCTTACAACCTATTCACATCATATTTACTTAAAGTGATGTACGGAGTCTGAGACAATAGCTTTCAAACAAGGTGACATCTGTGCTTACATTGTGGTGCATACTTTAGGATATACAGTTTTCTAAATTGTTAGTTAACCTATGTTTTACATTATGGTTTACATTATCAGTCTGTCGTCCCCTATATGTTTATGGTGTAATATTACATGTTTTATATCAATCCTTGTGTACTCTCGCAAAACTCCTCTCTTACCCCCACATTTACCTTTGTTCCATCCATTCAATATCCATTTTCCCCTCCCATTGGGGTCCACAGCGACAGCCAATCTCCATTTCCCGAGGAGCCACGTCCAGAGATACTTGGAACAGTGTTCAGGGCCTAACTTGCTCAACTGCCCCAATGCCCTGGGAGCCACCCTTTCTCTCGAGAGATACAGTTCCCTCTATTTGATGGCATTAGTCCTCCCCAGGATGTGGGTCCACCCCCACTCTCACTACTTGGGTCTCTACCCAATGGTACCACCCACTCTGGCAAAATGAGCATTCAGACATTCCCCAGGAGCCCGTCCCGCATCAGACCATCCCCTCCGAGCATCCTAAACAGGTAACCCTCTTAATTATATTTTGATACGATTTTCTCAGCATTTTACTCTCAACCAACACCTGACGCTCTCCTATGTTCATATGCTACCCCTCCTTCCCCCCACTTTTTGGGCAATATTACCCATCCTCCCGTCCCCAGCCCCCCTCAAAACCACAAAGCCCCACCCAAAGGCAACCCCTTGCTCCCATTTTATCTCTTCTTTGTGTTTATACTTACCGCCAGCTCATCATAAATTCCACCCCTGCAGACGTTGGCTCACATCCTTCCTCCACCCCCCGATTTCCTGTAAGCCTATCGTTCAGTCTCTAGCTCTCTGAGGCAGCTTGCTTATTTCATATCATTGAGGTCATGTAGTATTTGTCCTTCAATGCCTGGGTTGCTTCACTCAACATAAGGTTCTCAAGATTCATCCATGTTATCACGTGTGTTTGTAGTGTATTTGTTCTTACAGCCGAGTAGTATTCCATTGTGTGTATATACCACATTTTATTGATCCACTCATCTGTTGATGGGCATTTGGGTTGATTCCAACTTTTGGCGATAGTGAACAATGCTGCTATGAACACTGGTGTACATATATCGGTTTGTGTCCTTGTTTTCAGTTCTGCTGGGTATATACCCAGCAGTGGTATTGCTGGGTCATATGGCAAATCTATGGTTAGTTTTTTGAGAAACCGCCAAACTGTCCTCCAGAATGCTTGGATCCTTCTGCATTCCCACCAGAAGTGGATGAGTGTTCCCCTTTCTTCATATCCTCTCCATCATTTGTATTCTTCTGTTTTTTTCATAGCTGCCAATCTTATGGGAGTAAGATGGTATCTCATTGTAGTTTTGATTTGCATTTCCCTGATAGTTAGAGATTTGGAGCATTTTTTCATGTGCTTTTTAGCCATTTGTATTTCTTCTTTGGAGAAGTGTCTGTTTAAACCTTTTTCCCATTTTTTAAATGAGTTGTTTATCTTTTTATTTTCAAGATATATGAATTCTTTATATACGCAAGTTATAAGTCTCTTATCAGATATATGGTTGCCAAATATTTTCTCCCACTGTGTGGGCTCCCTTTTTACTTTCTTGACAAACTCCTTTGAGGTGCAAAGAAGGCTTTAATTTTGAGGAAGTCCCATTTATCTATTAGTTCTTTTGCTGCTCATGCTTTTGGTGTGATATTCATGAATCCATTTCCTATTACAAGGTCCTGTAGATGATTCCCTACACTGCTTTCCAAGGTTTTTATGGTCTTGGCTCTTATATTTAGGTCTTTGATCCATCTTGAGTTGATCTTTGTATAAGGTGTGAGATGGTAATCCTCTTTCATTCTTCTACATATGACTATCCAGTTCTCCAGGCACCATTTGTTGAATAGGCCACTCTCTCCCAGTTGAGAGGGTTTGGTGGCTTTATCGAATATTATATGGCTATATATGTGAGGTTCTATATCAGAGCTTTCAATTTGACCATTGGTCTGTGTGTCTCTCCTTATGCCAATACGATGCTGTTTTTACTACTGTAGCTTTGTAGTATGTTTTGAAGTCAGGTAGTGTGATTCCTCCAATTTCGTTTTTCTTTTTCAATATGTCTTTGGCTATTCGGGGCCTCTTTCCTTTCCAGATAAATTTCATAGTTAGTTTTTCTAGTTCCTTAAAGAAGGCTGTGTTGATTTTTATTGGGATTGCATTGAATGTGTAGATCAGTTTTGGTAGGATAGACATCTTAATAATATTCAGTCTTCCTATCCATGGACAAGGAATATTCTTCCATTTATTTAGGTCTTCTTTGATTTCCTTGAACAGTCTTGTATAGGTCTTGGTGTATAAGTTTTTTACCTCTTTAGTTAAGTTTATTCCTAAGTATTTGATTTTTTTATTTACTATTGTGAATGATATTTGTTTCTTGATTTCCTCCTGATCTTGCTCATTATTGGTGTACAGAAATGCTACTGATTTTTGCACATTGATCTTATAACCTCCGCCTTTACTAAACTCATTTATGAGTTCTAGAAGCTTTGTTGTAGATCTCTCAGGGTTTTCTATGTATAGGATCATGTCATCTGCAAATAATGAAATTTTGACTTCTTCCTTTCCAATTTGAATGCCTTTGATATCTGGTTCTTGCCTCAGTGCTCGAGCAAGTACTTCTAAGACAATGTTAAATAGAAGTGGAGACAATGGGCATCCTTGTCTTGTTCCTGAGTTTAGAGGGAAGGATTTTAGGATTTCTCCATTGTAAACAATGTTGGCTTTAGGTTTTTTGTATATACTCTTTATCATGTTCAAAAAATTTCCTTGTATTCCAATCTTTTGGAGTGTTTTTATCAAGAAAGGGTGCTGTATTTTGTCAAATGCTTTTTCTGCATCTATAGATATAATCATGTGATTTTTTTCCCTTCAATCTGTTTATATGGTGTATTACGTTGATTGATTTTCTTATGTTGAACCATCCTTGCATACCTGGAATAAATCCCACTTGGTCATGGTGTATAATTCGTTTAATGTGTTGTTGAATACGATTAGCAGGTATTTTGTTAAGTATTTTTGTGTCTAGATTCATTAGAGAAATTGGTCTGTAATTTGCCTTTCTTGTGGTGTCTTTGTTTGGCTTTGGTACTAGGGTAATGTTGGCATCATAGAAGGAGTTCGGCAATGTTCCTTCTGTTTCAATTTTTTGGAATAGTTTCAGCAGGATTTGTGTTAGTTCTTTCCGGAATGTTTTGTAGAATTCACCTGTGAAGCCCTCAGGCCCTGGGCTCTTCTTAGTTGGGAGATTTTTAATGACTGATTCTCTCTCTGCTTGTGATTGGTTTGTTAATATCATCAATTTCTTCTTTCATCAATATGGGTTGCTTATGTGTTTCTAGGAATTTGTCCATTTCCTCTAAATTGTCATTTTTGTTGGAATATAGTTTTTCAAAGTATCCTCTTATGATAGTCTTTATTTCTGTGGGGTCAGTGGGATATCGCCTTTCTCATTTCTTATTTTGTGTATTTGCATCTTCTCTCTTTTTTTCTTTGTTAGTCTCGCTAAAGGTTTGTCAATTTTGTTGATCTTCTCAAAAAACCAGCTCTTGGTCTTGTTTATCTTTTCAAGTGCTTTCTTATTTTCTATTTCATTTAGTTCTGCTCTTATCTTTGTTATTTCCTTCCTTCTTCTTCCTGTTGGGTTATTTTGTTGTTGTTTTTCTAATTCCTTCAAATGTGCAGTTAGTTCTTCAATTTTTGCTCTTTCTTCTTTTTTGATATATGAATTTATGGCTATAAATTTCCCTCTCAGTACTGTTTTTGCTGCATCCCATAAATTTTGGTATGTTGTGTTATCATTATCATTTGTTTCAAGGTAGTCATTGATTTCTTTTGAGATTTCCTCTTTGACCCACTGTTTTTCTAAGAGTCTGCTGTTTAATTTCCAAATCGTGGTGTAAATATTTATGATTGTTCGATCTTCTTGACAGATTTTCCCTTTCACTAAAATGTAGTATCCTTCTTTGTCTCTCATAATTGTTTCACATTTAAAGTCTATTTTGTCTGATATTAATATAGCTACTCCTGCCTTTTTTTGGTTATTGTTTGCTTGTATGATTGTTTTCCAGCCATTCACTTTCAATCTCCATGTGTCTCTGGGTCTAAGATGTGTCTCTTGTAGACAGCATACGGATGGGTCATATTTCCTTATCCAATGTCCCAGTCTGAATCTTTTGATAGGTGAGTTTAATCCATTGACATTCAGTGTTATTACTTTCAAGGAATTATTTGTGTTAGCCATATTTTGATTGGATTTGTGTTTGTCATATTTTGTTTGTATTTTTTTTCCTTCTATTTTTGTCTTTTTTTGTTGTCGTTGCTCTTATACTCTCCTCCAACTCTGCCTGCCCTGTTTTTTCCTTTCTTCCTGCAGAACTTCCTTTAGAATTTCTTGAAGGGGAGGTTTCTTGTTGGTATACTCTTTCAGTTTCTGTTTATCTGTGAATATTTTGAACTCTCCATCATGTTTGAATGCTAGTTTAGCTGGATAGAGTATTCTTGGTTGGAAATTTTTTTCCTTTAGTACCTTCACTATATCATACCACTGCCTTCTTGCCTCCATGGTTTCAGATGAGAAATCAGCACTTAATCTTATGGAGCTTCTCTTGCATGTGATGGTTTTCTTTTCTCTTGCTGCTTTTAGGATTTTCTCTTTGTCTTGAGCCTTGGATAATTTGACAAGTATATGTCTTGGGGTAGGCCTGTTGGGGTTTATGAGTAGTGGAGTGCGCTGTGCTTCTTGGATATGTACTTCTGTCTCTTTCAGTAGATTTGGGAAGTTTTCAGCCATTATTTCTTGCAACACACCTTCTGACCCCTTTCCCTTCTCTTCTCCTTCTGGAATGCCTATAGTACGTATGTTTGAGCGTTTTGCATTGTCATTCAGGTCCCTAAGTCCTACCTGGATTTTTTCTATCGTTTTATCGACCCCTTCTACTATCTGTTTGATTTCTGATGTACTGTCTTCCACATCACTAATTCTCTGCTCTGCCTCTTCAAGTCTGCTGATATTTGCTGCAAGTGTATTTTTGATTTCTTGAACTGTGGTGTTCATTCCCATCATATCTGTTATCTTTTTGCATATGTCTGCAATTTCCCCTCCAAGTGTTGTCTTCATGTTGTTAACCTCTTTCATTACTTCATCAAATTTGTCGGTGATAAATGTTCTGAGATCTTTCATTGCTTGTGGGAAGTTCTGCTCCCCTTCCTGATTTTTGGTTTGTTGATTGGATTCAGCCATGTTTTCCTGATTACTGGTTTGGTTTGTAGATTTTTGTTGCTGTCTCATCATCATATTATCTTGACAGGTTTAATCAGTTCCTTAGCTTCTTTGTCTACTCTTGGAGATTAATTAGCTGTTGTTTTTGCTTAAGTGTTATATCTTCTCTTTGTCACTTTGTTCTTCTTATTCTAATTTCTTGTTGCTGGTTAAGTTCACTTTAAAGGAAAGTATTAGTGCCGGGGAAAGGCAATTGTGTAAGCAAGGAAAAAGTGTAAAGTAGTGTCGGTGATATATGTTAACAAAGCAAGAATATGAGATCTGGGAGGATGGAGGTTAGATTCATGTAAATTGTGTAGAGTTATAGCAGTAGGTAGAGTACCTATTATGAGGTAGATGACTGAATATGGGAGGAATATGGTATGAGCTAAAAAGCTATTGTTTTCGTGAGAAAGGGAAAGAGAAAAGAAAGGTAATAGTTTCAGGAGTGGATAACAGACAGAAAACAAAACAAAGGTATTAGAAATTAAGAGTTAGACACTTTGTGGATCAAAGAAAGGGAGGTAGGTGGTGGAATATAGGAGAGACAGTAGATGATTGTGGATATCAAGATGTAGGGGGAAGGGGATAGTGTAGGTAGCCTATATCAGTTCACAGAGAAATGAGGCAGTGGAGGATGAGAAAACCCAGCAAATGTGAGGTGTCCCTGCTGCACCTATTGTATAATTGAGTTAAAATAAAATAAGTAGAAAATGAGGGACAAGAGGGAGAGAGAAAACAGAAAAAGAAAAGAAAAAAAAAGAAAGAAGAGAAGAAATGAAGAAAGAAAAAAGGGGGTGGGCAAAGGGTGGGGAACAGGTAGGGGGAAAAAAAAAAGAGAAAGAAAAAAACAGATATACACAGACCACAATTGTAACATCAGCTACAGCAACAACAAGGAAAAAAAAACCCTAAATAACTGAATAAAGAAAAAAAAAAGACTTTGGGGGATATGCTGGGAGAAAAGACTAGGGGATAATGCAATATTAGCAATCAGGACATTAAAAAAAGTAAAAAAAAAAGATAAAATGAAAATAAAAACAAAACAAAATGAAACGATAAAGAAAAAACGCAAACATTGTAGGCTAGGGCATTCAAGTACCTCAGATGGACCTCAGGGCATGATGAATTCAGGGGTGGAAAGTCTGAGATATTGAAGGCTCAAGAGGTGTGAGTCTCTGGGGTGTGGGCCACCAGAGTTTAGACCTGGCAACCTCAAATCTGGTCAACAGGAAGCCTAGGAGCCCCGTAGTGTAACACAGCCCTCAGGGATCCCCACAGGTGGGTGCCAGCCCTATGGGGGAAGTCAGATCCGCAAACTCTATATTATGTCTGAACCCTACAATTCACTTATTCACTAGGGTTTATGTGGTATATCGTCAATTCAGCTTTTGGACAGCTCCCCCCCTGTGTTCCCACAAGACGGCCACGTGAGGGCACCTCTATACCGCAGCCAATTTAATGATGCAGATCCGAAGCCAGGCCCGTGGGCTGGGTTCAGTTGGAAATGCCAAAAACAGATTCCAAAACCGGAATTCCCAGGCTTCACAAAATATTCCCCACTCGGCTTCCAGACGTGTCCCCCTCCCTCGCCGCACCCTGTAACACACTCCCAATTACGTCCCTTTATTGCCAACAATCTAATTCCATTACAGATCGGCAGCTGGGCTTGTGGGGGCGGGGCTCCAGGCGGAAGCGCTATTATTTGTGTCCGCAATCCAAAATTCCCCCACTTCACAACAAAACACCGTCTGTCTCCCCAAATCAATCCGCACAGGCGTCCCATACCATCAACTGCCCAACAGCCCGCCCAGGACTCGTGAACTCCCCAGCACTGCAGAGCCACCAAAAAGCAGAGCCACGGCGCCCGTACCGTGGCTCCACCCACCCCCAAAGAGGAAGCAACCCATATGCAGGTCTCACCTCTGGGAAATAGATCCCATATTATATCTTATAGACCAATCCTCTCCGTTACCTTTCCACCAAATCGATGTCCAGACACTTCCTGCTCTGCAAAAATCCCAAAAAAGCCCTTCCTTGGAGAACCTCCAGCGGCACCCAGCCGCCTCTTCCCAGGAGAGACCACAAGGCAGGTTCACTCAGCCACCATCTTGCTTCCTCCTCCACTTATATTTTTTGATGTAACATTTTTTGTGATCTCTATCTTTAAAAAAAAAGACAATAAAATAAATAGAAAATTAATAAGCAAAAAAAATGACTGAAAGGTTCCTGGCTTTCCTGTCTCCCTGCCTATTCCCTTGTAACACTCCAGTTCTTCCAGTGAAAAAAGCCTTCACAGGGCTTTAGCCTTTCCCAGAAGGTAACTAATGGGATACAGCCCTGAGAGCAACCCCAATTCATGTCTCATCGGGGTCAGGGCTCCTCAGAACCCCTTAGATCTGTACTTAGCAGCTACCTGGGGATTTTCCTGGAGAAACAAAGCTGGAGGTTTCTGCATGAGGTTTCTACCATGGGCAGACACTGGGAGATTTGCATCTAGGTGATTCTACAGACAAGTCTTTCCCTAAACTAAGCTGAGGTAAGCTAAGCATGTAAAATTCTCTTTTCTGTTCTAATATATACTTCCTGTAACTTTGTCAGTCTGCTTGTGCCTAGGAACTCATAAATCAGATTTGTGGTTTGCCTCTTACAAAGTGGATAATGGTCAAAGGTAACCTAAGTAACAATACTCAACACTATCTCCACCCCCTCATGACTCCCTCATCTGATTGCTCATTGTTTTTGCTTGTTGTCTGCTCATTGTCTGTTTGTTTTTTCTTTAGGAGGCATGGGAAACTGAACCCAGGACCTCCCATGTGGGATGTGGGTGCCCAGCTGCCTGAGCCACATCTGCTCCCTGTCAATACTATCTTGCAATTGAATTTGATGTATAAAAGAAATCATAAGTGGAATTTGTTTCAACTGATGGAAAAGGGAAAACTTAGAAATGTTGTTCCTAATAAAATTGTTTCAGTGGCTTGGTTAATAAATGAAAGTGCCCAATTTGTTTTTAAAGTGGACACTTACTAGAAACTAATTCAGAGTTAAGATCACTATATAGATGCCTTTATATTATAAAATAGCAGGAGGACAACATCTGAAATTGCTATAACTGGGTGGATTTAGCCTAGACTTGCTATAGTAATGGTAATTATAAACTGAGTTTACCTCTGTTTACAGTTACTTCAGGTCTAGCCACACCCTTGCTTCAGCTTACTAGCTTCACTTCACCCATTAGACTTCAGCAATTGTGATTTTAACTCTAAACTGAGTTTGTCTTTCTTTATGGTTGCTTCAGGGATAGCTTCAACCCTTGCCTTTGCTTTTGGTTATTTCATAACAACTGCCTGCTAGGGCTCAGGGAAAGGCAAATTTAAGACACCCTTGTCCCCTGTTCTTCCAACAGTATTAATGACCCTGCTTTCTTGTGTGACTCCACGTGTGAACTAGATTTCTCCCTAGTGTAATTCTTGACCCTCAGGGTTGGCCATCTACTCTTCCAGTCCAGTGGCCGAGGATTGGGCAGAAGAATCTCCCACCTTGAGTGTTGATGTTCCTAAAAGCAGCAAGTTATGAAAAAAACAGGTTTCCATGATGCTTCAGTGACCTCAGTATGTATAGGCTAGAATTAATCTTGCTCATTCAAGGTTTGACAAAGTCAAAATAGGAAATAATCAAAGCTCTGAAGTAAAGGAAAACGTTGTAAATTGTATTTTAAAGCATTGGGAATGATTTGGTTATAAGCCAAGAAGACACTGTGTGAGCACAAAGAAGAATTTGAAAGCATACATAGAAAAATAGCAGATCTTATGGGAATGAAAGCCATGATAAATGAAATTAAAAATACACTGCAGGGGAGTGAATGTAGCTCAAGCAGTTAAGTGCCCTTGTCCCACACGGGAAGTCCTGGTTCAGTTCCTGGTGCCTCCTGAAAAAACAAAAACACAAACAACAAGCAAAAGAAAAAGGAAAAAAAAAAACAACTCAGGGAAGTTAATGTGGCTCAGTGGTTGAGTGCTGGCTTAAAAAAATTAAAAAACAAAAACAAAAAACAACAACTGGAGGCTTATAACAGCAGGTTTCAGGAGGCAAAGAAAAGATCAGTGAGCTTGAGGACATGGCCTCTGAAAGCAAACATACAAAACAAAAGATGAAGAAAAGAATGGAAAAAATTGAACAGGGTTTCAGGGAACTAAGTGACAGCAAGAGACATGGAAACATGTGTATCACAGATGTCCCAGAAGGAGAATAGAATAGAAAGGTGACAGAAGGAATATTTAAAGAAATAATAGAAGAAAATTTCCCAGCCCTACTGAAGGACATAGATATCCATGTCCAAGAAGCACCACATACTCTGATCCAAATAAATCCTTATAGACCAACTCCAAGACATGTACTAATCAGAATATCAAATGCCAAAAACAAAAAGAATTCTGAGAAAAGCAAAAGAAAAGCAATGCATATAAGGGCTACCCAATAAGGTTAAGTGTAAATTTCTCACCAGAAACCACGAAAGCAAGAAGACAGTGGTATGATAAATTTGAGATACTGCAAGAGAAAACCTGCCAGACAAGAATCTTATATCCAGCAAGATTACCTTTCAAAAATGAGGGCAAGTTTGAATATTCACAGATGAACAGAAACTGAGTGCATTTGTAACCAAAAAACTGGCTTTGCAGGAAATAATAAAGAGAGTGCTACAGCCTGAAAAGAAAAGACAGGAGAGAAAGGCTTGGAAGAGAGTCCAGAAATGAAGATTTTATCAGAAAAGTAAACAAAAGTGTGAAAAGAGTGGTGAAAGTAAAATGTGACAGGTAAAACCCAAAGGTCAAAATGGGTGAAATAAGAACTGTCTTTACAGTAATAACATTGAACATCAATGGATTAAACACCCCAATCAAAACAAAAAGACTGGCAAAGTGGATAAGGAAATATAAGCCATTTATATGCTGTCTACAAGAGACTCACGTTAGACCCAAGTATAAAAATAGATTGAAAGTGAAAGGCCAGCAATAGATAATCCACACATGCAGTTACCAAAAAAAGAAACAGACTTTATAAGCCAAATTTTTATTAGAGACAAGGAAGAACATTATATATTAATAAAAGGGGCAATTCACCAGGAAGAAATAACAATCATAAGTGTATATGCACCTAACCAGGATGCCCAAAGTTACATGAGGCAAACACTGGCAAAACTGAAGGGAGAAATAGATATCTCTACAATAACAGTTGGAGACTTCAGTACACTATTCTCATCATTGGATAGAACATCTGGGCAGTGGACCAATAAACAGCTTAAATAATCTGATAAAAGGATGAAATCTAATAGATGTATACAGAACATTGCACCCCAAAACAGCAGGATATACAGTCTTCTCAAATGCTCATGGATTTTTCTCCAGGATAGACCATATGTTGGGTCACAAAACAGATTCTGATAAATTCAAGAAGATTGAAATTATACAAAGCATATATTCTGATTAGAATGGAATAAAGCTGGAAATCAATCAACAAGGGGTACAAAAAGGGAAAATTCACAAATGTATGGAGATTAAATAAAACACTCTGAAATATTCAGTAGATCAAAGAAGAAATTGTGAGAGAAAAAAATAAATATCTTGAGAAGAATGAAAATGAGAACACATTTCAGAACCTAGGGTTCTGAAGCCAGAACCTAGGGTTCTGAAGCATTGAAGCCAGTGCTGAGAGGATAAGTTTAGCCCTCAATGTTTGTATTAAAAAAGAAGAAAGAGGGGAATGGATGTGGCTCAATAAGTTGAGCACCTGCTTCCCCACATGGGAGTTCCCAAGTTTGGTCCCTGGGGCCTCCTAAAAACAAAACAACAAGCAAACACACAAATAAACCAACTCAGGGGAGCCAATGTGTGGCTCAGTGGTTGAGTGCTGGCTTCCCACATACGAAGTCCAGGGTTTAATCCCTGGCCTCAGTACCTTAAAAAAAGGAGGAGAAGGGAGAAGAGGCTAAAATCAATGACCTACTACTCAGCTGGAGGAACTAGAAAAGCAAGTAGAAGGAATGAAATAACAAAGATCAGAGCAGAAATAAATGAAATTGGGAATTAAAAAAATTTTTAAAAAGCAATACAGAGTTAACCAAACCAAAAGTTGGTTCTTCAAGATTAACAAAATCAACAAACCCTTAGCTGGGCTGACTAAGAAAAAAGAGATATGATGCAAATAAATAAAATTTGAAAAATGAAAATGGGAACATTACTACTGATGCCACAGAAGTAAAATAGATCATAAGATGATCTATTAACAACTGTATGCCAACAAACAAGGCAATGTAGATGAAATAGATGAATTCCTAGAAATGTATGAACAACCTGCACTGACCCTAAAAGAAATAGAAGACCTCAACAAACCAACCATAATAAAGAAATTGAAACACTCATCAAACAACTCCCTAAAATGAAAAACCCAAGACCAGATGGTTTCTCAGGTAATTTCTATCAAGCATTCAAAGAAGATTTAATACCAATATTGGTATTAAATCTGTAAGATTACTGAAATTCTCCAAAAAACATTGAACAAGAAGGAACACTCCAAACTCATTCTATGAAGCCAATATCACCCTATACCAAAGTTGGGTAAAGATATTATGAAAAAAAAAACCTTACAGGCCCATTTCCCTAATGAATATGGATACTCAACAAAATACTTGCTAATCAAAACCAACAGCACATTAAATGAATTAGGCATCATGCAAGGGTGGTTCAATACAAAAAAATCAGTCAGTGTAATATACCACATAAATAAAAGAAGAAAAATCACATGATTCAATTGATTGATGCAGAAATGGCATTTGACAAAACACAGCACCTTTTCTTGATAAAAAACACTACAAAAAGATAGGAATTAAAGGAAACTTTATCAACATGATGAAGGCTGTAAATGAAAAACCCACAGCCAGCATTGTACACAAGTGTGAAAGAATGAAAGTTTTCCCATTGAGACCAGAGACAAGACAAGGATGCTCACTGTCACCACTGTTGTTCAATATAGTACTAGGAGTTCTACCTAGAGCAATTAGACAAGAAAAAGAAAAAAAAGGCATTGAAATCAGAAAGGAAGTAGTAAAACTTTTGCTATTCACAAATGATAGGATCCTATACTTAGAAAGTCCCAAAAAACCTACAACGAAGTTGCTAGAGCTATTAAACAATTTCAGTAGAGTGTCAGGATACAAGACCAATACACAAAAAGCAGTGGTGTTTCTATACATGAGTAATGAGCGATCTGAGAAGGAAATTATTCCATTTACAATAGCGACTAAAACAATCAACTATTTAGGAATAAACTTAACCAAGGGTGTAAAGCACTTGCATTCAGAAAACTATAATGCTTTGCTAAAAGAAATTTTAAAAGACCTAAATAATTTGAGGAACTTTCCATGCTCATGGATTGGAAGACTAAATATCATTAAGGTGCCAAGTCTACCCAAATTGATATAAGATTCAGTGCAATCCTGATAAAAATTCCACTAGCATTTTTTAAACAAAAGGAAAACACAGTTATCAAATTTATTTGGAAGGGTAAAGGACCCTGAATAGCAAGAAACATCTTAAAAAGAAAAAGCAAAGTTGGAGGACTTTCACTTCCAGACTTTAAATCATATTACCTAGCTACAGAGGTAAAAACAATATGGTACTGGCATAAAATAGCGATATAGACCAATAGTGCAGAAATGAAGATTCGGAAACAGGCCCTCACATCTATGGCCAAGTGATTTTTCACAAGCCTGTCATTCTCACCCAGCTGGTTAAGAACAGACTATTCAGCAAATGGTGCTGGGAGACTAGATATCCATATCCAAAATAGAGAAAGAGGACCCCTATTTCATACCTTATACAAAAATTAACTAAAAATGGATCAAAGCCCTAATACAAAAGCTAGAGTTTTAAAACTCCTAGAAGAAAATGTAAGAAAACATCTTCAGACCATGGTGGTTGGTGGTTCATTCTTAAACCTTACATCCAAAGCATGAGCAATGAAAGAAAACATGGATAAATGGAACTTTCTCAAACTTAAAACACTTTTGTGATTCAAAGGACTTCGTCGAGAAGGTGAAAAGTCAGCCCACTCAATGCGAGAAAATATTTGGGAACCACATAGCTGATAAGGGTTTGATTTCCATTCTATATAAAAGGATTATACAACTCAACAATAAAAGAGCAAACAATCCAATTTAAAAATGGGCAAAGAACTTGAATAGACATCTCTCCAAAGAGGAAATACAAATGGCCAAAAACTACATGAAAACTGTTCAATACCACTAACTATTTGGGAAATCCAAATCAAAACAACAATGAGATATCACGTCACACACCTTAGAATGGCTATTATTTTAAAAAAACACAGAACAGGTGCTGGAGAGTATGTTCTGTAATCAAAGGGCATTAACTGAGACTGGAAGAATCAGAGCAGGCTTTCTGGAGGAGGTAATATTAAGCCGAGACCTGAGAGATGAATAGGAATCTGTCTAAGAATGGGGTGAGAGGAGTTGCGGGGGAATTTTCCAGGCAGAAGGGCCATAGGAACTGTGCATAGGGAAACTGGAGAAGGTGAGCCTGATGTGTGTAAGGGTAAGAGAGGGTGTGGAAACACATGAGGCTTTAGAGGCAGGACCAGGGCAGTTCAAAAAGGGCCCCCAAAGCTTGTGCTTAGGATGATGGGGAGCCACAGAAGAGTTTAAAGCAGGGTGGAGAAGTGTTCAGATGACAGGAGAGTTCATTTTTCTCTGATATATTAACCAGTTTGCTTGTTGATATCTCTGCATTTAACTGTGCATGTGGGAGGGGAGGAGCCACATCTGTCTTATCCACAACTGTATCCCTGGTGCCCTCATGATGATGGCACATAGAAAATGTTCAATAAATACCAGTTGATGAGATAAGAACAAAATGTACACTCATTACAAAGACTACAAACAGGCAGTACATAAAAATTTTCATACATTCACCACAAAATAACTTCAACCGTGATACCACATTCAGAGATGCACGTTAGACATTTTGCTGAATTACCTTCCAGTACATTTTCTTTGCCTATATATTTCACACAAATAAAGATCATGGTGTAAAACTGTTTTTATGACCTGCTTTTTTCACCTATGTTACTTAATTAAAAGTATTTATAAATATTTTTCTTAGTAATTATTTTAATGGCTACAGGTTGCTCCTCTGTGACAAGACTACTATTCATGTACTTGATCCCTTACTCTTTCACATTGAATTGTTTCCATTTTTTAAATTCTTGTAAACAGTGTTTCCATGGGCATCCTTATAACTAAGTGTTGGACACTCCCATGATTAATTGAATACTTTCACACACATTTATTTTCCATTTAATTTCATTATTAGAGGATAATCTCTTATTCTGGAAGGTTTGCTTTTAGTAACACAGCCTGAGTTTATATTAGCTCTTTAGGCAATGGGGACACCCTTTTGATTCAGATTGAGTTATTCTTTTTTTTTTTTTTTAATATTTTTTTCTTCTTTATTTTCTTTTAAATGTTACATTAAAAAAAATGAGGTCCCCATATACTCCCCACCCCCCTCACGCCACTCCCACATCAACAACCTCTTGCATCATCGTGGCACATTCACTGCACCTGGTGAATATATTTTGGAGCACTGCTGCACCACATGGAGAGTGGTCTACATTGTAGTCTACACTCTCCCCCAGTCCACCCAGTGGCCATGGCAGGACACACGATGTCCCTGCAGCACCACCCAGAACAAGTCCAAGTCCTGAAAATGCCTCCACATCATATCTCTTCTTCCCTCTTCCTACCATCAGCAGCTATGGTGGCCAATTTCTCCACATTAATGCTACAATTTCTTCCATCACTAATCACAATAGTTCCCCAGCAGAACACCAGTAAGTCCACTCTAATCCATACTCTAGTCCTCCATGCCGGGACTCTGGGATGGTAATGTCCAGTCCCCCTCTACATCAAGAAGGGGCTTAGATTCCACATAGATGATGGGTGCAATTCTTCTGCTTGCAGTTGTAGGCACTCTTGGATCCCTGGTGTGGTGGTTGACCATCTTCACCTCCCTGTTAGCTGGCCAGGATAAGTCCAATAAACCAGAGGGTAGGAGTTGCAAGTCTGCTGAGGTTCAGAGCCTGGCTGTCACATGGACAGTCCAGAGATTCAGGTCTCCTGAATATACACCAACCCCAACACCAACCACAGGTCTGGTAAAAGTAACAGAAGAGGCACGTGTAGAAAGGTCATATCTGAGTCCAACTCCATCACACTCAGGAAAACAAACTCCAAAGTAGGGCCAACTGACATGGCCCTGAACTCCAGAGCCATCTGCCATGACCATAGAACCTGTGGGTCTCTGTAGCCCTCAAGAGAACCAGTACCTGGGTTTCTATCTCCTTTGGCTGTCTCTGGGACCCTGCTGAGGCGTGCGTAAGCATTACCCCTCTGATGACCTCCTGACTATTTTGGAGACTCATAGCCATATAAACTCATTTGTCCTTTCCATTTCCCCCTTTTATCCAAAGTCAAAAAGCAGTTTTTAACACCTGATATTACATGTAGGCTGAGATATTCTGCTGGTCTGAGTTGATCCTTTTATTCAAGATCTTTTTCTAGTTACATCTTCAGCTGGTACTTGGTAGTAATCCCTCAGCACCAGGGAGGCTCATCCCCAGGAGTCATGTCCCACACTTGGAGGAAGGTAATGTATTTACATGCTGAGTTTGGCTTAGAGAGTGGCCACCTTTGAGCAACATGGAGGCTCTCAGAAGGTAACTCTTTTTAGTTCACTGGAACATGTAAGTTTATTCCCCCACACACACACCCCATCATCAATATTCACACACAGTACTTCTATTCCAGATTTTAACTTCCTTATTTGAAACATCAGGGCCCTGATACTGAAAGATAACCTGGGTCAGAAATACGGAAAAAAGAAACCAGCCTGGCTCCCTAGTACCTACCTCCATGCCATGGATACTCCTGCTCCCATTTTTGTTTTTGTTTTTTTTCTTTTCAGAATGAATTTCTGGATAGCATAGTCTAACAGAGTCATGAATCCAGAGTCAGGAACTCTGCACAAATTTCTTCTCCTTTCTGTGCCTCAGTTTCCCTCACTTGTACAGTGAGAAGTTTGGACCTGTTTTCTGAAGACATGTGCAGCTGGGACAGGCTCTGGGGGCAGGATTTGACAGGGCATTTGGTAGACAATGACAATGGGCCAGGCCTTTAGATATTGGACCTCTGACTGCAGAATAAAATGGATCAAGGATTAAAGTGGGTTTAGCACACAGATGAACAGCTGAGCTGTGCTGATTCTGGTGTGAGACACAAATAGGAATAGCTTTCCAATGAACAAACTCAGTCTCATAAGCTGCCAGCCAGTGTCTGATAAGAATGGGTTTATTGCTTGAGAGCTTGAGTCTTTATCAAGTTTCTGTGGTCAGTTAATTCCCACCCTCACCCCTGCCCTGTGCCCTCTCTGCCTATCTGGCCAGCATCCTGCCTGGGCAGCCATGAGTTACCTGGAGCAGCAGGCTTCAACTCTCTTTATTCACAGCTAAGACTTCAGACCCCCTATCTGTTTTGGGCTATCTGCAGATAAGTCCACAAGCAGCTAAAGGAACAAATCTGGCTGACTCCTCGAGAGATCAGAAAATACCAAGATGGAACCCTCTACTTCTGGTTCTCTAATCTGTAATAAATTCTGGGAAATGGTGTGGGATCAAGTCTCCAGGGATGCCATGCAGCTTGTGCCCTGTTCTTCTCTAGCAGGTGTGTTTTTAGGAAGGGGATTAGTAGGAGTCAATCAGGAAATAGAGATAGGGTAGAGACTGACCTTCACTAAATGCTTATTCTGTGTTAAGCATTGGACCGAATCCCCATTTTTTAGATTCCTAGACTGCTCAAGCAAATACCATGAAGCAGATCATGTAAAACAGTAGAAATTTATTAGCTTATGGTTTTGAGATTAGAAGATTGTCCAAATCAAGGTGTCATTAAGGCAATGCTTTCTTCCTAAAGACTGGCATTCCAGGACTGGCTGCTGGTAGTCCTTGAATCCTCTGTCACATGCCAATGAATCTGGTAGCCTCTCTTGTCCTCTTTGTTCTCTTCCTGATTTCATTGATTTCAGCGTCTGACTTCAGTGGATCTCTCTCTGTCTTTCTGAATTTCACTCCAATTATGAGAAGTCCAGTAATAGGATTAATACACACCTTCATTGAAGTGGACCACACCTTCTTAACTGAAGTAAACGCATCAAAATATCCTACTTACAATGGGATCACTACCACAGGAATGGATTAGATTTAAGAACATGTTTTTCTGGGGTATACAGATTCAAACCACCACACTCATGCATGTCATCTCTAGATCATCAAAATGCTGTGAGAAAGAAAGCTTTCTCCTTGTTTTAGAGAAACAGTATCTGAAGCTTGCCCCAGAAGATACAGGCATATGATGCAGTAGTGGACTCAGTTGGAATCTGGCCTCCTCCACTCACCTGCATGTGACCTTGAGAAATTTCTTACACTTTGTGAGACTGTATTTCTCATCTTTCTTCTGGGGACTGGAGCACAAGGCAAGCCCACTGACATGATGCCTGGCACCAAGTAGCTGAGCAGGATGGCTCCAGCATGGCACAAAGTTGCAGAGTGAGATGACCTCCAGCATCAGATTGTACTGAAATGTCTAGATTCTTAGGACTCGGGTCTGGGAGAATTGGTGTGCTGATAAATATTTAACAGTCATCCTGGGGTAAGAGGAAGTTATAATTTTAAATGTTTGCCCATTTCCATATTATAAATATACCCATTGTTAGAGGTTTGCAATAATTACCAAGCTGTAGCTCAGTTTCCCCTGATATGCACTGGGGAAAGACTAACCCCATCCCCCATAAGCCTACATGTCCAAGGGCATGGCACTTCCCCACAGGTTAAATAAAGAAACCACATAGAGACAGGAGTAAAGGGAAATGGAAACCTCCCCTACCTACATATCAGAGGGAGATAAAATTCCTTCAGAACAAAGAAATCTGCTCCTGCAGCATTCCAAGAAACCATAACTCCCTAACCCACTATCTTCTAGTCACCATCAGGGAAAGTTTTCACCTCTAGGGCTTCCTATTGGCCCCTGCACCTTACTCGGACCCTCAACCCCCTCCCACCAACTATCATTTCCCCGCCTAGGAAAGTTCTATGTAAATTCAAATCCCCCCCCCCCTTCCAGGAATGGGCTGAAGTCTGTTCTTCAGACCCCCTCCATTGGGAGAACTCTCAATAAATCTTTCTTTGTCGATAGTCATTTCAGTCTCTGTGTCCCACTAAGTGCTGTATTTTCTCCAACACCCACCATGGCCAATTTCAAGCAACCAACATGTGGTCAATGAATGGGGATTTGGGACAGTACTTTGGCACAGTAGCACTTATATAGCCTTACTACCATACAGAGATGTATGGGTGCTGATGCAAATACCAGAAATTGGTTGGATTTTATAAAGGGTATTTATTTAGGGCAGGAGCTTATAGATACCAGGCCATAAAGCATAAGTTACTTCCCCCACCAGAGTCTATTTGGAGCAAGATAGCTGCCAACATCTGCGAGGGTTCAAGTTTCCTGGGTACCTATGTTCCTGGGGCTTGCTTTACTCTGGCTTCAAGGTTCCTTCCTTCCTGGGGCTGACTTTTCTTTCCTCTGTGTGCTGACTTCCCAGGGCTCCAGCTTAAGTCTTCACCTTCAAACTCCAACATCAAAACTCCAACGTCAGAAAACCCTCAAACTCTGTTCTTTGCCATGCCTTTTATCTTTGACATGCCCCTTGGTGGGGTGGGGACTCAATGCCCTAATCATAAGTCAATCATGCCCAGGTACAGATCAGATTACAAGCATAATCCAAGGTTTCTTTTTTGAATTCATCAATAATATAAAACTGCTACAAGGGGCAATCTCCAGAACAGTAAATGTAAAATAATCAGGGTATAAGGAGTTCTGAGAATCTCCTACCTTTATTAATTAGTTTGCATAATTCAATCTTTAATAATGGCTCTGTTCAACAAACTGGCTCAAAAAATTTCTACCAATTTAAAAATGGGCCTGTCTGGTGGACTGTCATCCATTAGAAAGGACCCCAGATTTCAACCATGTCACTCTGAATAGATGGGGAAGCTGAGGCTCAGACAGAGAACAGGAGCAATAACTTAAAATAATAGAAATCATGGCTTGTTCTGGTGCAAATGGTACATACTACCTCACCTTAAATGTCACACTCAGGGAAGTGGACTTGGCCCAATGGATAGGGCGTCCGCCTATCACATGGGAGGTCCGTGGTTCAAACCCTGGGCCTCTTGACCTGCGTGGAGCTGGCCCATGCACAGTGCTGATGCGGGCAAGGAGTGCCGTGCCATGCAGGGGTGTCCCCCGTATAGGGGAGCCCCATGTGCAAGGAGTGCACCCCATAAGTAAAGCTGCCCAGCACGAAAGAAAGTGCAGCCGGCCCAAGAGTGGGGCCACACACACGGAGAGCTGACACAACAAGATGACACAACAAAAAGAAACACAGATCCTGGTGCCGCTGATAAGGATAGAAGCAGTCACAGAAGAACACACAGTGAATGGACACAGAGAGCTGACAACTGGGGGGGGAAGGGGAGAGAAAGAAATAAATCTTAAAAAAAAAGGTCACACTCATTTAATTCTTCAAGTAACTCTACAGGGGAGGACTTTATTCACAGAATAAGAGTATGTTTAAAAGAACAAGTACTGAAACTTGACAGATCTGGATTCGAATTCTGAACATGTACTTAAAAGATGTGAGCTGCTGGGCAGGTTGCCTCATTCTGCTGGGTGTTAGCATCCTCGTACATAAAATGGTGATAACAACACTTATTTTCTACACGTGTGGTATCAATTAAAAGATATTTTGCGAGGACCTCTCAAGAACTGGTATGGAGTAGGTGTTCTGCAGTCAACTCTTAATTATCATCAGGGAGGTTGAGTAACTTGCCCAGATTTTGGAGGGTTTTTACTTGCCCAAGGTAGCTTAGCAAGGAAGAGAGGTGTGACTCAAACAAGAGTCTAACTGAAAAGTCACAGCACAGGGTTTAGAGAGTTAAAAGGGAACAAGAATGATGTCTTCATTCTTGACATTTCTACCAGGTGTCAGGTCCCCCACCCTCTCAGCATGGGCTAGTTAGTCCCAGGGGAGGCTGGAAGGGAAGGAGGTTGCTATACCCTTCCCCCGTTCATGGAGGTTCATTGCTCCTGCCCTTTTCCCAAGGGCCTCTTCCTCTTGGAGCTTGTTGTTGACAATGTTCAGGGAATTCCATGTTGGCATCCCCACTGGGGACAAGGAGGAGGTGGGCAGGAGGCAGAGTCCCCAGGTGTGGGGGACGTGTCTCCCCAGCTCTCCCAGGAAAGCCTAGTAAGGAAGCAGGATCATAAAGCCTTGGCAGCTTGGCCCACTGGAGGTCCCTCTGTCTGTTTATAGAGACCCCATCGGCACGGCCTGTGAGAGCCAGGGCTCACATGCCTCAGTGCAGAGGGCTGTGCCATGTAGGGTCCATGCCCCAATGCCTCAGAAATCTAGAGCTGTTCGAGATCATCTGAAATTCCTGTTCACTGGACTCAGTCACTCAGGTGCTTCTTGTGCATCCCCTGTCCCTTAAGATCAAGTGTCGGCCTCTCAGTGAGTTGTTTTTGTGGATATCTGAGAAAAGAGATGGTCGCTGGGGCTTGGGGATTGGGGCTGGGGGGTGGGATCCCAGGCATCTGTGGGGCTGGAGGTCATAAGCAGCCAGGTCACTTAACCCCTGAGTTCTCTCTGAGCCTGCATCCCAACTTCCCTCTAGCCCCTGCCCCTCGTTTCCCAAAGTTCTTTGCTCAGCACTGCATTCCTCAGTCTTGTCCCATTCCTTCCTTCTTCCTATTCCTTCCTTCCTTCCTCCTTTATTCATTTAATAAATATTTATTGATAGTTCCTCTATGTTAAGCTGTGTCCCAGGCATTAGAAAGTGTGCCATGACTAAAATAGTTTCTTGACCTCCGGGATCTCCAAGTCTAGCTGGAGAAACATCTCTGTGAAAGGAAAAGGGACAATGGTGGTCATGCTGGGAGAAGCCTGTGAGGACAACAGGGTTGCTAAGATGATTAGGGTTATTTCCCCCACACCCCACGCAGCTACCGCTCACCTCTTCCCCTACTACCTTTGCAAATTAAGACAGATACTACTGGCCTGGCAGGTCTTTGGATAATTTTTTGTGTGTGAACTAAACAGTTTCCCCCATTCCATGTGATTTAGGTCTGACTCACAAAGAGAGGCTTTATAGAAAGATATACTAAGCTCAAAAATGGTAATAATTTCCCAAGTCTCCTTCCATTGGTTTCAACACAACCCCATGGCCTCTCATAGCCAAATGATGGGAACAGGTTGAGGAAACCTTATCCCAAGAAATAGTTTGTGGCTGCTACTTCAGTCCTTTGTCCTAGGAGGGTTCTTATCCTGTCTCGTCTGGTGGTTATTACCTCATCCTCTGAATTCCTGATAGGCCATGGCTTGATTCCATAGTGTCCTCTGGCAATGCTCAAGAAGCTCAAATTGATGTGCAGATGGGAGAAGTTCTTTTTTTTTTAGGATTTATTATTTATTTATTTCTCTCCCTATCCGCCCCTCCCCGTTGTCTGCTCTCTGTCCATTTGCTGTGTGTTCTTCTGTGACCGCTGCTATCCTTAACAGCAGCACCAGGAACTTGTGTTTCTTTTTGTTGCATCGTCTTGCTGGGTCAGCTCTCCATGTGCGCGGCCCCATTCTTGGGCAGGCTGCACTTTCCTTTGTGCTGGGCGGCTCTCCTTACAGGGTGCCTTCCTTGCACGTGGGGCTCCCCTATGTGGGGGACACCCCTGTGTGGCATGGCACTCCTTGCATGCATCAGCACTGTGCATGGCCCAGCTCCACATGAGTCAAGGAGGCCCGGGGTTTGAACCGGACCTCCCATGTGGTAGGCAGACTCTCTCTCCATTGGGCCAAGTCTGCTTCCTCAAGGGGCGGGGCGTGGAGGCTGGGAAGTTCTTATTCCTCACCTTTCCCACTTAAAGCCCATTTGCTGGAAGAAGGAAAAGGTAATGATTAAAAGTTGGCTCTGGAGGCAGACTGCCTTGATTCAAGTCCCAAATCCACAAATTACTAACCATGCAATCTGGAACAAATCACCTGCCTTAGTTTTTTATGTGTAAAAGGGACTTAATAATACCTCTATGAGTTTTTGTGAGGATGAAATAAAGATAGTGAGTCCTAATGCTGGAATAAGGGTTGGAACCTCAGCAGAGTGCATGTGGACAGTGAGGTTGTTGGTGATAGTGCTTGTTCATTCTTAGGAAATAACCTAGGTAAAGTCCTGGAGGTGTGAGAGAGGGAAGGACACACAGGGACCAGGAGACGGTGCATGGAGGATTATGTTTGAATGCAAAGGGATCAGAATTGGGGAAAGAGAGTTGGGTGCTGAGGCTGAAGAAATATGCAAAGAGTGACACGTCACTTACTACTGGCTCTGCACATGCAGCTAAAGTGATGGGGCAATGGAAGTCCTTAAACAGTGGTATTCAGGGTTCTCTAGGGAAACAGAACCAACAGGAGATATCTGTAAATATGAGATTTTATAAAATTGTCTTATGTGACCATGGGCATGCATGAGTAGAAATTCTGTAAGGTAGATTATAAACTGGGAACTCACATAAAGGTTTTCAATTAATTCCCCAGAAGAAGCTAGCTGGCTAAAGCACAGATGGAAATTTCTCTCTTCTGACTGCTGAAATTATCACTTCTCCTTTTAAAGACTTCAACTGATTGGATGAGACTTCTCTCATTTTTAAAGCAAACTTCTCAGGTGATTGTAGATGTTATCAGCCATAGATACAATCAACTTATTGGTAATTTAAGTCCACAGAATGTCCTCATAGTAACAATTAGGACAGTGCTTCCTTGAATAAACAATTGGGTCAAGTTGACACATGAACTTAATCATCACAAAGAATTTAAGCAGGGAACAGACAGGACCAATGAAGGAGGAGAATCCCTCCTAGGGAGGGGCTGATGTCAGAATGCAGGTGAGAAATCGATGGGTTCTTTGATTTTTATTTATTTATTTTTTTATTGATTTTGTAAAAATATTACATTAAAAATATATGCGGTCCCATTCAACCCTACCACCCCCACCCCACCACTCCCCCCCCAGCAACCCTCACTCCCATCATCATGACTCATCCATTGCACCTGGTAAGGGTGGAGGGAGGAATGGCTCTGATGGATACGTAGGCGGTAGATTGGTCAGGTGAGGGACTGCGGCCAGAGAAAGTGAAGACTGAGGATGGCGAATTTTCCTTTGAATCTCTATCCCCAGCAAAGCGAACTTTTTTTCTGATATCTAAAATATTAAGTTAGTTTTGCCTGTTGTGAATATTATGTAATTGAAATCATATAGTCTTTGAAGCTTCGCATTTTTAAAAATTTTTGCTTCACATTGCATTTGTGAGATTCATCCATATTGTTGCATATAGTTGTGGTTCATTCATTCTCATGATCTCCTGAATAACAGTCTACTATAGGGACATACCACTATATTTGATCCATTATAATATTGATTGTGAGGTTGTAGTTTCCTATTTTTGACTATTTGGAATAGTGTTTTGAATATTCTTGTACATGTCTTTTCTTGAATATATGAATGTGTATCATATAGTTAGGGATAGAATTGCTGGGTAATGGAATATGCATATCTTCAGCTTTAGGATATAACTGCATTTTCCCAAAGGGATTGTACAAATCTACACTTCCTTTGGCAGTAAGAACTTTACAGTTGCACTTTTCAATACTAGGAATTTTTCATTTTAGTCATTCTGATGGGTGTGTAGTGGTGCTCCATTGTGGTCTTAATTTGCAATTGCTGGATAGTGAATGATGTTAAGCACCTTTTCACTTGCTTAGTGCCCATATAGATAATCTTATTTCTGAGTGTCTTTTCCAATCTTTTGCCCATTATTCTAGGGTGTATTCCTTGTTATCTTATTGATTTCTTTTCTTTATCATCTTTTCTCTATATACAAACCTGCTGTTTTTGTTGTTATAATTTAGTGAGTCCTGGAGAATAATTTGCATATACCATTTTTCTTTATCCCTTAATACTTCAGTGAATATTTTCAAAGAACAAGGATATTCTCTTACATAGTAGTTATTAAATTAAGGAAAATTTACATTGATGCCATCTTTAATCCAGTTTATATTCCAATTTTATAAATTGTCACAATAATGTCATTTATACCAATCCCCAGGATTATTTATAGTATTTGTTGTTGTCTTTGTAGTCTCCTGTTTCTATTATATATGCTCAGCATTTCTTTGACTTTTGGGATAGCGATATTTTGAAGATTAGAATCTTACTTTTAGAAATATTCCTCAATTTGGATTTCTCTGTCATTTCCTCATGATTAGATTCAGGTTTTACATTTTTGACTGAAATAATACAAAGTGATGTACTCTTAGGATATCACATCTGGGGACACATCATGTCTATTTGCTACTCATCTTTTTTCTTTTAAAGAAGTTGTTGGTTTAGAGAATAATCATAATAAATAGAATTTCCATATATACAGGATTTACCTCTCTAGCAGACCCTTGCATTCATGTGGAACATTTGTTAAAATTGATGATAGTACATTTTAATAATTGTACTATTAATTAAAGTCCATGATTTAACTTAGGGATCACTGTGTAGTATAGTTCCATGGCTTTGATTTTTAATTTTAATTTTGTCACCATATAGACAATCTAATATTTCCCCTTTGAATCTTATTCATATATGTATTTCAGTGCTATTAATTGCATTCACAATGCTGTGCTACCTTCAGTGCCATTCATAACCAGTCATTTCCATCATTCCAAATAGGAACCTTGCACACTTTAAGTCATTATCTTCCTATTTCCTATTCCTACCCATCCCCTGGTAACTTAACATTCTAGATTCTGACTTCATGAGTTTGCTTATTCTAATTATTTTAAAACAGTGAGATGATACAATATGTGTCCTTTTATGTCCGGCTTATTTCATTCAAGATGATATCTTCAAATTTCATCCATATTGTTGCATGTATCAGGACTTCAATCTTTTTAAGGCTGAACAATATTCTATTGAATTCATAAACCACATTTTATGTATCCATTCTTTGGTAGAGGGATACTTGGGTAGCTTCCAACTTTTGACAATTGTGAATACAACTGCTATGCACATCAGTGTACAAATATATGTTCAAATCCCTGCTTTCAATTCTTTGGGGCATATACCTAACAGTGGGATTGCCAGATCATATAGTAGTTTTTTTAGTTAGCTTTCTGCCAAACTGCCAAACTATCTTCAATAGCGACAGCCCCATTTTCCATTGCCTCCAGCAATGAATGAATATTCCTATTTCTCCACATCCTCTCCCACACTTGTTATTTTCTGTTTTGTTTTTGTTTTATTTTAACAGCAGCTATTCTAATGGGTGTGAAATGGTATCTCATTGTGGTTTTGAATTGCATTTCCCTGATGGCTAATGATGTTGCATACTCTTTATTCTTGATGTTAATTGTGATTACTCAGATAATATGTTGTTCATTTTCTCCACTGTATAGCTGTTACTTTTTCCTTTTGCAGTTATTAAGTAATTTGTGGGTAGATTAGTTTATAAATATATAAATATTCTGTTTCTTATCAAATTCATTCCACATAGATTTAACATCTGTATCAATTAGGATCCAGTTAGGAGATAGAACACACCCATAATTTGAACAGCATAATTTTAATTGAAAGAATTCTTAACTAGTAAACGACATAAAAGAGGACGCTAAAAGATCCAGTTGTAAAGTGGGGGAAAAGCAGCTACTACCTGTAGACTGAAGAGAGTGCACACTGAAGGGCAAGGGTTTAGGAGCTCCTCCCTCCCTCCCCGGATCCTGCCGAAAATAGGCTGAGTTTCCGACAGAAGCTCCACCTGCCAGTGGACGCAGGTCAGATCATCCATAGAAGTGGCGACTAGGTGGGAAAAGTGCTGCCAGAACCGGCTGGAGAAGAGGCTGTAGGATGGGGTGAGTGCGGCGTCGGTGTGTGGAAGCACTGGTCTCTGGAAGTGCCTGCCAGGTGGGCAGTTACCTGAGGGTATGGCCAGAGCTGCCATGAGAGCTGCCAGTCAGAGCTGCCAAGACTGCAGTTGCTGGGTGAGAAGAGTGAAGCCTGAAGGTGTGGCTGGCACTGGTCCAGTCAGGTCAGTTGAGAGGTCTGCTGCTGGCCTTTTCACCACCAATCCACAGGCTCTCTGGCTGAATTACAAAGAAAGGAGGACTGAAAAAAGGAACAGAAGTACCTTCCTGCTGCGCTCTCATTACAGTGCCCCTCCAGCGCCCTCTATTGGGGAAGCCTAATACGTGGCAGTTGGCAAAGGATCAATGTTTACAAGGTGGATCCAGCATCAGAAAGCAGGAGAAAAAGGGTGGATTTAGGGCTGATTTGATAAACTGATAACTGGCACTGCATCCATTGATGAATCTTCCCCAAATCAGGTTTTACTATAATAGTTGCAACAGGGTACAGCACTGTAGGTCCAGTGGAAAGAGGATACGTTGAGTTTATAATGCCCTAAATTAATTGATAATGTGGTTTCCTCCTACTAGCATTTCTACAAACCTCAGAATACTGGGGAAGGGAGTGGAACTGGAAGGTAAGTTTCATTCATTAATGGAAATTTTCCAATCTTGTACAATGGGAAACACATGGTCCAAAAGGATTATCAGTGAGACAGTGTGTGGAATGAGGGACCATAGACAGGACAGCAAAGAAAGTAAAGCTGGAGGGAATACTGACTGCAAGAATGGTGATGAATCAAAGGAATGGAAGTCCTGATGAGAGAACAGGTGTCACAGAAAGGCAAAAATCTTTTTCAAATTCAGAAAAACTTTATCAGTGAAATTATGGCATTAATGAACTAAAGGAGGGAAACCTGGAAAGGTTATCTCTGAAAAGGTGGGGGGAATATGTATCCTTTAATACGGTTTAATGATTATTTGTTAAAATTCAAGGAAAACGAGGAATATAAGAAACTCTCTTAACTCAAAAAAGCCACATCAAGAGTAAAACATGATAGAGAAAATTTAGATGTAATCTATTTAAGATAAAACAGAAGGAATGAATGTCTGTCACCACTATTGTTTAACATAGTTCCAGAATTCCGGCGAATACAATAACATAAAACAAAGTATTATAGCTGAGTAAAAGATTATAAAGAGAGAAAAAACATTATTTTCTGATAATATAATCAACATAAATCACGCAATGGATTATTAGAACTAATGGGAACATTTATAACATAACTATTAATCATGGTAACATAAATATCAATAATATTTCTTTAAATCTGTAATAGCCTACTAGAACAAACTTTGAAAATAAGAGGCTATTTATAATAACCACAAAAGTTATAACATGTTAATTAAACCAACGAATAATGAACAAAGCATTTACAGGAATGATATTTTTAAACTATAAAGAATATGAAGTATCTGACTAAACAGAGTTATGGCACTGAATTAGAAGTATGGACAGCAACATTAATCGATCTTTGAAATAGTATTAAGTATAAAAATGGCAGGATGGGATCTAGTGCACAAAAGTGTTTATTTGGATTAAAAATAAATACATATTAAAACCCTCTGCAAGGATATAGATATATATAGAGAGAGATATATATTTTCAAGGCATTAGCAAAATGGTTCTCTTGGGGGGGGTAATGAGAGTAGTGACTGAGGATGAAAAGTTAAAAGAAATAAAATAAAACAAGAGTCTAAAATGTACTGAAGATTATGGTGTGTCATAAATCATGAAATAAAATGAACACAATGATCAATCCCATGGAGGTACAAAATAATTATAAAGAATACGGGTAATGGGAGTAATGAATGAACAAACCTAGAGTAATAGATTTAGTCAGAAAGTTAGATAAATGAATTGGTGAATTCAGGACATATCAGTTCCAAATGATAGCAAGGATGAGGGAGTGGCCATGAGAGAAAGTAGTCAAAGGCATGTGGAAAGGAAGGTCATTAGAACTAAGAAAATGTCAGTTCAGTGTGTCCCATGATCAGTCATCCACATAAGCATTCAAGTTATTTTGGAAAATGGCAAGTCTTGGAACTGAGTGGGATATTGAATGCCAGGTGTCAAAGTCTTTAATAAATAAGGGGAAGCAAGCAGGAGATTGGTAGATGGAAGGGATAAGGATAGGTAGAGTGTGGTAGAATTAAATGACAGAAGTCTCTGCTCATCTACGCTCCTAGGATTTTTTAAAATTTTATTTTATTTTTTAAATTTATTTATCCCCACCTTGCTGCTTGCTTGCTGTCTGCTCTCTGTGTCTGTTCACTGCACTTTCTTCTGTGTCTGCTTGTCTCCCTTTGTTGCTTCATCTTGCTATGCCTGCTCTCCACAGGCACAGGCTTTCAGCTCTCCATAGGCAAGGGCCAGCTTACCTTCACAAGGAGGCCCTGGGAAGCGAACCCAGGGCCTCCCATACGGTAGACAGGAGCCCAATCGATTGAGCTACATCAGCTCCCCACTCCTAGGATTTTTGGCCAACACATGCCTGATGAAGATCTACTGTGGATCACCAAGGTAGTGAGGATTATGTAGATGGATATTCCTATTGATGAGCCCTGAAAAATACATTCTTTGATACCCACATCTGTAAAATGATTAGAGGAAAGAATTGAATTAAAGGAGTTAGATGTTCTTTTTGAGGTCCAGTTCAATTTTTGTGTCATGTTAAAGATTATGAAACCTCCTCAAGGCTCCTTAGGAAAGAGAGATGCCTTAGCAATGCCTTTGTGTGAAAAGGAGAGACATGTAGCCATTTATTTTGATACACACAGACAAACAGTACTAGGGAACTTCCATCTCTAAAAGGTTTTGGGGTTGGAGCTTATGTGGTTGTTGTAAACAGATTATTGGTGAACATGTAAGTGGCCAGTTTGTATACGGAAGTATAGTTAGAGTGGAAAGATTGCATATGAACCTTTAACCTGTTATCTGTTATCAGGCAGTACAATACTTCATATACATTGCCTCTATTCCTCACAAATCCCTTAGTAATAGTGTCTCATTTTGCTAGGCCTCTGTGACAAATACTTTGCAATGCCTTGGTTTAAAAACAGACTTTTATTGCCTCATGATTTTGGAAGCTAGAAGTTCCAAACCAAAGAGTCAGCAAGGCCATGCATTCTCCCTGAAGTCTGTAGAGTACTGGTGCTGGATTTCCTCAATCCTTGGTACTCTTTTTCTTGTATCTCAGCCTCCCATCACAGGGATGTCTTCAATCTCCTGCTGTGACTGCACTTCTGGTTTCAGCTGACTTCTGGCTTCTGGCTCCTTTGGCTATGTCTGAATTTCATCTCTTAATTAGGAACCCATTATACAGATTAAGGCCCACCCTCCTTCAGTTTGGCCACACCTAAATAGGATCTTAAAATAGCCTGTTCACAAAAGAGTTCACAACCATAGTTATGCACATTAAGATTAAGAATCTAAGCCCTCACTTGACATAGATGTGCAATGGACACAACCAATCCAATGTCCACAGAGAAAATGTGGAATGGGTGTGGGAACGGTAGCCATGGTGGCTGCTGGGTGTGGGGAACGGGAGGAAGAGATGAGATGTGGAGGCGTTTTCGGGACGTGGAGTTGTCCTGGATAGTGCTTCACGGACAATTACGGGACATTATAGATAACCCCAGGGCCCACTGGATGGAACGTGAGAGAGTCTGGGCTATGATGTGGACCATTGACTATGGGGTGCAGTGATGCTCAGAGATGAACTTACCAGGTGCAATGGATGTGTCATGATGATGGGAGAGAGTGTTGCTGTGGGGGGAGTGGGGGGCGGGGGCGGTGGGGTTGAATGGGACCTCATATTTTTCATAATGTAATTAAAAATAAATAAATAAATAATTAAAAAAAAAAAAGAACATGTCTTTGCTGGGGTACATAATTCAAGCTACTACTGGTGGGTATTATTGGCCATATTTTAGAGATGAGGAGATTGATGGTCAAGGAAGTTAAGTAACTTGCTCAAGATTACACAGCAGATGAGTAGTGGAGCCAGAATGAAAGTCTTAGTCTGTCTGCCTCCAGAGCTGACATTCTTGCCAGATTATAACACTTTAATGACATTTATATGAGTGTGATCCTCTTATAGGCTCTACCATGTGGATGCTTCCAGGACAGAATCAAAGCTGGGTTTCTGAATTTATCCTCCTTGGCTTCTCCAGTGACCCAACATCAAACAGGATCCTCTTCATTATCTTCCTTCTCCTCTACCTGAGCTCAGTCCTGGGAAATGGGCTCATCATCACCCTGATCGGCCTGGATTCACATCTCCATACTCCTATGTACTTCTTCCTTTCTATTCTCTCCCTGCTAGACATGGGCTATGTCACGACCACTATCCCTCAAATGCTGGTGCACCTTATTTCTTCCTCCAAGACCATCTCCTTTGCTGGCTGTTGGCTGCAGATGTTTGTGTTTGGTGCCATGGGCCTGACTGAGGGCATCTTCTTTGCAGTCATGGCCTATGACCGATATGTGGCCATTTGTCATCCACTGCGTTATACTGTTATCCTTACCTGGGACCTGTGCATGAGACTGGCAGCTGGGACCTGGGCCTGTGGTTTCTTCTTATCTCTGATCCATACCTTTTTCACCATGAGGCTGCCCTATTGTGGGCCCAACATCATTAACCACTACTTCTGTGAAGGCCCCTCAGTACGGAGCTTGGCTTGCATGGATATCCACCTTATCGAGATTGTGGACCTGATCATCACTACCTGTGTAATTGTTGCCCCACTCTCCCTTATTCTGGCCTCCTACATACATATTGCCAAGGCCATTCTCAAGATCAAGTCCATCCAAGGCCGCTGCAAGGCCTTCTCCACCTGTGCTTCCCACCTGACAGTGGTCACATTCTTCTATGCTCCAGCCATTTACATCTACATGAGACCCAACTCCAGTTACACCCCTGAACATGATAGGCAGGTCTCCATCTTTTACAATGTCTTCACCACTCTGCTTAACCCTGTGGTCTACAGTCTGAGGAACAAGGATATCAAGGTGGCTTTTCTGAAGGTGATGGGGCATGGTAGGGTGGCCTGGTGAACTGTGAGCAAAAGGAGGAATGAGGTAGAGTGCCCGATGCCTTTAGATGTATCCAATCAACATTGTACATTTGAAGCTATATAGTACTTCGTCAGTGGAACATATGTGGTGCATGGAAACAATACGGCTGTCTTTATCACCTTGTCACATTGTGGTGCAATAACAAAAAACTCCACAATCTCTGTTACTTACACCTGCAGAGTTTCATTTATTGCTCATGTTCCACATAAGTTAGAAGTTATCTGTTGCTTACCACAGTGTCATGTCAAGGATTAAGGAGTAGCCCCTATATGAAACATGCCATTTCTGTAACAGAGTGAAAAGAACAAGGGCCAAATAAATGATGATTCCTAAAGCTTCTGCTTCAAAGTGACACATTTTCTTTGCTCACACCTCATTGCTCCAAGCAAGTCACATAGTCCAGACTGATAGCAATGGGGCAAGAAGTATTTTCTTCTGTAGGAAAAATAATGCAAGCTACATGGCAATTGGTAGGGATGTATAATCCCTACATAGGGAGGGCAGCAAATTATGGGGATAATGATATAATCCACCACAAAGGCATAGGAATCAATAGAATATATGTAAACAACATGAAACATGTTAATATAAATGATATATATGTAATGTGTATGGAAACACTAGAGAGCCGAGGTGATGTAGACAATTAAAGTGGTACCTGGAAGCAATAAATATCTTTGTCAATCCTGAAAATTAAACCAGTGGTGTATGGAATCAATACACCCCGTTGACCTGACTTGGTACATGGAATGAATGTGGTTCCTGGGGCTGATGTGGTTTACTCTGCACTGTATTGTGGAAAGGACATGGGACTTGACATTAAGTGACTAGAGTTCTGTTTTCAACCTTGTGAACTTGCTGTGTGACTTTGGGCAATTTACTTCTTCTCACTGGACCTCACTTTATTCATCTATTAAAGAAACACTGAATTTAATCTCTGATGCCTCCTGTGTCTCTAAATTTCTATGCTTCAGTAAGTGAGGTGGGTTTAGCACATGCAGTAAGCTGTTGAAAATCTTCTGTGAATCATAAGAAGAATAAGAAAACCTTCAAAGAATAAGTCACTTCTATGTATATGTCCCATCTGTAAACTATAGTGGACAGCACACATAGTGACTCTTATTATTTCAAGGGATGAATATGACATAGGAGTCTCTAACATCCCTGGCATGGACATCCATCCTAATTCCAGGCCTCTTTGGTGGCCCAGAGGCCTTGGGATGGACCAGGTCATTTCAAGCATTTCTTGAGCATCCATTGCAGGTCATCTAATGCCAGATGCTGAGGAAACCAAAAGATATGTGGAGAGCTCTATGGTCATGAAATAATAATGCCACAACTCAAGTGCTGCAATTTGTGCAACAGCTGATACCTACCTTAGATGGTCAGTGAGATGGGGAATGCCTTAGAGAAAGCACTGGTTTTGGAGTCAGAGGGCCTTGGTTTGAATCCATACTCAGTCATTTACATCCCCTGCAAATATGGCCAAGTATCTTCACATTGCTGAAGTTCTGTTTTCTCATATGTGAAATGTATTTATAAGGACCTTCCTCACAGGGATGTTTGGGTTTTAAATGAGATATATATGTGAAGTAGCTAGGACAGCATCTAGTAAATGGGAGCTTGAGGGCAGAAGCTGTGTGAGCCACGGAGCAGAAAGATCTACTTTTGCACTTATGTCTGTATCTCCAGTGCCTAGCACAGAACTTCGCACTACAGCCAACTCTTAAAAAATATAATTGGGACTAACAATGGAGTGGGGCTGAGTGTTCCCTAGGAGGAAGATGGGTCTGGCAGAGGGTGAAGATGGCTTTCTTTTTGGTGAGTGTGGCCAACTGAACCCACTTTGAATCTTGGAGGGTCCTCCACCAACCAGCACTGAGGTAGCCACAGGGAGAGGGGAGGGGAGATCTAATCAGGCAGGCTATCACACCCAGCGACCTGGGAGAGAGTGGAACTAAGGTAGAGAGGGGATGGAGACACACTACTAAACAGCCCAGCTTGGCAAACAGAAGCTGAACCTGCCTGAAGGAAAGGAGGCAGAAAGAGCCAGATAAGTTTTCTGAAGCCTGTTTAAGCTGTGGAGCTGGTGTAGTTCAGTGGATGATTCCTGCCTTGCATATAAGATATTTGTGGTTTGATTCCTGGGTCTCTCTAGAGAAGTGATCCAGAGATTGATCCACCAGATTATTAGGCACCCAGATGGTACTTGATGACAGGGAAAATATAGACAGATTTTTTTCTTGTTTTTGGTTTTCTTGGATCTGTTATTTTTTAAATTTTTTATTGGTTCCTCTTTTTTTCCTTTATTTTCCTCGCTAAAACCCAGTACATCACCTGCAGAGGACACATTGAAGGGTTATTGATGAGCACTGGCAGCCTGAGAAGCTTCTTAGGGGCTTAAAAGAGAAGGCTGTTTTTCATGTTTTTGTGTTTGTGTATGTTTTTTGTTTGTTCGTTTGTTTGGTATTTTTGTTTTGTTTCTTGTTTGTTGTCTTTCCCTTTTATTTGCTTCCTTTCTTTTTTCTTTTACTTATTTTTCTACTTTATTTCATTTCTTTCATTTTTCTATCTTTTGTTTTCTGTTGTTTTTCCTTCATTCCACCTTTTTTTATTTATCTTTTGCTTCTCTTCTCATCATTCTTCTCTTCTCATCATTCTGGCCTTCTAATTCATACTATTTTTTCCTCTATTTTGTTCCTTGTTTCGTATTTTCTATTCCACTTTTTCATTCTTATTCCATTTGTACTTTGAATTTTTTTTCTCATATTACTTGTTTATTTTCCTAGCTCTTATAGAGTTACTCTTTTACTTGATAAAAATTATTATTACTAATTTTCTTTTTCTCTTCTTAAATCTTTGCTTTTCTCTGGTCCTAATATATTTTTCCAAGGGAACACAGACAACTGGAGGGATACAGAATAAGAGGAACCACTTATCAAAAAGGAAACTTACCATGCACACACATACACACAAACAAAATAAAACCATAGAATAAAAGAGAATCTAACTAGACAAATAAGCACATCAAGATAAACAGATGCTTCAATACCAACAAAAAATTAAAAGCTATACTAACAAACAGGAAGACATGCCCAGTCTAATGAATAAACTAAAAAACAGGAGGAGATGCAGAAATTGGAACAACTAATAAGGGATGTCTAAACAAATATCATGAATCAACTTAATGAAATGAGAGAAAAGATAAAGGACATTAAGAAGACACTGAAGGAGCATACTTAAGAAATAGTAAACATACATAAAAAGATAACAGATATAATGGTGATGAATGGCACACTGCAAGAAATAAAAATACACTGGAAGCCCATAACAGCAGATTTGAATGGGAAGAGGAAAGATTTAGTGATCTCAAAGACAGTACATCTGAAATAAAACAGATGGTAGAACAGATAGATAAGAAGATAGAAAAAATCCAGCAGGGACTTAGGAATTTGTATGACAACATGAAGTGCACAAATATACACATTGGAGGAATTCCAGAGGGAGAAGGGAAAGGAAGAAGAAGGAATGTTGGAGGAAATAATGGTGAAAATTTCCCAACTCTTTTTTTTAAAAATTTTAAAAATTTATTCCTCTCCCCGCCGCAATTGCCTGTTCTCTGTGTCCATTCGCTCTGTGTTCTGCATCTGCTTGCATTATCCTACAGCACTGGGAAACTGCTTCTCTTTTTGTTGTTGTTGCTATTGCATCATCTTGCTGCATCAACTCTGTGTGTGCAGTACCACTCCTGGGCAGGGTGCACTCTTTTCACATGGGGCGGCTCTCCTTGCAGGGCACACTCCTTAAGTGTGGGGCACCCCTCCCTGGGGATGCCATTGCATGGCACAGCACTCCTTGCATGTGGCAGCAGCACTTGTTTGTGTGTATGTGTGTACATAGTAAGTTTCCTTTTTGATATGTGGGCCAGCTTACCACATGGGTCAGGAGACCCTGGGGACTTAACCCTGGACCCTCCATTTGGTAGACGGAGGTATCAGTTGAGCCACATCCACTTTCCAATTTCCCAACTTTTTTGAGGGACATGGACATACATGTCCAGGAAGTGCAGCATACCTCAAACAGTATAAATCCTAATAGGCCTATCCCAAGACATATACTTGTCAAATTGTCCAGTGCTCAAGACAAAGAGAAAAGAGATCCATCACAAACAAGGGAAGCTTGAAAAGATTAAGTGCTGATTTCTCATCTGAAACCATGGAGGCAAGAAGGCAGTAGTATGACACAGTTAAGGTGCTAAAAGAGAAAAACTTCCAGTCAAGAATTTTCTATCCAGCAAAACTGGCTTTCAAAAATGTCGACAGATAAACAGCAATTAAGAGAGTTTGTCAAAAAGAAACCTGCCTTTCAAGAAATACCAAAGGGAGTTCAGCAGGTTGAAAGGGAAAATAGGAGAGAGAAATTTGGAGGAGAGTCTCCAATAAAGATTATTGTAAGAATAACTAAAATGATAAAAACAGAAATAAAAAATGACATATGGTATACATTAACCTAAAGAAAATATGGCTAATGTGAATAATTAGTTGACAGTAATAACATTGAGTGAATGGATTAACTCTCCAATCAAAAGACACAGATTGGCAGAATGAATAAGGAAATATGACCCATCTATATGCTGTCTACAAGAAACTCACCCTAGACCCAGGGACACAAGGAGGTTGAAAGTGAGTATTTTGAAAAAATATTACATGGAAACAATAACCAAAAAAATGGTGAGAGTAGCTATATTAATATTGGACAAAATAGACTTTAAATGCAAAACTCTTGTAAGAGACAAAGAAAGACACTATATATTAAAAAGAGAGGTACTCTATCAAGAAGAAAGAACAATCATAAACATTTACGCACCTAACAAATGTGCCTCAAAATACCTGAAACAAACATTGAAAAAACTAAGCAGAGAAATAGATGCCTCTACAATTATAGTGAGTGACTTTAATATATCAGTGTCACCATTAGACAGAACATCTCAACAGAAGATCAATAAAAAAACAGAGAATGTGAATAATCCTTTAGAGAATCTAGACCTAATAGACACATATAGAACATTACACCCAAATGCAGCAGGATATACATTCTTCTCCGGAAGACGTGAATCATTCTCCAGGATAGATCACATGCTAGGTCGCAGAACAATTCTCAATGAACTCAGAATTAGTCACAAAGATTAGGAACAAAGATATGGAAGATAAACAACACACTCTTAGACAATCACTGGGTCAAGGAGGAAATTACAAAAGAAATCAGTAATTGGGAGAGGGGGCAAGATGGCGGCTGAGTGAACATCCCTGTTAGGGTCTTCTGCAGGGAATCGGCTGGGCGGCGTTGGAGACTCTTTGGGACCGGATTGTTTCGGGATTTTTGCTGGTCCGGAGGTGTCTGGACATCGATTTGGAGGGAAGGTAACAGAGAGGATCCGTCTGTGAAATATACACGGAGATCCCAGCTACCTGTAGAGGATTCCCTCCTTGGGTAGGCGGAGACGAGGCATCTAGCCCCGCTCGGTGGGGCTGAGCCAGGCCGGGCCACAGCGGCGGACACCGGAGCCCGGCCGGGCTGCGCTGGCGGCGAGCGGGGCCGGGCGGGGCCGAGCCGGGCCGAGCCGGGCCGCGGCGGCGGGCGGCGGACGCCGGAGCCGGGCCTGGGCCGCTGTAGCGAGCGGAGCCGGGCGTAGCCGGGCCGGGCCGGGCCGCGGCGGCGTACGGAGCTGGGCGGGGCCGGTCCAGGACGCGGTGGCGAGAGGCGGGCGCCGGGGCCGGGCCGGGCCGCTGTAGCGAGCGGAGCCGGGCGGAGCCAGACCAGGCCGCGGCGGCGTAAGGAGCCGGGCAGAGCCGGTCCAGGCCTCCGCGGTGGGCAGCGGCGGGCGGAGCCAGGCCTGCGGAGGGGTTTCTGTTCTTTGTGTTTTTTTTGTTTTTTTTTGAGCATCTGCAGTACTGGGGAGTTCGTGGGCCCTGGGCGGCCTATTGGGGGTTTGTGGGAAGGGAGGTGCTTGCAGACCCATCTGGGCAGACAGACGGGGGGTTTTAGGGCAAAGCGGGGGAAGTTGTTGTTTTAGATAGTGTTGCAATTGTGACACGTGTATACCTGTATCTCTCTTCCCCCTATCCGTTCCCCACCGTTTGCCCATCCTCTTTTTCTCTCTTCCTTTCTTCTTGTCTTTCTTTTTTTCTTTATTATAATTAGTTTTTTTGTTTTTCGGTTTTCTCTTTCCCTCTTGTCCCTCATCTTCCACTTATTTTATTTTAATTCAAGTATACAATAGGTGCTACAGGGAACACCTCACATTTGCTGGGGTTTTCCCATCCTCCACTGTCTCATTTCTGTGTGAACTGATTTAGGCTACCTACACTATCCCCCTTCCCCTGCATCTTGATATCCACTATCATCTACTGTCTCTCCTATATTCCACCCCCCACCTCCCATTCTTAGACCCACAAGGTGTCTAACTCTTAATTTCTAATATCTTTGTTCTGTTTTCTGTCTGTTATCCACTCTTGAAACTATTACCTTTCTTTTCTTTTTCCCTCTCTCATGAAAACAATAGCTTTGTAGTTCATACCATATTCCTCCCATATTCAGTTATCTACTTCATAAAAGGTACTCTACCTACGCTATAACTCTATACAATCTACACGAATCTAACCTCCATCCTCCCAGATCTCATATTCTTGCTTTGTTAACATACATCACCAATACTACTTTACACTTTTCCCTTGCTTACACAATTGCCTTTCCCCAACACTAATACTTTCCTCTAAAGTGAACTTAACCAACAAGTAACTAGAATAAGAAGAAAAAAGTGACAAAGAGAAGATATAACACCTATGCAAAAATAACAACTAATTAACCTCCAAGAGCAGACAAAGAAGCTAAGGAACTGATTAAATTCGTCAAAATAAAGAGATGACCAGAAAGCAACAAAAATCTACAAACCAAACCAGTAATCAGGAAAACATGGCTGAATCCAATCAACAAACCAATAATCACAAAGGGGAGCAAAACTTGGCACAAGCAATGAAAGATCTCAGAACATTTATCACCGACAAATTTGATGCAGTAATGAAAGAGGTTAAAAACATGAAGACATCACTTGGAGGGGAAATTGCAGACATACGCAAAAACATAACAGATATGATGGGAATGAACACCACAGTTCAAGAAATCAAAAATACACTTGCAGCAAATATCAGCAGACTAGAAGAGACAGAGCAGAGAATTAGTGATGTGGAAGACAGTACATCAGAAATCAAACAGATAGTAGAAGGGGTTAATAAGAAGATAGAAAAAATCCAATTAGGATTTAGGGACCTGAATGACAATGCAAAATGCTCAAACATAAGTATTATAGGCATTCCAGAAGGTGAAGAGAAGGGAAAGGGGTCAGAAGGAGTGTTGCAGGAAATAATGGCTGAAAACTTCCCAAATCTACTGAAAGAGACAGATGTACATATCCAAGAAGCACAGCGCACTCCACAAGTCATAAACCCCAACAGGCCCACCCCAAGACATATACTTGTCAAATTATCCAATGCTCAAGACAAAGAGAAAATCCTAAAAGCAGCAAGAGAAAAGAAAACCATCACATACAAGGGAAGCTCAATTAGATTAAGTGCTGATTTCTCTTCTGAAACCATGGAGGCAAGAAGACAGTGGTATGATATAGTCAAGGTACTAAAGGAAAAAAATTTCCAACCAAGAATACTCTATCCAGCTAAACTAGCATTCAAACATGATGGAGAGTTCAAAATATTCGCAGACAAACAGAAACTGAAAGAGTATACCAACAAGAAACCTCCCCTTCAAGAAATTCTAAAGGGAGTTCTGCAGGAAGAAAGGAAAAAACAGGAAAGGCAAAGTTGGAGGAGAGTATAAGACCAACAACAACAAAAAAGACAAAAAAAATATATACAAACAAAATATGACAAACACAAATCCAATCAAAATATGGCTAACACAAATAATTCCTTGATAGTAATAACACTGAATGTCAATGGATTAAACTCACCTATCAAAAGATTCAGACTGGGACATTGGATAAGGAAATATGACCCATCCATATGCTGTCTACAAGAGACACATCTTAGACCCAGAGACGCATGGAGATTGAAAGTGAATGGCTGGAAAACAATCATACAAGCTAACAATAACCAAAAAAAGGCAGGAGTAGCTATATTAATATCAGACAAAATAGACTTTAAATGTGAAACAATTGTGAGAGACAAAGAAGGATACTACATTTTAGTGAAAGGGAAAATCTGTCAAGAAGATCGAACAATCATAAATATCTATGCCCCTAACAAGGGTGCCTCTACATACGTCAGGCAAATGCTGGAAAAACTAAGTGAAAGAATAGATACACCTACAATTATAGTGGGGGATTTTAATACACCACTATCAACTCTGGACAGAACATCACAAAAGAGAATCACCAAAGAAACAAAACATCTGAATAGTATATTAGAGGAGCTCGATCTAATAGACATATATAGATCGCTACACCCAAACACAGCAGGATATACATTTTTCTCAAGCGCACATGGATCATTCTCCAAGATAGATCATATGCTAGGCCACAAAGAAAGGCTGAACGAATTCAGAAAGATTGAAATCATACAAAACATTATCTCTGACCACAGTGGAGTCAAGCTGGAGATTTGCAAGGGACAGAAGCTCAGATTTCAAACCACGATTTGGAAATTAAACAGCACACTCTTAGAAAAACAGTGGGTCAAAGAGGAAATCTCAAAAGAAATCAATGACTATCTTGAAACAAATGATAATGATAACACAACATACCAAAATTTATGGGATGCAGCAAAAGCAGTACTGAGAGGGAAGTTTATAGCCATAAATTCATATATCAAAAAAGAAGAAAGAGCAAAAATTGAAGAACTAACTGCACATTTGAAGGAATTAGAAAAACAACAACAAAGTAACCCAACAGGAAGAAGAAGGAAGGAAATAACAAAGATAAGAGCAGAACTAAATGAAATAGAAAATAAGAAAGCACTTGAACAGATAAACAAGACCAAGAGCTGGTTTCTTGAGAAGATTAACAAAATTGACAAACCTTTAGCAACACTAACAAAGAAAAAAAGAGAGAAGATGCAAATACACAAAATAAGAAATGAGAAAGGCGATATCACCACTGACCCCACAGAAATAAAGACTATCATAAGAGGATATTTTGAAAAACTATATTCCAACAAAAATGACAATCTAGAGGAAATGGACAAATTCCTAGAAACACATAAGCAGCCCATATTGACAAAAGAAGAAATTGATGATCTTAACAAACCAATCACAAGCAGAGAGATAGAATCAGTTATTAAAAATCTCCCAACTAAGAAGAGCCCAGGGCCAGATGGCTTCACAGGTGAATTCTACAAAACATTCCGGAAAGAACTGACACCAATCCTGCTGAAACTATTCCAAAACATCGAAACAGAAAGAACATTACCCAACTCCTTCTATGATGCCAACATTATCTAGTACCAAAGCCAAACAAAGACATCACAAGAAAGGAAAATTACAGACCAATTTCTCTAATGAACCTAGACACAAAAATACTTAACAAAATACTTGCTAATCGTATTCAACAACACATTAAACGTATTATACACCACGACCAAGTGGGATTCATCCCAGGTATGCAAGGATGGTTCAACATAAGAAAATCAATTAACGTAATACACCATATAAACAGATTGAAGGAAAAAAATCACATGATTATATCTATTGATGCAGAAAAAGCATTTGACAAAATACAGCACCCTTTCTTGATAAAAACACTCCAAAAGATTGGCATACAAGGGAATTTTTTGAACATGATAAAGAGTATATATGAAAAACCTAAAGCCAATATTGTTTACAATGGAGAAATCCTAGACTCCTTCCCTCTAAACTCAGGAACAAGACAAGGATGCCCACTGTCTCCGCTCCTATTTAACATTGTCTTAGAAGTACTTGCTCGAGCACTGAGGCAAGAACCAGAAATAAAAGGCATTCAAATTGGAAAGGAAGAAGTCAAAATTTCATTATTTGCAGATGACACGATCCTATACATAGAAAACCCTGAGAGATCTACAACGAAGATTCTAGAACTCATAAATGAGTTTAGTAAAGTTGCAGGTTATGAGATCAATGCGCAAAAATCAGTAGCATTTCTGTACACCAATAATGAGCAAGATCAGGAGGAAATCAAGAAACAAATACCATTCACAATAGTAAATAAAAAAATCAAATACTTAGGAATAAATTTAACTAAAGAGGTAAAAACTTATACACTGAGAACTATACAAGATTGTTCAAGGAAATCAAAGAAGACCTAAATAAATGGAAGACTATTCCTTGTTCATGGATAGGAAGACTGAACATTATTAAGATGTCTATCCTACCAAAACTGATCTACACATTCAATGCAATCCCAATAAAAATCAACGCAGGCTTCTTTAAGGAACTAGAAAAACTAACTATGAAATTTATTTGGAAAGGAAAGAGACCCCGAATAGCCAAAGACATACTGAAAAAGAAAAACGAAATTGGAGGAATCACACTACCTGACTTCAAAACATACTACAAAGCTACGGTGGTGAAAACAGCATGGTATTGGCATAAGGAGAGACACATAGACCAATGGAATCGAATTGAAAGCTCTGATATAGAACCTCACATATACAACCACATAATTTTCGATAAAGCCACCAAACCCTCTCAACTGGGAGAGAGTGGCCTATGCAACAAATGGTGTCTGGAGAACTGGATAGCCATATGTAGAAGAATGAAAGAGGATTACCATCTCACACCTTATACAAAGATCAACTCAAGATGGATCAAAGACCTAAATATAAGAGCCAAGACCATAAAAACCTTAGAAAGCAGTGTAGGGAAACATCTACAGGACCTTGTAATAGGAAATGGATTTATGAATATCTCACCAAAAGCACGAGCAGCAAAAGAACTAATAGATAAATGGGACTTCCTCAAAATTAAAGCCTTCTGCACCTCAAAGGAGTTTGTCAAGAAAGTAAAAAGGGAGCCAACACAGTGGGAGAAAATATTTGGCAATCATATATCTGATAAGAAACTTATAACTTGCATATATAAAGAACTCCTATATCTTGAAAATAAAAAGATAAACAACCCATTTAAAAAATGGGAAAAAGACTTAAACAGACACTTCTCCAAAGAAGAAATACAAATGGCAAGAAAGCACATGAAAAAATGTTCCAAATCTCTAGCTATCAGGGAAATGCAAATCAAAACTACAATGAGATACCATCTTACACCCATAAGATTGGCAGCTATGAAAAAAACAGAAGAATACAAGTGCTGGAGAGGATGTGAAGGAAGGGGAACACTCATCCACTGCTGGTGGGAATGCAGAAGGATCCAACCATTCTGGAGGACAGTATGGCGGTTTCTCAAAAAACTAGCCATAGATTTGCCATATGACCCAGCAATACCACTGCTGGGTATATACCCAGCAGAACTGAAAACAAGGACACAAACCGATATATGTACACCAATGTTCATAGCAGCATTGTTCACTATTGCCAAAAGTTGGAATCAACCCAAATGCCCATCAACAGATGAGTGGATCAATAAAATGTGGTATATACACACAATGGAATACTACTCGGCTGTAAGAACAAACACACTACAAACACATGTGATAAGATGGATGAATCTTGAGAACCTTATGTTGAGTGAAGCAACCCAGACATTGAAGGACAAATACTACATGACCTCAATGATATGAAATAAACAAGCTGCCCTAGATAGCAAGAGACTGAACGATAGGCTTACAGGAAATCGGAGGGTGGAGGAAGGATATGAGCCAATGTCTGCAGGGGTGGAATTTAAGACGAGATGGTGGTAAGTATGAACACAAAGAAGAGATAAAAGGGGGGCAAGGGGGTGCCTTTGGTTGGGGCTTTGCGGGTTTGAGGGTGACTGGGGAGGGACGGATGGGTAACGTTGCCCAAAAGTGGGGGGAGGGAGGGGTAGCATACGAACACAGGAGAGGGTCAGGTGTTGGTGGAGAGTAAAATGCCGAGAAAATCATATCAAAATATAATAAAGAGGGTTACCTGTTTAGAATGCTCGGAGGGGAGGGTCTGATGCAGGACGGGCTCCTGGGGAATGTCTAAATGCTCATTCTGCCAGAGTGGGTGACACCATGGGGTAGAAACCCAAGTAGTGAGAGTGGGGGTGGACCCACATCCTGGGGAGGACTAATGCCATCAAATAGAGGGAACTGTATCCCTCGAGAGAAAGGGTGGCTCCAGGGCATTGAGGCAGTTGAGCAAGTTAGGCCCTGAACACTATTCCATCTATCTCTGGAAGTGGCTCCTCAGGAAACGGAGGTTGGCTGTCACTGTGGGCACCAAGGTGGAAGGGAAAATGGACGTTAAATGTGTGGAACCAAAGTAAATGGGGGGTAAGAGAGGAGTTTCTTGAGAGTACACAAGGATGGATATAAAACATGCAATATTACACCATAACATATAGGAGATGACAGACTGATAATGTAAACCATAATGTAAAACATAGGATAACTAAAAATGTAAAGAACTGTGTATCCTAAAGTATGCACCATAATGTAAGCACAGATGTCACCTTGTTAGAAAGCTAATGTCTCAGACTCTGTACATCACTTTAAGGAAATAGGATATGAATAGGGCGTAAGAGTATCACTGTGGAAGGGAAAAGGTTTTCTGGTGGATGTGTGGGAGTGCTGTATATTATATATATACATTGCTGTGGTCTAGGACTCCTGTGAAGAAAAGCTGAATAATTAGGGGGGGGGGGAAAAAAAAGAAAAAGATAGGATGTGGAATTTTTTCAAGTCAACATTCTTTATCTAAGCTCTTTATCTAACTTTATCCAAGTTCTTTATCTATCCTTTAAACCCATCGCTATATGCCATTCCCTAGTAAGGGACCATGACATTATATTGGGCTTCAAATTTCGGGGAGTTCTGGATCACAGAGTGTTTCAACAATGGCAATGGAGGGATACTGGTATGGGATACCAATGACAGGTGATATATGGCTGACAGGGAGCTGTACAGAACATATGTCCAGGGTGCATGGTAATGTTTGGATATACTCATAGTGGCAACAATTAAAAACCACAGCAGGGGGGGTACTGGGTTCCTGGCCAGTGGTGCTCTGTCGTGGTCCCTAGGGGAGCAGCGACAGTCTCCCAGGTACAGCGGCGGGGACCGGGAGGGAGTGAGGGTTCAACAGTGAGCCCCTGATGCTAATGACTATGCTTGTGAGCTGATAAACCTAAAATAAGAACAAGGCCTAGAGCAACATTGTGTCTGGGAATTTCCTCCTGTCAGCCTTCATGTTACTCAAATGTGGCCAGTCTCAAAGCCAAACTCAGCATGTAAATGTAATGCCTTCCCCCCAGCGTGGGACTTGACACCTGGGGATGAGCCTCCCTGGCAACGAGGGACCACTATCAACTACCAACTGATGATGCAACTGGAAAATGACCTTATATGGAAGGTTCAATGCGGATCAGCAGAATATCCATGTCTACATAAAATACCATGACTTTAAAATGCTGTTTGACCTAAAGTAAGGGGGAAATGGAAAGGAGAAATGAGTTTATATGGCTACGAGTTTCTAAAAAAGAGTCTGGAGGCTGGCAGAAGGATTGCCCTCATGCACAACTGAGCAGAGTCAGAGAGACAGATAAAGCAGATACAACCCCCAGATATTGGTTCCTTTGAGGGCTAAAGAGACCCATGGGAGTTATGGTCATGGCCGATGGGGTTAACTACCAGGGCAGATGGCCCCTCTTTGGAAATGGTGTTTATGTGTGATGAATCTGGACTCAGATGGGATCTCCCTTCATAAGACTTTCTTGCTAATGTGCTGGAGGTGCAGTTAATGTTGGGGTTTAAGATATATTTAGGGGATTTGAATCTCTGGACTGACAATGTGATAGCCAGGTCCTGAGCCTCAACAGACTCCAGCACCTACAATCTGATCTATTGGACTTACCACACTCAGCTAAGATGGAGTTGAAGAAGGACAACCACCACACCATGGAGCCTAGAGTGATTACAACTGAAAATGGGAGGATTGCATCCAGCATCCATGTGGAATCTGAGCCTCCTCTTGACATAGAGGTGCAATGGACACAACCAATCCAATGTCCACATAGAAGAGGTGGCATTGGATTGGGAAAAGTGGACATGGTGGACGATGGGTATGGGGAAAGGCAGGAAGAGATGAGAGGTGGAGGCGTCTTTGGGACATGGAGCTGCCCTGGATGGTGCTTCAGAGGTAATCACCGGACATTTTAAATCCTCACAGGGCCCACTGGATGGAATGGAGGAGAGTATGGGCCATGATGTGAACCATTGTCTATGAGGTGCAGAGGTGCCCAAAGATGTACTTACCAAATCCAATGGATGTGTCATGATGATGGGAACGAGTGTTGTTGGGGGGGGGGAGAGGGGGGGTGGGGGGGTGGGGTTGAATGGGACCTCACATATATATTTTTAGTGTAATATTATTACAAAGTCAATTAAAAAAAAAACACCAAAAAAAAAAAGAAATCAGTAATTGCCTTGAAACAAATGAAAATGACAACACAACCTATCAGAATCTGTGGGATGCAGAAAAAGCAGTGCTGAGAGGGAAGTTTATAGCCAGAAATGCCTATATTAAAAAAGAAGAAAGAACAAAATCAAAGATGTGACTGCACACTTGGAAGAATTAGAAAAAGAACAATAAACTCTTCCCAAAGCAAGTAGGAAGAAGGAAATAAAGATTAGAGCAGAGCTAAATGAAATTGAAAATAAGAAAGCACAGGGAAAAAATTTAACAAAATCAAAAGCTGGTTCTTTGAGAAGATTAATAAAATTGACAAACCCTTAGCTAGACTAACAAAGAAAAAAAGGGAGTAGATGGCAATACATAAAATAAGAAACGAGGAAGAGAATGTCATCACTGACTCCACAGAAATAAAAGTAACATGAGAGGATACTTTGAAAAATTTTATGTCAGCAAAATGGATACCTTAGATGAAATGGACAAATTCCTAGAAACAAGCAAGCAGCCTACATCGATGAAAGAAGAAATTGATGAAGTCAACAGACCAATCACAAGTAATGGGATTGAATTAGTCATCAAAACCTCCCAACTAAGAAGAGCCCAGGACCAGATGGCTTCACAGGTGAATTCTACCAAACATTCTGAAAAGAACCAACACCAATCCTGCTTAAAATCTTTCATAAAAGTAGAAGTGGAGGGAACATTGCCTAACTCGTTCTATGATGCCAACATCACCCTAATACTAAGCCACAAAAAGATGCCAAAAGAAAGCTATAGACCAATCTTTCTAGTGAATATAGATGCAAAAATCATCAATAAAACATTTGCTAATCATATTCAACATCACATCAACAAAGTATACACCATGACCAGTTGGGTTTCATCCCTGGTATGCAAGGGTGGTTCAACATAAGAAAATTAATTGATGTAATACACCACATTAACAGATCAAAAGAACAAAATCACATGGTCATCTCTATTGATGCAGAAAAAGCATTTGACAAAATATAGCTATCTTTCCTGATAAAAACACTTCAAAAGATAGGAATGGAAGGAAACTTCCTCAACATGATAAAGGGTATATATGAAAAACCCACAGCTAACATCATATTCAATGATTAAATGCTAAAGCTTTCCCTCTAAGATCTTGAGTGAGACAAGGATGCCCACTGTCACTGCTCTTATTTAACATTGTGTTAGAAGTACTTGCTCAAAACTTAGGCAAGAAAAAGATATAAAAGACATCCAAATTGGAAAGGAAGAAGTAAAAATTTCACTCTTTGCCAATGACGTGCTCCTATACATCAAAAGCTCTGAGAACTCTACAAAAAAACTTCTAGAGCTTATAGATGAGTTCAGTAAAGTGGCAGGATATGAGATCAATGTGCAAAAATCAGTAGCACTTCTGTACAACAGTAATGAGCAATCTGAGGAGGAAATTTTAAAAATCCTACCTATGATAACAACTAAAAGAATCAAATAACTAGGAATAAACTTAACTAAAGATGTAAAGGTTTTGTACAAAGAAACTACACAACATTCTTAAGGAAATCAAAGACCTAAATAAATGAAAGAATATTCCCTGCTCATGGATAGGAATATTAAACATCATTAAGATGCCTATTTTAACCAAACTGATTTACAGATTTAATGCAATCCCAATAAAAATTACTAAAACAATTTTTACTGAATTGGAAAAACTCATTATGAAATTTATTTGGAGGGGCAAGGGGCCCCAAATAGCCAAAGACATATTGAAAAAGAAAAACAAAATTGGAGAAATCATACTACCTGACTTTAAAACATACTACAAAGCTACAATGGTCAAAATATAGGCAGAGCTGAGAGCTCAGGAGTTTAGCACCCTGTCAGTGGACCCTATTTTCAAATTTATGCTCCCCAGTGTGACAGAGTTGGACTCAGTTGTGATTTCCTTACACATGGCCCTTCTGCTCCTTATATTTGAACCCATAATTAGTGCTAGAGTTGATAGGTTTATGTCCAAGAGACTTACATCTTTGGGCTTTCCATGTGTCAACAGCTCTGAATCTCAACAGCTCTGCAGCACTTACTCTCCGGTTCATTGGACTCACCAAGGACAACTAACAAGGAAATAATGATGGACAATGCCCATCCCAAGGAACAGAGAGAGTCTACAATTCCAAGCAAGATAGTTCCATCCATATGACCCATGGAATTTAAGTCCCCTCTTAATTAGGGCATCACCATCCCTGAATCCTCAAAATTGGGAAATGAACAGTGGACTAGAGTAGATTTATGTTATTTTACTATAGACTTATTGTTATTCTAGCAATGGCAGAATTTTATCATTGATGTGGAGGAAGTAGCCATCGGTGGTTCTAAGGGGAGGGAGAGGGGAAAAATAGGTGTAATAAGGGAGCATTTTCAGGGTATTGGAATTATCCTGAATAACATTGCAATGACAAGTATGTCTATTATGTATCTTGTCATAAGTTACTGAATTGTGTGGGAAAGAGTTTAAACTATAATCCACACTTAGTGGTAAAGCTCCAAATGGTGTTCATCAATTGTAACAAATGTACCACATTAATGAGGGATATTGTTAATGTGGGAAGTGTGGGAGGGGTCGGGAGTGGGGTATATGGGAATCCTCTACATTTTTAATATAACATTTATGTAATCTAAGTATCTTTTTAAAAAATGAAATGTGAAAAATAAATAAGTAAATAAATGGAAAACCTTCAAAGCTAAAAAACAAAACAAAACAACTGCATAATATTGGCACCAGGATTGGTATACTGAACAATGGTACAGAACTGAGAGTGTTGATATAGATCTTCACATATATGGTCAACTGATATTCAACAAGGACATCAAGCTGACTCAACTGAGAGAGAAAGGCCTCTTCAACAAATGGTGCTTGGAGAACTGGATATCCATATCAAAAGAATGGGAGAGGATCACTATCTCATGCCTTATACACAAAAATTATCTCAAGATGGACCAAAGATCTAAATATAAAAGCCAAGACCATAAATCTCCTGGAAGATAATGTAAGGAAGCATCTACAAGATCTTGTAGTTTCATAAACTTTATACCCAAAGCATGAGCAACAAAAGAAAAAATAGATAAATGGAACCTTCTCAAAATTAAAACATTTTCACTTCAAAGGAGTTTGTCAAGAAAGTGAAAAGGTAGCCTATTCAATGAGAGAAAATATTTGGTAACTATCTATCTGATAGGGGCCTAATATCCAGATAAAGAAATCCTACATCTTGAAAATAAAGACAAACAACTCATTTTAAAAATGGGCAAGTGATTTGAATACACACTTCTCCAAAGAAGAAATACAAATGGCTAAAAACACATGAAAAGATGCTCAGCTATTAGGGAAACACAAAGCAAAACTGCAATGAGGTATCATCCTACACCCACTTTAGAATGGTGGCTTTTAAAAAAGCAGACAACTACAAGTTTTGGAGAGGATGTGGAGGGAATGGGAAAAACCCTTATCCACTGTTAGTGGAAATGTAGAATGGTGGAGCCATTGTGGAGGACAGTTTGGCCATTTGTCAGGAAGCTAACTATAGAATGGTCATATGATCCAGCAATCTCACTGCTGGGTATATATCCAGAAGAATTGAAAGCAGGGACACAAACAGATATATGCACATCAATGTCCATATTGGCATTATTCACCACTGTCAAAAGTTGGAAGCAACCCAAATGTCCATCAACAGATGAATGGATAAGGGAATTGTGGTATATACATACAATGGAATATTATTCGGCTGTAAGAAGGAATGCAGTATGAGCACACGGGATAAAATGGATGAATCTTGAAGATCTAATGTTGAGTGAAATAAGCCAGGCACTGAAGGACAAATACTACATGACCTCACCGATATGAATTAAGCAAATTGATCAGATTCACAGAGCTAGAGTCTGGCAGATAGGTTTACAGGAGACAGACAGGAAGTCAAGGGTTGTGAGCCAATGCCCATATGGGCAAAGTCTATGATAAGGTGGAAGGATGTAGTTGTGCAATGGACAGGTGTGACAGTGGTGCAGTGATGCTTTTGGGTTCAGCGGTGCTGATCTCTGAGGTGGGTAGAGTGGGGGACATTGATTGGACTATCCATAGAATGGGGGGAGGGTCGGGAAGAAGCAGGTAACTCTGGGGATTTGTGGGTCTGTGGTTAAAACTACAATGTTGGGAATGTTCTTTTGGAAAATATGGTAGGGGAGGTTTACTGGGTGTAGGGTGTTGGATGTGGGGGAGTGCAGACAAGGCAGGGTACACCCTGGGCAGGGTTCTATGGAATATCTAAGTGTTCATCTTGTCATAGTGTGTTTTATCAGTGGGTGGAGACTCACAACAAACAAGAAAATATTAAAATCCCATCCTGGGGAATCATGCTATGTTCTCAAATAGAGGGGCAAGAGTCTCAAGAACATAGGCAATGCCTAATTAACAGACCAATATGTCAAGTCCTTAATATTTTTGCAAGTAACTATTCTTCAAAAAGTGGTTACCATAGGTCCTGAGGGGAGGGGAAGGGAATAGAATAGGTGGAACATAGGTCATTTTAAGGGCATTAGAATTGTTCTGCATGATCTCGCAATAATGGATACAGGCCATTTTAAGTTTTTTTAAAATTTATGCAAGTGTACAATCCAAAAAGTAAATCATAAGGTAAACTATTGACCATGGTCAGTAGCAATGCTTTAATAATTGTACATCAATTGTAACAAATGTGCCATCCACACATAAAATGTTATTAATAGGAGAGAGGGGAAAAGGGGGTGGGCACTGGGTATATGGGAATCCCCTATATTCTCTATGTGGCTTTTCTGTAACTTAAAGCTTCTTTGAAGATAAAATGGAAAAAAAAAAGACACTGGGGGAATATATGGAAGAAAATCTCACTGTACGTACAAGACAAATGATCTTGCAGTGATGAAAGACATATTGTCTAAAAAAGTTTTTTTATTATTTAAAATTTTTTTATTTTTTGTAATTTATATGTTATTTTAAAAAGTATCATTATTATTTCATGTTCTTACTATTTTTATTTAGTTATTTTCTTGGTTTAGTCTTTGGAGAGGTTTTGGATCACAGAAGGGTCACAATTGTGTCAGGGGAGGAACATTGGTTTGGGGTGTTGATGATGGGGGATGCATGGCAGAGGGTTCATCTGGGGCATGCCTCTAAGGCATAGGAATGTGTTCAAGTGTTCATGGGGCATTGTCATGGTGAGTGGAGATCCACATAATAACTGCGACGGCTTGCTCGGTCGGTAGAGGTGGGGTCTGGCTGCGGACGAGGGGTCGGTCCCACTTGGGACGAGGGGTCGGTCCGGCAGCAGACGAGGGATCGGTCTCACAAGGGGTTGCGCGGTTCGGCTGACGGGGTCGCCCGGCGAAGCCGGCGACGAAGGGGTCGCCCGGAGAAGCCGGCGATGAAGGGGTCGCCCGGAGAAGCAGGCGACGAACTGGGGACAAGGGAGGCCAGGCCCTTGTTGGGGGCTCTCAGGACTGGAGGGCGCACGGCAGAAAAACTACCGCGGAGACAAGGTAAACACGCAAGTCCACTTTATTGAGGGAGAGGCAACAGTTTTATAGGGGCTGGGAAAGGCTGATTGGTCGAAGCCACGCCCTGTTCTGATTGGTTGCCGGCGAAAGGTCAGTGGGAGGTGCTGGACGGGGGAGGGGTGGTGGTTAGGGATTGGCTGTCGCTGTTGCTGGGGGAAGGGGCAGGGTTTAGTGATTGGTGGCTGCTGTTGCTGGGGTAGAGGGCAGACTGGATTTTTCCGCCCACGCCTGGCTGTTGCTGCTGTCGGGGGGAGGGAAAAGGGCAGACTGGATTTTTCCACCCACACCCGGCTGTTGCTGCTGTCGGGGGAGGGGAAAAGGGCAGACTGGAATTTTCCGCCCTGCGCTTGTGCAGGGAGAAAGAAGAAGAAGGGTGCCGCCCCACAGGCATCGTGTGGCACCATCCGGGAGGAGGGGCGGCCGCGGAAGCATGGCTGCCAAGAAGGGGAGACCCGAGGGCACTCTGCGCCCATGCCGAGCTCCCTTCAGGGGTGGCGGTGAGTCCGACCAGCAACCCTATTATGGGGGCAGCGGAATTAGGCCTACCGCGGCCGCTCCCCCGCCAGGCCAGCAAACCACACTTCAGCCCGAGGGGTGACCGCAAGTGTCTTTGTGTTACTGCCCCAATCTCCCTCATTCTGGCTTCTTATGTACTTATTTCCCTGGCCATCCTCAAGATTAAGTCCACCCAGGGCTGCTGGAAGACCTTCTCACCTGTGCTTCCCACCTGATTGTGGTCAAATTCTTCTATGCTCCAGCCATCTACATCTACATGAGACCCAATTCCAATTACTCCCCTGAGCTTGACAAGCACATCTCACTCTTTTATAATGTCCTCACAGCTCTGCTTAACCCTGTGGTCCATAGTCAGAGGAACAAGGACATCAAGGTGGCTTTTCCAAAGGTGATGGAATATGGTAGTGTGGCCTGGTGATGGTGAGCCACATGAGACAAGGGGTAGAATGGCCAGTGCCTCTAGTTATATCCAATCAATGTGCCTCATTGTGTGTTTGAATTAACACTTTATTTATATGTACATGAAACCAAGATGGCTGTCTTTATCATCTTACTACAGCAGGAATGGTGATACTTATCTCCATTGAATTCACCAATTTGGCTTGTGCAGAAGTCAAATCAGTCTGGAGAATGACTGCAGATTATCATAAACTTAATCAGGTAGTGATTCCAATTGTCCCTGATGTCTCAGATGCAGTATCTTTGCTGGAGCAAATCAATACAGCCTCTGGTACTCAATGTGAAGTTATTGCTTTTTCCTCCATACCAATTTGCAAGTGCCACCCGAAGAAGTTTGCTTTTACCTAGCAGGGAAACAGTACACCTGCACAGTTTTGCCTTAGGACTACATCAGTTCTCTTATTCTTTGTCATAATATTGTCTGCAAAGATTTTGATCATCTTGACATTCTGCAAACCATAACACTGGTTCACTATACTGATGACATTATGCTGATTAAGTTTGATGAGCAGGAGGTAGAAAGTACTTTAAATGCTTTAGTAAGAGATATGTAAATGAGAGGATGAGAGATAAGTGCTACAAAAATTCATGGGCCCACCATCTCAGTGAAGTTTCTGGAGGTTCAGTGGTCCAGAGTATGTTTGGATAGCATGTCTAATATGAAAAGTAAGTTTTTTATGTGTTATGTGTAGCAGTTTGACATGGTTATGAATTCCAAAAATAGATATTGGATTATGTTTTTAATCTGGTCTGTACTTGGGCATGATTACGTTATGATTAGGGCTTTGATTGGGCCATGTCATTAGGGCATTGAGGCCCCACCCTCTGGTGGGTGGGAACTCACAGATAAAAGGCATGGCAAAAAACAGAATTGAGGGTTTTTATGTTGGAGTTTTAATGTTGGAGTTTGATGCTGAAGCCGTAAGCTGGAGTCCTGGGAAGTAAGCTCACAGAGGAAAGAGAAGCACCCCCAGGAAGAGAGGAATCCTGAGCCCAGAGAGAAGCAAGACTCTGGAAGGGAGGAACCCAGGAAGAGTGAACCCTTGTGGACATCGGCAGCCTTTTTGCTCTTTTTTTATTTTTTCACTTTTTTTCTTCTTTATTTTCTTTTAAATGTTACATTAAAAAAATATGAAGTCCCCATATACCCTCCATCCCACCCACCCCACCCCTCCCACATCAACAACCTCTTCCATCATCGTGGTACATCCACTGCACCTGACGAATACATTCTGGAGCACCACTGCACCACATGGACAGTGGTCCATGCTCTTCCCCAGTCCACCCAGTGGGCCACGGCAGGACACACAATGTTCAGCATCCATCCCTGCAGTACCACCCAGGACAACTCCAAATCCTGAAAATGTCCCCACATCATATCTCTTCTTCTGTCTCCCTACCATCAGCAGCCACTGTGGCCACCCTCTCCACATCACTACTACAATTTATTTCCTTACTAATCATAATAGTTCTCTAGCAGAACACCAGTAAGTCCACTCTAATACATTCTCTATTACTCCATCCTGTGGACCTAGGGATGGTTATGTCCAGTCCCCATCTACATCAAGAAGGGGTTTAGATTCCACATGGATGATGGATGCAATTCTTCTGCTTGCAGCTGTAGGCACTGTTGGCTCCCTGGTATGGTGGTTGACCCTTTTCACCTCCCTGTCAGCTGGCCAGGATAAGTCCAACAAACCAGAGGGTAGAAGCCACAAGTCTGCTGAGGCCCAGGGCTTGGCTATCACATGGACAGTCCAGAGATTCAGGTCTCCTGAGTATACACCAACCCAAATGCCAACCACAGGTCTGGTAAAATTAACAGATGATGCATGTGTAGAAAGGTCATATCTGAGTCCAACTCCATCACACTCAGGAACACAAACTCCAAATAGGGCCAACTGGCATGGCCCTGAACTCCAGAGCCATCTGCCATAACCACAGAGCCTGTGGGTCTCTGTAGCCCTCAGGAGAACCAGCACCTGGGTTTCTATCTATCTTGGCTGTCTCTGGTACCCTGCTGAGGGGTGCATAAACATCACCCCTCTAATGACCTTCCGACTCTTTTTTGGAGACTCGTAGCCATATAAACTCACTTGTCCTTTCCATTTCCCCCTTTTATCCAAAGTCAAAAAGCAGTTTTTAACACCTGATATTACATGTAGGCTGAAATATTCTGCTGGTCTGAATTTACCCCTTTATTCAAGGTCTTTTGCTAGTTACATCTTCAGCTGCTGCTTGATAGTAATCCCTCGGCACCAGGGAGGCTCATCCCTGGGAGTCATGTCCCATGCTGGGGGGAAGGCAATGCATCTACATGCTGAGTTTGGCTTAGAGAGTGGTCGCATTTGAGCAACATGGAGGCTCTCAGGAGGTAACTCTTAGGCACCCTGCAGCTCTAAGCCTAGTTCATATTTCAGGCACACAGGCTCATAATCAGAGCCGTCAGTATCAAGGGATCATTGTTGGACCATCCATCTTTGTTGGTCTTTGCCATTGCACTTGGGGGATTGTTGCTGTTTCATGGGGGAATGTGATAGAGCTCCCCTGGCCAGGAACTCAGCACTCTCTCAGATGTCATTTCCAACTGAAACCACTATTAAAATATCCAAAGCTTTCTATGTACCCTGTACACATGCCCTGGAGAACTCCCTCCCAACCATGTGCCCCCCACCAATAACACCTCACACAAGTGCTCCTCCCCCACCATAGTTGAACCTCTCTATAGTCCAAAGCCTCTTCAAAGAGGAAGCCCAATATATTGCCAGGTTCCATTAATAGTAAAATGGAATATAGTGATGGGTTTAAAGGTTAGATATAGAATATATAGTAATTTAGAAAAATTAAATAAAGGAAAAAATAAATTGGGGTATCAAAAAATGAGAACATGAGAAACTTTGTTTTTGACATTTTGCCTTTCATCATTGTTATAGGTGCTGCCATGTATGTATAGTGGCAAGGCAATTTCTTCCATTTCTTCCTCAAAGTCTACGTCCTTTCTTTTTTTTTTCCTTCTAATTATTAAGTTTGTCTTCACATACATTTTATTTATTTTTTTACTATTATTTATTTATTTTTAAAAATTACATTCAAAAAATATGAGGTCCCATTCAACCCCCCTGCCCCCACCCCCCACTCTCCCCACAGCAACACTCTCTCCCATCATCGTGACACATCCATTGCACCTGGTAAGTACATCTCTGAGCATCACTGCACCCCATAGTCAATGGTCCACATCATAGCCCACACTCTCCCACGTTCCATCCAGTGGGCCCTGGGGGGATCTACAATGTCCCGTAATTGTCTGTGAAGCACCACCCAGGACAGCTCCACGTCCCGAAAATGCCTCCACATCTCATCTCTTCCTTCCATTCCCCAAACCCAGCAGCCACCATGGCTACCCTTCCCACACCCATTCCACATTTTCTCTGTGGACATTGGATTGGTTGTGTCCATTGCACATCTATGTCAAGTGGGGGCTTAGATTCCACATGGATACTGGATACACTCCTCCTGCTTTCAGTTGTAGACACTCTAGGCTCCATGGTGTGGTGGTTGACCTTCTTCAACTTGATGTTCACTGAGTGGGATAAGTCCAATAAATCAAAGTGTAGGAGCTGAAGTCTGTTGAGGCTCTGGGCCTGGGTGTCATATTATCAGTCCAGAGATTCAAATCCCCTAAATATATCTAAAACCCCAGCACCAACTACAATTCCAATAAAGTAGCATGCAAGTCTTGTGAAAAGAGATCCCCACTGAGTCCAATTCTATCACGCAGAAACACCAGCTCCAAAGAAGGGCCATCTGCCATGGCAGTGAACCCCATCTGCCATGACCATAGAACCCGTGGGTCTCTTTATTCCTCAAAAGAACCAATACTTGGGGTTGTATCTACTTTATCTGTCTCTTAGACTCTGCTCAGTTGTGCATAAGGGCATTCCTTCTGACAACCTCCAGACTCTTTTTTAGAGACTCATAGCCTTATATTCTCATTTCTCCTTTCCATTTCCCCCTTACATTAGGTCAAACAGCATTTTGAAGTCATGTTATTATACGTAGACAGGGATATTCTGCTGATCCGTATTGAACCTTTAATTCAAGGTCCTTTTCTAGTTGCTTCTTCAGCTGGTATGTGGTAGTGATCCCTCGGTGCCAGGGAGGCTCATCCCCAGGTGTCATGTCCCACACTGGGGGGAATGCACTGCATCTAGATGCTGAGTTTGGCTGTGAGAGTGGCCACATTTGAGTAACATGAAGGCTGTCAGGAGGAAACTCCCAGGCACAGTGTTACTCTAGGCCTTATTCTTATTGCAGTTGTATAGGCTCAAAAGCATAGCCATTAGTACCAGGAGCCCACTGTTGGGCCCTCCTTCCTTCCTGGTTCTTGCCGTTGCACCTGGGGGACTGCCGCTGTTCCCCCAGGGTCCATGACAGTGACCCCCCGGCCAGGGGCCCAGTACCCCCCCCCAGCTGTTGTTTTTAATTGTTTCCACTATGAGTATATCTAGACATTACTATATACCCTGGGCATATGCCCTGTATAACTCCCTGTCAACCATATATATCCTGTCAATAACATCCTATATCAGTATTCCTCCGCTCCCATTGTTGAACCACTCTGTGATCCAAAACTTCCTGTAAAGTGAATCCCAACATAATGTCAGCTTCACAAGAGTCTTAGCTCACTGAAATTCATATATACAATATACAGTACTTCCCCAGATTCACCATAAAACCTTTTCCCTTCCACGGCAATAATCTTTTAACTTGTTCATATCATATTTCCTGAAACTGATGTACAGATCCCGAGACAATAGCTTTCAAACAAGATGACATCTGTGCTTACTATGTGGTCCATACTTTAGGTGTACAGTTTTCTAAATTTTTTAGTTATCCTATGTTTTGCCTTATGGTTTACATTATTAGTCTGTCGTCCCCTATATGTTTTTGGTGTAATATTACATGTTTTATATTCATCCTCGTGTACTCTCACAAAACTCCTCTCTTGCCCCCATATTTACCTTGGTTCCATCCATTCCACATCCATTTTCCCCTCCCCTTGGGGCCCACAATGCCAGCCAATCTCCATTTCCCGAGAAGCCATGTCCAGAGATACTTGCAGCAGTATTCAGGGCCTGACTTTCTCAACTGCCCTAATGCCCTGGGAGCCATCCTTTCTCACGAGAGATACAGTTCTCTCTATTTGACCACATTAGTCCTCCCCAGGATGTGGGTCCACCCCAACTCTCACTACTTGGGTCTCTTCCCAATGGTACAACCCACCTTGGCAAAATGAGCCTTCAGCTATTTGCCCATAGTCCGTCCCGCATCAGACCATACCCCCTGAGCATCCTAAACAGGTAACCCTCCTACTTATACTTTGATACGATTTTCTCAACATTTTGTTCTCAACGAACACCTGACACTCTCCCATGTTCGTATGTTGCCCCTCCCTCCCCCCAATTTTTGGACAATATTACCCCTCTGCCCATCCCCAGCCCCCCTCAAACCCACAAAGCCCCACCTGAAGGCAACCCCTTGCCCCCATTTTGTCCCTTCTTTGTGTTCATACTTACAGCCAGCTCATCACAGATTCCACCCCTGCAGACGTTAACTCACATCCTTCCTCCACCCCCCGATTTCCTGTAAGCCCTTTTTCCGGACTCTAGCTCTCTGAGGCAGGTTGCTTATTTCATATCATTGAGGTCATGTAGTATTTGTCCTTCAATGACTGGGTTGCTTCACTCAACATACGATTCTCAAGGTTCATCCATGTTATCACATGTGATTGTAGTGTATTTGTTCTAACAGCTGAGTAGTATTCCATTGTGTGTATATACCACATTTTATTGATCCACTCGTCTGTTGATGGACATTTGGATTGATTCCAACTTTTGGCGATAGTAAACAATGCTGCTATGAACATTGGTGTACATATATCTGTTTGTGTCCTTGTTTTCAGTTCTGATGGGTATACACCCAGCAGTGGTATTGCTGGGTCATATGGCAAATCTATGGTTAGTTTTTTGAGAAACCGCCAAACTGTCCTCCAGAATGCTTGGATCCTTCTGCATTCCCACCAGCAGTGGATGAGTGTTCCCCTTTCTTCACATCCTCTCCAGCATTTGTATTCTTCTGTTTTTTTCATAGCTGCAAATCTTATGGGAGTAAGATGGTATCTCATTGTAGTTTTGATTTGCATTTCCCTGATAGCTAGAGATTTGGAGCATTTTTTCATGTGCTTTTTAGCCATTTGTATTTCTTCTTTGGAGAAGTGTCTGTTTAAATCTTTTTCCCATTTTTTAAATGACTTGTTTATCTTTTTGTTTTCAAGATTTATGAGTTCTTTATATATGCAAGTTATAAGTCTCTTATCAGATATATGGTTGCCAAATATTTTCTCCCATTGTGTGGGTTCCCTTTTTACTTTCTTGACAAACTCCTTTGAGGTGCAGAAGGCTTTAATTTTGAGGAAGTCCCATTTATCTATTTGTTCTTTTGCTGCTCGTGCTTTTGGTGTGATATTCATGAAGCCATTTCCTATTACAAGGTCCTGTAGATGTTTCCCTACACTGCTTTCCAAGATCTTTATGGTCTTGGCTCTTATATTTAGGTCTTTGATCCATCTTGAGTTGATCTTTGTATAAGATGTGAGATGGTAATCCTCTTTCATTCTTCTACATATGGCTATCCAGTTCTCCAGGCACCATTTGTTGAATAGGCCATTCTCTCCCAGTTGAGAGGGTTTGGTGGCTTTATCGAATATTATATGGCTATATACATGAGGTTCTATATCTGAACTTTCAATTCAATTCCTTTGGTCTGTGTGTCTCTCCTTATGCCAATACCATGCTGTTTTCACTACTGTAGCTTTGTAGTATGTTTTGAAGTCAGGAAGTGTGATTCCTCCAATTTCGTTTTTCTTTTTCAATATGTCTTTGGCTATACGGGGCCTCTTTCCTTTCCAAATAAATGTCATAGTTAGTTTTTCTAGTTTCTTAAAGAAGGCTGTGTTGATTTTTATTGGGATTGCATTGAATGTGTAGATCAGTTTTGGTAGGATAGACATCTTAATAATATTCAGTCTTCCTATCCATGAACAAGGAATAGTCTTCCATTTATTTAGGTCTTCTTTGATTTCCTTGAACACTCTTGTATAGTTCTCGGTGTATAAGTTTTTTACCTCTTTAGTTAAATTTATTCCTAAGTATTTGATTTTTTTATTTACTATTGTGAATGGTATTTGTTTCTTGATTTCCTCCTGATCTTGCTCATTATTGGTGTACAGAAATGCTACTGATTTTTGCGCATTGATCTTATAACCTGCGACTTTGCTGAACTCATTTATGAGTTCTAGAAGCTTTGTTGTAGATCTCTCAGGGTTTTCTATGTGTAGGATCATGTCATCTGCAAATAATGAAATTTTGACTTCTTCCCTTCCAATTTGAATGCCTTTTATATCTGGTTCTTGCCTCAGTGCTCGAGCAAGTACTTCCAAGACAATGTTAAATAGGAGCGGAGACAATGGGCATCCTTGTCTTGTTCCTGAGTTTAGAGGAAAGGATTTCAGGATTTCGCCATTGTAAACAATGTTGGCTGTAGGTTTTTCATATATACTCTTTATTATGTTCAAAAAATTTCCTTGTATTCCGATCTTTTGGAGTGTTTTTATCAGGAAGGGGTGCTGTATTTTGTCAAATGCCTTTTCTGCATCTATAGATATAATCATGTGATTTTTTCCTTCAATCTGTTTATATGGTGTATCACATTAATTGATTTTCTTATGTTGAACCATCCTTGCATACCTGAAATAAATCTCACTTGGTCATGGTGTATAACTCGTTTAATGTGTTGTTGAATACGATTAACAAGTATTTTGTTAAGTATTTTTGCGTCTAGGTTCATTAGAGAAATTGGTCTGTAATTTTCCTTTCTTGTGGTGTCTTTGTTTGGCTTTGGTACTAGGATAATGTTGGCCTCATAGAAGGAGTTCGGCAATGTTCCTTCTGTTTCGATTTTTTGGAATAGTTTCAACAGGATTGGTGTTAGTTCTTTCTGGAATGTTTTGTAGAATTCACCTGTGAAGCCATCTGGCCCTGGGCTCTTCTTAGTTGGGAGATTTTTAATGACTGATTCTATCTCTTTGCTTTGATTGGTTTGTTAAGATCCTCAATTTCTTCTTTCATCAATATGGGCTGCTTATGTGTTTCTAGGAATTTGTCCATTTCCTCTAAATTGTCATTTTTGTTGGAATATAGTTTTTCTAAGTATCCTCTTATGATAGTCTTTATTTCTGTGGGGTCAGTGGTGATATCACCTTTCTCATTTCTTATTTTGTGCATTTGCATCTTTTCTCTTTTTTTCTTTGTTAGTCTTGCTAAAGGTTTGTCAATTTTGTTGATCTTCTCAAAAAACCAGCTCTTGTTCTTGTTTATTTTTTCAAGTGCTTTCTTATTTTCTATTTCATTTAGTTCTGCTCTTATCTTTGTTATTTCCTTCCTTCTTCTTCCTGTTGAGTTACTTTGTTGTTGTGTTTCTAATTCCGTCAAAAGTGCAGTTAGTTCTTCAATTTTTGCTCTTTCTTCTTTTTTGATATGTGAATTTATGGCTATAAGTTTCCCTCTCAGTACTGCTTTTGCTGCATCCCATAAATTTTGGTATGTTGTGCTATCATTATCATTTGATTCAAGGTAGTCATTGATTACTTTTGAGATTTCCTCTTTGACCCACTGTTTTTCTAAGAGTGTGCTGTTTTATTTCCAAATTGTGGTGTGAAGTCTGGGCCTCTGTCCCTTGCAAATTTCCAGCTTCACTCCACTGTGATCAGAGATATTGTTTTGTATGATTTCAATCTTTCTGAATTCATTAAGCCTTTCTTTGTGGCCTAGCATATGGTCTATCTTGGAGAATGTTCCATGTGTGCTTGAGAAAAATGTATATCCTGCTCTGTTTGGGTGTAATGATCTATATATGTCTATTAGATCCCGCTCTTCTAGTATACTGTTCAAATGTTTTGTTTCTTTAGTGATTCTCTTTTGAGATGTTCTGTCCAGAGTTGATAGTGGTGTATTAAAATCCCCCACTATAATTGTAGATGCATCTATTTTTTCACTTAGTTTTTCCAGCGTTTGTCTCACGTATTTAGAGGCACCCTTGTTAGGAGCATAAATATTTATGATCGTTCGATCTTCTTGACAGATTGTCCCTTTCACTAAAATGTAGTATACTTCTTTGTCTCTCACAATTGTTTTGCACTAAAGTCTATTTTGTCTTATATTAATATAGCTACTCCTGCCTTTTTTTTGGTTGTTGTTTGGTTGTATGATTGTTTTCCAGCCATTCACTTTCAACCTCCATGAGTCTCTGGGTCTAAGATGTGTCTCTTGTAGACAGCATATAGATGGGTCATATTTCCTTATCCAGTGTCCCAGTCTGAATCTTTTGATAGGTGAGTTTAATCCGTTGACATTCAGTGTTATTACGTTCAGAGAATTATTTGTGATAGCCATATTTTGGTTGGATTTGTGTTTGTTATATTTTGTTTGTAATATTTTATTTTCCCCTTCTATTTTTGTCTTTTTGTTGCTCTTACACTCTCCTCCATCTCTGACTGTCCTGTTTTTTCCTTTCTTCCTGCAGAACTCACTTTAGAATTTCTTGAAGGGGAGGTTTCTTGTTGATATACTCTTTCAGTTTCTGTTTATCTGTGAATATTTTGAACTCTCCATCATTTTTGAATGCTAGTTTAGCTGGATAGAGTATTCTTGGTTGGAAATTTTTTTTCTTTAGTACCTTGACTATCATACCACTGCCTTCTTGCCTCCATCGTCTCAGATGAGAAATCAGCACTTAATCTTATGGAGCTTCCCTTGTATGTGATGGTTTTCTTTTCTCTTGCTGCTTTTAGAATTTTCTCTTTGTCTTGAGCATTGGATAATTTGACAAGTATATGTCTTGGGGTGGGCCTGTTGGGTTTATGATCAGTGGAGTGCGCTGTGCTTCTTGGATATGTACATCTGTCTCTTTCAGTAGATTTGGGAAGTTTTCAGTCATTATTTCCTGCAACACTCCTTCTGACCCCTTTCCCTTCTCTTCTCCTTCTGGAATGCCTATAATACGTATGTTTGAGCGTTTTGCATTATCATTCAGGTCCCTAAGTCCTATCTGGATTTTTTCTACCTTTTTATTGACCACTTCTACTATCTGTTTGATTTCCAATGTACTGTCTTCCACATCACTAATTCTCTGCTCTGCCTCTTCTAGTCTGCTGATATTTGCTGCAAGTGTATTCTTGAATTGTGGTGTTCATTTCCATCATATCTGTTATTTTTTTGCACATGTCTGCAATTTCCCCTCCAAGTGTTGTCTTCATGTTGTTAACCTTTTTCATTACTTCATCAAATTTGTCGGTGATAAATGTTCTGAGATCTTTCATCGCTTGTGCGAAGATCTGCTCCCCTTCCTGATTTTTAGTTTGTTGATTGGATTCAGGCATGTTTTCCTGATTACTGGTTTGGTTTGTAGATTTTTGTTGCTGTCTTGTCATCATTTTTTCTTGATGGGTTTAATCAGTTTGTTAGCTTCTTTGTCTAGTCTTGGAGATTAATTAGCTGTTGTTTTTTTGTAAGTATTATATCTTCTCTTTGTCCCTTTGTTCTTCCCATTCCAATTTCTTATTGCTGGTTAAGTTCACTTTAAAGGAAAGTATTAGTGCGGGGAAAGGCAATTGTGTAAGGAAGGAAAAGTGTAAAGTAGTATTGGTGATATATGTTAACCAAGCAACAATATGAGTTCTGGGAGGATGGAGGTTAGGTCGTGTAAATTGTGTAGAGTTATAGTAGTAGGAAAGTACCTATAATGAGGTAGACGACTGAATATGGGAGGAATATGGTACGTACTAAGAAGCTATTGTTTTCGTAAGAGAGAGAAAGAGAAAAGAGAGGTAATAGTTTCAAGGGCGGATACCAGATGGAAAACTAAACAAAGGTATTAGAAATTAAGAGTTAGACACTTTGTGGGTCAAAGAAAGGGAGGTGGAATATAGGAGAGATAGCAGATGGTGGAGGATATCAAGTTGTAGGGGAAAAGGGATAGTGTAGATAGCCTAAATCTATTCACAGAGAACTGAGGCAGTGGAGGATGAGGAAACCCAGCAAATGTGAGGTGTTTCCTGTAGGACCTATTGTATTGTTAAGATAAAATAGAATAAGAAGAAGATCAGGGACAAGAGAGGATAAAAAAAAAAGAGACTTTGGGGGATACACTGGGAGTAATGCAATGCCAGGAATCAGAACATTAAAAAACTAGAATAAAAAATAGAAATAGAATAAAAATAAAAACAAAACAAAATAAAACAAAGAAGAAAAAACGCAAACGTTGAGGGCTAGGACATTCAAGGGCCTCAGATGAACCTCAGGGCATGGTGGATTCAGGGATGGACAGTCTGAGGTATTGAGGCCTCAAGAGGTGTGAGTCTCTGGCATGTGGGCCGCCAGAGTCCAGGGAACTCAGACCTGGCAACCTCAAGTCCAGTTAACAGGAAGCCTGGGAGCACCAAAGTGCATCACTGCCTTCAGGGATCTCCGCAGCTGGGTGCCAGCCCTATGGGTGAGGTCTCATCCACAAGCTCTATCCTGTGTTCTGTGTTCTACAATTCACTTACTTACTAGGGTTTATTGTGTGGATATATCACCAATTGACTTCAGGAACCCTCCCACCCTGTGGTCCCCTGGAACATCCACCTGGGGGCTCCTCTAGGCTGCAGCCAATTTAATGACTCAGATCAATATCCAGGTCCAGGGGAGGGGCTCCAGCCAGAAACGCTAATAACAGAGTCCAAACCCGAAATTCCCATGCTTCACAAAATATTCCCCTAATCAGCTTCCAAACATCTGCCACCCCGCGAGACCCTGGTAGCATCTCTTTGTTGCTATCCCTTTGAGACTGCTGTAGGTCAGCAGCCGGGCTTGGGGGGGGCGTGGCTCTAGGCGGAAACGCTATTGTTTGTATCCGCATTCAAAAATTGCCCCCACTTTGCCCTAAAATTCCCGTCTGTCTGCCCAAGCACCTCCCTTCCCACCAACCCCCAATAGGCCGCCCACGGCCCAGGAACTCCCCAGCACTGCAGAGCCTCCAAAAAAAAAACAAAGAACAGAAACCCTGCCGCCGGGCTTGGCCCGGCTCCCCCGCCACCGCGGTGCTAGATGCCTCCGCTCCGCCTACCCAGGGAGGGAATCCTCCACACGTAGCTGGGATGTCCGTATATATTTCACAGACGGATCCTCTCTGTTACCTTCCCTCCAAATCGATGTCCAGCCACCTCCAGACCAGCAAAAATCCCGAAACAGCCCGGTCCCAAAGAGTCTCCAATGCTGCCCAGCCGATTCCCTGCAGGAGCTAGTAACCGGGAAGTTCACTCAGCCGCCATCTTGCCCCATCCACCCCACATACGTTTTAGATCACAGTAATTCACATATACAATATATGGTACTCCCACATATCGAACATCAAATCCTTTGTCCCTTCCCCAGCAATGATCTTTTTACATGTTCATATTATATTTGCTGCAGCTGATATACAGATAGTGAAACAATAGCTTTCAAACATGGTTCCATTTGGGTTTACATTATGATTTATATTTTAGACTATACAACTTTCTAAATTTTTAGTTATCTTATGTTTTACATTATGGTTTACATTTTAGCCTATAGACTTTTATGCAATTTTGGTGTAATTTAACATGTCCTATATCCGTCATTGCATGATCTTGTGGAACACTCTCATTACCCCACAGTTACACTGATTTCATGTATTCAACACCTCTTTCCCCCTCCCCTGAGGACCCGCCATGACAATCAATCTTCATTACTTGAAGGACCATATTCAGAGATACTTGCAACAATGTTGAGGGCTTGACATACTTGACTGCCCTAACTCATTGGGAACCACCAATTCTCTTGAGAGATGAAATTCCCTCTGTTTGAGAACACCAGTCCTCCCCAGGATGTGGGTATACCTTCTGTCTCATTGTATGGGTCTCCACCCAATGATATAACCCACTATGACAAAATGAGCACTCACACACTCCCTAGAATCTTGCCCTGTGTCAGATGCCGCCCCCCTTAAGCATCTTAAACTGGTAACCTTCTGCATTATATTTTCTAAAGAGCTTTCTTTACATTATAATTTCAACCACACACCTGACAATCTCCTATGTTCAAATATTACCCCCACCCTTTCCCCAATTTCTTGGGCCATCTGACCCATCCTCCCAGCCCTAGCCCCTCTCAAGCCCACAAAACCCCACCCAAAGATATCCCTATGCCCCCATTTTATCCCTTCCCTGTACAAACACATACCTCCAGCTTATCATAAATTTCACCCATGTAGGTGTCAGCTTGCAATCTTCCTCTACCTCCCAACTTCCTTTAAGTTTATCATCCAGTCTCTACCTCTCTGAGACAGCTTGGTTTACTTATTTCATATCAGAGAGGTCATGTAGTATTTGTCCTTCAATGCCTGGGTTGCTTCACTCAACATAAAGTTCTCAAGATTCATCCATGTTATCACATGTCTTTGTATTGTATTTGTTCTTATAGCTGAGTAATATTCCATTGGATGTGTATTCCACATTTTATTTATCCATTCATCTGTTGATGGGCATTTGGGTTGATTCCAACTTTTGGCAATAGTGAATAGTGCTGCCATGAACATTGTTGTGCATATATCAATTTGTGTCCTTGTTTTCAGTTCTACTGGGTATATATACAGCAGTGGAATTGCTGGGTCATATGGTAAATCTATAGCTAGTTTTTTGAGAAACCACCAAACTGTCCTCCAGAATGGCTGGATCTTTCTTCATTCCCGTCAGCAGTGGATAAGTGTTCCCCTTCCTCCACATCCTCTCCAGCACTTGCAGTCTTCTGTTTTTTTGATAGCTGCCAGTCTTATGGTAGTAAGATGGTATCTTATTGTTGTTTTGATTTGCATTTCCTTAATAGTTAGTGATTTGGAACATTTTCTCATGTGTTTTTTAGTCATTTGTATATCTTCTTTGGAGAAGTGTCTGTTCAGATCTTTTTCCCATTTTTTAAATGGGCTGTTTGTCTTTTTATTTTCAAGATATAGGAGTTCTTTATATATGCAAGATATAAGTCTCCTATCAGATATATGGTTACCAAATATTTTCTCCCATTCTGTAGGCTCTCATTTTACTTTCTTGGCAAAATCCTTTGAGGTGCAGAAGTCTTTAATTTTGAGGAAGCCCATTTATCTATTTGTTCTTTTGCTGCTTGTGCTTTGGGTGTGAAGTTCATGAAGCCGTTTCCTATAACAAGGTCCTGTAGATGCTTCTCAAGGTCTTTACAGTCTTGGCTCTTATATTTAGGTCTTTCAGCCATCTTGAATTGATTTTTGTATAAGGTGTGAGTTGGTAATCCTCTTTCATTCTTTTATGTATGGATATCCAGTTCTCCAGGCACCATTTGTTGATGGTGGCCTTGTCAAATACCATATGGCTGTATATATGAGGATCAATATCAGAACTCTCAATTCAATTTCATTGGTCAGTGTGTCTTTCTCTGTGCCAATGCCATGCCATTTTCACTACTGTAGCTTTGTAGTATGTTTTGAAGTCAGGTAGTGTGATTCCTCCAATTTCATTTTTCTTTTTCAGTATGTCTTTAGCTATTTGGGGCCTCTTTCCTTTCCAAATAAATTCCATAGTTAGTTTCTCTAGTTCATTAAAGAATGCTGTGTTGATTTTTATTAGGATTGCATGGAATCTGTAGATCAGTTTTGGTAGGATAGACATCTTAATAATATTTAGTCTTCCTATCCATGAACAGGGAATATTCTTCCTTTTATTTAGGTCTTATTTGCTTTCCTTGAACAGTGTTGTGTAGTTTTCTGTGTATAAGTCTTTTATATCTTTAGTTAAATTTATTCCTAGGTGTTTGATTTTTTAAATTTACTATTGTGAATGATATTTGATTCCTGATTTCCTCCTCAGGTTGCTCATTATTAGGGTACAGAAATGCTACTGATTTTTGCGCATTGATCTTGTAACCTGCAACTTTACTGAACTCATTTATAAGTTCTAGAAGCTTTCTTGTAGACTTCTCAGGGTTTTCTATATATAGGATCATATCTGCAAATAGTGAAATTTTGAATTCTTCCTTTACAATTTGGATGCTTTTTATGTCTGGTTCTTGCCTCAGTGCTAGATCAAGTACTTCTAAGATGTTAAACAGAAGGGGTGATGGTGGACTTACTTTCTTGTTCCTGATCTTAGAGGGAAAGATTTTAGGATCTCACCATTGTACATGATGCTAGCTATGGGTTTTTCATATTTACTCTTTATCATGTTCAGAAAGTTTCCTTCTATTCCGATCTTTTGCAGTGTGTTTATCAAGAAAGGGTGCTGTATTTTGTCAAATGCTCTTTCTGTAGATATGATCATATGATTTTTTTTCCTTCAGTCTGTTTATATGGTGTATTACATTAATTGATTTTCTTATGTTGAACCATCCTTGCATACCAGGAATGAATTCCACTTGGTCATGGTGTATAATTTGTTTAATGTGTTGTTGAATATGATTAGCAAGTATTTTGTTGAGGATTTTCACGCCTAGGTTCATTAGAGAGATTGGTCTGTAATTTTCCTTTTTTGAAGTGTCATTGTTTGGCTTTGGTACTAGAGTAATGTTGGCATCATAGAATGAGTTAGGGAAAGATCCTTCTGTTTCAATTTTTTGGAAGAGTTTAAGCAAGATTGGTGTTACTTCTTTCCGGAATGTTTGGTAGACTTCACTGTGAAGCCATCTGGCCCAGGGCTCTTCTTAGTTGGGAGGTTTTTAATGGCTGATTCTATCTCTTTACTTGTGATTGGTTTGTTGAGATCATCAATTTCTTCTTTTGTCATTGTAGGCTGCTTATGTGTGTCTAGGAATTTGTCCATTTTCTCTAAATTGTCTTTCTTGTTGGAATATAGTTTTTCAAAGTATCCTCTTATGATAGCCTTTATTTCTGTGGGGTCAGTGGTGATATCTCCTTTCTAATTCTTATTTTGTGTATTTGCATCTTCTCTCTTTTTTTCTTTGTTAGTCTAGCTAAGGGTTAGTCAATTTTATCAATCTTCTCAAAGAACCAGCTCTTTGTTTTGTTAATTTTTTGAGTGCTTTCCTAATTTCTATTTCATTTAGTTCTGCTCTGATCTTTGTTATTTCTTTCTTTCTTCTTCCTTTGGGGTTAGTTTGTTGTTGTTGTTGTTGTTGTTTTTGCTAACTCCTCCAAGTGTGCAGTTAGTTCTTCAAATTTAGCTCTTTCTTCTTTTTTGACATGAATTTATGGCTATAAATTTCCCTCTCAGTACTGCTTTTTCTGCATCCCATAAGTTTTGATATGTTGTATTATAATTTTCCATTAGTTTCAAGGTAGTTATTAATTTCTTTTGAAATTTCCCTTTAACCCACTGTTTTTCTAAGAGTATGTTGTTTAACTTCCAAATCATGGTGCCAAATCTGGGTCTCTAGCCCTTGCAGAATTCCAGCTTCCTCCCACTGTGGTCAGAGAAATTATTTTGTATGATTTCAGTCTTTCTGAATTCATTGAGATTTTTTCTGTGGCATAGCATGTGATCTGTTTTGGAGAATGATCCATGTGCACTTGAGAAGAATGTATATCCTGCTGTATTTTGGTGTAATGTTCTGTATATGTCTATTAAGTCCAGCTCCTCTAATATATTGTTCAAAGTCTTTGTTTCTTTATTGATTCTCTTTTGAGATGTTCTGTCCAAAGTTGATAGTGGTATATTAAAGTCCCCCACTATAATTGTAGAGGCATCTATTCCTTCACTTAGTTTTTCCAGTGTTTGCCTCATGTATTTGGAGGCACCCTTGTTAGGAGCATAAATGTTTATGATTGTTCTTTATTCTTGAAAGATTATCCCTTTCACTAATATGTAGTGTCCATCTTTGTCTCTCACAATTGTTTTGCATTTAAAGTCTATTTTGTCTGATATTAATATAGCTACCCCTGCCCTTTTTTGGTTACTGTTTGCTTGTAAGATTATTTTCCAGCCATTCACTTTCAACCTCCTTGAATCCCTGGGTCTAAGATGTGTTTCTTGTAGACAGCATATAGATAGGTCATATTTCCTTATCCAGTCTTCCAGTCTGAGTCTCTTGACAGGTGAGTTTAATACATTGACATTCAGTGTTGTTACTTTCAATGAATTACTTATATTAGTCATATTTTCTTTGGATTTGGATTTGTCATATTTTGTTTGATTTTCTTTTTCTGTTTTTGTCTTTTTAGTTGCTCCTACACTCTCCTCCAACTCTGTCTCTCTTGTTTTTTTCTTTTGTCCAGCAGAACTCCCTTTAGTATTTCTTGAAGGGCAGGATTCTTGTTGGCATACTCTCTTAGTTTCTGTTTATCTGTGAATATTTTGAACTCTCCATTTTTTTGAATGCTACCTTTGTGGGATAGAGTATTCTTGGTTGGAAATTGTTTTCTTTTAGTACCTTGACTATATCATACCAATGCCTTCTTGCTTCCATGGTTTCAGATGAGTAATTAGCACTTAATTTTATGAAGCCTCCTTTGTATGTGATGGTTCTCTTTTCTCTTGCTGCTTTTAGTATTTTCTTTTTGTCTTGAGCATTGGATAATTTGACAAGCATATGTCTTAGGGTAGGCCTGTTGGGATTTATACTGTTTGGAGTGCATTATGCTTCCTGGGCATGTACATCCATCTCTCTCAATAGGTAGGGAAGTTTTCAGCCATTATTTCCTCCAACACCCCTTCTGTACCCTTTCCCTTCTCGTCTCCTTCCGGGATGCCTATAATGTGTATGTTTGCACATTTTGCATTGTCATTCAGGTCCCTAAGTCTCTGTTGAATTTTTTCTATCTTTTTCTCAATCAATTCTACTATCTGTTTGATTTCAGATGTACTGTCTTCCACATCACTAATTCTTTCCTCTGCCTCTTCGAGTCTGCTGTTATTTGCTGAGAGTGTATTTTTGATTTCTTGAATTGTGCTGTTCATCCCCATCATATCTGTTATCTTTTTGTGTATGATTGCAATTTCTTTTGTATTCTCTTTAAGTGTTTTCTTCATATTCTTAATTCTTCCTTCACTTCATCAAATTGGTCCCTAATATATGTTTTGAGAGCTTTAATAACATGTTGGATGTTCTGCTCCTCTTCCTGATTTTTAGTTTGTTCATAGGATCGGGGCATGTTTTCCTGATTATTGGTTTGGTTTGTAGTTTTTTGTTGCTGTCTGGTCATCATTTTATCTTGATGGGTTTAATCAGTTGCTTAGCTTCTTTGTCCGGTTTGGGGTTTAATTAGTCATTATTTTTGCATGCGTGTTAAGTCTTCTCTTTGTCACTTTGTTCTTATTCTATTTCCTTCTTGTTGGCTAAGTTCACTTGAAGGAAAATATTAGGGCCAGAGAAAGCAAAAGGAGTAAGAAAAGAAAATGAATAATAGTAGTATTGATAGTAAATATTAACAGAGGAACCATGTGAGATCTAGGAGAATTGATATTAGACTCATGTAAGGTATGTAGAGTTATAACAGTAAGAAAAGTAGAGTATGTATAATGAGACAGTAAGCTGAATATGGGGAGGAATATAGTGTGAATTAAAAGGCCAGTGTGTTCATGACATAGAGAAAAAGAAAAGAAAGGACAATAATATAAAGAGTGAATATAAGACAGAAAACAGAACAAAGGTATTAGAAATAAAAAGTCAGAAAAATAGGGGAGCAAACAAAGAGAGGTGTAATGTAAGAAAAACAATAAATGATGGAGGATAGAAAGATGTAGAAGAAAGGGGATAATTAGTGGCCAAAATCAATATACAGAAAGGAGGAAATGGAGGATGAGGAAATACAGCTAATGTGAAGTGCTCCCTGTAGCACCTAATATAAAAAGAATAAAGAAGAGAAAGAAAGAAAGAAAAAAAGGGTGGGGCAGGGACAAATGGGAGAGGGGAAGCAAGCAAGAAAAAGAAAAAGAGAAAAAAAGAAAAAAGAAAGAAAAAAGGGCCTTGGGGAATAAAGAGGACGGAAAAACAAAATGACTAACCAACAAAATACTAGACAAAATTTCAAGTAAGTAATCCTCTTTGTAGTTAAATAAACACTTAGGGATCTAATGTTCCCCCTTTCTCCCTTCCTCACGTCCCTCTCTCCCAGACAGCAGGAAAGCTGCCTGAGAGGTCCAGTAGATTTAAGTGGGTCCTTGTTGAACCAGCTCCACACAGAAAACAATGACTCTTAACTTCCAGAGAGAGAGCATTTACACCTCACCAGGAACCCCAAGTATGCTACTGGAAGCTTGGAAAGCACGTCCTACAGTTCCTCTCCTTTAGGTGTGCTATGAGGGGTCTGGTTGAATTTCTGACTCCACCTTCTCCCAGACCACGTTTCCTATCCCAGGGTATTTAGTTGAATTGGGCTTTCTCAGCAGATTCACCACTTCTTTCTTCCCAGGCTCTCCCCAAGCCAGCCAGTATACTACTCCAAGTCCAAAACAAAGGAGGGGGGGGGGAACAGGGACCAGGAAATTGAGCCCACTCTTGCCCAGTCCCTCTGGTGCACTTCCCACTGAATCCCTCCCACCCTGGAGTCAGTCCAAAACTGGAGGGCTAGGGCAATCCCGGACCTCTGGGAGCACTGGACTCAGAAAAGGGAAGTCCGGGACACTGCAGACTTAGGGTATGTACATCTGTGGAATGCGGGCTACAGGGGCCTAGGGGACATGGACCTGGGGACCATGCACCTGGGGATCATGGGGACCAGGAATGCCCCCACACAACCGGCAGTTCTCAGGGAACACCGCAGCAGCCAACCCTAGGGAGAAGGGTCCTGCCTACCCACAGTCTCTGACCTCTGTACTTGCAACCCACAATTCTACCTTTAGCAAGCACTACCTCCGTCACTGTCTCTCCAAATTGATGTCCACACACCTCCTGTCTTATAAGCCCCCGAAATAGCCTGCTCTGGCAAGACTCCAACCCCACTCGGCTGCCTCTTTGCAGGAGAGACTGTGACGTACACTCACTCAGATGTCATCTTGCTGCCTTCTTGCTCTTAACACATAAAAATAGACTTTGATGAGGGATGTAATTTATGCTTTATGGCCTGGTATCTGTAAGATCCTACCCCAAATAAATACCATTTATGAAAACCAAACAATTTCTTGTATTTTACATCAACACCCCTTTGACTGACTAATACATTATACTTCACACCACTTACCACAAAGATATATAATCCTTAGTAGGTCTTTTTATGTTTTGAAGGGAACTTTCAGTGTGCTACTTTGACCCCTCTAGAGGGTCACCCAACTGCCTGCCTGCTTTGATAGAGCAAGAGGAAGGTCTGCCACAAGTTCAAGCTGCAGTACAAGCTGCTTTACCACCTGATCCTTATAATCCAGAAAACCCAGTAATACTCCAAGTGCCTGTGCCAAACTAGGATATGGATCCTCTGTCAAGCACCAATAGGAGAATCACAGTGCAGACCTACAGGATTTTTGGAGTAAAGATACCCTCTTCTGAAGATAACTACCGTTGTTTTGAAAAACAGCTTATGATTGGCTACTGGGCCTTGGTAGAAGCTGAATGCTTAACATCAGGTCAACTGTGGCCTGAGTTTCTCATCATGAACTGGGTGTTGTCTTACCTATATAGCTATAATGCTGGGTGTATGCAGCAGCAATCTTTTTTACACAGAAATGGTATGTGAGATTGTGTTAGATAAGTCTGGAAAATACAAATAAATTGTGTAAGCATGTGACTCAGTTTCCTTAGACACAAACTCTTATTGAATGGCCTCCTTTTCTTCATTCCAAGCATATAGATGTAATCCAAGCACATGGCTTCCTTGGGTATTTTTTTAAGACTGAGGAATTACAAAAGTGCTTTGAAGGGCAGTGATGAAGGAAAATCCTCCCTGAGGGCATAACTTTGAGAACTCTGAGTAGCACATTTGGTTGTCTACAATATACGGAATGGGAAGTGGCTGCAAATACAGATACTTACTGATTTTTTTTATATTACATTTTATTTTATTTTATTTTATTTTTTAATTCATTTTTTAAAAAAATATTACATTCAAAAAATATGAGGTCCCATTCAACCCCACCGCCCCCACCCCCCACTCCCCCCACAGCAACACTCTCCCCCATCATCATGACACATCCATTGCACCTGGTAAGTACATCTCTGGGCATCGCTGCACCCCATAGATACTTACTGATTTATAAGAAGTTTAGCTTGTTTGGGCAAGTATTTTGAGGCAACAAGACTGGAAGGTTAGTGACAAGGAGGTTGGGTGGGGAGGAAGAATGTGGATGATCCTCTCAGAATGGACACAGACTATAAAGATATTTGTGGCCCATGTGAATGTCCACCAAAGTAAGTCCATTGCAGACTCTTAAGAATCAGATGGACAAAATGATACACTCTGTGTATGTCAATAATCTTTCTCGAGCCACCCTAGTGCTTGTCCAGTGGTCAAGAACAAAATGGCCACAGTGGCAGGGATGAGGCTATAAGATGAACTTAACAACAAGGACTTCCCATTACCAAGGCTGACCTTGCTACTGCTACTGATGAGTATATAATCTTCAAATAGCAGACACCAACATTCAGTCCCCAATATGGCAGCATTCCTTTGGGGGAACAGCCGTTCCATCTGTGGGAGGTTGATTACATTTGACCTCTTTCATCATAGAGAGATCAAATATATCCTCACTGGAATAGACACACACTCTAGAAATTGATTTGCCTTCTTTTTCTGGAAAGCTTTTGCTAGCACTACCATCTTTGGACTAATGGAATGCCCAATCCTCCATCATGACATGTCATATAATGCATTGCATCAGATCAAAGAATTCATTTCTCAGTGAAAGAAGTGCAGCTATGGGCTCGTATCCATAAAATGAAATGGTCTCACCATATAACCCATTGCACAGAAGTAGGTGGTCTAATCAAATAGTGAAATGGCTTACAAAAACTCAGTTATGGATCCACTTGGGTAACAACATTGAAAGAATGTACTTTTATCTTCCAGGATGCAGTTTATGCTTTGTATCAGAGACCATTGTATGGTGCTGTTTCACCCATAGTCAGATATGTAGGTGTAGGAATCAAAATATGGAAATATGAGTAGCTCACTCACTATTTTATCCAGTAACTCAGAGAATATTTGCACCCTTTCCCAGCAACTTTGAACTCAGCAGGCTTGGGAAGCTTCTACCTATGAACAAATTGATGTTTCTACCTGTGAACAAATCGATGCATTTTCTAAAACTGCAAGATGAGATTTCCACTGGGTTATTTTTTACTCTTTATGAGGCCCGTTAGACTAACAAGAAAACTAATTTACTTACTGACTTAAGTGATTGATTCTGATTACTGAGGGAAAATAGGGGTGCTGCTACACGATGGAGGCAAAGAGACCTATATCTGGAACCCACAACATACTCTGGTGGCAACTCTTTGTACTTTCATGCCCAATAATAAGGTTAATGTAAAATTACAGCAACCAAAAAATTAAAAAGGCTGAATGGCTAAGGACCAAGACCTTTCAGGAATAAAGGTTTGGATCACTCCATCAGGTATAAATAATCCAGAGCAGCTGAGGTTCTGGCTGAGGACAAGGAAAATATGGAATGGGTAATTGAAGGGAGAAGCCATAGATACCAACTATAACATCATGATAAATTATAGAAATAAGAATCGTAGTAGTTTTGCATATTTTCTCTATGTTTGTAACACGCATGTGTTTGTATACGGTAATCATTTTCTTCTTTCTCATTTCCATTTAAAAGATTATTTTATACATTAGTTACTGGAGGTTAAAGTTACAATTTTTTCTTTAGATAGCAGAATATTCAGTGATATTATGACTGAATTTTAGAAGTAATTAATTAAGGGAAACGGACTTTGGCCCAGTGGTTAGGGTGTCCGTCTACCACATGGGAGGTCCACGGTTCAAGCCCCGGGCCTCCTTGACCCGTGTGGAGCTGGCCCAAGCGCAGTGCTGATACGCGCAAGGAGTGCCGTGCTACACAGGGGTGTCCCCCGCGTAGGGGAGCCCCACGCGCAAGGAGTGCGCCCATAAGGAAAGCTGCCCAGCGCGAAGGAGGGAGCAACCTGCCGAGGAATGGCGCTGCCCACACTTCCCGTGCCGCTGACGACAACAGAAGCGGACAAAGAAACAAGACGCAGCAAAAAGACACAGAAAACAGACAACCGGGGTAGGGGAGGGGAATTAAATAAATAAAAATAAATCTTAAAAAAAAAAGAAGTAATTAATTAATATAACTTGTAATGGATACAGTGAGAGGACTGTGCATCCTTTCATTCTGGGGAAAAGTGAGAACTTCACTTGTGAGAAGGATGGATATATCTTGTTAGGTGGAAATATAGAGTTGTTGTAAAGTAGGTTGAATGTTCAAGAAGGGCGCATATGGAAACTGTGTAGCCAAATGGAGTGTGCTGTGTCAGCTATTAATTTATCGCCTTTCAGTTCTGAATGCAGCATTCAATATATGTGATGTGATGAACAACAGAATTCCTTTAGGCATTTCTCCTTCGAAGTGAGCATAATGTTACTCTTTCTCAGTAGGAGAGTACTGGAGGGACATTGCAAGAGAATAACATCTCCTGTGATTCCTGAGTGGTATACAGACCCAGAATGCACTAAACCTTGCAGCCTCAGTCTGGCTGCTCTCAACATGGAAACCACAACAGCCAGCCACTTCCCAGACTACTTCAGCAATTCCCCACAGCATGCATAAGGCCCCCGTGGCCAGGAGGGTCACGTACTGAGCAGTTGTTCCTTCTGCAAGTCCCACACACTGTGCAGGCATTCTGTTCTCTGCTGATGCGCAGCTTCCAACTGCATGACCATGGCCACTAGTTGTTGATTGCCTGCACACTTGCCTGAAGTCCAGAGGGTTGCCTTTTGTTTGCCTAGCAACTCCAGACCAGCCTTGGCTACTATCCAGCACCTGAGCCATATCTTCTTCAGTGATGTCTAAATCCCTTTCAAATATGCCCTTCCCTGGATACTCTCCCTTAGCCCAGGGTATCATATAGACTTGCCTTATATTTATAGTTACTCATTTATTATAGTCAGTAACTCTTTATATTTTACTTTCCCTTTTTAACATCCCAGACAGCTAGAGTCTCTCCTAACATTTAAGGGTAGGTATAATGATTTCCATTTTTTTTTTATTGATTTTGTAAAAATGTTTAATGATTTCCATTTTACTGGAAGATAAAATGAAGCTCAGAAACTAGTATTCCAAGTGGTTGGGGTTGCATATCCAAGGTCCCACAGCCAATAAATGGAGGAACTGGAATTTCAGCCCTGTTCTTTGGCTACCACTACCCAAAATATTTAACGTTTTGGACATCCATCCCTGCCATATATTCTTCCCTGTACTGCATCTGTGTGTATGTGTTTGTCTTTACTAGTTTTATTTTCATTTTTAATTTTTTTAACAGAGAGGCTGTGGGTTTATAGAGCAAACATGCATAAAGTAAAGGATTCCCATACCCCACTACCAACACCTTGCATTAGTGGGGAACATTTCTTACAATTGATGATGGCACTTTTTAATAAATGTACTATTTTTTTGTCTTTATTCATTTTTTTAATATTACATTAAAAAAATATTAGGTCCCCATATACTTCCCACCCTCTTCACCCCACTCCTCCCCCCATAGCAACAATCTCCTCCATCATCATGAGACATTCATTGGATTTGGTGAATACATCTCAGAGCACCGCTGCACCTCATGGTCAGTGGTCCACATCATAGAACACACTCTCCCACGTCCCATCCAGTAGGCCATAGGAGGACATACAATGTCCGGTAACTGTCCCTGCAGCATCACCCAGGACAACTCCAAGTCTATTTTTTAACAGTAGTAGCCAGCATTTATTGAGGGAGTCTGTTCTAGACACTGCGTGAAGCAATTTACAAGGTTTACCTCATTTAAAACACCAGTACAAAGGCCTGGGAAATATGTCCTATTATTATTGTTGTTGTTTAGAGAAGTTGTAGGTTTATAGAAAAATCCTGTGAAAAAATACAGCATTCCCATATAACCCCCTATTATTGACACTCTGCATTAGTGTGGTACCTTTATTACAATCGATGAAAAAATATTAAAGTAGCACTATTAACTATAGTACATAGTTAACATTAGGTGTTCTTTTTTTCCCAGATAAGACCCTATTATTTCTTTTTAAAGATTTGTTTATTTATTTCTCTTCCCCCCCCCCCCCCGCCACCACCCCTGTTGTCTGCTCTCTGTATCCATTCGCTGTGCATTCTTCTGTGTCTGCTTGTATTCTCATTAGGTGGCTCTAGGAACCGATCCTGGGACTTTCCAGAGTGGGAGAGAGGCAATAATTCTCTTGCACCACTTCAGCGCCCTATTCTGCTACATCTCTTATTTTCTTTCTTGTGTGCCACTTGTGTCATCTTGCTGCTCCAGCTCTCTGCATCAGCCAACACTCCTGCACAGGGCAGCGCTCCTGCACTGGCACAACATGGGCCAGCTGGGCACACCAGCCAGCTTGCCTTCACCTGGAGGCCCTGAGCATCAAATCCTGGACTTCCTATATGGTAAACAGGAGCCCAACTGCTTGATCCACATCCGTTTCCCAGGACCCTATTATTAACACCTTGTATTAATGTCATAAATTTGCTATAGTTCATGAAAGAACATTCTTATACTTGTACGATTAACCCCAGTTCATTGTCCACAAGAGGGTTCACTGTGTTATACAGTCCCATGTTTTTTCTTCTTTCATTCTAATAACATACACAACCCAAAACTTCCCCCTTCAACTACATTCATCTACCTAATTCAGTTCTGTTAACTATGCTCAAAATAATATGCTACCATCACTTCCAGCCATTCTGAAAACTTTACAATCAAGCTAAATAGAAATTCTGTACAAATTAAGCATCAACTTCCCATTTCTAGACCCTATCTATCCACTGGTAACTTATATTCTAGAAGTTAACTCTATGAGTTTGCTTATTATAATTATTGCATATCAGTGACATCATACAACATTTGATCTTTTGGTCTCATTTATTTGACTCAGTATAATGTTCTCAAGGTTCACCCAGGCTGTCACATGCATCAGGACTTCATTCCTTTTTAAGCCACTGGATCATGGTGTGTAATTCATTAAATGTGCTGGTAGACTTTATTTGCAAGTATTTTGTGTAGGATTTTCAATCTATATTCATAAGAGAAACTTGTCCTTAATTATTTTTTAAATTATAGTATCTTATCTGGTTTTGGTATTAGGGTAATGTTGACCTCATAGAAAGAGTTAGGTAGTAGTCCCTTTTCTTCAATATTATGGAAGAATTTGAGCTGGATTGGTATTAATTATTCTGGGAATGATTGGTAGAATTCATCTCTGAAGCCATCTGGTCCAGGGATTTTCTTTTTTGGGAGGGTTTTGATAACTGATTCAATATATTTACTTGAAATTGATCTTCTATTTCTTCTAGAGTCAGTGTAGGTTGTTTGTGTGTTTCTAGGAATTTGTTCATTTCATTTACATTGTCTAATTTGTTGGCATACATTTACTCATGGTGTCCCTTTATGGTCCATTTTATTTCTGTGGGGTCAATAGTAAGTTCCCCTTTGATTTCTGATACTATTCATATGCATCTTCTCTCTTTTCTTCCTTCTTAATCTAACTAATGGTTTCTCAATTTTATTGATCTTTTCAAAGAACCAACTTCTGGTCTTTTTATTCTCTATTGTTTTTTATTCCCTTTTCATTTATTTCTTTTTTTCTATTTATTTTTTTAATGTTACATTCAAAAAATATGAGGTCCCCATATACTCCCCCCCCCCTCCTCCCACTCCTCCTCCCATAACAACAACTTCCATCATCATGAGACATTCATTGCATTTGGTGAATACATCTCTGAGCACCGCTGCACCTCATGGTCAATGGTCCACACCATAGCCCACACTCTCCCACAGTCCACCCAGTGGGCCATGGGAGGACATCAATGTCTGGTAACTTTCCCTGCAGCACCACCCAGGACAACTCCAAGTCCCAAAAATGCCCCCACATCACATCTCTTCCATTTTGTTAGGTTTTGATTTTAGCTCTTTCTTCTTTTTTAATGCAAGCAGTTAGGGCTACAAATTTCTCTCTCAACAGTGTTTTGCTGCATCAGAGAAGTTTTGATATGCTGTGTTCTTATTTTCATTTGTCTCAAATATTTACTGATTTCCCTTGCAATTTCTTCTTTGACCCACTGATTGTTTATGAGTGTATTATATACTTCCATATATTTATGGATTTTTCGGTTGTCTGCCTATTATTGATTTCCAGCATCATTCCATTATGGTCATAGAAGATGCTTTGTACAATTTCAATCTTTCAAAATTTCTTGAAACATGTTTTGTGACCCAACATGTGGTCTTTCTTAGAGAAAGATCCTTGTGCTCTTGAGAGGAATGCATATCCTGTTGTTTAGGGATGCAATGTTCTGTATATATCTGTTAGATCTAATTCTCTTATCATATTATTCAAGTTCTCTGTTTCCTTATTAATCTTCTGTCTAGATGTTCTATCTCTTGATGAGAGTGGTGAACTGAAGTCTCCAACTATTATTGAAGAGGTATATTTCTCCCTTCAGGTTTGCCAGTGTTTCCCTCATGTATTTTGGGCACTGTTGTTAGGTGTATACATATTTATGATCATTATTTCTTCTTGGTGGATTGACCCTTTTATTATTTTGTTCTTCTTTATCTCTTACAACAGCTTTTGACTTAAATTCCATTTTGTCCAAGTTAGCATAGCTACTACAGCTCTTTTTTGGTTACTATTTGCATGGAGTATCTTTTTTGCCCTTTCACTTTCAACCCATTCATGTCGTTGGGTCCAAGGTGAGTCTCTTGTAAATAATATATAGTTGGATCATGTTTTTCTTTACCCTTTCTGCAAATCTGTATGTTTTGATTGGTGAGTTTAATCTATTAACATTCATTGTTAATACTATAAAGTCAGTATTTACTTCGGCAATTTTGTCCTTTGGTTTTTATATGTCATTTCATCTTTTTTTGCTCTCCTTTCCTTTATTGCAACCTCCTTTTCTGTATAGTTGATCTTTTGTGATATATCTGACTGACCCTTTGCATGCTTCTGGGTTTTTTTGTCTTTTTTTAATTAAAGTTAATAGATCACATAGAATGTCATATTAAGAAAACATACGAGGTTCCCATATAACCCACTTCCCACCCCTACTCCATCATTTTTGTAAATTGTATTTTTTTGAAGATACATTACATCACAAAAAAGGTTACATTATAAAATACATAAGAGGTTCCCATATATCCCCCACCCCCCCACCCCACACCTCCCACACCAACAACCCCATCATTGTGGCACACTCATCACAGTTGGTGAACACATTTTGGAGCCCTACCGTACCACGTGGATAATAGTTTACCCTGTAGTTCACACTCTCCCCCAGTACATTCAGTGGGTTATGGCAGGATATATAATGTCTAGCATCTGACCCTGCAATATCATCTAGGACAACTCCAAGGCCCAAAAATGCCCCCTCATCATATCTCTTCTTCCCTCTCCCTGCCCTCAGTAACTACTGTGGCCACTTTCTCCATGTCAGTGATACAATTTCTTCTACTACTAGTCACAATAGTTTTATAGTAGAATATCAGTAAGTCCACTCTAATCCATATTTTATTCCTTGATTCTGTGGGCCCTGGGATGGTGATGTCCAATCCACCTTTATATCAAGAGGGGGCTTAGATTCCACATGGATGATGGATGCAATTCTCCTGCTTGCACTTGTAGGCACTCTTGGTTCCCTGGTGTGGTGGTTGACCATCTTTACCTCCCTGATAGCTGACCTGGGTAAGTCCAATGAACCAGAGAATAGGGGTTGCAATTCTGCTGAGGCTCAGGGCCTCATCACTGTAATAGCTTTTGCCCTATATGTACAGTGGCAAGGCATTTTCTTTCATTTCTTCCTCAGTGTCTACATCCATTCTTTTTTTTTTCTAATTTTTAATTTTGTCTTCAAAAAAGTTTAGATCACAGTAATTCATATATATAATATAGGGGACTTCCATATATCCAATATCAAACCCTTTCCCCCTTCCCCAGCAATGATCTTTTTACATGTTCATGTTACATTTGCTGCAGCTGATGTACAGATTTTGAAACATAGCTTTCAAACATGTTTCCATTTTGGTTTATATTATGGTTTATAATTTAGTCTGTACAAATTTCTAAATTTTTAGTTTCCTTATGTTTTACATTATGGTTTACATTTTAACTAATAGACTTGTATACATTTTTGGTGTATGTTAATATGTCGATATCCATCGTTACATGATCTTGTGGTGCACTTCCATTGCCCCCTAGTTACCCTGCTTCTGTCTGTTCTATACCTCTCTCCCCCTCCCCTCAGGGCCCACAGTGACAATCAATCTTCACTACTTGAGGGACCAGCTTTACAGATACTTGCAACAATGCTGAGGTCTTGACATATTAGACTACCCTAACCCACTGGGAGTCACCAATTCTCTCGAAGGACACAATTCTCTCTGTTTGAGAACATCAAGTCTCCCCAGGATGTGGGTACACCTTCACACTCATTATATGGTCTTCACACAATGATTTAACACACTATGACAAAATGAGTACTTGTGCACTCCCTAACAGCCTGCCCCTGTGCCAGATGCCCCCCATTAAGCACCTTAAACACATAATCCTTCCTTATTATATTTTCTAAAGAGTTTTTTCAACCTTATAGTTTTAACCATATACCTGACATTCTTTCATATTCAAATGTTCCCCCTAGCCCTTCCCCCAATTCCTTGGGTGAGCTGACCCATCCTCCCAGCCCTAGACTCCCTCAAGCCCACAAAGCCCCACCCAAAGGTATTCCTATGCCTCCATCTTATCCCTTCCTATACAGATACTTACCTCCAGCTTATCATAGACTTCATCCATGTAGACATCAACTTGCAACCTTCCTCTCCCCCCCCAAATTCCTTTAAGCCTATCTTCCAGTCTCTAGCTCTCTGAGACAGCTCAGTTTGCTTGTTTCATATCAGAGAGATCATGTAGTATTTGTCCTTCAATGTCTGGCTTGCTTCACTCAACAAAAGGTCCTCAAGATTCATCCATGCTATCACATGTGCTTGTATTGTATTCCTTCTTACAGTTGAGTAGTATTCCATTGTATATATATTCCACATTTTATTTATCCATTCATCTGTTGATGGGCATTTGGGTTGATTCCAACTTTTGGCAATAGTGAATAATGCTGCTATGAACATTGGTGTGCATATATTGGTTTGTGTCCTTATCTTCACTTCTTCTAGGTATATACCCAGCAATGGAATTGCTGGGTCATATGGCAAATCTATAGCTAACTTTTTGAGAAACTGCCAAACTGTCCTCCAGAATGGCTGGCTCCTTCTTCATTCCCATTAGCAGTGGATGAGTGTTTCCATTCTTCCACATCCTCTCCAGCACTTGCAGTCTTCTGTTTTTTTGATAGCTGCCAGTCTTATGGAAGTAAGATGGTATGTCATTGTTGTTTTGATTTGCATTTCCCTAATAGCTAGTGATTTGGAGCATTTTTTCATGTGCTTTTTAGCCATTGTATTTCTTCTTTGGAGAAGTGTCTGTTCAGATCTTTTGCTCATTTTAAAAATGGGCTGTTTGTCTTTTTATTTTCAAGATATAGGAGTTCTTTACATATTCAGGATATAAGTCTCCTATCAGATATATGGTTACCAAATATTTTCTCCCATTCTGTAGGCTCTCTTTTCACTTTCTTGACAAATTCCTTTGAGGTGCAAAAGGCTTTAATTTTGAGGAAGTCCCATTTATCTATTTGTTCTTTTGCTGCTCGTGCTTTGGGTGTGAATTTCATGAAGCCATTTCCTACTACATGGTCCTGTAGATGATTTCCTACATTATTTTCCAAGGTTTTTATGGTTTTGGCTCTTATGTTTAGGTCTTTAGCCATCTTGAGTTGATTTTTGTATAAGGTGTGAGATGGTAATCCTCTTTCCTTCTTTTGCATATGGATATCCAATTCTCTAGGGACTATTTGTTGAAGAGGCCATTGTCTCCCAGCTGAGTGGGCTTGGTGGCCTTGTCAAATGTCAGATGACTGTATATATGAGGATCTATATCAGAACTCTCAATTTGGTTCCATTGGTCAGTGGGTATTCTCGTGCCAATACCATGCTGATTTCACTACTGTAATTTTGTAGTATGTTTTGAAGTCAGGTAGTATGATTCCTTCAATTTCATTTTTCTTTTTCAATATGTCTTTGGCTATTCAGGGCCTCTTTCCTTTCCAAACAAATTTCATAGTTAGTTTTTCTAGTTCATTAAAAATTGTTGTGTTGATTTTTTGGGGGATTGCACTCAATCTGTAGATCACTTTTGGTAAAATAGACATCTTAATACTATTTAGTCTTCCAATCCATGAACAGGGAATATTCCCCCATTTATTTAGGTCTTTTTTATTTCCTTGGACAGTGTTATGTAGTTTTCTGTGTATAAGACTTTTACATCTTTAGTTAAATTTATTCCTAATTATTTGATTTTTTAAAATTTACTATTGTAAATGGTATTTGTTTCTCGATTTCCTCCTCAGATTGCTTATCATCATTGTACAGAAATGCTACTGATTTTTGCGCATTGATCTTATAACCTGCTACTTTACTGAGCTCATTTATAAGTTCTAGAAGCTTTGTTGTAGATTTCTCAGGGCTTTCTATGTATAGGATCATGTTATCTGCAAATAGTGAAATTTTGACTTCTTCCTTTCCTACTTGGATCCCTTTTATATCTGGTTCTTGCCTCAGTGCTTGAGGAAGTACTTCTAACACAGCGTTAAATAGAAGGGGTGATAGTAGGTATCATTGCCTTGTTCTTGATCTTAGAGGGAAAGATTTTAGTGTTTCACCATAGTAAATGATATTAGCTGTGGGTTTTTCTTATATACCCTTCACAATGTTCAGAAAGTTTCCTTCTATTCCTATCTTTTGCACTGTTTTTATCAAGAAACGGTGCTGTATTTTATCTAATGCACTTTCTGCACGTATAAATATATATGATCATGTGTTTTTTTCTTTCAATCTGTTTATGTGGTGTATTACATTAACTGATTTTCTTATGTTGAACCATCCTTGCATACTAGGAATGGAACCTCTTGGTCATGGTGTATAATACATTTAGTGTGTTGTTGAATATGATTAGCAAGTGTTTTGTTGAGGATTATCATGTCTAGGTTCAATTGAGAGATTGGTCTGTAATTTTCCTTTCTTGTGATGTCATTGTTTGGCTTTGGTTTAGGGTAATGTTGGCATCATAAAATGAGCTAGGCAATATTCCTTCTATTTGGATTTTTGGAAGAGTTTAGGCAAGATTGGTGTTAGTTATTTCCAGAATGTTTGGTAGACTTCACTATGAAACCATATGGTCCAGGGCTCTCTTTAGTTGGGAGGTTTTTAATGACTGATTCTATCTCTTTACTTGTGATTGGTTTGTTGAGATCATCAATTTCTTCTTTTGTCAATGTAGGCTGCTTATGTGTGTCTAGGGATTTGTCCATTTCCCTAAATTGTCTTTCTTGTTGAAATATAGTTTTTCAAAGTATCCTTTTATGATAGTCTTTATTTCTGTGGGATCAGTGGTGATATCCCCTTTCTCATTTCTTATTTTGTGTATTTGCATCTTCTCTCTTTTTTTCTTTGTTAGTCTAGCTAAGGGTTTGTCAATTTTATTGATATTCTCAAAGAACCAGCTCTTCGTTTTGTTTATTTTTTTGAGCAATTTCTTGTTTTTTATTTCATTTAGTTCTGCTCTGATCTTTGTTCTTTCTTTCTTTCTTCTTCCTTTGGGATTAGTTTGTTGTTTTTTCACTAACTCCTCAATTGTGCAGTTTGTTCTTCAATTTTAGCTCTTTTGTCTTGTTTGATGTATGAATTTATGGCTATGAATTTCCCTCACAGTATAGCTTTTGCTGCATCCCATAAATTTTGGTATGTTGTGTTATCGTTTTCATTAGTTTCAAGGTAGTTATTGATTTCTTTTGAGATTTCTTCCTTGACCCACTTTTACTAAGAATGTGTTGTTTAACTCAAATCTGGGTCTCTGGCCCTTACACATTTCCAGCTTCATTCCACTGTGTTCAGAGAAATTGTTTTGTATGATTTCAATCTTTCTGAATTCATTGAGACTTTCTTTGGGGTCTAGCATGTGGTCTGTCTTGGAGAATGACCCATATGCACTTGAGAAGAATGTTATCCTGCTGTATTTGGGTGTAATGTTCTGTATATATCTATGATGTCCAGATCCTTTAGCACATTGTTCAAAGTCTTTGTTTCTTTGTTGGTTCTCTTTTGAGATGTTCTGTACAATGGTGACAGTGGTGTGTTAAAGTCTCCCACTATATTTGTTGAGGCATCTGTTTCTTCCCTTAGCTTCTCCAGTGTTTGCCTCACATATTTGGAGGTGCCCTTGTTGGGGGCATAAATATTTATGATTGTTCCTTCTTCTTGAAAGATTATCCCTTTCACTAATATGTAGTGTCCATCTTTGTCTCTCACAATAGTTTTGCATTTAAAGTCTATTTTAGTTCGATATTAATATAGCTACTCCTGCACTTTTTTGGTTATTGTTTGCCTGTATGATTATTTTCCAGTCATTCACATTCAAATTCCTTGAATCCCTGGGCCTAAGATGTGTGTCTTGTAGACAGCATATAAATGGGTCATATTTCCTTATCCAGTCCTCCAATCTGCGTCTCTTAACAGATGAGTTTAATCCATTGACATCCAGTGTTATTACTTTCAAGGAATTATTTATATTCGGCATATTTTCTTTGGATTTGTGTTTGTCATATGTTGTTTGATTTTTTAAATCTCTTTTTGTCATTTTTGTTGTTCTTACACTCTCCTCCAACTCTGTCTCTCCTGTTTTTTTTCTTTCCTCCTGTAGAACTCTCTTTAGTATTTCTTGAAGGCCAGGTTTCTTGTTGGCATACTCTTTAGTTTCTGTTTATCTGTGAATATTTTGAACTCTCCATCACTTTTGAAAGCTAGCTTTGCTGGATAGAGTATTCTTGGTTCGAAATTCTTTTCTTTTAGTACTTTGAATATGTCATACCACCACCTTCTTGCCTCCATATTTTCAGATGAGAAATCAGCACTTAATCTTATGGAGCCTCTTTTGTAAGTTATGGTTCTCTTTTCTCTTGCTGCTTTTAGTATTTTCTCTTTGTCTTGTGCACTGGAATATTTGACAAGTATATGGGTTGGGATAGGCCAGTTGGGATTTTAGCTGTTTGGGGTGTGTTGTGCTTCCTGGACATGTACATGTATCTCCCTCAGTAGGTTTGGGAAGTTTTCAGCCATTATTTCCTCCAACACCCCTTCTGTCCCCTTTCCCTTCTCTTCTCTTTCTGGGATGCCTATAATGTGTATGTTTGTGCATTTTGTGTTGTCATTCAGGTCCCTAAATCCCTGCTGGATTTTTTCTATCTTTTTATCTATCAATTCTACTATCTGTTTGATTTCAGATGTACTGTCTTCCACATCACTAATTCCTTCCTCTGTCTCTTCAAATCTGCTGTTATTTGCTGAGAGTGTATTTTTGATTTCTTGGATTGTGCTGTTCATCCCCATCATATCCATTAACTTTTTGTGCATGATTACAATTTCTTCTGTATGCTCCCCAAGTGTTTTCTTAATATCCTTAATCTCTTCCTTCATTTCATTAAATTGGTCCATGGTACATGTTTTGAGAGCTTTAATTAATTGTTCAGTGTTCCACTCTTCTTCCTGGTTTTTAGTTTGTTCATGGGATTGGGTCATGTTTTCCTGAGTATTGGTATGGTTTGTAGTTTCTTGTTGCTGTCTGGTCATCATTTTATGTTGATGGGTTTATTCAGTTCATTAGTTTTTTTCATGTCAGGGTTTAATTAGTTGTTGTTTTTGTGTGCATGTTAAGTTTTCCTTTTGTTACTTTGTTCTTCTTATTCTAGTTCCTTGTTGTTGGCTAAGTTCCCTTGAAGGAAGATATTAGTGCCAGAGAAAGCAAAAGAGGTAAGAAAAGAAAAAAGATAATAGTAGTATTGACAGTAAATGTTAACAGAAGAATCATGTGAGATCTAAGAGAATGGATATTGAACTCACATAAGCTGTGTAGGGTTATAACAGTAAAAAAGTGGAGTACCTATAATGAGATAGTAAACTGAATATAGGGAGGAATATAGTATGAATTGAAAGGCCAGTGTGGTCTGGAGAGAAGGAAAGAGAAAAGAAAGGACAATAATATAAAGAGTGAATAAAAGATAGAAAACAGAAGAGAGGTATTAGTGATAAAAAGTCAGAAATATTTGGGGACTAAACAAAGAGAGGTGGAATGTAAGAGAAACAATAAATGATGGAGAATAGAAAGGTGTAAAGGAAAGGGGATAGAGTTGGTAGCCAAAATCAGTACACACAGGAAGGAGGAAATTGAAGACAAGGAAGCACAGCACATAAGAAATGTTTCCTGCAGCACCTAATATTTTAAAAAAAGAAGAAGAAAAAGGGAAAAAGAAAAAGAAAAAAAAAAGCAAGCAAGTAAAAAAGAAAGGAAAACAAGAAAAAAAGGGCCATGGGGGGATAAAGAGGAAGGTAAAACAAGAAAACAAACCAACAAAAAAGACCAGACAAGGCCTCAAGGAAGGAATCCTCTTTGCAATTGAATAAACTGCTTAGGAGTCTAACCGCCCTTTCTCCCTTCCTTACTTCCCTCTCTCCCAGGGCAGTAGGGGGCTGTGTGAGGGCTCCTGTAGGAGAGTCGAATGGGTCCCTGGTGAACCATCTCACCTCAGATCATAATGTCTCTTAATTTCTCGAGAGAGAGCACCCACCCCTTGCCAGGAGTCCTAAATATGCTGTTGTAAGCCTGCAAAGCATGTCCTACTGTCCCTTTCCCTTAGATGTGCTACAGAGGGGCTAGTTAATTTTCTGACTCCACCTTCTCCCAGACCAAGTTTCCTATTCTAGGGAGTTTAGGTAAATCAGCCTCTCTCAGCAGATTCACCTCTCCTCTCTTCCTAGGCTCTCCCCAAGTCAGCTGATATGCTCCTCCAAACTCAATAAAAGGGAAGGACCAGAAAATTGAAGCTGCACTCCTTGGGCCCCTCTGCACCTCTCACCTAAAGCCTCCTGCTCCCAGAGTTAGCCCAGCGGGCTAGGGCAATGCTGGATTTCCAGGAGTGCTGGGTTTGGGAAAAAGATGCCCAGGAGAATGTGGACTTGGGGTACGTGGGTCTGTGAGATGTGTGTTGCAGGGGTTCAGGGAACATGGGCTTGGGATTCTCGCATTTAGGGAGCACAGGGCTTGGGAACTCTGCCACACAGCCAGTAGTTCTCAGGGAAAGCTTCAACCCTTTGCCCTCGGGGGAAGGGATTTACCTTCCCACAGCTTCTGAGTTCAGTGTTAGAAACCCACAGCTTTACCTTGAGAAAGCACTAATTTTGTCGTGGTCTCTCCAGATCGATGTGCAGACACCTCCTGCTTTGTAGGTTCCCGAAACAGCCCACTCTGGCAGGATTGTATCACCACTCAACTGGTCCTGGGGTCCATGTGGGTCTTTCATGGAAAGCAGTGTGGATGCTTTTTAGTCAGCTGGCAGGACCTTGGTCCAGCTTGCACTTGCACTCCTGGGATTGCAGGGGGACTGCAGGGTGGGAATCCCTGCTCCTAGTGGCCTGGATCACAGTAAACCGTAAAGTCCCCTTGCTGGCCCTGAGGACAGGCACTAACTGCCTGCCAGTGGCTCCCGCTCTCCTACTTCTATTTCTGTATATATTTTTTAATACTTTCTTTGTAGTTATCCTAGGGTTTGTATTACACAACCTACATCTACTACCTACTTGTTTGAAAATATGCCAACTTCACTTCAATAGCATATATATTCTCTGATCCCATATCCCTCTTTCCCCCTTCTTTTTTTCTTTTGTACCACAATGCCTCTTATATTTTGTGTGTCCACTATCAGGAAATATGAATTTTTCTTGTTCAATTGTATTCTGACTCTTATAGGAATTAAAGAGTAGAGATGTATGTTGAGGATACAGTCCTATCAGATTTTGCATTTACCCTTTTGTTACCTTTACTGAAGATATTCATTTATTCACACTATTCCCAGCTGAGGGATGAAACGGGGTCCCTGTTATGGGACGAGCGGGGTCCCTGTTGCGGGACGAGTGGGGTCCCGTTGTGGGACGAGCGGGGTCCCTGTTAAGGGATGAGTGGGGTCCCGTTGTGGGACAAGAGGGGTCCCTGGCGTGGGGAAGAAAGCCTCGTACGGCCGCTGAGGCTTCCCTCGGGGGCTCCGAAGGCGTGGAGGGCACATGACCCAGGAAGGAGTCGCGGAGACAGGCTGATGGCACAAGTCTGGTTTATTGCGGAAGGGGATACGGCTTTATAGGGTTAGGGACTGCGTGGAGAGATTTGATAGGTGCAGGCGGGTACTGCTTCCTGATAGGTGAATGTAAGCGGTTGCTAGGCAGAGGGCAGGCGGAGAGGTTAGGAATGGGGGAGGGGAAAGGGGAAGTGAGAGCCAACCAGATGTTAGGCTAGGCGGGAGATAGTGGGAGGCGACCGTTATTGATGTATCTTGCCCGGGTAGGCTGAGGGCGCTTCGCCCGTACCAGGCTGAGGGTGTGGTCGCCCGTTCCAGCCACCCTGAACTGTGGCTTCAGGCTGTGCACACGCCTGTTGCCGGGTTGGCTTAGCAACGGTGGCTCGCACTCCCACACCCAGCCACTCTCTCCTATCTTTTTTTTCCAACCTGCAGAACTCCCTTTAGTAGTTCTTGTAGGGAAAGTCTTTTTTTGTTGTTGTTGAACTCTCTCAGTTACCGTTTACCTGTAAATATTTAAAATTCTCCCTCATTTTGAAGGACAGTATTGCCATATAAAGAATTTTTGGCTAACAGTCTTTCATTTTCAGTACTTTTCAGTATATCTATATCATAACATTACCTTCTGACCTCTATGGTTTCTAATGAGAAGTTGGTACCTAGTCTTATTGAGAATCCCTTCATTTTTCTTTTACTGCTTTTAGAATTCTCTCTTTATGTTTGGCATTTAACATTCTGATTAGTATGTGTATTGGGTTAGGTCTATTAGGATTTATTTTGTTTGGAATATGTTGTGCATCTTGGACCTGTATATTTATACCTTTTGTAAGAGTTGGGGAAATTTTCAGCAATTATTTCCTCAAATATTTTTTTCCCCTTCTCCCTTCTCTTTTCCTTCTGGGACATCCATAGCATATAAGTTTGTGAGCTTCCTGCTGTCACTCAAATCCCTGAGAAACTGCTCAATATTTTCTATTCTTTTCTTATCTATTCTTCTGACTATATGATTTTGATGGTCTGTTCTTCTAGTTCATTGATTCTTTCTTCTGCCTATTCAAACTTGCTGTTGTATGCCTCTACAACATAATCTCTACTATTGTGCTTTTATCTCCATAATGTCTGAATATTATCCCCATAATGGATTTTATGTTTCTTTTTATACTTTGAAAGTCTACTTTGTGCTCACAGATTGTTTTCTTAATATCTTTTAGTTCTTCTCCTTATTTTCCTTCACCTCCTTGAACTGATTTAGTAGATTTGTTTGAATAATCTTTGATTAGTCATTTATCTGATTATCTTGGTGAGTTAAATCTGAAGGTCTGTTTCTATATCTTGTCAAGGGTTTTTGTGTTGATCAGGTTTAGGTCAAGGCTATTCTTTGATGTTTGGTCCAATTTATTCAAGACCTTTTGAATAACCTATATTTAATTGTCCAGATTTTCTCAGCTCTTCCTCATCTGATTCTTACCTTGGGTTTGTGGTGCAATTTTTAATATTGCATTTTTTGTGCAATTGTTTCATCTCCAGTACAAAGGTACCTCTCTTTTGTTCCTTCTCTGGGAATCTTGATCTCTTCTATTTGTGATTGTGCAGAATTTCCTCCCCACCTCCTTTGATTTGTTTTAATTCTCTCCCTCACTCAGAGCCCCATTGTCCTTACACCTTTCAGTTCTGGAACATTAGGCCTTACAACAGTTTAGTTTAATCCCCCCACCCCAGATTAGTCAGCCAAAGGAGTCCTCATGCAAAGTACCAGAAATTGGTTGGTTTTATAAAGGGTATTTATTTGGGCTACAAGCTTACAGATACCAAGACATGAAGCATAAGTTACTTCCCTCACCAAAGTCTATTTCCACATGTTAGAGCAAAAGGACTGCCGATGTCTGTTAGGCTTCAGGCTTCCTGGGTTCTTCCATTCCAGGACCTTGCTTCTTTCTGGGTTCAGGGTTCCTCACTTCCCAGGGCTCCAGCTTCAGCATCAAATTCCAACATTAAGAACCCTCAACTCTGTCCTTTGCCATGCCTTTTATCTGTGAGTATCCACCCCTTGTGGGTGGGGACTCAATACCCTACTGGCACAAAAGGTTTACATAATTTCTTAATCAAGTAAACCTATGAACTCAACATAACCTAATATGCCTAGAGGAAAAGATCAATTTACAAACATAATTCAATATTTCTTTTTGGAATTTATCAATAATATCAAACTACTACACCCCCCCCTCCTTTTTTTTTACTCACTGTGAGGCTTTTCTTCCTCCTATTTCATCCCCATTAGGAAAGAATCCCATCCCAGAGAGCCAGGTGTTATAAATCCAGAAAGTTGGGTTAGACCAGAAAAGTCTGTTTTGAGTTTAGGTGGTCCAGCCAGCAGAAACTGTGTTGAGTAAGGGCACAACATTTCCTGCCAGGAGTTCTACCACAGTCTCTCTCTCTCTCTTTTCTTTCTTGCCCTCCCCACACCCCAGGCCTTTTGGTATGCAATACTCCTCAGTGGCTTATGCTCCATCTTGGGTCTCTGTGGAGTTGGGTCTCTGTGGGTTTCTAAGTCACTGCTCTGAGTAGCTCTATAATCTCTGTCCATGGCGGGAGGGCCCCATGTTGCTGCCTCTAAGTGGCCCCCAAGCTGCATAGGACTGAGTGAGGGGGACAGGAACAGAATCAGACTGGTAGGTCTGGAACAGAAATTTCCTTCCTGATGTTTTTCTTTTCCTTTGATTCAGCATTGGGGAGTCCTCCAATCTCAAACATCCTCCAGAATTCTAAACAAGTGGAATTTGACCTTTTATTCACTAAATCTCTGGGAAGGCTTTTCAGGGGATGTCTTACGTCACCATGTTGATGATGTAAGAGTTTTGAGTTCCATCTCCTTCACTTATAGGTTTGCTTTGAAATCCTGTATCCTAAAGTTATGTTATATTCCAAATCTTGTCAATGAATGTGTCCCTTTTCCTCTTTACCAAAACCTGAATTTTATCTAGGGAAACATGCTTGGATGGGCTTTTTCCATAATAACCTGGAATTTTTCCAACGCTGAAATCTAAATCCCTTATATTTCTAGCAACTTCCTAAGTTCTCTCCCAGGCTTACTCCCACTATACCTGTTCTCTGGCATAATCAGATTCCTTTGTCCTTGTGGTGCAGCCATGTTCAAAAATGTGTCCACCGAGTGTGATGAGTGTGCCACAATAATGAAGGAGGTTGTTGGTGTGGGAGGAGTGGGGTAGGGGGATGGGGAGAATACAGGAACCTCTTATATTTTTTAACGTAACTTTTTTTTGTGATGTACATGTCTTAAAAAACACAATTTACAAAAATAATGGGGTGGGGGGGTCGGGAGTGGGGTATATGGGAACCTCTTACATTTTTTGTGTTTGTTTATGTTTTTTAATGTAATGTTCTTTGTGATCTACTAACTTTAATTTTTAAAAGTGTAAAAAAAAAAAGAATTGAAAAAAAAATCCCTTTGACCTGAATAACATGATTAACTCCTATAATATCTCTTTTACTCCTCCCTTTGACCTTGGAACTTGGAGGTGTGGTGCTTCCTACCAATCCTTCTACATGAGTCCTCTGAGGTCCCTCTCCTATTGCTCTCAGTATCTCTCCTTGTAATGACTAATTTTGTCATTACAAAATTTTGGCTAGGTTATAGACACCAGTTGTTTGGTCAAACACTGGCCTAGATATTGCTGTGGAGGTATTTTTCAGATGTTATTGACATAAAAAATTGGGTGATTTTAAGAAGGAGTTGTTCTTGGTAATGTTGGTGGGTCTCATCTAATTGGATGAAGGCTTTTTTTTTTATAAGTTTAGTATCTTTTAACTACATCTATTTTTTTTTAAGATTTATTTATTTTTATTTAATTCCCACCCACCCCCCCTCCCCCCGCCTGGTTGTCTGTTCTCTGTGTCCATTTGCTGCGTCTTGTTTCTTTGTCTGCTTCTGTTGTTGTCAGTGGCACAGGAAGTGTGGGCGGCGCCATTCCTGGGCAGGCTGCACTTTCTTTCGCGCTGGGCGGCTCTCCTTACGGGGTGCACTCCTTGCACGTGGGCTCCCCTACGCGGGGGACACCCTTGCGTGGCACGGGACTCCTTGCGCGCATCAGCACTGCGCATGGGCCAGCTCCACACGGGTCAAGGAGGTGCGGGGTTTGAACCGCGGACCTCCCATGTGGTAGACGGAAGCCCTAACCGCTGGGCCAAGTCAATTTCCCAATGAAGGCTTTAAGAACAAAAAAACTGAGGTTTCTTGAGAAAGAAAGTCTGCCTCAATACTATACCATATACTACTCTGAGTTTCTAGCTGGCTAGTCTCTCTTATACGTTTTGTACTCAAGACTTCAACATCATCTCTTACTGGAATTTCCAGCCTGCTGACTGCCCAACAAATGTCAAACTCATAAGCCTCCACAACCACATGAGCCATTCCTTAGAATAAGTCTATTTATATTGGTTCTGTTTCTCTGGAGAACCCTAATACCCTCCTCAAACCATCTTCATTGCCACTTTTGAAAATACTTTCAGCAAATGTACTATAATCAGCTGTGAAATGTTGAGTCAAATATTATTATTTATTAAAATAGTTATAGTCATCATAATTGTCATCAAAAGCACAATCATCATTATTTTCCTACTGAGTTCAATATACCTTCATTGATGGTCTGGTTGGAGTACATCTGGACCACCTGCATTGGAACCATAACTGTTTTATTGAGGGCTGTGAGGTAATGAAGGGTCAAGAAGATGGATGCAAAATAAAGGCCTAATATTAATCAAAAGGAGGCATAAGAATTTTTACATTTCCTTTTGCGTTCAACCAAGAATATGAGAGCAATTCATCAAGGAGGAATTTCTTTGAATAACTTACCATTTTTATCTGTTGGCTGGTTTCGATTATCAAAAGTTAAAGCCAAATTTGGAGCAGAAAAGCCTGGGATGGCTTTAAGGATTATGGATTGTCAGAATGATGACAAGGGTAAAATAAATGCCAGGAACATCCACAACTGTCTCTCTTTTTTTTTTTTTTTTTTTTTTCTTTTTTCTCTGGAGGTAGAAAGAGTTAGGGCAAAACTCTGAGAAGACCAGGGGAGATTCTGTAAAGTTGGACAGAAGCTCCCTCTGAAAGCATCCCTCTCAGAGTCAGGTTTCCCTGCAGTAGTGCAGTATGATAGACCTTGTGTGGTCGGGACAATTTTGTAAGTCTGTGGAGTAACTTGTCTGTTCATTCTCCTCCAACTTGGCAGGGAATATAAGAGGCTATAGACATTGGTAAAAGGTTTTGACACTAAGAAAAGAAGCCAAGCACCATTATAGGCATCACATCCTACATTGCTGTCAGCTTCCTCTTGAATCAAGTACTCTTATCAACACCATTATTATTCAATTCAGATTTAACAAATGTTCCTTAACATGTGGGAATATTGATGATATTTTTTAGGGGTGTTGGCTAGTTGTAAACAGGGCATTTTCATGTAGCATGTCAGAGGTTTTACAGACTCGGGGTCCATGAAGTTCTAGTGATAGCTCCAGAATAACTATATCCACACCGAACTGAAGTATAAACAAATGCCAATCATTTCATTTGTAATGTTAGCTACCACTGTCCAGGGACAAGAATAGCTTCTTTCTCTATGCTGAAATGGTCTCAGATATCTGCTTAGTAATTGTGGTATTAGGACAGAGAAGTAGATAATAATAATAATAATAATAATAGCATATTTATATAGATAACGCAACATGTCACACTTTTATTTAAACATTACTTACATTAACTTCTCACAATAGTCTTACAAAGTGATGGTTTACTATTATCATTATCATCCTCACTTTATAGATTAGGAAACACTCAGGCTCCAAAGTATGAGCTCTTTACTACTATGATAGGGATTTGGGCAATGTTTCATCTGTTAACCAAGAGACCCTTTCAAAATATCTCTTCTCTACAGCAGAAGCTCACCTTTCCAGGGCTCAGAAGACTCATATACCCTTAGATCCATGAACCCTGGGACAGTGTTGATGGCCATTGACCAATCCCTGAATACTGGTCATTTTTCCTTTTTTTGTGTGTCACTATATTTCTTTAGACCCTTTATTGCTTCTGATTGAGATAAAATGAGGTAAATGATCTGGAGCTTGGGAGTCATCTTATTCTATTCATTCTGAGTTGATTTAATAATCAAATTTGCATGCACTCTTCAAACATTAATGGTGCTTTGCCTATGCGACACACTTTGTTGGGACTTGAGGAAACCTAAATGAATCAGACTTAGGACCTGCCTTGGCATTCTGTACAAAATTGGGTCTCTTGGTGTTTGAGGATTACCCAGTAGCTGGATCAATAGACCCCATGCCAGGCACTATTATGCATCATCTAACTTAAACCACCCAGTAAATGATTCTTGCACATCCATTGGGTGATGGGAGAGAACAGGGTGGAAGGACCACAAGCCTAAGGTTTCAGGTCTAGTTGTGGCCATCTGTGCTCCATCTAGTGCTCTCACTCAAGGATTCTGCCCCAGCCTGTTACCTTGAGGAAAGCCCTCTTCACATCTTTGTTTCTGAGACTGTAGATGATGGGATTGAGGAAGGCAGAGATGACATTATAGAACAGGGCCAGTTTCTTGTCCCGCTCTGGGGAGGCATTGGACCCGGGGTTCATGTACATAAACATGGCTGGTCCACAGAACATAGTGACAACAGTAATGTGGGATGCACAGGTAGAGAAGGCCTTGAGTCGGCCCTGAGCTGAGCGGATTCTCAAGATGGTGGCAAAGATGCGAACATAAGAAGACAGAATGAAGGAAAGAGGTACCAGTAGGAGGATGAAGCCCAGAATGAAGTCTACCCGGTCATTGAAGGATGTATCTGCACAGGCCAGCTTCAAGACAGCAGGAACCTCACAGAAGAAGTGGTTGATTTCATTGGGGCCACAGTAGGGCAGGCGCATGGTGAAGACTGTGTAGACTAAGGAACAACTGACACCCCAAAGTCCACAAAAGATCACCATTGTACCACACAGCCATGGACTCATGATAACTTTGTACCTAAGTGGGTAGCAGATGGCTACATATCTATCATAGGCCATGACAGAGAAGAGCCAGCCCTCACTGATGCCCAACACCAGGAATAAGTACATCTGGGTCACGCACCCAACATAGGAGATAGTTTTCTTCTGACAGACCAGATGAACCAACATCTGGGGCACAGTGGTGGAAACATAGCTCATGTCCAGCATGGAGAGGACACTGAGGAAGAAGTACATAGGAGTGTGGAGGCGGGAGTCCAGGTGAATTAGGGTAACAATGAGCCCATTGCCCACAAGTGTAGAGAGGTAGACAAAGAGGAAGATGTTAAAAAGGATTGCATTGATTTGGGAATCTCTGGAGAATCCCAAAAGGATGAACTCAGACACAGAGCTGTAATTCTCCCAAGGGAAGTCCTGCATTCTCCTGTAAGTGCAGAAAGAGAAATGGTCTTACTAGTGGCCTAGAGTAGGATGTGTATTCAGGCACCATGGTCATTCAGTTACTGACAATCCCTTGGTTATTTGCATCTGTTTGGATTTGTATCAAGGCAGAGACTGAAGTCCACCTGGGGTAAGGATAAATGTGAGGAGGGGAGGCAAACCTTTGTGGAATTTTCTACTTGTCAGGCCCCAAATCTTTTCTCAGGACACCTAGGGTTTCATTCCCTTCCCTTCCTTCAGGCTTCCTGTTTTTCTCTCCTCCAGGAGCTACCATTCTTAGTGTTTTGTTTAGGAGTCTTCTCCCCTAGTCCTGGCTACAGTACGGGATGATGAAGATTTGACATTTCCCTTCTTTCTTCTTCCAAAACAAGCATTCACGTTTGTGTGCTTTAAACTTCTGCTCACTATAGAGAAATAGACAGGGAGATTCAGAAATGTGGGGAAGAAATAATGGCTCCTGAAATATTAAAAGTTTGTAGACAATTTTACCCAAGTGTGTGTTTCTTGACTCTAAGTCTCTGGAGGCTTTCTTACATATGATTTTATTTTAGATGGACATTTTCACCCAATCTGTCTCTTCATGGCCATATCCACACTTGAAATGAAAGGTCTTCCTTCTTGTAAAACTAAAACTTCTAAAACTGTAATTGAGGCAGAATAATAGATGTCTCCCTTTTTTAAAGGCAACTTTTGCATCTTTGAATCTTTCCCAGCCTATGGAAATGTTCTTCCTAGTGGTAATTTGAGCCATGGAGTCTTTCTCTCCTGGAGTTGATATACATTATTGACAGGGAGCCAGGTTATGGTCTGAGCTTGGGATTAGTTTATCTCTTCAAAGCTGATTCCCTTGTTAATGGTGTCATAGGAAGTAGTGCTTTGTAGTGTAAAAGAAGATACTTCGAGTCAGAGAACGTGAGTTCAATTCCTGATATTTTCACTGTGACTTTGGTCAAATAACTTAATCTCCTTGATTCTCAATATGTTTCTCTGTAAAATGGGAAATAACTAGAAAGGTATCTTGGGAAAAGTAAGACATGATATAAATGAAGCCTAGCACTGTGACTATCACAGAGCAGGTGTTCAATAATGTTAATCCTATAAAGTCTCCTTGCTTATGGTATCATTCACTGAATGGTGAACAAACAATGATTAAACATATACTACCTATCAGGTCTTGTGTTGGGAGGTGACAAAACAAGAACAACTGAGGTATATTCCTAATCTTCAAGGCTTACAATCTAGTTGGGGAAACAAGAATGTAGAATCAATATTTAGCCCCATATTAGAAATACGTGCTGTGAGTCATAGTTCTGTGCTAAGTACTGGAATACAGAAGTAAAAATCTCTGCCCTAAAGGAATCATACAATAAGGAGACAGAAAAATAATGAATGACAGTCAAGTGATAAGTGCTGTGAGAGGAGTAAGCACAGGGGACCATGGCAGCCCATAGAAGGGGCTCCTGGGCAAGTTTCTGGGATCCAAACTGCCTCATGAAGAGCACACCTGGTGTGAATACTAAAGGCTGATCAGGAATTAGCTAAGTTAACTAGAGGGAGCAACAGGTGCTAAGGACTATAAGCAAGGGAGAGCATCATGCAAACAGGGACTGCAACTAATAATACTGGAGCAGGCTCATCTGCATGGTGAAAAGAGGAAAGAAGATTCCTGGAAGAGGAGTCTAAGACACAAGAAGGAAAAGATTATAAAGGATATTATATAACTGGCTAAGGAGCATGGACTTGATCCTTTAGGCTGTGGTCAGCCACTGATGAGGTTTTTTTGTTTTCTTTTGTTTTGTTTCGTTTTTTAAGGAGTTAATGGGGATTGAACCTGGGAACTTGCACATGGGAAACTGATGCTTCCATGAGATACATCCACTCCCAACATTGATGAGTTTTAATCAGAGAAGTAATGGGCTCAGGATTAGGTTTTAGAAACATTGCTACTTTTGGTGGAAATAAGCACAAGGCATGGGAGGAGGGCTAATTGAGGGGTATGGGGAAAGACAGAAGTAAGCTAGTGTTCCAGACAATGAAGCAGGAAGAGAGAGGAGAGGGAAGTGTAGGAAATTGAATCAATAAGATCTGGTATCTGAGGGATGTAAGAGGTGAGAGAGAGAGAGAGAAGTAAGGATGAGCTCAAGGTTTCAGGTTTGAGAAGATGAGTTGATGGGAGTACCATTCAGCAAGACAGAACCCAGAAGGAAGTGGGGGAAGGAGAAGTGGGGAGGGGAAGGAAACAGCAGGGAGTTTAGGATTCATTTTGTTACAGACATACAGACTTTGAAATATGGGGTATTCTTGAGAATATGGCCATCAGAGAGTTAGACATAGATCCCTGGTACTCAGGAAAGAGATCTAAGTAGAAGATCAAAACCTAGGCATTTGGAGGATAATTAAGACTTAGAAGGACAAGAACTCTCAGGGACAGCTCAGGGTGAGCAGAGGATTCAAAGACTCAACCTGGAGCCCAGGGGTGGACATTTGAGAGATATGCAAAGAAAGAGGGGCCAGAGAAAGTACATTGAAAGATATGGGAGAGTATAGTGCCACAAACCTAAGGAGCTAGAGTTTCCAGGAGGGGTGAGAACAATGGTACCAATTGTTGCAGAGCGAGCAAGAAGAAAGAGGAATAAAAACTGTCCAAAAGTGTAGTGATATGGAAGTTATTAGGGGCTTGGATGTGGGATGTTTCTGTGGACTGATGAAGGCAGAAGTCAGATCTCAGTGGGTTGTGAGGTGTGTGAATCAGTCTGTAAAGAGGAGTGAGATGATGAGATCTCTAGATTAGGATGCAAAACAGAGCAAGAGTTTTGTTTTTCCCTAAGGCGGAAAAGAGTTAAGAATATATATACACACTAGTGGAAAGTCAAAAAGAAGGGAGAGAGAAGTGACAGAGCAAGGTCTCATATAAAGTAGATAGCAAGAGGACTAAGAGCACAGGCTATGAAAAGTGATTTCAATAAGGGTAGAAACTAAAGAAAAGGAGGTAAGAATGAAGTGCATAAGATCATTTAAAGCAGTGACCATCAGGAAATTCAGGTCCCATGGGTTCTTCCTCCATGACATCTCATATACACAGTAAGAAAGATCAGACACATTGGTTGAAAATTGAATTTCAGGCATCTCAACTGAATAGAAGAGGCTGATACCAACAAAAAGAAACATTAGAGCAAAATGTAATAACCTGTTTCCCATCCCTTGAGCTCAGATTGGACAGAAATGACTTGGCAGCCATTCACTGAGAGATATCTGAAAATGTAGAGTGAATCAATATAAGAAAATTGCTAAAAAGTCAACCTGAGGTTACAATATTGAGAAAAGATCTTGCCAGATCATGAGAAATGGTGCAACCTTTTATCTGCTGCAGGCAGGCCACATGTGGAGCAATTTTCTCACTGCTGGGGCCTCATTTTAAGGAGAATGTAGACTAGTTGAAACAGGTTATGTGGGAGGGTCTGGAAACCATATTATGTGAAGATGAAATGAAGCAATTGTGAAAGTTTCCCCTAAAGAACTGAGAGCTAGAAGGCATTCTTGAAGTTGAAGACCAACTTTCTTAAAGGCTTTCATATGGAAAACAGATGGGACTTGTTCTGGGTGGTTCCAAGATGTACAACTAGAAGTTATACCAGGAAGGCAGGTTTCAGTTTGATAAAACTGACTTGCATTAATGAGGTGGTCCAGAGAGAGGACAAACTGTTCTGGAAGGTAGTGAGCTTTTCAACCCCATAAAATGATCAAACAGAAATAGCTGACCACATGTCAAGGAGGCATTGTGATCAGTCCTGCACATGGAATGAGACTGGGCAGAAGGGTCTCTGAAGTCCACAACATCTGAAAGAATTGAGGTCTTTGCCATTCCTCTATCCTATCCTTCCAGCTTTACCTGGGCTTGATGGCTGTTGTCGCTCAGTAGTCACCCACCCCTAGGCCCTGTTACATAGTCAGTGACCAGAATACAGGCAGAACTGAGGAAAAGAGTAGAGGAAAACATAGAAGGGGTGGGGTAGGAGATCAGGAATAGAAGAATGAGGAACTCCAAGCCCACTATGAGCCTACTTCCCAGCCATCCAATGGGCTGATCTGGGAATGTGTCAGGGAGAAATGCCCAGATATCAGTCTACAGTTTGGAGGCACTTACCTCATTTTCCTTCCCCAAAAAGCATCACAAATATTACTAACTCCAATATCTCCCACCAGCTTCCTGAATCTCCTGAACTCTCAAACACCCCATTTTCCCTACTCCTATACCAACCCACCCCTACTATCTCTCTCCTACTTGTCTCATCCTCCTATATCTAAAGACCCAACCTAATTACTGGGGTTCAGAGAAAAGCCAACAGCCTCAACTCCATAGTAACAGCCTTCCCCTCCTTCCATGTTTCTTTCTGCCCCAAACCCCTTCAAATGAGGAAGCACATCTGAAAGATAGATTTTTAAAAAGGAGAGAGAAGACAGAGAGATAAATAGGTAGCTGGGCAGAAAGAAATCAATGAACAGAGTAGAATAGAGATCAGGGAGAAACAGTGGATAGACAGAAAAGCAGATATCCAGGCCTGAAGGGCCTGATGAGGATGGAAAGAGGTAGAAACAGATAAAACCCAGGCAGCCGAAACAAGAACAACTGGGATCATCAGACAGGGATGGTCCAGTGTGGGTACTGCTGTCCCTCAGGCCTCTGATTCTGCTCCCTGCTTTCCTTACCTGGTGCTGGTCTCTGTATGTGTGATAAACCAGGAACCTGCTGAGTCTTCTTTTATGATATTGCTCCTGATCTTCAGGGAGGACAAATCAGGCAGCTTCTTGATTAACCATCTGTGCCTTGGGATTTTTCAGGTCCCAAAGAAGACTTTCTAAAGCCTAATCACATATTTCACATCCTTAGCCTGACATTCAAGTCTTACATATCTACTCCCAACCTAATGCCCCCTACTCCCCATAGACCTCTTCCTGCTTTGTCCAGAAGTTCAGGGGAGACAGTTATGTGAACAATCAATAGATTAAGTACATGGATTGAGAAGCACAAGGTGCAGGGCATGGGAGAGAAAAGAGCTCTCCACTCTCATTCCCCAAGGTGCCCTATAAACCCTGTTCCAACCTCTCCACCATGTCTTTCTGGGTCCTGGCCTGCATTATGTCCTGGCATTTTGTGACCCCAAAAGACTGTGGCCTCATATAGGGAAGGGAAAACAATCCAGACAGCTATGGGATACCTTGTGGTGCCTGTGTCCAGATGAAGCAAACAACAAATATTTCCATGGAAGCAAAGTCCTCAACAGTCAGAAGACATGAAATCAGATTCCTACACCAATAGTGTAATGTTGGGCAAGATTCCAACATCCATATGCCTCAATTTCCTCATCAGTAAAATGGGGGCAATAACAGTATAAAGTAGTTATGGGATTAAATTTGATCAGGTATGTAAAGGATACAGTCACATGTTCTTTGCACATAGTATAGCAGTTTGATATTATTTATAGATATTGGATTATGTTTTAAACTGGTCTGCTCCTCTGGCCTTATTAGATTATATTGAACTCAATGGTTTCACTTTTATTTGATTTAATAATGATTAAATCTTTCATTGGGTGGGGACACACAGAGAAACTGCACCACAGAGAAAGGAAGTTGGTGTTTTGAGCTGGAGCCTATAAAGTAAACATATGGGAGAAGGCAGAGAAGCTGAGTTTGGAGAAAATTGAGCCCCAGGAAGAAAGACAAAGCCTAGAGAGCCTGAGAGTCTACAGCTGACCTTGTGGAGAGAACAAAGCAGCTAAGCCTGGAGAGAGATGTGACTTATCCCAGTCTACAGCCAGCTGATATTGGAAGAACCTGGGACCAAAAAGCCTTAAGAGGAAGAGGAAGCCTGAATGTTGGCAGCCATCTTGCTCCAAAAGCAACAGACTTTGGTGAAGAAGGAAACTTATACTTTATAGCCTGGTAACTGTAAGCTTCTATCCCAAATAAATACCCCTTTTAAAAACCAACCAATTTCTGGTATTTTGCATCAGCACCCCTTTAGCTGACTAATACACATAGTTTATGCTCAACCAGACTCCCATGCAGAAAAAGAAAACAAATCTGGTCCTGACAGCACAAAAAAAATATCTTCCATGAGATACTTTTAAACAAAAGCTTTGCTTCAGGATGATTAGAACCCCAAATTTCTACTACCTGCAAGGTCTAAAATAACCTCAATAAAATAATTTAGTTTAAAATAGTAACAGATTAGTAATACTTTCCACCCTTGGCAAATGACAGAAATAAGTGAAAACCTTCTCTGGATCAATTCAGTTTCCATGGTTCAAGTTTCAAATGAAAATGATCATTTCATAATAAAAAATCAAAAAAGCATAAAAAACAGGCAAGAAACAACACATCACACAGGAAGAAAAAGCAGGAATGTAAGACAGTAGAAACACACCACAGATACTGTAATTATCAGAAACAGAATAGAAAATACCAGCCTTAAAATATGAACAAGAAATGAGACTCTATAATGAATGACCAAGAATATTTTTAAAGAACCCAATAGAATTTTTTAAAATGAAAAATAAAACTAAAATTATCAAAATTAAAAACTCAGTGAATAGATTAAGCAGCATTTAGATGTAGTTGAAGAAAGAACTGGAAAACTTGAAGATACAGGTAATAAATTTAAATTATCCAAAAGAACAAATATGAGGAAAGTATAGAAGGGTTGAGAAGTTTTAACATACAGCTAATTGGAGTTCCAGAAGATAAGAATAGAAAATGAGAGAATAGGAAACAGTCAACATTCAAAGACATAATGGCTGGAGTTATTCTAGAAATATTGAAGATATTATTCCATATGTACAAGAATTCCAATAAATCCCAAGCAGGATGAAGAAAAATCCACACCTAGATGCAATATGAGATTTCAGAACAACAAAGAAAACAGAACATCTTACAAGCAACCAGAGAGAAAGGCCTCTAAGTTACAGCATGTTGCATGACATCTGTAAATACTTTGGAAGTAGGAATCATGTCTCATTCTTTTGTTCATCAAAAGGCAGACACTCTGGGAGTATTAATGTAAGACACATCTTTAAGTCAATATTTTATTCATACACAAATAAAGAATTGTCTCAGATAAGGTGAGCTTGTCCCAAGTTATGTATGGGGGAAACAGGTCCAGGTCTCAGACTTCCTGGGTTGATCTTTTCCCATCTTACAAATGTCCCAGATCCAATTTCCAAAATACAGCCTGTCAGGAAGGTCTAGTAAGTCCAATGTCTTGGCTTTCTCAGAGATAGTTTGTTTATCTCTTTTTCTCTTGTGAATGGCCATACTTCTTAGTTTCTTTGCATGCCTCATAATATCTTACATACCATATGATAACTCTGGAAATCAGATTTTACCCTCTTTACACGGTTTTGTTGCTGCTTGTTATGAGGTGTAGTTATTTGTTTATTTAGTTACTATTATGAATTGAATTGTGTCTCCCCAAAGACATGTTCCTGTCCTAATCCCCAGTCTTGTGAATGTGACCATATTTAGAATAGAATCTTTGAAGATGTTATTACTTACATGGATTAAGTTGGACCATAATCCAATATGACTGGTGTTCTTTTCAAAAGTGGAAGAACAGACAAGGGGAGATTGCTGTGTGATGGCTGAGGCAAAGACTAAAGCCCAAGGTTCTGGCAAACCACCAGAAGCTAAAAAGAGATAAGAAAAAATTCTTTCCTACAAATATTGGACCTCAAGCATCCACAACAGTGAGGCAATAAATATCTTTTGTTTTAAAACATTCAGTCCATGGTAATTTGTTATGGCAGACATAGGATACTAAGACAATAAATTTTTAAAGCTATTTTTGTAAAGTCTATTCTTCTCAGATGGGATCACTGAAGTAGCTGTTTTTTGGTTGTTTTTTTTTTAGCTTAGTGGTCAGCTAGTGATTTGAGAGATATTTCTTAAGCACCTGAGTCTTCATAAAAAGCTCTTTCAAACTTTGTAGATTGGTATTGTATTGAGGGCATTCTTTCATTCCTGAGCAAGGCCATTTGTGTCTCTGCCTTATCCTTCACTTCTTGCTTGCAATGAAGCCTAAAGATTAGCTGGATGTGAACTTTAGGGTTTTCTCAGATCTCTTCTAAGTATGTGTCCAGCTGTAGGCATATGCTTGACCTTCTAGATGTTCAGGGGAGATTTTCAAAGTCTATCTCCTCTGTATCACCTTCCCCAACCTCATACCTCCCAGGATTTTCTGTCTCTCTGCTTCTTGTCCAATCTGTTTTTGCTTGCCTCAGGTTTCACCATTAATCCATACCAAGAATGTGAGCATCTGTTCCTATGGCTGCTTTTGAGCTGGGGAATGAGGAATGATATGCAGGTAAATTAAAGCTCTACAATGCCTTCTTACTGAAATTCAGAAACTTCCATCTTCATTAAGACTTCTCTAGTTCCTGAGGTGTTTTTTGTTTTGTTTTGTTTTGTTTCAATTAGGTTCCCAAGTTCCAAAAAAAAAAAATTATTCTGACTATATTTGTTGGCTTAATCATTACTTTAGTGGAGGGACAGTGTTTTGGATTTCCCTACTCTGCCATTTTCAGTAGCATACAGGGTTTTAAATTGTAATTAGCAAAAGCAACATGATAAAATGTATGTATTCTATGTTATCTAGAACCAGAAGATCGAGAAGCAAATTTTCATATGAAGAATAGTTATTGACAGATGAGGGTATCTCCATCCACTAAAACCCTAGGGATTTGCACTATGATTCTTTTCTAGGTGCATGCCAAAGCTCCATATATCATCCCTGTTTGCTACAAATACATTCAATACTATTGAGTCTAATTAGTTTTAAGGCCTCAGTGGCAGAGCATCTTGCACTGCAGCCTGGAATATCTTGGACACACTGAAGAGATTTTTCTGGAAGTTTTATTGGTTATCCAGTAAATGGGTCAGAGCAACACACTTACAAAATTCAGAGGCTCTTTGCGCCACCTTCTTCAGGATGGTTAGTACAGGGACCATCACTTTAGGAATGATATTCTGACATGCCCTATGCCAGCGTACTCCTAGAAATTTCACCAGTGTGGCACGGCACTGATTTTTCACAGGGTTTATCTCGTATGTCCAGTTTACATAAATCTTACTAAGGTACTTGACTGAGAGCAAGACAATTTACATATCCCTGAGAAAAGACAGTAAAGGTAGACAAGGGGAGAATAGGCATTCCAAACCACAAATATTGGAAATAGTTTTATACAAATATATTTGAATGTTATATTAGCAATTCCTGCTGTCAAAGGGACTCAAGGTCAAGATGAGAAATAGACCTTTTAAGATCCCTTCCAGCCAGAGATTCTATGTATTTTGAGGCCAGTTGTGAGTGCTCAGTTGGTGGTGCTGATAGCTCAGGGGGAGGCTGAGAAATCAATCTGAGCTGAAGTACTTAGGAAATTTTCTAAAGAAGAGACCTGAATGAGGCTTTTGTAGATGAGTAAGGAGACAATTGGGAAGTGGGAGATGAGGGCATTTTGGGTATAATAGCCTATGCAAAGGCCTGAGAAGTCGGGACTGCCATATCAGAGATATAATATAAGGAGGTGGGGAAATTGGGTGCATGTTGTACTGTTTCTACTACTGAGGGCTCTAAGCCCCATTTGTTCCAGTGGGTGATTCTTAGATGCTCCCTCTAATGACCCTAAAGCAATTTTCCTAACAAGCCCCAAAGAAACATAATCAGCATCTGGCTGACAACTCCATTTCTGTCTCCAGAAAATCAATCTACCCCCTTTCCCAGGGCTTGTCTCCTTAGAGACTCTGGCCTTCCTACAGGAAACCTTGACACTAGAGAATCTTCCTTTCTCACAGTTCCACATCACTCCCAGAACTAGTATTCCCATAATATTTGGAGAATGCTAAGAACTCTTTAGACTGTTAATTTACATAAATTTACCTTCGGAAGACACATGCTAACAAGCAAAGTACATTCTTAACATTTATTAGTTCTTTGGGGTTTGCTTAACATTCAGATGCTCCTTAGTTTAAAAATAAAACTTTTTTTCTATGCATGTGAGAGCAAATGGGATATTTTGTATTTAATTCCTACTAGGAAGACATGTGAAGAGTGCCTGATTTAAAAGATTCTTCTTGGGAAGCTGACTTGGCCCAGTGGTTAGGGCATCCGTCTACCACATGGGAGGTCCATGGTTCAAACCCCAGGCCTCCTTGACCCGTGTGGAGCTGGCCCATGTGCAGTGCTGATGCACGCAAGGAGTGCCGTGCCACACAGGGGTGTCTCCTGCATAGGGGAGCCCCAGGCGCAACAAGTGCACCCCATAAGGAGAGCCGCCCAACACGAAAGAAAGTGCAGCCTGCCTAAGAATGGCACTGCCCACATGGAGAGTTGACACAACAAGATGACACAACAAGAAGAAACACAGATTCCCGTGCCTCTGACAACAACAGAAGCGGACAAAGAAGACCACACAGCAAATAGACACAGAGAACAGACAACCGGAGCGGGGTGTGGGGGGGAAGAGGAGAGAAATCAATCAATCAATCAATCAATCAATCTTTTTTAAAAAAAAGATTCTTCTTTAAAATCAATCTTGCACCACCTTTTGTAAAGCAATTTAATATTTGTCTCAAACTTGAGTGATAAAAAAATTTGGTTTACTTTGGTAATACAAGAAATAATTCATTTCATGGTTAATGTGACAGCTGATATTGCTGGTATTTGGACCTAAAGCCCACCCTCCTGTATTACTTTGTTCCTTCTTATTTTTAAGCTCTGACTTGGAATCAAAGTTATGTGGACAATGCAAATTCAGTGCATCTAGTATTGACAATGAAATACAGCTGACAACCTGAAATAAGTCCTTTCATGTGAAACATATGGGAGTGTAAATTGATGCCAGTCTTCTAGAAAGCCATTTTTAACAGATATCAAAAGCCTCAACAATACTCTAATCTTTGATGTAATTTCACTTTTGTAAATCTATTGTTAGGTTATAGCTACATACCTTTTGGCCTTCAAATACAATCAGCCTACTTACATCCTACTTAAAAGTCAGTTACATCAGATATATTTTATTCCAGAAAATTTCCAAGCATCTCTTCACTATCACCTCCTGCTAGTACTTACTCTTACTCTCTCTCCCTTTTCCTTGGGTTTCTGGGTCTGAAATCTCCACAGTTTAGTAGCAATTCTCTCCCAGATTTGATGACCAGTTCAGATTCTTCCTTTAGCTTATTCACTCATCTTCTTGTAGTTTACTTCCTTCTTGGCTCACAGATATACCTCTACATCTCTAGCAAGCTCAGGACAAAGTATCCCTATTCTTATGAAAAATAATAGAACTTCCTTACTTCTTCACCCTCTTCCTCCACAATGATGAGGAGGATATTTGAACACTGAAATACAGAAAATAGTTGTCTTTCCAAGAGTAGTTTATCTTGGGCAATGATAATAGTTAAAAATTGCAAACAATCCAAATTTCCAGCATATGGGGTTAATAAAGTAGATTATATTGTGATAGCTGCATGAAATATCACATTAAATTCAAACTCTATTTACAAAGAGCTTATTACAATATAGAAAAAAGATTTTCCCCAAGAGAGTGGGGATAGATATTCTGTCTTGTCCACTTGTTTTTGTGGTGTCTAGAACATTGTCTGATATACAGTTGACACTCAATAGCTATTTATTGAGAAAAAAGGATAAATTTACATGTAAAAAATAGGAAATTAAGTTGGGTACATAAAATAGTCACAATTGTGTAATCCCAAAAATTCAACAAGATATGCGCAATAAATGTTAGAATTGTTAATAGGAGTTGCCGTTCGGTGATGAGATATTCAATGTGATTTCTGCCTTCCTTCTAGTTTTCTGTGTTTTGTAAAATGTCCATAATAAACAAATATTAAATAGAGGCTTTATATTTACCAAAAGTTGATATGTCAGGTAGAGTCAAATAAGACTCTGCAATCATTATCCTTACTCCCTTAACATCAACCCATTTAATCAGATTGCATTTTAAATACCCAGCTAAGGACTGAATAGGAATAACTGAGATCATTTAATGGTACTTCTGTAAGTCCCACTAATGGATTATGTGGAGCAATCTATCTTCATTAATTGTCTCATTAATTTTGGTGTGTGTGTGTATTGGAAATATGATTCTCTGAACATGCTGTCAATTGCCACATAAGTATATGACTCATAATCCCTAATCTCACAAAAAGCCTGATATTGACATTTGAAGTTGAAAAACACAAGCTACTGTTAATAATTTAACGATTGTTTTCCAAGGTATTTAGTTTTCAAGGCAACAATTCTCTAATAATAATGTATACAATTACTTAAGTTTTAAGGCCTGTTCCCTCTTGAGCTTAAAAGCAATTTTATGGTATAGGCAGAGTAAGATATGATGATTACTTTCGTTTTACAGATGGAAGGACTGAGTTCCAGAGAGATTGGGTACTTTTTCTCAATTTTATGAGACTGTGGTCTAGGGCTCTTCCGTTGTCCCCATGGGCTCTCTGGTGGCAGAGGAAATTTAAAGGTAGTCAATTGTGAATATTGAGTCACTCTCCTTATGAACAGAAGTCTGGTTGCTAGAAGCCACAGTTGGGGTTGGGGCAATGAAAATAAGAGAGAGACTCATGAAAATAAAGAAAAAGAGCTGCAATAAAAGGGGAGGAAATTGTAGACCAAGGATGGAGGTGGGGCATAGAAAAATCACCCAACAAACATTTATTGAGATGATAATATTCCACTGCATGATGCTATTTGTGTACACTAAGGGATGCTGGTGAGGAGGATCTAAAGTTCTCAATAGAGCTCTAGATTTCAATAATCTAACTCTGTAGTTGTAACTTAGAATAATAACCCAAAGTGTTTTCAACTTCCCTCAATAGTGTTCCATCTATTATCTCAGGTAAGCCTCAAAAGTCACAATTGATTATGTGAGATGTGGCACAAAATAAAGGGCCAGGGGGGCTCTGGAACTATACTGCCTGGGTTCAAACCCAGCTGTGTTTCTTTCTAGCTTATAGCATTTGATGATTTTTTTTTAATTTAGCATATTCTTTTTTTTCCAAAAGATTTATTTATTTCTCTCCCTTCCCCCCCCCACCCCAGTTGTCTGTTCTCTGTGTCTATTTGCTACATCTTCTTTGTCCACCTCTGTTGTTGTCAGCGGCACCAGAATCTGTGTTTCTTTTAGTTGCGTCATCTTGTGTCAGCTCTCCAAGTGGGCGGCACCATACTTAGGCAGGCTGCACTTTCTTTTGCGCTGGGCAGCTCTCCTTACGGAGCGCACTCCTTGCACGTGGGACTCCCCTACTCAGGGGACACCCCTGCATGGCATGGCACTCCTTGTGTGCATCAGCACTGCACATGGGCCAGCTCCACACGGGTCAAGGAGGCCCAGGGTTGAACCGCGGACCTCCCATGTGGTAGATGGATGCCCTAACCACTGGGCCAAGTCCGCTACCTTGATGATTTTTTAAATCCTTTTGTGCCTCAGTTCCTTCATCTGTACCAAGGAATAATGTCTACATCCTGGAGTTGTTATGAAGATTAACATAAGTACATATAAAGCAGTGACTATCATATAGAAAGAGCTCAATAAAGTTACTTGTTATAATTTAGGCACATTGAATATCATGAAACACATTTTACAGGTATGGAAATTAAATCTTGCAGAAGTTAAGTGACTTTACAACATCAGGTCAATGATGGATTTAAGTCTTGAGTACAATTCTTTCTGAGTACTTTCCTATTGTTTCTGTGAGAAAATCAATGTGAAAGTGGTTCTTTCTACATATCTTCCAAATCCTGGCCTCCTCATTCAGTATAATGATTCATTGAAACTGTCAGTAGTGTGGACAGGAGACCAGAGGCACTAAACACAGTCCTAGCTCATGACCTACTGAGTATCTTCACTCATTCTGATTAACTTGAGGAAAGCCTTTTTCACATCCTTGTTCCTGAGACTGTAGATAATGGGGTTGAGAAAGGCAGAGATGACGTTATAGAACAGGGCCAACTTTTTGTCATCTTCCGGGGAGGCCTCAGAGCCAGGCCTCATATACATGATCATGCATGGAATACAGAACATGGTAACCACAGTAATGTGTGAGGCACAAGTGGAGAAGGCCTTAATCCGGCCCTGCGTGGAGCGAATCCTCAAAATAGCCATGAAGATGCGAACATATGAGGCCAGGATGAGGGATAATGGAACCAGGAGCAAGATGAAACCCAAAATAAAGTCCACTTGGTCATTGAGGGATGTGTCTGCACAGGCCAACTTCAATACAGCAGGGATTTCACAAAAGAAGTGGTTGATCTCATTAGGGCCACAATAAGGCAGAGTCATTGCAAAGACAGTATAGACAAGTGCACAGGTGAGACCACAAAGGGCAGAGCTGACTGCCAGGAGTATACACAGGGTTTGGCTCATCTGGACCCCATAGTGGAGTGGATAACATATAGCAACATATCTGTCGTAGGCCATTGCAGCAAAAATCCATGTTTCAGTGATGCCCAAGGTCAGGAAAATGTACATCTGGACCACACATCCAACATAAGAGATGGTCTTATTCTTGCTTACTAGATGAACCAACATCTGGGGCACGGTGGTTGTGGCATAGCTGAGATCTAGTAGAGAGAGGATGCTGAGAAAGAAGTACATAGGAGTGTGAAGGCGTGCATCTGCTCTGATAAGAGTAACAATGAGTCCATTTCCCAGAACTGTAAATAAGTAGAGGAAGAGGAAGAGGAAGAAAAGGAGCCAATTGGTCTTGGGGTTTCTGGAGAAGCCCAAGAGAATGAATTCAGTTACAAAGCTGTGATTTCTCCATCCGTGACTGTGCATGGCTTTCTGCCTGAGGAAAGAAGAGGACATATTCCTGAATCCTTTGAAATCTCAATGAAAGAGCATCATCTGAGATTCATAGATGTGGGAACTAAAAGCAACTCAGAGCTTAACTAATCAAATCAAGATATCCACTCCCATCCCTAGGAAGCATTCTATCCAAATTGACTAGATATTAGTAGGGATCCTATAAATACTTGTTGGTTTATGTAATTAATTAGGCCCAATAAAATTCCAGGTTCCTGTGGGAGGAACTGTACAGAGAAGTCTTATTTTGAAGAACACATATACACACACACTATACCAGTCAAAGTAAGGAGGCTAGGTAAATGCAAAAATGTTTTACAGTAAACAAAAAGTTCTGAAGCTGCTTGGAGTTCTCAGTTATTCTTTCATATAAAAACTAATAGTGCAAAGGACAGTGCAAATGTAAAACAAATAAACAAACGAATCACCTAATTTCTTCTCTTTTCCTTCTTCCTCTTGATATTGCGTATTGAAAACCTAAGCAAGATAAAATTTCAGGTAAAGAGGAATTTCATACAAAGTTTTTAGGAAAGAGAAGAGAACTCTTTCCTCTAGACTCTTTGCCTGCCTCCTCACCTTTGCAGCAAATGTAAAGAAAAATGTAAAGAAAAACTTGGGAAAAAGATGATAGGCCTCAAGTCAACAAAAATGGTGGCATGAGACCCTACAAGGTGCTATTCCACCACCCACTCTTTGAACAAATAGCAAAAACTGCCAGATCCATCTTTCTCGAAACTCTGGAAACCAATTAAAGGGGTGCTGTAACTGAGTTACTGCCAAATCAAGAAAATGCAGCTTTCAAAATAATAGGAGAGATGCAGTCGATTAAAGTAGCCATTCTGAGCCTCAGCAGTATTACAGCACCTACTGTCCTGTTCGTTGGACTTACCCAGGTCAGCTGACAGGGAGGTGAGATGGACAACCACCACACCAAAGAACTGAGAGAGTCTACTGCTGTGGCACAAGAGTCCCATTCACCAGCCATGTGGGATTGAAGGCCCCTCTCACTTGAAAGGTGGAGTGGGCATCACCATCCCACAGTCCTCAGGATGGAGGAATAAAATATGGTTTAGTGTGGACTTACTGGTATTCTACTATAGAATTATTGTGACTCAAGCAATGGAAGAAATTACATCATTGACATGGAGACAGTGGCCACAGGAGTTGCTGAAGGCAGGGAGAAGGAAATGGAATGGGGGCATTTTCAGGACTTGGAGTTGTCCTCAATGATCTTGCAGGAACAGATGCAGGACATTATATACCCTGCCATAACCCACTGAATGGATTGGGAGAGAGTGTAAACTACAATGAAAATTATAATCCATGCTGTATAGCAGTGCTCCAAAATGTATTCATCAAATGCAATGAATGTACCACACTAATGAAAGAAGTTGTTGATGTGGGGAAAATGGGGGGTGTGGGGTTTGGGACATATTGGGAACCTCCTATATTTTTTAATGTAATATTTTGTGTGATCTATGTATCTTTTAAAAATAAATTTAAAAATATAAAAACAAAAAACTGACCACTCTCTTTTTCCTATGGGGGTCTATGTGAAATGATTACAGACAGCAGACACTTTGGTAGTGTACACAGTCTCTTGCTGGTATGGGTTGCCCTAAGGGACCTTGGAGAGTTTTTTCCTGATGATCTTCATGTCTGACCTCATGCTGTCCCCAATATAGGCTCCAGACAGGTATGTGAGGTGCCTTTGGGGTATGGTAGCCAGGGTCCACGCCAGCCAAGTCATCATGTCCATCTGTTCCACCCTACAAAACAAGGGAAGATCCATATCTCTAAGAAATGGGACTTTAACAAGTTTTATGGTGATGAATTTAAAAATATGGTCACTGAGAAGTGCCTCATCCTGTATGGTCGTGGGGTCAAATACATCCCCAATCATAGCCCCTTGTCTTGTACTTATGGTGGTCCTGCACTTGTGAGGGCTTTGCGAGCATTGTTCTCACCTGACGAGTGCCCACCAAAATACTATTTTCTGGCCATCTTTTTTTAAAAAATGGTAGGAGAAGTTTATGGCACCCTTGCTGGCTTTTTCCTCAATCCCTCTTCAATGCAGTGTGGAGCCAGCCTGCACTCCAGTTGTGATTTCTTGGCCTCCTATGAGTTTACAAGGGTGACATATGTTAATGCCAATCTATGTGGGGATAACATGAAAGACTGAACCAGGAAAGTTGTCTCTGACTTACCCTCCCAGAACTTGTCCTGCAGACAGAAGTAGCTTGCAGAAAGCTAAAGCAGGGTATGAAACAATTATGTAAAAGTGGCCTGGGGCAAAGAGTTATCTGCTCTAAGTCATACAATAGAGCAACCCATGGGGGAGAATGGCTATTTTATAAGGAGTGGGGTATTCAAATTCCTATACATGGGGAAATTCCTAAGGCCATGAACAAGCACAAACAGGACAAGATGCAGGCTCAGGAAAGATGGATAGGACACTGCACTTCACATTCACCTCAGGTTCATCTTTTTGATGGGCTAAATTCTGAAGGAGAGCACCAGACAATGCAGAGTCAATTTGCAAAAACTGTGAAAGATGATGTTTGCATTGGCTTGTTTGCTTTTGTTAGCTCCTGATACTCAAGGAAATATCCATCATGTCACTAGATGGATACAAACTTAAGAACAGACAGTTCAGGGACTAAATCTCAGAGTTAACCCTTTAAAGTATTAAAAATATGTAGTGTGCAACAAAAAATTACAAGTCAAATAAATAAACAGTAAATTATCACCAATTCAAAGGACAAAATTAAAATCCAGAAACAATCAACAAAGAAGACCAGATATTGGGCATACCAGACAAGGATTTTAAAAAGTTATCTTCAATATGCTCAAGAAATTAAAGGAAAACACAAAGTAAGAACTAAAGGATTTGAGAAAAACAATGAGTGAAAATTAGAATCTCAATAATGAGATAGAAATTTTTAAAAGGAACCAAATTACTAGAGCTGAAGAGCACAATAGTTGAAATGAATAGTTCCTTAGAGTGTTTCTGTAGAAGACTGGAGCTGGCAGTGAAATCAAAGACAAGACAATTGAAAGGATTCAGGTTGAGAAGTAGAAAAAAAAAAAAAAAAAGAAAATGAACAAAGCCTAAAAGACCTGTAGGCCTGTAGGCACCATCAAGCATAAAAATATATGTATTACAGAAGTCCCAGAAAGAAAAGAGAGAAAGGGGGAGAAGGAATATTCAAAGAAATAATGGCAGGAAACTCCCTAAATGTAATGAAAGACATGAATATGCACATTCAAGAAGTCCGACAAAACCCTAACAGTATAAGCGCAGAGAACCACAACCAGACACAAAGTAGTCAAACTGTAGAATGTCAAGGACAAGGACAGAGTTCTGAAAGCTGCCAGAGGGGAAAAAACACATTATGTACAAGGAAATTGCAATGAAATTAAATGCTGGTTTCTCACCAGAAACCATGAAGTCAAGAAGGCAGTGGGACAAGATATTTAAAGTGCTGAAATGAAAGAATTGCCAACCAAGAATTTTATATCCTGGGAGACTTTCTTTCAAAAGGAAGAAGTGATTAAGACAGTCCCAGATTAAAAAAAAAAAAAAAAAAGATGAAGGGGTTCATCACCACTACAACTGCCCTACAAGCAACATTAAAGGGAGCACTTCAGACTGAAAGGAAAGGATACTAAATAGTGGATCAAAGTGGCATGACAAAATAAAGACTTCTGGTAAAGATAACCATATGGGTAATTAATTGTAAATGCCATTATTATCATTTTTTAATGTATTTCTACTTTTTACTTCTTACAGGCTCTAAAATGAAAATACATAAAAAGTAAGAAGTCTAAGGTTTTGGAATATAGTGGATAAAGATCACATAACAAGTACAACAAGATGGTGGAGGGTTAGAGGGGTAAGAACAGTGCATGTGTGTGCTATTGGTATTAAGTTGGTATAAAATCAAATGTGATTGTTATAGATTTAGGATATCAAATTTAATACTCATTGTAGTCACAAAAAATATATATGAAAGATATAGAGAGAGATGGAGAGAGAGAAAGAGAAAGAGAAAGAGAAATGGAAAGCTGTTCAAAATTTATTTTGAATACCAAAAATAAATAAATAAATATGAAAGTAGCCATTAATGGAAGAATTAGAGAACAAAAAGAGGTATAAGACTTACAAGACCAAGAGCAAAATGGGAAAAGAAAGTCCTGCATTGTCAGTAGACAAAAAAATGTAGATGGATTAACCTCTCCAGTCAAAAGGCAGAGACTAGATAAAAAAATCATGATCTAACAATATGCTGTTTACAAGATACTTACTTAAATTCAAAGATATAGTACATTGAAAGTTAAAAGATGGAAAAAATATATCATGCAAATAGTAAAAAGAGAGCTGGATAGCTGTACTAATATCAGATAAAACAGACCTTAAATTAAGACCTGCAGACAAAAAGGTCACTAAAAATGTGTCGTTTCAACTAAATACTATTTTAGTTTGCTAAAGGCTGCTGGGAGCAATGTGACTTTTTAAATGGAATTTATTGGAGTAAGAGCTAACAGTTCTGAGACCTAGAAAGGGCCAAATCAAGGAATCATCAAGAGATGCTGTCTCACCAAGTTGCAGTTATGGACAATCAGACACATGGCAGGGCATAGTGGTGGTTCTCCCAATCTCTGTCTTCTTCTCCAGGCTTACTTTCTCCCCAAGATAGCTATAGTTAATCAGGCATATGGCTCTCACTTCCCTCTCCTCTGAGCTTTATCTCTTTCAGGCTCTGTCCATCACTGATTCCAGCCTCCAGTCTCCAGCCTCCAGGACCTCCTTTCAGCTTCCTGGGGTTTCTCTGTCTCTGCAGCTTTTTTCTCTGCAGCTTTTCAGTCCTCCATTTATAAAGGACTTCAGTAAGAGGGTTAAGACCCACCCTAGGTCCCACAATCTAATCAAAAGCCCTTAATTGAAATGCCTGATCAAAGGTCAAAAGGTTTCTTATCTGAATCTAATCAAAAGGTCCCATCTCCAATGGGTTTACAGGCACAGGAATGGATTCACTTTAAGAGCAGGATTTTCTGGGGTCCACAAGACTCAAATCAGCACAAAAATAAATGTGTCTAATGCTAGAGCACCAAAATACATGGAGCAGATTTGAGGGGATAAATAAATGGTTCAATATCAATAGTAGGAGACTTGAACACACCAATTTCAGTAATTGGGTAGAACATATAGAGAGAAGACCAATAAGGAAAGAGAAGATTTGAATGATGCTACAAACCACCAAGTCTTAATAGACATATATAGAATACTTTACCCAATAGCAGCAAAAGACACATTCTTCTCTAATGTACATGGATCATTCTTCATGATAGACCATAGGTTAGGTAAAAAAAACAAGTGTCAATAAATTTTAAAAATATTAAAATCATACAATGTATCTTTTCTCACCACAACAGAGGGAAGCTAGAAATCAACAACAGAGGGTGAACTGGAAAATTTACAAATATGTGAAAATTAAACAGCACACTCTTAAACAGTAAATGAACCAAAGAAGAAATAATATGGAAGTTAAGAAATATCTTGAGGCCAACAAAAATGAAAACGCAGCATAACAAAACTTCTGTGCTGCAGCAAAGGCAGTGCTGAGAGGTAAATGTATAGCTCTAAATACTTACATGAAAAAAAAGAAGAAAGATATCAAATATGATAGTTAGGCTATTGTGTCAACTCAGCCAGGTAATTGTGCCCAGCTGTTTGGTCAAGCAAGCACTGGGCTAAAGGGCATTTATGGACTTTAGTCACCATTGACTTTATTACAGTGGTAAATCATAGATAGCTGATTACCATTACATCAGTCAGGGAGATTGCCATTAGCAATGATTAACGCTTTATTCAGTCAGTTGAAGTGCTTAAAAGGGGAAGTGATTCCAGCATTGAATGAGAATTTCCCAGTTCATCTTTGGATAGCCAATGTCTCCCAGAACTCATCAAGGTCCTTCACTGGACTTTCACTGGAAAGCTGCAGTCTGCCTATAGAACCTGGACTTGTGCATCCCCCTGGTCATGTGAGAGACTCTTATAAAATTACATACTATTGACAGATATTTCCTGTTGATTCTGTTTCCCTAGAGAACCATGACTAATACATAAAATAAGAGACCAAATCTCACAACTGGAGGGACTAGAAAAAGAAGAGCAAACTAAACCCAAAGCAAGTACAAGGAAGGAAATAAAAATCAAAGCAGAGATAAATGAAATAGAGCATAAAACAACAATGGAAATAATCAGCAAAACCAAAAGTTAACTTTTCAAGAAGATCAATAAAATTGACAAAGCTTAGCTAGACTGGCAAAGAAAAAAAGGTGAGGACACAAATAACTAAAATCAGAGAGGAAAGAGGGGACATCATTACTGACTTCTCAAAAATAAAAACAATTATAAGAGGATACTATGAACAAGTATACACCAAAAATTTAGATAAACTAGTTGAAATGGAAAAATTTACAGAAACATACAAATTACCAAAACTAAGAAATGCAATATCTCAAAAGAACAATAGCAAGTAAAGAGATGGAAACAGTAATTTAAAACCTCCCAAAAAAGAAAAGTCAAGTATCAGATGAAGAATTTTACCAAATATTCTAAAACGAATTAACGTCAATCCTACTCAAAAACTTCCAAAAATTGAAGAGGAGGGAACACTCCCTAACTCAATCTATGAGGCAAATATCACCCTCATAGAAAATCAGATAAAGATACCACAAGAAAAGAAACTTAGAGATCATCTATGAATATAGATGTAAAATCCTCCACAAAATAGTAGCAAACTGAATCCAACATCACATGAAAAGAATTACACATGGTAAAGTGGGATTTATCTCAGTTATGCAAGGGTGGTTCAACATAAAAAAATCAATTAATGTAATACACCACATTAATAGAGAAAAGGAAAAAAAAAACCTCAAGATCATCCTATTGATTCAGAAAAGGCATTGATAAAAGCCAACATCTCTTCCTAATAAGAACACTTAGAAAACTAGGAATTGAGAAGGAAACTTCCTCAACATGATAAAGGGCATATATGACAAATCCACAGCTAGCTTCATACTCAATGGTGAAAGACTGAAACCTTTCCCTCTAAGATCAGGAACAAGATAAGGATGCCCCCTATCGCTGCTCTTATTCAACAATGTGTTTCTAGCCAGAGAAATTAGTCAAGAAAAAGAAATAAAAGGCATCAAATTGGAAGATAAGAAGTGGAACTTTCCTTATTTGCAGATGACATGATCCTATATATAGGCATATATTGTTTGATTGAGCTTATTGTGCTTCACAGATGTGTTTTATATACATTGAAAATATTATTGCTCATTGACAATGCACCCGATCACCCAAGAGCTCTGATGGAGATATACAATGAAATTAATGTTGTTTTCATGCCTGCTAAAACAATATCCATTCTGCAGCCAATAGATCAAGGAGTCATTTCAAATTTCAAGTCTTATTATTTAAGAAATACATTTCATAATGCTATAGCTATATTGATAGTGATTTCTTTGATGTACGTGGGCAAAGTAAATTGAAAACCTTCTAGAAAGTCTCTGCCATTCTAGATGTCGTTAAGAATATTTGTGATTCATAGGAGATGGTCAAAATATAGATGTTAACAGGAGTTTAGAAGTTTATTTCATCCCCATCGATGACTTTGAGGGGTTCAAGACTTCAGTGGAGGAAATAATTGCAGATGTGATGGAAATAGCAAGAGAAATAAAATTAGAAGTGGAGCTTGAAGACATGACTGAATTGCTGAAATCTCATGATGTATTTTGAACAGATGAAGACTTGCTTCTTATGGATGAGCAAAGAAAATGATATCTTTAGGTGGAATCTATTTCTGGTAAAGAAGCTTAGTTGATAAGGCAGTGGCAGGGTTTGAAAGGATTGACTCCAATTTTTAAAGAAGTTGTACTGTGAATAAAATACCATCAAATAGTGGAGAGGGTATAACTCAGTGGTTAAGCATGTGCTTCTCACATATGAGTCCCAGGTTCAATCACTAGTACCTCAAAAAAAAAATACCATCAAATAGCATTGTATGATACAGAGTAATTGTTCATAAAAGGAAGTCAATTCATGCAGCAAACATCATCATTGTTGTCTTATTTTAAGAAATTGCCACAGCCACCCTGACCTTCAGCACCACCACCCTGATCAGTCAGCAGCCATCAATGAGACAAGACCTCTACCAACAACAAAAAATTATGACTCCTGAAGGCTTATATTATGGTTAGCATTTTTTAGCAATGCAGTTTTTTTATTAAGGTATGTATATTTTTTTATACATAATGCCATTGCACACCCAACAGACTATAGTATGGTATAAACATAACTTTCATATATACTGGAAAGCCAAAAAAAAAAAGAATGACTCATTTTATTGAAATATTCACTTTATTGCAGTGGTCTGGAACGGAAACTGCAATGTTTCTGAGGTATGCCTGTATAGAATATCCTTTTTAAAATTTTGACAATTTTTCAAAAAAATTTTCTTAAATTACAACAATTTAGCAACATGAGAATACAAGATGAACATGCAAAAATCAGTAGTATTTCTAAACACAAATAATAAACAATCTGAAGAGGAAGTCAATACTAAAATTCCATTTACAGTAGCAACTAAAAGAATCAAATATCTAGGAATAAATTTAACCAAGGAGTAAGGGCAATATACACAGAAAACTACAAAACATTGCTAAATGAAACCAAAGAAGACATAAATAAAAGGGAGGACATTCTGTGTACACAGAATGGAAGACTAAATATTGTTAGAACATCAATTCTACCCATATATAGATCTATGCAACCCCAATCAAAATTCCAACAGCCTTCTTTGCAAAACTGGAAAAGCCAGCAATCAAATTTATGTGGAAGGCTAAGGGTCCCCAAATAGCCAAAACCATCTTGAAAAAGAGGAACAAATTTGGAGGATTCATATTTCCTTATTTTAAAACTTATTATAAAGCTACAGTAATCAGAACAGCATGGTACTGGCACAAGGTCAGATTTATAGACCAATTGAATCAATCTGAGAGTTCAGAAACAAATCTTCACATACATGACCAATTGATTTTTGACAAGAGTCTAAGTCTACTCAATGTGGAAAAAATAGTCTCTTCAACAAATGGTGCTGTGAAAACTTGATATCCATGTGCAAAAGAATGAAGATAGACCCTCTACTTCACACCGTACACAAAAATTAACTCAAAATGGCTCAAAGACCTAAATATAAGAAACAAAGCTATAAAATTTCTAGAAGAAAACATAAAGACTTTTTATTAGGCAATGGTTTCTTAGACTTTATACTGAAAGCACAAGCAATAAAAGAAAAAATGTATAAGTAAGACTTGATCAAAATAAAACCTTTTTGGCATCAAGGACTTCATCCTGAAGTAAAATGACAACCTAGACAAGGACACAGGAAGTGGTCATGGCTCAACTCATAGAGCATCTACCTACCATAAGGGAGGTCCAGGTATGAACCAGGGCCTCCTGACCCATGTGATGAGCTGACCCACGCACAGCGCTGCCACGCACAAGGTCTGCTATGCCATGCAGGGGTGTCACCCGCGTAGGAGAGCCCCCTACACAAGGAGTGCATCCTGCATTAAGCCACCTTGTGTGAAAAAAGTGCAGCCTGCCCACGAGTGGTGCCGCACACATGGAGAGCTGATGCAGCAAGCTGACGAAACAAAAAAGAGACACAGATTCCCGATGCCACCAAGAATGCAAGCAGATACAGAAAAACACACAGCAAATGGACACAGAGAGCAGACAACGGTGGGAGTGGGGGTGGGGACGGGGGGGGGGGAGAGAAATAAATAAAATAAATCTTTAAAAAATAAAAAAATTAAAAATTTTTTTATTTGGAGGCTACATATCTTATAAAGGTTTAATATCTAGAATTTATAAAGAAATTCTACAGCTCAACAAAAGACAAACAGTCCAATCTAAAAATGTGCAAAAGATTTGACTCCAAAGAAGACACACTAAAGGCCAAAAAGCACATGAAAAAATGGTAGACCTCGTTGGCCATTAGGGAAGTGCAAATCAAAACCACAATGAGATAATATTTCACACCCACTAGAATGGCTACTATTAAAAAAAACAACATCAACAGAAAATAACAAGTGTTGGAGAGGATGTGGAAAAATAGGAACACTTGTTCATTGTTGGTGAGAATGCAAAGTGATACAGCTACTGTGGAAGACAGTTTGGTAGTTTCTTAGAAAGTTAAGTATAGAATTAACATATGTCTTAGCAATTCCACTTCTAGATACACAGCCTAGAATCAAAAACTGTGACACAAACAGATATTTGCACACAGATGTTCATGGGGCATTATTCCCAATTGCCTGAAGAAGGACACAAGCCAAGTGTCTATCAACCAATGAATGGATAAACAAAATGTGGTATAAATATACAATGCAATAACATTCAGCCATAAAAAGGAATGAAATTCTGAATCATGCAACAACATGAATGAATCTTGAAGACATCATATTGAGTGAAATAAGTATGAAAGGACAAATATCGTATGATCTCACTGAGAAGAGGCAATTAGAATAAGAAAATCCATAGAGTCAGAAAATAGAATGCAGATTACCAGAGGCTGAGGTGGGGTTAGGGAATGGGAAGTTAATGCTTAATTGGTACAGAGTTTCTGTTTGCGTTGATGGAAAAGTTTTGGTAATAAATGGTGATGATGGTAGCATAACATTGTGAATATAATTAACACTACCTAATTAAATATTTGAATGTGGATAAAATGGGAAAGTTTAGGTTGTATATATATTACTAGAACAAAAATTTTTAAAAACCAGTTGTTTGCTGTACAACATAGTGCACCCAAATGTAAACTGTGGACTATAGGTAATAGTACAATTATAATAATATTCTTCCATCATTTGTAACAAAGGTAGCATACTAATGCAAAGTATTAAAAAAATAGGGAAAACTCTTGTATTAAGGATGGGTATATGGGAACTCTGTATTTTCTGCCTGATTTTTCTGTAAGTCCACTTCTAATTAAAAAAAAAAAAACACAACATATAAAGTTGGCCACAGAGATTAAAGTATTGAAACCTAGAGAAAACTTGTGTGCTTCTAGCATTTCTTTATAAGATGAAATATATTAACCTGGGAATTAGGTGCCTATGTGTCTAGAAGCTTTTCTTAGATACTAGAAAGGAATCTTCCATAGCCATATTGTTCATAGGACAGAGTTGAATGTGGTTGGGAATGGACCTTCAGTTTTATCTGGACTCAGTCTTCCAACCAAGGTTGACAGTTCTGGACAACAGAAAATGTTACTGACTAAACCTTTTCTCTTAATCTTTTTGCTGACCTTCAACTACTGCAACAAAACTAACACCAGGATATGCCACCCTTAACAGACCCCAAAGAAGGAAATGAATGATTCTTTATTGAGATATCTTTTTATGTATGCCAGGCAATGTATAAAATGCTTTAATAAATGTGATCTCAATAGATTTTCACGACAACCCAGTGAGGTATCACTATTTTTATTTTCTTAAAATGAGCCATCCAAGGTTAGACAGTAGTAACTGACAGAGCCAGGACTCACACGTCCCATGCTTTTTCCACTATTTAAGCTGAAATGTGGCAAGAACTATGTGTCTTTCACATCATTAAATTTCATACAGAGTCTAGCAGGCACAAACACACAACAGTCCTGTTTATATTATATTATAAGAGCAAACTGACCTGTGTATTAATCTTTTAGAGAGTAGAAAGTGCATATTGTACAGCATTGTAAATAGAAAGTTTTTTCCATAGAAACCCCGAAACGTTGGACCAGAACTTCAATATCTGAGATATTGCCAGGTAGTGAAATGTTAATAGCTCTTCCTTTGATTTAAAAGAATGTTCTATGAAGTCATGGACAGGACACAGATTCAGATAGACCAGAAAATGATAGCAATGCTCACATTAGAGGCAATATTCAGTAGTTATAGGAGTTATGAGGTTCTGAATTTGAATCTTCACTCTAATTGTGCCTATGACCTTGACTTTATTTTTGTTATTTTGTTGTTTTTGTTTGTTTGTTTGTTTGACTTTCACTTTAAAACTATGTGCTGATGAATCTGAAATATATCTCCATCCTGGATCTCTGCTCTGAGTTCTTTTACCCAACTGCATACTTGACATCTCCATTTGGAAGTTTAATAGATATTTCAAACAATGTTTTCTAAAACTGTATTTCTAATCTTCCCCTATAAACCTGTTTCGTACCCAAGAGAGGTTATACGCCTGCCTCCTGAAAGGTCCCATCCAGAAAGGAAGGGAGTATGAAAAGGGAAGGACAAGTTGGAGGTGAGAGGGAGAACACTGTAATAAAATCTGCTTTCAACTTTTGTTATATTTTCCTGTTTAAAATTCTTTATTCTTGACTACTTTGAGAGAATGATCTAAGAATCCAATTTGGTAAATATGGACCATTTCAAAAGTTGCTAAGTAACAATTGTATTTAAATCACAGGAGGGTTCTACAAGATCCAAGGCAGACTACAGATAAGATACATCCCAGAAGAGTATTTTCTTTTTTTTTTTAAATATTTTTTAAGGTACTTAGATTGCATAAATGTTGCATTAAAAATATAGGGAATTACCGTATGCCTCACTCCCTACCCCTCCCACACTTTCCCATATTAACAACATCCTTCATTAGTGTGATACATTCGTTACAATTGATGAAACACATTTTGGAGCACTGCCACTAAGCATGGATTATAGTTTATACTGTAATTTACACTCTCTCCTGCACAATTTTGTAGGTTATGGCAAAATATATAATGGCCTGTATCTGTTGTTGCAGTGTCATTCAGAACAATTCCCAAGTCCTGAAAATGCCCCCGTATTACACCTATTTTTCCCACTCCCTGCCCTCAGAACCTCGAGTGGCCCCTTCCCCCTTATCAATGATATAAGTTCCCAGAAGAGTATTTTCAGTTAAAGAGAATAAGTTTTTCTCCCTGGTCTTCATGCTCTAGACTCTCTTTCATCCAACCCATCCTACAAACTGGCAGAGTCACCTTTCCGAAAGACAGAGCTGACCATGTTGTTCCCCTGCTTAAAGCTTTAGAGGACACCTGTTATCTATGAGCAAATTCTCATTCTCCTTAGAGTGACATTCAAGGTCCTTCAGAATCTGATTCTTATCCACCTGGTTTTCTAGTTTTCTGTACTTCCCCTCAATCCTCATGTTTTTATATGGCAGGTGAGCTAAGAATGGGCCTTTCATTTTTAAATGGTTGAAAAATTTATTCATTTATGTGTTGTTTTTGGCAAATATTGCCCTATAACAACTAAGTTAAGAAGTTGTGACAGAGACCTTGTATGCCCTATAAAACCAACTCTCCACTCTTTACAGAAAAAAAGTGTGCTGACTCCTGCTCAGGACAAACTAGTTCATTCCTCATTCTCCAAATATCCCATGTCCTTTCACAATGCTGTGCTCCCTCAGGCGGTATGCCATATCAAAGAAGCAGAAAGTTCTGGGGTCAAAGAAAATTCAGTTTGAGCCTGGTTCTGCCACTTACCAATAGCACAATCTGGTGAAACCATTAATTTCACTAAGTTTCCATTTCCACATCTTTAAATTGGATGAGTAACACATAACCTTGAAGGTTTTTTGTGAAGATTAACCAAAATTTTAGATATATGTAACACTACACCAATAAACATTGTTACTATTATGTAATTATTACATTACTCCTCTAGGTGAAATGTCCTTCCTTTTTTCTCCTCTTAGTGAAGTATTAATCATGGAAGCCTTCCTTTATTCCCACTACTTCCCTCCCTCCTTCAGGCTGTAACAGCACTTTGAATGTGCTTCTATTACTGTATACTCGTAACACACACTTGTCTGTGGAACACCCTAAAGACAGATACTATGTCTTACTCACCTCTCTATCTCCAGTACTTAGTGCCGGGTAAGGATAGAGGTTAGTAAATACTGGCTGAATGATTTAATGAAGTTGTGACAATGGCCTAAATGTGAATTCGTTTCAAGGCTGTACTCTCAGCCCAGTAGTTTCTCCATCACTTCCTCTTTCAAAACTATTCTCAAAGTCTTCCTTGAGGACTGCCACCCTGGTTATTCACTCCCAACACAAACAAAATTCTCTCCGCCAATCTATTAACTGAAATGAACAGAGCTTAAGCAAAAAAGCAGGAGAAATGAAATCAAGAACACATGGACAGTCTGTATATTATCTTTCTCAAATGTGCTTCTCTCTCAGTCTTAGCCTATGCCCCTTGAAATGGCATTTAGGTGAAGGGTAGGCAGAACTCATTCTCACTGAGTACTTATCATGGGCCAGTTTCTTTATATCCAAGACAGGATAATGGTTAAGATCATGGGCACTGGAATCAGACTTTGTTTCTTAGTTCTTACTACATCACTAAGGGTGACCGGCAAGTTACCTAACCTTCACGTGTCTACTTCCTTTTCTATAAATCAGTGATAATAGTAGTACCTACCTCACAAGAATGTCTGTAAGGTTGCTTAACACTGTGCCTGCAGGGTAGTCAGTACTCAAAAAAGAATAGCTATTACTGCTATATTATTTTATCCCTAAATTACTTTCTCAAAAATTCTGAATTTTAGAAAAGAGGAAAAGATTCAGACTCTTTTTTGGAAAGAGACTCAGAGAGATAATTTGCCTGATACTGCACAGCTATTAAAGGACACAATCCAGATCTGTCTTTATCCAAAGAGCTATCTCACTGGGCTCTGGTCCTTCTGCACCATCCCCAGAGCTGACAGTGAACCAGTGAGAGTGGCCTTTCCAGACTCATGGTTTTGTCCTTCATGCCCCTTACCTATTCTTCTACCCTAATCCCAGGTCCAGTGCATATCCTTTCTCCATACCCGTGTCCTGATTCTGCCTTGGGGAGCTTCAGTGTCTATATCATGGCCTATAAGGAGGGTCCTATTTCAGTTACTCCACAGAAGTCACCATATCTCAGCAGCTCCTTAGGGGATACCCTGCTTTTGTATTAACGAGGCCCATGGGTGCGTGTATCAGGGAGTCACCAAGGGTATAGTCAAATAGATTCCAGCGTCATCTCAAGAGCCTTCCACTCCTGAGAGATCCCTTTATCCAGGAGAAGGTTCTGCAATGAGGGAGCATGCAAGATCAAGAGAGGGGCTGTATGTGTCCCAAAGGAAACCCAAGATTTTAGGGACCTAGAACTACAGGAGGGATGTGGAAATTGGTCCTTTACCTCAGCTATGACCCTTTTGGAGCCCTTAGTCGAGTGCAGGTTGGAGGTCAACACCAGGACCCAAGTATAAGCTGTTCTGCTGGCCCTACTTATGGTCTTACTTGAACTAACTTAACCTGGGTCCTCTACAGAAAAACAATGTCAATACTGGAGATCCTTAGGTCTTGTCTTCCCAAACCAACACTTTAGCAGTGGGGAAATTGAAGCCCAATGTCCAGAACCAAGCAGAACTGGGACTAGAAGCCAAAGATACTTATCCCATCACATAATATTATCTCACCTCTCCAGCTACCTGTGTATCCCACTAAAGTTTGAACTGTTTGAAAACCTGCCTTTGGCATCTTCTATTTCTATGCCTGCATTACCCACTTTTAGCTCTCCTTCCTGGGGCCTAGGAAAATCTTCTCCCATCTTTGTCACCACTCTCTAAAGTATAAAGCAAGTGTTCAGGCAAGATGGGTCTTAGGTAGGAGTGGGGTCAGCAAGGGATGGCAGATGAGACTGGAGAAATCATCAGGAGCCAGATCTTGGTATCTTATAGGCCAGGCTAAAGAATTTATATTATGTGCAGAGGGCATCAAGGAGGCATTGAAATTTATTATTTAAGAGAGTGACATGGTCAAGTAATATGCTGGAGTGGACACACAGCAGCTCATGGGAGTCAAATGTCTTTTCATTTCTGTTCAGTGACATCACATTGGTATCTTGAAATTGCTCATACTCATATTGGGAGTATTTACACCAAATAAATTGTCAACCACTACAAATCAGGGTTGGCTTTTTTTTTTTTTTTTTTTTTGGCAGAAAGCTGGTTGTTAAGCTTTGCCAGTGCACCATTGCATGGCTAAGATTAATGATTTTAAAAATACTGATAGCAAGTTTGAGTACTTATACTGGAGGGAGTAAAGCCAGTTTGAGGCTATTAAAATAGACCAAGTGAGAGATATTTTTAGTCCTTATTGGCCAGGTATAGTGGAGGGAACAGATTGGAGAGAATTAATGGGGTTCAAAGATGAGTAATTGTATGTGGAATTTCTTTGGGTAGATAGGGTGCCATCCATTGAAGTGGAAAACCCATGACAGGAGCAGGATTGAAGTGAACAGAAGTGAGTTCCCTTTTTAATAGGTTGAATTTGAACTGAGATGTTCACTTGAGATGTCAGTCAAGCATATGGGCACTGATAGTTTTAGCATTAGAGAGGACATAGATTTACTATACTGCATCCCAATATTCAAATGGATTTGGAATAAACTTTGTTTAACAGAACATTTATGTGCTGAAATTATGGACTTCATAATTTCCATCCATCTTACCCACTCACTCACATCTCATATATTCTTTCTTTCTCTTATGTTAGATTTTAGTCTGGAAATCTCCATCCCCAAGGCCTTTGGTTGTCCTGTAGGAATTTTGATTTATACATGGGCATAAATGTAAGTACCTTTACCCTTTTAAACAATTCATTATTCAGAGTTGTTTATACCATCTGTCCTTTTCCCTAATAAGGGATTTTAGATGAAATGCCCTGATTTAGGTTGGCCTTCACTAAGGAACTTAATCATCTCTGGGTTGAATATAGGTGAGGAAGAACTTGCCATAATCTGGGATATTTAGCTCCATAACATTTGCTGAGGAGCCAAGGGGAAGATAACATTTTAAGCAAGAGGCATCAAATAGAACTGAGAGGACTTCTGGGAAGATGGCATTGAAATAGGCAGGCAGGGCTCAACTCTCACACAAAAACAACAGAAAAAGGGTAAAAATCTGTCTGAGGGACCTGGTTTGGGGGTCAGGAGTCCAGGACAGTGCTGCACAATCCCCAGGAGGGGAAGGGACAGAAAGATAAAGAACCCAAAATGACAACAGTGAGGTACTACATATGTGCAGAGGCCCATAAAGGCACCCATCCCCTACCCTCAAGGTAAGCACCCTGAATAAAACCCATGGCCCACTGCAGCCTACTGAGAGGGGAACAGATGTCTTCCTCCCTGGGAAGAGAGGGTGTGGCAGAAGGTAGAGAGTGGTTTCTCTTCAGTGAATTTGGCCAAAAGAACCTGTTTGAATCTTGACTCTCAGAAAAACAGGTAAGCAGAGGTTGAAAGAAACATTTCTGTGGAAAGGTTTACCAATGAGCATCATCTGCTGGCTGGATGGGAAACTGCAAGGAGAAAAACTGATTCTAGGTCTCTCAAAGGCTGGACTGCTGGGAGAAAATCTGTGCCCAGTTAGTGAATCCCTGCCCCAATTTTGACAACTTAAACTGGGCAATTTTTAAAACTCAGAATAAGTTGAATCAAAAAGCATTAGAAGAACCAAAAAAAAAAAAAAACCACTAGGCAAGAGAGAGAAATTGACCATCAGAGTAAACTTATGAACATATGCAGCTGCCTGGACACCAGCAAAAAAATTATAAGTCATACCAGGAAATAGGAAGAGATGACCCAGCCAAAGGAGCAAACATCCTGACAAGATACAGGATTAAGACAACTAATCAATGATAATCACACAAATCTCTTAAACCAATTCAAAGAAGTGAAAGAAAATACTATAAAAGATATTAAGAAGACACTGGCTGAACATAAAGAATACTTTTTAAAGCCTACAAAGAAAAGTAACAGGGCTTATGGGAATGAAAGACTCAAAGGATGAGATTAAAAATACATTAGAGGCAAATAACAGCAAATTTGAATTGATCAAAAAAAGAATTAGTGATATAGAAGAAAGATAAAAGAGTGGAGAAAGTGGCCAGGGTCTCAGTGAATTGAATGACAACACAAAATACACAAACATACACATTGTTGGTGTCCCAAAAGGGGCAGAAAGAACGTTTGAGGAAATAATGACCAAACACCTCCCAAATCTTATGAAAGACATAAATATCAAAACCCAGAAGAACAACACACCCCAAACAGAATAAATCCAAACAGAACTACCCCAAGATACCTACTATTCAGAATGACAAATATAAGAGATTAAGAGAGGATTTTGAAGGTAGCAAACAAAAAGGATTTTGTATGTGTATCCCTCACATACAAGGGAATTTAAATAAGAATAAGTGCCAATCTCTCATCAGAAACAATGGGAGAAAATATTTGAAAATGACTTATCTGATAAGCATTTGGCATTTTGTCTGTATTTATTTTTTCTTTTGTGATAATCGTTTGATATCAATGTTATTTAAAGAGATCATACAATTCAATGAGAAAAAGACAAGCAACCTAATTTAAAAATAGGCAAAAGACTTGAATAGACATCTCTCCAAAGAGGAAATACAAATGATTAAAAAGCACACACAAAAATGTTCATTGTCACTATCTATTAGGGAAAATCAGATCAAAATTACAATGAGGGAGCCGATATGGCTCAAGCAGTTGAACGACTGCTTCATATATGGGAGAGGTCCTAGGTTCTGTCCCTAGTGCCTCATTAAAACAAACAAACAAAATGCAACAAGCAAACGAATGAGAAAACAACTCAGGGGAGCTAAGGTGGTTCAGTGGTTGAGCGTTGGCTTCCCACATATGAGGGCCCAGGCTCATTTGTAGTATGGTGCTGCCTCTGTAGAAGACAGTTTGGTAGTACCTTAAGAAGGTGAATATAGAACTGCTGTATGATCCAGCAATCCTATTACCAGGAATATATTCAGAAGAACAGAAAGCAAGAATGCAAACTGACATTTGCACACCATTTTTCATAAGGGCATTATTCACAATTGCTAAAATACAGAGCCAACCCAAGCATCTATCAACCAATGAATGGATGAACAAAATGTGGTATAAACACACAATGGAATACTATTTTATATTAGTGCATATGAAATTGGATTCATATGACAATATGAATGAGCTTAGAGGATATTATGTTGAGTGAAATAATCCAGACACAAAAGGACAAATATTGCATGGTCTCAATAATATGAAATAAATATGATTAGTAAACTCACAGAGGTAAACTCTAGAATATAGGTTACTAAGAAATAGAAGATGGGTTGAGAATGGAAGCTGATATTTAATGTATGTAGCATTATTTATAAGGTTAATTGTGAAAGTGTGGAAATGAATGGACTTGAAAGTAATACATTATAATGAGTATAACTAACACTGCTGATTTATAATTGTGATTGTGGATGAAAGGGGTAGTCTGTGGTCATAAATGTCATCTGAAAGGAAACTGGAGAATAATCTACAATGTGCCTCCTTATGTTCCTGAGCCTGATTCAACTTATTTTTGAGATAAAATTCCTATTTGGTGAAACACAGATCTTAAATATATAATTATAAATGTGTATGTGTCTAATACATGAAGCAAAAACTGATAGAATTAAAGGAAAAAGAGGCAATTTCACAATCATAGTGGCAATTGTAATACTCCTTTCACAGTAATTGATGGAATAATTTGATAAAGTCAGTAAGGATACAGAAGATCTGAACAACAATGTCAATCATCTTGATCTAGTTGATATTTATAAATGATTATAACCAACAACAACATTCTTTTCAAGTTCACATGAAATGTTCACCAACATAGGCCACATTTTATGCCATAAAAGTTTTTTAAAAGATTGAAATCTTACTGGATATGTTATCTGAGAAACAAAGAAATTAACTTAGAAATAAACAATGATAAGATATTTAGAAGACCCCCAAGTATGGAAAATTAAATAACACATTTTAAAATAATTAATGAATCAAGAAATTACAAAATAAATTAGAAAGTATTTTGAATTCACTGATAATGAAAAGAAAACACATAAAAAATCTGTAGGATACAGCCAAAGCTGTGCTTGGAAGGAAATTTAAAGCTTTAAGTGATCACATTCTAAAAGAAGGAAGGGCTTTTCTTAAATCTAAGTTTCCACCTAAATAACCTAGAAAAGCAATCAATGGAATAGAAATGGACAAATAATAAAGAAAATCAATGACACCAAAAGTTGGTTCTTTGTAGGGATCAATAAAATTAACAAATCTCTAGCTAGCTGATGAAGACAGAGAGAAAACACAATATCAGGAATGAAAGGAGAGATCACATAGGTCTTACAGATATTAAAAGAATAATAAGGACCATCTTTATGCCAATAAATTTGACTAGATAAAATGACAAATTCCTTTAAAATATGCAACTTGCCAGTTGGACATGAGAAGAAATAGAAAATCTGAGTAGAACTACATGTATTTAAAAAATTAAATTCTAGCGGATCAGCAGAATATCCATGTCTACATAAAATACCATGACTTTAAAATGCTGTTTGACCTAAAGTAAGGGGGAAATGGAAAGGAGAAATGAGTTTATATGGCTACGAGTTTCTAAAAAAGAGTCTGGAGGCTGGCAGAAGGTTTGCCCTCATGCACAACTGAGCAGAGTCAGAGAGACAGATAAAGCAGATACAACCCCCAGATATTGGTTCCTTTGAGGGCTAAAGAGACCCATGGGAGTTATGGTCATGGCCGATGGGGTTAACTACCAGGGCAGATGGCCCCTCTTTGGAAATGGTGTTTATGTGTGATGAATCTGGACTCAGATGGGATCTCCCTTCATAAGACTTTCTTGCTAATGTGCTGGAGGTGCAGTTAATGTTGGGGTTTAAGATATATTTAGGGGATTTGAATCTCTGGACTGACAATGTGATAGCCAGATCCTGAGCCTCAACAGACTCCAGCACCTACAATCTGATTTATTGGACTTACCACACTCAGCTAAGATGGAGGTGAAGAAGGACAACCACCACACCATGGAGCCTAGAGTGATTACAACTGAAAATGGGAGGATTGCATCCAGCATCCAGGTGGAATCTGAGCCTCCTCTTGACATAAAGGTGCAATGGACACAACCAATCCAGTGTCCACATAGAAGAGGTGGCATTGGATTGGGAAAAGTGGACATAATGGACAAAGGGTATGGGGAAAGGCAGGAAGAGATGAGAGGTGGAGGCGTCTTCGGGACATGGAGCTGCCCTGGATGGTGCTTCAGAGGTAATCACCAGACATTGTAAATCCTCACAGGGCCTACATGATGGAATAGAGGAGAGTATGGGCCATGATGTGAACCAATGTATATGAGGTGCAGAGGTGCCCAAAGATGTACTTACCAAATCCAATGGATGTGTCATGATGATGGGAACGAGTGTTGTTGGGGGGGGGGGGGGGAGAGGGGGGGGTGGGGGGGTGGGGTTGAATGGGACCTCACATATATATTTTTAATGTAATATTATTACAAAGTCAATAAAAAATAAAAAAATTAAAAAAAAAAAATTAAATTCTAACAAAAAACCTTCCCATAAAGAAAACTCAAGTTATTTCAATGGTAAATTTAATCAAAATTTAAGGAAGAAATAATTCTGATCTTTTTAAAAATCTTTCAAAAGTTAGAGGATGAGGAAGGGCTTGCCATCTCATTTTATAAGGACAGCAAAGCCTTGACCCCAAAACCCAACAAACACATTAAAAGAAATTAAAATTATAAACCAATATCCCACATGAACATGGACAAAAATTCTCTTAAAATATTAGTAATTTGAATCAGCAATATATAAGAAAAATGATACCTCATTACCAAGTAAGATTTTTCTCAAAAATAAAAGGTTGGTTAACATTTGAAAACCAATCAATGTAATTCATAACATTGAACAGATTAAAGGGGGAAAAATCACATCAGTAAGTGCAGAAAAAGCATTTGTCAATATTCAACATATACTCATGATTTCTTTAAAAAAAAAAAAAGTTCTCAGGAAACTATAAATAGGAGGGAACTTCCTTAACCTGATAAAGGACAATCATGAAAAATCGGCAGCTAATATCATACTAATGGTGAAATATTGAATGTACTCCCCCCGTCAGTAAGAAGGCAAAAATGTCAGCCTTCTATTAGCATTGTACCAGAGGTTCTAGCCAGTGCAACAGATCAAGAAAAAGAAATAAAATACATACAGATTGTAAATGAAGAAGTAAAATGATCTCTAATCTCAGAAAACATGATTGCTGTGCAGAAAAACTAAGGAATCTACTTTGAAAAGTTGGTGGAATAAGAATATTTAACAAGGCAATACAATAGGTCAATATAAAAAATATTGTGTTTATATATTAGCAAAAAAATTGGAAAATTAAATAAAACAATTTTATTCACAATAGTATATAAATAATTAGAAAAAATTTTTAAAAGATGTGCAGGAAGAATAAAATATAAAAAAAGAAGAAAAAAGAAAAGACATGCAGAAGGAGACTGAAATCTAGCAAACTAAAGATCTAAATAAATAATACCATGTTCATGGATAGAATGACTCAATATTGTTTAAAATATCAAATCTCCCCTCAGATTGATCTACAGGTTCAGCAAAATCCCAATCAAAATCCCAAAAGTGTTTTTCATATAAATTGAAAAAAGCTATCTTGAAAAATAACAAAATGTAGTGTGGCAATTTGATATTATTTATGAATTCCAAAAAGAGATATTGATTATGTTTGTGAACTGGTCTGTTCTCCTGGGCATGATACACTTTGATTTATTTAGATTTAAAGGCTTTATGTTTACTTGATAAATCAAGATTAGGGATTGGTTCAACCACATCATTAGGGCATGCAGGGTTCAGTCCCTACCCCCTTATGACAGAAAAAGTACAAACCATAAGTGGGCATTCACTCAAGGACAGCAGAGAAATAGATACACAGGAGAAGATACACAGGGGAATAGAGAGAGTTCCATAGACACGGAAGCAGAGTTTGATCCTGTGCCCCAGGAAGACAGATGAGCCATCGCTCTGACAGTTTACAGATGACACTGTGAAGAGACCAGAGTAGCTGAACCCAGAAAGAAATGAGCCATCCAGCCTACAGCTGAGACCAGGAGAAGCTGGACCCACGGAGCCTTAAAAGGAAAAGGAAGAGGAAAGCTGAACCTCTCATACTTTGCCACCTTCTTGCTTCAACACATGGCAACAGAGTTTGGTAAAGAAGTAGCCTTGAGATGGACTCTTTAGGGCCTTGTAACTGTGAGACTTTACCCCAAATAAATACCCTATATAAAAGCCAACCGATTTCTGGTACGTTACATTGGCATACCTTTTGACTGACTAATACAGTAAGGATTCACATTATCTGATTTCTAGGTTTATTATAAAGCTACCTAATCAAAAGAGTGTGATATTGGCACAGGATAGACAAATAAATCAGTGGAAAATGAATATCTATCCATCTATCTCTTTGTGTCTCTAGTCATTTGATTTTCAACAACGGTGCCATCCATTTATTGAGGAAAGAAAGTACTTTTAATTTGTCATGTTGGACAAAAATGACCTTGATTCCAACCTCACACCACACACTAAATTAATTTAAGATAGAGCATAGACCTAAGCATAAAAGCTAAAACTATAAAGCACCTAGAAGTACTTATAGGAGAAAATCTTCATAAACTTGAGACAGGCAAAGATTTCTTAGGACAGAAAAAGTATAAACCATGAAAGAAATTTAATAAATTGGATTTCATCAAAATGAAAATCTTTCACTTATCAACAGACATCATTAAGAAAATGAAAAAGAGAAGCTGGAAATTTGCAGGGACAGAGGCCCAGATTTCACACCATGATTTGGAAATTAAACAGCACACTCTTAGAAAAACAGTGGGTCAAAGAGGAAATCTCAAAATAAATCAATGACTACCTTGAAACAAATGATAATGATAACACAACATACCAAAATTTATGGGATGCAGCAAAAACAGTACTGAGAGGGAAATTTATAGCCATAAATTCATATATCAAAAAAGAAGAAAGAGCAAAAATTGAAGAACTAACTGCACATTTGAAGGAATTAGAAAAACAACAACAAAGTAACCCAACAGGAAGAAGAAGGAAGGAAATAGCAAAGATAAGAGCAGAACTAAATGAAATAGAACATAAGAAAGCACTTGAAAAGATAAACAAAAGACCAAGTGCTGGTTTTTTGAGAAGATCAACAAAATTGACAAACCTTTAGTGAGACTAACAAAGAAAAAAAGAGAGAAGATGCAAATACACAAAATAAGAAATGAGAAAGGTGATATTACCACTGACCCCACAGAAATAAAGACTATCATAAGAGGATACTTTGAAAAACTATATTCCAGCAAAAATGACAATTCAGAGGAAATGGACAAATTCCTAGAAACACATAAGCAGCCCATATTGACGAAGGAAGAAACTGATGATCTTAACAAACCAATCACAAGCAAAGAGATAGAATCAGTCATTAAAAATCTCCCAACTAAAAAGAGCCCAGGGCCAGACGGCTTCACAGGTGAATTCTACAAAACATTCCGGAAAGAACTAACACCAATCCTGCTGAAATTATTCCAAAAAATCGAAACAGAAGGAACATTGCCGAACTCCTTCTATGATGCCAACATTACCCTAGTACCAAAGCCAAACAAAGACACCACAAGAAAGGAAAATTACAGACCAATTTCTCTAATGAACCTAGACACAAAAATACTTAACAAAATACTTGCTGATCATATTCAATAACACATTAAACAAATTATACACCACGACCAAGTGGGATTTATTCCAGGTATGCAAGGATGGTTCAACATAAGAAAATCAATCAATGTAATACACCATATAAACAGATTGAAGGAAAAAAATCACATGATTATATCTATAGATGCAGAAAAAGCATTTGACAAAATACAGCACCCTTTCTTGATATAAACACTCCAAAAGATCGAAATACAAGGAAATTTTTTGAACATGATAAAGAGTATATATGAAAAACCTACAGCCAACATTGTTTACAATGGAGAAATCCTAAAATCCTTCCCTCTAAACTCAGGAACAAGACAAGGATGCCCATTGCCCCCACTCCTATTTAACATTATCTTAGAAGTACTTGCTCGAGCACTGAGGCAAGAATCAGATACAAAAGGCATTCAAATTGGAAAGGAAGAAGTCAAAATTTCATTATTTGCAGATGACATGATCCTATACATAGAAAACCCTGAGAGATCTACAACAAAGCTTCTAGAACTCATAAATGAGTTTAGTAAAGGTGGAGGTTATAAGATCAATGCGCAAAAATCAGTAGCATTTCTGTACACCAATAATGAGCAAGATCAGGAGGAAATCAAGGAACAAATACCGTTTACAATAGTAAATAAAAAAATCAAATACTTAGGAATAAATTTAACTAAAGAGGTAAAAAACTTATACACCGAGAACTATACAAGACTGTTCAAGGAAATCAAAGAAGACCTAAATAAATGGAAGAATATTCCTTGTTCATGGATAGGAAGACTGAATATTATTAAGATGTCTATCCTACCAAAACTGATCTACACATTCAATGCAATCCCAATAAAAATCAACACAGCCTTCTTTAAGGAACTAGAAAAACTAACTATGAAATTTATTTGGAAAGGAAAGAGGCCCCGAATAGCCAAAGACATATTGAAAAAGAAAAACGAAATTGGAGGAATCACACTACCTGACTTCAAAATATACTACAAAGCTATGGTGGTGAAAACAGCATGGTATTGGCATAAGGAGAGACACACAGACCAATGGAATCGAATTGAAAGCTCTGATATAGAACCTCACATATATAGCCATATAATATTCGATAAAGTCACCAAACCCTCTCAACTAGGAGAGAATGGCCTATTCAACAAAGGGTGCCTGGAGAACTGAATAGCCATATGTAGAAGAATGAAAGAGGATTACCATCTCACACCCTATACAAAGATCAACTCAAGATGGATCAAAGACCTAAATATAAGAGCCAAGACCATAAAGACCTTGGAAAGCAGTGTAGGGAAACATCTACAGGACCTTGTAATAGGAAATGGATTCATGAATATCACACCAAAAGCACGAGCAGCAAAAGAACTAATAGATAAATGGGACTTCCTCAAAATTAAAGCCTTCTGCACCTCAAAGGAGTTTGTCAAGAAAGTAAAAAGGGAACCCACACAATGGGAGAAAATATTTGGCAACCATATATCTGATAGGAAACTTATAACTTGCATATATAAAGAACTCATATATCTTGAAAATAAAAAGATAAACAACCCATTTAAAAAATGGGAAAAAGATTTAAACAGACACTTCTCCAAAGAAGAAATACAAATGGCTAAAAAGCACATGAAAAAATGCTCCAAATCTCTAACTATCAGGGAAATGCAAATCAAAACTACAATGAGATACCATCTTACTCCCATAAGATTGGCAGCTATGAAAAAAACAGAAGAATACAAATGCTGGAGAGGATGTGAAGAAAGGGGAACACTCATCCACTGCTGGTGGGAATGCAGAAGGATCCAACCATTCTGGAGGACAGTTTGGCAGTTTCTCAAAAAACTAACCATAGATTTGCCATATGACCCAGCAATACCACTGCTGGGTATATACTGAAAACAAGGACACAAACCGATATATGCATACCAATGTTCATAGCAGCATTGTTCACTATCGCCAAAAGTTGGAATCAACCCAAATGCCCATCAACAGATGAGTGGATCAATAAAATGTGGTATATACACACAATGGAATACTACTCGGCTGTAAGAACAAATACACTACAAACACATGTGATAACATGGATGAATCTTGAGAACCTTATGTTGAGTGAAGCAACCCAGGCATTGAAGGACAAATACTACATGACCTCAATGTTATGAAATAAGCAAGCTGCCTCAGAGAACTAGAGACTGAACGATAGGCTTACAGGAAATCGGGGGGTGGAGGAAGGTGTGAGCCGACGTCTGCAGGGGTGGAATTTATGATGAGCTGGTGGTAAGTATGAACACAAAGAAGAGATAAAATGGGGGCAAGGGGTTGCCTTTGGGTGGGGCTTTGCTGGTTTGAGGGGGGCTGGGGATGGGCAGATGGGTAATATTGCCCAAAAAGTGGGGGGAGGGAGGGGCAACATACGAACATAGGAGAGTGTCAAGTGTTGGTTGAAAGTAAAATGTTGAGAAAATCATATCAAAATATAATTAGGAGGGTTACCTGTTTAGGATGCTCGGAGGGGATGGTCTGATGCGGGACAGGCTCCTGGGGAATGTCTGAATGCTCATTTTGCCAGAGTGGGTTGTACCATTGGGTAGAGACCCAAATAGTGAGAGTGGGGGTGGACCAACATCCTGGGGATGACTAATGCCATCAAATAGAGGGAACTGTATCTCTCGAGAGAAAGGGTGGCTCCCAGGGCATTGGGGCAGTTCAGTTAGGCCCTGAACACTATTGCAAGTATCTCTGGACGTGGCTCCTTGGGAAATGGAGGTTGGCTGTCACTGTGGGCCCCAAGGGGAGGGGAAAATGGATGTTAAATGTGTGGAACCAAGGTAAATGTGGGGTAAGAGAGGAGTTTTGCGAGAGTACACAAGGATGGATATAAAACATGTAATATCACACCAAAAACATATAGGGGATGACAGACTAATAATGTAAACCATAATGTAAAATATAGGATAACTAAAAATTTATAAAACTGTATATCCTAAAGTATGGACCACAATGTAAGCACAGATGTCACCTTGTTTGAAAGCTATTGTCTCAGAGTCTGTACATCAGTTTAAGTAAATATGATATGAATAAGTTATAAGAATATCGCTGTGGAAGGGAAAAGCTTTTATGGTAGATGTGTGGGAGTACTGTATATTGTATATATGAATTACTGTGGTCTAGGGCTCTTGTGAAGAGAAGTTCAATAATTAGGAAAAAAGAAAAGAAAAAGATAGGATGTAGAATTTTTCCAAATCAACACGAATTCTATATCTAACCTTTAAGCCCATCGCTATATTCCATTTTACTAGTAAGGGATCCTGACATTATATTGGGCTTCACTTTTCAGGAAGTTTTGGATCACAGAGTGGTTCAACAATGGCAGCAGAGGAATACTGGTATAGGATACTATTGACAGGTGATATATGGCTGACAGGGAGCTATACAGGGCATATGTCCAGGGTGCATGGTAATGTTTGGATATACTCATAGTGGCAACAATTAAAAACTACAGCTGGGGGGGGTTACTGGGTTCCTGGCCGAGGGTGCTCTGTCATGGTCCCTAGGGGAGCAGCGGCAGTCCCCCAGGTGCAACGGTAAGGACCGGGAAGTAATGAGGGTCCAACAGTGAGACCATGATACTAATGACTATGCTTGTAAGCCTATATGCCTCAAATAAGAACAAGGCCTAGAGCAGCACTGTGCCTAGGAATTTCCTCATGACAGCCTTCATGTTACTCAAATGTGGTCAGTCTCGAAGCCAAACTCAGCATGTAAATGCAATGCCTTCCCCCCAGCGTGAGACATGACACCCGGGGATGAGCCTCCCTGGCACCGAGGGATCACTACCAAGTACCAAGTGATGATGCAACTAGAAAATGACCTTGAATTAAAGGTTCAATGTGGATCAGCAGAATATCCCTGTCTACATATAATAACATGACTTTAAAATGCTATTTGACCTAATATAAGGGGAAAATGGAAAGGAGAAATGAGTTTATATGGCTACGAGTCTCTAAAAAAGAGTCTGGAGGTTGTCAGAAGGATTGCCCTTATGCACAACCGAGCAGAGTCTAAGAGACAGATAAATTAGATACAACCCCAGGTGTTGGTTCTTTTGAGGGCTAAAGAGACCCACGGGTTCTAAAGTCATGGCAGATGGGGTTCACTGCCATGTCAGATGGTCCTTCTTCGGAGCTGGTGTTTCTGCGTGATGGAACTGGACTCAGATGGGATCTCTTTTCACAAGACTTTCATGCTACTTTACTGGAATTGTAGTTGGTATTCGGGTTTAAGATATATTTAGGGGATTTGAATCTCTGGAATGACAATAGGATAGCCAGGCCCTGAGCCTCAACAGACTTCAGCTCCTACACTCTGATTTATTGGACTTACCCCACTCAGCTAAGATGGAGTTGAAGAAGGACAACCACCACACCATGGAGCCTAGAGTGCCTACAACTGAAAGCAGGAGGATTGCATCTAGTATCCATGTGGAATCTGAGCCTCCTCTTGACATAGAGGTGCAACGGACACAACAAATCCAAGGTCCACAGAGAAAAGGTGGCATTGGTGTGGGAAAAGTGGCCATGGTGGCTGATGGGTATGGGGAATGGGAGGAAGAGATGAGATGTGGAGGCATTTTTGGGACCTGGAGTTGCCCTGGATGGTGCTTCAGGGACAATCACCAGTCATTGTAAATCCTCCCAGGGCCCACTGGATGGAACGTGGGAAAGTATGGGCTATGATGTGGACCATTGACCATGATGTGCAGAGATGCCCAGAGATGTACTTACCAAATGCAATGGATGTGTCATGATGAAGGGAGTGAGCGTTGCTGGGGGGGAAGTGGTGGGGTGCGGGTGGTGGGGTTGAATGGGACCTCATATTTTTTGAATGTAATATTTTTACAAAATAAATAAAATTACAAAAAAAAAGAAAATGAAAAAGACAAGTCACCATTTGGGAGAAAATGTTTAAAATACAAAAAGTCTGACAAAGGACTTGTACGCAAAATAACAAATCATCCCTATAAATCAATAATTTAAAAAGATAATCCAATTCTTCAAACGGGTGAAACAGTCAAAAAGACACTAATCTTTGGTAAAATGTCATTAATTATAGTTACCCATTAAAAAAAGAAAATATTTTAAAATCATTTACTCCCAGAAGGGGAGAGGGACTTACCTGCCTTTCTTCCCTACCTGGATACTGGTTTGTCTGACTCTCTCCACTGCACAACACTGCCTGAACATGTTTTGTGATTTGGGAATCTCTGCCCCAGTAAGAAGCAGTACAGTTCAATAGTTAAGGTCTCAGGCTCTGAAACAAGCATTTCCATATACTTTCCATGTTATCTAAAATATGTCTTATTGCACTGAACTTGATTTCCTTATAAGACTAATAATAGAATCTTCTTCATAAAGCTGTTATGAGAGTTAAATGAGTTTTCAGTAAATTTATATAAATCTTTTTTTAGCATGGAGTATGGCATGTAAGTGCTCCATAAATGTTAGCAATCACCATTATCATAGTAATTAAAACTATTACTGTAAGAGGACCAGGATCCTGCAATGGGAGCCCCTCATGCCTCCATTGCCAGTGGTGGAGTAACTTGCTACGCCATGAAAGGGCCTAAGCCCTTTACCTGAGACTCCAAGAACACCAGGGGTTGCTTTCATGTGCCCTTAGTGAAGTCTTTCTAGGGAGATGGTCAAAGTTTGATAAACAAGGAAAAACTGATGTGAGAATTCCCAGGAGCTCTGAGTAGAGAACCGGTCTCCTGCTGAATTAAATCCAACTAGGTCCAGCCTTCTTTACTTCTGGTTTATTTCTCAAATTTGCCCTTTTTTCTCCAACCCTACTGAAACTGCACTTTTCCAGGCCACTATATCGTATTTAGTCTTCTTTCTATTTTCCATGTGCCTCTGAATAACCTTTTTTTAATTGTCTTTTTTTTTAAAGATAAATAGATCACACAAAATGCACATTCACTTCATTTGGTGAATACACCCTGGAGCACTGCCACACCACATGGACCATAGTTTACATTGTAGTTCACACTCTCCCTCAATCCATCCAGTGCGTTATGGGAGGATATACAATGTCCTGCATCCGTCCCTGCAATGTCATTCAAGACAACCTCAAGTCCCTAAAATGCCCCCTATCACACCTCTTCCCTCCTCTCCCTGCCCTCAGCAACTCCCGTGGCCACAGTCTCCACATCAATGATACAATTACTTCCATGCTAGAGTCACAACAGTTCTATTGTAGAATACCAGTAAGTCCATTCCAATTCATATTATATTCCTTTATTCAGTGGACCCTGGGATAGCAATGTCCACTCCACCTATAAATCGGGAGGGGACTTAGTTCCCACATGGCTGATGGATGTGATTCTCCTGCTTGCAGTTGCAGACACTCTTGGTTCCCTGGGGTGGTGGTTGACCATTCTCACCTCCCTGTTAGCTGACCTGGGTAAGTCCAACAAACTGGAGAATAGGTGTTGCAACTCTGCTGAGGCTTAGGGCCCAGCTGGCATATGGACATTCCAGAGAGTCAAGTCTCCTGAACATATACATCTGAATAACCTTTTTAAATGTAGAATGGACTACTCTTATGTTACAATACCTTTATGGAAGCAGTTTGGCCATAGGTTTTGAGACATTGAGAACATTGTCTTTCTAGGAAACTGTCTGGAAAAAATCGAAAATTCAGCTAATGATTTATGAACATAGATGATCTTTATAGTACTATTTATAATAAAAGAAAACAGAAAAAAAATAGGATTTCATTTTCTAATACCACCATTTTCAAAGAGATATTAATGTCATGGAGAAATGTTCACTATATACTGTGATAAAAGTAGTTCACACTGAAAGACTAAGAAGATAAACAAAGTTTTTGTTGCTCTTAAGGGGCTGGGAGGACAAAAACTGGACTTAAGGCAGTCCCTGGAGAAGGGTCCTGGTAAATATCATAGACTTTGAGCTTTTCTGGGGACTGTCAGGGTGAGCCAGAAATACACCAATAAATGCAAAGACTGACAGCTTTGAATCAGCTCAATCTTCGATAGGCTTTAGATGACCTTTCACTGCCCTCACTGCCTCTCAGAAGCAAAGATGAACCCACTCTGAAACAATATAGCCTCACCTAGGACTTCAGATTACTTCTATGATGTTTGTTGTAAATACATTCAATCAAAAATTACCAGGCTAGCAAAAAAGATAAGAGTTTACTGAAAAGTAAGAGGAAAAAATTGACAATAGAAATTGAGTCAGGAAATCCAGATATTGGAACTATCAGACACCAACTCTAAAATAACTATGATTAAATGATAAGATGGAGAATTTGGCAGAGACCTGGAAACCAAAACAGAATCAAATTGAAATTTTAAAACTAAAGATATAAATTAAGAATTAATTACTGGGTTTAACAGCAGTTTAGACACAACTGAATAGAAAAATTAGTAAAACAAAAATCAGGTCAAAAGAAAATATACAAACATGAATCAAAGTGAAACAAAAGGATGGAAAATATAAGTGTGTAAGAGACAGATCATGGTGAAAGGTTTTAGAGTACTACATATAATATGAATTATATAAAATGATGTGCAGAGATATAAAGCAATACACAAAGATATTAAAAATTATTACCTATTAGGGGTGGAATTTGAATATATTTTAGTCACATCCGTTTTTTCAGTATTTCACAAATTTTCAATAATCAGTATGTATTACATTTATAATGAAGAAAAGGTTTGATTTCCCTCTCCAGTCAAATCCATCCATGCTTCCAGTAACATTTCTCAGAGCACAGTTTTAGAGAATACTGGTTTTATTGGCTAATAAATGTCATAAGAAGAAAGAATTCTGTAATCAAATGAATTTGGGAAACATTGTATTCAACAGAATTAACATGGTAATCTTTATTAATTGCTCATTACTCATTTATTTATCATCACTATTGAACGTCTCAGAATCTTTAATATACTGCAGTGCATTGTGAAGCATCAAGAAGGGAACAGGGTATTCAATGTTTCTGAGTCTATTTAGGTACTAAATCCTGTCTCACAGGATCAGAGTTCCAGGGAAAACTCCTTGGAAAATGCTAGTATAAGGGGAAAGAAAACCCTAAATTCTGTCACCCAGCATTCCAAGTCCTGTTTGTCACATCTATTCCCCCTACTTGGGCAGATCCAGCCATCCTGACCATTGTCTATTACCTTTTGAGGCAGGTTCGTATAGGGAAAGGGAAGACTTGGGTCACAGTTGAAGACCCGGCAGACAACATGGCCAGCAGACCACATGGCCATAAGACCCCACCCAGAAACCTCCTGAGGGATCCAGCAAGACCCTGGAATGAGAATCTCATTTGGAACAAGAATCTCATTTGGAATGAGAATCTTTTTCGGGGCCAAGGGAAAATCCCAGATATCCTCAAAAGACTTCATCATTGGCCCCTGAGAAACTCACAGGTGGGGCAACCGATCAGAACAGCAAACAGCTGGGACCCCACCTCAACATAATGAAGGGAGAGGAGGAAATATTTTTAAAAGCCCTGATCTGGGGCCCCACATGTGAACTCAACTTGCGGTACACTCGTGGTCCATACCTCTGATTGTGTACTTTTCTCATTTTCTTCTTTCTTAATAAACTCTTAACTCTCTTGCCTACCCTATGGTGTGTCCTTAAATTCTTTTACGTAACATAAGCCAAGAACCTAGAAGCCCAGAAACCAGAGCTTGTGCATCTAGGTCTTCAAACATTCTGTCTCTTTTGTCTGGAATAACCCCACCTCTGCCCCTCTGCCCTTTTATCCAGTCAGCCAACTCCTACACATGCTTTGAATATGTAACAGAAATATTTCCTTGTCTGTGAAGCCCAGCCCACCTCCTTGTCACACCCTCAATCTCCAGCAGCCCACAAAGCACCTTACAGCATCTCGGTCTTAGTACACGTCTCTTCCCCAGGACCTAGGGCTAGACCTGCCATAGAGATGGTTTAAATACATGTTTGATGACTGAATGAAGGAGGTCAATATAATAGCTAATTTTGTCTTTTCTCTGACAGGACAACAAATATTTTTCAAGTAGTTTTTTTTCTGATATAGGAACATTTATGTGTTGACTGTAGAAATTTTAGGAAGTCAGGAAAAGTACAACTAAAAATAAAAATCACTTATTATATTACTACCAAGAGATAAACAGACTTAACATGTTATTACATGTACTTTCATACTTTAAAAAGATGAATGCATGCATATATGCATATTTTATAATATCTGGATTAATTTTATTACACAATTTTATATCTTTATTTTTTCCACTTAATATTATAATATGCTTTCAATGTAATAAAAATTATTTCAAAACATATTTGTTACATACTTCATAAAGTTGATAATGCCATATTTACAGCTGTTTCCAATAATTTTTTGGTGAAAATCTTTGTTCAAGGGAAGCAGGTGTAGCTCAGTGATTGAGCACTTGCTTCACATATACCAGGTCCTGGGTTCAATCAAATTTTTGTATGTAAAACTTGGTTGGCATTTCTGATATTTTTCCTTAAGACAGAGTCCCAGAAGTGAAATTTCTAGACCCAAGAATATGAATATTGTAAAGTCTCATGATATGTATTGCTATGCACTTTCCATTTGTTTATAGTTTTATTAAATGAATTAATATCTGTAACATTTTAAAAACTGTGTCTGACATATAAATGTTCAAGAAATAGAACAGTCATATAACAAATATACTTATCACTGCTCTAGAAAGGTAAAACTAATAATAGTTTTCCCAGCAGTGAATGAGGGTTGTAGTCTTACCTGTAGCAAATTTCTAAAATTTGCTAGTTTGATAGAGGAAAAATGACATTCCACTGACTCAATTCACATTTGTAAAAAATAATTTTCATATGATTATGGCTGAACAGCAAAATTCAATCCTCCTTATTTCCCTCCCTCTTTTATGATATCTGGTTCAATCAGCCAAATGGCAGGCTTTTCCCTGAGGGCCTGTGTAGAGTTGGAATTTGGTGCTAAAAGGGAGCCTGTACTGGTGCCACTGAGTCATGTGAATGAGTGTTTAGAACATTGACTGCATCATGATTCTTGTTTCTCTGTTCCCTCAGCTATTCTTCTGGGGACTCATTCTGGGACCCTGCCCCAGCCTGTCACCTTGAGGAAAGCCCTCTTCATGTCCTTGTTCCGGAGACTGTAGATGATGGGGTTGAGGAAGGCTGAGATGACATTGTAGAATAGAGGAGCCAGCTTCTTGTCCTCTTCTGGGGAGGTCTCAGAGCCAGGCCTCATGTACATGACCATGGCTGGCACACAGAACATGGTGACCACAGTGATGTGGGAGGTACAGGTGGAGAAGGCCTTGAGCCTCCCTTGGGCTGAGCGGATCCTCAAGATGGCAATGAAGATGTTGACATAGATGACAAGGATGAGTGAGAGTGGAACCAGGATGACACTAAAGCCGAGAATGAAGTCTATCCGGTCATTGACTGAGGTGTCTGCACAGGCTAGCTTTAAGACTGCAGGAACTTCACAGAAGAAGTGATTTATCTTATTGGGCCCACAGTAGGGCAGATGCATGGCAAAGACAGTGTAGATAAGAGCAGCGATAACACCCCAGAGCCCACAAAAGATGACCATTACCCCACATAGCCACGTGCTCATGATGACCTTGTATCTGAGTGGGTGGCAGATGGCCACATACCTGTCTATAGACATGATGGCAAAAAGCCAGGACTCAGTGATGCCTAACACCAAAAAAATATACATTTGGGCCACACATCTTGCAAAAGAGATGGTCTTCATCTGGCTGGCCAGATGTGCCAACATCTGTGGCACAGTTGTTGTGGTGTAGCCTACATCCAACATGGAAAGGATTCCAATAAAGAAGTACATGGGTGTGTGGAGGTGTGAGTCCAGACAGATGAGGATGGTGACCAAGCCATTGCTCAAGATAATCAACAGGTAGGTGATCAGGAAGGCAGAGAAGAGCAGAGGAGTAGTCCTGGGGCTGAGGGAGAAACCCAGAAGGACGAATTCAGTCACAGAGGACTGGTTGGGCTCTTGCATTTTGTTTAACTTCCTAATAAAAAGAAAGGTATCAATTCAGAAAGATCACTAAATAAGCAAAGAGGCAAGATTGGGGTTACTGATGGGCTTGGGAAAGTGGTCAGTGCCCAATTACAACGAAATGCTATGATCCCCCCAAACAAGACAGCGTATTTTACCTTCTTTTGTTCACTGCCATTACCCCACAAAATTGTGAGGAGGAAAGCATTTCCACAACTATTCTAGGCTCTGCTTCTTACCCACCAGCAATTCTCCATCTCAGCCTCAGTTTCTTCAAATGTCAAATGAAAGCACTGCAATAGCTGATCTCTAATTCCCCTTCGCTTTTCCCTCTTTTTAGTAGGACATTTAACTTGCATCCATGCAGTCAGGTCAAGATAAACAATGATAAATAAATTCTATGCAAAATGGCAAATTTCAGGGACCTTACACGGTGAGATAACCCACCTGGTCTTGTTGAAGACACTGATTTATCTTTCCACTTTAATTTTACCCTCAGAATGTCCACAGCCAAGATAGTTCTCTGACTGCTCACCCACCCCTCCTTAGGTTATGTTGTATTAGAAGAATCATTGAATTCTAAATCCTGGCTCTATAATTTCCTAAATGAAAAACCTTGAACAAGTCCTTTTCCTTCCCCCATCTCTTGATCCTGCTTCCTCAAATACAAAAGGAGAACAATGATTCCTTTGTTACAGGTTTGCTGCAAGGATTGAAGGATATTTTGGCATGAAAAGTACCATGCAGAAAGCCTAGCACATGGTAAATGCTCAGTAAATATTAGTTGTATTTCTGGATGGCACTCCATACACAACACCTGGATATCAGGTCCAAACTGTGGAAAGAAACATCCTGAGAAGTCACCCTATCATGCTTGATGCCCACAATCAATTCTCACTTGCCTGTATTTATCCTGCATTGTTTCCCTCCACTAAAGCCAACATTCCTTTCACATTTTTGTTTCTTACCTACTCTTAGCTCTTTCTCAGTGTAACCTCACTGCACCTCAATTTCTTCATGGAGAAAAGGACACCCTTACTGAAGAGATGCCGTATGCATGTACATCTTTGACACTTAGGGAAGGGAAGTAGTCCTGGTGTTGCAGTATTATTTCTACCCCTGGCACCAATTCCTCCAACCCCATAATTCCCTCTCTGAGTCTCAGTTTCTACGTCTATGAGATGGAGATATTGATACCTGCCGTATCCTCGCAGTCATCATGAGGCTCAAAGTGAGAATGGATATAAAGTTATTTTGTAAGGCTCAGACCAAAAGCTGAATTCTCTATTTTTGGTCCAAATGGAGGCACAGAGGTCAGGTTGATGGTAGATAATATGTCACCCTTGTTTCTCCCACTCCATCTAATTCTACAGTCTGCTTGTTCTCAATTGTATTAGCAGAATGAGCCTTCATGAGAACTTGTGACTACAGGTTTAGGGATGGTTTCTTGCCTTTGGCCCAAAAGACCGCACACAACTTGAATATCTTATATGCTAGGCACTTTGCCAGGACCTTCATTGACATTATCCAATGCTGGAAGATAGCTAGAAGAATTTATTTTTATTGAATTCCTATCTCTTACCAAAGGACCTTTGCAGGTCACTTTGTCTCCTTTGTTTGTCCTCAATTTCTTCATCTGTATAAAGGATAATGGTGTCTGGGCCAGATAGTTTGCAGGGAGGGAAGCTGCATAGATGAGTGCAAAGGATATGGGGTTTGGAGACACCTGGTTCTGTTTAAATCCTGGCTCTGACTTTACTAGCTACATGACCTTCGGCTGATATCTTACTTCTCCAGATCACCTTTTCCTCACTGGTAAAATCGGAATTTAAGTCACATCCTTCCTGAAAGGAAGCATCACAAAGATGTGAGAATATTCTACCTTGGGAGCAATGGTGTGAAAATGTCATGCCATTTCTAAATTTTTATTGTCTACACATAACCAATAAAAGACTTGTTCTTTAAGAACCTGAAGCCAAGGAGTGTTTACCCTGGCTGAACTATGAGGGTAGGCTGAAAAGAATTGGAACAGATTGTCTGTAAGCCAGGGAAGTGTGTCCAAGGATGCTGTCCTACACTGGGAATTTGGGTCAGACCCTCAGCGTTCCTGAACCCCTGAGTCCATCATCATCCCTCCACTATATCTCCTAAGAGTGTACAAAGGACTCTGCAAAGTGCTTGGGGAAAATTGCCTGACTCTCAGGGATAGGCACCAGAAACCCTACGAGAGAGAGAAACAAGGGTGACACTTTATCTACCATGAGCCTGGCCTCTGTGCCTCCATTTGGGCCAAAAATAGATAAGTCAGCTTTTGATCTGCACCTTACAAAATAACCTTATATTCATTCTCTCTTTGAGCCTCATCATGCTCATCAGATATCAATATCTCCATCTCACAGATGGAGAAACTGAGGCTGAGAAGGAATTATGGGAGAACAGTCTCATTCTTCAGTAGCAATAAGGTCTCCCACAGGCAGTAAACTAATTAGCTAACTAATTTGGACCTTTAATTTACTGAAATGTTTTCTGCCCTTAACTCTTAAGAAGGAAAAGGCAAATCATATGGCCATCTCCTGGATGCTTCTCACTCTCATCTCTCCTTCCTCAATCTCACTGTCAATATCCAGTTCAAACACTTCGCATCCCTCTCTCATCTCAGTCCTCCAGATGAACCCTGCCCAACCCATTATCAGCATTAGTCTTTGGAGTGGTTTTCTAAAATTAAAATCTGTCCAGGCCACTCCTTGGTTTCAAATCCTCAATGGCTCCCTTGTCTAAGGGAAAAGTCCAAGAGCATGAGACCAATACCCAGTCTTCACTCCTTAAAGCCAGACTCAGTTTGATCACCAGGCTCCAGGGCAGGTTTCAGGCTCAGGCACTGTAGAGAGATCATTGGCTGCAAGGGCAGAAATAGAGAGTGCAACAGCAGCCCAGGAGATCATCATCAGAGAGGAGACATGGAAACTGATTGACAATAGGAAGGAGACATCCCAGGGCACAGTGGAAGTTTGTGGCAGGAGACTAGGACCAAGACTCTTCACTGCAGTTGACCAGCTCCTCAGGCTCTGTCTTAGCTCAAGGCAGACTCAAGCTAACTTGGAAATTCTGCAGTTCTGCAGGTCGGATACATCCCCACTGAGCAGCTGGGCTCCACCATGCATGACTTTATTGTGTTTCTTACTGTAATCTCGTTGCCTAATACAGAGTCTGGTACATACTAGGATCCAATAAATACTTACAGAATGATTTACATACCAGGAAACCATGGGAAACCAGAACAAGAAAGATAGGGAAGGTTACAGGCATTCTCTCTCTCCCTGCATTTTTGTCTCCTCTTCCCCAAAGGTCAGGAGAAAAATACCTGTGTCTAAAGGTCTCATGAGCTCCTCAGAAGAAACCAGCGACAAGCTGTGATAGGCGGAGGGTTGGGAAAGTTGTCACTAAGTGTTATGAATCTTTCTACCATTTCACTCAGCTGTCCCAGCTAATAATAATAATAGCAACTTACTGTGTGCCAGGCACTGTGATGTGTGCTTTAAATACATTATTTTATTTTATCCCTACAACTGGGATGACAGTTGAAAGATTTGTCAACGAATACGGACACCCTCCAAACAGAAAGAACCTGTCATAAAGAACAAGTAAAGTCATACCAGAATGCCTACAAGCTGAGCATCAGCCCTACAAATAGCCACCCTGTGAAGTGGGTTTTATTAGTATTCTCAGTTTACAGATTAGGAAAGAGCAGCTTGCCCAGTTCACAGTTTGTAGTGGACTCCAAAGCCTATGCTGATAACCACTAGGTAATACTGCCTTTCTGAGCATCTATGACAAGAATGAGGTTGAGCTGAACTGCTTGAAAACAGGTCCTCCCTCTTCCATTCACCTTCCTCCCTTCCCACCCCCCACTACTTACTTGCTCATTCCCTCTCTTGTTCCTTGCCTCCTCCAGTGAAGATACTGAATTAAAAGGGGACAAAAGAGCAGAAATTGTTGCCAAAAAACAGAGCAAGTAAAACCAGGGGAAGCAGTTCGTCAGGCCAAAAAGAAACTCCCCAAATGTGCAGCTCTAGGGAGGGGACAATGCCAGCCTGTCCTACTGGTGCCCCCTCCAAGCACAGTGACATGACCATATGCTAGCCCTGCCTGAGACTGCATGTCCCTCTGCCCTCTATACCATCATGCGTAGGAGGTCAGAGGCCAGGCTGGTGGTACCAGAGCTTCTTCTTTCCCACATATCCTCCTGCTTATGCCTAGGACAGGTCCTGGTATCTTCACTGCTCTTTGGGAAGAGGAGCGAGGTTTAGCTCTGGGGTACAAGGGAAACACGGTGTAGCCTCTCTGAGGGACTGGAATCTACAGTGCCAGGGGATAGATGCATTGAGGCAAGGGAGCCTGGCAGGATCAGGAGACTCTGGGAGACAAAAGTGAGGTAGAGGGGCCCCTGAGATGGCAGCTCCCCCACCTAAGTGTGTAAGGAGGGGCTAGGGCTCAGACAAGAATAGATTCAGAGGGGTATAGCCAGAAGAATCAAAGGTACAGATATGGACAGAAAAGGACATACAAAGGATCACAGAGGCATGAAAGAGCCCTCCTACACCAGAAAGGGATCAAAGCTGAGAGGCAGAATTCACAGTTCAGAGAGGAGTAGGCATTCCCTCAGGCGCCCTGGCAGCTGAGCCTGGGCAGCTGCCATCTCCACTCACCCCTTCCTGCCAGAGCATAACCTGGCATGGCTCCCTGAGCTCCACAGGTAGATGCTGCCTTCAGGATAAGACTCTGCACCTACCCATGGCACCATCTCCCCCAACCCTAGTCTTCCCCTCCCAGCCAAGGAAGGCAGTCCCCATGCTCCCACAGAACTTCTGTCCCTGGCTGCATCTGGGGCTGGACTGAAGGAGAGGCTGGCAGGAGTCTAGAGCAAGCAGGCTCTGGGACTCACTATCATCCATTCTGGGTTGTAGCCCCTCCTGTTCCCTTGATGACAGCCCCACAGATACACTCTGCACAATTTCAGAGATTCACCAAACCTTGGGGTTGGAGGCAATCTTGGAGAGTTCAGATCCTACCAGACTAAATATCTTCTCTGCAGCCTCCCTGGGAAAGGATATTCCAACCCTGTTCACATGCCTTCAAGGCATGTCTGTCTCTTAATCTATTCTTAGGTATCTTTGATCCTGCCCTTCAGAGAAATCCTTTCTTACTCTGAGTTAAATGCAAGTACTGCTCCCCTCTGACATCGTTGATATGTCCTCTAAAGCATCCTTCTCCCCGACACTGTACCGTCTGCCCTCCCAGCTATAACCACTCTCCTCTTTCCTCCAGAATCCAGTCTGTGTTACAATGCAGTATCCCCTACCTGTCCATACCTTTTCCTTACAAGGGAATGCGAGGCTGTTGCATTAGCCTCTCTCCTCCGGATAAACCGTCCCCGCCCTGACCCCACCCATTTCCCACACACTGGGTCCCTGCCCATACCCAACATCTCCAATGCTAGGCAACAGCCCCCACAGAGATTTCCCACTAACAGCCACAGGGATGGCCCCACCCTTCTGTCCCCAGCAGCTAAGGGATCCAAAACACAACCTCAGCAGAAGCAACTGGTACAGCAGGAAACCCAGGGATTCAATCAGACAGAATCAGTTCCTCTGCCCTGAGCAAGTCACTTAGCTTCCCAGAGCCTTAGTTTCCTCTCTATAAATAGAGCTATGTTCTCTATATCATAAGAATAGTTGCTATTTTTTTTTCGTGGTCATGATGGCCTGGCATTTGATATGAACTAAATCCTTACAGTAATCCTTGCAGCGTTATTATTAATGGAAACTCAGAGCATTAAGTACAGAGGAGGGATTGTGACCCAGGTCTGTTCAACTACACAGGTTTATTCTCCTAGTCAATACTGCATCCCACTGTCATGATCCAGTACAACTTTGCCCATTCCACCCAGGAGGACTTATAGGTGGAATGGGCAAAGTTGAAGTTAGAGGTGCCCAGGAGTGAGAGACAGCTGGCTGATGAACTCTAGTTCCAAGAGCAGCAACTTCTGGGGGCAGCAGGACTCCTGCTTCTGTTAAGGATACCACCCAGTGATAGGAAGGGAAGAGGGAAAAGAGACCAACATTTTTTTAGCATGTTCTGTGTGCCAAGGTTTTCACATACATTATGTTATTTAATTCTCCAACAACTCTGAGAGAAGTATGTTATTTCCACTTCACAGATGCAGACTCTGACACTTGGATTAAAAGACGTATCCAAAGTCAAACAGCTCTTAGAAGAAGCCAAGATTCCAATCTAGGGCAGCCTGACTTTAAGTTTGTGCCTCTAAACCACAGTGCCCTGGGAGTTAGGACAAGCCCAGGGACATTCAAACCTATAGCCTAGGAATGAAGTCTTCCTTCAGCTTTCCTGCTTTTCTGTAGGTGCCTGGGTCACCTACAGAATGACCACCCTAAGTCACACCCCAGACTTCCCAGGAATCCTGAGTTGTTCCTGAAGCCCTTACCTGAGGTGCAAGGTGGTAGAGGCTGAGCAGGAAATAAAGAACCCCCATGCTCAGCTCAGAGCTCATTCCACTGTGGATTTCTTTATGCACAGGATGATCCCTCATACATTCTTCTCTGCTTTCTGAGACACAAAAGTAATGCATGTTCATCAAAGAAATGTAATAGGCACAAAAAGGTAAAAAATAAAATAAAAAAAAGAAAGAAAGAAAGAAAAGATTTACCTTGTAGTTTCATTCAAAAAAGAAAATTTTGGTTATGACTCAAGGATGTTTCTCTCTAATATTTTTATATGCCTAAATGATACGGGTTTTTCTCACCTACTTAAAACCACAGTTAGCATACAATTTTATTGTGACAGATACTTGCTCGTTGACTATCTATTCTCCTCTTCTTTGCCAGTGAAACAGTTCAAGCCCAAAGGCTTATGTTATGACCCATAACAAGGGGAAGAAACTACTCAGTTGAAACCAGCTCAGAAATGACAGAGATGATAGAATAGGTAGACAAGGGCATTCATTAAAGGATTGTTATATAATTATATAATAGGAACAGGAAATACCTATGACCTATATTTAAGAAGCTACAGGAAAGAGTGAATATATTCAGAAGAAATATGAAGGACAGAAATCAAACTGCAAGAGATGAACACTCTAATGAATTAGATGAAAAGTACACTGAATAGGATTGTCAGTAGATTAGACATTGCAGTAAAAAAAGATTAGTAAACTTGAAAAATAACAATACAAACTAGCCAAAATGAAATACAGAGAGATAAGACTAAAAATCAACAGGCTATCAGTATCAGTAAACTGTGGAAAATTTTCAGTCTAATGAACTTTTAATAAAAGTCTCCAAAGAAGTAGAGGGGGAAATAAAAAAAATATTTGAAGAAATAATGGCTTAAATTTTTCCAAATGTGATTATGAAAGAATAAACCCACAGGTCCAAAAAAAAGAAGGTCAATGAAAAATAAGTATAAGAAAATTACACCAAGACCATCATAATCAAATTGCTTAAAACCAGTGATGATCTTAAAAGCAGCCAGTTTAAAAAAAAAAGGCATCTTATGTACAGAGGGCCAATGATAAGAATTACAGTAGGTATCTCGTCAGTGACAATGCAAGCCAAAAGACCATGAAGCCATGCCTAATTTAAAGTTCTGAAAGAAAAAAGACTGTCATTTGGAATATTTTATCCAGATTTTTTTCAGATACACAAAAGCTGAAAGACAATGACAGAAAGATATCTAAGAAATCTCCAAATATTTGGAAACTAAAAACACACTTCTAAAAACTTCCTATGAATCAGAAAAGAAAGCAAAAAAATAGCAAATATTTGAAACTGAATGAAAATGAAAATACAACCTATCAAAATTTGCGGGATGTAGCTAAAATCATATTTATAGTGAGAAATTTATAACACTAAAATACTATATTAGAAGAGAAAAGAAAAGAAAAGATTTCATATCAATGACCTCTGCTTCCACGGTAAGAAATGATGTCTGGACTTTCATCCTCAGATTCTGGAGGTAATCTCTAGACCTGTGGAAAGGCATGTTTAATAGGAGTTCCTTAGTTTACCTGGGGGTCGTGGGTTAATCAGATAGTAATAGTTTGATTTAGGGTGTGGGCTTTGAGCCACACCAATGATAGGCTTTAGAGAGGGAATGGAGATTGAGATCACCCACGTAGGCATTCAACCAGGTCTATATAATGGAGCCCCAATAAAACTCTGGGTACCAAGGCTTGAGTGAGCTTCCCTGATTGGCAATACTTTGACTGTTGTCACACACTGATGTCACGAAAAGAATTTTGTCCTGACTCCACAGGTAAAGGGCAACTGGAAACTCTGTGTTTGGTACTTTCCTGGACTCTGTCCCATAATCTCCTTCTTCTGGATAATTTTAACATGTATTCTTTAGCTGTAATAAACCATAACCATGAGTATAACAGCTTCAGTGAGTTCTTTGAGTCCTAGCAACCAGGTAAGGTCTTGCAGACCCCTAAACTAAGAGTTGGTGTCAGAATTGAGTCTTGTGAAGTATTCACTAACTTTCACAAAAGGAAATAAAGAACAGGAAGTCCGTGAAATAGAATATAGAAAAAAATGAAGAAAATTAAACAAAAAGCTGTTTTTTTGGAGAAGATAAATGATATTGATAATACTTTAGCCAGACCAATCAGTATAAAAGAGAGAAAATACAAACTTTCAATATCAGGATTGAAAACAGTAGCATCTCTGTAAATTTTATAGATACTTAAAGAATAATAAGGGAATATTATGAGCAACTTTATTACTGTAAGTTAAATAAAATGGACAAATTCATTCAAAAACACTAACTACCAACACTCATTCGAAAAAGAAATATATAACCTACAAAGCCATATATCTGTGGTTAAAACATTTCCACAAAGAAAACTCCAGATCTAGATGGATTCATCTGTGAATTCTACCAATAAATTAAGGGAGAAATAGTTTCAAATCTGCACAAACACTTCCAAAAAATTTACAAGTAGAGAATAGTTCCCAAGTCATTCTATGAGGACAGCCATGCTCCAATACCAAAACCAAGGAAAGCTATTACAAGAAAATAAAACCACAGATCCATATTGCTTATGAACATAAATTCAAAATTTCCTAAAATTTTAAAAAATTGAATCCAACAATATGCAAAATGGTTCATATACCATGACCAGGTGTTAGGTGATGAGAAACTAAGCTGAGAGTCAGAAAAGTGTGCTGGAAAGGAAACAAGCTTCAGAGGAGCCCAAGTCTGGACTCAAGCCTCATCTCCACCACTTGAACTATGTGATCTCAGTGGAATAAAAATGATATGATGATGATAATAATAATAATAATTTCTCCAATTTCTTGAGCTCATACTACATGTATGATACCAGATGCTTAAATACCTCACCTGACTTAATTCTCAGAACAATCATGTGAGATTCATCTTATTATCCAAATTTTACAGTTTAAGAAACTGTTAAGAAACTTAAGGAACTTGCTTGAGTTGCTAGAAGAAATCAGACTAGATTTGCACCCAGATCATGATTCAATTTGATATGCAACTACTAAGTGGTTTGTGCAGTGCTGCCTGGCCCATTAGACATGCTCCATTTTTTAAAATCCCTTACCTGCTTATTTATTTATGGGTATCCAGTCCTCTCTTGAATGTTAAATCTCTATTTCATTTCCCAAGAAAGCCAGTTTCAGGAGGTTCGCCATCTTTGGGAGAGGAAGGAAATTACTACCAAACAGGCACTGTTTCCCCTCCCACTTTCTTGAGACATGGGTGGCCTGGGGCTAGGGTTTTTGCTGTGAATACTGGCAGCTACTGGGCTAATTCTTAATGGTTATGTTATTTATTTCTGTCAAGATAAGGACCTACCTTGGCCCTAGACCTTTCTGTATACCAGAACCTGTGCCAAGCACCTTGCATGCATGGGGTTTTAGAAACCAAGCCTGAAAGAGAATCAGGTAGGAAGCAAGAAAATAGGTCACATATACCAAGCACTGTGGTTGACGCTTGTTAGCCTTGAAAGTCCATGTTGCCTTTTAGAAAATACATTTATTGACTCGGTCTTTCTGCAAAGAGGGACACATTTATAGTATCAGGACCTGCCAATATGGAATGAACAGACAGAAATTTAATGGCATACGTATTTAACAAAAGAAGAAGGACTCTAAGGCTGTTGCTCATAGGAATAAAAATACCTCATCAAAGTTTAGGTTTTCTGTGTTGTCTGAGAGTCCACCTAGAATTATAGCCTTGAGTTATGTCTTATCAAACTGAAATCCCAAAAATTCTATGTAGATGCAGAGCATTATCTTCTGGATTGAGAAATGCTCCAGTGCATACTACTTAAGTAAAAGCTTAATTAATTCATTACTTTTTATCATTATTTTTATAATTTTATTACAAATTCTCAATTACACAATTATAAGTAAAATAATTTTGAAAAGACATCAATTTCTAGTCAATATTGCTCTTATTTTGGCTGAAAGCATTTTCTCCATTGTTCTTTTTTCTTTAATTTCTTTTAAATGTTACATTTTAAAAAATGAGGTCCTCATATACCCCCCACCCCCCCACCCCACTCCTCCCACATCAACAACCTCTTCCATCATCATGCCACATTCACTGCACCTGGTGAATATGTTTGGGGCCCTACTGCATCACATGAACAGTAGTGTGGCCTACATTGTAGTCTATACTCTCCCCCAGTCCACCCAGTGGGCCATGGCAGGAAAGTGTATGTAAATTTCAATTTTGATTTAGCAATATAAAATTTTATCAAACAAAGAAAACACTGAAATTATGGAGATGGTAAAAAGAATGACTTGTACTTTATTAAAATATAATGTTTTTATTAAATAATATTCATTATCTACCATTAATAAACACATTTCAAATATTAACTATGATGTATAGAAATGCTACAAAGCAGCTGTTTTTTGGGGAAATACATAAATCAATATTGTCTAAATGTTTGTCAAGATATATGTAAATATTTTATCATTAGCTACCTTTGGTTATCCTTTCAAAATTTGTATGACTCCATTACTAACTTATCTAAGTTTTTGAGCTCTATTACTTATTTGAAAAATGAGAAATATAAATTATTTTCTATTGCTTATATTTAGATTGGTCTGAGAGACTACTTTGGTTGGGATCCTATTAGAAAAAGATTGTGCTGTCAAGTATACCAATAAATTTAGATTGGTCTTAAAAAAAAAAGGTCCATGTTGCCTAGATGAATGCACTAAGCTGTCCCAGTCCCACACTCTGACATAGCATCCTGTCTTGTTGGGCTGCTGGGTTTTGTGCTCCACTTACAGTCTGCTTTGGTCTCTGCCTTGAGAACATGTCCTTTTTATGACTATCTGCCTTGCTCTTGCCAGGATCTCTCCCAAAGAACAGGACTTACCCATTTCTGCCCTTCAGTTTCATCCAGTGGCTCAGTCCCTGCAGACAGACACTCCTTGACCCCCAAATACCTCTTGCCCTGATTCCTCTACTAAAGTAATAGCATTCATGATTGGCCTCCAGTTTCCCCAATGCTCAAACTGAACTTTGCTTTGTCCTGAACTCCACCTTCATTGTTACATCCTTGAGAATTTGAACTGTACTTGATACTGGATCATCTCATACTTGCTCAGTGTCTCCCAGCAGGTTCCTTTCCAGTGAGTCTTGTCCCGCAGAATTTAATAAAGCCAGGCCAAAGGCCTGCACTTTTTTCTCTTGGGATTCTAGAAGGACCCAAGAGAGTAATTAATTGGGAAGAGTGTCCTCAAAGTGGGTTGGAGGAAGGCTATATACCTGTCCCAGTCCTTTGGCCAACTGACTCCTATACCCAACCTTTTAGATATGCTCTATAAGCCAGCATTGTACCTCAGCATTGTACCTCATAGAAATGCTGCAGCAAAACAATTTAGCATCTGACAGATCTAGGTTCAAATTCAGGTCCTACAAATTATCAGCTTTGTGATGTGAACAAGCCACTAATTCTCTTACAGTCTCTGAACTTCCTGGTTAAAATTAATGCTGTTCTTATTGGAAAGATTAATTATATTATGTGTGGTGTAACATCTGATAAGAGCAGGTGTTCAATAGTAGTTATTGTTATACCAAAGGTTTGGTAAAATTTATATCATGATGAGGTGTGTGGCCTTGGGTAGGTACCTTAAATTAGTAGTTGTCAAGACACTAAAAAGTGTTCGTTACATTTTTATTATCTATATCCAAGCCTTGGTTTTACTCTTATTAGGTGTGTGGCTTTGGAAAAGATTCCTGAGGCTATAATGGCACACAGAAGTGCCTCAGAAGGAAGCAACTTATGATTCTTTTAACTCTTCACACAAGGATGTGGCAGCTCAGCCACAGGACTCCTCCTTCCTCCAAGTCTCAGAGGGAAAATATCTCAGTCCCCAAACGGAAACCTTGAAGGGATGCCCAGCTCATCAGCTTCAGAAACCAAGCCCAAAACGTCTTGGGGGCATTGAACTTCCTGGCTGTCTTTCATCCACCCTAGGGGCGCTGTGCTATAATTACCAGCATGGACAGGGAATTCTCAAGGCTTTTCAAAGACTGGAAATTCACTCACCATTTCACTAAAAAGAGGACTGCTGGGTCTGCCGGCAGGAAGCCCCTCCTTCTAGGGCTGCTCTGCATCCAACACACTTAAGAGATGTGCAGATCTCCTCTGTAGAGCAACTGCATTAAGGAGAAGAAGGTAAACTGCTTTCTACTGCATCACAAGACCAAGAGCAAAAAGGCTGCCACTGCTGCAGGAGAAAAGGAGGCTACTTGAGCAGAACTTCTAAGAGTGCTGCTCAAGTTCCTACAATTATTGAGCCAGAGTGGGATCTGTAGAGCACTTACATGGTCATTTCCAGAATTGTGCATGCCCCTCTCAGGAGCATTCCACCTCCATCCACACACCCAGAATACTTCCTGAGGCTCCCTGGTGGGTCACCTGACAAGACATCCTCTCCCTACTTCTCTATGAGGAAAGGGCAGAGAAGAGTTGGCACGTATATGGAGTTTTCCTCGTGTGAGGATTTAACGTGACTGTAAGCCTTGACATGTGTCTTTCCAAGGGGCAGTAGAATGCAGTGCAAAGAACCTGGCAGACTTTACATCCAGAGACCTAGATTTTAGTCCTGGTCCTACCACTTACTAGGTTAGCAAAAGGCAAGACAAAATCTTGTTAGAGCCGAGGAAAACCAGCATTGGGATAGGAAGAGCACTCTGCCCATCCCTACTTCAGCCTGGCTGGATGGGCTCTTAGGTGTTTTCCCTAATCACTTACAATCATGAGTTATTCACAGACCAAGGTTCTTTCAAGCCCTGAACACATGCCATCCTTGTGCTTGACTCTGTGGAGATATATAAAAGAGAATCAACCTCTCCCTACAGCCTGGCTGAGAACACAATAGACACTCATAAAATAAGGTAGACCAGTCAGATAAGGAGGAGGGAAAACCTGAGCTGGGTCTTGAAGGTTGGCAGGATGTGAAGAAAGAGACATGATAACAGCAAAAGAACAGCTAGAAGAAAGGGTGGGGCATTGCCTGTCATACATCACAGACATGGAGAAAGCCAGCTAGCTTGAAGATCTGGGGCTCCAAGAGGAGGAGCACCCCAGTTGCCCAAACGGTGATCATTTTCATGGCTATACTGTTGGCATACAGGCTCCAAAGTCTCACTGAGATACTAGGGAAACTCACAAAATCAAGAATCAGTTAGACCCACATTGGGAAATGCCTTGAATTCCAGTGTAAGGAGGTGTGAGAAGGGGCATGATGTATGATAGTTAAAACAATAATTCTGCTGGTGGGCTGCAGAACTAGTGAGTGGCCCATGAAGGGAGGCCAGAAAGAGACAATTGCAAGAGTCCAGGTCCATGGTATCAACAGATGGAGAGGAGCATGGGCGCATCAGACATCCATAGCCTTCATTATCTTGGATTCAGGGTTTGCTGTTTGCACTGCTGACCAACCCTTATCTCTTGAAAGTTTCCCCTCTCGCTGCCCAGGAGGCTGAGTTGCCCTAGTTTCTTCTTATCTTCACACTCCTTATCTGGCACATCTTATTTCTTCATCCAGTTACCGGCACACAGATCTAACATCATCTCCTTATAGCTATACAGCCTCAGACAACTTTTCATTTCTAAACTTCCACCACCATCTTGCTGCAATCAGTCCTCATAATCATGTTTTTAGACCTGCCCTTTGGAATCTCAGATGCTTGAGAATGTTAATGTCATTCCTCCTTCCTCTTTAAACTCCTTCCACCCATTTTTTCTAAATTGCTGCAATTTAATGAACACTTTCCACAGGCAAGGCATATTTCATGCTATCTGCATTATGGAAGTGATACTACCCTCATTTTACAGATGAAGGAAATGGGATTCTGAGAGATTGACTTGAGTAGATAAAGAGTTCTACCAGAATCAGGTGTGTTGCTTCCAGAGTCTATGCCCTATGAAATCTCCTATATTCCTGTCTCATGTCTCTAACTGTGCAGAAGATATCGCCTCCCAACAACATCCTGCTCTGCTGACTGCCCAGCTCAGCCCTCCCCTTGGTGCTCACAGCATTGATATAATCAGAGATCTCCAGCCCAGTGTTCCTGATATCAAAGAACTTGAGACCACCAAGTCCAAAGCCCCCATTAAAAAAACATGGCTTTAAAGCTCAGAGAGGCATAAGGAGTTACCCAAATCCTCACAACAAATTAGAGGTAGAGCCAGGACTAGCACCCCTATCTTCTTATTTCCAAACCCTTTCAATTTATACTGACCACTTGTATTTGTCTACTGTTTTATATTTTGCAAAATGTCTTGACATACAGTATCTCATATGCCTCTTGCATATAAAACTGTGTTATAGATGTTTCATCTTAATGGATGGGGAGTCTGAAGCCAATGGTGTCCAATTTGTCCAATGTCATACAACTGGGTAAGTGACAACCATGGGACATCAGAAAATGCTGGATTACAAGGGTGATGGTGGGGTGGTCATTCAATAGAAAATCTCATAGTATTCAAGTACAGGAAACAAGGTTTTCAGCTGGCACTCAGGGGAACTTGAAATAGCAAGTCAGGAACCAGGGTCAGTCTCAGTTGCTCTGGTATATGAGGTCTTTCCCCTGCTTCCTAGTAAATTTACTCTTCTCTCATCTCAGTGAAGCTGCCACTTTTCCTCTCCTCTATAATTTCAGATCACCTGGGACTTTGGGTTGACAGTGACTTGGGCACCCACATTTCAGAGGCACACACTTTCCAAGTCATAACTTTGAAGTCTCAGGAGATACATCAACCTACTCTAGGTGGGACAAGTATGTACTGATTGACTTTGGCTATGGTAAGGGGATGGCTGATTTTCCTGCTACAAGCATGGCTACCTAATGCCTTACTTTCTATGGGTGGGTTTAGCTTCCAGCAGAAGGACCTGTGGAAAGTCAGGTATCCCATAATATATTAGAGGCATGGATCCAGATATTTTGACTACTGACCAGAGATAGAGCTGCCCAGATTCCTTTCTCATTTCATCTAACTCAACAAAATTTAGACTTAATCTATACAAGATACTGTACAAGGTGTTGGGGGGTATGGCTCAACTTCTGTCAACTCTGTCCTCCCTTCCCCAGGGCCAGCGATAGACCAGGGGAAACCCTTGTCTCTCTTAAAGAGGCAGGCTATCATGCAGCGCCTTGGCAAGAAGAACTATAGCTCTGTGTCAGAGTTCATCCTCCTTGGCTTCTCCAGTGATTCACAGGTTGGAATGGCCCTGTTCACCTTCTTTCTCCTCCTTTACCTCACCACACTTCTAGGCAATGGACTCATTGTCACCTTGATCTACCTGGACTCACACCTCCATATACCTATGTACTTCTTTCTCAGTATCCTCTCCTTAGTGGACATAAGCTATGTCACCACCACTGTACCCCAGATGTTAGTTAATATGGTGTGTCCAAGGAGGACCATCCCTTGGGGAGCTTGCATAGCCCAGATGTTCATCTTCTTGGTCCTGGGCATTGCTGAATGTGTCCTCTATGCCATTATGGCCTATGACAGGTATATCGCCATTTGTTTCCCCCTTCACTATATGCTACTCATGAGCCATCTGACTTGTATCAAGATGGTCACTGTCTGTTGGACCATCAGCATAGCTGGGGCCCTAATCTACACTGTCATCACCATGCATCTGCCTTATTGTGGCCCCCACAAGATAAACCACTTCTTCTGTGAGGTTCCTGCTCTGCTGAAGTTGGCCTGTGCAGACACATCCCTCAATGACAAGTTGGACTTCATCTTGGGTTTCATCTTGCTTCTGGTCCCACTCTTCCTCATCCTGGTCTCTTATGTTCGCATCTTTGCCTCCATATTAAGAATCCGCTCATCCCAGGGGCGGCTCAAGTCCTTCTCTACATGTGCTTCCCACATCACTGTGGTCACTATGTTCTATGGGCCAGCCATGACCATGTACATGAGGCCCAGTTCCTGGTATGACCCAGAGAGAGACAAGAAGCTGGCCCTGTTCTACAATGTTGTCTCTGCCTTCCTCAACCCCATTATCTACAGTCTCAGGAACAAAGACATAAAGGAAGCCTTTCTGAAAGTATTTGGAGACAGATAGATGGTTCATTGACTCAGGATGCTTCCAAGTTGCCCATTGTTCAAAGCCAGGGGTAGTACAGGACGGAATTCATTTCAAATCACAAAGATACATTAAGTTCTAATAAACCTGTGTCTTTCTGGGGCTGTGAGCAGAGAGCTGTGGGGAGAATGTGTGACCACTGCTAAACTGAAGGTTTAGAAATTCTTCAACATTTACCACCCAAAAACTGACTCATTTTGAAGGCAAAGGATTTCTTCTTCAAAGACTATTTCCTTGCCACTCATGACCATTATCTTTATGATTTGCCTGGATTCTCCCCTTACCTCTGAAAGTTTATATGAGTTCAACATGATCACAGCCAAATGTTTAATATGCAAACATGCTTTTCTACAGTGCAAAGGAATTTAGGACAAAAGTGACAAAGAATTGGCAATTTATGCAAGAATGCATTCTTATGTTACTGTGTGGCACGCACTTACAAATGATATCTAGCATTACTTTTTGCACTAGGTGTTATAAAATATGAATTAGGATTATTTTAGACAAATGTGTGTAACAATATTGCTAATATTTGATCTGGTCCGGGCTCATTTTATGAAATTGACTCTGTTGGTTTTACATTTTTTTTTTTTAAGATTTATTTATTTATTTTCTCTCCCCTTCCCCCACCACCCCAGTTGTCTGTTCTCTGTGTCTGTTTGCTGCATCTTCTTCGTCTGCTTCTTCTGTTGTCAGCAGCACGGGAATCTGTGTCTCTCTTACTGCATCATCTCTCCGTGTGTGCGGCGCCATTCCTGAGCAGGCTGCACTTTCTTTCGCGCTGGGCGGCTCTCCTTACGGGGCACACTCCTTGCATGTGGGGTTCCCCTACGCGGGGACACCCCTGCATGGCAGGGCACTCCTTGTGCGCATCAGCACTGCGCATGGGCCAGCTCCACACAGGTCAAGGAGGCCTGGGGTTTGAACCGCAGACCTCCCATGTGGTAGACGGATGCCCTAACCACTGGGCTAAGTCCGCCGCCTGGTTTTACATTTTAAACCTTACTTTTATTTCTAAAAAGAAATTTATACACATATATACATATATAGATACAGAGATAGAGACAAAGTGACAGGGAAAGAGAGAGAAATAGATAATAATAAAACAAAGACTCCATTTCCCCTATCCAAAATAAATACTTGTTAATATTTTTCCATATTTAGTTTGTCTTCCTCTTATTTTTTTAAGGATTAAATAATTACAGCTAAATTTTTTATTGTTTTTTTTGAGATACATAAATCACAAAAATGTTACATTAAAAAACATAAGGTTCCCATATACCCCACACTCACCCCATCCCGCTCCTCTCACATCAACAACTTCTTTAATCATTGTGGCACATTAATTGCATTTGGTGAATACGCTTTGGAGCACTGCTGTACTGCATGGATTATAGTTTACATTGTAGTATACACTCTTCCCCCGTATGGTCAGTGGGTTATGGCAGGATATGTAATATCCAGCATCTATTCCTGCAATATCATTTAGGACAATTCCAAGTCCTGAAAATGCCCCACATCACATCTCTTCTTCCTTCTGTCTGCCCTCAGCAACTACCATGGACACTTTCTCCACATCATTGCTACAGTTTCTTCCATTACTAGTCACAATAGTTCTATAGTAGAATACCAGTAAGTCCACACCAATCCATATTTTATTCCTCCATCCTTTGGACCCTGAGATCATGATGTCCACACCACCTCAAGGATTTAAAAATACCATATTTCATTTATATAATTTCTCATTGTTGATTATTTAGTTCCAATTTTTCATTGTTACAAACAATACAATACTGTAAAAAATATCTTTGCATATTTTCCATATATAAGTATCTCTCTAGAATTTTTGTGTAGATGTGGACTGCATAGATTGTTGAATCAAAGAAACTTCAAATTTACTAGATACTACTAAATTACTCTTTTGAGTAGTCATACTAAGCCACATCTCTCATCCTCAACATTTGATATCATCAAATATTCTAACATTTATATACTTCATGAATGAAAAAGGTAAAGTTCTTGTGTTTTGTTTCATTTTCAAATCTCTTATTGCCAGTGAGTTTAACATCTTTTCATAAGATTGTTTGCAATATTGTGTAATGGTACAAATATTTGGCTCTGGAGACAGACTTCTGAGTTCCACTTCCAGCTCTATCTTTTACTAACTCAGTGGCAATGGGCAAGTTACCTCACTTCTCTGAATCTCAGTTTCCTTATCTGCAAATGGAAAGAAAGTAACATGAACCTCAGAACATTGTTTAAGTAAGATATTACATGGAAAGCACTTATAGTAAGGAACAATTATTAAGTGTTCATTGAATATGAGCTATCGGTCTTTTTGTGATTTGTAAATCATTATAAATGTTGAATATTAATTCTTTGTTTTATGCATTGAAAATACCTTCTCTCAGTATATTACTTGTTCTCTTTATTGCATAAGTAATACATGTTCACCCTTGAAATTTTATAAAACAGACAAAAAAGAATTTAAACCACCTATTATCTTAGACTGAAGATAATGACTTTTAACATTTCAGTGTCTATGTTGCAGGGTTTTTAAAAAGAATTTATGTGCTTATTAATATTTTTGAAAAAATATATTATACATACAATTCTTAAACAATTTATTATGTTATTTGAACCAATGCCCTTGTTGGAAACAATGAAGATTTTAGATCAAATATTTTAAAAGTCATCTTGAATACAATGAAGAGTCAAAAAGAGAGTAAAAGTAATCAAGTCAAAATTAAAGTAATAAAAGGAACCAGAGAGATTGCCCTAAGAGCATTTATTGAAACTGGCAAGTGTGAGTTTTTGTTTTCATAGCCCCATGTGATGTAAGAGACAGAATACAAAATTCACAAACTATCTACATTGGGGAATATAATGAAACGCCCTCTCCACATTAAGCCAGAACCCCAAATCTCTACACACACAGTTAAAGAGTGAACCAGAGATAAATTCACTCTATCTTCCTTCACCTTCAGAATTGTAAGGAAAGGAAACCTAGTGCTGATCAGAGTAGGTGGCAGGGAAACCTGAAAATGGATAACACTAGGAACTCCTTGTATATTTGTAGCTCACATTCCTGTCACCTGGATGATCCCCAAAACTTCAAGCTAAGAATTACTTTTCGGTGGCCCAGGTTGGTAGAACTAGCCTGGAGTTAGCCTGGAAGAGATGAATACAAATCATCTCTGAAAGAGTGCATCTTCATCTTAGGCCAAACAAATTCTCATAAATAATTTTCTAAAGTAAATGAGTACATCCCACAGTATTAAAAATTTTTTTGAAGAAACCACTAAGAACAAGAACCACCAGAAAAAAATACAGGGCAAAAACATAATCACAAGCACTTATAACACAACTATGCTACTTATTTAAAGAAAAAAGACAGAAGCTTGAAAATATTTGCACAGAATGGGAAACTATAAAAAGTAACAGATATTTGAGAAAAAGAAGGTAAAAATTATGCCTAGAGCTGCAGGGTGCCTAAGAGTTACCTCCTGAGAGTCTCCGTTTTGCTCAAATGTTGCCAGTCTCAAAGCTGAACTCAGCATGTAAATGTGTTGCCTTCCCCCCAGCATGGGACATGACTCCCAGGGATGAACCTCCCTGGTGCCAAGGGATTACTACCAAGTACCAGCTGATGATGTAACTAGAAAATGACCTTGAAAAAAAGGGTTAACGCAGACCAGCAGAATATCTCACTCTACATATAATACCAGAAGTTAAAAATGCTTTTTGACCTGAACAAAAGGGGGAAATGGAAAGGACAAATGAGTTTGTATGGCTATGAGTCTCCAAAAAGAGCTTGGAGGTTATCAGAGGAGTTGCCCTTATGCACACCTGAGCAGAGTTCCAGAGACAGATAAAGTAGATACAACCCCAGGTATTGGTCCTTCTGAGGGCTACAGAGACCCACAGGTTCTATGGTCATGGCAGATGGAGTTCAGTGCCATGTCAGATGGCCCTACTTTGGAGTTTGTGTTTCTGTGTGATGGAGTTGGACTCAGATATGATCTTTGTCCACAAGCCTCTCCTGTTACTTTTACTGGAACTGTAGTTGTTGCTGGGGTTTAATGTATACCCAGGGGACATGAATCTCTGGACTGACCATGTGATAGCCAGGTCCTGAGCCTCAACAGACTTGCAACTCCTACACTCTGGTTTATTGGACTTACCCCACTCAGCTAACATGGAGGTGAAGAAGGTCAACCACCACACCAGGGAGCCAAGAGTGCCTACAACTGAAAGCAGGAGAATTGCATCCAGCATCCATATGGAATCTAAGCCCCCTCTTGATATAGATGTGGAGTGGACACACCCATTCTAAGGTCCACAGGATGGAGGAATAGAGTATGGATTAGAGTGGACTTACTGATATTCTATTCATGAACTATTGTGATTAGTAATCAAAGAAAATTTGGCATTGGTGTGAAGAAAGTAGCCATGGTGGCTCCTGGGAGTAGGGAGTGGGAGGAAAAGAAGTGATGTGGGGGCATTTTTGGGGGTTGGAGTTGTCCTGGGTGGTGCTGCAGGGACAGTTACTGGACATTGTATGTCCTCCCTTGGCTCACTGGGTGGACTGTGGGAGAGTGTGGGCTATAGTGTGGACCATTGACCATGAGGTGCAGCAGCACTCAGAGATGTATTCACCAAATGCAATGAATGTCTCATGATGATGGAGGAGGTTGTTGTTATGGGGGGAGGAGTGGGGTGAGGGGGGTGGGGGGTATATGGGGACCTCATATTTTTTTTAATTTAACATTTTAAAAAAATAAAGACAAAAAAGGAAAAAAGAAAGAGAAGGAAGGAGGGAGGGAAGGAGGGAAGGAAGGAGGGAAGGAAGGAGGGAAGGAAGGAAGGAAGGAAGGAAGGAAGGAAGGAAGGAAGGAAGGAAGGAAGGAAGGAAGGAGGGAAGGAAAGAATCTCATTTTTCTTCTCTTCCAAATTTTGGCACTTTTCAGAGTGGCCGGCAAGAGTTGTTCTTCAGTTTTCAGTTTCCTTATCTAAAAAATAGGGATAACAACTCCAATTCAGGGTTGTGCATATTCAATGAGAAAATATATGTGAAGGGTGCATTGTAGCTATTCCATTGCTGGTGGTTCCATCTTGTCTTATCCCCCTATGGACAGAAATTATTTCTCCTAGATTTCCCAGAACAGCCCTGACTAGGGATAACTTTATTGTTCTTAATACAGGTATCTTATTAAATTCTCACTAGAATGAACTTAATTAGTATACTTTCATATGATAATTCCTGTTTGTTATTTTTTGCATTTCACCTTCTTCCAAAAGAGTTGAAGCAGCTATTTTTCCATAAACAAGTTTGCTCATCAGAAAAAAATCCTTTGTAAAACCATCATCTGGGTTTTTTGACCAGGAAATTATATTTACTACCTTTACAGGATTTTGAAGGGCACAGCCCTTGGGGAGCAAGTTACATGGATGAGGACAGAAGCCTGGAAATAGGCTGTGGACCAGAGTCAGCAGTGAATGTCCCACAGGAAGGCCATTGCACAATTCCAGGGAGCTTTCCAGAACTGGAGCTATAACTGGGAGTCCCTGACAGACAAATCTAAAATTTCAAACCTGTTCTCTTTGAATACTATCATCCCCGGGGTGATGGTTTGAGACTGTAGGTACCCCCAGAAAATCATGTTCTTAAAGCTAGTCCATACCTGTGGGTGAAAATCTATTATAAGTAGAGTCTTTTTTTTTTTTTTAAGATTTATTTTTATTTATTTAATTCCCCTCCCTTCCCCCGGTTGTCTGTTTCTTTTTGCTGGGTCCTGTTTCTTTGTCTGCTTCTGTTGTCATCAGCTGCACGGGAAGTGTGGGCGGCGCCATTCCTCGGCAGGCTGCTCCCTCCTTCGCGCTGGCCGGCTCTTCTTATGGGTGCACACCTTGCGCGTGGGTCTCCCCTATGCGGGGGACACCCCTGTGTGGCACAGCACTCCTTGCGCGCATCAGCACTGCACGTGGGCCAGCTCCACATGGGTCAAGGAGACTCGGGGCTTGAACCGCGGACCTCCCATGTGGTAGATGGACACCCTAACCACTGGGCCAAACTCCGTTTCCCATAAGTAGAGTCTTTTGATTAGCCTACTTCAGTTTGTGTGTGGTTCAGCATGGGTCTTAATCCTCCTACTGTAGTCCTTTATAAAAGGGATAGATACAGAGAGAGACACAGAGAAAGAAAGCCACAGGACCTGGATGAGAAAGCCATGGAAGCCAGAAGCTGAAAGCAATGAAACCTGGAAGAGAAGGGAGAGACCAGCAGATGCCTCCATGTGCCTTTCCATGTGAAAAAGGAGTTCAGGCAGGATCACTGGCAGACAGTCTTCAGGGAGAAAGCATCACCCGATGATGCCTTGATTTGGACATTTTTTTCAGCCTCAGAATTGTAAACTTGTAAGCTAATAAATCCCCCTTGTAAAAGCCAACCCATTTCTGGTATATTGCTTTCCACAGCCCAGCAGAATAAAAATCCCTGGATGCCTTGCCATGGATAACTTCTCTCAAGCTCTGTTCACACTGGACTTCTTTATATCTTCCAAATATGACATCTGTTCATTTGTTCATGCAATATTTACTGAAGTCTCCTCTGGGTCAAGCTCTGAGTTAGACACTGGAAGCATAGAAGTAAATGACATTCAGTGGGTTATGGTGGGATATGTGGGAGGACGGGGGTGGGTGGGGGTGGGGTATATGGGACCCTCTTATATTTTTTAATGTAACATTTTTTGTGATCTATGTATCTTCCAAAAAATACAATTAAAAATTTTAAAATAAAATGAAAAAAGAAGTAAATGACAATATCACTGCCCTTGCATGGCCTGAAAGAGGGAATTCATGGTCATGTTCTTTCCTTCTTGTATCTTCACACACTTTGTCTCCTCTACCTGGATTCCCCTTCTCTGACTTCTTCTCTATTAAAATCCAATTAATCTTTCAAAACCTATCTCAAATATTAACTCTTCCATGAACTCTTTCCCACATTCCCCAAAGAAAGACATCAGTGGGACCCTCCTCCATGTTAACACATAACTTTGTGTATCTTCCCCGCCCTCAATCACTTATGACAATTAATCCATCTCCATCTTCCCACCAGTCCACAAGCTCATCATGGGCAGGGTCAAGAACCAAATCTTCTTCATCTTTTAGCTTCCAGCAGCCAGTTATACACCATCAGCATCTATGAGTGTTTGTAAAATCAATCAGTGAAACTATGGCCCAAACAAAGAGGATCCTCATGAAGAAAGAGCTGGCACATAGCCAGGAGTATACTTTAGAGTTCCCATGTAGGGCATGAGACCAGGTGAGGGCATAGGATGGAGTACCAAAGTTTGTAAGTGAGACTTTACAGAGGAGGGAACATTTGAGCTGGGGTTTAAGGCACATGTAGGTGATTTCCAGGCAATAAGGTATGGCATGGCACCCAATATTTAGGAAGCAGCTTGAGCAAAGGCACAGAGATGTGGCTTGTCTGGGCATCTACAGGTCATTTAGGCTGCCCAAATACAAGGTATGAAGGCTGAGGAGCTCAGGAGGGACTTTGGTTGCCAGAGGAATTGGTATTGAAGTCTGCAGATGCAAAACCTAGAGCAGGGGAGGAACAAAGTCAGAGCTGCATGTTAGAAGGAATGGCTCTAGCAGCTTTGTGAGCGCTTAACGCTCACAGAACCTGATTGCTGGATTGAGGTCCTGCCACTGGAGAAGAGAGGTAGATCACAAACCTAGATCTCCTGGGTGCTTGGGCCTAGGTAGCCAGGGAGAGAGCATTCTAGGCTTGGCCAGGGAAATGCTGGAAAAGAAACAGCACTCCAGAAATATGAGGAGGCCCCTGGGACCACAGCTTCTCTGTGGGGCAGGACTAAGGCCTCCAGCCCTGAGGATCTCAGAGCACCCTAAACCAGACATAGCTGGACCACAGATACCACCAGATCCTGAGATTCCCACAGCTTGAGGAAGAAACCTGCACAGCCAGGGTAGTGTTGCGGTGATTCCATGCTGGGCCAACAGTTAGGGTAGAGCATCAGGAGAGAAAACCCCTTGTCACAGAGGAGGAAGTGTGCAGTCCTCAGGGTGGCCTTGGAAGTGAACAAGCAAGTTGTACAGGGAAGGAGTTTTACCTGGTGTGTGGGGGGAACAGTGAGGCTTAAGAGCTCCCAGGTCTGGCTCCCATCACCCCCACCATGCCCAGAGGACAGGCAGTACATGCCCCAGTAGCCAAGTCTAAAGAGACCTCTTGGACCCATGGGAGTTATGGTCATGGCCGATGGGGTTAACTATCAGGGCAGATGGCCCCTCTTTGGAAATGGTGTTTATGTGTGATGAATCTGGACTCAGATGGGATCTCCCTTCATAAGACTTTCATGCTAATGTGCTGGAGGTGCAGTTAATGTTGGGGTTTAAGATATATTTAGGGGATTTGAATCTCTGGACTGACAATATGATAGCCAGATCCTGAGCCTCAACAGACTCCAGCACCTACAATCTGATTTATTGGACTTACCACACTCAGCTAAGATGGAGTTGAAGAAGGACAACCATCACACCATGGAGCCTAGAGTGATTACAACTGAAAATGGGAGGATTGCATCCAGCATCCAGGTGGAATCTGACCCTCCTCTTGACATAGAGGTGCAATGGACACAACCAATCCAATGTCCACATAGAAGAGGTGGCATTGGATTGGGAAAAGTGGACATAATGGACAAAGGGTATGGGGAAAGGCAGGAAGAGATGAGAGGTGGAGGCGTCTTCGGGACATGGAGCTGCCCTGGATGGTGCTTCAGAGGTAATCACTGGACATTGTAAATCCTCACAGGGCCCACTTGATGGAATAGAGGAGAGTATGGGCCATGATGTGAACCAATGTATATGAGGTGCAGAAGTGCCCAAACATGTACTTACCAAATCCAATGGATGTGTCATGATGATGGGAACGAGTGTTGTTGGGGGGGGGGGGGGAGAGGGGGGGGTGGGGGGGTGGGGTTGAATGGGACCTCACATATATATTTTTAATGTAATATTATTACAAAGTCAATAAAAAATAAAAAAATTAAAAAAAAAAAAATAAATAAATAAATAAAGAGACCTCTTGTCCCACAAGCCAAGATTCTTAAGTTCAGCTCTCATCAGCAGTCCCCGGTGCCCTGAACATGGCTCCAGACTTCCTGCCCAAGCCCCAGCCTGGCTCCTAAGGGTCCAGTTGGGCCAAGGTGTACCTGTAACTCCAATGCCCAGGGATCCCAGGCCATCTGGGAGCAGGTGGACTTCTCAAGCTCACTCTGAAGTTCCTCTTGCCTTCTAGTCAGGACTGTGTTTTTCCCACCCCTTTTGCCAGAAACATCAAAAGAAGGCTTCAAGGTCATCTCTGTTGCCTCACGGTCATAAAACAATTGCAGGGCTAGTTCTTTCTATTACCTGTCTTGAATCCTTGGTACTTCAGCTTTGGCCCCTGTTGCCCTGCTCTGTCCTCCATGTAGAAGAGAAAAGCATTCCCACCAAGAGATCTGAAATGCCAGACACATTTCAAAGGGCTGAGACCTGGAAGGCAGTTGAAGACTTCCACAGGTACTCTAACTTTTGGAGGCTCCACCCTTCTTTATAAGATTGATAGCAAAATGTACCCACATGCACATTAAATGTAATTAATGTATCACTTACTATGTAATTATGTGAGAGTTTAATGGATTGTGGTTAACTAGCCAATACATGCAATAGTTACTTAAACACTTACTAATTTTTATGTTACAGTAGCCCTATTTTAGAGCCAGTATGTTTTTCTCTCAGGTCTCCAACATGTCTGTAGACCTATGAAAGTTCCAGAACCCTAGATGCATTGCCTACAATGCCCAGAGGATGAAACAGCCCTGGGGACACCACCTGCCACAGGTGGAGAGGACAATTTTATGGCCTTCGTCATCCCAGACCTCTCAGGGTGCCTCATTTTTTTTTCCTGGGGAAGGAGGAACAGTGAGAAAGAATTGCCCTCAGGGCCCTGTCTGAACCCCAGCACACACAGCCTCTCCAGCATTTATTTCCCCACCCCGCTGAGCCTTACACTTCCCACCCCCAGCCTGGAACTTCGGGAAAGGGCATGGCCTGAGCATCCTTAGGGAGTGAGGCTTCCTGAGAGCCTAGTGCTTCCTCCCTGAGCCTGAAAGTGGGCTGCCAAAACTGTCCTGGCAGGGGCCCTGGGGATATGTGTCACGCAGGACAGGCCCCCTGAGTCTGAGGGTTCCTTCCCACAAGCCCCTTCCCTGCAGGGTTATAAGCTTAGGACTGCAGTCATTCTGGGGATCAAGCAAGGCTGTCCCCCATCCCCAGGCCGGCCGGGAGCTCCTGGGGTAGGAGCCCAGCTGGGTTCTGCAGCTCCAGCTTACAGGCTGCCTGTTTCTCTCCACCTCTCTTCCCCATGTGTATGTGATGTGTGCAGTGATGGCCTATAACTGCCTCTTGTTCTTTTTGTCTCTGTATGAAGCTATTCCTTTCACTTTTCTCTGTATGATATTAATTCTGTCTGTTCTGTGTCTTTCTTGCTTTCCATCTCTCTCCATCCATCTCTCTCTCCTCTGTCTCTCCTTCTCTCTCTCCTTCTCTCCCTCTCTCTCTTATCTGTCTCTCTCCTTATCTCTCTGTCTTTCATTCTCTTGCTCTCCTCTCCCTGTCTCTCCTCTCTCTCTCCTTTTCCCTCTTTCACCTTATCTCTTTCTGTCTCTCTCCTTCTCTCTCTCTGTCTCTCTCCTTGTCTCTCTTTCCTCTCTCTATCTCTCTCTCCTTGTATCTCTCCCTGCGCCCCCCCCCCCCCACACACACACACACACACTCCATTTGCTGTCCCTGTTTCTCTGTCTCCAACATTTTCATGCCTTGTCTCCTCTTTTTGTATCTCTGGTTTTGGCAATCTCTGACTCCATCTTCAGCTCACACTTTTTGCCTTTCTTGCTCTCTGTCTCCCTCTGCCTCTGCATTTGCCGGCAGTGCAGTCCCCTATCCATGCATGCTCCATTCCTCTTCTCAGCCTTTCGCTGCCTCTCTGACTCACAGGGCTATTCCCCTTGCAGCATTTCTCTGGGTGTTCCACTGGAAACTGTTTCTCTGCCTGTGCCCTGTCCACTGTGGGGAGATCTCGCCACCTACCTGCTTTCTCAGCCTCCACCACCCTGTCCAGCTCTCTGTCTGTAGTGGCCTCATCTTCTTGTTCTCAGCCTCCTCTTCCAGCTCTATCTCTCTCCCCAGGAGACCTAGTTTGCCCCTGCCTCTCCCCAGCTCCCCCTGTCTCCTCTGTTTCTCTCTTTCTCTGTCTGGTCTCTGCCTGTTCTCAGCTCCCTTTGTCTCTTTCTCACAGTCCTCATGGCTGCTTCTTACAGGTCGGACATTCTTTCCTGTCTTCTCCTTTGTCTCCCTGTCTTCTCCATTTTTTTCCCTGCCTTGTTTTGTCCTTCCAACTGTCTCCCATTGGGTGTCAGTGTCTCTGTACCTCTTTTTCTGGTCTTCTTTCCTCCTCCTCCACAACGAGAAAAATAAACATGTGCCCACCTTCTCTCATCTTCTGAGTTCCCAGTCCATCTCTTTCTGCTGCTGCTGTTTTTTCTCTCAGTATTTCCTTGTCTGTGCCCCTCACATTCTAGTTCTCTGGGCACCTTAGTTAGCCTCATTGTCTCTCCTGTTCATGGTCTCTCCCTTCAGGTCTTTCCATCTTTTGCCACCATTCTCTTTGCCTTTGTTGCTTTCTAGTTTTACCTGTTTCTCTGGGTTGTTATTAGCTCCTGCAGGGCTGTACTAGTACTGGAGTAGGATGTGTGTTTGTGTGTGTGTGTGTGTGTTGGGGAAGGGGCTGAGATGAAGGGAAGAGAATTCATGTACCTTCAGGACCTGACAGAATCACATATCATTGCATTCAACCCTCTCTTTTTACAGAAAAGGAATAATTACCTGCTCAGTGTCATGGCCAGTAAATGGCAAAAGTGAAGTTTCAAAACCAGCTGGCTTGAGTCTTTCACCTAGTAGTCAGTCCTGCAGGAGAGGAGATATGAAAAGGGAAGACAAATATAAAGTTCCAAAGCCAAAATGCAAACTATTTTTCCTCTGGCTCCCATTATATCCTGACAAGGGACCAAGGCTGGTGCCCCCAGTCCCAAGCCCTGGACAGCTTGGGGACCAGAGACTCAACCCCTACATGCAATCACACAATCCATTTCTGTCTTCTCATTGGCAACAGGTCATCATCAAACCTGGGTGTGACAAGGTTGGAATCTGAGGCTCAGAGAGGCCAAGCAACTGGTCCTAAGACACACAGTAAGTCAATCAAGGAAAGCAAGATTAGAAACCTGTTCCAAGATTCCACTCTGAACCAAGACACAAATTCATCAGTGGGCAAGGAGATCTGGTGGGCAAGGGCTTACCAGTGACATCTTCTCTGCTTCATTAGTAAGCACAAGCTGGAGGTAAGAACCGGTCGTCCTCTCATCACCGTGGCTTCTGTGTAAGGATCCCATGTTTCAGGAGCTCAGGAGATAATGTGATTTGCAACATCAGGCTCCTGCTTTCCCTAAGTCCTGTATCCTGGCTCACAGCTCCTCTCCAAGAGTAGCACTTGGCAGTGTGCAGGGCCCTGTGCTGCAGTCCAGACACGTGGGTGCTCACCTACTCTGTCTCCCCATTTGCTTAATTCAACAATGGTCTCGTCTATTAGCCTCAGAAATCTACCATCTAAGTTTGCCTCTCTTTTCTCTTTAAGAGCTCACTCTTCCCCTCTGGGGGCTTATGTCATCTCATCCAGAATTGATTCATTCTCACTTGGGCTCCCATACTGCCTCCCAACCTAAGTCCAACTACATGGAGCCAACCTGCACATTCACCTTAGCCTATTTCCTCCCAATTAGCATCCTGCCCAGTACACACTTACATTAACAAATAAATGCACTTATTATAAACTACGTAGTATGATTTCCAAGTGCAGCTCAGTGAAAGAGATAGACTAGGACAACAAGAGAAAGTCTCCATTCCCTTCTTCTCTGGACCTTCTCTAGGTCCACCAAATCTTTCTTCATCTCTGACTCTTCCTCTCTTACAGCCACTCTTTTATCTATTTCATCTGAATAAAGAAACCAAATTTCTATATATGCCATTTCCAAAGTATCATTTTGAATTTTACTCATGTTCATTGTGGAAAATTTGGAAAGATCAGAGAGCTTAAACAAATATCACCGATAATCCTAATCAATAGAAATGACCATTGTTAACATTTTGGTATACTATTTCTTGTCAATTTTTTGTCTATCCATATGAATATTTATACTATTAGGATTGAGATACAAATAGCTTCATATCTTGCATTTTAAACTTAACGATATATTGGATCCTTTCCTCATAGCATGAATAGTCTCCAAAATCTGATGTATTTAAAGGCTACTGAGTATTCAGTCATGTCAATATACTGTAATTTAGGTTTATTCCATTTATCTTTGTGACACTTAATATTGCAATTAATCAAAATTTCTGCCAATATCTCTGATTTTTCCCTATGCAAAATTCTTAAAAGTGAAATTCACATGCCAAATTTTCCTACTGAAAGATTCTAATAACTTATTTCCCATAGCAATATATGAGAATTCCTGTTTTACTATAAACTGACCATCCCTGGATATTATCATTTTTAAAGAGTTTCTGCCAATTTTATAGGTTAAAAACTATTTCAATGATGTTTTAATGTAGTTCTTTAATTATTACTAAGGTTTTATTATTAAGGTTAAACTTTTTGTGCGTTCATTAGCCATCTGAATCTCTTTTTTGTGAATTGACTATTCATATCTCACCCAATTTTTCTGGGTTAGTGTTTTTCTTAATATTTTAGAAGAGACCTTAATATTATAATGACATTCATCACTTGTTTTCCACAAATGTCACAAACATTATTAGTTTTAACTTGGACAAAATTTTCTTTTCTATGTGGCCAAAACTATCCATCTTTTCCTTTATGGTTTCTTCTTTTATTTTTATGCTTATATGAAAGGAAGAAAATATTGGCATTTAGGCAGGATGAAAGTGAGCAGCTTGGACATAATGTGGGCACAGAGAAATTGAGAAAAAAAAAGAACTAATTTGTATTGCACAATTAAGTAGATCAGAAGTCAGTAGTTCTCAAAGTATGGTCCCCAGATTAGCAGTATTGGTATCGCATGGGCACTTGCTACAAATGCAAATTCTCATCCTCGATCCCAGACCAGTTTCATCAGAATTCTAGAATGGGACCAGCAGTCTGTCTTTTAACAAGTCTTCTGAGTGAGTCTGATACACAGTGAAGTTGAGAAGCACTGAGATAGAAAGAGTGGGGCTATGGCTGGCTACACAGGAGACAGGACGCAAGGGGTCCTAGAATAGGGAGAAAAGAAGGAAGGGGAAAGGGTCCCAAGAGGGAGACCAGACCCCAGTAACATGACAGCTGGCTGAGGACTAAGGGGGAAAATGCAGAATAAAACTCTGTAGCAAAGATGGCCAAGCAACTTTTACAATAGCAAATATTCCATTTTAAATGGTTTTCTGTTCTGTGCTGAGTTGTAAGTCACTTCAATGTTACCCACACCCCTAAGAAAAGTCTTAATAACAGGTTTTCATCAGTAAGAGAATGGGTCCAACATGGACTGAATTGATGAAAGAGGACAGTAGCCACATGAAGGAAGGTAGTAAGAAAGATCAAGAATTCACTCGCAGCAGGAATTTTTAGGGCAAAGTGACCAGAAATACACAAGGAATCCTCAAAAGTATTAGGGAAAGTATTGGACTTCTTACCGATCAGGTAAGTGCCTATGGTACTTTATTTTCATGTTAAAGGGAAAAAACCATTTCTATGAGCTGGAAGGACTTGGAAATATTCAAGTAATGCTTAAAAGGTCTTTCTCTGTCCCACCATAAAATATTCATCTATATTTTCATGTTTTGCATTTAATTTTAAACCTGTTTAGAATTTATCTTGGTAGATAGTTTTTTCCATGTAGATCATTAACAAATTGTTTTAGCAGCATTTGCTGAATTATTCTTGTTAGATCCTCTTATTTATAGTAGTGCCTTCATCATGTGATAAGGTCTATTTCTGGATTCTCTATCTGGGACCTTCATCTATCTATATCTGATCTCATACTACATTTTTATTTTCCAAATCTTTGGAAGGGTGTCTTCCACTTTAGGTTGCCAGATAAAATACAGGATGCCCAGTGAAATTTGAACTTCAGATAATTAAAATTTAACTGGGCTACCTATATTTTTATTTTTTAAATATGACAATCTGCTACTTCTACTTTATTATTCTTTTTGTTATTTTCAATATTTTCTTGTCTATTCTCACCCATTTATTCTCCCATTAACTTTTGAATCATCTTATCAAGTTTCCATAAAACAATCCCTTTGGGTTTTAATTGGATTTGCATTAAATATATAAATAAATTTAGTGATAATTGCCTTTTTTAAAATTTTTCTTATCCAGGAACATGGTATATTTCTGAACTTGATCCAAGTTTCCCTTAAGTTTCTTAGTTAAGTTCTGTAGAATTGTTTTGTTTGTTTTGTTTTCATTTTTGTTTCTCAAAGTCTTGAAAATTTCTTGTTAGGTTTATTCATCCATATTTGTGTATTTTTGTTTGTTCCTTTTGTAAATCTTTTTTTCAATATGGTTCTAACTTTTTGGATAGTATATATGACTGTTCTTTTTGTATTTATTAGTTTTCTAAATTATAATAGCAATGCATTACACAAAAAAGTAAACAAGGCAGGAATGTAAAAAGAAAAAGAAGTATTCCTATCTACTAACCCACCAACATCACAAATCCCTCTACACAAAGGTAACAAATGCTAATAGTTTTATGTGTATATTTTCAGGCATTTTCTATGCATTTAAAGCATGATATAAAATATATTTTATGCAAATTTGTGTACATACACATTTCTGTACACATGGGATCTTACTGTACATATTCTTTTTGAATCGATTATAGTAGACTATCTTACTCAACTCTTACTAATTTTAAAACTTTATCAATTGGTTCTCTTGAATTTCTAGATATGATGATCATGACACTTGCAAACCATGATAATTTTCTAATATTTGTATGTTTTCTCTCTTTTCTTTAATCTTTCTTTGACTAAAACTTTCAGAGTCATGTTATGTAACAGTGGTCTTGGTAGTTCATAGTTTGAGTGCACCACTAGAACAGAAGTCAATGTCACAGGAGCCAGGGAGACATATAAATGAGGAAAACTAGACTGAGAAAGATAATGAGAACAACAAGGAGTATCTTGAACTGGAGAGTTCACACTCCACCCAAAAGGGAATCACACCCTTAGCTCCTGCTTGCTGTTGCCATGCGGGAACATGGACCAATTATTGCCAAAGCCGTTGTGCGAAGCTGAAGATCTGGACTTTTATGCATTAGCTCAATTGTTTTTAAATGCTGGAAATTAGTTCAACCTTTAAAATCTATTCAAGCCAAACAAAATATGTCTGTGGGTTATATGTGTCCTGCAGGCCCCGCATAAGTGACCTCTGCCCTGTAGTTTTAGCATTAAGGAAGATGATGGCTATTGAATTGTGACTGTATCATATTATATTATAAAGAATATTACAATATCAAAGGAGATTCTGAACATGAAATGTTAGCTATCTATGTTACAGTTCACAAAAGAGAAATTTAAAAACAATCTATGAAGCCACGCTTCCAAAGGAGGTAAAAGCCAGAAATGGATAAAGAGGCAGCTGAGATATTCTGTGCCAGCAGATTGCATGTATTTAGCATACATTATAAACCTGTTCCCAGTGAATTTTCTTTTGCAAAATTCTAGTTTTTGTAGATTCATTTCAGTGTAGTTTCCCATAATTCCAAGATTTTGAATATCAGAGACGCAAATTATACATTTTTCTGAGTCATAAAACCAAAAAAATATAATATATATGGGATGGTAGACAGTTACAAAGAAAAATTTAAAAATCATCTCAGTAAGCTAATTGTCTCCAACAAAGCAAAACCAACTAATTGGCATCTATTGATGGTGTGAAGGAGGGAGTCTCTAAAAAGTTTATAATTAAGGAAGTATTATAAACTAAAAATAATTATATAGTTCACATATTATTCATTTAAGATTATATCTTCTTTGTATGGTATGCTGGGTTTATTATTTTTATTTTATAATTCTAAAAATTGCTTATAGTACTATGCTCAGTTTTCCCAAAATCTTTCCTTTTGACTACAAAATGTCCTGCCCCTGAATCTTAGAAATATAATCTCTACATTTGAGAAGGCAATATTATAGTAAGTATTGAGTAAAATTTATTGAATGAATTATATAAACAATGAAAATATGTGTCATAATATGTCAAAATAATGACATAATTAACGAATATTTAATTATGCCTCACTCACCAACAAAATTCTTAAATATTAATATTAACTTTAACCTTTATCTTAAACATAACACATTGACTTTAATCCCTAATTCTAACTTTAGCCCTAAACCTAATAGTGATTAAAATCCTAACCCAAATAATAAGTAAAAGTGTCCTAATCTTCATCTTAATCTTAAACTAAGGCTCAGCAACCTCTGTAGCCCTAAGAGAAAATAGGAAGTAGAATGAATACTAGAGTACAGCAGTGTCAGAAAAGAGAGGAACAGATATCCAGAGTGGTACATAGCACATATATACTCTAACCTGGCCATCACCATTTCCATCAGTATGACCCTCATCTAAGCAGTAATCTGGAGCAAACTCCAATATCATTTAAACTACAAGTGGGACATGTTTGTTGATGCCTCCATCTGCCAGTCCAAAGCTTTCTGATACTATTAAAAAACCTGAATGAAACAATGAGTTTGAAAATTCCTTACACATCGTTGGCACAGACACTCAACAAACTGCATATCCTAAAAACTCTTTAAACAGGCAGTTCACAATGCAGGAACTCAATCAGTCCACTGTGACAGAATTCATTCTACAGGGCTTTGCCCCCAACCACAGGACCAATCCTCTGCTCTTCACCTTCTTTTTAGTCTTTTACCTGCTTATCCTTGTGAGCAACAGCCTCCTTATCACCCTTATCCACCAGGACTCACGCCTCCACACACCCATGTACTTTTTCATCAGTGTCCTCTCCATGCTGGATATATGCTACACCACCACTACTGTGCCCCAGATGCTCGTGCATATTCTCAGCAAGAAAAGAGCCATCTCTTTTGCTAGATGTGTGGCCCAGATGTACATCTTCCTCCTCTTTGGGGTCACTGAGTCCTGGCTTTTCTCCATCATGTCTGTGGACAGGTATATGGCCATCTGTCACCCTCTCAGGTACAAGATCATCATGAACAGCTGGATGTGTCTCCTTATGGTGGGCATCTGTGCAGCCTATGGTGTGGTAGGTAGCCTGTGCTACACCTTCTTTGCTATGCGCCTGCCCTATTGTGGTCCCAGTGAAATTGACCACTACTTTTGTGAGGTCCCTGCTGTCCTGAAGCTGGCCTGCGCAGACACATCCCTCAATGACTTGGTGGACTTCATCACAGGCTTCAATGTCATTGTGGTTCCACTTTCCCTTGTTGCCATTGTTTATGCCAACATCTTTGCCACCATCATGAAGATCCGCTCAGCCCAGGGGCGGATTAAGGCCTTCTCCACCTGTGTCTCCCATATCACTGTGGTCACCATGTTTGCCATTCCGTGCATCATCATGTACTGAGTCCTGGATCAGGCTCCTTATCAAACAGTGGCAAGAAAATGGCCCTCTTCTATAACATTGCCACAGCCTTCCTCAATCCTGTCATCTACAGTCTGAGGAACAAGGACGTGAAAAGGGCTTTTCTCAAACTGATGGGACTGGGCAGGGCCCCAGAGTGAGCTGAAAAAAGCAGGACACAGTCAGGTCCCCAAGGACTTTTCCATGAAATGCATGACTCCAAAAAGCAGGACACAGTCAGGTCCCCAAGGACTTTTCCATGAAATGCATGACTCCAAAAAGATGTCTTCATTTTTGCCCAAATGGGAGAGGAACAGGGTTCTTGAATATCTGTAGTAGCTATGGTGATATTGTTTGGAACAGAGAAAATTATGAAGGTCTAGCACAGTGACTAAGAGTCTGAACTTTAGTACCAGACAGAACAGGTGAGAGCCTTGGTTCTACCACTTAGTAGATACGTGAATTATTGCAAGTCATTTAATTACACTAAGGTTTGAATTTCTTTCTCATAGGGAAATTGTGTTAATTAAATTAAATAAAACAAGAAAAATGCTTAGCACAGTAGTGACTTTTCAATAAACATTAGCTTTAATTTTCTACATTTAGTACTCAGGGATGAACCACCAACCAATAACCAGCCATGATTCTTCTGGGCTATTGAAGTGTCTGGAGCCCTCCAGGGCAAAGAAATAAAAGGGGAGAGGGGAAAAAGTAAAAACTCAGAAACTGAAAAATGGAGAATCTTTGGGTGTGATACTTAAGATGAGAAACAGACTTGAGAAGGGGGAAATAAACCTTTATCTGCCCACCTGTAAACTGTGCCAGAATGTCTGAAGTCAATTGAAATTAATTGAAGAGAGAGAAAAAAAATCTTCTGAGATCATCTGTTTCTGTGCTTTTGTATGTTTATACCCCTTGATTTTCTTTTAGCCCTTATTTGGAATAAAATCCATTTTGGAAAGTTCCAGTCTGTCTTAGGTGATCTCAAGGAAAAGTGTCTTCTGAAATTGGAGGTGGGGGGGCGTTGTGGCTGGTAAGTGGGCACAGTGTTACACACAGATGTAAAAATTTAGGGAATCCAGACAAAGATAAAAACTGATGAATAAAAAAATTTAAAAAAAAAAACTCAAAGGGGAGTTTTTGCAATGTTCTTGCTTGGAGGGATTTTCCCTATGCCCACTCCCAAACGCTTCTTATTCCACACAGAATCTTTACAAATGCAAATAGGTTTTTCAGGCAATGTATAGGGCCTTCTTACCGGACTTGTTACCCATATTTTCCTCTACTTGGTGCTGCTGGAGTTCTGTAACCGATGGTTAAGAATTAACAAATAATTATATTACTAAATCATTATATAGATGCCTTTATACCATAAAAGGGCCAAAGATTGATATCTGAAATTATTGAAACTAGCTAGACCAACCTCACCCTTTGTATATAGCCATTTCCAACTAAAAACCTGCAATTGGGATAATTGTTCCGGACAGATCTTACCCTTGTATATGAACATTTCTATTGAAAGAGTAACCACTCCACCCACCCCTGTTTAATATCTATGTGAAAAACTTTGTAACTGATCTTTGTTCTGTACACGCCTACCCCAGAACCTTGTGAGTCACCCTGGTTTGGTGCCCACCCCCTATCCCGTTCAGCCCCTTAATGTTTGTTAATTAAGGAACCTTTGTCAGCTCCACTCCAATTATTCATTAGCATCCTGCCGTTATAATATATTAGAATTTCTGCAGATTGGAGAGGCAGTTTTCGAGGCCCTTTGGCCACTGACCTCTTTTGCTTGTGCAAAAAAAAATAAACTCTTTCTCTCTTTGAAATCCTGGTATCTTAGGAACTGGTCTTTAAGTGTATGAGGAAGATGGAACCCACTTTTTCTCAGTGTCAGTTCTAGGACCCCACGAAGATTTTCTCATAAGCTCAGGTTCTTCTTTCCTAGCCTATTGCTGATGTACCCTGCTGTAGCAGTTTGGCATTGTTTATTAATCCCAAAAATAGTAACTGGATTATGTTCATAAACTGGTCTGTCAGAGGTATCACTTTTAGTTGATTAAATTATGATTAGGACTTTGATTGGGCCACATCAGTAGGGCATTGAGTCTCCGCCCCTTGGTGGGTGGGGACTCAAGGAGAAAAGACATGGCAAAGGACAGAGCTGGGAGCTTTGACCTGGAGCCCGGGAAGTGAATACACAGGAGAACACAGAGGAATAGAGCCGGCTCCTTAGACATAGCAAAGGCCAGGAGAGAGGGACAGAGCCGTTAGCCTGATAGTCTACAGCAGGCCTTGTGGAGAGAGCACAGCAAATGACCCAGGAGAGAGGGACAGAGCCATTAGCCTGATAGTCTACAGCAGCCTTGTAGAGAGAGCACAGCAGCTGACCCTGGAGAGAAACAAGCCCTGGAAAAAGAAGAACCCAAGAAGCCTGAACTCTTGGCAGATGTCGGCAGCCATCTTGCTCTAACATGTGGCAATAGACTTTGATGAAGGAAGTAACTTATGCTTTATGGCCTAGTAACTGTAAGCTTCTACCCCAAATAGATACCCTTTATAAAAGCCAACAGATTTCTGGTATTTTGCATTAGCACCCCTTTGCCTAACTAATACGCTTGCCTACAAAACCCCTTGCAAAAAAATTAACTTGGTTGCCCTCATAAGAGGTCTGTGTCCATGCCAAGGGCACAGATTCCCAATGTTCTCAAAGGTGCAACCCTACAGCTCTGCCCATGAGTCAGAGTGTTGTATAACTAATGAAGCAAAATGTAAAGACAGGTGACAAAATAGTGCATATAAATATAGCATACATGTGGTCACTATCATTAACATGGACAGACATATGGTCAATATCATCAACATAAAAATAGCTGTTGTAAATTGATAAGAAAAATACAAACATCCAGGTAAATTGGCAACAGATACGAACAGTGAGTCCATAAAGAAGAAATTCAATTATCAATAAACATATGGGAAAATTTCACCATACAGGCATCAAAGAAATGCAAATTAAAATATCAGTGAGAGGAGGAGTGGATGTGGCTCAAGAAGTTGGATGCCCCTCTCACACATGGGAAGTCCCCAGTGCCTTTTAAAGAAGACAAGTGGACACAATGAGCAGACACAAGGAGCAGACACAGTGAGCAGCAATGAGCAGACAACAAGCAGACAGGTGAGGGAGCCATCTTGGGGGCGGAGGGTGGAAATAAATATATAAAAATATTAAAAAAGGTATCAATGAGATATCACCTCTCATCTTGGTGAAACTGGCAAAGAGTTTTTAAATAGATTTAAAGGGGGCTAGAATACAATGAAAAAAATGGACTTTCTTATATTACTAATGGGTGAGGCAGGCTAGTTTAGGATAAGGGAAAGTGAGTCTAAGACCTGGCAGAAAAACATGGCTGCGAAACATGAGACCCTGAAATCCTGACTGGAAACCCCCTGAGGGAAAGACTGCCACCAAGGAGGCTGCGGGAAGGACCCATGAGAACTCTATTTGGAACAAGATCTCATTTGGGGTCAAAGAAAAGCCCCAGATATCCCCAAGGGGCCTCCTCATTGGGCCCCATGGGTAACTGACGGGTGGGGTAATCAATCAGAACAGCAAATAGCTGGGCCCCCCAAAACATTAGCAAGGGTAGTCATAAGTAATAGCTTAAGGTAACCACAGAAGTCAAATCTAGTTCTGTCTAGAGGAGCCCACGTCAAACCTCAGTGCATATTTCTGTCCTTCTCTCCCGATTCTCGGTAAGCTCCATTATTTTCCCCATTTCTCAATAAATGTTTTTGCTGGCCTAAGTAAACTAGCATGTTCTTAAATTCTTTTCTGCAACATGACCAAGAACCTAGAGAAATCCAACATTTCCCCGGCTTCATGGGAACATAAATTAATATAGTCTTTTGGCAAGACACTCTGGCTTCATTTTTCAAGAGCCCTAATACGTTCAAAATCTTTGACCCAATAATTCCACTTTTAGGGCATTTTAGAAACTAGACATCAGAAGTGCAGCAAAAGTAACACAAAGATTTTCACTGTGTTGCTTATGATAGGGAAACTAAATGGAACCAATTGAAAACAATCCTCTTTTCAGGTATAACAAGACAAGGAAATAATGAACCTGAGGACAGGAAAAAAAGAAAAGGAAAAAACGAAAAAAGCCTTATTAAATTGTGGGACAATATCAAAATGTTTAGCATACACTTCATTGTTGATCAGAAGAATAAGAGAGAAAATATAGTGGAAAAAAATATTTGGAGAGATAATGGCGAAAATTTTCCCTATATGATGAAAGATAAATTTACAGATTCAAGAAGCTTGGCAAACTCCAAGCAGAATAATACAAAACAATTGTATATAGAAACATCATATTCAAAACCATAGTGAAAAGCAAGGATGAAGAGAAAAGTCAAGGAAAAATGACACCTTACATAAAGGGGAAAGGTGATACAAATTATCTCTAACTTCTCATCAGAAACAAAGGAGGCAAGGAGACAGTGGAATGACATCTTTGAATATCTAGAAAAGTCCCTAAATATTTGGAGTATTAAACAACACATTCCAAATAACTTGTGGGTCAAATAAGACATTACAAAGGAAAATTGAAAATACTTGATAATGACAAAGAAAACACAATATAACAAAATTTGTGGGATGCTATTAAAATTTGTTTAGAGGGAAATTTATAGATTAAATTTTATATTAGTAAGAAAAAGAAGATATAAAACAAATGACTTATGGTTACATCTCAAGAAACTATATAATGAAGAGCAAAGTAAATCTAAAATAAAAATAAAGAAAGGAAATAATAAAGAAAATATCATAAATTGACAAAATTAAAAAGGGAATAGAGAAAATTAATGATACCAAAAAGTTCTTTATAAAGATCAATAAAATTGATAAGCCAATCAACATTGATAGACCAGGGAGCAGATGTTGCTCAATGGTTGAGCACCTGTCTCCCATGTATGAGGCCCCAGGATCAATCCTGGGCACCTGCTAAAAAACAAAATTGATAGAGCAGTCAAGAAATTACCAATATCAGGAATGATTTGAAAGATATCCTTAAAGATCCCACAAGCATTAAAAAGATAACAGATCACAAACACCTTTTTTTTTAATGATTTATTTTATTTTTTTCTCTCCCCTTCCCCCCCGGCCCTGCCCCAGTTGTCTGTTCTCTGTGTCCATTTTGCTACATGTTATTCTTTTTGTCTGCTTCTGTTGCTGTCAGCAGCACAGGAATCTGTGTTTCTTTTTGTTGCGTCATCTTGCTGCATCAGCTCTCCGTGTGTGTGGCGCCATTCCTGGGCAGGTTGCACTTTTTCTTTCGCACTGGGCGGATCTCCTTACGGGGTGCACTCCTTGCACATAGGGCTCCCCTATGAAGGGGCCACCCCTGCATGGCATGGCACTCCTTGCGTGCATCAGCACTGTACATGGGCCAGCTCCATATGGGTCAAGGAGGCCCAGGGCTTGAACCGCAGACCTCCCATGTGGTAGGTAGATGCCCTATCCACTGGGCCAAGTCCGCTTCCCACAAACAAACACCTTTTAACAATAAATTCAACAACTAGGTGAAGTGTACAAATTATTTTTAAAAAATACAAGTTACTAAAACTCACAATACATGAAATTAAAAATCTGACTGGCCAGGGAAGCAGATGTGGCTCAAACGATTGAGCTCCTACCTACAACATGGGAGGTCCCAGGTTTGGTTCCTGGTGCCTCCTGGAGAAGAAGAACAAGACAGCAAGCTGGCACAGCAGGAAGGTGCGGCAAACTGATGCAACAAGGAGACACAAAGAGGAAACACAATGAGAGACTCAACAAAGCAGAGAGCTGAGGTAGTTCAAGCGATTGAGCACCTCTCCCCTACATGGGAGGTCCCAGGTTCAGTTCCTGGTGCCTCCTAAAGAGAAGACAAGCAGTCAGAGAGTGCACACAGTGAATGGACACAGAGAGCAGACAGTAAGCACAAAAACAACGGGGGGGGGGAGGGATAAATAAATAAATAATAAACAAATAAATCTGACTAGCCTTTATCTATCAAAGAAATGCACTTTCTTATCGGAAACCTTCTCATAAGGTTCAGGCTCAGATGCGTTACTGGTGATTTCTATATAAATTTGTTGAAGAAAGAATATAAATTTTGAACTAACTCCACAAAAAATATAGGAAGAAAAAAACATAAACCCATTCAGTTGATAAGGCCATCATAATCCAATAACAAAATTAATTACATTTAAAAAAATTATTGACCAATATTCTTCATTAGCATAGATGCAAAAACTCTTTAAAATTAGCAAATAAAATCCAGCAATAAAAAGGATAATATAGAATAAAATAATAAAGGATAATATATAATGATTAAGTGGGATTTACTCCAGTAATGCAAAGTTGGCTTAATATTTAAAAATCAGTCAGTATAGCTCACCGTATCAATGGACTAAAAAAGGGAAATCACCAATTACAAACACTATGAATGTATAAAAGGATCTCAACAAAATTAAACTTCCATTCATAATTTTTTAAAGGCTTTCAACAAACTAGTTTTAGAGATGAACTTCAAGGGCATCTGTATAAAAACAATGGCTAACAATAATACATTTAACTAGTAAATGACTGAATGATTTCTCTCCTAAGATTGAGAACAAGGCAGACATCTACTTCTATTCAACATTGTATTGGAGGGTCTACCTGAAATAAGGCAAGAAAAGAAATAAAAGGTATACAAATTAAAAAGGAAGAAATAAAAATGTCTTTACATAAACATGATCTGGTACATAGAAAATCCTGGAAACCAAATAAATAATAAAAAAGGAGCTACTGTAATAAAAAAATTAATTTAGCAAGGTCATAGGATACAAGATCAATACATAAATCAATTGCTTTTTGCACATCAGCAACAAATTATTGGAAAATGAAATTTTAAAACTACACTTGGGAATAAATTTAGCAAAAGACATGCAAAATTGCTACATTCACACATAAACACACACACCTACAAAATATACCTACATGAATTAAAGACCTAAATAAATGGAGAGATATACCATGTTTATGGGAAGCCCCAATGTTGTTAAGATATCAATTCTCCCCAAGTTTATCTGTAGATTCAGAGCAATGCAAGACAAACTCAGGAGCCTTTTTTTTTTTCATAGAAATTGATAAACTGACTCTAAAATGTATATGAAAATATAAAGGACATAAAATATTCAATATAATTTTGTAAAAGAACAAAGTTAAAGGGCTTATAGCACTTGGCTACAAGACACTATACATCAATAAAGTGTGGCATAAGAATAAACTGATAGATCAATAGAATAGATTAAATGGCCTGGAAATAAGTGGGCATTATTAATTTGATTTTTAACAAAGGCATCAAAGCAATTCAGTGGAGGAAAGTGTTGGGGATTCAATCCTGTCCCCAACAAGACATGTTCAAGTCAGAACCCCTGGTCCTGTGGGTAGGACCATTTGTAAACAGAATCTTCAAAGACCCTATTAAGATAAGACCAAATTGAATCACAGTGGATCTTAATCAACTATTACTGGAGTCCTTACAAAGAGAGGAAACCTATGCAGGGGTCCTGAGGTGACCTGAGAAGGAGGAATGGAAGCCACAGGAAGAGAAGGAAGGCCATAGATCACCCTGTGATAGAGACAGACTGGTTTCCAGGAAGCCACCACCGGGAATGCTACAGATTTCAGAGAAAGCATGGTCTGCCAGTACTTTAATTTTAGACTTTGAGGCTCCAAAACTGTGAGACAACAAATTCCTGTTAAAATCAACATGCTCATGGTATTTATCACAGCAGACTTGGCAAAGCAAGACAGAAAGTCTTCTTAGCAAATATTCCTGGAACAACTGGATATTCATGTGGAAGAAAATGAACTTTTGACTGTATGTCACATTGTACACAAAAATTATTTCAGGTGGTATCACTGACCTAAACCTAAAAGCTAAAATTATAAAACTTTTAGGAAGGAAAAAAACACACAGAATATGCTTGTTATCTGGGGATAGGCAGTATTCTCTTAAAATGGTCACAGCAATTTTAATAATAACAAAATCAAAAAGTAAGAAATCAGACTTTGTCAAATTAAAATTTTCAGCTCATCAAAAGACACTATTAAGAAAATGAAAAGTCAGTCCACAGACTGGGAGAAAATGTTCACAATAAATATCTGCCCAAAGGCTGCTATCCAGAATTTTAAAAACAAACAAACAACAAAAAAAAACCTCCCACAGCTCAATACAACAAAATTAACAACCTGATTAAAAATGAACAAAAAAAATAAATAAATAAATAAAAAAGAAAAAAAAAAGAAAAAAAAATAAATAAAAATGAACAAAAGATTTGAACAGACATTTCTCAAGATATGAAGAGCCAGTAAGAACAAGAAGTGTTCGACATCATTAGTTATCAGTGATGCAAAATAAAACCACAATGTGATATCACTAGGCACCCACCAGAATGGATAAAATTAAGAAGACTGACTTTAAAAATTGACAAGAATGTGAAGCAATCCAGACTCTAATGTATTGCTGGTGGGAATATAAATCAATAGAACTACTTTGGGGGAAAGTCTGGCAATTTCTTATAAAGCTAAAGATACTCCTATCTGATGGCACAACATTTCTATACCTAGGTAATACACAATAAAAGTGAACATAAAAAGCTTGCACAAAAATGTCCATAGAATCTTTATTCAAAATAACCAAAAACTGGAGACATCCCAAATGCCCATAAACAATAAAACGGATAAACAAAATATGACATAGCCATAAAATGGAACAGTACTCAACAATAAAAAGTAATGAAATACTGATATATGCAACACATGGTTATCAAAAACATTAAGCTGAATGAAAAAGTCAGACATAAGAAAAACACATAAAAAACAACTAACAAGATTGTGGGTTGAAACCCAATAATATCAATGATTATATTATCAGTAAATTGGTCAAACATAGACTTTAATTTCCCAAAGCAACTAAAGCAACAACTAAACACAAGTTCAGCTCAACTGTTAACTAGATTGACATTTTAATGGACTAACAAAAGAGGCACACCAATTTTCAGACATAAATACTGGTTACCTCAGACTCTTCTCTTCTTTTACACATAATGTCCCCATTTAATTTAAATTTCACAGTGCACACAAAGAAACAGGAAAAAAAGCAACATATTGTGATGAGATAAAGCTGGGAATTGGAACTATCAGAGAGTTTTCAAAATGACTATGATTTACATATTAAAGGAGCTAATGAAAAAGGGACAAAATGCATGAACAGATGAAGAAGTTCAGAATAAATTACAACTATATAAAAGGGTCAAATAAAATGCTAGAAATAAAAAGAATGATATCAAAAATGAATAATTTATTCTACAGGTTTAACAACAAAATAATACAGCAGAGGAAAGGATCAGAGGAAAGAGGAAATTTAAGATAGGTCAATAAAAATCACCCACTGAGACATAAAAAAGATAAAAGAGGGGTAAAAGAGAAGAGGGCATCCAAGAGAATATGGGACAATATCAAATGATCTAAAATGAATAAAATGGAAGTCAGAGAAGGAAAGGAGAGAGAAAACAGAATGGGAAAATGTTTGAAGAAATGATGACTTAAAATGTTCCAAAATTAATCAAAGATACAAACAGGCCAAAGAATCCCAGAGAACTCTAAGCAGGATAAACATAAACATAAAGAAAAATACACTTAGATACATCATAGTAAAAGTTCTGAAAACCTAAGATGAAGAGCTAATCTTGATGGCAGCCAGAGAAAATGGAAACATTACTTACAGAGCAACCAATATAAGAATGACAGAGAAGTCTCATGAAAAGTATGCAAGCTTGGAGACAATAGAGCTTCATCTTCAAAATGCTGTAAAAGAGAAAATAACTGTTAACTCAGAATTCTCTACATAACAAAAGTATCTTTAAACATGAAGATGAAATAACTTTTTCAGTAAAAAAGAGCTGAGAGAATATACTGTCAGCAGAATTGCACAACAAGAAGAAGACATATATATGATACAAGGTAGAAGATTCGATCTACACAAGAAATGAAGAACTTCAGAAACATAAAAGACTTCTCGTTTTTAATCTCCTCAGAAAATAATTATTGACTAAAGCAAAAATGTGTTGTGGTATTTTTAACTATGTGTATTAGTCAGGGTTCTCTAGGGAAACAGAATCAACAAGAGATATCTGTCAATAGTATGCAAATCTATAAGAGTCTCTCACGCAGCTGTGGGGATGCACAAGTCCAGGTTCCACAGGCAGGCTGCAACCAGGGGCTGCAATGAAAGTCAAATGAAGGTTCTTAATGAGCTCTGGGAGATGTTGGCTGTCCAAAGACAAGCTGGGAAATTCTCTCTCAATGCTGGAATCACTTCCCCTTTTAAGGCATTCAACTGATTGGGTTAAGGGTCACTCATTGCTGATGGCAATCTCCCTGATTGATGTAATTATATTATAACTAACTATGATTTACCACTGCAGTAAAGTCAATGGTGACTAAAGTCCATAAATGCCCTTGTATTATAGTTAGCCCAGTGCTTGCTTGACCAAACAACTGGGCACAATTACCAGGACAAGTGATACAATAGCCTAACCATCACACTATATAAAAGTAAAATGTAAAACAACATGGCGATTAAATTTATGAGAGCAAAGGATGAGATAGAAGAAATATAAGTATAATGTGTAAGGATCTTACTCTCTACTTGAAGTGGTATGACATAGTTAGAGAGAGATTGGAGTGAGTTAATGGTGTATATTGTAAACCTTAGAGCTACCACTAAAAGAAAAAAGTAGGGTTTATAAATCAATATCAGAGATAAAATGGAATTATAAAATAATCTATAAGGAGGCAGAAGAGCAAAACAGAAACAACAAACAGAAGGGAGAAATATTTAAAAAGTAGCAATTTTAAATTATTAAACTGAATCATATCAATAACTGCATTATAGGTAAATGGATCAAACACTCCAGTTAAAGGCAAAAATTGTCAGGCTGGGTAAAAAAGCTAAGACTCAACTATATGCTATTTAAAATAAAACCACTTTAAACATAAAGACAGAAAGGCTAAAAATAAAAGAACGTTAAAAAGAAAAATCATGTAAACATTAATCAAAAGAAAACTGGAATTCCTATATTGATATCAGATATATTAGACTTCAGGACAAGGAATATTAGCAGGAATAATGAAGGACAAATACATAATGATGAAAGGGTCAATTTATCAAAAAGACATAGCAGTCCTAAGTGTGTATGTACCTGAAAAAAAGAGCTTCAGAATACATAAAGTAAAAAAACTGATACCAATGAAAAGAGAAATCAAAAATTTCCCATCGTTGCAGGAGACTTCAATCCTCTTCTCTCAGGAATTGATAGAATAAGGACAGAAAAACTCTATAAGGATTATAATAACGGAACAACAACCTAATTGGCATTTGTAGAATACTCCACCCTACAATAGCAGATTACACACATTTACTCCCTGGTGTTAGAGAGAAAGCTGCACTTCTAACAAAACAAAAGCTCACCTGATTGTGGAGGAGAAACGAATTTTATTAACGATCTTGCAAGAACAGGAGCTCCACCTGAATAAAATAGCCAGTGCCAAACAACAAGAAACAGTGATATTTATAACCTAAACCTAACACGCAGGTCCCTCCCCTGTTCCCCATTGATTGGGTACTTCGGGGGTTACAGCCTATCCAAGAGATCCACCTAACTTACCCAGTTCCTGCTTTGATTCCTGGCTCCTGCATTCCCTACACTCCAGCGGGCTGGGCAGGCTCAGCACCACTTTCACCCCTGGCCTGCTTTTCAATTTGGCACTTTTCATTACTGGCCCCGCCCCAGCACTCACCATTGGCCTTCCCTGCTCTGGCCCTGCCCCCAGCACTCACTATTGGCCCTCCCTGCTCTGGCCCCACCCCCAGCACTCATCATTGGCCCTCACTCGTTTCCACGCCAATTTTTAAATTCTTGGTGCCCCAAAGCCGATAGAACCCCTACCCTACCTCCTCAAACAGCAGACCCAGCTCCGCAGCCCCTTTATGAAAATTAAACTTAACACTTTCACACACTGGTCACTCACTAGAGCTGGGACCTGAACCCAGGAGTCTGGCTCTTGGCCCAATGCTCTCCTACTGTCCCTTGAAGATTACCACCATGCAGAGTTCAAGGTGGTAAATGCCAGCTCAGGTGACTTCTGACCCAAGATACCTTGGATTATTCGCTAGCAAAAAGAAGCAGGGGGAGGAAAGAAGGCTAGGATGAAACCATGGGGATCATAGACTTGGAATTTTCTCTTGTCCCCACAGTGACATCAGCTTCTGAGAACATCTTTAGGTCCAGTTTCCCCATTCTAGATGTAGAAGGATTTGTTTTCAAGCTGCCTGAGCTCTCCTTTGTCAGCTGTCCTAGCTAAGTAAGACTTGCTGGGATTCAGCATTCTCAGGTCTCCTCCTAGATTCAAAGGATGAGTTGGAGACAACAACTTGCAAAGGACCTGAGTCACTAGCCCTGCTCCCTAACTGGGACCTCTGAAGCTCTCCAATGAGCCAGACGTGTTTGCAAGACAGAGAACAATTCTGCCAATCACAGCTCCTAAAGAGAGTCTGTTAGTGTGGGAGTGTTAGGAGACTTTGGTCCTCCGGGCAAGAAGGCAAGCCTTGAGCCTAGGATGTGTTGGCCCCTATGACCCTGGGCAACACTCTCTATGTGATAGTTGGAGTTAGGGACCAAATCCTAGAAGCATCTATGTACCCTGTCTATATCTAGCTTACGGTAAGGAGGTGCTGGAACTTTCCATCTTGCCCCGTCTAGCCAGAAGAGCTGTGTGGACTGGGGCAATGATCCAATATCAGGGCAGGGAAGAATTTTGGACCACATTTCCCAAGGGCCACATGTAAGAGGAAGTTGGATCTAGGACCTGCTTGCCTGGAGAAGATAGTAACAAATAGTGCAACATACATGTGTCTCACATATATAAACTCATTTCCTCCTCAAGTCAGCCCTATGAGTAGGCAGGGTTGATGATTCTTGCCCCTCATAGATCAGATTACTGAGCCCAATTCTTCACTCTGACTGGAATTCATGCCCCTTAAGTCTTTCCACTCTTGTCTTTCAAAACCTGGTTCAGGTGTCATCTTCCCTGGGCTTGTTTAGATGTGCTTGCTCTGTGCATACTTTTATTGAAGTACTTCCCCTATCTGTCTCCCCTAGGGTCTTCAGTAACCTCCAGGTTGCTAAACTTGTTGGACACATTTCAATTTTTATATTTGACCTATCAACATTGTTCCTTCCTTACTCTCTCATATTCAGTGGAAATACTCTGGTTTTTTTTTGCCTTCATACTACCTTTAGAGGTTTCTCTTGCTTTGTCTCCTCTTCAAGTGTTGATGTTTCCCAGGATCCCAACCTGAGTTTCTTTTCACTTGCTTTACTCTTAAGAAATTTCAAACAGACCCATGGCTCTACCTGCCACAAATATGTTAATGATTCACGAAGCCCTGTCTCCAAGCTATGCTCCTCTTCTGAGCTGCATGCTGACACTACCAACTCTTCAGTAGACACCACCACAAGGATATCCTCAGGCACCTTGAACTGGACACATCCACACTAAATGTATTTTTCCTTACGATCCCAAATTTGTCATCCTCTCCTATTTATCATCGCAATATGTAACATTATTATCCACCCAGTTAACCAAGTAAGAAATATGGATGGCATCCGAGTCTTCTCTTTCTCTCTTACTCTCTGAAACCAAATCATGTGTGTGTGTGTATATATATCGTTTCATTCCATGGTTTCAACCTCATTGATATTTCCAATATCCACTTTTCTCTTCAATTCCCATACTCAGGGATCATGATTTTTTGCCAAATGATTTTACTGGCCTTCTTCCTTGTTTCTCTTTCTTTAGTCTTGGCCTCTAGTCCCCATACCCCATAATTCTTTCTTCTCATTATCCCAGAATGATATTTCTAAAATGAAAATCTGATCATTTTGTTCTTTGTCTCAAAGTCTTTCTCATTGGAATGCAGAAAGTATTAGAACAAGATCCAAATGTTTACCACAACTTTTAAGCCCCTTCGTGATCCGGCACTTCTCTTACCACACTACTCCATATGCACCCAAACATGAAGTCAAATTAAAAGACTTGAAATTCCTGGACAAACACAAAAGAAATGGTAAATATCTGGATAAATATAATATGTAATTTTCCTTTCTCTTGAGATTTTTAAAGTACAGTTGATGGTTGAAATTTAAAATGATACTAATATATATAATATATAAGACAGCTACAACAAAAAGAGAGTAAAGGGTGGTAGTTAGTTTCCTACATTCTACTTGAAGTGGTAAAATGTTGATTCTAAGTACATGTTAAAAGTTAAATATATCACAACAAAGCTACTAGAACTAAAAGACAAGTTCAGCAGAGTGGCAAGATAGAAGATTAATATGCAAAATCAAAATCAGTAGCATTTCAGAAGGATCCAGCCATTCTGGAGGACAGTATGGTGGTTTCTCAAAAAACTAGCTATAGATTTGCCATATGGCCCAGCAATCCCACTGTTGGGTATATACCCAGAAACTGAAAACAAACAGATATATGCACACCAATGTTCATAGCGGCATTATTCACTATTGCCAAAAGTTGGAATCAACCCAAATGCCCATCAACAGATGAATGGATAAACAAAATGTGGTGTACACATACAATGGAATACTACTCAGCTATAAGAAGGAATACAGTACAAACACATGGGATAATATCGATGAATCTTGAGGACCTTATGTTGAGTGAAGAAAGCCAGGAATTGAAGGACAAATACTATCTGACTTCTCTATTATGAAATATGCAAGCCAAGCTGTCTCACAAAGCTAGAGACTGGATGATAAGCTTACAGGAACTTGGTGGGGAGAGGAAGGTTGTGAGCTGATGCCTACATGGGTGAAATGTATGATAAAGTGGAGGTAAGTATGTGTACAGGGAAGGGATTAGACTGGCGCATAGGGATAACTTTGCAGGGGGGCTTTGCAGGATTGAGGGGGACTAGGGATGAGAGGATGGGTCAGATGGCCCAAGGAATTGAGGGGAGGGCAGGGGGGAACAGTTGAACATGGAAGTGGTTGAAACTATAATGTTGAGGAAATTCTTTAGAAAATATAATAAGGAAGGATTACCTGTTTAAGGTGCTTAAGGGGGAGTATCTGGCATAGGGGCAGGTTTCTAGGGAGTGTTTGAGTGCTCAACCTGTCATAGCGTGTTATATCATTGGGTGGAGACCCATACAATGAGTGGGAAGGTGTACCCATATCCTGGGGAGGCCTTATGTTCTGAAATAGAGGGAATTGTGTCTCTCGAGAGAATTGGTGGCTCCCAATGGGGGAGGACAGTCTAGTATGGTAAGCCCTCAGCATTGTTGCAAGTATCTGTGAATCTGGTCCTTCCAGCAGTGAAGATTGGTTGTCACTGTGGGCCCTGAGGGGAGAGGGAGAGAGGAATAGAATAGATGGAAGCAGGGTAACTGGGGGGCAGTAGAAGTGTTCCATAAGATCATGCAATGATCGATATAGGACATGTTAAATTACTCCAAAAATGTATAAAAATCTATAAGCTAAAATGTAAACCATAATGTAAAACATAAGGTACCTAAAAATTTAGAAAATTGTACAGTCTAAATTATAAACCATAATGTAAACCAAAATGGAACCATGTTTGATAGCTATGTTTCAATACCTGTATATCAGCTGCAGCAAACATAACATGAACATATACAAAGATCATTGCTGGGGAAGGGGTAAAAGGGATTGATGTTGGATATGGGAGTCCCCTATATTGTATATGTAACTTTACTGTCATCTAAAACTTTTTTGAGGACAAAATTAAAAATTAGAAGGAAAAAAAAAAAAAAAAAGAAAGGATGTAGACACTGAGAAAGAAACGAAAGAAATTGCCTTGCCACTGTACATACAGGACAACACTCATTACAGTGATGAAAGGCAAAATGTCGAAAGAAATGAAAGAAAATTGCCTTGCCACTGTACATCAGGGCAATACCCATTACAGTGATGAAAGGCAAAATGTCAAAAGCAAAGTTTTATGATATTTTTCATTTTTTAGTACCGCAATTTATTTTTATTTTATTTTATTTTTTCTAAATTAGTATTATTCTATTTCTAATCTTTAAACATCACTACTATTTCATTTTCTTATTAATTGAATTTGGCAATGTATAATTTTTGAAGAAGTTTTGGACCACAGAGGGGTTCAACTATGGCAGGGGAGGTATCATTGTGTGGGGTATTATTGATGGGGAACACATGGTTGGGAGGGAGTTCTCCAGAGCATGTATATAGGGTACATAAAAATGCCCAGATATATGTTGGGTATTTTCATAGTAGTTACAGTTACAAATGACAACTGAGGGAGTGCTGAGTTCCTAGCCAGGGAGCTCTGTCACATTCCCCAATGGAACAGCAAGAATCCCCCAAGCTCAAGGGCAAAGACAAATGAAGAAGGATGCTTCAATACGAGCCCTGGATACTGATGACTATGCTTATGACCCTTTGTGCCTGAAATTTGAACTAGGCCTAGAGCTGCAGGGTGCCTAAGGGCTACCTCCTGAGAGCCTCCATCTTGCTCAAATATGACCAACCTCTAAGCCAAACTCAGCATGTAAACGCATCACCTTCCCCCCACTGTGGGACATGACTCCTAGAGATGAGCCTCCCTGGTGCTGGGGGATTACTACCAATCACTATCCGGTAATGAACTAGAAAAAGATCTTGAATAAAAGGGGGAAATGGTAAAGACAAATGAGTTTATATGGCTAAGAGTGAGGAGGTCATCAGAGGGGTCACACTTATGCATGACTCACCAGGATCCCAGAGACAGCCAAAGTAGATACAACCCCATGCACTGGTGCTTCTGAGGGCTATGGAGACACACAGGTTCTATGGTCATGGCAGTTGGCTCTGGAGTTCAGTGCCTTGTCAGTGGACCCTACTTTGGAATTTGTGTTCCTGAGTGTGATGGAGTTGGACTCAGATGTGATCTTTCTACACATGCCTCTTCTGTCACTTTTACTGAACCTGTGGCTGGCGCTGGGATTGATGTATATGCAGGAGACTTCAGTCTCTGGACTGGCCATGTGCCAGCTGGGCTCTGAGCCTCAGCAGTTGTAATTCCTACTCTCTGGTTTGTTGGACTTACACAGGTCGGCTAACAGGGGGGGAAGATGGTCAACCACAACAACAGGGAAACAAGAGTGCCTACAACTCCAAGCAGGAGGATCATAGCCATCAACCATGTGGGATGTAAGCCTCCTCTCAATATAGAGGCAGAGTGGACATCACCAACCCAGAGGTCACAGGATGGAGGAATAAAATATGGATTAGAGTGAACTTACTGGTATTCTACTATAGAACTATTGTGACTAGTAATGGAAGAAACTGTAGCATTGATCTGGAGAAAGTGGCCACAGTAGTTGCTGAGGGCAGGTAAAGGGAAGAGGAGATGAGATGTGGGAGCATTTTTAGGTCTTGGAGTAGTCCTGAATGATATTGCAGGGACAGATGCTGGACATTATATATCCTGCCATAGCCCACTGAATGTACTAAGGGAGAGTTTAAACTACAATGTAAACTATAATCCATGCAGTGCAGCAGTGCTCCAAAATGTATTTACTAAATGCAATGAATGTGCCACAATAATGAAAGAGGTTGTTGATGTGGGAGATGTGGGGGGGTGGGATGTGGGGTATGTGGGAAACTCTTACATTTTTTAATGTAATATTTTTGTGATCTATATATCTTTTTTTAAAAAAGACAATTTAATAGAAAAACAGTAGTATTTCTATACACTACTAATGCACACTCAGAGGATGAATTCCAGGAAATAAATTCTATTCACAACAGTGACTAAAAGAACCAAATATTTAGGAATAAACTTAACCAAAGACATAAAGGACTTATATTTTAAAAAACTATCAAATATTGCTAAAAGAAATGAAAGAATCCTTAAATAAATGGAAAGACTTTCCATGTTCATGGATTGGAAAACTAAATATCATTAAGGTGTCAATTCTATCTAAACTGATTTACAGATTCAATGCAATCCCAATAAAAATCCCAACAGCCTCTTTTGCAGAAATAGAAAAGTCAATTATCAAATTTATTTGGAAAGGCAAGGGGCCAAATAGCCAAATATGTCTTAATAAAGAAGAATGAAGTTGGAGAACTCTCACTTCCTGACTTTAAAGCATTTTACTTAGCTACAATGATAAAAAAATTTTTTTTAAAACACACAACATGGTACTAGCATAAAGATAGGCATATTAACCAGTGGAACCAAATCAAGAGCTTAGAAATAGACCCACTCATCTATGGTCAAGTGATTTTTGACAAGGCTATCAAATCACCCAGCTAAGCCAGAGCAGTCTATTCAACAAACAGTGCTGGAAGAACTGGATGTCCATAGCGAAAAGAAAGGAGGACCCATTTCTCACACCTCACACAAAAATTAGCTCAAATTGGATCAAGGACTTAAATATAAAAGCTAGAACCATAAAACACCTAGAAAAAAATGTAGGGAAACATTCAAGACCTTGTGGTAGGTGGTATTTTCTTAAACCTTGCACCCAAAGCATGAGTGATGGAAGAAAAAATTAAACACTTTTGTTTTTCAAATGACTTTGTTAAGAAAGTGAAAAAGCAGCCTACTCATTGGAAGAAAATTTTCAGAAACTACATATCCAATGAGGGTTTGAGCTCCATGTTATATAAAGAGGTCATACAACTCAAATAAATAAGACAAGCAACCCAATTAAAAATTGGGCAAAATACTTGAACAGAAATTTTTCCAGAGAGGAAATACAAATGGCCAAAGAGCACATGAAAAAATGCTCAACATCGCTAGCTATTAGGGAAATACAGATTAAAACTACAATGAGATGGTGTTTCATACCTTACAGAATGCCTATTAATTAAAAAAACAAACAAAAAAAAACTACAAGTACTGAAGAGGATGCAGAGAAATAAGAGCACTCCTTCACTGTTGATGGAAATGTAAAATGGTGCAGTCTCTGTGCAAGACAGTTTGGCAGTTCCTCAGGAAGCTAAATATAGAATTCCCATATGATCTGGAATCTCACTAATAGGAAAATATATGCAGAAGAACTGAAAGCAAGGACGCAAACAAACATTTGCATACTGACATTCATAGCAGCATTATTTACAAGTTCTGAAAGATGGCAGAAACCCAGGTGTCAGTCAGATAAACAAAATGGAATACTATTCAGCTGTAAGAAGAAATGAACTTGGGATGCGTATGACAACATGGATGAACCTTGAGGACATTATGTTGAGTGGAATAAGGCAGACACAAAATGACAAATATTGTATGGATCACTAATATGAGCTAATACAATGAGTAAACTCATGGAGTTAAACTCTAGAGCATAGGTTATCAGAAAACAGAATGTGGGTTGAGAAGGAGGAGCTGATGCTGAATGTATGTAGAATGTTTAATAAGCGGTATTGTTAATGTGGGGAAATGGTTAGAGTTTATGGTAACATACTATAGTGAGTACAATCAATACTGCCGATTTATAAATGTGATTGTGGCTGAAAGGGAGGTTAATGTCAATTGAAAGAAAGCTAGAGGATAATCTAGGGCTTGTGTAACAGTGATTTTGGTGGTGGATGATGATTGTGGTTAATAGTACAAATACAAGAATATCCTTTTATTATAAGGTGTTAAGAATATGGACGCACATGGGGAAAATGCAACTAATGTACCATATAGACTACAGTTAACAGTAATAACGTAATATTTTTATAGCAATTTCCAAGAAGGTCCTATATCAATGCTAAGGAGAATGTACAGAGGTACAGGACTTTTCCTTTTGGATTAATGAAAACATTCTGAAATGGACTGAACTGAAGACAGCACAACTCTTTGATGAAACTGAGAGCCTCTGAGTGTTCACTTAGGATGGACTGAACAAGGCAGAGACTGAACAATACAACATGATGAATCCCTAGGTAAATGACGGACTGTGGTTAACAATATAAGTATGAGAATATTTGCTCATGAACTATAACAAATATACAATACTAATGCATGGCATTAATAATAGGATGGTTTGTGGGGAAAACACATCAAATACAAGCTATGGAGTATAGACAGCAGTAATATTATGGTGATGTCCTTTCATCATGTGTAACAAATGTGTCACAACAATATAAGGTGAATATATGTATGATATTTTTCTAACTCACAACTTCTCAAATAAAAAAGTTAAATATGTATATTGCAATCCTTTGAGCAATAACTAAAAATATTATACAGAGATACAGTCAAAAACAAAATAAAGTAGAAGTCTAAAAATGTTTAAACAACCCAGTACACGTCAGTAAAGGGGGACAGAGGAACTTAATACATAAGCAACAAACAGAAAGAAAATGATAAAATTGTAGCTCTAAATTCAAACACATTAATAATTATAATAAATGTAAATTATTTTAAATGTAAATTGTCTAAACGCACCATTTAAAAGTGGATATTGTCAGAATATTTTTTTTAATTAGCCACCTATATACTGTCTACAAGAAACTCAACACAAATTTAATAATATAAGTAGGTTAAACATAAAAAGATGGAAAAAATATACCATGCAAACACTGACCAAAAGAAAGCTGGAGTGGTTATACCAGTATTAGTCAAAATAGTCTTCAGAACTACAACAACAACAACCAAAAACAACATGATTAGGGACGAGGAGAGACATTGCACATGATGCAAAAACTGACAGAACTGAAAGGAGAAATAGACAAATCCATAATTATATTTGGAAACATCAGTGCTCCTCTACTAGTAATTGACAGAAAGAGTAGACAGAAAATCCAGAAGGATGTAGAAGCAATGAACCACAACATCAAGGAACAAAATCCAATTGACATTTATAGAACACTCCAACAAAAACAACAGAATGCACATTTTTTCCTAGACTATATGAAATGTTTGCTAATATATACTATATCATGGGTCATAATATAAATCTTAACAAGTTTAAAAGAATGGAAATCATATAAAGTATGTTCTCTCACCATAATGGAATCAAACTAGAAGTCAGTAACAGAAAGATATTAGGAAATTGTACAAAGTGTTGGAAATTAAGCAACATATTTTTTTTAGGTATGAGGGGCCAAGGATTGAACACAGGACCTCATAAGTGGAAGGCCAGTGCTCAATGACTGAGCCACATATGCTTCCCTGAGTTGGTTTTTTCATTTGTTTTGCTTGTTGTTTGCTTTTGGGTTTTTTCAGGAGGTATGGGAACCAAATCCAGGATCTCCCATGTGGGAGGTGGGAGCTCAACTGCTTAGGCCACATCCACTCCCTAAGCAACACACTTTTAAATAATCCAAGGGTCGAAGAGGATGTCTCAAATATATATACATATATATATATATATATATATAGAATTATACATATAATATATATTGAATTGAATGAAAATGAAAATATAAAATATTTTCTTTACAGCATAAAGAAATAGAAAATAATTGATAGCACTAAATGCTTACATTAGAGAAGAAAGTTGTCAAATCAGTAATCTAAAGTCCTGCATTAGATAACTAGGAAAAAAGGACAAAACACATCCAAAGAAAGCAGAATAAAGAAATAATAAAGATAAGAGTAGAACTCAATGAAATTTAAAATAGCAAAGTAATAGAGAAAGATCAATAAACCAAAAGCTGTTTCCTTGAAAAGAACAATAAATTGATTAACATCTAGCTGCACTGATGAATTAAAAAAAAGAGAGAGAGAAGATACAAATTACTAATAGCAGAGTCATTTCTACACACCCTGTAGACATTAAAAAGGATAGCAATGAAACATTTCAAATATTTGAAATAACTGTATGCTTATAAATTCAGCAACTTAAATGAACCCATGAAGTATCAAAACTCATCCAAAATGAAATATGCAATCTGAATACTTCTATACCTCTTTTTTAAAAAATTGTATTCATAGTTTAAAACCTAAAAATGAAGTCTCCAAGTCCAGATGATTTTAATGGTAAATTCTACCATTCACATTTAATAAATAATATCAATTCCACACAATCTTTTCCAGAACATAAAAAAGAAGGGAAAACCTCCAAACTCGTTTTATGAGTTTAACAATCTTGATACCAAAAGTAGAAAAAGGGAGTAGATAAATAGAAATGGCAGATTAAAATACCTCTTGAACAGAGATGTAAAAATCATCAACAAAATACTAGCAAATCAAACCCAACAGCATAAAAAAGCATAATCTACCATAGCTAAGTGGGGTTTATTCCAGGAATGCAAGGTTGGTGCATTATATTCACCATATTAATAGTCTAAAGAAGAAAATCTACATAATCATATCAATTGAGGCAGAAAAAGCATTTGATAAAATTCAACACCCATTCATGATATTTTTTTTAACTCAGCAACTAGGAATAGAAGGGAACTTCCTCATCCTGACAAAGAACATCTACCAAAAAAATCTCCAGCTAAACTTCATACATAATCGTGAAAGACTAAGTGCTTTCCCCTTATCCCTCAGAATCAGGGATAAGATAAGAATGTCTGCTCTCACCACTTCTATTCAAAATGGTACTAGAAGTCCTACTCATGCAATCAGACTAGAAAAGAAAAGATTGGAAAGAAAGAAGTAATACTGTCTCTATTTGCAGATGACATGGTTGTCTATTTAGAAAACTCCAAGGATTATACCAAAAAAGCTTCTCAGAACTAATTAGTGAGTTTACCAATGTGGCAGGATACATACCTTATACAAAAAGCAACTCAAAATAGGTCTTAAAAATGTGAAATGGGTGTGGGAACGGTAGCCATGGGGGCTGCTGGGTGTGGGGAACGGGAGGAAGAGATGAGATGTGGAGGCGTTTTCGGGACGTGGAGTTGTCCTGGATAGTGCTTCACGGACAATTACGGGACACTGTAGATCCCCCCAGGGCCCACTGGATGGAACGTGAGAGAGTCTGGGCTATGATGTGGACCATTGACTATGGGGTGCAGTGATGCTCAGAGATGTACTTACCAGGTGCAATGGATGTGTCACGATGATGGGAGAGAGTGTTGCTGTGGGGGGAGTGGGGGGCGGGGGCGGTGGGGTTGAATGGGACCTCACATATTTTTTTTAATGTAATTTAAAAAAATAATAATAAATAAATAAATAAATAGGTCTTAGATCTAAATGTAAGCTGTAAAACTATAACTTCTACCAAAAAAAAAAAAAATGGAGAAAATCTCCTATGAGGGTTAGGCAAAGATTAGTTAGATATTACACCAAAACATAAAGCATAAAATAAAAAATTGATAACCTGAACTTCACCAAAATTTAAAACTCTGCTTTGTGAAGGATCCCATTAAGAGGTTGAAAACACAAGCCACAGACTGGGAGAAAATATTTGTTAGTAACATATCTAACACAGAACTTGTATCCAGAATATGAAATTAATTCTCTAAACTCAGCTGTAGGAAGACAACCAATTCAATTAGAAAACAGGCAAAAGTTTAAAAAGACGCCTCAACAAAAAGAATATTTGATGGCAAATAAGTGAATGAAAAGTTGTTCAACATCACTAGCCATTAAGGAATTACAAATTAAAGCCATGAGGAGGTAATAGTACACCACTACAGTATTTAGCCTGTTAGACTGACTAAAATTAAAAGTACTGACAAAATCCAATACGGTCAAGATGCAAAGCCACTGGATCCCTCATACATTGCCATTGGGAATGTAAAATGTTACAGTCTCTCTGGAAAACAGTTTGGCATATTGTTTTTATTAAACAGCTTTGAAATATAAGTCACATATCATAAAATTCAACCCACTTATAATGTAAAATTTGGGATTTGGTGGGTTTAGCAATCCTGGTGCACAAAGGAGGGAAGAGATTTATAGTTTTGATGAATTAGAAGCTGAGATTACTTCCTGGCCACTGCTGCTAAATCAGCAGGCAGAGAAGGGGTGATTGATCCCCTTTTTTGCTCCCATATAAGGGGGAGCTGGGGATGTTATGGATATGCCGAGTACCATCTCCCAGCCCTTGCCTCCCACTCCCCACCTCCTTCTCCCTTCTTGCTTGTTTACATGCAGATGTTCAGTGAGTTTCCATTAGGGATAAGCAACCCCAGCTTCTTGGCAAAGCAGAAACTCTACACAAAGATTGCTGAGTGGTATATACCCCCCTAGGGTATATAAAAACCCAACACTCAGGCAGCACCGGTGTCCCTCATCTCTGATGCAACATGGGGTATGCAGAGCTGCCATTCACAAATCCTGAACTGAGCAGGTGGCCTCCCTGGGGTACTAGCCAAGATGGGATCTATTCCCTGCTCTTTTGGACGCTTGGTGCTATGCAAGTAATAAAATGATCACTTGATTTTAAAAATGTTTTATGTGCCTGAGCCTGTGTTCCCATGACACACCATGTAACAAATTGCTACCAAGGGGATATGAAGGGCAATGCTTTTTGTACTCCTTTGACTAGGAGAAATTGCCAAGGAAATTGTGGTGATCCGATAAAGATAAGACTTCTAAGCACTCAGATCCTACAGGAATGCAGGCTTGAGACACCCACCAAGTAAAGAACTCGTTCCAGATAAGTTGAGAGTAATAAGAACATGTAATTGGTGGTGGAATAAGAAAGCTATGATTATCAACTTAAATTTTAGGCCAGGCTACAGAAGTACAGACTAAAAGTACCTATGTTTTATAGTAATTATTTGTACCTGAGCCCTGTTTATTTTATTACCTATTTGAAGATAATTGGTGATGGCTAGCATTTTCGATTCAGATTGGAATAAGATCAAATTGACATCGTCCCAATATTGTATGGTAGCTGAAAGGAATTTGTTTCTGGTTTTGGTGACAGAAGTTTTTCTTCCAGACAACATACAGGGTTGTATGTGTAAGGATAAGAGGCGAGAACTATGCCATATAGGTACTATTTCACCCTGTATAGCCACTGTAAAGTGACCAATGTAGATAGCATCAGGGAGAGTATTAGTTACCTTATCATGAACAGTATTAGTGATGTGATGAGGTGAAATCTGACTGAAGTGTGTTTAACAGACAATTGTAGAAATGAGTTGGAAATAGAAGTAAGGACAATTCTTTCTTGGAGAGTCTCTCCAGATGGGAGCAGAGAAATGGGGTGGTAGTTGGCAGGGAAATGGGGACAAAAGAAGGTTGTTTTTAAGATAATATAGTAAAATATTAGTACTTCCTTCACTGTTCTTTTCTTCTATACAAGATAACTATAATATTCTCTTTTTCCTTCACCTCAACAAATATTAAGTAGGCTCTTGCAAATTAGAAGGACAAAAGCCCAGTTGTAGTTTTCTACAGAATTAGCATAGGCAACATCAGACAGGAGACTCACTGTCAGTGGTGAAAGTGGGCCAGCCAATGAGACCACAGAGACCAGAGAGTATGATGTCAGTCTGAACTGAACCCTTGAGCTTCATCCATAGCAAAGAAAATTAAGGTTCTCCTCATCATTTTTCTAAAAGCTTTACTCACTTCTGACCTTAAAAAAATAATGCCTAGAGCTTAAACTACAGATCTACTGCCACAGGTAGCATGATATTGTCTTAGCAATATTCACTAAATCATTGTTTCATCATTGTTTTTCAAATTAAAAAGTGCATAGGAATCACCTGGGGAATCTTGTTAAAATGTGAGTCCATAGATGGGAGAGGAGCTAAAATTCTGCATTTCTTAACAACTCCCAAATGATGCTCCTGTTGCTGATCCAAAGGCCTCTCTGAGCAGCAAAAGTCTAAATCACAGAAGATAACCCATGTATAATCCCTTCCCTGTGGATGTGGGCTGGACCTAGTTCACATCTAATGAACAGAATACTCCAAAAGTAATGGAAGTCACTTCCAAACTTAGGTTACCAAAGACCCTAGATTCCATATTGCTCACATCCTCTCTCTTGCCCTCTTACTTGCTCTCTCAATCTGATCAAGACAACTGCCTTGTGGTAAGCTGTTCTATGGAGAGGTTTACATGGTAAGGAACTGGGGGATGATCTGGACAACAGTCAGGAAGAAAAGGAGGCAATCAGTCCAATAGTCTGCTAAGAATTTAATTAGGGCAATAGTCAAGTAAGCTTGCAAACAGATCCTTTCCCAGCCAAGCCTTTGGATATCTTTAGCCATAACTGGTACTTTCATTGCAGCTTTGTGAGAACCCCTAAGCCAGAGAAACTGGCTAAACTTCACCTACATTCTTGACCCACAGAAAATTTGAACAATAAAAAAATTTCTTTAAGTACCAAGACCAGAGATTGAACCCAGGACCTCATATGTGAGAAGCCAGCATTCAGTCACTGAGCCACATCTGCGCCCCAAATTTTTTGTTTTAAGCCACTAAATTTTGGGGTAATTTGTTACCCAGCAATAGATAATAATACAGAGGAATTGCAAAGGGTCACAAGGAAATGTAGGGATATGATGGGTATAATGATCTGATTTATGGTGATATATACATATGTGATGACTCATCAAATCATGTAAGTTAAGTATCTACACTTCATAGTATCTTGACATACTGCAATAAGGCTGAAAATACATTTTGAAAAGTGTGTGGGTCAGAGAAGATTTTCACCCAAGTACTGAGAGACTCTTATTTCCCCTACAAATATCATTTCCCTAAAACAAATTCTATCTAGTGACATGAAGGTTTATGTGCCCTGGCTTCATACTCTTCTAGTAGTACTGGATGAAAACTGACTTGTGTTACTTCCCTAAACTCTATTTTCTATGATCACCATTGATTTATCTTAAATTGTTCTTTCTTTAGATCTTGTCATGCTCCAGTTGAACTATAGCTGGGTCACTGATGTGGAAATCTTGGAGTTATCTTGCGCCTACCAATTTGAATTTACTTTGAGCACTTAGTCATATGTTCAATTATTAATGGAACATATGAATATTGATGCCAAGTATTGTAAACTGGTGGTACAAAGATGAGTCAAATATGGGCCCTTCCTTCATAATGTCCACAGTCTGGTGTCCTCATGCTTGAGAGGCCCCCACCATCATAACCTTCCAAGGATCCTCATGCATAATCTCCCTTAATAAATCCCATTAATCTGTCATGAGTGTCCATTGAGTGTTGGAAGAAATTTGGGTGGAGCCATCATATAAGCTGTGTCCCAGGTGTGATTACTGCTGTCAATGCGCCCATGACTTCATCCTGGTGGTTTGCCCCAGCCTATCACTTTGAGGAAAGCCCTCTTTACATCTTTATTTCTGAGGCTGTAGATGATGGGGTTGAGGAAGGCCGAGATGACATTGTAGAATAGAGCCAGCTTCTTGTCCTCTTCTGGGGAGGCCTCAGAGCCAGGTCTCATGTACATGACCATACATGGGATAGAGAACATAGTGACCACAGTGATATGGGAGGCACAGGTGGAGAAGGCCTTGAGCCGCCCCTGCGCTGAGCGGATCCTCAAGATGGCAGCAAAGATATTGATGTAGACAATGATGATGAGAGAGAGTGGGATCAGTAGCAGGATGAAGCCCAGGATGAAGTCAAGCCGGTCATTGAGAGATGTGTCTGCACATGCCAACTTCAAGACAGCAGGTACCTCACAGAAGAAGTGATTGATCTCATTGGGGCCACAATAGGGAAGAATCATAGCAGAGACAGTATATATCAGAGCACAGGTGATACCCCAGAATCCACAGAAAGCTACCATTGACCCACAGAGCAAAGGACTCATGATGACCTTATACCTAAGGGGATGGCAAATGGCCACATACCTGTCATAAGCCATGATGGCAAAAAGCCAAGACTCAGTGATGCCCAGCATCAGGAAGATGTACATCTGAGCCACACATCCAATGTAGGAGATGGTCTTTTCCTTACAAACCAGATGCACCAACATCTGGGGCACTGTGGTGGTGACATAGCCCAAGTCTAGAATGGAGAGGACACTGAGGAAAAAGTACATGGGTGTGTGGAGGCGTGAGTCCTTGCATATCAGGGTGATAATGAGTGCATTGCCTAAAAGGGTGATTAGGTAGAGCAAAAAGAAGATAGTGAAGAGAATAGCATTTATTTCTGTGTTACTAGAGAATCCCAGAAGAATGAATTCAGTGATAGAGCTGTGGTTTCCCCAGAGGAAGTCCTGCATCCTTCTCCTGTTGTAGAGAAAGAACAGAGTCATTATTCATAAAGTGAAATCTCCAGATTCTAATTCTGCTGCTGTTCATATATTAGGGTGCCAAATACCAGTAGCAGGGTAAGTACATATTAGGATGCCTACAAACCCGGGAGCAAATTTTTTTTAAAATAATTTCTGATGTGAAACAGCATATTAATATTATACTATTTTAATCTCAATTTACTCTGAGATTCCAAATAATAACTTCCACATTCCAAAATTGTAAGATTTGCAAAAGGAGGGCCCAAAGCTGTGTCTTGTACTTCGTAGTTCATGCAGTTTATAAAAGGTTTCAAAGAGGTCAAGAAAATGTTTGGAGATTTGAGGATATAGAACCACACCATCCTAGAAGATATGCTGGCAAAATAATGACACCTGTCCTCTCCAGTGGTGCAAACATATTTGGAATGCAGAATTAATACCTGTGAGCCATAGCCTGGGGGAGGGTGTCAAGTTGCAGGGTGTAAGAAGGTTTATTGTAATGCTGAAGGAATAAATTGAAGCAATTAGAGATGTGCTTTCTGAAGAAATTTAAGCCTGAGAAGGGCAAGTGGGATGGAGGAAGGAAGTGGAGGTCTGTCCATAAAAGTAGCTGAAAGGTTGTATTAAGGAAGATGATTAAGACTTACTCAAGGGGAGTGGATGTAGCTTAGTGGTTCAGTGCCTGCTTCCCATGTACAAGGTCCTGGGTTCAATCTCTGGTACCTCCTAAAACAAACAAACAAACAAAAAAAAAAAACATTTAAAAAAAAGACTTGCTCAGCATAGTCCCCAACTTTAGAATAAGGTATAAGTTTTACCAAGGAGACAGATTACAGCTTGGCATGAAAAAATGTTGATACTCATGGCTATTGAAAGAAAGGGCTGTCTGAGAAGCAATGAGCCCCTTGTTTCTATTAAGAGGTTTAGGCTAACTCCAGCTGACCATATATTGGTAATGTATTGTGATCAACCTAGTCTCAGAGAGATGTGGGGCAGGAGTACCTTTGAGGTCCATTCCACCCAGAAGAGTCAAGGGCTTTGCTGACTTCTTTGTCCTCTTTATTATCTAACTTCACCTGATCCTGATACCTAATGCCCCAAATATTGCAACAACCTCACCTATGACTCCCATCCCCCACTCCCACCCACTCTCTCAGTCTTATAGCATTTGCCAGGAACAGTCTTGATAAAAGAGCATTTTCATTGTGACCTAGGTCTGCTCAAGTGTCTATAATATGGTACAGAATGTATGTGGGTAAGAGAGTGGGGCACTTAGAGAGGAAGAGCACAGAAAATGAGAATAAGGTAGAGGCTACCAGGCTCCAAGAGTACTTTCAGCCTCATCATCCCTAGTAATAAATAACAGAGAGTGTCACTAGACTGCAGGTGTCTTGGAAGGAGGCATCTGCCTCACTCTCCCTCCCCGGTAAAAGATCCTTAGAGCAACTCCTAATTCTAGGGTAGTGTCCCAAATCTTTGCCAGCCTTGACCTTTCCAGGCAGCCCCCTCCTCTCCTATATTCTAGTTCTACACTAACAATATCCCCCACTTTCCATCTGCCAAGCCTTTGTCTTGCCCAATTCAACCCATGAGCCCAACTGCCTCATTTCCCAACAGCATCTTCTCTTTCTTCCCCTTGACTTCATTGGCAACTAAAGAACAACTACCTTAAGAAGATGCACACCCTAATTCAGGTAATAAGGATGAGAGACAAAGGGGTGACTGGATGAAGAAAAGTCAGTTAAAAAGCATGTCAGAGAGACAAGGAAAAAAGTTAGACAGAGAAGCAATAGCACAGTGCAAGAGACACAGGTATGAAGGGACACACAGATATCAGGATTTGTAGACATTGGTGAGAGCCAGAAGTAGGCAGAAAAAAAAAGGGGATGCCTCGGATGTGAGGACTCCCTTGCTACAGGGCCCTGCCCCTGCCCCTTCCACTTCTTGCCTGCTGTTGGGCTCTGTGTGAGGGATGGGCCAGAAGCTTGAGCAGCTCTCCTTTGAAAGATTACTCCTGGGTGCTCTGAGTCCCAGGAGGAAAAATCTGGCAACTTCCTAATGAGCTTTCTGAGCCTTTGAATTCCCCCAAGATATGAGCATCAAGTCTGAACTCCAGTACCTGGTGTTCTAGATTTATACTCCCTGGGTACACAGACCCCCTGACCCTCCCAGCTTAAACTCCAATTGCTCCACATGGGACTTCCTTGCTCATCAGATGAGTTTTCTGTTTATGCTGTCCCATGTCCCATATGTTCTCCAAGTTAGCACCATATTACTTGGGATTGATTCTTTCTTTACACATATTTACCAGCTGTAGGACTTTGGGTATGTTTTTTAAAATCTCTCTAGGCCTCCATTTTCTTATCAGTAAAAGGGGGATAAGAGTACAACTTGCCTCATAAGAGCATTGTGAAGATGAAATTAGTTAATAATTATAAAGCTTTAAGGACTATGCCTGGATTATAGTAAGTGATCTGCAAAACTATTATTCTCCCGCCTCTTTCCCTGCTGTACTCCCACCTGAAGTCCCTCTCCCCTTATGTTTTAAAGTCTCCTCTAATTTCAGGTCCAGCGTCCCCAGGAAATCTATCAGGGCCCCTTGACTCCCTCTGTCCTCTTGTTAGCCTCACGCATTGTTTTTTCTGGGTGACCCGTGAGGGCTCTGAGGATCTCAGCCCTCTGTCGCAGCTGCTGTTCCCAGTCTAATACACCTGTGTGACTTCTGTCTCAGAACCTATGTGTTAGTTTCCTAGCACCTCCACTTTATGCCTTCCAACAACCCTTTTGTATCACCCTCTCTGGGTCAGGTCTTGTGCTAAGTAGAGGGAATGTAGAGGCAAAGGGAAATTTTTCCTTTTAAATAAACACCTACAAATCAGTGTTTTCAGGGTTTTATAGTAGCATTGCACTAAGTGCAGAGACTCTAAAGACATAACAGCGAAATTTCCCAAGGAAATGACAATTAAATTTGGTCTTTCCATATGCAATAGAATAGTCCATAAGGAAAGGAATAGGAATCTTATATACAAGTAAGCAAAGCCAAAGAGCTCACCATGCTTGGGGAACAGAGAATAGATTGCTGGATTGATTTGGCAGTAAATGTCTGGGTTGTAATGAGAAGGGAAGCAGGGTTAGGTTACAAATGCTCCTTAAACCATGACAAGAATCTAGAACACTATCCTGAGCAATGTGGAGCAATTGGAGCACTTAATGTGAGGGAATGACATGGACACATTTGAATTTCAGAAATATCACTCTGATGACTGGTGTGCAGGAGAAACTGGAGAGGAGATCCTAGACATAGCAAGATAGAGGAAACTGAAAACTGGAGACATTCTCCATTTCCGTGGGTGGGGGGGAGGGGCAGGGGAGTGCAGAGGGAAGATAAATATGCTATTGGCATCTGGTGGGCAGAACACAGGGATGTGGTAAATATCCAGCAATGCACAGGACAGCTCCTCACAACAAGTAATTATCCAGTCCAAAATGTCAGGGCCAAAACTGAGAAACCCAGAACTATAGGAATGTTAGTTTAGATGTAGCCCTTGGGTACTAACCTGCCTATATCCTGAAAAATAAGTATGCTTAGGTTTCTTTGGATGTCCATGTGGTGGGACGAGACCCATCTGGGAGGTCAGAAGCCTTAAACATGAAGGATTACACAATATGTAATTTGGGACAGGTGAATGAATATTAACTTAAAAATATGTCTCTTATTAGACTGTCCAGAGTATCTACTGTCTAAAGATCATAAGAATGATCCTACTACTACCCTCAGGGGATTTACACACACATTACGTACATGCATAGTTGCTGTAGTTAAGGACAGTAGTTGATGGTCATAAAATTCAAAGTGCTTCATGAAACAAAGAGCTCAAACTAGAGATTCAAAGGCTCATGAAATGCATGATACAGCACCACCAAGAAATGATATATGAGCTGACAGAGCTCTGGAAAGAATGGAAGAGAAAAATAAAATGACCATAGAAACGTAACCATATTATACAATACGAAGACCAGAAAATGCAAAAAAAAAATTTTTAATGTTTAATGATAGGGAAATCTGGAATGAAAAAAAATTAAGCAATTGAGATGGAAATGAACAAAGAATGTGAAAGGAAAAAGAAATGATAGATATATAACTCATCTATAGACTAACATACAGTTTGTGTCTTTGAAGACTAAACTGAATAAATGTAACAAATACTCAAACCACAATGCAAGAAAAAAGAAAATAAATTTTGACCTTACAGATTGAAGGTGACACAATGTAATACTTCAGTAAAAACTGACATAGAAGATAAAAAAGACACATATCCTAATAGGTATACTATGCTTCAAGGATAAATAAAACTCCTCTAAGGTGGCATTGGAGTGGGAAAAGTGGACATGGTGGCTGATGGGTATGGGGAATGGCAGGAAGAGATGAGATGTGGAGGTGCCTTTGGGACTTGGAGTTGCCCTGGACAGTGCTTCAGGGGCAATCACCGGACATTGTAAATCCACCCAGGGCCCACTGGATGGAATGGGGGAGAGTATGGGCCATGATGTGGACCACTGACCATGAGGTGCAGAGATGCCCAGAGATGTACTTACCAAATGCAATGGATGTGTCATGATGATGGGAGTGAATGTTGCTGGGGGGGGGGGAGTGATGGGGTGGGGGTGGTGGGGTTGAATGGGACCTCATTTTTTTTTTAATGTAATATTTTTACAAAATCAATAAAATAAATAAATAAATAAATAAAACTCCTCTGAGAATACGAAGAAAAAACTTGTATAAATGAAAAATATTAGGTTGACTGCAGACTTTTTCACATCATCATTTAGTGGTAGAAAATGGGACAGTGGAGCAATGCTTACCCAAAGTCCTCAGTGGAAAAAAAAAAGTGTGACTCAAGAATATTATATCTGATAATATAAATGGACTCTACAGGAACCAAATTGGAAGAAAACACCTAAACAAGAGAGAAGAGCAGTGGGGCAGATTTGCTGGTCTGGACTACTTCCCATGCTCAGGAAGCTTATCCAATGCTTAGCCGTGGCTCCCTACTCAATTTACGCAGTGGTCAGCAATGGCTCCCTGCTCCTGGCACATCCCGCTGTAATCACTGACTACAGAACTACCCGTGGTGGAAGTTTAGCATCCCATGCACATTCATTCATGGGGACTCAAAGCCACACTCATCCATAATGGCACTCTAGTGGTCTGCACATTCCAAGAAGTTCCCTGAAACCAGAATGACCCTGGTGCGATCTTTGGCAAGCGGTCCACATTCCCAGGTCAGACCCTAATTGCTGGTGCATCTAAATGAAAAGACTGGGTGTCTTTGTACATTGATCCCAATTGATTCTGTGAGACAGGATCCCCTAACCTGCAAATTACTAGAGGCAGAAAAACTGCATGGAAGTGGGGAGTGGGATTGCAGTAAAGCAGTGTGGACCCAGGGCTGAAAACTGGAATGAAAGAGTGGTCCAGAGTACAGGAGTGAGCTGAACAAACTTAACTGATGGAGAGGGGAAAAACTGTATAAACAAAGAGAACATCCCAGGACTTCCAGAGGAGACACCAGGTAAGGGAAATTCTCTGCTGGAGGGGAAAGAGTTGCATATACTAGGGTAATCTTGAAAGTTACTGTACGCTCCAGGAAAAGACACAAGTGCAGAAAGACCTGAGAAAATTCACATGGTTAAACAAAGACTGCTTTAAAGTTTCAGTATAAGCTGGGGCAAGCATTGAAGAAAATCCTTAACACCCAGCCAAGAGGGAGACTCTGACTTCCAGAGTAACCACATAAAATAATCAATGCCCGGACATCAACAAAAGATCACAAGTTATAAAAAGAAATAGGTAGAGACGACTCATTCAAGGGAACTAATTAAAACAACAAAATACAGACATTGAAACAACTGATCAAAGATGTTTAGTCAATTTGCCTAAATAAGTTCAATGAGCTAAAGGAAAACATGGACGTAGAACAAAAGGGGATCAAGAAGACACTGTGTTTTTCATTTTTTCATTTTTTGATACCCTAATTTATTTTTACTTTATTTAATTTTTCTAAATTAGTATGTATTCTAACCTTTAAACCCATCATTATATTCCATTTTACTATTAATGGAACTTGGCAATATATTAGGCTTCATTTTTTTTGCTGGTTTTTTTATTTATTGAGATACATCACTCATACATAAACATACATAAACAATAAATGTATAATAGTTGTGAACTTACAAAACAAATATATATAACATCAAACATATACAACATCTCACCCTACCACCAATAATTTGCATTGTTTTTAAACCTTTTAACTAATGATTAAAGAACAACGTCAAAATGTTACTACTAAACAAAGTATTTTTCCCCTAACCAATCCAATTATTATTATCTTTATATCATTTATAGATGGATATACATAAACAATTGAGTGTATAGTAAGAGTTATAAACTTACAAAGCAAACATGCATAACATCATACAGGTGTCCCGTACATCAACCCTCCATCAACACCTTGCATTGTCATGAGGCGTTTGTTAAAAACTATGAAAGAACACTGTCAAAATCTTACTACTAATCATAGTTCTTTTCTTATATTTGGTGTGTTTTTCCCCCAACCCACCCTATTATTATTTTTTAAATATATTTTTTATGACAGAAATTGTAAACTTATAAAACAATCATGCACATGTGCAGAATTCCCAAACAACACCCCTCCATCAACACACCACAGTGTGGTGTGTCATTTGCTACAGTAAAATAATATCATCTGATTATTGCCATGTTCATAGTGTACATTTGGCTCACGTTTTCCATACTCCTCAGTATCAACACAGTACATCTTTCATATAGATGCAAGAATATTACATTATTACTACTAACCATAGTCCATAGGTCACTCCAGCTGTGTTTTTCCCATGCTTCTCCACATTCCCATCACCCTGCAGTAGTGATAAACATTTGTTCTAGCTAACAAAGGACACTCTTGCATCTGTAACATCAACCACAGTTCTCACCCACCTCTTGGTTTACTGTGCTATTATTCAGTTACTAGATCATTCTCACATTCTGTCAGTTGCATTTAAATAACTAGACTACCATTTTCAATCACATCCCTATTTATAAATTAGCTGTTACTCACTGTGTGTTACCATCCACTCTATACATTTCCACAATTTTACAGTAAAGCTAATTAAAACTTCTATGTACATTAAACATCAGTAGTCCACTCAGTCCTTCGCTTATCTCTTTTCAGAATCCACTACCTACCACCAGGTCTTAAAGATATTTCCAATAATTTCTTCTAGAAGTTCTATGGTTCTTGCTTTTATTTTTAGGTTTTTGATCCATTTTGAGTTAGTTTTTCAATATGGTCTGAGATAGGGGTCCTCTTTCCTTCTTTCAGCTGTGGTTGTCCAATTCTTTCAGCACCATTTGTTGAATGGATATTTCTGCCTGAGCTGTGTGAGTTTGACAGGCAAAAAACACTTGACCTTACCTGTGAGGGTCTGTTTCTGAACCATAAATTTGGTTCCATTGATCTATTGTGTCTGTCTTTAGGTCAGTACCATGTTATTTTTACCACTATAGGTAGGTATTATGATTTAAAGTCTGGAGATGAGGGTCACTTCCTTTTTATGATGTTTCTGGCTATTCAGGACTCCTTACCCTTCCAAATAAATTTAAAGATTGTGTTTTCAATTTTTTCTTTAATGCTGGTGGAATTTTTATTGGGATTGCATTAAATCTGTATATCAATTTGAGTAGAATTGACATCTTGATGATGTTTAGTCTTCCAACCCATGAGCATGGAATGTTCTTCCAGTTATTTAGGGCTTTTTTGATTTGTGTAACACTGAGTTGCAGTTTTCTGAATACAAGTGCTTTACATCATTGGTTAAGTTTATTCCTAACTATTTGAGTTATATCTGTCATTTTATTTTCACCACTCTTTTGACACTTTCAGTTACTTTTATTGGTATAATCTTCATTTCCAGACTCTCTTCCAGGCCTCTCTCTCCTGTCTTTTCTTTCCAGGCTCTAGCACACCCTTTAGTATTTCCTGAAATTCTGGTCTCTTGCTTAGAGATTCTCTCAGTTTCTGTTTATCTGTGAATACTTCTAATTTCACCCTCATTTTTGAAAGACAGTCTTGCTGGATATAAGATTCTTGACTGGAAGTTTTTAGCTTGTAGTATCTTAAATATATCAGACCTCTGTCTTCTTGCCTCCATGGTTTCTGGTGAGAAATCAGCACTCAATCTCATTGGATATCCCTCTTATGCTATACATTGCTTTTCTCTTGCTGCTCTCAGAATTCTCTCCTTGTCCTTGTCCTTTGACATTCTGATGAGTATGTGTCTTGGAGTTGGTCTATTTGAATTTTTTCAGATGGGAGTACATTGTGCCTCCTGGAAAGGGATATCCATGTCCTTCAACAGGGTTGGGAAATCCTCCACCATCATTTCTTTAAATATTCCTTCTGCCCCTTTTCCCTTCTCCTCTTTCTCTGGAACACCCATGACACACATATTTCCATGCCTTTTGCTGTCATTTAGTTCCCTGAGACCCTGTTCAATTCTTTCCATTCTTTTCTTTATCTCTTCTTTTGCATGTTCACTTTCAGAGGCCATTTCTTCAAGTTCACCAATCCTTTCTTCTGCCTCCTCAAATCTGCTATTATATGATTCCAATGTTTTTTTAATTTCATTGGTTGCACCTTTCATTCCCATAAGTCTGCTATTTTTCTACGTATGCTCTCAAATTCCTCCTTGTGCTCATCCAATGTCTTCTTAATGTCCTTAATCTCTTTAGCCACCTCATAGAATTTATTAAGGAGATTTGTTTGAACATCTATAATTAGTTGTCTCAACTCCTTTATGTCATCTGGAGGCTTATCTTGTTCCTTTAACTGGGCCATAGCTTCCTGATTCTTGGTGTGGATTGTAAGTTTTTGTTGGTGTCTTTGCATCTGGCTTACTAGAGTATTTTTTTCTGGGTGTAGTTTTTCTCTCTAGTTTAGGGCTTCCTATCATTTCTCCCTTGCTGGTTATGCAGTAGGAGCCAAGCATGTAGTTGGTGCTGTAAGCTCTGGAGGCTTAAGCTGCCATCATTGCACCAGGGACCAATGAAGCTTCTTCCAACTTTCTCCTTTGCCAGTAGGGACAGAGTCATAGCTATGTGGAATAATCCACGTTCAGGCCTAGACTGTAGTTGCCCAGAGAGACTGATGAAGCTTCACATCCCTTTCTCCCCTACTTGGGGCAGGGATGGAGCTGCAGGTGTGGGCAAAAGTTCCCTGCAGTTGTTAGTATAGGCTGGTATAGGGCTCCTCAGCCTCTTCCCTGCCAGAGGCGGGGCTGAAGCTTAGGCTAGGGCTGCAGGCTGATCTGTGTGAAAGAAACTGTCAGCTCAGCTTCCCCTCAGGCTGGGGTGGAGTCAGAATGGTGGCTACTGGCCTCTTTCTGACTTTGGCTGGTTCTCACCCCAGCTGTTCCCAGTGTTATCTCTTAGCCAGCCAAGTCTCCCAATTAGTAGCTGAAATCAGCAGCCAACTGTCTCCTCCTCCCCTGTTTCTGGGAAATGGAGCTTTCAATTCCATCACAAAGCAGTTCCTGGGGCAGCTTGTGCTGCCAGAGTATGATAGTCACTGGCATCCACAGTTTGGCCGGTAATTTCCCAGAGACACTGGCGCAGGTCCCTGCAGCTTCCGCCTTCCTGGAGATAGCACTGGGGACTAGGGTAGAGCTGCAATCTGACCTGGATGGGAAGAAGCCAGTCCCTGCCAGCACTGAGATTTTCAGTCCGTCCCACTTCCCCTTGTGCCAGGCATAGAGTTAAGATGGCGTCTCCTGGCCTCTTTCTTACCCAGACAGGCTCAAACCTCAGCTGTTCTCAGGATCATACCTAGCCCATTGAATTTCCTCATGATAGCTGAAATTGGTGCCCAGCCGTCTCTTCCTCCCCCATTTTGGGGAAGTGGAACTTTCAATTCCAGCCACGGAACAGCTTCTGAGGCAGCTTGTGCCTCCAGTGGAGAATGGGCACCAGCCTCCGTGGTGTGGAGCACTCTACTTATGAGTCTTCTCTGCAGTCTCTTCCTTCCACTCCCCCAAGGACATTATAGGATGCTTTTCTGGCCTCCTGGAACCCCCAAACAGGTGCTTCAGCTAGCTCCAGAGAGCTCTGGGTGTTTGCTAACTGCCCTGTAGCAGGAGCTGATTCTGGGAGCTCCTTACTCCACTGCCATCTTGCTGGTTCTCCAGGCTTCATTTTTGTAGAAGTTCTGGACCACAGAGAGGTTCAACTATTGCAGGGAGGAACACTGGTATGGAGTGTTATTGATGGGGGCACGTGGTTGGGAGGGAGTTCTCCAGGGCATGTATACAGGGTATATAAAAATGTTTGGATATTTTCATAGTAGTTACAGTTCAAAATGACAACTGAGGGGAGTGTTTAGTTCTTAGCCAGAGGAGCTCTATCACATTCCCCAGTGGAACAGCAACAATCCCCCAAGTGCAATGGCTAAGACTAATAAAGGAGGATGTCCAACACTGAGCCCTTGATACTGATGACTATGCTTATGAGCCTGTGCACCTGAAATATGAACTAAGCCTAGAGCTGCAGGGTGCCTAAGAGTTACCTCCTGAGAGCCTCCATGTTGTTCAAATGTGGCCACTCTCTAAGCCAAACTCAGCATGTAAATGCATTACCTTCCCCCCAGCAGGGGGCATGACTCCCGGGGATGAGCCTCCCTGGTGCTGAGGGGTTACTACCAAGCACAAGCTGCTGATGTAACTAGAAAAAGACCTTGAATAAAAGAATCGACTCAGACCAGCAGAATATCTCAGCCTACATGTAATATCAGGTGTTAAAAACTGATTTTGACCTTGAATAAAAGGGGGGATGGAAAGGATAAATGAGTTTATATGGCTATGAGTCTCCAAAAAAGAATTGGGAGACCATCAGAGGGGTTGCACTTACACATGCCTCAGCAGGGTCCCAGAGACAGCCAAAGTAGATACAACCCCAGATATGGGGTCTCCTGAGGGCTACAGAGATCCATAGTTTCTATGGTCATGTCAGATGGCTCTGGAGCTCAGTGCCATGTCAGTTGGCCCTACTTTGGAGTTTGTGTTCCTGAGTGTGATGGAGTTGGACTCAGATGTGACCTTTCTACACATGCCTCTTCTGTGACTTTTACTGAACCTGTGGTTAACACTGGGGTTGGAGTATGTTAAGGAGACCTGAATCTCTGGACTGTCCATGTGACAGCCAGCCCCTGAGCCTCAGCAGACTTGCAACTCCTACCCTCCAGTTCATTGGACTTACCCCAGCCAGCGAGGCTGAAGGAGGTCAACCACCACACCAGGGAGCCAAGAGTGCTTACAATGGCAAGCAGGAGAATTACATCCATCAACCATGTAGGATCTAAGCCCCCTCTCGATTTAGAGAATTTTAAAAATGAGCAGAGTCTTAAGGACCTGTGGGACAACATGAAACACAACAATATACACATTATGGGAGTCCCAGAAGGAGAGGAAAAGGGAAGAGGGCAGAAAGGAAATAGCCCCAAACTTTCAAAATCTAACCAAAACAAAACAAAACAAAACATCAATATATTCATCCAAGAAGTGCAATAAACTAGCATGAACCCAAATAAACCTCCCAAGACATATAATCAAAATATTAATCCCAAAGATAAAGAGAGAATTATAGAATCAGCAAGAGAGAAGAAATTTGCCACATACAAGTGATCCTCAATAAGATTAAATGCCAACTTCTCAATATAATCCATGGAAGCAGAAAGGCAGTGGTATGATATATTTAAGGTACTAAAAGACAAAACCTGCCAGCCAAGTATTCTTTTTCTGACCAAACTGTCCTTCAAAAATTTAAGGAGTGTGCATTAGTCAGCCAAAGAGGTGCTGATGCAAAATACCAGAAATCTGTTGGATTTTATAAAGGGTATTTATTTGGGGTAGAAGCTTACAGTCATAAAGCATAAGTTACTTCCCTAATCAGTCTATTGCCACATGTCGGGGCAAGATGACTGCTGATGTCTACCAAGAGTTCAGGCTTCTTGGGTTCCTCTCTTCCCAAGGCTCTGTTTCTCTCTGGGCTCAGCTGCTCTACTCTCTCCACATAGGGCCATTTGTAGACTCTCAGGTAAATGGCTCTGTCTCTTTACCCAGGGCTTCTGCCATGTCTAAGGAGCATCTCCATTCCTCTGTGTTCTTCTGTGTGTTCACTTCCTGAGCTCCAAGATCAAAAACTCCCAACTCTGTCCTTTGCCATGTCTTTTCTCTGTGAGTTCCCACCCACCAAGGGGTGGGGACTTAATGCCCTACTGCCATGGCCCAATCAAAGTCCTAATCATAATTTAATCAATTAAAAGTGATACCTCTGAAAGACCAATTTAAAAACATAATCCAATAACTATTTTTGGAATTCATAAACAATTCCAAACTGCTACAGAGTGTTTAAGATATTTGTGGATAAACAAAAACTGAGAGAGTTTATCATCAAGAGAACTGCTCTAGGAGATCCAAGATGATGGAGTAAGGAATGGTAGGCTGCACACCTCCTCCAGAAACTGCAAGAAGGTAGGAAGGTTTACCTGGCAGAAGGGAAACCACAGGATCATGGAGACAATCAGAGAGGGTAGCTGGAGAGGGGAGACATAGTTGCCTGGGATAGAGGGAAGCCATAGGAGACAGGGCAGACAAGTCAGGGCCCAGCCAGGCAGAGGGAGAAGGAAGTCAGGGAAGTGACTGTCTGGAAGACGAGCACTCATCTGGCTCTGAGAGTGAGGAAAGCCACTGGGTGACCAGGGATGCCTCCTGGCACCCAGCAGGCTCTTGATATGGAGGATCTGTGGGTAAAACAGGTGTGGGGACTGGCACCTAGCTGGCTCAGGCAGAGAGAAGAGTGGGGGGAAGGGACAAATGGCAGGCAGACTGGATCTTAGCTGGTTCCGGGAAAAGGAGAGACACCACCTGCACTGAAGCAGCTCTAAGGAGAGGGGAAGGGGAAGGTGGGCTGTCACACCCCCTTGCCATGGGAAAGGGAGGAGCTGGATCAGTGCCAGGGTAAGCTGACAGGTGCCCAACAGCAGATCAGGTGAGAGGGAGTTGGGAGAGGCAGCTGACAAGCCATCAGATGCTCAAATGTCCTAAGGGAAGAGGAGCAGGGAGAGCCAGCCAGCAAGCTGCCAGGTGCCCACCCACCTGGAAGAGAAAGTAAGAGCCAGAAAGTGATCCAGCAGGTTATCAGGCACCAAGTCAGCTCCCTGGGGGAGAGGGAGCAATGGGACAAGCAGCCTTGCATATGGAAATGTAGACTGAGGGTTTTTTAAGTTTTTTTTTTTTTAAATTTTTTATTATTTATTTTCTTTGTACATCTGGGTACCTTACTTGTGAGGGCAGGTTGCGGAGTAATTGATTGTTGAGCACTGGCAGCCTGAAACAGTTGTTAGTGGCCTGAGAGGCCTAGTTTTTTCCTGGGTTTTTTTTCTTTTGTGTCTTTTTTCTTTATTTTCTTTATTTCTTTTCTTTCTTTCATTTTTCCCTCTTCTGCTTCTTTCTTTCTTTCCACCTTCTCCTGTTTGGTCTTCATTTTCCTTCTTCTCATCTTTCCAGTCTTTTATTTTTTCCTGTTTCATTTTTTTCCACCTTTTTTATTATTATTCCTTTTTATTTTGTATGATTTTTCACTTTTCACTCTTATTACTTTTTTTTCCTTCCTTTTTTATGGTTCCTTTTCCATCCTTTTTTATTATTTTTTTCTCTTCTTCATTCTTTCCTTTATTATGGACTTAATATTTGGGGGGAAGGTAGACTTCCTTTAACTACAAGGATATAGAATACATAGACCCAAGTGTCAAAAGGACCCTTACCAGAAAATAAAATGAAATAAAACTCTAGACTAGAAAGAAAAACTAACCAACTGAATAAGCCCATCAAGTTAAACAGATGCTTAGACACCAACAAAAAATTAAAAGCTGTACTAAGAAACAGGAAGTCATGGCCCAGTCTAGTAAACTAACTAAAAAGCAGAAGGAGATGCAGAACATCAAACAACTAATCAAGGATGTCCAAACAAATATGAATCAACTTAATGATGTGAAGGAAGAGATAAAGGCTATTAAGTAGATACTGAGGGGAGTTACAGGAAAATGACACCATTGTAGGTAGGCACTGCCCAGCTCTCTTGCTAAAAATGGCTGAAAAGGGGCAAAATCTTACTGGAGTGAGCTGTTTTGGGAACCCACAGAGCAGGAGGCTTTGGGACATCCATCTGGAGGGAACTGGACAAAGAGATAAAGAGCCCAAGGGAAAACTGTGAGTTGCTCACTCCTGTGGCTGAAAAGAGTGGGCAGCTAAGCCCCACATTTGAGGCAAATAGCCTCCAAGGAGCCCCTGACTCTTACCAGTCAGATGAGTGAGAGGGAGCATTCTCTGGGAGGAAGAGGGTTCTTGCGAAGGGTAGAGAGTGGTTTCCTTTCCATGGGTTTGGATGCCTGAGCCCCCTTTAAATCTTGGGGAGGATACCAGCCAGCACTGAGGTAGCCCTGGGGAAAGGGGAGAGGACAGCCTGTCACATCCAGCTGCTCTGGGAGAGAGGAACTGGGGCAGGGAGGGGGTAGAGATAGGCAACTAACTAGCCCTCTCAATAAAAACTATTAAAAGTCCAACTCATATAAAGGAAATGGGTGGTAGGATATGGATTAGAATGAACTTACTGGTATAGAACTATTGTGACTAGTAATGGAAGAAATTGTAGCTTTGATGTGGAGAAAGTGGCCATGGTAGTTGCTGAGGGTAGGGAGAGGGAAGAAGAGGTGTAATGTGGGGGCATTTTCAGGACTTGGAGTTGTCCTAAATGATATTGCAAGGACAGATGCTGTACATTATTTATCCTGCCATAACCCACTAATGGACTGGGGGAGAGTGTCAACTACAATGTAAACTATTATCCATGTGGTACAGCAGTGCCCCAAAATGTATTCACCAAACGCAATGAACGTGCCACAATGATGAAAAAGGTTGTTGATGTGGGAGGAATGGGGTGGGGTGCGTGAGGGGTATGTGGGAATCTCTTACATTTTTTAATGTAACATTTCATGTGATCTATGTGTCTTCCAAAAGTTACCAAAAAAAAAAAAAAGCCTATTTAGGGTTCCCTGGGAGGAAGAGGGGTCTAAGCAGAGGGTCTAGTGGTTTCTTTGTGATGAGTTTTGTCAGCAAAGCCCCCTTTGAATCTTGGAAGGGACCCTGACCTGACCAGGAGAGGGGAGGGGGGATCCACTCAGGCAGGCTGTCACACCCAGCAGCCCTGGGAGAGAAAGCAATTAGATTACAGAGGGAGTGGGGACAGATAGTTGCCTGTTTACCAGGACTCTGGCAAACTGCTAAGAATCTATCCTGCTCAAGGGAAAGGGAACAGATAGCTTTCTGAAAGGCTGACTAACCTAAGGAGAAAGTTTGGCTCAGTGGAGGAATTCCTGCCTTGTACATATGTCTCTGGTTTAATTCCTGCCTCTTCTTAGGGAAGTGATCCACTGGCTTATCAGACATCCAGCTGATACTTTGTAGAGACATTCTTTTTGTATTAGCTTTTCTTGGACCGCTTATTTTTCTTAAACAATATTCTTTTTTTTAATTTAACTTAGTGTACTCGCTAAAACCCAATTCAGAACCTGCAGAGGGCAGGCTGCAAGGTGACTGAATGATGAACACAGGCAACCTGAGAAGATTCTTAGAAACCTAAGAGGAAGGCTGTTTTTCTTTGTCATTTTTATTTGTTTTGTTTGTTTTTTGTTTTTTGTTTGCTTTTCTCTTTCTCCTTTTTTAAAAATCAGTTGCTGTTGTCTTGTTTCTCCTTTGTTGTGTGTCCCCTTCCTTTGTTTCCCTTTTTATTCTTTTACTGATTTTGTTTACCCACACTATTTCTTCTCTTTCCTTCATCTTTCTATCTTCTGTTTTCTGTTGTTCTTTCATTCCACCTTTTTTATTTGGTCTACCATTTTTCTTGTTTTTATTTCTCTCTCCTTTTTTCTCTCTTTTCTTTCTTTTTTACTTTTTTCTTTCTCTCTTTTCTTTTTTCTTTTCCTCTCTTCTCATCATTCTGACCTTTTAATTCATTCTATATATTTTTCTCTACTTGATTTCTTGTTTCATTGTTTCTATTCCACTTTTTTATTCTTATTCCTCTGTACTTCTTGCTTGGGTTAATTATTCATTTTCCTAGGTCTTATTGGTTCCTCCTCTACCTTTTACTATTATTAGTACCATTATCCTTTTTCTCTTCTTATCTCTTTCCTTTTCCTGGTCCTAATTTTTTTCCCAAGAGAACATAGACAACAGCAAGGAAACAGAATAAGAGGAATGAAGTGTCAAAGTGAAAACTTACTACATGCACACAAACAATAACAAAATTGTTGGAGATTTGGACCTGAAGGGTATCAGGAATGAAAGAAAGAGAAAAGGGAGAAGGAAACAAAGAGAAAGAGCAAGAGAAAAAGAACGAGAGAGCAGGGATCAGGGGGTCTGCGAGTAATAACTCCTCAGACAACTTTATTGTTTACAAGGGGCTCTCTATATACCCCAGTGTATGTGCCAAGAAGCAGGCATACATAGCCTACGTGCCAATAAGCAAAAACACATAGCCTATGTGTCATCAAGCAGCAACACGTATTAACTATCAGCATTACCCATAGTCTAAGGAATTTTTAAAAATCTTATCTCAAGGTACAAAGTCTAAGCATTCTATTCCCTACAAAAGGTATGTGCTTATCTTTTCTTTCAGCCTTTAACAGCTTCATCCCATTTGCCAGGAACTCTTAATTACCGCATTCCTTAGATTGCAAGCGTAGCCATGGAGACAGCACTAGCATGGAGACAGCATGTCTCTCCTTGAGAGGCCACTGTGCCTCAGTTTCCAACAAAAATAAAACTCTAGAGTAGAAAGAGAAGCTAATCAACTGAATAAATCCATCAAGATAAACTGATGTCTGGACAACAACAAAAAAATTGCAAGTCATATTAAGAAACAGAAAGACATGGCCCAGCCCAAGGAACAAACTGAAAACCAGGAGGAGAGGCAGAACATGGAATAACTAATCAGAGATGTCCAAACAAATATCATGAATCGACCTAATGAAGTGAAGGAAGAGATTTGGAATATTGAGAAGACACTGGGGGAACACATTGAAGAAATTGTAAACTTACATAAAAAGATAATGGATATGATGGTGATGAATGGCACAATGCAGGAAGTCAAAAATACACTGGAAACACATAATAGCAGATTTGAACAGGCAGAGGAAAGAATCAGCAATGTGAAAGGCAGTACAGCTGATATTATACAGATTGTAGAACAGATAGATAAAAAGACAGAAAAAATCCAGCAGGAACTTAGGGATTTGAATGAAAACATGAAACACACAAACATATGCATTATAGTCATCCCAGAGGCAGAAAAGAATGGAAAGGGAGCAGAAGGTGTGTTGGAGGAAATAATGGCTGAAAATTTCCCAACCCTATTGAGGGAGATGGTTGTACATGTTCAGGAAATGTGGCACACCCCAAACAGTATACATTCTAACAGGCCTACTCCAAAACATATACTTGTCAAATTATCCAATGCTCAGGACAAAGAGATAATACTAAAAGCAGCAAGAGAAAAGATATCCATCACATACAAGGGAAGCTCGGTAAGATTAAGTGCTAATTTCTCATCTGAAACCATGGAGGCAAGAAGGCAGTGGTTTGGCATAAATAAGGTGTTAAAAGAAAAAAATTTCTAGCCAAGAATGCTCTATCCAGCAAAGTTGGCATTCAAAAATGATGGAGAGTTCAAAACATTCACAGATAAACAGAAACTAAGAGAGTATGCCAATAAGAAACCTGACCTTCGAGAAATACTGAAGGGAGTTCAGCAGGATGAAAGAAAAAAAAAAAAAAAACAGGAGAAAGAGAGTTGGAGGAGAGTCTCAGAACCATTAAAAAGACAAAAAGAGGAATAAAAACAACATATGACATACACAAATCCAAAGAAATATGGCTTATGTAAGTAACTCCTTGAGAGTAATAACACCGAACATTAATGGATTAAACACACATGTCATGAGACACAGATTGGCAGAATGGATAAGGATATATGACCCATCTATATGCTGTCTACAAGAAACTCACCTTAGACCCAGGGATTCAAGGAGATTGAAAGTGAACAGTTGGAAAACAATCTTACAAGCAAACAATAACTAAAAAAGGGCAGGAGTAGCTATACTGATATCAGACAAAATAGACTTTAAATGCAAAACTATTGTGAGAGACAAAGATGGACATTACATATTATTAAAAGGGGTTATCTTTCAAGAAGAAAGAACAATCATAAACATTTATGCACCTAACCAGGGTGCCTCGAAATACATGAGGCAAACACTGGAAAAACTACATGGAGGAATAGATGTCTACAATTATAGTGGGGGGCTTTAGTACATCATTATCACCATTAAACAGAACATCTCAACAGAGAATCAATAAAGAAACAAAGACTTTGAATAATATATTAGAGGATATGGACCTAATAGACATATACAGAACATTACACCCAAATGCAGCAGGATATACATTCTTCTCAAGCATACATGGATCATTCTCCACGATAGACCTCATGCTAGGCCACAGAAAGTCTCAATGAATTCTGAAATATTGAAATCATACTAAATAATTTCTCTGACCACAGTGGAATGAAGCTGGAAAGCTGCAAGGGCCAGAGACACAGATTTGGCACCAAGATGTGAAAGTTAAGCAGCACACTCTTAGACAAACTGTGGGTCAAGGAGGAAATATCAAAAGAAATCAGTTACTACCCTGAAACTAATGAGAGAAAAAAAAACACATCAAAACTTATGGGATGCAGCAAAAGCAGTACTGAGAGGGAAATTCATAGACATGAATTAATATATCAAAAAGAAAAAAACAGCTAAAATCAAAGACCTAACTGCACACCTGGAGGAATTAGTAAAAAACAACAACAACAAAAAAAAAAAACTAACCCCAAAGGAAGAAGAAAGAAAGAAAGAACAAAGATCAGAGCAGAACTAAATGAAATAGAAAATAAGAAAGCACTAGAAAAAATAAACAAAGAGCTGGTTCTTTGAGAAGATCAATAAAATTGACAAACCCTTAGCTAGATTAACAAAGAAAAAAAGAGAGAAGATGCAAATACACAAAATAAGAAATGAGAACGGGGATATCACCACTGACCCCACAGAAATAGACCATCATAAGAGGATACTTTGGAAAACCTATGTGCCAACAAGGAGAGGACAATTTAGAGGAAATGGAAAAATTCCTGGAAACACATAAGTAGCCTACATTGACAAAAGAAGAAATTGATGGTCTCAACAAACCAATCACAAGTAAAGAGATAGAATCAGTCATTAAAAACCTCCCGACTAAGAAGAGCCCTGAGCCAAACAGCTTCACAGATGAATTCTACCAAACATTCCAGAAAGAATTAACACCAAACTTGCTTAAAATCTTTCAGAAAATTGAAATAGAAGGAAAATTGCCCAACTCATTCTATGTTGCCACCATTACCCTAATACCAAAGACAAACAAAGACATCACAAGAAAGGAAAATTGCAGACCAATCTCTCTAAAGAACCTAGATTCTAAAATCCTAAACAAAATACTTGCTAATCATATTCAACAACATATCAAACAAATTATATACCATAACCAAGTGGGTTTCATCCCTGGTATGCAAGGATGGTTCAACATAAGAAAATTAATCAATGTAATACACCACATAAACAGTAAAGGAAAAAAAATCACATGATCATGTCTATAGATGCAGAAAAATCATTTGACAAAATATAGCACCCCTTCCTGATAAAAACACTCCAAAAGATAGGAATAGAAGAAAACTTTCTGAACATGATCAAGGGTATATATGAAATACCCACCGCTAACATCATTTACAATGGTGAAATTCTAAAATCTTTCCCTCTAAGATCAGGAACAAGACAAGGATGCCTACTATCACCCCTTCTATTTAACATTGTGTTAGAAGTACTTGCTTGAGCACTGAGGCAAGAAACAGATATAAAAGGCATCCAAATTGTAAAGGAAGAAGTCAAAATTTCACTATTTGCAGACAACATGATCCTATACAGAAAAAGCCCTGAGAAATCTACAACAAAGCTTCTAGAACTTATAAATGAGTTCAGTAAAGTCGCAGGTTATAAGATCAATGCAAAAAAAAACAGTAGCATTTCTGTACCCCAATAATGAGCAATCTGAGGAGGAAATCAAGAAACAAATATCATTTACAATAGTAAATTAAAAAAACGAATACTCAGGGATAAATGTAACTAAAGATGTAAAAAAACGTATACACAGAACTACACAACACTGTTCAAGGAAATCAAAGAAGACTTAAATAAATGGAAGAATATTTCCTGTTCATGGATAGGAAGACTAAATATCATTAAGATGTCTATCCTACCATAACTGATCTACACATTCAATGCAATCCCAATAAAAATCCACACAGCATTTTTTTAATGGACTGGAAGAACTATGAAATTTATTTAGAAGGGAAAGAGGCCCTGAATAGTGAAAGACATATTGAAAAAGAAAAATGAAATCAGAGGAATCACACTACCTGACTTTAATACGTATTACAAAACTATAGTGGTCAAAACAGCATGGTATTTGCACAAGGATAGATATATAGACAAATGGAACCAAACTGAGAGTTCTGATATAGATCCTCACATATACAGTCATCTGATATTTGACAAGGCACCAAGCCCACTCAGCTGGGAGAAAATGACCTCTTCAACAAATGGCACTTGGAGAACTGGATATCCATATGTAAAAGAATGAGAGAGGATTACCATCTCACACCTTATACAAAAATCAACTCAAGATGGATCAAAGATCTAAATATAAGAGCCAAGACCATAAAGAGCACAATGTAGGGAAGCATCTAGAGGATCTTGTAATAGGAAATGGCTTCATGAACCTCACACCCAAAGCACAACCAATGAAAGAAAAAATAGATAAATGGGACCTTCTCAAAATTTAAGCCTTTTGCACCTCAAAGGAGTTTATCAAGAAAGTGAAAAGACAGCCTACCCACTGGGAGAGAATATTTAGTAATCATATATTTGATAGGAGCCTAATATCCAGCATATATAAAGAAATCATATTTCAAAAATAAAAAGACAAAGAACCCATTTTTTAAAAATGGGCAAGAGATTTGAACAGACACTTCTCCAAAGAAGAGATACAAATGGCTAAAAAGCAAATGAAAAGATGCTCAACATCACTAGCAATAAGGCAATGCAAATCAAAAGTACAATGAGATACCATCATCCACCCATTAGACTGGCAGCTATTGAAAAAAAAGTGGACTACAAGTTTTGGAGAGGATGTGGAGGAATGGGAACCCTCATCCACAGCTGGTGGGAATGCAGAAGGATCTAGCTATTCTGGAGGACAGTTTGACAAGTCCTCAAAAAACTAGTTATAGATTTGCCATATGACCCAGCAATTCCACTGCTGGGTATATACCCAGAGGAGCTGAAAACAAGGACACAAACCCATATATGCACCCAATGTTCATAACGGCATTATTCACTATTGCCAAAAGTTGGAATCAACCCAAATGCCCATCAACAGATGAATGGATAAACAAAATGTGTATATACATACAATGGAATACTGCTCAGCTGTAAGAAGAAATACAGTACTAACACATGGGATAACATAGATGAATCTTGAGGACCTTATGTTGAGTGAAGATAGCCAGACTTGAAGGACAAATACTACATGAACTCTCTGATATAAATTAAGCAAATCAGGCTGCCTCAGAGAACTAGCGACTGGAAAATAGGCTTACAGGAAATGGGGGAGGAACGTTGTGAGCCAGCACCCACATGGGCCAAATCTATAATAAAGTGGGGGTAAGTAGTTGTCCAGTGAAGGGATAAGATAGGGGCACAGGGATATTATTGGTTGGGCTTTGCAGGCTTGAGGGGGACCAGGGTTGGGAGTTTGGGTCAGATGGTCCACGGAATTGGGGGGAGGGTTGGAGGGGAGCAAGTGAACATGGGAGATTGTTGGGTACATAGTTGAAACTATAATGTTGAGAAAATTCTTTAGAAAATATAATAATAAAGGGTTACTTGTTTAAGATGTTTGACGGCAGCATCTGGGGTAGGCTTCTAGGGAGTGTGTGAGTGCTCACCATGTCATAGTGTGTTATATCAGTTGGTGGAGACCCATACAATGAATGGGAAGGTGTTATGCCCCCATCCTGGGGAAGCCTGATATTCTCAGAGGAGAGGGTGTCTCTCAAGAGCGTGGGTGGCTCCCAATGTGGGAAGACAGACTAGTGTATCAAGGCATTAGCATTGTTGCAAGTACCTATGGTCTTGTCCTTCAAGCAGTGAAGCTTGGTTGTCACTGTGGGCCCTGGAGGGAGGAGGGGAGAGGAATAGAATAGTTGGAAGAAGGGGTAACTGGTGGGCAATGGAAGTGTTTGCATGATCCTGCAATGATGAATATAGGCCATGTTCAATTTCACCAAAAATGTATAAAGGTGTATAATCTAAAATGTAAACCATAATGTAAACCATAATGTAACCAAAAATTTATAAACACATACAGTCTAAAATGTAAGCTATAATGTAAACCATAATGGAACCATGGTTAGTAGCTATGTTTCAACATCTATACATCAGTTGCAGCAAATGTAGCATCCACATGTGAAAAGATCATTGCTGGGGAAGGGGGAAAAGGGTTTGATGTTGGGTATATGGGGTTCCCTATATTCTATCTAGATGTGACTTTACTGTGACCTAAAACTTTTTTTGAAGACATAATTTTTTTTAAAAAAGGCTATAGATACAGAGGAAGAAATGGAAGAGATTGCTTGCCATTGTACATACAGGGCAACAACTACTACAGTGATGAAAGGCAAAACATCAAAAAAATTTTATATTTTTCATTTTTTAATACTCCAATTTATTTTTTACTGTATTTTAGTTTTTCTAAATTATTATGTTTTCCAGTTCTAATCTTTAAACCTATCATTACTATTTCATTTTCCTATTAATCAAATTTAGCAATATATTAGACTTCATCTTAAAGAAGTTTTGGACCATAGAGGGGTTCAAATATGGCAGGAGAGGAGCACTGATGTGGGGTGTCATTGAAGGGAGAAGCATGGGTGGGAGGGAGTTCTCCAGGGCATGCATATTGGATATATAGATATGTTTGTATATTCATAGGGTATTAACATAGGGGGTAGAGTTTCACACAAAAACTGAGGGAGTGCTGAGTTCCTATTCAGAGAAACTCTGTCACTCTCCCCAGTGGAATAGCAACAATCCCCCAAATATAAGGGCAAAGACCAGTGAAGAAGGATGGTCCAATGATGGGCCCTTGATAATGGTGATTATGCTTATGAGCCTGTGTGCTTGAAATTTCAACTAGGCCTAGAACTGCAGTGTGCCTAAGAGTTATCTCCTGACAACCTCCATGTTGCTCAAATGTGGTCACTCTCTACACCAAAGTCAGCATCTAAATGCATTACCTTTCTTCCAGCATGGGACATGACTCCCAGAGATGAGCATCCCTGGCACAGAGGGATTATATCAAGCACCAGTAAGCTACCATCACTAGCTGGTGATGCAACTAGAAAAAGACCTTGAATAAAAGAGGAAAATGGTAAACACAGATGAGTCTATATGGCTAAGAGATTTCAAAATGAACTGGAGGGTCATCAGAGGGATCGCACTTATGCACATCTCAACAAGATCTCAGAGAAAGCCAAACTAGATTTAACCCCAGAGAGTGGTACGCCTCAGGGGTACAGAGACACCCAGGTTCTACAGTCATGACAGATGGCTCTGGAATTCAGTGCCTTGCCCAGTGGGTCCTATTTTGGAATTTGTGCTCCTGAGGGTGATGGAGTTGGACTCAGATGTGACCTCTCTATGCATGCCTCTTCTGTCACTTTTACTGAACATGTGGTTGGTGCTGGGATTGGAGTATGCTCAGGAGACTTGAATCTCTGGACTGTCTATGTGCCAGCTGGGCCCTGAGTCTCAGCAAAGTTGCAACACCTACTCTCCAGTTCATTGGACTTACCCAGTCAGCAAAAAGGGAGATAAGGATGTTCAGCCACCCCCAAGGGAACTGATAGAGTCTACAGCTGCAAGCAGGAGAATTCCATCCATCAGCCATGAGGAATCTAATCCCCTTCTAGATTCAGAGGTGGAGTGGACATTGCCATCTGAGGATCCTCAGGATTGAGGAATAAAATATGGATTAGAGTGGACTTACTGGTATTCTACTATAGAATTATTGTGACTCTAGCAATGGAAAAAATTATATCATTGATGTGGAGACAGTGGCAGCAGGAGTTGCTGAGGGCAGGTAGAGGTAAAAAGAGGTATGATTTGGGGGCATTTTTGGGACTTGGAGTTTTCCTCAATGATATTGCAGGGACAAATGCAGGACATTATATATCCTGCCATAATACTGAATGGGCTGGGAGAGAGTGTAAACTACAACATAAACTATAATCCATGCTGTGTAACAATGCTCCAAAATATACTCATCAAATGCAATGAATGTACCACAATAATGAAAGAAGTTGATGTGAGAAGAGTGGAGAGTGTGAGGAGTGAGGTATATGGGAACCTCTTATTTTTTTATTGTAACATTTTGTGTGATTTATGTATCTTAAGAAAAGTAATTTTTAAAAAACCATAACCTGGGCACATTTCAATATGTTTCATGACTCTGTTTCAAGCCCAGGTGCCCTTATTTTCCAAGAGGTCTTCATCTTCCCATCTCTGTATTTTTTCAGTATTTTACATTCAGTTTTCAAGAAGCCCATGTGTTTTTGTTTTGTTTTGTTTTGTTTTACTTCTCCCCCCACACCCCAGTTGTCTGTTCTCTGTGTCTATTTGCTGCATGTTCTTCTTTTTCCGCTTCTGCTGTTGTCAGTGGCATGGGAATCTGTGTTTCTTTTTGTTGCATCATCTTGCTGGGTCAGCTCTCCATGTGTGCGGCGCCATTCCTTGGCAGGCTGCACTTTCTTTCATGCTGGGCGGCTCTCCTTACAGGGCACACTCCTTGTGCATGGGGCTCCCCTACGCAGGGGCACCCCTGCGTGGCATGGCACTCCTTGCGCGCATCAGCACTGTGCATGAGGCAGCTCCACATGGGTCAAGGAGGCCTGGTTTGGACCGTGGGCCTCCCATGTGGTAGATGGATGCCCTAACCACTGGGCCAAGTCCGCTTCCCCCCATGTGTTTTTTATTCCACATCATCCTCAGGCAAGCTCCGAGCAATTACAATTCTTGGAATGATTGTTTGGGGCTTAGTGAAAAGCACCTGGAAAACTGAATGAATCTTGAGGAACTTATGTTGAGGAAACAAGCCAGGCATTGAAGGACAAATACTACATGACCTCTCTGATATGAATTAAGAAAATGAAGCTGTCTCAGAGAGCTAGAGACTGGAAGATAGGCTTACAGGAAATGGGGCCAGGGGGAGAGGAAGGTAGTAACTGACTTTTAAGTAGCATGTAAGTAGGTTGATTATATATGAAGGGCCAGAGGTATGCAGATATATCCTAACAATAGCTTTACAAAAGGGAAATTACCAGATCAAAGGTTAGGAGAATTTTTGAGGTTGTTGATATCTATCACAAAATGTCTTTACAGATAACTTGCATCAATTTATGCCTTGTTTGTCATTTATGAAAGGACTTATTTCAGGTTGTCAGCTAAATTTGATTATCAATACTAGATGCACTGAATTTGCATTGTCGACATAGCCTTGACTCCAAGTCAGAGCTTAAAAATAAGAAAGAACGAAGCAAAGCAGGCTTTAGGTCCAAATACCAGCAACATCAGCTGTCACATTAATTAGGAAATGAATTATTTCTTATATTACCAAAGTAAACTAAATTTCTTATCACTCCAGTTTGAGACAAATATTAAATTGCTTTACAAAAGATGGCACAAGATTAATCTTTTAAATCAGGCACTCTTCACATGTCTTTCTAGTAGGATTCAAATACAAAATATTCCACTTGCTCTCAAGTGCATAGAAAAAAGTTTTATTTGTAAACCAAGGATCATCTGAATGTTAAGCAAACCCAAAAGAATTCATAAATGCTAAGAATGTATTTTGCTTATTAGCAAGTGTCTTCAGAAGGTAAATTTGTGGAAATTACCGTTCTTAAGAGTTCTTAGCATTCTCCAAGTGTTATGGGAATACTAGTTCTGAGAGTGATGTGGAACTGTGAGAAGGGAAAGGTCTCTAGTGTAAGGGATTCCTGTATGAAGGCCACAGTCTCTAAGGAGTCTCTAAGGAGACAAGCCCTGGGAAAGTGGGAAATTTGGTTTTCTGGAGACAGAAATGGAGTTGTCAGCCAGATGCTGATTATGTTTCTTGGGGGCTTATTAGGAAAATTGCTTTGGGGTCATTAGAGGGAGCATCTAAAAATCATCCCCTGGAACTAATGGGGCTTCCTTCTTAGAGACCTCAATAGTAGGAACAGTAGAGTATGCACCCAATTTCCCCACCTCCTTACATTATCTCTCTACAATGGCCAGTCCCGACTTCTCAGGCCTTTGCATAGACTATTATATGCAAAATGCCGCCGTCTCCCACTTCCCAATTGTCTCCTTAATCATATCATCTATAAAAGACTCATTCAGGTCTCTTCTTCAGATCAGTTTTGCCTCCCCCTGAGATATCAGTATCAACTGAGCACTCACAACTAGTGTCAGACATAAATAATGTTTCTCGCCGGCAGGAGTCTTAAAGGGTCTATTTCTCATCTTGACCTTGAGTCCCTTTGACAGCAGGAATTGCTAATATAACATTCAAATATATTTGTATAAAGCTATTTCCAATGCATATGGTTTGGAATGCCCATTCTCCCTTTGTCTACCTTTACTGTATTTTCTCAGGGATGTGTAAATTGTCTTGCTCTCAGTCAAGTACCTTAGTAAGACTGATGTATTCCTGATAATAGGAGAAAAATCCTGTGAAAAGTCAGTGCCTTGCCATGCTGGTGAAATTTCTAGGGGTCCACTGGCATAGGGCATGTCAGAATATCATTCTAAAGTGATGCTCCTTGTACTAACTACCCTGAAGAAAGTGGCACAAAGAGCCTCTGAATTTTGTAAGTGTGTTGCTCTGACCCATTTACTGGATAACTCATGAAACTTCCAGAAAAACTTCTTCAGTATGTCCAAGATATTCCAGGCTGCAGTGCAAGCTGCTCTGCCATCCAGGCCTTAAAACCATGTAGACTAAATAGTATTGGACAGGTTTGTAGCAAGCAAGGATGCTATACGGAGCTTTGGCATGCACCAAGAGGAGAATCATGGTGCAAATCCCTAGGGTTTTAGTGGATGGAGATACCCTCATCTGTCAATAACTATTCTTCATATGAAAAATAGCTACAGGAACTTCTGGTTCTAGATAACATAGAGTAAGCACATTTTACAGTGTTGCTTCTGCTAATTACAATTTAAAACCCTGTATAATACTGAAAATGGCAGAGTAGAGAAATCCAAAACACTGTCCCTCCACTAATGCAATGATTAAGCCAGGAAATGTAGTTAGAGTCAACTTATTTGAACTTCAGAATCTAATTTTTTAAAAAAACCTCAGGAACCGGGGAAGTGCTTAATGAAGATGGAAGCTACTGAATTTCAATAAGAAGGCATTGTGAAGCTTTAACTTACCTGCATATCATTCCTCACTCCCCAGCTCAAAAGCAGCCATAGGGACAGAAGCACACATTCTTGGTATGGTTTGCTGGTGCCATCTCAGGCAAGCAAAAACAGATTGGACAAGCAGCAGAGAGACAGAAAATCCTGGAAGGTATGAGGCTGGGGAAGGGATACAGAGAAGATAGGTCTTTGAAAAGCTTCCCTGTAAATCTAGAAGGCCAAGCATATGCCCACAACTGGACACATATTCAGAAGAAATCTGAGATAGCACAAAAGTTCACATCAAGCTAATCTTTATGGCTCATTGCAAGCACGAAGTGAAGGATAAGGCAGAGACACAAATGACCTTGCTCAGCATTGAAAGAAAGCTCTCAATACAATACCAACCTACAAAGTTTGAAAGAGTTTTTTTATGGGGACTCGGATGTTTAAGAAATCTCTGTCAAGTCACTAGCTGACCACTAAGCTAACAAAGCAGCTATGTCAGTCATGCCATCTGAGAAAAAATAGTCTTAACAATAATTGTTTTAAAAATTCACTCTTAGTATCCTATGTCTGCCATAACAAATTACCATGAACTGAATGTCTTAAAACAAAAAGAAATTTATTGTCTCACTCTTCTGGATGCTTGAGGTCCAATATTCATAATAGAATTTTTCCTTATCTCTTTTTAGCTTCTGCTGGTTTGCCAGCAATCCTTGGGCTTCTATCTTTGCTTCAGCCATCACACAGCAATCTCTCCTTATCTGTCTATCTGTGTCCAATTCTTCCACTTCTATAAAAAACACCAGTTATATTGGATTAGGGTCCAACTTAATCCAAGTAACTAATAACATCTTGAAAGATTCTATTCTAAATATGGTTACATTCAATCCATAATAGTAACTAAATAAACAAATAACTACACCTCATAACAAGCAGCAACAAAAAAATCTGATTTCCAGAGTTATCATATGGTATGTAAAACGTTATGAGGCATGCAAAGATACTAGGAAGTATGGTCCATTCACAGGAGAAAAGGAAATTAAGAGAAACTATCTCTGAAAAAGCCAAGACATTGAACTTACTAGACCTTCCTGACAGGCTTGTATTTTGGAAATTGGATCTGGGACATTTGTAGGATGGGAAGAGATCAACCTGAGAAGTCAGATGCCTGGATTTGAATCCTATTTCTCCCTTACATAACGTGGGACAAGCTCTCCTTATCTGAGACACTGCTTTTATTTGTGTATGAAAAACTATTGACTTAAGGTTGTGTCTCACATTGGCACTCCCAAGTGTCTGCTTTTTAATGAACAAAAGAATGAGACATGATTCCTATTTCCAAAGGATTTACAAATGTCATGCAACATGCTGTAACTTAGAGGCCTTTCTTTCTGGTTGCTTATAAGATGTTCTGTTTTCTTTGTTGTTCTGAAATCTCATATTGTGTCTAGGTGTGGATTTTTCTTCATCCTACTTGGGATTTATTGGAATTCTTGTACATATGGAATAATCTCTTCAATATTTCTAGAATAACTCCAGCCATTATGTCTTTGAATGTTGACTGTTTCCTATTCTCTTGTTTCCTATTCTTATCTTCTGGAACTCCAACTAGTGATATATTAAATCTTCTTAACCCTCTTATACTTTCCTCCTCTTTGTTCTTCTGGACAATTTAAATTCATTACCTTACCTTCAAGTTCACCAGTCCTTTCTTCAACTACATCTAAATGCTGCTTAATCCATTCATTGAGTTTTTAATTTTGATCATTTTAGTTCTATTTTTCATTTTTAAAATTTCTATTGGGTTCTTTAAATGTATTCTTGGTCTCTCAGAGTTTCACTTCTTGTTCATATTTTAAAGCGTGTATTTTCTAATCTGTTTCTGATAATTACAGTATCTGTGTTGTGTTACTACTACCTCACATTTCTGCTTTTTCTCCCTGCATGCACTTCTTGTTCATATTTTAAAGCATATATTTTCTAATCTGTTTCTGATAATTACAGTATCTGTGTTGTGTTACTACTACCTCACATTCCTGCTTTTTCACCCTGCATGATGTGTTGTTTCTTGCCTGCTGTTTATGTGGGGTTTTTTTTACTTGCATTAATATGGATGAGTTTTTTTTCCAAATTCTACTCAATTTATTCATTTTTTAAAAAGATATTACATTAAAAAAATATGAGGTCCCCATTCACCCCCACTGCCCCCACCCCACCCCCCACCCCCCAACAACACCCTCCCCCATCATCATGTCACATCCATTGCATCTGGTGAGTACATCTCCAGGCATCGTTGCACCCCATGTTCCGTGTTCCACACCATAGCCCACACTTTCCCACGTTCCATCCAGTGGGCCATGGGAGGACACACAATATCCGGCAATTGTCCCTGGGGCACCACCCAGGACAACTCCAAGTCCTGAGAATGCCTCCACATCTCTTCTCTTCCTCCTCTTCCCTGCACCCAGCAGCCACCATGGCCACTTTTTCCACATCAATGCCACACTTTCTTGATTATTAACCACAATAGTTCATGAATAGAATATCATTAAGTCCACTCTGATCCTTACTGTATTCCTCCTTCCTGTGGACCTTGGCTTGGTTGTGTCCATTCCACATCTATGTCAAGAGGAGGCCCAGATTCCACATGGATATTGGATGCAATCCTCCCGCTTTCAGTTGTAGGCACTCTAGGCTCCATGGTGTGGTGGTTGACATTCTTCAACTCCATGTTAGCTGAGTGAAGTCCAATAAATCAGAGTGTAAGAGCTGAAGTCTGTTGAGGTCAGGGCCTGGCTATCATATTGTCAGTCCAGAGATTCAAATCCCCTAGATATAGCTTAAGCCCGAGCACCAACTACAATTCCAGTAAAGTAGCATGAAAGGCTTGTGAAAAGAGATCCCATCTGAGTCCAGCTCCATCACGCAGAAACACCAGCTCCAAAGAAGGGCCAACTGGCATGGCAGTGAACACCATCTGCCATGACCATAGAACCTGTGGGTCTTTTTAGCCCTCAAAAGGACCAATACCTGGGGTTGTATCTACTTTATCTGTCTCTGAGACTTTGCTCAGGTGTGCATAAGGGCAATCCTTCTGACAACCTCCAGACTCTTTTTTAGAGACTCATAGCCATATAAACTCATTTGTCCTTTCCATTTCCCCCTTAATTTAGGTCAAACAGGATTTTTGACTCCTGTTATTATATGTAGACAGGGATACTCTGCTGGTCCGCGTTGAACCATTTATTCAAGGTCATTTTCTAGTTGCATCATCAGCTGGTACTTGGTAGTGATCCCTCGGTGCCAGGGAGGCTCATCCCCGGGTGTCATGTTCCACGCTGGGGGAAAGGCATTGCATTTACATGCTGAGTTTGGCTTCGAAACTGGCCACATTTGAGTAACACGGAGGCTGTCAGGAGGGAACTCCTAGGCACAGTGCTGCTCTAGGCCTTGTTCTTATTTCAGGTATATAGGCTCACAAGCATAGTCATTAGTATCAGGGGCTCACTGTTGGACCCTCATTCCTTCCTGGTCCTTACTGTTGCACCTGGGGGACTGCCACTGATCCCCTAGGGAACATGACAGAGCCCCCCCCCCCCGGCCAGTAACCCAGTACCCCCCCCCAGCTTTTGTTTTTTATTGTTTCCACTATGAGTATATCCAAACATTTCCATGCACCCTGGACATATGCCCTGTATAACTCCCTGTCAACCATATATCGCCTGTCAATAACATCCCATACCAGTATTCCTCTGCTGCCATTGTTGAACCACTCTGTGATCCAAAACTTCCTGAAAAGTGAAGCCCATTATAATGTCAGGTTCCCTTACTAGTAAAATGGAATATAGCGATGAGTTTAAAGGTTATATATAGAATATATATTGATTTGGAAAAATTCTACATCCTATCTTTTTCTTTTCTTTTTTTCTAATTATTGAGCTTCTCTTCACAAGAGCCCTAGATCACAGTAATTCATAGATACAATATACAGTACTCCCACATATCCATCATAAAACCTTTTCCCTTCCACAGCGATAATCTTTTAACTTATTCATATCATATTTACTGAAACTGATGTACAGACTCCGAGACAATAACTTTCAAACAAGGTGACATCTGTGCTTACATTGTGGTCCATACTTTAGGATACACAGTTTTCTAAATTTTTTAGTTATCCTATGGTTTACATTATGGTTTACATTATTAGTCTGTCATCCCCTATATGTTTTTGGTGTAATATTACATGTTTTATATTAATCCTTGTGTACTCTCGCGAAACTCCTCTCTTGCCCCCACATTTACCTTGGTTTCATCCATTCAACATCCATTTTCCCCTCCCCTTGGGGCCCACAGCAACAGCCAATCTCCATTTCCTGAGGAGCCATGTCCAGAGATACTTGCAACAGAGTTCAGGGCCTGACTTGCTCAACAGCCCTAATGCCCTGGGAGCCACCCTTTCTCTCGAGAGATACAGTTCCCTCTATTTGATGGCATTAGTCCTCCCCAGGATGTGGGTCCACCCCCACTATCACTACTTGGGTCTCTACCCAATGGTACAACCCACCCTGGCAAAATGAGCATTCAGACATTCCCCAGGAGTCTGTCCCACGTCAGACCATCCCCTCCGAGCATCCTACACAGGTAACCCTCCTAATTATATTTTGATATGGTTTTCTCAGCATTTTACTCTCAACCAACACCTGACACTCTCTTATGTTCATATGCTGCCCCTCCCTCCCCCTGATTTTTTGGGTACTATTACCCATCTGCCCATCCCCAGCCCCCCTCAAACCCGCAAAGCCCCACCCAAAGGCAACCCCTTGCCCCCATTTTATCTCTTCTTTGTGCTCATACTTACCGCCAGCTCATCATAGATTCCACCCCTGCAGATGTCAGCTCACATCCTTCCTCCACCCCCCGATTTCCTGTAAGCCTATCTTCCAGTCTCTAGCTCTCTGAGGCAGCTTGCTTAATTCATATCATTGAGGTCATGTAGTATTTGTTCTTAAAGCCAAGTAGTATTCCATTGTAGGTATATACCACATTTTATTGATCCACTCATCTGTTGATGGGCATTTGGGTTGATTCCAACTTTTGGCGATAGTGAACAATGCTGCTATGAACATTGGTGTACATATATCAGTTTGTGTCCTTGTTTTCAGTTCTGTTGGGTATATACCCAGCAGAGGTATTGCTGGGTCATATGGCAAATCTATGGTTAGGTCTTTGATCCATCTTGAGTTGAACATTGTATAAGGTGTGAGATGGTAATCCTCTTTCATTCTTCTACATATGGATATCCAGTTCTCCAGGCACCATTTGTTGAATAGGCCATTCTCTCCCAGTTGAGAGGGTTTGGTGGTTTTATCAATTATTATATGGCTATATATATGAGGTTCTATATTAGAACTTTCAATTCGATTCCATTGGTCTGTGTGTCTCTCCTTATGCCAATACCATGCTGTTTTCACTACTGTAGCTTTGTAGTATGTTTTGAAGTCAGGTAGTGTGATTCCTCCAATTTCGCTTTTCTTTTTCAATAAGTCTCTGGCTATTCGGGGCCTCTTTCCTTTCCAAATATTTCATAGTTAGTTTTTCTAGTTCCTTAAAGAAGGCTGTGTTGATTTTTATTGGGATTGCATTGAACGTGTAGATCAGTTTTGGTAGGATAGATATCTTAATAATATTTAGTCTTCCTATCCATGAACAGGGAATATTCTTCCATTTATTTAGGTCTTCTTTGATTTCCTTAAACAGTCTTGTATAGTTCTCAGTGTATAAGTTTTTTACATCTCTAGTTAAATTTATTCCTAAATACTTGATTTTTAAATTTACTATTGTGAATGGTATTTGTTTCTTGATTTCCTCCTGATCTTGCTCATTATTGGTGTACAGAAATGCTACTGATTTTTGCGCATTGATCTTATAACCTGCGACTTTACTAAACTCATTTATGAGTTCTAGAAGCTTTGTTGTAGATCTCTCAGGGTTTTCTATGTATAGGATCATGTCATCTGCAAATAATGAAATTTTGACTTCTTCCTTTCCAATTTGAATGCCTTTTATATCTGGTTCTTGCCTCAGTGCTCGAGCAAGTACTTCTAAGACAATGTTAAATAGAAGGGGAGACAGTGGGCATCCTTGTCTTGTTCCTGATTTTAGAGGGAAGGATTTTAGGATTTCTCTGTTGTAAACAATGTTGGCTGTAGGTTTTTCATATATACTCTTTACGATGTTCAAAAACTGTCCTTGTATGCCAATCTTTTGGAGTGTTTTTATCAAGAAAGGGTGCTGTATTTTGTCAAATGCTTTTTCTGCATCTATAGATATAATCATGTGATTTTTTTCCTTCAATCTGTTTATATGGTGTATTACATTGATTGACTTTCTTATGTTGAACCATCCTTGCATACCTGGAATGAATCCCACTTGGTTGTGATGTATAATTCATTTAATGTGTTGTTGAATACGATTAGCAAGTATTTTGTTAAGTATTTTTGCATCTAGTTTCATTGGAGAAATTGGTCTGTAATTTTCCTTTCTTGTGGTGTCTTTGTTTGGCTTTGGTACTAGGGTAATGTTGGCATCATGGAAGGAGTTCGGCAATGTTCCTTCTGTTTCTATTTTTTGGAATAGTTTCAGCAGGATTGGTGTTAGTTCTTTCCCAAATGTTCTGTAGAATTCACCTGTGAAGCCGTCTGGCCCTGGGCTCTTCTTAGTTGGGAGGTTTTTAATGACTGATTCTATCTCTTTGCTTGTGATTGGTTTGTTGAGATCATCAATTTCTTCTTTCGTCAATATGGGCTGCTTATGTGTTTCTAGGAATTTGTCCATTTCCTCTGAATTGTCATTTTTGTTGGAATATAGTTTTTCAAAGTATCCTCTTATGATAGTCTTTATTTCTGTGGGGTCAGTGGTGATATCGCCTTTCTCATTTCTTATTTTGTGTATTTGCATCGTCTCTCTTTTTTTCTTTGTTAGTCTCACTAAAGGTTTGTCAATTTTGTTGATCTTCTCAAAAAACCAGCTCTTGGTCTTGTTTATCTTTTCAAGTGCTTTCTTATTTTCTATTTCATTTAGTTCTGCTCTTATCTTTGTTATTTGTTTCTTTCTTCTTCCTGTGGGATTACTTTGTTGTTTTTTTACTCATTCCTCCAAATGTGCAGTTAGTTCTTCACTTTTTGCTCTTTCTTCTTTTTTGATATATGAATTTATGGCTATAAATTTCCCTCTTAGTACTGCTTTTGCTGCATGCCATAAATTTTGGAATGTTGTGCTATCATTATCATTTGTTTCAAGATAGTCATTGATTTCTTTTGAGATTTCCTCTTTGACCCACTGTTTTTCTAAGAGTGTGCTGTTTAATTTCCAAATCATGGTGTGAAATCTGGGCCTCTGGCCCTTGCAAATTTCCAGCTTCACTCCACTGTGGTCAGAGATATTATTTTGTATGATTTTGATCTTTCTGAATTCATTAAGCCTTTCTTTGTGGCCTAGCATATGGTCTATCTTGGAGAATGATCCATGTGCACTTGAGAAAAATGTATATCCTGCTGTATTTGGGTGTAATGATCTATATATGTCTATTAGATCCAGCTCCTCTAATATACAGTTCAAATATTTTGTTTCTTTAGTGATTCTCTTTTGAGATGTTCTGTCCAGAGTTGATAGTGGTGTATTAAAATCCCCCACTATAATTGTAGATGCATCTATTCTTTCACTTAGTTTTTCCAGCGTTTTCCTCATGTATTTAGAGGTGCCCTTGTTAGGAGCATAAATATTTATGATTGTTTGATTTTCTTGACAGATTGTCCCTTTCACTAATATGTAGTATCCTTCTTTGTCTCTCACAATTGTTTCACATTTAAAGTCTATTTTGTCTGATATTAATATAGCTACTCCTGCCTTTTTTGGTTATTGTTTGCGTGTATGATTGTTTTCCAACCATTCACTTTCAGCCTCCATGAGTCTCTGGGTCTAAGATGTGTCTCTTGTAGACAGCATATAGATGGGTCATATTTCCTTATCTAATGTCCCAGTCTGAATCTTTTGATAAGTGAGTTTAATCCATTGACATTCAGTGTTATTACTTTCAAGGAATTATTTGTGTTAGCCTTATTTTGATTGGACTTGTGTTTGTCATGTTTTGTTTTGTTTTGTTTTTTTCCCTTCTCTTTTTGTCTTTTTTGTTGCTCTTACACTCTCCTCCAACTCTGCCTCTCCTGTTTTTTCCTTTCTTCCTGCAGAACTCCCTTTAGAATTTCTTGAAGGGGAGGTTTCTTGTTGGCATACTCTTTCAGTTTCTGTTTATCTGTGAATATTTTGAACTCTCCATCATTTTTGAATGCTAGTTTAGCTGGATAGAGTATTCTTGGTTGGAAATTTTTTTCTTTTAGTACCTTGACTATATCATACCACTGCCTTCTTGCCTCCATGGTTTCAGATGAGAAATCAGCATTTAATCTTATGGAGCTTCCCTTCTATGTGATGGTTTTCTTTTCTCTTGCTGCTTTTAGAATTTTCTCTTTGTCTTGAGCATTGCATACTTTGACAAGTATATGTCTTGGGGTGGGCCTGTTGGAGTTTATGACGATTGGGGTGTGCTGTGCTTCTTGGATATGTACATCTGTCTCTTTCAGTAGATTTGGGAAGTTTTCAGCCATTATTTCCTGCAACACTCCTTCTGACCCCTTTCCCTTCTCTTCTCCTTCTGGGATGCCTATGATACGTATGTTTGAGCATTTTGCATTTTCATTCAGGTCCCTAAGTCCTAGCTGGATTTTTTCTATCTTTTTATCGACCAATTCTACTATCTGTTTGATTTCCAATGTACTGTCTTCCACATAACTAATTCTCTGCTCTGCCTCTTCTAGTCTCCTGATACTTGCTGCAAGTGTATTTTTGAATTCTTGAACTGTGGTGTTCATTCCCATCATATCTGTTATCTTTTTGTGTATGTCTGCAATTTCCCCTCCAAGTGTTGTCTTCATGTTGTTAACCTCTTCCTTTACTTCATTAAATTTGTCGGTGATAAATGTTCTGAGATCTTTAATTACTTGTGCGAAGTTCTGCTCCCCTTCCTGGTTTTTAGTTTGTTCATTGGATTCAGCCATGTTTCCCTGATTACTGGTTTGGTTTGTAGATTTTTGTTGCTGTCTGGGAATCATTTTATCTTGATGGGTTTAATCAGTTCCTTAGCTTCTTTGTCTAGTCTTGGGGATTAATTAGCTGTTTTTTTGCATAAGTGTTACATCTTCTCTTTGTCACTTTGTTCTTCTTATTCTAATTTCTTATTGCTGGCTGAGTTCACTTTGAAGGAAAGTATTAGGGCCAGGGAAAGGCAATTGTGTAAGCAAGGAAAAAGTGTAAAGTAGTATTGGTGATAAATGTTAACAGAGCAACAATATGAGATCTGGGAGGATGGATATTAGATTCATGTAAGTTGTGTAGAGTTATAGCAGTAGATAGAGTACCTATAATGAAGTAGTCAACTGAATATGGGAGGAATATGGTATGAATTAAAAAGCTATTGTTTTCATGAGAGAGGGAAAGAAAAAAGAAAGGCAATAGTTTCAAGAGTGGATAAAAGACAGAAAACAAAACAAAGGTATTAGAAATTAAGAGTTAGACAATTTGGGGATCAAAAGAAATGGAGGTTAAAAATAGGAGAGACAGTAGATGATGGGGGATATCAAGATGTAGGGGACAGGGGATAGTGTAGTTACCAAAATCAATTCACACAGAAATGAGGCAGCGGAGAATGAGGAAACCCAGCAAATGTGAGGTGTTCCCTGCAGCACCTATTGTATAATTAAGATAAAATAAAATAAGAAAATGAGGGACAAGAGAGAGAAGAAAAAAAAAAGAGAAGAAAGGAAGAAAGAAAAAGGGGTGGGTAAAGGGAGGGGAACAAGTAGGGAAAGAAAAAAAAGATGTAGAACAACCACAACAGCAACAACAACAACAAAAAAAAATCTAAATAACTGAAAAAAAAAAGACTTTGGGGGATACGCTGGGAGAAAAGACTAGGAGATAATGCAATGTTAGCAATCAGGACATTAAAAAAATAAAAAATAAAATAAAAACAAAACAAAACAAAAAAGAAAAATGCAAACATTGACGGCTAGGACATTCAAAGACCTCAGATGGACTTCAGGGCATGATGGATTCAGGGATGGAAAGTCTGAGATATTGAAGACTCAAGAGGTGTGAGTCTCTGGGGTGTGGGCCACCAGGTTTTAGGGGACTCAGACCTGGCAACCTCAAATCTGGTTAACAGAGAGCCTGGGAGCACTGCAGTGCAACACAGCCTTCAGGGATCCCCGCAGCTGGGTGCCAGCCCTATGGGTGAGGTCACATCCACAAACTCTATCCTATGTGTCTGAACCCCACAATTCACTCACTCACTGGGGTCTATTCTGTGGATGTATCACCAATTCAACTTCAGGACACCTCCCACCCTGTAAGCCCCTGGAATGGCCACCTGGGGGCGCCTCTACACTGCAGCCAATTTAATGACACAGATCAGTAGCCAGGCCCAGGGGTGGGGCTCCAGCCGGAAATGCCAATAACAGAGTCCAAAACCGAAATTCCCATGCTTCACAAAATATTCCCCTAATCAGCTTCCAGACATCTCCCTCCCTGCCAGACCCTGAAACAGCCTCCTGGTGATGTCTCTTTATTGCTAGCAATTTAAGTCCACTGCAGATCAGCAGCCGGGCTTGGGGGGGACGGGGTTCTAAGCGGAAGCGCTATTATTTGTGTCCGCAGTCAAAAATTCCCCACTTTGCAATAAAACTCCCGTTTGTCTCCCCAAAACGGTCTGCAAAGGCCTCCTGTCCTGTTAACCCCCCAATAGGCCACTCAGGGCTTATGAATTCCCCAGTACCACAGAGCCTCCAGAAATCACCACCACAGCACCGGTGCCATGGCTCCACCCACCCCAGGAGGGAGCATCCAGCATGCAGCTCCCACCTCCATGTAATAGAATCTCAATTATATCTTATAGATGAATTTTCTCTGTTACCTTCCCACCAAATTGATGTCCAGACACTTCCTGCCCTGCAAAAATCCCAAAACAGCCTGGTCCCGAAGAACCTCCAATGCTGCCCAGCTGCTTCTTTGCAGGAGAGATTATCAGGTATGCTCACTCAGCCACCATCTTGCCTCATCCTCTCCGCTTTTTTGATTTTTGACTATGAAGTGATCATTTTCCTTTGAAACTTGAAGCATGGAAACTGAATTGATCCAGAGAAGTTTTTCATTTATTCTTGTCATTTGCCTAGGATGGAAAGTATTACTAATCTGTTATTATTTTAAACTAAATTATTTTAGTGAGGTTATTTTGGACATTGCAAGTAGTAAAAATTTGGGCTTCTAATCCTCCTGAAGCTAAGCTTTTGTTTAAAAGGTTCTCATGGAATATATTTTTTGTGCTGTCAGGACAAAATTTCAAATGGACAAGGTTCTTTCTTTTCTCTTTCTGCATGGAAGTCTGGTTGAGCATAAACTATATGTATTAGTCAGCTAAACAGGTGCTGATGCAAAATACCAGAAATTGGTTGGTTTTTAAAAAGGGTATGTATTTGGGGTAGAGGCTTAGTTACCAGGCCATAAAGCATAACTTGCTTCCCTCACCAAAGTCTGTTGCCATGTGCTGGTGAAAGATGGCTGCCAACATTCAGCCTTCCTCTTCCTCTTAAGGCTCTGTGGTCCCAGGTTCTTCCAATATCAGCTGTAGGCTGGGATAAGTCTCATCTCTCTCCAGGCTTAGCTGTTCTGTTCTCTCCACAAGGTCAGCTATAGGCTCTCAGGCTCTCTAGGCTTTGTCTTTCTCCCTGGGGCTCAGTTCTCTCTGGGCTCACTTTCTCTGCCATCTCTCATGTGTTTACTTCCTAGGCTCCAGCTCAAAACTCCAACTTCCTTTCTCTATGGTACAGTTTCCCTGAGAGTCCCCACCCAATGAAAGCCTTAATCATTATTAAATTTTTAAAAAGTGAAACCATTGAATTCAATATAAACTAATATACCCAGAGGAACAGACCAGTTTACAAACATAATTCAGTATCTATTTTTGGAAATCATAAATAATATTACACTGCTACACTATGTACAAAGAACATTTAACTATATCCTTTACATACCTGACCAAATGTAATCCTCACAACTACTTTATACTGTTATTGCCCCCATTTTACTGATGAGAAAATTAAGGCATAGGGAGGTTGGAATCTTGCCAACATTACACTATTATTGAAGGGATCTGATTTCATGTCTTGACTGTGCAGGACTTTGCTCCAGTGTGAAATATTTGTTGTTTGCTTCATCTGGACCCAGGCTCCACAAGGGATCCCACAGCTGTCTAGGATGTATTCCCTTCCTTATATGAGGCCACAGCCACTTGGGGCCACAATATGCTAGGATATAATGCAGGCTAGGACCTAGAGGACATGGTAGAGAGGTTGGAACAGGGTTTATAGGGCACCTTGGGGGATGAGAATGGAAAAGAGCTCTTCCTGCTTCCCCACCCAACTTGTGTTTCTCAATCCATGTATTACTCTATTTATTGTTCACACACTGTCTCTCTGAACTTCCAGGCAGGAGAGGCCTATGGGGAGTAGGGGGCATTGGTTTGAGAGCATTAGAGGAAGTGAATATGTAAGATATGAGTGTCAGGCTAAGGAGGTGAAATGTGAGATCAGGCTTTGCAACGTCTTGCTTGGGACCAACCAGGAAAACCCCAAGGCACAGAAGGTTAATTAAGAAGCTGCCTGATTTGTCCTCCCTGAGGATCAGGAGCAATATAGTAAAAGAGGACTCACCAGCTTTCTGGTTTTTCCCACATATAGAGCCCAGCACCAGGTAAGGGAAAGAGGTATTGAATAGATGGAACCAATGTAACTGTGTGGGCAATTGAAGTGTTTTGCAAGAGTACACAAGGATGGATATAAGACATGTAAAATTACACCAAAAATATATAGGGGCTGATAGGCTAAAATGTAAATCATAATGTAAAACATAAGATAACTAAAAATATAGAAAATTGTATAATCTAAAATATAAACCACAATGTAAACACAAATGTTACCTTGTTTGAAAGCTATTGTCTCAATATCTGTACATCAGTTTCAGTAAATATAGTATGAATATGTAAAAATATTATTGCTGTGGAAAGGAAAAGGTTTTATGTTGGATACATGGGAGTACTGTATATTGTATATATGAATTACTGTGATCTAAAACTCTTGTGAAGATAAGCTTAATAATTAGGAAAAAGAAAAGAAAAAGATAGGACATAGACACTGAGGAAAAGATGGAAGAAGTTGCCTTGCCAATTTGCATAAAGGACAACACTTATTGCAGTGATGGAAGGCAAAACATCGAAAACAAAGCTTTTGCATTTTTTAATTTTTTGATACTCCAATTTATTTTTACCTTAATTTTTCCAAGTTAATATGTATTCTATATCTAACCTTTAAACTCATCACTATATTCCATTTTACTAATAAGGGAACCTGGCAATATATTGGGCTTTACTTTTCAGGAAGTTTTGGATCACAGAGTGGTTCAACAATGGCAGCAGGGGAATACTGGTATGGGATGTTATTGACAGGGGACACATGGTTGGCAGGGAGTTCTATAGGGCATATATCCAGGGTACATAAAAATGTATGGATATTTTCATAGTGGATACAATTAAAAACAACAACTGAGGGAGTGCTGAGTTCCTAGCCAGGGGAGCTCTGTCACACTCCTTAAAGGAACAGCAACAATCCCCCAAGTGCAATGATAAAGACCAAAAAAGAATGAAGGTCTAACAATGAGCCCTTGATACTAATGAATATGCTTGTGAGCCTGTGCACCTGAAATAAGAACAAGGCCTAGAGCTGCAGAGTGCCTAAGAGTTACCTCCTGAGAACCTCAGGAGGTTGCTCAAATGTGTCCAGTCTCAAAGCCAAACTCAGCATGTAAATGCATTGCCTTCCCCCCAGCGTGGGACATGACTCCCAGGGATGAGCTTCCCTGGTGCTGAGGGATTACTACCAAGTACCAGCTGATGATGTAACTAGAAAATGACCTTGAATACAAGGGTCAACTTGGACCAGCAGAATATCTCAGTCTACATATAATACCAGGAGTTAAAAATGCTTTTTGACCTGAACAAAAGGGGGAAATGGAAAGGACAAATGAGTTTATATGGCTATGAGTCTCCAAAAAGAGCCGGGAGGTTATCAGAGGGGTTGCCCTTATGCACACCTGAGCAGAGTCCCAGAGACAGATAAAGTAGATACAACCCCAGGTATCTTCTGAGGGCTACAGAGACCCACAGGTTATACGGTTTTGGCAGATGGAGTTCAAGGCCATGTCAGTTGGCCCTTCTTTGGAGTTTGTGTTTTGTGTGATGGAGCTGGACTCAGATGGGATCTTTTTTCACAAGCCTCTCCTGTTACATTTACCAGAACTGTAGTTGGTGCTGGGGTTTAATATATACCCAGAGGATCTGAATATCTGGATGGACCATATGATAGCCAGGCCCTGAACCTCAACAGACTTCAACTCCTACACTCTGGTTTATTGGACATACCCCACTCAGCCAACATGGAGTTGAAGAAAGTCAACCACCACACCATGGAGCCAAGAGTGGCTACAACTGAAAGCAGGAGGATTGCATCCAGCATCCAGGTGGAATCTAAGCCCCCTCTTGATATAGATGTGGAGTGGACACAACCAATCCAAGGTCCACAGGATGGAGGAATAGCATATGGATTAGAGTGGACTTACTGATATTCTATTCATGAACTATTGTGATTAGTAATCAAAGAAAATGTGGCATTGGTGTGGAGAAAGTGGCCATGGTGGCTTCTGGGTTTGGGGAATGGGAGGAAGAGATGAGATGTGGAGGCATTTTCGGGACTTGGAGATGTCCTGGGTGGTGCTGCAGGGAAAATTACCGGACATTGTATGTCCTCCCATGGCCCACTGGATGGAACGTGGGAGAGTGTGGACTATGATGTGGACCATTGACCATGAGGTGCAGCAGTGCTCAGAGATGTATTCACCAAATGCAATGAATGTCTCATGATGATGGAGGAGATTGTTGCAATGGGGAGAGGAGTGGGGTGAGGGGGATGGGGGTATATGGGGACCTCATATTTTCTGAATGTAATTTAAAAATTAATTATTAATTAATTAATTTTTTAAAAAATTACCCTCCAAATACTGGTGTGATCTAGTTTTTGATCTTCTACTTAGATCTCTTTCCTGAGTACCAGGACTCTATGCTTAACTCTCTGATGGCCATATTGTCAAGAATACCCCATATTTCAAAGTCTGTATGTCTGTAACAAAATGAAATTCCCTGCTGTTTCCTTCCCCTCCCCATTTCTCTCTCCCCCACTTCCTCCTAGGTTCTGTCTTGTTGAATGGTACTACAATCAACTTAACTTCCCAAGCCTGGAACATTGAACTCATCCTTACTTCTGTCTGTCTGTCTCTCTCTCTCACTGCTTATATCCCTCAAATACCAGATCTTATTGATTCAATTTCCTACACCTCCCTCTATTGTCTCTTCCTTTCTTCATTGTCTGGAACATTAGCCTTCTTCTGTCTTTCCCCCATACCTCTCAATTGGCCCTCCTCCCATGCCTTTCCCTTATTTCCACCAAAAGTAGCAATGTGTCTAAAATCTAATTCTGAACTCATTACTTCTCTGAACTCATTATAACTCATCAGTGTTGGGAATGGATGTAGCTCAGTGTTTGAGCATCTGGTTCCCACATACAAGGTCCATGTTTGATCCCCAGTACCTCCTTAAAAAAACAAAACAAAAAATCCTCATCAGTGGCTGACCACAGCCTAAGGAATCAATCCATGCTACTTAGCAAGTTATACAATATGCTGTATAATCTTTTCCTTCTTGTAACTTAGACTTCTTTTCCAGGAATCTTCTCTCTTCTTATTACCATGCAGACAAGCTTGTTCCAGTCTTATTAACTGCATTCTGGTTGCATAATGCTCTCCCTTGGTTATAGTACTTTGTACCTGCTGCTCCCACTGGTTAACTTAGCTAATTACTGATCAGCCTTTAATATTCACATCAGGTGTGTTCTTCATGGGGCAGTCTGGATCCCAGAAACCTGCCCAGGAGCCTCTTCTATGGGCTGCCATGGTCCCTTGTCCTTACTCCTCTCAGCACTTATCACTTGACTGTCATTCATTATTTTTCTGTCTCCTTATTGTGTGATCCCTCTGAAGACATAGATTTTTATTTCTGTATTCCAGTGCTTGGCATATAGTTATGACTCCCAGCAGTATTTCTAATATAGGGCTAACCTCACTAGAATATTGATTCTACATTCCTGTTTTCACAACTAGACTGTAAGCCTTGAAGATTAGGAATATACCTCAGTTGTTCTTGTCTCATCACCTCCCAACACAAGGCCCAATAGGTAATATGTGTTTAGTCATTGTTTGTTCACCATTCAGCGAATGATACCATAAGCAAGGAGACTTTATAGGATTAACATTATTGAACACCTGCTCTGTGATAGTCACAGTGCTAGGCTTCATTTATATCATGTCGTACTTATCCCAAGATACCTTTCTGGTTATTCCCATTTTACAGAGAAGCATATTGAGAATCAAGGAGATTAAATTATTGACCAAAGTCAGAATGAAAATATCAGGAATTGAACTCACATCCACTGATTCAAAGTATCTTCTTTTACACTACAAAGCACTACTTCCTATGACACCATTAACAAGGGAATCAGCTTTGAAGAGATAAACTAATCCCAAGCTCAGAACATTATCCTGGCTCCCTGTCAATGATGAATATCAGCTCCAGGAGAGAAAGTCTCCAAGGCTCAAATTACCTTTAGGATGATCATTTCCACAAGGCTGGAGAAATTCAAAGATGCAAAAGTTGTCTTTAAACAAAGTAGACGACTGTTATTCTGCCTCAATTACAGTTTTAGAGTCAAGAAGGAAGGCATTCCCATTCAGGTGTGGATATGACCAGGAAGAGGCAGACTGGGTGAGACTATCTAAAATAAAATCATGTGTAAGAAAGCCTCCAGAGACTTAGAGTCAAGAAACACAGACATGGGTAAAATTGTCTACAATCTTTCAATATTTCAGGAGCCATTATTTCTTACCCACATTTCTGAATCTCTCTATTTCTCTATAGTGAGCCAAAGTTTAAAGCGCCAAAGCTTGAATGCTTTTTTTAAAAGAAAGAGGGGAAATGTCAAATCTTCATCATCCCCTACTGCAGCCAGGACTAGGGGAGAAGACTCCTAAACAAAACACTAAGAATGGTAGCTCCTGGAGGAGTGAAAAACAGGAAGCCTGAAGGAAGGGAAGGAAATGAAACCCTAAGGGTCCTGAGAAAAGATTTTGGGCCTGACAAGTAGAAAATTCCACAAAGGTTTGCCTCCCCTCCTCACATTTATCCTTACCCCAGGTGGACTTCAGTCTCTGCCCTGATATTAATCCAAACTAAGATCCAAATAACCACTGACCTTGTCAGCTACTGAGTTACCATGGTGCCTGAATATTCATCCTAGTCCAGGCCACTAGTAGGACCACTTCTCTTTCTGCAGTTACAGGAGAATACAGGACTTCCCCTGGGAGAATTACAGCTCTGGGTCTGAGTTCATCCTTTTGGGCTTCTCCAGAGATTCCCAAATCAATGCAATCCTTTTCAACATCTTCCTCTTTGTCTACCTCTCTACACTTGTGGGCAATGGGCTCATTGTTATCCTAATTCACCTTGACTCCTGCCTCCACACTCCTGTATTTCTTCCTCAGTGTCCTCTCCATGCTGAACATGAGCTATGTCACAACCACTGTGCCATAGATGTTTGTTCATCTGGTCTGCCAGAAGAAAACTATCTCCTATGTTAGGTGCATGACCCAGATCTACCTATTCCTGGTATTGGGCATCAGTGAGAGCTAGCTCTTTTCTGCCATGGCGTATGATAGATATGTAGCCATCTGCTACCCACTTGGATACAAAGTTATCATGAGCCCATGGCTGTGTGGTACATTGGTGATCTTTTGTGGACTTTGGGGTGGCAGTTGATCCTTAGTCTACACAGTCTTCACCATGTGCCTGCCCTACTGAGGCCCCAGTGAGATTAACCCACTTCTGTGAGGTTCCTGCAGTCTTGAAGCTGGCCTATGCAGATACGTCCTCCAATGATCAGGTAGAATTCATTCTGGGCTTCATCCTCCTCCTGGTACCTCTTTCATTCATTCTGTCTTATGTCTGCATCTTTGCCACCATCTTGAGAATCTTTCAGTTCAGGGCTGACTCAAGGCCTTCTCCACCTATGCATCCCACATTACTGTGGTCACCATGTTCTGTGTTCCAGTCATGTTTATGTACATGAACCCCAGGTCCAATGTCTCCCCAAAGAAACTGGCCCTGTTCTACAATTGTCATTTCTGCCTTCTTCAACCCCATCATCTACAGTCTCAGAAACAAAGATATGAAGACAGCTTTCCCAAAGTTAACAGGCAGGGGCAGAACTTGAGGGTTGAGAAGCAAATGGAGCACAGATGACCACAACTAGACCTGAAACCATAGGCTTGTGGCCCTTCCACTGTGTTCTCTCCCATCACCCAGTGGACACACAAGAATCATTTACTTGGTGGTTTAATTTAGATGATGCATAATAGTGCCTGGCATGGGATCTACTGATGATTCCAGCTCCTGGGCAATCCTCAAACACTGAGAGACCCAACTTTGTACAAAATGTCAAGGCAGTTCCTATGTCTGATTCATTTATGTTTCCTCAATGCCCAACAAAAGGTGTAGCCCAGGCAAAGCACCATTAATGTTTGAAGAGTGCATGCAGACTTGGTTATTAAATCAACTCAGAATGAATAGAAGAGGATGACTCCCAAGTCCCAGATCATTGACCTTATTTTATCTCAATCAGAAGCAATAAAGGGTCTAAAACAACATAGTCTCAGAAAAAAGGGAAAAATGACCAGTGTTCAGGAATTGGTCAATGGCCATCAACACTGTCCCAAGGTGATGGATCAAAGGGTATATGAGTCTTCTGACCTCTGGAAGGGTGAGCTTCTGCTGTGGGGAAGAGATATTTTGAGGGGGTCTCTTGGTAAACAGATGAAACATTGCCCAAACCATAACATAGTGGTAAAAAGCTCATACTTTGGAGTCAGAATGTTTTCTAATCTATAAAATGAGGATGAAAATGATAACAGTAAACCATCACCTTGTAAGACTATTGTGAGAAGTTAATATAAGTAAGGTTTAAAAAACGCATGACATGTTGCATGCTCTATGTAAATGTGTCATTATTATTATTATCATATTCTACTTCTCTGTCCAAATACCTCAGTCACCAAGCAGATATCTGAGACCATTTCAGCATAGAGAAAGAAGCTATTCTGGTCATTGGAAAGTGAAAGCTAACATTACAAATGAAATGATTGGCAGTTGCTTATACTTCAGTCTGGTGTGGATTTAGTTATTCTGGAGCTGTCACTAAGAACCTCATGAACTCTGAGTCCGTAAAACCTCTGAGATGCTACATGAAATGCCCTGTTTACAATTAGCCAACACCCCTAAAAAATATCATCATCACTATTTCCACATGTTAAGAAATATTTGTTAAATCTGAATTGAATAATAATGGTGGTGATGGAGTACTTGATTCCAAAGGATGCTGACAGCAATGTAGGATGTGATGCCTATAATGGTGCCTGCCTTCTTTCCCCAGTGCCAATACCTTTCACCAATGGCTGTGTCCTCATATTCCCTGCCACCTTGGACAGTGAACAGACAAGTTATTCCACAGACTTACTAAATTGTCCTGACCACACAGGGTTTATCATACCAAGAAAGGCAAACAACACTCAAGTGAAGCCTGACTCAGAGAGGGATGCTTTCACAAGGAGCCTCTGTCCAACTTTACAGAATATTCCTTGGTTTTCTTGAAGTTTTGCCCTCACTCTTTCTACCTCCAGAGAAAAAAGAAAAAAAAAAAGAGAGAGAGAGAGAGAGAGAGACAGATGTGGATGTTCTTAGTATTTGTTTTATCTTTGTCATCATTCTGACAATCCACAATCCTTAAAGCCATCCCAGACTTTCCTGCTCCAAATTTGGCTTTACCTTTTTTTTTATTCCCCTCACCGCCATCCGTCCACCCACCCGCCCGCCTGCCCCAGTTGTATGTTCTCTGTGTCTATTTGCTGATGTTCTTCTTTGTCTGCTTTTGTTGTTGTCAGCAGCACAGGAATCTGTGTTTCTTTTTGTGGCGTCATCTTGTTGTGTCAGCTCTCCTCGTGTGCGGTGCCATTCTTGGGCAGGCTGCACTTTCTTTCACGCTGGGTGGCTCTCCTTACGGGGCCCACTCCTTGCGTGTGGGGGTCCCCTATGCGGGGACACCCCTGCATGGCACGTCACTCCTTGCATGCATCAGCACTGTGCGTGGGCCAGCTCCACACGGGTCAAGGAGGTCCAGGGTTTGAACCACGGGTGGCTCTCCCATGTGGTAGATGGATACCCTAACCACTGGGCCAAGTCCGCTTCCCTGGCTTTAACTTTTGAAATCCAAATCACCCAACAGATAAAAATGGTAAGTTACTCAAAGAAATTCCTCCTTGATGAAATGTTGTCATATTCTCTGTTGACTGCAAAGGAAATGTGAAAAATGTTATGCCTGCTTTTGATTAACACTAGGCCTTTATTTTTTCTAGGGCTTTTGATGTTGGAGTTTTTTGGGTTTTTTTGTCTTTATTTATTTTTTTAATATTACATTTTTAAAAAATGAAGTCCCCATATATCCCCCACCCCCTTTACCCTCCTCCTCCCCCCATAGCAACAACCTCCTCCATCAACATGAGACATTCATTTCATTTGGTGAATACATCTCTGAGCACCACTGCACCTCATGGTCAATGGTCCACATCATAGTCCACACTCTCCCACGTTCCATCCAGTGGGCCATGGGAGGACATACAATGTCCAGTAACTGTCCCTGCAGCATCACCCACAACAACTCCAAGTCCCAAAAATGCCTCCACATCTCATCTCTTCCTCCCATTCCCCAAACCCAGCAGCCACCATGGCCACTTTCTCCACACCAATGCCACATTTTCTTCGATTACTAATCACAATAGTTTATGAATAGAATATCAGTAAGTCCACTCTAATCCATATGCTATTCCTCCATCCTGTGGACCTTGGAATGGTTGTGTCCACTCCACATCTATATCAAGAGGGGGCTTAGATTCCACCTGGATGCTGGATGCAATCCTCTTGCTTTCAGTTGTAGCCACTCTTGGCTCCATGGTGTGGTGATTGACCCTCTTCAACTCCATGTTAGCTAAGTGGGGTAAGTCCAATAAACCAGAGTGTAGGAGCTGAAGTCTGTTGAGGTTCAGGGCCTGGCTATCATATGGTCAGTCCAGAGATTCAGATCCCCTGGGTATATATTAAACCCTAGCACCAACTTCCGTTCTGGTAAAAGTAACAGGAGAGGCTTGTGAAAAAAGATCACATCTGAATCCAGCTCCATCACACAGAAACACAAACTCCAAAGAAGGGCGAACTGACATGGCACTGAACTCCATCTGCCATGACCATAGGACCTGTGTTTAGGATCCCTCTTCTTGACCCTTCATTACCTCACAGCCCTCAATAAAACAGTTACAGTTCCAAAGCAGGCAGTCCAAATGCACTCCAACTGGAACATCAATGAAGGTATATTGAACTCAATAGGAAAGTAATGATGATTGTACTAATGATGACAATTATGATGACTACAACTATTTTAATGAAGAATAATATTTGGTTCAACATTTCACAGCTGATTATAGCATATTTGCTAAAAGTATTTTCAAAAGTGGCCAGGAAGAGGTTTGAAAAGAGTATTAGGGTTCTCCAGAGAAACAGAACTAACATAAAGAGACTACTCTTTTTTTTCTTTTTTCTTTTTTTTTTGGTCATTTGATCTTCTTTTATTGTATTTTTTCAAAGATACACAAATCACAAAAAATGTGACATTAAAAAATATAAGAGGAAAGCGAATTTGGCTCACCTGATAGAGCATCTGCCTACCACATGGGAGGTCCAGGGTTCAAACCCAGGGCCTCCTGACCCATGCGGAGCTGGCCCATGCGCAGTGCTGATGCACGCAGGGAGTGCCGTGCCATGTAGGGGTGTCCCCTGTGTAGGGGAGCCCCACACTCAAGGAGTGCACCCTGTAAGGAAAGCCACCCAGCGTGAAAAAAGTGCAACCTGCCCAGGAGTGGCACCACACACATGGAGAGCTGATGCAGCAAGATGACGCAACAAAAAAGAGATGCAGTTTCCCAGTACCACTGACAAGAATACAAGCAGACACAGAAGAATACATAGCAAATGGACACAGAGACAGACAACTGGCAGGGGTGGGGGGAAGGGGAGAGAAATAAATAAAATAAATCTTTAAAAAAAAATATATATATATATATATAAGGGCCTCCCATATGCCTCACATCCCACTCCACCCTCTCCTCCCACATCAACAACCTCTTTCATCATTGTGGCACATTCATTGCATTTGGTGAATACATTCTGGAGCACTGCTGCACCATATGGATGATAGTTTACATTGTAGTTTACACTCTCCCCCAGTACATTTGGTGGGTTATGGCAGGATATACAATGTCCAGCATCTGTCCCTGCAACTTCATTCAGGACAGTTCCAAGTCACAAAAATCATCACATCTCCTCTTCCTTCTACCTGCCCTCAGCAACTACAGTGTCCACCTTCTCCACATTAGTGCTACAATTTCTTCCATTACTAGACACAACAGTTCTATAGCAGAATACCAGTAAGTCTACTCCAATCCATATTTTATTCCTCCATCACATGAACCATGGGATGGTGATGTCCACTCCACCTCTATATCAAGAGAGGGCTTAGATCCTACATGGTTGCTGGATGGGATTCTCCTGCTTGCAGTTTTAGGCACTCTTGGTTCCCTGGTGTAGTGGTTGAGCATCTTCACCTCCCTGTTAGCTGACCTGGGCAAGTCCAACAAACTGGAGAATAGGAGTTGCAACTCTGCTGAGGCTCAGGGCCCAGCTGGCATATAGCCAGTCCAGAGAGTCAACTCTCCTGAGTATACACCAACCCCAGCACCAACCACAGGTTCAGTAAAAGTGACAGAAGAGGCATGAATAGAAATATCACATCTGAGTTCAACTCCATAACCCTCAGGAACACATATTCCAAAGTAGAGCCCATTGACATTGCCCTGAACTCCAGAGCCATCTGCCGTGACCATAGAACCTGTGTGTCTCCATAACTCTCAGGAAGACCAGTACCTGGGGTTGTATCTACTTTGGCTGTCTCTGGGATCCTGTTGAGGCATGCGTAAGTGTGAACCCTCTGATGACCTCCTGACTCTTTTTTGAAAACAAGACTCTTAGCCATATAAACTCATTTGTCTTTACCATTTCCCCCTTTTATTCAGGTCTTTTTCTAGTTGCATCACTAGTTAGTGATTGGTAGTAATCCCTCGGCACCCCTGGGAATCATGTCCCATGCTGGGGGGAAGGTAATGCATTTACATGCTGGGTTTGGCTTAGAGAGTGGCCACATTTGAGCAACATGGAGGTTCCCAGGAGGTAAGTCTTAGGCACCCTGCAGTTCTATGCCTAGCTGAAATTTCAGACACACAGGCTCATAAACATAGATATCAGTCTGTAGTCAAAACTTCTTCAACATTGAAGCCTAATATACTGCCAAATTCAATTAGTAGGAAAATGAAATAGTAATGATAGGTTTAAAGTTTAGAAATGGAATACAGACTAATTTAGAAAAACTAAAATAAAGTAAAAAACAAACTGAGGTGTTAACAAATGAAAAATATCATAAAACTTTGTTTTTGATGTTTTGCCTTTCATCACTGTAAGTGTTGCTCTGTATGTACAGTGGCAAGGCAATTCTTTCATTCCTTCCTCAGTGTCTACATCCCTTTTTTTTTAATTTTTAATTTTGACTTCAAAAAAGTTTTAGATCGCAGTAAAGTCACATATACAATGTAGGGGATTCCCACATATCCAACATCAAACCGTTTTCCCCCTTCCCCAGCAATGATCTTCTTACATGTTCATATATCCAACATCAAACCCTTTTCCCCCTTCCCCAGCAATGATCTTCTTACATGTTCATGTTATATTTGCTGCAGCTGATGTATGGACATTGAAACATAGCTACCAAACATGGTCCATTTTGGTTTACATTATGGTTTATATTTTCGACTGTACAATTTTCTAAATTTTCAGTTATATTATGGTTTACATTTTAGCCTATGAACATGGGAGATTGTCAGGTATGTGGTTGAAACTATAATGTTGAAAAAACTCTTTAGAAAATACAATAAGGAAGGGTTACTTTTTTAAGGTGCTTAACGGGAGGCATCTGGCACAGGGGCAGGCTTCTAGGGAGTGTGTGAGTGCTCATCTTGTCATAGTATGTTATATCATTGGGTGGAGAACCATACAATGAGTGGGGAGGTGTACACACATCCTGGGGAGGCCTGATGTTCTCAAACAGAGGGAATTAGGTCTCTTGAGAGAATTGGTGGCTCACAATGGGAGATGACAGTCTATTGTGCCAAACCCTCAGCATTGTTGCTAGCATCTGTGAATATGGTCCTTCAAGCAGTGATTGTCATTGTGGGCCCTGAGGGGAGGGAGAGAGAGGAATAGAATAGATGGAAGCAGGGTAACTAGGGGGCAATGAAAGTGTTCCACAAGAGACTTATTCTAAGGAATTGGTTTATGCAGTTGTGGAGGCTTATGAGTTTGAAATTTGTAGGGCAGGCTAGCAGGCTGGAAATTCCAGTAAAAGCTGATGTTGAAGTCTTGAGGAGTACAAAAGCTATAGGAGGGACTAGCAAGCTAGAAACTCAGAGTAGTATATGGTGTAGTATGGAGGCAGACTTTCTTTTTCTAGAAACCTGAGTTTTTTGTTCTTAAAGCGTTCATCAAATTAGATAAAGAACATTGTCAAGAACAATTTCCTTTACTTAAAATCACTCAATTTTAGATGCTAATATCATCTGCAAAATACCTCCACTGCAATGTCTAGGCCAGTGTTTGACAAAAACACTGTGTTCAAAACCTCACCAAAATTTTGTAATGACAAAATTAGTCATTACAAGAAGAGATACTGAGAGCAATAGGAGAGGGAACTAGCAGAGTCATGTAGAGGGATTGGTAGAAAGCACCAACCCCCAAGTTTCAAGGTCAAAGGGAAGAGTAATAGAGATATTATAGGAGTTAAGCATGCTATTCAGGACAAAGGGATTTGATTATGCCAGACAACAGGTATGGTGGGAGTTAAGTCTGGGAGAGATCTTAAAAAGTTGTTAGGAGAGAGTGTAATATAAAGGATTTAGATTTCATAGTTGGAAAAATTACAGGTGATTATGAAAAAAACCCATCCAAGCATGTTGCCCTAGATAAAATTCAGGTTTTGGTAAAGAGGAGAAGGGACACATTCAGTAACAAGATTTGGGATGTGCCACTGATGTAGGCTATGGGTGGGAGGCTCTTTGTCTCTTCAGAAATAACCTTAACCTAAGCTGTCTGTCCTGACTTGTGGGTGTGGAATGGTGAAAGGCTGCAGCCCTGCCCTTGGTAACCACAGCAACGACTCCAGTCCCAGGAAACAATTTATCAATGCAAACTCTATACGCTTTAAATATTCAGGGAAAATGCAAACCAAACGTGCTAAAAGCTTATCTAGAATGTACGAAGTCCATGCTATAAGCTTACCTAGGATGTGAAAGATATATATGCTAATTCAAACCTATTGAGCACTGAAACAAATAACGATTTAGCCCTTCCTCTGTTTAAAAGGAACTCAAAATTCTTGTTCAGGGCTCGGGTTTGCAACAGAAAGCTCCCGAGTCTGGCCGGCCATCAATAAACCATTTTTCCTTCTCAAAATCATTCCTGAGTCCTGGCCTTTCTATACGCAAATAAGTGAACCTCTCTCAAATTCTACAACAGCATAACTTTAGGAAACAGGATTTCAAAGCAAAGCTGCAAGGGGAGGAGATGGAGCTCAAAACAGTGATGTCATCAACATGGTGACATAAGGCATCCCCTGAAAAAGCCTTCCCAGAGATTTAGTGAATAAAAGGTCAAATCCCACTTGCTTAGAACTCTGGAGGATATTTGATATTGGAAAAGAACTCCACAAATGCTGAATTGAAGAAAAAGAAAAACATCCAGTAGGAAATTTCTGTTCCAGACCTACCAGTCTGCTTCAGTTCCTGTCCCCCTCACTCAGTCCTATGTACCTTGGGGGTCATTCAGAGGCAGCACCATGGGGCCCCCCCACCATGGACAGGGATTATAGAGCCACTCACAGCAGTAAATTAGAAACCCACAGTGACTCAAGTCCACAGAGATCCAAGATGGAGCATAAGCCACGGAGGAGTACTGCATTCCAAAGGGCCTGGGGGGTGAGGAGAGCAAGAAAGAAAAGAGAGAGAGACTGGTAGAACTGCTGCCAGGAAATATTGTGCCCTCATTCAGTCCAGTTTCTGCTGGCTGGACCACCTAAACTCAAAACAGACTTTTCTGGAGTAACCCAACTTTCTGGCTCCCTGGGATGGGATGTTTTCCTAATGGGGATAAATAGGAGGCAGAAAAACCTCACAGGGAGGAAAAAGGGGGGAAGGGGCGGTATTATACTAACCTGCTGTAAGACACAACTGTTCCAGAACTGAATTGTGTAAGGAAAATGGGGCACTGAGTGAGGGCGAGAATTAAAACAAATCACAGGAGCTGGGGAGGAAATTCTGCACAACCACAAATAGAACAGATCAAGATTCACAGAGGAGGAGTAGAAGAAATGTACCTTTCTACTGAAGCTGAAACTATTGCACACACAAAAATGCAATATTAAAAGTTGCACCACAAATTCAAGGTAAGATTCAGATTAGGAAGAGCTGAGAAAATCTGGAGACTTAAGCACAGGTTATTCAAAAGGTCTTGAATACCTTGGACCAAACATCAAAGAATAGCCTTAACACAAACCTGATCAACAACAAAACCCTAAACAAGAGAGAGAAAGAGACCTTCAGTGTTAACTCACCAAGATAATCACATGCCTGTACAAAAACAAAAAGTTACAAATCATACTAAGTAACAGGAAGATATGACTCAGCCAAAGGAATAAATTAAAACGTTAGAAGAGACCCAGAAGTTAAAACAACTAATCAATTATTCAAACAAATCTACTAAATCAATTCAAGAAGATGAAGGAAAATATGGATAAGAGCTAAGAGATATTAAGAAAACAATGTGTGAGAACAAAGTAGACTTTGAAAGTATAAAAAGAAACATAAAATCCATTATGAGGATAATATCCAGACATTATGGAAATAAAGGTACAATAGTAGAGATTATGTTGTAGAGGCATGCAAGAACCGATCTGAACAGGCAGAAAAAGAATCAGTGAACTAGAAGACCAGACAATCAAAATCATACAATCAAAAGAAGAGATAGAGAAAAGAATAGAAAATAATGAGCAGTGTCTCAGGGATTTGAGTGACAGCATGAAGCTCACAAACATATATGTTATGGATGTCCCAGAAGGAAAAGAGAAAAGAAGAGAGGCAAAAAGAATATTTGAGGAAATAATGGCTGAAAATTTCCCAACTCTTAAGGAGGACATAAATATACAGGTCCAAGATGCACAACATATTCCAAATAAAATAAATCCTAATAGACTTAATCCAATACACATACCAATCAGAATGTCAAAAGCCAGAGATAAAGAGAGAATTCCAAATCAGCAAAAGAAAAGTGAAGGTATCCTCAATAAGACTAAGTGCCAATTTCTCATCAGAAACCATGGAGGTGAGAAGGCAGTGGTATGATATATGAATGTGTGTGTATATATATATACATACATACAGAAAAATACTAAAAGAGCAAAACTGACAGCAAAAAAATTCTTATATGGCAGTACTGTCATTCAAAATGAGGGAGAATTTTAAATATTCATAATTAAATGGTAATTGAGAGAGTTCAACAAAAAAAGACTTGCCCTACAAGAACTACTAAAGGGAGTTCTGCAGGTTGAAACGAAAGACATGAGCGAGTGGCTGGGAACAGTGTGAATAAATAAAGATCTTCAGTAAAGGTAACAAAAGAGTAAATGTAAAACCCAATAGGAGTATATCCTCAACATACACCTCCACTCTTACATTCCTATAAGAATCAGAATACAATTGAACAAGAAAAAGTCATATTTCCTCACAATGGACAAACAAAATATAAAGAGGTAATGTGGGACAAAAACAACAAAGAGGGGGAAAAGAAGGATATGGAATCAGAGAATATGTAGGCTGTTGAAGTAAAGTTGGCATCTTTTCAGATGAGTAGGTTGTAGATGTAAGTTGTATAATACAAATTCTAGGGTAATCACAAAGAAAGTATTAAGATATATATACAGAAAGAGAAATATGCATAGGATCAGTCAGATATATCACCAAAAAATCAACTATACAGTAAAGGAGGTTGCAATACAGGAAAGGAGAGCAAAAATGATTTGACATAAAAACCAAAGGACAAAATTGCTGAAGTAAATACTGACTTTATAGTATTAACACTGATGTTAATAGATTAAACTCCCCAATCAAAACATACAGATTGGTAGAATGGGTAAAGAAAAGCATGATCCAACTATATGTTATTTACAAGAGACTCACCTTGGACCCAAAAACATGAATAGGTTGAAAGTGAAAGGACAAAAAGATATTTCATGCAAATAGTAACCAAAAAAGAGCTGTAGCAGCCATACTAACTTGGACAAAATGGACTTTAAGTCAAAAGCTGTTATAAGAGATAAAGAAGGACAAAATAATAACAGGCTCAATCCACCAAGAAGAAGTAATGATCATAAATATGTATACACCTAATGACAGTGCCCCCAAATACATGAGGCAAATGCTGGCAAACCTAAAGGGAGAAATAGCCACCTCTACAATAATAGTTGGAGACTTCAGTACACCACTCTCTTCAAGAGATAAAACATTTAGACAGAAGATTAATAAGGAAACAGAGAACTTGAATAATATGATAAATTAATATATATATAAAGAACGTTGCACCCCCAAACAACAGGATATGCATTCTTTTCAAGTGCACAAGGATCTTTCTCTAGGATAGACCACATGCTGGGTCACAAAAAAAATTTCAAGAAATTTTGAAAGATTGAAATTGTACAAAGCATCTTCTATGACCATAATGGAATGAAGCTGGAAATCAATAACAGGCAGACAACAGCAAAATCCATAAATATATGGAAGTATATAGCACACTCATAAACAATCAGTGGATCAAAGAAGAAATACAAGGGAAATCAGTAAATATTTGAGACAAATGAAAACAAGAGCATAACATATCAAAACTTCTGAGAAGCAGCAAAGGCACTACTGAGAAAGAAATTTGTAGCCCTACATGCGTCCATTTAAAAAGAAGAAAGAGCTAAAATCAAGACCTAACTAAACACCTGGAGGACATAGAAAAAGAATAACAAACTCACCCCAAAACTAGCAGAAGAAAAGAAATAACAAAGATTGGAGCAGAAATAAGTGAAAAGGGAATAAAAAACAATAGAAAGAATAAAAAGACCAGAAGTTGGTTCTTTTTAATTTTTTTTTAAAAGATCGATAAAATTGACAAACCATTGGTTAGGCTAAGAAGGAAAAAAGAAAGAGGATGCATATAAATAATATCAAAAATGAGCGGGGGAACACACTATTGACCCTGCAGAAATAAAATGGACCATAATATGACACTATGAACAAATGTATGCCAACAAATTAGACAACTTAAATGAAATAAACACACAAACAACCCACACTGACTCTAGAAGAAACAGAAGACCAATTTCAAATAAAGATTTTAAATCAGTCATCAAAACCTCCCAAAAAAGAAAATCTCGGGACTAGATGGCTTCACAGATTACTTCTACCAATCAAGGAAGTGGATGTGGCTCAACTAATAGAGCATCTGCCTACATACAGGAGGTCCAGGGTTCAAACCCAGGGCCTCCTGGCCCATGTGGTGAGCTGGCCATGTGCAGTGCTGACACACATAAGGAGTGCCATGCCACACAGGGGTGTCCCCGATGTAGGGGAGCCCCACACGCAAGGAATGCCCCCCACAAGGAGAGCCGCCCCATGCGAAAAAAGTGCAGCCAGCCCAGAAGTGGCGCCGCTCACACAGAGAGCTGACACTGCAAGATGGCACAACAAAAAGAGACAGATACCTGGTGCTGCTGAGAATGCAAGTGGACACAGAAGAACACACAGCAAAAGGACACAAGAGAACAGACAATGGGGGAGGATGGGGAAGAGAAATAAATAAAATAAATCTTTTTAAAAAAATTCTACGAATCATTTCCAAAAGACTTAGTACCAATCCAGCTCAAACTCTTCCATAATATTGAAGAAGAGGGAATACTACCTAACTCTTTCTGTGAGGCCAACATAATCCTAATACCAAAACCAGATAAGATAATATGATAAAAAAAAAATTAAGAACAAATTTCTCTTATGAATATAGATGCAAAATACTAAACAAAATACTTGCAAATAAAACCCACCAGCACATTTAATGAATTACACACCATGATCCAGTGGCTTGGTGTGCAATGGTAGTTCAGCATATGAAAATCAATTAATGTAATACACCACATTAACAAAATGAAGGGAAAAACACAATCATCTTAATTGATGCAGAAAAAGCATTTGACAAAATCCAGCACCCTTTCTTGATAAAAACATTTAGAAAAATAGGAATAGAAGTTAACTTCCTTAACACAATGAAGGGCATGTATTAAAAAACCCAGCTAACATCATATTCAATGGTGAAAGACTGAAAGATTTCCCTCTAAATTCTGGAGCAGGACAAGGATGGCCACTGTCATGACTGTTATTCAACATTGTACTGGAAATTCTAGCCAGAGCAGTTAGGCAGGAAAATGAAATAAAAAGGCATCCAAATTGGAAAGGAAGAAGTAAAGCTTTCATTATTTGCAGATGACATGATCCTATATATAGGAAGTTCCAAAAAATATACAACAGTTACTAGAACTAATAAACAAATTCAGCAAAGTGGAAGGGTACAAGATCAGCATGCAAAAATCAGTAATGTTTCTATGTAATAGTAATATCTAGGAATAAATTTAACAAGGATTTAAAGGACTTGTACACATAAAACCACAAAACATTGCTGAAAGAAATCAAAGATGACCTAAATAAATAAAGGACATTCCATGTTGATAGACTGGAAGTCTAAATATCATTAAGGGGAAGCAGACTTGGCCCAGTGGTAGGGCAACCGTCTATCACATGGTAGGTCCGCAGTTCAAACCCCGGGCCTCCTTGACACGTGTGGAGCTGGCCCATGCACAGTGCTGATGCGCGCAAGGAGTGCCATGCCACCCAGGGGTGTCCCCTGCGTAGGGGAGCCTCATGCACAAGAAGTGCGCCCCATAAGGAGAGCCACCCAGCACAAAAGAAATTGCAGCCTGCTTAAGAGTCGGCTGCCCACACGGAAAGCTGACACAACAAGATGATGCAACAAAAAGAAACACAGATGCCCATGCAGCTGACAACAACAAAAGCGGACAAAGAAGAAGACACAGCAAATAGACACAGAGAACAGACAACTGGGGCAGGAGAGGAAGGGAGAGAAATAAATAAATAAATAAATAAATAAATAAATAAATAAATAAATAAATAAATAAATAAATAAATCTTTTAAAAAATAAGTAAATATCATTAAGGTGTCAATTTTACCCCAAATTATTTGCAGATTCAATGCAATTGCAATCAAAATGCAAAAGGCCTACCTTGTAGAAACTGAATAGCCAAATATCAAATTTATTTGGAAAGAAATCTTGCCCTGAATAGCCAAAGACATTTTGAAAAAAAATAATGAAGTTGGAGGACTCACACTTTCTGGTTTTAAAGCATATTACAAAACTACAGTGTCAAAACAGCATGGTAGGAAGTGGACTTGGCCCAATGGATAGGGCATCCACCTACCACATGGGAGGTCTGCAGTTCAAACCCCGGGCCTCTTTAACCATTGTGGAGCTGGCCCATGCACAGTGCTGATGCGCGCAAAGAGTGCCCTGCCACACAGGGGTGCCCCCGCATAGGGAAGCCCCACGCACAAGGAGTGCACCCCATAAGGAGAGCCACCCAGCACGAAAGAAAGTGCAGCCTGCCCAGGAACGGTGCCACACACACAGAGAGTTGACACAGCAAGATGATGCAACAAAAAGAAACACAGATTCCCGTGCCACTGACAACAACAGAAGCGGACAAAGAAGATGCAGCAAATAGACACAGAGAACAGACAACCGGGGTGTGGGGGGAAGGGGAGAGAAATAAATAAATAAATAAATCTTTAAAAAAAAAAACAGCATGGTACTGGCACAAGGATAGATACATTGGGTTGAATGGGACCTCACATATATATTTTTAATGTAATATTATTACAAAGTCAATAAAAAATAAAAAAATTAAAAAAAAAAAAAAAAAAAAAAAAGGATAGATACATTGGACAAAGGAATTGAATTGAGAGTTCAGAGATAGACCCTCATATCTGTGGCCAATTGATAAATGACAAAGTCCCCAAGTCCATTCAATGAAAACAGAACACAAACGTTGCTGGGAGAAATGGATATCCATATGCAAAAGAATGAAAGAGGACCCTTATCTCACACCATATACAAAAATTAACTCAGAATGAATTTCAGACTTAAATAAAAGAGCCAGAACTATAAACCTCCAAGACACAAATATAGGGAAGCATCTTCAGGATCTTATGTTAGGCAATGTTTTTTAGACTTCATACCATAAGCACAAGCTATGAAGGAAGAAATTTTAAAATTTCGAAATTAAAAACTTTAGTGCATCAAATAACTTTGCCATGAAAATGAAAAGTCAACCTACAGAGAAAATATTTGGAAACCACATATCCAGTAAGGACTAAATATCCATGATATATAATGAAATCCTACAACTGAACAATAAAAAGACAAACAACCCAACTAAAATATGAGCAAAGTCTCTCTAAGCTGAACTCAGCATACAAATACATTACCTTCCCCACCAAACATGGGACATGACTCCCAGGGATGAGCCTTCCTGGCTCTGAGCGATTACTATGAAGTAGCCATGCAACTGGAAAAAGATGGTGACCTAAAGGGGGAAAGGGTAAAGAAAAATGAGTTTATATGGCTAAGAGACTTCAAAATGAGTTGGGAGGTCATTCCAGAGGTTACAATTATGCACGTTGCAGCAGGAACTCATTGACTGCCGAAGTAAATATTGCTTCAAATAGCAGAGACATCCAGTTACTATAAGCAGGGCAGACTACTCAGAAGTTTGGCGCCCTGTCAATGGGCACTATTGGGAATTTATGTTTCCCAGTGCGACAGAGTTGGACTTAGTTGTGATTTCTCTATACATGGATTTTTTGTCCCTTCTATTTGAATCTATAGTTAGTGCTAGAGTTGATAGGTGTATGTAAAAGAGGCTTAAATCTTTGAGCTGTCCATGTGTCACTGGGGCCATGAATATCAACAGAGATGCAATATCTACTCTCCAGTTCACTGGCCTCACCCAGGGCAGAAGATGATGGACAATGACCATCCCAAGGAACTGAGAGTCTACAACGGCAAGCAAAATAGTCCCATCCATCTGCCCCTGGGATCTAAGCCCCCTCACAATTAGAGCTGAGTGGGCATCACCACCACAGAATCCTCAGGATTGGGGAATGAACAATGTTCTAGAGTAGACCTACTGGTAATCTAGTATAGGCTTATCATGATTCTAGCAATGAAAGAATTTATATCATTGATGTTGAGGCAGTGGCCACTGGAGGTTCTGAAGGGAGGGAGAGCGAAAAACAGGTATAATAAGTGGGCATTTCTGAGACTTGGGAATTGTCCTGAATGACATGCAATGACAGATACAAGCCATTCTATATTTTGTCATAACTTACAAAATTGTGCAGGAAAGAGTATAAACTACAATGTAATCTATAATCCATGCTTAGTGGCAATGCTCCAAAATGTGTAATCAATTGTAACAACTGTCCCACACTATTGATGGATGTTGTTAATGTGGGAAAATGAGGGAGGGGTTGGAAGCAGGGCATATGATAATCAACTATATTTTTATGTAACATTTATGTAATCTAAGTATCTTTTTTAAAAATTAAAAAACTATATTGAAAAAAATAAAATATGGGCAAAGACTTGATAGACATTTCTCCAAAGAGACTACAAATGTGTAAAAAGCACATGAAAAAAATGTTCAGCATCATTAGCTATTAGGGAAATGCAAATTGAAACCACAATAACATATGATTTCACATCCATTAGAGTGGCTAGAATTCTTAAAAAGCAGAAAATTACAAGTGTTGGAAAGGAAGTAGAGAAATGGGAACAGTCATTCATTGCTGGTGGGAATATAAAATGGTGCAACTGCTATGGAAAAGAGTTTGATAGTTCCTCAGAAAACTAAGGGAAGCAGACTTGGCTCAATTGACAGAGCATCAGCCTACCATACAGAGGGTCCAGGGTTTGATACCTAGGGCCTCCTGTCCTGTGTGGTGAGCTGGCTCATGCACAGTACTGCCACATGCAAGGAGTGCTGTGCCACACAGGGGTGCCGCCGCATAGGGGTGCCCCACGTGCAAGGAGCGAGCCCCGCAATGAGAGCTGCCCCATGTGAAAAAAACACAGCCTGCCCAGGAGTGGCACCCTCACATGGAGAGCTGATGCAGCAAGATGACGCAACAAAAAAGAGACACGGCCTCCTGACAATGCAAGGGGATGCAGAAGAACACACAGCAAATGGACACAGAGAGCAGACAATGGGGGAGAAGGGAAGAGAAATAAATAAAAATAAATCTTTTTTTAAAAAAAAGAAAACTAAGTATAAAATTACCATATCATCCATCAATCCTACTACTATGTATATTCCCAGAAGAATTGAAAACATGAACTCCAACAGATAATTGCACATTATGTTCATAGCAGCATTACTCACAATTTTCAAAAATGGAAACAACCCAAGTGTCCATCGACTGATGAATGAATAAACAATTATGTGGTGTAGACAGATAGTGGAATAAAATTCAGCTGCAAAAAAGAATGAAATTGTGATGCATGTGACAACATGGATGAACCTGGAGGACATTATCCTGAGTCAAATAAATGAGACCAAAAGAACAAATGTTGTATGATCTCACTGATATGCAATAATTATAAGCAAACTCATAGAGTTAACATCTAATATAAATTACCAATGGATAGATAGGGGTTAGAATTGGGGAGTTGATGCTTAATTTGTACAGAATTTTTATTTAGTCTGATTGCAAAGTTTTCAAAATGGTTGGTGGTGATGGTAGCATATTATTTTAAGCATAGTTAACGGTACTGAATTATGTAAGTGAATGCAGTTGAAGGGGGAAGTTTTGGGTGTATATGTTATTAGAATGAAAGTTAGAAGAAAAAACATAGGACTGTATAACACAGTGAACCCTCTTGCAGACAATTGACTGGGGTTAATAGTACAAGTATAAAAATGTTCTTTCATGAATTATGGTGAATTTATGACACTAATACAAGGTGTTAATAATGGGGTCCTATATGGGAAAAATATACATAATGTAAACTATGGACTATAGTTAAAAGTGCTACTTTAATATTCTTTAATCAGTTATAATAAAGGTACCACACTAATGCAAATTATCAATAATAGTAGGTTATATATGGGAATGCTGTATTTTTTACATGATTTTTCTGTAAACCTATAACTTCTCTTAATAATAATAATAACAGGAAATATTTCTCAAGCCTGTGTATTGGTGTTTTAAATGAAGTAATCCTTGTAAATTGCTTCACACAGTGCCTAGAACATAGACTCCCTAAATAAATGCTGGCTACCAGTGTTAAAAAATAGTACATTTATTAAAAAGTGCCATCATCAATTTGAATAAATGTTCCCCACCAATGCAATGTGGTGGGCTATGGGAATCCTTTACTTTATACACGTTTGCTCTATAAAAACACAACTTCTCTAATAAAAAAATTAAAAATAAAAATGAAACCAGTAAAGTCACACACATACACACAGACATAGTATAGTGAAGAATATATGGCAGGGATGGATGCCTGAAGGATTGAACATTTTGGGTAGTGGTAACCAAAGAACAGGGCTGAAATCCCATCTCCTCCATTTATTGGCTTAAGGGACCTTGGATATGCAACCCCAACCACTTGGAGTACTATTTCTAAGCTTCATTTTCTCTTCCAGTAAAATGGAAATCATGATACCCCATTTTGAAATATTAGGAGAGACTGTAGCTGGCTAGGTCCAGTCAAGAGATAGAAATAACCCTGGAAGTTAAATAGGGGAAGTAAAATATAAAGAATTAATGACTATAATAAAAGAGTAACAATAAATATAAGGAAACTTTATATGATACCCTGAACTAAGGGAGAGTATCCAGGGAAGTGCATATTTGGAAGGGATTTAGACATCATTGGAGAAGATTGGCTCAGGTGCTGGATAGTAGCCAAGGCTGGTCTGGAGTTGCTAGGCAAACAAAAGGCAACCCTCTGGGTTTCAGGCAAGTGTGCAGGCAATCAGCAACTAGTGGCCATGGTCATGCAGTTGGAAGCTGCGCATCGGCAGAGAACAGAATGTCTGCACAGTGTGTGGAACTTGCAGAAGGAACAACTGCTCTGTACATGACCCTCCAGGCCATAGGAGCTGCAAGCATTCTGTGGGGAATTGCTGAAGTAATCTGGCAAATGGCTGCCTGTGTGGTTTCCATGTTGAGACACAGCCAGACTGAGCCTGCAAGGTTACAGTGCATTCTGGGTCTGTATACCACTCAGAAATCACAGGAGATGTCATTCTCTTGCAATGTCCCTCCAGTACTCTCTACTGAGAAAGCTTAACATTTTGCTCACTTTGAAGGAGAAATGCTTAAACGAATTCTGTTGCTCATCACATCACATATATTGAATGCTGCATTCAGAAGTGTAAGGCAATAAATTAATAACTGACACAGCACACTCCCTTTGGCTACTCAATTTCCATGTACACCATTCTTTGAACATTCAAACTACTTTACAACAAACAACTCTATATTTCTTCCAAACAAGATATATCCATCCTTCTTACAAGTGAAATTCTCACTTTTCCCCAGAATGAGATGCACAGTCCTGTCACTGTATCCATCACAAGCTATATTAGTTACACCTCAAATTCAGTCAAAAATCACTGAATATTCTGTTATCTAAAGACAAAATTGTAACTTTAACCTCCAATAACTCCTGTATAAAATAACCTTTTAAATGGGAATGAGAAAGAAGAAAATGATTACTGCATACAAACACATGCATGTTGCACACATAAAGAAAATATGCAAAACTACTACAATTCTTATTTCTATAATTTATCATGATGTTATAGTTGGTATCTATGGCTTCTCCCTTCAATTACCCATTCCATATTTCCCTTGTCCTCAGCCAGAACCTCAGCTGCTCTGGATTATTTTTATCTGATGGAGTGACCCAAACCTTCATTCCTGAAAGGTCTTGGTCTTTAGCCATTCAGCCTTTTTAATTTTTTGGTTACTGTAATTTTCCTTTAACTTTTACTATTGGGCATGAAAGTACAAAGAGTTGCCACCAGAATATCTTGTGGGTTCCAGATATAGGCTTCTTTGCCTCCATTGTGTAGCAGCACCCCTATTTTCCCTTAGTAATCAGAATCAATCACTTATGCCAGGAAGTAAATTACTTAGTTTTCTTGTTAGTTCATTGGCTAAAGAGTCAAAAATACAAGGTGGAAATCTCACCTTGCAGTTGAGTAGAAACATTGATTTGTTCACAGGTAGAAGGTCTCCAAGCCAGCAGAGCTCAAAGTCGCTGGGATAGGATGCAAATATTCTCTAAATGAGTTACTAGATAAAATATGAAAGGAGCTACTCACATATACATCTTTTGATTCCTAGACCCACATATTCTGGCTGTGAGAGAAACAGTGCCATACAATGATCTCTAATTCAAAGCATAAACTGCATCCTGGAAGATAAAATCCCATTTTTTTCAATGATATTACCCAAATGGATCCATAACTGAGTCTTCATAAGCCATTCCACTATTTGAATAGGCCAGCTGCTTCTGTGCAATGGGGTATATGGTAAGACCATTTCATTTTACAGATATGAGCCCATAGCTGCACTTCTTTCACTGAGAAATGAATTCTTTGATCTGATGCAATGCATGATGTGAAATGTCACGATGGAGAATTGGGCATTCCATTAGTCCAAAGATGGTAGTGCTAGCAAAAGCTTTCCAGAAAAAGAAGGCAAATCAATTTCTAGAGTGTGTGTCTATTCCAGTGAGGATAAATATTTGATCCCTCTATGATGAAAGAGGTCAAATGTAATCAACTGCCGCAGGTGGAAGACTGTTCCCCCCAAGGAATGGTGCCATATTGAGGATTCAGTGTTGGTGTCTGCTATTTGATGATTATATACTCATCAGTAGCAGTAGCAAGGTCAGCCTTGGTAATGGGAAGTCCATGTTGTTAAGCTCATATATAGCCTCATCCCTACCACTATGGCCATTTTGTTCTTGACCATTGGGCAAGCACTAGGGTGGCTTGAGAAAGATCATTGACATACACAGAGTGTATTGTTTTGTCCATCTGATTCTTAAGAGTCTGCAATGGACTTACCTTAATGGACATTCACATGGGCCACAAATATCTTTATAGTTGATGCCCATTCTGAAAGGATCATCCACATACTTCCTCCCCACTCAATTTCCTTGTTACTAATCTCCCAGTCTTTTTGCTTCTAAGTCCTTGCCCAAACAAGGAAATACAGATACTTCTTGTAAATCAGTATCTGTATTTCCAGCCACTTCCTATTCCACATATAGTAGAGAATCAAATGTGCTATTCAAAATTCTCAAAGTTATGCCCTCTGGGAGGATTTTCTTCATCACTGCCCTTCAAAGTCACCTTTGATCTTTCTCAGTCATAAAAAGATACCCAAGGTAGCCTTATGCTTGGATTAAAGCTATATGCTTGGAATAAAGGAAAGGAAGCCATTCAATAGGAGTTTGTGTCTAAGGAATCTGAGTCAGGCTTACACAATTTATTTGTACCTTTCAGACCTATCATAGGACAATCTCATATATCATTTCTGTGTAAAAATAGATTGCTGCCACATATACCCAGCCTTATAGCTATATGGGTGGGACAACACCCAGTTCATGAAGAGAAACTTGGCCACAGTTCACCTGATGTTAAGCATTTAGTTTCTACCAAGGCCCAGAAGCAAATCGGAAACTGTTTTTTCAAAACAAGAGTAGTTATCCTCAATCCTACAGGTCTGCACTGTGATTTCCTATTGGTGTTTGCCAGAGGATCCATATAGCATCCTAGTTGGCACAGACACTTGGAATATAACTGGGTCTTCCAGATCATTAGGATCAGATGGTAAAGTAGCTCATACTGCAACTTGAACTTGCTGCAGAACCTCCTCTGTTCTGATCAAAGCAGGCAGGCAGATGGGTGACCCAGTAAAGGGGACTAAGTAGCACACTGAAAGGTGCCTTCAAAATATAAAAAGACCTACTAAGGATTATACCTTTTAGTGGTAGGTGGCATGAGGCTAGCAACTTGCTTTTCATGTTAGACATGATATCTGAACACACTCTAAACAACTGAACCTCCAGAAACTTCACGGAGGTGGTGGGCCCATGAATTTTTGTGGCACTTATCTCTCATCCTCTCATTTGCTTATATCTTACTAAAGCATTTAAAGTACTTGCTACTTCCTGCTCATGAATATTAATCAGCATAATGTCATCAATATAGTGAACCAGTGTTATGGCTTGTGGAATGTCAAGATGATCAAAATCTTTGCAGACAATATTATGGCAAAGAATAAGAGAACTGATGTAGTCCTAAGGCAACACTGTGCAGGTATACTGTTTTCCTGCCAGGTAAAAGCAAACTGTTTTGGGTGGCACTTGCAAATTTGCATGGAGTAAAAAGCAATAACTTCATATTGAGTACCAGGGGCTGTATTGATTTGCCCCAGCAAAGATACTGCATCTGGGACAGCAGGGGCAATTGGAGTCACTACCTGATTAAGTTTATGATAATCTGCAATCATTCTCCAGATAGATTTGACTTCTCCACAAGTCAAATTGGTGAATTCAATGAAGATAAGCATCACCATTCCTACTGTAGTAAGGTGATAAAGACAGCCATCTTGGTTTCATGTACATTGATAAATAATGTGTTAATTCAAATGCACAATGAGGCACATTGATGATTGGATATAACTAAAGTCATTGGGCATTCTACCCCCTGTCTCACATGGCTCACCATCACCAGGCCACACTACCATATACCATCACCTTTGGAAAAGCCACCTTGATGTCCTTGTTCCTCAGACTGTAGACCACTGGGTTAAGCAGAGCTGTAAGGACATTATAAAAGAGTGAGATGTGATTGTCAAGCTCAGGAGAGTAGATGGAATTGGGTCTCATGTAGATGTAGATGGCTGGAGTATAGAAGAATGTGACCACAGTCAGGTGGGAAACACAGGTGAAGGCCTTCCAGCAACGCTGGGTGGACTTAATCTTGAGGATAGCTGGGAAATACATATGTAAGAAGCCAGAATGAGGAAGATTGGGGCAGTAACACAAAGACACTGATGACCAGGTCCACTGTCTCAATGAGTTGGGTATCCATGCAAGCCAAGCTCCGTACTGAAGGGCCTTCACAAAAATAATGGTTGATAATGTTGGGCCCACAGTAGGGCAGCCTCATGGTGGAAAAGGTATAGATCAGAGATAAGAAGAAACCACAGGCCCAGGTCCCAGCTGCCAGTCTTATGCACAGGTCCCAGGTAAGGATAACAGTATAACGCAGTGGATGACAAATGGTCACATACTGATCATAAGCCATGACCACAAATATGATGGACTTACTTAGGCCTGTGGTACCAAACACAAACATCTGCAGCCAACAGCCAGCAAAGGAGATGGTCTTGGAGGAAGAAATAAGGTGCACCAGCATTTGGGGTATAGTGGTCATGACATAGTCCATATCTAGCAGGGAGAGAATAGAAAGGAAGAAGTACATGGGAGGATGGAGATGAGAGTCCAGGCAGATCAGGGTGATGATGAGCCCGTTTCCCAGGACTGAGCTCAGGTAGAGGAGAAGGAAGGCAATAAAGAGTATCCTGTTTGATGTTGGGTCACTGGAGAAGCTGAGGAGGATAAATTCAGAAACCCAGCTTTGATTCTGCCCTGGAAGCATCCACATGGTGGGGCCTATAAGAGAATCACACTCATTTAAATGTCATGTAAAGTGTGATAGCCTGGCAAGAATGTCAGATCTGGAGTTGTGGTCACCCCTCAGGCTGAAGTGTGGTTTGCTGGCCTGGCGGGGGAGCGGCCACAGCAGGCCAAGCCGCTGCCCCCATAATAGGGTGGCTGGTCGGACTCACCGCCACCCCTGAAGGAAGCTCGGCATGGGCGCAGAGTGCCCTCGGGTCTCCCCTTCTCGGCAGCCATGCTTCCGCGGCCGCCCCTCCTCCCGGATGGCGCCACACGATGCCTGTGGGGCGGCACCCTTCTTCTTCTTTCTCCCTGTGCAGGCGCAGGGAGGAAGATTCCAGTCTGCCCTTTTCCCTTCCCCCGACAGCAGCAACAGCCAGGTGTGGGCAGAAAAATCCAGTCTGCCCTTTTCCCCTCCCCTGACAGCAGCAACAGCCAGGCGTGGGCGGGAAACTCAAGTCTGCCCTCCACCCCAGCAACAGCAGCCACCAATCCCTAAACCCTGCCCCTTCCCCCAGCAACAGCGACAGCCAATCCCTAACCACCACCCCTCCCCCATCCAGTACCGCCCACTGACCTTTTGCCGGCAACCAATCAGAACAGGGCGTGGCTTCGACCAATCAGCCTTCCCCAGCCCCTATAAAACTGTTGCCTCTCCCTCAGTAAAGGGACTTGCGTGTTTACCTTGTCTCCGCGGTAGTTCTTCTGCCGTGCGCCCTCCAGTCCTGAGAGCCCCCGACAAGGGCCTGGCCTCCCTTGTCCCCAGTTCATCGCCTGCTTCTCCGGGCGACCCCTTCTTCGCCTGCTTCTCCGGGTGACCCCTTCGTCGCCGGCTTCGCCGGGCGACCCCGTCAGCCGAACCGCGCAACCCCTTGTGAGACCGATCCCTCGTCTGCTGCCGGACCAACCCCTCGTCCCAAGTGGGACCGACCCTTTGTCCCAAGCGGGACCGACCCCTCGTCCAGAGCTGGACCGACCCCTCGTCCGCAGCCAGACCCCACCTCTACCGACCGAGCAAACCGTCGCATGGAGTCACACAGGCTAGAATTCTAGCATGTTGCTTAATGGGGAACCACTAGAGGCATAAGAAATAATGCAAGAAAGCCCACTATCTCCACTACTATTTAACATTAAACTAATGGCATTAGTCAATGCAATTAGATAAGAAAAAACAATTACAGGAATAAGATTTGGAAATAAGGAAGTAAACTATTTCTACTTACAGGCATTGATAGTACACCATGAAAATCCTAGAGAATCAATAAATACAACCAATCCAAGTAATATAAGAATTTAGTAAGAGTTTGGTTTGAATTGTGCCCCCCCAAAAGATAGACTGAAGTTCTAACCCCTTGTACCTTTGAGTGTGACCTTATTTGGAAATAGTGTCTTTGCAGAAATAATTAAGTTAAGATGAGATCATACTTGATTAAAACAGGCCCAAATATCCAACTAATGGTGTCCTCATAAAGAGAAAGATTTGGAGACAGGCAGATAGATATGGAAGGAAGACCATCTGATCACAGAGACAGAGAATGGATAGAGGCAGCTACAAGCCAAGGAACAACAAAGATTGTGGGATCCAACAAAAACAAGGAAGAAGCAAGGAGGATTCTTCCCTAGAGCCTTCAGAGGAAGCATAGCCCTCTGACACCTTGGTGTAGTCTTCCAGCCTCCAGAACTGTGTAAATACCTGTTGTTTAAGTCACCAAGTTTCTGGTTCTATGGGCAGCCCTAGAAAACTAATACAGTAGGATTGTAAGATATAGAATTAGCATTAAAATCTACAGTCTTTATAAATGCAAATAGTAACCATTAAAAGATATAGTAGAAGAGAAAATTCCTTTTATAAGAGAAAAAAGGAAAAAGAAAAAATTATTAGGAATAAGATTAATAAGAAATATGCAAAACCTATAAATCACTCCTGAAAGATACATACTTAGACATGGACAAATAGAATGACATTCCTCAATGCTACACAGTACCTTTTAACATCAAGATGTACATTCTTCCCAAGTTAATTTTAAATTAAATACAATTTTAAAAGCACCAAGAGCTGAACAAGTTGTTAGTAAAGTTCACATGGAAAAATAAACATAGAAGAATAGCTATAAAAATACTGAAAGAAAGAGGTATAAATGGAACCTAGCACTACCAGATCTAAAAATATACTACAATGCCTCCACAAATTAAAAAGCATGGCATTGGTACATGAATAAACCAATAGACTAGAGAAAAAGTGCAGAAATAGAACCAAGAAGATTTGGAAATTTTAGGATGTGATAAAGATGTTATCTCAAATCACTGCAGAAAGGACAAGCTTATTAATAAAAAGTGCCTGAATGACTAAGTAGGCATTAGGAAAAATAACTCGATCATAAGCAAAAATAAATGTCAAATGGATCAGGGATTGCAAAGTTTAATAAAACTGAAACTACTCAACAACTGTAGTAAAATTTATATTAAGGGAAAGCCTCTTAGCTTAATTGAAAACCCAGATGCAATAAAAGAAAAGATTGACAAATTTGACTATATAAAAACAAAAATAGTTGTTTTTTGTAAGAAAACAAAACAAAACACCCTAAAGAAAAATCAAAAGATATGTGACAAATTGGAGAAAATATTTACAATATATACCGCAACAGCTTACCTGTACTCTATATAAAATATACATATATAATATAAAGAAATTTTATAAACCAAGGGGAATAAGACCAAAAAATCCTGTTAAAAAATGTACAAAGACAAGAACAAACAATTCACAAGAAATATTAAAATGGCCATGAAGCTTATAAAAAATGTTCAACTTCACTCATTATAGGAGAAATATGAATCAAAACTGAGTATTTCTCACCATCATATTGACAAACATTGAAAAGTTTAAAACGCACACTTTGCAACTATTGTAGTAAAAACTAAGTGACTCAATCAAGAATCATCACTGGATGATGTGCCTTTTATCATTTCATCGTCTCAGGCCTAAATCCACCTTTTTTTTTTTTTTTTTTTGTCCTGCTTTTTGATGATGGATCCACCTTATAAACATTGCTCCTTGACAAGTTGGCACATGCCAGGCTTCAGCAACAGAGAGTGCTGGAGGGCCACTATTATGAGAGTGCAGCAGGAAGGTACTGCTGTTTCTGTTTTCAGTCCTTCTTTTGTAATTCAGCTTGAGAGTCAGTGGATTGGTGGTTGTATTAGTCAGCCAAAGTGGTGCTGATGCAAAATACCAGAAATTGGTTGGTTTTTATAAAGGGTATTTATTTGGGGTAGGAGTTTACAGATAACAGGCGGTAAGAATAAGTTACTCCCCTCACCAAAGTCTATTTTCACATGTTGGAGCAAGATGACTGCCGGCATCTGTGAGGATTCAGTCTTCATGGGTTCCTCTTGTCCAGGGTCTTGCTTCTTGGGCTTAGGGTTCCTCTCTTCCTGAGGCTTGATTCTGTTTCCTCTGTGAGCTTGCTTCCCGGGGCTCCAGCTTATCAATCTCCAGCATCAAGACTCCAACATCAAAAACCCTCAACTCTGTCTTTTGCCATGCCTTCTATCTGTGGTGGGTGGTGTGGTGGTGCCCCTTGGTGGGTGGGGACTCAACGCTTTAATGACATGGCCCAATCTCAGTCAAAGCCCTAATGATAAGTTAATCACACCTAGGTACAGACCAGATTACAAACATAATCCAATATCTATTTTTGGAACTCATAATTATATCAAACTGCTACAGTGGTGAAAAGGTGGGTAGCAGTCCTCTCAACTGACCAGAATGGACCAGCGCCAGCCACACCTTCAGGTCAAACTCCCCACCTGGCAAATGCAGTCTTGGCAGCTCCAACTAGCAGCTTCCTTGGTAGCTCTGGTCTTACCCTCAGGTAACTTTACCCACCTGATAGGCTCTTCTCCAGACCAGCTCTGGCAATACTTTCCCCACCTACAATCTCTTCTATAATTGCTCTGATCTGCACCCACTGGCAGGCGGTGCTTCTGTCTGAATCTCAGCTTTTTTATTTTTGGTAGGATCAGAGGGAGGGAGGAAGGATTTTCTAAACCCTTTGTCCCTTCAGTGTGCACTCTCTTCAGCCTAGAGTTAGCAGCTGCTTTTTCCCCACTCTCTACTACTGGATTTTTTAGTGTCCTCTTTTATGTAGTTTACTAGTTGACAATTTTTTGTTGCGGTTCCATCCAGCGGCTCTGCTCCCAAAGAGGTAAGGATGAACAGAGCAAGACAACACACAGTAACTGCTCTGGAGATGCAGGCTGGTGGCGCAGGTCTAATTTATTGAGGAAGTGTAGTAGCTTTTATAGACCATGAGGCAACGTGCAAGCAGCTTACTGGCTATGCTAATTTAGCAAGGCTGATTGGTTCATGTGCTCTAGTTGCTGGGGGGAAGGCAGATTTCCAAGCGACATGCCCAGGCATGCCCAGGCATGTCTGCTGCATGCCTCAGGGCCATCTTTTGGGTGGAACCCCAAAGGCCTTATAGTTAGAAAGGTTTTCCTACGTCTAACAAGGCATCAGTGGCTTGCCCACAATTCCCCCTTTTTTCTTTTATTAGAGGCAAGGCGAAGTGCCAGTGTTGTTTTGTGCCAAGGTGACTGTGCCTGTCTTAGGTTGTCCTCCTCTGAGGATCTTACCTGTCATTCGCTACCAGCCAAGCTCTCTGGCATGGTGTTTATCTCTGCATTTTTTGCAGGACTGTGAGGCCAAAGATATTCATGGCTTGAGAAACGGTTTCTGCAGTTCCTTCTTCTGCTTCTAGAGTGCTGACCATAGCCTGCTGGACAAGTACTAAAGTTTTAACATCTTTGTGGAGGTTTTGCACTTTGCACGGTACATATCTTATACAGAGTATACACATTAGAAGAACAGATCCAATGATAACAAATGTTATGAGATTAGAGGGAGTGAAAAGGGATTGAAGGTTAGCTAGAATATTGGTGATCAGTGTGGTGTCTATGGTAGTTGCTTGGGTACTGTTAAGGGTCAGAATTTGATGGGTGAGCTGAGTGGTTAAATTTAAGAAGCCATTGTTCCAATGTCCGAGCAGAGTTTGTTTTAACATTGCTCTGGCTGTGGTAAAGTTTGCCATGCCATCGGTGGCACTGATGGGGGTAACACAAATGTGTGGATAATTAATGTCACAGGGCAGTCTTGTCAGTTGCATTATCATTTGTACTTCTTCTTCTAGTAAATCTATTTGTTGTACATTAAGTAGGCTGCAATGAATATGATTATTGAGCAGGTTTTGTGTTTGCAAGGGGGTGGCCATTTTTTCTACTAAGTTGTTTATTGTGTTAGCATTGGAATTACATTGGACTATAGAAGTGATACTAGTGGCAGTGGCTGCTAGACTAGCTATAATAGCTGCAACGAGAGCTACAACTACACCAACTGCTCTTTTTTGCCTAAAATGTAAGTGCGTAACTAATTCAGAAGGACCAGTCCACTCAGTAGCATTAATGGGAACCCATATTAAGGAGGGAATTCTAATAATAATAGCGTAGGGATGCTTGGTATGGTTCCAGCAATTGGAAAAGATGCAATGGGTGATGTTACAGTCAAAGGATTGGTTGCTTGTGTCTATAAAAAGAAAGGGAAGAGTTACGCAGTGTAAGGTGTGCACAGAGAGGGTGGCATTTGCAGTCTTATTGAGGCTGGCTGCCCAGTCTGAGTCATTCGTGTGTGAAGAAACCCAAGTTCCATTAGTGAGCATGGCATTCATCATTATGAATGGACGAAGATCTAAGCAGGCATTTTCTCCGTAGAGCGACCATTTTCCAAAGACTGTCCTCATGGCATAGCGGGGGTCATGGCCTTGATTTGGATGTCCCATGGCTGGAAGGGCAGGGCTTGAGGTCCAGAGGAATGGAGTGATCCAAAGGAGTGTGCCTGAAGTGGTGTGAGCAATTATTAAGAGAAGGATACACCTGATGAATAACGGTGGTCCTGGTGCCTGTAATTGATGCAAGAGTCCAGAATCATTCTTTCTCCTTGGTATTTTGGTGCTGTGTATTGACTTCATCTCTGGTGGCTGGTCAAATGAGCTGGCTGGGGACCCAGATTGGCTGTTGTGCATTCTCTGGAAAGACACAAGCATACCCTCGTCCCTGGGTTAATAGGGGATGGGCCCTTGCCATGCATTTGTAAGAGGGTCTTTCCATCTAACTAATGGCATGGGGGTTGGAGTATTTCTAAGTCCTCCCCAGTGTCTGACTGCTGGGGTACAGCGTTCATTGTCAAATGTGAGAAAATTCATAGTGATTAAAGTCTTATTTAGAACATCCCTGGGGATATTTCAGGGATATTGCCCCTTCATTTTTTTATTTGGTTTTTAAGTGTGAGGTGGGTGTGTTCTATGATAGCTTGGCCCTGGGGATTGTATGGGATACCAGTTTTGTGTGTGATGTGCCATGAGGTACAGAAATTTTGGAAGGATTTGGGAGCATAGAAAGGTCCATTATCAGTCTTTATGGTCCATGGTATGCCCATTTGGTTGAAGGCTTGAAGGCAAGCAGTAATGACATGTCTTGAAGTTTCTCCTGTGAAAGCAGTGGCAAAGGTGTATTTGGAAAAGGTGTCTACCATGACATGTAGAAATTTAGTTTTTCCAAAAATAGGTATGTGTGTGACATCCATTTGCCAAATGGCATTCAGACGGAGGCCACAAGGATTTATTCCTGAGGTTGAAGGGGGCCTAATGGAAGGAGAGGGCCACATTGTTTACATGCACGAGTGAGGTGTTTGCATTGCTGCTGTGTTAAGGAGGGGAAGGGATGATGGAGAGAAAGAGTGGACATGTGAAAATTTGCATGAAGGAGTCTTGCCTGGTCTAGGTCTGTGGTTAATAATTTTACCATGAGTGAGGAATTGGCTAAGGCATTGCCGCTGGCAAGAGGTCCTGGGAGTCCAGTGTGGGAACGAATATGTTGGATGAACCAGGGATGTTTGCGATTTTCAAGAAGGGATTTCAAAAAAGCAACATATTATCTTGAACGGTCATTTTGTTTTTAAGGACTGCATGTGGCAGCGCACGGATAGTATTAGCCACATATGCACTGTCAGTGAAGATATTGAAAGGGATGGATTGGTGATGTAGGAAAACTTGGAGGAGAGCACATAGTTCTCCTCGTTGAACAGAGCCGGTATGTTGCTTGACGTGGATGGAATTTGAGGCGCCGAGGGATTTTACTGTTATAGAAAAGTGAGTTTTGTTAGCGTCAGTAAAGATTGTAGCAGCATGAAGGATAGGAGAAGTTGTAGGAAAGGAATGAGAGGAGAGAACAAATGGAAGAAGAATCATGGCAGTGATGAGTTTGTCTTTTGGCAAATGGTTATCAAGTTGACCTGTGAATCCTGATAGGAGAGTTTGCATGTTCAAATCAGTTTGGGAAAGATGTTGTATTTGTTCTTGAGTGAATGGTAGAACTAAGGTGTCGGGTTTGATGCCATACAAGAGAACAGCTGTTTTTCTGAGTTTTCTCCCAAGGATACATATGGCATCACAATAAGGGGTAATTTTACCTAAATGACTAAAAGATAAGTGTACCCAAAAGAGGGGGGAATCCTGATATAGAAGACCCGTGGGCATCCCAGGGGAGTTGATGACTAGAGCGGAAAGAGGGAGTTTTGGTTGAAAGCGGGCTAGGTGAAGATTTTTAATTCTGTCATTTATGAGGCTCAGGCAGGCTTGTTCAGTGCTGCCCACCAAACGACAGCTGGAGGGGTCAGGGTCACCCTCCAGGAGGTCAAAAAGAGGTTTTAGCTCATGAGTGGTTACACTCAGATGAGGACGCAACCAACTGATATCACCACAGAGGTGCCAAAGCACATTAAGAGTACATTTATGGGGCAAAACAATAGTGGGGACGGCAGGACTGATAGAGTTCGTGATGGTATAGCCTAAAAAGGTGTAAGGTGGGTATTTTGTGCTTTTTCAGGTGACATGGTGAGGCCCAGTTGCATAAGGCTATGTAGAAGAGATTTCAAGCAGAATTGTAGGTGAATTGGGTCTGGGTGAGCAATGAGGATGTCGTCCATATAATGAACGATTTGATGAAACTGAGAAAAGGGACAGGTGGCTTCACTAATGAATATTTGGCACATAGCTGGACTGTTTTTCATTCCTTGTGGGAGTACCTTCCACTGATAACATTGTAGGGGGACTGAATTATTTGTGATGGGTACAGAAAAGGCAAAGTATTGACGGTCGTCCTCATGAAGAGGAATGGAAAAGAAACAATCTTTGAGGTCTATTGCAATAATGTGGTAATCGCATGGGATGGCTAAAGGATGAGGAAGGCCTGGTTGTGGGGAGCCAATCTTTGTCATATGAGCATTAATATTTCTGAGGTCATGTAGTAGCCTCCATTTACCAGATTTTTTTAAATCACAAAGATAGGAGAATTATGAGGACTAGTAGAGGGTTCTATATGCTGCAAGTTCAATTGTTCTTGCACAAGGAGTTTTAGTTGTTCTAATTTTACTTGAGGCAGTGGCCACTGGTCCGTCCAAACAGAGTTTTGCATTTTCCATGTTAATCTTATAGGTTTTGGTTTGGATAAAGTAAATAAAGGTGGACAGTCAGTGGCCTTTATGCTTGGGGGTAATTTGTAGGATTAGTAGTGAGGACGGCTCCCACTTTGGGGAGAACGTCATGCCCCCAAAGGGTATGAGTAAGGTTGGGTAACACAAAGGGGCAGAAGGTGCCTGTTCTGCCATCTGGGTCTGTCCAAGTCAATGTTGATGTAAGCTGGTGTGAGAGTCTTAGGCCTCCCACACCTTAAACTAAGGGACCTAGTTTTAGCGGCCATGAAGGGTCTGTGTCAGAAAAGTAGAGGACAGATAAGTCAGCTCTGGTGTCTATTTGCCCAGTAATGGACTTGCCCTGCACTACGAGAGTGAGAAATGTTTTACCTTGGGTAATGGGGATAGTCCAAAAAACGTCTGGTGGGGGGTCCTCTCTTAGTTGCGGGACTGAGAGGTGCCCCTGGTTTCATTTAAAGGCAGAGGAGGATTGCCATGAAGGTCAGTTTTTGAGCAACAATCTCTCTTCCAATGAAGTCCTTTCCAACATCTCGGGCAGATGGAGGGGGGAACATTTTGTGACTTAGGGAGTAACCATGAGAGGGCACTCCTTGGCGAAATGACCAGGCTTGCGGCACCTGTCGCAGGTTTTGTGAGGTGGCTGGATGCACAAATGATTGGCTAAGGCTAGCCACTGCTAGGACAGAAGCGGTATTAGTTGCAGCTGCCATAGCAGAAGCGGAATGAGACCCAATGTCTCTGCAGGCAAGGACCCAGTTGTCAGGGCTTTTATTATGAATAGGCGTAATTGTTTGTTGACACTCGGTATTGGCGCCTTCCCAAAGAAGGTCTTTTAATAAAGCATCAGCAGCAGCAGAATGGGAAACTTTTCTATCAACGGCCTTCTTCGGCTATAATAGTCGGAAAAGGGCTTGTTGGGACCCTGAAGAAGTTTGGAGAGGTGAATAGGTTTTCCCTGAGGGTTGAGTTTTTGAAAAGCAATTTTAGCAATGGTGAGGCACTGATCAAAGTAGGGCACTAGACATGCAGCTTGGACTGTTGGAAGAGCCCATTGTCTCTCCCCTTTTAAAGCATCAGCGGGGAGGGCCGTTATGCCATTGGTAAGGTTGCAGGTGCCTGTTTTCTCTGCTTCATCATTGTACAAAGCTTTCCAGGTGGTATAATCACCAGGAGTCAGAATGGCACCTGCAAGGTTCTTCCAATCAGTAGCACAATTGTGTTCAAGGGACAGATTATCCATTAAAATCTGAGCATATGGACTATTAAGGCCATCTTCCTGAACGGCTTTGCGAAGGTTAGAAATAGTTTTATGATCCCAAGGGTACCAATTGTAGGGGGCATGATCAGTAGGATTGAAGTTCACCAAGTAAAAGTGTGCAGGGGAAGGGGTGGGAGGAGGGACAGTGACAGATGGATTAGCCAAGATGGCTGCCAAACCAGAAGAGGAAGTAGAAAGGAAGAGAAAATGGTGGGTGCAAGAGAAGGAGGGGGGAACGGTTCTAGGGTCAGAAAGAAAAGGGCAAAGACCACAGGATGGAGCTCTAGAGGAGGAAGAGGAGGGGGGTGGGGTTGTGTAGGAAGGGAAAGGGGAGGTGTTGAAGAAGAGGAGCAGTTGCTCGCTGCTGAAGCAAAGGTGATTAGGTCCTCCTCCTTTGTGGAAGGGGTGGCGACGCTCTTGTAGCCAACAGCTTCCACTGGAGCCTGTGGAGCAACGGCTTCCTGTGGAGGGCCGTTAGTAGGGGGTTTTTGTTGAGAAAGGTTGGTAGCAGGTGTCGGGATGAACAGAGGGGAAGTTTCAGAGGGGGAGCAGTTGGTACGTAAGGAGGCGTGGGGGTAGAAGGAGTTGCAGGCATGACAGAAAACGGGATTGGGGAAGGTACATCTAGCGGAGCACCCGTAAGGCAAGTATGAATGGCTAAGAGAGCGGGAATGAGGCCTAGAGGAAAGGTTTTTCCCTCATGGACTTCAGCAGAGTGCATGCGCTTAAGTAGCTTCGCCCATGTGGCAGGATCCCATAGGACAGCTGTGGAGAGCCAGGGGTTAAAATGAACAACAAGGTCCCAATATGATTAAGTTCCTTTTCAGAAATTTTGATGCTCCTACTTGCCAAAAGGGCATGGAGCCTTCTCAGAGGCGGAGAGATTACCCATCCCGAGGGTCACTTACCGACTACAAGGTTGAGCTGCACTTGATAGCTCACTGATATTGTCTCCAGGGTTTTCAGGCCCCACGTTGGGTGCCAGATGTTGTGGTGCCATCCAGCAGCTCTGCTCCTGAAGAGGTAAGGATGAACAGAGCAAGACAACACACAATGCCCTTATGCACAACTGAGCAGAGTCTAAGAGACAGATAAAGTAGATACAACCCCAGGTATTGGTTCTTTTGAGGAATAAAGAGACCCACAGGTTCTATGGTCATGGCAGATGGGGTTCACTGCCATGGCAGATGGCCCTTCTTTGGAGCTGGTGTTTCTGCGTGATGGAATTGGACTCAGAGGGGATCTCTTTTCACAAGACTTGCATGCTACTTTATTGGAATTGTAGTTGGTGCTGGGGTTTTAGATATATTTAGGGGATTTGAATCTCTGGACTGATAATATGACACCCAGGCCCAGAGCCTCAACAGACTTCAGCTCCTACACTTTGATTTATTGGACTTACCCCACTCAGCTAACATCGAGTTGAAGAAGGCCAACCACCACACCATGGAGCCTAGAGTGCCTACAACTGAAAGCAGGAGGAGTGCATCCAGTATCCATGTGGAATCTAAGCCCCCACTTGACTTAGATGTGCAATGGACACAACCAATCCAATGTCCACAGAGAAAATGTGGAATGGGTGTGGGAAGGGTAGCATTGGTGGCTGCTGGGTTTGGGGGATGGGAGGAAGAGATGAGATGTGGAGGCGTTTTCGGGACGAGGAGATGTCCTGGGTGGTGCTTCACGGACAATTACAGGACATTGTAGATCCCCCAAGGGCCCACTGGATGGAACGTGGGAGAGTGTGGGCTATGATGTGGACCATTGACTATGGGGTGCAGTGATGCTCAGAGATGTACTTACCAGGTGCAATGGATGTGTCATGATGATGGGAGAAAGTGTTGCTGTGGGGAGAGTGGGGGGTGGGGGCGGTGGGGTTGAATGGGACCTCATATTTTTTTAATGTAATTTTAAAAAATAAATAAATAATTTAAAAAAAAACACACACACACACAATAACCGCTCTGGAGACGCAGGCTGGTGGCGCAGGTCTGATTTATTGAGGAAGTGTAGTAGCTTTTATAGACCGTGAGGCAATGTGCAAGCAGCTTACTGGCTATGCTAATTTAGTGAGGCTGATTGGTTCATGCACTCTAGTTGCTGGGGGGAAGGCAGATTTCTGAGGGACATGCCTGGGCATGTCCGTCACATGCGTCGGCACCATCTTTTGGGTGGAACCCCAAAGGCCTAATAGTTAGAGAGGTTTTCCTATGTCTAACAAGGCATCGGCGGCTTGCCCACAATTCTTTCAATTAAAATTATGCTATTTAGACTTGCAGCTCCTACCCTCTGGTTTGTTGGACTTATCCTGGCCAGCTGACAGGGAGGTGAAGAGGGTTAACCACCATACCAGGGAGCCAAGAGTGCCTACAGCTGCAAGCAGGAGAATTGCATCCATCATCCATGTGGAATCTAAGCCCCCTCTTGATATAGAGGGGGACTGGACATAATCATCCCAGGGTCCACAGGATGGAGAAATAGAGTATGGATTAGAGTGGACTTACTGGTGTTCTGCTGGGGAACTATTGTGATTACTAAGGGAAGAAATTGTAGTAGTGATGTGGAAAGGGTAGCCACGGTGGCTGCTGATGGTAAGGAGATAGAAGAAGAGATATGGTGTGGTAGCATTTTCAGGATTTGGAGTTGTCCTGGGTGGTGCTGCAGGGATGGATGCTGGACATTGTGTGTCCTGCCATGACCCACTGGCTGGACTGGGGGAGAGTGTGAACCACAATGTGGACCACTGTCCATGTGGTGCAGCAGTGCTCCAGAATGTATTCGCCAGGTGCAGTGGATATGCCGCAATGATGGAAGAGCTTGTTGATGTGGGAGGGGTTGGTTGGGGGGGGGGGAGATATATGGGGACCTCATGTTTTTTTAATGTAACATTTAAAAGAAAATAAAGAAGAAATAAATAAATAAATAATAAAATAAAATAAAATTATACTATTTGGGGAGCTGATGTAGCTCAAGTGGTTGAGCCCTCTCCTCCCACATGGGAGGTCCCAGGTTCAGCTCAGGTGTCTCCTGAAAAATACTAAAACAAACAACAAGCAAAACAAATGAAAAAAATGAATCAGGGAAGCCGGTGTGGCTCAGGGGGTAAAAGCCAACTTCCCACATGCCAGGTCCCCAGTTCTTAAAAAAAAATTACACTTTTCAAGTTACTGTTGTGTCCTATCTCCTGACTGGATTCTAATTGATACAGATGCTAATTCTATGTGGAATGAATTTGATAAGGAACAGAATATTTACATATTTATAAACTACCCATAAATTACTTAATAATCTAAAAGGAAAAAATGGTAGCTATACAGTGAGAAACTAGGCAATATATTCTCTGAGTGATCATTTAACATCGAGAATAAGGAGCAAAGAAATATGGTGTGTCTTTGATGTGATATCCTTAAATACATCTCTTATGTACTATTTCAACCAAAAGGTAAAACCTGAATCTAATCAGGAGGAAATACAAATTGAGGAATACTCTTAAAAAACCAACTTCTAGTCTTCAAAAATATCAATATCCTGAAAGACAAAGAAAGGCTGAGCACCTATGATAGAAACAAGGAGACTACAAAAACAACATGTAATGCAATACATAATCTGGTGGATGATAAATGACATTATTGTGACAATTGATAAAATTGGAATATGAGTTGGATTAAATTATTTCATCAATGTAAATTTTCCTTAATTTGATAACTACTATATAAGGGAATATTCTTGTTATTGGAAAATATTCACTGAAATATTAAGGAATAAAGAAATGTTATATATGCAAATTATTCTCCAGTGCTCACAAAATTACAAAAACAAAAGTAATAGGTTTATAGAGAGTAAAAGGATGATAAATAAAGACATCAACAAGAAAACAAGGAATTCACACTAGAATAATAAGCAAAAGATTAGAAGAGCCTCTGCCCAAAAGAAGCCACCTAAATGGCCATTAAGGAAGTGAAAAAGTGCTCAACATCATTCATCATCCAGCAATTGCAAATAAGACCACAACACAGCATTACTACACACCCACCAAAATGACTAAAATGAAAAATACATGGTATTGGCAAGAGCAATCTGAAAGTTCTTACACTGCCAAAGGAAGTGTAAATATGTATAATCCCTTTGGGAAAATGGCAGCTATATCCTAAAGCTGAACATATGCATATCTCATAACCCAGTAATCTATTCCTATCTGCATCATAAACATTCATATATTCAAGAAAACACATGTACAAGAACTTTCAAAATACTCCTCCAAACAATCAGAAATAGAAGACAACTCAACTCTCAATCAAGAGTATAATGGATCAAGCATTGTGGTATATCCATATAGTAGAATGTTATCCTGGAGGTCATGAGAATTAATGGATCACAACTATATACAACAGTAGGGATGAATCTCACAAACACAAAGTTGAACAAAAGCAAAGCTCAAAAGAATTTGTCATTTCATCTACATAACAGGCAAAACTAACTTAATATTTTAGAAATCAGAATAGAAGTCAGCTTTCGTGGGATAGAGATTCAAAGAAGATTTCAAGTCATCCTGGGTCTTCACTTTCCTTGCCCCCAGCCCCTTACCTGACCAATCTACCACCTACATATCCATCAGAGTCATTCCTTCCTCTGCCTTCAGTCAGGAGCCCATCATTTCTCACCTGCATGCCTGCATCAGCCCCTCCCTGGTCTTTCAGCCTCTGGGTTCTCCTCCTTTAATGCATTCCCATAGAGACCTCTTCAAGTGATCATTCCAAAATATAACACTGGTCCTGCCTGTCACCTGCTTAAACACGTTAAGGGTTCCCATTGCCCCATCACTCTAGCTGGAAGTACAGAGCCCATCATACATGATCTGCTTCCCTTGCAGACTTCTTCAGTCTCTGCACCCAACTCTCTCTCCCCTCTCCCAATCCCTTTGCATATAAACATAATCCTCCATGCAATCTCTCTCTCTCTCACCTCCAGGACATTACCTAGTTACTTCCTAAAGATGGACTGCGGTCACCCCTCAGGCTGAAGTGTGGTTTGCTGGCCTGGCAGGGGAGCGGCCACGGCAGGCCAAGCCGCTGCCCCCATAATAGGGTGGCTGGTCGGACTCACCGCCACCCCTGAAGGAAGCTCGGCATGGGCGCAGAGTGCCCTCGGGTCTCCCCTTCTCGGCAGCCATGCTTCCGCGGCCGCCCCTCCTCCCGGATAGCGCCACACAATGCCTTGTGGGGCAGCACCCTTCTTCTTCTTTCTCCCTGCGCAGGCCCAGGGCGGAAGATTCCAGTCTGCCCTTTTCCCCTCCCCCGACAGCAGCAACAGCCAGGCGTAGGCGGAAAAATCCAGTCCGCCCTTTTCCCTTCCCCCGACAGCAGCAACAGCCAGGCGTGGGCGGGAAACTCAAGTCTGCCCTCCACCCCAGCAACAGCAGCCACCAATCCCTAAACCCTGCCCCTTCCCCCAGCAACAGCGACAGCCAATCTCTAACCACCACCCCTCCCCCGTCCAGTACCGCCCACTGACCTTTCGCCGGCAACCAATCAGAACAGGGCGTGGCTTCGACCAATCAGCCTTCCCCAGCCCCTATAAAACTGTTGCCTCTCCCTCAGTAAAGTGGACTTGCGTGTTTACTTTGTCTCCGCGGTAGTTCTTCTGCCGTGCGCCCTCCAGTCCTGAGAGCCCCCGACAAGGGCCTGGCCTCCCTTGTCCCCAGTTCGTCGCCTGCTTCTCCGGGCGACCCCTTCGTCGCCGGCTTCGCCGGGCGACCCCTTCGTCGCCGGCTTCGCCGGGCGACCCCATCAGCCGAACCGCGCAACCCCTTGTGAGACCGATCCCTCGTCTGCTGCCGGACCGACCCCTCGTCCCAAGTGGGACCAACCCCTCGTCCCAAGCGGGACCGACCCCTCGTCCAGAGCTGGACCGACCCCTCGTCCGCAGCCAGACCCCACCTCTACCGACCGAGCAAGCCGCCGCAGCTGGCGCCCAACGTGGGGCAAAGCAACCCCACCACAGCACAACGTGGGGCAAGGCAACTCCACCACAGCCTCACTCCATAACCTGGCGCCCCCCCCTCCTCTCTTCTCACCGTGGGACTTCTCTCGTGCAACATTGCTGCTACCTGAGCCTTGGCTACCTCATACGATCCACGGCGGTCTGGGAGAATCGCTGGATGGCTTTCTCCTTCCATGTCGGGGGTTTATACCGACCCGCTATGATTAAGAGGAGCCTTGGATTTCTCGGGAGCGCGCGCTTGCACGTCTGAAGTAATCCTACCACAGCCCTACGCCCTCCTCTCTTCTCACCTTGGGACTTCTCTCGTGCAACATTGCTGCTACCTGAGCCTTGGCTACCTCATACGATCCACGGCGGTCTGGGAGAATCGCTGGATGGCTTTCTCCTTCCATGTCGGGGGCTTATACCGACCCGCTATGATTAAGAGGAGCCTTGGATTTCTCGGGAGCACGCGCTTGCACGTCTGAAGTAACCCTACCATAGCCCTACGCTCTCCTCTCTTCTCACCCCTATCTTTTCGCTCTGCATTGCTGCTCCTGAACCTTGGTGACCTCATATGATCCACGGCGGTCTGGGAGAATCGCTGGATGGCTTTCTCCTTCCATGTTGGGGGCTTATACCGACCCGCTATGATTAAGAGGCGCCAATAAAACTCTCAGGAGCACGTGCCTGAGCACCTCCACCCCTGCCTTCACCTCTGCCTCCTCCCCTCTGCGCTTGCTCCCCTTTGCCTTGCTCCACTGCTCGTCGTCCCGCCCTCCCCTCGTCGGGGCCTTCTCTTGGCCCGCGACCACCGTCGGAGTCCCATCGGCTCCGACCCCTCGTCTCACCGCGCACCTCGGCTCCCATCGCCGTGCTCTCAAGGTAAGGGCCCCTTTTCTTATCGGCTCCAAAAGGCCATTAGCAATGGGTAACATCCTATCTGCTAAGCAAGCCCCACAAGTTCGGGCCCTCGCCGGTCTCCTAGACACTCACCGGTGTAAGATCTCCTTCAAACAGCTTCAAGTATATCGGGACCTTCTTCTCCCCTTTAATATTATATATTTCTGTTAATGTGTTGTAATTGTTCTGTGTTTGTCTGTCTGTTCGCTCAATGTCAACATATATTGTGATACCTCCGGATGGTAAATATAAATTACTGGAAATCTTTAAAAGAGCTCTATTCAAATGGCCAAAAATTAAATAAGCGCTTATATTAATACTTAAGTTTATTATATTAATACATAAGTTTAAATGTTAATAAGATATCTACAATTAGAAAAATTGTAAGTCTTAATTAACAAAATTAACTGTACGTCTTCATAAAAAGTTGTTCTTGCCTAGATTAAAATGAATAACTTATTTTTCTTCACAGGATAATATGAAGAATGTAAAACTTATATGAATATTAAAAAGGTTAAAAGTTTGTAAAAATGCTAACGGAAATGTAATAAGTTTTGCAAAAAGACGTATTTTGTCCTAAAGTAAGATGGCTAATTTTTCATAAACTCTTGAAATTTAATTTGCATGTGGCAAGTGTAAAAGGTATTGTGATAACTTTACGTAAGGGAATGTGTTCTGTAAGGATAAAATTTATCTTCAATAGTTTACATTAAGGTATTAAATGGCTAATTCCAAAAGGTCATTCTTAAATATATATATATAAAACTAAATTGATGATAATAATAATAAAAGGTAATTTTATAACAGGAAAGATTAACAGCAACCAAGCTCCCCTGCCAACTTGCTTTTAGGAAATGGTTTCTAATATTGCATGCTACTAAGTATTTAAAGAAAAGTTATTCTTAAGGAAACAGAAGATGATTTTGTCTTTGCAGCCATTGTCTATTTAGCAACACCCCTCGCTATAGGCCTAGCCACTGTTGCGCCGGACGATTGGAACCTTAAACAAAGACTCCTCCTCACTGTCATCTTCCTATCTATCGTTACTATATTTACTGCCCTCATTCTCCTTCGTTTATAAAGCAGTCTCCTACAAACCACAAAGCTTCTGTCTTAAACATACCATTCCCGCCATCTGTCTAGCCACTACCACCCCAGAAGATTGTAACCACGGCCCCCCATGCCGCCATCGCTCTCAAGCAGCTCCAGCCCCGCGAAACGGCCCGCAACCTGCTTTCCCCGGCCTGCGGCCTGCTTTCTAGCATCTAATAACGTTTCTGCTTTTAACAGCTCCCCATACTTCTGCGGAGCTTCCTCCTGTCTCGACCTCACTCCTCTTCTCAGCCATCCAAAGCGTCCTTTCTCGTCCCCCGCCCCCCTCCTTTTTTCGCTTGAACCCCTACTGCGTTGCAGATTGGGCCGCCCCATGTCGGCCCGCCCCATTAACATCGGCCTCTCTTGGCCTGTGGAGACCTTGGCCTTCTTGTCCTCGCCTACGTCTCCACCACTCCCGACGCTGCTGCCACCACCGTCGCTGGTGCCCTGACGCAACTTGTCCTCACCACTGCGATCCTCCAGACCATCACACAGTCTGCCTCTGCCGCTCTTCGCCACCAAGAAGAGATCAACCACCTGTAATGCGCTATCATCCTGGACTTTTAACAACAGATAGACCTTATCGCCACCGAGGTCAACGGGAATTGGACATTGGCCACCCTTGCTTGCAACGGCAAGATACCGCCCCCCAAATTGTACATTTATATCCCCGTCATACTCACCTCCCTCTTCAGCCCCGCTTCCCTCATTGCTTACTGCCTCTTGGGCCTCAGCTACTTGTTGCTGCTGCCATCCTGGTGCTTATTTGAAAAGAAGGGGGAAATGCGGTCACCCCTCAGGCTGAAGTGTGGTTTGCTGGCCTGGCAGGGGAGCGGCCGCGGCAGGCCAAGCCGCTGCCCCCATAATAGGGTGGCTGGTCGGACTCACCGCCACCCCTGAAGGAAGCTCGGCATGGGCGCAGAGTGCCCTCGGGTCTCCCCTTCTCGGCAGCCATGCTTCCGCGGCCGCCCCTCCTCCCGGATAGCGCCACACAATGCCTTGTGGGGCAGCACCCTTCTTCTTCTTTCTCCCTGCGCAGGCCCAGGGCGGAAGATTCCAGTCTGCCCTTTTCCCCTCCCCCGACAGCAGCAACAGCCAGGCGTAGGCGGAAAAATCCAGTCCGCCCTTTTCCCTTCCCCCGACAGCAGCAACAGCCAGGCGTGGGCGGGAAACTCAAGTCTGCCCTCCACCCCAGCAACAGCAGCCACCAATCCCTAAACCCTGCCCCTTCCCCCAGCAACAGCGACAGCCAATCTCTAACCACCACCCCTCCCCCGTCCAGTACCGCCCACTGACCTTTCGCCGGCAACCAATCAGAACAGGGCGTGGCTTCGACCAATCAGCCTTCCCCAGCCCCTATAAAACTGTTGCCTCTCCCTCAGTAAAGTGGACTTGCGTGTTTACCTTGTCTCCGCGGTAGTTCTTCTGCCGTGCGCCCTCCAGTCCTGAGAGCCCCCGACAAGGGCCTGGCCTCCCTTGTCCCCAGTTCGTCGCCTGCTTCTCCGGGCGACCCCTTCGTCGCCGGCTTCGCCGGGCGACCCCTTCGTCGCCGGCTTCGCCAGGCGACCCCGTCAGCCGAACCGCGCAACCCCTTGTGAGACCGATCCCTCGTCTGCTGCCGGACCGACCCCTCGTCCCAAGTGGGACCAACCCCTCATCCCAAGCGGGACCGACCCCTCGTCCAGAGCTGGACCGACCCCTCGTCCGCAGCCAGACCCCACCTCTACCGACCGAGCAAGCCGCCGCAGCTGGCGCCCAACGTGGGGCAAAGCAACCCCACCACAGCACAACGTGGGGCAAGGCAACTCCACCACAGCCTCACTCCATAACCTGGCGCCCCCCCCTCCTCTCTTCTCACCGTGGGACTTCTCTCGTGCAACATTGCTGCTACCTGAGCCTTGGCTACCTCATACGATCCACGGCGGTCTGGGAGAATCGCTGGATGGCTTTCTCCTTCCATGTCGGGGGTTTATACCGACCCGCTATGATTAAGAGGAGCCTTGGATTTCTCGGGAGCGCGCGCTTGCACGTCTGAAGTAATCCTACCACAGCCCTACGCCCTCCTCTCTTCTCACCTTGGGACTTCTCTCGTGCAACATTGCTGCTACCTGAGCCTTGGCTACCTCATACGATCCACGGCGGTCTGGGAGAATCGCTGGATGGCTTTCTCCTTCCATGTCGGGGGCTTATACCGACCCGCTATGATTAAGAGGAGCCTTGGATTTCTCGGGAGCACGCGCTTGCACGTCTGAAGTAACCCTACCATAGCCCTACGCTCTCCTCTCTTCTCACCCCTATCTTTTCGCTCTGCATTGCTGCTCCTGAACCTTGGTGACCTCATATGATCCACGGCGGTCTGGGAGAATCGCTGGATGGCTTTCTCCTTCCATGTTGGGGGCTTATACCGACCCGCTATGATTAAGAGGCGCCAATAAAACTCTCAGGAGCACGTGCCTGAGCACCTCCACCCCTGCCTTCACCTCTGCCTCCTCCCCTCTGCGCTTGCTCCCCTTTGCCTTGCTCCACTGCTCGTCGTCCCGCCCTCCCCTCGTCGGGGCCTTCTCTTGGCCCGCGACCACCGTCGGAGTCCCATCGGCTCCGACCCCTCGTCTCACCGCGCACCTCGGCTCCCATCGCCGCGCTCTCAAGGTAAGGGCCCCTTTTCTTATCGGCTCCAAAAGGCCATTAGCAATGGGTAACATCCTATCTGCTAAGCAAGCCCCACAAGTTCGGGCCCTCGCCGGTCTCCTAGACACTCACCGGTGTAAGATCTCCTTCAAACAGCTTCAAGTATATCGGGACCTTCTTCTCCCCTTTAATATTATATATTTCTGTTAATGTGTTGTAATTGTTCTGTGTTTGTCTGTCTGTTCGCTCAATGTCAACATATATTGTGATACCTCCGGATGGTAAATATAAATTACTGGAAATCTTTAAAAGAGCTCTATTCAAATGGCCAAAAATTAAATAAGCGCTTATATTAATACTTAAGTTTATTATATTAATACATAAGTTTAAATGTTAATAAGATATCTACAATTAGAAAAATTGTAAGTCTTAATTAACAAAATTAACTGTACGTCTTCATAAAAAGTTGTTCTTGCCTAGATTAAAATGAATAACTTATTTTTCTTCACAGGATAATATGAAGAATGTAAAACTTATATGAATATTAAAAAGGTTAAAAGTTTGTAAAAATGCTAACGGAAATGTAATAAGTTTTGCAAAAAGACGTATTTTGTCCTAAAGTAAGATGGCTAATTTTTCATAAACTCTTGAAATTTAATTTGCATGTGGCAAGTGTAAAAGGTATTGTGATAACTTTACGTAAGGGAATGTGTTCTGTAAGGATAAAATTTATCTTCAATAGTTTACATTAAGGTATTAAATGGCTAATTCCAAAAGGTCATTCTTAAATATATATATATAAAACTAAATTGATGATAATAATAATAAAAGGTAATTTTATAACAGGAAAGATTAACAGCAACCAAGCTCCCCTGCCAACTTGCTTTTAGGAAATGGTTTCTAATATTGCATGCTACTAAGTATTTAAAGAAAAGTTATTCTTAAGGAAACAGAAGATGATTTTGTCTTTGCAGCCATTGTCTATTTAGCAACACCCCTCGCTATAGGCCTAGCCACTGTTGCGCCGGACGATTGGAGCCTTAAACAAAGACTCCTCCTCACTGTCATCTTCCTATCTATCGTTACTATATTTACTGCCCTCATTCTCCTTCGTTTATAAAGCAGTCTCCTACAAACCACAAAGCTTCTGTCTTAAACATACCATTCCCGCCATCTGTCTAGCCACTACCACCCCAGAAGATTGTAACCACGGCCCCCCATGCCGCCATCGCTCTCAAGCAGCTCCAGCCCCGCGAAACGGCCCGCAACCTGCTTTCCCCGGCCTGCGGCCTGCTTTCTAGCATCTAATAACGTTTCTGCTTTTAACAGCTCCCCATACTTCTGCGGAGCTTCCTCCTGTCTCGACCTCACTCCTCTTCTCAGCCATCCAAAGCATCCTTTCTCGTCCCCCGCCCCCCCTCCTTTTTTCGCTTGAACCCCTACTGCGTTGCAGATTGGGCCGCCCCATGTCGGCCCGCCCCATTAACATCGGCCTCTCTCGGCCTGTGGAGACCTTGGCCTTCTTGTCCTCGCCTACGTCTCCACCACTCCCGACGCTGCTGCCACCACCGTCGCTGGTGCCCTGACGCAACTTGTCCTCACCACTGCGATCCTCCAGACCATCACACAGTCTGCCTCTGCCGCTCTTCGCCACCAAGAAGAGATCAACCACCTGTAATGCGCTATCATCCTGGACTTTTAACAACAGATAGACCTTATCGCCACCGAGGTCAACGGGAATTGGACATTGGCCACCCTTGCTTGCAACGGCAAGATACCGCCCCCCAAATTGTACATTTATATCCCCGTCATACTCACCTCCCTCTTCAGTCCCGCTTCCCTCATTGCTTACTGCCTCTTGGGCCTCAGCTACTTGTTGCTGCTGCCATCCTGGTGCTTATTTGAAAAGAAGGGGGAAATGCGGTCACCCCTCAGGCTGAAGTGTGGTTTGCTGGCCTGGCAGGGGAGCGGCCGCGGCAGGCCAAGCCGCTGCCCCCATAATAGGGTGGCTGGTCGGACTCACCGCCACCCCTGAAGGAAGCTCGGCATGGGCGCAGAGTGCCCTCGGGTCTCCCCTTCTCGGCAGCCATGCTTCCGCGGCCGCCCCTCCTCCCGGATAGCGCCACACAATGCCTTGTGGGGCAGCACCCTTCTTCTTCTTTCTCCCTGCGCAGGCCCAGGGCGGAAGATTCCAGTCTGCCCTTTTCCCCTCCCCCGACAGCAGCAACAGCCAGGCGTAGGCGGAAAAATCCAGTCCGCCCTTTTCCCTTCCCCCGACAGCAGCAACAGCCAGGCGTGGGCGGGAAACTCAAGTCTGCCCTCCACCCCAGCAACAGCAGCCACCAATCCCTAAACCCTGCCCCTTCCCCCAGCAACAGCGACAGCCAATCTCTAACCACCACCCCTCCCCCGTCCAGTACCGCCCACTGACCTTTCGCCGGCAACCAATCAGAACAGGGCGTGGCTTCGACCAATCAGCCTTCCCCAGCCCCTATAAAACTGTTGTCTCTCCCTCAGTAAAGTGGACTTGCGTGTTTACCTTGTCTCCGCGGTAGTTCTTCTGCCGTGCGCCCTCCAGTCCTGAGAGCCCCCGACAAGGGCCTGGCCTCCCTTGTCCCCAGTTCGTCGCCTGCTTCTCCGGGCGACCCCTTCGTCGCCGGCTTCGCCGGGCGACCCCTTCGTCGCCGGCTTCGCCGGGCGACCCCATCAGCCGAACCGCGCAACCCCTTGTGAGACCGATCCCTCGTCTGCTGCCGGACCGACCCCTCGTCCCAAGCGGGACCGACCCCTCGTCCAGAGCTGGACCGACCCCTCGTCCGCAGCCAGACCCCACCTCTACCGACCGAGCAAGCCGCCGCAATGGACAAGCACTATCACCCACTCCCTCTGTCCACACACACTCTGCTGAGATTCCAAAACTTATTCCTGCATTAAGAGTCAGCTCTGATGTCTTGTCATCCAGGAAGCTTCCCCTGCACTGTCCCAGTACCTTCCACTACCAAATCTGGATTGAATGCTTCCTCTAGGTCTCACAACCTCCTGTGCCTACTGTTAAGTTACAATGTTAATAATCCTAGAAGGTTCTAATATAATTTGTATTATACTAATAATAGCATAATTTAATGTGTAATTTCTGTGTGTGTTGGGCGTTGTTACACTTCCTTTATCTCATTATCACAATTCATTGAGGTAAGTATTATTACATCCATTTTACATATAAAAAACTAAGACATTCATAGTGTAAGTGATTTGTTCCAGATTATATGGTTAGTAAATTGTGGATCTGGACTTTGAACCAAGGCAGTCTGACTCCAGAGCCCACTTTTTTTGATAAGAGAAGTTGTGAGTTTACAAACCAATCATGCATAATATGCAGAGTTCCCACACATGACCCCTCCACCAACACCTTACATTGTTGTGAAATATTTACTACAGATTATGAAAGAATATGATCAGATTGTTACTATGGTCCATAGCATGAGCCCACTTTTAATCATTACCTTCTCCTGCAACCAGCAAACAGAATTTAAGAGGGAAAGGTGAAGAATAAGAACTTCCCCCATCTGCACATCAATTTAAGCTTCTTGAGCATTGGAGGGGATACTGTGGAATCAGGCCATGGCCTATCAGGAATTCAGAGGATGAGGTAATCACTAGACAAGACAGGATGAGAACCCTCCTATGACAAAGGGCTAAAGTGGCAGCAACAAACTATCTCTCATAATATGGTTTCCTCAACCTGTCTGCCATCATTTGGATTTGGGAAACCATAAGACATATTGAAAGAAAGAGAGAATACATGAGTCAATGTTAAGTTCATGTGACAAATTGTCCAGATTATGGTGTCCAGTCGATTGGTGAAGCAAGCCCTGGCCTGATTGTTATTGTGAGGATATTTCATGAATTTAAGTCATCTCTAAGTTGATTGCATCTATGGCTGATTACACCTACAATCAACTAAAAAACTATCTTCAACAATGAGGGTTTCTCATCCAATCAATGGAAGGCCTTAAAAGTCCTCAGCTGTCAGAAGGGAGAATTTCCATGTCTACTTCATCCAGCCAGCTGCTCCTAAGGAATACATTGAAGACTTTCATAGGAATTGCCCACTTGCAGCCTACCCTATGAAATTTGGACTGCCTATCCCACAGGCTCCTGATCCAATTGCTATTAATAAAACCTCATGGGTACATATTGCACTATATTTATATATATATATATATATCCTATTGATTTGTTTCCCCAGAGAACACTGACTAAAACACAATAGAAGGAGACATGGGAAACTATTACCATTTTGGAGTTTAGTAAATCTCACTCTTAGTCAGACTTGAAACCTGTGGTATGGGGGCATATTGTTTAGTAAAAACAGAAAAACAAGAAAACACCAAAATCACTGAGATTCTGCCAGGACAGAATGTCTTAATTTTCAAAGGTTGGGAGGCTGGGGGTGAGAATTGGTGATTTTGGGGAGGGGAAGGCAAGGGTAGAGGAAATAGCCCTAATCATTTTTGCAACCCCTATTGTCCTCCCAGGCTTCTCCTAGCATTACCGTCATTGTCCTTTCACGAAGATGTCTCTTCAGCCATACTTAGAGACCTCTGAGGTCAGGAAATTGCGTTTTAGTCATGTCTTCATTTCTAGTGCCTAGGACATGGTTTAACATGGAGGAACTATCAACAAATATTTATTAAATGAAAAAATGAGGAAGGAAGGAGGGAATAGGAAGAAGGAAGAAATGAGACAGGACTAAGGGGCAAGGGCTAGAGGGAAGTTGGGATGCAAGCACAGAGGATTCAGGGCTTGGGTGACCTGGCTACTTATGACCTCCAGTCCTACTCCCAGATGGCTGGGCTCCTACCCTCCAGCCCCAAGCCCCAAGCCCCAAGCCCCAATGACCAGTTCACTCCTCAGATATCCACAAAAACAACTCACTGAAAGGCTTTCACTTGCTCTTAAGGGGTAGGGGCTGCACAAGAAGCCGCCTGAGTTACTCAGTCCAATGAGATGGAATTCCAGACAATCCAGTCTCCAGAAAAGCTCTAGGTTTCCGAGAAGCTGGTGGCTGATCATGTGGCCTTCCTTCCATGGTACGGCTCTCTATACTGAGTTAGCCAGACTTGGCTCCAGCAGGCCATTCCCGTAGGTGCCTGGACACAAGAGAGACCCTCAGCCATCCCAGTCTCCTCCAGTGGGCCAAGATGCCAAGGCTTTATGATTCTGCTTCCTTACTAGGCTTTCCTGGGAGAGCTGGGGAGGCTTGTCCCCCACACCTGGGGACTCTGCCTCCTCCCCGCTTACTCTCTGTCCCCAGTGGGGTTGCCAAGATGGAATTCCCTGAACACTGTCAACAACAAGTGTTCTAAGAGGAAGATGCCCTTGCAAACAGGGCAGGAACAAGCAACATCAAGGAACAGGGTAGGGATGGGGGGAAGGGAACAGTAACCTCTTTCCTTTGCCAGTCTTCTCTGGGGCTGTGGCCAGCCCCTGGAGAGAGGTGGGAGGGACCTGGAATCTGGCAGAAATGTCAAGACCTGAAGACCTTATTCTCATTCCCTTTTACCTCTCAAAACCCTGGGCTCTGACTTATAAGTCAGACCCATGTTTGAATCTAAGCTTCCTCCATTCCCCACTAGTAAAATACACTGGTAGACTTATCATCAGGGAGGTTGAGTAACTAGGAATAAATTGACTTAAAATGCTGATATCATTTTCAATTGTCCCTTTTTCCACCAGCACATCCAAGTCCCAAAGTGTCCTCACTTCTTCCTTCATCATGTCTCTCAACATGTTCCCACTCTCTGCCACCATCCAAATCTAGTACCTTCATATATTATGCCCAAGTCTGCCCAACCAAGTGCTCTTCTTCAATCTAACCTCACTGTAAATTCCCCAAACCATTCTTCTGAAAATCTTGTGTAACCACCTTTCCTCTACCTTACCAGCCACCACTTGTGCTAAAAAAAATAGGTTGTTCATCACCTTCAAGATATACTCTAATATCATCCTCAATTTCTAAGTCTTACAATCTGTCCTTGGAGAGATACAAAGGAAACCTCGGGAAACGGACTTGGCCCAGTGGTTAGGGCATCCGTCTACCACATGGGAGGTCCATGGTTCAAACCCCGGGCCTCCTTGACCCATGCGGAGCTGGCCCATGCACAGTGCTGATGCGTGCAAGGAGTGCCCTGCCACCTAGGGGTGTCCCCCGCATAGGGGAGCCCCACGCACAAGGAATGCGCCAATAAGGAGAGCCACCCAGCGCGAAAGAAAGAGCAGCCTGCCCAGGAATGGCGCCGCCCACACTTCCCATGCCGCTGACGACAACAGAAGTGGACAAAGAAACAAGATGCAGCAAATAGACACAGAAAACAGACAACCGGGGGAGGGGGGATTTAAATAAATTAATTAAAAAAAAAAAAAAAGAAAGAAAAACCTCATCACACTTTCACTTACTAGAACCCTCTCCAGTACCCTGATCACTGGCCTGGATGGAAGGACCTCTAGGTGGATCCTCTGCATTCTGGAGGGAATCCAACAGCTAGAAGACACTTCCCCCACTACCAGGCAACTCCCTTCTCCTCTGAGAATCAGGAAGGTTCCTTCAGTAAGCAGGCTCCTCCACCAACCCATAGCCCTATGCCCTTTCCCCAGATGGGGAAGCAATCATATACCAACCCATAGGATCCTTCACCTTCTGCCTGAAGCCCTCTGGGGCTGCTCCATGGAACTTAGTCATAGGAGTGCCTGCAGCCTATTGGTGCATCTGCATATACTCACCCAAATCCCCTGCCCTGTCCAGCCTTGTTAAATCACTGAGTAAATCCTTTAGGACCAGACCACCAAGCCCCATTTTGCACCCAGGTACTAAAGATGAAATCTTCATCTGACAAAAAGTTCAGAAATCTCTAGTCATCCATTACTCCAAACTCCCATTCCTCATTAAATACTCTGTTCATCCCCTTGTTGGCCCAACTCTTCACTCCTCCTCCCCTTCCCCATCTCTCTCTTTGTAATCTGAACTCCAGCATCATAATAAGCAAGACCCCTTACAATGCCATTTGCATTAACTGGTTCCAACCTGAAATACTCCCCAGGAACACCTCATCCCCTGCAAGTTTCTAAAGGGACAGTTATTTATTCTCACATACCTCAAGTTAGATAGTAGAGCAGTTATTTTCCTTAATCCCCATTGTTCATACCAGGACTCTATTCCCCCCCTCTTTTGCAATATCCCTGCTGTGCCACCTTCTGCTATTTTCTACTAACTTCCTAATCACTTCCTCTCATTCATCAAATACTTTATCATCTGGTCAAGTTTCCCTCCATTCCTTCTCATGCCCTCAATCATGATGATCTTAATTTCAACATATATGGCCCATAGCCTGTGAATTCCTTAATGTAGGGTGGCACCGTGTGGGAGCGCGGCGACAGCAAGGGTCGGCTCGTCTCCAGGCGCCAGTGCGAGTCGGACCCGGGTGGCGGGAATGGGCATTAAGGCCCTCTGCTTGGGGTTCGGGCGTACTGCTGCCCCTCTGCCCAGCTGCACCCGCTTCCCCCTCGGTGGCCTAACCCCACCTCTCCCCCGAGGGCCACCGCCGCGCCATGACAGCCCCGCCTTGCTGCCGCCGAGAACCCTGGCTACCCCATCTTCTGCCTGCAACCAGTGATGCACACCTGCACGAACCTATCAGCCATCTGCCGCCCCCCGGCCACACCCCCTGCCCCTCCCCCATCTTCGCCCTATATTAACCGCTGTACTTCCTGAATAAATCAGACTTGCGCACAGATCCTGGTCTCCTCGGTAGTCTTCTTCCTACTGCGCGTCCTCTGCACCTTGCCGGCCCCGGAGCACCTTCTCGGAAGGCCCCTCCGTGTGTTGCAGCCCTCTGCCCGAGCCCACACCGCCCCTGCAGCAGCCCTCCGGGCGAGCCCACACTGCGACATTTGGCACCCAACGTGGGGGCAACAACTTCCCGGCCGGACCCCCACCCACCTCGCCCGCAAGGTAAGGACCCCCGTCTTCGCTAGGCCCTGCCATCGGCGCCATGGGCGGCCGTCTTTCCTCCTGCCAGGCGCCTCAGGTTAGGGCCCTTGCCGGCCTTTTAGACACCAATCATATGAATGTCTCAGTAAAGCAGCTCCAAACGTACTGGGACCTTTTGCTGCCTTTCAACCCCTGGCTCTCCACTTGCCAGCTGTGGGACCCGGACACGTACACTAACCTCATTGACCACGTCACGGCGGCTATGGAGTATGAGAACAAGCGTTTTCCCCCCAGCCTTCTCCCCACGCTCATCGCCATTCGCTCGTGCCTCCAGGGCACCCCCGTCAATCGGGACGCTTTCCACTGCACCTGCGGTAAGAGCAAGGGAGAGGGGTCTCAGTCAGACAGTGATTCCAACACCGAGTCCTTGTCCAGCCGCCTCAACAACGCCCTGGACTCTTGCCCACCCAAACCGGACGTGCCTACCTCGCCCCAAGATGGTGAACTTCCGCCTTCTTCTTGGGAGGATAAAGGGAAGTCCCTCCCCCTATACCCGCCCCCTCTGCCCATGGCGCCATCTTGGCCCCCGCCGGAAGAGGAGCGGCCGCCATCTTACAAGCCACCTACCCCCTGGGGCAGTCCGCCATCTTGTGAGGTGCTGCCATCTTGGGACAAGCCACGTTCTCGCCCCACCCTCTGGGCACCCCCCGCCATGGATCCCTCATCCGCCAGAGGGCCCATGGGTATTTGGCCCCCGCGGGCAGAGGCCCCTGCGCATCAGACGCCGCTCTTATACCCGCTGAATGCCGCCCCCTCGCGGCACAGTCCGCAGGATTGGTACCCCTTTACAGCCGATGAAATAAAAAACCTCCGCAAGGCTGTTAAAGAGGACAGCCTCGGTAGCCCATACGCCCAACATTTGCTTGAGGAGCTTAGCACTCAGCTTGCGGTTCCGTATGACTGGGTTTCCCTCGCTCAGGCCATTCTAACCCCCGGCCAATTCATCGACTGGCGTGCTCACTTTACATCAGAGGCAGAAAAGCAAGTGGCACACAACGCCCGTGTCGGGGCTCACCATCCCCCGGACGCTTACACAGGCACGGGCCAATTCGCCAATCCGGCCCAATATCACAACGCCCCCCCCCCCGAGTTCTGGCTCCAACTTCGCGAGCTGGCTTTACACACTTTCCGCAGCTGCTCCGCCACCAGACCTGAGCCACTTGCCAAGCTAGTCCAACGAAAAGACGAAGACTTCGCCGACTTCGTATCCCGGGTTCAGGAGGCCTGCAAGCGCAAGGTCCCTGGCGAGCGTGCGCAACAAGCCCTTGCCCAGGAACTCATTCTGGAAGGGGCCACCAATGCCTGCCGACAAGCCATCCTACCAATGAAGGAAAGGGGAGTACATGACTGGATCCTGGCCTGCTCCCACATAGACCCGCAGGCCACCGCACTGGCTCAGGCCATAGCCACGGCCATGTCCCTCTCCTCCGACTGCTTCAAATGCGGAGAAACCGGACATTTTGCCTGCGAATGCCCTCATGCCGCCTGACCACAACCATCCACGAACACGCCTTGAGACACCGGAGGAGTCAGACCACGCGCGCCTCCCACCCTATGTCCCCGCTTTGGCAAAGGATACCATTGGGCCCATGACTGCCGCACCACCAACAGCCAACGGCAGCCTTTAAATGCGAGAGGGGGCAGGCCTCAGCCCCGCCAGCAAGAGACCACTCATCCACGCCACCACCCCCTGCCGTAATGTGGACCGTTCCACTGGGACCCAAGAAACCAATAATGGAGTTAGAGGTTGAAGGCCAATGGTTCGAGGGAATCCTTGACACCGGGGCAGAAATATCCTGCTTCCCAGAAACAGCCGCACACAACTGGGTTGTGCTCCCCGGCCCCCGCGTCATTGGAGCCACCGGAACAGCTCCCTCATTCCAAACCAGCCGAGATCTTATTTGGAAGGACAAGGAAGGCCGCCAAGGCACCTTCCACCCCCTTGTCCTGCCCGGCATCGACAATATCCTCTGGGGCCGGGATGTCCTCTCGAACTGCGGAGCCATTCTATCCATGGCTCCCCCCCAATGATATACGCCACTGCTCGCATTACACCTCCAGCACCAACTCCTCTTGAATGGGATACCGAGGAGCCCATTTGGGTGGAGCAGTGGCCCATCTCACCCCAGAAACTGTTAGTTCTCCGAGCTCTTGTCTATGACCAGCTCGACGCAGGACACATTGAGCCATCCACCAGTCCGTACAACTCACCCGTCTTCGTCATTCAGAAGTCAGGCAAGTTCCGGCTCCTCCACGACCTGCGTGAGTTCAACAAGCACATCCGCCCAATGGGCTCCCCCCAAATGGGGTGCCCCCACCCCACGGCTATACCTAAACACTGGTGCGCCGCCACCATCAACATCAAGGACTGTTTTTTCTCCATTCCACTGCACCCAAAAGACCATCCAAAATTCGCCTTCACGCTCCCGTGCACCAATCACCAAGAAGTAGCTGAGCGTTACCAATGGCGAGTCCTCCCGCAAGGGATGCGAAACAGCCTGGCCATCTGCCAGCTTTATGTCAATAAGGCAATTCAGCCATTAAAGAACTTTGCATACATTGTTCATTACATGGACGACCTTCTCGTGGCGCATGAAACCCCCGGAGGCCTCCAAGCCATCGTCACGGCATTACTGCGCCATCTCAACGACCTTGGCCTACAAGTCCAACAAGATAAGGTACGCATGGAGCTCCCCTTCACCTTTCTAGGCTTCAACACCCACAACACCATCACGCCTGCAGCCCCCCAACTGGCCATTCTGCAGAAGCTATCTCTGACAGAGCTACAGCAAATCTGTGGGCACATCAATTGGCTCCGTTCAGCTCTCCCGATCACCACCGCTCAACTACAACCCCTCTTCACCCTCCTGCAAACCGACCAAGACCCTCCGCAGGCCGTAACAAAGAAAATCGCTATTACCTCGGCTGCGCAGGAGGCCATCTGAGCTGTAAATGATGCCCTGCAAGAATGCCAACTGCAGCGTCACGACCCCAACTGAGCCATCTTGGCGCTGATCCTGCCTACCACGGGTACGCCCACCAGGCTCCTCTGGCAGAAGGGGCCCCTTCTCTGGCTCCATACCGCCAAAAGCAAGCTCAGAAAAATTGGCCCGCAAGTCACCCTCTGGATCTCCTTGGCCATTGACCTCGTCCAGCAATGCACCCCACACATATGGTACTCCCCCTGACACCATTGTGTGGCCGCTTGATGCCAAGAAAACCACCACGCTGCTTCTGTCCAGTCCAGACATGCAAGTCCTTGCGGAACTCTTCCATGGCGAATTTGACAACCACTACCCCAGCCATCAGCTGCTTCAGGGCATCTCCCAGTTATCCTTCATCCCTCTGCCACACCACCCCTTCCCGTCTTGCCGCCCCTACCCACATGCCACCACCGCCTTCACTGACGCCTCCAAGCACAAGTTCGCTGCTGTCATCTACTTGCCTGGTACGTCAGAGCCTCAAATACTCATCCACATCAACGTGAACTCTGTCCAGGTAGGAGAGCTCCAAGCCGTCATCCTAGCTCTCCACGCCTGTCCCGACAGACCCCTCAGACATCTTCACCGACAGCCTGTACACCTTGCAAGTCTGCCAAGTCTTGGCTTTCACCATGTTTTTTCCTGCCAAAAGGCCTATCAACCAAGCACTCCTAACTCTCCAGAGTCTCTTGGAAAACCGCACGGCGCCCTGGTACATCGCCCATGTGAGGAGCCATTCTGGCCTTCCTGGACCTATCGCTGCCGGCAATAACCTTGCCGATCAAGCCGTCCAAGCCCTCCCAGCCTCAGTAGAGCACTCGAGAGGCCGACCGCCCGCCCCTCCACCTGGCGACCTCCTCAACCAAGCCAAGCTACTCCACTCTCGATTTCACTTCTCTGCCAGGAGCCTTCACAAGTTGTTCCCGGAACTTTCCATCCAGGCCTGCAAGCACATGGTCAGATGCTGCCAAACCTGTGCACCCCTTCTGCCCCTTGGGCCGCTACAGCCGCAAGGAGTTAATCCGCGCGGGCTACGCCCCAATGCCCGATGGCAAATGGACGTCACCCACATGCCCCAGTTCGGCAGGCTCAAGTATCTCCATGTGGCCATCGACACCTTCTCCCACCTGTGCTATGCCGTTCCCCTCCCAGGAGAAACAGCCAAGCACTGCATTCAGGCCCTCAGACAAGCCATCCTCTTCATGGGAGTCCCATGGGACCTGAAAACCGACAATGGACCAGCATATCGCAGCGCTTCCTTCACCGCATTCCTGAGGCTATACAACATCACTCATCACTTTGGAATTCCGTTCAACCCCCAAGGTCAAGGCATGGTTGAACGCACTCATCCCTTCCTCAAGCATCTTATTCAAAAGGAAAGGAGCAACCATCCCCGCCACACACCTGGAGAAATTGTCACATCTGCCTTAATCCACCACAACCTCCTCTGCTTTGATGAAGATGGCCTTTCCCCAGTACATGCTCATTGGGGCCCGTCCTACCGGCCCACACAGGCCCCCCTTGTTCAGTGGAAAGACCCCAAGACTAACATCTGGTCAGGGCCTGCCCCCCTCCTTGCCCAGGGAAGGGGTTTTGCTTGTGTCTTTCCAGATGATGCCGCCCAGCCCATCTGGATCCCAGGACACCTCATTTGGCCTGCCACCGCCGAACCGCCTGACCTGGAGAGAGAAACATCGCCAGCGACACCTTGCCCCTCGGATGGCCATGATGACCCTGAATGCTGAGCCCGACCCTCTCCGCCAACAAGTTCTGTGGCTACTCCACCTAGCCCAAGCTGAAAGGGCCCGGCGGCCGCCACCACCCACCTTCACCCCCCCCCAAGACAGGCTTCTCGAACGCGCTGCCTGGCGAGGCCCCCCCAACAAAATGAGTGCTGGCCCTTCCTCTTCCACCTTCTTCGGCGCTTAATAAAAGAAAAGGGGGAAATGTAGGGTGGCACCGTGTGGGAGCATGGCGACAGCAAGCGTCGGCTCATCTCCAGGCGCCGGTGCGAGTCAGACCCGGGTGGCGGGAATGGGCGTTAAGGCCCTCCGCTTGGGGTTCGGGCATACTGCCCGCCCCTCTGCCCAGCTGCACCCGCTTCCCCCTCGGTGGCCTAACCCCGCCTCTCCCCCAAGGGCCACCGCCACGCCATGACAGCCCCGCCTTGCTGCCGCCGAGAACCCTGGCTACCCTGTCTTCTGCCCGCAACCAGTGATGCACCCCTGCACGAACCTATCAGCCGTCTGCCGCCCCCCGGCCACGCCCCCGGCCACGCCCCCTGCCCCTCCCCCATCTTCACCCTATATTAACCGCTGTACTTCCTGAATAAATCAGACTTGCGCACAGATCCTGGTCTCCTCGGTAGTCTTCTTCCTACCGCGCGTCCTCCGCACCTTGCCGGCCCTGGAGCGCCTTCTCAGAAGGCCCCTCCGTGTGTTGCAGCCTGCCACCCAAGCCCACACCGCCCCTGCAGCGGCCCTCCGGGCGAGCCCACACTGCAACACTTAATCTTTCTAATCCTCATTGACCTTAACCCATTCTCCAGTCACCTTTTCCTAAAGTACACCAACACTGGAGCTTATCAGCCAAAAACTGAACACTTCAATGAGAATCCAAACATTGCACTGTATGACCACTGGCCTGTTTTCCAGCTCATATTCTCAAGTCACTCTCTCCTGGGGAAAGGGGAGATAAGAAAGGCATTTGATCTAGTAATGGGAAACCTATTTAAAAACAGTGGACAGAAAAGGCCTTAGTAAGGAATTAAGATTTACACCTCCATTGCCCTTGCCCTTTCCCTGACTCTCAGCTCTGGAGATAATACAGAGGGCTGAGATATGCTGTGTGGGATGGCAGTAGAGTGAGGTATAATGCTGTCCTCCATGTCTAGTACTCACTGAAAGAGCCTCCTTCCAATGAGGTCCTCAGTCTCCACAGGGCACTGTCACACCATCCCACACATCCTGTTCAGATGCACTAGCACTTGGCTTGAAATTTTCTACAGCATGTGCACCCTGGACTGCTGTAAAACATATTGCTGGCAATTCCCAAGTGCAATGAGGCATTCTGCTGCTCCTGCCTCACACTGTGGGATAAGGATCTCTGGGAGGCTGCCTCAGTCTGATCAGCAAACTCCTCTTCTCCTCCCAACCATGCTGGGCAAAAGCAACCTCTGGGCATTTGTGACCCCACTTGACTCTGCTGAGTCCCAAGCCTATCAAGGAATAATCTCCTTCACCTACACTGCCTGGATTATTGCCCAGGGCAAGCAAAGGATGGTGGTAGACACAGGGCTTATTTCTAGGGGACATACCTTTCTAAGTTCTCTTCATGGTCCTTCACCCTAACCTGAGGCATCTGTTCTATTTTTAAGATTGAGAAATCTCATTTCTCAGTCTCCAAAATCTCAGAAACTTGGTTTTTGAAACTCAAAGACCGTGATTGCCTCTTTGGTTTTAATTTCTATGGCAATTTATCCCATGACTGGAGAGATCCTTAGAGAGTAAAAGAAAAATGGTAAGCAGGATGGTCAATGTAATCAACTGAGTTAATTTCTTGGAAATTCTAACACATTTGTTTATTGCCTGTCTCCCCTACTCAACTATAATCCAACCCCCACTGGGATAGAAACCTGCATACAATATGCACTCAGTAATATATGTGGAACATACGACTCCATAAGTGAATGAATGAAGTACTGCAGAAATGAATAAAATTTATCATCTTGGCATTCAAGGCCCTTCACAGTCTGGCCTTTCCTTACCTAAGCAATCTCCCAACCTAAGATTCTGCTCCAATAGGTAGGATGCCCTCCATGTGCTTTGCATACCTCTGTTAGTTTCTTTTTGTTTTTTTAATCACAAATAATTTTTTTTCCTTTAGAGTTGATACAGTTTTAAATAGCAACAAAGTATACAGTGGTGGAAAATTGGCTCAGAACCTACAAGCATTTGGATCACAATAAGACAGCCCATGCTTTATTCGTTCAAACTTTGATGTTCATTTTCTACTGACCAACTTGTAAAAAAAAAAATATATTTATTTGACCTTAAACTTAAAACTTTCTCTCTCTCTCCCTCTCTCCCTCTCCCTCTCTCCTTCTCTCCCTCTCTCTCTCCCTCTCTCCCTCTCTCTCCCTCTCTCTCCCTCTCTTTCTCTCTCTCTTTCTCTCTCTCATAAACTTTAGGTTACATAAATGTTGGGACAGTTGTTGTCCATCTTCATCTCCTTGTCAGTTGTCCTGGGTGAGTCCCATGAACTGGAGAGTTGGTGTTGTCCGGAGTCCAACCAGCACTTGGGCAGATCAAAGATTTAAGTCTCTTAAATATACACCTATCAAGTAGAGTACTAACTATAGGTTCAAATAGAAGGAACAGAAGAGCCATGTGTAGGGAAACCACAAATGAATCCAACTCTGTCACACTGGGGAGCATAAGTTCCAAGATAAGGCCCACTGTTAGGGCACCAAACTCCTGAGCTGTCTGCCCTGCCTATAGTGTTTGGATGTCTCTAGAAACCTCAAGAGCCTCGCTGTTTAGGACAATATTTACTATGGCAGTCAATGAGATTCTACTGAGACAAGCTTAGGTGTAACCTCTGGAATGACCTCCTGACTCACTTCAAACTCTTAGTCATCAGTACTCACTTGCACTTACCATTTCTCCCATATGGTCAAGGTCTTTTTCCTGGTACATTGCTAGCTGGCACTTGGTAATAATTCCCCAGTGCCAGGGAGGCTGATTCCTAGGAGTCATGTCCCACTCCAGGGGAAAGGTAGTGAGTTTATGTGCTGTTTGACTTAGAGAGAGGCCACATTAGAGCAAAAAGGTGGCCCTCAGGAGGTAACTCTTAGGCAATACATAATACTAGGCTAAGTTTCCATTTCAAAAGAAAAGGTTCATACGTGTAACCATCAAAATCAAGGTCCTGGTGCATGGTCCATCCTCCTTCACTAGGCACTACCCCCATACTCAGGGGATTCTTGCTGTCCCATGAAAGAATGTAGCAGAACTCCCCAGAATAGGAATTTGAAATTTTTTCAGTTATGGTGTGGATCTCCACCCATCATGATAATGCCCCATGAACACTCCAACACATTCATATGCCTTAGAGGCATGCCCCAGATGAACCCCCATCTATGTATCCTCCCAACACGGACACCCACCCCAATGTTCCTCCCCTGCCACAATTGTGACTCTTCTGTGATCCAAAACTTCTCAAAGGTGACGCCAAGAAAATAACCAAATAAAAATAAGAATATGAAATATTAATGATAGTTTTTAAAATAACATATAAAATACAAAAATATTTTTTAAATTTTAATTAATAAAAAATCTTTTTTACACAATATGTCTTTCATCATATAAGATCTGTTTGTCTTGTAGGTACAGTGAGATTTTGCTGTATATTCCCCCAGTGTCTTTTTCTTTTTTTCTTTCATTTTATCTTCAAAGAAGCTTTGAAGGTTAGAAGAAGGTTACAGAAAAGTCATGCAGAGAACATAGGGGATTCCCATATACTCAATGCCCTCCCCCTTTGGGTTGCTTCCAACTTTTGGCAATGGTGAATAATGCCACTATGGACATTGATGTGCATGGATCTGTTTGTGTCCCTGCTTTCAATTCTTCTGGATATATATCCAGCAGTAAGATTGCTGGATCATATGGCCATTCTATAGTTAGCTTCCTGAGGAACTGCCAAACTGTCCAACACAATGGCTGCACCATTCTACATTCCCACCAGTGGTGAATAAGGGTTCCCATTCCCTCCACATCCTCTCCAACACTTGTAGTCCTCTGCTTTTTTTTTCATTTCTCCCTCCAACCCTGGTGTATGCTCTCTTGTGTCCATTCACTGTGTGTTCTTCTGTGCCTGCTTACATTCTAGTCAGGCAGCATGGGAATCTGAGTCTCTTTTTTGTTGCATCATCTTGCTGCGTCAGCTCTCCATGTGTGTGGTGCCACTCCTGGGCAGGCTGCACTTTTCACGTGGGGCAGCTCTCCTTATAGAGCACACTCCTTGCACATGCAGCACCCCTACATATGGGACTCCCCTGCGTGGCACGGCACTCCTTGCACGTGGCAGCACTGCATGTGGGCAGCTCACCACACAGACCAGGAGGCCCTGGGTTCAAACCCTGGACCTCCTATATGGTAGGTGAATGCTCTATCAGTTGAGCCACATCCGCTTTCCTCTCTTATATTTTTTAATGGAACATTTTGTGTGATCTATGTATCTTTTTTAAAAAGATAATTTTAAAAAAAGAGACTGGAAAAAAAAAAAAGAAACAAAGACTTTGAATAACACATTAGAGGATCTGGACCTAATAGAAATATAGCAAACATTACATCCAAATACAGTGGGACATACATTTTTCACAAGTGCACACAGATCATCCTTCAGAATAGACCACATACTAGGTCACAGAACAATTCTCAATGAATTCAGAAAGATTGACATTATACAAAGTAATTACTCTGAACCCAATGGAATGAAGCTGGAAATCAGTAAGTGAGAGAGAACCAGATTAGGCACAAAGATATGGAAGTTAAACAACACACTCTTAGACAACCACTGGGTCAAGGAGGAAATTGCAAAAGAAATCAGTAATTGCCTTGAAACAAATGAAAATGACAACACAACCTATCAAAACCTATGTGATGCAGCAAAAGCAGTGCTGTGAGGGAACTTAATGGCCATAAATTCCTATATCAAAAAAGAAGAAAGCGCTAAAATCAAAGACCTAATTTCATACCTGGAGGAATTAGAAAAAGACCAACAAACTCTTCCCAAAGCAAGTAGGAGGAAGGAAATAACAAAGATTAGAGCAGAGCTAAATGAAATTGAAAATAAGAAAGCACTAGAAAAAAATTTGAAAACTGAAAGATGGTTCTTGAGAAGATTAATAAAATTGACAAACCATTAGCTAGACTAACAAAGAAAAAAAAAGAGAAAGTGCAAATACATAAAATAAGAAATGAGAAAGAGGACATTACCACTGACCCCATTAAATAAAGAGTATCATAAGAGGATACTTTAAAAAAAACTGTATGTCAACAAGATTGATAATTTAGAAGAAATGGACAAATTCCTAGAAACACACAAGCAACCTACATTGATGAAAGAAGAAATTGATGAAGTCAACAGACCAATCACAAGTAACAAGGTTGAATTAGTCATCAAAAACCTTCCAACAAAGAAGAGCCCAGGACCAGATGGCTTCACAGGTGAATTCTACTAACATCAATCCTGCTTAGACTTTTCCAAAAAGTGGAAGTAGAAAGAACATTGCCTAACTCCTTCTATGATGCCAACATCACCCTAATATCAAAGCCAAACAAACATGCCATGAGAAAGGAAAACTATAGACCAGTCTCTCTAATGAAGCTTGATGCTAAAATTCTCAACGAAATACTTGCTAATCATATCCAACAACATATCAAATGAATTATACACCATGACCAAGAGGGTTTCATCCCTGGTATGCAAGGGTGGTTCAACATAAGAAAATCAGTCAATGTAATACACCACATAAACAGATAGAAAGAAAAATATCATATTATCATCTCTATAGATGCAGAAAAAGCATTCAACAAAATACACCACCCTTTCCTGATAAAAACACTTCAAAAGATAGGAATATATACCCTGTATCAACAAAGGATATATTGAAAAACTCACAGCTGATATCTTATTCAATGGTGAAATCCTAAAAGCTTTCCCTCTAAGATGTGGAACAAGACAAGGATGCCACTGTCACTGCTCTTATTTAACATTGTGTTAGAGGTACTTGTTCAAGCACTTCAGCAAGAAAAAGATATAAAAGGCATCCATATTGGAAAGGAAGAAGCAAAAATTTTACTATTTTCAGATGATATGATCCTATACCTCAAAAGCTCTGAGACATCTACATCAAAGCTTCTAGAGCCTATAAGTGAGTTCAATAAAGTGGCAGGTTACAAGACTAATGTGCACCAATAATGAGCAATTTCTGTGCACCAATAATGAGAAATTTGAGGAGGAAATCAGGAAATAAAATCTATTTACAATAGCAACTAAAAGAATCAAATACCTATGAATAAATTTAACTAAAGATGCAAATGACTTGTGCACAGAAAACTACACAATATTGTTAAAGGAAATCAAAGAAAACCTAAATAAATGGAAGAATATTCCCTGTTCATGGACAGAAAGACTAAACATCATTAAGATGTCTATCCCACCCAAACTGATTTACAGATTTAATGCAATCCCAATAAAAATTACCACAGCATTTTTTACTGAATTGGAAAAGCTAACTATGAAATTTATTTGGAAGGGAAAGAGGCCCCAAATAGCCAAAGATATATTGAAAAAGAAAAATGAAATTGGAGGAATCACCCTACTTGACTTTAAATCATATTACAAAAATACAGTGGTCAACAATGCATGGTATTGCAGTAACTGCAAGGATAGATATACTGACAATGGAACCTAATTGAGAGTTCTGATATAGATCCTCACATATACAGTCAATTGATATTTGATGAGGCCACCAAGCCAATTCAACTGGGAGAGAATGGCCACTTCAACTAATTGGAGAACTGGATATCCATATCCAAAAGAATGAGAGAGAAACACCATCTCACACCTTATACAAAAATTAACTTCAAGATGGATCAAAGGCCTAAATTTAAGAACCAAGACCATAAAGAGCTTGGGAGATAATATAAAGAAGCATCTAGAGGATCTCATACTGGGGAATGGTTTCATGAACTTTACACCCAAAGCACGAGCAATGAAAGAAAAAATAGATAAATGGGACCTCCTCAAAATTTAAAACTTTTGCACCTTAAAGGAGTTTGTCAAGAAAGCCTATTCAAAGGAAGTAAGTATTTGGTAGCCATATATTTGACATATCTAATATCCAGCATATATAAAGAAATTCTACACCTAGAAAATAAAAAAAAAAACAACCCATTTTAAAAATCGGCAAGTGGGGGAAACGAACTTGGCCCAGTGGTTAGGGTGTCCATCTACCACATGGGAGGTCTGCAATTCAAACCCTGGGGCCTCCTTGACCCGTGTGGAGCTGGCCCATGCGCAGTGCTGATGCACACAAGGAGTGCCCTGCCACTCAGGGCTGTCCCCCACGTAGGGGAGCCCCACGTGCAAGGAGTGCACCCTGAAAGGAGAGCCGCCCAGCGCAAAAGAAAGTGCAGCCTGCCCAGGAATGGCGCCGCCCACACTTCCCGTGCCACTGACGACAACAGAAGCGGACAAAAAAACAAGACGCAGCAAATAGACACAGAGAACAGACAACCGGGGGAGGTGGGGAATTAAATAAATAAATAAATCCTAAAAAAAAAAAAAGGGCAAGTGATTTGAATAGACACTTCTCCAGAAGAAATACAAATGACAAAAGGCACTTGAAAAGATATTCAACATCACTAGCTATTAGGGAAATGCAAATCAAAACTTCAATGAGATATCATCTTATACCCATTAGACTGGAGGCTATTTAAAAACAAAAAAAAGAGGACTACAAGTGTAGGAGAGGATGTGGAGAAATGGGAACCCTCATCCACTGCTGGTGAGAACGTAGAATGCTGCAGCCATTGTGGAGGACAGTTTGGCAGTTCCTCCAGAAGCTAACTATAGAACTGCCATATGATCCACTACTGGGTATATACAAGGACACAAACAGATATATGCACACCAACATTCACAGCGACATTATTCATTGTTGCCAAAAGTTGGAAACAACCCAAATACCCATCAAGATGAATGGATAAAAAAATTGTGGTATAAACATTCAATGGAATATTACTCAACTGTAGGAAGGAATGCAGTATTAACACACAGGATAACATGGATAAACCTTGAAAACCTTATGTTGAGTGAAGCAAACCAGGCAGTGAAGGACAAATGTTACATCCCTACTGATATGAATTAAGCCAATTAAGCAGACTCACAGAGCTAGTCTGGAAGATAGGTTCACAGGAAATAGAAAGGGAGACGGGAGTTGTGAGCCAATGCCCATATGGGCAAAACCTATGATAAGGTGTAAGTGTGTAGTTGTGCAGTGGAGGGGCATGACAGTGGTGCAGTGATATGATTGGGTTGGGTGTCCTGGTGTGTCAGAGGGTTAGGCTGGAGAGAGAGTTCATGGAACTGGGGGGAGGATTGGGGGAGGGAGCAGGTGAACACTGGGGATTTGCAGGATGTGTCATGGGAGTTCCAGAAGTAGAAGAGAAGGGAAAGGGGGCAGAATCTTATTTGAGGAAATAATGGCTGAAAATTCCTCAACTCCCATGAAATAAATTAATTTAAATGTCCAAGAAACTGTTTACCCCAATCAAAATAAATGCAAATAGGCCTACACCAAGACACATACTATATACTTACACAAACATCAAAGATAAAGAGAAAATTCTAAGAACAATAAGGGAGAAATGAACCATCACATACAAGGAACAACCAGTAAGACTTTGTGTGGATTTCTCATCAGAGGCTATGTAGGTGAGAAGACAGTGGTATGATATAATTAGAATACTGAAGGAGAAAAACTTCCAGCTAAGAATTCTTTATCCAGAACATTGCCCTTTAAATATGAAGATTAGTTTAAAATATTCACAAATAAACAGACACTAAGAAAGTTTGTAAAATAAGAATCCACCTTTGCAGGAAATACTAAAGGGAACTGTACAACCCAAAAGAAAAAGGGGAGTGGGGCTTGGAGGAGAGTGTACAAGGCAAGAATAGCAGAAAGGTTAATCAAAAGAGTAAAAAGACAGATGAAATAATATATGACATATGAAAACCAAAGAATAAATAGTTAAAGTAAATAATGTATTTACAGTAATATCACTAAATGTGAATGGATTAAATTCCCCAACCAAAAGAGAAAGGCAGACAGAATGGATAAAAAAATATGAGTCATTCATAAGCTACCTAAAGAGACTCACCTTAGACCTAGGGATACAAAACAGCTGAAAGTGAAAGGTTGAAAAATGATAGTCCATGCAAACAGTAACCAAAAAAAAAGCAGGGGTAGCTATATTAATATCAAATAAAACAGACTTTAAATGCAGAAGAGTTATAAGAGATGCAAAGGCCAATATATTTTAATAAAAGGAACAATCCACCAGGAAGAAATAACAGTCATAAATAGCTATGCACCTAACCAGGGTGCCCCAAAATACGTGAGGCAAACTAGCAAAACTGAAAGGAGAAATAGACATCTCTACAATAATAGTCAGAGACTTCAACAAACCTCTCACATCATTAGATGGAACAACTAGACAAAAGATCAACAAGGAAAGAGAGAAATTGAACAATATGATAAATAAGCTAGACCTAACAAACATGTAAAGAATGTTGCATCCCAAATCAGTGGGTTACACATTCTTCTCAAGTGCTCATGGATCTTTCTTGAGGATGACCTAACATGTTAGGTCATAAAGCATGTTTCAAGAAATACAAAAGGATTGAAATTATACAAAGTACCTTCTCAGATCATAATGGAATGAACATGGAAATCAATAATAGATGGGAAAGAGAAAAATTCATAAATGTGTGGAGGCTAACCAACATACTCCTAAACAATTGGTGGGTTAAAGAAGAAATTGTAAGTGAAATCAGTAAATATATTGAGACTAATGAAAGTGAGAACATAACTTATCAAAACTTATGGGATACAGTGAAGGCAGTGCTGAGAGGGAAATTTAAAGCCATAAATATCCACATTAAAAGAAAAGAAAGAGGAGAGAGGAGAATATGGCATCAGATTAGGCAAGCAATGTTCAGCTGTCTCACAAAAACAATGGCAAAAGAGCCAAAACCTACCTGAGGGACCTGTTTTGGGGATCAGCAGACCAGGACAGTACTTCACAACTCCCAGGAGAGTGAGAGATAGAGAGACAAAGAAGATGACACAACAGACCATGAATTACTAAACTTCCTAACAGCCAGAAAGGGCTCCCCTACCCTACCCCTATGATATTAAGCAGGGAGGGAGTGGTAAAACCCCTGGCTCATTGCAGCTGACTGAGAGGGGAGTAGACATCTTCCTCCCTGTCAGCTCTTACAAGGGGAAAGGGAGGGGAAATTGGGGATCTTTTCTTCAGTAAATTTGGTCAGTGGATCCTGCTTTGAATCTCAGCTCCAGATAGATGAAAACAAAGGAAAACCAAGAGAGATACACCACTGTGGAAATGTGTGCCAATGAGAGCCATCTGCTGGCTGGTCTGGAAGCTGCATGGACAAAAACTGCTTTTAGGGATCTCTTTACCCAATCCCTGAGAGAAAATCTGTGCCCCATTAGTGAGTCCCTGGCATGATTTTGAAAACTTAAGCTGGGAAATATTAAAGACTCAGAATAAGTTGAACCAAACTCAAAGAAGAATTGTGGAAAAATAATGACATTGAATGTTAATGGCTTGAACTCCCCAATCAAAAGACATAGACTGATTGAATGGATTTTAAAATGTGAGCATTCTATATGCTGTCTACAAGTGGCTCACCTCAGACATAAGGACACAGCCAGGTTAAAAGTGGAAGGTTGGAAGAAGATATTCCATGCAAAGAACTGGAATTCCAAAAAAGAACTGGAATAGCAATACTAATTTCAGGGAAAAAAATTTTTAATGCAAAACTGTTATAAGGGATGAAGAAGGTCATTATATATTAATAAAAGGGACAATTCAACAAGAAGAAATAACTATACTAAATATTTATGTACCTAACCTCAGTGCCCCAAGATACATGAGGTACACACTGGCAAAGCTGAAGGGAGAAATAGATGTCCCTATAATAATAGTTAGAGACTTCAATATGCCATTCTCAGTATTGAAGAGACTATCTGGATAGAGGATAAAGAAAAAATCAGAGAGCTTGAAATAATATGATAAATGAACTAGACCTAACAGACCTCTATTGAGCATTGCAACCCAATACAGCAGGATAAACATTCTTTTCAAGTTGCTCATGGATCTTTTTCCAAAACAGACCATATGTTGGGCCACAAGACAAGTCTCAATACATTTTAAAAGACTGAAATTATGCAAAACACTTTCTCTGATCATAGCAGAATGAAACTAGAAATAAATAATGGACAGAAAAAGCGAAAATTCATAAATATATGGAAACTAAACAACACGCTCTTAAAAATCAGTGACTCAAAGAAGAAATTGCAAAAGAATTCAACAAATTTCTTGAGATCAATGAAAATGAGAGCACAAATATCAAAACCTATAAGGCACCACAAAGGCAGTGCTGAGAGGGAAATTTATAGTCCTCAATGCTTACATTAAAACAGAAGAAAGAGCTAAAATTGAAGACCTAACTGCACACCTGGAAGAACTAGAAAAAGAACAGCAAACTAATTCCAAACCAAGCCAAAGGAAAGAAGTAGTAGAGATCATGGCAGAAATAAATGAAATTGATAATTTTAAAAAAACAGAGAAAATCAATAAAACCAAAATTTGGTTCTTTGAGAAGATCAACAAAATCGATAATCCCTTAGCTAGGTTGACAAAGAAGAGGAAAGACACAAATAAATAAAATCAGAAATGAAAGGGGGCACATTACCACTGACACCAAAGAAATAAGAGAGATCATAAGGGGATACTATCAACAACTGTATGCCAAAAAACTAGAAAATGTAGACAAGAAGGACAAATTCCTGGAGACACATGAACCTACTCTGACCCTAGAAAAAAATATTAATAGAAGGCCTCAACAAACCAATCACAAGTGAAGAGATTAAACAGTCATCAAAAACTTCCCAAAGAAGGAAAACCCAGGACCAGATGGCTTCACAGGAATATTCTGCCAATCATTCAAAGATAACCTAATACCCATCGTGCTCAAGTTCTTCAAAAAATTGAACAGAAAAGAATGCTACCAAACTCATTCTATGAAGCCAACATCACCCTAATACCAAAACCAGATAAAGGTACTATTAAAAAAGAAAATTATAGACCAACATCTCTACTCAATATAGGTGCAAAAATCCTCAACAAAATACTTGCAAGCAGAATCCAAAAACACATTAAAAGAATTATACAGATTTAGGATATTTGGAACTAGGATAGTATTTAATTTAAAAATTCCATGATTCCTCATGAGATGCAAGTATTAATGAAATGTGAGTTTTAAAAAACAAAAAAACAATAGAGAGACAACCCAGCAAGATGGCAGCAGAGTAAGGAGCTCCTAGAGTCAGCTCTTGCTACAGGGCAGTTAGCAAACACCCAGAGTTCTCTGGAGCTAGCTGAATCACCTTTTTGGGGGCTCCAGGAACCAAAAGAGCATCCTGCAACATCCTTGAGGGAGTGGAAGGAGGACACTGCCCGTCTGCAGAGAAGACTCATAAGTAGAGTGCTCCACGCCACAGAGGTCAGTGCCCATCTTCCATAGAAGGCACAAGCCGCCTCGGGAGCTGTTCCATGGCTGGAATTGAAAGCTCCACTTCCCCAAAACAGAGGAGGAAGAGACGGTTGGGCATCAATTTCAGCCGTGATGAGGAAATTCAGTGGATTACACTATAATCCTGAAAACAGCTAAAATTTGAGCCTGTCCAGGTCAGAAAGAGGCTGGGAGCTGCCATCTTAACTCCATGCCTGGTACGAGGGGATGCGGGGCGGATGGAAAATCCCGGCGCTGGTAGGGACCGGCTTCTTTCCATCCAGATCAGATTGCAGGTCTAGCCTAGGCCCCAGTGCCACCTCCAGCAAGGAGGAAAATGCAGGGACCTGCGCCAGCCTCCCCAGGAAATTACCAGCCAAGCTGTGGAGGCCAGTGATTGTCCTACTCTAGCAGCACAAGCCACCCCAGGAGCTGCTCTGTGATGGAAATTGGAAGCTCCATTTCCCGGAAACAGGGAAGGAGGAGAAGGTTGGCTGCCAATTTTGGCTACTGAATGGGAGACTTGGCTGGCTAAGAGATAACCCTGGAAACAGCTGGAGTGAGAGCCAGCCCAAGTCAGAAAGAGGCCAGTAGCCTCCATTCTGACTTCGCCCCAAGCCTGAGGGGAAGCTGGGCTGACTGAAACTCTCAATGTCAGCAGGAATCAGTTTCTTTCACGCAGATCAGCCTGCATCCTGCCTAGGCTTCAGCCCTGCCTCTGGCAGGGAGGAGGCTGAGGAGCCCTGCACTAGCCTATATAGGTAACTGCCGGTAACTTTGACTGGCATAGACTGAAAATCAGAAGTCTACCATGGCAACTGTGGTCATCTTGGACCCACACTGCATGGATTGCTGCCCACACCTGCAGCTCCATCCCTGCCCCACGCAGGGCAGAAAGGGATGTGAAGCTTTGTCAGTCTCTGGGCAACTACAGTCTAGGCCTGCAAGTGGATTATTACACATAGCTGTGACTCTGTCGCTACCCCTGGCAAAGGAGAAAGTTGGAAAAAGCTTCATTGGTCCCTGGTTCAATGAGGGCAGCTTGGGCCTCCACAGCTTATAGCTCCAGCTACATGCTTGACTCCTACTGTACAGCCAGCAAGGCAAGGGGGAGGGGGTGGGAGGACCTGGACTGGGGAGAGGGACTGCACCCAGAGGGAGTGCTCTAGTGGGCCAGATGTGAAGACACCAATGGGAGATTGCAATCCACACCAAGAAAGAGGAAGCTGTGGCCTGGTTGGGGGAACAGAATGGGCCTCCAGATGACATGGAGGAGTTGAGGCAGCTGATTATGCATGTTTAAACAAATCTCCTTGATGGGTTCAATGGGATGGCTAAAGAGATTAAGGATGTTTGGAGGACACTGGATCAGCACAAGGAGGAATTTGAAAGCATACATAGAAAAATGGCAGATCTTATGGGAATGAAAGGTGCAATCAATGAAATTTTAAAAATATCAGAATCATATAATAGCAGATTTGAGAAGACAGAAGAAAGTATTGGTGAACTTGAAGAAATGGCCTCTGAAAGTGAATATGCAGAGGAACAGATGAAGAAAAGAATGGAAAGAATTGAACAGGTCTCAGGGACCTAAATGACAGCAAAAGGCATGGAAACATGTGTCACAGGTGTTCCAGGGAAAGAGGAGAAGGGAAAAGGGGCAGAAGGAATATTTAAAGAAATGATGGTGGAGGATTTCCCAACCCTATTGAAGGACATGGATATCCCTTTCCAGGAGGCACAATGTACTCCCATCTGAAAAAATTCAAATAGACCAACTCCAAGACACATATTCATCAGAATGTCAAAGGACAAGGACAAGGAGAGAATTCTGAGAGCAGCAAGAGAAAAGCAATGTGTAGCATATGAGGGATATCCAATGAGATTGAGTGCTGATTTCTCACCAGAAACAATGGAGGCAAGAAGACAGAGGTCTGATATATTTAAGATACTACAAGCAAAAAACTTCCAGCCAAGAATCTTATATCCAGCAAGACTGTCTTTCAAAAATGAGGGTGAAATTACAAGTATTCACAGATAAACAGAAACTGAGAGAATTTCTAAGCAAAAGACCAGAATTTCAGGAAATACTAAAGGGCGTGCTAGAGCCTGGAAAGAAAAGACAGGAGAGCGGGGTCTGGAAGAGAGTCTAGAAATGAAACTTATATCAATAAAAGTAACTAAAATTGTCAAAAGAGTGGTGAAAATAAAATATGACAGATAAAACTCAAATAGTCAGGAATAAACTTAACCAATGATGTAAAGCACTTGCATTCAGAAAACTGCTGCTCAATGTTAAAACAAATCAAAAAAGCCCTAGATAACTGGAAAAACATTCCATGCTCATGGATTGGAAGACTAAATATCATTAAGATGTCAATTGTACTCAAATTGATATACAGATTTAATGCAATCCTGATAAAAATTCCACCAGCATTAAAGAAAAAATTGAAAACATGATCATTAAATTTATTTCGAAGGGTAAGGAGTCCTGAATAGCCAGAAACATCATAAAAAGGAAAAGTGAACCCTCATCTCCAGACTTTAAATCATAATACCTACCTATAGTGGTAAAAACAGCATAGTACTAACCTAAAGACAGACACAATAGACCAATGGAACCAAATTTATGGTTCAGAAACAGACCCTCACAGGTAAGGTCAAGTGATTTTTGACTAGCCTGTCAAACTCACACAGCTCGGGCAGAACAATCCATTCAACAAATGGTGCTGAAAGAATTGGACATCCAGAGCTGAAAGAAGGAAAGAGGACCCCTATCTCACATCTTATCCAAAAATTAACTCAAAATGGATCACAAACCTAAAAATAAAAGCAAGAACCATAAAACTTCTGGAAGAAATTGTTGGAAAATATCTCCAAGACCTGGTGGTAGGTCGTGGATTCTTAAAGTAGATAAGAAAAGGACTCAGTGGACCACTGATGTTTAATGTACATAGAAGTTTTAATTAGCTTTACTGTAAAATTGTGGAAATGTATAGAGTGGATGGTAACACACAGTAACAGCTAGTTTACAAATGGGAATGTGACTGAAAATGGTAGTCTAGTTATGTAAATGACAATTGACAGAATGCTTGAGAATAATCTAGGAACTGGATAATAGCACAGTAAACCAAGAGGTGGGTGAGAATTGTGGTTGATGGTACAGATGCCAGAGTGTCCTTTGTTAGCTATAACAAATGTGTATCACTACTGCACGGTGATAGGAATGTGGAGAAGCATGGGAAAAATACAGCTGGAGTGACCTATGGACTGTGGTTAAGAGTAATAATATAATATTCTTGCATCTATGCCAAAGATGTACTGTGTTGATACTGAGACAGTATGGAAAATGTGAGCCAAATGTACACTATGGACATGGTAACAATCAGATGATATTATTTTATCTGTAGCAAATGACACACCACATTGTGGTGTGTTGATGGAGGGGTGTTGTTTTGGGAATTCTGCACATGTGCATGATTGTTTTATAAGTTTACAACTTCTGTCACAAAAAAATATATTTAAAAAATAATAGGGTGGGTTGGGGGAAAAACACACCAAATATAAGGTAAGAACTATGATTAGTAGTAAGATTTTGACAGTGTTCTTTCATAGTTTGTAACAAATGTCTCATGACAATGCAAGGTGTTGGTGGAGAGTTGATGAATGGGACCCCTGTATGAGGTTATGCATGTTTGCTTTCTAAGTTCACAACTCTTACTATACACTTAATTGATTATGTATGTTCATATATAAATGACATAAAGATAATAATAATTGGATTGGTTAGGGTAAAAATACTTTGTTTAGTAGTAATATTTTGACAATGCTCTTTAATCATTAGTTTAAAAAGGTTTATAAACAATGCAAGTTATTGGTGGTAGGGTGAGATGTTATATATGTTTGTTTTATAAGTTCACAACTAGTATACACTTATTGTTTATGTATATTTATGTATGAGTGATATATTTCAATAAATTTTTTTTTAAAAAAGATTTTTTGCATACCTGGGTTTTGTCCCAAGTACGCAAGTGTGGTTCAACACAAGAAAATCAATTAGTGTAATAAACCACGTTGATAAATTGAAGAAGAAAAATCATATGATCCTCTCGATTGATGTAGAAAAGGTGTTTGACAAAATACAGCACCTTTTCTTGATAAAAACACTCCAAAAGATAGGAATAGAAGGAAGCTTTCTCAATTTGGTAAAACGCATATATGAAAAACCTACAGCTAGCATTGTACTCAACAGTGAAAGACTGAAAACTTTCCTACTGAAATCAGGAATAAGAAAAGGATGCCCACTGTCAGCATTGTTATTCAATATTGTGCTAGAAGTTCTAGCTAGAGCAATTAGGCTAGACAAAGAAATAAAAGGTACCCAAATAGGAAAGGAAGAAATAAAACTTTCACTATTTACTGATGACACGGTCCTATATCTGGAAAATCCTGAAAAATCCACAACAAAACTACAATTAATAGACGAGTTCAGCAAAGTGGCAGAATACAAGATTAATATGCAAAAATCAATAGCATTTTTATACACTGTTGATGTGCAATCTGAAGAGGAAATCAGAAAAAAGAACTCCATCTATAATAGTAACTAAAACAATCAAATATTTAGGAATAAACTTAACCAAGGACATAAAAAACTTGTATTCAGAAAACTACAAAACATAGAAACTGGAGAAGACTTAAATAAATACAAAGACATTCCATGTTCATGGAGTGAAAGACTAAATATCATTAAGATGTCAATTCTACCCAAACTGATTTACAGATTCAAAGCAATCCCAATAAAAATCCCAACAAACTTTTTTGCAGAAATCAAAAAGCCAATAATCAAATTTATTTGGAAGGGTAAGTTGCCCTGAATAGCCAAAAATGTCTTTAAAAAGAACAATGTTGGAGAACTCTCGTTTCCTGAGTTTAAAGAATATTACTTAGCTACAGTGGTTTAAAAAAGTATGGTACTGGCATAAGGACAGACAGATTGACCAATGGAACTGAATCAAGAACTCAGAAATTGATTCTCACATCTACAGTCAAGAGATTTTTGACAAGGCTATTAAGCCCACCCAGCTGGGCCAGAACAGTCTATTCAACAAATGGTCTTGAAAGAACTGGATAGCCATATCCAAAAGAAAGAAAGATGACCCCCATCTCATACCTTATGCAAAAATTAACTCACAATGGCTCAAGGACCTAAATATAAAAACAATAACCTTAAAACGCTTTGAAGAAAATGTAGGAAAACATCTTCAAGATCTTGTGGTAGGTGGTAGTTTCTTAAAACATTATACCCAAAGCATGAGGAACAAAAGAAAAAATAGATAAATAGGTGCATTAGTCAGCTAATACCAGATGCAAAATAAAAGAAATCAGTTGGGTTTTATAAAGGGTATTAATTTGGGGTAGAAAGTTACAGTAATGAGGCCGTAAAGCATAAGTTACTTCCCTCACCAAAGTCTATTGCCACGTGTTGGCGCAAGATGGCTACTGACGTCTGCCAAGAGTTCAGGCTTCTTGGGTTCCTCTCTTTCAGGGCTGTGTTTCACTCTGGGCTCAGCTGCTGTGCTCTCTCCACAAGGCCAGCTGTAGACTATCAGGCGAATGGCTCTGTCTCTCTCCCCAGGGCTTCTGCCATATCTAAAGAGCCATCTCTTTTCCTCTGTGTTCATCTCCAGTGTGTTCACTTTCTGGGCTCCAAGATCAAAAACGAGCAACTCTGACCTTTGCCATGTCTTCTCTGTGAGTCCCCACCCACCAAGGGACAGGAATTCAATGCTCTACTGATGTGGCACAATCAAAGCTGTAATCATAATTTAATCAAGTTAAAGTGAAAGCTCAGACAGACCAGTTTACAAGTATAATCCAATATCTGTTTTTGGAATTCAGAAACCATATCAAACTGCTACACCTCCCCTATAGATGTGGGTAGGGCCAAGAACTGTCAAGTTCCTCCATCTAAAATAAAATCAACATGAGAAATATTCCAGAGACTCAAGAGAATCAAGAAACAAAAACCTGAGGAAAAGATTCTACAATAATAATTTATAACATTTCTGGAGCTGTTGTATCTTCCTCAATTTTCTGACTTCTATTTCTCAATAGTGACTAGAAGTTTAAAACACCATAGAAAGGGTCCTGAATATTTGTGTGGGGAAGAAATGAAGTGAGAACTTCAACTCTTCCTTATCCCACTCTGCAGCTAGGACAAGCAGAGAAAAACTACAAGCAATAAACTAAGTGATGGTAGCTCCTGAAGGAGAAGAAAGCTGACAGGCTTGCTATGACTAATGGAGGGAAGGAAATGAATCCCTGGGGTATTCTAAGAAAATATTTTGGACCTGATAAATAGAAACTTTCATGAAGATTTCCCTCCCCTCCCTAAAGTTAGCCTTACCCCAAGTAGATATCAGTTCCTGCCCTGATATTAATCCCAACTAGGATCAAAATAACCACTAACCTTACCAAAACCTGAATGGCCATGTGCCTGAATATGCATCCTAAGCTGGGCCACCAATTGGTCCATTTATCTTTATGCAGTCGAAGGAGAATGCAGGACTTCTCCTTCAAGAACCCCAGCTCCAGGCCTGATTTAATCCTCTGGGCTTCTTCAGGCATTCCCAAATTAATGCAATCCTCTTCCACATCATCTTCCTCTACCTCTCTACAGTTGTGAGCAATGGGCTTATTGTCATCCGATCCACCTGGACTCCCACCTCCACACTCCCATATACTTCTTCCTAAGTGTCCTCTTTATTCTCTACATGAGCTATGTAATTACCATTGTGCCCCAGATGGTGGTGTACCTGGTCTGCCAGAAGAAAATTCTGTGTTGGATGTGTGGTCCAGATGTACTTCTTCATGTGGGGCATCAGTGAGGGCTGACTCTTCTCTGTCATAGCCTATCATAGATATACGGCCATCTGCTACCCACTCAGGAACAAGGTTATAATGAGCTCATAGCACTGTGGGACAATGGTGGCCTTTTGTGGACTTTGGAGTTTCAGTTGTTCCCTAGTCTTTACTGTCTTCACCATATACCTGCTCTACTGTGGCCCCATAAAGATCAACCACTACTTCTGTGGGATTCTTACAGACACATCCTCAATGTCTAGACAGATTTCATCCTGAGCTTCATCCTTCTCCTGGCACTTCTTTCCTTTATTCTGGCCTCTTAAGTTTGCAAATTGTCACCATCTTGAGAATCTTCTCAGCCCAGGGCCAATTCAAGGTCTTCTCTACTTGTACATCCCACATCACTGTGGTTACCATGTTCTGTGGATTTGCCATATTTGTGTACCTGAACCCCAGAGCCAATGTCTCCCCAGAGCAGTACAAGAAACTGGATCCCTTCTGCAATACCATCTCTGTCTTTCTCAAACCATCATATATAGGCTCAGAAACAAAGATATGAAGTGGGCTTTCCTCAAGAAAATAGGCTACAGCAGGGCCCCTGAGTGAGGCCACTGGAACACAGTAGACCACAACCAAACTTGAAATCACAGACTCACTCAACATACAGGCAAGATAATTGACTGCATGGTTTAAAAGGGACAATTTGTGTTACTACCTGGTGTGGTTCCTGCTGATGGCCCCAGCTGCTGGGCAATCCTCAATCCAAGAGATGCAACTGTGAACAAAGTGTGTCTCGTTAATTTCTGTTTCCCCAGGATTGAGCTAAAAGCCTGGTACAGAAAAAGCATCATTTAATACTTGATGATTGAGTGATGAAAGCATGAGGATTGGGCCCTTTTATCAACCCAGGATGGTTAGGACAAGATGCTCACAAGCCCCAATATCAATGACCTTATTTTATCTCAATCAGGAGTATAAACGGGCCTAGTGGCACATAATATTGGGAGAAGGAAAAGCAACCTTAGGACTATGGTCCAGGAATTCATTCAGTGGCCATCTAGCATTGTTCAGGGGAGCATGTGTCACAGTTTAGACTCATTTGGCCCCTGGGAAGATGACCCACTGCTGTGGAGAACAGATATTTTAAGGGATCTCTTTGTACACAGATGAACTATTGCCCAAACCATATCATGGTGGTTATGAGCTCATAATTTAGAGCCAGACTGTTTCCTTATCTATAAATTGGGATGATAATAATAATAGCAAACCTCCACATAGTAGGATTATTGTGAGGAGTTAATGTAGGCAAAGTTCTTAAAACAATGCATGACATGTATATGCTATATTAACATTTTCTATTCTTATTACTTTCTACTTCTCTCTCCCAATATCACAGTTACCAAAAGCAGATATCTGAGATAATTTCAGCTTAGAAAAAGAGGCCATTATGGCTACTGTAAAGGAATACCTAACATTACAAATTAAAATATGAACATTTGTTTATGTTTCAATTTGATGTGGATTCAGTTATTCTGGGTCTGTCACCAAGAAATTCAGAACTCTAAGTTTGCAAACCTGAGATGCTACATAAGGAGGCCCTATTAACTACCAGCTAGCACTCCTCAAAGATATCTTCATCAGTATTTACACATGTAAGAGTTCTAATAAACATTTATTCAAATCTAAATTGAGTAATAATGGTGTTGATTGTGTCCTTGATTCAAGAGGATGCTGAAGGAATGTAGGATGTGGTGGCTATAATGATCCTCACTTCTCTTACTGGTGCCAGAACCATGGCCATGACCATGGCCCATTAGAGTCTGGAACCTTGGAAGATGCAAGTTGATCCATAGAATCTTAGGAATTTTTATGACTACACAAATCTATCACACCAAGAAAGGCAGGCCACACCCCCAGTGAAGCCTGACTTGGAAAGTTTTGATAAGGAGACTCTGCCCAACTTTACAAAATATCCCCTGCTCCCCTCTAAGTTTTGCCTTGACTCCTTCCACCACCAGAGGAAAAAGAGAGAAAATGAGCCAGGAGGGTAATTCCTGGCATTCATTATATCTTTGTCATCATTCTGACATCCTACAGTCCAGAAAACCATTCCCGACAATCCTGCTCCAAATTTGATTTGAAATTCCAAATTATCCAACAGATACAAATGATACGTTCAAGAATATGCTGCCTTGATGAAATATTGTCAGACTCTTGCTTTGGACACAAGAAAATTTTAAAACTATTAAGCTCACTTATAATTAATATTAGGTGTCTATAGCATCAGATTTTTTGAGCCTTCATTAGCTCATAGTACTCAATACAACAGTGATGGTTCCGAAGAAGGTAATACAGATTCAATTCAGTCAGATGACCTAAAGTTACATTAAGCTCAACAGGAAAGTAATTATGATTGTGGTATTGATGTCAATTACAATGACTGTAACTTGAATAGGGAAGAATACTATCTGATTTCTCATTTCACAGCTGGTGTTAAGGCATTTGATGAATGTGTTTTGGAAAATGGTAAGGAGAGGGGCTTGAGGATAGATACTGTGGGCAAGGAAAAAGAGAGAGCTGACAGGAACCATATAAAAAGATTGGCAAAAAGTATCAAGCTCCCAAATCACAAAGATAAGGAGAAAGGTTGCAAAGATGTTATAGGAGTTAATCAAGCAAATGTCATCAAGATAATGGTGGTATATAGGGAGGAGATAGAAGGTTAAAGTCATCAGATTAAACCAGAGAACACATATGGTAGGAATAAGGGTGGGAGAAAACTGGGAGAGTTGCTAGAAAAAAGCAAGATACAAGAGACCTAGATATCAGAGTGGCAAAAATTTCAAGTGATTATGAAAAAGCCCATCCAAGAGTGTGGCCTTAGGAAAAATTCAGGTTTTGGAAAAGAGGTGAAGAAACATTCAGTTAAGAGATTTGGAATGTGTCATATCTTTAGGAAACAGGATTTCAGAGAGAAGCTACAAAATGATATTGCAAGGACAGATGCAGGACATTATATATCCTGTCATAATCCACTGAATGGGCTGGGAGAGAGTATAAACTACAACATAAACTATAATCCATGCCGTGCAGCAGTGCTCCAAAATGTACTCATCAAATGCAATGAATGTACCACACTAAAGAAAGAAGTTGGCAATGTGGAAGACTTGGAGGGGGGTGGGGGGAGGGGGGTATACGGGAACCTCTTATATTTTTTAATGTAACATTTTATGTGACTTATGTATCTTTTTTTAAAAAAAGATAATAAAAAAAAAAGGAGGACATGAATCCCAGAACAGTATAGGGAGGAATATATGGAATGGAAGGATGCCCAGGGTTTGAACATTTTGGTGGTAGTAGCCGGAGATGGAACAGACAGAAGAGGATTGAAATTCCAACTCCTCCATTCACTAGCTCTGGGACCTTGGATATGTCTCCTAATCACTCTGAGCATTAGTTTTCTGAGCTTCTCATTTACCCTTGGATTATTTATCAGAAAAACAATAAAGAATATAATTGAAACCAAAAGCTGGTTCTTTGAAAAGACCAATAAAACTTATAACCTCCTAGCAAAATTGATAAAAGAGAGAAGAAACAAGTTACCAGGATTTGAATACATACACATATCGAAAGAAACCTGAAATGCTTAGGGATGAATTTAACAAAATATGCCTAAAATCTCTACAATCAATATACAAAACTTGCTGAGACAAAGAAGACCAAAATAATGGAGAGATATACCATTTCCATGAATCATAAAACTCAGCATTGTTGACACTACTCCTCAAATTTATCTATTGATAAAACACAATGCTAATAAAAATACCTGCACATGTTTTGTTTTGTTTTATTTTGTTTTGTTTTGATAGAAATTGAGAAGCTGACCCTAAAATTTATATGGAAATGAAAAAGACCTAGAATAACCAAAATAATTTTGAAAAAGAATAACAAAGGTGGAGGGGTGTATATTGCCTGATTTCAAGACATACTATATATTTGTATGCATTAATTAAGACAATGTGGTACTGACATAAGGAGAGACACACAGATTCATAGGAAAAAATAGTCCAGACATTGATCCACAAATATATGGCCAATTCATACCTGACAAACTTGTCAAGGTAATTCAATGAGGAATGGACAGTCTTTTCAACAAGTGGTGTTAGACCAACGTAATGTTCATATAGAGAAAATAAATTTCAACTCTTGCCTTATGCCATATGCGAAAGTTGCATTTAAATGGGTCACCAACCTAATATAAAATAAAAAAACTACATGACTTCTAGGAGAAAACAGTGGCCACAGGAGGACAAAACTGTTTAACAGGATCCTGGGCTACATCGGGAAGCAGGAAGGGGTGAAACATTTATGTTAAAATAAGAAACAATAGGTGGCGGACTTGGCCCAGTGGTTAGGGCGTCTGTCTACCACATGGGAGGTCCACAGGTTAAACCCCGGGTGACCCGTGTGCAGCTGGCCCATGTGCAGTGCTGATGCGCGCAAGAAGTGCTCTGCCACGCAGGGGTGTCCCCTGAGTAGGGGAGCCCCACGCGCAAGAAGTGTGCCCCGTAAGGAGAGCTGCCCAGCGCGAAAGAAAGTCCAGCCTGCCCAGGAATGGCGCCGCACACAGGGAGAGCTGACACAACAAGATGACGCAACAAAAAGAAACACAATTTCCGTGCCACTGACAACAACAGAAACAGACACAGAAGATGCCGCAAATAGACACAGAGAACAGACAACCGGGGTGGGGGGCAGACAGGGGAGAGAAATAAATAAATAAATAAATATTTTTTAAAAAGAAACAAATTATATTTCCATATGTTTATGTATATGGAAATAATATATTTCAAGTCTGGAAGCAGAAGCAGGCTTAACTTCTGGTATGGAGACTAGTATGGAAGAGAGGATCAAAGGGGACTTTTACTTATCTGTATGGTTTGAGTGTTTATAATGAGTACATCCATGTTTACTATTATTAAACATAAGTTAAAAGAGTTTAACAATAATAACAATAAAACTCTTCAGGGTTTCTGATATAGCCAGTCTAATGTCATTTAAGAGCTAGCAAATATGACCTTTAAGGTTCATAATAGCTCTGATCTTCCATGACTGACTTGTATGTCAAGGCTAGGCTAACTCAAGATAGAGAAGAGCTTCTCAGCAAAAAGCATGTCACCTGAATTCAAGGGACCACCTTAGGACTGTGTACATGGTTTCCCAAGTGCAATCATCTGTCCCAGACTTGGAGCTACTAAGAATGTCCCACAAGCTCTGCAACAGCCTGACACATCCCTGGAGAATATAAGAACTGCCAATTACACTGAGAGCTATGTTCTTCTAATCCCAATTAAACTAGATTTAATGTCTTGATTTGCACTCTCCCCACCCCTTCTGCTATGAGTCTCTAAGTTTATTCCCCAGTTGCTGGGAGCCACTCCTGGGTCTCTCTGCCCCAGGAGTCCTCCTTCCCGGCTATAACCCAATTAAGCCACAGCTGAGTTGTGCTCTGAAGTAAGAAGTCCTAAGAGGCTTGTTAAGTTCAGTGCTTCAGAAAAGAAAGGAACATTAAGAAATTCAGCTTATTAGACAGTTGGGCCAACACCAGCAGCTAAGCAGGAACAGCAGAGGAAGAAATGTCCCTGAGGCACCTGAAGAAACTTGTTTTAACTTTTATTTAACTTTACCCCAAGTGTGCACACTAGTTACTAAGCACATACTCAAGACAGTTTCACTTTCACCACCACCATCACCCTATTTTCATCATACATTACATCATCGTAACCTCATTACCCTGTAAGCATTATCTTCTTCACTTTCATCCACCATCACCTCAAATTTATTATCCTTTCACTATTGCATCATCATTCTCAATATTATCATCCAACTCATCACTTCACCATCTTCATCAATATTATCATCATCACCATAATCATTGCAAACACCATCACCATCCCATCTGTTAGTCATCACCATCACTCCCACAACCATCATTATAAAAAATATCTGCAGCTCATGAGAAAAGAGCAGCATCCTGAAGACTCAGGAAGAAAGACCTCTTCTGAAAAATATAGAATGGTATTTTTAAATAGCTGATCTGTGACTTCAACCATTTACAAAAGGACAAAGTAGACCAGGACAAAAAGAATGCATAAAGTACTATAATATAAAATTTGACACATAGTCAAAATATAACCTGAATTGGAAAGAATAAATAGAATGATCATTTACAAAAATTGAAATATTCCCAGAATTCAGGGAAAAGAAAAAAAATGATGATTACAGAATGGCGGATGAGTTGCAGAGATCCAACCAACAAACATTAAAGAATTTAAGAAGAAAACAGTAAATGGATCAGAGACAATGTCTAAAGGTTTAAGAAAACTTACTGGATCTCGAAATACTCTGAAGATCAAAATGACCCACTATATTCCAGGGAAATTAATGAAAAGCAATCTATACCTGCACACATTCACCTGTTACTCTGTTCTCCATTCTGCAGCTATAATGATCCATTCAAAACATGGTTTTAACACATCATCTCCAACTTTAAGTGTCCAGTACTAATGAGGCCCACAAAGCCAATGATTTGGCCCTACACATCCCCACATGCTCCTCCCTTGCTTTCTGCCTCACTGGCCTTCTTTCTATTCCTTGCACATGCGAAGCTCCTTCTGGCAATAAGAACTTGGCATATGTTGGAAACTGAGGCACAGTGGCCTCAAGGAGAGACATGCTGTCTCCATGCTAGTGCTGTCTCCATGGCTACACTTGCAACCTAAGGAATGCAGTAATTAAGAGTTCCTGGCAAATGGGATGAAGCTGTTAAAGGCTGAAAGAAAAGATGAGCACATACCTTTTGTAGTGAATAGAACACTTAGACTTTGTACCTTGAGATAAGATTTTTTTTAAATTCCTTAGACTATGGGTAATGCTGATAGATAATACGTGTTGCTGCTTGATGACACATGGGCTATGCGTTTATGCTTATTGGCACGTAGGCTACGTATGCCTGCTTCTGGTCACGTACACTGGGGTATATATAGAGCCCCTTGTAAAGAATAAAGTTGTCTGAGGAGTCATTACTCGCAGACCCCCTGATCCCAGCTCTCTCATTCTTTCTTTTTCTTTCTTTCACTTTCTTTCATTCCTGATACCCTTCGGGTCCAAATCTCCAACAGGCATATGTTGTTGCCTTCACCTGAGAATGCTCTTGCTCCTCTGCCCATCAAATTGCCCATTTAATGCCTACTGTAAGACCACACACATCACTTCAACAAAGACACTTTCCCAGACCTCTGAAAGTATATACCTATTACATGCTCTCGTAGCACCATGTACCTTTCCACTTTAATACTTCTTACAATTAGGTTTAATTTTTTTTTTCATGATTCTTGATTACTGTCTGCAACTTGGTCAAAGTATAATCACTATTGATGCAGAGACCAAGGGGCCAAGTTTCAAGACATTATCCACACAAGCAGAATGGGCACTCCAGCATCCAAATGATCCATGGTAAATATACACATGCTTGCAACACCAAATGGGGAAGTGCAGGCAGCCCCATTGCTGCCCTTTCTCTTTTCCTTTCTTTAAGAGTTGCTCAAGACAAAATTTTGCCCTCCAAATTCTCCAGGTGAGAAGCCACCTGCCTTGCTCATTCCCAAAACTCCAGAGGATACATATCAATCTCCTAGTCTTTCATGGTGCATCCATCCAATGGCATTACAGGGCAGGTGTGGGGAGGAGGCCTAAGGTTGCTGCAATTCAATAAGATTATTTCTCCAACATCTCTCTGAACAGTTCTCTTGGAGCCTCCCTCATTTACCTGTGAGGAGCAAGGGAGCACTCATTCCCTTCCCTCCTTGAAAGGAGAGGGAGAAAGCCACATTCTTTCTCCCTAGAACAAAGACTACACCAAACACTCCTATTTAACAAACTTTCCTCTAACATTTCAAGTCTTCTTTGTATATAGGCTGCAAGTGGGAGATGGGTTGATGATCACAGCATTGGTTTGTCTAACAACTCCTTGAGGCTGTCTTTAAAAAGTGGAGATTCAGCCAAACTTCTTGAGATAACAGAAAAAAGTCCCAGTCAACATTGTTTTGACTATATTCCTGAAAGACTGGAAGAAAAAGAATATGAAAAGGGAGTCAACCATAAACCCACTTTTCTAAAACCAATAGCACTTCATTTTAGTGTAATTTCTTCTACTGTTTTTATCAAGCACATATTATTTTTGTGTACACCTGTATTCACAGTATACGGATTATTTTGTTGACAGCTTTTCCCACTTCATGTTTTATCATATGTATTGTTCCAAGTTGCTCCACATTCTGTACCTCTATCATCTTAAATGTTTGCATACTATGAAGAGTTTGACAACTTTCTTTTATAAGTAATACTGAAATTATTTTGGATCTTCAACATATATAGTCATGTCAATTTTATTCTTTTCCAATTCTTATATTTCATTTCTTCTTCTTGCCTATTCCACTTGCCTTCTAAGACCTTCAGTACTATGATGAATAGAAATGCTTATAGTTGACTTGTCTCATTCCCAATCTCAAAGGTAACATTTTCAACATTTCACTACGGATTGCTGTAGGTTTTCTGTAGAAAACTTTTATCAGATTAAGGAATTTCCCTTCTATTCCTTTTATTTCTTTTTTAGGAGGTACTGGGGAATGAACCCTGGACCTTGTACATGCAAAGCAAGCGCTCAACCACTGAGCTACATCTGTTCCTATTCCTAATTTTCTAAAGAGTTTCTTATAATGAATGAATAAATAAATAAATTTTACCAAATGCTTTTTCTGCATGTATTAAGAAGTTTATAAGACTTTTCACCTTTGTTCTGTTAATAACATAAATAACATTGATTCTTAGATGTTAATTCAACCTTAAAGTCTTAGAATAACCTATTATGGTCTTGATATAGTATCTTTTTTTTAAAGATTTATTTATTTATTTCTCCCTCCTCCCTCCATTGTCTGCTCTCTATGCCCATTCACTGTGTGTTCTTCTGTGTCTGCTTATATTCTCATTAGGTGGCTCCAGAAACCTATCCTGGGACCTTCCAGAGTGGGAGAGAGGCAATCATTCTCTTGCACAACCTCAGCTCCCTGGTCTGTTGCATCTCTTATTGTCTCTCCTCTGTGTCTCTTGTTGCATCATCTTGCTGTATCAACTCTCCGCATGGGCCAGCACTCCTGCACAGGGCAGCACTCCTGTGCGAGGCAGCACTCTACATGGGCCAGCTCGCCACACAGGCCAGCTTGCCTTCCCCAGGAGATGCTGGGCATCAAACCCTGGACCTCCTATATGGTAGACAGGAGCCCAATTGCTTGAGCCACATCTGCTTCCTGATATATTATCCTTTTTAAGTATTGCTGGATTAGGTTAGCTGAGATCTTGTTTAAGATTTGTCATCTGTGTTCATCGTTAATATTGGCCTATAACTTTCTTGAAATGTCTCTGTCAGGTTATAGTATAAGGTTCTGTTGGCCTAATAAAATTAACTGAAAAGAGGCCCACATGGTAAGGAATTAGTGCCTTGTGCCAACAACCAACAAGGAACTGAGACCTCTTGCCAATAGTCATGTAGTAAGCCATCTTAAAAGTGAATCCAATAGCAACATATTGTTAGAAAAAATACATATTACAAGGACATTAGAGTGATTTAATGCCAATCACTCCCTTATCTTTCTTGTTGTCCAATATTTTATTTTTACCTTGGCTTAGATTTTATTATTTTAGTCACACATTGTTTATTTAGATTTACCAATGTTTACCAGGTTTTTTTTGGTCACTACTGCCATGCCAGTTACCAACTTATTGCCTCTCTGCTCCAAATCCATTCTTCATTGTCCCATTTTATGATACTGGTGCTGGACCCTGTAAATATTTCTCCTTTGCCAGATGACATAATTTTAAACTGTGTCAGTAAAGGGTACCCAGAGGTTCTTTGCAGGTGGAAGGGGCTTCTCTTTCTGGTTCCAGTGTGTTTCCAATCTTTTTTTCTTTCTTTTACAGTAACGAGACTCCTGGCAGTGTACGTTCACCCTCCAAGAAGTTTTGCTAGTACGCTGGTGGAAAGTTTCCTGCTTACCAATCCTAATTCATGGTCCCCTGCTCTCCAGCCTTATTTCTTTTTTTTTTTAGGACCTGGGGCTGGGAATTGAACCTGGGACCTTATGTGTGGGAAGTCAATGCTTAACCACTCAGTCACATCTGCTCCCTCAGCCCTGCATTTCCTTCCTCCTGGTCTCAAATTTCTTCTTATAATGCATCCTTTGGTTTTCCCTTTAATGAGGGTTTATTAGTGGTGAACTTCTGTTTCACTTAGCACTTAGTTTTGAATAATGAAATATGTCTTTATTTAGCACTCAGTCTTGAAAGAAAATTTGGTTGGGTAAATTAGTAGTTATTTTTTCTAAGCATATTCCACTGTCTTCATTGTTTCTTTTAATTCTATTTGATTCATTTTTGGATAATCTATTTCTTCTTACTGCTTTTATGGTCTGTTTTTACTGTTCTGTAGTTTCTACACACAAGTTATGTCTACTTGTGGATTTCTTATATTTTTTCTGCTAAGAATTCATTTTTGTTTTGTTTTGTTTTGCTCATTGTCTGCTCGTTGTCTTGCTCATTGTTTTTCCTCGTTGTCTGCTTGTTGGCTACTCATTGTGGTTTTTTTGCTCAATGTCTTCCAGTTATCTGCTCGTTGTTTGTTTGTCTTCTTTAGGAGGTATCGGGATCCAAACCTGGGACCTCCTATGTGGGATGTGGGTGCGCAACTGCTTAAGCCATATCTGCTCCCCTAAGAATTCATTACATGTCCTGAATCTGAGAGTTAATGAGTTTTTACACTTCTGGAACATAATCAGCCATTATCTCTTCAAATATTTCCTCTTCCTTATTCTCTGGGTTTTCCTGCTGATACTCTCATCAGACATATGTTGGACTTTTAAATTCTATTCTACATCTCTCAACTTTTCATTCATATTTTTTCTTTAATCTATTTGTGTTATCTCTTGATAATTTCCCCAAATGCATCCTTTCTTTCTCTCTTCCATGTCATCTAATATGAAGTTTATCTTGTCCACTGAGGTTTTGTTTTTTATTATTTCAATGACCATATTTTTCATCCTAGAAGGTTTTGGAAGGTGGTGTCCACTTTTTTTAAAAATTACGGAATTTTTGCCATCTGTTCTTTAGTGTCTTATTATTTTTTTAGAATTGTAAGCCCTTGTTTTATGTCTTTAATTATATGAAATATCTTGTGGGGCATGTTGCTTTGTGTTGTATCTGCTGATTATCCCTCATGTGAATTGTTTGCACATGAGTTTTGTAATTTTGGAGTGTGAGCTCATCTTCAGTGGATTTTATTCCTTGGGCAGTCCTTGTGGGTTGGATTATGGGAGTGTACCTACAGAGCAATAAGTTTTTGTCTTCCTAACACCATATATGTAACATTGACTTGGAACCAATTTTTGCCTGTGGATTTCTGCAGGGCAAAAGATAGACATGGAATTTCACCTTGGTTAGTTATAGGGGTCCTTTTCCATGATGCTGTTTTCAGCCACAACTAGATCCTGATTTTCTCACTATCATCCATATTTTCTTCCATCTCCATCTTATCAATCCTTTTCATATGCCAGAGACACCTTTAACAAATTCCCTTTTCTAGACTTACAGTTCTTTCCTCTCCTGTCTGATGAGCCAGGAGCCTGAAGGAGCTTCTAAATTTGTAACTGGCTTCTTTATAGAGCTTTACCTGTGCCAAATCAGAAAAAACAGCAGGCCAGTGACAGACAAGAGAAGACTGATAAGTGTAAAACCTCTAATTGTTCTCTAGGAGGATAAGTCCTGTTGATTTGTTGCAGACAGAAGCGAGTGCAAGAATGGGTGACTCCTGAGAACTCACACACAGGGCACAGGCTCCCGCTATATAGATGGATGGGAAATCAAGGGGTTTTTCTCTGGTTCTTCCGAGGCTCCATTTTCTCCATTCTAGGATTTCAGAACCATACCCCCTGGCCTTTCTGCCCTTTAGAAATGTCTCCTGCAAGAAGGGAGAGAGGGACCTTCCCTTGTGTTCTCATCAAAGCTGTAAAGGTTGAGCCTCAATCTGCTGCCTTTACCCCAGAATATGGAAAACAGCAGAGTCTAGAAAGCAAGGACATGTCCAGATCCTATCCAGATGATGGCATTAGATGAACAGGTGACTTTTTTTAATGATCTCCTCAAACTCATGTATAAAGTCAATGCAGTCACAATCAAAAATCCCAACAGATATTTTTAGAGAACTTGACAGGCTGATTATAATTTATATGCAAATGCAAAGGGCAAAGAATAACAAGATTTCTCTTAAGAAGAACTCACAAGCAGGAATCAGATACCAGGATTTATTACAAAAACTATAAAAATTAAGATAGTGTAGTACTGGTACAAAGATCAACAAATAGATAAATGGAACAGAGTCCAAGTCACATTTGTGAACACTTGCTTTAAGACAAAAGTAGCATGGCAAAACAATAAGGAAAGGACACTTCAATAAATTGGTGCTGGGTCAATTAGATACTCGTAAGGAAAAAACTTATTTAAAAAGTTAGACTCCTACCTCACAATACATTCAAAAAACAATTTCAGATGGAGCATAGATCTAAATGTAAAGGGGCAAAAACAATAAATCTTTTAGAATTGCTCTGCCTCATGTGCAACTATTGTGTAAAATTCACACTGAATTTTAAAGACAGCATTAAAAATGTAAAATATATCAATAATTTTATATTGAAATGATAGTTTGGATATGTTGGGTTAGAATAACCACATTAAATTTTACCTGTTCCTTTCTGCTCTTTTGGTGTAGCTACTAGAAAATTTTAAATGGCATATGTTGCTCACTTCATATTTTTATCAGACAGCACTAATATAGAAGATAATACAGGAGAATATCTTTATAACATCAAAGTAGAGAAAAGTCATTTTAAATAGCACTTAAAGAGTACTAACCATAAAGAGATAGACTGATATATTTTACTACATTTAAATTTTAAAAGACATTATTAAGTATCTAATGAGTTATCAGAAAGACACCATTCAAACAATAAAAGGCAAGCCACACAGTGGGAAAATAGATTTGCAACACATACAACTCTCAGAGGGCTTATATAAAACATGTATTTTAGGGGAGTGGGTGCAGTTCAGTGGTCGAGTGTCTGCTTCACATGTACGAGGTCCCAGGTTCAATTCCCAGTACCTCCTAAAAAAAAATGTATTTTAAAACTTCAACAAATAAATAAGGAAAAGGCAAATATTCCAGTAGAAAAATGTTTGAGAAAAGTTTTAGAACTGGTACTGCACAAAAGAGTATATCCAAATGACAAAAAATATGCAAAAGTATTTGACCTCACTAGTTCAACAGGGAAATGCAAATTAAAACCATAATGAGTTGCCACTACACACCCACCAAAATGACTAATTAAAGAGATCAGCACAGGACGTGGCTCAACTGATAGAGCATCCACCTACATATGGAGGGTCCAGGGTTCTATACCCAGGGCCTCCTGACCCATGTGGTGAGCTGGCCCACATGCAGTGCTGTTGCACACAAGGAGTGCTGTGCCAAAAAAGGCACCCTTGCATAGGGGAGCCCCACGCACAAGGAGTGCACCCCACAAGGAGAGCCAACCCATGTGAAAAAAACACAGCCCACCCGGGAGTGGCACCGCACACACAGAGAGCTGACACAGCAAGATGACACGACAAAAAAGAGACAGTTTCCCAGTGCCACCTGATAATACAAGCTGACGCAGAAACATACACAGTGAATGGACACAGAGAGCAGACAATGAGGGAGGGAAAGGGGAGAGAAATAAATAAAAATAAGTATTTTAAAAAGAGAGAGAGAGACCAGCACACACACAAAATTAAATTAAATTAAAAAATAAAAAAACCACCAATACTAAGGATAGACAAAGATGTGGAGCTATAAGAATCTTAGTGGTAGGGGAAATTGGTTCCACTATTTTGAAAAAGAGTTTTGTATCATCTACTAAAACTGAACATAGGCATTCCCTGTGATCCACCAAGTCCACACTTAAAGTATATATCCAACAAAATGTTTGCACATGTGCACCAAGAGACATCTACAAAAATGTTCTTGATCATGACAGCATTATTTATAATACACACGTACTAAAACAATACACCTCCATCAGCAGTAAAATGAATAAACAAATTGTCATATAGTCACAAAATGGAATGCTATACAATAACACAAATGAATGAAACCACAGCTATATGCAACGACATAGATGACTCTCACAAACATAATATTGAGCAAAAGAAGTCAAACACAAAAGCATACATACTGTATGATTCAATTTATAAAAATTGAAAGCCCAGCTAAAGTAACCTGTGCTGTGAGAAGTCTGGTAGTGGTGGGCTTTGAGGAGAAAGAAGACAGTGTTCAGGAAGGGGCAGGAGAGGGGCTTCTGGGGTTCTGTCAACATTCTTCATTCTTTTTCTTTACTTGTGAGATGATTACAAATGTGTACTTTGTAAAAGAGTGAGAGCTGTACATTTTGGAGGAAGGCACTTTTCTGTGTATGTGTAACGTTTCACAATAAAAAGGGTTGCTTTGTTTTTTAAATATGAATGCCTAACAATAAGCCCTAACTTGGAACTGATTTCTAACTAGTTGTGATGCCAGGAGGAGGGTGTGAGGATCTCCCACAAAGTACACATCAGCTCTCTCCTTCATCCCTCCTGGTCTACCAAGTGTAGAGAGACAATCATATGGAATTTATCTTTTATTCGGTTAATATGGTAAATTGATATTTTAAAATATTAAACCAAATTTGTATCCCTGTGATAAATCCCATTTGGCCATGATATATTTTTTTATATATTGTTGGCTTTTATTTGCTCATAGTTTAAAATTTTTGCACCTGTGTTCCTGGGGGACATTTTTATTTTATTTTATTTTTATTAAATTGTCTCTCTTTTTTTTAAAGATACATAGATCACAAAAAATGTTACATTAAAAAAATAAGAGGAAAAATATATATATATTTATAAGAGATTACCACATACCCCACACCCCACCCCACTCCACCCCTCCCACATCAACAACCTCTTTCATCAGTGTGGCACATTCATTGCATTTGGTGAATGTATTAGTCAACCAAAGGGGTGCTGATGCAAAATACCAGAAATTGGTTGGTTTCTATAAAGGGTATTTATTTGGGGTAGGAGCTTACAGATACCAGGCCATAAAGCCTAAATTACTTCCCTCACCAAAGTCCATTTGGAGCAAGATGGCTGCCAATGTCTGCAAGGGTTCGGGTTTCCTGGGTTCCTACATTCCTGGTTCTTGCTTTTCTCTGGGTTCAGGGCTCCTTTCTTCCTGGAGCTGGCTTCTCTTTCCTCTGTGAGCTTACTTCCCAGGGCTCCAGCTTAAGTCTTCAGCATCAAACTCCAATATCAAAACTCCAACATCAGAAACCCTCAACTCTGTTCTTTGCCATGCCTTTTATCTGTGAATCCCCACCCACCAAGGGGTGGAGACTCAAAGTCCTAATCATAACTCAGTCATGCCCAGGTACAGATCAGATTACAAGCATAATCCAATGTTTCTTTTTGTAATTCATCAAATTATATAAAACTACTACAATGAATACATTTTGGAGCACTGCTGCACTGCATGGATTATAGTTTATGTTGTAGTTTACACTTTCCCCCAATACATTCAGTGGGTTATGACTACATGGGTGAAATCTATGATAAAGTGGAGGTAAGTATCTGTACAGGGAAGGAATAAAATGTGGGCATAGGGATACCTTTGGGTGGGGTTTTGCAGGCTGGAGGGGGGCTAGGGTTGGGAGGATGGGTCAGATGGCCCTAGGAATTGGGGGAACAGTTGAACATGGGAGATTGTTGGGTATGTGGTTGAAACTATAATGTTGAGAAAACTCTTTAGAAAATATAATAAGGAAGGATTACCTGTTTAAGGTGCTTAAGGGAGGGCATCTGGCACAGGGGAGGTTTCTAGGGAGTGTGTGAGCTCATCTTGTCATAGTATTATACCTGAGGGATATTGATCTTAGTTTTCTTTTCTTGTAATATCTTTGTCTGGTTTGGTATCAGTATAATGCTGGCCCCATAAAATGAGTTGGGAAGTGTTTTCTATTTTCTGAGTTTCTGTAGGATCAGTATTTCTTAATTTTATGTTTGACAGATCAACCAGAAAAGCCATCTGGCCTGGAGAGCTTTATTGTGGGGATTTTTTCCATTACAAATTAAATTGCTTTAATAATATAAAGCTACTTAGATTTTCTATTTCTTTTTTTTTAAAGATACTTAGATTATACAAATCTCACATAAAAATAAAGGGGATTCCCATATGCCATACTCCCCACACCCACCACATTTTACCACATCAACAACATCCTTCATTAGTGTGGTACATACATTTCAATTGATGAACACATTTTGGAGCATTGTCACTAAGCATGTCACTAAGCATTTTGGAGCATTGTCACTAAGCAAAGTTTACATTGTAGTTTACACTCTCTCCCACACAATTCTGTAGGTTATGACAAGATTTATAATGGCCTGTATCTGTCATTGCAGTGTCATTCAGGACAATTCCCAAGTCCCAAAAATACCCCTGTATTACTCCTGTTTTTCCCTCCCCCTGACCTCAGAACCTCCAGTGGCCACTGCCTCCACATCACTGATATGATTTCTTTCATTGCTAGAATCACAATAAGTCTGTAGTAGAATACCAGTAAGTCCACTTTAATTCATAGTTCATTCCCTAATCTTGAGGATTCTGGGATGGTGATGTCCATCCAACCTCTAATTGAGAGGAGACTGTGATCCCATAAGGCCAATCGATGGGACTCTCTTACTTGCAGTTGTAGACTCTCTCAGCTCCTTGGTATGGTAGTTGTCTGCCATCACCTCCATGTTAGTTGTCCTTTAATCTCCAGTTAATTGGTATTTCATTTTTGTCAGTTCTAAAAATTTATATCTTCACAGATGTTGTCCATTTCATCTAAGTTGTCAAATTTATTGACACAAGATTGTTTTTCATATTTCCTTATTGTCCATTTAATGTTTGTAGGATCTGTAGTGATATCCCCACTTTCATTCATTATATAGGTAATTTATGCCATTTATTCCCTTATCAGTCCAGCTAAAAGTTCATCCATTTTGCTAATATAGTCAACAAATCAGTTTTTATTATATTGGTTTTATCTATCCAGGCCATTGATTTCCACTCTTATCTTTATTTCTTTCCTTATACTTATTTTACATTAAATTTGCTCTTTTTCTAACTTAAGGTGAAAGCCTCTTTCATCCATACTATACTTTGGTTCTCTTCTAATGCAAGCATTTGAAGCTACAAAGTTCCCTCTAAGCATTGCATTATATGCATACTAAAAATTTTGAAAGTTGTGTGTTCATTTTCATCAGTTCAAAATATTCTCTCATTTATCTTCTTCAATGCATAAATTATTTAGCAGTGAGTTGTTTAATTTTCAAATATTTCAGATTTTCTAATTATCTTTCAGTAGTTTATTTCTAATTCAAATTCTGTTGTCATCAGAGAATACCCTTTATAATTGTAATCCTTTTAAGTTTACTGAGACTCATTTTCTGGCCTAACATATGGTCTATATTGGTGAATGTTCTCTGTGTATTTGAAAAGAATGTATATTCTGATGTTGATGGGTTAAAGGTGCTATGATTGTCAATTAAGTCAAGTTGGTGGATTGTGTTTTCAAGTCTACTATATACTTAGTAATCTTCTGTTTAGTAGCTTACCAGTTACTAAGAGAGAATGTTGAAATCTCCAACTATCATTGTGGATTTGTCTATCCTCTCTGATTTGCCAGTTTTTGCTCCATGTATTTTAAAGCTCTGGTTTAGACCCATACCCTTTAGGACTGCTGTCTTCTTGGTGACATGACCCATCGTTATAAAATGTTCCTCATTATCCCTGTGTCTTGGTTTAAACGAGGGCTACCATAACACAAACTACCACTAACTGGATGGCTTAATACAATTGAATTAAAAGCAGAGTCCAATGATCTCTGCTTTTTATTGGAGTATTTTATATTCAACAGAATTTTCAATATGTTTGGGTTTGAACCTGCCATCTTGTTATTTGTTTTCTATTTATGATCTTTTGTGTTCCCTATTACTTATTTTCTTGTCTTTTACCTCTGTCTTCTTTTCATTTTTAGTGGTTTCTCTAAGGTTTACAATGTGTATCTTTAGCTTATTCCAGTCTACTCTTAAGTAATATTATAACATTTTATTTATATTGTAAAAATACAGAACTGTGTACTTCCATTTCCTGTTTTTTTGTGCTTTTATTGTCACATATCATACTTCTACATATTTGAAACTCCACAATACACTTATTATCTAAACAATTATCTTTAAAATAGAATTTTAAATAAGAAAATTTTTTTTTATATATTTACCAACATAGTAACCATTTCTGGCACTTTTTATTTCTTTATGTAGATATATCTGCTATTAATTTCCTTCAGCCTGAAGGATTTCTTCTGACATTTCTTATAGGGCAGGTCTGCTGGTGAGTAATTCTCTCTGCTTTTGTGTATCCAAAAAAGTCTTTATTCGGCCTTCATTCTTGAAGAACATTTTCACTGATAATAAAATTCTCTGCTAACATATATTTTCTTTCAATACTTAAATGAAGCTCTGTTGTTTTTTCAGCAATATGATTATGACATGATTTGTTGTGGGTTTCCTTTGTGTTCATCCTGCTTAGGGTATGTTGAATTTCATCAAATTTGGAAATTATTCACCCTTTAATTCTTCAAGTATTTTGATGTCCTTCCCACTGCTCTCTTTCTGGGATTCCAATAAGACCACTCACTTGTTCACAGGTCACTAAGATGCTATTCATTTTTCTTATCTTTTTCTTTCTATGCTTCAATCTGGATAGTTTCTATTGCAATGTCTTCAGGTTCACTGATCTTTTCTTCTCCAATGTCTAATCAGCCATTAATCCCATCTGGTGAAGTTTTCATGTAATATATTTTTCACCTCCAGAATTTTCATTTAGTCCTTTTTTACATCTGCCTCTTATGGTGTTTTCCTTTGATTCCTTGAACATATGAATAAGAACTCTTTTAAAGGCCTTGAATTTAATCCCATCTAATAAATTTTACTTGATGCTGTCCATTGTGAATATTACATTTCACGTGCTGGATTTTGTTGTCCTTAAAGAATGTCAGAAACTTTTCTAACAGGGAGTTTAACTACTTGTGAATCAGATAGATCCTTTCAAAGATTGATTTTAAACTTTGTGAGAATAAGTCTTGAGGAGTCTTTTCTCTAAGACTACCTTAGCCCTATGACTAAGGTATATATTTTCAGAGGTCTCTACTGAATGCCTTCAACAAGGACTCTCCATTGTCTGGTCAGAGCTCTTTTTTCTCAGTTCTTCATGAGTTCTGGGAATTGTTCAGCTCACAGCTTCCCAGGCATCATTCTTTGTCCAGTCTCATGGAATTTCACCCTCTGCATACCCTTCTTAGAATCAGTCAACAGATTCAAGGGGGATCCGTGTAGGTTTCTGGCTCACTCTCTCTCTCCCTCCCTCCCCCCTTTACAATATGCTACTTGACAAATCTTAGCTGACCCAGCCTCCCCAAATGTAAATCTGTGTCTCATCAATGTAGTTATACTGCCTTGTTCAGCTTGTGTGTTTCCCCTCACTGAACACTTCAGAAAGTGCCTCCAAACAGAAATTTGGGGCAATTATGGGGCTCCCTTAATTTGTTTCCCTTCTCTCAGGAATCACTGTCCAGCACTGCTGTCATCCAATGTCCAGCAGCAGGAGGGCAAATCCAGTCCCAGTTCTCCTCCATGGCCAGAAGTACAGATCTTCTAGTAACTCTAGATTTTGGATACAGCATGGGCATAAAGAAAAATTAGACTGAGAGCTACAAATTTGGAAAGTTTTTTGAAAGACTACAGCCGAGCGCATTATAAACATTGGATAGGTATTCCCCAGACAGACAAGGTGGTTGGGATCCTTTCAGGCCAAAGAGTAGCATGAGCTAAAACAAGGAGTCATGAAATAGCTCTCTGGGTTCAGGAAAACTGCAAAAATTTCCACCCAACTGACATGCTCAACACTATGGCCCCAAAATTCAAACACATCCTGGAACACACTGTATCCTGAGTGAATGAGTGAATGAAGTACATAGCGGGGAAGAGCACAAGCTTTGGAGTTAGCGGTCAGGTGCTTACTGAAATCAGGGGTGGCTCCTTTCTCTATGTTTTTTAGTTCTTTTAAATAAAAGTGACTTAGACTAGGAAAGGGTTATTCTGTCGATATTATCACATTGGGTTCAGCCAGAATGTCAATCGCTTTATTTTTGTTTTTTTGTTGTTTTTGTTTTCCTTTTTTTCTTTTTTCTTTTTTCTTCTTATTTTATTTTGTCATCCGCTTTAAAGTGGGAGAGGTATCTGGTTCCTTCCAAAATTTTTAGGAAATGACTCACCAAGGTGAGGTCTAATCATGACTCCGCTACCTCCTGGGGCTGCTGCTTGACGGCGAGTCCTTTTCGGGGATTATGCAGATCCTGAGACGGTTGTAGAAACCAGGTTATATCCGAAATTTGGGGAGTTGGAAGGAGAGCCTACAGGGGGCGGGGCGCGAAATAAGATTATGCGAGGCGGGGGAAAGGCAGGATAGGTCAAACCTGCGTAATGGGTGGGCCCGAGCGAGATCTAAGGGAGGAAGGAAGGAAGGACGCCTGTTGCCTGGAGACAGCAGGACGCAGTTTCCTGAAACCGACTAGAGGCGGACACCAGCCAGGCGAGCGGCGGGAGAGCAGTGAAGCCGCTGGACCAGGACCATGGCGGGCCACCAGAGGGAGAAGGTGGTCCCAGATGAGGTCCACCAGAACCAGATCTTGCGGGAATTGTACCTCAAAGAGCTGCGAACCCAGAAACTCTACACGCAGTATCACGTGAATCCCCTTCGCAAGGGTGAGGGAGGTCGCGGAATGGAGGAAGGGGAGCGAGGAGGGAGGGCGCTGCGGAGCCGAGGAGGCTTCTTAGGTGGGGGGTGAGGAGTGCGGGCAGGAACAAACCTCCCCCACCCCAGAGCAAGCTGGGATCACGCCTCGGTTCCTGATGTTTCAAGCCCTTTATAGGCTTCAGGAGCCTTTAGGGGAGACTCACCCCACGTCATATAAAAAAATATGTTGAATATATTAAATATGCCCATATTATCATTAAATAATACTTTCGTTATTAAAAAAAGTGAAAAGCTTTTTGTAATTTATAATTACTTCCATTTTGCAGGGATTTTGTTTGGTTGGTTTTGGTTTTGAGTTTTGTTAAGCTAAATTTTTTCCTGGTTTCCAATATTGTCTTAGACCTTCGGAAAATTCAGGGGTAGTAGATCTCTGGCCTATAGTGCCCCCTGATAAAATGGCCCCACTTACCACTCTTCCCACTTAGCACACATTTTGGATTGTTTTATCTGATTCCGTAGCATCAGAGCCTCCTAAATGCCAGTCTGAATGGCGCCCCAGACTTGGGCCCAAACACCTCCCAGCTACCTTCCCCTAGATAACCCACAGCTACCTCAAACTCACCAGTTTGACAACTAGACTCATCCCCCATCCTTACCCCACCCTGCTACTCCAGAATCTCCACAGTCACTCCCTCTCCCAAGTTAGAAACCTAGGGGTCACCCCTTTCACCTCTCCTTAAGCCCACACATCTAAGAATTTGCAAAGTTCTGTTTGTTCCTTAACATCTCTCTCACCTGACCCTTCCCTCCTCCTACCTCAGTGAAAGACACCACCATGCACGGGGAGGCATCTCCACATCTGTCACCTACTGAGGCCTCTGAATAGCTCTTCCACCCTCTGAATAACATCTGAATCTGCCCCTCTCCATCTTCACTGGACAGCTTCAGCACAGACTGGTCCTACCTGCCTAGTTTGGTCTGTTGCGCTCCTAACTGCTTTCATTTCCTCCAGATGGGCCCCTCCAACCCATCCTCACTGCTGAGTTACCCTAAAAGGTAAATCGGATCATGTCAGTTCCTTGGTAATATCCTCAAGTGGCCCCCATGGCTTCTGAGCTTAAGTTCTCAGTCAGTACGTAAGACTCCTCTGGATCTGGCTGTGCTTCCTACCCAGCCTTATCTAATACTCCCTTCCCCACCCATACCCGTGTCCCTTCAATAAATATTTTAGTGACCACTCTGCACCAGTCACTGCTATTCCCACACACACTCTTCTCTCCTGCCTTATCTAAATACATGGTTTATAACTAAGGATTTTCCTCTGGAGCCCCCAATCACTAAGTTCAGGAAAACAAATTAACTAATATCCAATATCCAGTAATTTAAAAGATCCCTTCAGGCAACATTCAGGAATTCTAGGAAAAGTGCTAGATCTTCCAGCTCATTTCCCTTGGGCACATGATTAATATCATCATGGAGGCAGTGAGAAAATAATAGAAATTTTTTGGTGTTTACTTTTATCTGTAAAGAAATAAATTATGTTTAGCTAATATACTGGTACTAGTACATAGAGACTATATAAATAAACATCTATTAAGGGTGCATGCTCAAAAGCATTTTACTGGTAGGGGTTTGAGATTAAAAACAGTTTGGAGACCACTGGTTTCTACTGGCCTCTCTATCCTCATTTTCCCACCTACTCCCTCTAGTGGAGCTACTGGGGCCTTCTTGATGTTTCTCAGGCTCATCTGAGAAGAGAGATCACTCTTATCATCCTACATATGCTCATACAGCTCATTCCTTCGTTTTATTCAGGACTCTTCAAATTTATCTCACTAGAGAGACATCACCCCACTGTCAACTCTCTGTCTACTTATTCTGCTTTATTGTTCATCACACTTATATTTGCCTGACATTATATGTAGAATGGAAGTTCAGGGAGTACAGAAACATCCTGTCTTGCTCATGGCAATACCGCTAGAGCACTGGGGGACGAATGAGTGAATGTGGACGCTGCTCCTCTGTGGTGCCATGGCTTCCTGGGTATATATCACTATCTGATCGAGTTCATGTGACTCTCTGGCATGTCTGCCCTTCCTCTAGACCAGTGCTGCCTAATAGTACATTCTGTGATTATCAAAATGTTCTATATCTTTTTGCCCAAATCAGTAGCTATTTGCCACATGAGGCTATTTAAGTACTTAAAATGTGGCTAGTGTGACTGAGAGGCTGAAGTTTCTGGTGGTTTTTAATTTTAATCATTTAAATTCAAACAGCCACATGTGGCTGGTGACCACCATACTAAACAGCACCACTCTAGATGGTGACTCCTCAAGGGCCTTATTCGACTTTGTTGCCTAGTGCCCAGCATGGTAACTGACATTTGGCAGCTACTCAAGTACTAAAAAGTGCCTGGCCTAAGGTGGGTGTTACAGAGGGCAGGAAGCTAGGGTCTTAACGTGAACCTATGTTTTCCTCTAGTTCACACAATCACCAGAAAGCCCATGTCTTGGCATGATAACCTGGAGGAACCTGCAGATGGTAAGTCTTGGGATTTGAGAATACTATTGAGACACAGCACAGAGGCACACCTGGCTGGAGAGAGCTCACAGGGAAGTGTTACTTTGGGGCGAGCATAAGAGTTCTCTGCTTTTATCATCTGGAAACTGGACTCATACTAACCAAGCTCACAAGAGATTGACATATTAATCATATGCTAATTCCTTAACAGTCAAGCCAACAAAAATGTTCCCAGTGACCTCAATGATGTATTCATTCAATCGTAAAACATTTAGTTGTTATAAAGATGATTTCTGGAGTCAAACCATGTTCAAATCCTTGTTCTGCCACTTATTAACTCTGATTTTGGGCAAGTTATTTAGCTATCTCTTAGGGTTGTTGTGAGGATTAAATAACGCAAGTGCTTAGAACAATATCTGGTACATGACATGCAATAAATATTAGTATTCTTTTCATTATTACCATGCAATAGTCACTACGACAGGGACTGGAGATAAGGATCTCATAGTATAGTGAAGGAGACAGCCAAGTAAATAGGCTAATAGAACAGGATTGGTGTGACAGCAGCACAGAAGGACAGGTGTCTAAGTAAGGCAGGGGGTTCTGGGAAGACTTCTTGGAGGAAGCGATAACAATATGAGTTTGAGTATGTCAGGTGGATAAGTCTGTGGAAGGACACTCCAAGTTAAATGAAAAGGCACAGAAGTGAGAGATGCTTGCCTGGTCTGAGAAGTACAAGCTGCCTGGCCCTGCTGCAATAGATCAGTGAGGAGAGAACCATGTTTGGGAATGAAGGAAGCTAGATGTTTAATGGAAAGCCTAATCCTTCCTGGAAAGTTGTCCTCCTCCTCTGACTTCCTAGAGTAGAATTTGATGGAGAAAGGCTTTATGGAGGAGGATGGGGTGGGAACTAGGGGGAGGGAGGAGCTGATAGCACAGTGAAGGAGACAGCCAAGTAAATAGACTAGTAGAGAAGCAAGATTGTTATCTGAAGTAAGACTAGCCTAGCTAGAGTAAAGGATGTGAGCCAGGGGCTTGTGGCAATAAGGAAAATAAGTTGGCAAGGGTCTTGAAAGCCAGGCAGGAGTTTATGACACTATCTGCCTTATAATAAGGATATGTCTGGTCCATTGCCAGGTCCTTTATACACATTCCTTCATTCCATTCTCACAGCCGTTTTGCCAAGAGAGATACTTTCCTTTCATTTTTATAGCTGAGCAAAGTGAGGTCCAGAGAGAAGTTAAACAACCTGACAAGCTAATAATAGTGTCACACCAGAATTGTTTGGCTCCAAAGCCCAGGTTCCTTTCACTGTCAGATTTCCTCTCTCAAGTTAATGCTTGATAGGATAGAAATTGAAAATACACTTTCTGAAATTCTTAAGCTGTGGAGTTACAAAACAGAGCTGGTGTCAGCAGCCATCCTTGTTTCAGCACAGAGGTGTTTGATCTCACTTCTTCCCACCCTCCTCCTCGCTTTCTCTGCTGCAACGACAGGGGCCACAGCTGCAGTGCTCTCACTCCGCTTCTAACTAGGGCTGGCTCCTGCTTGGCAGCTAGAGAGGCCGCCTCTCACCACCCTATCCAAAGGAGCTGCCTCCCTTTCACATGCCTGTTCGCCTTCTGCTCTCTTCACAGAGCATATCACGTCTGCAACATCGGGTTTGTTTATATATTGTATATTGTAACCCTGTCCCCATGCCTAGACCATGAGATCCAGGAGAGCAGGGGCCATATCTGACTTGGTGCTTTTCCCCCGGAGCCCAGAACAGAAGTTTCAAATCCTTGTTGAAAAATAAATGAAGGAACCAGACACCACTGTCTCAAGGCCTGGGCAAAGCTCTGAGGCCAGAAGGCTCTGCCCGTAAGGAAGGAGGTAGACAGAGTAAAGGGTATGGGATCACTTGTGCGTCCCAAAGCTGCCTCCTTCTTAACTCAAGTGTCATTTCCCAGCCAGATTTCTGAATCTCATCCACCATGCTCACCAGGGACCAAGGAAGAAGTACCCAGAGACACAGACTGAAAGCCAAGAAATTGGATGGGACTCAGAGCCCTTGGTAAGCATGACTCCTTTACTTACAAAACACCAAGAAGCACAGAGGCAGTGTAAGTGGTAGTTAAGAGAACAGAGTGTGGAACCACCAACCTGAATTTGAATTCTATGATAGCTACTGTTCACTAGCTATGACCTTGGGTATGTGAATAAGCTCTTTTTTCAACTCAGTTTCCTCATTGTAAAATGGGCATATTACAGCACCTATTTTATAAGGCTGTTAAGAGGGCAAAAAGAATTAATACTTATAAAGCACTTACAGCAGCGTAAGTGTTGATTAAATGCAGGTTGTAGATAACAGATGCTCAAGTTGGCGCCACCAGCCATTAGTGGGGTAGTCCTGGGCATGCCACTTAACACCTTTAAGCTCTGTTCACTTATGTGTAAAATGGGGTGTTGGCACCAGAACTCATCTCATTTGATTGCAAGGGTACAACTAGCTAACTGGGAAATGTGGGCGTTAGCCCATTGTCACTCTAAATAATACAGGGCTTCTGTTACTAGGAGGAAAATACAGAATTTTGAATAGATAACTTCAAGTTTCTGCCACACTTGTCTTTAATTCTGCTTATGTCTTTCATCACACAAATGGTTTTGATATTTAAGTAGTCAAATATGCCAATCTTTTCCATGACCGTTCTGGGGTTTGTGCTTGCTTAGGAAAATCTTCAACACAACTACAAAACAACTTCTCTATTTTTCCCCTAGGGTTTCCTGGTTGTTTTACATTTGGCTTTTAATCCATCTGACATTTTTGCATACAGTGTGAAGTTGGACACACGGCTCCTCAGCTGTATCTGAACTTCCTTAATAACTCCAAAGGCACCAAGATCTTACATACCCTGTGATTTTATTTACCTCTCCATTAGCCTGCCTCTTCACCCATATTCATTGGGGAACTCCTACTCATCCTTCAAGACCCAACTCAGTAGTCACCTCTTCCACAAAGTCCCATAATGGGATGTCTCCCACCCCACTCCCTAAAAGGCAGAGTTGGCCACTTCTTCCTTATGCTTCTGTATCACCCTGTGCCTCCTTGCTGTTTCAGCATTTAACTCATCATCAGTATATCAGTGTAACTTGGTAGCTCATGAGCCAGACAGCCTGAGTTCAAATTTCAGCTCCACCACTTTCTAGCTGTGTGACCTTAGCCTCTGTTAACCTCCATTTATCCATCTCAAAATGAGAATAATAATAATATGTATGCTCAAAGGTTTGTTATGAGCATTAAACAAGAAAATGTAAATAAACTGCCTAGGACAGTGTGTGGCACATTGTAAGTGCACGATAACTGTAGACTACTATGATGTCAATGAGAAAGAAGAGAAGGGAGGGAACAGAGCCCAACTAGGACCAATCAGGTGCTTCTCCTGGCTCCGTGGCTTAGATCCCAGTTGTATTCATCCATGGAGTAGTTTTCTAGGATGCTCACTTCTCAAGAGCTCCCCACACCATGTAGTTCTTTTATTTTGCCATTTCACATGACCTTCCTACATCCATTTATTTGGCTTTAGGCAGGGTCATGTGACTGCCACAGTACTACTTTGTGGAACCTAAAAAATGACTCAGGAATTCCAGGCATTACCAGTGAGGAGGAGAATAAATAAGCTGCTCATTTCCAACAGCTCCTCTTCAGATATGGGGCATCACCTTGGAGAGAAGAGACTGCTGGAGGATTCCAACAGGAGTCCCAACCCTCCTGTTTAGCAAGAAACAGCAGCATGCCTGAAGGGCTGAGTCCAAGAGGGCAAGGCAGGGTTAGAGAGCTGGAGAAGAAGTACTCAGAGGGAAAGAGGAGAAGGATGCTAGTGGAGGGAAAATTCTCTATGACAATAAGGGAAGGGAAAAGAAGGGTTGTGAAGGAAGGAAAGTTAGAGTGAAGATAAAAATCATCAGATAATTAAGCAACATAGAAAAATATCACAAAGCACAAATAACTTAATACATTCTTCATTTTCCTATAGAGTCAAAGCCTGACTCTTGCATGTACAAAGTACACGTGGAAATGTTGCATCTTTGACCCCCTAGCACATCTCATGGCAGGCTGGCCATGGCATGACAGGAAGGACAAGTGTAGCTGACGCAGCCGGATGTGCCCTGCTCGACCCCGCCTAGGCTTTGCAGTTAACCGACTGTGTGCACCCACAGACCGGCCATCACTATGAACTTGCAAAGGGTCTTCAAATTTGCCCTGCCTTCTCCTCCTGATAAGCCTGAGGACAGTGCCATCAGATGGTGGCACAGTAAGAAAGTATACCCATAATGTTAGATTCAGGCTGTCTTAGTTTGCTAGAGCTGTCGTAACAAAGTACCACAAACTGGGTGGCTGAAAACAACAGAAATTTACTGCTTTATAGTTCTGGAGGGCAGAAGTCCAAAATCCAGGTGTCAGCAGGGCCATGTGCCACTCAAAGTCTGTAGGGAAGAATCTGTTCCATGCCTTTCCTAGCTTCTGGTGGTTTGCTGGCAATCCCTGGCATTCTTCCCCTGTTTCCCTCTCTCTGAATTTCCCCTTCTTATAAAGACACCAGTCATATTGGATAAGGGCCCACTCTAATCCAGTTGGCTCATCTTAACCAACAGCATCTTCAAAGAACCTGTTTCCAAATAGGGTCACATTCGTGGGTTAAGACTTCAACATAGCTGTGGCAATTTGATATTATTTATGAATCCCCAAAAAGGAAAAAATTATGTTTGTAAACTGGTCTGTTCCTCTCGTGTGATACCCTTTAATTGTATTAAATTCAAAGGTTTTAAGTTTACTTGATAAAGGATTAGGGCTTTGATTCAACCATGTCAGTAGGGTGTGACTCAGGGTTGAGTCCCCACCTTCTTGGTGGGCTGATATAAACTGACTCTCATTCAAGAAGACACACAAAAGACACAGGAAGAGAGAGAGAGAGCCCCATAGATGCCAGGGAAGAGAATGTCATTTCCATCCTGCCTGCCATGTAACAGAAAGGAGAAGGCTCAAACAGCTAAAGCTTCAGGGAGAGATGGCCCATGTGCCTGGTAGCTGACAGCTGACATTGGCAAGAGAGCTGAGACTGATATTGGAAGCCCTGAGAGAGGGAGCCCAACCCTAGGCAGAGATCCATGACCATCTTGCTTCAACACATGGCAACTGACTTTGGTGGGAAAACAACCTTGAGTTGGACTCTTTAGGGCCTTGTAACTATAAGCTTTTACCCCAAATAAATACCCTTTTAAAAAGCCAACAAATTTCTGGTATTTTGCATCAGCACCCCTTTGGCTAATACGGTAGCTTTTTGGGGGAAACAATTCAATGCATAACACAGATATTGTGCAGCCATAAAAGATAATTAAACTGGAGTTAGAGATTTTGCTGGGGCAGAAAAGGTATGGTTAGCCCCAAGTTGGGACTGCCTGCCCCCTGGCAGGACCTCACCCTGGACAGACATCACCCCCAACCTAGGACATTAGAGGAGCCACACTCAATGAATACCTCTCCTCCTCATGTCTCCTGGCTACACTTGCTAAAAATGCCCTTTAAGTTTATTGCACAGCATAGCTTCTGTGAGATTTGTGTGTCAGAGTGCTCATTTGTACTCAGTTCTCTATGTGACTACTTCAAACAACATTCTTTCTCTCATTCGACAAGTATGTATTGGGTATTGTGTCCTGGATCCTGTTCTAGGTGCTAGGAATATAACAGTGACTAAAACAGATATGGCACCCACCCTCATAGAGCTTACATTTTCATGGGTAAACAATCCATCACTATGGCCTCCAACTTAGGCAGTGGAAAAGTGCAGCTACATTGTGCCAGGTCCTAGACAAGGTATTTGGCATAGGTTATTCTCACCCAGTTCTCACAACTCTTTTGGTGTAGATATTGTCATCTCCACATCACAAATCAGAGTTTAGCAAGGAAAAGCAACAAGCCTGAGGCTACTCATCAGGAGGATGGGGCCTGATTTAAGCCCATACCCATCTGACTCTGAACTCAGGTCTTCCCCCTTCCCCACAGTCCTCATTCTGATCCCTACATTCGGCTTTCTAGGTCAACCCGGAACGCAGTGACCACAGGCTGAACCACTTCAGGGTCTACAACGACATCACTCTATACAAGGCTAAGATGTGGAGCTTGGGAGAAGATGATCGTCACAAGTAGCATTCCTGTGGTGGTATCAGTCCCTGAATTTAATGCCCAAAGTGTGTGCTACCCAGATAAATATTTTTTTAAAGCCCAAATCTGACTTTCTATTCTGAGTTCCTTACTTTTCTCATTTCAGCTCATGTCCATTGGTTCAAATCCTTAATCTTATAAATCAGTGTGAGACTTCCAGTTAAAGATGGCAGACTAAGTCATAACAATTTTCTCCTCTGGCTTCATAGACGCCAGTAAAGGACAATAAAGGGATTAAAAATGCACAACAGACAGAATCAAGAAATATTAGCAATCAAGAAAATTTAAGATGTATTTAGAAAATAGAAAGCTGATAGAGGAGTGGAGAGAAAACCACACGATACAAGCTAAAGGGGGTATGTAGCAGTCTGGTATTATTTATGAATTCCAAAAATAGATATTGGATTATGTTTGTGAACTGGTCTGTTCCTTTGGTCATGTTACCATTGGCTATATTAAATTCAGAGATTTCACTTTTACTTGATTAAAGTTACCATTAAGGCTTTGATTCGGCCATGTCAGTAGGACCAAGGGGACAGGGACTCACAGAGAAAATGACAAGGCAGAGGAGAGAGTTTGAGTTTTGATGCTGGAGCTCCAGAGACCAAGCCAAGCCATTTGCCTGATAGTTTGCAGCTGAAGAGGCCAGAGCCCTGAGCAGCTGAGAAAGCCTGGAAAGAAGCCCTGGGGAGAGAGACAAGCCTTATGCTAGCCTACAGCTGAGAACTGAAGGAGCTAGGATGATGAAGCCTTAGGACGAAGAGGAAGGCTTAACCCTCCCAGAGATGCGCATCCATCTTGCTCCACAGAATATGGCGAGGGAAGTAATTTACACTTAATGGCCCTGCGAATGTAAGCTTCTACTCCAAATAAATACCACACAAATGAAAGTTGTTAATGTGAGAATAAGTGGGAGGTGTGGGGAGTGGGGCATATGGGAATCCCTTATATTTTTTTACATAACATTTTATGTAATCTAAGTATCTTTTAAAACTAAATAAAAATTATATATATATACCAAAAAAAAGGTAACAGATTTCTGGTACTTTGCATCAGCACCCCTTTGACCAACTAATACAGTGTACCTCTGAGCATAGACCCCATGCCTCTCGCCATCCTAGGATAGAATGAGGGGAGCAGAGAATAGAAATCAGCATTGGTAGGAAGTCTGTAGGTAGGCCCATTCCATGCATCTACCAGCAGCCAGGCAACTAACATCTCTTCCAGGCAGGAGGATGGGGTTTATTCTTGGAGAAACAGGAGGGGCACAAGACTCAGGGATGCTATATACAATACAGAGCAGGAATGAAATATGAGGCTGGATCCTGACTCAAGTGAAAATCTGCAGAAGGAAGGTTGAGCTTCTAGCCCATCAGCCAGCCTGTGCATGTACTGCATTTTTACCCTAGGTTTGATGGGTTCCTCTCTCAAGAAGTTAAACAGCTCTAAAATAAAATCCCTGCATGACTCTGGCCTGGGTGCCCCCCCAAGAAGATGGGCTCCATCTCCTCCAACTACCATGGACACCAGCCTTGCTTCTCTGACCCAACAGAAGGAAGCAGCTTAGATGGGCATCTCCTGTCCATGGACATCAGGTTACTTATGGTTGTTTTATTATAGTGGTTGTTGTTTCTATTAAGACCATTGATGCTATGAAAAAAAAAAGAAAAGCCCTCCCATGTAGTACCATTTGCAGGTCCTCTAAGGAAAAGGGCAGGGTAGTCAGTTTCCCCATCTGCCACCAACCATCCGTCCTGAACTTCAGCCTACCGAGCCGGCACCTGGATCCACCTCAGCTGCTGCTCAGTCTCTGCAGCCAGTAGCCCCACCTGTCACCTGAGCCACAGACCTCCAACAGGGGGAACAAACTCCACAACTTGGGGAAGCTGTGTGAAGGAATCTGGTCTCCTGCACTCTGAGGGAACCAGGAAAGGGTGGAAGGTACAAGTGGTACAATACTAACTCCTCATAACGCAAAGAAAATGCCAAAGGAAAAACAAGGCAAGAAGTCAGAGCAACTCATAGACAGAAGAGCTATCGGGTAAGGAAAGTAACCTAGGAATTGATCATGAAGGTGGCATTGAGCCGGACACTGAAGCTCATAAAAGGGGAAAGGAAACTGACAAAGTAACGAGATTATGGGGGAGACAAATGAAAAGTTTGCTGCTACAAACACTGGTGGGCAGATCTTTGTGTAGACATCAGTTTTCAACTCATTTGAGTAAATATTAATACCTAGGAGCACAACTGCTGGATTATATGGTAAGCCTACACTTGACTTTGTAAGAAACTGCCAGACTGTTTTCCAAAGTGGTTGTAACATTTTGTATTCCCATTTTAGCATTTTTAAAGACTAGAAAATATGAAAATAATAAAATACATGAAAGTTAACTTCTAAATTTTGAAATATACTAATCATTTTGACTTTTCCTTTGACTTGGCCTTATGAAGAAGACACTGTTAAAGATCTTATTCCTATTCCATATGAAGGAAAGTACATTTAATCAGAGGAAAACATTGCTCACTATTTAAATATTTAGAATTAGGTATATATTGACTTTTGAATCCCAGTATTTTTTGTTTTTATTTTTTTGTTCTGATAGTAAAGGCCATGGACTCAGCCATGGCTAAGGCTGGAACCTCCTAGGGCAAGCTTCAGCAGACTTACCCCATTCTGTATAATAGAAGTCCACATAAACAAATTCAGAGTAGCTTGGTAGGGAGCAATGAACACTGCACTGAGAAGGCAAGATGTTTGTAAATGCCACATATACTTTTAGTTGTCACCTAAAGTAGAAATGAAATGTTTTGCATTCTTTCCTTGTAGGGAAAAAAAGGCTCATTTTCCTACTACGTATCTATGTTTGACAGGAAGGAATTACCTCCACCAGCAAATGCCCACCAGCAAATGCGTATCCCTTATGTTACCATTCTGCTTTTTTGGCCTCTTTTCCCATTTCATTGGGCTAAAAATAGCCTTTCTCCCTGGCAACATCAGAGTACCACCATCCACAGCAAAGCTGTATGAACTTATCTAACCTGGGGTTAATTGAACAAGTAATATGGTTGGTATCAGAGAGGGTAATGCCCAGACATTCTTTGTGATGTGGCCAGGAGAGTAAGTTCACGTGGTGTACACATTTGAAGTCCAACAACGTCCACTCAGAAAACACCTTATACCAAGATTCTGGACGAAGCTGTTTTGTATTCAACCTTCAATTTGGAAAATTTACCTATTATAATTACACTTGAATTCCTCATCAAAATACTTTGAGAAGGAAAGCATGAATAATGGTTTAGTTGGTATTATACAGAGGTGAATCTAATTTTATGATTTAGTGTACACTACAAAATAGATTAGGTCAGTGATTCTTTTTCATTACAAAATCATTAGCCACAAAAGTGATCATTGTGCTCCTACAAGTCTGTTCCTTTAAATGAAGCAACATTTTCTCTTTGGCTTTCACCTCCTTCCTAACTCCACCTAAAAAAGAGAAAGCTGATCCTTGGTGTACCCAAATCATCTAAAGAAGTGCATAGAGGCAGGCCCTGCTCTGCACCATAGTATAGGCACATAATTTGTACAAGCTGAAAACATGCAAAGTAATCTTAATCATTGGGGAAAATTATAATTGCTCTGTGTTCATTAAACATTTGTCAAAACAATAAAAATTCTGTTGGTTATAAATGTATAGGACATGAAAAGTAAAACATTAGAAACATTGAAAATCAGAGTGCTTTTAGTGGAAGCAGATTTGGCTCAACTGATAGAGCATCCGTCTACCATACCAGAGGTCCAGGGTTCAAACCCAGGGCCTCCTGATCAGTGTGGTGAGCTAGGCCACACGCAGTGCTGATGTGCGCAAGAGTGCCATGCCATGCAGGGGTGTCCCTCACGTAGGGACACATAAGGAGTGTGCCCCCTAAGGGGAGCCACCCCACACGAAAAAAAACGCAGCCTGCCCAGGAGTGGTGCCGCACACAGCAAGAGCTGACACAGCAAGATGATGCAACAAAGAGACACAGATTCTCGGTGCTGCTGACAAGAATGCAAGTGGACCCAGACGAGCACACAAATAGACACACATAGTAGACAATGGGGACAGGGCGGGGGAAGGGGAGAGAAATAAAAATAAATCTTTAAAAAAAAAGTGCTTTCAGCGTGAAAAATTTATCAAGTGTAACTTTTTCTTGTATAATATGATATGGAACAAATACCTAATCTGTTGGTAAACTTACTCCTAAATTTGGATTTGCTTCCAACATTTTATCATTTGCACTTTCAATGTGATAAAATATTTTGAGTTTAACATCAGTTTTCTTGCAGTGTCACTTTCTCTGGGACATCATTCTTTTCATCACACGTTCCTCATTTAGGTACAATTATATAAATAGTTCACCTTCACTAAGTTCCTTGGCTGCATATGTAGTTTCTAGAACAGCAGCGTCAACATTCCCACAACCAACTATTTCTTCTATAACTTCATTTATGTTTGACTCAAATTTCACTTCCAGTATGATCTTTCCCTTTCCTTGCTGCACTTTCACTTTTGCCAGTCAATTCCCTTTTATCTAGTTGTGTAAAATGTTATGTAGGTTTTTTGCTGGGATAGGAGGCAATAAAAGTACACATTTTGCTGTCTGAGCATCATGAATAAGAGATGTGTGACCATTCACTGACTTTGAAAAAAATGGCACAATTGGTCACTGATATGAGGCACATCTGTTATTTACATAGTGATTAGTAGACTGAGGGGCAAGCAGTGAACTTTCTACTTATGTGGTTGAAAACTACAATATTGGGAATGTTCTTTTGGCAGTATGGCAGGGGAGGGTTACTGGTTTAGGGTGTTGGATGTGGGGGGCATTCAGGACAGGGCACACCTGGGCAGCCTTCTACGGAGTATGTGAGTGTTCATCTTGTCATAGCGTGTCGTATCAGTGGTGGAGACCCACATAACAGGCAGGAAGGTGTTAGACTCCCATCCTGGGGAGTCCTGCTCTGTTCTCAGATAGAGGGGTAGAAGTCTCATGAGAGCAAAGGCAGTGTCTAACAGAGGACAGATGAGTATGTCAAGCCCTCAATGTTGTTGCAAGTAACTGAATCTTGTTCTGCAAGGAGTGAAGCCTGGTGGTTGCCACGGGCCCCGAGGGGAAGGAATAGGATAGAACATGGAGAACTTGGGGGGCAATGGAAATGTTCTACATGATCTTGCAATGATAAGATACCGGCCATGTTAAATTTCATCAAAATTTATAAGTGTCTGGTCCAAAATGTAAACTATAACGTAAACAACTGAGGATGATTAATAGCTATGTTTCAGTATTTATACATCAATTGTAACCAATATACCATCCACATATAAAATGTTACCAACAGGGGAAAGGGGGAAAGGGGGAGGAATATATGGGAATCCCCTTTATTCTGTACATGACTTTTCTATAACCTAAAACGTCTTTGAAGACAAAATGAAAGAAGTAAGACACTGGGGGAATGGAAAAAAAAAAGTCACTATACACACAAAACAACAGATCTTAGTGATGAAAGACAAAATGTCAAAAAAAAATTTTTAGTATTTTTTTTATTCCAATGTTTTAAAATTTCTTGTATTATATTTCTTATTCTTAAAACTGTCATTATTTAATTTTCTTATTAATTGTATTTGGTTATTTTGTTGGCTTCATTTTTGAAGTTTTGGATCACAGAAGAGTTACAACTATGATGGGGAGGATCACTGGTGCAGGGTGTCAGTGATAGGGGATACCTGGGAGGAGGTTCACTTGGGGCATATATATAAGGCATATAAATGTGTTCAAGTGTTGATGGGGCATTGTCACAGTGGGTGGAGATTCATACAATAACATAAAAAATACCCAATTCCCATCCTGGGGAGCTCTGCCACATTCTCTAATGGAACAGCAAGAATCCTGAGTACAGGGGCATTAACTAGTGAAGGAGGATGGTTATTGACAGGCCCTTGATATTGATGACTGTACTTACAAACCTTTACTTTGGAAATTGAAACTTGGCCTACTATTATAAGGTGCCAAAGAGTTACCTCCTGAGAGCCTCCCTGTTGCTCAAATGTGGCCACTCTCTAAGTCAAACTCAGCATATAAATGCATTACCTTCCCCCCAGTGTGGGACATGACTCCCAGGGATGAATCTCCCTGGAATTACTACCAAGCACCAACTAGCAATGCATCTGGAGAAAGATCTTGACCAAATGGAGGAAAAGGTAAAGAAAAATAGTTTGTATGGCTAAGAGACTTCAAAATGAGCTGGGAGGTCATTCCAGAGTTTACACTTATGCACATCTCAGGAAGATCTCATTGACTGCCAAAGCAAATACTACCTCAAATAGCAGGACTCCTGAGGGCTCTGGAGACATCCAGATACTATAGTTAGGATAGATAGCTAAGGAGTTTGTTGCCTTGCCAGTGGGCTCTACTTTGGAATTTATGCTCCCAAGTGTGACAGAGGTGTACTCAGTTGTGGTTTCCCTATACATGGCTCTTCTGACCTTACTATATGAACCTATAATTAGTACTAGAGTTGATAGGTGTACATGCAAGAGACTTAAATTAGTAATTCATATCCTGAGATATTCTTATATATTCTCAGACGCATAAGAAGATGCTACATCTATAGAATAAGAGAAAATGATGTGGAAAAAAAGAGCATTTAAAAAATAACTCTTGGGGGAAAAAAATGAAAGCTCAAATAAATATTCAATCAAATGAATGAAAAAAAGAATCAAAGAAATATATCTTTCAAAAGGGAACTAAATTACAAATATAAACTTAGAGGATAGGTAGAAGTCTAACATTTGACTAATAGAAATTCTGGAATTAGAACAAACAAAATATTAGGAGCTTATCAAAATTTCCCAGTACTGGAGAGCTTGAATCCTTCCAAATACCCCAAATAAAGAATGAACACAGGACCACACTAAGGCATATTGTCAAGGTATTTCAGATCATCAGAAAGAAGAAAAGCTTCCAAAGAATGAGAATGAGAACTAAAATGGCAGAGACTTCTCAATGACAACACAGGAGGCTAGAAAACAAAGAAGTGCCTTCAACATTCTTAGGGAAAACTTACTCCAGCCAAATTAATAATCAAGAGTGAGAACAGAATAAAGGCAATTCCAGAAATGCAAGATTTTTTTTTAAAATTACCTCCCATATTCCCTTTGTTAGGAAGATACTGGAAAATGCCATCCAGGAAAGGAAATATAAGCTGAGAGAGGAAAATAAGGGAACCAGGAGAAAGTAGATCCAACCCAGGTCTAGAAAAAAGGGAGTGTGACAGTTATATGGCAGACTTAGGTTGTAGCAAGAAGATTATAAGGTGGATAAAATGATGAAGCATCTGGGGTGGGGGAAGGATATAAAAGGAAAATGAGGCAAGTATATAAATTTATAAGGCGATCATTAACTCAAGGGAAAACCAAAAGATGTACCACAAAGGAAATTTCCTCACAGTACATTTAGCTCTACAGAGATTGGTGTTTAAACAATCAAATGACAGAAACACTGGTTACTGACATGTATAAGCAGTGATAAATATTTGGAAGGATGAGGAAGAAGAAGTCAATTGGGACTCAAAATATGATAAAAAGCATTATCATTAATATTTAGTATATAAAAGAACTTCCAAACCTTTTATTCATAATTGAGTTTTTAACCAATAGTTTGTGTTTCTTCGTAATTTTTCTTTAAAGTTTGTTTGCTTTTTACAAAAATAACCAACTGAAGGAATCCAATTGAATAATAAAATTCCAAGTCTTTATCCCCTTATGTCTTGGTTCACTGCTGCTTAACGTGTTCTGTTCTTCATTTTCTCTCTTGTTCGTTTCCCAGGTCTCTTCTACAGAAAAAGAAATACCACATCTGGTCACATAGCAGCTTGGCTTTAGCCCTAGGCTCAGAATGCATAGGGAGAAAGGAAGAGGGTAAATGTGGGGTAGGAGAGGATCCTAGCCCCTCATCTGGGCCCTGGGCTTACTTACGTTTGATCCTTTCTTTCCAGGCCTCTTGACACCCTTGCCATGAGCTGTCTTGGCCCGGAAGCTGGATACGTCATCGTAGCTCTCACGAGTGTTCCACTTGGAGCCTTTCTTCTTTCCACCAAAACCAAATTTTTGGTTTTTATAGCGTCGTTTGGCATTGGGCCTGGAAAAAAAGTGGCCCTACAGGTTACCCACAGCACTGCAGAGCCTAATGAATCTCATGGTCCAACAATACCCTCAGTTTCGTTTCTGTTAAAAAGCCCCTTATAGAAGACTCCGAGATTCCTCAAAGTCTCATCCCTGGCCCTGCATTCTTACTTACAAACTCCCCAGGCAAGTCATCTATTCACAGTTTTAACCACCAGAGCAGGGAAACAAAGCAAGAAACAGGAAAGGCCCCACACACATTAACATGCTCACCACTTGTCCTTGGAAAGTTTTCTATCGTAACTGAATTTTGCTAAATCGCCCTCAGTTTTTATTCCTCTGAAGGATATATACATGGAGTCAGTATTCAAATGTAATAAATTTTTAAACTGGTCATCCCACAGGAATTTCAAGTTCAGCATATTCAAAATCACATGTCGTCTCCTTTCCTAGCCTGGGTTCACCTCCTGTACATATGCCCTAACCTGACAATGAAGGTACCACCATCTACCCGGCCACTCAGGCTAGAAACCAGGGGACAGCCTCGATTCTTCCTCTGGCTGTCTATATCCAATTCAATTATTAAGCCCTGCTAATTTAATCTCTTAAATATTCCTTCAATCCATTTTCTCTTCTCTATCCCCATTATCACTTTCCAGGTCATTACCTTTGCTCATCAGACTTTTTTAATAGTCCCCTATTCAATTTCTGTCGTCCTCAAATCCATCACTTACATGAGAACTAGTTTCATCTTTTTAAAACATCAATATGACCGGCTCATTATTTTGAGTAAATCCAATGGGAAGTAGTCTTCTACTTCCAATGGGAAGTAGTACTTCTACTAAGCTAAAGCCCAAGTTCTTCAACACGACAAATGTCTGTGACTAGGTTCAGGTCCTCCTCTCTCACCGCTCCTTTCCTCACATTTTATCCCAGTAATACCGAATGTGTGCTATTCCTCACACACAAACGTATGCTGTTCACATCTTTGTGCTTTCTCATTCATGTTCTTCCTGCAATTTGCTTCCCTTTTATTTTCTGGATAACTCATCTTTCAGATTCAGCTCAGGTGGGACCCCTCCTCCAGGAAGCCATCCCCAAACCCTGGTCTACAAATTGGACCAGGTGTTTCTTTTTTGTGCTTATATACACTACCCTCTAACTACCTCTATCATAGCACTTACCAAATTATATGGAAACTATCATTTCCCCCAGGCCTGGCATCCCAGTGTATATAAAACTGGACTAAAAAGAGTAACAATAATACCAAACATTATCCCTTTTAATCTTCATAATACTATGAAGAACATACTATTTTTTCATTTTAATACATGAGGAAATTAACATTTGGTAGGGTAAAGTAACTTGCTCAAAACTACACCCCTAATGAGTGATAGTCAGGATTTGAATCTAAGTTCTTGGACTCTAGGTCTGTGCCATCACGCTTTATTTTTTTTTTTAAAGATTTATTTATTTATTTAATCCCACACACCCCCCCCCCCGCCAGTTGTCTGTTCTCTGTGTCTATTTTGTCTATTTGCTGCGTCTTGTTTCTTTGACCTCTTCTGTTGTTGTCAGCGCACGGGAAGTGTGGGCGGTGCCCTTCCTGGGCAGGCTGCACTTTCTTTCGCGCTGGGTGGCTCTCCTTACGGGGCGCACTCCTTGCATGTGGGGCTCCCCTACGCGGGGGACACCTCTGCGTGGCACGGCACTCCTTGCGCACATCAGCACTGCGCATGAGCCAGCTCCACACGGGTGAAGGAGGCCCGGGGTTTGAACCGCGGACCTCCCATGTGGTAGACGGATGCCCTAACCACTGGGCCAAGTCCGTTTCCCCCATCACGCTTTATGATAGGAAATAAAATTTTACTGAGCATTGGCTTAAAATGTGCCATATGCATAAGTTACCTTATTTTAATCTTCAAAGACTGCTATGGTTAAAAGGACCAATCATGCAGCACTCTAAGTCTTGGCTGCAGGCAGAAGCGGTACTCTCTCAATCTGAGGCCACTCTTGGTAGAGTTATCCTGCCATATTTGTGAACACCAGCCCATTACATACCACAAAACAAAACAAAAAAATACTCCTTACCCCTTCTTTAACTGCTGGCCCTTGGCACCTTCCTTCTTGCCCTGTGCAACAGGTTTCTGATCTCCCTCAAGGAAGTCCAGTTTATCAGAGAAGCCTGTGAGTGAAGAAGTACTTTGATTAATACATTTTAAGAAAAGTTTAAACCTCAAAATAAGGTTGCTACTTTCAAAAACTAATTTTGAGAGACACACCTTGCTTCCCACACCATTCCCAAGTCTTAGGTTCAACAGTTCCAAATCAATCAAGAAGGTTTCAAAGCACAATGTGTTAGAATTAATTCTAAGGTACCTCTGTTCCCCTATACCTTTAGAGAGAGTTGTACTCACCTTTCTGGTATTTCTTAATGGAATTCATCATATGTGCTTTCTCTTGCTGCCTTTTCTGAAGAACCTCTGTTTGCACCTGTGATGTAGACACAAGACCCATTAAATCCTTTTCCAAACCATCACTCCAAAGACCTACAGTCTCTCAATAGTAGCACCACGATTCATACTACCACCAATTAACATTTACTGTGTACCAAAAACTATGCTCAGAGCTCTAAGTTCATCTTCACAACAACCCAGTGGTGTGTAAATACTTATTATCCCCTCAGCTAAAGCATAGAGAGGTTAAATAGCTTACCAAGTATCTTAGTTTGCTAGGGCTGCTGTAACAAAGTAGCACAGACTGGCTGGCTTAACAGTAATTTGTCTCACTGTTTCGGAGTCAGCAGAATCATACTTTCTGGTAGTGGTTTCCTGGCAATCCTTAACTCAATCTCTGCCTCCATCATATGACCATCTCTCACTGCATCTAGCTCCCATTATTATGCCCAAATTTCCTCTGCTTGTAAGGACTCCAAGCATATTGGATTAAGGCCCACCCTGATTCCATGTGGCCTCATCTTAACTACTAACATCTTCAATGACCCTATCTACAAATGAGTTCACATCCACAGGACCAAGGATTAGGACTTGAAGGGGTCTTTGTGGGTGACACAATTCACTCCATTACACAAAGTCACAAAGTGACTGCAGAGCTGAGATTCACACCTAGGCAATCTGACTCCAAAACCTGCACTCTGCCCCCATTTTATGATCCTGACTACCAAATTGTAGCAAATCATGTCTAGGTATACATCCAGTTTTCCCCATTAATTATATTGAAGCATATTAAATATCCACCTTATTGTTGCTAGCTATGAAAGTACCAGATGATAGCGGAAAAAAACAATCTCTCCAAAAAACGAAAAACTTTAAAGACAAAAAAAGAGACTTATATTCTAAGGCAGGTTTCCTAATCTCAGCATTACTGACATATTCAACAGCATAATTCGTTGTGGTGGGGACTGTCCTGTGCACTGTAGGATGTTTAGCATCATCCCTGGCCTTTACCCACTAGATGCTTCTACTAACATCCCCAAGGTGTGACAACCAAAAAGGTCTCTAGATGTTTCCAAATGTCCCCTTGGGGGGGGGGATTCACCCCCAGTTGAGAACCATTGATCTACAGTTTCCTCAAATTAGAAAACGTGAAGTAGTAGGTCAGACTGGATTTTTTTTTTTTTGCTTTTGCTAAATGTGGTTAAATGTTAAACCAACTGCCTATGCCTTTGAGGTGATCTCAGCTACCCTGTATGACCCATACCAGAACAGAGAAACCATAAATCCCCAGCTGAACTTTTGCAGGGGAAAGGACACTAATCTGCTTCACTGGGGATGAATCAAATCAGTGAAATGATTCCAGATGCGGACAAAAGCTTCATACCCCAGATTATAAATGTTTATTTCCCAATTGTGACAAAGTCTTAACACCCGCACTGATCCTCCTCACTTTCATTTCTTCCCACAACCTAATTCCTGTCATCTTCTTTTTTAAGATGGTCATGAAATAGTAAAACAAAAAAAAAGGCTGGGAAACGGACTTGGCCCAGTGGTTAGGGCGTCCGTCTACCACATGGGAGGTCCGCAGTTCAAACCCCGGGCCTCCTTGACCCCTGTGGAGCTGGCCCATGTGCAGTGCTGATGCAGTGCTGATGCACACAAGAAGTGCCGCACCACGCAGGGGTGTCCCCCGCGTAGGGGAGCCCCACGCACAAGGAGTGCACCTGTAAGAAGAGCCACCCAGCGCGAAAGTAAGTGCAGCCTGCCCAGGAATGGCGCTGCCCACACTTCCCATGCCGCTGACAACAACAGAAGAGGACAAAGAAACAAGACGCAGCAAATAGACACAGAGAACAGACAAGGGGGGGGGGGAATTAAATAAATAAATAAAATCTTTAAAAAAAAAAAAAGGTGTATGGCATGGCTGATCTGGTTTTACAATAAAACATAGACCATCATAGTGCAAACCACATAGGTGCCATTTTTTTTTGTCAGTGAATGACAATCCAACAAAACAATTCCTTAGAAGGACATGACTATCATCTAGGCCAGTGATTCCACAGCCAGGATGCATATCAGAATCACCTGGGGAGCTATTTAAGGGAGGATGGAGGGTAGTTAATGTATCTTGGATTAGATGTTGGCAATTCTCTTTCTCCCAAAGTTGGGGAATGTAAGGGATGGACACACACAGATTCCTAGCAATTTTGAAGCCCAGGGATCCATTTTGAAAAACTTGCCCAAGTGATTTCGCTGCAGTTATGTCTAAAAACTGCTGATATAAACCCAACTCTTCACCATATACATGTGAACACTAAAGTCCAGAGAGGTGACTGACATACCTGCAGTTGCCACACTATTCCTAATAACACACTGGGGTCAAGGTAAGAGTGTGCTGGTGGATATTAGCATACATACTTCACTAGATAATAAAAGCACAAACACACACAGGGCATAGAACCAAATCAGACCACGGCAATCTGATCTGACAAACACACTCAGCCTCATCCTGTTCCCCTACATTTTCCTTCTCACCTTCTTTCCATATTTCCTAAGTGCTCGCAGTTGCTTTGCTTTTTCAGATTTCTCCATGGCAGCCTGTTTAGTCTGCAGCTTCTGCCGAATCTAAAACACAAAGTGTTGTCAACTTGCAGTCTGAGGTTAAACAAGCATGCAACCTCACTATCCCACACGCACGTGGTCAAGGAAGGAGAACCTGTCAGTGAGTGTACAGAGATGTGCCTGGGCTCATCTCTACATCGGTTTCTCTGAGAAATGACGATACGTGAGCCCCCTGAAATTCAGCTTGAGACCCAAGGGACCTATTTAAATATTTCTTGGATTAGATGTTGGCAATTCTCTTCCTCCCAAAGTTCAAAAGGGACCAAGTTTTACTCCACTTTAAATTATATTATATCTGAGCCATATGGACTTTTAGAGATTAATCTCTCATTTTACAGAAAAGGAAACTGAAGCCCAGAGAGAAATAAATTGTCTACAAGTTAAAGCACTGCTCACTCCAAATAGCATGGCAAGAACTATTTCTCCTACACACCATGCCATGACCATGCCAGCTGGGAAAGCAAAAAGCTATCTGTACCTTAGGGACTACATGTCTTATAGCACTTCCCCACTCCCACCTCTGCCCCTTAATTGCGACAACATCATCCCTATATTTGGATAATTGGTGGTGACTGGTAGGAGTCTGAAGTGGACAATCTCTAGAAGAGATAGTAATTGTCCTCTCACAACCAATTTCCCATTATTGGACTTACATATTTTTAAAACATTATAAGAAATAAGCCAGTTGGGTAAACAAAGTTCAGAACCCCTGGTTTTACAGAGAAAAACGTCCCTGTTTCTTACCTTCTGCATCTGCTGATCAGACTTGGCCATCTCTGCAAAATAATCAGTGGGTCGCTTGGTAGGGACTTTGAGCTGATGGAGGCGGGGTAACACTGCAAGCACTGTGGCCTGGGCCTGGCGGTAGCTGAGAATGTAGGACAAAGTGTGAAAGGAGCTAAAGGAGAGAGGCCCATCTCACTGCCACTCACTGCCTCTTATTATCTAAGGTCAGAAAGACTCTCAACATCTGACATCCACCAAGACAAAGAAACACTGTAATAAAACCTCACTAATTGGGAATCTAGGAGAAATAGCTATACACCATTTTTTAAAGGAGGAATGACTTAAAAGAAGTTAGTAGTTTAAAATTAACAGTGCCCATTACTCTAAAAATGAATTTCAATTATGAATTCCTATTCCCTTAAAGAACCTTCCATATTGAGGACTTTATTTTGAGTGAAATAATCCAGACACAAAAGACACAAATACTATATGGTCACAGTGATATGAACCAAATATGATGAGTAAACTCATGGAATTAAACTTTAGAATATAGGCTACTAGGAGATAGAACGATGGTTGAGAAAGGGGAGCTGATGCTTAATATAAGGAGAATTTTTAACAAGTTGATTGTAAATATGTGGAAATGGATAGAGTTGATGGTAATACATTACAGTGAGTATAACTAACATTGATGGTTTATAAATGTGATTGTGGCTGAAAGGGATAGTCTGTGGACATAAATCTCAATTGAACAGAAACTAGAGAATATTTAGGAAATATATAACATAGTAAACTCAGTGGTGGATGAGGATTGTTGTTAAAAGTACAAATACTATAATGTTCTATGAACTGGAACAAATATATGTCACTATTACAAGGTGTTAAGAATACAGTGATACACAGGAAAAATACAACTAATGTAATTTATGGACTAAAATTAGCAGTTATATTGTAATATTTTTTATCAATGGCAAAGAACATACTACATCAATGCCAAGGGTCAACAATAGGGGGATATAAGGATGTATGGGATTTTTCCTTTTGGAGTAACGAAAACGTTCTAAAATTGACTGAGGTGATGACAGCACAACTCTCTAACGAAACTAAGCCATTGAGTATACACTTTGGATAGATTATACAAGGCACAGGACCATATAACACAGTTAAATCCATGGTGGATGATGGACTGTGGTTAACAGTACAAATATGAGAATGTTCTCTCATGAACTACAACAAATATGCAATACTAATACATGGTATTAACAATAGGGTGGTTTATGGGGAGAACACACCAAATGTAAGCTATGGACTATAGTTAGTAGTAATATTTTGATGATGTTCTTTCATCATTTGTAACAAATGTTCCACAATAATGCAGGGTGTTGGTGGATGGTGATATATGGGGATCCTGTATGCTATGCATGATTTTCTGTAAAGTCATAACTTCTCTAATAAAAAAAAAACCTTCCATCATCAAATTTTTGTTCTAATAATTTGAATGCACAAAGAAACCTTAAAACTAAGTATTTCAAAATAGCCCATAAATTGGACTTTGCATGGTTACTGGTGGACCAAGGGAATCTTTTCTCCACCCAGGAGAACTTTCCTAACACTTAGTCAAAAGAAGCCTTCCTTCCCACTCCCAGGCTTATGATGACTCCACAGTGCCCCTGAGTAGAGGCTCACTACTTTCTTCTTCTTCCCCACTCTCTAGCACAGGGACCGCAACTTCTCCCACATTTGATAACAAACATACAAGCTCATCTCCCGCTGGAAGTCATCTTCTGGGTCAACAGCTTTCTGATCCTCGTTCTGCGGCGCTGAGTGAGGTCCAGTGATTTCTGGCACTGGACCCAGGGTTACATCAAGTCTTTCAACCCATTCCAGATCCCTCTTGAATTCCGCCAAACACTGTTTCAGGCCAGTCTAGGAAATCCAGACACGGATTCATAGGAAAGAAATCTTGAGTTTGTCTCTCCCAAGCCCACACCCATTAGCTAGGCCAATGGGCAAGGCGATAGCCTCTCAGTACCAAGACAGGCAATTTACCTCCGTGGCAACGCACAAGTTGCGTCTTTCCCTGAGGCAAGAACTCAGGTTCCCAAGCACAGCACTGCCTAGTGCGCACCCATTTCCCATCTCCGAGTACCTCCCGACACGGCGCCCCAGCTCACCACGTTGTTCACTGCTCTCTTCGGCCCCTCTAGCACGACATTGAGGCCTGGCTTCAGGAGCCCTCGGGAAAACGCATCCTGCAACTACAAGACACAATAGGCGGTCAGAACCAGTGGAGTAAGGGCCCTTATCCCGAGCACAGCCCAGCCCCGCGATCTCGGCTGACACCTACCTCCCTGTCTGTGACAAGAGAATCATCAGAATCCGAGTCCGAACCCGAGACCGGGGGAGTATCCATCTCGCAGCACTCCCGCACAAACACCTACGGGAAGAAGCGGAGTAGCCCGAGTTCCGCGCAGCTGCAAAAGGGTGGCTCTCGCCGCTGCAGTCTGACTTAAGCCCTCCACCCCCACGCTGCGACTCCACGTGGACACAACCAGTAGCCGGGCGAACAGCTCACAGTTGCAGCTAAACTTTTTGATCAGGACTTCCGCTTCCGGCCGCAGGTCCACACTTCCGGTTTGGTGTTGCTATAGGAACCGCTTTGGCGTCCGGGAGAGTCCTGTTCCGTAGGGGTAGTACCCTTGGATACACGCGTGTTCTGGTGACCCGGAGAGAGGAAGCGAAAGGTGGGAGAGGGTACCTAGGTGGTACCTAGGAACTGGAACCTACGAACTGGAAGCCCCGAGGGAGCAAAGGGAGGAAAGGAGGGAAGGAACCACGCGGGTGGAGCGGGGGGGGGGGGGGGACGGTGGGGAGGAGGCGAAAGGAGGTTGGGGGCGGGGCAAAAAAGGATCCCGGGGGAGGGACGGGGCGGGGCCATAATGGCGCGTCCTGAAGGCGGGGCAAAGGCAGGTCCTGGGGCGGGACCAGCGTCTCTACTCTCACCGGCTACGCTTCGTCTGTAGCAAGAATCTTTGGCCCGGGAGCATGTCTACCGTGGTTGCTCAATCGCTGCATGTTTTTGGTCTTCGAGCCCACGTGGCCAACAATATCTTCTTCTTCGACGAACAGATCATTATATTTCCTTCAGGAAATTATTGTGTGAAGTACAATGTGGATCAGAAATGGCAAAAATTCATTCCAGGTAAAATCCATTTCCATCTTGATATGTATATTAACCGTATGTGTGGAATATAACTCCATGATCTCAACATGAAGGTTGGAAAGAAAGTTTTTTGGGGCAGCTTGAATATATATATAGTTTTATGTTTGTGGAGGGAATAAATGTCTATCTGCATTATTTAATGTATAGATTAAGCAATCACGTATAGTTAAATCACATCAAATAATGTTAATTTAAAAGCAATTTTTCAGTGTGATTCCATGAAAAATTATTTTAAAGAATCTCTTTTAATTCATCTTCAATATCTTTGTGATTGTCATCAGCAGAGCCACTTTTTGAGTTGTCTAATGCCGTTTTCTCGAATACACTGCTTTCATTTCTCCTCATTGTTTGAGATATAGCATCTTTTTTTTTCATGTATAATGAAAACATTAGAAATGTTAACCCGAGTCACAAATAACCATTTGTATAACATTCCATTTGTTTTGTTCACATTGGTCCGTTGGTGACCTTCCTGATTTCCGCAACTTAATCCCTTAATCTATTTTCACTCTGTTGAATTTTTTAAAATTTTATTTTGATGTATGCATAAGAAAGAGTGAACACTACATATATGTAATGTTTTAATAATTATAATAAAATGAAGATCTGCATACCCACCATCCGTGAGAGCAGTTAGAATAGAAGTACTGGTTCCAGTGCCTCTCCCTGATGGCATCCCCCCACCACCACACATAACATTCCATCCTGAATTTTGTACTATTCCATTTTTTCTCTATGTAGTTTTATCACATAGCTGTGTAACCCTACATAAGATACAGTTTTGTTTTGCTATTCCAACTTTATATAAACAGGATCATAGTAAATGTATTCTGTGACTTGCTTCTTTGGTTCAGCATGATGCTTTTAAGATTCTTGCATCTTGATGTGTATAACTGGGTTCATTTTTATTGCTATATAGTGTAGCATTATATGAATATAATGTCTGAGATTTATTTATCTATTCAAGTGTGGGTGGGAATTTGGGAAATAACAGTTTTTTGTTATTACAAACTTTGCCACTATAAATACTCTTGCATTCATGTAATAATGCAGAGAGTCTTCGGGGCGCACAGCTAGAACTAAAATTACTGGGTCTAGACTAATGCCAAAAAGTGGTACCAATTTACACTCCGACCAAGAGTGCATGAGAGTTCCTGTGCACAAGCTTGCCAGCCCTTCCTGCCATCCAACTTGTTAATTTTTAGCTAATCTGATGGTTGAGAAATGGTGTTTCATTGTGGTTTTAGTTTGTATTTCTCTCTTATTAATCAGAATGTATGTATTTTCACGTATGTATGGACTATTCCTATTTAGTCTAATGTGAAATACCTTGTTCACCTCTTTCACCCATTCTTCTCTGTTTTGGATTTGTGTGTGTGTGTGTAATTTTCTTTTTGATTTTTAGGTGTGCTTTATGTAGTCGGTATACTAATCCTTTGTCAGTTTTCTGTGTTACGAACAATTTCTCCCAGTTTGGGGCTTGCATTTTCCTCCCTCCTTTTGGTATATTTTGACGAACAGAATTTTTTTTTTTCAGAATTTTTTTGTCTTTATTTTTTAATATTACATTAAAAAAATATGAGGTCCCCATATACTCCCCACCCCCGTCACCCCACTCCTCCCCCCATAACAACAATCTCCTCCATCGTCATGAGACATTCATTGCATTTGGTGAATACATCTCTGAGCACCACTGCACCTCATGGTCAGTGGTCCACATCATAGCCCACACTCTCCCACATTCCACCCAGTGGGCCATGGGAGGACATACAATGTCCGGTAAGTGTCACTGCAGCACCACCCAGGACAACTCCAAGTACCGAAAACGCCCCCACATCTCATCTCTTCCTCCAACTCCCTACCCCCAGCAGCCACCATGGCCACTTGATGAACAGAAATTCTTAGTCATATTTATCAACCATACATTCTCCTGCATTATCTCTTATGTTTTATGCTTTTGCCTTTCACTTTTCAAGCTTTAATCTACCTAGAATTGATTTTTGTGTATGATGTGAGATAGGAATATAATTTCACTTTTTTCTACACAGATTATGAATTGTCCAGTACCATTTTTTAAAAATACTTCATCCTTTCCCACTGCTCTGCAATGCCTGTTCAATCTTAAAACACTTTTCTGTATACATGTGTATCTGCTTCTAGGTTTTCTCTTCTGCTCCATTGGTCTGAATGTCTGTTCCAGCATTAATACCACACTATCTTAATTACCATAGCTTCAGAGTAAGTCTCGAGATCTAGTAGGACAAGTCCCCCATTTGTTTCTTCATAAAAATCTAGGCTTTTTGTTGTTGTTGTTGTTGTTGTTTTTGTCCTTTGCTTTTCTAAATAGATTTTAGAATTTGCTTGTCAATACCATGTAAAATTCTGTTGGAAAAGTTTTGCAGTTATGTTGATCATTGCTATCTTAACACTGTTGAGTCTTCCTAGTATAAAATATGGCATATCTTTCCACTTATAAATTTTTTTCTTTAATTTCATTCAGTCAAGATTTATAGTTTTTCCATAATGGTCTGCGTCATCTTTTGTTGGATTTATTCCTGAGTACTTGATGGTATTATTTTATTTTTATTGTTTCATCTAACTGTTGCTTTATTTAAAAATAAAGTGGACTTTTATTGATTGGTTTTTATAACCAGCATATTTGCTAACTACTATGAGTTCTAGTGATTTATCTGTAGATTCTTTTGGGTTCTCTACATACACTATCATATTATCTGCAAATGATGGTTTTATTTCTTTTTATTATGTTATTGCACTTGTAAGCACCTCCAGAACAGTGTAGAATAAGGGCAATGAAAATGGATGTGAACAAATCCATTTTTTATCTTAAAGGGAATTCTTTGAACATTTCCTTATTAAGAAGGATGTTTGCTGTAGGCATTCATCACTGTCCTTTATCAGATTAAGAAAACTCCTTTCTTTTTCCAGTTTGTTAGCATTTTTTTTCATGAGCAGATACTGAATTTCATTCCATGTATTTTCTGTATTTTGTGTAAGTTCAAATGATTTTCTAATATTAAATGGCTCATTCTTTTATACAGACAGCATTTGGTTATATTTGCTCTATGTTTACCAATCCCGTTGCCTACTATTTCTTTCTACAAATAACATATTCCATCTAGAATAATTTTCCTTCTGTCTGAAACGCAGCCTTTATCATTTTATTAGTGGTAATCTATTGGTGGCAAACTCAGTTTTGGTTTGTCTGAAAATACCTTCATTTTATCTTTATTCTTGAAAGATTGTTTGGGAGGTGTTTTTTGTTTTGTTTTGTGCTTTTTGCTTCTATTTTGTTGCTGTGGTTAAGCAACAAAGATAATAAAAATATTGCCATCAATATCTTTTTTTTGTAGATGATTGGACTTTTTTTCTGGGTGCTTTTAGGATCTTCTCTGTCTCTTCTTTTTATCATGCTAGGGATTCTTTGGAATTCCTGGATCTGAGGATGGGTATCTTTCAATAATTTCTAGAGAAGTTTTAGCAATTGTCACTTTGAATATAATATCTTTTTCATTCTTTCTATTTTCTCCTCCTGGAACTCCTGACCATCTCAACTCTGTCCTCCATGTCTCTTAAGCTTGATTTGTATTTTCCATTTCTCAGTTTCTGTGCTGCATTCCAGATCATTTATTTAGATTCCTTTTTTAGTTCATCAATTTTCTTTTCAGTTGTATTTAACCTACTGTTTAATATCCATTGAGTTTTTTATTTCAATCATTATATTTTCATTTCAAGCTCATAGTCATACTCTTCTTGTGGCCTACACCCGTTCTTTTCTGCCCCAACACCATCCTATACACCAGAGACTTTATACACGTGTGTGTGGATCCCCCATGTCCACATGTTCCAGCTCCAGCTATACCTCCCATAAACAACCCCCATTTTGACTATCCCTCAGGCCTAAGCCAAGAATAGAAGACAGGCCTAGGGAAGAAGCCAATATAGGCCTTATCAGCAGACTCAGGGCCATTCCTCAGTCCCAGGTATCTGGAACATGATCTAGAAGAGGCAAGGCAAATTCTGGATGGCCCCAATGATTCTATCTCATGGTAATGGATACAGCTAGAGAACCACAGTAAGATACTCTAAAATGTGGGTTCCAGGCAAGGAACATTGCTGGCCAAGTCCAAAGATATTATTGGTTGAGATGGGCGGCATGAAAGCCATGAAATCAGAATATCTGGATTTGAATCTGGCCATGAATTTTATAACCTCACTGAATCATTATAAGTTTCAAACTTATCCATTTGATCATTCAACAAAAAATGTATTAAGCACCTACTGTGTGCCAATTAAAATAGACACACTAAATCCTGCCCTCCTGGTGCTTCCATTCTAGTGGGTGAGAGTGACAATAAATAAGATAAAAATAAGTACAATATATAGTATGTTAGATAGTGTTAAATGTTCATGAGGGAAAATGAAGCATGGAAGGAGACAACGTTGGGGAGTGAACTCTTAGGGTGGCTGGGGAGGACTCCTTGAGTAAGTGATATTGCAGAAGGCTTGCTGTGCTGATATGGGTGGACGTAGGGACAGTAGCAGAAAAAATAACAAAAGGTCTGAATTTGGTGTGTTAAGGGACTAGCAAGGAGGCAGAGTGGCTAGAATAGATTGAATGGAGGAGTGGGGAATAAGAGGTGAGGCAAGAAACTCAGCATGTAAGTGCATTACCTCCCCCCAGCATGGGACATGACTCCCGGGGATAAGCCTCCCTGGTGCCAAGCGATTACTACCAAGCACCAGCTGATGATGTATTTAAAAAAAAGACCTTGAATAAAAGGGTCAACTCAGACCAGCAGAATATCTCAGCCTACATGTAATATCAGGAGTTAAAAACTGCTTTATGACTTGGGATAAAAGGGGGAAATGGGAAGGAGAAATGAGTTTATATGTCTATGAGTCTCCAAAAAAGAGTCGGGAGGTCATCAGAGGGGTAATGCTTATGCACGCCTCAGCAGGGTCCCAGAGACAGCCAAAGTAGATACAACCCCAGGTACTGATTCTCCTGTGGGCTACAGAGACCCACAGGTTCTATCATCATGACAGATGGCTCTGGACTTCAGTGCTATGTCAGTTGGCCCTATTTTGGAGTTTGTGTTCCTGAGTGTGATGGAGTTGGACTCAGATGTGACCTTTCTACACATGCCTCTTCTGTTACTTTTACCGGACCTGTGGTTGGAGCTGGGGTTGGTGTATACTTAGGAGACCTGAATCTCTGGACTGTCCATGTGACAACCAGGCCCTGAGCCTCAGCAGATTTGCAACTACCCTGGCTAGCTAACAGGGAGGTGAAGAAAGTCAACCACCACACCAGGGAGCCAAGAGTGCCTACAACTGCAAGCAGGAGAATTGCATCCATCATCCATGTGGAATCTAAGCCCACTCTTGATATAGAGGGGGAGTGGACATAACCATCCCAGGGTCCACAGGCTGGAGGAATAGAGTGTGGATTAGAATGGACTTACTGATATTCTACTATGGAACTATTGTGATTAGTAATGGAAGAAATTGTAGCATTGATGTGGAGAAAGGTAGTTGCTGATGGTAGGGAGAGGGAAGAAGAGATGTGATGTGGGGGCATTTTCAGGACTTGGGGTTGTCCTGGGTAGTACTGCAGGGACAGATGCTAGACATTGTATGTCCTGCCATGGCCCACTGGGTGGACTGGGGGAAAGTGTAAACTATAATGTAAACCATTATCCATATGGTACAGCAGTGCTCCAAAATGTATTCACCAAATGCAATGAATGTGCCACGATGATGAAAGAGGTTGCTAATGTGGGAGGAGTGGGGTGAGGGAGTTGAGGGGTATATGGGGATCTCATATTTTTTACATGTAACTTTTTTTTTACAAATAGAGAGGGAAAAAAAAAGAGATGAGACAAGGAAGAATGAGGAGCAACCTTACATAAGGCCTTATAGGTCATAGGCTCTTACTCTAAATGAGACAAAAGCCATGGGAGGATTCTGAGCAGAGTAACATGATCTGACTTGTGTTTTAACAGGCCCATTCTGGCTTCTGTTTAGAGAATGGATCGGCAAGGAAGGAAACTGGGAGACTATTGCAATAATCGGGGACTATTGCAATAATCCAGGCAACAGAAAAGCATGGCTTCATGTAAAGAAGTGATAGGCAATAGGGATGGTGAGAAGACATCAAATCCTGGATATATTTTGAAGGTGGAAGTGACATTTCCTCATAGACAGGCAGTGGGGTGGTAGAGAAAGAGAAGAACCAAGTGCTGGCCTGAAGAACTAGAAGGATAGAGTTGTTTTTCATTGATATAGAAAAGGCTGCAGAAAGAGCAGGTTGTGTAGGGAATATCAACAGCTTAATTTTGGACATGTTCAGACAGACATGCCTACTAGATGTCCAGACGGAGGTGTTAAGTAAACAGTTTGATTTAGTGTCTGGATTCAAGGGAGAGAGATACAGGCTGAGGATAGAAATTTGAGTCATCAACATATAGATGAAATTTAAAGCTATAAGAATGGATGATATCCCCTAAGAAGTGAATGTATTTATAAATAGAAGAAGCCTAAAGAGTGAGCCACAAAGGCAGTCTTACATTTAATGCCGGGGAAATGAGGTAGAACCATTAAAAGAGGCTTTGAAGGAATGGCCAAAAGATAGGAAATCTGTGCAATAGGTGAAAATGTTTCACAGAGAAGAGAGTCATCAACTGGGTTTAAACAATGTGAAAGCATTTTATAAACTCTAGAGTCAATCAGCCTATATTAAGCACCCATAAGTGCCAGGGCCTGATGATTGACTGATTGAAAGAATAAATGAATGAATGATCCAACCAAACAACCAACCAACAAATAAATAAGTAAGCATTCAAACCATGGCCCCTGCCTTGCAGGAGCTCTTGTATTGTAGTAGAAACAGGCCTGTATTCAAATGAGTAGGACTATGCAAATGAGTAGGATAATTGCTATGCCAAGTACTTTGCTGGCATAAAGGAGGAAGTGAGCAGTTTTCCTCTAGGCAATCTCATCTATGCTTAATTTTAACTTCTCTCTATGCCTTTTATCTCAAATCTGTAATTTCAGTTCCAACCTGTACCCCTAGCTTTAGAATCATATCAGTCTGTCAGCTAGACTACTTTATCTGAATGTTCCACAATTGTATCTCACACAATATACAGCCAAAATTAAATTTACCATTTCCTATTTCCTTCCTCTTTCTTCAAGACCCTACCTTGCCTAATATTCAAACACATGATAAAGATAGGATTACAAAAACAATGTGGTCCTGGTATAGATATCCCAGAAACCCAATAATATATGTGTGTAAACGTAAGAATTTACTATCATCAAAGTGACATTAAAAATCACTGCTTGACAGGAGGATTGCATCCAGCATCCATGTGGAATCTAAGACCCCTCTTGATATAGATGTGGAGTGGACACAACCATTCCAAGGTCCACAGGATGGAAGAATAGAGTATGGATTAGAGTGAACTTACTGATATTCTATTCATGAACTACTGTGATTAGTAATCAAAGAAAATGTGACATTGGTGTGAAGAAGGTGGCTGCTGGGTGTGGGGAATGGGAGGAAGAGACGAGATGTGGAGGCGTTTTCGGGACTTGGAGTTGTCCTGGGTGGTGCTGCAGTGACAATTACCAGACATTTTATGTCCTCCCATGGCCCACTGGGTGGAATGGGGGAGAGTGTGAATCATTGTGAACCATTGACCATGAGGTGCAGAGGTGCTCAGAGATGTATTCACCAAATGCAGTGAATGTCTCATGATGATGGAGGAGATTGTTGTTATGGGGGGAGGAGTAGGGTGAGGGGAGTGGGGGGTATATGGGGACCTCATTTTTTTTTAATGTAATATTAAAAAAATGAAGACAGAAAAAATAAAAATTAAAAAAAATCACTGCTTGGACAACTAGTTAGATTTTGGGGAAATGGAAATCAATTTATATCCCCACTTCATATTTTTTATCATAATGTACCCAAAATGGATAAGACTTAAGTATATAAAGAAATCAAACCAGAAGCACATAAACACAAATAAATATCAAAACTTTGGATCAGCTATTTTAAACTAAAAACAGTGGAAGGAGTTTTCACTATCACCCCTAACTTCTTCAGCCTGTATTCTGTCTCAGTTATCACCACTGCTCCCAATCACGAAGATCAGAAACCTTAATGTCATTCACCCAGGTGATCACTAAAGCGTACAGATTTTACCTCTTAGCATTTCTCTAGTCTTTCCCTCTCTTCATTCCTGTTGCCTCTGCCTGTTGCTTACCTGCCATCATGTCTCACTCTTTGAAATAACCTGTTGATTGGTTTCCTTACTACCTTCAGAATTTCCTGCCACATCACTGCTAGCAGGATCTTTCTAAAACATACATTTGAACCATACTAAAATTTTTCAGTGGCTTCTCATTTCCCTACCCCTTGAAGTCCAAACTCTTGCACACAGCTCTCAGTGATCCAGAACCTGCATTCTTCTCTGAGGCACAATTACTCCCTGCCCCCTTACAGAAGAGCCCCATGTTCTGGCTGTAATTGCCAGCTGAAACTTGTAGCTTATGAAGCAGCTGCATGGGGTCCTATCACATGGGGTCCCATCACATCATTTCCTGTGGCATCTTCCCTTGCCTACTTGCCTTGCATCCAGGACTGACTTTCCTACTAGGCACAGTAAGTACAGTGCTTAGGCTCATAATGTTTTTAAGGGCTCAAGAAAATTTTTTAATTTTAATTTATTTTGAAATCATAAAAAAATGAGTGTAATGATAATGAATATATAATAATGAACCCAGCCTGGATTATGTATCTCTTTATATCAATGTAGTCATAAAATACACATTTTTAGTTTTTCTGTGGAGAAAGGGGCCCATGAAAATCGTAAGGCAGACCTGTTTGCATTTCCCAAATAAACTTCGTACTTTAATCTTTGCCTCAGGCACTGCTTTCTAGAAGACTGTGGGGATCATTCTCTTGTCTATCATGTTGCAAAATGACTGCTGCATCTCCAGGCATCACCTCTATATGCCAGGAAAAGGGGTAGAATGCTTCTGACCCTGGTTTTCAAGAAAGCACAAGCTTTACCATAAGGCTGCCTCAGAAGTCATTTGCATCCATCTCATATACCACCTACTTGCAAGGGAGGCTGAAGAATCTAATAGAATCCCAATCTCTAGAGAAGAAGAAAAGTGCTGAGTGCCGGTCATTCAGGGCATAAAGGCCTCTATGATCTGACCCTGATCTCCTCTTTAGACCCATTTCACATGCTATGTTCTGGCAATATCCCACTGTCCTCTGTTTTCAGTTCTCCCACCATGCCAGGCTATTTCTCACACCCATGCTTTTGTCTCCAGCTCTTCTTGCCACCTGCCCACTTCTCCCCACCCCCACCTGGTTATCTCCTCCTTGTCTCCTTGTCCTTTTTCAAGAATTGTTCCCTGACCTCTGCTCTCACCTCAGTCTCAGCGAGGTATCCCTCCTAGTCATTTTCCTAATACGCAATACGTGGTTGTGCCAAGGGGCTGCCAGTGGTTGATACCTGTCTGTGCACTTTTCTTCTTGTATCCTTTTGTCATTGCTCACTCCTGCACCTGGTTCATGTTGATTCTTGCTGGAAGTACAATCTACCCTCACTATCCCCTTTTATTTCTGTTTTCAGGCTCAGAAAAGAGTCAAGGCATGTTGGCTTTGTCCATCAGTCCCAATCGGCGATACCTTGCTATCTCCGAGACTGTGCAAGAAAAAGCTGTCATCACCATTTATGAACTGTCATCCATCCCTTGCCGGAAGCGCAAAATCCTTAGTAATTTTGACTTCCCAGTTCAGAAATTTATTAGCATGGCTTTTTCTCCAGACTCCAAATACCTCTTGGCTCAGGCATCACCTCCAGAGTCAAACCTTGTATATTGGCTGTGGGAAAAACAGAAAGTAATGGCCATTGTTAGAACTGACACACAGAACAACGCCATCTACCAGGTATCTCCTGGCATGACAAGTATCATGCAACTTATATAAACAATAATCAGAGCCTTTTACTGAATGATTTCTATGTACCAGGAACTGTGCTCATTTCTTACATTCATTTCTAAATTTGTTCTCACAACAACCATATAATGTAAGTACTATTATTATACCCACTTTAAAGGTGAGGAAACTGAGGCTTTGAGAAGTTAATAACTTACACAGGATAACAGTAGTGAGGAGCAGAACCAGGAGTGGAGCAAGGCCAGAGCTGGATTGGTAGAATATGTCCTCTCTCGCTGGTCCTGGCCTCTTCCCAGCTACATTGCTGGGCAGTGGGAAGATTTCAAGAATATAATATGAAGTTGTAAATCTTTAGGAAGTTATCAAAGAAGTTGTAGTCACGTCAAGAACAAAATTTTCTTTTCTAATTTGATGGCAAAATGAGGAAGTCTCATTACAAGGCAGGCTGACTGCTTAAGCAGGAGGTTCTTGGTGCAGTCACCCCAATCTAGGATCCATAACTCAGTTTTACAAGTTCGAGAACTCAGTTCATGTTAAGAAATACTAGCTAATCAGTCTCTCAGGTATAGATAGAATTATTCAACTCACAAGAGGCCAATGTATAAACCAGCATATCCCAGCCAGAACACTCACATCATTTATCCAGTGTATTCCCTTTCTACTAACAGAGAGCTTGGGGACATGAAATTAGTAATCAGAAGATTACTTAGTGATCACAGAATCAGACCAAAGGCAGGTAAATCCTGAAGGTTATTTCTTTTGGGCCATGGTGAGCCCTGATAAAGCATTCCTATTATGCCGAACAGAGAATATCACCTCTCAAGTAGAGCCAGCAAACATTTATTAGATGCCACTATGCACCTAGCACTGGGAATACAGAGATGAAGAAGTTGCAGACCTTGCCACCAAGTTGCTTACTGTCTGGTGAGAGGGACAGGACGGCTGCCCATTACTCTACACTTGTACAAGTGCTCCTATCTTAGGGGAATACAAAGCATCCCCTGACACTGTGACTCCTTTCTGGCAGGCTACCAAAACCTGCCAGACCCTCATTTTTCTGTTTCCAGCTGAGCCTTCCTTCCAATTTATTGGTACGGAGTTTGGCTGTTGTCAAGACCTGCTCTTTCTGCTTTTTTGTCCTTTGTAAGATGACTTTTATAGGTTTCCTAGTTTAAGACTCAAGTACCCTGCAAATATAGTTCATGAATGTGCAATCATAATTACATAGTTTTGTGGTGGTTGAATGATACCCTGAGCTACATGACATGAATGTTAATTAGTAAAATGGGAAATAAATGCATCGAGATTAGTTTTAGAAATGTTTTTCGTTTATTCTTTCACATTTTACAGGTGAGCTTCAATCCACAGGATAACACTCAGGTTTGTGTCACTGGAAATGGGATTTTTAAGCTTCTCCGTTTTGGTGAGGGAACCCTGAAGCAAACCAATTTTCAGAGGGGAGAACCGCAAAACTATCTATCCCATGCCTGGGTGTCTGATGACAAGATTATTGTGGGCACTGATACAGGCAAACTCTTCCTCTTTGAATCTGGAGATCAACGCTGGGAGACAAATATAATGGTCAAGGAACCCACCAATGAGTTGAAGAACCTGGAGGTGATCCAGGAATCAGAGAGGTAATGGTGTCCCTCTGGTTTGGCTCACTTGTAAATATATACTCCCTGCGCTAATAGCATTATGCAGGAAATAGCATTCTTTAAAAATCGCTCATAAGGTAAAGTCAACTATTTTCATTTTCCCCTCTTCCTTTAGTGTCCATCTATATTCCAGCCCAAATTTTATCGTTATGACCATAGCCTAGATATATTTTTTATTTTTATATTGAACCTCATATCATAAGCATTTTAGTGAAACCAATCTTCAAAATTACAGTTTTTCAAAAATATATTCTTAGTCACTGCCCAATTTATTGAATCAATTAAATAAATGCCCATTGAACCCCTGTAGTATGCCAGGCATCTTGTTGGGTGCTGGGGATACAGGCCCTCAAGGATCTGACAATTCAGGAGAAGGTAACAGACCAAAAAAGATTTGCAGGAAATATTATAGGTAAATCTAATGGAGCCATATGGGACAAAGTGGGAGCACAGGAAGGAGTGGTCAATTTTACCTCCAATCTCTCACATATTGGAATGTAACTTTGTATATGCAGACTGTGCACTAAGCACTTTACACGTATTTTTATTTGGATCTTACAACAACCCAATGTAGTATATTATTATCGTGCCCATTTATAAAGGAGGAAACTTAGGTTCAAAGAGGTTGTGACTCACTCAAGATCACAGTACAAATAAGTGGCAGGATCGGGATTCTAATCGACATCTGCCTTACTCCAGAACTCAAGTCCTCACCCTCACCCACAACAGCAAATCGTGGTCTTCTTCCTCAATAATTTTCAGCACACCCAGTTCTTATCACCATCCCCCAATCCACCGTGCTACTATTATCTCCTTTTTTTTGGTCATGATTATGTAAGACCTTCATATGATTATGTAATGCGTGTCTCTGCCCTTCCCTTCTCCACCGTGCTCTGCTCAGAATCCTTCAGTGAGTCCAGGGCTCCACGAGGAAATCCCACCTCCATTGCTTGGCCCACAAGCCCTTCTGCTCTCACGCTCCTTGAGGCTTCAGTACCAGCCCTTCTCCAAATAACACACTCTGTTTTTGTTCCCGGCTGCCGTGCGTGCTTTGCGTCTGGGCTTGCTTGTGTGCAGTTCTCTCTCTGCCCCCATCTCCACCTGACACCTGCCCATCCCACCCACCACTCCATCCACACGCTCCTGTTTGTCCTTCAGGTCTCCCCTGGGAGCTCTCAGACTCTGCTCACCTGGGATAGGTGTACTTCCTCTGTAAATTTCCTCAGGATTTTCTGATCCTTGTCACCTGGTGACTGGCTGCTCCCATCGTACGCTGTTGCCCCCTAACTGTCCTTACCACAGGCTTCTGTCATCATCCTTTCCCTGGACTATAAGCCTCAGAAAGCAGGAACTGTGTTCATCTTATTTACCATTCATTGTTCCACAGAGCTGGTAACAGGATATTATGCCAATCAATATTTAATTTTTAAATGAATGAATTTGTTAAACAAATGCATGAACAAGAAAAAAATAAATAAACCAGTATTCAAATCTCAGCTCTGCCTAAGTGTGAGCTTAGAAAACCCAACCCCTCTGAGCCACTTTTTTCTCAACAACATGGGAATAATAATAATAATGACCAAGCAAGGTTCTAGGACTATCAAATGTATAACCCTCCAAAACTCTCTCTTTGGAGTTTGTGTAGCATTCCCAGGCCACAAAGATAATATTTTGGTGACGGGAGAAAAGCCGCACTGGGTGGTTCCTCCTGCACCCAAGGACAGCCCTTCTTTCCCATCCCTAGCAGAAATGTATCATGTCTCTGTAGATTTTATATGCTATTATTCTTTTCCAGCCTGATTGAATTTCCACCGATCAGTTCCCCAGTCCCCTCGTTTGAACAGATTGTGAAGACCAGTAGCCATGGCCATCTGTCCCTGCCCCAGGTGTTTGCCATTGCAGTCTATTCCAAGGGATTTGCCTGTTCTGCTGGGCCAGGGAGAGTGCTGCTGTTTGAGAAGATGGAGGACAAGGATTTCTACCGTGAGAGCAGGGAAATTTGGGTAAGAAGGGGGAGGAAACAAAGCTGGGTTTCCACTGGCATTTGTTCTACAGCCACCAGTGCTCTGACAAGGTGTTTGATGGGAGGAGAGGGATTCTAGCACAGAACAGAAATGCTGACTTGCACTGTCTGTTCTTAGAGAGGTTTTAGAATGAGGTGGAAAGAATTGGGGTATGGAATTAGGACGACTTGGGTTCGAATCCTGGGAGAGAACTTTGGCAAATTCTATTTTCTCTTTGAACTTTTAGTGTTCCCATTGGTAATATATATAAAATAAATTATGTTATTATGCTATATATTGATATAGAATGCCAAGCATAGCACCTTGCATACAGTAAGCTTTCAGGAATTGTCTGTGGAATGAATTATACAAACCATTGTGGAGAAAGATCGTATCTTGTTGGAGAAGAATGAGGAAGTCTTCAAGGTATTTGGCAGTGGATCTATGAGAAGGATCTTAGAAATTGGAGACGATTTGACAAAAAGAAACATTAGGGATTCCAGATGGAGAAAACAGCATAAGCAGAGGCACCACTGAGGGGAGAGGATGGTGTGTTTGGGAAATGCCTTTGTTCCCCAGTGGACAGGGACTGATGTCACTTTAAAAAAAACTAAAGCTGGTAAAGATGCCAAACGCCAGCCTGAAGGGTATATATGTAATTCAGCAGGCAACTTGTAACAATTTTAAATAAATAAAATAAACTAACAAACTAACAAACTTTATTTTGGGACAGTTTCAGGTACAGAAAAATTACACAAAAAGTACAGCATTCCCATATTCCCCCATACACACACACACACACACACACACACACACACATGCATACACAGTTGCTCCTATTTTTTTTAAAGCAAATTGATTAATAAAACATACAATCCATCCAAATCCCCTATTCTTAATATCTTGCATGAGTGTGGTACATTTGTTACAACTGATGAACCAGTATTGATAGATTTCTAGTAACTAAAGTCAGTAGTTTACATTAAGGTTTCTCCTTTGTATAGTTTTATGGGTTTTAACAAATGTGTAATGTCATGTATCCACCATTACATTATCATACTGACGAATTTCGCTGCCCTAAAAATGCCCTGTGCTCCCCTTTTTCTTCCTTCACCCTGAGCCCCTGGCAACCACTGATATTTTTTTTTACTGTCTCTACACTGTCACGTTTTCCAGAATGACATGTATTTGGAACCATATAGTATGAAGCCTTCAACCTGCCCCTGTGGACCTTAGAACTCAGTCAACAAGCAAACAAATCTGTGACAGACTGTCAGATAGGGATCAGTGCTGAGGAGAAAATATAGCCAGAGGGCGAGAGGGGTTTGTTCTGGAGAGAGCAGTCTAGAGAGGCCTCCCTAAAGACGTAGACATTTGAATAAAGACCAGAATAAAATTAAGCAGTTGGAAATGTGGAGTTGGACTTTGGGAGTGAGGTCAAGGCCAGAGGTGGGTTTGGAAGTCATTTGCCTGGAGGCAAATAGAGAAACCCTATGATAGAGCAGTTAACGTTCTCCCACTTCCAGCTGTGTGGGCTTGAGCACCTTCCTTAGCTTTCCTGGGTCCCCTCTTTCTCATCTTTTAAAGAAGAAATTTTCCTCATAGGAAAAATTAATGAGCTTTTATATGCAGTGCTTAGCATTGTGTCAGGCTCATATTGCTTCTTTGTTTCTACTGTTTTAAGTATTTATCATTATAATTATTTTTACTACTATTACATTTTCACTGAAATCTTCACAGTAGATAAAATCACTGAGAGATAAAATATAGAGAAAGAATAGAAGAGTACTGAAGACAAAATGCTGCATTTTCTAATTTAGAGGCCGATACATCTCCCAGAGGACACTAGAGGTAGTGGTCATTCATTCATTCATTCATTAAATGTCTATTATGGATCTACCCTGGGACAGTCTCCGTGCTTGGTGCCTGAGATAGATCAATCAGACGAGAGGTCTTCCCTCAAGGAATTCAGTGTCTCTGGAGGAGGACAGGTCAATCTTCATTCATTCATTGAGTGCCTATTACATGCCAGGCACTGTACTAAGCCCTGAATATAGCTGTGGACAAAATAGACAAGGTCCTCTGCCTGAGGGCTCCCATTCTACTTTACACAGTGTGATAAATGTGACAACAGAAAGAACTCCTGGGTGCAATAGGTGCATTTAGAGAATATCAGCCCAGGGGAATCAGGGAAGGCTTCCCAGAGGCTGTGCTGTCCTGCTGGAGCATGGGAGTTGGCTGTGTTCAGACGGATTAGGGGCTAGCTAGGAAGAAATTACTCCAGGCAGAGGAAGGGGTGCAGAAGAGCACAGTGCCCTGGGCTCAGGAAAGTGGGTGCTGCCATCACTGCTACGAGCTCTAGAAAAATAAGGAAGATAAGGACTGAGCAGGGGCTTCTGGCTTTGATGATAAGGAACTTTCTGATCTTTATGAGGACAATCTCAGTAAATGATACAGTGGAAGCTGAATTTAAGAAATTAAGAGGAAGCGGATTTGGCCCAGTGGTTAGGGCATCCGTCTACCACATGGGAGGTCTGCGGTTCAAACCCTGGGACTCCTTGACCCATGTGGAGCTGGCCATGTGCAGTGCTGATGCGCGCAAGGAGTGCCCTGCCACTCAGGGGTGTCCCCGCGTAGGGGAGCCCCACGCGCAAGGAGTGCGCCCCGTAAGGAGAGCCGCCCAGCGTGAAAGAAAGTGCAACCTGCCCAGGAATGGCACCGCCCACACGGAGAGCTGACACAGCAAGATGACGCAACCAAGAGAAACACAGATTCCCATGGCGCTGACCACAACAGAAGCGGACAACGAAGATGCAGCAAATAGACACAGAGAACAGACAACTGGAGTGGGGAGGGGAGGGGAGAAAAATAAATAAATAAATAAATCTTTGGGGAAAAAAAAAAGAAATTAAGAAAGGAAGCAGAAATGGTGTGTGCAGACCAGCTGTTTTAGTTTGCCAAAGGGCTGCTGATGCAAAGCACCAGAAATGGGTTGACCTTTGTATAGGAGATTTATTTGGGGTAAAAGCTTTCAGTTCTAAGACTGGGAAAAGTCCAAATTGAGGTACCATACTCTTAACACTTTCTCAACAAAGTCAGCTATTGTTGATCCTATCCAGGCATGTGGCAAAGCAAGATGGCCATCAGTCTCTTTCGCGGTCTCAGCCTTCCCCTGTGGGCTCACCATTTCCTCTTGAGCTGCTCCATGGGCCCAGCCTCTTGAGGGCTTTGTGCTTAAGCGATCCTCCAGTCTTCTCTCAGATGGCAGGATCAAATATGGTGGCTTCCTTTTCCTTGTCAGTCTGACTGAGTCTCTCTCTGTGTCTCTGGGTTTACATCAGACCCAGCAATGGGATGGGTTCTCAACCTGAGTCATGCCTCACTGATGTAGTCCAATGAAAAATCCCAAATCGATCTTTTCAAGTAACCTAATCAAAGGACCCTCAACTGCATTTAATCATACCCACAGAAATAGATTATTTTAAAAACAAAATCTTTCTCTTTTTGGAATTCATAAAATAATTTCAAACTGCCGCACCAGCCTTACAATAAATTTGGTTTTTTATTTATTTATTTATTTATTTATTTATTTATTTACTTCTCTCCCCTCCCCGCCCCCCTGCCCCAGTTGTCTGTTCTCTGTGTCTATTTGCTGCATCATCTTCTTTGTCTGCTTCTGTTGGTTGTTGTCAGCAGCACAGGAATCTGTGTTTCCTTTTGTTGCGTCATCTTGTTGTGTCAGCTCTCCGTGTGTGCAGCGCCATTCCCAGGCAGGCTGCACTTTCTTTCATGCTGGGCGGCTCTCCTTACAGGGCGCACTCCTTGCACGTGGGGATCCCCTACACGGGGGACACCCCTGCGTGGTACGGCACTCCTTGCATGCATCAGCACTGCGCATGGGCCAGCTCCACAGGGGTCAAGGAGGCCCGGGGTTTGAACTGCGGACCTCCCATGTGGTAGATGGATCCCCTAACCACTGGGCCAAGTCTGCGTCCCTAAATTTGGTTTTTTTAATGGAAGAAGATAATAGCAGGGAGAAGGAAATCTAATTTTCAAATGTCTACTTGGGGACTGTAGAGCCTCTTAGAGACTACTGGCAGGAGCTATACATCCTGTTTTAATTTCCTGGGCTGCTTAAAGCATATACCATGAAACGGATTGGCTTAAACAATGAGAATTTATTAGCTAACAGTTTGAGGCCATGAAAATGTCCAAATTAAGGCATCATCAGGGTGATGCTTTCTACCTAAAGACTAGCTGCCAGGGACCCTTGGCTCCTCTGCCACATGGCAAGGCAAATGGTGGCATCTGCTGGTCTCTTCCTTCTCTTCCAGCTTTCCTTGATTTCAGCTTCTTGTTTTTGTAGCTTTCTCCCTCTCTCTCTCTCTCTCTATTCACTCTGTTTATAAAGGGCAGTAAGAGGACTAAGTCTCATTCTGAATGAGGTGGATCTCACCTTAACTGATGTAGCCTCATCAAAAATTCCTACTTACAATGAGTTTACACCCACAGGAATAGATTAGATTTACGAACTCGTTCGGAGGAATACATACAGCTTCAAACCGCCACAGTGCCCCTCTCTTCTCTGCCCTGACATCTACCCCTTGTGGTAGAAGGGCTGCTACCTTACTCCCTACAGCCCTAAGATGCACACCAGTGTAATTGGTGTCAGGTAAGCACACACACTGGACTTCTCACAGATGGGCAAGAATGGGATTTACACCAAGTTGCTTTAGGGGGTATCTCAACATGAGATGCATTGATTGATAATTTTTACATAAGCCACTGATTCCATGAAGTCACCTCTTGAGTTTTTATTCCAATGGAAATCCTTAGAAAAAAAAGTTTCCAAAGGGGATATGGCATGGAAAAGCTTTTCATCCTGCTTTGCTTAAAACAACTAGACCAGCTCCATCCATACAGAGTATCAATTACCTTAAGGATTTATTATTCAGCCACTAATCACTTAAAAGTAAATGTATCCATGAGGAGTATCAATTATCTTAAGGGTTTATTATTCAGCCACCAATCACTTAAAAGTAAATCACTTAAAAGTAAATACCAAAAGAAGTGACTCAAACTCTTCTTCCTATCTAAGGTGGACCCCAAGTAGCATCCTGGTCTGGGAGTTTGTAAGCTAGGAGTATCTGAAAGAACTCTGGAAGCCCAAGGACATATTGACAGCGTGTGGAATTTACTGAGCTCTGCTTTGCATCTTGGACAGATTCCCATGGACCTGCAGAGCAGTGACCCAAGTCAGTCTGACAAACAGGACATCCTGTGCATGTGCTTCAGCCCCTCAGAGGAAACTCTGATTGCCAGCACTAGTAAGCACCAACTCTACAGCATCACCATGTCCCTGACAGAGATCAGCAAGGTGAGTCTTCCCAGCAACACTTCCTTCCAGTTCAGGGACTGTGTGCCTGGTGGAGGGACAGGTCACCATGTGAGCAAATTTTAATCCAGATAAACTGAGAATGGGCTCAGTAAACCACCTCATAACAGACCAAAAGATACTAATTTTAAGATGTTCATGTAGAAGCACTTGGATACACTCTTGATAGGGCTGTGATTGTTGCAGCCTCTTTGGAAGATACAATGACATTGTCTATCAAGTTTAACTAGATTTATCCTTTTACTCCACAGTTGCACTTCAAGGAATGTATCTCCCGTTGTACTTGCTCATGTACTCAATGATGTATATATAAAAATAATCATTGCTGTTTTTTTGTTTGGTTTTGGATAACAAAGAAAGCCAGTGTAAAGATGTTGCAGATATTAAAACAAAAAGCACTATTAAAGATAAAGAATATCACTTTGTACTGATAAAAATCATTTCATCAATAAGATATTTCCATTTTAAATTTGTATATACCTAATAATATAAGTTCAAAATATTGAAAGCAAAATTTGGCAGAACAACAAGGAGAAATAGACTATCTACAATCATAGTGGGAGATTTTAAACACATCTCTTTTGGTAATTGTTTTTATTTAATAACAGCTTTATTGCATTATATTCACGTATCATACAATTTACCTGTTTAAAGTGTCTAATTCATTGGTTTTTAGTATGTTCGCAAATATGTACAAGAATTACCTCAAACTTTAGGACATTTTCATCACCTCAAAAAGAAACTCCATACTCTTTAAGTATCAGGTCCATCCTCCCACCCCTCACCCCCAGCCTGAGGCAACCACTCATCTATTTGTCTCTATAGTTTTTCTTATTCTGGACATTTCATGTAAATGGAATCACATGATATGTGGTCTTTTGTGACTAGCTTCTTTCACTTAGCATAATGTGTTCAAGGTTCATCCATGTTGCAGCATGGATCATTCCTTTTTATGGCTGAATAACATTCCAGTGTATGGATATTTCTATCTTGATTTCTCTTTGACCCTTTATTATTTAGAAGTGTGTTGTTCCAACTCAACACTCTCAAGTCCATGTGAGGCCAGATGCGCAGGTACCAGGTGGGAGGACCCACGCCTTCTGCCTGGGGCCTGAGGAAGCCACAGATGTTGCCAGGGCCCAGCCCCGGGCTGGTCCGTGACCTTCTTTTCCAGCCCCCAGGCATGATCTCCCTCTGCAGGACTTGCTGGGGAGGGCCTCAACTCACAGACACATGGTTTTAGGCATTCAGGGGGGCCTCATCATTATCTGCTGATGGCCTGGCCAATTTGGCTATTTTTTAAAGACATATCCATGGACTTGAGTTTACTTTTTATTTTCAGTAGGTAAATCCAAGCTCCATGGAGTCCAAAGAATGTTCAAGCTCTTCTCAATTTTCTTTTTTTTTTTTTTTTTTAATGAAAAGTGTTATTTTCAGGCTCCATGCAACAGTGGATTGTATAAACCAGTATTCTATCCCTGCCTTGATCCTGCAAGAGAGAGAGATGAGTTTTCAGTTTTATTTTTCTTTCTATTTCAAAAAGCAATTACTGGCATTTTTGTTTGTTTGTTTTTCTCATGGAAAAGACAAACCCTGTGTTGATCTTGATCAAATGCATTTTGTACATGTGTGAAGCCTTTGTTTCTGGAGCAGGCCCTTCTTGAAGGGGCAGCTCGCTGCTCCCTTGGAGCTGGGATGCCCACATCTCCCTCACTTGGCCCAGCCCTCCTTGACACTGCTTGCCTGCAGTGACTGCTGCAAGTTGTGATGGTTGGGCTGACCAGGTGGCTTTTGCATTCTCTGCCCTCCGCACTGCCCCAGGTAGTCCTGCAAACCTCCAGAGGCACACAGTGGGGGCCCCTGCTGTTGTCCTGCTGGAGGTGGAGCACAGGAGGCTGCCAAGCATAGCATTAGCCCTCTGGGCTCAGCCCCTAGGAGGGCCTGGGTCCTGGGCCCTTTTATATTCTCTCTCCCTCCCTCCCTCCGCCCCTCCTTCCCTTCCTCTCTCCCTTCCTCTCTCTCTCTCTGCAGCTGGGAATGGAGGCCCAGGGCTGGGGGAAAGCTTAGTGGATGGGGTTGCAGCCTTGCCTCCCAAGTTTCTTTTCCTCCCCCTGGCTGCTGCTTTGCTCCAACAACCACTCCTGACCTTTTCCGCTTTGGAAGCCCACACTGCTCTCATCTCGCCCGTGCCTCCTCTACCAGAAGACCCACTTCAGCCCCAGTGCTGGAGTGGGAGAGGCTAGTGCAGGGAGGTATCTTGGACAAGTGGATGGGTGTGAGGTTCAACCTACCCAACCCCACCCTTGGTAGCCACGGAACCAAACAAAGCCACAAATTCTATTTTCCTCCTCCAGTTTTGTTCCTTCTCCAACTTCAGTTCTACCAGATGTTAGGAGGGACCCAGGACTCAGCATGTGAGCAAGGCCACGGAAACTGCTCCTACTGCATCTTTTCTCCAGGGGCTGTCTTCAGGGATTCTGTCGGGCAGCAGATTAAAACTTCCATACCATTCATGACTCTCTTTCTCTCTCTTTTTTATTTTTAAAAATAAAAATAAAAATCCAGAATGCTGCATCAAATTTGTGTAAATGAGGGTGTGCAAAGAGGGTAGCCAGTTTTGCTTTATGATATTATGAAGGAAAATTTGTGACCCTACATATATATGTATATATACACACACACATATGAATATATATATATTTCCTGAACCAGCCATGGGATTTTGTTTATATTGCAAATAATATGTTTTTCTTTTAAAAAAAGTGTTTTTAATTTCCACCTTTGTGCTGCTACTGACAATTATATTACATTTCTATATGTCATAGGCCTGACAGTACATTATATATATATATAGTTTTGTGCAATTTATACTGTCTTTTATAATTACACAATTACCTTTACCAGTGCTCTTTGGCTTTTAGTGTAGATTTGAATTACTGTGTGGGCTCACTTGCTTTTAGCCCTACAAACTTTCTTTAGTATTTCTTGTAAGGTGGTCTACTAACAAGAAAATCTTTCAATATTTATTTATTTTGGAATGTTTTTATATTGTCTTCATTTTTTAAAGATATGATCCTTGGTTGTTAGTTTTTTTGGAGCACTTTGCCTATATTATCCTACTGCTTCCTGGCCTTCATTGTTTCTGCTGAGAAATCACCTGATAAGCTTATTGGCGCATCTGTGTGATGAATCATTTTCTCAGTAGTCATTTTCTCTTGCTACTTTCAAGATTTTTTTCCTTGTCTTTGGCTTTCAGCATTTTCACTGTGATGTGTCTGCATTTATCCTATTGGAGTTCATTAAGTTTCTGTATATGTATATGAATATTTTTCAATAAATTTAGGACATTTTCAGCCATAATTTATTCAAATATTTTTCTGCTCCTTTGTCTCACTCTTTTTCTGGCAATCCCATTATGCATATGTTGGTATACTTAATAGTGTCCCGTTTTCTCTGAGGCTATGTTCATTTTTTTCAGCCTTTTTTCTGTCCTTCAGAAAATAATCTTTATCAGTTTACCTTCAAGCTTACTAATTTTTCTCTACCAGTTCAAATCTACTGAATTTTTTATTTTTTATTGTATTTTCAACTTCAGAATTTCCATCTGGCTCTGTTTTTTGATTTCTGACTCCTTATTGTTACTCTCTATATTAATGCCACATTGTCAGCATACCTCCCATTACTGCTTTAATCATGATTTCTTTTAGTTCCTTGATCATATTTATAATGACTACTTGAAGCCTTTTTATGTTAAATCCAACATCTGGTCTCTTACAGGCAATTTTTGTTGCCTGATTTTTTCTGGTGTATGGGTCAACTTTCCTGACTTTTGCATGTTTTGTAATTTTTTTGTTGAAAATTGGGCATTTTAAATAATGTATTTAACAACTTTGGGTACTGGCCCTCTATTATTATTTGCTTGTTTCCTTGTTTACTGACTAGATAGAATTATTTTAATGAAATCAGTCCCCCACCCCCACCCCATGCAGTGTGAAGTTGCTGATATTGCTCCTCAGAGTACACAGCCTTGGGTATACCCAAGTTACCCTGGTATAACATTAGTTTTGTCAGGGCTCTCTTTCACTGTCTTTCTCTACTACATCCAGCTTCTAATTGCTAACCAATTTTTCTGTTGTTTTCAACAAAGCCCTATTCACAGTTTGATCCAATCAAATCTAGGCTTCTTTGAAGGGATAGTTCCCAAGGTCAGTGTTTGAATTTGTCCTTATCCCATGACAACTGTTTCCCTATTTCTCTCCAGCAAACTATCAGGTCTACAATTTAGCCTATATCTCCATGGACTCTATCAGTCTCGTCCCCATTGCCTTTTACCACAACCTCCACTCTTTTCAAAAAGATACTTAGGTTGTAAAAGAAAATGTATTAATATAATTCAATTCACCATCAAAGCTACTAAGGAGGAATAAAGCATGATTGTTATAGTCAGGACCACCTGGTTGCACAGCTTCAAGGAAGCCATTTACATATATTTTATAGATGCAGAAAGAGCATTTTATGAAGTTCAGCTGTTAGAAATGCAGGAATAGAATGAAACATTCTTAATTTGACGTAAGTCGTATGCCCCAAACCTACAATAAAAATATTATTTAACCGAGAAACTCAAGACTCATTTCCTTAAGTTTGGGATCAAGACAGATATGCTCACTGTCAATTCAGCTTAATACTGGAGGCCCTGACCAATGCAGTAATATAAGAAAAAGAAATAATATTAAGAATAAGAGTTATTAAGGATCAAAAGGAGAGAGACAAACTAGTCATCATACCATGAAAATGATATAATTTACATAGAAAAATCAAGCGAATCAGTAAATGATTAATACTTTTAAGAGAGTTTAGCAAGGTTGTCAGATGCAACATCAACTGAAAATTTTTAAGTTCACCTACATCAGCAATAACCAAATAGAAAATACAATAAGAATATACCACTAAAAGTAGCATCAAAATGTTCAAGTATTTAAGGACTCTAACAGAGAATACACAGATTTTTATGGAGAAAATGTAAAACTCTATTAAAGGAGGAGTGGGTGTACTTCACTGGTTTGAGTGCCTGCTTCCCATGCCTGTTTCCCATGTACAAGGTCCTGAGTTAAATCCTTTTACTCCTAAAAAATTTTTTTAAATTAATAAACTATTAACATTAAAGAGGAACTGAATAAATGGGAGGATGTACACATTGATGAATGGAATAAGTTTATATTATAAAGATGTCACTTCTGTGTAAATTAATCTATAAATTCAATTCTAATAAAATTTAAGCTGAGTTTTTTTTTTGTTGTTGATACTCTCTTGTTTTTTTATTCTTTTTTTTTTTTTTTAATTTTTTTATTTTTTATTGACTTTGTAATAATATTACATTAAAAATATATATGTGAGGTCCCATTCAACCCCACCCCCCCACCCCCCCTCTCCCCCCCCCCCAACAACACTCGTTCCCATCATCATGACACATCCATTGGATTTGGTAAGTACATCTTTGGGCACCTCTGCACCTCATATACATTGGTTCACATCATGGCCCATACTCTCCTCTATTCCATCATGTAGGCCCTGTGAGGATTTACAATGTCCGGTGATTACCTCTGAAGCACCATCCAGGGCAGCTCCATGTCCCGAAGACGCCTCCACCTCTCATCTCTTCCTGCCTTTCCCCATACCCTTTGTCCATTATGTCCACTTTTCCCAATCCAATGCCACCTCTTCTATGTGGACACTGGATTGGTTGTGTCCATTGCACCTTTATGTCAAGAGGAGGCTCAGATTCCACCTGGATGCTGGATGCAATCCTCCCATTTTCAGTTGTAATCACTCTAGGCTCCATGGTGTGGTGGTTGTCCTTCTTCACCTCCATCTTAGCTGAGTGTGGTAAGTCCAATAAATCAGATTGTAGGTGCTGGAGTCTGTTGAGGCTCAGGACCTGGCTATCACATTGTCAGTCCAGAGATTCAAATCCCCTAAATATATCTTAAACCCCAACATTAACTGCACCTCCAGCACATTAGCATGAAAGTCTTATGAAGGGAGATCCCATCTGAGTCCAGATTCATCACACATAAACACCATTTCCAAAGAGGGGCCATCTGCCCTGGTAGTTAACCCCATCGGCCATGACCATAACTCCCATGGGTCTCTTTAGCCCTCAAAGGAACCAATATCTGGGGGTTGTATCTGCTTTATCTGTCTCTCTGACTCTGCTCAGTTGTGCATGAGGGCAAACCTTCTGCCAGCCTCCAGACTCTTTTTTAGAAACTCGTAGCCATATAAACTCATTTCTCCTTTCCATTTCCCCCTTACTTTAGGTCAAACAGCATTTTAAAGTCATGGTATTTTATGTAGACATGGATATTCTGCTGATCCGCATTGAACCTTCCGTATAAGGTCATTTTCCAGTTGCATCATCAGTTGGTAGTTGATAGTGGTCCCTCGTTGCCAGGGAGGCTCATCCCCGGGTGTCATGTCCCACGCTGGGGGGAAGGCATTGCATTTACATGCTGAGTTTGGCTTCGAGACTGGCCACATTTGAGTAACATGAAGGCTGACAGAAGGAAATTCCCAGGCACAAAGTTGCTCCAGGCCTTGTTATTATTTTGGGTTTATCAGCTCACAAGCATAGTCATTAGTATCAGGGGCTCACTGTTGAACCCTCACTCCCTCCCGGTCCCCACCACTGTATCTGGGAGACTGTCGCTGCTCCCCTAGGGACCACGACAGAGCACCACTGGCCAGGAACCCAGTACCCCCCCTACTGTGGTTTTTAATTGTTGCCACTATGAGTATATCCAAACATTACCATGCACCCTGGACATATGTTCTGTACAGCTCCCTGTCAGTCATATATCACCTGTCATTGGTATCCCATACCAGTATCCCTCCATTGCCATTGTTGAAACACTCTGTGATCCAGAACTCCCCGAAATTTGAAGCCCAATATAATGTCATGGTCCCTTACTAGGGAATGGCATATAGCGATGAGTTTAAAGGATAGATAAAGAACTTGGATAAAGTTAGATAAAGAACTTAGATAAAGAATGTTGACTTGAAAAAATTCCACATCCTATTTTTTTTCCCCCCCCCCCCCCCTAATTATTCAGCTTTTCTTCACAGGAGTCCTAGACCACAGCAATGTATATATATAATATACAGCACTCCCACACATCCACCAGAAAACCTTTTCTCTTCCATAGTGATACTCTTACGCCCTATTCATATCATATTTACTTAAAGTGATGTACAGAGTCTGAGACATTTAAGCTGAGTTTTTTAAAAGAATTCCTCCAACTTATTCTAAAATTTGTGTGGAAGACTAAAGGACCATAAATAACTAAGACAATTCTGACAAAGAAGGGCATAGACAGGGGACTTAACCTCCCAAATATTAAAACATGCTGCAAAACTATGATGATAAAATCAGGGACAGAAATAAGACAGAATAGAGAGCTCCCAAACAGACATTTTGTACATTTGTGAGACATATATGACATAGTTGATATTACAAATAATTAAAGAAAAGATGAATTGGGTGGTCAATAATGCTAGCAATACACACTGACAAGAGAGAGAAAAACAAATCTGGGTCCCTGTCTCACATCATATACAAGTTGACCTTCAGACAAATTAAAAATCTGAGAGTGAACAATAAAATCTAAATAATTTTTGCTAATAGAAAAAATTGTGAGAGTCTATCTTTGTGACTTAGAAATGGAAAAAGATTTCTTAAACTAGATCCCAAAAACGCAATCATCAGAGAGAAATTGCTGGAGTTTACTACATTAAAATTAAGGATTTCTGTTCAGTGAAAGATATCATAGATACTATTAACCCGTAGGTAGCACCAAAAGATTTTTCAGTGTTTAAAATTTGCAAAGGATTGAAAGTGAAAATAAACAAAACATCTAGTAAAACACAAAAATTCCAAGAGAAATTTGAGAAAAAATCTGTAAATTGGGGTGCCACAGACGTGGAGATCCAAATGGCTACCCAAGTATATGTGGAGATGCTGAACTTCACTAGTGAGCAGAAAATGCAAATTAAAACCACTCTGAGATGCTTCTTTATATGCATTGGATTAGCAAAAATTAGAAAGTCAAATAGCACCAAAGATTGCTGGGGACTTGGGGTAATAGAAATCCTAATGTGGTAATGTGGGGATGTAAACTGGTGCAGCCATTCTAGATAGCCATCAGTTAGTTCTTGGTCAAATAGGGAATGCATGTTCCTTATTATCCAGTTAGTCACCACTGGATACAAACCAGGAATTCCATCACACAATTCCATTAGAGATTATGTACAGATATGTTCACCTTAGCTTTTGTAGCAATGGGGAGTTAAAAGTAAAATAGTTGTATGCATATTACAGAAAACCAGTCAGAAGTCAGAAACAAGTTATACATATTGCAACATAAATGGTTCCTGAAAAATATAGTGTTGTGAGAGAAAAAATACAGAATGAGATCTGAAGCACAATGCCATTTATAGAAATACATGTGTATATATTCAAGGGCATAAGTGAAATCCACTAGTTGGTGCCTATAATAAGGTAGGAACAGGAGTGAGAACTGAGAAATAAAGGAAAGAAATAAATGTAAAATAAAATTGGCCTTGCACGACCTAATTGATAGTCTGTAACTCTCTGCTCCTGAAATATGAAAATCAAGAAAACAAAGATGCAAAGTCAAAGAAATATGGAGCAGGGCCCTTTGGTGAGAGTTGTAAATGAGAGAAGGAAGAATAGTGTTTGGAAGTTTGAAAAAAGAGAATAAAAGATAAGAAATAGTTGTCTTGGAGTATGAAAGTGAACTTACTGAAAAATATGATAGAATTACTAGGCAGTGTTAAATGTCCATTGCAGGCTTGTTGTCATGAATTTTAAATGAAACTAGTAGGCCCGCCTGTCTGGTTATTATCATTACATGACTACTCAGAGGTGTAGAAATGGGATGGGAAAGAAAGAATTGCTTTTAAGATAAGAGAAGTTTGGGTGTATTTAAAAGCTAGTAGGAATGTGCTAGTAGAGACAGAGAGGTTGAAGATATTGGAGAAAGAAGGAGCTAGAGTTAGAGAAGACTGGGGGTGATATGTGCCTGCCCATGCCCCACCTAAGCACAATAGTCACTTCTTCCTCTGAAACAGAAGGAAAGGACAGAGTCTACAGGTGGGAGGACAGGAGTTTGAAGGAATTCCCATCTCAGCCTTTGTCTTGGCTGTGAACAGACCATCTCACTGCATTTCCGAGCCACGGCTCCTCATTCAAGTGACCCACTGATGATGCCGCTGATGACAGTGGACATCTGGAATCTACACGACCAGTGCAATAGGTTGCATTTCAATTTAAAACCATTCACCCCATTCCCACTTGCTGCTGGTGATAAGGTAATTAGTACATTATCTCTGGAGAGAAAATTGGAAGTACTTATTAAAATTGTTCATACTATTTTACCTAGTATTCCCATTGTAGAAATGTAAGGAAGTTATCAGGGAGATACACAAAGATTTGTATGCAAGAATATTCAGGTTAGTGTTATTCCTAAATAACAAAAATCAGAGACCACTTAAATATTCCTACAGTAGAGGAATGGTTAAATTAAATCTTTGGATATCCATAGTCTAAAATATTTTTGTTGCCATTAAAATAACTTCTTAAAATAATAGTGGCATAGGGAAATATACATAATATTAAGACAATTTTCCCACAGTTGGATTTCTGTGCACCTAGAATAATTAATGTTCATAGGTATTAATTAGACCTGAAGTGCATAGCCTGCCTTTTGCTTACTCTGCTGGATCTCATTCTGTTTGATTTCTCCAGGGGGAACCTGCTCACTTTGAGTATTTGATGTATCCATTACATTCAGCAGCCATCACTGGTCTAGCTACCTGTATCCGCAAACCTCTCATTGCCACCTGTTCTCTAGATCGATCCATTCGCATCTGGAATTATGAATCAAAGTAAGGAATGAAAGGCTTTGCAACTGTGGTATGAAGGGTTTTGGTTGTTAAATTTTGTTAATATGAATTATTTTAATTAGAAGGTTTTTCATTTTTAATCAGAAGTCTTCAGTTGGAGAAAACTAATTCATTCCACCTACCAGTTTCTCACTCATTTGGTTGCTCAAAAATACTTTGTTGTTTATCACATGCTTACTAAATGCCAGATACTAGGCTAGACACTAGGGACATACAAGAGACACCTTGATAGCTCACCTTCTTATACTCTTACATAACTTCCTATGCCCTTCCAGCTCTCCTATTCCCTTTCTCCCACTGGATCTGTTTTTTGCCTCATGGAACTCTCTAGATCTTCAATCCCTCTACTTTCTCCTCATTGTGACCCCAACCATCCTCAATTCCCTAGTGTTTTTATCCCCCTGGTGCTTTCAGCCTCCCTGCAAATTTCCCATCGTAGATTGGCCCCACACAGTTTTCTTATACTCAGCCACTGGGGCCTCCTGAAAAAAATTCTATGATCCTTGTGATTTTGGGAATCTAAACAGAGCTATTGTCTTTAGCATCACCAGACAACCTCTTGACCGGTTCCCCTATTTGCGATACACTATCCTTAAGTAACCAAAATCTAGAAAGGAGAAATGGTAAACCAAAAATTGCAAGCAGTAAAATGCCTCAAATAATATACACCAGATACAATAGAGGACTTAAGGGATTTAGCATGCTAGTCTTATAATTCAATAATTGATCTTTTTGCAGTACCCTAGAACTATATAAGGAGTACCAAGAAGAAGCATATACAATCAGCCTTCACCCATCTGGACACTTTGTTGTGGTAGGGTTTGCTGACAAACTACGCCTTATGAATCTACTCATTGATGATATACGTTCTTTCAAAGAATACTCTGTCAGAGGATGCAAAGAGGTAAAAGCAGGTGGAGATGAAGGTTCAGTTCCTTGGAAACCCAGGACCGAAATATCAAGAACTAACAAGCCCTGGGGAGGTTGGGGCCAAAGTGTCTTATAGAACTTCACTGTCTTTAGAAAAAAATCCAGTTCTTCTCCCACCAAACTCATTGAGTATATGGTTCTATCTCCTTTTTCTTACGCCTGCCAAAATAATTTATTTAGCCCTAAGCCTTGTGAGATCCCACCTGTGATGTGTCCCCTCTATGGCTGTGTAGTATTAAGAAGGAGAAGTATTGAAAAAGAAGTAATGCCACAATCAGAGTCACAGCTGGGAAGGCAAGGTTGGAAAAACAAGCATCAACAATGAGGCAGTGAGCAGCCCTTCAGATTTCATCTGGAGATGACTTACCAAAAAAAATAATGATTTCAGGAATTATTTCCCACACTCTGAAGCGGTGCACTTTTTTCTGGTGGGGGGATATGGAAGGGAGGTAGACAACAGAGTAAAGATGTTATAAAGAAACAAGAAAAGAGATAAGTACACATCCCAAAACATGGATTGCAGGTGTGCCACAGGATGAGGCATGCACTTGGGGCCCCAAGTTAGGCCGGAAATGGTGCTTTTACAGATAAAATTAATGCTGTATTCTGTGGTGATCCAAGCAGCTCAATGATTAGTACACATGGCATTGTCAGCATTTTGTCCAGAATGAGCTGCAGGAATAATGAAAATGTTAGTCCTACTTATACCTTCTCCCTACTCCCACTCCTGCACATAGTTTCAGCATGAACTCTTCAGGAAAGGCTGCTCATACCTGTACCTCCCATTCAATTGCTCATTTCTTTTTTTCATTCCTGTTCTCCTGCTATATTTCTCTGTAGTGTTGCTTTAGCAATGGAGGTCACCTGTTTGCAGCAGTCAATGGAAATGTGATTCACATTTTTACTACCACAAGCCTAGAGAACATCTCAAACCTGAAAGGACACACAGGGAAGGTAAGTGTGTGAACAGCATCCAGGGAAACCAGGACACTGTGCCCAGCACTGTGCTAGGCAGAGAGATATGGGGGAACAAGGGAGTCCTTATCCTTCCTAATTTAATAGTTAAAACAGTGTGGTACTAGTTTATACACCAAAGCACATACACCAAAGGAATAGAATTGAGAAATAAACCCACACACCTGTGGCCAGTCGATTTTCTACAAGGGTGCCAAGTCTCTTCAACAAATGGTGCCAAGACAACTGGAAATCCATTACCAGAACTTTTCCAACTATCCATTCCCTCACCCTACCCCACCCCCACCCCTGGTAACCTTTATTTTCTGTCTCTAACTTTGCATTTTCTATTGATTTCATGTAAGAGAGTATGAAGAGGTATCTCATTATAGTTTGGTGTTTCTTTTTAAGATTTTATTTCTTTCTCTCCTCTTGCCCTGCATTGTCTACTCTCTGTGTCCATTTGCTGTGTGTTGTTTTGCGTCCGCTTGCATTATCAGGTGGCACCAGGAAACTGCATCTCTTTTTTGTTGCATCATCTTGCTGCATCAGCTCAGCCTTCCATGTGTGTGGTACCAGTCCTGGGTGGGCTGCACTTTTTTCACATGGGGCGACTCTCCTAGCGGGGTGCACTCCTTGCACGTGGGGCACCCCTATGCAGGGGCGCCCCTGTGTGGCACGACACTCCTTGCACACTGCAGCACTGTGCGTGGGCCAGCTCACCACACGGGTGAGGAGGCCCTGGGGATCGAACCCATATGGTAGGCAGATGCTCTATCAGTTGAGCCATGTCTCCTTCCTTCATTATAGTTTTGATTTGCATTTCTCAAATGACCAGTGATGTTGAACATCTTTTCTATGCTTAATGGCCATTTGTATATCTTCTCTGGAGAAATGTCTCTTCAAATTCTTTGCCCATTTAAAAAATTCGGTTGTTTGTCTTCTTGTTGAATTGTAGGATTTCTTTATATATTCTGGATATTAAACCTTTATATGATTTCAAAATATTTTCTCCCTTTCTGTAGGATATTGTAACAGCTTGATATTGTTTATGAATACCAAAAATAGATATTAGTTTATTTTTGTACTCTGGTCTGTTCCTCTGGGCATGATTAAATTATAACAAGGGCTTTGATTGGGCCACATCAGTAGGACAAGGGGGCAGGGACTCCCAGAGAAAACCACACAGCAGAGCAGGGGGTTTGGAGTTTTGAGCTGAAGCCCAGGAAATGAGCACATAGGAGAAGAGCACAGAGGAATAGAGAGAGCTCCTTAGACATGGCAGAAGCCCTAAGGAAAGAGAGCCATTTGCCTGTTAGTCTATAGCTGACCTTGAGAAGGGAGCACAGCAGCTGAGCCCAGAGAGAAACAGAGCCCCTGCAAGAGAGGAACCCAAGAAGCCTGAACTGTTGACAGACGTCGGCAGCCATCTTGCCCCAACATGTGGTAAGGGAGGCAACTTATGCTTTATGGGCTGGTAACTGTAAGCTTCTACCTCAAATAAATGCCCTTATAAAAGTCAACAGATTTCTGGTATTTTACATCAACACCCCTTTGGCTGACTAATACAGATGTCTTTTCATATCCTTTGCACAAATATCCTTTGCACAAAAGTTTTTAATTTTGATAAAGTCCAATTTATCTATATTTTCTTTAGTTCTTTACCAGGTCCTTAAGCTATTAGCTCTTATATTTAGGTTGTTGATCCATTTTGAGTTAATTTTTGTATGTGGTGAGAACTAGGGGTCCAATTTCAATCTATTGCATGTGAATATCCACTTTTCACAGCACAATTTGTTGAAGAGACTATTTTTGCCACTTGAAGAGACTTGATGCCTTTGTTGAAAATCAACTGGCCATAAATGTGTCCATCAACCATGAATGGATAAACAAAAAGTGGTATATACATATAGTAGAATATTATTCACCCATAAAAAAAAGAATGAAGTTATGATTCATGCAACAACATGGATGAACCTTGAAGACATCATGTTGAGTAAAATAAGCTAGACACAAAAGGACAAATGTAGTATGATCTCACTGATGTGGAATAATTGGAATAAGCAAATTCATAGAGTCAGAAACTGGAATATAGGTTACCAGGGTCCAGGGTGAGTGTAAGGAATGGTGAGTTAAAGCTTAAATTGTACAGAGATTCTCTTTGGGTTGCTAGAAGAGTTTTGGTGTGTTACATTCACAACATTGTGAATGTAATTAACAGCACTGAATTATATATTTGAATGTGGTTGAAAGGGGCAGTTTTAGGTTGTGTATATGTCATTAGAATAGGGTTTTTTAAAAACCAAAGGACTTTATAACACAATAAACCTTAGTTTGAACCATAGACTAGTTAATAGTACAATTATAATAATGTCCTTTTAATGAATTGTTAACAAATGTATCACATTAATGCAAGATGTTAATAATAGGGTCGTGCATGGAGCTTTGTATGTTATGCATGATTTTTTCTGTAAACTTACAACTTCTCTAATAAAAAAATTTTTCTACCCACCAAACTACCAATTACCACTGCTATAACAAGAGGATATGAATGAATCATTTTTATTTCAGTGTCATTTCACATGAACTTCAGATTCAGAAATGAAAAACATCATATGATTACTGTTTCAGGGCAATCTTCTTCAATTGAATAAAAATTGACTTCCAAGTTAAAAAGAAATATTAAAAGTAAAACAGTAAAACTAGTCCATAGATATCTTGTGTATATAGAAAATTATTGTCAAAGAAAACAATTATGATGGAATTTGTAATTCTTGATCTCTTCTTTCATCTACATCTTCCAATATTTTATTCAAGGAATGTAATTCCTGTGAGGTGCAAAACTAAATAAAATGAAATTTAAAAAGTATATTGTTGGCTGGGCTCTAATAATGGTTGAAATGATGAATGCACAACTATGTGATTATATGAAATATCATTGATTGTACACTTTGAATAGATTGTATGCTTTATTAATATATGTCAATAAAATCTATTTGATTTTTTAAAATTTAGAATTAAAGAGCAAAGGAAAAAAAGTATGTTGTTGGCTAAGCTGCCAGGGCTCCCATTCCCTGCTGCCCACTGCCCGCTGTGATTTGCCGGGCCTGCTGGCCCCCCACCCACCCCCTCACCTCAGCATGGCGCAGTCCCTCTGCCCCAGGCTCGGCAGCCTCTGGGCATCTTGGGTGGTGACTGAGGATAACCAGGAAGGGGATGGGCCACATGTGTGGGCCACGAATACAAGGGCTGGTGCCCCGCTCTTCGCCAAGATGAAAGGTTACCATCACTGGCCCACTGGATTGATGAACTCTCAGGAGTCATGAAGCCTCCAGCAAATAAGTATCCTATCTTCTTTTTAGGCTCCCATGAAACTGCATTTCTAGGTCCCAAAGACCGTTTCCCATATCAGGAATACGAAGACAAATTTGGAAAGTCAAACGTAAAGGATTTAATGACGGATTGTGGGAAATAGAAAATGACCAGGGAATAAAGTTTACTGGATAACAGGCAATTCAGCAGCAGAACTTTTCAGAAACTACAGGAGAAGGTGGAAATACTGTAGATGCAAGCCATGAGGAAGAAGGTGATAGAGTAGAAGAAGATGGAAAAGACAAAAGAATGACAAAGCAGGCTCAAAATGGAAAAAATAGTACACTTCCAATAAATACTCTAAATAGTTCCAGAAATCTCCAGGAGATGAAGATGACAAAGATGAAAAGAAGTAAACAAAAGCAGCTCTGAGGGTGGAGATGCTGGCAGTGATTCAAGAAACGAAACTTCAGACTTGCAGAAAACTAATGAAGGGACCTAACTATCATAATGAATCTGCTTATTAAGAAAAACCACGGGAAGGTTAAACATTTAATTGTCTAATATTCTTGGATTTGATACAAACAACACAGTTATTGTTGTCATTGACAGAACCCCAGTTTGCGTCATACATTATTCATATTCTTCTGTTGTGTTTGAAAAAAAACAATAACAACAACACATTTAGCCTTTTTTAAGGTTATAGATTTAATTTCATGTTATTTGGTTGCATGAAGTTACCCTTAACCACTAAGGATTATGAAGATTTTTGCAGTTTTATGTATGTCTAGGATCCTTTTATCAAGGCACATATGCTCATTATTCCCCTGCCTTTATCCGACCATCTCCAAACACTCAGTTAAATATAAATTAACATTTTTGAATGATCACTCAACATAATGCTTAAGGATGGGATGTCATCTCTGTGAAAGAACCCAGAAATTAATTCCTAGATACGTAATGTTGGTTTATTGAAGATGAAATTAAAATTGTCCTTCCATTCTGAAGCCATGAGTAAAGTTTAACTATGTTATAAAATGTCACTTATGTATTACAGATAGCTAGTTGAGAGTTTATACTTCTCATCATATGTACCCAAACTCAGTTTCTATATGTGAAGTGTTTCTATGTTACTCCAAAATAAGGGCAATGATTTATTTTTTTCCCAACGCCAATACAATTTGAGCTAACCTCTCAAGGTGGATGTTTTACATTTTAAAGCTGGGAACAGCAGCAGCCCTATGGGAAACCAGCCAAAGCATTGACATTTAAATATAGACTTTAAAAACAAACAGCCTTTCTTTTAGAACTAAAATTATAATAGTTAATATTCATCCCACAAAACATTATGTATACATTATTGTTGCTTTTGTGATAACAGAGATTTTATTTATTTTTATGCCAGCTACTATTATGAGAACACCTTTAGTCAGTTTGGATTTTATCAGTCCTGTTGTGCTTGTCCTTGGAATATCTTTCACATATTCGACATTTGTAGTTGAAAAGTTTAAAAAAAAATATTGTTTTTACAGAATATATTTATTGAAATGTGCTCTGGGAGTAAGATTTAAGGTTGTAAGCAACTAAGTGTAATTTGGCTTCATATATGTGAGGTGTTAATGTAATTCATATATTAAAGCAAAAATTGCTAACAAGTTGACAATAAAATCAAGTGCAGGTGAGAGTTTTCTTTTTCTTTTTTAAAGGCTCTTGGTTTTAGGTTATTTGAAAACACGGGGGCAAATAGCTGTGTGATTTGCTTGCACGTTTAAGATACTAACATTTACCAGCTCCATGGACACTAAATTTACGCACTTGACATTATCCACACATTGACTGTACCCCATTTTCTTTTGTTTTTTTTACCTTTGCCAAGAGCTAATAAATAACATGAAGAGAAGTTAGTCTAGGACCATTAATGATAGTGGCGGTAATGGTGATGATGGTGATGAAGGCAGCCAAGAGTATGAAAGCACCAGTCCCTTAGCACTGGAGGGTACACTGAGGAAGTAGCTGTATTTTTAGTTTGTTTCCATTGTTCAGCAAATATTGGATTTTCTCTATTATGCTCACATACAATTCTGAATATGAAAGGTTCATAAAAAGATGGTAGATACAAGTGCATGATTGTTTTCTAAGTTCACAACTTCTGTAATAAAAATATATTTTTTAAAAAGATAGTAGAGATGCCAATCCCATTCTTTTTTCCTTACAAAGCACTTCTCAATTTTGAATATTTATTAAAATTCACCAAAAGACCTCTTCATTGCTCGTACTAAAATAGAATGTAGATGACATTTTGAATATTCTAAAAAACTGGCAGATTTTTAGAATAAAAATCTAGAGACTACAAAACTTGTCATGAAGAAAATATACAATATGTTTCAAATTTAACAAGATTTTGTCTTCATGAAAGGTCAAAGCAATTTTATTAAAAATATACACAGAAATACAATAGAAATATTTCCTGTCACCAATAAAACAAGTGTTCATTAGGGTGATGATAAAATTATTAGTCCTTCAGCTGTTTAGAATCACAAAATTTTTTTAGCAAGAACAGTTTTAAAACAGCTGAAAATAATATACTTTACTTGGGAAAACTTTTTTTAAACTGCACTTAAAAATATTCTCGGGATCTGCCTTTTATGTTGAAATTGGTACTGAATCATAAGCATCGTAATCATGCAAAAATTATTTCTCCTATCTGCATTTGCTATTTTGAATTTTTAACATGCATAGACCATATTCACTTTTGAATGGTTTCATTTCTGTGCTCACTATTGTAGGAACTAAACTGTAAATTTTTGCACTTACAATTATTTAATATGTACAACAAAATTGAGACAGATGTTTAGGTTTATTCACAAATAATTCAGAATATATTTCTTTAAGCAAACTTTTCTCAACAACTTCAATTTTTCTTCAAAAAAAGAAAAAGAAATCTCCCTACACAATGCCATATTATAACTCACACAGAGAGTGTAGAGTAATTTATATTTTGTGGTTTTTTTTAAACGGAGATACCAGGGATTAAACCAAGGACCCTCAGATGTGCGATGCCACCACTCAACCAGTAAGCTACACCTGCTCCAATTCATGTAGTCTAACTTAAAATATATAGTTACAGGAAGGGAGTGCAATGGCTCAGATTATCAGTACCAGGATAAGAGAAGTCAGTAATCTGGAGAGAAAGAACATGAAGTAAGAATTTTATTCATCTTTTTCATCTGCCTTTATTTTTATGATGAAGTCTGGTTTGTAGGTACAATGATAGGCAAAAAACTGAGATAGAATTCCATATCCTATGTTTAATGCAAAAAAAAAAAAAAAGGATTTTCGCTTCTTCAGGGCCTTTGTAGACATAAGCAGTTCTAGCATGAAGAGAGGCACCTATGTGGGAAAACTGAGCCTGTTGCATAAAACAAAAATGGGTAAGCATGAGATTTGTGCTCAAATGGATGCACAAAGGGAGTTCTGAAAGGTTCATTCAGTTCTGAAAGGTTCATTCACATGAACACGGGTTCATGTGACCACAGAACTAGTCTCACCTGTAGCCAGAATGGTTTCAAACAATCCATAATCTTCAATCTTTTATTGAATTTAGGGCCATTCTTAATATAACCGTTCAAATAAAGTATACCTTCTTTAGTGTGGCTTTATCATGCCAACTGTGTTTTTTAACCCATCCAGTGCTCAATACCAAACATTAGCGGTTCAATTTAACAGAATAACCTAAATAAAATCTTAGTTTCCTATTTGCATTTTGGTGATCCTATATAGGTCTCAGCTTAGGCTCCCAAATTGTGTTTCAATAAAAATGAAAATAAAGAGTTTGAAAAGCTAAACTATGTTTAGCATAACAAACTATTTACAAAGAAGCACTGAGGACTGCAGTTTCATTTATCAGTCTTTCACGTAATCCTTGGAGCAATAGCTCAAAGCCCTCTCACTGTGTTTTTTTGTTGTTGTTTGTGTATTTATCCATATATTTGGCTTTTTTGAAAATTAAATACTTTAAAATTTGTAAGATAAGGTTCTTGCCAAATGGGAAAGGGAGTATGGTTATGGTTGCTCTTTATAAAATGGTCCATGTGCATGCAGACAGCCTTTTCAAACAAATTATAATTTATTTAGAAGTACAGCCTGTCAGCATAAATCTGAATTTGCAAAAATCTAAATTCTAAAAAAAAAAAACCATTGTTTAATCTTACATATCTGTGAGTTTTCCAGTTTTCCTTCTGTATTAATTTCATCCCATTGTGATTTGAGAAGAAACTTGCATGATTTCAATCTATTTAAATTTAGTAAGATTTGATTTTTGGTCTTACATATGGTCTATCCGGGAGAATGATCCATGTGCATTTGAGAAGAATGAGTATTCTGCAGCTGTTAGTAGAGTGTCATATAAATGTCTGTTAGGGATAATTTTTTTTTTTAATGTGTTGTTCAAGTTCTCTATTTCTTTATTGAACTTCTGACTAGATGTTCTATCCATTATTAAAAGTAGTATATTGACATCTCTGTTATTGTAGATAGATCTACCTCTCTCTTCAGTTCTGTCAATTTTTGCTTCACGTATTTTGGCATTCTGTTGTTAGATGCATGTTTTAGTTTCCGAGGCTACTTAAGCAAATATCATGACATGATTTGGCTTAAACAATGGGAATTTATAGCCTCACAGATTTGGAGGCTTCTTAGAAGTCCAAACTCAAGGTCTTGGCAAGCTGTACTTTCTCCCATAGTCTGTACCATTCTGGTGCTGGCATACGGCAGTCCTTGGGGTTCTGTGGTTGGCATCTCTGCCTCTACCACATGGCTTCTGTTTCTGGCCTCTGTTTCTCCTGCTCCATCATCTATGTCTCTGTCTAGATTTCCTCTCTTTATAAGAACTTCAGTCATATGGATTAAGACCCACCCTGATTCAATTTGGTCTCATCCAAATAGAATCTTTGTTGAAGATTGTATTTTTAAATGAGTCTCCACCTTAACTAACATCAACACCTTCAAAGGAAGTTCCTATTTACAAAAGGGTTCACACTCATAGGAATGCCAGATAAGATTTGAACATGTCTTTTGTGGAGTCCCTGGCTCAATCCCAAACATCTCCTTCCTGTAGGTTTGCTAGTTTTTTGTTTTGTTTTGTTTTGTTTTTGTTTGTTTTTCTTATTGTTGAAGGCCCTAGCCGTCTATTCAGTTAGTGATTTTTCTAAACTAATTTATGCAAAGTCTGTATTTCTTAACTATAATTACCTGAGGTCTCTGTTACTTAAGTTTGTAGTCAGCTGGTGTTATTGACAGATTTCCTTAAATACCAGAGATAACAGAAAGGAAGGAATGAGAGGAAGGAAGGGAGGGAGGAACAAAACATGTTTCTCAGCCTTTGCAGATTGGCCCTGTGCTGGTGTTCTCTTTCATCACTAGCCAGCCCTCCAGTGAGCCTAAAGAACAGCCTGAAGCGAAAGCATAGAGTCATCTCAGGTCTCTTCTGATCATGTGTCTTATCCTAGACATGCACACATGACCTCATCAAGCACCTCTCTACAGGGATACTCTGAATGCAGAATGCCCAACTCCACTCTTTGCAGCCTTTCCTCCCAATGCAGGCTTCATTTTATGTTTCACCTGGTAATCCTTTGCCCCAGGCACCTGTGGTTTGTTTTCTTAGGGTGTTTTAGTAGTCCTGCCAGTTGCTTCGACATACAGAACCAGTTCCAGGACCAGCAAGGCAGAGACCAGCATCCTGTATCAGTCCCTCAGGCTGCCACCCAGCTGACTGATACAGTCATATCTGTGCTCCCCACCCCCCCCCCCCAACCCCCCCATGCGCAGAAGGGTTTCTCTCCTGCCTCTGGAACCCAGGAGCATGGGTTGGTGACTCATGGGAGGAGATGGAAATAGGACCTGTAAAGGTATTATGAGGTTTTCCTAATTTTTTCAGGTTGCCTTTTTCTTGATTCAGTGCTCATCCAGTTACTACAACCATTTAACTGTATTCCAGAGCTCTGAGAAAGCTGATTTCTGCAAGTTTCTGCTGGTTTTCCAAAGTTGTTGTGGGAGGACAGAACTCTGGAGTTTCTCCTTCTACCATCTTGTTGACCTCACACATCTTTATTTCATTTTGTATTGTTCATTGCTAGTGTTTAGAAATGCACTTTCTTTTTATATGTGGATCTTGTAGCTTGCAACCTTGGTGAACTCATATATTAGTTCTAATCATTTTTAGTTTATTTCTTAGGATTTGCTAAATACATGATCGTGTCATGAATTCCACTGATTTCTTTTCTTTGCCTAATTTTCCTGTCTAGAATCTCCAGTACAATTTAATATAGAAGTGGAAAGAACAGGCATCCTTGTTTTTCCCAATCTTGGGGGGAAAACAGTCTTTCACCATTAAGTGTGATGTTTGTTAGCTTTGAGTTTTTCATTGATGCCCTTTATCAGGTTGAAGAAGTTCTCTTCTATTCCTAATTCATTGAATGTTTTTACATGAAAGTGTATCGGAATTTCTCTAATGCTTTTTCTGCATCTATCAATATGATCATATGGTTTTTGACCTTTATCTATTAACATAGTATATTACATTAATTGATTTTTTAGAAGTTAAATCAACCTTGTGTTCATGATATAATTCTCACTTGGCCATGGTATGTAATACTTCGTTTTTTTTTTTTTTAATAGAGAAGTTGTGTTTTTACCAAACAAACATGCATAAAATATAGGATTCCCATATACCTCCCTATTATTAACACCTTGCATTCATGTGGTACATTTGTTACAATTTATGAAAGCACATTTTTATAGTTGTCCTATTACTATAGTCCATGGTTTAACTTAGGGTTCACTATGTAGTGCAGTTTCATGGATTTTTTAAAAATTTTATTCTATTACCATATATAACCTAACATTTCCTCTTTTATCCACTTTCAGATATATATTTCAGTGCTGTTAATTAATTCACAATATTGTGCTACCATCACCACCATCCGTTACCAAAACATTTCCATTGCTCCAAGTAGGAATGCTATACATTTTAAGCTTTATCTCCCTATCCCTATACCTACATTCTAGAGTCTAACTTTGAGTTTTTTCATTCTAATTATTCCATATTTCATATTTTTATATTTTGCTCAATTCTATTTGCTAGTATTTCATTGAAGATTTTTATTTCTAATTCAAAGAAGAACAGTGGTCTATATTTTTCTTTCGATGTCTTCATCTGCTTTTGTTATGAGGGTAGTACTGGACTCATAGAATTAGTTGGGAAGTGTTCCTTCCTCAATTAATTTTTGGGAAGGGTTGGTAAACAATTGGTATTAATTCTTATTTTAATCTGGTAGAATTCACCGGTGAAGTCATCTGAGCCTGGGCTTTTCTTTGTGGGAAGGTTCTACATTACTAGTCAGTCTCTTTACATATTATAGTTCTATTCAGCTTTCTTTTTCTTTTTGAGTCAGTTTTGGTAATATGTGTCTTTCTAGGAATTTGTCCATTTCATCTCAGTTATCTAATTTTCTAGCATACAGTTGTTAATAATTTTCCCTTATAATCCCTTTTCTTTCTGTAAGGTCTGAAATAATGTTCTTCCTTTCATTCTTGATTTTGGTAATTTGACTCTTCTCTTTTTTTCTGTCACTTTAGCTACAGAGTACAAATTTTGCTGGTGGAGAATCAACTTTTGTTTTTCTATTCTCTATTTTCTTTCCACTCTAATCTTTATTATTTGCTTTCTTCTGCTTGCTTTGAGTTTAGTTTGCTTTTTCTAATTTATTAAGGTGGAAGTTTCAGTTGTTGAATTCAGATCTTTCTTCTTTTAAAATACACAGACATTTGCAGCTATAAATTTCCGTCTGTGCATGGCTTCAGCTGCATACCCCAAAGTCTTGGTATCTTGTGTGGGGTTTTTTTCTATCAATCTCCAAGTATTTTTAAACTTCCCTTGTGATTTCTTCTTTGATCTATTGATTGTTTATAAATGTATTGGTTAATTTCTGCATATTTGTGAACATAATGTGAACAAGAAGTGGGAGTTTCATCTTTGGTATTTTACAAGCCTCTTTGAAAACAGGATGTAAACATTCTCAGGAGGCTATGTTTTGTGCTTACAGAAGAGCATATATCAGGAAAGGACACTGTATCACTCTAGTTGAGCACCTAAGGAGTTGACCCCCCTTTCCATCTTGGTGTGTGTGTGTGTATTCTATAACTGAATGTCTTCATCCCCTGCAGATTCGTTCAATTGTGTGGAATGCAGATGACAGCAAGTTGATTTCTTGTGGCACAGATGGTGCTGTATATGAATGGAATCTGTCCTCAGGAAAGAGAGAGACAGAATGTGTGCTCAAGTCCTGCAGCTACAACTGCGTTACCATCTCCCCTGATGGAAAAGTTATCTTTGCTGTTGGATCAGACCAGACCCTCAAGGAGATTGCAGATTCTTCAGTAAGTCTGCCCCTGCCTCCATGCAGTTGCACTGATCTGCAGAACACAGCCTCCCATGCTTACAACAGATGTGCATGGAAGGCGGCCAGGGAGAACAGGGCCCCTTCTTCATGGGATAACACCTGGTCCTCTTTCCTTTTGGTTCAGCTCGGTTATTGTCAGTTCCTGAATTTCCTGACCAGTGCCCTACCTGCCTGGGTTAAATTTCGAGGCCTTTTTCATTTCTGTGTTGCTTGGTACCTGCAGCTTCTCTTCCACTCTCCAGGCAGGGAGGTTAACAGCATCTCTAAACTGTATTCTTCACCCCTGATAGCAGCAGAATTATAGTCAGCTGCTATCACCTAGGCACTGCATTCTTTTGAAATCCCCACACTCTGAAACTCTGGAATTACCACATGTGGCTCCAGGTAGGTGAAGGAGAAGAGAAAAGTTCAGCAAGAGCACTTCATACAAATGTGGCTTGTGTCCTTCTCCAGGAGTCCAATATAGCTGACCTTCATTGGCTTTTCTGGCTTTTCCTGAGTGTTTGTCACTTACATGATACTAGTGCCTGGGAAAGTACAGAGCTACCATGGCAGTGAACTGACCCGAGGCAGTTCCACTGTGAGTGGAACACTGCATAGAGGAAGGTGTCTCTCCTCTCTGCTGCCAAGGCCCCTGGTCCTCATGCTGTGGTAGCTTTTAAAACACCGCACCAGAATAAAGCTCCTTTAGGACAGGGCAGTGTTTTATACCTCTTGGTATCCTTAGTAGCTACTACACTGCATGGCCCAGAGTAAACATTCAATAAATGTTTAGTACAGGGGTAGATGAGTGGATGGATGGATGTTCCCTACTAGTATATCTTGTTTATATAATAGGACATTAGTAAATACTGAATAAATTTATGATCAACACTACATTCTTAATTCAAGATGTACTTTAGCATAGCAGTCAAGAGCACAGACTCTGGACCCACGCTACCCTTTACTAACTGTGAGTTCAGGCACCTAACATCTCTGTGATTGTATTTTGTCACTTTAAAATGGTGATAACAGTTACTACCACAAAGAGTTTTTTATGAAGATTGAATGAGTTACAAATGTAAAAGGCAAGCAGCAGTGCTTTATTAACACTATGTAACATGTAAAATGCATACAACAGGCACATATTAACACTATATAAAGATTTGTTATTAGTAGTAGTATTAGTCCTAATTCTAGAACTGGTTGTTCATCAATCAGGAAACCAAGAAATATTGAGTTTGTGCCTTTTATGTGCCTTCTAGGCACTATGCCAGATGTTATAAGAAACTGGGGGAAGGGAAGCGGATTTGGCTCTACAGATAGAGCATCTGCCTACCATATGAGAGGTCCAGGGTTCAAACCCAGGGCCTCCTGACCCGTGTGGTGAGCTGGCCCATGCGCAGTGCTGATGTGCGCAAGGAGTGCCGTGCCATGCAGGGGTATCCCATGTAGGGAAGCCCCACACACAAGGAGTGCGCCCCATAAGGTGAGCCACCCCACGCAAAAAAGCACAGCCTGCCCAGGAGTGGCGCTGCACACATGGAGAGCTGACAGCATCAAGATGACACAACAAAAAAGAGACACATTCCTGGTGCTGCTAACAAGAATGCAAGCAGACACAGAAAAACACACAGCGAATGGACACAGAGAGCACACAACGGGGGGGGAGGGCAGGAATGGGAGAGAAATAAATAAATCTTTTTTAAAAAAAAAAAGAGACTGGGGTAAAAACAAATATTTTAAAAATACAGACCTTGCCATAGGTTACTATTAGAGGAAGAGAATGACAAGGGGACACTGGGACTTGATCCAGATGCAGACATTGACGAGAGCTGTCTGTGTTCCAGGTCCTTCGAGAGATGTCGGCATTCGACGTTATCTACACAGCCATTGCCATCTCGCACTCAGGACGGATGATGTTTGCAGGCACCTCAGTGGGAACCATTCGTGCGATGAAGTACCCTCTGCCTGTACAGAAAGAATTCAATGAGTACCAGGCCCATGGTGGTCCTATCACTAAGGTGAGAGGGGAACTTTTCCCAGAACTAGCTTAGATAGACCCATCTGATCTTGCCCTCCACATACATTCTTCATTCCTTCAACCTTCCAACATCTCTTCTCTCTCCCTATTCCTTCTGTCTCCTTATAAATATTTATTGGTTATTAATACCCTTTGTTTAAGCCACCTCTAGGAATCTATTCAAGGAAATAATCAGAGATGCACTTAAATATTTATGTACAAGATGGTTCATCATAACACCGTGCATAATGACAGGCCATCTAATTAGATGTTGTAGGTGCCCCACCCAGATCACGCCAGCTGCTGTGAGGGCTGCAAATGGCCCTGGGCTAAAGGGAGTTACAGTCCAGGAAATTAGCCCCTGCCCTCCTTGCCGGTACAAAAGGCCACTCCTGGGTATAATAACATGAGCACACATTTGTAAATTGTCCTTCCAGTCCTTCTAAAAAAGTAGTTTCTCTGTTTACATGGGATTCCTAAATAACAGACACTGGAAAATGTATATCTCCTCTCTCCTCCTCCCCTCTGAATGACACCAACACCTCAGGATTTTAATTGTGTCCCAAACTCTATTCATTATAAAAGCAATTTTAGAAATGGAAAAGCACTCAGTGGCATAACTAATAATATTTTAGTGCATTATCTTCTACTCTCTTATATATTATGTGTGTTTTAAATAAAATTGAGATCATATGGTAGATGTCTGTTGTGACCTGTTTTTTTAACTTAACACTATTTCGAGCATTTTTCCGTATTCCTCAAAAGCATGATTTTAGTAGTTGCATAAATATCCTCTCTTATGATAGATGATAATTTATTTTACTCCTCTGTTTAAGCTAGACCTTTAGATTATCTTGTGAATGATAGTGAGTATCCTAGACTACAAATGTAATGTATATATCTATTATTTCCTAAAGCTAAAATCCCAGAGAGAGAATTTCTGAGTGAAAGAGTATTGCCATTTTTAAGGTCCTTGAAGCATATTCCTGATTAGAGAAGACAGTTTTCATAGTTGATTATTTTGTTTTAACTTTTTATTTTGAAATAATTATAGACGCACAGGAAATTGCAAAGATAGCACAGAGGACCTGTGTACCCTCCACCCAGTTTCCCCCAGTGATTTTATCTTAGGTCTACTCTAAAATCTGTACTTGATTGTTCATAGAACTTTTATTTGTAATAGCCAAAGACTGAAAACAAAATGTCCTACTATAGGTGAATCGTTAAACAAACTGTGGTCTAACTGTAGTACAATATCAAAACCAGGAAATTGACCTAGGCACCATGTGTGTATAATTCTGTGTCATTTTATCATACGTGTAGATTCATGTAACCACCACAGCAGTCAAGATACAGAACTACTCCATTACTAGATAGATCTCCCTTGGGCTATCCCTGTATAGTCCCAACCACCTCCCCTCACCCACATCATCTATAACCCTTGGCAACCACTCATTTATTCGCCATCTCAATAATTCTGTCATTTTGAGAATTTTATATAATTGGAATCATACAGTATGTGATCTTTTGAGATTGGCTTTTTTCACTTACCATTGAAGATCTATCCAAGTTGTTTTGTGTATCAGTAGTTCATTCTTTTTGCTGAGTAGTGTGTTATGGCTATACCACAGTTTGTTTAGTCATTCACCTGTTGTAGGATATTTTGTTTACAGTCTTTGGCTATTACAATAGCTGCAATTAAAGCTGCTATGATCAAGTACAGGATTTGGGATAGACATAGTTTTTATTTCTTTGGGATAAATGTCCAAGAGTGTGATTGCTAGATCATATGGTAAGTGTATGTTTAGTTTTTTATGAAACCACCAAGCGATTTTCCAGAGTGGTTGTACCATTCCCACCAGCAAGGTATGAGAGCTCCAGTTTCTCTGAATCTTGGCCAGCATCTGGTATTGTCATTATTTTTCATTTTAGCTGTTCTAATAGGTGTGTAACGATATCTCATCCTGGCTTAATTTGCATTTCCCTAATGGCGAGTGTCACTGAACATCTTTTCATGTGCTTATTTGCATCCTCTTTGGTGAAATGACTTTTTTATCTTTTGCCCACTTTCTGATAGGATTGTTGAGGGTTTTTATACTGTTGCATTTTGAGAGTTCCTTATATATTCCAATTTCACGAGAATGTAGACATAGCCTTATTTCCTTTATTCATCATCAGAAGCCTACTTGGGCTCCTGTCTCTTAACCAGGATCAGGAACACTTCCTCCCAGTGAGGCTGTGCCCTAGGTACTGGGGAGGGAAGTTTGCACAATAACCCGTTCAGCCCTGGTCATCTGTGGCCCTAGAAAGCTGCTTCTCCCTGATCTGTTTCTCCTCAGATGTTGCTCACCTTTGATGACCAATACCTGCTGACTGCTGCTGACGATGGCTGTCTCTTCACCTGGAAGGTCTTTGATAAGGATGGTCGGGGGATCAAGCGAGAGAGGGAAGTGGGCTTTGCCGAAGAGGTGCTTGTTACTAAAACAGACATGGAAGAGAAGGTAAGAGATCTACTGAGAGGAATATGTAAATCCCTTACCGGATGGCACCCAGACTGCTCAGACCAGCATTTGAGGCTTTCTACAGCCTGGTGGCACCCAGTGCTCAGAGTAAACTCCCACAGCACCCCTGCTCATTCTCTATCCACACCACGATGCCACCCCCCTCGCTTCTTGCCTCTCACTCTACCACATGATCAGATTTACATACGGTACTCTAGTTGTATTGTATGCCCAGCTTTCCACTTCCTACTCTTCAAGGACAAGAGCCATGATCTTCAATTTTCTTGTATGACCAACAGTTTCTAGTGCATGCTAGGCACATGGAAGACACTTGATAATTAGTTACAAAACTGAACTGACAAACTGAATATCCCCATCGTATCTGTGAAATTTAACAACTGTGACATATATGGAGGCTTCTTTAAAGAAAAAAAAGAGGTATTTAAAAAACATTCCTGGTTCTAAACCCCGACACAGCCATCCCAGGTCCACAAGATGGAGGATAGAGTATGGATTAGAGTGGACTTACTGTGTTCTGCTGGGGAACTATTGTGATTAGTAAGGGAAGAAATTGTAGTAGAGATGTGGAGAGGGTGGCCACGGTGGCTGCTGATGGTCGGGAGAGGGAAGAAGAGATATGGTGTGGGGGCATTTTCAGGATTGGAGTTGTCCTAGGTGGTGCTGCAGGGATGGATACTGGATGTTGTGTGTCCTGTCGTGGCCCACTGGGTGGACTGGGGGAGAGTGTGGACTACAATGTGGACCATTGTCCATTCGCTGCAGCAGTTCTCCAGAATGTATTAGCCGGGTGCAGTGGATGTGCCACAATGATGGAAGAGTTTGTTGATGTGGGGGGTATATGGGGACCTTGTATTTTTTGAATGTAACATTTAAAAGAAAATAAATAAGAAAATTAAAAAAAATTTTTAATTAAAAATAAATAAAATAAAAAACATTCCTGGAGCTGATGTAGTTCAGTGGGTGAGTGCTGGCTTCCCACATAGGAGGTCCCAAGTTCAATCCCTGGCCCCAGTACCTTAAAAAGAAAAAACAAACAGCAACAACAAAAAAACACTCCTGAAAGCCCCTACCCACTCCCCTTAATAATTATAATAATAATAAAAGAGTACTAAAAGTCATAACTCTTTTAGGTTTGCCATGAATCAGATGCTGTCGTAATTATAAGTGTTTTCACATTTAAATCTCATAACATCCCTACAAAGACTATACTATTATTCTCCCCAAGTTTCAAGAAGCTGGGATTCAGAGAAGTTGAATGATTTGACCAAAATTTCTATTAAATAGTAGGGCCAGAGACTAATCCAGATTTAATTTAGAGCCGCTGTCTTAATTGCTATACCTAAGAGTCTTCCCTCCTATTAATGCAGTAAACATTCAATAAGAATGTATTTTGTGGAGATCTGAATGCAGAGCTCTGTGCTATGCTCCATAAGGGTGAAGCTGAATGGATGGTAAACTCAAGAGGCTTGTTGTTGTTCCTCCAGAATCTTACCAGCACTCACTGAACACCTGCTAGGCATTGGGGTTACATGTGTGAACAGACAGGCACTGTAATCAAGAAGTTCATGGCTGGGAGATAGAGACAAATAAAACCATGAGAACCACAGTGCAAAAACTGCCACCAAGCAGGCTGATAGGTCCCTGGCATTTCCTGGATACCCCTTCTAGAAATCCCTGGAAGTATCTGCAGAAAGGCAAAGGGGTAGGAAAGGATGAGGGAGGAGGGGTCTGACCTACTCCAGGCAGGCAAACATGTCCCCTATCCCTCCACCACTCTTTTTTCTTCTCTCTTCCTAGATGTTAAGGGAAGGGACCAAATAGGAGACACAGCCTGAACTAAAGACCCGAGGTGCCTGGGCTGACTCCCGACCCTATGCCCCAGCTGGACCTGACAGTAGTGCTGCCATGCTGGAAAGGACCAGTGTGTGGAATACTTCTTGAAACTCTCTCCTCTCTGTGACCACGAGACCACAGTCTTCTTTTTCCCTAGAAACTTTTCCAACTTTCCTTCTCCAGTTCTCTTCCTGGCTTGTCTTCCTCCACCTGTCCCTTAAGTGTCATGTTCCCCAGAATGCCAAGCTCTCTTTTGTTCTTTATAATCTGTCATATTCTATGTAACTGTCTCTCAGCTGATGATTTACCTGTTCATTCATTCATCCAACTAGTATTTACAGAGGGTCAGCTATGCGCCAGGCATTATACGAAGGTCTGGAATTAGAGAGACAGAAAACAAAGACAGTACCACACTAATGCAAAATGCTAGTTATAGGCGAAACTGTGGGGTAGAACAGGAAGGGGAGCTATTTAGGAACTCTGTATTTTCTGCAAGGTATTTCTGTAAACCTAAAACTGTTCCAAAAAAATATAAAGTCTGTTGACAACAATAACAACAACAACAAGAAAACCTCACAGAGGATTCTTTTAACTTGTAGCCTGGGAGGGGGAATAGGTAATATAAAAATAGGAATTAAGTGTGTTATGGGTGTTATGAAAGAACGATACTGGGAAAGGGCCCTGATCCAGGCCAGAGGAAGTGAGCATTGAATGGAGCCTTCTGGAATGAGTACAAAAGGGCCTTCCAACCAATGTGTGCAGAGGGATGAGACGGCAGCACTGCGGGAAGAGGCTTCTCGTTAGGTGTGGCTGGAAAGGAGAAGAGGTGCAGGAGAGAAGTGTTAGGAGCTGGAGAGAGAGACAAGAAGAGATCATGAGGGCCTTTTATGCCATGTTTTAGACTTTGGACACTATTCATAAAGACCTATTAATAGCTTTAAGTGAGGGAATGACTTGATCTGATTTGCGTCTTGGAGAGATTACTCTGCAGTAACATGGAAAATGGATTGCGGAGGGTCTAAGGAGCAAGGGCCTCAAAATGCAGCATGTTAAAAACTGGATCATTCCCTCAAAAAAAATGTATTTCACTAGTCTAAGGCAGACATCATAAATATTTATTTAGTGCTGACCATCTTCCTGTTCTGGGCTAGGCTAGGCTCTGAGGATAAAGCAGTAAGCAAGACAGGCAAAGTCCAAACTCCAGGGAAAGGATGTTCTAGTCAGGGAGACTGTCCTCATCCATGATTCTCAAACCTTCAGCCCATACCCAATAGGATACCATGTTCTGTTGATCCCACCTCTAAAATCTCTCTCTCAAATTTGCCATTCTTCTCTGCTCCCTACCTCCGTCCCCGTTCAAGCCCTGACCATCGCTTCATCTAGACTACACAATAGCCCCCAAACTAATCACCCTGCCTGCAGGCCAGTTTGTGCTGCACACTGCCATTGCCAAGGTCCACTTAATCACGTTAGATGAGGACCTTCAGAGGCCATCTAGAATCAATCCAGATTTCCTGTCATGACCTACTAGGACTTTGATGGTCTGACCCTGCCTCAGTTTCCTCCCCCTCAGCCTCCCACAAGTACCAGATCACATCCGGTGCCTGTGGTAGGCCATGCCCTCAGCCTCTGACTTTGCACATGCAATTTGCATTCATCCCTCATCTCAGTACTTCCAATGTGCAGGGTCTCTGCTGACTGCCAGCAATACAGAAACTATCATAATTCGTCCCTTGTTCCCTTATTTACAGTGCAGTAGGGGGGAGAGAGCAGAAAAGATGTGATCAGGCTGCATAGGGTGTAATCATAGGTGAGCCAGAAGAAAATACCTTGTGTTTTCACCCACTGTCACCAACATTACTTTTTTAGGAAATGAAGAGTGTGTTTATTACAGTATTTTTAGAAAACACTGGCATCAGGGAGTAGAATGGTCTGGAGGAGGGGAAAAGATGATGAAAATAAAAATCAGCAAGTCAGGAAGAGTTAGGACCTAAATTTAGTGAAAAAGGGTGGGGACAGGACAGACATGAACATCATCAAGTGGGACAAACTGACAGAACTGAGGACTGCCCAGCTTTGGCAGCTGGGCACAATTTGTAATTTTATGTTTATTCGTCTGCTCCAGTAGATTGTAAGTTCGATGGGGCAGGAATAATGATTCAACAAATATTTTAGAGTGCTCATTATGTACTGGGCACTGTACAAAGCCAACAAAGAGCCCTTCTTGGAGCTTAGGTTCTAATGGGGAAAGAAGACAAAAGGCAATCAACAAGATAATAAGTAAATTATATAGTATGTGAGGATCTAAGATCTAAGGAAATAATAAAAAGTAGAGCAGAGTAAGTAAGGGGTGCTGGGGATGGGCAGGGAAGGCAGCAAAATTAGAGGAGACCTCATTCAAAAGGTGACTTGAGCAGATTTGAAGGAGATGAGGTTGCTGTTAGCACAATGCCTGGCACACAAGAGAGCTCACTGAATGTTCATTGTGAGAGGAGAGGAAGAAGCTCGAATGCTTCTAGTTTTTAGCCTGTGTGACTTAGAGGGGGAAAACATGAAAAGTTCTAGTTGAGACACGTTGAGTTCGCAGCTCTGCAGAGCTGCAGGTCCCAGATCAAGGCCATAGGCTTAAGTAGATCCATTCACCACCACTGTGAATGTTCTTGATTCTGTGTCCTTCCCCCAAAGGCTCAGGTTATGTTGGAGCTGAGGACTCGGGTGGAAGAATTAAAAATGGAGAACGAGTATCAGCTTCGACTGAAGGATATGAACTATTCTGAGAAGATTAAGGAGCTAACCGACAAGTTTATTCAGGAAATGGAGTCCTTGAAAACAAAAAACCAGGTCCGTTTGAGAGACTGAACCAATAACCACCAATAACAAGAAATTCCCACTTTAGATCAAGATAGGAGTACCACACACTACCTAAGCTATAATTCAACAATAAGATATGTGATAATGTATGATTTACGATGGTTTAAAATATGATATGATTTTAAAGCATAGTCAGTGGCATCAGAAATCCTTGCACAGTGGGTGTAGCTCAGTGGTTGACCACCTGCTTTGCATGAACAAGGTCCCAGGTTCATTCCCCAGTACCTCCTGAAAAAAAAAAGGTTACAACAAAGTACTAAGAAAAAAAGAAGAACATAAAACTCTGTATAGTGTATAGTATTAATTAGGTAAAACAAATATACATGCAACAATTTTTAAGAAAATAGCTAACAGTGAAATTGTCTTTGAGAGTTGGGATTATGGGGTAATTTAAATTTTATTCTTTATGCTTTTCTGTAACTTCTCTACAATGAGAATATATTACTTTTATGATCAGGAAAAACTTATTTAGAAACAAAATGAAAAAGATGAGGAAAAAAACAAAATATTTAAAGTGAAAAGCTACCAGAAAATTGATTTCTGGACTCTCAGGAGACTAAATAAAATTAGTCTAAACATTCTCCATATAGTTAGATTTTGTCCGGGACCTCCCAGAGTCTTTTTCTTTGTTCTACACAGATCTGTTTGGCATCTCATCTAAAACCTCAATTTTTTGTTCAAAGGATATTTGTTTCTTCATATTATCTACATGAATCAGAGAGTTTGGTTGAAAACACCTGGTTTTTAATTTAATGTAGATGGTACCATCCCTACTTTCAAGGAGCTGTCTTGTTCCTTTTAAAAAAGGAAAAAACACTTTCTTAGAAGCTTACATATCAGCATACCCAAGGATTTGATTCACAGCTATGTGCAGGCAACAGAGGACTCAAACAAATCTCTACTCTTTCATCCAAAAATCCTTTTTTTCCCCAAAAAAATCCTTTTGCTACATGTCCAAAACATTGAACTCATCATTGACAAAATCCATTTAGTAGAAAGGATATAAAATAGGAAGAATGCAGAACTTTCAGAGCAGAATCCAATGTAAATAAAAAGCAATAGGTTGCACTGTTTCTTCATAGAACAGTGCTTGGTGCAAAATGAGAAACGTTTGTGAGTAAAGAAGGGTGTTATTTGTAAAATGCAGTTTTGCCCTAGGAGTGCTTTCAATAGATGTGTAGAAATGAGAACATCTGACTCTGTTTTAGGTTTTAAGAACAGAAAAAGAAAAGCAGGATATAATGCATCAGGAACACCTAGATGACCTCCTTGACAAGCAAAGCCGAGAACTGCAAGACCTGGGTAAGTCTGCAAGGAGGACCCATGGGGGCAGATGGTGACTGGTTAGTGCTGGAAGAGGTGGTTTAGAAGCCAAAGTCTGTGAGTTCCACAGACACAGCAGAAATCCCAGGTGATGTGGCTTTGCCTATGAACAGGCTATGTTGGTTAAACCACCTGAAACCTACAATGGTTTTTACTCCTATGCATTTACTCATTTGTTAAACACTTATTAAGTACCTACTGCTTACCAGGCATGGCTCCTTACCAGGTGCTACTGGTACAAAAATGAAGAGACAGTGTCCCTGTCCTAGATGCTCACACTTGAATGGGTGGAGAAATAATGAATAATTATTATACAGTCTGACTAATAGCACAGTAAACGGTAGGTACTGCAGTATATACCAGGATAAACAGAGACACAGGGAGTAGAGATATAGCTTGTCAGAAATATGAAACTTATGTAGGGTGAGAAGAAACCAGTGTGCCAGAGAGAAGATGCTAAAGTGAGTGGCTGTGGACCTTAGGAGGGGGGCATCCAGCAGAATCAGAAGGGTCATCCGCAGGGGGACTTCAGAGAGTAAAAAGTCTCAGCAAAAAAAGAAGTCAATTCTAGGGAGTGGTTGTAGCTCAAGTGGTTGAGCGCCTCCTTCCCATGTATGAGGTTCCAGGTTCTACCCTTGGTACTTCTGGGGAAAAAAAGGGGGACCGATTCTGAGCGAGTCAGAGAAGGAAAGAAGCAACAGGTAAGAGTGACTGATTATGGTCTGAGAAGCAGCAGGTCATCCCAGTGAGAGCTTTGTTGTGACAAGATGGAGGACAGGGCTCACCTGGGGGTGTGGAGCTCAGTGGAGTGAGACAGGGCACCTGTTCAGAGCCTCAGTGTTACTAAGATTTGTGGAAGATAATCACAGGAAATGAAGTAGAGGAAAAGACTGTGAGCTCAATGTGTAGGAGACAGAAGGCAAGAGTATCCTGATTACAGTTTAGAGACTTGTTCCCAAGAACACAATTCAGGGGGAAAAGAGATACAGAACAGTACAGGTTTGGAAGCCAGTAGGCTGCCTTGGGTCCCAGCTCACCACTTACTTGCTGGGTGCTCTAGGCAGTCACCTAATCTCACCGAGACTCAGTTTACTCCTCTGTAAAAAAGTATTACACACTTAATACATTCCTTTTGGCCCTGACCTCCCAAACTCCCCACTACATTTTCCTAGAAACCTTTTTGCCAGAGGGGGAAGGGAGGGAATTTGGTTGCCCGATGCGATGCTGGAGTAGAGGATAGGTGAGAAAGATGGACGGGCATTTGAATCTTGGCGTTGGAGGCTGCTGCTCCAGCTAGTGCTGGAAGGAGATGGAAAATCACCTGAGGCCTCTGGATGTCCCTGGAGTTGGTGCTACTCTCCCACCTTCAGTACCTTCCCTGCTTCTTCCTAGAATATTGCAACAACCAAAAGCTGCTTCTGGAATATGAGAAGTACCAGGAGTTGCAGCTCAAGTCCCAGAGGATGCAGGAGGAATATGAAAAACAGCTAAGGGATAATGATGAAACCAAGAGTCAAGCCCTGGAGGAGCTAACTGAATTTTATGAGGCTAAACTTCAGGAGAAAACCACTCTTCTAGAAGAGGTACTCTCAGGAAGCCACGCTGGTCTCCCTTTCATGGCCCCATCCTGCCAGGCCCAGTCTGCAAGCCTCCCAAAGAGTTTGTGGGAAGCATCCCTTGCTATCCCTGTCCACCCACGCCCTCCTTTCAGCATGTGTTTCTTTCAGCCTTATTTTATACTCAGTTTTGTTTTGTTTTTTTCCTATAGACCAGAGGACTCACTGAGCTGTGATTTGCTCCTTTTTTTAGAATAAAATTCTTTGGATAAACCCAGTTCATACCTATTTTTCTATCCTAATGTACCTTCAGGCCTTAAGAACTAGGAAGACTTTTCTAGAAGGAGAAGTTTGAGGAACAAGGGCCATGAGCAATGAGGAAGGCAGTTGCCTGAAACCCTTTAGTAGCTTCCTATTTCTTACAAGATGAAATCATTCATTCACTGATTTAACAAACACAGAGTGTCCCATTGGTTTACCAGTCTGAGAGCTGGGTGGTAAAAGAGAGATAAAGCACAGAACCTGCTCTCAGTCAGGTGAGGGAGGTGGTCACATAGATCAGTAATCATAAAAGAGGGCACAAGATAGTAGGAGGATGCAGACAAAGGGTCTAGACAGGCCTGGGAGGTCAGGGAAGGCTTTGCAGGAAGCAATGAGATCAAAGACGCGTATGAGTTGGAATTAACCAAGAGACAAAGAAGGGAGGGAGGAATGGTGATTCCAGGCAGAGAAAAGTCACAAGGGCATAACCTAGCATGTTCACACGGTTAGGGGTTGCCAGAACATCCAGTCTCCCATGGTGAGGGTAATACTGAGAGAGGCCTTGTGGCCTCTTTTTCTGCATGAAATTGTGGCAGGATAGAGTACTGAGAACAAGAGGGCAGGAGAGTTATGAAGGTGTGGAGTCATTTCGAAGTGACTGAGGAAGAAGAGTGACCTAAAGCGGAAGGGGACTGGCAGATGTGGCTGCCCGCCTGAGGTGTGAGCTGTAGGCTGCAGGCCATGTGCTTTTCTATAGCAGTGTTGAGCACTAGATCTGTGAGTGGGGAAGGAAAATGCAGACTTCAATCATAGCTGGGTCTTTTTTTTGTTTTTTTGTTTTCCATTTTATGATTTTTAAAAAATTTTATTTATTTTATTTTTATTTTTTTAAAGATACTTAGATTATACAAATGTCGCATAAAAACTATAGGGGATTCCCATATGCCCCACTCCCCACACCTCCCACATTTTACCACATTAACAACACCCTTCATTAGTAAGGTATATTCATTGTAATTGATGAACACATTTTAGAGCATTGCCACTAAACATGGATTAAAGTTTACGTTGTAGTTTCCACTCTCTCCCACTCAATTCTGTAGGTTATGGCATTGCAGTGTCATTCAGGACAACTCCCAACTCCTGAAAATGCCCCTGTATTACACCTGTTTTTCCCTCTCCCTGCCCTCAGAACCTCCAGTGGCCCTGCTTCCACATCACTGATATAATTTCTTCCATTGCATAGCTGGGGTTTTGCAGAGCAGGTGCCACACATGGATAATGGTGGGCTGGTGACCAGCCAGGAGTTCAGGCAGAGAGAGGTCAGTAATGAGCCAAGAACATGGAAGACACTGTGGAAATCAAGGGGCCAGGCATGCAGTAAAGTTGAAAGCTGGGATGGCGTCTTGGTTTCCCAGGGCTGCCATGACAAAGTAACGTAAACTGGGTGGCATAAGACAACAGATATGTATTATCTCTGTTCTGGAGGCTAAAAGTCTGAAGTCAAGATATCAGCAGGACCAGACTTCCTCTGACGTCTCTAGGGAAGAAACTGTTTCATGTTTCCCTCCAGGCTTCTGGCAGAGGCTTGCTGGCAATCCATGGCATTCTCAACATCAGCTGTCTCATGGTATTCTCCTCTCCTGCTCTGTGTCCAATTTTTCCCTTCTAATAAGGACCCTAATCCAGTTTGACCTCATCCTAACTGATAATATTTTCAAAGGTCCTATTTCCAAATAGTCTCACATTCACAGGTCTGGAGTGTAGGACTTGAACATATCTTTTTGGGGGATAGGATACAATCCAGTGCATAGCAGATGGGTCCAACAGAGATAGCCTGTGCTCAGAGAACAGGTGTCTGAATTTTAAGATTTCAGAGGTGTTGCTATTCCTGGGCATGGCCCTGAGAGTGGATGGCTGAAGTAAAGTCAAGATAAAGGTCAGGGAGCAGATGTGGTTCAAGCAGTTGAGTATCTTCTTTCCACCTGGGAGGTTCTAGGCTCGATCCCCAGTGCCTCCTAAAAACAAACAAACAAAAACATATAGCAAGCACACACACACAAAAACAACTCAGGGGAGTCATTGTAGCTCAGCGGTTTTGCTCCAGCTTCCTACATACAAAGCCTGGGGTTCAATCCCCTGTCCCAGTACCTCAGAAAAGATAAATAACGTGAAGATGAAAATACATGAAATATTTTTTAAAAAGAAAAAAAAATAAAGGTCAAAGCACTAGGAGACATATTAGGATCCTCTGTAATCACGCAGATTATGGTAAGGAAGACTGTGAGTCAGGACCCCTAAATCTTGAGATAAGCTGGGAAGGTGACCAGGCAGTCAGGGCGATTAAGCATAGTGTGAAGCAGTGGGTGGAGGTCTTGCAGATGACACAAGCCTCAGAGAAGGTTGCATTCTGACACAGTGGCAGTGGAAAGCTAAGAGAATTCCAATCCCGCATGAAGTCCTCCCAGTTTCATGGCATGAGGAATATTCTTTCTTAGCACAGCATATCCAAGCCTCCCTGACTTGGCCCCATTTTCTGTAATCCAAATCCCGCACCCATATATTCAGCGATTTGGAGCTGGCAGTAGTTTCCCACATAACTCTGTGCCTCTGTTCATGGTAATCTCTCTTCGCAGGACTCCTTCTCCTTCTTCACCAGGCCACTTGTACTCATCCTTAAGAACTCAGGGCAAAGGCTAGCTCCTGGAGGAATCCATCCATAATCCATCTCCCCTCCCCACAGGGCAAAGCATCCTTCCCTTGTGCTCTCAGGGCCTCCACATCCCCCTCTCCCACATTGCTTATACATTGATGTCATGTGTTTATTTCTAATCTTCCCCAACAGGGCTGTCTGCTTTCTGGGATAATGAATCTATCTAGAAAGGACAGAGACTGGTCTTCATAGGATCTTCCTAGGTCTCCGTGTAATCCCACAGTGATTATAATTCCTTCCTTTTTTTTGAGTCAATAAGTAATTTGTAATAAGGTTTAAATTCTCCTAGGGAGATTCCATGTGACTTGCCATCTTGCTAACCTGGCTGGGCTTTTTTAACTTCTTAGCAATATCTACAAAACCAAAAGCATGGGTTTACTGGCCCCTCTGAGCTGCAGCTAGAGCTGACCATGCCAGGCTCCTGTCTGGCAAGGATCTGGTGACATGTGATAGGAAAAGAGGGGAGCCTTTCCTTTCTCAGAGGGCTGTTGAGCCCAGTTCTAAGACCATTTTGTTTCTTTTAACCCCCGAAACACTCAGGGCATGGGTGACATATGCAGCCTGGGAGAATCCCAGGGTAAATATGTGAGGAAAGGGATTAAATCTGACATCATCTTTTTTTAATTAATTTTTTAATAAGAGCTTTAGATTACATAAAAGTTACATAAAAATTATAAGGGATTCCCATATGCCCCACTCCCTCTCCCTCCCACACTCTCACACATTAACAACATCCTTCATTAGTGTGGTACATTTGTTACAATTGATGAACCCGGATTGAAGCATTGCTACTAACCAAGGAGTACAAGTTATATTATAGTTTACACTCTGTCCCACACAATTTTGTAGGTTATGACAAAATATACAATGGCCTGTATCCTCACTGCAGTGTCATGCAGGACAACTCCAATGTCCCAAAAATTCCCCCATATTTTATACCTATTCTTCCCTCTCCCATCCCTCAGAACCTCTGGTGACCACTGCCTTTATATCAATGATAAGAGTTCTTCCATGGTAATAATAAGTCTATAGTAGAATGATAATAAGTCTACTTTAGTCCATTGTTCATTCCCCATTCTTGAGGATTTGGGGATGGTGATGCCTGCTCTGCTTCCAGGTGAGGGGGAGCTTAGACCCTATGGGGCAGATAGATGGAACTATCTTGCTTGCAGTTGCATACACTTTCTGTTCCTTGGGATGGGCATTGTCCATCTGACATAATCTTAAATATTAGCCCCTTGGTCTAATAAACAAAAGGGAGTTATGCCCTAGTCACTTTCCATCTCCACAGGTACAGTTTGTCTTTCCAGACTCTGAGCTCTAGACTTTTACTCCTTCAACACTAATTATATATCAGACACTCTGCTGAGCATTCACAGTGGTGAACAGGGAGATGTGATCCTTGCCATCAGAGAACATACATTCTAGTGGAGGAATCGCTCAAACAAGCAATTACAATATAGCATGTAGTAATGGGGAACATGCTGGTTTCCCACAAGACGTGAAGAGGGCTGAAAACAGAGAGGACAGCATGTGCCCAGGCCCAGCAGGACATGCACATTTGGGGAACTGAATTAGGTTTCTCTGGCAAGAGCTTGGGATGGGAATGATGGCTGAGGCAAGAACCAGAGTGGTACTCATACAGAGCCTCATAGACCTTGTCAGGATTCTGAGCTTTATCCTGAGGGCAAGGGTTAACCACAGAAGACTAGCAAGTCAGGGGATGAGTGACTTAGGAAGCTCACTCTGGCTGGAAAGTAGGAACAGATTGGAGGGAATCATGACCTAAGTCAGGGAGACCCATTAGGAGACTGAGACAGCCAGCCAAGAGGTAATGGTGGCCTGGGCAGTGACAGAGCATAAAGAGAAGTGGGTGGATTTGAGGACTATTTGGGAGATGGAAAGGGCAAGGTTGATTAGGTTAGGGAGAGGGAGGGCAGAATTGAAGAGTCACTCATTCGTTCAAATATTTATTGAATACCTACTGTATACCAATGCGTATTGTGTGCTGGGAGTTCAGTGGTGAGCTTGATACACAGGATTTCTAACCTTGAGGAACTTGTATCTAGTGGGAGAGACAATCAAACAATTTCACAAATGAACATAAAATTATAACTGCCATAAGTTCTATGAAGGAAAGACAGTGGAAGTTGGGTGTCAGCGTGAAGACCAGAGACAGAACAGGGTGTGGAGGTGTTGGTAACAGAGTAATTGAAAGGATGGAGCCTGGGGCCTAATCTGGGTAAGGAAAGAAGGGAAGACAGGAAGACAGAAGGACAGACTAGAAGAAACTGGAAGGATCGAGGGACTCATGGTTTCCGGTTTCCATTTCTGTAGTAACACTTGCTCTCCCGTTCCTCATGATAGGCCTCCACATGCTCGTCTCATTCCCGGCCTCCTTAGCACAAAGGGTGCCACAAGTCCCTTCCCTGACTCTCTCTCTCACTGAGCCAGGCACAGGAAGATGTCAGACAGCAGCTGCGGGAGTTTGAGGAGACCAAGAAACAGATCGAAGAAGATGAAGACCGAGAAATCCAAGATATCAAAACTAAGTATGAAAAAAAGCTTCGGGATGAAAAGGAATCAAACCTGCGGCTCAAAGGAGAAACAGGAATTATGAGGAAAAAGGTACTGGAATGTTCTCTGAGACCTGGGGTAGACAAGGGCAGTATTGCAGAGAAAGGTGGGGTGGGGTGGGGTGGACAGAGACAGCAGGGCCTGCTGAGAGGAGCTTTGCCCTGGCTGGCCTGCCCACCTGGAAGTTCTCATCTCCAGCAAGTGGGTTAGGAAAGGAGCGCCGGCTGGGGTGAGGGTTCTCCCTGCACCTTTAGTCACACAGACACTTAAGGCATCCTCTGAAAGGGCAAGCGTCTGGGCTCTTCCCCAATGCCACCTTCTTTCCTTTTCTCAGGGACATTCAGGTTCACTGTGACTTTGTTAGAAGCTCTCTAAGCTCTCACTTATTGGCAAGAAGGATTTTGACAGTTTTCAGAGGTAAACCTCTGATAGAGATAGAAATAAAGTCTTCTGGAAATAAGATTCTAAGTCTTAGCCTGGAGACAACTTCAGCCTCTTGGTACAGGGCCTCATGGATGGCTCTTTTTCAGACTCTGTGGGTGGGAGAAGGAGTGGGGATATAGGATGCTTAGGTTACAAATTGGGGCAGATGATTTAACTCATTGACAGTTGGGGTGAGGGAGGATTCAGTCCACAGATCCTTGTAGAATTGCCACAGTTTCCCCAAAGCATTTAGCCTTAGAGAGGCCACTTTCATATAGCAAGCCCACATACCTTCTTTTTAGAAACATCTACTGGGTAAATCCAGGGATAACCATGTCTTCTCCTCTTAGATGTGGCTAAGATGGCTCATCAGTCAGGGCCCAGTCTCTTTGACCTTGATGGGCACTGATCCCCGGCCTTTTAACATCTGCTGTGGTCATGGAAGGCATTGCTGCACCTCTGGGTCCACTCAAGGAGCTTGTCTCTGAAGCCTCTTGATGCAGACAGTCCATTTTCATGCGAGTAGAATGGGGCTAGATATTAGACAATATTACATCATCCACTTGGCCTTGGAAATTCCTGCAGTATCCTACATTCTCTAAAAATCTACTCTTAAAGCCCAGAAATGTTGAGTGCTAGAGGCATTTTCAGTTCATAGGAGATCAATGTTAGGAGCTCTTCAAATTCACGGACAGTTGGGAGGAATGGGGATGAATTCAAAGACAGTCACTAGTGATCTTTGTTGTTGCCATTGTCTGCTTAGTTCAGTAGCCTACAGAAAGAGATTGAAGAGCGAATCAATGACATCGAGACCCTCAAGGGAGAGCAGTTGAAGCTGCAAGGAGTCATCAAGTCCATGGAGAAGGATATCCAGGGCCTCAAGCGGGAGATCCAGGAAAGAGACGAGACAATTCAGGATAAGGTGAAGGCTCAGCCTCTGTCCTACCTCACCGACAGCTTGGAGTGGACCCAGCTATGAGGACTAACCTCAGGACAGGGAGGGTCTCTGGCTTCTCTGAACATATATTTAATTTGATAGAGGCGTGTGTGGTCAGTGAGGGAAAGGGAGCTCACATTTACTAAGGTGTTAGGCATTGGGCTAATTGCTGTAAACACATCACATATAATTCTCTCAACAGCCTAAATGGAACATAAATATCCTGGTTTTATAGCTTCGGGAACTGAGTTCCCAGAGGTTCAGTGTCTTGTCCAAGGTCACACAGTTCATAGCTCACAGACTTGAGATGAGAACCTGAGTCTTCTGAGTCTTCCTAAAGTGACATGTCCCATGGACTGGGGCAGCGCACCTGCCCCCTTGCCCGCCTGGTCCCCCTGGTCAGAGTGGCTCCCTGTGGTTGGCCCTGTAACTGCTAGGTACCTCAGTGAGCTAGTATCAGCAGACTCGCTTTTTAGGATGCTTTTCTCACAAAATACACTGAATGCATCACATTTAGGGGGAATACCATCCACATAAACAGTATCTAGTATCATCCCTGAACAAATCCAGACTCTACCCCTACTGCCTTAGTTAGGCAGAATTCTCCAGTGGTTGGGAACATGGGCTTCACTGTCAGGTAACTAGGTTCTAGTGCAGGCTCTTCCATTTACTGGCCATCAGACCTTATCAGACCTTGGGCAAGTTCTCTAAGCCTTTGTTTCTAACTCAAGGGAGTCTTACAAGGATTAAATGGGATAGTGCCTCACTGCAATTTCTGCATATGCATATGTGTGCATTTTTCTAAGAAGATTCCAAGCTCTCTTCAGATTCTCAAGGGAGTGCGGGAGGCAGAGGGGCAGTGACCAGAAAAAGGTTAAGGACTCCTAACCTAGTAAATTGCTACAGCCTCCTAATGGTTCTTCCTGCCTCCCACCCACCCCCACCCCCACCTCTGCACCCCACTAGTTCACCAACCCATCCTCCACACTCAGCAGAGCATGAAAAAGTAAAAGTACTTTATTGGCTCCCCATTGCCCGCAGCAGGGGGTAAGCAAACTTTTTCTGTAAAGGGCTAGATAGTAAATATTTTAGTCTTTGCAGCCATGTAATCTCTGTGGAACTAACCAACTCAGCTGTTACAGCTTGATATCAGCCATCCACAGTGCATAAATGAATATACATGGCTGTTTTCCGGTTAGACTTTACAAAAATAGGCCCAGCAGTCCAGATCGGGCCTGTGGGCTATAATTTACCAACCCCTGGCCTACGGGATACATGCTGAACTCTAACCCAACAGGCAAGACCTTTGCCTTCCCAGTCTCATTTCTCACTTCCCCCAAGAAGCACAGGGAGCCAAGTGGGGAGAGAGTCAGCCTTTGAGTTCCCAACCTGGAGAGAAATCTCCTCAGTCAGGATGGTCTCTGGATTTATGTCCTTTGCCCTAAAGGAATTCCAGACATCAGGGTTTGGGGGCTGTCTCTCACTTATCTTTCATCACACTCCCAGGAGAAGCGAATTTATGATTTGAAAAAGAAAAATCAGGAACTCGAAAAATTCAAGTTTGTGCTTGACTACAAAATAAAGGAACTGAAGAAGCAAATAGAACCTCGGGAGAATGAGATCAAGGTGATGAAGGAACAGATCCAGGAGGTAAGAAGCCATCTGAAACGCCCTGCCCTCTTCGACCCTTCTGTCTCCTCCCCACCTATTCCTGACTCACCTGTGGGGAGTAAAAGAAAGTCCTCCTTTCAGCCCTACTACACTCTCAAGGTGTGCTCAGTTCCCACTTGACAGGAGCTGGTGCAGGCAAGGTCATGGCCCAACCAGGGGTTCGGTGGTGCAGAACAAAGTGCTTTGGGATTTATCCTACTGCGGGGTGCTGTGCTCTGAGCCCTTAAAAGGGGAAACACAGCTCTTGGGCCTTCTACCACTAGAGGGTGATGTGTACTCAGTCAGTGAGCTCTCTCACCAGCAATCCCACTCCTGGTTCAGCATTATTTCTGTAACTGGAAATGTTGGTTGGGGCCCTCTGCAAGGCCAAAGTATTTAGACTTCCTCTGATAAGGAGCCGGAAGTCATCAGAGACTCTTGAGCAGGAAAGTAGCATAATTATGTGAAGCAAACAGGATGGAGGTAGAGAGGAGAGAGATTAGAAGCAAGAACTGTTGGGCAAGGGCTCCTGAGAAGCAAATGAGGCATAGGGCCACCTGCCCACCTCCTCCCACCTCTTGTGCCTAATACACATTGTATTTCCTTATAGCATCTTTATCTGTCACTCCCTTCACTGGGCAGAAAGCCCCTGAGGGTAGTGTCCATGGTTGATCTGAACAGAATTGTTGGTTTTCCCCCAAAACATATATCCTTTCCCTTTGCTCTAGTCTTCTATTTCTCAGTAAATGATACCATGATCCACCCAGTTGCTCATGGTAGAAATGTAGAAGTCCATCTCAATTCTTCTTCCCCTCAGTCCCCTATTATGCAAATTATCACCATGCCCTAGCTACTCGATTTCCAAAAGATAGCTCACTCTGAACACTCCTCCCCACTCTATTGCCATCACCCTACTCTGAGCCTCTGTCTTCTCTCTTGTGGTCTTTGCTCCAGCTTCCAGTCTGGTCTCCACAGGGAAACCTCCAGGGGTGCCCCATTCCACCTAGAATGAAATACAGACTTTCTTCTGAGGCCCATGAGGCCCTGCATGACCCAGCCTCTCCCCACCTCTCCAGAATCATCTTGAGGTTCCTTTCTCTGCTCCAGACCCACCCTCCAGCTCTCACAGGTTTCCTAGAACAATCTACCCTTGTCCAATCTCAGGACTCATGCAGGACCCTCCCCTTTGCCGGGAATGCTCTTCCTGCACATCTTCAAATGATGGCTTCTTGGCATCTTTCAGGTCTCAGCTCAAATATTGCCTTTTCAAGAGGCCTTCCCTGATCACTCTATCCAAACTGGGCTGCTGCCTTCTCCCACTCCACCCCCCCTCCATTTTCTCTAATTGTGTGCTGAGCACAGATATCAAGGAAAAGGGTGCCAAAGAGATTTGATAGCCCCATAAAAATTGGACCCCCAAGAGCTAAGGTGGTGCTGGTCTGTGCAGTGAACCCTTTTCTCTAGGAAGCCCAGTAAAGCCAGGTGGTGGAATCAGTCCAGGGAGGGTATGTCCTTGCGTTACTGGATTTTGTCTAGGTTCTTGACTATGCTGCAGAAATGAATTTCAAGAGCATGTCAGGCGAGTCAGGCCAGTAATTTATTCAGGTAGGGAAGGACAAGAAATGGAAGAAAATAACAGATAATGGGTCCCAGGTAGAGAGGAAGGGGCTGAAAAGTGATAAAGAGGGCTGATTTACAGACTACAATTCCCATTACAGATTATAAAGTCCTAGATTTTACTCGCATGGCCATCATGGCAGAGGAAAAACAGTGAGAGTGGGGTGCAGAGGGCAGGAACAGGAGTCCAAAGGCAAGAGAAAGCAAGTTCAGGCCTGGCACCTGCTTTTTGAACCATTAATCATTCCACCCCTTTGCTAATGGCAGGGGAGGAGTTCTAGCTATTTGCTGTTTTGATTGATTACCCTCCCCCCATCAATCTCCCATGAGGGTCCAATGATAAAGTCCTTGGGGAATATCCAGGGCTTCTCCTGGCTTCTGGAGGAAATCCTGTCCTGAATGGCAGAATCTTGTGGGGGTTTCTGATGTCTACGTGGACTCCTTGCCAGGTTCCAGATCTATACATTGATTCCCTATCTTACTAGCCAGCTTCATTCCCCCTTCAGAGAATTTACACCTTTTTCTTAAAGGGGTGCTGAAGGGAGATGGTCTTTCTTCTGTAGCGTCTTCCTGCTGGTTAGGGGCAGTAGGCCCTACCTGACAAGGTGTAAAACCCCCCTGCTATTCTATCTCAGTTGGAGGAAGATGGATCTGGCATCTTGGGTGAAGCTGGATGAAGTCCCCATATCAATAACAAGATGTTGATTTCTGGAAGAAATAAATTTGATTAGAATCTTGAGAATATATGGTCCCACTAAGAGGATACTGAACCACAAAAGTAGAAAAGGCCAGGTACCTGAAAAGGCTGCATTTTCCCAAAGTTGATGGGAATCAGTATTCTTCCAGTTGAATGGGAAGAAGCATTGTCTTTTTAGTTAAGTTAAAGGAGATGAAAACAGCAAGGTATTTTAAGGGATGTCTAGTTTGCCCTCTCCCTAGAAATAGGCATTTGGGCTAGAGTTAGAGGGAACAGCTGACTTTGACATAGACGGATGTCAAAGCTTTTTCTCCTGAAGAGATATTTCAGGTCATCCAATGACTGGCATTCATCCATCCCGTCAGGTGCTTCTGGTGAGCTCACACTTTCTTGGGCAGCTGGCTTTACTCGGGATTCATGCACCAAGCTGGAAATTCCTTTCACTTTAATAGCTATGGGAGTGATCAGAACTACAGATTAAAGTTCCTTACATTTTGGCTCTAATTGAGAATGAGGCTTGTTTTCTTGCCAACTTTTGATCAGAACCTGGTTTGCAGGTCCTGGGTGAGGAAATATTGTTTATCAACCATCTCAAAGGGGCTAACTGAAGTGGGTCCTAGCCACCTTGTCTGCTGTTTCCCTTCTGGTGGGAAAACACTTAGCCCTGGTAGGATGGCATGTGGGTTTATCAGTCCTCCCCAGGATATGAGTGGCACAGATTTTGGAATACGGGCTATGAGGGAGACCTGGGCTAAGCACATTCATTAACTACTTAGAAAATGAAATTTACCAGGACTTCTAACATGTTCATTATTTCTCTGCTTATGGTTTAGAATAGAAAAGATATCACCATAATCATCAGATATATATCTAGAGTAGGATATAGGTACAGTACTTACTACTAATTAATGTACTACCCAATGCATAAGTTTTTCTTTGAGCTGCAATTAATAGATTCAAGTTCCAGGTTTGCAATACCTTGCGTGTTATCTCTCCATGGGAGCAGGCCATAATGCCAATTGTGGTTAAGTTCTACTCACAGTACTCTGGTGATCATTGCTCCACTTGGTATATTCTTCACACAGTCAGCAAGCTGCAGCATCATTGACCCTAGGGAGAAGCTAGGAAAGTAGGTTACACTGTGGTTGGCACTGGGGTTGGTGTCTACTCAAAAGACCTGAATCTCTGGACTGTCCACGTGACAGTCAGGCCCTGAGCCCCAGCAGATTTGCAACTCCTACCCTGTGGTTTATTGGACTTACTCTGCCAGCTAACAACGAGGTGAAAATGGTCAACCACCACACCAGGGAGCCAAGAGTGCCTACAACTGCAAGCAGGAGAATTGCATCCATCATCCATGTAGAATCTAAGCCCACTCTTGATATAGAGGTGGAGTGGACATAACCATCCCAGGGTCCACAGAATAGAGGAATAGAGTATAGATTAGAGTGGATTTACTGATATTCTATTCTGGAACTATTGTGATTAGTAATGGAAGTAATTGTAGCATTGATGTGGAGAAAGTGGCCACCGTAGCTGCTGAGGGTAGGGAATGGGAAGAAGAGATGTGATGTGGGGGCATTTTCAGAACTTGGAGTTGTCCTGGGTGGTAGTGCAGGGACAGTTACTGGACATTGTACGTCCTCCCATGGCCCACTGGGTGGACTGGGGAAGAGTGTAAACTATAATGTGGACCATTGACCATGTGGTTCAGCAGTGCTCAGAGATGTATTCACCAAGTGCAGTGAATGTTCCATGGTGATGTAGGAGGTTGGTGTGGGAGGAGTAGGGTGAGGGGGGTGGGGGTATATGAGTATTTTTGAATGTAACATTAAAAATAAATAAAGACCAAAAAAAAAAAAAAAGATTTGGTAGGAACCCAGAAAAAAAAAAAGAAAAAAGAAAAGTAGGTGAAATTTCCACACAGAGAAAAGGATGCTTGCTCCTATATATTAGGCTAGTCTCCTGGATGTTCAGCCAGCTACTCAAATTTGACATATTTGACAATTTTTCTATGGAGTAGATTATTTTTATTGTTAGAGTGGTTTGAGGCTTTGCCTGAAAAAGAGGTAAAGAATATACTCCTGTATCACTTTCTTTATAAAAGTAACCTAATCTGTCATTGCTGACTTTCAGATTGTAGAGAAAGAGGTACAGTCAACTGCCCACATGCAGATCCCTGCAAATTTTAAAAATCGCCTTTTCTTCTTCCTGCTGCCATATCCTTGGTATATGACACCATCATCTCTTGGCTGGGCCACAGCAGTAACCTCCTGACTGGTCTCCCTGGCTCCTGTCTTTCAGTCTCCAGGAGAACCTCTGTGTCAGCCTTCTAAGGTGCAAATCAGATCCTGCCACTCCCTGGGAAAACCCTTCAGTGTCTTTCCCCCAAGCTTTCAGGATAAAGGACAAACTTCTGACATCAGGGTCTCTGTCCTTGGGTCCATCATGACTCTGCTCAGGAGACCTCTCCAGCCCCCTAACTTCCTCACTCCTTATGCTCACCTCTCTTGCAGATACTCTGTAGCCTACAGAGATGCACCAGCTGCCCATGCCTCAGCTCCTCTCTGAGCGGTAGTTGTTCTCGCTGTCTAGAATTCCCTTTCTCTACTTTGTCCACTAATAACTATTTCTCCTACAAAACCCAACAGAAGCATCCCTCCTCTGAGGCATATTCCCATGGCCCCCAAGCCTGATTTGGGTACTGCCTTCTCACCAACTCTGTGCACACACAGAGTTTATCCCTTTATCCCATTCCATCTTAACTTCCATTTACTTTTCTTTTTATCCTCCTAGACCTGAGGCTACTTGAAAACAGAAACTACCTCTTAATCAGTTTTGTATCCCTATGCTTATGACAGCTGGCCAACCCTTCCTAATAGATACATTTCTTTCTTTAGTTATGCAAATAGTCTTATTCTTACTTGCTATGTGTTCTCTACCTGGTGGCTCTCCATATCTCTGCCAGCACTGCATGTTCATTTTATCATTCCTCTTCCAGAAGGCAGGTTTTCTCAGGCTGTCCTCATTTCCCTCACTGTTGCTTTCCTTTGCCCACTATACTTGCCATTCATTTATTTAACAGATATTTATTGAGTACCTCCTTTATGTCAGGCATTGTGTCAAAAGGCTATTCTGTCTATACGAAATGCTTCCAGTAATGAAGGCAATGTTCTTCCAAAAGCCACCCATTCCAGTGTCCAGAACATGGATGTGGCTCATTTGGGACCTTCTACCAGGAGCCTTGAAATCTGACCAAAGGGCCTAGGATAGACCAGAGGGACTGTTCCTTCAAGCCTTGAAAAGACCCAGTAAGCTGTCCCACCCCCATACATACACACCCCAAATAGTGAAGCTCTCTATTATCAGGAATCCTAGTGTGTAGATTTAGTGTGTAAATCAAATGTCACCTCTCTGCTTCTGGAAGGATTTAGATCAACTGAGAGCTCACATACAACTAGTTTCATTGTAATCGGAAAGCTCCAGTTGTCTTCGTTGTCATTCACGTGTCTTTGGTTAATACAAATGCAGTGATGAAGAGAAAATCTTTCAGAAGCTTACTGGTGGTTTCTTATTTTTCCTTTGATGACACTCTCCTCAGTTGCAGTATTCAAGACCTTTTCAGCATAATGATGAGATTGAAATGTCTTCTTGGCTTCCTCTTCCCTAGTTTATCTTACATTAGAGATGTTACATGCCACTTACTCAAAACTTTCTGCTTTAGAATTGACTCTGATGGGTTGTGGCCCAACAGAGTCAAGATTTACTCACCTAACTTCATGATACAGGTGAGGGAAGTGCTTCTCTGCAGAACCCTACCTCGTGTTAAAGTCAAGGTAGCAGTACGTGAGAATTACCAATTTACAACGAATTCAAGAAAGCAAAGTAGTTAAGCATGGTTGAAGGAACAGGGGAAATGACTAAGAGGGAAAGATCTAAGCTGCTTATAGCCTGGCCATAGAAACATATGATCATGGGTTAACATATTGGCAGTTTGCAGGGGTTGGGAAGGGGAGAGGATTATGCTTTTAAGATCACAAGGAGTAAGAAGGAAGGTTTAATTTCAGAGGACATAAGGAACCATTCCAACCAAAAGACTTCATTTCTCAGGTACAGTTTTCATTCTTTTATTTTCTCTTCTTGGCTCTTTTCCCTTGTTCTCTATAGATGGAAGCTGAACTGGAGCGTTTCCATAAACGGAACACACAATTGGAGCTGAACATCACAGAACTGTGGCAGAAATTGAAAGCCACTGATAAGGAGATGCGCAGAGAGAGGCAGAAGGTTTGCAGCTTTTCAGAGTCTGGCAGCTCCTGAATTCAGGACCAGGTGCCTATGTGTCGTGGACAGCTGGCAGAGCCAGCCCCTGGCTGAGATACTGTTCCCATTTTAGTCTCATTCTTTACCCATTCACAGTCCTGCCTCATTTCAGGCCCATGCAAATTTACCTGGCTGAATCCACCTGAGACTATATAATGCCTTTGGGTAGCAAGTGGTGGGAAGCCGTTCATAGCCTCAGATTGTTTGTCCTAAGGAAAAGACACACTTATAGTGATAATTTGTAGTCTGTAAAGACTTTGACTACCAAAGAACTACTGAAGCTAGAAGGACCTCAGAGATCACCTGTTCCAGTCTTTTTATGTTGTAAATGAGAAAGGTAAGGCCAGAGAGATTAGGAGGTTAAGAAACTCCACCCAGCACCCATGCCGGTTAGTACATGCTTATATAGGACTGGAAACTCGGTCTCCAGTCCTGGGCCCGGACTCAATCAGCACCCTCCCCTCCTAGCACAGCATACTCCATGATGTTTGTTGGGTCACATGAAATATTTCCACCCTCCACGTTAAGCATCAACTCTGTGCTAGGTATTGGTAGAAGCCGAGGGCTGCAAACATGAATAGACACAGATTCTGCCCTCCATAAACTTGAGTGGCATGTGCATAATAATTATAATGCAACATAGAAAAGTATGGAGTATTCTAAAGACCTCGGGGAGCAAGGGAAAGGGGAGATTTCCTCTAGGTCAGAAGTGGGAGAAGATGGGTACCAAGAAAGAGTGATGGCAGGGGGCAGAGCTAGCCAGGTTTACAGATGAGCCTATCTGCCCAGTTTTGTGATTCTTTCCTCCCACTCACAGCAGCCCCCTTGACTGTTAGGAAGGATGAACACTGGATGAACTAGTAAGAGTTCATCTCCCTGCAGGAGAACTGATACCATCTTTCTTGGCACTAAGAGGAATGTGGGTCACCACTCGAGCTTCCTTTCAGCTTTTAGGGCCTCTGGTCCTGTAAGGAATCAGGAGCCAATAAAGGAGTCAGCCCATGTGACCTCTCACTTACGAAGCACCATGTGAGTTGTCCAGGCCAGGTGCCCACCACGGGCAGGTGCACAAGAGATTCGGTGCCTCCACCTCTCAGCCATGTGCCCCTCTCTGCCTCTATGCCCAGTGTGACCCCTCGCGGTCAGCTGTAAGTCCCAGAGGAGCTGTCTCGTCCCATTCTACTGCCATAGGCCTCTGCCTGCAGTCCCTGCTCTGAAACCTAGAGCCCTACAGTACTGAGAAGTAAATGCCTCTGATTGCAGGAGCGGGATTTAGAATCGCTGGTCAAACGGTTTAAGACAGACCTTCACAACTGCGTCACATATATCCAGGAACCCCGGTTGCTGAAGGAGAAGGTCCGTGGTCTCTTTGAGAAGTATGTGCAGCGGGCAGACATGGTAAGCTCAGCCTCCCCTTCCTCTCTTCCCTCCCCTCTGTCTCCCTCCTGAGCTGAGCATCCCCTCTGCCCCTCCCCACACCCCAGGTGGAGATTGCAGGGATGAACACAGACCTGCAGCAAGAGTATTCCCGTCAGCGGGAGCATCTGGAGAGGAACCTGGCCACCCTTAAGAAGAAGGTGGTCAAAGAAAGTGAGCTGCACCGCACCGACTACGTCCGCATCATGCAGGTACCTGTACGACTGCCCTCAGCCATCTCCCAGACCCTCATCCTCAGAGCCCCCAAATGCCCAAGGGACCCACTAGCTTTCTAAAATGTTCTCTTTGGCTCCTTTCCTCCTCTCACCCCTCAGAGCCTGCCCATCAGTGAAGTTTTCTATGTCTTTCCATGCCCTCTCCCTGTCCCACCAGTGCCTGTCCATCTGTCTTTCCTCTAGCTTCACAGCCACCACTGTTTCTTGTTTCCGCTCCATCTTTCTCCAAAGCCCTCCTGGGTCCTGCCTCACTCCTCTCGCTGGCCCCTGATCTCTCTGGACCTTGGTGCACCTCATTTTAGCTTTCCTGAGTCACTCTCTCCCTTTTCTTGTCCTCTTTTTCTGACTCATTTTATCTTACTTTGTTTTGCTGCTTTTTTTTCCCGCTATTCACGTAGGGTGATCCCTCCTGGCTGGCCACCTTGTGGGCTCTGACCACACCCTTCTCTGTGCCTCCTCTGACTTTTCTCGTACCTCAGGTCCCTACTCTTATCTCTCGGGTCCAGTGGTAACCACACCCACCCCAAGAGTGGGAGTCACTCTTGTTTTAACGAGCTCTCCACACCCACCTCCCAGGAGCCTTCAAAGGGCTGTTCAGAGAGCCTGACCCCACTACTGACCCCTCTTCTTAAATGCACTGTCAGGCCTGCCAGTCTGGATTCTTTTCCCAGATTGCAGTCTGGGTATCGGTGTCATCTGAGGCAATTAACGTGAATTAATATCAAAAGAGAACCTCAGATCGCATTTATAAGGCATGTACTTTTTATGTTTGCATGTCTTTATTTTTTTTTTTTAAAGATTTATTTATTTATTTAATTCCCCCCTTCCCCCGGTTGTCTGTTCTCTGTGTCTATTTGCTGCATCTTGTTTCTTTGTCCGCTTCTGTTGTCGTCAGCGGCACAGGAAGTGTGAGCAGCACCATTCCTGGGCAGGCTGCACTTTGGCGCTGGGCGGCTCTCCTTACGTGGCGCACTCCTTGCGCGTGGGGCTCCCCTACGCGGGGGACACCCCTGCATGGCAGGGCACTCCTTGCGCGCGTCAGCGCTGCACATGGGCCAGCTCCACATGGGTCAAGGAGGCCCCGGGTTTGAACCGCGGACCTCCCATGTGGTAGACGGACGCCCTAACCACTGGGCCAAGTCCGTTTCCCTGCATGTCTTTAATACTACAATCAAAGTACTGGAATGGTGGCGTGGATGTAGCTCAGTGGTTGAGTGCCTGCCTCACATGTATGAGGTCCCGGGTTCAATCCCCTGTACCTCCTAAAAAGAAAAAAAAATACTGGAATGGGGATGGGTGGCAGTTGGATTGAAACAAACAAGCTCTTAACTTGGCCAGTCTATACATAGCTGGGCAGAGCACACTGCAATTCAGGCCAGGTACCGGCACGGCTGGTCTCATGCCATCCTCAGTCCTGCCCCTGCCTAAAAGCAGCCCAAGCCATCAAGCCATTGCCCTACTTCTGTCGCTGAACGCAGACAAGTCCAGAGGTAGGAGTGGATCCAATTGGTGGGACCCTTAGGCAGCAGCCCTTGGCACACAGAGCCGTAGCTGAGGGCCTCAAGTGCCCACCCATTCCCACCCCTGAGCATGGATTGGCCCACCTGGGACTTGGCACACAGCAAGCCAGGACCAGGGCCAACTATAGGAGCAGTTAGTTGTCAGCCAGTGACGCAACACCAGAGCACAGGCCTGAAGGGTCCTCAGCGGTGCTGGATCCCTCTCTCCTTGACAAGCAGACATCCAGAGCAAATATCATTCCTAGGAGAAGAAAAGACAGTGGATGGCCACAGGCTGGCCAGAGGGTGCAAATGTTAGTGCAAGGCTTTTCAGGGCAGGCATAATGTCCTCTTTTATGCCCCCACCCTCCACCCTAGAGACCGCATACCCACTCCTGCTGGGGCAGAGTGGGGACAGAGCAGAGGAGACCCAAGTGGGGTGCCTGTCAGGCCTGCCTCTTATTGCTGGCTGGCAGCAGGAGCTATCAACAAGGGAGATACCCAGAAGAGGGTTTTCTCCAGCAGCATTTTAAACCCATGTGCCCTGTGGGTCCATAGATGTTCCCCCAGACAAATGCAGGGAGCAAGAGCGGGGACCCTGGAGGCAGGGCCCTGCTTCCCCACCCCTTCAAACAGAGAGCCTCCTTGCTTATTACAGTGGGGCTCTGTGTAAGATTCTGTTTGTGGAAAGTATAGAAGATTTTTCAAAACTTTCAAAATCACTATTCTGGATGATAAAAATTGTTTCTTTCTTTTATCTTAAAGTAAGGAGAGGGTCCAGGGCCAGGCAAAGTATCAGGGCAAACCCACCCTGTTCTCATCCAGGCCATGGGAAAAGCACAGGCCTGCAGACGGGGTTTACCTGCTGTGGCTGCTCCTTGCCAGGAGACCTTGAGTAAATTCCTTAACTTCCCCAGGCACCACCCTATCTGTAAAATGGTGACACAAACACCAACCTCAGCAGATGAGGGCCAACCTAACCTAATGAATGAGATAAAACTAATGTTGTAAAGCAGTAAGCACTGGCCTGGTACAGGGTAGATGCTCAAAAGTGCTGTTTCCGTTCGCAGTGAGGACCAGGGGTTCCTGTCAGATGTGGGTGTGGGAAGGAGACAGCGCAACTGATTCCAGCCCCTCACCCCCACAAGTTGCCCAGGGCTGCTGATGCCTCCATTGGCATTTGCCAGGAGCTGGCAGGCCCCAGGAGCTTCAAAAAGGCTGACAAAGGTCAGGGCAGGCAATGACATCCAAGAGAAACTTATTAGAAAGTAACTGGCAAAATGGGGTCACTGTCGTTTGCATGTTCAGACTTGTTCATTGTCCAGCACACTTGGAGATATGAAAATAGAGTTGGTATGGAATATAGACATGCAGGATACACATTTTTTGAGGCCCTCTCACAAGCCAAGCACTGTATCAGCCATGGAAGATTCCAGGGTGAATATGGTTTGTATTCCTACCCTCAGGGAGCTCACAATAGTGAACTTGAAACGTACTTTGGAGATATTGCAGGTTCAGATTCCAGACCACTGCAATACAGCAATAGAGTGAGTCACAGTGATTTTTTGGTTTCCCAGTGCAATACAGAAGTTATGTTTATACTATACTGTATTCTATTAAGCATGCAATAGCATTATGTCTCAAAAAACAATGTACAGATTTTCACCTTTAATCAACATACCGAATACACAATAAATACTTGTAAATCTTTCTGGTGGCCATAGTTATAAATCTTTGTTGTATGGCTGAAATCCTCTGCTTCATAGGAGTATTGGTAATCTTAACTCTCAAGGGAACAACCCAAGAACTCCAGCCATTTTGCCTGCTGACCCAAATTTTATTAAGTTTAAGATAAAACACATACACAGCAATAACCTAAAAAATGCAAAGATTCCACTTGCCTTAATCAATTCTTATCACAAAGATGTATTTGAAACCATACAATATATACTTTCATACCAAAAGATGACGTTAGTTTCTTTTTTTCCTTCAATTTTTACTTAATTGTCTTTTTTTTAGATACATAGATCACAAAAATTGTTACATTAAAAAATATAGACAGTTCCCATATACCCGACCTCCCATCCCCCCACATCAACAACCTCATTCATCATTGTGGCAAAAGTTTAAATTTGGATAAAGAAAAAAAAATGTACATACCTCAATTTTTAAATACTTTATTCCTAAAAATGCTAACCATCATCTGAGCCTTCAGCAAGTCATAACCTTTCTGCTGATGGAGGGTTTTGCCTCAACATTGATTCAGTAGTTGCTGAAGGTTGGGGAGGCTGTGGCAATTTCTTAAAAATAAGACAACATTGATATTTGCTTTGTTGATTGACTCTTCTTTTCACAAAAGATTCCTCTGTAGCATGTAGTGCTGTTTGATAGCATTTTACCCACAACAGAACTTCTTTCAAAAGTGGAATCAATCCTTTCAGATGCTGCCACTGCTTTATCAACTGAGTATATGTGATATTCTAAATCCTCTGTTGTCATTCAACAATGTTTACAGTACCTTCACCATCTCAAGAAACACTTTCTTTACTCATCCATAAGAACTAACTCCTTATACATTCAAGTTTTATCATGAGATTGCAGCAATTCAGTCATATCTTCAGAGTCCACTTTTTTTTTTTAAGATTTATTTATTTATTTCTCTTCCCCTCCCACCCCCCTGTTGTTTGCTCTGTATCCATTCGCTGTGTATTCTTCAATGTCTGCTTGTTTTCTCATTAGGCGGCTCCCAGAACTGGTCTGGGACCTTCCAGAGTGGGAGAGAGGTGATCATTCTCTTGTGCCACTTCAGCTCCCTTTTCTATTATATCTCTTATTGTCTCTCCTCTGTGTCTCTTGTTGCATTATCTTGCTGCACCAGCTCTCCATGTCAGCCGGTACTCCACTTGGGCCAGCTCACCTTCACCAGGAGGCCCTGGGCATCAAACCCTGGACCTCCTATATGGTAAATAGGAGCCCAACTGCTTGAGCCACATCCATTTCCCTCATGAATGACATTGAGGGGTTCAATTCTTCAGTGGCGGAAATAACTGCAGATGCAGTGGAAATAGCAAGATTGGAATCAGTTTCTTCCAAACTCCTCCCATGAATCACGAATGTTCTTAATGGCACTATGAATGATGAATCCTTTCCAGGTTTTCAATTTACTTTTCCCAGATCTATCAAAAGAATCACTATTTATGGCAGCTATTGCCTCACAAAATATATTTCTTAAATAATAAAATTTGAAAGTTGAAATAACTCCTTGATCCATCAGCTGCAGAATGGATGCTATGTTAGCAGACATGAAAAGTACATTAAGGGAAGCAGCTGTGGCTCAATCAGTTGAGCTCCCGTCTACCATATGGGAGGTCCTGGGTTTGCGTCCCGGGGCCTCCTTGTGAAGGCAGGCTCGCCCGCATGCTGCGGTGCACCACCCAGCCCACAGACACCACAGAGTGCTGCCTGGCCCACAGACGCCACAGAGTGCCGCTCAGCCCGCAAGTGCCGTGGAGAGCCGACTCAGCAAGGTGATGCAACAACAAAGAGAGACAAGCAAAAACACAGATGAGCAAATGGACACAGAGAGCAGACAGCAAGCAAGCCTCAAGGGGGAGAGGGGAAATAAAATAATGAATAAATACAGACACAGAAGAACATACAACAAATGGACACAAAGAGCAGACAGCACACAAAAAGCCACAAGGAGGGGGATAAAAAAAAATACATTATCTCATTGTGCATCTCCATCAGAGCTCTTGGGTGCATTGTCAATGAGCAATAATATTTTGAAAGGAATCTTTTGAGCAGTAAGCCTCAGCAGTTGGGCTAAAAATTTTCAATCAACCATGCTGTAAACAGATGTGCTGTCATCCATGCTTTGTTGTTCCATTTATAGAGCACAGGCTGACTAGGATTAGCATCATTCTTAAGGGCCCTGTGATTTTCAGAATAGTAAATAAGCATTGGCTTCAACTTAAAGTCACTAGCTACATTAGTATCTAACGGAAGAGTCAACCTAATACTTGAAGCTTTGAAGCCAGGCACTGACTTTCCTCTCTGGACAGAAAAGTCCTAGGTAGCATATTCTTCCAAGAGAAGGCTGTTTCATCTACACTGCAAATGTGTTATTTAATGCAGCCACCTTCATCAATGATCTTAGCTAGATCTTCTGAATAACTTGCTGCAGTTTCTACGTCAGTACTTGCCGCTTCACCTTGCACTTTTATGTTATGGAAAGAGCTTCCTTCCTTCAAGCTCATGAACCAATCTCTGCTTGCTTCAAATTTTTCTTCTATGGCTTGCTCGCCTCTCTCAGCCTTCATGGAATTGAAGAGAGTTAGGGCCTTGCTCTGGATTAAGCTTTGGTTTAATGGAATGTTGTGGCTGGTTTGATCTTCTGTCCAGACCACTAAAACTTCCTCTATATCAGCAAGAAGCCTGCTTCATTTTCTTGTCATTTGTGTGTTCACTGGAGTAGCACTTCACATTTCCTTCAAGAACTTTTCCTTTGCATTCACAGCTTGGCTAGCTGTTTGGCACAAGAGGCCTGGCTTCTGGCCTGTTATGGCTTTCAACCTGCCTTCGTTACTCAGCTTTATCATTTCTAGGTTTTTATTTAAAGCAAGAATGTGCAGCTCTTCCTTTCACTTGAACACTTAGAGGCCATTGAAGGGTTATTAACTGGCTTAGTATTGTTGTGTCTTAGGGCATAGGGAGACCCAAAGAGGGAAAGAGATGGGAATGGCGTCGTCAGAACACACACAACATTTATAGATTATTAATAAATTTTCTGTCTTTCATGAGCATGGTTCATGGCACCCCAAAACAATTACAATAGTAGCATCAAAGATCACTGATCACAGACCACCATAACAGATATAATAATAATGAAAAAGTTTGGAATATTGCAAGAATTACCAAAGCGTGACCCAAAGATACACAGCAAACGCGTGCTGTTGGTGCCGATGGACTTGCTTGACACAGGGTTGCCACAAACCTTCAGGTGGTAAAAAATGCAATAAAGCAAAGCATGCCGGTGCAGATAATCCCTGCTCAATTATCCAGTGTCGTGGCCTTATCGTGGAAGCCAGGCTCTGGTATGCCTTAGCACTTGAGCTGGCCCTTGACGGGTGAGGAGAGGTGCTCAGGGAGCAGCTGGGGAAAGAGCCTTCCAGGCAGAGGGAACAACAAAGGCATAGAGGCCTGTGGGGTATCTGGAGACCTGAGGGTGGTGTCAGCTGGCAGAGCATGCGGGGCAGGAAGGAAGAACCCGCTGAAACACCGGTAGCTTAGGAGGATGTCAAAAAGGGCTTTCTAGAGACTTAAGTGTTTCCTGCACAGTCTCCACCTCAGGCATTTTAAAGTAGGCAGGCCCGCTGTCTTTGTTTTGAAAAGGTGAACTTAGGTGGCAGGGTGGAGAGGCTGTTGGGGTGGGGCTGGAAAAGCAGATGGCAGGAAAACTATTAGGAGATAACTGCCAGGTTAAGGGGAGATGAGAAAGGCTGGGGGCGGGGGTAGTTATGCTGTCAAAAGACATTTAGGGTAGAAAAAGTGAATAGAACTGTCAGGTTAGACATGAAAGGAAGGTGAATAAGGAGCAAAGAAGTGCTCCCGGGATCGCTTGTTTGTACAGTTAGGCAGATGGTGATACCATTAACTGTGGGTTCCAGAAAGACGCCACTGATACAAGGCTTCCAAGTGCATGGAATGAAGCTGTTGCCTCATTTTCCTGCACTGTCTGGCGCTGCCGTATTCTTAAAGGCGTCAACTCGGGGCGGGCCAGTAGAGGGTGCTCTGGGCATTCCTAGCCTTTTTCTGTCCTATGTGAACGTCTTTGAATGATGTGCCAGGGCCTTGGTCAGCTTCTGTCTGGGTCCGCCAGCATCGCGTTCCGCCACAGTCTGTCCTGGACAGCTTGGAGTAGATAGCTGTGTTTAGAAAGCTTTTTTATGTGAACAGAGCTTAGCATCCCCCAGCCAGTGTCTCTTACATGCGCCAAGACTTGGCATTTGATATACCCCAGGTCAGATTTTCCTTGCAGCAAAGTAGCTCGGTGGGAGTTAGAAGGATTAGAGGAGCTTTTATAGGCCATTCTGACCAGAGGATAGACAGCTCAGCAAGCTGGTTTCATTCACATTTTTAATCCGCAAAGCTACCAGAAGCACATTCAAATGACCTGGGTATCTCCTGTCACCTCCTCAGAACACAGGCCGTACTGGAAAACACTCTTTGGGAAGCCTAGTTTGTATTTATTGGGCCTTCCTTGGCTGCCACACTAAGTAAGGTGTTGGAATGGAGGTGATGCAAACAGAAGGTGAGAATGGAGTCTGGGAGGCAGTAGTCATACAGAAACAAGGCACTCTGGGGACAGATAAAACTGGATTCAAATCCAAGGTCTACCACTGATGCACTGCCTTGGTTTCCTCATATGAAAATAAGTCAGGAGTGGATGTAGCTCAAGCGGTTGAGTGCCTGCTTCCCACATGGGGGGCTCCGAGGTTCGGTTCCCTGTGCCTCCTAAAAATACAAAACAAAAAAACGAAAAAACCAGCTCAGGGAGGCAATATGGCTCAATGACTGACCACCAGCATCCCACATCCGAGGTGCTAGGCTCAATCCCCAGCCTCTAAAAAAGTCTAATAATACCTCCCCTAGAAGGTTGAAAAGATTAAATGAGGTAACATGCAAAATGTTTGGTACATTGCAGGGATCCAGTCAATCCTTAGAGTTATGAGTACTATTATGATTATCATCAAGCTTTTAGTGCCTGGAGCCGTCTTCTGGCTCCTCCACCTCCCTCCAGGGTCTTCCTCATACTAGGCTGGGTGCTGCTGCTCCGGACTCTGCAGGCACAATACTTCCTCTCACCGTATCTCACGCATCTCATGGCATCCCTCCACCTTGGATCCAAGCTGGACCTCCGTGTCCAGTGCAATGTCCCAGTGTATGTAGGCTTTCGGGAACTGGTTCTTAAGTGATTTTTTTTTTAATGAATAAACGGAAGAAATACAGATTGGGTTAAATCTTGAGTCTCAAGTGCACTGTCAGAAGGAGTACATTATACCGTGGAGGTCAGTTAGGTCATGAGGCAACACAGAGGTGTTAAAGGCAGACAGTGGGGGTAAGAAACAGGTATGCACATTAAAAGGTGCCAGCGCTAGAAATCCCAGTTATGGTCAACAGAGCTGTAGAGGTAGAGGGTGGAGGGGCTGGGGAGAAACCAGGGCAGGGGCTCCACTTGGGGCAATTGCAATAGTAGAGGGAAGAGATGTTGAGAGCCTCAGGTTATTACATAAGTACTGGCTACAAATCACAGCAGGAAGGTGAACACGCAATTCAGTTCAGACACAAAATCAATAGGATTCAGTGGCAAAGTCACTGGTAAACATGACTGATGGACATGACCAAGAAGAGGAAGTAATTAAAGATATAAACTGAGAGGCCTGGGAAAATGGTGCTTTCAGTTTCTAGTCTTTATTGTGATTCTTATTGCTTCATTGAATGAGTCAAGAGAAGTGAAATTGATGAAGAGGAGGAGAGGAGAGAGACCCCACGGGAACCAGTTTGCACCAGGGGTTCCTTGTGGCTCTCCTACAACCTTCCCTTCTGTTCTGTCTTCCCTTATCCCATCTTTACCCAGCGCTTGTTTGTAACTTCCTTATTGATAAGAATCTTGCCCTATTCAACTTGGTATTGACTGTATTAGTTATTCATTTGCCTTTCTGTTTCACAAATATTTACTGAGCACCTCTTACATGTAGGGTAGTGGCCAAGGTCTTAGAGCCTAAAACTATGTATTGAATTGGTCATGCCATGATATAAAGTCAGCATGGAGAAATGCCAGAGGAGGAAACTTGGGAGTTTTACTGGAGAAAGGACAAATATGCATAGCATTTGGAAAGGAAATGTGGGAAATTGATCCCATCCAACCCCACATTGGTTAAAAGAGTAAAACCAGATGGAGAAAACCTACTGACTTCTAGAAAAACAAGCATAAACCCTAGCCTGGGCATTTTGTCCAAAATAGAGAGAAATTTTTTTTAAGATTAATTTTATTTCTTTATACCCCGCCCCCCCTTGTTTGTGGTCACTGTCTGGTCACTGTCTTGTCACTGTCCATTCACTGTGTGCTGTCTCTGTCTGCTCGTCTTCTCTTTAGGAGACACCAGAAACCAAACCCAGGACCTTCCATGTGGTAGGCGGAAGCCCAATTGCTTGAGCTACATCCGTTTCCTGGGAGAATTTTTTTTTAATGAAGAATACTAAAATTAAGTGACATACTTAAAATCCGAAGGTGTAGATCAATGCTTAAATAGAGGGTCTGGAGGGAAAGAAGCTGTCTGTTGTCTCAGCTCCAGCCCCAGCCGGAGCATAGGCATATCCCCATAGCAGAGAACTGCCTCCAAGTCTTAGTGAGAAGAGTGCCTGGGGTCCTATTCCCTGAGCTCTGACTCCACATTCACCACTCCTAAGGTAGCCTCTCACCTGGAAGTCTTGTGGTCTGTTGCTGTCACAGGCTAGTTTTATATAGATTTGGCCTGTGTTTGCTCCTTCAAGGGCCTTGCTACTCTAAGTATGGTCTGGCTGGAGAACGAGCAGCTGCTTTACCGCTTGTTAGAAATGCAGAATCTCAGCCCCCAACCTACTGAATCAGAAGCTGCACTTAACAAGATCCTCAGGGATTTGTTTGCACAGATGGATGGATGGTCATATGAGAGGCCCTACTAAGGTTGTGGGTTCTGCAAGCAAAGCGGCCAGTCTCTCTGGGCCCATGGTGACAGGAACCTCTCCATTTACCACCCTGGTGCCCTTGTGTTAAGTATGAAATGGAAGGCAGTGGCTTGAGATGCGGGGAAAGAAGAGAGAAGAGACTGCTTGGTCCCAGAGTACAAAGTGCCCACCACTGACCTCCAGCAAGCTCTTCATCCTCATCCCCTCTATCTCCTCTTCTGTTTGTGTTCCAGTGATAGAGAACTGCTCAAGTCCTCATTCCCACCACGCCCCGTTAGTTGTGTCATACTTCTGTGCCTTTGCTTCTACTGTTTGTGTTGACTAGAATGCCCTTTAATTTCTGTTTGATAACTCCTTCAAGCCTCAGCCCAAGGGTGAGTTCCTAGAAATCCATCCTGGCCATTCAGGCAGGACTAAGCACCTTTCCTCTGCACCTTACTCCTCCATCATAACGAGATGGCCATCATGCTAACTATGCCCAGAAAGTCCCCAAAAACATAAGCTCCTCAAATTCAGGGGCCAGGTCTTACTTGCTCAGTACCCCAGGGTCAGCACAGTACCTGGCACATAAGAGGTACTCAAGAAATATATATTGGATAGATGAATGAATATTTGTCAAACACAAAAAGATAAGTGAGCTTCTCAGATATAAATTTCATCAGCTTTTCTGTTCCTCACCAAACTGCATGCCACTGAGACTAGGAACCATGTCTTACTTACGCCTGCATCCCAAGGACTTAGTAGGTATGCTATAACTGTAGGTTCAACCAATTAATTTTAAAACAGTATAGCACAGTTCTTAAGACCTCAGAGCTCTGCATTCAGACTTTTAGCCATGGAGTCCCAGCTCTAGCACTTGCTATCTGTGAGACCTTGTGCAAATTGCATAACCTCTCTGTGCCTCAGTTTCCTCTGTAAAATCGGGATTGTAATATTCGCCTATCCATAGGATTAGTATGATACATAAATGCATTCAATTCATATAAGGCACTTGGAAAATTGATATTGTTGCTATTATGGCCATTTATGATAGAAAGAGCATGGATGAATGGGACTGGTGCATGCATGCTGTCTATATCTTAATTTACCAGAGTCCACCTGAAGGTGAGTTAGCTTATCCCTTAAGAGGCTGAGTCCTGAGCTGAGATAAAGACTCATGCCCCAAAAAAAGAATTTTAAAAAGACTCATGCCAGAACAGAGGAACAAGGGAGATAATATGGGTCCAAGCCCAACTCCACCCATTCCCCACACCCATAGCCCCAAGGCAGGACCTATACCCATAGTTCACTAGTCCAAACTCACTATGTCTTCCTTCTTTTCTGCAGGAAAATGTCTCCCTGATCAAGGAGATTAATGAGCTCCGTAGGGAGCTTAAATTTACCCGCTCCCAAGTTTATGACCTTGATGCAGCCCTGAAGCTGTCCAAGAAAACTCGTCCACAAGATATTCCAGAGATGGGTAATGTCACAAGACTCCAGGGGCGATTGGGCATTGGGATTAGGAGTTATATGGCAGTCAGGAGCAATGTTTCCCTCTGGCTTCCAAGGCTGCCTTTTCTAAGGCTTCCTCCTCAGGTCACATCTACCCCATGGCCTTCTGAAAACCTCTCCATGCCACATGCCTTCACTCCAAAGATCTGGAAGAACATTACTGTAGTCAAACTCTCACAGGTCCACAATTCCTTATCCAAAACCCTTGAGGTTAGCAATAATTCAGAATGTAGAATTTCTCAGATTTTAGAAAAGGTATACTACACACACACACACACACACACACAGTATATTACATAACATCCCCTTAGGCAATGCCATGAAGTCAAACACGTGTTTCTGTAGTGGAACATATGACTGTTCACACTAAGCTTTGTAGTTTAAAAAGCTTTCCATTTTTAGAACTTTTTTGCATTTTAGAGTTGTGTATAAGGGATTATAGGCCTGTAAAATTAAAAGAAAGATAAAAAGAAAAATAAGAAACTACTTAAAGGGGAAGAGGAAACTACGTAAGAAATATTAAATAAGTTAGTTACTACAATTATATCCTAAAATTCCTCTAATAATTTCTGACAACCAAGACAAAGAGGGAAATAAAGAAATATGATAGGTTACACAGTTCTCGTTGTATGATAAAAGGAAGTTTATTCTGGAGAAACAAACCTTTTCCTGGCACTAAATTCTATGAGAAACTTATCACATGAATTTTTACAAAAGGAATATTGAATAACATAATGGACAGTCTTTAGTTGCTAGCTTTCAGACAATAGCAAATTACTCTTCAGGTGTCCATTTCTTATCTGCGCAGTCAATAAAAATCATGAGTATATAGCACTTCTATGGAAAATTCAAATATATTGTTTTCTGGTGGTTTACATTCAAGAATAAAGTTTATAGAGAACTTGATGAACTGAAACAATCCATGGCTGTGGATTGGGTCTTTCAATTATAAATTTTCTCTTATACTATGGTTATAGAAGATATTATCAGTTTTAGGTATGTGTATATGTATGTATATATTTGTTGTCTCATATGTCTTTTTGGTTAGAGTTGAGAAGAAGTTGAGACAAGAGTAAACCCTTGGAGTAGTACCTGAAGTGACAATAGTAGGTTTTAAAAACTAATGTGAGAGTATGACATGTTATGAAGATTGAAATACCTGTCTTGGAGATGAAGCCATCTTCTCTTGGAGGTGCAACACAGATGTATCTGTGAACAATTGCAAAACATCTCTAAAAAATAACTTTCAAATCTGCTTAAACTCCCTAGCAAATATTCAGTCAAGACCTTCTCAGGATGCTGTTTGGTTTAGCCAGGTTCTTCCTGTTACTCTTACAGAAATTTCCAAACATATGTAAAAATAGAAAAGTATGAGTGTCCATGAATCCATTCCTCAGTTCCAACAGTTATCAACTTCTGTCATTATTGCTTCATCAGTACCCACCCCACCTACTTATCCCTACCCCTACTCTAATTATTTTAAGGAAAACCAAACATCATATCATTTGTGTGAGCTAGTTTTACTCAAGGAAGATTTCATTTGAAACAGTTGAAGACAGATATTACCAATTAGCTGCCTTGGTCATGGTAGAACCTAAATCTGACCTCTGCTTTTGAGCATGGGCCCACCAAAACAAGTTAACTCAAAATATACATCCCCAAGTTATCTAAGAAATTGACTGATTCAGTTGGTTTTTAAAAATTCTTTATCTGAACCTGAGAGGCTGTCACCCCTAAGCCACTATTTTAGTTTTAGCAGCATTTATATTAAGTTTTTATTCAGACAGCAATTAACTAACAGAGCTAATAGATATATCTACTTCTTTTTCAATTATTAAAACCATATCCAAAGAACTTTTGATTAAAGATGGCTAATTGAAAACCTACTAAAATGGTATAAATAAACCATAAGAACAAAGAGAACACAAAAGGAAATCATAGCCACAAGATTTTAGAAACTGGAAATTGAATGAATGAGTGCTAAATCACTTCATAGACCAAAGAAACCTGAATCCTAAGCCAGAAGTAGGGAACCAAGAAGAAACTTAATGTATACCATAAAACCCTCAAAAGGCTTAGGAATTAACAGGTCTCTGGAAGTATGATAGAGCTAAAAACAGGAAGGACAATCTGTTTAAGCTGTTAGATCCATCTGTTATACAGTGCAATGGCTGAAAATAGACCCACACCAGAGTTCCAACATAATGAAATTTCAGAATACCAGAGTACAAAGAAAAAATCCTCTAAATTTCCAAAGTTGGGGTAGACGAAGGTTTCACATGAAGGATCAACAATCCAAATTGCATTGGATTTCTCAACAGTAGTTGGAACCTAAAAGAGAACAGAGAAATCCCTTTATTCTTCCAAGGGAAAGAGATTTCCAACCAGAATTCTAAACCCAGTCAATCAAGTGTGAGCGTAGAATTAAGACATTTTAGGAAGTGGATTTGACTCAACTGATAGAGCATCTGCCTACCATATAGGAGGTCCAGGGTTCAAACCCAGGGCCTCCTGACCCATGTGGTGAGCTGGCCCACGCACAGTGCTGATGTGTTCAAGGAGAACCATGCCACTCAGGGGTGTCCCCTGTGTAGGGGAGCCCGACGCACAAGGAGTGCACCCTGCAAAGAGAGTCGCCCCATGTGAAAAAAGTGCAGCCTGCCCAGGAGTGGCACTACACACACAGAGAGCTGATGCAGCAAGATGATGCAACTAGAAGAGACACAGATTCCCTGTGCCACTGACAAAAATGCAAGCGGACACAGAAGAACACACAACGAATGCACACAGAGAGCAGACAATGGGGCGGGGGCACAGCAGAGGGGAGAGAAATAAATAAAAAAATCTTTAAAAAAAAAGAATTAAGACATTTTGAGGTGTGCAGGGGTCTCAGCAAATGTACCTCTCATTCACCTTTTCTCAGGAAGCTACTAATGGATGTTCTTCACCAAAGCAAGGGAGTAACCAAGAAAGAAGGCATGGGATTGAAGACACAGGACACTCAAACAACAGAGAATCAAAGGAATCCCTGAGATGATTGAGAAAGGAGACCCCCAGATAAGAGCTTTACCACAGGACTAGGAAGCAACCAGTCAGAAGGCACTTGGAGAAGATGAAACTGATAGAATATCTAATAGCTATTGAGAGAACATGTATACACCTACCACAGTTGGGACTGGATTAATGATAAATGCATATAAAATTAGGCAAATGGAAAAACAAAATAACTGTTAATTCCAGGGAAAACAAAGTATTGTACAGAAAAGGAAAAATAATCATTATATACTACATGGCTCAGCTGTGACCAGCAGTTTTATAAATGATAATAATGTATTCCACCTATTGAGCCAATCAAGAATGGAGAGATGGAAGGATGGGAAGTACTCATCAATGGGGGATGGGAGGCTGAAGGAAAGCTAAATCTTCATGTTTCACAGTGGAAACTGAATAGATAATGCCTAAAACTTTTAAACCAAAGAACCAATATAAATATGTTAATCAGACTATGCAACAGAATTAGCTAAAATAATTGAAATTATTGACTTTTTTTAAAAGATTTATTTATTTTATTATTTATTTCTTTATCCCTCCCCACCACCCCCATGGCTTGCTTGCTGTCTGCTCTCTACGTCCATTCACTGTGTGTTCTTCTGTGTCTGCTTGTCTCCCTTTTGTTGTGTCCTTTGCTGTGCCAGCTCTCCACGGGCATGGAGGTGGGCCAGCTTACCTCCACAAGGAGGCCCCAGGACGCGAACCCAGAGCCTCCCATATGGTGGACAGTAGCTCAATCAATTGAGCCACAGCCACGTACCTGAAATTATTGCCTTAGAGGAGTGGGAAATTGAGGGAGAGTGGAATGGGAAATGATTGTTATTTATAAGCCCGATATGGCTATCTGACTCTTTAAACGATGGGCATGTATAACTTTGATAAATAATAGTAATTAAATTAAGAAAATACATCATTAGGAAAAGCATGCTTGCCTTCCAGCTTGCTATTGCAAGCATATCTAAAATAAATAAATGAATAAGTCAAAGCAATCCAGAATGAACTAGGAAATTATAGGTGAACTAAGTGGGGGAGATGTGTGTTGCAGAGAAAGGTGTTTGGGATAAGTATGTGTTAGCCTTGGCTCTAGATGAAGGAAAGGAAACACAAGAGATAAGATTTCTCCCTGAGAATTCCTACCCAAAACCCATATTCAGACAGGTTTAAGTCGATAATTCACACTAAATTTGTGGCTCAAAACAATCCTAGCTGAACCTTTAGTTTAAAATTTCCCCAAGCCAGTAGTGTCCCAGGTCCCTAGTACAAGCAAATGCATATCCTCTCTGGAAAGTATATTTTAAACCTGAGTTTTAAAGAATTCCTATAGATAATGTTCCAAAGAAATGACCTCACAAATCAAAAATCACTAAAATACATGAGGAAATAAAACACTGTGAGTGAAGCACAACAAAAATAACAAGCTACAGAGTAAAACCACAATGACAATGGATAGAATTATTAAAATAAGAATATTTAATATGAATAAAGAAATAAAAGGAGGACTTGAAAATAAGACAATACAATAAGTCATCTAAAATTAAACGGGCAGATTTTTAAAAGAACCAATTAAAACTTCTAGAAATGGAAAACATTAATAATAGAAAGAATAAACTAAATGAACAGTCTGAACAATAAATAGACATATCTGAAGGGAGAATTTATAAAATAAAAGATTGGAGAAATTACCCAGATTGCAGCCTTAAGGGTCAAATATATAGGAAAATACAAAGAGAATATAATGGGATAATTCAACTCACATCTAATTGAAGTTACAGAAAGAAAGAAAATGAGTAGAGGCAACATCGCAGTTTAGAATAGTTGACAAAAACAAAAACAAAAAAAGATAAAAGAAAAAAAAATAAAGAATAGTTGAGGGTTTTTCAGAGTTGATGAAAGATGCCAATCAACAGATCCAAGAAACCCAATGGATACTAAGTAGTGTAAATTTTTTTTTAAAAACCCACATCCAAACTGCAGGACTCCAAAGACAAAGAGAAGATGTTAAAAGCAGCCAGAGAGAACAGATAGGTTGTATACAAAGGAATAACAATTCAACTAACTTCTGACTTCTCGACAGCAACAGTGTAACCCAGAAATAGTGAACCAATACCTTCAAAGTACTGAGAGGTAATAATTGACCCCTTGAGTTATATAATTAATGAAACTATCTTCTAAAAATGTGTCCAAAGAAAAAAATTCTGACAAAAACAAAGAATTTGTCACCAATAAACGCTCATTAAAGGAATTTCTAAAGAATATATTTCAGGGAGAAGAAAAACAATTCTAAAGGAAAGCATGAATGCAAGAAGAAATAATGGGGAAAGATGACTGAGTAGGGAGATCCAGGACTCATTCCTTCCAACAAAACAGCAATTAAACAGGCAGAAACTGCCTGAAACAACTGTTCTGGGGCTCTTGAGGGCAGAATAATTGTACAACATCCAGCAAAGAATGGGAGAAAGAAACTGATAAACTATGGTAAAGAACAATGAGTTGCCCTCTCTGTATGGCAGCTGCTGGCACCCATCCCCCACTATCATGGTGGGACACCGTGGGGTCCAGTCCTTGGCTAGCTTGCTGGTGATAGTAAGGGACATAAAAATCTTCTTCTCTAAGAAGATTTGTGGGGGGAGAATGGCCAATTACTGATCATGGCTTTTAATTAGTGAATTTGGATTGCTGGATTCCGGCCTTCAGCTGTTGTTTCAGCCCACCCTGAACAAAGGCAGCAGCAGCCATTGTTTCAACCCTGCCCTGCACAGGGGCAGAGGTGGTGGAGATTTAAAGATGCAGCACTTCCTCAAAGCTGCAGGAGAGAGTTAGCTAAAGGGCTGAATTTGCTAGACAGGCCAGGAAAGCACAGCCTTGGGAAGCTGTCAAAGAGAGTTTTGGCATCCTTTCTGATTTCCTCCCCACAGCACTTTGGAGCTGGTGTGTGCTTCCTTCATGGGTCCCAGGCACTGTTATGGATGGGAAATACTGACTTGGGGGGGGGGGAATATATATATATATATAGATATATATAGAAAAAATATATTTTAAAATGTGTTTTTTAAAATTGGAAACAATCCCCCCCCCCAAAAAAAAAAACCACAATGAGAGATGCAACAAAGCGGGGAGCAGAGGTGGCTCAAGTGATTGGGCACCTCCCTCCCACATGGGAGGTCCCAGGTTCAGTTTTTTTGTACCTCCTAAAAAAAAGAAGACCAGCAACACAACAAACAGACACAGCAAATGCAAACAATGAGAGGGTGGGAAGAAACAAATAAATTAATCTTTAAAAAAAAACTACGAGATATCATTTCATACCTGTCAGAATGGCCACTATTAAAAAGACAGAGAACTACAAGCATGTAGAGAGATAGGAACACTTATTCACTGTTGGTGGGAATACAGAATGGTACAGCCACTGTGGAGGACTGTTTGGCAGTTCCTAAAGAAGCTGAATATAGACTTGCTACGTGACCCTGCAATACCACTACTGGGTATATACCCAGAAGAACTGAGAACAGTGATGTGAACTGACATCTGCACACCAATGTTCATAGTGGCATTATTCACAATTGCCAAAAGTTGGAAACAACTCAGGTGTCCATCAACTAATGAATGGATAAACAAATTGTGGTGTATTCACCTGGTGGAATATTATGCAGCTTTAAGAAGAAATGGGGAAGCAGACTTGGCCCAGTGGTTAGGGCATCCGTCTACCACATGGAAGGTCCACGGTTCAAACCCTGGGTCTCCTTGACCCATGTGAGCTGGCCCACGTGCAGTGCTGATACACACAAGGAGTGCCGTGCCACACAGGGGTGTCCCCCGCGTAGGGGAGCCCCACGAGCAAGGAGTGCGCCCCGTAAGGAGAGCCGCCCAGCCCGAAAGAAAGTGCAGCCTGCCCAGAAATGGCACCATGCACACAGAGAGCTGACACAGCAAGATGACACAGCAAAAAGAGACACAGATTCCCATGCCTCTGACAGCAACAGAAGAGGGCAAAGAAGAGCACACAGCATACAGACACAGAGAACAGACAACTGGGGCAAGGCGGGGGAAGGAGAGGGAAATAAATAAATCAATCTTTTTTTTAAAAAAAGAGGTTTAAAAAAAAAAGAAGAAATAAAGCCTTGAAACAAATCACAACATGGATGAACCTGGAGAACATTATGTTGAGCAAAGCAGCCAGACACAAAAGGGCAAATACTATGATTATGATTGTATTACTATGAACGAAATATATTGTGTAACATCTATTATGATTCAAAAAAATTTTTTATATGTATCCAGGACATTTAACTGAGAAATGTATGTTTTTATTCAACTGTTTTCTTTTTATTTTTTGTTTAATTTTCAATTATTAAATGTACAAAATAAAGTTAAAAAAGGAAAAATATGAAAATTATGGGGATGAAAGGCACAATAGAAGAGATTAAAAGGGAAGCAGATTTGGCTCAACTGATAGAGCATCCGCCTACCACATGGGAGGTCCAGGGTTCAAACCTAGGGTCTCCTGACCCGTGTGGTGAGCTGTCCCACGCACAGTGCTGATGAGCACAAGGAGTGCCATGCCATGCAGGGGTGCCCCCATGCAAGGAGTGTGCCGCATAAGGAGAGCCGCCCCATGCAAAAAAAGTGCAGCCTGCCCAGGAGTGGCATCGCACACATGGAGAGCTGATGCAGCAAGATGATGCAACAAAAAGAGACACAGATTCCCGGTGCCACTGACAAGAATACAAGCAGACACAGAACACAGAGTGAATGGACACAAAGAGCAGACAATGGGCAGGGGGAGAAATAAATAAAAAATAAATCTTTTTTAAAAAGAGAGATTAAAAATACACTGAAGTCATACAACTGCAGATTTGAGCAGGCAGAAAAAAGAATCAATGGACTAGAAAACAGGACAATTGAAATCTTACAGACAGAAGAACAGATAGAGAAAAGAATGAAAAAAAATTGGACAGTGTCTCAGGGATTTAAATTACAGCATGAAGCCCACAATTATGCATCATGGGTTTCCCAGAAGAAGAAGGGAAGGGTAAGGGGGCAGAAAGGAAATTTTAGGAAATAATGGCCAAAAATTTCCTGACTCTTTTGGAAGACATACATATCCAAGAAGTGCAGCCTACTCCAAATACAATAAATCCTATTAAACCTCCTCAGAGATACATACTAATCAGAGCATCATGCCAATGATAGAGAATTCTGAAAACAGCAGGAGAAAAGCAATTCATCAGTTACAAGGGATCCGCAATAAGTACACATGCCATTTTCTTATCAGAAATCATGGAGGCAAGAAGGCAGTGGTATGATATATTCAAGATACTGAAAGAGGGCAACTGGCAACTGCCAGCCAAATATCTGGCAAGACTGTCTTTCAAAAATGAGGGTGAGTTTAGAATATTCACAGATAAACAGAAAGTGGGAGAGTTTGTAATGAAGAAACTGGCTTTGTAGGAAATATGAAAGAGAGTGATACAGCCTAAAAAGGAAAGGCAGAAGAGAGAGGCTTGGAAGAGAGTCTAGAAATGAAGATTATATCACTAAAAGTTACCAAAAATGTTTTTAAAATGTGATGAAAAGAATTCATGACAGGGAGCAGAGGTGGCTCAAGTGATTGGGTGCCTCCCTCCCACATGGGAGGTCCTGGGTTTGGTTCCCAGTGCTTCCTAAAAAAAAGAAGACGCACAGAGAACAGACAACAGGTGCAAACAAGGGGGGGGGGGGAGATAAAGTTTCTAAAAAATTAAAAAATAAAAAAAAGAAGGTATGACAGATAAAACCCAAAGATCAAAACGGGTGAAGTAAGAACTGCCTTTACTGTAATAACATTGAACATTAATGGATAAACTCACCAATCAAAAGACACAGACTAGTAGAATGGATAAGGAAATATAAGCCATCTTCATGCTGTTTACAAGAGACTCACCTTAGACCCGAGGATACAAATAGCTTGAAACTGAAAGGCTAGAAAAAGATATTCCATGCACCATGCATGTATTAACCCAAAAAAAAAGCTGAAGTAGCTTTATTTATAGCGGATGAAATAGACTTTAAAAGCAAAGCTGTTATTAGAGACAAGGAAGGTTATTATATACTAATAAAAAGGGCAATTCAACAGGAGGAAATAACAATCATAAATGTATATGCACCTAACCAGGATGCCCAAATTATAGGAGGCAAAACGTGGCAAAACTGAAGGGAGAAATAGACATCTCTATAGTAATAGTTGGAGACTTCAATATACCATTGTTATCATTGAATAGATCATCTGGGCAGCAGATCAATAAAGAAACAGAGAAATTGAATAATGTAATGAACTAAACCTAATAGACCTATACAGAACATTGCACCCCAAAAAAACAAGATATACAGTATTCCCAAGAGCTCATGGATCTTTCTCCAGTATAGACCATATGTTGGGTCACTAAGCAGATCTCAATAAATTTTAAAAGATCAAAATTACACAAAGCAATTTCTCTGTTCATAATGGAATAAAGCTGGAAATAAAAAATAGGCAGAATATATGTGAGAGTACACGAGGATGAATATAAAACAGCTAATATTACACCAAAAACATATAGGGGACGACAGACTAATAATGAAAACCATAAGACAAAACATAGGATAACTAAAAAATTTAGAAAACTGTACAACCTAAAGTATGGACCACATAGTAAGCACAAATGTTACCTTGTTTGAAAACTATAGTTTCGGAATCTGTACATCAGTTTCAGGAAATATGATATGAATAAGTTAAAAGATTATTGCTGTGGAAGGGAAAAGGTTTTATGGTGGATCTGGGGAAATACTGTATATTGTATATATGAATTTTGGTGATCTAAGACTCTTCTGAAGCTGACATTATGTTGGGATTCACTTTACGGGAAGTTTTGGATCACAGAGTGGTTCAACAATGACAGCGGAGGAATACTGATATGGGGTGTTATTGACAGGATATATATGGTTGACAGGGAGTTTTACAGGGCATATGCCCAGGGTATATGGTAATGTCTATATATACTCATAGTGGAAACAATTAAAAACAACAGCTGGGGGGTTACTGGGCTCCTGGCCGGGGGGTCACTGTTGTGGGCCCTGGGAGAGCAGCGGCAATCCTCCAGGTGCAACAGCAAGAACCAGGAAGGAAGGAGGGCCCAACAGTGGGCTCTTGATACTAATGGCTACACTTTTGAGCCTATGCACCTGCAATAAGAACAAGGCCTAGAGCAGCATTGTGCCTGGGGGTTTCCTCCTGACAGCCTTCATGTTACTCAAATGTGGCCACTCTCACAGCCAAACTCAGCGTGTAGATGTGATGCATTCCCCCCAGCGTGGGACACGACACCCGGGGATGAGCCTCCCTGGCACCGAGGGATCACTACCACATACCAGCTGAAGAAGCAACTAGAAAATGACCTTGAATTAAAGATTCAATGCGGAACAGCAGAATATACCTGTCTACATATAATAACATGACTTCGGGAAGCGGTTTGACCTAATGTAAGGGGGAAAAGGAAAGGAGAAATGAGATTATAAGGCTGTGAGTCTCTAAAAAAGAGTCTGGAGGTTGTCAGAAGGAATACCCCTATGTACAACTGAACAGAGTCTAAGAGACAGATAAGGTAGATACAACCCCAGGTATTGGTTCTTTTGAGGGATAAAGAGACCCACGGGTTCTATGGTCATGGCAGAAGGGGTTCAAAGATGGCCCTTCTTTGGAGCTGGTGTTTCTGCGTGATGGAAATGGACTCAGAGGGGATCTCTTTTCACAAGACTTGCATGCTACTTTATTGGAATTGTAGTTGGTGCTGGGTTTAAGATATATGTAGGGGATTTGAATCTCTGGACTGATAATATGACACCCAGGCCCAGAGCCTCAACAGACTTCAGCTCCTACACTTTGACTTATTGGACTTACTCCACTCAGCTAACATGGAGTTGAAGAAGGTCAACCACCACAACATGGAGCCTAGAGTGTCTACAACTAGAAGCGGGAAGAGTGCATCCAGTACCCATGTGGAATCTAAGCCCTCACTTGACATAGGTGTGCAATGGACACAACCAATCCAATGTCCACAGAGAAAATGTGGAATGGGTGTGGGAATGGTAGCCATGGGGGCTGCTGGGTGTGGGGAACGGGAGGAAGAGATGAGATGTGGAGGCGTTTTCGGGACGTGGAGTTGTCCTGGATAGTGCTTCACGGACAATTACGGGACACTGTAGATCCCCCCAGGGCCCACTGGATGGAACGTGAGAGAGTCTGGGCTATGATGTGGACCATTGACTATGGGGTGCAGTGATGCTCAGAGATGAACTTACCAGGTGCAATGGATGTATCACGATGATGGGAGAGAGTGTTGCTGTGGGGGGAGTGGGGGGCGGGGGCGGTGGGGTTGAATGGGACCTCATATATATTTTTTAATGTAATTAAAAATAATAATAAATAAATATTTTTAAAAAAATAGGCAGAATAAGGGAAAATTCATAAATATATGGAGATTAAACAACACACCATTAAACAATCTGTGCCCCAAAATGCATGAGGCAAACACTGGCAAAACTGAAAGGAGAAATAAACACTCTACAGTAATAATTGGAGACTTCAATACACCACTCTCATCAATAGAGAGAACATTGTAGCAGTTTGATATTATTGATGAATTCCAAAAAGAAATATTGGATTATGTTTGTAAACTAGTCTTTTCCTCTGGGCATATTAGACTGTATTGGATTCAGAGGTTTTACTTTTACTTGATTAAATAATGATTAAGGCTTTGATTGGGCCATGTCAGTAGGACCAAGGAGGTGGGGACTCACAGAAAAACTGCACCACAGAGAAGGGAGGTTGGAGTTTTGGGCTGGAGCCCAGGAAGTGAACACACAGGAGAATACAGAGGAATAGAGATGGCTCCTTACACACAGCAGAAGCCCACTGGAGAGAGACTGAGCCATTTGCCTGATAGTCCACAGCTGGCCTTGTGGAGCAAGCACAGCTGCTGAGCTCAGAGAGAAATGAAGCCCCAGGAAGAAAAGAATCCAAGGAGCCTGAACTCTTGGCAGACATTGGCAGCCATCCTGCCCCAACATGTGGCTGTAGACTTTGATGAGGGAAATAACTTACGCTTTTTGACCTGGTAACTGTAAGCTTCTGCCCCAAATAAATACCTTTCATAAAATTCAATACCCCTTTGGCTGACTAATACAAACACCTAGAGAGAGGGTCAATAGGAAATAGGGAACTTCAATAATACAATAAATGATCTAGATGTAACAGACATATACAGAATACTGCACCTCAAAACAGCAGGACATACATTCTTCTCAAGTACACATGGATCTTTCTCCAGCATAGACCACATGTTGGGTCACAAAACTAGTCTCAATAAATTTTAAAAGGTTGTTATTATATAAATCACTTTCTCTGACCATATTGGAATGAGGCTGGAAATAAGTAACAGGTTGAGAACTGCAAAATTCACAAATACATTGAGGATAAACAACATACTCTTAAACAATCAGTGAGTCAAAGAAAAAAAATTGCAAGAGAAATCAGTAAATATCTTGAGGAAAATGAAAATGAGAACACAATGTATCAAAACTTAGGCGATGCAGCAAAGTCGGTGCTGAAATTTATAGCCCAATAAGTTTACATTTGAAAAAGTAAAAGAGCTAAAATCAAAGACTTAACTGCACACCTAGAGGAACTAGAAAAAAGAACAGCAAATTAATCCCAAAGCAAGAAGAAGGAAATAACTAAGATTAGAGCTGAAATTGAGAATAAAAAAAAAAAAAGAGAATTAATAAAACCAAAAGTTGGTTTTTTTTTAGAAAATCAATGAGATTGAGAAACCTTTAGCTAGACTGACAAAGGAAAAAGAGAGAAAATGCAAATAAAATCAGAAATGAGAGGGCAGTCATTACTACTGACTCCACAGAAGTAAAAAGGATCATAAGAGGTAACTATGAACAACTGTATACCAGCAAATAAGGTAACTTAGATGAAATGGACAAATTCGTAGAAAAGCAGAGCAACCTACACTGACTCAAGAAGAAATAGAAGACTTCAACAGACCAATTTCAAGTAAAGAGATTGAATCACTCATCAAAAACCTCCCAAGAAAGAAAAGCCCAGGACCAGATGGCTTCACAGATGAAGTCTACCAGTCATTCCAAGAAGAATTAATACTAAGCCTGCTCAGTCTTCAAAACAATTGAAGAGGATGAAACACTACCTAACTCATGTTATGACGCCACATCACCCTAATACCAAAGCCAGATAAAGATACTACAAGAAAAGAAAATTACAGACCAATTTCTTTAAGGATTTAAAAATCCTCAACAAAATACTTGTCAATTGAATCCAACAGCACATTAAAAAATTACAGACCGTGATCAAGTGGGTTTTATACCAGATATGCAAAGGTGGTTCAACACAAGAAAAAGATTAATGTAATACACCACATTAACAAATGAAAGGGGAAAAACTACATGATCATCTCAATTGATGCAGAAAAGGCATTTGATGAAATCCAGCATTCTTTCTTGACAAAAACACTTTGAAAGATAGGAATAGAAAGAAATTTTCTCAACATGATAAAGGGCATATATGAAAACCCGACAGCTAACATCATACTCAACGGTGAAAGACTCAATGTTTTCCCTCTAAGATCTGGAACAAGTCAAGGATGCTCACTGTCACCACTGCTACTCAGGAATGTGATGGAAGTTCTAACCAGAGTAGTAAGGCAAGAAAAGGAAATAAGAGGCATCTAAATTGGAAAGGAAAAAGTATTTTTTCTCTTTACAGGCCACATTGTTTTATATAGAGAACATCCCAAAAATTCTACCACAAAGCTACTAGAGCTAATAAATGAGTTCAGCAGCGTGGCAAGATACAAGATCCATACCCAGAAATCAGTAGTGTTTCTATACAATATATATAATATATTTCTATACAATATATAATAATGAACAATCTGCAGAAGAAATCAAGATAAGAATTCCATTTACAATAGCAACTAAAAGGATCAAAGATCTAGAAATAAATTTAACCAAGGATGTAAAGGACTTAAACACAAAAAACTACAAAACATTGCTGTAAGAATCAAAGATGTGTGATCTATCTATCTTTTAAAACTAAATAAAAAATATATTAAAAAAAAAAAAAAAAGAATCAACAATGACCTAAATGAATGGAAGGGCATTCTAGTGCTCATGGATTGGAAGACTAAATATCATTAAAGATGTCATCTTTACACAAATTGATTTACAAATTCAACACAATCCCAATGAAAATTCTGACAGCCTTCCTTTTTTTTTTTTAAAGATTTATTTATTTTAATTATTTCTTTCCCCTTTCCCCCCACCCTGGTTGTCTGTTCTCTGTGTCTATTTGCTGCATCTTCTTTGTCTGCTTCTGTTGTTGTCAGCAGCCCAGGAATCTGTGTTTCTTTTTGTTGCGTCAGCTCTCCCTGTGTGTGGCGCCATTCCTGGGCAGGCTGCACTTTCTTTCGCACTGGGCGGCTCTCCTTACGGGGCACACTCCTTGCACATGGGGCTCCCCTACCCCGGGACACTCCTGTGTGGCACAGCACTCCTTGGGTGCATCAGCACTGCACATGGGCCAGCTGCATATTGGTCAAGGAGGCCCAGGGTTTGAACCGCGGACCTCCCATGTGGTAGACGGATGCCCTAACCACTGGGCCAAGTCCGCCGCCCAGCCTTCCTTGCAGAAATGGAAACACCAATTATCAAATTTATTTGGAAAGGTAAGGAACCCCAAATAGCCAAAAACATCTTGAAAATGAAGAACAAAGTTGGAGGACTCACACTCCCTGACTTTAAAGCATATTACAATGCTACAGTGGTCAAAACAGCATGGAACTGGCATAAAGATAGATATATCGAACAATGAAATCAAACTGAGAGTTCAGAAATGTACCTGCACACCTATGGCCAATTGATATTCAACAAGGCTGCCAATACACTAAACTAAGCAGAATATTCTCTTCAACAAATGGTGCTGGGAGAACTGGATATCCATATCCAAAAGAATGAAAGAGGACCCCTATTTCATACCCTGTACAAAAATTAACTCAAAGTAGGTCAAAAACCTAAATATAAGAGCCAGAACTATAAAATTCCTAGAAGAAAATGTAGGAAAGTATCTTTAATGTCTTGTAGTAGGCAGTGATTTCTTACACTTTACATCAAAGCACAAGCAATGAAAGAAAAATAGATAAATGGGACCTCCTCAAAATTAAAAACTTTTGTGGGGGAGTGGATGTAGCTTAAGTGGTTGAGAGCCTGCTTCCCATGTATGAGTTCCTAGGTTCAATCCCCAGTACTTCCTAAAAACAAACAGAAAAAATAAAACCCAACTCTCATTGGGGAGTGAATGTAGCTCAGTGGTTGAGTGTCTACTTCCCATGCATGAAGTCCTGGATTCAATCCCTGAAACTTCCTTTAAAAAATAAACTTTTGTGCATCAAAGGACTTTGTCAAGAAAATGAAAAGGCAGCCTTCTCAATGGGAGAAAATATTTGGAAACCACATATGCAATAGAGTTTTAAAATCCAGAATATATAAAGAAATCCTATAACTCAGCAATAAAGAGACTAACAACCCAATTTAAAAATAGAGAAAAGACTTGCATAAACATTTCTCCAAAGATGGCATACAAATGCCTGAAAAACAAGAAAGGATGCTCAACAGCACTGGCTATCAGAGCAATGCAAATCAAAACCACAATATATCATTTCACAACCTACTATTTTAAAAAACAGAAAACTACAAGTGTTTGAGAGGATGTGGAGAAATAGGATCACTCATTCACTGCTGGTGGGAATGTAAAATGGTGCAGCCACTTATATACACAAAAGAACTGAAAGTAGGGACACAAACAGGCATTTGTACACCAATATTCATAGCAGCATTATTCAGAAATTGCCAAAAGATGGAAGCAACACAAGTGTCCATCAACTGATGAATAGATAAACAAAATGTGATATATACATATGATGGAATATTATTCAGTTGTAAGAAGGAATGAAGTCCCGATGCTGCAACAACATGGATGAACCTTGAGGACTTAATGTTGATTGAAATCAGCCAGACACAAAAGGACAAATATTGTATAAGCCCACTGTTATGAACTAATTATAAGTAAGCAAGCTCATAGAGTTAGAATCTAGAATATAGGTTACCAGGAGATAGATTGGGTTAGAGGAGCACCCCTGGGAACATTGATAGGGCAGTGTCCCCCAGGCCAGGCATGTTCCAGGAGACAACTGCTCCCGGAGGCCCCCTCGCCAGCCAGTGGCTCTTTGCCACCTCTGTGCTGCCCTACAGCTCTGCAATCTCTGATCTCCTCCTCTCTTGCCTGTGGGTAAAGAGCCTTACTGGGCAGTACAGCCCACTGCTCAGCCTCTGAGGTCATTTGATCACTCTGTAATTGGGCAGCCTAAAGGGCCTTAAAGCTACAAATCTACATCAAGATCTATATATAACACCTGGAGAAGCACTGGGGCTAAGAGACAAGGGTGTGGCCAGTCCTGCTGGTGGCAGCACAGAGGTCCTCCATCCACATTGAACTGGATAGAGAGGAAGAATTCCAAGTGCTGGAAAATTGCCAGGCTTATGCCACTGGGTACCTCCAGGACTGTAACCTTAAAAGTACAGGTCCAGGGAAGCAGCTGTGACTCAATCAGTTTGGCTCCCACTTACCATATGGGAGGCCCTGGGTTCATATCCCAGGGCCCACTTGTAAAGGCAGGCTCGCCCACATGCCACAGAGAGCCCCCAGCCCACAAGCACCACACAAGCGCTGCAGAGAGCCAACTCAGTAAGGTGACTCAACAAAAAAGGGAGACAAGTAAAAAAACACAGAAGAGTACACAGTGAATGGACACAGAGAGCAGACAAACAAGCCGCGGGGGGGTGGGACGGTAAATAAAAAGTAAGTACAGACACACAACGTACAGCAAATGGACACAGATAGCAGACAGTAAGCAAGCTGCAAAGGGAGGGGGATTAAAAAAAAAATACAGGTGCAGGGGAGCGAATGTAGCTCAAGTGGTTGAGCACCTGCTTCCCACGTAAAGGTGCTGGGTTCAATACCTGGTACCACCTTAAAAAAAACAAATACAGGTTGGGTCCCCCTGGGAAGCCAGATGGTGACTAGGTGAGTAGCTATGTGTGAAGGCCAGTGGCAAAGTCATCTGTAAGAATGGGGGAGAGGAAGTAGTATAGAAGTTAAAGTTCAGAACCACTGTGGGGAATGAGATAGTTTGCTGACTATGGACATAATGTTCAGCTTGGGTTGAAGACCGTGAATTTGAATCCCATAAGTTACTTTTTTCACTAGTGCACAGCAGCCCAGATGTGGAAATGTAGATGTGGAATGGTTGGATTATCTCAGCTTTGAGCTGGGTAGGGTACATGGGACAGAAAGACAAGGGAACTAGAAATCTGTGGGTGCTATAAGAAAATGGTGGAAGAAACTCACTGTGGGTCTATCTGGATAGAGAAGGAGTGAATCTAGGCAATGGTTTCTTTTCCCAAAGACTGGCTGCTGGCAATCCTTGGCTCCTCTACCACATGGAAGCATCTGTTGGTCTCTTCCTTCTCTTCTGGGTTGCTTTCAGCTTCTCGCTACTGCGGTTCTCTCTCTCTCTCTCTCTCTCTCTCTCTCTCTCTCTCTCTCTCTCTCTCTCTCTCTCTCTCTCTCTCTCTCTCTCTCTCTCTCTCCCTCTCCCTCCCTCTCCCCCTCCCTCCCTCCCCATCTGTCTCTCTCTCCCCTACCCCCCCCACCTCATTCCGTTTATAAAGGACTCTGTAATAGGTTTAAGATTCATCCTGAATGAGGTAGGTTATACCTTAACTGAAGTAGCCTCATCAAAAGGTCCTATTTACAATGGATTTACAGCCACAGGAATAGATTAGATTTAAAAATACGTTTCGGGGAAACAAACTTGGCCCAGTGGTTAGGGACTCCGTCTACCACATGGGAGGTCCGTGGTTCAAACCCTGGGCCTCCTTGACCCGTGTGGAGCTGGCCCACGCGCAGTGCTGATGCGCGCAAGGAGTGCCCTGCCACGCAGGGGTGTCCCCCGCGTAGGGGAGCCCCACGCGCAAGGAGTGCGCCCTGTAAGGAGAACCGCCCAGCGCGAAAGAAAGTGCAGCCTGCCCAGGAATGCACCGCCCACACTTCCCATACCGCTGACGCTGATGACAACAGAAGCGGACAAAGAAACAAGACGCAGCAAACAGACACAGAGAACAGACAACCGGGGGAGAGGGGGAATTAAATAAATAAATAAATCTTTTTAAAAAAATAAAAATACGTTTGGGGGGAGGGGGCTACATATAGCTTCAAACCACCACAGCCATTAATGCTGAGAGTTCTGCATTGTGAGTCCAGGGAATCAGATGAGCCATCGACATTGAGACAGGGAGGACGACAGAGGATCTGGGTGGAATCTTCAAGGAACACGACAGAGTAGCCACACAAGGAGGGATAGAGAGGTCTCCAGGACCAAGAGTTTTACATGCAGAGGAAGAGGACTGGGGGCTTGGAAACCAACCCTGGTTATCACAAGAGTGCCGGTCTGCCTGGGGATATGGGGAATGGGAGAATTAGCACACTCTACTGCAGAGGGCCTGAGAGCAAGCAGTTGGACTGACAGGCTCAGGAGAGGCGCTGGGCTGTGGCCAGGCTCAGCATTAACCTTATCCCACTGAAGTAGGTATTCATTTCTCCATCTCTCTGCTAGACAGTGAAACATCTCATCTCTGTATCCCTATTGTCAGTTCCATCGTAGATGTGGAATAAATGCTTAAGGGGGCCAGGGAGGGATGAAGGATAGGTTGGCTTCAGAGAAGCTTTGCAGCAATCCGGTGAACAGGTCCCCATTAGTCCTGCTCTTTTCTTCACAGGGCCCAGCAGGGACATGTCTGGCATCGCTCCCACTGTGAGACTAAATGAGGAAGAAGAAACTGGAAGAATTATCGAAATGCAGCGCCTAGAAATCCAGCGCCTCAGAGACCAGATCCAAGAGCAAGAGCAGATCCCAGGGTTTCATCCCCCAGCCGGAGTACGACTTCCCTCCCTTCTGGATTCAGAGATAAGTTTTGAGGTAGAGACCAAGTGACCACCTCTGGTAGTCCATCTCCATCCACAGCCAGAGGAAGCATCTTTCTCCCTGCCAGACTCCAGGCTGGAATTCCTGCAATCCCTGCAGCACTGACCCCATCCGACTTCTTTCTCCCTGCCCTGAGGAACTGGGGACTCATCAGAATAAAGGTGTTTGCCTGCAACTGTGTCCAACTCTCTGCTTAGACAGGGAGCTGGGGTTGGGGAAGGAAAAGCAAGGTGCTTGAGGACTGGGGTCTCCTACTCATACAAGAGCCACTGCTGCAGGTCCCTGTCTGGGCTGCTTGTCACTGCAGAGCTCACACCAGACCTTGGGGCTGGCTTCAAGGAAAGGGGATTGCTGGGTCATATAATTTTATACTTAACTTTCTGAGGAACCACCAAATTTTTTCCACAGCAGCTGCACCATTTTACATTTACATTTATATTTCATTTCATTACTAACAATGAAAAAGTTCCTATTTCTCCACATTCTCTCCAACACTTGTTATTTTTCATTTTTTAATAGTAGCCATTCTAGTGGGCATGAAATTGTATTTCATTGTGGTTTTGATTTGCATTTCCCTAATGGCTAATGATATTGAACTTCTTTTCATATGTTTCTGGGACATTTGTATGTCTTCTCTAGAGAAATGCCTATTCACATCTTTAGCCCATTTCTTAATTATGTTGTCTTTTTGTTGGGAGTTGTAGTATTTCTTTATATATTCTGAATGTTAAACTCTTAACAGATATGTAGTTTCCAAATATTTTCTCCCATTTTATAGGTTGTCTTTTTACATTCATGATGAAGTTCTTTGATACACTAAACTTTTTAATTTTGATGAAGTTCCATTTATCTATTTTTTCTTTTGTTGCTCATGTTTCTACTTTAACGTCTAAGTAAACATTGCTAAGATAAAGTCCTGAAGATGCTTCTCTGTTTTCTTCTAGAAATTTCAGTCTTGGTTCTTATATTCAGGACTTTGATCCATCTTTTTTTTAAAAGATTGTATTTTATTTACCCTCCCCGACACACACCAGTGTTTACACTCACTGTCTGCTTTCTGTTAGTCTTCTTTTTTTTTTCAGGAGGCACTAGGAACCAAACCTGGGACCTCTCATGTGGGAAGGAGGCACCCAATCACTTGAGCCACCTCTGCTCCCTGTTTTTTGTCGTTGTGTCTCTCATTGTAAAATGTTTCCTTGCTGTATCTCTTTGTTGCATTATATCGCTGCATCATATTGTGTCATCTTGTTGCATCAGATCACCACGCCAGCTGCTGCATCAGCTCTCTGTTTTGCTCATCTTCTTTAGGAGGCACTGGGAACTGAAGCCAGGACCTTCCATGTGGCAGGCAGGCACCCAGCTGCTTGAGCCACATCCACTTCCCCTTTGATCCATCTTGAGATAAGCTTTGTAATGATGTGAGGTTGGGGTCACTCTTCATTCTTTTTGCATATGGATATCCAGTTCTCCCAGCACCACTTGTTGAAGTGACGATTCTTTCCTAATTGAGTGCACTTGGCACCCTTGTCAAAAATCAAGTGACCATACATGTGAGAGTTTATTTCTGAAATCTCATTTCAGTTCCATTAGTCTACATAGCTGTCCATGTGTCAGTACCATACTATTTTGATTACTGTACATTTGTAATAAGGTTTAAAATTGAAAAGTGAGAGTCCTCCAACTTTGTTCTTCTTTTTCAAAATGGTTTTGGCTATTTGGAACCACTTAACCTTCCAAAATATTTGATAATTGGCTTCCCCATTTCTTCAAAAAAGGCTGTTGGAATTTTTTGTTAATGCTATTGGAATTTTTACTGGGTTTGTCTTGAATCTGAAATCGCTTTGGGTAGAATTGACATCTTAACAGTATTTAGTTTTCTAATCCTTGAATATGGAATATCCTTCCACTTATTTAGGTCTTCTCTGATTTCTTTTAGTAATGTTTTGTAATTTCTGTGTATAAGTCCTTTACATTCTTGGTTAGATTTGTTCCTAGATATTTGATTCTTTTAGTTGCTATTGTAAATGGAATTCTTTTCTTGATTTCTTCTTCAGATTGTTCATTGTTAGTGTATCAAAACATTACTGATTTTTGGGTGTGGATCTTGTGTTCTCCATCATGCTGAATTAGTTTATTAGCTCTAGTGGCTTTGTTATGGATTTTTCCAGGTTTTCTATATATAGGACCATATGATCTGCAAATAGGAAAAAAACTTTTTCCCTTCCAATTTAGATACCTTTTAATTTTTTTCTTGCCTTATTACTCTCACTAGAACATCAGTACACTGTTTAGTAACTGTTTTTCTTCTTCCTTAACCTAGAGGGAAAGTTCTTAGTCTTTCACCATTGAGTATGATGTTAACTGTTGATTTTTTAATTTATTTATTTATTCCCCACCCCCCTTTGTTTTGTGCTTGCTGTCTGCTCTCTGTTTTCATTCATTGTGCACTCTCTGTGTCTGCTCATCTTCTCTTTAGGAGGCACTGGGAACCGAACCTGGGATCTCCCATGTGGGAAAGTGGCGCTCAATCACTTGAGCCACCTCCGCTCCCTGATTGTTGTGTCTCTCATTGAGTTTCCTCTTTGTGTCTCCTTGTTGCATCAGCTTGCCACACCAGCCCATCGCTCCAGCTCACTGTCTTTCTCGTCCTCTCCAGGAGGCACTGGGAACCAAACCCAGGACCTTCCATGTGGTAGGCAGGAGCTCAATCACTTGAGCCACATCCACTTCCCTGTTGATTTTTCATATACGTTCTTTATCATATTGAGGAAGTTCTCTTCTATTCCTAGTTTCCTAAGTGTTTTTAACCAGAAATGCTGGATATTATCAAATGTCTTTTCTGTATCAATTGGGATGATCATGTAGTTTTGTTTTTTTGTTGTTGTTATTTGTGGGGTTTTTTTAATTTAATTTTTAAATTATCTTCTTTTAAAGTTAATAGATCATACAAAACGTTACGTTAAAAAACGTAAGAGGTTCCCATATACCCCACTCCCCACCCCCACCTTTTCTTTAATTGTATTTTTTGAAGATACATAGATCACAAAAAATGTTACATTAAAAAATGTAAGAGGTTCCCATATACCCCACACCCATACATATCCCACACCTCCCACATCAACAACCTCTTTCATCATTGAGGCACATTCATTACATTCAGTGAATACATTTTGGAGCACTGCGGCACCACATGGATAAGTTTACATTGTAGTTTACACTCTCCCCCAGTCCATTCAGTGGGTTATGGCAGGAGGTATAATGTCCAGCATCTGTCCCTGCAGTATCATTTAGGACAACTCCAAGTCCCAAAAATGCCCCCATCTTTGTGTTTTTTTTTGCTTCATTCTAAGTGGTGTATTATATTAGCTAAGTTTCTTTTGTTAAGCAATCCTTGCATACCTGAGATAAATCCCACTTGATCATGGTGTATAATTCTTTTAATGAAATGTTGGAATCAATTTGCTAGTATTTTGTTGAGGATTTTTGCATCTATATTCATAAACAATATTGGTCTGTAGTTTTCCTGTGGTATATTTATCTAGCTGTCATATGAGGGTGATATTGGCCTCCTAGAATGAGTTAGGAAGTGTTCCCTCCTCTTCAATTTTTTTTTGGAAGAGTTTGAGCAGCATTCACACTAATTCTTGGATTGTTTGGTAAAATTCTCCAGTGTAACCATCTGTTCCTGGGCTTTTCTTTGCTGGGAAGTTTTTGTTTACTAATTCATTCTCTTTTCTTGTTGATCTGTTGAGACCTTGTATTTTTTCTTCAGTCAGTGTAGTCTGTGTATTTTTAGGAATTTTTCCATTTCATAAGGTTATCTAATTTGTTGGTGTATAGTTCTTCATAGTATCCTCTTATAATCGTTTATATCTCTGAGTGGTTGGTAGCAATATCCCCCATTCATTTCTGAGTTTAGTTATTTGAGTCCTCTCTCTTTTTCTCTTTGTCAGTCTAGCTAAAGGTTTGTCAATTTTATTGATCTTTACAAAGAACCAACTTTTGCTTTTTTTGGTTCTTTCTGTTGTTTCTTGTTCTACTTCATTTATGTCCACTCTAATCTTCATTATTTCCTCCCTTTCCTCACTTTGGGTTTAGTTTGCTCTTCTTTTTATAAATCATCCACTTGTAAGGTTAGGTCTCTGATTTGAGCTCTTTCTTCATTTTTAAGGTAAGCATTTATAGCTATATAAATATCCCTCTCAGCACTGAATTTCCTGCATCTCATAATTTTGGTATATTGTATTTTCATTTTCATTTGACTCAAGATGTTTCCTAAATTTCCTGTGTCTTCTTTGATTTATTGATTGTTTAAGAGTGCATTGTTTTTAATTTTAAAAAGAGTGCATTATTTAATACTTATTTGTGAGTGTTTAGTTAGCCAAAGGGGTGCTGCTGCAAAATACCAGAAATTGCTTAGTTTTTATAAGGGACTTTATTTGGGGTAGGAGCTTACAGATCCTGGGCCATAAAGCATAAGTTACTTCCCTTACCAAAGTCTATTTCCACATGTTGGAGCAAAATGGCTGCTGACATCTGCAAGGGTTCAGGATTCCTGGGTTCCTCCCTTCCAGGATCTTGCTACTCTCCAGGCTTAGGGTTCTTCTCTTCCCAGGGCTCCAGCTTAAGGCTTCAGCATCAAACTCCAACATCGAAACTCCAACATCAAAATCCCTCCAATTCTGTCCTTTGCCATGTCTTTTACTTGTGAGTCCCCACCATTTGGCACAAGAGGTTTGACACAAGAGGTTTACATAATTACTTAATCTAGTAAACCTATGAATCAAATATAATCTAATATGCCCAGAGGAAAAGATCAGTTTACAAACATAATCCAACATTTATTTTTTGAATTCATCAATAATATTAAACTGCTACAGTGAGTTTTCCACTTTTCCCTCTGTTATTGATTTTTACCTTCATACCATTATGGTTGAAGAAGATACAGTGTATGACTTCATTTTCAATTTATTGAGACTTGTTTTGTGACCTAACATATGATCTTTCCTGGAAAATGATCCATGTGCACTAGAGAAGAATATGTATTCTGGTGCTGATGGGTCAGATGTTCTATATATGTCTGTTAGGTCTCATTGGTTTGTAGTATCACTCAAGTCTTCTGTTTCTTTATTGATCTTCTGTCTAGATTTTCTACCCATTATTGAAAGTGGCATATTGAAGTCTCCTAATATTAATATAAAGCCATCTATTTCTCCCTTCAAAATGTCAATATTTGCTTTAAATATTTTGGGGCTCTGCCATTGGGTGCATATATATTTATAATTGTTATATCTTCGTGTTTAATTATCTATATATAGTGACCTTCCTTGTCCCTTGTAACAGTTTTTGACCTAAGGTCTTTTTTATAAGATATTAGCATGGCTACTCCAGCTCTCTTTTGTTTGCTATTTTCATGGCATATTTTTTCCATTCTTTTACTTTCAACCCACAAAGTCTTGTATTTCCAAAACCATAGATTTATCATTACTTTGAATTTAAGGTGAGACTCTTCTAATCAGCACATAGTTGGGTCATACTTTTTATCCATTCTGCCAATCTCTGCCTTTTGGCTGAAGAACTTAATCATTTACATTCAAATAACTACTGCAATTACTGCAGGACTTTCTTCTGCCATTTTAGTATTTGGTCTTTATAAGTCTTTTTTTTTTAAGATTTATTTTATTTATTTCTCCCCACCCACCCTCATCCCCCCGTTGTCTCCTCTCTGTGTCTATTCATTGTGTGTTCTTCTGTATCTGCTTGTATTCTCATTAGGCAGCTCCGGGAACCAATCCTGGGACCTTCTGCAGTGGGAGAGAGGTGATTACTCTCTTGCACCACCTCAGCTACTCTGTTCTGCTATGTCTTCTTATTTTCTCTCCTCTGTGTCTCTTGTTGCATCATCTTGCTGCACCAGCTCTCTGCATCAGCCAGCACTCCTGCACAGAGAGGCTTTCCCACGCGGGGCAGCATTCCCATGAAGGTTGGCTCTCCAGCACAGGGCCACATTCCCGCATGGGCCCCCACTCTGAATGGGCCAGCTCACCCTCACCAGGAGGCCCTGGGCATTGAACCCTGGACCTCCTATATGGTAGACAGGAGCCCAATTGGTTGAGCCACAACCATTCCCTCTTTGTAAGTCTTTTTTTTTTTAAATTATTTATTTATTTTTAAAAATTACATTCAAAAAATATGAGGTCCCATTCAACCCCACCGCCCCCACCCCCCACTCCCCCCACAGCAACGCTCTCTCCCATCATCATGACACATCCATTGCACCTGGTAAGTACATCTCTGAGCATCACTGCACCCCATAGTCAATGGTCCACATCATAGCCCACACTCTCCCACGTTCCATCCAGTGGGCCCTGGGGGGATCTACAATGTCCCGTAATTGTCCGTGAAGCACCACCCAGGACATCTCCTCGTCCTGAAAACGCCTCCACATCTCATCTCTTCCTCCCATTCCCCAAACCCAGCAGCCACCATGGCTACCCTTCCCACACCCATTCCACATTTTCTCTGTGGACATTGAATTGGTTGTGTCCATTGCACATCTATGTCAAGTGGGGGCTTAGATTCCACATGGATACTGGATGCACTCCTCCTGCTTTCAGTTGTAGACACTCTAGGCTCCATGGTGTGGTGGTTGACCTTCTTCAACTCGATGTTAGCTGAGTGGGGTAAGTCCAATAAATCAAAGTGTAGGAGCTGAAGTCTGTTGAGGCTCTGGGCCTGGGTGTCATATTATCTCTTTGTAAGTCTTATACCTATTTTGTACCTCAATTCTGCTCTTAATGCCTACTCTGATATTTATTTAAGTTTTTTGTATTGTACCATTTGAGTCCCTTCCCATTTCTTTCTGTATATATCTATTTAACAATAGCCATTCCCAAATCAGAAAAGATAATCTGATCCAATTATAGCTAAGGAAATTGTAATTATCATTCTTTTGTCTTACAGGTGACTTAGAACTGAGACAAGCTACTAAGACTAAGACTATGAGAGTTTGGGGTGGGGACAGGTAGGGAAGAGAACACACACCCAAACATACTAAAACAGAAGATTTATTCTGGCTCTGACTATTCTTTAACTACCGCTCTTAAGGAAAATATTCATTCTGCTGCAGCTAACTAGCCTCTATCTTCTACACCAAATACTATTCCATACCATGGAAGTGCTATGTAGTAACTCTCCCAGGTGGCACCTTATACCACTTAAAAACCTTTAAAATCTCTAATCTGAAGATGTCACAGTAAAGAAACATAAACACTTAGGGGAAAAAATGTAATTACCTAATGAAGTCATCTATGTACAGGAAGAGGCCCATTTGTCACTAAAACCTGTGCTGATTAGGATATGCTATATTTTATCTGCTATGCTGAAATCTATCAGTATAAGATTCAGAATAAATCAACAACATACCTTTTAAAAACTTATTACAGGAAAGAAGATGTGGCTCTTTGCATTTTGGCGTCCATCTACCATATGGGAGGACCTGGATTCGATCTCCGGGGCTCTCTAATAAAGTCATGCCTGTGCAGTGACCCAGGCCTGTGCAGCAAGCAGTGCAGCAAGATGATGACACAACAAAAGAGAAACAGAGAAAGAGTCAAGGTAAGACACAACAGAAAACAGGAACCAAGGTGGCACAAGCAACAGAGAAACACTCTCCCACATCGGAGGTCCCAGCATCAAGTCCTGGTGAAGCCTAGAGGAAAAAAGGAGAAGAGAAGAAAAAAAAAGAAAGAACAAAAAGAAACAGACACAGAAGATCACAGTAAATGGACACAGAAAAAACAGCAGGGGCGGGGAGGGGAGGGGAGAAAAAAATAAAATATAAAAATCTAAAAAAACTTATTACAAAACCACAGTAATCAAAGGGGCATAGTACTGGCACAAGGACAGACATATCCACCCATGGAATCAAATTGAGAGCTCAGAAATTAATCTTCACATTTATAGCCGACTGATATTTGAAAGGTGGCAAAGACTACTCAATTGGGAAAGTACAGTCTCTTAAGCAAATGGTACTGGAGAAACTGGATCTCCATTTGCAAACATAAAAGAGTGCCCCTATCTCACACCATATACAAAAATTATATCAAAATGGACCAAGGACCTTAATATTAGAGCGAGAACTATCAAACTCCTAGAAGAAGAGGTAGAGAAGCATCTTCAGGACCTTGTGTTAACCAATGGTTTCTTAGACTTTATGCCCAAAGCACGACCAACAAATTAAAAATAGTAAATGGGATCTCAGCAAAATTAAAAATTTTTGTGCCTCAAAGACTTTATTATGAAAGTAAAATGGCAGCCTCTACAATGGAAGAAAATATTTGGAAACCACATATCCTATAAAGTTTTAATATCCAGAATAAATAAAGAAATCCTTCAACTTAATTGCAAAAAGACAAACAACCCAATTTAAAAATGTATTAAAAGATTTGAACAGACATCTCTCCAAAGAAGATACATAAATGGCCAGAAAACACATGAAAAGATGCTCAACATCATTAGCCATCGAGAAAAAGCAAATCAAAACCACAATGAGTTGTCATTTCACACCCATTAGAATGACTTTTTTTTTTCAAGTTTTGGAGAGGATGTGAAGAAATAGAAATGCTCGCTCACCACTGGTGGCAATGAACGATGGTGCAGCCACTGTAGAAGGTATTTTGGCATTCCTCAGAAAGCTAAGTATATATCTACCATATGACCTGGCAATTCCACTTCTAGGTATATACCCAAAAGAATTGAAAGCAGGAACTCAAATAGATATTTGCACACCAATGTTCATAGCAGCATTTTCACTATTGCCAAAAGTTGGAATCAACCCAAATGCCCATCAACAGATGAATGGATAAACAAAATATGGTATATACAAAGAATGGAATACTACTCAGCTGTAAGAAGGGACGGAGTACTAACACATGGGATAACATGGATAAATCTGTGGACCTTATGTTGAGTGAAGCAAGTCAGGCACTGAAGGTCAAATACTACATCATCTCTCTGATATGAATTAAGCAAATCAAGCTGTCTCAGGGAGCTAGAGACTAGAAGATAGGCTTACAGGAAATAGGGGGGAAGAGGAAGGTTGTAAGCCAACGCCAACACAGACAAAATCTGTGATAAAGTGGAGATAAGGAGTTGTGCAGTGAAGGGATAAGACGAGGGCATAGGGATACTATTGGGTTGGGCTTTGCAGGCTTAAGGGGGCTAGGACTGGAAGGATGGGTCAGATGGTCCAAGGTATTGGGGGGAAGGTTGGGGGGAAGCAGGTGAACACGGAAGATTGTCAGGTATGTGGTTGAAACTATAATGTTGAGAAAACTCTTTAGAAAATATAATAAGGAAGGGTTACTGGTTTAAGGTGTTTGACAGAGGGCATCTGGCACAGGGTGCACCTGGTGCAAGCTCCTAGGGAGTGTGTGAGTGCTTTTTGTCATAATGTGTTACATCAGTGGGTGGTGACCCATACAATGAATGGAAAGGTATCATACCTGCATCCTGGGGAGGCCTGACATTCTCAAACAGAGGGGAGGGTGTCTCTCAAAAGCATGGGTGGCTCCCAATGGGGGGGGACAGACTAGTGTGTCAATCCCTCAGCATTGTTGCAAGTATCTATGAATCTTGTCCTTTAAGCAGTAATGTTCAGTTATTACTGTGGTCCCTGAGGGGAGGGGAAGAGAGGAATAGAATAGATGAAAGAGAGAGTAACTGAGGGGCAGTGGAAGTGTACTGGATGATTGTGCAATGATGGATACAGGCCATGTTAAATTTCACTAAAAATTTATAGAAGTGTATGGTCTAAAATGTAAACCATAATGTAACCAAAAATTTATAAAAATGTACAGTCTAAATGTAAACCATAATGTAAACCATAATGGAACCATGGTTAGTAGCTATGTTTCAATATGTACATCAGTTGCAGCAAATGTGTAACATCCACATGTAAAAAGATCATTGCTGGGGAAGGGGGAAAAGGGTTTGATCTTGGGTATATGGGAGTCCCCTATATTCCATATGTGACTTTACTGTGACCTAAAACATTTTTAAAGACATAATAAAAATTTTTTTAAAAAGGATGTAGACACTGAGGAAGAAATGGAAGAGATTGCCTTGCCACTGTACATAGAGGGCAACATCTATTACAGTGACAAAAGGCAAAACATAAAAAAAAAATTTATATTTTTCATTTTTTTAATACCCCAATTTATTTTTTACTTTATTTTTGTTTTTCTAAATTATTATGTATTCTATTTATAATCTTAAAACCTATCAATACTATTTCATTTTCCTATTAATTGAATTTGGCAATATATTAGGCTTCATTTTTTAAGAAGTTTTGGGTCACAGAGGAGGTTCAACTATGACAGGGGAGGAGCAATAATGTGGGGTGTCATTGATGGGGGAAGCATGGGTGGGAGGGAGTTCTCCAGGACATGCATATAGGGTATATAGATATGTTTGGATGTTCGTTGGATATTGACATAGTGGGTAGAGTTTCACAGGACAACTGAGGGAGTGCAGAATTCCCATTCCGGGGAGCTCTGTAGCACTCCCCAATGGAGCTGCAACAATCCCCCAAGTGCAAGGGCAAAGACCAGTGAAGAAGGATGATTCAATGATGGGTCCTTGATATTGAAGACTATGCTTATGAACCTGTGTGCTTGAAATTTTAACTTGGCCTAAAGCTGCAGTGTGCCTAAGAGTTACCTCCTGAGAGCCTTCATGTTGCTCAAATATGGCAACTCTCTAAGCCAAACTCAGCATGTAAATGCTTTACCTTCCCCCCAGCGTGGGACATGACTCCTGGGGATGAGCCTCCCTGGCACCAAGGTATTACTACCAAGCACCAGCTGGTGATGCAACTAAAAAAAGACCTGGAATAAAAGGGGGAAATGGTAAAGACAAATGAGTTTATATGGCTAAGAGACTTCAAAATGAATTGGGAGGTCATCAGAGGGGTTGTGTTCCGCACATCTCAGCAGGATCTCAGAGACAGCCAAAGTAAATACTACCCCAGGTAGTGGTGCTCCTGAGGGCTATGGAGACACCCAGGTCCTATGGTCATGGCAGATGGCTCCAGAGTTCAGTGCGTTGTCAGTGGGCCCTACTTTGGAATTTGTGCTCCTTAGTATGATGGAGTTGGATTCAGATATGACCTCTGTACACATGCCTCTTCTGTCACTTTTACTGAACCTGTCATTGGCACTGGGGTTGGTGTATGCTCAGGAGACTTGAATCTCTGGACTATCCATGTACCAGCTGGGCCCTTAGCCTTGGCAGAGTTGTAACACCTACTCTCCAGTTCATTGGACTTACCCAGGTCAGCAAACAGGGAGGTAAGGATGGTCAACAACCACACCAGGGAACTGAGAAAATCTACAACTGCAAGCAGAAGAATCCCATCCATCAGCGACATGGGATCTAAGCCCCCTCTCGATTTAGAGGTGGAGTGGGCATCATCATCCCAGGGTTCTCAGAATGGAGGAAAATATGGATTAGAGTGTACTTACTGGTATTTTACTATAGAACTATTGTGACTCTAGCAATGGAAGAAACTGTGTCACTGATGTGGAGACAGTTACCACAGGAGTTGCTGAGGGCAGGCAGAGGGAAGAAGAGGTGTGATATGGGGGCATTTTCAGGCCTTGGAGTTGTTCTCAATGATATTGCAGGGAAAATGCAAGACATTATATATCCTGCCATAACCCACTGGGAGAGAGTGTAAACTACAAAGTAAACTATAATCCATGCTGTGTAGCAGTGCTCCAAAACATATTCATCAAATGCAATGAATGTGCAACACTGATGAAGAGGTTGTTGATGGGGGAGGAATGGGAGGGGGTAGTGGGGTATATGGGAACCTCTTATATTTTTTAATGTAACATTTTGTGTGATTTATGTATCTTTAAAAAAAAGATAATAAAAAATAATACTCCTTAAGTCCTAGAAATTAAGGAAACAAAACTTCTAATTTTGCCAATGAAAAAAGTTCATAGAACCAATCCCAAATGTTTCAAAAATAAAGTTCACATAACTCACATAATTTGTTACATAATTTGATAAACAGGAATTGTTTAATATTGCTAAATAAAACATCTATGTCTTCTGAGTTACTAGTTAAGTACAATGTGAGCAGAGAGTTGTATTCTATTTGAGTATGTTCTTCCTAAATTTATGCAGATTTACTGTTCAAATACACTAGCATTCTAGCATTATATCTGCTATAGCTTTAAGATGATTAAAATGTAAATTTATCTTTAACCAAACTGAGTTATTATTTTGACAAACTATTTCGAGAGTAATTATGGGGAAACGGATGTGTCTCAACCAACTGGGCTCCCATCTACCATATAGGAGGTCCAGGGTTTGATGCCCAGGGCCTCCTGGTAAAGGCAAGCTGGCCATGCAGCAAGTTGGCCCACGTGGAATGCCAGTCCATGTGGGAATGCGGCCCCATGCAGGACAGTTGCCCTGCATGGAATGCCACCCATCACGGGAAAACTGCCCTGCACAGGAGTACCAGTAAGCTGGCACGGCAAGATGATGCAACAAAGATACAGAGGAGAGAAAATAAGAAGACGTAGCAGAACAGGGTAGCTGAGGTGGCTCAAGAGTGTAATCACCTCTGTCGCACTCTGGAAGATCCCAGGATCGGTTCCCGGAGCTGCCTAATGAAAATACAAGCAGACACAGAAGAACAGTCAGTGAATGGACACAGAAAACAGACAACAGGGGGGGAAAATAAATAAAATAAATCTTTAAGAAAAAAAGAGTATATTTTATAAATGTCAGAATGTCTCATGATGATGGAGGCGGTGGTTGTTATGGGCAGAGGAGTGGGGTAAGGGGGGTGGGGGGTATATGGGGACCTCATATTTTTTTAATGTAACGTTAAAAAAATAAAGACAAAAAAATCAATAAAAAAAAAGAAAAAAGAAATGTCAGTTTGAAGAGACTTTCCAATAACTTTGTGATAATTTAAGATATGCAGGATGTGTTTCTGTTAAGGAAAGAGAATAAAGTCCTAAAGTAAAATGATTTGTCGCTGCAGAATGAGGAACAGGAATGTGTAGAGCTAAACCTGATTGGATATAGAAAGTTGCAGAAGGTTTGTAGAAAAGGAATTTATCTGTCATGGTCAAGATTTGCTCTAAGACTTTTTAAAGTTTTCTTATTGTATCTTAATAAAAAACTAGAATTTGAAAAAAAAAATCCATAATGGGAGTGGATGTGGCTCAAGCAGTTGAATACCCACCTCCCACATGGGAGATCTCGGGTTCGGTTCTCAGTGCCTCCTAAAAAAAAACAACAACAACAAGCAAAACTAACTGAAGGAAGCTGATGTGGCACAGTGGTTGAAGCAATGACTTCCTACGTATGAGGTCGTGGGTTCAATATCCAGTATCTCAAAAAAAAAAAAAAAAATCCATGGACCTATACTACACAAACAGGCAATCCTAAGTAAACCATGGACTTTAATAAGTACGGTTATTAAAATATGCTCTCACCAATTTTAACAAATGTTCCACACAAATGCAAGGTGTTGGTAGTAGGAAGGTGTGTGGGATTCTGTATTTTATGCATGATTCTTCAGTAAGCCCACAACTCCTGTATAGTAGTTTGCTATTATTTATGAATTCAAAAAAGGATTGTTTGTAAACTGGTCTGTTCCTCTGGGTGTGATCTCCTTTGATTGTATTAGATTCAGCTGAGATGTCTTTGATTAATTTATGTTAAGATTAGGGCTTTGATTCAACCACATTAGTAGGGTGTGTCTCTGCCCCCTTGGTGGGCTATATAAATGAACACTCACTGAAGAAGACAAGAAGACACAGGAAGAGACAGAGCTCCATAGACACAACAGAATTGAGAACTTTGATCCTGCGGCCCCAGGAAGAGAGATGAACTATCTCCCTGATAGTTTGCAGTGCTGAGAAAGCCCAGAAAGAAACAAGCCCTATGCCATTCTGTAGCTGAGGGAGAGGAAGAACCAAACCCCTTGCAGAGATTACCCACCATCTTGCTTCAACACATGGCAACTAACTTGGGTGGGAAAGTACCTCTTATGGTACCCTGAGTTGGACTCTTTAGGCCCTTGAAACTATAAGTTTTTATCCCAAATAACTACCCTTTATAAAAGCCAACAGATTTCTGGTACTTTGCATCAGCACTCGTTTGGCTGACTAAATACATCCTCATAAAAAATTTTTAATTAAAGAAAGAAAATAAAAGATCTATTACAGTTCTAGACATCATTAGCAATAAACAGAAAATAAATTTATAAAATGATTTTTAAAACCTACATCAAAAAACATCTTCCACAGTCTTTGCAAATTGGCTATGCATTGGCTGATGCTCTCCTTCAGAATTTAACCCTTCTATCAAGATCACCTTGAGCTGAATGTAATGTGCAGGGTCCTCTCTGTCTTTTCTGAGACTGTGTCTTGTCCTGGGCTTGTGCTTGCTCTTGATCTTAGGAAATTCACCATTTACAGAAATTCTAACGCCCCTTCTACTCTATGAATTTCACTTTTCCCTTTCCAAGGTGCTCTATTATATGAGTTAAAGCTGGTAATCGTTCACCTTAAAGCTGCTTTGAGTTGTTTCTTTCACTCTTTTAGCTGTCCGCAAGCTTGTGCCTATCTGGGAGAGTGAGAGAAGAGTGTCCTGGCTCAGTCTTTCAGGCTGCCAACTGATAAACTGTCACTACATCATGCCAGGGAGAAGCCAGGGGAGGGGCCAGCAAGGGCACCATGAACATCTACCTTTTTTTTTTTTCAAAGAGAGAAGGAGTTTTATTGGTTGATAAGCAAAGAACCGCAGGACTTCTGGCCCAAAACTGCCTCCCTGATCTGCAGAAACTAAAATATTTTATAACATTATGATGCTAAGGAATAGTTGAGGTGGAACAGGACACAGGTTCTTTTTTTTTTTCCCTTGGTTGTTTTTTTTTTAAGGTATAGGAATTGAACCTAGCACTTCATACATGGACAGCAGGCACTCAACCACTGAACTACATCTGCTCCCCAATGACAGTTTTGTTTGCTTGTTTGTTTTGTTTCTAGGAGGTACTGGGGATTGAATCCGGACCTCATACACAGGAAGCAGGTGCTCACCCACTTCAGCTACATCATTCCCCACAGGTTCTTTCATAATAAACATTAAGGCATTGAACAAGCTGGGGATGGACCCCAAAACAGGGAAAGTTACAAAGTTACAATCAATTTCAGAGATCAAGATTCTGAGATAGGAAGGTACAGAGTAGAGGTCAGTCACAAGGTTTTCCATATGGATATTAATCAGAGGAGGGTGGAGTGATTACCATCCTAATAGTAAGCATATATAAAGGTGAGCTCAATTGAGAATTACCCTCACAATAGTAAGCACGCACAGGGTGAGGTTAAATCTAGGCTGAGCTGGCTAGAGCAGTATAACCCCTCTGGCCAGCTTCAGTAATTTCAGCTATTAACCTTTTGCTATTTTGTAATATAAAGGCATCTATATAATGATATAGCAAATATAATTGATGGTGGAAGACACTGGGTTCTAGGCTTCTAGATTCTTGGCTTATGTTGCATAAAAGAATTTAAGGGCATGCCATAGGGTAGGCAAGGGAGTAAAGAGTTTTAAGAGACAAGAAAATGAGTGAAGTACCTAGTCTGAGGCATGGACCATGAGCGTGCTGCAAGGTGAGATGTGCACATGGAGACCCCAAGTTAGGTCTCTCAAAACCTTTACTCCTCCCTCTTCATAATGTTGGGAGCAGCCCCAACTGTTTGTGGTTCTGATTGGTTATCCCACCTGTTAGTTCTCAGGGGGCCAGTGGTGAGGCCTTTTGAAGGTATCCAGGGCTTCCCCTTGATCCTGAATGGGATTCTCTTTCCGAATGGGATTCTCATGGCCAGGGTCTCCCTGGATCTTTCAGCTTTATTCTGCAGCAGTCTTTCCCTCAGAGGGTCTCCAGATGTGGTTTCACAGCTGTGTGTCTCCTGGCAATGTTTTCTGCCAGGTCTCAGCTGTGACTCGTTTTCCCTCTCCCTAAACCAGGGGTTCTTAACCTTTTTTGTTCTACGGACCCCTTTGCTAGTCAGGTGAAAACCACATGCCCCCACATATCCAACATAATTTGTATATATGAATTAATGTGATCTAAGACTCTTGTGAAGATAAGCTTAATAATTAGAAAAAAGAAAAGAAAAAGATGGGATGTAGAATTTTTCCAAATTAATATGTATTCTATATCTAACCTTTAAGCTCATTGCTATGTTTCATTTTACTATTAAGGGAACCTGGCAATATATTGGGCTTCACTTTTCAGGAAGTTTTGGATCACAGAGAGGTTCAACAAGGGCAGAGTGTGGGATGTTATTGACAGAGGACACATGGTTGGCAGGGAGTTCTACAGGGCATATATCCAGGGTACATAAAAATGTTTGGATATTTTCATAGTGGAAACAATTAAAAACAACAACTGAAGGAGTGCTGAGATTCTAACCAGAGGAGCCCTATCACAGTCCCTAAAGGAACAGCAACAATCCCCCAAGTGCAATGGCAAAGACCAAAAAAGAATGAAGGTCCAACAATGAGCCCCTGATACTAATGGCTATGCTTATGAGCCTGTGCACCTGAAATAAGAGCAAGGCCTACAGCAGCAGTGTGCCTAAGAGTTACCTCCTGAGAGCCTCTGTGTTGCTCAAATATGGCCAGTCTCAAAACCAAATTCATGTAAATTCATTGCCTTCCCCCCAGCGTGGGACATGACTCCCAGGGATGAGCCTCCCTGGCACCAAGGGCTCACTACCAAGTACCAGCTGATGACATAACTAGAAAATGACCTTGAATAAAAGGTTTAGCTTGGACAAGAATATCTCTGTCTACATATAAGAACAGGAGTTAAAAAATGCTTTTTGACCTAAATCAAGGGGGAAATGGAAAGGACAAATGAGTTTATATGGCTATGAGTCTCTAAAAAAGAGCCAGGAGGTTATCAGAAGGGTTGCCCTTATGCACACCTGAGCAGAGTCCCAGAGACAGATAAAGTAGATAAACCCCGGGTATTGGTTCTTCTGAGGGCTACAGAGACCCACAGGTTTTATGGTCATGGCAGATGAAATTCACTGCCATGTCAGTTGGCCCTTCTTTGGAGTTGGTGTTTCTGTGTGATGGAGCTGGACTCAGATGTGCTCTCTTTTAGTAAGCCTTTCCTGTTACTTTACCAGAATTGTAGTTGGTGCTGGGGTTTAAGATATACCCAGAGGATCTGAATCTCTGGACTGACCATATGATAGCCAGGCCCTGAGCCTCAACAGACTTCAGCTCCTACACTCTGGTTTATTGGACTTACTCCACTCAGCTAACATGGAGTTGAAGAATGTCAACCACCACACCATGGAGCCAGGAGTGCCTACAACTGAAAGCAGGAGGATTGCATCCTGCATCCATGTGGAATCTAAGCCCCCTCTTGACATAGATGTGGAATGGACACAACCAATCCAAGGTCCACAGGATGGAGGAATAGAATATGGATTAGAGTGGACTTACTGATATTCTATTCATGAACTATTGTGGTTAATAATAGAAGAAAATGTGGCATTCGTGTGAAAAAAGTGGCCATGGTGGCTGCTGGGTGTGGGGAATGGGAGGAAGAGATGAGATGTGGAGGCGTTTTCAGGACTTGGAGTTGTCCTGGGTGGTGCTGCAGGGACAATTACCGGACATTGTAGGTCCTCCCATGGCCCACTGGATGGAACGTGGGAGAGTGTGGGCTAAAATGTGGACCATTGACCATGAGGTGCAGCAATGCTCAGAGATGTATTCACCAAATGCAATGAATGTGTCATGATGATGGAGGAGAATGTTGCTATGGGGGGAGGAGGGGGGTAAGGGGGCTGGGGGGGATACATGGGGACCTCATATTTTTTTAATGTAATATTTTAAAAATGAATTAAAAGAAAAAAAAGAAGAGAATAAAATTTTTCATTTTATTGCCCCCCAAAAAGTAAAAAAACACACACCCCTTACTTTGGTTTTTATTTTTGTTTTTTTATAGCTTTTAAGATCTCCTCTGGGACCAGTGTTGCCTGTAATATGCAAGCTTCTTGTGTAAGTTGGAGGAAAAGTTATCTGGGTATTATTTGGTTTACAGGTGTTGTTTGTTTGTTTTTTGCAAGGAAGGTATATTTAGGAAACTATGCTTTAAATACTTGGTCTCAATTCAGTAGTGAGGCTCCCCTCCCCAGGGCCCTTTCATTCCAGGTTTCTGTTATAGCCCAGCTATCCCTGGGGCCTTCTAATTTCTTAAGAATGTCTCCCTTGCCTATCCCTTATGAGGTGGAGGAAGTTTACCTTTTTTTCTACCTCTGCTCTAATTGACCTTGTTCACTTTTCAAGTAGCACCTGGCTTTTCTCAATTGGCCTTTAAGGCAAGCTGAGGGACTTTTCCTCAGTTTCTGCACTACTTCACCAAAAATTCAGTTACACTTGGAACAATTAACCTTTTTATCCTGAAGGTGTTTCCTGGAGGAGTAGAGTTTTTGCCGGCTCCAGCTGCTGATTTTAAAGAGCTATCTGGCCGAACAGATTTACAGAGTTCTTTTCTAAAGAACCATTTTCTTCCTGATTCTGAGTTCTTCCTTTGCTACAAGAAGTATTCCCTGCTTTTTCACAGGCTCCTGGCTAAGATACAGCCTAAAGGGCTGCACTTAGAAATGCTAATATTATAAAATTAGAATTTCCCATTTTAAAGAATTTCAGTAAGCAGTAACCAATTAGGAATACTTAAGCAGTATAAATGCAGTTAAACAGGGAAGCAGATTTGGCTCAACTGAGAGCGTCCCCCTACCACATGGGAGGTCCAGACTTCAAACCCTGGGTCTCCTGACCCGTGTGGAGCTGGCCCACATGCAGTGCTAATGCAAGCAAGGAGGGCCCTGCCACACAGGGGTGTCGCCCACATAGGGGAGCTCCACGTGCAAGGAGTGCGCCTCGTAAGGAGAGCTGCCCAGGAATGGCGCCGCACACACGGAGAGCTGACACAACAAGATGATGCAACAAAAAGAAACAAGATTCCCGGTGCCGCTGACTAGAATGCAAGCAGGAAAAGAAGAACACACAGCAAATGGACACAGTAGACGGGAGCCAGGAAGGGAGAGAAATAAATAAAAATAAATCTTTTTTTAAAAGGCAGTTAAACACTAATTTAGCAGTTCAGACAAACACTGAACATTTGCTATACCTAACACACCATTTAACAAACAGACACTTACCACTCCCTATATTCTGGAGTACTATTCAGGAGTATACTTAACAGACAGACTCAAGGTTCAGGAGTACACTTAACTTACCATACTTAAGGTGGGGACTTGGACCCCAGAAAGAATGATACCGCAAAAAAGGCAGGAAAACCTGGAGAGGTCAGAGCAAGAGGAATCATTCTGAAAGGAGTTTAAGGGGATTTGAATTGTTACTGGATTTTATTTAGGTCTTGGTTATGCTGCCGAAATGAATTTCAAGAGCACAGCAGGTGATTTAGGCCAGTAATTTATTCAGGTAGGGAGGGAAGAGAAATGGGAGAAAATAACAGATCAGGGGTCCCAGGTAGAGAGGAAGGGGGTTAAAAGTGATAAAAAGGGCTGATTTACAGGCTAATATTTCCCAATATAGGTTATAAATGCCCAGATTTTACTTGCGTGGTGATTCAAGTGGGGGAGAAGGCAGGTGGAGTCTGGATCCAGAGGCAAGAGTGAAGGAGAGAGCAAGAGAGCTCCTTCAGGCCTTGCACCTGGCTTTTGAACTGTTAATTATCCCACCCCTTTGCTAATGGCTGGGGAGACTTCCAGCTGTTTACTGTTTTGATTGCTTATTTCCCCCATCAATCTCCCAGGAGGGCCCAATAATAAAGTCCTTAGGGAATATCCAGGCTTCTCCTGGCTTCTGGAGGAAATCTTTGTTCTAGATAGCAGGATCTTGGGGAGGGTCTTCCAATAGCCATCTTGGAATTATTGATGTCCACGTGGACTTCTTGCCCAGTTCCAGATTTATCTATTGATTCTCTATCTTACTCTCCTGCTTCAGAACCACTGAACTAACTTGCCAATTAACTTTTACCTTGGTGATCCACTTGAAGCTGGATTCCTCTAGGTTCTTGGCCATGTTACATATAAGAATTTAAGAACATGCCAGTTTAGTTAGGCCAGCAGTTTACTGAGGAAAATAAGAGAACAGAAACAGGAGAAAATAACAGATTACATATCCACAGGTGTGGTTATCTTTTTTTTTTTTTAAGATTTTATTTATTTATTCCCCCACCCCTATCCCCTGCCTGTGCTCACTATCTGCTCTCTGTGTTCTTCTGTGCCTGTTTGTCTTCTCTTCTTGTCTTCTCTTTAGAAGGCACCAGGAACCCATTCTGGGACCTCCAACACGTGAAAGAGGCACTCAGTTGCTTAAGCCACCTCAGCTCCCTGGTCTGCTGTGTCTCTCTCTGTCTCTTCTCTGCATCTCCCTTTGTTGCATCATCTTGCTGCATCAGCTCTTCATGGCATGGGCCATCAACTCTCTGCTGCCGTCAGCCCTCTGCCATTCCTGGAGCCTCCCATATGGTAGATGGGAGCCCAGTCGCTTGAGCCACATCCTCTTCACCCCTTTGGTCACCTTTTAAGCTATTAATTATTCCTCCCCTTGCTAATGTTTGACAGGGGTAGCTGTTTGCTGTTTTGATTAATAACCCCACCCAGGCAGCCCAATGATGAGGCCCTTGGGTTATCCAGGGCTTTTCCTTGACCCCAGATGAAACCTCTTTCCAAATGGAGTTCTCATTGCTGGGTTCTTGTGGCAGCCTTCTGGTGGGGTCTTTCCCTCAGGGGGTTTCCAAGCAGGGTTCCATGGTGATGTTTTTCACGGCCATCTTTTTCTGCCAGGTTTTAGACTCACCTTCTATTCCCTAAAGTAGCCTGCCTAATACTCATCACTCAAATGTCTGTACTTAGGCCTTGAGCTGTTTCTCTCTTTGAAGCTTTAAAGAGACTTTAGGGCCTGGAGTGCCAGCTAAGTAGAAAAAAGTAGGAAAAACCCAATTCATCATCCATCGTTGAGCTTTCAAAGAGTGGCTAGCAGCACAGAAAGCTTTATTACCATGCTTATCTCTCTTGCTGGGGCCCCAGAACCTCGGACAGTAGGACTTTTTTCAGGTACCCCTTTGTTCTTGGTCTTGCCAGAGTTGCCAAACTGATGCTTAGGAATTTCTCCTGATGAGAAATTCCTAAGACACCAGGATTTCAATGTGCAAGCAATGGAGCACAGTGGCCTTCCGACCCAAAACTGCCTCCCTGATCTGCCAGCTTCCACTATTTTTTTTTAAAGATTTGTTTATTTTATTTCTTTCTTTCCCCTCCCCGCCCCCCACCCCAGTTGTCTGTTCTCTGTGTCTATTTGTGTCTTCTTCTTTGTCCGCGTCTGTTGTTGTCAGCGGCACAGGAATCTGTGTTTCTTTTTGTTGCGTCATCTTGTTGTATCAGCTCTCCATGTGTGTGGCGCCATTCCTGGGCAGGCTGCACTTTCTTTCGCGCTGGGTGGCTCTCCTTACGGGGTGCACTCCTTGCGCGTGTGGCTCCTCTACACAGGGGACACTCCCACATGGCACGGCACTCCTTGCACGCATCACCACTGAGCACGGGCCAGCTCCACACGGGTCAAGGAGGCCCAGAATTTGAACTGCAGACCTCCCATGTGGTAGACGGATGCCCTAACCACTGGGCCAAGTTCACTGCCCTACTTACACTATTTTTAAAGCTGTGTTTTCTTGGTTTGTCACTTGCCCAGTTACTGCAACCCTTTTACTGTTCTCCAGCATTTTGAAGAGGGTTGACCCTGCTAGTTTTTGCTTTTTGATCAAAGATTTTTTTGGAGTGTCTTATACTGCCATCTTGGTGGACCCTCCAGCTGAGTCTTCACAGTAGGGCTGAGACTTAGTTATGCTCCTGAAGTCTGGGGATAACAGAAGGAAAGAACCCTCCAGAGGCCCTAAAGGAAAGTGCTCTTCACTTTCTACACAGGACTCTCTCTTATCAGCAACTCCCTCCCCACCCCCCAGCCTGCACTTGGTGGCAGCCATGCTCACTCACTTCTTCCACATCAGCATGCCCTGCAGCATGTCCTCTTCCCTACAGTGAGACCAGCCCCAGAAATTAGGGGAAAAATCTAGGCAGCCCCTGAAAGACTCAAAGAAACCTCAAAGATAATTCATATTATCTTGCCTGGTAGATGAACTCTTCTGGGACTCAAATGTCTCCATTTCAAACTAGGATCTTGAATTAACCTTTGCAGAAGAAATGGACCAAATATGAGGCTGGACCAGATAAAAATATGGGACTGTCCTGAGGCCATTGTGAATCCCTTTCCACGGTTTTCCAAGCTCTTGCCATACTTTCCCGGAAAAGGTCAAGTTCTTTACTGCCTCAGGGTCTTCCCATGGACTGCTCTCTACCTGAGATGCTCTTTCCCCCGCCTCCCTTAGGAGCTCATGTATCCTTCACGTGTCACCCTGAAGCTTCCTCAGAAAGGCTGCTCCTGACACTCCCAACCCCACCTAAATTACATCTGCCAAATTGTTTCCCTCATAATCATATCTATAAATTTTAGATCTGTATCTGTTTAATGCTTAATGTCAGTCTTTTCTACTAGGCTCTCAGTTTCTTGAGGGCAAAGGCTATGTCTCTGACTTTTTTTGCTTTTTATTTAATTGTATTAACTCATATACAACAAAAATTGCCATTTTAACTATTTCTAAGTATACAATTTAGTGGCATTAGGTACCATTCACAATGTTGTGCTACCATTGTCACCATCCATTACCAAGATGCTTTCATCATACCAAACAGAAACTCTCTATGTGTTAAGCAATAACTCCCCATTCTTCTCCTTCCCCTGGCCCTCTTACCCTGTGATTTTCTTTCTGTCTCTATGATATTTGTCCTTTTGTGTCTGGCTTATTTTACTGAACATAATGCTTTCAAGATCCATCCATATTGTAGCATGTATCAGAACTTCATTTCTTTATCAACTGAATAATATATTCCATTGTATGTATATACAAGATTTTGTTTATTCATCTGTCTATGGACACTTGGGTTGTTTCCACTTTTTGGCTATTGTGAATAATGCTGCTAAAAACATTGGTGTACAAAAATGTCTGAGTTCCTTCTTTCAGTACTTTTGTGTATATACCTAGGAGTGGAATTGAATATCGATTTTTTTATAACTTTATTTCATGTCAATCTTTTATTTATTTATTTTTCATTCCTCCCCCCCATTCTGCTGTTTTTGCTGCCTATGTCCATTTGCTATGTGATCTTCTGTGTCTATTTCTCTTTTTGTCTTCTTTTCTAGTTTGTTTGGTTTTTTCCTCCTCTAGGATCCACTGGGATTTGATCCTGGGGACCTCTGATATGGAGAGAGTTTCCCTGTCACTTGTGCCACCTCAGTTCCTGGTTTCTGTTGCAGGTCACCTTGACTCTCCCCTTTGTCTCTCTTTTGTTGCATCATCATCTTGTGGCGTGACTCACTTGCGTGGACCCTGGCTCAATACACGGGCACTCAGCTCACCACTCGGGCACTGGCTTGCTGCACAGGCACTGGCTCGCTGTGAGGGCACGCCGTTTTTGTTTGTTTTTTTTTTACCAGGAAGCTCCAGGGATAGAAGTCAGGTCCTCCCACATGTTAGGCAGCAGCCCAATCACTTGAGCCACATCCACCTCCCATATGTCGATTTTTAATGTTCCCTCAAGTGTCTGTGTGGTGAATTGAGGGGAACCAATAGAAAAGGCAGGGAAACCAGTCAGGAGGTTATGTAGCTGTCCAGATGTGAAAGGACAGTGGCTTGGACCAAGATGATGGCAGCAAGAGGGAACATTACTGATCTCCTTCTATGACAGGTAGTGTAAACTAATTTGTGTTTATTGCTCATCTACTATGTGTCATGTGGTGGGACATAGAAGGGTCAGCAAATGTGAACTAGTACTTACAAAACACCTACTGCATGCCAGAAGGTATGAGGAAATGTATTAAAATCAGGGGAGCAGTTGAGCACCTGCTTCCCACATGGGAGATTCCAGTTTTGATTCCCGGTGCCTTCTTAAAAAATAAAAATTAAAAAAAAGCAGGAGAAACAAATGAAAAAAAAAAAACAACTCAGGGGAGCAGATGTAGCTCAGTGGTTGAGCATGGTTTTCCCGCATATGAGGTCCTGGGTTCAATCCCCAGTCTCCAGTACCTTAAAAAAAAAATCAGAGGAGCTATGGGTGCCCTTCTTTCCAGCTATCACTGCAAATAACGGAAATCAAATCCAGCCAGTTTAAACAAAAAGAAGTTTATTATCTGGCTCTTGGGGTGCTTCATGGAATTTCAGGCAGAAAATGCAACCAGGACTCAAGAAGGACTCAAACCAGAGCCTGGGGTGCTGCTGGGCCTCCCTCTTCCTCCCTTGGCCTTGCCCTCTTGGAGCCCAGGTCCCCATTGCCAGTTCAGCTGGCAGAAGGGTACCTTAGCATCTCTCATTAGGAGAAGCCCCCAGACTGAAATGGAATCTCTAGTCCAAGTCTGGATTTGTCAAGAGAAAATATTTTTGGCCTAGCTTGAGTGTGGGACTCACCTTTATCCAGCCAATTACAGCTCTAGGGAGAGGAGTACATCACAAAATTTGATCCTGGTTGCTGGGGCTCATCCCTGGGGTGTGAGTGGGATGTCTGTCTCAGGGAGCTATTATTCCTCGAGCATCCAGAGGTGGGGAGGGCTACCTGGAGCCACTAAGATCCCTGCTGCACCATGCTTTCTGCCCATCATTCCCCACACTGCCCTTCAGGAACAGAAATGTACCTCTCTTGCAAACCAATGTATTGTCAGCCCCCGACATCGTACCTGGTCCAGAGAAGGAATACAGTGAATGTTTGCTGAATGAATGAATTTTATTCTTTAATCCCCATCACAACTATATATACTGTTGTCCCCATTTTACAAATGAGGACACTGAGACACAGAGAGCCTATGCAGTTTCTCTAAGGTCACACAGCTAGACCTGGGACATGAACTTTCAATCTAACTCCAAAACCAGTGTTCTCTCCACCATTCATTCATTCACTCAACAAATGTTTATTGAGTATCTGCTGTATGCCAGGCTTATTCTAGGAGCTGGGAATTTAACAATAGACAAACAAATCCTTTCCTTTGTGAAGCTTACATTCTGAGGAGGTAGACAGACAATATTCCAGATAGGTAAGAAAAATATATAGCACATTAGACGGTGATGCATGCTAAGGAGAAACATAGAAGAATATAGAAAATAAAAGAAATAAGGAGGAAGCAGATGTGGTTCAAGCAGTTGAGCACCAGCTTCGCACATACAAGGTCCCAGGTTCAATCCCTGGCTCCCAGTACCTCAAAAAATAATTAAAATAAAATAAGGACAGGGGCATAGGAAGTATTGGGGAGGGGGAGTAAAACAATTTTAGACAGGATGAACAGGAAGGCCTCACTAAGAAGGAATATTTGAGAATCTTCCTGAAGGAAAATGAGGAAGAAGCCATGTATACATCTGAGAGAAAAATGTTCCAGAGCAAAAGCTCTGAGGCAAGAGCCAGCAAGGGAGAGAGCAACAGGAAATGAAGTCAGAGAGGGCCTTCAAGATCAGGCGGTGACTGCAGTTTGTCTGAAGGAGGTGGGCCATTGGCAAGGCTGGAGCAGAGCAGTGACATCACCTGCTCTACCTGTAGCAGGATCATTCCAGCTGCTGGACTGAGAGCAGTCTGAGGTGGAAACCCGTCACAGGCAGGGAGACTGGCCATGTGGCCTCTCAGTCCACCCCTCAGTGCTCCCCATCCCCCACAGTGCCTACCACCATCTAATGGATCTGCAGGCAGTTAGCATCCATGCCTGCAGCTCTGTGCCCACTGCTACCTCTTCCCCCTGACCGTCACCTCCTAGCTGAGCTGCGCCAACAGCCTCTGCCTTGGGGACAGAGTTCAGCAGCCCTGGGAGGAGCCTGTCTTTCTACTTTAACTCCGAACTACCTGATAAGACCCAGAACTAGAACAAAGACTCAACACAATTAGTGTTTCAGATCAGTAAACTTTTAGACTCCCCCACCCAAAAAGTTCCCTTCAAACCCCCAATGGAGGGAAGTGGATTTGGCCCAGTGGTTAGAGCATCTCTCTACCACATGGGAGGTCCATGGTTCAAACCCTGGGCCTCCTTGACCCGTGTGGAGTTGGCTCACACACAGTGCTGATGAGCACAAGGAGTGCCGTACCATGCAGGGGTGTCCCCGCATAGGGGAGCCCCACAGGCAAGGAGTGCACCCGGTAAGGAGAGCCGTCCAGCACGAAAGAAAGTGCAGCCTGCCCAGGAATGGCACCACACACACGGAGAACTGACACAACAAGATGATGCAACAAAAAGAAACACAGATTCCCATGCCACTGACAACAACAGAAGCGGACAAAGAAGAACATGCAGCAAATAGACACAGAGAACAGACAACTGTGGCAGGGGGGGAGGGGAGAGAAATAAATAAATAAGTAATCTTAAAAAAAAAAAAACCCAATGGAAGAGGAAAGGAAAGGGAGAGGGAAATCCTGAGCTCCCCTACCCCAGCTGTGCCCTGGGCAGCTGGACTATGGGTCTGGTTGGAACAGGCCCATCCCTGGGACCAAGATGGTAAATAGGCATCAGGCTTGTGCAAGTGGAATCCAAGGCCACAAGCCCTGTCAGACCTCTGCTCTCCCGCTTCTCAGAGGGCAGGGGACACTTGGAATGCTTTGCCAGAGTGACAGGATGAACACCTGCAAACTCATACCTTTGACTCCGATTCCAGCCTGTCCTGTAGTGGTCTGGTTGCCCTAACCTTGCTCGAGGAAAAGGACTGTCTAGGGTTGTATTGTCCAATACAGCAGCCACCAGCCACTTTAAGCATTTGAAATGTGGCAGTGTGAGCTGTGATGCATTGTATGCATTAAGTGTGCACTGAATTTTCAAGACCATACCAAAAAAAGGACTAAAGTATTTCATCAATAACTTGTATACTTAAGTGGTAGTATTTTGGGGTTAAATAAAAGATATTAATTTTATTGTAATAATTTCACCTGTTTCTACTTTGTAAATGTGGCTTCTAGAAAATTTTAAATTGCATATGTGGCTCACATTATATTTCTTTTGGCCAACATTGAACTAGAGTTATGATTGGGCCTTCAATCATCTCTATGGAACAAAGCCCAACTATTCTGTGAGCTGATTATGGAAAGATAAGTTTGATTTCAGTTATCCTGTCTATTCATAGAGCAAGGGGCAGTTTGAGGGGCTCAGTCCAGGAGATGGGTGACAACCTATAATTGTCTCCAGCCAGCACCCTTTGCCAGTCCAGGGGATGGGTGGTGTGTGGTGCCAGATTCCCCTGTTAAAAGCAGAGCTCCAAGCATGTTTCTGTTAATACTGCAGAACCCCCATGGATCCCCAACACAATCCAGATGCCTCACCAGGGCATTCAAGGCCTTGTACAATCTGAGCCAAACCTGTCTTTCTAGCTGCAGTCTTACATTTACCTGCTCAAACCCCCATACCTGTCAGTACATTCATATATTCATTCAGATAATTATCGATTACCTACCATGTGCCAGGCACAGTGCTAGCCACTGAAGTCACGTTGGTTTTGTTAACAATCATCCCTGTCCCTGTACCCATTGGGGATCACTCATCTAGTAGAGGGTGACAGATAAGTGAATAAGAACAATCAGAGCACTTGGCAGTAAGAGCAGTTGTGGGGAAAGCACGGGGACTCTGGATGCCACCAAACAGGCACTTAGGCCAGCTTGGACTTCTCAGGTGAAGAATGCAAGTTGGCCCGACTGGAGCTTAGGGAAGTAGTAAACATCCCAGGCAGAGGGAACTTTGAGTTCAAAAATCAGAAGGGCAGAGTGGAGGGCAGTGTGTGCAGAAATTAAGGGCATTCGTTCTGGCAGGAGGACAGGGTGCCAGTGGCAAAGGACTGGCCTGGGGTGGCTGGCAGGGACCAGACCACAAGGGGCTTTGTGCACCCTTGTGCACAAATGTGAAGGAATATGACATTTATTGGGAAGGAACTGAAGTGTTTTAAGAGAGGGAGCTCATGTTTCCCACCTGATATGCTGTTACCCTTCCTCCCAGTTCACTCAAATCCTGCCTTACCTACCCGCATAGAGTGCAGGCCCAGCCAGCAGCCAAGCAGGAGCCAGACCTGTGGGGCAGGATTACCACTGTCAGACATCTGAGGCCTTAACCAAGGGAAAATGAGTGAGGGATCTGCGGGGGCTCCAGCCCAGAGGAAAGGGCCAAGGGATGCTGCTGGATTTTAGGGTGAGCTGTGTTGGAACTTGAGACTGAGTCTGGGTTTGGGGGTGAGGTTGGTTTTGGGGAGGCTGGATTCAGGAATCGGAGTAGATGCCTGCGCTGGGGGTGGGGTTGGGCTCTAGAGCTTATTCTGGAATTTGGAGTGGGAGTTGGGGTTAGGAGTTGAAACTGAGGTTTTGAGCCAGTTTTGGGTTTGGAATTTGGAGGTGGGGCTGGAATTGGCTTTGGAAATGGGGCTAGGAGTTGAGATTGTAATTGGAGGTTCAGGTTTGGGGCTGGCATGTGAGGTAGAGACGAGATCTGGGAGTTCTGGGTAGTGTTTGAAACTGTAGCTGGGATTGGTCCCTGAGTTCGGGGGTGGTTTTGCGGCTGGACTAAGGCTGGAAGTGGGGCTGCAGTTGGGGGTTGGGCACGGGTTGAGCCTACCAGGGGGCGGGGCAGGGCGGGGGCCAGGGGCCTGGACCTGGGGTAGATGGACAACATTCCTACTCCTGCCCAGGTCTAGGAATTGTGTTTCAAGCGCTAACAGTAGGTGACAGGGGCCCCTCCCTTCAGGAATAACTCAGCCTAGCAGAAAGAGCAGTGCCACGTCAGCCAATCCGCTCTGGCCCGGCTCTGGAAACACCTGCTGATCCTCCTCCCCACCCCACCCCCCAGGCTCACTAGAGTGCAGGTAGGCAGGTGAAGCGTCACCCGGAAACAGTGAGATCACCCCACCCGCACTTCCTTGTCTGCTCCGATCAGATCCAGTACCTGCAGGCTTCAGGTGAGCACCCTCAGACCCCCTGTTCCTCACTGCCACACGTTCCCCACGGGCTCATCACCTGAGAACCTCTGCCCCACCCCCAGCCCGGCCTCCCTGTGGCTGTCACAGCACACCTGGGCAAGCACTTTCAGGCCAGTGAAGTTACAGCCCAGGGGAATCCTGGGGAGGATCCAGGGGCCCCTCCCATGGCCTCTCCCCCACCTCCCTTGGTTGGGGTCATCTGCACCCACCCCACGCACCTTGTGTTCTGGCTGCATGTTGTTGAGAACCCATATATCAGGGGCCAAGTAGTCATATTCCTGGAGTGAGCTAGGACCTGTGTCCTATTTATACAGCAGGAGCCCTATCCTGAGTTGGAGCTATGGAAAACTTATTTATTTATTCAAAAAGCATGTCCCGAGTATCTATGTGGGGCTCTAGGCCCCGCTGGGAATTCTGAAATGAAGATGTCAAATGACTAGTCCCCATGCCTCGAGATAAATGTTATTATACTGTCATTTTTCAGTTGAGGAGACTTGGTCTGTAAGAGGTGAACTCACCGGGTTCCCCTGAGTCTCCCCCAAACCTCTCTTCCAGGCTAGCCCACACCCTGCACAGGACCTGCTTGCTAATGTCTGTCTTCTGCTTTAAGTTGGAGCTCCTCAAGGGCAGGGACTGCATCCACTTTATTTTTGCCCACGGTGAATCATGATGATGGCTAGATTCAAATCTAGAGCCTTCCTCTTTCCTTTGCATCATATTGCAGAAACTGTGGAGGAAGACAGCATGGGATGGGGGGTATGAGGAAAAAGTGGAGGAAATGGGAAGACTGGTGAGGAGTTGGGGGACCAGGGGATGAAGAGGTGGGTGCAGCAGGGGTGAGAGCAGGGAGCAGAATGGAGAAATGTTTAGAGGTGCACTCCCCAGGATGTGGATTTAGATATGACAAAGAGAGAAGGAATTGTCCTATGAAACTCCCAGGATTTCCAGCTTGGGTGGCTGAGAGGGTGGTGATGCCATTCCTGGATTGAGGAACATGGGAGGGTAAATGAGGAGCTTGAATTGGGACCTGTTGCATCAGAGGTGACAATTGGATTTATGAGTCTGGAGCTCAGGAGGGCAACCCAGGACTGAATGTGATTTAGGAGCCATCAGCTTATGTTGCTGCAGTTGTGGTTGTGGAGTGGAGGGAGTTAGGGAGAAGAGGGTGAGAGGAGTCAGGTCCCAACCCCCAGAGAAGGAACACAGCCCTGAGAAAGAAGAGTCAAAGGTCAGGCTGCTGGCTCCAGAAGGGTTAAGTCATGAATCCCACCCCCAGCCCCGCCCGCCTTCTCCCTCCCCTCCCCAGGAGCCAGTGGTGACAGCTGAGGCCATGTGAGTCGGCTCCTGAATGAGGCTTTATCTGTGGCTGTTGGTCCCATCATCCACCGTGGCACCAGCTCTCTCCGCCAGCCGGGATGGGACAGGCAACTGAGAAAGCCGGAGCCAGAGAGGTCAGGGGCTGGGCAAGGGGATTCCCTGGAATGGGGGGTGTCGCAGGGGAAGGGACCCTCTTGGGGAGAGAGATTTCTTGGGAGGTATTCCTAAGGGGAAGTGCTAGGGAATGGGCTTCCCTGGCTGGGGGGATGGGGGGAGACCAGGGGACACTGGGGAGGTTTCCCAGGGCTCATCCCCAAGGCTCCCAGGAGGGAACATGAGAGACAGGTGAGCAGGAGAAGTGACAACTGTGATCCCCACCCCTGCAGGTGATGACCATTCCCTGGGCTGTGAGAGGAACAGAACCTTGCTGCCAAGCAGGTGGGGGGGACACCAGGCCACAAGCCACAGCCTCTAGCCCCTGACACTCACCCTCTGCCCTGACTCCTACCAAGCCATGTCTGAACGAGCGACTCAAGCCCCAGTAAGCCGGGCACTTCCCCCGGATGTGCTGGCAGAGCAGGTGGAGCTGTGGTGGTCCCAGCAGCCCCGGCGCTCTGCCCTCTGCTTTGCGGTGGCCGTGGGCCTCGTGGCGGGCTGCGGGGCAGCTGGCGTGGCGCTGTTCTCCACCACCAGCAGCCGCTCAGGCGAGTGGCGGCTAGCTGCGGGCACAGTGCTCTGTCTCCTGGCCCTGCTTGTTCTGGTTAAGCAGCTCATAAGCTCAGCCGTGCAGGATATGAACTGCGTGCGCCAGCCCCACCACGTGGCCCTGCTGCGCAGTGGTGGAGGCGCTGACGCCCTCGTGGTGCTGCTCAGTGGCCTCGTGCTGCTGGTCACGGGCCTGACGCTGGCCGGGCTGGCCGCCGCCCCCGCCCCTGCCCGGCCGCTGGCCGCCATGCTGTCTGTGGGCATTGCCTTGGCTGCCTCTGGCTCACTCCTGCTGCTGGGCTTGCTGCTGTACGAGGTGGGCATAAGTGGACACTGCCCCCCCGTCCGTGTGGCAGCCCCCTCCACCCACAGTGGCCACAGAAGCAACGGTGGTGTCTTCAGCATCTCAGGACACCTGTCTGCTGGCCAGCGTCAAGAGACTACATCAAGCATTGCCAGCCTCATCTGACAGAACCGGAGCCCCGCTCCAAGCTCCCTGCCTCAGCATCCAGAGGACTGCATCAGGGCGTGAGAGTGTGTGTGCCCCTAGGACTGGGTCAGGCCTTTCTGTGGTATATTGTGTGTGTGCTTAAGAGTCCCTGTGTGCCCACCACATCACACCATGGGAAGATGAGTGTGTGTCTCCTTCAAACAGGGTGTTGGTGTTCGTGGAACTGTCAGAGTCTGCCTGTGTCTGGGAGTCTCCAGGTAGAGATATGCCTGGGGTCCCTGAAGATTCTTGACCAACACTCTTCACATGCAGCCCGCTGCTGTAACACCCATCAGGGATTTCCACAGGAGCGTCTGCTGCCCCACCCAGAGACTGCCCTGCGACCTTCACCAAGGAAAGTAACTGGTGGCAAAGTGGAAAGAACATGGGCACCAGAATGTGACAGGCCTGTTTCTTGAGGGTCATGGATCTGGTGATCAATTGTAAGGATTAAATGAGATCGTGTTTGGAAGGCCTGGGCAAGTGGCAGAAGCACAATAAAAACGGTGGCTGTTATTATTGCCCTTAACGCACCAGCTCACCACAGAAAACTTTCCTTCCCCTTTACCCCACCTCCCCACCTTCCGAGGTTAACTCTTTGCCCCTATCTCAGGCTTATAAAAGTTGCCTTGAAGGTCTTTACAGTCAGACATGAGGTTTCTCCTCTCAGGTAACAAGAAGCTGGAAGGAGAGAAGAGATAGGGCGAGGGGATGCTCAGCTGTGAGAAGGTGGTGGGTTTCAGGCCACAGGGAGAGAAACATGCAGCCTGGGGTCCTGAGTCCTCCCCATTTGTTGATGCACTAGCCCAAGATGAGGCCTTAAGTACTGGGGGGCTTATTAGCTGGCTCCCTCCTTCGGCTTGTGCTGCCTTCGGCTGATTCCCAGTGGTGCTGGGAGGCTGTGGGGCCCTTCCCTGCCTCTGAAACCAGAACTTCCTGGGTCTGTGTAGTCGCTGCCCCAGGTGGCCAGCTTCTGGGCTCCTGGGCATGGGAGGGGTGTTTGATCTCCCCTTGCATGATGCAGCAACACTTCCTGGGTGGCAATGCTAAAGTTCCCCTGGAAGCAGCGCTCCAGTCTCAGTTACTGCTTCATCACTTCCTGCCTCCCAAGGTGCAGATTACACGAGGCTCCATGGGGGATACCAAGAGAAGCAGGAAAATGAGACACGGCTCCCCAGAGAAATTAAACATAGAGCTACCGAGGCTCTAAGGAGAGAAAACTGCTTTCAGCTGGCAAGATCAAGGAACTGCTGGGTTGGATGAGGGGTAGGGTATTGCAAACAGAGGAAATAGCGTGAGCAGACATGGGAGAGAAAGAAAAGGGCACACCCAAGAACAATGAGTACAACAGAAACCTGGGATTCCTTGGGCCTCTTACACAAAGGAGTCAAAATCAAATCCCTCTCTTCCCAGTACAGAAAGAATTTCTTCGTCTTATCTGGGTGCGCCATCATTCATAAAGGCACCCACACTAGAAACTGGGGTGGTGATGAGCTGGAATGTACCCTCTCTGTCTCCTCACCCTGTGTCCAGTAAATAAATAACCAGCTTCTGCTAATTTACCTCATAAATATGTGCTGAATCCATCTCTTCAAACCTACTAGGGAGGCAGGACTCTCTTCATCTTTGCCTGGATTGAACATAAGCCTCTTACTACTCTCCCCACTTTTGCTCTTGTGTCTTCTTAAATCCACCTTCTCCCAAAACATACACACACACACACACACACACTTCAGCCAACATGATCATCCTAAAATGCAAATCTATTAAACCCTTCCATGGCTCCCCACCTTTTACAGGGCAAAGTCCAGGCTCTTTAACATGATCTAGTCTCCCTCTCCCCACAGATCACTCCATGAGTCAGCCACACTGAACTATTTCCAGAAACTCACTATGTTGTCTCACTTCTCCCAGCCTTGATATGTTCTGTTCTCTCTGCCTTCTTGTCCTTCAAGACCCAGCTCAAGAGTCATATTTTCTAAACGAGTACGTTGTCCTTCTCTGTGCACCCTCAATTGTAGACACCAGTCTGCAATTATTTCTGTATGTTTGTCTCCTTGGCTAAGGGGTGAGCATCTCCCAACAAGGCTTGGGTCTTGCTCATCTGAGTATCCCTAGTCTCCAACATGGGCCTGATACATGGTAGGTGCTTTGTTGGCTTAATGAGTGGATGAAGGACTCTGGGTCAGTTGCATAACACTGTGTGTGCAGAGAACAGGGGGAGGCCCAACTCTGATGGGGAAGGGTAGAGAAGTTAGGCCACTGTCCACCACTGTCCCTAAGTCTTTCCCTCCTGAGGACCCATGCTCTCTGCCTCAGAAATTATGGCTTTTCCTGGGTTTCCAAAAGAGACCTATATTTATCACCACCTCTTGACCCTTTAGAGGATCACAGAACCCCTCCCTAGTCGTACTACAGGGATAAACCCCTTTTCCTTTCAGCTGAGACAGGGTTAGAATAATTCACAATATTTCTTTTAATAAACTAAGGGAAAACAGAAACACAGAGGCCTAGGGAATGGGAAGAAGGAAGGGTTACATAGCTTAAGTTTCTAGTGGAGCAGCCACTGTGGGCCAAGAGCTCCTGGAATGATGCAAGATAAGGATTATGGTTCCTGCCCCCAGAGGGGAACGGAAGTCAGTAGAACATGAGACGGATGATGGTAAGAGCTGGGTCAAGGCACAGGCAGGACAGAAATGCACCTACCTCCACAATTACTAAAGTGGACTTCTTCTCACAACCTCCCACTCAGCTTGCCTGCTCACATCATCTCACTAACCCCATCTTGGTCCATATCACAACCACTGCTCTCTGCTATCTCTCTCTAACAGCTCACCTCCTGTCTTCACCTCCTTCACTAACCAGCTGGATTCTGTGATCCATTACTTCACTGACTCCTTGACAGAGTCCTCAACCCCCTAGCCCCTGCCCTTTGGTCCACCCTATCTGCAAAACCCCCTCCACAGATAAAGCCACCCATTTGCCTTCACTGCACCTGCCCCCTCACAGTAAGAATTATTAGAAAAATCCGCACGGCCAGGCAGCTGGTGCAATGGTGAATTCTTAGTGACCAATCTCAAGCAGGTCCAGGATGCTGCTCATCGGTTACGCTGTTTCCCTGGTAGGCACTTTCTCCATTTCTCACGTGACCCTCAAGTTCCCTCTTCACAGGACTGCATCACTTCCCACCACTCTCTACGTATGACTTAGTCTTTCACTAAGGCTCCTTAATGGGATTATATTCTTTTGGCCAGGGAGAAGCTAGTGAAGGATTTTAGCAGAGGAATGGTAGATCAGAATTGAGCTTTAGGACAGTCACTCTGCCTGCAGCATAGAGAATTAATTGGAAGTGGAGAAATGGAGACAGGAAAATCAGTTGGGAGATTCAAACCATAGTCTCAGTGGATATTTAGACATGGGACTGGAAAGTCTTTGTGACTGTTGGATAAGATTTTTAAGATGAGAGAGATGTGAGAAATGTGTTGAAGATACTAGAGATAGAAGAGGTTATGTTCAGAGAAAGTCCCTGAGCAGGGGGAGGTAGGGACAGGCAGAGGGAACCAGGGCACAGGGTGGAAGGACTAGGCTTACAACTCCATTTTGATAGGAGAGAAAGTAAAATGTGGATGCAGTTAAGTTTGTGGGTTTTGTAGAAGAAAATTGAGGGAGGCCCTAGCCAGCAGCTATTCTCTCTGTGAGGCAGTGATGGTTTTAAAGAACTGCTGTGAAGAATGGGAGGGATCTGACCAAGAAAATAGCAAGATCACTGGAAATTTTGAGCACTCACATGAGGCTACAGACTGGGCATTAACAAAGCACCAGCCTGGGAGATGGTGTGATTGCCTCAACAGCACAGAAAGGCCAGGAAGCAGGCACAGGAAGGGGTTGGTCTCTGGCTGGAGTTTCACCTGGAGGGTGCAAGGATGGCACAAGGGGATATCAAGGGTATGGATTATTGAAGATATTGGCAAGAGAAAAGCTGGCAAAATGGACCCTGAAACCTAAACTGGCATTGGGTGGAAAGAAAAGACAAGAGGGAGCTGATGGAGGGACAGGGTTCCATGGTTTGGGCCTGGGAGCTCCCATGGGATAGAAGGTCAGGTGTGAAGAGAAACTTACCATGTGTTTCACCAAGGCTTATCAGTCAAATTCCAGGTTCTCAGCCATGTTACCTGGCTACTCAGGAAGACTATGTTCCCTAGAAACTGCCAAATCTAGTCCAGTCCTGGGGATAGCCCACATGAGACCTCATACCTTCTAGAGGCATTGAGGTCTTACTAGAGAAGCCTCCTCTAGGCCCCCAGGGGCCTGCACTTGCCCCTTCATGCTCAGCTTCCTGAAAAAGGACAAATGCTGCCCTCTTGACTCTTTCCAGGGCTTGTGAGACACCTACCTCCTCCTCACCCAAGCCATGGCCTTGGAAGTCAGCCCCTGGGACTTGGAGGACCCCAGATGTCTGGGGCCAGGCCTGGCCTGCGATGGGATAGGCCAGGTCCACTGTCACAGTCTGCTCTCCCAAACCTGGAGCTTTCAACCTGAAACTACACAGCCCTAATTCACTCTCACATGTGGGGTAGGAATGGAGGTGCCAGCCCAGACAGGGCAGAGCGAGTCTAACAATCATGAGGTTCCCTCTCTGAGTATTATCATTGCTATTATTTTGGGGTGAAATAACAGCATTACTACTGGGTAAAGCAAGTAAGTTGCACTTAATTTGTTGAGTCTCAACTTCTCAGTTTATAAAATGGGGATGCTTGTCCAGCAGGGCTTTTGTAAGGAAGTGCTAGAACATCAGGGCTATTACTAGGTTTTGTTGCTATTGTTATTGTTATTATTACATTCTACAGCATTATAAATTCTAATTCACATCATTTGCTATCCTGACTGGATCTTCCAACCTGAGTCCTGGGAAAGAAGGAGGTTCAAATTCCCAGCAGAGAAGTGAATAAGAAGGAAGGAGACTTGGCAAGCTCCTCCCTCAGGTTTAAGTGTAACCTCAGATTGTGGGGAGAGAGGGAGCTGGGAGGCGTTGTCCTGGGGTATTCACAGGGCTACAGCTGACACCTGCAAAGCACTTGCCATGTGCCAGACACTGTTCTACTTTCATAACTCTTTTAATGGAACTGTTGTCATTTCCTAGCTGCTAACACAAATACCATACAATGTATTGGCTTAAACAATTGGAATTTATTGGCTTACAGATTTGTGGCTAGGAGAAACCCAAAATCAAGGCATCAGCAAGGTGATGCTTTCTTCCAGAAGTCTGTGGTGTTCTGGGCCTGGCTGCCAGCAGTCCTTAGTCCTTGGTTTTCTGTCACATGACAATGTGTATGAAAAGATCTTCCCCGTTCTTCTTCAGGTTCCATTGACTTCTAGCTTCTCCCCATGGCTTCTGACTTTCACTCTGCCTATAAAGGACCCCAGTAATCTGGATTAAAGCCCAGCCAGATTCAGTGGGGCCTCACCTTAACTGAGGTAATATCTGGAAGACATTTTATTTGCAATGGCCTCCACCAGAATGCAAACCTAGACCAAGAACATGTCCAATTAAATCCACATCCTCATCCAACAACTATACGAGTAAGCACTATTATTATCCCGGTTTGACTGAGAAATTGGGCACTGGGGATTAAAGTAGCTTACCCAAGGACACATAACACATAAACGGCAGAGCTGAGATTTGAATCCAGATGGCCTGGCTCTGCAATTTGTGCTCTCTGCTCATTTTGCTACTCTACCAAGATGCTGGGGATTCTCCAGTATCAAGTCTGTGGTTTGTGTGCCCCCTTGTCTTTGGCCTCCTCACAAAGACAAGGGATGAATCGAGGCAGCCAGGAGCCTGAATTGTCCTCCATTGTCAGGTCTGGGTTGGGGTTCCAAAAGCAAAGTCAGGGGTGACAGCTGCTAAGGAGGGGAGGACAGTACTTTAATTTGCTAAGCTGCTCAAAGCAGATACGTGAAATGCATTGGCTTTTAACAATGAGAATTCATTAGTTGACAAGCTTACAAGTTTTGAGGCTGTGAAAATGTCCAAATCAAGGCATCATCAAAACAAAGATTTCTTCCTCAAGTTCGGCTGCCGCAGATCCTGGACTCCTCTGTCACATGGCAGCATCTGCTGGTCTTTCCCTTCTCTTCCAGGTTTTGCTTTCAGTTTCTTGCTTCCATGGCTTGCTTTCTCTCTCTCTATTCATCCTGTTTATAAAGGACTTGAGTAAAAGGATTAAGACCACCCTGGGTTATGCCTTAACTGAACTAATCTCATAAAAAAGGTCCTACTTTCCTACTTACAATGGATTCACACCCACAGGAATGGATTAGCTTTAAGAACATAAGTTTCTGAGGTTGTTTCAGTTTGCTAAAGCTGCCAATTCCAAACACCAGAAATGGATTGGCTTTTATAAGGGGAATTTTATTAGGGTAAAAGCTTACAGTTCTGAAGTTGTGAAAATGTCCAAATCAAGGCATCATCAGAGATGCTGTCTCACCAAGGGTCAGCTACCAGATCCTAGACTCCTGCCACATGGCAAGGCAAGATGGTGGCTCTCTGTCTGGGTCTCTGCCTTCTCCTTGTTTGGGGCCTGCTCTGCTGATTCCAGCCTCCTTCCTCTCTCTCAGCCTCTTGGGCTTTCTCTGTCCTCTCTCTCACATGGCAGGGTCAAAATGGCAGTGGACTTCTCTGTGTGTTTCTGTTTTCAGTTATCAGTTTACATAAGGACCAGCAAGAGGGCAGAGACCCAACTTGGGTCATGCCTCATTGATGTAGTCCTATAAAATACTCTAAAGTGATCTAATCAAGTGATCTCATTAAAAGGTCCCTTAACTGAATCTAATGCAATCAAAGGGCTCCGCACCCACAGGAATGGATTAGCTCAAAGAACATCTTTTCTGGGATTCACAAAACTTCAACTGTCACAGGGGTACATACAGTTTCAAACCACCACAGACATGTTACAGGGATGGGGCCCAGACTCGAAGCCAGTACAGGGCAGAACAGAGGACGGTCCAGTTGACCCCCAGGCCACTGAGCAGTTCCAGCATCCTTGGTCCTCTGAGCTATAGACACCAGATTAGCTTCTTCCTTGGACCTATGGCCAGGCAAGATGGACACAGTAGGAACAGGCAAGATTCCTCTGAGGACAGGGTCCAAGATTCTCATAGCTCCAGGGCCCTACTCAGCTGGGCTTGATACCCCAGCTTGCAGATCTTTGTGGTGCTGGGCTCAGGGAAAGATGCTGCTAAATCTGGGATCAGGCTTTTACCCTCTCCTCAATCCCTTACAGGTTCTAGCTCAGGTCCTGAAGAATATATATGAAAACAGGGACACTCTGCAGCACAGCTTTGAAGGCAGAACAGGCCCCCTCTGTGATGGGAAGTGGGGGATCATGAGGGAAGAGGAAAGGCCTGTGTTCACAGCAGCTCTTCCCTCGGAGGCCACAACATGCTCCCAGCCCTGTAGATCTGCTGCTCAGGGTCCTCCTCCAAGGTCTCAGGCCAGAACTGCCTCTCCTGCTCTCCCAGACCTAGGGATATTACAGGACTATAGGGATCTCTGGATTCAGGGAAAATTGCTGGTGTCAAGGCTGCATGAGCCACGTCCCCCTCTGCTCTGGTTGCTTCTCCCTGGTCTCCCCTGGCAAGTCCTCCTCTGCTGACCATCCCTTAGATATTGGTGTTTCCCCACTCAGTCCTCAGTACCTCCTCTCTCTGCCCTTCTTCCTGGTATTCCTACCCTCCCCAAGGGTCTCAGTGGCCCTATTGCTGCCCATTCCCAAGCCTAGGTCTGCAAGCCAGACTTCTCCCCTGTGAATCCAGATGTCCCTGGGCATCTCCTCCTAGAAGTCCCAAATCCAACATTGAATTCTCATTCTTCCAAAACCTGCTCAGCCTCCTCAATTCACCCAATGATTCAAGCCAGAAACCAGGGAGGTTCACTGACTCCTTCCTACTCCCCCATATCCAAGCAGTCAGCAAATGTTATCAACCCTGCCAAGAATCTCTGTTCCCTCTGCCACACCTTAGTCAGGTCTTATCACCTCTCTCCTGGACTCTGGACCCTCATCCTCACTGGATACTGGAATCCCAACCCTCAGTCCTTCCCCTACTAATCCATTTCTGCACAGCAGCCAGAATGATTTTTCTATCACAAATACATCACCCACTTTGCGGGGGGAGAAGGGGAATCCACACTTGACCCTCACTTGCTCTCAGGATGAAATGTGAGCTCTCTACCATGGCATCAAAGGCCCTAACTAATCTCACCCATTCTTCAGCCTCTTCACTTCTCCTGGCCATCCCTCTGACCCTACGTTCTAGCTCTCCTTAACCTCCTGCCTTTTTCTTGGGACCTCACTATGTTAGTCATCCCCTCACTTTCTTTCTCTGCTGGCTCTTTGCTCCAAGGCTTACCCTGCATCTTGATGGACACATTTGGGGGTGGCTACCTGGCTTGAATGGACTTCCCTTTCTCTGGGAATGGCTTGGAACAAGTGGGCTCCCAAAACCCATGCCTGTACTTCAGGACCCTGCCTTCCAGTTATATTTGATTAGACCAGTGGTGGATACTTGACTCAGACCGGCCAAACTGATTCTCTCACCAAGAACTTGGCACTTAGAACTTGGAACCCAGGGTTTGAGAGTACTAGGAATGAAGAGTCTCATTAAAGCACATAGATGACAGAGCCCTATAAGGACCATGCTTGATCTCCAGCCATTGGGACCACCTGCTTCCTGCCCTCCCAAATCAACTCTTCCTTTGGTTCCCTGCAACAGCCAGGATTCTTCCCCCCAAAACTCCTTTCTATTGCTTGAAACCAAAAGAATCTTAGCTCAGGTACCCCCCATCTTAAAATTGCCTCCCTTTCTCATCTCCTCACCAGCAACTATTGCCCTTTCTCCTTTTCATCAAGATCGTTGGTAAAGTCTTCCCAATTTGACACCATGACACCATTCATTCACTCCTCAACCCAAATTCAACCAATATTTATTTATCATCCATCTCATGTAAGAATTTGAAGATACAGAATAAGACACAGCCCATGAGAGCTCACAGTCTAGTGATGGGGACAGTCACAGTAAGTAGTAAGTGCACATTGTAATAAGGATTAAAATAAAATGTGGCAAGGGCAATGGTAGAGAAATTCATAGGTTTTTTTAAAGGGAGGGGCTCACAGAAGGCATCCTGGGGAAAGGGATATCTGAGGAGTGACTTCCAGCCATGAGTGCTAAGAAACATTTTTATATACAAGGTCCAGTTCAGGAAAAATTTAAATGAGTGACTTAAAAATGTTTAATCATAATAAAAATAGATTTTATAAATTCCTGATAAAAGCATAATATAATAATTTGAATTACCCACTTTATTGGATTGGGGGAAAAGTTCAATAGGAAGCGTGGCCTGGATTTTTAACTGCTAAACCGTTACCATCTAGGCACAGTTGAAGTGCTGACAGGCAGGCAGGCCACCTGGGTCTATTGACCAGGGTTTTTCTTCACTGCCAAAGAGGATTTGTCAGCAGAAGAAGGGAAGGGCAGTCTAAACGGGTGGAGAGCATGAGCAAAGGCACATAAACAATCAGCATGCTGACGAATGTGTAGGGCAATAACCGACTTACCATTAAGAAAGTGTAAAGTAGGGAAAGGCAACCAAGAGGCCAGAGGCCTGACACAAGGCTTCATTTTCATACTCAGGCCCTTGTTGGGCTTTATCCTGAGAAAAGCAGGGAGCCATTGAGGGTTATTGAGCAAGAGAAGGCCATTTTCACTGGCCAGTGTGGAGAATGGGTTGGGAAGGAAAGTGTGTCCTTCCCTGCTCTACCCTTAAGCCCCGGCCACCTCTGTCCCTGAGGCATATGGCTCTCAGGTAGTCCCCACAACCGTTAAGCTGTCAGGCATGAAGTGGGAGTCCAAAAGCTGGCATTCAGAGTGGGAAGTTCTCCCTGCTACCCTCTGTCCCTAGCCCGCCAGCCCCTGGCTGAATGTAATTATCCTCGATGAAGCCATCATCATCCTCATCTTCGCCCACCTGCAGGTGGTCCCTCTTCCCTGACTTAGGCAGTGGGTGGTGCTGGTAGCTGGTGCGGTACTGGCGGCAGAGGTGGCATTTGGCAGCAAGCGCGATGAGGAGAGAGAGGACCACAGCTCCCAGCAAAACCCCGACCAGCACAGGCCATGTCTGGGCCCCAGTGCCCGGACCAGGGGGCGTGGTTGATGCTGGGGGCGGCTCTGAGGGCCCCACAGTGGCTGCAGAGAAAAGGACAGCATTACGGATGGGGTCCCCAGATGAGGCGCCCTGGGGAAACTGAAAGCGTGGGGTCAGGGTCCTTCTCCCAACCCCAGAACCTTTAGGGAGCCCACCTGCCTCCTCAGTCACCTCCACCGTCACTCACTTTGGTTTGCTGCACTCATGGAGGGGCCTGAAGACACAGGTGGGCCTTAGCTTCTGCCAGAAATAGCCCCAGCTCCACGGAGAGCCCCAATGTCGGGCAGTTCCAGGGCACAGGATCCTGGAAAACAGGCATATGCGTGGATGTCAGGATGGCTGCAGACCCCACAATCCAGGTCCCCATCACAGCCCTGTTAGGACCCTGCAAGAACCCTAGAGGATGGACCACTGGGCCATAACCAGTTCTCCACAGAAGAGAAACAAGCAAGCACACAGAAATTGGCTCTTTGTCAGGGAACAGTACAGGGTCCCGCTCTAGAAGCTGCTAAAAAATAAACAAACATAAAGGCTAGAACTTACCAACTGCTAATTATGATTCCGGCACTTGGCAAAGTGCCCATAAAACCCCGTGCTGTGATGTGGGTATAAACTTTAGTTCCCATTTATAAATGAGGACTCTGAGGCTCAGAGCAGTGAATTGACTCAACCAAAGCCACAAGATTTGAACCCCAGGTCTCTGGTGCCAGAGCCCAGATCCTAGCCTGCTACACTGGACAATACCAATTGCTTGACACTAGCCAGTCGGAGTGGACCACGGCAGAGGATGCAAGTCCCCACCCAGGGCAGGGGCCCCCCTCACAAAGAGTTAAAGTAGCCCTGGTCCCTCTGTGCCAGAATTAGGAGCCACTGCTTCCCCAACTCTACTCTCAGCCCTTCAATCAAATCTCTCATCCATTTGTCTCTGCCCACCAGGGTCCCACACTCTGTCCCCAGAGGAAGGTTCTAGTCAGGAAGTATCCAGACAAGGATCATCAGAATCAGAAAGTATCAGAATAAAACCACCTAGGGTTGGTGAACACCTAGAGGAGGAACACCTAAATTAAAAGAGTATCTGGAGGAGGAGTACAGGCATCAGAGGAGTACTTGGGGGAGGAACACCTGAATCTGGTGAGCACCTAGAACAAGGTCTCTTAACAAGGGGTCAATGAGCTTGAATTTAAATACAAAAAAACATTATTCTTGTGGGAAAGTGTTGGTGCGGGTGTGATGTTTATTAAATAATACACAGAGGGGTCCTGGTTTTTACCAGACTGGCAAAGGGGTCCGTAGAACAAAAAATGTTAAGAACCCCTGATCTGGAAGAAAAGAGCACTGAGGTTAGGGCTGGAGAATATCTGCAGGTGGAGCACTAGAATCCAAGGAGTATCTGCAGGAGTATCTAGGCTGGAAGGGTAATTAGGAAAGAAACATCTAGGTTAGGGAAGTTCTCTGCCATATTCTGTAATATCCTAATGATTCCCTCACTCCTCCCCTCCAGCCTACCATTAAGCCCCATCAGTTCTTCCTCTAAATAGCCCTGGAATGAATATAGCCCCATTCTCCACTGCCCAGCCACTACTGCCTCAGTGCAGGCCACCATCATCTTTCACCTTAACGCTTGAAATAATTTCCTAACTGGTCTTTCTCCACCTCTCCCCAGGGTGATGGGCCTAAAACCCAATATGACCCTATCACTCCCCTGCTTAAAAATCCTTTAAGAGTCCCCTGCCCTTCAGGGCTGGGCACAGATTCCTCAGCATGTCTTTGAGTCCTTGGCCCTCCAGCAAACTTCTTTTTCTGCATTTTCCCTCCCAGGCCCCAAACACACACTTCCCCTGCCCCCTGGGACCACCCACCCTCTTGCTTTCCCTCCATTCCCTCTGCAGTTTTTTGAGTCCCCTATCCCTCAAGGCAAAGCAGACACATCTGCCTGTGAGGTTACCCCAGGACCCCCGGCTGACCCCTTCACTGCCCTGCCCTGTCAACTACAGTCAGAATTGGCCATTGACTAGATGGGCAGAAACCTGAGGCCAAGGACTGGGTTGATTCATCAGTGCCCTGGCAGAGGGCTTGGCACTCAGCTGCTCACCACGTCTGTGACGTGAGCAAGGGGGTGAGTGAGCGAATATATTGGGGTGGGGGAGTGCATTAAGGAGGAGAGGTAAATCATTCATTCACTGAGTGCCTATGAGCTAAGTACTGGGTCCTCAGAAAATAAGAACTGGTTTCACTGAAATGAATTCAATTCCATTTGTTGATGTATCTACGATTTTTACCTCCACCCCTTTCCTCCCTTCTCTGACCCTGTGACTTCTTCCCAAGGACACACACACAATCCCTCCAAGGGTACATATATACCCCCAAAAGGCCTCTGAACTCCCCCCACACGCTGATTTGCCCCACCCCCCTGCACAGTCTCACCCCGCCCCCTCCGGTCACACTCCTCCATACACACACACACCCTTTGATCTTCACAGACATACACACTCCCACCCTGATTTTAACGTATTTCCTACTCACAGGAGGTCTGGCGGCGCCCCAAGAGTCTGTGTGCCCCGTTCCCAGGCCCCCAAATTTCCCCCTCTGCTCCCCACCTGCAGACACTGTGCACGGTGCGTGGAGGAAGCTTCCGGCTGGGGCGGGCAGAACCTAGACTGATGGGCGGGCCAGAGCAGCGGCTCGACTCACCTGGGGAGGCAGCGGGAGGGACTGAAGCTGCGGGGTGCAGCGGAGGGCTGGGCAGAAGACAGCGCCCCCAACAGGGAGGACCTAATACTACATCCTCCCACGCTATTGCTGGGACCCTTCTGGATGCCCGCCTCACCCCCTTCCCCAGTGCTGCGTGGGTTGCTGCAGCTGGGATTCGGAGAGGGGTCCAGCCGAGCCCTAGAAGGGGCAGGCCCTCCACGGGCAGCTGCTCAGGCTGGCGGCTCTGATAAAGTGAATTTCCGGTGATGGGTACAAAGTCCTGAGTTGAAGAGGACCTTTGCAAGCTTGTGAAGGCGACGCGCCGGAACCGGAGGGGGAGGGTATTTTCGCCTCCCCCAGGCAAGGCCACGGGACCAAGGACACTCCAATACGGCCTGCAAAAATATGCGTAAGTCCGAGTGCGTGTGTGTGTACCTGGATAAGAAATTCAAGCCTTCCTCAAGAACTCAAAGATCCTGGGACACTCTCAAAGGCGGACTCTGAACCTCTCCCTAGGTGCCCCCTGATTTCGTTTTGCCTTAACCTCCGTCCTAGTGCCTCCTCGTCCTTCAAGCCCCACCCCAGGAGTCACCTTCCCGGCGCCCCCCCTCCTCCCGCAAGCCCCGCCTCCTCCGTGCCCAGAGCACCGCCCCTTATCTTTCCTTCCTTATCACAGGCTGATTTCTCTTCCCCGGCGGGGTCGGTTTTAACTGTCTCGAGGTTCCCAGCACCCAGCGCAGTGCCTGACACAGGGCAGGCTCTAAACTGCATTCGAGGGAAGAAGGGTGGCTCGAGCCGAGGCATGCAGGCACGAGAATTCACGGAAGAGCTGGAACAAGGGCTGCTAGGCCGGCATGGCAGAAATATGGCTGGAAAGTGAAGGGAGCTTCCTACAGGCCTTGAATATTCATCTGATGGAGTCTGAATCTTACCACGAATGGCCCCTTCTCACCTCTCCCATCCCATCTGGCACCTCTAGGCCTTCACATTCAATGCTTCAGCCACCATGTGTGGCTGTTTTCTGTTCCTGGAACCCTGTGCCCCCTCTCATCTCCAAGTCTCCGCAAGGGCATTTCCCCTTTTCCTGGAACCCCTGCTCTTCCCCACCTTCCCCACTCCCCAAGCTTTCCCTCCCCAGCCTCCCTCCTCCAGATCCACCTTCCCCCAGGCTAATTACTCTTCCCAGGCCTACTCCTGTCTCCCTCCCAGCTTCCCTGACTCTTTCTCTAGACCATCCTTTCTTGATGCTTACTGACTGAGCTGGGTGAGATGCAACCCCCACCCCCACCCCCATCCTCTGTCCCTGTACCCCTGCAGACTGCAGCTCTTCTCCCCCATAGCCTTGACCACACAGTATTGTGATTTTATCTTGATCTGGCAGGATGCCCTAAGTACCTATAACTTATGAGGGCAGGTGTTCATCTGTCTTGTTCCCCATCATCTCCCCAATATGCAAAATGACAACAATGAATGCTTCTGAAATAAATGAATGCAAGAAAAGCAAACATTATTTTGGAAGGTGTACCAAGTACTCAAGGAAGTTTTGGGGGGGGGGGGTTGCTTTATTTTTGAAGTAAGGAAATCCTAGGACTCAACAGATACTGAAAACTTACCACATCTCACGCACTGCACCAGTTTTTGTTGTTGTTGTTTTATTGTGATAAAATCCACATAACATTCAAATGTACAATTCAGTGGCATTTATTACATTCACAATATTGTGCAACCGTCTCTGCTAATTCCAAAACATTTTCATCTCCCCAAAAGGAAACCCCATCCCCATTATGCACACCCTCCCATTCCTCCTTACTGCTCCACCCCCCAGCCCCTCACAGCCTCCAGTCTGTTTTCTGTCTCTATGGATTTGCCTGTTCTGGGTATTTCATATAAATGAAATCGTATTTGCACTGGTATTTAAACCTCATAATTGTACTCTGAGATAGATGCTAATTATCCCCTTGACAGATGAAGAAAATGAAGCTGTGAGAAGGTAATTTGTATGAAGTCTCACAGAAGAAAACAAGCAAAGGGTCTGCACATCCATTAGCAGGTCATTTATTTGATGAATATTTATTGAATGCCCACCACAGGGTCACCTCCAGCCCATCTGGCTCTCATTGCAAATTAGCAGAAGGCAGCCTGCTGGATGCCCTCATAGCTTGGTGAGCTGAGGGTATGCTAGGTGTCAGCTCCCATTGGCCCCTCAGTCAGGCTGTGGTGCAGTGGACAACCTTCACAACCTTCTGTGGCAGCCCTGGCCACCATGTGGTAGGCTCTGTGCTAGCTGCTAGGGACAGAGTTTCCGCCACCGTAACGCTTTCGTTCTGATGGGGAAGACAGACAATACACAAGTAAAGAAATAAGATTATTTCAAATAATGGTGAGTGCTATGTAGAAGCAAGATAGCTTCAAGAGATAGAATCATGGAGGGGGTGGTACTACACTCTAAGATTAGATAAAAAAGGCTTCACAGAAGAGGGAACCTCTGAGCTGGGATCTGAATAGAAGTGAAACAGTATCGTGTCACCATCTGGGGGAAGACTGTTGCAAGTGAGGACAAAGACTGTGAGGCAGGAGCAGGGCTGGCTTGTTCAAGCAACAGCAGGAGGTTGACTGTTGGAGCCAAATCAGAGAGGTAGCTCCTGTAGGGCCTTGTAGGTTTTTCCCTCTGCAGATGGGAAGCCATTGATGGTTGGAGCAGAAGACTGATCTTTGCATTTTAAAGAGATCCTTCTGGCTTCTGTTCGAAGAATAGACTAAAGGACACAAAGGTAGGAGAGCAGGCAGGCCAGTTAGAAGGCTGTTGCAGTGAGGGAGAGGGATGAGGCATTGGGGTAGCAACAGTGGAGGTGGGAAGAAATGCTCAGATTCCGGATATATTCAGAAGGTTTAGCTGATGAGATATGGGGTTTGAGAAGAAGAAAGGAATCAAGAATAGCTCCAAAGTTTCGGCTGGATCACCTGGAAGGATGGAAGTGTCATTTACTGAGGTGGGAAAGATGCCAGAGGGAAAGGTCTGGGGGGGAAATTGGGAACTCTGGTGTGGACGTGTTAAATGTGAGATGCCTGGGAGACATCTGAGTTGGGAACTGAATAGGCAGTAGCATAAACTAGGCTGGATGCAGCAAAGGGTGAGGATTAGAAATATAAATTTGGAAGTCATCAAAATGTAGACAATTCATAAAGCCAGGCTGGATGAGATTCTCCAGGAGTGCAGAGAGAGAAGAGGGGTGAGCACTGAACCCTGGAGGAAGCCAGGAATAGAGGTCGGGGAGGTGAGGAGAAGCAGGAAGGGACATGTAGGAGGGAAACACGTGACAGAGGTGTTCTGGGAGCCCGAAGAAGTAAACTTTTCATTCAAGGGCAAGGGCTGGGTCAAGCTACGTCAAATGCTGCTGATTGGTCAGCTAAGATGTTGACTGAGAATTGACCTTTGAAAATGGCAATGTGGAGGTCACTGATGACCTTGACAAGAGCAGTTTCACTGGTGTTGTGGACAAAATCCTGGTTGGAGTGCTGCATGTGTACTGGGAGTGGAGACAACTCCCTCGAGATTTTTCTATAAAAGGAATAGAGAAATGGGGTAGATGCTGGAAGGGGGGGATGGAATCAAGGGAGAATTTTTTTTTTTTTTTTTTAAGGATGGGAGCTATGAGACCATGTATATGTGCTGATCAGAATGACCCGGGAGAGAGAGGAAACCAGTGGTGCAGAAGGAAGGGAGAAGAAGGGACCATACAAGCAGGCAGGCCTTGAGGAATCAAGAGGGCACAAGGTTGGCCTTGGATAGGAGCAGGGAGAATCCACCTGAGTAACAGGAGGAAGGCAATGTGTAGGTAAAATGTATTTAGGTCTGTAGTGGGAGCCTTACAAAATATTCCTCAGATGGCTTCTGTTTTTCTAGAGAAATAGGAAGCAATGTCATTAGCTGAGTGAAGAGTGAGGAGCCGGTGCTAGGATTTGAGGAGAAGAGAGACAGTGTGAATTCATCATCTCAGAGCATGGGAGAGAGAATGGAGCAGGGCCAGGCAGCATCAAGGCCCACTTGGGGGGAATGGGCACGAATTTAGTGAAGTCAGTTAGCGTGTTTTTGTTTTCCAGCCACTACATGTGCAGGTGGGGAGAAGAAGGATAGATGGATTTAAGCAGTATTGGGGTTTGACAGTCAAATATGATCAAGCAAGAAGGGGCCAAAGATCTGAGGGTAGAAGTAAGGGAGTGGTTATAAACGATGGACCATGGAGTCTTGGCTGAGTAAAGAGGACGTGAGCCTAGGAAGGGGTATGGGAAATACTGACAAGATGGTAGGACCAATAGAATATAGGAGCTAGTGAAGTAAAAAAAAAATTGCTGCTGTACTAGAGAGAGGAAGTTGGAAAGATAGGAGGTGGTGGGCAGGCAGTAGAATATTAACATGGAGGTTACCCAGGGAATGCAGCTATTGATAAAGACAACATCTAAAATATGATCCATGCAGTGTCCTAAAGTAGGGTCTGCAGACCTATGGTGACTTTTATCTAGAGTGATGATTATCTAAAATGTGATTAATTCATACTTCTGAATCCAGAGGTCTAATGATAACATTCTAAAACAGAGGTTCATAACCTTTTTGTTCCATGGACCCCTTTGCTAGTCAGGTGAAAACCACAGACCCCTTACTAAGTCCACACTAAACTGTGTATTATTTAATAAATATATTACCAATACATCCCCACAAGTATAATGTTCTTTTGAATTTTCAATTCAAGCTCATGGACCCTCTGAAATCTGTTAAGAACCCCTGTTCAAAAAGCTCTATTAATAAATGACAGGGCTAGGATTTGAACCCAGGCCTTCTGAGTCTAGGTCCAGCACCTTTTCAGTTATACCCAGCTATATCCTGCTGCTTCTATGTGTAAAGTTTACCAATAAGCTGTTTGATTCCTCAATCACTTGGAGTGACAATCCTTTCAAAGATTTGACTGCATTTCCCAAAGGAAATTCAGAGTACTGCTACTAGAAGCATAGGGGATGGATGCTAATCAAGCAAAAGAACTAGATGCCCCAGTCCCCCACCCTGTACCCACTACCTTCCCCATCTCACAAAACCCCTCTCTCTGGAAGAAAGGACTTCACCACGCGTCTTTGCCTTGAGGGTAGTTGAAGACCCCATTTGAAAAGCTGATAAAAAGAGGAAAATGGACAAGCAACCCAAGATACAAATAAACTCACAGCCTGGCACATAGTAGCGGCTCCTTAAAAGTTTGTTGGATGAATGAACGAACGAACGAACAAGTGAATGAATGAATGAATGAATAGAATTCCAAGAGGCTTGCTTGCTCCCTACAAGTTCAGAACTTATCTTAACCCATTCCTCTCTGGGAGCAGGAATACCTGTTCTATTAGTAAGAGATGCCCCCTTTGAATAAATAGAGGTCATCTCCTTCCTTGCAAACCCCTGGACGGATGCTGCCCATTTTCCATTCTTTTGGTCATTTAAAGCTTCCCAGAGATGGAATCAGCACCTCCTTAGGACCACATTGTGCTCTTTCTCCTTCATTTAAACCACATCCGTTCTAGAAAGCTTGCCTTTCCCCAGCAATAGCACCCTTTCCCCGCTCCTGGTTTGCCATTGCTGACCTCTTGGGCACGCCTCAGCCCACTGAACATCCCTAAACAGTCCCACTGAAGATAGAGCTTAAAACTTTCTGAAAATGAGCCTTCTGACACAATCATCATTGAGAAGTCACAGTTCACTGAGATAGTCTCAAAGGATATATCCTCAGCAGAACTTCCCAGAAGACCTGAGATTAGGGAAATATTTTGAGATGGTGGCATCTAGGCTTTCATCACTTTTTCAAGAGAGATGTGCCCGTCCGTGGCAAGGGTGTTCCACGAAGCACCGAGGAGAGTTTGTCTAACTTCTTATGTCCCCAATCACACCATCCAAAGCTCCAGTATAATTACCTCACATGGTAATTATATTCAACATCCAGGACTATGGGATAGGTTCTTCGCACGCCACCAGCTCCATCTTACCACACTGGATATATAAAGATAAGTAGGCATCACACATGCAGTGTAACTACCAAACAGTCTGTGGATCCACCATCATTTATCTCTAGGGTTACCTGGTCCAGGAGGAACAGAGTGCAGCAGGCTTGGCAGGACCTACCACACCCTCCCCTGAGAGATGACACGTCCATGCAAGTAGGCAGAGGTGGTAGATCAGCAGCACAGAACTGCCCCACCATGCTGCCCTTCCCATTCTGCCCCTCCAGGTCCCACACAGTGGGAATAGCCCTCTCTCCCATGTCCTTGCTTTCTCAGGGAGGCCTTCTTAGAAAGGGGGAAGGAGGAAAGTTGGTGCCCACTTAGACCCAAGCGTGCTGGAACAGCTCCCATGTGGAAATCCTCTGGTGACAAGTGCCATTTAAAACCTGGGAGTAGATGTTTTTCACCATAGACGGGAAGTCCAAATCTGTATGTTGTTGCAATAGTAAGCACACTCGCTTCCCAGTCTGAGCACCCATCCTTTCCTCAAGGTGGGGCAAGGGTGAAGCTAGTAGACCACCAATATGCCCTCAGGGGGAAAGGGCTAAGAAAAGCATGGGAGTCCGGACACTGCCTTCAAATGTTGGCTTGTCAATCCCATGTCACCACAGAATGAATTATGAAATCTAATGGACATGTGTTGTAACTCCTTTTTATCTTCAAACCAACATTAAAATTAGATTGAGCCACAGCATGAAGCACTCTCCATGGCTCATCCAGTGCTTTGTGGGTCCTGCAACGAGTGTGTTGGCTATGGCCTGCGGTGGCAGCTTTCTCTCATAAAATGTGCTTTGTATTCCAAGCAGGCTTGTTGTTGTTTGAGAAAGAAAAACAATGTGTCACTTGTGTCCAGCACTATTGATTCTAGGATTTCAGAGTGATCTGGGTTGAAGCAAGGCAAGACCTGGTGTACCTTAAAGGCAAGACACCCTTAAAATTCACGCCTTCCCCGTTGGTTCACTGGTCTGCCCTTGCCCTTCAAAGGGCCCCCAGGTGATCATAATATAGTACTGACTTGAGTTCATTCTTTTTCCAGCAGAAAATGTCTAATGCTTTCTGAGCACATAAAGACTGGTTTTCTTAAATCATTTTTAAGAATTTGGGGAATAAAGCCTAGAGATGGCAGCAGCCTCTCTGGATATCCTGGCAGAGACCTGTAATCTGTTCCCATCTAGGTGGTACAGCTTAGCAGGCCAGGTGCAGAGTTAAGCTCCCTAGTTATGGATCAAATTGTCTGGGGTCAGAGCCAAGCTCCACCAGTTAACTAACCATAGGAAGCCTCTGGTTTCAGTCTGTAAAATGGGCATCGTGATAATGAAATCTGCCTCAAAAGGTTGAGTCCACAAGGTGTAGTTAGCACTTTCTCTTGGCATGTGTAAATGTTTAATAACTGTTAACCATTGTTATTCAGGTTCGTTGGTGTCCTCGCACAAAACTTCTGATTGCATGATTGAGTAAATTTCATTCTGAGCAAGGTCAATAAAAGATTCTTCTACTTTGAGTAAATCCCAGGCTTTGGACTATCTGAACCCTCTGTGGGGTTTTGATTTCAGCTTCTGGCCTCACAGGACTCCTCAGCCTTTGTCAAGCAGTTTGTAGAAAAGGGACTGCATTCAAAGCCTTGTTGAATTTACTGCGACTTGTTTTAGATAAGGGTGTGTTTTTAGACACCCTCTTTCTTTTTCTTTTCTTTTCTTTTTTTTTTTAACAAGGAAAAGAACACAATGGTTTCCAAAAAATCTACAGTCATCATCACAGCATGTCACAAACACCTGGCACATCTTTCCAGACTCAAGAGCAAACACACACAGATGTACACTCACTCCCTTGCTGACTTCAGGGACACAGCCTCAGCCTGATGTACCAAAAGGCTTTGCTGACAAATTTCCTTTCACTACAGAGTTATTTCCTGGGGGAAAAAAAAAGCAAAAAAATAAAAAAGTTTTTGAATTGACAATATAGCTTTAGTTGTTCCTAAAATTAAGTGAAAGTACCATTGTCACCAACTATTAACCTAAAAAATAAAAACTTAAAAGAATTACTTTCCTTTTATTTGTTTCTCTAAACACTAAGAAAGCTATTTTTCCTTTCTTTGCTGATAAACATGAAGAATGATTTATTGAAAATGTAGATTTCAGTCAAGAGACTTAGGAATCAGGATAACATGTTGCCTACTTCAACCGAAAAAAAAAAACCTCCATAATGATATTTGGGCAGCATTTACTTGGTTCTTCAAAAAGCAATTGTTTCAAAAAAGCAACTGTGACAAACAGTGGGGAGAATTAAAGTACTTGTGGAATATACAAAGACTTCTAGCATTTGGGGTTGCACATAGCAAAGAAATATCTTAAATACTTTTCAAAATATTCTAGCAGCCAAGACACAAGGGCATGTTTTAGGGAGGCCTACAAGGGCATGTTTTAGGGAGGCCTACGGAATGTAATTAGGTGGTAGCGAGGTGGAGGGGGGGCCCTATTGGAATGACCCATTTCCCTTAAAATCACAGAGCAAAACAAAGCAGCATTCAACTTCACACACTGACTTACACATTTTATATATAATAGCTTGACTTCAATCCAAGAAGCAAAGATGGGATTATTTACTTTGAAAAATATTTACGACAACCTGATAATCCAGTTCTGACAGGTTTACTTGGGAGGAGTCTCTGTTACTTAGACAAAGGACCAATTTGTCATTATAAAAAGGAGAGCTTATTTTCCTGCATAATTTGCATAGCAATTTTATTCAAATGAGTCTTATTCCACCACCATTTCTGCAAGAAGACTGTGGACCTTTTCTACTGGGAAAATCAAATTGAATGCATGAAACTTTTCAAGAGTCTCTCAAATGTTTCCACAATATTTACACATAGTTTGAACCCTCAGAGTTTAGTTAATGGAGAAGCCACACAGAAGACCAAAATGGATGTTGAAACAAGTATACCAGTTTTGTTGTCGAAGTCACCTATTCAGGAATGCTGGTGAAACATGGAGAGCTGGACTTTTTCAGTGGCTTTTGAAGGTAAGAATCAAACGAAGAGTGGTGGGCCCAGCCCACTGGGCTGGCCACTGGGCATGGGCTTTTACTTTTCTAAAATAAAAGAAAAATCAAGAAAATAATGCTTTGAGTGGTTTCCTGCTGAGCCCTCCCTCCGTAGCTCTACTGAGATCACAGCAGACATTAATCCATCCCAGTTTTCTCCTGTGCAGTGGAACAATTTTTGCCTTTATTTTTCAAGTCAAAGAAATAATGAGAAGGGAAACGAACTTTGGCCCAGTGGTTAGGGCGTCCATCTACCACATGGGAGGTCTGCGGTTCAATCCCCGGGCCTCCTTGACCCGTGTGGAGCTGGCCCATGCGCAGTGCTGATGCGTGGAAGGAGTGCCGTGCTACACAGGGGTGTCCCCCGCGTAGGGGAGCCCCACGCGCAAGGAGTGCACCCATAAGGAGAGCCGCCCAGCGCGAAGGAGGGAGCAGCCTGCCGAGGAATGGTGCCGCACACACTTCCCGTGCGCTGACGACAACAGAAGCGGACAAAGAAACAAGACGCAGCAAAAAGACACAGAAAACAGACAACCGGGGGAGGGGAGGGGAATTAAATAAATAAAAATAAATCTTTAAAAAAAAAAAAAAAAGAAAGAATGAGAAAAGCTGAATTACCTTTAGTATAAATTAATTTTATTTTATTCTCAAATAAGTAATATGGGTCAGAGATCAGAAAATTAGAAAAAGACACAGTGTAAGTGCTCATTCCCAGCTTCCTGCTCCTGTCTTCCCCATTCCTCCTACCCCAAGTTATCACTAGTATTAATTTCTGCTGTGACCTTCCAGAGGTTCTTTATGCAAATACAAGCAGTATGAATATATATTCTTATTTTATCCTTTCTTAGGCCAAAGCTAGCATACTGTATACACTGTTCTACACCTTGTTTTGTTTTCACTTATAAAATAATGTGTTTTGGAGAGCTTTTATCAGTAGACTTCGAGAGTTTCTCCAAACATTTTCACAGTTGCATAATATTCCATTGAATTGCTACAGCAAAATGTATTTAACCAGTCCCCTGTTGATGGACACTTGGGTTTTCTTCCAAGTGGGATCCCAGTGCATTAACTGCCATTACATATAATGTTGCACTGAATAACCATGAACATGTCACATCATGCAGGCATATCTGTAGGATAAATTCCCACAGATGCAAATTTAAGTCAAAGGGTAAATGTATTTGTGATTTGGACAGATATTCCCAAATTCCCTTCCACTGGAGTTATGACAACATGTATTATATAAAAGCCTATTTTTATATAATATATAAGCCTATTTAAGCCTATATATTATATAAGCCTATTTCTCCACAGCTTCATCAAGACAGTACATTATAAAACTCATGGATTTTTGCCAAACTGATAGTTTAAAATGGTATTTTAGTGGAGTTTTACTTTGAATTATTCTTATTATGAGTGAGGTTGATCACATTTTCATGTTAAAGGGCCATTTGTATTTACTTTTCTATAAAATTTTCATAATGAAATCATTTGTTAACCTTTTATCTTTTTCATAATCTTTGCCCATTTATCTATTGAATTATATGTATTTTATTGATTTCTGAGAGTTTTTTATGTATTAGGAAATTTACTTTCTGTGGTATGAATGACAAGTACTTTTAGAACGTTTATTTTTGCTTTTCAGAGTTTTTTTATATGTAGTAAATTTTAATTTTTTCTTTGAAAATCTGTGGATTTTGAGGCTTAGTTAGAAAGGTCTACCCAATCAAAAGATATAAAAGAATTCATCCATGTTTTCTTCTAGTTCTTTTGTGTGTTTCATTTTTTATGTTTCAGTCTTTGCTACACTTGGAGTTTATCTCTATACATGATGTAAACTATAGGTCCAACTTTAATTTTACTAATAGTTACCCAGTTGCCATAGCACCATTTATTAAAAAGTGCATCTTTTCTCCACTGATTTCAGATGCCACTTTTTTTTTTTTTAAGATTTATTTATTTATTTCTCTCCCCTCCTCCCCCACCACCCCGGTTGTCTGTCCTCTGTGTCAATTTGCTGCATCTTCTTTGTCCACTTCTGTTGTTGTCAGCAGCACGGGAATCTGTGTCTCTCTTTGCTGCGTCATCTTGCTGCATCAGTGCTCCGTGTGTGCGGCACCATTCCTGGGCAGGCTGCACTTTCTTTTGCGCTGGGCAGCTCTCCTTACGGGGCGCACTCCTTGCGCGTGGGGCTCCCCTACGCCGGGGACACCCCTACGCAGGGGACACCCCTGCGTGGCAGGGCACTCCTTGCGCACATCAGCACTGCGCATGGGCCAGCTCCACACAGGTCAAGGAGGCCCGGGGTTTGAACCGCGGACCTCCCATGTGGTAGACGGACGCCCTAACCACTGGGCCAAGTCCGCTGCCCAGATGCCACTTTTTGTATATGCTAATTCTTTTTTGTTGTTGTTTTGTTTTTTATTATTTTATATGCTAATTCTTGTACATATTTGGACCCAATTCTGGACTTTCTCTTCTCTTTTATTGGTTTGTCTATTATCATGTTATTACCGTATTGTTTTAGTTATTGGGACTTTATATATGTTTTAAGTTCTAGTAATTAAAACAGCAATTGTAGTATATCTCAGTCTCCATGGGTCAGGAATTCAGAAAAGGCTTGGCTGGGTGGTTTTGGCTCTGGGTTTCTTATTCATTGTCATCAGATGGTGGTGGGACTGAAATAGTGGTGGAGGGAAGCTGCTCCATGTCTCTCTGCATGGGTTATTTTAGGCTGGCTCCCCCAGAGATGCAGCTTCAGGGAAGCTGGACTGCTTACTTGGCAGCTCAGGACTGTCCCCTGCTCCCACCCTGCCTTTCGCTTCCTTACACTTTGCCCGCCTGTTCCTCGTAACCTCCCTGTATTATGGCCCTTCTCAGCAGCAGTTTGTGCTGCTGCCTCCCTCCGCCCCTCCTCCCAGCCACCGTTATCTTCCCCCTCCCAGCCGATCGCTGTTCTCCCCGCCTCATTTCAACCGCCCTCATCCCGTATCCGCCCCAGCACAACCTCGGAAACAACCCCCTCTGCCATCAATGGCTTACGTCATAAACCGCAGGTCCGCCCTTGCCTCTGCAGCCAATCCTCAGCTGCCCCGCGGACATGCCCCTCCCACAACCTCCCCGCCTCCATGACACTATAAAACCTCATGTACTTCCCGAATAAAATCAGACCTGCGCATAGACCTCGTCTCCGTGGTTCTTCTTCCATCGAACCACGCGTCCCCCAAGCCTTGAGCCGCCCGCTGCCGCCCCGGTCCGGCCGTGGCGTAGGCCCGATCCCCGGCAGCGACTCGCCTGCAGTGACCCGCCTGCAGTGCCGCAGCGGCGGCCACAGTTGGCGCCCGGAACAGGGACCCCAGCTTCGGCCCCTCGCTTGGCCAGTCCGCTGCTGAACCTCGCACGGGACCCATCGCCGTCCTCCCGTGCCGCCGCTCAAGGTAGGGACTCTCCGGCGTTGCTCCCTTCACCCCCCTCCTGAGCCCTCTGCCGCGATGGGGGCCTCCCTCTCATCCCATCAGGTTCCTCAAGTCCGCTTGCTCGCTGCCCTTTTAGAGACTCACCACGTGAAGGTCTCTCTCCGTCAGCTACAGCGGTACTGGGACCTTCTCCTACCCTTTAATCCTTGGCTCACCACCTGTGCTCTCTGGAGCCCAGAGACCTATGAACGTCTAATTCAGCGGGTGACGTCCGCTATGGAGCACGATCGCAAGCAGTTTCCCCCCGGCCTTATCCCGACCCTCGTCGCTATCCGCGCCTGTCTCCAAGGTGTGCCCTCCCCTGCCTCTGCTCTCGCTTGTGAGCCTAGCCACCCTCTCACATGCGATCCTGATGGAGACGACGATACTCGTTCTCTGTCCGCCCAGCTAGAGGCCGCGCTCGAACTGGATCCCCCCACAGCCTCTGATCCGGACCCCAACCAACATGGCGACCCCCCGCCTTCTTCCCCCCCCACCGCGTCCTGCAAACAATGCCAACATGGCGCACCTCCTCCTTCTTCTTCCTCGGCGCCCTCTTCCCGCCTTTACCCACCTCTTCCTGTCTCATCGCCATCCGGTCCCGTCCCGGATGCCTGCCGATCGCCATTTTCGGCTAAACCGGCAGAGCCTCCGGTGCCATCTTGGCCTGTACCTGGAAATGACGTGGCCACTCCTCCATCTTGGCCCGAGGCCAGAAGTGATGTCAGGCGTGACGTCACCGTGCCGCCATCTTGGCCAATCAGGAACACCGTTGCCGCCGCGCCCTCCTGGCCGGCGCCCGGTGGCACCGCCCATGCCTCACCTCCATGGCCCGCTTCACCTCCCGCCTGCCCCAGCAATAGCGGGAGCATCGGGAATCCTCCTCCACCAGCGTACGACACCGCCTTTCTCACCTCCCCCACTCCGCCTCTGGCTCAGATGTTCCCCCTCAATCCCGCTCGCACTCCGCAGAGCCCACAAGCATGGGTCCCCTTTTCCCCCAAAGACATCCAAATGCTCCGCAATGCGATAAAAGAGGATGGCCTTGCCAGCCCTCATGCCCAAGACCTTCTCGAGCGTATGACCATCCCTCGCTGCATCCCTTACGACTGGATCTCTCTAGCCCGAGCGGTTCTCTCCCCCAGGCAATTCATTGACTGGCGAGCCCACCTCGGTGTCCTGATCGACAATCAGATTGCCGACAATGCTCGTCAGGGTGTGCATTACCCTGCAGACGCATTTCTCGGGTTCGGCCCTTACGGCGATCCCAGCGCCTACACTGCCACCCCGCCTGGGTTTTTCATCCAGCTCCGTGACTGTGTTTTTCGAGCCTTCCGTTCGTGCGCCGCGGCCGCCCCAGAGCCCCTCGTGAAGCTTTTCCAAAAACCCGAGGAGCCGTTTAACGAGTTCGTAGCTCGTGTGCAGGCCGCTGCAGAGAGGCGAGTTGTCGGCAACGCAGCCCGCGAGTCCTTTGTCAAAGATCTCCTACAAGAGGGAGCTAATCCAGCCTGCAAGGCCATCATCCGTCCCCTTCGTGACAGGCCCCTCCAAGACTGGGTCCTTGCTTGCTCCGGAGTCTCCGGCCAAACCACCGCCCTCGCTGCCGCCCTTGTTGCCGCCGTCCAAACCATCAATACATGTTTCCGTTGTGGCGAGCTAGGCCACTTCGCACGGGAGTGCCCTAACCTCCCGGCACCGCCGCGCCCGGCCCCTCGGGGCATGGAGCCGCCATCAGCAGCCCCCGCTCCCCGCGCGCCCTCCACTCCTTGACCGCGATGCGGGAAAGGCACCCCGCACGGCCCTGCCGACCTTCCACCCCCCGACCCCCTTCCCCCTGATGACTCCCCCCTGCCGTAATGATGGCCCTTCTCCGCATCTCACCCCCCCGTGAGGTTTTTCTCCTCTTGTCATTGCAGATGACGCCTCCAGTTGCCCAGTCGAGCCCGCCTGAGTCTGCCCCTCCTGCGCCATCACCCGCAGGGACCACGCCAGCTCTCTCCCGCCGCGAGCGACGTCGACGTCGTCTTCTTGTCCGCCGCTTGAGCCATCTCTCCCTCGAAGATGCCTCCATCGAGCAGCAAATTCTCCAGCTTCTCCGTCGTGTTCGCGCCTCCCCTGCCCGGCGCCCTCCTACCACCCCCTGCCTCCTACACCTTCTCATCATTATGCTCTCCTTAGCCTCCTCAGCCCAGGCCACACCCCTTTGGGCCGCCCTTCTCCAACCGCCTGGTTTCCTCTTTCTCTCCCCTCACTCCCCCACCTTCCCCACCATGTACTCCCCCAACTGCGACTTCCTCCCAGAAAGCTGCGACCCCCTCGCCCTTCCTGTCTCCTCGTCATTGCCAAATGTCTCCATCCCTATTCCCCTCGACGCCTTGCAGTTCGTCACCAACCTTTCCACAGCTGTCCTAGTCCTCTCCCAAAGCCATCCCCTTCCTGAGGAGGCCCGGCACGCCCAGGTGTGGCTCACGGAGGTGGCAGGAGGCGGCCATCGATAGGGCCCATCGTGGCCACCTCGAGCTGCGGGTACGGGTTCTCTGCCCTCCGCATGGGGAATCGGGCATTTCAGCCGCCCTCCCCTCTGCTCACGCCCCCCTCGTGCCCCCACGCCCCCTGCCGGCAACCCCTCCTCATTCCTTTCTCTCCTATTTCCCCTCCTCTCACCCCCCCCCTCATCTTTCCTCCCCACAAAATGTCAATCCCGCAAAACCTGTGCGTTCTTATTTTCGAAAGAGGGAACAATTGTCCCCTGCTCCCACCCTGCCTTTCGCTTCCTTACACTTTGCCCGCCTGTTCCTCGTAACCTCCCTGTATTATGGCCCTTCTCAGCAGCAGTTTGTGCTGCTGCCTCCCTCCGCCCCTCCTCCCAGCCACCGTTATCTTCCCCCTCCCAGCCGATCGCTGTTCTCCCCGCCTCATTTCAACCGCCCTCATCCCGTATCCGCCCCAGCACAACCTCGGAAACAACCCCCTCTGCCATCAATGGCTTACGTCATAAACCGCAGGTCCGCCCTTGCCTCTGCAGCCAATCCTCAGCTGCCCCGCGGACATGCCCCTCCCACAACCTCCCCGCCTCCATGACACTATAAAACCTCATGTACTTCCCGAATAAAATCAGACCTGCGCATAGACCTCGTCTCCGTGGTTCTTCTTCCATCGAACCACGCGTCCCCCAAGCCTTGAGCCGCCCGCTGCCGCCCCGGTCCGGCCGTGGCGTAGGCCCGATCCCCGGCAGCGACTCGCCTGCAGTGACCCGCCTGCAGTGCCGCAGCGGCGGCCACACAGGACTGCAGTGCAAATATTTACAAGAACAAGGTGGACCCTGCCTCACATTTACTGAAATAGCCTTGGGAGTCACACAACATCACTTTCTCTGCAGGCTTTTGATTACAAGTGAGTCATAATCCCATCCAAATCCAAGGAAAGAAGACATGACCCCACTACTCAGTGGGGACAAATGTCAAGGTCACATTGTAAGAAGAACAGGTGGAATGGGAGATACTATAGTGACCAACTTTGGAAAATATAACCTGCCACATTTTATTTTCTGATGGACTTGTACAACTTTCACTGACCTCTGTCAGGGTTTTCCTGTCTATTCTTACCAGAAGAATACTATTTTCTTTCAAGTAGCTTCTTAGAAACTAGATGTCAGGTGAATTCACTGATAATCATGTGTTAACCTTTTATCACTTCCATAAAGTATTTTTAGTTCTAATTATGGATAAGTTCCCACTAACATTTTGATTTGACTCAGAAAATATGGTGGTTGTTTGGGTTTTTTAAATTCAAACAGTAAGGATAAATGTTGTATGTATTTGGAAAAATGGTCCTTAAATAGATAAAAAGCACTGTCCCTGTTTTACATGGTAATGGACAAGAGCTGGGACTGTAAGAACTCATATTTAGAGTAATATAAATACAGATGTTACATATAAAAATATTTTATAGATATAGGTTAGTATACACACACATATTCCCTTTTTCTGTCAGCTGAAAATGCCTAGAAGCAGTGGCATCCCAGTAGGAATGAGCATGCCTACATCCAGCTCTTGGTTTCTAATACCATTCTCCAGTAAAAAGAAACCAGGGCTCCTTGGAGAAATGGCTGGTTCTAGAACTGAAGAGGAAATATACAAGATGAGCCTGGAGCATCTGATTGTAGTTGCCAGGAAGTAAAGTACTAAAAACAAAATGATCAAACAAACGAAGTCCTACATTGATGGGGGTATGTCAAAGGGATACAGGAGTCAAGAGAATGAGGTCCCAAAGGCCAACAAACTAAAAAAAAATAAAGTGGTATAATCTATACAAAATGTAAATACAAATTAATTTATAGAGCTGGAAATAGATTAGCATTTATGTATGGCCAGGAAGGATAAAGGGATTGTGACATGACTACTAAAGGATAGGGTTGTTTTCTTTTTGGAGTAATAAAATGCTCTAAAATTGATTGCAGTGATGAATGCACAATTCTGTGATTATATCAAAAGCCACTGAATGAACACTGTAGATCGTTTGTATGTTTTATGATTACATTTCAATAAAATTGATTTAAAAAATAAAGTAGTATAGAATTATAACCCAAAGTATAAAATAAATATCCATGGGAAGTGGATGTGGCTCAAGTGACTGGGCTCCCATCTACCATATAGGAGGTCCAGGGTTCGATTCCCAGGGCTTCCAGATGAAGGCAAACTGGCCCACGCGGAGTGCTGACCCACATGGAGCACTGACCTGCACGACCTGCTGGCCCACACAGAAGGCTGGCATGTGGAGAGTTTGCACAGCAAGATGATGCAACAAAAAGAGACACAGAGGAGAGGCAATAAGAAACACAGCAGACCAGGGAGCTGAGGTAGCACAAGAGATTGAGCAACTCTCTCCCACTATGGAAGGTCCCAGGATTGGTTCCCAATGCCACCTACAGAGAAGACAAGCAGACACAGAAGTACACACAGCAAATCGACACAGAAAGCAGACAGTGCAAAAACAATGGGGAAAAGGGGGAATAAATAAATCAATCTTAAAAAAAAATCCATGAGTCCATAGTGATATAACTAAATGATTAAATATGTAAATAAAGGGGGAGAAGAGAGGCAAATCTCTCTTGCAGAAGAATTCTAAATAATTTATATAGACACTCTGCCCTCAAGGAGGAGGAGCATAAATCCCCATTCCTGAAGTATGGGCTGTGCATATTGACTTCCTTCCAAAAAGTACGATATGGTATGGAGTGGGGGGGGAAGAGTAACGTTATGATGGAGAAACCTAACAAACACTACTTCAGCCAGGTGACCAAGGTAAATACTAAGTGATAAGTTATGCTAAGAGGATGTACCCTTGATAGGGTATGATGAATATGGCACTTGACCTCTGGTAAGATCTTTCTTCTAACCAGTCAAATCATGAAAGAAACATCAGACAAATCCTACAAAATACTCAAGTACTCCTCAAAATTGTTAAAGTTATCAAAAACAAAGAAAGCCTGAGAAACTTGTCACAACCAAAAGGAGCCTAAGAAGGTATGACAAGTAATGTAATGTGGGACCCTGGAAGGAATCCTAGAACAGAAAAAGGTATTATGTAAAAAGTAATAAAATCTGGATAAACTATGGACTTTGGTTAATAGTAATGTATCAATATTGGTTCATTAATTATGAATTATCTTCTCAATTTTTCTGTAAGCCTAAAACAGTGCTAAAAACTAGTCTAAATATCACCTTATTGTATACTTAAAAATGGTTAAAATAGTAAATTTTAAATTATGCATATTTTACCACAATAAGAAAAAAAGTAAGTCTATTTAAAAAAAAAAAAAAAGTGCTTCTCCCCCTTTTCTCCCCAGCTCAGGAAAGCTGGGTAGAAACAGTGCCAGCTCTTACCTCATTGCCCATCACCCCAGGACTGAGGAAGCCCAGTCAGACACCAACTTTTCCACAGGTGCTTGGGTGGAAGGATAGGTAGTCACTGGATTTAAACCTGGGAGGGAAAGGGATATTTCCCCCAGGACCACTACCATCAAAAGTACAAACTAAGTGGGCCTTGGGCAGCCATCCCTCAATCCTCCAGAGTGAACTCTCACCCAGCCTCCTGCCCTCTACGCAGCAGGTCTGGTCCTCCCTATTTCCCCTCACTTCCTCTCCCTCACCCTCCCCAACCTCCACCCACAGAGGAATGAGAATGGTAGAGGCCAGTTGGAAGGTGGAGATTGGTCCAATAAGAACAAAAGCAGCCCCAGCCCCCAATGAGCATCCATACAGCAGGTCTGCCATGGCCTGGGGTGTCCTCATATTGCACATATTGGTTATACCCAGCAAAGGAGGCCAGTACCACCACCCTCTGAACCCATCATTTTAGAAGAGATCTGTCCTTCCTATGATCATGGCAAGAAAGCTTGGACTCACTCTTTAGGAAAGATAGAATTCTGTTGGAGTTAAAGAGTCTTGATGTTACAGAGCATGTGCAGTTTGTACACAAGCAAAGAAAGTCTGAGTTGGAACTGCCCAGTGCAGAGTCCATTTGCCAAAAACCATATATGCCTGAGTCTATATAGAAATACAGTGTGTTCTAAATGGTGAGAAAAATAGGAGCATATCTTTATAAATGACCCTTCCAAATCCCTGCTAGACTTCCTTACCTCTTATGACTTTCACTTCCTTGCCACTTAATCTGCCCACTACCATGGCCACACCATAAACTCTTTATAACTCAAGGGCTTAAATACAGACTTTACACTCTGACATCAGCCATCTATACTCACAACCCTCTTTGTCTGTTACCCCTTTGGACTAGTGCAACTCAAAGTATGGTCCAGGACCCAACTCCAGTGTGAGCACTGTTGAAAAGAGACAGGGACAAAAAGTGAGAGTAAGCATTCAGAAACTTTTATAGCAACTTGACATTGCTGTGACATCCAAGCTCATGATCTCATATAGGCCAGATGGATGTTAAACAATTCACAGAGTAGGTGGCATATGGCAATGGCTGCAAAATAGACATGCACAGTAGGACCACATATTGGTCAATGTAATTTGAGAAGCTGCCTTAGACTGCTTTCACCTCTCCTAACTTCAGCCTTGAAACAGGGATCTCTTGCTCCTCTCATACCCAACTCTGGAGAAGAAGAAACCTTTCTCCAAGAGAAACACTCCAAAGTCCAGGCTTCATGCCTACCCTCCTGGTTTCATTCCTTCTCAACCCAATGTGGGTCACCAGATAGACCCTCCACGAACACTCACATCTTTCAGTGCATCCACACAAGCAGTCTCAATCAGAATGAATCCATCTCTAATTTAGGCTACCAAGTGGTGCTGGGTTCCTGTCGAGGGAACCCACTCCTTCTGGGGATTCTCTACAAGGAAGATCCACTCCTTGCCCATCCTTTCCCTGTACAACACAACAAAAATATTTATTTTTACTAAATATTTATTGAGAACCACTTATTTGTCAACATGGTCCTTGCACACAAGGAGCTCCCAGTCTAGTAGGAGAGACATTGGCCAAGTATAGCAAGAAGGGAAGTTTACATAAAGGAGAGGAACAGGATGCCATGAAAGTGTATTCTCAGCATACAGCACAGGGTCTTGCCTGTGGGAGGGGATCAGTAAATGCAAGCATCCATGGATGGATACTCATGAAGCTGGTTTGATTCATCTAGTCTTACAGAAGGACTACTCCAAAAGAAGCAAACCAGGTAGGCTTGAAAAATCCACAACAATTTTCATTATCACTAAAAAACACTTTATACAATCAAGCAAACATAGACCTGCTGTGGAGCATGAGGATGCCCTGATGGCCCCTAGACAGTTCCAAAAACACAAATGATGACCAGTTCCATTAACTTTCCTTTTTACCTCCAACTAAGAGCTGCTTACAAGTAACCTTCTAAATTAAAGTCACTAAAATTTGGCATTTGGAAACTAAAGTTAACTTGTAGAGTTTATTAAAAACTCTTCTTCAGATGTATTTGTGGTTTTAATTTTTATTTATCAAATAATCTTGAGCAATTTTTACAATGATTATTACACACTTGTGTATTTTTATTGGTAAAATATCTGCTCACATATTTTGCCAGTTTTGGTTAATATTTAAGTTTTCTTTATATATTCTGGATATAAGAACTTTATAAAATATATAACCAGTGACTATTACCTCCCAGTACATGGATTTCTTTTCATTTTAATAATAATAACATTTGATGCATAAATTATATTAATTATGATAGTCATATTATAATTTTTATTTTATTGATTATGATTTTGTGTCATGTCCAATAAACTATTGTATAACCTCCTCCAAAAAAAACTGTTTTTCAGTGTTCCACTAGGAAGCCTGGCTGCTCTGAAACCCTGGCAGACCAGCATGTGCCCACTTACAGACAGCAGGAATTCCCACTATTTGCAGGAAGGCGGCTTTGTTAGCAGAGAGGTAGCATTATATGAAATTAGTTATGCTGTTATTCCTGCTTTTTATTATGTTACCATTAATTTAGCTTGATCATTATCAATTTAGTTTGTTTAGGTTTGGGGGTTAACTTTAAAGTGTGTAGAATTGCATATCTGCATTAACATTATTCTTAGCCTTGAATTTTTAGTGACTGATACTTCTAGATATTACATATTATGGTTTAAGTATTCCTATTGCAAAAGCAGATGTACACACAACCACTCTAATTTGTGCAGTGATATTTCATTTGGGACATGCTGTTTATAAACTAGTACATTTAAATCACTTGCAACATAATCTTGGCAAATATAAAATAAATACGTTTATACCTACATGACAGGACGCTGTATTCTTGCAAACAAACTCTGTAACAGTTGTGTTTTACTTATCTATAGATCATTACTATTGAGTTTTTTTCACAATCAAAAGTGGAGTGGGCAGATAGGCCTGGCATCTTTGCCCTACTGTCATGGAGTCTCAAACTTCTCCATTCAGAGCAAATACCTTTGCCAATATCTGCGTCATTTTCAAGAAGAATGGATGCTGCCCAAGTGCTCTCCAGACATTTGCAAAATGACATCAGGCCAGAGACAACCAGGAAGATGGTGACAGAGTAAGGAGTTCCTGAGTCAGCTCATGCTACATGGCAGTTTACAACCATCCAGAGCTCCAGGACACCAGAAAAGCATTCTGCAACATCCTTGAAAGAAAAGAAGGAAGAGACTGCCCATTGGCAGAGAACATCTGTAAGTAGAGCACTACACCCCACAGAAGCCAGTGCCCATCTTCCACTGGCAGCAGAAGCCACCTCCAGAGCTATTCTGCAGCTAGACTTAGAAGCTCCACTTCCCAAAAAAGGGGGAGGAATAGATGATTGGGCATCAACTTGAGCTACTGATTAGTAAATTCGGCAGGCTAAAGTATAAACCTAAGAACAGCTAAAGCTTAAGTCTGGCCAGGTTGGAAAGAGACCAGTAACTGCCATTTTGATTCCATCCCCAGTGTGATGGGAAGCCAGGCTGACTGAAAATCACAGTGCTGGTAGGGACCAGCTTCTTTCACCCGGATCCACCTGCAGCCCTAGCCTAAGCTTCGCCCCACCTATAGCAGAGAGGAAGCCTGGCACCAGCCTCTCTGAGCAGCTTCAGGTACATTCGGCAGGCAGACTGAATAGTCTGAAGTCTACCAGAGCAACTGCAGTCATTTTGGACCCGCAAGGTATAGATTGCTGCTGACACCTACAGCTCCATCCACACTCTAGGCAGGGGAGAAAGAGGTTTAAAGCTTCATCAATCTCTCTTGGCAACTACAGTCTAGGCCTGCATAACCTGGATTATTACATACAGCTGTGGCTCTGTCCCTACCCCTGGCAAAGGAGAAACTTGGGAGAAGCTTCATCAGTCCCTGGGGAAATAAGAGCACCTTGAGCCTCCACAGCTTACAGCACCAACTGTAACTGTAACTGTAACCAACTGTGGTGTGATATATTTAAGCACCAACTATATCCTTGGCTCCTACTACACAACCAACAAGGGAGAAAGGGCAAGAAATCCCTAAACAAAAGAGAGAAACTGCACCCAGAATAAGCACATCTAGTAATCCAGATGCCAAGTCATCAACAAAAAATTACAATCCACACCAAGAAACAGGAAGATATGACCCAGTTAAAAGAACAAGATAGGGAAGCAGACATGGCCCAGTGGTTAGGGCGTCCATCTACCACCTGGGAGGTCCGCAGTTCAAACCCCGGGCCTCCTTGACCCGTGTGCAGCTGGCCCATGTGCAGTGCTGATGCAAGTGAGGAGTACCATGCCACGCACAGGTGTCCCCAAGTAGGGGAGCCCCACACGCAAGGAGTGCGCCCCATAAGGAGAGCCTCCCAGTGTGAAAGAAAGTTCAGCCTGCCCAGGAATGGTGCCGCACACAGGGAGAGCTGACACAACAAGATGATGCAACAAAAAGAAACACAGATTCCTGTGCAACTGACAACAACAGAAGTGGACAAAGAAGAACACGCAGCAAATAGACACAGAGAACAGATAACTGGGGGGGGAAGGGGAGAGTAATAAATTAATAAATAAATCTTTAAAAAAAAAAAGAACAAGATAAGCCTTCAGATGACATAAAGGAGTTGAGACAACTAATCATAGATGTTCAAATAAATCTTAACAAATTCAATGAGATGGCTAAAGAGATTAAGGATATTAAGAAGACATTGGAAGGAAGTGGATTTGGCTCAACTGATAGAGCATCTGCCTACCCTGTGGGAGGTCCAAGGTTCAAACCCAGGGCCTCCTGACCCATGTAATGAGCTGGCCCATGCACAGTGCTGATGTGTGCAAGGAGTGCCCTGCCATGCAGGGGTGTCCCCCGCATAGGGTAGCCCATGCACAAGGAGCACACCCCTTAAGGAGAGCCACCCAGTGCGAAAAAAATACAGCCTGCCCAGGAGTGGTGCTGCACACAGGAGAGCTGATACAGCAAGATGATGCAACAAAAAGAGACACAGATTCCAGGTGCCGTTGACAAGAATACAAGCAGACACAGAAGAAGACACAGCAAATGGACACAGAGCAGACAACTGGGGGTGGGGTACGGGGAAGGGGAGAGAAATAAATAAAAATAAATCTTTAAAAAAAAAAGAAGACATTGGGTGAGCACAAAGAATTTGAAAGCATACGTAGAAAAATAGCAGATCTCATGAGAATGAAAGGCACAATAAATGGAATTAAAACTACATTAGAATCATATAATAGTAGATTTGAGGAGACAGAAGAAAGGATTGGTGAGGTTGAAGGAAAAGGCTTCTTAAAGAGAACATACGAAAGAACAGATGGAGAAAAGAATGGGAAAAAATGAATAAGTTCTCAGGGAACTAAACAACAGCAAGAGACATGCAAAAATATGTGTCATGGGTGTCCCAGAGGAGAAGAGAAGGGAAAAGGGGCAGAAGGAATATTTGAAGAAATAATGGTAGAAAATTTCCCAATCCTATTGAGGGATATGGATATCTATGTCCAAGGAACACAACATGCTCCCATCCAAATAAATCCGAAAAGATCAACTCCGAGACGCATAATAATCAGAATGTCAAATGCCAAAGACAGAGAATCTGAAAGCAGCAAGAGAAAAACAATGCATAACATATAAGGGATACCCAATAAGATTAAGTGCTGATTTCTCATCAGAAACCATGGAGGCAAGAAGACAGTGGTGTGATATATTTAAGATACTGCAAGAAGAAAACGTCAAGCCAAAAATCTTATATCTGGCAAGAGTGTCTTTCAAAAATAGGATGAGTTTAGAATATTCACAGATAAACAGAAACTGAGAGAGTTTATTACCAAGAGACCAGCTTTTCAGGAAATACTAAAAGGTGTGTTACAGCCTGAAAATAAAAAACAGGAGAAAGAGTCTGGGAAGAGCATCTAGAAATTAAGATTATATAAATTAAAGTAACTAAAATTCTCAAAAGAGTGGTGAAAGTAAAATATGACAGATAAAACCCAAATTTTTAGGAATAAACTTAACCAATGATATAAAGCACTTACATTCAGAAAACTACAACTCATTGTTAAAAGAAATAAAAAAATACCTAATTAAGTGGAAGAACAATCCATGCTCATTGATTGGAAGACTAAATATCATTAAGAAGTCAATTCTACTCAAATCAATGTACAGATTCAGTGCAATTCTGATAAAAATTCCATGAGTATTTTTAAAATAAATGGAAATCATGATTATCAAAATTTATTTGGAAGGGTAAAGCATCCTGAATAGCCAGAAACACCTTAAAAAAGAAAAGTGAAACTAGAGGACTCTCACTTCTGGGCTTTAAATCATACTACCTAGCTACAGTGGTAAAACAGCATAGTCCTGGCATAAAGACAGACACATAGATCAACGGAACCAAATTGATGGTTCAGAAACAGACTCTCACATCTAGGGTCAAGAGATTTTTGACAAGTCTGTCAAACTCACCCAGCTCAGGCAGAACAGTCCAATCAAAAAATGGTGCTGAGAGAACTGGATATTCATAGTCAAAAGCAGAAAAGAGGACCCCTATATCACACGTTATACAAAAACTAATTCAAAATGGAACAAAAACCTAAATATAAAAACAAGAAACATAAAACTCCAGAGGAAAATGTAGGAAAATATCGTCATGACCTGGTGGTAGGTGATGGATTCTTAAAGGAGCTAAGAGAAGGACTGAGATGGACAACTGATGTTTAACATACACAGAAGTTAAATTAACTTTACTGTAAAAGTGTGGAAATGTATAGAGTTGATGGTAACACATTATAGTGAGTAACAGCTGATTTATAAATGGGAATGTGGCTGAAAAGGGTAGAATAGAGATGTAAATGCCAATTCACAGGAAGCTAGAGAATAATCTAGGGACTGAAGAACACAGTAAACCCAGAGGTGGATGAGAATTGTGGCTGATGGTACAGATGCAAGAGTGTCCTTTGTGAGCTAGGGCAAATATATATCACTACTGCACATTGGTGAGAATGTGGAGAAGCATGGGAAAAATACAACTGGAATGACCTATGGACTGTGGTTTACAGTAATAATGTGATATTCATGCATCTATGCCACAGATGTACTGTGTTGATAATGCAGGAGTATGGAAAAAGTGTGCCAAATGTATACTACGGACCTGGTAATGGTCTAATGATATTGTCTCATAGTGTGTAACAAATATGCCACCACAGTGTGGGGTGTTGTATGGGAATTCTGCACATGTGCATGATTGTTTTGTAAGTTTACAACTTCTGTCATAAAAATACCCCAAATAAAAGATAAGGACTATAGTTAGTAGTAAGATTTTGATGATACTCTTTCATAATTTATAACAAATGTCTCATAACAATGCAAGGTGTTGGTGGTGGGTTGATGTATGGGACCCCTGTATAATGTTATGCATGTTTGCTTTGTAAGTTTACAACTTTTACTGTATACTTATTGTTTATATATGTTCATTTATAAATGATGATGATAATATTAATAATAATAGGGTGGGTTGGGGGAAAATGCACCAAATGTAAGATATTTTGGTTAGTAGAAATATTTTGAGGATGCTCTTTAAACATTAGTTAAAACTGTTTCACAACAATGCAAGGTATTGGTGGTAGGGTGAGGTATGAGAGCCTTGTATGATGTTATGTATGTTTGTTTTATAAGTTCACAACTATTACTATGTATTTATTGTTTATGTATGTTTATGTATGAGTGATATACTTCAATAAATGAAAAAAAATGAAAAAGGAAAAAAAAATTACATCAGGTCCACAGATATTTTCCCAGAACCAAAGGAAAAGTTCCACAAAAGTATACCCTCCCTGCAACTCTGCCAAACAAACTGCCCCAGCATTTTTCAGTTTCTTTCTCTTCCCAGATTCAGAGATCTTGGCACTAGGATGAGCTGAAAGTTAAGGCAACAGTCATTCTCCCTGCCCCACCCCATCCCCAGGCTTGTCCAGAAGAAAGCACTTTCCAGCCCCAGACTAGCAATGGGGTAAACCGTGTAGTCTCATGGAAAAAGAGTTCTTCCCTGGCCCTTTTCCATGCAGCTGCAAGAATCAAAGTCTTTCATGGAACTTTTCAGGGACTTTCAGAAGAGTCCCAGATCTAAGCCAGCTCAACCAAGCTGCAGGGATCAACTTGCTGCAGCAAAGTGCATTTGAGGCTCTGAAACAGGAACAGACAATGGGAAGACATCCCAGCCCCAGAGGGTGCCCTGGCTGGCACCAGGTCTCATCCCAACCCAAATACTCCATTCCAGGCCAGAGGCACCTTAGAATTTACCAGGCCAGCTGACCTCTCCCAGACTCATCTCTCTGCTCACTGGGAGGACAGACCCCAGGTGGCCACTCCATACCTATGGCTCATGTTCTGTTCTGGCAAGTGCCAGCAGTGACAAAAAGTGGAGAATTGGGTGCCAGGACAGTAAGAGATAAATCTGGGCACAATCCAGGGGGCTTTGAAGTCTTTGCAGGAGACCTGGGACTGCTGCCAAGACTTTGTCCCTCAATAGCGAGTGGATCTGCCTGGGCAGATTTCCCTGAGTTTTCTGCAAAATGAATGACATCTGGCAGTCACTTGGGCTCGTTAGCGCTCAAGCTGAGTGTAGGCTGCAAGTGTTCCGCTCTGTCTGCTTAACGTGACTTTGAGGAGGGACACCAGCACAGAGAAAGCAAGGACTGAGTCGGAAGTTAAGTCCCAGCCTTGTCATGACCTTAGAGTGCCCTCAAGCACTGCAGGCCTCAGTTTTCCCACCCGTAAATGAGGAAGTTATACAAGATAGACTCGAAGGCCCTTTTTACCTGGAGCCCTGGTTCCTTTGAGGGTGTACATCACGGGCCCCACAAAGGTCCCTGTGTTACATACATGAAGTGTCCCCTAGGACACCCGTATAACTGTCTGTGTCCTGGAGCACATGCATGAGGAATCATGTGGGCCATTTGTGCGCTATGTGCTGGGGGAGGGGAGACCCCAGTACAATGTCCTTCCCATCCCTCCTCAATAGGCGGAAGCTACTGGCTTCCTCCCTTTCCTGTCTCCTGTGAGGCAGCAAGACTGAGGACTGAAGGGAGAAGAGGGGGAGGGGAAACCAGCCTAGCAGTCCCCAGGCCTGTCTTTACCACAGCTCCCAGCCCCCTCTTCAAGTGACCCCATTCCACAGCCTTTCAGGCCACACCCACACCCAGCCTTGTGGGGACTGGACTGTGGGGGCCCAGAGACTCACACGCAGGATAAGTCCTTCTCAACCCTCTCCCCTGCCACCCCTCCCACCCAATCCACCTCATTTCCTCTTCCTCCAGCACAGAACCAACATACTCGTCAGCACAGGCTGAGCAACCAGACCCATAGTTACTGTCCACAGGCCCAGCTTATCCTGGCTAGTCGGGTCAGCCTCCGGACTATGGTCCAGCTGGGGCTCTCTCTGCTGCACCTCATCCTCTTCTTGGCTTCTCATGTCGGTAAGTCTCCCCCAAAGCCCTGGGACCCAGGCCCTAAGGCCCTGATTCTCCCCAGAATCCCATCATCACTGTCATCACTTTCACTCACACGGTGAGCAACTAAAAAGTGGGATAAGTGGCAGAAAATCCCAGGCAAGTACTAGAAATCACTGCAGCCTGGGACTGGGGTGGGGAGGAAGGCAGCCATTGTCTGTATTGGGTCTCAGGATCAGTGGGGAGCAACAGGGCCTGTGGGCCCCCTGAAATTTTCACTCAATGGTCAGTGTGTTAGATAAATTCAATTATTCACTCAACAAACATTTATTGAGCATTTATTGAAAAATGTGCCGGGATCTGTGCTAAGTGCTGGGTCATTCACTGAGAGGCAGGAAGCCTCCAAATCCATACAATGAGATTAAATGATGCTGACCTCCTATGGCTGTTAGGAGGTATAAATGAGATAACATAAGCAGAGCACTTAGCACAGTGCCTGGTGCTTGTTAAAGTTTCTGAATAATTGGTAGCTGATTCCATTGCTCACTGGCCAAAGAGGAATAAAGCACAGAGGGTGCCTCTGAGTGGTTCACAATCTATGGAGGACACAGGGCGAGGGATGATGACTAAAGAGAAATGGACACAAAGAGCTCTAAAAGGGCACTGGGGAGTCAGCCTGCTCTGCCTGGGGGTGATAGACAAAAAGGGAGCAGGCAAGATTTCACTAGGAGGGGTGATCTTCTTTCCAGACAGAACAATAAATATAAGTCTCAGAGACATGAAAGTGCATGGGAGAGAAGGTTCCTGCAGGAAACGTTGCAGGAGGGGCAGTGTGTGAGCAGCAAGGGGCTCGGGGGTGTGCACATTACGCTGGGGACAATGGAGAGCCATGAAGTTGTAGGCAAGAGGCACAAGGTCAGATCTGAGTCTTAAATGGATCACTTTGGCTCCTAATTCAGAGGATGATTTGGGAAAGGAGGAGGGTGACTGTTGGGATGGTCCAGATGAGTAAGGATGAAGGCTGAACAGGGTGGGCTTGGGAGATGAGGATGAATTCAAGAGACTTTTAGGAAATAGAAGTTGCAGAGATTTCTGAATGATTTGGGGCAGCCTCGAATAATGCTTAGCATGTGGACTTTGGAGTCAGAATACCTGGCTCTGCCAGTTACTAATTGTATGACCTCGAACAAGTTACTTAACTTCTCTGAGCCCCAGTTGCCTACCTATAAAAGAGAGATAATAAAACCCATCTCAGGATAGTTGAAATGATAAAATAAGAGAACCAAAGTAAAGAACCTGACACATAGTAGACATCCAACAAACATTATGACAGTTTAAGGTGTGTATGGGATGACTCTGCAGTTTGTGCTTAGGTGGTAGGGTGGTGGTGGTGCCATCCACTGAGTCAGGGGGCAGGTTTGTGGAAGAGGTGAAGGAAATGCAGGCCTGAAACTGAGAGGGCGGTCCAGGGTTGCTGATTCGGAGGTGATAGTTAAAGCCAAGGGAGTGGATAAGCTTGCCCATGGAAGCCTGTAGAATAATTAGTACTATTACCCTCTTTCATAAATGGGAAAAGATCAACTTCACTTGGTGCTTGTGAGGATCCAACTGAAAACAGGATTGACACGTGGTTCACAGTCAGTAAATGCCAGCTTCATTTATTCATGATAGGCTTTCAAAAGAATATTAACTGATAAGCTAAGTCATTTAAATCAAACAATTAACTGACAGTTAAAGGGCAGGTGGGGAGAGAGGAGCCAGGGCAGGGACAGAGAAGGAGCAGGCAGAGAGGTGGGAGGGGTTCCGGCCAGTATGGATCTAGTTGCTGAGGCCGGCTCACAGGGCTCACATCCTCTGGCTTCACTCGGTCTTTTTCCACTCTGGGCCTCCCATTTTGTGCTCCAGCCACACCAAACTTGGATATTCTCCTGCCTATAACATAATACTTTTCAGTCTGTGCCTTTTCTCCATTTACTCATCTTCCCTCTGCTGGGAATTCCCTTTCCTACCCTCGTATCCCCTCCCCGTTCTCCTTGTTTCACGGTGTCCTGCTCAAGCTTTGGGACCCTCAGGCTTTCTCTCCCAGGAAAGAGCTTTTGATCTTGCCTCCTTCCACATGCTGGGTTATGTGCCTCTTCTCTATGCTCCCAGCACAGCACCCTGCTTTGGGCAGCTATATCCATGTCTGTGTCCCCAGCTATATCCATGTCTGTGTCTTCCAAAGAGAAGAGCTCTGGAAACCCCTTTGGCTTGGAAAGAGAAGACCAAGCCCACATCATGTCTGCATCCAGGCAGTGCTCAGCAGAGGGCCTGACCCAGCACTAGCTTTATTTCTCTCCACAATCCCCTGGCTGCAGAGCCTATTAATAGCTTCATCCACCTTAAATCCAGTCCCTCCCACAGAGTCTTGCGTTTCTGTAGGTACCAGGAGGGCTCACTACAAGAAGAGTCTGTTTTCCAGCGACTCCCCTAGCCTGCACGCTCACGGTGGGGGCGGGAAGGAGCGGCTGTTTGGCAACCTTGGTAGAGCCATTTTGAGAGTCAAATCAGGAAAGGGTCCTGACAGGGAAAAAGAAGTGAGGAAATGGAGCATACATCATTTTTTCCAGACGCTGGCATGTAAAGGAAAGCCATCTGGCCTGAGGAGGCAGGAGATGGGGAGGTCAGAGAAGGGTTTTGTTTTTGTTTTCGTTCTTTTAGGATGAGGAGACTTGAGGGAAAGGGGGCAATGCACAGGGAAGAGGAAAGATATGGGAAGGGAGGGGTCGGAAATAAAGTGAAATGCCTGTGGGGATCTGAGGGGAAGGTAGGGGGTGAAGGTTGGAAGCCCTTGTCAGCGGGGGCGGTGGGGCAATGGGATCAGGGGATTGGGACCGGGGGCGCCTGGGGCCAGAGGGTTAATTGGGACTACAGTGGAGTCACCCATGTCCCAGCCCCAGGCGCGGCGGTGGACCTGACGCTGCTGGCTGACCTGCGCCTCACGGACCCGCAGCGTTTCTTCCTGACGTGCGTGTCCGGGGAGGCCGGGGCCGGGAGAGGCGGGGCCGCCTGGGGCTCGCCCCTGCTGTTGGAGAAGGACGACCGCATCGTGCGCACCCTTCCGCCCCAGCGGCCCTTGCAGTTCGCCCGTAACGGCTCGCACCAGGTCACGCTGCGCGGCTTTTCGCAGCCCTCGGACCTCGTGGGCGTCTTCTCCTGCGTGGGCGGCGCCGGGGCGCGGCGCTCCACCGTCGTCTACGTACACAACAGCCCCCGAGGTGCGTCTGTCCTGTGAGGTAAGTTGGGAGGAGGGTGACTGGGAGGGTTTTCCACTGACCGCTGATCCCACTCTTCACCCCACAGCCCACCTGCTCCCAGACAAGGTCACACACACAGTGAACAAAGGCGACACGGCTGTGCTTTCTGCGCGTGTGCACAAGGAGAAGCAGACTGATGTGATCTGGAAGAGCAATGGTGAGAGGGGCATCTGAACTGATGGGGCAGGTAGCCCCTTGGGTCCGACGCTCCAGCACCTCCAACACCCCAGAATCCCCAGCTTTGGCCTCACACACCAGTCACCCCAGTGCACCTGTCATCCTCCTGGCCAACCTCCAGGGTCCCTCCTCTGTCCTGGCCAGGTCCCACGGGATGCACCTGTATCCATCTCATCTCTCCCTGAGCTGCTTTCCTACCGAACCTAGAGGGCCAGGATATCTAATATTGGGGTCTGTAGGTCCTGGAGGATGTGAGTCAGGGCAGACTTCCCAGAGCAGATGACACTTGAACTCTGCCTGGAGGAGTGGGATAGCCAGCCCCAGAGGAAAGGAGGGGCATTCCCAGAGGAGCGCTCAACAAGAGCAAAGGCGCAAAGGTCTGAAATAGCCATGGGGTTTCTAGTAGAAAAACAAGCAATTCAGGATTACTGGAATCTTGGGAGCCAGGCAGGGTATGCAGAGGTATGGGGCTGGAGGGCTAAGCAGTAGCCAAATTGGTGAAATTGATGTACTAAGGAGCTAGGAGAACTACTGAAGAGTTTAAGCAGGGTGTTGGAGGCCTGGAGCAGTGTGGTGGCAGTGGGCTGGTGAGTGTTAGAGGTTCTCTCCCACTAGGTTTGCCATAGTTCACTGATGTGACCAGGGCAGAGGTGGGCAGAAGGAGGGGACACCAGCTGGCATATGGTGCTGAGGTCCCTGACCCGTTCATGCCCCACCAGGATCCTACTTCTATACCCTGGACTGGCATGAGGCGCAGGATGGGCGGTTCCTGCTGCAGCTCCCCAACGTGCAGACGTCGTCAAGCGGCATCTACAGTGCCACCTACCTGGAAGCCAGCCCCCTGGGCAGCGCCTTCTTTCGACTCATTGTGCGGGGTCAGAGGAAGAGGGCAGAGGACATGGGTGGTGTGGGAAGCCGGAGGCCCTCTGGGTAATTCCTGTGGGTCCCCTGGGTCCCCAGGACTACCCCAGGCCTCAGCGTCTGTGGTCAGGTGGGTGAGGGTCAGCTGCTGAAGACACTATTCTCCAGGCTGTGGGGCTGGGCGCTGGGGACCGGGCTGTGCCAAGGAATGCCCAGGCTGCCTGCATGGAGGAGTCTGCCATGACCAGGACGGTGAATGTGTGTGCCCCCCGGGCTTCACCGGCACACGCTGTGAGCAGGGTGAGGAGGATCCCTAGCACCTGAGGAGGGGAAGCTAGAATGTACATAGGGCGAGGAGAGATACCTGACTGGGGGAAGACCCTGGAACCGTGGGGACAGAGCTCGGAGGGGACAGTGCTAGGCAGGTCACAGACCCTGTGGTCCAGCAGAGGCCCATACCCCCATATGTCCTCCCTCTAGCCTGCAGAGAGGGCCGTTTTGGGCAGAGCTGTCAGGAGCAGTGCCCAGGCACATCTGGCTGCCGGGGCCTTAACTTCTGCCTCCCGGACCCCTACGGCTGTTCTTGTGGATCAGGCTGGAGAGGAAGCCAGTGCCAGGATGGTATGGACTAACCCACCCTGCCATGGTCCCTGACCAAGATTGCCAGCCACAGCCTGGCTCAGACCCTTTGCCTTGACTCTGACTTACACACCAAGCCCTCCACAGTCCTCTCTGCTCACCTGACCTTGCCCCTCTGCACCCAGCCTGTCAGCACCCATGCCCCATCTGTTTCCCAGACTGTGCCGTCATTGCCCTTTGACCTCTTCTCCTCTAACCACACCTCCTCTGTCCCCAGCTTGTGCCCCTGGTCATTTTGGAGCTGACTGCCGCCTCCGGTGCCAGTGTCAGAATGGCGGCACTTGTGACCGGTTCAGCGGCTGTGTCTGCCCCTCCGGCTGGCATGGAGTACACTGTGAGAAGTCAGGTAGGAGCATTAAACATCTCCCTGGCTTGGAACTTGTCCCTCCTTTCTCTGTCAGCAGTCCCTCCTTTCCTGCCCTCAGGGAGCTCATAGTTTTGTAGGAGTTCTCACCATACAACCACCAGTACATGAGGAGAGCAGCCCAGAGTGCCCGGGCACCCAGAGGAGGCCCCTGACCAGCCAGAGAGGGTCAGGGAAGGCTTCTGGGAGGAGGCAAGATCTGAGAGGGGAGGTGAAGGACAAGAAGAGATGGCTGCGGGAGCATGGACAAAGGCCAAGAAGAGTGGCGTCAGGAGAGGCTAGGCGAACAGTCAGACGAGGTGAAATTGTGGGGCTTTGAATGTTGTACCAAGGGGTTAACACAAAATATAACAGAGGCAAGAGGGCATTGTGGAAGAAGCATAAGGTGGTCAGATGTGTGTTTTAGAAAGGGGACCCGAAGCAAATGAGGTCTTAATGAGTGGTTTGGCTGGGACGATGGTCAGAAACCTGATGGCAGGCAGTAGAGGCATTAGAAAGGAGGGTATGTGGGATGTAGGCAGTGGAAGGGATCGGATGTGGGACAGGGTACTGGAGGAGCCAAGGGGGACTTTGCCAGCTTCAGGGAGAGTGTCTGGGTAGACGGCGGGGCCTTCACTGGGATGCACACACAGGGCAAGGGACCCTTTGTTGGTCAGGTATCTGCCCTGGTGGGAGCTCCAGGGTGGATGCCCTCTCTCTCCCTAGACCGGATCCCTCAGATCCTCGACATGGCCTTGGAACTGGAGTTCAACTTAGAGACAACGCCCCGGATCAACTGCGCAGCCGCAGGGAACCCCTTCCCAGTGCGGGGCAGCATGGAGCTCCGCAAACCAGATGGCACAGTGCTCCTGGTCAGTCCTGATGGCCCTGCCCCACCAGCTTCACAGTTAATTCCTCAGAGCCCTAACCCCAAGAATCTTTCAACTCACTGGCTTGACCCCAGCTCACATGGGATCAAGCTGATGGTTGAAGGCTGCCACCAGGCCTTTGTTCCGTTGTTGGTCCAAACAGATGCACGTGCACCTGCCACATGGTGAACATCCTCTGTGGTCTTTCCCCTTCTTTGTGTCTCTCTCAGTCCACCAAGGCCATTGTAGAGCCAGATAGGACCACAGCTGAGTTTGAGGTGCCCCGCTTGACTCTTGGGGACAGTGGGCTCTGGGAGTGCCGCGTGTCCACATCTGGTGGCCAAGACAGCCGGCGCTTCAGGATCAATGTCAAAGGTCAGTGATGACCTGAGGACTAGGACAGTGGGCAGGGTGGTCACTATACGATGCTGCTCAGACTGGAGATCACAGCAGAAAGGGCAAGCATATCTGAGCTCACAGCCCAGCACCAGGCAAAGAAAAAAGCTTATGATCAACCAGAGTTCCAGCCTGGGTGTCAAGGCTGGAGCACAGCCCAGTCCCATCTGGAAAGGACATCTCACATCCCAGAAACTGGGATACCCTCCAGCCTTGCCTTCTCTCCTGCCTTGACATTCCTGCCCTTTCTACCCCCACCTCTCCATAAGGGTGTCTTTAGTTCTGCCTTGGGGATGCTGCTACCCCTCTGAGTCACACACACAGGCATTCACTGGATGGGGATCAGGAGCTCAGAGTGTGATCTCCTCGGCCAGGAGAGGTCAGAGAAGACTTCTCAGAGAAGGCAGAGCTTAGGCAGGAGTCTAATGAGTGCATAGGGATTTGCCAGGTAAATAAGGAACTGCCCAGTGTCCAGGATTGTTCAGAGCAGAGCGTTTAGTTGACCCAACTGTACACTCAAAGTATCCCATTACCTTCTCCAGCGCCATAAGCCTTGGTTATTCAAACTCCTGCCCCCCCTTGGTTCCTCTTTTCCTCTTCTCCCAACCTCTTCTGACTTCCTCTCTTACCTTCCCCTTTCTCACTGTCAGACTCTGCTTTCCCATCTATTCCCTCACCACCACTAGGAAGCATTAGTGTGCTTCCTAATTAAATTGCTATTTAAAAATCTTATAAAATTAAACTCTGAATGTAACTTAAATATAAGTTCCTTCTTCAGCCTTTTCCTTCTCACTCTCCCCAGGCTTTGACTCAGACAACCTGGCTTCATATCCTCACGCTACAAACTCCTGGCTCTATCACCTTAAGCCAGTTATATAACTTCTCTCACCTTATTTCCCCTTGTAAAATGGAGGTAATATTATCACTCACTTGATAGGTTGCAATGAAGATGAATTAGATTATGCATTTAAGCTTAGCACAGCAACTGACACAAAGTAAGTGTTTAACCAATGTTTACAACTCTTATTCTTATTATTTAAAATGCCATCCAGTTCCCAAGTTTCAATGTTTCCTTGGCAATTCCCAGATCTGATCTGCAGCCTGGACCCCTGTCCTGAGCTCAAACCCATTTGGTGGGACCTTCATGAAGTGGGGCATCTTCTGTGGAGGTCCATTTCTGAAGTCATTGTGGAAGTTAACTTGTATGATGTAGGGTCCACTTTCTAACCAGCCACTTCCTGGACATCTAACTCCCTACATGAGCCATAGGCTCTGGGGGCTCCACAGAATCCAAACTGGAATGTCATCTCCCTCCAGATCAGCACCTCTTTTGTGGCATGCTCACTTCTGCCTGACACCTGCCCCCTCAGCTCACAACTCTATCATCCTTGCCCACCCCTCCCTCCTTTCCTACCTCCCTTCTGTCTTTAGAATCTTCCTTCCCAAGATTCTTCTTAGAAAGCCAGTCTGATAGATGTTTGGAAGAGGCAAGGGAATGAGTTGAGGCATTAATGCAATGATCTGGAGAACAAAGCTGAGGCCAGAAAAGGGCCAAAGACCATGGAGTGGGGAAACTGGGTAAGAACACAAAAACTTTGGGGGTAGAATAGACTGATAATAGGGAGCCTAGTCAGACAGACCTAGTTCAACCCTGGCTGCATCTCCTCCCAGCTTTGTGTCCTTAGGCAAGTTATTCAAACTCTCTAAGCCTCAGTTTTTTGACTGATAATACAGAGGTAATGATCTCTATCTGAAAGGTGGTTGTGAGGATTAGAAATCATGCATATAGAGCATCAGGAACAGTGCAGCTGCTTCATCACTGGCTGTCATTTTTGTTTGGTTTGGTTTGGTTTTAAGGGAGTGGTAAATGATGGGGGTGGAGCAGAAAACAAGATGACACCCAGGTTTTTGCCCTGCCTTGGGTTCCAGTCCCCCATTTAGCCCCCATCCTGCCTAGGCAGAGTGCTCCCATGTCATTTCTTCACTTAACATCTTTTGGGATACCCTCCTGTCCTCAGTCCTGAATCCCTGTGCCCCAAGCTGCCCAACAGGGTAGAACTCTGTCTTCCCCAGGACTTTGGCCACTCTGATTAACTTCTGAGCTTGGTTTCCCCCTAGTGCAGAGGTCCTCAGATCCAAACACAGCCCCAGAGGGCTGGTTGCAGTGCCCTTTGTTTTGCTGGGGCCTAGGCAGGTAGTATGGGCCATCCCTGACCTCAAGTCTCCTGGCAGTGCCCCCAGTGGCCCTCAGTGCACCTCGGCTCCTGGCCAAGCAGAGCCGCCAGCTTGTGGTCTCCCCACTGGTCTCATTCTCTGGGGATGGGCCCATCTCCTCCGTCCGCCTGCACTACCGGCCCCAGGACAGCACCATGGCCTGGTCCACCATTGTGGGTGAGTGGGGAGAGAGCTGGGGGCAGGAAACTACTGGGGCAGGAGGGCATTGTTGGATAATCATACAGGGATGAGGTAAGAGTGGAAAGGGAGGGAGGAGAGTGTGAGGAGAAGAGAGGGGGCTGCAAGGAGAATGGAGGCTTCTGGAAGAGGTTGGGACTAAACAATGTGTGCTGCACACCCATCCCCAGTGGACCCCAGTGAGAACGTGACGTTAATGAACCTGAGGCCGAAGACAGGATACAGTGTCCGTGTGCAGCTGAGCCGGCCAGGGGAAGGAGGAGAGGGGGTCTGTGGGCCTCCCGCGCTCATGACCACTGACTGTCCTGGTGAGAGGCCAAAAGTCAGCCCTTCCTGTCTCTCAGGGGTCACTGTCCTAATAATTCAGGGATTACCATAGCTCCTCCATCCCAGGGGCCCCTGCCTTTCCCCCTGGAAGTTATCCCATCCTGTCCACTGGGGATCACTGCCTTGTCCAGTCCGAAGGACCCATTGGACAGTTCTGACCCCTGACCTCTGGCCTCAGAGCCCTCGGTGCAACCAAGGCTGGAGAGCCCGCATGTGGAGGGCCCTGACCAGCTGCGAGTGAGCTGGTCCTTACCCTCGGTGCCCGGGCCACTTGTGGGCGATGGTTTCCTGCTGCGCCTGTGGGACGTGGCACGGGGGCAGGAGCGGCGGGAGAATGTCTCATCCCCCCAGGCCCGCACCACCCTCCTGGCTGGACTCACACCTGGTACCCACTACCAGCTGGATGTGCGGCTCTACCACTGCACTCTTCTGGGCCCTGCTTCGCCCCCTGCACGCGTGCTTCTGCCCCCCAGCGGTATGCCCGGGGAAAGGGGGCCATGGGCTCGGGTTGAGAGAACATAGGATACAGGGAACACATGAGCCCCAAGAGGACATAGGGAGGTTTAGGAGACTGGATGGACCTAGGGGAAACACAGGACACATGGAAAGCATGGGGCCTAAGGGGGACCTCAGATATCAGGCAGACATGAAACACAAGGAGGAATTGGGGAGGGTGGGACAAGGGAATGGGGGACATGGGGAGGATGCAGGACACTGGGAGCATCTAAGAAAACAGGAGGAATTGGGAAAACAAGGGGAAGCAGAAGCCCACGGGGGAAGGTGGCCATGGAGATGGAGAGGAATTTAGTGCAGGAAAGAAAGAAGGGGTCAAGGGGCAGGATCCCATTCTGGGCCCACAGAGCAGGGACACAGCTAGAGTGGATCTGTCTTACTCCACAGCTACATAACCTGGTCTTGCCTGAGCCCTGCCTTCCCACCCCCCATCTCCCCAGGTCCCCCAGCCCCTCGATACCTCCATGCCCAGGCCCTCTCAGACTCTGAGATCCAGTTGACTTGGCAGTGCCCACAGGCCCCAGCAGGGCCAATATCCAAGTATATCGTGGAGGTGCAGATAGCTGGGGGCTCGGGAGACCCATTGTGGATGGATGTGGACAAGCCTGAGGAGACGAGTACCATTGTCCGTGGCCTCAATGCCAGCACACGCTACCTCTTCCGTGTGCGGGCCAGTGCCCAGGGTCCTGGTGACTGGAGCAACGTGGTAGAAGAGTCCACCCTGGGCAATGGTGAGAGGACAGAGCCCACAGGGTCTCCTGGGCCATGGGGTTGGTTTCAGTGTGCCCTCCCTCCACATCATCCCCTGTGTTAGAGCTAGGGCATCCCAGATCACTCCCTCCCAAGCCTTAGGACTGGGGACTCTCACCTTTCCCTTCTTATGATCCACTGTCCTAGTGCTGGGAAAATGATGTCACCCCCATAACCCATTGGGCCCAAGTTTGGCATCCTAGGTCCCTCCCTCTATGTGACCCAAGTGACCTCCCCATATCCTGGTGCTGTGATCTCTGTCCTCTCCCTTTGTGGAACTCCACAGTGGCCTCTGGGTTTCCAGATCCAGGCATCCCCATGATCTGCCCCCTTATTGTCCCAGGGCTGCAGAGTGAGGGCCCCGTCCAAGAGAGCCGGGCTGCTGAAGAGGGCCTGGACCAACAGCTGATACTAGCAGTGGTGGGCTCCGTGTCTGCCACCTGCCTCACCATCCTGGCTGCCCTCTTAGCCCTGGTGTGCATCCGCAGAAGCTGCTTGCATCGGAGACGCACCTTCACCTATGAGTCAGGATCGGTTAGTGGCCCGTGCCTGCCCCAGGTGCATGTGTAAGACTCTGTGTGAATGTATGTTCCTACCTATATGCTGTGTGTGTGCTCACATGCATGTTTATGTGGCAGGTATGAGACTATACTCGTATCACTCAAGGGCACAAAATACAAGTTTTTAAATTTCTCTAGCACTGAACTCATCTGCTGAGTTAATTTATGCTAGTGGTAAAATATTTAACATTCCCAGTTCAAAATATCTCAGTCATGTCTATGTTTCCCATGGCCAGTCCCAGGTTTGAGAACTTGGTCAATTCAAGATCTCCCTCTCTCTCCCCAGGAGTGATCTAAACCAAGAAAGCATACTGAATCATGGAGGGCCTCTGGGGTTTATGTCCCTGTCCTTGCAGACCCTCCTGACCTTGGGAGCCAGCCCCTGACCCCACACATATGTGGCTGATGTTCTCAGCCCTGCTCTGGCCTCCAGTCAACAGGCCACTCAGGCTGTGAGTTTATTATCCCACCCTCCTTTCAAATCCAAGGGGTCCTTTAGGAGATTCAGAAACTTTAGGGTGCTTCCTCGGACCTATGGAAGGCAGCATACTCTGTGGCCTTCAGACCCATTGCCACCAGTCCTCGTAGAGCTGTTTCTACCACTCTGGAGCTGGGCTAGGCCTGCAGCCTCACCCACCACTCCCTGAGAGAAGCAGCACAAGCCTCCACTCTTCTTGGCTTCCCTGTAAACCTGTCTGGGTTTTCTGCCCTTCTCTAGTCCACATCCCTCCAGGTCTCAGGCTAGCACTTGGGCAGGGGGAGGGCAGGGGGCCCCTGGCTCCTCCTCAGGTACCTGGCTTCATCTCCTCATGTCACACCTAACCACCACAACCACCACCCTCCCCCACCCCCACCCCCAATTTCTCTTTCTTGGGACTTTTCTCCTCTGAGATCTTCCCCCATTGTTTTCAGTTATGATCTCAATTCCGCCCTTGGTCCTCCAGGTCTAGCCTCTTGATATTTAGAGGCCAAGCTTTGGCATTAAAAACAAAAACAAAAACAAACTCTTCTCATAAGGGCTGACCCTTATGATTGAAAGCTTAGTGTCCAAGGCTATTGTCTCTGCTATGCCTTAAAAAAAAAAAAAGTCCATTCAGAGATTCAATTGACTTCTTTGTTCAAGACTGTTCATCCTCCCTCTGAGGTCAGGGCACACAGAAAGCTATCACTGCTCTGGTGGGGGCGGGTAATGCGTGCACACGTTGAGGGGAGGAGGTGGGAAAGCAGCCTTTAACTTATCAAGATACAGTGCTGCTACATGTGCCTACATATGAATGTGTGTGTACATATGAATGTGTGTGCCATGGATGAGTGCACGTGTGCATCCCCTTGCGGGTTCTCCCGTGTATGTCTACACATGTCCCTGGTCCATGTATGGCCCTGTGCTTGTGCACCCCCATGCATACATGTACTTGTGTACTTACGCGTGGGTGCACCTATATACGGTGCCAATGGAAGAACGCATGTGTGTCCTGGTGTCTTCAGCTGCCCATGTTTCATGTGAATCCATGGGATTCATGCCCTCAGCACTTATCCATCAGCTAGGCTTCATTTCACTTAGGGAGCCCCAGCACAAGGTCTGTCTATCCTTCCAGTTCTCTTGCTGGCAGCTGCCTTGGTCCTGTCCAGCTATTTCCTTCTCTAGCCACCAACCCTGCCCAGATCACCCACTTCCTGCTCAATTGAGGAAAGTGGATGTTCCTCTTTATTAAGGACCATCATTTTGTCTTTGTCTTCCAGTCCCTTAGAGCTGTAGATAGATGCCAAGTGGGTGAAGAGTGGTAATTTCTAATTCTGCCACTGTGGAGAAGAAAGCCACTCCACTGGCTTGTAGCAGCTTAGGGCTTAGCATGTAGTAGGTGCTCAATAAATATAGCCTAATCCATGCTCAAGGCTGGAATCCTTTCCACAGCATCCCTGATGACAAAAAGCCTAGCTGTGGGATCGGCACAATAATAGGGAACTCACTGCTTACCATCACACCCATTCTCATTCCTTTCTGCTTTAGACATTAGAATCCTCTTCCTTCCATTTACTCATATCCTGGTTTCTAGCAGCTTTACCCACAAGTCCTTTTTCTGCCTTCCAGAGCTGGACACAACTGTTCCCCAGGCTGCAGTCTCTGGATTTCTCTCCTTGAACATGCAACAGTCCACCTGTGGCTCCATCTCCCATGATTCTGTCTCAGTGTGTCTCCTCTGTCTGTATGTTCGTTCCTAACTGACCACCAAGGTGCCCTGTGTCTTGTGTCTTAGTCTTTGTCCCTTTGTCTGAACACGGGGACCTCCCTTTTTAATGCTTGTCTGTGCCTCTGTCTGCCCCATTTCTCTTCCCTGGACTATCTGCCTACTTGTCCTATCCTGTGAAGGGCGAAGAAACTATCCTGCAGTTCAGCTCGGGGACCTTGACACTGACCCGACGACCAAAACCACAGCCCGAGCCCCTGAGTTACCCAGTGCTGGAGTGGGAGGACATCACCTTTGAGGACCTCATCGGGGAAGGGAACTTCGGCCAGGTCATCCGTGCCATGATCAAGAAGGACGGGCTCAAGATGAACGCAGCCATCAAGATGCTGAAAGGTTGCTGGGGCATAACACCTGACCCTCTCCGTGGTCCCACAGATGCCAAGCCCCACCTAGCTCCCTCCAGCATTTGACCTGTGACCCTAGCCCTCACCCACCCAAGCCTTTTCCCTAGAGTTGTTTCTGACAAAAGTAATATTGGATTCTTTACACAGAGTATGCATCTGAAAATGACCATCGTGACTTTGCGGGGGAATTGGAAGTTCTGTGCAAATTGGGGCATCACCCCAACATCATTAACCTTTTGGGGGCCTGTGAGAACCGAGGTGAGCCTCCAACTTATCATGTACCCCTTCTCCCAAACCCCCATCATCAGCCATCACCTCCACCACATCAGTAGCTTTCTGGGAACTCCAGGTTACCTATACATCTCTCTTGATTCCCCTCCATTTTCAAGTTCCCTATCACCATCAGGTACCTGCTCCCACTCCAGGTTATCTGTACATAAATTACCACAAGCCACCTCCTCATCCCACAGGTTACTTGTATATTGCCATTGAATATGCCCCCTATGGGAACCTGCTAGATTTTCTGCGAAAGAGTCGGGTCCTGGAGACTGACCCAGCTTTTGCCAGAGAGCACGGAACAGCCTCCACCCTCAGTTCCCGGCAGCTGCTGCGTTTTGCCAGTGATGCTGCCAATGGCATGCAGTACCTGAGTGAGAAGCAGGTGTGGGGGGTGGGGAAGGGGAGGTGGGTGTTTGAGGGAGGAGGGGAAAACCACGAGTAGACTTCAGGAGACAAAAACAACAGACCCTAATTGAATGTGGGGATTTTGAAGGATGGAGAGCAGGCCAGTACCCACAGTTTCCTGACCTGGGTGAGCATAAGTTCGATGAGGAGGAAACACAGGATGAGAAGCAGGTCTAGAGGATGCTTTGAGTTTGAAGTATCTGAGGGTATCCTGGTGGAGATGTTGAATGAGCAGTTGTAGAAGCCGGCCTGAAAACAAAAATTTTAAAATCTGGAAGTTGTCACCCCCAGATCGTGACTCTAATAGGAAGGAAGTATGTGTGCTCCACCAGGGAGAGTAAAAAGCACAGGGTGAAGGCCCAAGCTTAAGTCTGAGGAACCCCTTGTAGAATGAAAAGAGAGAGGGCCAGTAGCCAGAGGGAACATTAGACTGAGGGAAGGATGTTGAAGATAGTAAAGCTTGAGTATCTTTCATGGCAGAGAGAAAGGGCCAGTGCAGAGGAACAGGTTGATGGAGTGAGGTCTCTGAGGGGGATGGAAGGTGTAGGAACTAAAGTTCAGGGGAGAGGGTCACCTTGGGCAAGAGAAGATGACTTTCCCCACTCTCACCAATAAGGGAAGAAGGAGAGGGTAGAAGAGAGGGGGTTAGGGAGCATAGAAAGAAGGGAGGGTGCAGTGTGGTTACCTAGGAGAGGTCCACCATTGTCTCAGGATGAGGGACACAACCTGTATTAGTCCATGGCCCAGGTCTAAGGAAGGAGGGAATGATAGCCAGCACTGTGATTTTTCTCAGTAGGAGTCAGCTGATCTAGGATTGAGGCCTAGGTGGGTGGGAAAAAGTATAGGGGGCTACCGAAGGCACCCAGGATGCCCATGAAGACTGACTGTAGGCCAGACCCCTTACTGGCCCAGGAGTCCCGGGGCCCCTCATCCCCAAGTCTTCCCTGACTTCTTACCTTGCCTGCAGTTCATCCATAGGGATCTGGCTGCCCGAAATGTGCTGGTCGGAGAGAACCTGGCCTCCAAGATTGCAGACTTTGGCCTGTCTCGCGGGGAGGAGGTTTATGTGAAGAAGACCATGGTGAGTCTCATTCACTCTACCCCCCTCAAGGCCAGTGCCTGGCCTTGCTCTCTAGAATCTCCCAAACAGGCCCTCCTGGAGCCTCTCCCTACCCTCCATTCTTCAAACCCACTCTCTACCAGGGACGTCTCCCCGTGCGCTGGATGGCCATTGAGTCTCTGAACTACAGTGTCTATACCACCAAGAGTGATGTGTAAGTGGGGAGAGGTAGGGAGCTTGGTCTCTCATGGATATAGGCAGGCATAACCTAGGTGAATCCCAGAAATGCTTCCAGTAGTCTAAGGCATGTCTTTGGCATGCCAGAATGTGTTCCAAGTATGACACAGATGTGACCTGGGTGTATCCTGAGTATACCTTGGGGTTGCTGAGCATTTTAGTGGGAAGGTGAGAGGCTAGCTGGAAGAATGGCTTATCCTGGAGAGTAATGAGGATGTTTTAGGGGTAGGATTGGGGTAGGGGTAGTTTTGGGCTGTGTTTGTATGAGAGACTGTGGGATGCCTAGGAAAGGTCTAGGAATACTAGTGGGTAATTCCTGTGGTGGATGGAAAGACTACTCAGTGAATGTTCTCACGTTTCTCTCTGCAGCACAGGGTCATCCCCTCCTGAGGACCTAATCAGAGTATGACCTTAAGACTCCCTTGCTGCATCTCCCACTCCCAGAGAGCCAACTTGGCACAGTCTTTACCCTCACTCCAGGAAGTCCATCTCAGTCTAAATCCGACCTGCCCAGTCCTTTAACCCTGACTCCTGAGCTGCTCTGCCCTTTGCCCAAGCCTTTTGGCCTGTCCTGTCCAGCTAACTGTCTACCGCACTGACACCCCCTCTGACCATCACAAGCCTACTTCCTGCTTCTGCCCTAAGACTCTCTAGATTCCCTTCTCCCACTAGAACACTCTACCCTGGGCTCAGACCTGACCTACACCCACATGGAAGTTGTTAGATTGTGAGAGGCAGTTAAGAGCAAGGCTTTTGAAGCCAGACTGCATGGGTTTAAATCCCTACTCTGACACTTACTAGTAGTGTGACCTCAGGCAAGTTAGCTCACCTCTAGGGCCTCCATGTCTCCATCTATAAAATAAGGTTAATAAGAGAACCTATACTATATAGGCTTGGTGTGAAGGTTAAATGAGTTAACATATATATTAAATGTTCAGTGCCTGGCCCAAAGTGAGAACTCAATAAAAATGTTAGCTATAATTATGTTGAGCCAGGGAGGGGTTATGAAGGAGCTTCGATGCAGCAGACACAACAGCTGGTGAAAGCCAGATACTTGCAGAGTAGACACAGGCAAGGCCTGAGGTGGGGTGGGGTGGAGGGTGACTATACATCTGGGGTAGGTAGGGTCTAAACTGCTGGGCCCTGGGGCCAAGAGGATAACTAAGTGCGTTCTCCTTATTTTAGTTGGTCTTTTGGGGTCCTCCTCTGGGAGATCGTGAGCCTTGGTGAGTTTCCACCCTCCATTCCTTTCCTAGAGTGCCCATACTTACCCTACCTGGAATCCTGGGCTGAGAGAGCTTTGTACCCTTCTGCAGGGGGTACACCCTACTGTGGCATGACCTGTGCTGAGCTCTATGAGAAGCTGCCCCAGGGCTACCGCATGGAACAGCCTCGTAACTGTGACGACGAAGTGTGAGTCACTACAACCTTGAACCCTGTGACCCCATCTCTGTGATGAGTGACCTCAACGTTGAGTTCTGTGACTCTCTTACCCCAACTGGCTCTGACCTCTGATCTCAGCAATGCCCTCATCCACAGGTATGAGCTGATGCGTCAGTGCTGGCGGGACCGTCCATACGAGCGACCACCCTTTGCCCAGATCGCGCTGCAGCTGGGCCGCATGCTAGAAGCCAGGAAGGTGAAGAGACTGGGGGTGATGGGAACTGGGTATCACCAGTGTCACTGGAGTACCCTCTCATAGGCACCAAACAGCAGCAGCCACAGTGTCCTCTGTCCCCACCACACTGCCCACCCAAACTTGCTGAGCCAGGGCTTCTGGGACAGCTAGAGCAGGGCCCAGGACGTAGCCCCCTTCCCAACCCTGTTTGGGCTGGTCACTAGGCCCTTTCAGATATTTCCAAGGTCCCTACTTAGCCCCAGCAGCAAATCTCTGCCTCAGGCTCCAAATCCCAGGCTGCTTGTCTGACCTCCTCTGCTCAAGTCATCAGCCCATTCTACCTGGAATGCATTCCCTTACCTGGCAGGGAGCCAGAGCTGAATGCTTTAATCAAGAGAATGGATGAATGATTGAATGGTACAGTAACCTTATGGATGAAATAATGGAATCAGTGGCTAGATGAAATAATAAGCATATGAATACACAACTGAATCTAGTAATCATGTTATAAATGAATTATCAACTAAATATAAATGAAGAAATATATCAAAATGAGTACATGAGAAAAGAGTTCTACATATGAATTAATGTTTTAATTTCTATTTTAATTAGTAAGCTATCTTAAGAATGAAGGAATGATCAAATAACCATGTAAATGAGTGGATCATCAAAAATAGCTTTATGACTAGATAAATGTGTAAATGATTGAATGAATGCATAAGCAAACAATTCATTGGATGAATTCATGAAAAAAACCCTGATCTAACAAGGTGTCAAGGGCCTCTCACCTCAGCTCCCTATCCGTGGTCTGATGCCCTCCCTGTTCTAGGCTAGCAAGGGCCATCCTTGGCAATGGGGCCATCTTGAGTCTTCAGGAAAAAATCAGTTCAAATGCCCCAACCAAATGGAAGTCAAGGACCTCTGGCCCAGATACACCCCATCCCTGGCCCCCACTAAGGCTTGCTCTACTCTCCAGGCCTATGTGAACATGTCGCTGTTTGAGAACTTCACATATGCAGGCATCGACGCCACAGCTGAGGAGGCCTGAGCTGCCATCCAGCCAGAACCTGGCTCTGCTGGCCAGAGCAACCTTTGCTCTCCAACCTGTGACTTCTGACCCCTGTGGCCTCTGACCTGAGCTGCCTCAGTGAACTTTTTTTAACTTAAGGAATAAAAGAGGGGATCCAGGGATGGGGTGGGCATGGGGCAGTTGGGTCCCCATCTTTTGCAGTTGCTCCTATTACCTCCTGAAGCTACTCTTATAGCTATTCTTCACATCCTTCCTTCCAGTTCAGCTACTTTATACTTGTCCCCACTCTGCTGATACCCCCACTCAGACCCCTATTTCAGCTCTCCTCTACTCATACCACTAACAGGCCTTGTTGAGCTACTCCTTACTCTCTGCCTTGTCTTCAGAAAAAAAATAAATGCTCTGAGAAGCTCCAGCCAATGTCTACCTTTTATTGATGAGAAAAAGTTATACCAAAGAGGGAGAAACTGGACTTTTCATGAAAAGAAACACTGTTTCAGATGCAAGCCTCTGCTGAGATTGTCTTTCCATATTGGGACATGTTCCAGAAGGTCCATTTTACATGTAAAAACTCACCCACTAAGTCCTGTTTTCCCCTGGTCTCTTCCCTCCAGCTTTTATCACCAACATTGTCTCCCAGTAACTCTAGGTAGCTGCCAACCCAGGAATTTTTGCTCTGTCTAGACATAGTGCATGCCACAATCAACTATAGCCCAGGCTCGAACTGACACCTCAGCACCAGGTAGATTCTGGTCTGTCCTGAGCTCCCACTTTTCCTTATAGCCCTAGGCAGCTTTCCCTGACTTGGTAGCTACTTTACTGCCCAGCTTGTGGGCCTTAAAGGAGAAAGGCAGATGACACTCCCATTTTCAGCTAGACATGGTATCTTCTTGCGGTTTCACAGTATTCTGGGAAACGCTCTTCTGCTGGGCTATTGCTATCTTGAAAGTTATTTCCCATGCCACTACCCCATGCTGTATGGCCTACTAGTTTGCCTGCATTTTGGACTGCTCATAACTGGCCCTAGCTTTCTCTTCCACCTTAGGAAACCAGGCTGATCTTGCTTCACAAACATTTTTTAAGTGACTCGGATAAAATCAGAGAAGGCATAAGATGGTATGGCACTGTGGTTAAGACCACAGATTCTGGAATCACAGACCTATGGTCAAGTCCCTGCTTTATCACTAAAATCACTTACATCACTTGACCTCTCTGAGTTTCAGTTTTCTCCTCTGAAAAACAACTTGGATTAAATGAGATCTCACAGGCACATCTTTTACAGCACATTGGTACATAGGTACAAATGAGGAAGTTGGGTGGGTGGGGACTGTGAGTATCAGATTCTCTATTACAAACAGACTTGAATGGTTAGAGTGTGGAGCCAAATTTGAGAAGAATAAAGTGACTGGAGTAAATGGGAAGCTAAGTAGGATGGAGAAGATGGGCTTTGCTAGAATGAAACTTCATTTCAGAACCACATTCCCTGCAGTGATATTGCCAAGTCCAGGGAAGCGGGGATTATCACAATATACCTGTGGGGCAATCCATATGAAAACACACAGTAAAATACAATGGCATGTGCTATAAGAGAGGGAGGGGGCCTGAGGAGCATGTCGAAAGGATATGGAGTAGGGAAAGTTTTTCTGGAGAAAATGATATTTTGATCTAGGCCACACAGAGGAATGAGAGTTCATCAGAGAAAGAGATCCTGGCAAGGAAACAGCTCCTGTGACATATGATACATTCGCAGACTACAAATATTTCCCTGTGACTGAAACAAAGGAAGAGCATAGTTCTGTGAGGGCAATGAGCCCACAGAGTGGCAGTTTCCAGACCATGGTAGGCCTCATCAACAGCATTAAGGATAAGAGTGTTTATCCTAAGAGCAAAAGGAACAACAAAAGACCTGTAAACAAGATGTCATAATCTGACATCTCCCCTATGCCGGGGACACCCCTGCGTGGCATGCCACTCCTTACACGCATCAGCACTGCGCATGGGCCAGCTCATTACATGGGTCAGGAGGCCCTGGGTTTGAACCTCGGACCTCCCATGTGGTAGGTGGACGCCCTATCTGTTGGGCAAAATCTGCTTCCCGGAACTGTCCTCCAATAAATGGTGGTGAGACAGTTAATATCCACAGGCAAAAGAATGAAGCTGGAACTCTACCTCACACCATATTCAAAAATTAACTCAAAATGGATCAAAGAGCTAAAACTATAAAACTTGAGGAGAAAACATCAGAGTAAATCTTTGGGACCTAAGATGTAGTAATGGATTCTTAGATACGATACCAACTATTGGGGATTGAATCACGTCCTCCACCAAAAGCCTGTTCAGGTCCCAAACTCTAGTCCTGTACATGTGAATCCATTATAAATAGGATCTTTTGATGAGGTTACTTCAGTTAAGGGGTGGCCCAAGTGAACCAGGATGGGTCTTAATCCTACTACAGGAGGCCTTATAGAGAAGGACACAGAGACTGAAGCCATGGGTAATAGCCAGAAACTGGTAGTCAGCAGAACCCAGAAGAGAAAGGGGAAGATGCCACCTTGTGCATCCCCATGTGACAGAAAAACCAAAGAGCCCTAAAGATTGCCAGTCAAAAGATACCAATCCCAAGAGGAAATAAGTCTCTAGCCTCTGACACCATGAGCCAATAAATTCCTGTTGTTAATCCAACCCATTGTATGGTATTTGTTTTAGCATCCAGGAAACTAAAACACCAACAATAGAAAAATAATGGATAAATTGGACTTCATCAAAATTTAAAAGTTCTGTGTTTGAAAGGACACTGCCAAGAAAGTGAAAAGACAACGCACAGAATGGGAGAAAATATTTGCAAATCATAAATCTGATAAGGGACTTGTATCTAGAATATATAAAGAACTCTGATAACTCAATAATTTTAAAAAACAATTAAAATTGACAAAGAAGAGTGGTGAAAATAAAATATGACAGATAAAACTCAAATAGTAAGGAATAAAATTAACCAATGATGTAAACCACTTGTATTCAGAAAACTGCAACTCAGTGTTAAAAGAAATTTTAAAAGTCCTAAATAACTGGAAGAACATTCCATGTTCATGGATTTGAAGACTAAATATCATTAAGATGTCAGTTCTACTCAAATTGATATACAGATTCAATGCAATCCTGATAAAAATTCCACCAGCATTTTTCAAAAAATTGAAAACATGATTATCAATTTGGAAGGGTAAGGGGTCCTAAATAGCCAGAAACATCATAAAAAGGAAAAGTGAACCCTCATCTCCAGACTTGAAATCATATTACCTTGTTACAGTGGTAAAAACTCCATAGTACTGGCATAAAGACAGACACATAGACCAATGGAACCAAACTGATGATTTAGAAACAGACCCTCACATGTATGGTCAAGTGATTTTTGACTAGCCTGTCTAACCCACACAGCTCAGGCAGAACAGTCCATTCAACAAATGGTGCTGAAAAAACTGGATATCCATAGCCGAAAGAAGGAAAGAGGACCCCTATCTCACACCTTATCCAAAAATTAACTCAAAATGTATCAAAAACCTCAAAATAAAAGCAAGAACCATAAAACGTCTAGAAGAAATTGTAGGAAAATATCTTCAAGACCTGGTGGTAGGTGGACCAGGAGGACTGAGATGGACTACTGATGTTTAATGTATGTAGAAGTTTTAATTAGTCTTACTGTAAACGTGTGGAAATGTATAGAATGGATGGTAACAAATAGTGAGTAACAGCTAGTTTATAAATAGGGATGTGGCTGAAATGGTAGTCTAGGGATACAAATGCCAATTTACAGAGTGCTAGAGAATAATCTAGGAACCGAATAGCACAGTAAACCAGGAAGTGGATGAGAATTGTGGTTGATTGTGGGAAAATCGCTTGAATTTGAAAGCGGGAACCTGGCTTGAAGTTGAAACGTTTCCATAACGCAGATAAAAAGTGTGAGCTTAGGAACACCGGCCTTGACTAGATGGAACGCTATCTGGCCAGCACGAAAATTGTTTGTGTGAGGAAGCATTTGAACTTTGTATGGTCTGTTCCCTAGTATTGCTGCTTTAATAACAAGCAGCCTTGAAAGTAAACATTGATAACTACTGCTTTGTAATTTCTAATAAAAATGATGTGGAAACTAGGGTCAAGGCTCTCAGTTCCAGAAGCTATTGAGTCCCCTGGTCCCATCTTTATTTTCTCTCGTGTCTTTCTTTCTGTCCTTTTATTTCTTAAGTTCTGCATCGCCCTCCCTTCGTGCAAACCTATTACTGAGCTGATCTCAGCAGTTGATGGCACAGATGCAAGAGTGTACTTTGTGAGCTACAGCAAATGTACACCACTACTGCAGGGTGTTGGGAATGTGGAGAAGCATGGGAAAAATACAACTGGAGTGATTAATGGACTGTGGTTAGCAGTAATAATATAATAGTCTTGCATCTATGCCAAAGATGTACTGTGTTGACAATGAGACAGTATGGAAAATGTGATCCAAATGTATACTATGGATACGGCAACAATCAGATGATATTATCCTATCTGTAACAAATGTTCCACCACAGTGTGTTGTGTTGATAGAGGGGTTTGGACATTCTGCACATGTGCATGATTGTTTCATAAGTTTACAACTTCTGTCATAAAAAAATATATTTAAAAAATAATAGGGTGGGTTGGGGGAAAAAAGCACCAAGTGTAGGATAAGGACTATAATTAGTAGTAAGATTTTGACAATATTCTTTCATAATTTGTAACAAATATCTCACAACAATGCAAGGTGTTGGTGGAGGGTTGATGTATGGGGCCCCTCTATGATGTTATGTATGTTGGCTTTTTACGCTCACAACTTTTACTATACACTTAATTCTTTATGTATATTCATATAGACAAAAAAAAAACTCCAAAAACGACAAAGAATCTGAAATAGACATTTCTCCAAAGAAGATATATAAATAGCCAATATGCATATCAAAAGATGCTTGGCACCACTAGTCATCAAGGAAAGGCAAATCAAAACCAAAAGAGACCTCTTCATACACGCTAAAATGGCTAGAATCAAAAAGTCATAAAATAAGTGTTGGCAAGGATGTGGAGAAATTGGAACTCTCATATACTGCTAGTGGGGATGTAAAATGGTGCCATCTCTTTGGAAACAGAGTATGCCAGTTCTTCAAATGGTTAAATAGTTACCATATGACCCAGAAACTCCAGTCCTAGGCATATACCTAAGAGAAATGAAAACATATTTTTAGGCAAAAACTTATAGATGAATACTTATAGCAGCATTATTCATAATAGCCAAAAGGTGAAAACAATCCAAATGTCGACCAACTGATGAATGGATAAACAAAATGTGATATATCCATATAATGGAATATTATTCAGTCATTTAAAAAAAATGAGCATCTCATTCTGCAGCACACCTGGGGTCCATGCCTCAGACCATGTACTTTTCTCATTTTCTTGTTTCTAAATAAACTCTTTACTTCCTTGCCTACCCTACGGCATGTCCTTAAATTCTTTTATGTGACATAAGCCAAGAACTAATAGCTCAGAAACCAGAAATTTCTGCTAAAATTATTTGGCAAGCTGAGGCAGGAGATTGAGAGGCAAGTGACACTCCCTGACACCCAACGAGGACTGAATCAACACCTTATTAGTCATGTGGGGATTTCATCCATTTCCAACCAGGGTACCAAACCTGTCTTCCCTCAACTGCAAATATAATGGCCAGATGATTTTACACTTTGTCAGGTAGGGCATACTCCACCTAACCAGTAGAAAGTTGCCACAGAAGAATGACCATCACCCTTCAGTGCCCCCTTAAGAATAAGGGTATAAACTCTCTGAGGGGAAGTTAAGGCAGGTTAATATAGGGAAAGGGAAGATGTTGGTCACAGCTGAGACCTAGCAGACAACATGACCAATAGACAACATGGCTGGCAGACCACATGGCCATGAGACCCTGCCCAGAAACCTCCTGAGGGATCTCGCAAGATCCTGGCCAGAAGAATCTCATTTGGAATGAGAATCCCATGTGGGGTCAAGGGAAAGCCCTGGATACACTCAAAAAGCCTCACCATTGACCCCCTGAGAAATGACAGGTGGGGCAACCAGTCAGAACAGCAAATGGCTAGAGCCCTTCCCCCAACGTTATGATGGGAGAAGAGGAAAGACTTTAAAAAGGCCTGACCTGGGGCCCATGCACACATCTCACTTGCAGCACACTGCAGTCCATGCCTTGGACTGTGTATTTTTCTTGTTTTCTCGTTCCTTAATAAACTCTTTACTCTCTTGCTTACCCAAAAAAAGGAATGAAACACTCATACATACTACAACATGGATTAACCTTGAATACATTATGCTAAGTGAAAGAAGTCAGTCACAAAAGAATCATATAAAGTATTCCAATTATATGAAATGTCCAGAATAGGCAAATCTTAGAGATAGAAAGCGGTTGTTTAGGGATGGGGGTGGGGAAAGAGGAGAGGGATAGAGAGGCTATAGCTAAAGAGTACAGGGTTTCTTTCTGAGGTGATGAAAATGTTCTAAAATTGTGGTGATGGTATAACAGGGTTAAGAATTAACAAATAATTATGATTACTGAATCACTATATAGATGCCTTTTTACTTTCTCATATGTTGTAAAAATACCTGAAATTACTGAAACTTGCTGAACTAGAATTTAGATGCTGTGATCTCTGACAATGATTATAAAACTGCATAACCTTTATCTTGTGACTGTAAAGACCTTGTGACTGATCCCTGTTTCATACCCACTCCCTATCCTATTTTACAACTTAAAGTCTTATGATCACTAGACAGTCCCTTAATGTTTATTAATGAAGGAAACTGAGGCAGGCTCACTCCAATTACTCATTAGCATAAACCTGCTAAGCCTGGATAATATAAAACAATCAGAATTACAGCAGTTCGGGGAGGCAGATTTTAGGCAGTTAGGCCTCTTACCTCCTTGCTATGCATTAGTAATAAAACCTCTTTCTCTCTTTCAAACCCCAGTGCCTCAGGAATTGGACTTTGAAGAACATCAGGCATCAAGGAATCCCAATTTTTCTCAGTACTAATGGCTGTGTGTATCTGTAAATTTACTAAAAACTATTGAATTGTATGCTTTAAATGGGTAAATTGTAAGATATATGAATAATATCTCAATAATACTGTTTTGTTTTATTTTTTAAAAGAGTGAAGGTGAAAAAGATTGGCGAGAAGCTATTCTTATATTGTGCTTAAGTCTTGGATTCTGTCTGTTAATCTTCTGTTTAGATTATTGGGTTGATGAGATGCCAGGCACTGAAAGAAAAAAAAAAGTTAATACTTACATAGAACTTAATTGCTAAGCATTATTCCAAATACTGTGCACCTATTTATTCATTCAATTTTCAACAACCCTATTATGTAGGTACTATTACTATCATCCCCATTTTACAGTTGAAAAAAACAGCTCAGAGACATTACAGAATCCGCTTCTTAGCCACAAAGCTATGCTTCTTCTCTGGGGTAGCAGAGAAGGCCCCAATCACATAGTGAGTGCCAGGTCCTGTGCTAAGGGCTGGCCCACCCTGAAGACACCTTCCTCACAACAGAAGATTCTCACATTCCTGCTAAGGCACCATAAGGACCCAAATCCCTGTTACAAGCAAGGTAGCAAACTGCAACTACAGAGCACAGTTACATATTTTCAGCCTTGCCTGTCCCACACCAGGTCTAGCTTCAGTTCTCACTGCTTCACTGGATGACCATATTCTCACAGAAGATGGTCTGGGCTAAGCAGGAGGCGGAGCAAGAGACCACCCAGCAGCACAAACTTGTTTCCCAAGAAATGATGGAAAAGAGAAGAGGAAAAACCGAGGCATGCATCTTGGTCTTGTTTGGCAGGCAGCTGAGGAAGGCAAACCTGCAAAAAGTCTTGCTGTAACTCACATTGGTCACAAAAACAAAATTCCCACCAGTCAGCCCTGAGTCATTTCCCTCTGGGCCTGCAAGGAAGGGGTGACTTCCTACACAGCCCTCTGGGCAGCTCAGGCTCTTCCCAGACTGTGCATCCTCTTATCTCACCCCAACTTGCTCCCTGGGTGGCCCAACCAGAGTCTGGCTGTGGTGAGTTTGGTCCCCATGTTTCCTCAGTTGGTTTTAGTTTCAGAGGCTGGGGAGAGACTTGGGCAGCTCAGGAGCCAGGATGTGTCATGAAGGGCAGAAGACAAAGGTCTAACCAAATTGGGACCGGGATTACTGCTGGGCAACCACTGGTCCTTTTCCCATGTACTTGAATTAAACATCTCCTAGGGAAGTGGACTTGGCCCAGTGGTTAGGGCGTCCGCCTACCACATGGGAGGTCCGCGGTTCAAACCCCGGGCCTCCTTGACCCGTGTGGAGCTGGCCCATGCGCAGTGCTGATGCGCGCAAGGAGTGCCGTGCCACGCAGGGCTGTCCCCCGCGTAGGGGAGCCCCACACGCAAGGAGTGCGCCCCGTAAGGAGAGCCGCCCAGCGCGAAAGAAAGTGCAGCCTGACTAGGAATGGTGCTGCACGCGGAGAGCTGATGAAGCAGGGTGAAGCAACCAGAGGAAACACAGATTCCAGTGCGCTGACACAACCGAAGCAGACAAAGAAAGAGCATGCAGCAAATAGACACAGAGTACAGACAACTGGGGTGGGGGGGAAGGGGAGAGAAATAAATAAATAAATCTTAAAAAAAAAAAAACAAACAAATAAACATCTCCTAATACTTATTTTAAGCCCAGCCTCATCCTGTGGGAGAGCCTCAAACCATGCCCTGGCACAGTGCAGGGCACATAATGGGTTTGCAATAAATGCTAAGTAAATTAATAAAATGGAGGAAATGGGTATAGAGGGTCCTGATCAAAGGCGTTTATATAGTGGTTTAAAAAAACAGTCTTTGGAGTCAAACAGACCTGAATTCAGATCTCAGATCTGCCCCTTAACAGTAACTTTGGACAATTCATTGGCCTAATTTTTCGCTTCTATAAAGAGAGGTCAAGGGCAGCTAATAAAGTCACTGTGAGATGAAATGAGGCAATGCATTAGTGTAGTGCTGGCAAGTAGTAAGTATTCATTAATGGTGGCTGTGCTGTTTTTAAGATAGAGAATCAGGGAGGAACAGACAGGCCTTTTTCCCCATGAGGAGTGAATTAAGACAGTCCTGTTGTGGTTTGGCACTATATGTACCCCACCAAAAACATATTTTTTAAACTTAATGTGTTCTTGTGGGTGTGAACCCATTTTAAGTAGGACCTTTTGATGAGGTTACTTCAGTTAAGGGGTGGCCCAGCCCAATCAGGATGGTTCTTAATACTATTACTGGAGTCCTTTATGAACCAGATGAAATTCAGGCCAAAATAAAGCCACAGAGGGAACAGCCAGAACCTGAACATCAACGAAATCCGAAAGAGAAGGGAGAGGCCAGGAGAGGCTGCCATGTGCATTGCCATGTAACAGAAAAGCCAAGGACCAAGGATTGCCAGCATCCAGCCCCAGAAGCCCATCTTTGGGAAGAAAGCATCACTTTGATGATGCCTTGATTTGGACTTTTTCCCAGCCTCAAAATCATGAGTTAATAAATTTTCATTGCTTAAGCTGACTCACTGCATGGTATTTGCTTGAGCAACCAAGGAAACTAAAACAAGTCCCTACCAAGGTAGTTCCCATCTTGTCTAACTAGCAGGGACGCATAGGCTGGTTTTGCTAGAGGGAGACTCTGGGTTCTGGGTTTCTAGGTTCTTGGTTTATGATGCATAAAAGAATTTAAGGACATACTATAGGGTAGGCTAGGGAGTAAAGAGTTATTAAGAAACAAGAAACAAGAAAAGTACACAGTCCAAGGTATGGACCATGGGTGTGCTGCAGGGTGAGTCACACACATGGGAGCCCCAGGTTAGGCCTTTTAAAACCTTTACTCCTCCCTCTTCATAATGTTGGGGAGGGGCCCCAGCTTTGCTGTTCTGATTGGTTGCCCCCACTCGTTAGTTCTCAGGGGGCCAATGCTGAGACCTTTTGTTTTGTTTTGTTTTATTAATTGGTTTTTGTTGTTTTCTTTGTTTTTTCTTTTTTCTTTTTGGTGAGACCTTTTGAATGTATCTGGGGCTTCCCCTTGACCTCAGATAGAATTATCATTCCAAATGGGATTCTTGTTCCAAATGGGATTCTCACAGTCAGGGTATCATGGGATCCCTCAGGAGGTTTCCAGGGCAGGGTCTTGTGGCCATGATTCCTGTTGGGTCTTCCCTCTTTTCCTATACTAAACTGCCCCAGATTTTGCATATAAAAGTATCCCAACAGAGGTACAAAATTCTGTGGGGACTCAGAAGAAGGAAAGATTATATGTACACCACCCAAATATCCTCAAAGTCACCAGCCTTTTGGGGTCACCTTTTCCATTTATAACTAAATAGGACAGTTCATTTCCTAATGCACATCCTCTGGGAAATCCTTATCCTCCTTTATTTTTACAAGGACTCCCCAAAAATTATACCCTCATGATCATCTCTCAATCTGAATTCCTGCTCTTGCTAAATTCTTGATCACTGGACTGCTCACTTTTTGTGGCTGCCAACTTCTCTCTACTCTACTCTCTACTGCCTCGCCGCCTTTGTTTCCTTTTTTTTTTCAAAGATTTATTTATTTATTTATTTCTCTCCCCTTCCCCCCTCCCCCCGCCCCACCCTGGTTGCCTGTTCTCTGTGACTATTTGCTGCATCATCTTCTTTGTCCACTTCTGTTGTTGTCAGTGGCATGGGAATCTGTGTTTCTTTTTGTTGCATCATCTTGTTGTGTCAGCTCTCCATGTGTGCGGCACCATTCTTGGGCAGGCTGTACTTTCTTTCGCGCTGGACGGCTCTCCTTAAGGGGTACACTCCTTGCGCGTGGGGCTCCCCTGCGTGGGGACACCCTTGCATGGCAGGACACTCCTTGCGCGCATCAGCATTGCTCATGGGCCAGCTCCACACAGGTCAAGGAGGCCTAGCGTTTGAACCGCAGACCTCCCATGTGGTAGACAGATGCCCTAACCACTGGGCCAAGTCCGCTTCATCCTTTGTTTCTAAAGCACCATAAATATAAGGTTTTAGTGCATAACATTTTGACTGAATGTTTGGTGATGCTATAGCAGGGCTAAGCATTGCACAGAATAAGGAACAAACTTAAAACCGGGTATCAGGCATCTCTGTTCTCAAATTTTCCCCTGTCCCTCTACCTGGAATTTCTCACTGGTTAAGCTTTCTTCTTAGGCTGTTGTCTTTCACTTACTAGCCCTTCTCTTCTTTAACTGCAGTTATGGTTCACTTCAAATTTCCCATCAATTTCATATTCAGCAAATTAAGGTCTTTAACTCCTTACTATCAAGGCCTTGCAGAGGCCCACTCGCTTTTTTTTTAAATTTAGCTCCCCTCCCCCACCCTCTCCACCCCTGCCACTTGCTTGCTGTCTGTTCTCTGTGTCCATTCGCTGTGCATTCTTCTGTGTCTGCTTATCTCCCTTTGTTGCATCATCTTGCATGGGCCATCAGCTCTCTGTGTGTGAGCCAGCTTGCCCTCACAGGGAGACCCCGGGAAGCAAATCCAGGGCCTCCCATATGGTAGATGGGAGCCCAATCAGTTACGCCACATCCGCTTCCCGAGGCCCACTTCTTTTTAAAACAAAAAGACTCAACCGTTTGTTTCTGATCACAAAAGAGCTATGGGGACTCTGAAAGAATGTGAAATATCATTTCTCTTTTTTTAAAGTAGTCTTTTCCTCTCTGTTATGACTAGTTAAGGGATAAGAAAAGATTCCCAATAATTAGTGACTCTGGACAAGGCTTGAATCACAAAGAAAGTTCTAACAGGCTGACTAAATTGGGAGGGTTTTGTGTCTGGGGAAGCAATAGAAACAAGGCCCTGTGGCATTGGAAAGGGGGTTGAGTGTAGGTAAATGTGAATGGAGCATTGTAAGGGAAGGATTCCAAGAATGGGAAGATGTCAAGGTGGTAAAGGTTTTGTGTTTCAGCATCAAGAGATGGTATTGGCCCAGAGAATCAGGAGGACCCTTGAAAGCATTCTAAGCAGGAGAAAAACAAAGACAAATTTCAGTTTCAGAAAAAGCGTTAAGAAGGTAACTATCAGATTAGCAAAATTAAAAGGTGTGGGAAGAAATATATATTCTCTAATACATTGCTTAGAGGTGTAAATGGAACATTTGTTTTTGGAAAGAAGTTTGGGAATGTTGGGGGAAAAGGAGAGGGGGGAGATAGAGACTCCTAGTGCCTAGTGCTAACTACTCCGGTCTTTTTGATTGGCTAAATTGGCAGTGTTGGGAAATCTGGAAACATTAGGTTGATAGCTTGAAATTGGGCATGGCAGGAGTGTTTACACCATAGAAAGCAATAAACAGTACATGCTATAATGCAGGGTTTTTGTTTTGCTTTGTTTAGTTTTGTTTCCAGAGAGCCAGTTTTACAGCACACTGCTGTCTAAGCCAGTTCTCAATCATCAACCCTAAGCAATGGCTGCACAGCGAGCAAACCCAGGCTCCTATAAGCCAGGGCTTTGGCCTTATATACCAGCAGGATGTAGGGCTTCTGAACTGAGCTGCACCTTAAGGAGCCTGCAGGACTCTTAGGCCACAAAAGGCAGACCTAAGTGGCCTCCTTTTCCCTAGGCTTGTCCCAGTTCCTGCTTGGTTTTCTAAAGAAGTGAGGGACTGGGAAAGGCACCTCTTCCAGCTGTGTGGAAGCAGAGAAAAGTGGGAAATGAAAACAGGGACAGACATGTAGATTGCCTCCCACGCAGTAGCAGAGAGCCCCCATCTCAACTCTCAAAATAAGACCCTGTGGGCTCTATGCTCTTAACCACTATTATACTGCCTCCCCAGGGAAGCCACAGGACTTGGAAAAGACTTAGATACAGGAGTGGAGGGAGAATGAAGATTTGCGGAAAACTCGGGTTTCAGGCTTAGATCATCAGGTTGCCTATGGTGAGATACAGAAGTTTGGAAAGGGTGTATGGGAGTTAGTAATAGTTCCCTTTGGGAGTTGGTAAGTTTGAAGAGCCTGTGGAACAACAACAAATAGAGATGTCCAGTAAGGAACTGAAGATTTGGTGTTCAAGGTCTTGGGAGTTACTAGCATACAGGTGGAATTGAAGCCATGAGATCATTCAAGCACTATAAAGGGTTTAACAAGGACACCTGGGGAACAGCAACACTGGAGAAAGAGGAATCACAGGAGGAAACTGAGAGGGAATGTTATAGGACGTAGGAAGAAACCAGGAGAGTGTGACATTGTAGACCTCAAGGAACAATGTCAAATGTTGCTGAAATGTTGGGTATGATAAGGATTGAGATGGGAGACACAACAAGATTATTGTGGCTGGTTGAAAGTGAAGAAGAAAGTGGTAGGAAATGAGACTTAAGTAGGAAGAGGCTAGACCAGGCAGGACATTCTGTGCCATTAGAAGGGGTTGGGATTTTATTCTAAGTCCAATGGGAAACCACTGGAGAGTTTTAAGCAGGGGAGTGAAAAAAATCTGATTTGCATTTTAAAAATATCAAGCTGTTGTGTGGAGGATGGACTGAAGAGGGTTAGAATGGAGGCAAGGACCCCAGTTAGGAAGCTATCGTGGTAATAGACATGGGTTAGGATAGTAGCAACTGAAGGGTGGTAAAAGTGTTTACATTCAGGGTACATTATGAAAGAGGATCCAACAGGACTTTCTAATGAATTGAATGTAGGTAAAAGAAAGATAGGAATCACGAGTACTGAGGTTTTTAGTTTCATTGACTAAGTAGATTGTGGTGTCATTGATAGCAGTGGGCAAGATGCCAAGTAGGCTACTGGCTATCCAAATCTGTAACCAGGAGAAATCATGGCTAGAGACACTAATTTTAAAATTAACCTTGACTGGGGAGGTGGGTCAGAGTCATACCACGGGGCAGTAGAAGCTGGTCCTCGTAACCTGCGATATGGACAGGGCCAAGGGCAAACCTAGATCAGGAAATGTGTGGAGAAATAGTGCCAGAGAAACTAAGACTTCACATCTCATTCAGAATGTGACACTGAGGACACTTTGCATGGCCAATAGTGGGAGCCCCAGCTGGGGATGTGGGGGTTAATGTAACTATGCACCCTTCCCCCTCCTGAGAGTTGGCATAAAGTCACCCACTATTACAGGAGAAGGCTGGGATTCAAAGAAAATATCATTCCGCTATTCCGCTACTGTGTGAAGATGAGCACAAGCTGGAGATGTGAGACCAGCCATCCCCTGATTTTGAGCAAACCAGATAAAAGTAATGCACACCAGTGCTTCTCAAACTTTAATGTATATTCAAATCATCTGGGGGATTTTGTTAAAATGCAGATTCTGATTTAGTAGGTCTGGGGGTGAGGCCTAAGACAGCATTCTAGCAAGTTCTCAAGTCATGCTGCTGCGTTGGTCTACAGACCACATTTTGAGTAGAAAGGGACTAAAGGCAGCTGTGGAGGCCACCCACAATGGAGGGGGCATGTTTAGTTCCAGGGAGATGTATTTACTTACGTACAAAGGCACAGACCCTATTAAAGTGGAAATGCTCACCATTGTGCCATAGTTGCAAGGCAAAGAGTAATTTCATGGCAGATTACATTTTCCACTAGCATAGATGTTAAGTACTTGGGTTCTGAAATTTGACCATCAGAGCTTTACCTCTTACTAGACATGCGACCCTGGGCAAATCTTTGAACTTCTCCACACCTCATTCCTCTTATCTCTAAAATAGGAATAATAAAACTATTGTGAGGATTAGCGGAGTTAATAAAGTGTTTAACACATAGCAGCACAGTGAGTGCTCAATAAATTTTGCTTTTCTTGATGATGTTACACCCTTCTGCTCTAGTTAACATAGACATTTCTTCTCTTGGTGAACAGTCAAAAATGTAACCTCCATCTCCCTCCCACCAAAAGGCCTATATTCTCCCTTTCAAATTTTTTCTACCCTTTTGCCCACTCCCCCTCCCCTGGCCCCTAGCTCCAGTGTAGTCTGGATGGGCCCCATGGGGGCAGGGACAGGCACAGGACGTGGGGCTGTATCTGACAGGAACCTGCGGGGCTGGCCCGGGAGGGGATTGGGGCCCAGCTTCCTGAGCGGAGGATGGGCTAAGGCAGGCACACAGTGCCGGAGAAGATGCCCTCCTGGGCCCTCTTCATGCTCACCTCTTGCCTCCTCCTGGCCTCCCAAAACCTGGCACAAGTCACCAGCCAAGGTGAGGTGTGGAGGGTGGAGATAACCTATGCCCAGGAAGAGGGTGCCCTGGGAGGGGATGAAGAGTAGGAGGGTTCCCCCCGATCCTACTCCTTCTTCTGCCCATAAGCATGCCTGAGAGGACCCATAGCCCAACTTACCAGCTGTTTTCCAGGTGCCTCCTTGCTGGCCTCAGACTCAGAGCCTCTGAACTGTTTCTCCCGAACATTCGAGGATCTCACTTGCTTCTGGGATGAGAAAGAGGCAGAGGCCCTCAATGGGAAATATCAGCTGCTGTATGCCTACCCAGGGTATGTACTGGGCTGTGCCACCCCTCCCCATATATCTGTCCCTGTACTTACGTCAGCTGTGTCTTTCATCTCTGTGGCCCTTTCAGAGGACTGCCCCAAATACATGCCCTAAGTAGTCACTGAATGTACAGTTATGTCTTGGGTGGGTGTGGGCCCAGCACAAGCTTTTACATAAGCCTTAAACCCATCCATCCCAGGCATTGAGGGAAAAAAGGCAGTAATGGAAACAGACTTTGGTCATGGGCCCAGGGCTGATCCTCCAGGCTGAACATGGTAACAATATAGGTAGTACCCCTTCTATGCCAATAGGGAGAAGCCCCGTGCCTGCCCCCTGAGTTTCCAGAGTGTGCCCCCTTTTGGAATCCAATACGTATGCCAGTTTCCAGCCCAGGATGAAGTACGCCTCTTCTCTCCATTGCACCTCTGGGTGAAGAATATGTTCCTGAATGAGACTCTGGCCCATCAGGTGCTCTTTGTGGATAGTGTGGGTAAGGCTAACCCTCCTGTCACTCTGGCCCCTTCATTTGCTGCTCCCCAGTCCAGCTCCTAGGATCAGACCAGCCTCTCTGGGGACAACATGGATTGGATATTCCCCATTACCAGAACCCCAGAGGTACATCAAGACCCCCTACCATTCCTCCAAGCCTGGGCATCCAGAGCTAGATTTATCCCACAAATCATTTTGCCAATTGGAGATATCCTAGGACCTCCCATCATTAGCATATTCACTCACTCACTCATTCAAAAGTTACAGAATACCTACTATATGCCAGGTGATGTGCTAGGTGATAAGGACAGAGAAATGAAAAGAGAGCAGAACCCTGCTCTTGAGGAGCACAGAGTCTAACAAAACATTATACTACAATGAAGTCATTATTTCATGAGGAAAGAATAGGATAAGGAGCCTCCCTACCCTGGCCTCCTTTTGGCCTGTGATATGTTTGAAACCCAGAGGCTGTCCTTAGTCAAGCCTGCAACTCCCTTTCTATAGTCCATTGGTTGAACCATAGGCTCAGAGTCCTGACATGCCCTGTCTTGCCCTTAGGCCTGCCAGCTCCCCCCAGTATCATCAAGGCAAAAGGCGGGGGCCAGCCAGGGGAACTTCTGATCAGCTGGGAGGCCCCAGCTCCTGAAATCAGTGATTTCCTGAGGTACGAGCTCCGCTACAGCTCCAAGGATCCCAAGAACTCCACTGATCCCACAGTCTTGCAGCTGTTCTCCACAGAAACCTGCTGCCCAGTTCTGCGGAAAACAAACCCAGCTCCAGCTCTGGATCAGCCTCCATGTATTTGGTCCACAATGCCCCAACAGGATGGACCAGAACAGACCTTCCCAACTAGAGAAGTATCCTGGTCTTCTTCTGCTCCATCTCCTATCCCTTATACCCAATTTGCCCCAGGAAAGGTCAGGCTATACTTTGGGGTTTCCAGATGTAGTTGGTCCTCACGGAGTTAGGATTGACTGTGATTAGTCCCCAGGAACCATCACTATTTAGGGTCTCCAACATTGGGTCATTCACATTTAGCAAAACTGCAGGTCTTCATGCCTCCAAATGCTTGGAGATTTCCCTGAAATGCCCTGAATCCAGGGACTCCCTGAACCCACTAACCTAACTCCCAGTCTGTGTGCATAGCTATCCCATGAGGAGGTGGGCTTGTCTCCACAGGGATGCTACGGGGTTTCAGATATGAGAGATGGAGGCTGCCTTGGTTGAGAGGCAGGCCTAGGTTCTGAGGCTGGGATTCTTCTCCAAAGGCTCCATCTTTGACGGTGATGGGTGGAAGCTGCCTCATCTCAGGGCTCCAGCCTGGTAACTCCTACTGGTTCCAGCTGCGCAGCCAGCCTGATGGGGTCTCCCTCCATGGTTCCTGGGGATCTTGGTCCTTCCCTGTGTCAGTAGACCTGCCTGGAGATGCGGGTGAGTAAAAAAAAAAAAAGGAATGGGGAGATGAGGGAGGAGATAGAAAAGATCTCCATGGAGGCCTGGGCTGGATACATAGGCTCTGGAATGTGATGACCTCAAACTAGCCACTGGGCAGGATAAACTATGGTCAGGGAGAGAACAAAGAATAGAAGTAAAAGTTCTAGATTATTTGTGGATAAATGACCTAGATACTCTAGAGGCACATGGGCCCTTATGAGGCTTCCTTCTTTGACCTCAGTGGAAATTGGACTTAGATGCTTCACTTTGGACCTGAAGAATGTTACCTGTCGGTGGCAGAAACAGGACCTTGTTAGTTCCCAAGGCTTCTTCTACCACAGCAAGGCACAGTGCTGTCCCAGTGACAGGTAAGAATTGAGTTGCTGCTTTAGCTAGATGTCATGAAAGAGTCACAGTCTTGGAGGAAGAAGGAAGAGATTGATTTTTGTCCTCTTCACTCCCCTTCTCTGTCCCCAAACCAAACGGTCCCCATGCTCTATCTATCCCCTCATCTTCCAATAGGTATTTTATGTGCCTAACCTCTCTCCATTCCCACTGGAATAGTTCAGCTTTAATCAGGTCACCTGGGCCATTGCAACAGCTTACAGTAGAGTGTCTCAACGTTTTTTGTTCCACGGACCCCTTTGCCAGTCAGGTGAAAACCATGGATCCCTTACTAAGTCCACACTATACTGTGTATTATTTAATAAATATTTCACACCCACACCAACATGTCCCCACAAGAATACTGTTTTTTTGAATTTCAATGCAAGCTCACAGACCCCTTGTTAAAAGTCTCATTTAACTCCAACTTATCCTCCATTCTTCTGTCAGTGATCTTTCTTAAACCCAAACTTCACATGATCTTTGTAAAACTAACTTTGCATGACCTTCTCCTACTCAAATATGTACTGCAACTACCCAATATCTATCAAATCCAATCACAACTTAGCCTGACCTTCAAGGATTTCCATCTAACAACTCATTGATTAATCTGTGTTCCTGTTGGTGTGAAGTTATTTGTAAATAGGACCTTTGAGAATGTTATTTTTATTTAACAAGTGAATGAGAGTGGGTCTTAAGCTGATGACTAGAGGCCTTATAAAGAAAAGTCAGAGAAGTCCATAGGGGAAGAAGCTAGAAGTCAGCAGAAATGGAAGAGCAGACATAAGAAGAGAGAGCTTGTCATGTGATGCACATGGAGGCAGAGATGCAAGTCAAGCAAACCCAAAGATTACAGTAAGCCTATACCAGAATGCAACAGACTTTGGGGAGAAAGAAAGCCTGCCAAAACCATGATTTTGGAATTCTAGTCTTCCAAACTGTGAGCCAATAAATTCCTTGTTAAGCCAACCCATTGTGTAGTATTTGCCATAGTAGAATAGCAAACTAAGACAGGTAATTTCAACTAATGTGGCCATGGTAAATAGTAAATATCAAAAGAAATTGACATGCTTTTTAGCTCCTGTAGGCAGCAAAATGTGGAGAAGGAAGGAAGGAAGGAAGGAGAAAGGGAGGGAGGGAGGAAAGAAGAAGGAAAGGAAGGACAGAAAGGAAGGAAAGAAAGAAATTCATGATATATTCTGAACATTATCATCATCAGTTTTTGGAAGCAAATTCTGATGCCAGTGTGGAGAACAAAGTGAAAATAGTGGCAAAAATGGAGGCAGAAATACCACTTAGGAAGCTGTTGTAAAATCTAATAGAGAAATAATATAGAAATAATATATAGATTCTGTGGGGAAGCGGAATTGGCTCAACTGATAGAGTGTCCGCCTACTACATGGGAGGTCCAGGGTTCAAACCCAGGGCCTCCTGGCCTGTGTGGTGAGCTGGCCCACACACAGTGCTGATGCGCGCAAGGAGTGCAGTGCCATGCAGGGGTATCCCCCGTGTAGGGGAGCCCCATGCAGAAGGAGTGTGCCCCATAAGGAGAGCCACCCCATGCGAAAAAAGTGCAGCCTGCCCAGGAGTGGCGCCACACACACGGAGAGCTGACGCAGCAAAATAATGCAACAAAAAAGAAACACAGATTCCCGGTACTGCTGACAAGAATGCAAGGGGACACAGAAGAACACACAGCAAATGGACACAGAGAGCAGACAATGGGGTGGGAGAGAGGAGAGAAAGAAATAGAAAATAAATCTTAAAAAAAAAAAAAAGATTCTGTGAGAGGGCTGAGAGGGCTGCCATATGATAACAGATTAAACATACAAGGATGTTTTTCTCCTAAAAGATGAAGGCTCTTTAGTTATTGAAACAACTCTGGGAGGTAGGAATTATTCACCTATTTTACAAATAAGGAAAATGGAGTAGGGATCAATTAAGTAATTTGGCCAAAGTTATACACCAATAAACCAATATCTGAACTCTGAAGTCCTTGCTATTTTCAGGTATCATGCTAGCTCTTCCCTCAAGGCGAAGAGACTGGACACAAAGCAGACTTAAGAAAACAAACAGGTGACATGAAGATAGAGGAAAGCCCTAGAGGCCCATTCAAGGGAAGAGTTAGATTATAATTCATGCAGGCTGTAGCCCGTATGGGATGGAGGAGTATCCGAATTAGACTCTGGGGCAGACTGGGTTCAATGACTATATGGGGCTGATTTTTAGGGACCTCATCTGGGAGAGGTGTGAAGAGGAGAAGAAAACAAATCCAAGATTGCAACTCCCTCAGTTCTCCAGCTGCCACTTCAAGTCACGAAATGACAGTGTTATTCACATCCTTGTGAAGGTGACCACAGCCCAGGGTGCAGTTTCCAGCTATGTGGGCTCCCCTTTCTGGATCCACCAGGCTGGTAAGAACTTTCTTCCCCACTCCTCCCAAACTGTATTAACCCCCACTGAATATGACCCCATGCCCAAGATCCCCAACTTCTGACCCATGGCCCTGGTGGCATGATGCCTCATGCACAGAAGGATTTAAGCCAGTCCCTGCTAACATCCCTCTAGTGCTCATCCCCACCCCAGATTTGCACTGGAGAGAGGTCTCCAGTGGGCAGTTGGAATTGGAGTGGCAGCACCCAGCGTCCTGGGCAGCCCAAGAAACCTGCTATCAGCTTCGATACACAGGAGAAGGTCATCAAGACTGGAAGGTACAAACAAGGGACAAATGGACACAGATCTTACTACACAGGGTATTCCTGAGTTTTACAGTTTATCAGGGTGAAAGTGTCCATGTATTTGGGCTTGTACAGCTATGCTGATTTGCTTCAACTGGTATCTGCTTCTGACACTGCTGGTTAGTCCTGCTTAAAATGTTATCTTCCTTTTGCCCTTGAGACATCACTCTCTCCTGATTTTCTTCCTACCTCTCTAACTGAATCTTGTCCTTTTTTTGTATTTTTAGGAGGTACTGGGGATTAAGCCTGGGGCCCTATACATGGGAAGCAGGTGCTCAATCACTGAGCTAATTCACTCCCTAACTGAATCTTCTCATTCTCCTTTTCTGGCTCCTCCTTTTCTCCCTTTCTTATTATATTGTGCTTCCGATAGTCCCATCCTGGGTTCTCTTCTCCTCTAGACAAATGTAAATGTTCTACCTAGCACACTGCTTGGCATATAGAAGGTACTCAATAATCATTAGTTAAATATTAGTTTCTTTCTCTACTTCTATTCTCATTTACCACATTATATCCAACTTCTTACCAGATAGCTTTACCTAAAAGTCCCGCCTGGCATATCAGATTTGATGAATCCAAACTGAACTCATCTTCTTCCCCAACCTTATGTTACTTTTCTATTGAGCTATAACCTACATACACTAAAGTGTACAATTAAATGTACAATTGCTTAATTTTTATGTGTATACACCCATTAACCAGATCAAGATATAATTTTCAGCTCTCCAGAAGCATTGCCCCACCCTAAAGATAACCATTATTCTATACGGATATCTAAAATATGTATTACCATTGATTGGTTTTGAATGTTGTTGAACTTTATATAAATGGAACCATACAGTATTTCTCCCCCAAACTTATTTCTCTTGCTCTGTTTCTTGTCTTTGACAATGGAATGGTGCCATGCCTTATCCAGTTCCCCAACCCAGGAATCACCCTCAACTCTTCTTCCCTTTTCCTTGTCTCTCCCTCCTACTTATTCAAACAAATAAGTTGAGTTTATTGTACCAATAGTCCTCACATCTCTACTAACATTGCCTTAGCTTCATCTTTTACCATGCAGCCTGCCCATTCATACTCTTAGCACACTGTACTCCCCAACCAAGTAACTGAGGACAGTATTGAATGCTTCCTTGTTTGTTTTCTCACAGTGCCTTGCCAATTACATTATTATTATTATTATAGCACTAATTTATTGTTGTAAGGATTTTCTTGATTAGATGGCACCCTCATTAGACCTGTGAAAGACCTAGTCCAAAGCTTGGCATATCATAAAGCAGTTCATAAGTGTTTCTTAAATGATTAAATTAATTAAGTCTCCCTGCTTATACGCATGATGTTTGTTCCCTCTCCTTGTAATTTGTCTTTGGACCCCAAGAACTTAGCATAACTACTGGCATCCCCTACCTCTTCTTTATTTGTGGGATGGTCTGTGTGACTATGTGTGTCAGAGTTTCCATGGTTCCACCTGGAGTTATGGGTGAGAGTATTTGTCAGGATCTCCGTGTCTCTTGAGCAGAGAGTATCTATACCAGGATCTCTGTTGGGGGTGTATTATATATATTTGTGTCAAGATCAGTAGTTCTGTGTGAAAATGAGGTCTGTGTGTCAGGATATGTATCATGGGTGTTTCTGTCAGGCTTAGCACGTTTCTACAAGGTTCAGCGCATCTTCAGCAGGGCGAGAACCCCATCGGGGAGTTCTCTGTCTGGGTATTCTATATTTCATGTTTCTGCAAGGATGCGTGTTTTCTGTCACTGGGGCTCTTTCTAAGGGATCCTCAGTCGCTAGGGTTTCAAAGCGGTGGGATTTTGGCCACACAGATGCAGGGATCTCGAGGACTGGCCGCTGGCCCACCCACACACCCACCCGCAGGCCCACCGGGACCCGGAACCTGACCACCCGTACAATTCTCCTCTGTGCAGGTGCTGGAGCCGCCTCTCGGGGCCCAGGGAGGGACCTTGGAGCTGCGCCCTCGATCTCGCTACCGTTTACAGCTGCGCGCCAGGCTCAACGGCCTTAGCTACCAGGGCCCCTGGAGCGCCTGGTCCGACCCTGTGAGGGTGGAGACCGCCTCTGACACCGGTAAGGACCGGGTCCTAACAAAGTCGGCCGGCAGCAGCGCACGCGAAAGACGCCCTGGCCTAACGAAAGGCAGGCTCTGACCGAGGCCTACTGCTGCGCTGCGGCGCTGCTGTACTCGGTGCCCGGAGGTGATGAGGCCTGGGGGCAGGGCCGGGTCCGGCGGACCAGGGGGCGGGGTCCGGCCAGGCTCCGCCAAGCTCTGACCCTTTCCTGTCCCACAGCCTGGATCTCCTTGGTGTCCGCTCTGCTCTTGGTACTGGGTGTCAGCGCCCTCCTGAGCCTGCTGCTGCTGAGGTGGGAGTTTCCTGGGCACTACAGGTACCTCCTCGGCCAGGCGGGAACTGGGGCCACGGTACGCACCGGGCCAAACGCCTCTAAACAAGCGTTCCAGGTTCACTCTGTGACACCCTTTCCCTCACGTGCACACCTATGGCTTCTGCCGCTTCCTATACGTCTCCCCAGGGAGGCGTATCGGCTCCTTACACTTTTTTTTTTTGAGTATGCGCTGTTTAATATATGCCTAGCGCTCGCAGCCTCGAGGCAAAACTGCAGGACTCAGGGCTTGGCCTGTACTCAGGGCTTTCAGCCCCAGTGCAGTCCTCTACCCAGAACTGCCCTGCAAAGCCGGAGACCTCGCAGGCAAGTAAAGAAACGCGGCCCCATCAGGAGGGACCCGCTCCCCTTCAGGGCAGCAAACGACAAAAGTGCACTTAACCACGGAAAGTTGATGCAAAAAAAAAAAAAAACCCTCATCCAAGGAAGAAACATTGCAAAAGAGGAAATGAGTATCGCTAAAATTGACGTGTTGTGCATACATTTAGTGTCAAGTAAAAACACCGCATTTTTAAAACCCTAACAACAAAAGGGTGGGGTAAATTTCACGAAGTTCTCACAAGGTGTGATTTGAAGTGCTTGGGGCAATGTGGCGGCAGAGGGGTGGGGGCACCCTTTGTGCCCACCCACCCAGCCACAGGCTGCCACGAACCAAGTGCAGGTTTGATGGAGGGATCCCCAGGCACCCAGCGAGGCCGCCAACCCCACCTGGCCCATCTACCATCTCCTCTGGCGGGGACGTCCACGGGAGTGGCTAAGGACAAGGACACCTGCTCTCTTTTCACGGCCAGGGCAGGACCAACCCCCCAGGATGCTTAAGGGTGTCCCCGGGCCTCTGGTCTGGAGCTCATTTGGTCCCTGGGGTCCCGCCTCCCTCCCCTTCCCCCAGATACCAGTGAGGGAGCCTAGGCCCGGCGGCCCCACGGCCTCTCCCCGCAGGCCTGCTTGGGGTAAGATGGCGGCTGCTCCTTGGGTGGGCCGCGGCTGGCCGCGCCCGGCCTCGTGCAGGTAGAGCTGCCGCAGCACCTTGGAGGGCAGCCTGTCCAGCCACTGCCGCAGCACGCCGTGGCTCAGCAGCCAGTCCAGCAGGTCCTTGCGTGTGGGGGTGGGCGCCGGCAGGAGTTTGGTGCAGCCCTGCTGGCCCTGGCACCAGAGCAGACTAATGTCGGCGGCAGTCTGGATGTCCATCACCGCCTCCTGCACTGTCAAGCCCTTGAACAGCAGGCTGACCAGCAAGGGCCAGGGGCGGCCGTCAGCAGGCTCCAGCGAGCCAGCGGTGGGCGGCTCGTGGTAGAACCAGTCGAGCAGGCCCAGCGTGCGTACTAGCTGGACGCCCTCCTCCACGGTGGCCCAGGGCTGGAAGGGCAACTCAGAGGCCCAGAAATGCAGGAAGGACTGCTAGCAGGCAGGCCAGCAGGGTCTGGCAGCCGCCCAGCAGGGCCTTGCAGCGGTAGTTGAAGACAGCGTTGTGGGTGAGGTCGCTCAGGAGCGCCCTGTCCCTGGAGCTCAGCGCCAGGACCTGACCCCCCCTGGGCATGCACGCAGAATCCAGGTGCTCTTCAGCAATTTGGGGTTCTGCCGCAAGCGCTGCCAGACGGCCAGCAGCTCGGTGTAGGTGTAGTAGCAGGGCCCCTGGGCCACCCGGGCGGGCGCTGGTGAGCACTCGGCCATGGCCTCAACGGCCCCAGGCGGGGTCAGGAGGGATGGCTGGGCAGTCACATGCCTGGAGCCACCACCGAGGTGGAAGTGGCTGGTCGGCCCCTGGGTTTGACAGCACACTGCGGGTGCACTGGCTCCTAGCCCTTACACTCTTAACAGGCTTACTAAACTGGACACCTCAAACAGCCTGTCCCCTGGGCTCCTCACCTCAGTAACAGGGTTATTGTCCACTCTTCACCCAGGCCAGAACACTTTGGTGCCTCCTACCGCCTCATCCAATCAGCCACCAGGTTTGGTCATTCCACCCCCAAAACCTTGCTTAAACAATGGCTCCCTTTCTCTAACCCTACAGATACCATCTTAGCTCAGCCCTCCTGTTTCTTAATAACTCACTGAAACAGCAGCCCTCCAGTTTAGCCTACTGCCTTGACCTTCTTCTCCCTCATACAGCCACCAGATAAATCTAAAATATACACATGAACCTATCACTGCCCTGTTTAAATTCCTTCAATAGTACTCCAGCATAGGGTCCAAATTCTACAAAATCTAGTGTCTGCCAGCATTTCCAACCCCTTGCACCCTGTGCACCAACCTTGTCAAATTGTGGGTGATTTCTTCCACAAGCCAGGTAGTTTTACTTCTCAGTGCCTTCACACATAGTGTCCCCTCTGCCTGGAACACCCTCCCTGCTTGACAAATACCCATTCATCTTTAATAGCTCTTCACCAACTCTTAAGAAACTTTCCTGACCTTTCCCCATTGACTACTCTTTATTTGACCCAATTCAGACTTTTATCATACTACCAGAAGCATTTTACTGCACTTATTTCTTCATATATCTTTCCTGATATATCTTACTTGATCATCTTTAAATGTTCAGCACAGTGCCTGACAAACAGCAGGCCCTTAAGTAAATGTTATTATTATTATTTTGATGTGTAGCTCCACTTTTTACTTCCTACAGGTTCTTTATTTTTTATATTTTATATTTTTATTTTTTAATAAAACTTTTTAAAGTTAATAGATCACATAGAACGTTACATTAAAAAAATAAGAACGAGCCTTCTTAAAAAAAATTAAAAAATAAAAAAATAAAAAAAAAACATAAGAGGTTCCCATATAACCCACCCCCATCATTTTTGTAAATTGTGTTTTTTTGAAGATACATACATCACAAAAAAAGGTTACAGTATAAAAAACATCAGAGGTTCCCGTATACCCCCCATCCCCCACCCCATTAAGTTAATGTTATTAATGATTCTTTTGTGTGGAAAGACTAGGCTGAGGAGAAATGTTATTGGAGGTTATACCATGAAGGGTCCACTCCACCCCACCCCTCCTCAATCCTTCAATTGGTGACATCTGTTGATTCTTGAAGTCTCAGTTCAGAAGGCAACTCCTCCAGGTAGCCTCTTTTGATGGCTCTAGAATAGGTTAGGTGCCCCTCTTCTGGGCTCCCATTTCTCTTTGGACATGTCTCTCTCTGACCTTTTAATCTGTTCATACGTATGAACAGACTGGAATGCAGACTCTATACAGGTAGGCAGATCCAAGAAATAAGTTAGGGGTGAAGAGGGAGGTGGTACTGCTGACACCGGCATACTCAGTTCCTTTTCCCCAACTTATTCAGGTAAGTCACTCCTCCTCCCCTGGAGAGATATGATTGAGGTTCAGCTAAAGTCCTTCCACATAGCTTAATCTATACTCTTCCTAGACAGACCATCCTTCATCCTTCTCAGTAACGTCATAATTTCTACTACTTCCATTCATTCATTCATTCATTCATTTGTTCAGCTGATTTCTTGAGTACCTACTTTGGGCCAGACAATGTTCTACACCTTGAAGATACAGGAGTGAACAAATAGACAGCCTTGGCTTTCATGGAACTTTGGATTCTAGTGGAAATACATATATATGTGTGTGTATGTATAATATACAAGTCAAGTACTATAAAGAAAAAGGGCAGGGAGATAGTGATGGAAAAGGGAAGTAGTACTCTTTTAGACAGCATAGTCAGGGAAGGTTTCTGTCTCAGGATGACATTTGAGCAGAGGCCTAAATAGAATGAAAAACATATCGAGTGATGCAGACAGAGGGAATAGAAAGTGTAAATGCCCTAAAATAGGAATGTTTGAGGAAACTGCACTACCTTTTCGATTCTCTCCGTAGCTGATTCCCCTCCTCCACCTGAGATTTTCTTTTCACCTAGTGCTCCTCTACCTTACTTTATTGCCTTACCTCCCCAGCTCACTGCCACCCCTACTGCCCCACCTCAGTGCCCTCCATACTCACTTCCCCTACTAAGTCTCCTTCTCTCTTCTCTCTCCCCAAGGAGCCTGAGGCATGCCCTATGGCCCTCACTTCCAGACTTGCACCGGGTCCTAGGCCAGTACCTTAGGGAGACTGCAGCCCTGAATCCGGTGAGTGCACTCCCCTCCCCACTATCACTCCTCTCCCCACTACCAACCCCACCTAGTGCTGGGATCTTTGTCCACAGCACAACTTTTCCAAGGTCTTTGCCTACCAAACATTCCAGCCCTAGGCCCTACCCCCACCCAAACCCTCCTTCCTCCTCCCACAGGCCCACTCTAATCCAGACTCCTTTCTCCCATCTCTCCCAGCCCAAGGCCGCAGTCTTAGATGCCTATGAGGAAGTGGAACCCAGCCTCCTTGAAATTCTACCTAACTCCTCAGAGAGGACTTCCTTGCCCCTATGTTCCTCTCAAACCCAGAAGGACTACAGAGGACTGCAGCCTTCTTGCCTGGGAGTCATGCCCTTGTCGGTTTCCCCACCCATGACTGAGTCAGAGTCCTGCTGCACCACTCACATTGCTAACCATTCCTACCTACCATTAAGTTGTTGGCAGCAGCCCTGAGGGCAGCTGCTCACTCCTAGCACCCCTGGACAGATCCAAATCCTTCAGACCTCTCAGCAAACCTCCCACAACCCCAACACAAGCACCTCAGACCACGCTTCCATCTCCATCTGTCTGCTCTCACAGTTGGGCTTCACAACACTAACTTACTGTAAAGCTGCTGGCACAAATCCAGGACCATAGGCAAGGCTAATTTGCCTAAACTCCTCTAACTTTGACCTTCTTTTTCTCTCCTCTTTAATGCCAAGCTCCTTGAAAGGAAGTCTCTACTTCCTCACCTCACATTTACTCTTCAGAACACTTCAATTAGTTCCCCTATCACCACTTTGCTATTGAAACTGTTTAGGCAAATTTTGCTTCAAACCTTCTATTTATAAGAGCAATAGGGTATTGTTAATCCTCAATTTAAAATTATTTCATCTCTCTGTGTCACACCCCCACACCCTATGGCTCCCTCATCTGTTTGCTCATTGTCTTTTTTTTGTTGTTGCTCATTGTCTGCTTATCTTTTTTTCTTTTAGGAGGCACCGGGAACCGAACCCGGGACCTCCCATATGAGAGGTTGGCACTCAACTGCTTTAGCCACATCTGCTCCTGTTATGGTTTTAACTACTCACTTCTCCTTTGAATTCTCTCCTACCTTGGCTTTCACATCACCAACTCTCCTGACTTCCTCCTGCCTTTCTGAGTATACTCTGATTAAGAGAAGAAGCTCTCTCTGGAGTCAGAGCAGAGTTCAATTCCTGTCTTTCACACTTGCTGTGTGACCTTGGGCAAATAACTTAATGTCTCTGAGCCTTAGTTTTCTCATCTATAAAAGAGTACTGCCATAGAGTCGTGAAGTGGAAAATGAGATAATCTAAATAAAGCACTTAGCACAGTGCCTAGGACATAGTAAGTGCACAATATAACTGAACTGCTATTGTAATTGTTCCTTCCTATTCTATTATCCTGACATCCTTCCTACTCCTTAATTATTGTAGTCTTTCAAGAATCCATTCTTAACAGCTTCTAATCCCATGTATTCCCATGGCCCTTACTAGATGTTGGCCATTCAAAAGTTCTTATCTCCAGCCCAGACTTCACTACAGCACCTGTGATACCTGTGATGCTTTATGTAAGTAATTTTTTTTTTTTTTTTTTTTTTTAACATCTGTCTCCCGCTACCAGACTGTGAACTCCTGGAAGTCAAGGGCCATGATTTATTTGTCTTTCCTTGTTAGGACCTAGATTAGTGCTTGGTGCATGGTAGTAAGCCTTCAATAAATGTTTTCCAAATGAATGAAATCTTTCTAGACATCATCTTCACCTGATATCAACTTCCTTCATCCTCTAAGCCATTCATATACACCAGTAAATGTGATTAAGCCATTCTGGTTATAGATTCCCTTACTCCATTTAAATTCTTTAAAAAACGGTCTTTTTTTGCTGACTCCAATCATACCCACTGTATCAGTCTGGATCTTGTCAGAAATAGATGACATGCTCAAACTGGGTGAACTGAGAGAAGTTAACAAAGGGCATATTTACAAAGATGAGGGCAAGATTTAGGGGACAATCAGGAAATAGTGCAGTATCCCAGAACTAACAACAGCAGGGAACTGGTACCACCCCTAGGCACAAAAGGGTAAGGAGAGGAAAGGGTTACCAGAATCTGGAGAGAGTAGCTATAACAGAGGGCTGACTGGCAGGAACTGTGGCCTTGGGTAGGGAGATATGGCCAGCTTGTGGAGACCTGGCAGGAAGGGAGCCAGAGGAATAAATAGCTCAACTCACTCTCCTTCTGGAACCTGAACAGAAGCCAGAGCCGAAGGGAATCCATTGATCCAGGTCATATAGGTCAGCTTTGCAGGACACAGGGCAAGGTAGAGGATGGAGGACACAAATGGATGACACCTACTATACCCACTTTCCATAATTCCTTCCCCCAGACATGTTCATGGTTCTAACTTTACTCCTAGGGACCCCAGACTAGAATTGAGACCCAAACCACTGCACCTCTCTTTCACCTTTACACCCTCTTAGATATCAGGTCTTGCTAACATTTACTTCCTAATTCCATCCTCTCTTCCCCTTCTACCCCACACTATTACTACAGCCTTCTAAACTAATACCTCTGCCTCCAGACTTTAAAGTGTTAACCCAATACCAAGCATATGGTAAACACTCATATTTATAGAGCTATTTTATTATTCCAACTGGGCTACTCTACTCCCTGAACGTCACTTATATTTTATTGCTTTCTAAATTCAAATCCTTAAGGCAAGAGTTTCCTCCATTTTATCAGCTGCCCAGCCTCAAATTATCCATCTCTAAAGCCTTGTTTTCAAGCCTAAGAGGAAGTGACCTTTCTTTACTAGACTGGGAATGTTCCCTCCAGTTTTTATACTAGTCCTTTCTGTTTTGTTCTATCAAGTGGCCCCTGACAGGCCTCTTTCATCTCCTCTGGCTCTTTTGTCTTTACTTTCAAACATGTGTGGGCCTCTTGGTGCTGGTATCCCTCAATCCCATGTGCTGCCCCTTTCACACTTCCAAGTTTCTCAATCACACTTGTTTGCTGCCTCCACATTCTCCCCACCCCACTCTTTCTGCAACACTTTCCAAATGGAATCCAAGCACCCACTCTCCTGATCCTGCACTCTCCAAAGTCATCAATCATTTACTTCCCAAAGACCAAATAGGACCTTTTCTGTCATCATTCTACTTGATCACTTTGCATCATAATAGAATTTCTCTACCTTAAGGTTCATGTCAGTATAATCTCCATTGGCTTTTTTTTTCACTGTTTATCTTTAAATGTACAAATTCCCTGAGGTTGTGGCCTTACTTACCCTTATTCTTTTTTTTTTTTTTTTTCTCTACAGTTATCCTTAGTCCAGAAGTTGCACATTGCTGGCCATGTCCAGCCCTCAGATATGTTTTGTTTGGGCCTTCCCACACAGAAACCTTTTAGCTTAACATTTATAGCCCTGATCAACAAAACTCTAGACCACCTTTTCTGTGTTTTCTGGGGTTCAGGGGCTCTCCATCCCCAACCCCAGGACATACAACTTCTTGTTTTCCAAAGTAATTGGAAATTGGAAATATGAATGCTTCAAAGTCAGATAAAAATTTTAATTCAGGCGAAGAGTCCCAGCTTTTTCTTTCTCATCATCAGGGTTTAACTCAAGCTAATGACTTAAAACTTCATTTTTCTAGCCTCTTTCTTGGACAATAGAGCACACTGGTTAGGAGTGGAGGGGTTAGTCAGTTTGAATCCTAGTTCCACTACTTTTTGTTATTAGTAGTGTGTCTTTGGGCAAATTTCTTAATTTTTCTTACTCTTTTTCTGTAAAATGAGTAAAGAGTATATTTGCCTTATGGGATTAAGGACTAAACTCAGTAGTATATGTAAACTATTTTATTAACACTACTTAGCAGACGGTTAATAAATGGTACCCATTTTTTATAATTGCTACCTCGTCTCTGCATATCCATACAATTCTTCCAAGTTATTATTAGGAGTCAGATCTGGATTCCCCAACTTTTTTATATGACCTTGGGCAGAATCCTTCCCTAGGCGTCGGTTTCTTCATCTGTAAAATGTTATTTATCATGTTAGTAAGGGTGCACCTTGCACAGGTTAGACTAACAGGTATCTAAAATTCCTGACACCTTTAAAGCCCCCCTGAGTAAGTCAAGTGCCTCCCGCAGGGCAGTCCACCTTTATCTTCCAGTTTCCCTTTCTGTCTCATTTTCCCTGTTAGTAAAAACAAAAACAACAAAACAAAATAATAAACAAGCAAACAAAACTGGGCTAATTCTCTCAGCAAAGTTCCAAGAGGAGCCAGGCACACAGCGGACACACCATCCTCGGGCTCGGAAGCCTTCGGGTTCGCGGCGGCCGGAGGAAAGGCTTCCCAACTCCTTCCCCTCGCCCCACCCTGACCCCAGCCGCCAGATCTTCTTTCCCTACTCTGAACGGCTCAAGTGCTTTAGCACACTCCACCGAAGTCTGCACTTATGTATCATAAATACGATCCACGAGTAGGCTTTAAATGTGAGCTTTCTCAGGCTCCAGCAGCCCGAGCCCGATGCTCAGGTCGCGGCAGATGAGAGGAAGCTGAGGAATGGAAAAGCCTCGGGAATGCGAAGGCAGCGCAGGCCCCACCCCACCCGCTTTCAGGCACCAACTCTGTAGGAAATTTCCTTTTTAAACGAGAAAAAGGATAGTTTTTAAATCTCTCTCTCTCTTCCCCCCTACCCTTCCAATCGCGCTCTGTACTCTCGCGAGACCGCTGCCCGGAAGGCCCGCCCTCTATGCTGTAGAGGCCAATGGGCGATGGCGACAGTTGCGACGGTTGGATTTTTGAAGGAGCCAATGAATGCTCGGAGCGGAAACTTCAAGAGGTGTAGGCCAGATCTGCTTAGCTATCGAGAGCGGACTGTAAGAGGTAGCTGCTGTGCCCAGCCTAGGGTGACTGCGGCCAGGGGTGTGAGACCGGGAGGTTTAGCTGAACGTGGCCCTCCGCTGTCCCCTGAGTACGGTCGGCTTTCTTCCTCCAGGGTTCGGCGGGTACCAACTCCGAAGATCCCCCCCCCCCAGACGCACCCATGGCGCAGTTCGTGTTCGAGAGCGACCTGCACTCGCTGCTCCAACTGGACGCACCCATTCCTAATGCACCCCCTGCGCGCTGGCAGCGCAAAGCCAAGGATGCCGCGGGCCCGGCCCCGTCACCCATGCGGGCGGCCAACCGATCCCACAGCGCCGGCAGGACCCCGGGCCGAACTCCTGGTCAGTGGGGTGCCGCGAGACACGGGGAAGGAAGGGGAATGTCTGAGAGCATCCGTCACGCTTTCCGTGCCGGGAGCCTAGTCGGACTGCCTGGCTTCTCTCTCCCCGTCCTAGGCAAATCCAGCTCCAAATCTCAGACCACTCCCAACAAAGCTGGCGGTGACCGCTACATCCCCCATCGCAGTTCTTCCCAGATGGAGGTGGCCAGCTTCCTACTGAGCAAGGAGAACCAGCCTGAAAATAGCCAGACGCCCACTAAGAAGGTATGTGTCCAAAGAGGCTCAGGGCAGGAGATTCATCTGTGTCCTTTGCATAATGTCATCTTGTCTTACCACCAACCTTATATGTTAGGAACATCAGAAGGCTTGGGCCTTGAACCTGAACGGTTTCGATGTGGAAGAAGCCAAGATCCTTCGGCTCAGTGGAAAACCCCAGAATGCCCCAGAGGGTAAGACCAAAAGGGGTGATTGTTGGAGGGATGTCAGTCCTCAGGGCTGAGGGGAGATAGATGCCAGTCTGCTTTTTCCACCTAAGGCTGAGAGGAGGAGCTTAGACTGCCTTCCAAGCTAGGGGAAGAGTGGTGTCAATTCTCCCAGCACCTAGACTCACTTTGTTGCCACAGGTTACCAGAACAGACTAAAGGTGCTGTATAGCCAGAAGACCACGCCTGGCTCCAGCCGGAAGACCTGCCGATACATTCCTTCCCTGCCAGACCGCATCCTGGACGCCCCTGAAATCCGCAATGATTATTGTAAGTACAGCCTTATCTTTGCCCCATAGTTGGAGAAAGAGGGCTTGGGGACTAGGTAAACAAAGAAGCTTATGCTCTTCCCTTCCCCCCTCTGGTAGACCTGAACCTTGTGGATTGGAGCTCTGGGAATGTACTGGCTGTGGCACTGGACAACAGTGTATACTTGTGGAGTGCTAGCTCTGGTGACATCCTGCAATTGCTGCAAATGGAGCAACCTGGGGAATATGTATCCTCTGTGGCCTGGATCAAAGAGGGCAACTACCTGGCTGTGGGCACCAGCAGTGCGGAAGTGCAAGTGAGACTTGTTCTTGCACTGCTGCTCTATTTCTAGGGGCTTTTGCCCAGCTAGAGGCTGCTAAATACCAAGTCCCAATCTCTGATCCTAGGTGTGATTTTCTCTCCCTGTAGCTGTGGGATGTGCAACAACAGAAACGGCTTCGAAACATGACCAGTCACTCTGCACGAGTGAGTTCCCTTTGTTGGAACAGCTATATCCTGTCCAGGTCAGTGGTGGACTCAGACCACCATGAATTCTGCCCACCATCTCTCTGATTGTGCACCCTTGGATTGAAGCATTTAGCACTACCACTGTTTCCCTTCTTCCCTCCACCAGTGGCTCACGTTCCGGTCACATCCACCACCATGATGTCCGGGTAGCAGAACACCATGTGGCCACATTAAGTGGCCATAGCCAAGAAGTGTGTGGGCTATGCTGGGCTCCAGATGGACGACATTTGGCTAGTGGTGGCAATGATAACTTGGTCAATGTGTGGCCTAGTGCTGCTGGAGAAGGTGGCTGGACTCCCTTGCAGACATTCACTCAGCATCAAGGGGCTGTCAAGGTAAGAGTCAGGCTGGGCAGGGGCCTCTAGACCCTGACCCAGAACTTGGGTTTGTCAAGGGGTGATATGTTGGTAGGTTAATCTGTGGTCCCTGTAGCTCCTTGTCTAGCCCTAGTACCTGCTGGCTTTACCTTTATATCCCATCTAGGCTGTAGCTTGGTGTCCCTGGCAGTCCAATGTCTTGGCAACAGGAGGGGGCACAAGTGATCGCCACATTCGTATCTGGAACGTCTGCTCTGGAGCCTGTCTGAATGCTGTGGATGCCCATTCCCAGGTAGTCTTTCACCTATTTCAGCCTTACTCCCTGGTGTGTTCTTAATCTATATAATCTTTCTGGGTAACCATGTCCACTCCAGTGGGTTCACCAACTCTATACCCTGATGATTCCCAAACATCTCTATAGCTCAGCTCTCATTCATGAGCTCCAGGCCCATAATTTTGGTAATTGGTGGGATCTCTCTCCAGCCCTTTGTCCTATAGGTACCAGTACCTCAGTATGTCCCAAAGTGAACTTGTCACTTCCTCTTGCCTCCCTGAAGTGTGTTCCTCCTCTTTCTCTTACATTGCTTTAGAATGGTACAACCTACTAAAATCTGAAAATTCTCCTAGAATCTTTCATCCTCCTCAGCTAGGCACCAAGATTTAATAATTTTACCTCAAATGTTGTTCATATCTATCCCGTCCTCAGCCTCTTTTTCCCCTAGTCTACTATAGTGACTTCCTCACTGGTCTTCCAGCATTGTCTTATCTCCTCCAATCTGTCCTCTACACTGTGGTCTGAGTGGTCTTTCTGAACTACAAATCTGTTACTGTCCTATTTAAATCCTGCAATGGCTCCTAATCACCTACAGCATATAATCCAAATTCATTAAATATTTGAGGCCTTTGCTAGGCCTCTTAAGGACCACTCCTCATATAGCCCTCTACTTCCCCATTTATAGCCTTCACTATAGACATAGGGTCTGGAGCCAGATGGGCCTGAATTCAAATTCTGGCTCTGTCACCTACTAACTTAAAACTGCACATGGCCTTCAGTAACTTGCTGAATTGCCTCTGCCTGATTCTTTACCAGTAAAATGTGTAACGATTATAACTTTCTCAAAGGTGTTTTTTTTGTTGTTGTTTTTTTGAGGTACTGGGACTGGGGATTGAACCTTGGACCTTGTATGTAGGAATCTGGCAGTCAACCACTGAGCCACATAGGCTACCCTGGGTTGGCTCCCTCATCTGTTTGTTCCTTTTCTGCTTGTTGTTTTGCTTGGTCTGTTTTGCTTTTCTTTAGGAAGCACTGGGAACCGAACCCAGAACTTCCCATGTGGGAGGCAGGACTCAACTGCTTGAGCCACTCTGCTCCCTGCTCATTTTGGGTTTTTTTGCTTGTTGTTTTCTTTAGGAGGCACTGGGAACCAAACTCACAACCTCCCATGTGGGAGGTGGGCACTCAACTTCTTGAGCCACATCTGTTCCCTTGAAGTGTTTTGTAAGGACTATGATCATTCAAATCTTAGTCTATAGCACCAGGCAGGGTGCCTGCCACTAGAATGGACTTAGCTCTGATTTAAGGAGCCTTGGCTGAATGTAGTTCCTATATCATCCCCTCTCCACAGGTGTGTTCCATCCTCTGGTCTCCCCACTATAAGGAGCTCATCTCAGGCCATGGCTTTGCCCAGAACCAGCTGGTTATTTGGAAGTATCCAACCATGGCCAAGGTGGCAGAGCTCAAAGGTAGGTGCTAAAGGGAAAAAAATCAGACTGTATGATTCCATTTATATGAAATGACCAGAATAGACAAATCCATAGAGACAAACTAGATTAGTGGTTGGCAAGGGTTGAGGAGAAGAGGTTAATGGAGAGTGACTGCTGATAGGTATGGGGTTTTTTTGGCAGTAATGAAAATGTTCTGGAATTGATAGTGGTGGTGGTTGCACAACTTTGTGATTATACCAAAAACCACTGAATTGTACTCTTTAAAAGGATAAGTTTTATGGTATATAGATTATATCTCAATAAAGCTGTTATAAAAAATAAATAATAATGTTAGGTAACCATCAAAATTGGGGGGCTATAGGTATCTACATTCACATGCACTTTGCTTACTTTTTCCCTCATGCTCCAGGCCACACAGCTCGGGTCCTGAGTCTAACTATGAGCCCAGATGGGGCCACTGTGGCATCAGCAGCAGCAGATGAGACCCTGCGGCTGTGGCGCTGCTTTGAGTTGGACCCTGCACGGCGGCGGGAACGGGAGAAGGCCAGTGCGGCCAAAAGCAGCCTCATCCACCAAGGCATCCGTTGAAAACCAACGTCATCCTCAGACTTTTTGTTTTTTAACTTTTCTAATAAAGTAATGCCAGCCTTTCTTCTTGTATGACCTCTATCTCACCAGCCTCCAGGGACTCCTCTTCACTATGATCAGAAAGCATCCCTTCTATTTGTAGACAAGACTAGTAGGCTTTATAGCCCACCTCCTCTGTTCGCACATGTACACACACAGCCTCAATGGTTTTCTCTGTCACTTTTAATTAAGACACAAGTTGAGTGAGCAGCCTCCACAGGCTGTTTTCGCAAGCCCCTCACCCACCCTGACCTTTGGCCAAGAAGCTACTGCTTCAGTGTGGGAGTGGAGAAAGAGGGAGCCTGGGTCCAAAGTGACAGATTATTGCTGACCTCTTCAGTGTGAGAAAAAGGCCACAAGACCCTGGTGGGGGCCAGCCCTGAGTGCTCTCCCCCAAGTTTAAGGCAAAGATGGGGAAGTAAGTGTCCAGCCCTTTCAGCCCCCAGCTCTGAAGTGGCAGGGGGCAATAAGGCCACATCCTTGGAGCTGGCCGGGAGGAGTGGGTGAGAAACGGAGGCAGTGGTCCTGGTGTACCAGCTGCGGGGAGAGGAGGGCCTGTCCCCTGCTCAGTCCTGGCTGCATAAGCTCTGGTCACAGGTGTAGGTAGGGAGGGAGGACACTGATGGATGCTGCCCAAGGTGCAGTCCTGAGGCACTTAGGTGGGCGCCTAGCTAGGCCACATTGCTCAGTTGGTCTTGACCTTGGTGGCTCCCGGAACGCCATTTTGCTGAAGTGTACGGGGCAGCCGCTTGCCTTTGGTGTAAGATTGATACCAGAAATTGGAGAACAGCATGAAGAAGATGGTGCCATATATCCAGATGAGGTGGATGATGATTGGATACTGGTAGCTACAGCTGGGCATGAAGTAGTACTGGGAGATATGCAGCGAGACCAGGACAAACTGGATCTAGGATAAAGAAAGGCAAGGATTAGAGGGAACAGTAAGAGGACTGGTGGGGAGAACGGGTAAAGGAAGAGATAAATGCTGAGTGAGAGAGATGGGGTCAGAGGTAAGGTAGAGTGGTAGGACTAGGAAATGTTCAGGGGTGGGGGTGGGAGAGAAGTGGGGAAGTTATAGGCCAGGCCCCTCACCAGCTGGATTGCTGTCATGTGCTTTTTCCACCAAAGATAGGGCTGAGCCACAGGACCGAGGGCAGACAATCCATAGTATAGGTACATGATGACATGCACAGAAGAGTTTATCATGGCATGGAAAGAGCCCATTCCTCCTGTGGATGAACAACGAAACATGGTCAGGAGAGTCGAGCCTCTGGTACCCAGTGTCCAACCCTCTTTCCCTAGTGGCTTTCACCACTCACCTGGGGCAAGCTTTACCCCCCACCACCAGGTCCAGGGAAGCACTGAGTGATGGAAGACATGTAGGAAGGTCACCTGCCCATCTTTCTTCCGGAGAATAAAAATCACCTGAGAAAAGAGTGAGAGGAAGAGGTCAGAGCCAGAGCCTCTTCCCCCTCTATCTGCCCCCAAGTGCTCACATGTCATACAACCACTCACCGTGTCCATCAACTCAATGACCTTGGAGAAGAGGAAGAGCCAGGCCACTCGAACCATCTGGAAGAAGTCAGGGCAGCTTTAGGAACCCCATACTGCATCAAGAGCCTCCCTAAATGAGGCCATGAGGCCAATCACCCCTCACACTGTTCCTATCCCCCACACTGTTTATGACTTAGTCCCCAGCCTCTACTTACCCTAAGTGCCTCAGGGCTGTTGGAATAGTCCACAGGGTCACAGCGCCAGGTGTAGGTACTCAGCCAGCCAGACATCAGGAACTAGGAAGGGGTATGGATTAGACCATCAGAGAGCTGCCCTTTCCCTCATGCTTCCTCCAGCCACAGAAATGGATCTGAGCCTCTCTGGCCCTAAGCCCCCCTTACCCTGCTGGCAGGAATTAAAGCATAGGTATCCCAGGGGCCCACCTCATAGACAATGTAGAGTGAGAATGCCACCAATGAGAAATTGTAGACAACCATGAAGCCGCGGAGCTGGAAAGGCTTCCGATTGGCCATGATGCGAGGCCCAAGTGAGAGAACGAAGTACACGTAGGTCAAGAGGATGGAGGTCATTAGAAGGGGGGACCCCATCAGAGGGTAGCCCTGGATCCGGGGATCTGTGAAAAAGGGTCACAGGTAGTCAGGAAGGGTTACAGAATTTAGAGTCCCCAGCAGGTCTACAAATACAAGGTCAGATCACAAAGGGTCAAGGGGTTCATAGGGATTCTCTATTCAGAGACGGCCCAAGACCCAGGAAACCCCAGGGAAAGAGGGTAGACAGCATCTTACCTGCATGCTTCATGACTCTCTGGTACAAGTTCACAACAGCCTCCATCCTGCCTAAGGACTCTGGAGAAGTATGGAGGGTGGCTGTCAGACAGGGCTTACTGTACCTCCTCCCCTGGCCAACAGAAACAGGACACAGAACCAAATAAGACAACACCTCACTATAGAACCAAACAGAATAGTGAGAGGAAGGAATTGCAGGGGCTAGAGGGAGGAGGCAGTTTGGTGGGATGTCTCCTCCCCACACATCCTGCCTGTTTGGAAAGCGTTGTTCTGCTCTTTCCTCTCCACATTTTTACTCATCTCTCCTCACTCTCTGCTCCTCTCCAGAGATGTTTACTTCCTGGCCTCCCCTCCCCTCTTCTCCATGAGAGAACTCTCAATTTCTGGTCTCAAGAGTCTCTTTTCCGGAGAGTTACCTCCTCACCAACAGCAAACTCACCTCCAGAATGAATCTCCTCTGCCTTCCTCCTTATTTCCCCAGCTCTCTAGATTTTTCTTTTTCTCCAAGATCCCTCACATTCGACCTCTCCTCTCCCCCATCAGGACTCCCACTTTCCTGGTCCCTCCTCTCCCCTCCTGGAACACTCATCTTCTGCCCTCCCGGAATTCTCACCTCTGGCCTCTCCTCTCTGGTGCTCTCCTCTCAATGAGCCCTTCCCATCCTGGAGCCTGGCTCCTTAAGACTCTGGCCCTAGCAGCTCCACCTGTCTGACTAGATCAGCAGCAGCCCTGCCCTCCACCCGCCCCCACTGTACTGTGCTTGGAGTGGAGAGTAAGTCAGGCCACAGATCAGTGCCTGGAGTGGCAAGACCCACAAAGTAATGCCCCAGACTCACCACCCACCCACCCTGGACCAATCCGATGAACTAAGGGACTGAGTGTCTCTGCCTGAGCAAGAAACCACCTCCCGCCCTGGCCCCAGCCCTGCCCTTGGCCCAAAAAGAACAACTGAAAACTCACACCCAGCTTCTCTCCAAACCAGTCATGAAGTCTCAGTTCGTTCTACTACAGAATAGGCACAATCACCCTTCCCTCCCAGGCAGGGGCAGGGAAGTCAATGGCATGTGAGGAGGTGAGGGAGGTCTCAGGAATCTTCCTCTCCCACAGGGAAGGATTCTGAGGGGCTAGGCCCACCACCTCAGGGATATTGGGGGAAGGCTCATAGGGACACAGAAGCCTCTGCCCAGACCAAGGAGAGCCTGGGGCTCCTGAGACAGAGGAGAGACAGTCCCAGAGGGACAGGGCATTCCCCACCCAGCCAGGGCAGCAGGTGTTCTGAGAGCTTCCTGCATCCTAGTCTGCACGGTTTCCTCTAGCCAGAGAACCACCTGTGCAGGTACTAAATGAAGACAGACCTGACACATCCAATACCGAGGCTGCAAATGTGCCTACACACACAGTTCCCCAACACTCTCACACACTCACTGGGCACACATCTTACAGGTGCTCCTGCACACCTCCACATCATCTCACACTTCTTCAGATCTACACACACTTCTTGAGACTTGCAACTGTCCCCACAACGATCAGGATCCACAACAACAAACTTACCAATGGCCAGCACATATATGTGCACACAGAACCCACATATCTCCTGCTGGCAACAACTGCCCTGCCTCTCACACACCACCCACAAGAACCCCCGTGGACTTTGACATGTGTAGTTTCTTAGACTCAGACCTGCTCCTAACTACATTCACGCTGGTAAAACACACACCAAATCACACATACACATCACCCTTCACAGGTCCCATGTTACCATGCACAAATGCATATGCTCATCTGCTGAGGTCCATGTCCTACTGAAATGACACGTGCAGATTTGATATATGTGATCACATACGTGAACTCACTGACCACCTAAGAGGTGAATGGACATAAACTTGCTCCCATCATATACAGACAAACGGCTGTCCTCAATCACTCACAGAGATCTCTTTCCAGGGACAATAAACATCTTTCATTCATTCACAATCAGATTTTTATTGGTAGGGCCTACCCAGCTTAGGCACACGTGTGAGTTTACCAGCACCTCATTTCTCCTCTCTCTCAACCACTACCACCCAAATTCCCATCTCTCTTTCTCTCTCTGTCTCTCTCTCTCACACACACACACACATACCCTGGAGGTCAGAAATGGCTCAAGGCTTCTGAGAAGGACTTCTCCCCAAGCTTGAGAAAAATCAGGGTGTGTCCCTGGAGGGAAACTCAGCCTGTTCCTTCCTTCCTTTAAGATGGATGGAAGGGATAAGGAGACAAGCAAAGGAAGGGGGAAGAGGGTGGAGGAGATGGAAAGTGTAGGGAGAGAAGGAGAGGGTGAAGATCTATGTTTAAGCAAATGGGGCGAGAGACGGTGGTGGTGGGGTAAGGAGGTTGTTAGAGGCCCAGCCCCAGTGAGTTAGGACCTCCCACCCACTCTCCCTAGAAACAGCCTCGCCCACAACCTGGGCAGGGCAGGGCAGGGCAGGGCTAGCCAGGCAGGGGGCCCTGGCACATGGAGAGCCCGTAGAAGGTCCAGACTCACCAGCAGGGGCCAGGCGGGTTGTTGTGGAGGGCTCAGAGGGAGTAGGGCCAGAGAGAAGTCCCTAGGACCAGCCTGCCTGCTACTTCCTCATCTGCTGGGCTGACTTTCTGTCACCAGAGGGGGAGGGGGCGGGCCAGATGGGGGGCGCCTGCTGATTGGGCCACCAGCCCGAAGGCAGGAGGGGCTGTCCAGCCCAGGCTCAGCTCAGCTCGGCTCTGCGAGAGAGGCGGGAGCAGGGGCGGGCCACCTGATCCTGGGGCAGGAAGCACACCCAACCCTGACTCTCCACCCCTTCCCTCCGCATCTTCCAGCCCGCCTTAGCCGGGTCACCATAGCCTGGCCCGCTACAACTGCACACTGCTTCTTTCTGACATTAAGCCCCTAAATGGCCTCATTCTGGGCCCCCTGGTGATGAATCCACCACTACTATGACCAACACATCTCTTTGTGGTGGGCCCAGCTTGGGACCCTGGATAAAGTCCAGAGTTCAGCCCTTCCCTCAGAAAGCTCACTCTCTAACAGGGTGAGACCAGACGGGTGGGCAGGAGGCAGTACGTGCAGGCTAAGGGTTGACTTGCGTGGCAGTGAGGTCTCAGCGGGATGGAGCAGCTGGGTATGGACGCCTTCCTGGGAGCCTATCAACTTGGAGCAGCTGCAGCATTAGGAGGAGCTGAGAGGAATTCATGGAACTGAGGTGGGAGAACGCAAGTGGCCTGGGGCAAGATCAGTGAATCATTGGCTAAACTGACCTTCAAAGCAGTGAGTGAAAGGAAAGAAGGGGAAAAGAAGCTGGTTGTGGCTGAAAGTGTGTAGGAGTTCTTAAAGGTCAAATAAAACAGTTTGGTTTTTATTCTATAGGGAGAGGGAAAGCAGTGAAGATTTTTGAGGAGGGTACAATCAAGATTGTATAAAAAAAAAGAGATTGAATAATAAAATCAGGAGTCAAAAAAAAGAAAGATTGTATCATTCATTTGTCAAATATTTATTGACCACCTATCATATGCAACAAACAAGGCAGATGCTGTTCCTGGCTGAATCACTTGACCCTGGCAGCCAGAGTGATGAGGGTATTGAAGGGAGACCAGGTGAGAGGAAGCCTGACCTAAGAAGGCTTGGAAAACTGATGGGACTGGAGGAGACAGACAATGTGGTGATTACTCAAATGGCTGGATTATTTACACACACACACACAACTAATTATTTATGGCTGTATATCTGTCTTCCTGAGCTGCCCTCCCCCAACAGTCAGGTACACTCACCAACCAGACTCAACTATTGAGATCAGGGACTAGGTTTTAGTGAAATGAACTGTTTTACTAACAGCACCTGGAACAGTGCTTTTCATATAACAGTGCATTCAATAACTGTTTATAGGACTGCATGGTATAAATGTCGACAGAAAATGGGAATTCAGAAGAGGGGGTGGCTTGAGACAAATGATATGTTTGTAAATGGTGGGTGGGAATGTAGCTGTGAGGAAGTTTAGTCCTGGAGCTTAATTAAGAATTCAGAGCCAAAGTACAGCTATGACCTATGAGGATATGCCCTTGAGAGGAAACAAAGAGAAGAATTCAACTATGCAAAAAGTTCATGGGGACGACAGACTAATAATGTAAACCATAATGTAAAACATAGGATAACTAAAAATTTAGAAAACTGTATATCCTAAAGTATGGACCACAATGTAAGCACAGATGTCACCTTGTTTGAAAGCTATTGTCTCGGAGTCTATACATCAGTTTCAGTAAATATGATATGAATAAGTTATAAGATTATCGCTGTGGAAGGGAAAAGGTTTTCTGGTGGATGTGTGGGAGTACTGTATATTGTATATATGAATTACTGTGATCTAAGGCTCTTGCGAAGAGAAGCTCAATAATTAGGAAAAAAGAAAAGAAAAAGATAGGATGTAGAATTTTTCCAAATCAATGCATATTCTATATCTAACCTTTAAACTCATCGCTATATTCCATTTTACTAGTAAGGGAACCAGACAATATATTGGGCTTCACTTTTCAGGAAGTTTTGGATCACAGAGTGGTTCAACAATGGCGGCGGAGGAATACTGGTATAGGATGTTATTGACAGGTGATATATGGTTGACAGGGAGTTATACGGGGCATATGTCCAGGGTGCATGGTAATGTATGCATATACTCATAGCGGCGACAATTAAAAACAACAGCTGGGGGGGTACTGGGTTACTGGCCGGGGGCGGGGCTCTGTCGTGGTCCCTAGGGGAGCAGCGGCAGGCCCCCAGGTGCAATGGTAAGGACCAGGAAGGAATGAGGGTCCAACAGTGAGCCCCTGATACTAATGACTATGCTTGTGAGCCTATACGCCTGAAATAAGAACAAGGCCTAGAGCAGCACTGTGCTTAGGAGTTTCCTCCTGACAGCCTCCGTGTTACTCAAATGTGGCCAGTCTCGAAGCCAATCTCAGCATGTAAATGCAATGCCTTCCCCCCAGCATGGGACATGACACCCAGGGATGAGCCTCCCTGGCACCGAGGGATCACTACCAAGTACCAACAGATGATGCAACTAGAAAATGACCTTGAATTAAAGGTTCAACACAGACCAGCAGAATATCTCTGTCTACATATAATAACAGGAGTTAAAAATACTGTTTCACCTATATTAAGGGGGAAATGGAAAGGACAAATGAGTTTATATGGCTATGAGTCTCTAAAAAAGAGTTTGGAGGTTGTCAGAAGGATTGCCCTTATGCACACCTGAGCAGAGTCTCAGAGACAGGTAAAGTAGATACAACCTCAGGTATTGGTCCTTTTGAGGGCTAAAGAGACCCACAGGTTCTATGGTCATGGCAGATGGGGTTCACTGCCATGTCAGTTGGCCCTTCTTTGGAGCTGGTGTTTCTGCGTGATGGAGCTGGACTCAGATGGGATCACTTTTCACAAGCCTTTCATGCTACTTTACTGGAATTGTAGTTGGTGCTGGGGCTTAAGATATATCTAGGGGATTTGAATCTCTGGACTGACAATATGATAGCCAGGCCCTGACCTCAACAGACTTCAGCTCCTACACTCTGATTTCTTGGACTTACTCCACTCAGCTAACATGGAATTGAAGAATGTCAACCAACACACCATGGAGCCTAGAGTGCCTACAACTGAAAGTAGGAGGATTGCATCAATATCCATGTGGAATCTAAGCCTCCTCTTGACAAAGATGTGGAATGGACACAACCAAGCCAAGGTCCACAGGAAGGAGGAATACAGTAAGGATCAGAGTGGACTTAATGATATTCTATTCATGAACTATTGTGGTTAATAATCGAGAAAATGTGGCACTGATGTGGAAAAAGTGGTCATGGTAGCTGCTGGGTGCGGGGAAGGGGAGGAAGAGAAGAGATGTGGAGGCATTCTCGGGACTTGGAGTTGTCCTGGGTGGTGCCCCAGGGACAACTGCCGGATGTTGTATGTCCTCCCATGGCCCACTGGATGGAACGTGGGAAAGTGTGGGCTATGGTGTGGAACACGGGACATGGGGTGCAGCGATGCCCGGAGATTACTCACCAGACGCAATGGATGTGACATGATGATGGGGGAGGGTGTTGTTGGGGGGTGGGGGGTGGGGTGGGGGCAGTGGGGGTGAATGGGGACCTCATATTTTTTAATGTAATATCTTTTTAAAAAATGAATAAATTGAGTAGAATTTGGAAAAAATATATATATAAAAAAAAGTTCAAACTTCTCAGCACCGTATACTGAGGCCCTCCCTGATCTGGCCCCAAGCTTCCCATCTCATTCTCTGCCACTCTTAGGCCACACCCTCTGCTTAACTACTGGCACCTTTCCTAACTCACATCCCCTAGCCTTGTCCCCTAGCTCAGGACAAGGTACAATCAACTCTCTTCATGCAGTAAGTCACTCCTCCTTCTTGCTCCCACAATCTCACTGGAATGCAATTATCTGCTTATCTATATCCCCCGACTATAATTTCCTCTCTAAAGGGCCATGTTTTAGTCATCTCTATATCTCTAGCACCTGGCCTATTGCCTGGCGCTCAGGTGATCTTCCATAAATGTTTGTTGAGTGAATGTTAAACTGAATGGAACAATGTGAGAAAGGGAAGTGAGGTCAAGGTACTTTTAGGGATCCAGAGCCAAGTGGGGAAGACAAAAATTAAAAAGCCATTTCCACTTCCCTTGGGGTGGCAGTATTGAGTCAATAAATATTGACTGAAAATCTAATATGTTACAGGTATACTCCAGTAGCTTTGAGTCTGATGTGACCCCAAATACCTGGGTTTAAAACTTCCAATGAGTACCTGTGTGGCCTTACATAAGCTGCTGAACTTCTATAAAATGGGAACAACAGTACATATCTCATAGTATTGTTGTGAAGATTAAAAGAGAGAACACATAAAATGCTTAGTACTGCTTCTGTTTCATAATTTAATAGATGGTGAGGGAGCAACCCAATATGCCAAGAAGGTATACACTTGCATGTACATTCATGAATGTTCATTTCTAAAAAATATTTTCTGGGAAGCAAATGAGGTTCTAGCAATTGGGCTCCTACCTACCACATGGAAGGTCCATGGTTTGGTTCCCAGTGCCTCCTAAAGAAAACAGCCAGCTGGCACGACAGGTGGGCACAGCAAACTGACATAAGATGACACAGCAGGAGACATGAGAAGAAAAACCTAGTAAGAGATACAATAAAGCAGATAGCAGAGGTTCCCAGTGCCTCCTAAAGAAGATAAGCAGGATGGCAAGCTGGCGTAACGGGCAGGTGAGGTGAGGTGACATGACAAGATGATGCAACAAGAGTCACAAGAGGAAAAACATAATGAGAAACACAACAAAACAGGGAACGGAGGTGGCTTAAGCAATTAGGTACCTCCCTCCCACATCAGAGGCCTCAGGTTTGGTTCCCGGAGCTTCCTAAAGAAACAAAAGAAGATGAACACACACAACAAGTATAAACAATGAGGGGGTAGGGAGAGATAAATAATATAAATCTTTAAAAAAAACCTTTCTAGACTACAGAAGCGGACAAAGAAATAAGACGCAGCAAATAGACACAGAGAACAGACAACCGGCGGAGGGGAGGGAATTAAATAAATAAATAAGTCTTAAAAAAAAAAAAAAACCTTTCTAAATGGTTACCATTTGCAAAGCACTATTTTTGTTTCTTTGCTTAGTTTGTTTTAAGAGGTCCCGGGATTGAACCTGGGATCCCATACATGTGAAGCATGTGCTCAACCACTGAGCTACATCCACTTCAAAGCACTGTACTGCGAGGTGTTGGATTAAGGGTCTATCATGAGGGAAGCGGACTTGGCCCAATGGATAGGGCATCTGCCTATCACATGGGAGGTCCACGGTTCAAACCCGGGCCTCCTTGACACGTGTGGAGCTGGCCCATGCACAGTGCTCATGCGCACAAGGAGTGCTGTGCCACGCAGGGGTGTCCCCTGCATAGGGAAGCCCCATGTACAAGGAGTGAGCCCTATAAGGAGAGCCGCCCAGCACCAAAGAAAGTGCAGCCTGCCCAGGAATGGCGCCGCACACACGGAGAGCTGACACAACAAGATGATGCAACAAAAAGAAACACAGATTCCTGGTGTTGCTGATAAGGATAAAAGCGTCAGAACACACAGTGAACGGACACAGAGAAGAGACAACTGGGGTGGGGGGAGAAAGGGAGAGAAATAAATGAAAAATAAATCTTGAAAAAAAACACAACGGTCTATCATGAGAGATCATTAGAGATAAAGAGCAGACTATTATAGATAACAAAACTGTCCAAGAGGCCAAACACAGCAGTAATAGGGAACTTCAACTATTCATTTCTTTTATCTGGACCCACTGGTAAACTGGATATAGCAAGCTCTCAATAAGTGCTGATTGACTACCTGAACAAACATGCTCAAAAACTTATTTTGCTCAGCTCTTATCTGGTCCTAGAAGAAAGTGTCTTCAAATATCTGAGTTAGACCAGCTACCCCAAGTCCTATCAAATAGCATTTCCAGAGCCCTGGGGTTCCTGCAAGAAACTCTCAGTCTAGAGAAGCAGACAGACATATAAATGAATAATTACAGTAGAGTGTAGTGAGTATTCCCATAGAGAGAAACCAGAGTGTGATGAAGCACTGAGGCAGGGGCACCTTAACCAGGCTTTGGGTGCAGGTAGTTCTTGGAAGTCTTAACAGAAATGACCCTTAAACTGAGCTTTAAAGGACACTTTATAGAAGGCAGAGGATGATATTCCAGACATAAGTACAAGTATGTATGAAGGCAAGAAAGTAAGAACACTTGGTTGGTTTAGGAAATCAAAAGTAGTTTGGTTGGCTGTAGCTCAGAAGACATATGGGTAAGGGCAGGAAATGTAGGCAGGAGTTAGCCTACAAAGAGCCTTGTATGCCACGGTGAGTTTAGATTCATTCTGCCTTTATTTCTCAGCCCTGGCTGCACACTAAAATCACTTGGGGGAGCTTTTAAAATATTAATGTCTGGATCTTACCTCCCCATTGATTCTAAAGGTTGCTTTTGTTTGTTTGTTTGTTTGTTTAATGGGTAGAGGTTTGAATCTGTTTATAAGCTGTGTGGAAGGTGATGATGGAGGAAATATTGAAGATGCATAAAAGAAGAGACAATCCAGAGAGCAGGAGGAAAGATACAGGGAGGGGTAAGAGGATGTGGCTCAAGTGATAGAGCTTCCGCCTACCATATGGAAAGACCTGGTTCCATCCCTGGGGCTTCCTAGTGAAAAAGAAGAAGAGAAAGTGTGCCCATGCGGCAAACCAGTGCCCATGTGAGCGCCTGTGCGAGTGCCTGCATGGTGAGCCAGTGCCCCAAGCAAGTGAGTCATGCAGCAAGATGATGACACATCAAAAGAGAGACAAGGGGAGAGTCAAGGTGAAGTACAGCAGAAACCAGGAACTGACGTGGCGCAATTGACAGAGCACCTCTCTCCCCATCAGAGGTCTCCAGGATTGAATCTCGGTGAATTCTAGGAGAGAAAATAAGAAGAAAACACAGACAGCAAAAACAAGCAAACAAACAAACAAACCCAAAAAACAGCAGGGTGGGATGAGGGGAAGGGGAGAAAATAAATAAATAAATCTTAAAAAAAAGAAAAAAAGATACAGAGAGGGATTAGCCTTTGGCTAATGAGAACACCTCATAGACTGAAATGTACAAAAAAGAGAAGTTTCTTAGAATGAGAGGCTGTGTAAGATAAGGAATTTTAGGGAAGGGGTAAGATCTGGAGCAGCTCATGAGGGGATGCAGGAAAGGCTTCATGGTGGGCAGCCCATGAAGAGAAGCACCAGTTTAGGAGTCTGTGTGATATTCTCCAGCAAACTTAGTAGCTGGGAGGTAGGAGACTGGAAATGGAACTGTATGAGATCTGCAGGGAAACTATTTGGGAGGCCTTGGTGGGAAGAGGATTCAATGACAGTTCCTGGCATCTAGGCTGAATAGGAACAAAAGTGAAACCAAAGCAGGTTAATAAACTGAAAAACCCAAAGGGGCCAGGGAACTCACAGACCCAGTAAGGATAAAGGCCAGGTATAGTGGGGAAAGAATATCCAGTCCAACAGCTAGTTAAAATTCCATCTCCTTCATGCAGCCTTCCTGACTAATCGGAAGTGAGATGACAACTTCCCCTTGGTCCCACCCTGTCTGACTCAGTCCTCACTCACTGCTCTGTAAAGAACCCTTGTCCATCCTCTTTCCCCAGAAGATAAACCACTGATTTTGTTTTTCCAAGGGTTCAGCCTGAAAACCACCATCTATATGAACCCTAACAACTCTATTCCTGTGATTGTATGATGCTTTGTATGTTTCAGCAGGAAAATTAAGTGGGTAGGAGAAACAGGAATGGCAGTGAAAAAAAAAATGGAAAAAGGTGTGCATGTGAGTGAGTGAGCAGGCGGAGGCAGGAAAGGGGATAGAGTATTGGTGACATGGGGGAGTCTGCTAAAGAACAAAAATAGGAACAGGGGGTCTAGGGTGAGGGTCAGGTGTGCCGAGTTTTCCCCTTCTCCATCCTGCAAAGGACAAAGGGCACTTCTGACACAATGCCCAGACAGAAGAGTTGAGGGGAAGGTTGAGCCTGTGAGGACAGGGGAGCAAAGGTGAGGTAAAAAAGGCATGCCAATTAATCATTTGGCACTGTTTCTGGGCCTCAGCCAGTTAGTGCCCTCTTCCTAAGCAGAATGCGACCTTGGCTGAAAGAACTGGGGCTGGAAAGACATCTGGCTGGGAGGGAGAGAATGCAAGCAAACACTCTCCAGGAAGGAATGTGAGAGAATCTGCCTGAAGAGCTCTGCTGGCAGTTCACTGTAGGCTGGAGAGAAAAGGAAAGGTTTTTGGTTTGGGAATAAACCAGAGGAGGCTATCAGGATGGAAGAGAGTTAGCAAGGCCCAGATGTGTGGGATAAGCCAAAAGAGGAAAAAAGAAAAAAGGAGTTTACTTTTCAATACTTTCTCTAACAAGCATGGGCTAGCTGCTTTTCACTTGCCCTTACAGTTCAATCCTTTAAGGTTGGTGGTACTATTGTATTATTGCCTCTTAAAAGATGGAAAAAAAAAGGAAGTCTGAAAGGTTAAAGGATTTGCTTAAGGTCACATTGTAGCAATTAAGGTGGAAGAGACAAAGCATTTTAGGCTGAGGAAAAAACATGGACAAAAGGATGGATGGAGGAAAGCACAGGACAAGTGTAGGGAATTTTAAGTAATTCAGATCGACTAAAGGATACGGTGAATGAAAGGAATTAATGATAGAAAGCTAAAAAAACAGTTTGGCCCCAAGTTGCAGAGGGTTTGGATAGAATGAAAAGTTCAGATTTTTATTGAGGTATCACCGAGTAGTAGGTTGATATAACTTACAGTGTGCTTTTTTTTTTTTTTTAATTTTTAAAAAGATACATAGATTACACAAAATGTTACATTTAAAAATCCAGGGAAGAGGATTTGGCTCAACTGATAGGGTATCTGCCTACCACATGAGAGGTCCAGGGGTTCAAATCCAGGGCCTCCTGACCCGTGTGGTAAGCTGGCCCATGCGGAGTGCTGATGCGTACAAGGAGTGCCATGTCATGCAGGGGTGTCGCCCACATAGGGGAGCCCCACACACAAGGAGCGCACCCCATAAGGAGAACCACCCTGCATGAAAAAAGCGCAGCCTGCTCATGAGTGGCCCTGCACATACGGAGAGCTGACGCAGCAAGATGACACAACAAAAACAGATTCCAGGTGCCACTGACAAGAATATAAGCAGGCACAGAAGAATACACAGCAGGGAAGCAGACTTGGCCCCATGGATAGGGCATCCACCTACCACATGGGAGGTCCGCGGTTCAAACCCTGGGCATCCTTGACCTGTGTGGAGCCGGTCCACGTGGAGTGCTGATGTGCGCAAGGAGTGCCTCCTTGACCCGTGTGGAGCTGGCCCATGCATAGTGCTAATGTGCGCTAGGAGTGCCGTGCCACGCAGGGGTTCCCCCCGTGTAGAGGAGCCCCAGGTGCAAGGAGTGCGCCCCATCAGGAGAGCCACCCAGCATGAAAGAAAGTTCAGCCTGTCCAGGAATGGCGCCACACACACGGAGAGCTGATACAGCAAGAAGACACAACAAAAAGAGATACAGATTCCGCTGACAACAGAAGTAAACAAAGAAAAACATGCAGCAAAATGGACACAGAGAACAGACAACTGGGGGGGTGGGGAAGGGGAGAGAAATAAATAAAATATATCTTTAAAAAAAAAAGATCATACAGTGAATGGACACAGAGAGCAGACAACTGGGGTGGGAGGGCAGGGAAGGGGAGAGAAATTAAAAAAAAAAAAAGGGATTACTAAGGAGTAAAGAAGAGATGAATAGTTACTACTTGAATGTTAACTATATGCTTGAAGGATTTTATATGCCTTCTAAGAAGCCTGGAATTTATGTTATAGAAAATCAAGAGTTGATGAAAGTAGAAATTAAAACCAATATTTTAAAATTAAAAAAAAAAAAAGTTGATGAAAGCTTTATGGTTTTTGTTTTGTTTTGTTTTGTTTTTGAGGTATCGGGGATTGAACCCAGGACCTTGTACATGGGATGCAGACACTCAATAACTGAGCTACATCCACTACCCAATGAGAGTTGTTTTTTTCATTTGTTTGTTTTCGGGAAATACCAGTGATTGAACCCAGGACCTCATACATGGGAAGCAGGCACTTAACAACTTGATCTACATGCACTTCCCTATGTTTAATTTTAAATATGCAGAACTTAAGGTACCCTCAAAGGTTGGTATGATAATCCCTTTTTACACAGGTGGAATCTGAGGTTCTCAGAAGTGAAGTAATACTTTGCATGTGGGAAAGGGTCACATAATGGATATGTGTCCAGGCCAGAATTTGAACTTAGGTGACCTAATTTCAGATCTTTGGAAAACACCAATATTTAGGGATGTGGAGGAGGAAGACAACAAGCAAGGAAATACAGAAAGAGATATACCAAGAAACCGAGGGAGGTCAGTTCAGTGAGAGCTGGGCTCAGGTGTTGACAGGCCAAATGCTGCTGAGTCAGAAGATAATGAGAACAAAGGAAAAAAAGGAGCTCAGAGCATTTGAGGTCATTTGCTTAAAATGAAGGAAGAAGGCTGTGAGCTAAGGAATGTGAAAATGATTTCATTTTATTTAATGTACATTTAGTGGCATGCTTTCTGTCAAGCACTACGCCAGGTCTACAAAGGAGACCTGGCCCTCTGGAGTTCATAGTCTGGTTGGGGAGACAGATATTCAAATACATAAATTGCAACAGAACTGTAGGTAGTATTAATGGAGGTATGTACAGGGTATAGGAGAGGTACAGTTAAAGAATGGTCACATGTACAGGAGAGGAGGTGGTAAAGACTACAGGAACAGATAATTGAATTGAAAGGAGGGATTGTTCACCGAGTGAACAAGGTTGAACAAGGAAAGGACAGACATTCTTAGTAGAGGGCAGACCATATGTAAGGCAAGAAGGTGTGAGACAGTAGCCCCCATGTGTTTCCCTATGGCTATAGCTGAGAGCACTTATAGCAAATGGCAAAATGGTAGAGTCTACCATGACGAAACAAGGTCTGAAGGACTGGGGTTAAGTATGGAGGAAAGAAAGGCACGCATGGGACCAGGGAGCTCTAGTTTGTGATATACTCAGTGAATTATACACAGCATTCATGAAAACCTAAGCCCAGACCTAATAACCACCATCAGACAAGGAGAAAACTGACCACAAATGCTCAGAGAGAAATCTATGAATAGCAAAGGGACCCCATTAGGTATAGAATATAGGAAAACTGTGAAGTAGAGTCTTTAGTTGGTTTGGATGGGGAAAAGATAGTTTAGAAAGAATGAAAAGAGCATTTAGGTGAGGGAAGGCAACTTGTCATTTGGTCTCAAATCAAAATGATGCAATTTTAGACGAAAATGGGACTTAATAGAAGAATATAGGTGGCAAATGGGAAAAAGTTAATCCACGAAAACTATATTCAAAATTGATTTATCACATCAATCAATCCAATTTTAAAACTAGGTGCTAAAAAGAGATGGTGGGGGATGAAATATGCACGAAAGGAATCTCCTTAGGTCAAGCACCATGATAGGAACACTAAGGAGCTACAGAAGGAGAAAGAGGTTATGGCCTCCCAGAGGGATCTGTCTATTATTTATTTAGGCAATGATTACTTGAGAGCAGATAGTCTAGATTCTACCCTGGGGATAGCTAATATTTATTGAGCTTCTATCATTGCCAAGCACTATTCTAAGACATTTATATGGATTATCCCATTTAATCCTTTCATAGCAATCCTATGAAGTAAAAACTATTATGATCATCCCCAGGGATGAGGAAAACTGAGGCACAGGAGGTACTAATACATTAACTTGCCCAAGGTCACACAACTAGTAAATGGCATATCTAGGATTTGAACCCAGCAGGTCTCTCACTAGAACCTGCTCTTTAAACCAAATTGCTACATTATAATACCTCTCCAAAGTCAAACAGATAATAATAGTAGCAGCAACCATTTATAGTGTTTATGACAGCCCAGATGCTATAGTATGCCAGACACACACATTATCTTGCCAAAGATCACACAGGTCTCAGGTGGAAAGAACTGTGACTCAAGTCCCGAAAGCTCAGGGCACCTGAATTTGGGGGATAATAAAGTGCAATAGGAGCTGGAATAAGTCTGTACCAAGTACAAATATGGACCATAAAAGAGGAGGTAACTGACTCTACCTGAGGAGTGGCATTGAGTTGTGGACAAAATGGGTTGTTGGAAAGCTTCACAGGGGGTGGGGATGGGGGACAGGGGAAAGATGATTAGGTATTCGTCAGACAGAAAGATGGGGAAAGTGTTCCCTAAAGAGGGACTAGTGGGAATAAAGGAGTACCTTAAAACAGCCCGATACATTTAGGAAACTGCAAGTAGTTTGTATGGCTTGAGAATACAGTGTGTGGTGAGACAATACAGAAGACAGGTGAAGGCTACGGCTAGATCACACAGAGCTTTATTTGCATTTCCAAGAAATACGAGCTGATTTTAAAATTATTCCAATGCAGTAAATGTAATGGGGGAAAAAAGTGAATAATTACCACTAGCCTATCTGATGGCCTAGTCTGAAGGGACTTGCTACAAGTAGGAACTTCTTTGAAGTCTATTTTATCATAATAATGTATGCATACAAATTTTGTAATCTATCTTAAATTATTTACCAAATAAAATAGACACTCCAGGATGATTACTATCCTTTGACTTTCAGTACCTCTGGCACAACGCTTCTACCAATCTGCCAGGTATGTGGGCCTCAGTTTGAGAAGCACAGGAAGGGAACTAAGGGATTATAACCAGGTGAGTAATGTGATCAGATCTGTAATATAAAAAGATCTACATGGCAGCCATGCGGAAGATGAACTGAAGCAGCAAGACTGGAGATAGGGAGTCTGAACAAAAATTTTGGTGAAAGAAGCCAAAGGCCTAAACTGTAGGATAGAAGATGTGGCTATTGGAGTTGGGGATGGGATAGTTTAGGATGGCTTCCATATTCCTCGAATAGGTCATGCCCAGTAAAACTAGAGGAGCAGTAGGTTTGGAGGGAAGGATAACTGGATTTGGAAGTTCAGAACCTGAGGTATCTGTGGACCACATGGGTAGTAAAGCCCAATCAGCGATGTACAGATCTACTGCTCAGGGAAGCGGTGTGGGCTGAAAATAAAATCTTGTTGAGTTATACATACAAAAGTGGTCACAGAGAGAGCATGTAGAGTAAGAAAAGAGGGTTAAGGGCAAAGTCCTAGAGATTCAAAGGGCAGGCGGAGGTATAGAAACTCAAAAGTTGCAGAGAAGGATTGGTCAGAGAGGTAAGAGAACATGAGTCATAGAAGCCAAAGGGGAGGGAGGAAAAAGAGACTTCAAGGAAAGAGTGAGCAGTGTTACATGCTGTGGAGTGATCAAATAATATGAGGATTGCAAATAATATGAGGATCTAATGGAGCAGCCATTAGATCAAGTGTCATCTTTGATGGAGTAAGAATGATGGAGACAGAAGTCCAACTCCAAGTGCTAAAGACTGAAAGGGAGCCGTGGAAGAGACAGAGATTTTAGGCTCTTTATTTCAAGAGCACAGCTGTGAATGACTGAGGGCAGGATATGATGGTAGGCAGTAACACAGGTTCAAGCAGGAATTTTAGCATAGCAGAGACACTCACTAGGCAGGCCTTGAAAACGGAAGCAGCCCAGAGAAATTACTTAGTGAAAAGAACAGAGGATAGCACCTGTGGGGAAGAGGAGGGACAAGAGGACATGAGGAATCAAAATGATGGTAGGGAAATTAGGATGAGAGCAAGGAAAGGTAATGGAAGGACAGAGGGAAATTAGGAAGGGGAGCAGCCCAAGGTCCTTTAGATTTGATTCTGAAAGAGGAAAAGGTGATCATTAGATCAAAACTGATTTTTTGCCTATTGGAGGAGTCCCTCTGGTACAAATATCTTGCTGGGGGAGAAAGAGGGATCCTGACAACAGGAAAGTGATTTCTGACATATAATACAATACATCTATCTCTGAGCTAGCTTACCACCTCTTTGGTGAATTTTCACTAGAAAACTATGTGGAGCTAGAAAACAATTTCAGAGTAATGGTTTGGAGGGCTGTTAAGTTGTAGGTATCAGAGAAGGTTCTGTATGGAGGAAAAATCATGACTGGGGACAAATGGGATTGAGAAACATTGCTGGACTGTAGAACTAGAAAGGACCACTGAGACCACCCAAATGAGAAAACTCAGATTTAGGCAAGTCAGGTGCCTTATCCGCATTGCACTTGGGGAAACAATCTTGTCCAAATGGTAGCTGACATCCTGAGAGCATGTGAACTCATCAAGAGGCTAAAATAGGAATGTATGATCAGTCATAGCAACAAGCAGGAGCTCAAGAGCAAAAAGAATTAAATGTTAAAAGAAAGGAAATTTGTCCTATGGAATGAAGTACATGTGGAAATTATAGGATGTTGTGGCCCTGTCTAATGGGTTAGAGTTTGTCTTCTGTTCTAATCAGAAAGGCCTGTTTGCAGGACACCAAACTCTTTTAAGTATTAGACTATACATTCAAGGCCTTTAGGCAGGAGGACTCCAGCAAGCTGGCACTATGAACCCTCAAGCCTAAACAGAAAAGGTCCACAGCTCCTGGCCCAGTGCTAACCTTCAATAAGATATTCCCCCAAAGGTTGAGCAGATGAAGAAAATGTACACCCGTTAGTAGTTTATCTGGATAGTAATCATGAGTTGACCCAGGGTGGGCATTTGGAAGGATTCAGCCTTCGTCCTGCCTGGTGCTGGGATCAGCTCACACAGCTCCTGTGTCCACAGAGCACAGAGAATACATTGTCCATAAAGAGGATTATTCTCTACAAGAAGCTAAGACAAAGAAAGAGGTTGTTTTCAGCTGCCTGGGGGGAGGCTGAAGGGCATAGGAAAAGGACTAACATGGAACTGGGGCATTCCTGAAGAGTTCAGCTTCTTTCCTTTAACAGTAGGACAGGATGGGCAATATATCCCCTCTAGCTCAGTCTTCAGGACACATTTGAGTCAGAAGGAGCACTTGGCTACAACCTATCTATCTTGGCTGTTTCCCAAGAAAGTACACGATTGGGTAGGATAGCAGTAGACACCAAGGGAGATGAGAATGGCACGACTGGGGCAGACTTCAGCAATGACCAAATCCCAGTCTCAAGGCATAGCTGAAAAGGGAGAGGTCTTAGGCAATGGGTGTTAACACTGACATGGATTCATAGCTCAGCAACCTTCTATCTGCAGCAGATGAACTCTTAGCTGTAGTTAACATCTTGAAGTTTCCATGGTTCTGATTCTTTCTCCACCCTTCACACAAACCTGAAAGATAGTGGCTTATAATCTTTCTCCAGGAGCCCCGAGGTAGGAAGAAAAATCCCCAGGAAAACAGAGTGGGGGGAAGGGGGGAAGGGAGCCATGTTTTACAAATCCTAAATCTGAGCAAATAAGCAGGTCATGTCCTTTTCTTCAAAGGTAATTCCAGATATATTTTCTGAGGAAAAGTCATCCTGACGATGAATAGATAGGGTACAAATGAATATTAGTGTTACATACCTTTCTTTGGGGCATTTTCTGGGTTGTAAGGGCCCCAAAATGAGGGATACTACAGAGGTTTCCTTTTTTTTTTTTTTAAAGGAAGTGGGGTGGGAGTAAGACCATGTGCTCCCAAGTGAGGAATATAGAGGTATGAGTGCCTCCAGAGTACGAAGTGTTTGCTTAAGGACACAAGATGCAGGTGAGGCCCTGCGTATGTTCCTGTCTACATGTGAAGACCTTACCATTCTTGGAGGACAAGAATCCATATCAAATAGTGTGTTGGGAAAGAAGTCAGCATTACTCAGGAACAACAAAGAAACTTGGGGTTGGTGCCATTCAATAGGAGGGAATCTTTTCCTGGAGTAAAGGATGGCAGTCAGCAAAAGATGTTCCAGGTGTATTTAAAAAGCACAGCATGAACCCTCTCCAATAGGATAATTAGCCTTGACATTTGACATGGAAAGTGAAGAGGTAAAACAATAAACACCTGAGTGGGCTGACAAGCAACAGGGCAGTGCTGAATGGTGGCACTGATTTAGAGTTGAAGACAGGACTCCACTGCATCTGCATGCAGCAGACAGTGAGCTTTGTGAATACCATTTCTTGTCTTGATGGAACAGGAACAGATGTGACATCTTGGAACCACTCTTCCAGGCCTTTGCTGCCACAGCCTGGCAGATTTCTGCCTGGCAGTGAATAAATGAGTGAAGTACTTGTGTGGTAGGAGACTAGATCAGAAAAAGGAAGCTGGAAGGTATGAGCAGGAGGGAAGTCTCAGGTCTTTCAGATCAAAGCTAATTAAAGTGAAGAAAAACTTTTATGGGGGACAAATTAGAATTGCCTTGGAGCACCCCTGAAATTGCCTCTGATCCCTCTTCGTTGCTCTCATAAATTGCAGTCAGACAAGTCTGAGCCATTGAACATCAATTTAAATAACTTTATTCAAAAAAATCCTTTGTCCACTTCTGCTGCCTCAACCTCTGCCATTGACCATAAAAGAAGTTGCTAAGGACGTGACTCCTCCCACAATCCTACCTACTAGAGCCACTTCCTGAGGAAGCCCCCATTTACTGGCCCTTTGACATCTTTCATGTGTACAGGGTAGCATAAAGGATAGAGGACACTGTAACTATTTTCCAGAGAAAAGGTGAATTGGCTTTTCAGATGATGCTTTTTTTAGAGCAGGCCCAACGAGCTTCATCAGAGCTGCAGGTAGACAAACTGTCCCATCCCAGAAGCCTTATCACCTGCAGCATGGAGGGACAGCCAGGAAGGAACCTGGATAGAAAAGTCCTGCAGAGACAGGGTGCCTCTAAAGGACACAGAGGCTGCCACATTTTCTGGCAGCACAAAATAAGCATACGTTTTCAAAGAGAACTAAGAGGTCCAGCACCTTGTGTTCATCAGCTCACCACTGACACAGAATAGTATCAGATCAACATAAAATCAAATATTGTGGAGGGCAGGGAGAAGTGGCTGTAGAAACTATCATTTATTGGTGTCCATTATTTCATATACTGTGCTAAGTGTTTTACATTCATTTTCTCATTTTAATCCTCACAACAACTTTATGAGGTAGGTATTATCACCCCCACGTTATAGATATGAAAACAAGCTTAGAAAACTTGGGTCATTTGTCCAAGGTCACACAGCTAGTCAGTAGTGGAGCTGGGATTTGTCTGTTGCTGACAGCCCATGTTCTTTTATTGTACCCATCTAGGTCAACCTTGGGCAAAAGTCACGTCATGGTCCTGCCAGCTCTGCAAAGAGCTCCTGAGGATGGAAGTTGTCAGCCACACTCACCGCTGATAGGGATGCATTGAAGCCGACTTGATGTTGGTTTTTATTCCACTTGGCATTTTCCCTAAAAGGAACAATAAGACGGATACCTGAAGAAGTAGGACTCTCATCTTAAAAGAAATGTGGTCTTTCAGGTTCCCTTCTACCACCTCTTCTACTTAGAACCTCTGCAGCACCTGACCCTGAATAGCACGGACCTTAGTGAACAGAGGTATTGTTCTTTACCCAGTTCTCTTCCTGAAGGTATCTAGGAGGAAGGGGGTGGGATGGGGGAATAGTGGGAGGAGCCAGAACATACCCTGCACAGAGTCCTACTAATCTACCCTTGTGACACATAGCAAAACCTGTGGGGCATCTATTTATTTTGTCACAGGTAAAAGAGTATATTTGCTTTGAATTGGCTTCTTTCCTAGACAGCTTGGAAGAAATACCTCTTCTGGCTGATTGCATCTGAACTCCAGGTTGCTACCATAATTACTAAAAGTGGAGAGAAAAGACAGCAGGAACCCACAAGCAAGAGAAAGAAGATACAGAGAAAAGAATACCTGTAGGATTGGTATTATGGGCCTGCTTCACTTTCTGATACACTTACCAAATGGCCTTGATTAAGACCTGACCACTGGTTTCTGTATCTAAGAAAAAACGACGATACACCTTGTTTAGAGTAAATGTGACAGAAGGCTAGTTGAGACAGAGTTCTGAGACGGGTGAGGGGATGAAAGCAGTTTCTGCTACTCGAAATTCTGCCTCACTCTCTGGTGACTACTGCAGAGTCTCCAAATGAGATTTGTTTTCTGGGTCATGGTCCAGGGAGAAAAACAGAAAATCTCCAGGTTCAGGGTTGCTGGGGGCCCTGATGAACCAGCTTATTCTCATTTACCAGTTCCAGGTCAGCGACATTTCAATCCCTGCCACTTTACCTGGTTGACCTGCTTGGGCCATTTGCACCCCACTGAGCATTGGCTGCTGCTGGCTTGGAGCTCCTGCCATCTGCACCGGCTGTAAGCCTGAGGCTCCTGCAAGGATTGTCCCAGCTCCTGGCTGGCCAGGCTGGCCAGGCCCACTGCTGCCTGAAGGTCTCCAGTTAGAAAGCCCCTTTCCAAATGCAACAGCTGCCACCAAGGCATTGGTGTCTGCAGGGTTAAAGGTCTGCTTGTTTTGCCGGAGACCTGTAGAGAAAGGCAAGACAATCAAGTGAGGACTCTGTGGTATGCTTCTGGTACTGAACTGAACTTAGCAGCTAGAAGACTAGTATGAGTACCAGGGTTTAGAGTTCTAACTTTGGCAGGATCTAACCTTCCTGGCAGTCCAGAGGCAAAGCCAGACATCCCCAAGCTATCTCAGAATTCTCCTTTCTCATTTTGCCCATTTCCTCTACCTACTCCAGTGCTGGCCTTAAATAAGAAAGGCTAAGAGAAGGAAGACAAACCCTTTCCTATGCAATTCATTCTTGTGTTCTCACTTCCACCATTTCTACTCCAGTGATCTTATCCTTCCCTCTCTCTCCATTTTGCCAGCAATCCTTCCATACCTCCACTCTCTGATTCTCTCTCCTCTTTGCTGATTTTCTCTAGAAGGTTTGAGCACATTTTATTCAAGCTCTGGATCTGCTTCTGTAACACACACAATTTGTGCAGAGATTAGGGCAAGCAGGGAATGATTATGGGGAAGTTTCTACTTCGTGCGCTTACCGGGTTACTTAGGTGTTATCAGTTGCCCAGGAATGGTAATGCCTAGCTTCTCATGACAGGACTGAGGGGTCAGGGGGAACCAGGGCAGTGACTCAGTTCAACCTGAGCTGCATCAGCACCAATGCGTGCAGCATCTGTTGTCAGTTGCTTCTCCTGCTCTTCAACCTCAGGGTCAGGCTTGGTTCTCAGGTGGTCAGGGACCACCTCGTGGCTGAAAACAGGCACTCGTCCTTCTGTTTGCCGCTGAAATACAGAGTTTATTGATCCTACTATGCATTCCAAGAAGATTTGATTTGGACCCACATACAGTCCCTTACACAAGGAAAACATAACTTGAGACTTACAATATCTAATTTCCCAGGATACCGTTCCTTTCATTCCATCCTTCATTTCTACATCCTTGCATCCCTATTTCTACCAGACCTAGGGGTAAATTAAACAATCTATCCACGCCACATTTTAATCAGACTAAAATAGACAAAATCACAGAAGAACAGACTTTTTATTAGAGATAGGTAAAAAAGAGAAAGGTCTTTGGCTTGGTGATATAGGCCTCAGGTTATTACAGCACTATTTGGGAGCGGCTCCCCAATTCTCAGAGGACAAAAAGCTAGACCTCCAAAACACAGCTCTCATTTTTTATTGCCAGCCTTTACTCCACACTCAGAACTTCTAGAACAGCTAAGCAACAATTGTGTTCAAGACCCTCATCTGAGAACTTAATTTCCCAAGTTCTACCCTTCTTTTCCTCTTACCATAAGATCTTCATCTCGGTCTGGGGACAACACCAGAGGGATGATGACCTGGTTACGGAACAGTGGTGTCTTTTCATGCTTCAAGACCTTGTTCAGCGTGTTCAGCTGTCCGGAGAGCAAGGCAAAGCTGTCCAGGACAGAAGGCCTGAAGGTAGTTAAGAAGATGTCAGAAAATTCCTCTCCTTCCCTCAGGTGGTTCCCAGTAAAGTAGCTTCTAAGAGGTCCTTCACACTAGGAATACCCAGACTCATCCCAAAAAGACTCATAGTCCTGCTTAGGCAGGAATCAGACTGGCTCATAGGGACTGTAGGGTTAGGAAAGAGGGACACAGGGGTAAGGAACAGTGGCAAAATAGGAACCACGACTTTACCGTTATCACTAAAAACTCAGAAATGGGGTGAAAGCTTCTTTTTCAGCCTGGAACAGGATCTATACTTCCAGAGTAGGCAGCACCTAAAATACTCAGCCACATCCGTGGCAATGGATCCAGCATGATGAGATATGAAATGGGTAGGCTGAGAGAGGAGTTCCTAATAAGAATATGTCAGAGAGTACGAATCAAAAGCTAGCAAGAACCTGGGTTGGGAAACTGGGCATTTCTTTACTTCCTTGCCATGGAGGCCCTAAGCCAATCTCCATTGTTAAACGTTAGGAAACCCAGCTCTTTCTAAATTAAAAGATATTTGCAACTGACAAACGGTTACATCACTGGAGATGTCCTACCTTCCAGAAGGCCAGCCCCATACCTATAAAGCCCTCCCCAGCCTGCCCTGGCAACCCTTACCAAGTCAGCCGGTCATACTCGTTTTCCAACTTATAAATGAAACTCCCCAGTGAGTTCTTCAGATCAGCTGCTTGACTCAGCAGTGCATCTAATGATGCCTCAAGCTGTTTCTCCTCCCTCTGCACCAATAAGAAAAGGCTGGTTACCCAAATGGGTGTGTGAATGGCACACATAGAGGAAGACAGTGTACATCATCTGGTCAGGTAACAGAGGAGAGCCAGGCTGTTTTCTGTCTTTGGTATTTGGGATTCAGAAGTCATTAACCCTTACCTGAGATCTTTCAACCTGTTCACCTTACCTCAATTCCTCCTACCAACTGATTCATTTCTCTCATCATCTCCTAATCCACTGTTTTTTCTCTGTATTAGGTACATTCTATTCTCCCTGAGATTCGTTATCTTCTGTGCACCTCTCCAGCACATGTACACCAACTTCCTCTAACATACAATCTGTCTTGAGAGCCTAGCTGTTCTTAATATTGACAATATCTGCCAATGAAGGAAATCTGCCTACACTTGATGCATTCTCTGAATATCAACGCTGCCCACCACTCCCCCTACCCCCAACACAAATCTTTATTTGCTCTCAAACTCCTCCTTGCTGAATTAATTTGTATTTATTTTATTTATGTGCCAGCATCCCTGCACATCTTTCACAAGCTCAGTCAACCTATAAACATTTACCAAAAGACTGCCAGGTGCAAGAAACTAAATAACTAATGAAACCCGAAAAAATGCACAAACTCCTAAGAGCCAGATTAGCAATTTTAAATGCTTGGAGTCTGCAAGGCATTTTCTTCTCAGCTGTGGCCTCCAGTTTTACTTCATTTCTTCACCCTCAACAACCACCGGGCACAGGATGGAAAGAATGATGCAAACCCATCTTGTAAACGCAGCTAATGTGTCAGACAGGAACCAGGATCCTGGATTCAAGCCACGGCCTAAGGCCATAAATAGCGTAGCTTCCCCGCAATTCCTCCCCTCCTCAGGCTTTTTCCCGTCTTCTCTACATCCAACAGCCTCCATTTCATCCTAGGATGGGGTCTGAGTCAACACACCATTTCTTGAGCGGTCTTCCTTGAATTGCATCTCTACCTCGCCAAACTAAAACCTAATCCATCTCCACACCCCAGCACGTCAGTGCTACCTCCTCCCTCCGGACTTGGCCGCAGTCTCCGTCTCTATCAAGCCGAATTCACCCCGTCCCTCACCAGCGCCCCCCTCTTATCTGGTCGGCCTCTTTTCCCATGCCACGTTCCCTTACCCAACAGTCAACGGCCCTGTCCTCTCCTCTCAACCCGAATGCCTCACTCTCTCCAAACCCAGCCCACTCCCAGTCCGGTTATCCGAAGCTCGCTGGCTGTAAACAGGCCCATCTCGCTTCTCACCTACCTGCATTGCGGTGGTGGCATCGGCGGCAACAACTTCCTCTTCCGATTTCTAACTCGGCGAACCCCTCTGGAAGGGCTTCGTCCACCAATCAGAAAACTCGGAACTCCCACTCACTTCCGGTTCCTGCCGGGTCAAAGGTCGAGGGTGGAACAGCTTCCCTAGTTGGGGGCGGGCTGTATGATGGCCTCGGAGCACCCGGAGCCGGAGGTGAGGGGCGGTCGGGCGCAGCGCTGGATCCCGGGATCCGAGTGGGAGGGTCCAGCGGGCAATCGCGGCAGGGGCCTCCGAGCCTGGGGACTGCCAGGCAGCGTAGCTTTGGCAGGAACCGACCAAACCCGGAGGGCCTGAGAACCGAACCTCCTCAACGCGGTCGGCGGTTTCCCGTGATCTTGAGGCGAAGCTTTAAAACTTTTTGCCTTTTTTTTCCCAGTTAACTGAAATTTCATCCACGTCGCCGACTTAGTGCTTTTGGGGCTCTTTAATCTAATAATGGTATTAACAAAACCTGTGTTTTGATATGTTGCCCTTTCAGTGGACAACATAGCAGTAGGCTTATTTTGCCGGTTTCTGCATTTCTTTAAACATTGCAAAGCCATAAGCAACATATAAAATAATTTAGTTCTAGCTCTCATGCCTTTTGGAAAGGTAGTTCTGGTTGGGGTGAAAGAACATTTGACTTGGAGGAAAACCGCACGTTCCAATATTGTCCCTGCCATTTAGCTCCCTGTGCAGCGTCGGGCAAATTTTAACTTCCCATATGCTGTTTCCTTCTTTGTAAAGTACCTGCCTTATGCAGTGTTGTGAGGATCGCATGTATTACACCAGAAAGTGCATGGGAGGTATCCATTAGGTGCTAAGGAACATGCAAGGAACTTATATACGTTTTGTCACCCAAACTTGACGCAATGTGGCGATATTCTTCCCATTTACTTTAGAAAGTTAAACTGAGAAGAAAAGCTAAGTACCTTGCTCAAGTGCGACTCAGCTGGGGAGTAGCAGAATTTTGAAATTAGACTACTGAGCATAAAATCTTAGATGTGAAAAGAACACTAGGAGAGGTGCCCAGTTTTACAAGAGATTATACTAGTAGGTTGGAAGGGTGTGGGATGTGTATAATAACACAAATGTCATAATTTATTGAATACTAACTGCATGTCAAGCAGTATTCTAAGCACTTTACAAATCAATTCATTTTCTCAACCCTATGAAGTAGAAGTTGTAATCCCCTAAAAACATTCATTTTTATTGATACATATTAATAAAACATAAATCCATCCAAATCCCCCCCTTTTTTTAATTTAAGGAAACTGAGGCACAGAGATATCAGAGTAGCAAAGTCACACAGCTGTTAAGTGGTAGAGCCAGGACTCAAAACCAGGTGGCCTGAGTCTAGATCCTGTGTTCTTAGCTCTAATGCTTATAGCATAAATATTAAAGTAATCACCAGATGGCAAATCTCTGGCTCATTGGGAGATGGAGTGGTGAGACTGACTACAGAAAATGATGCCCTTTTAAAAGAATCAGACATGTTCACAGGTGTTGAAATAGCCCACACGTCAGAAATAATCACTACGGAGAAGAAAACCGTAAAACAATTTGGAGTACATTTAGTTTTGGATTAAAATGAGAGGAAATGAGATATTGTGGGGAAATATCTTTTTAGGCAGGTAGTCTAAAGCAGCACTGTCCAATAGAAATATGCAAGCAACATACATAATTTTTACTTTTCTAGTAAAAAGTAAAAAGAAACAGGTAAAATTGATTGTATATTAAGTCAGTATTGCCAAAATATTACCATTTAAACATGTAATAAATATTAAAAATCATGAGCTATTTAACATTCTTTTCTTGTACCAAGTCTTGAAAATCCAATTTGTATCTTAAATTTATAGCACATCTCAGTTTTGCCTAGCCATATTTCCAGTGTTCAATAGCTACATATGGCTAGTGCCTGCTGTATTAAACTGTACAGATCTAAAGTAACTTGGAGGCCAGATAACATTCCTGGGAGTTTCCATTCGACCAGAAGTTAAACATTTGTTAAGTTGTTGATTTACATTTCTGTTTATTTTATCTCACAAGGTAGAGGAAGTAAAGAGAGTTGCCCCTGGGCATAAGAAAGTGACTGACTTTTAGAGTTTATTACAATCCTAAGTAAGGAAGATTTGGTCCTGTCAGAGAGATACTTGAGATTTAGGAAATCATGCATTCATCAAATATTTAAAATATTTCACGAGTGCTGCTATAGACTCAGAATTGTGTTATGTTTCGGTGGATACAACATTGTAAACCTGAAATGCTCCCCATCTACAGGGAGGAAATAAAGGTTGAATTAAGATAGTGCTGCAAAGGAAAAACACAGAGTGAATGAGTAAGTGTTTAATAGGAGCTCTTAACCTACTCTGTTAAGTAGCAGGGGGAAGGTTCAGGAAAACCTTGGAAGAATGACATTTTAGCTGAGGCCTGAAGGATGGGTAGAAGTTGACTGTGAGAAGGATTGGAGAGCATTACAGGCAAAGGGAATGGTGAGGGAGCTTGGAACCTTCAGGAAACTGAGAGGAAACAGCTGTTAATGTGAATACATTGTGACAATGAGAATAGTTAATACTTAATTGAGTGCTTACTAAGTGATGTTTTGTCCTCAAAAAGCCCTATGAGACAGGCGCTATTATTTGCCCTTTTTCACAGATGAGGAAATTGAGGCATGAAGAGTTTAAGTAACTGGACCAAGTCTGTGTTGCTAATAAGCTGCAGAACCAGCATTTGATCCTAAGTGCTCTTGCACTAAAGTGCATGCTCTTAACCCCGGGGCGCGCGCGGGGGGGGCCGACACAGACACGAGTGGGGGGAAGGGTGTGTATTGCTGAGAAATGAGGCTGAGGCCAGAGATAATTTAATTTAGGTTGAGGCCATTCTAGAGACTCAGGACTTTGACATAAGTATACTGGTGGGGAGGCTTCAGAAGTTATTTCATGGGAGTCTGTTAACAGAAGATAGCACGAGGGTTGGACAGAGCTCAAAAAATAATTGACCTTAATTCAAAGGGACAAATACCAAAAGCAACAAATTAATGAGATGGACAATGTTTCATTTATTCTGGTACACATGGTATGCAGCACAGTGCCTGATGGTGTTTTTTTCTTTTTTTCTTTTGTGATGGTGTTTTATTCATCTTTGTATAAATGGTTTATAGGCCTTAATAAATGCCCCCAAAGAATAATGGACTTCCTCTATCATTATTCTGACTCATTAATTGCAACAACATCCCTATGAAGTAGGTATTCTGAACCGCATTTATAAGTGAAGGAACTGAGGGCTGGCAAAATTAATTAACTTGTCCAAAGTCACCCATAAAGCACGTAATAGAACCAGATTTAAATCCAAGTCTCTGACCCCCAAAACCCTGCTTTGTCTTTTTTGCCAGACTGCTCTAAGAGTAATGCATTTCAGACTCAAGGGGTATTAAATATTGGGGAATTGAGGCCCCATGTGAACGTGGGTGGTGAGAAAACAATTAATTTAGGAATTCTCAGGCATTAATGTGAAAGAATTACTTGGGAACTTCCTCAAATGCAGATTCCTGAACCCCATCAACTCCAGTTCAGTTGGTCTGGGATGGTGCCCAGGAATATGCATTTACTAAGCACCCCAATTGATAACCAACACAGCTTTTTCTTGGGTCACATTTTGAGAAATACCATTCTAACTGCTTTAAAATTAGTTCTTAAATTTTCTGGTTCTAATAAATTACATTTTAAATATGAGGGGAACTTAGAGATTATGTTTTGAAAATGTAGTTGTTGAACTTTGAAGGATCTTGTATAAGGGACAGTGTTGCTAGAAAGCTCAAGTTGAACAAATGTTCCTAGTTTCAAGAGGGTAGATTATTTAAGAATTGATTGATGAACTAGACTTAAGTTTGGTCTTCCGCAGTTCATTATTGAAAATAACTTTTGAGACAAAGTAGAGAAATGAAAGCTATACAGTAGTAGAATTAACTGGCCTACTAAAAATTTACAATCTGAAGGAAATTTCCTATTTGCACAGTGCTCACCCCTATACCCTCCTAAGATCCTACCCTGGGTCAGTTTATTCTGTCACATGGTATCAGAGAAACTCATTCTTTTCCTTTGGATAATTTATTCAGCTGGTAATAATACAATAATTAGAGTGAATGTTTGATTAATGTTTTTGTCTTCCGTTATAGGGTAAGTTAGGAGAGCAGGAATGCCTATTTTTGCTTTCTGTTGTTTACTTGGGACTCATTGTCTAGCATGAAACAGGCTCTCTGTAAATTTGTTGACTGAATGATGACTGAATGAACCAATGCACACTTCCTTACCTTTGTCCTTTCGGACTTGAATGAAGACTTGATGGCATCTTGATTGAATAAGCAGGGAAATAAAGCAGGAGAAAGAAAATAGACCAGCTTCCTAAGCTTCATGATAGAATAATGGGCTGAATTTACCTAATGTAATAGGATTAGTTGAATAATTTATGTGTCCAGATAGGCCAGCTGCATGAGTACAGAGTGGAGATTTGCCTTACCAGCAGCATAAATGAGAAGGTCATGAAAGTTTCCCAAGTCAACAGTATGTTAGAGTTTACAAAAAAGTAAGTAGAACCTCAGGGACTCTGACTGTGACCTGACCCAAGGTGTTATGTTCCATTCTAGTCCCCACATTGTAAGCTGAAAAGTATATCAGCCAGAGTCCATTCATAGGCACATGATCTAAGATATGAGATAGTGAGGAAACTTGAAATAATGCCGCTTGAAGCATAGTGAAAAACTTGAAGATTTTTTTTTATTCTGGAGAAGACTCGAGATAGGACTGTCTTCAGTTATTTTATGGCTTCTTTTGGCATAGGGTGAGACTTTCCCTGTGTGCCTTTAGGAGATCAAACTAAAAATTGATTAGATGTTTCCAAGAGAACAGGTTTCATGACATTATCAAGAAAACATATTCTGACTCAGTGTGAAGAAGTTTCTAGCTATGCCAGCTAATTGGGGATGAGCACAAAAAGCTGGAGTAAATGGCCTTGCAAGACTTCTTCCAGATTCAAAGAAGCAAGGTAAACATAACAAGACCTTGTTATTACTAATATGCATATTATAGGCATACCTTATTTTATTGTGCTTGTCAGATATCGTCTTTTTACAAATTGAAGATTTGTGGCAACCCTGAGTTGCAAGTCTCTCAGCACCATTTTTCCAATAGTATGTGCTCCTTTTGTGTCTCTGTCACATTTTAATTAAGATATTTACATTGTTTGTAGACATAATGCTATTGCACACTTAATAAATTATAATATAGTATAAACATAACTATTGTATGTACTAGAAAACCAAAATATTCATTTGACTCACTTTATTGCAATATTCCCTTTATTGTGGTGATCTGGAACCAAACCCACAATATCTCTGAGGTATGCCCGGATATAGCACTTTTACGTTCTCAAAGTATTTTCACACATCGTCTGGAGAGGTGGAGTTACTTTATAGAGGAGGAAACATAGAGACTCATACCCAGAGTCTCTGTGTTATCAAATCATTTTTTCTTTCTATAACACCATTCTTCTTTCTAAAACAAATCAATAACTTAAGACAAATAGTAAATACAATGTAACCCCAATCCCTACTCCCTAGAACTCCAGGAACAGTAAAAAGAAAGTAACACTAGAAAAGAACACATTAGTAAAAGCCTGAAAAAAGTACTTTTCATGGAAGTGAAGGAAAAATCCAAACAGTAGAATTTGCTAGTTTTTCCATAAAGTGGTTGAAGAAGGATGGGAACTCCTGAACAGTAAAAAGATGTTGATAAAAGGTGAAAAATTAGTACAGGGAAGAAATTAAGAACATGTCTGGAATTAGAGAAGAGAATAAATATACATAATAAGGGCAATTTCTCTCATGCGTTCATCCAACAAATGTCATTTGAACACTTAATATGTTTCAGTGCTGTGCTGTGTGCTAGGGATATAGCAGGGAATGTTATATAGACACAGCCCCTGCCTCCTGGGTGTTTCTAGACTTGTAAGAGAAACAAACATTAAAAGGTATACTAATTCTTAATTATAAACCCTGATAAGTGCTATGAAGAAAATGTATAGGCTGATTTGTGAATGTCTAACAGATAACTAACTCAGTGCAGGGAATCCTAGAAAGGTTGATTTATTAACACAAGTGACAAAGTGGCTTCAAGTTATCCTTAGAGTGTTAGCCAGTCGACTTGCTTCTCCCCCTTTTAACCCTGGCCCAATATGGGCCAAGGCTTCTTCCCTTGTTTTTTCCTTACATAACTGAAACAGGCCAGCATCTCCAAAAAGAAAAAAAGACTTTACTAAATACCAAAGAAGAAGAAAAGGAAAATAATATCAAGATTATTGTCGATGTGGGCAGAGGCCCTGCGGTGGGAGCTTGGTGCCTGTTTGAAGCAGCTGGGGGTCCATTGTTGTTGGAAAGGAATGAGTGGGATGGGGATGGCATGAGGCAAGCTAGTTAGGGAATCAAAAGATGGATCTGGAACCTGGCAGAAAGCCCACGTGGCCGTGAATACTCCACAAAATGGCTGCTGGAAGAACCTTGCGAGAACCGCCATTCCAAACAGGATTTCCTCCAGAATCAAGGAGTAGCCTGGGATATTCTCCAGGGGACTTATCACTGGGCTCTTCTGGGGGATTGAGAAGTGGGGTAATCAATCAAAACAGCTAACAACTTGGATTCTTTCCCTGACATTAGCAAAGGGGTGGAATAATTAATGATTTAAAAAGCAAGTGCAAAATCCAAACCTGCCCTGTTCTTGCCTTTTCTCCCCCTGCCTGGATCTGCATGCAAGTAAACCTGGGGATTTGTAACCTTAATGGGGAACTGTAGTCTGTAAATCAGCCCTCTTTATCTCTTTTCAGCCCTTTTCTTCTCTACCTGGGACCATAATCTGTTATTTTCTCCCATTTCTCTTCTCTCCACGCCTTAATGAATTACTGGCCTAACTAAAAAAAAGAATAAAGATTATTACCAACATTATCTCAGCTTGAAAATAGTCCTATTGATTATGATTAGTTTTAAATATCAAGTTTGCCTTGTATAGAATGTACAGTAAGTTCATTTATTCAGGAAATTTTTATTGAGCATCCTTATATGTCAGGTACTGCCCTAGGCTGTAGGGATAGAGTGATGAACAAAATGGGTCACTAAATTGAGATATCCTTCCTATTCTGATAATTCTCTGAGCCCCAACCCATCCTTTTTGAGAGGAGAACCTTCTCAGCGATCCAGCATAGTCAGCTCATGCACAAGAGGAGCCACTACTGTCGGACCCACACTAGATAAGTCAACCCTGTAGAGGAGGTTGGCTGGTATATGAGAGCATCCCACACTGAGACCAAGGATCAGAGAAAGAGACGGAGTAATTGCTGCTCTTTCCTTCTTTATCAATAAATAGACCGTTTTCATTTATTTGAGGGTGTACAATTTGATGGAACCTCTTCGATAGTAAATAACTAATTTTTTTTTTTAAGATTTTATTTTTTTATTTATTTAATTCCCTTCCCCTCCCCCGGTTGTCTGTTTTCTGTGTCTTTTTGCTGCGGCTTGTTTCTTTGTCTGCTTCTGCTGTCGTCAGCGGCATGGGAAGTGTGGGCGGCGCCATTCCTCGGCAGGCTGCTCCCTCCTTTGCGCTGGGCTGGGCGGCTCTCCTTATGGGTGCACTCCTTGCGCGTGGGGTTCCCCTACGCGGGGGACACCCCTGTGTGGCAGGGCACTCCTTGTGGGCATCAGCACTGCGCATGAGCCAGCTCCACACGGGTCAAGGAGGCCCGGGTCTTGAACTGCGGGCCTCCCGTGTGGTAGACAGACGCCCTAACCACTGGGCCAAAGTCCGTTTCCAATAACTATCTAATTTTTCTAGCTAACTTAGAAAACTTACTTGTTTCTGATGCTACCCTAGTCATTTTTTTTCCTTTGCTTGAAAATGATAATGTATTTTTTTCCTTCCAAGGCTTAGTGAATTTACAAAAAGAGGATCAAAATTTACAGGCTGCTTAGTTCATACTAAGAATGCAAGAGATGAGAACCTATGCCTCCATGGCACATGGCACTGATAGGCACTGACATTTAAAACAGGTTCTCCCAAATTTGTATTATAACCTTCAGAGATGCTGCATTCCTTACATACCGCCTCACACCACATACTTGGATCTAGTCAATAAGTCACTGGAATGGTTCAGAGGTATTTTTGGTTTTTGCCATTCTGCTATAAAAATAAAAATTTTCGGTTAATTTCCAAAAAATAAATGGGTCAGTAAATTCATTTTGTTCTGCTTCTACTTTACACAAAGCTTCATATTCAACCTGATATCTTTCTAGCTGTATTTTCTTTTCTGCTAATAGTGCTTGAAGATACTGCTGTTGGGCTTCTCTTTGCTTTGCTATAGATTTGAGCAAATTCTAAGCACCAATGACCTTAATCTTATTTTCTGCTTCTCTTACAAGTTAGACAAGGTCAGTTAAAATAACTATTTTCTGAAACTGGCCAGTTTTGCCCACAAAGTCCTTCACTCTTCCTGGAGCTCTCTGGTCTGCTGGATAACCTCTGGGTGTAGCTCCCGTACTTCGTTCAACTCGTCAAAGTGCACCCCTGCTCCTGTGATGTCCTTGGCCATACCTGGTTCCCTTCCAGCTTCCCTAGAGAAGTTCTGCTCTGAAGGGTTGAAGTGGCAGTCAGGAGGAGGTGTGTCAAAGCAGCAAGAGTTAGAGTAAAGTCCAGTTGCTTGTCATAGGCATCTTTCATTCAACACATATTTCTTGAGTATCTACTACATGCCAAAACTGCTAGAAGCAGGGAGACAAAGAGGAATGCAACATGGTCCCCACCCTAGAGGAGCACATGGCTTAGCTGCCAACCCTGGAGGATGTAGATGACAGCTGCAATCTCTGGTCCACCTCAGTCATTATTGATATCTTCCTTTCTATTACTTTCTTCCCATGTCCTCACTTCCAAGTAATTACCGTGTCTGGTGTGTCCTATCTCCTAAAAATCCCTTGTTAAATGTTTTATTATAAGATTGGCCTCGTTTACATATGTAAAGAGCCTAGTATTGTGGTAATAATGTGTAATAGTTGACTTTTATTATGTTCTTCCTTAGTGCCAGGCACTGTGCTAGTCACTCCATAAGCATGATTTCACTTAATCCTCGTAGGCACCATTAGATTGGTATTAGGATTATCCCCATTTTACAGATGAGAGCACTGAGAATTAAAAAGTTTAAGTACCTTTCCCAAGATCTCATAACAATGACAGAATTGGAATTCAAACCCAGGTTGTCTGTATTTGAAACTCTTTCATTTAACCTCTACAGCATACTATTGAATGTATTTTAGGTGTTCAATAAATTAGTTCCTTCCGTCCTCTTGCCTTTCATCTGAGCCATTTCCCAGTATGTTTCTATATCCTTTTATCCTCTCCTCCTCCTGTCTTGAGAAGTAGAAAGACTTTTTACATCTTTAGCTATTGTATCTCTTCTCTGACATCAAAGACACTTTATTATTGCTTTTTCGACCTCTTTTCCATGCTTATTTCCTCGTTTTAGGGGAAAAAAAAATTCTTCTTTCAACACCACGTTTCTCAGCAGTCATTAACTTCTGTTCATTTCTCATCTACTACCCTCTCTTTAATCCTTGAAGCCTGGCTTTTTCCCACTCACTAGTCAGGAACACAAGAGGAGAAATTTGCAATATATCTAGAACAGGAAGAGAGTAAACTTTTCCTCTAAGATAAGAGTAAGGGAATAAAGAATGTTATGGATAAAGATTAATTAAGAGGTCAGGAGGACACATTGGAAATTAAGATCGGTTGACCCTTACTTTCTCTGTGAAACAATAGGGAAGTTTATCTGCTGGGAGTGAGGAGGTTAAGAGTCTAGAAAGCCTTCTGTGGGAAAGAGGAAAAGTTGCTGACCAGGAAGCAGTAAAAAGGACTGGTAGTGGTCTGCTAGAGCTGGCACCAATGGCAAGGTCATGGTTTCTTTCTGTCAAACTGTAGCCACCATGTATATAAGGGAGAATGTTGAATTGATTCTGAGTCCAGATTTGTCAGGGCTTGTGTAGTGGAAGGACAAAAACGTAGGTAAGGGAACTGATTACCTATGAGACCAAGAAGGGAAGGAACTAGAGTGCTGACAACTGAAAAGTTGACAGTTAGGAGAATGTGACCCACAAATGTTGATTTTGAGGGTTTGGGGAGGCTTGCTGTTCACTCTGTGAAGATTTCTTTAGTGGTCAAAGCTTACTAGGAAGAACTGTCCAACATTCATTTAATGTACCACGGACTTATTGTCTACTGTTTTAAGCAATGTGCCAAGCACAGGGACACAAAATTAGAACAAGACACATTCTCTGCCCTCAAGGAATTTATAGTTTATAGGAAAAACTAACACATGAATATTTGACAATATTGAATGTTGTTTACTGTTACTTTAACTCCTGGAACTACTCCCAGGAGATGGTCTTTTGAAATAGTGTTATGATTTTGAAAGATAGCAGATATGCAGAAACATATCTCTGATCTATACAGGGGGAATGGGAGCAGAGCATTGAGAATTGAATCCTTGGGAAGACCTTGCAGGGGGATGGTGTTCTGCTTTGCCTCCCACCAGAGATTTCTATATACTAGGAACTGAGTGAGTTTTTATTTTTACTATATATTGATGTCTATTTGTCTCTAGGTAGAAGAAGCTGGGCAAGTGTTCCTGTTGATGAAAAAGGATTATCGAATCTCCCGAAATGTTCGCCTGGCTTGGTTCCTCAATCACCTTCATCAAACTGTGCAGGCCACACCCCAGGAGATGTTGGTGAGGCAGGATGTGAGAGATGGCTGGCTGGCTGGCTGGCCCAGAAGGATTTTTTTTAGGAGGGTACTAGAAATAAACATAGGGGAAATTAACTCTGAGGGGACTCAGTCTGGGAGGGGTAATTGACTTTATCCAGAAGATAATTCTGCAGGGGAGTTTTATTTTAGTTTATTTATTCCCACTTCCCCCCACCTTGAGATGACTCCCTCATTTGTCTTCTTGTTGTGTCCACTTGTGTCCACTTGCTGTCTGCTTGTCTTCTTTAGGAGGCACTGGGAACTAAACCTGGGACCTCCCATGTGAGAAGTGGAGCCCAACTGTTTGTGCCACATTCGCTCCCCAGAAATTTTATTTCAATAATTTTTTTTCACGTAGTGAAGGGAAAAGTATGATTGGGTTCCAGGTGGAGGGGCCAGTGGTTTGTCTTTTTAGATATAGAAATCAGGCCCTGGGAAGAGAGCATCATCCCTTTCTTCCCTCATCTTTTACTTTTGTCTCCATCTTAATTGTTAGCATCAGTCTGAGCAGGAATTGGAAGTCCTCAGTGTCCTGCCCCCTGGATGGCAGCCAGATGAACCAGTGGTCCCAAGGCCATTCCTCCTCGTACCCTCCACCCGGGTCACTTTCCTGGCTTGGCAGTATCGATTCGTTATTGAACTGGACCTTAGCCCATCTACTGGCATTGTGGTGAGAGTTTGGGTGGAAAGAGTGGGAAGAAAGGCAAGGGTGGGTAGTAAGGAGGGGAGGGAGAGACCTGGAAGAAGTGAAAAGTGATCCCAGCCTGCCGCTGCAGGAAGTATGCTCACATTCCATTTGTGACACTGCATCTGAGGGTGAGATCAACTTAAGATAAGGGACCCCCTTGCCCATGGGAGCTGTTCGTTTCTGCCCTCTTCTAAGGGTCACCTTTGGTCACTCCTGAAAGATCTTTTTCTGCATTGCCCTCAGGATGATTCCACAGGGGAGATCTTGTTTGATGAAGTTTTCCATGCCCTCTCCCGCTGCCTAGGCGGACTCCTTCGGCCCTTCCAAGTGCCTGGATCTTGCATCAACTTCCAGCCAGAGATCTACATAACTATCCAGGCCTATACCTCTATCATTGGCCTGCAGTCCCACCAGGTACTCTGTCCTTTCTCTAAAATTTATGTCCTCACACCTAATTTCTGACAATCTACTGACCAAGTCTTTATTCCTTATCCTACCCCTACTGTTTGTGCCCAAAGATCCAGCTCTGCTGCTTCTTGAACTGTTGCCTAGACATCTCCATGGGTCTTCTCTCAAGAAGAACCAATTCTTCTGGTCTCAAAGAGCCTTTCCATAGACTTTAGGTCAATTGACATTGCTTGGATTAATGCCTCCCACACTCCTCCTGTAAATCTCTTTAGTTCTGGCCACTTGATGTCTGTTTTCTCTGTTGTCCCCCACGCCCACCCCTTGCTTCTATCGAATGGTTTACTGGTGCTATGACACCTAGAACTACCCCCAGGAGATAGTCTTTTGAAATAGCTTTATGATTTCAAAATATAACAAATACCCAGAAACATAATCCCTTTCAAGGGCAAAGGAGGGCCATTTTCTCTGAAGCTTTGTGAACTGTCAGTTATAATTCTTACCACACAGATAATTACAGGGCTTATCCAACACCCAATCAGGCTATCACAAGACACTCCTTTTAGAGAGTGGTTAAGTCTCTTACTAGAATATCTATTTTTGGCTTAGAGAAGCACTGCCCCAATTTCCCCTTACCCTCTTTTGATCACCCCTCACTTCTTTGGTAGGGGCTCAATCTGACACTGTCCCTGATAGCTAATTGTAATTTCAGTCAGATTGGTTTTGAAAAACAGAGATGCTAGGAATCGCGTCTGAGGGTCCAAAATAGATAGCAGCACATTTGGGGCATGCCTAGATATCCCACAGCAGGGACTGCCAGCTGTCTACTTTAGTTTAAGTTCTCCCTCTAATGCAACTGTTAAGGACTGTTGGTTATGGGCTACATCCCAAGACTGAGACCTAGTTTTGCAGGGGCTGATGACCAAGGCAGGGTATTAGGTATTAGGGTACAGGGTATTAGGTAATCACTTAACACTTGCTTCAGTTTGGCTAACTTACTAAAGCATGATCTGGGCCAGGCCTGGACTAGATCCTGTAGACACAGATGAATTAGACACTTGCCCTGACTTGATAGGAGGAGTTGAAAGTTTAGTGGTGGAGACAGATATTGAAGGAGGTAATTTCAGTTGAATGTGATAAAACCACTGATAAGTTGTGACTTGGGTGCATTGAGAGGGAGCATCAAAGAAGGGGAAATTGGTATTTCAGAAGAGGCACCAGCAAAAGCAAAGGTGAGCTGTGGAGCTGTGCTCTTTCACAGGTGTTTTAGAAAAGTACGTGTTATTCAGCTTTAACAGAGTGAAGTTTGTATGTGGTGGGAGTGATAGAGAGGAGACTGGACTGATAAGTGGAGGCCCGTTTATGAAAGACCTTGAATGCCATGATAAGGACTTTGTACTTTATGTTATAGGTGAGTTCAACATGGTGTTTAAGAGTACTGACTTTGGAATCACATTGCCAGTGTTTGTATCCTAGTCCTACCACTTAAACTAGCTGTGTGCCCTTAGCCCTTAAGTAACTTCTTATCCTCTGTGCATCTGATCCTTTACTACAAAATGAGGATATATTAACAGTACTTATATTAGATGGTGATTGAATTAACACATAGCAAACCCTTAGAACAGTGCCTGCCGCATAGAAAACATGCAAATGTTAGCTACTGGAGATTTTAGCCATAGGCAATGGGGAATAATTGAAGGTTTTAAATGGGAAGTAACATGATCAGATTTGTACATTAGGAAGATTGTGGCTAGTTTGGGTCTTGGACTGGGGTACAAAGCCTGGATGTGAGCAGTGCAGTCAGATTATTGCAGTGTAGGAGAGGATGAGGCCTGAATAAGAACAGCCACTGTAGCAAAGGAGAGGACTTAGTTAGTTAACCCCAGGGCCACTTGTCAACTATGATCTGGCTTCTTCATTTTCTCTATTACTCCCTTAAGATGTATCCTGCTGCTCATAAAAAAGAAAAGAAAAGAACATAATATTTTTAATACACATCCATTAAAGCAGATTTGAAAAATACATGAAAATATAAAAGCAAAAACAAAAGTCATCCATAATACACCACCTAGAGATAACTACTATTAACATTTTTTGGAATTATTTTCTCATTTCATGAGTATATGTTTATACTCCCTGCCACCACCTCTCCAGAGAGAGAGAAAGAGAAACATGAGGCTTACTCCATACATATTTTAATGTCTTGCTTTTTAAACATGTAATGTGGGCTTGTCCCAGCCTTCACTCTTCTAAATAATATGGTTGTGAACATCTTTCTCACCTTTTCTTAGCTCCAATTCCTATTACTTCTCTGATTCTTTTTTCTTCTCAAATCAGACTGTAGGGTGGGACATTGTTCCCTGTTCACTCTTCGGGCTGCCCTCACCCACCTGTATCCAGTTCCGAATAGAGAGTAAAGAAGTAGTCATCCCATAGTAGGGCAGGAGTTGGGGGAGGGGGAGAAAGGGGCGTGTGAGAGGGGTTATAGGCGCCTGATGAGGAAAGAGAGGGGAGAGATCCTGAGGGGTACCACAGGAGTTACCAGGACTGTGTAAAAATTTTGGGATGGGGTACTCATTTATGTTTGAAGTAGAAGGAGTCTGTGAGAGAGTGAAAATCCAAGAGAGAGAAAAGGTCCAAAGTTAGATGGTGAGATTAGCTTTAGGGAAGATGAGGAATCCTTTCTTCAGGGCCTGGAAAGAAGAACACAGGTGGATGTAATACAAGTGGATGTAAACATCTAACAAACCTTGAGGATGATTTTCAGTGGGTTGGAGAGTAGTACATTCTCAGGGTTAAGATAGAGAGTTTCTGTTGACTCCCTTTATTTATGTAGAGGAGTATGGGGGTTATCTGAAGGTAAAAGGAAGGGACGAGCATTCATTTGGGGAATAAGAAGAGGATTTTAGCACTTGAAACGAGAAGCTCTAGAATGGCCTCTGTGTGCAATATGTTTAGGAATTAAAAAGAATAAAAAAGTGTGAATCAGAATAAAAAGGCTTTGCCAGGCTGAGGTTGAGTAGTTTATAGGCAACATCCTGTAGCCCAAGATGGAAGGAGCTGGCAGATCTTATGGCATCCCCATGCAGGGGATTGGGGAAGCCCAGTGTGGTGGTTGTGACCCCAGATTAAGGTGACTAATGACTGGGAGTCTTAAGTAGGAATATGGTGTCCCTGGGCTCAGGATTAATAGAGTATGCAGGTTGATAAAGAGGGAACTGGCTGTGGAATTAGCAGACCTTAGATCCTGGTTAGGTGAGAAATCAAGATCTCAAAGGAGGAGCCAGGAAAATAGAGTGACCAGAGGGTGGTGTGCATTCCCTCCCTGACAGCCACATTTCAGTCGTTTCCTTGTACTTCTCAGGTGCTGGTACAGGGCTGCCTTTTGGACCCCTTCCAGCAGGAGGTTTTCCTGCAGCAGGTATATGAACAGCTCTGCCTCTTTGAGGATAAAGTGGCAACTATGCTGCAGCAGCAGTATGATCCCCAGAACCAGGTATGTGGGAGAGAAAGTGGGCAGAGGCCACTTGAAAACAGAAACCACTAAAGACAGAGGGGAGAAAGGAGAAACAAGCCAAGTACAAAAGGAAAAAGGGGGGAAAGGGGCCAAGAGCCATGAACAGAGTTCACTAAAGATAGAACCACTAGAAATTACATACAACAGTTTCCCTGTCGAGAGGACTCATACACTCCCATTAACGCAAATTCTTGCTGGGAAAAAAAAAAGTACAGGCCACTGTGCTTGTGCTTTTTCCAATTCTGGATACTCTTCCTTAATGGCCCTGAAAAGGTGATCATGGGTGGCTTTGATCTCTAGTTAGTATTTCATACAGTCAGGGCTAAAGCTGCTCAGACTCACTATAATGCCCTATCTCATTCCTTTTGGAGACTGCAGAAGTAACCAGGCAACTGGCAGTTGTGTATGTCTTAGGACTAGTATGTAATTTGATCAATACATAAAATCTTCTCATACTGGTGATGGAAAATTATGGGAAGGGGCACTTATTGGTAAAAGGTGTAGAAGTCCTACTTCAGTATAGTCTGGCACTTCATCTGATGCTGGACTCCTTACCCCGCTGAGGTTTAGTATCTGAGCACATACTTCAGGAGGTAACACAGGCAGGACTCAACTGCATAGTAGGGGAATTAAAAAATTCTCCTTATGGTCCTCACAGGATTATGTCTGTCAGGCCTAGGCAGTGCTGTGCTGTAAATTTTGGGTTTGCTGTGGATTGGGCAGCAGTGCCATCTAGCTCACTCTTACCTTTTCTCTGTAACCTGGGAGCAGGCAGAAGACCAGTCCCCAGATGCAGCAGAGCCCCCAGGCCGGAAAATGGGAGTCTCCATGGTGACAGCTGATGTTGGGCTGGTCAGTATGATTCGTCAGGGCATCTTGGCATTGCAGTTGCTGCCTTCAAACTCCAGTGCAGGTCAGTGTGAGGTGAGGTTAGGAAAGTGTTGGTGAGATTAGGAAATCAGAAGGATTCAGGGAGGGTATCAGCAAAGATGGAAGGTTCCAGGGGACCAGTAGCCCAAAAAAGAGGATATGTTTCCTTATTTGTAAAATGTAAGTCTCTATTAATGCATATTAGAAGTACCCCACACTCTGATGACCATCAGGGACCCTGCTGAGAAGGAGCAGAGCTCCACAGACATTACTTAGGAGGAGATGGTACTCTAGCACTCAGTGGGAAGAAGCAGAAGGGAAGGGAAGAAGGAAAGGTGTTTGTTCTTCTGTGTCATTCCTTTGACACATGTCCTTTATGTTATTTCACTCAACATGATGTCTTCAAAGTTCATGCATGTTGTCACATGTATCAGAACTTCATTCCTTTTTACAGCCGAATAATATTCTATTGTGTATATATACCACATTTTGTTTATCCATTCGTCTGTTGATGGACACTTGGATTGCTTCCATCTATCAACAATTGTGAATAATGCTGCTGTGCACATTAGTGTGCAAATGTCTGTCCGAGTCCCTGCTTTCTTTTTTTTTGAGTGCAAACCTGTAAGTGGGATTGCCTGACATATGATAACTCCACACTTTCTGAGAAATTGCCAAACTGTCTTCCATAGCATCTACATCATTTTACATTCCTACAAACAGTGAATGAGTGTCCCTATTTCTCCACATTTTTCCCACACTTGTAATTTTCCTTTTTTTAAAAAAAATATTAATTTTTCTCCCCTTCCCCGCCCCTGCCCCCAGTTGTCTGCTCTCTGTCCATTCGCTATGTGTTCTTCTGTGTCTGCTTGTGTCAGCGGCACCCAGAATCTGTGTCTCGTTTTGTTGTATCATCTTGCTGCGTCAGCTCTCTGTGTGTGTGTCGCCATTCCTGGGCAGGCTGCACTTTTTTCGCACTGGGCGACTCTCCTTACTGGGCGCACTCCCTTGCATGTGGGGCTCCCCTACGCAGGGGACACCCCTGCATAGCACGGCACTCCTTGTGCACATCAGCACTGTGCATGGGCCAGCCCATCACACAGGTCAGGACGCCCTGGGTTTGAACGGTGGATCTCTCATGTGGGAGGTGGATGCCCTATCCATTGGGCCAAATCCACTTCCCTCCATTTTTTTAATAGTAGCCATTCTAGTGGGTATGAAATGATACCTCATTGTGGTTTTGATTTGCATTTCCCTAATGGCTAATGATGTTGGGCATCTTTTCATGTGCTTTTTGGCCATTTGTGTATCTTCTTTGGAGAGATGTCTGTTCACATCTTTGGTCCATTTTTTAATTGGGTTATTTGTCTTTTTGTTGTTGAGTTGCAGGATTTCTTTACATATTCTGAATATTAAACCCTTAACATATATGTGCTTTCAAATTTTTTCTCCCATTGTATAGGTTGTCTTTTTTATCCCCCCTTTGGTACACCATTCCTGGAAGTACTGCAATACCAGGTTGATGCATGGAGTGGACAGAGCAAACTCCTATTCCATCATCCGATTCCAAAAAACCATTTAATATATTGTCTGTGGCTAGAGGACGTATCAGATATTAAACTGATAAGAGCAGATACTATACTTGATCTTAGCCAAAAGGCTGAGAAGCAAGTTGTCTTTTTACTTTCATAATAAAATCCTTTGAGACACAAACATTTTTTAATTTGATAAGATCCCATTTATTTATTTTTTCTTTTGTTGCTTGTGCTTTGGGTATAAAGTCTAAGAAACCAATGCCTAACCAAGATCCTAAAGATGTTTCCCTATGTTTTCTTCTAGAACTTTTATTTTTGAGTCTTTGATCCATTTTGAGTCAATTTTTTATATATGGTATGAGGTATAGGGGTCCATTCCTTGCAAATGAAGATCCACTTTTCCCAGCACCGTTTGTTGGAGATACTCTTTTTCCTAATTGAGTGGTCTTTGCCACCTTGTCAGAATCAGTTGGCCATAAACGTGTAATGGATGATTTCTGAACTCTCAGTTCAATTCCATTTGTTTATATGTCTGCTTTTGTGCCAGCAGTATGCTATTTTGATTACTGTGACTTTGTAATAATTTTTAAGATCAGCAACTGTTAGTTCTCCAAGTTCTTTCTTTTCAAGATGGCTTTTGCTAGTAGGGGACTCTTCCCTTCCATATAAATTTGAGGATTGACTTCCTTTTCTGTTTGTTTTTTTTTTCCATTTTTAAAAATTTTATTTTGTACATTTAATAATTGAAAATATAAACAATAATTTTAAAAAATACAGTTGAATAAAAGCATACATTTCTCAAATGTACTGGATATATATAAAAACTTTTATATAAAATTTTTTTTTAATCATACATTATTTTTGGTTCATAGTAACAGTCAGACAGTATTTGTCCTTTTGTGTCTGACTTGCTTTGCTCAAAATAATGTCCTCCAGGTTTGTCCATGTTGTCATATGTTTTACAGCTTCATTTCTTCTTACAGCTGTGTAATATTCCATCATGTGATACATCACAGTTTGTTTATCCATTCATTGGTTGAGGGATCACCTGAGTTGTTTTCCAACTTTTGGCAATTGTTAATAAAGTCGCTGTGAACATAGGTGTGCAGATATCTGTTCACATCACTGCTCTCAGTTCTTCTGGGTATATACCCAGTAGTGGTATTGCAGGGTCACATGGCAAGTCTGTATTCAGCTTCTTTAGGAACTGCCAAACAGTCCTCCACAGTGGCTGTACCATTCAGCATTCCCACCAACAGTAAGCAAGTGTTCCTGTCTCTCCACATTCTCTCCAGCACTTGTAATGCTCTGTCTTTTTAATAGTGGCCATTCTTTCTGATAGGTATGAAATGTCATCTCATTGTAGTTATGATTTGCATTTCCCTAATCCTTAGTGATGTTGAGCATTTCTTCATGTGTTTTTTTGCCATTTGCATTTATTCTTTGGACAAATGTCTATACAAGTCTTCTGCCTTTTTTTTTTTAAGATTTATTTTTTATTTATTTCTCTCCCCTTCTGCCCCCCCCCCATCGTTGTCTGCTCTGTGTCCATTCACTGTGTGTTCTTCTGTGTCTGCTTGCATTCTTGTCAGCGGCACAGGGAATCTGTGTCTCTCTTTGTTGCATCATCTTGCTGCATCAGCTCTCTGTGTATGTGGCTCCATTCCTGGGCAGGCTGTGCTTTTTTTGTGTGGGGCAGCTCTCCTTGCAGGGCATACTCCTTGTGCATGGGGGACCAATGCGGGGGACACCCCTGTGTGGCATGGCATTCCTTGCGTGCATCAGCACTACGCTTGGGCCAGCTCACCACACGGGTCAGGAGGCCCTGGATTTGAACCCTGGACCTCCCATATGGTAGGTGGATGCTCTATCAGTTGAGCCAAATCCACTTCCCTCTTTTGCCCATTTTTTAATTGGTTTGTTTGTCTTTTTATGTTGAATTGTAGCATCTCTTTATATATCCTGGATAGTAAACCCTTATTGGATATGTCATTTCCAAATATATTCCCATTGAGTCTACTGCCTTTTCCCTGTTTTGACAAAATCCTGTGAAGTACAAAAGTATTTAATTTTGAGGAGGTCCCGTTTATCTGTTTTTTCTTTTGTTGCACATGCTTTGGGTGTAAGGTCGCCCACCTATTACAGGGTCTTGAAGCTGTTTCCCTACATTTTCTTCTAGTAGATCTATGGTCCTGGCTTTTATATTAAGATTTTTGATCCATGTTGAGTTGATTCTTGTATAGGAAGTGAGGTAAGGGTCCTCTTCCATTCTTTCGGTTATAGATATACAGTTCTCCCAGCACCATTTGTTGAAGATACTGTTTTGTCCCATTAACATGGGCTTTGTAGGTTTTTTAAAAATCATTTGACTGTATAGGTGAAGGTTTATTTCTGGATTTTCAATTCTATTCCACTGATCAATGTGTCTGGCTTTATGCCAGTACCATGCTGGGTTTTTTTGTTAGTTGTTTTTGTTTTCATTATATATATATTTTTAGTACCATACTGTTTTGACCACTGTAGCTTTGTAAAATGTTTCAAGGTCAGGCAGTGAAATCCCTCCCATGTCACTCTTCTTTTTTAGAATACTTTTGGCTATTCAGGTGCACTTTTCCTTCCAAATGAATTTGATAATTGCCTTTTCTAACTCTGTGAAGTAGGCTGTTGGAATTTTGATTGGTATTGCACTGAATCTGTAAATCAGTTTGGGTTGGAGGTTGAGTAGGAGGAGGGTTTTGATTGAGATTGCATTGAATCTGTACATTGCTTTGAGTAGAATTGACATCTTAACAATATTTGGTCTTCCAGTCAATGAATACAGGATGTCCTTCCATTTATTTAGTTCTTCTTTGATTTCTTTTAGCAATGTTTTATAGTTTTCTATGTACAAGTTCTTTATATTCTTGGTTAAATTTATTCCTAGATATTTGGTTCTTCTAGTTGAAATGCAATTTTTTTCTTGATTTCTTTTTCTGATCATTACTAGTATATAGAAACGCTACTGGTTTTGCAGGCGTTTATCTTGGAAAGCACCACTTTGCTAGTTCACTTACTAGCTTTAGTAGTTTTATTGTGGATTTCTCAGGATTTTCTGTTTATAGGATCATGTCATCTGCAAATAGGGAAAGTTTTACTTCTTCCTTTCCAATTTGAATGCCTTTTCTTTCTTTTTCATGCCTCATAGCTCTAGCTGGAACTTCTAGTACAGTGTTGAATAACAGTGGTGACAGTGGGCATCCTTGTCTTGTTTCTGATCTTAGAGGATAAGCTTTCAGTCTTTCACCACTGAGTATGATGTTAGCTGTGGGTTTTTCATATATGCCCTTTATCATGTTGAAAAAGTTTCCTTCTATTCCTTGTTTTCTAAGTGTTTTTTGTCAAGAAGGATTACTGGATCATGTCAGCTGCCTTTTCCACATCAAGTGAGATGATCAAGTAGGTTTTTTCCCAAAGATTTTATTTATTTATTTATCCCTTCCCTCCCCCCCACCCCGCGGCTTACTTGCTTTCTGCTCTCTGTGTCCATTCTCTGTGTGTTCTTCTGTGTCTGCTTGTCTGCCTTTGTTGCATCATCTTGCGGCACCAGCTCTATGTGAGTGCAGGCTGTCAGCTCTTGGTGGGCACGGGCCATCAGCTCTCTGCAGGTGTGGGCCAACTTGCCTTCACAAGGAGGTCCCAGGACAAACCCAGGGCCTCCCATATGGTAGACAAGAACCCAATCGATTGAGCCACAGCCACTTCACTCAAGTAGGTTTTTTTAAAGACTTATTTTATTTACTTATCCACCCCCCTTGCTGCTTGTGCTCACTGTCTGCTCTTTGTCCATTCACTGCATGTTTTTCTGTGTCTTCTTCTCTACTCATCTTCTCTTTAGAAGGCACTGGGAACTGATCCCTGGCTTGAGCCACCTCGGCTCCCTGGTTTGTTGTGTCTCTCATTGTCTTTCCTCTGGATCTCTTTTGTTGCATCATCTTGCTGCATCACCTCAGCCCACAGGCCAGCTCACCTTTACCAGGGGGCCCCAGAACCTCCCATATGGGAGACTGGAGCCCAAATGCTTGAGCCATATCCGCTTCCCAATCAAGTGGTTTTTTTTCCTCTGTTCTGTTAATGTGGTATATTACATTAATTGGTTTTCTTATGTTGAAACATTCTTGCATACCTGGGATAAATCCCACTTGACCATGGTGTATATAATTATTTTAATGTGCTGTTGGATAGTAGTCTCCTACTATTAATATAGAACCATCTCTTTCTCCCTTCAAATCTGTCATTATTTGCTTCATCTATTTTAGGGCTCTGCTATTAGATGGATACATATATTTACAATAGTCATATTTTTTTGTGGAATTGACCCCTTTATCAGTATATAATGACCTCTTTGTCCCTTGTAATAGTTTTTTTACTTAGTCTATTTTATCTTATGTTAGTATAGCTACCCCAGGTCTCTTTTGGTTACTACTTGTGTGGGATATTTTTTTCCATCCCTTCACTTTCAACCCACTTATGTCTTTTGAATTTTAGATAAGACTCTCATGAACAACATGTAGTTGGGTCACTGTTCTTTCTCAATTCTGCCATTCTTTGCCGTTTGACTGGAAAGTTCAGTGCATTTACATTTAAAGTAACTACTGTTAATGTAGGACTTCCTCTGCCATTTTGCTATTTTATCTTTGTAAGTCTTATACCTTTTTTGACCCTCAAATTTTCTGTTAATGCCTCCTTTCATATTTATCTCCTTTTCTGTATTGTACTGTTTTGAGTCCCTTCTCATTTCTTTTTTTTTTTTTGGAGGTTCTATGGATTGAACCTGGGACCTTGTAAATGGGAAGCAGACACTTAAGCATGAAGCTTCATCTGCTCCGCAATGACAGTTGGTTTTTTTAATTGTGTGTTTGTTTTTTTAGGAGGTACCAGAGCTTGAACCCTGGATCTCATACATGGGAAGCAGGCACTCAACCACTTGCGCTACATCCACTCTCTGGAATATATTTTTCAAATATTTTCTTTGTGGTTACCATGGGGTTAAAATTTAACATCCTAAATTTATAACAGTCATATTTGATTTGATACCAACTTAATTTCAATAACATACACAGACACAGTTCCTACATTTTGAGGGTACTTTTTACAGATTATATCTTTGTATACTATATTTCCAAAATTATAGACTTATTACTTTTTTTAATTAAAAAAATTTATTGAAGTTTATAATTCATACATGAACATACATCAACAATAAGTGAATAAGTAAAAGTTGTGAACTTATGAACAAAAATGCATAACATCATACAGGGCTCTCATCACCCCACCACCAATACCTTGCATTGTTGTGAAACATTTGTTACAATTCTTCCTTTTTATATATTTGCATTTTTTCACCTGTAAGAAGTGGGGTTACCTACCAAAAGGTGCAGTACAATAGTACTGACATTTACCAGTACCCATATGGTTACCTTGATTGGAGGACTTTACCCCAAATTGTGGAGGCTATGAGGAAGGGGTCAGCAAGAGTGCCAGGAGCTTCTTCTCTAGCTTTTGCAACTGTGTTTTCTTGATTCAGCACTACCCTATTAGCCCAGCCCTCCAACTCGTTTCTTTCATTTTGTGGAAGTTGACTTACTCTCTTTAAGAGTTCTCTGCCACCTTTGCACAAGGGGAGTTGGAACAATGGCCACCCTCAGAGTCAGCCCTCATCAATCTGAAGTAGCTAATCATTGATCAGACCACACACCCCAAGATTTGGAGGACTGTTTTTTATGACTACCTTGGTACCTGCCAGGAACCTGAATTGCAGTCCCCACTGCTGCCGCCACACTGGGGAATGGGGTATCATAACCATTACAGGGAGCATAGAACTTCTTGATATTTATTGCAATTTGCCAGCCTCTTTCTCCTGTTCCTCCCTGGATCTGCAGAGTATTCCACTGTACTCCAAGGTTTCAAAATAGTAGATTACTGTCCCTGTCCCTGCCAGTCGAATATTTGTTTTGGTGTAAAGACTTATTTCTGGAACTTCCTACTGCACCATCTTCCCACAATCCCAATCCTCCCTTGACTTTGATATGCTTAGTTTCTCTGGGACTGGGTTTGGTGTTTCCTGTTCCAGGTATCATTGTGATCACAGATGGTGTGACCAGTGTCCCTGATGTTGCTGTCTGTGAGACACTGCTGAACCAGCTTCGTAGTGGCACTGTGGCCTGTTCCTTTGTGCAGGTGAGGACTTCCTAGGAAGGAGGAGAGGGGAGTGTGGGATCTTACACTTTTGGGTATGGTGATTAATGTACTGCTGGCTATGATTTCCCAGTTAAGCTAACGACAGTTACATGGAGGGAAGGTGCCATGTCTAGAACAGCATGGGTAGCAGTTGTGGGAGAGGACCCAGCATCTTAGTATTCTTTCCTTAGGATTCGGGAGGCAGCATGCTACAATAAAAGGAATACAAAATTTAAAACATGACAGTTCTAGTTCCACCTCCTCCATTAGATTAGTCATTATTGTATGGGTTGCAAGAATCAGAAACCCAGCTCAGCTCAACCTATCTTAAGCAAATCGGGGGAAAGGTATATTCAGGGAACTGCAGCTAATTTGGATCAATGGACTTTAGTGTAGCTGGACTGGTGTCATATGTTTTGATGTGGCACCGACATACACAGCTCTGCAGTTTTCTCCATCTGGGCTCCACCAGCCAGATATAGAGATTCTGAACCTAGTGGGGGTTTTGAGGTATAAGCAGAAGAAAGTTAAGAGGGCCAGGGACTTGAGAATGATGTGATTGTTTCAACATAAGGTTTAGGCTAGGTTGAGAAAGAAGTTTAATCAGAAGGGTAAAGATAGGTTTGGAAAGAGCAGAGGTTCAAGGACTGGCAGTCTCAATGAGGTCAAAAAGCAACAGGAGGAGGGTGGAAAGAAGCTAAGGGATAGGCTGTTGTAATGGGTGGGACATGGCATTTTGAGAGTGCAAAGATGAAGTGATTCCAGGTGAAGCCAGGGGCCAGAGTGTAGCTAATGGGCAGGTGAGTTGGAATAGAGATAGTTACTAAAGACTAGAGTTGAAGAAATGAGATACCAGGGAATTGAATGAATCATTGAGAGAAGGAGTCCATGAACTTTTTCTGTAAAGGGTTAAATAGTACATATTTTAAGTTTTGTGGGCCATATGGTCTCTATCACAGCTATTCCCCTCTGCTGTTGTAGCACAGAAGCAGCCCTAGATAACACAAAAATGAATGGCCATGCCTGTGTTCCAATAGAACTTTATTTCCAAAAATAGGATGGGCCAAATTTGACCTGCAACTGAATGTAGTTTGCCAATCCCTGATCTAGAGTCTTGGTATTCAAAGTGTGGTCCCTAAACCAGCAGCGTTTGTATCACCAGGGAGCTTATTAAAAACACAGAATTTGGGGTTCCACCTCAGACTTACTATACTTTAATAGAACCCCCTGGTGTTTTGTACGCACACTCAAGTTTGACAAGTGCTTCGTTAGAGATACTCTAATGTCTCTTAGGGTGTTGACAGGAAGCCAGTGAACCAGTTGCCAAAATCTTTAGGGAATGGGGGGAAGGTTGGTATTTGATGTTGAGAAAGAAGGGCAGAGGATGATATGGCCAAATGGCATGGGCTTCAGACAGAAAGGCTCAAGAAAGGTAAGTTGCAGAGCAGTGATCTTTAGCTGGAAGAAAATGGACCACTTCCTTCCCTGTGGTTCAGGGAATGGGAGCAGACACAGCTCAGTCTCGTCTCCCATTCTTCTTCTTTCTTTGCTCCTTTTGGAGTTGGGTCTCTTAATTGCTCACTTTCTCCAGGTAGGAGGAGTTTACTCTTATGACTGTAGTTTTGGCCACGTGCCCAATGTGGAATTGATGAAGTTCATCGCAATGGCGACATTTGGCTCCTACCTCTCCACTTGCCCTGAGCCTGAGCCAGGCAACCTGGGTCTGACTGTCTACCATCGGGCCTTCCTCCTCTACTCCTTCCTGCGCAGTGGGGAAGCCCTGAATCCTGAATACTACTGTGGTGAGAGGCAGGCTGGATTGGGTGTGGGATGGGAGGAGTATTGACTGGGCCCTAGAGATTATGCAGGAATGGGTCTAGTGTTTGGGTCTCTCGGGAACTGATAGTATAACTGGGACTGACTACTCTTGCCCTGTTTTTCTCCATGATTTCAGTATAGCCCACCCCCTATATATCTGTCATCTGACTGAAAACCACTTCCCCTTCCCCATCTTCACTGGTCGTCTAGGCTCTCAGCACCGTCTGTTTAATGAGCACCTGGTCTCTGCAAGCAGCAACCCTGCCTTGGCCCTGCGCCGGAAGAAGCATACTGAGAAGGAGGTACCAGCTGACTTGGTCAGCACCGTGTCAGTGCGGCTTCGAGAGGGCTACAGTGTCCGAGAGGTCACACTTGCCAAAGGTGAGGGTCACTAGGCCCTGCTGTATCCCAGAAGTCTCTAAGAATGTGTGCGTGGGTGTCTGCTGAACAAAGCAGAGGCACACATGTACTACATGTGAAAGAATGCCACAGCGAAAGGCACCCTGCTTGCCATTTCAAGACAAGTATGTTTTGAGTTGCTTGGGGACTTAACATTTTGCCTCCCAGTTCCATCTCCTTCTTGCCCAATGTGAATTAGCTGAGGATGGTGGTATAGTGTCCTGAATTTGGCTTTGTTTTCAGATTCTTCTTGCAAACTTCTGTTTGTGTCAGTTGGCAGTCTCTGGGCCTAAAATCCATGGAACAGTGCTTGGAACCTTTGGCCAGGCTAGAGTTCCATGAGATAGGCAGGGTTTACAGATAGTGCTCAGTCCCAGGCCTGGAGTCCTATGCCTTCTTCTTCTAACTAGCCCTTCTGCTTTCCCTGAAGGAGGGTCTCAACTGGAAGTGAAGCTGGTGCTGCTGTGGAAACACAACATGCGCATTGAGTATGTGGCTGTGGCACCCTGGCCCTTGGAACCTGACGGCCCTCAAGGAACACGGGTGGAAGTGACAATGGAAGGTGGCTATGACATTCTTCATGATGTGTCCTGTGCTCTGAGGCAGCCCATTCGCTCCCTATATCGTACCCATGTTATCCGGCGCTTCTGGAATACATTGCAGAGGTGAGTAAGGTCACCACTCAGTGAGTGACACCACTTTGTTGTTTGGAGGGACAGATTTGTGAAGTTGAGAGTGAGGGGAATCACCCAGAATACTAGGCTTGTGTTCAGGGCCCCATTTCCTCCTGAGGTCCAGGCAGGCTGGGCCACCCCTCCTCCATACCTGCCAGAGTCCAATGTGGCTAAGGTTTGGCCCTTGTTCTACAGCATTAACCAGACGGACCAGATGCTGGCCCACCTTCAGTCTTTCTCCTCAGTCCCAGAACATTTCACACTTCCTGACAGCACCAAGAGCGGAGTGCCACTCTTCTACATCCCTCCTGGCTCCACCACCCCGGTGAGTGGTTCTGATGCTCGTTGTCCTCATTTCATGCCTGTCTGGACTTGGATTAACACAGCATCTGAAGCCCAGAGTCCCCTTCTATTTTCTTCCCTCTTAAGTCTGAGGTACCCAAACCAGAACCCTAAGTTTTAGTCTTGAGGTCATTGTTCTTCTCTCATCCCAAGCTCTCAGGGAAGGAGAAGGATCTAGAAAGAAAGAGGCTGTCTTCAGCAGACCACAGGTAGCAGAGGTAAAGACTTGCAGAAAGTGTAGCCCATCAGACTGTGAGCTCCCTTACCCCATCTCCACCTGGCATACTCTGGTTTTCCCCTGCCACCTTCACCTATATCTTAACGTCTGCCAACCACCATGGTGTACTTCCTAAAGACCATAGCTTCCCTTTGTCCTGTGCTTTCCTCATATAGAGTCCACAGCTGTCAGCATAGCACTGACAGGTCAGTGACTTATTTTTATATGCAGTGGCCCTCATCACAAGGACCTACTACCACTCAGCAGGCTTTCCTCCAAAGTCAGTGATACAAGCCAGGCAAGTTCCATCCTTGGCCTGGATTTAGCTTTAAAGGACTATAGTCTGACCTTGGACTCAGTCATCCAAATGTAGCCTTCTGGAGGCAGTGTTTTCCCTCTGTCCCATAATGTTCTGAAGGTTTCTTTAGCCTTAACCACCAGTGTCTCTGATCCCCTAAACTGAGTCTGTCCATGGTGCTGTTTCGATATTGTACTCTGGTTCTCTATGAATGCTCTTATTGGGCTATCTTTCCACCCCAGGTCCTCTCCCTTCAACAAAGTGGTTCTGACTCGTCCCATGCCCAGTTTGCTGCCTATTGGAAGCCAGTGCTGTCCATGGATGCTAATTCATGGCAGCGTTGGCTGCACATGCATCGTCTAGTGCTAATCCTGGAACATGATACGTACGTATCCTCCTGGACCATAGGTGGATGGAAGAATGGGGGTGAGGGGACAGGGAATGATGGGTAAGGGGAGGCAGGAAGGAACATACCAGCAGTTAAGCTCTTACCAACTCTGGCCAAAGAAAACTATGGTCCTCTCCTAGTCTTCCTGCTCATCAGCCTCAGGCAGAGCCTGGAAGAGAGAGGTAGCAGCCTGTTCTTCTCCCCCGTGACTGGGGCTGGGGAGGTCTGATCTTAATCTGCATTTCCCCTTCACAGACCAATCCCCAAGCACTTGCACACCCCAGGCAGCAATGGACGCTACAGCACTGTGCAGTGTAGGATTGCACACTCCTCCCTGACCTCTCTGCTTCGGGACTGGAGCAGCTTTGTGCTAGTTGAGGGTTATTCCTATGTCAAACTGCTTTCCAGGTAGGCAAAATGATGTGTCCTCACTCTTCCCCTCCCACCTTTCCCATGCCTTTTTCTCTAATCCCAGACCTTATCCCTACTTCCTCCTAAAGCCATTTACTCCCAACACTGGGGTTTCACTAACTCCCATTTCTCCGCAGTGCCTCAGACCAGCCCCCTTCTTCCTTCTACATGGTTCGCATCATTTCCAAGGCTCCTTGCATGGTTCTCCGTCTGGGTTTTCCCATTGGCACACCAGCACAGGCCCGGCACAAGGTGAGCTGGCCCGTGACTGACTTCCAGACCAAGGTGCCGTGGAGTGTAGACAAGCTTCCTCTCCTCAAACCCCACAGGGCTAGGTCTAGTACGAGAGGTGCTCCCAGCCCAAGTAGAGCTTGGAGTAGAGGGCCCTAGCAGAGAAGTCCCACCTTGTTTGTGGACCCTTCTTCATCATGCAGGAGATAGAAGTTGGATTATCTGATCACATTTTCCCCTCAGATCGTGTCAGGCTTACAGGAAGAAATCCTGCAGCTGCGTTTCCCCCACCGGGTACAAAGCAAGGAGCCAACACCCAAGGTGAAACGAAAAGGGCTGGGGGGCGCTGGTGGGGGCAGCTCTCCCTCCAAGTCACCTCCTACCCTGGGGTCACAACAGGCCTTGTCTGACCGGCCTTGCCTTGTGGTCCTGCATAAGCCACTAGACAAACTACTCATCAGGTTGGTACAGAGCGTGGGGCTGGGCCCAGGCTGACCTGTGTATGAATAGAGATCACTGGGTATATTGCCTCCATTTCCCAGGTATGAGAAGCTACCCCTGGACTACCGGGCACCCTTCTTGCTGACATTGGAGCCACCAGGGCCACTGCCTTTGGTATCGGGCCGCTCAGCCTCTTCTAGCCTAGCATCACTGTCTCGCTACCTTTACCATCAGCGCTGGGTCTGGAGTGTCCCATCAGGGCTGGCCCCTGCTCTGCCCCTCAGTGCCATCGCCCAGCTCCTCTCCATCCTCACTGAGTATGTCACCCGAGCCTGCCAGGCAACTTGGGGCAGGGAGAGAGTTTGGACACTGGCAGGAAGCCTAACCATGGCACTTCCCCTTTCGGAGCACCAGTCTCTTTGTTATGCAGAGTATCCTGCACAGAGCAGCCCATGCTACTGCCCTCCCCTTCCTACTCTCTCCACAGTCTTTCTATTTTGGCCTCTTGGTACTAACTGAACTTGTTATATACCCTGAGGAGATAGTGGTCTGAACAGGACCACCAGAGAACTAGGCTGTCTCATTGGCTGTTGGGAAGCAGATATGTAAGCAGTGGGTGAGCAAGTGGCTATACTCTTCAGTGATTTTTCCCTGTCCCATCCTGTCCCTGCCCCTTCCTTTATGGGGCTTCAGAGTCCGTCTGTCTGAAGGCTTCCACTTCGCCTGCAGTGGGGAAGGCATCATCAACATGGTCTTGGAGCTTCCAATTCAGGTATGCATCATCCCTCATGACACCTTCTGCCAAGTTCTGCAATAATCCCAGGGACACTTACCTCTGAGCTAGGTTGAGACTGTTGGAAACTGCCTCATCGGGAACCTGTTGGCCAGAGAACTAGCCCAAGACTAGTCACAGGACAATGTGGCAAGGGAACTAAAGTTCTGAGGGCCATGGCTAGGCCCAACCAGATCCCTGTATTGGCTGGGGTTTGCCCAAGATCTTCCATCTTACCCACAGAATGAGCCACCTGGGCAGGCTGCAGCCACAGAGAAGCATACATGTGTTATCCAGTACATCCTCTTCCCCCCGCACTCTGCTTCCACCAAAGACAGGTGAGACCTGACCCCTCCCCGAGGCCTGCCTCTCCAGATTCCCCATTCTTTCCACTGTCCCTAAAGTTATGTCTCCCATATCCTGAATTAATCTTGATCTCGGAGTCAAGGGCGGTACTGATTTTAAACACTTCGTCAGGCAGACACTGATCTGGAAAGGCCATGTAACACTTGGGGCTGTCATCTGTCCCTGTCTCCTTTCCATCCTTTATGAGGCTAACTCCCTACCGTGAAATCGTGGATTGGATGCTCCTCTCTCCCAAACTCAGCCTTTCTTCCCTTAGCTTCTCAACAGATGATGACAATGATGTGGAGGTAGAGGCCCTGGAGGGAGATGCAGAGCTCAATCTGGTCACAGAGGTCTGGGTGGAACCACAGTGTGGACGAGTGGGACCTGGTCCAGAAAGCTGGAAGCATCTCCAAGACTTGACATACTCTGAGATCCCTCAAGCTGTGAGTGACCTCAAAACACTATCTCCACACCCCTTTCCAGGTTTCGGTACTGTCTCCTTTGGAGCACCACAGCCTATGGATATCCTGGTTCTTCTGAATCTCTGTATTCTAACTGACTATCAGGCTTCCTTGAGAGCTGGGGTTCTCTGGACTAAGAGGAGGTGACCCCTGACATCTGATATTTCTCTGCTAGCTCCACCCACGGGATGCTGCCTGTATAGGCTCCATGCTGAGCTTTGAATACCTGATACAGCTGTGCCAGAGCAAAGAATGGAGTCCTCTGCCCCTAGAGCCGAGGATCTCTGATGGTCAGTGGAGAAGGTAGCCCATTGGATGGGACAGAGAAGTAGGGAGGGAGAAGACAGCTATAGGTAGGTAATCTAGATCTCACTCTGTCTTACCTTTCTTCTCTCCCTCTTAGGATTGGAGCAGGGAGCAGACACCTGCGTCTATGAGATCCCTTTCCATTTTGACCTAATGGGACTGTTGCCACAGTGTCAGCAGCTCCAAATGTCCTTCCTTCTGCTTTCCAGAGGTGAGTGAACTTTGTACCCATTACCCCACATCCAAAGGGCCAGCAAGCCTGGAATATTAGAGAATAGAGAGCAGATACACAAGCAAGTGATGGGGATAGGAGGAAGCCGTGAGGCTGAAGGAGGGGCTTTGCTGCTCAGAACTGAGCCTGGGGCAGTAGGCAGCAGGAGGCTTTTGGTGCTGAGCAGAGTGTGTGTCGGGCAGAGCCAGAGGGCGCCCCTTTCGCCGAGGGGTCCTGTCCCACCAACGACATGGTGCTGTGCCTGCTGCACAGCTGCCTGGGGCAGGAGCTGAGTGACCGGGAGATCCTGCTGACCACTACTGACCAGGCTACCTTTTTGAATGAGGTGCTACAGCGGACCTGCCGTGGTTCAGGTGAGCTTCCTACCTCCTCTTTTGTATCAGATTTCGGCCCAGCTCCTTTCTTCCCAGCCCAACAGGGTGCTTTCTGTCTTTCGGGTTTCAGTCTCCTCCTCACCCCTTGTTCAACTCAAAACTGCCTCTCTCCTGCCCTTGATCTCTTACACCCATCTCTGTGCAAACTGTAGGTCCAGAGGGGCCATCAGCAGGGGGCCAAGGGATCCTGAAGGGTAAAGCAGTCATCAGCGCCCAGTCCACTGGAGACTCAGCAATCACCGCCCTGGTCAGCACCAATTCTTCTTGAATCCTTTTACATAATGACCTCCTTCTATCACCCCATACTCATACCCCAACTTTCCATCACCTGTGATGCTAAATGCCCTAGTCAAGGGCAGGATACTGTTATTTCCCTTTGTCCTGAATCTTTCAAGCTCCACCTAGGGTTGGTCATCATGGCGGAGGAAATGAGTGGGGTTTGGATGTTCCCTTATAGATTACTCTAATTTTGTTTCTGTTACAGAGTGGAGGTGCTCCTGAAACTCTAAAGCCTCTCATCTCTGCTCAGCCCCCTCAATGGCGCTGCTATGCCAGGCTTGTTACCCCCCAGCATGTGTTTCTGACTTTTCTTCCAGCTACTTTCTCAGGTACCAGCCATTCGCCTTCCTCACTAATCCCCTCAGGTACAAACCCCTGATCTCCCTCACCAGACTGCTCTGATTTATGTCTCTTTTTTCTTCTTCAGATTTCCAACGTCTGGCTGCCTATGGCCTAGAGGGGTCCTCTCGAGAGGAGACAAGGCCTGAAGTTGAGGATTGGAGCAGGGTCCCCAGCCTCAAAGATCTGGGAGGAACTGGGGTCAAGACTATGAAGTCCCAGGTTCCCATCCTCAGTGTAACCCCAGCTGGTAAGGCCGTTGACTCTTTTAATTCAGTTAAGCAGCAGCCAGAGTAAGGAACAAAGAGGCTTAGCAGACCATGTGACACCTCTTCCCCACAGACAATGCCCAGAATCAAGGAGAGCTAAGCCTGCCCTTCCGTCGGGACTTACAGGCTTATACTGGGCGTCAGGTTCCCCAAGCAGAGGGTGCCGAGGGGCCCCGGACTCGATGTCCTGTCTACATCTATAGCTGTTCCCTGGAAGCACTAAGGGAGCAAATGGTTGGCTTGCAGCCCCCTCAAGCACCGCGGGACCTCATCTTCCGGTGAGTTGCCCTCAATGTTGACCTATGCCCTACCGCAGCCTTTGCACCCAGCAAGGATCAGTCATGCTCTAATGGGTATGGGCAGACAGGTTGATGGTCAGTGTCAGGAACTCAACTTCTTAGCCATGTTCTGCCAACTCCTTGCTGGGCTTCCTTAGGCAAATGATTTAAACTTGTTGGACCATGAATACTTTGGTAAGGGTCTGTGGACAATCCATTTGAGTTGGGTAGGGTGATAAGTCTAAGGTCTCAGAGGAGTTGGTCAGGCTCTCTTTTTCCTCCTGTTCTAGGACTCAGTTCCTTGACCATCCCTCCCCATCCTCAGCCTGGATGGAGCCCAGGCACAAGGAGGCAGCTAACCACTGTGCGTTGTTACAGGAGCATGCACAGCGCTGCTACGTCCGTGGTGAGCAGGGGGGCCATGTGCAGGACCTTCAGGGAAGAGTGGGGCTTAGAAGGGAAGAGATAAAGGATTACAGGGATGGGGACAGGAAAGGCTATTCCAGCACTTGACCCTGGTGGCCCCTTCCACTTTTCTCAGGGCTCTTCCGGAGCTTACAGCAAGCACAGAGTGTGACCTCCCAGGACTTGCTGACAGCAGTAGATGCCTGTGAGGAACTACTGCAAGAAATAGACATCACCCCCTTTTTACTTGCACTGTGTGGCCACATTCGGGGTTTACCTCCTGCACCCCCAAGCCCTGGTCCTCTCAGCCCTGGGCCCTTCAGCAGCAGCATGGAGGATGGCCCTGAGCCTCGGGAACGAGCTGTTCTAGCTTCTGAGTCCAGGTTAGAATTGTACTTGAATGATGTGTAAGAGGGCATGTAGATAAGGTCCCCATAAACAGGGATCTTCCAATCCAGGGGAATGGCTGTGCCTTTAAAGTAGTACCTGAGCACCAGAGAAGTAGTAGTGCTTCTGTTACGAACTTCCTGCCTCCCACTCAGGCTTCTTTCTCCCATTTGGCATGGGCAACAGTCTCCCTCCCAGGCTCTCCCCATCTTTTCTGTCTCGATGTAGAGTATTGAGCTAGCTTAGGGGTAGGAAGTTCCAGGTTGCCCACAGTGAAAGGAGAGGCTTGTTTGGAGGACATTCATACCATAGTACAATCCCCCAAATCTGAGTTTCATAGGAGCAACAACTCTGTACTTTGCTTTCTACTGAGTTCCTAGCTCACTTTAATGGTTCAACAAGTCCCTGTTGAAGGAAGAGATAAAGGAAGGGAAAAAGGCAAGCAGGCAGACAGATATTTGTCTAGCATCTGCGGCATATTAGCATGGTTGAGGAAGCAAAAGAACAAAAGGAATGGGAATGCTGATGACTCCCAGATTGGCGCTCCAGCCCAGTTCCCTCTCCAGAGCTCTAGAGCCCCCACCTTAAGTGCCCCCCAAATGAATGCATTTTCTTCCTACCAAAATTAGCTTCTCCCCCTGTGTCACCCTCCATTCAGTGGTCCAAATCAGAAAACTGGGCGTCATCCTGACTCATTCCTCTGTTTCACACACATGTCCAGCCATTAAGAAATGTGGAGGTTAGAGCCGGAATGGGTGGGTTGGTTCCTCTTACCTTTATGAGCTCCAGTGCCCTTGTGCTGAGTTTCCTCCCTAGAGGCAAAGACAGACAGGTGTGTGCTGCTCTGTAGCTGGGAAGCAGGCTCCTCTAGGACTTGGTGGTTCTTACACTTTCATATGCCCCCACCTCAACCACTCAGTATAGAGACCGAAGACCTAAGTGAGCCTGAGTTTCAGAGCAGCCGTGTACCTGGCCATCCAGACCCTGGCCCAGAAATCTCTCTGACAGATGTCTGCCAGCTCAGAGGAGAGGCCCATGATGCCCTTCATAGCCTCATCCAGGTGGGAAGTTTCGGTGAGGGTAGAAGAGGTGTGGAGACTTGCCTTCTTTAGGGGAACGATGTTCTCTCTTGGGTGGGGCAGTATGAGAGTCCTGTTCTGGGGTGGAGGGCGGTGTTCTGTTCTGAGTGTAGCTGATGTGACATCTTTCTGACCCCCAAACAGGAGAAGTTCCTGGAGATCAGTCGTCTCCACTTCCACACAGTACCCTCCAACCCCCACTACTTCTTCTATTGCCCTCCCTCCAGCAGGCGAGAAGTGAGTGACTTTCTTCCTTTCCTCTCCCCCAGACCCCATCCTGTACCCAGAGACCCAGCTCAGCCCATCCAGAGTCCCTTGAACCTTGGTTCCTAAGGCCTGGATGTGGCTCTTTTCCTGCCTTGGATCAAGCTGCCTCTTTCTTTTGCCTAGGATGAGGGCCCCCGGGATATAGTAGACAGAAAAGTCAGTGACCTGGAGTTTTCAGAGACTGAGCTTATAGGAGAAGAAGGTGTGTGGGCAAGTGGGTAGAGATGGGAAAACATGCTTCAAGCCAGGAACCGGGGTCCTCCACTGCCATTGACCACATGTTGCATCACTAGGAGACACGTCTACCTGCTGTGTGGTCACAGAGAGCGACCCAGAGCTGGAGGTGGAATACCGTGAGAGCCGTGACATAGACCTGGAGCCCGCTGGGCTAGACTCCACCTCGCTGTCAGATGCAGACACTGTGAACCCTGATGACGACTCCTTCAGTATCTTGGGGGGTGACTCACCCACTGGGCCTGAGAGCCTCGTGCATGACCTGCCACCACTCTTTCTGCACCTCACATGCTCCGTGCGGCTACGTGGACAGCACAGCTCAGTACCTGTGTGCAGCCTACCCACCTGCCTAAGTGAGGGGTTTAGGGGTATCCAGGGGAGGGCAGAGCTCCCAGGATACCCTGAATATCTGGCTGGTGGTAGGGGAGAGCCTGGGGAATAACTCTTCTGCCCTCAGAATATGGAATCTATGCTGGTCCCAGGCCCCCCACCCCCACCCCCAGCAACCCCTACTTTTCTCCTCTCCCAGGCCAGGTGCTTTGCAGTCTGGAGGGCCCCCCCATTGGAGGCCGAGTTCCCCTGCGGGACCTTAGTGTCACTCTGGATGTCTTCGTGCTGACCTTGCCTCTAGAAGTGGAGCTTCCACCAGCCTCAGACCCTCAGCACCACCGGTGTGGCAGCAAGTTTGATGGGGGGACTATTAAAGGAATCTAGGGACATTTGGGGGCCAACAAATATTGAGGATTCCAAGAAGAGTGATGAGGTAGCGCTGGGCAGATAGTAGCTGGTAGCCTTTGACTTTTGCTTCCACCCTGTTTAGGTCAACATCTGAGAGCAGTGCTTCATTCCCTCGATCCCCAGGGCAACCATCATCTTTAAGGTCAGATGATGGCCTGGGGCCCCCACTGCCACCTGCAGGAGGAGAAAGGTACTTCGTTATCTCCCCCTCAGAGCTCCTTGCTCCATCTCACTTTTGTTTTCTGGAAACCAATATCTAAACCTTTCTTCCAATTAGGCACCCAGGTCTGTCCAATTTGACCACACCCCACAGGCTGGCTATTGAGACCACCATGAGTGAGGTGAGGGCTTTCCCTCTCCCAATCTAAGTGACAGCACCCCACCACCACCCCCAAAACACACAGTAATCAATACCTTTTCCATCATGAGTGAGCTGAGGCACCCCCTTTATTCTGTGAGCCAGGTGAGGCCTGTCAGTCTGTAAGGCAAAGTTGTTTTCCAGTCTGAGAGTAGGGTGTTGCCCCAGTAAGCAAGGGAGGAGCCCTCCTTAGGGGATGCTCTCCTTACTCCTCTGCCCTTTGCCCTCCTGGATTGCTCTCTGACTATAGATCCGCTGGCTGCTGGAAGATGAGATGGTGGGGGCACTCCGAAGAGGGGGTATCCCCCAGAGCCCTGCCCTTCACCGTGCAGCTGCCCACATTCATAGCTCTCCTGGACGCTCTACCTGCCTTCGCCAAACTTTGCCACTGAGTTTTGTGTTTGGTCCGGAGCGTTCCCTCACACAATTCAAGGGGGTAAGCTGTCTTCGAAAAACCCCATGCTTACCTTGGGCCCATTGTTCCCTGGACTCCAGGCACAGGTCTGGACGACTGTCTCTCTGAGTACTTAGAATTGTCCCTTCTGTCAACCTCCTCACCATATTGTCGTCCCTCATTCCTATGTCTACAACCTGATTCCATGGAAAAGACCCAGCTTCCAACCTTGTCACTGAGACTGAGTAATCTTAGGCCTAGGTCACAAAACTTTTTTTTACCTCAGGTTCCTTACTGGAGCAATGGGTATGATATCATCTTCACCAAGTAGTTTTGAGGGTTTAATGAGGAAGTGTGGTTATGCCACGTGTAGGGAGGCCTAAATTGTGATCTTGGCTCCTGCTCCCCAGGAGTTCCGCCACCTCCACCTCCCTGGCCATGTTCTTCTTGAGGATCCTGAGAGTGGCTTCTTCTTTGTGGCAATTGGCCAACAGCCAGCTGGATCCCCTGGGGAACCCCCTTCAGCAGCCTGGACTTGGCACAGCCATGAGGACAGGACTGAAGGCTTTGAAGGGGACGTGAGTCTTTCCTGGGCTGACTTGGGAATGGAGGGGGATAGTCTTTGGTGTGCTGGAGTCTGTACTTCAGTTTTGGCTTCCTGCCCCTCAGGTCCTGACAACCAGTCCCCAAGCCCCTGACTCGCCAGAAGATTCTGAAGGCCCACTTCTCATCAGCCTACCACAGGGAGGTGAGAGAGGACTCAGCAAAGTCTGGGGACTGTGACCAGACACTTGGAAATGGCTGGCCCTGCTTTTGTTTTTGGAAGGAGGTCCTAGGCAGGATTGAGAATGCCTCTAGGCTTTTCTGTTCTTTCCAGGGAGTCAGCCTAGGCCCAGCCGGGGACTAAGCCTCATGTCCAGTCAGGGAAGTGTGGACTCAGACCACCTAGGTAAGCAGTGAGGAGGGGTTGAGGGACTCAAGTCTGGTGGAAAGTATACTTAAGGCTGCGCTGGGAAAGGTTTGGGCAGGGAGCATCTGAAGGGATTAATCTGGGGGGTACCATCAAGGCCTGATGCACTTGGAGGCTCAGGATAACTTGGAGGCTCAGGATAAGCCAGGTCCAGCTAAGTATGGAGTTGAATTTCAACATATTTGACACAGGTTATGATGGTGGCAGTAGTGGCTCAGACAGCGATGGTCCCTCGGAGACCCTTAGTGAGAAGGCCCCTTTCACGTTGCGGACCCCACCTGGGCCTGCACCTCCACAGCCTTCCCTCGCAGGCCTCCCTGGGCCCTGCCTGCCTGACTTCTGGCTCATCATCAGGGTGCTGCAGGATCGTGTGGAAGTGTATGCACATGCACGGTAAGTAGAAGCTATGACCCTATCCCCTGATTTTGATAGTTACCTCTTTTCTCTGTCCCCACAGAGAGATGGTGTTAAAAATATAAGATTTGTGACTCTGATGTTAAAAACCTAAGATTTGGGACTGAGGACCTGGCTAGGGGTCTGACTTGTTGTTTGGGGGCTCCAAATCACTTCCTACAGCATGTAGCAAAACATACCACTCTGCTTTCTTAATGGGGTTGAGAAGCTAATGGATATTTTGGTTCCTAGCTGAGTATGAAGAGCATCTATAGTTCAGAACAGCTTCACAAGTTAATATATAAAAATAAGGAATAATAGCTAACATTTAACAAGAGCTTACTATGTGGTAGGCACTGTTCAAGTGTTTTTCATAGGTCAGCTCATTTAATCCATGTAACGACCCTATGAAGTATATTATCTTCACTGTGTAGTTAATGAAATTGAAGCACAGATATGTTAAATACCTGCCAAGGTTACAGTTAGTAAGTGGCAGAGCCAAGATCCAAACCTGGGCATATGGTTGAATACTGTTTCTCTAATCATGGGGGTGAGGTGAGGATGGGGTGGGATTGAGGGTGGAGAAGGCCACCTTTCTGACAAAGATTTGAGAATAAAGAAGAGGCAAGCTGAATGCTGGGAGCTGGTGAGGCAAGCATATAACTAGACTTCCAGAATTGCTATTTTTCCCAGATTTCCATTTTTCCCATTTCCCATCAGGTTTACTTCTCTTTATCCAGTCCTACTTCCTTCTTATTGTTTCCATTGACCACCCTTCATGACACTTATAACCCCCCCTCCTCTACAATTCTGTCTGATCCACTTTTCCTTGCCTAGGAGCCTGATTCGGGAAGATGGAGGGCCAGGCACCGAGTGTCGCCACCTGCAGCAGCTCCTGGTGAGGCGAGTTGGAGAGATCTGCAGGGAGGTAAACCAGGTAAGGAGAAGCCAGGAACAGGACTCTGCAGGCATGAAGACAGCTCAGATGGGGAAGGAGTTTCCAGGAACTTGATTTGCAAAGGCTGTTGGACCACCTCAGACTCAACAATAACTATGGAATATTTTTTCTTACCCCTTGTTACTGGGATTCTCTGTTACTTCCCATTTCCTACAAGCTGGGACATTCTCCATAACCCATCCACAGTAACAGTGGACTACTCTCTCACATCCTCCCAGTAACTATGAGATATTCTCTCTCATTGCACCAGTAACTGCAACTATCTGATTTGGGCTAGGGACTGTGCTAGCATTAGATATAGAATAGTGAACAAGGCAGAGGGAAACCCTGACTCTGTAGAGCTTCTGTAGATTTGGAGGGATAGCCTTTGAACAACTGAATTACACAAATAATTTCAGTTACAGTTGTGAAGGAAATATAGAGACTGCTTTGAAAGCATAGAACAGGCATCTGACCATCTGAAGTATCAGGGAAGGCTTCTTGGAAGAAGTAGCTTTTAAGCTGAGACTTGAAGGATGATGAACTGATTCTGGCAGAGGAGGGATGGGTATTCCCAACTGGCGTTCTTTCTGAGCCCTGAGCTCTGTGACTGTGGCACACCACCTCTGACCTCCCAGTGATTCCTGATGTTCTTTTTGACCTCTGATCCCTGGTGATAATGGGCATTCTTTCTGGCCTTTGATAACCCCTCGCCACCACCATCAATTTATGAGGGGATATTTCAGTACCCTGAAAGCTTCCTTTTCCTCCCAGCGGCTGCTGCTTCAAGATCTTCATGACAGTCATGTGTGTAACTCTCTTCTTGTGGCTGAGAGTGAAGAGGACCTGTGGCGCAGCGAGACTCCCTTCCACTCCCGTCAGCGGGCACCACAGCCCAGTGATGGTGAGCTCCTTGTAGCCTCCCTCACAAGAGGGTGCTAGTGCCCTATCTTTATCCAATTCTTGGGTGAGAAGCTGAGGGCAGAGTCATCATCATTTGGTCCTAAGTGCCAAGTAATACAGAATAAGTAGGGTAAGACAGAAAAGAAACACTGGTTTGGCTATTGTGAGTTCAGCTGTGACTTTAGTAAAAGTAGTTTCAGTGGTGAGATGGGAATAGAAACCAGATGGAATTGTAAAGTGAAGGGATGATAGATAGATGGAGGAGAAAAGAAGTACTTTTTCAAGTAACTTGGCAGTGAAGAGAGAGAGAAAATAGATACAGCAGTAGGAGATGTGGGGGCAAGGAAAGAATTTTAAACTAAGATGGAAACTTGAGCATATTTATATTCTACAGGGAAAGAGCCAGGAGAGAGGGAGAAGTTAGAAAAATACAGGAGAGAAGAGATAACTACAGGGGCAGGGTATTAGAGATGGCCAGAGGGGATGAGCCTGAGAGTCAGTGGAAGGATTTTCCTTCTGATTGGCCCAGGACCCTTTCAGGATTTCTGGTCATAGTAAGGAAACACATAATAATCTGCTAAAGATGATAATTGAAGTCTTGACACTTCTATACCTTTTCTTTTATTCCTGATGACTTCTCATCCTAAACTCATAGAGGAAAAGTCAAGTCATGTCATTCCTTTGTAAATCCCTTCTGATTTAAAAGCTAAACCAGACCATTCTTTATTTGTAACATTCTCAGCAAGTCTATAGATGAACATTTTTAACATCTCCAGGAGAGTATATCTCTTAGCACATCCAGGAATATATTCCATATCAAAGTAGAATCCCTGTAATTAAGGGACTTCTCATGGTTTTGAAGGCATCTCTTCTGCAAATTGAAGGTGAGCTAAGACAGCCAAGTACTTGAGACTTCCAGCAGCCTGCGATGGAAGACCAGTCAGAACATAGGCACAGTCCTTCCTCATTTTAGTCTCCCCATGTGATTTCCCTGAAGCCCTTAGCAACTAGCATTCCATCATGGCACAGAAACTTTACAGCTTTCTGTGTGTCCTGTATGAGACTCACACCTGAAAGCAGCTTCTCTGGGAAACCAAATTGCCAAATTTGACCTACTGTAAGGTTCCTTATCAACATGAAAACCTGAAAAAAATAAAGCAAAGTGTTGGCCTATGTCTAAGGCTCTTGTCTACTGCTGCAGTGCCCTTGTCTTTGGGATATCTTGTTCTCCAAAGTACAGAGCTCAAGTCTTCCCCACTCTGCAACTCATATGTGTAAACAATAAGGCCCATGAAATAGGACTTAACTGTTGCAACTCCTTATGGCACACAGATGGGGCAATAGTGCCATAGGCATGGATTACGATGGGGTTAGACTTTCTTGGCCTTGCCTTCAAGGTTATCTTAACTTGGCATTACTGACATCCCCTCTTAGCTCCTGCTCTAAGTCTCCTGGAGATAGTTCTGAGTGCCTTTGTGCTATGACCCTGTCTTCCTAAAGGCATGCCTCTGCCTGGATTTGTCTTGTTATCCAAAATGATAATCTTTGCCCTATAGGGTAATAGATAGGGATGAAGAGTCTAGGGAGTTGTGGACAAGTAAGCCAATTCACAGGTAAGAAGTCTGAAGAGGACGGAGAGCTTTATTTCCTGTTTTTTATCCATGCTCTCTTTATTAGTCAGGGTTCTCCAGAGAAAGAGAACAGATGAACAGACAGTATATATATATAAACATAAAAAGATTTACTATAGAAATTGGCTTATGCAACCATGGGGATTTGCAAGTCTGAATTCTGTAGAGCAGACCCCAAGCTGAAAACTGATAAAGGTGAAGTTGAGTTGCCCAGGGGAAGCTGGCTGGCTAAAGTAGAGGCAGAAAGTATTCTTTCTGACCTCTGAAATCCTTAGTACTGGCTTTTAAAATCTCTAGTTGATGGGATGAGCAGCCTCCTCACATTGCTAAGGACAGTCTCCTTTGTTGATTATAGATATCATCAGTCATAGATGCAGACAACTGATTATAGATGGTGTATTAGTCAGCCAAAGGGGTGCTGATGCAAAATACCAGAAACTGGTTGATTTTTATAAAGGGTATTTATTTGGGGTAGGAGCCTACAGATACCAGGCCATAAAGCATAAGTTACTTCCCTCATCAAAGTCTATTTGGAGCAAGATGGCTGCTGATGTCTGTGATGGTTCAGGCTTCCTGGGTTCATACATTCTTGGGGCTTGCTTTTCTCTGGGTTCAGGGTTCCTTTCTTCCTGGAGCTGGCTTCTCTTTCCTCTGTGAGCTTACTTCCCAGGGCTCCAGCTTAAGTCTTCAGCATCAAACTCCAATATCAAAACTCCAACATCAGAAACCCTCAGTTCTGTTCTTTGCCACGTCTTTTATCTGTGAATCCCCACCCACCAAGGGGTGGAGACTCAAAGCCCTAATCATAACTCAATCATGCCCAGGTACAGATCAGATTACAAGTATAATCTAATATTTCTTTTTGGAATTCATCAATTATATCAAACTGCTACAGATGGGTATCTATATATCCATGAAATAAAATCACAGTAACAGGCCAGTGCTTGTTTGACAAAACAAATAGACACCACAAGCTAGCCAAGTTGATAGATGAAATTGACCATCACAGTCTAACCTTTGTCAACTTGAGACACACACATCACCTTAAACTATTCTTTAAAGAAAATAACAGTAGTTTGTTTAACATAATTCAACTGTTTGATAGCTTAAATACTATGACATGAAAGTAATACAGTCTACGTGATATGATAAGGGAGGGAAGAAAACAAAGATGCTTGCTTTATATATTATAAACATAGTCCTAACAAAAAAGGAAGAACTACTCAAAACCATTGCAGTCATCATTCCTGCAACTGGTCATGTGGTTGTAGCTTGTATTTATAACTAGCTTCTTCCACTACCCATTCCATATTCACTTTCCCCTCAACAAGCACCTCAGCTGGTCATGGTTCTTTGCCTGGTGGGGGATGGCTCAAACCTTAATTTCTGAAGTAGTCCTGCCTGGATTAGGTTTCTAGTTTTCCATTTGTATTCCAGACATACTCTTCCTTACCTCCATTGTGTAGTAGCAGTCCAGTTTCCTCTCGGTAGTCAGGATCAGTCACCCCAGCCTGTACAGTAACTCCCTCCCTTGTTGATTCAAAGGTATGGGGAACCCTAAAGTGGCCATCTTCATTTCCAGTTCAGCGAAATCTTTGCTGTGTTTCCTGGTGGAATCCTCCTCCCTTTAGAACTAAAATCTTTAGACCTGCACAGGCTCAGGTTGTGGGGATAGGAAGCTAGTGGATCGCTAGGCTTATTAGTGAGTGGTGCTGCTCCCATTTCCATCCCATGATTCCTGGACCCATGAATCCTGGCTATGGGAGAAACAACACCATAGAGTAGATGCTGATTTAGATAGAGCATATACTGCCTCTTGAAGAACATTGCCCCAGCCCTGTAAGGTATTGCCACCCTGTTGGCACTATAGGCTTTAAAAGGCCATTCCTCCATTCTGTCAATCCAGATGCTTAAGGATGATGTGGAACATAGTAAAACCAGTAAATTCCATGAGCATGGCCCCATTGGCACACACCATTAGCTGTGAAGTGAGTCTTTGATTAGAAGCAGTGCTGTATGGAATACCATGATGGTGGATGAGGTATTCTGTAAGACAATAGATAGAAATTTTGGCAGAAGCATTGCATGCAGGGATGACAAATCCGTATTCAGAGTAAGTGTCTCCTTCAGTAGGAACAAAACACTGTCCCTTCCATAATGGTTCAGTGTAATCTCAAACTGTTACTAGATTGCTAGCTGATCACCTTGGGAGAATGGTTCCATATCAAGGAAGGAGTGTTGGTTGCTGCTGCTGGCAGATTGGGTACCTGGCAGTGGCTGTAGTGAGATTGACCTTGGTGAGTGGAAGTCAATGTTGCTGAGCCTACATATAACCTCCATCCCTACCACCATGGCCACTTTGTTCATCAGTCTATTGGGCAGTGGCAGGAACTGAGGAAACAGACTGATTGATATCCACAAAATTGAAATCCCATCTGCCAAGGTCACCTCTGTACCTTACCTTTTGGGACCTTTTGAGACTTAAGACAAGTTATAGGGCTGGAAGCAAAGAGGGGTGGTAGGTGGGTCATGAAAGGAATTACCATTGTCTTACAAGTTAGCTACTTCAGGAGAGGCAACTACAGGTTTATTAGGCAAAGCAGGGCTAATCTCGGACAAATGAGGAATGATTCCTCAGGTGATGAGGAATGATTCCTCATCACAGGTTTATCTGTAAAAGACAACAAAATTTAGGGGTTCGGTGTCCTCACCATCATCATGAACAGCCCAAATGTTCCCATTCAATTTTAGGATCCCATTCCTTCCTAGCCAATGCCCTCACTTTAACAGCAGACCCCTGCAGGTTGGGAATTTAATTTATGTTGTAATTTAGCTACTCAGATGATGAGACCCTACATTTGGTTTTCAGAAATCTCAACTCTGCAGCTACAAGAAATAAGAGTACATATAGAATTTTCATGTCATTAATGCAAGAACAACCAGTCAACCTCTACTTTTTTTTTTCAATCTCAACTTTTTAACTTTAAAAAACTGCTAAGGTATCAAATACACTGACATCCAGAGCTTTGCCTCTTATAATCATTTGAGTAGGAGTATTCACTGGTGGCATTTTGCATATCTGTTGCCAACTCACGCCATATGCTGCCCCCTTGATCACTAGAAATAGTCATTAATGTCTTTTCATATGATCAGATTAGAGAATCAAATCCAAAATCCCCAGAACCAACTCAGAAATCTCATGCTTAAGATTTTGTTTCTCAAGAACCACTCTTGGTACCACATGAAATTAACTGTCACTCCCCCTTCCCCCAGATTATGCTGCTGATGAGAACTGTACACCCCGAGGATATCTAGCAGCCACAATGCAGTTTGTCCCTGGATATTTCTCCTGTGATGTCGTGTGGGGAACTGTGATCCGAGTCCATTCACGCCTCAAGATGGGACCCAGCATGGGGGTCTCTCGGGGTATATGAGTGATGAGAGGGCAGGTGGAGTTGGGGAACGGGGAAATCAGGAAAAGGGAGTTTCCTGAACCCACGTTACTCCCACAGCCATTCAGGCCCTGCGTTCTGTGCTCAATGCTTTCTCTGTGGTGAACCGGAAGAATATGTTTGTCTATCAGGAACGGGCAACACAGGCTGTGTACTATCTTCGGTATGTGGGCCCTGGGAGAGGGTGGGACAAAGCATGAGTCAAGGATGGCGTGGGATGAGGCATGTCCAAAGACCTTGCCACTCTTTCCCAGGCTCCTGGAGACATCCTGCAGTGACCGGCCACGGGAAGGGGATGCTCTGCCCCCCTCTTTAGCTCTGTCCCGAAGCCAAGAGCCCATCCATCCTGAGGAAGCCTTGGCATGTATCACTCCCATTCCCTGATGCCCCCATGCTCCCCTAATGCTTCGCTCCTGGACTGGCCTTGACCATAGTTTTCCCTGTAGGGTCCTCGTTCTCCCCTGGACATGGCTTCCAGCCGCAGTTCAGATGCTGCCCGTCCTGTGGGTCAAGTGGACAGACACATTCAGCTGCTGGTGCATGGTGTAGGGCAGGCTGGTGAGGAGTGGGGGTGGGGTGGGGGCAGGGACCAGATGAGATTCCAGAATCTTCCAGGAGCTTTTCTTAGAGCATCCTACTATTTTGCTTTGTGGGTCCCCTTCTCCAGTTAATGCTTCTCTAGTTAATGCAGGAGCCGGGTGGGAAAGGGCAGATTTCTATGATGTATAGGGGGTAGGATTACAATGAAATGCAGGTTGGGGAAGAGGCACCTGGGTATCTAACCTGGGTGACTGTGATAGATGATGGGCCCACTGACCTGACACTAGGAGTGTGTTTGGGATAAAGATGATGGGTTCCATTTTGGATATGTTGAGTCTGAGGTGTCTAGTAGGCAGTTAGATTGTCTAGATAATATTCATGGCTCACATAACGTGTCCCAGTCCTTGGGCTAAGACTGTAACATAACTTCTCTTGATCCTTAAAACAAACCTCTGAGATAGATGCTATTACTCCCATTTTATAGATGAGGGCCCCAAGGCTTCTTGTCCGCAGTCACTCAGTAGGTTGGTAGAACTAAAACCTAGTGCTGGCTGCCTCCAGAGCGGCACTTCTCCCCTGCCTCCAGTATCTGGGGAACTGTTTGAATCTGGGTTTAAGGACTGGAATGGGTGTGGCTGGGTCATCTGCCAGTCTCTCCATATTCCCACCATGGCTGTGTCAAGGTCCTGAGATCACAGATGAGCTAGTGCGGGTTCTGCGTCGGCGCCTGGATGAGGCCACGCTAGATGTCATCACAGTCATGCTTGTTCGGAACTGCAAGCTGACACCAGCTGATGTGGAGGTAGGCCTCCCTCCTAGACTCCAGCATCCCAATAAGCTCAGCCCCTGGTGCTAGGGACAGTCTAGCCTGGAACCTCTGCATTCAACTCTGACTCCTCTTCCCACTCTCTGCAGTTCATTCAACCCCCTGGAAGCCCCCCTTCAGAAGTGCTGCATCTGGCTCTACCCACCTCCTGCAGGCCTTGGCTTCCTGCCCTGGCATGGTACCTGCGGCAGAACCTACTCATCTTCCTCCACTCTCCCAAGTACACAGATAGCAACAGCTGGAACCATTTCCAGGTAAGATATCACTCACCACTCTTCACACCTATAAACACCAGTTCCCCAACCCATCCATTCTTACTGTTGACTGTTTTCTACAGATGCCCTCGTATCTACCTTGGCCCATAGACTTGTGTATACCCATGCCCCGCCCCCACCACATACCTGTATTACTTACCTGTACCTTCCTATGCTCCCATATGTACCTGTATCCCATAAAAGACTTTCCCCATCCCTTGACTTTTTGGTTCTTCTGCTTGGTCTTAATGCACTGTGGCTGTTCTCTCCCCAGCACCCACTACCATCACAGGGTGGCCTCCCTGACTTGGACATCTACTTGTATAACAAGCCTGGTGGGCAGGGCACTGGGGGCAAAGGTACAGTGTGGGGTACAGGCCCGTGGTACTACGAGGTGTGGGAAAGCCTTTTCCTATTTTGCATCTGTGGGGAATCTTGGGAGGGAGGGTCTAGAAGTCTCAGATCATAACCTTCCTGTGGATTTCTATACAGGGGTTGCCTGCATCACTCTCGCCTTTGTGGATGAGGGAGGGGCCCCCATCTCACTGGCATCATGGCCTGCCTCTTCTACGGAGCCTCAGGACCCCCTGCAAGAGGAGGAATTTGAGCAACTGACTCAAGTCACTTGCTGCCCAGTCGTGCAGGACAGTTCTTCAGGTGGGGCATCTTGGGTCAGAGGATGGGGGTGTTGAGTTAATGCTGTGGGAGGTAAGAGTGGTGAGTAGCATGGGTTCTAGGAGCATGCGCAAGAACCCCATTCTTTCTACAGCTCAGAATGGGGCCCCAAGGCTTCGGTTGGACGTGTGGGAAAAGGGGAACATCAGTATTGTGCAACTGGAGGAGAAGCTCCGAGGAGCAGCTCGTCAGGCCCTGGCTGATGCCATCATGGAGCTGCGTCTGCTGCCAGCTGCCCTATGTACAGAGGACACACCTCCAGGTTTGCAGGGCAGGGATCCCTCGGGTCCAGAGAAGGACTCAAATCCAGGCAAGACAGTATGGCAGGTGAGGGTGCAAGGTGAGGTTCAGGGACAACTTCACAGAGGAGAATCCTTTGGGCCAAGACCTAAAAGAGGAATAAGTGGACACCAGGTTCATGCAGGAAAAAGGTTTTCCAGCCAGTAGGCCCAGGGGTGGGCAGTAGCCCACTGTGGCCGGTATGTAAGGTGGGGCAAACTGAAGCTGAAGAGGCCAACAGGGGTCAGGTGTCAGGCTAGCCTGGTAGGCCACGCTGAGGGGTTTGGACATTATCCTGAAAGTGAGGGAGTCTCCAAAGGGTTTTAAACAGGACGGTGATATGGCCAGATTGAAAGATCACTCCAGCTGTAGGGGTGAGGGTGGGGTAGGGAGGTTGGATAGGAAAGGGAGAGACAAGAGGTAAAAAGCTTTGTGAGCTGTTTCTATAGTCCAGGTGATAAATTATGGGACTTGAACTAGGACAGGGGCAGTGGACATGCAAAGAAGGAGTATACTTGTGAGGTACTTGGTGGTAAAATAGATAGGACTTAGCAGTTTATTGGATGGGGGAGAAGTAAAGGATAATTCCCATGAGAATGGCTGTTTTCCTAATCTGGTCCCAAGGGACCTCTCCAGGTAGGAATTTATCTGAAATATACTCCCAGATGGGTATATTTCTGACCACCCCACCCACAACATACTCATCTTCTAAAGGGTCCTCCTGGTTCTAGCACCTACCTCTCCCCATTTTTATTCACCAAATACTATGTAGGTATTAAGCACCCAATCTATATCTGTACTGGGCACTGGGGTCCCAGAGATGAATTCATCTCACCTCTGACCTTGAGGAGCTCACACTACATGAGGGAGAAGGGTATGTGAATAAAGCATTGCAGTCCAGGGTAACCAGAGGCTGCTATAGGGTGCTGGGGAGCACAAGGGAGGAAACTCCTCTTTCTTTGTGGACTAGCTGTTGCCACAGAATTGAGAGGTATAAATTGTGGCATAAGGTGAAACCCAAGACCAGAGTTGGCTTCCTCCTTGCTCACTTCTGGTACAGCCCCCTGCTCATGCTGATTTCTCCCTCTTCTGTTGAAGAACCTTCTGTAAAATGCCAGTTTTCTCTCTCATCCTCTTAGCCCATTGAGTCTCCTTCCTTTTTTATTTTAATTTTTAAATTTTTTAAATTTTTATTAATATTTTTAGGAGGTACCAGGGATTGAACCCTTGACCTCATACATGCAAAGCAAGTGCTCAACCACTTAGCTACACCTGCTCCCCAAGTCTTCTTCCCTTTGACTCAGGTGTCACTTCCATCCACCTTTCCCTATAAAAGGTCTCATCAGAAATACATGTTCACAATTGTCCATCACCTTCATTATGCATCATCACGTCATTCACCGGGAGAAATGTATGCATACAGTTGGTCTACCACTTAGAGAATGATATATCATCAGGAACTCATATCACACAAGCAGACATAGACAGCCACACACAATTAATTGTATGTCCTGTCATTCAATAACAGAGGAGCGGCAAATCACTGACATACTAGTTTTGGGCTAGGTTGTCTGGAATGGGATTGTCAGTGACCTGAGTCTGCTATGTCTGGTATCCACAGGAAGTCTCAGGAGTGGGTCATTGGAAACCAAGAATCCTGCAGGCCGAACTAGCACCTTTCTCCCTGCCCCTGTCCCTGGGGATCCTGTGACTCCACCTAGCAAAGCTGGCCGGCGCAGCTTCTGGGATATGCTGGTAATGGCAGGAAGTGGTGAAATTGGCATCTACCTTTTTGCCTACTCTTGTTTCCCCACCTTCCCCTCTGTACTCCCCTATGGGCCTTGACACAAATCTCCTTGTATATAAAGCTGCCATCATTTGGATGAGAGCTTGGAGAACATAGCAAGTTTTCACTGATATAGAGAGCCTCAGCTTACTAAGTGTGTCGCTTCCCTTTTTCTTGTTGGATCATCAAAACAGCCTGCAAGAAAAGTAAGGCTCTTACTAGTGAGGAAGTTAAGACTCAGAAAAGTTAAGTAACCTTCCCAAGGCTGCCCAGTCAGCCTTCAGAGAAGTCAGAACCTGAATCCGGGCCTCCAAAATCCTATAGCTCTTAGGATTACATGATGCTTCCATCTTCCTCCCCTTTCTCCTTCCCAAAAGCCCTTCCTCATTCACTGCATTGCCTCCAGAGTAAAACAGAATGTGGGGATTTGGGTTCCCCAAAAACAACTGATGACATCGTTCTGGATCGGCCAGAAGATACTCGGGGCCGGAGGCGTCACAAAACTGAGAGCGTTCGGACCCCTGGTGGAGCTGAACAGGCACTGGGCCCAGATTCTGGAACCCAGAGACAAAGGTATGTGTATGTGTGGTAGTGGTGTGTCATGGGGGGTTATGGGTGTGCAGTCACAGGTGGATGGTGTTGGTTTGTACATACATACACGTGTCATGTATGGACACAAGATTATCTTACTCTTGCTGTTTCTTCAGACGCCGGACAACACAGCTCGAAGAGGGTGAGGTGGGAACCCTGCATCCTGTGTTTGCTCACGTCAGTCAGCGCTGGATGGAGTCTATGGTTCAGATTGGTGCGACCCCAGTCTCCCTCTCCCATCCTTATCCCCTGCCCCAGCCTTATCACCCAGCCTCAGTGACAGCTCTGCCTTCCAGGTTGTGCCTCAGTGTCCAGAAGTTCCACCCACATGGTGTCCCGGTTCCTTCTTCCATCCATCTTGTCTGAATTCACCACTCTGATCACCTCAATGGCTGTAGACACCAGTGTCCGTGTCTTTGAGCAGCATAATTTGTGAGTTTGGGATCTCATGGGATTGAAGGGGACTTCCCCAGACTTTCAAGCCAAATTCAAGGAGGCTGAGCTGGGAGAGGAAGGGGCAAGGCCTTGGGAGGTGAAGGCTGGGTCAGGAGACAGGGTCACAGATGGTTCACTTTCTGACTGCCTCTCCCAGTAGGGCTTCAGAGCCAGAGATCTTCATTCCCTGTTCCCCTGGGCAACTGGGCCCAGCTCCCCGTCCAGCCATTGAGCGGCATCTGCTACTTCTGGGAAGGAACTTCTTGCAGTGGAGAAGACCAACCCAGCAAGGTAAGGGCATGACCTAGGGGAGGGTGGGTTCAGAGTGACCAATGGGGTCATTTCTGACCCTGCAGCGGGAGGGTAAGATCTAGTGGGATCTGCCCTGCGGGCACTCATTATTCTCCTCCCCCACCCCATAGCTGCCAAAGCAGTGCAGCGCTTCGAGGCAGGAGGCGATGGGAACTCAGGGCGAAATGCTCCCCGGCAGAGGCTTTTGCTTCTGGAGGTTGTGGACAAGAAGGTAATTATTGGGGCCAGAGAATGGTTGGGAACAGTGTTTCTATGATCCTACTGATGCTGATCCCTGATTCCCAGCTACAGCTGCTAACCTACAACTGGGCTCCAGACCTGGGAGCAGCATTGGGCCGAGCCCTGATTCGCCTTGTGCAGTGGCAGAATGCACGGGCCCATCTTATCTTCTGTCTACTCAGCCAGAAGCTTGGGCTCTTCCACCATTATGGCCAGCTGGACTTCCCAGTGCGAAATGAAAAGGTGCCTGCTGCTCTGACTCCCTTCTCTAGTTCTGGCTGCTGAGGGGTCAGTTGAAGGAAATTCTAGCTTAGACGCAGAAGAGAGGGGACAAACTTGGGGCAGAAATAGTGGAGAGGGAGCATCTGAGAGAGGAAGCATGGGTTGGGAGGAAAAGTCTGAGGGCAAGGGCCGTGGGGAATGCATTGTGGGCTCCATCTCTCTCAGGAGCCAAACCCATTCCTACTGCCGACCATGGAAGCAGAGACCCTTATCCGGAGTGCAAGCCCCCCACTGAGCCGGGAGCAGGGCCGGCTGAGTGGGTCCTCTCGTGGTGGGGGAACCCTTCCCCTGGACACATTCCCCTTTGATGAGGCCCTGAGGGATATCACAGCTGTCCGACCCAGCTCCACACTTGGTCCTGTGCCCAGACCCCCCGATCCTGTTACCTACCATGGACAACAGTTTCTGGAAATCAAGATGACAGAGCGCAGAGGTGGGGGCACTGGGCTGGGCAGGGTGGAGGGGCAATCTGTGGGTCTGGGAGGGGGAGGGGTGGCAGCCACTGGGGACTACTGCTATTGCCTCCAACCCCCAGAACTGGAGCGCCAGTTGAAGATGGAGAACCTGTTTGTAACCTGGCAGCAGCGTTCTGCCCCAGCCAGCATGCCCATCAGTGTGAGTGATCAGAAGCATGACCCTCTCCCACGTCCTCCATGAGGGTTCTGTGACCCCACCCTGGCCACTGCTCTGGCTCACTGCCCCATCTTTCCAGGCAGGGGAGCTGGAGACCCTGAAGCAGTCATCCCGTCTGGTGCATTACTGTGCAACAGCCCTGCTCTTTGACCCAGCTGCCTGGCTACATGGGTCCCCGGAAACCTCTGGGCTCCCTGAGGGGCAGGTGAGGCCCAAGACTCACAGATTTCTCCCATGGGATCTCCTTTTACCCCATAACAGTCTCTAGCCCAGTGGAGTAGTTGGCAGTAAGGAGCCTTTCTTAATCTCACCTCTCACAGCGACGCCATCGTCCTGAGTTGGGGTCTGGGAGTCGAGAGGCGCCCCCAAGCTGTGAATCCTCAGATGTGCCTCTGCCAGGAGCCCGTGAGGAGCCTTGGCTGAAGGAGCTGAGCTTGGCTTTCCTGCAGCAGTATGTGCAGTATCTACAGAGCATAGGCTTTGCGCTCGTACCACTGCGGCCCCCCTCTCCCACTCGCAGGTGAGCCAGTCCCTTCCTTCACTTCCCTTTTCTCCACTCAAGTAAGGCCCCCACAGGCCCTTCATCTATTCCCACAGGTCCCATTTCGACAGGCAAGCATACGTACATGAGGATCTTGCACACTCGGCCCTCAGGCATGTCCTGCAAACCTCAGACGTGTTGGGGGGCTCACAGCCACAAACATACACAGAATGACGCATATTTTCACAAAACTCAGGCCCACATCCATTTTATATGCTTCCATGCTCATATACATCACTTATAAATCTAGTACATGATCCTAAGCTTTTGGATCTGGGTCTTAAATGGTTCCTCTCTGATCATCCTACTGACTTCCCGTGATCTTATATGACTCCTAGCTCAAGGAACTCTTTTCTGTCAGGCCCTCTGCATAGGCTGCTGTTCTCTGGCCTGTAAAGGTCTTTATCATGTTCATTCATTGGCTGGAAGTCTCAGGTCTGAGCCTTGGGAAGTAGGCAGCTCCTCTGTTACCGCCTTCCAACCTCCCCAGAACTCAGTAAAAACTCTGCTGTGATCTTTCTCATCCTGGTCAAATCTCAGAATTCCATTTTTTTTTTTTTCCCTGCTTTAAACTCTTCTCAGCATCTGAGCCTGCAGATTCTATTTCAGTGGCTGTATGGGAAAAATAATCTGTCCATGTAACACACAGTTATCTTCATGTCTCCAGTTGTGTGGGTTTATCGAGGTATTTTCTCCCTCTCTATTTTTAGTTTGACACCTTTTCAAGCTGGTAAATGTAAAATGTACTTCTTTCTTACTTAATGACACCACCTTGGTCCCGAAGTCCAATTCTGACTCCTTAGAGCTTTTTTGAAATCAGCCGTCCATTTCCCAGGCTTCTCCCTTTTGCAGGCATTAGGGAGAGAAAACATGCCTGTACCATGTATGATCCCACACCTCTCGTTTCTTGGTCTCCTCTGACAGTGACTGAGTCAGCCCCTCCACAATATTCCAAGGAGTAGCCACTCAGCTACTGCTCTTGACAGCCAGTTCTCAGCTGGAGGTGCTTCTCGAAGAGATTTTGGTTTGCATACTTTCCATTCAGTTGTGTTCTTCCCCAAAATTTTAATTCCTTTTTAAAACAAAGGATACAGAGTTTTAAGAAATAAGTTTCTGGGGCAAAATTTAAAGACACAGTTAAGGTCTTCATTTCTCACCAATCTCTAAGAGACACCAATCACTAGTTAAGTCTTATCCCAATTCCTGCCAGGATTAAATGGGACATTTCTTCTTGCCAGAGGCTTTGACCCTTAGCAAGACAGTTCTGGCTTTTTGTAGCTCTTAAGTGCAATGAAATGGTCCCACTGAACCTTTCTGTTTTGTCCTTGTTCACGGTATCGTCCCTGCTTCTTTTCTTCCCTTGCCTCTGAGTTAAGAAAGAACAGTAGGCCTAGGAATTGCTGAAACTGCCATTCTCCAACCAAAAGAGAACCATTTCCCTTCATAGGAAAGTACCTAATGAAGGCATCAGGCATTTTAAACTTTCCATATTAAATCTTAGACTTACATCAGATCACCTCCCACCCTCCTTGCTTCCCCTCCCCCCACCAATATACAGATCTCTCCATTTTCTTATGGGTCTACCCATATTCACAGCAGCCTCTCCTGCCCTGCCCTCATTCCCTCACTAATAGAGGAAGAGGATTGGTCTCTACCTCCTCACTGAGCACCATTTTTGCTAGCATGAAGAGAGCCCTAGCATTCTAGACCTGGACTCCAGTCTCAGCTTTGTCGCTTACTCACTGGGACCCTGAGCAAGTCCTTCCCCTTTCTGGGCACGTTTCTTCTGCAAAATGATTTCCATGTAAAATGGATACTGGGTCTGAAAGCCATAATCCTTCACCTCACCTCCCTGCCTCACCTTCTTGTTTCCTTTCCTCGTGCAGTACCAGCCGGCTGCGGGCCATGGCCTTCCTTGGAACAGAGGCTCGAGGCTCCTTCTCCTGCCCTAAAACCAAGAGTGATGGGAGTCCCAAGGTAACTCACTGACACATCACCTTCCCCAGTGATGCCCTAGACATCAGTGTCACTGACCTGAGTTATTTCCCCAAGGCCTGAGGTCAATGATTCTGGGTGATACATCGAGATTGCTGATCCCACAATGTCACCATTAAAATGAGTGGACCAAGGGACCCCTTCACTGCTGGTTCGAGGCTGGCAAGCTCCCAGCCTGCATCCCTGAGCCCCAGTTCTTTTCCTTTTTCCAGAGCACTGGCTCAATGGTGACCACTTACCACCTGCAGCGGGCACTGCCTGGGGGCATCATCCTCATGGAGCTAACTTTCCAGGTGAGCAGGAGGGAGCACTAAATGGGGAGAGCCAGACTTAACTGTCTCTTGCCTTCCTGACCTCATCTTCACCCTTTCTCCAGGGCTGTTATTTCTGTGTCAAACAGTTTGCCCTGGAATGTTCCCGAATCCCCATGGGGCAGGCTGTCAACTCTCAGGTATGTAGTGGGGACGGAAGACAGGAATATGGGGTTGGATGAGGCTTAAACATAGTGAGCCCCATGGCTCAGCTGGGTGGGTTGAGTAATGTTGTGGACAGTTTGACCCAGTGATTGATCTGGTACTGTGGGCTAAGTCAGTGGTTTTTCTGGTGCCATAACTGGACCAACCAGCAGTGACTCTGCCCGTTATCCAGAAATGTATTCTGCTGTAGCACTGAGGGCAGAGCAGTCCTGGCCTAATGTAGAGCTGGAGACAGCCTGGATCGCCAGTATAACCACTAATACTTAGAAAAAGAGCCCGAGTTCCCATTCTGTCATACCCATGCAGTGTCTCCCTGGCACTTAGTTGTCACTTGTGTCCCTGTCAGTCTCCCCCCAAGGGCAGGGTCTTTGTACCCCCTGAGAGCCAAGCACACAGGAGCACTCAATATAAGGCAGAAGATCTAATGTGGTCAGGGATCTGAAGCTCTTATATTTGTGTTAATTTGACTTCTTCAGGTTGCCAGGAATGTCTCGCTAGGGCCTGTGCCTTCTTTTTGCCTCATATTTAGTTTCTCAGAGATAAGAATCTGAATAGGTACAGTCCATTATCCATTACAGACAATTCAGACCCCTTTCCACTGTGTACAGCTTTCCCATCTAGACTCATGTCATATCCACCCTATAGATGGTTGCCTTTGACTTCTGTATGGATCCTCATCCAGTCCTTACAGGATAATGTGACCCAAAGCATGGTGGCTTTATGTGCAGGAACCTACCTGGGCTACAGTGCTCAGAAGGGGGCTATGGAGGGGCAGGTATTCTTCACACTTTTCTCTAGTGTTGGAGGGAAGGACCACCCCCCATTTCTTGCGTCTCCTGAGGTCCTTCTGGCTTCCCAGCCGCATGTTCTCCATCAAGCTTGGCTCTCTGCCCCTACTTATCTAGTCTTTAACCCTACTTAGATATAATGAGGGCTTCCAATAAAGCTCTTCTGGCAAAGGGAGTTTCCCTGGGCCCACAGCAACAGGGTGAATCTGTTGAACTTCCTCAACCTGTGCGCCATACCCTAACCCAGCCTCTGCTGCCACCTCCTCAGCTGTCCATGCTGTTCACAGAGGAGTGTGATAAGGTGCGAGACCTGATGCATGTGCACTCATTCAGCTATGACTTTCACCTGCGCCTTGTGCACCAACACGTGCTGGGCTCCCATCTGGTCCTCCGACACGGCTACCACCTCACCACCTTCCTGCGACATTTCCTGGCCCACCATCCTGACGGGCCTCACTTTGGACGCAACCACATTTACCAAGGTAGGTGCCCAAGGGTAAGCCAGTGAGTCAGAAAAGGAACAGGCCCCAAAATGTCTCCTAGCCAGGGCCAGTGGGTGCACATCCCAGGGCAAGACCTAGTCTTTGTATCTGCTTTCCCATATTGTTATTTGTCTCTTGTCATTTGTTCCCATCCCCACGTCTGTGTCTGAGTTCTTCATGGTCTGTTTTATATCAAAGCTTGGATCCTATGTCATATGCACCCTGCCCTCTGTCTGTTCTATTGAGTGGTGAGCCATTGTCCCATCTTAGTGTTCCACAAGGACAGGACCCCCCTCCCCCCCGCCCCCCCCCCCCCCCCGCCCAGGAAAGCAGAACCAGTGTTCTGCCAATCAGAGCCATAGAATATCCCATTCCCCCACCCCACCAGATCAGTGTGTCTATCCCAGGCTCAATATCTTGTCTCCTATAACTTGCCCCTCAGGGACACTGGAGCTCCCTACACCACTCATCGCCGCCCACCAGCTTTACAACTATGTGGCTGACCACGCCAGCTCCTACCACATGAAGCCATTGCGAATGGCCCGGCCAGGGGGCCCAGAACATAATGAATATGCCCTGGTGTCAGCATGGCACAGGTAAGGCTAGGAAGGGGCACCCAGCATGTACTCTGGTGAAGGTGAGGTACAGGCCATACTTGGAGTAGGGAGACCCATGATTTTGGGGGAAGTAGGTGTGGAGTTAGTTTGACTGGCACTCAGGGTTAACATCTCCCCCACACCTACCACACAGCTCCGGCCCCGGTTCCTACCTGAACTCTGAGGGACTTCGCCACCAGGATGACTTTGATGTGTCTCTGCTTGTCTGTCACTGTGCTGCACCCTTTGAGGAGCAAGGAGAGGCTGAGCGGCATGTCCTGCGGTCAGCATATATCCCACCTTGAACATGCCCATTACCCAGCCTGCCCACTTCTCTTACCCTGTGTGTCTCCCTCTGTGACCACTACACTCTACCCTCCTCCCCTTCCGTAGGCTGCGTTTCTTCGTGGTGCTTACCAGCCAACGAGAGCTCTTCCCCAGACTCACTGCTGACATGCGTCGGTTCCGGAAGCCCTCCAGACTGCCCCCTGAGCCAGAGGCTCCTGGGAGCTCAGCTGGTAGCCCTGGGGAGGCCTCGGGGGTTGGTCTGGCCTCTGGACTAGCTCCCCTCTTCCCACCACTGGCTGCAGAGGTGGGTGTGGCACGGGAACGCCTGGCTCAGCTGGTCCGGCTGGCTGGAGGGCACTGCCGCCGGGACACACTCTGGAAGCGCCTCTTCCTGCTGGAGCCATCAGGACCTGATCGTCTGCGGCTAGGGGGACGCCTGGCCCTGGCAGAGTTGGAGGAGCTCCTAGGAGCAGTCCATACCAAATCCATCGGGGACATCGACCCCCAGCTGGTAAGGGGCTCTGGGCTCCAGAAGGGGCCAGGATGGATCCTGGAATTCCAGAGAGGCAGCTGGGGTGGAGGATACATAAGTCTCAGAGGTGGCTCTGGGACAGCAGATCCAGGACTGTGGACTCTCTCCCAGGACTGCTTCCTGTCCATGACGGTCTCCTGGTACCAGAGCCTGATCAAGGTTCTCCTCAGCCGCTTCCCCCAGAGCTGTCGCCATTTCCAGAGCCCAGATTTGGGAACGCAGTACCTGGTAAGTCCTCTTGACCCCTTCTGAAAGGGGAGACATGACAGAAGTCCTCATCAGAGGAACAACAGATGCCTCCCTCAAGGAGCCCCAGCCTGACCGAGCAAGCTCTGCTCTGAAGGGAGGCCTAGATGGAATCGGATTCCAGAGATACATAGGATCCAGAGATACAATCCTTGAAGCTCCAAGCATTAAGCCACAGCATGTGACTTACTGAGCTGTGGGGTGTTTAAGAGAATAACCTAGAACCCTAATCTGCAGTATCACCCAAAACAAGGCTCTGTCCTGAGATCCTGAGGGTCTGGAACTGACAACCAGAGACACTCTCAGAACCTCATCAGTATCAGTGGTTGATCTTGGAGGCTGAAGTCCCAGAAGGGACCTCTTGGGCCTTGTTACTCAAAGTGTGTCCTCAGACTAGCAGCGTCAGCATCACGTGGGAGTTTGCTGCAGTGCAGTCTCAGGCATTTCACATAGACCTGCTGAATTCTGCATTTTAGCAAAAGCCCCAAGTGCTTCGAATGTTACCTTAAAGTTTGAGGTGCTGCAGTAAAGGAAGTTATTAACAGGGGAAATGTGAGGGGGGGAGTATATGGGAATCCTCTATATTTTTTATGTAACTTCTCTGTAATCTAAAACTTCTTTGAAAAATAAAGAATTTTTAAAAAATTTTAAAAAAGAGGTATGGTGGTAGGACCAAGCATGGGGAATCAATGTCCAGAAAAATCTTTAAAAAAAAAAAAAAAAATTCTTAAAAAGTGAAAGGAGGGAAGCAAATGTGGCTCAAGCATTTAAACTCCCGCTACCACATGGGATGTCCTGGGTTTGGTTCCTGGTGCTTCCTGGAGAAGACAAGCATGGCAGGCTGGCTTGACAGGCTGGCGCTGCGAGCTGATGCAAAAGATGACACAAGGAAACAGAAGAAACACAATAAGAGACACAACAAAGAGACATCAAGCAATTGAGTGCCTGTCTCCCACATGGGTGGTCCCAGGTTCGGTTTCCTGTGTCTCCTAAAGAGAAGATGAGCAGACACAGGGAGCGTATAACAATGGACACACAGAGCAGACAGTGAGCACAAACACTTGGGAGTAGGAGGGATAAATAAATCAATACTAAAAAAGAAAAAAAGTGAAAGGAGTTGGACTGTGGGGAAGATTACTTCCATGGTACAAAAAGGGTCACCCAGAGAGGCTGAGATCAGTTTGGTTAGGGCTGCAGTGGTGCAGGAGAGTGTGAGCAGATGGCATTGCTCCCATGAGTGGGAATACTAAAGCAGAAGTGGATTTTCGTTATTTGTTTTTTTGAGGTACCGGGGACCAGGGATTGAGCCTGGGACCCTGTATGTGGGAAGCTGGCGCTCAACCCCTGAACCACACTGGCTTCCCTGAGTTGGTTTTTTCATTTGTTTTGCTCGTTTTTGTTTTTTTTCAGGAGGCACCGGGCACCAAACCTGGGACCTCCCATGTGGAAGGCAAGCACTCATTTGAGCCACATCCTCTCCCAGAAGTAGATTTGAGGAGGGCGATAAGTTCAGGTTGGGGCAAGCTGAGTCGGAGGTCCCTGGGGGGGCTTTTGGGAACACTGTCTAGGAAGCATGTGGACACTGGGGACTGGCACCCAGGAGCGAGATTTTGGCAGCATCTCTCCAACCAGGTGGTACTTAAAGCTTTGGGATCAGAAGAAATTGCCCAGGGAGAGCAAAGCTGGGCATTAGGGAACAGACATAAGAGAACAGTCCTAAGAGAGGTCAGAGGGTAAGAGACTCTTGCCATGTCCAGAGGCAAGGAAGGACCATATCAGGGATAGAGAACTCTCATTCATTGGTCAGCTTCTCTGTGTAAAGCCACTATGCAGATGACCTCAGTAACCTTCCAATCAGATGTTACCCCCTTATTCTGAGGAGACTCAGGCAGGCTGACTGGGCAGCTGGCAAAGATGAAGACAGAGGTGTTCAATTTGGAGACCAAGTCCTTAGAGTGACCTTGGAATGCAGGTGGCATCCAGCGGTGATGGGAGCAGACTTTTCTTCATGCTGGTCCCCACTTCCAGGTCTGGGCCTCCTGGGGTGAGGCACACCTCACTCCCTGTCTCACTTTGTCTTTCACTGCAGGTTGTGCTGAATCAGAAGTTCACCGACTGCTTTGTGCTAGTGTTTCTGGATTCCCACTTGGGAAAGACGGTGAGAATGGGATGGGGAATATGTGTGGGGAGGCCGTATCCCTTATGCTCCACCACAGAGCCTACTGAGAGTTAGAGTGCCCACCCTTCCTGGGCCCTCCTCACCACTATATACCTCCACCCATGTTCCCCAGTCTCTGACAGTGGTGTTCCGAGAGCCCTTCCCAGTACAGCCCCAGGACAGCGAGAGCCCCCCTGCCCAGCTGGTCTCCACTTACCACCACCTGGAGTCTGTCATCAACACTGCCTGTTTTACTCTCTGGACCCGCCTCCTCTGAGTGAGTGGCCACTGAATGCTGCTGTTCCTCAAATCACGGATCTCTCAGATTGCACATTTGAGGCAGGACTGACTCGCCCTACTCTGGGCCCCAGGGCAAGCCCGAACACAGAGTGACACCAAAGACTTTGTGACTGTGTCTTGAGGGTCTACTCTTCCAGCCCAGCAGCAGGGGCTGATCTCCCCAGATACTCCCAGCCATTAACCAGGCCAGGGCTCTTGAGGGTCAACTCCCTGAGGTGTCCATCTCCTCTCAGTCCCCTGGACCCTTCCAGAAGGGAGCTCCTCCTTGCTTCCCACTCGATGAGTTCTTCATACCAGGCTGCAAGTACCCACCCCTTAGGGTCCTTCTGCTTGAATCCTTGCCTCCAAACCTTTGATTGCTTTGTCTGCCCCAGCCCTCTGGTCTTCATTTTTCCACTTGAACATCACTGCTGGACATTGCTATTAAGCTTAGGTTCCAATCCCAGCTCTTATCTTTGAAGCACTTAGGACCACAGGCAAAACTCGTTTGCGCTTAGACCTTTGTTTCCTCACCTGTAAATGAGGAAGTGGGCTTGCAAGCGCTCATCTCCACAGCAACACTGGCACAGACTGGAGGACTTGAGCATAAGCTACATGCTCATCCTTAATAGGAGGGAAGCAGCCCAGAGAAGCTGAAGGGTCACCCCCCCATTACCCCCTTCCCCTCTCCCAGCCCTCTACCCTTAAATGCATTACACATGTGAAAACGTTTGACAGGCTGTCTTTAATTCCAAGGAGGCACGGGATGCTGCTCACTGTTGTGGGGAGGCATCTGGGTGGTGTGCAGAACCTCACTGGCCAGGCCATGGGTGGCCTCGCTTGTCCCAGTATGAATGGAGCCAACTTAAGCCCTCTACTGTGTCTCCTGAGGAGAGAGGGAGATGGTGAAATCTCAAACATGAGAAAACTGCCCCTGTCCAGTAAGTTCATTCAATGCTCCCTTCCCCAAAAGCAAGCCTGGAGCCTCCCCGAACCCCCCTCATCCCTTACCTCGAGGTCGGTACTCACAGCCCACAAACCCTTTGTAGCCTTCATCTTCTAACAATTGGAATAGGTAGGGGAAGTTCAGCTCTCCAGGGCTTCCAGGTTCTCCCCGGCCTGGAACCTGTGCTACCTGCACATGCCCTGGGGACACATGAAGATAGGTGTGGGCCCAGGCCTCCTGTCTGTGGCCTGAGGAAGATATGTGGGGTTCCAAAAGGGTGGGAAGGCGTAGGAAGCACGACAGACTGGGAAGGAGCAAAGAAAGGGATCCCTCACCAACAATGGGCAAGAACTTCCGGATGTTTCCTGTCAGGTTCCCGTCCATGATCTGCCAGTGGAATATGTCCTGGGGACGAGAATACTAGAGAGAACCTGCAGGCCCCTGCCATTCTTCCATGCTCCCCAGATTTAAAGAATATGGGTTCTTTGAGTAGCACTCCCGTTCTTCCACTTACCATTTGTAACTGGAGGTTGGGTCTTCCAGCCTTCTCTAAGATGGCTGCCGCTGGGAGGAAGGGTGGGGAGGAGACCATGAAATTCAAGGAGAGCAAAGGAATCCAAAGGGAGTGGAGGAGGCACAGGGCTGGGGGTCCTACCCTGCTGGGGGGTATCCAAGAAGTACTGGGGGTCAGTGATGCGAGTGTTAATGGGCTCCAGCAGTCCCACGAGGTTCTCCTAGCACCATGGTATATGCTGTGAATAAAGCTCCTCCACCCGTTTATTTCCCATCAGTCACTGGGAGTGGCCTCCACTTGTCCCTCTGAGCTGGGCCAGCACCCACAAGCTTGGGCCTCACTTGCTTTCCCCATGGTGCATTCCACTCAGTACACCCAGACACACATTTATGTAGGTATGTGTGTCTCTGTGTTTTTGCCTGTCTCACCTGAGCCAAAACCCCAGCTGCGTGCTTCAAGTTCTCCAGAAAAACAGTCTCCATCTCACCCCTGACCAATGCTCGGTCAGCCCCTTGGGGTACCCTGCCAGCCATCAGGTGAATACTGTAGGGAATATGGAAATGGAGGAGCCTGGGGAGTCCATCCAAGAAGCCCTTGGTTCCCTGTGCACACCTCCTCCAGGGTGTCCTCTGACTGTGCCAGGCCTCTAGTCCACACCACCTGGACCATGATGCTTGGGCATCCCAGTGCCCTCAGACACTGGTGTTGGCCAAAGCCCAGATACCTTTTAGGGCCAACCTCCTCTCCTGGCTCTGGGTCCCATTCCTCCTGTCATCAGTCCATCACTTAACCCTTCCTATACTTTCAACCTCTTTCCTTTGATCCCTTCTAAGCCTGTAGACATGCTCTCAACTTTAAAAAAAAAATTTGACCTTACCCTTCTCAAGCCTTCGTTTTCACCTCTACTTCCTCTCTTTACATCTTTCTCTATCCCTTCCCATCTTTTTTCGGCTCCCACCACACCAGTAAAAACTTTCATTGCCAGTTCTTTCTCAGCCTATTTCACCTCCTTAGCGTTTATCTTTATTTGATCAGCCCCACTTTGAGCCTTCCGTCTCTTCCTTGTTATCACCATCTGGTTTTTCTCGGTCACATCCAACTCATGCAGACACTCCAGGCCCTCCCAGCCCGAACAAGCAACGTCTCCGGTCTCATGAACCCCGCTGAGCACGCTCCAAGTCTGCTGAACACATCAACCCTCCTCTTGCCTCTGGCCAATGCTCTTTACCTCCCGCTTTAAGATCCAGTTCAAGCATCGCGACCTGTAATAAATGTCTCTGGTCCCTGAGGGGTTGTGTGCCAACTCTGCTCCCACGGCCTCTTGAATTGACTCCATCCCAAAATGGATCATTCAGTGTATTTACTTCACTACCTCTTTGGTCAGGCTGAGCCCCCAGTAGGGAATGAACCGAGGAGAATGACAACATAAAATGCAAACGCCAATTTAAACAGGAGCAGAATTGGATCGGGTGGGCGGAGCCAGTGCGCTCAGTCAGCTGAGTCAGACCTGGGTCATGGGGGAGGCTGGGAGAGAGGGCAAAGTGCGGAGTGGAGGAACGAGGACGGGAGGATACCTGGGACAACCCAGAGCCTTGGCGTACAGCACAGCCTGCTCCAGCCCCTCTCGGAAGGCAGCCTGCCTCCCGGGAACGGCTCCCAGCCCCATTTCCCCCTTCTCTTGGTCTCCTGCGGAGAGAATGAGTCTCAGGCTCCGGCTCCGGCGCTCGGGCCTAACTCCCGCCCGGCCCGGCCCGCGAGCGCACCCGGGGGCGTGTTGATCAGCACCAACCGCAGTCCCGCCTCCCGCGCCGCGAGCGCCAGCGCCTCCGGCGGCTCCGCGTAAGGCCAGGCGACCTCGGCGGCCTCGAAGCCGGAGCTGCGCGCGGCCCGGAGCCGCGCGGGGAGGCCGGCGAGCTCGGGGAACAACCAGGACAGGTTCGCCGAGAAGCGCAACGGAGCCATGGCCAGACGGCTGGGACAGGCCTGGGGGCGGGGTCTGGCGGAAGGCGGAAGGGGCGGGGCGTTCTGCGCGGTGGGGGGGGGGGCGGGGGGGGGGGGCTGGAGGCGGTCTCGGGGGGGCCTCGGCTGGGCATGGCCTGCGTTCCTCCCGCAGTGGAGCAGGCAGACATACGGAACAAAGCGAGGAAGGAGAAGCGGATTTATTCCCCCGGCAAAAATAAATAAATGTTAAAAAAAAAAAATTCTGAGATAGGAAAGTATAGAGATCAGTCACAAAGTGTTCCAGGAGAGTGTATACACAAGGGAGGCGCTAAATTTTGCATGACCGTAAACAGGAATGAGACCTGTTTAGAATGACCATCATAGTAGCAGGTCTAGGTTAAATCCAGCCTGTTTCAGCAATTTCAGATAATAATCTTTTGCTGTTTTTTAAAATAATGTAAAGGCATCTATATAAGTTTTTTTTTTTTAGGATTTATTTTTATTTCTGCCCCCCCCCCCTTGTGTGCTCTCGTGTCTGTTCGCTGTGTGTTCTTCTGTATCCGCTTGCATTCTCCTCAGGCGGCCTGGGAATCTATCTCTTTTTGTTGCCTCATCTTGCTGCATCACCACTGTGTGTGTGTGGTGCCACTCCTGGGCTGGCTGCGGTTTTTGCACGGGGCGGCTCTCCTTGCAGGGTGCACTCTTTGCACGTGGGGTTCCTCTATGTAGGGGACACCCCTGCATGGCATGGCACTCCTTGTACACGGCAGTATTGTGCGAGCTCACCCCATGGGTCAGGAGGCCCTAGGTTTGAACCCTGGACCTCCCATATTGTAGGCAGATGCTCAATCAGTTGAGCCACATTTGCTCCCCTATATAAGTCTTAACCTCTGATTACAAGGTTCAGTACAATGTCTCAATATTTAAGCTGTACTGCAAGACCCTGCAGAGAGGCTACCCTGTGCTCTGGGGCCTGGAGCTGCAGCCCAGGAAGGAGGTGAGGCGAGACCACACAGTTGCGGCAAGCCATCCCAGACAGTGGAGAGAAGCGTCCCGGGAGGACCCCCTGCCAGGGCTGGCTTTGGCAGCTTTCAGAGTAAATGTTTATTATGTTTTGGTTAGAACCTTGAAACCTTGAGCAGTTCAGAAAAGTACTTTTTTTTTTTTCCCATAGAATGGGAAGGGGGTTGGAGAGGCAAAAGGTCCAGAACGAGAGCAACTGGGCCCCTTGTTGGGCGGTAAGGGCAACCGGGGAAGGAGAGACAGGGCCTGGGGGTCGGAAGGAGGTGAAGGAGCCTGGCGTGCCCATTGACCAAGGGGATGGAGGGGTGGGGGAACGGGAGGGCAGGGAGGGGGATGGGGGTGGTTGTGGGGAGAGGCCAAGAGGTGCACATTAACAAACAATACTTAGTATTTTCCCCAATTATAAAAATAGTGTCTTTTCATTATGGAAGAAAATTAAAACCACCAGTTATCATACCTGTTAACTTGCCCTTACAGATTAAAAAAGAAAACGTAGTTTTTGGGAGTTGGTTTTATATTTTATATTTTATTTATGTTATTTTTTTTTAAATTTCTCCCCCTCCCCCAGTTGTCTGCTCTCTGTGTCCATTTGCTGCATGTTCTTCTGTGTCCACTTGTATTCTTGTCAGCAGCACTGGGAATCTGTGTCTCTTTTTGTTTCGTCATCTTGCTGCGTCAGCTCTCTGTGTGTGGGGCACCACTCCTGGGCAGGCTGCACTTTTTTCACGCTGGGCAGCTCTCCTTACAGGGCGCACTTCTTGCATGTGGGGCTCCCCTACGCAGGGGACATGCCTGCGTGGCACGGCACTCCTTGTGCGCATTAGCGCTGCTTGTGGGCCAGCTCACCACACAAATCAGTAGGCCCTGGGTTTGAACCCTGGACCTCCCATGTGGTAGGTGGACGCTCTATCTGTTGAGCCAAATCCGCTTCCCTATTTTTTTTTTTTTTACAGCATTTGGCTCACAGTGGATATAAGGCATATCCTCCTTTTTTCACTTATCATTTTGTGAGCACTTCTTTTTGTTGTTGTTGTTGTTTTGTGGGTTTTTTTGTCTTTATTTTTTTAATATTGCATTAAAAAAATATTAGGTTCCCATATACCCCCACCCCCTTCACCCCACTCCTCCCCCCATAGCAACAATCTCCTCCATCATCATGAGACATTCATTGCATTTGGTGAATACATCTCTGAGCATTGCTGCACCTCATGGTCAATGGTCCGCACCATAGCCCACACTCTCCCACGTTCCGTCCAGTGGGCCGTGGGAGGACATACAATGTCCGGTAACTGTCCCTGCAGCATCACCCATGACAACTCCAAGTCCCAAAAATACCTCCACGTCTCATCTCTTCCTCCCATTCCCCACACCTAGCAGCCACCATGGCCACTTTCTCCACACCAATGCCACATTTTCTTCAATTACTAATCACAATAGTTCATAAATAGAATATCAGTAAGTCCACTCTAATCCATATTCTATTCCTCCATCCTGTGGACCTTGGAATGGTTGTGTCCACTCCACATCTATATCAAGAGGGGGTTAGATTCCACATGGATTGTGAGCACTTCTTAGTGTTCTCCAATATTCTTCAAAGTCATTGCTTTAGCTGCTCATTGTTCACCCCATAAGCAGCCCATAGTTTATCATGCTGTTCTGTTGGTGGACATTATAGATTTTGCAACATTTTTTGTGTGCTATAAGACACTTTTATGCACCAATTGTTCCCCATCTCGGAGTCTTTTCTTTAGGTTCCTTTTCTAAAGATGTCCATTCCATTGTCTGCCTGCCCAAAGTCCCTTATAAGGAAAATTGGCTTCACCCCCCACCCCCACCACTTGTCTCTGCACAGAGCCGCTGTGGGCAGACTGTCCCCTCATAGGCACAGCTGACTGGACCACAAGGACACCTGATCCAAGGGCTGCCAATCCATAGACTGGCCAAAGACCTAGTCCTTGCCTAGTTTGGAAAGGTGACCTGGCCACATTCCCTCTCAGGAGTTCAAACAGGGAAGATGAGAGAGATGGGAAGACACCTTCAAGAGTTGCCAGAAGATGGTGGGGCCAACCTGATAGGGTCCGTACAAACAAGTTCCCAGTGAGCAGAAATTAAATAAGCAGGAATTAGGCAGTAAAGGAGAGGTAGAGTAGAGAGGAGGATATCCTAGTCTGGGCGTAGAGGCCCATTGAGGAAACCCCTACTGTTGAGTTTCCAGGGCTGCCCAAACACACAGCCATTCCCTGGTCTTTGCTCTTTCTGAGGCTGGGATGTTTAGGTTTTCCTGTGCAGTCTCTCTTAACGTTTCTTTGAGATGTCTTGAATGCATTTACTTGCATCTACAATAGCCCTACTGATTGGGCAAATTCCTAGAGGTGGAATTACATGGTCAAATGTAACATTTTAAGTTCCTTTTTTTTTTTTAAAGTTAAGTTCTTGATGACTGCTAAATTGTTTCTCAAAAATACTGTAATAGTTTATACTCCAACAACAAATACATAAGTAGAAATCATCTTTATCTTTGGTCTGTGCTAACTCTGACAGAGGGAATCTCAAAGTGCAACTGTTTGTTCTGTCAGTGCTCCCCTCCATCCCCAGATAGGCCCACTCAGACATGGGGGTCCAGGCTCATCCCGCAGCTCATCAAAGTGCTTGCTGGGTTTCATTCCTTCAGCTCTGTCTCCAAGGGCAGACTGCGAACAGCCAATACTGTTTCCTGATTTCTTGCCTATTTGTAGCTCGCTTTATGCTTGGAACTTGAACTTGTTCTGGAAAGTTTTTTGGGTATAGTCCAATCAGAATGTGGACTCACTGAAGTTAACATTTTAATCCCAGCTTCAGTATGTTTACAATACAATGTTGACAATACAGAATAACATTTAATTGTCCTAGGGAAGTAATTGCTTTATTGACACTTAAATGTAAATCTCTGATTATACAAATTCTACTTGAGACTTTATTTAAAAGAGCCCCACATGCTGGGATTTATACAAGGAACAAAATTTGTCCAATCCCCAACAGTCCACCCCTTTTTAGGTTGTATACCTTATAGGGCAGCGAAGATGGTACATAAACTAGATTGTGTGTTACTCACTTTTCCCCCTTATTTCCCTATAACACCTTCCCATAATATATGCACATAAACACACAAGGAGTACAATGCCCAGGAAAATTATTTTCTTTACTCACTGTTTGGCTGTATACCTTATACCACTTTGCAACATAGGCATTCAACTAATTTATCATTCCAAATCTTGATTTCCTTTGCAGTTATCTTTTATTATTATTATTATTACAGCAGTTAAGGGAAAAATCATGCAGACAGTCCAGAGTTCCCATACACCCTCCTCCGGCATCCTTATCTACCCCCCAGTTTTCCCTATTTTTTTGTTGTTGTTGTTGTTGTTGTTTTCAAGTTTCAGGTTTGTAGTACTTTACATGTTATCTCTCCATGGGAGCAGGCCATAATGCCAATTGTGTTTATTTTTATTTATTTATTTTTAAAGATTTATTTTTTATTTATTTCTCTCCCCAACTCCCTTCTCCCACCCCCATCATCTGCTCTCTGTGTCCATTCCCTGTGTGTTCTGTGATGGCTTCTATCCTTATCAGCAGCACCGGGAATCTGTGTTTCTTTTTCTTGCGTCATCTTGTTGTGTCAGCTCTCCGTGTGTGCGGCACCATTCCTGCGCAGGCTGCACTTTCTTTCGCACTGGGCGGCTCTCCTTATGGGGCGCACTCGTTACACGTGGGGCTCCCCTACGCGGGGGACATCCCTGCATGGCATGGCACTCCTTGCACGTATCAGCACTGCGCATGGGCCAGCTCCACACGGGTCAAGGAGGCTCGGGGTTTGAAACGCGGACCTCCCATATCGTAGGCAGATGCCCTATTCACTGGGGCAAGTCCGCTTCCCAGTTTTCCCTATTATTAACATTTTGCATTAGTGTAGTGCTGTTAACAATTGATGAAACAACATCATAATTGTATTATTATTAACTATAGTCCATAGAGTTCACTGTTTGTGTTGTAGAGTTCTATAGGTTTGTTTTTTTTTTAAATTTATATTCTGGTAACATATATACAATATAAAATTCCCCATTTTAGTCAATTTCAAGTATATAATTCAGTGGTGTTAATTGTATTCACAATGTGCAGTTAACATTTTTTTTAGGAGGTACCAAGGATTGAACCCAGGACCTCATACATAGGAAGCAGGCACTCAACCACTGAGCTACATCTGCTCCCCGATGAGAGTTGGTTTTTTCGTTCGTTTGTTTGTTTTTAGGAGGTACTGGGGATTGAACCTGGGACTTCATACGTGAGAATCAGGTGCTCAGCCACTTGAGCTACACCCACTCCCCTGCAGTTAACTTTTAACAAAGAATTTGCACAGGGTTGAGTATTAGTTAGGGTAGCAGCTATCTGTAAATAGTTACGTGGATGATGGCAAAAGTTTGAGCATAGAGTTCAGAGTCTTATTTAATCACTGAATAGCACTTTCCAATGTAGGAAACAATCTTAAAAATTTATGTGTGAACGGAAGTGGATGTGGCTCAACTGATAGAGCTTCTGCCTACCATATGGAAGGGCCTGGGTTCGATCCCTGGGGCCTCCTGGGGAAAAAGAAAAAAGTGAAAGTGTGGCCGCACAGCAAGCCAGTGTCTGCACAAGTGCTCATGTGGTGAGCCAGTGCCTTGCACAAGTGAGTCACGCAGCAAGATGATGATGCATCAAAAGAGAGACAAAGGGGAGAGTTAAGGTGAAGCACCACAGAAACCAGGAACTGCAGTAGCAAAGCTGACAGGGAACTTCTCTCCCCATCCGAGGTCTCCAAGATTAAATCCTGTGACTCCTAGAGGAGAGAAATTGAGAAGCAACACAGACAGCAAAAACAGCAGGGCAGGAGGAGGAGAAGGGGGGAAATAATCATTAAAAAAAAAAAAAATTCGTGTGTGAAATGCAGTGGACTTTTAAAACTTAATACCATTGTATACTTTCCAGATTGACAAAAGTTGAAGTAAGATAGTTTCAAATATTGGGTAAGATTTGGAACAACTGGAACATTTATTCACTGCTGATAGGAGTGACAATTACTACAGCCACTTTGGAACACAATTTGGCATTATCTCTCAAAACTGAATGTTCACATACCTCTGGTCCAAAACTTCCTTCCCCAGGCTTATTCCCTAGAGAAAATTTCACACACGTGTACCAGGAGAAATATTCAGTGATACCTGTAACAGTACTATTTATATAGCAAAAAAGATGGAGCTAACCCAAACATCCATCAATACATGTATAGAAGAGTTGTGCATAGTCATACAATGTTGTTTATAAAAGTGAAGAGATAGCTGGTGTTCAAATGATAAAATTGAGTTGCTCTTATATTAGAGCAAAATATAAAGAGCTTAGTGAAGCTTAGGTCAAATTGAAAACATCAGCATGAACACATCAAATGGATACATCTCAAAAACATAATCTTGAATGAAAGAAATATATCACAGAAGAATACATACAGTATGATTGCATTTATATAAGGGTCAAAGCACAGACAACCAAACAATGTATTGTCTAGGGATACAAACCCAACTATGAAGAAGAGAAAGTGAATAGTGATCACAAAATTCAGGACGATGGTGACCTCTGGAGGGAAAGGGATGGGATCGCATTGGTGATTTCCAAGGTAATGGTCATCCTCTTTCTCTCACATTGGGTGGTGTGCTTGTGTCTGTTGATTTATTACTATTCTTTATATCTTACGTGTATTTTATAAATGTCATTTTGTATATGGTTCATATTTAATAAAAACAAAAACTTAAAACTCTGTGCATTACTACCACTTGTTAGTATATTTTATACTGACATCCTCATTGTAATAGCATCATAATCTCAAGGTTTTTCTACACGTTGTTTATATTGGACAATTAATTACTGCTTTTTAGACCCAACTTGACACTGCCCACTATGGTGATTTTTTAATTGTATTACCTGCTCAGCATCTCTGGTAGGCAGCCTCTAAAGTGGCCTGCAACCATCTCTGCCTCTTGTATTCATGCTGCCATGTATTCCCTGCCCCTTGAGTATGGCCAGACTCTCTTGTAACAAACAGAATACGGAAAAGCGATGCGATGTCACTCCAGAGATTAGGCTACCAAAAGACTGTGCTTCCACCTTGGGCACTCTCTCTCTTGTTCTTTCACTCACTTACTCCGAGGGAAACCAGGGAAACCAACTGCCACATTGTGAGCTGCCCTGTGGAGTGGCCTAACTGTCAACAGTAAGCAAGGAACAGAGAGGCCTGCCAACAGACATGAATGGTCTTGGAAGCAGCTCCTCCCCTATTTGAGCCTCGCGCTGACTGCAGCCCTGGCCAATCCTTTGCTTGCAGCCTTGTGAGAGATCCTGAGTGACAGGTACTCCATTACACCACCCCTGGATTTCTGACCCACAGAAACTCTCTGATAATAAATGTCCGTTGTTTTAATCTCTTGAGTTTTAGCAGCAACAGATAAGTAACAGCTTCTCTTTCTTCTTCTGGGAACAGTTCCCTTCTTTGGGGGACTGTATCACTTTTGCCACTTCTTCACCTCAATGTTGGAGTGGGTGCTGTCATCTTCTTATACGATTCTTCTAGGCCAGAGGGATTGGTCAATGAGAGGCCCCAAGTTGGATCAATCATAGTCCCTATAATAGACACTGTAAGATGTCTACCCAATATCCATTCCCTCTTTCTCCTTCCTAATAGAACCATATCTCATGGAGACAATCAGCCAGAGAAAACAAAGCTAAGGTACATAAAGTGGCAAAGAAAAACAGAGAGGCATTGTGTTCAGCACTTGGACCCTTTGTGTTTTAGCTTCCTTGCTTGCTCAAGCAAATATCATGCAATGGGCTGGCTTAAACAATGAGAATTTAATGGCTCATAGTTTTGAGGTTAGAAAAAAGTCCAAACCAAGATGATGCTTTCTCCCCAAAGACTGGCATTCTGGGGCTGGCTGCTGGCAATCCTTAGTCCTGAGCTCCTCTTTCACGCAGCAATGCACATGGCATTGTCTCTCCTGGCCTCTCACTTCTCTTCTGGACTCCATTGATGTTCAGCTTCTGGCTGCTCCCTCTGTGGCTTTCTCTCTCTGTGTCTGACCACTCATAAAGGATGCCAGTAATAGGATTAAGACCCATCCTGATTGGTCTGGTTCACACCTTAACTGAAGTAACCTCATCAGAAGGTCCTACTTACAATGGGTTCACACCCCCAGGAATGGACCAAGTTCAAGAACATGTTTTTCTGGGAGTACATACAGCTTCAAATGACTACTCTGGAAGGAAATCAATGAGGCTGCCCTACTTGCTTCATCTTTACTGTTTCCAAAAACAAGATGTCCCAGAACTAACTTGCTTTTCCCATCCCAAGATCCAACATTGTGCACTTTTCAGGAAATTCTTGATTCTTTTGGTAAGAACCAATTCAAGGGCCTGGACTCTGGGAACTGGGGTTATGTATTTATATCATTTCACGAATCTATGTAATTATATACACTGTAGTGGTAGGCTAAGTGACCCCACAGCAACTTAGGGATTTCAGTGTCTAAGAAGAAATATTTGTCTTTCAAAGTCATGAGTTTATGCTGACATTTTGGGGTTTTTACAAATGTATTTATTTATTTATTTTAGGAGGTACTGGGGATTGAACCCTGGACCTCGTGCATGGGAAGCAGGCACTCCACCGCTGAGCTACATCTGCTCCCCTCACTCAATATTCATTAAGCTTTTTTCTGTCTTTTTCTAAGACAAGAGCATCTTCATTTCTCATTTGAACTACCAGTTTTTTTCTCACTTTTATACAGTTTGCTCAAATCAAATTCCATATATCACATTATATCTTTTCACACCCAACTATGTTTGTGTTCAATTACAGCTGCCTAGATTTAAGAATATCAACATTCAAGTGTCACTCTGGTACTATTTTTTTAGTCATTGAACCTGCGTTTCCAAGCCTTCTGGATTTAACTTTCTTACTTTACTCAATTTTAACAGTAATAGTCCATATCACATAGATTCATGATAGCTTGTAACAGTGTCAAAAAGGAAACCAAATCTTGTGTAAAACTTTCCTTTCGTAGGTTTCCATCATATGCAAGCGTGTCATGGAGGAATATCCAGGGTGTACCTATATTAGGGCTCTATAACTGAAATTTCAGACATTTAAACAGAATGATTTCACGTACAGTATGTTGAGTATCATCATTATTATGCAAAAGAGCATTGAGTCACTTTACAAAATTCGTACTTGCATGAGTGATCATCTATATTCTTGGAAGAATACTGTAATATTTGCTATTCCATGTTATGTACAGGCTTATTTTAAAAAGAGGTCCATAACTGATGATATATCTTTCATTCCTGTAACATTCCTGTGTGGTTGGATTACATCCAGAAATTCCTCTGGTGCTCCTCCCTTACATATGCATGCTGTTAGTAACAGATGAAGACTCTTGGCAGTCTGGAGTGTTAACTATTTGCACACTCATCCACACGCAAGCTTTAAACTTAGTTAAATATAGCCAATGCATATATAATTCAAAGAGTACAGGTGTAAAAAATCAAAAGATTTTTTTCAAGTTTGATATTTTGAAAAATTTGAGTTGCCCTGCCTGCAGAATCCTATCCTACATGTGTTTAATTTTACACCCTTGAATACTATCAATGGTGTTATATACATGTTTTCTGTAACTTGATTTTTCCACTTAGCAGTATATCTAAGCAGTCTTTTTTTTTTACTTTTTTTTTTAAAGATACATAGATCACACAAAATGTTACATTAAAAAATATAAGAGATTCCCATACACCCCGCTCCGCACACCCCCACTCAACAACTTCTTTCCTTAGTGTGGTACATTCATTGCATTTGATGAATACATTTTGGAGCACTGCTACATAGCATGGATTATAGTTTACACTATAGTTTACACTGTCTCCCTGCTCATTCAGTGGGTTATGGCAGGATATATACTGTCCTGCATCTGTCCCTGCAATATCATTCAGGACAACTCCAAGTCCCGAAAATGCCCCCATATCACACCTCTTTTCCCCTCTCCCTGCCTTCAGCAACTCCTGAGACCACTGTCTCCACATCAATGATACAATTTCTTCCATTGGTAGAGTCAAAATAATTCTATAGTAGACTACCAGTAAGTCCACTCTAATCCATATTTTATTCCTCCATCCTGAGGACCCTTGGATGGCAATGCCTACTCCATCTCTAAATTGAGAGGGGGCCTAGATGTGGTGGTGTGGGGGTTTACCATCCTTACCTCCTTTTTAGCTGACCTGGGTAAGTCCAATGAACAGGAGAGTAGGTGTTGCAACTCTGCTGAGGCTCAAGGCCCAGCTGGCACATGGACAGTCCAGAGATTCAAGTCTCCTGAGCATACACCAATCCCAGCACCAACCATAGGTTCAATAAAAGTGACAGAAGAGGCATGTGTATAGAGGTCACATCTGCATTCAACTCCACCACACTCAGGAGCACAAATTCCAAAGTAGGGCCCAATGGCAAGGCACTGAGCTCCAGAGCCATCTGTCATGACCATAGGACCTGGGTGTCTCTGTAGCCCTCAGGAGTACCACTACCTGGGGTTGTATCTACTTTGGCTATCTCTGAGATCCTGCTGAGACGTACGTAAGCGCAACCGCTCGGATGACCTCCTGACTCATTTTGAAGTCTCTTAGTCATATAAACTCATTTGTCTTTACCATTTCCCCCTTTTATTCAAGGTCTTTTTCTAGTTGCATCCCCACCTAGAGTTGGTAGAAATCCCTCAGGGCCAGGGAACTTCATCCCCAGGAGTCATGTTCCCCACTGGGGGGAAGGCAATGCATTTACATGCTGAGTTTGGCTTAGAGAGAGGCCACGTTTGAGCAACATGGAGGCTCTCAGGAGGTAACTCTTAGGCACCCTGCAGCTCTAGACCAAGGTGAAATTTCAAGCACACAGGTTTCTAAGCATAGTCATCAGTATCAAGGGCCCATCATTGGACCATCCTTCTTCATTGGTCATTGCCCTTGCACTTGGGGGATTGTTGCTGTTCCATTGGGGAATGCGACAGAGCTCCCCAGGGTGGGAACTCAGCACTCCCTCAGTTGTCGTGTGAAACTCTACCCACTATGTCAATACCCAACAAACGTCTAAACTTATATATATACCCTATATGCATGCCCTGGTGAACTCCCTCCTACCCATGCATCCCTCATCAAAGACAGATGAATCTTGAGGACCTTATGTTGAGCGAAGCAAGCCAGGTTTTGAAGGACAAATAGTACACGACCTTCCTGATATGGATTAAGCAAATCAAGCTGTCTCAGAGAGCTAGAGACTGGAAGATAGGTTTACAGGAAATAGGCAGGGAGAGGAAGGTTGTGAGCCAATGCCCACATGGACAAAACCCAAGTAGTCTTATATATACACCCTATATATAGGGTGAAACCTAATCAGTCTTATATATAAACTCAAACTACCTTATTGTTCTCTCTTCTTTTCTTTGGCTATATTTTTAAACTGTATTTTATTCCAAAATGTGAAGATTTTATCTGTCCTGCACTGATGACACCAAGATTGTTTTCCATTCTTCTCTATTACAAACAATATGCATCCTCGTATATTCCTTTTTTTGTGTACTATATGAGTATTTTTCCAGTATATATATCCCTAGAAGTGGACTTGCTGGGTCAAAGGTTAGCAATTCACTGTTAAATTGCTCTTCAAAAGGCTTTATCAATTTACATTCCTAACGACCTTAAAGTGTGCCTATTTCCCTCCATTTTCATCAATGCTTGTTATCAATCTTTAAAATTTTTGCCAATTTGAAGGGGAAAAAAATGTTGGCTTTTTAAAAAATTGAGCCTTGATTATATACTGAGGTCCAGGTGTTTACTGGCCATTAATAGTCCCTCTTCTGTGAATTGCTTACTTATATCCTTTCCACACTTTTCAATTAGATCTTAGTTTGTAAGTATTATTTATAAAATTTCTGGATATTAAGTCTTTGGCAGTTTTTGCTTACCTTTCAGCCTTATTTAAGATATCATTTGCTCTTCAAAATGTTGGAGGAGTGCCTCCTTTCTACCACGCTTCATGTTTCCAGATGGAAAGCTCCCTTCCTCTTCCCCCACCTTCTCAGTCTTCCCAGAGGAGGGGAAGTGACTCAACTGGTTCTTAACTTCGGCAGAAAAAAGGAGCTGCAGTACTCAGCTCGGTTGCATCCTCCCTCCTCTCTGTTCTGCTCCTCCTTGTCTTAGGGTTTAAACAGTAAGCCCTTACAGGGTTGTCACTGACTGACTGAGGAAGTCAGTCGACTCATGGGTAGAATATTAGCAAAGCTGCTTGCCTGGCAGACCTAAGCCATACTGCCCAGTGTCTGTTTGGGTGGTAATAAAAGTAATATTTTGTTCTCCATCTGTCACCCTCCTGTGTCTGTCTCTTAATAGGTTCTTGTACCAGTCAGAGTCCAAACAGAAAACAGATGGCACATGCAAATGAGGATAATTCAAGAGATCTAATAAAGGGACTATTTATGAAGGTGTGGGCAGGGTATTGTGCAGTCATGGGAAAGTGCAATAACCAAGGGCTAGGAGCAGCTGAGCTGTGGCCGTTCCTCAGCCCCAAAGGGTGAAGGAGAGAGTGGTTACTGAGATCCAGAGGGAGAGGGTCATGTGGAGATGGCTGCCCCAGGAGGAGCAGTAGCCCTTAGCTAAAGGACACAGCCAGCTTGAGGCAACCCTGCAGGAAGGAAGCCTGAGAAATAAATACCATGGCCTTACTCTCCTTCCTGCCTCTAAGCTCCTGTAGGACCCCCACCCCCACCCCAGCCAGAGACAAAGGGCAAGGGAACCCACTGATACAACCATCCCGCCACTTGGACAGAGAGCAAGGAGAAAAAGAGACCTGGAGGGACAAGCAATAAAGCTGTCGCAGTTCACGCTCCTTCCTTCTCAGCATCCACTCTGTTTGGTGAAAACGACTTTCTTGAGATATAATTCACATACCAAAAAATTCACCCATTCAAAGTGTACAATTCAGTGGTTTTTAGTATATTCATAGATAAGTGTAACCATCACCACAGTCGATTTTAGAACATTTCCATTACTTCAAAAAGCAACCCTGAGAGAAGCAGCTGTGCCTCAATCAGTTGGACTCCCACTTACCATATGGGAGGCCCTGGGTTCATGTCCCGGGACCTCCTTGTGAAGGCAGGCTCGCCAGCACACTGTGGAGAGCTTCCCGGCCTGCAAGCGCCGCAGAGAGCTAACTCAGCAAGGTGACACAATGAAAAAGGGAGACAAGCAAAAACACCACAGACTGGCACACAGTGAATGGACACAAAGAGCAGACAGCAAGTAAGCTGCAAGTAGGAAGGGGAAATAAAATAAATAAATACAAAAAAAAAAAGCAAGCCTATACCTTTTAGCTATCAACCCTAAGCAACCACTAATCTACTTTCTGTTGCCATAATTTTCTCTATTCTGGATTTTCATACAAATAGAATCATATAATATGTGGACTTTTGTAACTGGCTTCTTTCACTTAGCATACTGTTTTCAAGATTCATCTGAAAGAAACAGATTTGGCTCAACTGATAGAGCGTCCACCTACCATATGGGAGGTCCGAGGTTCAAACCAAGGGCCTCTTGGCCCATTCACAGTGCTGATGCACACAAGGAGTGCTGCACCACGCAGGAGTGTCCCCCATGTAGGGGAGCCCCACGCACAAGGAGTGCACCCTGTAAGGAGAGCCTCCCTGCGTGAAAAAAGTGCAGCCTGCCCAAGAGTGGTGCCACACACATGGAGAGCTGCATGGAGAGCTGATGCAGCAAGATGATGCAATGAAAAGAGACATAGATTCCCAGTGCCTCTGACAAGAATGCAAACAGATACAGAAGAACACACAGCTAATGGACACAGAGCACAGACAACAGTGGGGGTAGGGACGGGGAGGGGGGGAGAAAGAACTAAACTAAAATAAAAATCTTAAAAGAAAAAAGGGGAAGCGGACTTGGCCCAATGGATAGGGCATCTGCCTACCACATGGGAGGTCTGCAGTTCAAACACCAGGCCTCCTTGACCCGTGTGGAGCTGGCCCATGTGCAGTGCTGATGCGCGCAAGGAGTGCCATGCCATGAAGGGGTGTCCCCCGCATAGGGGAGCCCCACGCACAAGGAGTGCACCCCGTAAGAAGAGCCGCCCAACGCAAAGAAAGTGCAGCCTGCTCAAGAATGGCGCCGCACACATGGAGAGCTGACACAAGATGACACAACAAAAAGAAACACAGATTACCAGTGCCGCTGATAAGGATGGAAGCTGTCACAGAGGAACGCACAGCGAATGGACACAGAGAGCGGACAACTGGGGGGAAGGGGAGAGAAATCAATAAAAAATAAAATTAAAAAAAAAAAGATTCATCCAAGCTGCAGCATGCATCAGTACTTCATTTCTTTTTATGGCTGAATAATATTCTATTCTATGAATACACCACGTTTTGTTTATCCATTCATCCATTGATGAACATTTGGGTTGTTTCCACCTTTTGGTTGTTATGAATAATGCAGCTATAAAAAGCATGTACTAGTTTTTGTGTGGACGCATGCTTTCATTTCTCTTGGGTATATACCTAGGAGTGTGCTGGGTCATAATGTAACTCTATGTTTACTTGTTTGAAAAACTGCCAGGCTGTTTTCCAAACTGGCTGCACCATTGTACCTTCCCACCGTCAGTGTATGAGGGTTCCAATTTCTCCACATACGCACTGTGATGGTTAAGTTCATGTGTCAGCTTAGCTAGGTTATGTTGTTCATTTGTTTGGTCAAGCAAGCACTGGCCTGTTTGTTAACATGAGGGTTTTCACACATGGATTAGCATCTATGGTAAGATGATTGTATCTACAGCTGATTACATTTACAATCAATAAAGGAGATTGCTCTCAGCAATGAGGGGAATCTCCTCATCCAATCAGTTAGAGATTTGAAAACAGAACTGAGGGGAAGCGGACTTGGCCCAGTGGTTAGGGCGTCCGTCTACCACATGGGAGGTCCACAGTTCAAACCCTGGGCCTCCTTGACCCGTGTGGAGCTGGCTCATGCGCAGTGCTGATGTGCACAAGGAGTGCCGTGCCACGCAGGGGTGTCCCCTGCGTAAAGGAGCCCCATGCGCAAGGAGTGTGCCCCGTAAGGAGAGCCGCCCAGTGCAAAAGAAAGTACAGCCTGCCCAAGAATGGTGCCGCACACACAGAGAGCTGACACAACAAGATGACACAACAAAAAGAAACACAGATTCCTCTACCACTGATAAGGATAGAAGCAGACAAAAGAAGAACAAGCAGCAAATAGATGCAGAGTAGACAACTGGGGCGGGGGGGGGGGGAGGGGGAGAGAAATAAATAAATAAAAATCAAAACAAACAAACAAACAGAACTGAGGATTTCAGAGGTCAAAAGAAGAATCACTGCCTCTTCTTCAGCCAGCCATATTCTCCTGGGAAATATAACTTCACTTTCACTGGAGTTTCTAGTTTGCACCCTGCCCTACAGAATTTGGATGTGCCAAATTGCAGAATCACATCTCGAAGTTTCCAATTCCCACGGTCATGTGAGCCAATTCCTATAATAAATCTCTTAATATTTGCATATTTATAATCTTTTGGTTCTGTTTCTCTGGAGAACCATGATTAATACACTCACGAACATTCATTATTATCTGACTTTTTCATTCTAGCCATTCTAGAGTGTATGAAGTGATGTCACATTGTGGTTTTTATTTGCATTTCTCTCAAGACTAATAATACCAAGCACCTTTTCATGTGCTTATTGGCCGTTTGTATATCTTCCTTGAAGAAATGCTTCTTCCAATCCTTTGCTCAGTTTTAAATGAGTTGTAAGAATTCTTTATATGTTCTGGATACAAGTCCTTTCTCAAATACATAATTTGCAAGTATTTCCCCCATCCTGTGGGTTGTCTTTTCTTGTTATTGATGGTGTCCTTTGAAGCACAAGTTGTTAATTTTTATGAAGCCTAATTTATCAATTTTTCTTCTGTTGCTTGTGCTTTCAGTGTCATATCTAAGATTCCTTTGCCAAATCCAAGGCATGAAGGTAACTGGGTAACTTGTAACATTGAAAATAAATAAACAAACAAATAAATGAAATATGGCAGTTCATACCCATGTAATTCACTGATATTATCAAGCAGTTTATCACCTAGAAGCAAGTGGCTTGAGAGGATGGTGAAATGGATTACTGGAGGTTCAGTTATGGTGCCAGGTGAAAGACAACACCTTACAGATGAAAGACAACTGTTTTCCCATAGGGTACAGTGTATGCTTTAGAATCAGAGGTGTTAATAACAGCATGCATATGTAAGGGAGGAGCACCAGAGGAGTTTCTCATGTGATCTCAAGGTCCTCATCTAAGCTTATTTGGTTGTGGTAGAATTCAGGTCAATGTACCACACAACTGTGGTCCCCCTTTCCTTGCTGGCTTTTAGCCATGGACTGTTCTCAGCTCCTAGAGGTCACCCACATTTCTTATTATATGATCCTCTTTATCTTCAAAGCCATCAGTACAGCATCTCATGAATTGAACTTCAAATCTCTTTCACTATTTGAGCTATGATTAAGGGAAAGTAAGCAGCTTTACATATTACAGTGGTTCTCAAAGTGTAATGATTCTGATACATGCTAAAGTTTGAGAACCACTGCTATAGAACAGGGCTTCTCAAACTTTAATATGCATACAAGTCACCTAGGATATTTTTAAACGCAGAATCTGAGTCAGTAAGTCTGGAATGGGCTCAAGATTCTACATCGTCTCACATGCTTCTAGGTGATGCCAATGCTGTTCTGACACCACATGTTTAGTAGCAATGCAATAGAGGAGGGTGCCTGGGGACTCAGGAAAAGAGAAATATTATGGATCTATTATATTAGTGGTTCTCAAATTTTGGTGTGTATCAGAATCACCTAGAGGGCTTGTCAAAACACAGATTTCTCAGCCCTACCCCTAGAGTTTCTGATGCTATAGATCTGTGATACAGTCCAATAATTCAAATTTCTAGCAAACTCACAGGTGACGCTGATGCTGTTGGTCCAGGGACCACACTTTGAAAACTACTTGTCCTCTCCCACACATTTTCCCTAAATTCTTGCACATACACATTGGCAAGGTTTTGTAGCTCAAAGTGCATAGGCTATCTTCTTCTGGCGCATACCTTATATTTCTCTATCTGGGCCTTGTCATGGGCCTAGAGGTGGTAAGAGGTAAGAGATAGGACTTGAGGAGAACTGGCCTCAGTCTGTGAGGCAGGTGCCCCAGATACAATTATTATAAGGCTTTTATGCATAGGAGAGCTAGTTCCTTCAGCCTATAGAAGAGATTTAGGGGAATATGAAGGTTCAAAATTCTCAGCCTCATCCTCTGCCATTTGGGTATCATATATTCCCTTCCCATGTCTTAGAGTCCAACTCCTCCCATCAAAAACTTTGCCTTCAGGTAAGAGACTTGGCAAGGTTAAGCATTTCATTGGAGCTACAACTCTACCCTTGAAATCAGACCCTATGCTTGGTTTTTAGCCCTATCTGCCCTGTGAATACTGAAAATAAGGGACATCCTTGTGGGGCACACTCCTTGTGCATGGGACACCCCTCATGGGGGTGCCCCTGCATGGCACAGCGTTCCCTATGTGCGTCAGCACTGCGCGTGGGCCAGCTCACCACACGGGTCAGGAGGCCCTGAGTATTGAACCCTAGACCCTCAATATGGTAGGCAGATGTTCTATCAGTTGAGCCATGTCCGCTTTCCCCACTATTTCATAATAATTGTCACCATAGCAATTAAGTGACTGAGCCACTTGATCTCTTAATGCCTTGGCTTCCACCTACATTTCTTCATATGCTACCACCATCGACAGCTTGAAAAACGGTGATACCACCATATGCCAAGGATTATCCATTTCCTAATCCTCCCACAGCAGGGTTATCCCTGTGCTTCTCAATTATATGAGCAAATGAGTTCCAGAATTCCATTTTGAGAGACTATCTCCTGGTTCCACAACTACTGTATTAGTTCAAGTCCAAATAGGAAACAGATGGCATACTGAAATCATTATAACTCAAAGAAAGTTTTATGAAGGGACTATTTATTAAGGTTTGGGCAGGGTGTAGGAGATCCATAGGGGATGATGTGATAATCCAGAGCCAGTAACAGCAGAACTGTTAACACCACTAGGCCTGAAGGGATGAGAACAGGGAGTGGTTTCTGGAAACCAGAAAAGCCTAGAGTGTTGGCCAATTTGAGAGAAGCAATGACTTGGTTAAAGGACACAACCATTCCATGTTGACCTTTATGGGAGAGATCCAGTGGAATAATTACCCTGCCTCCACTCTCTGCCCTCCTGATCTCCTCCTTAACCCAACAAGAAATCAGATGGCAAGGAATCCAGTGACATAGTACACAGGGGTCAGAATCCCTGGGCAAAGATCAGGATGGGGGAGGGTAGAGAGTGGACCTGCAGGGGTAAATATACTCATAATTTTTTCTAGCACTCTTAGTGATATTTTTCCTTGCACTTAAGCCATCTTGCTCCTTGTTTTTTGTTTGCCCCATCTGTTCTTTGCTCCTTCATTTCTCCCTCCTTGCCTCCTCTGGGACTAATCATTTTTATTCTTCCATTTTTTTCCTCCACTAAGTTTTATGTTATTTTCTTATTCTTTTATTGGTTACCACAGAGATTAAAATATGTCTCCTTAATGTCAATAAGAACTCATGTTTAGCTTAATATAGATACATGTGGTTACACAAAAATACACAATTTAATTCTGATGTGACTAAGAGTGATTTTCTTTGTATTTATCACATTTGGGATTTACAGAGCTCCTTGAATTTGTGGGCTTGTTCTTCACCCATTTTCTCTCTCTCCTTCTGGGATTCTTATTATATATATGTTAGACTTTTGCACTGTCACATGTCATTTAAGGGTTTTTTAAAGTCCTTTCTTCTCTCTTTTTATTCTTTTCTAATTTTCAGTATTTAAATTTATTGAGTGGTTTTTGGCCTGTCTTCCAGTTCACAAGGTCTCTGTTCTTCTGTGTCTAACAGTTATTAAACCCATCCGTTGATTTCATAGAGCTTTATATGACTTTTTAAAAATAGATTTTAGCTTTCTGGTGAAATCTATGTTCTATTTTCTTAACAAACTAATCATTGTTATTTTAAAGTCTTCGTCTGTTAACTCCAGTGTCTGAATCACCTGTGGGTCTTTTCTTCTCTTGGCTTTCAAGCCTTTAGTCTGATTTTAGCACACTTCATACATTTTACTGAATACCTGCCACTGTGTGTTCTATTTCCCTAGGCTGCTCAAGCAAATACCATGAAATGGGTTGAGTTAAACAAAGGGAATGTATTTGCTTATGGTTTTGAGGATAAAACAAAGTTCAAATCAAGGCAATATCTAGGTGATTCTTTCTCCCCAAAGACTGTGGCGTTGTGGGGCTGGCAGCTAGCAATTCTTGATCCTTAGCTTGTCAGGTGGCAAAGCACAGTAGTCCCTCCTGGCCTCTCCCTTCTCTTCAGCTTCTTACTTCTGGTGGCTTTCCTCCTCTGTATGTCCCAATTCCACTCCACTTACGATGGACTCCAGGAATAGGATTAAGACCCATCCAGACTGAGGTGGGCCACACCTTAACTGAAGTACCCTCATCAAAAGGCCCTACTTCCAAGGGGTTGACACAGGAATGGATTACATTTAAGAAAATGTTTTTCTGGGGTACATACAGCTTCAAACCATCACACTAGTATGAAAAATTTCTGAGGTTTTGGATAATATTGTCTTCCTCCAAGAGGATTAAATTTTCTTCTCATATGTAAGTAGAATATCAGCCAAATACCTTGATCCCATCAAAGGTTGGATTCGTACTTACTTTTAGGGCACAGCCCTTATTCTTTATTTATTTATTTATTTATTTATTTTAAGATTTCTTTCTTTCTTTCTTTCTCTCCCCTTCCCCCCACCCTGGTTGTCTGTTCTCTGTGTCTATTTGCTGCGTCTTCTTTGTCTGCTTCTGTTGTCAGCGGCACAGGAATCTGTTTCTTTTTGTTGCGTCATCTTGTTGTGTCAGCTCTCTGTGTGTGCGGTGCCATTCTTAGGAAGGCTGCACTTTCTTTTGCACTGGGCGGCTCTCTTTATGGGGCGCACTCCTTGTGCATGGGGCTCCCTTACGTAGGGGACACCCCTGTGTGGCACGACACTCCTTGAGTGCATCAGCACTGCGCATGGGCCAGCTCCACATGGGTCAAGGAGGCCTGGGGCTTGAACCACGGACCTCCCATGTGGTAGACGGACGCCCTAACCACTGGGCCAAGTCTGCTTCCCTCACTGCCCTTATTCTTAGGGCACTACACTTTCTCCTAAAGTGTGGGCTTTACTCCTACAGCCTGGCCATTCTGGGTTCTCAACTAAAAGTCTAAGAGGTTTACTAAGGTCTCTTCGTATTGATAGGACTTGACTCAAACATCTTTCTTCTCAGCACCATGCAGTTACAGAACTCTGCTCAGTTTTCAGTCTATCAGCTACTGTTTTTTGCTAAATTTCTTGGAGTCTCATTATATGCATGTGCAATTTAGGATTTAGCAAAGATCAAGGAATATTTGGAAGCAAATTTTTGGGCTTGCTTCTCTGAAGTTCACTTCTCTCTGGGATTTTGACCCAATGTGTCAACTGCTTTGGCAGCCATGGACTATTAACTATAGTCCATCATTTCAGTAGGGTTCATTTTGTTATACAGTCCAATGATTTTTCTTTTAATTTTTATTCTAATAACATATATATGACCTAAGTTTCAGCTTTTAACCATATTCACATATATATAATCGAGTGCTGTTAATTATATTCTCAATATCGTGCTGCCCTTACCTTCACCCATTACCAAAATATTATAATCAACCCCAAAAGAAATTCTGTACAATTTAAGCATTAATTCCCAATTGCCTGCTCCCACCGCAGTCCCTGGTAACCTATATCCTAGATTCTGACCATGAGTTTGCTTGTTCTAGTTATTTCATATCAGTGAGATCATACACTACGTGTCCTTTTTTGTGTGTCTGGCTTATTTCACTCAACATGATGTCTTCAAGGTTCATCCAGGTTGTCACATCATTATAAAGTTCCTTTGTTTGTTTGTTTGTTTTGTTTTTTGCTTTTGGTAAATATTTTCTTTTGTGTTTTAGTGTTATCAACATGTATGGACTCCCATAGTGTGTGTGGCAATATACTATTGTTTTTTTTTTCTTTTTAAGATTTATTTTTATTTATTTCTCTCCCCTTTCCCCCCACCTCCGTTGTCTACTCTCTTATGTCCATTCACTGTGTGCTCTTCTGTGTCCACTTGCATTCTCAGCGGCACAGGAATCTGTGTCTCTTTTTTGTTGCATCACCTTGCTGCATCAGCTCTGTGTGTGTGGTGCCACTTCTGGGCGGGCTGCGCTTTTTGCACAGGACAGCTCTCCTTGAGGGGTGCATTTCCTGCATGTGGGGCTCCCCTACATGGGGGCACCCCTGCATGGCACGGCACTCCTTGTGCGCATCAGCACTGTGCACGGGTCAGCTCCACACGGGTCAAGGAGGCCCAGGGTTTGAACCGCGGACCTCCCATGTGGTAGGCGGACGCCCTAACCACTGGGCCAAGTCCGCTTCCCGCACGGCACTCCTTATGTGCATCAGCACTGCATGTGGGCCAGCTCACCGTATGGGTCAGAAGGCCCTGGGTTTGAATCCACTTCCTTCTTTTTTTTTCAACTTTATTTTTAAAGAAGTTTTAGATTACAGAAAAGTTACAGCAAAAATATAAAGGGTTCCTATATACCACTCCCCATATTTTCCCTTGTTAATAACATCTTACATTAGCATGGTACATTTGTTACAATTGATGACCAAATATTGAAGCATTGCTACTAACTGAGGTCTATAGTTTACATTATGGTTTATACTTTGCAGCATACAATTTTATAGTTTTTGACAAAATGTATAATGGCCTGTATCTGTTATTGCAATATCAAGCAGAACAATTCCAACGCCCTAAAAATGCCCTATGTTCTACCTATTCTTCCTTCCCCCTCTCCTCAGAACCTTTGGTGATCACTATTTTTATATCAGTGTTACAAGTTCTTCTATTAATACAATAGTTAGTTTTGCTAGTATTTTGCTGATGATTTTTACATCTACATTAATAAACAATATTAGTCTGTAGTTTTCAATTCTTCTGTTATCTTTACTCAGCTTGGGTATTAGGGTGATGTTTGCTGCATAGAATGAGTTAGGGAGTATACCCCCCTCTTCAATTTTTTGGAAAAATTTGAGCAGAACTGAAATTAAGTCTTCTTGAAATGTTTGGTAGAATTCCCCTGTGAAGCCTTCTGGTCAAGGCCTTTTCTTTGTTGGGAGGTTTTGATGATCATTTCAGTCTCTTTACTAATAATTGTGTTTTTTTTTTTTGAGATATTCTATTTCTCCTTGAGTTAATGTAGGTAGCTTGTGTTTTTCTAAGACTTTTTCCATTTCATCTAGGTTATCTAATTTATTGGCATACAGTTGTTCACAGTATCCACTTATAGTCCTTTTTATTTCAACAGAGTGGGGAATAATTTTCCCTTTCTCATTTCTGAATTTGATAACTTGTATCCTCTTTTTTTTTGGTCGTTCTAGCTAAGGTTTGTCAATTTTATTCTTTTCTATTTCACTTATCTCCTCTCTAATCTTTATTATTTCCTTCTTTCTGCTTGCTTTGGGTTTTGTTTGCTCTTCTTTTTCTAGTGCTTCCAGTTTTGAGATTAGGTCTCTTGTGTCTTTCTTCTTTTTTTAAAGTAAGCACTTAGAGCTCTAAAATTCCTTCTGAGCACTGCCTCCACTGCATCCCATAAGTTTTATGTTGTATTTTCAATTTCATTCACCTCAAGATATTCCTAATTTTGCTTCTGATTTCCTCTTTCACCTATTGGTTGTTTAAGAATATGTTGTTTAATTTCCACAAATTTGTGAATTTTCCCTTTCTCCCTCTGTTATTGATTTCTAGCTTCATTCCAATGTGAGTGGAGAATATATAATGTGAGATTTCTTCTTTTTTTTTAAAGAACAACATAGTCCTCTTTTTTTCCTTCCCCGCCCCTCCCCTGCCCCACTGTTTTTGCTATCTGTGTCCATTCCCTGTGTGATCTTCTGTATCTGTTTCTCTTTTTGTCTTATCTTCTTGTCTTTCTCCTCTAGGATTCCCTGGGATTCTATCCTAGAGACCTCTGATGTAGAGGGAGGTTTCTTGTCAATTGTGTCACCTCAGTTCCTGGTCTCTGCTGCGCTTCACCGTGACTCTCCCCTTGTCTCTCTGTTGTTGCGTCATCATCTTGCTGTGTGACTCACTTGCACAGGCACTGGTTCACCATGTGGGCACTGGCTTACCGTGCACCCACTCAGTTGGGCACTCCAGCTTGCCACTCGGGCACTCACAGACACTGAGCTCACCACGTGGGCACTCAGCTTGCCACATGGGCACTTGGCTTGCCACATGGGCACTCATGTGGGCACTCGGCTTACCATGTGGGCACTTGGCTCACTGTGCGGGCACCCACATGGGCACTAGGCTTGCCACATGAGCACTCAGCTCACTGCATGTGTGCCTGGCTTGCCATGCAGGCACTGGCTCACCGCACAGGCGTGCTTTCTCTTCTTTTTCACCAAGAGGACCCATGGATTGAACCCAGGTCCTCCTATGTGGTAGGTGGAGGCCTTATCACTTGAGCCACATCTGCTTCCCTCAATATTTTTTAATTTACTGAGGTTTTTTTGTGACCCAACATATAGTCTATCCTGGAGAGTAATCCATGTACACTCAAGAATGTTTATTTTTTGTTGGATGCAGTGTTCTATGTATGTCTGTTAGGTCTAGTTGATTTAGCATATCATTCAAGTCCTCTACTTTCTTATTCCTTATTCTGACTAAGTGTTCTAACCATTATTGTGTTAAAGTCTCCTACTATGGGACTGTATAGCACAGTAAAACTTCATGTGAAATATGAATATAGGTAAAATTGCATATAAGATGTTTTTTCTTTGAAACTGAACAAATGTATGTTAACACTACAAGATGTTAATATCAGACAAAAAAAATTATGCTAAGTGAAAGAAACCAGAAGTAAAGTACTATATATTGTATGATTCAATTTATATAAAATGTAAATATAAATCAATTTATAAAGATTAGATTAGTGGTCATGTAGGGCTGGGGAAAGATAGAGGGATTGAGAGGTGACTGCTAAGGGGTGTGGAGTTTTTCTTTTTGAAGTAATTAAATTGTTCTAAAATTTGTTATGGTCATGAAGGCACAACATGAGGTTATACTAAAAGCCACAGATTATACATTTTGGGTAGATCATACAGTATGTGAATATATCTCAATAATACTGCTTAAAAAATTAATTAATTAATTAATATGCAAAAATAGCCAGAAATAGCAACTCTGTGCAGCAGGGGAAGCATAGAGAGATTGAGAGGTGATGATTTTTCTTGTTTGCTTTTTTGTTTGTCAGATTTTTAAAAAAATATTATTATTACTGAAGTAATGAAAATGCTCTAATAATGATTGAAGTGATGAATGCATGTTATTATACCAAATACCATTGGTTGTACACTTTGGATGAGTTGTATGCTTTTTAATTATGTATTAATAAAACTGTTTTTTTTTTAAAGTTTCCTACTATTAATATAGAACCATCAATTTCTCCCTTCAAATATGTCAGTATTTGCCTCCTATATTTTGGGTCTCTGCTGTTAGGTGCATATATATTTATAATTGTTACATCTTCCTGTTGAATTTTCCCCTTTATCAGTATGTAATGACCATCTTCGTCCCTTGTAATTTTTTTTATTTAAAGTTTATTTTTTCTTTTTTTTTTTAAGATTTGTTTTTATTATTCCCCCCCCCCCCCCCCCCCCCCGTTCCCTGCTTTCTGTGTCCTTTCTGTGTGTTCTTCTGTGTCTGCTTGTATTCTCATTAGACGGTGCCAGGAACAGATCCTGAGACCTTCCAGAGTGGGAGATAGGCGACTACTCCCTTGTGCTACCTTGGCTCCATTTTGCTGTGTCTTCTTATTTTCTCTCCTCTGTGTCTCCTGTTGTGTCATCTTGCTGCGCCAGCTCTCCGTGTTGGCCAGCACTCCTACACGGGGGAGCTTTCCCACACGGGGCGGCACTCTTTTGCAGCGTAGCATTCCTGTATGGGCTGGCACTCCATGTGGGCCAGCTTGCCCTCACCAGGAGGTCCTGAGCATCAAACCCTGGACCTCCTATATGGTAGATGGGAGCCCAATTGACTGAGCCCCATCCATTCCCCAAAGTCTATTTTTTCTGATATTAATATAGCCACCTCAGCTCTCTTTTGGTTACTGCTTGTGTGGCATATATTTTTCCATCCTTTCACCCTCAATCTACTTGTATCTTTGGCTTTAAGGTGAGTCTCTTACAGACAGCATATAGTTGGACCATGCTTTTTTAATCCATAATGCCAATTTCTGCCTTTTACCTACAGTTTAATCCATTTACATTTAAAGTCATTACTGATAATACAGGATGTTCTCCTGTCATTTTGGTATTTAGTCTTTGCAAGTCTTAGACATTTTTGATACCTCAGTTCTGTTAAAACTACTTTTACATTTATTTGCTTTCTTGTGTTATACCCTGCTGAATGTGTTCTCATTTCTATCTGGATATATTTTTCATCTGTTTTTCTTGTGGTTAAATTACCATGGGATTAAAATTTAACATCCTAAAGATATAACAATTATGTTTGGTTTGATACCAACTTAACTTCAATAGCATGGACATATAATTTTTCTATACCAGTTTTTGTACTTGTTACCACTTATACATCTTTGTACTTGTTACCACTTATATACCTCCAAACCTAGATTTATCATTACTTTTTTAAAACTTTATTTTGTACATTTAATAATTGAAAATATAAACAATTACAAAATAAAAGGAAAACAGTTGAACAAAAACATACATCTCTCAATTAAATGTACTGGATACATATAATTTTTTTAAATCATACAATATATTACACAATATATTTGGTTCACAGAAATGCAGTCATTCTGTATTTGTCCTTTTGTGTTGGCTTGCTTCGATCAACATAATATCCTCTAGGTTCATCCATGTTGTCATATGCTTTAAAACTTCCTTTCTTCTTACAGCTGCATAATATTCCATCATGTGAATACACCACAGTTTGGTTATCCATTCTGCCGCTGATGGACACCTGGGTTGTTTCCAACTTCTGGCAATTGTGAATAATGCTGCTATGAACATTGGTGTGCAGATGTCTGTTCATGTCACTGCTCGCAGTTCTTCTGGGTATATACCCAGTAGTGGTATTGCAGGGTCATGTGGCAAGTCAAATTCTTTAGGAGCTGCCAAATAATCCTCCATAGTGGCTGTGCCATTCTGTATTCCCACCAATTGTGAATAAGTGTTCCTGTCTCTCCACAGCCTCTCCAACACTTGTAGTTCTCTGTCTTCTTAATAGTGGCCATTCTGATAGGTATGAAATATTTCATTGTAGTTTTGATTTGCATTTTCCTGATCATTAGTGATATTGAGCATTTCTTCATGTATTTCTTTGCCATTTGTATTTCTTCTTTGGACAAATGTCTTTTCAATGGAGGAATAGAGTAAGGATTAGAGTGGACTTACTGATATTCTATTCATGAACTATTGTGGTTAGTAATTGAAGAAAATGTGGCATTGGTGTGGAGAAAGTGGCCATGGTGGCTGCTGGATGTGGTGAATGGGAGGAAGAGATGAGATGTGGAGGTGTTTTCGGGACTTGGAATTGTCCTGGGTGGTGCTGCAGGGACAATTATGGGACATTGTAGATCCTCCCATGGCCTACTGGATGGAACATGGGAGAGTGTGAGCTATGATGTGGCCCATTGACTATGAGGTGCAGAGATGCTCAGAGATGTATTCACCAAATGCAATGAATATGTCATGATGATGAAGGAGAATGTTGCTATGGGGAGAGTAGTGGGGTGAGGGGGGTGGGGGGTACATGGGGACCTCATATTTTTTGAATGTAATATTTTTTAAAATGAATTAAAAATAAATAAATAAATAAATTTAAAAACAAAAACAAAAAAAATAAATAAAAGTCTAATGGACAAAAAAAATGTCTTTTCAAATCTTTTGCCCATTTTTTAATGGGGTTGTTTGTCTTATCATTACTTTTTTTTTTAATTGATTTTGTAAAAATATTACATTAAAAAAATATGAGGTCCCATTCAACCCTACCACCCCCACCCCACCACTCCCCCCCCCCCAGCAACCCTCACTCCCATCATCATGACACATCCATTGCACCTGGTAAGTACATCTCTGGGCATCTCTGCACCCCATGGTCAGTGGTCTACATCATGGCCCATACTCTCCCACATTCCATCCAGTGGGCCCTGGGAGGATTTACAATGTCCGGTGATTGCCCGTGAAGCACCATCCAGGGCAACTCTAAGTCCCAAAGGCACCTCCACCTCTCAGCTCTTCCTGCCATTCCCCATACCCATCAGCCACCATGCCCACTTTTCCCACTCCAATGCCACCTTTTCTCTGTGGACCTTGGATTGGTTGTGTCCGTTGCACCTCTATGTCAAGAAGAGGCTCAGATTCCACATGGATACTGGATGCAATCCTCTTGCTTTCAGTTGTAGGCCCTCTGGACTCCATGGTGTGGTGGTTGTCCTTCTTCAACTCCATCTTAGCTGAGTGATTGTAGGAGCTGAAGTCTGTTGGGACTCAGGGCCTGGCTTAGGACACCAGGGAAGGCTAGATACCACCCAGAAGAAAGAAGGGAGAAGGACAGGAGTCTCAGCTGGCTAGAAAAATTGCACTAGTAAAACTGCAGCAGCAGCAGCTGCTGGTATCCATCCCTCCACCTTTGGAACAAACAACACTGAGTCATCTGTCCCCTGGTAGGCAGCTACAGATTGAGGGAGTTGCAAGGGTCCTCTTACCCAAGAATGGAGAGAGGGAGGGATACAGCTTACAGTAAATTCAGACTTTGGCCAGCAAATTTGGTCTACTGCATTGGAGGGATGCCTACTTCCAGGGAAGCTGGGGCCATGACATTGTTTTCCCTAAGAGTGGGCAGGGAGGTAAAGATAATTTGCTTTCTTAAACTCCCTATTGCTCTTGGCTGGTTGCAAAGGATGTAGAGAGAGGGAGAACGTGGCCAGCCAAGTGAGAAAGTTTATTTGCAAGACTTGGCCACTGTGAGGACATTGCTTTTGCACTGGCCACCAGGCAGGGTTACAGTGAATGCATTACCCACTAGGGTCTCGGACCTGAGCTGAGAGGATTGCTGAAGAGTGCCGTCTGCTGGTAGATCAGGAAAGTGAATGCAAAGAAGGGAGAAATAGCAAGAAATAAATAAAAGAAGTCATCTAGTGTTTTTGCTGCCGCTCTTTCCAAAGCCCTTGGAAACTGGCCTTCACCCATTACTGGGTCCTCAGCCCTGGTTTGAGCAGTTAAACAAGGGCAATCCTAAATATCTTGAATAAGTTGAACCAAGAACCAAAGAACAGTTGTAGCCCATAGCTACTTAACAGTCTAGGAAAGAAAGAGTACCTGACCCTAGGGGAGCAACGGCAGTCCCCCAGGTGCAACGGTAAGAACCAGGAAGGAATGAGGGTCCAAGAGTGGGCTCCTGATACTAATGACTATGCTTGTGAGCTTATACGCCTGAAATAAGAACAAGGCCTAGAGCAGCATTGTGCCTGGGAGTTTCCTCCTGACAGCCTTCATGTTACTCAAATGTGGCCAGTCTCGAAGCCAAACTCAGCATGTAGATGCAGTGCATTCCCCCCAGTGTGGGACATGACACCCGGGGATGAGCCTCCCTGGCACCGAGGGATCACTACCAAATACCAGCTGAAGATGCAACTAGAAAATGACCTTGAATTAAAGGTTCAATGCGGATCAGCAGAATATCCCTGTCTACATATAATAACATGAATTTAAAATGCTGTTTGACCTAATGTAAGGGGGAAATGGAAAGGAGAAATGAGTTTATATGGCTACAAGTCTCTAAAAAAGAGTCTGGAGGTTGTCAGAAGGATTGCCCTTATGCACACCTGAGCAGAGTCTCAGAGACAGATAAAGTAGATACAACCCCAGGTATTGGTTCTTTTGAGGGCTAAAGAGACCCACGGGTTCTATGGTCATGGTAGATGGGGCTCACTGCCATGTCAGTTGGCCCTTATTTGGAGCCGGTGTTTCTGCTTGATGGAACTGGACTCAGATGGGATCTCTTTTCACAAGACTTTCATGCTACTTTACTGGAACTGTAGTTGGTGTTGGGGTTTAAGATATATTTAGGGGATTTGAATCTCTGATCTGACAATATGATAGCCATGCCCTGAACCTCAACAGACTTCAACTCCTACACTCTGATTTATTGGACTTACCCCACTCAGCTAACATGGCGTTGAAGAATGTCAACCACCGCACCATGGAGCCTAGAGTGTCTACAACTGAAAGCAGGAGGATTGCATCCAGTATCCATGTGGAATCTAAGCCCCCTCTTGACATAGATGTGCAATGGACACAACCAATCCAATGTCCACAGAGAAAATGTGGCATTGGTTTGGGAAGGGTGGCCATGATGGCTGCTGGGTGTGAGGAACGGGAGGAAGAGATGAGATGTGGAGGCGTTTTCAGGACTTGGAGTTGTCCTGGGTGGTGCTTCACGGACAATTACGGGACACTGTAGATTCCCCCAGGGCCCACTGAATGGAATGTGGGAGAGTGTGGGCTATGATGTGGACCATTAACTATGAGGTGCAGCGATGCCCAGAGATGTACTTACCAAATGCAATGGATGTGTCATGATGATGGGAGAGAGTGTTGCTGTGGGGGGAGTGGGGGGTGGGGGCGGTGGGGTTGAATGGGACTTCATATTTTTTCAATGTAATATTTTTTAAAAATGAAAAAAAAAACAAACGCTGTTATAACTTTAAAAAAAAAAAAGAAAGAGTACCTGAACATCAGGGCAAAATCACCATCATTATCAGATGTCTAGACATCAGCAGAAAAAATTATAGTAAGTAAAAGTTAGATATAACTCAGCAAAGGAACAAATCAAAGCTTTAGACAAGACATAGGTCTTGAAACAACTAATCAGTGACATTCATAAAAATCTCCTAAATCAAATCATGGAGTTGAAGAACAGCATGGCTAAAAAAATAAAATATATTAAGAACACACTGGGGGAAGCGGACTTAGCCCAGTGGTTAGGGCATCCACCTACCACATGGGAGGTCTGCGGTTCAAACCCTGGGCCTCCTTGACACATGTGGAGCTGGCCCGCAGGCAAGTTGTCCCCTGTAAGGAGAGCCGCCCAGCAAGAAAGAAAGTGCAGCCTGCCCAAGAATGGCGCTGCACACACAGAGAGCTGGCACAACAAGATGATGCAACAAAAAAAGAAACACAGATTCCTGGTGCCGCTGATAAGGATAGAAGCGGTCACAGAAGAACACACAGCAAATGGACACAGAGAGCAGACAACTGAGGTGGGGGGAAAGGGAGAGAAATAAATAAATAAATAAATAAATAAATAAATAAATAAATAAAATCTTTTTAAAAAAAAAAGAACAAACCGGGTGAGCACAAAGAAAAAATTGAAATCTCGCATAGAAAAATAACAGTGCTTATGGGAATGAAAGACATAATAAGTAACACTAAAAACACCATAGAGGCATACAACTGCAGATTTTAAATCATGGATAAAAGAATCAGTGGTTTAGAAGACAGAACAGCTGAAATTGAAAAGAAAGGAGAACAATGAGCGAAAAGAAGGGAAAAAAATGATCAAGGGGAAGTGGACTTGGCCCAATGGTTAGGGCATCCATCTACCACATGGGAGGTCCACAGTGCAAACCCTGGGCCTCCTTGACCTGTGTGGAGCTGGCCCATGTGCAGTGCTGATGCGTGGAAGGAGTGCCGTGCCACACAAGGGTGTCCCCGCATAGGGGAGCCCCATGTGCAAGGAGTGTGTCCTGTAAGGAGAGCTACCCAGCACGAAAGAAACTGCAGCCTGCCCAGGAATGGTGCCACACACACAGAGAGCTGACACAGCAAGATGACGCAATAAAAAGAAACACAAATTCCAGTGCTGCAGACAACAACAGAAGTGGACAAAGAAGAACACGCAGCAAATAGACACAGAGAACAGACAAGAGGGATGGAGGGGGGGAGGGGAGAGAAATAAATAAATAAATAAATCTTTTTAAAAATGATCAAGGGCTCAGGGAGTTGAATGATAGTATGACGCACTCCAACATATGGGATTTCCAGAAGGAGAAGAGACAGGAAAGAGGACAGAAAAAGTATTTGAAGAAATAATGGCCAAAAAATTCCCAACTCTCATGACAGACAAGAATATGTGTGTCCAGGAAGCACAGTGCACTCCAATAAGAATAAACCCAAATAGACCTACTCCAAGAAACAATTTTCAGAATGCTGAATGCCAAAGATAAAGAGAAAATTCAAGCAGCAAGGATAAAGTGAAATATCACATACAAAGGATGTCCAGTAAGACTTAGTGCAGATTTCTCTTCATAAACCATTGAGAAAGCAGTGGTATTATAAATTAAGGTACTGAAAGAAAAAACTGCCAGTCAGGATTCTTTATCTGGCAAAACTGTCCTTCAAATATGACAATGAGTTTAAAATATTCACATATAAACAAAAACTAAGAGAGTTCATAAACAAGAATCCCACTCTGTAAGAAACACCAAAGGGAGTTCTGAAGCCAGAAAAGAAGACAAGAGAAAGAGGTTTGGAGGAGAGGTTAGAAGTAAAGACTATCAGAAAGGGTAACCAAAAGGGTAAAGACAGACAAAAAAAAAAAAAAAGATATGTCATATGGAAGTCAAAGGATAAAATGGTTGAAGTAAATAATGCATTTACAGTAATTATGCTGAATGTTAGTGGATTAAACTCCACAATCAAAAGACATAGGCTGACAGAACAGATAAGAAAATGTGAGCCATCCATATGATGTCTGCAGGAACTCATCTTAGACCCAAGGATGCAAACAGCAGTGAAAGGTTGGGAAAAGATATATCATGTTGGGAAACAGACTTGGCTCAACTGATGAGCATCCACCTACCACATGGGAGGTCCAGGGTTCAAACACAGGGCCTCCTGACCCATGTGATGAGCTGGCCCATGCACAGTGCTGATGCATGCAAGAAATGCCATGCCACACAGGGGTGTCCCCCGTGTGGGGGAGCCCCATGTGCAAGGAGTGTGCCCTTAAGGAGAGCTGCCCTGCACAAAAAAAGCGCAGCCTGCCCAGGTGTGGCGCCACACACATGGAGCAAGATGACACAACAAAAAGAGACACAGATTCCCAGTGCCGTTGACAAGAATGCAAGCAACACAGAATAACACACACAGTGAATGGACACAGAAAGCAGACAATGGGCGGGGGGGGAGAAATTTTTAAAAATAATGAATCTTAAAAAAAAAGAAAAAGATACATCATGTAAACAGTAACTAAAAGAGAGCAGAGGTAGCTATATGGTGTCAGACAAAACAGACTATAAATGAAAAAGAAAAGTGATAAGATATGTAGAAGGCCATTATATATTAAGAGAAGGAACAGTCCAGTAACAGTCAAAATATCTTTGAACAAAACCAGGGGGCACCAAAATACATTAGCCAAACTCTGGCAAAACTGAAAGGAGAAATAGAAGTCTCTACAAGAATAATTGGAGACTTCAACATGCCACTCACATCAATATATAGAACAGGTAGACAGAAAATCAACAAGGAACCAGAGAGCTTGAACAATATGATAGACAAGCTGGACCTGATGGACATATGCAGAACATGGCATCCCAAATCAGCAGGTTATGCATTCTTCTCAAGTGCTCTTTCTCCAGGATAGACCACATGTTGGGCCACAAAAGTGTTCTCAATAAATTTAAGAAAACTGAAATTATACAAAGCACCTTCTCTGATCATAATGGAATTAAGCTGGAAATCAATAATAGGTGAGAAAGGGGCATGTTTTCAAATATATGGAAGCTAAACAACACACTCCTAAACAATCAGTGGGTCAAAGAAGAAATTGCAAGAGAAATTAGTAGATATCCCAAGACAAATGAAAATGAGAACACAACTTATCAAAACTGATGGGATAAGGCAAAGGCAGTGCTAAGAGGGAAATTTATAGCCCAAAATGCCTGTATTAAAAAGAAGAAAGAGCTAAAATCAAAGCTCTAACTTAACAACTGGAGAAACTAGAAAAAGAACAGCAAATTAATCCCAAAGCAAGCAGAAAGAAAGAACTAACAAAGATTAGAACAGAAATAAATGAAATTGAGAACAAAAAAAAAAAAGAGAAAATCAACAAAATCAAAAGCTGGTTCTTTGAGACGATCAATAAAATTGACAAATCCTTAGCTAGACTAACAAAGACAAAAAGAGAGAAGATGCAAATAAATAAAATCAGGAATGAAAGGAGGGACATTGGGACTGACTCCACAGAAATAAAAAGGATCATAAAACGATATTATGGGAAACCATATGCCACCAAATTAGACATTCTAAATAAAATGGATAAATGCACAAACAACCTACATTGACCCTACAAGAAATACAGGAACTCAACAAATCAATCACAAGTAAAGAGTTTGAAACAGTCATCAAAAATCTTCCAAAAAAAGAAAAGTCCTGGACTAGATGACTTTACAGGTGAATTCACCAAATATTCTGAGAAGAATTAATATCAATCCTGTTTAAACTCTTCCAAAAAATTGAAGAGGAGGGAAAATTACTCAACCCATTTTATGAAGCCAACATCACCCTAATACCAAAGCCAGAAAAAGATACTGCCAGAAAAGGAATTACAGACCAATCTTTTTTTAAAAAAAAGATTCATTTATCTATTTAATTTATTTATCCCCCCCCACTTGCAGCTTGCTTGCTATCTGCTCTCTGTGTCCATATGCTATGCATTCTTCTGTGTCTGCTTGTCTCCCTTTGTTCCATCATCTTGCTGTGCCAGCTCTCTGCAGGATGGACCATGAGCTCTCTGCAGGCACAGGCCAGCTTGCCTTCACAAGGAGGCCCTGGGATGTGAACCCAAGGCCTCCCACATGGTAGACAGGAGCCCAATTGATTGAGCCACAGCCACTTCCCTACAGACCAATCTTTTTGATGAGCTTAGATGCAAAAATTATCAAGAAAATACTTGTAAATCAAATGCAACAACATATTAAAAGAATTATAGACCACAATCAAATGGGTTTTATTCATATTATACAAGGGCAGTTCAACATAAGAAAACCAATTAACATAATACACTATGTATTAGTCAGAGTTCTCTAGGGAAACAGAATCAACAAGAGTTATCTGTCAAAAGTATGTGAAATGAAAGTTTGCCTCTCACGCAGCCATGGGGTTGCACAAGTCCAGGTTTTCCAGGCAGGCTGCAACTAAAGGCTCCAGTGAAAGTCGAATGAAGGTTCTTGATGAGTTCTGGGAGACATTGGCTGTCCAAAGACAAGCTGGGAAATTCTCTTTCAATGCTGGAATCACTTCCTCTTTTAAGGCATTCAACTGATTGGGATAAGCATCTCTCATTGCTGATGGCAATCTCCCTGATTGATATAATTATAATCAGCTATCTATGATTTACCACTGCAGTAAAGTCAATGGTGACTAAAGTCCACAAATGCCCTTGTTTACAGTTAGCCCAGTGTTTGCTTGACCAAAAAATTGGGCACAATTACTGGTCAAGTCGGCACAATAGTCTAACCATCACAGTCCACCCCTTGTTAACTCAGCAATGTATGTTTGTTATGTTACCTTGTTAAGTATGTTACCTTAAACCATACTTAGTCTCTAAGTAAAAACAATAACAGACATATATATATATTTCCACCTAATAATGTTCAACTCTCTGACGTACAACCGAAACTCATTAATTCCATACAGAATAGGGTGCAAGTTCTTGGGTGATATTCACTCTCAAACTTGACATCCTTAAATATTATGACATGAAACTGATACAACTTGTTCTATGATAAGGGAAAAATTTTGGGAAGAAGATGAGGAAATTCGTTTTGTGTACAAATACAATCATCATCATCATGAAACAAGGAAGAAAGATTCATGACCATTATAATCCCCATTTCTGTAACTGGTCATGTGGTTAAAATTCATATTTACCACTACTTTCTTCCACTATGTTCCATGTTTCCATTAACCTTAACAAGCACTTCAGCTGGCCGTGGTTCTTTGCCTGGTGGGGTGACCAGGCAAACTTTCATTTCTGAATGAAACTTTCATTGTTAGTCTGCTTGGATTGGGTCGTTGCAATTTTCCATTGACTTTAATCATAGGACATGGTAGTACTAGGAGATGCCCCAGGGTATCTCCTGTATTCCAGGCAAACTCTTCTTTATCTCCATTATGTAGATGCAATTCTATTCCCCCTTCATAGTCAAGATCAACCACCCCAGCCAGTACAGTAATGCCCTTCTTTGCCTGTTGATTCAGAGGTAAGAGAAGCCCAAAGTGGCCAGGTGGCAGTTTTAACTTCCAGTTCAGTGGAATCATTGTTGTGTTCCCTGGTGATAGCACTCCTCCTTTTGGGACTAAAACCTGTAGACCAGCAGAGTTTGAGGTTGTAGGGACAGGAAGCAAAAATTTTCCTATTGGGTCACTAGGGGTAATAGTGAGTGGTGCCACTCCTATTTCCACTCCTTGATTCCTGGATCCATGGATCCTGGTTATGTTAGAAACAGCACCATAAAGTGGATGCTGATTTAGAGCATACACAGCTTCCTGGAGAACATTGCCCCGGCCCTGCAAGGTATTGACACCTAGTTGGCACCATAATAGAGTCTTCAAAAGGCCAGTCCACCATTCTACCAATCCAGCTGATTCTGGGTGAGGGGAACATGGTAAGATGGGCATGTACCCATTCCCGCACATCATATGCTGTGAAATGAGTTCCTTGATCAGAAGCAATGCTGTGTGGAATGCCACGGCAGTAGATAAGACATTCAATAAATCCATGGATGGTAGTTTTGAAAGAAGCATCTTGTGCAGGAAATGCAAACCCATATCCAGAGTATGAGTCTATTCCAGTTAAAACAAATCACTGCCCCTTCTGTGGTGGAAGTGGTTCAATGTAGTCAACCTGCCACCAGGTAGCAGGCTGGTCACCTCCAGGAATTGTGCCATATTGGGGGCTGAGTGTGGGTCTCTGCTGCTGGCAGATTGGGCACTTAGCAGTGGTGGTAGCCAAGTCAGCCTTGGTAAGGGGAAGACGGTGTTGCTGAGCCCATGCACACCCTTCGTCCCTACCTCCATGGCCACTTTGTGAGCCCTTTGGGCAATGACAGGAGTGGCTGGGGAAAGAGACTGAGCATTAGCCACAGAGTGGGTCATCTTATCTACTTGATTATTAAAATCTTCCTCTGCTGAAGTGACCATCTGGTGAGCATTCACATGGGACACAAATATTTTCATGTCTTTTGCCCACTCAAAAAGGTCTATCCACATAACTCTTCCCCAGACCTCTTTGTCACCAATTTTCCAACCATGTTCCTTCCAATTCCCTGACTAACCAGCCAAACCATTGGCAACAGCCCATGAATCAGTGTACAAATACACTTCTGGCTATTTCTTCTTCCAAGCAAAATGAACAACCAGGTGCACTGCTCAAAGTTCTGTCCATTGGGAGGATTTGCCCTCACCACTTTCCTTCAGGGATGTCACAGAAGGGGGCAGCAGTGCTGTAGCTGTCCACTTTTGGGTGGTACCTGCATATCACACAGAACCGTATGTTAACCAGGTCCAAGTTTTCTCTTCCACAGTCAACCGATTGTAAGGGACTCCCAGCTGTGGGTTGGGAAAGAGAACAGGAGTGGTGACCATGGGCATTTGAGCTACTTCCTCATGTAACTTACTTGTGCCTTCAGGACCCGCTTGAGCCCTATCATGTATATACCACTTCCACTTTATCATGGAGTGCTGCTGTGCACATCCAAATTTATGGTTTGGTAGGTCAGACAATATCCAGCTCATGAAAGACAACTCAGGTCTCTTGGTAACTTGATGGCCCATGGTTAAGCATTCAGACTCCTCTAAGGCCCAGTGGCAGGCCAAAAGCTGTTTCTCAAAAGGGGAGTAGTTATATGCAGAGGATGGCAGAGCTTTGCTTCAAAATCCTAAGGGTCTGCATTGTGATTCTTCTATAAAGACCTGCAAAGGCTTGAGACAGCATCTCTATTTGCCACCAAAACTTCCAGCACCATTTGGATCTTCAGGATCATATGGCCCAAGTGGTAGTGCAGCTTGCACAGCAGCCTGGACCTAACGCAGAGCCTCTTCTTATTCCAGTCCCCGACCAAAACTAGCAGCTTTTCTGGTCACCCAGTAAATGGGCCAGAGTAGCACACCCAAATGAAGAATGTTTTGTCTCCAAAATCCAAAGAGACCAACTAAGAGTGGTGCCTCTTTTTTGGTTGTAGGAGGGGCCAGATGCAACAGCTTATCAATCACTTTAGAAGGGATATCTTTACATGCCCCATAACACTGGACACCTAGAAATTTCACTGAGGTAGAAGGACCTTGTATTTTTGTTGGATTTATCCCCCATCCTCTCTCATGCAAATGCCTTGCTAATAAGTCTAGAGTCTTTGCTACTTCTTGCTCACTAGGTCCTATCAACATGATATCATCAACATAATGGACCAGTGTAATATCTTGTGGGAGGGAGAGACGATCAAATTCCCTGCGGACATTATTATGACATAGGGCTGGAGAGTTGATATATCCCTGAGGCAGGACAGTGATGGTATACTGTTGGCCTTGCCAGCTGAAAGCAAACTGTTTCTGGTGGTCCTTACTAACAGCAATTGAGAAAAAAGCATTTGCCAAATCAACAGCTGCATACCAGGTACCAGAGGATGTGTTGATTTGCTCAAGCAATGATGCCATATCTGGGACAGCAGTTGCAATTGGAGTCACCACCTGGTTAAGTTTATGATATTCTACTGTCATCCTCCAAGAGCCATCTGTTTTCTGTATAGGCCAAATAGGAGAGTTGAATGGGGATATGGTGGGAATCACCACTCCTGCATCCTTCAAATCCTTGATGGTGGCACTAATCTCTGCAATCCCTTCAGGAGTCTGGTATTGCTTTCAGTTTACTATTTTGCTGGGTAGGGGCAGTTCTAGTGGCTTCCACTTGGCCTTTCCAACCATAACAGCCCTCACTCCACAAATCAGGGATCTAAAGCGTGGATTCTGCCAGTTACTGAGTATGTCTATTACAATTATGCATTCTGGAACTGGAGAAATAAGCACGGAATGGGCCTGGGGACACACTGGACCAACTGTGAGATGGACCTGAGCTAAAACTCCATTAATCACCTAACTTCCATAAGCCCCTACTCTGACTGGTGGACCACAGTGACATTTTGGGTCTCCTGGAATTAATGTCACTTCTGAGCCAGTGTCTAATAATCCCCAAAATGTCTGATCATTTCCTTTTCCCCCATGCACAGTTACTCTGGTAGAAGGCCATAGATCTCCTTGGGGAAAGGAGGGAGGAAGATTAACCATCACACACCACATTAGCAAATTGAAAGATAAAAAACCACATGATCATCTGATTGATGTAGAAAAGGCATTTGACAAAATCCAACATCCTTTCTCTATAAAAACACTTTGAAAGCTAGGTTTAAAAGGAAAGTTCCTCAACATAATAAAGGCCATATATGAAAATCCCATGGCCAATATCATACTCCATTGGGAGGGCTTGAAAGCTTTCCCTCTAAGATCAATAAAAAGATAAATCTGCCCACTGTCACCTCTATTATTTATTCAGCATTGTTCTAGAAGCTCTCATTAGAGAAATTAGACAAAAAAAAAAGAAATAAAAGGCATCCAAATTGGACAAGACAAAGTAAAACTCTATGTGCAGATAACATTATTCCATAGTTAGAAAATTCTGAAATAAATGCAGCAAAACTATTAGAGCTGGTAACTGAGTTCATCAATATGGCAGGATACAAGGGCAATACAAAAAAAATCAGTAGCTTATCTACTCACTATTAATAAGCGAGCTGAATAGGAAATCAAGAAAAAAATTCCAGGAAGTGCATTTGGCTCAACTGATAGAGCATCTGCCTACCACATGGGAGGTCCAGGGTTCAAACCTAGGGTCTTCTGACCCATGTGGTGAGCTGGCCCACGTGCAGTGATGATATGCGCAAGGACTGCCATGCCATGCAGGTGTGTCCCCCACATGCACAAGGAGTGCACTCCATAAGGAGAGCCACCCTGCACAAGAAAAGCACAGACTGCCCAGGAGTGGTGCTGCACACACAGAGAGCTGACACAGCAAGATGATGCAACGAAAAGAGACACAGATTCCTGGTGCTGCTGACAAGAATGGAAATGAACACAGAAAAACACACTGAGAATGGACACAGAGAACAGACAACAGGGGGACAGGGGAGAAGAAATAAATAAAAAATAAATCTTTAAAAAAAGAAAAGAAAAAATTCCATTTACAATAGCCAAAAAAAATTAATTTAACCACGTAATTAATTTTTTTCCCTGTAATTAATTTAACCAAGAATGTAGCATTCTGTATTCAGAAACCTACAAAACACTGGTAATAGAAATCAAAGAAGACTTAAACAAATGAAGGACTGTCGAAGTTCATGGATTGGAAGATTAAGCATTGTGAAGATATCAATTCTACCCAAAATGATTTCTAGATTCAGCACAATCCCAATCAAAATTCCATCAGCATATTATGCAGCAATAAGAAGAAATGACGTCGTAAAGCATATGACAACATGAATGAACCTGGAGGACATTATATTGAGTGAAGCAAGCCAGACACAAAAGGACAAATACTGTGTGATTGCATTACCATGAACCAAATATATTGTGTAACATATTGTATAATTCAAAAAAAAATTATATATACCCAGTACATTTAATTGAGAAATGTATGTTTTTATTTTTTTTAAATTCCATCAGCCTGCTTTACAAAAATAGAAGTCAATTACCAAATTTATTTGGAAAGGAAAGTGGTCCTGAATAGCCAAAAAATCCAAAACAGAAAGAGTGAAGTCAAAAGACTCACTCCCTAGACTTGAAGTATATTAAAAAGCCACAGTGGTCAAAAGAGCATGGTATTGCATAAAGACAGACAAATGTAATCATAATGTAAAACATAAGATAATTAAAAATTTAGAAAATTGTATAGTCTAAAATATAAACCACAATGTAAACCCAAATGTTGCCTTGTTTGAAAGCTATTGTCTCAATATCTGTACATCAGTTTCAGTAAATACAGTATGAACATGTAAAAAGATAATTGCTGTGAAGAGAAAAGGGTTTTATGTTGGATATGTGGGAGTATTGTATATTGTATATATGAATTACTGTGATCTAAAACTTTTGTGAAGATAAGCTTAATAATTAGGAAAAAAGAAAAAGAAAAAGAAAGGATGTAGACACTGAGGAAAAGACAGAAGAAGTTGCCTTGCCAATTTGCATACAGGGCAACACTTATTGCAGTGATGGAAGGCAAAACATCAAAAACAAAGCTTTTGCATTTTTTAATTTTTTGATACCCCCAATTTATTTTTACCTTAATTTTTCTAAATTAATATGTGTTCTATATCTAACCTTTAAAACTCATCACTATATTCCATTTTATTATTAATAGAACCTGGCAATACATTGGGCTTCATTTTTGAAGAAGTTTTGGATCACAGAGAGGTACAACAATGGCAGGGGAGGAATACTGGTGTGGGATATTATTGACAGGGGACACGGTTGGCAGGGTGTTCTCCAGGGCATATATCCAGGGTGCATATTTGGATGTTTTCATAGTGGTTACAATTAAAAACAACAACGGAGGGAGTGCTGAGTTCCTAGCCAGGGGAGCTCTATCACAGTCCCTAAAGGAACAGCAACAAGTGCAACAGCAAAGACCAAAAAAGAAGGAAGGTCCAACAATGAGCCCTTGATACTAATGACTATGCTTGTAAGCCTGTGCAGCTGAAATAAGAACAAGCCTAGAGCTGCAGGGTGCCTAAGAGTTACCTCCTGAGAGCCTCTGTGTTGCTCAAATGTGACCAGTCTCAAAAGCCAAACTCAGCATGTAAATGCATTGCCTTCCCCCCAGTGTGGGTCATGACTCCCAGGGATGAGCCTCCCTGGCACCCAGGGATTACTACCAAGTACCAGCTGATGATGTAACTAGAAAATGACCTTGAATAAAAGGGTCAACTAGGACCAGCAGAATATCTCAGTCTACATATAATACCAGGAGTTAAAAATGCTTTTTGACCTGAATAAAAGGGGGAAATGGAAAGGATAAATGAGTTTATATGGCTATGAGTCTCCAAAAAGAGCCAGGAGGTTATTAGAGGGGTTGCCCTTATGCACACCTCAGCAGAGTCCCAGAGACAGCTAAAGTAGATACAACCCCCAGGTATTGGTTCTTCTGAGTGCTACAGAGATCCACAGATTCTATGATCATGGCAGATGAAGTTCAGTGCCATGTCAGTTGGTCCTACTTTGGAGTTTGTGTTTCTGTGTGATGGACCTGGACTCAGGTGTAATTTTGGCCACAAGCCTCTCCTGTTACTTGTACCGGAACTGTAGTTGGTGCTGGCATTTAGTGTATACCCAGGGGACCTGAATCTCTGGACTGACCATGGAATAACCAGGCCCCAAGCCTCAACAGACTAGCAACTCCTACACTCTGGTTTATTGGACTTACCCCATTCAGCTAACATGGAGGTGAAGAAGGTCAACCACCGCACCAGGGAGCCAAGAGTGCCTACAACTGAAAGCAGAGAATTGCATCCAACATCCATGTGGAATCTAAACCCCCTCTCAATATAGAGGTGGAGTGGACACAACCATTCTAAGGTCCACAGGATGGAGGAATAGAGTAGGGATTAGAGTGGACTTACTGATATTCTACTCATGACTACTACTGTGATTAGTAATAGAAGAAAATGTGGCATTGGTGTGGAGAAAGTGGCCATGGTGGCTGCTGGGGGTAGGGAATGGGAGGAAGAGATGTGATGTGGGGACATTTTCGGGGGTTGGAGTTGTCCTGGGTGGTGCTGCAAGGACAGTTACTGGACATTGTATGTCCTCCCATGGCCCACTGGGTGGACTGTGGGTGAGTGTGGGCTATGGTGTGGACCATTGACCATGAGGTTCAGCGGTACTCAGAGATGTATTCACCAAGTGCAATGAATGTCTCATGATGATAGAGGAGGTTGTTGTATGGGGGGAGGAGTGGGGTGAGGGGGGTGGGGGACATATGGGGACCTCATATTTTTTTAATGTAACATTAAAAAAATAAACAAAGACTGAAGAAGAAAAAAAAAAGACAGACATATTGATCATGGAAATTGAATTAAGAGTTCAGAAATAGACCTGCACCTCTATGGTCAACTATTTTTGATAAGTCTATCAAGTCCACTTTTCCAGGACAGAGCAGTTTCTTCAACAAATGGTGCTGGAAGTACTGGATGTCCATAACCAAAAGAATGAAAGAGGACCCCTTCTCATTTCCTATACAAGAATCAACTCAAAATGGCTCAGAGACATAAATATAACAGCCAGGACCATAAAAAAACTCCTAGAAGATAACATAGGGAAACATCTAGAAGACCTTATAATAGGTGGGAGGTCTTTTAAACTTTATACCCAAAGCATGAGCAACAAAAGAAAAAAATAAAAAATAAATGGGACCTCCTCAAAATTAAACATTTCTGTACTTCTAAGGACTTTTTGAAGAGGGTAAAAGGCCAGCCTACTTCATGGGAGAAAGTGTTTGGAAATCACAAATCCTGCAATGGTCTGATATCCATGATACATAAACAGAACCTATAATTCAACAATAAAAAGAAAAAGGACCCTATTTAAAAATGGGCACAAGATCTGAATAGATATTTTTCTAAAGAAGAACTACAAATGGTGCAAAAAGACATGAAAAAATGTTCAACATCACTGGCTATTAGGGAAATGCAAATCAAAGCTACAATGAGATACTGTTTCACACCTACTAGAATGGTCAGTATTAAAAACAAAGAAAACAACAAGTGTTGAAGAGGACATGGAGAGATAGGAATGCTTATTCACTGTTGGTGTGAATGTAGAATGTTACATCCATTGTGGAAGTCAGTGTGGCAGCTCCTAAGGAAGTTATATATATAGATCTGCCATGTGACCTGATAATATTACTACTAGAAGATCTGAGAGCAAGTACGTGAACAGACATATTAATAGATATGCTGATGTTCATAGCAGCATTATTCACAGTTACCTAAAAGATGGAAACAATCCAAATGTCCATCAACTGACAAATGGATAAACAAACTGTGGTATATACACACGATGTAATATTATTCAGCTGTAAGAAGAAATGAAGTCATGAAGCATATGACAGCATGGATGTTCTCTTGTTCTTTTGCCAAACTTTGATATCTTTTGTATTTCTCTAAACATATTGAAATATTTATTTTATATTCTGTATCTGATAATTCTAGTCGCCTCCTGTGTGGACCTGATTCTGCTGTGAATTGTTTCTGTTGGTTCACACTCATAATGGATAATTTCCTTCTGTGTTCGAGGATTATTTATGTGTGTGAATTCCTGTTCTTTGAAAATGTATCTGTGAGAATTGAGGCCTGGATGGAAATGTTTTCCTCAATGAGAAATATGTGTTTCCTTCTCTTAGGCACTCGGGGGCACTACAAACCCAGAATCACTTGAACTAAGTTTAGGCTTGAAGATTTTTGGGGGGAAGCAGTTATGAGGCATCACTTCCAAGTGGGTCCAGCCCTATGGTCAGGAGATAGGTATCCTTATTATCTTTTCCTGTTGGTGGGGTGTTTTTGTTCACCCTCAGGGAACCCCGGTTTATCTGGGGGGGTTCCAATCTAACCTCCTTGCCCGCTGTGGTAGACTGAATTATAAACCCCAGTCTAGAGATGTTCTTTTTTTTTTTTTTTTTTTATTGACTTTGTAATAATATTACATTAAAAATATATATGTGAGGTCCCATTCAACCCCACCCCCCACCCCACCTCTCTCCCCCCCCCAACAACACTCGTTCCCATCATCATGACACATCCATTGGATTTGGTAAGTACATCTTTGGGCACCTCTGCACCTCATAGACAATGGTCCACATCATGGCCCATACTCTCCTCCATTCCATCCAGTGGGCCCTGTGAGGATTTACAATGTCCGGTGATTACCTCTGAAGCACCATCCTGGGCAGCTCCATGTCCCAAAGATGCCTCCACCTCTCATCTCTTCCTGCCTTTCCCCATACCCATCGTCCACCATGTCCACTTTTCCCAATCCAATGCCACCTCTTCTATGTGGACATTGGATTGGTTGGTCCATTGCACCTCTATGTCAAGAGGAGGCTCAGATTCCACATGGATGCTGGATGCAATCCTCCCACTTTCAGTTGTAATCACTCTAGGCTCCATGGTGTGGTGGTTGTCCTTCTTCAACTCCATCTTAGCTGAGTTCTTGATTTGAATCCACATTCCTGTGGGCATGAACCTACTGCCAATGGGACCTCTTGAAGATGTTACTTCAGTTAAGGTGAGGGCCAACTGAATGAGGGTGGGCCTTAATCCAGATTACTGGAGTCCTTTATAGGGAGAAGAAATTTAGACACTGTCAGAGAAAGCCACAGAGAGGATCTGGAAACTGACGTCAGCAGGAACCCGAAGAAAAGAGGAGGACACGGTTATGTGTCAGGAGAGCCAAGGAACCCAAGGACTGCCAGCAAATTAAAATGCTACCAGTGCTGGAAGGAAACAAGGGTTCTAGCCTCCGAAACCATGAGCCAATAAATTCGTATTATTTAAGTCGAGCCATTATGTGGTATTTGTCATAGCAACCAGGAAAACTAAGACTCCCGCTTAGGTCTCCAGCTGCTTCTGTCCTCTGCACTTCGTTTGACCACCAGTGATTGGCAGGTGTTCCCAGGCAAACATCAGCACCAGCTGGGATTTTTCTGGGGTACAGCTTTCTCATTTCTGGATTCTGATAGATTCCCTTCCTTTTCTGACAACTTTGCCGTGCATTTAACAAGAAAGACTTTTTGTATTTCTTCCAGCATTTTAAGTGTTCTATACTGGAGGGTTTCTTCAGGCAACTATTGGTAGAAGAAGACTATTTATATTTTTTTACCCATCTGGAATTCATTTTTATATCTGGTGTGAGGCAGAGGTCTAAGAGTCCTGCTGCCGCCACTTTCGTTGTTCCTCCTTTTTCCTCAGGAATGGTATCTTTAAGTCAACTGTAGAAACCCACCACACCACGGCAAGATGTTAATAATAGGGTGGTGTATGGGAGTCCTGCATTTTATGCATGATTGTTCTGTAAACCCACAACTTCTCTAATAAAAAAAGCAGGCATAGAGTGCCAATTCTCCCCCACCCCCATTTTCTGTTGCTCACTGCCAGCTGAATCTCTGAAAGAGTCATAGAAACCTGCTTTTAAGTGAAAAATCCCTACAATAAAAATTTATAAAACTATTGGCTGGTTTAGTGGCCCTGGGTTTTTTTTTTACTCCTAGGTATTGCTTTTATGAATAAATAAAAAATATCTCAAAATCTATATAACAAAGGTTTTTCTAGCAATCCAATTTTATTATTTGATCAGAGGAAAAAGGGTACAAGGTGTTCTCCTGACATATAGATGAAGCAAACACAGGTCAACAGCATTTTTCATTTAAAAATGCTTAAGTTTGAAGAAAGCAAAGGATTCTAAAAACCAAAAATCATGCTGGAACATAGTTTCATTCCAGTTTAAAGACCAATCAACTTTATATCAACCAAATTCATACCAAGGAAGGAAAAGCAAAACATGTTACAAAACAATTTTCTGTGTAAATTCACCACCATAAACTTTAAGTAGAATGAATCATATACTGACCCACATTCACATATAGACAGACATAAGAAAGAAAACATCTCTTACAGTTTTTGCAGCATAAAATTTTATTTCAATTATATTAAGTCCTTACTTGGGAAGCACAATCCCAAGGAAACAATTCTGAAGGCTTTTTTTTGTCTTTATTTTTTTAATGTTACATTCAAAAAATATAAGGTCCCCATATGCCCCCCACCCCCCTCACCCCATTCCTCCCCCCATAACAACAACCTCCTCCATCATCATGAGATATTCATTGCATTTGGTGAATACATCTCTGAGCATCGCTGCACCTCAATGGTCCACACCGTAGCCCACACTCTCCCACAGTCCACCCAGTGGGCCATGGGAGGACATACAATGTCCGGTAACGGTCCCCTGCAGCACCACCCAGGACACTTTTAAGCACTGTTTTTATTCGATTATCTCTCAATCAATCTATAAATATCAAAGATGATCTGTAGAACCAAACTCTTTTTTTCCCCAAAATATCACTCGCACTTATAAGGAAATATATGGAGGGGAAAGTAAATATATTCTTTAAAGATGCTTGTTTATTTTAATCAATGACTACAACTCATGGGGGAAAAAAGACCTCTTAGTTCCTCTATTAAGATAAAATTGTACCTTTTAATTATTCGGAATAAAATGCTCAGATTTTAAGTGTGCAGTTGAATGAGTTTTGGCAAGGATATACACCCAAGCAATCATTACAATCAAAATATTATATATTTCCATCACACAAGAAAGTTCCCTCATGCCCCATTCCAGTACTTTCCCACCCTCACTCCAGAGGTAACCACTGTTCTCATTTCTAGCACCATAGTTTAGTTTTGTCTAGATCAGACATTGGCAAGCTTTTCTTTAAACGACCAGAGAGGGAAGTGGATGTGGCTCAACTGATAAAGCATCTGCCTACCATATAGGAGGTCCAAGGTTCGAACCCAGAGCCTTCTGGCCCATGTGGTGCGCTGGCCCACATGCAGTGCTGCCACGTGCAAGGAGTGCCATGCCATGCAGGGGTGTCTCCTGTGTAGGGGAGCCCCATGTGCAAGGAGTGCACCCCGCAAGGAAAGCTGCCCTGTGCAAAAAAAGCACAGCCTGCCCAGGAGTGGCGCCACACACATGGATAGCTGACACAGAAAGATGACACAACAAAAAGGACACAGATTCCTGGTGCTGCCGAGAATGCAAGCAGACACAGAAGAACACACAGCGAATGGACACAAGAGAGCAGACAATGTGATGTGGGAAGGGGGAATAAATCTTTAAATAAACCAATAAAAATAAAGGGCCAGAGAGTAAATATTTTAGGCTTCGAAGGCCACATATGGTTTCTGTCTTTTCTTCTTTTCTTGACCAGTGGGTCATGTTCTAGAACTCCACCTGGATGGAATTATACAGTATGTGTTCTTTTGGTATATGCTCTTCTTTCACTTAACATGCTTTTAATATTCAATCCATGTTATTGAATATATCATCAGTGTATTCTTTTATTGATTTGGTATTGTTGACTTTTCTTTATTGTTTATCTTTCTCTATCATTTGTTAGGTATTATCTTTATTATATCCTTCACGCTGCTTACCTTGAACTTAATTTATTCTTTTTCTAGCTTCTTAAGATGGAAACTTAGATATTGAATTTAAAACTCTCTTCTTTTCTATAAAAGAAGATGGATCCCCAAATTTTGATATATAGTAATTTCATTATCATTCAGTTCTTATGATTTCTTTCAGTTCTTTCATTATCACTCAGTTCTTATGATTTCCCTTATGATTTCTTAAATGACCCACAGGCTACTTAAAAGTATATTATTTGATATTCAAATATTTGGGGATTTTCCAGTTTTTAAATTTATTTTTAAATTTTTCTTTTTTTTCTAATTTAATTCCATTGTGATCAGAGAACATACTCTGTATGATCTGAACCTTTGGAATTTATTGAAGTTTGCTTTCTTGCCCAGCAAATGATCTATCTTGATTCCTTACACTCCTTGTACACTTTTGAAAAGTGTATTCTGAAGCTGTTGGAGGTAGAATTTAGTAAATCTCTATAAACTGAGTCAGACTGGTTGGTATTACTGTTTAAATCTTTTATATTCTTACTATTTTTAGTACACTTGTTTTATCAATTATTGAGAAGACATAACAATTCTAAATATATATGTACCTAGTGAACAGTTTCCAAATACATAAAGCAAAATTGACAGAACTAAGGGAAGAGCTAGACAAATCCACAATCATTGGGGATTTCAACATCCTCTCTCCTGACCAACTGATCCTTTTTAACATTATGAAATGATATTTCTTTTTTTTTTCATAAAGGGGGTTTTATTTCTTCTTTGGGATATTGGATCAGGGACACTGAGGGATAGGTAACTGAGTGGAATAACCAGGGATCCCCCACAGTAGGTAACAAGTGAAAAAAAGATGGAGCGTTCAGGGGAAGAACTCAGAGGAGTTCTGAGGGGATGTAGTACCTTCAGTCCCAGAGAGGAGGCTAGAGGAGCAACGTTTGGAGGAGAAAAGCAAGATGATGGACGGGGTCAGAACAGAGTACTAGGCCATCTAGCAAGTCCACTCTTCTGCTGCTGTGGGTGGACAACACACCTCCCCCTCTCCTAGGCACCAATCACAAGGCCCCTTGGTGTCTGGAGGCACCTCCTGGGCGCAGGCCACGGAAGATGAGAACAGTGCCCACCACGATGCCCACAAGGCCCACAGCCAACCCCAGGCCACAGACCACAGTCTCGGTCAGCTCCGACATGGGGGCTGGAATCTGAGGTTCCCAGTGCTTCAGAAGCGGCTCTTTCAGACCCCAGTGCTCCACCCTGCAGTCATAAATGTCATCAGCAGAAGTGAAATGATATTTCTATCTTCTGTAATACTCCTTGTCTTAAAGTCTACTTTGTCTAATATTAAGTTGGCCAACCAGCTTTCTTACATTCCAGACAAGGTGGAGTAACAGGGACCGGATTTACCTGCCCATCGAAACAAACAAATAAAAACGATAAAATACATGGAACCACTGTTTTTAAGCTACCAGGCATGAAGCACAAAGGAACAGTGATCCTTGAGAGATGGAAACAAAGGAAGGGAATCCCATGACTGCCCCAGCAACTGCCTTAAGCGAGTTTCTGGGTCATGGCAAAGGTGTGAGGAACTAAGGCAGAGCCTGGAGACTCGCTGAGTCGAGGATATGGAGCTGAGAGTCTGGAGACACCAAGGCATGTAGAGTTTATAGAGCAACATACAAGATGGGAGAGAGCTGCACAGAGAACCCTGGAGACTTCAGAGAATCCCACTTGAGTATTCAACAGAGGACAGATCGGCACTGTGTATGAGCAACTACCTGAGGCTGGAGAAAGAACCATCCAAAATGGTTAGCGGGAACAATGTCGTGCACTCACACAAGTCTGGGACCAGTTTGTTTCCACCAGCCACACTGGAAAACTGTGATTCTCCAGGCATTTGATGGAGCACTCAGGAGTGCATCGAGTCATTCAGTAGGGGGCAACAGTTAGCTTTAACACTGCTGCAGACTCACCTAACAAATCACAAAAGCCAGACCTGACAGGATCAAACCCTTTACAAGTAAGTTAATTGTATTCCAGAACAAAGCTCAAAAGGAGGGTCTCGGTTTTGTACCTAATCTATCAATTTCTGTCTTTTAATTGGAAGAGTTTGGTCTATTTACAGGTAATATAATTGTGCAGATGATCGGGTTTAATTTGACCACCCTGCTATTTGGTTTCTATTTGTTCTCTATGTTTTTTGCTCCTTTGTTATTTCTTTTCTGCCTTCTTTTTGGTTAATCAAATTGTTTAATACTCCATTTTATTTTCTAAATTGCCATTTTAGAAAATAACAGCTTTATTGATATATAATTCGCACACCATACAATTCACCTATTTAAAGTGTATAATTCAATGGTTTTAGTATATTCAAGATGTTTTGCAAATAACACTGCAATCAATTTTAGAACATTTTATCACTCCCCCCCAAAAACCCTACCCATTAGTAGTCACTCCCCTTACCCCCACTCCCAGTTCTTGGAAACCACTAATCTACTTTCTGTCTCTGTAGATTTGCTTATTCTGGATATTTCACAGAAATGGAATTCATACAATATGTAGCCCTTCATGTCTTGCTTCTTTCACTGATCACAATGTTTCTAAGTTTCATCCATACCATAGTATAAAGTACTTTATTTCTTTTATTGCTGAATAGTATTCCATTTTATGGGTACACAACATTTTGTTCATACATTCATCCATCAATGGATATTTGGGTTGTTTCCACTTTTTGGCTATTATGAATAATGCTGCTATATGCATTCATGTACAGATTTTTGTGTAAGCACATATTTTCATTTCTCAGTTCTGTGTTTAACCTTTTGAGGAACTTCCAGGCTCTTTCCCAAAGCAGCTGCAACAGCAGTCCAACCAGCAATGTTTGAAGGTTCCAATTTTCCACATCCTTGCCAACATGTGCTAATATCTGTCTTTTTTATTGTAGGCATCCAAGTGGGTGTGAAGTGATACCTCGTTATGGTTTTGATTTACAGTTCCCTGATGGCTAGTGATGCTGAGCATCTTTTTATGTGCTTATTGGCCGTTTGTAAATCTTTTTGGACTCTACTAACTTTTTTTTAAGATTCATTTTTATTTTATTTATTTCTTCCTCCCCCCTCATTGTTTTGCGCTCACGGTCTTCTCTCTGTGTGTGTTTCTTTTTAGGAGTCACCGGAAACCAAACCTGGGACCTCCCATGTGGGAGGGAGGCAGCCAATGTCTTCTGCCACCTCCACTTCTGCTTGTCGTGTTTCTCATTGTGTTTCCTCAATGTGTCTCTTCGTTGTGTCATCTTGTTGTATAATCTTATTGCATCAGCCTGCCGTGCCAGCCCATCACATCATCTTGCTGTCTTGCTCATCTTCTTTAGGAGGCACCAGGAACCAAACCCGGGATCTCCCATGTGGTAGGTGAGCGCCCAACTGCTTGAGCCATATCCCTCTATTAACTTTTCAGACATACCTTTTTCTATTATTTTTTAGTGGTTTCTCTAGTAATTACAATATTCATCCTTTTTTTCTTTTTTTTAAAAAGATTTATTTTTATTTATTTCTCTCCCCTTTCCCCTACCCCCGCCCCAGTTGTCTGTTCTCTGTGTCCATTTGCTGTGTGTTCTTCTGTGTCCGCTTGTCTCTTTTTTTGTTGTTGTTGTTGCGTCATCTTGCTGCATCAGCTCTCCGTGTATGCAGTGCCACTCCTGGGCAGGCTGGACTTTCTTTCATGCTGGGTGGCTCTCCTTACGGGGCACACTTCTTGCGTGTGGGGTTCCCCTACATGGGAGACACCCCTGCATGGCACGACACTCCTTGTGCACATCAGCACTGTGCATGGGCCAGCTCCATACAGGTCAAGGAGGCCCTGGGTTTGAACCATGGACCTCCTATGTGGTAGATGGATGCTCTATCCGTTGAGCCAAGTCCCCTTCCCACAGTATTCATCCTTAACTTACCATATCTACCCTGAATTAATATATACCACATCATGTGTAATATCAGGTAATATACAATGGTTTAATTCTAATTACACCCCATCCTATCCTTTGTGCTATTGTGATCATATATTTCACTTCTACATATTTATAAACCCCACTATAAATTGCTTGTTTTAAATAAACAATCAACTTTCAAATAATTTAAGAAAAATTGTTCCTTTATATTTAAATGTATGTGTACCCTTTCTAGTACTCTTTATTTCTCCTAATAGATCTGATTTTTCATCCATTAATATTTCCCTTCTACCTGGAGAACTTCTGTTAGGACATCTTGTAGTGAAGCTTGTGGATAATGAATTCTCTCAGATTTTGTTTATCTGAAAATGTACTTATTTCAACTTCATTTCAAAAATATATTTTTATTTGATATGGAGTTCTAGGCTGACCACTGTTTTATTTCTTCAATGCTGTAAATATCATTACATTGTTTTTTGGACTCCATTTTTTTCTGATGAGAAATTAGTTGACATTGTTATCATTGTTCCCCTGTATATAATGTGTCCTTTTTTCCTAGCTGCTTTTAAAACCTTTGTCTTTATCTTTGGTTTTCAAAAATTAGACTATGATGTGGATGTGCATAGGTGTGAATTTCTTTGTACTTATTTGGCTTGAAATATCTGAACGTCCTGGGCTTCGGTTTGCTATTTATTTTTAAGTCAAATATAGAAAATTTCCAAGCAAAACTTCTCTAAACAGGCTTCCAACATATTTTCTGCCCTAGAGTATTTCTCTTCTCCCTTGGGAACTCTAATTATACGGGTGTTACCACTTGATACTATCCCAACATGCCATTGATGATCTGTGCATGTTTTATTCAAACTTTTTTTCTCTCTCTGCATCAGTTGGATTACTTCTATTGACATGTTTTCAAATTCTCTAATCCTTTTTTCTGTTGTGTCCAGTCTTCTTTAGTTAATTGATGTATAATTCACATACCATAAAATTCACCCTTTAAAAGTGTACGATTCAGTGGTTTTAGCATATTCTCAAGGTTGTGCAATGGCATCACTATGTAATTCCAGAACATTTTCTTCACCCCCAAAGGAAACCCTGTACCCATTAGCAATTACTTCCTATTCTCCTGCCTCCCAACCCTGGGAAAACACTATAGACTCTCTGTCTCTATGGAATTGCCTATTTTTTATATTTCATATATAAGGGATAATACAATATTTGGATTTTTGTGTCTGACTTCTTTTACAAAGCATAATTTTTCCCTAAAAGCATAAATGTTTTAAAGATTCACTCATATTGTAACATGAATCAGTAGTTCATTCCTTCCTACAGCTAAATAATATTCCACTGTATGGATAGGCCACATTTTGTTTATCCATTCATTAGCTGATAATACTTAGTTTGTTTCTACCTTGGAGCTATTATGAATAAAGCTGCTATGAACATTCACATATAAGCTTTTTGTGGATATATGTTCTCATTTCTCTTGGGTACATAACTAAGAGTATAATTGCTGGATCCTTTGGTAATTCTGTTTAACTTTTTTTTTTTTTTTTTTGAGGTACCTGGGCTGGGGATTGAGCCCAGGACCTCACATGTGGAAAGCCAGCCCTCAACCACTGAGCCACATCGGCTCTCCTGAGTTGGTTCCTTTGCCTGTTTGCTTGTTGTTTGTTTTTGTTTTTAGGAGGTACTGGGAATTGAACCTGGGACCTCCCATGTGGGAAGCAGGCGGTCAACCACTTGAGCTGAATGTTTATATACCACATCTCTCCCCAATGTTTAACTTTTTAAGGAACTATCAAACTGTTTTCCACAGCAGCTACACCATTTTATATTCCTATCAGCAATAGATTAACTTTACAATTTCTCCATATCTTCACCCACACAGACTATTGTCCATTTTAAAAATTATTATGGCCATCCTAGTGGGGGTGAAGTGGTTATCTCTTTGTGGTTTTGATTTGCATTTCCCTGATTACTAATGATATCAAGCATCTTTGATGTGCTTATTGGTCATTTGTACATTGTTTTTGGAGAAGTATCTACTCAGATCCTTTCACCATTTTTTAATTGGGTTGACTTTTGTATTGTTGAATTGTAAGCATTCTTTATATATTCTAGACAAGAATTCCCTATCAGATATATGAGAACCCATTCTGTGAGTTTTCTTTTCACCTTCTTAATAATACACAAAAGGTTTCAATTTTTATGAAGTCCAATTTATCTATTATCCTTTTGTTGCTTATACTTTTGTGTCAAATCTAAGAACCTTTTGCCAAACTCAAGGACATGAAGATTTACCCATTTGTTTTCTTTTAAGAGTTTTATAATTTCAGCTCTGACAGTTTTGTCTTTGATCCATTTGAGTTCATTTTTGTATATGGTATAAGGTGAGGGTCCAACTTCCTTCTTTTTCATGTGGCTATCCAATTGTCCCAACACCATTTGGGAAAAGACTTTTCTTTCCTTATTGAATGGTCATGGCAACCTTGTTGAAAATCAGTTGACCATATATGTAGGGGTTTAATTCTGAAATCTCAGTTTTATTCCATTGATCTATATGCCTATCCTTTTGACAGTACAGCACTATCTTATTAATTATTATTAAGTAAGTAGTAGGTTTACAGAAAAATCATGCAGAAAATACTGAGCTCCCATATATTCCCCTTATACACAGTTTTTTTAAAATTAATAACAATTTATAGTAGTAAATTTAATATGATGTGGGGGCATTTTCGGTGGTTGGAGTTGTCCTGGGTGGTGCTGCAGGGACAGTTACCAGACATTGTATGTCCTCCCATGACCCACCGGGTGGACTGTAGGAAAGTGTGGGCTATGGTGTGGACCATTGACCATGAGGTGCAGCGATGCTCAGAGATGTATTCACCAAGTACAATGAATGTCTCATGATGATTAAGGAGGTTGTTGTTATGGCGGAGGAGTGGGTGTGAGGGGGTTGGGGGGTATATGGGGACCTCATATTTTTTTAATGTAACATTAAAAAAAATGAATAAAGAGGAAAAATTTAATATTATTAAAATTATACTATTAACAGGAGTCCATAGTTTACATTATGGTTCACTGTATTGTACAGTCCTATGGTTTTTAAACAGGTTTTATTCATAACATAACATATATACAAACTAAAATTACCCTTTTTAACCACATTCAAGTATGTAATTCAGTGGTGTAAATTACATGCAAAATGTTATGCTACCATTACCACCATCTATTTCAAGAACTTTTCCGTCACCCCAAAGAGAAACTCTGCACCAATTAAGCATTAACTCCCCATTCTCTAACACCATCTCAACCCCTGGTAACTTGTATTCTAATTTCTAGCTCTATCAATTGGCTTACCCTAATTATTTCATATCAGTGAGCTCACACACCATTTGTCCTTTTATGTTTTGCTCATTTCATTCAACTTAATGTCTTCAAAGATCATCCAGGTTGTCTTGGGTATCAAAACTTCATTCCTTTTTAATTTAAATAATATTTCATTGTGTGTATATACACACACACAAATACATGTACCATTTATTTATCTATTCCTCTATTGATGGACCTTGGGTGAATCCATCTTTTGTCAATTATAAATAATGCTGCTATGAAAATGGGTGAAAATCTGTCTTAGTTCATACTTTCAATTATTTTGTGTATATACCTAGAAGTGAGATTGTCAGGACATATGACAATTCTTTACATAACTTTCTGAGGAACTGCCAAACTGTTTTCAAAGCAGCTGCACCATTTTTCTTGTCAACCACCAAGGAAAGAGCGTTTCTACCACTCCTTATCCCTCTAATACTTACTATTTTCTGTATTTTTAATAGTAGCTATTCTGGTGGGTGTGAAATGGTAACTCATTATGGTTTTGATTTGCATTTCCCTAATGGCTAATGATGTTGCACATCTTTTTATGTGCTTTCTGGGGCCATTTGTATGTCTTCTTTGGAGAAATTCTATTCAAGTCTTTTGCCCATTTTTAAATTAGATTGTCTTTTTTGTTGTTGACTTGTAGGTTTTACTCCTGTATTCTGATTATTAAACCCTTATCTAGGGAAGTGGATGTGGCTCAAGCAATTGGGCTTCCGCCTACCACATTGGAGGTCCTGGGTTCAGTTCCCACTGCCTCTTGGAGAAGGCAAGCTGGCCTGGCAGGCAGGCACGGTGAGCTGATGCAACAAGATGATGCAACAAAAGAGACACAAATAGGAAAGACAATGAGAGACACAACAAAACTAGGGAGCTGAGGTGGCTCAGGTGATTGAGTGCCTCTCTTCCTCATGGGAGATGCCAGGTCTGGTTCCTGATGCCTCCTAAATAGACAACAAGCATGCATAGAAAGCATACAACAAACAGACACAGAAAGCAGACAGCAATCCCAAAATAATGGGGGGGGGGGGTGTTTGAATGGGATAAATAAATAAAATAAATCTCTTTTTTTTGAAGATTTATTTATTTATCTCCCCTTCCCCCCCAGCTCCCCTGCCCCGGTTGTCTGTTCTCTGTGTCTATTTGCTGCATCTTCTTTGTCCGCTTCTGTTGCTGTCAGTGGCGTGGGAATCTGTGTTTCTTTTTGTTGTGTCATCTTGTTGTGTTAGCTCTCTGTGTGCGCGGCACCATTCTTAGGCAGGCTGCACTTTCTTTCACGCTGGGCAGCTCTCTTTATGGGGCACACTTCTTGCGAGTGGGGCTCCCCTACACGGGGACACTCCTGTGTGGCACAGCACTCCTTGCGCACATCAGCACTGCGCATGGACCAGCTCCACAGGAGTCCCATGTGGTAGATGGATGCCCTAACCACTGGGCCAAGTCCGAGTCCCAAAAATAAATCTTTTAAAAAAACAAAAACCCTTACCTAATACTTGGTTTCCAAATATTTTCTCCCATTCTATAGATTGTCATTTTACATTCATAATCAAGTCCTTTTATGCACAAAAGTTCTTTTTTCCTTCTCTCTTTATTTTTTTTTAAATGTTACATTCAAAAAATATAAGAGGTCCCCATATACCCCTCATCCCCCTAACCCCACTCCTCCCACATAAACAACCTCTTTCATCATCGTAGCACATTCATTGCATTTGGTGAATACATTTTGGAGTACTACTGCACCACGTGGATAATGGTTTACATTGTAGTTTATACTCTTCTCCAGTCCACCCAGTGGGCCATGGCAGTACATACAATGTTCAGCATCTGTGCCTGCAGTACCACCCAGGACAACTCCAAGTCCCAAAAATGCCCCCATATCATATCTCTTCTTCCCTCTCCCTACCCTCAGCTACTGTGGCCACTTTCTCCACATCAATGTTACAATTTCTTCCATTACTAATCACAATAGTTCCTTAGTAGAATATCAGTAAGTCCACTCTAATCCATACTCTATTCCTCCATCCTGTGGACCCTGGAATGGTTATGTCCACTCCACCTCTATATTGAGAGGGGGTTTAGATTCCACATGGATGATGGATGCAATTCTCCTGCTTTCAGTTGTAGGCACTCTTGGCTCCCTGGTGTGGTGGTTGACCTTCTTCACCTCCCTATTAGCTGTCTGGGGTAGGTCCTATGAACCAGAGGGTAGGAGTTACAAGTCTGCTGAGGCCTGTCACATGGACAATCCAGAGATTCAGGTCTCCTGAGTATACACCAACCCCAGCACCAACCACAGGTTCAGTAAAAGTAACAGAAGAGGCATGTGTAGAAAGGTCACATCTGAATCTAGCTCCATCACACTCAGGAACACAAACTCCAAAGTAGGGCCAACTGACATGGCACTGAACTCCAGAGCCATCTGTCATGATCATAGAACCTGAGGGTCTCTGTAGCCTTCAGGAGAACCAGTACCTGGGGTTGTATCTGGGACCCTGCTGAGGCGTGCATAAGCATGACCCCTCTGATGACCTCCTGACTCTTTTTTGGAGACTCATAGCCATATAAATTCATTTGTCCTTTCCATTTCCCCCTTTTATTCAAGGCCAAAATGCAGTTTTTAACAGCTGATCCTACACGTAGGTTGAGATATTCTGCTGTCTGAGTTGACCCTTTTATTCAAGGTCTTTTTCTAGTTATATTACCAGCTGGTGCTTGGTAGTAGTCCCTCAGCACCAGGGAGGCTCATCCCCAGGAGTCATGTCCCATGCTGGGGGGAAGGTAATGCATTTACATGCTGAGTTTGACTGAGAGAGTGGCCCATTTGAGCAACATGGAGGCTCTCAAGAGGTAACTCTTAGGTACCCTGCAGCTCTAGGCCTAGTTTATATTTCAGGTACACAGGCTCATAAGCATACTTATCAGTATCAAGGGCTCATTGTTGGGCCATCCTTCTTTGTTGGTCTTTGCCATTGCACATGGGGGATTGTTGCTGTTCCTTTAGGGACTGTGATAGAGCTCCCCTGGCTAGGAACTCAGCACTTCCTCAATTGTCGTTTTTAACTGTAACTACTATGAAAATATCCAAATATTTTTTGTACCCTGTATACATGCCCTGGAGAACTCCTTCCCAACCATGAGCCCCCCATCAATAACACCCCACACCAGTGTTCCTCCCCTGCCATAGTTGAACCTCTCTGCTGTCCAAAACTTCTTCAAAAATGAAGCTTAATATATTGCCAAGTTCCATTAATAGTAAAATGGAATATAGTGATGGGTTTAAAGGTTAGATATAAAATACATACTAATTTAGAAAAATTAAAATAAAGTAAAAATAACTGGGGTATCAAAAATTAAAAAATGAAAAAGCTTTGTTTTTGACACTTTACCTTTCATCACTGCAATAGGTGTTGTCCTGTATGTACCACTGTACATACAGCAAGGCAATTTCTTTCATTTCTTCCTCAGTGTCTACATCCTTTCTTTTCTTTTTTTCTAATTATTAATTTTGTCTTCACAAAAGTTTTAGATCACAGTAAATCACATATGCAATATAGGGTACTCCCACATATCCAACATCAAACACTTTGTCCCTTCCCCAGCAATGGCCTTTTTACATGTTCATATTATATTTGCTGCAGCTGAGGTACAGGTACCGAAACAATAGCTTTCAAATATGGTTCATTTTGGTTTACATTATGGTTTATATTTTAGACTACACTATTTCCTAACTTTTGGTTATCTTATGTTCTACATTATGGTTTACATTTTAGCCTATAGACTTTTATACATATTTGGTGTAAAAGTTGTGAGCTGACACCTACATCGGTGAAATCTATGATAAGTTGGAGGTAAGTATTTGTACAGGGAAGGGATAAAATGGGGGCATAGGGATACCTTTGGGTGGGGCTTTGTGGGCTTGAGGGGGAGATAGGGATGGGAGGATGGGTCAGAGGGCCCAAGAAATTGGGGGGAGGGTAGGGGGAACATTTAAACATAGGAGATTGTCAGGTATGTGGTTGAAACTATAATGTTGAGAAAACTCTTTAGAAAATATAATAAGGAAGTTTGCCTGTTTAAGATGCTTAAGGGTGGGAGGGGGCATCTGACACAGGGCAGGCTTCTAGGGAGTGTGTGAGTGCTCATTTTGTCATAGTGGGTTATATCATTGGGGGGACACCCATACAATGAGTGTGAAGGTATACCCACATCCTGGGGAGGACTGATGTTCTCAAACAGAGGGAATTGTGTCTCTCAAGAGAATTGGTGGCTCCCAATGGGTTAGGGCAGTTGAGTATGTCAAGCCCTCAACATTGTTGCAAATATCTGTGAATATGTGTCCTTCAAGTAATGAAGATTGATCGTCACTGCGGGTCCTGAGGGGAGGGGGAGAGAGGTATTGAAAAGGTTTTAATTTTGATGAGGTCCTCATTTATTTATTTTTCCTTTTGTTGTTCATGTTTTGGTGGTAAAATCTAAGAAACCATTGCCTGAAACACAGTCCTGAAGATGTTTCTTTATGTTTTCCTCTAGATATTTCATAGTTTGGGTTCTTATATTTAAGTCTTTGATCGATTTTAAGTTAATTTTGTATATGATATGAGCGAGGGATCCATCTTCATTCTCTTGCATATGAATAAACAATTTTCCTAGCACCATTTGTTGAAGAGACTATTCTTTCCCTATTACATACACTTGGCATCCTTTGGTCATAGATGGGAGGGTTTCTCAACTTTCTATTTGATTCCATTAGTCTATATTTCCATCAATTCTTCTATTAATGCCTACTTTCATATTTATTTTGCTATTTTTTAGTGAACCATTTTGAATCCCTTATTTATTTCTGTGTATATTTTTTGTATATTTTCTTCATGGTCACCATGAAGTTTAAATTTAACATCCTAAATCTACAATAACAATTATGTTTGATTTGATACCAACTAACTTCAATAGCACACATGTACACTGTTCCTATATACCTCCATCCTCCCACATTTTTATGTGTTATACTTGTGACAGAGTATATCTTTCTATACTGTATGTCCAAACCATAGATTTATCATTACTTTTTATGCATTTGCTTTTTAGAACCTGTAAAAAGTAAAAAGTGGAGTAACTTATTAAAACACACAAGTGTATTGGCATTTATAATTATCCATGTACTTACCTTTACTGACTTCCTGAGTCACCCAATAATAGAAAGTTCAATGAGATCAGCAACAAAACCAAGAAAAATGACCTTTTCACACTAAAAGTCTCAAAAGAGAAATTCTTCCTGCAAAATCTCTTAGATTTGATTTGATTTGGGATGGAGCAGGATGAAGAATATGCAGAAAATCTTCTAAACTATACAATACTACTAGGTTTCGAGTGATTTTTAAAGATAGACTCAAATGTCTCATCCATCTGATACACTTATGTAACTTGCATTTGGGGGGGAAAAAGCCACTGTTTAAAATTGTATTCATATTCAGGCAATGATTTCTTAGACTTTATAGCCAAAACACAAGCAACAAATGAAAAGTTAATGGGGCCTCATGGAAATTAAAAACTTTTGTTCCTCAAAGGTCTTTATCATGAAAGTAAATGACAACCTAAACAATGGGAGAAAAGTATTTGGAACCCACATCTCCAATAAAAGATTAATAATTAGAATATACAAAGAAATCCTTAGACTTAACATCAAAAAACAAACAACTGAATTTTAAAATGGGCAAAAGGCTTGAACAGACATCTCTCTAAAGAAGATATACAAATGGCTAGAAAGCACATGAAAAAATGCTCATCATCATTAGCTACCAAGGAAATGCAAATCAAAACCACAATGAGATACTATTTCACACCATTAGAATGGCTGCTATTTAAAAAACAGAAACATCTTGGAGAGGATGTAGAGAAATTGGACACTCATTCATTGCTGGAGGTAATGTAAAATGCTACAGCTGCTGTGGAAGACAGTTTGGCATTTCCTCAGAAGCCTTGGTACAGGACTACCAAATGACCCAGCAATTCCACTAGTCATTATATACCCAAAAGAATTGAAAGCAGAGACTTAAATAGGTATTTTCACACCAATGTTCATAGTGGCATTATTCACAGTGCCAAAACATGGAAGCAATGCCATGTATCCATCAATGGATGAAATGGTAAATAAAATGTTGTATATACATATAATGGAAAATTATTTAGCTGTAGAAAGGAACGAAGTCCTGATACATGCAACAACATGGATGAACCTTGAAGACATCATGTCGAGTGAAATAAGCAGACAAATATTATATGAGTTCACTCATTTGAAACAATTAGAATAAGCAAACTCAAAGTGTCTAGAATACAGGTTATCAGGGGACCAGATGGGGGTAGGGAATGGGAAGATAAGGCTTAAAATGTAGAGAGTTCCTATTTGGAATGATGGAAATGTTTAGATGTGAATGGTGGTGATGGTAACACAACATGGTGAATTCAATTAATAGCACTGAATCATATATCTGAACATGATTTAAAGGGAAAATGTTAGATTGTACACTATGGTAACAATAAAAATATTTTTAAAATCCATAGAACTACACTACACAAACAAGGAGCCTTAAGTTAAACCACGGACTTTAATTAATAGTACACGTATTAAAATGTGCTAGCCACAATTGTAACTTATATTTCACACCAGTGCAAGGTTGTGGTGGTGTATAAGAAGCCTATATTTTATGCATGATTGTTCTGTAAACCCAAAACTTCTCTAATAATAATAATTTTTTAAAAAGAGTTGAATCCTCGCAAGTTTCTGTCTGCTTTTTGTCATTTTCCAGTAGTTTCAAACAATTGTGTTTTATATTTTGGCCAGACTTTATCATTTTCTCTGTAAGAGAACTAGTCCGATACAAGCTACTCTTCTAATACCAAAGTTAGGACCTTGTTCCAGAACTCTTTTGATATTAGTTGTTAAACAATATTACTTTATTATCTATCCTTAAATAAAACTAACAAATACTCATATAAAAATGGCCAAATGATACAGAAGTATAAAAGGAAAAATCAGGGAAATAGATTCGGCTCAACTGATAGAGTATCTGCCTACCACATGGGAGGTCCAGGCTTCAAACCCAGGGCCTCTTGACCCATGTGGTGAGCTGGCCCATGCACAGTGCTGATGCACGCAAAGAGTGCCGTGCATAGGTGTCCCCCGCATAGGGGAGCCCCACGTGCAAGGAATGCGCCCCCTAAGGAGAGCTGCCTAGCACAAAAAAAAAGTGCAGCCTGCTCTGGAGTGACACCGTACACATGGAGAGCTGACACAGCAAGATGATGTAACAAAAAGAGACATGGGTTCCTGGTGCCACTGACAAGAATGCAAGCGGACACAGACAGCACATGGTGAATGGACACAGAGAGCAGACAACTGGGGGGGGAAAGGGGAGAGAAATAAATAAAAAATAAATCTTAAAAAAAAAGGAAAAATCAATTTAAAGTAATTAAAAATTAATCATTTTAATTACCCTCATCTCACTCCCATCTCCATGATAGTTTGGTATTTATTATCATATGCACACAAAGACACACATATATATTATTTTTACACGAATAGTAAGACACTGTACTTATTACTTGGCAATCTGCTTTTTCCCCCCTTAAGTATTTTACTCTTTCTGTTAGTACATATTTATTCTTTCAAAAAATATGCACAGTGTGTTTGCTATGTGTTAGGCATTTGTTCTAGGTCCTGGGTATAAAGCAATAAGTCAAATGTACCAATAACCTGCCTTCATGTAGCTTATGTTCCAGTGAGAGTGGAGGGTGGCAGACGGAAAATAGACAATAAACTAAATAAATAAGTGTTAAGTGCAATGGAGAAAGACAAAGAGGGAAAAGCAATAGGCAGTACCAGCCATCTGTGAGGGGAAGAGGGTTGCCTATTTTAAAAGTGTGATAAGAAATGATCTCTCTCTAAAGGTGATATTTAAGCAGACTTGAAGGATGATTAAAGAACTTTCTGGGCAATGGAAAAAAGCAAAGGCAAAGGATGGGCAGAAGCATATCTGTCATGTTTAGGGGACTACAAAGGCACCGATGTGTCTGAAACAGACTGTGTGGGGACCAGAGTAGGAGATGAGGTCAGAAAATTACAAAAGGCCAGGTGACACTGAGCCTTGCAGGCCACTGTGGTTTCCTAGCTCTACATGGCATTCCATGGAGGTGCATCTGTTTGGCCCCCTTCAGCCACTGGTTTTATTTATTATTTATTTTTATTTATGTATTTATTTATTATTTTGAGGTACCAGGGCCAGAGATTGAACCTGGGACCTCGTATGTGGGAAGCCAGTGCTCAACCACTGAACTACACCAGCTCCACTGAGTTATTTTTTTCATTTGTTTGTTTTGTTTTTAGGAGGCACCAGGGATTGAATCTGGGACATTGTACATAGGAAGCAGGCACTCAACCACTTGAGCTTCATTCATACCCTCGTTTTTCAATTTTATTTTATTTTTTGTAACAATGTTACAAGATACTCTGTTTTTTTTTTAAAGATTTATTTATTTATTTCTCTCCCCACCCCACCCCAGTTGTCTGTTCTCTGTGTCTATTTGGTGCATGTTCTTCTTTGTCCACTTCTGTTGTCAGGGGCATGGGAATCTGTGTTTCTTTTTGTTGCATCATCTTGTTGTGTCAGCTCTCTGTGTGTGCGGCGCCATTCCTCGGCAGGCTGCTCCCTCCTTCGCGCTGGGTGGCTCTCCTTATGGGGCCCACTCCTTGCGCGTGGGGCTCCCCTATATCGGGGACACCCCTGCGTGGCACGGCACTCCTTGCGTGCATCAGCACTGCGCGTGGGCCAGCTCCACACGGGTCAAGGAGGCCCGGGGTTTGAACCGCGGGCCTCCCATTTGGTAGACGGACGCCCTAACCACTGGGCCAAGTCCGCTTCCCACAAGATACTCTGTTAACACCACATAATAACTACAATAACAATAAATCTTTGTTCTGTGGTTATATTACACACTAGGCTTGTTCATTCCTCAGTCTTGAGGGATTTGGGACAAAGTCCACTCTGACTACTTCAGGCTGAGAAAGGACATAGATATTATGGGACAGAGGAAAGGAATTATTTTGCTTGCAGTTGAAGATAAGTCCTTGTTTGGGGGATGGGACTGATCCATCATCATCGTTTTGGTAGTTGACCAGGGCAAGCCTGAAGAACTGTAGAGTAGGAGTTGGCTGCAAATCTACAGGGTTTCAGGGCTCAACCAGTACATGGACAATCCAAAGTGTCAGGGAAATATACACAACAGGTACATTGAAAGTTATAGGTTCAAATAAAAGGAGTAGAAGAATCATGATTAGGGGAATTATAAATGAGTATAACTATGTTATGTTGGGGAAATGATTTTCATATATTCCCAGATAGGGCCTGCTGAGGGGCTATTGATTTCACAAGGCCCTGTGAGTTGCCTGTGGTGTCTGGACATCCTTACAGCCCTGGGGAGCACTTTTGTTTGAGGTTTTGTTTACCGTTGCAGTTTGTGAAATCTGGCTGAGACCTGCAGAAGTGTGACCTCCGAATGAATTCCCCACTCGCTTTGAAACCTCTTAGCCATATTTTATTTAATATTTCCCTCCTTTGGTCAAGGTCTTTTTCCAAATGCATTGCTGGTTAATGCTTGACAATAATTCCTCAGTATAGGGGAAGCTCATCCCCAGGAGTTATGTCCCACGGTGGGCGGGGTGGGGGTGGGGGTGGACAATAGTGAGTTTCTTTGCAGAGTTTGGCTTAGAGATAGGCCACATGTAAGTAACAAGGAGGTTTTCAGGAGGCAACTCTTTGGCATTAATTGTAATTAAGCTTAGTTTTATTATGAGAATAACAAGGTTCATAAGTGCAAGCATTAAGATTGAGGGCTTGGCTTATTGGCCTATGTTCTTTTGTTGGGCAAAGCTTATATATTACAGAGTTTTTGCTGTCTCATTTGAGAAAGTAGCAGAATCCCCACGAGGCAAATTTAATATTTTGTTACCTACTAGACAGATTTTTTGGACCTCTATCTATACATAAAATATACCTATGTTAAAACAAGGATACATTTATATTCCGTAGAAGTATGCTTTAGGTGCATTTTTTGCCCATATGCCACGCACTATCAACACCCTGTATCTGTATTAGTGACATATCTTTGCTATAGATCCTTAAAAAACATTCTTTTTTTTTTTCTCTCCAGCACTTAGTGCTTTCTATTTTTTTTTTTTAAGATTTATTTTTATTTATTTAATTCCCCTCCCCTCCCCTGGTTGTCTGTTTTCTGTGTCTTTTTGCTGCGTCTTGTTTCTTTGTCCGCTTCTGTTGTCGTCAGCGGCTTGAACCGCGGACCTCCCATGTGGTAGATGGACGCCCTAACCACTGGGCCAAAGTCCGTTTCCAAAAAAAACATTCTTATATTTGTATTATTAGCCACAATCCTCTGCCACCAGAGTCCACTGAATTATACAATCTCCTGGCTTTTATCTTCTAACCTTCCTTCTATCAACATATGTGACTTGAAACATCCCCTTTCAACCACGTTCACACCCACACTTCAGCTCTGTTAATTACACTCACATTGCTGGGCCTCTGTCACCTCCCTACATTTCCAAACCATTGCAATCCACCTAATTGTAAATTCTGCACAGATTAAGCATCAGCTCACCATTTTCTACACCCATTCTATCTTCTGGTAACCTATCTTCCTGACTCCTTGAGTCTATTCACTATACGTAGTTTACATCAGTGAGAACATACAGTATTTGTCCTTTTGTGCCTGGCTTATTTCACTCAACATAAGGTCCTGGAGGTTCAGTGATGTTGTTGTACGTGTCAAAACTTCATTCCTTCTTACAGCTAAGTAATATTCCATCATATATATACATATATATACATGACACATTTTGTTTATCCATTCCTCTGTTGATGGACACTTGGGTTGCTTCAATCTTTTGGCAACTGTGACTCATGCTGCTATGAACATTGGCGTACATATATTGGTTCATGTCCCTGCTTTCAATTCTTCTGAGTGTATACCTAGTAGCAGGATTGCTAGTGCATATGGCAATTTTATACTTAGCTTCCTGAAGAGCCACCAAACTATCCTCCACAGCCACTGCACCATTCTACATTCCCACCAGCAGTGAATGAGTGTTCCTATTTCTCCACAGCCTCTCCAACACTTGTAATTTTCTGTTGTTGTTTTTTTAATAGCAACAGTCTAGTAGGTGTGAAATAATATCTCATTGTAGTTTCGGTTTGCATTTCCCTAATAGCTAGTGATGTTGAGCATATTTTCATATGCTTTTTAGCCATTTTTATTTCCTCTTTGTTAAAATGCTGTTCAAGTCTTTTGACCAATTTTTATTAGGGCTGTTTATCTTCTTACTGTTGAGTTTAGCCACTGGTATTTTATCTTCAACTGATACCACGCGGTGTTCCTGTTGAACCCTGATCCCCACATTCCAATGGAAGCTTTTCTGCCCTGGTTGCCCTGGGCCTTTCTGGGGTTATGGTGAAGCTGCAGCTCAGCTGTTATTGCCCAAGACATAATACCTTTTGAGGTACTCTGGCTTAAAGACACAGCTTTTTTTAGGAGGTACTGGGAAATGAACCCAGGACCTCATACATGGGAAGCTGGCACTCAACCACTGAGCAACAAACATTCCCCAATGAGACTTGGTTTTTTTCACTTGTTTGTTTTTAGGGGTACCAGGGATCAAACCTGGGAGTTTATATGTGGGAAGCAGGCGCTCAATCACTTGAGCTACATCTGCTCCCCTCCCTATTACATTTTTTTAAAAAAAAGATTTATTTATTTATTTATTTATTTCTCTCCCTCTCCCTCCCCCATTGTCTGCTCTCTGTGTCCATTCACTGTGTGTTCTTCTGTGTCCACTCACATTCTCGCCAGCAGCACTAGGATTCTGTGTTTCTTTCTGCTGCGTCCTCTTGCTGCATCAGCTCTCCATGTGTGTGGCGCCACTCCTGGGCAGGCTGCGCTTTTTTTGTGTGTGGGGCAGATCTCCTTGCAGAGTGCACTCCTTGTGCATGGGACTCCCCTACACAGGGGACACCCCTGCATGGCACAGCACTCCTTGCATGCATCAGCATTGTGCATGGGCCAGCTCACCACATGGATCAGGAGGCCCTGGGTTTGAACCCTGGACCTCCTATATGGTAGGCGGATGCTCTATCAGTAAAGCCAAATCTACTTCCTTCTATTATCTCTTAAATACATGTGTTCAGCTCAGACTCTACCTTCTCTTCACCTGATCAGGTCTCCCTAACTTCAAATCATGGAGAAAAGGGGTAAGATCACCATTCTTTCTTGCCCAAAAGTCCTTTCTGATGCAAATCAATTTATTTTCTCCTCAAAGACCAACCATCCATCCGAAGGATATATAAAGGAACCGTACTTTTCTGAAGGTACAAAAGGTTCCATTCACCATTTTCCCAAGGTAAGGGATGCCTATTCAAAGTATACTGCCATAAATAATGGATATGACTAAAATTATTCTCCTCTGAGTGGAGGAAGTCTCTTTCAAGGTGAAATGTTAAATCTGCCTAAGCAGAAAAGAGGGGCATCTTCTTGGCACTCTCTTACATGTGGATGTACTGTAATTTAATTAATCATTCCTCTGCTTTTGGATATTTATTTCCCACCTTTTTATTATTATAAATAATTATGTGATGAATATCTTGGCATGAGTATGGATATTTTTGCAGATTAGATTCTTGAAAGCAGATGCTGCATCAGAAAAACATGCATTTAAATGAAAAACCTTCCTGAACTGCCCCCAAAAATGCTTTACCAATTTTTATTCCAAAGAGAATGTCTGTTTCCCCACTCCTTCAATATCACTAAATATTAGGAATCATTTTTCATTTTTGATAGTAATATTGTTTCAATTTCCATATCTCTGATTACTAGTGAGGCTGAACATACCTTTATATGTTTATTGGCCACTTTTTTCTGTGGACTGTTCATAAACTTTCCTTTTTTTCTCTTGGATAGTTTGTCATTTCCTTATCTTGCACACAATGTTTTAGGCTTATTCCTAGGTATTTTGAAGTTGTTAATTGATTACAATGGACAAACGATAAAGCTATTGACTTTGCATGTTGGCCTTATTTCTGGCATCCTTCCTGAACATGTTGGGGTTTTCCCTTCTTTTTTAAAAATTTATTTTATATATTTCATTTTTTTATTATCTTTTTTTTTTAAAGATACATGAATCACAAAAAAGTGAACATGTTTCTAGGGAAGCAGACTTGGCCCAATGGATAGGGCGTCCACCTACCACATGGGAGGCCGGCGGTTCAAATTCCAGGCCTCCTTGACCCGTGTGGAGCTGGCCCATGCACAGCGCTGATGCGCGCAAGGAGTGCCGTGCCCAGGAATGGTGCTGCACACACACAGAGAGCTGACACAAGATGACGCAACAAAAAGAAGCACAGATTCCTGGTGCCACTGGTAAGGATAGAAGCATTCACAGAAGAACACACAGAGAATGGACACAGAGAACAGACAATGGGGGGCGGGGGGTTGAGGGGAGAGAAATTTTTTTTTTAAATCTTTAAAAAAAAAAGTGAACATGTTTCTTGGTTTCAGTAGTTTTACAGTTGACTATCATTTCTTTCCAGGGGAGACTATCATATCATTTGCAAATAATCGTTTATTGTGATTACTCATGCACTTGGACTTATGCCTATTTTTATTCTTTATTTTCCATCAACCATGCTTCCTGGTTTCTTTTTTCCTTCTTGCTGTTTAAGGCTTGATAGTGTTTCTTTCTTCCTTTTGTGGTTCAGAAGTTCTGCATTCTGTTTCTACACTGCTGGTGGTTTTCCTCACATGTTTTATCAAATATTGAAATTTAAATTTTTCTGACAGTATCAAGAATCAAATCAATTTATAACCTCCCCCCAAACAAGAGAAGAATCTCATTTCTCATTTCCCTTGCTTTATTGAGGTCACTTGAAATCTTAATACCAGATGGCTATATTTTAATCTTTGTTTACACTGTATTGTTCTTACTTAATATTCCTTTATTTTTTGCTTTTTTGTTTTATAGAATGTTCTATTTTCTTTTGTTATCTTTTATGATTTAAAAGGTAGTAATCCTGTTTTTAGTTTTACTAGTGATCAACTTCTATTAATCTATTCACCAAACACATTTCTTTTTTTTTTTAAGATTTATTTTTATTTATGTTCCCCCCACCACCACCACCTGTCTGCTCTCTGTGTCATCTGCTTGTATTCTTATTATGCAGCTCCGGGAACCGATCCTGGGACCTTCCAGAGTGGGAGAGAGGCAATTACTCTCTTGTGCCACCTCTGCTCCCTGTTCTGCCACGTCTTCTTGATCCTCTGTGTCTTTTGTGTCATCTTGCTGCACCAGCTCTCTGCATTGGCAGGCATTCCTGCACGGGGCGGTTTCCTTGTGTGTGATGGCATTCCCACTCAGGGTGGCACTTCTGCGCAGGGCAACATTCCCTGCATGGGCCGGCACTCTGCATGGGCCAGCTCGCCCTTACCAGGAGGCCCTGGGCATCAAACCCTGGACCTCCTATATGGTAGATGGGAGCCCATTTGGTTGAGCCACATCTGTTTCCCACCAAATATATTCTTAAACCTCTGTTTCTTTAACTATGAAAGTTAAGAGCAATCGATTGCTTCTAATTCTCTTACTTTATGTCAGATGGAGATTTTAGGGTACTTTTACCAGCCTAGGCCTCTTCTCACCCCTTTTCCTGTCTTTTAAAAAGTTACTCTGGGGAAGTGGACTTGGCCCAATGGATAGGGCATCCGCCTACCACATGGGAGGTCCACGGTTCAAACCCCGGGCCTCCTTGACCCATGTGCAGTTGGCCCACACGCAGTGCTGATGTGCGCAAGGAGTGCCCTGCCACGCAGGGGTGTCCCCCGCATAGGGGAGCCCCACGCGCAAGGAGTGCGCCCCGTAAGGAGAGCCACCCAGCGTGTAAGCAAGTGCAACCTGCCCAGGAATAGCGCTGCACACACGGAGAGCTGACACAACAAAAAGAAACACAGATTCCTATGCCTCTGACAACAACAGAAGGGGACAAAGAAGAACACACAGCAAATGGACACAGAGAACAGACAACTGGGAAGGAGGGGAGAGAAATAAATAAAAAATAAATCTTTAAAAAAAAAAGTTGCTCTGAATTTATAAATCCAACTTCATTTCAATTATATACATCTTTTTTAAGAATAGACTTTTTTTGTCTTATGATACAATTAGTTTTAATGATTGCAACCAGTCTTTTTATATTTTAATGTTCCCATTTTCAAGTTCTTAATTTCAATTCATCCCTTGAGCAGCTGAAGTATGTCTTCGAATTGTTTACTTAGAAAGAACACAAGTGATACATTTTCTACACTCTTCTCAGTAAACCTGGAATATATTCTGTTGTTATTTCATATGAACGACAACTTGCTGGGTGCAGAATTTTAGGTCATAATCTTCTTCGTAAAACTCTGTAACCATTGTTCCCTATCTTCTTGCATTTAGAAATGTGAAGGCAAAGCCTAAGACCAACCTAAAATGCCCTTCTTGCAATCCAATTTAATATATGGGTCTGTGTAGCATTTTTCCTTCATCTTAGAAAAAAATCATTTTAATTGCCAAGATGTGTCCTGGTGTAGACTTCTTTATTAATTTTCCTGGATCTCATTGATTTGTTTACCCAATCATTTGTCAGCTCAGGAAATCATTTTTTATCAAATATTTACGTATTGTTTCTCTTAATTTGATCATGATGATAACTTCTCCTGAATATACCTCTCATCTCCATCGTCTCTCACCTGGGTGAATGCAACAACCTTCAAACTAGTCTCTGTGCTTTCACGCAGCCCCTTTTGGCCTTCTCATACCCTACCTCCATTTTTTTTTTAAAACGTTTATTTATTTATTCCTACCTCCATTTATGACCCTTACAAGCGAGGTCCCTGACTGCTTTGGTCACTGCAGTGAACAATATCATCCAGCCCTCTCAGAATATGATCCCAAATCCTTAGCGTGCCCCACCCCACTGGCCTCCTCTCCTACTACTCTCCCCCTGCTCCTTATGCTGCAGCCACACCGGCCTCCTTACTCCTTCAAAGGACATGCTGCATGGATATAGGGCAATTCTTAGGTCTGCGAGACTGCCCCCTACATGTAGAGCTTCCAGCACCCCAGCCCCCACCCACCAAGCGCCCACAACACCCCCTCAATCATCGTGACAACCAAAAATGCCCCCACGAATATTCTGAGCTTCCTGGAGGCTTGTCTACACAGTGTTCCTCATCTTTTGAAGACTTTGAACCTACTCACTGCTCCCCCACCCCCAAGTTCTGCCCGTTTCCTGAATGACTTCATTTGCACTCTCCGACCACACCTCCAGGAATGCAACAACGGTGCAAATCAAGAGGAGACTGACCTTTGTTTTGCTTAGAACTTTTGCAAGAGTTTTTCACCATTGTGGAAAACCACTGACAGCAAAGTCCCTGGGGGTATTTGTGCGGGAGCACATCACAGCGTCGCAGTCTGCTCTTTGAGCTGTGGCCTGCCCAGTGATTCTACAGTCACAGACAAGCACCTGACCCGTTCTTACAGCTTCAGTGCAGTCGTGCCTGGGCATTTACATACTGATATACAGAAACATTCTCTTTTATCACTTTCCTTCTGTATCGACTTTATATTACTATTAAGGCATTACTTGGACATTTTGAACATTTGAACATTTTGGACATTTGAAACTATGTATATGGTAGGTAATATTATCTGTACATTAATTTCAGGATGGTAAAGGGAAGTTATAAAATACTTGTTATAAAAAGGGAGTATTGGGTATGATCAAGTTGACAACCACAGGTCTAGAAGTTGGGTAGATGTCAGCCACAAGAAGAAATATTTTTCTGTTCAGAGCTACCTTACTTTCCTTATTAACAACCCCATAATAAAAGTTTATAACTTGCCTTTCTCTAGGTTTCTCAGCCTTTGATACTACTGGGATCCCCCAAGCAGCTAAAATTCAAATTTCTCCATGTGCTCCTCCACAAGCTTCGCACCTAGACATTTCCTCTCCCCAAATTGCCAACCCTGAAGATGGCTAGCCCTAGTGTTACCAGATTTTGTTTAGGTTCCTGATGCTGCTGCAGAAATGAATTTTAAGAGCATGTCAGGTGAGTTAGGCCAGTAGTTTATTCAGGTAGGGAGGGAAGAGAAATGGGAGAAAACAAGAGATCATGGGTTCCAGGTAGAGGGGAAGGGGCTGAAAAGTGATAAAGTGGCTAATTCACAGACTACAATTTCCCATTATAGATTATAAATTCCCAGGTTTAACTTGCATGGCCATCGTGGCAAAGGAAAAATGGCAAGAACAGGGCAAAGAAGGCAGGAACAGTCACACAGACTGGCACCGAGACTGGCACTGGGACATGGCAAAGGCAAGAGTGAGGGTCCAAAGGAAAGAGTGAGTTCAGGCCTTGCACCTGCTTTTCGAACCATTAATTATTCCACCCCTTTGCTAATGGCAGGGGAGGAGTCCCAGCTGTTTGCTGTTTTGATTGATTACCCCCCCCCATCAATCCCCCATGGAGGCCCAATGATAAAGTCCTTGGGGAATGTCCAGGGCTTCTCCTGGCTGGAGTCTTCAGGAGGTCTTCCAGCAGCCATCTTGGGGTATCGATGTCCATGTGGACTTCTTGCCAGGTTCCAGATCCATCTGTTGATTCCCTATCCTAATAGGCAGCTTAACTAGCAGTGACAGACACCCAGTCCTGGAGAGAAGCCCTTCCTTCACTCAACAAAGTCCTTTTTTACTTGCTCAAGACATCTATCTGCTTTTTCCAGAGTCCCTCCATTTTTTTCCTGAAGCACTGCTAGCTCTGAAGGGCTTACATTTCATGCGTCTAAAATCAAATTCAAGACAGGCATCCTAATCTTCTTTTCCCTAGTCATGTGTCCCGGGACACACCCCAGGCCTGGGCAGGTCTGATTCAGCCCTGGGCCATAGCCCACAGCCGGGAGCTGGCGACTGGAGGTGCTCTCCCAAGCAACAGAGCCTGCCCTCCCATTTCCTGATAGATGAGCGCTTGGCACCTTCTCTGAGTCCAGACTCCATTCTTCTGCCCTAACCATCCTCCCTGAGGCTATATGGAATCATGTTTGGCCTGAAAAACAGAAGAGGAGAAACAGAAGTGTTCTTCATTTGAGTTCTGAACTCAGGGGGCCCCTCTCATGTTCCCCACTCGAAGCTTCTCAGAATTTCCTGTCACTTCCTTGTGAGTGGGCTGCACTGGGCTGCTCCCGCTCACCCTCTGACAGCCTTGAGGCCAGTCTCTGCAGGTCACTGCACCCCACTAAACAGAACTCTGTCTCCAAAAGTAGTGGTGGGTAAGGTGGATTTTACTGAAGGCTTTTGTGAGATGACAGAGGAGTTCTACTGCTCCTTACAAATTCCTTCCCCCAAGTACCCCTCCCCACATCCTCCCCTTTCTCTGCAACTTTTCTTCCTCTCCTTCTCGTTGCTTGGTGGCTCCAGCCTCCTCCCCCACACTCTCTCAATGTGAGCATGTACAATCCTGTCAATACATAGTCAGACAGAGGCCTTGGGAGGCCTTGGTTCTTCTCACCACCCACTCCTGCTCGGGAATTAAGTGGGTGTGCTATTTCCTTGTGCCCCGGAGCCTCTTTGGGCTCAAGAGCAACCCCCCACTGCACATTCCCACCCTCCTTCATCTCTGAAGCTTTGCTTAGAGATGCTCTTGCCAGACGCAGCCTGGCTCTTCAGCTTCTCTTTCCTCCAGAGCCTCTCCTCCAGCCAGCCCAGCTCACAGGGGAACTTCAGTGGATGGCAAAGCCTCTGGTGAAACCCCAAGGCTAAGGGATGTATGGCTGCTGTGGAGGCAAACCCCTGAGCCCTAGAGTCACAGGAACTAGGCCAGGAAACTGGTCCTCTGCCTGGGCTCCCAATGTGCCTTCTTCCAGGCCTGCTAGCCCATGTCTCTGACTCTCTCACCCCAAGAAGAGAGCTGGGTGACCACTCTGCCAGCTCTGGTCCTTCCCCTACCCCATCCCCATTCCCAAGAGAAGGGTAGGGTTTGCCAAGCTCTTCTCCCAGAGGTGCAGTCTTCCACAACATACCCTTCATTGTCACAATCTGGACAACTTTGCAGGACAAGCGAGGGTGGAGGAATTCGTGTCACAAAGCCCTGAGCTGTCCCCAAAAGGTTGACCGACCTTGCTGGGACTTAGGGGGTACCAGGAGACCACCAATCCCCATGGACCAAACTTGCCACCCCAGAAACAAACTAGGGAGTGGTATCTGGACAGTGCCAGGGGCTGCCTGAGGGGGCTCTGTGATAAGGGGCCTTTTTCTCCCCTTCCCTGGGCCTTACTTGCATCACTTCCAGCTCCCCAAGTCAGCTTCCCAATCCCTGATTTGGGATGGCCGTGGTTTTCTCCCTCTCCTCCTGCCCTCACTAAGAGCTAGAGTGCAGGTGGCCCATCCAGTTTATGAAGGGTCGAAGATTGTTCAGGAAAACCTGGCTAAATGGTTCACTCCAATGGTTTCTGGGGCCCCCATCCCACCCCCTGCGGGGTTCCTGGTGGTCTGGGGTTACAAACTCAGGGCAGGAACCTGGGTCCCTCATCTCTTTGTCTCTGTACTTTGTCTCAGAGCCATTTGCTCAGAAAGCCACAGAGACAATGGCTTTTGCAGCTGGGAAGTTGGCTCGTGTTGGTTCCCCAAACCTGAAAGGAGGATTTGAATGCAGATGATTTGAGATGTGTTCCCAGGGGAAAAAAGTAGGGGAGTGGAGAAGGGGGCTGAGGAACAGAAGGGCCCCAGGTCGGGTCAGATATTGAGTGGAGTCCCAGGGAGGCTGAGATTGACTCAATCCCACAGGCAAACCTTGAGAATGGCCCAGGCCACACGCCGAGATGGTCCTGATCAGGGTTAGGGGGCTGCAGTGTTTAACCCCCCACAGCCCTCAGTCATTGCTTAAGGCTGCCCCCACCCTACTTGTACCTCCTGAGCACTTACCTCAAGTGGGTGCCAGGAGCCTGAGCTCAGTCTCTAACAAAGAGATGTAAGCACAGGCTTTGGGGAGGGAAAGCTCTCAAGAAGCTGGTGGGCAAAAATGATGTGAGGAGGGAAATGGACTTGGCCCAGTGGTTAGGGCATCCATCTACCACATGGGAGGTCCGCAGTTCAAACCCCGGGCCTCCTTGACCCATGTGGAGCTGGCCCATGCGCAGTGCTGATGCACGCAAGGAGTGCCCTGCCACGCAGGGGTGTCCCCCGCGTAGGGGAGCCCCACGCGCAAGGAGTGCGCCCCATAAGGAGAGCCGCCCAGCGCGAAAGAAAGTGCAGCCTGCCCAGGAATGGCGCCGCCCACACTTCCCTTGCCGCTGACGACAACAGAAGCGGACAAAGAAACAAGATGCAGCAAATAGACACAGAGAACAGACAACCGGGGGAGGGGGGGAATTAAATAAATAAATAAATCTAAAAAATAAAATAAAATAAATAATAAAAAAAAATTATGTGAGGAAATATGGGTGGAGCACTGACAGCCTCTGCTGAGTCTCTCTTTAATTATTTCTTAATGCAAACTCTTAATATCTGAGGCCTCCTCTCTGTTACCCTTCGCTAGTATCTTCTATCCACAGGTCTTAAGGCATCTCCCAGCCTGGAAGCAGAGTCCTTGCTTCCTCCACAGCTTGTGCCCTGGCACCTGCTCAATCAGCAGCTCTCAACTCTTCTCCCCTCCAGGAAGACTTCGACCCCTTAAGAAACTGTAAATAAAAGAAGATATGCATCCTTCTACAAGAAGGGTAGCAGGCCCTGGGGCATCCCACAGGCCCCAGAGAGCAGGGAGACTTGAGACAGATGGGGTATCTGTCCTGGGCAGAACCATCCCATAATCCTTCAACCTAGTGACTAGTGAGCTTCCCTGTGCCCTCTTGGAGTGCTGAAACTCACCCCTCCTCTCCAGCACCCAAACTCTCCCCCACCACCGCATCAGGAGACACTCACCCCATCCCTCATGATGCACTTTTCCTCCTCCTTGTCCTTTGGTGCATCTCCCAATACATCAGCCAGGCTCCAGTCAGGAAAGCAGAACCCTTGCCAGGGAACTAGCTATAAAGGTTTTAGAAGGGGCAAAAGAGCAAACAAGGGCAAGTGAGGCCACCCAGAGATCAGAAAGAGCAGGAAGCCACTTCCACAGTCAGAGGGATAAAGGGTTGGGCCGCTGTTCCAGAGAATGGGAGCCAGAGCCCCTGGAGGTGGAGGGCCCAGACGGCGTGGTGTCCAGTGAGTGCCAGAAGACACAGCCACCACCAGAGTGTCTGCCACAATCCAGAAATACCCTGGCTTCTCCCTCATCTGGTCCTCAATATTCTACCAGTGCCTCCCACTGACCAATGCTGACTGGAAACCAGTTTGCCAGGAAGGCTGGGAAATATCACCTGAAGGGTTACCCCTGAGGTGTAGAGCTGAGCAGTGGAAGATCAAGGAATGGGCCCAAGGGCAAATGAGCCAGCACTCCTGGAGGCCACCGACTGCAGCTCTGCTGTTTTGAGATTCAGTGATTGGAGGGAGCTTGCCATGTCCCCCCAGAGAGGCCTGGATGAATCACCTGATATAGGGTCAACAGGTTACTGGACTTCCACTCAAAAGGGTCACCAGTCAACCCTGACTTTCTCACCATCTATCTCCCACCCACATCTCACCAAGAGAGAGGCCTGGGCTCACTTCCCGTTCACCTGCTCATGGGGGCTGTTGTTAGCGTCCTTGGGCAAGTGGGCAAGTAGAGCCTCTGGCTGCATTTTTTTTATTTTAAAGATTTATTTTTTATTTATTTCTCTCCTCTTCCCCGCCCCCCTAGTTGTCTGCTCTCTGTGTCCATTCACTGTGTGTTCTTCTGTGTCCACTTCTCTTGTCAGTGGGACCCAGAACCTGTGTCTCGTTTTGTTGTGTTATCTTGCTGCATCAGCTCTCCGTGTGTGCAGCGCCATTCTTGGGCAGGCTGCACTTTTTTCGCGATGGGCAGCTATCCTTATAGGGTGCACTCCTTGCGCGTGCAGCTCCCCTATGCCGGGGACACCCCTGTATGGCATGGCACTCCTTGCATGCATCAGCACTGCGTGTGGGCCAGCTCATCACTCGTGTCAGGAGGCCCTGGGTCTGAACCTTGGACCTCCCACGTGGTAGGTGGATGCCCTATCCAATAGGCCAAACCTGCTTTCCTGGCTGCATTTTAAATTTGCAGGAATCCTAACCAGTCCCCTATCAGATATGGGGGTCCTTTAGGACTAAGCTATCTTCAGTCTAACTGGGGCCGCCAATTCCATTGCAAAACACAAACTCCAGTCTGCAGGACTGGCTCTGTACCTAGGTAAATTAGCAAGACCTCTCAGTTGTGATGACAAGAACAGCAGCTCAAACTGCTTTAAGTAAAAGGGGAAATGTTTTCGTTCATTAGTTGAAAAGTCACAATGGAGGTTATCTTCCGGCTTAGCTGGATCCTGAGTGTTTCAATAAGGCATCCAGTAAACTGCAACCTGCTTGCCAGATTTGGCCTGGCCCCTGTTTTGTAATAACATTTTACAGAACATCGTCAGGCTCATTCATTTACATATTATCTGTGGCTGCTTTCGATATACAAGGCAGAGGCTGGTTAGTTACAGCGGAGACTGTACGGCTGACAAAGCTGAGAATATGTATTATATGGCCCTTTACAGAAAAAGTTTGCCACCCTCTGGCTTAAACGATATCATCAGAAATCTATCTTCATCTCTTGCCTGGAGGTTGTTGTCAATTTCCCCCACCCCTGGCCCCTAAACTACATAAACTGAGAATGGCTGAGATGTGGCTTCCCAGGTGAAATTTGGAGCGTGGTCATCAGAAGAAGGTAAATGGCTTCTGAGCAGAACAGAACAACAGATGTCTGCTCAATAGGCACCGATCTTGTTTTCTATACAATATTAAGTGGTGACCAACCCATAAGACACCTGGAGTTTATCCTTCAGCTTGGTGGCAAACTGAATGAGATTGTCCCTGTGTGTCCCTTTGTTGTAAACCTCCAAACCAGAGATCAATAAGGGACGGTGGCTCCAGTCCAGCTCTCACGATATTGATAGCGCTCTCAGAAGCAATGTTCCCAGGGCAGTGTATGGATTAGAGCACCTGCATACCAGCCCACTGTCCTTTCTTATCTGGATAGAGCATTCCAAGTAAATTCAATAAAGTTCTGTTAAACTCCTTGGATTGGGGACCCCCTTTGGGAAGTGATCCTAGCCTTTGAAATTCTGCCTGGTAAAATGATTATTGCACACAAACATGAAATCCACAAACCAAGAACTTTTCCCACAATACTCCTGCCACAGAGGATGCTTCCAGATCCCTGGTGGGTCATGTTCGGACATGTGGAAGAACTGTGTCATTGGCTTTTAACTGCCTGGTTTCAGAAAGCAACAATCAAGGTGCACCATTTCTGAGAGTAAGCCACTCTGAGTCATCTCCAGATAGGCTGGTTGGCGAGCATTGTTTTCCACAGAATGCACTGGGCGCAGGTGTCGCATTTTATTTGGACGTCCTCTGCCTTCTTGGGCCAGAGGAACCATGCCCTAATTAGCCCCAGCATCTGTTCCCTCCCCGAGGCCCAAAATCATCACACATGGACTTTGGTGCCACAGGGAAGTCTTTTTGAAACAGTACCAACTACTTCCACAGTCCATTTATGAGGCACACAGAATCCAATAATTAGTGGCAATTTCCATCATTCCTAGAGTGGGACATTCATGGAGCTAGAGAAGCTCTGTACCCCATCTGCCTCCCTCTCACATCTTCCCCTTCATTATGAACCAGAGCACAACACCTTCCTAGGAAAGTTCTTTACCAGTTCTCTACCTCCATCTGGGGACAGGAGAGGCAAATTTGGGTTACATAATTCAAGGTTGTAAGTACAGCTTCTGAGCATTGCCCCAGGCTGTCAGCCAAGCCTCTTTTCCTGGCTCCTTTGCAATTCCAAATGATCTTCACATCCTCATTAAAGATGGTCTCAGTAACCTTTGTAGTATAGCATCTGTACCTTCAGAGCAGATGGTAACAGTGCTGGAATTACAGTCCACTGGAGCTTCTACCCAGCATGCTTCATAATATCCAATTCAGTACTGGTAAGAACTTAAGTAAGGGAAGTAGCAGCCCACACCTAAAAGGGTGCTCCACAGTCATTTGCCTTACATGTATTCTTGACCACCCACTTCAGCATTAAAAACTCTAGTTTGTTAATAGAGTATTAGGGCTCACTCCAGAAGGGATTTGATAAGAAAATTACCTCCACTGACTTAATATAACATCATTGTCCATCCATTTTTTCCTAGATTAAGGTTTTTGGTTTTGGTTTTTTTTTTTTTTGTCTGGCATCCCCTCCTTTAGGAAATCATCCCTCCTTTATTTCAAGTAGTTTTTAGGTGGTGCTGGTCCCCACTTACTCCAGCATCCAAAGTTGGCTATGCAACATAGAACTGAAAACCAGACTATTCCATGTTTCTAGACTTAGTGATTGGCTCATGGTGGGCATGTGAACAAACTGGACCAATCAGAATCTTTCCTGGGAGTTTTACACCAGAAAAATATTCTCTCATCCACTGAGATTGCAACCTGGAGTTGTCTATGGCCATTTTCACTGTCACACTGAAGAATAATTCTACAGTAGAAGAGAATGAGGCCAACAAGCAATGCAAACCAGAGAATAAGCAGAAGTGAGACTTGGAGGGGAGAAAGTAGAGAGAGAGAGAGAGAGAAAGAGGAGGAGAGGGAGAGAGAAACTTGATAAGAATTATTGGAGCCACTGGACTCAGCCATATTTTTAATATCTACCCTTTGAGGAAATATTATAAGACCACAATCCCTTACTCATCTTTGTTTACAATTGTAGGTGAAACCAGAGGTTTCAATAGCAATAAGTAAGGAACTTTGAGAGTGAGAAGTTATTGATATCAGGGCTTTTGAGCATGCAAAACATTGGTATAGACATAAAGGTATAAAGAACACACACAGAGAAAGGGGCGAGAAGGGAGTATATTAGCCATATGGAGCTAAGATCTTATGTCAAATTAAATTTATTCTTATTTTGTGTCTTCTTGTCATGATATTGAATACTTTATATGCAAGAAGCGTTCCCACAATATTCTACTCTAACTACAATAGTTTATTGTTTTATAACCCTTAACCTTGAAACTATGAAGCTTGCTTAGTGTAGAAATTGTATTTACTCATTGTATGTTATAGGAAATTGAATTTTCCATCAACTGTGTAATATTTAACCAACTTGAGTATGACTTCAGTGCCATGTTTTATTTAACCCAACCATCAGTATAAGAAGGATATAGTTTCTTGATATTAGGAAAAAGTATTTGTAAGTTTTTTCCTCCTTGCAAATATCAATTATAGCAGATTCACATTAAAAACACAATGCTGAATTTAAGCTTTTTCCAAGGAGGAGTGGAGAGGGAAGCGAGGGTTTGGTGGGCCATCAGAGTCGGTACATTACATGAGCATGGACTCCCTGATCCCTGGGGTTCTTTCAGGGCCTGTGGCTACTCCAGACATTGTAGAGCTTCTTGGATGCTGGCCCTGAGCTACCACTGATTCCTGGAGATCCAGAATGCTTCTGCAGTCTACTGATTAGAATGGGAGTGTGTGGGATCAGGGATAAATGGAGATCATAGCCCAAGTCTATCTCACAGAAGCCCAGGGCCCAACCCTATCTTGTAATCATTCTCCTAATTTCTGAGGATGTAACTAGAATACATAGCATCAGCAGCTCACAGAATCCTCACACCCAATCCCAAACCTGTATGGTTTAAGAGCCTTTACATAGGAAGGACCTAGTGTAAACCCCTAGATTCTCCCTCCATATCCAAACAAAACAAAAGCGATACTACATCTCTGGGGTAATTACAGATGTTAGTGAAACCACAAAAGACTTGAAATATCCAGGACTAGTAACACCAACTAATTCTCCAGTTTGGCCATGGTCAAAGGACAGGCCTTGGAGAATGGCAGTGGATCATTATAAGCTTCCTTAAGCTGCCACCCACTTGCAGCTAGCTGTTGCTCCAAATTTGATCAGCTCCTTCCTGTCCTGACAGCTCCCTTCACAGGCTACCTCCTCTCAACATTGCCCATGACTGTCAGTTTGAACTATTTGTTCTCAACAATCATACCCCTCCATCAGCTCTTGCACCAGGCGTGACTGCGGGCTCCAGTACAACTCTATTCTTTGTTCCTTCTCATGCTGGAGTCCTTTTTTTTTTTTAATGAAATTTTATTGAAGTGTATCATTCATACATGAACACGCATACATAATAAGTGTATAGTAAAATTTGTGAATTTATAAAACAAACATGTGTATCATCATATAAGGCTCCCATGCATCTCCCCACCACCAATACCTTGCATTGTTGCAAAACATGTTACAAACTATGAAAGAGCATTGTTCTAACAACTAACTATAACCCATATCTTGCATTTAGTGTATTTTCTACCAACCCACCCAATTATTAACAGCCTATATTAGTATTATATATTTATTATTGCTCAGGAGAAAACATTCTCATATTTGTCCTGTTAACCACAGTCCATCATCCACCACTGGATTCCCTGTGTTATACAGTCCCATGCTTTGTACAGTCCATTCAAAGTATATACTCAGTGGCTCTCAGTTTTATCATTGTGTTGTGCTGTCATCACCTCAGTCAATTTTAGAATATTTTCATTACCTGAATTCCCTTTTGCTCATCAGAAGGCCCTTTCCCATTCCTCAGGCCCAATGACAGAGCACATTGGCTCAGTTCAGTGGTATGATGAGGTCAGGTCACAGCTGACACAGGTCTTGCTCAACACCTCTGGGTGGTTAGCACTTCAATACCACACTCGGAATATCAAAGGGAAGGAAGAACACAGTTTACTACAAACAACAAGAGATCTCTAATGAGTTTTTCCTCTGTCTTTGGATTTTGACAATTTTTCTCTAATGTGTCTTGGTATAGATGGCTTGGAGTCTATCCTGCTTAAGAGTTCATTGAGCTTCCTGGATGTGTATATTCATGTCTTTTACCATTTGGGGAGTTTTCAGCCATTGGGTCTCCAAATACTTTTTCTGCCCCTTTCTCTCTCACTTGACCTTCTGGGAGTTGAATCTTGTACATGGTATGCTTGAGTGTGTCCCACAGGTCCCTCAAGCTCTGTTCATTTTTCTTCATTATTTTTCCTTTTTGCTCCTCACATTAGATAATTTCATTTTTCTTGTCTCTGAGTTTGCTGATCCTTTCTTCTGCCTGTTCAAATCTTCTATTGGATCTGTCTGGTGAGTTTTTCATTTCAATTACTATATTTTGCAGAACCAAAATTTCTGTTTAACCCCTTTTAAACATTTTTATTTCTTTATTTTGTCCAGAAAATGTTTTCCTAATTTTCTTTAGTTCTTTGTTTGTGGATTCCTTAAGCTCATTTAACAGATTTAAGACAGTTGATTTAAAGTCTTTGACTAGGGAAACAGATGTGGCTCAACCAATTGGGCTCCTGTCTACCATATAGGAGGACCAGGGTTCGATGCACAGGGTCTCCTGATGAGGGCAAGCTGTCCCACGCGGTGAAGTGGCCCACACAGAGTGCCAGCCCACACGGAAATGTCGCTTTTCATGGGAGTTTCCCCTGAGTGGGAATGCAGCCCAATGCGGGAAAGCCCCCCCACGAAAGAGTGCCAGCTGACGCAGACAGCTGGCACAGCAAGATGATTCAACAAGAGACACAGAGGAGGGAAATTAAGAAGATGTAGCAGAACAGGGAGTTGAGATGGTGCAAGAGAGTAATTGCCTCTCTCCCACTCTGGAAGGTCCCAGGATCAGTTCCCAGAGCCGCCTAATGAGAATACAAGCAGACACAGAAAACACACAGCCAATGGACACAGAGAGCTGACAACAGGGGAAATGAGGGTGGTGGGAGAAATAAATAAAATAAACCTTTAAAAAAAGTCTTTGACCAATACTTTCAGTACATGAGCTTTCTCAGGGATGGCTTCTGGCAAATTATTTTTTCTTGTGAATGGACAATACTTTCCTGTGTATTTTGTCAATTTTTTGTTGAGAATGGAACATTCTTAGTATTATGTTGATGTAACTCTGGAAATGTAGTTCTCCCACTCCTCTGGGATTGCTAAATGTTTTTGTTTTGTTGTTTTATTGAGAGTTGGAGCCTTCAATTTGTGACTTTTCCAAACGATCTGAAGTAGTTGTTCAAAAGTAGTGATCCCTGAACAGATCACACCCTACCCCACCCCACCCAGATTTTGGAGGACTAGGTCCTTATAGCCTTCCCCGGCACCAGTAAGTCACACCAGGATCCTAGGCTACAGTTGCCACTGCTGCCTGTCACATAGTTGGGGCATGGGGAATGGTAGCCACTGCATAGAGGGTGAAATTCACTGGATATTTACCACAGTTTACTAGCCTCTTCCTCTTCCTTTTCTGGAGATGCTGAGCAGTGTTCAGCTAGATTCCAGAGTTTCAAAATAGTAAACTTGGACTGTTCCTGGTAGCTCAATAGTTGTTTTGGCGGAGGGACTGATTCCTGGAGCTTCCTACTCCACAATCCTTCCTCATCATTGATTTCTGACTTGAGTTTTCTTCTACTCTAAATAGACTATCCAGAGAACTGTTGTTTTTATTTTTTATTTTTAGAACAGTTGTAGGTTTATAGAAAAATAATGCAGAAAGTATAGACTTTCCATATACCCACACACACATGTACATAGTTTTCCCTATTATTAATATTAACATTTGCATTAGTGTGATAAATTTCTTATAACTGATGAAACAACATTATTATAATTATATTACTAAAGTCCATAGTTTACACTAGGGTTTGCTCTCTGTTTTGAGGAACGGCTCTTTTATTTTCTTCAGCTGAACCATAACAGCGCCTCAGTAAGCAAGGACCTTTTCATTTACTCTCACTGCACCAAAAATGACCACCTTCGCAAGATCGAGAGGGAAAAAAAAACACCTCCTCTTCCCACCACTGGCTCTCTTATTTGGCCCACCTGTTTGTTTCCCATAATTCCTTTCCTTCCCTCATGCAGAAATCTACTTCTTTGCCTCCTTGGATTCTGATACAAGTTGTCAGTTGTTCATTTCCACCTGATTTCAAACTCGATGAGGAGGGATGGGTGAATGGGATGGGGGCTGTTGATAGAATATCTATAAGAAAATCATACCAATAATCTGTATCTTCTTGGCTTATGGCCCATGTGCTATATTATGCTGAAAGAGCCTTTGGTCATGAGTCACATGGCCACATACCTGTTGGCACCCTGGCTTTGTATGCGCCATGCTTCCAGAAGGTAGATACAAGCATATAAGGGATCTTGTACCACCACAATTGTAATTTCTAACTCAGATTGGTTTTCACAGTTTCCCCCTGACTTTGAGATGGTATTCCAAATTCCATCATATCTCAGGCCAGATAATCTTCTTCTCTTTGTGCCATAATGCTGAAAGCTTGGCAGTTATAGTGAGGTTGTGCTCTGAAATTTGAGAAGAACGAGTTAATCCAAGATGCAGCTGGATATACCATGCATTAGGTAAAAAAATTCCAGACAAGACTCAACCTTTAACCCACTCATAACTGGATCTCTTCGAGGCACTGCTTCTGCTTTGAAGTCAGCCTCTATACACTATGAAACCTTCCCAAATACAAACTTAACTCCCAAAGTGACCAAAGCTTTCTTGGAGAGCTGGAGGAAAAGATTACATGACTCTCTGCCCAGAAGAATCCCCTGAGAATCTGCTACAAAATTCATGCTCTTTCGGCATCTCTCAAAGGACCTGCCACACCCTCATCCTTCTGTCCATCATCCGCTCCTCAGCCTGCCAGGCTGCCTCTGGCCCTCCTCTGTTTTGAATGTCAAATCCTGCCAGCCTGAATATACCACTGCAAAGAGAAGCAAGACAAGTTGTACTTTACAAAACAAAAACCCAATCGTTGGCTAAATAGCTAAACTAACAAAATACTGTTTCTCGCGTGTGTGCTGGAGGGCCTTTGTTTATCCCACCACTCAATGTACCAGAGTTGGAAAAGGCCGAAATACATCTGTGCTAAACTTTGTTCTAGTTTCTCAGTTAAAATTTCTATCCCTATCCCCACCTCATCTTTATGTCCCTGTTCTCCATGTACAAAGTAGTGAAAGTAGATTTAAATGCTCTGCCCCTGCCAAGGTTGGGACTGCATCATTCTTTCACCATTATTCTCAACTCCAGACTTTTATTTGTTTTAACTGAACTACCCTCTCTCCTAACACTATCCAATAGAAATTTCAGCAATGACAGAAATGTTCTGTATATGCACTGTCCAATATTGTAGTTGCTAGCCGTACAGAGCCATTGAGCACTTAAAATATGGCTAGGATGAGTGAGGAATTAAATGTCTAATTTTATTTAATTTTTAATGAATTTAAACTTAAATAGCCACATGTAGCTAGTGGCTACTGTATTGGGTTGCATAGCTCTAGCCTAATTCCACCAGTGATAATGAGAAACATTATAAGAAACTGTCAAAAAAAACCCCAAAAAACCCAAAATTATATTGACTGTGGGGATATCATCTGGGATGTTCACTGGTTCATACAGTGTTCTCTCACTACGAAAAAACTTTTCAGGTCTAAGGACCTGAAAAAACAGGGCTGCTCCTGAACCAGTTAGTTTCGTTTTGTTTTTAATCTTAAGGACACTATGAATTGCATAATCAGCCATGTTTCCTCTTTTCCTTTGGCTATCAGGAAGCTCAGCCAAATTTAGAGCCCACCTTTACCAGGTGGTACCCTTGAATACTAATATAATCCTAAGGACCATTTATCTCTTTCTTACCTTGTTGTCTTTTTTTTTTTCCTAGTGTATAACTCAGTGATTTTTAGTACACTTATAGAGTACTACAACTATCACCACAATCTCATTTAAAAATATTTTCATTACCTCAAAAAGAACCCTCATTTTCATTTCCAGTCATTCTCCCTTCCCCCAGGCAGCCACTAATCTACTTTTCTGCCTTTTTAGATTTGCCTTTGCTGAACATGTAGATCAATGGAATCATACAATATGTGATCCTTTATGTCTATCTTCTTTCATTGAGCATAACTTTTTTGAAGTTCACCTGTAGCATCTGTCATTCCTTTGTTCTGTTTTATTGCCAAATAGCAAATAGCAGTACTGTATGGATATGCTTAGTTTATTGATCCATTCACCATTTGATAGACATTTGGGTTGTTTCCACTCTGGGTTAGGCTAATGTGTCAACTCAGCCAGGTAATAGTGCCCAGTTGTCTGGTCAAGCAAGCACAGGGCTAATTGCAATACAAAGGCATTTCATGGACTTTATTTTTTTTTAAGATTTATTTTTTATTCATTTCTCTCCGCTCCCCCCCCCCCCCCATTGTCTGCTCTCTGTGTCCATTTGCTGTGTGTTCTTCTGTGTCCACTTGCATATTTGTCAGCGGCACCAGGAATCTGTCTCTCTTTGTTGTGTCATCTCCCTATGTCAGCTCTCCATGTGTGCAGTCCCACTGCTGGGCAGGCTGTACTTTCTTTTTCAAGTGGGGCAGCTCTCCTTGCAGGGGCACTCCTTGTGCATGGGGCTCCCCTACGTGGAGGACACCCCTGTGTGGCACGGCAATCCTTGCGTGCATCAGCACTGCACATGGGCCAGCTCACAACACAGGTCAGGAGGCCCGGGGTTTGAACCCTGGACCTCCCATGTGGTAGGCAGACGGTCTATCAGTTGAGCCAAATCCTCTTCCCTCATGGACTTTAATCATCAGTGAGTTGATTGCAAAAATGAGTGATTATATCTATAATCAGCTAAGGAGACTGCCATCAGCAATGAGTTATGTCTTATCCAATCAGTTGATAGCCTTAAAAGGGGAAGTGATTTCAGCATTCAGAGAGAGAATCCCCATCTCCATCTCAGGCAGTTAGCATCTCCGGGGAACTCATCAAGGACCTTCATCAGAGTCCCTGGTTTGCAGTCTGCCTTGCAGAATTTAGACTTGTGATTCCCACACCATATGCATGTGGAAGAATTTTATAAAATCTTGTACTATTTACAGATTTCTCCTTTCAGTTCTGTTTCCCTAGAGAACCCTGACTAGTACAGGGCTGTTATGAATAATGCTGCTAGGAATATTCATATACAAGTTCTTTGGTAGATCTACGTTTTCATTTCTCTTGGACACCTATCTAGATGTGAAAGTTCTAGATAACGTGGTATATGTATGTTAAGAAAATGACTATTTTCCAAAGTGGCTACAACATTTCACATTCCCACATGCAACATATGAAGGTTTCAGTTTTTCTACATCTTCATCAACACTCATTATTACCTTTTTTTAAAAAAAATTTTATTTATATATTTCCCCCCTTCCCCTCCTCCCATCCTGCTGTTTTTGCTGTCTGTGTTGTCTTCTCTTCTCATTTTCTCTTCTCTAGGATTCACTGGGATTCAATCCTGGAGACTCCTCATGTGGAGAGAGGTTTCCTGTCAACTGCACTACCTCAGTTCCTACTTTCTGCTGCATTTCATCTTGACCCTCCCCCTTGTCTCTCTTTTGTTGCATCATCATCTTGCTGCATGACTCACTTGCACAGGCACTGGCTCACCACATGGGCAATAACGCGGGCACTTGCCCAGGTACTTGCACAGGCACTGGATCACCGCGTGGGCACTTGGAGGCACTCTCGCTCACCACGCGGGCACTCCCATGGGCATTGGCTTGCTGCATGAACATGTTTTCTCTTCTTTTTCACCAGGAGGCCCCAGGGATCGAACCCAGGTCCTCCCATATGGAAGGTGGAAGCTCTATCACTTGAGCCACATCCGCTTCCCCTAACTTTCTTATTGTAGCCATTCTACCGGGTTGTAGCGGTTTAAAACTATGGTTTTAATTTCTCCAATGACTAATGATGTTCAGAGTCTTTTCATGTGCTTATTGGTCATTTGTATGTTTTCTTTGGTGAAATGTCTATTTGAATATTTTGATCACCTTTTAATTGGGTTGGTTTTCTTAGTATTATTGAGTTATAACATTTCTTTTCACATTCTGGATACAATTCCTTTTATCAGATATATGATTTGCAACTATTTTCACTCAGTCTGTAGCTTGTATTTTCACTTTCTTAATGGTGTCTTTTGAACTGATAAGTTTTTAATTTTTATGAAGTCCAACTTATCATTTTTCCCTTTATTACTTGTGCTTTTGATGTCATATCTAAGAACCCTTTGCCTAACTCAAAGCCATGAAGATTTATTCGTGTTTTCTTCTACGAGCTTTATAGTTTTAGCTCTGACATTTAGGAATGTGACCAATTTTTTTTTTAAAGATTTATTTATTATTTCTCTCCCCTTCCCCCCCCCAATCCCAGTTGTCTGTTCTCTGTGTCTATTCGATGCGTGTTCTTCTTTGTCCACTTCTGTTGTTGTCAGCGGCACGGGAATCTGTGTTTCTTTTTGTTGCGTCATCTTGTTGTGTCAGCTCTCCATGTGTGCGGCGTCATTCCTGGGCAGGCTGCGCTTTCTTTCGCGCTGGGCGGCTCTCCTTATGGGGTGCACTCCTTGCGTGTGGGGCTCTCCTACATGGGGGACACCCTTGTGTAGCAGGGCACTCCTTGCACGCATCAGCACTGCGCATGGGCCAGCTCCACACGGGTCAAGGAGGCCTGGGGTTTGAACCTTGGACCTCCCATGCAGTAGACAGATGCCCTAACCACTGGACCAAGTTCGCTTTCCTGTGACCAATTTTGATCACTTTTTGTGTATGGTTTGAGGTAAGTCTAAATTCATCTTCTGCATGTGATATCCAGTTTCCTAGAGCCATTTGTTGAAAAGACTGTTTGCCTATTGAATTGTCTTGGCACCTCTGTTGAAAATCAATTGACCATAAATGTAAGGGTTTATTTCTGGACTCTCAATTCTGTTGCATTGACTTGTATATCTATCCTTATGCCAGGATTATACTCTTTATCACTGTCCTTGTTTTCTTTTATTCTGTTTCTTCATACACTTGTCTTTAATTTCATTTAACAGGGAGGATAGGTCATCCCCTTTCTCTTTCCCTAAATTGAAATTAGCTCTTGGCAAGGATGTATCTGAGGCTTCCTAAAATCAAACTGTCTAAACCTCTCTTGTGAAAATCAAGGAGAAGTCATTAAAGATCTATGGCCATGCTCTTATTTGAACAAATCCCAGAGGAGATTAGGAAAGGAACAGAAAACTATCCTTGCCACAATAATCGGATTTACTGATTTCCAGAGAAAGGGGAAGACACACTGCTAATTATGAAGTAATTATGGAATTATTTCATATCGCAATATGGTTTTAAAATGTAGTAGAGCTAAGAAGTAATGTCTTTGGAATAAATATGTGCATGTGTTTTATTTAGTAGGTTCGATATTTAAAGAAACAGTAGGAATACTGAATATTGAAGAAAAAAAAAGCCCTACTTGGAGGGCTCTCACTCACCTTAAAGGATGTGACACCCTTCTCTACAAGAATGACCTTTGGGAAGGGATGCCAATTTAATTATTACTGACCAACTTGATGAAGTCTGAAGACATGTCTCCAGAGTGTGACTTTAACTTGGGTTCTTTCTGCCTTTCTGAAAGAAGGTAAGGTAGAGAAAGAGAAAGGGAAAGGTATTCAATCAATCTTGGTAAAATGAATGAATTGCAAGAAGCTGATAGCATGAACCTTAAATGAACAGAGATTTCTCTGTGAGTCTGAAGGAATAATGACCTGGATGTAGCTTTTGAGAGTGAGGAAGGTACCACCTCCCTACTCTGTGGTAGTAAAAGTAGCAGTCTCCCTGAGAGACGGTTACTGTGTCCTCAGACAGGAGTTGAAGAGAGGATTTCTGAAAGGGCTGAGGGGTTGGGGAAGATTATGTGAGAAGGAGGGAGCAGAGGGAAGTTTGACCAGGGGAGTGGAAGTCCAGAAGAAGGCTGAGTTTAAAAGAGAGGATAGATGATGAAATGGGCTCTTATTCAGACAATTGTTGAGGATTACCAGGCTGTGGGGCCGGGTGGGATTCACATTTAAGTGGTTCTCCAAACTGGTGCTATTAGAGGCTTCATTATGCTAATTCTAAAAATCATCAAATAGCCTCTCTTTTCAAGAGCCTATGGTGTGCAGAGAAATGGGAACACTTTTACATTGTTGGTGGGAATATGAAATGTTACAGCTGCTGTGGAAAAGTTTGGTAATTCTTTAAAAAATTAAATATCGAATTGCCATATGACCCAGCAATCCCACTTCTAGATATAAAAGAATTGAAAGCAAGGACTCCAGATAACTGTACACCAGTTTTTATAGCCAAAAGGTGGAAGCAACCCAAGGGGCCATCAACATATGAATGGATAAACAAAATGTGGTATATACATATGTCTTAGTTTCCTGGCTGCTAAAACAAATGCCATACAAAGGGGTGGCCTAACAACAGGAATTTATTGACTCAGGGTTTCAGAGGGTAAAAGTCTTGCTTTCTCCCCAGATCGATATCTTCTGGTTGGCTGGCAAACTTTGGGGTTCCTTGGCTTTTCTGTCACATGACAGTGCACATAGCGGTATCTTCTTTCTCTTCTGGATTCTGTTGACTTCCAGCCCTGGCTATTCCCTGTGGCTTCTCTCTCAGTCTGACTTTCACTTTGCTTATAAAAGACTCCCCTAATTCAACCTAAGGCCACCCCTTAGTTGAAGTGATATCTGAAGAGATCTTATTTACAATCGATTCACACCCACAAGAATGCAGACCAAGACAAATAAGTGTTCCAACTGGGGTACACATTCAATCCAGATCCATATACAACGGACTATTATTATTCAGCTGTAAAAAGGCATGAATTTCTCATGCGTACAACAACATAGATGAAACTTGAAGACATCATGTTCCATGAAATAAGTCAGAAATGAAAGGAGAGATATTGTATGATTCACCCACTTATATGAAATAACTAGAATATTCTAAAAATTCATAAAGACAGAGAGTAGAGTACAGGTTTCCAGAGGCAGTGGGAAGGGGAAATGAGGCAGGGCTTCTGTTTATGTTATGGAAAAGTTTGGGTAACAGATGGTGGTGATGGTAACACAATATTGTGAGTGTGATTAATGCCACTGAATTGTATGCTTGAGAGTGGCTGAGATGGGAAATTTTATATTGTATGTATGTTACCACAATTTAAGAAGAAAGGAGGAGAGACTAAAGAGACAATGCCAATTAAATGCAATGCACGGGGAAGTGGATGTGGCTCAAGTGATAGGGCTTCCACCTACCATATGGGAGGACCCAGGTTTGATTCCCGGAGCCTCCTGGTTAAAAAGAAAAAGAGAGGGAAGCGGATCTGGCTCAACAGATAGAGCATCCGCCTACCACATGGAAAGTCCAGGGTTCAAACCCAGGGCCTCCTAACCCATGTGGTGAGCTGGCCCATGCACAGTGCTGATGTGTGCAAGGAGTACCGTGCCACACAGGGGTGTTCCCCCACATAGGGAGCCCCATGTGCGAGGAGTGAGCCCTGTAAGGAAAGCCACCTTATGCAAAGAAAGCGCAGCCTGCCCAGGTGTGGCGCCGCACACACGGAATGATGACACAGCAAGATGATGCAACAAAAAGAGATACAGATCCCCGGTGCTGCTGACAAGAATCCAGGTGGACACAGAAGAACACACAGCAAATGGACACAGAGAGCAGACAATGGGGTGGGGGGAGAGAAATAAATAAAAAATAAATCTTTAAAAAAAAAAGAAAAAAAAGAGAAAGCCTGTCTGCGTGATGAGCCAGTGCTATGTGGTAAGCCAAGTGCCTGCACAAGTGAGTCATGAAGCAAGACGATGACACAACAAAAGACAGATAAAGGGTAAAGTCAAGGTAAAGCACAGCAGAAACCAGGAACTGGTGACGCAGGTGACAGGGACCCTTTCTCCACATCAGAGATCCCTACACATCAGAAGTCCCCAGGATTAAATCTCCCAGAGGAGAAAAATGAGAAGAGAAGACAAAAAGAGAAACAGATACAGAAGATCACACAGCGAGTGGGCACAGACAGCAAAAACAGCAGGGTGGAGGGAAGGGGAGGAGGAAAATAAATAAATAAATAAATGCAATGCATGATCCTCTACTGGATCTAATAATGGAAGAGAGAATGCCCAAAAGGACATTTTTGGGACAAGTGAAAAAATTGGAATATAGCCTGTATACTGTACATTGATGTTAAATTTCTTGAACTTGATAACTGTACTTAATATGGTTATATAAGGAAATATTCTTGTTCTTAGGAGAGATACATGGAAGTATTTAAGAAGTATGATGCATTCATGATCTACTCTCAAACATTCGGGAGTAAGGTAGATAGATGGATGATAGGATGATATAGCAAAGGCAGTAAAAATGTTAAAAGTTGGTAAATCTCTCTATCTGGTAGGGCCTTATTGGAGTTCTACATATTGTTTATTAATTTTTTGCAACTTGCCTGTAAATTTGAAATTATTTCAAAATTAAAAGTCTAGGGAAGCAGCTGTGGCACAATCCATTGGACTCAGCCTACCATATGGGAGGCCTTGGGTTCATGTCCCGGGACATCCTTGTGAAGGTAGGCTCGCCCACATGCTGTGGAGAGCTGCTGGCCCACAAGTGCCACGGAGTGCCACTGGTCCACAAGCTCCGCAGAGAGCTGACTCAGCAAGTTGATGCAACAACAGAAAAATGGAGAGAAGCAAAAACACAGAAGAACACGCAGCAAATGGACACAGAGAGCAGACAGCAAGCAAGTTGCAAGGGGAGGGGGAATAAATAAATAAAAATAAATAAATACAGATACTGAAGAACACACAGCTAATGGACACAGAAAGCAGACAGCAAGCAAAAAGCCTCAAGGGGGCGGGGAGGGAAATACAAAAAAATTGAAAGTCTACAAAAATAAACAACCTATGATGTGCCAAACTCTGGTGAAGCTCTTTACAAATGTCATTTCATGCAATTTTTATTACACTGCAAAGGAGGTATTCTTCTCTTTCTACATAGGTGGAAACTGAGACTTAGAAAGTCTCTAAGACCTCACCCTACTCAGTGCCGTAGGTGTTATTCAGGCCCAGGGCTGAGTGTCTCCAGATACCAGGTCGTCTCCCAGCAGCCTGTCTGTCACACTGAGGTCGGTTTGGCCTGAGGCACCGGGAGGTGTTGGGGGCATGTTGGGGAGTCCTTGAGGACCTGGAGGTATCCATGATATGCACCTATGCAACTCCAGGCCTCTGGCCAGAAGCCCCCACTTCACTTCCATATCCTGCTGTCCACATTTCCTGGAACCCCTCCGTGGGCTTCCCCCATCTTCCACACAGGGCTAGGGTCCCAGAGAGCAGTACAGCCCCCTGATGATGTTTGCTGTCTCAGAGGGGCGTTGACCCCCATCCTGCTTCATGAGCCCAAATGGGCAAGAAACCCAGGTGTGGCCCACAGTCTGGCTAGGTGGGGGAGCCTAGGCTCTTATTTGTATATCCGGAGTTATCGTCCTCCTGACTTGGGTGCTCTGTGCAAGCTCTTTTCTTCCCCCCTCCCCCTCCCCCCACCCTGCTGTTTTTGCTCTGTGTCCATTTGCTCTGTGATCTTCCGTATGTATTTCTCTTTTTCTGTCTTCTCTTCTTGTCTTTCTCCTCTAAGATTCACCAGGATTAGATCCTGGGGATCTCTGATGTGGAGAGAGGTTCCCTGCCAATTGCACCACCTCAGTTCCTGGTCTCTGCTGTGCTTCACCTTGCCTCTCCCCTTCATCTCTCTTTTTGTTATATCATCATCTTGCTGCATGACTCACTTGCACAGGCACTGGCTCACCGTGTGGGCACTCGGCTTATTGCACGGGCACTCAGCTCACCGTGTGGGCACTGGAGCGGGCACTCAGCTCACCACGCAGGATAACACAGGCACTCAGCTAGCCGTGCAGGCACTTGCATGGGCACTTGGCTCACCACACGGGCACTGGCTTGCCACACAGACACGCTTTCTCTTCTCCTTTTTCATGAGGAGGCCCCAGGGATTGAAACCAGGTCCTCCCATATGGTAGGTGGAGGCCCTATCACCTGAGCCACATCTCTTCCTGTGTGCATGCTCTTAATCACTAATTCATTTACTCAAGAAAAAGATCTCTTGAGTAGCTACCATGTGCCAAGTACTGTGCTAGTGCTGAAAATATCGTGGAAAATGAGATAGACATTATCCCTGCCCTCAGAGAGCTTACAGCCTAGCAGGAGAAACAGTTATTAATCAAGAAAACAAAAATGGAATCAAAATATTGACAGATTGTGATCAATTCTATGAAGGAAATAAAGAGGGTGTGCTTACAGAGTTATGGAGGATTTTTTTAGATAGAGGGGTCAGCAAAGGCTTCTCCAAAAGTGTGACGCTTCAGCTGAGACACTGAAGACACCTCAGATCCCTTTCCATCATTTGTGGTGAGAGGGCCAGGGATACAACCTCCCCCACCCTGCCTCGTCTTCAATATGCTTGAACTTTCAGCAGCTAGCACTGTGGCTCTTTTTTGGATGATTGCCCTCAACCTACCGGAATCCCTTCGATCCACGAGCAAGCCAAAAAAGCCTGGGAGTTTACTCATCATCCCTTTACTCCCCCTACCAGTAGCCCTTAAAAAATAACTAATAGGTGGGAAGCGGACTTGGCCCAGTGGTTAGGGCATTCGCCTACCACATGGGAGGTCCGCGGTTCAAACCCCGGGCCTCCTTGCCCCTGTGGAGCTGGCCCATGCGCAGTGCTGATGCGCACAAGGAGTCCTGAGCCACCCAGAGGTGTACCCCGTGTAGGGGAGCCCCACAGGTAAGGAGTGCACCCCATAAGGAGAGCCGCCCAGCGCAAAAAAAAGGGCAGCCTGCCCAAGAATGGTGCCGCACATACGGAGAGCTGACACAACAAGATGATGCAACAAAAAAAGAAACACAGATTCCCCGTGTCGCTGATTTCCGGTGTCACAGAAGAACACACAGCAAATGGACACAGAGGGCAGACAACTGGGGAGGGGGAGAAGGGAAGAGAAATAAATAAATAAATCTTTTTTAAAAAAAAAAACAAAAACTAATAGGTTAAGAAGTTTAAAGCCCCAGCTCCCTTGCCTGGGGGTGGGGTGGTGTAGACAACCCTGAGGCATAACTTAGACACTCCAGAGTCCCCTGTGGTATGGCGCTGAAGCTACCTGAGGGACCTTGAAATCACACCCTTGCTTGACTTCCTCCCCACCCCTATTCTGTTTCCCCTATTCCCTCCCCAGTTTCTTCTGGGTGCATTCTCATAACAAGCCATTTTCACATGAATCCTTATTTCAAGATCTCTTCTAGGGAACTTGACCTAGGACAGATATGAAAAATGAGAAAGAGTTGGTCAGGCAAACTCTTTATGTGCACTTTATGTGCAACAGAAAGAGTTAAAGGCAGAAGTCTAAGGGTAGGTCAAATACAGGTATATAAGGAAAATAACTCTGTAGCAGTTTGATATGGTTATGAATTCCAAAAATAGATATTGGATTATGTTTGTAATCTGATCTATACCTAGGCGTGATTAAGTTATGATTAAGGGCTTTGATTGGGCCATGTCATTAGGGCATTGAGTCCCCACCTACCAAGGGGTGGCATGGCAAAGGACAGAGTTGAGGGTTTTTGGTGTTGTTTTTTTTATAATTTCCTCCTTTTTTTAAAAATTATTTTTTATTTATTTCTCTCCCCTCCCCCCCTCACCCCAGTTGTCTGCTCTCTGTGTCCATTCACTGTGTGTTCTTCTGTGACGGTTTCTATCCTTATCAGCGACACCAGGAATCTGTGTTTCTTTTTTTGTTGCATCATCTTGTTGTGTCAGCTCTCCGTGCGTGCGGCGCCATTCCTACTCAGGGGACACCCCTATGTGGCAGGGCACTCCTTGTGTGCATCAGCACTGCATATGTGCCAGCTCCACACGGGTCAAGGAGGCCCGGGATTTGAACCGTGGACCTCCCATGTGGTAGGCAGACGCCCTATTCATTGGGCCTAGTCCACTTCCCTGGTGTTGGAGTTTTGATATTGGAGTTTAATGCTGAAGCCTTAAGCTGGAGCCTCGAGAAGTAAGCTCACAGAGGAAACAGAAGCAAGCCCCAGTGTATTAGTCAGGGTTCTCTAGAGAAACAGCATCAACAAGAGATTTCTGTCAACAGTATACAATTCTATAAGTCTCTCATGCAGCCATGAGGATGCACAAGTCCAGGTTCCGCAGGCAGGCTGTAACCAAGACTTGCAATGAAAGTCCAATGAATGTGTTTTTTTTTGTTTTTTTTTATATATATATATATTTTTTAATTTTTTTAAGATTTATTTTTATTTATTTAATTCCCCTCCCCTCCCCCGGTTGTCTGTTCTCTGTGTCTGTTTGCTGCGTCTTGTTTCTTTGTCCGCTTCTGTTGTCATCAGCAGCACGGGAAGTGTGGGCAGTGCCATTCCTCGGGAGGCTGCTCCCTCCTTCGCGCTGGGCGGCTCTCCTTATGGGTGCACTCCTTGCGCGTGGGGCTCCCCTACGCGGGGACACCCCTGTGTAGCACGGCACTCCTTGCGCACATCAGCACTGCGCATGGGCCAGCTCCACACGGGTCAAGGAGGCCCGGGGCTTGAACCGCGGACCTCCCATGTGGTAGATGGACGCCCTAACCACTGGGCCAAAGTCCGTTTCCCCCAATGAATGTTCTTGACAAGTTCTGGGAGATGTTGGCTGTCCAAAGACAAGCTGGGAAATTCTATCTCAATGCTGGAATCACTTCCCCTTTTAAGGCATTCAATTGATTGGGTTAAGTGTCACTCATTGCTGATGGCAATCTCCCTGATTGATGTAATTATAACCAGCTATTTATGATTTACCACTGCAGTAAAGTCAATGGTGGCTAAAGTCCATAAATGCCCTTATTACAGTTAACCCAGTGCTTGCTTGACCAAACAACTGGGCACAATTACCTGGCCAAGTTGACACAATAGCCTAATCATCACACCCAGGAAGAGAGGAACTCTGAGCCCAGGAAGAAGCCAGCCCCAGGAAGAGAGGAATCATGAACCCAGAGAGAAGCAAGACCCTGGAAGAGAGGAACCCAGGAAGCCTGAACCCTTGCAGACATTGGCAGCCATCTTACTCCAACACGTGAAAATAAACTTTGGTGAGGGAAGTAACTTATGCTTATGGCCTGGTATCTGTAAGCTCCTACCCCAAATAAACACCCTTTATAAAAACTAACCAATTTCTGGTATTTTGCATCAGCATCCCTTTAGCTGACTAATACAAAGTCTCTCCTATTTTTTTCCCTTCCTTACTGGTCACCTCTCCTTTTGTCTCCTGGGTGGGCTCCCATATCTTTATCTGGTCTTCAGATATTGAGGATAATAATAGCTGATATTTATTAAGCATCTATCTAGACACCTTATATGGATTTAACAAAATTTGTTGAATGGATGATGTTGGAAGACAGATATGAATCAATTAAATGTATAATTATAAATGGAAAGAAATGTTCTGGCAGAAAGAAACGGGGTTCTGTAAGAGTGTCTAATAAATAACCCTGGTCATCTAGACTGAGGATCAGGGAAGGCTGCCCCAAGTAGTGGCGCTTAAACCAAAAGTGAAGAATGAGTGGGAGCTAAAAGGTAAAGGGGATATGGCAGGAAAATCTTTTAGAAAGAATGTGCAAAAGCTTAGTTGGGGGGGGGGGGCACAATGTGCTTGAGGAACTAAAAGGAAACCAGTGGGGCTAAAGCTGGGAGGTAGGTAAGGGGAGGGCCTTTAGTACCTGTTAAGGATTTGACTTTTTGTTCCAGGAGCAATGAGAAGCCATCAGTAGGTTTTAAACAGGGGATTAACATGACCTCATCTGTGGCTGCAACATGGAGCCTGGAGAAGGGAAAAGCAGATGCAACAAGACTGGTTAGAAACCACTGCAGGAGTCCAATTAAGAGACTTGGACCAGCGAGGTACCACTGGAGATTAAGAGAAGGGGGCAGATTAAAAAGATGCTTTGAAGGCGAAGTTATTAGATTTGGTGATGGCTCCTAGGATTCTGGCTTGCCTACTGGATGGACAGTGAAGCCATTCACCCAGCAGAGAATACTGGAAAGGGGGGGAAATGAAGATCATGAGTTAGGTGTGGGGTCGAGGCACCTTTTGGACATAGGGGCTAAGATGTTGACAAAGCAGTTGGCTAGGATCCTGATGGTCTGGAGCTTGGCTGGAGACATGAAGGTGTGAATCATCGACAGATGGGTGGTAATTGAAGCTATAAACATGGATGAGACAGCAGAGACAGAGTCCACAGTGGGTCTTAAGAATGATGACAGTTTAACGGCAGAGTAGAAGAGGAGGACCCTGCAAAGGAGACTGAGAAGAGATCAAGAAGTTAAGAGACAAACGAGGAGAATATGTGTCAAGGAAGCCAAAGAAGATAGTGTTTCAAGAATACAGAAATCTGGAGGTCTGACAAGAGGAATACTGAAAAAAGGCCCAACAAATTCTGAGATGTGGAGATGATATCTCAAACATCATGTTTTAGGGGAGTTGTGAGTCTGAAAGCCAGATTTGCCTGAATGTTGAGGGAATACTCTTTTTTTTTTAAAGTTGATGGAGAAAAGGAAGAGAAAGAAACGATGGCAGAAAACAGGCAAATGGAGTGAAGATTGCCAGGAGCATTTGATGGGAAGGGTCAGGTTGAGAAAGTGGGATTGAGAGTTCAAGAGAGGGAGAGGACAATGTTTAGAGGGAAGTTCCTAAGAACCAAGAGGGAATGGGGAATCAAGACTTGGCAAAAGCATTGACCTGAGATTGGAGGGGTATGTTCTCTCATGCAACAGGAGAGAGGAAAAGAGAGGTTGTGGAGCAGATGTAGGGAGAGGTGCTAGCAGGAAGCTGAGGGAGGTCCTATCTGGTGACTTTAATCCTCTCTGTGAAAGAGCAGGCAAGGTCACACCTGACAGCAAGGGGGAAATGGCATGGTTGGCGACTTAAGGAGAATAGGGAAGGTTAAAAATAGCTATTGCAGAGTGGGATTCCAAACTGCCCAGAGGGATGTGTTGGTCCACATGCAGTTAGTGGCCAGGATTTGTGGAAACATCAATCTGATCTGTGGAGTCACTTGGCTCCTGGAACCTGGGCTCAGAGAAGGCAGATAGCAGGGTTGCAGAAAGCCAAGGTTTCACCAGATATGATGAAAAGGTAGAGAGGAAAAGGGACTGGGGGTACTGACAAGAGTGTTATTAAAATGCTGGGTGTTGGTATCTAAGTTGGGCAAAGAGAAAAGTGAAGAGAGAAGAGAGCTGATAAATTAGGAGTACAGAAAGAGGTCAACATCAGAGAGATCTGATGAGACAGAGAGTCATGGTCAGGCAGCTTGAGCAAGATGCCAGCAGAGCATGTACAGCTTTGGGGGTGAGGACAAGGCTCAGTGTGTGATGGTAAGCATGGGTGGCTCAAGTAGCCTATGGGAGATGGTCACTGTCAAGGAAGAGGTCAAGGAGCTGGTCCGTCTCTGCGGATCCTGAAGTAACCCAGGCTGATGGCAGGAAGTGGGGAGGGCCACTGAGAAGTCCAGTCAGCTGAGAGCCGAGGCAAAGCCACTGGATTTGGCAAAATGGTGGAAAGCAGTCATTATGTCAAAAGCAATTTCAGTGGAGTGTTTGGTTCCGAATGCCAGATTGTAGTGGGCTGAGGGGTGAGCAAGAAATGGAAGGGCAGCAGTAAAGTGTATAACAGATCTTGGTTTTTCTGTAAAGGAGAGCAGAGAAATGCTCAAGTCTCTCCCACTCCAGAGGAAGAAGAGGGGTGGTCAAGGGAGGGAACTTTTTTAGGATGGGAGAGACCTGAGCATGACTGTGAGCAGATGGGAATGAGGCAGGACAGGATGTGGAGGACTGGGTGGAGGTGAGGGGTAGAGAAGCAAAGTCCTGCAGGAACCCAAAGAGGAGCGATATCCTGAGGACAGGTGGGGGTCCGCTCTCACCAGAGGACCATGTCCCAGGAGGGACATGGTAAGGAAGGCAGACGCAGATGTGGGTGGGTCTGTGGATTTGGTAGTGGGGAAGTGAGGGAGCCCTCCTCTGATGGCTTCTGTTTGCTCAGAGAAGCTTGAGGTGAGGTCATCTGCAGAATGTTCTATTGAAAAATAAACTCATGTCTCATTTTCCCCCCCTAGTATTGAGTCGTCAGGAAGGAATGAAAGACATGAGGCAGGCTTTTGTGTTCTAAGGCCTGGGCCTTTCTTCTACCCCATACTTGAGAAGGTAAACCAGTTTTGTAGTTCTGATGTCTGAGCTCTTTCTGATGGCCTAAGAGGGAGAGCAAAACGGTCTTAGTGGATTGGTTCTCCAGCATACGTGAAACGGGCAGGACAGAAGGCATTCTCGATCCTGTGTCACATGGCTTTCCAGGAAAAAGGTTTTGTATGGGACTGAAAGTGCCAAGGACTAGGGCTGTGTCCTTGGGGATTTAGGGGAGAGGCCCCCATACAAAAGCCAGGGACAGGCTTGTTCTAGGAGCTGGGCAAGTGAGGCCCTGCAGAGGGGAGAAGGATGGTGGAAGGGCAGACAGCAGGGGTGGCCTGAAAAAGTCTTTCCCTGCAATGCTCACATCTCTCTGTAGAGCACAGACTGACCATCCTTGGGACTATGCAAACCCTTGGAGCTCCTGTGGGCTTGAAGGGAGGTGTCCAGAAGCCATGAGTGGTATGGAATTCTTGCTAGTCTGGTGGGTAGGGCCTCAAGCTGAATTGAATTTGATTTAGACCAATTAAAAGACGTGACCATATTTGTGTCATGAGTTAGAGGAGAGTGTCCAGTGGGCCCAGGCTCTGTACAAAGGGTGACCATTGAGTGGGAGCTGACATCTGGCTCTCCCCTCATCCTGTACCCTGGGGCTGGAGCACAGCTAACACAAAGCTACCACATGGTGCTGTTTGGCCTTCACAGATGAGTGCAAGGACATCCCTCCCCGCCAGGCCCACGAACAGGGTGGCAGGTCAGTTCCACATGGACCCTGTTCTCCAAGTTTGGCAATCTGGACAGGGCTTTGGCTCCTCTCCTTCCTCAGCTGTCATGCTCTTCTAGGCTCTAAACCCGAAGTACTTATCCACATAGCCTGAGGGCCTGGGCCTCTGGCTTCGTCCCCTCTGTTTTGTGTCCAGTTCCAGCTTGGACATGCTGAGCCTGATGAAAAGGGGCTTGGGCTCTGGGAAGGCAGCTCATGGGCATTCTTGCGCTCTTCCTTGGTGGACACTTTGCCCATATGGCACTAAAAGGTGGGTGAGCAGGGGGCTAGATACCAAGGGGTTGAGATTCTGAGACCCCTGTGCCCCCGTAGCGTTCTAAGCAAGTTAGCATAATGGTGACATCTGTTGATTACAAGCACAGGGGTGTAGGAGCCTTGGTCCCCCCCTATTCTAACAGCATGTCCAGGCAGTGCAGGGTAAAAGGAGGAGGGTGGCTAGAGCTCCAGGCCTACGGAAGCCCAGGCTGGCAGACAGACCAGTCAGCAAGCACCGCGAGCCCCTCATCCAGTCCATGCCAAGCTTACAAAAGACCCAGGTTTGAGGAAGCTTTAAGGCTTGGCCAGGGAGCTTTCTCCTCATGTGGTTATTTATGACTTGTGGTTTCTTGACTACAGAAGAGGAGTATCTACCTTCCATTCCTTTAATCAATATGTCCCAAGCACCTGCTCTGTGCCAAGTACAGTGCTGGACACTGGGATATGGCAGGGAACAAGACAGACCTGTCCCTCCTGCCATCAAGGAACACACAGACTGGGAGTAGGGAGACAGACACTCAGTGCTCAGAGCTGTGATGGGCAAGCTCCCCACCCAGCTAGGGGTTAGGATGGCTTCCTGGAGGTAGTGATGGTTCTAAGCAGGTATGGTTGGTTCCACGGTCACAAAACCCACTCAAATTAGGGCAAGTCTTAAGGGATGTTATTTATGACTACATGAAAGAAATTTTATGGCCATCTGGGATTCTTGTGGACTGGCACCCGAAAGTCAGAAACTTTTTGTCTCTCAGGGTCTGCGCCATCTTTCCTTGCCCTCTCCCTCCCTTTCTCTCATGGAGCCATGTGGTCTTGCAGCTTTTCGTAGTTTTCCACGTTTGCAGATGGGTGACTGCTTGGATGGGGGTTCAGGAGAGAGGGTCTCTGCATTTCTGGACAAGTGATAGAGTGAGTGAGGGTGCCACTGACTGAGATGGGGAATATCAAAGGAGAACAAAGGGAGAGGTACGGAAAAGGTTCTTGGATACAAGGCTCAGAAGAGAGGCTCAGGCTGGAGATCAAGGTTTGAAAGGCATTAAGATCTGGTTGGTGATGGTTAAAATGGTTCATGGAGAGGGAGCAGAGTGGGAGAAGGGGAGACCTAGATGGAGCACTGGGAAGATTGGTATTTATGTGGCAAGTAGAAGAGGAGATGGCAAAGGAGACTGAGAAGAGTAACCAGCAAAGGAGAATGTGGGTCATCAAACTGAGGGGAAGAGCTGTTTTCTCAATGAGCAGGCACAACTGGCTGAAAAGTAGAATTTGGAAGAAGACAACAACAACAAAAAAAACCTACACTAACCCCTGAAAATGGCAAAAAGCAGACAGAAATGCTTAAAGATGCATAAAGTTGCAATATCTACCCCACAGTACACCAAAATTACCAAGGGGTGAAAAACCACTGACTGGGAATATTCATTTTTGATTTGTTTGTCATCCAGACCTAATTATTCACCCAGAATCCTGGAGCCAGGCCCATCCCCTTCTCATACACCAGGGGGCGCACAAGCACTGTTTCTGAATCCAAGTCCAGGGCAAAAGCAGGCAATGAAGTAGGTAGGTGATAACCAGAGGTTGACCCCTAAGCCAGATCCCCTAGACGCCACTGTGACCACTGTCCTACACATTATCGCTGTGATCCCTGAATCCAGATGCCTCAACAATCCCCTGGCATTGTTTATTTCTCACCTGACCCCAAATTCAAAAGGGTAGCAGGGAGACCCCTAGAAGACCAGAACCCCACAGGGGTCCTCACCTGACTCAGGGCAGTAAAGGTGAGTCCTCCGTCCTTGTTGGAGGTGAGCCAGCATGGAGGGGTGCAGGCAAGAGAGGGCTGGTGTGGTTGGGCAGACCATTTCGTGGTGGCAGCAAGGACTGGGAGGGCAGGTCTGGAGGATGGGGCTTTGGTGCCAAGGCATGGCTCTTAATTGGGAGCTCACCAAGTTCCTACGAATTTTAGGACTTGACATAAATCTTCAAGTAGGCTGTTGGTTTAGTATGTATGAGGTCAGCATTTGGGCTTGCTAGTGAGGAGTCAGAAACTAAATACCCAGGTTTATATCAGATTTGGGGAACATTTTCAAGTCTTGAATTTGGGGCCCAATGTAAGATTCACAGTTAAAACTGGTATAAATATTGGGATACTGGCCAGCCTCAGGTTGGGAATGATACCAAGTCAGAAAAGTGGAGGGTAAATTCAAGGAAAGAGGGGGTTTGTGTGCAGTTCATGGAGCCAATCTAAGGAATCTTGGGTTCCAAAAGAGTTGGGTCAGGTTAGAGTCCTAAATGGCCACGAGGATAGGTGGGGTTTGAGGTCAGTATCTCTCTTAGGTTTCCATTTTTGGTGACCAAATCCCAATTCTGGATTTGGGAATCCTAATTCAGAAAGGGTGATGGCTTTGACCTTGGAATGGAAATAACGTATTACAGTTTTATGTAAGGCTTGGAGTTCCAAAGAGACTATACAGTAGTCCATAGCAAGGGAGCTATTGGACTTTAGGGTTCATATATGCACTGGGGCTCAACATTGGTACTGGGGTCTTTTTAAGAGCCAGGACTGGTTCTAGAGTCACTATCAAGCTTCCAGTGGGGAGATATGATAAAGGGGTTTAAGGTCAGGAAGGGTCTTTTTAATACATATTGATGTTCAGGTCAAAATTACTACTTGTGCCAATTTCAGCCAGATTTAGGAGTTTGGACTCAGTTAAGGTTTGGGGATGATTCTGGGCTCAGTTACCAGGTCTAGATCTGTATGGGAGGAAATGGGGTCTAGGAGTAGTATCAGAGTCAGGTTAGGGTTGGGAGTCACTAGAAAAATCTGGACTTAGTATCAGAGTTGGGGCGGGAGCCACTAGAAAAATCAGTACTTAGTATCGGAGTTGGGGCGGGCCCATGATCATTTCTTGAGTTTAAACTCAATATTGGGGTTCCAGTCGATATTGACTCGGGTGAGTCGTGGCCTCGCTGGGCCTACACGGCTTCACGGATCTACGAGCGAGAGTGCACGAGGGGAGGGGCGGCGCCGGGGACGCGCACGGCAGGGGCAGGGGCGCGGGCGCGGGCGCGGGCGCGAGCGCGAGCGGGGGCGCGCGTCTGGAGCTGGCGCGGGAGCGCCAGGAGCGGTGGTGGCGGCGGCAGAGGCGGCGACTCCAGCTCTGGCTCCGGCTCGAGCTCCGGCTCGAGCTCGGGTGGCGGTGGCGGGAGCGGGGCTCGGTGGCGGCGGCTGCACAGGAGCGGGAGCAGCGGCCCCAGAGGCCTAGGGGGGACATGCGGACCGACGGCCCCTGGATAGGCGGTGAGTGACCCTCAGGTCTCACTCCGGAGTCCCCTCCGCGTCCGTTCCTTCCCCACTCCCCCCGCCCTTCCCCTGCATCCACTAAGCGGTGCCGGGGGCGGTCCCGGGGGGCTGGGGGCGCCGCTTAGGCCGGGCCGCGCCCCCACCTGCCGCGCCTGCAGCCTCGGCTAAGCGCCCCCACCCCCAGGCTGGCGGCTCCTCCCCGCGGCAGACGCTCCCCCCACCCCTCCCCCGCCTCCCGCTGGCTACCTCCTCGCCGCCCCTCGCCGCCCCTCGCCGCCCTCTCCTTGCCTTGCTGCTGCACCTGAGCCGCAGCCCGCGCCCCCCACAGAGCAAAGTTTCCCTTTTGCATTTTTCTCCCCCACATCGGTCCCGCTTCATTCCCTTCGCCCCACCCCCCAGCGAGGACGCGCTCCGGGGGCGGCCCTCAACCTCCAACCACCCCCGCGCCGGGCGGGTCCAGGCCGCGCCCCCGCCCGCCGCACAGGCGCCCCCTCCCAGCTGGCGCGGGATCCGCAGCCGACGCGCCCGGGTCTCGCTCGCGGCCCCGGCGCACGTGCGGTCCCGGGGTGCGCCCGGCGCGAGTTTGGAACTCCCCCACCCCCATCCCTCTCGGTCGGGAGCGCCGGCTGGAGAAGGGCCGGTGGTCCGGGGCTGTACCTCCCCCACCTCCCGAGCAACGCCCTGAAGGCCCTGGAGTGACCAGTCCCTTGAGGACGTGTGTCCACTCGGAGCCGCTCGGGAAAGTTCACTCAGTCGCTGCCCCGCGTCCTATCCTGCCCCAATGTGCCCCGGTCCCCATTGCTGTGCCCACGTCTCTCCCCCTGTCTCTGCTTCTTTCTCTTTTGTCCCCTGGGTCTCAGTCTCTGCCTGTGTCCTTAAATGTCTCTGTATGTCTTCCTCTGTCACTGCCTCTCTGTCTCATCACCTTTAACCCCCGGGGTCTCTCTGTTCTCTCTCCCCGGGTCTCTGTTCTCCTTCCCTGGGGTCTCCTGTGTCTCTCCCCCTCTCCCCCTCCCCCCGATGTCTCTGCCTCCTGTCTTTCTAGTGTCCCTTGCCTTTTCTGCCCACCCCCACACCTGTCTCTGCACCCCACCTTTGACTAGGCCCCCTCCCCCATTTCCCAGGAATGCTGCCCCTCTGGCTTTTCCACCCCTGAGTGGGGGTGAGGCCAGCCTTTCTCTCCACTCCCCTCCCCCCAGCGCAGGGCCCCTGAGTTGGAGCAGGTTTGGTGGTGGGGAGTGCTGTACCTGCCTGTACCCTGAAATGGGAGGCGGGCTGCCAGTGTGAGTGGATCCTCCAGATTCCCCTGGGGGGCAGCAGGGCAGGGCCTGGGCAATGGGTTGCTGAGTGTGGATGATTGAGGCTCCACTTGGGCTCCGGAAGAGTTGAGGGCAGGGATCCAGAGTGATCCGGTGCTGGATCTGGCCAGGGAACTCAGGGCAGGGCACTGGGATGGGAGGCCTGGAAAAGGATCTGGGAGGGAGCTCCAGGGGCATCCCCAATGGCACAGAATTTTTTGTGAGGCACCAGGAATCTGATGGACTTGGAGAGGGGCATTGACAGGAAGTCTGAGGGAATTCTGTGCTTGGCTCCTTATTAACTCCTGCTTCAGTAAGGAAGAAAATCCCTGTTTCTGCCTGATTATATGAATGAGCCTAGGGCTTCACCTCAAGTGCGTCTCCCACATGTCAGCCCCAGGCAGACACCAGGCGCTCACACCCTTCCACCTTCACTTACCACTCTGCTAACCCCCCCTCCACCTTGAGGCACACTCCACAGCCAATTGCTTGCTTGTTCTCCCTCTTCCACACTTGGACCCACATGCCAGGCAGTGCTCAGAAATCCCCTGTGTTTGCACACCTCATGCACCACTTCTCTGTGCTGCCTTGCAATCTGCTAGCACACCTTTGCCCATCCTGGGGAAGGTGTGTTGGCACACACAGTCTTGCATGTTCTTGTGCACACATTTTCTTACACATTCTTGCTCATTCAGTTTTCCCATTACCATTTGAAATGTCTCTGTAGTTTTGTTTTCCACTTGTTCTTCCTTCCCTCCCTCCTCTCCTTCCTCCTGTAGCTGCTGACTGCCCCGCTGTCCAGCCTTGTGCATGCTGTGTGGGCTGCTAAGAGAGAAGGTGGACTGGGATGCTGGTGAAGCAGTTTGGGGGTGGGGGGTGGGGAGGGGTGCTGCAGCCAGAGCGGACTGCTTCCTAATCTTTTGGGATTTGTATTGATAACAACAAAATAGTGGCCCTGGTAATTTGTGACCCTCTACTCTTTCTTCCATTGGCTCTAATGTGGGAGTCCGTTTTGAGGGCTCTAAGTCAGGTGAGGTGGGACCCAGATCTCCAGAGACAGAGGCAGTGACACACACTGCAGCTGCTCCACTCTCCAACTTGAGACCTCGAGAGTGTCCCTCCGTCCCTGGGTCTCACTTTTACCTCCTGTCCCAGGGCTGTTAGAATCCAGAGGCGACCATGTGGCAGTGCTTTGCCCGCAGTGGCAGTCACCTCCCATGTGAGTGACACTGCTGTGTGCTTGGCCCAAGCTCACAGCCAGGGCGCTGCCCTCGAGGAGCCCAGGGTCCCCGGGGGAGCAGGCTGCATCTTGGGAATGCAGAGCGATTCAGTAATATCGTATCAATGGCTGACCGTGAGCCCGACACCAGGCTAGGCACTTCAGCCAGGCCACCTCGCTTCCTGTGGAACAAGCCTCTCAGGTGCTGAGGTTGGAAGGCTGGGGGAACTCAACATGCGGCAAGGAAGAGTTCAGAGGTCAGGGATGAGCCCCAGGAGAGGCCAAGCAGGACCTGTCTGAACACCGAGGTTTAAAGCTTGGGTGAGGGGAGTGTGGAGTGTGTTGTGGTCAGATTAATATTTCTGAAAGGTGACTCTGTGATTCTGGGAAGTGATTGGAGGCAGACTGGAAGCCCAGTGTGGAGGATACAGGTAATTCAGGTGAGAGGTGAAGGTGATTTGGATAGGGCAGGAGCAAGGAGCCATTTAGGAGGCACCGTTTGTCAGGGCAGGATGAATGATTGGCTTTGGGGGGAAGGAGGAGTCCAGGTTTCTGGGCCTTTACTGAGCCAGGGACTTGGGGAGGAGGGGCAGATCTGGAGGGCAGATAATGCCTGAGGGATGGACTTGCTTGAGGATCCGCGGGTGGATGACTGTCCAGGTGAGGGTCTGGAGCTTGGGAGAGCAGTCTGGGCTAGAAAAAGAGAGCTGGGAGTTGTGGGCGTGTAGAGCTGTGCTCACCAAGAGAAGACTGCAGGCTTTGGTTTCACACCGCCAGCGTTTGACTCCTGGCTTCGCTATTTTCTAGCAGTGCAACTTTGAGGAGGTTGCTTAACATCTCTGAAACAGTTTCCTCACTTGTCAAATGGGTGCAATGAAACTCCATGCCTTGCAGGGTGGTTCTGAGGATTAAAGGAGAGAATATGCATCAAGTGCTTAGAACAGGGCCTGTGATCTGTTAAGTACTATTATCTGTATCAGTGCTAGCAGCTGTTATTGTCATGTTTGTCAGCAAGAACAGGGAACCCCACCTCCCCCATCAGTACCAACTGGGATTGCCTTTAAAAACACTACAAGGCTAAGGGTAGGTCACCTGCCCAGCTACAGTAGCTGCTGTTCTCAGCTGACCTTAGCAGGTTGGAGGATCTCATCAAAGGAGGTACCCATCCAGCCCTCGTCGATGGGACTGTGCGTGGTGCACAGGTGTACTTGGCCTTCAGGTGGGTTGGCATGAGGACACCACAGGATGAAGCCCTGGGGAAGACACCCCATGTCGGGGGAGGGTAGAGGAGGATTCTGAGAAGGGGCAGCCTCAGGATGTTCTGTTCCCCGTTTTGCCCCACCGTGCCTGGGCCCAGGCTCCAGGTCCAGTTTCTCCTTGCTCTGAGCATATAAAGAGGATTTTCCTCCAGCTGCTTCTGAGGTCTGGATGTACCCATCCTCTGTCCTCTGTCCTCTGTCCTCTGTGTCCCTGCTCCCTGGGTCTGAGGACTCTGCTTTTGACTCCTGGGCAGTGGTTGGGCTGCTGCTCCTGGGGCTGTTCCTAGTGCAGCTTTAGGGGCTGCCTGGAGGCCTGGGGGCTGTTCCGGAGAGGTGGCCCGTGTCTGCGTTTCTCAGGATTTCTTGGACTTGCTCCTGGTCCTCCTGCCAGGCCAGGTTTCAGGCCTGACAGATGACAGAGTGCTGCCAGGGGCAGTGCTGGGGGCCTTGGGACTGATCTCAGTCATGGCTGCTGGCCTCACCCCATCCCAGGCCTTTCAGGGTGCCAAACAGTGGGATCCCTGCCTTGGGTCTGTACCAGTAGCTTTCTAGTTGGTCTACTGGGTGTCAGCGCTGGCACTGTTTGGAGCCATACCTGGTGGTCTCGATTGTTCTGGGCTCCATCCTGGTGTGTGTAGAGCAGTTCTAAGGACCACTACTGCCAAATCTGAGGGTGATTCTGATTGCCTGTCTAGGCCAGTTTGACCCCGGCCTGGTGGGGTCACAGGCTGTTCCAGACCATTTTGAGACCTGCCATGGTGCTCCTGTCTGAGCCGCAGGGTCTTTCCAAGTACAAAGTCCTGTGCCTATTTCATCTATTCCTGGGCTCCACCTTGGGGTCATTCTGGCACAAACCTCTTTCCAGATCAACTCAGGTCTTGTCTCAGCCTCCAGGAATAAGGCCCAGTGTTCCTGGTGTGCAGCACCCCACTTATTTGGGGGACTCTCTCCATTCTCTTTCTTAGACTCGGTCCCCCTACCCAGGATCCCAGAGCAGCACCGGAGCCAACAACCTCACATCTGGCTCTGCAAGGCCCCTGGCGTGTCTCCTGACAAATGGGCCTTTGAGTTTGGGGCTTGGGAGCTGGTTTGTCTGGCCAGACCTGCCTGGCAACACTGTGCTGAGAGCAGCAGCCAAAGGGAACTTTATGGAGAAAATGGGCTGAGGGAGGAAAGCAGGTGGCCATCCCGAGGCCCAGGGCCGTTGGTTCTGGGGCGCAGGTAGGAGCAGTGGAGGGAGGAGAGGGTCAGTGAGGATGGTCCTGGGTCAGCAAGGCCCATCCTGGGTCAGTCACGGTAGACCTTCAGCCAGTGAGGACTTGCCCTGTGTGAGCAAAGGGGGTCAGGCTCAAGTGGGGACAATCCCCAGGGGAGAGGAACTGGTCCTTGGTTTGGTGGGGTCACTCCCTGATCCATGACCATTGTGTTTCCCTCAGCACCATTCCTCTGCCAGTTCCAGGAGGAACCAAGTCGGCAGAGCTGAGAGGGACAGGGACCGGTTTGTGTGGAGGTTGTCAGGCTGAGGAGAAACCCACTGTGAGGTGCAGCCTGAGTTGAGTGGGCACCAGCAGTGCCAAGTAGCTGAGCTGTGGGGAGATGGTGATGACATGATGTGGCACGTCTGACCCCTGTGCCCAACCAGAACGGCACCCATGCTGGGGAAGGGGCTGGGCTGCATTACTGTGTGTGTGCCAGCGAAGGAGGCATCCAGCGGCACGCCTTCATTTCTTAAATTATAGAGAAGCAGAAAGTCAAAAATAAATACTGCTTCTGAAGCTTCTTTGAAGATTGGTGTGTATGCTGGTGTGTATCCTTCCAGGTTGGGCTGTTTTCTGCAATTGCATTCATTCATCCCACCACGCATTCTGCATATGGTGGCTGAGCACCTACTGTGTGCCTGGCTCTCTGCTCAGTGCTGGGGATACAGGGCCGTACCCCTCCTAAACTTACAGTGGGGGTAGAGAGACATGGCAGTAATCACAGAAATCATTTAAATGGATATATAACCACACCTGTGGTCACTGCCTCAAAGAAAAACCCAGTTTGCTGCAACATAGTCTGGAACATCATGGAAGGCTTCCCTGAGAAGGTGCTCTTGGCTCCAAGACCTGGGAATAAACTGTAGCCCCCTTGCAGGCAGCGGCATAGGCACAGGCAAAGACTGGGAGGCTGGAAGAAATTCGTCATGTTTGAGGCCCAGAGGAGGAAGTTCCTGTGGATGGCGGTGGGGGGCTGCAGAGGTGAGCAGGCTGGGCCTAGAGGGCTGTGCTGAGGCACGTGGCCACAAGGTCTGCCGCCGAGGTCAGGGCTTTGGTATGGGTTGTGTACGGCTGCCAGGCACCTGGAAGAGACCTAGCTCAGGAAGCATTGAATGAGTGAGTGAGGTTTTACCAAACGGGGATCATCCTGCATGAACAGTTCTATAACCTGCTTTTTCTCCCCAGCATAAACAGCAAACTTTGAGTGTCTTTCTGTGTCAATCCGTACTCTGATGTGATGGGATTCTTGATGTTTTCTCATCTTTTCTTTCCAGGAAGGAATGGAGGCCCCAGTGCCCTGCCCCTGATGGTGATTGTCCAGCAAGTGTGACAGGTGTGAGCAAAGACCTGGTGAGTGTGCCCAAGGTGTGGCCTGGGGCAGGGACACTCGGGGCTTGTGGGCCAGTGGAGAGCCGTGGGAAGGTTGTCACTGGGGGCATGACATGATCCTCTGAATGTGTGGCTGAGAGGTGATGGGGCCTGGACCAGGGTGATAGTGGTGGAAGTGGAGAGAAGTGGTGGAGGGGCTTGAGAGCTATTTAGGGAGGTGGAGTAGACAGGACATGGTAGAGGATTGAATGTGGGGCACGAGGGAAGGAGGTGTCAAGGATGGTGCCCAGGTTTCTGGCTGGAATGTTTGATGGGGGTGGTAGGGAGTGATACCCAGCTTGTCAGCTGCTGTAGGTGTGAAATAGGCTTCCAAGTGATGTCTGGATACTTACATCGGGATCTGTCTGCCTTTCCATTCACCATGTTTCTGCAGAAGAGACTGTTCCCACCAACTGTAGGTTGTTGCAGAAGAAACAGGGTGCTTATAAGATCTGAGGGCACATCCCTCCGGGTCTCTTTGAGGTCCATGTTCCCCTCCTTTATATTGGCTGGAAGCACCAAGTGAGTGGACTTCATTGTGTGAGTCAAGTGAGTGCAACCTCATTGCAGGGAATGAGGTTGGAGAGGTAGGTTGGAGTCAGATCATGATGGACCTGGGACTCTGGACTTTTTCCTAACAGTGTTATGGATCCATCGACTTTTCTTAAGCAGAGGAGCAACATCCATGCCTATTTCTCTATCCATTCATTCGTTCATGAGACATCATCTGGGTGCCTACTGTGGACATGATCAGATGTGCATTTTTGTAAGCTGAAAGAGGGCCTTGGCTTGCGTGGAGGATGGATTGGAAGGGGAACCACTGGAGGCAAGAAGACCATTAAGAGGGGGAGGTGATGAGTCTAAGAGGTGACTGGGATAAAGGTAGGGGCGGAGTCAAATTTATTCATCAGCTGGATGTGTGGAATGATGCCACGGAGAAATTTGGGAAGTACTCTGGCTTGGATGATGTTGTGCTGTCGCTGAGGTGGGGACCCTGGAGGAGGAGCAGGACTGGGAGAGGCTGAGTCCTGGTTTGGCCATCCTGAGCCCAGGGCAGAGCCCATGTGTCTTGTTCCTCCTCCGACCTCCTAGCGCAGGGCCCAAGAGACCCAGTTCTGGATAGATGGCTGAATGAAGAGGGCCATGGAGGAGATGGGTCCGGCTAGGCTTGCGAGGGAAGTGAGGACGTTTCGGATTCTCCTGGCCCCATGCATGGTGAGAGGGGCATTGGGGTTATTCAGAGGGTGCAGAAAGAAGGACCATGCTCCAGGTTGGAAAGGTCAGATGGGGTGGGCATGTCAGGGTGGTGGCCGTGTCTGGACACTGTGTGTCCCTTCACCTGTCCATCTTCAGATAATGGGTCTCACCTACCTGGGAGCCCAGTCACACCAGAAAAGGTGTCTGAAAGTGCAGCCCTTTGTCTTTTGGGGAAGCCACAAAGATGGCATGTCTGGAGGGGTGGGGGTAGGATCTGCTCTAGGGCCCAGCTTCTGGAGTTAGGCTGTTGAGGGGGCAGGGAGAGGTACTTTGAGATCCTGAGGCCCAAGAACCAGCTAAGAGTCAAACCAGGCTGGAGCCCTCCTTGTGTAGAGGGCCCAGGGTGCTCGTAGGAACTGGGCTCAGGCAGGGGCCAGATCAGGCCTGAGGCTGAATCAGTGAAGGATCTCATAATAGATACCCGGGTTTCTCAATGTCAACACTGTTGACATTTTGGACTAGATAATTCTTTGTTGTGGGAGGCTGTCCAGTGAATTGTAGGACATCTAGTAGCATCCTTGTTTTCTTCGCACTGGACGTTAGTAGCACCTCCTCCCCCACCACCCCCATCAGAATGTCTCCGGACATTGCCTAATGCCCCATGGAGGACAAAATTGCCCTCCGTTGAGAACCACTGGCCTACACCCCTTCTTGCTACCTTCACTCTGCTCTTGAAATCTGGAGAACTGGGGAGGGGATAGTCAGGGAAGATTTCTCAGTGATGGACCACTTGAACTGAGTTCTAAAGAGTGTGTGGGTGGCTGGGGGCAAGAGAAGGGCATTCTTTCCAATAGTAAGAACAGCAAGTGCAGAGTCCTGGAGGAAGCAAAGCTGGTGAGCATTAACCCAAGGGGGCCTCCACTTCCCTGCAGGAAGGAGGTGCAGGGCTGGTGGCTTAGGGCGTGCAACTGTGAGAAGGTGCCTCTGCTGGTCTCCTTTGATCTGCTGGACCCTTTGCAGAGACTCTGGAACTCTCCTCCTGCTGTATCTGTGCCCCTGATCTACCCCCTCCACTCCCACGGGAGACAGAGAAGCTGAGGGCTGCAAGGCGGTAGGGAGGTTCAGTCCGGCTGGAAGGAGACCTGAGGCCAGACACAGGAGGGAGGGCTGTTTCCTGGCTGTGCTCACAGATTCTGGCAAACTGGCTGGAATAGAGAAGGCAGCCTCGGCCCCTCCTGCTGGCGGCCTCCTTCCCTGGGGCCGGGGTCGTGGCTGAGACTGTATGATTTATTCCCGTCATAATCCCGTGGTTGGTTTGGTGAGAGTTGGAAACATGTTGGTTTTCCCTTCCCAAGTGTAACAAGGCCTGTTTCCGCCTCCGTGGCCGCTGCTGCAGTGCCACGCGGTGAACTGTCCAGGACATGACAAAAGGGCTTGGTTAGCTGCCCGCCGGTTAGATGAACAGCTCTCAGCTCTCCCTGCTCTCGCAGTCCTCGGTGCCCAAGCACTGGCCTCTCTCCTTGGCTGTCCCCTCGGAGTCCTGCTCATTCTGCCAATGTCCATTACTGGGGGGTCAAGGTCCAGACCTGGGGAGGGAGTGCGGGCAGAGGCTGTAAGAACAGGTGGTATTTGGAGACTAATTAATATTTGTGAATAATAACGCATGCCCAAGGGAAACAAATCAATCTGTGTTTGCATATTCATGAGAAGGTCTTGAAAATGATCCCAGCTGTTCCCCAGCTGGGGAACCCCCCTATCTGGCATCACACCGTCCCTCTAGCCCCCAATTGAAGCTGGTGGGGTATGGGGGGGTAGGGTGGGTTCCATGGCTGTGGCAGGGCCTCTGTGCAACATGCACTTTCCATAACATTTGTATGTAAATCTTGTGACTCGGTATAATGCCTGCTCCTTCCTTTTTCCTCAAAGCTGTGATTCCTGAACTCTTAGATTTCATAAATGAGTACAGTTTCCAAAAGTATTTGGGGGCCAGATATTGGCTTAGCAGTTTTTTATAATATTTTGCCAAGGAAGGACATTATTAAAAAAAAAACTGCTATCTACTGTCACCATCATTTCATACAAGAAAGGACATTTTAACACCAAGGACAAAATTTGAGAATAAAGGACAGTTCTTCCCAAGAAAGGGCAGCTGGCAGCTTCACACGGACATAGCAAAGAAAAAGGACATATTAAAACCATTTTGAATATAGAAAAATTGCATCCAATTATATTCTAAAACATCATACAGTATGTAATTGTTTTCCTGACCAAGTGGGTCAGTTTGGTAGAACCTCTGGTCCACAGTGCAACTCAGAGACAAGCTTGAGTGTCCAACTGTTCCAGGCCTTGTTGTTATCTTAGTCGTTAAAAGCCCAGACTCACCCAGCCATGCTGGGGGACGTGACGCTCTGCTGTTACCAGTTGCACGCAGTCCGGAAGGTTCTGTCCAGAAGGTTCTTGGGAATCCTGGGGAGGCTAGCAGGGGCCTGTCTCCCTCCTCTTCCCACAGCTTCTCCCCACGGATGACTTTGAGCACTGGGGGGTGGGGCAGGGCTGAGGTCTAGACCTGAAGCCAGGCCTGAGACTCCAAGGCTGCTGTGCCCTGAGAAGGGAGGCCCTCGCATTGGGTGCGGCCTGAACCGCCTGACTCTCTGGGCGGGCTCTGTTCCCGGGAGTCTAGGGAGGGGAGACTCCTTGCTCATGCCAGGAGCTGGTGAGGAAGAGGCCCTGGCTCGGACAGCTATGTGACTGCCAGAGGAGTTCCCTGAGAGCGTGTCTATGTTCGTGTATGTGTCCCTGTGTCCCTTGGCTACTGGGGAGAGAATGTCTTGCTTTTCAGCCTCACCTTTCTCTCTCCTGCTTCCTGGGTCTGAACAGTTTCCTGAGCACCCCAGAGCCAGATCCACAGAGGGGACCCCGGCTACTTGCTGTGTCACGTTGGGGATGGGAGGGGTGGGGACCGCCATGGAAGGGAGTTCCAGAGGCCACGATTCTCTCACACTCGTGGTCAGAATTCCATCCAGGATCATGCCACATCTGTTCTGGAAGTTACACCCCATGGTAGCTGTACTGGGGAATCATATTCTTTTCTATTCTAGGGATTGACACCCCCATGGTGTCATTATAGGGAGTCATACTCCTATAATGTCCGTATCAGGCACCTACATCCCCACGGTGTCTGTGCACTCTGTCCACACCCTGCACCAGGGTGTTCCACTACTAGGGTTACTGTACCAAGGCAGCTATAGGGAGCTAAACCTCTGATTATCGTGTTGGGGAGTTATAGCCCCATTGAATGTGCTGTGCGTTCGTACCTCCAGAATGTCTGTTCTCCGCAGCTTCATCCCTTTTATGTCCATTCCAGGGAGCTACACCTGCCATGATGCTTGTGCAGAGGGTGGGATGGGAGTGTGTTGGTGGTGGTTCTGCCCCTGTGGGGTCTGCTCTGGGGAGTCACATACCCATAGCGTTTGCCTGGAGGTCAACCTCTCTGGCTATCCTGCTAGGGAGTTACACCCCATGGTGTCTGTACTAGGTCACTCTGCCCTGTCCTTGGGTGCAGCACACCACTGAGCTGTAAACCTGTGATATCTGTATAATGGACTATAGGACAGTTGTGCCAGGGGACCATACCCCGTAATAACCTGGCCAGGTGATTTGCCACCTGATGTCCCCTGGGAAGTTGAATTCTTTTGTTGGCTGTGCACCATGATGTCCGAGCCCCGATGGGGCCTTGTCGGTGCGTGGCCTCCATCCTGACGCAGCTGTGCAGGGCCTTGCTGTGGGGGCCTGTGCCCTCCTGGTCTCAGCCCCCTGAGCTCCGTGATCACTGAGCCGGACTGCAGGTGTGGTGTCAGGGGGCCTTGGGGACACATTGCGCCCCTGTAACTTTTTTTTTTTAGCTGCTCAGCTTCGGTTTCAGTTGTAAGGGAAGGCCCTGGGACAAGGGAGAAGCCTCCTCCCCCTTTCCCTTTTTGTTTAGTCCCTGTGCCACTTCACAGTCCTCCCTGCTTTGTCCAGCACCTTTGCTCATCTATTGCCCTCTGACTTAATGGCCTTTGACAGTCTGAGTTGATACAAGAGACCAAAGTCCATGAAGGATGTATCACTGTGGGTCAGCTGGCACCTGGGCCTGGCCACAACCCCTGCCAGAATCCACGGGTACCTCTGGGAGACCCCAAGGCTTGTTCACCATCACTTATGCCCCTGTTGTGCCCTGTTGTGTATTCAGAGCATTAATGAGGGACTTATCACATCACACTCCCTGCCCAGAGCAAGTTGTGAGCAGAACCATTGGGCAGTAGTGTGCATCCCCTGAAGCGCCCTGGCTGGGGGGCATGGAGTGAGACCCTTGAGAGCTCACCATTGGGGGTGAGGGATGCTGGCAGCCATCTGTGGCTACATTGCCACCAGGGAAGGTGTCTCACAGATGTCTGGCAGAGGCCACACAGGTAGAGGAGCCTTGTGAGCAAAGACCTGGGGGCAGCCTGCCAGCCCCAAACATAGATGTCCCAGTGCACAGGGTCCTGTCTCGGCAAATGTTGGCACTTTCAGACAAGTGGCTCCCTGGAGTTTGTGCTCCACCCCGATCTACTCTGGGCCTCTGTGGCAAGGGCTGAAAGGGAGTGGGGGTCAAATCTTGGAGTCTGACACCCCCATTCCTGGACATTAGGGCCTACCTATGGGTTTCCTCGGCAATGGGAGGATGGCATGGGAATTGGGTAGGACAAGGCGGCGGCCACGTGGGGCAGCCGCAGCTTGTCGAGAGTGCATCCTGGCGAGCCTGGGCAGGTTACAGCTTTGGCTTCAAGCCTCTGCTACCTGGATCCTGTCTGCAGTTAACAAGTTTGTGTTCTGGAGCTGTGCTCAGCATGCCAGCTCTGGCCTCCTGCCTCCTCCCTCCCTGCTGAGGGGAGGAGGGGCAGGAGGTACCCCAGGGACTCTGGAGTTCCTGGGCTGTGTGAGTCTGCCTAACTACTCACTGTTCCCTGCTTCTGATGGTCTTGTTCAGTTTCTCTGTCGCCACCTATTGTGCCTGTCTCTCCATCTCATTCTCCTGTCATCTCCCCTTAGGGGGGTGGGTTGGAAGCTCAGGGTTGTGATGGATTCCCTGCACACTCTCTGGTCCCAGTAGCCTCCCACTTCCTTGTGGGGTTTAGAGAGTGACCTGAAGACCTCCTGTATGTCTCTCATCTTCCTACATTGTGAATATTGGGTTATCTGGGTGGTCCCAGGTGTCAGAAGGTCTAGGCAGTTAATGCATACTCCAAGGGGTGATCTGTTGAACTAGGCTCTGGATGGTCAGTGGGGGTGAGTGGATCTGAGTGGTCCATGGGACCAGAAGATGGCATGGGTGGGCAGTCGAAGGATCAGTGGATATCAGCTAATTGGCTCTGCCCTTCTCTCCATCACAGGTCTGGCTATCCTGGGCTGTGGCTGGCCGTGGTGCTGGAGCCCTGGATGGCCCCTGAGCCAGCCCCAGGGAGGACGATGGTGCCCCTTGTGCCCGCACTCGTGATGCTTGGTTTGGTGGCAGGCACCCATGGCGACAGTAAGTCTGACCCCTCAAAGTGCAGGATCCCCCAGGTTGAGAAGTGCGCATTCCTCCTAGCGGGACTCCATAGTGGAAAACAGGATCAGCTACTAGGAGAGAGTATGGCCAGGTATCCCCATCCTAACCTTTTTCTGTCCTAGAGTCCCCCGACTTGGAGAGTCCCCCTCCAAGAAGTGCTCCAGCCCCACTGCTTCCTGGGAGCATGCTTGGGAGTGCCTGGATGTCTTTTAGGCAACCCAGGGTGGGGCATGTCTAAGTGACCCTGCTTTATGTGTCTGGGATGAGACATGTTTTGGATTCACGGGGTCAGTGTGTGACAGGTCCAGGCGTGCGCTGTGCCTACCCTGGCAGGTCTGTGCAAAAGGCCAGTGTGAGCCTTGCCCAGGGCTTGGCATGGGAGTTGGGGGGCAGCTCACAGGGAATGCGTATGGATGTGTGACTAGGGTACCAGGTGTGTCCACAGGTCCAGGCTGGGTTTAGAATCAGAGCCACCACAGCTGTTCCCCTGGGCTAGATCCTCCAGGTCCAACTGTGGGGACATTGAGGCCCCCTCCTCCTCCTTTCACCAGGGACCTTCAAGGCAAAGGGCCCCCCTCCCCTTTCCCAAGCCACTCAACCCTGGGAACTGGGGAAGATTGCACCAGGCCAGTGGGAAGCTGGGCAGCAACTCCAGCACCCCTCGTGTTTGCGCACGCACGCGTGTGTGGCAGGGGGAGGGGGAGAGGGAGCACTATCCCCTACCCAGATCCAGCTCTGAACTTTGGTCCCTTTTCTGCTGCCCTTCCCCCGCCTGGCACTACAGGACTGGCCGCAGCCGCCTGTCACCATGGTTACCACTGCTTGGTTACTGGTAGGAGGCGGGGCACAGGACAGATTCAGCCAATCTGCAGACCCAGGGGGAGGGGCGAGGTCGGAGCCAAGGTCCCTGGGGAAAGAGGCCATTCCCAGCCTCTCCAGAGCCCAGAGGTGGCCAAGGGCCGACCCTGGGGTCAGTCGTGGGGGTCAGCAGGCCATAGGGCACTCCGTTCCCCATCTCCAAGTCTCTGGGCCTGGATAGCTCTCCTTGCCCCACCCAGGCTTTTTCTCCTAATGGCTCATTAATTATTCAGGCCCAGATCCTAGAGGGAGGTGGGACTGGAGCAGCGCCCCCTCATCCTCTGAGGCTGGGCCCTGGGTGGGGCTAGAAGGGAAGGGGGAAGGGGAGGCTGTTCTCCCCTGGGGTGGGGGTTAATGGGAGCACCAGGAGGGCTGGGGGCCTAGCCCAGTGGGGAAGAAGGCCAGGAGGAAGGGAGGGGGGTGGTCACCACAGCAGGCGCCTGTGGAGAGAGCTTGAGCCCCCCCAGGGCAGGGTGCGCTAGATCTCCTGGGGAGTGGGGAGGCCCAGGGAGGGCCAGGGCTTTGAAGTCCTCAGGGCCTTCAGGCAGGACCTTGGGGCTGGAGGACCACCCTGCTTGGTGTTAAGAGACAGCACCTCCTGGGAGAGTAACCTATTCCCCCTCCCACCGCAGACCCGTCCTGCCCCAACTCGCAGGCACACACTCCCTTCCCCCCAAGCCTGCTCCTCTTCCTGTGTTGCTCCTGGTGAATGGCTTTACCACCCACCCTGTGGGGTGGGCCAAGTCAGGAACCTGGACCTCCTCCCAGCCTCCTCCCTCTGTCCTACCCCACGTCTAATCCATCACCAAGTTCTGTTGTTTCTACCTTCTAAATATCTTTGGAATGCATCCACTTTTCTCTCTTTCCACCGCCTTCATCCCAGCCACCCTCGGCTCTTGCTTGGGTTTTGCATGCAGCAGCCTCCTCATGGTTTCCTGCCTCCAGTCTCTTCCCTCCTAAGCCATTCTCTGTTCCAAAGTGAGAGTCATGTTTCAGAATGAAAACCTGATCATGTTACCCTGGTTTAAAATCCTTCCCCCACCCTCCATTGCCTTCAGGATCAAATCTAGGGGTCCCAACCTTCTCCAGACCCTGCATCTTCCAGTCCCTGCCAGCCGCATCCTGCACTCCTCCCCCTCCACCCCACACTCCCGCCTGCTGGCTTCTCAGTTGCTTCCGTGCTCTCTTGTGTCCAGGCCTTTGTTCCTCTGGTTTCCTCTGCTTGGAACTCTCTTCCCCATTCCCTTCTCTTGCCCAGTTCTTAGTCACCTGGAGCCATCACTTCCTCTGGGCACCTGTTTAAACCCCAACCTGGGTCACGTGGCACTCTCCTGGGCTCCCCCTGTAGGGCATGATTGTGGCTGGCTGCTTTGGGCCTGTCTCTTCCATGGTACTGTGAGTCCTGGGGGGCTGAGCCATTGTCCACTCCCAGTTCTGGCATGTGGCAGGTGCCCACAACTCTCCAATGAGGGAGTAGGTGAGTGCAGGGTAGAGCAGGTCTGGGCTTCCAGTCGGAATGGGGGTCAGGGTTTGGGGAGGCATAGAACAGTTTTTGGAGCAGAGTCCAGAAGCCTCTATGCTGGTCCCTTGGAGACCAGAGATAAAGACTGGGGTCTTGAAGACAGGAACCAACTGAGGAAGCTGAAATCCTGCTTCAGCCAGTGTGGGAGGTTTGGGTAAGATGGGCACTGCTCCCTGGCAGAAAGCCATGGTGACCCCGGGGGGCAGGGTCTGTTCTGCAGGCCTGCCTTAAGCTGCACACACTTGTGGATCAGTCCCCCCACTGTGGCCAGGCCTGGGCTGGCCTTGGGAGATTTCTAGCCAGGGGAAAGCAGCCAACCAGGCACAGGGCTGCTGCAGAAGGTAGGGCAGGCGCCCCAGAGAATTGACGGCCAGAGCAGTGAAGCGCGGAGTGGACAAATGTGTTTCTATAGGCCTCTTAACGAGACAAATGAATGGGGGCCTTGGCCTCTGAGGGGAGCGTAGGGAAGGTGGGTGGAGAAGCAGCTGCCAAGAATTATCCCGGAGGCCCCAGCATCAGTGCCGAGTCAGCTCTGATTGAGACCGGGCATGCTGGACTGGAGCCCCACTCAACGCAGCTCCCCAGCCCAGGGCTTTGTGACTTCTGCAGAGGGGAGGCTTATAGGGCTGGAGGCAGTTCTGGGCCAGGGAAGAGGTTTCTGCTGATCTGATGTGCGATGTCAGGTGTAGAATGGGAAGAATCCACCCTGGTCTGCCTTTGGAGCCGCAAGCATGGAGGCTCGAGCTCAAAAGCACGTTTTAACAGAGCATGTTATTTTGGGGGCAGGAAGCACAGAGCCAGTGACCTAAGAATCTTAAGAGAGGGATTGGAAGGCTTCCTGGAAGAGGGGAAGCCTGAAGGGTGAGCAAGCATTTGCTAGTTAAGGGGGTGGGGGTGTGCAGAGTGAGGTGACATTTGGGGGGAAGAAGCAGTCATGGGCCTGGGCAATGAGAACCATCTCCTTCCTGTTCCCAGACAGCGTGGGGCAGGGACAGCCAGGGTGCCTGATGGCTGGAGGGTGGAGGGGGGCCGAGCAGCTTAGGGCGTGTCTTGAGTCCTGACCCTCCTCCCCCAGGAACTGGGACCTGGCAGAGTACGCGCGGCACCCAGGTCCCGCAGTGCCTTGCCCCTCAGTTCCTGTGGGTGGCCTGTCTAGACTCTGCCCGCTGTGGGACTTCCGGCAGGTTGCTTTCTCTCTCTGGGCCTATTTTCCTATTGCACAACTGGGGATAATCACACCTCCTTGGAAAGGGTGCCTGGTTCGCGTGGACACGGCACCTGGCACCTGCGATGTGCTCCCCCATCCAGGGCCCTGACCAGGTGCTTGCTTCACGTCCCTGGAAAAAGCGGGGTCTTTGCTGAGTCGGCCTGGGGCCAGGAGGGCGGTGACGGCACACCAGGAACCAGCACAGGAGCCAGAGTTAATGAGTCCCTAGCGTACTGAGCTGCTCCGGCCCGGGAAGCCCGCCTCTTCAGGAGCTCCCACCCCTGCCCTCCTGTCCCACGCTGCATGTCTGCTCTCTCCTTCTGTGTGCTGTTTGCATACGTGTGTGTATATTTACTCCTCAGGGAAGGCACAAAGTAGCAGCCAGTCTCCCAAAGGCGGCATCCCAGGGGTGGCACCATTTGGCTGTCCCCCAGGCTGGATCCCTGCAACCTCCCATTAGACCAGTTCCATTTGTTTCCTTTCTTAGACCTCATCCTCCTGCCTACGTGGGGTCAGCAGCCAGAGCCTACAGCCGGACAGAGTGCTGGGGACCTGCTGCCCGAAGGGCTGGGCAAGTCAGGGTGCCTGTGGGAGGGGGAGGGAGCAGGTGGGCAGGGAGGGCTGTGTGGCAGAAGGCCCCTCCCCATATGTTTAGACAGCACCCTGTTGGCCCAGCTCGGGAAGTTCTGCTCAGGCCCTCCTGAACACCAGCTGTGGGTCAGGCACCAGGCCCAGCAGTAGAAAGTCACCCGGGTCTACCCACCTGCCCAGGGACTAACTCGTCACTGTGGAATGTGATCAGCTCTGGGCTGGGAAACACAAGGACTGTGGGGACACAGAGCAGGCTCCTGCAGCAGCACAGGAGAGTGTTTGCCAGGGCAGACATGAGGGCAGGCAGGGAGGTGCAGGGAAGGGCTGCCTGCCTGGGCGAGGGGGTGATCAGCCCTTGGGGACCCGGGCTGTATCCCCTGCACAATGATTGGCCCATAGTAGCGGCTCAAAAAATACTTGTCAAAGAGTAAAAAAGATGAGCCTGGAGAGGTTAACAGGAGCAAGTTTGGGGAAGGAAGTGGAGAGAAAAGGTCTGTAGATGTGTGCTGTACAGGTATCCCTCTGGTGAGCAGCCTCTGGTGAGCGACAGATGCCCCCCGGGGCAAGGGTTTGGTAGGAGTTTGGGACCAGCCTGAGCTGAGTGGGGGGTTCAGCTTTGGTGTTCTGTGTGAGGTGCCCTCGGGGTGAGGGTGGGGAGTCGGTTTGCCGGAAGCTGAGGGTGAGGCCTGGTTGAGGGAAGGGGCCTGCTTATCCCCTGGGTAGCTGCTGGTTTTGGGTCTGGTGGGTGGGAGGGTGGGCTGGGTGTGGCACTGGCTCCTCTCCCACCTCTAGGGGAGAAGGGGCAGGTGGTTCTGCCTCCTTACTGCCCTGCGGCCTTGGGCACAATCCAGCCTCCACATTGTAGTCAGGCCTTTCCACCAGCTCCTGACTGGTACCTGGCTCTCCCCCAGCTTCCCCTCCCCAGTTCTTTGTTTGGCATGAAGGCCCCGCCCCACCCTGCCCCCCAGACTGCTTGCCTGGCCATTCTGGTTCAGCAGGTTCCAGCTCTGGTTTCTGCTGCAGGCATGTTAAGGCGGGAAGGCGGGAGCTGAAGGGGGACTTTCTTTTTTTTTTAAAGATTTATTTTTTATTTATTTCTCTCCCCTCCCCCACCCTCAGTTGTCTGCTTTCTGTGTCCATTCGCTGTGTGTTCTTCTGTGTCAGCTTATATTGTTGTTAGCAGCACCGGGAATCTGTGTCTCTTTTTGTTGTGTCATCTTGCTGCCTCAGCTCTCCGTGTGTGAGGCCTCACTCCTGGGCAGGCTGCACTTTTTTCCACGTGGAGCGGCTCTCCTTACAGGGTGCACTCCTTGCGCGTGGGGCTCCCCTACACAGGGGACTCCCCTGCGTGGCACAGCACTCCTTGCATGCATCAGCACTGCATGTGGGCCAGCTCACCACACAGGTCAGGAGGCCCTGGGTTTGAACCCTGGACCTTCCATGTGGTAGGCGGATGCTCTATCCATTGAGCCAAATCCACTTCTACGCAGGTGTCCTTCCCTGCGATGGGGGGAGGTTCCTGCTGGTGTTTGAGGGCCCACAATCTCCGTGTTCATCAGTTCTTTCCTTGTCATTCAGCACATGTTGGGGCATCCCTGGGCCTGGTGCTGGGGTAGGACAGGAAACAAGGCCAGTGTGGTCTCTGCCCTGCCTGGGGTTATGCTCTGGATGGGGGAAGCAGCTGTTAAATAATCACCAAAAGGGTGGAAAAAGTAATAACCTTATATATATGCATTACAAACTCTGAGCAGTGCTTTCAGGGAGGCAGAGGGAGTTACAAGAGAGTTAAAGTCCAAAAACAGAGCTAATTGGAGGGTTGAAGAAGGTTTTCAACTGTTTAAATTGAGATCAGAAGGGTAAATAAGAGCTAATAGGCAAAGAGGTTCTCTGCAAAAGGACCAGTTTGTGCAAAGGCCCTGAGGCCACAGGGAACATGGCTTGCTAAGAGGCTAGAAAGCCGGGGCTCTGAGAGAGTGACAGGGTCAGACCCGGTAGGGCCTTGTCCTCCCTGATAGGAGTTTAAATTTTGTTTTGAGAGCAGTGGGTGGCCTTTGGAGGATTTTGTTCAGGAAAGAGAGGCTCTTAGTTCACTCTGGCTGCTGAATAGAGAATGGTTTGGTGGGGCAAGATTGAAGGGAGGGAGAGCAGCTTGTTAGGCCAGTGCAGTTTCAAGAGAAGATAGCAGTGTCAGGTCTAAGGTGGTGGCATTGCAGATGGAAAGTGGGAAGCTGCTAAATGGAGGTTCTCAGGTGTGGGGAGGTGCTTAAGGGGGGCAAGAGATGCTCCCACTGGAGCTTGAAAGGGCAGAGTCCTGTTTGATAGGACCAGTAAGCGGTAACAGGCTTTGCAGACAACTCCAGACTGGGAGGGTCCAGAGCCGCCTCCTGAACACAGTTGGTGGAATGGCAAGGCACAGAAGGGTTGCAGAACCTTTGTGTCATCCCCACCTCACTCTAGTCCCCCCAGGCTTGTGTGTTACCCCACCAGGGCTGTCCCTGTGCCCTGGCTTCTCCGAACAGTTGCCACCTCGCTCACTGTAGGTACTCCAAGAGCAGAGCCAATTGGGTTCCCAAGTTGCCCCTTCTCTAGCGAAGCTGTAGGCACTGTACAGTGAGCTTAGGTTTTGAAACCACCTGATCAAAACCTGGACCCTGCCACCACCCACGACTTGTCGGTCATTTACTCCTCTGAGCCTCCCTTTTGCCACCTCTAAAATGGAGATAATACTACCATCTATCTCATGGGATTGCTCGAAGATGAATAATGCTAACTAAAGCGATGCACACGCTCATCGAAGGCCCCCCAAGTATCATGCCTGTGCCAGCAGTTGACAGATGTCATCTCCTTCAACCACACAGACCCCAAGGTCTAGCACTATTTTGTGGATGAAAAAATGAAAGCTCAGAGATGTGACGTGCTTGCTGAATAATTACGTAAAAGCTCCAGAGCCCATGGGGCGTGGTCAGGCAAGTTTCCGCCCTGCTTCCTGCAAGGCTAAGCCCATCCTGCTGTCTCTGAACCTTGGCTGTCACTCTCCATCCTGGCGGTCCCCCTGGACCTTCCTCTCCTAGGGGACTCTGCTCCATCTGTTCTCTCTCCTCTCTGTCCCTCTCTGTTTGCTCCTTCCCTTCAGCATTTAAACATTGCAAGTCTTTCACATCTTAAAAAGAAAAGGAAACAGAATTTTAAACCTCTTTCCAACCCTTATTCTCTCCAGCTGCCATCTTCTCTTTCCTGCCCAGTCACAGTCAGTTTTCTGTAGTTGTCACCTCCATTCTCATTGCCATGTCCTCATTCCACTAACTCCTCGAACTTCTTGGGTCTGGCTTCAGCTCCCACTATGCCACTGACCCTGCTCTTGACAGGGCTCCCAGTGATACCGTGTGAACTGTTTTGTGACAGATGCTTTGTAATCAGAAGTCTCAGATATGCCACTCACGGGCTGAAACTCTGGGCCAGTAACTTGATCTCTTCGAGCCTGTGAACTGGGGATAATAATGGTGAAGGAACAGATGAAATAATGGGTGTGAAGTACTCGGCACAGAGTAGGCACTTGGCAAAGGATTGTCCTTACTGTACGTGAATGATTCTGTGCCAGCGACCAAGCCGCCACTGGCTCTCTGGCCACAAGCAGGTAGCCTGAAAGGTCATTTCTCCTGGAGCTGTTCATTGGCCTGGCTAATCGGAAATGGATCCACTGTCAGGATTAATGAGGCATTGTAGCTTCTCAATGAAGGCTGGTTTTCTCTGGCCTGGTGACCCTGGGTGGCAGGATTCATAGGGATGGGTGCTCCTGTTCAGCCCTGATGTGTGCACCAAGGAAATGTGAGCATGGCGGTGCATTGTCTCCCCCCTGCCCTCAGCCACTGCCTCCCCACGGACACCTTTGGGAACGGTCCAGGTTGGAAGGCAGTAACACAAGTTAGCGGGGACAGGGGCGGGGGTGGGGAGAGGCAGGTTTACAGGAAAGCATTTACCTGGGAAGATGTCCAGAGGTACTTAGGAGCTGGAATGTCCAGGGGTATGTGCTGGTATGTGGGGACCGAGGGAGAAGAGGAGTCTGGCTTGAGCCACGGGGTGGACCAAGATAGAGCACACTGCAGGTGGGACAAGTCTGGGGAAGATGCTAGGACTCTTTTGGGCAGCTCTCCAGCATGCCTTTGTCCTTCCTAGACCCTGGAACTGATGGGGGGATGGGAGACAGAAGAGTACAGCCATTAAAGCATGGACTTCTGACTCAGAATTCCAAGGTTCAGATACCAGTTCTGCTGCTTACCAGCTGTATCATGTTGGGCAAATCCCTTAACCTCTATGTGCCTTGATCCTTTTCTCTACAAATAGAAGTCATAATGGTACCCACCTCGTATGCTTTAAAAGCCTCAATAAATGTCATTTAAACTTTTTCAGTAGTGCCAGGCACCTAGTAAGCACCGTATGAGTTAAGCCTGTTATTAGGATTATTGCTTCCTCAAGGTCTTTCTTGTGCACCATCCCATGACTCCCACTGTAGGGCTGGCCATGTCTGTGGTAACTGGACCCCATGTTGGTGTCTCCATCTCTTCCAGGCAAACCTGTCTTCATTAAAGTCCCCGAGGACCAGACTGGGCTGTCGGGAGGCGTGGCCTCCTTCGTGTGCCAAGCCACGGGGGAACCCAAGCCACGCATCACATGGATGAAGAAGGGGAAGAAAGTCAGCTCCCAGCGCTTCGAGGTGTGTCCTCGGGTGGGGAGGGACAGGCAGGGCTCAGGGTCCACCCCTGGGGTCTGTTCCCACATCCTCTCCCCTTGTCTCCCTCCCGTGGGTCTTTGGAGGTAGAGGACCATTGACGCTGACCCCACCCCCTTGGCCGGAGCAGGCCGTGAGCACGTATCTGTCTTTTGGCAGGTAATTGAGTTTGACGATGGGGCGGGGTCAGTGCTGCGGATTCAGCCGTTGCGGGTGCAGCGAGATGAAGCCATTTATGAGTGCACGGCCACCAACAGTCTGGGAGAGATCAACACGAGTGCCAAGCTCTCAGTTCTCGAAGGTACGTGCCACGTGGCATGGTGGGTGGCTAGGTGGTGCATTGGGCAGAAAGGAGGACTGGCCATGCTGGGGTCAGCAGTGGACAGCGTTGGTCCCTGGACCTGGCTTGGGTTCCTTGGCTGTGCCGAGGCCGCCTGTGTACATGGTGTCTTCTTATTCTCCTGCTGAGCTGAGTGACTGCTGGGGTGGGGTCTGGGGTCTGATGTGAGGTGTGGGGCTGCAGCTAGGTATTCCTCGGGTTATGTGGCTGGCAGTGGATCCAGTTTTCATGTGGAGCCTGGCTGTCAGCTTCAGGCAGCTCTGTTCCCTGTTGCCCAGTGTGTGAGGGCCCTTGGCTGAGCCTGTGGTTTTGTGTGGACTTCCACATCTTCCTTACTTGGTGGTTCCTCCATTCCGTCACAAACACCCCCTCCCCCCGATACTGCTTTTTTTTTTTTTCATTTATGTATTTATTGTTGTCTTTTTTTAAGATTTATTTATTTATTTATTATTCTCCCCTTCCCCGCCCCCCACCCCAGTTGTCTGTTCTCTATGTCTGTTTGCTGCATCTTCTTTATCCGCTTCTGTTGTTGTCAGCGGCACGGGAGTCTGTGTTTTTCTTTGTTGCGTCATCTTGTTGTGTCAGTTCTCTGGGTGTGCAGCGCCATTCTTAGGCAGGCTGCACTTTCTTTCGCACTGGGCGGCTCTCTTTATGGGGCGCACTCCTTGCACATGGTGCTCCCCTACGCGGGGACACCCCTGTGTGGCACGGCACTCCTTGCGCGCATCAGCGCTGCTCATGGGCCAGCTCCAAACGGGTCAAGGAGGCCCGGGATTTGAACCGTGGTCCTCCCATGTGGTAGACGGACACCCTAACCACTGGGCCAAGTTGGCTGCCCGATGCTGCTTTGAAGTCTAGAGGGTCATCTGAACTGGGCCCTGCCCTCACAACCTTCATATTCTCCAAGGAGTCCTGCTTTAGGGTCAGCCCAGCGGTTTGGGGGAACACAGAGGAGGAAGGAACTCTTGTCCTGAGAACAAGTGGAAGTTGGTGAGGAAACTACTGAGCAGAAGGAGCATGTGCCAAGGCCCAGAGGCGAGAGAGAATGGAGCTTTCAAGGAACTCTGAGTAGTTCAGTTTGGCAGGGGTCGGGGGTGACAGCATAGAGAGAAGGGAGGTGGGCAAGTCAACATGAGCCTGCAGGGGTTGAAGGGTAGATCACAAAGGACTAGGCTGAGAAGTGAACACTTTCTGGAGACAGGGGAAGCCGTAACAGGCTTGATAAGTGGGGAGTGACATGATCAGCTCTAGGCATGATGGATTGATCAGTCTGAATATATATTGGTGCTTATTTTCCAAAACCAGCATTGATTGTTCTTTTACTTTTTAAAAACTCAATACTGGTACCTGTTTACTGTTAAAAATTTGAAAACTATAGGATAGTACCTCGGGGAAAATAAAAATTGCTTATAATCCTACTTCTGTTAACATTTGGTTATTTCCTAGTAGTCCATGTTTTATGCACACATATATATATAACAAAAATGGGATCGCATCCTGCCCAGTGGTTTGTAACCTGCTTTTTTCTTCTGTTTTTATTTAACACATCATGGACATCCTTTTGCTATTAAATATTCTTCTACATCATTATTTTTAATGGCTGTGGATGAACTCTCACACGAAAGTACCTTAATTTAGCTATTCCCTCATTGTTGGGCATATATGTTGTTCCCAGTTTTTTTCTATAAATAAGCTTCTGTATACATCCTTGTAAGTAATCCTGTCCACCTTCCTGATTATTTCCTTTTTCTAGATTCATGGAAGTAGAATTGCTGGGCCAAAGGACACATACATTTTTAAGCCTTTCAGTGTTTCCAGAACATTGTGTCAGTTTACTGTCTTGCTAGCAGGGCGTAAGGGGACCTCTTTTCTGCACATCCTCACCAGCAGCAGGAATTATCATTAAGAAAATATCTTTGCAAGTTAATAGGCAAAAAATGGCATCTCAATTTAATTTGCATTTCTTTGATTACAAGAGCAATTGAACATCTTTTCACATAGGCCATTTTTACGCTCTGGTTTTATGTGTTCACACGCACATGCTTTCAGTTACTCTTTTGCGTCTGCGTGTCTTATACATGAGATGGTGGGTTCTGCGGTACTTTGCTGGGCCCTCCAGCATAGAGGGGCAGTGGAGGGCTCTTAACCACATGAGTGTGCATGCACACTCCCTCACAACTTGACCTTGAGCAAGCAGCTGCCCCTTCAAGCCTTATTTCCTCTATCTGTAAACAGGGATGTATACCTCCCCAACAAGCTGGTTTGGACGATTAAATGCAATGTATTTAAGCACTCTCCAGGATTCCAGCATGAATGGTAGCTGATGTCCGGCTGGAAGCTGTGCGTCCTGAGGTCCCCACTGTCCACTTTCCCAGGGGCTCTTACTTATGGGGCTGGGGCCAGAGGACTGTCCCTCAGCCTAGATCACCGATTGCCATGTGCTGGTCCACCCTGACCTCAGTTTTCCCACTCATGACCTGGAGGCAGGTATTTCAGCTTTGCCCTCTCTCTTGTGGGCATCTGCCCCACCCTGGCATTTGGGAAGATCTGGAACTCCTGCTCTGGAGAGAATCCTCTCAGGCTCTCAGATTGGGGAAAGAGGACTCCTTGTTAGTGTTACAAGAGATCTCCCCCAAAAAGCCTCTACCCCCCAGCTCTGTCCCTAGGACTCTTCTACCCCTGCCACTGCCCTTGGCAGCCTTATCTTTTAAAGGATTGAGGCGGGTGTGGGGGTGTGGAGGTGGTCTTTCAGGGCCTGGGGTGAGGCTGAGTCGGACTTGCAGGGTGTGTCCACTGGAGGGGCCTTCTTGGATGAGGGCGTCTTTGAAGAGTCTGGGGTATCTTTGTGCTTCTAGGGTGTGGCAGGGTAAGAGGTGCCTCCCTCCCCTACCCAGGCTCCCCAGGTGGGGGTGGAGCCATGGGCCTGAACGGGCCCCTCCCACTCCTGAAACTCGGCACCCGGAAGGGAAAATGCTGACTTTAATGCCTGTGTAACCTTGACCAGCTTTGGACTTGGCAGAATAGAGTGGAATGGGAGGCCTCATAAGTGCAGGGGCCAGGGCCAGAGGGAAGCTGCCCAGACTGTCACCACCCTGCCCCCGCCCGCCCTCCTGGGAGGGCCAGGAAGTGGGGGGTGCAGGGACAGCGGTAGATGGTCTGACTGGAACTCTTGGATGGGGCTGGAGGGAGAGCTATTCTTGGGAGGCTCCCACAGGTCTGAGAGATGCCGAGAGGACGAACCAGGGTTTGAAGTCTCGTACCCATGTTGCACTCTGCACACACTCACCTAAAGGCACAGTGCGTGTGCACGTGCTCACCACACACCCAGCTCTTTGGGAGGGTGGTGGAGGGGTTGTCTGCAGCTAGTGGCCTGGGAGGGATCGGTGCCTGGGACCTGCGTGTCCTCTGCCCTTGCCTTACTCCATCCCGGCCCCCCTTCCCTCGCCCCGGCCGCGGCCTCTGCAAGCAATGCTCACTGCCCAGCCTTTGCACCCTGTTTCCCGAGCAGGACAGCCATTCAGTGGGGCCCCGTGGGCCCCCGGCTGCCCAGGATGCCCTGCTCTCTGCCTTGCCTGTCCCCCCGGCCTGGGTATGAGGTGGGGTGCCAGCCTGGGCCGGGGGGGTAAGGGGGATGAGCGCAGCCTGACTCTGACGAGCATGGGGCCCTCCGCCCGGCGTTCCTGTCTGAGTGGTAATTGAAGCCATTAGCGCGCCAGCCTCTCCCTCGCCGGGTAATGGCAGGAAAAGCTCTTCTCGCTCCGCACTCTTGAGGCGGCAGCTGAATCACTCCCCCTCCAACCTGCCTGCTGCCGCCACTGAGACAGGGAATCTGACATTTTCCCTCACGAGGAAGGGGGAGTGGCGGGGGAGGGGAGGCAGGCCTTGCTCCTCAGCCTTTCCGTGGGGGGGTGCCGGGTGCGTGAGGGTCTTGGAGCTCGATCTGGAGGTCATGGATTCCCTTGGAGCAGTGGGTTCCAGGCCAGGCAGGACAAGGTCAACACAGCCCCACAAGTGGCCAGACAGTCAGAAGGGCGGGCAGGGCCCTGGTGACTTTGGTTAGGGTCTGGAAGGGAGAAGATGGAGGAGGAGCAAAAAAGAGCCCTGGATCAGGGATGGGCTATGTCTCTCTGACTTTGTCCTGGGGCCTGGCTGCTAGTGCAGGAGGTAGCATTTGCCTCGTGTTCTGTGGATATAGCAGATAATGTGTGCTCTGTTTGGTGTGGATCCGTGTGTTCAGCGTGCAAGGCAGCTTGTGTGCAAAGCATGTGGTGCGTTGGGTGCAGCAGGCAGTATGTGTGATGTGTGGTGCGGTGTATACAGCAGGTGGTATGTTCAGCAGGTGGTGTGCGCCTTACGGGCTGTTTGTGCGGCAGGGGGTGTGAGTGCGTGCGTGTGTGTGTAGTGCAGTAATGTTCAGCAGGTGGTGTGTACCTTATGGGCTGTGTGTGCAGCAAGTGAGGGTGCAGCAGGCAGCCTGAGCTGAATGCGTGGTGTCAGTCTGGCGCTGGTGGGAGGTTAGAGATGCTGTGTCTGGTTCACTGTCTCTGGGACCCCACAGGTTCCCTGCTCAGCTACTGGTCTGCAGGGACAGCTGGACAGAGATAGAGGTGGGACAGAGTGGTTGGGATGAGCTGTTCCTGGATAGTGCTTTGTGGTGGCACTCCAGCAGCACCTCTGTAGCCAGGCCAGGAAGGGAGGGTGCACCAGATAGGGATCCTGCCCCAGACCTTGGGGCCCTCTCCTCTCTCTCCCCACCAAACCTAGACTCCATTTGACCTGTTCCCATGCCACATGGGCCCAGGAATCCGGGTGCCCACATGGAGTGCCTGGTTCTGCATCTCTCGGGCAGGCTCTGGGAAGGGCTGACTGTCAGGCCTGTGGGATGCTGGCTGGAGGTGGGGAGAGGTTAGTGCTGGACGTGGACTGCTGGGTTCTGCAGTGGCTCTGCCCCTCGCTGACTGGAGGACCTGGAGGATGATGACGGACCTCTTAAGACCTCCTACCCCCAGTATCTTTGGGACATGAGGCCTGATGAGCAGAGTATGAGCCTGTCCTGGTCTGGACCTGGAGCAGAGCTGGTGAGGGAGCTTATGTTTGCAGTGGGGTATGTTTCTCTGGAAATCAACTCTCCCTGCATCACTCCTCCTCCCTGCCCCGCCTGTCCATCCCTGCCACTCCATGACAGAATGACTTGCCCTGCCTGGGCCCAGGCCTGACTTTGGGGTGTGGGGAGTTTGCGTTAAGGGCTACCCTAGCCAGAAAATGGCTTCCTAAGTGGCAAGGGTTAACAGGCCAGTTTTGCGGGAGCTGGACCTGTCATCTTCCAAATTTGCAGTCACAAAAGAGGTAGAAAGGGCCCCAGGAGCTGGAACCTGGGCCAGCCTCTGTCCTTCTCCTGGCAGCTGGCCCATCCCTCCACCCCTGTGACCACAGGAGCACTCAGGACCATGCAGACTGAGACTCAGCAGCCAGTTCCTGGAGGGTTCTGGGTGCCAGAAGAGATGTTAAATAGGTGGGTCCTGCCAGGAGGGCCTTGATGGTCTGACTCTGGGTTTCTTGGCACCTGGCATGCCTCCATTTTTTCTGATCCACCTTCAAGGGCCCAAGCAGACCCCTTCCAAATGGACCCCTCTGAGGGGCAGGCAGTATTCCTGCTTCTTTTAGTCCTGGACACCAGGCACCTCCCCTGTGCCCAGCCCGGCCCCTCTACCCCTGGATTCTCAGGTACTCACCAGGCCCTACTGCGTGTGTGCATGGCCTCCTGGCTTACTCCCCCGCCCCGCAGCCTCCTGCCCACAAGGGAGCATTGGCTCAGGGAACCAGTGCCCTCAACCACTGGCCAAGTTGGAGGTTTTAAAAAAATGCCCCATCCATATTCATGTTCTCCATCCTTAGTGTGGTGCCCCCACCCCCTGATGGTCAGGCTGAGGAACTAGGCTTTATCCTTGGGCATTCAGGAGTGTTAGAAGCCTTTTAATCAGGGAGTGTCATCAGATTTATGCTTCACAAAGGTCCCTGTGGTTGCAGAGTCGGAGGGAGTGCTGGCAATGAGACCATGGTGAGGAGGTTGTGATCCAGGCAAGAGTTGACAGTGGCTCAAACCCTGACAGTGGATAGAGGAGAAAGAGCAGTGGGCCACTGTCTGTTGGGTGGGGGAGGCAGGAAGTTCTGGGCTCCTGGCTGCCGGGCTGGGAGATGGCGCCATTTTTCAAGATGCAGATACAGGAGGAGGACCAGGTCTGAGGGGCATCGGTGTGCTCAGTTGGTAACGTGTGGAGTCGGGTGCACGTGGGCATCCAGGGGAGGTGCTGAGGAAGCCTTGCACAGGATCACCTGGCTCTCTGGAGAGACATCTGGAGATGGAGTTTTGAGGGTTAAGAAATGGCAAATCTCTGGAAGCCAGAGCCAAGTGCGGAGAAAGAGGGCCCAGGATGGAGCCCTGGGAAACATCTCTTCATATTGGGAAGAGAAGTTGGCCCAGGAGATGGGTGAGGGGATGCCCGAGAGATAGGAGGGAAACCTGACAGTGGAAGGTCATGGGGACCAAGGGAAAAGGGCTGTGAGAGAGGAGGCAGAGGTCAGGAGGGTGGGGTGCTGCCGAGGGCCAGGCTAGCCGAGCACTGAGAAGCGACCTTTGGACTAGCTCCACGCAGTCACTGTGACCTCAGGGAGCATGCTGTCTGGGAAGCTGTGGGGCTGGCAGCTGGACTGTGGGGCGCCGAGGTGCGCGTAGGAGGCTGTCAGTGGTCTGGAGTGACTGGAAGCAGGGCTGAGCCTCCAGGGGGCTTAATGGATCAAAAGAATCTCGCTGGAGTAGTAGGACTGAGGGGGGGAACCCCAGGAAGGTCCAGTTGGGCCAGGCCCTGGGAGCCGGACCGTGGGTATGGTGTGTGCCCAGGGGACGGCCCCAGTATATGGGTGTGTGCTGAGGAGGGTGGAGTGGGGCGCCAGGGAAGCCCTGGGCGGGGAGCAGAGCAGGAGAGGGAGGCCGCGGCTGCTCCCGGCTCTCACTCGCTCTCGGCTCTCACTGCCGACAGGCCCCAAACAGCTCAGATTCAAAAACAAAACAGGCTTTTAAGATGCCAAGTTTGATGAAATCTGAGTGCTGGAAGAGGTGGGAGTTTTCTCTTGGAAAAACAGCTGAAAATCGAGACTGAAAGCTGCGAAGGGAGATGGGCCACGGGCTCCCTGGGCCCCCCTTACTGCCTGGAAGCCTGGAGCCAGGCTGGACTCCTGGGGAGGGCTTGGCAGTGGGCAGGGGAAGCCTCCTGACCTGCCAGGCTGGGGTGGGGGTGGCCCTGACCCTGCCGAGGATGGAGCTGCCCCAGGACAGGGCCTGTGCTGGCCTCGGCTTCCTGGGAGACATGAGGGCTGGGGGAGGGGCAGCCCAGCCACCACGAGGTTCCTCCATGTGTCTGTCCTTGGCTTTGTGGTGACCTGTGTCTCTCCCCCTGCGTGTGTGTCCAGGTGCACGTATCTCACGTATGTGTAGCTCTGGCTCTATGTGTCTCCACGTGTTTTTTCATGTCTCGGCGTGTACATGCCCCTGGATCTGCCTGCATGAGTCTATCTCCACAGGTGCTTGTCACTGCAGGTGCCCCTCCACAGGCACTTGTAGGCTTCTATTTTTGCACTTGTCTCTTTCTCCGTGTGTCTGTGTGTGCCCCTGGCTGTGCATGTTTCTAGGTGTCTGTTCAGAGACAAGGCGAGACCAGGCCCGACACTCACACAGGGGAGGGGCTGGCTTACAGACAGTGCCACCCCAGGGAGCCTGGGTTTGTGTGTATGCAGGTGTGCGCCTGCATGTGCACAGAGATGCCATAAAGCTGGGTGAACATGGGTCAAGAGGTCGTGCTGACAGACGGTGCTGCCCACCGGGGCACCCTGCAAGGCATCTCCATCTGTCCACCTCCCTCGTGCAGCCTCCTCCCTCCAGCCCAGACTCCGCTTCAGGCGTCCCGGACTGAGCTGGACAAAGGGACCTGTGTGTGCTTTGTAGGGGGCCTCAGCAGTCTCCCTCCCCCCAGGCAGATCCTCAGTCTGAGCCACTCTTTCCCCCACCCCCAGCTTCATCCATCAAGACCCCAACACATGCCCCATCTCGAGCCAGATTCCTCTTCCCATTGTCCCCCAACCCCTCACAGCCTTTGCTCAGGCAGTCCCCTCCCCTCCTGCCAGAAAGCTCTCCCTGCCTCCTATGCTCAAGTTCTTTCTAAGCTTGAACTTCTCCTCCTCTTCCTCCAGGAAGCCAGCAAGATATCAGGTGAGCCACGGAGTCCACCAGTGGGGTGGGATCTCCACTAAGCTCCTGCCCCGTTCTCTGAGCGTAGGCCCCCACCCCTGCATGACCCGTGCTTGTGTCATCTTCTGCCCAGAGTGGGGGTCGGCAGGGCTTCTCCAGGAGAGGTTCTTCCTGCTGCAGTGTCTCCTGACCAGTGCAGTTCCACGCAGGAGCCGTCAGCACACTTGTGCGCAGCCACCACAGGTACACACAGCCCTCATGCACATTATGTCTGCGTGTGGGCAGAATCCACAAACAGTTGTAGAGAACAGGGTTTCCCGGCGCCCCAGAAGCCCCCCAAGTACGCCATATGGGAATCTCTCTGGATCCCAAAGAATCTCTTATCCAAGTGGAGGAGCCCGGGCCCTGCAGACACAGATGCTGCGGATTCCCGGATTCCCGGCACAGAGGCAGACCTGCGCGCACTGTGCTGGGCACAACGGCACGCCACCGCTGAGCATCTGGGGGCTACGGGAGGCGGCGCTGCGGCTCCTCCCAGGCCAGGGCTGGAGGGGTGGGACAGGCTCAGCTCGCACGGACACGCGCAGCGCTTCCGCCACAGCGCCCGCCTCTCCGCGGTTGCCATGGTTACTCTGCGGCCTGGAGGAGGGAGGGGCCCTTTTCCCCCTCCCTCTCCTGCAGCCCCTGTGCCTGCAGGACTTGTTTTGAAGGGACTCGGCGCGACCAGTACCTTCGGTGTTGGAACGTGGGTGTGTGTCCGCGGGTGTCCACATGTGGGGGCACTCGGGTTCGTTTTGCGGTAAATAAAAAGCAGCAGTGTGTGTGCAGGGGGTCTGCAGTGGAGCCGATTAGCCTTGAGATGCCAAGGGCGTGGCGTTGGAGGGGCTGAGTGGAGGCAGGCCTGGATGGCCTGGCCAGCCAGAGCCACCCCTCACCCCCACCGGCCTGGCGCTGAGCCCTCCCTGAGCTGTCCTGGGTGGGGGCTGGTGCCATGCCAGGCACTGGTGATACACATTGGGTGTAGGGTCTCACCATCTGGTGTCATCTCAGCCCCACGTCCGATCTAGCTGTGTGACCTTGGGCAGGTTTCTAGATCTCTCTAAGCGTCCATTTGTTCATAGAATTCCTAGGGCTCTTTTAGTGAAGTTTTATTACAGTGCCTGGAATGTAGTAAATGTTCTGTAAATATAACTAATTATTCCTCATATCTGGACCTCAGTTTTCCCAACTGTTGATGGGTATGGGGTGATCATGTGATACTGGCCTGAGGGATTTTCCCTGGGTCCCTAGCCTGAGTAGTTCAGACTACTCGGGACCCAGCTTCTGTTAGTACTTTTTTGGGGGAGGGAGTGGGCGGAGGAGCGTGCCAGTGTGGTGGATGGGTCTGGTTTACACCAGCATGTCCAGTGTTCAGCTCGGCCAGACACACAGCAGGCATCAGAAAACTGCTGCTGTCCTTGGCTATGTTTGAATGAGCTGGAGGTTCATTCCCGGGCGGGGTAGAAGGAAGAGACAGCAGCAGGTCATTCCTGAGGGGCTGGAGCCCTCCTGCGAGACACACTTCCCTTCCCCGAGGTGGGAGAATGGCAGCCTTCCGAGTTCTGCCTAGAAGCCTAGTTGGCAGGAGGGACTGGCTCTTGGGTCCTGCTGCTTTATGGACAGCTTTTCACACATGCCGGTTTTAGGCCCTGGCAGCAGTGCCTGAGGGATGATCTGAGCCAAGGATGGAGCCATTGAGGGCGCGATAATTGAGGGAGGAAAATTAATTGTCCTTAATTTGGTGTAAATTCCAAAGACCTTCCCCGTGTTTGGAATTCAGAGGTGATTCCTGGGACACAGTACTGCAGACGTTTGTACTCCTTCCTTTCTTCTTGATCAGTTCCTTGCAGAAAGGGATGGGGACTCTTTGACTCCTAGGCCTCTCTGCAGCTCACAAAGCAAAGAAAGGCCTCATGGCCATTGTCCCTAACTCTGGCAGGCCCTGGATGACCCTCACCATTACTCAAGGGGCTGAGCAATGAGGTACGGGAAGAGTCCCCTAGCTTTAGAGAGTTGGGGGTGTGAGGGAGGGTAGGAGGGAAGCTCTAGGCCTCAGGCCTTAATTAGGCCTTCTTGGGAAAGCAAGTGACAGCAGGACCAAAGGAAGATGTTCCCCTGCTTGGTTCCCCAAGTTCTGCTTCATTTTCAAGTTCCCTTTTCTTGCTACTTTTTAATATTTTCCATTTTAAAAATCAGAGCTGAAAGTCAGGGCACTGTGGGATTTTATTTACAGCCAAAAAGACACTAGGTTTACATCCAAAATTTATAGGGCCGTGGCTGGAGAATTATGCTGCCAGCAACTTGGATAACCTGGGGAGGCTTCCTATGGAGGGACACTGTCCCTTTGGGATGCCATGGGCAGTCAGATCCTTGGGGACCTCCCTCTGGGGTCCGGCAGCAGATGGAGGGGTGTGCCCCCACCTGTTGGTGCTCCTCCAGCTTTTTCTCCTTCCTCCTCCCAGGCACTCTCTCTGGGTCTTGGAGAGCCTCCAGGGAGGGCCATTTCTGACAGCCTTCTTTTTTTCCCCTTCTGAGGATGCCCCATACCTTTTCCCTGGCCTGGGCATCTGACCTCGGCAAAGGCTCCCACACATGCGTTTTGTGCCTGGCCTGCAGGAGGAAGGTGTGGAGTGGTCCTAGCTTCCTGGCCTCCCCACATTGGGGCACCCAGCATCCACGCTGGAGGAGAGGCTTTCTTGAGTTCTTGCTCTCACACTTTGTGGTTAGATCCTGGTGAGGTGGCCACCTGGAAGGTGGTGGTGGGGGCGGGGGTCTCACTAGCCCAGGATGAGAAAGTGTGGCCCCAGACCTTGGACTCACAACCCGTCTGCCCCAGCGCTTAGCCCTCACTAGTTATAATGTCAGCTAATGTGTACTGAGCATGGATTCTGTGTCAGATGCTCTCTAGTACTTTTCACGTGTACCATCAGATGTAGTCCTCCCCGAAACCTTACAAGGTAGGTGCTCAGACCCCATCGTATGCACCAAAACGTGCGGAGAGGATATGCCAGTCAGTGGTGGGAGATAGGTGCCCCATGTTGGTCTGTGCTAATCCCACCCCTTTACCTCTTACTGCCTAGGGATGGGGAATGGACATCCTGGCCTCCCCCACCCCTCAGGGCTGGTACACGGGGGTCCACGTTCCTGCTGCTGCCTTGGAAGTGACCTCTCTGTGTACCACCAACCCCTGGCCAGCTGGGGGAAGGCAACCAGGCAGGAGTTTTGCCTCCCCTCATCAACATTTGATGTCCTCATAGAGTTTCTTCATGTCCTTAGTCTCCACATGCTCAGACATGCCCAGACCTGACCATGAACTGAATGAGGGAGGAAGGTCAAGGTCAGGACCTGGTGTGGAAGGGAGGTCATTAGTATGTCAGGGAGAGCCCAGGGTCAGGGCCAAAATCTGGGCTGTGACCTGGGGTTGGAGCTGCAGCCTGGATGCAGGCGGTGGCGGGAACAAGGGAGCGGGGGCTGGACGGCATGGGGCTTTCAGGCTGAGCTGAGTCCGTTGAGGCTGCGTGACTGGGTCCTTGCGCCCCAGCATCTGTGCAACACTTCCTGCCGTGGCCAGCAGAGCATCTGTCCTCCTCAGGGCACAGAGATAAGGGCAGAACCCGGCAGTGGGATTCGGGACTCCAGTTCCTCACACCTGGGCAGGTGTCAGGCTTAGAAGTCAGGGATTGGGGGGGGGCAGTCTTGAGGGCGAGGAGAGGCTGCCCACAAGCGGGCAGCACCAGCCCTAATGCACACGTCTTCTGTCTGTCTGCAGAGGAGCAGCTGCCCCCAGGGTTCCCCTCCATCGACATGGGGCCACAGCTGAAGGTGGTGGAGAAGGCACGCACGGCCACCATGCTGTGCGCAGCAGGAGGAAACCCAGACCCTGAGATCTCCTGGTTCAAGGACTTCCTCCCCGTTGATCCTGCCACCAGCAATGGTCGCATCAAGCAGCTGCGTTCAGGTGAGCAGAGGGCAGGGGTCAAGGGGCCACGCAGGCTGCAGGAACGGTGTCTGACCAGACCCCAGCACAGCCATCCCTCTTGGGCCCAGGTGTCCGGGAACGACAGGAAGCCCAGCCTGGAGGATCAGCAACCCGCAGGTGGGCTGGGTCTTGCCATAGGCCCACACACGGTACGCTGCCGTGGCTCAGGGAAGAGAGCTTGGCCACGAGGGCTGCTCGTTGGCTGCACCCCAAACTTCCAGGATTGTCAGACTCCAGGCTCGGGGCCAGTCCTTCTCCCTGCAGCCTGCATGACGTGGCCAGCATAGTGTTAGGCTCTGTTCATCCTCCACCTTCCCCTGTAGCCTGGTCTGAGAGGGGCCCTGGCTGATGCTTGTCTTCACTTCTCTAGACATCAGGGCTTAGCTGGGAAAAGAGGCCAAAGATGGCCTGATTCATCAGGCTTCAAAAGGTTGGACCTCAGGGGCCTGGAGCCAGGGAGCCTTGCTGCCAAGAGGGGTGACTGAGGCCCCCTCCCTCAGCTACCAGAGCCACCTGACTCCTCTGGATGTCTCGGTCGAGCCAGCTTGGAGCCCTGGGAACAAGGATGCTGTCGTGACCAGGCAGGAGGTGTCGCCCCGTTGATCGATCTGCCTGCGAGGCTCCCGCCAAGATAATTGATTCTGTTTTTGTGGGAACAGAGCGGGTGGGAAAGGAGGCTCAGAATCAACCTGGCTGCATTCTGCATCTGCTGCCAGCACAGGCTGGACAAGTAGGCCTTGCCCCACAAGCCCTCTTGCTAGCTGTGGATCGTGGGCCTTGGGGGGCATGACCAGCGCCAGCCAGAGCCCCTGCTGCCTGTCAGCTCCGATGTCAACACTGTGAGGGAGAAGATGGCCCTGCCCTTCTCTCAGCCCTGCAGGCTCCCAAGGTGCCCCCACCCTCCCCGGGTGCCAGCCCCTCCCTACCAACTTCTTCCAGTTCCCCGGGGGAGGAGGGAGAGATGAGCCTCCCGGCAGGGGTAGAATTCCTGCCCCAGCCATGGCTGCCTGAGACAGCCCACGAAGTGTTAGCTCAATTTAATTAAAACTCAACAAGATGGAGGCAGCTGTAGCACAGTTAATTAAAACAGCCATAATCAAGGCAGGAAATGGACCGGCGGTGTTTGCACCACTACCCAGTGCTGCCCGGTGCCTGGCGTGGTTCGGCTGGCTCCTCTGTATTTCCTTACGGGTCCCTTGGGCAGCTTCCCCAAGCAGGCAGGTCCTCCCCGCAGGCCCCAGAATGGCGTGACTGTCCAAGGCAGTTCTGGGAAGGCACGCTGTCTCCTGTACTTGCTCATCAAGTGTTGATGCAGTGCTTGCTGTGTGCCAGGCCCTGAGCCACCCATTCACCGCCCTGCAGGCCGGTTCCTGCCCAGCGCTCCCCTGCATGCTGCAGAGGCCTCAGCCTCCTTGTCCTCTCAGCAACGCCTGGCATCCCTCCCTCCTTCCTCCCTAGTCACCCCCTCCCTCTTTTCCCAGGGCTTCCCTCTTACATCTCTGTTTACTCCTTTTCTGTCTTCCGTGCAGCCTCCGCTTCTCAGCTTGGTCCTTTAGTCCCAGAGGCTTGAGCCCTGCTCTGCCCCACCCCATCCACTTTTCTTTTTTAAAAAAACATATTTCTTATCTATTTTTAAAAGATATATAGATCACACAAAATGTTACATCAAAAAATATAGGAGGTTCCCATATGCCCCACTCCCCACACCCCTCCCTTCTCCCACATCAACAATTTCTTTCATCAGTGTGGTACATGCATTGCATTTGATGAATACACTTTGGAGCACTGCTACACCGCATGGATTATAGTTGACATTGTAGTTTACACTCTCCCCCAGTCCATTCAGTGGATTATGGCAGGATATATAATGTCCTGCATCTGTCCCTGCAATATCATTCATGACAACTCCAAGTCCCAAAAATGCCTCCGTTTCACACCTCCTTTTCCTCTCCCTGCCCTCAGCAAATCCCATGGCCACTGTTTCCACATCAGTGATATAATTTCTTCCATTGCTAGAGTCACAGTAATTCTTAGTACCCAGCTACTTTTTATCACACAGTTTCCTTGGTGAACTCACCGCTCCTATAACTCCACTTACCATCCCCATGCCAGCAACTCCCAATTCTGTTTCTCCAACACAAACCTTCTGCCCGAGCTCTAGACTCAAAAATGTGTCTGCCTATTCAATGTCACCTTAGCCATGATGAGTGGCTGTCTGCTCCCCATGCAGCCGTACCCTCTGCTGAGTGGCAGCACTGACCCCAGCCTCCCCAACCTGAAACCCTGGAGACACTCTGACTCCTCCTCCCTCTCCCCCCTTTCCCTTAAGGAACCAAGTCTTCTCCAGGTATCATCCACGTGTCTCTCAGATTAGTCCTCGTCTCTCCTTCACTGCCTCAGCTGGATCCCAGGTCACCAAACCCTACTCCCCCTGCCTCCTGTCTCTGCCCTTGAGCCCATCCAGCAGCTGCTGGACTTAATCTGCTCATGTCATTCCCATGCTCTGGCTGCCTCAGTGGTGTCTCGTGGCCTGCGTGGTCAAGTACACGCTCCCGAACAAGGCACATAGAAGCCTTCTTGGTCTTTCCCGGCTCATGTCTCCAGCTTTATCTCATCGGGTCCTGGCTGTGCCACTTAGTAGCTCTGTGACCTCAGTCACCTTATTTAACTCACCAGAATTTCAGGTTTTTCATCTATAAAAGGGAGTTACGGCAAGGATTGAGAGAGACAATGGCAGTAAAGCTGTCGTTTAGTGCCTGGCATGTAATGGGGGCTCTGTGAATGGAGCTGTTTTTAACGCCTGCTGCTCCCCAACTTGCCCTGAGCCATGCCTGCCCCATCCTCAACCCGTCCCCGTCCCCCTGCTCACATTCTGGTTCTTCCATTTGGAGAGCCTCCACCCTTCCCAGCTCAAGGCCGACTCCCTCAGGACTCAGCAGGGCCCCCACTCTCCTTTCTGGTCACTGTCCAGCTCCAGCCCTGCTCCATTTAGGTTGTGCCCTCCTTGCAGGGAGGGCCTGGGTCTGACTCCTCTGCATGGTCCCTGCCCAGCACCCTGCACAAGCCCAGTGATAGGACACGTGTCTCTTGAGCCCTTGTTGTGGGAAAGCTTTCCATGAACATGACCACTCTTTTTGGGGGGCCATGTCCCTGCAGACTATTGTCCACTCCTTCCCTGCTTCCCAGCTCCAGAGATGACCTCCTGGGTTGACCTTTCCTGCCACCTAGAAGCAGTGACCTAAGGGCCCAGGGTCCGGCCCCTAGGATGGAGCCAGATGGCACCCGAGGAGCCTTAGTCATCCTCCTGTAATAACAAACAGGACCCTCTCCCTCATCACCCCCTTATCTGGCCCTTGACTATTGACCCCAATAGTTCCTACCTGTTCTCCCACTTAAGTACCGTTTAGAAGGCTATTCCTTGTGCATCTTACAAGAGTGGAATCAGGCCCCTGGGCTGTTTCCAGGGACCTTCGCCATGTGTACACTTCAGTTTACAAAGTGCTTTTCCGTCTTTTGTTGTTGTTTATTTTTCTGCACCCTGTGAAGTAGACAGGCTGTGGTTATGCTCAGAGGCAGCTGAGTTAAGGGAGTCATCAGAGGTCGCATATCGAGGTCCAGGGCCTCGGAGCTTCCCTATGATGCTGTCACTGCGGGTCTCCTGGCCTCAGGTTCTGACGCAGGGAGCCTGGGCATGGCTGGATGCCTCTGGGGCTGTGGAGCTCCACACCTCTCCAGGCCCCAGGCCTTCACCGACTGGTGCCCAGGATTCTCTGAGCTTAGCCTTGGCATGTCTGACCAGGGCTTGGCCACTGGGGCAGGAGCTGGACAGGCAGGTAGCTCGACAGGCACTTTCCTCACCCCAACAGGAACCTCTTGGAGAATTTGAACTCGAGATCCAGTGTGGGCCAATGAGGAATGGGGACAAGGCCAGAGAGAGTGGAAATTGAGTCACAAGAATAGCAAGCAGAGGCTGACCTCCAAGTGGGATTCAGAGCTGCTGCTGGCCTTGAGAGGAACCGTTGGCCTTCGCTCTCTGCCACACTTGGACGGGGCCTTAAGGAGACTTGCCGTGGCTATCCCCTCATCCCAATGGCCCAAGCGCGAGCCGTCATGCCTGTCACCATAAAGGACAACTTAATTCACTGTCTGTCTACACACCCAGAGAGCGTTCTCTTTCCAGTCCGCTGAGACTCAAACCGATATTGTGGGGCCTCAGGGCGAGAAGCCAGCATCAGGCGGCAGAGGAGGCCCTTGGTCCTTGCCAGCAGCCTGCAGTCCCTGCGCGGTCACACTGGCACTCCCAGGGAAATGAGCACTGCCCAGGGTGTGACTCCTAAGACCCCTTCAGCCCCCCACACCCATCTGAGTGGTGAAAGGAGCAAGGCAGATTATTCTTTCCGTGCGGTGGGGAAATTACTATTCTTGGAGATCCAGAGACTTGTCACACAACAGGTTTGGTTTTGGAGGAGCTGAGACCAGAAGCCACGTGTCCCAGTCCTGGTCCATTTATCCTACTGACTCCTCCCCAGGCCTGGCCTAAACTAAACTTTTTGGTCTCAGGATCTCTTTACACTTGTAAAAATTGGAGGACCTTAAAGAACTTTTGTTTATATGGATTATATCTATTACTGTTTACCATACTAGCTATTAAGACCAAGAAGATTTTAAACATCTATTAATTCATTTTAGAATAACGAATTAATTATTCATTACTTGTTAACTCATTACTTGTTAACATGAATGACATTTTTAATGAAAAATAATTATATTTTGTGAAACAAAAAGGGTAAGAAGAACAGCACTGTTTTGTACTTTTGCATATCTCTTTAATTTGGGGCTTAACAGTACACAGCTGGATTTTCATATTAGCTTTTGTATTCAGTCCATTGTGATATCACACATCACATTGTCTCTGGAAAACTACGCTGTATACTCATAAGAGAATGAGAGTAACGAGAATTTTTTAATATTATTAAGAAAATAGTTCTGACTTTGATGACCCATAGAAGGGCCCCCGGTTCCCCCAAGATTCCCTGGACTACTCTTTGAGAATCACTATGATGATTCTTCCCAGATACTCTCTGCACCCCTTATCCACACACACACTAGGACCCAGCACCTGCTTTTACTTCTCCCCCGCCTTGGCTTCTGCAGTAGACAGCCTGGTACAGTGGGAAGGCTCTAGATCTTGGAGCCAGAGGGACCTTGGGCAGATTTGCCTTGTCACTTGCCAGCTGTTGCCCTTGGGCTTTGGGCAAGTCACTTAATGTCTCCCAGCCTCTGCTTCCTCATTTGTACATAGAGGTGGATGATTCTTTGAAGACAGGGGTGTTGTCAAATTGGTGATCACTGTTGTCCTTTTGAAGTCTTCCCACCCCCTAGAAGTGCAGGGGCAGAGAAGAGAGGGGGAGAGATAGAGCTGGACCTGGGCCCACAGACCTCTCTGGATGAGGCAGTGGTTGAATAGGGCACCTGAGCACAACCTCAGGAGAGGCACCTGTTGGGAAGGGGCCCTGTTCAGACCTTATATTGGCCCTGGACAGGTATTTGGAGGATGAGGGTCTAGTTCTATTGGTTGCTAATTCCCAGGGTTATGAGGCACCGAACAGGCAAGGGGTGCTGGCTCTGGCTTCTGGTTCTCTGGGGAGCTCAGTAGGCAGAGCTGAGTGGGTTTTCCAGGCATCTGCCAGTGGGTTATGAGTCCCACCCCTGAGTTACCCTGAGTCCTACCAGGGCTCATTGGTTGGTTTGCTGGAGACCTGGTTTGGTGGTAGCCTATGGGAGCCCTCCCCTTAACCAGTTCTTCCATCTGCTTAAATGCCCTGGTTTGTTTTGGTAAGTGCCTTGTTTTGACATCTTACCTACCTGTGGAATTTGGGTGGTCCTGCCAGATGGGGTGGCAAGCTCTTTTCGTCACTTTCCCTCTGCCTTGGCGCCTGCAGTGGGGTCTTTGGGAACCCTGACTCACTGTCCTGTTCCCTTCACCCCCACTCCCACCCCAATTCCTCAGAACAGTGCCAGTGACCTGGGGACACAGCTTCACCAACACTCAGCCTGGCTCAGCCTGGCGCTTGCTCACACATCACCTAACTTAGGCCTCAGGTCCTCCGTGTATTTAAGGCCCTTTCTCGTGTTTTATTTTATCTGATTTGGCTTTGTGTGGCTTTCCTTCCTTTTGTACTAATGCTTCTCTCTGATCTTATTTGCATTCAAATTACCTCGCCAGGTGGTTCACCAATCAGAGGTAAGAATGCTGTCCGTGCATCTCGCCACGCCACGCCACGCCACTGCCGTCACCACCACTCATCCCGTCCCGTCCGTCACCTCCCCCATGCCCATCCTGACCTCTCCAGCCTCCTCATCTCCAACTCTGGCCCCACCTAACACCACTGGCCACCACACACATCCACTCTCAGTCATTCCCTCCTGTGGACTCATCCATTGCAAGTCTGAATTGTGGAGTTACTCCGCTGAGCCCCACTGCCCAGGCCTTCTAGGCCAGCCCCTTAGAAGAGGACCTCTTGGCTCTACAGTGAAACCGAGCCCTGGTCCCAAGGCTGGCCAGAGATGGTGCATCTTCCTGTAAAGTGCAGAAGCATAATCAAGCCTTGCCAAGCTCTTGAGAGCCTTCTTTTTCTGGGGGATCTCAATTATTCCTTGACTTCCCCTTGAATAGCTGATTCCCAGGGTTATGAGGGATCACCCCTTAAATCCTTACAGCCCAGCAGAGAACAGAAAGAACATTCAGCTCAGACTTCAGTGTGGTTGCTGGAACAATAGCATGGAAATAGGGTCACATGTGACCAGACCCCCTAACCTGTCAGCTCGGAGTCCCCTCCAGGCTGTGTTCTGCCTGCGGCTGCATCCGTGCAGGAGGGGCCCCTGCAGCCTAGAGGCTAAGAGCACAGGCTGGACCCGTAAAGATCTGTATGGCCTTCAGGAAATCCCATTCATCTCTCAAAAGTCTGTTTCCTCCTCCTTAAATTGGGGCCAGGAGCACATGTTCCATAGAGTTGTGAGAGTTAGAGGAGAGACTGAAGATTCGTGCAGTGTCTGCAGAGCAGACACCCTGTAAAACAATTGCTTCTGTTTTCATTCACGTCATTTTCTTCCCACCTCTCTGGGTGTCTTTGGGCAGGTGAGAGTTCAGAGCCAGAGCGGTCTCTGGGCAGAAGTTGGGGCCTGGAGTTCCAGCTGCTTCCCAGGGGGTTATCTTGCCCATCACCCCTTGAGGACAGGACTTACTTTTCTCATCCGTCTTTATCCCCCCAACCAAGAACTTAGCCTCCTCTAACTGCTTACCACGCCCCCCCGCTGGGTCTTCGTTTTGGCTCCAGATTTTTGGATGGCCACGTGGAAGTAGAGAGTGGTCTACAGTGGGCCCCCTGATGAGTCCAAGGCTCTTGGCTCAGGCCTGCTCTTCCCACAGTCAGGGATTTCACCCAGACACCACTGCCAGCTCCCGGCCTCTGGCACAGGCCACCGGGTCACTTCTCATCTCCCCCTGAACTGACCTTGGTTCCAGGTCCCCTTCCCCAGCCAGGGGCCTGACCCCAACCTGCTTGAATGAACGTTTTCTGTAACAGCGTCCATCCATCCCATAAACATAACCTGTTGAGTGTCCATCAGGGCTGTTCTCGCAGGAGATGGCTATTTGGAATGTGCAGTGGGCCCTCATGGTCCTGGCAATTCTCAGTGGGGAGAACTAAGGCCAGGAGGATCTCGGTCTCTGGGTCCCCACGGAAAGGGTCCCAGGGGGCTCAGGCCCACACAGGTGGGTCTGCCCCTGTCCTCCGGCATCGGCCGAGCCTGGGCATCCCCCTTCTCCCTGCCTAGCTCCGAGGCCCCTGGGTGTTCACAGCCCCCCTGCTGCCCTGGGTCTGGATGGTAGGAGAGGGGTGTCAGGCCTCGGGCCTGGCCACGAAGGCATGGCTCGGAACTCCTCCCGTGGCTCCTGCCCAGTCCGCTAAGGTGGGGCCCGGCAGGTTCTGTCTGGCCCATGTGGGTGTGATCGTCAGGCAGCCTGGGCCTGGGAGGGGTGGGGGATGTTAGGGTCACTCTGGCTGTGCTTTGCAGAAGGTGGTTTTCAGTCAGCCTGTCCCATGGAGGTTATTAACTGTCAGTTCAGCTGTCCGTGTAATTGTCTGTCGGGTGGTTCCAGGGAGGGGAGTGTTCCCTGTGCCTCGGGGAAGTTACTGTCACGGGCAGCTCTGCCCCGTGTGCTCTTACAAGCAGTTTATTCAAGTGCGTGTTGCTGGGACTGGGGGGAAGCCAAGGCCTGCCGGCCCACGTCCCCCTCCCCCACCTGGACCTGCCAGGGCTGGCCACAGGCCCGAGTTTTCTTCTGTGGGGGTCCTTTTCAGCTGCCCCCACCCAATCCTGGCTCCTGTCTGTCCGTCTGCGGCCAGAGCAGCCCCTCAGGGCACTAGCCCAAGTGGGAGCTGCAGCCTCCATTAGCCTCCTGAATTATGCAGGAGCCCTGGTGGGTCGAAGCACTTTAGCGGGGCCAGGCTCAGAAGAGGAGCCGGAATGGGTGGGGCTGGCGGGATGGGGGTGGGGATGGGGGTGGGGAAGGAGGGGGGATGGGTGCTGTGAGCAGAGGCCACTGTGCACCAGCCCCTTCCTTCCTGTAGGGTCCGATGGGCGACAGAGCCAAAGGCTCTTACCCATCGAGGCCATCTCGTGCTTGTGAGTCCCAGGCCAGCAGGTCCAAACCACTCCCACGCTGGCTCTGCATTGCCTGGCTGGGTGGGCTGCGCCTGGAGCACTAATGAGTCTCACTGGCCACCAGGCTCCAGGGCTGGCTGGAGCATGGAGGACATTCAGGGGAGTTGGGGGTGGGTCTGGGCCCCTGGCAGCCTGGACCGAGGGGCAGGCTGGGTTGAGCTCCAGAGCCCGACCCTTGGTTCCAACCGGGAGGCCCCGGGCTCATCAGGGAGCACAACCCCAAAGCAGCACCGGCGCTGGCGTGTGGCCTGGATGTGCTGCATTCTCTGGTCAACACAAGCCACAGATGCTGCCGAGACCCCTTCCCGTGTTCCAGGCCACACTCAGCAGAGGCTCCGTCTGACCTCTGCCTTTGTGTCCCCTCAGGTGCTTTGCAGATTGAGAGCAGTGAGGAGTCGGACCAAGGCAAGTACGAGTGTGTGGCGACCAACTCGGCAGGCACACGCTACTCGGCCCCCGCGAACCTGTATGTGCGAGGTAAGGACTTGGGCCTGACCCCTGTCACCACGGAGCCCAGCTACACCTGCTGGGCACGCTGCCCAGAGCCCCTGATGCAGACGTGCCGGGGCCTGCCATGGGCCCAGACTCTCCTTCCCGCCTCTTTCTGCAGCAGTGACAGCAGCAGCAGCAGCAGCTCCCACTGGGCAAACTCCAGCGTCTGCCACTACTTTGCCTTCCTTCCCTGCAGGCCCCCCGGGAAGCAGCCACCGTTGGGAGCATTTGTGTTTCTTGTAGGTCCTTCCACGTGGGCTCAGAGCCCCATGGGAGTCTGGAGCCTTCTGAGCAGACTTCTCAGTGAATGTGTGTGTGCACGTGCGACTGCATGCATGTGTGTAAATGCGTGCAGCCTGGCCTGGCCTTCCTTGAGTCTGTCCTCCCATCTCCTCCAGCAGGTGCTGGGTTTTTGGACAGCTAGGCCTTGGGAATGGGTCAAGCCAGACCTGCCTGCCTTGTGGCCAGGCCTGCCTGGGTCCTTCCTGGAGAACTCAACTGTGCTGTCACCAGCCAGGACCATTGCATAGGGGGTCAGGCTGAGGCATCTGTGAGTCTCTGCACTGCACTTTGCCTTAGGTGAACAGCTACTGTGTTCCAGGTGGGCCTCACTGGGGCTAAGTGAATCATGTGCATTTCACAAATCCAGGTACCTAGCCAAGAGGGTCTGGGAACTGACTGTTTTGGGGTCTCCAGTCTATGCCATTCTTACAGCCAAAGGGGATGAGCCATTCCTACCTCCCACCATTCCCTTGCTTGGCACAGATGGGTGTCATTAAAAGTTAAACCATCTTTACTCAGGGGACTTGTACAGGAAAGTGGATACAGCTTCCTTGCAATGATGATTTCATCACACTAAGTGCTTGGTACATCCTCCTTGAGGGTATCGCCTGCCTGTCTGCCTGCCTGCCCAGGGCCAAGCATGGGGCAGGAGTGATGGAAGTGGCCTGTCCCACTCTGCAGGGCTGCGGGGTCAGATTGCTCACTCAGGGCAGAGGGAACTAGGTATTCAATCAACATATATTTATTGGAAGGCTGCTATGGGTCAGGCACACAGGATGGTTTCAGAGAGGCTTCCAACCCACTTGGTGACCAATTGAGCTGTTTGTAATGGGCAAATTGTGCTTCAGAGACAACTGATGCTTCATCACGTTTGGGGGGTGGGATGGCAAGTCCCCACCGCCCCCTTGCCTGGTCTCCTTTTAGTCAGGACTGTGCTGAGCTGACCCAGGACCTGTCTTAAGGAACAGTGTTAGGGCAGGGGCGCCAGGATCCGAGAGCCACCCCAGTGGCTGGGATAAGTAGAGTTCTGACAGCATAGTCTTCACCCCACGCTGCTGCAGGCAGAGGTTTTGGCAGGAGCGTAGGACCCTCCGCCCACGCAGACCCTTCTGAATGCTGTGATCTCTCAACTGAGCACGTCTCCCAGAAGACTGCAGGGTCAAGAGTGGAAGGGTCGGAGCCTCCCCAAGAAGCCCTTTGCTCCCTGGCATTGCAGCAGGAGAAGAGAGGCCCCATGGAGCCAGGGTGAACCCCAAGCAGGTTCCACAGTGTGGTTGTATAAGTGCGTTTCCTGGGGAAGAGCCGCAGGAGGCAATGCCAAGGCAGAAGGCAGCCCAGACTTGAGGTGTGCAGGCCCCTGCATTGTCTTGACTGTCCAGTGTGCTTCTGAGTCACTGTCACGCTGGCCTCAGCCAGGGAGGCGGGCCTGTGGGACTCTTAAAGAGTTGAGCTGAGCTCAGCTGCCGGAGCTGGCAGCTCGGGCCCAGACCAAGGAGAGCTTCCCTGCAGTCCCCTAGAATATCCCTGTTTGGGGGCCCCATTGTCCACTCCTGACTGGCTCCTGCCATGGCTTCTCTCCCATTCCGCCAGGTCTTTCTGAATCCACCTTCTTGGCTCTATCCCCCAAGCCTTTTTGGCAGGGAATGTGGGGGTTCCTTTAGTTTTAGCCCCACTTGCCAGGCAATCTAAAACAGGCTGTTCCAACCTGCCCCCCTTCTCTCACTCACACATGCACATCCAGACACTCCCATGGGCCCTGGTGTCTATGGACTAGTCCTAGCTCTGTCCCCATGACCTGTGTCGTATTCAGGCGCCATCTGAATCCTTGCCTGCCCTGCTTTGCCAGGGGTACACTTCCCTCTAAGCCCCAGGACAGGCCCTATCGATGGGACTTCCAGGCACCTGAAAAGCCCCAGAGGCCTTTCCTCTAGTGCCCTGACCCCTCCTCCTCCTCTCATGCCTGGTAGAGCTCCTCCGTGCCTCTTGCTCAGTGGTGCTGAGGGCCCAGCCGCCCCAGCCCTGGCAGACCGTCACAGCCACAGCTCCTCTCCTGGCCACCAGCTCTGTATCCTGGACCCTGCTTGTGGATGGACACCTGTGGCCTGCCCTCCCAGATGTTTCCCAGCAGCTTCGAGGCTCCTCCCACAGCATTCTCCCGTTACCCTCCAGGCTGGTGGGGGTTCCCTCTGGGCTCTGCGTGGCCATCCTCTAAGGCTGCGCGACGCATCTCTGTCGGGACTGGGTCCCAGCATCTGATTGGTGTGGACTCTAGCTTCAGCACCACCGAAGTGCTGGACCAGATAACTCGTATTTGGGAAGGAGGGGTATCCTGTGCATTGTAGGATGTTTAGCTGCATCTCTGGCCCACTAGAAGCGGAGAGCACCTCCAGTTTGTGATGACCAAAAATGTCTGTAGACCCTGCTAAATGTTCCCTGGGGGGAAATGGCCCCCAGTTGAGAACCACTGCCGTGGGTCAACGCCTCCCACTGGCCTTCATCTTCACCCTTCTGTGACTCTTCTCCTGCCATCCATTGGCCCCAGAGCCTTGTTCCACTCCTCAGACTTGGCTTCAGTGTCTACCTGGCAGCCTTCCGCAGTCCCTGAAACTCTCAGGGCTTCCGCTGCCTCTCTGAGGCCCTGTGGGTGCCACGTTTTAACAGGACAGTAAACGTAAAGCTCCCCGTGGGGTACCAAGCACGCAGGGAGCGCCGACTTGGCGGTCCGTGCCACTGCTGCTTTTGTGACAGTGCTATTTGGGGAGTGGGGCATCGGTTACCGCTGACTTCTTTCCCTATTGCCGGCAGCTCCACCCACGGTCTAGCAGGCCCAGACATGCTGCATAGACCATTCTCTTCCTCCGTCACCATCTGACTCTCCCTGAGTGACTCATTCTCTCCTTCCATCCACAGCGTCTCTCCTCCAGCAATCGGGGCGCACAGCTGCCGGGGGCCAGGGCAGGGCATGCCCTTCTCAGAGCCTGGCCTGCCTGCACCTCAGCCCCCAACCCCCCCGTTCTCTGCAGGGACCTGGCCGCCTCTAAACAGGGATGATGTCTCCAGAGGCTTTCTCCTCACAGGCTCCTCACTCTGGCGCTGTGCAGTACGGGGCTCCCTCAAGGTGGTGGGGCTCTAGCTGCCCATGTGCCTTGGTGGGTTTGTGGGCTCAGCGGGCCCCAACCCCTGAGCCCAGTTCCCTGGGTCTGTCCGAGCCGAGGGGTGCGTGTGAGGCCGGGGGGCCTGCCTGCGTCCCGCTGCCGCCCCTCCCGTCCCGCCCTGCCCTGCCGGCGGGCCCCAGCCCTGTCCGCCGTGTCCTCCATGCGTCCTGAGTCTCTTGTGAGCAGCGTGGTCCGCGCGCACCTGCGTGCCCTGTGTGTATGTGGGGGCACTGGAGTCTTGTCTCGTTTCCGTGCTGTGTGGGCAGATGAAGGTTGGCCTGTTTTTACTCTCTCTGTGTTTCTCCTTGTCTTTTTTTTATTCCCTCCTCATCCTCATCGCACTCTGCCATCAACCCAAACTCTCATCTCTCAGATCAGCGAGAAGGTTGGTCCTTTTCACTTCTTACCCATCTGCAGTTCGCCCGTCGAGGGGATGCTCCCGCCGTAGGGACCAGAGGGCTCGGTCAGCTCCCTCCGCTCGCTCCAGCCACGCCTGCCCACCCGTCGGGCTCTGCTGCCCCATGGTGGGGCCGGCGGGCGGGCAGGACCAGGGATGGGCGGGCAGGCCCCCTCGACCCTGCATGTCATTGCTGCTTGGGTCCCCGATGCACCACGTATCTGCATGTTCCTTAGCCAGGCTCCTCTGCTGGGGTGGTGGGCAGGCATGGAGCATGGCACAGAAGTGCACACCCCCCTTTGTGCCTGGGCCAGGCCAGATCTCTGTTCCAGGTGGAGCTCAGGAGCAGTTAGGGGGAACTGCAATAAGAGGGAGATGTACGAGCTGTAACAATGCTCTCTGGGTACTTGTGGAGCTTACCACAGCCCACCTTCCCCCAAATTCACTTTTCCCCCAAGCTCAGCAGGAACCCCTGGGAAGATGAAGGGAAAAGGCTAATCTGGAGGGTCTGTCCTCTCAAGGTCCTACAGCTCAGAACAAAACTTGTGCAGCATCTTCCCTGTCCCTGAGGCCCCCAGAGCTCCTGGCTACCCTCACCACGGCTATGTGGTGTTCGTGGCACAGGATGGGTGGTGTCATCATGGCTCGTCGAAGAAGTCTCCTGGAGTAGCGTCTCTTCCTCCTTCATCCAGATTCAAGCTAAGCGTCTTCCCACCTGTTCCAGGCCCCTCTGCCTGAGCGCCCATATCTGTCTTAAGGATGGGCTTTATTTGGCCCACCAGCCAGCTGAAGCATTTCCTTAGCCCTGTGCTGGGTGCTGGGCCTTCAGACCCAAAGAGTCATACCTGGGGCAACTCGCAGTCGATTGCAGCTCAGCGAGGCCCATGCTCTAGGGAGGAAGCCCGGAAGAGGCCCTGCCCCCGCTGCGGGTTGGTCACCGCTTCCCAGGGATTCTCCTCAAGCCCATTCCAGGGGAGGCCTCTACAGGCTTGATTCTCAGAACCCACCCTCCAGGCCAGCCCCCACCCCAATGCAGGGTCCAGCAGAAGGGTCTAGCAGTCAGGCTTGTGTCAAGTGGCCTGTGTGGTCAGAGGAGGCTCACCGGGGTGTCCACCGGGCTTTAGGGGTCCAGAGGAGACATGTGAGCCAGGCTGAGCTCAGGGAGCAGAACGGACCACATGGTCCCCCTGCAGTATCCTCGGTGGCTTGAGTTTCCTCCATGAGGGAGAGAGAGAGGGAGCCAGTCAGGAGCAGGGCTGTGGCCTCGACTCAGATGTCAGCCCCGAGCATCCCTCCGTCCACCCTCCTGAGCTCTGGGGCGTTTGGGTTCCACCGTTTTGCTGACCTGGCCTATCTGCCTGGGTGTTGAGAAAGCAGCCCTCAGCAGAGACGAGCCCAGCCCCCAGCTGCCCCCCACACCCCATCCCTGGTCCCTTCTCCTTCCTCCCTGTGGTCCCACCGAAAATAAGCACGTACACAAATATTTAACGGGAAGGCAGAAATGAGTTTCTAAATATTCCAGGGGGATTTGCCGGGCTGGTAATTTGTTTGGCGCTGATAATTACATCTTACATTTTTCCAGCTTTACTTAAAACTGTGTGCCGAGTGCGCCGGCATTTAATTACTGCTCTGCGGCAGCCACAAGGTTATTTATTAAAGAGTTATTTTATCTTGATACAGTGGATCCTGCCCCTTCTCCCCTCCTTAATATTGTGTTATTTTCATCAGAGAAATTTCCGCGAGTGAATGCCGATTGCGGGGCTGCCTCCCCCTGCCATTAGCCTGTCACTCCACTGAATGCTGATGCCTCCCGGCGCCACTCCGCCCTATTATAGGGGGTTGTCAGTGCAAATAATTAGACTTAAAAGTTACAGCTGAAATATAATCCAGAAATGGCAGGGCCCTGTTTTGGAAATTGTCTATAAAATGTCAGCACTAGGATGCACGGGGAACGGTAATAGACCAGCATTGTTGGGGCCCAAGATTAGACTCTTAAAAAGCATTTTTCTCAGATCCAGTTTTCCCTCCCCCTACTGTTGCTTCTGTCAATAGACTGAGTCCAGGGCAGGTCCTGCACCTTCTGGAGGCCTTGTGTGTGTGACAGCAGGAAGAAGGCGGCGAGGCTGCTGCAGCGAGCCACTAGCCGCTCCCGGAGGTCAGGTGGGAGGGGCTGTCCAGGCAGGTCAGAGACGCTGGGCCCGTTGTCTACCGCCACCCTCCTCCTGCGCCCGCCCCAGGGAGCCAGGCATTCCCTAATAAGCTCCCTCGCACTGCAGGGGCCGTGTGGACGGGGCGGCAGGAACCCGTGCTCTGTTCGGGTCTCCTTGGGTGTGACTGAAGCCCAGCTTCCCTGGGAAAGGAAAGAGGGTAAAATGGGGTGCTCAGGAACCTCTGGGGCTGAGGCCCTTGCCTGGTGCTGGGGATGACTTCAGGGGGCCAGCCTCTTCCCTGGATCTGAGAGGGGGAGAAACCTCCTCTCTCCTCCTGGTTTCCCGAGTGGCTGGAGTTTGAGGCTTTGGCAGGAGCCTGGTCTGACCCTCCAGGATGGTCCATGTGTCTTGGCCTGAAGACCCTGTGCTCCCAGGACTCTTAGGTGGTAAAATCCTGTCAAGTTTCTAGGCTGTTGAGTTTGGGGCGCAGGGTTTATTGGGCAAAGACCTACTACATCCTGCTGCTGGGGCTGTCTGTTCTGTGTTCAGGGATCCGATTAGGCCCTTGGATTCAACCACTGATTAGGCTCAGACTTGCAGCCCTGACCTCTCCCCTGGCAAAGGCTCTCAAAGTCCGATCTTCATGCCTCCTGGAGGAGCCCCTCTCTTGCAGCCCTGGCTACACCAGAAGCTTCTCCCCAGAACCTCCTGGGTTTCTTTTGTCAGCTGCCAGCCAGGGCTCTCAAAAGGGCATGAAAAAACAAAACAAAAATGTGCGTTTTTCATCACGCAGACCTAGTCCTACAGCGTATATAGAGTTGGGCACTTTGCTTAATGTATCAGTCACCCTCAGTTCCCTTGTCTGCAATTAGGATTGATGCTGGTGAACAAGGAAGAGACAGGGCAGCCACTGGCTCAGGGTGTGGTAGAGCCATGGTCAGCTGAGGTTTTATTCCGCTCAGCCTTTCTTCTCAAGCCAGGACTGTGCTGGACCCCTCCCTTAATTGCAGGCCTGAGCCTGATCTGCAAACAGACTTGCCTGCCTAGGCCTCTCCTGCCATCTCCCACCCCTTAGGCCCAGCTCCGAGCCCAGGGAGCACCCACAGTCCCAGCTGGTGACGTTTCTGGCTGTGCCTTCTGGCCTCCTCCCTCTTGTGCCGTTTTGGGGGAGTGCACGAAGAGGCTCTTTTTGTGGTTTCTATTGTCTGCTGTGCCCCCAGGATCTACCGTCCCCTGCCACACAGAATTGCCCTACCTGTCATGGGCTGTCATCATTCAGCATGGACTCCCAACATTGGGACAAATGACAGAAACTCAATTTATGCTGACAGCTTAAGCGAAACAAGGAACCTCTTGTCTTATGAAACTGAAAAATGTAAACGTCAATTTGGCATCAGGCAGGGCTGGATCCAGATGTTTTAACCATTTGGTCAGGCCTCTTTGTGTCTTAGCTCTCTTCTCCATGTTGACTTCTTTGTTCTCAAGCAGGTTCCCCTGCCTGTCAGTAGAGGTGGTCCCCAGCCATCCCCAAGCTTATATCTTTCAGGTTAGCCTCCTGAGTAGAGAGAGAAGTCACTCTTTTCTAATAGATTTTGAGAATGCCCAGTGGTTAATTTTTTCTTCATGTATGCTTTTTATTATAACTTGAACGTTTTTGATGTTATTCAATAATCTTCCAAAACATTCTCTTAAACGATCCTAAGAATTTCACCGTATGTCTTGTAGTTTATCCAATCCAGCAAGATTGTAGAAGGATGATGGAAAAATGAGCATTATACCCAAGAACAAAAGCAGAAGGCAGGGGGGAACAGATGTGGTTCATGCAGTAGAGCGCCCGCCTGCCACAGGGGAAGTCCTGGGTTCAGTTCCCTGTGTCTCCTAAAAAAAACAAAAACAATAAGCAAAACAGACAAAAAAACCAATTCAGGGAAGCCGATGTGGCTCAGTGGTTGAGCACCAACTTCCCACATGTGAGGTCCTGGGTCCATTCCCAAGCCCCAGTACCTCAAAAAAAAAAAAAACCCAGAAGGCAGGAATCCAACGGGGGCTTCCAGTTGCCATTTCTTTGAGCGTATCAGGAGTATTTTACCATAATTCCTGTTTCCTTATCCAAAGATTATTTCTTGTTAGATCTGGGTCACACACCTCATGTACTAAGAATGGGGGAGAGGTGGTTCCCCTAGAGAAAACCAGGATGCTGATTCTGGGCAAAGGCAGACCACTAGAAGGTGTGCTGACCACAGGTGAGCCTGGGGACACGAGGGAGGCAGACCTGCCCCTGGTACCAGTGTCTTGGCTCCGTCAGTGTTCTGGTTCTGTCTGGAGGACTCAGAGTGAGGCAGGGTGTGGAAGGAATTGAGCAGGGCCGTGCAGGCTGGGCTCAGGAGCTTGGGCTTTCCTCTCAAGTGTTGGGGAACCGTGCAGCAGTTTTAAACGGGAGTGTTGTGATCAGGTTCATGCCAGCTGTGTGTGGAGGGCCGGTTAACAACAAGGTAGGGGAATGTGGTGGTGGCTTGGGCTTTGGGAACAGCAGTTGCTTGTAGGCTTGGAGAGAATCTAATGGGTTTGAAAGACACTTTCAGGCCATGGCATGAACGGGGCCTGGTAACTTGCTGGATGTCCAATCTCCAGGCCTCAGTTTCGTCAGTTTTGCGGTGAGGTCAGAGGTTGGACCCAGCAGTCTCTGCAGTTGCTTCTGGCTCTGGTTCTTTGATTTTGGGGTATGTGAGCCACAGAATCTGATGTCTATAGTGAAAGTGTTCCTGGCATAGCCCTGGGGGCTGTTTGCATGCCCAGGCTCCCCAGCAAGGGTCCTGAGAGACCAGCGCTACCGGTAGTGCATCTGGTCGCTTAGCCTTGCTGCCTGCCTTCCTGGCCCTGTCTGTAAGGGTGCCGTGGGGTACTCACCCTAGCCTCTGCCCACCAGCTGCATGACCTGTCTGCATGCCAAGCATGCCTGCCCACGCTAGGTTTTGCTTGCCTTCCCTCCCTCTGCATGCTCTGAATGTCTGTGTCAGCCTTGCAACTTGGGCGGTAGATGGCCCAGTCTGCACCCCTGGAGTGAGACGCTCAGAGCAGCTTCTGACCCTGGAAGCCCAAGGCTGGAGGTCGTGTCCAAGCCCAGCCACCCTCCCCCTCGAGGCCCCCGATCGTTGGCGTGGGAAGCCGTCTGCTCAGCGCCCTCATCATGTTATTGCCATCGTCATGCCCATCCTGCCCGCGGACCACATCCCTGGCCTGCCCCGTCCCATGGCCCCTGCCCAGCCCCTCTCCTTAGGGTCAGCCCCTCCTCTTGGGTTCCTAGGCTATGTTTTGAGCATGGTGGAGGCCTAGGAGGTGACCATGCCACTTTCCCTCATCTCTTCCCCTTGGGCCATGGCCTGGAGGTGAAGGCAGTGACCCCAGAGGAGGTGGCCCTGTCACCCCCAGACTGATCCTCCACTCTGCTGCAGCCATGCTCTGAGGACCCTCCACTGTAGGGTGCCTGGGTTTCTCTCCCCGCTGCTCCAGCTAGTACCTGTGGAGACCCATGGAGGAGGGGCAGGGGTGGCAGGCAAAAGGGGTGCTGGGGGGCAACCTGGGTTGTGGCCCTAGACCTAGACCTTGCACTGAGTCCCTGTGTCACTGGGCCCTGGGCAGACAGGACCTTTTGGGGCTTCCATTTCCTGGGCTGTGAAGTGGGAGCTTGGTTGTGAGGGCTCTTATTAACTAAGATGTGTTCTAGGCAGTCCCTCAGAGTGGGGCTGCTTCTAGCCCAAAAGCAGGGTGGGAGGCGGTGAACTGGGGCCCTGGACTCTGCCCTTCCTGTCTCTGAGCAGGAATTTGGCTCTGACCAGCAGGGCCTTCTGGATGAGGGGCCCCTGCCCTTCCGTCTCGCCACGTGCCCTGCCTGGCCTGTGAGTGCCTCTCTCCCTCCTCCCGCAGTGCGCCGCGTGGCTCCTCGCTTCTCCATCCCTCCCAGCAGCCAGGAGGTGATGCCGGGGGGCAGCGTGAACCTGACGTGCGTTGCTGTGGGCGCGCCCATGCCCTACGTGAAGTGGATGCTGGGTGCCGAGGAGCTCACCAAGGAGGACGAGATGCCGGTCGGCCGCAACGTGCTGGAGCTCAGCAACGTTGTGCGTTCCGCCAACTACACCTGCGTGGCCATCTCCTCGCTGGGCATGATTGAGGCGACAGCCCAGGTCACCGTGAAAGGTCAGCGTGAGGCCCTGCCCGTCGCAGAGGGCCCGGCTGAAGGGTCGGCAGCCCCACGCTCTGGGCCCCCCTGCCCTCGGTGGAGGAGGGAGGGGTTTGTTGCTCATAGCCCTGACAGCAGCAGCCAGCATGGACTGCGTTCCTAGGCGGCAGGTGCCTTGTTTATAAGTCAGGATTATTACGTTTCATTTTTGTGTAGCCCTGGGAGATAGGTGCTCTTATTATCCCCATTTTACAGATGAGGGAACTGAGGGGCAGACAGGCCATGTCATTTGTCCAGGGTCACACAGAAGTAAATGGCAGAGCTAGAATCTGAACCCTGGGAGGTCCGAGTCCACAACCCCCCACCCCTGACCACAGCACAGTTCCAGAGCCTTTGAACATGACCTGGCAAGAGGGATGTGGTAGGAGCCAGGAGGGCAAGTGGTTCTCTGCCTTACCCTGGCCTACAAGCCCAGCACCCCGGGGACACATGCGGTGTAACAGACTCCTCTCAGAGCTCCCTGCTTGCACTTTTGGCTCCCTCCCATCCATCCTTCATTCTGCATCCCAAGTCATCTTTTAAAATGTGCCTCGGGATCATGTCGCTCCCTCTCTTCACCCCTCTTGGTGGCGTCCCATTGCTCTGAGGATAAAGGTCAGGAGCTCGCTGGGGCTGCCCTCCAGCAGCCGCCCCTTGCTCAGCACACACCAGCCCTTCCCCCGCCAGGAGGACCCCGCTCCAGGAGGCCTCCCCGATCACCCCATTACGGAGATCCCTGGGTAGCTCTCAGTCCCAACACCTGCTTCCTTCTGCCCCTGTGCACATCAGAGTCGTGTTTGTTGGTACTGCATTTGTGGACGTTGTCTCCCACTGGCATGTACGCTCCAAGAGAGCAGGGACTGGGCTGCAGTGTGACATTTGTCCCCAATCCCTGGTACTTAGTAGGCCCCCCGTGGTGATTTGTGGGATGTGGACCTGGGACTTCACCTTCAGTTTGAGCCAAGCCACGTGGTCTGTGAGGCCGGCAGTGCCACCCCTTTTATAAAGCCAGGGCTGGTCCCTTCTGAAACATCTTCGTTTCCCCCTTCCCAGCCCATTACCCAGACTCGCCCACCGGTGAGCCCCAGTGCACTCCAGAGACAGGTCACTGATGCCCAGCCCTGCCTGTTTTCTGTTGGTGTGGGACCTGGGGCAGGTCATGTCCACCCCTAATGTGTGTGTGAAATGATCCCTGTTGGTCACATGGGCTGACATGAAGGATCAGTCATTCCCACAAGTGACCTGGATAGATACTAGATGTCCTAAGGCCCTGTGGCCACCAACAGGCCTGGCCACTGTTCCCACCCTGTACCCTTGAAAATTATGCAAGCTTTCCAGGCTACTCTGCGCGGTGGGCTGTGGGTGTCAGCCACGCTCTGTGGCCACACTAGCTTGCCTTGAATGACTTGCATGGGCAGGGCTGTTTCCTGGGGTCAGCACTCTGGGTAGCCCTGAGCCTTCCTCTTTGTCCCCAGCTCTACCTAAGCCTCCAGTTGACCTTATGGTGACAGAGACAACGGCCACCAGCGTCACCCTGACCTGGGACTCTGGGAACTCGGAGCCTGTGTCCTACTATGGCATCCAGTACCGTGCCGCGGGCACAGAGGGCCCCTTCCAGGAGGTGGACGGGGTGGCCACCACCCGCTACAGCATCGGTGGTCTCAGCCCTTTCTCAGAATACGCCTTCCGCGTGCTGGCGGTGAACAGCATCGGACGAGGTCCGCCCAGTGAGGCGGTGCGGGCACGCACGGGTGAGCAGGCGCCCTCCAGCCCACCACGGCGCGTGCAGGCACGCATGCTCAGCGCCAGCACCATGCTGGTGCAGTGGGAGCCGCCCGAGGAGCCCAACGGCCTGGTGCGGGGCTACCGCGTCTACTACAGCCCGGACTCGCGCCGCCCCCTGAGTGCCTGGCACAAGCACAATACGGACGCGGGGCTGCTCACCACCATCGGCAGCCTGCTGCCCGGCATCACCTACAGCCTGCGTGTGCTCGCCTTCACTGCGGTGGGTGACGGCCCGCCCAGCCCCGCCATCCAGGTCAAGACGCAGCAGGGAGGTGCGTGTGCACGCACGGGGAGGCGCAGCTCTTCCCTCCCTGCACCGGGGAGCTGGGGTCTGGGAGGAGGAGGGCCCGGTGTTCCCTTGGATGCAGGGTGAGGGTGTGGGCTGAGGATCTGCCTCCTGTTCCCCGGGTGCCCCTGGCCGTGAGGAGGCCTGGTGAAGCTGACCGTCCTGGGCTGGGCGGTGCAGTGCCTGCGCAGCCCGCGGACTTCCAGGCTGAGGCGGAGTCGGACACGAGGATCCAGCTATCGTGGCTGCTGCCCCCGCAGGAGCGGATCATCCAGTACGAACTGGTGTACTGGGCAGCAGAGGATGAAGGCCAGCAGGTGAGAGACCAGGCAGGAGAATTGGGGAAGGGGTACCCCTGGCCCCTGCACGTCTGGTTGTTCACCCATGCAGACTTTTTGGCCCTTAAGGCCAGTGAGTGCCATGGGGCCCCCGCGGCTGCTGCGGTTTTGTCATGTGTCCCCTTTGTACAGGGAGCGAGCTCCCTAGTGTCTAAACTTGGGGCTCAAGGGCTCCTTTAGGCCATGAGTCCCATGGGGTTTCTGTGACGCCTGTGGCCTGGGGCTCCTCTGCTGGGGGCTGGTCCCAGGCCGTGGTGGGGAAGGGGATGCGGTGCTCAGGGTGTGACCCTCGTTGGGGAATGACTTCCCGGTGACCTTCGAGGTCAGAGCAGTCAGTGAGTGCTCCCTGCTCTTCCAGCACAAGGTGACCTTCGACCCCACCGCCTCCTACACTCTAGAGGACCTGAAGCCTGACACGCTGTATCGCTTCCAGCTGGCCGCCCGCTCCAGCATGGGGGTGGGCGTCTTCACCCCCGTCACTGAGGCCCGCACGGCCCAGTCCAGTAAGTGTCCCCCGAGGCCGCTGCCTGTAGAGCTGGGCTGGGACACACACATACACACCCCCTTCCCCGCAGCCAGGCGGGCGTCAGGTCTGCTGGGCCCTGGGCTAGACTCTAGGCTCTGGGTCTAGACTCAGAAAGGGACAGGTAAGTGCCCTCCAGTCTGTGTCCAGGTGGCTGCTCCCCTCCAGCTTCCGCCCCTCCCTCCCTCCCACCGCCCCGCACCCTCCTCAGGTAAGGCCTGTGTCTGTGACTCACTCCCCTTCCTCCATCCCCACTCTGTGCTGGGTGCAGCAGCTCAGCTGGCCCCCCTCAGCTGTGGGGCCGCCTCGTTCGCCATGTTCCAGATGGGCTTTGGCAGCTGTCTTCCTCCCCCATTCCCACAGCTCATCACCCCCCATCAACCATATCCCCACCCTGAGCATGACCTGTGAGCCATGCGGTCACACTGAGCGAACTGCACATGGGGCCAGGTCTGGGAGAATGGACCTGTGATGGAGTGCACACATGTGCTCACGTGGGACTGTCGGCGAGGCTGTTGGTGTGGCAGCTGTGTGGTGTCGTGTGCTGCTGTGTCCCGTGTGTGCGAGGCTGTGCCTGGCCGTGCCCAGCCCCTTGACTAGAACTGCATGTGTGTCCGTGAGTCTCCGCTTGACCATGTGTGACCGTCTGTGAGACTGTTCTCAGGCCCATGACACAGTGAGCGGATCTGCGAGTGGCTCCAGGCTGGCCAGATGGCCGTCTGTGTGTCTGTAGCCCTCCAGATGACTGAGAGGGAGTGGGTGAGGCCAGGAGACCCCACGCTGTAGCTGATCCCACAACCCCAGCAGGGCCCTGTCTGTGAGGCGCTGTGTGATAATGTGGCCATGGGTGTAACCAGGAGACACCTTGTGTGGTGACATGGCTGAGACAGTGACTGCACATGATAATCACAAACGTGGCTGTCTGTGAAACTGCCTGCATGACACAGGGCTGTGCGTGAATGTGCCATGACGTCAGGAAGCCTCATGCACCTGTGCTGTTCATTCATTCTGCAGGCACCTGCTGCTCTCTTGCCAGGTGCCAGGCCCCACACACGGAGCAGAGCTGGTCCCACCAGCAGGAGAAGGGCCTCTGCTCACCGGGACCATCCATCTAGTGAGGCAGAGGCCACGAAACACATAGTTACCCACATGAGCTTCTAATTACACCTGTAGCTGGTGCTACAAAGGAGACAAGCATGGTGGAAAGGTGATATGGCGGGGGCCTCACCTGGTCTGAGGGGCCAGGAGGGCTTCCTCAGGGAAGGAGACATCTCAGCTGGGGCCTGAGGGGGAGGCAGAGGTAAGGGGACAAACCAACAGAAGCAAGGAGTGCAGGGACCTTAGACAGGGAGCCAGCACGTCCAGAGGCCCAGAAGCCAGAAGGGGCTAAGTCGTGGTCAGGGAGCCAGCAGCAGGCCAGTGGGCTGGAGCAGCTGCCAGGACCATATCAGCCAGGGCTTCCAGAGGTGTGACCATGGCTGCTGAGTGGAGAGTGGATGGGGCAGCCTGGGAGGAAGCTGGAAGTCCAGTTAGGAAGCTCTGCAGTAGTCTTTGTACAAGGTGGTGGCAGGGGAAGGAGGTGGCGGCTCTGTGAGCTATCTGGGATACCAAATGGACAGGACTTGGTGATGGATTGGGACCGGGGGTGCTGCGGAAGAGGGAAGTACCAGGGTGCATCTGTGTTTCTGGTATGTAAACCTGAGAGGAGAGCGGTACTGATCACTAGAACCAGAAACAGGGCTAGAGGTGGGTGGAAAGGGCTCCCCTGGTTTGGACACACGAGTTCAAGGCCCAGTGTTCATCCAGGCTGGGCTGGAGGCGGGGATGGTGGAGGACTCCGGGAAAGGTCACCAGAGACGGAAGAGATCAGGAGAGGAGAGTGTCTTGGAGGTTGGAAGAAGAGGCAGTTTCAAGAAGTAGAGCTCAGATGGCCAAGGAGCACCCACTGTGTCGGGTCGTAGATGAGAGCTGTGGTGGTGTGATAGGACTGAAGCCAGATTGGAATTTCACAAGGTGTATGTGGCAGGTGAGGAAGTAGAGACAAAGATCAGACATGCCCCATTGTACCTGGAAGGGGCCGTGGCGCTGAGGATGGTTAACTTTTATTTTGAGACAGGAAAATCTTGAGTTTAGTTCAGTGCTGTTGGGGAAGTGTCAATAGAAAGGAAAAAAATGGAAAGTAGGAGAAAGAGAAAGGTAATTGGTGGATAATTGGGAGAGCATCCCCAGGAGATGGTGGTGGCGGAAGTTGGCCTGGGACAGGAGGGGCACACCACTCCTTTCCTGTGGGAGGAAAGGGGAGAGTCAGTGCAAACGCAGGGAGGTCGGTGGGTTTGGCAGCAAGAAACGGAGGGAGCTGCTGTTGGAAGGCTTTGGTTTTCTCTGCAGCATGGGCAACAGGGTCACAAGCTGATAGGAAGGGTGGCGAAGGGCACTGGAGGTTTAAAGAGCATGGAGGAGGTTTAAAGTGTTCTGTGTGAAGTGGGGGAGTGAGCTGGGCAGAGAAGGGAGACAGGCAGGCAGCATGGCGCCCCGTTGATATGTCCACCGGATACCAGTATGCCCCGGGACGCGGCTTTTTTCTAAGTGCTCCACTGCCTCCTTGCAGAGGGGGGGGACTTGGACTCATTCAGGGCTGGGTGCATGCCAGGCAGGAGCATGGAAAGATAAAGAGGGTCTGGGGTATTGGTAAGAAGAGTGGTGAGATGATAGATCCTGGAGTCTGGGCTGAGTATCGAGGGTGGAAAGGATGGAGAGTCCGATGGGGTGAAGAGTGAGTACAGTGCTGGCCTTGAGCACCTGAGCTGGGACTAGAGATGAGGGTCTGCGTTGGAGGTAGGGCCATTCTCAGTAAGGTCCAAGGCACGACCACCGAGGTGCAATGGAGGAGAAAGCCCTGGAAGTGAGGGGTGCTGGGGCCAGTGAGTCAAGGGGGTTGCTGAAGTCACCGGGTAGGGGGCCGTGGCAGAACCTGAGATGGAGAGGAAACTTCTGCATTGGCAGCAGAGTTGCCAGTGGGAGGAGGGTCTGGAAATGTCACTGGGAACGAGTAGGGCACCGACCCTGCCTCCTAACCCCTAAGGGACCTCTGGGTGCACTTGGCCCTGTTGTGGCTGGCCTCTGTTCCCTGTGGCTTACCTGTGGCTCACCTGTGGCTCAGGCAGGCCCAGGTCAAGACAGTCTTAACACCCAAAGAGCTATATGGAGAATGCTCGTTCTCAGAAGGGAGTTGCTGTAGGCACAGCAAGTGGAAAGCGGTTCTCGGTATGCAGCGTGTGTGTGCCTGGGGGCGGGGCAGCCACATGCTCGTGTGTTTCCAATACTGCGTGTGTTTTGTGTGAGCCAGCATATGTGTGGGAGAGACCTTGTGTGTGTGAGACACTGTGTGAGTGCACCGTATGTGTGGGGGAGACGCCATATGCGTGTGGAAGACACACTGTGTGTGTGTGTGTGTGGAGAGCCTGCCGCTCGGGGAGCCGAGCTGTCTTGGCACCGTGAAGGCAGCCCTAGTGGGACCCTGGGTGGCCCCTGCAGTCCTCAGGGTGTAACCTGTCGGGTGAGTGTCCCGTCCCCGTGACTCAGTCGCCGTGCCTGTGATCCCCACCCTCCATCTGCCTGCTTCCCCCCCATTTGTCTTCCCCCAGCCCCCTCCGCCCCTCCCCAGAAGGTGACGTGTGTGAGCACGGGCTCCACCACAGTCCGGGTAAGTTGGGTTCCGCCGCCAGCCGACAGCCGCAACGGCGTCATCACCCAGTACTCAGTGGCCTACGAGGCGGTGGACGGCGAGGACCGTGGGCAGCATGTGGTGGATGGCATCGGCCACGAGCACTCCAGCTGGGACCTGGTGGGCCTGGAGAAGTGGACAGAGTACCGGGTGTGGGTGCGGGCACACACAGACGTGGGCCCTGGCCCAGAGAGTACCCCAGTGCTGGTGCGCACTGACGAGGACGGTAGGCGCTGGTCACTGCCGGGAGGGGAGGGGCGGCCTGGGCCTCGGACACCACCTGCCTCGCTCCCAGGGCTTTCACTTCCCCACGGGCTCGTCTTTCTGGTGTAGCTTAATTGCCCACTCTGGGACAGTAGCTTATGGGACAACCCGTGCTAAACCCCAGCCTTTGGAGTTATCTTCAAGGCAGCTGGAGCCCTAAGAGGCTAGGGAGAAGGAAGCAGCCCCACCTAAAATTTGAGGGGTCCAGATGGGGAAGATGGGTACAAGTATCCTTCAAAAAATAATCGTTAAGACTCTGCCAGGGCAGAGGCTAAGGAAACTATATCCAGGGCCGTTCCTGGGGAGTGGGTACAGAAGCGAGGCCTGACTTCTCTCTGTGCCCACCCCCAGTGCCCAGCGGGCCCCCGCGGAAGGTGGAGGTAGAGCCACTGAACTCCACTGCTGTGCACATCTCCTGGAAGCTGCCCATCCCCAGCAAGCAGCATGGCCAGATCCGCGGCTACCAGGTCACCTATGTGCGCCTAGAGAACGGCGAGCCCCGGGGCCCACCCGTCATCCAGGACGTCATGCTGGCTGAGGCCCAGGTGTGCCATTGGGTGGTAGTGGGGCGAAGGGGAGGCTGGGTGGAAGGGTGGGTAAGACCAGCACGTTCCGCTTCCTCTCTGCCTCCCTGCCTGCTCTCACAGGCCCTTAAGACTGCCTTTCTGTGGTCGCAATAACCAGAGAGGTTTCACTGCGTCAGGGTGGGACACCCTGGGATCAGGAGGTTAGGGCCAAGTTCCAGAAAGACTCCGTCTTCTGCCTTGGCTTTGCCTGAGCTGTGGCAGCCCAGTCCCTGCCAGCCCCATCTGCCCTGCTGACTGTCCTGGCCTGGCCGTCGTCTCTGTGACTCTGCCACCAGCAGTAGCAGCGAGATCTGTCCCCAAGGAGCCCAGGTCTCCTTGGCCACCCGTTGCCCAGGCTGCAGGCCTCCACTCCATCCTGCCTCTTCCTTGGTGGTCTTCAGGAAACACACTGACTGGGAGGGCCATGCTGGGCTTTGGAGATGTGCAGAGGGAGGGAGAGCGCCCCTAGATGGCCTGCTCCCTGCAAAACCATGGCTGCTCTGCTCCTGTCCCGGAGGGTGGCCTTGCCCTCGGGCTCACTCTCAGGGGCCAGACCTACCAGCCAGCTTCATGCGGCCCTCCGGGCACTTGCGTCTTCTTGGCGTGGGTGGTTCTGCTGTGAGCTGGGGTGAGGCCTGGGTTGCTGCTCAGGTGAGGAACCTGGAGTATTGAGACCTTACAGGGGCAGTCCGGAATCACCTGGCAAGTGCATGGCTGAGCTTACGTAAGCCAGCCTCTGAACCCCTGGGAAAGTCTCCTCCCATCGTACTCCGCTGTAGATTCCTAACCCCACATTTGGTCTTCACTCAGGGTCTCCCCATCCAGAGCCAAGGTGCTGAGGCACCACACAGGGGTCAGCGCTGAGCCAGTCCCACGGGAGGAGCCAGATTTCCTCCAGAACCTACGTGCCATCCCTGTCCAGCCACCCATACCTGGGCTGCAAGCAAAAGTGCAAATTTGTCCCCAGTGTTTACAAACGGTGCTTAGGGGTGGCCTCTCCCAGACAGACAGGGCCCTTTGTAACCCAGCCTGGCTCAGCCTCTGAAGCAAAATTCCTTTCTGCCCAGAGGACGCCCTCTTCCTCCTTTCAAGCCTGCCCAGGCTGAGAGAACAAGGGGGTGGAGGAGGCGGTGTGTGTACCGACTGCATTCCTGGGCCAGGTTGAGGGCTCCCTGTGGAGCCCCAGCAGACACACCCACCCAGAAGCATCCCGGGAATGGGCTCTCACCAGCCCCTCCCACTCTAGGGGGCAGCTGCGGTCAGTGCAGTTCCAGAGAGGGCACTTCGGGTGCCCCCTTCTGGTCCCAGGTGGTTTGGAAGGGAGCTGGCCAGAGGGTCAAGGACTCTGCCTTCTAAGCTGGGGACATCCCATGGCAGGTCGACATGGGCCTTGGCTCCAGGAGTGTCACCTGGAAGTGGACAGCCTGCCCTTGGGGCCCCTGTGACTGGGTCATTCTGCAGATGGGGCCTGGTCCGTGCCCTGTGCTGCCCTGTCTGGGATGCCTACAACCTGTCTTCCTTCACCTGGTAGTACCCTCTGCTCAGCCCAGGCCCCCGTCAAGTCTGAAAGAACCACGTGAGACCAGACCTGTCTCCATCTCACACTTGTGTTCCTGGTTGTCTGTGACTCTTTTTGTCCCTTTCTCATCATGTTTTTTTTTTCCTTCCTCTTTTTCTGTCCCTTCCTCTCCCCGACTCTCTGTTTCCATCTATCTTTTTCTCTTTTCATCCCACCTTCCTTCCTCCCCTACCACTTCTCTGATCCTTCCTTTTTTCTCTCGCTCCATTTTGTTTCACTCTTTGTCTTTGCCTCCTCCTCTCTGGCTCTGCCTCTCACCCTGGAGAGCCTCCATACCTAGGCCAGCCTTAGAGGTCCCATGTCTCCCCCACTGGCGTGGACACTAGAGCAGAGGTAGGTCCCATTAGGACCTGCAGCTGGCTTCCCCTCACCTTCTGTTCCATGGTCCTTGCAATGACTTTCCAAAGAGCAAAGCAAAATAGGAGAAATTGAGACCCCTTCCTGCACTGGGGCTGTGTGGACAGAGGCCAGACCAACACTGGGAGGGTGGTCCAGGCTGAGGACCCCAGCATTCCTCTAGTGTGGAGTTGGCATAGGCAGGTGCCTGGGGCCATGGTGCAGAGGCCACAGTGTAGGCGCGTATTGCTCCCTGCACCTCTGTGTCTCATATACCATATGCACCAATAGCCCAAAGAATTTACCAAAAAACAGCAATGTGCCAGCTCTGAGTCCCGCTTTCCTTCCTTGATTCTCAGGCATCCCCAGGAAGGAATGAGGGTCCGAGTGACACCCTGTGCCTATGGGCCAAGCCCCAGGTTCTGATCTCGGTACTCAAGGCCTCCATGATCTGCTGGCCAGTCTGCCCCTTGGCCCAGCCCTGCCCCAGTACAGCTCTGGCTGTTCCTGGGCCACTCCCGTCATCCCAGCCAGGACACTAGTGAGAGTGGAGGGAGACAGTGTGAATAGGCATACCAGCACCACAAGCACAGACTAGAACTGTCCCCTGCAAACCCAGATGTGTCGTCCCCCGACTCATTCATCCCTCAGGGCGCCCGAGCTCTCCAACCCCAATGTCTGGCAACCCCTGCCCCAAAGCCCTTCCAGGAGGTGCTGCCACCCCACCCTCACCACCATGCTCAGACTGTGCTGCCCTCTGGGGCTCCCCCCGCCCCAGCCCTGGCACACACAGTTGGTGCTCGTGAAGCCGGAGCTGGGATCTTAGCATGGGGCATGGTCCTGGGGTACCACCCCAGGGGCCCTTCAGAGGCCCGTGCCCTCCGTCTGCCCGCCTTGGGCTGGGCCAAGTCCTTCACCATCCTGTCTCCCTTTTTCTCCCTCTCCCGCGGTCAGTGGCGGCCAGAGGAGTCCGAGGACTATGTAAGTAAGGTGTGCGAGCGCGGCAAGACCTGGGTCAGGCTGGGCTCGTGGGACACTCCCCCTCTCCCGCCCTACTCCCAGCCTGAGCTGCCAAGATCCGCAGGGCACCAGCCACATCCGGAGAAAATTGGTGTGTAGTCGCGAGCACCGAGCTGAGCAGCAATTGGCATTTCCTCTAATCCTTACTTCTCGCCTGCCGAGTGGCAGTTTGTGGCCACTGTTCACGATCGACCCGGCCTGGCCCCTGCTCTGGCCAGACAGGCATAGGGTCAAATCCGATCCTGGTCGTTAGGGCTTATGGATCCCTGGAGTGAAAAATCACCTGCTTCCAGGCCCAGGCTGAGAGGGGCATCTGGGGAGCCGGGTGCTGGCCTTGGTGCATTCTGGAGCTCCAGCCCTGGGAGACCCTCCAGCAGGGCAGGAGGCTTCGAGCTGGGGAGGGGGCGGCAGGGTTCGTGGTGACAGCTCTGTTCCCACTGCACGGTAGCCCCCTCCCTTCTTCTCACTCTCCCCACTCTGTGTGGCGTGGTGTGGCGTGGTGTGGCGTGGCCTCCCGTGGTGTTTCTGCATGTCTGGAAGGGATGCCCCCGCTGTGGTTGGGGACATGGGCCGGGGCTACCCAGCAGGACTGTCCTAGCCGCCCTAGGCATCCTGGGAACAGGCAGGGAAGTCCCTTCCTTCCCTGGGAGTGCAGGGCTTATTCTCCCCCTTGCTTCCCCTCCCTCAGGAGGGAAACTCAAGCCCATTTTTAAATGAGAAAACTGATCCTGCGGAGAGTAAGATGGAGAGTAAGATGTCGCCCGTCAGTGGCCAGGATGGGAGGCGGGGCGGGGGCAGGCCTGGTCTGCCAGGTTGGTGCCCTGCCCCCGCCTTGGTGTGGGTGTGCATGTGTGTGCAAGGCCCTGTGTTCTCTTTGTGCATGTGTGCACAGATCTCGGGGGGTATCCTTCCCAGCACAACAGAGTGAAGGAAAGTGTGGTTCTTGGTTAGCTCCACAAGGAGGGCTGAGCTGTCTGCCCCCGCGTGCAGCTTCCATGGCAGATGGGGTCCTCCGGGCACACCTCCCGCCTATCCTCTGGGCACACCTCCCACCTGCCCACCCTGCCTCAGGCCTTGGCCAGCGTTGCATGGCCAGCCTTTGCTCAGGCCTTGGAGGCGCCCCACTCCCTAGGGGCCTGAAGGGGCTGACACTCCTTGCTCTCCTGTGACACGACTCTTCCTCCTACCCCAGGAAACCACCATCAGCGGCCTGACGCCGGAGACCACTTACTCCATTACCGTCGCTGCCTACACCACCAAGGGGGATGGTGCCCGGAGCAAGCCCAAAGTCGTCACCACGACGGGAGCAGGTGAGTGAGGGCCCAGGAGCGGAGCAGAGGGCGGGACAGCCAGGAGGGCAGCGCCAGAGCCGGTGCGTGGTTGTTCAGTCCCAGGCAGGCCCACCATGATGGTCAGCACCACGGCCATGAACACCGCCCTGCTCCAGTGGCACCCGCCCAAGGAGCTGCCCGGCGAGCTGCTGGGCTACCGGCTGCAGTACTGCCGGGCCGACGAGGCCCGGCCCAACACCATCGACTTTGGCAAGGACGACCAGCACTTCACAGTCACCGGCCTGCACAAGGGCACCACCTACATCTTCCGGCTGGCTGCCAAGAACCGGGCTGGGCCAGGTGAGGAGTTCGAGAAGGAGGTCACGACCCCCGAGGACGTGCCCAGCGGCTTCCCCCAAAACCTGCGCGTGGTCGGGCTGACCACGTCCACCACCGAACTGGCCTGGGACCCGCCAGTGCTAGCAGAAAGGAACGGGCGCATCACCAACTACACCGTGGTGTACCGCGACATCAACAGCCAGCAGGAGCTGTACGGCGTCACCGAGGACACCTGCCTCACGCTCTCCGGCCTCAAGCCAGACACTACTTACGACGTCAAGGTCCGCGCACGCACCAGCAAGGGCGCTGGCCCGCTCAGCCCCAGCATCCAGTCCCGGACCATGCCCATGGAGCAAGGTGTGTGCCGCGGGCACGTCAGCGCCTGCCCACGCGTGGCTGCGCCTGGGGACCTCTGCTCTCCTTGACCCACTGACCTCTGGCAACTGATCCAAAAGCCTCTGGTGTGTGACCCTCCAGTCTCTCCTGACCATGACCCACTAACCTCTAGTGAACTGGCGCCACATTCTTGGGTGTATGACCCCTGACCTCTGCTGTCCTTGACCTACTGACCTCTGCTGTGTGACCTTCCAATCTCTTGTGACCGTGACCCACTGATTTCTTTTGACTCTACCACCATTCTCGGGTGTGCAACCTACTGGCGTGTGATACTGATTTCTCAGGGCCTTGACCTCCTGGCCCTGTTGACCTTGCTCCACCATGCTCTGATGTGGCCCATTTACTTCTCACCATAATCCACTGACCTCTGGTAGCTCTGAGCGGTGTCTGAGTTCAAGCTTGTGCCCAAGCACATCAGCAGATTCTGCTCACATGGGCCTGTGGCATCTCCCTTTCTGTCCAGTGCTGTTTGGAAGAGCTCGGGCTGGGAGTTGAACTGTGCAATTTGAAACTGACTGGGAGCGAGGGTGCTTGGTACTCTTTAGCCATTCCAGAGCCCCCTGCCCTTCCAGGTCACTGTCTTTTTCTTGCAGGGAATCTTGCGGCCCATTCACCCCACCCCAACTCCCCAGCCAGAGCTGACTCCCTCCTCATGCCTCCACAGTGTTTGCTAAGAACTTCCGCGTGGCAGCTGCGATGAAGACATCCGTGCTGCTCAGTTGGGAAGTCCCTGACTCCTACAAGTCTGCTGTACCCTTCAAGGTGGGGCCTGCCCCTCCAGGTCTCATCCCATTTCCTACCCACGGGAGCCTGTTTGGGAAGCAGGGTCCCAGTTAGGGCCGTGTGACCCATGGTAGGGGGCCTCCCCCAAACACCCTGCCTGGCCCCGCAGATTCTGTACAACGGGCAGAGCGTGGAGGTGGACGGGCACTCGATGCGGAAGCTGATCGCGGACCTGCAGCCCAACACGGAGTACTCATTTGTGCTGATGAACCGCGGCAGCAGCGCGGGGGGCCTGCAGCACCTCGTGTCCATCCGCACAGCCCCCGACCTTCTGCCACACAAACCATTGCCCGCTTCAGCCTACATTGAGGATGGCTGTTTCACCCTCTCGATGCCCCTTGTGCAGGATGCCTCGCTCGTCAGGTGCGCACGCGCGGCTCCAGGAGGAGGGGCAGGGCCGGGGCGTGCTGGGCAGCGGTGGTCTGACTCCCCTCTGCTCACCTAGGTGGTTCTACGTGGTGGTCGTGCCCATCGACCGTGGGGGCGGGAGCATGCTGACACCGCGATGGAGCACACCCGAGGAGCTGGAGCTGGACGAGGTGCCCGGGTCGGGGCCAAACAGCACTAATGTAGCCTTATTGCAGTGTTTGGCTGTGACCTCGCTGCCCCGAACGCGGGACCAGACAGCGCTAATATAGCCTTATTGCAGTGGTTGGCCGTGACCTTGCCGCCCCGAACACGGCCCCCGTGACTGCCCCCAAATTTACTCCCTTGGGCTGCTCCAGTGGGGAGAGGCATTCCGGGGTGGCCACAGCTAGAAGATTGGCAGAGAACCCCTGGGAGTTCTAGGAGAACTGGAAGACTTATTACAGAGACTCCCCAGAGGCATTTCCTGAAGGTCCTCTGGGGCGGGAAGTGGTAGCCAAGTGTCTGCAGGTCTAGAGATTCCCCAGCCCCGTAGAGGCCGAGAGTCCCTCAGGTCTGGAGGCCACAGGGGACTCACAGCCTCTAGTCCCCTAGGACATCAGAAGTCCTCGCACAGCCAGCGTAGAAACGCCCTCCCTCTCCTTACTGGCTGGCGGGGAGGAGTGACACAGCAGTGTCCGGTGTTGGGCATTGTTCTGCAGAGCCAGGTGCGGGCCCCTTACATGGAAAGTGAGCCTTGGTCTCAGACCAGGAGCCCCAGGGTAGGGTGCTCTGTGGCTCTGTGTTGACTGCTGTGTTCCCCTCTGCCAGCTTCTGGAGGCCATCGAGCAGGGGGGCGGGGAACGGCGGCGGCGGCGGCAGACAGAGCGACTGAAGCCGTACGTGGCTGCTCAGGTGGACGTGCTTCCTGACACCTTCACTCTGGGAGACAAGAAGAACTACCGGGGCTTTTACAACCGGCCCCTGACTCCAGACCTGAGCTACCAATGCTTTGTGCTTGCCTCCCTGAAGGAACCCGTGGACCAGGTCTGTCTGAGCCACCTTGGCTCTCAGCATCCCAGCACCCCACGCCCAGTTCAGCCTCAGGGACCCCAGCACCCCAGGCCCAGTTAGCCCAGTGACCTCAAGGTCCCAGGCCTGACCCCCAGCCTCAGCCAGTGTCAGACCCTCAGTCCAGCAACTCAGATCCCAGGCCTGCATGTGGGATCCTAAGACACCAGGACCCAGAAGGCCAGACCCCTCCAGCCCCCAGGACCCAGTCCAGCTGACCCACCAGCCCAGTGGAGCCCAGGCCCCCCAGGCCCTGTCTCTGGGTTTGATGGGTCATGTGGGGATCTCACACGGAGCTCCCAGCCCACTCTGTCCCCCCACCAGAAGCGCTATGCTGCCAGCCCCTACTCGGATGAGATTGTGGTCCAGGTGACACCAGCCCAGCAGCAGGAGGAGCCCGAGATGCTGTGGGTGACGGGGCCCGTCCTGGCAGTCATCCTCATCATCCTCATCGTCATCGCCATTCTCCTATTCAAGAGGTGAGTGCTGTGCTCAGGGCCCCGGGCATGTCCCCCTGCCCCCCATGCTCAGGCCTGGCCCGGAGGGAGAGCAGGAGCAGGGTATATGCACACACGGGTCCACACCTGCACCTGCACCTGCACACGCTCCTCTGTCTAGGTGAGGGGAGCCTCTGGGCCTGGTGAGGAGCTGAGGCTTCACACAGGGCTGGTCCACGTGCATCCCTGGGTGTGTCTGTCTGTCTCAGTGGATGTGAGTGTGTCTGTCTCCAGTTCAGCTTCGAGATACCACCTCCTGCTCTCCTGTCTTAAGCACCTTTCTTCTGCCACCATTTGTGGGTGATTCTCAGACCTTTTTGTCCTACTGAGGCCTAGGGAGGTCCAGCCCAGCTCCAGGCCCACCTGCCCGACATTCGTTCTCTCAGTGGATGTTTATGTCATGCCTGGTGTGAGCAGCATCCACGGCTAGCTCAGACCCAGTGTGCATTTAACCCTGAAACCGTGACCTGCCCTCCAGGCTTCCTGTCCCGTGTTCCCTGTCACAGTGGATAGGGCCCATCCACCAAGTTAGCAATGGGAAAGCCGAGGGCCACCCTCACCCCTTCTCCCTCTCCCCCCACACCCAGTCTTCTCTGGGTCCTGTCCTCGCTGTCGCTGGAATGTGCGCGTCCTTGCCTCCTCAAGATAATGCGTGTACAGGGCATAGCTGGGCACCTGGAATGCAGGGCCGCATTGCCTCCCCCAACCCCACACACACATGGTAGGTGAAGATACTTCCTCTTGGGGGTCTCTCCTTTCTGTCCATCCACTTGCCAGCCAGAGCAGTGTTTGAAAGGCTTACTCACTATCCGTTTAAAACCTTTCAGTAGCTCTGAGCTAAAACCTGACCATCAAGCAAGCACCCACCTGGTCTGCCCCTGCCACCACGTGGCATCATATACCTGCACCATGTGCAGGTTCCAGGCCTGCTTGGGCTATGCCCTCTGCTCCGTAGCTCTCCCACCCCCTGTCCACCTGGCAACTGCCAGCTTATCCTTCAAGAGGCATTTCCAGGCTCTGATGCTCTGGGGGGCTTTTCCTGGCCTCTTCCCCGCCCCATAGTCCACCTCCCTGGGATTCTTCATGGGACACACCCCCGGGCCTGCATCTGAGCCCACTGGGTCTCCAGCACCCAGTGCAGGCTGAGCACAAAAGGCTGGTCAGCAAATGCTTGTCAGGAGAGCACATGTGGGTCCATATGTCCGAGTGCGTTTCTGCGTTTGAGTTCCAGTGTTGTGTGCCCCCTCTTCCTGGCCCTGGCCTGGACCCAGTGCTTCCTTCCTGAGGAGTTAGCTCCTTCCTCCCAGGGGCCCAGGGTGGGCTGCCCTGGGGTGGGGCCTGAGGAGCATCCCTCACACCCACTCAGCCTTCCTCCCAGGCCTGTCTGGACCCTGGAGTCTTCCAGGAGAGGCCAAGCCCCCCTGTGAATGTCACATGGGTGCCACGATGGGTCCCACATTGTCCCTGTCATGAGAGAGCCTGCGTGCTTGGTGGAAACAATGACCGTTCCTTTCTTCTGTCTTTGCCTCTTTCGGGACCTAGTAAACAAGAAAGGTAGGAGTCATTCCTTCTCTCTTCACACATCTCCCCTTCACTTTTTATTCCTGTGCACATTTCGCGCCCAGCAGGGAGGGATGGTGCTTTTACTGGAAGCCCCCAGGCCTGTGGCTTTAAACAGCAAACTGTCTAGTCAGCTCAGTGGCTCCCCGGTTTGGGACCTAGTCCTTGCTGGAGTGAGGGGCAGGCTCAGTCGCTCTCACCAGGTTGATTTGGTACCTTCCGCAAGGGCTGCTCCTTCTCCAGGCACAGGCATAATGTGACTTCATATGCTTCCCCCGGGTACCCAGGCTAACTGTGAGCTCACCAGAACCTTCCACCAGGCTCCCTGTTCTCTGAGAAGTTACCTTAGTGCTGAAAGAGACAGAGTCGGGCATATGTGCAAAAGGCATTCTGCAGAGCAGGGCGAGGTGTGTCCTGATACACACACTCATGTACATGCATACAAGTTCTCCTCCCCAAACACACATGTCTGCAAAGCAGAAGTGGCCCTAGTTATTCAGCAGCAGCCGGACCCTCTCGCCTGTCTCAGACCCTGTCCTTGTAGTCAGGGAAGCTGAGGCCAGTGCAGGAGGTGATTCTGCTTGGCTAGGGTGATGCCTTCCCAGGCCCTCCCCTGCTGCTCTGGGCATTTACCCTGGTTCCCTGATAGCCGGACAGCGGCCCAGCCCCCTGTGGTGTTTGCGTATTTTATGTGTCATTTGCATGTTTCTTCCTGGTGGCTCCTGCTGTCCCAGCTGTGGTGGCCTTGGGGACGGCAGCCGCTGCCCAGCAGTGACCTGCCTTCTCTCCGGAGGAGCCACCGGCCTCTGCAAGCCCTTCCTCCTGCCCTCCCTTGCTGCACTGCCCCCCTGCCATCCACCCTCATGCTCTCTCCCCCTTCCCTACCCTGTGTTCTCTCGAGCGGAGGCTGCGCTGCCCTAGGCTCCTTGCACTCAGAAACCCCAGAATGTTGTGGGCAGTGGGGGCTTGCAGAACCGTGGACGGGGTTCCGTGAGCCAGCACGCCACGCGTCGCTGTCTCCAGACTCTCACCCCACCGCCTCTGCTTCTTTAGGAAGAGGACCCACTCCCCCTCGTCGAAGGACGAGCAGTCGATCGGGCTGAAGGACTCCTTGCTGGCCCACTCCTCTGACCCCGTGGAGATGCGCAGGCTCAACTACCAGACCCCAGGTAGGGCGACCTCCGCAGCCCATGGCCCCCAGCCCACGCCCAGGCCGTTCTGCAGGCTTGACTCTGCGGGCCCCTGGGCCTCCAACAAGGGACCTGGGCCCCATGCCCCCATTTTCTGCCCCTCTCCCTCCTTGTTGCCTTTTTCCCTGTACCCATCCCCTTTGGTCTGAGAGGGCTGCGGAACCCCCCTATACCTAGCACCCAGACAGGTGTCTGGGGCAAGGAGCCTCTCGGGAAGCACAGCTGCTTAGCCCCTGCCTTGTCTTCAGTCAAGACCTCTGAGTACACAGAGCCCACATCCCCCACAGGTGGCCAGTCTCTACCTCTTCTCAGGAAAGAGGGCTGTGCTTAGGGAGTTAGCCGTGGGGATGGCCCCAGCAGACCCCGGCAGGGGGCAGGGCCTGTTCCTGTCTGTCCTGAAGGCTGCACCCTGGTTGTAAGGGCAGCGCCAGTGCTTGCCCTTCCTCCCCCAGCCTCTCTCACAGGACACTCTGGCTGTTCCTTCTCCCTGAAACATCTTTCCCCTCCCACCCTCCAGACAAGGTCAGGTGTCTCCTCAGCTCCCAGAGCCCCTGTGCTCCCCATGACGGTGCCTCTTGCTTTGGACTGGACTCACCTCGAGTACAGTCTCCAAGCACCGTGCTTCTGGGAACTGGGTCTTGCTCGTCTTCCTGCCCCGGTGTCTACATTTGGTGGGTTCTTGTTGGATGCCCACAGAGGGAACGTCCAGACAACCGCAGGGCTGAGCGACTAGCACATGCACAGAGGATTGCAGAAATGTGAGGTACTGCTGCCTACTAAGCTGCCTAAAGGTAGTGGCTTAGAACAGTCCTCTCAGGACTCAGACGGGAGCACAAGCACTACAGCTTGTCCTGTTCCAGAACGTCTGGGCCCTCGGTCAGAAGACTCAAGGCTGTGCACCAGAATCATTTAAAACGGGTTGGCAGACTGTGGTCCAGGGGTCAAACGTGACCCACCACGTGCTTTCGTAAGTCAAGTTGTTATGTATTGTCTGTAGCCCCTTTTGCACAATAAAGGCAGAGTTGGGAGGCTGCAACAGAGACAGTAAGTCAGCAAAGCCTAAAATATTTAACATCTGGCTCTTTACAGGAAAAGTTTGCCGACGCCTTGATTCTAAAGCTCGTTTGTTCACGTGTCTGGAAGTGGCCGCTAGAATTGGTGGGAGCCTTGCTGGGGCATCTGCTGGGACGCCCACATGAGACCTCTTCCCGTGGCCTGGGCTTCCTCACAGCGTGGTGGCCGAGTCCAGGGCGATTGTACTGAGAGCGAGCCAGGCGGGCCTAGCAGGCAGTCGCAACCTGGCGTGTGCAGATCTGAGGGATGTCAAAGCTCTGGGGCAGTGGGGACCTGGAGGCCCGAGAAACCTCTGAGAGTCAACACCAAGCCACTCGGACCCTGGTTGGGCCAAGGGGGAGGAAGGGAAGCAGCCGTCGGTGGAAATAGCATGAGCAGAAGCATTCATCGTGCACCCAGTTACGAGCACCTCGGCTTTCTGTGGCATCGGGGGTGGGGCTTAAGCAAAGGTGCTGTCACAGAGGGCCTTAAATGACCTGCCAAGGGGCTTGGCCTTCACCTTGAGGGTAATAGGGAGGCATGATAGGTTTCCCACAGGGGAGTGTTTGAGAACTGTCTCTGCAGCTGTGTGTAGGATGGGGTGGGGGAGAGGAAATTGGGGCCAGGAGACTCTGTAGAAGGCCAGCCAGGGAGTGTGAGGTGCCGAGAACCCAGTGTAGGCATTGAGCTGGGCTGCGGCCACACGTGGGGCGGGTCCACTGTGGGTCTCCAAGCTCAGCACTGACATCAGTGCTGGAAGCACAGGTTTGGGGGGTGCCGAGGGGCACGCGGTGGAATCCCTGCAGCTGCAGGGGCAGGAGGGAGCCAGAAGGATCAGTGGGTAACGCAGCGTCCAGGATGGATGCGAGAGAAGGATGTTGCGGTGGGAAAGGATGGCAGGGTCTGAGCAGAGGGACCAGGGGGGGGGGGTCTCCAGTGGCACTGAAGGCCATGCAGGGCGGTGAGGACCACCACAGCTGCAGGGGTTTCTAGAGGCCACTGGTGGGGAGAGGCGGCCCTGTGAGCACGAACAGCTCCCAGGGTGACCGCAGCACCTGGCGGAGGACACACCTGCCAGCTACCGTGGAATTCTCTGTGAACCAGGGACCAGAAGGACAAAGGAGGGGAGGCAGGGATGGTTGGACTTTCTTTCTTACTTTTAGTTCAACATTTATTTTTTTCTTTCATAGTTTAATTTTTATTCCAAAAATGTCTCAAACCCACAGAAAAGCTTGAAAGAATAGTATAGTCAGGATCTGTATAGCTTGTTTTGATCGACCATTTAATTTCCTGCCATACATGCTTCGTCTCAATAAAAGCTCGCTTCCTTTTTGCCAAGTCAGCCAAAAATAGCCAAGACCAAGTTTTGATACCAGAGGGGACGAGGGTCAGTCTGGATCTAGTATTCAGTCACAGAGAGGCCCCGAGGCTGCCCGGGTTCCCAGGGGTGGGAGCACTCGGCCCCGGAGGTGGAGGACCCGTCTGTTGCTTGGGAGCAGAACGGGCTGTGGGAGAACTCGCCCACCACCCAGGCCCTGCGCTGCCCCGCGCCACCCGTGATGCCCCGTGCCGCCCCGCGCCACCTGCAGCCCCTCCCGAGCGTTCTGAGCTCTCTCCACCTCCTGTCCTACCCATCACCATGTCTGATGGCCTTGGAACCAGAAAAGGTTAACGGGCTCTCTTCTCTTGCCCTATTGTTTTCTGTTCTGTTTTTGTTTTGTTTTGTTTTTTCTCTACAGGTTCCAGTGCCCCCAGTTGCCCGAATATCTCAAGTTAGTTTTCAAAGTTCCCGTGTTTGGGGGATACTTTGGCTTCCGTGTCTGTTCCCACCCCTCTATTTCTTTCACCCCATAGCCTCTCTCCCTCCTTGAATTCTTCCTCCCCCCCCCCCCTTTGCTGTCTCATCTTTTTCTTTTCATGTTCTCTTTTTTCCCCTAAACTTGCCTCCTCCAGTTGTTTTCTCTCCTACTGGCCCCTGTTTCCACCTCTTTGCCTTCCTTGTCTCCCATCTCCACCTGAGCCCTCTCCATGTACCTCTCCTGGTCTCCCTGGCTCTGCCTCTCTCTCCATCTCTGTGTCCTGGCAGACTCCATCCACACACTCGGGGCTGGGACCACGGTTTCACCAAGTCCTCCTCATGGTGACTGGTGCCAGTGAGGGGCAGGAGGGCTGCCCGGAGGCAGGGCCGGCAGGGCGGTGTGCAGGCTGGAGAGGCCCCCGCCCCTGGGGTTGGAAGACCAGGTTCCGTCCCCGGAGCTGTCCACACTGGGTTTTCAGCCTCTATCCTGGTGGGAGGAAGCCTCTCGTTGCTCCTGAGTGGAGCCCTCCAGGCAGGGCCCTGGTGCCCCCACTCAGTGCCGTGTCACCGTCCTTGCCACATGCTCGTAGCACACACACACTCTCCTCTCTGGCCCTTCTCCCTTCTGGCCGCCATGTGCTCCGCCATCCTGTTGCCGCATGTGCTGCCGTCTCCATGCCACCAGTGCCCAGTGCTCCATGTCTCACGTGTTCACATGTGCACATACATGCATTGGGGCTCTCTCCTCAGCCTGCTCGGGTCTCGTGCTAACTCTGCCTGTGTGCCCCTGCCTCCCCCAGGCATGCGAGACCACCCGCCCATCCCCATCACTGACCTGGCAGACAACATCGAGCGTCTCAAAGCCAACGATGGCCTCAAGTTCTCACAGGAGTATGAGGTGAGATGTCCCCACCCCCTGCCGTGAGCATGACCCATGTCCTTTCCTGTCCTGTCTCAGGTCTGAGGTCTTACCCCAGGTCCTGTTTGTCGGCCAGAGCTCCAGATATCCCCAGAGCACAGAGAGGAGGGGTGTGTGCTCCTCAGGTGCCAGGCCTGGGCCAGACCCTTTTGAGCACCCTCTGGTGGTCACCACAGGAGTTGCTTCAAAACGCTCTGAGGGCCCCTGTGTCTGGACACTCAGACACATGCCCATGTGCTAGCAGAGGCCCAGATACAGGATCACAGATGCACAGACCAAAAATAATAGCTGTAAGAGCCAGCATTCAGCAGTAGCTCACTGCAGGCCACACCAGGCTAGGCACTTTGCAGGCGTCGTCTCCTGTAGTTCTCCCCACAGCCCTGTGAAATGGGTGCTGTCATCTCCCTCTTATAGAGGAGGAGGCAGAGGCTCAGAGGGGAAATTGATGCACCCAAGGTCAAGTAGCTGCTGAGTGGTGGAACCAGGGTTCAAACCCAGGCCCACCCAACTCCCGGGTCCTGCATGCTTCTGTGCTCATGTGTATACTCAAAATAACACACCTGCAGGCATCTGGGAAGCCAGGGGACTTGGGGCTTGCTGCTTGGGCTGCACAAACCTTCAGTGAGCACAGGGCCAGGCTCGGGGCCCTGCACACGCTCAGACCTTGACTCTTGTCAGCTAGGGGCTCAGCCTTCAGAGCTATGCCCCTGTGGCCTGGCCTCTGAGCACTTCTGTCCCACCCCACTGGGGAGGGGCTTTGTGAGAGGAGATGATAAAGGAGACCTGGCTCCTCTACAAAGCCCAGGTGGAGGTGTCTTTTGCCTTATCCACTGCTGTTACCCCAGCTTCTATGACAGGCCTGGCATGGGATTCACCCTTAATAAATGATGGATACATGGTTGATGGGTTGGCTCAGCCCACCCTGTGAGTTTGCTCCCCTTCTGGTCAGATGTCCTCCCTTAGCTGGGTTTGGGGTATGTGTCATGGGGTACCAGGATTCCCTTTCCAAGAGCTGTGGGCCAAGTTTCCAAAGAAGAAATTGAACTTGGCAGGCAAATTGGTAAACACATCTGTGGCAAGGAAATCATGTTATTCCTACCTGTGGGTGCCTGCTGGGCCCTGATTTGCAAAAGGCCTTTCTATAAGGATAAAAAAGCTTGTGAGTTGGACTCCCAGCCTTCAGTTCTTTCTCTGATGGGGAAAGCTTTCCCTGTCTTCTGCCTGCCCTCATCCAGTCCCATGTCCCACAGACACGCTGCTCCAGCCCTGCAGGCACCTGCACTGCACCTTACTGTCCAGGCTCACTGTAGCCTCATCTTGGCTCATGGGGTCCCCATTTCATCTTCTACCAATTTCTCTTCTATCTGAATTCTCTTGCAGGACTTTCTCTTCCTCCACAAAGCCTTCTCCAGTCACCTAAGCCCTCAGCCAAGATCCCATAGCTCTGTTATCATTCACATCCAGTCACCGTTCATCTCCATTTGTGGGGCGCTTGCTGTGTGCCAAGCCCTACACCGGGAGCTAAGGATATGGAGTCAGATGTACTCACTGTCATGCTGTCAAGGAGCTCAGATAGTGGACATACATACGCTCAGACAGATAATTAGCACTGAATGTGTTATCACGGCAATATGTCACGATACTTAGTGTGGCAAAGGTAGCTGACGGCAGTGAAGCAGGCTGAGGGGTGTAGTGTGCTGGCGCGTCTCACAGAAGGGTGATGCTCAGTCTCTGGAGATTAATGAGGCTGGGGCCAAGGTATGGAGGACCTCAAGTGCTCTGCAGGGAACTTGGGATTTTAGCCATCTGTCCAATGAGGATAGTAATGGAGCCACTTCATAAGAAGATTAGGTGGCGGGCATGCAGAGTGCTTAGGACAGTGCCAGGTACACAGTCAGTTCTCACTGGGACTCAGCTATTACTATCATCCAAGGTGATGAAGAGCCATGGAAGGCATTTAAGTAGGAAATTGATATTCTGAGCTGCATATTGGAAGGATTGTTCTGGCTGCAGAGCAAAGAGTAGGTCAGAGTTGGGCAAAAGGGAAGTGGCGCAGGGACATGCCAATTCTGAGTTGGCTCATTTGGCCTAGGGCAGCAGCAGCAGGTTGGAGAGAGCTGAAGGGGAGATGGAGTCCGAATTTAGTGGCTGATTGAATAGGGGTGCAGAGAGGTTACTCAAGTTGACTTGCAGAATCTGGCCTGGGCTTCTGGGTAAATGGACGCTGGCACCATTCCCTGAGCTGCAGTCTCAGCAGGAGAGCCAGCTTTGGAGGGGGCACTGATGAACTCCATCCAGAAGGGGTTGAGGTTGAAGGACCTATGGCACCTCCAGGTGGCTGCTGGACATTCAGTTCTGAAGCTTACGGGAATGCTCTGGGCTGCAACTGGGGTTCTGGGTAGCTCTAGCCTACCATTTGCTCCCACTTCTGGGAGCAAATGAGGTCACCCTGGAAGGACTATAGAGTGAGAAGAGAAAAAGGCCCGGGAATGAACCTTGGAGTTGCTCCATGTCCTGTCTACAGGAAGGGCAGGTAGAAGGAGGGGAGACAGAGAAGGAACAGCCAGAGAGGTAGGAGAGTGCTGGGCACGGCGTTGCAGTGGGTGACCAGAACCCTCAGCAGTGTCCGTTGTTTCCATCTTGTTTTATTGGTTGGAGCTCGGGCTTGAGGGATGTCTCTCCTGTCCTCAACTTCTCTTCTGGGCAAGGGGATCTGGTACCGTGGTCCAGGAACGCCTTGGTTCCTCACCTTCCCGACAGGCAGTTGTCCTAGATGTGACAGCCTTGGAGCCGCGTGGCCAAGGGAGGTGGTGTTTGCCCTTCACTGGCACCGTGGGAGGGAGGGACTGACCGTGGTCGGAGGAGCAAAGGCAGGATGTGCGGGGAAGTCAGTAGACCTCGGCTCTGACCTCGTCCCGCCCACCCCCTCGCTTTCTCTGCAGTCCATTGATCCTGGGCAGCAGTTCACATGGGAAAATTCAAACCTGGAGGTGAACAAGCCCAAGAACCGCTACGCAAACGTCATCGCCTATGACCACTCTCGAGTCATCCTCACCTCTGTCGATGGTGAGCCGAGGGCGGGGTGCACCCTCATCCCCTTGCTGGTAGGGGGCATTTCATCCTACAGGAGAGCCCCACGGGTCCTGGGGGCCCTGGGATCATGCCCCCCCCCCTGCCCTCAGGTGTCCCCGGGAGCGACTACATCAATGCCAACTACATCGACGGCTACCGCAAGCAGAACGCCTACATCGCCACGCAGGGGCCGCTGCCCGAGACCATGGGGGATTTTTGGCGGATGGTGTGGGAGCAGCGCACAGCCACAGTGGTCATGATGACGCGGCTGGAGGAGAAATCCCGGGTCAGACCGAGCGGGCCCTGCAGGAAGTGGGGGCGGGAAGTACTCGGCCTCCCAGGGGCTTTGGGCAGCTCCTTCTCTCCCTTCCTCAGGAGAGTCCCAAATGCTCTTATTTTCCTGGGGTATCTGCATGTTCCCCAGATACCAGGCTGCCCCGAGATGTTAGCATGTTCCCTAGATACTGAAGTGTTCCTGAGGATGTTAGCATGTTCCCCAGATGCTAGTGGGTTCCTGGGATGGTAATGTGTCATGCCAGATGCTGTCATTTTCTGGGAATACTGGTAGGTTCCTCAGTTGCTGGTGTGCTCCCGGGATGTTCCCACGTTCCCCAGCTGCTGGTGTGTTCCTGGGGCATCAGCACATCTCCTAAGCTAATTAGCGGAAAGAGCTGCTGTTATCTGTGTTCTCACTGCAGAGCACTGACTGGAACGTAAAATTTACAGAGCTTGAAAATGGCGCATAAACGTTATGGGTAAATTTGGCAGAAAATGTGCCTGGTGCGATCTGGTCATGAATAAATAATTTTCAATCATGGTCCTCACTCTACCAGCAGCTCTGGGGTGGGTTGTCACGTGAGGACCTGATCTGGTTTACAAGGGGAGAGCAACAGTGGGTCTGAGAGTTTGGGACTGGGGGCTCACAGCCCAGCAGGCAGGAGCGTCAGCCTGCTTCTCCCCTGCAGTCCCTGCCGGTCTTAAGCCCTTGGGTGCCCTCCAGCCTCCTCATTGCCACCCCCACCCTCACACCTGGTCTGCCTGTCCCTCTGCAGGTGAAGTGTGATCAGTACTGGCCGGCCCGTGGCACTGAGACCTACGGCCTCATCCAGGTGACCCTGCTGGACACAGTGGAGCTGGCCACGTACACTGTACGCACCTTCGCGCTCCACAAGGTATGGCCCCGCCCTGGTGTCTGTTCCCAGCCCAGACTGAGCGTGGCATGCTGGGGGTGAAAGTGGGAGCCGGTGTGTGGGAGGGGCGTGAGTGTGGGGTGTGGGCACCTGTGGCTCGGGTGCAATAGGTAGAGAAGGCGGTGCAGGTTCTTCCCAGCCGCCCCAAGGCTGCGGGCCGTTCTGGCCCGAGTCTGTGGCAGGCAGATTCCTGGTCACAGCATCTCTCCCCACCCCTCTCCCCAGAGCGGCTCCAGTGAGAAGCGGGAGCTGCGCCAATTCCAGTTCATGGCCTGGCCAGACCACGGAGTGCCTGAGTACCCGACCCCCATCCTGGCCTTCCTGCGGCGGGTCAAGGCCTGCAACCCGCTCGACGCAGGGCCCATGGTGGTGCACTGCAGGTGAGGGGGCGTGGTGTCACCCAAGGGGGCGGGGAGGTCCAGGGGAGGCCCCGCTTCAAGCCGAGCTGGCGTCCTGCAGCGCGGGTGTGGGCCGCACGGGCTGCTTCATTGTCATCGACGCCATGCTGGAGCGGATGAAGCACGAGAAGACGGTCGACATCTACGGCCACGTGACGTGCATGCGGTCGCAGCGGAACTACATGGTGCAGACCGAGGACCAGTATGTGTTCATCCACGAGGCGCTGCTGGAGGCCGCCACGTGTGGGCACACGGAGGTTCCTGCGCGCAACCTCTACGCCCACATCCAGAAGCTGGGCCAGGTGCCTCCTGGAGAGAGCGTTACCGCCATGGAGCTCGAGTTCAAGGTGGGCCTCGGGCCGGCTGCCTGGCTCCAGGGGCCCAGACTGGGTGGTGGGATGGGGGTCCCTGTAGGAAGCCAGGCCTGAGCAGCCCTTCCCTCCCACCAGCTGCTGGCCAGCTCCAAGGCCCACACATCCCGCTTCATCAGCGCCAATCTGCCCTGCAACAAATTCAAGAACCGCCTGGTGAACATCATGCCGTACGAGTTGACTCGCGTGTGTCTGCAGCCCATCCGTGGCGTGGAGGGCTCTGACTACATCAATGCCAGCTTCCTGGACGGCTATAGGTCAGCATGCTTGTGACTGTCCCACCATGGGTTCCCAGGCCTGTGCCTGGCTAGCTGGGGGACAGCAGAGTGTTGTCACTGTCCCACCATGGGTTCCCAGGCCTGTGCCTGGCTAGCTGGGGGTCAGCAGAGTGGAGCTAGTCCAGAAAACCGGAGTGGGCTGAGGAGAGCAGCGGGAGCTTCCTAGAGGAGGGTAGATCTGAGCCGGGCCCCAAGGGACTGGCAGTTTCAGGGGAGAATCTGGGGGCAGCAGCAGCTCTTGCATGTCCTGTCGTACTATGTCCACCCTCAGACAACAGAAGGCCTACATAGCCACACAGGGGCCCCTGGCAGAAAGCACTGAGGACTTCTGGCGCATGCTGTGGGAGCACAATTCTACCATCATCGTCATGCTGACCAAGCTTCGGGAGATGGGCAGGGTGAGCCCACCCCTTCCCCAGAGGGGTCTTTTTACCTGGAAGGCCCACCCATCCCTGGGAGAACACCAGCCACTTGTGGGAGAGATGCCCCTTTCTTCACTCTCTCCATTCACACCCCAGCCTCCCGTCAGCATGGCCTCAGACCCCCGTTAACGCCACCTCCTGACCCAGATCCTCTGAAACCTGGAGACCCCCTTCCTCTCTGCCTGAGTCTGGGGCCCCGGCCCTCTGTCCACAGGAGAAGTGCCACCAGTACTGGCCTGCGGAGCGCTCCGCCCGCTACCAATATTTTGTTGTTGATCCAATGGCCGAGTACAACATGCCTCAGTACATCCTGCGTGAGTTCAAGGTCACAGACGCCCGGGTGAGTGTTGGCAGGAGAGTGAGCTTGTCTGTGTGCGAGTGTGTCTGTAACACCGCCTGGGTCCACGTGGGCCAGGGCTGCCTCGGGCGCGGGTGTGCAGCGTGTGAGCACGGCCTGGGGTACCCCTTCACGGCGCCGCATGCCTGTGTCATTGTACGACTACCCAGCCTGACTGGGTGGGACTGTGGGCACAAACCCTCGCCCACCTCTCCCAGGATGGGCAGTCGAGGACCATCCGGCAGTTCCAGTTCACGGACTGGCCAGAGCAGGGAGTGCCCAAGACGGGTGAGGGCTTCATCGACTTCATCGGGCAGGTGCACAAGACCAAGGAGCAGTTCGGGCAGGATGGACCCATCACGGTGCATTGCAGGTGGGCCGGTACCCGTGGGGGCCAGGCTGGGTGGGCGCCGGAGGGGCCGGCAGACCCGCTGCCCGAGGTGGGCGGGACTCCTGACCGCGCCCTGTCCCTGGGCAGTGCTGGTGTGGGCCGCACCGGGGTGTTCATCACCCTGAGCATCGTTCTGGAGCGGATGCGCTACGAGGGCGTGGTCGACATGTTCCAGACCGTGAAGACCCTGCGCACGCAGCGTCCTGCCATGGTGCAGACAGAGGTACGCGGGCCCCCAAGGCGGCCGGCTGTGGATAGGCCCAGGGGGACGTGCGCTGTTCGTGTTACCAGCAGTTACCGTTCCTGCTCTGAGGTCTCAGGCTCAAGATGAGCGAGATGTGCTGGTTCATCCCGCAGCTCAGTCTCGGGAACCAGTGGCGTGCCTGGCACCGGGCTAGGGGTGGGACGTAGCAGTGCTCATGCGTGGGCAGTCTAGGGGCAGGTAAAGAGGACTAGGGAAGCAGCGGGAAGGCAGGCTGCTGTGGGGATCTGGGAGAGGGAAGGGGGAGAGGGGGGAGCCTGCAGAGGCTTTCCAGGCCCCGCAGACCCTGCCTCAGGGCGGCTATCTGCGTCCAGTGCCTGCCCTCAGCCAGCGGAAGCTAACGCCACCGCCCACTGGCTGCAGCGAGGATGCCCTCAGCAGAGAGCGCGGGGCTCTCTGCTGACGCTGCCCACACCAACTGGCCTCTGTCCCGGCAGGACCAGTACCAGCTGTGCTACCGCGCGGCCCTGGAGTACCTCGGCAGCTTTGACCACTATGCAACGTAACTACCGCTCCCCTCTCCTCCGCCGCCCCCGCCCAGGGGCTCCGGGGGGGACCCAGCTCCTCTGAGCCATACCGACCATCGTCCAGCCCTCCTGCACAGATGCTGTTGCTGGCAGAGCACAGCCCACTGGGATCACAGCGTTTCAGGAACATTGCCACACCAAACAGCCCAGAGCACCCCTGGGCGAGTGGGCGGGCAGGCCGCAGGCGGGCAGGCAGGCAGGTGCCGTGGTCTTCTTTCCACCGGGCTCCCCCGGAACCCACTTCCTGCTCTGTTCTGCTGCCGCGTTTCTCATGCTTCTTCTCATGGGGTGGGGATGGGGGCAAAGCCCCTCTTTTTATATAATTAAGCGGGGAGACCAAGGGATTCTAATGCCTCTTCCCTTTGATTTTTCCTCTTGCAAATCTTTAATGCAGAATGGGCCACTCTGGGAGTTGGGGTACTTTTTTTTTTTCTCGAGTTCACGTTGGGCCTTTTTTTTTGTATGACTTCTACTGCTGAAGGCCAAAACATGCCTGCCTGCCTGCCTGTGGAGCGGGGGCCGCTGGCCGGAGCAGAGGCTCAGCCATGGGCCCAGGAGGCGTCACTGATCCAGCTGCTCTTCAGCCCTTCAGAGAAGATCCTGTTTCACCCAAATGCAGGGAAAGCATTTTTTTACTATTATTATTTTGTTTTGTTTTTCCTTAGAGGCTTTTTTTAGACCCCACAGACAGTGGTGGGCGGGGAGGAGATAGGAAACACTCATCTCCAGTCGTCTATTCCCGTGTATGTTTAGTATTCACAGCCCAGAATCAGAGACGTGTCTGGGGGAGCCTGGCAAGGTGTTGCCTCATCACCATTGTGTTTGCAAAGGTTAAAAACAAAAAACAAAAAACCAACAAAAAAAGAGAAAATCAAGTCATCCCCTGGCCTGTGCTTCACACCTCTGCAAGGGAGGTGGCCCTGTGCGCTGGGGTCCCTGGGCTTGCTGCCAGGCCAGCCTCCGGGCCCGCTGAGCCTTGTTTTGTCCCCAGCACCGCAGTCACGCGTGGGCGTGTGTAGGCTGTGGGGCCTGGCCACTTGGCACAGATAGGGCTGGGCCCCGTCCCCCCATCCCAGGGGTGTGGCCACCCTTCAGGTCCAGGCCAGTGGGCCTGGAAGCACATGTCTGTCCTCAGAGTAGGGGCCAGATCACTTCCCTCCCTGGTTTGCAGCTGTTTTCCAAGCCCCTGAAAATCACTCTTTCCACGCCTTCAAGATGCCCTCCTAAACCAATGTGGCAAGACTACTGGACTTCTCTTATGGTACTATAGTCAGTCCTTATTATCTCGGCTTGCTGAGGGGCAGGGAAAGGGCCTCTTCCTCTGGGCAGCGCTGTCTAGGTAGGTAAATGGGGGCGGGAAGGGTGCATAGCTGTTTAGCTGAGGGATGTGATCCAGACATCCCCAAAACTAGCTAGGCTCAGTCAAGATCAACAATCCAGGGTTGGTAATGTCGAATGAAACATTCATTTTTACCTTGTGGATGCTAGTGCTGTAGAGTTCACTGTTGTACACAGTCTGTTTTCTATTTGTTAAGAAAAACTACAGCATCATTGCATAATTCTTGATGGTAATAAATTTGAATAATCAGATTTCTTACAAAGTAGGCCTCTGTCTCAGCTCTTTCTAGAATCAGAGTCTGGGCTTCTTACGTCCATACCTAGGGGTGGGTTTGGGGGCTTTTCCGTGCCTTCAGGAGGCAGTCGGGCTCTCCCCTCTCTGCCTTGGGTCCTGAGTACTTGTGATGGGGCAGGCTCCCGTCGTGGCTGCCTGCTTTCAGAAAGGGGCACCCATATGGGACTCAGTTCCCCATACAGGACCCAGAACCAGGGGCTAGGGAGTATACCCTTTGCTTCTCCTCACCCTTAGAACGTTCTGGGTCCCAATGTTGGGGTACTGGGACACGCCCCCTCACTCGGAGGCGCACTCCCCCTTTCTCATCACCTCCATCCTGCTGTAAGGAAAGGCCAGGGTCTTTATCCTGCCATCCACCCCTCCGCTGTGGCAGTGGAAGCTGCGATGGTGGGACATGGGTGAGTGAGGACTCATGTCATTCTTGCCATGTGAATACTGGACACGAAAACACAGTGTGGCCCTCTGACCCCTGGACATACGGCAGTATCAGCTCCTGGAACTCTGTGGCCCCTCAACTAGTGATCAGACAAGTCCTATCAGGTTGTCAAAACTTGGAACTTCTGGAAATAGAGAAATAAAGGAGACCAGGTCCTTAGCCCAAGGGCCTGGAACAAGTAGGGAAGAGAAATGCACAAATGAGCAGTGACCAAACTCACGACAAGTCCAGTGCAGAGGTGCTGTGGGTGGACCGGAGCAGCACCTGGCCTCGTGGGGGCATCAGGGGAGGCTTCCTGGAGGAGGTGACGTAGCTTGGTGGTGTGTTTCATAGGGTGAGTAGTGGTTAATTAAGATGAAAATGGCATTTCAGATGGTATAGCTCATACAAAGGTTTGGAAGTGTGAAATACCAACATATGTGAGAAATGACAAGATAATGCAGTAGCCCTGGAGTGGCGAGGCAGGGCTGGAGGTGGACTGGACAGAACCAGACTGTGCACCTAAGGAGTTTGAGTTGATGGTGAGAGGGATGCAAGTGTCCCTGATTGGTGAGGTACCTGCCTCCCTCGTGCCCTCACCACCTTCCTGCCAGGGCACCTGTCTCCTGAGACTGTGAGCCAGCGAGGCCTGGGGTCAGCCTCCTCCCATTCCTAGCCCCAGCACCTAGGCTGGCATATTACTGTTTGTTCAGAAAGACAACACTGTCACTGCATTATTCTCCATGGTTTTAAGTGAAAGAATGAGCTATTTTTCAAATGAGGGCTGAATACCACATTTCCATCTTAGAACACCACTGTTAAAAACTGCTAAGTGCTTTCTGGATGTTATCACTCATTCTCAGAACAACCACACAGAGCATATTTTCTTCTCTATGTCGAAAATAAGGAAACGGAGGCTTCTGTGAATGAACTTGGCAAAGACCAGGGGGCAGGTAAGCGGCCGTGCTGGGATCGACGCCTAATTAGGTCTGCTCCTGAGTCTCGGCCTTTTCCAGCACCCTGCATCCCACTCCCCCACTGCAGCGCGTGGCACCCCATTGCCCATTTTCCAGCCAGGTCTCTTCCTCAGCCCCATGTTCAACTAATCCCCACCCTGCTCATTCTGCCTCCGCTCCTTTGCACCTGTTGGATTCTCTGCATCTTCATTGCTTCTGTCCCTTGCCACCTTCAGTCTCACCTGGACTGCAGCCAAGCCTTCTAGCTTGTCCCCCTGCCCCCTCCAACCCATCCTCAACACAACAGCCAGAGTCACTCTTCCTAGTGGGTGGCTGTGGGCAGTCACTGCCCTGGCAAGATCCCCACCCAGCTGCCGGGGCTCTGCAGAAGCTGCCTCTGCAGCCTCTTTTCCTCCTCTCCGCACCTTGCCCTCCAGCTGTGACAAAACCAATTCTTTACCTTCACTTTTGGTGCCTATCTCTCAGCTCCAGGCCTTCCCACAAGCTGTTTTGAAACATTCCACCCACTGCTAGGGATTGAACCTGGGACCCTGTGCATGGGAAATTACGTGCTCAAACCACTGAGCTACACTCCCCTGCTTTTTTTTTCTGTTGCTTATTTGTAAGTCTTAGCAGAAATAGTATTCTAAAAGAGATTAGGTGACTCTGCTCTTCAAGCTATTTGAAATGTATTATTTCATGTAATCCTCAGTTAAGATATGAGGTGGAGATTATACCCATTTTACAGAGGAGAAAATTCAGGCTCATCCATTCATTCAAGTAATGAGCATTTGCTGTGTGCTAGTTGCTGTTCTAGGTACTTCAGGGACATGAATAAAGATCCCTGCCCTTGTGGCATTTATACTCTAGTAGGAGAAAACAGATGATGCCTAGGGAAAATAATAAATGTAGATAGAGTTTGTTAGAAGGTGGTAAGTGCCATGAGAAAAAGTACAAGAGGGGGAAGCAGATGTGGCTCAAGTGTTTGGGCTTCTGTCTACCATATGAGAGGACCCAGGTTCAATCCTGGGACTGCTGGTAAAGGTGTGTCTGCCCCAAGCCAAGTGTCTGCATGGCAAACCATCTGGCAAGATGGTAAAGCAACAAAAAGAGAGACAAAGGGAAGAGTCAAGGTGAGACAACAGAAACCAGGAGCTGAGGTGGTGCAAGTGACAGGGAACCTCTCTCCACATTGGAGGTTCCCAGAATCGAATCCTGGTGAATCCTAGAGGAGAAAACGAGAAGAAAAGACAAAAAGAGAAATAGACACAAAGGATCACACAGTGAATGGACACAGCAAAACAGCAGTTGTGAGGGAAGGGGGAAGGAAAAAAAAAGTACAAGAGGAATTAGGTGTGTGGGGGGACCTTGAAAAGATTGATTTTTTAATTTTACTTTTATAGGAGGTATCAGGAGTTCTTGAACCCAAGACCTCATACATGGGAAACAGGTGCTCAACCACTGAGCTATGTTTGCTACCCAATGAGAGTTGGTTTTTTGGTTTGTTTTGGGGAGGTACTGGGGATCTAACCTGGGGCCTCATAATTGGGAAGCAGATGCTCAACCACTGAGCTACGTCTGCTTTCCAAAGACAAATTTTGAGGAAAGACGTGAAGCTGGTGAGGGAGTTCCCTTTAACACCTTTGAGAGAAGCTTTCCAGGCAGAGCTTGCGGCTGGAGCAAAGGCCCAAGCAGGGATTTGCCTGCTGTGTTGAGACTGATGTGACCTACAAGGAGAGCAAGAGGACGAGAGAGTAGTAGGGGCTGTGGGTAGAGAGGAAATGGGGGCAATTCATAGGCCATTGGAAGGACTTTGGCAGAAATCCAGGCATGGTGAGAAGTGGCCAGATTCTCGTGTTTTGAAGGCAGAGCTGAGGGATTAGATGAGAGAGATGAGTCAAGGTTGACCCATAGTTTTAGACCGCCCAGTTGGCCTGAGCACCCAAAAGAATGAAGGTGCCATTACTTGATGGGGAAGTTTGTGCAGAGGTATTAAGTAACCTCAAGGCTCCCAGCTCGAGTAGGGGGAATTGATATCAATCCCAGGGCTCTTTCCACAATACTTGCATATACCAAGAAATCGAGTCAGGTGTGTAGGAAAAAGTTTTTGGAAGGAAATATACCAAAACAGTTGTGAAGGACAAGTGATTTTTTTCTCCATAATTTAAAAAATTTTATTTAAGGAGTTGATATTATATATTAGGGTTCTCTAGGGAAACAATCAGCAAGGGATATCTGTCAATAGTACGTGATTATATAAGAGTCTCTCACACAGCCGTGGGGATGCACAAGTCCAGGTTTCGCAGGCAGGTTGCAACCAGAGGCACCAATGAAAGTCCAATGAAGGTTCTTAACGAGTTCTGGGAGATGGCTGTCTGAGGAAGCTGGGAAATTCTCAATGCTAGAGTCACTTCCCCTTCTATGCAATTCAACTGATTGTGTTAAGCATCACTGTTGCTAATGGCAATCTCCCTGATTGATGTAATTATAACCGGCTATCTATGATTTACCACTGCAGTAAAGTCAACGGTGACTAAAGTCCATATATGCCCTTGTATTACGGTTAGCCCAGTGCTTGCTTGACTAAACACCTGGGCACAATTACCTGGCTGAGTTGACACAATAGCCTAACCATCAATTACTTTAATAAAAAAATATTTCAAAATGTCCAATTAGTGCTTCCTTATTAAGAGCAACAACAAAAACCTTTCACATAGGATAGAGATGTAAAACATTAAAGTCCCCCATTCTCCCCAGCCCCCCAACTCTGTGGAGGGAGTCACCGTTAATAGTTTAGTGTGTCTCCTGGGCATTTTCTTTGACTATACAATATGTATATAAACTTCTATTTTGTACACATTCATAGTATTCATATCTTTTTGCAGATTGCCCTTTTCATTTAAATATACTATGGACTTCTTTCCATGTCAGTATTGTTTTTAACTGCTACATACTATTCGGTTATGGATGTACCATAACTTAAAAAGTGATTGTGACTGTGGCTTTTTATTGAAGAAATGGATGCGCATGATAAAATGGATAAAATAATTTAGTCTTAAAATTACCTTTCACAAAATGAAAGGTAAGCTGTTCTTCCTGCTATCCCCAACTCCAGTTACATTCCCTTTTGTTAATGGTTTCTGATTTTAGTTCTTTGGGTGGTAAGCAACACACTTAAACAAGAAGTTGTGCTATTAGTAGACAGCATCTGTTGACTCCTAGCTTATAAAATGTGTGGGATGTAGTTAATTTACAGGCCCTCCCACCTCTGTCTCCTGTATTTGTTACATATATAATTACTTCCCTTTTGTGTGTGTGTGTGTTGGCTTTTTTTTTTTTTTCCCAAATCGATTTTATTACTTTTTAATTCTGGAGCTCACCTTCATGACTTTGAACAATTTATGTTAATGTCTGTTTCTTGTTTTATCACCTGTAGGCAAAAGCGATTGACTACTCTTTTTGAAGATTGAGGAAATCGCTAACTTACTTTATCCCCCCTCCAACCGTTTGTTATGTTGCTCTGTCAGTTCTAGTCTATAAATATAATTTAAGTCTTTCATTCTAAAAATTGAAAATCAATACACAGCATTTTAATTTTATGTTCATGAAAAATCTTGTAAGCATCAAACAAGCCCCCTTTTAATTTTTTCTTATTTCCTTTACTTTTGGATCATACTCCATTGCCACTGCTTCTTGTACAGCATGTTAATGTTTTGCTTGGATACTTTTTCACTTTGGTGAAGAACTCCCTTGAGTAATTTTTTTCACATAGGATTTTAAACTTTATGATTCTTGCCTGGCTGGAAATATCTTTTTTTTACACACACATTTAATTTTAAGTTTCTCTGATATGGGCTTATTTATACAATAAAGTTTTCTGAGAAACCTTACAGATATTATTTCCAGTTCTGTATTAATCAGCTGTTAAAAGAAGGTTGTATGGTACTGTTGAGGCTTTCCTAAAGTGTTTCTTTGTGAAATTACCCTGATGTCATTCCCATGGCCCACTCCAGTTTATTTTATTTTTTATTTGTAGATTCTAAGCTTAAGACCTCTCTGGGTCTCTCTTGGAAAGAATGACACTTCCCTGTGGTATCTTGTAGTTTTCTTAGCTCTGATTTCTCCATCAATCAGATTCCACTGGTTTACTATCTTTTGGAATTCTTATTTTCCATAGTATTTGACATAGTGATATGAATGTCTAAACTGATTGTTTTTTCCAAGTTACTGTGTGTTAAATCACCTTCCTCCCTTCACTGATCTGTAATGCCTCCTTTTTATCATCTACAAAGTAATTCTAGGTACAGAGTCTACTTCTTGACCACCCAGGCTGTTTCAGCCATCTGTCTTGTCTAAACCAGAGCTACTAATAATTTACCTTTTGTTTTGTTTTATTACCTAACACAGCAAGTCTGCCATCATTATATTTTTATTTTTTTCAAAATTTTTAGTGCTATTCCCCTAGTTTTTTTCCAAATGGACGTTATTTTTGGAAAATTTCTCTCCCTCATGTTTGGCTGCAGATTTTAATTGTATTTCAATAAAATTGGCAACAATGGACCTGAAGAATGTGTGTTAACATAAAAGAAAGAAAAGCTGGTTGGTGTTTAAATAAAGCCTAAAATTTGGACTCAAAGGAAAACTCATCTAGGAAGCGGATTTGGCTCAATGGATAGAGCGTCCGCCTACTACATGGGAGGTCCAAGGTTCAAACCCAGGGTCTCCCGATCTGTGTGATGAGCTGGCCCACACAGTGCTGATGTGCACAAGGAGTGCCATGCCATGCAGGGGTGTCCCCCACATAGAGGTGTCGCCCACACAAGGAGTGCGCTCTGTAAGGAGAGCCGCCCTGCACGAAAAAAGTGCAGCCTGCCCAGGAGTGGCGCCCCACACACAGAGAGTTGACGCAGCAAGATAACACAACAGGAGACACAGATTCTTGGTGCCGCTGACAAGAATACAAGCAGACACAGGAGAACACACAGTGAATGGACATAGAGAGCAGACAACTGGGGAGGGGCATGGAAAGTGAGAGAAATAAATAATAAATCTTTTTTTTAAAAAAGTAAACTCATCTAACCCTGCTGAGAGGGGAGGGAACACTGTCTGATGTATGTGGCCATCCCCGTTTCTCGAGGGGATCCTAGGACTCCTTGATAGGTTCCCAGTAGCAACATCCTGACATTTTAGACTCCACATGTTTTTGTCTATACTGGTCTTTCCAACCTTAGGCCTTTGCCCATCTCTCCTTGAAGCCTTTAGGCAAGCCATATCTAGATACTTGTGGTTTCTTAAACACTCCAGACCAAGCATTTGTAACAATCAAAGGGTTAAATCCCAATATAAAGACTTGTTCAAATCAATAAGAAAAAAAGCAAACACCCTAAAAGAAAAATGGGCAGGGATACAAATAGGTCATTTACAAAAGAAGAAATACAAATTTCAATAAAAATATGAAAGCTATTCAGCCTCACTATCAAAGCAATAAATTGAAATAATGAGATACCACTGACCATTGATTTGGCACAGGTTATGAGTTGATATCAGCATGAGGAACTGGACACATATACTATAGTAGACATGTAAATTGGTTCTACCTTTTTGGAGAGAAGTTAGCAATATCTATCAAAATCCTTAAAACGTGCTTTATCTTTGACCAAGGAATATACTTTTAGGAATTAAGGAAGCAATCACACAATTTAAAAGTCTCTGGGCAAAAATATTCACTGAAGCATCATAATATTGGAAAACTGAAAATTACACATATATAGAGAGAGTCTACAACTTCATTAAGCTTAATCCGGAGACCATCAGTATTGGCATCACCCTGGGAGCTTTCAAAAAATGCAAAATTTCGGGCCCTACCCCAGACCTGAATCAGAATCTATTTTGACAGTTCCTTAGCATATTTATATGAGCATTGAAATTTGAGAAGCACTGGCAAGGCTGCACCCAAATGCCAGCAGTGAGTCTGTATGGTGATGCCTCGCTATTTTAAATACATTTTCTAGTTTTTCTACTGCTGACATTCATTTTTTTCATAGTCACATGTCAGCGGTAGAAAAACGACCATGTCGTGGTTGTACATATTCCCTCTGCCTGGATGCCCTTCCTGCACCTGATGAACTCATTTAAGGTCAAGTCTTCTAGGAATCCCTCCTTCCTTTGCCCCTTCCTCCCCAATCCACCAGACGGTCTCAAGTCCAGCTGTGTTGTTGGTCTAGTAATGGTAGCACTGAGTTGAGATTATTCTTGCTTTTTAAACTGTTCAAATACTAAAATAGAAAAAAATTTTTTACCAGGCTCCAATGCATAAATGAAGTGCAAATTGACATTATTATTACTGTGTTCATTTATCTTTTCCACTGGACTATGAACTTCTTCAGAGTAAGGACTGTGTCTTATTCCTCTCCCAGTTTGGAGTCTGACCCAAAGTAGGAACTCAATAAACGTTTGCCAAGTGGATGGAAGGGGAGGTGTTTTAGCTGGCTCTGAGGCATGAAGTACATCTGGCTGTCAGAGGAATTATGGCTGGGGCTAATGACACTCAGTCCACAGAATCTCCATTCCCAGAGCCTCAGAGACACTTGTGCTCCCTAAGCACAAATCCTACTCAACTCCAAGAGGGACATATCCCCCAAACTCCTCTACTAAAAGGGAACTTGGCATGGATCACACCCAAACTCCATCTCCCTATTAAGCTACTTTCCTCTCTGTACCTCATACCAACCCTTAGGAATGGCTCAAATGGAGATTTCCCAAGCAACAATGAATAATAAAGAGTACCACCCAGGACTTGGACTAGACTTGGAGACCTGGGGGGAGGTTTTGGCCCTCAGAACTAGGGTGCTCCTTAGTCTCTCTCAAAAACCTTGTATCCTTTGGAAGCAGATGTGGCTCAAGCAACAGAGCTCCCGCCTACCATATTGGGGGGGGGGGTCTGGGTTTGGTTCCCAGTGCCTCCTGGGGAAGACACACAAGGCAGCAAGCTGGCACAGCAAGATGATGCAACAAGGAGACACAGAGGAAAGGCAATGAGAGGCACAACAAAGCTGAGAGCTGAAGTGGCTCAAGCAATTGGTCACCTCTCCTAAGTGGGAGGTCCCAGGTTCAGTTCCTGGTGCCTCCTAAAGAGAAGACAAGCAGGGAAGCGGACTTGGTCCAATAGATAGGGCATCCACCTACCACATGGGAGGGCCGTGGTTCAAACCCCTAGCCTTGACCCGTGTGGAGCTGGCCCATGCCCAGTGCTGATGCACTCAAGGAGTGCCAGTGCCACGCAGGGGTGTCCCCCACATAGGGGAGCCCCATGCGCAAGGAGTGTGCCCTGTAAGGAGAGCCGCTCAGTGCGAAAGAAAGTGCAGCCTGACCAAGAATGGCACCGCACACACGGAGAGCTGACACAACAAGATGATGCAACAAAAAGAAACACAGATTCCCAGTGCCGCTGATAAGGATAGGAGCGGTCACAGAAGAACGCACAGTGAATGGACACAGAGAGCAGACAACTGGGGTGGGAGGGGGAGGGGAGAGAAATAAATAAAAAATAAATCTTAAAAAAAGAAGAGAAGACAAGCAGACAATGAATGAACAAAGAGAGCAGACAGCAAGCGCAAACAACAGGGGCCAGGGTGGAATAAATAAAATCTTAAAAAACAAACCTTATATCCTAGACTCTTTTCCAGGGGTGACCACAGCCTCCTTTTTCTGGCCCCATGTTTTCAGGGCATTCTTCTCTGCAGCTGCCCTGTCTGAGCACCTAGAAGAGTCTAAAGATTTAAATTCAACAAACACATAGTGTATGTGCTAAGTAGTAACTGCTAACATTACTCTGCACTTATATGACAAGCACTTTGCCTGCATTGTTAAAATAGGATTTGCCCAGCAGCCCTGTGTAGTAGTTTGTATTAACTCCTTTTGCAGCTGAAGACTTAAGGTTCGGGAAGAGGACTTGGCCCAATGGATAGGGCATCTGCCTACCACATGGGAGGTCTGTGGTTCAAACCCGAGGCCTCCTTGACCCATGTGGAGCTGGCCCATGCGCAGTGCTGATGTGTTCAAGGAGGGGAGCCCTACACGCCAGGAGTGCGCCCCGTAAGGAGAGCCGCCCAGCACAAAAGAAAGTGCAGCCTGCCCAAGAATGGCACTGCACACACGGAGAGCTGACATAGCAAGATGACGCAACAAAAAGAAACACAGATTCCCGGTGCCGCTGATAAGGATAGAAGCGGTCACAGAAGAACAGACAGCGAATAGACAGAGAGCAGACAACTGGGGGGGAGGGGGGGAAGGGGAGAGAAGGAAATAAAAACTAAATCTTTAAAAAAAAAAAAAAAAAGACAAGGTTCAGAGAAGTTAACTCACCCAAAGTCACAAAGAAAAGGAGCAGAACCTAGGTCTGAACCTGGTTCTAACACCAGAACCTGAATGCTTAATTACATTCCCCAGGCTACATTTCTGGTTAGGGACCCTTTTTTAATATTCTGAGTATCAGAGAATCACAGGAAGCCCACTCAGGGTTCTGGTGGTGCCATGGGCTCAAGGAAGGGAGCAGCCTATGGCATCTTTTCTGGGCAGCCAGTGTCAGGCCCTTTGCCCGGAGCCTTCCAAAGCACCAGAGAAGAGTGGTTCCATTCAGCAACTCAGACCCACCAGTGGGGGTTGGGATGTGACTGACCCACAGGTGAAGGCCAAAGCCTTATTAGTATATAAACAGTCCTTCCTGTTTGTTTATTCATTCAGGTCATCATTCATTCATTTGCTCAGCAAATGTCCTTGAGTCCACTGCTCATTTCAGGTTACCTAATCTCCCTGTATCTCCATTTTCCAGGCTGTAAAATGGGGATAGCAATAATGCCTTCCTCAAAAGTTGTGAAAATGAAATTAAGGAATATCACTCATTCAACAGATACTTAGTGAGCACATACAAAATGCCAGGATTGTTCTGAGCGAGTGCTGAGGTATAGTGGTGAAGAAAACCAAGATCCCAGCCCTCGTGGAGCTGACATTCTAAGGAGAACTAGACAGTCAACGAATAAAGCAGGCAGTGGAGGTCAGGGGAGGCTCCACTGAGGAGGTGACAGTTCAGCAAGGCTCTGAAAGAGATGAGGAGGCAATTCATTCCTCCTGGGGGAACATTCGGCAACTGGAGAGAAGTGTGTTGGGGGAGGAGTTATGCAGAGTTGGGTAGGGAGGGGGGACATCATCTGTTCTGAGGACTTTGGCTTCTTTCCTCAGTGAGATGGGAAGTCATCTGATGGTTTTAAGAAAAGGAAGAACAGTCTGCCTTCCAGTGTTAAAGGATCACTTCACTGTGTTGAGGACACTGCAGGGGCCAAGCGTGGAAACAGGGAGACAATTAGGAAGCATTGGCAATTTTCTGATTCAGGCTACGATGGTGCAACAAGAGTGGTGGCAGTGGAGGTAGAAGGAAGTACTAGATTCTGGATACATTTTAGAGGCAAAGCAGAGCTATGTAAATGTCAATGAGCCAAAAGCACAATTGCTTAAAGAAAAAAATGGATAAATTACACTTCATCAAACTTAAAAACTCTTGCACTTCAAAAGATACCTAATAAAATGAAAAAGCAAGCCACAGACTGAAAGGATATATTTACAAAGCCCATATCTGATAAAGGACTGTATCCAGAATATATAAAGAATATATAAAGAACACCTACAAGTCAATAATCAGGCAAACTAATTTAAAAATGGGCAAAGGATTTGAAAAGACCTTTCACCAAAGGATGCATGAATGGCTCATAAGCACATAAAAAAGATGCTCAACATTATTAGTGATTAGCAGAAGGCAAATTAAAATTATAATGTGGGAGGGGGAGGGATGGGGCATATGGCTATCCCCTATATTTTTTATGCAATATTTATGTGATCTAAAACTTCTTTAAAATAAAAAAGTTAATACACAACAAGATACCATTACACCCACTAGAATGTTTAAATCAGGAAGCTAGACAATACAACTATTGGCAAGGATGTAGCAAAATCCCCCTCATATATTGCTGATGGGAATGTGAATGACATAGCCACTTAGGAAAACAACTTGGCAAACAAATTTACCATACATCCCAGCAATTCCACGCCTAGTTATCTACCTAAGAGAAATAAAAACATCCACTTACACAAGACTTGCTTGTAAATGTTTTATGGCACTATTCATTGATAATAACCAAAAAGTGGAAATAACCCAAATGTCGATCGGACTGTAGAATACTTCAATGGAATACTATCTGTGCAGTTTGATATACTTATGAATTCCAAAAATAGATATTGGATTATGTTTGTAAACTGGTCTGTACCTGGGCATGGTTCAGTTATGATTAGGGCTTTGATTGGGCCACATCAGTAGGGCATTGAGTCCCCACCCACCAAGGGGTGAGGTTTGATGCTGAAGCCTTAAGCTGGAGCCCCAGGAAGTAAGCACACAGAGGGAAAAAAGCAAGACCCTGGAAGAGAGGAACACAGGAAGCCTGAACCCTCACGGACGTCAGCAGCCATCTTGCTCCAACACATGAAAATAGACTTTGGTGAGGGACGTAATTTATGCTTTATGGCCTGGTATCTTTAAGCTCCTATCCCAAATAAATACCCTTTATAAAACCAACCAATTTCTGGTATTTTGCATCAGCACCCCTTTGGCTGACTAATACAGACAGTATTGGCAGTAACTATTCCTTTTATCAGAAAAGCGAAAGGTCTCCCAGAATCTCCCAGAGTCAGCTGCCAGTAATGATTGAAACAAACCTTTCCCAACCTTCATTGTGCTTACAATTTAGTGAGGGAAACAGACAAGAAACAAGTACCCACACAAATGAATAAACTTACTAATGTAGTTGCTATGAAGGAAAAGAACAGGGGTGAATAAACTTTAGAGTAACTTGCTAGCATTGGTAGCAGGATTTGAAGACAAAACCCTGTTTATGCCATGCTCTTAACCTAGGAATTCTTTTCTGGAGCTTGACTTTATCCAGCACACAGCACAATGCCTAGCACATAATAGGCATTACATAACAATAATATGGTCATAATATTAGCTTAAAAAGAGTTAACTACATTTATTGAGCTCTTATTATGTTCTAAACACTGTGCTAAGTGTTTTATATACAGGTTTAGATATATAGTCATTAATATTTTTCTATTTTAAAAACCTTGAGGTCTAATTTACATATCATAAATTAACCCATTTTAAGCGTACAATTTAATTATTTTTAATAAATTTTCCAAGTGGCGCAGCCATCACCCAATCCTGTTTTGGAACATTTCCATCACCCCAATAAGATCCCTTATGCCTGGTTACAATTAATCTCTGTTCTCATCTTCAGTTCCAGTCAACCATTAATCCAATTTCTCTATAGGTTTCTCTTTTCTGGACACTTCCCATAAATGGAATCAAATAACCTGTGATCTTTTGTGTTTGGCTTCTTTCACTGACCATAATGTTTCTGAGATTTATCCTTATTGTAGCATGTATCAGTATTTCTTTTCTTTTTTTAATTAAGATTTATTTTATCTCTCTCCCCTTTCTCCCTGTTGTCTGCTCTCTGTGTCCATTTGCTGTGTGTTCTTCTGTGTCTGCTGACATTCTTGTCATGTGGCACTGGGAAACTGTGTCACTTCTTTTTGTAGTGCTCTCTGTGTCCATTCGCTGTGTGTTCTTCTGTGTCTACTTGCATTCTTGTCAGTGGCACTGGGAATCTGTCTCTTTTTGTTGCATCATCTTGCGGTGTCAACTCTCCGTGTGTGCAGCACCACTCCTGGGCGGGCTGCACTTTTTTTGCGCAGGGCGGCTCTCCTTGTGGGACACACTCCTTATGCATGGGGTACCCCTACGTGGCACATCACTCCTGGTGTGTGGGCCAGCTCACCACATGGGTTAGGAGGCCCTGGGTATTGAAACCTGGACCCTCCATATGGTGGGCAGACACTATCAGTTGAGCCACAACCACTTCCCTGTATCAGTATTTCATTCCTTTTTATTGTTGGATAGTGTATTAGTCAGCCAGAGGGGTGCTGATGCAAAATACCAGCAGTCTGTTGGGGTAAGAGCTTAGAGATACTAGGCCATAAAGCATACGTTTCTTCCCTCACCAAAGTCTTTTGCCACATGTTGGAGCAAGATGGCTGCCAACATCTGCCAGGGTTCAGGCTTCCTGGGTTCTTCTCTTCCAAGGTCTTGCTTCTGTCTGGGCTCTGGGCCTTTGTTTTCTCCACAAGGTTATCTTAGACTATCAGGCAAACAGCTCTATCTCTCTCCCTGGGGTTTCTGCCTTGTCTAAGGAGTCTCCTCTATTCCTCTGTGTTCCTTTCCTGGCTTAGGTCCTCCCTTCCCAGGGTTTGCTTCTCTTTCTTCTGTGTTCTTACTTCCCAGGGCTCCAGCTCAAGACTCCAGCATCAAACTCCAAATCAAAACTCCAACATCAAAAACCCCCAACTCTGTCCTTTGCCACCAATGGATGGGAATCAATACCCTAATGACGTGGTCCAATCAGAGTCCTAATCATAACTTAATCATACCCAGGTACAGACCAGATTACAAACATAATCCAATATCTATTTTTGGAATTCATAACCATATCAATGGTTATGCTACACTGCTACACTGTCCCTTTCCTCCTTTATCACTCATGAATGTGGACAGGCTGTCTGGAGCTGCAGTAGTCATCTTACAACCGGAAGATGACACACATGAGGGCCAAAGCAAAGATATGAAGGATGGTAGAGAAAGATGGATAGAGCCTATATCTTGGATAACTTTGTTGAGGACCGAGATAGTATCAGCAAATGCCCACACCTAGACTTACTATGTGAGCAAATACACTTGTATTTGTTTAGGCTGCTGTTGGCAGGTTTTTTATTTGTTTGTTTTTCCTGGCAATGGAACACACTTCTTAATGATACTACCAATTAAAGAGAAGTGATATTTTTGAGAGACTTTATTGGAGGAAAAGGGACATATAAACAAATCCATGCACTTCTAAAACACTTGCTTTGTAGAATTCTGTACAGGGCGAGGTAAGGGACTGAATCAAGGAATGGCATACTGGTTTCTGACTTAGATGGTTGGGTGGATGGCTGCTCCACTAAAAAGGAAACCTAGGAGGCAGACCTTATTTGTGGGGCAAGATTGGTTGTTTTCTGGGTATGTGGATTTGAGGTACCTGTAGGATATTCAGGGGGAGGTCCAGAGATAGAGGTATGTGTGGATCTGAGCTCAGGGGAGAAGATTGTGTTGCCGTATAGAATGGGTGGCATCAGTGTGCACATCATATGAAGTAAGCCTCAGAGTGGACATGTACTAACTCTTGTTTCAGGATCTGCACTCAGTGCTTTGTATCAATGCCACCATCACGATCATTTTCCATCATCATAGCTAACAGTGAGTACTTATTACATGCTAATTAGATTTCTATGTGTTTTGTCTGCATTATCTCACTTATTCTCACAACCAAGAAAGGGAAGGACTAGTTCTATTTCAATTTTAGTTATGAGAAAACTGAGGATTAGAGAAATTAAGGAACTTGTCCTAGCTCATACAACCAGTGAGTTGTGGAACCAGAAACACCCAAAGAGAGTTTGAAGAATGAGAGGGAAGAGGACAAAGGATGGAGAGCCATAAGGATATCAACATATCCTTCTTTCCCTCTTTTTATTACAGTAGTTGTAGTTTTGCAGAAAAATCATGGAAGAAGTACAGAGTTCGCACATACCCTCCCTTACATGCAAGTTTTCCCTATTAACATTTTGCGTTAATGTGGTACTTTGCTACAATTGATAAACAATATTATAATTATACATTAACTATAGTTGATAGTTTACATTAGGATTCATACTTTGTGTTGCACAATTCTATGTTTGCTACTTTTTTTAAAGAAAACTTGTTTTCTGTTAACATTTATATGACCTAAATTTTCCCATTTTAACCACTTTCAAATATACAATTTAGTAGTGTTAATTACATCACAATGTTGTGCTACAATCACCACCATCCATTACCAAAACTTTCCATCACCCCAATCAGAAACTATACCAATTAAGAATTAACTCGCTATTTCCCATCCCCACTCCAACCTCTGGAAACTATTCTAGTTTCTGACTCTATGCATTTGTATATCCTAATTATTTCATATCAGTGAGACCATACAATATTTGTCCTTTCGTGTCTGGCTTATTTCACTCAACATGATGTCTTCAATGTTCATCCATGTTGTCACATATCTCAGAATTTCATTCACTTTTATAGCTGAGTAATATTCATTGTATGTATATAACACTTTTTTTCCCTAAGAATGTAACAAGGACTGAATCCTGGACTTCATGTATGTGAAGTGCACACTCACCACTGAGCTATACCCACTTCTGTACCACATTTTGTTTATCCATTCATTTGTTGGTGGACACTTGGGTTGCTTCCACCACTTGGCAATTGTGAATAATGTGGCTATGAACATTGGTGAGCAAATATCTGTCCAAGTTCCTGCTGTCAATTCTTTTGGACAGATATCTAGAAGTGGGGTTGCTGGGTCATATGGTAATTCTGTATTTAACTTTCTGAGGAATTACCAAACTGTTTGCCAGAGCAGCTGCACCATTTTACATTTCCACATTGAACTAGCAGTCTTTCCACATCCTCCCCAACACTGGTAATTTCCTATTTAAAAAAAACAAAACAGTCGTCATTCCAGTGCGTGTTAAGTTGTATCTCATTGTTTTTTTAAAGATTTATTTTAGTTATTTATTTCTCCCCACCCCCTCGTTGTTTGCACTCATTGTGTGCTGTGTCTTTTAGGAGGCAACGGGAATTGAACCCAGGACTTCTGATGTGAGAGGGAGGTGCCTAATCATTTGAGCCACCTCTGTTCCCTGCTTTGTTGTCTCTCATTATGCTTTTTCTTCTTGTGTCTCTTGTTGGGTCATCTTGTTGCATCAGCTTGCCATGCCTGCCTATCACATCAGCTCACTGTCTTGTTCTTTTTAATTTTGGAGGCACTGGAAACCTCTGCTCCCTGCTTTTTGTTCTCTCTCATCTTTTTTCTTCTCGTGTCTCTTGTTCTATCACCTTGTTGTGTCAGCTTGCCATGCCTGCCCTAACGCCAGCTTGCTGCCTTCTATAGGAGGCACCAGGTACTGAACCGCAGACCTCCCATGTGGTAGGTGGGAGCTCAGTCACCTGAGCCACATCAGCTTCCCTCATTGTGATTTTGGTTTGTTTTTCTCTAATAGCTAAATATGTTGAGTATCTTTTCATGTGCTTATTGGACACTTGTATATTTCCTTTGGAGAACTTTCTATTCAACTCTTGCCCATTTTTTCTTTCTCATTCTTTTAAATTAAGGTATAACATACACAGAATACATAGAATGTTACACACAACTTGTAATTGTACAGTTCAGTGAATTTTTATAATGTAAATGCACCAGTGTAACCGCTATCCAGATCAATACCAATATCAATACACCAGAACTATTGCTTGGGTTCCCCTATCTTTCCCTGCCTGGTCTTGAAGTAACCATGATTGACTTTTATCACCATATATGCAAAGGAACAGATGAGCTTAAGAAGGAGACTGATATAAACTTGGCAGAGAAATGCAATGTGAACGGAAGGTGACCTAGGCTCTGCCCATGAAATGCACAAAGTAGCTGGAAGTTAGTGATACAAAGTAGCAGGGATCTTGGAAAATCCTCTTTGGCAGCAGTAGAAGTAAGATCCAGTTGTAGAGCAGCCAGTAGTGACAACAGTGCTAGCAACTGTATCCAAGTTCAGGACACTGGAGTCCTCAAGCAAGATGCAGCATCCTGTGCTAGAAGGTGTTGTATTATCTTTGCTGCATGATTTGAGATGGTTTTCCTCATTATGTATCCTAATTGGATTCTTAGCAATTTGGCGAGCTACACAATTTAATTATCTAACATATCGCTTTACCAGGTCAAGAGAGAAAAACTTTATAGCCGTTGTGCAAGACTATAGGTTGCCTACCCAACAGTCATTCCCTTGCCTTTTTTGAAAAAGGCCTTGGAATTTTTTTTTTTCAGGAATAATGTGCCCAGCCCCAATTATGACTAGTATAATTCCATACTATTTCATGTAATACCATCTTTTTTGGCCAACATACCTTAACTCTCATTTTCACAACAATCCTGCAAGGCAGGTATTATCTTTTCCATTTTACTGATGGGAGGAAATTTACTAGGTTTGGAGGAATGCCCTGGTTTTGAAGACAGGTCTGACTCTATGGCTCTTTCCAGTATACTACACTATTGCCCTTCTCTGGGTCATTTCGTACTTTTTAAATTTTTATTTTTTAAGACTTTGGTTGTGGGTATTCTACCTCCCTAGTTGGCTTATAAGGGTGTCCTGGCTGCCTCCTCACCTCCCCCGGACTATCAGAGAGCTCCTTAAGGGACTCACTAACCGTTCCTAATGACTTCTTGGATCCCCCTCGCCCTCCAGAAGTGCCTCTAATGACTCCCTGGGTCTTCCACTTCTCCAAGAGCTGCTCCTAATGACCCCCAACTCCCCGCTGACTGAGAAACGGCATCTAATGACCCTAAGGACGCCTCCCCTCCCCTCAGGACCTGTCCTAACGACCCTCAGGCCTCTCTCCCCTTCAGGAACTGCTCCTAATTGTCCTCAGGAAGCAGTGTGACCAACCGTCCCCGGTGTGCCGAGGACTGAGCGGGTTCCCAGCACACGGGACATTTAGTTTCGGACCCGAGCCCCGTCCAGGCAAAGAAGGACAAGTTGGTCACCTTATCAGGAACTCCCTGATCTCGGAAGAGGGTGCAAATCATCCTCTGAAGACTTTGCCTCACCCTTTTGTGAACACCCTGCCACAAACTCACCGCCCTTACCCACCTGCCCGAACTTCCCATTTCTCGGTACCATTCTTTTTCAACCATGATTAGTTATGGATGGCCACAAACCCGCCTACGATTGGCTAGCTCCACCACCCAGCCTAGGCGCTCAGTGGCCGCGGTCCCAGGAGGTACAGCATTTCCTCCTGGCAACAGCCCGGGCCGGCGCTCATAGGTTGAGCAGATTGAGATTCCGGATTCGGAGGCGGCTGCAGCGCGTACTCATTGGCTGTTTGAAGGCTTATAAAGGTCCTCGGATTGGTTGACTCCTAGGGGCACTATGCGGCTGCGCAGAAGCCGACTTTTAGGGGAGGCGGAGCTTCGTCCTGTACCGGCTGGGAAATCGGTATGTGTGGCGAAGGGTGACAGTAGAAGTCGAGCCTAAGCCCTGCGGAGGCCGTGGGCTCTAAGCGATAACCACAGGATTTGGAATTGTTTAGGTTTGTCGCTGCTGTAGCTGTGATCTTGAGCCCCGATGGGGGAGGGGCGGGGAGTTCTTTCTGGGGTGCATGATAGGCATGATTCTGGCCAATGGGAAAAGGAGCTTCTAAAATGGATTCTGAGATTGGCCCTTTCCAATCTTCTATGGCCAATGGACATCGGGAAGGGGGGCGGACCTATAGGGCCTTATTTTCTTCTTCCTGTGGCCGGGCCTCACTCGCCTAAGCGGCGGGGCCGGGAGGGGCTGGACCACTACGCGGTGAGTTACGCGCACCGTGAGCGCGGGGGGTGCTACCTGTGGAGCGAGGGCCGCGGACTCGACTCGGAGGGGAGGGGGCGGGAGTTCGAGGCTGTTGTTAGCAACAGCTACCTGTATTGAGAGGTTGAGTACCGGGCCTAGTGCTGAGCGTTTCGCTTGCATCATCGGACTTAATCACAGCAGCCCTACAGCAGGGGGTTGGGATCCCCATTTTACAGATGAGGAAAAGGCGCAGACAGCTCTCACAGCCAAGGTCACACAACTAATGAATGGCAGAGACCGGATATGTAATCAGTGGTTTTGATTCCGAAGCCTGTGCTCTGGAACCTTTAGGCTTTGTTGCAGGATGCGGAGAGTGAAGGTGTCAGGGAATGGGAGCTTTCAGCAGGGAATAGACGGGGGAAGGAAAGCCTGGGGTAGAAGAAAGGGCCTGAGTAAGAGATGATGGCTAGGAAATCAGTTATTCAACAGTTATCGAGTGCCAGCTCGGCCATGCATTGTTCTTGATTCTAGGCATACAAGGATGAATAGGGCCAGAGATAGATGAACTGGGCCCCTTCCAAGGCCCGGGGGCAGTGTGTGTGTGGGGAACCCTAACACCGTGTTCACAAGAGCATATATGTTTTTGTAAAATTTGCAAAAGTGAGGTTTTTAAAAATTCTTTTTATTTATTTTAAAGAGGGTCCTCTATTGAGCAAGCTTCAGATTCTTCCACACTTGGCTCTCCCTTACGAAAGACTTAGTGTAGGTGGAGGTTATGATGTATCATAGAGTAATAGAGCACTAGAAATGCATTTCACGAATGTGGGCAAATTTCCTAGTATGTAAAACAGGCATAACAGCTTACCTGCCATGCAAAGTTTTGGCAAGGTGCACGAAAAGCACCTGGCCAGGAGCACAGCGTTGTTATTTTTGGTGGTAGGTTGGGAACAGTTTCCCCCCTCTGAGCGCTGTCCAGCACTCAATGGGACTCTTGGAAATGGGCTGCCATGGCTTTGGGACCCAGGTTGGTTAAGAACTGCCGGACTCTTGGTGAGGAGGTTGGGTAGGGGAAAGGGCATACTGTTTTTGCTTCTATTAACTGGCTCCTTTTAGTTGATAAGCTTTGTTCTTTTTCCGTTGAAAAGGTCTATTGTGTTACCAGTTGATGGGTAGCACACCTACTTAGCTGAAGGCCTCCTCTAAAATGGAAATAAAGTATTAATTTAATCTTCTCAGTCAGTTATGAAGTTTGCCCTCTTTTGCTAGTTTATTGCCTGGTTAAATTTTGTCCTTTGAGTTCTGGATACAGTACAGTTTAACTAGTCTCTAGCTTGACTTCATTAAGTACTGCTGAAACTGCATTTTGTTTAGATGGGGGAACAAATTCACTTTAAGGTTTTAAAAGTGATAGCTTACAAATATATGGTATCACTTAAAAGGGATGACTAGACATACCAACTTTGCTGAGATAGAAAGCAGATTAGAGGTTATGGGGGATGGAGAAAAAATGTGTATTTGTAAAAACAACAACAACAACAACATAGCTTATGCTACTGATAACAAAGTAGTTTTAAACCCTTAAACTTTGTAACCAAGTAACTTTTTTTAAGGAATCTAGAATCCTGTTTGAAACCTGTATCCTAGAAGGGACCCCATAGGTGACTTTGTTAATCTGGTTGAAGTACTTTATGTTTAATACTTTGGGAAGGCATTACTAAGGTGTGACTCGGGAGTAACTTGAAAAGATAAAAGGATAAAGTATGAATAGGTTAGTTGTATTGTTAGGCTCAACAACCAAATAGTTATAGTTTCCCCTTTTATATCTGAAACACTGTCTCCATTTAAATGATATTTGAATACATAGAATTTTGATACATCAGGTTCTTTTTTTTTTTTAATTTCTCAGTGTATTTTATTTCAGTCTTTTTTTTTTTTTTTTTACAATCCACAAATCTTTTATTATTTATTTTTTTAACATCACTTATGCCATGAATTCATAGGGAATAGGTTCCAGTAGCTCAGGCTCTTTTCCATTAGTTCTCACAAAGTGTGCTTCCCTGGGTGGAGCAGGCTGGCGTTTCAGTTGGACCCAGGTACCTTTCTCTTTAGCTTCCTTCTTTTTTTGATCATTTTCCTTCACATGTTTTAGGAAGCTATCTCGGCTCTTAGAGTGCTTAATATGCTCAATGCGTACATTAATTCTCTTGGCAAGAATCTTGCCCTTAACCTGTTTGTTTACCACTATACCAACAGCATGCTGGGTAACATTGTAGACTCTTCCCGTTTTGCCATGGTAACATTTGTGGGGCATTCCTTTTTGAACAGTGCCCATTCCCTTTATGTCTACGATATCACCTTTCTTGTAGATTCGCATATATGTGGCCAAAGGAACAACTCCATGTTTTCTAAAAGGCCTAGAAAACATATAGCGGGTCCCTCTCCTCTTTCCCTTTGTGTTTGTCATTTTGGCGAATTACTGCAAGATGGCGGTTCCGGCCGAAAGGGCTTATTTCAGTCTTATATCCACATATCCATATAGTGGTTTTTACATTATTGCAAATTTGTGATTTACTATCGTATTTGGATTTTGACATCAGTTTCTTTTAAATAACTTTTCTGGAGGCAGATTCCAGGTGTGAAGTCTTAATGCTTCTTCAGAATTTCTACATCATCTTTTACTATTACCAAGACTGACATTCTAGCTTTTAATTTTTATTACGTTTTGTATCATTTTATGCTTTTACTATATTTCTTTAGATTCCTACCCAACCAGAGTGAGTTCAAAAAGGAGGGAAAAATGGCTTCTGAATCCGAATCCCTGAATCCCAGTGCTCGGATTATGACTTTTTATCCCACCATGGAGGAGTTTCGAAACTTCAGTCGATATATTGCCTACATTGAATCTCAAGGAGCTCATCGGGCTGGACTGGCCAAGGTAAGGGGTGGAATTGTTTAACATGACTTTTGTTATGGAGGGCAGCAGTAAGATTTTTCCTAAACAAAGGCCGGAAGAACTGGAATTTTACTGCAAGTCAGAGAGGGTGATAAGTATTTACTATTCTGTTTGCAAGTTAATTCCTTTTGTTAGCATCTGAAGAATGATTGCTTTTAGGTAGGAAGAGAGCTGCTTGAAATCTTCAAAAACAAGACAGTACAGAGCTAGTTTCTCCAGGTGGCTGCTCTGGTGTTTTGGTCCTCATGGTCCTCATGGTCCCCGTGGTGGGGACGAATACTTTAGTGTTTTTTTTAATCTGTCACTGAGCAGTTATGCCATCCATCTTCTCTTTCTGTGGTTTCAGTCTCATCCAGCACTCTGATAATAATGTGACTTTTTCATGTGAACTTTCTTCAAGGAGGGAGAGTACACTGGTCACTAACATGAATATTCTGGTCTTTATAATTTAAAATTGTGTGGTTTGTCCTTCTTTCTCTTGTGAGTTGATTAGTTAAAATTATTATTATTTTTTAAAAGATTTATCCCCCGCCTTGTTGTTTGCACTTGCTATCTGCTTTCTGTATCTGTTCAATGTGTGCTCTCTGTCTGCTTAACTTCTTTTTGGGAGACACCAGGAACCAAACCCAGGACCTCCCATGTGGGAGGAAGGTGCCTAATCTCTTGAGCCACCTCCACTCTCTGCTTGTTGTGTATCTCATTGTTTCCTCCTTCTGTCTCCTTGTTGCGTCATCTCGTTGCATCAGCTTGCTGTCTTGCTTGTCTTTTGGAGGCACTGGGAACCAAACTTGGGACCTCCCATGTGGTAGGTGTGATGCTTGAGCCACATCCGCTTCCCTTATTATTATTTTTTAGCAGTTTTATTGAGATATATTTGTATATCATACAATCCTTTGGTATAATCTTTTTTAAAAAATTTTTTTCTCTAGTGAATACACTTTTTTATTCCTTCATTTATCACTCCCCCATTGTTGTTGTTTGCACTCGCTGTCTGCTCTCTGTGTCCATTTACTATGTATTCTTTGTGTGTCTGCTTGTGTTTTCTACTCATCTTTCTCTTTAGGAGGGACTGGGAAGTGATGCCAGGACCTTCCCGTGTGGGAGAGAGGCACTCAGTTCCTTCAGCCAACTCAGCTCCCTGGTCTGCTGTGTCTCTCACTGTCTCTCCTCTGCATCTCCCTTTGTTGCATAATCTTGCTGCGCCAGCTTACTGCAGTGTGGGCCTTCAGCTCTTTGCGGTGCAGGCCATCAGCTCTCTGTGGCACCAGCTTGCCTTCACCAGGAGTGCCTGGGCATCGAACCCAGGGCATCCCAAGTGGTAGATGGGAGCCCAATCGCTTGTGCCACATCCACTTCCCCCTTGGTATATTCTTGAATTCCCAAAGATGAAACGAAGAAACTCAGAGACAGAGCATTCAGTCTGAGCCAGGAGGAAACTTTTTAACTATACTGCCTTTTTTGGTCTTTTTTTTTAAACATATATTTTTTATTAGCGAAGTTGTGAGTTTATAAAACAATCATGCATAGTGTACAGAATTCTCATACATCACCCCTCCATTAACACTTTGCACTGTTGTGGAATATTTGTTGAAAAGATTTTGAAAGAATATTATCAGACTAGTACCACCAACTGTGGTCCTCAGCATACATTTGGTATGTATTTTCCATACAACCCTATTAGTAACACCGTGTAACTATACTGTTTTATACTGATTGAATTTCCTACTATTTGCATGTATTTCATTTTCAGTTTGATTAAAGAAAGCAAGGACATCGATTACAAAGTTGAGGACCAAAAAGTCCTTGGACTCTGGTGCCTTTCCTGAAGCTTGAGGCATTTCCGTATTTACTCTTTTTTTTTTTTTAGATTTATTTTTTATTTATTTCTCTCCCCTTTCCCTCATATTTACTCTTACATGCAGATAAAGCTACTGCAGGGTTAATAGCAGAGAGAAGCAGTAAGACTCTTACTTTTTTCCAAAGGACAATTTTTTGGGGTTTTATTTTCATAGATTAAGACAGTTCCAAGTCAGATATAATTTATAGCTCTAGAAAGAAAAGGTTAATCTCCACCTGTCTTCTTCAGTGCCATCTCTAAAGGTAATCAGCAGTATCTGATTGGTGTATCTCCTACACCTTTTGCTCTGCTCACACACAAATAAGACAGTGTTGTTTGTTTTGGTTTCTAAAGAGAATAGGATCTTGCCATATGTGTTCCTGTGTTCCTCCTCTCTTCTTCCCTCCCTCTCTTCCTTTTCCTTTATAGCATATATTCCTCTCTCTAGGTCAATTATGGGCTCAGTTCATTTATTATGTTAATTATTTTGTTAACTATTATTATTTAAATAGGTAATATAACTACATGGGTGAAAAGACAAAATGCCTTAAGAAGACAGATATCGCGACGTCTTACTCCCTTTCTTTCTCTGTAGTTTCTTTTGTATCATTCCTGTATTTTCTTAGGCAATACTAGCATGTATATGCATTGTTTTCCCCCTTCTTACATGAAATGTAGCATATTAGACTAATTGAAAAAACAACTGTGTACTATTCCATAGAATGGATGGACCTTAATTTATTGAACTGCTCAAAAGTATGTTTCTAAGAACATTAAGCTTCTGTATAGACTATAATTTGGTCTGTGAGAGAAGGAGGTTCCTGTCAACCTTTTAAGAGTCTAGAGTTGACTAAATCAAGTAAAGTTGACTAAATCAAGTAAAATTGTATTGTTGTTTTTAAAAGGGAGCCCTGGATTGTTAGATAGGGAGACAATTAACTTTTCAACCTCCTTTCTTTGTGTCCAGATAAGATTCTGAAGCTGAAAACAAGTATTGCTTGCCTGAGGCCATTGGAACCAGGCAGCTAGTTAGTGGCAGAACTAGATTAGGGTCAGCATAATAGTGTATACTGTGTTTGAGCATCATTAAGTAGAAATAACTTTCTAGTAAACTTCACTATTATGTTGGGTAGTAGTCTACCTACTTCCAGGACTTTGACCAGCTTCCCTGGTTTCTGATCTGTCTCTGTGTTTCTTCTGTTCCTTGCAGGTTGTTCCTCCAAAGGAGTGGAAACCACGAGCTTCCTATGATGATATTGATGATCTGGTCATTCCTGCCCCCATCCAACAGCTGGTAACTGGGCAGTCTGGACTCTTTACTCAGTACAACATACAGAAGAAAGCCATGACTGTTAGAGAGTTCCGCAAGATAGCCAATAGTGATAAGTAAGTGAAAACGCTTTTCTCCCTTTTCCTAATACCTTATCCTCCCAGCTGTCACCATCTTTTGAAGAACTGTTTCCTCAGGTCAAGCTTCTGTCTCCCTTTTTGCTCTCTTGTGGGAGCATTTCTCCTCTTAGTACTGTTTCACAGTCTAAACTTGCCCATGTTCTTACATAAAGTTATCTTGTTGTTTTCCATCAAAAGTTTTCCATCAAATAACTTTCTGACTCTGGTAGGTTGCTTTTTTGTTTCAGTAACAAAGGAGAAAGTTGGAGATTGTGCAAAAGGAGCTTTTGCCAGATGTATTGACAACCTGTTTATCAAAAGTGGCTTTAGTGGTTTCAACTTGTCTCTTCTCTCTGGGCCCTTCTTTCTTTAAAGATGCTCAGACTCCTCAATAGCCATCTAGCTGCTATTCTGTTGGTTTGACAGTAACAAGGTGTGAATAAACTACAAGCTGGTTGCTGTTTTCTGTCACCTCATCTGTGTGATCCATTCTCTTTCAGAAACTTCTTTCTTTGTTTAGGCCAGTTGTCTTGCCCTGCTGTTTTTAGTATTTGGCTCTCATTTTTACCTCAGATTCATGAAAAATTTATTTCGTTTCTCTCATTCTGCTCTGACTGCTTCTTTGTAATCCTCTTTACTGGATCTTCTTTTCCATGCTAGTCCTTAATTTTGAGTTTCCACGGGGATGCCTCCCTTCTTCCTTGCTTCTTTTCCTGAGACTTTTTGATCTCTGCATGTCTTGATTTCAGCCAGTTAGACTAATTGCGCCTTTACTATGAATAAACCCAGACCTTAATCCTTACCTTGCCAGTCTTCACACTTCTGGGGGCTTCAGTTTGTGTGTTTATCATCTCTCTCTCTTTCCTCTCTGTCATCAGGTCTTGCTTTTTCTATTTCTACTCTTTGCCTTCTTTCCATTTGATTTACTTCAATTCTAACTGAGGTCTTGCAGTTTTATTGATAACCGAAATCTTAAAGCCACCTTTAAGAAAACCTAGTAGGTAAAATTTTAAATTTGTAAAACAGGTTAGTGGGAGGTAGGATATACATTTCCTGAAATAGAATGTTTGATATGAAAAAATCTTTCTATATTTTTATTAAAAATTTTATGTTTTTAAGTATTTTTTGAATTTTAGCTATGGCATAGCAGTGAAACACAAATGAGTCTGCTGAAGCTCCTTCCTTTACATTAGTTCAGGGAAGTGAATGCTGTTAGCCTTAGCTCTCCATGTGCTGCTTGATTTTGATTGTCTGTGAATAGATCGAGATTAGTGGTTCTTGATTCTAACGAGTTTGTTAGTTTATTTTCTCCCTGATGGCCAGTCTATTTCTGAATCTAGCCGGGTATAGTTTAAGTAGAGTCTTTTCAGGGATTCGAAGAAATCATCCTTCTTTAGGAAGATGGATTTATATCATCATCTTCAGGCTTCTTCAGTCCCAGAGCACATGGAAGGGACATTGAGGGAATTGCTACATGTTGGAATCTTAAAAGTTAAGATTATGTATTGTTTACTTGAAATGTATTGCTGTACCTGGAACCAGAGGATTGTTTGCATATTATTTGTAATGCTTAATGAGTTTAGTCCCTTGTAAGTGGTTAATACTTTTTTAACATTTGTTTTTAAAGGTACTGTACTCCACGCTATAGTGAATTTGAAGAGCTTGAGAGGAAATACTGGAAAAATCTCACTTTCAATCCCCCAATTTATGGTGCAGATGTGAATGGCACTCTCTATGAAACGGTGAGACTCACTGGAAGCCACTGCAGCATTTTTTACTCTTGTAATATAATTCCATTTTATCATGCCCAGCACATAGTAGGCATCTGAAAGCTTTTTGGTGAATGGCTGGATGAACAAATGAATGATCTACCACCAGCTGATGTACTGTGCTCACTTAATTGTGGATATTTTTGCATATGACTAAATTTTATTTCTCCCACTCTACATATGAATTGGGTGAGGTGGTGTTCTTTTCAGGGGCTGTTAGCATAATCTGTGGGTGGTAGCTGATGAGTTCTTGAAAGGTGGGATCATGGCAAATGAAATGTTGGGGGAGAGGCACTGTGGTTTCTGCAGAGAAAAGATGACTGACTAATCTAATGAAAGGAACATACATTTAAGAAGTAGATTTTCAGATTTTTAGGTTTTCAGAATCTCTCAAATTGATCCTGTAGCAAGAGCTATTTTAGAAAATTGCATTGCCTCGTGATGTAGTGCTTTTTGGCATAAGGAATTGTCTTAGGTATGGCAGAGCAGAGAATATTTGGGCCTGTTTTTAGATAATAGGATATTTCAGGATTAATTCTCGGATTAATTTTAATATTTTTGTAAATAATTCAAAGCCTTTAAAAAGTAAATTCCAAGTTTGTTAATGATAGTTTTCCTAGGTGCTGGGAAGTCAGGGTTGTAGGGACGAATGGTGGAAAGATGCTCTATGGATCTGGGGTGGGAGGTATAAAAGCAAGGCAAAATAATTCAGAACATACTTAGTAGGAGGTGGGCTCCTTGCTGACCATTGTAACTCGGAAAGGATTTGGGTATCATTGTAGACTTCTTACTAAAGACATTGACCAGTGGAAATTTAAAAGCAGCAAAACTGGTACAGTGAATTCCCATGTTTTACTTTAGCTTCAGTTCAAACTCTTCCTCCTGGACTTTAGAACAGGAGCTGTCATACTCTTTCATACTCTCATATTGTTCACAAAGTGGTCTTTACCCTCTGGAGATAAAATGGTCTCAGTTCCCATGGGGGCCGTGAAAAGTGAGGGAGGCATGCTATGCTATTTTGACATTCCTCATCTTTGCTAGAGGTGACAGCTCAACTGGAACTTCCTCCATGATTTCTAGGTTCATAGACACAGTTTTTATTCAAAAGTAGATTGCCCTGGACTGTCATTTCCCTTGCAGCATGTTGATGAGTGGAATATTGGCCGGCTGAAAACTATCCTGGACTTGGTGGAAAAGGAGAGTGGGATCACCATTGAGGGTGTCAACACTCCATACCTGTACTTTGGCATGTGGAAGACATCCTTTGCCTGGCACACCGAAGACATGGACCTATACAGCATCAATTACCTGCACTTTGGCGAACCAAAATCCTGGTAAAGTCAGCCTGCAGTTGGCCCTGGAGCTTCTGATGATAGAGCCTGGCTTCTCAACTTTAAAGAGCATAGGAATCACCTCAGGATCTTGTTAAAATGTGGATTCTGATTCTTTAGGCTTGGGGTGGGCATTCTACATTTTAAACATATTTTCAAGAGATGAGATGCTATTGAAGCCCTTTTGCTCAGACAATTGGTTGAATAGCAGAGCTTTTAGAGAGAGCAGGGCACTTAATACCATTGTGTGAAACATAAGTTGACTGAGTTATTGAGAGCCACAGGGGCCATTCCAAGCTATCCCACTGCTTTCTAATTTCCCGAACAGGCCTGAGGCATTTCTTAGAGGCAGACTTCCAAAACTGGAGTCCCTCCTTCAGATGATAGAAAGCTTTCTTTTCCTCATGGAAAAAATGTTTGGTGAGCAGCAGTGTATGCTTAACATAAGAGGGAATGCAAAGCTACTCAGCATATGCTTCTTGTTCTTCAGGATGTTACTAGTCTAGCTGGGAAGACAAACATTGTTCTCTCTTCTCTCCCTTCTCTGCTCCATCTCTCAAAGCTCAGTGTTTTAGTGAAGGTGCTGCAGAAAACAAACAGTGAATAAGACGGATGAGATCTCTACCCTCACACAGACAGGAGACTGGTCAGGAGATAGATGGTAAAAAGTATGAGGAAATTCATACGATGCGAGCAAAGTTCTGATGGGAAGTAGTGGGAGCTGTAGATCCACATCAGGTGGTAAATGAAGAAGTGGGGATTAGAGCAGGCTTCCTTGAGGAGCTGCTAACTAAACAGACCTTAAAAATGAGGAGGTAACTGGATGGAATGGTGGCGAGATTAGGACAAGGGAGGCTGAGAGAAGTGTGTCCAGGTAAATGGAATGATATGTGCAAAGACCCTAAGTTGAGAGAGAGTATGATGAGTTAAGGGAACTGGAGTGTGGGTTGGGTGCCATATACCAGGTGAGAAGTGAATGAAGAGGCCAGAGGGAGCACCATGGGCCAGGGTAAGGGGAGTCTTTGAAACTGTATCCCATCTTCATTTTCTTTTTCTAGCATCTTCACTCACATGCTTTTCCAAGGATTTTCCTTTCTTCCTTCAAGTGTTTTGTAGTTTCTAATCTGGGGGAGGGGGACGACGACTGTTTGACACTGATTACCTCCTACCTACTGTCCCATTTCCTTCCTTTGATAGCTCGACTTCTGGAATGTAGCTTTTGTTTCTTCACTATTGTTTATTCTAAAATTCCCTAAAATGGGATTTCAGTTCTCATATCAAGAGGTTTCTAGTCATTACATACACTCTTTACATCAGCTGAAATGGGATCTCCAGAGACTTCTCTACAAGGCTGTCTGATGAATCCCAAAGTCCGTTAGGTGGTAAACATTTTCCTCAACTCCCCCCTCTGTTTTGTTTCATAAAGAAGCTATTTGGAATGGGAAGTTTTTGTTTTTATGGAATAATGTTTAGAATAGATTATAAAGGTCAAAATATATTTACTGCAAGTTTCAAAGGTTAAAGTCGAACAGTGTTATAAGTGTTTTAAAGAGTCTTTTTTAAAAAGTTTTTTTATGAAGTGCAATTTCAGTGGTGTCTAGACACCCTACTGGGTAGAGGTAATTAATTAATGAATAATCAGTATTGCTATTATGGAGAAAAAGGGAAAGTGGATTCAATAGCAGATATAGGGCCAGGTCTCTTTTCACCTCGTTCTCCACTTTTTCTCTGTTCTACCCTAGTTAGGTCTTTCAGGCTCTGACTCGTAAAAAATTACGTAGATTTTATAATGTTATCTTTCTTCTCTTAAAATTTCATTTCATGAACAACTTTATAAAGGGTAGAGACATTCTGTGGGTCCCATAAATTCTGGCTCATAGAATATAGTCAATACCTGTCTTGTTGAATGACTTATAAAAGAAATAAACGCATTCACACTTCCATGTGGGCTTCCCATTCTTGCCTAGTCTTAATATTTCTTTTCTACAAATTCTCTTTTAGTTTGTGTGGTTGGCAAGTTTTTAAAAAATCTGATATTTCAAGCTGTTTTGAGAGTGGAAACAAGCCCCTTAGCTCCTGTGTGCCTGTCTTCTGCTCAGTGTCCAATGCTCCTTTGTAATTTCAGGTACTCTGTTCCCCCTGAACATGGAAAACGGCTGGAGCGCCTTGCCAAAGGTATCATGTCTCCTCCATATGATGGGTTATGAGTTGTGCTAATTGCTCTAAAATGTCCATTCTCTGTGGTCACATTCTTATGTGTCCTTTCTATAGGTGGGGAGTGATCTAGATGCCAGATTTGTTACCCTAGGAGAACAGCTAAAACCAGAGCCTTTGCCCGGCTTTGTCCTGAGACACATTTCTTCCTTGTTTGTCTTGGGCTCATTTTTCTCAAGTATGGGTTTATTTGACCATGGATAGTATACCAGTTAGATTGGGTCTGATTTTTCTGTCCAAAACCGAAATGATAAAGTCTAACTTGAATTCTTTTGCTCTTTGGTTTGGTTTTTGGAATGGACTTTGATAGATTTGTACTTCCGGATAGCCTATTTTAAGAGATTTTGGAGGGCTTTATGCTCTAGATATATTATTGACAAAAGATTGAGGATACAGGTGAATAGAGACAGGTCTTACATAGTTTTTTTTTTTAAAAGGAGATATGAGGGATTGAACCTGGGACCTTGTGTAGGCAAAGCAGGTGCTCAACCACTGAGCTACACCCACTCCACCCTATATAGTTTTAAAGCTCTTTGTAAGTACAGAGGACATTTTGTGTTCTCATTCCCTAACAGAATTTGACTACCCATGTAACACCCTTTGTGGGAGGAGCCCAGAGTCTTAGAATTTTAGAATTGGCCCAAAGCCAGAAAGGTCATTGGCGATCACATTGCCTCACCCTCCTTATCCAGATTGAGACCACAAGTGTGATCTGACACCAGGGTTACAGAACTAATGTGGGACATTATAGTAACCTGTGCCTATTTTTCACTTAAATAGGCTTTTTCCCTGGAAGTGCTCAAAGCTGCGAGGCTTTTCTTCGGCATAAAATGACCCTGATTTCCCCTTTAATGCTGAAGAAATATGGAATTCCTTTTGACAAGGTGAGCTGATTTTATAGACAGAAGTCCTTTGACTTAGACAGAAACTACCCTTTCTGGTCTGAGGTTTTCCAGAGAAGCTTTATTCTAGTTTATTGCTGTATAACAAGTATGGGTTGAAAGTAAACTATATAGCAACACTTTCATCTAAAGGTGTTAAAGGTAGGGAGATTTCCAGGGTAGAGAGGAGAGTCAGATTCCCTTCAACAGTGTTAATTCAGAGGAATAGTTAATTGTGATATGGTGTGTGATATGTTAGAGCTTTGCACTTTACAGAAGAAGGCATCAGGCCCCACTGGTTTTAGGATTTATTCTTGATTACTCAACTAAGTTGTGACAGTACTGGGACTCAGAATTCGAGTTCTGTAGTCTTTTGGCAATTTGATGTAGCTACTTCAAGTCTGCTTTTGTTCAGGTGACTCAAGAAGCTGGAGAATTTATGATCACTTTCCCTTATGGTTACCATGCTGGCTTTAACCATGGCTTCAACTGTGCGGAGTCTACCAATTTTGCTACCAGGCGGTGGATTGAGTATGGCAAACAAGCTGTGTTGGTAAGTCCTCTTCGTTTCTTTCTTCCATGAGCAGATTCTTATAGATATGTTGATGGATGATTAGAATATTTCTTTGTACCATTTGAATTCAGAAACAGAGTGGCTTGGAATGTGCAAAAGTGCCAACATTTTGTATTCATAAAGACTTTTAAAAATTTATTCAGATTTGGGAATTATAAGGTGAAGTTTCTATGCTTAAATCCATTAAGCAGTTAAACCACACCCACACACATTGATAATTGAGCCACTCTGAGGAATTATAAAGGATTCACTTTTACTCTCTAGGCAGGCAGCAGGGCTGGACCTTTGACCAGGAGTAGACTTATGTGGTCCCAGCTTGGACAGATACCAGAGGGAAAGTGGATGTTGACCATCCCAAGGCCAAAAAGCGCACGGCTTCTTTTTTCATGATTCTTCATGCCACCCCTAGTTAGTGAACAGATGGTCTTGCCCCAGGTGTCCCCTGCTTCCCTCCACATTTGAAGGTGTTGTCCGTGAACCAGAATGCTTGGGTTTTAAATAATCTTCATGAGCACGTTCGTACTTTTTTGCAATTGGGGGGAGGTGGGGTCGGGTGAGGTGGAAGCAGTTAAGGTGCACTCACCTATAGTTCTTCTGGTTACTTGTGACAGTGCTCCTGCAGAAAGGATATGGTCAAGATCTCCATGGACGTATTTGTGAGGAAGTTCCAGCCAGAAAGGTACAAACTTTGGAAAGCTGGGAAGGACAGCACAGTAATTGACCACACTTTGCCCACACCAGAAGCAGCCGAATTTCTTAAGGACATTGAACTGCCCCCAAGAACTGGGAATGAGGAGGAGTGCCCTGAGGAGGACATGGAAGGGGTCGAGGATGGAGACCTGAAGAGAAGGTAACCCAGCAACCGCTGGCCCCTGCTGTTTGAGGGAAGACTGGGCAGCTCCCAAACCTGCAGAGACTGTTTCTGTGTGGGGTGTCTGCACTGAGGGGTTTTCTCCTTGTTCAGACTTCACAGTGCTCAGGGCTGGAGCATTCAAGCGCTTCCTTGTGGCTGTTCCCCAGGAGCCAGTAGCATCTGCAGGGGCTTCCTCCATCCTCCCAGCTAGACCCATCACCTGCTGGGGCAAAGGGTTACATACCTGTGAAGGCACTCTCTGAGCCAGGAAATCCATGTTTACTCATCGCCACATCAGAGTTGTTGTTATTTTTTAAATGGGAGTATGCGGTGGCAGGGATGAGACTCCAAGGGCCAGGGGAATGGTGCGGCTTAAGTCTGTGAGCATCATCAGTGTCTGAACTAGAGAATTCTGTTCTCTGAGGAGAGCTTTTCCTGGGCCTTGTGGGGAAGAAAGGAGGAACAAATATTTATTGGCTATCTACTATATGCCAGGTGCTCTGCCAGGAACTCTGCATGTCCTTTTTTTATCCTCACAACCAATCTGGGAGGTAGGTGGTAAAAATCGTATCTTCCAGATGGTGGAATAGGCTGAGAGAGATGAAGCCCTATGTCTTAGGTCACACATGTAAGAGGGAGAGCTGAGATTTGAACCAGGCAGGACAGGCTTTGAACTGTGTGGATGTGTGGGAATATGTTTGTGTAAGTGGATGAATTCGTGGGCTCTTAAAAGGTTTGCCCTTCTCCTTGCAGCCTAGCCAAGCACCGTATAGGGACAAAGAGGCACCGAGTTTGTCTTGAAATACCACAGGAGGTGAGTCAGAGTGAGCTCTTCCCCAAGGAGGAGCTGAGTTCCGGACAGTATGAGATGGTGGAATGCCAGGCTGCCCTTGCTCCCGTGAGGCCTACCCATAGCTCTGTACGGCAAGTCGAGGATGGTCTTACCTTCCCAGGTTTGTTGATTATGGTATTTTTTTTCCTACAACCCCTACTAATATCTGTCTGTTCTGAGTTAGACACGGTATTGAGTGCAGGGCCACGAATACGAAAAAGGGGAGACAGGTCTGTCTGCATCATGATTGTAGCACATAACTGGGGAGGGGTCAGGGAAACACTGAAGGTTTTGGTGAAGGTGACATGGACGAACCAACTCTCACAGGATAAGTAGGAATTATCCAGGCAGACAGAATGTGGGGGAATGTGGCACTCTAGAGAGAAGTAGTGGGGCAGAGACATGAAGATGTGAAACAGCATGGTTTATTTGGGGAATTGGATGTGGAGTCCTGTAATTTGAATATTAGGGAGGAAGAGAGTTATATTACCCAGAGATGAAGCTGGAGAAATAGGAATAAGGTGATATAGGGACTGCCTGCCATTTAGAGTTGTTCGTTTGGAAACTTGAGGAGCCATTTGTATATTAAGAAAGGGAGTTGTGTGGCTGAATATAGTTTTTAGAGCATTTAGATTGTTGTATTGAGAGTAGGTTTGTTAGGATGAGGCTTTTTTCAGTCTCAGGTCAAGCTTGAAGAAATCTCTGTGATAACAATACCTTGCTATGTTTGTTGTCAGCTGAGCAGCCCTGTGGTCTCAGACCCCTTTGGCCAGGCTAACTTCTCTTCAGCAAACTTTCTAGCTTTAGGCAGTCCAGTTTCTGCTGAGGTCAGGCCTTCATTTCCTGCAGGATACCTCCTAAGGAAACAGCAGCTGTCCCTTACTGAGCATCTGCTGTGTGCCAGGCAGTCCTCCCATCTTATACATAGTAATAATGACAGTCCCGGAGATAGGTGAGAGTATTCTCTTCTCACGTTAACAGGAGAAGAAACTGGAGGCACAGAGAATCTAAACAATTAAATGAGGATCACACAGTGATCCTGTGATACAGCCAGGGTTCAAAGCCAGGCCTCACATCCAATCCACTCTGTCTCTCATCCAGTTCAGATGTGCAGGAAGGAATTGGCTTGTGCTAATGTGTATGTGTGTTTCAGATTATTCTGACTCCACTGAAGTGAAATTTGAAGAGCTCAAAAATGTCAAACTGGAGGAGGAAGAAGAGGAGGAGGAGGAGGAGGAGGAGGAACAAGAAGCAGCTGCCTTGGATCTTTCTGTGAATCCCACTTCTATAGGAGGACGCCTTCTCTTCTCAGGTTCCAAAAAAAAATCATCATCTAGCCTGGGCTCCAGTTCTTCACGGGATTCTGTTTCTTCTGATTCAGAAACCAGTGAGCCTCTGTCTGGCCAAGTCCAAGGGCAAACGGGAGTTCTCACTGTGCACAGCTATGCCAAAGGGGATGGCAGGATCACTGCGGGAGAGCCGGGCACGAGGAAGAAAGGGAGTGCCACTAGAAGTATCAGCGAGCGGGAGCTGGCAGAGGTATGGGCTCTGGACAGTGGTGTGGGGCAGGTGTCCAGGAGGGCAGAAGAGACCTTCAGCCTAGGCCTCCAGTTTGCATTTGCATCACATGGAAAGCCAGGAGGCATCTGTTCTCTTCCAGCTTGTTCTTTGTAGGGACTTCCTTTTCTCTTTCTCTCTGTGTGACTGCTGGTCCAGAGAACTGCATCATAGTCTCAGTGACAGGAGTAGATCTTCAGCTGAGTTGGATGCACACTTCCTTTTCAGGTGGGGTGCTGAGTTGGATGCATGCTTCCTTTTCAGGTGGGGTTGATGTGAGCCCTTTGACCTTGCTTGCTATAGACCCATAAGGTAGAATGTCAGCAGTTGTAGCCCAGCTCTTTGGTGGTTTGGGCAGAGATGGTATTTCTTCCCAAAAAAACCTGAAGAATTTTTCCCTTATGAAATCTTGACTGCTTTGTAGACTCCCATGAAATCCTTCACCCCGCCTCAATATATTCATCATTTTGGTACAGTATTTGATAGAGCATCCATTTGGAGACCTGGGTGAATTCCCAAAGCCATAAATTTGAACATGTTTATTCAGGCTTCTCCTGGAACATATGCTGCCACCAAAAGCTATGTTTCCTGTTTCTTTTTATGCAAAATGTCTCTCAGTGGGTCTGCCACTCTGAGTGGAATAGACCGAAGCTGTGTTAATGTAACTGGATTCACACCTACCCAAGTGACCTGCTCTTTATCCCAGCCTCACAGCTCACGTGTTTCGGGTTGCAGCCCTGCATGTCATTGGCCTTTGGGAAGGTGGGTCACTGGTGTATAATAGAAGCCGGTGCAGAAAGTTTTCTTTGTGCCCTATACCTTACCTTTACCTTTTTAAAATGTCTTTTCATTATTAAAAACATAAGGAAAAATTTCAAAAGTACATACAAATAGAGTACTATCATGAGTCTCCCATGTACACTCATTTTACTATATAATTACAAACATTCAAGGTATATATTCTTTTACTGGAGTACTTTTAAAGCATAGTCACCCATTGTGTCTCTAAGTCTCTAAAAAATGGCATTGTCTTGATCATGACATGATCATAATCTCCAAATTTAAGTATCATTTGACATTCACTCCATATCCAAATTTTCCCAGTGGTCCCAGTTAGTGCCTTTTTATGGTTGGCTCTTCCCCTTGTCTTTAATACCTATATAATTATCTGCCCTGAATCTTGAGGCTTGGTGTCTGTAGATTTCCTTTTGACCATGTGAATGTTCTTTCCCTCCATCTCATGGTGGGTGCAGGCTAATGGTCTAATAAACACCTTGTTTCCTTCTCACTATACCTGATTGCTGCTTTCTGTGCCCTCCTCTGGCAGCTTTCATAAGAGAGGGGTTTTCAGCTTGGAAACCAAGAGTCCCTCATTCTCCCAGTTGGCACATCCTGGCCATTCTTCTTTTGCAAAGCTTTTGTGCCCATTTGTCATCCAACTGTTGCACCACAGTTCATACTGTCCTTCTTTTGCTGTGTCCCTCTGCCTTTCTCACCTTTACCTGCAATCACAATCACAAAAGCAGCTGATGGGTAGCAAGGACTTAGTATATTAAATGCTTCATGTGCATCATTCAGTCTATATTACTCCTAGTTAATCTCATTACAGTGCTAAGGCTGTTTTTTGTTGTGGTTATTTTTAAGGGAGCCAATAAATTAACACTCTCATCTTTTTTCTTCCCAAATTTGGAACCAATTAAGTAATAGAATCAGGAGTCAGGCATATGGAGCTCACAGTGCCAATTTATTACCAGTTAAAGTGATTTAAGAAAGTGGCTTTTCACCCAGAATTAAATTATATACCCAGCCCTCGGGCAATCCTGGGTAACTTGAAGCCCTCTTGTAGGCAGTGTTTCCTCCTCAACTTCCATATAGTGTGGATGCAGACCAGAATATACTCTCTTTTGAAAAAGGCAGATTCAAGCTAAGCAAAGTGCACTGAAGTCCAAGGGGGGTGGGAGGCGCCGTAAGAAAAGCCGGAAATCTCTCCATGTGGAAATATGCTGAGGGAAGGAGGTTCCTCTCTAACTTGCATTTCTGGCTTTGTTCAGTCCCCTACTCAAAAACCGTTGAGTGCCTTCCTGTTTCCTTCTCATTTCTTTCCTTTTTTTTAATTGTGTTTTTTATACGGTACATAGATCACAAAAAATGTTACATTAAAAAATATAAGAGATTCCCACATACCCCACACCCCATCCCCCAACTCCTCCCACATCAACAACCTCTTTCTTCATTGTGGCACATCCATTGCATTTGGTGAATACATTTTGGAGCACAGCTATACCACATGGGTTATAGTTTACATTGTAGTTTATAGTCTCTCCTAGTCTATTCAGTGAGTTATGGCAGGATATATAAATGTCCAGCATCTGTCCCTGCAGTATCATTTAGGACAACTCCAAGTCCTGAAAATGCCCCCACAGTTCATCTCTTCTTCCTTCTCCCTGCCCTCAGCAACTACCATGGCCACTTTTTCTAGATCAATGCTATAGTTTCTTCCATTACTAGTCACAATAGTTCTATAGTAGAATACCAATAAGTTTACTCTAATCCATATTTTATTCCTCCATCTTGTGGACCCTGTGATGGTGATGTCCACTCCACCTCTATATCGAGAGGGGGCTTAGATCCTGTTCATTTATGTATGGACTTCTCAGCTGTAGCCTGGTGGTTACTACCCTTTTTTACCCCTTCACCACCATTCCCTCTACCCCTACTCTACTGTCCTTTTTGAACTACTGAAAAATTTCAGAATATCTTGGCTGCTTTGCCTCTTCCTTCACTCTGTAATCACTTATGGAATGTCTATTCCAGGCTGGTATTGTGCCTTCAAGGAGCTCATAGTCTCGAAGAGTAGACAGATATAAGCAGACAATTCCAGGCCCTAGTGGTAAGTGTTAGCAGGTCAGCCTGGGATTGGGTGAAAGGAGTTGAGAAGGCTATAGAGAAGGATGCATTTTAGTTAGGTGCTAGGCCACGTGGTTAGAAGGGGTTGAGTGGATAGAATAAAATTGAAGAAGCTGGGCGAGGAGCATGTTCTAAATAGTGATTATTGTGACATGCTAAGGTTAAAGCCTGTGGGGACCTGCTGGGCGTAGTTGGTCTCTCAGGCATAGAGGGCTGGAAAGCGCTGTGGAGGTGTGAGAGGGTGTGCCTTGTATGCTCTGTGAAGAAATTAGATTTTATTTATTTATTTTTTTAAAGATTTATTTTTTATTTCTCTCCTCTCCGCCCCCCCCCCAATTGTCTGCTCTCTGTGTCCATTTACTGTGTGTTCATCTGTGTCCGTTTATATTCTTGTCAGTGGCACCGGGAATCTGTGTCTCTTTTTGTTGTGTCATCTTGCTGCGTTAGCTCTCCGTGTGTGCAGTGCTACCCTGGGCTGGTTGCACTTTTTTCTGCGCCGGGTGGCTCTCCTTATGGGGCACACTCCTTGTGCGTGGGGCTCCCCTACTCACGGGACACCCCTGCATAGCATGGCATTCCTTGCGCACATCAGCACTGCGCTGGGCCAGCTCATCACACGGGTCAGGAGGCCCTGGGTTTGAACCGTGGACCTTCCATGTGGTAGGAGGATGCACTATCCGTTGATCCAAATCCGCTTCCTGAAATCAGATTTTAAAGCCATGGGGTGGGGAGCAGTAGCACATATATATCTGGAGAGAATACATTTTAAAATGCAGACATTCAAAGAAGCAGAGTATAAATACTCATCACATAGATTTAACACTTGTCAAAACCTTGCCCTATTTGCTTCATCTGTCCATTTTTGCTTGCTAAAGTATTTAAGCAAATCCCAGTTATCTTGTCATTTCTTCCTTACTTCAGTGTGTATCTTTTACAAACTGGACATTTTCTTAGAATAACCAGTTTGCCTAACAAAATGAACAATTCTTTGGCATCATCTAATACCCATTCCATAATCCAATTTCTCCAGTTGTCTAAAAAAAATATTTTACAGTTGGCTTGAGTCAGTGTTACAGCAAGGCTAATAGTTTATTATGTTTCTCTAAGTCCAGGGATGTGTCTCCTCCCCTCACTTCAACTCCCTCCCCCCTTGACTTCAGAAACCTTTAGATTGTTCAATGAAGGGTATTTTTAAGCACTGTACTGATTTTTTTGAAAGAGCATTCTGAAAGTATTGAAGAAGTTTTTTTGGGAAAGGTGGGGGCAAAATTAGAAATAGTTGTCTCTTGAAGGTAAAATTATGGATGAGTTTAACTTCCTACATTTATGAATTTTTAAAATATGATTAAATATGATTTACTATGTTGTTTTTTTTAAATTATTTTATTTTTTTCAAGGAGGTATCAGGGATTGAACCCAGGGCCTCAAACATGGAAAGCAGGTGCTCAACCACTGAGCTACATCCGCTCCCCAGAGAGTTTGTTTTTCAAATTTTGTTTTGTTTTTAGGAGATACTGGGGATTGAACCCAGACCTTGTACATGGGAAGCAGGCACTCAACCAGTTGAGCTACATCTTCTTCCCAGATTGTGTTTTTTTAATAATTTTTTACATCAGGAAGAGGGGAAAAAGATTTGAAAAGGGAATCCAGTTAGGAATTTGTTCCTTTAGGACCTGAGCTGGGCAGTAGGAATAGGGATAGGGAGTAGGAGATGAGTTTGGGAGCTCTTAGAAAGTAGGAGCATAAGACTGAGTGACTGTGGGGTGAGAGGGCAGGGTCTTGGTTGACTCTGGAGTTTCTGGTTTGAGTTACTGGATGGATGGATAATGGTGTTGTCATCAGTGTAGGATAGAAGTTTTAAAAAAATCGATGGGTTTTGTGTATGGGTCAGGAAATGAGTCCGTTTTTGGCATGTCATGTGTAACCTGCTCATGAGGTATGCTATGGAGGTATAGATATACAACCCTAAGCTCAGGAGGAGGGGTCTCTAGGTTTGGGAGTCATCAGGAAGGGTACAGGTGGTGGGTGTGTGTGGAAGAGCTTACCTGTGGCATGTGTATGGAGAGAAGAAAAATTTTCACTGGGTGGGTGGAGGTAGCTAGGGAGCCCAGGAAAGAGTGAGAAGGAGCAGTTGAAGGTTGGGGAACTGGGAGAGAATAGGATGTCCAGAGGCAGGGGAGAAGGAAGCATCAAGAAGGTGGGAGATCTGGGGAGTGTCCCTTGTGCTAAAGAGCAGGAGCCCACAAATGTGTGTGGAGCAGATGAAGACAGGGAGAGGGTAGTGACTGGATCCTAGAGGTCTGAGGAAGTGAGAGGAAATGGCTTCTCCACTGTAGGTGGAAGGGCAAGAGGGAATGGCTGTAGATGGTTTTAGGGTGAGAGGAGACAGGAAATTGTTTCTGCTGGTCTTTCCTCCTGGAATAGTCAAATACCTACCTCTGTTTATAGTAATCCAGACCTCTTTAAAAGCCAGTATTCCTGGAAACTTTTCACTGCTTCCCATCTAGTTCTCTTTTTCTCTTTTGATTCCCTGTGGTAATTTGCTTTGTTCTTATGACTATCTTGACTTTTAATGCAGTTGTCATAGATTGGTGAAGAAGATAAATTTCTAGAAGTCAGACCCTACCCACACTAGCCTTCCTTCTTGAGGCCCCAGTATGGTCTCAGGGCTTGGCCTGTGATGCTCTGTAAATGTGGAATGAATGAGTAGAAGGTCAGAAGAGTTTTAGTAAGAAGCAGACATCAGGATTAGTTGGATGGTATGGGACACTGATAGTCAAAGCTTGGGGGCAGAAGCTGAACAACTTTACCCATCCTTGGAGAGCCTAATAGCATTGGATCTATATTTGGAAATAGCTGGCTTCTTGAGAGATCCCCTTGGGTTTCCATTCCCCAAGCAGATGCCATCCAGCTGTAATTTAGGCTGCTTGCTGTTCAGTTTATGTGCCACCGTTTATTTCAAGGGCCTTTTTTAGGGCAATCTGGTAACCTGAAGTTTTTCTTTGGTAAAGTACCCTCATTGACTGCTGAAGCACCAAAGCCTTAGAGTTTTTAGCTACAGATGGAGCCATTGCGATGTGACTCCTTTGAAAGTTCTTTAGTTTAAGTTGCTTTGGAAAAATGAGGTCCCAGAACAAGGAGAGAGCAACTGATTCTCCTCAGTACAGAACAGACTACTTGGGAACACTGACTTTGGGTGTCAGATGTTAGAAGAGGGAACAGAACTCAGGAGCCTTGAACTCCAGTTCTGTGGCAGGCAGCAGGCTCAGAGACCCTACAGGCTGTCTCATCCCATTCTAACAACGAGTCCTAAGGGATGGGGTTCATTACCCGCATTTTCCCAGTGAGGTTGCTACTTGCTCATGTTCACACAGCTAATTGGTTGAATGAGATTTGAATGCAGCCCTTTCTTTTATGTACAGAGGGAATTTAGAAACTGTAGCAAATCCCAGGGAAAAGCAGCACTGTGAGGAAGAATGTGGATGCTGCGTAGCCAGAGGAGTATTTACCAGGAGAAGAGAAAACTGAGGAAGACATTAGAATACTTATATAGATCTAACTACTTTGGTCAGAGACAGCATGATGATAGTAAAGAGGGCATAGGCTTTCGACTTGAAAACCAAGAGTCCCTCTGGCTGGGTTATAGATCATGTCTTATTCATCTCTGCATTGGCAAAGGACCAAGCATGGTATGCTGTGTTATGTATGCTGGGTACATAGGAAGTACTCTGAACTAAACAGATAAAGGGTAAAGGTGTCCTCTTCCTTCCCAAAGCTGCTTTCTGGTGGTCTTGAACTTAACCACTCTTACCTTCTCCAGTACTAGGACCTATAAAGTGATCTGTCTCCACCTCCTACCCTGCATTAGTTTTCTCTTGCTGCCGTAACAACATATACCAAATGTTACGGCTTGAAACAATATAAAATTATTATCTTATAGGTCTATAGTACAGAGGTCTCAAATGAGTCTCATTAAGCTAAAATCAAGGTGTTGATGTTTTCTGGAAGCTCAGGGGAGAGCACATTTCCTTGCCCTTTCCAGCTTCTATAGGCCACTCGTGTTCCTTGGCTCATGGCCTGTTGTCCATATTCAAAGGCAGCATTGTCAGGCCAAGTCTTATGTCACATCATTCTGACACTGACTCTTCCTCTATTTCTCTTTTCCACTATTAAGGGCACTCGTGATTCTATTAGGCCCACCCAAATAATCCAGGGTAATCTCCCTATTTTAAGGCCAGCTGATTACCATGCTTAATTCTTCTTGTCTGTGTAACATTAACAGGTTCTGGGAACTAGATCGTGCACATCTTTGGGGACCATTATTCTGCCGTTCACATACCCTGATGTCTCCTCTTTCACAAGTGTCTGTCTTCTCTGCTTCTAAAACCATATTCCCATAGCCTTTATTCTAAAATGTAATTCTCTGGAAGAAATTGCCTTCTTGAGCTACGATCTCTTCCCTTCCTTTGATATTGATCTTCTCAATTGCAGCATCTCTGCGCCCTCTAAATGTACTCCCTCTTTAGTTCCTTTCTATCTGGCTAAAAGACCTAATCCCTCCTGACTGCTGAGTCAGTCCATTGGCTCTTTATGCCAGTGGACTGACTCCTCCCCTCCTCCCTTGGCTTTTCTCTTACCTCTCTGCTTTTGAGTCTCTTTTCTTCTTCCTCCTGTCCCTTGAAGGATTGTTCTTTAGTCCGCTTATTTGTCATTGATAATCTCATCTGCTCCCATCATTTTAATTCTGAACTTGATGCTGAGGATTCCCGGATCTATAGTTCTTGCTCTGACCTCTTTTTTTTGCTCTAACCTCTTTTCTGCACCCCAGATCTGAATTACTTATTGTCTCCTGAGTGTTTCCAAATGAAAGATCCACAGACATGTATGTCGTGTGTACCAGGTATACAGCAACTTTAACCCAGCTTGTAATTACTGCCCTCTCCGTCTCCAAGTTCTCCTCTCACCTTAGTGATCCAGGCTAGAAGTCTGCACCATCTCTGCTTCTTTGTTTTTTCATCCCTTTTCCTCTAGTCTCTGCCACATCCCAGGTTTAGGCCTGTTATCTAGGAGGTCTTTGAAATAGGGAATGTATAAAGACTTAGGGTGGAGGAATAAAATAATAGAACTTCAATTCATTTTTGTCTCATATTTTTAGAATATTTTTTAAAAGTATTTTGTCTTATTTATTTATGTATTTATTTAATTCATTTCTCTCCCCTTCCCTGCCCCCCCCAGTTGTCTGCTCTCTGTGTTCATTCGCTTTGTGTTCTTCTGTGTCCCTTTGTATTCTTGTCAGCAGCACCCAGAATCTGTGTCTTGTTTTGTTGCGTCATCTTGCTATGTCAGCTCTCTGTGTGTGCGGCGCCACTTGTGGGCAGGCTGCACTTTTTTGCGCTGGGCAGCTCTCCTTGTGGGGCGCACTCCTTGCGCGTGGGGCTCCCCTATGTGGGGGACACCCATGATTGACACGGCACTTCTTGCACGCATCAGCACTCGTGGGCCAGCTCATCACACGGGTTAGGAGGCCCTGGGTTTGAACCCTGGACTTCCCATGTGGTAGGTGGATGCCCTATCTATTGGGCCAAATCCGCTTCCCTTGAAGCTTTTTGATGTACATTTTGAAAACCACTGGTTTAGGCTGTTGAAGTAGATTAGTCTTTGTTGGGTGTCAATAACAAAAGGTCATTAATATCCTCACTTCTCCATTTTCCTTCAACACTGCTCTTAAATCCAGATTACATCCTCTTAGTCCATTTCTCCACACTTTCTTCCTTTCTTAGGCAGGCCTTTCCACAGTGTAGATGCTTAGTAAATAGTTGATGAACAAATGATAGAATGAATAGGCAAATGGACACTGAACTTTTGTGAGATTTGTGTTTGGCAGGCCAGACTCTTCTACCCGGCCATGCCTCAGGCTTTGAGGCTCAGAATTTGGTTTTACTTGACATTCCAGATCTGGTCCTTAAGTTCTGAGGTTCCATGTAGTTCTACGTGTTCTTCTCTGAAGAGGCACTGCAGTGCTGTCTTGTTTTCTGCAGTACTCTAAGCATTGGATTCTACAGTTGCAAATTGGCCCTCTTCCAGACCTCATTTCCTCATTTAATGGATTATGCTAACCCTGTCTCCTAATGTCAGTATAACCAAGTTTTAAATATGTTGATTAGAAAGGAACTTCTATGTTGAATTACTGATTCAATCTTGTACATCTTCAACCTAATTACATTTGCTTTGACTTTATGTAAATGCAATGTTAAATCAACCTTTCCCTTTGCAGCTAAGGCCAGAGTTTTTGATACGTTCCCTGTCCTGGCTTATGTTCTTCTCTGAAGAAGAGGAAACTAGCTGAGGAATTACTAATATCAACTAGAGCTAGGTTTTGACAGTATACAAGGAGAAGTTGGCCTGTTTTTCTTTTGATGGATCAGGTGCTCCTCACCCTTTTGAAGGTTCTCTGACTTTTCAAGCTTGGGTGGCCCAGCTGCCTTGGCATATTGTAACGTAGGTGTTTCTGGCTTTCTGGTCCCAGGAAAGGGGCACCTGAGCTCATCTGGGGTTCTCAGACAGTCTTATAGCAGTCAGCCTAAGGGAAGAAGCATGGCTCTCATTCAGAGTACAAGTAGATTTATTGTAGGTACATTTGTTTCAGGCTAGGAACCACACTTATTAGGCACAAATTTGACCCTAAAATTTTACATAATCCCAATTTAGGTTGGTTTGCAAGGCACTGTCATTTTGTTTTTTTCTAAGGTATTTTTTTGTCTTTGATTTTACATTTTGTTGTGTCTCTCTGTATCTCTCTTCTTGCCTTGGTTTTCATTGTAAGACTAACTTCTACTGTGTCTCCAAGTTGAGCCAGACAGATTTGATTTTTTTTTATGGTTTGCCCAGGTTGCAGATGAATACATGTTTTCCCTGGAGGAAAATAAGAAGTCCAAAGGTCGTCGTCAGCCCTTAAGCAAGCTCCCTCGCCATCACCCACTTGTCTTGCAGGATTGCATCAGTGATGATGGTAAGTGTTTTCTCTCTTTACTAGATGGAAATCGTTAGGACTTGCTCTGACAGGATATCAGGAGACCAAAGTGAGGGATAAAAGTGTGGTTTGGCTACAAAAGGAGAACAGGATTTTCTTTTATATCTAATTTGCTAACCAGAATTCATGATATGTTTGAGCATCTTGGAATGTACCTAATATGGGATAATTGTATGCCGGCTTTATGATTTCTCACCTAAGAAGTACAGGCTGATTTTTCAGGAAATTAAATTTTGTAAATGATGCAGAGCCCTGTGCTGCATGTGTGCTTACCTACAACTCGGCAATTATTAACATTTTTCCAGAGGGAAAATGTCTCTGTGTTTTATGTATATACATACAAATGTACATGTACATACATACATATTTGTTGTACCACTTGAAAGTAAGTAGTACTCATCAAGTTACTTCACTTTGAGTATACCAATATGTGTCTCTTAAGACTTATCTCCTCTATAAACTATACCATTATCACACCTAAGAAAATAAGGAATAATTCCATAATATTCTCTAATTTTTAGTTCATATTCATATTTCCCTACCTGTCCCAAGAGAGTTTTATAGCCTTTTTCCTTTTAAACCAGTATCTAACCCCATGGTCACACATCGCCTTTGAAAGTTATAGCTTTAATTTCTTTTAGTCTAGCACTCTTCTTCTCCCACTTCTTTTTTTAAAAACATTTTAAATTGAAAAATAACATACGTATAAGATACCATACACATAACATAAACACACATACAACTAGAGATAAATGCATACATCTTAACTATACAGCTCAGTGAAGTTTCACATATGTAAACTGTAAAATTTTGATTCTTGCAATTTTCTCTTAACATAATGAGCATTTTCCCTTGTCACTCATATTCACAGAGTGATTTTTTTTTTAACCACTTTTGATTTTGTAAATGGAACAGATGTCAGTGTATTAATGTGTTAGTTGTGATTGTGAGCCTGTTTTTTTCATTTTTCCATTTCCTGCCAGTCACTCTTGTTTGGCCTAGGATGTAGAAAAGGTCTGCACTTGGCTTTTGGGCATGGCTTTTGACTGGGGCTGATTTTTGGGGCACATAGGGGTTGGTTTTTGTTGTCTGCATTGGCCTTACTGCTCTCCATTGGTCTTCACTGAGGTCACACACAATGGCAACTGCCAGATCCCTTTAGATTAAACATGGCTATGAAGGTGGAGTAGATAACTATTTATCTGTACTGAGTTGAAGTTGGCCAGAAATGAACAACTTCATTTAGTTGCAATATTTACTCTTACTAGAGCTTTCCTTAGGCTGCTTTGCATAGATATTGGGTCTCAGTGAAAGCTTTTCTGTTCAATTCCTTGAGGACACGAGGTCGTTGGAGTGGTTGTAGCTGGAGATTATTGATGCCCACACATAACTCCCTTCTGTGATCCCATGCGATCCCTCCTCGTGGGGCTGGTACAGAGCCAGTCTTCTGTGAAGTGCTCTGTATATGGAGGATTCTTGGATCACCTTTGCCAAAGAAAGGTATAGCGATAGTAGGGAGCACCTGGAGAAACTCCTTAGTTTATTTTCATATTTGCTTTTATGTTTACCAAACCGACATATTTAAGAGTTCTGAACTTAATGAATTCAGGCTTAAGTGAAGATTCTCCTCATTCACCTGTAGCCTTCAGAATTACAGGGTTTCCCTTACCTCCTTGACCTTGTTTCAAGCCCTCCTTGAAATAGCAAGTTAGCAAAGATTTTTGTTTTCCATTCAGCAGTGGGTCCCGTTTGTCTGGGAATTTGTACCCAGAGGAGATTTTTCTTTCCTCATGCAGTGCTGAGGTCTGTTGAGTCGTATGTTCTGCTGTCTGTAGTAATTGAGACACAGATTTGTTGTCTAGACCAAAGGTCTGTGAAGGGCCAGACTGTGAATATTTTAGGCTTTATAAGGCATATATGGTCTCTGTCATGTGTTTTCCTTTTCCCCCCCTACCCTTTAAAAATATAAACACTATTCTTAATAGTTTCCTGGCCAGACTGGATTTGACCTGCCAACTTTTGCTGGACTTGGGGCCTTACATCTTGAGGTTGGGAAGAGGATTCATCTTGGACATGTGGCTCTGGCCTTCCTCTGAGGCAGTGCCAAGAGGGGTTGGTCGATCTTGCTGTGAAAGGGTAGAACTTCCATGATCTTTCCAGAGGGAGTTGGAAAGTATTCACCAAGGTCCATGATAGAAAAATTAAAACTTAAGCTTTGCCTTGTTTCCCTTCAGCACAACCAAAGGGAAAACTCTAAAGGGTAAAGGACTTAATGTACTAGCATTTTGTAGTCACCAAGGAATAAGATTTCTGAGAAGATTGTGTTTGTCTCTGCTGCCCTTGGGCAGAAGGATTAAGGGCCAGCAGCTTTTAGGGGAGAAGAAAACAGGCTGAACCATGAATAAGACTAGTTTGAGAAAGGGGTACATGCAGGACTCCCCACAACATCATCCAGGTATTGGAGTCTATTGAAAATCACTTCCTGCCCTTTGCCTTTGTCACACTTAGTATCTTGGGTTTGGTCCAAATCTAAGACCAGAAGTTCTGGCTTAGGTCATTTGTTCTCCAGAATGAGCCAGATGTGCAGGTGCAGGTGCTGACTCATGTTTCTGCTTCCTTCTCTAGAGACATCTGAACAGCTGACCCCTGAGGAGGAGACTGAGGAGACGGAGGCCTGGGCCAAGCCTCTGAGCCAGCTGTGGCAGAATCGACCCCCCAACTTTGAGGCTGAGAGGGAATTCAATGAGACCATGGCCCAGCAGGCCCCTCACTGTGCTGTCTGTATGATCTTTCAAACTTACCATCAGGTAAGCCTGCCCCATCCCCTTATTTTACTCAGGTGCAGCAATCAGAGGGAAGCTGGATTTGATTGTGGGTACACAGCTTGTCATAGGTTGTCTTAGGGAAGGCAGTTTTTTCCTTAGCATTCTCTTCCCATCCGTGTGTTGGTTGGGCTCAGCGAGGCAGATAATCCTGCAATGTGGGTGATCACTTGATAATGCTTTGGAGAAAAGTTGAGGCTGTAGTTTAGACTCTGGGGGACTCCCTGCTCCCCTTGCACAACTCGCTCATCTAGCCTTGGAAAACTCACGGACTTACTGTTTGCAGAGGAAATCTGCTTTTTTGTTATTCTAGTTAGTGATTATTCTTGCCAGGTGGTTTGTAGTCTAGGTTGGTTGGTCAGAAAGACTGCCAATTTCTTCACTGCAGTATAATGTCCAGTGAAATCCAGGTCCTTTAATGTTGTCTCCTTTCTTTCCTGATTGCCACAGTGGCTGTTGGCCAGTAGCCAAAGGGAGCTTGGGAGGGGGGGAAACAGAGGGCCTGAGGAGGTGGGTTGGGGCTGGGAAGCACTATTGTTGCTGAGCTCAGCTCCGTCCCCTCCTGGGACATTTTGATGGCTTTGCAATCATGGAGCTCTTCAAACCCAGGCCAGGAAGGCATTCAAGGCAGCATATGTGCCCGGTAACCAGCTCAGTTTCAGCTGGGACCTGCACAGGGTGGCAGGAAGGTAACTAGTCCCTCCATGGTGGCTTAAAGTGGCATGGGCTCTGTTGAGCCTGTCAGAGACCCAGGTTCATGCTTTGCTAAATGGAACCCCATACCAACACACTTTTAATAACTCAGTACTTCTTTCCATTTCCACTGTATAAAAGAAAAAAACAAAGTACTGCATGTGTCATTCCTGTGAGGGAAGTGAATGACCTGGTTGTTACTGTCAGCAGATCTATTGAACGGGGGTGGGGGGGCTGGAGTTGCATGAATAGCATATAGAAGTTGAGAGGTTGCTGGGTCTGTCCTTTGAACAGGGGTGATGGTGACTCTCCAGCAGCAGAGCCAGCAGGTATTTGCAGGCAGCATATTTGCCAAGGGCAGTATATGGACACTGTGTCCTGGATCGGTTCCGAGCCAGGAACAGCAGCTGGGGCTCTGACCATGAGACTGTGCTCAGGGATCTGCTGACATGGACCACTAGAGGAACAGTGCTGGCCCCTTAGGAGCTTCTACTCTGGGTGCTCTCTCTGGGTGGGCCCCATTGTAGGCTTCCCTGTGTGGGGTGCAGCACATAGGGAAGACTACAATAGCAGTTTAGCTCCTGGCATCACAGTGCATTTTATTACCACTTGGTTTGGGAAGATTGAAATCCCAATTGCCTCTTACCTCGCATCCTTTTTCTCAGTTGTCCCTGGGGGCCTTTGTTTGATGCTGCTGTGAGAAATTGAATTGAGTCATTAGAGGTAACTTCAATTAGCAGCTCAGGGATAATGGCTGTGCTGGAGGTGGGGTGGGGATGGGGGTGGGTGTTTAGCCAAAGTCCTATCACTTAAGACATCTAACTTTCTGCTGATGGTGCAGGTGGAAAGCTGAGCACAGAGGTATTAGTTCACTGAGGTATGCACTTGCTCTCTCCTCGTAGGTTGAGTTTGGAGGCCTTACTCAGAACTGTGGAAGTGCTCCAGATTTAGCCCCCCAGAAGCAGAGGACCAAGCCATTGATTCCAGAGATGTGCTTCACTTCAACTGGCTGCAGCACAGACATCAACCTTTCCACCCCTTACCTTGAGGAGGATGGCACCAGCATGCTTGTCTCCTGCAAGAAGTGCAGTGTCCGGGTCCATGCCAGTGAGCACCTCTCGCCTTTTAAAAGCTTTTCATCCTGTACCTGGAGCACGGGCCTTCTCATTGGAAGTTCTTGCCACCTATTGGCTCCCCAGTACAACTTCCAGTGACCTTCCCCTCAACCCCAAAAGCAAGGATTGCTTCTGTGTTCTCGGGAGTTTCTTGCTGGTTGATTCTGGTTTTAATTGTCTTTGCGGACCCATAGGGTCCATACTTCCAGTCAACTTTGGGATGTTCTCTTGGTTGTAGATTTCAGGAGGGGATTAGTTCCCACTAATCACTAGGTGTTTGTACCAGTAAATCTCCAGTTTCTGACCTTTTGAGACTGGGCCATACTATTGCTAGAATTCGGTTTTCTGTAGGATTTAGTTGTACCTTTGGGAGGTGTTACATGGAAAAGTATTGCAAACCTACATTCCAACACAGATCTCTGGGTTTTATTTGCTTATCTCTACTCCTGTAGGTTGCTATGGGGTCCCCCCTGCAAAGGCTTCTGAAGACTGGATGTGTTCTCGGTGTTCAGCCAATGCCCTGGAGGAGGTGAGTACTCCCACACTATGTCCCCTGCTTTGCCAGGCTTTTTGCTTGGGATAGCTTCCATCATTGTCCTTATCCCACTCTGTTTCTCTCTTCCCTATGAGACTTTGAGTTCCTTCATTTTGGACTCTCTATCCCTGGTGGTGTGCATAGGGACTGGCATATGGTGATGTTAGACAGTGAGTATTATCAGAATAAATTCTCATGACAGTGGTTGCTGTCCACCTGTGATAGCACGGAGTCTGGAGGTCTATTTGTTCACGTGTGGAGCTGGCCCATGCGCAGTGCTGATGCGTGCAAGGAGTGCCGTGCCACGCAGGGGTGTCCCCGCGTAGGGGAGCCCCACGCACAAGGAGTGCGCCCCGTAAGGAGAGCCGCCCAGCGCGAAGGGAAGTGCAGCCTGCCCACAAATGGCGCCGCCCACACTTCCCCTGCCGCTGACAACAACAGAAGCTGACAACAACAGAAGCGGACAAAGAAACAAGACGCAGCAAATAGACACAGAGAACAGACAACCGGGGTGGGGTGGGGTGGGTGGATTTAAATAAATAAATAAATCTTTTAAAAAAAAAAAAAGAACAGTTCTAGATCCTCCTGTGGAGGAACCAGCACCTGCTTTATGAAATTTAGCTGTTTGGTTGGAGCCTTAGGACAGATGGTTCATTTTGCAGCTTTCCCTTCACTGGCCCCCTGTACCTTGGCCGTACCCCATATAGGAAGCATTCACAGCCCTGGAGTGCCTTGAGTTTGAGCAGAGTACCATTCGTGACTTTGCTAACAGTTGTTATTATGAACAGAAACGGTGAAGAGGATTGTGTTAAATTGAACAAATACTTGGTGCACTGTAGCCCCAAGTGACCTTTCTGTCATCCGTCTGGGAAGTTAGGTTACATTGTACATAGGTTAAGCCCCACATGCCATTAGGTTGCTTTCTTGTGTGGAGACTGCAGTTGCCCAAAGGAAGTCAAGGGGAAAGCAGATTGGATGTTTATGACTTGGTGGTAACCACTTTCCTCCCTTCTTTTTTGGCAGGACTGCTGTTTATGTTCATTACGAGGAGGAGCCCTGCAGAGAGCAAATGATGACAGGTGAGGTTTTCTGAGCATTGTCTCAGAGTGCACCAGCTTAATTCTGAAGCAGCATGCTGAGGCATTGCGAGGAGAATGGCTGTTCAAATGTGTGATGAAGATCTGGGAAGCACATTGTTTGGAGCTGTAGTAGCATCTCTTAGACTACTTTAAAAAGTGGGATGCCAATAGAGCCGAGAAGTCCTACCCTTTCCACCTTCAACGTTTCCTCTGAGGCAAAGATGAATGTAGCATCCTCCTCTTGGAAGAGCTAAGAATGGACTTATGAAAGCTGTGTAAAGATGGTGCAGGGACTTTGTGGGCTGGAAGTGAGGGCAGTTACCTTGACGCAGCTGGGACTGGTGTAGAGAGGTGGCCATGGCACAGGCCATTGAAGCTTTTCCAAACAGCAAATTCTGTGTGGCTCAGATTTGCTGCTTGGAATAAGGGCAGGTATCTTCTGGGAAGACAGAGAGACTCTAAGGAGAGCTTAGGCAAGTTCACCCACTATTTAATCAAATCAGTATAAGTTTTTGGACTTCTAAGCTCAGAGTTGGGCCTCTCAGCTATCAGGTAGCTCATTTTTACTGAGCTGCATCTTTGTGTTGAGTCTTGCTTAATTGTTCTGAGATACAAACAGAGGATAGATGAGGTTTTTACTCTGGAAGAGCTAGCTATCTAGGGATAGCACAAGTCAGTGAGCATTCAAGTGGTCAGTGCCTTGATTCTAGCTAAGATCCTGTGGGAACTTGTAGCATGCCTGTTTTCCAGCCTCCTGCCTCACAACAATCCCCTTCATGCTGCCCCACACAGAAGGCCTGTGTGCTGCTTCTACTTCTTTAAATTCACATGCTGCCATTACCTGAGCTTTTGTGTTCTACTGAAGGACAGCTCTGCTAAAGTTCTTCCTTACTTGGAGTGCAAATGGCTTTGCTTGAGCCTCCCACCTTTACATTTTAATGCTTCTTCTGCCCTCTAGGGTCACACAAAACAAATTTGTTCTCACTCCCACATAACAGCCCTGCCAAAACTGCTGAAAGCTTCTGTGTAGCCCCAACACCAGCTGTTGTAGGTTTTCACCTGACCTGATTTCAAGAACTTTCACCATCTTGGTGGTTCTCCTTTTGGTACCTGTCAGTTTCCAACATGTACAGCCCATTATTTTTAATCTCTAAGGATGTCTAATGAACAGACTTCACAGAGGAAATGGGGCTTGGACCAGCCTTCAAAGAGTGGGTCTGATACGGATAAATAGAGCAGAAGGGAGAGGTCATTTTAGCCCAGGGAAAGGTTTGGGTAAAGGCCTAAGATGGGAGGGTTGTAATTACTGCCAGATTGGGGCACTGCTGGAGGTATTTTCAGAAATCACCCAGGTCCTGTGGTAAAAGAGGTCTGCATGGAACTTTCCAGTTTCCTTACTTCCTGAAACCTGCCACACTTAATTAGCTTTGGCTCTGCTCATTTTGTAACAGAGTGTGAGTGAGTTGGTGGTGTAGGAAGCTGCTGTGTGTTAACCCAGGGCATGTGGTGTGGGATCTCTTTCCACATACTCAGTGTTGAGACGTGTGGTTCTTGCTTGCTGCTGGAAGTCAGGAGTTGCATCCGATTAGAGAGGAAGCACTATCAGCAGGCTTACATTAGAAGAGAAGGTCACAAGGCCTTGGTCCTAGAAGTGGCTAAGGTAGCCTTTGTTTTTTGACAGGTGGGTCCACGTCTCATGTGCTGTGGCAATTCTGGAAGCAAGGTTTGTTAACATTGCAGAAAGAAGTCCAGTGGATGTGAGCAAAATCCCCCTGCCCCGCTTCAAACTGGTAAGGAAGAAGAGATGGGCTTGTGAACTCTCCACTTAATTATCCTTCTTAGAAATCTCTGGGTGGAAGAGAGCATAGCATTTCTGAGAGTGTCCTGGCTTGGCCCAATGGCTACTCTCTGTCTCTTGGTTTTGGTCAGGGTTTGTAATCCTCACCCTATGGTTAAAATTCCTAAACAAAGTCACCCATAATTGGACATGAGATGAAAGAGGGTATGTGTGTCTTGTTTTAGGAAGGTAGTTGGTTCTTGCTCGTTTGATCTGCATAAGTGGGTATGGGAGCAGTAGAGCAGGGTGTACTGTTATTTCCTGAAATAATTGGCTTGCCTCCCCTGTGCTGCAGAAATGTGTCTTCTGTAAGAAGCGGAGAAAAAGAACTGCTGGCTGCTGTGTGCAGTGTTCTCATGGTCGTTGCCCAACTGCCTTCCACGTGAGCTGTGCCCAGGCTGCCGGAGTGATGATGCAGCCAGACGACTGGCCTTTCGTCGTCTTTATTACCTGCTTTCGGCATAAGATTCCTAATTTGGAGGTGAGGGAGGGTGCTGTTCTGGAATCTGCTTGACAGTTTTCAGGATCATTTTCTCTAGACACTGTCCATTTATTGTGTCAGCAAGTATTTCCTTAAGCACCATGCTTTACGGAGAGAGCAAATGAGTAAGGGATTAAGATGTGGTCCCTGTCCAGCTCTAGTCCCTGCCTTGTACTTCATAAGCAAACCAAACTGCTTGTGGTTGATTCCTTGTGATTATCTATTTACTTGTTGGTTAAACCCTTTGTGGATCCTTTGATAAATATGGATGTTCTTATTACTTAACACAGTGTCAGCAGCATAACAGAAGCTCTGTAAACATGAAATAGAGGGGAGAATTCCCAGCAGTTAACCATTAATTGCCATATAGTAGAAATTACTGGAGTTCTTTAAATGGTGGCATCCAGAGAAAGAAGCATGTAATTAGCTAGCTAGAGAAATTATGAAAAGGATTTGAGGAAGGTGGCATTTGAAGTGGGTTTTAAATGATAAGTAAAATTGTGAAGGGGCGACCATTCAAAGCTTCAGAAAGAGAATGAGCAAGGCCCAGAAGAATGAAAATGCAAGACTGGTTCTGGGAACATGGCAGGGTATGCTGCTGGAAAGGCAAGTCTGTGCTGGGGGATAAGGGCCCTGGACAACCATACTGAAGGATTTGAATTCAGATCTAAAGATGGGAAGAACGTTTTGAATATTGTGATTTTTAACTGTATATATATAAAATAATTTGAGGCAAAGAGACTAGTTCGGCTAGCAGAGAGTTGAAGTCTGAGACAGGACACAGGCAGAGCTTTGGGCTCATACCTAATCTTGAGATCCTCCAAAGGACAAACTTGACAAAATTAAGTGGACTGCTTTTGGTAGAGGAGATGGGGAAAGGGAGAGAATGAGAATATGAATAAGCATTGAAGATGACTCAGGTTACTCCCTTGAGAGATGGAAAGGATGCTAATATGATGATGCCATTAACTGTGATCAGGAACCGAGATAGAGGAGGGCTGTTTAGAAGGGAGAGGAGGAAGGACAAAAAAGGAAAGGTTGGGTGGACTTGGAGATCTTTGGAGCATGTTGGTTGAGCTATGAGTAGTTGGCTGGATTAACTATGATGGTTAAGATTTGGATATTATCAGCATCTGATAAGATAGTTGAATCCATTTCTTAGAAGAAATTAGTTCTCTGGAGACTCCCAATATATGGAACAGATGGCAGACCATGGTCCAGTGAAATCTACTGTGAAAATGGTGGGAGAATTTGAACACCACAGTCCAGCAAGCCCCTGGAAGGGATCAAGAGGGCCACATGCTATAAAAAAAGAGACTTTTAGTATGATGGTCATTGAGTACCCCACACTTGGGAGGTTCCATGGGATAATCAGGCTAGAAGCCAGTGTAGGTGGGGGAGGGGAGAAAGTAGGAGATGGTTTGGGATGAGTTGGAACAGTAGCTCAAGACTTTTGGGAGGATCCCTTAGGCTACCTGAACTACCAGAGATCAGAGATAAAAGGAAGAAAGTAATGTGGTTAGTATTTCAAGTCTGGAGGAGGAAAAGAGCACAGGACTCAGAGTTGGAAGCCTGATTTGAATCCTGGCTCTGTTGGGTGTCTGTTAGGTGATTTTGAGCAAGCCAAGTAATATTAGTCTTTCATGTAACATGGGTGTGATGATAAATAATTTCACAGGTTATAAAAATTAAATGAAAAATGTGTATGAGGGCATTCAACACAGTGTCTGGTACACAGTATGTGTTTTATAATTGTTACACAGATGAATGGCATCAGAAGATAGACTGCAGGATCATGAGCTTTGGGAAGAAGTAATTAAATGTCTTCCTCCATCTGAGAAGGTGGGAAAGGAAGAAAGCTTGAGCTACAGGTACAATGGTGGGCGAGACAAACATTTAGGTAGAGGGAGTATATAGTGCAAGGAAGCAGGGCAATAGAAAACCTCCTTTGGCTTCAGTTTTCTTCTTCATGTCATATTGCTTACATGGAGTCCTGCATCCTATTAAAGAGAGAGATACTGCTCTGGCAAGTATTTCATTGTTACCAGCAGGATACTGTGGGAACTAGTGCCGTAAACAGAGCTCAAAGTAGACATTTTGAGCATGGTTTATATGAGAGAGAAGAAAACTGGGTGCTCTTATCGTATCTCACAGTCCCCTCCTCATTTGACTTAACATAAAACCTGTACCATAAGATAGGTAGAGGAGAAATCAGAGCTTATCCCAGGGTGGGATGAGCCTAGTTGACTCTCTTGAGCTCTTGACTTACTGTATGTGACATTCTGCTCAAAAGCAGTGAAGGGTTGAGGTCCTTCTGTATATCTCAGTATTAGTGGTGTCCCACTGCATCTCCCACCATCTGTAATCAAAGTGGGATTGAAGTTTGTAGAGTTTCTTCATTTCAGAGAGAGGAAAGGTAAGTAGAAGAAAAACTTAAAGCTATTTAAGGGATGCAGGTTATCACTGGATGGCTTGGGTTAGTAGATGAAAAAAATATACAAGTCTGGTAGCAGATGGGAAAGACATTTAACTAGAAAAATTAAGCAGGAGGGGTTTCAAGATTCACCCCCAGATCCTACTAAATTCATTTTGGATAAAGATTGTTAACACTGTTCTGACATGTAATAAGTTTTCAGAAAATATCTTTTGAATGAATGAGAACATTTTTATGTAAAGCACTTGTCTTATAGAAAGTACTCTCTGCCTCATTGAGCTTATAGTCTAAAAGAAGAGAACGTCACATAAAGACCTGTCATACAATGTGGTAAATACAATAATGAAAAGAAGAACTCAGTAGATCACCAATTTAGAGCTTTTTACTCAGCCATTTGGGATCAGAGAAAAGTCCTTGTTGGCTGACTAAATTTGCCTTTTTTTTTTTTTTCATAAAGAAGATGTAATGAGAGAGGTAGTTGGGTATGTTTGGGTGCTTGCGAAGATGGAAAAATATTCAGTGTGCAAATGAAGTTCCAGAGGAGTAAAAGCTAGAGGTAGCATTGAGTCCCACCTATGGTAGGGGAAATAGGAGTTTGTCATGGAGCAGGATAGTGATTTTGTGATTCTCATTAGCATTCTGCTTCCTTAAATTGGCTGCTGTAAACTGCTGGTGCTCTGAGGAAATCGGGGGTACTATTGATTATTTCACTCATTTAGTCTTCAAAATTTCCTGAGTATCTTCAACATGGCATGCACAGTTTTAGATGCTATGAATATAGTGGTGAACAAGACAAAAAAGTTTCTGCCCTCCTGGCTCATATAGTATAGCTAGAAATGAGTAAAAATGTAATATATAAGATGGTGAGAAGTGCAGTGCATAAAAATAAAGCAGAATAAGGGAAATGGGAGAGGAGGTAGAAAGGAATGGCATAAATAAACTGACATTTGGAAATGAGGGAGCCAATGTGCAGATAATGTGGGGATTGGCATTTCAGGTAGAAGGAATAGCAGTGCAAAGAAAGCTAAGGTGGGAATATGGGTTGGCACACATGTCCAGAGGACAGCATGGCTGGAGCAGAGTACCTGGGTGGATTGGTGAGGAGTGATTGGGCACGAGGCTAGAAAAGTAGTCGGAGCCCAGATCCTATAGGGTCTTAGTGAAACTTTAACTTTTAATCTGCATGAAATGGGAAGCCACTGGAAGATAGTAAGTAGATGATGACATTATCTGACTTAGGTTTAAAATAAACATGACTCTGGCTACTGGGAAGAAAAGTGGGCAAAGATAGAATCAGAAAGATCAGTCAGGAGGCTAGCAAATGATCTGTGATCTCATTTGTGTCAGTTCAGAATGAGAAGGGTAATGTAGGGTACCAGAGGTGGGAGGGCCTTTATACTGGGGAGCCAGCTTGTCCTCTGCAGCTGGGGGCATCCAGGGAACCTCAGTCTTTGTGCCCTAGTCCTGAGGGGAGAGCTAATGCTAAGAGGTATGTGGAGCATTGTCTGGAGACACCCTGTGCCTTAGATTACATGTTGATTCTCTACTTTGATGTGTGTCTTAGCTGTGTGCACTCAAAGATGCTACTTGGTCAGTTCTTGGTGATAATAGGGAAGTCACAGGAGTCTTCTGGCAATCTTGGGTGAGGTAGTATGGTATAAGGACCAGTTGTTGACTGGGAGTTAGGGAAGACCCAAATTTACGGAGGAAAATATGATACTGGCTTCTTCCAGTGTCCTGGCTGGGATGTGGATTCTGAAAGGCCTGTTTCAGCTCCCATCTCTTTGCTTCATAATTTTCCATTCCAGGCTTACCTTTCCCTGATATAAAGGAGCCAACTAATCTTGGTCCCCAGTTGCCAAGTTGCGAGTAACCTAAGCCTCTGTTTCTTCCAGCGTGCCAAGGGGGCTTTGCAGAGCATTACTGCGGGCCAGAAGGTCATTAGCAAGCACAAGAATGGGCGCTTCTACCAGTGTGAGGTGGTCAGGCTCACCACTGAAACCTTCTACGAAGTCAACTTTGATGATGGCTCCTTCAGTGACAATCTCTATCCTGAGGACATAGTGGTAATGTCTGCAGGGAGCTTCTTGGGTGGTTTGGGGAGTGGGTGTCGAGATGTTATTTCTAGGGCTGGTGGGCAACTGGCTGAGGCCTGCTTGTTTTTTTCTAGCCCAGGTCTGTTGTCCCTTCCCTTCTGAACAGGATGAGTATTTGTACTGTTCTTTCTTTACAAAGAAGGTTATGTGTTATTGGTGTACCTAGCTTCCTCTAGACCAGGGGTTCTTAACCTTTTTTTGTTCCACAGACCCCTCAGCCAGTCAGGTGAAAGCCATGGACCCTTTACTAAGTCGACACTACTGTCTATTAGTTAATAAATATATCACACCCATACCAACATATCCCCATAAGAATAATGTTGTTTTGAATTTCAGTTCAAGCTCATGGGCCCCTTGTTTAGAACCCCTGCTCTTGAAGCTTGTAGGAATCAGCATTGTCTGCAGTTCTTTGAAACATGCCTGTATTTCAGTCTATCCTTACATTGCAGTGGACTCTGCAAGTCCTGGGTTTGGAATCCAACTATCATTCCAGTACAAGCTCCATTGCTTTTTAGTTATGTGTTTTGGGGAGAATTATCTAAATCTCTCTTCTACTATGTCCTCTTAGTAGATGTACACAGTCTACTTTTGGTTTTTCACAGTTGAGAGCTTTCGAACTGAGTAGGAACTGCTTAGGGACACTCTGGGCCTGCTTATGTTGTCAACACCTGAGACCCTGGAGGCCCTGCTTGGACCCAGTCCTGGGTTTCCTGGCTCAGAGCTCAGGACTTAGGTCAAATTTCCCCTACCCCACCCTCCCTTTTCATGTGTTAGACCAAACATCAAGGCAGGGGGGTGAAGCCATTCCTGCTTTTGACAAATCAGGTATTTCCCACATTTATACCACATTAGCACCATAGTTATAAAATGAACATTCATTAGCTATAAGGTAGATTTAAGTTGTAGTAAAGATGATTAGTATTTGTAGCAGTATATAGCTATGATTTGTTAGCTGTTTATGGTGTGCCAGGTGGTACTATGCTAAGTGCTTTATATAAAGTATCTCTCTCTCTCCCTCTCATACCAACCCTGAGAAGTAGGTGGTATTAACTCTAACTTACAAAACAGTGATCTCAGGACTCCTGTGTTCTCTTAAAAGTTGATGACCCCAAAGAGCTTGCTTTTTGTGGGTTATGTTTATCAATATTTAATAGAAGTGAAAACTGAGATTAATTTACTTAAAAATAAAGATTTAAAAAAAAATTTTCTCGCCTTCCCCCTGCCCTGCCCCCCAGTCGTCTGCTCTGTGTGTCCATTCACTGTGTTTTCTTCTGTGTCTGCTTGTATTCTTGTTAGCAGCACTAGGAATCTGTGTCTCTTTTTGTTTTGTCATCTTGCTGTGTCAGCTCTCCATGTGTGCTGTGCCACTCCGGGCAGGCTGCACTTTTTTCGCATGGGGAAGCTCTCCTTATGGGGCACACCCCTTGTGCTTGGGGCTTCCCTACTTGGAGGACACCCCTTCGTTGCACGGCACTCCTTGTGCACATCAGCACTGCACATGGGTCAGCTCACCACATGGGTCAGAAGGCCCTAGGGTTTGAACCCTGGACCTCCTATGTGGTAGGTGGATGCTCTATCAGTTGAGCCAAATCTGCTTTTGACATTGTCCAAATTTTGTTATTATGCAATATCAAAAAATCACATTAGTTTATATCACCAGTCTCACTAAAAAAATCCTTAGGCTTTCCATAGCTTTGAGCTCACAGTGGTGATACAACTTTCCTGAAGTTCTAAAATTCACTTGAAAGCCTTAATTTTATTACTGGCAATAGATATTGTCAGTTGTTTTCCTTGAAGTGATAGGCTTACTTCCTTCATTTTCAAGGAGATGCCTGCCAGATAATCCTAGTGTTTTAGTTTCCTAGCTGCTAAAACAAATACCATACAGTAATTTGGCTTAACAATAGGACTCTATTGGCTTATAGTTTTGAGGTTTAGAAGAAGTCCAAAATCCAGGCATCAGCCAGGTGATGAAAACTCTTTCCCTGAAGGTTCTGGTGTTCTGGGGTTGGCTGTTGGCCTTTCTTTGGCCTTTCTGTCACATGGCAGCACACATGAACATGATGGCATTGTCTTCCTCTTCCTGGTTCTCTGGACTTTCAGCTTCTTGCCCCAACATATTTTTCCTGTGGCATTTTCTGTAAGGCCTCCAGTAACAGGATGAAGACCATCCTGATTCAGGCCACACCTTAACTAAAAATATCTTTATAAGGTCCTATTTACAATGGATTCACCCACAGGAATGGATTAAGGTAAACAACATGTTTTCCTGGGATATATAACTCCAAGCCACCACACACAGTTTGTCAGTGAATTTTTCATGGTGTTCCATGAAAAAAGCAGCAAGTTCAGCTCACAATTCAATTATAACAGGTGCTTTTCCTCAAAATAGCCATCATACTTCCGTATGCAGCAAAAGTGCTTTGTGAGTACTAACCTTTTAGTCACACAGAATATTAAAACCACCTGTAGTCAACGGATAAGAGCTAACAAAATTAATAATTTTTACTACTTCACCAAGGGATATTCTTAAGTGAAACTGGCTTTTTTTTTTTTTTTTTTAAGCCATAAGCACCTAGAAGCAGCAGGAGGCATATGTATGGGGCAGACTTGACCTAGCAGGCAGGTCTTTGTTTCACTTGGTGTCCAAGTGGGAATTTATCCTGATTCATTCTTTCCTGGGGTAGGCGGTGGTTACAACTGTGCACAGGTAGACCTTCCTTTCACTCTCCTTCCTTTCTCTTGTTCCCCCAGAGCCAGGACTGTCTCCAGTTGGGTCCTCCTGCTGAAGGTGAAGTGGTCCAAGTGAGATGGACAGACGGCCAAGTCTATGGAGCCAAGTTTGTGGCCTCCCACCCTATCCAGATGTACCAGGTAGCCAGGGGTTCTTGCCGGGTAGTGGGGGTGTTTCCCTTTTGGGCACAGATGAGGCTTTGCTGTGGAAGAGCTAATGGATAGGTAACATACTTTTCAGTGCTAAGGATATACTCTGTCCATTCTGCCAAGTATGGCTTCAGTGTTCAGCTTACTTCAGTGTTCTAAATCCTTGCAGTGACCGTAGGCAATTGTAGCTCTGCCAGGGAGGGAGCCAGGGGTAGCCAAGCCAGAAGGCCTTTTTTTTCCTTTGGTAGGTGGAGTTTGAGGATGGCTCACAGCTTGTAGTTAAGAGAGATGACGTGTATACTTTGGACGAAGAGCTTCCCAAGAGAGTCAAGTCTAGACTGGTGAGTGTGTGTTTTTTCTCTGTGCCCTTGGTTCCTGCCTGGGAGGGAGGGAACAAAGCAAGGATATGTCCCTTTGTTTCTTTCCTGGGGTGGTGAACCCAAGTGCTCATTTGGTTTGCCTATTCTTTAGTCAGTAGCCTCAGACATGCGCTTCAACGAGATTTTCACAGAGAAAGAAGTTAAACAGGAGAAGAAACGGCAACGAGTTATCAACTCAAGATACCGGGAAGATTATATTGAGCCTGCACTATACCGTGCCATCATGGAGTAGATGCTTCTAGGGGCCAAGAGATTCCCGGCCATCAAGGCGAGAACACTTGGGTTCCACAGCACAGCAGACACTTGGAACTCTGAAGTCTCTAAAACTGAAGTTGTAAAAAGAAAAGGAATGAAATAACCGACCCCATCATCTTCTCACCCCATCCTCATTGCATTCCGCTGTAGTGAAAGGACAAGCTGTTCTTGGACATGTGGCAGCAGCCAGCTGGCCTCCCCCCTGAGGGGGCTTAGCACTGGAATGCTGTGGCTCATTGGTCCCAGTCCATAAGGGGTTGGCTGGGCTGGTTGTCCTGTGCCTGGCCTAGGAAGTAGCTTCCTAATGATCACCTGCACCGACTAGGCAGAGGTGCTGGTGCTTGCCCCATCCCTCCTTTTGTATTTATGTGTGTGTGTATGTATGTGTGTGTGTGTTTGATCTGGACCAGCTTCTGCCAGCCCCTGGCCTTTACTTTCATCCTTGTCTATGCAGGGCAAACAAAATGTGAAATTCTGCCCTCAGCTGAGCTGAGTAAGGGTCCCTGGGGTTGGCTGGAGGTAGGTGTGGCATACATCCAGCCCTGGAACTGCCTCAGGGGAGTGCTGGCAAAGCTGCAGTACTGAGGTGCTAAGGAATTAATGCCACCTCTTTGTCCTCCCTTGAAGGAGATGACAGATTAACATGGGTGTGTGCCCACGTCACTCTAGGCACAGAGCCCTCTGGCACAGTATTAGTGTGTGTGAGTGGGGAATACCCTGAAGGGGGCATTTTAATGATGGAAGCAGGCAGAGCCTGATGGGTGATTCTGTCAGCAGAAATTTGCAATCATGCAGGGACTGGGAGGGTTAAGATGAACTGGGGCCACTGAAGGCCAGGGGTGTTTTAGAGGTGCCTCCTGGTCTGGGGGTGGGAGGGAGCTGATTTTGGGGGGAGGGTGGGACTGGAGGACAACACTGAAGGGGTTAAACAGGTTTTTGCTCCTCATGAATTTGCTTGCCTGGGCCCAGGATTGGAGGGCTTCACACCTATACCCTATGTATACAAGAACCAGATTTATAATAATTTCCTTTTTTGTTACGTATGAACGCTATAAACCAAATTATTTTGAAAACCGGTGCATCACCTTGTCCTTAGCAATAAAATGTGTTGAGCAGAGCATTGGCTGTGTCTGCCCCAAGGAGCCAGAGTGGCCCAGGGTCAGGCTGGGGGAAGAAGCAGTAAAGCAGGCCCTGGGAAGTTGTCCCAGAGATATGGGTGGGTAACTTGTTAGGTTCTGTTCCTATGGCTCTACATTAGGTGGAGCAGGTGGGACATGGGGAACAGTGACACTTCTGATGTTGAGTGCTTTTTTATTTTCTGCTTTGGAAACGGGAAGGAAGAACGAGACCGCTTCCTCAGCCTCTAGAACTGAGTTTGAACTTTGTTCTGCCACACTTTTTTGTGTCCCGCCTGCCGGCCAGTTGTTTGCTCTATCTGCCACACTTCTTGACAAGAGTTCATTGGGCTGGTCTAAGTTTATGCTGGCATTTCTGTTCCATACAAATTATGGAAGCAGCTTGGAAGAAGGAGCACATTTTAGGTGCTTGATCAGCAGGGGATACCATCCCCCTACTGGGGTGCGGAAGCTGCTCTCTAAGCTGCCCCTGGTTGATGAGAAACTTCCTTGGAGGAAATCCCAGGCCTTTTGCCTGGTGGGTCCTTGAGGGTTGAAGTGGATAAGGATAGGGGAGCAGCAGGGCAGGGAGAGGGTAATGAGTAGGGATAGGACTTGGCGTGGCAGAGCTGCTTTAGCTGGCCTTTGGGCAGCCAGTCCCTGTGATGTGGCCTTGTCCAGGTGTGAAAGACTTGGGTCAGCTCAACTGCTCGGTGAGTCTTCAAGTCTTGGAAGTTGCCATATATTGGTCTCTGGGGAGAAGGAGCAGCAGGTCTCAAAGGTGTTTGCTTTTCATTGAGGTGTTCCCTAGGGAAACAGCAGGGGGAGCTGGAAGGACCCAGGAGTCAGGCCTTTCTGGACGGTAAGGCCTGGCAGCACGCATCTTTGGAGAGGCAGTCCCATTCTTCTCCAGCCTTTGCAGCACCCCAAACCTCCCCACCTTTGTCGCTGCTCCTGCCTCCAGCCCCACTGAAGGACATAGAGGGCTGGGTGCCTGGTCTAACCAGCCCCAGCAGAGTTCTTAACGGGACCTTTACTAGAAACTTTGCACTTTTTATTTTGGTCAACACAACCCTGAGAAACGAAGTTCAAACAGGCAATGGGACCGTCCCAATCATTCAGAAAGACTCCGTTCTCTTCCCCTACTGCTTGCCAATGCACAACAAGCCTCTCCCACCTTGGCCAGGCTCTTCTAGAAGCCTTTTTACCCGGACAAAACGCCCGTTCACAGTATGGGCCTTTGAGTTGGTACCCAAGATCACAGCCTCACAGTTTCCCCTCCCTTCAGTTAATGCCATCGGAGGAATTAAATCGTGCCGCAGCTGGATAACCGTGGGTACTCAGCTGTGGGCATGAGTGGATGGGGTGGGAGTGCGCCCGGTCCTCCTGAGGCAGCCGGGACGGTGGTCGGGGCAGAGGGGCCTTTTGCCCTGGCTTAAAATTCAATCGGAGGCTCTGAATTTGGTGCTAGGAGAGCCTGGAGCCCGGGTCTCCTTACCGTACAGGACTGGGTAGGTCGCTCAGTCTGCGGAGATCCAAATCCTTGGGCCTCAGAGAGTCCGCAGGCTGGAGGCGCTCACGGTCCGGATGGCGGATAAGGCGTCCGGCTTAGTTCCGGGCGGGTGTCTGCCTCCTTCGGCCTGGAATGACCGCGGTCTCCGCACTTGGGCCCGAGGCCGACACGAGTGCCCTGGAAGCCTACCATTCTTGGCACAAGCGAGGAAACGTGTCAGATGTAGAAATCCCGCACGCGCGCCCTCAGGGTCGTGAAGCCGGGAAGCAGGATCCGAGGCCAGGGCGCCGGGATGACACGTGTCGGTCCCGCGGGCAGGCCAGCGCCAGCCCTACCGCCCGCAGCCGGAGTCGCCGCAGGCGGGCGAGATGGGTGGGTCGCGAAACTCGGGGGCCGCGGAGCGCATTGGGCGCGCCTCGGCTTGCGCCCGCCCGCTCCTCGCGCGCAGCTCTGCATTGGCCAGCCCGGCGCCCCGCCCGGCTCCCGCGCGCCGATTGGCCGCGGACGCCCGACCCCCGGCGAAGGCGCGGAGGCGCAGAGCCGGATTGGTGGTCCTGCCGCCTCCCCGGCCGCGGCCGCGCGCTCCGCCCGCAGCTGCGTCCCCACTATGGCGGCGCCCAAGCAGCCTACCATGTCGTGGGCGCCCGCCGGGGTCCCCCGGGGCTCTCGCCGCCGCTTGCGCCGTCGCCTCCACCTTCGCGCCCCGCGTCGAGGCGGGCGCCGCCTCCCCCCTGCCTCCCTCTCCGCTGCGGTAAGGGCCTGTCCGAAGAGCGCGCGCCTGGGGCGACGGCAGCTAACGGTGCCGCGCCGCCCCTCCTCCTCTCCCCTCCCCCACCGGCCGCGCTCCCCCAGGTCCTTGCGGGGCGGCGGCGGGGAACGGAGCCCCCGCGCTCGTGCTGGGGAAGGAGGGACCGGGACACGACCCAGCATTCTCCGAATTGTAAAGTCCGGGTCGGACTGGGGGTCAGGCTGGGAGCCAAGCCCCTGGATGACCTTCTCTGGGTAGGGGCTGCCTGGCCTGGGGGAAAAGGGAGGCAGGCGCCGCGGACCCGGGGCGCGCATTCTCAGCACGCCTGAGTGCGAGACCCCGCAGCGCTGCGCACCTTGGCGCAGAGGAAGGGCACGGTCATGCGGTCCTCCGCTGTGGGGAAAGAAGGGAAAAGTCCAGGAAAAGCCTGAGCGGGAATCAGCAGCGTATGGTGAGCAGTTGTCATTGCTCGCTGCTCTACCGGGTGACAGATGCACGGAGGAGCAGGGGTCAACCAGACAGGCAAAGTCCACCTCTCGTTTCCTGTCCTTCCGGCGCTTTGCCTCATTGTTTTCTGGATGATTTTTGCTTGGAAGAGGAAATATCATAGCGTGGAGAGGAGATGATTAGGAGTGTCCCGTGACTATATTAGATTCCTTTTTACCATAGTGACCATTTTTATGAAACCCCAGTAAACCTCATTTATGTTTGTGTTTCCTTCATGCATGAGAGAAGAGTGGAAGATACATAAACTGAAACACCGTAACTAAGGAAGGCAGCTCTTGTCCAGAAAGTAAAAAAAAAAAAGCACATATACTTTTTTGGGGGGTATGCTTTGAACTATTGATTCTATTGATAGTTGGACATGAAAGTGGGAAAAAAACACTTTTTAGGTTATTGAAAGTAAAATACCTCTTCTAGCAAATTATTTTATTTCTAAGTCACGCCCACCTTGAGATAATCATTGAACTGTTGGGTAACCTCCAAGTCAAATGTCAGAGGATTAAAAGAAAGCTAGGGAAGCGGACTTGGCCCAATGGATAGGGCGTCCGCCTACCACATGGGAGATCCACAGTTCAAAACCCCGGCCTCCTTGACCTGTGTGGAGCTGGCCATGTCCAGTACTGATGTGCGCAAGGAGTGCCGTGCCACACAGGGGTGTCCCCCGCGTAGGGGTGTCCCCCGTGTAGGGGAACCCCATGTGCAAGGAGTGTGCCCCGTAAGGAGAGCCACCCAGCACTAAAGAAAGTGCAGCCTGCCCAGGAATGATGCCGCACACAGAGAGAGTTGACACAACAAGATGACGCAACAAAACGAAACACAGATTCCTGGTGCTGCTGATAAGGATAGAATCGGTCACGGAAGAATATGCAGCGAATGGACATAGAGAGCAGACAACTCGGGGTGGGGAGGAAGGGGAGAGAAATAAAAAATAAATCTTAAAAAAAAAAGAAAGCTAGCTGGAGCAGATGTGGCTCAAGTGGTTGAGCGCCTGCTTCCCATGTACTAGGTTTGATCCCCAGTACCTTAAAAAAAGTAAAAAAACAAAAAAAGCTGGCATACAAATTTATGATCAATAGATGTTTTCAAATAATCTTTTAAGGCAATAGCAGCTCTTAAGATGAAAGATTCTTAACTCAATGATATTTTGAGTATTAAATGGTGAAGCTTGCCATTTCACATGTAGCGATGGTTTGTTTTTTTTTAAGATTTATTTTATTTCTCTCCACCCCCTCGTTGTTTGCACTTGCTGTGTCTATTTGTCTTCCTTGTTTCTTTAGGAGACACTGAGAACTGAACCAGGAAACTCCCATGAGGTAGTTGGGAGTTAATTGCTTGGGCTATATCTGCTTCCCTAGCAATGGTTTAATGAAAATAAATTATTCATGAGGAAAGAAGATATGCAAGTTCTTAGAGACTTATTGACTTTGGATCTATCAATAAAGTATCTACTGGATACATACTCTATGGCATGGATTGACTGAAAAAAACCCAAAGACATGTATGTGAAACTTGTTCTAAGGTGCTTAAAATGGAGTGGTGGGAATAAAGGGCACATACATGAAAATAATTAATGATATGGTCTGCAGAATTCTAAGACAGTAAGTACTGTAGGAATTCAGGACAAGGACCTGGGGCTTGAGTTGGACCATGTGGGATGTTTATGCCTGGGTCGATGAAGAGGAAGGAGGAGAGATGGGAATGTGAGGTGGCAGGGAAGAGCTTGAAGGGTGCATGTCAAGTTCCAAATGGTTTCTTATTGGAAAAAGTGGGAGAGAGGTTGTACCAAAGGCAGTTTGTACTTCAAATCAAGAAGTACCTTTGTCCCTAATAGAGGAAAGGACAAAAGCTAGAGCTAAGCATCAAAAGATGTACAGTAACACTTCATTTGTCCTTGTCACTTTTTTTGATTGATCTCAGCTATTTGGAATAGCCACTCCTCTCAGCCACCCAGGATCTGCACCTCAGGATTCAGTCTTGCCTTTCTTTTCTTCCCCCTTGTTCATTTGGTTGCCAGGTCTTTTGGATCCTGCCTCCACACTGTCTCTGGTATCTGCTTTTTTCCTTCCTAGTATCTCATTAGTTTTTGGGCCACTGATACTGTGCCCTTGGATTGTTGTAGAAACTCCCTAACATTCCTTTTTCTTTCTTCCCATTTATATCATGTATGCCACCATCACTTCCAGGTATATCACTCCCAAGGCTTTTAATGGCTCCCCACCTCCTTTTGAATTGCGCAGAGACCAGCTTGCCATGGACAGTCTGGCCAGACTCCTTTCTTGACATTCCTTTAGACTGTTATATTTTCCAGGTCAGTGAAACTAATTGCTCTTCATCTTTGTATTGCTTTTTTGATCTTAAATGACCCCCTTGAATCTTTAAGTGTTGATTCTTACCCATGCTTCAGAGCCACTTGCTATGGAACTTCCTTTGTGATACTTTTCTGTACTTTTCTCCCTGTCTGCCTGGTACTTCTCTCTTCTTTAAACATCGTGACACTAGAGTCTGCCTTTTTGCCATAACTGTTTTAATCCCTCTTCTACCAACAACATAAGACTGAAGCTTTTTCAAAATAAGAATTGTCTTTGTTCTTCGTCTGGCACTGTGTTTGTACATAGTAGATATTTAGCAAATATGTTTTCTGTTGGAAATAGCTAAGAACCAGGATGGATGCAAAGGAAGTCCTTTGCAGAAATAAATGCTCACCAAAAAAAAAAAAAAACCTATAAATGAAGTCATTTATGTTAGAGAATGCCTTACTCAGAGATCTGATGTTTCTGCTCTAGATCGCTTGGATTAGACTGCATTAACAAAAAACTCAGCATTTCAATGACTTAGCAGAACAAAACTTGACTTCTCATTCATGCTGCATGTCCAGAGGTTTTCAGACCCAGGCTGATGGAAACTCCATCTTAATAATGTGCTTCCAGGATCATCGTGATTGGGTGAAAAGATGATGGTAATGGGAATTGCTGAGGGCAGGGAGAGGGAGGAAGAGGTGTGATATGGGGCATTTTTGGGACTTAGAGATGTCCTGCAATGATATTGCAGGGACAGGTGCAGGACACTGTATATCCTGTCATAACCCACTGGATGAACTGGTGGAGAGTGTGAACTACAATGTAAGCTATGGTCCTTGCAGTGCAGCAGTGCTCCAGGGTATATTCACCATATGCAATGAATGTGCCTTACCAAGGAGAAGGGATGTTGATGTGGGAGGAGTGGGTTGGGGAGGGGGGAGTGGGGTATATGGGATCTCTTATTTATTTATTTCTCTCCCCTAACCCCCCCCCGCCCCCCAACCCCGGTTGTCTGTTCTCTTTGTCTGTTTGCTGCATCTTCTTTGTCCGCTTCTGTTATCAGCGGCACGGGAATCTGTGTCTCTTTTTGTTGCGTCATCTTGTGTCAGCTCTCCGTATGGGTGGCGCCATTCTTAAGCAGGCTGTACTTTCTTTCGTGCTGGGTGGCTCTCCTTACGGGGCACACTCCTTGCACGTGGGGCTCCCCTATGCGGGGGACACCCCTGCATGGCACAGCACTCCTTGCGCGCATCAGCACTGTGTGTGAGCCAGCTCCACACGGGTCAAGGAGGCCTGGGGTTTGAACCGTGGGCCTCCCATGTGGTAGACAGATGCCCTAACCTCTGGGCCAAGTCCGTTTCCCCCTTATGTTTTTTAATGTAACATTTTGTGTGATCTACTTATCTTTAAAAAAAAAAAAAAGTTAAGGACACTGACTTTTAAGGTTTCTGTCCCAAAGTGGCACATGTCATTTCCATTCATATTTCATTGGCAAAAGCAATGGCCATGCCTAAAGAGGGCAGACAATTGCAGTCTTGTGGCAGGAAAATGAAGAGTCAGAAATAGCTGGTGAACAGCACTCATGACTGCTACATCCTCTGTGAGCGTCCCAGCCAGTAGAAGATGAGAGGTAGCAAAGTCAGATGAGCTATAAGAAATAGGCATATCAACAGTGGCAAGAAATGACAGCTCTAGCCAGGTGTGGGATGAGGGTGAATTGTAAATGCTAACAGGCTGCAGCTGTTGATGTAAGGACACTCTAATATATCCTAGGCATAGCACAGTCATTCCTGAAGGCATCACTATTTTACAGTACCATCTAGTAAGAATTTGGTAATGAACACACTAATGCCCCTGAGACATTAAAAAAAGAAGTTATCTTTAGGATGCTCAATTTAAGAGCCAGGCATTGTGTAATAATTTGAGGTGCATTTTCACTCTAACAGTTAAAGTAAAAAGGAGTCTTAGTCTTACTGCATCAATTTAATTGAGTTTAATTGAGGCTATCAGACTTTGGTATTTGGGGAGGTATTTGGTATTTGACAAAGAGTCACAGAGTAGTGGTTGAGAGCCCTGGTTTAGAGAACAGAAGATCTAGGCTTAAGCTCTGGCTCTGCCACTAACTTTGAGCAACTGCATAGGGCAGTTATGAGAATTAAGTCAGTTTGTCCATGTAAAGTGCTCTGTACAGGAGCTGGTTTAAAGCAAGCACTCATGATTGTGTGTAGCATCAGAGGCAGTGGCAGCAGCAGGATTTGAAGAAACTCTGAGGAATCGAGTAAGGAAACCCAGGAATGTAAATGGAAGGGTCCCCCCCTGCTTTTCTCACCTTTCTTCCCCTTCCTCAGATAGCACTTCTGTCACACCTTTATTTTCACATTTATCATGTTTTGTTAGTTGTGTATGTCTCTTTCTCCCTCTAGATTAGGTGTGTTAGTCACCCCAGATTTACTGTGCACGAGCTCTGTAGCAGGCTGTGCTAGATTGTGGCATCATAGATATGAAATATGTCCCTGGCCTCAAAGAGCCTGCAGTTCGGTAGGACCAGGAACCAACAAGCAGTTAGAATACAGTATAACAGGGGCTATAATTGAGAGTCTTATGGGGTCTCCTAAAAGGTCACAATGGGAATACAAGTGATGGTTTTGTAGAGACATTCACACCTAACCTACATCTTGAAGAATGACTAGGAATTAGCAGGGTAGGTGTGGGTTTAAGAGGCTTTCAGACAGGAAACAATGTGTGCAGTAGACTAGAAACACAACTGTGGCTGTGTCTAGTGTGGTAGTGCAGGGCACGTTTGTGGAGTGTGTTGGTAATGAAGCTGAAAGCAGATTGTGAAGGGCTTTGTGAGTGAAAGCTTTATCCTGAAGGCGATTAGAAGTCACTGCAGGATTTGAGGGTAGGAAATGACTGCATCAGCTTTGCCTTTCATAAAGAGCATTGTTTGTGGAGGAGGTAGTGTAGAAGATCATATTTCCCTGTCATGGGAAGTTCTGAGGTTTGCAATCATAGTACTGTGCCTGCATGCAAGAGTTACAAAATATTTATGTGTGAGGAGATGGGAATGAGGTGAGTCTGGAGGAAAGAACAGTTAGGCTCTTGTAGTAATATGAGGGGCAAGTCCACGTCCTTCTTTGGGTAGAGTAGGGTACCATCAGCAAGAGTCAGCAGACGAGGATTTCAGTCCTGGCTTCAGCAGTTTCTACGGTCTAATCTTGGGCAAGCTACAGAACTTCATCTGGTTTGGTTTTCAAAACTATAAAGTGGATATGAAAATCTCTGCTTTGCAGGGGTTGCTCTGACAATTAGAGCAAGTACATATAAAATGCTTAGTTCAGCGCTGTTAGATACATAAGGGACCTTTTATAATAATAATAGGTGTAGTTTTTCTAATATTTAGTGTAGTTCCTGGTTCATCATATAATCCTTAGCCTTAAATCCCACCATTTAAAGATAGCCACTGTCTATACTGTGATTTTATTTCTGTATCTTAAATGATTAATGATGCTGGTCTGAGAGATTAGGCATGAAGAAATTATTCTGAGATCAAGAAGGGAGAGTTGCTAACGTTATCATACTACTTAAACATTGAATTCCAGTAAAGTATATATGGCTATTCATTTGTTCCCAGCCCTCACTCAGATGTCACAAGTGTGTGTCTTCACACCCCCTTGCTCCTGATGATGCTATGTGCTCACCACCCAGGCTGCTAAAGCATACACTTCTCCTCCTTGAGATCTTGCTCCTTCTCCATCTTCTTTTTCTTTCTTTCTTTCTTTTTTTTTTTTGCTGGTAAGGAGTGCTTATTTGACAGAAAGCCAGACAAGACTTGGGGGTCAGGGAAGGCTTCCAGGAGGCCATCCTTACAGGGCACCAACGTGGCCTTTGAGGCTGGACAGCCCTGCTTGGTGCTCAGAGGCTGCCAGGACCGCCTACCCATTTACTGGAAAAGGAGGCTGAGGCTTCGCACCTGTCTGCCCCGCCCTGCCAGTCCCCCTTACCCAGACTAGGCCGAGCTGAGCCCTGGGAGTTTGCAGGCTGCAAGCCCGAGGCCGCAATGCCCACCCAGCATCCAGCTCCAGCTCCGTCTTCCCAGTGCCCTTTAAAAAAAAAAGGATTATGTTTATCCCCCCCCCCTCATTGTTTGTGCTCACTGTCTGCTGTGTGCATTCATTGTGTGTTCTGTGTGTCTGCTCATCCTCTCTTTAGGAGGCACTGGGAACCAGTCGGGACCTCCCGTGTGGTAGGCAGGTACCCAAATGCTTGAGCCACATTTGCTTCTCCTGAACGTCTTTTAGAATATGATAATGGGTTAATTAGGATTTGTTTTCCCTTAGGCTCCTCTCCAGTCATCCTGGGGGGGAAAGGGAGGCAGGGGAACACCAGTAGAACTTAAATTTATATTATTCTGATTAAATATCATATACTTATTGGCTTACCTTAATCTTTTGTCTATATATTGGGAAGTGATTGCAAAATAGTTGCAAAGTAATTGAAAGGTGCATACTTAAGCATTTAAAAAAGTTTTTTTCTCTCCCCTTCCCCCCCAGTTGTCTACTCTCTGTATCCATTCGCTGTGTGTTCTTCTGTGACCGCTTCTATCCTATCAGCGGCACCCGAAATCTGTGTCTCCGTTTGTTGTGTCATCTTGCTGAGTCAGCTCTCTGTGTATGTGTGCCATTCTTGGCCAGGCTGTACTTTCTTTCACACTGGGTGGCTCTCCTTACGGGGTGCACTCCTTGCACATGGGGCTCCTCTATGCTAGGAACACCCCTGTGTGGCAGTGCACTCCTTGGGCGCATCAGCACTGCACATGGGCCAGCTCCACACGGGTCAAGGAAGCCCTGGGTTTGAACTGAGGACCTCCCATGTGGTAGGTGGACGCCCTATTCATTGGGCCAAGTCTGCTTCCCCTTATGCATTTTTAACCTGGTTTAAAAACTCACTGAAACATTTTGTTTGACATGTTAAACAGATGAGAAAATTCATTATTGGGGAGCGGTATCACTCAGTGGTTAAGCACCTGCTTCCCATGTATGAGGTCCCAGGTTCAATCCTGGGTATCTCCTAAAAAAAAAAGTTACTAAGGTTTTAAAGACTTTTTAGTCTCAGAACCCCTTTACAAATTTAAAAATTACTTGAGGAACCCAAAGAACTTTCATTTTTGTGGGTTTTACCTATTAATATTTAATGTATTAGAAATTAAAATGGAGAAAATTTAAAAACATGAAGACATACAAGCACATATTCCATTAGCTGTGACAGCGTTGATATCATCACGTGTCATCATGTATCATCATGTTATATAGCCTCTGACAAGCTTTGGTCCCTTATGAAAGAATGAGAGTGGCCAAGCCAAATGATGTCTTAGAATTATTGTGAAAATAGTTTTAAAACTCACAGATCCTGGAGGGATCTTTTTTCTTCTTTTTTTAAAAAAAAAATTTTTTTTCTGGAGGGATCTTAAGAACCACTGAGGGGTCCTTGGACCACACCTTGAGAGCTGCTGCTGTGTGGAGTTGAGAGGTTTTATAAGTGACATGTTTGCATCTTTTTGGCAACAAAATAACAAAGGTAGAAACATTTCCAAACATCTGCTTTCAAAATGTGGGCAACAGTTTCTTTCAAAAAACAACTACTTTCTACCTTTTTAAAAAACATCTTTATCTTGTGAAGAGTAGATAGGTGCATGTATTTTTGAAATATCTGCTAGGTACCTTACTGCTGTCAGGTATTTGCTATCCCAGAAAAAAAAACAGCAAATCTGGAACACCACATTTTTGTATGAGAAAAATATTCTGCTGCTCTTTGAGTTCTAGAAATCTTACAAGTTCTTTGCCAGATGATAACCAGAGAACTTCTTTGCAGAGCAATAGAGTTTCATGGTCACTCACCACCTCATTATCAAGTTGGGTTATGGTCTTATTTAAAAGAGCCAATATTGTGAAATGACCCACACTGGCTAGCTTTGGGAACAGGTAGCCTGGGGCACATCTCAGAGCAACTGCTCAAGTGGTGACACTGTTGCCCTCCATGCCATGGAGCTTGCATACCTCTTGGGGATTCTTTCTGAACTTCATGCACCATGAGACATCTGACATAGATCCTGTATGATCAGACAAGTGGCAAATGAAATTAAATATAGAAAAGTTTAGGGAAACGGACTTTGGCCCAGTGGTTAGGGCATCCGTCTACCATATGGGAGGTCCGCGGTTCAAACCCCGGGCCTCCTTGACCCGTGTGGAGCTGGCCATGCGCAGTGCTGATGCGCGCAAGGAGTGCCGTGCCACGCAAGGGTGTCCCCCGCGTGGGGGAGCCCCACGCGCAAGGAGTGCGCCCGTGAGGAGAGCCGCCCAGCGTGAAAAGAAAGAGCAGCCTGCCCAGGAGTGGCGCCGCCCACACTTCCCGTGCCGCTGACGACAACAGAAGCGGACAAAGAAACAAGACGCAGCAAATAGACACCAAGAACAGACAACCAGGGGAGGGGGGGAAATTAAATAAATAAATAAATCTTTAAAAAAAAAAAAAGAAAAAAAGAAAAGTTTATGAAAAGAAGTCTGTTATTTTCTTCCCAGTGAATCACTTTGTGTATCCTTTGAGATGAGCATTTCCTCTTTGGAGGCAAATAGCCTAGGCAATAGGTTCTGAACTAGCCTTGCCCTTGGCCCAGGCTTCTCCACGCTATCTTCTCTCTTGCTACCTGAGCAACCTTTCTAAAATGCGAATCTGACCATGTCATTTCTTGTTTTTTTTTTTTTTTAGATTTATTTATTTATTTATTTTTCTCCCCTTCCCCGCCCCACCCCGGTTGTCTGTTCTCTGTGTCTATTTACTGTGTCGTCTTTGTCCGCTTCTGTTGTCGTCAGCGGCACAGGAATCTCTGTTTCTTTTTGTTGCATCATCTTGTTGTGTCAGTTCTCCGTGTGTGTGGCGCCATCCCTGGGCAGGCTGCACTTTCTTTTGCGCTGGGCGGTTCTCCTTACGGAGCACACTCCTTGCACGTGGGGCTTCCCTACGTGGGGGGTACCTCTGCGTGGCACGACACTCCTTGTGCATATCAGCACTGCGCATGGGCCAGCAGCACACGGGTCAAGGAAGCCCGGGGTTTGAACCACGGACCTCCCATGTGGTAGACTGACGCCCTAACCACTGGGCCAAGTCCGCTGACCACGTCATTTCTTAGGTACATTCCTAAGTGGTTTTGCCATTGACAATGGGATAAAATTCAGTCTCCTTAAGCATGGCATATCAGCCCTTTCCTGCTCTTTTTATGTTTCAGTTTCCTCCATTCAGTTTAGTTCAGGCATCACCTCCCGAACCTCCTAGACAGTTATAAATGTCCACTGTATTGTAATGTCTGTACCTTGTTGGTACTTGAGCACTGTGCACCACACTGTGCCTTCAGGGCAGGTAGTACAGCACCGTCTCCACTGTGTTCCCTCTGCTTCTCTCGGGTGTGCACACACAATAAAGGCTTTTGCTTCAACTGAGAAGGTGGTACAGCATCCAGCATAGTTATTCCAAGATATTATATTTCTTCATTGCTTTTTTTTTCTGCAGTGATACTGGTGGTTAAGCAATATAGAACTAAGACATACATCTAAGGCCTCAGAAATATTTTCTAGTCATATATGTCACACATATAAGAACAGAACAATTAATGATACCCATTATTTTAAGAAACAGAACATTATGTGTTCTGTAGAGGCCACCTATATATTTTTCCCCAATCCCTACCCATTCTTGCTCACTAGAGAAAAACACTACTGTGAATTTAGTGTTTTTATTCCCATATAGGTTCTGATACTTTTAGTACATGTAATATGTCCACATACAATACATAGCAGAAGATGGCAAACTGGGGTGCAAGTTCTGTTGCAACACAGCCATGCTCCTTCATTTACATATTGTCTATGGATGTGCTACTGGATTCTATCTAGGTTCTTGGCTATGCTGCAGAAATGAATTTCAAGAGCACGCCGGGTGAGTTAGGCCAGTAATTTATTCAGGTAGGGAAGGAAGAGAAATGGGAGAAAATAACAGAAAGTAACAGAGCAGGGGTCCCAGGTAGTGAGGAAGGGGATGAAGAGGGCTAATTTACAAGCTATAATTCCCCATTATAGATTTTAAGTCCCTAAGGTTACTTGCGTGGCCACATGGCAGAGGAAAAATGGCAATAGCGGCACACTGAGGGCAGGACAGGCCCGCAGGCAAAAGAGTAAGGTAAGAGAGAGAGCTCAAGCCTCACAGTTTGCTTTTAAATTGCTAATTATTCAACCCCCCCCCCCTTGCTAGGGGGCTCCAGCTGTTTGCTGTTTGGATTGGTTACCCCACCCATCAATTCCTTAGTGAGGACTCAATGATAAAGTTCCTAGAGAACATCCGGGCTTTTCCTTGTTCCCAGGAAGAAGTCTTTGTTCTAGGTAGCAGAATTCCAGAGGTGGTGTTCCTCCAGCAGTCATCTTGGGGTTTCTGATGTTGGCGTGGACACTCTTGCCAGATTCCACATCAGTCTATTAATTCCCTATTTTATTAGCCTGCTTCAGATGCTTTTGAGCCACAATAGCAGAGTTGAGTAATTGCAACAGAAACCATATGGCCCACAAGCCTAAAATATTTGCTATCTGACCCTTTAAGAAAAAGTTTGTCAGCCTCTGACATATATCTGTCACCTGTAGATTTTAAACCTATATATATCCTTTTACCTCTTTTTTTTTTTTTTTTTTAGCACTCATTATTATTTTTGGAATGTATCCTTGTTAGTGCATATAACCCTAGTTTATTCATGTCTTTTATTATATAATATTTGGTAATGTAAAAGTAGTGTAATTTTCTGTTTCTGATTTTCTGGGCACATTGCCATCTCCCAGCCACCTTCAACACTACAACCCAGCCTCTTCTCTCAGTTGGTCCCGGCAAAGGAAGGTCATCTTTTCAAACTCTGCAGTTGAGTTTTTTCAAGACCAGTTACATTCAGCATTTTTAATCTTTTACATAGAAGTCACCTTTTCCAAAAAGAAAATTATGTCTAGAAACTTGTCCTCTGAACACCATTCAAACAAACAAACAAAACCCCTTATAAAACCAAGCATTAACAGCTTCTATTCAGAAAGTGTTTTCTGTAAGATCAAGTTACACATGCAAAACTAAAAGCTTTGCTCCATTCGAGTTTTACCCATCCCAGATTTTTTTTCCCTCTCTTTTTCTTCATCCACTTCTAAAGGGAACATCTGACCAGTGGCAAAGTATATTTCAGCTTTACTCTTTTTTCTTCATTTTTAAAGCCCTTGTAGTTACATAAGTTCTATTCAGAAAGTCACTGACTGCCCATGTTGCCAAAGTCTGGGTTAGTTAGGAGAGGAAAACCACACGATAATTCGAACAAGTAGTTTAATGTTAGAATTATTAGCTATAATACAGGGTTGGAGTAACAAGAGATTGACTAATAAGAAATGAAATAAGCACATGAAAAGATGTTCAACATCATTAGCCATCAGGGACATGCAAATTAAAATCACAATGAGAACCACTTCACACCTACTAGGATGGTTATAATAAAAAGGACAGATAACAACAAATGTTGATGAGGGTATAGAGAAATTGGAACACTTATACCTTGTTGCCAGGAATGTAAAATGGAGTATCTGCTTTGGAACACAGCCTTGCAGTTCCTCAAATGGTTAATTGCGCAGTTACTATATGATCCAACAATTCCATTCCTAGGTATGTACCCAAGAGAAATTAAAACATAAATGTTCATTTGAAAACTTGTGTATGTATGTTATTAGCAGCGTTATTCATAAATAGCCAAAAAGTAAAAACAACCCAAATGCCTACCAACAGATATAAATGTGATATATCCATACAATATTTGGCAATAAAAAGAAGTGAAGTACTGATGTTACTGGATTTCACCTAGGTTCTTGACTGTGCTGTAGAAACGAATTTCAAGAGCATGTCGGGTGAGTTAGGCCAGTAATTTATTTAGGTAGGGAGGGAAGAGAAATGGGAGAAAATTACAGATCATGGGTCCCAGATAGAGAGGAAGGGGCTGAAAAGTGATAAAGCGGGCTGATTTATGGGTTATAATTTCCTGTCATAGATTATAAATGCGCAGGTTTTACTTGCATGGTGACCGTGGTAGGGGAAAAACAGTGAGAGCAGGGTGCAGAAAGCAGGAACAGGGGTCCAGAGGTGAGAGAGCAAGTTCAGGCCTTCAGCCTGCTTTTTGAACTGTTAATTATTCCACCCCTTTGCTAATGGTATAGGAGGAGTCCCAGCTATATACTGTTTTGATTGATTACCCTACCCATCAATCCCCCATGAGGACCCAATGATAAAGTCCGTGGTGACTATCTGAGACCTCTCCTGGCTTCTGGAGGAAATCTTGTTCTGAATGGCAGAAATTGGGGAGGGTCTTCCAGCAGCCAGCTTAGGGCTATTGATGTCCATGTGGGCTTCTTGCCAAGTTCCAGATCCATCTGTTGATTCCCTGTCTTACTAGCTGGCTTCACTGATATATGCTCCAACAGTGGACGAATTCTGAAAACATTATGATAAGAAGCGAGTGACATAGGACCATACAGTTTATGATTCCATTTATATGAAATGTCCAGAATAGGCAAATTTTTAGAGACAGAAAGTAGATTAGTCGTCTAGCGTTGGTGTCTCAGTTTGCCTGGGCTGCTAAACTTAATACCACACAACGGGCTGGCTTTAAACAATGGGAATGTATTGGCCCACAGTTTCATAGGTAAGTCCAACATCAAGATGTCGGCAAGGCTTTTTTCTGCCTGAAGACTGCAGTGTTCTCATGCTGGCTGCCAGGAGTCCTTGGGGTTCCTTGGATTCCCAGCATATGGCAGTGCCCTCTCCTTTTTCTTACGGGTTCCACTGACTTCTGGTTTCTGGTTCTTTATAAAGCCTCCAGTAATCCAGATTAAGATCCACCCTCATTCACTTGGGCCACACTTTAAATAAAAATTACATCTTCTGGGACGTGGACTTGGCCCCATGGATAGGGCGTCTGCCTACCACATGGGAGGTCCGTGGTTCAAACCCAGGGCCTCCTTGACCCGTGTGGAGCTGGTCCATGTGCAGTGCTGATGTGCGCAAGGAGTGCCGTGCCACACAGGGGTGTCCCCGCGTAGGGGAGCCCCATGCGCAAAGAGTGCGCCCCATAAGGAGGGCCGCCCAGCATGAAAGAATGTGCAGCCTGCCCAAGAATGGTGCCACTCACATGGAACAAAAAGAAACACAGATTCCCAGTGCCGCTGATAAGGATAAAAGCGGTCACAGAAGAACACACAGTGAATGGACACAGAGAGCAGACAATGGGGGTGGGGGGGGGGAGCCGAAGGGAGAGAAAAAAAATCTTTAAAAAAATTACATCTTCAAAAGATTCTATAAAGATTAAGAATATGTCTAAATTGGTGTACATAATTGAATCTGTCACAGCTGGGGAGATGGAGGCAGGGGATTGAAGAATGATGGATAAGAGGTGTGGAGTATCTTTTTTGGGGAAATGAAATTTTCTAGAATTGATTGGGATGATGTGCACAACTCAGTGTGCTAAAAGCCATTGAACTGTACACTTTAAATGGGTGAATTGTATGCTGTGTGAATTACATCTCATTAAAGCTGTTGAAAAAAGTAAGGAGGGGAAGCGGACTTGGCTCAACTGATAGAGTGTCTGCCTACCACATGGGAGGCCCAGGGTTCAAACCCAGGACATCCTGACCTGTGTGGTGAGCTGGCTCACATGCAGTGCTGATGTGCGCAAGGAGTGCTGTGCCATGTAGGGGTGTCCCCTGCGTAGGGGAGCCCCATGCGCAAGGAGTGCACCCTGTAAGGAGAGCTGCCCAGCGTGAAAAAGGTGCAGCCTGCCCAGGAATGGCGCAACACACATGGAGAGCCGACGCAACAAGATGACGCAACAAAACAAGACACAGATTCCAGGTGCCACTGACAAGAATACAAGCAGACACAGAAGAACACACAGGGAATGGACACAGCGGACAACTGGGGGCGGGGGGAGAGGGTGGGGTAGGGGAGAGATAAATAAATAAAAAATAAACCTTAAAAAAAATGATTGGGTTTAGCTGTCAAAGACAGAAATAAAACCCCAAAGAACCATGGACTAAAAAAAAAAAAAAAAAAAAGAAGGAGTATGAGTACAGGACTTAAGGAAAATGGCAGACTAGAAAGACATGGGACTATGGGACTCTCTTCTCTCCCAGAAAAATAGAGGACAGGCAGAAACAGCCTGGAAAAAAATCTTCTAGGGTTTAGGACAGCAGGGGAAAACTGGACAGGGCCCAGAAGAGAGGGCAAAGGAAAAGAATCACAATGGCAAAACTGTGATTTAAAGCTGCAGCTGCAAATGCTAGCATCCCACTATATAGACACTACACAAAAATGGGGCCCAAAGGGTCCACCTCCCCAGGAAAGGGGAGAGAAAGGGACACAGCCTAAGGCTGGCTCAGCTTTTGACCCACAGATTTGGTCTGCTGTGTCCCATGAGCCATTTCAGTCAGGGTGGGGTAGTGCCATTGTTTGCCTTGGGAGCCAACACCGGACTAAAGAGATCTGACCTTCTCATTCTCCCTCTGTACTGAGGGAAGCAGAGGACAGTGGAATTATTTCCTATCTGGGAAAGGGAGGGGGCTTCCAGCAAAGGCTGAAGAGCTGCCTCTGAGAAAGTTTGAATTACAAGGCTCTTAGCCTCCCGTCAGAATCCCCTGTCACGCTTAAATGAGGCCGTGTTGCAGCAAACACACTCCAACCAGGCTTTGAACTGAGTGGGCTGCTGTCAAAGAGCACCATCTGCTGTCAGGTCAAAGAAGTGCATGTGAGGAAATTAAAAGTAAGTAAGAGAGGCTTTTTCTGGCCTTCACAGCCTCCATCTCCAAGGCTCTAAAAAGCAGATCTGCAACCCATTACTGGGTCCAGGGCCCAAATTTAAGCAACTAACAGGGAAAATCCTAAAGGCGCAAAGAAATAGAACCAAGAATCAAAGAACAGCAGTAAAACACAGCTTCCCGCCACTAGATTCCTACAAAAGAGAAATTGAGCATCTGAGTACTCACCATTCTAATCAGATGCCTAGACGTCAGCATGGCCCAAGAAAAGGAATATACCAAAGCTCCTCAGGGATCAGGGAGTAGATGTGGCTCAAGCAGTTGAGCACCTGCTCCGCACATGGGAGGTCCTGGGTTTGGTTCCCACTGCGTCCTAAAGAAGACAAACAACAGGCAGACACAAAAATGAGTAAGGCAACAAGCAAACAATGAATAGGGAGCAAGCAAAACAAAACAAAATGAGCAGGGAACAGATGTGGCTCAAGTGATTGAGCCCCCACCTACCACAGGGGAGGTCCATGTTCAGTTCCTGGTGCCTCCTAAAGAAGATGAGCAAGACAGCAAGCTGGTGCAGCAAGCTGGCACAACAAGATGTCACAACAAGAGAAACATGGAGGAAAATTTAATGAGAGACACAAAAAAGCCGGGAGCAGAGGTAGCTCAAGCAATTAGGCATCTCCCTCCTACATGGGAGGCCCCAGGTTAGGTTCCTTGTGCCTCCTTAAAAAAAGACCAGCATACAACAAATAGATCCAGCAAATGCAAACAATGAGGGGGTGGGGAGAAATAATAAAAATAAATTAAAAAATATAAATAAATACAATAACCCTGTGAATCAGATATTATTAAAAACAACAAAACAAAAAAAACAGCAGACAACAAGCACAAACAATAAGCAAAAACAAAGAGCAAACAGAGAAGAGAGTCATCTCAGGGAGGGGAGTGCCTAAGAGGAGACATAGAATTTGAGACAACTAATCAGCAAGATGCACACAAATTACCAAAATCAAATTAATGAGTTGAAAGACAGTATGAGTAAAGAGATAAAGGATATCAAGAAGTCCCTGAGTGAGCACAAAGAAGAAACTGAAAACCTGAATAAAAAGATAATGGAGCACATGGAAAAGAAGACATGTTAGTTGAAATAAAAAACACATTAGAGGCATATCTATCTAGAAATGATAGAAGAAAGAGTAAGTGATACAGAAGACAGAATAGCTGAAATAGAACAGAGGAAAGAATGGAAAAAATTAAGCAGGGACTCAGGTAGTTGAATGATGACATGAAATGCAACCATATATGTGTCATGGGAGTTCCAGAAAATGAAGAGAAGGGAAAAGGGGCAGAAATAGTATCTGAGGAAATAATGGCTGAAATATTCACAACTCTGATGAAAGAAATGAACTTACATGTCCAAGAAGCATAGCATACCTCAATCAGAATAAATGTGAATAGACCTGGTCCAAGACACATACAACTCAGAATTTCAAGCGTTGAAGATAAAGAGAAAATTCTGAGAGCCACAAGGGAGAAGCAAACATACAAGGGATGCCAAGAAAGCCTTAGTGTGTATTTATCTTCAGAAACCATGGAGACAAGAAGACAATGGTGTCTGAAAGAAAAAACTGCCAACCAAGAATTCTTTCTCCAGAAAAATTGACCTTCAAATGTGAAAGCGAGCTTAAAATAGTCACAAACAGAAACTTCGAAACTAATTTCATAAGAAAGAATCCACCTTTGCAGGAAATAATAAAGGGAACCTTACAACCTGAAAGAAAAAGACCAGAGAGGCTTGGAGGAGAGTATGGAAGACAATAGCAGAAAGGATATCCAAAAGAGTAAAAAGACAGACAAAAATAAAATATGGGTAGGTGGCTGTGGCTCAAGCAGTTGAGCCTCCACTTACCATATGGAGGACCCGGGTTTGATCCCTGGGACCTCCTGGTGAAAAGAAAAAGGAGCAAGGTGTTCCAGACCTGTTTGGTGAAGTGCAGGCCCCTCCCTGTGCGGTGTGGAGAGGCACAGACCCCTGCATGACGAAGTGACACACCAAAAGGAAAATGACACAACCAGATAGGAAAATAAATAAACAAGTAAAATACAACATATGAAAACCAAAGAATAAAATGGTAGAAATAAATAATGCAGTTACAATAATTTCATTGAATGTGAATGGATTAACCCCCCCCCCCCCAATTAAAAGATATGGACTAAGAGAATGGATAAAAAAACAAACATGAGCCATCCATATGTTGCCTACAAGAGACTCACTGTAGACCCAGGGATACAAACTAGCTGAAAGTGAAAGGCTGGAAAAAGATACTCCACAAAAACAGTATTCAAAAAGAGCAGGGGTAGCTATACTAATATTGGACAAAACAGACTTTAAATGAAAAAAAGTTATAAGAAATACTGAAGACCATTAAATATTAATAAAAGGGACAACCCACCAGGAAGAACAAGAGTCATACATGTCTGTGCACCTAACCAGGGTGCCCCAAAATACATGAGGCAAATTCTGGAAAAACCGAAGAGAAAAATAGGTATCTCTTCAATAGTATTTAGAGACTTCAACACACCACTCACATCATTAGATAGAACAACTAGACAGAAGATCAACAAGGAAACAGAAAACTTGAACAATATGATAAATGAGCTATACCTAACACAGACATATACAGAATGTTGCACCCAAACTCAGCGAGTTACACATTCTCAAGTGCTCATGGATCTTTCTCCAGGATAGACCACGTTACGTCATAATGCAAATCTCAGTACACATAAAAAGACTGAGATTATACAAAGCACCTTCTCAGATCACAATGGAATGAAACTGGAAATCAATAAGAGATGGGAAAGATAAAATCGTAAATATGTTGAGGCAGAACAACACACACTTAAATAATCAGTGGTTCAAAGAAGAAATTGTAAGTGGAATTAGTAAATATATTGAGACAAATGAAAATGAGGACACAACTTATCAAAACTTATGAGATACAGCAAAGGCAGTGCTGAGAGGGAAATTTATAACCCTAAATGCTTATATTATAAAAGAAAAGAGCTAAAATCAAAGATGTAACTGAACTACTGGAGAAACTAGAGAAAGATCAGCAAACCATGTCAAAGCAAGCAGAAGGAAAGAAAGAATAAAGATTAGAGCAGAAATAAATGAAATTCAGAGCAACAATGACAAAAAATAATAGAAAAAAATCAACAAAACCAAAAGCTGGTTCTTTGAGAAGATCAATAAAATCTACATCCCCTAGCTAGACTAATAATTAAAAAAAGAAGATGCAAATAAATAAAATCAGAAATGAAAGGGGAAAGTTATGACAGACCCCACAGAAATAAAAAGGATCATAAGAAGATATTATGAGAATCTGTTAGCCAACAAACTAGACAACCTAGGTGAAATGGAAAAATTCCTAGAATGCACAAACAGCCTACACTGACTCTACAAGAAATACAAGAACTTAACAGACCATTCACATTTAAAGAGACTGAATCTGTCATCAACAATCTCCCAACAAAGAAAAGTCTGGGATCAGATGGCTTAACAGGTGAATTCTACCAAGCATACCAAGAAGAGTTAATACCAATCCTGTTTAAACTCTTCCAAAAAACTGGAGAGGAGGGAAAATTACCCAATACATTTTATGAAGCCAACATCACCCTAATACCAAAGCTAGATAAAGACACTACAAGAAAAGAAAATTACAGACCAATCTTTCTAGTGAACATAGGTGCAAAAATTCTCAACAAAATACTTGAAAGTCAAATCCAACAGCAAATCAAAAGACTTATACACTATGACCAACTGGAATTTATTCTTGGTATGGAAGGGTGGTTCAACACAAGAAAATCAATTAATGTAATACACCACATTAACAAATTGAAGGGGAAAACCCACATGATTGTCTTGGTTGATGCAGAAAAGGCATTCAGCAAAATCCAGTATCCTTTATTGAAAAAAACACTTCAAAAGATAGGAATAAAAGGAAAATTCCTCACTATGATAAAGGGTATATATGAAAAACCCACAGCCAACATCATACACAGTGGGGAAAGTTTGAAAACTTTCCCTCTAAGATTGGGAATAAAACAAGGATATCCACTGTTACCACTGTTATTCAACATTGTGCTAGAAGTTCTAGCTAGAGCAAGCAGACAATAAAAATAAATAAAAGACTTCCAAGTAGGAAAAGAGGAAGTAAAACATTCGCAGGTGACATGATCCTATATATAGAAAATTCTGAAGTGTCTATGACAAAGCTACTTGAGCTCATAGACGAGTTCAGCAAGCTGGCAGGATACATGATAAACATGTGAAAATCAGTATTGTTTCTGTACACTAGTATTAAACAATCTGAGTTGGTAATTGGGAAAAATTCCATTTACAGTTGCAACAAAAAACTCAAATACCTAGGAATCAATCTAACCAAAGAAGTACAGAACCTAAATACAGAAAACTGCAAAACAGTGCTGTAAGAAATCAGTGAATACCTAAACAAATGAAAAGACATTCTGTGCTCATGATTTGGAAGATTAAATATCATGAAGATCAAGCCTACCTAAACAGATTTATAAATTCAATGCAATACATCAAAATTCCAACAGCCTACTTTGAAATAGAAAAGGCAATTACCACATTCATTTGGAAGGGAAAGTGTAGCTGAATAGCGAAAAGCATTCTGTAGAAGAAGAGTGACATGGGAGGAATTTCACTGCCAGACCTTGAAACATATTACAAAGCTATAGTGGTCAAAACAACATGGTATTGGCATAAAGATAGACACATTAATGCATGGAATAGAATTGAGAGTCCAGAAATAAACCTTCATGTCTGCAGCCAACTGTTTTGTTGCTGTTGTTGTTTTTCATTGTTTTTTAAAAGATTTATTTATTTTACTTTGTTTATTCATTTATCCCCACCCCACCCTCCCCTACCTCTCTTCCCATCCCACCCTTCCCTCCCGCCTTCCCAGATAGTTCTCGTTTGTCTGCTCATTGTTTCCTCGCCTTCTCCAGGAGGCACCAAGAACCAAACCCAGGACCTCCCACATGGGAGGTGAGTGCCCAGTGGCCTGAGCCACATCTGCCTCTCTGTGGGCTGCAGCATTTGCTGACTTGTGGCATCTGCTCATTTAGGCATCTGCTTGTTGCTGTGGGATATGGCATCTAGCTCTTATTGCTGCAGGTGCGGGTGTCTAGCTCTCATTACGGTGGGTGCAGGCGTCTAGCTCTCGCTGTGGGTATGGGCATCTAGCTCTTGATGCTGTGAGTGTGGGCATCTACCTCTTGTTGCGGTGGGTGCCGGCATCTGCTTGCCTTCTTTAGGAGGCACCGGATCCCAAATCTGGGACCTCCCATGTGATAGGTGGGTGTCCAACTGGTTGAGCCACCTCCACTTGCTTCCAACTGGTTTTTTACAAACCTACAAAAGTCATGTTAACAAGACAAAACAGTCTCTTCAACAAATGGCCCTGGGAGAACGGGATATGTATAACCAAAAGAATGAAAGAGGACACCTATCTCCCTACCTATACATGAATCAACTCAAAATGGATCAAAGACCTAAATATAAAAGCCAGGACCATAAAACTCCTAGAAGAAAATGTAGGGAAATGTCTTCAAGATCTTGTGGTAGATGGTGGTTTCTTGGATCTTTCCCCAAAGCATGAGCAAGGAAAAAAGTAGATAAAAGGGACCCCGTCAGAATTAAACACTTACACATCAAAGTATTTTCCCAAAAGGGTGAAAAGGCAGCCAACTTAATGGGAGAAAATATTTGGAAATCATATATCTGATAAGGGTTTAATACCCATGATATATAAAGGGATGCTACAACTTAGCAATAAAAAGAAAAATGAGGGCAGTGGGCATGCTCAGTGGTTGAGCTCCTGCTTCCCATGTACAAGGTCCTGGGTTTAATCTCCGGTACCTGCAGAAAATAAAAAAAGTGAAAAAGACAAAAGACTCAATTGAAAAATGGGCAAAAGACTTGAACAGACATTTGTCCAAAGAAGAAATACAAATGGCAAAAAAACATGAAAAAATGTTGTACATTGCTACCAGTTAGGGAAATGTAAATCAAAGCTACAATTAGACATCATTTCACACCTATTAGAATGGCCACTATTGAAAAGACAGAGAACTACAATATAGAATCACTTATTTACTATTGGTGGAAATGTAGAACGGTACAGCCACCATGGATGTTTCTAAAGATGTTGAATATAGATTTGCCATGTGACCCGGCAATACCACTACTGGGTATATACCCAGAAGAACTGAGAGCAGTGACACGAACAGACATCTGCACACCGATGTTCATAGTAGCGTTATTCATGATTGCCAAAAGATGGAAACAAACCAGGTGTCCGTCAGCCAGTGAATGGCTAAGCAAATTGGTATATCCACATGGTGGAATACTGCGCAGCTGTTAGAAGAAATGAAGTCATAAAGCATACGACATTCATGGATGAACCTAGAGGACATTATGTTAGTGAAGCAAGCCAGACACAAAAGGACAAATACTGTATGATTACTACTATGAATATATTATACTAAATATATTGTGTAATTTCAAGGAGTTAATAGGGGTCATCAGAAAAGAGAATGAGTTTAGAGAATGGAAAGCTGAGGATTAACTTTGCAGAACTGGTAAAAAAGGGATGTGTTCATCTTTGGAAATGAATAGAAAACCTGAAAGCACAACATAATGTTTGTTAACTAGCAGTACTATTAAATGAGTATGACAGTGGTTTAAAGGAAAAGTTGAAGGTCATGTATGTTACTAAAAGGAAAGCTAAAAAAATGTATAGCATAGTAAAACCTCATATCCTTTCTTCTTTGAAACTGAACTAATATGTTTAATACTATAAGATGTTAATATCAGACAAAAAAAATACATTGTACTAAGTGAACAAAACCAGACACAAAGTACTGCATATTATATGATTCCATTTATATAAAATGTAAATATAAATTGATATATAAAGATGAGATAAGATGAGTGGTTAGGTAGGGTTGGAAGGATAAAGGGATCCAGAGGTGACTGCTAAGGGGTGCATAGTTTTTCTTTTTGGAGTAATGAAATTGTTCTAACATTTTTTTGTGCTGATGAATGCACAAGATTGTGGTTATATTAAAAGCCATTGATTATACACTTTGGCTAGATTGTATGGTATGTGAATATATCTCAATAAAACTGCTTTAAAATAAATAAATAATGAATGTGCAAGAATGCCAGAAATAGCAGCTATGTACAGCAGGGGAAACAGAGAGATTGAGAGGTGAAGAATATTTTTGTTTTTTGTCTGTTTTTTGTTCATTAATATTGAAATGATGAAAATGGCCTAATAATAATTGATGAACGCACAACTACATGATTATACCTAATATCATTGATTGCACAGTTTGGATGAATTATATGCTTTGCTAATATATCACAATAAAATTGATTTGTTTAAAAAAAATAAAGTAAGGAGAACGCTAAAGAATATAGAAATAACAAATTCAAGGAGGAGCTAGCACCCCAGGGCTGAGGTAAAATAACCAAGGAAGAGCTCCTCCCACCCCCGCAGTGCGATGTAGAACCTTCTGTAGAGGACATGACCGTGGCCCGCTGGATGGCAGGGAAGCCACTGTGGTGGAGCAGAAACTTCTGGAAGTCTGCCTTCTAGGATGTGGGGGACAGCTGTTTACAAGGGGGTACCTCACCAGAGGCACTCTTAGAAAACTGCCTGGGAGAGCTGCCAGAGGAAGCCGTTGCCTGCTGGGTGATGCTGACTGCTGGGTGCTGGAGAAGTCTTGTATGCTACAGGAGCTTGCCGAGAGGAGCATGGTGGAACCAAGGTGACAAACCTTTCCTTCCTGCAATGTCTCTCTAACATCCTCTACCAATAAAACTTAACATCATGCCAACTGGCAAAGGAAAGATATTTAAAGGGTCTGGACGCATTTTCACAGGGCTGGCAAAAAGGATGAATTTGTTGCCAAGAGGCAATAAATATGTAACTGGTACAGATTATAGTGGGTATGCTGGCTTGGACTTGTATGTACCCATTCCTGTGGATATGTACCCATTGTAGGTAGGACCTTTTGATGATGTTACTTCAGTAAAGAAGGTATGGGGAAGCGGATGTGGCTCAAGCGATGGGCCCCCTGTCTACCATATAGGACGTTCAGGGTTCTGTTCCCAGGGCCTCCTGGTGAAGGCAAGCTGGCCCATGTGGTGAGCTGGCCTGAGTGGAGAGCTGGCCCATGTGGAGTGCTGGTCTCTACAGAGTGCTGGTTGACACGGAGAGCTGATCTGCGCCGTGTACTGCCCCATGCAGGAGTGCTGGCCCATGCGAAGAGCTGGCTTATCAAGATGACACAACAAAAAGAGACACAGAGGAGAGACAATACAAGATGCAGTAGACCAGGTTGCTGAGGTGGCGCAAGAGACTGAGCACCTCTCTCCCACTCTGGGTATCCTAGGATAGGTTCCCAGTGCTACCTAAAGAGAAGACAAGCAGACATAGAAGAATGCACAGTGAATGGACACAGCAGACAACCAGGGGTGGGTGGGGGGAGGGGGTAGAGAAATAAATAAATCTTAAAAAAAAATAAAGACGGTATGGCCTACCTCAACCAGGAGTCCTTTATAAGTGGAGTGAAACTCAGACAGACAGAAAGCAAGAGGCTGGATATCGATGGAACCCAGAAGAGAAGGGAGAGATCAGGAGACACTGCCTTGTGCCTTGCCATATGACAGAGGAGCCAAGGGTTGCTGGCAGCCAGTCCCAGTATGCCAGTCTTCAGGAAGAAAACATCACCTTGATTATGCCTCAAACCATGAGCTAATAAATTCCATTGTTTAACCCGACCTATTTCATGGTATTTGCTTGAGCAGCCTAGGAAACTGGAACAGTGGGTAAATGGGATCTCAGCCTACCCTTAGTTTCTTAACGCCTTTGGAGATTTTCCGTTTATCCTTGCCCCCTTTGCTAGTGTGGCTCAGAGCAGCCAGGGAGCTACATCTTTGGGCCAACTTGCTCTCAGCCCGGCTGTCTTTAATTATTCATTTAGAACATTTCTTTTCTGTTCCATTTAGTTAGTTCTTGTCTCCACACACCAGTTATGCTTATGCTGCATCTTCTGTGACTTTCATTGCTATATATATGGTGGTGGTGTTGGTGGTGATTGTTTTGGATTTTTAGTTTTCATTTCACCTACTCAGGTTTCCTCAGTCATGGCCTTCATGGTCCTTCACTATTTTCAGCAATTTCCTCTCTCTTCTCTTCCATTCAGGCTTTCATTTTTGTGATGGTGTTATTTTTCTTTGTTTATTTTTCCTGAGTTCTGCTAATTTCATTTTATTTTAAAAATTTCCCTGTCATACCATTTCTTCCCTGAGCTCTCCCTTTAATATCTGGCCTTACCTTTCATTTTACAAAGCCATTTGGGGGTGGGGGTGGCTGGAGAGAACCTTGTTAGTGCTTTTTGTTCTGTGACAGTTTTTTTTCTGTTGTGTGTTCTTCATCAGCTGTGCTTCCCCTCGCTTGCCCCACCCTACCCGCTCCTTTCTTCCACTTTTCTTGCAGTAATTTTGAGCCGATCCTTCTTGACTGTTGGTCACCTGTAAGATGAGACATTTCTTCCTGGCCAGGGAATTTCAGGGTGGTGGTGTGCGGTGGGACCAGGGCCAGGCTCCACACCAGCAGACAGTTTCTGTGTCTTCCAGTGAAGCCTGGTGAGAGGCAGCAAGTATGGGAGAACCTGACAGAGATCCTCCCAGATGTGTTAAAGGTTCTCCTCCGCATATGGGAATCCCCAATTTTTTTTTTTTTAAGATTTACCTTATTTTTCCCCTGCTTAAATTTTTTATGTAACATTTATGTAATCTAAAGCCTCTTTAAAAATAAAAAAACATAAAAAAGAAGAGAACCAAAAAAAAAAAAAAAAAGGATATAGGGAAGCTTTTGTAGCTGGCCCGTATACCCTGATCTTATCATTCCAAATGAAGAGTTGCTGGTTTGATTCTTAGAGTGTGCCACCCGCCTTGGGTAACTTTTTTTTCTGCTAGCAACATCTGAGATTTAGCACCATGACTCTAGACTTGGTGTCTTTTCTTAACCTTGTTGAATTTTACTTCAGTTGGCTGCCATTTTTCATACACACATCCACACACACACAGTTATAACAGATGTTTTATAAATTTCATGAAGATGGAGTTTCCTTTTCTATTTCTTGTTCTCATTATTTTTAGGTAATTGACAACAGAAGGGGCAGAGAAATCCTAACTCACAAGGGTAAAACTGGAAGTCCCTTCCTACAGCTTTTTTTTTTCTTTTGTTTAATCTGTCTTTGAAACTTAATTCTATTTTCTTTGCCTTATATCTGTTTAGGTACATTTCCAATATCCTTTATTGGCGTGTGAAGCCCTGAAGGGCAGCATTTGGGTCTGATTTAACTTTTATCATTATTTAGAGAGGTGATATAGTATGTGACTGAAGCCAGGCCATCAGGATTGGAATCTGGCTCTGCCACTTCCTGGCTCTGTGATCAGGGACAGGATACTTTAACCTCTCTGTGCTGCAGTTTCTTTTTTAAAAATTGGGAACGATAAAATTGTAGGATTGTTGAGAAGATTCAGTGAGTTAAATCACACAAAACTCTTAGAATTGTGGCTGGTCCACAGTAAGTGCTATATGAGTATTGGCAATATTAATTATTTTATCCCTCACAGTGACTTGCAGTGAGAAAGTACACAATTATTCTGCACAGAATAATTTAATAATTGCATGTTAATTTACTGCTTACATCTACCTGGCCAGGCATAAAGTCTGAATGGGAGAGGTGCATTCAGGGAAACTGATGAGCTTTTCAGCTACTGGTTTGGGAAACTGAGTAATAAATAGTACATAACTTCTAATTAGCTTGCCTCAAAAATATTCACAGGATACATATTCAGGAAATACTTTGTGGTTTTTGCTCTGCACAGTTTGTCATAATTGAGGTCATATCCGTTATGATTCAGATTTGAAGATCAGCAAAATTCTGATATTTCAGAAGAATCTAAAAGCTGTTGCCAGGTGGAGTTCAGAAAATAGCCATGCCATCGGGTGTTTTACGAGTGTCAAGAGTTTGGTGTTATTTGTGTCAGTGAGTTCAGATTTTTTATAATTTTCTCTTTATGACAAATTAATATAGTTTTATGGACCTTATGTACTTTTTCCAAGCATACTGTAACTGACTGAATATTCAGTGAATGAACAGATAGTTTGTGGATTTTTATATTTTTTATTTTGAAATAATACCCAACTTACAGCACAGTTGGAAAAATACAGAGAACTCCAATGTATTCACCCTACCCCAGATCCACCAACTGTAACATTTTGCCACCTTTGCTGTATCATTATACTATCTATGTATGTATGTATCTATATATCTATCTTCTGAACATTTGAGAGCAGGTTATACACATCATGCTCCTTGAACACATACTACTTTCATGTGCATTTCCTGTGGACAAGTATATTCATTTCTATAATCGCCTTAAGTACAGTTATCAAGTTCAAGAAATTTAACATTGATTTAAAGCTTAGGGTATATATTCCAATTTTTTCATAAGTCCTTTTGAGCTTTTTCTCTTCCATTAATATGTCCCATCAATATCACGTTACTGCATTTAATTGTCATTATCTCTTTTTTTTTTTCCTCTCTCTCTCCCTTTCTCTCTCTCTTTCTCACTGGCTTGTGGAAACATACATACAATATAAATTTTCCCATCCCAACCCCTCCCAAGCACACCATTCAGTGAGATTAATCACATTCAAAGTGTTGCAGTACCCTCACCATCATCCATTACCTGAACTTTCCCTTCATCCCAAACAGAAACTGCACTCATTTTGCATTAACTCCCCAGCTACAATGTCCTGTTGAACGCCTCTAGGGAATTTTAAATTTCTCTTACTGTGATCTTCAGCTCTGTTTGGTTCCTTTTCATAATTTCCACTTGTCTATTTTCTTTAAAGATTTATTTATTTATTTATCACCCTCCCAGCCATCCCCCCCCCCCCCCCCAGTTGTCTGTTCTCTGTCCATTCAGTGTGTGTTCTTCTGTGTCTGCTTGTATTCTCATTAGGTGGCTCTGGGAACCGATCCTGAGACCTTCTGGAGTGGAAGAGAGACGATCATTCTCTTGTACCACCTCAGTTCCCTGATCTTCTGTGTCTCTTATTGTCTCTCCTCTGTGTCTCTTTTTGCTGTGTCATCTTGCTGCGCCAGCTCTCCACATGGGCCAGCACTCCTGTGCGGGGCAGCACTCCTGTGTGGGGCAGTACTTTGTGTGGGCCAGCTCACCACACGGACCAGCTTGCCTTCACAGGAGGCGCTGGGTATCGAACCCTGGACCTCCTGTATGATAGGAGCCCAATTGCTTGAGCCACATCTGCTTCCCTCTACTTATCTATTGATACTCTTTTTGTGTTCATCTTTCACTTTTCTGATTTCCTTTAGTTCTTTGTCCATATATTCCTTTAGCTCTTTGAGCATATTTAGAACCATTTTTAAGTCTTTGGAATGTCCTTGGTCTGACTCTTTGAGAGAGAAACCTCACTGATGGTTTCTAGTGCTTTAATCTCCTTTGCCTGCGTTACCACTTCCTGTTTCTTTGTATGTTTTGTGATCTTATGTTGAAACCTGGACATTTTGATATTTTAATACATAGTTGCTGGGATTTAGACTTTGAGGCATTCCTTAGGTTTGTATCCAGCTAGTGTTATGACAGAACCTCCCTTGAATGCCAGGAGAAAGGGAGAGAGGGAAGAAGAAAGGAAGGAAAGCACCTTTCTCAGTCTTTGCAGACTGACCTGTGAGAATGCTGTCCTTCAGAGTTCATCTGTACTGTGAGTTTAGAGAATAGCTCCAGGCTAAAGCGAAGGTGCCTCCCTCACACTTTCTTCATTTGCATCCTATCTTGGGCATGCATGTTGGTCCTAATAGTTCCTCCATTCACACAGATATGAATATTCCCTCTTCTCTAGTGTATTAGTCAGCCAAAAGGGGTGCTGATGCAAGGTACTAGAAATCTGTTGGCTTTTATGAAAGGTATTTATTTGGGGTAAAAGCTTACAGTTACAAGGCCCTAAAGAGTCCAACTCAAAGTACCATAAGAGGTACTTCCTCACCCAAAGTCCGTTGCCATGTATTGAAGCAAGATGGCAGGTGATGTGTGCAGGGGTTCAGCCTTCCTCTCTCTCAGTCAAGGCTCTGTGGTCCCAGCTCCTCCTGATCTCAGCTGTAGGCTGGAGGGCTCGTTTCTTTCCAGGCTTAGCTGCTCTGGGCTTTTCACAAGGTCAGCTGTAAGTTATCAGGTGAATGGCTCATCTCTCTTCCCGGGGCTGCAGGATCTTCTGTGTCTCTTTCTTGTGTGTCCCTTCCTCTTTTCTTGTGTGTGTACTTCTGTCTTCTTGATTGAGTTACCGTTTATATAGCCCACCACAGGGGCGGGGACTGAACCCTGCTTGCTCCTAATGATGTGGGCGAATCAAAGCCCTAACCATGATTTAATCAACTAAACATAAAGCCTTTGAATTTGAACCAGTCAAAGGGTATCCATGCCCAGAGGAACAGACAAGTTTACAAACATCATCTCTCTTTATGGAATTCATAGATAATCTCAAACTGCTATATCTAGGAAACGGTTTTCTCATGGTCCAGGCACTGCACTGTATGTCCTACAGCCAGCAGTCCCTTGCTCCAAGAAGCACAACTTGTTTGTTCTCCCACAGCATTCTGTAGGAGAGTTTTGTGAGCTGCCTTTTACACACAGGGCAAATTCCAGGACATCAGACAGATAAGGGCAGCCCTACATGCTCCTAGCTTGTGCACAAGGGCTCCCCTGCTCTCTCCAGAACTGGGACCAGGGACCCACACTGAGAGTGCTGACTGGCTCCACGCTGAGCTAGTGAGGGGTGGGGAAGGGGCCAGCCAGAGTGCCATGAGATCCTACTGCTCGTGAGTAGCCTTCTTCTTGATTAGTCATTTGCCCTGTTACTGCCATCTTTGGACTGTTTTTGGAGTTTTTGAGAAAGATGTTTCTGCCAATTTTTGCTGGTTATTCAAAGCTCCTGTGGGGGAATGGAACCCTGAAATTTTTCACTCCATGTTCTTGATTGGGATGGAAACATAGTTTTGGAGACTGACTAGGGATAAAATGGTGGGTGAAAGATGCATTCCCTGGCCTGAATAGCCAGAATATAAATGTTAAGCAAATAACTTTAAATGTGTATGAGATTATAAGTGCACTATGTAATAGGAAGGTGATATACAAGTGCTATGGAGCTCATGACAGGGACACCTAACCTAAATGTGGAATTAACCTTTAAGAAGTGACTTAAAGGATGAGTAGGAGTTGGCTACATGAAACGATGGGGTCAGGAAGGTTTCAGCCTGACACTGGGAGGGAGCGCAGTTAAGTTCCAATCACTGAATGAAAGAAGTTTGGTGGTGCTAGGTGGCAAGAGATGCGGGAGGTGGGGTGGGCAGATCCTGTTGCCTGCTGTATAGAGGATTACTCAGACAGGGGCTAGAATGGCTATCGGAGGCTTATCAGGAAGCGGCTGCAGTAGTCCAGGTTGTAGTCACTTGGAATAGGTGGTGGCAGTGAAGATAGAGGGGTGGAGGGATTCAGCTAGTATTTAAGGGATAAAATCGATAGGATTTGATGATGGGTTCTATGTCGAAGGTGAGAATGAGGAAGAGGGCAATGTCAAGGATGCCTCCCAGGCCTTTTATTGAGATTGTGAACCTTGGAGAAAGATTTATAGGGGAAGTCTGAGGCATCTGCGAAACATCTAGATAGGAATATAGAGTGGGAAGCTACATAAATGTTTATGGAACTCAGAAGATATGTAGGCTGAAGATATAACATTTGGGGCAGTCAGCATCATGATGGTAAATGAAAACACAAGTGGATGAGATTGCGGTGGGGATATTGGTAGAATGACAAAACGAAAGCCTGAGTTGGTACCCTGAGCTTCTCTCTCCCTATAAAATTGTTATGTGTTAAAATTCTTACACACACACACATACACACTGATTATATCTTTAGTATATGTTACTTTTTGGAATTTGTGCAGATTACATTAATTGTTAGGGCACAGAATTAGAAATAAATCAATTTATTTAATCTTTTCAACAAATACTTCTTGAGTGGTACTGTGTGCTAGGTGTTATGTTGTTAAATGCTGGAAATTCACAGACTTAAGTTGTAGATGCTTCTTTTGAATTATATGCTAATCATTTGCAGAGGCAGAAAAACAGACAACATATTTTATAAGTGCTATGCTAGAGGTAAGCATGGGCTGTTACAGGACACAGTCGGAGGTGTTCTGAATTTGCCTATGTGTCTGATCCTGTAAGACTGTGATTAAGGACAGCTTCTTGAAGGAGGCAATATTGAACAGAGTCTGAGAAGATGAGTTGGAGTTAGCTAGGCGAAGAAGGCAGGGGAAGAACATATGCAAAAGATGAGTAATTCAGCTCTGAATCTGCTGAGTGTGAGGTTCCCAAAGAACATTGATATAAAGATGTTTACTAGGCAGTTGCAAGGCTGATATTCAGCTGGTATCCATTGATATGCTAGTTGCTTAAAGCCATCCATTCTGGTAAGTTAGTGCTCATGCTACACTGGTGGTTAAATATTTTAACTATCATCATTGGCTGCTTTACATATATTATCTCATTTGGGAGTCATCCGTTACATATAAATGCTTATGCATGCATGACATGCCATTGCCTAGACAGAGTGTTTGGATTTGGAAGATAAAAGGGCTTAGGAGAGAGCCCTGGGAACACCCAACCTTAAGGGTACAGTGAACACAGCCAATAAATTATCTGAAAAGCAACAGAGAGTTTCAAGAAGTAGGAATAATAAGAATTGCAAATACTATGAGCAGGCATGTTCTAAATGCTTTCTATATTTTAACTAATTTAATCCTCCCAATCATCCCAGGAGGCAGGTCTTGTTATTGCCCCTTTTTTATATATTTAGGAAACTGAGTCACAGAGAGGTTAAGTAATTTGCCCAGGTTCACTTAGTTCATGAACTTCAGGCTTTTCGCTGTGCTCTCACCACCATGCTACACCGCCTTTCACAGTTTCAGGTGCTGTATAAAGTTCAAGTCAAGGAAGGACTGTAAAGTACACATTAGATTTGGCATTTAAGAGGTCATTGGTGAACTTGGTGAGTGATAGGGGTCAAAAGCCAGATCAGATCAAGATGAATTGAAGAATGAATGGGAACTGAGAAGTCAAGCTCTTTTAGGGTAGGGTCTGTGTCTTACTGTCTTGGTATCCTCTGTCCCTTGTATAATCCCTGGCACTCACTTTGTTCAGTAGAGAGACACTTCCTTCTCTGAGATAAGATGAATATCTGAGGAGGAGATGCATACAGATTACTATACTTCTACATGCTGAACATACATACTGTGAGCATCTACAGGTTTTTTTTTTTTGAGGTACCGGGGGCCGGGAATTGAACCTAGGACCTTGTATGTGGGAAGCCACTGCTCAACCACTGAGCCACATTGGCTCCCCTGAGTTGGTTTTATGTGTGCTTTTTAAGAGGCACCGGAAACTGAACCTAGAACCTCCATGTGGGAAGCAGGGGCCCAACTGCTTGAGCCACATCCGCTTTCCCATCTGCAATTCTTTATCTGGTTACTTTCTTTGTGGCAGAACAGTGGGGTCTACCATACTCCCAAAGCCGGAAAATTCTCAGTATTAATCATTATTAGCATTTTAATGTTTTATTCTAATCTTTCCCTGTTTTTTAAAAAGAGTTGAGTATATGATACTTGTATCTTAATTTTAAAAATCAATACTATATTGTAAACATTTCCTCACATCATTAAAATTTCTTCATAAACAGCATTTTATGTGGCTGCTGTAACCTCTCATTTATTTGGACATTGAGTTTAATATTTTTCTTTTTTAACTTGCCATTTTGAAATAATTTCAGACTTACAAAAAGAGTTGGAAAAGCATTACAGAGAACTCCCATGTATCCTTCCACTAGCTTAGGGTGGTGGCCGCCAGATTTCTCTATTGTGAAGCTACTCTTTCCCCTCCTTAATGAATAAGTATTTTGGGGGGAGACACTTCAAGACTTTCTAATACGTCATTTCTCATTAAATTTTTACCTGTTAATGATGTTTTATGTTTCTTAGCTAAATGGTTATTTTCTAAGTACATTATTCCTTCTATAACCATCAGTTGGCGACTCACTCTAAGGCAGAGCATTCTCTTATTTGTTCGGTTCTTGTTTCAAGGGTTATATCTGTTTTTATTGTCTTTATCTTGATGCTAAATTGTTCTAGTGTATCTTTGGCACAGTTTCTTAGAAGTGAGATTATTGGGTTAAAGGTTAAAAAATTTTGTTAGATATTGCCAAATCCTCCTACCTGTCTCCCCCCCTCCCCCCAACCAGGGGCCCTGTAGGCAACTGCCTGTTTTTGTTTTTGTTTTCCCACAGCTTCAACACCAGACTGTGTTGTCAAATTTTTGTTCTAGCAGCAAGTTTGAAATTTTATCTCTTTCAGAAACTTGGGATGTTGTTCTCCTCCTTACCTTGGAGTCTTGGCTTATTTTTTATTTTTTTCATATTTGAAATTTTATTGATTGTTTTGAAGATCAGCACAGACATTATGAACAATTTATACACAATTCTTAATGTATGTGCCAAAAACCTAAAACACTATGTAGTCGTTTTTCTAAAGTTAATCCAGTGACTTTCCAGCTTAAAGTTTGGAGGCATGTTTTCTTTAAGAGAATATCAAGTACCAGTATCTTCAAATGTTGGAAAGCTGTTGCACTTTAAGTCCCACTAATTCACAATTTAATATCATATACACTACACACTCACATTTCCAATCTTTCTCAGCACACAGCAAAGTTATTACAACACTGGGTGACCACAACCAAGGGTGTTACAGAGATCTGACAGGGTAAGCCAAGATCAGGAAGTGGTTTTAAGAAACAAGTCTACTAAAAAAACATGGGAATGAAAGTAATGTAAAATGTTCAACACATATTAAGTGCATGACTGTAACTCCAAATCACCATTTACTATGTGTTGAACTATAGGGTATAAAAACTGCCACCCTCACCCCATGGAATGTTAAGTTGACATCCAAGACGGGCAAAGCCTCCCCTAATTTAATACCCCACTATTTTCTGGTTGTACCAAAAAATAAACAACCAGCAAATTATTTCCCCTCTTTTAAAAAAAAATGTATTTACACTGAATGGGGGGAAGTGATATGGCTCAAGCAGTTGGGCACCGGCCTCCCACATAGGAGGTCCCAGGTTTGGTTCTGGGTGCCTCCTAAAGAAGGTGAGCAGACAGATGAGGGGGCCGTTGGGGGAGGATGGAATGAGGTGAGATTCAAATCTTAAAATGTTTCTTCTAGAGCTACTAAAAAGCTTGCATTTACAAAGTAGCTGATATGAATATTCCTGTGGGTTGTACAAGAAGGGAGAAACAGAGACCACTGGTAAGACATGGTATAAGATATTACCCAGACTTGGTTTCTTTCTCTCCTGCTTTATCAGAGTCTAGACTATCCTTATGTTTAGTTTCTCCATTTTCTTCAGGTAAATCGTTAGTTTCTTGGCTAGCCACTTGGCTTGTTTTCCCTTTGCTTCCCATTTTCCTTTTAGTTGCTCTTTTTTGTCTAAAGGTTTATCCTTTCCTGCTACTTTTTTTCCACTTCGCTCCTCTGGCAGGGGCAGGTTTAGCGGACAGCCTGGCCGACGTCCTCCCGGCGCCTGTTTCCCCGCTTTGGCCGAGCTGCCCTTTCTCCTGGGCTCGTGGGCCGAGCTGCGGGCCGCGCAGTGCAGAGCCTCCGCGAAGCCCCCTGCGGGCCGCTGCCCTTCCCGCAGCCCCGCTGTCCTTCCCGCCACCCCGCTGCTGGGACCAGCGGCAGGTCACTGGGAGAAGCCTCTTGGCTTACTTTAAACTCTGACTTATTCCTTTGTATGCCAGTTACTTTTGGAAATCTGTTTCCTCTTTGGAGTGTTTGTTCTGTTGTCTTCATCTGAAGATTGCTTTCCTTAATGAAAAGGAAATAAAATAGGCGATTAGTTCATCCTTCTTGCTCGTGTATCTGTGACTGAAAGTGTGAAGCTGTTGGCTGGTGTGTCTCCTGTGACTGCCAGAGCCCTGAATTGCCGCTGTGTGACTGCAGCAGTTCACACATCTCATGTGCAGCCAGGACGGACAGAAGGGGGAAGGGCCCATGTCAGCGCTTCTGCCCCCTCTATCATAAAATGAAAGCAAAAGCTTCCCAAGAACCTGGGAAGGCTGCTTATACCTGAAATTTTAGTTTTTTCAGTGGGAGTGTTGGCCAGGATACATAGCCCTTTGTGCTGCAGGAAATGCAGGTATTTGATTTCTATTTCACTTTGAAAACTTTGTACAATTATTTTTGGCTAAATATAAAAATTAAAATTTAAATATGTGTATGAGTAAATAGACTATGAAAGACACCACTCCAAATCCACTTTCCTGAGATAATTATTGTCAAGAGTTTGATGTATATTCTTTTATTTATTTACTTAGAACTTCATATTAATTCTAGATGTTACTAATATCCTTGTCTGTTGTTACCAGTATTGGGCCTTCTATATGCAGGCTGTTGTTTTTTAAAATTTATTTATTTATCTCTCCCCCTCCCTCTCCCCTGACCCCACCTCCGCCTCCCCCACCTGTTTGGGCTTGCTGTGAGCTTGCCTTCTGCTCTTCTTCTTCTTCTTTTTTTTTAAGATTTATGTATTCATTTATTTTATTTTCCCCTCTTCCCTTTCCCTCCCCCCACCGCTTTTGCTGTCTGTATCCATTCGCTGTGCGATCATCTCTATTTCTCTCTTTTTTTTTTTTTTTTGGTCTTCTCAGTTTTTCTCCTCTAGGATTCACTGGGATTCGATCCTGGGGACCTCTGATGTGGAGAGAGGTTCCCTGTCAACTGCACCGTCTCAGTTCCTGGTCTCTGCTGCACTTTAACTACTCTGTCCCCTTTGTCTCTGTTTTGTTGCCTCATCATCTTGCTGCATGACTCACTTGCGTGAGCAGTGGCTCACCGCATGGGCACTCTCATCACACGGGCACTCAGCTTGCCACGTGGGCACTGGCTCACCACGTAGGCACTGGCTTGCCGTGCAGGCACGCTTTCTCTTCTTTTTCACCAGGAGGCCCCAGAGTTTGAACCCAGGGCCTCCCATATGGTAGGCGGAAGCCCTATCACTTGAGCCACATCTGCTTCCCTTGTCTCTTTTTAGTAGGCACCGGAAACTGAACTGGCACCTCCCATGTGGTAGGCATGTGTCCAAATGCTTGAGCCACATCTGCTTTCCTGCAGGCTATTCTTTAACTAGATTTTTTTCTCTCTGCAGTAAATCCTAGACATTTTTCCATGTCACAACATGCAGGTGCCCCTCATACCTTCTGATACATCATATTCTGTACTTGGAGTTCACCTGCCCTCACAGAGCTTTAGCCACCTTCTTCCCTCAATGCACTGGTAGCTGACTTCTGTGAGCAGCAGCATCTGGGCTTCCCCTGCCCTCTGGCTTCCAGCTGGGATCAGCTGATACAAGGCACTGACAGGAGGTCAGAGGGCGAGTATTGAGAGAGGCCAGAGTATTTATTATCCTCCCTACCGCCCCTTGCCATGGCTGTAGGAGCAGCTGTGCTTCTCTGTGGCCATGGCTCCTGGCTCTTGCTGGACTCCAGTGACACCCTTTCTGCCCTCGCCCTTCAGGCTGAAGGGTGCTAATAGCTTCCTGCTGTTGCTAGTCCCTGGCTTCTTCACTGCCCTTTGGTCCCTGTCACGTACCCACGCAGCCATAAAACATCCTGTGCTGAAACTTTCTTAGCCTAACTCCTTAGACTGTGCCATCGGGTTCCTACTGATGGACTTTGGAATTGTTTCTGGGATTTTCCTCTTACGATCAGAGATGCCAATGAACATTTATGTACATATCTTTTTTTCCTTTTGGAAACTCTTATAACTTTTAAATTTATTTTTATTAAAGAAGTAGGTTTACAGAAAAATCATGCAGAAAATACAGAATTCCCATACATACCTACCTCCACTATTAACATCTCACCTTAGTATGGTAACTTTGTTACAATTGATGAAGGGATATTATTATAATTGTACTATTAATTATAGCCCAGGTTATATGTACATTAGGGTTCACTGTTTTGTACAGTCCTATATTTTAAAAAATTGTAGTACATATATACAACCTAAAATATCTCCTTTTAACCACATTCAGATCTATCATTCATCGATGTTACTCTCACAAAGTTGTGCTACCATCACCACTATCTATTACCAAAACTTTTGCATCATGCCAAACAGAAACCCTATACCAATTAAGCATTAACTCCCCATTCCCCATCCCCACCCCAGTCCCTGGTAACCTGCATTCTAATTTTTGACTCTATGAATTTGATATTCTAATTACTTCACATCAGTGAGACTATATGATATTTGTCCTTTTGTGTCTGGCTTATTTCACTCAACAGATGTCTTCAAGGTTCAGCCATGTTGTCTCATTTATCAGAACTTCATTCCTTTTTATGACTGAGTAATATTCCATTGTATATATATATACCACATTTTGCTTATCCATTCCTCTGTTCATAGACATTTGGGTTGCTTCCATCTTTTGACTCTTGTAAATGGTGCTGCTAAGTACATTAGTGTGAAATATCTGTCAATTCTGCTTTCAGTTCTTTTCAGCATGTGCCTAGAAATAGGATTACTGAATCATATGGTAATTCTATACTTAACTTTCAGAGAAACTGCCAAACTGATTTCCAGAGCAGCTGTACCTTTTACATTTCCACCAACAATGAATAAGTGTTCCTATTTCTCCACATTCTTGCCAACACTTGTTAATTTCAGATTTTTAAAAAATAAAATTTTAGTGAAGTATATCATTCATATATGAACATACATAACCAATAAGTGAATACTAAAAGTTGTGAACTTATAAAAACAAACATGCATGTATCATCTTACAGGGCTCCCATACATCACCCCACCAACAACACCTCGCATTGTTGTGAAACTTTTTTTACAAACCATGAAATACTAACCATAGCCCATTTCTTACATTTGGTGTATTTTCCCCCAACACACCCGATTATTAACACCCTGTATCAGTATTATGCATTTGTTACAGTTCACGAGAGAATGCTCTCCTGTTGGTCCTGTTAACCACAGTCCATCTTCCACCACCGGATTCCCTGTGTTATACAGCCCCATGTTTTGTAGAATCCATTCAGAGTGTAGACTCATTGGCTCTCATTTTTATCACAGAGTTGTGCTGTCATCATCTTCGTCAATTTTAAAATGTTTTCGTTACTCCAAAAGGAAAAATCCCATACCCCCTTATACCCACCACTATAGTTTAATAGTAGCCATTCTAGTGGGTATGAAATGGTATTTCATTGTGATTTTGATTTGCATTTCCCTAATGATTAATGATGTTGAGTATCTTTTCATGTGCTTATTGGCCATTTGTATATCTTTGGAGGAACGTTTAGTCAAATCCCTTGCCCATTTTTTAGTTGGTTGTCTTTTTGTTGTTGAGTTGTAGAAGTTCCTTACATAGTCTGGATATCAAACCCTTATCGGATATGCGGTTTCCAAATATTTTCTCCCATTCTGTAGGTGGTCTTTTTACTTTCATGATGAAGTCCCATTCACCTGCTCTTTCTTTTGATGCTTGTGCCTTTGGTATAAAGTCTATGAGGTGGTGGACTTGGCCCAGTGGTTAGGGCATCCATCTACCACATGGGAGGTCCGCGGTTCAAACCCTGGGCCTCCTTGACCCGTGTGGAGCTGGCCCATGCGCAGTGCTGATGCGCGCAAGGAGTGCCCTGCCACGCAGGGGTGTCCCCCGTGTAGGGGAGCCCCATGTTCAAGGAGTGCACCTTGTAAGGAGAGCTGCCCAGCGCCAAAGAAAGTGCAGTCTGCCCAGGAATGGCGCCGCACACAAGGAGAACTGACACAACAAGATGACGCAACAAAAAGAAACACAGATTCCCGTGCCACTGACAACAACAGAAGTGGACCAAGAAGACGACGCAACAAATAGACACAGAGAACAGACAACCGGGGTGGGGGGGAAGAGGAGAGAAATAAATAATAATAATAATAATAATAATAAAGTCTATGAAACCATTGTTTTACACAAGGTCCTGAAGAAACTTCCCTCTATTTTCTTCCAGGAGTTATAGTCCTGGTTCTTACATTTAGTTTTTTGTTGTTGTTGTTTTAGGAGGTGCCAGGGATTGAACCCAGGACCACGTATATGGGAAGCAGGCACTTAACCACTGAGCTATACCCGTTCCCCCTATATTTGGGTTTTTGAGTCAACTTGTCACCCTTATCAGCAATCAGTTGGCTGTAGATGAGAGGTTCCATTTCTGAACTCTCAATTCGATTCCCTTGTTTTATATATATGTCCTTGTGCCAGTCCCATGCTATTTTTTTTTTTTTTAAGATTTATTTTATTTATTTCTCTCCTCTTCCCACCCTTGGGTTGTCTGCTCTCTGTGTCCATTCGCTGTGTGTTCTTCTATGTCTGCTTGCATCTTGTCATGAGGCACTGGGAAACTATGTCACTTTTTTTGTTGCATCATCTTGCTGCATCAGCTCTCCATGTGTGTGGTGCCACTCCTGGGTGGGCTGTGCTTTTTTTGCAGAGGGCCACACTCCTTGCACGTGGGGCACCCCTATGTGGGGGACACCCCTGTGTGGCACAGTACTCCTTGTACACGGCAACATGGGCCAGTTTACCATATGGGCCAGTTTACCACAGGGTATCGAACCCTGGACCCTCCATATGGTAGGCAGACGCTCTATCAGTTGAGCCACAACTGCTTCCTGAGTTCCATGCTATTTTTTAAAAAAATTATTTATTTATTTATTTTTTTAATGTTACATTAAAAAACCCCTGCTATTTTGACCTCTGTATCTTTATAATTAGTTTTATTAGTGTAAAACTTGTAATACTAAGTTCTCCAACTGTGTTCAACATTTCTATAAAACATTCTTTTTTAAAATGATTTTTCATTTTAAAAATTATGGAGGCAATACTGGTGGTTTATGACATATAATTAATTCAGAGCTATATATAGAAACTAAAAGAATTCATATAAATATGTATTACATATACACATACATATAAACAGAAAGAGAAAGAAAGAAAAAGATTGCTCATTTCTTGACTCAATTCTGTTCCATTTATCTATTTGTCTTTTCCTGTGCCAGTATCCGTCTGTCTTAATAATTATAGCTTTGAGTTGATTATGATACCTGGTAAGGCATCTCATTATTTTTCATTAAAAAAAAATTTCTTGGCTCTTCAAGATTACCTTAGAGCCAAGTTCAAAAAAACATCATGGATTTTTATTGTAATTATGCTGAATTTATGGATGACTCACATTTCAAGAGGATTGACATCTTTCCAATATTGCATCATCTCATTTAGAAACATGTTATATCTTTGTTTTTCCCTGTCTTTTATGTCCTTTAGTAAATATCTTGCCCATTTCTTCTTATTTTTAGGTGTTGCATTATGAATGGGATTTTTTCCATTTACATCTTCTAATTGGTGTTTGCTGGTATTGTTTTTAAGAAGTGGTTGATCTTTGTAAATTAATATCATCATTACCTACTGTATTAGTCAGCCAAAGGGGTGCTGATGCAAAATGCCAGAAATTGGTTGGTTTTTATAAAGGGTGTTTATTTGGGGTAGGAGCTTACAGATACCAGGCCATAAAGCATAAGTTACTTCCCTCACCAAAGGCTATTTTCACATGTTGGAGCAAGATGGCTGCCAACGGCTGTGAGGGTTCAGGCTTCCTATGTTCCTCCCTTCCAGGGTCTTGCTTCTCTCTGGGTTCAAGATTTCTTTCTTCCTGAGGCTGGCTTCTCTTTCCTCTGTGAGCTTACTTCCTGGGGCTCCAGCTTAAGGCTTCAGCATCAAACTCCTACATCAAAACTCCACCATCAAAAGCCCTCAGCTCTGTCCTTTGCCACACCTTTTATCTGTGAGTCCCCACCCACCAAGGGGCATGGACTCAATGCCCTAATGACCTGGCCCAATCAAAGCCCTAATCATAACTCAGTCATGCCCAGGTACAGACCCAATTACAAATACAGTCCAATATCTATTTTTGGAATTCATAACCATATCAAATTGCTACACCTACTTTATTGAAAATTCTGTAAATTCTAATATGCTTCTTTTTCCAGGTGATTCTCTTGGCATTACTAATTGAACAACTATACAATCTTCAAATGATAACCTTTTATCCCTTCATTTATAATATTCATACATAATTTCTTTTTCTTATGTTGTTGTTTGGCTAGCGTCTGAGTGGCGGTGGAGAGGTGATGATCCAGGAAAGTCTTCTTGGTGAATGTTACTTTTTAAAAAAAATTATTTCCTTTCTTCCCACCCCCTCTTTGTTTGCATTTGTTTTGTCTGTTGCATGCTGCTCTTCTTTTTAGGAGGAACTGGAAACTGAACCTGGAACCTCTGCTGTGGGAGGGAGGCACCTAATTGCTTGAGCTACCTTTGCTCCCTGCTTTGTTGCATCTCTCATTATGTTTTCCTCCTTGTGTCTCTTGTTGTGTCATCTTGTTGCATCAGCTTGCCATGCTAGCTCTCTGTCTTGTTTGTCTTCTTTAGGAGGCACTGGGAACTGAACCTAGGACATCCCATGTGGTAGGTGGGAGCTCAATTGCTTGAGCCACATCTGCCTCCCTCTATGTTACATTTAAATTAAGTATTCAAGAATGTGCAGCAGGCAAAATAGCAGTGTGGGTGGAGAATGTACTCCAGTCAGAGGTCTTGAGGAGAGGAACAACAAGGCCCCATTGACTGAATAGAAAAAAGACTGGCTAGAGCATATGGACACAATCAGGATTGGGAGAAGCTGAACATGAGTTTGAAGAGTAAATAAGGGGCTCAGTCAGAAGAGAATGTTAGGCCTTAAGGAGAAGTTAATTTATCCTAAAGGAATTGAGAATTTAATGAAGAGTATGGTAGATGGAATGGCCCCCCAAAGATGTCCATGCCCTAATCCCTGGAACCTGTGTATTTGTTACGTTACATGGCAAATGGGACTTTGGCGATGTAATTATGGTAACAGGCCTTAAAATAAGAAGATTGTCCTGGGGGCCTGGCTAATCACATAAGCTCTGAAGAGCAAGGAGCTTTCTTTGGCTGGAAGCAGAGGAATGTGGCAGAAGGAGAAGGTAGGTCCTGAGAGTGAGAGGGGCCTGACTCACCGTGGCTGAAAGATGTGGGGCCCTCTATGAGCAAAGTTGGCCCCCATCTGATAGGACGCAGGGGATGTCCCACAGCAGCAAGGAGCTATCCTGCCAACAGCCTGAATGCGCTTGGAAGGAGCGCATCACGGAGCCTCGAGAGAGGAAAACCTCAACACTTTTGTTTTGGCTTTGGGAAATTCTAAGCGGAGGGCCCAACTGTGCAACGCTGTCCCCAGACTCCTGACCTTCAGAACTTTGTGATGATAAATTTGTGAGTTTTAAGCTGCTAAATTTGTGGTAATTTGTTACAGTAGCAGTAGAAAACGAACACAAAGGGGTTTAAACAGGTGTTTTTTTTTCCTGGGCCACTCAAGCAAATACCCTGCAGTGGTCTAGCTTAAACAATGGGAATTTATTTGCTCACAGTTTTGAGGCTGAGAAAAAATCTAAATCAGGGCATCATCAAGACAATGCTAGAACAGGCGTAGCTCAGTGGTTGAGCGTGTGCTTCACATGTATGAGGTTCCAGGTTCAAGCCCTGGTACCTCCTAAAAAAAAACCCAAAAAACAAAGACAATGCTTTCTCCCCAAGACGGTGGTGTTCTGGGGCTGGCTGCTGGTGATCTGTGCTCCTCAGTTGTCACATGGCACACTGCGGCCTTCCTGGTCTCTCCCTTCTCTTCCAGGTTCCCTTAATGTTCAGCTTCTGCTTCTCCTTTTGTGGGTTTTCTCTCTTTCTATCTGAATTTCATTCTGCTTATAAAGGACTCTACTAATAGGTTTAAGACCCATCCGGATTACAGTGGGCCACACCTTAACTGAAGTAGCCTCATCAAAACGTTCTGCTTACAAAAAAAAAACCAAAAAATAAAAAATAAGGAAAAAAAAAAGGTCCTGCTTACAATGGGTTCATATGTGCAAGATTGGATTAAATTTAAGAACATGTTTTTTCTGAGATGCATATAGCTCCAAATCATCACAGCAAGGAAAAATTTTTTAAAAAATTGCATTATTAAAAGATCACTCCTAATGCTGTGTGGAAAATGGAATTGGGGGGGCTACAAATTCAGAGGTGGGAGACCTCATTCCTGGGAAGGCAGTGAAGGGGTAGTGATGGTGGGAAGGGGATATGGTTTGATATCTATTTAGGAGATTAGAACTGTCAGAACTTGATTTGATGTTGGGGATGAGGGAGAAGGAGGTACACAGGTGACTACTGATTTCTGGTTGGAGAACTGGGTGACCAGTGGAGCTATTCCTTCAGATAGGAATGAGTAGGCTGGAAGATGTCATGTCATGAACTTAGTCGTAATTCTAGGTTGTTCTTCATTTGAGAATTCCCTCTATACATATATTTTAAATATCTTTAGCTACTAACTCAATAAGATGATTGCCTTTTTTGTTAAAGACCTAAATTGTTTTTACTTTCTTTTTCTTAGGTCATGTAGGAAATCACAAATCATGTGAAGATGGGACTCTTGGTATTTGTACGTAATCTGCTGCTAGCCCTCTGCCTATTTCTGGTACTGGGATTTCTGTATTATTCTGCGTGGAAACTACACTTACTCCAGTGGGAGGACTCCAGTAAGTATAGCCACTCGAGCCTGCTCCAGGAAAAGCCTGTTGCAGATCTTCTTTCTGGCTTTTCATGTGGCTGTAATGCTCTCATATTCTTCAGAGTTGGGCAATAAGAATAAACCGAACCTTTCTGGGATTTAGGCTTAGAAATTGCCTGTCCCACTTCAGTTACTACAGGCTGAGAACTTTGATGTTTTTTAAAAACTGCATGTCAGGGAAAATATCAATTCCTCTTATGAAGTCAGTGAAAATGGGGCTATCCTTTAATTAAAAACTCAAGTCATAACAGTACTTCTAGTTCTTGAATGCTTTTGTTCATCTTTTAAATTACTATAGGAGAGTGTCACTCGCATTTGCCATTTATTGCTTTTGGCCTTGGTGTTGAAGTTGGTTTTACTTCTGCCCTTAAAACATTCATGTTGGCCTTTTCCTTGAATTTTCATTTGATATCATCTTTGATTTGTTTTCCCTAAAATAACTGTGTCTACTTAATCTTTTTGGAAACGTTGCTGGTATTGAGCCTGCACCTAATTAGAATAATACTTTCTTTTCCCTAACCAGTAACTCCTAATATCTTTCTTCTCTTTGTGCATTTGGTCCCATGTGTTACATCATGTCTTCCACACAGCTGTCAGAAACCCCTCTGACTTGGTTTCTATTAACCTGATGTTGTCCCTGGTTTTTGGTTATCAGCTTGTAGTTGAAGAGCACTTATCATCCCCTGCCTTTAGACACTGTCATCTTGGCTGAAACTCAAAAGTATCATATAGCGACTTTAAGTATTTTTCCTTTTGGTTCCTTTATCTAATGGCTAGCCAACTTGGGGCAGGAAATATTGGTTGGCTTGTTCTTGTTCCAAGTAGTGTGTGTCCCTAAAGCAGTTTTATTTTTGCAAACATCTGCTGGATACCAGTGTAGAACTTCACTTGAGAGCAGAGTCAACTCTCTAGGTTGGAGGTTAAAATGAGTTAGAATGAACTAGAAGAGGCAGCTGGCAGACTGGACCACTGTTGTACTGAGACCCTAACACGGGGACTATACTTATGAGGTAGTTCATCTGCCTCATGGCCCAAACTGGTGGAGCAGTTTCAAGCCAATATAGTGTTATATCTTTAATTTATTGTTTCCTATGCAACATTAAAGTGCCTGCTAAATGCTTAGCGTATGCTTATCTCTAATTACTTTGTGTTTCAAGAGTTTATTCAAATTTCTTTGCACAGACTTTTCCCCCTATATTTAAACAATTTTTTATTTATCATTTATGTAATAAATGTTACATCAAAAATATAGGGGATTCCCATATACCATACCCCTTCCCCCTCCCCCTCTTCCCCCATTAACAACATATTTCATTAGTGTGGTATATTTGTTACAATCAGTGAACACATATTGAAGCGCTGCTACTAACCATGGTCTATACTTTATAGTTTACACTTTGCACCATACAGTTTTATAGGTTTTGACAAAATGTTTAATGGCCTGAATCTATCGTTGCATTGTCATGCACGACAAGTCCAGTGTCCCAAAAATGCCCCATGTTATACCTATTCTTCCTGCTCCCTCTTCTCAGAACCTCTGGTGGTCACTGCCTTTTTATCAATGATATAAGTTCTTCCATTGCTAGAATAAAAGTCTACTTTAGTCCATAGTTTCATTCCCCTGTTATGTTTGTTCATTCCTCAATCTTTAAGATTTTGGGATAGTGATGCCCATGTTGTTTCTGATTGAGAGGGGCTTAGATCCCATGGGGCAAATGGATGGGCCCGTCTTGCTTGCAGATGTACATATTCTCTGCTTTTTGGGGTGGATTGTGTCCATCATCATCCTTTTGTTAGTTGTCCTGGGTGAATCCAGTGAACTGGAGAGTAGTTGTTGCAACTCTGCTGAGATTCAGGGCTCCACTGGCATATGAACAGACCAAAGATTTAAGACTCTGTGACATATATTTAACAAGTATAGTGCTAATTATAGGTTCAAATAATAGAGACAGAAGAGCAATGTGAGTCTGTTACATTGAGGAGCATATGTTCCAAAGTAAGGCCCATTGACAGGTTGCCAAATTCCTGAGCTTGTCTGTCCTGCCTATAGTGTCCAGATGTCTCTAGAGCCCTAGGAGCCCTTCTGTTTGAGGCACTATTTACTGTGGCAGTCAATGAGATCCTCTTGAGACGTGCATAAGTGTAACCTCTGGAATGACCTCCCAAGTCACTTTGAAATCTCTTAGCCATAAAAACATATTTGTATTTAATATTTCCCCCTTATGGTCAAGATCTTTTTCCAGATGCATTGCTAGTTGGCACTTGGTAATAATCCCTCAGTGCCAGGGAGGCTCATCCCCAGGAATCATGTCCCATGTTGGGGGAAGGTAGTGCATTTATATGCTGAATTTTTCTTAGAGAGAGGCCACATTTGAGGAACAAGGAGGCTTTCAGGAGGTAACACTTAGGCAATATATAATACTTGATTCAGGTTCAGTATCACAAGAACAACATTCATAAGTACAATCATCAATATCAAGAGCCTGGCCTAATGGTCTGTCTTCCTTCACTAGGAACTGCTTATGTACTTGGGGAATTCTTGCTACTCTATTAGAGAATGTAGCAGGACTTCCCAGGATAGGAACTCAATATTCTTTAGATTATTGTGTGGGTCTCCACCCACCAAAACAATGCCCTATGACCACTTGAACATACTCATATGCTATAGAGGCATGCCCCAGGTGTACCCCTCCCTACACATTCCCCCATCACTGATACCCCACATCAGTGACCCTCCCCTGCCACAGTTGTAACCCTTCTGCAATCCAAAACCTCCCCCAAAATAAAGATAAAAAAATAAAATAAAATTTAAAAATAATAACAATAAAATACAAAAAAATGCAATAAAATAAATTTTTTTTTCATTACGTTTTTCATTACTGTAAGATCTGTTATCTATATTTATGTACAGTGACAATTTCTCCATATGCTCCCCAGTGTCTTATTTTTTTTGCTTTATCTTCAAAGAAGTTTTAGGTTACAGAAAAAGTCACGTAGAAAATATAGGGGATTCCCCTATACCGAACCCCCTCCCCGTCTCCCACTCTCTCTTATTAATAACATTTTACATGTGTATGGTACATTCGTTACAATTAATGTACAAATATTGAAGCATTGCTGTTAACCATGGTCAATGGTTTACATTTTGCACTGTACATGTTTATAGGTTTTAACAAAATTTAAATGAGCCTGTATCCATCATTGCAGGATCATGTAGAACAATTCCAATGCCTTAAAAATGCCCTGTGTTTCATCTATTCTATTCTTCCCTCTCCCTCCCCTCAGAACCTATGGTAACCACTAAGTTTCAATTTTTGAAGAATAAGGTTCATAGTTATATGCAGTGAAATTGAGGGCTTGACATTGGTCTGTTTTCTTTTATTAGGCACTGTCTATGTTCTCGAGAGATTCTTGCCCCTCTAATTTAGACCACAGCTTGACTCTCCAGGATGAGAGTTTAATATTTTCTTGTCTGTTGTGTGGGTCTCCACCCACTGAGATAACACTATGACAAGATAACACTTTCCTATTCCATAGAAGCCTGCCCCAGGTGTGCCCTGTGCTGCACCTGTGCCCACCCCAGTGCCCTGCACCAGTGACCCTCCTCTGCCATATTTGCTGAAAGAACATTCCCACCATTGTAGTTTTAACCACAGACCTACAAATCCCCAGAGTTCACCTGCTCCTTCCTCCAGCCCTCCCCACAGTTCCATGGATAGTCCAACCCAACGCCCTCACCTTATTCCCCCTTATTTTTAAACTCAAGGAAGCTACCCAGAATAAGGAATGTTTATATCAGTGTAGTGCCATATTTTGTAGTTAGGGGAATTTGCCTGTATCTATAAAGATGAATCTGTTATGTATCTGTAATACTGATGGAAATATGAGCAAGGATGGGGGCCTCCTTTTTGTTAAGAGCTACTGACCTGTGGATATAATCAAGGGTCAAATAATATTTTCCTAGAGAAGTAGGGAAGGAAATAAACTTTTATGGAACATCTATTTTGTGTCAGGTATTGTGCTAGACATTTTTTATATTCTGACTATAACATTTTACAGTTCTGGCTATAACTCCATGAAGAAGCTCTTGTTAACTCTGTGAGGAAGCCATTTTCCAGTTGAGCAAACTGAAGCACTTAGTTTAATTAATTTACCCAGGGTCACATAGCTACTTACTGCAACTGGAAATTTGAGACCTGATTGTCTGTCTTTAAAACATGTGCTCATTGTTTTATTGAAAAGTAGAGTACATACTAAAGATTTGCTTTATTTCTGTATTCCCATCGGTAAACAGAGAGAGGAGAAGGGCTCAGAGAATCAGTAGAGAGTGTCAGGAGGTAGATGGAGAAAGGAAGGGAAGGGAAGAAAGTGAGTGGAAGAGAAGAACGTTCTCCAGAGGAAGACAGAGGGGTTTATTCGGCTTGGAGGTGGCAGGGCGCTAATCACTTGTGCTGTGGGCTTCAATGCTTTATTACTAACTATCCGTTGTCCTTTGAATTAGTTGTTAACTGACTAATCACTGTTCATATCTTTTCTATTACTTTGACTTTCACCTTTTAGATGTTTGATTTTGAATAGGTTGTTTAGACCATCCCACCATGACTTATTACTTTCCAGTCTTTAAGATCAGAGAACAGAGTAATACAGGCAACCCTGGACGGTTTACCAAGTCAGAGAGGGTTCCTTTATTCAGAAGACAAGGTCAAGCTGACGACTGCTGTGTAGTGAAATTTAGGCTGTGGTTTAATAATATTGATGATGATTAAATGAGGATACTAATTTATTGAGTGTCTGTGTCTGTACTATAATAGGAATTTTATATTCATAATCTCATTTGAGTCTCAGTTTTTATCGAGTATTATTATCCTCATTTTACAAATGTAGAGACTGAGGCTTCAGAGAGGGTCACTAATCAAAAGTTTATATGCTTTTCATCTGAGGAACTTAGAGGGCATCCCCAAGTTTGAAAAATAAATATCTTTAGCATTATTTAAATTTTTAAATACTATCAATAACTTACTGGGATTACTTATTGGAATTTCTTCATGGTGGGGAAGGGACTAGAGTTTTCCATTATGGAATTATTCATTCAACAAGCAGCATGGTCATATATGCTTCCTGTACTTTCCCAGGTAAACCTGATATAAAATGAGCATAGGCCTTCAAGCGGTCAGCTCGTAACATGAGAAAATAAAGCCACTATTATAATGTGTTAAGTTCTTAAAGAGGGGTCTGTTTGAAATGCTGTGTTCCTTCCAGATAGAAAATTTTATAGTTTGATTAATTTTGAGGCATACTGTGGAAGGATATAAATAAACTGCTTTGTTTTGGGCAGCTTAGAACTACACATGTGCAAGACAGATGTCAAATGGCTTACCCCTGAAGGCTTCAAGTATGAGATTGTTCTAGTTAATGAACAAATCAGCACAGTTTTTGGAGTTAGAAAGAATTGGGCATACATATCCAGAATGAGGAAAAAATACTTATATTTTCCTTGGCTCTGATGCTTTGGATCAGTGCTTTGGTTAAGAGTTGGGTAGTTGTCTCTTATCAGTAGACCTGATTTTGATGATGCATGCCATGAGAGCTTTACATATTTTAATTTATTAATTTCATAATTTAATTTATTTAATTTCTTTCTTTTTTTAAAATTAAATTTAAAAATTTTTAATTATCTTTTTTTTAAAGTTAATAGATCACACAAAATTTTACATTAAAAAACATAAGAGGTTCCCTATACCCCACTCCCCGCTCCCCCACCCCCATCATTTTTTTTATTGTATTTTTTTGAAGATAAATAGATCACAAAAAAATGTTACATTAAAAAATATAAGGGAAGCAGACTTGGCCCAATGGATAGGGCATCTGCCTACCACATGGGAGGTCCACAGTTCAAACCCCGGGCCTCCTTGACCCATGTGGAGCTGGCCCATGCGCAGTGCTGATGCGCGCAAGGAGTGCCCTGCCACGCAGGGGTGTCCCTGCATAGGGGAGCCCCACACGCAAGGAGTGCACCCCCATAAGGAGAGCCGCCCAGTGCGAAAGAAAGTGTAGCCTGTCCAGGAATGGTGCCGCACACACAGAGAGCTGACACAACAAGATGACACAACAAAAAGAAACATAGATTCCCAGTGCCACTGATAATGGTAGAAGCAGTCACAGAAGAACACACAGCAAATGGACACAGAGAGCAGACAACTCGGGGGGGGGGGGAAGGGAAGATAAATAAAAATATATATATATGTAAAAGGTTCCCATATATCCCACACTCCCCATACCCCACTCATTCCGCATCAACAACCTCTTTCATCATTGTGGCACATTCACTGCATTTGGTAAATACATTTTGGAGCACTGCTGCACCACATGGATACTAGTTTACGTTGTAGTTTACACTCTCCCCCAGTCCATTCAGTGGGTTATGGCAGACTATATAATGTCCAGCATCTGTCCCTGCAATATTATTTAGGACAACTCCAATGCCCCCACATCTCATCTCTTCTTCCCTCTCCCTGCCCTCAGCAACTACTGTGGCCACTTTCTCCACATCAGTGCTACAGTTTCTTCCATTACTAGTCACAATAGTTCTATAGCAGAATATCAGTAAGTCCACTCTAATTCATATTTTATTCCTCCATCCTGTGGACCCTGTGATGGTGGTGTCCACTGCACCTCTATATCAGGGGGCTTAGATCCCATATGGATGATGGATGCAATTCTCCTGCTTGCTAATTTCTTTCTTTCTTTTTTTTTAAAAAGATTTTATTTTTTATTTATTTCTCTCCCTTAACCCCCCTACCCCACCCCCGTTGTCTGCTCTCTGTGTCCATTCACTGTGTGTTCTGTGTCCTCCTGCATTGTTGTCAGTGGCACTGGGAATCTGTGTCTCTTCTTTTGTTGTGTCATCTTGCTGCATCAGCTCTCCATGTGTGCAGTGCCACTCCTGGGCAGGCTGTGCTTTTTTCACGTGGGGCGGCTCTCCTTGAGGGACGCACTCCTTGTGCATGGGGCTCTCCTACACGGGGGACAACCCTGTGTGGCACGGCACTCCTTGCGTGCATCAGCACTGCACGTGGGCCAGCTCCACACGGGTCAGGAAGCCCTGGGTTTGAACCATGGACCTCCTATATGGTAGGCAGACGCTCTATCAGTTGAGCCAAATCCGCTTCCCTAATTTATTTCTAATTAACAAATTAAAGTGAACCAATCCCTTCATGGTATTGCAAAGTATTAATTTCTTGTTTTGTGCAAACTTAAAAAAAATTTGTACTATTGCCTTTATCAATTGTAGCAACTCCTTTTGTATTCTTGCTGGTATTTTAAAAAATCATAACCAGAGAGATTATAAAATATGCATTACTGATCTGACTGCTATGGAAAACACCTCTGGCAAGTAAAGGTTGGACCTTGATATTGGGAGGACAGGTTAAACTAAGCTTAATAGACACAGGATATTATGTTAACTCTTAGTTTCTTAAGGAGGCACTTCTGCTTCTAGTGATGATGGAGTGAGTAACCGGTATCAGACTAGCCCTCCCTATAAAAACAGTTATGAAACTGGACAAAATTAATGATGCAGCTGTTGTCAAGCAATGGATAATGGGCAGTCCAAAACTTCGGTCCTTAAGAGAAGGAAAATTCATAGGGTAAGCCCCACAGTTGCCCAGCTCTCTATCTGAGGACAATTTCCCAACCCTGTTCAGAGAACTAGGGTCTAAGCATATTATGGTGGTTTTGCTGAGCTGAGAGGAAGAGATCAGAGTTCAGGGCAGCTGGAGAGTTTGGAATCCCTGGGATGGGCCATCACAGGGGAGACTGTCCATGTTCTCTGTAGGAATTCCTGCGAGTCTGTGGCTAAGGGCTGTAGATGAGGTAGGTATGTATGTTACTAAGTTAAACTTAGAACCAGAACCTCATTCAGTTTTTATAAAGTATTTTTGCAAACTACTATAAATAGTAAATCAACGCCAATGTTAAAGAGGGAAAGGTTGTGTGGACTTTGTTCTCCTGTACCAGTATTTCAGGAACATCTGCTTGATATCCCCACAGCTCTTTAAAATCAGCTATTGTATATAGCTGTGTCTTTCATTCTTGTACTCCTCTCTTTAATCATACTGCAGGAAAAACATCAGATTGTGTTAAGACTGAGGAAAACTCATCTCCATTATACTGTAAGAAATTATAGATGTTTTGAGAAATAATTTTTGTTAAACCACATACTGAACTTCAGCCACTATTGTGGGTATATTTTTCAGTTCATTGCTTTCATTTAATGTGAAATATACGTTATATTTTTAAAATAATTTTAAGAACACTCCAAATGCTTCTGAATATATAAATTCAATTATAAATTATGCATTGCCGGAGAATTTGATAGTTACATTATTTTAGATATTTGGATTTTATACTGTGGTGGATATGCTGTTACCCTAGTATTGCACAGGTGTAATTGAGCATCCTACTCCATCACAAGGATAACATGGGAGCGGTGCCACAAACTAGTCTATTATTCTCACTGTTTAGAGAGTGTTAAATGCATAATAGCCACATGTACTCTTAGAGTCCTTAAAATTAAACTATTGGGAATACTGTAAATATTTTAAAGTACTGGAGGTGCCTTTTTACCTGTTGATGAGATTTTTAAAAATTTCTCTCTCCTTCCCCGCCCCCCCCCCCCACTTGTCTGCTCTCTGTCCATTTGCTGTGTGTTCTTCTGTGACCACTTCTATCCTTATCAGCGGCACCGGGAATCTGTGTTTCTTTTTTGTTGTGTCATCTTGTTGTGTCAGCTCTCCGTGTGTGCGGTGCCATTCTTGGGCAGGCTGCACTTTCTTTTGCACTGGGCGGCTCTACTTACAGGGCGTACTCCTTGCGCATGGGGCTCCCCTACACGGGGGACACCCCTGCGTGGCAGGGCACTCCTTGCACACATCAACACTGCATGTGGGCCAGCTGCAGATGGGTCAAGGAGCCCGGGGTTTGAACTGTGGACCTCCCATGTGGTAGGCGGACACCCTATCCATTGGACCAAGTCTGCTTCCCTGTTGATAAGATTTTGAAAAGGTTTAAATTATTTCATGAACAATCTTTTAAATTGCATTTAACATAAGGATGAAAATCCAAAAACAGGACAAAAACTTTTTAACAAGGCTGCCATTTAACTTACAATGTGTCTATCTTGGCTTTCACACACACATATAAATTTTATTCTTTGAACTGCAGAAATAAAACCCTCTGGTTCTAAAATGTCTTAAGAGGGTATTCTTTATATTCAGTGTTGTTTTATTTTCTGTAAATTTTGTAGGTAAGTATGTGCAGAAAAAGAAATACCTTATATTAAAAAGAAAAGTAAAGATATATTAGAAGCCAAAGAGTGTTGAGGGGAGTTCAGGGCCAGGGACATTAAAGTTTTAGCTCTGCCCGAGTGGAAAGGTCTCATTAACAATTTGTTAACATCCCTGATATTCAGTTCAGACACCAGATAGGTCAGGCCTTAGAAATAAAGATCTTACCCTAGGGTAAGACCTACTCAGGACTTGCCCTAGCAAAGCCTAAAACCAAGCCTCACCAAGTTAGAGGGGTCAGAAAATACTATGGGCCTTCCTGAAATCCATACTAAAAAAAGCATAAAACCAAGGCTACGCAAGTTCAGATGATCAACCAGTAACTGAACTGCCTGCTAAAATAAGAATCAATACTCTTCAGAGATAGATGACAGTATATTATCCACAGTGCCCAATATTCAGTAAATTACTAGATATACACACACACACATACACACATAAAACCAAGAAAAATGTGATATATATATTTAAGAAAAAGTAAGTCCATAGATAACATGGCCCAGATGTTTGACTTAATAGACAAAGCACTTATGAATATGTTCAAAGAATTAAAGGAAAGTATAGTGAACAACATGTAGTCTCAGCAGGGAAATGGCAACTATAGACACCAAATGCAAAGTCTAGAACTGAAAAGAAAAATAACTGAAATGAAAAATTCACTTAACTGCAAATTGGATATAGCAGAAGGAAGTCCGTAAATTTAATTATAGTACAATAGAAATGACAGATATAGGTAGATTTTTATAGATAGAAATAGAAGATAATGCAACAGAAAGAAACAGTACTGAAGAAAAATGAACAGGGCCTCAGGGACCTGTGAAACAATATCAAATATTCTAACATATATGAGAATTGGACAGAAAAAATATTTGAAGAAATAATGGCTGGAATTTTCTAAAATTTGATAACAGAGCCAAGGTGCTTAGCAACGCCCCCACCAGGATAAATACTGGGGAGAAAAGAGTAGGTACATCTTAATCAAACTTGTGGAAACAAAAACAAAGAGAAAATCTTGAAAGCAGACAGAGAAATGGAAACATTACTTACAGAGGTAAGAATGAACACTGGCTTCTCACCATAAACAACAGAGATCAGAAGACAATAAAAGATCTTTAAATGTGATTAGATATTTTTACTCAAGAGAAATGAAAACCTATATCTACAAAAGCACTTGTAAACAAATGTTCATGGAAGTGTTATTAATAATAGCCAGGAATTAGGAACAACCCAAATGGCCACCAGTGGATGACTGGATAAACAAATTGTGGTTTAGTCATGCTGTGGAAAATTACCTAGCAGTTAAAAGGAAACCAGCAGCAACACGATGAATCCCACAGATATGCTGAGTAAAAGAAACAAGATAAAAATATATATATTATGATTCCATTTATATGACATTTATGGAACAGGCCAAATTAATCTTATGTTAAAGAAATCAGATCAATGTGTCTGCCTGAGGTAAGGGATGATGGGAGCTTGAGGAAACTTTCTTGGGTGATGGAAATGTTATCTATCTTGATTGGATTATGGTTATATAGATGTATTCATTTGTCAAGAGTAAAGAGATGTATACAGTTAAATATGTTAATTTTATTTTTATGTAAATTATTTTTGTCAACCTCATTAAAATTCTTTAAAAATATTTATGTAATCTCAAGCTTCTTTAAAAAAAAAATTGAGGACTTGTCCTACCAGATATCAAAATGTATTGTGAAGGCCTCCTGCTGCTTACAACAGGCTGTGTTCTTGCACTGGCTGTATAGAAAAAGGAGGCAGAGTGAGCTGACCCCATAATCATACACCTCAGCCCAGGCCTTGTGCCTGGTCTAAATTGTGAATGGGGGGACATGGAAAAAAAAATGTATTGTGAAGTTACCGTAATTGAAGCTGTGATACTAACACAGGAAGAAATTAATATATCTGTTATCTGGAATGCATATGGAAGTTTAGTATGTGATAGATTCATCTTTCATATTTAGGGGAAAAGGATGGACTCTTTAATTTTGACACAAGTGCCTACTTTATTTAGGAGCATTTAAATTCGGTCCCTTTCATATGCCTTACTCAAAAATAAATGCCAGATGGATTAAACTTTCATTGTAAAAATTAAAATTAAAATACTGGGAGAAAATAAAGAATATAATACTGGGGTTGAGAAAGATTTCTTAGCACAACACCAAATCAGAAACTATAAAATAAAAGTATGAGAAATATGATTATCTTTTGTATAAAACTTCTATATATACAATTCAAAATTTCCCATTTTAACCACTTTCAAATATACAAGTCAGTGTTATTAATTGCATTCACAATATTGTGCTACCATCACCAACATCATTACTCCAAATTTTTCATCACCTCAAACAGAAACTCTGCATTCATCAAACAGTAACTCCCATTTCCTCCTTCATACCCTTGCCTTGCCCTCACCACCTGCCCCAAAGAACCTGTAACCTACTATCTGCTTCTATGATTTTGTGTATTTTAGTTATTTCATGTAAGTGAAATCATACAGTATCTGTCCTTTTGTGTTTGACTTACTTTACTTAGCATAATGTCTTTAGGGTTCATCCATATTGTTGTATGTATCAGAACTTCATTCCTTTTACAGCTGAATAATATTCCATTGAATGCTTATACATTTTGTTTAAACATTCATCTGTTGATGGACACTTGGGTTTGTATCATCTTATTTAATCCCTACTAAGTATATTTGGCAGTGTTTCCACATTTTAAAGATAAAACTATTGAAGCTCAGCAAATTAGCCTTGTTTGAGATCCCACAAATGGAGTGGTAGGATTTTCCTATGCTACTGTCCCATTTTACAGGTGGGAAAATAGAAGTTTAGGTGAGTTGGTTACTGTTGGAGATAGGACTTGAAATAAACGTTTCTTGACTTCAAAAACTGTCCTCTTACTTAACCATCCCAGAGTCCACAGGTTGGAGGAATATAGATTAGAGTGGACTTACTGGTGTTCTGCTGGGGAACTATTGTGATCAGTAAGGGAAGAAATAGTAATATTGATGTGGAGAAAGTGGCCCCAGTAGCTGCTGATGGTAGGGAGAGGGAAGAAGAGATATGATGTGGGTGCATTTTCAGGATTTGGAGTTGTCCTGGGTGGTGCTGCAGGGACAGATGCTGAACACTGTGTCCTGTAATGGCCCACTGGGGGAATGGGGGAGAGTGTCCATGTGGTGCAGCAGTGCTCCAAATTGTATTCACCAGGTGCAGTGAATGTGCCAAAATAATGGAAGAGGTTGTTGATGTGGGAGGAGTGGGGTAGGGGGGTGGGGAGTAAATGGGAACCCTATATTTTTTTAATGTATCATTTAAAAGAAAATAAAGAAGAAAAAAGAAAGAAAGAAAGAAAGAAAACCAAAGCCTGTTCTCTTAATAACAATACTTGATAACTGAATGAATGTTCTGATTCCACCCCCCACACTCCCCAACTGCCTGAAACTTGAAATCCCTTTTCCTGGGATATTTTCCTACAGTTATTCTCTCACATGCTTTTTTGAATATGGCAAACTTAGGGCAAAAGACCTTTTGGTTCACTTTTTCCATGCCTTCTCATTTTTCAGTGGAAAAAGAACTGGGTGATATGGAGGAAGTATTCCTCTACAAACAAATTTTGGAGGATTATAAATCTGCTTTAAGAGATTATTCACATATGCCTTGAGGTCTTGTTATTGGAAAACTACATTAGAAATCTTATTGATGTAAATAGGCATCAATACTCATTGTAGAGTTAATAATTAAACAACCTACGACAAACTGAATTAATGACTAAGCTAGCCCAAATTTATATATGAAAATAATATTATTTACATGCTATGTCCAATTCAAAATAGCATTGATGGTATACTAACAGTGTATTTCAGAAATTTATAGGAATTCTTTCTACCTGTGGGCGTAAGTGATAGTATTGCACAGCCTAGCCAAATACTGCATGGCATCCATGTTTTTTAATGGAATATTGGTTGAGAGTTTGCAGTAAATTCCAGTAAAATGCTAATTTTTGTTTTACCTTTACCAGATTTTCTTAACTCAGTAATTTACTTTATGGGTTTCTAGTAACTTGGGCTTCATTGTAAATAAAAATAAAAAGCTTTTGGACCTGTGTTATAATTCTGTGTGTTAAATAAAAAACTTGCATTTTGAGATCAGTGTGTAGGCCACCCAAAGAACCCATTAGTTAGGCCATTGACCGTACCTTAAGAGCCATCACTTGTTCTAAGAACGGGAGGAATGCAAATAGCTCTGTTCCCTCTCTTCTGGAATCGACTTTTTTTTGCCATCCTTGCTTATCTCATGTTCTAAACTTCATGTTACAGCCGATCTCTTCTAGACTTGTGGCCCCATGTGGCCTGAGGAAAACGCATCTTCCTTCTCAGAGCTACTCTTTCTGAAAGGGCTTCCCCCAGTTGGACCTTGGCAACCTGTTTCTCTCTTTTTATATTATAGTCTTGTCAGAATTCACAAGGGTCCTGGGTTAGGAGGACTGCAGCTGGGTTGGAGGATACTTAGGCACAGCCTCGCTATACCTGGAAGCACTGCACCCCTCATACTCAGACCCTGCTCCTGGCTTGGTCCATTCTCAGTTTATTGACTCTTTGTCTACCCAGCCACCTTTAGGGACCACAGTTCATCAAAGGAACTGTCCCAGATATACTGAAATTATGGGCTAGCTTTATTTCTCTGTTAAAAGAAGGGAGACTTGCCTTACCAGATATTAAACATCCTCAAAGCCATACTATTAAAAATAGTGTTGATGCTAGAATAGCATTTTCTAATGTAAAAAATAGAGGGCTCAGAGATAAAAACCATATATATGTAGGAATTTAATAGAGCATAAAGGTGGTACCACAAATAAAATAGGAAAGGATATACTGGCTTACTAGATGGAGTTGAATAAAACTGGATCAATACCTAATACCATGTATAAATATAACCTTTAGGTGAGCTAAAGATTTAAATGACAATGGTAAAATTAGAAAGTTAATAGGAGAAAACAAAAGAACATATCTTCATGTCTTAAGTATGGGGAGGGACTAAACAAAACCTTAAAAGCAGAAGGCATAAGGCAAAAAAATTGATGGAGCTGTATAAAAATTAGGCATTTTTGTCCTATTAATGATATCAGTCAAACTCATATATAGATAATAAACTGGGAAAAGAAAATTTCAGTTAACAACATCTACAAAAGCTGATATCTAGAATTTACAAGGAACTCACATAAATTACAGAGAAAAAAGGCAGCAACCCAGTAGAAAAATGGACAAAGAATTGGAACAGGCAATTTACAGAAACAGAAACCCAACAGGCCAAACATATGGGCTACAAGAAATATTCAAATTAAAAAAGAGTATCACCTTTTACCTTTTATTTTTATTATTATTTTTAAAGATTTATTTATTTCTCTCCCTTCCTCCCATTGTCTGCTCTCTTTGTCCATTCTCTGTGTGTTCTTCTGCGTCTGCTTGCATTATCCGGCTGCACTGGGAAACTCTGTCTCTTTTTTTGTTGCGTCATTTTGCTGCATCAGCTCTCCGTGTGTGTGTGGTGCCACTCCTGGGCAGGCTGCACTTTTTTCATGTGGGGTGGCTCTCCTTGCAGAGCACACTGCTTAGCATGGGGTGCCCCTGCATGGCACGGCACTCCTTGCACGTGGCAGCAGTGCGTGTGGGCCAGCTCACCACACGGGTCAGGAGGCCCTGGGTTTAAACCCTAGACCTCCATATGGCAGGCAGACGCTCTATCAGTTGAGCCATGTCTGCTTCCCACCTTTACCTTTTAGGCTGACAAAAAATTAGAAAGCTGGATAATCTCAGGTGTTGACAGGAATATAAGACTATAGTAACCTGTGTCCATTGCTAATGGGCAAGAGAACTGGTGTAGCCATTCTTGAGAGCAATCTAACAATACTTAGTCAATTTATGAATGTGCATATACTATAGCTCAGCAAATCCCTTTATATATTAGTCCACAGAAATGATCAGAGATGCATATGGATTTTTAGCAGAATTACTTGTGGATGCAGGGAGTTGGTGACCAAATTTGTTTCCATCCTGGGGGTAGGGAGGAAGAGGCAAAAAGTAGGTTTTTTTAAATAATGAAATTATATGCAGCTGTTAAAAGTAACAGACTATTTATATACACAAGACAACATGGATGGAACTTAAAAAATATAGTTTGAGTAAAAAACAAAACAAAACCAATAACAATGCCTTTTTGTAAAGAAAAACTATACAAATATAAAGATTTCTTAGATTGGATATAAAAAGCATGAATCATAAAATTAAAAAATTGATATTTTCAGCTTTACCAAATTTTTTAAGTTTGCTCTTCAAAAGACACTATAGAGAAAATGAAAAAGCAAGCCTCAGCATGGGAACAAATATTCACTCTGTGTGTGTATCAGACAAAAGTCTTGTATTCAAAATATATAAACAATTCTTACAACTTAATAAATTAGAGGGAAAACAGCTCAATAAAAAATAGGCAAAAGATTTGAAGAGATCCTTTATAAAAGCAGATATAGGAATGGCCAATAAACACATGAAAAGATTCTCAGCATTATTAGTCATTAGGGAAATGCAAATTAAAACCACAATGAGATAACACTACTTACCCATTAGGATAACTTAGGTTTTAAAAAAACAACAGGAACTCTCATACATTGCTGTCCTGAATGTAAAATGGTTTAACCATGTTAAAATCTAATTAGGCAGTTTCTTAAAAAGATAAACATACATATGCCAAATATGCTTTTATATATAGTTCACAGAAATTATCAGAGAGATAATTCACCCGAGAGGTGAAAGTATATGTCTACATGAAGATCTGTACATGAGTACTCAGAGCAGCTTTATTTACAATAGCCCTAAACTGGAAATAACACATATGTCTATTAACAGGTACACAAATAAACAAAATATGGTATATTCACACAATAGATTATTTTTCAGCAAAACAAGGTACAAACTTGATATACACAACAACATGGGTGAGTATCGAACTCAAACTAGTCACAAGAGTATATATTGTGTAGTTCCATTTATATAAACTAATCGTTGGTGTCTAAAAGCAGATTAGGGGAAGCGGATGTGGCTCAATCGATTGGCCTCCCGTCTACCATATGGGAGGCCCTGGGTTCACGTCCCAGGGCTTCCTTGTGAATGCAAGCTGGCCTGCACCTGCAGAGAGCTGAGGTCCATGCCCGCAGAGAGCTGACAGCTCATGCCCACGGAGAGCTGGCGCAGCAAGATGACAACAAAGGGAGACAAGCAGACACAGAAGAACACACAACAAATGGACACAGAGAGCAGATAGCAAGCAAGCAGCAAGGTGGTGGAGGGGAATAAATAAATAAATCTTAACAAAAAAAAAATAAAAGCAGATCAGTAGTTACCTGAGGTGGGGGCTTAAGGGTTCCCCAAAACACATGAGGCAAATGCTGGAAAAACTGAAAGGAGAAATAAACATATCTACAATTACAGCTGGAGACTTCAATATGCCACTCACATCAATAGATAGAACAACTAGACAGATAATCAACAAGGAAACAGAGAACTTGAATTATGATAAACGAGCTGGATCTGACAGACATATACAGAACATAGCACCCCAAAACAGCAGGTTATACATTCTTGTCGTGCTCATGGATCTTTCTCCAGGATTGACCACATATTGGGCCACAAAACAGCTTTCAATAAATTTAGGAAGATTGAAATTATACAAAGCACATTCTCTGATCATAATGGAATAAAGCTGGAAATAAATAAAAGGCAGAAAAGGGGAAATTTCATAAATAAATGGAAGCTAAACAACACACTCCTAAACAATAAAAAAAGAAATTGCAGAAAAATTAGTATATATCTTGAGATGAATGAAAATGAGACCACAACTTATCAGTACTTAAGGGAGGGAAGCAGACGTGGCTGAACTGATAGAGCATCCACCTACCATATGGGAGGTCCCGGATCCGAACCCAGGGCCTCCTGACCCATGTGGTAAGCTGGCCCACGTGCAGCGCTGCCACACACAAGGAGTGCTGTGCCACGCAAGGGTGTCCCCCGCATAGGGGAGCCCCATGCGCAAGGAGTGAGCCCTGCATTGAGCTGCCCTGCGCAAGAAAAGCCCAGCCCACCCAGAAGTGGTGCTATACACTAGAGAGCTGATGCAGCAAGATGATGGAACAAAAAGGGACACAGATTCCCGATGCTACCGAGAATGCAAGAGGACACAGAAGAACACACAGTGAATGGACACAAGAGAGGAGACAACGGGGGGAGGGGGAACACAGTGAGAAATAAATAAAATAAAACCTTAAAAAAACCCACAAAACTTAAGGGAAACAGCAAAGGCAGTGCTGAGGGAAATTTTTAGCCCTAAATGCCTATGTTAAAAGCAAATAACAAAGATTAGAGCAAAAATAAATTGAGAAAACAACAACACACAATAGAGAATCAACAAAACCAAAAGCTGGTTCTTTGAGATCAATAAAATTGACAAACCCTTAGCTAAACTAACAAAGAAAAAAAGAGAAGATGCAACTTAATAAAATCAAGAATGAGAGAGGGATATTAAAACTGACCTCACGGAAATAAAAAGGATCATAAGAGGATATTATGAGAAACTGTATGCCAACAAATTAGACAACATAGATGAAATAGACAAATTTTGAGAAATGCACAGATAGCCTACATTGTCACTACAAGAAATATAGGAACTCAACAAACCAATCACAAATAAAGAGGTTGAATTAGTCATCAGAAATCTTCCAAAAAGGAAAAGTCCAGGATGGCTTCACAGGTGAATTCTACCAAACATTTTTGAGAATTATTAATACAAATTCTATTTTAACACTTCCAAAAAATTGAAAAGTATGAAAAATTACCCAAAACATTTTATGAAGCCAGCATCACCCTAACACCAAAGCCAAATAAAGACACTACAAGAAGGGAAAATTACAGACCAATCTTTCTAATGAACATAGATGCAAAAATTCTCAACAAATTACTTGCAAGTTGAATCCAACAGCACATTAAAACAATTATACACCAAAGTCAAGGGGTTTTATTCTTGATATGCAAGTGTAGCTCAACATAAGAAAACCAGTTAGTGCCATACACCACATTAACAAATCGAAAGAAAAAAACTACATGATCATCTTGATTGATGCAGAAAACGCATTTGACAAAATCCAGCATCCTTTCTTGATAAAACCACTTTGAAAGATAGGAATAGAAAGAAAGTTCCTGAACAACAAAAAAAGGCATATGGAAATCCCATGGCCAATGTCATACTCAATGGGGAGAGGTTGAAAACTTTTCTTCTAAGATCAGGAACAAGACAAGGATGCCCACTGTCACCACTGTCATTCAATATTGTGCAAGAAGTTCTAGCTAGAGCAATTAGGCAAGAAAAAGAAATAAAAGTCATCCAAATTGGAAAAGAGGAAGTAAAACCCTCAATATGCATTGATAACATGATCTTGTATTTAGATAATTCTGAAATATCTACAACAAAGCTATTAGAGCTAATAAATCAGTTTAGCAAAGTGGCAGTATACAAAATCAACATGCAAAATTCAGTAGTGTTTCTATACAGTAGTAATGAGCAAGCTAAGGAGGAAATCAAGAAAAATATTCCATTTACAATAACAACAAAAAGACACAAATACCTAGGAATTGATTTAACCAGGAATGTAAAGGATCTATATTCAGAAAAGTACAAAACACTACTAAAAGAAATCAAAGAAGACCTAAACAAATGGAAGGACATTCCATGTTCATAGATTGGAAGATTAAACATCATGAAGATGTCAGTTCTACCCAAGTGATTTAAATCTACAACATAATCCCAATAAAAATTCCAACAGCCTACTTTACAGAAATAGAAAAGTCAATTACCAAATTTATTTTGAGTGGAAAGGGGTCCCAAATAGACAAAAACATCTTAAAAAGGAAGAGCAAAGTCAGAGGACTCATGCTTCCTGACCTTGAAGTGTATTATAAAACTACAGTGGTCAAATCAGCATGGTATTGGCATAAAGATAGACACATTGGTCAATGAAATCAAATTGAGAGTTCAGAAATAGACCTTCACCTTTAAGGTCAACTGATTTTTGATAAGCCTACCAAGTCTACTTTTCTGAGACAGAATAGTCTCTTTAGTAAATGCTGCAGGGAGAACTGGATATCCATAACGAAAACAATGAAGGAGGACCCCTATCTTCTTATTCAAGAATCAATTCAAAGTGGATCGAAGAACTAAACATAAAATCCAGGACCATAATTTCCTAGAAGATAATGTAGGAAACATCTACAAGACCTTGTAGTAGGTGGGGTCTCTTAAACCTTACTCCTAAAGCACGAGCAACAAAGGAAAAAATTAGATAAATGGAAACCTCCTCACAATTAAACAATTTTTCACCTCAGAGGACTTTGTGAAGAGGATAAAAAGGCAGCCTACTCAATGGGAGAAAATATTTGGAAATCACACATCTGACAAGGGTCTAATGTTTATGATCTATAAAGAGATACTACTACTCAACAACAAAAAAGACAAATGAGGGAAACGGACTTGGCCCAGTGGTTAGGGCATCTGTCTACCACATGGGAGGTCCGTGGTTCAAACCCCGGGCCTCCTTGACCCGTGTGGAGCTGGCCCATGCGCAGTGCTGATGCGCGCAAGGAGTGCCCTGCCACGCAGGGGTGTCCCCCGCGTAGGGGAGCCCCACGCGCAAGGAGTACACCCCGTAAGGAGAGCCGCCCAGCGTGAAGGAGAGTGCAGCCTGCCCAGGAATGGCGCCGCCCACACTTCCCGTGCTGCTGACGACAACAGAAGCGGACAAAGAAACAAGACGCAGCAAATAGACACAGAGAACAGACAACTGGGGGAGGGGGGGAATTAAATAAAATAAATCTTTAAAAAAAAAAAGACAAATGACCCAATTAAAAAATGGGCAAAAGACCTGAATAGACATTTTTCTAAAGAAGAAACACAAATGGTGTAAAACACACACACACACGAAAAAAATGTTAAACATAACTGGCTATTAGGGAAATGCAAATCAAAACTATAAGGAAATATCATTTCACACCTACTAGAATTGCCACTATTAACAAAACAGAAAATTACAAGTGTTGAAGATGATGTGGAGAGATAGGAATGCTTGTACACTGTTAGTGGGAATGTAGAATAGTATAGCCACTCGAGAGCCTATTTGGTGGTTCTAAGGAAGTTGGATATAGATCTGCCATGTACCTGGCAATACCACTACTAGGTATATATCCAGAAGAACTGGAATGTTATTCAGCATTTCACAACATGGATGTACCTAGAGGACATATGTTGAATGAAGCAAGCCAGGCAGAAAAGGACATGTATCATGATTTCACTATTATGAACTAAATATAATGAACAAACTCATGGAGTTAATAGTCAGAATATAAGTTACCAGAGAACAGAATGTGGTAGAGAATGGAAAGCTAAGCTTTAATCTGTGCAGAACTGGTAAAACAAAAAGTTGTTTGTATATGTTTGAAAATGAATAGAAATGGTGAAAGCACATCATAGGTGTTTTAGTTTGCCAAAGAGTTGCTGATGCAAAGTACCGTAAATCCGTTGGCTGTTATAATGGGGATTTATTTGGGGGTAAAAGCTTTGTTTCAAAGCCATGAAATGTCTAAATGGAAGTATTAACAGAGATGCTCTCTCACCACAGCTACTATTTATCCCGGTGTGGTAAAGGAAGATGGCCGCCAATCTCTGCAAGGTTTCAGCCTTCCCCTCTGGGCTCACCACCCTCTCTCTTTTTTTTTTTTTAATTTTTATTTTATTTTATTTTTTTTAAGATTTATTTATTTATCTAATTCCCCCCTCCCCCGGTTGTCTGTTCTCTGTGTCTACCCGCTGCGTCCTGCTTCTTTGTCCGCCTCTGTTGCCGTCAGCAGCACCGGAAGTGTGGGCGGCACCATTCCTGGGCAGGCTGCACTTTCTTTCGTGCTGGGCGGCTCTCCCCACAGGTGCACTCCCTGCGCGTGGGGCTCCCCCACGAGGGGGACACCCCTGCGTGGGGCGGCACTCCCCGCGCGCATCAGCACTGCGCATGGGCCAGCTCCACACGGGTCAAGGAGGCCTGGGGTTTGAACCGCGGACCTCCCATGTGGCAGACGGACGCCCCAACCACTGGGCCAAGTCCGTTTCCCTGACCACCCTCTCTTGAGCTGCTCTGTGGACCCAGCCACTTGGCGCCACTTGGGGCTTCCTGCCTAAGTTATCCTGTAGTCCTCTCTCTCTTGGCATAGGGCTTGTCCCATAAGGCCTCTGTCCTTGCAGTTCAGCTGTAAGCAAAATTGGAGTCTTTCTCTCACATGACAGTTCCCTTGTCCTTCTCTATGTCCATCTGTGTGAGTCCATTTATATCAGACCCAGCAAGGGGGCAGGGACTCAATCTGAGTCACGCCTCACTGACATAGTCCAGTTAAAAACCTCAGAGCAAGCCTATCAAGTAACCCCATCAAAGCCCCCTCAACTAAATTTAAAGTAAAGGATATCACACCCAGAAGAATAGATTAGTTTACAAACATAATCTTTCTCTTTTCGGAATTCATGAAATAATCTCAAACTTCCACAATAGGATTTGTAATTAGTAGTGCAAACATGTAGGTATGATGATGGTTTGTTTTATGGTTGTGTTTTTTTTTTTTTTGAGTAATGAAAATATAATAATATTGATTGAAGTGATGAATGCATGAGTCTGTGATTATACTAAATGTCACCGATTATACATTTTAGATAAACTGTATGGTTTATGAACAAAAAAATAATAATAGAGTGGGTTGGGGGAACATACACCAAATGTAAGATGGACTATAGTTAGTAGTAATACTTTGACAATGCTCTTTCATGATTTGTTACAAATGTTTTACAACAATGTAAAGTATTGGTGGTGAGGGGAGGTATGGGAACCCTGTATGATGTTATGCATGTTTGTTTTGTTCACAACTTTTGTTATACACTTACTGTTATTGTATGTTGTGTATTAATGATATACTTAAATAAATTATTTTAATTAAAAAAAGAAGAATGCAGTTTGACCCCTCCAAAGGAAAAAAAAAGAAATATTAATTTATTTCCACATGCTACCTTTTACTTCTCATTACTGTGCACATCTGATTACAGGGCCTTGCTGTATCACAACTTTGCAACCCTGAATTAAAGTCATGATTTCTAAAAGCATTGATCAACTTTGGATGTGTTAAAAAAAAAAAAAAGAATAAAACTAAAAATAATGTAATTATTAACCCCCCAACCTAGGGAGGGCATCAGCCTCCTTTAGCAAGTCAGACTAGAAATGTTCTTATACAGCTCAAACATGTAGCTGTATGTTCATGTATAACATGTAACATGCATAAAATAAACAAGAATATACATTAAACACAATAGAATGGTTGCTTTCTATTGTGGTGGGAGGAGAGAAATGGGGAAAAGGTAAAATAAAAATTATGACATCTTATTTTCCATAGGGTTCTTTGTAACTCCCTCAATACGGTTGGGTATTTGTTTCTGTATCCCTATACATTCCATGATAGTTGGAGGGATGGTGTAGCAGTTTGATATGGTCATGAACTCCAGAAATAGATATTGGATTATGCTTGTAACCTGATCTGTACCTGGGCATGATTGAGTTATGATTAGGGCATGGCGAAGAACAGATTTGAGGGTTTCTGATGTTAGAGTTTTGATGTTTGAGTTTGATACTGAAGGCTTAAGCTGGAGCCCCAGGAAGTAAGCTCCCAGAGGAAAAAGAATCCAGCCCCAGGAAGAAAGGAACCATGAACCCAGAGAAAAGTAAACCCCAGGAATGTAGGAACCCAGGAAGCCTGAACCCTTGCATACGTTGACAGCCATCTTGCTCCAAATAGACTTTGGTGAGGGAAGTAACTTATGCTTATGGCCTGGTATCTGTAAGCTCCTACCCCAAATAAACACCCTTTATAAAAAACAACCAATTTCTGGTATTTTGCATCAGCACCCCTTTGGCTGACTAATAAAGATGGTCTATCTGAGCACACAGAAGAAGGCCTTCTAGGGTGTAGAATGTCCAACATGTGCATTGAAAACGATAAGACATTGATGAGAGAAGTGAAAGATTGTTGAAATAAATTAAGAGATATACTGTGTTTGTGGCTGAGAAGACACAATACTGTAGTTACCAAATCCCCTAATTCTGAGATTCAACAAACTTGCAAAAAGTTTTTTTTTTTTTTGGTAGAAATTGACAGGCTGATTTTAAAACTTACATGGAAATGGAAAGAACCTGGAATAGTCCAAATATTTTTGAAAAAAGAACAAAGTTGGATGATTCATACTACCTGATTTTAAGACTGCAGTAATCAAGATAGAGTGGGTTGGCATAGAGATGGATACATAAATCAATGGAATAGAAAAGAGAATCCAGATATAGATCTATACATGTATGGCCAATGGGGTTGTTTTTTTCAAAGATTTATTTTTTTTATTTATCCCCCCACTTGCCACCTGCTTGCTCTCTGCTTTCTGTGTCCATTTGCTCCACGTTCTTCTGTGTCTCCCTTTGTTGTGTCATCTTGCTGTGCCAGCTCTCTGTGGGTGCAGGCTGTCAGCTGTCTGTGGGCGTGGGCCAGCTTGCCTTCACAAGGAGACCCTGGGAAGCGAACCCAGGGCCTCCCATATGGTAGATGGGAGCCCAACTGGTTGAGCCACATCCGTTCCCTGGCCAGTGGATTTTTGACGAAGTTGCCAAGGTGATTCAATCGAGAAATGATAATTGCTTCAATAATAGTTGCATAAATATGAACCCCAACTCCTTTCTCTCACCATAGACAAAATTAATTCAGAATGGATCATACACCTAAATGGAAGACCTAAAACTATAAAATTCATAGAACAAAATATAGGGGAGACCTTGAGTTTGGCAAAGATTTCTTCAATAAGGCACAAAAAGCATGGAAAATATTAATAGTTTGGACTTCATCAAAAGTAAAAACCTTTTATCTTTTAAAACAAACTGTTAGAAAAATTTAAAGGGAAGTTACAGACAGGGAAGAAAATACTTGCAAAAGACACCTACAACACAGGACTTGTATCTAGAATACATAAAAACTCTTAAAAGTCAGTAATAAGAAGACAAACAGTCCAGTTAAAAATGGGCAAAGATATGAATAGTTTCTCCACCACAGTAGATATACTGATGGCATGTGAGCACATGAAAAGATGCTCAACATCACCATTAGGAAAATGCAAATTAAAACTATAGTAAGATACTACTCTATGCCATTTAGAATGGCCAAAATTAAAAGATAGACTCTAGCAGGTCTTGGCAAGGATGTGGAGCAACTGTAATGTTTATACACTGGTGGGAATGTAAAATGGTACAACTATTTAGGAAACTAGTTTGGCAGTTTCTTACAGTTAAACATTCACCTAACAAACCTCTAGCCAATCTAAGAAAAATGAAAGCATATGTCCATACAAAGACTGGTACATGGATGTTCCTAGCAGGTTTGTTTGTAATAGTTAAAAATTGTAAACACCTCATATATACATCAACAGGATAAATAAGTTATGGTATATCCATATCATGTAATGCTACTCAACAATCAAAAGAAATGAACTACTGACACATGCAGTTATGTGGATGAATCTCAGAATAATCATGCTAAGAGAAAGAAACCAGACACAAAAATATATGATTCCATTTATATAAAAATTCTGGAAAATGCAAATGTATTTATAGTGATAAAAAACAGGTTTTTGATAGCTTGTGAATAGGATGGAGTGTGGGGGAAAAAGTGTGGATTTAGAAGGGCATAAGGAAACTTTTGAGATTGATGGATATGTTCATTACCTTAACAGTGGTTTCATAGGTGTTTCACATATGTCGAAATTTATCATATTTGGGAAGTGGATTTGGCTCAACTGATAGAGCATCCGCCTACCACATGGGAGGTCAAGAGGTCAAACCCAGGCCCTCTTGACCCATGTGGTGAGCTGGCCCACATGCAGTGCTGACGCGCACGAGGAGTGCTATGCCATGCAGGGGTGTCCCCCGTGTAGGGGAGCCCCACACGTAAGGAGTGCACCCCATAAGGAGAGCCACCCCACATGAAAAAAGCACAGCCTGCCCAGGAGTGGCGCCACACATAGGGAAAGCTGACACAGCAAGATGACACAACAAAAAGAGACACAGATTCCCGGTGCTGCTGACAAGAATCCAAGCGGACATGGAAGAACACACAGCAAATGGACACAGAAAGCAGACAACGGGGGGTGGGAAGGGGAGAGAAATAAATTTTAAAAAATAAAAATAAAAAATTTTAAGCAAAACAAAACATAAGCTTTAAAAAAAATTATCAAATTTTACCTCTTTTATATGGGCAGCTTATTGTATGTCAACTCTACTTAAGTAATGCTGTTTTAAAAAACTAGCCATAGAAAAATGACCAGTTACCTTCAAAGGAACAACAATCAGATTGATAATTGATCTCTTCAGGGCAGCAATAAAAGTCAGTGGACAGTAGGCTGTTTTATTCAATTTAAAGAAAAGAACTGTCGGGAAATGGATGTGGCTCAACTGATAGGGCTCCTGTCTACCATATAGGAGGTCCAGGGTTCGATGCCCAGGGCCTCCTGGTGAGGGCAAGCTGGCCCACATGGCTAACTGGCCCATGCAGAGTGCTGGCCCTTGCTGGAATGCCACCGCACAGGAGTGCCCCCCTGCGTGGGAATGCCACTCAGCACGGGAAAGCCGCCCTGTGCAGGAGTGCCAGCTGATGCTGAGAGCTGGTGCAGCAAGATGACTCAACAAGAGACAAAGAGGAAAGAAAATAAGAAGATGTAGCGGAACAGGGAGCTGAGGTGGCGCAAGAGAGTAATCACCTCTCTCCCACTCCGGAAGGTCCCAGGATCAGCTCCTGGAGCCGCCTAATGAGAATACAAGCAGACACAGAAGAATACACAGTGCATGGACACAGAGAGCAGACAATGGAGGTAATGGGAAGGTGGGGTGGCGGGGAGAAATAAAATAAATCTTTAAAAAAAAAAAAAAAGAAATGGTTAACCTAGAATCTGTATATGCAATTAAACTGTGTTTCAAGAATAAGACCATTTCAGACAAACAGTGAAGAAAGTTCACTACCAATAGCTGCTTATAAAGTATAAACTTCAGAAGGAAGATACAGGAAGGAATGATGAGCAAGGAAAATGGTCAACATATGGGTAAATCTAAATAAACATTAGCTGCATAAAACAAAAACAGGGAAACGGACTTTGGCCCAGTGGTTAGGGCGTCCGTCTACCACATGGGAGGTCCGCGGTTCAAACCCCGGGCCTCCTTGACCCGTGTGGAGCTGGCCATGCGCAGTGCTGATGCGCGCAAGGAGTGCCTTGCCACGCAAGGGTGTCCCCCGCATGGGGGAGCCCCACGCGCAAGGAGTGCGCCCGTGAGGAGGGCCACCCAGCGTGAAAGGAGAGTGCAGCCTGCCCAGGAATGGCGCCGCCCACACTTCCCGTGCCGCTGACGACAGAAGCGGACAAAGAAACAAGATGCAGCGAGTGGACACCAAGAGCAGACAACCAGGGGAGGGGGGGAAATTAAATAAATAAATAAATCTTTAAAAAAAAAAATAAAAAAAAATAAAACAAAAACAGTTTTGTCCAATATTTGGCATTATAAAAACAAAGGGATGGAACTGTATAGTCTACCAGTCATCAATAGCATATACACTGAGAGAGAATGTTAAGAGTTAAAATATTTTCCTTGCATTGTTTGGTAGGAGAGTTAAATATATTGATAAACTTAAACTTTATTAAGTTAAATTTCCAGGTAAAAATTATAGAAGGAAAAATGTAATGAGGGAAAAATAAAGACTGGAAAGTCAATGAAAGAAAATATAATGTTGATGGAAGAGGTTACCACTTAATATCTGAAATTGAAAGCTGAATTTATTGGTATTTTAAGCAAGGGAGTGCTATATTTATACAACACAGTCTTTCTGAGCAAAGCAGAGAGCTGTCTTTGTAGCAGTGGTTCTCAAAATTTGGTCTAAACTATTTCACTGACACCAAAAACATGAGCAACAAATGAAAAAATAGATAAAATAAACATGCAAATTAAAATCGTTTGTACTTCAAAGGACATTATCAAGAAAGCAAAAAGACCTACAGAAAGGGAGAAAATAGTTGCAAATCATTTATCTGATAGGGGTTTAATATCCAGAATATATAAAGAACTCCTTAGTTCAACAACAACAAAAAAGACAACCCAATTAAAAATGGGCAAGGTTCTTGAATAGACATATCTTCAAAAAAGATGCACAAATGGCCAATAAGCATTTGAAAAGATGCTCAACATTGGTAGTCTTCAGAGAAATGCAAATCAAAATTACAATGAGATACCACTTCACACCTTCTAGGATGGCTGTTATTTTTAAAAGGGAAAATAACAAGTATTGATGAAGATGCAGAGAAATTGGAGTCCTCTTACATTGTTGGTGGGAATGTGAAATGGTGTGCTGCTGTGGAAAACAGTTTGGCGGTTCTTCAGAAGGTTGAACATAGAATTAATTACATGTGACTGTCCAGCTTCTAGGTATATGCCCAAGAGAAATGAAAACATGTCCATGCAAAAACTTGTACACAAAAGTTCATAGCAACATTATTCATAATAGTCAAAAGTGGAAACAACCCAAATGTTCATGATTCATAAATGGATAAATAAAATATGATACAGCCATATAACAGAATATTATTCAGCAATAAAAAGGAATGAAGTACTGATACATGGATGAATCCTGAAAACATTATGCTAAGTGAAAGAAATTAGTCACAAAGGACCACATATTGTGTGATTCCATTTGTATGGCATGTCCACAGTAAGCAAAGCTATAGAGACAGAAGGTAGCTTAGTGGTTGTCCAGGCCTGGGTAGGAAGGTGGTTAAGGGAAATGGGGACTGACTTCTAATGGGATTTCTTTATGGAGTGATAAAAGTTTTCTAAAATTGGTTGTGGTAATGTTTGTACAACTCTGTGATATATGAAAAACCAGTGAATTGTGCACTTTAAATATGTGAATAATATGGCATGATATATATATATATATATATTTTTTTTTTCTCTTTTAAATTATAGTAAATGGTTCTAGATGAAAAGTTATTGAGGTTAAACAGTAGCAGTGCTATATCCAAACACTGAAAACATGGAAAAATATTTATAAAGGTGGCTTTTTTTTAATGAAAATTTTTGAAATTAAGTACTTAAAACCAAAAATTTAAAAATAGAGTCTTATATAACAATTATTTTGTGGTTATTTTAAATATGACTGGATTCTCAGTTTCAGACTTTTTTTTTCTCTCTTTTTTTAAAATTAAATTGTCTTTTTTAAAAAAGATACATGGATCACAAAAAATGTTACATTAAAAAATATGAGATTCCCACATTCCCCCCTCCCCTCCCATATCAACAACCTCTTTCATCATTGTGGCACATTCACTGCATTTGGTGAATACCTTTCGGAGCACTGCTGCACTGCATGGATTATAGTTTACATTGTAGTTTACACTCTTCCCCAGTACAATCAGTAGGTTACAGCTGGATAGATGGGGCATTTTCCGGGACTTAGAGCTGTCCTAAATGATATTGCAGGGACAGATGTTGGGCATAATATATTAAGAATTATATCTCTTTTTTTTTCCATTTTAAAGATTTATTTATTTATTTATTTCTCTCCCCACCCCCACCCCCACCCCGGTTATCTGTTCTCTGTGTCTTTTTGCTGCATCTTCTTCTTTGTCCACTGTTGTTGTTAGCAGCACGGGAAACTGTGTTTCTTTTTGTTGCGTCATCTTGTTGCGTCAGCTCTCCGTGTGTGCGGCGCCATTCCTGGGCAGGCTGCACTTTCTTTTGTACTGGGCGGCTCTCCTTACAGGGCGCACTCCTTGCGCGTGGGGCTCCCCTACGCAGGGACACCCCTGCGTGGCACGGCACTCCTTGCGCGCATCAGCACTGCGCGTGGGCCAGCTCCACACGGGTCAAGAAGGCTGGGGTTTGAACCGCGGACCTCCCATGTGGTAGATGGATGCCCTAACCACTGGGCCAAGTCCACGTCCCAAGAATTATATCTTAAAGCAGTTATATAAAAAACATTGGAAGCACAACAAAATGATATGGTAAAAATTAATCCAGGTATATCAGTCAATAATTATAATTTAGGGAAATGAACTTGGCTCAATGGATAGAGCATCCGCCTACCATATGGGAGGTCCATGGTTCAAACCCAGGGTCTCCTTGACCCATGTGGAGCTGGCCCACACGCAGTGCTGATGTGCTCAAGGAGTGCCGTGCCACGCAGGGGTGTCCCCTGCATAGGGGAACCCCACACGCAAGGAGTGCACCCCGTAAGGAGAGCCACCGAGTGCAAAAGAAAGTTCAGCCTGCCCAGGAGTGGCGCAGCACACATGGAGAGTTGACGCAGCAAGATGATGCAACAAAAAGAGACACAGATTCCCAGTGCCGCTGACAAGAATAGAAGTGGACACAGAACACACAGCAAATGGACACAGAGAACAGACAACTGGGGCAGGGTGGGGGAAAGGGGAGAGAAATTAAAAGAAAAAAAGCAATGAAGAAGATGGAGAAAGAGAAAAAAAAAAAAGAAAAAAATTATAATTTATGTAAATGGTCTAAACTCTTCATTTAAAAGACAAAGATTGTAAGACTGGATAAATATTAAAACTAAAATTTACTTATAAGAGATATGCCTAAAATGTTGAAGGCAGAGAGAAGTTGAAAAGGAAAGGATTGAAAAGGATATATTAGGAAAATACTAAACAAAGGAATGTAGGGCTTACTATAGAAATATAACATAAAACAGACAAGGTTAAAAAATTACTTGAGATAAAGTGGGTCACTACATATTGATAAAAGTTTCAAATCACTAGGAAGATACAACAATTCTAACCTTACATACCTCTGATAATGTGCATTTAAATATAAAAAGCAAAAATCAACAAAACTACCAGGAGAATAGATAAGTTTGGTATCATAATGGTGATTTGGAAGACATACCTCCCATTAATTGATACTTAGGTATTTTTAATAATGGATTATCTAGACCACTGCACCCAGAAATTGGAAAATATACATTCTTTTCACACGCACATTTAACATTTTGAAAATAGGCCTGGTACCAAGTCATAAATCAAGTCAACAAATTTCAGACCACCTTCTTTACCCACACTGTAAGTAAATTAGAAAACAATAACGAAAAGTTAATTTTAAAACATCCACACCTTTATAACTATAAAGACAACACTTCTGAATAAACCATGGGTCAAAGAAGTCATAGTAGGAGTCGTAGAATACTTAGAACTGAATGATCATGAAAATATCTTATTTTAAAAATTAATGAGATGCAGTTAAATAGCATGTTTTGATAAATATTTAGTCTTAAATGCGAATATTAGAATAAAAGCATATTACTTAAGGCTGATTTCATCCTCCCCCCCCCCAAATCAAATCACCACCAATACATTTATTTTCTGAGATGTAAGGGCCACATCTTATGAATTTTTAAAACAGAATAAGACTAGAGACATTGATCAGCAGAGCTTCTGGATATTCATGTCTGCATAGATAACAAGGTCCTAGCAGCCTTCACCATTAAGATGGCCATTAATTGAGGGGGCACAATCTAAACAATTACATGATTTCCCATTCCAAAGAAGGTGCTGCCCTCATATCAGAAAAGTAGTGTTGAAAAAACAAAGGCAGAACCTAGCAATCGCCTTCTAGCATAGGCTGAGACATGATGGCCTTGTGAAAGGGTATTGCACCCTATTTACAAAGTGGGAGTGATGCTTTCAGCTGAGCTGTAGGATGAGAACTGGGTGTGAGCAGGGGTGGAATGTGACCCTATTAGCCTTTCCCTGTTCAACCTCTACAAGACTTTCTCCAGCCCTCTATACATGGTAAGTCTGGGAAGTGAGGGGATTCTGCTCCAATCCCCCGAGCCCACCACACCATCCTACCTCAACTGGGCACAGCCCCATCCCCGCCCCCAATCCCACACCTGGACAGACACATGGCAAATATGGAAAATGAAGCCAGGCTGGGCTGGAGCATACCTAGGTGTTTCTGGGTTGGAGTCATCTTGTCCTGCAGGTGCCCTAAAATGATCAGGCCTCACCCGCAAGGCCAGGCTAAGACTGTGTTTTCTCATGATTCAGGTTACTGGAGGGTAGAGCAGGAATCTGATGACATTGGACTGGAGCTGTTGTCACACTTGGGTACTTCCAGCAGTGGATCCAGGATTTGAATAATGGGAAGTATGGCGGTAGTACAGTCTGCAGCCAGCAGTTGTTCACAGCTATGAGATCACTGACCAGGAGTTAGGGTCAGGTCAACATGCTCGTTGCAACCCCCATCACAAATTCGGTATCGCTGTGGATGGTCAGGGTCTTGCTGAGGCTCTGGTTTACCAGGTAGGCATTGATGAGGTGGGCCAGCAAGTTACAGCCCCACAAGGAAACCACATTTCCCAGGAGGTGACGGATTAGGCCAAAAAAAAGCATCTCAGCAGCCCCTCCTCTTTGTAAATCTTCCCAATGGTCCCCAGCATGCCACTGTAATTGGTGTCTGGTCCCACAAACTGGACCACACAGAGCATGGACGGGACGTGCAGAGCGTGGACGAGGATGCCAGACAGGCACTGCGTCATCATCCCGTACGAGGACTTCTTCACTGCTGTATACAGAGAATTCTTCATATCATCCGTGGACACTGGCACGATCTCATCGGGAGAGAAAGCCTTCATCGTGCTGCCCGGGGTTACAGTGGAGAGGGTGTCGGACTTCAGCGGGGTGCTCAGGCCTCAGAACAGTTCCATGTTCCCATGCACTTGGGCCCGGGTATTTGGCCTGGGTGAAGAAGCTCGGCAGGTAAAGGACTGCCCTCCCCAGCACACTGATCTCAGGTGTGGCGGACAGAGGCGCAGAGGCTCATACCCCACTTGGTGGGCGGGGCGTTGTCCCGGAAGCCCAGGCCCCTGGCTGCGCTATCCCCTGCCGGCCGAGGGCGGCGCCACCGTGCGCCCGCAGCAGGTCGCGAGCCTAGGGCGGCACTTCCGGGTCCCAAGTCCCCTTGGCGCTGGACAGCTAGGGCACTCCCCACCACTGGAGGGGCGGGTGCCCGCCTTCCTCCCAGGGTAAGTTCATTTTAAAAGACCAGGAATTTAAGAAATACAGAAGTCAAGGCAGTGGTTGGCAAATGAGAGTTGTATGATAGCTTTGTGGTCTTAGGGAACCTTCTATCTTGTTCCATCACCCTGACTTCCCTACGGTTGTAGATGGCTGTTTGAGTTTCAACTTTTGACCCCACATCTAACCAACTTGAAGAAGGAATGGACAACAATAACAACAAAAAAGTCTCAGCTGTTTCCTTTAAAGATACTTGGAGAAGATACACCTGACCATTCTATTTGAGGTCCATTGACCAGAACTTAGTCCTGTGGCCACATGTAGATAGAAAGGTGGCTGTAAATTGTCTTTATTCCAGTGACCATGGAATAAAACAAAACGAAAACAGAAGTTCATTTACTAAAGAAGAGAGAATAGGTATTGGGGATAACCAGCTGTCTTTGCTGCAAGGACAGTCAAAATTGATAAGTTGAACATCCAACTGAAAAAGTTAGGAAAAAACAAAAGAATAAACCCAACAAAAGTAAATAATAAATGTGAAGATAATTAATGAACTAGAAAACAAAGATATAAAAGAAATGATCAACAAAGCTGAAAGTCCTTAGAAAAGATTAATAGTAGATAAACTTCTGGAAAGATTGACTTAAAAAGAAAGAAGGAACAAAGAATTTAGATCTGAAGAGGAAGGCATAACTGTAGTACTGAATTGATTAAATAGATAAGATTTTATGAACCAATACTTTAGAAAACTTAGGCAAATGGATAAATTCTTGGAAATATATAACTGACTAAAACTATCTAGAAGAAAGAAAATACCATGTCCAGATAGTTTTACAAGTAAGTTTTACCAGACTTTCTAGGAACAGTTGATTTCAGTTTTACCTAAACTCTAGCAGGAACTAATATAAGTAATATTTGGTAACTATGAAAACATGAATGTGTAGGAAGATTCAGTATTATATATGTTAATTCTTCTTAAATCGATCGCTAGATTGAAAACTTAGAATGAAAATTCTATCCTTTTTTTCCTTCATGGCACTTGACAAGCTGATTCTAAAATGTATATGGAGTAAAGTGTCATAAATAGCCTAGACATTTTTTTGAAGAGGAATCAGGCAGGAGGCTTGTTCTTCCAAAGTTAAAAATTTATTATAAAGCTCTAATAATTAAAAATGTTGCTTTGATGCAGGGATAGACAAATAGACCAATACAAAATGGAAACCTATTATATGAAGAGCTGCCCTAACTGAGGACTACTGCTTAACCATATGAGAAGAAAAATTAGTGTGGATTCCTGTCTCTCACCATACACAAAAATTAATTTTGAATATATTAATGACATAAATGTGATAGGAAAAACTGTTTTTAAAAAGGTGGGAGACTGTCTATGTGATTGCCGGAGAGACAGTGTATTAATTTCCTGGCTGTCCTAAGTACCACAAACTCAGTGGCTTAGAATTTATCCTCTCACAGTTCTGGAGTCTAAGACTCTAAAATTAAGTTACTGGAAGGACCATGCTCTTCTGTGGCCCTGGGGAAGAATCCTTCATTGCCTCTTCCTAGTTTTTGATAGTGGCCAACAATCATTGTTGCATGATTTATAGCTGCATAACTCCAGTCTGCCTGCCTTCCCGTGGTGCTCTCCTCCCTGTGTCTGTCTGTATCTCCTTTCCTCCTCTTATGAGGACACCAGTCATATTGGATTAAGGGCCCACCCTACTCCAGAAGGACCTCATCAAAGCTTAACTAATTATATCAACAATGACCCTATTTCTCCATAAGGTCCAATTCTGAGGAACTGGGGTCTAGGACTTCAACAGATCCTTTTGGAGGCACAATTTAACCCATAACAGGTGGGGAAGGGTTTATGCTTGAAACATATGAGAAGGCAAAGTATGATCAATGTAAGCACATAAAGAAAAAAATTGGTAAGTTCAACTATATTAAAATTAAGAATTTCTGTTAAAGATGCCATGAAGACAATGACAAGACAAGTCACAAATTGGTGAAGCTCTTTACAGCACAAGTAACTGACTAAAGGTTAGTTTTCAGAATGTATAACAACTCCTCAGATCAATAAGAAAAGACCAGTAACTCAGTGGAAATCATGGGCATTAATAGATATTCCATGGAGGAAGAAGCACAAACGGCCAACAAATACGAAAAATGTGAAAAATGCACAAACATATGAGAATTAACCACAATTTTATACCCATCAGAATGACAAAAAACAAAGTCTGAAAATACCAGATATTGGTGAGAATGTAAAGCAGTGGGAAATATACACTACTGATAGAAATATAATTTGATATAACAAATATAAATTGGAAGTAATTTAATATTACCTAGTAAAGTTGAACATGTGTATACCCAAGGACCTAGCAATTCCATTGTTTGGTCAGAAACTTAGGAGGGAGCAGATGTAGCTCAAGTGGTTGAGCACCCATGTACAAGGTCCTGTGTACAAGGTACAAACCTGCGTACCTCCTAAAACCAAAAGCAAACAAACAAATGAAAAAAAATCAATGCTCATTGAAGATGAGAAGTAACTCAGTGGTTGAGTGCCTGCTTCCCGTGTACAAGATCCTGGGTTCAATCCCCAGTATCTGCTAAAAAAAAAACTTAGGGAAACTCTTATACATGTGTCTCAGGAGATTTGCATAATAATGTTCATACTAATTATTTTTAATGATAAAAAATACAAAATTTTAGAGAGTGATTATCTCTAGATATATAGAGATTGGGAAGGGATGCATAGATCTTCAAAGATACTAGTAATCTTTTATTTCTTCAGCTGGCATTGGATATATAGTTTTTTTATTATTACTACCTAAAAAGGGTTGACAAACTATGGCCCACATAAATAAACTTTTATTGGAATGCAGCCACACTTATTTGTTTGTTTACTGTTCGTAGCTGCTTTCATACTACAATATAGAGTTAAGCAGTTGCAACAGAGACCATATAGTACACAAAGCCTAAAGTATATACTGTCTGGTTCTTTACAGAAAAATTTTGCCAACCCTTGATTTAAACTACTCATATATGTTACATATACTATTTTGTATGTGTTACATGTTTCATAACTTAAACATAATAAAAATTGCCTTAAAAATAAAGATAAGCTCTATATTTCATTACCTGAAAACAATAAAATGACTAAAAAGATGACAATATGGAGAACAGGAGGGAAAAGATAATAAAGTGTAAGGAGTAATTCAAGAGAGCTAATAGCTGTGTAATAGGTGCCCCAGTAAGAGAGAATGGAGGAAATGAATGGGAGAAAAATCATCAAAAAAGTAATTTAAGAAATTTTTTTCCCCAGAACTTAAGGACTTGAGTTTCCATACTGAGGTGGCCCATTGAGTGCCTAGTACAGTTGATGAAAAAGGTCCACACCAAAGCATATTATTGTAGCATTTCAGAGCAACGAGATTGATGGACCCATTTTCTTATTCAAAAGCTCGGGAATCAGAAGGGCTTTGGGTTGTAACCAAACCAAAAAAAAAAAAAAAAAAAAAAATCTGGACATTATAAGACAATGGATCTTTGCCTTCAAAAAGAGAGAAAATAATTTTGAACTTAGAATTCCATACTCAGCTATATTATGAAACAGCATATTTTCAAACATACAATGTTAAAAAAATGTACCTGTCATGCACTCTTAGGAAGTTTTTGGAGGATGTGCCCCAACAAAACAAGAGAACACATTAGACTCAGAAAGCAGTGACCCCAATACAGCAGAGAGATAAAGGAATTCCCAGAACGATTGGGAGAGAAAATCTCAGGCTGGCAGCCTTGCCATAGCCTAGAGAGCAGCCAGTTCAAATGGGTGGAGTATGTCAGGAGGGCTGCCTCCCAGAGAATGTGGAAATGGATAGATTCCTTTATGAGTTCGAAGGTATTGGGAAGAATTTTACATTTCTGTGGGAAATTTTGAGAATGAATTAAGGATAAATGCATAGAAAACTAAGAAAACAAAAAAGACTCATTCATTTTCCCACACATGGCTTATAATGTACATAATATTTTACATAGTTACATTTATATTTACCCTGAGTATTGATTTAACTAATTACTATGTCATAATTTATCTTAAATTCATTTTATTGATACATATTAATAAAATATACAATTCATCCAAAGTGTACAATCAATTTTATTGACCTTTTCAAAGAACCAGCTTCTGGTTTTGTTGATTTTCTCTTTTGTTTTTTGTTTTGTTCTCAGTTTCATTTATTTCTGCTCTAATCTTTATTATTTCTTTCCTTCGACTTGTTTTGGAAATGGTTTACTGTTCTTTTTCTAGTTTCTCCAGTTGTTCAGTTAAATCTTTGTTTTTAGCTCTCTCTTCTTTTATAATACAGGCATTTAGGGCTATACATTTCCCATTCATCACTGCCTTCACTGTATCCCATAGGTTTTGGTAAGTAGTGTTCTCATTTTCATTCACCTCAATATATTTACTAATTTCACTTACAGATTGTTCTTTAACCCACTGATTATTTAGGAGTGCATTGTGCAGCCTCTACACATTTGCGAATTTACCTCTTTTCTGTTTATTATTGATTTCCAGTTTCATACCATTATGACCTGAGAATGTGCTTTGTATAATTTCAGTCTTTTTATGTATGCCCAGACTTGCATTATGACCTAACATGTGATCTATCCTGGAGAAAGATCCATGAGCACTTGAGAAGACTGTATAACCTGCTGCATATGGGTGCAACATTCTTTGTATGGTCTGTTAGGTATAGCTCATTTATCATATTGTTCGAGTTCCCTGTTTTCTTGTTGGTCCTCTCTCTAATTGCTTTATCTAATGATGTGAGTGATATGTTGAAGTCTCCAACTATTATTGTAGAGATGTCTGTTTCTCCCTTTAGTTTTGCCAGAATTTGCCTAGTATATTTTGGGGCACCCTGGTTAGGTGCATAGATATTTATGACTATTTCTTCCTGGTGGGTTGTCTCTTTTATTAATATGTAATGACCTTCTATATCTTTTATAACCTTTTTTTTCTTTTAAAATCTGTTTTATCCAATATTAATATAGCTACTTTTTTTTTCTTTTTTTTGATTACTGTTTTTGTGGAGTATTTTTCCATCCTTTCACTTTCAGCCAGTTTGTATCCCTGGGTCTAAGGTGAGTTTCTTGTAAGCAGCAGCATATGGATGGTTCATATTTTTTTATCCATTCTCTCAGCCTATATTTTTTGATTGGGGAGTTTAATCCATTCACATTCAATGATATTACTGTAAATACATTATTTACTTCCACCATTTTATTCTTTGGTTTTCATATGCCATATCTTATTTTTGTCCTTTTACTCTTTTGGTTATCCTTTCTGCTATTGTTTTTTCTACACACTCCTCTGAGTCTCTCTCCTGTCTTTTTCTTTCAGGCTCTAAGACTTCCTTTAATATTTTCTGCAAAGGTGGATTCTTTTTAATGCACGCTCTTAGATTCTGATCGTTTATGAATATTTTATACTTCATATTTGAAGAACAGTTTTGCTGAATAAAGAATTCTCAGCTGGCAGTTTTCTTTTTCAGTATCCTAATTTTATCATACCACTGTCTTCTCACCTCCATGGTTCTGATGAGAAATCCACACTAAGTCTTTTGGACATCCTTTGTGTGTGATGGTTTGCTTTCTCCCTTACTGCTTTCAAAATTTTCTCTTTATCTTTGATGTTTGACATTCTGAGTAGTATGTTTCTTGGAGTAGTTCTATTCATATGAGTGGGGTTTGGTGTGCTTCTTGGACATATAATTCATATCTTTTGTGAGAGTTGCAAAATTTTCAGCTATTGTTTCCTCAAATATTCCTCCTGCCCCTTTCCCTTCTCTTCTCCTTTTTAAACTACCATGATGTGTTTGTTGTTGCATTTCATGTTATCATTCAACTCCCTGAACTCCTGCTCTATTTTTTCCATTCTTTTCCCTCTTCAATTTCAGCTGTTCTGTGTTCAGTATCACTTATTCTTTCTTCTGTCATTTTGAGCCTGCTATTGTATGCCTCTGATGTGTTTTTGATCTCACTTATTGTGTCTTTCCTTCCCATAAGTTCTGTTACTTTTCTATTCAGGTTTTCAAATTCTTCTTTGTGTTCGCTCAGTGTCTTCTTGATGTCCTTTATCTCTTTAGCCACATTGTCTTTCAACTCATTAATTTGATTTTGGAAATATGTGTACATCTCATTGATAAGTTGTGTCAAATTCTGTGTTTCTTCTGGGGCTTTGATATATTCATTTTCTTGGACCATTTCTTTTTTTTTAAAGATTTATTTTATTTATCTCCCACCCCCCCTGTTGTTTGCTCTCTGTGTCCTTCACTGTGTGCTTTCTGTGTCTGCTCGTCTTCTCTTTAGGAGGCACTGGGATCTCCCATGTGGGAGAGAGGTGCTCAATTGCTTGAGCTACTTCCACTCCTGCTTCGTTGTGTCTCTCATTGTGTTTCCTCTTTATTTATTTATTTATTAATACCCCCTTTTTTTTTTAAGACTTATTTCTCCCCTCCCCCCCCCCCCCATTGTCTGCTCTCTGTGTCTATTTGCTGTGTGTTCTTCTGGGTCTGCTTGCATTCTCGATGGCACCAGGAATCTGTGTCTCTTTTTGTTGTGTCATCTTTGCAGTGTCAGCTCTCCATGTGCGCGACACTACTCCTGGGCAGGCTGTGCTTTTTTTGCACAAGGCAGCTCTCCTTGCGGGTTGCACTCCTTGCGTGTGGGGCAGCCTACACGGGGGACACCCCTGCGTGGCACGGCACTCCTTGTGCGCAGCAGCACTGCATGTGGGCCAGCTCACCACACGGGCCAGGAGGCCCTGGGTTTGAACCCTGGACCTCCTGTATAGTAGAAGATGCCTTATCAGTTGAGCCACATTTGCTTCCCTTTCCATTTTTTTAATATGGCTCATAATTTTTTGCTGATGTCTAGGCATCTCATTATGATGATAAGTTTACTTTGATGCTGTATTAGTCAGGGTTTTTTTGGGAAACAGAATCAATAAGATACTTATGAATAGTATGAGATTTATAAGATTCTCTTACATGACTGTGGGAATGTGTAAATCCAGGTTGAGCAGGGACATTGCAAACCAAGGGCTCTGATAAAAGTCCAATGAAGGTCCTTGATGGATTTCCAGGAGATGTTGGCTGACAAAGACAAGCTGGGATATTTTCTCTGAGTGCTAAAATCACTTCCCCTTTTACAGATTCAACTGATTGGATAAAGCATCACTCATTGCTGATGGCAGTCTCCCTGGCTGATGTAGATGTAATCAGCCATCTATACAGTAAGCTCATTGATGACTAAAGCCCATAATTGTCCTTGTATTACAATTAGCCTAGTGCTTCTTGACCAAACAACTGGGCACAATTACCTGGCCAAGTTGACACATTAGCCTAACCATCACAGATGCCCAAACTCTGTCTTTTTAGGGATTTAATAGTGGGGGGCTGTGTTACTGCTGTTCTTTGTTTCTTGGTTCAACCTCTTCTAGGTCTTTAGGACTTTCCCTGTTAGCTGATCCAGTCCAGCCCATGAACCCAGTATTGGGTTGCAGACCTGTTTCCAAGGGCCCTAAGGATAGAGGCTGTAAAGGCCAGAAAAAGCCCTTCTTATTTATTTTTAATTTCCTCACGTGCACTTTCTTGGTCTGCCATAGACGATGTCTTTGGCAGCTCTCAGTTCAATGCCTGGGTTGAAGTGTGTTTGCTGCAACAAGGACGAGATCAATGTGATATAGGTTCTTGTCTGGAGGCTAAGAGCCTCATAATTCAGACTTTCTCAAAGGCAGTTCTCCAACCTTTGCTGGTAGCCTGCTCCTTTTTCCCAGGTAGGAAATATTTCCACTCCCTTCTGCATCCTCAACAACCTCCCCAGTCAGTAGAGGGGGAGATTGAGAGTGTCAAATCTCTTTAGTCTCAGATCTCTTTAGTCCTGATCTGGTTCCCAAAGTAAACAATAGCATGGCCCCACCCAGCCTGGAAGGGCTCTTGGGACACAGCAGACCAAATTTGTGGGTCAAAAGCTGAGTCAGTCTTAGGCTGTGTTCTTCTCTCCCCCCTTTCTTGGGGGGGTGGATCCAAGATTTATCGGTACTCACCCCTCAGTACTTACTATTTATTTGGAACACCATATTGAAAGGCAAAATTGCTGTGTGTCATTTGGGCACCAGATTCAGGCATACTCCTGGGTTTAAATAATAGCTCTGTCACTTTCTTTGTGATCTTGGGCAAGTTCATTGCTGTCTTTGAGCTTTAGTTTTCTTTTCTATAAAATGGGCATAACAATAATGTCTATATCATGGAATTTTTGTGAGAATTAGATTGGTAATGTACATAATGTGCTTATTAACACAGTGCCTGGCACATAAGTACTCTATACATTTTAGTTCTTCCCAGTATTATTGCTTCATGGAACGTTTGGACTATACCAGCTAAGAATCTTATTACCTATCTATTTCAGAATCTGAAAACAGAGGCTGAAACAGTTTCTTTCTCTTGCACATAAAATATGTCTGTTCAGAACTGATATGGCAGATAAATGAGTCATCAGAGACTCAGCTCCTTCCATCTTTTTGCATACCATTCTTGGTATGAAGTTTGTCTCATAGATAACAATTGGAGCTCTAGCCGCCAGCTTTACATTCCAAGCATAAGGAAGGGAGAAAGTCCTAAAAGGTCTTCCCCAGAAGCCCTACCCTAATCTTCTACTTATGTCTCACTAGCCATCTTTATGGATAAGTCTAGAAAATGTAGTTTTTTCAGCTGAGCATATTCCCCAGGGTTCTGTTAGGAAGATAAGATAGTGGTTTTTGGGTTGACAACTATCAGTCTTCTCTGTAGTCTGCCATCTTGGCTGCCCAACCATTCATGAACTTCCTTCTTCCCAAACCTAAAAGACACTAAACCTCTTTCCCAAGAGGGATCTCCAAATCTCATCAAGTTATTCCATCCAACTCTGTTTCCAGGATGTCTGAATATTGTCCAGTCCTCTCTGTTAGCTCTGGGTGTGGCTTCTTTTGGTCTGGCAACCTATAAATTAGAGGATAACTTATCTCCCCCCAAACTCCAAATGAGCCAGATGGTTACAATAAAAACTCCAACTTGGACAGGGGAAAAATGGGAAACACTTACCAGTCCATGGCAGTTACCTAATCCTGCTTGGCAGGAATAGTTAACATTCCCTGTCTGAACTGTGTTGCTCATCTGTCTGCAACTCAGTTGTTCTCTGAGAGAGTCTTCCTGTCCAGTGTTCTCTAGAGCTCTTGCCTCTGCCCTCTGGGTGGTCCTCCTTTATGCATTATCTGCCAAGGTCACATTGGGGTGGACAATGGGAAGACCGCTATAGCAGTCTGATATACTTGATGAATTCCAAAAAGAAATGTTGGATTATGTTTGTAAGCTTATCTGTACCTGGGCATGATTGAGTTATGATTAGGGCGTTGACTCCCCACCCCTTGGTGGGTTGGGACTCACAGATAAAAGGCATGGCAAAGAACAGAGTTGGGGCTTTTAATGTTGGAGTTTTAATTTTGGAGTTTGATGCTGAAGACTTCAACTGGAGCCCTGGGAAGTCAGCATGCAGAGTAAAGAGAAGTCAGCCCCAGGAAGGAAGGAAACTTGAACCCAGAGAAATGCAAGCCCCAGGAACATAGGAACCCAGGAATCCTGAACCCTTACAGACGTCGGCACCATCTTGCTCCAAATAGACTTCAGTGAGGGAAGTAGCTTATGCTTTATGGCTTGGTATCTGAGAAGCTCCTACCCCAAATAAACACTCTTTCTAAAAACCAACCAATTTCTGATATTTTGTATCAGCATCTCTTTGTCTAACTAATACAGCTGCCCTTCCTGCGTGCTGTACAACTGGAGCAACTTACTTACTGTTGGTGGGAATTTGGGAGCCTGGGAATTCTCTTAGGATTTAACAGTCTATTGCAGGCTGGGCTCAGAATTTCTTTGGCTATACTGTTCCCTCAAAAACTTTGTAGTCATATGTATGTTACCAAAATAAAGGTTTTTAGAAACCATAGAACTGCAGAACACAAACAGTGAACCTTAGTATAAACTTTGGACTATAGATAATATAGATTATAGTATCATTATAATAATGTTGTTTCATCAGTTGTGACAAAGACACCAAACTATTGCAAAGAGTTAATAGGGAAAACTGTGTGTGTGATGCGGGGGGGTGGGGTGGGGGTGGTGGTGGGGCGCAATGGGAACTCTGTACTTTCTGGGTGAGTTTTCTGTGAACAAACAACTTCTCTGAAGAAAACAAACAAACCACCACCAAAAACAAAAAACTCAGTAACCAACTAAAAAGCTCTTTTTGAGACAATTGTGGAAATATGAGTATGGACTGAGCATTTGCTTTATTAAGAAATTTGTGTTAATTTTGTTAGATGTGATATATAAAATATCTTTGTATTTTGTAATTATGTTCCAGAAGGAAGTATTTAGGAGTGAAACTGCATGATCCCAGGGACTTGTTTTAAAATAATGCAGCAAATAAGGGGAGAAGGAGATATAAGGTGGGAGGAGGAAGGAATGGGATGGCAGGAACAAGAAAGGAAGGAGAGAAGGAAAGGAAGAAGAAAAGGAAGGAAGGAAGGAAGAAAGGCAGGCAATAAAATGTAATTTTTGAATCTATGGGATGGAGTTCATTATACTATTCTCTTTTAGTTAGAAAACTTTCACTGAAAAGGTTAAAAAAAAAAACCAACCATACGTACAAAAACTTTTCATAAGTAAGTAACCACAACTGCCCAAGATCTTATTTGGACTCTAACATTTTATCTGTTGGCCTCTGCTTGGTCCTTACCTCTAGCACTTGAATTAATGTGGCTACTTTGAGTCCTTTTGAAACAGTAGGCTGGGGTGAGAGGTGATACTATTACTCTGGTATTTTCCTATGGGTTCACTCCAGTTGTTTGACAGAGAACTCAGCTACAGGTTGGAAAAGGTTTGGGGCCACATTTGTTTTTAATCTCCTGTGAAGGTTGCTTCTTGGCAGTCACCCCGTAAAACTGCCTCAATATGGGGTACAATACTACCATTTGTATAGAAAGAGGAAAAGTTGTGTGCACGTTTGTTTATATTTATACATAAGCAAATATATTACATAGATATTTATATACATATGCACAAAATATCTCTGGAAGCATAAAACCTAGAATCAAATAGCTTTGGTTGCCTTCTGAGAAGAAAATTGATAGTTGGGAGAAAAGAGTGGATGAGATTGTCTGAGGAGAGAATATAGAATGAAAGAGGACCAAGAACCAAATCCTGAAGAACGAACAACTAAGGGGTAAGCAGAGGAGGAAAGAGTGGGAAGGAGTTCCAGAAGGAGCAGCCAGAGAGAAAGGGAATGGTAGAGGAAGACACGTTTCAGAAAGGAGATGGTGCAAGGGCATGTGCTCTTTGAGTCAGCATTCACACTTCTAGAAATTCATCTCCAGATATTCTTGCACACTATCAAAATGATCTATGTACAAGGTTATTCACCGCAGCATTGTTTTTAATAGCAAAAGTTTGGGAACAATTTTATTGTTCACCAGTAAGGGACAAGTTAAATAACTTATGGTCTGCCCATCCAGCAGAGTGTGCTGCACCCGTGGAAGGAGGAGACTCTGTACATGTGCATATGAAAAGATTTCTAAAATACATTGTTCAGTGTGAAAAGCAAGGTCCAGAAGTTTGTTTGAGGCTTATAATGTCTTGCACTTTTATCATTGTTCTAAATGGATATAGCTGGTTATGATGTTTCTTATTGCAAAATACTGATTTGTTTGTTTTTCTCTGAACTGTAGTAGTCTACCAATTTGTATATCCTGCTGTATTGTGAGCAATGTTGGCATTGCAAAGGGTGACAAAATCAAAATTTTGTTATTAATTCTGCTCCATTCTGGACCACTCAGAATTGCAGCTGTTTTGTGCTTGCCAAGTGCCTTTTCAGATGGAGGCTTGACATGTAGTAGTCACCCTGAACCACAAGAGGGCAGAAGAACCTTTTGCTTGCCAGTGGACAGATTGGTGCTGGATTTCTTGTAGTGAAATCCTGCATGGTTCAACTAATTCACTTACTAGGCTGTGTGCACCTAGAAGGTAGGGTCTGTGTCTATATCATCAGTGGAGGCAATAGAAGGGTGAGAGAACAGAACATGGATTTTTGGAATGACACATACCTTTTGTTCCTCCTCTTCTGGATAAATTACTTAGGGAACTAGTTAACCTCTATCAGAGCTTGAATATGTAAGACATTAGAGGCATTTATATAAAGCATAATAGTAGGGAGTTGAGGCTTAGGAGTCAGCCAGACCTGACTGAGTCCTGGCTCTGCGACTTTGGGCAATTTATTTAACTTCTGTTAACCGAAGTTCTGTAAAAATAAGTTAAGGATTCAATGAGATCATGCATGTAAAGCACTGTGTTTTAGTGAGCACTTCAGAAGTAACTGCAACAATTTTAACAGTACCAGGCACCTGCAGATGGATAGAGATCCTCAGTAATTTTTATGTGGCTTTGTTATGTAGTCAATAATTTCTTCATTTGATTTCAAGCAGGGTGGTAATATTTTCTTTAGGATAATTTCAAAGCTTCTCTCATGAAGAGCTCATAAAATGTTTATGGTCTCTCATTTTTCATGCAAACAATTAGTCTTTGTTAGAATAGTGCATTCTGAATTCTGGTGGAACATCTCGGTTTTGAAGCTTCTATCCCATTGTCATTTTGTGTATTTTGATTTTGAAAATACAGTATTTGTGCCATATGCTGAGGCAGAACTGGGCAACATATCACATCAGGGATATGGTGCCTATTTCAGATTGGGATCCTGAGAAGCAAACTCTGAGGTGAAGATTAGTGTGGGAAAAGCTCATTAAGGAGTGATTTGGGTGTCAATACCTGTAGAAGGGAAGGGAGGGGAGGGATGCAGGATTGTACAGGGGGAAAAGTTGGGCTGCCGTTTAGCCCATGCTGTGGAATCTCTGAAGTTGGGGTGCCCTTCTGAGTTGGAGTGAGTTGGCCTTTATATTGCCTCCTCAGTTAGTCTTTGGGTGCCACTGGTCATTGAAGGAGGGCTGCCCCAGGAGCGAGTGTGGAACCTGGGCAAGGCAGTTCTCTTCAACCCAGGAATTTCCTGAAGAGGGCTGGCAGCTGAGGGCTTCTGCCCACTGCAGTCCCAGCAGCCGGGACTTCATTCCTTGAAGGGCGAGCTAGTTGGCACATACAGCTTCCACCGCAGTCCCAAGTCACCAGAAAGGGAAAATGAGCACTATGGCTAGCGTAATTTGATGAAAGATAGCTTTAGACAAAGTTGCTTGCAAGTAATATTTAGGGATAATTGGTATTTTAACTTTAAGAATTCAGGATATCTTTTCAGTAAGTCTTGACTATTTTAACAAACTACCCCCAAATCTCAGTGGCTTAACTCAATGAAGATATATTCCTCTCATGCCACAGTCTAGTGCAGGTCTGGACGCAGCGGCAGAATTCTGTTCCATGTAGTTCATTTGGAGACACAGACTCCTCCCATCTGACTCTGCCAGCCTAGGACTTTTGAGTCCTCCACCACCAGGTCCTCTGATCCAGCTCACAGGAGGAATGAGCGAGGACGTGGAGAGTTGCACAGGAAGTTTTGGCAGGTGGGTCTGGAGGTCACGTGCTTTACTTCAACCCATGTTCCATTGACCAGAACTCAGTCACCTGGTCCCACTAACTGTGGAAAACAGACGAGCCATGTGCCCAGGAATATTTTATTGCTTACACCTGTATGGGGGCTTGATTTTGTCACTGTTGGTGAATTAGACTCTTGAAAAACTGTGTATGTTCTAAATTCCTCAGACTTACATGCTTGGCCTGTCACTATCATACTATCATAATTTTACTCACCTGGGAAAGCCAAAATTTCCTGAGAAAGGAGACAGAAAAAAAGGACAGAACAGAATAATACACAGCTGAGAATTTAAGGTTTCTTTGCTCTGAGAAAGAGGCAAACTAACTGCAGGTGTGTGGGTGTGCTTATTTTTAATGGTACAGAAGGAAATTGGGAAACCACTGATCCTGTCATAGAGTTATGAAAACAAGCTATTTTGCCTCCTCTAGTTGGAGCAGGACTGTGTTCAACCTGGTAACCTGGGAAGTGTTGCGTGATCTAGTGTAACAGGCAGGTAAATATACCTTCAAATAGCACTGATAGCTCTTTGCCAGGATTCATGCGATTACCACCCAAGGAGCGCTTGAGCTGGAGGAAGAGAAGCCAAAGTAAAGATATTGGCTACTTTTTGTCAGTCAACAGTTTTCCTGCTGAGCCAGTTTATTTGTTCAGCTTTGTTCTTGGCAGCCGGTTACTATGCGAGGAGCTACCTGGGTCTGAGAAGTTTCCACTGAGAGATCAGACTCATGGAAAGAGAGAGGGCAAGATTCAGTGGCCCCGGGTGGGAAAAGGAAGGCATGAGGTCAAGGAAGGCTTTGAGAAAGAGATGGACTCTGAGGCAGGGACTCTGTGGCGGGTAGGGTAGCACATGGGGGTCTGGGGGAAAGGTTCCACGCAAATAGAACATTACAAATATTTCTGAAGCTATGGTGAGTGATGCCTGAGGAGTGGAGCTGAGGAGAGTAGTGAGACAAAAGGAGAGGAAGGACGGAGTCCTAATGTGTAGGAGTTTAGATTTGATGTGGCAGGGCCATTAAAGGTTCTTATGCCTGATGGAAAGACCTGATGGAAGTATGGTGCTCCAGGCTTTTGTGTGCAGGGGAATTAGCAGAATAGATGTTTCTTCTGGAATTTCTTTTTTTTTTAATTTTAATTTTAATTTTATTTTTTTATTTTTTATTCATTTTTAAAAAAAATATTACATTCAAAAAATATGAAGTCCCATTCAACACCACCGCCCACACCCCCACAGCAACACTCTCTCCCATCATCATGACACATCCATTGCACCTGGTAAGTACATCTCTGGGCATCGCTGTACCCCATAGTCAATGGTCCACATCATAGCCCACACTCTCCCATGTTCCATCCAGTGGGCCCTGGGGGGATCTATAATGTCCCGTAGTTGTCCGTGAAGCACCACCCAGGACAACTCCAAGTCCCGAAAACGCCTCCCCATCTCATCTCTTCCTCCCATTCCCCGCACCCAGCAGCCGCCATGGCCACCCTTCCCACACCAATGCCACATTTTCTCTGTGGACATTGGATTGGTTGTGTCCATTGCACATCTATGTCAAGTGGGGGCTTAGATTCCACATAGATACTGGATGCAATCCTCCTGCTTTCAGTTGTAGGCACTCTAGGCTTCTTGGTGTTGTGGTTGACCTTCTTCAACTCCATGTTAGCTGAGTGGGGTAAGTCCAATAAATCAGAGTGTAGGAGCTGAAGTCTGTTGAGGCTCAGGGCCTGGCTATCATATTGTCAGTCCAGAGATTCAAATCCCCTAAATATATCTTAAACCCCAACACCAACTACAATTCCAGTAAAATAGCATGAAAGTCTTGTGAAAAGAGATCCCATCTGAGTCCAGTTCCATCACGCAGAAACACCAGCTCCAAAGAAGGGCCATCTGACATGGCAGTGAACCCCATCTGCCATGACCATAGAACCTGTGGGTCTCTTTAGCCCCACAGGACCAATACCTGGGGTTATATCTACTTTATCTGTCTCTGAGACTCTGCTCAGGTGTGCATAAGGGCAATCCTTCTGACAACCTCCAGACTCTTTTTTAGAGACTCGTAGCCATATAAACTCATTTCTCCTTTCCATTTCCCCCTTACATTAGGTCAAACAGCATTTTAAAGTCATGTTATTATATGTAGACAGGGATATTCTGCTGATCCGCATTGAACTTTTAATTCAAGGTCATTTTCTAGTTGCATCTTCAGCTGGTATTTGGTAGTGATCCCTCGGTGCCAGGGAGGCTCATCCCCGGGTGTCATGTCCCACGCTGGGGGGAATGCACTGCATCTACATGCTGAGTTTGGCTTCGAGACTGGCCACATTTGAGTAACATGAACGCTGTCAGGAGGAAACTCCCAGGCACAATGCTGCTCTAGGCCTTGTTCTTATTTCAGGCGTATAGGCTCACAAGCATAGTCATTAGTATCAGGAGCCCACTGTTGGACCCTCATTCCTTCCTGGTTCTTACCGTTGCACCTGGGGGACTGCCGCTGCTCCCCTAGGGACCACGACAGAGCACCCCCGGCCAGGAACCCAGTACCCCCCCAACCGTTGTTTTTAATTGTTTCCACTATGAGTATATCTAAACATTACCATGCACCCTGGACATATGCCCTGTATAACTCCCTGTCAACCATATATAGCCTGTCAATAACATCCCATACCAGTATTCCTCCGCCGCCACTGTTGAATCACTCTGTGATCCAAAACTTCCTGTAAAGTGAATCCCAATATAATGTCAGGTTCCTTTACTAGTAAAATGGAATATAGCGATGAGTTTAAAGGTTAGATCTAGAGTACATATTGATTTGGAAAAATTTCTACATCCTATCTTTTTCTTTTCTTTTTTCCCTAATTATTGAGCTTCTCTTCACAAGAGTCTTAGATCACAGTAATTCATATATACAATATACAGTACTCCCACACATCCACCATAAAACCTTTTCCCTTCCACAGCGATAATCTTTTAACTTATTCATATCATATTTACTGAAACTGATGTACAGACTCCAAAAAAATAGCTTTCAAACAAGGTGACATCTGTGCTTACAATGTGGTCCATACTTTAGGATATACAGTTTTCTAAATTTTTTAGTTATCCTATGTTTTACATTATGGTTTAGATTATTAGTCTGTTGTCCCCTATATGTTTTTGGTGTAATATTACATGTTTTATATTCATCCTCGTGTACTCTCGTGAAACTCCTCTCTTGCCCCCACATTTACCTTGGTTCCGTCCATTCAACATCTATTTTCCCCTCCCCTTGGGGCCCACAGCAACAGCCAATCTCCATTTCCCAAGGAGCCACGTCCAGAGATACTTGCAACAGTGTTCAGGGCCTGACTTGCTCAACTGCCCTAATGCCCTGGGAGCCACCCTTTCTCTCGAGAGATACAGTTCTCTCTGTTTGATGGCATTAGTCCTCCCCAGGATGTGGGTCCACCCCAACTCTCACTTCTTGGGTCTCTACCCAATGGTACAACCCACCCTGGCAAAATGAGCATTCAGACATTCCCCAGGAGTCTGTCCCGCATCAGACCATCCCCTCCGAACATCCTAAACAGGTAACCCTCCTAATTATATTTTGATACAATTTTCTCAGCATTTTACTCTCAACCAACACCCGACACTCTCCTATGTTCGTATGTTGCCCCTTCCTCCCCTCAATTTTGTGGGCAATATTACCCATCCGCCCATCCCCAGCCCCCCTCAAACCCGCAAAACCCCACCCAAAGGCAACCCCTTGCCCCCATTTTATCTCTTCTTTGTGCTCATACTTACCGCCAGCTCATCATAGATTCCACCCCTGCAGACGTTGGCTCACATTCTTCCTCCACCTCCCGATTTCCTGTAAGCCTATTTTCCAGTCTCTAGCTCTCTGAGGCAGCTTGCTTATTTCATATCATTGAGGTCATGTAGTATTTGTCCTTCAATGCCTGGGTTGCTTCACTCAACATAAGGTTCTCAAGATTCATCCATGTTATCACGTGTGTTTGTAGTGTATTTGTTCTTACAGCCGAGTAGTATTCCATTGTGTGTATATACCACATTTTATTTATCCACTCGTCTGTTGATGGGCATTTGGTTTGATTCCAACTTTTGGCGATAGTGAACAATGCTGCTATGAACATTGGTGTACATATATTGGTTTGTGTCCTTGTTTTCAGTTCTGCTGGGTATATACCCAGCAGTGGTATTGCTGGGTCATATGGCAAATCTATGGTTAGTTTTTTGAGAAACCGCCAAACTGTCCTCCAGAATGGTTGGATCCTTCTGCATTCCCACCAGCAGTGGATGAGTGTTCCCCTTTCTTCACATCCTCTCCAGCATTTGTATTCTTCTGTTTTTTTCATAGCTGCCAATCTTATGGGAGTAAGATGGTATCTCATTGTAGTTTTGATTTGCATTTCCCTGATAGCTAGAGATTTGGAACATTTTTTCATGTGCTTTTTAGCCATTTGTATTTCTTCTTTGGAGAAGTGTCTGTTTAAATCTTTTTCCCGTTTTTTAAATGGGTTGTTTATCTTTTTATTTTCAAGATATGAGTTCTTTATATATGCAAGTTATAAGTCTCTTATCAGATATATGGTTGCCAAATATTTCTCCCATTGTGTGGGTTCCCTTTTTACTTTCTTGACAAACTCCTTTGAGGTGCAGAAGGCTTTAATTTTGAGGAAGTCCCATTTATCTATTTGTTCTTTTGCTGCTCGTGCTTTTGGTGTGATATTCATGAAGCCATGTCCTATTACAAGGTCCTGTAGATGTTTCCCTACACTGCTTTCCAAGATCTTTATGGTCTTGGCTCTTTAGGTCTTTGATCCATCTTGAATTGATCTTTGAATAAGGTGTGAGATGGTAATCCTCTTTCATTCTTCTACATATGGCTATCCAGTTCTCCAGGCACCGTTTGTTGAATAGGCCATTCTCTCCCAGTTGAGAGGGTTTGGTGGCTTTATCGAATATTATATGGCTATATATATGAGGTTCTATATCAGAACTTTCAATTCGATTCCATTGGTCTGTGTGTCTCTCCTTATGCCAGTACCATGCTGTTTTCACTACTGTAGCTTTGTACTATGTTTTGAAGTCAGGAAGTGTGATTCTGTTTTTCTTTTTCAATATGTCTTTGGCTATTCGGGGCCTCTTTTTATTCCAAATAAATTTCATAGTTAGTTTTTCTAGTTCCTTAAAGAAGGCTGTGTTGATTTTTATTGGGATTGCATTGAATGTGTAGATCAGTTTTGGTAGGATAGACATCTTAATAATATTCAGTCTTCCTATCCATGAACAAGGAATATTCTTCCATTTACTTAGGTCTTCTTTGATTTCCTTGAACAGTCTTGTATAGTTCTCAGTGTATAAGTTTTTTACCTCTTTACTTAAATTTATTCCTAAGTATTTGATTTTTTAATTTACTATTGTGAATGGTATTTGTTTCTTGATTTCCTCCTGAGCTTGCTCATTATTTGTGTACAGAAATGCTACTGATTTTTGCGCATTGATCTTATAACCTGCAACTTTACTAAACTCATTTATGAGTTCTAGAAGCTTTGTTGTAGATCTCTTAGGGTTTTCTATGTATAGGATCATGTCATCTGCAAATAATGAAATTTTGACTTCTTCCTTTCTGATTTGAATGCCTTTTACATCTGGTTCTTGCCTCAGTGCTCGAGCAAGTACTTCTAAGACAATGTTAAATAGGAGCAGAGACAATGGGCATCCTTGTCTTGTTCCTGAGTTTAGAGGGAAGGATTTTAGGATTTCTCCATTGTAAACAATGTTGGCTGTAGGTTTTTCATATATACTCTTTATCATGTTCAAAAAATTTCCTTGTATTCCGATCTTTTGGAGTGTTTTTATCAAGAAAGGGTGCTGTATTTTGTCAAATGCTTTTTCTGCATCTATAGATATAATCATGTGATTTTTTTACTTCCATCTGTTTATATGGTGTATTACATTGATTGATTTTCTTATGTTGAACCATCCTTGCATACCTGGAATAAATCCCACTTGGTCGTGGTATATAATTTGTTTAATGTGTTGTTGAATACGATTAGCAAGTATTTTCTTAAGTATTTTTGCATCTAGGTTCATTAGAGAAATCGGTCTGTAATTTTCCTTTCTTGTAGTGTCTTTGTTTGGCTTTGGTACTAGGGTAATGTTGGCATCATAGAAGGAGTTACGCAATGTTCCTTCTGTTTCGATTTTTTGGAAGAGTTTCAGCAGGATTGGTGTTAGTTCTTTCCGGAATGTTTTGTAGAATTCACCTGTGAAGCTGTGTGGCCCTGGGCTCTTCTTAGTTGGGAGGTTTTTAATGACTCATTCTATTTCTTTGCTTGTGATTGGTTTGTTAAGATCATCAATTTCTTCTTTCGTCAATATGGGCTGCTTATGTGTTTCTAGGAATTTGTCCATTTCCTCTGAATTGTCGTTTTTGTTGGAATATAGTTTTTCAAAGTATCCTCTTATGATAGTCTTTATTTCTGTGGGGTCAGTGTTGATATCACCTTTCTCATTTCTTATTTTGTGTATTTGCATCTTCTCTCTTTTTTTCTTTGTTAGTCTCTCTAAAGGTTTGTCAATTTCATTGATCTTCTCAAAAAACCAGCTCTTGGTTTTGTTTATCTTTTCAAGTGCTTTCTTATTTTCTATTTCATTTAGTTCTGCTCTTATCTTTGTTATTTCCTTCCTTCTTCTTCCTGTTGGGTTACTTTATTGTTGTTTTTCTAATTCCTTCAAAGGTGCAGTTAGTTCTTCAATTTTTGCTCTTTCTTCTTTTTTGATATATGAATTTATAGCTATAAATTTCCCTCTCAGTACTGCTTTTTCTGCATCCCATAAATTTTGGTATGTTGTGTTATCATTATCATTTGTTTCAAGGTAGTCATTGATTTCTTTTGAGACTTCCTCTTTGACCCACTGTTTTTCTAAGAGTGTGCTGTTTAATTTCCAAATCATGGTGTGAAATCTGGGCCTCTGTCCCTTGCAAATTTCCAGCTTCACTCCACTGTGGTCAGAGATATTGTTTTGTATGATTTCGATCTTTCTGAATTCATTAAGCCTTTCTTTGTGGCCTAGCATATGGTCTGTTTTGGAGAATGATCCATGTGCGCTTGAGAAAAATGTATATCCTGCTGTGTTTGCCTGTAATGATCTATATATGTCTATTAGATCCAGCTCCTCTAATATATTGTTCAAATGTTTTGTTTCTTTAGTGATTCTCTTTTGAGATGTTCTGTCCAGAGTTGATAGTGGTGTATTAAAATCCCCTACTATAATTGTAGATGCATCTATTTTTTCACTTAGTTTTTCCAGTGTTTGCCTCACGTATTTAGAGGCGCCCTTGTTAGGAGCATAAATATTTATGATTGTTCGATCTTTTTTTTTTTTTAAAGATTTTATTTATTTTATTTAATTTCCCCCCCTCCCCTGGTTGTCTGTTCTCGGTGTCTATTTGCTGCGTCTTGTTTCTTTGTACGCTTCTGTTGTCGTCAGCGGCACGGGAAGTGTGGGTGGCGCCATTCCTGGGCAGGCTGCTCTTTCTTTTCACCCTGGGCGGCTCTCCTCACGGGCGCACTCCTTGCGCATGGGGCTCCCCTACGCGGGGGACACCCTTGCGTGGCATGGCACTCCTTGCGCGCATCAGCACTGCACATGGCCAGCTCTACACGGGTCAAGGAGGCCCGGGGTTTGAACCGCGGACCTCCCATGTGGTAGACGGACGCCCTAACCACTGGGCCAAAGTCCGTTTCCCTGTTCCATCTTCTTGACAGATTGTCCCTTTCACTAAAATGTAGTATCCTTCTTTGTCTCTCACAATTGTTTCACATTTAAAGTCTATTTTGTCTGATATTAATATAGCTACTCCTGCCTTTTTTTGGTTATTGTTTGCTTGTATGATTGTTTTCCAGCCATTCACTTTCAACCTCCATGAGTCTCTGGGTCTAAGATGTGTCTCTTGTAGATAGCATATAGATGGGTCATATTTCCTTATCCAGTGTCCCAGTCTGAATCTTTTGATAGGTGAGTTTAATCCGTTGACATTCAGTGTTATTACTTTCAAGGAGTTATTTGTGTTAGCCATATTTTGATTGGATTTGTGTTTGTCATATTTTGTTTGTATTTTTTTTTTCCTTCTATTTTTGTCTTTTTTGTTGCTCTTACACTCTCCTCCAACTCTGCCTCTCCTGTTTTTTCCTTTCTTCCTGCAGAACTCCCTTTAGAATTTCTTGAAGGGGAGGTTTCTTGTTGGTATACTCTTTCAGTTTCTGTTTATCTGCGAATATTTTGAACTCTCCATCATTTTTGAATGCTAGTTTAGCTGGATAGAGTATTCTTGGTTGGAAATTTTTTTCCTTTAGTACCTTGACTATATCATACTACTGCCTTCTTGCCTCCATGGTTTCAGATGAGAAATCAGCACTTAATCTTATGGAGCTTTCCTTGTATGTGATGGTTTCTTTTCTCTTGCTGCTTTTAGAATTTTCTCTTTGTCTTGAGCATTGGATAATTTGACAAGTATATGTCTTGGGGTGGGCCTGTTGGGGTTTATGACCAGTGGAGTGCGCTGTGCTTCTTGGATATGTACATCTGTCTCTTTCAGTAGATTTGGGAAGTTTTCAGCCATTATTTCCTGCAACTCTTCTGGAATTTCTGAGTACCTAGAATTCAAAACTGGAGATTGTGTTCATTTATTCCTTCAGCAAAGTTCATTCTACAAGTATTTAATCATACTTATTAAGCCTGTTATTTTATTGCACTCTGAAGATACACAATTAAATAAGACATGGTCCCTACTTTTGAGAAAATTACTATCTGGTTAGATAAGATAGACTTTTTTTTTTTTAAGATTTATATTTTTATTTATTTCTCTCCCTTTTTCCCCCTCCCCCCCCCCCCCCCCGCCAGTTGTCTGCTCTCTGTGTCCATTCGCTGTGTGTTCTTCTGTGTCTGCTTGCATTGTTGTCAGTGGCACCGAGAATCTGTGTCTCTCTTTGTTGTGTCATCTTGCTGCATCAGCTCTCCGTGTGTGCAGTGCCACTCCTGGGCAGGCTGTGCTTTTTTCACACAGGGTGGTTCTCCTTATGGGGCACGCTCCTTGCACGTGGGGCTCCCCTTCGTGGGGGACACTCCTATGTGGCATGGTACTCCTTGCGTACATCAGCACTGCACATGGGCCAGCTCACCACACAGGTCAGGAGGCTCTGGGTTTGAACCCTGGACCTCCTATGTCGTAGGCAGACACTCTATCAGTTGAGCCAAATCCGCTTCCCAAGATAGACTTTTAAAAATAAGTTCACGAAGGTGATACGTGTGCTAAGATAGAAAAATATATAGCAGTGGTTATCACCCTTTAAAAAAATCCACACTCGCCTGTGAAAACATTGAAACCTAAACCTCCCTTAATTTTAAAATAAAATAAATACCATAATTAGAAATTAATGAAGGAATATTTTCCACTCTTGATTATTACTGTTATATGAGGAGTGGCTAATTTGCCCTAGAGGTGCAGTGCTGGGGATGGGTATAAAAAAGCATAGAGGAGGCAACTCTCAAGCCTAAACTTGAAAGATGGATGAATAAGGTGAGAAGAATATTTTAGGCAGAGAGGCCCATGAATAAAGGTGTAGAGGCCCAGAAAAGGGATAAGAAAAAGTCTTATATAGAATGCTGAGTTTGGACTCTTTGTTGGGGGAAGCCACTGACAAAAGGATTTTAAGCAGGAGAGAAATGAGTTCATAATAGTACAATTATAAAAATGTTCTTTTATGAATTGTAACAGATGTGTTACTCCAATACAAGGTGTTAGTAATATGGTGGCATATGGGGACTCTATTTCTTGAATGATTTTTCTGTAAACCTACAACTTATGTAATTAAAAAAATATTGTTAAAGAAAGAAAAATGAGATTGGAATTTAGAAGGATAACTCTGGCTGCAGTTTGAAAGGTGGATTGGAAATAGAAAGACAGCAGACAGGGACAACAATTGTTACAGAGCTTCACTGACTGGGAAAGTTGAGGGCTTGGGAGATGCCAGGAAAGGCTTCAGATGGAGGTGATGAGGCTCTGGTTCCCAGGGGCAGGTGGGTGACAATCTAGGTATATGCCATATTAAAAAGTTTAGACTTTATCAGGTAAAGGAAGGGGATGCCAGGGGCCTTATGGAAAGCAAATTTCAAAGGGTTGCTAACGTGTGGAATAAATTCTCTGACCACAGTGGAATTAAGCTAGAAATCAGTAACAGAAGGATGACTAGAAAATCATGGTATATTTAGAAATTAAGAAATTAGCTTCTAAATAATCCTTGGTCAAAGAAAAAATCATAATGGAAATTAGAAAATATTTTTAACTGAATGCAAATGATAATACTACATGTCAAAACTTGTGAAATGCTACTAAAGCCAAGCCTAGGAGGAAATTTGAGATGAAACAAAACAAAACAAAAACAAAGGCTGCAATCAGTGACCTAAACATCCATCTCAAGATGTTAGAAAATGTGCAGCAAATTAAGTCTAAGGAAAGAAAACAGAAAGAATAAAGGTAAGAACATAATTTGATGAAAAACAATCAAATATACAATACTGAATTCTTCAAAAGACTAATGAATTGACAAACCTCTGTCAAGACACCATGGAGAGACAGGGATGGGGCAAGGAGAAGGGAGGACAGGGAGACCACAGTGCATGGCACATAGGTGCCAAGGGAACAATGTCAGGCATATAAAAGGAGGTAACACTACAGAAGCTACAGACATTAAAAAGATAAAAAGAGGATATTATGAAAAGTTATAACAAAAGTTTTGAGAATTTAGTGAAAATGATCAATTTCTAGAAAAACATAATTGACCAAAACAGGCTCAAGAAGTAATAGAGGGAAGCAGATGTGGCTCAACTGATAGAGCGTCTGCCTACCACATGGGAGGTCCAGGGTTCAAACCCACAGACCTCCTGACCCCTGTGATGAGCTGGCCCACGTGCAGTGCTGATGCGTACAAGGAGCACTGTGCCACGCAGGGGTTTCCCCCACCTAGGGGAGCTCCACGCACAAGGAGCGCCCCTTAAGGAGAGCTGCCCCACGCAAAATAAGCACAGCCTGCCCAGGAGTGGCACTGCACACACGGAGAACTGATGCAGCAAGATGATGCAACAAAAAGAGACACAGATTCCCAGTACTACTGACAAGAATGCAGGCAGACACAGAAGAACATGCAGCTAATGGACACAGAGAGCTGATAACATGGGGGGAAAGGGAAGAGAAATAAATAAAAACTAAATCTTTAAAAAAAGAAAAGAAGTTATGGAAAACCTTGCAATTCATAAGCATTAAGTCAGTGGAATCAACTGTCAAATTTTTTCCATTCCATATGACTGAACAATGCCATTTCTTTGTATATACCCAAATAATTGAAAACAAGGACTCAAACAGCTATTTATTTGGACACCATTGCTCCTTGCAGCATTATTCACAATAGCCCAAGGTAGAAGCAATCCAAGTGTCCCATCAAGAGACAAATGGATAGGCAAAATGTGATATATATGCACAACGGAATATTATTCAGCCGTAAAAGGAATGAAGTCCTGATACATATGACAGCATGAATGAACCTTGACAACATCATGTTGACACAAAAGCCAGACACAAACAGACAAATATTGTGTAATGTTGCTTATATGAAATATCTAGAATAAGCAAATTCACAGAGACCAATAGTAGATTACAAGTTACTAGGGACCAGGGCAGGGACGGAGGAGGGAGGGGGAGGGAAGGGTTTTTGCTTAATGGATACCAAATGTTTGAGGTGATGAAAAATTTGGAGTAATGTATGTTGGTGATGACAGGACAATATTTTGAATGTAATTAATAAAACTGAATTGTACACTTGAAATTTTAAGTTGTATATATGTGCTACCAAAAAAATGTTTTTTTCTCTCTTTTTTTTTTTGTTCGAGAAGTTGTTGGCTTATATAACAATCATGCACAAAATACAGGATTCCCACATACCACCCTATTACTAACACTTTGTATTATTGTGGTAATAAAAAGATTGTGTTTTTTTTTTTAATCTTTCTACAAAGGAAACTTTAGGCCCAGATGGCTTCACTGGAGATTTCTTCAAAAGATTCAAAAGAATAATTAATTCTAGACTCACACAAAGTCTTTCAAAGAACAGAAAAAGAGGGAAACCCCTTACTCATTTTATGAAGCTAGAAAATGTTGACACCAAAACCCAACAAAAACAGTTCAAGAGAGAAAAATTACAGGTCAAGCGCCTTAAAAATATGGTGTAAAATTTCTGAACAAAATTTTAGCAAATCTCACAATATATAAAAAAGAGAAAACATCATGATCTTGTTAGGTTTATCCTGGGAATACACACACAGTTGAGTTAACCATTAGAGGAATCTATCTATGTAATTAATCACATTAATAGGTTAAATAGATTTTAATAGATTAAACAGAAAACTCATATTCTGTGAGATGCAAAAAAGCGTTTAATAAAATTCAACATTTACTCATGCTAGAACTGTTCAGCAAACTAAGAATAGTAGAAATCTTTAATCTGAAAAAGAGTGTCTAACTACAAAAAACCCACAGCAACCGTCTTGTTTAATGGTGAAATTTTGGAAGTTTTCCCTTAGAGTTCAGAAACAGGACAAAGATGTTCCCAAACACTTCTTTTCAGTGTTGAACATACCAGAAGCCTACCCCAGTGTAGTGAGGCAAGAGAAAGAAAAATGGTGAAAATCTAAACTAATAGTTCAGATGGAAGGGGAGAGAGAGGTTTGAGAGAAATACAGGAAGAAGTTTTGCACTGATTTGGGCTCCTGCATTTGTTCATTTCCTTTGTTCAACGAAATTGATTATTCGTATTGGCTGGTAATGGAGAAGATAGGAAGAAGCTGATGCAAAGGAAAGGGCCTAACATTTATTCAGGAGCATGTGGAGGTGCTGGACTAGATGCTTTCACATATTTTACCTTATTTAATTTACACTGTTCTCTTAACTATCAGCATTGATAAAGGATTGAGACTTTAATCTTTCACCCCAGGGGAGTAAATAAACTACAGCTTGGAAGCACAAAGGTTTTTGAAATGGAAATATGTGGGGTCCTAGAAGCAAGGTCAGGGGAGTTACACAGAATACTCTCTACAGAGTTAGAGTCTGTAGAAGACTACAGTGAGAGAGAAAGACGGCCAACCCTATGGGCAGGCCTCCTGTCCTCAGCGGCATGCATAGATTACCTAACCCAACAGTGGCGATTTAAGAAGCATTGACAAAAGGAGGGAAGTGTAACATCCGGTGGGACAGGTGACAAAAACATGATAAGGACAATGGGTCCTTTTCAAAGACCACTTTTATTGGAGAGCTCTTGGAGGGGAGGATAAGGATGAAAATTACTTGACTGTGAATGCTAAAAACAAATCTGATAAAATCTTGTCTAGTTTCTCATTGCTTAGAAGAGAGAAGAAATTATTCAATTTAGCATACATTTCTGATTTCCTGCAGCATGCCAGATACTTTGGCATGTGCCTGGGATATTAAATCTAATGAAGTTAAATCTCTGAGCCCAGCTCTCTAGCAGGGAGTATCCAAAACTTCCTATCATGGCATACAAAGCTCTTTATATTCTGATCTCCATCTTTGTAGCCTCTTCTTCCAAAATAGCAAAGATAGCTTTACCTGTTTTATCTGCCTTAATCAAGGTTCTTCACCTCTCCACTCATTTCCAACTGCCAAATCCAGAGGAATTGTTTTGTCACTCATCAGTTATCTGGCCATCTGTTATCTTCCTTCACTTTTCTCCTGGCTCTTTCCCTACAGGCAATAAACATGCTAACTTATTTACATATAAATAAAAACATTGACTATACTCCAGATTCAAAATGAGTGCTCTAATATGTCTAATATAAATAGACTGGCTGAATTAGAAAACATGAATTTGAACCCTCCTTTCCATGTACTATAAAATTGATAATCGGAAATCATTTTTACTTAAATAAGTGAGACTGTAGGGCAGTGTCTTTTTGGAAACCACTTTTGACTCCGTGATCTAAAAATTAGATCAGAACTCAGAGATGATAATTTTTTTAAATAACTTGTATATGTATATAAATCTTGAGCCATTAAAAATAAGACTTGTTTTAGTATCAACACCTATAGTTCTATCATTTTAAGGCAATCTGAAATAATATTTTGTTTTATTTTGAATTTGTTTCCTATGCTCAGTTTTTTTTTCTTTTTGTATATAATTAACCACAAATGTGTATATACATTTCAAATATACTTAAACATATTAAATTGTGTAACCTATATGTTACAGCCTTAACTTACGTTAAGATCAGAAGGCATTATTGAATTACATTAGGTATACATGTTAAACATGAATACGTGGTCATTTAAATAATTTCAGTAAAAAAATAAAAGTTTTCTGTCATACAACCCTATTCTTAATGGTTTGGTATATATCTTTCAAGGTCATTTTTGATGGATATGTATTCTTTGTGTATCTGTACCATCGAAGCCATCTTATTATAGTGGATTAATTTCAGGACAATAAAGATAAATGGACACCTCCCCTTGTACAGAAGAATTGTCTATTTTAAATATGTGTGTTCCTGAATGTTGGGACATCGTTTCTCCTCTAGGAACATGGAAGTTTAAAGAAAAAATAAAGAAAGGATAAATATAAGAAGTCTGCTGACTTGAAACAGTGTATCTAGTAGAAGCAGTTCTTTTTTGTTATCCTTTATGTATATGTGCTTTTTCTAATGACGTGCAGATTTCCTGGAATCCCGAGCTCTTGTGATGGATCCAAACTTCCTTTGTGTACTCATTGCTTAAGTCTTAATCTTTCTGTCTACATTCTCTTTGTCCTTTCCTATCCAAGATAATTTTTTTACAAAAGTTTTTGTTTTCATCTAGTACAGTAGTTCAATAAACTGAATATAATGAGGAAATCTTTTTCCTCTTTTGGGTAATACAGCCTTGTTTACAGATCTTTTGAAAAATTGCTGTATTATTGATTTTTCTTATTATCTTCTGAATGTCCTGATAAGTAGGAAAATTGAAGGGAGAAAGAAAGAAGATGTGAAGGGTTTTGACTATTTTAACTATAGACGGACTGTAGCATTAATGCTTTTTCATCTACCTGGATCTGTAGATCCACCTGTAACCTAATTCCACTGAGTATATTTTTAGCTCCTTGTTGACATCCTATCTGTGATTATATTTTTCTTTCAAAGAATGGCTCAAGGCTTCTTTGGCATCTCAGTATTATGAGGTTACCACATGCTCTGGTCGGGGGGTCTCAGTTCTGATCCATGGTTAATCATTTTAATTTATTTGCTTCGCAACTTTTTACTTTGAAAAAATTTCAGGCCAGCAAAAGTGTTGAAAGAACAGTATGATCGACAACAGTATTTGCTCAACTAGATCCCCCAGTTAATATTAGCCACATTTGCTCTGTCCTTCCATACAGAGAGATAAATGCATTTTTCTGAACTATTTGGAATTTGAGACTTCCTCTTAAATATCTCAGCTTGCATCTCCTATAAACAAGGATATTCTCCTATGTAATCATAGTGCCATTATCACACTAAGAAAATTGGCTTATTGATTCTCATATTAATTAGTTAATAAACCTACTAATCCAAAGTAAAAAAATGTTCCGTGATCTACACCTTAACCAAGTCATCAGTTTAAAATCATCAATAGTGGGATAGTCTTGTCATTATTTGCCTTCTGATGTGATACACTATAGAGTGTATAAAAAATGTTTAACCTGATTCTAATCATGAGAAAATAATCAGACAAAACCAACATATAGTACGTGCTACAAGCCAGTTGGCTTGGACTCTTTGAAACAACAGAAAACAATCAGTGACATGAAAAAGTAAAAACTGGGGGAGGGGCACTTTTCTAAATTAAAAGAGGCTAAAGTGAGACAAAATAGCCAAATGCAATGGGTGAACCTCGATTGGAACCCAGATATAGGGGGAAAGGATATATAAAACGTTTGGGGGCAGCTGGGTAAATTTTAATGTGGACTATATATGATGATATTGAATCCTTGTTATTCTTATATAAAACAAAGTTAGTAGTTTTGGTGATTCAAATTCTAACTTGTTTTTTTTTTTTAAGATATTTTTATCCTTGTTCACTGATCATATGGAACTGTATTCCTTGTAATACATATATGTGTTTTATTTCAAGCATAGAGATAAGTTGCAAACATAATATAAACCCCATGAAGTGAATTCAAGAATCCGCACGCCCCCCCCCCCCCCCAATTCTTTCTCTCTCTCTCTTTCTTTCTTTCAAACATTTGGGAGCAGCTTTCATACATTCTTGAATACATAATACTTCCAAGTACATTTCCTGTGAACAAGGATATTAACCATCCTAAGTGCAGTTATCAAGGTCAAGAAATTTAACATTGTTATAAAGTTTATATTCTGTATTCCAATTTTTTCTTATATCCTAATAATATCCTTTGAGTCTTTTCTCCTTCATTCTTAGATCCCATCCAGTATCATGTAGTATATTTAATTGTCATCATCTCTTTAGTTTCTCTTTCTTTCTTTTCTTAATTGTGGAAACATGTATACACATAAATCTTCCCATCCCAACTCTTCCCAAGCATACCATTCAGTGGGACTCATCAGATTCACAATGTTGCAGTACCCTCACCACCATCCATTACTAGAACTTTCCCTTCACCCCAAACAGAAACCCTAAATTCATTTTGGATTAACTCTCCATTGTCCCTGCCCCCACCCCTTATACTCTACTTTCTGTCTTTATGAGTTTGCATATTTTCTAATATTTTCTTTGTGGTTACCATGGAGCTTAAATTTAACATCCTAAATCTATAACAGTCTCCTTTGCTTTGATGCCAATTTAACTTCAATAGCTTACATAAACTTCACATACCCCATTGATCTGTCACCCCCTTTATGTAATTCTTGTCACAGATTACATGTTTGTACATTATGAGTCCAAAACCACTGATTAACCATTATATTTCAGACAGGTTTTATTGAGATATATTCATATACCATAAAATCTATCCAAAGTGTACAATCAAAGACTTTTAATATAATCACAGTGTTGTGCATTCATCAATACAAAAAGTTTTCGAACAATTTTGTTACTCCAAAAAGAAAAACTCCACACTACTTAGCAGTTACATCTCAATCTCTCTACCCTTCTCTAGCCCTACATAACCACTAATCTAATTCAATCTTTATAAATTATCTTTACATTGTACATAAATGGAATCATACAATTTGTTGTACTTTGGTTTTTTTTTCACTTAGCATGTGTGGGTTTTTTTTTTGTCAGATATTAACATCTTGTAACATTAACATCCATAATATTCAGTTTCAAAGAAAAACTCATATATATAATATTACCCATATTATATTTCACATGGGTTTTGGTATGCTTTACAGTCCCGTATTACATTTTTTAGCTGTCCTTTTAGTAATATTCACGACCTTGGACATTCCCTTTCAACCCTTACCATACCCATATGATAGCATTGCTAGTTACAAATAATATGTTGTGATTTCACCTTTTCTATTCATTTCCAAAGACTAATACATATCGTTTTACCACTTCTGCAAAAGTTAATCCTCGGTTTTCCATTCTCTAACCTCATTCTATTTTCTGGTGACCCATATTCAAGTTGTCAACTCCGTGAGATTACACAATATATTTAGTTCATAATAGCACAATCATACCATATTTGTCCTTTTGTGTCTTGCTTGCTTCAGTCAACATAATGTCCTCCAGGCTCATTCATATTGTCACATGCTTCACAACTTGATTTCTTCTTACAGCTATATGTATACCACATTCATAGATTGTTGGACACTTGGATTGTTTCCATCATTTGGCAATCTTGAATAACTCCACTGTGAACCTCAGTGTGCAGATGTCTGTTTGTGTCACTGCTCTCAGTTCTTCTGAGATACCCAGTAGTAGCATTGCTGGGTCACATGGCAAATCTATATTCAACTACTTTAGGAATTGCCAGAGAGTCCTCCACAGTGGCTGTACCATTCTACATTCCTACCAACAGTGAATAAGTGTTTCTATCTCTGCATATCCTCTCCAACATTTGTAGTTCTCTGTTTTTTTTTATTTTTTATTTTTTTATATTTTTCATTTTTTTTCCAAATTCTACTCAATTTATTCATTTTTTAAAAAGATATTACATTAAATTTTTTTAATAGTTGCCATTCTAATAGGTGTGAAATGATATCTCATTGTAGCTTTGATTTGCATTTCCCTAATCCCTAGTGATGTTGAACGTTTTTTCATGTGCTTTTTTGCCATTTCTTTGGACAAATATTGATTCATGTCTTTTGCCCATTTTCAATCGGGTCATTTGTCTTTTTTTGTTGAATTGCAGCATTCTTTCTATATCATGGCTATTAAATCCTTATTGGATATGTGATTTCCAAATATTTTCTCCCATTGAGTTGGCTGCCTTTTCACCCTTTGACAAAGTCCTTTGAGTTGCAAAAGTGTTTAATTTTGAGGAGGTTCCATTTATCTATTTTTCTTTTCTTGCTCATGCTTTAGATGTAAGATCTAAGAAACCACCACCTACCTGAAGATCTTGAAAATGTTTCCCCACATTTTCTTCTAGTAGTTTTATGGTCCTGGCTTTTATATTTAGGTCTTTGATCAATTTTGAGTTGATTCTTTTATAGAGAGTGAGATAGACACACTCTTTCCTTCTTTTGGTTATGGATGTCCAGTTACCAAGCACCATTTGTTAAAGAGACTGCTTTGTCCCAGTAATGTGGACTTGGTAGGTTTGTTAAAAACCAGTAGGCCGTAGAGGAGAGGGTTTATTTCTGAACTCTCAGTTCTATTCCACTGATCAATGTGTTTGTCTTTATGCCAATACCATGCTGTTTGTTTTTTTTCCTCCCCTCCCCCAGCTGTTTTGTTTGCTGTCCTTGTCCATTCCTGTGTGATCTTCTGCGTCCCTCTTTTCTTTTCCCTTCCCTTCCCTTTCCCCTTCCCTTTCCCCTTCCCTTCCCTTCCCTCCTCTCTTCTTATTTTCTCCTCTAGGCTTCACCAGGATTTGATCCTGGACCTCCGAAGTGGGAGAGAAGTACCCTGTTGCTTGCACCATCTCAGTTCCTGGTTTCTGTCCCATCTTGCCTTGACTCTTCTCTGTATCTCTCTCTAGTTGTGGTCATCATCTTGCTGCATTGCTTGCCACACAGACCTGTCTCACCATGTGGGCCTGGCACGCCTTTACCAGAAGACTTGGGGATCGGACCTGGATCCTCCCATATGGTAGATGAAAACCCAATCACCCAAGCCACATCCACTTCCCAATACCATGATGTTTTGCCCACTGTAGCCTTGTAGTTTGTTTCAAGGTCAGGCAGTGAAAGTCCTCCCACCTCACTCTTTTTGTTTAGAATACTGTTGGCTATTTGGGTGGACTTTCCCTTCCAAATAAATTTGTCAATTACCTTTTCTATTTCTATAAAGTAGGCTATTGGAATTTTGATTGATATTGCATTGAATCTGTAAATCAGTTTGGGTAGGAGTGACATCTTCAATATATTTAGTCTTCCAGTCCATGAATATGGAATATCTTTCTATTTCTTTAGGTCTTCTTTGATTTCCTTTAGCATTGTTTTTTAGTATTCTGAATATAGATCCTGTGCTTTGGTTAAATTGATTCCTAGGTATTTGTCTTTTTATTACTGTTGTTAATGGAGTTTTTTTCCTGATCTCCTCAGATTGTTCAACACTAGTGTACAAAAACATTGCTGATTTTTGCATGTTGATCTTGTCTCCTGCCACTTTGCTGAGCTCATTTATTAGCTTAAGTAGCTTTGTTGTAGATTTTCAGAATATTCTAGGTATAGGATCATGTCATCCATGAATAATGAGAGTTTTACTCCCTCTTTTCCTATTTGGATACCTTTTTGTTTTTTCTTGTGTAATTGCTCTAGCTAGAACTTCTAGCACAATACTGAATAACAGTGATGACAGTGGACATCCTTGTTTTGTTCCTGATATTAGAGGTAAAGCTTTCAAACTTTCCCCAATGAATATGATGTTGGCTCTGGGTTTTCCATATATGCCCTTTATCGTATTGAGGAATTTTCCTTTTATTCCTATTTTTCAAAGTGTTTTTATCAAGAAAGGATGCTGGATTTAGTCAAATGCCTTTTTGGCATCAATTGAGATGATCATGTGTGTTTTTTTCCTTCACTTTGTTAATGTGGTATATTATGTTAATTGATTTTCTTATGTTGAACCACCCTTGCATACTAGGAATAAATCCCACTTGGTTGTGGTGTATAAGGTTTTGATTTGCTGTTGGATTCTATTTGCAGGTATTTTGTTGAGAATTTCTGAAACTATGTTCATTAGATAGATTGGTCTGTAATTTTTCTTTTCTTGTAGTATCTTTATTTGGCTTTGGTATTAGGGTGACATTGGCTTCATAAAATGTGTTGGGTAATATTCCTTCCTCTTCAGTTTTTTGGAAGAGTTGAAACAGTATTGGTGTTAAGTTTTCTCGAAATGCTTGGTAGAATTTACCTGTGAAGCCATCTGGTCCTGGACTTTTTTGTGGGAAGATTTTCGATGACTGATTCAGTCTCTTTAAATCTGATTGGTTTGTATTTCTCATAGAGTCAGTGTAGGTTGTGCATTTCTAGGAATATGTCCATTTCATCTATGTTGTCTAGTTTGTTGGCATACCATTTCCCATAATAGCCTCTTATCCTTTTTATTTCTGTGGAGTCAATAGTGACTTCACCCCTTTCATTTCTGATTGTATTTATTTACATCTTCTCACATTTTTCCTTTGTTAGTCTAGCTAGGGGTTTGTCAATTTTATTGATCTTCTCAAAGAACCAGCTTTTGGTTTTGTTGGTTTTCTCTATCTTTTTTTTAAAATCTCAATTTCATTTATTTCTACTCTAACCTTTATTATTTCTTTCCTTCTACTTGCTTTGGGAATGGTTTGCTGTTCTTTTTCTAGTTTCCCCAGTTGTTTAGTTCCATCTTTGATTTTACCTCTCCTCTTTAAATATAGGCATTTAGGGCTATAAATTTGTCTCTCAGCCTGTTTTCACTGTATCCTGTAAGTTCTGACAAGTTACGTTCCCATTTTCACTCTTCTCAAGATATCTACTGGGCGGTGGACTTGGTCCAGTGGTTAGGGCATCCGTCTACAACATGGGAGGTCCACGGTTCAAACCCTGGGCCTCCTTGACCTGTGTGGAGCTGGCCCACGTGCAGTGCTGATACTCCGCAAGGAGTTCCCTGCCACGCGGGTGTGTCCCCTGCGTAGGGGAGCCCCACGCGCAAGGAGTGCGCCCCATAAGGAGAGCCGCCCAGTGCGAAAGAAAGTTCAGCCTGCCTAAGAACGGCGCCGCCCACACAGAGAAATGACACAATAAGATGACGCAGCAAAAAGAAACACAGATTCCTGTGCCGCTGACAACAACAGAAGCAGACAAAAGAAGATGCAGCAAATAGACACAGAGAACAGACAACCGGGGTAGGGGGGAAGGGGAGAGAAATAAATAAATAAATCTTTAAAAAAAAAAAGATTAAGTGAGTCCATTTAAAAAAAAAGATATCTATTAATTTCACTTACAATTTCTTTGACCCACTGATTGTTTAGGAGTGGGTTGTTCAGCCTCCACACATTTGCAAATTTTCTACTTTCCTATCTATTATTGATTTCCAGGTTCATTCCATTATGACCTGAGAATGTGCTTTGTATAATTTCAGTATTTTTATGTGTATATGTGTGTGTATATATATATAACATATATATATGTGTATATATATGCCTTGTGACCTAACATGTGGTCTATCCTGGTGAAAGATCCATGAGCACTTGAGAAGAATGTATAACCCACTGATCTGGGATGCAATGTTCTGTATGGGTCTGTTAGGTCAAACTCATTTATCACATTGTTCAAGTTCTCTGTTTTCTTATTATTGGTCTTCTCTCTGGTTGTTCTATCTAATGATGTGAGTGGTGTGTTGAATTCTCCAAATATTATTGTAGAGATGACTTTTTCTCCATTCAGTTTTTTTGGGGAGAGGGGTTAATATCCATTTATTTTGATTTTTAAATATATTTGTTATTGAAGTATATCATTCATACATGAACATGCATAAATAATAAATGTGTAGTAAGGATTGCGAATTTACAAAATAAACATGCATAACATCATGCTGGGGCTTATATATCACCCCCTCACCAACACCTTGCATTGTTGTGAAACATTTGTTACAAACTATGCAAAAGCATTGTCAAAATATTACTACTAACTATAGTCTGTATCTTACATTTGGTGTATTTCCCCCCAGCTAACCCTATTTTTAAAAAATACATATTTTATTACAGAAGTTGTGAACTTACTAAACAATCATGCGTATGTGTAGAATTCCTACACAACACCCTTTCACCAACATACCACACTGTGGTGGAACATTTGTTACAGATTATGAGATAATATCATCAGACTATTACCACCACCATGGTCCATAATGTACATGTGGCACCCTTTTTCCATATACCTCCATTATCAACACAGTACACTTTTGGCATTGATGCAAGATTATTATAGTATTGCTGTTAACCACAGTCTGTAGGTCACACCAAATATAATTTTCCCATGCTTCGTCACATTCCCACCACCCTGCAATAGTGATGTACATCTGCTCTAGCTCACAGAAGGGCACTCTTGCATTTGTACCCTCAAGTACAATCCTCATCCACCTCTGGGTTCACTGTGTTATTCAGTTCCTAGATTATTCTTTAGCTTTCTTTCTATTGACATTTACTTCCTCAGACTACCCTTTTCAGCTGCAATCCCATTTATAAACCAGTTGCTACTCACTATAATGTATAGCCATCAACTCTATCCATTTCTATGCTTTTACAGTCAAGTTAATTAAAACTTCTGCATACATTAAGTATCAATTCTTCTCAATCCTCTTCTTATCTCCTAATAACTTATACTCTTAAGTTTTAACTCCATGTGTTTATTCTTCATATTTAGATCATATTAATGATACCAAGCAATATTTGTCCTTTTGTGTCTGGCTTACTTCGCTTAATATAAACTCTTCAAGATTCATCCATGATATCATGTGTCCCAATTTCATTTCTTCCTACTGCAGCATAGTATTCCATTATATGTATATACCACATTTTGTTTACCATTTGTTGGTTGATGGACATTTGAGTTGTTTCCATCTTTTGGCAATTGTGAATAATGCTGCTACAAACATCAGTGTGTAGATGTATGTTTGTGTCATAGCTTTTAGTTCTTCTGGATATAGTCCTAGTAGTGCAATTGCTGGATAATATGGCAGTTCTATATTTAGCTTGCTGAGGAATCTCCAAACTGTCTTCACAGAGGCTGCACCACTTTACAATCCCACCAACAATGAAGGGATGTTCCTATTTCTCTACATCCTCTCCAGTACTTATTGTTGTCTGTTTTTTTTTTAAATAATGGCCATTTTATGCAGTGTTAGATGATATCTCATTGTTTTGATTTGCATTTTCCTAATAGCTAGCGATATGGAACATTTTATAATGTGCTTTTTGGCCATTTTTATTTCCTTTTTGGAGAAATGTCTATTTAAATATTTTGCCCATGGATTGCTTGCTTTTTTATCATTGAGTTGTATGATCTCTTTATATAGAATGGAAATCAAACCCTTATTGGATATGTGGTTTCCAAATATTTTCTTCCATTGAGTGGGCTACCTTTTCAGCTTCTTAATGAAATCCTTTGAATCACAGAAATGTTTAAGTTTGAGGAGGTTCCATTTATCCATGTTTTTTTTCATTGCTTGTGCTTTCAGTGTAAGGTTTAAGAACCCACCACATACCACCAGAGTTTTTTTTAAGATTTTAAAAATTTATTTCTCTCCCCCCCACCCTCCAGTTGTCTGCTCTCTGTGTCAACTCACTGTGTGTTCTTCTGTGTCTGCTTGCACCCTCGGTGGCACAGGAAAGCTGCGTCTCTTTTTTGTTATGTCATCTTGCTATGTCAACTCTGTGTGTGTGTGGCGCCACTCCTGGGTGGGCTGCACTTTTTTCACGTGGGGTGTTTCACCTTGCAGGGCGCACTCCTTGTGCATGGAGCGCCCCCACGCAGGGGTGCCCCTGCATGGCATGGCACTCCTTGTGCGGCAGCTCTACGCATAGGACAGCTCACCACGTGGGTTAGGAGGCCCTGGGTATTGAACCCTGGACCCTCCCATATTGTAGCCAGATGCTCTTTCTGTTGAGCCACATCTGCTTTCCACCACCAGGTTTTGAAGATGTTTCTTTACATTTTTTTCTAGCCGCATTATGGTACTTGCTTTTATATTAGGTCTTTGATCCATTTTGAGTTAATCTTATATGAGATAGGTGTCTTCTTTCTTTCTTTTGGCTATGGATATCCAGTTCTCCCAGCACCATTTATTGAATAGACTGTTCCGTCCCAGCTGGGTAGGTTTGACAGGCTTGTCAAAATCCCTTGGCCATAGATATGAGGGTGTGTTTCTGAACCATCGGTTCTGTTCCATTGGTCTATGTGCTTACTTTTATGCCAGTACCATGCTGTTTTTTACCACTGTAGCTCGGTAATATGATTTAAAGCCTGAAGTGAGATCCTCCAACTTTACTTCTCTTTTTTAAGATGTTTCTGGCTATTCAGGGTTTCTTACCCTCCCAGATAAATTTGATAATTGTGTTTTCCATTTGTTTAAAAAATGCTGGTGGAATTTTTATTGGATTGCATTGAATCTATGTATCAATTTGGGTAGAATTGACATCTTAATGATATTTAGTCTTCCAATCCATGAGCATGAAATGTTCTTCCAATTTTGTAGGTCTTTTTAGATTTCTTTTAGCAATGCATTATAGTTTTCTGAACACAAATGCTTTATATCCTTGGTTAAGTTTATTCCTAAATATTTGATTCTTTTAGTTGCTATTGTAAATGGACTTTTTCCCTGACTTCCTCCTCAGATTGTGCATTACAAATGTGTAGAAACACCACTGATTTTATGTATTGATCTTGTATCCTGATACTCTGCAGAAATCGATGATTAGCTTTAGCAGCTTTGTTGTAGATTTTTTGGGACTTTCTAGATATAGGAGCATATAATTTGCAAATAGTGAAAGTTTTACTCCTTCCTTTCTGGATGTCTTTTATTTCTTTTTCTTGTGTGATTGCTCTAGCTAGAATCTCTAGCACTATATTGAACAATAGTGGTGACAACAGGCATCCTTGTCTTGTCCCTTATCTCAACGGGAAAGCTTTCAGTCTTTCATCATTGAGTACAATGTTAGCCGTGGGTTTTTCATATATAATCTTTATCTTGTTGAGAAAGTTTCCTTCAATTCCTATCTTTCATAGTATTTTTATCAAGAAAGGATGCTGTATTTGTCTAATGCCTTTTCTGCATTAATCAATAAGATCATGTGATTTTTCTTTTTTGATTGATTAATGTGGTGTATTATGCTGATTGTGTTGAACCTCCTCGCATGCCTGGTGTAAAACCCAATTGATCATGATGAGTAATTCTTTTAATGTGTTGTTGGATTCTATTAGCAAGTATTTTATTGAGTATTTTTGCATGTGTATTCGTTAAAGAAATGGGTCTGTAGTTTTCTTTTTTTTTGGTAATATCTTTATCTGGCTTTGCTATTAGGGTGATATTGGTTTCATAGAATGAGTTTGGTAGCATTCCTTCTTGTTCAGTTTTTTGGAAGAGCTTGAGTAAGATTGGCTTTAAATCTTCTTTGAATGCTTGGTAGAACTCACCTGTGAAACCATCTGGTCCAGGGTTTTTCATTTTGGGGAGCTGTTTGATGGCTGTTTCAATGTCTTTATTTGTGATTAATTTGTTGAGGTCTTTTATTTCTTCTAGGGTTAGTGTATGTTGTTTGTATGTTCCTAGGAATGTTTCATTTTGTCTACATTGTCTAGTTTTTTGGCATAAAGTTGTTCATAATATCCTCTTATGATCTCTTTTATTTCTGTGGGGTCAGTAGTAATGTTCCCCTTTTCATTTTTTAGTTCCTTTATTTGTATCTTCTCTCTTTTCCTTAGTCAGTCTAGCTAAGAGTTTGTCAATTTTGTTAATCTTCTCAAAGAACCAACTTTTGGTTTTGTTAATCCTCTCTTTTTTTGTTTTTGTTGTTGTTGTTCTCAATTTTATTTATTTCTGCTCTGATCTTTGTTATTTCATTCCTTCTACTTGCTTTGGGATTAGTTTGCTGTTCTTTTTTCTAGTTCCTCCAGCCATATAGTTAGGTCATTGATTTTAGCTCTTTCTTTGTTTTTAGTATAAGCATTGAGGGCTATAAATTTTCCTCTCAGCACTGCCTTCACTGCATCCCAGAGGTTCTGATATGTTGTGTTCTCATTGTCACTTGTCTTGAGATAGTTATTGATTTCTCTTGAAATTTCTTCTTTGACCCACTGATTATTTAAGAATGTGTTGTTTAATCTCCATATATATGTGAATTTTCCTTTCCTACCACTTGTTGATTTCCAACTTTATTCCATTATTATCAGAGAAAGTGCTTTGTATAATTTCTATTTTGTTGAATATATTGAGATCTGCTTTGTGGCCCAATGTAGGGTCTGTCCTGGAGAAAGATCCATGAGCACTTGAAAAGAATATATATCTTGCTGTTTTGGAGTGCAGTGTTCAGTATTTGTCTATTAGGTTTAGTCCATTTATTATATTATTCAAGCTCCCTGTTTCTGTATTGATCCTCTGCCCAGATGTTCTATCCAATGCCAAAAGTGGTGTATTGAAGTCTCCAACTATTATTGTAGAGATGTCTATTTCTCCCTTTAGTTTTGCCAGTGTTTGCCTCATGTATCTTGAGGCACCCTGGTTAGGTGCATATACATTTATGATTGTTATTTCTTCCTGGTGAATCATCCCTTTTATTAATGTGTAATGTCCTTCCTTGTCTCTAGTAACAGTTTTGCTTTTAAAGTCTATATCATCTGATATAAGTATAGCTACCCCAGCCTTTTTTTTTTTTTTTTTTTTTTGGTTACGGCATACGTGAAATTTCTTTTTCCAGCCTTTCACTTTCAATCTATTGGTGTCCTTGTGTCTAAGATGAGTTTCTGGCAGATAGCATATAGATGGCTCATATTTCTTATCCATTCTGCCAGTCTGTGTCTTTTGATTGGGGAGTTTAATCCATTAACATTCAGTGTTATTACAGTTATTAGGCAGTTATTTCATCCATTTTGATCTTTGGGTTTTATCTGTCATTTTATAATATTTTCATCATGCTTTTGACACTTTCACTTACTGTTACTGATACAGTCATCATTTCTAGACTCTCTTCCAAGCTTCTCTCCTGTCTTTTCTTTTCAGGCTGTCGCACACCCTTTAGTATTTCCTGAAAAGCCTTTTTGTTATAAACTTTCTCTGTTTGTTTATCTGTGAATATTCTAATTCTGCCCTCATTTTTGAAAAACAGTCTTCCTGGATATAAAATTCTTGGCTGGAAGGTTTTCTCTTGCAATATCTTAACTATATCACCCTACTGTCTTCTTGCCTCCATGGTTTCTGATAAGAAATTGGCACTTAATCTTATTGGGTATCCCTTATATGTAGTGAACTGCTTTTCTCTTGCTCTTCTCAGAATACTCTCTTTGTCTTTGGCGTGTGACATTTTGATTAGTATGTGTCTTAGAGTTGGCCCATTTGGATTTATTCAGATGGCAGTATGTTGTGTTTCTTGGACACGGATATCTATGTCCTTCAATAGGGTTGGGAAATTTTCTACCATTATTTGTTCAAATATTCCTTCTGCCCCTTTTCCCTTCTCTTCTTATTCTGGGACACCCATGACATATATGTTTACATGTCTCTTGCTGTCATTTAGTTCCCTGAGACCCTGTTCAATTTTTTCTATTCTTCATCTTTTCTTTTGTGTGTTTCCTTTTGGAGGCCATGTCTTCAAGCTCACTGATCCTTTCTTCTTCTTCCTCAAATCTGCTGTTACATGCCTCCAGTGTGTTTTAAATTTCATTTATTACACTTATCATTCCATAAGATCTGCTATTTTTCTTTGTATGCTTTCAAATTCTTCTTTATGCTCCCCCAGTGTCTTAATATTCTTAATCTCTTTAGCAATCTCATTGAATTTATTAAGGAGTTTTGTTTGAACATCTGTGATTAGTTGTCTCAACCCCTTTATGTTATTTGGAGGCTTATCTTGTTCCTTTAAGTGGGCCATATCTTCCTGTTTCTTGGTATGGATCGTAATATTTCGTTGTGTTTTTTTTTGCTTCTGACTTGCTAGATGTATTTATTCTGGATGCAGTTTCTCCCTTTAGTTTCAGGTTTTCTTGCCTTTTCTCCTTTGCTCATTGTGTAGTAGGAGTCAAGGATGTAGTTGGTGCTGTAAGCTGTGGAGGCTGAAACTTCCCACATTGCCCCAGGAATTGATGAGGCTTCTCCCACCTTTCTCTTCTGACAGGAGTAGGGACAGAGCTGCAGCCATGTATAATAATCCAAGCTGGGCAGGACAAGACTCTGTAGTTGTCTGGAGAGACCGATGAAGCTTCACACCCCTGCTCCCCCACTTGGGCACGGATGGAAGTATAGTTGTGGGCAGCAGTCTATGCTGTGTGGGTCCAAAGTGACCACAGTTTCCCAGATAAACTGACATAGTACCAGACCCCCTCCATGCTGGGGATGGGAATGGACCCTCTGGAGTGCCCAACAATCTAATCCATGTGGGCTGAATATGCCCTCAGAGGCTGAGGGGGTACTGTCAATTCTGCCCTTTAGGGGCTGGGAATGGAACCACCAATGCCCAATAGTTTAGTCCCTGTAGGGCAGAAGTACCTGCAGTTGCCCGGAGAGGCTGAGGAAACACCAGCCCCCTCCTATCCTATTAGAGCATGGGATTGGATCCACAGGCACCCAACAGTTCAGTACCTGTAGGTTGAAAGTATCCACTGTTGTCTGGAGAGGCTGTGGAGACACCAGACCCCTCCTATCCTATTGGGGGTGTGGATGGATCCACAAGTACCCACCAGTCCAGGCTGTGTGGGTCAAAAGCACCTGCAGTTACCCAGAGAGGCTGGGCAAACACAGTTTGTCTCTTGCCCTATTGGGGATGAGGGTGGAGCCACAGGTGCCCAGTGGTCAGGTTTGTGCAGGCCAAAAGTGCCTGCAGTTGCCCTGAGATGCTGAGGGAACACTAGCCCCTTCCTGTCCTATAGGGGGTCAGAGGTGGAGATGAACTCGAAGGCACTCAACAAACCAGTTCATGTGGGCTGAAAATGCCTGCTGTTGCCTGGAGAGGCCTAGGATACCCAGCTCCTCTCCTGTGCTATTGGGGTATGGGGATGTAGCCCTGGGTGCCCAGCTTTTCAGTCTGTGCTAGTGGAGAGCACTTGCAGTTGCCTGGAGAACCTGGTGCAGGTCTTGCCAGCTTCCTCTCTGCTGGAGGTAGGGCTGGAGCCTAGGCTAGGAATGCAGTCTGATCTGGGTGGAAAGAAGCCAGTCCCTAATTTCACTGGATTTTCAGTCAGCCAGGCTTCCCCTCATGCTGAGGGCAAAATAAAAATTGTGGCTACCAGACTCTTTCTAACTTGGACAGGCTCAAGTTGTTTCTAGGATTATACTTCAACCAGCTGAGTCCATTAATCAGTAGCTGAAGTTGGTGGAAAACTATCTCTTCCTCGACCATTTATGGGAAATGGAACTTCTAACTCCAGCCATGGATTAGCTCCTGAGGCAGCTTGTGCCACTAGAGTAGGATGGGCACCGGCCTCTGTGGGGTGGCTTGCAGTTTCCTAGAGAGGTGGTGCAGGCCCCCCCCAGCTTCCTCCCTGCCGGGGATGGGGCTGAGGTTTATGCTAGAGCTGCAGCCCAATCTGGGTGGAAAAATGCTGGTCCCTACCAGCACTGTTTTCAATCTCTCCCACTTCCCCTCATGCTGGGGGTGGAGTCAAAATGGCAGCTACCAGCCTCCTTTTGACCTGGACAGGCTCAAAGTTGAGCTGTTCCTAGGATTTTACTTTAGCCTGCCAAATTTACTAATCAGTAGCTGAAGTCTGGGCCACACTGTGTCTTCCTCTCCCATATTTTGGGAAATGGAGCTTCCAACTCCAGCCATGGAATAGCTCCCATCCTGGTGCCACAGGTACCAACCTCTATGGCGTGGAGGGCTCTACTCAGAAATACTCTCTGCAGATGGGTAGTCTCCTTCTATACTTTCAAGGATATTGCAGGATACTTTTCTGTTCTTCTGGGGGCCCCAAATAGGTGCTTTAGATAGCTCTGGGTGATTACTAACTGCCCTGTAGCATGAGCTGACTCCAGGAGATCCTTACTCTGCCACCATCTTGGTGTCCCCCCACCCCCCCATTCAGTTTTGCCAGAGTTTGTTTCATGTATTTTGGGGCACACTGGTTAGGTACATAGACATTTATGACTAATTTCTTTCTTGTGGAGTGTTCCTTTTATTAATATATAATGGCCTTCTGTATCTCATAACTTTTTTGCTGGCTCCCAAGGCAAAAAATGCTGTGGCCCTCCCAGCCTATTAGTGCTTGTGGGACACAGCAAATCAAATTTGTGGGCCAAAAGCTGAATCAGCCTTAGGCTGCATCCCTTTATCTCCCCTTTCCTGGGGGCAGGGTTGGATCTCTACAGGGTCCCTTTGTCTGTAGCTGCTTCCCAAGGCTGGAGAATTCAAAATTATGTGCTCGTAGGCTGGGGTAAGGGCACTGGCAATTCCAGCGTCAGCTTCCACTCACAGTTTGTGTTGAGATTCTTGTCCTATGCCCCTCTCTCTTCTGAGTGGTGTTCAGCCCTCCAATGGTGTCCTAAACCCTAGAACATTTTCCCCAGGCCATTTTTTTCTGTCCTCTCGCTATTTTTTTTGGGAAAGGAGAGAGTCTTTCTTATCTGCCATCCTCCCAGAAGTCTATCATTACATTTTATTCATTTCCTTTTAGATCCTGTAGTAAGTCAAAGGTGGAGTTACTAACAAAAAAGACAGTAGTACAGGCATTTATAATTGCCCATGTCTTTATCTTTACCAGAGATCTTCATCTCTTCATGGGTCTCCAATCAATTGTCTAGTGTCCTTTCCTTTCAACTTGCAGGCTCCCCTTAGCATTTCTTGCAGGGCATGTCTAGTAGAGAAAGAGTCTCTCAGCTTTTGTTTTTCTAGAATGTCTTAATCCCTTCCTCATTTTTGAAAGACAATTTGTCAGATATAGAATTCTTGGTTGGCAATTTTTTTTTTTCTTAAAACACTTTAAATATGTCATCCCATTACCTTCTTGCCTCCATGGTTTCTGATGGGAAATGTGCCCTTTAACCTAATTGAGGCTCACTTGTATGTGCCATTTTGCTTCTCTTCTGCAGCTTTCAGAATTCTCTTTTATCTTTGGCATTCATAGATTGATTATAACATGGCATGGTGTGGGTATGTTTGGGTGTATCCTGTTTGGAATTCGTTGAGCATCTTGAATGTGTCTATTCATGTCTTTCATTAAATTTGGAGAGTTTTTAGCCACTATTGCTTCAGCTATTTTCTCTGCCCCCTTTTCTGTCTTCTCCTTCTGGAAATTCCACAATATGTATATTGATATCCTTGATGATGTCTCACATGTTCCTCAGTCTCTATTCACTTTTCTTCATTCTTTCTTCTTTCTGCTCCTCAGACTGAATGATTTCAGTTGTCCTGTCTTCAAGTTCAGTGATGCTTTCTTCCACAAGCTACACTCTGTTGTTGAACCCCTCTAGGGAATTTTTAATTTCTGTAACTGTGGTCTTCTCTTCTGTTTGGTTACTTTTATAATTTTCATCTCTCTATTGATGATATTCTTTTTGTGTTCATCTGTCATTTTCCTGATATCCTTTAGCTCTTTTTTTTAAGATTTTTTTTTCTCTCCCCCTCCCAGTTGTCTGCTCTTTGTGTCCATTCGTTGTGTGTTCTTCTGTGACCACTTCTCTCCTTACCAGCGGCACCAGGAATCTGTGTTTCTTTTTGTGACATCATATTGTTGTTTCAGCTCTCTGCGTGTGCGGCGCCATTCTTGGGCAGGCTGCACTTTCTTTCGCACTGGGTGGCTCTCCTTATGGGTCACACTCCTTGCTTGTGGGGCTCCCCTATGCGGGGGACACCTCTGCATGGCACGGCACTCCTTGCGCGCATCAGCACTGTGCACGGGCCAGCTCCACATGGGTCAAGGGAGGCCTGGGGTTTGAACTGCGGACCTCCCATGTGGTAGGCGGATGCCCTATCCATTGGGCCAAGTCCGCTTCCCTCCTTTAGCTCTTTGTTCCAATTTTTCCTTTAACTCTTTGAGCATATTTAGGACATTTTTAAAAAACAAATCATTTTTATTGATACATATTAATGAAGCATACCATTCATCCAACTTGTACAATCAATGGTATTTGGTATAATCACATAGTTGTGCATTTATCTCTTCAATTATTATTAAAGCATTTTCATTATTTCAATAATAATAATAAACAAAAAGCAGACAAACAAGAAAATTCTTCACCTCTGAATTTTTCTACGGAACCTTTTTTTTAAAGTCTTTGTCTGGAATGTCCCAGGTCTAGTCCTCTTCACTGATGATTTCTTATACTTTAATCTTATCTTTTGCCTGGGCCATCACTTCCTGTTTCTTTGTATATTTTATAGTCTTTTGTTGAAACATGGACATTTTGATATTATACTGTGTTACTGCTGGGATTTAGACCCTGAGGCCTCTGTTCCTTAAGCTTGTATCCATTTGGTGTTATGACAAAGCTTTCCCTGAATGCCAGGAGCTAACAAAAATGAATGAATGCATGAATGAAAAAAGAAAACACTCCTCCCATTCTTGGCAGGTTATCCTATGTCAGAGTTTATCCATATAGTGAGTCTAGAGAATAGCTCCAGGCCAAAGTGTAGAGGTCTCCTTCATCCTTTTTCTCATCCATATTGTCTTGAGCATCTATGTTTGGCCCTGGGAATTTCCCCATTTACATGTTCTAAATGTCCCCTCCTCCCTATCAGTTTCCTCATGGTCATGGGCACTGAACTGTATATCTTGTAGTCAGCAATCCCTTGCCCAGGCATCCACTTGATTGCTTTCCCACAGTGTACTGTAGGAGAGCTCTGTAAACTGCCTTCTATACTTGAAGCAAGTTCTAAGGCACTGAGTCCATCAGGCCACCAACAGACAGATTGAGCCAGACATATATACTCCTAGTATGTGCAGAAGGGTTACTCTGTTCTCTCTAGACCAGGACCAGGGATCTGCACTGAGAGTGTGGGCTGGCTCTACACTGAGCTAGTAAGGGGCAGAGGGTGGGCCAGCCAGGGCACTGGGAGAGACTACTCCTAAATGGCCTTTTTCTTAATTTTGCATTCATCCAGTTAATGCAAAACTAACTTTTCTAGAGCTTTCAGGAAGCTATTTTTGACAGTTTGTGCTGAATGTACAAAACTTCTGTGAAGGAATGGACCCCTGAAGTTTCTTACTCTAACATCTTGATCAGAGTGGGGCTGTAATATATTTTAATAAAAACAAAACTCTTTCCAGTGGAAAGTATTGCAGTGAATATTTCCAGAAAGCCACCACCTCATGCCTTGCTCTTTGTGCAAGTTTTGGATGAGCTGCTGAGTGAGTTGTCTTCCCTGGGATCTTCAGGGCCTTTTCACTGCTGATTATGAACTGGAGTTTTTAGAATGGTCTCTGCAGAAAGGACTAGAGAAATAAAGGCTAAGTATGGGAAAGCTCTAGATGAAGAAATAAATTACTCATCTTTTTGAGGAAGATGGAACCAAGCATTCCTACCTAGGGTATGGATATTCTCAAATGCAGGCTATATGGAAAAACAATTGTGGGGACCACAGTGATTTTTTTTTTAAACACTATCATTTTTAAAAGTCTGAAACAGAAAAGGCAACAGGCATTAAACACAAGTAAATGTTCAGTTACATCTATGAAAAGTGCTCCAAAGAGAAAATAGGTGCTATGAAAGAGAATAAGAGAAACACTCTCCTAACCTGAGATGTCCCCTGAAGTATAGCTCTGGAAATGTTTACCCCTCCACCCCTATCCTCTGCCTCTGGTCAGACCCCATTCCTCTCTTCCTGATTCTTGCACAGCCCTTCCCTGTAAACTATAGGTCTCTTCCCTGGTCTTAGAGTGATAACTAGCTAACTTATTCCTTGAGCACCTTGGATATCAGTTTATAAAGATAGATTTTTACCCTTGCTGAATGAAAGAAGCATTTATCTCTATTGCCATGAATCTCCCTATTTTTCAAGAGAAGTTGGAAATCTGGATTTTTTTTTAAAGGAAATCTGACTTATAAATGTTAACAACTGTATTAGCCAAAGGGGTGTGATGCAAAATTCCAGAAATGTATTGGCTTTTTTTTTTTAGGTTTATTTACTTTATTTTTCTTTATTTATTCCCCCTTCTGCAGATGGTTCTCTCATCTGTCTGTTGTTTGCTCTCCTTCTCCAGGAGGCACTGGGAACTGAACCCGAGAACTCCCACATGAGAGGCATGTTCCCGATAGCCTGAGCCACATCTGCTCCCGTGGGCTGCAGCGTCTGCTGACTTGTGGCATATGCTCATTGTGATGGGGGCAGCATCTGCTTGTCTTCTTTTAGGAGGCACTAGGACCCAAACCCGGGTCCTCCCATTTGGTAGGTGGGTGCTCAATTGGTTGAGCCAAAACCACTTCCCTGTTGGCTTTTTTTTTTAAGATTTATTTTTTTAATTTATATATCCCCCCCTTGCTGCTTGCTTGCTGTCTGCTCTCTGTGTCCATTTGCTGCATGTTCTTCTGTATTTGCTTGTCTCCCTTTGTTGCATAATCTTGCTGCTGCAGCTCTCCATCGGCATGGGCTGTCAGCTCTCCACAGGCACGGTCCAGCTTGCCTTCACAAGGAGGCCCTAGGAAGCAAACCCAGGGCCTCCCATATGGTAGATGGGAGCCCAGTCAGTTGAGCCACATTCGCTTATAGTTGCAAGGCCCTAAAGAGTCCAGTTCAAGACTTTCTCACCATACTCTGTTGCCATGTTTTGAAGCAAGATGGTGGGTGATCTCTCTGGTCTCTCCTTCCTTCTTCCTCTTAAGGCTCTGTGGGCCCAGGTTCTTCTAATCTTAGCTGTAAGCTGGCATAGGGCTCATCTTTTAGGGCTTCTCAGCTGCTATGGTCTGTCTCTTCACAAAGTTAGCTGTAAACTATTAGGCAAATGACTCATCTCTCCCCTGGGGCTCCAGGATCAAAACTGGCCAAGTTGTCTCTCTCTGCTTCTTCTGAATCTTCTCCTGTGTGTCTTCTTGATTGAGTGTCCGTTTATATAGCCCAAAGGGGCAGGGATTCAATCCTGAGCCATGCCCTACTGACATGGTCAAATCAAAGGCCCTGAATTGGTTTAATTAAGTAAACTTAAAACCTTTGAATTTAAAACAATCAAAGGGTGTTGTACCCAGAGGAACAGACCAGTTTACAAATATAATCTATATCCCTTTTTGGAATTCATAAATAATATCAAACTGCTACAACAACAAATCCAAAACTTTTTCAAACACTTTGTGGACTAAGCATAACACATCTGTGAGCTTCCAGTTTGTAACCTCTGAAGGGATACAGAATATAGTTATGGGACACTACTAACTCAAAGATTAGGGGAAGTTTCCTTCCTCTTGCCAAGCCCTAATTTGAAAAAAATTTTTTAAATAAGTTAATGAATAAAAGATTCAGAATACCAAGGATGGAAACCAAAAGAGTTTTTTTGTTTTGTTTTGTTTTACATAGCCTCTTTTACTTTCTCAAAAATATAATATCAAATAACAAATAAATATTATCCTCAGAGTGATTTTTTTGGCCTATGCTGGTGAAGTTTCTTTGTTTGTTTGTTTTCCTAATTCAAAGAGTAAAAATCTGTTTTAAGAGGTGCGGACAAGGAGTGTTGTCCATGGTCAGCCTCCGTGACCATAGCCTGGTTGATCCTTGCCTGGAGGCAAGGTGACCTGCCTTCCACTCTTTTTTTTTAACAGCTTAATTGTAATATAATTCACATATAATTGAAGTGTACAATTCAGTGGTTTTTAGTATATTCACAGAGTTATGCAAACATCACCATCATCAATGCAAACATCATCATCATCACCCCCAAAAGAAACCCCAAACCCATTAATAGTCACTATCTTTTTCTCCCCAATTGCCCTTAGCTCTTAGGCAACTACTAATCTATTTTCTGGATCTATAGCTTTCCCTATTCTGGGAATCCCGGAATCATACAATATGTGGTTTTTTGTAACTGGCTTCTTTCAGTAAGCATGATTTTTGCTTTTTTGTTTTTTTGTTTTTTGTTTTTTGAGGAACTGGGGCCAGGTATTAAACCCCAGAACCTTGTATGTGGGAAGCTCAATCACCAAGTCACATTGGCTCCCCAGCATAATGTTGTTTTTTTAAAAAGATTTATTTATTTATTCGCCCCCACCCCCGTTGTTTTTTTGCACTCACTGTCTGTTCTCTGTCCATTTGCTGTGTGTTTTTCTGTGTCTGCTTGTCTTCTCTTCACATGACACTGGGAACTGATCCTGGACCTTCCAGAGTGGGAGAGAGGCGCTCAATCTCCTGCGCTACCTTAGCTTCTTGGTCTTTTGCATCTCATTATTGTCTCTCCTCTGTCTCTTTTTGTTGTGTCATCTTGCTGCACCAGGTCTCCATGCAGGTAGCACCCTTTGTGGGCCAGCACTCCTGCATGTGCCAGCACTCTGCGTGGACCAGCACTCCACATGGGCCAGCGCTCTGCTCAGGCCAGCTCGCCGCGCGGGCCAGCTTGCCTTCACCAGGAGGCCCTGGGAGTTGAACACTGGACCTCCCATATGGTAGATGGGAACCCAATAGCTTCAACCATATCTGCATCCCCAGCATAATGTTTTTGAGGTTCATCCATGTCATAGCATATATCAAATCTTCATTCCCTTTTATGGCTGAAAAATATTCTATTGTATGGATATACCATCTTTTGCCGGTCCATTCATTAGTTGATTAACATTTGTGTTGTTTCTACTTTTTGGTTATTATGAATAATATTTCTATGAAAATTCATGTTCAAATCTTTGTGTGGATATATGCTTCATTTCTTTTGGGTATATACAGAGGAGTAGAATTGCTGCGTCATACGGTAATTCTATGTTGAATTGTGGCATTGTCAGGCTGTTTTCCAAAGTGGCTGCATCAATTTACATTCTCACAGCAATGTGTGAGGGTTCTAATTTCTCCCCATAACTTCTACTCTTAATACTTAAGATGATTGACAGTGATGGGCCTATCCTGGGCATTTCATATAAATGACAACATAAAACTTTTCATTTCTCAATTGTGGTGGGTATCCTCTCTTTTTTTAATAGAAATATTACAAAGCAGTAGGCATACAAAAATTCTTGTCGCAAAATACAAAAACTGTTGAATATCTTTCTTTTTTGTTCCCTCTCTTAAATTATCTCTTATGAATGGAATGGCACCATGCTCTTTTAATGACAGCCTACAAGTACATCTTTTTCCCAGATGAAAGAAGGAATGTCATATGGCAAATGACTTAAGAGTCTCTGGCATATGTGTATAAGGCAGACCCTGCTCTCACAGAGATTAATATCCTTTTTTATTATTTGGAGTAATATTAAAGCAAATCCCAGAGACCATGTCATTTTATCCAAAAATACTTCATACACACCACTTTTCAGATAAGAACTTTTAAAAAATATAACCATCATGTCATTATCTCACATTAGCAATAATTCCTTAACATCTTCTAATACCCAATCCATACTCAGATTGATAGTATCTTCAAAATGCCTTTTCACAGTTAGTTTGTTTGGATCTGGGTGGAAAGTCTATAACTTTGGTAGTTTTGTCTTTTTAATTATCTTTTATTCTAGCTTAATTCTTCTTGATAGATCATATTTACCTAAGTAAAATTATCACAAAACAATGTAAAACAGTATTTAGTAAAGCATTAAATAGAATATGATCAAATGTGAAACCTCTAGCTTTCAAGTAGGCTCTTCATTGGCTCTATCAGTAAATATATGATGTACAGATTAGGGAACCAGATCAAAGAAACTTGAAGCCCCAGCCCTAACACTATAAACGATGTAATCTTGTGAAAGTTAATTTAGTGTTTGTTCTTATTAATGTTACACATGTGCATAGTGTTGGACATAATTCTGTAAGACTTGTTACCAATAAACAGCTAACAACAAAGAAACAACACTTCCCTATTAACATTATAACTTGATTTCTTCCCCATGAGAGACTTTCATTTTCAACTCTTCTAGCTAATTGGTCTGGTATTTACCTCCATATCTCTAAATAACTTGCTTTCAGTGCCATTTCTTGAGTTTCTTTTCCTGTTTTGAGCGTTTTATATTGGCTTTCTACAATAGAAGATAAAGATTTAGTGCTTTATCATACCCCTCCTCCACCACCGATGTATAGCCCATGCCCATACTCCTAATACAGTAAGAGTAATATTCAGTCTATATATTATGATTATGAAAATACTATTCATAGATACCATGATTACTGTTTTTTCACTGTACATTTTGTTTTCCATGGAGTTAATAACAATTTTGACTTTTAATTAGTTAATTTATTTTTTTAAAAGATTTATTATTTATTTATTTCTCTCCCCTTCCCCTTCCCTCCAGTTGTCTGCTCTCTGTGTCCATTCGCTGTGTGTTCTTCTGTGATTGCTTCTATCCTTATCCATGGCACCAGGAATCTGTTTCTTTTTGTTGCGTCATCTTGTGTCAGCTCTCCATGTGTGTGGTGCCATTCCTGGGCAGGCTGCACTTTTCTTTCACGCTGGGTGGCTCTCCTTACAGGGCACACTCCTTGCACGTGGGGCTCCCCTACGCGGGGGACACCCCTGCATAGCACGGCACTCCTTGTGTGTATCAGCACTGAGCATGGACCAGCTCTACATGCGTCAAGGAGGCCTGGGGTTTGAACCACAGACCTCCCGTGTAGTAGGCGGATGTCCAATCCATTGGGCCAAGTCCGCTTCCCTTGACTTTTTACTTTGCTTAGTTTTCTATGTGCTTATCACTAATCCAATCCTTAAATTCTTCCCTAATTGTCTAAATCTTTTCCCTGTATGTTAAAACACATTAGTCTGTTGGTTTCAATTTTTAGAAGAAATTGTTCCAGGAGGCTCGGCATGCACTGCTCTGGACTGTTTGCTCTTTATGCCTGCTGCACAATTGTGATCTTGAGGTCTCCCTTTGTCATCCTCTTATAGTTATCCCATTTCTAAAATTCCACGGTTTGTTTTGTTTTGTTTTGTTTCATCTTACATTTGATTTATTTTTACCCCAACCCACCTATTATTTTTTTTATTTTTTTATTTTTATATGTAAACATACATAAACAATAAGTGTATAGTAAAAGTTGTGAACTTACATGCATAACATCATACAGGGGTCCCATACATCTGCTCACTACCAACACCTTGCATGGTTGTGAGACATTTGTTACAAATGATGAAAGAATATCATCAAAATCTTACTACTAACTATAGTCCTTGTCTTATGTTTGGTGTATTTTTTCCCCAACCCATCCTATTATTATTTTTAAAATATATTTTTATGACAGAAATTTTAAACTTAAAAACAATCATGCTCATGTGCAGAATTCCCATACAACACCCCTCTATCAACACACCACATGGTGGTGGAACATTTGTTACAGATTATGAGATTATATCATCAGACTATTACCAGGTCCATAGCATACATTTGGTACACTTTTTCCTTACTTCCACATTATCAACACTGAACATCTTTGGCATAGATGCAAGAAATTGCATTATTACTATTAATCACAGTCCATAGGTCACTCCAGTTTTATTTTTCCCATGCTTCTCCACATTCCCACCACCCTGCAATAATGATATACATCTGTTCTAGCTCACAAAGGGCACACTTGCCTCTGTACCATCAACCACAATTCTCATTCACCTCTGGGTTTACTGTGCTATTCAGTCCCTAGATTATTCTTTAGCTTTCTGTCAGTTGACATTTACATCCCTAGACTACCCTTTTCAAGCACATTCCAATTTATAAACCAGCTGTTACTCACTATAATGTGTTACCATCAACTCTATACATTTCCACACTTTTACAATAAAGTTCATTAAAACTTCTACATACATTAAACATCAGTAGTCCATCTCAGTCCTCCTCTTATATCCTTTAAGAATCCGCCACCTACCACCAGGTCTTGAAGATATTTTCCTACATTTTCTTCTAGAAGCTTCATTTTTATTGTTTTTATATTTAAGTTTTTTACCCATTTTCTGTTAATTTTTGTATAAGGTGTGAGATAGGGGTGCTCCTTCCTTCTTTTGACCATTTATATCCAGTTCTCTCGGCACCGTTTGTTGAATGGATTGTTCTGCCTGAGCTGAGTGGGTTTGACAGGCTAGTCAAAACTTATTTGACCGTAGATGTGGGGGTCTGTTTCTGAGCCATCAATTCAGTTCCATTGGTCTGTGTGTCTATCTTTTTGCCAGTACCTTGCTGTTTTTTACCACTGTAGCTAGGTAATATGATTTAAAGTCTGGAAATAAGAGTCCTCCAACTTCGCTTTTTCTTTTTTTTTTTTTTTAAGATTTCTTTTTATTTATTTCTCTCCCCTTCCCACCCCCCCCCCCCCCCCCCCCATTATCTGCTCTCTTGTTTCCATTTACTGTGTGTTCTTCTGTGTCTGCTTGCATTCTCAGCGGCGGCCCTGGGAATCTGTGTCTCTTTTTTGTTGTTGTTGGGTCATCTTGCTGCGTCAGCTCTCCATGTGTGCAGTACCACTCCTAGGCAGGCTGCACTTTCTGTGTGGGGTGGCTCTCCTTGCAGGGCGCACTCCTTGTGCATGGGGCTCCCTACGTGGGGGACATCCCTGCACGGCATGGTGCTCCTTGTGGGTTGCAGCACTGCGTGTGGGTCAGCTCACACATGGGTCAGGAGGCCCTGGGTTTGAACCCTGGACCTCCTATATGGTAGGCAGACACTCTATCAGTTGAGCCACATCCATTTCCTTACTTTTTCTTTTTAAGATGTTTCTGGCTATTCAGGACCCCTTACCCTTCCAAATAAATTTGTTAATCATATTTTCCATTTTAAAAAATGCTGGTGGAATTTTGATCAGGATTGCATTGAATCTGTCTATCACTTTGGGTAGTGATGACATCTTAATGATATTTAGTCTTCCAATCTGTGAGCATGGAATGTTCTTCCAATTATTTAGGTCTTCTTAAAATTTCTTTCAACAATAGTTGTAGTTTTCTGAATACAAATGCTTTACATCACTGGCTAGGTTTATTCCTAAATATTTGATTCTTTTATTTGCTATTGTAAATGGAAATTTTTTTCCTAATTTCCTCCTCAGATTGCTCATTACTAGTGTCTTTTTTTCCTCTTTCTGTCCCCCTCCCCCACCCTGCTGGGTTTTTTGTTGTCTATGTCCATTTGCTGTGTGATCTTCTGTATCTATTTCTCTTTTTGTCTTCTCTTCTTGCCTTTCTTCTCTAGGAAGATTCGGTCCTGGGGATCTCTGATGTGGAAAGAGGTGCCCTGTCAATTGCGCCACCTCAGTTCCTGATCTTTGCTGCACTTTACCTTGACTCTCCCTTTCATCTCTGTTTTGTTGCATCATCATCTTGTTGCATGACTCACTTGCACAGGCACTGGCTCACCACATGGGCACTCAGTTTGCTGCATGAGCACTTGGCTGGCCACGTGGGTACTGGCTTACCATGCAGGCACTCACATGGGCACTTGGCTCACCATTTAGGTGTTCAGCTCACCACGCAGGCACTCAGCTCACTCCTTAAGCACTGGCTTGCCATGCGGGTACTAGTTCACCATGAGAGCACTCACGTGGGCAATTGGCTCACCATGCGGGCACTTGCATGGGCACTCAGCTCACCATGCGGGCACCTACACGGGCACTTGGATCTCTGTGCAGGCACTCAGCTCATGGCATGGGCACTTGGCTTACTGCATGGGCACTCGGCTTGCCATGCAGGCACTAGCTCACCATGCAGGCACACTTTCTTTTCTTCTTTTTAACCAGGAGGGCCCAGGGATCAAACCCAGGTCCTTCCATATGATATGCGAAGGCCTTATCACTTGAGCCACATCCACTTCCCACTAGTGTCTTTTAAAGTCTATTTCATTTGATTTAAGTATAGCTACTCCTTACTCTGGCTTTTTTGTTGTTGTTGTTACTGCTTGTGTGGAATATCTTTTTCCAGCCTTTCACTTTCAGTCTATTTATATCCTTGGGTCTAAGGTGAGTCTCTTGCAGACACCATATAGGTGGCTCATATTTTCTTATCCATTCTGCCAGTCTGTGTCTTTTGATTAGGGAGTTTAATCCATAACAGTCAATGTCATTACTGTAAAGGCAGTTCTTATTTCATCCATTTTGACCATCTGGTTTTATCTGTCATATTTTATTTTCACCACTCTTTTGAGACTTTCAGTTACTTTTATTGATATAATCTTCATTTCTAGACTCTCTTCCAAGCTTCTCTCTCCTGTCTTGTCTTTTCAGACTGTAGCATTTGGTATTTCCTTTCATTCTGGTCTCTTGGTTATCAACTCTCTGTTTCTGTTTTTATGTGAATATTCTAAACTTGCCCTCATTTTTGAAAGACAATCTTGCTGGATTTAAAATTCTTGGCTGGGAGATTTTCTCTTGCAGTATCTTAAATATATCACACCACTGTCTTCTTGCCTTCATAGTTTCTGATGAGAAATTGGCACTTAATCTTATTGGGTATCCCTTATACGTTATGCACTGCTTTTCTTTTGCTGCTCTCTGTCATTGGCATTTGGCATTCTGATTAGTATGTGCCTTGGAGTAGGTCTATTCAGATTTATTCGGATGCGAGTACGTTGTGCTTTCTGAACATGGGTATCCATGTCCTTCCATAGGGTTGGGAAATTTTCCATCATTATTTGTTCAAATATTCCTTCTGCCCCTTTTCTCTTCTCTTGTCCCTTCTGGGACACCCATGACACATATGTTTGCATGTCTCTTGCTGTTGTTTAGTTCCCTGAGACCTTTTTCAATTTTTTCCACTCTTTCTTCTTCTGTTCTTTTGTATGTTCACTTTCAGAGGTCATTTCTTCAAGCTCATCAATCCCTTCTTCTGCCTCCTCATATCTCCTATTGTATGATTCCAGTGTATTTTTAATTTCACTTATTGTGCCTCTCATTCCCATAAGATCTGCTATTTTTCTAACTATACATTCAAATCATTCTTTGTGCTCATCCAATTTCTTCTCAATATCCTTAATCTCTTTAGGCATCTCATTGAATTTATTAGTATGAGATTTGTTTGAACATCTATGGTTAGTTGTCTCAACTCCTGTATGTCATCTTGAGCCTTATCTTTGTCCTATAACTCGCCCATGTCTTCCTGTTTCTTGGTGTGGATTGTAATTTTTTTGTTGGTATCTTGGCATCTGGCTTACTAGATGTATGTATTCTGAGTGTGGTTTCTCTCTTTAATTTAGGGCTTTCTTGCTCTTTCTCCCTTGCTGATTGTGTTGTAGGAGCCAAGGATGTATTTGGTGCTGTAAGCTGTGGAGGCTCGAGCTGCTCACACTGACCAAGGGACTGATAAAGCTTCTCCCAACTTTCTCCTTTGTCAGGGGTAGGGATAGAGCCACAGCTATGTGGAATAATCCAAGTCATGCAGGCCTGGACTCCAGTTGTCCAGGGAGACTGATGAAGCTTCACACCCCTTTCTCCTCTGCCTGGGGCAGGGATGGAGTGCAGGTGTGGACAGCAATCTATGCCGTTCTGGTCCAAAATGACTGCAGTTGGCCCAGTAGACTTTTGACTATTCAGTCTGTACCAGCCAAATATACCTGCAGTTACCTGGTGAGGCTGGTGCAGGGCCCACCAGCATTCTCCCTGCCAGAGGTCGCACTGAAGCCTAGGGCTGCAGTCCTATCTGGATGAAATAAGCCAGTCTCTACTATTGCTGTAATTTTCATTCAGCCTGGCTTTCCCTCATTCCAGGGACAGAGTTGAAATGGTGGCTACAAGCCTCTTTCTGATTTGGATAGGTTCATACTTTAACTGTTCTTGGGTTATGCTTTAACCAGACACATTTACTAATCAGTAGCTAAAGTTGGTGCCCAACTGTCTCTTCCTCCCCCATTTTGGGAAGTGGAGCTTCCAATTCCAGCTGTGAAATAGCTCTCACGGAGACTTATACCTCCAGTGGAGGATGGGCACCAGCCTCTGTGGTGTGGAGTGCTCTACTTACAAATCTTCTCTGCAGATGGGCAGTCTCCTACTTTCATTCTTTTAAGGATGTACAGGATGCTCTTCTGGTTTCCTAGAGCCCCCAAACAGGTGCTTTAGATAGCTCTCAGTGATTACTAACTGCCCTGAAGCATGAGCTGACTAGGAGCACCTTATTTTGTTGCCATGTTGCTAGTTGTCTGGGGTTTTTGGTTTATTCCTTTCTTTGGTAAAACATATCCTCTACCAATTTTCTGAGAAAGGATGCATGAGCATTAAATTTTTGAGACCTTGCATGTGTGAAAGTGTCTTTATTCTAATCTCACAATTAATTGCTAGTTTTGGTGGGTATAGAATTATAGGTTGGAAATACTTTTCCTTTTGTATTTTGAAGGGATTGCCCCTATTGTATTCTGGATTTTGACTGTTCCTGTTGAGGAGTCTTGTGCCATTCTGATTTTTTAATATTTGTATAAAAATCTTTTATTGTTGTTCTTCCTGGAAATTCGAGTATCTTGAAATTCCATGATGATTTACCTTATGGATCCCCATTTTCATATTGTGCTGGACAAGATTAAAAAAATTCACATCCTTTCATTCTGGTGAAATTTTATTGAACTAGTCATTTAATAAAAAATATATATATTTTTTATTTTTAACTAATCTTTGTTCCTAGGACTCTCATAGTCAAATGCCATATTTTCTAGACTAGTTATATCATTTTAAAAAAATCTTTTCTTCTTATTTTCCTTCTCTATCTTTTGGTTTTCATCCTCAACTTATTTTCCAATTCTTTTTTATTTCTGCTCTCATATTTTTAATTTTCAAAAAATTTTTAATTTACAGTTTTCCCTATTAATGACATCCTGCCCCTGAATTATGAATAAAAATCTCTTCCCTCTGAGGATTTTTAAATAAGATTTACTTTATTTATTTCTCTCCCCTTCCCCCCCGTTTTCTGCTCTTTGTGTCCATTCGCTGTGTGTTTTCTTCTGCGTCTGCTTGCATTATCCAGCAGCACTGGATAATGCTTTTTTGTTGCATCATCTTGTTGTGTCAGCTCTCCATGTGTGCAGTGCCACTCCTGGGTGGGCTATGCTTCTTTTTTTTTTTTTTTAAACAAACATTATCTTTTTAAAAATTTTATTCTTTATTTATTTCTCTCCCCTTCCCCCCCCCCAGTTGTCTGCTCTCTGTGTCCATTTGCTATGTGTTCTTCTGTGACTGCTTCTATCCTTATCAGTGGCACCAGGAATCTGTGTTTCTTTTTGTTGTGTCATCTTGCTGCGTCAGCTCTCCGTGTGTGTGGCGCCATTCTTGGGCAGGCTGCACTTTATTTCACACTGGGTGCCTCTCCTTTTGGGGTACACTCCTTGTGCGTGGGGCTCCCCTATGTGGGGGACACCCCTGCATGGCAGGGCACTCCTTGCGCACATCAGCACTGCGCATGGGCCAGCTCCACAAGGGTCAAGGAGGCCCGGGGTTTGAACCGTGGACCTCCCTTGTGGTAGACAGATGCCTATTCATTGTGCCAAGTCTGCTTTCCTACGCTTCTTTTTTTCACACAGGGCAGCTCTCCTTGTGGAATATACATCTTGTGCGTGGGGCACCCCTACACGGGGGTGCCCCTGCATGGCACGGCACTCCTTGTGTGCAGCAGCACTGCACGTGGCCAGCTTACCACATGGGTCAGGAGGCCCTGGGGATCGAACCCTGGACCTTCCATATGGTAGACGGACGCTCTGTCAGTTGAGCCACATCCACTTCCCTCTCTCTCTGAGGATTTTAATGATTTTTTTTTCTACATTTCATTATATTTTCTCTTTTCCCAAGTTGCATTTTTTCCCCTTCACTCTCTGTCTTTTTACTAGTTACTTTGTTCTAATGCTTTGTGATCTTGGCTGTCAGCTCATATTTAAGAGTGGGATGTCTTGTTTATAGTATCATCTTCAGTCCTACTTCCAGTGGTACCTGGTACTGCCAGTGATTTAGTCTTTGGAGAGTTCTATTATATATTTCTAGTTACATTTCAGCTTTTCCTGCTGCCAGCTAAATACAGCTTCCTTGGGTTTGCTGAGTTAGTTCTACTTGTTTGTTTACTTTCTAGATTCTAAACTTTTGTTGTTGGTGTTTCCTCTATTGCCTCTTTGTCCTTGTATACTTCTGCTTTACAATAAACAACCTTTACTGTCATTGGATTGGAAGGGAGCAGATGTATGTGTGTAATCCAGATCAGGGGGTTGGCAAACTAAAATTCATGGGCTAAATCAAACCCATATCCTGTTTTTGTTTGGCCTAGGTAAGAATGGAGTAAGAATGGTTTTTACATTTTTAAAATGGTTTCTAAGCAACAAAGCAAAACAAAACAAAACAGAATATGTGGCAGAGGCCATGCATAGCCCACAAATCCTAAAATATTTATCAGCCATTTATAGAAAAGGTTTGCTGACTCCTGATTTGAATCTACTACTTTCAACTGGAAGACTAATTCCCTCCCTCTCAATTTCCACAGCTGTGAATTTGCCTCATTTTTCATAGAGAAAATACATCTATCAGGCATATACTCATCTTCCTGGTCCTATGCCTAAACCTCTACCATTTGCGGTTTACTCATAACATTTCATTTAGTCAGATTTCAATGGGAAAGGCCATTGAAAACTTCATTATTGCTAAATTCAGTAGACATTTTTGTCATCTGTATTTTACTTGATTTTCTGTGGTATTTGATATTGTTCGATTTCTGTCCACAAGCAACTTACTTGAATCTGCTTTTCCTAAGATCATTAGTAACTTTCTAATTGGCAACCCCACAGGATTCTTTTCAAATCTTACCTTGATGGTTCTTTTGTTACATTTAACATTACTGAGTCCATGGTTTTCTGGAGTATCACTACTTCCTTATATTCCTTAACACCATTTTCTCTTGGTTCTGCCACCCATATCTAGTCAGTTTCCAAATCCTTTCCATTCTTCCTCTGACATTTCACCCTCTTCTTTACATCCCTTCCACCTTAACCTCGTGTTAGACCCTTACCATCTCTTGCCTGGTTTATGTCAAAGGTCTCCAAACAGGTCTTAGCCTCCTTCAATTCCATATGTCATGCTGCCACTGGCATGGTTTTCCTAAAACATGAATCTCTTCATATCACTAAACTTTCTTTAAAAATTTTAGTAGCTTTCTCTACTTTTTGTTTTCCCTTCTGGTTAAAATCTAAACTTCTCTCTTGGTCTTCCTATACCGTCTTAGCCAAGTTTCACCCTATTTCTTCTTTCCTCTCTCTCTTCCCACTCATCACTCATCACTCATCACATCAGCCAGTCACCACAAATAATAATGGTAATAATAATTATGGTAAAAAATAATAATTAAAAAAATTAACAGCATATATTGAGGATTTACAATGTGCCTGGAACTGTGCTAACTGCTTTACATGAATTAACTCATTTAATCGTCAAGGCAGTTTTAGAAGAGGCTGTTCTGTGAGAGGTCCACTATCACAAATATAAACTTCTCAAATCTCTGGAAAACAAATTCTTTTTTCATAAAATTGGTGCAAAAAGTCATCGGCAGACTTCTGAGAAGATGGCAGACTAGAAAGACATGGGACTCTTCTCTCCCAGAAAAATTTTAAGTAGAGCACAGACAGAAACAGCCTGGGGAAAAAAATCTTCTAGGTTTAGGACACCAGGGGAAGGCAGGACACCACCCTGAGGAGAAAGATGCAAAGATAAAGAATCATGACAGCAGAACTGTGAGTTAAAAGCTACAGCTGCAAATACCGACATCCTCCCCCACCCAACAGGCCTGGTGCCTAGAGACAAAGGGGACCCAAAGAGTATACCTCCCCAGGAAAGGGGAAAGAGAAGGACACAGCCTAAGACTGACTTAGCTTTTGACCACAAATTTGATCTGCTATGTTCCAGGAGCCCTTGCAGGCTGGGTGAGGCAGTGCCGTTGTTTGCTTTAGGAGCTGAGGTGCCAATATAGAGATCCAACCCTCTCAATCCCCCTCTGTATGGACAGAGACTGGTTGTTGAGGACACAGAGGGGAGTGGAATTATTTCCTACCTGGGAAAAGGGAGGGGGCTGCCAGCAAGGGCTGGAGAACTGCCTCTTAGAAAGTTTGAATTAAGAGTCTCTTAAGGGGAAACGGACTTGGCCTAGTGGTTAGGGCGTCCGTCTACCACATGGGAGGTCTGCGGTTCAAATCCCGGGCCTCCTTGACCCGTGTGGAGCTGGCCCATGCGCAGTGCTGATGCGCGCAAGGAGTGCCGTACCATGCAGGGGTGTCCCCCGCATAGGGGAGCCCCACGCACAAGGAGTGCTCCCCGTAAAGAGAGCCACCCAGCGGGAAACAAAGTGCAGCCTGCCCAGGAATGGCGCCACCCACGCTTCCCGTGCCGCTGACTACAACAGAAGCGGACAAAAAAACAAGACGCAACAAAATAGACACAGAGAACAGACAACCGGGGGGGTGTGGATTAATTAAATAAATCTTTAAAAAAAAAAAGCATAAAGTTTAAAAAAAGTAGAGCTGGCCCATGCGCAGTGCTGATGCGCCCAAGGAGTGCCGTGCCACACAGGGGCGTCCCCCGTGTAGGGGAGCCCCACATGCAAGGAGTGCGCCCCGTAAGGAGAGCTGCCCAGTGCAAAAGAAAGTGCAGCCTGCCCAGGAATGGTGCTGCACACACGGAGAGCTGACACTAAGGTGACACAACAAAGAGAGACACAGATTCCCATGCCGCTGACAACAACAGAAGCGGACAAAGAACACGCAGCAAATAGACACAGAGAACAGACAACTGGGGCTGGGGGCGGGGAGGGGGAGGGGAGAGAAATAAATAAAGTATCTATTTAAAAAAAAGAGTCTCTTAGCCTCCAGGCAGGAACCTCTGTCACATAACTCAGGTTCCGGTTGCAGCAAACACTCCAACCAGGCATTGAACTGAGAGGGCTGCCAAAGAGCACCATCTGTTGGCGGACCAAAGAAGTTCGTGTGAGGAAGTTAAAAGTTAAGAGCAGCTTTTTCCTGCCTTTACAGCCTCCTACCCCAAGGCCCTAGAAAGTGGGTCTGGAACCCATTACTGAGTCCAAGGCCCAGATCTGAGCAACTGACAGAGACAATCCTAAAGACCCTGAACAGGTTTAACCAAGAATCAAAGAACAAGAGTAACACACAGCCTCCTGCCACGTAATCCCTATGAAAGAGAGAAATCAAGCATCTGAGTAAACTCACCACCATAACCAAACACTTAGACATCAGCAAAAAATTACAAGCCATGCTAAGAAAATTAAAGAAATGTCCAAGAGAAGGAATATATCAAAGCCTCAGAAGAGACACAGCATTTGAGACAACTAATCAACAAGATGCACACAGATTTCTAAAATCAAATTAATTAATTGAAAGACAATATAGCTAAAGAGATAAAGAACAGCAAGAAAACAGTGAAGGGGAGCAGATGTAGCTCAAGCGGTCCCAGATTCAAACCCCAGTAACTCCTAAAAACAAAACAAACAAAAAAGAGAAAAAAACAACTCTCAATGGGGAGCAGATATAGCTCAGTGGTTGAGTGCCGGTCCTGTGTTCAATCCTCAGTACCTACACAAAAAAGAATTTGAAAATCTGAATAGAGACACAATATATGAGATAAAAAACACATTAGAGGCATACAACAGAAGATTCGAAATTATAGAAGGAAGAATAAGTGATACAGAAGACGAAACAGCTGAGATTGAAGAGAGGAAAGAACAAAAAGAGAAAAGAGTGTAAAAATTGAACAGGGGCTTAGGGAGTTGAGTGATAACACAAAATGCAACAACATACATGTCATGGGAGTTCCAGAAGGAGAAGAGAAGGGAACAGGGGCATAAATAATATTTGAGGAAATAACAGCTGAAAATTTCCCAACTGTCACAAAAGAAGCAAAATTACATGTCCAAGAAACACAGCTTACCCCAATCAGAATAAATGTAAATAGACCTACTCCAAGACACATACTACTCAGAATGTACATCAAAGATAAAGAGAAAATTCTGAGAACAGCAAGGGAGAAGAAAATCATTATATACAAGGAACACCCCGTAAGACTTAGTGTGGACTTCTTGTCAAAAACCACGGAGGTGAGAAGACATTGTGTAATACAATTAGGATCCTAAAAGAGAAAAACTGCCAGCCGAAAATTCTTTATCCGGCAAAATTGCCCTTCAAATATGAAGGTGAGTATAAAATATTCACAAACAGAACCTGAGAGAGTTCGTAAAAAAGAAACCACCTTTGCAGGAAATATTAAAGGAAACCTTAGAGCCGAAAGAAAAAGACAGGAGAGAGAGGCTTGGAGGAGAGTATAGAAGAAAGAATAGCAGAAAGGATAACCAAAAGAGTGAAAAAACAGATGAAAATAAGATATGATATGTGGAAACCAAAGAAGAAATTGCAAAAAAAATACATGAAAAATATTCAGCATCACTAGCGAGTAGGAAATGGAAATCAAAAGTACAATGAGATATCATTTTACACCTATCAGAATGGCCACTATTAAAAAGATAGAGAAATACAAGTGTTGGAAAGGCTGTGGAGAGATCTGCCCACTGTTGGTGGGCATGTAGAATGGTACAGCCACAGTGAAGGACTGTTTGGCAGTTCGTAAACAAGTGGAATATAGATTTGCCGTGTAACCTTGCAATACCTCTACTGAGTATATCCCAGAAGAAATGAGAGCAGTGATGCAAACAGGCATCTGCACACTGAGGTTCATAGCAGCATGTTCACAACTGCCAAAAGTTGGAAAACAATCTAGGTGAACATCAACCAATGAATGGATAAACAAAGCATGGTGTATTCACATGATGGAGTATTATGCAGCTTTAAGAAGAAATCAAGTTGTAAAGCATATGACAACATGGATGAACTTGAAGTACATTACGTTGAGTGAAGCAAGCCAGGTGCAGAAGGGCAAATACTATATGGTTGTGCAATTATGAACTAAATATATTATGTAATCTAATGGAGTTAATAACTTGAATATGGGTCACCAGAAATAGAATGAGGTTTGGGAATGGAAAGCTGAGGGTTAACATTTGCAGAATTGGTAAAAAAAAAAAGGGTGTGTGTGTTAATCTTTGGAAATGACTGGAAAGGTGAAAACCCAACATAATGTTTATAACTAGCAGTACTATTTTGTGGTTATGAAAGTGGTTTAGGGAAACGAACTTGGCCCAATGGTTAGGGCGTCCGTCTACCACATGGGAGGTCCGCGGTTCAAACCCCAGGCCTCCTTGACCCGTGTGGAGCTGGCCCATGTGCAGTGCTGATGCGCACAAGGAGTGCCGTGCCACGCAGGGATGTCCCCGCGTAGGGGAATCCCACGCGCAAGGAGTGCACCCTGTAAGGAGAGCTGCCCAGTGCGAAACAAAGTGCAGCCTGCCCAGGAATGGCACCGCACACACGGAGAGCTGACGCAACAAAAAGAGACACAGATTCCCGTGCCGCTGACAACAACAGAAGTGGACAAAGAAACAAGACGCAGCAAATAGACACAGAGAACAGACAACCAGGGTGGGGGGTGGAGAGAAATAAATAAATAAATCTTTAAAAAAAAAAAAAAGAAAGTGGTTTAAAGGGAAAGTCTAAGACTAAAAGGAAATCTAAAAAATCTAACATGGAACTCTATAACATAGTAAAACCACATGTGAAGTGGGAATATGGACAAAATTGCATAAATAAGGCTGTGTTTCTTTGAAGCTGAACAAATGTGTGTTAGTGCTACAAGATGTTAATATCTGACAAAAAAAAAAACCATTATGCTAAGTGAAAGAAACCAGGCACAAAGTACTACATGCTGTATGATTCCATTTATATGAAATGTAAATATAAATCAATTTATAAAGATGAAGTCAGATTAATGTTTTTGTAGGTTTGGGGAAGGACTGCTAAGGGGTGTGGAGTTTTTCATTTTGGAGTAATAAAATTGTTCTAAAATTTTTTTGTGGTGATGAATGCACAACACTGTGATTATACTAAAAGCCATTGATTATACACTTTGGATGGATCATATGGTATGTGACTATATCTCAGTAAAACTGCTTAATTTTTTAAAAAGTAATTTGGCAGCAAAATATGACCTGAAATGATATGAGTTTATTTTTAGTCCCATTTAATGCAAAAATTCATAAATTTCATAACAGAAATATGAATTTTTAATGGCAGTGTGCTGCCCCAAACCTCACTGGAGGGGAGTTGTATAACATATGGTTTGTGTAGCATATTGTTTTTCTAAATCCAAACATTTTTTAATTCTAGTACTATCTAGTTTCAAGAGTTTCAGTGATAAGGTTTTGGACAGATGAGAAAATTAAGGTTCAGGTAGATTAAGTAACTTGCTCAAAGTCACATATAGAAGAGAATGACAGCGCCAGACAGCGCCAGGGTTCGGATCTTGGCAGCCTGGCTCAAAGCTCACACTCTAGTCCGCCCTGCCATGCTGTGCTATCAGCCACCTGCTTGTCTCTGCCCTAACCTCTTCTGGACAACTGGCCTTTCACCATCCCTCTTCTCTTAGCATCTCAACCCCTTGCTGACTTCCCTTCCACTCATATTCATTCAGGTTGGATCCTTTCCATAGCACCTTCAGTTCCTTTACCCCATTGTCCTGCTGAAGACATCCCACTAAACCCAGCCCTGAAAACATCCCACTAAACCCAGCCCTGATTGAGTCTGCCCATTTATCTCTCAGATTTTACTCTCAGGATGTTCGTCACTTGAGACTAAATAGACTGATCATACTGATCTACGAGTTTCAGATTGTGCCCTAATCAGTGCTTGGCAATATTGCCTTTTACTTTTCCTTCATCACCCTCCTTTCCTATTTCTAGGGCCCCGGTACTAAAATTTCCCATGCTCCTGAATTTCCGAACCTCATCCCTACCATCTTCCTCTGTTTCAGCACATGCCTAATTCCTTTTTCATCCCAGTGGCTTCTGTTGTACACACAGGTGTTTATAAGCCGTGCCCTCCCTACCCTCCTGAAGGGCAGAGGTCTAGTAGAATTCCTGCTACTCCCAGACTTCCTGGTTAGCTTGTGGTTGCTGGTGCCCCGGGGGCTAGCCTCCCCCTGATCCTCAGCCAAGTGCCTTTTGTCTCCTAGCATGACATAGCAGTTTCTTCCTCAATTCCATAGTGACTCACTTTTAAAAAATAGTCTTTGATGTGTCAAAGCCTTTATTGAAAGTCTAAACAGAATATATTGACTGGTTCCTTTTTAGTCACATGAATTTTTACCTCCTGAAAGAAACCCTAATATATTAATTAGGTAAGATTTCACCTTCCTGGAACCACACACCCCTCATGTTTGATGCTTCATTGCCTTTGCTTAGCTACCCCACCCTCCCAGCACAGCCTGCTCTGTAAGGTTATCACACCAGCTCAAATGCAATCTCCTCTGCCATGTCTTCTAAGGTTTTCCCAGCAAAAGATCCTCTCTTGCATTTGAACTCCTATAGCAACTTGCCTAGAGGCTTATAATATAGTTATTTGTACCTCTGTTTGCCCCCCTGATATTTCATAAGCTGATGTCAGGGACCATGCCTTATCATTTTGTACAGTTTCTTTCTTTTTTTTTTAAGATTTATTTTATTTATTTCTCTCCCCTCCCCCCCCCCCCCCCCCGCCCCAGTTGTCTGTTCTCTGTGTCCATTTGCTGCGTGTTCTTTTTGTCCGCTTCTGCTGTTGTCGGTGGTACCGGGAATCTGTGTTTCTTTTCGTTGCATCATCTTGCTGCGGCACCATTCTTGGGCAGGCTGCACTTTCTTTCACGCTGGGCGGCTCTCCTTATGGGGCAGCACTCCTTGCCTGCATTAGCACCATGCGTGGGCCAGCTCCACATGGGTCAAGGAGGCCCGGGGTTTGAACCACGGACTTCCCATGTGGTAGACGGACGCCTTATCCACTGGGCCAAGTCTGCTTCTCTGTACAGTTTCTTGAGCTTAGTAAGAGCTCTCTATATATTTGGTAAATTAAATTAATTAAAGAAATCTAAGAAGAAACTTCTCAAAATAAGTCTTCAACATCAACAGCCTCCACTTACTCCTTCATAACTGAGTCCTTGCAATCGCTGGACAGAAATTGCTGCTCCTGATGTCACAGATGCCCTGCCAATTAATAATTCTGTGTTATCTTTTCAGCTATCAGTGTCTTCCATTTATTTGCTGTTCTTGAATACTTCTTCTTATAAACCAATTCTCTTCTCCTCTGGCCTCCTCTATCCTGCTAATCCTATCTCCTTGATTATTTTCCTAACTACTCTTCCATATTTCCACATCTCCCTCATAAATGGTTGCTTTATTTTTCCCTATACATATTTTCAGGAATTTTATTTACTCAAATTTTGTTTGTTTGGGATTGGTGTTAGGGAGGGACAATATTGAGATGCTAAACTAGGGGTTAGATCCCTCTAAGATCTAAACAATGGAGAAATTGAGAACAAGAAGCATATACCTACATGGCCATTAAAATATAAGTTCTGTTAATGGACCAATAACCCCCAAAGTTCAGGGCTCTTCCTAAAACTAGATTGGAGGACACAATTTAGATCTCAGATCCAAGTTTGACTTTTGACTTCTGAGATTCAGACTCTGTGGGGTAAGATGTGCTTCAAGAGCAGATCAACCCTGGTATCGGTATCAACAAGATACTGGCTCCATGGTGAGAAAGCATGTGGCCTGGAAGGTAGAGTAGGAGAGCCCATTCAGACAGTAGACAGCTATAAGATAGCAAGAGACCGGAAAAGAAGAATCACAATAATAGGCCAAGCCCCACAGGAATGAAGAAAAGACCAACTCCAAGGCTTCGTAAAAAGAAGAGGATCCATGGTACAGCTGGCTGCCACAGAGACGGGAACTGGGAGAGCATTCTAGGTCTAAGGCAGCTCTCAGCAGTGTGGTTGTGGCTTCTCTGATGTTTTACCACTAAGGTGCTATCACTAATCAAGCCTGGTTCCCGGCTCCCAGTCTCTGCTCTTTGTCTTCTTGTGTCTCCTACCCAGCGAGGGCTCCATAGACTCAACTTCCTGATTCAAATCTCCAAAAGACAGAACCTATGTACCTCATCGATAGATGATCAGTCTATGAATTGCCTTCCCTTGGGTTAGGTACCCACTCATGGACCAGTCATCAGAAGCCAGAGGAGGAGCAGGGTCATGTGGTTTATATCAAGGGCACTCCCAATCATGCAACAGTCAAAGTCTATTTGTCCAAATCCAAAATTTGGATATAATCTTCTTTTTTATTTATTTTAATTTTTTTATAATCTTCTTATCTCTCACTCGTGTCCAGTCAGTCACTAAGTCTATAAGTTTTTAGCATTCATCCTTTCTTCTTTCTTCCTATTGCACTGCCTTGGGTCAAGCCACCATCACTTCTCATCTGGAATATTCTGTTTTCCTGCCATTTGTCTTCCTGTTTGCAGTCTCTCTCTCCTAATCTACCTTTTACTCTGTTGCCAGAATGATCAATTTAGTTCTCACATAGCAGTCAATGTTTATATTTAAAAATATAAATCAGATCATGTTGCTCACCTGTTTTTTCTTTGATCCATTGGTTGTTTAATAGTGTGTTATTTAATTTCCCTATATTTGTAAAATTTTCCAGTTTACCTTCTCTTTTTGATTTTTAGCTTTATTCCATTACGGTCCAAGAAGATACTTTGTATGATTGCAGCATTTTAAAATTTATTAAGATGTGTTTGTGGCCTTTCATATTGTCTATCCTGGAAAACAATCTGTCTGCACTTAGAATGTGTATTCCGCTCTTGTTGGGAGGAGTGGCCTATGTGTATCCATTAGGTCTAGATGGTCAGCAGTGTTGTTCAAGTCCTCTATTTCCTTATTGATTTTCTGTTTGGATATCTATCAGTTATTGAAAATGGTATACTGAAGTCTTTAATATTGTAGAGCTACCTGTTTCTTCCTTTAATATTGTTGATTTTTGCTTCATATGTTTTGGGGTTCTGTTATGAGTTGGATATATGTTTATAGTCGTTATATCTTCTTCCTGGACTGAAACTTCTATCAGTATATAATAACCTTTTGTCTCTTGTGATCTTTTTTGACTTAAAGTCTATTTTGTTTGACAATAATATAGCTACTCTGGCTTTCTTTTGATTACTGTTTGCATGGAATATCTTTATCCACCCTTTTACTTTCATCCTCTTTTTTTTTGTCTTTCTATCAAAAATGAGTCTCTTGAAGAAAACAGATAGATGGATTATGCTTTTTCATCTAATCTACCAATGTCTGCCTTGTAATAGGGCAGTTTAATCCGTTGACATTTAAGGTAATAACTGAGAAGGAAGGATCTACTTCTGCCATTTTGCTATTTGTTTTCTGTATGTCTTGTATGTTTTTTCCTCATTACTCCATTACTGGCTCTCGTTTTTTGGTATTTTGTTGCTTTTTTGGTAGAGTACCATTTGGATTCCCTTATTTCCTTTTTTCTATATTTTTTAGTTATTTCCTTAATTGTTACCTTTGTAATTACAATTAAGATCTTTAATAATAACCTACTTCAGTGCCAACCTAGTGTCATTAGAAAACAAACCCTCTATTTTTATATCTCTCCATCCCTACCCCTTTATATTGTTACTGTCTCAGATTATATCTTTTATACATTGTGTGCCCATTAACATAGTTTAAAATGTTATTTTATACATTTCTTGTTAAGTAATATGGGGAGGGGGAACAGTTACAAAACAAAATTACAATAATACAAAATTTTATATTTATGTAATTACCTTTACCAGTGGTCTTTATTTCTTCTTATGGCTTCACTTTACTGTCTGGTGTACTTTTATTTCAGCCTGAAGGACTTCCTTTAGCATTTCTAGTAGGGCAGATCTTCTGGTAATGAACTCGTTCAGCTTTTATTTATTTGTAAATGCCTTGATTTCACCTTCATTTTTGAAAGATGATTTTGCCAGGCACAGAATTGTAGGTTGACAGTTTTTTCCTTTAAGAACTTTAAATATGCCATCTCCGTCTTTTCACCTCCATGTTTTCTGATGGGAAATCTTCTGTTAATCTTACTGGGGATCCCTTGTACGTGATAAGTTGCTTCTCTCTTCCTCCTTTCAAAATCTCCTCTCTGTCTTTGGATTTTTTAAAAACTTTATTGAAGTATATCATTCATACATAAATATACATAAACAATAAGTGTATATTAATACTATATTAATGGTTGAGAACTTACAAAACAAACATACATAACATCATATAGGGCTCTCATACCTCACCCTACCACCAATACCTTGCATTGTTGTAAAACGTTTTTAACTAATGATTAAAGAGCATCTTCAAAATATTATTACTAATAAAGTATTTTCCCCCAACCCACTCTATTATTATTACTTTTATATCATTTATACATGAACATACATACACAATAAGTGTATAGTAAAGTTGTAAACTTATAAAGCAAACATGCATAACATCGTTCAGGGGTCCCATACATCAACCCTCCACTAACACCTTGCATTGTTGTGAGACATTTGTTAGAAATTATGAAAGAATATTGTCAAAATCTTACTACTAACTATAGTCTTTATCTTATATTTTGTGTATTTTTTCCCCAACCCACCCTATTATTATTTTTTAAATATATTTTTATGACAGAAGTTGTAAACTTACAAAACAATCATGCACATCTGCAGAATTCCCATAAAACACCCATCTATCAACACACTGCACGGTGGTGAAACATTTGTTACAAATTATGAGATAATATCATCCGATTATTACCAGGTCCATAATGTACATTTGACACACTTTTTCTATACTCCCCCATTACCAACACATTTATATCTTTGTCATAGATGCATGAATATTATATTGTTACTGTTAACCACAGTCCATAAGTCACTCTAGTTGTATTAATACTTTTCCCATGCTTCTCCATATTCCCACCATCCTGCAATAGTGATATACATCTGCTCTAGCTCACAAAGGACACACTTGCATCTACCATCAACCACAGTTCTCATCCACCTCTGGGTTTACTGTGCTATTCAGTCCCTAGATTATTCTCTAGCTTTCTGTCAATGGGCCTTTACATCCCTAGACTACTATTTTCAACCATATTCCCATTTATGAACCACCTGTTACTATAATGTGTTACCATCAACTCTGTACATTTCCATACTTTTACAGTAAAGCTAATTAAAACTTCTACATACATTAAACATCAGTAGTCCATCTCAGTCCTCTTATATCCTTTAAGAATCCACCACCTACCACCAGGTCTTGAAGATATTTTCCTACATTTTCTTCTAGAAGCTTTATGGTTCTTGCTTTTGTATTTAAAAGACTTTTGATCCATTTTGAGTTAATTTTTGTCAAGATTTGAGATATGGGTCCTCTTTTCTTCTTTTGGCTATGGATATCCAATTCTCTTAGTACCATTTGTTGGATGGTCTGTTCTGCCTGAGTTGGGTGGGTTTGACAGGCTAGTCAAAAATTACTTGACCATAGACATGAGGGTCTGTTTCTGAACCATCAGTTTGGTTCCATGGGTCTATGTGTCTGTCTTTATGCCTGTACCATGCTATTTTTTCCACTGTAGTTAGGTAATATGATGTAAAGCCTGGAAATGAGAGTCCTCCAACTTCATTTTTCCTTTTTAAGATGTTTTTGGCTACCCATTACTCCTTACCCTTCCAAATAAATTTGTTAATCGTGTTTTCCATTTATTTAAAAAATGTTGGTGGAATTTTTATCAGGATTGCTTTATTAATCTGTATATTAATTTGAGTAGAATTGACATCTTTAATGATATTTCATCTTCCAATCCATGAGCATGGAATGTTCTTCCAATAATTTAGGTCTTTTAAAATTTCTTTTAACAATGAGTTGTAGTTTTGTGAATACAAGTGCTTTACATCATTGATTAAATTTATTTCTGAATATTTGTGTTTTATCTGTCATATTTTTTTTTCACCACTCTTTTGACACTTTTAGTTGTTTTTATTGATATAATCTTGATTTCTAGACTCTCTTCCAGGCCTTTCTCTCCTGTCTTTTCTTTTCAGACTGTAGCACACCCCTTAGTATTTCCTGCAAAACTGGTCGCTTGGTTACAAACTCTCTCAGTTTGTTTATCTGAGTATGCTAATCACACCCTCATTTTTGAAAAGACAGTCTTTCAGATATAAGACTCTTGGCTGAAAGTTTTTTCTTGCAGTATCTTAAATAAATTATAACACTGTCTTCTAGCTTCCATGGTTTCTGATGAGAAATCAGCACTTAATCTTATTGGATATCCCTTATATGTTATGCATTGCTTTTCTGTTGCTACTCCCAGGATTCTCTCTTTGTCTTGGCATTTGATATTCTGATTAGTATGTGTCTCAGAGTTGGTCTATTCAGATTTACTCAGATGGGAGTACATTGTGTTTCTTGGACATGGATATCAATGTCCTTCAATAAGGTTGGGAAGTTTTCTACCATTATTTCTTCAGATATTCCTTCTGCTACTTTTCCTTTCTCTTCTCCTTCTTTTACACCCATGACACCTATGCTAGCACATGTCTTGCTGTTATTTAGTCTGTGAGACCTTGTTCAGTTTTTTCCATTCTTCATCTGTTCTTTTGTATGTTCACTTTCAGAGGCCATTTCTTTAAGCTCACCAAGCCCTTCTTCTGCCTCCTTAAATCTGCTATTATATGATTCCAGTGTATTTTAATTTCATTTATTGCACCTTTCATTCCCATAAGATCTGCTATTTTTCTACGTATGCTTTCAAATTCTTTGGTCTAATCCAGTGTCTTCTTAATATCCATAATCTCTTTAGCCATCTCATTGAGTTTTTAAGGAGATTTATTTGAACATCAATGATTAGTTGTCTCAACTCCTTTATGTCATCTGGAGGCTTATCTTATTCCTTTATCTGGGTCATATTTTCCTGGTTCTTGGTATGGATCATAATTTTTTGTTGTTGTCTTGGTAGCTGACATACTAGAGTATTTATTCTGGGTGCAGTTCTCTCTTTAGTTTAGGACTTGCTTGCCCTTTCTCTCTTGCTGATTGTATAGCAAGAACCAAGGATATAGTTGGTGCTGTAAACTGTGGAGATTCAAGCTGCCCACATTGCCCCAAGCACCACTGAATCTTCTCCCAACTTTTTCCCTTGCCAGGGCTAGGGACAGAGTCAAAGCCATGTAATAATCCACATCATGCAGACCTAGACTCTAGTTGACCAGAGAGACTTCACTCCCCTCTCCCCTGCCTGGGGCAGGAATGGAGACTGTAGGCATGGGCAGCAATCTATACCATTCTGGTCCAAAATAACCACAGTTGCCCTGGTGGACTTCTGACTATTCAGTCTGTGCCAGCCAAATGTACCTGTAGTTACCTGAGAGGCTGGTTGGTGCAGGGCCCACCAGCTTTCTCCCTGCCAGAGGTGGTGTTGAAGCCTAGGCTAGGGCTGCAGGCCAATCAGGGTCAAAGAAACCGGTCTGTACCATCACTGTGATTTTCAGTCAGCTCGGCTTCCCCTTATGATGGAGGTGGAGTCAAAATGGCAGCCACCAGCCTCTTTCCAACTTGAACAGGTTCAAACTTTAGCTGTTCTTAGGTTATGCTTTAGCCAGCTGAATTTACTCATCAGTAGCTGAAATCGGTGGCCAACCGTCTCTTCCTCTCCAGTTTTTGGGAAATGGAGCTTCCAATTCTAGCCACAGAATAGCTCCTGAGGCAGCTTGCACTATCAAAGTAGGATGATCACTGGCCTCCATGGTGTGGCCTGTATTTTCCCAGAGAGGCTGGAGCAAGTCCCCCCAGCTTCCTCACTGCCGGAGCTGGGATTGGGACTTATGCTAGAGCTGCAATCTGATCTAGATGGAAAAAAGCCAGTCCCTACCTGCACTGTGATTTCCAGTCCAGTCCCTACCCGCACTGTGATTTTCAGTCTACCCGCTTCCTCTCATGCCAGGGATGGAGTTAAAATGGTGGCTACCGGCCTCTTTCTGACTTGGACAGGTTCAAACTTCAGCTGTTCTTAGGATTACACTTTAGCCTGCTGAATTTACTAATCAGTAGCTGAAGTTGGTGTCCAACTGTCTCTTCCTTCCCTGTTTTGGGAAGTGGAGCTTCCAATTCCAGCCACAGAATAGCTCCCAAGGTGACTTGTGACGCCAATGGAGGATGGGCACCAGCCTCTGTGGTGTGGAATGCTCTACTTATGAATCTTCTCTGCATATAGGCAGTCTCCTCCTTCCATTCTTTCAAAGATTTTGTAGGATGCTCTTCTGGTCTCCTGGAACCCTCAAACAGGTGCTTTAGATAGCTCTGGGTGATTACTAACTACCTTGAAGCATGAACTGACTCTAGGAGCTCCTTACTCTGCCACTATCTTGCTGGTTGTCCTTGTTTTTGGATTTTGACAATTCCACTCTAATATATCTCAGTTTCGATCTCTTACAGTCTATCCTGCTTGGAGTTCGTTTTGCTTCCTGGATGTGTATAGATACATATGTATTTCATCAAAGTAGGGAAATTTCCAGCTATTATTTCTTCAAATACTTTTTCTGCCTCTTTCTCTCTTGTCCTTCTGGGACTCCAGTGGTGCATATGTTAGTATGCTTGAGGGTGTCCCACACGTCCCTCAGGCTCAGTTCAGTTTTCTTCATTATATTTTTCTCTCTGTGTCTCTCAATGGATCATTTTATTGGTCTTATCTTCAAGTTCACTTATCCTTTCTTTTGCCTGTTCAAATCTGCTGTTGAATCCATCTAATCAGTTTTTCTTTTCAATTACTGTACTTTGCAGCTCCAAAATTTCTGTTTAGTTCCTTCTTATAATTTTCATCTCATTATTTTGTTCAGGGAATATTTTTCTGATTTCCTTTAGTTCTTTTTATATGGTGTCCTTTACTCATTGAACATATTTAAGACAGTTGATTTAAAGTCTCTGACTTGTAGTTCCTGCATCTGAGCTTCTTCAGGGATGGTTTCTGGCAAATTATTTTTTTCTTGTGATGGGCCATACTTTCCTGTTTTTTGCATGTTTTGTAATTTTTTGTTGAGAACTAGATATTCTGAGTATTCTGGTGTTCAGACTCTGGAAACCTAGTTTTTCCTCTCCTCTGGCATTGCTTGAGTTTTGTTTTGTTTTTTTGAGAGCTGGGGTCCTCAATTTGTGACTTCTCTAAACCATTTTTGCTCCCAAACAGAAATGGAAAGAAACAAGAGAAAAAAAAAAGAAACAAGAGGATAATAAAAGGTACTGCCTCTTTAAGACTCTGCTGATTTTAATTGGGGGATGGGGGGGTGGAACAATGGCTGCCCTCAGAGCCAGCCCCCCAGCAATCTGAAGTAGCTGAGCAAAAGCAGTGATCAGCAATCAGACCACTTGCCCCCAATTTTGGAGGATTCTGTCTTTATAGCCTACCCTGTAACCAGGAAGCTACACTATGAGCCTGGGCTGCAGTCCCCACTGCTGCTGACCATGTGGTTGTGAGATGGGAATGATAGCCACTGCAGGGAGGGTGAAATTCAGTGTATTTACCACAGTTTACCAGCCTCTCTCTTTAGTTCTTCTCTGGATGCTGCAGTGTTCCACTAGACTCCAGAGCTCTAAAATAATTGATTCAGGAAGTTTCTGACAGTTCAGTAGTTGTTTTGGTGGAAGGAGTGGTTCCTGGAATATCGTCCTCTGCCATCCTCCCACAGTCCTCCCACTCTGGGTTTTGAGCAGAAACTTCTTCTTGCTCTTGAACTATAACCCAGACATCTTATTATAGCCTATAAGACCCTTCCAGATCTGCCTCCTGTCTTCCTTTCTGACTTCATTTTCCCACCCTCCTTGCACTTTTTGTGTTCCATGTTCCAGCAACTCTAGCTTTCTCTCTGTTCTTTGTATACCAAGCTTGCTGCAGTTGCTTTTCCTTCTGCCAAGAGCTCTTTTACCCCTAATCTTTCCATGACTAGCCCTTTGACTTCAGATCTCAGCCATCTGTTACCACCTCAGAGAAGCCTTCCCTAACCACACTATCTAATATTGCCTGCTACTTCTAACCTTAGTCACTACTACATAGTTCAATATTCTTCATACCCCTCATCACTCTCAGAGATGATTTTGCTAATTTATTTGTTTACTTGTTTTTTTTAATCTTCCTGATTAAAATAGAAATCCCTTGATCATAGGAGCATTCTTGTTGTTGCTCACCATTTTATCCGTAAGCCTGCAGTAGCTCAATAAGTATCTTTTAAATGAATGAACACTGAAATCCCCCTCATTACTCTTATTCCATCCCTAGCTACTATGCTCACCTTTATATGTGTTTTTTTTTCCCAAGATTTATTTATTTATTTATTTTTCTCCCCTTCCCCCCCCCCCACCCCGGTTGTCTGTTCTCCGTATCTGTTTGCTGCGTCTTCTTTGTCCGCTTCTGTTGTTGTCAGTGGCATGGGAATCTGTGTTTCTTTTTGTTGCGTCATCTTGCTGTGCCAACTCTCCGTGTGTGCGGCACCATTCCTGGGCAGGCTGCACTTTCTTTCGCACTGGGCGGCTCTCCTTACGGGGCGCACTCCTTGTGCGTGGGGCTCCCCTACGCGGGGGACACCCCTGCGTGGCATGGCACTCCTTGCGCGCATCAGCACTGAGCATGGGCCAGCTGCACACAGGTCAAGGAGGCCCGGGGTTTGAACCGTGGACCTCCCATGTAGACGGACACCCTAACCACTGGGCCAAGTCCGCTGCCTATATGTGTTTTCATTTTACCTATTAGGTTGCAAGCTACTTAAGCCAAAAAATTTTTTATTCATTCTTATTTTTATAGGGCTTACACATGGTATATATAGAAGATATGTGTTAAATATGTACCATGACAGGTGGTACCTCCAAACTGTAGCTCAATGACTGTCATAATTTGAGCTCTGGAAGCCTCTCAAATGCCTGGAAAGACTGAGCCCATTCTTTAGACTCCCTTCATGTGCCTTTTATTTCACTTCAGAAACCAGACACAGGAAACATCTGACCATAATAAAAGATTTCCAGTAAATTCTAGGTTTCCTCATTGAACAAAGTCTTGTGCAGCAAGGCTGTGTTGTACTTTGGTCTGAAATTCTGTTTGGTCATGTGTATAGCATACCACATGGCTGCCTCTGGCCTGAGAGCCAGGAAAAGCTGGAGCCTGAGCTGCTTGAAATAAAAATGACACTGTTGTTAGCTTGAGAGGGAGAAGTTTGGATATTCTCGCTCTGTTTCTTACAAAACAAACTTCTCAATTTGTTGAATACTGAGTTTTCCCTTTAGGTATCAGAAAGGTTTATGACTAAAATAATCTTACATCCTTTAGAGTAAACACAAATAATGAATGGCCAAAGTGATACTCAAGTCTGTGCATTTTTTAAATAGTCAATGCAAAATTCATCAAAACTTACACAAAACATGAATATGCCACCAACTTCCTCCTGAAATATGTACCCCCTTATGTGCATCTTCCTCAGTTTAAAGACCCCTGCTCTTAGGAACACTCTGCTAACATAGAAATAATATTTGCAAAAACATTTTCCTTCCATAAGACTGTCATCTGGTTGGTGCTTACCTCTGCACACTTTATTTTTATTTTAAGTACCTATTAACCTGTCTGTCTTCCTTGGCAGGAAGGCAAAGACTATGTCTTATTTGTTTCCATATCTCTAGTATTTGGCACAGGGGCTGGCACAAAATAGGCACATAATATTCATGGGAGAGAGGGAAGAAGAAAAAGAGGGTGAAAAAACCAATCCATTTAGGAATTCATGTGTCTAAGGTTTATTGAAGTGGCATAAAATGTAAGGATGTCCTCAGCCGCTAAGGGTCAGCATGTACAAGTGAATAATGAAGGTCCTTCTGCACTGGGAGCAGTGATTTCAAGGTTAAAATCCTAGAGCTGGATTTACAAGTTCTTCTTATAACTTTTTTCCCCATATTAATACAAGTAATATATATTCACAGTAGAAATTTTGTTAGAAACATCACTTATAATTTTACCACCCAAAGAGGACCATTGTTAACATTTAGAATATACCGCCTTTTAGTCTTTTCTTTCCTTTGCATTTATATTATAAAATTTAAAAGAGATTATTCAAGGATTGCCTGTGACTACAAAGAAAGTCAGTTGCAATTGGAAAAAATCTTTGCCAACTGCAATAAAAACTTGAGCTGCTGTTTTTATGGCTGCCTGTCCTGGGCACTCACCTCCTCAGAAAGCCATTCTTGATCTTCTCCAGGCAAGTGCTTTTCTCACCTAAAAGGCTCGTGGGGAACTTCTCTCAGTCTTACAGGCGCTGAGGTTCTTTGTGTGTGTTTATCTTCCTGGGTGAGGCTAGGCCTGAACCTTGAAGCTTCACCTTTGAAGTGACCTTGAACTGATTAAGAATCTATACACAGAATGGATTCTGCAACCCCCCCCCCCAAATTTGAAATGTCACTTAGATAACATCACTTTTGAAAGAAAGTAAGAACATTTACCAGTTTATGCCTTGGTTTAATAAACATATGGATAGGCCACTCTCTGTGTGTTAGGCCCTGGCTAGGCATTAAAGCCTCAAAGATGAATAAGATGATCTTTGTGCTCAGGGAACTTGGACTTTAATGAGAGAAAAAGAGAAGTAAACAAGGATTATAATGCAGTGTGATAAATGCTACAATAGAAGTACTGGAGTAGCCTAAAGGAGAGAGTGAGCAGAACTGATCAGAAAAGGCTTCAAGAAGAGGGAGTGGTTGAGTCGGGTCTTAATGGAAAAGTATGAGTTTGTTAGGCAAATAGGCAGAGGGAGCGGCATGTCCAATGTCTGAAGATTTGAAGGCTCACACCTCTTTAAATTAATAAATATAAGTAGTAGCATATCTGAAACATGAAGTGCTTTAAAAGTAGCTAATGAGGCAAAACAATGAAGACCTTGAATGTCAGAGCTTGGACTTTATCTTTTAGGGCACAGAGAACCACTGAAGCATTTTAATCAAGAGCATAGACACCATCAGGTATAATTTTAAGAAAAATCATGCAGGGTAAAAAGAATGGATGGAAGTGAGCTAAGTTGGAGGTAAGAGTGTGGTCAGGTGGCTATCAGAACAGCCCCAGCAAAAGAGGATGGGAGATGTCCAGAAAAGGCAAATCTATAGAAAGTAAATCAGTGGCCTGGGCTGGTGGTAAGAACAGGGAGTGATTATAAATGGGCACGAAGAATCTTTCTGGGTTGATGGAAATGTTCTAAAATTGGATTTTGGTGATAACAGTACAACAGTATAAATTTCTAAAAATCATTGCATTGTACAATTAAAATTAGTGTTATCGTATGTATATTATACGTCAGTAAAGCTGCTTAAAAAGAGAGTAGGAGCTTCTCTTATGAATGGACAGTAGCATGGACAGGAGGCAAATATGAGAAATGTTGATCAAGAATTTTTTTTTCATTTTATTTATTATTTTTTGTCTTTATTTTTTAATGGTACATTAAAAAAATATGAGGTCCCCATATACCCCCAACCCCCCTCACCCCACTCCTCCCCCCATAACAACAACCTCCTCCATCATCATGAGACATTCATTGCACTTGGTGAATACATCTCTGAGCACCGCTGCACCTCAAGGTCAATGGTCCACACCATAGCCCACACTCTCTCATAGTCCACTCAGTGGTCCATGGGAGGACATACAATGTCCGGTAACTGTCCCTGCAGTACCATTCAGGACAACTCCAACCCCTCAAAATGCCCCCACATCACATCTCTTCCTCCCACTCCCTTTACCCAGTGCCACCATGGCCACTTTCTCCACACCAATGCCACATTTTCTTCGATTACTAATCACAATAGTTCATGAATAGAATATCAGTAAGTCCACTCTAATCCATACTCTATTCCTCCATCCTGTGGACCTTAGAATGGTTGTGTCCACTCCACATCTATATCAAGAGGGGGCTTAGATTCCACATGGATGCTGGATGCAATTCTCCTGCTTTCAATTGTAGGCACTCTTGGCTCCCTGGTGTGTAGTTGAACTTCTTCACCTCCATGTTAGCTGAGTGGGGTAAGTCCAATAAACCAGAGTGTAGGAGTTGCAAGTCTTTTGAGGCTCAGGGCCTGGCTATCACATGGTCAGTCCAGAGATTCAGTCCCCTGGGTATTCATTAAACCCCAGCACCAACTACAGTTCCGGTAAAAGTAACAGGAGAGACTTGTGGACAAAGATCCAGCTCCATCACACAGAAACACAAACTCCAAAGTAGGGCCAACTGACATGGCACTGAACTCCATCTGCCATGACCATAGAACCTGTGGGTCTCTGTAGCCCTCAGAAGAACCAATACCTGGGGTTGTATCTACTTTATCTGTCTCTGGGACTCTGCTGAGGTGTGCATAAGGGCAACCCCTCTGATAACCTCCCGGCTCTTTTTGGAGACTCATAGCCATATAAACTCATTTGTCCTACCCATTTCCCCTTTTATTCAGGTCAAAAAGCACTTTTAACTCCTGGTATTATATGTAGATTGAGATATTCTGCTGGTCCGAGTTGACCCTTTTATTCAAGGTCATTTTCTAGTTACATCATCAGCTGGTACTTGGTAGTAATCCCTCTGTGCCAGGGAGGCTCATCTCTAGGAGTCATGTCCCATGCTGGGGGGAAGGCAACACATTTACCTGCTGAGTTTGGCTTCGAGACTGGCCACATTTAAGCAACATGGAGGCTCTCAGGAGGTAACTCTTAGGCACCCTGCAGCTCTAGGCCTTCTTCTTATTTCAGGTGCACAGGCTCACAAGCATAGTCATTAGTATCAAGGGCTCATTGTTGGACCTTCCTTCTTTTTTGGTCTTTGCTGTTGGACTTGGGCGATTGTTGCTGTTCCTTTAGGGACTGTGATAGAGCTCCCCTGGCTAGGAACTCAGCACTTCCTCAGTTGTTGTTTTTAATTGTAACCACTATGAAAATATACAGACATTTTTGTGTACCCTGGATATATGCCCTGGAGAACTCCCTGGCAACCATGTGTCCCCTGTCGATAACATCCCACACCAGTATTCCTCCCCTGCCATTGTTGAACCTCTCTGTGATCCAGAACTTCTTCAAAAATGAAGCCCAATATATTGCCAGGTTCCATTAATAGTAAAATGGAATATAGCGATGGGTTTAAAGGTTAGATATAGAATACATATTAATTTAGAAAAATTAAGTTAAAATTAATTGGGGTATCAAAAAATTTTTAAATGCAAAAGCTTTGTTTTTGATGTTTTGTCTTCCATCACTGCAGTAAGTGTTGCCCTGTATGCAAATTGGCAAGGCAACTTCTTCCGTCTTTTCCTCAGTGTCTACGTCCTTTCTTTTTCTTTTTTTTTCCTAATAAGCTTATCTTCACAAAAATTTTAGATCACAGTAATTCATATATACAATATACAATACTCCCACATAGCCAACATAAAACCCTTTTCCCTTCCACAGCAATAATCTTTTTACATATTCATACTATATTTACTGAAACTGATGTACAGATATTGAGACAATAGCTTTCAAACAAGGTAACATTTGGGTTTACATTGTGGTTTATGTTTTCATTTCATAGACTATTCAATTTTCTAAATTTTTAGTTATCTTATGTTTTATGTTATGATTTACATTTTAGCCTATCAGCCCCTATATATTTTTGGTGTAATTTAACATTTCTTATATCTATCCTGCATAATCTCGTGGAACACTTCTGTTGCCCACACAGTTACATTGATTTCATCTATTCAATACCTCTTTCCCCCTCCCCTTAAGGCCCACAATGACAGTCAGTCTTCATTGCTTCAAGGGCCATGTTCAGAGATAAAATATTGCAGCAGTGTTGAGGACTTGACATGCTCAAATGCCCAAATGCATTGGGAGCCACCATTTCTCTCGAGAGATACAATTCCCTCTATTGGAGAACATCAGTCCTCCCCAGGATGTGGGTATACCTTCACTCTCATTATATGGGTTTCTATCCAATGATATAAACTACTATGGCAAAATGAGCACTCACACACTCCCTAGGAGCCTGTCCTGCATCAGATTATCCCCTTTAAGCATCTTAAACAGGTAACCTTCCTTATTATATTTTTGAAAAAGTTTTCTCAGCATTATACTCTCAACCAAATACCTGAGAATCTCCTATGTTCATATGTTCCCCCACCCTCCCCCCAATTTCTTGGGTAATATTACCCATCCTCCCATCCCTAGCCCCCCTTAAACCCACAAAGCCCCACCCAAAGGTAACCCTATGCCCCCACTTTATCCCTTCCTTGTACAAGTACTTACCTCCAGCTTATCATAGATTTCACCCATGTAAGTGTCAGCTTACATCCTTTCTCAACCCCCCAATTTCCTTTAAGCCTATCATCCAGTTTCTAACTCTCTGAGGCAGCTTGGTTTACTTATTTCATATCCTTGAGGTCATGTAGTATTTGCCCTTCAATGCCTGGGTTGCTTCACTCAACATAAGGTTCTCAAGATTCATCCATATTATCACATGTGTTTGTAGTATATTCGTTCTTAAAGCCGAGTAGTAGTACGTTGTATGTATATACCACATTTTATTTATCCATTCATCTGTTGATGGGCATTTGGCTTGATTCCAACTTTTGGCAATAGTGAACAATGCTGCTATGAACATTGGTGTGCATATATCGGTTTGTGTCCTTGTTTTCAGTTTTGGGTATATACCCAGCAGTGGAATTGCTGGGTCATATGGCAAATCTATAGCTAGTTCTTTGAGAAACCGCCAAACTGTCCTCCAGAATGGCTGGATCCTTCTGCATGCCGACCAGCAGTGGATGAGTGTTCCCATTCCTCCACATCCTTTCCAGCATTTGTATTCTTCTGTTTTTTTCATAGCTGCCAATCTTATGGGAGTAAGATGGTATCTCATTGTGGTTTTGATTTGCATTTCCCTAATAGCTAGAGATTTGGAGCATTTTTTCATGTGCTTTTAGCCATTTGTATTTCTTCTTTGGAGAAGTGTCTGTTTAAATCTTTTTCCCATTTTTTAAATGGGTTGTTTGTCTTTTTATTTTCGAGATATAGGAGTTCTTTATATATGCAGGTTATAAGTCTCCTATCAGATATATGGTTACCAAGTTTTTTCTCCCGTTGTATAGGCTCTCTTTTCACTTTAAAAAAAAAAAAAAAGATTTATTTCTCTCCCCTCCCCACCCCCCACCTCAGTTGTCTGTTCTCTGTGTCTATTTGCTGCATCTTCTTTGTCTGCTTCTGTTGTTGTCAGCGGCACGGGAATCTGTGTTTCTTTTGGTTGCGTCATCTTGTTGAGTCAGCTCTCTGTGTGTGTGGTGCCATTCTTAGGCAGGCTGCACTTTCTTTTGCGCTGGGCGGCTCTCCTTATGGGGCGCACTCCTTGCGTGTGGGGCTCCCCTATGCGGGGGACACCCCTGCATGGCAGGGCACTCCTTGTGCGCATCAGCACTGCTCATGGGCCAGCTCCACACGGGTCAAGGAGGCCTGGGGTTTGAACCGCGGATCTCCCATGTGGTAGACGGACGCCCTAACCACTGGGCCAAGTCCACCACCACTTTTCACTTTCTTGACAAACTCCTTTGAGGTGCAGAAGGCTTTAATTTTGAGGCAATCCCATTTATCTATTTGTTGTTTTGCTGCTTGTGCTCTTGGTGTAAAGTTAATTAAGCCATTTCCTATTACAAGGTCCTGTAGATGTTTCCCTACACTGCTTTCTAAGGTCTTTATGGTCTTGGCTCTTATATTTAGGTCTTTGATCCATCTAGAGTTGATCTTTGTATAAGGTGTGAGATGGTAATCCTCTTTCATTCTTCTACATATGGCTATCCAGTTCTCCAGGCACCATTTGTTGAATAGGCCATTCTCTCCCAGTTGAGAGGGTTTGGTGGCTTTATCGAATGTTATATGACTATATATGAGGATCTATATCAGAACTCTCAATTCGGTTCCATTGGTCTGTGTGTCTCTCCTTGTGCCGGTACCATGCTGTTTTCACTACTGTAGCTTTGTAGTATGTTTTGAAGTCAGGTAGTGTGATTCCTCCAATTTCGTTTTTCTTTTTCAATATGTCTTTGGCTATTTGGGGCCTCTTTCCTTTCCAGATAAATTTCATAGCTAGTTTTTCTAGTTCCTTAAAGAATGCTGTGTTGATTTTTATTGGGATTGCATTGAATGTGTAGATCAGTTTTGGTAGGATAGACTCTTAATAATATTTAGTCTTCCTATCCATGAGCAGGGAATATTCTTCCATTTATTTAGGTCTTCTTTGGTTTCCTTGAACAGTATAAGTTTTTTACATCTTTAGTTAAATTTATTCCTAGGTATTTGATTTTTTTATTGACTATTGTAAATGGTATTTGTTTCCTGATTTCCTCCTGAGCTTGCTCATTATTGGTGTACAGAAATGCTACTGATTTTTGCACACTGATCTTATAACCTGCGACTTTACTAAACTCATTTATGAGTTCTAGAAACTCTGTTGTAGACCTCTCAGGGTTTTCTATGTATAGAATCATGTCATCGGCAAATAATGAAATTTTGACTTCTTCCTTTCCAATTTGAATGCCTTTTATATCTGGTTCTTGCCTCAGTGCTTGAGCAAGTACTTCTAAGACAATGTTAAATAGAAGAGGTGATAGTGGGCATCCTTGTCTTGTTCCTGATCGTAGAGGGAAAGATTTTAGGATTTCACCATTGTAAACCATGTTGGCTATGGGTTTTTCATATATACTCTTTATCATGTTTAGAAAATTTCCTTGTATTCCAATCTTTTGCAGTGTTTTTATCAAGAAAGGATGCTGTATTTTGTCATATTCTTTTTCCGCATCTATAGATACAGTCATGTGATTTTTTTCCCTTCAATCTGTTTATATGGTGTATTACATTGATCGATTTTCTTATGTTGAACCATTTTGCATGCCCGTAATGAATCCCACTTGGTCATGGTGTATAATTCGTTTAATGTGTTGTTGAATACGGTTAGCAAGTATTTTGTTGAGGATTTTCGCGTCTAGGTTCATTAGAGAAATTGGTCTGTAATTTTCCTTTCTTGTGGTGTCTTTGTTTGGCTTTGGTACTAGGGTAATGTTAGCGTCATAGAATGAGTTAGGTAGTGTTCCTTCGGTTTTGATTTTCTGGAAGAGTTTCAGCAAGACTGGCGTTAGTTCTTTCTGGAATATTTTGTAGAATTCACCTGTGAAGCCGTCTGGCCCTGGGCTCTTCTTAGTTGGGAGGTTTTTAATGACTGATTCTATCTCTTTACTTGTGATTGGTTTGTTGAGATCATCAATTTCTTCTTTCATCAATATAGGCTGCTTATGTGTTTCTAGGAATTTGTCCATTTCCTCTGAATTGTCAGATCAAGAGGTTTTTGATGGCCACCTATCTGTTCAGCCAAGTGTCCTAATTTTGCTTCTACATTTTTGTAAAAAGATGTCCACCCTGCCTTTTACTGGTAGATTTCAAAGCATCTGGATCTGCCCTTAAATGGCAGTTCAGAATGTCTGTCCTCCATATCCTTACCAAAAACCACCTCTTGCAGCTGTCTGCCACCCAGTTCTTAGTGAAGACTTGGTTGTGGGAAAAAGCATTTATAAAGAATTGCCTGAAGGTTATGCAGCCCATTAATTTCTCCAGACACTGTAATTGAGTGCCAGTTGCTTTGCTGTTGATATAGCAGTGAGTAGTGCAGATGTAGTGTCTGCCTTTATGGAGCTTCTAGTCTAGGAGAGAAGATAGAAGCTGTTTACAGTTATGGTAACTATTGTGCTGAATTTCCATGTGCAATAAGAAAAATTGGCATATAAACTGAGAACTGAAGGATAATGCTGGGATGGCGGTGTGGCAGTAGACGCTAGTCCTATATGCATCCAGTTGATGCTTTGTAGGAAGTGAGCCTTTGAGTCTGGGATCTCTTGGGCTATCACGGACCTTCCTTAATCTTACAAGTACAGTTGCTTATTTTGAACTGTACATTCCATCATTTTGCATTGGCCCATGTTGTAAGAAACAGCCATATAAGATTCAAAATTAATTATTCAGATACAATAAATAACATCATACATCTAAGACCCACAAGAGAAATTTCTCTGTGATCTGTATAGTATTAACTTTTACGCTTTGCTCTGAAGCACCCTGCTCCATCTTGCTTCAGGGATTCCATGCATGGCATTCTGTCTGCCTGGAATGCCCTATTCCGTTTGTGTCAGGTTTAACATTTACGTACCCCCCCTCCAGCTATTCGTTCAAGTGTCTTTTCTTCAGGGTAGCCTTCCCTAACCAACACCCGTTTCCCTTCCAAACTAGCTCTGGTTCTGAATACAGACTTTCATAGCACCCGCTTCTGTTCTCTCTCTCTCTTTTTTTCTTTGGAATAATTTTAAAATAAAATAATTAGTTGTTCAGTAGCTTTTTTCTCTTCTAGACTGATGATGGGAGGTCTGTGAGGGTAAGGCCCATTTTCTTGTTTGCTGCTGTATCTTAAAATCATAGTATAGTATCTTGTACATTGTAGATGCCCAATAAATATGTACTGAACATGTGAAAGAAAGAATGAATAAATGAATTATGGGGACTGAAACTTGTAACTGTTTGCTTTCTCCTTTTCCCTTTGGCTATTAAGAAGCTCAGGCTTTCTTTGCCTTCTGCCTGCCATGTTTGTGTAGATCCTCATGGCATGCATTTTGTACACTAACATTCCCCCAGCTATATAATATTTTCCCTTTTTCTGACTTTTTCATTTATTTTTATTCCAGTGTTTGCTTTAAGTTGCTATAGACCACTTTAAGCCTTTTTTTTTGGAAGCAATAATAAAGTAAAAAATTGAATATGTGGTAGGAGAAGTAAGGGAGAGGTCAAAGGGGAAATGTTAGTGCTATTAACCAGATGCAGGAGGAAAGTTTTCTTTTGCTTTGTTTTAATTTTATTTTCACTACAAGAAGGAAGAAGAAATAAATTTGTCTAATCTGGTAGGAAGTGCCTCTGAAGAATTTGGAGCCCATTCCTCCCCTGAGATGTTCCTCCCTGTGGCAGGAGGCAATGGGTGCTGGGCTCGGCAGGGCCTCCTGGCCTAATGGATGGGTGGGCATGGACCTGAGTCTGCCCTGTGCAGCTGAATTCCCTTCTGGTTGACTTTCCCTTAGGGGAGTGTTCGGGCAGAGCCAGTGGGGAGCTTGTTTTGCTTTGTTTTTGTTTTTCTATCAGAAGGAGAAAGAAATGAACTTGTCCTCTTGTGTTACAGATTCAGTGGTTCTTTCCTATGACTCCGCTGGACAAACACTAGGCTCAGGTACCACTTCTTCCCCCTCTATCATCCTTTCAGCATTTAACACGACTCCACTTGAGGTGGAGAATAATGAGGTGGGGGCGTCTGGGGAGGGGAAGGGAATACTCAGCATTTTGGGGAAAGTCTTAATAAGTCTTTCAACCATCTCATGGTCTAAGAAACAGCAGTGGAAAACAACATCCAGAAAACCTTTCTGGTTGTTTTAAAAGTATATTGTGAGGAGTTTGCAGTAGATGCTCTCTCCTCATAAAGAGTCGTCCAGGCACATTTATAAAAGGCTATTTGTTTTCTGCATACATATCCTGTCTCAGAGAATGGGGCAGAGGCTTTGAGAGAACCAAGCTCAGGATAGACTGGAGTAGATAACCCTGAAGGTTCTCCAGCAGAATGCCAGGCTGATGAGAGCGTCACAGCACCCTGAGGATATACCCCCATTTCATATTTACATATACATCCCATATACCCAAATATATATCCCCTCCAGGCAAGGAGCACCACTTTTACTATGCACTCAAATGAAAACGCATGCAGGCAAACACGCTTGTGTGCTTCCCTGTGTCTGTAGTGCAGGGCACACAAATTGGCATACACGCCTCACCCAGGCTCTGAGGAGCTTGGCTTTGCCACAGCTAAAACGGCTCCACATCACGACGCTTATTGGCAGTGAGTAGGAAGGGAGGTTGCTTTGGTTGTTTGACTTGCTCCCATTGGGTCCCTCTGGGTGCCCCAGAATGGCTTTACTTTGTGGAAAGAGTATCTCTGTGTATCACACCTGTCAGGTGAAGATGGTGGGTGCTACCTGTAAATACCAGGGAAACTTTGCTGACTGGTTGAGGGCAGTTATTCTATTAGCTGTTCTTTAATGCAATAGGTTAATGTTTCATAAAGCAGCCATGAGGTTCAGGCAATCGCCACAGGGTGGATAAGAGGAAATACGTTCAGAGAATATAATTACAGCTACCACATTTTACTGAGGGCCTACTATGTGCCAATACTATGATAGGTGCTTTACATACATCTCAGTTATATCTTATAATAGCTTTTCATGGTGGGTAATATATCTCTAATTATAAATTTAAAAAAACTAATGCTCAAAAAAGTGAAGTAAACTGTCTGGGGTTACTCATTTTTGTCTGACTCGAGAGTCCATATTCTCACCACTGCCATCTTGCTATCTCATACCTTGAATGTTGAGGTGTCCCCTACCGAATGCTGAGGCAGGAGAAGTCACTTTAAGATAGAATAGACAGATAGAAAGAATCCTTAAATAGACACAAAATTTATGTCTATCCATATGAGAAAAGATTGCTCAATTTTATTGCATTAAAGTTGAGAACTTCTATTCATCAAAAGATACCTTTAAGAGACTGAAAAGACAATCCAGAGTGGAAAAAAAAAATTATGACACAACCAACAAAGCATTTGTTTTCAGGAAGAACTCCAAAAATCAACAAGAAAGCAGAAACAGTCCAGTTTAGAAATGAGCAAAAGACTGGACAGGCACTTCACAAAAGAAGAATTACAAGTGGCCAGTATACCTATGAAAAGGTGTTCAATTGTATTAGTACCTAGGGAAAAAAATTAGAACCACAATGCGATACTACTATACATCTTGATAGTTCCAGTGTTGGTGAGTATGTCATGTAATAAAAGCTCTCAGTCTCTACTGGTCAGAGGGTAAACTTGGTACAGTCACTTTGGAAAAGACTACGGCAATGTCTAGCTAGATTTGAATATACACATACACCATGACCAGCTATTCCCTTCCTAGTTGTTTTCCCTACAGAAATTGATGCTTATTATACGGACCAGGATATATGTACAAGGTACATGTACAGGAATGTTCCTAAGAGCATTGTTCATAATTGTCAAAAATCAGAAACAATTCAAATACTCAACAGTAGAATGGACATGCAAACTGTTATAGTCATAGTATGAATATATGATAAATCAGTAAAAATGAGAAAACTACAGATAGATGAAACAACATGCACGGGTTTTAAACATTGTTGAGTGAAAGAAGACAGACAAAGCAGAATATATACTGCATTATTCCATTTATATAAAGTTGAAAAACAAGCAAAATTAAGCTATATTTGTTTAAATGCATAATTAGGTATTATTAAGAAAAGCAAAGAAGTGAATTCTGTCATAGTTAGGACGGTAGTGTTCAATGAGTGGGAGGAAGGAGCTGTAACCAGGCATGGTACGTGGAGGGATTCTGGGATGTTGATTATGTTCTTTTCAGTGCTTTGAGTAGGATTCCATGGGTATCTGTTTTACAGCAACTTGTTAAGTTGTACATTTATGTTTTATATACTTTTCCATGTATTTATTTTCTTTTTTTTAACAGAAAGGGCAAAATCTGTGTTGTCAGCGATAGGCATGGAAACCCAGAGTCATGGGACAAGTTATTTCTAGGAACAGAAGGGCCAGGAAGCAGGACTCTAGGAAGGGCTTGCCTGAATAAAAAAGGAAGCAGAGGAAAGGGCAGCTACTATTTATTGAACATGTATTATGTTTCAAGCATCGTTCTTTATGTGTTGACTCATTTAAGTCTCACAGCAACCCATTGAGATAGGTACTGTTATTACCCCATTTTTCAAATAAGGAAACTGAGGTACAAAGAAGTTAGGGAACTTATCCAACTTAAAATAGGAAGCAAGTGGCAGAGCCAGGATTTGAATTTAGACAGTCTGGCTCAAGAGTCCATGTTATTAACCAAGTAGTTCTTGCTTTTTCTGTTCTCATTAATTTTCAAGGGAGTTTTGGTCCTTGGCCTCCAGATCTCTCCTGGAGCTATAAGAAGATCTGCAAATAACTATCTATCATAGAATAAGGCTCCAGATTTGTACATGGCTCTCAGGGAAAGCTAGCAAAGAATGAATAGTCAGATTTTTTTCTGCCTTGTTTTCTCTTTGTGGAGGATAGTTTAAAATGGACTCAAAGTCAACTTTAAATTAGGACTGATTCTTTTCCTTTTTTTAAAGATTTATTTATTTATTTATTTCTCTCCTCTTCCCCCCCACCCCAGCTGTCTGTTCTCTCTATCTGCTGCATCTTCTATTTTGTCCGCTTCTGCTGTTGTCAGCGGCACAGGAATCTGTGTTTCCTTTTGTTGTGTCATCTTGTTTTGTCAGCTCTCCGTGTGTGCGGCACCATTCCTGGGCAGGCTGCACTTTCTTTCGTGCTGGGCGGCTCTCCTTACGGGGGGCACTCCTTGCGCGTGGGGCTCCCCTCTGTGGGGGACACCCCTGTGTGGCACAGCACTCCTTGCGCGCATCAGCACTGTGCATGGGCCAGCTCCACACGGGTCAAGGAGGCCCGGGGTTTGAACCACGGACCTCCCATGTGGTAGATGGACACCCTAACCACTGGACCAAGTCCGCTTCCCTGATTCTTTTCCTGACTATACCTATAGTACTCTGCTTTATTATATAATTGATTGACTTATTGTTTCCTACCATTTAATTGAGCTTTGTATGCATCCTGTATGTCTGTAGGAGCACTCTGAGGTTCCATACTCAGTTCTACCTTTTCATGTTTCCAGGGAATATCTATAAGAGGCCAACAGTTTTGCTATCTCATTCTTTGTAACAGCCCTAAAATGGAATGGTAACAAGGAAGAGCTAGGCAGTGGTCTCCACAGTGTCCACTGTACCATTGTATTTGGGGAGAATTTACAGTTTTGGCATACCATATTGCCTTTTTTTTTTTTTTTCCAAAGAAATGTAGCAAGATAACTTTGGAATAAATCCATGCTTTCTGTTAGTATGGGTAATATAAAACTAGAAAGTAAAGTTTTCAGATCCTGATAAGATGGAGTGAGCGTACTCCACCCTGTATCTCTCACTGAATGAAGCTAAAAACCTGGACAGAATACATTTAGCAACTATTTGAGGACTCTGAAAAGTAAGTAGTAGCAGACAGATTGAAGGAAGAAGATGAGAATTCAAAGTGCCACCGAACAGTGTGAATTTCCCATTTTTCCATCAATATTCCATGCTAGATTCTAAGTAACCTCAACTCTATCAGGGGGCACAAGGGTACAAACAGAGAGAACTCCAGGAAAAGATCTTTAGTTATGGCTGTGGGGTGGGATAGGGGCTTCTAAGTCTCACATAGAGAAGGGGAAATCCCACGGTTGTTTTTTTCCCCCTTTTTTCTTTTGTGCTCTAGCTTTCAGGCAGTCCCGTGTTGGTGGTAGTGACAGCAGCAGCAGTGGAGCCTGCAAGGACCTAAAACTGAGGGGGGGAACCTTCCTCTCTGATCAGAGGAGCTGTAGTCCCAAGAGAGTAGAGTGAAATCTGATTGCTTTTTTTCTCTTTCTACCTTCCCATTGCTTGGCCCCAGATACAGGCACAATCTAGGAAATGCCTGGCAGAATATGGTAACTAAATCTTTCTGTCCAGAGGGCTAAGAAGGGGAGGCCCAAGAAACTTGAAAGTACAAGTGAGAAAATGAACAGGGAGAAGCTCAGAAAAGTGATCCCATCAAGTTGTTTATCAATTTCTGAACTAACCTCTGAGCTGTGCATGCACGAATCTGATTCTAAAGAACCCACCAAATTTTGAGGCCTGAACTAAGGGATAGACCAATGCCCAGGTCCCAGACTACCTTGGGAGGCACACACACAGGACATACCTGAATAATGCTACAAAGGCTTTGAAAATGAAATTGATACTGAAACCACAACCCTGAGAAGGTTAGTCAGAATTTGCTTACTAAACCCAACTTGCTTGATTGCCTGCTAAAACAAAAATACCAACATCCTCCATAGGATTTAAACAAGACCCACAGTTTCATAGCATAATATTCAAAATATCCAGGATATAATCCAAAATTAATCATCACTGGGAAAAGCCATTCAACAGATGCCAATGCCGTAGTGACACAGATGTTGAAATAATCTAGCGAAGACTTTAAAGCAGCTATTTTTAAAATGCTCCTGAAACTAAGGGCAAGAGGGAAGTGGATGTAGCTAAAGTGATTGAGTACCTGCTTCCCATATACAAGGTCCTGGGTTCAATCCCTGGTACCTCCTAAAAAATTTTTTTGTTTTAAAAGTCAAGAATACCCTTGAAATGAATGGAAAGGTAGAAAGTCTCAGCAAAATGATAGAAAATAAAAGGAAGAACCAAAAGAGATACAAGAACTGAAAAATATAATCACTGAAATAAAAAACCTTACAGGGAAATGGACTTGGCCCAGTGGTTAGGGCGTCCATCTACCACATGGGAGGTCCGCGGGTCAAACCCCGGGCCTCCTTGACCCATGTGGAGCTGGCCCATGCACAGTGCTGATGCACGCAAGGAGTGCTGTGCCACGCAGGGGTATCCCCCGCGTAGGGGAGCCCCACGTGCAAGGAGTGCGCCCCGCAAGGAGAGCCGCCCAGCGTGAAAAAAAGTGCAGCCTGCCCAGGAATGGCATTGCCCACACTTCCCCTGCCACTGACGACAACAGAAGCTACAAAGAAACAAGACACAGCAAATAGACACAGAGAACAGACAACCGGACAAGGGGGGGAATTAAATAAATAAAATACATCTTTTAAAAAAAAACAAAAACCTTACAGACTGGAGTTGACAGAAGAAAGAGTGAGTGAACTTGAAGGTAATGCAATAGAAATTATCTAATCTGGACATGAGAGAAAAAAGACTTAAAAATTGAACAGCACCTCAGGGAACTGTGGGGCAATACTAGAAACTTTACCATCTGTGTCATTGGAGTCCCAGAAGAGAAAAAGTGCAGTACAGAAGAAAATTGAAAGAAATAATGGCTAAAAATTTGCCAAATTTGGTAATTCCAGTGGGATTTATTCTGGGAATGGAAGACTGGTTCAGTATTTAAAAATCAGCCAATGTAATTCCCCATATTAACTGCCTAAAGAAGAAAACCTATGTGGTCATATTAAGTGATGAAGAAAAGGCCTTTGACCCATTCATGATTTTTAAAAAAATTCTCAGCAAACTTAGAAAGGAACTTCTTTAACCTGATGGCTTGGAGCCATGTACCCCAGAAAAACATGTACTTAAATTTAATCCATTCTTGTGGGTGGGTACCCAATGTAAGTAGGACCTTTTGATGAGGTTACTTCAGTTAAGGTAAGATCCAGATGAATCAGGATGGATCTTAAGCCTATTATTGATGGCCTTATAGAAAGGCTACAGGGAACAGCCAGAAGCTAGAAGACAATGGAACTGAGAAGCAAGGAGAGGCTGCCACGTGCATTGTGACAGAAGAGCCAAGGACCAAGAATCACCAGCAGCCAGCCCCAGAATGTCTCAGTCTTCTGGGAGAAAGCATCACCTTGACAGTATTTTGACTTTGGACTTCTCCTAGCCCCAAAACTGTCAGCCAATAAATTCTCATTTGTTAAGTCAACCTATTGCATGACATTTGCTTTAGCAACAGGGGAACTGAAACAGGCATTTATAATAAACGTACAACAAATAATATACTTAATGGTAGAAGACTGTTTTCCCCTAAGATGAGAAGTTCTAACCAGTGCAATAAAGAAATAAAAAGAGGGGAAATGGACTTGGCCCAATGGTTAGGGCTTCCGTCTACCACATGGGAGGTCCGCGGTTCAAACCCAGGACCTCCTTGACCCATGTGGAGCTGGCCCATGCTCAGTGCTGATGCGCGCAAGGAGTGCCGTGCCACACAGGGGTGTCCCCCATGTAGGGGAGCCCCATGCACAAGGAGTGCGCCTTGTAAGGAGAGCCGCCCAGCGCGAAAGAAAGTGCAGCCTGCCCAGGAATGGCGCCGCCCACACTTCCCTTGCCGCTGATGGCAACAGAAGCAGACAAAGAAACAAGATGCAGCAAATAGACACAGAGGACAGACAACTGGGGAAGGGGGCGGAATTAAATAAATAAATAAATCTTTTTTTAAAAAATTAAAAAAAAGAAATAAAAAGAATACAGATTAGAAAGGGGAAAATAAAACTGTCCCTCCTTACAGGTGATGACCTAATTATATACATAGAAAATCCCAAGGAATCTTTAAAAAAAAAAAACTCCTAGAACTAATAAGTGGGTTTAGCAAGATGACAGGATACAAGATCAAAATACAAAAATTAATTGTATTTCTATATACTAGCATTAAACTATTGAAAACCAACATTAAAAAAAAAAACAAAACCCATTTACAGTAGCTCCCCAAAACAAAATACTTAGAAGTAAATCTAATAAAAAATGTACAGGATCTTTATGCCTAAAACTTGTTCCTCTCTCCTTTCTTCCCCATCTACCCAGTTGTTCAAGCCACAAAACTAGGAATCACCTTGATTGTTCCTCCTTCTCACATTTCCCCTGCTTTTTTATCTCCAAAATGTGTTCCAGCCACTTCTCTGTAGCACCACTGTCCAAGGTATCATTTTCTCTCCCTTAGCCTACTAAACATCTCCTAAGTGGTCTCCCTGTGCTTTTTCTTGCCTCCCAGCAGTCCATTTTCTGCATTGTAACCAGAGTGACCTTTTGGAAAAGTAAATCAGATTATCTTTCATTCCCATTGAAATCTCTCCAGTGACAATGTTCTTAGAATAAAATTGAAACTCCTTACCCTGACCTACAGGGCCCTGCTTGCTAGCTCCTACTTACCTCTCCAATTTCACAGTAGTCTATTTGCCCCTCACTCACTGCCCTCTAGCCACACTTGCATTCCTTGAATCTGACAGGCCCCTTCCTGCTGCAGAGCCTTTGTACTTGCAGTCTAGCATGCCCTTATTTCCTGCTTTGGGTGACTGTCTTCAGGTGTATATTCAAATGTCACCTCCTCACAGAGGCCTTCCCAGACCGCTTTGTCTAAATTAGTTCACTCTTCTTACCTCTGGTTCTTCTCTGTCACCACATCTTCATTTCTTCTTAGCACTTATGCCTCTTTCAAATTATCTGTTTATTTACTTGCATGTAAATTATCTGTTTATTTACTTGCTGTCAGTCCCAGTAAAATGGAAGCTTCATTTGGCCAGGGACCTCTCCTGTCTTCACCACTGTTTCCCTGGTACCTAATAGTGCTTTGTAAATATTTGCTGAATGAAGAGTGAAAAATTAGAAAAAATAATGTCCATCACTTAATGCACAATTAAGGAATAAATAAAGAGCAGCACATCCATACAGTAGAACATTGTACAGTCACTAAAAATGATGATGCAGTTCTATTTTTATTGCCATGGAAGATGCTGAGGACATGTTAAGTGAATAAAACAGGAACAAATAGCATGTATGTAAAATTATATATGCACATTCATGTTCATATTTCTGCAAAGAGAGATTTCTGGAAAAATATTCACCAAAATGTTTGCAGTGGTTAACTTAAGGCAGCAGAGTTTTGAGTGGTTCTTACTTCATTGTTTTTTTTTTTTTTTAAGATTTATTTTATTATTCCCCCTTTCTCTGCTCTCTGTGTCCATTCACTATGTGTTGTTCTGTGTCTGCTTATATTCTCATTAAGCGGCTCTGGGAATCAATCCTGGGACCTTCCAGAGTGGGAAAGAGGCGATTACTCTCTTGCGCCACCTCTACTCCCTGTTCTGCTACATCTTCTTATTTGCTCTTCTCTGTGTCTCTTGTTGTGTAATCTTTCTGTGCCAGCTCTCCACGTCGGCCGGCACTCCTGCGCAGGGCAGCTTTCCCATGCAGGGTGGTATTTCCACTCAGGGCGGCACTCCTGTGCAGGATGGTATTCCCACGTGGGCCAACTCACTGCATGGGCCAGCTTGCCCTCCCCAGGAGGCCCTGGGCATCAAACCCTGGACCTTCAATATGGTAGACAGGAGCCCAATTGGTTGAGCCACATCCACTTCCCTTACTTCATTCTTTATGAGGTTTTTTGCATTTGGATTTTTACAGTGAGCATGTGTAATCTTTACAATGGAGAAAAATAAAACTATTTTTGCTTGAGGAGCAGAATTCATTGCTATATTTTGTTTAATAATTGCTTGTTGAGTATTTATGCCTTATCTATCCTGCTAGGTGGTAAGCTCCATGAAATTTAAGATATGAGCTACAGAGTAAGCCTTTTTTCCACCTTAATTTCTTGTACCAGCTGCTCTTTTGACATGCTGCCCCTCTTAATCCACCTGCAGTTTACCTCAAAATGACTTAGTATGGCCTGGACACGTCATATCAGGAATAGAAATTAATTCACTGCAGTGCCCAGCCCTAGACAAGTGCTATTTTCCCAGGACAGAAGTAGAAATGGGTGCAGTGACCTCTCTGGCTGCATTGGGGTGGAGCTTCTGCTATGGTGAGAGATTTCAGGGGCCCCTTCTATAGCCTGTGATCCTCTCACTCAGGGTCAGGAGGTTTGACTCGCCATTGCCCACCCCCTGCTCTCCCCACTGTTACCATATTGGAGAAGAGGATTGCTGTGCTCTGTTGGAGGGCTCAGAATCGTAAGGGATCTGTCTGATCAGGAGCTTCTCATGGGGACTCTCCTCCCCCTCCCAACATACAACCATTGGAGACTGGTTTTGAGTTTGTGAACCTCTAAGTTATTTTACTGGGTCAGTTAATTTAGTCTAGGTCAGTGAATTTTTCTGTGTTTATTTTATAAAATTGCTTTTCCTATTTTAGTTTGTCATTGATTAATTGATCCCACTTGGTGATTTATTTCCCTGACTTGAGGCGATGTGGGAGCTGTTTGCACTTTGGCCAGCAACTCTCAAGCCTTTGCTGCCTACCATGATTCATCGCTCCCCTGATGCAAATGTGGGCATGGCTAGGCCCTTTAGCCATCACCCTTGGAGCAAGGGGGGATAGCAGATAATTGCTCTCATGGCAGCTGCTTTCCTAATATTAAGGTCTGCTTTTATCATTTCCTCTTAGAGTCAGTTTGATGTAATGTAGAAAAAAATGCTTCAGAGTCAGATCTGGGTTGATTCAACAATATCTGAGTCAGGTGCTTATTGGTTGGGGATCTTGGCTCCATTTCCTGATCTGTAATATGGAAGTAATAATTACCTGTAGGGGTGTTCTAAGGATTATATTGAGAATGTAGGTGAGACCGGCATGAATACATAGTAGATACTCAATAAATAGTAGTTTTCTTAGTCTTTCCTTTAGTCAGGCATGTCTCACAGTCCGCTTGGAATCATTACTTCCTTCTTCTTCCACTCAAGCCGTGGGATGTATTACTTATGTTTAACAGTAACTTTGCCTTTTATTGGAGACTAAATGTTCCATATCTTCAGCAGATATGGGGGATATATTTTGATTAGGACAAGTCCTCATTCCATTAACCTTTATGCCCTTTGCACCTAGAAACTTGCCATAGATCAGAGACTGGAGCCAAAGACCTCTTTAAAGGTCTGGAGAGAGAGCTTCTTTTCTTGTGCAGTTAAGAGTTTTCTTTCCCAATGACCTAACTTGCCCATATGGCTTTTGTGTGTTATAATATGAAGCACTGTGATTTTCTGGCAGAACCAATCTCATTATCCCATAAAATACTAAACTTTACTGACCCTAATAATATTCCTCAAATGGTTCTTCATGGGAAATATGGGAAACTGAAATCATTATCAGTTATTTAATCAGCATCTGCAAAGACTAGCAACAGCTAATGGAAACTAGTGGTGCTATTTTAGAATGAAAAAAGGAAGTGAAACTATGAGACCAAAAATATCAGTAGCATTAGGCTCAGGATGTGCACCTCTGTTCTCTGAAATGCCTGAAATGCCATTCCTGGGCTCAGTGGCCTGAAGATGGGCGCTATAATAGGATGGTTGGTTTGGGGGAACATCTAGGAAGGTGTCCCTTCATCCTAGAGCAGGGTCTCACTGCATGGCACAGTGCTCCCAACCACTTACACATCTGAGCATAGGTAGAAAATGGGAATGGTTGTATGCCATACCAGGATAAACAGGAGAGGATTTAGGAGTGTCTGCATAGAACATTGTGAAACCATTGATAATTTCTTTAATGCTATAAAATTATGAAGAGCAAAATAAAATACAAAGTATTAAGGAATATATTAAAGTATGAATTACTATAAAGCAAAAATAAATCTTACCAAGTTTTATGCCCAAAAAGGCTTCACATAACTCCTGTCTAAGGCTTAGTAATGATGTTCTCTTCAAAAGTACTCAATTGTCATCATCAAATTTTGTCCACACAAGTAACTGATTTTAAAAATGCTTATTTTTTACACTCGTTCAAAAGTTCACAGCAGTTGAAATTCTGTGTAAAGAATCCAACAGCCCTTCCTTTTCTTTCATCAAAATTGTAATGTTGAAATTTCTTGTAATAGTGCAAATGGATTTCAAATCCAATAGCACTTGTTTATATCAAGTATTTCAAAATAGTATGAAAACATATTGCAGAATGCACATGCACTCTTAGAGCAGTCATCCTACAGCCAGCTGGAGACCGTAGAAGACTACACTGGCTGTATAGTCCACCTGCAGCTATAGCCCTGATGGTATTCCTAGAGGGCATCCAATCAGACCCTGCTTTGCCAGGCTTCCCTCAGAGATGCCCCGGACAAGGCTGTTTGTAGCCAGGTGACTTGTCCAGCCACCCTGAGGGCTAAGGGGATCAATATACATTCTCAGCACCCATTTGGGGTGCTGTGGTTTCACACGAGATGAGGTGCAGTGGAAAAGGATTGATGGTAGAAGATCAGGTCCGTCTGCAAGGTGAAGAAATGGCCTCTTTTCTGTCCCTTGAGAGTGGGGATGCTATTACGTGCTACAGACATTGCTGTGAAGGTGGTGAGAACCAGACCTCTCCCTAGGGTAGACAGTGAGTCAGTCCTCCCTGAACACAGTAGTCAGTTAACTACTGTAAAAATAGAAACTCAAACTTTAGAGTGGCTTTTCTCAAAGTATGATCTGTAGATACCTGGGCGTCCCCCAAGACCATGTCAGGGGCTCTTTGAGGGCAAAACTATTTTCATAATAACATTAAGACATTCCTTGCCTTTTTCACTGATGATTCAAAAGCAAGGGTGGGTGCTTATGCACTTCAATGCGAATCAAAGCAGTGGCACTAAACTACTAGTAGTCATTATTGTATGGTATTGTATGGTATAATATTGTATTGTATTTACTGCAACTCACAGTGAAAAATAAATTTAAAAGGCCAGTTTTACTTAAGAATGTCTTTCAGGAAGCAGTAAAATATATTAATTTTATTGAATCTCAACCCTTGAGTACACATCTTTTTAATATTTATGTATCATGAAATGGGATGCATACATAAAACATTACTGCTGTATACCAAAGTACAGTGGTTGCCTTGAGGAAAAACACTAGTGTGATTGTGTTACAAGCTGAACTGGTCACATTTTTCATGGAATACCGTTTTTCCTTGAAAGAGCAAACAAGCTTGACAAATCATATATTTTTTTTAGATTTTGGAATTTGGCAGGCACTTCCTTGAAAATCAGAGAAGTGAGCCTATCACTTCAAGGGAAACTGATAGTATTTTATTATTTAGTTTTACTGTGATAACATACATACAAAATGAAAATTCCCATTTTAACCAGCAAGTGTACAATTCATTGGTACTAATTACATTCACAGTGTTATGCCACCATCACCATCATCCATTACCAAAACTTTTCCATCAGCTCAAAACAAAACTCAATTCATTAAGCAATAACTCTCCATTTGTCCCTCCCCCTATCCCCTGGTAACCTCTACTCTACTTTCTATTAATTTGCCTATTTAGATAACTCATATAAGTGGAATTATACCATATTTGTCCTTTTGCATCTGGCTTATTTCACTTAGCATAGTGTTTTCAGGGTTCATTCATGTTGTAGCATGGCTAGAATTTCACTGCATTTTATGGCTGAATAATATTCCATGGTGTGTATATATCACATTTTGTTTATTCATTCATCTATTGATGGACACGAGTTGTTTCCATATTTTTGCTATTGTGAATAGTGCTGCTGTGAGCATTGGTATACAAGTATATACTTGAATGGGTGTTTTCATTTCTTTAGGGTGTATACCTAGAAGCAGAATTGCTTCTATATTTAACATTTTGAGGAGCTACCAAACTGTTTTCCACAGCAGCTGTGCCATTTTACATTCCCACCAACAATGTACAAGGGTTCCAATGCTTCTACATTCTCATCAGCCCTTGTTATTTTCCATTTTTTAAATAATAACCATTCTAGAATATGAAGTGGCATCTCATTATGGTTTTGATTTGCATTTCCCTAATGATTAATGATGTTCAGCATCTTTTCATGTGTTCATTGGCCATTTATATGCCTTCTTTGGATAGCTGACAGTATTTTGTTGCCATTGAAAAAATATGAGCATTCAAATGAAAATTAGAATTTTGGAAATCTTGTTTCTGCTTATAGTTTTCCAATACTTAAATTTTTAATTAAGTCAGAGAGAGAGGACACGACTTTATTTTATGTCCTCACAGGTGGTCAGTTTTCATAAATGTTTCATATATGTTTGAAAAGAAAATGCTTCTTCCATTTATTGGGATTAGGTCCTCTATATGTTGGTTCAAACTTACCAGTTGTTCTGTTCAGATCTGTTATATCCTCACTGATTTTGCAAACTTGAGTTTTCAGAGGTACATGTGTTTCCCATTATGACGACAGGAGACCTATTATATATTTCTCCTTAGAATTCTGTTAATTTTGTTTTATCTGTAGAGAGGTTTTGTCACTAGGTGCATGCCTACTTTGGCACATGGACCCCTTTTTCTTTATTCCCAAACTCTGAACGGTCTAGGAGTTAAAATGAGTCCCCCAGTATTCTTCCAAAATTTTTTGTACATCTTTTGCCGTGACTAAGACCAGATTTATTCCTTTTGAAGTGGCAATGGAAGTGGTGATGGTTAATTGTTAGAGACTTTTAAGTATCTGGAAAAAGCACTTTATGCATTCACAGTTCTGAATTGTTGCTACTGGCTTCAGGAGGAAAAGAGCAGAACTTTGCATCATCTATGCCACTTCTGGAGCCAGGCAAAGGATATGTATATGCTCCTTGGTCAGTGACTTTTGTAATCCTGGGCTTTCTAGCCTGGCTGAGGCAGGAAGCCTAAGCCACCAGACTAAACATTTCTCCTTTACTGCCCAGCTGCTGGCTTCCTGCTTTGATACCTGGGAGGGAAGTACCTTCAGTTGCTAAAAGAGCTACGTGAATGTAAACACATATTGTGCTTGGCTGACTTGGGAGCCCCAGAGTTTTCTGTCCTTATTATAGATTTGGTGTCAATGGACTATTGGTGAGACCTGGACTTTCCTTCCAGCTTCCCCAGAGGTGAAATGGCCCTCAAGTGTTGGTGCAGTCAAAATAGCATTTCCTTTGCAGAAGCTGAATTCACATGCAATTTCTCAAGAATACAATTGTATAATGAGAGATGCTCTAAGGTCTGTAGCCTTGTCCAACCCCAAGAGTAAAGAAATTCTCTTCCTTTATTCCCAGAGTATTATGGCTGTTTCTTGATCACATTCTCTTCCAGTTTACACTTCCTAAAGATTATGCTTAGGCTTTTGTGCTAGACCGGAGACTGTGAGGAAGCGCACAGATTAGACCATTAACAGTTACATGAATATGTGGCCGGGGTTGAGAATAGAGGATTTCAGGTAAGATCCCTGGTTGGGATGGAGATGGGGCAGTCACTGGTTACTCAAAAGGCTCAGGAAAGTCTTTGTGGAGAAGATTAAGTATCAAACTTTTATGAAGTATCAAACTTTTATAAATGTTGGAGGGATTATCTTGGCAAGTTGGGAGCTACTAAAGGGGAACCCCGAAGTAAAAGTAGCCAGAAACTGACATGTGTGTGGGGAAGGCATGAAATAAAAAAAGCGGCAGGCAGCTGTGCCAAGAAGAGCCAGGAGAGACTGTCCATAAGCAGATAACTGCCATGTAATCAGCTGGAGAGGCTGGGAGTACGCTCGTACTGCAGGCACCTACTACTGCTGCAATTGCCACTACCACCGTTGCCACCTCACAGGAAGGGGAGAAGGAAGACAGCGAACCCAGGTCTTTTGTATCTCGTACCTCTTTTGGTAGGGGCTGAGGGAATGGTTTAGGGCGATTCATTTGATTTCCTTAGTCATATGGTCATTCCATTCATTCTTGCATTTGCTTAGCACATTTTTGGAACACCAGCTCTGTATCAGACCCTTCTTTAGGTACTAGGGATACATAGGTTAGTCCCTACCTGTTAATAAGTTAGGATTGTTTAATTGGTAGCAACAGAGACTGACCCAAGCTAATATAAAAGAAAAAATAATGTACCAGAAGGATATGGGCACCCACAGAATCAAGTCTAGAGCCCTCAGAATGGTCGTGAAAGACAGCTCCAGCGTTCTAGATTGTGGTAACATTTGGTCTGTCTCTTCACACTTTTTTTTCCCTAGTGTCACTCAACTTAAGGAATAAAGAATCCAGTCAACCTAGCTTTTGTCAAGTGCCTGCCCTTTGGACAGGCAAATCCCATTGAGAGAGGAATAGTTACCTAAAGGACACTCAGAGTCTGTTTCTAAAAAGGGACAAAACACACATGTATTAGTCGGCCAAAGGGGTACTGATGCAAAATACCAGAAATTAGTTGGTTTTTATAAAGGGTATTTATTTGGGGTAGGAGCTTACAGATACCAGGCCATAAAGTATAAGTTACTTCCCTCACCAAAGTCTGTTTTCACATGGTGCAACAAGATGACTGGCGTCATCTGCAAGGGTTCAGGCTTCCGGGTTCCTCTCTTCCCAGGGCTTGCTTCTTTCCAGGCTTAGGGTTCCTCTCTTTCTGGAGCTCCAGCTTAAGGCTTCAGGATCAAACTCCAACATCAAGAAACCCTTAACTCTGTCCTTTACCATGCCCTTTACCCGTGAGTCCCCACCCACCAAAGAGTGGAGACTCAATGCCCTACTGGCACAAGAGGTTTACATAGTTACTTAATGAAGTAAACCTATGAATCTGGTATAATATAATATGCCCAGAGGAAAAGATCGTTTACAAACATAATCTAATATTTCTTTTTGGAATTCATCAATAATATCAAACTGCTACAACACATAACAGCTATGCAGTATAGACTCAGGGGCCAGTGATGGCAGAAATGCATTAAGTTCTATAAAACAGGTAGAGAACATAGACATGGGGCACTCAGCACTAACAGGTTAGGTCAAAGAAGGTGTAATTCATTCAACATTCACTTATTTAATGGCCAATCAACACAGCATTAGGTGCAGTGGATGCAGTTGTGAGGAAAACAGAAAAGCCTTAGTGAAACTTACAGTTAAGTGGAGGAGAGTCATCAGTCAGATAATCTGACAAAAGTATAATTACAAACTGGAATATGTGCTATGAGGGAAAAGTACCTACTGGAGGCCCAATCTAGACGTGGAGGTCAGGGTATGCTTTTCTAAAATAAAAAATGGACATTAGAATAAGGGTCTAAAGACTGAGAATGGATTAACCAAATAAAGAAGTGAGGACACATTTTAGAAGAAACTGCTTATAAGAAAAAAATCCTATGTTCTGAGAACTCATACCTTATTTAAGGAATGGAAATAAGGCCAGACTTTCCAAAGCACAGAGCATAAGGGAAAAAATAGTACAAGATAGGGCTGAAGGAAAGCAAATGTGGCTCAAGTGATCTGGCTCCTGTCTATCATATAGGAGGTCCAGGGTTTGATTCCCAGGGCCTCCTGGTGAAGGCAAGCTGGCCCAAGCGGAGAGCTGACCCACATGGAGTGCTCACCCAAGCAAAGTGCTGGTCCACACAGCTGGGCACAGCAAGATGATGCAACGAAAAGAGGCACAGCGGAGAAACAATAAGAGACACAGCAGATCAGGGAGCTGAGGTGGATTGCATGCCTCTCTCCCACTCTGGAAGATCCCAGCATCAGTTCTTGGTGCCACCTAAAGAGAAGACAAGCAGACACAGAAGAACACAAAGCAAAATGGACACAGAGAGGGAGGTGGACTTGACTCAGTGGTTAGGACGTCCATCTACCACATGGGAGGTCTGCGGTTCAAACCCCGGGCCTCCTTGACCCGTGTGGAGCTGGCCCATGAGCAGTGCTGATGCGCGCAAGGATTGCCCTGCCATGCAGGGGTGTCCCCCACGTAGGGGAGCCCCACATGCAAGGAGTGTGCCCCGTAAGGAGAGCCGCCCAGCGCGAAAGAAGGTGCAGCCTGCCCAAGAATGGCGCCGCACACATGGAGAGCTGACACAAGATGACACAACAAAAGAAACACAGATTCCCGTGCCTCTGACAACAACAGAAGCGGACAAAGAAGAACACACAGCAAACAGACACAGAGAACAGACAACCGGGGCCGGGGGGGTGGGGAATAAATAAATAAATCTTTTTTTTAAAAAATGGACCCAGAGAATAGACAGTAAGTGCAAAACAGTGAGGGGCGGGTGGGGGTGGAGAGGAATAAATAAATAAATCTTTTTTGAAAAAAGGATGGGGCTGGAAAGGCAGGCAGAAACCAAATCATGAAGTTCCTTATGGTACTAAAAAACATCTTGAATTTAGTTTTGGCAACAGCCGTATCCTAAGAATTTACCACGTGGGCAAGGTGAGTGAGGCCATTACAGACAAAGGAAATATTTGCAATAATCCTCAGGCATAAAAGATACTTTGAGAGAATTGTCAGAAGATGAGTCTGGGAAGACAGGTAGAGATTGCTGCTTAGTCTAAACAATGGTGAAGACTCAACCAAAAGCAATGGCAGTGGTAAAGGAAGGGGGATCTGTATTTAGAAATGAGAAAGATAGAGGATGTTATGGGTTGAATTGTGTCCCCCCAAAAAGATATGTCAGAGTCCCAACTCCCAGGATCATAGAATTTGACCTTTTGGGGAATAGGGTTATTGCAGCTGTAATGAGTTAGAATAAAGTTATACTAGAATAGGGTGAGCCTTGATCCAATATGACTGTTGTCCTTGTAAGAAGAGGAGAAGAAACAAAGACATACAGAAGAAGACCGCCATGTGAAGACTGGTGCTGAAAATGGAGTGATGCCGCCACTAGTCAAGGGATGCCAGATGTGACCAGTAACCTCCAAGAAACTAGGAAGCGGCGAGGAGGATCCTCTCCTAGAGCCCTCAGAGAGCATAGTCCTGCGGGCACCTTGACTTTGGACTTCTGGCCTGCAGAACTGCGAGGCAAAATAAACATCTGTTGTTTTAAGCCACCCAGTTTGTGGTAATTTATTATAGCAGCCTTAGGAAGCTAATGCAGGGGACATAAAAAATTTCTCTCTTGGAAAACTGGGTGGTAATTCCATTAGCAAAATAAAAGGACACATGAGTGGGGACGTGTAAGGTTACGTCTGATTTGCAACATTTTTAGTTTGAGGTAATATGGGTGATTTAGGGGCAATATTTAGGGAATCACCAGTTTGAAAAAGAGTTGGGGAAAATGTTTTAAGTGCACGTGCAAAGGCTTGGAGATGGTAAAGATACCTTGGAGGAAAATCAATTAGTTAAGTCTGGCCGGAGCATAGACTGTGGGGAGGGTGTGTGCAAGGAATCAAAAGATGTAGTTGGAATGGTCGCTATAGGCCAGATTGTGAAGGATCTTGTAAACCAAGGGACTGGTATTTATTTTGAGAACAATAGAGGACATTAAAAGGTTTTAGGCATGGTTGTGACATAACCATACTTATCTTATAGAAAGAGAACTCTAGTTACAGCATGGGGAATCTTTTAGGAACAGACTAGAGGCAGGGAAACCAGGAAGGAAGCTGTTACAGTAATAAATAAGCTAGTTTAGTCAAGAGCAGGAGAAATGGAGAGATGTAAGTGGATTTGAGACCCTTTTAGGAGGTGGAATTAAAGGAACATTGTACCTAAATATAAGAACCAAAACTACAAAACTCCTAGAAGAAAACATATGGAAGCATCTTCAAGAACTTTCCTAGACTTTAGACTTTACACCAACAAGGCAAGCAACAAAAGAGAAAACAGATAAATGGAACATAATCAAAATTTAAAACTTTCATGCATCAATGACTTCATCATGAAAGTGAAAAGACAACCTACAGAAGGGGAGAAAATATTTGGAAACCACATATCTGATAAGGGTGTTCATATATACAGTATATAAAGAATGGCTACAGTTTAACACCAAAAAGACAAACAACCAAATTTTAAAATGGGTAAAAGACTTGAATAGACATTTCTCCAAGGAAGATATAAAAATGATTTAAAAGCACATATCAAGCTGTTCAACATCATTAGGCATTAGAGAAATGCAAATCAAAATCAACAATTACCATTTCACACCTACTAGAATGGCTACTCTTTAAAAAATGGGTAATAACTGTTGGAGAAGATGTGGAGAAATATGAACACTTGTTCATTGTTGGTGGGAATGTAAAATGGTGCAGCCTCAAAAAAAAAAAAAAGATTGTAATAAATTAAATGAAATAAGACAGGAGGAATAAGGGAATTCTCTTAAGTTCCAAACCTGGGCAGCTGGGTGAATAGTGGTGCCATTCATTAAGGGAATATAGGAGGGAGATCCAGTTCTGGGTGTGTATGAGGTTGGTGAAGGTGAGCCTTATTTTGGGCATCCTGAATTTTACATGTCTGTAGAACATCAAAGCATAAATGTCCAGGTAACAGTTGGATATATAAGTCTGGAGCTCAAGAAGAGAGAGTTGGGCAGAAATGAGAGATTGGGTTCAGATACAATGGGAAGATAGTTAAGCAAGATGAAGGGTTAAGCAAGATGAAGGCTAGACTAAATAAGAAAAACGTGAAGAAAGAAGGGGAAAGGACTGAAAAAACAAAATATATGAAGAATTTTTTTCAGACATTGAACACAGACAGAACGGTACACTGATCTCTGAAAGAAGGGTAACAAATGAGGTTAGCTCTTAGAATTGCCCAAGCTATCTGCCTGGAGAGAGTTTCCAGACCACAGCACAAGAAAAGAGTACCTAAACAGAACTCAAGAGTCTTCCAAAGTTGAGGAAACAGGGTTGAAAATTCCAGGAGGTCAAAGCAGTTAGAATTCTTAGGGCAGAGTAACAGAGGGGGTAAAGCTGCAAAGAGGAGAGCCTTGCACAGGGAGAGACCTCCAAAGATCTGTCGAGGTCCCCTTGGGCTCCTCAGCTGATCAGCATATAAATGTGAAGAAACTCTCTAAGACTGGGGGAAGAACCACTGAAAAGGAGCAGGCAGAATAATTTCCAGAGCTTATACAGGGTTGGGAATCGTGGGAAAACTTCAAAATACTTCAGGCACTAGTTAGCATACTCAGAAGACTATTGTCTGAGTAGTGGACAAAATTAGCAATGGTGCAAAATTAGCCCTAAGCCACTAGACTGCTTTTAAAAGCCACAAAGATAAAGAAAGCCTTGAGAGGATCAAATTATTTCCAAGTAATTTATCTGCACCTCAAAAATATTTAAAGAAATACACAAATACCCTGCACCCAACAGAGTAAAATTCACGATGGTTGTCATTCAATAAAAAATTATCAAGCAATTCAAAGTAGCATGAAAATACAGCCCATAAAGAGAAAAAACTATCAGAAACAGGCTTAGAATGACACAAATGAAAGAATTGGTGGATAAGTACTTTAAAAATATCCCCTATGTTTAAGAAGGTGATGGAAAGCATGAGTGTATTAAGGAAAGACATGGAAGATATGTCATTTCATCAAGAGATGTAAAGTACAATGTCTGAAATGGTAAATATACTGGATGAAAAAAACAGCAGAAGAATAGTAATGAGCTGGAAGACATAGCAACAGAAACTATCCAAAATGAGACACAGAGAGAAAAATGACTGGGAAAAAAAAATAGGACAGGACATCAGTGAGCTGTGGAACTTGAAGCAGCCTAATACACTGTAATCAGAGTCTCTGAAAGAGAGGCGGGGAAAAAACTTGAAAAAATAATGGCATGTGAGAGAAAGAGCAGCCTCCCCTTAAGACCATCGGAAAAGCAGGGCTTGTAGAACAGACCTAGGCTTCAGTTCCAGCAGAAGATAGAAGGAGGTATGCCCAGGAGTTAGAACAGGGAGTCCAGAGGGCATTGTAAGAAGATTTTAAAGATTTATTTATTTTATTTTTCCCCCCTTCCCCTCCTCCCACCCTGCTGTTTTTGCTATATGTATTGCCTTCTCTTCTCATTTTCTCTCCTCTAGAATTCACCAGGATTTGATCCTGGAGATCTCTGATGGGAGAGAAGTTCCCTGTCAATTGCGCCACCTCGGTTCCTGGTTTCTGCTGTGCTTCACCTTGACTCTCCCCTTGTCTCTCTTTTGCTGCATCATCACCTTGCTGCATGACTCACTTGCATGTGGCACTGGCTCACCACGCAGGTACTCATGCAGGCACTCGTGTAGGTACTAGCTCACCATGAGGGCACTTGTGGGGGCACTGGCTTGCCATGTAGGCCTGCTTTCTCTTCTTCTTTTTCACCAGGAGGCCCCAGGGATCGAACCCAGGTCCTCCCATATGGTAGTCAGAAGCTCTATCACTTGAGCCACATCTGCTTCCCTGTAAGAAGATTTTATTTATTTATTTATTTTTTAAGATTTTATTTATTTCTCTCCCCTTCCCCCCACCCTGGTTGTCTGTTTTCTGTGTCTATTTGCTGCGTCTTCTTTGTCCGCTTCTGTTGTTGTCAGCAGCACGGGAATCTGTGTTTCTTTTCATTGTGTCATCTTGCTATGTTAGCTCTCCATGTGTGCAGCACCATTCCTGGGCAGGCTGCACTTTCTTTCCCGCTGGGTGGCTCTCCTTATGGGGCGCACTTCTTGCATGTGGGGCTCCCCTAAGTGGGGGACACCCCTGCATGGCAGAGCACTCCTTGCGCACATCAGCACTGCGCATGGGCCAGCTCCACATGGGTCAAGGAGGCCCGGGGCTTGAACCATGGACCTCCCATGTGGTAGACGGATGCCCTAACCACTGGGCCAAGTCCGCCACCCCTGTAAGAAGATTTTAAATAAGGCCTTGCATCAGGAAAGAAAAAACCCACAACAGAATGAGGGAAATAGAGATGATAAATGATCTAAGAACTAACCTTGGTCAGTGATCCCTTTTAACGGGGCCTTACACCTGTTCAGTTACACCTGGGACATGTAGGTAGCTTTAAGTTTTCCAAAGATGACTACTGCTGTTTCCAAGGGGCCCGTACTTACTCAGGACCACACATTTCTCCTTCTGACAAATGCTTCTTCTTAGAACAGCAGTGGGAGCTGGCATAAACTAGGCCAGTCCTAGCCCTTCCCCAGGAATTTTGCCCTTAGGAATAGAAAGACCAAGTCTCTGCCCCTCTTGGGTCGCAAAGCTGAAGATGTGCACTTGAAGGCTGCTCGTGGCCATGTTTCCTAATGGGACAAGATAGTCAGGGGAGAGCAGGGCTAACAGAGAGAAGGCTGGTGGCACTCCAGTCACTCGGTTGTCTCTGACGCTGTCTGCACTCTGGCCCTTTCTGCAGTCTGGTGATATGAACCATCAAACCTGGCCCCATTTTTCTAAGTTAGTGTAACCAGTGTGTTGATTGTGCAGGAAACATTGGGGAATAATAACAAATACCTTTTATTTTGTCTTCTATTGTCCCCTTAAAATGTTTTCATTGAGGGAAGTCCAGTAAATTTTTTGGAACCCCTGAGATAATAAAAGTCCCATGATGACACTGAGTCACCAATTCAGTAAAAATTAGAATGTCCAGTCTTATGTAATAGCCATACTTAAAAAAAAAAAAGATTTATTTATTTATCCCCCTCACACCCCCCTTATTGTGTGCTCTCTATGTTCATTTGCTGTGCATTCTTCTGTATCTGCTTGTCTTCTCCTTAGGTAGCACCAGGAACAGATCGTGGGACCTTCTGGAGTGAGAGAGGGGTGCCCAATCTCTTGCGCCACCTCATCTCCCTGGTCTGCTGCATCTCTTATTGTCTCTCCTCTGTGTCTCTTTTTGTTGCATCATCTTGCTGTGCCAGTTCTCTGCTTGGGCCAGCATTCCTGCACAGACCAGTACTCTGCTCCGGTCAGCTTGCCGCGCAGGCCAGCTTGCCTTAACCAGCAAACCAGGAGGCCCCGGGAATCAAACCCTGGACCTCCATACGGTAGACGGGAACCCAATTGCTTGAGCCACATCTGCCTCCTTGTAACTTTTGATTCATTCAATGCTACAGCCACTTCCTTTCCTTCCATTAGGACTTAGTAGCAGCAAGTGTCTGCCACAGGGAAGGGAAGGTGCCCTGCTTCCGTATTTATTTACCCCCTCCCCCAGTTGCTGGCTGCTGTTTCTGACCTCTTTGGGGTTGGTGGGGGAGAGCGAGAGAGAATGTGAGCAGAAAAAGACAGTGGTGTTAGCACTCTCAGGACTTGGCAGGTGTTTAAGCTGACTTGTGGGGTGCTTCTGTGGGTATTTTGGAGACCTCCTCCATCTTGGGAGCCTCTGAGCTTCAGTTCCCCCAAGGTAAGTGATGTACTCACTTCAGCCTTGTCACTCACTCCTGCAGCAACTAGAAAGTGAATGTCTGATTTTTGCTGAGGTCCTATCAACCTTCTGGGCAAATCTTTTGGAAAGAACCTAAAACAAGCCCATATTAGCTTATTCATGCATACTTTTCTGCAACTAATCCAAGGTGTGCAGGCCATTCTCAGTGCAGCTCTCTACTGTGGCCAGCCAGCACATCTCTTGTACTTTAACTTGTAAGGTACCAGTCATTCCACCATGTTGCCCTTATTTATGGGGTCGTATCCTAAGCTTTCTTCATCAGGCTTGAATGAGAGACAGGTACTACCTATTCTGACTCTTGAAGAAGTCCAGTTCATAACACATCTCCCTCCAAAGAAATTCTGTAAATCCCCTCTCCCTTAATCTCTAACAATACTTTATATTTAATGTAGGGAGAGGCTTCAGAATTTTATAACAAGTGTTCAGATACTTCCTTTGAGAATTTGCATCTTAGTCTAGCACCTTACTTTGGTGTCTAAAATTTACCATTTTAGAGGCTTAATTAAAACTTTCTTTTCAGCATCCTGTTACATTAATTTGATTTGTATTTGTGACCAAAGAAGCCTAATAACAGTAAACAAATATTAATAAAGTATCTACTGTATACAGCCTCAGAAGAGAAATGATCCCAGCCCTCGTGAGTTTCAAACTTTAGTCCACTGACTGAATCCTGCCCATAGACATATTTTAGTTGATCCATATAGTCTTTGAATTTTTCTCAAATCCATTGCCAATATTCGCAAACTGAGAGATTTCACCTAAAAATCCAGTTCCTGGCTTGAAAAAAATCAGATCTGGCAATGCTGTCCTGCATTGCTTCCTGGCGTAGCTAGCTGAGGCTGGTAGGGGCTGTCCCCTTGGACAGAGCATGTGGTCTCCTCAGGGACTGCTTTCCCTCTTGTCTCTGTGACACTGAAGCCAAATGTCAGTTGCCACTTAAGATTGGGCTCACATAGTTACTTTTTCTATAGTAAAGAATAAAATGAAATATTTCTGGTACTCATGTCTCTTAACAAAAGAGAAAACAAAAGATAGACCAAGAGAGCCATGGTGTGTCTAAAGCAATTTCTGTAGAAATGCGACATGTTCTTACATGCTTAATCAGTGTGTATGTGTGTGTTTGTGTGCACACCTGTGTATATATGTGTAAAATAAAACTTAAGATGCCACTGGAAAATAAACCATAGAGATAATTAAAGTAACTACAGAAAAGATGTGTGACAAAAAAACAGTGAATTGAAAGAAAGACATTTCAACTGGGTTTGTGTTTTAACGCAACTGAAATAACTTGCATGAGCTGCAATGAAAGGGATATCACACTTGCACACTTCCCTCATTTATGTTATGTTCTTGCTTGACCCCTGACATTTGAGTTTGCAGCAAAGGAGAAAAACATTCTCTGGCCTCTCTTGAAGGAATCAGCCACATCATGGATTCATTGTACTTCCAAGAGTCTTAGGATCTGATGAGCAGAGGCAGGATAGCGGTCCCAAAGCTACTACACTATGACCAGCCAGTTGATAAGGTTTTCTTTGTCATGGAAGGATTAAACAGAATTATTTGAAAGAGTGTTAAACTTTGAAACAAACTCTTTTTACAATTTGTATTCTTAGATTATTTTTTTGTTGGAGACTTTTTTTCTTTTCTTAGTGAGTTTTTTAAGTTCTTGATGTATTAAGCAAAGTCTCTCATCCATTTGTCTGAGTTAAAGCAAAACCAGACTTATTTTGAGCAAAGGTGTCCACTTGCCAAGGGTATTCTCTTGGGAGGCAGCCTTCTGAATTATGTGTCCTAGTTGGTCTCATCAAGTTTAAGATTATTTAAGCTCTGACTGTAGATCTTCTGATTGTGAAAGTGCAGGAGACCTTCCAGAATGGTTCCTGTGAGGTACTTTGTCAGCATGTATAACTTCTGTGTCTTGGCCATTCAATGCTTATTAAAGGCCGAGTTCCTTGAAAGCCTAGCTGCCTGATCTTTTTCCATCCAGTTATTCTGTTTTATCGTTAAGGTAAGCCAGGCCAGAGGAGAACTGCATTAATAACCAGTTTATTTTAGCACATCCTCTCTAAAAACACACACCTTACAATCACTGTGCAAAATTATTATTTTTTTTAACCCTTTGAAGCTTGTATCAGTTTCCTTATCCAGGTATTTTTGAAGAGCCAGAGGAAACTTCCCTCCAGGATTTATACCAGAAATAGCTGTGATTCTCCTGTTTTATCTTATCTTATGGGCCCTGAACCATGAATTCTCTGATTTGCACTGTGTTTCAGTTGTGAGAAATGTTGAGAACAGATCCTCCAGCAAGCACACAGCACCTTAGGGCCTCCTTTTTTTGATTTACTTCTTACCCTGCTACATTTTTTTTCTATCTTTTTTCCCATTTTGGACCTAGATTCCTTCCTTTTTAAATCTTGTATTTCATACAATTTTATGAAACTGCTTCAGCTCCATTTTAGAGTAAGGCAAGATATAAAGAACTTAAGTTTAGTTGTGAATTATTTATCATTTATTGCAAACATCTTATCAAATTGTTTTTAAATTTTATTTTAAGTTTTTTACTCTTTATGTAAGCAAATCTGTAAGTTCTTTGATTTTCATGAAGAGAATTGTCGCTTTGGATTTGAGGACCCCTTGGCTGCCATATCTTCACACCAATAGTTAACAGAACTGATGCAGCAAAAATTGTGCTAAGACCTTAGAGTTAGCAGGAATTGCTCTTCTCCCTGTTACTTCTCCAGGGGTCAAGTTTTGTGGTTTGCTAAATTTCAGTTTCAAGTACCAGATTTATGCGGGATGGCAGTTATATGCCACCAAAGGGCTGGTGTGCCTAGAAGCCTACAGAAACACCTAGTCCTCCACATACTGGATTTCAGCAGGTGCTTGGTGACTTAAATTTAGTTGTGGCTTAGGTATTTGGTTCATTGGAAAGTTGGATTGTGTCCTTTCCCAAGGGCTGGCTGTCACTGTGGTCTAGGTCTGGGGAGTACAATCTGCAAGTGTCAGCAATGGCTTGGTTTCAGTGACATTTTCTGCTTTTCTTTTCTTTTTCAGAGTATGATCGTTTGGGCTTCCTCCTGAAGCTGGACTCTAAACTGTGAGTAAAATGAGAACATGTCTTGACTCTGGTAGAGAGTTCTATGAGAGCTGGGGTCTAACTTTGAAGGCTCATCTCTTCACCCCTGTGTTGGGGATTCCCTGGACCATCTGTCAGCAGTATCTTGAGGCAGAGGCCCAGAGAAGGTGGGATTGTGGTACAAACAAAAGGCCTTAGATTTGACTCATCAGGACAGCTCATTATAGAAATGGGACACTGCTAGGAGTCTGAGGGACAGAGAGGCTCCAGAAGCAGCTTCTGGCTACAGAGTGGAGGATGGTTGGGTCACAGCAGAAGGCAGAATAGTCTTCAAAAATGGCTCTGCAGCCTGGCACTCAAAACCTTCTACGATCTGGCTTCTGCCTTCCTCTCCAGCCTCACCTCTGTCACTCTCCTACAGGTAAATTCTTCTCTCCTCTACCTTTGCATATGCTGCTATCTGTACCTGAAATTCCCTTTCCTTGCTGGTTCACTTAGAAAACTCACAAAGTTAATTATCTCTTCCTCTGTGCTTGCTTTGAATTTTTCACTTCTGTCATCAATTATCTCGTTATATTGTAATTAGCTATATAATAATTATTAATTTATTAAGAGCACAGGCTTGGAGCCAGGCAAAGCTTGATTCAAATCCCAGATTGCCATTTACTCTCTATGATTTTTGGCAAGCTACTTAACCACCCTGAGCCTCAGTTTCATCTGTAAGATGAGGACAATATACTTATCTCACTGGATTTTGTTGTAAGGATTTAATTGAAATGATTAATTCATAGGAGACCTTCAAGTACAGGGTATCTAATCCTTCTGGATCTTGCCCTGTTCTGGCCTTCTTAGCACCTACCTAGACAGTACTTGTAAATGCCTGGATGGATGGATGGATGGATGGATGGATGGATGGATGGGTGTTAGATGGATGACTGATATACCTCCCTCATTTGACTGGGATGCTTTGAGATGAGACACTATCTACTCTGTGTGTTCATGCCCTGTGCAGGACCTCTAACTTGGTAGGTGCCCAATAATTGCTTGCTTGCTAACTTACCTTACCATTACTGTGGGCTCCTTTCTGGTATTAGTCATCTTTGTATAATTGTGCCTCCTGTCCTGTGCCACAAAGAATCTTGGAAAATCAGAATTGTGACCACTGGCTCTGCATAAGGCTTTGACCACATCTGCTTCTGTTGGTGACTCCCCCACCTAGGTATAAGATATAAAACTCAGAGCTGTTTGGCATTCCCACTGAATTGTCTGGAACCTGCCCCTTTTCCTACAATCTGGCCTCTTGGCTCTGGTGCCTCATACTATGAGTTCAGGCATCTAACTCTCCCAGCAATTGGATATATTAAAAACATACATGGGAGAAGTGGTCTGCTCCTTACACCAAGGTAGTAGAGACATGCAGGCCATATATTAATATCTGGGGCACGGACTTAATTGTTATAGAAAGCCACAGGCTTCACTCTTAGAAAATGCTTAATTTAGTTCTCTGAGTAAAGAAACAAATCAAGTGCCAGCCATAAGCAAAGCGAATGTCACCAGAATAGAAGGGATATAGTAATTACTAAGTTGAATCACACTGATGAACAAAAGACATGTTATCTAGGACATGTTAACCATAGTATTTATTTAAAGTGTCTTCAGCAGGGAAAGGAGGAGAGTTAGGAGGACATTCCTGCCTGCTGGTATAGAATGGGCCATAATGTAGCTTTCTGTTGTGTACCAGGCTGGTTGCATAAACCATTTCAGTTGATTTTGGTCTGTAGTCCAAGGAATTGGCTTGACCTTATTTGATTTAACTCTCAAAGGTACCAGCTAGAACTTCCTTGCCTCTTGCTGCAAAGTTGTCTAACCCAGTGCTATCGTCAGAAAGAAAACAAAACAAAACAAACTAGGTGGGAAAGATTTCTATCTGTTCCCAAGTTAAGGATTCTGCTTTTGGAGGGCAACCTCAGCAACGTTCAGCTCTCCCTTATGGAGTCATTCTCTGGTTGTGCTGTGTTCTCTATCTGATATAAAGGAAAGGATCCAACCTTGGGTCACAATTGCTTGGTGTAAATTCTGCATCACAGAATTAAGTATTATATAACCTTGGATAATTCGTTTTCTCTCCTTGGATCTCAATTTTTCCCTTACAAAAAATGTAATCATAACACCTACTTCCTAAGGTTTTATGAAGAGTAAAAGAAAGAGTTCTATAAAGTATGAATAAGTATACAAATGCAAAGATTTCTTCTTATTTATCTTAACTGGGATTCATTCAGCTCCTTGACTACAAGGATTCATGTGTTCTGGACATTTTTCAACTATTCTTTCTCTAAATATTGCCTCTGCCTCACTCTTTCTCTACTCTTCTGGAACTCTGATTATGTTAGTGTATGAAGTGTATGTTAGATTTTCTCATTCTAGCCTCCGTGTCTATTAACTTCTCTTCAGTGCTTTCCATATTTTGATTGTCTCCACATTAAACTGGAACCCCAAAGGACTCAGGGAAGGATAAACTAGAACTAAACCTGCATCCCCAAACCAGGAATGCAAGAAAGGTTATAATAGCTCTGAGCAGATCAGGACAAAAAGTTAATAAAACAAAAACTCCTTTTTTTTTTTAAGATTTATTTTACTTATTTCTACTCACACACAGACACCACACTCCCATTTCCCCCTATCTGTGTCCATTATCCATGTGTTCTTCTGTGTTTGCTTGTATTCTCATTAGGCAGCTCCGGGAACCGATCCTGGGACCTTCCAGAGTGGGAGAGAGGGGATTACTATCTTGTGCCATCTCAGCTCCCTTTTTTGCTGCTGCTTCTTATTTTCTCTCCTCTGTGTCTCTTGTTGCATCATCTTGCTGTGCCAGCTCTCCACGTTGGCCAGCACTCCTGCATGAGGCAGCTTTCCCGTGTGGGATGGCATTCCCACGCAGGGTGGCACACCTGCATGGGGCCTCATTCTCATGTTGGCTGACACTCTGCATGGGGGGCCAGCTTGCCATGTGGGCTAGCTTGCCCTTACCAGGAGTCCCTGGGCATCAAACCCTGGACCTCCTATATGGTAGACGGGAGCCCAATTGATTGAGCCACATCCATTTCCAGAAACAAAAACTCTTGGTATTTGCAGCCAGAGTTCTCATATCTCAGGTGACCCAGGGAAACTCAAGACATGAACTCAGTTTAAAGCATCACAGACTGGCAATTCCTCTAAGCATCAGGTAGAAGCAAATGCAAACCCTCTCTGGAAGAAGGCATATGAATTCTTCACTTTTCAAGGAAATGAGCATCTCACAGCAAAATAAATAAATAAATATACAGGCAAGCAATCAAGCATACAAGGAAACAAGATTCCATTAGTGAGAACCATGAAAATCAACAAAAATAGAAAGAGTCCCACAAAGACTTCTGAAATTAGAATTACTAGACACTACTTGTAAAACAATTATGCATTCTATATTTAAAGAAATAAAAGACAAGATTGAAATATATACATAAAAAGTAAAATGTTAGATGTGAAAAATACAGTAACCAAAATTTAAAAGTCAATAGAAGGGTTTAGCAACAGATTCGATACAGATAAAGACAGAGTTGGTGAACTGGAAGATAAACCAGAAGAAATTATCTACTACAGGGTTTGGCAAACTTTTTTTGTAAAGGGCCAGATAGAAATATTTTAGGCTTTGGGGGTCATATGGTCTCTGTTGCAGCTACTCAACTCTGCCACTGTAACTTGAAAGCAGCTATAGACAGTACATAAATGAATGAGAGTGGCTATATTCCAATAAAAGTTTATTTACGGACAGTGAAATTTGAATTGCACATAATTTCTACATGTCATGAAATGTTATTCTTCTTTTTTTCCCAGCCATTAAAAAATATAAAAGATGTTCTTAACTCACAGACTATATGAAAAACAGCTGGTGAGTCAGATTTTATCTAGAGATCAGATTTGGCCAAAACTGATGGAGAATGCAGCACTGAGATATATCTACTTGAGAATTGTCTCCCCACTCCATGAAAGTTATGTAGAAATACTCTTGAAATATCTCTTATGTTCAATGATATTTCAGAAGTCTGGAAATAGACTGTTTTAGTTTCTAGGTTGCTCAGTCAAATACCATGAAATGGGTTGTATTAAACAACAGAAATTTATTCACTCATGGTCTGAGGCTGGGTCTTTTCCCAAAGACTGAGTGGAGTTCTGGGGCTGGCTTCTGGCAATCCTTGGTCCTTAGCTTGCCACATGACAAGGTACATGGTGGCATCTCTAGTCTCTCCCTTCTCTTCCAGGTTCCTCTTGATGTTCAGCCTCTTGCTTCTTGCGCCTTTCTCTCTGTCTGTCTGAATTTCACTCCACTTATAAAAGACTCCAGGAACAGGAGTAAGACTTATCCTGAATGAGGTGGATCACACTTTAACTGAAATAACCTCATCAAAGGTCCTGGTACATACAGCTTCACAGTACCACAAAAATGTCCATGTTTTCTGTCTTCACTAAATTCTTTTAATTATGTCTCTGTGGAATAAATAAATTGCTTTATATTTTCTTTGAGAATTCAGTGCTGCTTATACCTACGTGACAAAACCACTTGTCAGTGCTATGAAAATTATTCAAAATACTTAAGTGCAGTGAGCTGCACAAAACCTTGTCTTTTAATTGCAATTAATAATTCTATATTTAGCTTCCCAAGGAATTGGCAAACTGTCCTCTATAGTGACTGCACCATTTGATATACCCACTAGCAATAAATGAGTATTCCTATTCCTCTGCATTCTCTCCAACACTTGTAATTTTCTGTTTTATAATATTATCTGTTCTACTGGGTGTGAAGTGAAATCTCATTATGATTTCATTTGCATTTCCCTAATAGCTAGTGATGTTGAGTATCTTTTTATGTGCTTTTTAGCCATTTGTATATCTTCTTTGGAGAAATGTCTATTCAAGTCTTTTGCCCATTATTTAACTGGATTTTTTGTCTTTTTATTGTTTAGTTAAAGGATTTCTTTATATATTCTGGATATTAAACGCTGATTGGATGTGTGATTTCCAAATATTGTCTCCCATTAAGTAGGTTGTCTTTTCATTTTCATTATAAAGTCCTTTGATGCACTAAAGTTTTTAATTTTGGGAGGTCCTGTTTATCTATTTCTTCTTTCATTGCTTGTGTTTTGGGTGTAAAATCAAAGAAACCATTGCCTAATACCAATAAGATTCTGAAGATGCTTCCCTACATTTTCTTCTAGGAGTTTTATAGTGTTGGCTTTTGTATTTAGGTCTTTGATCCATTTTGAGTTAATTTTTTATATGGAAAAGATAGGGGTCCTCTTTCATTCTTTTGCATATGGATATCCAGTTCTCCCAGCACCATTTGTTGAAGAGACTGTTCTTTCTCAAATGAGCAGACTTGGCAACCTTGTCAAAAATCAATTGGGGGACATGGATATGGCTCAAGCAATGGGCTCCTGTCTACCATGTAGGAGGTCCAGGGTTCATTTCCCAGGGCCTCCTGGTAAAGGCAAGCTGGCCCATGTGGCAGGCTGGCCTGAGCAGAGAGCTGGCCCATGCAGAGTGCTGGCCCACACAGGAGTGCTGGCCCGCATGGATTGCCGGCCCATGCAGAGAGCTGGTGCAACAAGATGATGCAACAAGAAGAGACACAGAAGACATGCAGCAGACCAGGGAACTTAGGTGGCACAAGAGATTGAATGCCTCTCTCCCACTCTGGAAGGTGACAGGATTGTTTCCCAGTGCCAATTTTATTTTAGCAGTATTTTGTAGTGTGCTGTTGTACAAGTTCTTTACATCTCTGGCAGTTTGAGATTATTTATGAATTCCAAAAAGAGAAAGGTTATGTTTATAAACTAATCTATACCTCTGGGTGTGATGCCCTTTGATTATAGAGGGATCTTTGATTAGATTACCTGTTAAGATTGCTTTGAGGGCTTTTTGATTCTACCAAGTCAATAAGGTGTGACTCAGACCTTAGTTGGTCTGATATAAATGGACAGTCACACAGACAGGTGGATACACATGGAAGAGAGAGCTCTGCCATTTTTTATCTGGCCATATGACAAAAAGAAGAAGGCTTAAACAGCTGAAACCCTAGGAAGAGATGAGACATTTTGCCTGATAGCTTACAGCTAATATTTGGAAGAAAGCAGAACCAAGACTGATATAGGAGCCCTGGAAAGAAACAAACCCTATGCCGAGAGAGAGGACTTCACTTAAGCACAAAGCTTTGAGAGGCTGGGCCCATGGAGCCTCCAGAGGAAGAGGAAGCCCAGAGGGGCAGACAGAGACCAGCCAGAGATGGCAACCATCTTGCTTCAACATGTGGCGACTGACTTTGGTGAGAAAGCAACCCTGAATTGGACTTTTTGAGGCCTTGTAACTGTAAGTTTTTAACCCAAATAAATACCCTTTATAAAAGCCAACAGATTTCTAGAACTTTGCATTGGCATCCCTTTGGCATACTAACACAACATTCTTTCCTAAATTTATTCCTAGGTATTTATTTTGGTTATATTGTAAATAGAATTTTAAAAAATTTCATCCTTAGATTGCTCATTACTAGTATGTAGAAACACTACTGATTTTTGTGTGTTGATCTTGTACCCCATCACTTTGCTGAATTTGTTTATTAGTTCTCATAGCTTTGTTGTAGGTTTTCCAGGACTTTCTGTTTATAGGATCATGCCATCTGTAAATAATAAAAGTTTGACTTTTTCCTTTCAAGTTTGGATCCTTTTATTTCTTTTCTTGCTTAATTGCTCTGGCTAGAACCTCCAGTACAGTGTTGGATAACAGTGGTGACAGTGGGCATCCTTGTCTTCTCTCAGACCTTAGAAGGAAAGCTTTCAGTCTTTCACCATTGAGTATGTTAGCTGTGGGTTTTCACATATGCCTTTAATCATGTTGAAGAAATTTCCTTCTATTCCTATTTTTCTAAGTGCTTTTATCAAGAAAGGATGCTTAATTTTGTCAAATGACTCTTCTATGTTAATTGAGATGATCAGGTGGTTTTTTTACCTTCATTTTGTTAATGTGTTGTATTATACTAATTAATTTTCTTATGTTGAACGAAGCTTGCATACCTGGGATAAAAGCCACTTAATCATGGTGAATAATTCTTTTGATGTTGCTGTTGGATTCTATTTGCAAAGTATTTTGTTGAGGATCTTTGCATCTATATTCATAAAAGAAATTGGTCTGTACTTTTCCTTGTAGTATAGTATCTTAATCTGACTTTGGAATGATAGTAATTTTAGCCTCAGGAATGAGTTAGGCAGTGTTCCTTCCTCTTCAACTTTTTGGATAGTTTGAGCAGCATTGGTATTAATTCTCCTTGGAATGTTTAGTAAAATTCACCTGAGAAGCCATCTGGTCATATAACTTTCTTTGTTGGGAAGTTTTTGATGACTGATTCAATCTTTTGCAATTAGTCTGTTGAGATCTTCTATTTCTTCTAGTGTAGTTTATTTATTTGCATCTTCTCTTTTTTTTTCTTCATTAGTCTAACTAAGGAGTTGTTAATTTTATTGATATTTTCAAAAAAACAACTTTTAGTTTTGTTAATTCTCTCTATGGTTTTTTACTCTCAATTTCACTTATTTTCTCTTACTTTTGTTATTTCTTTCGTTCTGCTTTCTTTGGAGTTAGTTTGCTATTCTTTTTCTAGTTCCTCCAGTTGTGCAGTTAGGTCTTTGACTTTAGCTCCTTTGGAAAAAAAAAAAATGTAAGTGTTTAGGACTACAGATTTCCCTCTGAGCACTGCCTTTGCTGTGTCCCTTAAGTTTTGATATGTTGTATTCTCATTTTCATTTGTCTCAAGATATTTACTGATTTCCCTTGCAATCTTTTCTTTGAGCCACTGATTGTTTGAGAGTGTTATAGTTCAGGATATTTCAGTATATATTCAGTATATTTGTGGATTTTCCAGTTCTCTGCCTATTACTGATTTCCAGCTTCATTCATGGTCAGAGAAATTGATTTCTATAATTTCAATCTTTATATTTAGTAAGACTTGTTTTGTGACCCTACATTTTGTCTGTCTTGGAGAATGATCCATGTGCACTTAAGAAGAATGTGTATCCTCCAGTGTGGGGGTAAAATGTTCTGTATATGTCTTTTAGGTCTAGTTCAGTTATCCAAGTTCTCTGTTTCCTTATTGATCTTCTATCTAGATGTTCTATCTATTGATAAGAGTAGTGCATTGGAGTCTCCAACTATTATTGTAGAAATGTCTCTTTCTCCCTTCAGTTTTGCCAGTGTTTGCCTCATATATTTTCAGGCACCATGGTTAGGTGCATAAATATTTATGATTGTTATTTTTTTCTTGGTGGGTTGTCCCTTTTATTAATATACAGTGTCCTTCTTTGTCTCATAGCAGTTTTTCACTTAAAGTCTATTTTGTCCAATATTAGTATAGCTACCCCAGCTCTTTTTTGGTTATTATTTGCATGAAAAGTCTTTTTCCATCTTTTCACTTTCAATCTATTTATGTCTTTGGGTCTAAGGTGAGTCTCTTGTAAACAACATATAGATGGATCTTGTTTTTTTGTCCATTCTGGCAATCCCATGTCTTTTGATTGGGGAGTTTAATCTGTTAACATTCAGCATTATTACTCTAAAGGCAGTACTTACTTCAGCCATTTTGTCCTTTGGTTTTTATATATCATATCTCTTTTTTTTACTCTCCTTTCCTTTATTGCACCCTCTTTTTCTGTATAGTTGATCTTTTGTGATGTATGTAACTGATCCCTTTCTCATTTCTTTTTCTGTATATTTTTAAAATATTTTCTTTGTGGTTACCCTAGGGTTTATCATACATAACCTACTAATTTGAAAAGATACCAACTTATCTTCAGTAGCGTGCCCGTTCTCCGCTCCCATATCCTTGTTTCCCCTCTTTATGTTTTTTTTTTTTTTTTTGGTCCCACTTTACCACTTTATATTTGTGTGTCCACTATCAGGAAATATGCCTTTTTCTTGTTCAATTGTATTCTGATTCTAATATGAATAAAAGAGTAGAGTTGTATATTGGGGATACAATACTATTGGGTTTTGCCTTTACCTTTTTAGTTACCCTTACTGATGATCTTCACTTCTTCACACTACTCCAAACCACTCTCTCCTGTCTTTTCCTTTCAACCTGTAGAATTCCCTTTGTTAATTCTTGTAGGGCAGGACTTTGGTTGACAAGCTCTCTCAGTTTCTGTCTGAATTTTTAAACTCTTCCTCAAATGTGAAGAATAGTTTTGCTGGATAAAGAAATTTTGGATGATAGTTTTTCTCTTTCAGTACATTAAACTTATCACTGCCTTCTCTCTGCCTCCATGGTTTTCAATGGGAAATCAGTGCTTAGTCTTATTGAGGATCCCTTGTATGTGATGAACTGCTTTGCTCTTGCTGCTTTCAGAATTCTCTCTTTATCTTTTTGCATTTGACATTCTGATTAGTATGTGTCTCCAAGTAAGTCTATTAAGATTAATTCTATTTGAGGTATGTTATGCTTCTTGGACATGTACATTTATGTCTTTCAGAAGAGGTGGGAAATTTTCAACCATTATTTCCTCAAATATTTTTTCCCCTTTCCCCTTTTCTTCTATTTCTATGACACCCAGGATGCATTGGTTTGTGCACTTCATGCTGCCATTCAAATCCCTAAGATACTGCTCAATTTTTTCTATTCTTTTCTCTATCTGTTCTTCTGACTGCATGATTTTGATTGTCCTATCTTTTAGTTCACTGACTATTTCTTCTCCCTTTTCATATCTGCTGTTGTATGCCTCCAGTGTATTTTTAATTTCTACTATTGTGTCTTTTATCCCATAATTTCTGTTGTTTCTTTTTATACTTACAAATTCTTGTTTATGTGCACAATTTGTCTTCTTAATATCCATTTCCTCTTTATCCATATTTTCCTTCTGCTTGTGAATTGATTCTGGAGATATGTTTGAACACATTTGACTAGTACTAAATTTGAATTTCTTTGAAGTTTTAATTTGTTCTCTTGTCTGAGTCATATCTTCCTGTTTCTTAATATGGCTTGTAATTTTTTGCTGATGTCTAGCCATCTGATTATCTTGATGAGTTAACTCTGAAGGTCTTTTTCTCCCTCTTGTCTAGGGTTTTATTGTTGATTGGCTTTGTATTTAGGCTTTTATCTGATGCTTGGTCCAACATATTCTAGACCTTTAAAATAGCCCATGTTTAATTGTTCAGATTTTTGCAATTCTTCTGATTCTGATTCTTGCTCTGTATATGTAGTGTAATTTTAAAGATTGCACTTTTTGTGCAGTTGTTTCACCTCCAGGAGAAAGCTTCCTTCCCTCTGTTCCTTCTCTGGGAATCCTGATTTGTTCCATTTGTTTTTGTACAGAACTTTCTCCCTAGCTCTTATGATTTGTTTAAATTCTTTCCCATACTCAATGCCCCATTTTCCTTACACTTTTCAGTTCTAGAGCATCCTATCTTACAACAATTCAGTTTACCCCTGCCCCCTTTTTTTCCTGTGAGCCTCTTCTGCCTCCAGTTTCTTCCCTGTTAGGGTATATCTCCCCAGGGAGCCAAATGGCATCAGTCCAGAAAGATGAGTCACTCCAGGAAAATCCATTTTGCATTTAGGTGGTCCAGCTGACTGAAACTGGATTGGGTGAGAACACAGCAGTTCTTGCCAGCAGTTCTATCGTGGTCTTTCTTTTTGTTCTCTCTCTCTCTCTGGTCTGCATTTTGAATGCAGCACTTTTCAGTGGCTCATGTTCCACTCTATAGTCTCTGCTGTGGGAGAGAGGGACTTGGGCCATGCTGCCTCTGTGCAACTCCCAAGCTATGCAGAGCCAAGAGAGAAGGAAAAGAACTGGAATAGATTGGCGATTTGGGACGGAATTTTCCTACATGATTTTTTCTTTTTCTTTGATTCAGTGTTTGTGGAAACCTTCTCTTTTCTCTACTGCCCTCCAGAGTTCTAGGCCAGTGAGATTTGTCCTTTTATTTGCTAACTCTCTTGGTAGGCTTTTTCAGGGGATATCTTCCATCACCATGTTGATGACATCTCTCCAGGCTATAGTTTTGACAACACGTTGTTAAAGGCATAGCAGAAATGAATTACAGAGCAAAAAAGGAAGGCTTGAAACTATACATCAGGGAAGCAGACTTGGCCCAATGAATAGGGTGTCCACCTACCACATGGGAGGTCCGCAGTTTAAACCCCGGGCCTCCTTGACCCGTGTGGAGCTGGCCCACGCACAGTGCTGATGTGCACAAAGAGTGCCATGCTACACAGACGTGCCCCCCGTGTAGCCCCACACGCAAGGAGTGTGCCCCGTAAGGAGAGCCACCCAGAGTGAAAGAAAGTTCAGCCTGCCCAAGAATGGTGCCATACATACGGAGAGCTGACACAAGAAGATGATGCAACAAAAAGAAACACAGATTCCCGGTGCCACTAATAAGGATAGAAGCGGTCACAGAACACACAGCAAATGGACACAGAAAGCAGACAACTGGGGGGGAGGAGGAGAAATAAAAAACAAAAACAAACAAACAAAAAAACTATATGTCAGCTTAAAGGCTGTCTTCAAGAGGATAAAGTAGAAAAAAGGATAATTAGATAATTGCAGTAGAGAAAGCTGGCATACACTGCCTTAACCAAGTGATAGAGGTTTATATCACCAGTGATGTCACATGGATTCATGTGCCGCTGATACCATGTGACAAGAAGGGTACTTCACCTCTGTAATATTCTTTCAAAAGTCCCATATATATCCCAGTATAATCATGATAAAAACACCAGATAAGACCCAACGGAGGGACATTCTGCAAAATACATGACCAGTTCTCTGCAAATCTGTCAGGTCCTGAAAAACAAAGAAAGACTAAGAAACTGTCACAGATCGGAGGAGACTGGTTGACATGGAACCACACGCACTGTGTCACCCTGGTTTGAAATCTGGATCAGAAAGAACATTAATGGAAAAACTGGTGAAATTTTGCACAAAGTCTGGTAGTTAATGATAATGTGCCAGTGTTGATTTCTCAGTTTTTACAAATGTAACATGGTGATGTGAACTGTTAATAGGGGGGAACTGGTGAGACATATATGGTAATTCTCTATACTATCTTTGTAACTTTTCTGCAAATCTAAAATTGTTCCAAAATAAATAATATCCTTTAAAACAAAAAAAACTAAATCCCAGCTCTTAGTTCTCCTAGACATCAGCTGCCTTGTCTTCTCGCATTGGCTCTGATCATGTCCTTTCCCCCTGGAATCCAGGCCCCTGCCTTCCTAGCCCTAAGAGAGGAGGAGGTTTTTGCCTTTATTAACCTTGCTTACATGACAGATCATGGGAATTTCTCTCTCCTTCAAAGGAGAGCCCAGTCTTCACCTAGAAGGTATGGACTTTGCTCTGTCAAAAGCCAAGCTACAAGCAGTCAGAGTGATTGACAACACATCTGTCAGAATCTGTGTGACACAGACACTCCAGTCCAGGATACACTGAATCAGCAAAAGTCTGGGTCTCCTTTCACAGTGTTTCCTCCAGAATCAGGTGAAGATGAGAATAGACCTTCAGTCCAACTCAGGGGGGGTCTGGCCTCATGGTTTCCTATGAGCTCATACTAGAACAAATGATAAATATACATCTAAGGCACAGTCCTTAGATTCCCATTATGACAAAGAACACACTCCTCAGTCTGAAGCATCTGCTCTTCAGGGCTTCCCGTAAGAACAGTGGGTAGGTACTTGCCAGTGGCTGCATGACTAAAATAGGCACACCAGGCAGACACAAGGGAGGCCTGCTGAAAGATTTCAGCTTATTGTTACTGTGCAGAAACTGCCAAAATGGTAATCTCCCAGCTTCGATAATTTCAAGATCCAGACCCCACTTCCAATAATAGTAAGAAACAGCATTTTGTCCTTGACATATTTTCTTTCATTCATTCATTTAATAGATACTTCTGAGTCCTGTAGTAGCCAGAATAATGAACTCCCAGAATTTGTGAATAAGTTACCTTACATGGCAGAAGGAACTTTGTGGGTGTGATTAAGTTAAGGATCTTGAGATGGGGAGAGTATCCTGGATTATCTGGAAAGGACTAATATAGAAGGGACTATGACAATCAAAGCAGAAGTTGGAATGACACAATTACTGGTAAGAGGCCACAAACCAAGGACTATGGGCAGCCTCTAGACGTTGTCCAAGGCAAGGAAAGGCCGCTCCCCTACAGCCTCCAGAAGGAATACAGTCCTACTGATCCCTTGACTTTAGCCCAATGTAACCCATTTGGTTCTTCTGATTTCCAGCGCTGTGTTGTTTTAAGCCACTAAGTTTAGGAAACTTGTGATAGCAGCAATAAACTAATGTTAAGTGCCTACTGCCTAATAGCTAATGTCTAGGTGTTAGAGATGTGATGGTAAAGGAGCAAAGTCCCTATACTCAGGCACTTATTACATTCGTGGTGGGGAGGAGACAGACAAACTAAAAATGGAGGAAAAGCATGGGTTTATGCTTTATTAATATGTATCAATAAAATTGATTTGTTAAAAGAAATGGAGGAAAAAGAAAGCAAAATAGAGGGGATAGAGAGTATGGAGATAGATGTGCTATTTTATATTGGATGTTATCTTCACAGATGAATTCTGTGTGTTACATGGATTAGGCTGACTCCTTAAAAAGCTACAGTCCCCTAAAAGGGCCCTCCTTGGTACACACTTGCTCCAACTCTTACAAACACACTGGTCTTTTTTTTTTTTTTTTAAAGATTTATTTTATTTATTTATTTCTCTCCCCTTCCCCCACCCTACCCCGGTTGTCTGTGCTCTGTGTCTATTTGCTGCATCTTCTTTGTCTGCTTCTGTAAACACACTGGTCTTTGAGTGAGGACAAGCAGAGGCTTCTGAGATAAGTTAGTTCTTGGACCTCTTGGAGCTCATCTGTGTCTAATAATCTTATCTAACAGGTTCATTTTTTACCACCTTGCTTGAACTGAGAAAATAGAAAGTGGGTTTAAACAGAAGAAGCTGATGTAAAGAGAGGAAAATGAAGCAGATGCACAGAGAGGCAAAATTGGAGACTTTGGGGAGCAGGCGGGGAATAGACTTTCTCTCTCTTCTTAAGTCCAGTCACAGGGATCTTTCAAAAATATTAATTTAGTCCCTGCCAAACTCCCCTTCATTGACTGAATTTTATGGTATGTGAGTTATATCTCAATAAAGCTTTAAAAATACATTGATTTTTACTGATTAAATTATTTTAAATCCATCAGCTTCTTTGTATTCCCATTGCTTTCACATGATGGAGATAATTATCTTCTCTAGCTTAAATAACACCAACTCTCAATGGTTTCCTTAAAGCTATACTTAGTTACCTCCAATCCATCTCTACAATAGCAATCAAAAAGAACTTTAAAAATGCAAATCTGATCACACCAGTGACTCTGTTTAAAAGCCTTTTGCATGGCTTCTCACTGCCTTCAGGATAAGGTTCAAAATCTTAAAATGGCTCATACGGCCATTCATATGGCTTAGAATTTATAATTTCCACAGTCTTATCCCAATTACAAAGCACATAGTTGATGCTTCATAAATATTTGCTCATTAAATGAGTGAAGAAATGAAATCTTGGGCATGGAGCAGGAAGCAAGCTGAGGTCCATTGAGGGCTATATTCCTTTTAGTTTACCAGACACTGATAAAGGTTTAGGATAGAATGGCCCTCATCCTTGGGTTTACCTGGGTGACCCCTGGTAAAGAGCTAGACATAGAGAGGGCAGCAGTTACCTAACCACTGGTTCGTAAGATCCATGAGCAAAAGGACCAAGTGTGACTTCTGTACCACTATATCATGTGTAGTAGGTACTCAAAATTTGTTGAATTAAAAAATATTTTCCTAGGTAAGAGTGACTTTGTAGAATGAATAGAAGGCTTCTTTGGAGCTGCAGATGGCACTGGGGACAGCAGAACCCTGAAGAAGGGGATTGCAGAGAAAGATGAAAATAGCACCCAGATCATGCAGGAATTAATTCTATGCCATACTCATATTCTGTAGGCAATTGGGGAGTCAATGAAGGGGAGTTTGGCATGGACTAAATTAATATTTTTGAAAGATCCCTGTTACATAACCATTACCCCTTTCTAATTCCAGAACACTTTCATTATTCCAAAAGAAAACCCTGTACCCATTAGCAGTTACTTCACATTACAGTCTCCCCCCACTCTTTGACAATCACTAATCTTATTTCTGGCTGTATTGATTTGCCTTTTCTTGACATTCATATAAATGGAATCATATAATATGTGGTCTTTTATAACTGGCTTTTTGTCACTTACCATGCTTTCAAGGTTCAACCATATTGCAGCATATATCAGTACTTAATTCCTTTGTATGGCTGAATAATATTCCATAGTATGGCTATACCACTTTTATTTTTTTTTCTTTTTGAGGTCCTGGGGCCAGGAATTGAACCTGGACCTTGTATGTGCAAAGCCAGTACTCAACCACTGAGCCACATTGGCTCTCGATGTATACCACATTTTATTTATCCATACTTCAGTTGAAGGACAGTTTGGTTGTTTCCAGTTTAGGACAATTATGAATAATGGTGTTATGAACATTTGTATATAAATTTTTGTGTGGACATTATGTTTTCATTTCTTTTGGATATATATCTAGGAGTGTAACTGCTGGATTATATAGTAGCTCTATGTTTAACATTTTGAGGAACTGCCAAACTATCTTCCAAAGTGGTTGCAACATTTTATGTTTATACCAACAATATATGAGTGTTGTTCAATTTCCCCATCTCTGATGGTTTAGAGCTATGTATCCCAGAAAAACATGTTTTTAAACTTAATCCATTCTAGTGAGTATGAACCCATTGTAAGTAGGACCTTTTGATGAGGTTACTTCAGTGAAGGTGTGGCCCAACTCAGTCAGAATGGGTCTTAATCCTATTATTGGAGTCCTTTATAAGCAGAATGAAATTCAGACAGAGAAAGGGAAAGCCAAGGGAAGCAAGAAGCTGAAGCTCATCAGAACTCAGGAGAGAAGGGAGAGGCTGCCATGTGCATTGCCATGTGACAGAGGAGCCCAAGACCAAGGATCGCCAGTAGCCAGCCCCAGAACACCTTCAGAACAGTCTTCAGGAAGAAAGCTTTGCTGGGATGACACCTTGGTCTGGACTTTTTCCTAGCCTCCAAACTGTGAGCTAATAAATTCCCATTGTTTAAGCTAACCCACTGCATGGTACTTGCTTGAGCATCCAAGGAAATAAAAACTCTCTCCAACACCTATTATTATCTCTCTTTTTTATTTTAGTCATCCTAGTGGATGTAAAGTGGTAAAAATCAAGCAGTCTTGATGATTGAAAATGTCTAATAGACAATTGGATATTGGCATCTGAATTTCAGAAGAAAGATCTGGGCTGATTATAGAGGTTTGGGGAGTCCTCTGTATATAAATTATTATAAAAGCCCTGGGAGTAGATGAGCTTGCCCAAGGAGAGGATGTGAAATAAAAGAAGAGGGATAGGAATGAATTCTGAAGAGTACCAACTCTTAAAGGTCAAAAGAAGAGGTGGTCAAAAAAAGATTGAGAAGTTGTAGCTGGATGGGTCAGAGGAAAACCAAGTGAATGTGTTGTCCTAGAAGCCAAAATAAGAGTGTTTAAGGACAATGTAAAGCTCGGTGTTGCCAACTAGTATTGAGAAGTCAATTATGACAAGAACAGAAAGGTACCTATTGTTTTTAGGGTATGAGGTCATTGGTGACCTTAGTGAGATGAGTTACAGAGTAACAGAGGAAACAGAGCCAGATAGCATTGGTTTAAGGAGTAAGTGAAAGACAAAGAAACATGTCTCCTTTTTGCTCTTTGGCTCTGAAGGAGGTAAGGGAGGCTGGTGACATGATGGCAAGCATCCTCTAATGTTTGAGGTGAAGGAAGATGTGTCTTGTGTGTGTGTATGTGTTAAGATGGAAAAGATATGATCATATGTAAGAGCTGAAGTGAATGGGTAGACCATTAGAGACAAATATAAAATTTGAAGGAGAGGCCTCGGGGATAATGGAAACTATAAAATCTCTGACAAGGTAAGAGACATTTGATCCTGGACATGGGGAGAAAGATTAGTGATTATAATAGGTAAAATTCGTTGACTTACATTACTGCATTATTTCACTAATCTCATTTAATCCTCACAATTTTATGTAGGTCTTATTATATCTTCATTTAATAAGTAGGATGTTCATATTGAGAGAGGTTGAGTAACTTGTTGAAGAAAGTACAAATCCAGGTTTGTCTGGTGCTTTTCACTAGCTCTTGTGGGGTGCAAGGACAGAGTGGGCCAAGGTGTTAAGGAAACTAGAAAGAATCTCTGTTGGGAAAGGAAGGAAGTGAAGGCAAAAGGAGGTTGTGGTCTAGAAGGCCTGATGAGGTCAGAGCAAAGGAAGTGGAAATAAATAAATGAGCAAACCAGAAGTATAGGAGACTGTGAGAGAGTAGAATATCTGAATTTGTTTTCAGTAGTGGCACAATTCCAAGTGAGTCTAAGGCCCAGAATTGGCCATAAACATGACTGTCTGAAATAAAGGAAGTGTGGTCATTAGAAATGACTAAGTTGAGAAATGGGGAGGCTTCAGTACTGAATGGGTCATCCGTGTGGACACTGAAGACACGGAGGTCTTGATTGGAAAGGACGTCTTATGAGCCAAGGTCTTCAGTGAATGGGAGGGTGTGGTTGTGGGAGATGAGTACGTGAAAGCAGCAAGGGAGGATGGGAATAGTGTTTCTGGATAGGAAGAGCAAAGAACAGGATTTGTTTTTTTACATAAGGATGACATATCTGTGGTTTGGAAGTATCAGTAGAGTACAAAGAGGATATCAGAGAATCTGAACAGTGTGGACTATAGAAGAAAGAGCAGCTTCCATTGCAGAAAGCGGTTGGGAAAATGTTGTTTTCAGGGGAGACCCAGGTTTCTAGGAAGCAGAAGAAAGAACATTCACTGAAAAGGTTGAGGATGTAAAGGAACATGCCTTCACAGAACACAATGGAAAATTAGTTAATCCAGAGTAAAGCCTAGCCTGATTCAGTGGGGCCACACCTTAACTGAAGTAACATTTTGAAGAGATTTTATTTACAATGTGTCCACACCCACCAGAATGAGGACCAAGAACATGTCTAAACTGGGGTACGCAATTCAATCCAATCAACCAGATGTGAGCCTGGTGACTTGTGGGTTTTGCTGGCCTCAAGGATGCCCAAGGATTAATTAAGCCTGTCTTCCCCTGGGGATGGCGCACTCAGGCTATTCAGTGCCCACAACTACGGCATGATTGGACATTTCCAAGAGGCTTCAAGTCTGGTCCCTGGGAAGACTCTGAGTTCTCTGAAAGAAGTCAGCTATGGTCTGGTTCAAAGTTGAGAGTCCTGGGGAAAGGCTCAGGGCTCAAGGCTGCTGCCCTAGTGTCAAGGTAAGCACTTCCTCATTCATTTGACAAATTTATTGAGCAACTACTAAGTTTCAGGTGCTATTCTAAACTCTGAAGGTACACTAGTTAACAAGACAGTCAATAAACAAAAAGTACAATATGTACATTTTTTTAGTATCTTGGGAGGTGGTAAGTACTATGGAAAAAAATAGAACAGGTCAAGGGAATGCTGAAGAGATCGCAAGTTTAAATGGGAAAGTCAGGAAAGGCTTCATTGAGAAGGTAATATTTGAGCAAAGACTCAATGGAAGTGAGAGAAAGATAGCCTTGTCAGTTTCTGGAAGCAGAGCATTCTAGACAAAACCCTAAGGAAATCTCAGTTGCCGTTATAAGGAACATGACACCATGAGCCAGGAATGTGCCCATTAGTCCAGGGGGGAGAGAAGAGCCATCTGGATGTTTTAAAGGAGCTAAAACATTCTGGTGTTTCCTGAGATGTGTCAGCCCCTTCTGGGAGGTAATTTAATTAAATGAAAGTTTCATCTGTTTCACTTAGGTGCAGATAGGTGCTCTGTGCTACAGGAAAGCTCCTGCCACAATGTGGTGTTTTATAGTTGCCATGTGGGCAATACGGGGACTTTATGTTCAGTCTGATCATAAGGAATTCATTGTGAAGACACAAAGATGATGGGAGTCAAAACAACTTTTAACCCCTAAAGCCCTGTGACCCAGGCCAATTGTGAAAGCCCTGTAAATATGAAGCAATGTAAAATATACCCAGAAACATAGTTTACTAAGTCCAAAACAGCCTGCCAAGTACCCTGTGGCTGCAGGGGGGAAACATTTATTGAGCATCTACTATATGCCCAATGCCATACTAGATGCTTTCCATGTTATCTATTCCTCACAACAACCCCTTAAATGATCTCATGTAGTCTCATGGCTTAAATACCATCTATACGCAGGTGACTCCCAAATTTATATTTCAAATCCAATCCTCTCTTACTTCATTCCAGACTCATTTATCCAATGGCCTCCTTCACTTGGATGTGAAAGATATCTCATATTTAACATATCCAGGACCAAACTCCTGGTTTATACCCCTGCCTCCCAGAATCTTCCCTATCTCAGTAAATGGCAACTTCATCCTTCCAGTTTTCTGGGTCAAAAACCTTAACATCATATCTTAGACACCCAAATATTATCATCAGCCTACCTTATTGGCTTTACCTTAAATATCTCTAGGTCCAACCATGTCTCACTTACCTCCACCACCATAATCCTGTCCAAATAAGCATCATCTCCTCCTTGTACCATTGCACTCCTGGACAGTCTGCCTGCTTCCACCCTTGCTTCCCTATAATCTGCTTCAACACCGAGGCCAGGGTAGTCCTGTTAAAATATAAGATAGGTCTCATTATTCCTGTGATCGGAACTCTCCAGTGGTTCCCCATTTCTCTCAGAATAAGAGCCGAAGTCCTGATGGTGCTCACCAGAGCCCTATGGTTCAGACTGCTGTTTTCTTACTGTTCTCCTTCTTGCTTATTATTCCATACTGGCCTCCTTACTGTACCTCAAACACTCTATGCCCATTCTTCAGACTTGGCATCTGCTCTTTCCTTTTTCTGGAACTACTTTTCGACTGTTATCTGCAACACTTGCTCAAACTCGCAGCTTTGCAGACCTTTGTTTAGATATAACCTTCTTAATGGCCTCCTACCCATCATATTTTAAATCGTAATGTCATCCTCCATTGGTATTCCATTATCCTTCTCTGTGTAATTTTTCTCCAGAGTGTTTATCACTGTCTGATATCCCCTCATATAATTAACTTACTTGTTTATTGTCTATTTTCTCCCACTAGAGGGAGGACAGGGAGTTTTGTCTATTTTGTTCACTATTATTTCCCAGCCCCTGAAACACTGCCTAGCAATTAGTGGTTGCTCAATAAATATTTGTTGAATGAATGAATGACTTGGTGGACAATTCCATGAACTAGATGGTATTTAAATGCATTTTAACAAATGAGAAAGTAGCTTAGAAAGGGTAAGTGATTTGCCTGTGTTCACAGGACTATATGTGGTTAAGCCAGTATTTGAACCCTTCTCTGCCCAGTTCTAAACCTTCTTTTTTTCCCGCTATTCAACCATAGCTTTCTATTTTTTCCAAGTAACATTCTCAGTTTGACTCTCAGTTTGAACATATAAAGTTTGGAAGGGCAGGAACTATGAAAATCTTGCTTACAGGTATATTCCCAGTACCTAATAGAGAATTTGTGGTACAAAGTAAATAATCAATAAATATTTGTTAAATTAGTTAAGGCCAGAGGGAAGAGGATATGAGTGTGAGAGAATAGTGCCACCTTTCATAATAAACCCAAGTCCTCCAAGTGTCAAAAGTGGAAAAATTTCAGGGAGTGGGAAGACAAGTGGTTAGAATTGTCAGGTAGCCCCTGCCTTTCTGTAACCCTCATCATTTCCTGAAGGGTCTTTCACTTCAAGAACTACTGCTACCATCGCATTGACTCCAGGAAACAAAGCTTCTCCTTCAGTGTTTAAAAGTATATGGGGGGAAGCGGACTTGGCCCAGTGGTTAGGGTGTCCGTCTACCACATGGGAGGTCCGCGGTTCAAACCCTGGGCCTCCTTGACCCGTGTGGAGCTGGCCCATGCGCAGTGCTGATGCGCACAAGGAGTGCCGTGCCATGCAGGGTTGTCCCCTGTGTAGGGGAACCCCACGCTCAAGGAGTGTGCCCCGTAAGGAGAGCCTCCCAGAACAACAAAAAAAGTACAGCCTGCCTAAGAATTGTGCCGCCCACATGGAGAGCTGACATCAACAAGATGACGCAACAAAAAGAAACAGATTCCCGTGCCGCTGACAACAACAGAAGCGGATAAAGAAGAAGACGCAGCAAATAGACACAGAAAACAGACAACTGGGGCGGGGGTGGGGGGAAGGGGAGAGAAATAAATAAATAAATCTTTAAAAAAATAAAATAAAAGTATATGGGGGGACACAGTTGTGGCTCAGGTGATTGGGCTCCCACCTACCACACAGGAAGTCCATGGTTCAGTTTCTGATGCCTCCTCAAGACAGCGAGCTGGTGCAATGAGCAGGCATGACAAGATGACACAAGAGACAAGAGGAAAAACATAGAGACACAACAAAACAGAGAGCAGAGGTTCCCAGTGCCTCCTAAAGGGGGGATGAGCAGGACAACGAGCTGGTGCAATGGGCAGGCACAGTGTGCTGACGCAACAAGATAATGCAACAAAAGACACAAGAGGAAAAACATAATGAGAGACACAACAAAGCAGGGAACAGAGATGGCTTAAGCAATTAGGCACCTCCTTCTCATATCAGAGGTCCTGGTTCAGTTCCCAGTGCCTCCTAAAAGAAACAAGACAAACAGACACAGCAAGTACAACAAGTGGGGAGAGATAAATAAAACAAATCTTTTTTTAAAAAAGTATATGGGGTGGGGGGGAGTGAGTATAGCTCAAATGGTTGAGTGCCTGCTTCCCATGTACTAGGTCCTGCGTTCAATCTCTGGTACCTTCTAAAAAAAAAAAAAGTATGTGTGTGTATGTGTGGGGGGTGGCTTTTCTTTTGATTCCTTTTAGCAAAGCTAAAATATTTCACTAAAGATTAAAAGAGGACAATAGGGAAATAAACCCTAAGAATACAAGAAATTTGAAAAAGTGGTCTGGTGTGCGAAGTGCAGTTTTGTCTCTTCTGTAGCTAACTCAAGCATAGGCTATACTTAGTTCCCACTGGGAGAGCACACACTGCAGGATTTGGCTTGGTCCTTTGCTTTTTTGCTTCTTCTAGCCTGTTTCACAATCCACTGCTCAAAGACTTCATCCTAGACATCTTGATACCGATATCATCAAGATCCAAAGAGCCAAATTCCCACTTGGTGGCTCACCTGGGCTGTCTCTGCACAGTGGTTCTCAACCTTGCCTGCATATTGTAATCACCTGGGTAATTTTAATAATTCCTAATGACCCTGCCCCCCCACCCCCCATGAATTCTTGTCATTGGGTTGGGGTATAGCTTGGACACTGAGATTTAAAGCTCCCCAGGTGAGTCTAATATGCAGCCAAGTTGTGAACTACTGCTCTAAAGATTCCATTTCCTGTCTGAGAGCTGCTCCTCTGCCCCAGGTGACTGATATCAAGAATAAATTCACCTATTAGGTGAAGCCCCTGCCTAAACATAGGAATATGTCTATTTGCAATGTTTCTCAACCCTGGACCTCATCGTCTGAGAGTCTGATTTAGTCAGGGGTAGGGCTCAAACACCTTAATGTTTAAAAGTTCCCCAAGGGAAGTAGATTTGGCTCAATGGATAGAGTGTCTGCCTACCACATGGGAGGTCCAGGGTTCAAACCCAGGGCCTCCTGACCCATGTGATGAGCTGGCCCACATGCAGTGCTGATGCATGCAAGGAGTGCTGTGCCACGTAGGGGTGTCCCCCACATAGGGGAACCCCACGTGCAAGGAGTGCGCCCCTTAAGGAGAGCCACCCGGCGCGAAAGAAAGTTCAGCTTGCCCAGGAGTGGCACCACACACACACACAGCTGACGCAGCAAGATGACACAACAAAAAGAGACACAGATTCCTGGTGCCATTGACGAGAATATAAGCAGACACAGAAGAGCACACAGTGAATGGACACAGAAAGCAGACAACTGGGGTGAGGGGGGAGAAATAAAATAAAAATAAATAAATCTTAAAAAAAAAAAAAAGGTTTCCCCAGGTGATTCTAATGCGCCAGGGCTTAGAACCATGGAGTTATAGCCTTCAAACTTGTCACTATAATCATATCTTAATATGGCATAATAACTACTGCTAGTGTAGCAGTAGTTATGTTATACTGAAAAACAAAGACATTACAAGAAAGGAAAACTGCAGACCAATATGTCCTGAACATAGATGCAAAAATCCTCAACAAAATATTAGCAAAGCAAATCCAACAATGTATAAAAGGAGTCATACACCACAACCAAGTTTATTCCAGGTATGCAAAGCTGTTTCAGCATTCAGAAATTAATTAATGTTTTCTATCACATTAACAGGATAAAGGAAGAGAAATCATATGGTCATCTCAACAGATGCAGAAAAAAAACGTTTAATGAACTCCAACACCCATTCATGATAAATCTCTTAACAAACTGGGAATAGAGGGGTATTTCCTCAGTTTGATAAAGGACATCTACAAAACCTACAGCTAACATATTTAAGTGATGAGAAATAGATGCTTTTCTCCTAAGATTGGGAAAAAGGCAGGAATAACCCCTCTCACCACTACTATTCAACATCAAACTGGAATACCTAGCTAATGCAATAAGACAAGAAAGGAAATCAAATATATTCAGATGGAGAAGGAAGAAATAAAACTGTTTTTGTGGTCAGATGACATGATTGTCTATGTAGAAAATACCTAAGAATTGACCAGAAATCTCCTGAAACTAATAAGTTATTATAGCAAGACTGTAGGATACAAGACATAAAAAAATTAATAGCTTTTCTATATATAAGCAATGAACAATAGGAATTTGAAGTTAAAAGCAATATATTCTATTAGGGGAGGAGTGGGGGGATGGGGATGGGGGTATATGGGGACTTTATATTTTTTTAATGTAATATTAAAAAAATAAAGACAAAAAATTAAAAAAAATAAAAAAGGTTTGACATGTACAAAATTATTAGATATATATATACATAAATAAAATTTATGCCCAAACTTGAAAAAAAATGTTACATTAAAAAATATGGGAGGTTCCTGTATACCCCTCATTATGGTTTTAAATTGAGAAACCACACATAGCCTGCCCTTTTAATTTTTTTTTAATAAAACTGCTTCCATCTGTGAACCATTAAAAAAAAAACAATATATTTTACATTAGCACCAAAATAAGACTGACAGACAAATACAATAATATATATTATCTGTAAATAAATAATAAACATATTTTAGGTATAAATATAAAAAGAATAAGATCCTGTTTTAGTCTTCTAGGGAAAGAGAAACAGAACTGACAGGAGATATCTCTAAATAGTATGAGATTTTATAAAATTGTCTCACATGACCATGGGGATGCACAAGTCCAAATTCTGCAGGGCAGGCTGCACACCGGGGGCTCGGATGAAGGTCCTTGATGAGTTCCCAGGAGATGCCGGCTGTCTAAGTAGAGATGGGAATTCTCCCTCTCTGAATGCTAAAATCACTTCCCCTTATAAGGCCTTCAACTGATTGAATGAGATGTCACTCATTGCTGGTGGCAATCTCCTCAGTTGATTGTAGATGTAACCAGCCATCTATGGAATCAGCTCATTGATGATTTAAGTCCATAAATGCCCTTGTATTACATTTAGCCCATTGCTTGTTTGACCAAACAGCTGGGCAGCATTACCTAGCCTAACCATAACAGACTCATATGAGGAAAATGTCAAAACTCTAATGAAAGAAATCAAAGATCTATTTTAATGGAGAAATATTCCATGTTCATGAAAAGGAAGAATCAATATTAAGATCTCACTTCTTCCAAACTTGATCTATACATGCAATGCAATCCCAGTCAAAAATTCCAGCAAGTTATTTTGTGGATATTGACAAATTGAATCCAAAGTTTATATGGAAAAGCAAAACACCCAGACATAATACTAAAGAAAAACAACGTCAGAGGACTGATAACTATCTGACTTCAAGACTTAATGTGAGGAAGTAGATTTGGCTCAACTGATAGAGCATCTGTCTACCACATGGGAGGTCCAGGATTCAAATCCAGGGCCTCCTGACCCATGTGGAGCTGACCCATGCACAGTGCTGATGCATGCAAGGAGTGCCTTGTCATAAAGGGGTGTCCCCCGCATAGGGGAACCTCATGCACAAGGAGTGTGCCCTGTAAGGAAATCTACGCTGCACAAAAAAAGTGCAGCCTGCCCAGGAGTGGCGCCACACACATGGAGAGCTGAAGCAGCAAGATGACGCAACAAAAAAGAGACAGAGTTTCCCAGTGCCGCTGACAAGAATATAAGCAGACACAGAAGAACTCACAGTGAATGGACACAGAGAGCAGACAACTGGAGGCGGGGAGGAAGGGAGAGAAATCAATTTTTTAAAAAGTAATTTTTATAAAATAAAATAAAAAGACTTAATGTGAAGCTACCATAATCAAGAGAGCATAATTTTGACAAAAAAATAGACAAATAGATCAATGGACTTGAAATGAGAGCTCACAAATAGATCCACACAAACATAACCAACTGATCGTTAACAAAGAGACAAAGGCAATTCAATGGAGAAGGGAGAGTCTTTTCAAGAAATGATACTGGAACAATTAGGCATCCATGTGCAAAAAAATGAATCTAGACACAGACCATACATCATTCATAAGAATGAACTCAAAATGGATCATAGACCTAAATGTAAAATGCAAAACTATAAAACTTATAGAAAATAGCATAAGATAAAATCTAGGTGGCCTTGGGTTTGACAATGAGTTTTTAAATACACCAAAAACATGATTCATGAAAGAAAAAATTGACAAGTTGGACTTTTAAAATGAAAAATTTCTGCTCTGCAAAAGATATTGTTAAGAGAAGGAAAGGATAGAGGAAAGAATATATTTGCAAAATACATATCTGATAAAGGATTTATATCCAAAATATACAAAGAACTCTTAAAACTCAGCAATAAGAAAACAACCCAATTTAAAAATGGGCAAAACAGGGGAGCAGATGTGACCTAGGCATTGGGTGCCTGTCTCCCACATGGGAGACCCTGGCTTCAGTTTCAGTGCCTCCTAAAGTAGACATAACAAGCTGAAGGAACGAGCTGACAAACCAGCAGACGCAACAAGCAGGGAGTGGATGTGGCTCAAGCAGTTGGGTACCTGCTTCCATCGTGGGAGGTTCCTGTGCCCCCTAAAAGAAGATGAGCAGAGACGAATGGAGACAAGTGGAGACCACAAGCAGACACAGCAAGCAGATGACGAGCAGACAGACAAGGGAACCATCTTGGGGGGTGGGATAAATGCAATTTATTTTTAAAAATGGGCAAAATATCAGAACAGATGCCTCACCAAAGAAGACATACAAATGGAAAATAAGCATATAGAAAGATGTTAAATATATGTTATTGAATTACAAATGACACAACATGAGACACCACTACATACTTATTAGAATGACTAAAACTCAGAAATCTGATAGCACCAAAGGATGGCAAGGATGGGGAGCAGCAGGAACTCTTGTTTATTGCTGGTGGGAATGCAAAATAGTACATCCACTTTGGAAGACAGTTTGGCAGTTTCTTACAAAGATAGACCTAATCTCATAATCTAGTAATCTAGTTCCCAGGTATTTTACCCAATTGAATTGAAAACATATCCACACAGAAACCTACATGTGAATGTTTATGGAAGCTTTATTCATAATTTTCAAAAACTGGAAGCAACCAAGATGTCCTTCAGTAGGTGAATGGATAAATAAACTGTGGCACATCATATATTATTCAGTGATTAAAAAAGAGAGAGAGAGAAGCAGACCTGGCCCAATGGATAGGGTGTCCACCTACCACATGGGAGGTCCGCAGTTCAAACCTCAGACCTCCGTGACCCGTGTGGAGCTGACCCATGCACAGTGCTGATGTGCGCAAGGAGTGCCGCGCCCCGCAGGGGTGTCCCCCGCGTAGGGGAGCCCCACGCGCAAGGAGTGTGCCCTGTAAGGATAGCCGCCCAGCGCGAAAGTTCAGCCTGCCCAGGAATGGTGCCGCACCCATGGAGAGATGATGCAACAAAGAAACAGATTCCCATGCCGCTGACAACAACAGAAGCAGACAAAGAACACACAGCAAAATGGACACAGAGAACATTTATTTATAAATAAATAGAGAGAGAGAGAGAGAGAGAGAGAGAGAGAGAGAGAGAGAGAGAGAGAGAGAGAGATGAGCCAGCAAGACACACACACACAAAAAGACTTGAGGGGACCTTAAATGTGTATTACTAATGAACAAAGCCAGTCTCATTAGCCAGTCTATATGACATTCTGAAAAGGCAAAGCTATAGCAATAATAAAAAGATCACTGTTTCCATGGATTTGAGGGAGGAGTGAGGGATGAGGCAGAAAGTGAAACTATTCAGTGTGATACTATAATTGGGGATGCATGACATTTGTCAAAAACCCATAGAACTGTACAAAATAAAGAACAAACCTGAATGTAAACTATGGACTTTAGTTTATAATAATGTACCAATTATTAGTTCATTAATTGTAACAAATGTACGGTAGTAATGCAAGATGGTAAGGAAAATTGGGAGGGAGGTGAGTGTATGGAAACTCAGTACCATCTGCTCAATTTTTCTGTAAAGCTGAAACTGTTACCAAAAAATACTCTATTAATTACAAAGGGAGGGGCTTTGAAATCAGAAAGCTCTCTATCAAATCTGCTGCTTTTATTCTTGTTCACAAAATGAGAATAATACCTGCCACACAGGGTTGTTTGAAGAATAAAGATAATGTAAAAACAAAAACTTGTTACTCATAATGGTTGGTTCTGTTCCTCTGCTTTGTTTTTTTCTTCTTTTTCTTAAATATCCCTTACAAGTTTCCTTCCTCTCCATATCCACTATTACCCCTTAATTTAGGCCTCCTCATTTCCCTCTTGAACCAGTGCATGTCATTCCTCTGTACAGAAATCCTTCAGTGACTCCTCGTTGCACCAAGTCCAGTCTCCTTGTACTGGTAGCAAGACCATGATCTGGTCTCACACACTTTGTTCCATCAGTACTAAACTAGTTCCAGTTCCCAAATGTGCTGGGACTCTTTCTCCTTTGAGCCTTTGCACCTTTCGTATCCTCTCTTAGGAATGTCTTTCATTCCCCTCTCTTTGCTTGATGCCACCTCTTCAGGATGCCTGCCATGATTCCCCAGGCCACTTAAATTGCCTCATCCCTGTTCTCCCGCACCCCGTGCATTATTCTGCGCTTGTATTTATACTAAAAGATAATGTTTCTTTTCCTTGCTTTTCTTGCTTACTAGCATACAGGCTCCTAGAGGGCAGGAACTAAAATGGAGAACTCAGATCCCTTAGCACAGTGCTTCTGAAATTTCCCCCCATGCACCCATAGTGGCAGAGGAGAGTGAGAATATACCACACAGCAACCCACTTAAAGCATAAAAATTCTTATTTTTTAAAATGTTTTACATTCTACTCCACAATATTTGTTTTAATACATTCTTCCCCATATCTTCAAGTAAACTTGATTCTTCAGGAAAATGCACTGTTTGTGCTGTGGCTTTGAGCCTGGCCTTTATCATAGAACCTCTAGACTATGACACACAAGTTTGAGAAGTTTGGATTAAGTGGATTTAGAGAAATGTTATCTCAAAATCATGGTAATTACCCTTTTCTTGTGCTAATTGGAAAAATTGGAGACAAGTTTTCACTGTGATTTTCACTACATGATGGACAGATCTTAATGACATGTAGCCCTTCCACTGGGTGGAAGCTGTAAGATAAGCCCCTGCATCATGTGGATGTCGGCCTCAGGTCAGCAGCCCTCCCTCCCTTTCCCAGTATCTTCTGACCTCTCCCTGCTAAACAGGCAGAAGTTTAGAGACAGCCAACTGAGATCAAGTTAAAAAAATGGAAAGGACCATTTTTTTTCCCTCCCTAAATTAATGAAGCCCTAATAATTCAGATTAATCTAGCAATGGATCTAGATATTAATTTAATCTTCCAAACAGTCTTATAAAATGTGTATTATTCTAGCTATTTTAAGAGTTAAAGAAACTTAGGCAGTTTTAACTGAGGTTACCCAAATGGGAGGGCTAGACCTTAGACTCCAGGCTTCTTGGCTTTAAGGGAAGAGATGTGGCTTAAGCACTTGGGTGCATGTTTCCCACATGGGAGGTCCTGGGTTCGGTTTCTGGTGTGTCCTAAAAAAAACAGAAAAGCAAACAAATGAAAAAACCAACTCAGGGGAGCTGATGAAGCTCAGTGGTTGAGCATCGGCTTCCCACATACAAGGTCCAGGGTTCAATCCCCAGCCCAGTACCTCAAAAAAAAAAAAAAATTCATGGGCCCACATGATAGAGTGACTTACTGACTCACTGAAAGGTATTATAGTACACAGTAGTAGAAACAGAAAGGCAGGGCCTCCAGAGTTGAGAAATACCAGGAATTCCAGGTGGGCCAATAAATCTAAATCATGGGAAGAGACGAGTTACTTATGTATCTGTTTATCATCCAATTAGTGAACATAAAGACGCATCGCGTGTCCAGGCCCCATTTCTTTCTATTCAGTTTAGGAAGCATCTTTTCATGTTTTGTGTTGTTAAATCCATCATTCCTGGCTAATTTTATATCTTCCACCACAAGAGAAAGGCAGCAGTGCTGTTATCCTCACGGTGCCAGGGCTCTTTGGACCTGTTTGTCTAGCAGCAATCTAGATCTGGTCTCTTCAGTTCTCTGCTGCTAGTTATTTAATGCTGGTGACATCATTACGATGACTCTGCATTATCCTTCGTGCCACCCATGAGTTCCAGCTTCCGATGACTCTCCCACTGTGCTTCATTGATGATGTCCACAATGCAAGTTGTAACCAGAGTATGCAGGCAAATATGTGCTAGAATTAGTTTTCTGGTCATGTTAAATTTGCCTTGCTAAATTTTATGGCATAGACGTACACAGGACATCTTCCGACCATGCCTTCCCTGGCACCCTTTCAGCCCCGCATGCCTGGGTCTAAAAGGAGTGCCTCCTTGGAGGATTATTGTAAAGCTGAATTAGATAATTAGAGCAACTGCCTGGCACCTAGTTTATGCTCATTAATATCATTTCTCTTCACTACCACCCACAAAGTGGATGTGTTTTTAAAGAAATATAGTGTAGAAACAATAGTAGTCTGAACCCGTCCCTAGGAGGAGAGTTGTGTGTATACAGTACAGATTGACATATTTGCAAGAGCTTAGTGGAGAGCATCCTCCCAATCAAGAGGAAGTAAATTACAAGGCCCTAAAGACAAAGATAAATCACAGTAATGTCAGCTCCAGAATCACTGATCAAACAGGAAAGTGGCCCATTTGATGAAAAGATATTGTAGTGCCCAATAGCAAGAGCAGAAAGGCAGGGCTTCCAGAACTGAGAAATACCACAAATTCCAGATGGGTCAGATCAAGCGGTCCCTCTTCTTACAGTGATGGTAGAAAACATTAGACAGTGCTGCAGAGTTTATCACAGATGGCCGGACCTGCGTCAAAAGCTGTAGAGAAGCCCGAGTGTGAACTGGCAGCCTCAAAGAGGACACACCCCAAATGTGGGACTGATGATAATGCCTGTAATATTGGGGCAACAAAGAGAGGGCAATCCAAGGAGATAGAAATTATCCTTAAAGGAGAAAATTTTCCATCTTGGTGCTTGTAAGATCTATGGATTGAGTTTTAAGTAACTTGGGAAATGGCCATTTCAGAAAAGAATTAAAACGAAAATATTTAATGACAGAATGAGATTATTAGAGCTAAACTAAGCTGCTTCTGCCATTTCCCAAGTCAGTGTTCCCACTGTGTTCCCAAAACAAGTGCGTAGTGATTAAAGAAATGCATCTCTACCAAGAAGGTTAAAAAGGATAGAATTGGAGAAGCGGTGTGGGAGTGAGTTCTGTGCCCTGGGTTGTTATCTGTATGTTGCTACAAGTCCCCAGCACCTTACTGTTGGCTGCTTTGATTAAGTTACTTTATTTGCTTGAAAGAAAACTAGTATTAGTCAGGCAATGTGATAGGTGTTCACATACATGATCTTATAGTATTCTCATAACAATCACCTTGAACTCCATATTGCTAAAATAGCCCATGGGTTGAGGGGTGGTTGGGACTCATCTAAGTTCATTCCTCTCTGAGCAGACTCTAGAGATTAGATCGCTGGTCCCAAGATGCCCATCACTGATCTAGAGTCCTCAGGAATAACCCTCAAAGTCCTTTCCCTGTTTTCCCCAGCCATCACCACCTTTCTCCTACATATCTGTCAAGTTAACCTTACAGGTCAAGGTCACCAATGAGTTCAGTCCAATAAACATTTACTGAGTACTTATCTTACTCTTTGGGATACATTATGCTAAAATTTCATGGTCCAAGAGAGAGAAATATTTCAATGGACAGTTACTCTTCTAACCCCAGATGAGTGCTTGGCACAAAACAATAAGATTGTTATAATTACCACATATTAAGTGATAATTCGGTGCCAGGCACTGTGCTAAATACTTTATTATCAACATAATCCCCAAAACAATTTTATGTAGGAAGTACTAGTGTAATACTCATTTTAAAGATGTGGAAATTAAGTCATTGAGTAACTAAGTAACATGCCCAAAGTCACACAAACTACTATGGAATAGAGCCAGGAAACAAATCCAAGCAGAGTGATTTCATTGCCACTAAATATTTGTTGAATGAAAGGAAGAAAGGGATTAGAGAAGGGAGAAAAGAGGTAGGAGAGAAGGAAAGAATTTGCAAACAAGTGTGTAAGCTCTGATAAGAGTCTGCTCTAGATAGACTGGAGTCCCCAGGAGATGTAGGTTGGTTCTACTTGGGGAGGGGAAGCAATCCTGAAAAGCTTCATAAAGGAAGTGGTGCTTTAACTGAATGTTTAAAGAGGAATAGGTGTCCACTGGCCAGGGCAAGGTAAGAGAATAGAAGCCAAAAGCAGAACTAAAGCCAACCCTCCTACCTTTGTACAAGACTCTTTCCCCTCTCACCTATTCAAGGACTTTCCTCCTGCAAGTAACTGTTCCATCTCTTTCCTGCATTCTGAGTTTTTCTCTTCTTCTAAGCAGCTTATAAACATGCTAAAATGTTTCTTAACCTCAAAACAACACTACCTTTGGAGAAGATGCGGCTCAAGCAGTTGAGCGCCTGCTTCCCACTGGGAGGTCCCAAGTTCAATCCCCAGTGCCTCCTAAAAACAAAAAAACCCAAACAAGCAAAAGCAAATGAAAAAAACAACTCAGGGGAGCCAGTGTGGCTCAGTGGTTGAGTACTGGCTCCCCACAGGTGAGGTCCCAGGCTCATTCCCCAGCCCCATAAAAAACATATCGGAAAAAACACTGCCTTTACCCTGCTTCCCCTCTCCAGCTAGTTCCTTTTTTCTGTCTCCCTTTATAGCAGACCTCCTCGAAAAAATAGCCTGTATTCCATGGTTCCAGTTCCTCTCCTCCTTTTTTCTCTTAAACCCAGTGAAATCAGCTTCCCCCCCTCACTCCAGAGACACAGCTCTTGTCAAGCTCAGCAGTGACCTCCACGTTGCCAAATACAGCTGCCTGTCATCTGGCCACACCTTACGGGACCTGCCAGTGTTCAGCACAGTTGGTCCCTGAGTCCTTCTCAAAACATCGTCTTCCCTTGGCAACTGGGACATCACACTCTCGTGGTTGTTTCTCTATCTCACCGACTGTTCCTCTCAGCCTCCTGAAGTACTACTCCCCGTGGCCCCAATTTCGATCCTTTAAAGCACACATCAATCATGGCACTCTCCCACCACATAATCCAGGGGTTCTCCTTTGTGGCAGAATCCAAACGTTTGCCAAGCACTCAAAGCCTCCACAATCTAACCACCTGCCTCTTGCACCTCATCTTGTGCGTAACATTTGCACTTGCTTTAGGAGACAGCCAGCACCTCCAAATGTGCTCGCCCATCAAATCCTCACAAGATCCCTGAGAGTTAAGTGGGTTTTTTTGCAGATGAGGAAATGGAGAATCATATTTTCTGTCAGGTCACACAGCTTGTCAGGGTCCTCCATGAAAGTTTCTGATTCGAGATCCTATGCCCTTTCTGTTTACGACCCATTGCTCGGCCTGGTTCTTTAAATTCCGTGCTCCTGAGTGAAGCAGGGGAGCGGAAGTCTGGTTTCTGCTTTGGGGCTCCAGTGGGTCCATCTGGATTTCCTCTTGGAGTACAGTGGTTTACACTCTTCTCCCCAGGGGCCTGGTAGTCACAGTTGCAGGACAATGGGTGCTCTTACTGGGTGAAATGCTAAGGCTTCCCAAATGAAAGGGCAGCCCCAGAGTAGAAGAAGAAAAAGGGCTGAATGATTTGATCAGACATCTGTGGGGACCTCCTGGCATTTGGAGTGTGAGTGCCTTAGAGAAACTGACTATTTTGGCCTGAGGGTGTTGGCTGCTGTTAATCTTGGTGGGTTTGACCGCTAACTGCCCCAGAGGTCCCAGCCTGCTGTATGACTCAGAATCCCCAACACTCCCCCTATTCTTCTCTCACTGGGATAGTCAGAAAGCCATTTCTAAGGCATTTTAACTTGGTAATGACTTGACGTGGCCCACTGTGCCCAGATCTGTACGTTTACTGTTACTTTCTAATTGGGGGTGGGGGGTTAAGAGCTGGTAGTCTTTGATATCTAACCACCTTTCACTGCCAGGAGAAGGGCAGTATGTCCTGCCCTCCTTGCTGGGTTCCGGCTTCCTAATGCTCCAGCTTGCCAGTGCTCTGTCTTTTCCCTTGTGGATGATCTGAGCCTGAACCCTGGACTGTCCCACAGTCGTTATTCTTAAAGCACCTCAGCAAGAGTCAATGGTATGAATTAGAGAGAGAAAAGATGTGGCCGAATATTTGTCTCCCGTATATTTGTATCCGCAAGATGCTGTGTTAAGAACGATGGTCGCCATCTGCCTTTGAACATCTTTGTGAGACTTTCTGGAATTCAAAAGAGCACAAGAACCCAGAGTACAAGGCAGGCAAGCAGATAGTGGAGATTGGCAGGCCAGGATACGAGGGGATTCGAAACGCCTCGCCACTTGGGTGCATACTTTTCAGGAGCTCCGTGAACCCCTTTTCTCCACCCCATCTCCGACCACTGACCGCTCCTGTGCTATCCCTGGGCCCTACCTTCCTCTTGATAGCACTTCTTATGTCCCAGCTTGGTAGGAGAGTCACATTGAGAGCTTCTGCTCTGTGTTAGAGAGAAATGGGTTCAGTTCCAGGGCTACCATTTACTGTGTGGTCTTCAATACGTCTCCTTAGCTTTCTGATCCTCACCTGTAAATTAATAAAGAGCACCTGTTCACAGGATTGTTGTGAGGAGTAATTGAAAAGATCTAGAATTTTTTTTTAGGAGGTACCAGGGAATGAACCCAGGATCTTATACATGGGAAGCAGGAGCACAACCACTGAGCTACATCTGCTTCCCAAATGATAAATGTTTTTTCATTTGTTTGTTTTTAGGAGGTACCAGGGATTGAACCCAGAACCTCCAACATGGGAAGCAGTCACTCAATCACTTGAGCTACATCTACTCCCCTAGAATGTTTTAATCACTTTGCCTACTCCAAAACGGCTAGTAAAGTCAGTAATTACACTGCAGTTTATATTTTGTTTCTAAACTACAGTTGTTTACCTAAGAAAATATTTATTCTCTTGTTAAAACCTTTGACTTTCTTTTGCCTACCAAATAAAGTCCCATCTCCTTGACTTGTCACTCAACATTTGCATTTACATTTGCATCGCAGGCTTTGAATTTCACTGGTAGGGAAAGCTTAAAAATATAGATTTCTGGCAGAAATTGCACCTGGTTACAGATGAACTTGTCTAAATTTGATGAGCAATTACTCTGTGCCAGGCACTGGGCTAGCGCCACGGGGGCACTTGGGTGAATCAGCCATGACACATGATAGGCAGTGACATCACCGCTTCTGGCTCTCTGGTACAGGCGCCACACACATACCCCACACCCGCCCCACCCAGCCCTTGCAGAAGGCACCCCTGCGGGAAGGCTTGCCACAGGGCCCCAGCAGCCGGGCAACACTGAGCTGGCAGCAGGCCCAAGGGCGGAGGCGGGTGAGGTTGGGACTCGGAACTGGCAGCCAGAGCTCACTCAGGTGCCCCCGTGTGAAGGGGCTCTTAGCCCAGCAGTCGCCGAGCTCAGTCACTGTTTGGATCCTTTTCTTGCTTGTGATGTTCTCTAGGCTGAAGACTTTTGGTGACTCCAGCTCCACATTGAATATATAAGGACACTGAAAGCCAAAGATGTGAGGTGACTTGACAGTAGTCACACAGCCGCAAAACCACACATTTTCTGAGAAATACTCTACAATCTCTGACTCGTGTCTTGCCTGCAGTCCAAGTGCAGTGAGATCATCAGGGTCATCTTGTTCCTTCAGAAAGTTATAGGGGTCTTCTGTGTCTATCTCTGTGCAAGGTGCTGGGGGTGCAGAGTTAAATCAGGCTCTGACTTCAGGAATGTACAGGATAATGAGGGAGACATACCACTTCATAGTCCAGCGTGGCAGGTGCTGATAGGATCAGCATGTGATGTGGGGTCAGGGAGCACAGAGGAGGCACTGAGCCCAATCTAGGGGACAGGAAAGAAATCCCAGTGAAGTGAACATCTGAGCTTCGCCATGAAGGACCAGTAGGCATTAGTCAGGAGAGGACAAGGGAGAACAGTCCAAGTAGAGAGAACAGCAGAGAGGAGACATCCTCCATGAAATACCTAATGGTTATATTAATAGCTCAGCCAAGCGCATGTATTTTATCTATCTTCAGGGCACTGATAATGGTATGGAAAGAATAAAGTTGATGAGGTGCAGGTGGAAAGGGCAGTCCCTGTTTTCACCAGAGCCTGAGCAGCTCTCTCCTTGGTACACCTGTAGGGGTTCCAGTCTGGGAATCTCAATGGAGTTCCTGATTTCCTTGGTGTCAGGGCTGCTGCAGAGAATCTATGGGAATTTATCAAATTCTGCTGAGGGAACTTGCTTATTTTTCTGCCTACTCCTTTTGTTTTGTTTTTCTCCTGAAGCCTTGATTTGGAAAAGGGCGTAAAGCACTGATGGTAGGGAACGAAGCTTTATCCAAGGTTTAAACACCTACTTTTCTTCATAACTTAATGACCCACTGACTGCTCAGTGCCTGGCCAGCTATGATTTTCCTTCTCTTCCATAGACCTGCTGAATTGGCCACCAAGTATGCAAACTTTTCAGAGGGAGCTTGCAAGCCCGGCTATGCTTCAGCTTTGATGACCGCCATCTTCCCCCGGTAAGTGTTTCCTTCCACTGCCTAGACTCCTGGTCCATGACTCAGGAGTCGGAACCCTGCCCTCATGGCAGATGTTCTCCTGAGAAAATGGGATTCTGTTGTAACTTCCTGCTGGGTCCTGGTGTCTGGGGGTACCTGGAAAGGACTTCAGTTTTATTTGGTTATTTCCTCAAGCCTCTGCTATGCCCTTGCTACACCCAGTCCTGCCTCTTGGAACTTGGCACCTGTCAATACAGCTTGTTTCTCTGGAGGAGAGGAAGGAGGTAGGACCTGTGGTTGTCCCATGGAAGCCAGGTCTCCAGAAGCAGCCAGACAAGGCCACCCAGCCCAGAGGCTCCTAGTCATGGTATCAGTGGCCAACGTTTTTTGAAGCTGCGGACCAACTCGCTGGCTTCAGGGAGACATATCCAAATAAAGCAGGGAACAAAGAGGGGTTTTAGAAGCTACCCAAGTTTTAGCTCCTACCCTCTTTGTCTATTTTACATTCTGGAGTTTCTAATTTCCTTGGCATCAGACTTGCTGCAAAAAAATTTATGCCAAACTCAAGGAGTTCCTTTCACCAGTTCCACTGAGGAGATTTACTTGCTTATCTACCGTATCTTTTCAAGATTTCTTTTCCTGAATCATTGATGTGGAAAAGGGTCTGAAGTTCTGAGATTGTCTTATCTGGAGTGCAGTGAGACTGTCAGGATCATTTTGTTCCTTCAGAAAGTTAGACCCTCCAGCAGTGGGGAGGTAGTACTTGGACCACCAAAGGAGCTGGGAATTCCAGGGGTGACCTCCAGGTGTGGGCTCCACTCACTGTGGGGAGGCTTGTGTCCATCCCTTAGAAGGCCAAGTTTAGGGCACACAGTGTCCAAAATGCTGAGAAATAGATTGCCCAAAAGGAAATCTGGGATATTTGCTTTTTTTTTTTTTTTTTTTTTAAGATTTATTTATTTCTCTCCCCTTCCTCTCCCCCCCACCCCCTTATCTGCTCTCTGTGTCCATTCACTGTGTGTTCTTCTGCATCCGCTTGCATTATCAGGTGGCACTGGGAAACTGCATCTCTTTTTTGTTGTGTCATCTTGCTGCTTCAGCTCTCCGTGTGTGCGGTGCCAGTCCTGGGCAGGCTGCACTTTTTCACGCAGGGCAGCTCTCCTTGCAGGGTGCACTCCTTGCACGTGGGGCACCCCTACGCAGGGGCACCCCTGCATGGCAGCACGGCACTCCTTGCGCACAGCAGCACTGCGCGTGGGCCAGCTCCACACGGATCAAGGAGGCCCTGGGGATCGAACCCTGGACCCTCCATATGGTAGACAGACGTTCTCATTTGAGCCATGTTTACTTCCCAATATTTCCTTTTTTAAAAAAAAAAGATTTATTTTTTATTTATTTCTCTCCGTTCCCCTCCTCCGCCAGTTGTCTGCTCTCTGTGTCCATTTGCTGTGTGTTCTTCTGTGACCGCTTCTATCCTTATCAGCGACACTGGGAATCTGTGTTTCTTTTTTTTTTTTTTAAGATTTATTTTATTTATTTCTCTCCCCTCCCCCCCCCCCACCCCAGTTGTCTGTTCTGTGTCCATTTGCTGTGTGTTCATCTTTTTGTCCACTTCTGTTGTTGTCAGCGGCACGGGAATCTGTGTTTCTTTTTGTTGTTGTTGTTGCGTCATCTTGCTGCATCAGTTCTCTGTGTGTGCGGCACCATTCCTGGGCAGGCTGCACTTTCTTTTGTGCTGGGCGGCTCTCCTTACGGGGCGCACTCCTTGCGCATGGGGCTCCTCTACGCAGGGAACACACCTGCGTGGCAGGGCACTTTTTGCACACATCAGCACTGTGCATGGGCCAGCTCCACATGGGTCAAGGATGCCCGGGGTTTGAACCACGGACCTCCCATGTGGTAGGGGGACACCCTATCCATTGGACCAAGTCTGCTTCCTGCAATATTTACTTTTTATGTTCCTTCTCTTTTGCTAACTTGAGCCATCCAAACTTAGCTTCTTGCGTGAAGCAGGGCCTATGCCAGCTGAGTATCTGGTGTTCAAAGAGAGATCTCCTTGTGCAGAGTCTGCCTTCTGAAGTGACACAAATGTGTTGCTCTTCCCAGCTATTTATTGGGCATCTCTAAAATGCATGGCACAGTGTTCTGTATTCTTACACGTTTTCTCAGACTCATACAACTCTGCTCTGGGACCAGACACATGTGTTTTCCTTGACCCTTATTTAGATTCCTTTTAGTTTTTCTAATTGAAAGTAATACAAGCATGTGGTTAAGGGAAAAAAAAACCTGAAATAGTATAAAAGGTATTTATTCTTACTCTAGACCCCTTCCCCCAAGACAGCCAATACTTCCATAGATGGGAACCAACTGTATTTGTTGTTCTTTACTTTGCTTTTTACCCTAGTGTTTATGTTAGAGACTATTCTGTTACCAGCATATAAAGATCAACTCATATTTAAAATGATTACATAATGTACCATTGTATAGATATATCATGATTTTATTGAAAGTCAAGTTTATTGAAGTTTAATTTATATATATTAATAGCCAGTTTTTAATGTAGTTCTCTGAATCTTGGCAAATGTATACTTTTGTGTAACCACCACGAGCATCAAGATCTAAAATATTCCATCACTCCCAAAAAGTTCCCTTGTCCTCCTTTGTAGTTAACCCCTTCCCCTAACCCATCCCTGACGCCAGTGATCTGTTTTCTGTCCCCGTCGTATTTCCAGAATGAAATCATATAGTTTGTAGCCTTTTGAGTCTGACTTCCTTAATTTGTATAATGCATTTGAGATTCATCCATGTCATTCTGTGTATCAGTAGTTCATTTTTATTGCTGAGTAGTAGTCCATTGTTTGGCTATAATAGTTTGTATATCCAGTCATCAGTTGACAGACATTTGGATTAATTCCAATTTTGGACAATTATGAATAAAGCCACCATAAACATTTGTATACACATGTGTTCATTTTTCTTGGGTAAATACTTAGGAATGGTATCACTAGGCCCTAGGATAAGTATATAAGTAATTTTGTAAGAAATTGCCAAAGTGTTTCCCAAAGTAATTGTGCTACTTTGTATTCCCACTGGCAAGGTATATAATAGTTCTGGCTGATCTACAACCTTTCCATCTGCCTTTTTAAAATATATATAATTATTATTTTTTATTTTTAAAGAAATTTAGATTACATAAATTTTGCATAAAATATATAAGGGATTCCCATATGCCCCACTCTCTCCCACTCCCACGCTTTCCCACATTAATAAAGTTCTCCATTAGTGTGGTACATTTATTACAATTGATGAACCCATATTGAAGCTTTGCTACTAACCATGGACTACAGTTTACATTATAGTTTATACTTTTCCCACACAATTTTGTAAGTTATGACAAAACATACAATGGCCTTTATCCCTCACTGTGATGTCATGCAGGACATTTCCAAAGTCCCGAAAATGCCCTGATATTATACCTTTTCTTCCCTTTCCCGTATCTCAGAACCTCTGGTAGCCACTGCCTTTACATCAATGATAAGAGTTCTTCCATTGCTAGAATAATAATAAGTCTATAGTAGAATAATAATAAGGCTACTTTAGTCCATTGTTCCTTCTCCAATCTTGAGGATTTGGAGATGGTGATGCCCACTCTGCTTCTGACTGAGAGGGAGCTTAGATCCCGTGGAGCAGATGGATGGAGCTATCTTGCTTACAGTTGCAGATACTCTCTGTTCCTTAGAATGGGCATTGCCATCATCATCTCCTTGTTAGTTGTCCTGGATGAGTCTGATGAACTGGAGAATAGGTGTTACAACTCTGCTGAGATTCAGGGCCCAGCTGGCACATGGACAGACCAAAGATTTAAGTGTCTTGGACATATACCTATCCACTTTAGTACTAATTATAGGCTCAAATAGGAGGGTCAGAAGAGCCATGTGTAGGGAAACCACAACTGAGTCCAACTCTGTCACACTGGGGAACATAAATTTCCAAGTAGAGCCCGCTGGCAAGGTATTGAACTCCTGAGCTATCTGCCCTGAGTATAGTGTCTGGATGTCTCCAGAGCCTTCAGGAGCCCTGCTATTTGAGGTAGTATTTGCTTTGGCAGTCAATGAGATCCTGCTGAAACATGCGTAAGTATAACCTCTGGAATGACCTCCCAACTCACTTTGAAGTCTCTTAGCCATACAATCTCATTTGTCTTTACCATTTCTCCCTTTTGGTCAAGGTCTTTTTCCAGATAACACTGCTAGTTGGTGCTTGATAATAATCCCTCGGTGTCAGGGAGGCCTATCCCCAGGAGTCTTGTCTCATGGTGTGTGGGGGGGCGGGTAGGGAGGTAGGGCGTTTATATGCTGAGTTTGGCTTAGAGAGAGGCCATGTTTGAGCAACAAGGAGGATTTCAGGAGGTTACTCTTAGGCAGTATATAATACTAGGCAAAGTTTCAATTTTATAAGTAAAGGTTCGTAAGTACAATCATCAATGTCAGGGGTCTGGCATAATGGCCTGTCTTCTTTCACTAGACATTGCCCTTGCCTAACTGTCTTTTTTTTTTTTTTAAGATTTATTTATTTTCCCCCTCCCCCTCCCCTGCCCCACTGTCTTTTGCAGTCTGTGTCCATTTACTGTATGATCTTCTGTATCCATTTCTCTTGTTTGTCTTCTCTTTAATGTTAGCCATTCTATTAGGTTTATAGTGATTCTCACTGTGGTTTTAATTTGTATTTTCCCAATGACTAATGGTGTTGAATATCTGTTCATATGCTTATTTACTATTCTCTCATCCTCTTTGGGGAACTATCTGTTCAAATCTTTTGCCATTTTTTTCTTTAAATTTTTTATTTTGAAATAATTTCAAACCTATCGGACAGCTGCAAAGATAATACATACCCCATACAAAGAACTACATCAAACTCACCATTCACCCAGTTACCCAGTTCCACTGATTTTAACATTTTACCACATTTGCTATATCATTCTATATCTCCATTTATCCATCTACCCATCTATCTGTCCATCTCTTCATCCATCCATCTATCCCTATCCATCTATCTATCCATCTATTTTCTGAACATTTGAGAGTAGGTTATATATATAATGTTCCTTGAGCACTTAATGCAAGGATAGTCACTTGGGTACCCACCTTAAGTGCAGTTATCAAGTTCAAGAAATTTAACATGGATATAAAGCTTACAGTCTAATTCTAATTTTTTGCGTCTCAATAATGTTCATTTGAGACTTTCCCCCTCCATTATTAGATCCTGTCCAGGATCACCTATTGCATTTAATTGTCATTATCTCTTTAGCTGTTCTTGCTCTCTTTCTCTTTCTTCTTTTTTTTCAATTGTGGAAACATATATACAACATAAACTTTCCCACCATTTTTAAACTGGGTTGTGTAGCAGTTTGATATTATTGATGAATTCCAAAAAGAAATATTGGATTATGTTTATAACCTGGTCTTTTCCTGTGGGCATATTAGATTATATTGGATTCAGAGGTTTACTTGATTAAGGCTTTGATTGGGCCATATAGCAGTAGGACGTTGCATCCCTGCCCCCTTAGTAGGTGGGGACTCACAGATAAAAGACATGGCAAAAGATAATTGGAGTTTTGATATTGGAGTTTTTGATGCTGGAGTCTTGAGCTGGAGCCCTGGGAAATAAGCACACAGAAGAGCTTGGTTGTGAGGAAAGAGGAGCAAACCCCAGAAAGTGAACACACAGGAGAACATAGAGGAATAGAGACAGCTCCTTAGACATAGCAGAAGTCCTGGAGAAAGAGCTAGAGCCGTTTGCCTGAAAGTCTATAGCTGGCCTTGTGGAGAGAGGTAAAGCTTAGAGAGCCTTAGAATCTACAGCTGACCTTGTGGAGATAACAGAAACAACTGAGCCCAGAAAGAGGCAAGCCCCAGGCAGAGAAGAACCTAGGAAGCCTGAACCCTGACAGATGTCGGCAGCCATCTTTATGGCCTGGTAACTGTAAGCTCCTACTCCAAATAAATAACCTTATAAAAGCCAACAGATTTCTGGTATTTTGCGTTAGCACCCATTTGGCTAATACAGATTGTTTGTCTTCTTATTGAATTGTAAGAGTTCATTACATATTCTGGATAGAAATCTTTTGTCAAGGAGATGAGGGGGCGGCGGACTTGGCCCAGTGGTTAGGGCATCCGTCTACCACATGGGAGGTCCGCAGTTCAAACCCCGGGCCTCCTTGACCCGTGAGGAGCTGGCCCATGCGCAGGGCTGACGCGCGCAAGGAGTGCCATGCCACACAGGGGTGTCCCCCACGTAGGGGCGCCCATGCGCAAGGAGTGCGCCCCATAAGGATAACCGCTCAGCACGAAAATACAGCCTGCCCAGGAATGGTGCCGCCCACACAGAGAGCTGACACAACAAGATGATGCAACAAAAAGAAACACAGATTCCCGTGCCGCTGATAACAACAGAAGCAGACAAAGAAGATGCAGCAAATAGACACAGAGAACAGACAACAGGGTGGGGGGAGGAAGGGGAGAGAAATAAATAATAATAAAAAAAGGAGATGATGTGTAAATATTTGCTCACAGTCTATGGCTTGTCTTTTCACTGACCATACTCTGGACCACAGACAAAACAATCTCAGTACTTAGACCCTTTTCCACACTAAGGCTTTAAGGAAAAGAAGTTTCAAGAAAAGGGATGGGAGGAGAGGAGAGGGGAGGGGGAAGGGGAGGGGAAGGAAGGGAAGGATATAGTGTTGGTTTGTTTTTTAATACACTTTTAAAAGTATCTTTTACAGGTAAAAGACGCTTTAATTTTGATGAAGTCCAGTTTATCAGTTTTTTCCTTTATGGTATATGCTTTTGGTATGTGTCTAAGAAATCTTTCCCTATCCCAAAATGTTTTTCCTATTTTTTTTTTTTTTTTTAGAATTTTTTAGTTTTAGCTCTTTCATTTAGATCTGTGAATCATTTTGGGTTGATTTTTATATAAGGTAAGAGGTAAGGGTTGAGGTTGATTTTTTTTTGCATATGAATGTTCAATTGTTCCAGAACTATTTGTTGAAGACTATCCTTTTCCCATCGAATTACCTTGGCACATCTGTTGAAAATCAGTTGACCGTATATGTGTGGGTCTATTTCTAGATTCTCAATTCTATTCTTTTGATCTTTATGTCTCTCCTTGTACCATTATCACACTTTTTGATTACTACGGCTTTATAGTAAGTCTTGAAATCAGGTAAGGTAAGTCCTACAACTTTGTTTTACTTTGTCAAATGTATTTTGGCTATTCTAAACCTTTTGGATTTCCATGTAGACTTTAGAATCAGTCTGTCAGTTTCTACAAAAAACTTACTGGGGTTTTGTTTAGAATTGTATCGATCAATTTGAGGAGAATTGGTGTCTTAGTAATTTTGAGTCTTCTCAACCATGAACATGTATATCTTTTTATTTATTTAGATCTTTAATTTGCTCAGGAATGTTTTGGAATTTTTAGGTCTTGCACATTTTGTTGAAATTTATCCCCAAGTATTTCATATTTTTATGCTATTATAAATAGTATTTTTAAATTTTCAATTTCCTATTGTTCATTGCTAATATAAAAATAAGTTAATTTTGTATTTTGACCTTATATTCTCTGTCCTTGGTAAACTCACTTATTACTTGGAGCTTTTCTGTAGAAGTCTTAGGATTTCCTACATAGACAATCATGTCTTCTGTTAATATAAACTATTTTTTTGTGATTATAATAAAAGCCCATTGATTATACACTTTGGATAGATTGAATGATATGTGAATATATCTCAATAAAACTGCATATATATACATACATATACACAGACAGTTTTATTTCTTCCTTTCCAATCTGAATCCTTTTTATTTCTTTTTCTTGCCTTACTATACTGGCTAGACTCTTCAGCAGAATGTTGAATTACCCTAGCTTGAAGCTGGAGGAATTGCCATCTGTGTCCTCTTGGTTTCTCTGCCATCATTTTTTTTTTTAATGTGTTACTCAGCCTCAAGTGTTCTGACCTCCTCTGATGACCAATCCATGTTCTACTTTTAAATGTCTCCTCCTACCCCTTCTCCTTCCCCCACCACTCACGGAACTAGCCTCCTGGTACTTAGAGTTACACACCCCACTTCTCCTTCCTCTTTGCTCTACTTTCCAATCCCCTGGCATGGGTTTGCATTAGGTAGCCAGAAGTTGTGTTTTCTTAGGAAAAGTTTCCTTCCCTGTTTGACCAGAGACACACACTTCGTTGCCCAGATGAATGCTGCAGACCCACCTGTTGAGCTTTTCCTCATTATAAATTCATCTGCTGCACATGAAGTGCAGCCTGCTAACTGCCTCTGATAGTATAGGAGTGTGTCTTTCCCCCTTCCGCAGGTCAGGACCTGAGGACCTGTATCTCATCCTCTCTCTAACTTTTACCTGCAGGTGAGGCCGGACAGAATCCTTGGTGGAATGCCCAGACAGGGTACCAATTATTTTGGAGCCTGTTGTGTCCTAGAGAATGAAAAGTGACATGAATCGGTCCACAATAAGTACAGAAATCAAGAGTAAGGCTTTAGAAGCATTTATAGCAATTGGATAGGAAATATATATCTGTTGAATTTAGTAATTTAATAAATAGGGCTTAGATTTTGTATATGTTTAACTTTTCTAGTGTTTCATTTTTATGGTATTTTATGAAATTATCACTCTGACAGAATTGACATTTAAAAATCAATTCTCCACAGATGTCTTGGGAGCACAGGCCCTGGAAGCCAGTAGGGCTGGGCAGGGCTTAACCTCCTTGAAACTTTCCTTTGAACCTTTCCTTACCTACCTCTCCGAGGGCTAAATGAGATGGTGTGTGGAGATGGACGCATCTGAAGTGTAGTAAATGCTCACCAGAGGTGAGGACAGAGGGCTGTGGGGGCACAGGTGAGGCTCTGGGCTGGAAGGGGTGCTGAGAGATGAACTGGGGTGACTTCCTGGTGCAGCAATGCCTCAGCTGGGCCCGGAAGGACGGCACATCAGCAGCAAGATCAGACACACCAGTGGAGGGGGACTTCTGCCCCTGCACACCCAGTTCCAGGCTCAGGCTGGAGAGCCGGAACCCTAGAGGTGTTTAGAAGTGTGGTGCCTGATGAAAGCAGGCAGGCAGGCCACATTCCTGTGGTATTTGAGGATTGATCTTGTCAGATTAGCAGCTTTGCTTTTCTTGGTTCAGGAACAAGATCCCCGCACGGGGAGCTGCGCTGCTTGTGAAGAGCAAAAGCTGGTGAAAGCAGGGAACGTGATCCTGGCCCTCTCCCAAGCCGTGCAAGGCGCCAGGCCATCTGGCTCCTCCGGAGAGGGCGGGCCCAAGCCCGGGCTCCACCCCCTAAAGCCCCAGGGGCAGAGGCCCAGCCCTGCAAGGAGGAGGATGCTGGCATTTGCAGGACATTTCCTTGCTCTCCGTACTCTGTCTGCATCCCTATGGTCACCGTGTGACTAGCCTCCCCAGATAAATAGCCAGAGCTAGAAGGGAGACGCGCCGGCTGACACCTCACCTCTCCCAGCTGGAGGCAGGACAGCGGGCCAATCCCCCCTCCTACCCTGAGAGCTTTCGGTTCTCTTCCCCCAGGCCATGCAAAGGGTCCAGGCCAGACGTAGCCAGAGGGAAACCACCCCCCTGCTCAGGGCTCCTGTGGAGAGTACTGGGCAGCAAGGCCTCTGCTCTTAGGACCCCTGATGATGGAAGCACAAGCCAGAATGGTGACTGCATCACCAAAGCAGGACTGGTGACAGCTGGCCGTGACATCTTTATGCTTCTCTGGGTTGAGACAGTCGCATTCTCCTTCCCTGTTTTCCAATGGCTTATGATGGAGAAGTTTCCTGCAGCAGGACAACTTGAGAACACACAGCTTGAAAACAGATGGTTGGAAAAAAAACCAAGAGGAGACCTTTTACTCTACTGCTCAGCCCCTCAAGAAGGAGTGTCCCCAAAAGCAGCCCTGTTCTTGCCTTTTTCCTCTGCCTGAAACAGCACACAAGTTATCCTAGGCATTTTGTGATCTGAAATGGGGAACTGCAGTTTGTAAATCAGTCTTCTTTATCTCTTTTCAGCCCCTTTCCTCTCTACTTGGGACCCATAATCTGTTATTTTATCCCATTTCTCTTTCCTTCCTTCCTTAGTAAATTACTGGTCTAACTAAAAAAAAAAAAAAAGAAAGAGTGTCTGGGCCAGAGGCCAGCTGCCAAGCTCACCCCAAGAAGCAGACCCCCAAATGGAGCAAGGGGCGTCCATGCTCAGAGAAGACGACTGTGGGCCGGAGGAGGGCTGGTCTGTGCCTGCTCTGCCCACGGGCCCTTCTCCCTGCATCCAAGAGTGACTGTGATCAGAGGGAGGTGCTGGCTAGGAGAGGGACTGTCTCCATCTCATTCCCCACCTCCCCCTTCCACCCTCAGGTGCACCCCCTGGACCAGTAAGGAGATTCAGGGCAGGACTTGGCTGCTTCATGTTTGCCCTTAGGCCATTTTGACCTTCTCTAACCAACCCTCTGCCTGTACGCCTGGGCCTTTCATTCCTTCCAGAGGTTGTTGCATGCACAGCTGCCCCTGACAGCAGGTCCCCTCCCCCACAACGGGCTTGTCTCCACTCTCCCCTGTCCCTGGGAGAGGACGCAATGAGAATGACCACTGGTTTGGTTAGGTCCCATGAACCCGTGTGGTTGTCCTGATGGAAAGAATCCTTCCTCAGAAGCAAAGCCTTTTTTTAACATAGCAGCTGCAGCTGATGTAACCAGTTCCACTTGCAGCCCAGTCACCCTGGGGTGGAATGAAGAGCAGTGCAAGAGCAGAGGTGCAGAGCACAGCAAACCAGGCCCCAGCCCTCAAGGCTGTGGAGAGAGTGCTCATCCAGGAGACTCAGGCTCTTGACCCAACCCATTCTCCAGTGGGGGTCAGCGAACTTGCTGGCCCCCTTAGACTGACCCTCTTCGAGGTGCATTCCTTTGCTGCCGCTCACATTTACTGGGAGGAAATCAACGGTTCGGGAGCTGCAGCCTGGCCAAGGAGCACCGCCGACACAGGCACAGCTGTGTGGAGGGAGCAGGTGCAAGAGGAAGGGGCGAGTCTGGGTCCATCTACCTCTGTGCTCCAGTACCCACCCAGGGACTCCATGGAGGAATATTTACTGAAGGAAGGGAGAAGGACCAGCCTGTATCTGGACCTCCGGGGCCACGCTCTGTGAGCAGCAGGTCTCTTCCTTATCCAGCCATGAGCCCTCTTCAGGGCAGGACTTGGGACCTGGGTGTAGAGAGATAGAGAAGGGGCCTGGCCGCATGGGCTACTGCAGCCACTATGTTCCTTGTAGCTGGAGGTTGGTTTCCTTCCCAGGCCATGACTGGGCCTGATTACTGACTACACTTTAGACCTTTTCTGAGGGTTGGCTTGGATTTCAGGAAGTAGAGAGCTTTGTAGCTGGGACAACTGGTCTATCGGACTCTCTTAGCTTTGGGGCAAGTCTGGCCAGGAGAAGGGGAGGGTGGGCATCTTTGCCACCTGATTTCACCATTGGCTTGGCGATGCCTTGTGGTTGGAGCCTTAGCTAGGCCCATACCATGTTCACAGTATCAACAAATATCATTCACACTTTCTTAGCAAAGGCCAGATGCTGCTGGAGCATCTCCTTCCCTAGTCTGGGCAGTGAAAAAACCTTGGGTTTTGGTACCAGGGAAACCTGGGTTTGAATTCCAGCTTTGCTGCTTTGCCAGCTGTGTGACCTTGAACATATGCCTTAGTCACTGCTGAACCTCAGCATTCTCATCTGCAAAATGAAAATAATCTTTTTCTCGTGGAGAGCTCTGCAGCCTGGTTTCTGGCCTGCAGGAGTGCTCAGCCAGGCTGTTGAGGGTGGTTGCTTCTCTGCCCTTATGCCCTGACTGCCTCAACTCTCATAGAGACCTTCCCATAATGTTTCTTGGCTGGGAGCTGTCAGGACTTATGTAGGCCACACGTACAATCCCAGATGATTGGCAGTTGTTGATTCAGGAATGCCTCCTTATATTGGGAAGTGTGGCTTTTAGCAACTCCAGTTGCACAGGATGCAACCGATAACTTGTAATTTAATAAAAGGCTTCTGGCCACCTGAGAGAGTTGACAGAGCAGCAGGGAACTGATGCCTTCTGTTGCCCTAACCCTGGTGGCACTTCCCTATTAAACCTTAATCTCTTACCCCTTTTTGCCATGCACATATTAATTCCCCAACCTCTCTGCCTTCCCCAAATTCTCTGCCTTTACAACTACTACTTTTTCTTAAAGAATCAGCTCAAGTAGAATATAGGTCACCAGAAAATAGAATGAGGTAGAGAATAGAACGCTGAGGGTTAATCTGTGCAGAACTGTTAAAAAGGTTGTTTTTAATCTTTGGAAGTAAATAGAAAAGGTGAAAGCATGCCATAGTGTTTCTAATTAGCAGTGCTATATTACATGGATATGACAGTAATTGAAAGGGAAGTCTAAGGTCATGTATTTTACTAGAAGGAAAGCTGAAAAATGTAATCAGGGACTGTATAGCATAGTGAAACCTCATGTGAAATATGAATATGGGTAATATTGCATATATAAGACTTTTTCTTTGAAACTGAACAAATGTATGTTAACATTACAAGATGTTAATATCAGGCAAAAATACAACCAAAACAAACTATGGACAATAACATAGAGTAATATATTAACAATCTTCCATTAAGGGTGAAAAAAAAGGAAATATACTAAGGGAAAGAAACTAGACCCAAGATACTACATATTGCTTGATGCCATTCTACAAAATATAAATACAAATAGAGAGACAAACAGAATAACAGCTGTGTATGGCAGAGGTGATGAGTTTTTGTTTAATTTTTGTATAATAATAATAGTATTAGTATTAGTTTAGTATTAGTATTAGTACTGGAATAACAAAAATTCCCTAACAATGATTGCAGTGATGAATGCACAACTATGTGATTACAGCAAATACCATTGATTGTGCACTTTGGATGGAGTATATGCTTTATTATATGTATCAATAAAATGGATTTGTTTAAAAAAATAGAGGAGGAAATTTTAAAAAATCAACTCAAATGTCACCTGCCACAAAGCACAACAATCTCTGCTAAAAGAACTGTTTGTAGCAGGCTCCTCCTTCGGCACGGACTGCAGGTGAGGCCAGCACCCTTGGTGGGCTGTCCACATGTCTGTACTTCCCCTCTGTCTGGAGTGTCCCACCTACATTCTCCATCTTTAAAACTCCAGCTTAGATATCACTGCCTCTGGCAGACTTCCCCAGGGCCCCAGGCAGAGTTAGCCTTCGGACTTCCCCAGCTCTTTGGGCATCCCTGCCTGTAACAGCTCTCACATTGCATTGTAGTTCCCTCCTGGATCCTCCCCTAAATCTTGTCTCATTTCACCTTTAACATATCCCATGTCAACAGTTATTGACTGAGTGAACTGGGGACACCTCTCATTTCCTTGCCTTTGTTCTCTCACCGTGACTGTCTTTTGGTTTTGGCTTGGGGAAGGAAATGTTCATCTACTTGTGCACACTGCTGCACCCACCTGTCCTGTGCTGCTGGACCCAGCACCCAGGGCTTCCTTCCCAGCAGCAACACCACCAGCATCAGCAGTGGGAAGAGTCTAAAATGATTTACAACCAGGATAAACTCTAGATAATTCTTCCCTCAAAACTTTGAGTTGGGAATTGCACGTTTGTTCATTCACTGAGTGCATTTTTATTGAATGCCATCCTTGTATGCAAGGGACCATGTTGGACAGTGGGAAAATGGTTTGAAAAATGTAGTCATGGTCCCAGCTCATCTCAGAGTTTTAGTGACATTCAGGTCAGGGTGAAAAGTGAGACGCTTGGGGCTGAGAGCACCCTCAGCACTGCATCCCCAGCTCACCCCGGTGACCAGCAAGAGGGCCTGTGGCAAGGCCTGCAGCCTCCATCTCTGGTCAGAGGATTTGAGGAGAGCAGCCTGCCCTGGGCTGGAGGTTGTCACACAGTAGCTCTGTGGGCTGTGGCAACACTGAGAGGGTGACAGCTTTGGAGGTTCAGAAAAACTGACTTGTGAGTGACTTGGTCAGTAACTTTGCAGGGACCAGGGTTAGAAATGACATCTGAAAAGACTCTACTGAGCAAGGCTTCTTGGCATGTAAAACCCAAATCAAGCCCAAACAAAAGGCTGTTGATGACATTTCTTCCGCACAAGTCACGAACAACTTCAGACTGAGGGTGAGCAATTTGTGCTTCTGCGATTCAGAGAACATAAAGAATGAAGAATGGTTTGGGGATAGCATGGCTCCATTCTTAAGCATGGGTCCACCCCCTAGAATTGGGCATGTCTTCACAGCATGTGGTCTTAATCTTGGGAGCCCCCTGAAGAGGCTCCAGTCTGGAGATAATGCCCTCAGGGCACGGGAGAAAGTGCCCTGAGGGCACATCCTCCACATCTGGGGGACCGGGACCAAGCCTTCAGCCAGATGACACCGCATAGATCCACATGGGACCCTGCCAAAGGTAACCGCTTGCACCACTCGGAGCCTAGGGACCCTAAGTAGATTCTGCCTCTTCCCAGGCCCCTAAGTACTGCTCTCTGCCTAGCCTGTGCAGAGCTCTGGGAGATAGTGCTGAATAAGAAGCAGTCGCCTCCAAAGAGCTTACATGCGTGGATGAGAGAGACAGAGATTGGTGTGGTCGGCTGTGCGTCATAGAGGAAGCTCCAGAGCAGGGAAGGCACAGATAAAGGACACCTCACCTACCTGTGGGATCCAGTAAGGTTTCCTAGAAGAGATGACACCTGTGCCGAATGTTGAAGGACAATTAGAAACTATCCTAGTACAGAAGCTAGGAAAGGCACTCACCCTCAGGGAAGGACGCATACTTGCCAGCCATTTGGCCTGTCTGGAGAGTCAGGCCTGGGGTGGAAGGAGGCCTTGAATGCCATGCTGAGGAATTTGCACCTTTTTATGGGTCAGCAAAGGTTTCAAGGCAGGGAGGGAAGGGCAGTGTTGGATAAAAAGGCCATTGCCTGAAATGGGAAGAAAGGATTAAAGGAGGGAGACCTCGGAAGGCTGTGAGAGTTTGTGACCTGTAGTGGAGGAGGGATGACAACACCGAGTGGCTGGTGGAGCAAAACCTGACCCCAGTTTCTGCCTCGGGCAGCTGGTAAGGTGGTGCTACACTTTCCCTAGCATAGTGCTCGCTGGGGATGGGCGGGGCTAGGGGCACCTGTTGAGATTATTTGAGCAAATGCTGAGCTTCCAGTGCCTGTGGAACATCCAGGTGGAGATATGGCCCACTGATTCCTCTGCATTTTTTCCAATTTCGATTATAAACAGCACTGCTGTGAACAATATCCTTATAAATGAGCCTTTATGCGCTTCCTTAAAGATGTCTTCCTGTCTCCCACATAGTGAAAGAAAACTTTTCTTGACATCGCAGGGATTTGTTGCATGTTTCCCGTTTTTTGTCACCAGATGCCTCAACTTGAAACCTATTTACCTAAACTTCCTTCCCATCCATTCCCCGTTATTTATCTTACAGGTATTTCCATATGTCAGGCTCCATGCTGGGTGCTAAGGCTGCAGAGCAACATGTAATCCCTGTCCTCCAGATGTTCAGTTTGGAGGGAGAGTCAGACATGGAAAAAGTTATAATATAGACTGTTGATGCTGTAGTAGATAAAAGTATAGGATGCTGTGAGTAGACAGAAGGAGACACCTAATTAAATTGAGGGGTTGGAGAATGATTTTCTGCTAAGGTGGATTTCTGGACCCAACTTGCATCACATTATGATTTACAGTACCTCTTGACCTTCATTCCAGTAATTTGCTTCTAGCATTTAAAAGCCAGAGACAACCTCTCATTGATTCATTGGAGAGTGGTGTCTTCCCATCATTCAGCTGAAAACTTTTTTTTTTTAATTGGGCAGGCATGAGGTGCTACAAGTGTCGGTGGTTGGGTTAGACTGTATCAGTAGCTCCTCAAAATATGTGGTCTGTGGACTTAAAATATTCATTGGCTCCTTGGGCCACACTTACCCAGAGCCAAGGAGCTGTGCCTTTTCTCAGTCTCCTGACCTCCTCTAGAACAACTGTCTGCCCCCCACCCCCCAGATCTTCCTTAACGCAGCCTGTTCTCAAAGACATCCAGGTAAGGACATGTCAGCGGCCTGGGAAAAAATGCCTTGGATGCCTTGGAAGGTTTCTTTTCCTCCCCCAAAGTAAGCCTGCAACACTGGGAGGGTGTGTGACAGAGAGCACCTGGAAGAAGCCATCTATCTTTTAGGAGGGTAGTGGTTCAAAGAAGGGTTTTGTGTTTTTTTTAAGGCAGTGATATTTTATCCAGCTCCTAAAGATTGCATAGGTATTAGGAGGTTGGAAAAGTATAGGGAAGATGTTCTGGGAAAAGAGATGCATAAGCTAAGAATGTGATGGGCACACAGACATTCAGAGAGCCAGCAGAAATCATTTGGCATGTTTGGGACATAGTGCAAACATCCTGGAATGCCAAAGACAAGGCTGGGGTAGTCATCCAAGCCCAGATCATGGAAGCCCTTGCATGTCACCCTAAGGCTTTTAGACTCCAGCCTGAAGAACATGGGGAATTATTGACAGATTTTAGGCAAGAGAATAACATCAGATTTGCTATTTTAGAGAGATTGCTCTGACCCAAAATGGAAGATGAATTGAAGGAGGGAAGTTGGAAGCATGAATATTTGAGGAATCTTTAGAAAATGGGATCAAAGTATCCCTCCTCTCCCATAACATCTTGTGAAACCTTCTTTCCTAGTTTTTACACCAACAACACGTCTTTGTGACATTTTTATGTATCCCCCATGCCAGGACAAGGACCACATGTTATTCCTCTTTGTGACCAACCGTAGCACCTAATAGAACCTAGCACCAATTAGATGCACAGCAAGTGCTTTGTAAGCCTCCTGAACTGATGTCATGACTAACTGGATATGGATGGCTATGGAGAGGAAAGAATCTTGAAAGGTGTCCAACTTCAAAGACAGAGAAAGCAGCAGTGTCTTTGAGATCGAGAAACCAAGAAGAAGGGCAGTTGTTTCTGGGTTTTGGCAGGAGAGGGGAAAGGGCAGCAGTCATGAATTTGGTGGAGGCATAATGACTTCGAGATGCCTCAGGAACACTTAAGGAGAGCTGTAGAGTAGCCGTTTGCATGTTTTGGGTCTGGAGTTCAGGGGGAGAGGTTGGATCTAGAGATGAAGAAATGGGAGTTTTCAGCGCTTGATGAAGCTATGGCAGTGAATGAGGTCGTGGAAGGAAAATATGTAGATGGGTTCCAAACTGGCAGCTTACAAGCTAAATTCACCTGGAGCCATGCTTTCTGTGGCGACTACAGTGTTTTAAAATAATCTGAATACTTTTAGGCAGTGTGCACACTCTAACGTCTTAGAACTCTATCACTTCTGGCCCAATCCACATATTCACAGTCCTTTCTTGGCTCTTGTAGGCATCTGAGTTTGTAATTTTGGGAAGAAGAGGAAGAAAATAGAAGAACGGAACTCTGGGAAATACCAGCACCTCAGGCATTACCAGGAGGAAGAAATGAAGGAAAATGAGAGAGAATGGCCAGAGAGATTGGAGGAAATCATGAGAGAACAAGATTCTGTTCTCTCCAAAATTATAAGGGAACAGTGTGCCATGAAACATAAAATGTGTATTCTAAGTATTTAACATAAATAATCCTATCTGTGCACATAGGTTACTGTAATAAGATGCTGTTGTAGCATATTTGTAATAGCAAAAAAAACTGGAAGCAACTTAAGTGTCTCTCAGTTGGGAATAAGTAAATATTGTCTCTTCATATGATGAAATAGTATGTAGTCATGAAAATACTGATGTTGGACCATAGTTACTGACATGATTCCACTACTTATTGCTAAGTTTTAAAAAGCAAGTTATGGAACAGTAGGTATAAGATAATTCCATTTATGTTAAATGCCTATTATGGATTGAAAAGTCTGGAAGCCTTCAGTCACAAATCACAAGAACCTTCTAGTAGCTAAATCTAGTAGACCTTTGGCCTCTGTCATTTTGACTTCTCTGTGGCTGCTGACCTTTCTTGGCTTCCTGCTCCTTGTCTTCTTTCCCTGACCTTTGGCCCTCAGAACTGAAAAATGGGAGACCCAATCATGGGAGAACCCTTCAAAGCTGGCAGCTTGTTTGTGTCCCAGGCACACCCAGAGCAGGGTACTTACTGGGCAATTCTTCCTGGAAGGGAGCAGTTAGGGACAGTCTTTCCCCAGGCCTTAGTCTCTCTGAGTCTATACAACTCCTCTGGAGTAAGGCCCTTCCCAGGGTCTTTGGGCACAATCCTCTACTTGCCCACCTCCCCCACCCTCCAGCAAAGTTGCCTGGCTAACCCCTCTCTCCCACGCCTTCTCTTCAATCAAGGGGTTATTTTTAACAGTGTTATGTATACCATGCTTAAGTCCTGGCAAAAACCCAGAGCTTTGGAATAGACACCCGAGATGGAAATAGTCTCCCACAACCTCTCCCTTTCCCAAAGCTTTTCCTTTTAAAGAGAGAAAATAACTTATTCAAACTGGAGACAGCCCCACCAAGAAAGTCCCTAGACACCAGCACTGAGGGACTAACTCATAACCTTGGCCATGGAGGTAGAATGGAGACTGAGCCTTCTGCCACTTCAGGCCTGTCTTCAGCCCAGGGGGAGCCTATGAGTCTCAGAATCTTGGAGATTCCCTGGGCCATTCTCCGTTCCCAAAAGCCAGAGGCTCTTGGCCTCCAGAAGGAACCCCACCATTTCAAACTACTCAATAACTGAAGGGTTTCAATTAAGAAAAGCCAAAACCTGCCTTTCTGTGACTTCTACTTGTGGTCCTAGTTTTAGCTGTTAGAGCCACACAAAACAAGTCCAATCCCTCTTCTCCATCATTTTTTCAGAGATTTGAACCTGGTAACCATGTGCCCACAAGTCTTCTCTAGCCAGATGTCTCTGCTCTCGTGAGGGAACCCCTCTGTGCCGTGGTAGTTCTCTCTTCTGGGTCAGTACATTTTATGACTATAGGAGGCACCCAGAATGGAGCTGCTGCTTGCTCCAGAGGGAGCCCAACAGGCAGAAAGGACAGCAGGATAAGCATCTCTCCATTTTCAATGCTCCTTGTAGTAACTGACACCTAAGAAATACTACTTTTTCAGTGATCCTGCCACTGATCAGAAATCTATTCTTTTTTTTTTTTTTCCACAATCCACTTTACTCAAGTTTCATCATTCATTTGTGTGCATATGTAACTCTAAGCAATTTTAGCACATGTATAGATTAACATAACTACAGGATACAAAGCTGTCCCATTGCCACAACGATCCCTTATGCCACCTTATAGCCACCACACACCAGACCCCAGTCCTAGAAACCAGTAACCTAGTCTCCATCTCTATTATTTTGTCATGCAAGAGTGTTATATAAATGGAATCATACAATGTTTAACCTTTTAAGATTGGCTTTTATCACTCAACATAATTCTCTTTTTTTTTTTTTTAAAGATTTATTTTTATTTCTTTAATTCCCCTCCCCTCCCCCGGTTGTCTGTTTTCTGTGTCTTTTTGCTGCGTCTTGTTTCTTGTTTCTTGGTCCGCTTCTGTTGTCGTCAGCGGCACGGGAAGTGTGGGCGGCGCCATTCCTGGGCAGGCTGCTCCCTCCTTCGCGCTGGGCGGCTCTCCTTATGGGTGCACTCCTTGCGCGTGGGGCTCCCCTACGCGGGGGACACCCTGCGTGGTGCGGCACTCCTTGCGCGCATCAGCACTGCGCATGGCCAGCTCCACACGGGTCAAGGAGGCCCGGGGCTTGAACCGCGGGCCTCCCATGTGGTAGACGGACGCCCTAACCACTGGGCCAAAGTCCGTTTCCCTCAACATAATTCTCTTGAGATCATGCAAATTGTTTTGTGTATGAACAGCTTGCTCCTTTTTATTACTGAGCAGTATTCCATGGTATATATGTACCACAGTTTAACTATTCATCTGTTGAAAGATGTTTGGGTTGTTTACAGTTCTCGGCTTTTACTAATAAAAGCTACTCTGAACATCTACATACAGATTTTTGTGATAACCAGAGACCTATTCTTGACATGCTGATGCCACGTCACAATCCCCTTCCTACTCAGCATGTGTGATGGGGCTGGTGGACCCACCCAAGCCATGTAGCTGCTGTCTGGAGCTCTTTGGATCCTTGGCCTCTAGCATAAGCTGTTTCCTTCCTTTCCCTTTGTTATCCAAAGATTTGATGTTAAACCATTCTATCCTTGTATGGACAGCATACATTAAAACAGTGATCAAAATAAGCATAGAACAGAGTCTTGCTTCTGACACTGCTGGCCCTGAGCAGGACTGTTTACCAGCTACTAAATTCCCAAACCGTACTGCTATCTGGCCTACGTTGGCATCTCTCACACCTTGCGGAATCCACCTGAAGGGCATTTGCTACAAGCTCTTCTGGGACCTTGTCACAATCCACTTGTGGTGTCCAAGAATTTCATGTATAAGACTGGTCCATTAAATAAGAACTGCAGAGTTCTAGACAGAGCACTGTCTTTGGAACCAGAAATCCTGGATCTTGGACCCAGCACAACACTTTCTTACCTTGGAAAATCACTTAAACTCTTTGAAGCCCAGTTTCATCATCCATAAATTAGGAGAAATGCACACTCTGCTTGCATCAAAGAGTTTTGTAAGGATAAAATGAGATAGTGTAATGAAAAGTAGATAAGTGTAAGGTGATGTTTATGAATATAAACATTTATTGAAAATCTGCCACACCGTAAGAACTGTGAACAATGCAAATAGGAATCACATAAGCCCTGTGAGTTTTGATCCAGCAGGAGGTTTGGACATGCCAGCAGGCCATGCCAGGAGCAAGGGCACCCAGACCTAGGGAGAAGGGAGGTTAACTTTCAGTGACACAGGAAAATGCAGAGTGAGGGCTCCTCAGGAAGTTCTGAATTCTGGCTGGGAACAGTCTGCCTTTGCTGGTCAGGACAAGTGTTGAGAATAAAAGCTTCTAGGGAAGCGGACTTGGCCCAGTGGTTAGGGCGTCTGTCTACCACATGGGAGGTCTGCGGTTCAAACCCTGGGCCTCCCTGACCTGTGTGGAGCTGGCCCGTGTGCAGTACTGATGCGCACAAGGAGTGCTGTGCCACGCAGGGTTGTCCCCCACTTAGGGGAGCCCCATGCACAAGAAGTGCGCCCCATAAGGAGAGCTGCCCAGCATGAAAGAAAGTGCAGCCTGCCTAAGAATGGCGCTACCCACATGGAGAGCTGACACAATAAGATGACGCAACAAAAAGATGCCGCTGACAACAACAGAAGCAGACGAAGAAGATGCAGCAAATAGACACAGAGAACAGACAACCAGGGCGGGGAGGGGAAATAAATAATAATAAAATAAGTAAATAAATAAAAATAAAAGCTTCTAAGCATTAGGGAGACAAGGCAGGAACCTCAGAGATTAAAACTAGTGACAGACACCCCAGAGATGTGTCTCTGGGGGTGGTGGGGGTGGAAGTTGGTTGGCATCAAGGTGAGGAAATGTTAGTGCATGTAGACTATTCCTGGAGAGCTTTGCCTATGAAGAGAGGAGAAAGACAGGTTGAAGCTGGAGAGAGGGTGGATGTGAGGGTGAAGAGGGTATGCTGACTGCCTGAGAAGGAGCCTGTACACAGAGAGGAAAATTGAAAATACAGAAGAGAATAATGGAATAATTGTAAAATATGGTCCCTAGGGACAAGGAGAGGAATTGGCCCAAGAGAGGGATACTTCTGTTCTACAGCAAGAGGTTGATAGAAATAGAGGTAAGTTTATAAGTACAGAATAAAGAAGGTGAAGGGATTCCCTTCTGACAGGTTTTATTGTCTCTGGAAATCAGAATGTGGGGCCATGTTGCTCAACATGAACAGTAAGATGGTAGGATTAGAAGTTTGAGAAGAGTGGAGATTGTTTGTAAGGGGCACTGTGAAGAATGGGAGAGCTTGCTTACTAGGGCCACCCAAAGACTGTCGAGCAGAAGAGCAGGTCATGAATACATAGTGGCACCAAACTGTGACTATGCAGTTTTTCTCTAGCAAGCCTGGTTGGCCAAGTGTGGGGGCACAGATTCTAAAATAATCCAGCCCAGGTATCTTGACCCAGATTGATTGTGCTTCTTAGGGATTTCACATGTAGGAAGCAGCCTCTGTTCCTAAAGTGGGGAGAAAAGTGCTAGGGGTCAGGGTAAGGACAGGACATAGGCCACCCTAGCAGGAGCAGCCATGGCCATGATGGATCATGTTGGGTGAACAGCTGGTCGAGCACAGCCCATTTCCATCATCTCCCCATCTGTGTGGACAGCAGCAGTCTCTGGTCAATAAAGTGCTACGGCCTCCCTAAAACAAGAGGACAAAGTACTTGGAGGCTGTCAACTGCAAGCCGAGTGGGTCCCAAAGAACCCCAGTGGAGAGAACTCTGGAGAAGTTCTCTGGAGAAGTTGGAGGAAGAGACAGCGAGGCAGTGTTGCTGCTGCATCTGAAATGGAGACTTCAGCCCATGACTGAGGAGTAGAGGAGCTGGGCTGATGGGCCTTAGGGAGAGGCTGAGGCATGATGGTCCCTGGGCCCTTGATGGGAAGGTCTGGTGTCAGGACAGGACTTCTGAAAGTCCTCAGTCATCCTGGAGCCTCCAGCTTTCTGAGTTAGAGCAAAGTGGTTCCCCTCTAGCCAGGGAGATCAATGTCTGGGAGCTACCTCGAGGCTGAGGGAGTCCTAATGGAGCTGCTGGTGGCTACTAGCAAGGCAGGTACTGTCATCCACCCTGTCTCTGACTTGGCACTCCCAGAGGGAGAAGCAGGGCATGACTGATACCAAAACTGGAAGGGGAGGGAGAGGGAGAAACGAAACTGACAGTTATTGGGCAGCACAGTATGCCACAAACTTTACAAGCCTTATCTCATTTCATCTTCACAATAATCCCTGAGGTTGTAAGTATTATTAGCCCCATTTTACATTCATTCAATCAACAAATATTTATTGAGTGCCGCTATGTATCAGATACTGCTCTCTAGGTGCTGAAGATATAGCTGTGAGCAAAACAGACAAATATCCCTACCTTCATGGAGTCCATATTCTAGTGGAGACACAAGCAAAAAACAAGATATATAAAGAAAACCTAGGGTAGTGGATACGGCTCAAGTGGTTGAGCACCTGCTTCCCACATGGGAGGTCCCAGGTTTGGTCCCCAGGGCCTCCTAAAAACAAAAACAAACAATAAGGACATAAACGAAAAAAACCAACAGGGGAGCCAATATGACTCAGTGGTTGAACACTAGCTTACTGCAAAGAAGGTCCTGGGGTCAATCCCCTGCCCTGGTACCTAAAAAAAAAGAAAAGAAAAAGGAAACACAGAGTATATTGGATAGTATGGGAAGTGCTAGAGAAAAATAAAACAGTAGTGGGAAATAGAAAGTTAGGGAGGAGTTGCCATTGTGGAGAGCGTAACTGGAAAAGGCTTCCCTGAGGAGGTGAGATTTAGGTAAAAACCTGAAGGGAGTTCAGGGTGGGTCCATGCTGCTCCCTAGGGGAAGAGTCTTCCAGGCAAAGAAAAGAACCAGTGCAGAAGCACAGAGATGGAATCCAAAAACGTTCCTAGAGGTGAAATGATAGTAAGAGATGGAGTCAGAGAGTTAATGGAAGTCCTAATCATGGGAACATGGTAAGACATTGTAAGGATTTAAGGCAGAGGAGTAACGTGTTCTAAAGGATCACTCTGGCCGCCTTGATGAGAACGGACTGTTGAGAGGCAGAGAATCCAGTGAGGAGGCTATCATAATCATCCACAGGAGAGAAGGTGGTGCCTTGGGCCAGGGTGGAGGCCGTGGAGGTGGTAAGAAATCATCACATTGTGGATATATTCTGAAGGTGGAGGTGACAGTTGTGCTGATAACTCAGATGCTGGTAGGAAAGAAAGAGAGGCCTCCAGGCTGCCTTGAGGTGTTTAGCCTGCGCTAACACCATTTACCAAAATGGAGAAATGACTGCGAGAAGAGCAGGTTTTAGAGTATCGGGATCTTGGTTTTGAACACATAAGGTTTGAGATGCTTCTTAGACATCTAAGTGTAGATATCAAGAAGACAGAGATTTGTATATAAGTCTGGAGTTATTAATGAGAAGTGAAGTCCAGGCAGGAGACAAAAAATTCAGCTACAGAAATGGATGAGATCACCAAGTAAGTGAATGTATATGGAGAAGAGAAGCAAGGAATGAACCCTAGGGTGCATCCACATTGAGTGGTCTGGAGATGAAAAAGAAACAGCAAAGAAGAATGAGAGGGAAGCATGCCAGATGTGATAGTAGGAAAACCAGGAGAATGTGGGATTCTGGAAAACAAGTATAAGGAAGTGTTTCAAGAGGAGTGGTTAGTTTTATAAAATGCTGCTAATAGGGAAGATGACTGTGTAAGCTGTTGTCCAAACTAAGAACTTTTGAGAGTGAAAGCTATTATTAATTACTCCAGGATAAAACATGTAAACCAAGATTATCCCAGGCAAGTCAGAATGTATGGTCACTCTACTGATAACGTTAAGTAAGATTTGACCATTGGATTTAACAATGTGAAAGTTATCGGTGAACTTGAAGGATCAATTTAGAAGAAGATACAGAATGGGGTCAAGAGAAATGGAAGGTTTTGGTAATGGATGGTGGTGTTGGTAGCACAACGTTGTGAATGAAATTAATAGCACTGAATTATATATTTGAAAGTAGTTAAAAGGTAAAGTTTTAGATTGTATATTATTAGAATAAACATTTTTTAAAAAATAGGATTATACAATACAATCAGGGAACTCAAGTGTAAATCATGGACTATAATTAGTAAATTATAATAACTTTCTTTTGTCAATTGTAAAAAATGTTCGACACTAATGCATGGTATTAATAATAGGGGGTATTTTTTTTTTATTATATCTTCAAAATAGTTTTAGGTCACAGTAAAGTCACATATAGAATATAGAGGACTCCCATATACCCAACATCAAACCCTTTTCCCCTTTCCCCAGCAATGATCTTTTTACATGTGGCTGTTACATTTGCTGCAACTGATGTACAGATATTGAAACATAGCTACTAACTATGGTTCCATTATGGTTTATATTTTAGACTGTACACTTATAAATTTTTGGTTACATTTTGGTTTACACTTTAGACTATACACTTTTATAAATTTTTGGTGAAATTATATATGGCCTGTTTCCATCATTGCAGGAACATGTAGAACACTTCCATTGCCCCCCAGTTACTCCCTGTAGCAGTTTGATATGGTTAAGAATTCCAAAAATAGATATTGGATTTTGCTTGTAATCTGATATGTACCTGGGCATGATTGGTTATGATTAGGGCATTGAGTCTCCACCCCTTGGTAGGTGGGGACTCACAGATAAAAGGCATGGCAAAGAACAGATTTGAGGGTTTCTGTTATTGGAGTTTTGATGTTGGAGTCTGATGTTAAAGACTTAAGCTGGAGCCCGGGAAGTCAGCATGCAGAGGAAAGAGAAGCTAGTCCCCAGAAGAAAGGAACCTTGAACCCAGAGAAAAGCAAGCCCCACGAATGTAGGAACCCAGGAAGCCTGAACTCTCACAGACGTCAGCAGCCATCTTGCTCTAAATAGACTTTGGTGAGGGAAGTAACTTATGCTTTTTGGCCTGGTATCTGTAAACTCCTATCCCAAATAAATACCCTTTATAAAAACAACCAATTTCTGGTATTTTGCATCAGCACACCTTTGGCTGACTAATACACCCCCTCTCCCATCTATTCTATTCCTCTCTCCCCCTCCCCTTGGGGCCCACAGTGACAACCAGGCTTCACTGCTTAAAGGAGAAGATTCATAGATACTTGCAACAATGCTGAGGGCTTGACACACTAGTCTGTCCCCCCCCATTGGGAGCCACCCATGCTTTTGAGAGACACCCTCCCCTCTATTTGAGAGCATCAGGCCTCCCCAGAATGGGGTTATAACACCTTCCTGCTCATTGTATAAGTCTCCACCCACTGATATAACACACTATGACAAGCTGAGCACTCATACACCCCCTAGAGTATGTCTTCCCTTATTTGAAGACATAATTAAAAAATAAAATTAAAAAAGGTTATAGATACTGAGGAAGAAATGGAAGAGATTGCCTTGCCACTGTACATACTGGGCAACAAGTATTACAGTGATGAAAGGCAAAACATTAAAAAAAATTTTTACTATGATATTTTTCATTTTTAATACCCCAATTTATTTTTTTTTCCAGATAATTTCTTTTTTTTTTATATTTATTTATTATTTTTTTAATTACATTAAAAAATATATGAGGTCCCATTCAACCCCACCGCCCCCGCCCCCCACTCCCCCACAGCAACACTCTCTCCCATCATCGTGATACATCCATTGCACCTGGTAAGTTCATCTCTGAGCATCACTGCACCCCATAGTCAATGGTCCACATCATAGCCCAGACTCTCTCACGTTCCATCCAGTGGGCCCTGGGGGGATCTACAGTGTCCCGTAATTGTCCATGAAGCACTATCCAGGACAACTCCACGTCCCGAAAACGCCTCCACATCTCATCTCTTCCTCCCGTTCCCCACACCCAGCAGCCCCCATGGCTACCGTTCCCACACCCATTCCACATTTTCTCTGTGGACATTGGATTGGTTGTGTCCATTGCACACCTATGTCAAGTGAGGGCTTAGATTGCACATGGGTACTGGATGCACTCTTCCCGCTTCTAGTTGTAGACACTCTAGGCTCCATGTTGTGGTGGTTGACCTTCTTCAACTCCATGTTAGCTGAGTGGAGTAAGTCCAATAAGTCAAAGTGTAGGAGCTGAAGTCTGTTGAGGCTCTGGGCCTGGGTGTCATATTATCAGTCCAGAGATTCAAATCCCCTACATATATCTTAAACCCAGCACCAACTACAATTCCAATAAAGTAGCATGCAAGTCTTGTGAAAAGAGATCCCCTCTGAGTCCATTTCCATCACGCAGAAACACCAGCTCCAAAGAAGGGCCATCTGTCATGGCAGTGAACCCCTTCTGCCATGACCATAGAACCCGTGGTTCTCTTTATCCCTCAAAAGAACCAGTACCTGGGGTTGTATCTACCTTATCTGTCTCTTAGACTCTGTTCAGTTGTACATAGGGCTATTCCTTCTGACAACCTCCAGACTCTTTTTTAGAGACTCACAGCCTTATAATCTCATTTCTCCTTTCCATTTCCCCCTTACATTAGGTCAAACCACTTCCCGAAGTCATGTTATTATATGTAGACAGGTATATTCTGCTGTTCCGCATTGAATCTTTAATTCAAGGTCATTTTCTAGTTGCTTCTTCAGCTGGTATGTGGTAGTGATCCCTCGGTGCCAGGGAGGCTCATCCCCGGGTGTCATGTCCCATGCTGGGGGGAATGCATCACATCTACACGCTGAGTTTGGCTGTGAGAGTGGCCACATTTGAGTAACATGAAGGCTGTCAGGAGGAAACCCCCAGGCACAGTGCTACTCTAGGCCTTGTTCTTATTGCAGGTGCATAGGCTCAAAAGTGTAGCCATTAGTATCAAGAGCCCACTGTTGGGCCCTCCTTCCTTCCTGGTTCTTGCCGTTGCACCTGGAGGATTGCCGCTGCTCTCCCAGGGCCCACAACAGTGACCCCCCGGCCAGGAGCCCAGTACCCCCCCCAGCTGTTGTTTTTAATTGTTTCCACTATGAGTATATATAGACATTACCATATACCCTGGGCATATGCCCTGTATAACTCCCTGTCAACCATATATATCCTGTCAATAACATCCCATATCAGTATTCCTCCGCTGCCATTGTTGAACCACTCTGTGATCCAAAACTTCCCGTAAAGTGAATCCCAACATAATGTCAGCTTCAGAAGAGTCTTAGATCACCAAAATTCATATATACAATATACAGTATTTCCCCAGATCCACCATAAAACCTTTTCCCTTCCACAGCAATAATCTTTTAACTTATTCATATCATATTTCCTGAAACTGATGTACAGATTCCGAAACTATAGTTTTCAAACAAGGTAACATTTGTGCTTACTATGTGGTCCATACTTTAGGTTGTACAATTTTCTAAATTTTTTAGTTATCCTATGTTTTGTCTTATGGTTTTCATTATTAGTCTGTCGTCCCCTATATGTTTTTGGTGTAATATTAACTGTTTTATATTCATCCTCGTGTACTCTCACATAACTCCTCTTTTGCCCCCTTATTTACCTTTGTTCCATCCATTGCACGTCCATTTTCCCCTCCCCTTAGGGCCCACAATGCCTGCCAATCTAATGCCCTGGGAGCCATCCTTTCTCACGAGAGATACAGTTCTCTCTATTCGACGGCATTAGTCTTCCCCAGGATATGGGTCCACCCCACCCAATGGTAGAACCCACCTTGGCAAAATGAGCCTTCAACTATTCCCTCCGGAGTCCGTCCCACATCAGACCATACCCCCTGAGCGTCCTAACCAGGTAACCCTCCTACTTATACTTTGATACGTTTTACTCAACATTTAGTTCTCAACGAACTTCTGGCACTCTCCCATGTTTGTATGTTGCCCCTCCCTCCCACCTATTTCTTGGACCATATTACCCCTCTTCCCATCCCCAGCCCCCCTCAAACCCAGAAAACCCCACCCGAAGGTAACCCCTTGCCCCCATTTTGTCCCTTCTTTGTGTTCATACTTACCCCCAGCTCATTACAGATTCCACCCCTACAGACATTAACTCACATCCTTCCTCCACCCCCCGATTTCCAGTAAGCCACTTTTCCAGACTCTAGCTCTCTGAGGCAGTTAACTTATTTCATATCATTGAGGTCATATAGTATTTGTCCTTCAATGCCTGGGTTGCTTCACTCAACATAAGATTCTCAAGGTTCATCCATGTTATCACGTGCGATTGTAGTGTATTGGTTCTTACAGCTGAGTAGTATTCCATTGTGTGTATATACCACATTTTATTGATCCACTCATCTGTTGATGGACTTTTGGATTGATTCCAACTTTTGGCGATGGTGAACAATGTTGCTATGAACATTGGTGTACATATATCGGTTTGTGTCCTTGTTTTCAGATCTGATGGGTATATACCCAGCAGTGGTATTGCTGGGTCATATGGCAAATCTATGGATAATTTTTTGAGAAACTGCCAAACTGTCCTCCAGAATGGTTGGATCCTTCTGCATTCCCACCAGCAATGGATGAGTGTTCCCCTTTCTTCACATCCTCTCCAGCATTTGTATTCTACTGTTTTTTTCATGGCTGCCAATCTTATGGGAGTAAGATGGTATCTCATTGTAGTTTTGATTTGCATTTCCCTGATAGCTAGGGATTTGGAGCATTTTTTCATGTGCTTTTTAGCCATTTGTATTTCTTCTTTGGAGAAGTGTCTGTTTAAATCTTTTCCCCATTTTTTAAATGGGTTGTTTATCTTTTTGTTTTCGAGATCTATGAGTTCTTTATATATGCAAGTTATAAGTCTCTTATCAGATATATGGTTGCCAAATATTTTCTCCCATTGTGTGGGTTCCCTTTTTACTTTCTTGACAAACTCCTTTGAGGTGCAGAAGGCTTTAATTTTGAGGTAGTCCCATTTATCTATTTGTTCTTTTGCTGCTCGTGCTTTTGGTGTGATATTCATGAAGCCATTTCCTATTACAAGGTCCTGTAGATGTTTCCCTACACTGCTTTCTAAGGTCTTTATGGTCTTGGCTCTTATATTTAGGTCTTTGATCCATCTTGAGTTGATCTTTGTATAAGGTGTGAGATGGTAATCCTCTTTCATTCTTCTCCATATGGCTATCCAGTTCTCCAGGCACCATTTGTTGAATAGGCCATTCTCTCCCAGTTGAGAGGGTTTGGTGGCTTTATCGAATATTATATGGCTATATACATGAGGTTCTATATCTGAACTTTCAATTCGATTCCATTGGTCTGTGTGTCTCTCCTTATGCCAGTACCATGCTGTTTTCACTACTGTAGCTTTGTAGTATGTTTTGAAGTCAGGAAGTGTGATTCTTCCTATTTCGTTTTTCTTTTTCAATATGTCTTTGGCTATTTGGGGCCTCTTTTTATTCCAAATAAATTCCATAGTTAGTTTTTCTAGTTCCTTAAAGAAGGCTGTGTTGATTTTTATTGGGATTGCATTGAATGTGTAGATCAGTTTTGGTAGGATAGACATCTTAATAATATTCAGTCTTCCTATCCATGAACAGGGAATATTCTTCCATTTATCTAGGTCTTCTTTGATTTCCTTGAACAATCTTGTATAGTTCTCGATGTATAAGTTTTTTTACCTCTTTAGTTAAATTTATTCCTAAGTATTTGATTTTTTTATTTACTATTGTGAATGGTATTTGTTTCTTGATTTCCTCCTGATCTTGCTCATTATTGGTGTATAGAAATGCTACTGATTTTTGCGCATTGATCTTATAACCTGCGACTTTGCTAAACTCATTTATGAGTTCTAGGAGCTTTGTTGTAGATCTCTCAGGGTTTTCTATATATAGGATCATGTCATCTGCAAATAATGAAATTTTGACTTCTTCCCTTCCAATTTGAATGCCTTTTATATCTGGTTCTTGTCTCAGTGCTCGAGCCAGTACTTCCAAGACAATGTTAAATAGGAGCGGAGACAATGGGCATCCTTGTCTTGTTCCTGATTTTAGAGGGAAGGATTTCAGGATTTCGCCATTGTAAACAATGTTGGCTTTAGGTTTTTCATATATACTCTTTATCATGTTCAAAAAGTTTCCTTGTATTCCGATCTTTTGGAGTGTTTTTATCAGGAAGGTGTGCTGTATTTTGTCAAATGCCTTTTCTGCATCTATAGATATAATCATGTGGTTTTTTTCTCTCAATCTGTTTATATGGTGTATTACATTGATTGATTTTCTTATGTTGAACCATCCTTGCATACCTGGAATAAATCCCACTTGGTCATGGTGTATAATTCGTTTAATGTGTTGTTGAATACGATTAGCAATTATTTTGTTAAGTATTTTTGCGTCTAGGTTCATTAGAGAAATTCGTCTGTAATTTTCCTTTCTTGTGGTGTCTTTGTTTGGCTTTGGTACTAGGGTAATGTTGGCATCATAGAAGGAATTAGGCAGTGTTCCTTCTGTTTCGATTTTTTGGAATAGTTTCAACAGGATTGGTGTTAGTTCTTTCCGGAATGTTTTGTAGAATTCACCTGTGAAGCCGTCTGGCCCTGGGCTCTTCTTAGTTGGGAGATTTTTAATGACTGATTCTATCTCTTTGCTTGTGATTAGTTTGTTAAGATCATCAATTTCTTCTTTCGTCAGTATGGGCTGCTTATGTATTTCTAGGAATTTGTCCATTTCCTCTAAATTGTCATTTTTGTTGGAATATAGTTTTCAAAGTATCCTCTTATGATAGTCTTTATTTCTGTGGGGTCAGTGGTGATATCACCTTTCTCATTTCTTATTTTGTGTATTTGCATCTTTTCTCTTTTTTTCTTTGTTAGTCTCGCTAAAGGTTTGTCAATTTTGTTGATCTTCTCAAAAAACCAGCTCTTGGTCTTGTTTATTTTTTCAAGTGCTTTCTTATTTTCTATTTCATTTAGTTCTGCTCTTATCTTTGTTATTTCCTTCCTTCTTCTTCCTGTTGGGTTACTTTGTTGTTGTTTTTCTAATTCCTTCAATTGTGCAGTTAATTCTTCAATTTCTGCTCTTTCTTCTTTTTTGATATATGAATTTATGGCTATAAATTTCCCTCTCAGTACCGCTTTTGCTGCATCCCATAAATTTTGGTATGTTGTGTTATCATTATCATTTGTTTCAAGGTAGTCATTGATTTCTTTTGAGATTTCCTCTTTGACCCACTGTTTTTCTAAGAGTGTGCTGTTTAATTTCCAAATTGTCGTGTGAAGTCTGGGTCTCTGTCCCTTGCAAATTTCCAGCTTGACTCCACTGTGGTCAGAGATATTGTTTTGTATGATTTTGATCTTTCTGAATTCATTAAGCCTTTCTTTGTGGCCTAGCATATGGTCAATCTTGGAGAATGTTCCATGTGCGCTTGAGAAAAATGTATATCCTGCTGTGTTTGGGTGTAATGATCTATATATGTCTATTAGATCCAGCTCTTCTAATATACTGTTCAAATGTTTTGTTTCTTTAGTGATTCTCTTTTGAGATGTTCTGTCCAGAGTTGATAGTGGTGTATTAAAATCCCCCACTATAATTGTAGATGCATCTATTCTTTCACTTAGTTTTTCCAGCGTTTGCCTCACATATTTAGAGGCGCCCTTGTTAGGAGCATAAATATTTATGATTGTTCGATCTTCTTAACAAATTGTCCCTTTCACTAAAATATAATATCCTTCTTTGTCTCTCACAATTGTTTTGCATTTAAAGTCTATTTTGTCTGATATTAATATAGCTACTCCTGCCTTTTTTTGGTTGTTGTTTGCTTGTATGATTGTTTTCCAGCCATTCACTTTCAACCTCCATGAGTCTCTGGGTCTAAGATGTGTCTCTTGTAGGCAGCATATAGATGGGTCGTATTTCCTTATCCAGTGTCCCAGTCTGAATCTTTTGATAGGTGAGTTTAATCCGTTGACATTCAGTGTTATTACGTTTAGAGAGTTATTTATGGTAGCCATATTTTGGTTGGATTTGTGTTTGTTATATTTTGTTTGTATTATTTTATTTTCTCCTTCTATTTTTGTCTTTCTTGTTGCTTTTACACTCTCCTCCATCTCTGACTGTCCTGTTTTTTCCTTTCTTCCTGCAGAATTCCCTTAAGAATTTCTTGAAGGGGAGGTTTCTTGTTGATATACTCTTTCAGTTTCTGTTTATCTGTGAATATTTTGAACTCTCCATCATTTTTGAATGCTAGTTTAGCTGGATAGAGTATTCTTGGTTGGAGATTTTTTTCCTTTAGTACCTTGACTATATCATACCACTGCCTTCTTGCCTCCATCGTTTCAGATGAGAAATCAGCACTTAATCTTATGGAGTTTCCCTTGTATGTGATGGTTTTCTTTTCTCTTGCTGCTTTTAGAATTTTTTCTTTGTCTTGAGCATTGGATAATTTGACAAGTATATGTCTTGGGGTGGGCCTGTTGGGGTTTATGACCAGTGGAGTGCGCTGTGCTTCTTGGATATGTACATCTGTCTCTTTCAGTAGATTTCGGAAGTTTTCATTCATTATTTCCTGCAACACTCCTTCTGACCCCTTTCCCTTCTCTTCTCCTTCTGGAATGCCTATAATACGTATGTTTGAGCGTTTTGCGTTATCATTCAGGTCCCTAAGTCCTATCTGGATTTTTTCTACCTTTTTATTGACCACTTCTACTATCTGTTTGATTTCCAATGCACTGTCTTCCACATCACTAATTCTCTGCTCTGCCTCTTCTAGTCTGCTGATATTTGCTGCAAGTGTATTTTTGATTTCTTGAATTGTGGTGTTCATTTCCATCATATCTGTTATTTTTTTGCGCATGTCGGCAATTTCCCCTCCAAGTGTTGTCTTCACGCTGTTTAACCTCTTTCATTACTTCATCAAATTTGTCGGTGATAAATGTTCTGAGATCTTTCATTGCTTGTGCGAAGTCCTGCCCCCCTTCCTGATTTTCAGTTTGTTGATTGGATTCAGCCATGTTTTCCTGATTACTGGTTTGGTTTGTAGATTTTTGTTGCTGTCTTGTCAACATTTTTTCTTGATGGGTTTAATCAGTTCCTTAGCTTCTTTGTCTAGTCTTGGAGATTAATTAGCTGTTGTTTTTGCGTAAGTGTTATATCTTCTCTTTGTCACTTTGTTCTTCTTATTCCAATTTCTTATTGCTAGTTAAGCTCACTTTAAAGGAAAGTATTAGTGCTGGGGAAAGTCAATTGTGTAAGGAAGGAAAAAGTGTGAAGTAGTATTGGTGATATATGTTTACAAAGCAACAATATGAGTTCTGGGAGGATGGAGGTTAGATCATGTAAATTGTGTAGAGTTATAGTAGTAGGAAAGTACCTATAATGAGGTAGATGACTGAATATGGGAGGAATGTGGTACGTACTAAGAGGCTATTGTTTTCGTGAGAGAGGGAAAGAGAAAAGAAAGGTAATAGTTTCAGGGACGAATACCAGATGGAAAACTAAACAAAGGTATTAGAAATTAAGAGTTAGACACTTTGTGGATCAAAGAAAGGGAGATGGAATATAGGAGAGAAAGCAGATGGTGGAGGATATCAAGTTGTAGGGGAAAGGGGATAGTGTAGACAGGCTAAATCTATTCACAGAGAAATGAGGCAGTGGAGGGTGAGGAAACCCAGCAAATGTGAGGTATTTCCTGTAGGACCTATTGTATTGTTAAGGTAAAATAGTATAAGAAGAATATTGGGGACAAGAAAGAGAGGATTGAAAAAAAAAAAAAAAGAACAAGAAGAACAACAACAACAAAAAAAATAAATAAATAAACAAAAAAAAACAAAGAACAGAAACCCCGCCGCCAGGCTCGGCTGGGCTCGGCTTCCCCTCCCGCCGCGGCTCGGCTGGGCTCGGCTGGGCTCGGCTTTCCCGCCTGCCGCCCGGCGCGGCGCAGCGCGGCTCGGCTCTCCCGCTCGCCGCCCGGCGCGGCGCGGCGCAGCGCGGCTCGGCCGAGCCCAGCTGGGCTTGGCCCCCCCGCCCGCCGCGGCTCAGCCGGGCTCGGCCGGACTCGGCTTCCCCGCCCACCGCCCGCCGCCGCAGCGCAGCGCGGCTCGGCTCCCTTGCCCGCTGCCCGCCGGGGCACAGGGCGGCTCGGCTCTCCCGCCCGCCGCCCGCCTCGGCGTGGCTCGTATCCCCCGCCCGCTGCCCACCGCGGCCTAGCTAGGCTACCCTGGCCGCCGCCCGCCGGGGCTCCGCGCGGTGCTAGCTGCCTCGGCTCTGCCTACCCAAGGAGGGAGTCCTCCACACGTAGCTGGGATCTCCGTGTATATTTCACAGATGGGTCCTCTCTGTTACCTTCCCTCCAAATCGATGTCCAGACACCTCCGGACCAGGAAAAATCCCGAAACAGCCGGTCCCAAAGAGTCTCCGACGCCTCCCAGCCGATTCCCCCCAGGAGCTAGTAACCGGGAAGTTCACTCAGCCGCCATCTTGCCTCAGATCTATTTTTTACTTTATTTCAGTTTTTCTGACTTAGTATGTATTCTATTTCTAATCTTTAAAACTATCATTACTATTTCATTTTCCTATTAACTGAATTTGGTAATATATTAGACTTCATTTTTTGAAGAATTTTGGATCACAGAGGCTTTCAACTATGGCAGGGTAGGAGCACTGATATGGGGTGTCATTGATGGGGATACATGGGCGGGAGGGAGTTCTCCTGGGCATGCATATAAGGTGTATAGATATGTTTGGAGGTATGTTGGGTATTGACATAGGGCGTAGAGTTTCACACGACAACTGAGGGAGTACTGAGTTCCCATTCCGAGGAACTCTGTCACACTCCCCAGGGGAGCAGCAACAATCCCCCAAGTGCAAGGGCAAAGACCAGTGAAGAAGGATGGTCCAATGAGGGGCCCTTGATACTGATGACTATGTTTATGAGCCTGTGCACTTGAAATTTCAACTAGGCCTAGAACTGCAGGGTGCCTAAAAGTTACCTCCTGAGAGCCTCCATGTTGCTCAAATGTGGCAACTCTCTAAGCCAAACTCAGCGTGTAAATGCATTACTTTCCCCCTAGCCTGGGACATGACTTCCAGGGATGAGCCTCCCTAGTGCTGAGGGATTACTACCAAGCACCAACTGGTGATGCAACAGAAAAAGACCTTAAATAAAAGGGGGAAATGGTAAAGACAAAAGAGTTTATATGGCTAAGAGACTTCAAAATGAGTCAGGAGGTCATCAGAGGGGTCGCATTTACGCATGTCTCAGCCGGATCTCAGAGACCGCCAAAGTAGATACAACCCCAAGTAGTGGTGCTCCTGAGGGCTACAGAGACACCCAGGTCCTATGGTCATGACAGATGGTTCTGGAGTTCAGTGCCTTGCCAGTGGGCCCTACTTTGGAATTTGTGATCCTGAGTGTGATGGAGTGGGACTCAGATGTGACCTTTCTATGCATGCCTCTTCTGTCACTTTTACTGAACCTGTGGTTGGTGCTGGGAGTGGTGTATGCTCAGGGGACTTGAGTCTCTAGACTGTCCATGTGTGAGCTGGGACCTGAGCCTCTGCAGAGTTGCAACACCTACTCTCCGGTTTGTTGAACTTACCCCGGTCAGCTAACAGGGAGGTGAAGATGGTCAACCACCACACCAGAGAACCGAGAGAGTCTACAACTGCAAGCAGGAGAATCCCATCCATCAACCATGTAGGATCTAGGCTCCTCTCAAATTAGAAGTGGAACAGACATTGCCATCCCAGGGTCCTCAGGATAGAGGAATAAAATATGGATTAGAGTGGACTTATTGGTATTCTACTATAGAATTGTTGTGACTCTAGCAATGGAAGAAAATGTATCATTGATGTGAAGACAGTGGCTACAGTAGTTGCTGAGGGCAGGGAGAGGGAAGAAGAGGCATGATATGGGGGCATCTTAGGGACTTGAAGTTGTCCTGAATGATATTGCAGGGACAGATGCAGGGCATTATATATCCTGCCATAACCCACTGAATAGACTGGGAGAGAATGTATACTACAATGTAAACTATAATCTATGTTGTGTAGCAGTGCTCCAAAATGTATTTAGGAAGTGGACGTGGCTCAACTGATAGAGTGTCTGTCTACCATATGGAGGGTCCAGGGTTCAATCCCCAGGGCCTCCTAACCTGTGTGGTAAGCTGGCACAAGCACAGTGCAAGGAGTGCCCTGCCACAGAGGGGCGCCCCCATGTAGGGATGCCCCATGCGCAAGGAGTGCACCCCACAAGTACAGCCGCCCAGCGTGAAAAAAGCGCAGCCCACCCAGGAGTGGCGCTACACACATGGAAAGCTCATGCAGCAAGATGACGCAGCAACAGAAAAGAGACACAGTTTCCCAGTTCTGCTGGATAATGCAAGCGGACGCAGAAGAACACACAGTGAACGGACACAGAGCAGACAATGAGGGGGAAGGGGAGAGAAATAAATAAAAATAAATCCTAAAAAAAAATATATATTCATCAAATGCAATGAATATGCCACACTGATGAAAGAGGCTGTTGATGTGGGGGAGGAGTGGGGTGGGGGTGGTGAGTGGGGGTATATATGGGAACCTCTTATATTTTTTAATGTAACATTTTGTGTGATCTATGTATCTTTTTTTAAAAAAGATCATTGTATTAGCCAGCCAAAGGGGTGATTATAATGATGGATATGGAATTTCAGCCACATGAGAATTACAGTAAGAAGATAGGGAGGTGAAGGACCATGAAAACATGTCGGAACCAATGGCTTGAAGACACCAGTGTGTTGAAAGGCTGCTGGAATTTAGCTACAAGAGTGGATGAGCTGTGGATAGGAGGAAGCAGTCAGAGAGTGAGGGGCTTAAAATTGAGATTAGAGAGAGCTTTAGTTATTGGGGTTGATCCATCTAGGCTATAACTTGGGAGTAAATAGCTGAGGTAGGATAGAAAGTAAGATCACGAGAGGTGGGGAGTTCATGTAGGCCTGCCTTAGAGATTACTGGTCTCTAGGTTTAGAAGGAAGCTCCTCTCTCCTGTTTCTCTGATTTTTGAGGAAAGAGTAAGCCAAAAGTAGTGAGACTGATGAGAATTGCTTTATCTTCTTTCTTTGTAGCTGAACCTTCCTGAAAGGGTGGCCAGGCCTGCAGTTGAAGGGAGGGGGCCCACTAAGGAGGATGGTGCTGGCTTTTGCCAAATGAGGAGGTCATTACTGGCCAGTGTGCCTGTGGAGAGTCCAGGCTGGCAGAGGGCAGAAAGGAAGCCAAGAGCAGAGCCTGGGGGAAGAGAGACAGGCAGGCATCCAAACTGAGAATCTTAGCTGTCAGCTCTAGGAGGCCATCACAAGGTTCTAGGGAAGCCTTGGGATTCAAGCTGGAGTCAGTAATATGGAACTGTTGAAGACCTTCAAGGAAGGGGCAACGTGGGCCTGGGGCTTACTTGTCTCCAGGACCCTTTACCAGGCATTGGCAGTGCCATGTCTTGGGAAGACACCATGTGCCTAGAATGACCTGCAGCAAGTCTCCGGGCCTCCCTTCTGGTGGTTGGCTGAATGGCCATGGAGTGCTGAGTACAGCAGGGAGTCAAGGAGCTCAGGATGGGTGGGAGTGAAAGAGGAACCTGAATGGTTCATCTCAAAGGTTTATGGCTATTGATATGTCCCTGCTCCATGTCCAGGACCCATTGTTATAGCTGTTTGTTCAGTTATCTGCAGTATGCCAGGTGCTCTTCTAGGTACTAGAGGTGCAGTGGCTTAAAGTTAAGGTGTGTAATGAGACAATCACAGCCTCTCAGAGCTCCCCTTAGCTTGTCGTGAGTTCTGGGTAGGGCTTCTTGGGTTTGCAGGGGCCAGGAGACCTGTGTAGAGGTGAGACGTGGCAGAAGGTGTGGGTGTGCCGGTATCTGTGTTTATATCTGGAATTCTTATTGTAGCTTAGTTCTCCCTATGCATCTTGGCTAGACAGCTGTAACAGGTGAGATTCCCACCTATCATTAGCTTGACCCATTCCATTTGACAATTAATCTGGTGTTTGGAGAGAGAGAATTTTGCCCCTACAACCTCACCCAAGGTCCTCAAAGTCAAGAACAGTGCTGGAGCCCCTGGACTAAAGAAGGTAGCCAGAGGACTTTCCTATAGAAACAAAGACCCTGGCCAGTCCCTTTCAACTTTATATGGGCAATCAAGAACAGTTTTCAGTAATACGTCACCCACCCTGGGGAGTGAAGAGCTGTGTGGAGTGATCCATCTACATGGGTGCAGGGCCTTCAGACTTCCCAGCCAGCACAGTTGGCACACTCCTCACACTTGCCTGCAGGGAGGAGCAGTTAGGCCACACTCAGGCGCCAGAGGCAATGAACAGCTAGAAAAGTTGCCCCTGGGGAGAGAGGTGGAATAGCTGCAGGGAAGAGAACAGGCTCCTCTTTTTAATATGTTGAGCCTAGGTGTCAGTAGGATAGCTTTGGCAAGATGCTTCATATATAGTTGAAGATAGGTGTAAGTCTTTTTTTTTTTTTTTTTAATTTCTCCTCCCCACCCCCAGTTGTCTGCTGTCTGTGTCCATTCACTGTGTGTTCTTCTGTGACTGCTTCTATCCTTATCAGCGGCACTGGGAATCTGTGTTTCTTTTGTTGCGTCTTCTTGCTCTGTCAGCTCTCTGTGTGTGCGGCACCATTCCTGGGCAGGCTGCACTTTCTTTCTCGCTGGGCGGCTCTCCTTATGGGGTGCACTCCTTGCACGTGGGGCTCCCCTACGTGGGGCACATCCCTGCGTGGCAGGGCACTCCTTGTGCGCGTCAGCACTGCGCATGGCCAGCTCCACACGGGTCAAGGAGGCCTGGGGTTAGAACCGTGGACCTCCCATGTCGTAGGTGGATGCCCTATCCATTGGGCCAAGTCCGCTTCCAAGGTGTAAGTCTTAATCTCAGGATACAGGTCTGAGTTTAAGATTGAGATTTCACAGTGATCAGTTGGACATAGATGTCTGTGTGTCCAGAACTTGAACCTTCACACTTTCACATTTTCCAGGCTTTTCTTTCCAAATCCCGCCTGGGACTCTCAGCAGTGATGGGATGCAGAGCAGAGGGTGGTCAGCAGTGACCGCCCTTCCCTCCCCTCACACGATGCAGGCTAAAGGCAGAGGGATAGCTTCTGCTCATTCAGTGCCATGCTGTCTCATTCCCAAATAGGAATGCCATTATCTGTGGGGCATAGAAAGGAAGGCAGTTGTCTAGTTCCCCATGGCCACTGTGACAAATTACCACCACCTTCGTGGCTGAAAACAGCAGATATTTATTCTCTCACAGTTCTGGAGGCCAAAAGTCCAAAATCAAGATATAGGCAGGGCCACACACCCTCCAGATGCTCTAGGGGAGAAGCCAGTCCTTGCCTCTAACAGCTTCTGGTGGCCACTGGCATTCCTTTGTTGTGACTGCATCACGCTGCCTTGTCCTCTTCTGCGTGTGATAAACATCCCCTTCTGCCTCTCTCTTATAAGGACAGTTGTGATTACATTTATGGCCCATCCAGGTAATACAAGAAAATCTCCCCTTCTCAAGATTCTTAATCATACCTACAAAGTCTTTTCCCTGTAAGATAAGCTCCACAGGGTCCAGACATCCTTGGGTGGGGGCGAGGGGGCTCTTCAGCTTACCGCTACACCCCAGGGTGCCCTGCTAGAAAGAGGCAGAGCCGGGACTCAGACTCCCTGTGTTGTGTTCATTCCCCTCCTCACACCTTCTCTAGAAGCAGGGGTTTCTGTAGCGGGACATCAGGACACTGCCTGGCAGGTCCTCTGACGTTGGGGCATGGCAGCATCCACACCACTCCTTCATCCAGCAAGGCGGCTGCTCGCCGTCATTCAGCAGTCAGTACGCACTGATTGACACTGACCGTGGGTGAGAGGAGGCCCAGGGGACAGTGGGTACAAATGCCTTCACCCCCAGCTCACGTTCCAGTGAGGGAGACAAGCCAGCAAGCAGGTGTGGTACTGTGAGAGCAATACAAAGGGATCACCCAGGCCAAGGGAACCCCTTAGGGATGAGCACCTGCTACACAGCAGAGGAAGTGGTGAGGAAAGGCTTCCTGGTGGCCAGAGAAGGGGCCTGGCAATCAACGGTGGGAGTAGGAGTCATGTAGGGCCTGACATGCTATAGTCAGGGTTGGACTTTATTTCAAGGATCGTGGGGAGCCATTGAAAGATTTAAGGTTCGTAAAAACTGTACTATATGGGAAGCAGATTTGGCCCAATGGATAGAGCATCCGCTTACCACATGGGAGGTCCAGGGTTCAAACCCAGGACCTCCTGACCCATGTGGAGCTGGCCCACACGCAGTGCTGATGCGCGCAAGGAGTGCCGTGCCACGTAGGGGTGTCACCCGCGTAGGGGAGCCCCAAGTGCAAGGAGTGCACCCCATAAGGAGAGCTGCCCAGCGTGAAATAAAGTTCAGCCTGCCCAGACATGGCGCCGCACACACGGAGAGCTGATGCAGCAAGATGACGAAACAAAATGAGATGCAGATTCCAGGTGCCGCTGACAAGAATACAAATGGACACAGAACACACAGCGAGGGAAACCGACTTTGGCCCAGTGGTTAGGGCGTCGGTCTACCACATGGGAGGTCCGCGGTTCAAGCCCCGGGCCTCCTTGACCCGTGTGGAGCTGGCCCATGCGCAGTGCTGATGCGCGCAGGGAGTGCCGTGCTACACAGGGGTGTCCCCCGTGTGGGGGAGCCCCACGCGCAAGGAGTGCACCCATAAGGAGAGCCGCCCAGCGCAAAGGAGGGAGCAGCCTGCCGAGGAATGGCGCCGCCCACACTTCCCGTGCCGCTGACGACAACAGAAGCGGACAAAGAAACAAGACGCAGCAAAAAGACACAGAAAACAGACAACCGGGGGAGGGGAGGGGAATTAAATAAATGAAAATAAATCTTTAAAAAAAAAAAAAAAGAACACACAGCGAATGGACATAGAGGCAAACAACTGGGGGGGTGGGGCGGGGAAGGGGAGAGAAATAAATAAATAATAAAATCTTAAAAAAAAAACAAAAAAAAAAACCTGTACTATAGTTTGGAATGTTGATTGGTGGCAGGAGAATAGTGTTGTAATGGCCAGGCGCTAGCAGCAGTAGGGGTGGGAGGCACATGGCTCTCTGAGTGAGATCTTGCCACTTCCTGCTTATGCTGAGCTCTTTTGCAATCTCTGTTAGTATTTGGAGCAAAAGCAATCTCATGGATCATGGGGACTTGTTCCTGCCTGCTTCCCTTCCTGCTGGGGACTCGCGCCCCTCCTGCCTGTATTCTGAGAAGCTCTCATCTCCTATCTCCTGCTGGAGGCCCACGGATGAGGTCCCAGGGATCACGGAGCCACCTGGCACCGCTCAGTGCCCAGGAGACCAAGATCCCGAGAAGAGGGCTCAGGTTACCAAGTGGCACAGCTGAGGTTATGCAAGAAAAACATGTTACATACCATGAGGTACTGTGCAAATATTACTTTTCTGATTACTAATGACAACAAAGAGGTGGTAGATCCTATCCTTTGAGAAACTAAACTTTATTTTCATTCATTCAAAGATATTTATTGAGGGAAGCAGGTGTGGCTCAAGGGATAGGACTTCCTCCTATCATATGGGAGGACCCGGGTTTGATCCCTGGGGCCTCCTGATGAAAAAGAAGAAGAGAAAGCATGCCTGCGTGGTGAGCCAGTGCCTGCGTGGCAAGCCAGTGCCTGTGTGGCAAGCTGAGTGCACACATGATGACAGTGCCCACACGGTGAGCCAGTGCCAATGCAAGTGAGTCACGCAACAAGATGATGACGCAACAAAAGAGAGACGAAGGGGAGAGTCAAGGTGAAGCATGGCAGAGACCAAGAACCGAGGTGGCGCAGCTAACAGGGAACCTCTCTCCACATCAGAGGTCCCCAGGATCAAATCCCAGTGAATTGTAGAGGAGAAAAAATGAGAAGAAAAGACCAAAAAGAGAAATAGATACAGAAGATCACACAGCGAATGGATACAGGCAGCAAAAACAGCAGGGCAGTGGGAGGGGCAGGGAAGGGGGGATTAAAAAAATCTCAAAAAAAAAAGATATTTATTGAATGCCTGCTCTGTGCCACACACGGGATTTAAATGACGAAAAGCACAGGCATGGCTGATGTTCTCATGTAATTCACAGTTGAATGAGGGTTGGCAGGAAACAGTGAAGAAGTAACCAGTTTCTAACAAACTGTGATGAGGAAGAGCAAAATGGTGCAGAAGATAGAAGGAGAATGAGGAATTGTGGAGGAGGTGGTGTTTTGCTTTGGTTTGGTTTTTTGTTTTTTTAAGATGGAAAAATACAAGAGCACATTTATAAAACTGTTAGAAATAATCCATTAACGAGTGAAAGGCTGAAGATGCACGGGAAAAAGGTGATAACCAAAAGATAGTAGTTCTTGAGAGGCAAGAGGGGAAGGGCCCAGAGCACATACATTTATTCATTCAATGAGGGTTTATGTACCATAAACACTTGAGATGTATCTGTGAACAACACAAAGATTCCTACCTTCATGAAACTTATGTTCTAGCTGGAAAACACAGGCAATAAACAACTCATAAGTAAATTCTTTAGTAAGTTAGAGTAGGCTAAATACCATGGTCAAGAAAGAAAAAGAGTCTGGTAAGGAGATGGGGAGTGGAGAGGTGACAGGAGCAGGTTGCAGCATTAAATAAGGTGGTTAGGGTTGGCCTCACTGGAAGGGTGAAATTTGAGTTAAGACTGAAGGAAGTGAGGGAATGTGCCAAATGAGCATCTGGAGAAGAACATTCTAGGCAGAGGAAACTGCCTGAGTAAAGACCTGAAGGCAGCAAGGCGTACAGCTACTGTACAGTACATTGGGGGAGAGTGGTAGATGAGATCAGAGAGGAAATGAGGAGCCTGGGGATCACAGAGGGCCTTGAAAGCATTGAAAGGACTGCAGCCTTGACCCTGAGTGAGATGGGAAGACACTGCGTGGGGGGAGAAGTTATCTTTGATAGAAGGATGGACATCTCTCAGTTTTATCAAGAAGGAAGGAGGAGGAAGTAGACCAGGTATAGGTGGTTTTGTAGCTTTGGTGGGTGGCAGAAGGCTGATCTCACTTAGGAAGTATTTATTCAGCATCTGCTATACCAGACACTGTTCTTCGTGCTGAACACAGTTCTTGGTGAACAAAATAGGTAAGTCCCTATTTTCATAGAGCTTACATTCTCTGTATAATAATAAACTAGGACGATGAGAGAATAAGAAAATGAACAAGGTCATTTTTAGTAGTGATAAATGCTTAAGAAGGCAGTAAACCAGATGGTGCTGTAGAGAGTGGCCAGAGGAAGTTACTCCTTTAGATGGAGCAGCCTGAAGATGGAGGTGACAGTTGGACAGAGGTCTCAATGAAAAGGAAGAGCCAGCCATGGGAGGATCCAGAGGTGTTATGGAAAGGCCCAGACACAGGGGGAAAAATGTGTGCTGTATTCAAGAACTGGACAGGGGAAGCAGACTTGGCCCAATGGATAGAGCGTCTGCCTACCACATGGGAGGTCCACGGTTCAAACCCAGGGCCTCCTTGACCCGTGTGAAGCTGGCCCATGCGCAGTGCTGATGTGTGCAAGGAGTGCCGTGCCACGCAGGGGTGTTCCCCGCGTAGGGGATCCCCATGCACAAGGAGTGCGCCCCATAAGGAGAGCTGCCCAGCACGAAAGAAAGTGCAGCCTGCCCAGGAATGGCACCGCACACACAGAGAGCTGACACAACAAGATGACGCAACAAAAAGAAACACAGATTCCCAGTGCCGCTGATAAGGATAGAAGCAGTCACAGAAGAACACACAGTGAATGGACACAGAGAGCAGACAACTGAGGGGGTGGGAAGGGAAGAGAAATAAATTTTTAAAAAAGAACTGGACAGAAGATCAATATATCTGTAACAAGTGAGTAAGGAAGAGAGGTAAGATGAGATAAGGTGAGAGAAGGTGAGAATTAGGCCTTGATACCTATGGTTTGGTTTTATTCAGAGGGCAGTGGGAAAGTTTTAACAAATGGCATAACACAGTTGCTGATTTAGGAGAACCACTTTGGCTTGGCTGAGAAAATGGCTTGAGGTGGCAAGAGCTGGCCAAGTGACCCTTGCTGTAGTTCATTCAAGAGGTGAGGATTGGGACCTGGTGGTAGCAGTGGAGGTGGCAATAAGTGGATGAATTTTAAATGTTTAGAGGTTGTATGACCAGGACTTGGTGATGAGAAGCAGCCAAGAAAAAGAGATGAGTCAAGAATGACTCCTAGGGATATCATCCTATTGCCAAGAGACAGATTTGTTTGTACAATAGGTGTTCCTCTTTGCAAAATGTGAGGATCAGGGCAAGTGGGACTAAAAGAGAAAAAAGGATGACTCCCAGGTTATGGCTTGATGAACTGGATGAACTTGACCTTTCCTTCCTCTCCGTCAAAACCAGAACCCCCATCCCTACATCATGGTCCTAGGCACCATTGATATTCTCACAATCTCTTTGAGTTCCGTCACCCTCCTGTCCTTGCAACTAACCTGCCACAGCAATCCCCAATCGTGGTTGAATCCATCCAAGCGCGTTTTTCGCTTCTGGGCTGTGTGGCTGTTAACAGAAACACACAAATGCACACATGGCTCCACCATGGTGACGTGGCCTCCTGTCTCGGCTGGGTCCCCTGTACTGCCCAGCAATCCTTGTCGCTGGCCGACTTGCCACAGTGTCTACTCCAAACCTTTAACAATCTTCTAAGTTACTACTGTCCATCCCCCACACCCACAGCCCCCCAAATCCCCAACCTCAGAGATCTCCTAGAGGAAAGAGCTTATCTGGTGAGCACCCTCTCAGTTCCCTCTACTTCTAAACCCACCTATCAGAGAAGCCATCTTCACATCGTCCCCCTTTCTTGCAGGGAAAAGGTATCCTGACTTCTGTGTCCCTCCCATCCTCTTCCCCTACTTGGCACATTACCCCCTGTGTTTCCTACACTCCACCCCCTTCTTCTCAGCCTGTCTCCTTCCCATCCGAATACAGACACACTCAGTTCTTCTTCATCCCACTTCACTCTCTGCTACCATTCCACTTCTGTCCTCACCTTCACCACCAAGTTTCTTTAGAAAATGTCTGATCGCTCTTTAACACTTTCCCACTTCTCTCCCCCCTCAGCCTGCTGTAGTCTGGGTTCTGTCCTCTCTGCATCCCAGAGAGTAAGCTTCCCTAAGGGGCCTTTGATTTTCATGTATTCCCAAAGGCAACACAATAAATGAAAGTGTGGATGTAGATATAAATAGTGCCAACTCACCGAGTCTTTGTGAGGTTTAAATAAGCTAATGCACATAAAGAACAGTGCAGGCACATAGTAAGAGCTCAGTAGCTGTTCACTGTTATTATATTACTGTTGTTTTTACTGTGGCATTTATTTCACAATTGCCTCTCAAATGTTTGCTTCACCCATTATCACCAAGGCAGAGGCTCTGAGTTGTTTATTGTCATTTTCCTGATGCTTAGCACAGTGTCTGCAGTAAGCTAGGGCTTAGCACACACTGGAGAGATGGGTAGTGGGCATTGGGGAAAGCGACACCCATGTCCTTGGGCTTGACAATCTGGTTGTATCCAGGCCTCACTGGGAGAGGGGCCCTGCCTCTCATAGCCACTTCCTAACTCACGCTGTGCCCCACCTCCCCTCACTTCCCTCCCCTTACTGGGAAGCCGAGCCCCTTTCCCTCCCCCTTCTCCACGCTAGGTCCAGGCTGTCAGCAGAGTCAGTGGGAGCCCTGTCAGCAGGAACCCAGGCGCTGCCCCCTGAGGGCCCTGGATCCGCCTCTCCTCTCCTCCCTCCTTCAGCACGGGCCTCCCCGCCTGTCATACACATCATGTGCGTGGCTCCAGCCTGTCTGGTCACAGATGCGGCCACAGCCCTAAGCAGGCGGAGGGTCGGTAGCTGGCAGTATTTCAGACCAGGAAGGGTTTCTATGAAACAGTGGAGATGCCCCCTTCATCACTGGCAGCCTGGCCCTCTAGGGTGAGTGTCTATGAGAAGCTACACAGGGCCACCCCCAAACCTCCACAGGTGAGCAGGAATTTGGTCTGGATTGGCCCTGGGAGACCCACAGTGTGGAGGTTGTCACCCCACGCTGCTCCTCCCTCTTTCAAACTGTTGGCATTTCCTGAGCACCTACTGTGTACTTGGCTGTGTGCTGTGGGTACCCCTCAGCCTAGTGGGGAAACAGGCAGCTACAACCGTGTGTGGTAAGCGCCATAGGAAGGTGTGTGCCAAGAACAGTGGAGACCCCGAGGGGGGCTTAGCTGCCCTGTGTGCCTCAGGGCAGCCTTCAGAGAGGGAGAGATGCTGCAGTCATGTCTTGAAGCATGAGCAGACATTCAGTATATGAATTAAAGGGGTACAAGGATTCTAGGCAAAGGGACCAGTGAGTGTTAAGACGTGGAGGTGTTAAAGAGCCCGGCCAATTCTAGAAATTAGAAGTACTTGGATAGGGCTAGAGCATAGGGAAAAGAGAAGAGACGCAGGAGGTAGACAGGAGCCAGGTTACAATGGGCCTCGTAAACTAGACTAAAGAGAGCAGTGGCAGCCCAGAGAAGCCCATATTAAAACTGTCAAGTTCAGGGACTAAACTCTCTTCAGTCCCACCTAAATCCACGACTCACACCGTGTCTTTCTCTCCATGTCTTGGCTCTGCTTTCCTCTGGATTTGACTCTGTTCTGCAGACAGTTTTTTCCCTATAGACACAAAAGTTGGCTCCAGCAGTTCTAGGCCAAGAGTTGCAAATTTTTTCTTAAAGGTCCCGATAGAAGATAGAGCTCTTGGTATTGCCATGTGGTCTCAACTCTGCTGAAAGCAGCCATTACATTATGTAAATGAACCACCATAACCATATTCCAATAAAGCTTTATTGATTGAAGTAGACAGCTGGCCATAGTTTATCTCCCTCTATAGACTTACATGGTCTTAAAAACTCACTGTTTTGAAGAAAAAGAGAGACTCCCATGTCCACCACTTTGCAAATATTAAATCTCAGAAAAGACTTTGACTCATCCCACTTGGGTCTGAGTCATCCCAATTGGCCCCTTCCTAAGCCAATTACTGTGGTCCTGAGGAATGAAGTACCCTGATTGGCTGACCTGGGACACGTGCCCACCCCGGGAGCAGTGGCAGGGGGCCACAGGAATGACAAGCGGGGTGCGGTCACCGGAAGAGGGAAGGGATGGAGATAACTGCTGTGAGGCGCCAACAAGAGAGCGCATGAACTGAATGCCTGATGTTACCAGCGATGACTGGTAATGTACCAGTGATGACCCAGCTTGAAATTGGTCCTGACACAGCCTCAGGGCCCTGGGCCAACCCTGCCGAGCACACCCTGCCCTGGCCCTTTCCCTCAGTGCAGCATCTTCCACCCAGTCAGAATGTGCTTGCCTCATCGCACAGGGAAGGTTGCTGAGGGCACTCTCCTCCTCTCCAGGCCTTTACCTATTCTCTTCTCCTTTGAATACCCTCCCCACTTTCTCCAGACAAGACATTAACTTGTCTTTCGAGGCTCAACTCAGTTTTGCTGTCATCTCCTTCAAGTCTTTTCTGTACCTCCAAGTTGTTTGAGGACATTTGTATGCCTCCCTATTCCAAAAGCAAAAAAACAAAACCAGAACAACAGTATATTCAGACATGTTTTATTATGGTTATTTATTTGCCTGTCTGTACCATTAACCTTCAGGCTCCTTGAAGGAAGGACCAGGGCTCGTTTACCTTAGGTCCCCAGTCAGCACTCAGCACAGGACCTGGCACTGAGTGGGTGGGTATTTATTGAATGAAACTGGATTTTCCAAGTCCATTTAGTCTCACGTGGGATATTGAGGCAGGGGCTTCATCCACATGCTTGGAACCATTTTTGTTGGTTGGCTCCTGCTGCTTATCTTCTCCGCCTCTGGGCCTCTCCTCCCAGGGCATATCCTGCCCTGCCCAGTAACCACCTTTTCTCTCAACATCCCACTCTTCCACAAGATCCTTTCAGGTGGCCAGCAAGGGAAATGACATTTAGAAATTGTTCCTATTGCATGCTTGGACATACACTGGGATCACAGTGGGCAGGGCCCCTTATGGTAGGGTTATAGCAGTTAGATCCCAACCCAGAGTGGGTTGAGTCTCGATGACCTGTATCCTTCTGCTCTACCCACCCCACCACTTTCCAGAGCAGGTTCTAGGAAGGTGGATCTATGGGGCTTGGCTTTCACACACCCTGGCACCACCATGACCACCACTTTTGGGGGCCATGGGCTCTGACTGACCCTGACAGACTGATCCACTGCAGTCTTTGGTCTAAGGACCCACTGCTGGGTTCTGCCTTCCCATTGTCTCCTGGGCCTCTTGGGCTCCTCACACTTATTAAGAAAGATGGCTAGAAGGCTGACCACCCAACTAAACCAGCAGGGTTGTAGAGCTGCAGCATCTGCCAGCCTAATCCAGCAAACCCCCATCTGCAGGCACCTTTTACAAGTCGAAACTTACCCCCACAGTTGCTGGTGCCCACATACCACTACTCCTCACCCCTTAGTAAGACTAGTCCACTTTCCTGCTGGTCTCTGGATACACGCTTGGTGTTCCAAGCCTTAAGAAATGGTTAAGGTCAATGAGCCAGGGCTGGAGACATTCGCCTTCTATACTGTGCCTCAGCCACACTGTTGGCGTTAATGAGGTAGAGGATCCTGCCCTTCCTGCCTGGCCCAGCTGGCCATCTCTCAGCCTGTAGATCTGGGAGAGGTCTCATGTCTCCTGGGGTCCCAACCTTGCTATAAGAAGCACAGGCATGGGACCCACCATGCATGTGCTCTCTTAGGGCCCCAAGTCCGCCATCTACCAGGCTGTAGAATCTAAGGAGAAAAGATGGGCAGGTTCCCATGCAACTTCCGCCTCCTCCTTCCCCTGTTCCTTCTCACGCACTCACACACACCCTATGAAACCTGATCCTGAGGCTGCCTCGCGTGCCGGGGCTCTCTGCAGGCCTGGCGGGCTGGGGCCTGTCTGCTGGATCCTGCCCCACCCTGCAGGGCCAGGGCAAGCAGGTCAGGCATCCCACACCCCCGCTAGTCTGACCAGTCATCCCACACCCCAAGGGCCACCTCCACCCTGGCCAGGTCCCCAAACTGGCACACTGGTCTCTCCACAGAAGCCTCTGGCTCCTATTCCAGGTGTGGCGTGAGGCTCTGCCCCAGCCGCCTGCAGAATTAACACACACATACCACACACTCTCTCGCCCCACCAGCACCCCACCTCCACATTTCCTGTTGTTTATGGCCCCCAGCTCAGCTTCCAAGGCCTCTGCAGGCACTGAGCCACCTCACCGGGACTGAACAAAGTACAGTGGGAACACACAAGCAAGAGTATCTAAGTCTACCTGGAGGGGTTGGGGAAGGCTTTCTGGAGGAATTAGCATTTGATCTTAAAGAATAAGAAGGGATTTGCCAGCAAACAGGGAGGGAAGGGGACTGGGGGAAAGAGCAGGGGGTACACTTCAGGCAGAGACTACCTGTGTAAAGGCATGAAGACTGGCACATTCAGGGAGCTACAAATAGTGTATGATTAGTGAAACGTAACAGTAGTCTCAGGGAAGTAAAATCCAAATTGCATTAGATTAAAGAATGAAGAGGAAAAGAGGAAGTGGAGACGGAATATCCTCTGCTCTTACTTGAAGTTTTGCAACAAAGGGATAGAGAGGTTGGTAGCTGGGGATGGGGGTTGGGGGGTTGTGATCCAGAAAGTTTGTTGAGTGTGTTTTCTCATGAGAGTGGTCGTATGCTTAGAGGAAAACACCAGTAGAAAGGGTGAAGATGTAGAGAGGGTGAATATGTAGGAGAGCTGTAACTGACAGATTGTGGTTCCCAAAGAAACAAGCAGGAACGGGATCCACAGCCTTGTTGGGGTTAGGGGTGGAGTGCAGAGGGCACACTTAAGGATAGGTAAAGGGGCTGATGGGTTTGTGGGTAAGGAGGCAAGAAGCTGAGGAGATTCCTCTCTATTGTCTTGGCTTCCTCTGTGAAGTAAGACAAGAGACCGTCTGCTGAGAGAAAGGAAAAGGCTAGGGAGCTTATGGAGAGCGGGGAAAGTTTGCAGTAGCTGCTGAGCAAAGTCGAGGGCCCAACCAAGTTGAAGTCCATGAATCTGTAGAGGCATCATCAGTCTACGTGTGTGCGCGCGCGTAGGAGCATTTGAGTATACAAAGTACAAAAGTGTAGGATTAGCTTAAGCTCTTGTTGAGTTTTGCCTAATAGGTGGGGCAAAAGGACAATGGAACAAGAGAATAGAGGGTCCTGGCAAGAGAGAAACTGAGGTGATATGCCATGGCAGGGTCTAGCCAGGAGAAAGAGAATAGACCAGAAGCACGTACAGAAATCAAGGCACTTAGGAATGAAAGAAATATTGGAGAGCAAGAGCATGAAATGTTAGGAAGTAGTAATCAGAAAATATAGGAGATTAGTATTTTTAAAGTAGTGAAGTTTCCAAAATGTGTCTGTGGAAGTGAGTGGCTAAAGTGGAGTAGGGGAAAAGGTCACTGGGGTCAAGGAAGTTATCTGTGAGGCCAGAGTCTTAGGATGTTGAAGTTCCTGAAAGTAATAAGCAAGATTTGGGTTTGCATGGAAGGTAAGACAAATGCCAAAATCATCTGATGACTGTGGCAAACATTAGTAAATCACAAAAACTTGGCGAGGGTTGATAATGACAGTGATGGTGGTGTGGTGCTGACAGGCACGATGATGCTAGCTGTGCCACTCTAGCTTCCCTCTCCTCCTTCCCTGCCCTTTCTGGGGGTTCTAGGATAATGAGAATATAGTCCCATTTGGAAGCCTGATCCCCACTGCATGGAAGTGTGTAGGTGGCCACGGAGGGGGAAACTGCCCCTGATTCTAGGTCCCTAGGACTAGAGCACTCAGCCCAAGTGAAATAAGGGAACAATGACTTCCTTACATCCATGCAAATACAATTGATGGTACAGGGAGGAAAAAAATTAGCATGCAAATCTCCAAGACAAGCCACAGGATAATCCTAAAACAGAGCCCATTTTGATAGTGCTATGGAAAAAAATAAAATTGGAACATATTTTTTATACCAACCAAAATGGATCAGAGATTTAAATGTGAAAAATGAAAACATGTAAGTACTAGAAAAAATTTGTGGATAAATTTCTCTATAACCTGAAAATGAGGAAAAATTACCTAATACTCAAAATCCCCAAAACTCTAAGGAAAATGAGTGATAATTTGACTACATGAAATTTTTAAAAACTTTTTCTATTGCAAAAAGAAAGCAAGAATGAAAACCTCATAAACCAATTAAATAAATAAATATCAAACAAATAGTAAATTATTTGCAATTTGTATCTCAAAGGGTTTATATATTTAATACATAAAGAGCTTCAGAAAAAAAATAAATGAGAAAAAGACCAATAACTCTACAGAAAAATGGGCAAGGGATATGAACAAAGTTCAGAGAAAAAGAACTGCAAATGACCTTTAAATATATGAAACAAAGTTCAATTCCATTTATAATAAAGGAAATCCAAATTAAAATGATACTGAGATACTATTTCTCTCCTATTGGATTGATAAAATTGAAATGTTTGATAATATACTCTGTTGGTGAGGCTGTGGTAGGAAAGGAACTTTCATAAATTGCTAGTGGCTATTGTAAAATCACACACTCCCTTCCGAGGGGATTTTGGTAAGCTGCTAGGACAAATACCACACACAATGGGTTGGCTTAAACAGTGGGATGGTATTGGCTCACGGTTTTAAGGTTATGAGAAGTCTGAAACTGAGGCAACAGCAAGGTGATGCTTTCTCCCCAAAGTCTGTAATGTTCTTGTCCATAGCTTGCTGCTAATCCTCGGGGCTCCTTAGCTTACATCTCTGCCTCGCGTCAGACGGAGGTGTCCTCTCATTTTTCTTCCGGTTCCTTTGACTTCCGGTTCCTGGCTCCTCCCCATGGCTATCTCTGTTTGAACTTCTGCTTATAAAGGATTCCAGAATTCAGGGTAAGACCCAACCTCATTCAGTTGGTCCACACTTTAACTAAAAATTACATCTTCATGGAGCAGGTATAGCTCTGTGGTTGAGGTGTGCCTCACATGTACGAGGACCTGGGTTCAATCTCTGGTACCTCCAAAAATAATAATAATAAATAAATATTTTAAAAATAACATCTTCAAAAGATCCTATTTTCAATGGGTTCGCACCCACAGGAATGTAGATTAAGATTAAGACCATGTCTAAATTGGGGTACATAATTCAGTGTACCACAATTATATATATGCATTTTTCCCTTCCATTTAGCAAACCTACTCCTGGGAATCTATCCCAAAGATAAACATTGGCAAATAGAAAAGATATATGCATGAGGTTATTCATTATAACCACTACTTGGGGAAACTACTTTACAAAAGACTAGAAATAAGCAGGGAGCTGATTGAATAAAATATGGTAAATAGCCATAATGGAGTATATGCAGTACATAATGCTGCATACTACTATGGAGTGAATGCTAGGATATATTTTTTAGGGAAGAATATCAAGGAACAAAGCAGTATATGTAGTATATTTATAAGTATGTAATTTGCTTGTACTTCTCTAGTTAGATATACCATAAGACAAAAAGAACTGTAAAGAGACCTTAAATTGTTTTTAGTAATGATATTGTTAGTAATAATATTGGTATTGTGATTATATATGTTTTATGTGCCTGTGCATATATATCTATTTTTTAAAGTAATATATATATAAAAGTATATATTAGGATAAAGCAAAAGATGGTGGTCTCTAAATACTATTTCCAGTTAAAAGGAACCAGAGCTCCTTAGGAAAATGATTGATTCCAGGTGAGGGCAGGAAATGTACAAGATGAACCTGGAACATCTTTTCATACTAGAAAGCAAAGATATTTTCAAAAGATTGCTCGGGCATGTTAGAAGGATTCAGGAGCCTCGTTGAAAAGGTCCCACTGGTCAAAGATGGGATAATCTGAGCACCAAAGTGAATAATTGCAATGGATTAATAAATGTCAAATAATAAAAGATCTGAATTCACAGAGCAGGTATAGCTCAGTGATTGAACACCTGCTTCTCATGTACAAAATCCCAGGTTCAATCCCCAGTACCTCCTTAAAGAAAAGAAAGAAAGAAAGAAAGAAAGAAAAAAATATATATATATATATTTGAATTCATAATGAGTAAAGGAAATAAAGAAACCTTATGAATTACCTTTGGAGGATGCTAAGGAATAAACTCATTATCCTGAAAATTGGCAAACGGAGACAATCAATCATCTAGCTCATCTTTCCTGTATGACTAGTACCTTAGGGTAACCAAATAATTGATTAAAGAAAGTTTATAGAAGTTTGTGAAAATATTCTTAGCATCTCCAAAAGAACTAATGAGGATCCAGGTTCAATCCCTGGGGCCTCCTGCTGAAGAAGAAGAGAAAGCGAGCCAGCGCAGCAAGCCAGCGCCCACGCGGCGAAGCCAGTGCCCACGTGGTGCACTTATTGCCCACATGGCCGGCCAAGTGCCGGCATGGCAAGCCCAGTGCCTACACGAGTGCCTGCGCGGCGAGCCAGTGCCCACATGGCAAGCCAATGTCTATGTGGTGAACTGAGTGCTCTTGTGATGAGCCAGTGCCTGCACAAATGAGTCACACAGCAAGATGATGATGCAACAAAAGAGAGTTGAAAGGGATAGTCAAGGTGAAACACAGCAGAGACCAGGAAAAGAGGAGGCACAATTGACAGGGAACCTCTCTCCACGTCAGAGGTCCCCAGGATCAAATCCCCGTAACTCCTAGAGGAGAAAGACGAGAGGAGAAGGCAAAAAGAGAAACAGATACAGACAATCACACAGCAAATGGCCACAGACAGCAAAAACAGCTGGGTGGAGGGAGGGGGAGTGGGAGGGGAAGGAAAAAAAAAAGAACTAATGGATTAAGCATTGATCATCCATGGCTGCTATGACCATTAAGTGAAAAGCTGCAAGAACTTTAGAAGTTCCAGCCTAGAACACTTGAACCTCCTGATCAATCTTAACAGCACAGAGAGATGGTGATGTGCCTCCTGATGAAAGTATAAAAAGACAATCTATTAAATATTATTGCCAAAGAATTGAACATGAATTTGATGAAGCCTCCAGATCTAAGTACCAGATTACAGAAGAGGCACAGGGGACAGAAGAACATGTTAAACAATATCTGAATATATTCAGAAAAAATATGGAATGTGGATAACTCCATAGGACAAACAATTCATTTTTTTTCAGATTGTAAGAATATATATAAGGATGTTCTTCTTTTACAAAGTGTGAAGAATGTTGATACACAGGAAAATTACAACTAATATAACTTACAGACAACAGTTAACATTACTATTGTGATATTTTTGCAACAATGGCAAAGGAAATATATCACTTCTAAGGGACAATAGGGGATTATAAGGGAATATGGGATTTTTCCTTTCAGAGTAATGAAAATGTTCCACAATTGACGAAGGTGATGACAGCACAACTCTGTGATGAAAAACAAGAGCCACTAAAGTGTACACATTGAATGGACTGTACAAAGCATGGGACTGTATAACACAGGGAATACAGTGGTGGAAGATGGACTGTGGTTAATAGGACAAATGTCAGAATGTTCTTGTGAACTAGAGCAAATGAATAATACTGATATGGGGTATTAATAATCGTGTGTGTTGGGGGGGAAATGCACCAAATGTAAGATATAGGCTATAGTAGTAGTAACATTTTGACGATGTTCTTTCAGAGTTTGTAACAAATGTTTCACAACAATCCAAGTTGTTGGTGGTGAGGTGATACATGGGAGCCCTGTGTGATGATATGATACTTGTTTTGTAAGTTCACAACTTTTACTATACACTTATTGTTTATGTATGTTCATGTATGAATGATACACCTCAATAAAATTTTATAATAGTTTTTTAAAAATTATAAAAGGAAAAAAGAGAAGGAAACCCATAGATTTAAAAGAGACTTAAGAGGTCAGCCAAACAACAACAACAACAAACACTGCTTAATGAGACAATAGGAGAAAATTGAAAACGGATTGGATATTTGTTATTAAGAAATTATAAATATATAAATATAATTAATTTAATTAATTATAATTAAATAATAAATTATAATTTCTTTATAACAACAAATATCCAATCCGTTTTCAAATTTCTCCTATTGTCTTACCAGGCACAGTGGCACATAGGTGTGGTAATGCTTTTTAGGAGGAGGATTTAGGCGTGGCTATATATATATTTGGGGGGTTATATTTTTTTAAATGTCCTTATCTTTTAGAAATAAACACTAAAATACTTTACAGAGGAAATGGTATGATTCCTGAGACTTTTTCAAAATAATCCAGAAATAAAGTGGTTGGGATATAAAAGAAACAAAATTGATCACAATTGATAATTGCTGGGTCTGGGTGATGTGTATATGATGGAGGTCACTGTACTGTTTTTTTCGACTTTCGTATATCCTTGAAATTTTCCCTAATAGAAAGTTTAATATATATATATCTATATATATATATATAGATATATATATATACACACACACAGAAGGAAAAAATTTTTCCTTTGTAAAGAGGTACACTCTAGCTAACAGAAAGAAATGTTAGAGGGGAGCTGGCTCAATCTCTAAAGGACTAAAAAGAGAGTATACCAATAAGCATGGAAAACATGAAGGGATAATAACAGAATGAGGTGAAATGGAAAGTGTTTGAAAACTGATGACCTAAAAAAAAAGAGGTGGGGGCCTGCGGGAGCTGGCCACAGCGGGTGCCAGGGACCTGCCCTGACCCTGTCCTGGGAAGGTTCCCATCCAGAACGCCATATTACCTTTAGTTGTCAGGCCCCCTTGAGTCCTCTAGGTCATGACAGTTTCTCAGACTCTTCTTGTTTTTGATGTGTTTGACAATTTTGAGGAGACCTGGTAAGGTCTTTTGTAGGACGGCCCCCTGCTGGAATTCCTCTGTTTTCCTCATGATTTTGACTGGCATGACTGGCATTATGTGTTGTGGGGATGAAGACAGGCCAAAGAGCTTCCTGAATTTATGGCAAGGCCTGGTTTCTCTAAAGGAGTGATTTCCTGTAGAAGTTGGAAGGCTTCATCCAAGGGGGAAAATGCAGGGGAGCCAATGAATCAAGGACAGGAAGCTCTCCAGTCAGACCCTGCTACGTGGATATTTGCTAGCAATGACTGATGTGGAAACTACATATGCAGATTTTATTGCTTCAGAAAGAACAGATTGAAGAAAAGCAATACCTGATATCCTGGTCTCTTCTGTAAGTGACAACAGCAATGAATCAGCCTTGAAATTAGCAGGTCTTGATATCAAGTTAGAAGGTGAAGAAGGTGCACAGTGAAATTCAACAGAACAAAGTGGGGAAGTCCAGGGGGAAGCAGCAAAATCCAAAAGCTAACACCCCACTTTGACCTTCAGCAACACCTGTCTCAAACCTCTGGGCATGGCTGGAATGCATTTGTTTCCATGAGTGAAAAGGGGAAAAAGAAAATAGTTGTGCTGCAGTGCAGGCACCTGCTCAAACCATCATGACCAAGAGGACTCTAAGGGGATGTGAAACTAAATGTCACATTATCAGGTTGAAAATGGGCCAGAGGCTGTGGCTATAGACAGGCTTTTCTCTACCTCTGGCCTTAGCAATGGTTGAAAATCACGTGGCTTGCATTCGGACGTTGTTTTTTGTATGCATCCTTTCACTTGCCCATATGAAACGCATGAGGAGAGAAGCACCAACACTTGATGATGATTCTTTCTGTAGCTCTGGTGGCCCCTCACAATGTCAGAGGATTTAACTGTGTCTAACCGCAGAGGGTTGATTAAACCCCCAAAGTTTACAGATATCTGGCTCAAGTATTCACCCAGGAAAAGAACCATCCAGAAAGCACTGTCTTTAGAATCATGAATCCATGTGTCACGGCTATATTCTTTACATTGTTTTGTGCTGTACAATACAGATGCTCAGCACTGCCCCTTCTTTAATTGCTTATAGAGAAAAAAATGATGTATGTTACTGCGAATTTTTATGCCACTCATTATCAAAGGGCTGCCTTTTTTTTTCCCTTTCCTTACTGCGATGGTGTACACAGGATAGAACACACTTTTTTTTTAAAGATAGTCCTGGGGATTGAACCCAGGATGTCATACATGACAAGCAGGCACTTCACTACTTGGACTATATCTGCTCCCTTATAAGATAAGGACTAATTTTTGGGGGGGGAGTTAGTAGGGATTGAACCCAGCTCATGCATGCAGCAGGCACTCAACCCCTAAGATCCATCTATGTTGGTAGATTGATTAAGTCTGACATTTATCAAGACCCTTTGCTTTTTTATACAGGCACTAAGAAATACCCATTAATGTGAATACTATCTGAATTCAGTCTGATTGCCATCTGCACAGACCAGAATTCAACCAGTTACTTTTGTTTTATTCCCAAATGGACAGCTTTCCCCAACTAATATTTTCATTTTAACCATGAGAATTTGGGGGGAATGGGATGGTAGGAAAGAGAAGCTAAGACAATATTGTACTTAGAACTGGAAATGCTTTGTAATTACAGAATCAAATTTCTTGCAATGCTGTATGCCATTATTTATTTTTTGTTTGTTTGTTTTTTGGTTTTTTTTTTAAGAAGGCACTGAGAACCAAACCCAGGACCTCCCATGTGGGAAGAAGGTGCCCAATCACTTGAGCTACCTCCACTCCCAATGCTCAGTGCCTTCTTTTTTTTTTTTTAAGATTTATTTTTATTTATTTCTCTCCTTCCCCGCCCCCCCAGTTGTCTGCTCTCTATGTCCATTCGCTGCATGTTCTTCTGTGACCACTACTATCCTTATCAGCAGCACCGAGAATCTGCATTTCTTTTTTGTTGTGTCATCTTGTTGTGTCAGCTCTCCGTGTGTGCAGTACCATTCTTGGGCAGGCTGAACTTTCTTTCATGCTGGGCAGCTCTCTTACGGGGCGCACTCCTTATGAATGGGGCTCCTGCAGGGGACACCCCTGTGTGGCAGGACACTCCTTGCACACATCAGCACTGCACAAGGGCCAGCTCCACATGGGTCAAGGAGGCCGGGGGTTTGAACCACAGGGTAGGCAGACGCCCTATCCATTGGGCCAAGTCCACTTCCCATGTATGGCATTACTTAAATTTGAAGGATAGCTTACCTCCCCAAGGCTGCAAAAGATGGAGATAAATGATCTCCTTACAATCAGGTGGACACCAATCACAAAAGTAAAGCCCTTATATTTCATTTTTCGTGTCTTTTTTTCAGCCCTATCAGATCCCAATGTTACTATGTACTTTTTAATGTTTATAAACCTATACTAATAATTAGTGTGAATTGCATTCTGATCCAATAATATTCATCTTTAGAAGCTGACAAAATCAGCTTATATTGTTGATTGCCTCTGCTGTGTTTTGACATCACTGTACTTATATGGACATTTTCTGTGAGCTGTGTGATTACTATGGTCAATATTATTATATCATTTAACAGTGGTAAAAAATAAGAAACTGGTCATACCAAAAAAAAGTGGGAAACGGACTTGGCCCAGTGGTTAGGGCGTCCGTCTACCACATGGGAGGTCTGCAGTTCAAACCCCTGGCCTCCTTGACCCGTGTGGAGCTGGCCCATGCTCAGTGCTGATGCGCGCGAGGAGTGCCCTGCGCAAGAAGCCCCACGCGCAAGGAGTGCACCCCATAAGGAGAGCCGCCCAGTGCGAAAGAAAGTGCAGCCTGCCCAGGAATGGCGCCGCCCACACTTCCCGTGCTGCTGACAACAACAGAAGCGGACAAAGAAACAAGACGCAGCAAATAGACACAGAGAACAGACAACCGGGGGGGGGGGGGGGGGCCGGGGAGAATTAAATAAATAAATAAAATCTTAAAAAAAAAAAAAGTGACAACAGTAGGGGCAAAGATTTTAAAGAAAATTTCCTTTATCAGGTCCATTTAGTATTTTTTTTTGCCATGTACTCTTTTTGTCTATTACTAATATGACAACTACTCTTTTGGTCATGTGTTCATTTGCCCATCCTTTTACATTTCACTTTTTTGGCTTGATTTGAGTTCCTACCAGCTGCTTATATTTTTTGTTATTTGTGTTTTAGGAGAAAATTGTGTCCTTTTGCATGAAAAAAAAAAAACTTCATAACATTTTTTAAAAATTTCAAAACAGTTTGAAAAATAATGTGGGGAAAAGAAAATCAGTACAGATATGTACCAAAAGGTCAGTTGTCTCTGTGGTATAAGATTATGTTTCTTTCTTTCTTTTTGCTTATCTCTATTTTTCCCAAAATTAACACATTAAAGACATCACAAAAAATAAAATTTTTTAAAAGTAAAAATTAATAAAGTCAACTTTTTACTCAGTTGGAAGAAAAGGCAGGAGAAAGGAAAAGGGAAAAATTGTTGAGATCATTTGGCTAGATCTTAGGAGATTTTGTTGGTATATGACATTAGTACATAGTGGGAAGTCAATAAAGTCCTGTCCAACAGAGCAAGACACATGTTATTGTTGACAGTTAGTAATGGGATTAGATGTCCAATTAGAAGAAAGAATGGAAGGGTTGGAGTAGTTCCAGGAAAAGAAAAACACTTGCCCGGAACTTTGCCATTAAGGGGAGGAGGGAAAAATTGGTTAATAGCAATAAAGGCATATACAGTTAAATGCACGCATCTCTTTTTTATTTCATTATTTATTTAGATGTTTAAGTTCTTGCACTAAGTTTTTACAAGCTGGAGAACACTGACAAATTATTTCTCTCATGGAACTATAGCCACACATTCCCAAACAGTATAAATATATGGTTGAACTAACATTAATATGCATCACCATTTTCTCAATTACATTATAAAACAAATTATCAAGTACCAAATATTAAGTTACACAGCTCAAAAAGCATATATAATATTAGATGTCTGGGAGTGGATGTGGCTCAAACAGTTGCCCACCTCCCATATGGGAGGTCCCAGGTTCAGTTCCCAGTGCCTCCTAAAGAAGACAAACTGACACAATGAGCTGATGTAATGAGATGATGCAGTGAGCTAGCACATGAGATGACACAATGAGGAGACACAGCAAGCAAGGAGTGGCTGTGACTCAATAAATTGGGCACCTGCCTCCCACATGGGAGATCCCAGGTTCAGTTCCCAGTGCCTCATGAAGAAGATGAGCAGACACTGCAAGCACAAACAATAAGCGACAGACGAGGGAACCGTCCTGGTGGGAGGGGGATAAATAACAAAAAAATCCTGTCCAAGCCCAACTCTGAGAAACTGTACAAAAATTTTTAAAGCTCAGTCACACTACAGAAGACGATGCTCTTGATGCAGGCTTATCCAGGGACCTTGTTTCCTTTGATATTACACATAGACCAGGACCAGGATCCTCTGGCAAAACATCAAATAATATTAATTTACTTAGATTTCATATACTAGGTATGAGAAATATACATTACCCTTGTACATTAGCAGGGAAATGTCCAAATTCAGCTGCTGGGATTGAAAAGTCCAAAGGAAAGCTGTTATGCAGGAATGGCCTTTCAAGGCTAGCACGTGTTGATTGATATCTTCCCTCTAGCAATGAATGCGATGGGGGAAGGAGCAGGGTTGAAAGTTTTGTGCCTTTTTCAAATTCACTTCAAAGTCTCTATTAATATTAGACCTCCAAGTGATATCTGATATTATTGTGGTGTTGGTGATGAGGTGATGAGAAATAAATGCTTATAGTCATAATACATTAGGATGGGTAAGTTCTAGCATTTGGGCTTGGAAGGACCTTTCCTCCAGCCTTCAGTTAGGCTGATTTGGGTTGAATCAGGAACAAAGAGACAGAACCACTGAGGCAAATCACCTTCCTTAGCCTAAGTCTAGACTTCCATGCATCTGTTCTTGGCCAGAAACCCTAACAGGTCCCTCTGCAAGACTCTCGGCACATAGTTCACGGCCAGATTTTGGCCAGCTTCTGGCTGCCAGGAACCCTGAAAAAAGTCTCAAAACCAGGGTGATAGGTTCCTTCTCCAAGCATTTCTGAAAAGCTAATTTCTCCTGTATCTTTCACTCTCTGCCCTACACCCCTCTGTATCCCTTCTGACTTTCTCCCACCCTTTCCAAATCTGCAATCTTCCCTGCCCCTCCTCTGCTTTCCCAAGAGCAAGGCTGACCTTTTTCCTTCTTTTCAACTTAGCATCACTTCACCCTTCTTTCTCTCCTCCCCTTAAACTCTGGACCCCTTCCCCACCTCCTCAGGAACTTAGTATCTCCCTTCTTTCTTTCTCTCCACTAAGCAATGTGCTCAAGTTTCTACTTGTCCAAAACTTTTCTTCAACTCTGCCTCCCAATCATAGGACACACTGCTTTTTCTTTCCCTTCTTTACCAAACTTCTGTCTCCTAGAGCTTTTAACCTGCTTTGCCCTCTCATCATGAATTATCTTTCTTCCTCATACTGGGTGGTCCACTTACCAGAATTCTCCCCCAAATTATGTCTCCCTGCACTGGCTGTATATTTTTGGATATTTTTCTCGTCAACTGGACAGTGTTCCCAGATTGCAGGAACAGTTTGGGCAGCAGTGACTATTTGATGAATGCGTGGATTACCTTCCACAGAGCTCCCAGCTCTGAGATGTTGATCCTGGTTGAGTGAATCTAGTCTCTCCTCTCCAATAGCTGACCACACAAGGACTGGCGGGCCTACTCCCTCAGACCCAGGCTCCACTGAACAGCCCTGCACAGCAGCTACCCCGTGAACACATGTGAGGGTGGGAGGGGGTGCTGGAATGTGGAGGGTGGCTTCCAGCGGATCCACAGCCAAAGGTGGAAGCACAGGAGTGCCAACGCGTACTCAGCCTCTCACGTTTGGGGGATCCTCAACAGCCCTGCTGTATTCCAGGTTCTCCAAGCCAGCACCCATGTTCCTGGATGACTCCTTCCGCAAGTGGGCTAGGATCCGGGAGTTTGTGCCGCCTTTTGGGATCAAAGGTCAAGGTAAGTTGGGAATCCTGGCCCACTCTATGTTAACATTTTACCAGACTTTCCTCCTATACTTCAGGACAGAGCTATGCCCTAAGAGGTCCCCATGCTGTGGACCTACTGCCCTCACCCCACCTGAGCCCACCCACAGCGATACTCTACTGTCTCTCCCTCTTTCCCTTCTTTTCTTTTTCCTTACTGCTTTGATGGATTATTTACTTTGTCAAGGGCCAGATATACAACAGTGAAGAAGACAGGTATGGTCCCTCTCCTCAGAAAGTTCCAGTCCAGTGGAGAGGATACAGACACTTAGAGTACTGGACCATAAGGACTGGTGAGGGAAGTACAGGGTGCTGTGAGAGCACAGAAGAAGGGATGCCAGAGATGTCAGCACCCCAGCACAGGGTTTGAGGAGGAAGCACCCAGAGAAAATGGAGGCCATCCCACAGGAATGCCCCTCAGTCTCCTCCGGCATCTTCTTCTGATGTTTTTCACCTTAACCTAGTCTCCCTTCAATCCTTTCTTATCCTGTCCATGGCTAATCCTTCTACCTAAGCAATGAACAGAAATTATCACCTTACATAACCTTAGGGACCTCACCCAGGCAGTTCCCACCTCACTCAAAACTTTCCCATCTCTAATGGTTAAACAGTTCCAACTTCTTGTCAAGTTCCACACTGTTTCATGGTAGGGTGGAAAAGAATTTGGACTTTAGGGTCAGACATAGAGGAATCAGATCCCAGTACTGCCTCTTTACTAGCTGTGACCTTGGACTGTTTCCTTAACCTTATCAGTTAAATGGAGAGAATAATACCATCATATAAGATTGTGGTCAATATTAAGTAAGTGTTAAAGGGGTGATATTATTTGGCCATGAGGATTTGAGAATGCCTGGATCCTCTGTCCAGCTGCCCACCCCTCCCTGACAGAAAGACAGTGGCCAGCAAACAGCCACTTTTGAACGGGGGCTTTGACCTCAAACCACCAGGGACAAATCTGATGGGTTGGATTGAACCATGTGAAGAACTCCTTTTTCCTGGGTCCAGGTAGCCTAGCAGACTATTCCTTTTCTCCTAAATCACACTTAAGACTCTGATCCTACAGCTGTGAGGGCCAGGAAAGGCTAATACATTGGCTAGAAAGAAGAGAGCACCTGCTTGTTTATGTCCTTTCTGCCACAGTTCCTCCTAGAAAATAAAACCCAATCCCTATCATTGACCTTGGCCAATTAGTAGCAACACACACTTCCTTATCAGAGGGAAGAAAGAAGGGGATCTGTGGCTTTCACTGAAGGTATATAGCCTAGACCATTCCTTAAAGGTTTATTTCACAACCCTGTTCTCATTCAATTTCTGGAAAGATTAGTTGTGCCTACTGTCTGCTCTTTCTCACCTTTTACTCCTGAAGAGTATCTTCCCCACCCTTCCAGTGAAGCTTCTCAGTTCCCCCATGAAAGCTAAAGGATATTCTTGAGTCCTTAACATGACCTCTCTGCTGCATCTGTCTTCCACCTCCTCTTTTTAAAAATGATATTTTTATTTTTTATTTTGGAGCCATCTTTTATTTATTTGAAATATTTCAGGCACACACAGAAAAGCATAAAGGATAATATAATGAACTCTCTGTAACCCCTACCCTGCCTAAGTAAAACATCAGATACAATTAAAGCTTTGTAATCTATTCCCCTTCTTCCCTTCAGGTCACCATTATTCTGTATTTGGTGTTATCATTCCTATGCCTGTTTATATATTTTTACTACTTATATATATGTCTAGTCGAAATATGCTATTTTTGGCATGCTTTTAAACTTTATAGGTGGCATCACTGTATATATAAAATCTACAGCTTGGTATTTTGCTCAACCTTATACTTTTTTGACTTATCTATATCGGTATACATATAGCTCTAGGTTTTTTTATTTTTCACTGCTTTGTATTATTCCATGTACCACATTTGGTCTATTTTCCTTTGGTGGACATTTAGGTTGCTCCCAGCATTTTGCTATTACAAACTGTTCTAGAAGGAGCATTCTCATATAAGCCTCCTTGAACAAATGTGTGAGCTTCCCAAAGCTCTACGCCCACAAGTTGCAAGATCTTAGTGTATGCACATCTACATCTTTATTTGATATTATTAAGTTGCTCTCCATTGTGGTTATACCAATTTACTTACTTCATCTTTGGGTTTTTATGTACACTATCTTTTACCTCCATAACAACCCTGCAAAGTAGGAATTACCGTCTTCATTTTAGAGAGGAGGAAACTAAAGCCCAGAGAATGCAGGTCACAGAGCTTGCAAGTAGCAGGGCCGGGCTTTGATTGCAAGGCCAAGTCTCTTTCCTCTCATTATACTGGAGTTTGCAAAGGAAGCAGTCATCTCTGCCAAAGCCAGAGAGAGGCCAAGAAGGATGGGGTCTGAACAGTGGTCACAAGATTTGAGAGCTCAGAGGTCATGGCGGTCCTGACTGACAGCAGCCTGAGTGGAGGCTAGGTGGGCAGAAGCCAGGCTCAGGGGCTGAAGTGGGAGTGGGAGATACGGAGGCAGACACAGGCTGGCAAAGAGCAGGAGGTAGGAGGTAGGCACTGAGAGGGAAGAAGGGAGGGGGAGACCGTAGCACAGGAGGCCAAGGGGTCTTGCTGAGACCAGTCTAGCCCTTAGGTCATTGGTTATCTCCATTTCCTGGTATCTGCTCAGTGTTTGGCCCTGGGGGCTCCGAGGTAGGCCTAGCAGAACTTGGTCTCTGTGTCTGAGTCGGTACTTTCACTGGGGGGAGACTGAGCTATTCCAGCTTCAGGAGATGTGTGTCCTTGGGGCCTAAGAATCTCCAGAAAACCAGACAGATTCCCCAGGATGGTTAGGGAAGCCCCGGGATAGAAACTGCAAGCCAGGGCTTGGGTGTAGCACCTGCCCAAGATTTGCCTGCCTGCCTGTTCTCCAGCCTCCCAATTTCCTTTCTCAGGGACAAAGTGAGGCCAGTGGCCCACCCCAACCTTGTCTTCTCCACAGCTGCCTCTCTCCACCTCTCCCCTAGCCCTGGGAACCTGTGCTGAGGCTGGCTGTATCTTAGATTGACAAACATTTTGTGGGAATTTAAGTGACCCTCTAACAGTAACCTCCCTCCTCTATTCACAGACAATCTGATCAAAGCCATCTTGTCAGTCACCAAAGAATACCGCCTGACCCCTGCCTTGGACAGGTGAGCCACTCGCTCCCCAACCCCCTCCGGCTGCCTGGCACATGTGGCGATGGCCAGGCCCAGCTGGGCCCTCCTGGACATGGGCAGATCCTCCAAGATATCCTCAGGTGCACATACAGTACAGACACTGGGGTGGCTGGAGCACACCAGCGGGGCCATCCCCCTGGGCTTGCACCCCTGTGGGCTACACGTGGCTCTGGAGCCCCCGGAGAGAAGAAATTCCAGGGTCATGGGAGGGAGAAGCAAACTGAGTAGGGCTCCCTGTGCAGCTGCTGGGAGCCTGGGCTTTTGAGTTGGAAACAAAAGCAGCCTGGCGTCCCAGAGCCTCCATCCCTGTTCCCCTCGTCTTCTTACTTCTCTGGTGAAGCCCTCAAGTTCAGTCTACTTTTCCCTCTTCCCTGAAAGCTGCCAAAACTCTGCAAACCCTTAGAGAAACTTGACCCCAAAATGCCATTCTGGGGCCCCTTTCCTTCATCCCCAGCTCATACACAAGCCCTTGCCAGACCTGTGTTTTCTGGGGAAGGGTCAGAGATTAAGGAGGGCTGGGGACTGCTAAGTGACCCGGCTACCCACAGTATGGTCTTGGCTTCCTGCCAGAAATGCTGCCGAAAGTTCTCAGGTCTTCATCCTCCATCCCAGCCTGGTCGTGGCCAAGGGCGTGGGGTCCAGGCCCAAAGGGGCAGGGGACAGCTCTCCACAGGGGTCTCTGTCTCTCTCCCCCAGCCTCAGCTGCCGCCGCTGTATTATCGTGGGCAATGGAGGCGTCCTTGCCAACAAGTCTCTAGGATCACGAATTGACGACTATGACATTGTAGTCAGGTGAGCTGCCCAACAGTGCCTCAGGCACCTGAGTGTCCTGGCCCAAATCCTGAGCCCTGTGCCCCATGAGAACTGTCCATCTGTCTGTCCATCTGGCCAGTTGGGCTGGGGGTGAGCAGAAGCCTTAAGAATAGCCCTGGGTTGGTGAGCTTTGGAATGAAGAATATTGTGTCTCCAGGTGCCTGGGCGCCCCATGCTCTGCAGCTGGGCATGTGTTTAGGGGGTGTTCTGGGGTCAGGGTGTGTCCCTCAACACAGGCCCATGTATCTGAGAGCCTCAGCGTTCTTGGTGCCCCCTCCCTGCCACATGCATTGGGCTCCAGGCAGGCTCTGACCGGCCCACTCTCTGTAGACTGAACTCAGCACCAGTGAAAGGCTTTGAGAAGGACGTGGGCAGCAAAACTACACTGCGCATCACCTACCCGGAGGGCGCCATGCAGCGGCCGGAGCAGTACGAACGAGATTCTCTCTTTGTCCTCGCCGGCTTCAAGTGGCAGGACTTCAAGTGGTTGAAGTACATCGTCTACAAAGAGAGAGTGGTGAGAGCTCCCTGCAGCCACCAGCTTCTTCCCCTCTGGCTCTGGGCCTTGCCTGGCCTCCCCCAGCTTTCAAGTCATCCCCTTTGCCCTGAGCCCTGCAAAGAACAAGTAGGAGCTTTTCAAAAGGAGCCTTAATGACGCAAAAGGTACCCAAAGGCAACCAAGGACAGACAGGCCAGGAGATGTCAAGTCACTGGCCCAGACGCCTGGGTCTGCTATGCCTGGTTTCTGCTACCTGCCCCCAGATACCCAGGCCACAGGTCTCTCTCAACCATCTCTAGCTATACTCTGACCCAGATCCTGAATCTCTTCCCAACAGCCCCTGTGGGCCCTTTCCTGCCTTGGATCCCAGGGCTAAGGAAAGCTCTTACCTGGCAAGTCCCAATGTTCTTCCCTGACCTTGTCATTCCTCCCCGGCTGTGAGGTCTCTCTGACTCTGGTCTTAGGGGTGCTGCCCTCTTCCCAGCCAGGGGAGGAAGGCCATATTTGGGCCCTGGGGCCGTTCTGCAGGAAGAGCAGACCCTCCAGCTCCCAGACTCAGAAGTCTTGGCTTCTCTCTACTTCGTGCTTTTACTTCTGGCCTGCAGCTGGGTCCCCAACCTGCCATTGAGTCTGGTTCCACTCTTCAGGGATGATCCAATTCTGTACTCATTGCTCTGGACAGGCAGGGTCTGGCCCATTTCTTTAGGGAGCTTATGTGGCAGAGTAGGGAAGCCTGCTCTGAGGAGACCACACACTGAGTCCCCTCTGAGACCTGTATTTCTCAGATCCAGGTCTCCAGGGTCACCTGCCAACTTGTCTGGGCCCATCCTCCCTCCAACCAGTTGTCCCCAGTTGCCCTAGGGGAGGAGTACTGCAGAGTTCAGGTCATTCTTCCATTCCCTAAACCTCTCAGAGGAGGATGATGGCAGACAACCCACTGCCTACAGTAAGAAGCCAATTGTTCTTTCTGGAGGTTTAGAGGAGAGCTGGGGTCAGGAACAGCTTAACCTGCCTGTTGTGGTCTCACTGCAATTTGGTTTAACTTCGCAGCCTTTTCCCGAGCAAAGCCAAGTGCAGGCAATGTCGAGTAGGTAGCAAGAGAGAGAGAAGACAGAAGTCAGGTCCAGAAATTCAGGTAGGTAGGACAGTGGGAAAGGGAAGCCCATCTCAGAACCAGGCTGAATGAGACCGATGGCTCCATGGGTCGTCATTTAGCTGTGGCCAGCCCTGGCTGCAGACGGACCTACTGCCCACCTGAACTAGACGGAGACTGCAGCTGACCAAGCACCCCACTGGGTTAGAACTCTAGTGTCCTCAGAGCCCATCTCTTGGCCTGGTAGATAATAAAATTAAGATCACAGGTAGGCACTTGGAAGAGAGAAATGGGAGGAAATTTGGTTTGCCTTGGTGAACCTCAGGGAGCCTGGGAATTGCTATCTTACCTGGCCTTCTGCCCATCTGCCCATCCCCTCCTGATACATCTTTTCTTTGCCCATGGTCAGCTATCAAAGCGTCCCTTCAGGACGGGAGCTCCTGGAGGCAGGGCGAGGACTCATTTGCCGTTTTGACCCCTCAGTGCCCAGTCACCATAAAGGTTTGAGAATAGTCTAGAATTGACTCAAACACCAGTCCTGCTTCCTGCTAGGCAGACTGTGATAGAACATGCAACCCAAGTAAGGAGGCCAGGCCAAACGGGTGGGATGGGGCCAGCCAGGTGGGCATTTATCACATGTTCCTTCTAAGGACACCAAGGTCAGTTAATTCAAAGCCTTTAACAGTTCATCCAAGGGAGTAAGGGAAAAAAGAAGAAAAGAAAGGAAGCCAACTAGAGTCAGAAGACGCTATACATGGGCCACTCAGGAGGCAGGCAGCGGGGCCCCGGCTTTTCCCAGGAAGACAAGAGATCTTTCCAGTAGGCAGGTCTAGGGTACTAGAGCAGCTGAGATGAGGAAGTGAGGGGAGGCACAGTCTCATCCTTGCTGATGTTTGTTCCTTGGCCTGGCCATGCTCAGGGACCTAGGACTAGCCTTGGGTAGGTGAGAACTCCTTCCCAGGTTTGGTTAGGGTGGCTAGGGAAGGTAGAGAGGAGATGGGGATGAGTCCACCAAAGTTCCCTGGACCTTCCCTAGCTCTAATGTCAGAGATGATTTGAGCCTTCAGTGAGCTGCCAGGGGGTTTCCAGTGATGCCCATCTCCCAACACTCAGGGTAGGCTTCCTCAGGCCCTTTTAGCTACCCTAGAGGCCTCTTCCTTGGAGCCCTCCCTCCTCTCACTCCTCTTCCCAGGCCCAGGGCTAATGCATGCCTGGACTGCTTCCACTTCTCTGGCATCTGAGACTCAGTGAATGTGCGAGAAGCTGCTTCTCCAAGCTCCCCCACCACACACACACCTTCCCATCTGGTGCCCTAATATGGGGCACCAGCCACAGGCTTGTCCTGCTCTCGCAGTGATGTCTCCAGCCATGCAGCTGCTGGGCTGCTGGCAAGCTCTCCACACCTGTCTGGAGCCTCACCTGCAGAATTCTGGTAGGAGGCACCTCTATTCTTGAGCCGAAGCCTGGCTGCGGAGGGCTGGAACAGGTCTTAGGGCTCAGTCACGCCTGCTGCCTGCCTCTCTCTTCACACAAGCAGTCACTCATTGTGTGTGACCTTCTGGTCCCAGGGGTCCTGTTGGGTGTGGGAAGGGGAAAGATGTGGGAAGGGGAAGGCGGAACGGCCCAGAAACAGCCTGTGCAACAGCTGTCCCTACTGCCTCTCTATGGGAGCTCTTCTCTCACCCTTCATGTCCATTTGATTCCCTGCTTGACTGGACAGTGGTTCAGATAACTGCAAAGAAGGTACAAAGAGGCCTTGTATCCCTAGAGTCTAAATGTTGCCAGATCCCAGGAGCCCTGAGGAAGCCAGCAAGCAGCTGTAGAGAGCTCCCAGCGGGCCGTGTGTGCTCAGAGCAGCTGAGAAGAGCCCCAGTGCTGTGGGCCAGTCGGGAAGCTGAGGTTGGGAGGCAGGGCAGAAGCAGGGAGAAGGGGTGGAGCTTGTATAAGACCGCAGCGGGAGAAGGCTGCCTCCAGCCCATGTGAAATTCTTCACGGAGGCACATCTGGCATCCATCTTCCATGTGCTCATGCATTTAACAGACATTTATTGAGGTGCTCTCTGGGCTGGCGCTGTGCTGGTCACTGGGAATGCAGAGAACAATCAAAAGCGGTCCTGACCTGGAGTCGCTGGCACTGTGTGTGCAGCAAGATGGGGGGCACTGTGGTGGGGAGACCCTATACCAGCCTTGCCGGCAGGCAGGGCAGGAGGAGGCCTCCTGCACGAAGTCACTCCTGAGCGGGACCCCAGTAGAGGGCCAGGGAGAGGTGTCACAAGCACGGGGGACAGCATGTGCAGTGGCCCAGAGAGACGGTGCTCCGCTCGGGTATCTGTAAGCCACGCTGCGGGGCCAGAGACCGCGACGCGGGAGGTGGTGTGTCAGGAGCCTGCTGACCCTGGCAGCCTGGGTGTTTGAGGAAACTTGGAGTCATCATCCTGCCCTACATGGAGCCCTGGGGCCTGGAGGGGACAGGACCAGTGAGAGGCAGAGCTTGGGGCCAGTCCCTCAGGCCCATCCTCCTGCCCCTGCCCCCTCCCCCCCACCCCCCCGGGAAGTCCAGTAAGTCCAGTAAGTCACTGCTACCCAGGCCCTGGGGGACTGCCTTCCCAGCCCGCCTTGCTCCCGCCTCCTCCCTGCCCAGCTCACTTCTGGAAAGGAAAGCTGGCCTCCCTGATGCTAGCCTCTGACTGGGCGTCAATTCAGCGAGGCCCCGCCTGGGCAACGTTAGCGTGGGTGTGGCCCCAGCCCTGCCCGGAGAGGGGAGAGTGAAGGACAAGCGACACAGCCTAGACCTTCCAGCTCAAGCTCAGTCCTGGGGGAGGGGCCCGGGAGGGGGGAGGCATCAAAGGGGCCGGCCAGGGCCCCACATTAATACCCAGGGGAGCTGAGTCCCTAGATTTGAGAGAGGGGTAAGCACTCAGGCCCCTCAGTCATACAGACATGGGTTTACATTTAAAGTCTGGCTCTCCTTAGCTGGGTTACTTTAGGCAAATCACCTAACCGTCCTAAGATTTAGCCTTCTCTATAAAACAGGAGTAGTACCACCTTCACACTCAAGGGTGTTTTAAAAATTACACAAGATGAAATGTAGAAGCACCTAGCACAGTGCTTGGCACTTCATGAGTTCTCAGTCTAGGGCAAGTGTAAATGCTATTTTGTTGTTGTTGTTGTTGTTTTGTTTTTTTAAAGATTTATTTATTTATTTATTCCCCCCCCCCAGTTGTCTGTTCTCTGTGTCTATTTGCTGCGTCTTGTTTCTTTGTCCGTTTCTGTTGTCGTCAGCAGCACTGGAAGTGTGTGCGGCACCATTCCTGGACAGGCTGCACTTTCTTGTGCGCTGGGCAGCTCTCCTTACAGGTGCACTCCTTGCGCGTGGGGCTCCCCTACGCGGGGAACACCCCTGTGAGGCGTGGCACTCCTTGCGCGCATCAGCACTGCGCATGGGCCAGCTCCACACGGGTCAAGGAGGCCCGGGGTTTGAACCGCGGACCTCCCATGTGGTAGACGGACGCCCTAACCACTGGGCCAAGTCCGTTTCCCGTGAATGCTGTTTTTAATTTATTTTCAGTGCTGGTGGTTCTGTTGGAAGAGCCCATTTGCACTGGGGAGTAAAGCATTGTTCTGTGTGGGTTGCAGGGCCTGACCTAGGAGGTGACTAAAAAGAGGGGCCGGAAGCCAAGCCTAGAGGAGGGAGAGAAAGCAGGGGTGGGCCAAGTATCAGGAAATCCAAGGCACACAGGGTCCCCAGGTCCCTGAATATGAGACCTAATTGGGCCAGGCCCCAGTGGCCTTGAACATCCATCTGCACCCAACCCTGAGAGGGATACAGAACCTTAGGAGGGTGTCTGCCTAGAGGGTGCCCAGTGGGAGCACCACCTCGCCTGTGCACCTAACAGGTGTGGCACTGGCACACACCATGACCTCCTCCTGCTTGCGGAGGCCTCTGCTGAGCCAGCATTCGTGGGCCCCACCCCACAAGCCCCAGACCTCTGCGACTGGCTCAGCTTCCTTTGCAGCCATCTCCAAGGGACACAGCTTTCTTTCACCCATACCTCTTATACCTTGTGAGGACCTTGAAGACTTCAATCTCCCTCCCCTTTGCCATATCCTGACCATTGCTCCTCCACCTTCAGATAAAAGATGCTCAGGAATTGAGGCTCATGTCATCGCCTTATCACCCTCTGCTTCTCTTCATTGCTGTCACCTGTCAGCTCTTGGTTACACTGTCTCATAATTATTATCTTCCTGTTCCTTCTCCTCCACCTATTCCTCTTCCCCCTCCTCTTCCTTCTCGCTTTCTGCCCTCTCTATCATCATCATCATCATCATCATCATCATCATCATCATCACTATCATTCAGTTCTCATTATGACCCTATAAGATAGGTACTATTATTATCTCCATTTTGGAGATTGCAAAACTGAGGCACAGAGAGAATGAGTTACTTGCTTAAGGTCACCCCACTAGTTAAGTACATGCTAGAGCTGAATTCAAACTCAGCTCTGACTGTACATATTACCCTGTGCATATTACCTGGCCATATTACCCTCCTGTTTAAAATCCTCCATCGATCAGCTTCTATCTGGCACAGCCTTTAAGAGCCACTGTTTACTGAGCTCTTCCACATGCCAGGCCCTGTGCTGCATGATTTCCCAGCCAACATCTCAACATCCCTATGAGGCCGGTGCTATGGGTAGTAGTAAGTGGTTATGGACCAAAGGTGTCTCATTTATTGTCAAACTTTTTAACCATTGAACTAAAACCTCTCTTATTTGCTCCATGATTCATTCATTCAGCAAATCCAAATTAACCACCCAAATCACATGGAGCCATGTGCTTCACACACCATCTCCTCACTTGACAATGCTCTTGCCCCCCATCTTTCTCTGCACGAGCCAGCCCAGTACCAGGGAATCACACAGGGAGAATGAAATTCCAGCTGGGGTTGTAACATGTTAATGCTGTCTTGCCAGCATCTTGCTGCTGCTTGACTTTCCTGTGTCCTGTCCCCTGCTCACTATTCTCAGAGCCCCTACCTTGGCCGTCCTTTTCAGTTCTGCTATACCTCTATCCCTCCTCCCCATAGAAATCTCATATCGAGCCTCCAAAGGGAAAATACTCTCAACTTCCCAGGCCCTAATCTAAAAGCATACCTGTATCCCCATCCATCCCTACATCCCCCTTGCCATCCTTCCCATTGCTTCCTTGTTCAAGGTCACCTTTTTACTATGTTCTTTTTGCCTGGGTTTTTTATTGTTTTTAAAGGCAGTACTGGCTTGGATTTTTAATGAGAAGCTCCGCGCCCAGCCTGTTGTAAATAAATCCTTTTTCCTTCCCTCCCCCCAAAAATAAAAATAAAGGCAGTACTGGGGATTGAACCCAGGACCTCGTACATGGGAAGCAAGCGCTCAGCCACTGAGCTCTACCTGCTCCCCTTCTCCTGTGTTCTGGATACCATCTGCTTCCACTTTCTCAGGAACCATCTCCTTTCATTTGTCTCATTTCTCACCTCTTTACTGGATCCTCGACACATATCTATAATTTCTTCAGGTCTTTCTCATTTTAAAAAATAAAAGCCCTCCCTTTACCTTATGTTTGCCATCTCTCCTTCCTTTCTCTTTTGAGTTTCTAGAAAAAGTGAGCACCTGTACTAGCATCTCCAGGTTTTCTCCTTCTACTTCTCAGTCCTCTCCAGTCTGGCTTCCAAACACACCCCCTACTGGCAGTGACCTCCTGATTCTAACCCAGTGGACTCAACCTCTGGCCTCCCTTTAAAGGAGCAATTTGTCAGCAAATATCTTGTATTTACTATGTACCAGGTGCAGTGCTAGGTTCTAGGAATGGTCCCCAATTGGTACAAACTCATGACCAAAAACCTGGGAAACTCCCTTGATTCCTTCATCTCCTTTGCTTTTTATTTTTATTTTATTTTTATTTTTTTAAAGATTTATTTATTTATTTGTTTCTCTCCCCTTCTCAGCCCCCTGCCACAGTTGTCTGTTCTCTGTGTCTATTTGCTGCGTGCCCTTTGTCCGCTTCTGTTGTTGTCAGTGGCACAGGAATCTGTGTTTCTTTTTGTTGCGTCATCTTGCTGTGTCAGCTCTCCGTGTGTGCAGCACTATTCCTGGGCAGGCTGCACTTTCTTTCGCGCTGGGCGGCTCTCCTTATGGGGCGCACTCCTTGTGCGTGGGGCTCCCCTACGCGGGGGACACCCCCGTGTGGCATGGCACTCCTTGCGCGCATCAGCACTGCGCATGGGCCAGCTCCACACGGGTCAGGGAGGCCTCGAATTTGAACCGCGAACCTCCCATGTGGTAGACAGACACCCTAACCACTGGGCCAAGTCCGCTTCCCTCCTTTGCTTTTTATATTCAGTCATTCACTCTCCAGGTCTGTTGATTCTCCCTTCTAAAAAATTCTTGCTTGGATTATTCCAGCAGCTTCTTATCTCTCTACTTCACTCAGGTGCCCCTCCAGTTCATTCTCTGTATCCAAAGGAATCATCCTAAAATGGCGATCTGGCTGGTTCATTCTCATGCTCTAATGGTTCCCCATTTCCTACAAGTAGTAGTTCTCCAAGTAGGATCCTCAGACCAGCAGTGTCAACATCCCTTGGAAATTTTTCAGAAATATACATTTCTCAGGACCCATCCTGGGCCTTCTGAATGAGAAGCTCTGGGGTGGGCCCAGCAGTCTGTTTTAATAAGCCCTCCAGGTGATTTGGATAGAGGTTCCCTTGTGAGAACCACTGACCTGCAGGATAAAATTCCAACTCTATAGCTCAGTGAGTGCCCCAGGACCTGCCCCTTCCCAGGCCCTAGCTTGTCCTTGCCACTCCTTCTTGCCCTCAACAAGTACTCTTCACTCTGGCTATACTCAAATACGTACCCCATTTCACACCTCCACATCTTGGCTGGCTCCCCTTTCCAAGGCTGTATTAGACACTCCTCTTCTGAGTCCCCTCCATAACTCCCATTGTACATTGGGGTTATCCCTATAAGTCTAGCACCTCTGGCAGTGTTTGAAATGTGATTGGCATAGGTAAATGAATAAATAAAAGTGGAAACTGAGGCCCAGAGTAAGGCAGTAACTTCCGGAGAGTCAGGATTCCAACCCAAATCTTCTGGCTCCACCAGGGCTCTTTCCACTCTTTTGTGGCCCCGGGAGATCATTCTTTTAGATTCAGACCTTGGCATCCTTTTACTCTCTTCTTGCCTCTCCAGGGCATCCCTTTCCTCTCAGCCATGTTTGTTCTTCCCTCTGCAGTTCCAAGATCATTCTCCTTGATAAAGAAATGAAAACTAAAAGTCCCTGGCAGCTCAGCCTCTTCTGGTCGCCTGTCAGCATCACACAGGCGGCCCCATGCTGACTCCTTTTTTTGTTCATTGCTTTTTCCAAATATAGTTTCTAAAAGGTTTTTTGACCCTCTCCTCAAAGCATACAGCAAAATAAATTCCAAATGGACTAGAAAGTAAAATATAAAAATACAACCAAAGGGAAATTTAAAGAAAGTAGAATGGAGATCAAATTCCTGGAGGGGAAAGACTTTTCAAGGCACAGAGTGTTAGAAGAAATCGGGTTTGATGATATATGAAAATCTAAACTAAGTTTTAAAAAAATAAAGACGATACCACAATTCTTTGAAAAGTATATTTGACCCCAGCAGATCTTGGGCAAAAGACTGAACAGCCAGTTCACACAGACGGAAATATAACTAATAAACTAAAACAGAAATATGTTTAGCCTTTCTCGCAGCCAGAGAAATTCATTTGAAAACAATAGGGGCCATATCTCAACTATCAAATTTTCAAAGAATGTGATTAAAAGATAATACATGATGCTGGCAAGAATGCAGTGTGAAAGGTGCCCTAAAAAGCTACTGGTAAGATTTTTAGAAAGGAAATGGCACTTGGTACCAAGAGCCATCACCCAAAACAGGGAAAAAATCTGCACATAAAGATTCTCATTAAGGTGTTATTTGTAATGCCCAAATCCAAATATAACCTAAGGGATTTGGTATGTAAATTATGGCTCAGCTACTGGATGGTCCATAAGGCAGTGGGGTCTTGGACCCATTGTCACAGCCACTCTTTCCCTGCTCCATTGATGTGGGAAAGGACCGGGGAAAATAGCACTGGTTTAGTATTAGGAACTGAAACCAGGCTCTTCCTCTGTGACAACCCATGCCTTTGATTTTCATTTTCCTCTTCTGTAAAATGGGGGTGATAGAGGCTTCCAGGTGTGGCTGCCTGTTACTGTTACAAGGACTGAGGCAGTGCAGGAGAGAACCTCAACACACTGCGCTCACGCGAGGATGACAGTCATCCTCTGAGAAGTGAGTTTTAGCAAGGCCAGCATTGCTGGCCCCCTCCTCTCAGGCTGGCTGAGAGCAGAATGCCCAGGCATGGGACCCAAGAGGGGTGCCTTGGGGAGCGCGACAGGGCCCGGGCACAAGGGAACAAACACCGCCAGGTCAAGAAGCCCCAGCCACCTGTTTCTTGGCCTCCAGGACATTTGTAAAAGCCCTGGGTCCTGCTGCAGCCCCTTCTTATAGACCTGGGCCAGACGACGAGAAGGAAGACAAGTGTTTCAGGCACAGAGCATAGCACTGGCAAAGAGCATGGTCTATTTAGTGACTTTAAAACAACTCAGTATAAAATAAATAAATAGCTTAAAATTTTAAATGATGATAATTCAGTATACCGGGAGTATGGACTGGGTCTGGTAGTGCCCTTAGACCTGGGCTCCACTCTGGCCCTTCTTTGGCCACATCCTTCCCGTGGAGTCAGGGACAAACTGCAGAACCAAAGGACTGTGCCCGTCCCGGATCCTTCCTCTTTGTTAGACCATTACCAGGAAGCAGGGACCCCAGAATTTCCTGCCCTAGCCATGCGAAGTCTACACCCAAGCCCTAAGGACAGGGCAGACCTCTATTTAACAGTTTAATCATTTGGTTTATCACTGTCAAATGTTTAGAGTCTAAATTTTAGACATGTGGTATGTGGGCATCTATCTGTAATTCTGTCCCAGAGGCTGCATGGATGTGGTGGGAGTAGCTGGAGATGAGGCTGGGGGGGGCGGGAGCAGTGAAGGTAAGCCAAAGTCAGGCCAAGGTGGTGAAGGTAAGCCGAAGTCAGGCCAAGGAGCCTGGACTTTATCATGACCACTAATAATAGCAGAAGTTCACAAGAGCAGACTTGATGCCCGGTGTATTCTATACATGACTTTTACGTGTACTAGCCCAGAGGTGCTATTGTCATTACCCTTTTTTCTTAGATGAGAGTATTGAAACTTAGAAAGGGTAAATAACTTGCCCACTGGCACAGAGTTCGTATTTGGAGTCTCAGGGTTCAAAAACACACCTAAGCTCTTAACGATCACAGCAAGTTGTCTCAGTGGGCAGGGGAAAGCTGCTGGAGATTTAAATGTGACTTTCAAGATCAGATTTGGGTAGGGAAGTGAAGGAATTGGAGGAAGGCGAGATGGAGGAAGGGAGACCTGGTGACTAAGGCGAGAGTCCTCAGGCAGTGGCAGCAGGATCACAAGAGTGGGCGTATCTGCCCCTCTTCTGGCTGAAGACAGCCAGCCCGTGGTGAATTTCTCACATCCTGGTATGCAGACTACTTCTCCTGACAGAGCAGGGACGAGGCTGTGGGAAAAGAATCCTGCGAATGGGTGTGCAGGGAAGCACTGCAGGAGCCTGGCCAGGAAGGCGTGTTCTTCCCAGTGGCTTTTCCCTGTCACTCCTGGCTGTGCTGTCACGAGCAGAGCAAGCTGCAAGGGGGTTGGCGGCACCTCGGGACCGCACCGATGAACTGGGTCCAGACTTGACTGAGGGTAGGGACATTCCTGGAGGGGGAGGGGTTCATCAAGGAACACAGCCCACAGCTGGCCTTGAGGAGAGTTGACCATCCTGTGGCCAGTGTCTATGAGGCTTGATGCACATCTCCGTTGTGTCCTGAAGGCTGGGGAAAGGAGATGTGCAAGTCCTTGGGATGTTTGGACATCTACCAGGTACAGGCCTTCTGGAACAGGGCCGTGTTCAGTGCCAGGCTGTCAGTGTCACCTGGCAGCAGGAAGGCCTCCAGGGCCTCCTGCTCCCCTGCAGGGAACCAAAGGGCAAAGCTAGGTTTCCACCAAAAGCTCCCCCATTCCCCTATCTTCCTGAATGGATGGGTGGGTGGATGGATGGATGGATGGATGGATGGATGTGCACTAGCCTCCCTGAGGCATCTGAAGTTGCCAGCCACACCCTCTACTTCACTCTCTTAGCTTTTTAACACCCACTAATAATCATAATAGGTAAGATGTATTGAGCTCTTGCTCTCTGCCAGACACCGCACTAGAGCTCATGAAATGCATAGTATCTCAGTTGATCCTCACAGCCATGTGGGAAGTCAGTCTTGTCATCCCTGTTTTGTGCAGATGGAGTTCAAGGCTTCAAGAGATAAAGTGATTGACATGCCCCAGGTCCACAGATATGCTGGCGATGGCACGGGAACCTCGCTTTTCCAGACCCCAATGCTCCCACGACCTGCTTCTGCATTTCCCTCTCCTTCTCTCATCTCTTTTCTCTTTCTTCATCTCCTCCATGGGTTCCTCTGTTCCCACCTACCCCTTATATGTTGGTGTTTTCAGGATTCTGTTTGGGGTTCTCATCTCTTCTCACCCTCTACCAAAAGCTCTTAATCTGAAGTCAGCAAGTCCCCTTGACTTCACGAACTCTGTGACCCTCTGAAATAGTATTCAAAATGTGCCTGTGTATGTTTTTTTGAATAGAAGAGCCTTAGATATTTTATAGAGGACAAGCTGAAGTTTTGTTGATAATTAATACTTTTATGGCCAGGAAACTCAGAAATGCCCAGATCCTATCTTGTTTTACTGTTCCTCCTTTCCCTGAAATTCCTGAGGAAGCTCCTCATCAAGACAAGGACAGATGAGAGGTAAAAGAATCACTGAATTGTTGGTTGTTTCAGTCCCCAGTCCTCTCATGCAGAGTTCTCTGGGACTAAGACTCAAGCTCAGAAACTTATTTCCCCCAGAGTCTCAACATTTCTCTCAGCCACTGCTGGCTACTGAGAACTTGATTGGGCCTGCCTCACCTTACCCACAGCTGCATAGAAGTCAGAGAAAGAGAGAGTGCACGCGCCTGTGTGAGACTTTTCACCTCATACCAGTAAGTGGGACATACTCAGTATCCTCAAATCGGAACAGTCAGATTAGTAGTTTCTCTTCCAAGGAAAGAATAATGGTGGCAAGAGAGAGACATTTTCTCCTAGAGCTCTTATCAGATGCTCAAGGGGGTTGAAATAATAAGCTTATGTCCTACTGTTTCACAAGGTTGAATATAGGACTCTAGGCATATGGAAAAGACCCAGAGATACTATTTCAGAGAGTGCAGCTCACGTCATGGAAAGAACCAGGCTCTCAAGTTGAACCCCCACGCAATACTCCCCAGCTGTGAGTGCCACCTTGGGTAAGTCCCTGTATTTCTCTGAGCCTCAGTCCCCTCTGTGAAACGAGATGTGGGCACCAACCTTAGAGTTCCTGGAGGGTAGAGGGAGGTCTCATTCGTCTTTGACCCCAGGCACGCAGCCCAAGTTCAGGGACACAGGAGTCTCTGCTCCTGCTGATTTGCCTGGCCAGGCCCACTGACTTCCTGAGGCAGGATGATAATACGTGGTGTGGCAGAAAGAACACCCGTCCTAGAGTCAGAACACTTGAGTTTGAGTCTTGGCACAGCCACTTGCAAGCTCTGTGACCTTGAGCATGTTTACTGCATTTTGGCTCCATACCTGTGAAGTGGGTGAAAGTTGAAGACATGTAAATAAAGTCATGTCTGTGAAAACTAGTCGGGAGCCTAGCACACGCCCCCCACTGGGCCCATTCCTGGCTCTCCCTGCACCCTCCTGAGCAGCCCCTGCACGTCCTCCCTCCCTTTTAGGTGTGTGTGGGGCAGGCACGGGCAGGAACCCTGGGTGGGGAACTGTCGGGGCCTGCCAACCTCCAGAGAAGGGACAGGGGGCTGTGCCATGCTTGGCACAGGCTGGCACCTGCCATTCCTTTCAGTCCACATCTGACCCATCCAGGAGGGGCTTCTCCCCCATTCCACGTGAGGTCTTGGTCATTTCTCCACCCTTACCTTTCCTCTAGGTCCTACTATCCCTCTGTGTTTCTTTTTTACACTCACACCCCTCTCAGCAGGAGGAAGAACTGGGGTCAGCTCTTTCAGACCAATGGGGGCTGAGACTCAGAAAAGCTTGCCTTAAGGGCCCATCCTTTGAGTTGAGCCTTGGAGGACGGATAGAATTTGCCAGAAGACAAGGTGTTTGCCACAGAGGTGAAGAGACACAGGGAGAGAAGGGCTGGAACAGAGACAGTCCTTTCAAGGGGCAGCAGAAGAGGCTGAAGAGGTACTAACCAGTGGGGGGCAGTTTGCTGCTGCTGTGAACAGTGGAGGGGTCTTGGATGGACTGTGCGTCTCCCTTAGGAAATACTCAGGCATGCCCTCTCACTGCCAGGTGCTGTGCTGAGATGAATCAGATGTGAATGCCTGTCCTGTGAGACAGCGGGCAGGGGTTAGAGGGTGACGACACATCACTAATGTCAATACTAACCGTGAGTTTGGCACTCAACTTGAGTTATCTTGTTTAATTCTCACAACAGCCCATAAGGTGAAAAATATCATTATTCCCGTTTTATGCTTAGGAAACTTAAGTTACTTGCCCAGGGTCATCACAGTGAGGGACGTTGAATCCCAGGCCCAGGGTTTTAACTCTGTATTTTATCACCTCCCAAAGGTTCGATGTCAGTTCCATCTTGCGATGAGGGAGTCAGGAAAGATGTAAGGGAGGAGAAGATGCTGAGCCTTCCACAATGTTTATCAGGTGGAGAGCAGCGGGAAGGCTATTAGAGACAAGGAGAAGCTGCGGCAAAAGCACGGGGGCACGATTTAGCCAGGAGGGAACCTCAGATGGGGCTGAAATTGAAACTGGAGAGGCAGACAGAGCTTTAGGAACCAGCTGAAAAGTGTGGGCCATCTCCTGTGGGCAGTGGTGATGTGACCTGATTTGTATATAGAAAGGTCATTTTGGCGGCAAGTGGAAAATGATTTGAGAGGCGGAGGCAGCCCATTCTAGGCACTTGAATAAATTGTTGACTAAATTAATGGAATTGGACAATTATTTGTTGTATACCGTCACGTTCCAGTCACTCTACTGGGCTTTGCAGGGATTAGCAATCGGCAAGGCAGATGGCGCCCAAGGCCAGATGAAAGGTGGGGCGTCCTGGGAGCAGCGCGTTTGGGAGGAAGGGATGGATCAGCGGGGTACTTAGACAGTAAAAGTGAAAGAAGCAGATGACCAGTAGGACAGAATGGGCTGGACAGACAGAAAAATCTAACATCGATTCCCAGGTTTCTGGTTTGGAAAATTTGGATGGACAGTAGAGGGCAGGGAACACAGGATGCAGAGCAGATCTGTGGAAACTAGAAGCAATTCAAGTCCAACAACAGAGGATTGGTAAATAAGTTTGCTATATCTCTTTATTTCATAGAAAACATGACAAAATTCTTAGAAAACATAATAATCCACTATATGGATGTATTATGTATCATTTAACCAAACCTCTATTGTCAACTTTTGATTTTTTCCCCTAGTTTGTCACTCTAATGAATAATGTTGCAAAAAACAGCTTATTACAAAGATCTTCATCTTTCTGATTATGTTTAGAAGGGAAATTTGGGGTATCATAAGGTATAAAGATGAGGCTTTTTATACACATTGCCAAATTTCTTTTTAGAAAGGCTGCGTCAAAATTTACTCCCATAGCAATGTAGGAAAATTCTACAGCAGCATATCATCACAAGTATTAAAATTTATGGGTACATATACATATTCACACACATACATATACATATTTATACACATTTAGTCAATCAAAAGCCTCATTATTGTTTTAATTTGCATTTCTTTGTCACTAATGAGAGTGCTTATTAACATTTTTTTATGTCCTTTACCCATTTTTGTGGGGTCTCATATTAATTTCTCATGAGTTTTTAAAATATGCATTTCTTACTATTTATGAGAAAAATGTTTCCCATTCTGTTGTTTCTCTCTTAATTTTGCTTATTATATTTTCGATGTGCCAGTGTACATAAAAGTGTTTATGAAGTCAAAATCTGTTTATCTTTTTCTCTGTTTCTTCCATTGCATTAATGTTTAGAAAGTTCAGTGATAAAATAAATACCCAGCTAAACCTTATTGTATTTTTACTTTTTTAACTTGTTATTTTGTGTATGGTATGAGGAGAGGAAATAAATAGATCTTTTCTCCAAATTGCAAATTTTCAAATACCACTTGCTGAGAAATTCTTATTGTTCCTGCTGACTCACAAGGCTTCCTTCAGTATAATCCAAGTTATTATATATATTGATCTGCTTCTGGTCTATTCTGTTGCACTGATCTATATATTGATTCTTACATGTTTCATTATTTTAATAATTTAAAATTTATCATATATCTAAATATCTAAATTTTTTTAAACTGGGGGCTATTTTCACCTATTAAATTTTTTGGACCAATTTTTAGAATCCTCTTGATAAAGTTTCAAAATTCCTATTGGGATATTTCTTGTAATTATCTTAAGCCTATAAATTAATCTGGGAGAACTGGCAATGTTTTATTTTATTTCTACTCTTTTTTTTTTAAGGAGGTACAGGGGATTGAACCCAGGATCTCATACATGGGAAGCAGGCACTCAATCACTGAGCCAAACCTACTCCTGGCAATTTTTGTTTTTGTTGTCATTGTTGTTTTATTTTCTGAGGTACTGAGGCCAGGGATTGAAAGCCAGACCTCATATGTGCGAAGCTGGTGCTCAACCACTGAGCCACATCTGCTCTCCTAGATTGTTTGTTTGTTTGTTTGCTTGTTTGTTTTTATTTTAGAAGGAAACAGGGACTGAACCTGGGACCTCCTGTGTGGGAAGCAGGAGCCCAACCACTTGAGTCATACCCACTTCTCCTGACAATGTTTTAATATTCAGCCTTCTCACCCAGAAATATGATGTGCCTCTTCTTTTATTTTTCAAGTCATCTTTTTCCCCTCAATAAAGGATTGTAGTTTTCTCATTATAGGCCCCACATATTCTTTAAATTTATTGCTCAGTATTTGATGTTTTCTATTAGGGATGCAAATGAGATATCTCTTTTCATTTTTTCTGGTGATCGTTTCCTGTTGGAGTCTAGGCCCCATTACTGAGCTATTTTATCCATTCTAAATTTCATTGGTTGTTTCAGGTTTTCTAGCAAATAACAAACTCACTGGAAATAACAATTAGGTTGGAGCCTTTGGGTCAGTAATGCCTCCAGTCTGCAGGGATGTTTGTGATTTTCTCCAGCAGTGGTCAAGAGCCCAGGTTTTTTTGTTTTTGTTTTGTTTTTAAAAGATTTATTTGTTATTTATTTCTCTCCCCTTCCCCCCTGCCCCTTGCATTCTTGTTGCGTCATCTTGCTGCATCAGCGCTCTGTGTAGCACCACTCCTAGGCAGGCTGCGCTTTTTTCTGTGGGGTGGCTCTCCTTGCGGGGCACACTCCTTGTGCATGGGGCTCCCCTATGTGGGGCACATCCCTGTGTGGCACGGAACTCCTTGCACGCATCAGCACTGGCTGTGGGCCAGCTCATCACATGGGTCAGGAGGCCTGGATTTGAACCCTGGACCTCCCATGTGGTAGGCAGACACTCTATCAGTTGAGCCAAATCTGCTTCCCTTAAGGGTGGAGAAAGTGGATGAATGGATTCATGCAAATGTCAGGGTTTCACTGGGCTGGGGCAATAGAAGGACAAGGGGCAGGGTGTGGAAGGGACTCAAGACTGGAAGTGAAGGTCCACAGGCTCTAGACCAGGACGGGATTATATACTGGATGGAACCAGGGAGGGGGGAGGGGGAACTCTATATGGTTGGAAGGAGAGGAAGTTGTGGCCCAGGAATGGACACTGGGATGTCGGTTTCAGAGTGGGCACCTCTCCAGTGCAGCAACTAAGATCCATGGGAGAAGAATGATCCCATTTTTAAGTTAAAGAAACTGAGGCTCGGAGAGCTTGTCATTTACCCAGTCACCCAGCTCTGGTCAGTAGCAGAACTGGAACCTGAGCATTGTTCTGCTTTACTAGCTCACATCTGTCTTTATTTTTCAGGTTCACTTTAGAACAGTTGACTGAGAACCAGGAGAGACAGCAGGAGGGCCAGGAGGAGAACACAGCAGAGCAGATAGGAGAGAGAGGGCAGGCTCCTCCTGGGCCGCTCGGTTGCTGCAGACGGGCAGGCAGGACCATTGGGCCTTCCTGTGGGCCCCAGAACCCACCCGGGCCGGAGTAGCATACCCCACAGTGTCCCGCATCCTGCGCCCTGGCCCTATAGCTCGCTTTGTATCCCCTGTGACACACTGTGTCCCCACCACACGCTCACTATTCCCCATCTCTGATCCTTGTCTATCCCATGTCCCTGACTCATAGCCAAGTTCTCCCGACACAGCTCTGTTTATACCACCTGCCCCAGATCCTCATGCCCCCACCTCCTTTCTCATTTATCCGTACCTGCTTTGGGTCCTACTCACTGGTCCTGTCACAGTTGTGTGCCCAGCTCATTTCTACTTATGCTATGTCCACAGAGTGCTTCGGATGGCTTCTGGAAATCTGTGGCCACTCGGGTGCCCAAGGAGCCCTCTGAGATTCGCATCCTCAACCCCTATTTCATCCAGGAGGCAGCCTTCACCCTCATCGGACTGCCCTTCAACAATGGCCTTATGGGCCGGGGGGTGAGCTAGCTGGGACCTGGGAGAGATGAGGCGGGAAACGGGAGCAGAGGTGCCTTAGGAAGGACGGGGGCTGGGAGTGGAGGGAGGGCGGACAGTGCTCCTGGGAGGTGGTTTTGGGGGGAAGAGGGCTCAGTCCTTGGGATGGGAATGGAACTCAGTTCTGGGGAGCTTAGCTGAGGGTCTCCATCAGACCTAGCCCTCCTGCTGAACTCGACGCTCCCCTCTCCCACCCCTGTTCCAGAACATCCCGACGCTTGGCAGTGTGGCAGTGACCATGGCATTACACGGCTGTGATGAAGTGGCAGTCGCAGGCTTTGGCTACGACATGAGCACGCCCAATGCACCCCTGCACTACTATGAGACGGTGCGCATGGCGGCCATCAAAGAGGTGCGGGCCTGGCATGGCCATTCCCCGGGCAGGGCCTAGGGAGGGGCTTTTCCAGCGCAAACGGCAGGCTCTGACTGCACATGCACAAATGAATGGTAAAGGGATGAGCCAAGCCCCCAGAGTGCCCCAGCAAGGCCTGGCCTCCTCCCCTAGCTGCCTTGACACTGGCGGTCTATCCCTGCATCTCGGGCCTCCGATCACCAAGCAGAGGCAAGGACTTCCATCCTGTGTCTCTCCCTTCCCAGCTTCCCACTGAACCCAGCACCCTCAGCCTCAGCCTTCTGGGTGCTCCCTCCATGAGACTCCCTGCCCTTGTCTCCTCCGTGCTGCGTGCCCCAGCATCATACTCAAGTCCAGCTGTTGGCGCCAGCTCAGTCACCCTCTCGGCTGCGGTCCCTACCTTCCCCCAGAGGACTTTTTGCCCCCCCCCAAACAACCTACAACAAACACTGCTTCTCGGTCCCAGGACGGCCATCCTGTACTTCCACCACCCTTCCTCACCAGAATTGCTTCCCAGGTGACTCATATGTACAGGTACATTAAGTTTGAGAAGCATTAAAGTTCTCCCGGCCTATCTGTTGGCCTCTCCTGGCATCTCTCCCATCATAGCCAGGACCCCATGTGGAAAATCCAAACCGCTCTGACTATCTATCCCCTTACCTTCCACTATCCCTCCACTAAACCTGGCCTGAAAACTGGAACTCATGGGCCAGTGGTTTGAGCCCCTTGTCTGCTTCTACATCCAGGCGACTAAGGGTAGTTGGAGGAAATCTCACATCTGCGCAGATTCCTATTTCTGTAAATTTCAGCCACGCCCCCTTTCCTGGCTCTGCACTCTTTGGGCACGCCTTTCTCTTATCCTGCCATCACAGCTGTTCAGAGCCTTCCACTTCTCCTCAAGCTCCCAACCCTCCACCTCCTCCGATGACAAAGCTGTCAGCCTCCTGCTGGACTGTTCCCTTTGCACTCCTCACTCCCTCTCAGCCCCTTACCCCTTGCCACCTGGCTGGCCCCCTCCCTCCTCCTCTGCCATGACTCCACCAAGGCCACCAGTGAATTGCCTCACTGCTGCCAAATCCAGCGGACACATTTTTTCTTGATTGCTCAGAAACACGTTTTATATCAACCACCCCTATGTCTTTGAAACTCTCCCCTGCTTAGACTTCCAAGACAGTGACATGGTCAGGAATTTCTAGTTTTCCTCCTGTTTCACTAGCCATTCTCTCACTCCCTTTCTCAGGGCTATCCTTCTCGATCAATCCCTTAAATGTCAACATTGCCAAGGCCCCATCCTAGACAATCTTCTATTTCTCACTCTACATGTTCTCCAGGAGGTTTATGTCCACATCTATGGCTTCAATTACCATCTTCATCACATCTGGTTTTTTGGTGCCTTCGGGCTATCTCACTTAATCTGGTGTTATTTCAAGGGTAGAGAAAGGACTTGGGACTCTCACAGGAAACCAGAACCACCAACAGCTGGGCCTGCAGTTGGCTGGAATGGGGCTTAGGAGTGGGAAGCCTACTCTGGATCCAGGACAGCTTCTGGGATGTCTTGAGGATGGGAGCCATAGACGTGGCAATAGCCCCATCGTGGAGGGCTTTCTACGCCAGGGTAGGGCTTTGATCTTCACTCTGAAGGCAGTGGGGTGCTGTGGAAAGAGTTTTTAGGTAGTCGATTAGCATGCAGTGAGGCCACTGTGGCTGCAGGAGGAATGGAGGAGGCCAGGCAGGAGGAACTGGTAGGGGGGCTACTGCAGCAGTCTAGGCAAGATGATGGCTCTAGAGCCAGAGTTGGGGCCGTGAGGATGAGGAGGAGACAGAGGTAAGAATCCATTAGGATTTTAGATCAGTAGGGCCTGGGGAGTTCCTCCGTATATGAATGAGGAAGGACCAGGACTGCCTTCCCTAAATCTGTGTCTAGGGAAGGCCGAAGCTGTCTTCTACCTGCCATATCTCAGGAGAACATTGTTCCTTCATCGTGTAAAACCCAAGGCTTGTGGCAGTGAGCCTCCTGCACAGTGACATCCTGGGTCCTGAACCTGGCTCTGTACCTTTGTTTCCTTATCTATAAAAGAGATAAGAATAGCACCTACTTCCTGGGGTTTTGGAAAGATTGGATGTGATCATGTGTAACAAAACAAAAAAGACCTAGCACATAGGAAGTGCTCAAAAATGTTAGGCTTTTTTTTTCCCTTTTAAACCCCTACTCATCACTACTACTTACCAACTTCCTGGATGAGGATTCCCAGAAAATGTTGACGTCTGGGTTAGAACTCCTGCTGTCCCTTTGGCTGTCTTCTAGTAAACAACTCAAGAGCTCTGGTTCACCACACTGGTTCACCTCCCTGGTCTTGATCAGCCAGCAGGAGTGTGTGGATGTGAAGACAAGCGGAGCAAGGACCGAATGTTGGATATAGTTAAGGAATGTTAAAAGGAATTCATATGGGGAAGCGGACTTGGCCCAGTGGATAGGGCGTCCGTCTACCACATGGGAGGTCCGCGGTTCAATTCCAGGCCTCCTTGACCCATGTGGAGCTGGCCCACGTGCAGTGCTGATGCGCTCAAGGAGTGCCGTGCCATGCAGGGGTGTCCCCCGCATAGGGGAGCCCCATGCACAAGGAGTGCACCCCGTAAGGAGAGCCACCCAGCGCGAAAGAAAGTGCAGCCTGCCCAAGAATGACGCTGCACACACGGAGAGCTGACACAGCAAGATGACGCAAAAAGAAACACAGATTCCTGGTAAAAGGGGAGAGAAATACATAAAAAATAAATCTTTACAAAAAAAAGGAATTCATAAAGGAGACTAAGAGAGGAGGGGAAAACTAAGAAAATGCAGAGTCATGGAGACCAAAGGAGTAGTATTTCAAAAAGAAAATGTCAACGTCAGATGCTGCAGAGAAGTCCAGTAAAATAAGTACTGAGAAATGGCCATTGGACGAGCCAATTAGGAGGTCACTGCTGGCCGTGGTGAGAGGCGCTTCAAAGGAATGGTGGAGTAGGAGCCAGATTGCAGTAGCTGAACAGTGAGCAGAAGGTGATGAAGTAGAGACTGCAAGTGGCTGGCACATAGTAAGGAAGCTTGGAGGCAAAGGGGAGGAGAGAGGCTGAGCAGTAGCTAGGGGATGAAGTGGATTCATACAGGAGTCTGTGACATAGCAGAGAAATCTGGACTGAAATTAAAGAGCTATGAGTTGTGAGATAAGATTTACCAGGGAGCATAGAGAAAGAAGCACAGATAGGCAGGGCAGAATTCTAGGAACACCAATATTTAAAGGTAGGGTGAGGGAAGAGGAGCCAAAGACAAAGCCTGAAAAAAAAGCTGTGGGAAGAAAAACTCTTCTAAGTGTGGACTGTGATGTCAGGTGGGCATCAGGATGCAGCATCAAGGGTCCTGTTAAGGCTAGGGACCTAGGGCTACCAGAATGTGCCCCAGCCCAGAGCCAGCCTTCCCTGTAGAGTTCTTGATGGAAATGCACTAGGGCATGTTACCTTTGTTACCAAAGGAACAAGGGCAATGAAAACAAGTACAGTTTTACTGTGACCCGGGCTCAGGCATCGCATCCCCATGCAGCGACTCTGGCAAGCTTAGCAGTGGTCTGCAAGGAAGGAGGAATTAGGAAGAGAGCTCCAGAGAAATGGCATTGCCTGATGCAAGAGACTACACCCAAGGGCAGACTTTTATGTTTACTTTTCTATTATGAAAATGGCCAACCATATTCATAAGTATAGAGAATAAAAGAATGAAATCCCATGGACCTATCTCCCACCATCCTCTGCATCAAGGAAAGGAGACTGGCAGGTGGCAAAGGATAATGGTATATACATCAAAGGAGCCAAGGTTGTTAGGGATTTGGAAGGGATATCCACATGTAAGTAGCAATGAAGAGTGAGGAAGGCTGTGCCTGCCTTCCGGCTCTGTGGAATGGAGTGGGAGGGAGGGAACGGCGACTTGAAAGTCACCCCATAAGAGTGTATCTGGGGGATGCTGTCCTTATGAGACAGCTGCTTTGTAGGGTCAGCACAAGAAGTGGAAGGCAGGGTTGAGAGAAGAGGAATCCAAGGAATTGTGCTGGTCACTGCCTGAGCTTCAGATTGAAAGGATTTGGAAGCTTGGGGAGGATGGACTGGACGAGAACACGAGCTGGACAGAGCCATACAGGCATTTTGTATTGCTCGGCCCCAGTAAATAGTACCTACTAATACTGTTACGGTAAGGCTTAGTGCAGACAAATGCCATAGAGAGATCAGTTAGTCGCAACTCTGAAGTCTATTGGCTTCCATTCAGGCCTGCGTTCATTCATTCAGCCCTTTCCTCAGTCACTGGGAGACTTACTCATCAAAACTTCCAGGTGACAGTAATGGGGATAGGAAAGAACCTGATTTGGGGTGAGGTTTTCCCCCAGGAAGCCCTAAAGGGCAACATCTTCCTTCTAATTTCTGCATTAGCAATGAGATTAGCCTCTTCTCCTTGGGCTCGGGGCTCCTGTGATCTCCAGGCAGGGGGCGGGATTTCATCAGTTGCCCTGGGCCTTGACAGTGAATTGCATCAGGCCAGGGAATGACTAAGCCGCCCCTCCATGCAGGACTCACCTGCAGGCCTGGCCCAGACCTAAGTGACTCACGTGGCCTACCCACAGGGTGCCTAGGACTTGGGTGTTGCCAGAAAAGAAGGGAGGTGATGTTTTGGGGAGCAAGGTCCTTTCCCCAGCACTGGAGAAGGGCGGTGGGAAACTTCACCCCTCCAAAAGCTTGGAAGAAGTTGAGAGGCGTCGTTCTCCTGGGCTGATGAAAGGGCTTAGAAGTTTGTTTTCACTACATCTCAGGAAGGGAGGAGGATGAGTTGTGGAGCTTCAAGAGTAGGAGCATCATTATCTTGTTGGCCCTCAGGCCTTCCATAGTCAGGGAGCATCAGAGGGTGGTTACCCAAGCCCCAAGGTGGGTCATTAAAAGTTTGAACAGGGCTTTGTCCCAGCAGCTACCTGGGCTGCCCAGCCGATCACTCCTCTCTTTCCTTCCAGTCCTGGACACACAACATTCAGCGAGAAAAAGAGTTTCTGCGGAAGCTGGTGAAAGCACGCGTCATCACTGACCTAACCAGTGGCATCTGAGGTGGGCCCAGCACATGGCCACAGAGGCCCAGGCAACCACCAGGAGCAAGCAGCAGCCACCGCCACCTGCCCACTTCATTGGCCTAGGTCTGGCTCTGCCTGAGAGGCGCGGGAGCCTTCAGACCCAGAGAAGGACCGTGCCAAGTGGCTCCAGGGGCGGCGAGGCCTTGGCGGGGCAGGCAGAGCTGTGCCTGCTTGGAGGCTAGCCTCAGAGACCAGCACTCAACCTCACTGTCAGCCTGGGTCCTTGAAGCCAGAGGGCCAGGAGGCAGCTGGCTGTGCCCCACAGGCCCAGCACGCAGGAGGTGGGACATTAGGCAGCAAGGCTGCTGCCAGAATCATTTCTCCAATCAGTGTTTGGTGTATTATCATTTTGTGAATTTGGGTAGGGGGGAGGGAAGGGATAATTTATTTTTAAATAAGGTTGGAGATGTCAAGTTTGGTCCACTTGCCATGCAGAAAGAGGCCACTAGAAGGCCCATTGAGCAAGGATAACAATCAGTGCGCTCCCAGGAGGGCGGGATTGCCATGACCAGCCTGTCCCTTCTCCAGGGCTACGGAGACGGGGCCAGGATCTCATCCCAGTTCACCTCCAGCTCATGACACTGTTTGCCTTTCTTGGGGAGAAGATGAGGTATTCCCACTCACCAGCCCCTAGCTGTCCCACAGGGAAACCCTGGAGCCCTCCCTTCTGAGCCAACGAGACAGCCTCTGGCCTAGAGCAGAGAGAACTTTAGAGCTCAGGGGGCAAGACCAGGCCGGCAGATGGGAAGAGCCCCTTTCCCAGCTGCAGCTCATCCACGGGACAGTGCCCCAGGCCTGGACTGACCAACTCGTCAGCTGCTCTGGGTTTCAGCAATGAGATTGCCAGGCCCTTGGGTTCTGCCTTTAGCCTGGGCCAGAGGGAGGTGAGGCACAAGGACCTCACCCAGGCTGTGGCAGCTATCCTAGGCAGCTGGCATGGAAGCAATAAAGCTCTTTCCTGAACCTGGCCTCCTCTTGCTTTCTCTGACTTGCCTAGAAGAACCAGGAACCCAGAGCCTCAGCAACTATACCAGAGCCAAGGGCCATCTCTTCAGCCCACAGAGCCTAGCTTCCTTTCATTCTGTCACCTGCAGAAGCTGGGCAGCCACCTAGGAGTCTCTGGAATCTCTCCTTTTGCCTTAAGAGAGACAGACCAGAGGTATCAGGGCATGCCCCAGAGTCCACCCAGGGCCTCCTGGAGGAGCCAGAGGGCAGGGGATTGAGCACCAAGCCCTAGAACACAGTCACAGCTCTGCAGGGACAGAGACCTGCACAGCACAGGAAAGATACTGTCGAGCCCACAGATCTTCCCCATCTGGCACCTCTGGTTTGGCTCTGGAAAGGGCTTGCCCCAACCCCACCCTTAGCACAAAGGGTCCCCCCCTCAGTCCCTCACCCCCACTCCCAGCTGCAAATAGTAAGGCACATGGCCCCCCTCCAGGCAGTCTCCCAGGAACTTTAGAAAGGACACCCCTGCCACCACCACCACCACTCCTTCCTACCTTCAGAGCTCTAGAATCTGATCCCTCCCTTCCCCAGCATTCCCAGGCAGGGGCATGTCCCAGGATGGGGCAGACACATATACTGGCACTTTAGGCCCTGGCATGAGCTTCTGGCCAGAGGCCGCCTCTGCAGCCCTAAATGGGGCTGGCTGGCCCCTTCACCTCTATCCTGCCTGCCCCAGAGAGCCTAACCATGGCAGGGGCCAGTGTCTTTGCACACCTCCCCTTACTCCCGCTGCCTGTCCTCAGACAGAAGCCTCCAGAGCTGAGGGGGAAAGCGTCTCCTTCAGGCGCTGGTAAGGGACAGGCAAGCCCAGCAACTCCATCCACGTTCTTCTGGAAAACTCCAATGCACTGCCTATCTATGTGGATGGTAGCCCTGGAGGTGTACGGGGCACAGGTGTGAGCTGCAGACCTGGCTGAAAAGGTCTCAGCACAGCCGCCCCAACTGGATAGCTTGTTGTAGGAGGCAGCGAGAGCAGAGTTGCTCTCTGCTTGTCCTGCTTCCCTACTGGGTCCTACCAATCCAGCGGGCAACCACCACCACCACCACCAGCTGCTCTCTGCTGTCTGGCTTCCAGCATGAAAACTACACTCACAAAAGTAAGCTTTCTCAGTCCTGACCATACCCCAGAATCACCTGGGCAGATTTCAAACCTGTGCATGGCCGCCCGAGATTCTGATTCAAGTCTGGGGTAGCGTGGAGGTGGGTAGTTTTGAAAGGTCCACGAGTGACTCACACATACCCAGGGTACAGCTGCTCCCCATATGTTCCCTGGGCACTCATGCACCCACGGCTTCCACTCTTCATTTGGTCACAATTCCCAAATTGCCATCTCCAGCCCCCTTCTCTCCACTTCACTCCAGGGCTAGAGATCCAGCTGTTTCCTGAACATTTCCCCTAGGCTAATCCACGGGCCCCTCCAACTCAACTTGTCCAACACTGAACTCACAGGCTCCTGCCCCAACCTACCCCTCTTCCAGGAAGCCCCAGCTCCGTAAATGCTTCCCCAATACCTGGTCACCCAGGCCAGAGGCTTAAAGGGTCTTTACTGACCCCTCATCCCCATCCAATCAGGTACCAACGGAAGTCTCAAAAGGGTGAGTTCCGGAAAGCGCCTGTGCATCCCCAGCTCTTGCCACAACTCTGCTTCAGATGTCATTCGCTCTTTCTCCGCTAGCATCCTCCGAACTCCATCTCCACCTCTGGTCTGCCTTGTCGGTCTCCAAACCATCCACCCCATTACAGCCAGTCATTCCACTAAACAATGATCACATCATTCTCTCACTTAAAACCTCTCAGGGGTCTTCAGTGTCATTGAGATAAAGTTCAGGCTGCTTCCTGTGACCCATGATTAGGCATCTGAAATGCTACCCTCCAGCTCCGACTTCACCGCTGCGGCTCAAATATCGCCTTCCTCCGCCCTCCACACCCACTCCTTCCAGCACTGCCCTCCCTGTGCCGTTTGCAGTGGTGTCTCTACCTGCACGCCCCAGGCAGCGCCAGAGGTGGGCGGTGGGCGGCTAGAGCACGATTAGGCCTTGAAAGCGCCAGTGCAGTGCCTCGACCTGAGCAGGCAGCCGAACGACATGTCTGCTGAGAAAACTAGCAGGGGCTCCGAGAGGGGTGAGCAGTCGCTGCGGGCGGCAGGCCCGGACCCCGGAGGCGGCGCACCGGTGGGCGGTGGCTCAAGGCAGGAATGGGCCAGGCCCCCTCCCAGCCCGCCCTCGTTCGCCCTCCCCCGCCCTCGGCCCGGCCTCCCGACTCCCGAGTTCGCGTGTCTACAAACTCCGAACTCCAGTTTCCGCGCCTCTCCCCCGCCCGCGTTCTCCACTCTCAGCGTGGCAGGGTCCCCTCCCAGCGTCTCTCCCCAACCTCGGGGCGCCTAGCCGACCCAGGAGGGGACCGGATCCGGCGGGCGTAGCCGGCCAGGTGAGCCCTGGAAGGTGGGGCGGGGCGGGGGCGCTCCACCTCGGGATCCGGTGACGCCGGGGCTGGAATTTGACACCGGACGGCGGCGGGCAGGAGGCTGCTGAGGGATGGAGTTGGGCCCGGCCCCCAGACACGGCCCACGGGCTCTGCCAGCAGCAGGTCCCTCGGGCCCCAGCCCTCGCTGCGACCCAGGCCCCGAGCCCCGCACCCGCGGTAAGCCGTCGGCCGGCCCATCCCCTCGTCCTAGCTCTGGCTGGATGCGCCTGGGGCTAGGGGGAGCGGGGCAGAACGGTTCCCCCTCCACCCCTTCCTTGCATCCTCGGTCTCCTGGGCCTGCCGCTCTGCTCTCCGCCCCTCCCCGGTCCCCTCAGCCCTGCTTGTCGCTTGTCCGACAGCACTAGCCCTGCCTGCCCGCTGTAATGTGAGGCTCTCGCTGCCGCTACAGGGCGTAGACTGACTGCCAAGGCCGGGTTTTTGGCTAAAAGAGGTGCTGCCAGGTGCACAGCCCCAGGCATGAGCCATTTGAGCTGCGGGGAAAAGCCCAGCACTGATCCCAGCAAAGGTGCCTAGAAGAACTTGCCGAGGGCCCGTGGTGAGTGGCGCGCTGGTGGTGGGGAAGGCAAGGGTCGGAGCTGAGGGAAGTGACCAAGTTGCCCCAGATCACCAGAAGGAAAGATGAGACCTGAGCTACCCTCAAGGAGCCTGCTCTGGGGCTCCCCCTGGCACGAAGGGCCTTTAGGCTTCCTGTGCTGGATGTTTCACCCGGCCTTTCTTCCATCACCGACCTGGCCCCCCGGGGCTCTGTGTCCTGAGCAGAGAGGCACATACCTGGCCCTGGAGGACCACACCTGGGTGGCCTGGGGAGGTCTGGCCCACAGGTGTGCAGGCATTCTGTGTGCTGAGGGGTAAGGGGGGCCGGGGGATGTGACAGCTGGGACCCAAGAGCAGGTCAGCTTACAGAAGCTCATGGGAGCTCTGGGGCCCCAGAGGGCTGTTTGGGAATGCCGGCCAGTAGGGATTCCTGAAAGCTGGTGGGGCTCAGGAAGGCTGGCTCAGGAGCAGGGCCAGACTGCCAGATCCACAGGAGGCAGGAAGAGGGGCAGTCTTGGACCAGCTCTGTAGAGGGCTCGGCTTGGAGACCAGGGGGTTTGTGGAGTCCAGGCTGGCCCTCCTAGGAGTGTCTCCAGCCTGAGTGGGGCTGAGGGTATGGAAAAACCCACTCCCCCACCCCCTTTGATTCTACAGGCTTGGCAGATGCTGCCCCCTGGTGGCCATGGAAAGCCAGGCCCAGGCCTGGCCTTCTCTGAGAGCCCATCAGCCCCGGCCATCGGCTGGCTCATAGGAGACAACTGTGGTCGGAAGAGTGAACTCAGGTGACTCTGGGTCCAGAGCAGCAGTGACAGAGAAGCAGGGTGCAGCAGCTCAGGGTGGGCAGCATAAGCTGAGGCCTGGGCCTCACTGTCATTGGATAAATATTAGGGTGACCATCAAGTACCTTAATTTTCCCCCAGGCCCCAGTTTCCTCCTCTGCACCATAGGGGAAGGCACTTTGTAGAGAACAAGGATGTCCAACTGCTCCCTTTTCCAGCCAGCTCTGGCAGCTCCAGCCCTGCAGCACAGAGGTTCCAGCTGTGTGGTTCCAGTCTTATGGACATAGGCAGTCGCTGAGCTTTTCTGAGCCTTGGTTGCTCATCTGAGAAAAGGGGATTCTACCAACTACCCCCTCACAACTTCAGTTGAGGCCTGCAAGAGGGAAGAGCTGCAAAGCACCTCACACATAGTAAAGGTTCTCAGGGCAGCAACTGAGCAGCAGCTTCCTTCACCTGGGTCCAGTCCAGTTCTCCAAGCCCTTTGTTCCTCACCTGGACCAAATGAGATGGAAGGAAGACCCACTCAAAAGAGAACTCATCTCTCAGTGTTCCAGGCTGCCTCCAGGAGGGTGGGGGAACAGGTCAACAAAGGCTGATGCAAGTCCCTGGTGTTGATAGATATGGAGCCTGGACTTGGAAGCCCTTCTGTGCTGCCCCCCTACTCCCGGCCTAGGTGGCAGGTGAGTGACTCCCAGTGACTCCCGCCTGAGGAAAGGGGGACCTGGCTGAGGAGGGAGAGCAGGGCTTTTGCCAGGGTAGGAGTCAGATGTGGGAGGGAAAGGATCAGGGATGGACCAGGCATGTGGGAGTTTTCTGGATTCAGTGCCCTCAGGTGGGCCATCCCCCTGGGCTCCCTTAACCCCTTTAAGGCCCTCCTGAGCACCCTCCCACCCACACACACACACCTGGGAGCCCCTCCCCTCCCTGAGCTCTCCCACTCTGAGCTCAGGGTGCTCAGTGTCCACTTTGTCCGTCCGCGCAGCCCACCCTGTGGCCGACGCTGGCCGCTCTGGCCCTCCTGAGCAGCGCTGTGGAGGCCTCCCTGCACCCTGCGCCCCGCAGCCCAGCCACCGACGAAGGCCCGGCTCCCGTCCTAGCGCCCCCCGCCGGCCACCTGCCGGGTAGGTGAGAGACTGAGGGCGAGAGGGCGGGGGGCGTGGCTGGCCCAGGACACCTCTCCTGACTGCGTCTCATTCCAGGGGGACGCACGGCCCGTTTGTGCAGCGCAAGAGCCCAGCGGCCGCCGCCGCCCCAGCCTCCCCGGCCCGCGCCGCCCCTGCCCGCGCCACCCCGCGGGGGCCGCGCAGCGCGCGCGGGCGGCCGGGGCCTCCGCTCGCGGGCCGCGGGGGCGCGGGGCTGCCGCCTGCGCGCGCAGCTAGTGCCGGTGCGCGCGCTCGGCCTGGGCCACAGCTCCGACGAGCTCGTGCGTTTCCGCTTCTGCAGCGGCTCCTGCCGCCGGGCGCGCTCCCCGCACGATCTCAGCCTCGCCAGCCTGCTGGGTGCAGGGACCCTGCGGCTGCCCCCGGGCTCTCGACCCGTGAGCCAGCCCTGCTGCCGACCCACCAGCTATGAGGCAGTCTCCTTCATGGACGTCAACAGCACCTGGAGGACCGTGGACCGCCTCTCAGCCACTGCCTGTGACTGCCTGACCTGAGAGCTTTCTCAAGGGGCTTGCAGACTGGACCCGTCTCCATGGATCTTCCTGCCTGGGACCCACCCGCAGGGTCCCTCTAGTCAGGGGCCTCAGCCAGAGATGGCAGCCTCAAAGCTGATGCCCCCCAGTGGGGTGATGGACATCAGTCATGTAGAGATGGACCCAAGACAAGACCAGCAGCCCCAGGGCCCTCGCCCTGCAGGTCCCAACCCCACAGACACTACAGACCTCAGCGCTGGAGACACCTTCGGACCTACTCCTCACAGACTCTGCACTGACCAGCCAATGGACCCTGGACCCCCACTCTGGAGAACCCAGCAAGGTCTGAGGCCCCAGCCCAGGCCCTGTGGGGGATGGATTTAGAGGAGACTTTGCAGTTGCATGGCTAAAAGTGCCTGTACTGAGCTGGCTTTGTACTCACCAGTGGGAGCTGGAGCCCTATTTATTTCTAAGTTATTTATTTACTTCGGTGGTTTGTCAGATCCTTTCCTGGGCAGTGGGGGCTGGAAGGGTAGAAGAGGCTGGGTGGAGATGGAGAGAAGAGGCTGATGATCCCATGTACTTCAGCCCCACTTGACATTCACAGACCTCCCACAGCTTGACTTCCCACCGTTTGCCCCCACCCAGCAGCTCTGGGACAGGGGAACAGGAAACACAGGCAGAGTGAGATGGCCATGGTGCATTCATCAGTACACCCAAACCAGCTCACACTCCCCTGCACAGTCCCCAGCACTAGATCCTGGGGTCACCTCTGGGGCCGAGACTACAGAGCCTTCTATGGTGAAAGCCCTACCCTTGTGACCTCAGACATCCCTGGGGTTCCTGCTTTGTGGGTGAAGACATGGAGAACCACACATTGTTTCAACCCACTGTTATTGATCAGTGCCCTACAATCAAAGGAAGTGTCTTGACGGCAAGGCACCTTAACAGCTTCTCACTGCCTCCACTTGCATGGGGAGCTTGCTTCCCATATTCTGTGAGGCAGCTAGGATGAGAGAGCATCTGTGAAAAGGCTGAGGGTGCAGAAGAGAAGGGCATGGGGGGAGGCTGGCTCAGGGCAATGAAGCACTGAACTTCATGGGGATGAAAAGGCAGGAAAGGACTGAAGATGCTTACCAAGGATATTCATTTATTCACTCAACAAACATTTATTAAGGACATATTATATGTCAGAAACTGGGTAGACACCAGAATTACAGAAGGGAAAGGAACAAGATTCCAGCCCTTAAGAAGCTAAAAGTATAATAAAGGAGACTGAGGATAAATAAGTACTTACATAATAATCATTTGAATTCAACTGAGGATAAATAAGTACTTACATAATAATCATTTGAATTCAACTTGACAAATGGTTTGAAAAGAAGGGCAGGAAGTGAGAGGTACACAACTCTGGAAGGAAGGAAAGGTCTATGCTGACTCTGGCCTCTCACTCTGTCCCCAAGACATCTCCAAAAAGTTGATGCAAGCCTCTGAGCTTTATTGCATGTGCTGTGCAGTGGTGTCTCCTGGATTTGTACTGGGGAGACCTGTGTGCTTTTCCTTGGGAGTCATGTGGGGACATGTTTCTAGGAAGGATGCTAAGTCTGAGCAACTGTGGGGACAGCCAGGCGGGCTGTCAGGAGGCAGTGGGATAAGTAGTCTGGAGGTGAGAAGGGAGTCTGGGCTGGGGGTAGATTTGGGATCTGCCTGCACAGAGGCAGTAGCTGAAGCCATTGGTGGATGAGAGCACACAGAGAGATTTAAGTGAAAACAGGGTTGAGGGTAGAACCCCTCAGGCATTTGACACTGTTGACAGAAATTCCTTCCAAACTGCCTAAATTCCAGCTTGCTTGCTTTGGTACAGTTGCCTCCTTCATCCAGGCTAGAATGAGAAGCTGGCAAGAGCTGTCCGAGGGCTGTGCCCACTCTGGTACCTGTGTTGCCACTCTTCTGTGTTCACTGACCCTGTTCAAATTTTGGTGCTGGAGCAGGTGTAGCTCAGCAGTTGAGCACATGCTTTGCATATACAAGGTCCCAGGTCCAATCCCCAGTACCTCCTAAAAAAAAAAAAAAGAAAGGAAAAACAAATTTTGCTGCTGCCCTCAAATACCCCCCCCCCCTTTGGCCCCTCCCTCTGCCTCCAAACTGATTGGATCCTCAATCTCAGCCCCTGGAAGAAAACCCCTAGCACCAGTGCCATTCCGCTCACAGGGGGGGCTTGCAACATGTAGCCTAAGGACTTGAGCTAACCTTCTTGCTGAAAACAGTTCAAAATGCTAAACAAAAAATATGTATTTAAAAGTTAAATGCATCCACATGGGCTGGCTAGAGCATAGGAAATACTCAGACCAAGACGATAAGTGAAAGCAGGAAGCTAGAGAGGTAAGCAAAGCTCTGAAGCTGGCTTTTCCTTAGCTCCTGAACCCAGCATTGTTTTGTGAGGACTCCTGGAGCTTACGGGAAAGAAGACAAAGCCCAGGGCTCCGTCACCGTGGGGAGTCTATTCCAAATCTCCATAAGGCCAGGACAGTGTAAAGGTGAATTAAGTATAACCCTGTCCCTCTCCTACCACTACCTCCAACCCTCCACCGAAGAAAATTGCCTGCATCCAACTTCCGTGCTAAGTGGAAGGGGTAAAAATCTCTCCTGAGAATTTGTAACTATAAGCAGGTCCTCATTTGGTTTTGCAACCTAAAAAATTCACACTGATATGATGAGTTGAAAAACTTCAAACTGAGAATTTAATTTGGCACGGATATGGATTGGTAGCGGTTGCAAGTGGCTAACAAAAGTTCCCTCTCCTTTCCTGGGCTTTGGGATGCTCTTTCCTGAAACTGCAGACTCTTTCCAGGGTTGTCACAGGTTCTGGCCCCCGGATGACCTACTCTTGTCCCTCAAAGGTATAGATCTCTTCTGTAACTGGATCCCAAAGAGTCACCTAGCACTTGACTCTAAGCTATCCTGAACTGCAATCCACAACTCCTGGAGATCACCCTTGAATACTGGTCCCCCAGAAATGCCCCCACCCCTCTCCAGGGCCTCCTTCAATCCTACTGTTTTCGAAGCATGTTCAGGAGCCATTGTTGGTGAGGTCTGGCTTCTTTTTCTGCTAGGGGAGGCCAGGGGATGAGGTGAAAGAAACCTGGACTGGAAACAGGAAGAAAATTCATATTGACCAGGTTATGGCTTTGGTATGAAGCCCTATTGTATCATCTCAGTTTGCCCTTCATTTTTCAAGAAAAGTGAGTCTCAGAAGAAGTCAAGGTCTCATGGCTAAAAAGAAGCAGAGCCAGGTTTTGAACCCATGCCTGAGTACAGAATCTGTGCTTTTAAACCCTGATGCTCAAAGGCAACCACTCCCTCTCCTTCCCCCACCTCCCACTAATTCTCCCCTCCTGGTCTCCTCTCTTCCCTCTCCTCCACCAGTGAAGCCACCAGCCAGCACAGGGGCAGGGCATTTCACGTTGCTAGGCACAGGCCTGAAACCAGTTACTTTATTTTGGCTTCCTGTTTCCTCCTTCCAAATGTCCCCTGCCTCTACTCTTTCCTCTTTTGATTTATCCTCCATAGCAGACAGACTTTCTAAAATACAAATCCAGTCAGCACTGTTCACTTTAAAACCCATCAGGGGTTTCATACTGCACTTGGAAGAAAGGCTATAAACTCCTAGAGTCTAGTGCTCTCAGTTTGCCTTTCCAACCTCTCAATTACTCACCCTCCCCCTTCACCACCCCACATATATCCCCTTAAGCCGAACACAAGTCACTAGCTTTTCTTCAGTCAGTTTCTCAGTAAAGGGTTGTTGAGTGACTAGATTATTTCCCCTGCACTTTGCTACCAGCTCCTGAAGCCCCTTCCTTCCCAGGCTCTATTTTTCAAGTTCAGATCAGGCTTCCCCTCCTCAGGAAAGCCTTCACGAATCTCGGGCCTCCGCAGCTGTTGCCAATGCTAGCTTCCTCACCTGAACACCAGTACAGAGGTCCCTTCCCTTTTAATTGCTTTTTTTCCCTGTTGGGGGTAGCCAGTAGGAGCTAACAAAAGGACAAACTGGAGGGATGAGAGGCAGGGACTGTCTGGGAGTGGCCTTGAAGCTGGGCTGTGCCACCCCAGCTGTGTGTCCCAAGACAAGATGTGCTTAACCTCACCCACACTTGGTTAATACGAAAATGGTGAATGAAAATACCCACCTCAGTTGGTGAGAGAAGCAGACCTAAGGTATGCAAAGTACCGCTCCTGGCACTTAAATGAGAGCTATTCTTATTCTAATTACTCATAAAGAGAAGTTACTTCCAAGAACCTTATGAAAGTCTCCGAGCACTGTCCATGGTACGAGGTCTCCTGGCTCCTCTCTGGGTGGTCCCGAGAATCATCCTTTTTGATTCCCGAAGTGCGCCAAATCCCCTCTCTTCTCTGGGTGGTGCTGACGCCCTCTTTGCAAACGGCCCCTTTCCTAGGCGCGAGGATGCGCCCGCAGCGCCACGATCCTCCACACACAGGCGCCTTGAATCACATCCTCCTCGGGAGCTGCCCCGCAGCGCTCCTAGCGGGTCTGGCCGCGAGCCGGGGTCTGCCGCGCTAGGCCTGGGGCAGGCCTGGCTCTGCGGGTCCTGAGACCATGTGCTCCCGGCCTCCGCCGCTAGGCGCCGCCCTCTAGCTAGGTGCAATGCGAACTACATTTCCCAGTGTGCACAGCGGTGGGGCCTTGACTTGGCGGGGGCCTCTGTCGGCCCGCCGCTCCGACGCCTGCCCGGGGCGCGAGGGCCGGTTCGAGGTCAGGGCCTGGGACCCGGAATGAATTTCTGCGCAGTTCCGCCGGGCCGTTCCTGGCTGTGTCGGGCCGGGCCGGGCTAGGACAAGCAGGGGCGGGGGGGCTGAGTCGGCTGTGCCGGGGACAGGCGCTTGGGTCAGCCCTCGGCTCTCCGAGGTCCCCGCCCCGTCCCGGCCAGGCCGGCTCACTTGTCAGTCACTGGGGCGGAGGCAGCGGCTCTAAGCCCGCTGGAGCTGGGTGGTGAGCAAAGCGCGGGCCAGGCCGAGCGGTGGGACCTGCCACAGCCCCTCAACTCCACGGACCTTTCGCCGCAAGCTCGCGAAGCTGCACCCCCGCACTTCATTGGACGCCTCCGTAATCCGCGAAGGGCTCTTTCCCCGTGACCCCCCACCTCCGTGACCTCCTCACAGGACCCGAGAGCTCCTGAGACGAGGGTGTTCTGGGTACAGGCCATCGACCCTGTGACCCCTCACGGGCCAAGGGTTCGGTTTCTTCCACAGGCCTCTCTACCCCATGATCCCCTTCTGACAGATTCTGGGGGCAGAGCCGTGACCTACCATTAAGGACCCTCGCCTAAGAGCACTTCATTGACGGCTCCCTCTGCGGAGGCCCCTCAGTGGGTCTCCTAAGAGCATTCACTTTGGTCTCTGGCCAGCCCCCCACCCCAGCCGAGGTGGGGAGGCCTCGGCAGCCATGCCTGCCCTGGGTCCCCCCTCACCCCATCTCTCCCTGGGTACTCAAGCCGGGGTCTAGCAGGGGGCCAGCAGCCAAGGGCTGGGACAGGAGACAGGTCAGGGTCCACCCCCCTACTGGGGAGGGAACAAAGATGGAGCGGCGGGAGGAGCAGCCTGGGGCTTCAGGGGCTGGAGCAGCACCAGCCTTGGACTTCACTGTGGAGAACGTGGAGAAGGTATGAGGGCCCTGGGGTGGGTATTCCAGTGACAGAGCAAAAGTTCTGGGAACAGACATTAAGGCTAGAGCCCAGGTCTGGGACGGGTGCCCGCTGGGATGGTGCCTCCAGAGCACCTGGCATTTGCTGTCTCTCTGGTCAGACCAGACAGCAGTGTTGCAGTGTCCTAATGGGCTATTTTTGGCCTGCCTTAGACATGGATCCCCTGTGGACAGATACTCTAGGGTCTTGGGATGTTCCCTCCAGGCTGCTGATGGCTTGGACCACCACAGGAATTGCATGAGCAGTGCAGTAGAAAACCAGGAACCCAGTAGAACTGTACTTCAGTCCCCGGGAACCATCCTGGCCCCTGACTTTGTTGAGCCAGAGGCTCCAAAAATAATCTGGAACTAAAACAATATGGGTTATGTTTTTACTTTTTCTTGGAGAAGGAGCCTTCCTTCATTGAATGGAACCCAGACCTGTCCTTGGCAGATGGGACTGGGACTGACCCCCACTATTTTGTGCTGAGTCCAAGGGCCCTGCACTGCTGGCAGCCTCCCTACTCGCTTATCCACATAGCTCCCTGCCGTGACCCTCTAAGGCTGCCCCACTGCCCAACCCACCTTTTTTGGGTGGCTTCTCTGGTTCTTTTCTGGGGTCTTTCCCCAAGAGCCTGAAATGTGGGAATACATGCCCCCTAGGATGAATGTGGAGATATCTGAGGCCACCTTGCTGGGAAGCGGGAGGTGGTTGCAAATATTCAGTTGTTATTCTTGAGCCCAGATTTCTGTGCCAAACTGTGCCAAACCCTTCTGCTTCTGTTCTCTGCCTGCCTTGGCATCCCTAAAGAAACAAACAAGGGGCAGTGGCCATAATTGGCTGGCAGGGTTACAGGTTGGGCCAAGCCTACTTGGATGGAGCCTGTTTAGGGGTCAGAACCCTGGACTCACTTTCCCAGCCCCTGGACTCAGCAGTGTTGCCATAGTAGTGCACTGCTCCAAGTGCTACCAGGGAGATGAACAACTGTTTTCTTACTGCATGAAGTCCCTATGGAATTGGGGCCCTTGGGGTTCTGCTAAATGAGCGCTCCAAGCCAGACATTTGCCAGGGCTGCAGCTATGGCCAAGACTTCTTTAAACCAATTTGTTGTACCCTCACATGTGTTCTCTGAAGGGTACTCTCATCCTCCCCTCTAGTATGTCTCTGCCCCAGGGATGCCTGACAAAAATCTTAGTCCTGCTCAGATTTCACACTGGCTTTGGTGCCAGCATCTGGAATGACCTAGGGATGGTCTTGGGGGAACTGAACGGATCTGTTGGAGCTGACGGGAACAGCTGTGCCTGGGAGGGTCAGAGCCCCTCAGGCTGTTCCAAGCTCTTCTCAGGCTTAGCTTCATCCCTAAGGAGCCATTCCTTCTACTGGGCCTTGCCCTTTACTTCCAGCCCTCCCCTTTGGGTGTCTCAGCCTCCTCTTTTGCTGCTTTCCTGTGGATGTTCCCTCTCTGAACCCATAACATTTTGCTGAAAAGAGAAGAGGATATGGTAGAGTATGGGCATGGTTTAGGCTCTTAAGACATCAGCAGGACCCTGGGCCCAAGAAACACAACAGAGCCCTGAGCTCTCCTGCCCTGCTCAGCCCCCTGTCAGGGAGAGGGAGCAGTCTTGCAGAACCAAATCATACCCTCTGTTCTGGGCTCTGGCAGAATCCAGAGTGGTCAGCACCTGCTCAGTCCTGTGCTGTCCTGCAGGCGCTGCACCAGCTCTACTATGATCCCAACATTGAGAACAAGAACCTGGCTCAGAAGTGGCTGATGCAGGCCCAGGTCTCCCCACAGGCCTGGCACTTCAGCTGGCAGCTGCTGCAGCCCGACAAGGTGCCTGAGATCCAGTACTTTGGGGCCAGTGCTCTGCACATCAAGATCTCTCGCTACTGGAGTGATATCCCTGCTGACCAGTATGAAAGTCTAAAGGCACAGCTCTTCACCCAGATCACCCGCTTTGCCAGTGGCTCCAAGATTGTGCTGACTCGACTGTGCGTGGCACTGGCCTCACTGGCTCTCAGCATGATGCCTGATGCTTGGCCATGTGCTGTGGCTGATATGGTACGGCTCTTCCAGGCTGAGGACTCACCAGTGGATGGCCAGGGCCGCTGCCTGGCCCTGTTAGAGCTGCTGACAGTGCTGCCCGAGGAGTTCCAGACCAGCCGCCTGCCTCAGTACCGCAAAGGCCTGGTGCGGGCCCGCCTGGCAGTGGAGTGTGGGGCTGTCTTCCCATTACTGGAACAGCTGCTACAGCAGCCCAGCTCACCCAGCTGTGTGCGTCAGAAGGTGCTCAAGTGCTTCTCCAGCTGGGTGCAGCTGGAGGTGCCACTCCAGGACTGTGAGGCACTCATTCAGGCTGCCTTCATTGCCCTGCAGGACTCAGAGCTCTTTGACAGCAGTGTGGAGGCCATTGTCAATGCCATCTCCCAGCCTGATGCCCAGAGGTGAGTTGGTCACTGCCTGCCCAGAGAGGGACAACCTGCATGGCCAACCACATGGGCGTCCATCTAACTCAGTGCCAATTGAGTGCCTGCTGCATGTTGGTCCTATGCAGCAAGAAACCAAATAAGACATGGACCCTTCCTCCTGAGAGCGGGAGACAGAAATTAAACAACTAATCATCCAATTCTTCACCTAAAATGTTTGACTCTGTTCTTTCTCTCAACCAATCAGTTACCAAGTCCTGGCAGTTCTGTCTCTTGACCATATTGCAAGTCTCTTTTTTTTTCCCATTTCCACTGCCACCACCCTAGTCCAAGCTGTCATTATCTCTCTCTCCAGATTATGCAGAGCTTTCTTTCCATTCTTCTGGTTTTTACTCTTGTACCCTTCATTCTCCACCCAGCAGCCAGAGTGATCTTTTAAAAATGAGGACCATTTTTTCCTTTCTGTTCAGAATCCTTCATTGGCTTTTCACTGCTCTTTGGATAAAGTTAAGAATCCTTAATGTGACCAACAAAGGTACTGCACAAACTGGCATCACCAGCCTCCTCTCATGCTATGCTCCTTGCTTTCTGCTTTCTCACACGGTCTTTTCAGTTGCTTGAATGTCCCTTGCACCTTCCAGCCTGTGAGCCATCCATGTACTTTAACACATCACCTCTGCCTGGAGCACTCCTCTCCTCCTATCCTTTCTTCACCTTTCAGAGCTCAGCCTAAACTTCATTTCCTTAGGGAAGTCCTCAGTAATTCTCAGGACTAAGTTTAGTTCTCTATATTATATTTTCTCAGTACTCCCAGTATTTTTCCCTCTTAGCCCTTAACACAGTTTCATTATAAGTTAATGTATGTCTCCCCATTAGTCTCTCAGCTCTGTGAGTCCAGGGACTCTGTTAATTTTATTTTGTCACTGTTGTGCCTGGCACATGGTAGCCCTCAGTATTTTTGGAATGAATGAAAAGTAGGAGTTGCCTAAGTGGTGAGGTAGGGGGGCTGGGGATGGGGTGGGGAGGGGAGTTGAAGGCAGAGAGAGTGTTCTAGGCTTCAGGAACCCCAGCAGGTGTAAAGGCCAGTGGTGGGACATAGCCATGGTACATTCAAGGATCCAAAAAGTGAGTGTAGTGAAGTAAGTGTTTGTTCAGAATGTTTGTTGAGCACCTGCTATGTGAAAGGCTCCATGCCGAGCACTGAAAACACAAAGATGAACGGAGTTGACTTCTGAGCTTCAGGAGCTCACAGTCTAGTGGACACATGAATGGGCAAGTGCAGTCAACACGATGAATGCTCTGATGGAGAAAGCAGGAGCTGTAAGAACCCAGAGGAGGCATTTAATCTAGTCTGGCGGTTATGAAAACTTCCCAGAGGACAACTGAGCTCTACTTTGAAGGTTGTGTAAGAGTTAGCCAGATGGAAGTAATAGATAGGGGGAGGACATTCCAGTCAGACAAAAGAGCCTGACTTCTGAGGTGTAAGAGAACCTGGTGAGCTTGATGATCTGCAAATGGTTGGGTGTGATTAGACTGCAGGGTTTAGGGCCAGACTGGTAGGAGATCAGGGCCCAGATCATTCAGGGCCTTGTAGGCCAAGCTAAAGATTTTGGTGTTTGTCCTGAGGAAGATATGAGGTTTTCGAAGGATTTTAAGCAGAGAAAATGGCATGATGAGATTTTTGGCATAAGTTTGGGGAAAGGATTGAAAAGGGTAAGACTGGAGGCCTGCTGCTGATGTTTCTGAGGTACGGCTTTGGGAACGGTTGGCAGAATTGGAGGAGGAAACACTGAAGGGCTCTGCATGGGGGAGTGGCTAATGGCTCAAGCCTCGGCATTAGTCACATCTGAGTTACTGGATCTGGAGCCCTGGGGTAAGCCACTTGTCAGCCTCAGCTTCATCATCTCTAAAATGGGGTTGATTGTATCAACCTCTCACAGCTTTAAAGGTTTAAATAAGATCATGTGCACAAGGCCTGGCCCTGGTATTCAATAAGTAATATTTGAGTATGAGGATTACATAAGAGAATGCAAAGGATTTAGTGTGGTTCCTACCACTCAGAAAGTACTCCGTAAACAGAGTTACTAGTATTTAGTATCATCATTGCAGTGGCAATTAGTATGATCCCTTTTCCCTGGCTTCCCACCCACAGCTTGAGGTAGACACCAACTCCCAGGTCAGGACCTCTCTTGACATCCTGAAGCTGGACTGCTGGCTGGGCTTGGGCAAACTGATGGACAAGGGGAGCTGGCCAGGCCACAGGAGTGGGTGGGTATGTGAGGTGTCCTTGGATACACCCAGTTTTACCTGCTCAGCCGTTCTCAAGGGCTTTGGCAGGTAATTGATGCCCCTTCTCTGAACGAATGAGTGAGCAGGGAGCCAGTGAGGGAACCCAGAGCCTCCTGGGTGCCCATTGGCTGCGGCCCCCTTGGTTGCTTAGCAACTCTCCCCATTTCTCAGCTCTGCTCCCGGGAGCTCTAATTGCAGGTCTGGGCTGAGCTCTGTGGGAGAGGGAGCCAAGGAGTCCCTGCAGTCCTGCCCCTGGCTGCTTAAGCTGACCGGTTATATCCAAGCCTCTTGAATTTAGCTCAAGCCTTGGCCCTAAAGACATCCTTTCTGTCTCCCTCCTCTAAACCTAGCTGCCTCTTGTCCCCACGTAGGTTCTAGGCACAGGTGATAGAAAATTCATGCAGGAACTTCCCCCATGGGTGGGCTGTACCCAGTCTGCAGTGAGAGCTGGTCTAGTTTCCTAGCTTTGGCTTCAGAAAGTCACCTTCAGTGGCTCTGACTCCTGGGTCATCCAGGCACTGCCTTCCCCAGGTGTCTAACATCAGCCCTCAACTTGGCTGTGCTTGCACTCAGGCCACCCTTTTTCTCCTCCTCCATGCCAGGTTCTCCTCTTCAGATTGTTTTTTTGTTTGTTTGTTAATCTTCTGAAATATGTTATTAATCCTGGAAAAGTTTTTCATTGGAGCCTGGAGCTGGGGGAGGAGAGAAGATGAATTAGGCTGTTGGGTGATCCTACAGACTTGGGACTGGGATATGGGCTGAGAGCCGCATAGATCCTTTGGGGACATTCATGCTGGGCCTTGAAAGAGAAGCAGGCCTCTAGTAGTATGAGGGGCTGTGTCAACCTGGAATCTGCCTCCAACTTGTTGTTTGACCTTGAGCCCTTCTGAGCAAAATTGTCCTTGGTTTACCCTGTTAAAAGAGGCTCAAATGAGATTGATAACCTTCATTGAGTACCTACTGTCTGCATGAACTTTGTCAAGTGTGAGGAAGCCTGGGATGCTATGCGGGTAGTGCACTACCTCCTGCCCCGCTCCAGCAGCTCAAGAGCACACAGACCATGGCCTTGGCCCTGCCCCTATGCTTTGTGTCAGAATCTGGCCTGAAGGTGCCCATTGTTTGGTGGTGCAGCCTGTGTCAGGGTCATGGACGGAAGCTATCTCAGCTGTCCCTGGGCGGCACTCTGGGGCTGTCTCTGGGCTGGGAGGATCCTGACATAGATGCCTTGTCCCACTAGAATGGGAGTGTGGAGAAGGGGGGCAACATCCCTGGATGCCTCTTTTTGTCCTTCCCATCCTACCTGCCTAGCAGCCTGCTTAGGGCAAGTCCAGATAGTACTCTTTCTGGACCTTCAGTTCCCCCTCCCTCCATAGATATAGCTGTAGTGAAAACACTCCTGATTGGCAGCAGAGTGGTGCCAGGCAGCTGATCCATCCTGAGAGTACTGTTTCCTCTGCCTAGCCTGGTCTCCACGGGGCCCAGTAGGATGGCAGGAGTCTTCTCTCAGTTTCCTTTGTATGCTCGGCTTCCTCTGCTCCTCTTTTAGGGATTGTTGAGGGCTTTGGCTTTGACCTTTTCTTTTCTCTTGTTCAACACTTTCTCCCTGGGTAATTCCCATCCACTCCCATAACTTCAGTTACCAGCTGTTTTCTGGTGCCTACCAAATCTTCTCTCTTGCTCTAATCTCTCTGCTGAGCATTAGTTTTTTAAATCTCCAATTTTTTCTGGACATGTCTGCCTGCATATCAGGTGGAATCAGGTGCCTCTGATTCAGTATGCCTGACACTGAATTTATCACCTTCCTGCCTCCCATTAAAGGTGTTACTGTTCCCCTCCGCCAACCCCTCCATGTCTCAGTAAATAACTCCTCCATCTACCCAGTTGCTCAACCAATAACCTGAGAGTTGTCCTTCACTCTTCCCCATCCTCATATCAGTCAGTCACCAAGTCTTGTTCATTTTGCCTCCTGGCTCCCCCTGAACTCATCATTTACTTCTCTCCCTTCTGACTGCCACCAGACTACACAGGAGTTAGGATTTAGTGATAGTAGGTGGAGCAGATGATGGGGACTGAGGCTCTCATGAGTCGTTACTGCCTTTTTAAATTCTGCTGTCTCTCAGGACTCTTGAGCCTGTGTTAACTCTTCTGTCTCCCACCCTTGCTCAATCTCTGCTAACACTGACCTCCTCGTACTTCCTTCCCAGAGTTCTAGAAGTACCTGACCTAAGGTTCTTCCCAACATGGGCAGCATCAAAGCTGCCATATAGGTCCTGACCTCTTTGGGCTTAAGATTTGATGTAAGGAGGGAGGTTTTGATGGAAGACAGGGAAGCTGTGTTGTTGTTTTTTCTCCTAAAGCTGATGGGAAGTAGGGCAGGCCACTCTGATGGGTCTCCTCACCTCATGCCTCCAGGTACGTGAATACACTCCTGAAACTCATTCCACTGGTGCTGGGACTGCAGGAACAACTGCGACAGGCAGTGCAGAATGGGGACATGGAGACCTCCCATGGCATCTGTCGCATCGCCGTGGCTCTGGGTGAAAACCACTCCCGGTGAGGAGTGGGGACTGCCAGGGGTGGGATAGCTGGGCCCTCTAAGAGGCAAGGTCATGGGGCCCTTTGTGGGGATGCAGAATGACTTTGCTGTGTCTCGTTTCCACAAAGGGCCTTGCTGGACCAAGTGGAGCACTGGCAGAGTTTCCTGGCACTTGTCAACATGATCATGTTCTGCACAGGCATCCCTGGCCACTATCCTGTCAACGAGACCACCAGTTCCCTAACCCTCACCTTCTGGTATACGCTGCAGGTGTGTCTATATAACCTCCAGTAAGATTGGGCCATGGTGGAAGAAAGTGGATTATAGGTTTCCATAGCTGCTGGTGAGGTAGCTAACTCTCTTCCCTGACTCTCTCAGGATGACATTCTGTCCTTTGAGGCAGAGAAGCAGGCCGTGTACCAGCAGGTATACCGGCCAGTGTACTTCCAGCTGGTGGACGTGCTTCTGCACAAAGCCCAGTTCCCTTCCGACGAGGAATATGGATTCTGGTCATCAGATGAGAAGGAGCAGTTCCGAATTTACAGGTGATAGTAGCAGGCCAACCCTAGCTCTAAATGTAGTCCTGAAATAATGGAGGCAATGGCCTGGGGCTCCTTTCTCTATTCTCTAGGAAATTTTGCAGAAGTTGTGAGGGTACTAGGGTGTGCTTCTGGGCTGGACACAGGATCCAGGCAGTGTGTAAGACCTTCGTCTATTTCTCAGGGTGGACATCTCAGACACGCTCATGTATGTGTATGAGATGCTAGGGGCCGAGCTGCTCAGCAACCTCTATGACAAGTTGGGCCGTTTGCTCACAAGCTCAGAGGAACCCTACTCTTGGCAGGTACCTCACAAGCCTGATTCCCTCAGCCCTCCCAGACCTGTCATACCCTTGTCCTCAGCCAAGCCAGTGGCATCTTCTCTCCCCAGCACACAGAGGCCCTGCTATATGGCTTCCAATCCATCGCAGAGACCATCGATGTCAACTATTCTGATGTAGTACCCGGGCTCATTGGCCTCATCCCACGGATCAGCATCAGCAACGTGCAGCTAGCGGATACTGTCATGTTCACCATCGGTGAGACATGGCACACACCCATGACCTCATATGACCCGTGGGGACCCACAGGCCCTGTCCTATGGGGACCCACTTCTAGCCATAACCAGCTTGCTGGGTCCCAATCAAAATGGGAGGGACATACATGCCCATAAACACAATCAGCATCATAACCAACCAACTCTGTCCAGGCTTTTAGGTGTCCTACCTACAGTGTACTGAGCTGCAGTTCAGTGAGGCTAGCTTACTGTCAGTGGGACAGAGTTGCTGGGGTACAATCCCTTCCTGCTTCTCAGCTGTGAGGCTTATGTTTGAATTTGCTCATTCAGTCCTGGGGCCCCTTTTCTGTGCTGGGGCTGAAACTTGACCCTATCAGGGGATCTGCATGCCTCACTGGGACATGGTGCTAAGCCAGCCTGGCCTGTCTTAGAAATCCCTCTACCTTCTTCTCCCAGGGGCTCTGTCTGAGTGGCTAGCAGACCATCCTGTCATGATCAACAGTGTTCTGCCCCTCGTGCTGCATGCCTTAGGCAATCCTGAGCTCTCAGTTTCCTCTGTGTCCACCCTCAAGAAGATCTGCCGAGAGTGCAAGTATGATCTGCCGCCCTATGCTGCCAACATTGTGGCTGTATCCCAGGTTTGCCAGCAGGGCCCTGGGTGGTGCTGGGCCTCAGGAAACACTCTGTACTGCACTGATACCATCTTCCTTCCTTTTACCCCCAGGATGTGCTGATGAAACAGATCCACAAGGTGCGGCTTGGGACTTTCTAGAGATCTCCTTGGGGTTATTGTGGGATCTACTTATCATAGAAATCCTGTATTCTGCTTTCCCCTACCCTTTATCCCTTATTCTCTGACCTTGGAGCCTTCCCCAAGAGACTCGTTCTCTTCCCCATCCTCAACCAGATATGACCCTTCATGTTCTGCCCCACAGACGAGCCAGTGCATGTGGCTGATGCAGGCGCTGGGCTTCCTGCTGTCAGCCCTGCAGGTGGAGGAGATCCTTAAGAACCTGCACTCACTCATCTCGCCCTATATCCAGCAGTTGGAGAAGCTGGCAGAGGAGATAGTGAGTGAGCTCTGGGGGCCAGGGAGCAAGGCTGGGTCTCTGGGGCCTCCCACTGTGTGGGATGGGGTCAGGGGACCAAGCTGGAGCTAGGATATCTAGAGCTTGACTCGCTTCTCTCCATAGCCCAATCCTTCCAACAAACTGGCCATTGTCCACATCTTGGGGCTTCTTTCCAACCTCTTCACCACGCTGGACGTCAGTCATCATGAGGATGAGCACGAAGGCCCTGAGCTCCGGAAGCTGCCAGTGCCGCAGGGACCCAACCCTGTGGGTGACATTGTCATTACCATTGTCCCCTCCAACCCTGTGGGAATGTCATTGTCACCCCAGCTCTGTGGGTAATGACCGTTTGGGGGGGGTGGTAATGTCATTTGGTCCTCTGACCCCGTGAATGACCTTATCATTGGCCCTAACTCTATAGATGGTGATGTCGGTTCCTCCCAGCATTGTGGGTGATGTTGTCTTTGTTCCCAGCCCCAACCTCGCAAGTGACATTATGATGTTATGATGGGCCCCTGTTCAACCCCTGTGAACACTGAGGTTTCTCACATGCTCAGCATGTAATAGTTCTTGCCTTTGAGTTGCTCCCAATTTTGAGGAAATACATGTAAAAAGAATGTTCCAAAACAGAGTGATAAGTACTGTGATAAACTTGGGCACAGGAGGTTGAGAGAAACACAAGCTGTTTGAGCTGGGTCAGGCCTCAACTTCCCATTCAGAACTGAGGACATTGGAACATCTGGCTTATTTACCTCATAGAACTGTGCTGGCTATCACATGTGGTCTTGAGTGAAGGTACTTTGCATACTGTAAAGTTCTGTACAAATGTGAGAAAGTGCTTTTGTCACTGTTTCCAGTGCCCTCTTCAGGATTTCTCCTGGAGAGAAGGAAGCCACAGGCATCCTGGTACCTCTGCCCACTCCCCATCCCAACGTCAGTTATCCTTTTGGCCCCAGACCAAGCCTGGGCCACACTCCTCCCACAGAGCCCCAGCTATGGTATTGGTCATCCTGCATTGCCTCACTTCCCAGAACCTCTGTTTGCTCTCTGCTCCTCCTTACCCCTAGCCTGTTTGGGGTGAGCCAGTAGCTTCACTTCCTCCGGGGAATAACCTGTAGGCTTTTGACACAAAAAGGCTTTATTGAGCAGACATGGATAGGGAGTGATTAAAAAAAAAAAAAAGGTTAATAACCTTGTGAAGTTCATGGCTTCCTCTGAGATGATCCCTAGAATTCAGGATCATCTCTCCTTTTATTTCTGGGGGTTCAGCAAACTGCTCCTTCCCCCAGGGGTGTCCAATGGGTAGCCTAGGGTAATAGGTTTGAGTTTCTGGCCTACCTACTCCTACCATATACTTCTAAGGTGGGTGACAGTGGTGGGGGAGGGCATTTCACTTTTCCTTGTATCTGTAGGTGGTGGTGGTACTGCAGCAAGTCTTCCAGCTTATCCAGAAGGTGCTGAGCAAATGGCTGAATGATGCACAGGTGGTGGAGGTGAGCCCCAACCTTTGCTCTCTGCCCCATGGTGACTTTGCTCAAAGGTAAAGCAGGAGAAAGGCGTTGCTGCCCCACTTAATTTTGCAATGGCATGGAGAAAACAGGGGACATGAATCCTGCCCCAAAGACTCAAGGAATCTTTTGGGGAGACAAGTTTTAGGGAGAATTCCCCCAAATCATAAGAAGTACTAGCCAAAAGACTTTAATGTTGAGGCTGAGTGATAGTTAAGGATCAGTTTTACCATCAGAGGCCTCTGTTCGGTCCTTTTTCAATTCAGGCTTTTGTTGCCCTACTGTTCTTGAGAGAAAAGGTAAAAATGTAAGTAGCAAGAGTTAATCTACAAAATTACACCCTGAGCCCCTCTGAGAAGGACCTTTCTGCCCTTGCCTTTCAGTGTGAGGGACAGACTTCCTTACCTTCCTTGGTTTGTAGGGCCAGGCAAGGCTTTTAGGCCCCTTCTTTGTGCAGGCTATCAGTCCTGTTCCAGCTGATTGTGACCCACTGACCAGGGTCCCTTTGCTTTCTTCTCAAGGCGGTATGTGCCATCTTCGAGAAGTCTGTTAAGACACTGCTGGATGACTTTGCCCCCATGGTGCCACAGCTGTGTGAAATGCTGGGGCGGATGTACAGCACCATCCCCCAGGCCTCTGCTCTTGACCTTACTCGACAGGTAAGCCTTCTGACTGGGGCAGCCCATGTTGTGGATTTCATTCTGGCCAGAGTTCTGCCTGCTTTCCTGGGGGTGGGGTGGGGGTGCTGCCCTGACTGGGGTCCCTACCTGTAGTCCAGGGGTACTAACCTGTTCTGGTGAGAGTGAGCCTCAGCTGACCAGCTTTCCCTGCTTTGTTGTAGCTGGTCCACATCTTTGCTCACGAGCCTGCCCACTTTCCCCCAATTGAGGCCCTCTTCCTGCTCGTCACTTCCGTCACACTTACTCTCTTCCAGCAAGGTAGGTCCTGATCAGGGTCTCTGCTGCTGTCGCCACTGCCACTGCCTCTGCTTCCCCAACTGGGGAGCCAAAGCTGCCCACTCTGTTCTCCTCTGTCCCCTGAGTCACACATGGGACTTGATGGGAAACTTATGGGATCAAGCACAGTACAAATTTCACCTTACAAATAGTTAACGCCTTAGGTTGAAGTGGATAAGAGGGTGAATGATGTCTTCTACTTGCCTGCTGGGCTCAGAGCCAGTCTGGATGTGGGGGAAGGTGGGAGCAGAGGCTCTGAGGAACTGAGGGGCCAGGACGGCTCCTTTTCATTGGGATATAGTGGAAAGAGCATGGGCTTTAAAGTCAGATAAACCTTAATTCTAATCTCATCACCACCATCTAGTTGTGTGACCTTGGGCAAATCACCTGTTTGCTGAGCCTTCTTTGCTGAGATGGAGATAACAATTACTTGAAAGGATTCTGATAGATATTGAAATAGCATCTTTGGGGCACCTGACTTGGGAGTTTTGCACAGAGAATACTTAGTTTGGGTTCCTTTTCCTGCACTGAGGCTTATTCCTTTAAAGCCAAAAGCCCTGTACCTTTGGCAGTAGTCCCAGCCTCCATTCCCTGTAGCTCTCTCCCTGAGGGAGTTGGAAGCAGGGCCTCCAGGCTTCCCCTGCTGTCTAACCCAAGTTCCTAATGTGGAGAAGAAACAGCACCATTCAGCCAGCCTCATGAATCTTGTCTGGATTCGTGGTCCTAGATTTGAGGCTCATCAGGTCCAATGATCCTGTCTCAGTTTCTGTAGGTCATGAGTAGGTCCAACACCAGGGAGAAACCTGAGTGGGACACCTGGGTGTGGTCATCCTCAACTCCATCTCTCTCACTCCTCATGTCCAGGTAGGGACAAGTCCCATTAATTTTGTTTCCTTATTATCTTACAATCTGCCCACTTCTCTCTACCCTCCATGGCCACTACCTCAGTTTAGCAGCTTACCTGATTTACCTCAACAACTTTCTGTTTTCCCTGACATCTGCCCTTCTTTCCAGTCCATTCTGCACACTGCAGCCATAATAGTCTTTATAAAACTGATATCTGAACATTTTCTTTCCCTGACTGAAAGCCTTTTCATTGCTCACCGTTGCCCTCAGGCTATTGTCCCACTCACCTGACACAGATTCTGCACACCTCTCAGTGGCCTCTCCTACTAGTGCCCCCATGACTCCTATAAGTCAGCCACACTGACTTTTTTCCTTACCGTGTTCCATTTGAACCCTATGCCTTGCCTTTGTTGCTCCTATGACTGGAATACCCTATGCCCTTTACTGAGCTTTTGTGAGCAGAGATGCTTCTCTGACTATCTGGGCAGAATTGTGTGCTTCTAACTCTGTGATGAAACTGCATTGTGTACACTCCAGATACAGCACCAATCACACATAATAATCAGCGTTCATGCCTGTATCTCTCCCTAGACTAAGCCCCTCAAGGACAAGGTTGAGTCTCTTCTCTCTGTATCCCCAGTGCCCAAAGTGAGGCCAGCATAGAGCAGGCTCTCAGACACTGTTGAATAAGGAGAGTGAGGATTCCCCACCCCTGGAACCTTTCTTTCTCACTGTCTTGACCCACTTTCTGGCAGGGTGGCTGCTGACTGTTGAACCTGCTGTTTTGCAGTGGTACCAAGGCATGGAGCACATTGGGCCACACTTTCCAGGACTTGAATAATTCAGGGTTCAGGAATGTTAGGCTTGGGCTTATCAGTGGCTCCTTTTAACACCCTAAAGAAGTAAATAGAGCAGAGAATATCTGCTTTACAGAAGGGGAAACTGAGTGTTTGTGGCTCATGCAAGATCACACAGCTACTTAGTGGTGTCTTAGGCAGATGTTCATGCAATTCATTCTCCTGGGAGTGGAGCAGCCCAAGCAGGAGCTCCAGGTGCATGCCTTGTTCTTGGCCACAGGATTCATCAGAACTGGAAGCAGAGTAGTGTCTAGTATCCTATTTGTTGGGCTTGTTGGTTGTCTTGCTGGACAGAATGGCCCCCTTACCTGTCCCAGTTTGGGCCATCCCTTCTTTGGTCCTGCCCTCCCACTAGTCCTTGGGGTATCACGTTGACTGGTTTCCCCCTTTCTTGGTGGGACCTTTCTGTGTCCAGATGGTGGGGCCTAGTCCTCTGCTCTGAGGTTGGCTCTCTGCTGAGTTTGTGCCCATGTGGAAGGGGCTTTGTGAAGGTGGAGCTCTCAGTGTTGGCCTTATCATGCACTAATTAGAAGGTTTCCTCCCCTAAGTCCTACCAGTGGCTTGCATGGCCAGCCCCATAGCACACTGGGCACTGCCCTACCCAGGAAGTAGTCCTCTGGTTTAAGTGGACTCAATAGATCCCTTTCCTTGGCCAGGACAAGAGCCCTGAGACCTTTGATGTGAGGGGCACCTGTTCAGGCCCTGCTGCCCTGGCCTTCCTGGCGCCTTTAGCTGTGTTCCAAAAGGGGATACCAGGGTCCACCCCACCTCCCCAACCAGCCCTGCACTGCTCTTCAATGGCTGATAATGGGAGGTGTGTGCTAGGAAGCAATATAGGAGCCACCCCAGCCTGCCAGAAGCTGCAACAAGAGTCGGGGGGCTGTTTCTTCAGCTCCATGGAGTCCAGTGTGGCTCGAACACCAGAGGAACTTGGGGGGACTGGCCTGAGGAGGAGTGGGGCGTAGGTGGATGGCCCCTTGGGAGGGAGCTGGGGCAGGCCCGTCCTTCACTTTGCCGTCTCTTTCTGTTGGGCTTCTCCCAGTTCATGGTTTTTGTATGTTTTGTTTCTTTATCTTGCTTCCTGCTGCTCATGTGCCCCCACGCTGTCTCCCTGCAGGCTCTCAGTCCCACATAACTATATGAGGTTGAGTTGCTGTTTGTATAATTTTTTCTTAAGTTCCATCTTTATTATATTTTAGGGCCCAGGGATCATCCTGATATTGTTGATTCATTTATGCAACTCCTGGCACAGGTGTGTTTTAGTTTTATTCATTCACGTTCTGTTCTCTCTCTTTCTCTTTCTCTTACGTTGGAATTCAATTTAAACCTATTTTTAGCTTTCTGTTGACAAATTTTTTTTTCTGTTCAGTTAAATAGAGTTTCTTCATCTGTTTCCGTGGAAGTTGACAACCCAACATCCTTCTTTAGTGCCCCTTTGCCTCAACTAGCTTAGTCTTCTGCAAAGATGAGGGAGAGGCTGGTCCCTAAGGGAGGGAGCTGGGCTGGCCTTGAGGGGAAGGAATGGGGTGGTGACTGCCCAGCAGCTCCTGTGTAGCCCAAGAAATTCAGTGGTAGGACTGGAGTTGAAGGGCCTGGGGTTCATTGTCCCCGTGCTCCTGCCGGGAACTGCCTGCCTCAGTGCCCCCAGCCTGCTTCTGTGAGATAGGCTTGGAGGAGCTCCAAAGGGAGGGGCCGAAGATGTGTGTGCTGCAGTGGAGCCCAGAGTTGGGCTTTTGGAGAGGTTGTGCCGCTGCTGGGAGGTGGGTGCAGGCTCCATTGCCAGACCATGTTTGGATGTGTTTGTGTTTGGTGTGTGTTTAAGTGTGTTGGATCTTATTGTGTATGTTTTGCATTTGGTTTGGGACAGGAACAAAAACTGTGTGACTGCTGTAAGTGTGTGCATTGTGATGGGTGTTGTGGTGAGTGTGCAGTTGAAATGTGGGGATGTGCATTGTTGTACCTTGATACGTATTGTGCAGTTTGTGTTGTTTGTTGATGTATGTTAGGCATTGACAAATTTTAAACACTGATATGTGTTGGAAACCTGTGTGTGGTGGTCTGCGGGAATGTGTATCATGAAGGATGGGAGTGTATATTGTGATACTGGTTTGTCTATGTGGTTGTATGTATGTTTTAGAAAATGTTTGTGTGGACTGTGGGAGTGTGGAGGTAGTGTGATAGGGTGTTCTGTGTATTAGGGGGTTCCTGTGTATTGGGGGTTCTGGAGGGTTGAGGTATATGGTGTGTTTCTTTCTTGATCATTACACAAATATTTCTTGGGTATGTAACACATGCCTGGTTCTCTGCTAAGTGCTAAGAATATAATGGTGAGCAAAAACAGACACAGTTCTTGCTGTCTTGGAACTTACAATTAGAGGAGGGCTAGCAGGAGTGGGGAGGGTGTTTTGGGCCTGCATGGGCATTTGTGTGTGTATCTGTGAGGAAAGTGTCTTTGGGGATGAGGGTGTTTGAGTGGGTATTTGTGGGCATATATATTGGGGAAGTGTAGGTGTGTTGGAGGATGTAGGCAGGGTGAGGGTGTGGGTGTGCGGACATGGTTTGGAATGTAGGGGTGTTTGGGTATGTGACTATAGTATGTGTATGTAATGGGCATGGCAGAGGTGTGTTTACATGAGGGATAAAAGGTATGTGAGGGATTATGGGGTTAGGAGTCTATGTGATATGCATTGGGGGGTTGCTGAGGACTGCTGGAGCCATGCAGAACATCTTCTGTGACCCAAGGGTGTGCCAGTCACATCCTGGTACTACTTGAAGCAGACCATCTGCTCCCTTCACTCCATCTGTTCTCTCCACACATTGCAGCACCAGCTCCTGGGGTGGGTATGGCTGAGAAGGGCCTGGATTCTGGGTGAAAGGTAGAGCTGTGGCTTCACAGCTCCTACCAATTCTCCCTCTTCCTGAGCAGGAGCTGGAAGGTGCCTGAGGAATGCAGGCAGGACATGGGGGGAGGTGCTCTTGGGCTGGGGGCGCCATATCCAGCTGCCATCGTTCTGCCTGCTGCCCCTTTAACCAACCCAGGGAGCCTCGACTGTCCTGTGAATTACGTGGATTAAGGCAAAGAGAATTATGTGAATTAAGGCAAAGTCACTGCCGGTTACCTGGAGCATGCAGGAAGTCCAGCCCTGATGGAGGAGAGGGAAGAGGTGTTTGCTCAGGGAGTGACTGAAGACCCAAACTTTCTTCATTATGACCCTACCCCAACCTCTCTCACACACAATATGCATCCATGTACACATACATGTACATAGCATCCCTTGGGCTGCTCCTCTCCTGACCTACTGAACTCTGGGGTGGTCTGGGTGTGCCCCGTCCCTCCTGGAGATGGCTGGGTGGTTGGTTTTGGAAACCTCTATCTGTGGTGCACAGTTGGGGGGGCTGGGGGGTAGGTGAGTGGGAGGGATGGCCCTTGGAGATGGCTGGGGCTGGGCTTACCAGCTCCACCTCCTGCAGGCTCTGAAACGGAAGCCAGACTTGTTCCTGTGTGAACGGTTGGATGTCAAAGCTATGTTCCAGTGTGGTAAGTGAGGCCAGGTGACGGATGGGCCTGGGGCCCCTGGGAGGATCCTTTAGCCCCATCTGATATGCCTTTGCCTCTCCTACAGCTGTGCTGGCCCTCAAGTTCCCTGAGGCACCTACTGTCAAGGCCTCCTGTGGCTTCTTTGTGAGTTCTGTGCTGACCCCTGATCCCCCATCATCCCCCATACCCAATACTGCCCTGCCCAGGACTCCAGAGGGTAGGAGTGTGATGTGCAGGTTTTGTTCTCAAGGAGAGATGGGAAGGAGCTGGGGCTGATGGGTTTCTCCATCCTCTGCAGACAGAGCTGCTGCCTCGGTGTGGAGAAGTAGAATCTGTGGGAAAGGTGGTACAGGAGGACGGTCGTATGCTGCTCATAGCAGTGCTGGAGGTGAGATGGAGCAGGTGGGTGGGGTGCCATGGGGTGGCCCTCACTGCTTTCTGAGAAGCACAATCTTTGGCTCCCTAAGCTCTCTGATCCTGTTTCTTCCTCAAATAAATGACTGAGTTGTGGGGTTGCTCTGAGGATCGGCTGGCTCTCAAAAAGCAGCACTCACTTGTCATATTTCATTTGACTGAGGAAATGTTTGGGAGGGTTTGGGGTGTTACCAGACACTCTTGCTGCAGAAGGGAAAGGCCCTGGAGTGCTGAGAGCCCCTCTCCCTCAGGCCATCGGGGGCCAGGCCTCCCGCAGCCTCATGGACTGCTTTGCTGACATCCTATTCGCCCTGAACAAACACTGCTTCAGCCTCCTGAGCATGTGGATTAAGGAGGCACTGCAGCCACCTGGCTTTCCCTCTGCCCGTCTCAGCCCTGAACAGAAGGACACCTTCAGCCAGCAGATCCTTCGGTGAGCAGAGCTTGATGGACCTGGGCTCATGGTAGGGAGAAGGAGGTGGTGATGGTGAATGGTACTAACCTGCTCTCCCTTCTCTCCTTCAGTGAGCGAGTGAACAAGAGGAGGGTGAAAGAGATGGTGAAGGAGTTCACACTACTGTGCCGGGGGCTACATGGCACAGATTACACAGCTGACTACTGAGGGGCACCCCCGTCCCACCTACCCCTCCTTCTCACCTTTCCCTGTCCCCAAAGAGTAAAACCTGGACCCTCACTGCTGTCTGTGCGTCTTTTCTGCTGCCACCACCACCTAAGTGACCCTAGAAGGCCTGGTGGGGGGAGGATGTGAGGGTGCTCGGACCCAAACCTCAGCAGGGAGTGGTGGGGATACCCTCTGGCTCCTAGGGTGGAAGAGATACTGCTGTTGCCCTTGCCCCAGGGGTGGGGTGGGGACTGCAATAGGCTCACCTACCTTCCTGCATTAATTTAGTCCCAACATTCCTGCATACATACATCCATACATTCATTTAATCAACAATGATGAGTATCACGTCCCTCGCTCTGTCCTTTGAGTTACAGGATGGGTTTCTGGTGTGCAGTTGTGGAGACCACACATCGTTAAGGTGAACTATAGACAAGGGGGCTGGGTGGGGGGAGGGGCAAGACCTAAGTGTTGTCTGCGTACCCCTCAGCTCCCTACCCTATGGGACCTGCTGCATGGGATGGTCAGGACCAGGGACAGCTCCCGGGCTGGACCTGCTCACTGCACTTCGTGGTGTTACCTTGCTTTCTGTTGCCTGGGCCAGAGTTTCACCTGGGCTGCCTCTCAGGCACTCCAGCCCTCTTCTCAGTAAGATCTGAAGAGCTGGATTGGCTTCTCTTCACTACCCATGAGTCTTAAGTCCCCTTGGAGGTGGGAGGTGGGGAACTGGCCACTCCCACATTAATCCCACTTCTTCTGTTCTTTCCCCAATCTTTACACAAGTTCCATGTCCTTCCTTCATCCTAGTCCAAGCCCTTCCCAGGCCAGCAACATCAGTTCCCCCTCCATCATCCACCTTACCCCTTTCCGGCCCCTCGCAAGTCCTGTTCTCACCTCACTTCCCCTGGAGTAAGTGGAAATGTCTCACATACGTCTAGTCCTTTGCTCCTACTGCATGGTAATCCAATGTCTCCCCCCATTCCTACACCCCGACCAAATGTAGCATATGTAAGCTGAAAGAATGTGGAGCTAGGAGATTTCCAGCTTCTAAAACCATGTAGACCTGGGTTTGATATTGTGCCACTGACTTGATGTGTCTGTCTCCTTAGGTAGTTAACCTCTTTGAACCTCAGTTTCCTCATCTGTAATCTACAATAATACTTTAAAGACTAAGCTCTAAGAGTATAATGGCTGATCACCCATAAGTGCTCAAGGTGCCTGAGAAGCTTCTGTGAGAATAGTAGCAAATGCTTTAAGTACATGTGATATACAAAGGAGTGCTTTGTAAAGTTTCATATGTAACTTTGATCCTCACAATAATCCTATTAGGAGGTAATATTGCTACAGCCCCCATTCTGCAGATGAGGAGCCAAGCATAGAAAGGTTAAGGAACTTTCTTAAGATAGTAGTTACAGGACTGAGGTGATCAACATTCAAACCTAGACCATTTGACACCTGAATAAATTCAGTTGCATAGTGACCAAAATAATCAAATATCTATGAATAAATTTAACCAAGGATGTAAAGGACTATATATATAGAAAACTACAAAACATTCCTGAAAGAAATCAAACTTGTAAATAAATGGAAGGATATTCATTTCATGGGTTGGAAGACTAAATATTAAGATGTCAATTCTATCCAAAGAGATTTACAGATTCAACGCAATACAATAAAAATTCCAAAAACCTTCACTGAAGAAATGGAAAAGCCAATAATCAAATTTATATGGAAGGGTATGGGACTCCAAATAGGCATACACAAACCAAAAAAATCTTGAAAAAGAATGAAGTTGGAGGACTCAGATTTACCAATTTTTAAACTTGTTGCAAAGCTACAGTAATCAAGACCTCATGGTCCTGTTCGAAGGCCAGGCATATAAAACAGTGGGATCAGTAAGCCTTCCTATCTGTGGTCAACTTTTTTTCACAATGATGTCAGGTCAACTCAGTGGAGAATGAAGAATCCATTCAATAAGTGATGCAGGGAAAATGATATTCACATACAAAAAAAATTGAAAGTGGACCCCTACCTTACCCCATAAAAATGAACTCAAAATGGATCAAAGACCTAAATATAAGAACTAAAACTGTAAAACTGGAAAAAAACAGGGAAGCACCTTGAAGACCTTGTGTTAAGCAGTGGTTTCTTAGAACACCAAAAACATGAGCAACAACAACAAAGACTAGATAAAGGGGACTTCATCAAAACTGAAAACTTCTGTGCCTCAAAGAACTTTATCATGAAAGTAAAAAGGCCACCTACAGAATGGTAGAAAATATTTGGAAATCACATATCTGATAAAGGTTTAATAGCTAGAGCATTTAAAAAAATCCTGCAACTCAACAGTGAAAAGATAAACAACCAATTAAACATGAGCAAAAGACTTGAACAGAGATTTCTCTAAAGAAGATATACAAATGGCCAAAAAGCACACGAAAAGATGCGCAACATCATTAGCCAATAGGGAGATAGAAATAAAAACCACAATGAAATACCATTTCACACCCAGTAGAATAACCACAATTTAAAAAATGGAAAATAAGTGTGGGAGAGGATGTGGAGGAATAGGACACTCATTCATTGTTGGTGGATCTGTAAAATGGTGCAGTCACTGTTGGAAACACTTTGGTGGTTCCTCAGAAAGTTAAGAATAGAATCACCATATGACACAGCAATCCCACTTCTAGGTATATATCCAAAAGAGTTGAAAGCAGGGACTCGAACATTTATTTGCACAGTGTTGTTCACAGTGGCATTATTCACAGTTGCCAGATGGTGGAAGCAACCCGAGTATTCATCAATGGATGAATGATTAAAATGTGGTGCGTGCATAAAATGGAACATTATTCAGCTATAAAAAGGAATGAGTTCTGATAGATGCGACATCATGGATGAATCTTGAGGACATGTTTAGAGAAATATGCCAGACACAAAACGGACAAATAGTGTATGATCTCACTGATATGAAATAATTCAAAGAAGAAAATTCAGAGTCAAACTAGAATACCTTTACAGGGGCCAGGGAAGGGGGTAGAGAAGGGGAGTTAGGTTTAATTGGAAAAGTTTTGGTAATGGATGGTGGTGGCAGTTGCACAACATTGTGAGTGTAATTAACGCCACTGAAACAATATATTAGAATGCGATTTTTAAAAAGGAAATTTTAGGTTGTATATATGTTACCAGAATAAAATTTTAAAAATCATAGGACTATGACCCCTATGTAAACTATAGACTATAGTTAATAGTAGAATTATATTGTTTCCTCAGTTGTAGCAAAGGTACCACAAAAATGCAAAGTGTTAATAGGGAAAACTGTGTACGTATGTGTGAGGGGGGTACATGAAAATCTATTTTCTGCATGATTTTTTTGTAAGCCTACGACTTCTCAAATAAAAAAGTTAAAACTATGCAACGCTTCCTCCCAGATGTTATAGTGCACATGAACTGCTTAAGTGTCAGGTGGATAGGAGCTGCTTAAACGGCAGGAGTTTTTATTATTCTTATTTTCCCCGGGCATTCGTAAGCATTCCGAGCAGATACTTCCCGCGCCTGGAGAGAAGACCTACAACACCCACAAGTCTCCAGGCCGTCCTCTAAGCCACTTCCGAGCGGCCTTGGACTCTGAGGCAGATCATTGGTTCTCTGTGGGCGGCTTAGTGACTAGGATTGGAGGGTGGGAGCAGCGCTCCTTTACGATTGGTAAAGTTGTTTTCAGCCCGCCTCAAAAATCCGGAAATGATCTCTCCCTGTAGGCCCACGTGGGTGGAGTTTGGGTGTGTGGAAGGGTGGTCCTCGGACTTGGGCAGACTGTTGACTTCCCTACCAGGCGTCTCTGACCTACTGAGAGCTGCTTTTAAGGACGCGGAGACTCAAGCTGACCTAGGGAGGGCCCCCAGCCTCCGGCCCCCCCAGCTTTGCCTCATGGAGTCTACGTTTAGCAGCTCCGCCGAGGAGGTGCTGCGGCGGGAGGCGGGCGCCGCGGGGCTGCTCACTCCTCCCGCGGATGTGGACCGGGTGTATGAGCTTGAGCGAGTGGTTGGATTTGTCCGCGAGTTGGAGTGTCAGCGGGTGAGGGCAGCCTTGGGGAGGGGTGGCCCACCCTTCTGGGATCTTGGCGGGGGAGCGGGGCGAGGAGATGACGGTCCCTCGGGTTGCTCCTCTGGGAGGTCTTGGAAGGTTGGGTGGGGGGCTCCCGGAAGGTTTCCCCTGAGGAATCCCTCGGCGAGGAAGATGCTACTTCTCACTCCGTAGTATATGTTTACAGGTGGCTTTGCAGTTCCCCGACCAGCTTTTGGGAGATGCTGTGGCTGTGGCTACACGACTAGAGAAGATCACGGGATCAAAGATGTTCATTCTGGGGGACACCGCCTATGGCAGGTACGAACTTGCCTTGAAAATTTAAGGTGAGGTAGGCCTAGGGATTCAGGGCTCATGCTGTCTCCCCTCATGGACAATGCCTGCCCCCAAGGGCTGTGTTTCTCCTTTGATGACTCCCCTCCTGATGCAGCTAGCCCCCCTCAATGACATTGTTTTCTTTTCACTCCATTTTCTTCACTGATCACGTTTCCTATTGATGGCAGCAACTTTTCTAAATAGGGACCCCTCTCACTGATGGTATCTCCCTTGCAGCTGTTGTGTGGACCTGCTGGGTGCTGAGCAAGCAGGAGCTCAGGCCCTTGTACATTTTGGCCCTGCCTGTTTGAGCCCCCCAGCCCGGCCACTGCCTGTTGCCTTCATCCTTGGTCAACGTCCTGTGGCCTTGGAACTCTGTGCCAAAGCCTTTGAGGCCCAGAACCCGGACCCCACAGCGCCTGTGGTGCTGCTGAGTGAGCCAGCCTGTGCCCATGCACTGGGTGAGGGGTTATGCCTGTCCATGCGGGAAGGGTTGGTCAACTACATTATGCCTTAATTTCTTGCATTTCAGTTTACTCCCAGTTTCCTCTCAGCATGGTCTTGACCCCAGCCTTTGCTTTTGGGTGACACAGTCTTCTGAGGATGGGTGTGGGGGGTGATTGGTTCCTACTTTGCCAGGCCTTAACCCTGACATCACCTCCTCCTCCCAGAGGCCTTGGCCACTCTCCTGCGCCCACGGTATCTGGACCTGCTTGTCTCCAGCCCAGCTCTTCCCTTGCCAGTGGGCTTCCTCAGTCCAGAGCCCAAGCCCTTGGAGCGTTTTGGACGCCGCTTCCCCTTGGCTCCAGGAAGGCGTCTGGAAGAGTATGGTGCTTTTTATGTGGGGGGCTCTGAAACTAGCACTGACCGTGACCTCGACCCAGATCTGAGCCGGCTACTCCTGGGCTGGGCACCAGGGCGGCCCTTCTCCTCCTGCTGCCCAGAAACAGGGCAGGCTCAGGATGAGGATACCCAGGCTAGACGACTAAGGGCACGCAGACATTACCTGGTGGAGCGGGCCAGAGATGCCCGTGTGGTGGGGCTGCTGGCGGGCACATTGGGCGTGGCCCAACATCGTGAGGCCCTGGCACACTTGCGAAACCTGACTCAAGCTGCTGGCAAACGCAGCTACGTATTGGCCCTAGGGCGGCCTACCCCTGCCAAGCTTGCCAATTTCCCTGAGATAGATGTTTTTGTACTGTTGGCTTGTCCTTTGGGTGCCCTGGCCCCCCAACCATCTAGTACCTTCTTCCGGCCTGTGTTGGCGCCGTGTGAGTTGGAGGCTGCCTGCAACCCTGCCTGGCCACCTCCTGGCCTGGCCCCTCATCTCACACATTACGCGGACTTGCTGCCTGGTGAGTAACGGGCCCTGCCTGAGTTGGAAACACTTGGGGCTTGGAGTCGGGGGGCTAGGATGGATCTTCTGTCTCCCTCCCTTCCAGGTTCTCCCTTCCACGTGCCCCTCCCATCACCTGACTCAGAGCTGTGGGACACCACAGATGTGTCACTTATTACTGGGGACCTCCGACCTGTCCATGCCTGGAACCCATCTAATGGCCCTGGATACTCAACCCTGGTTCCACGGCCCCAGCTGGAGCTGGCTGAGAGCAGCCCTGCAGGTGAGTGCCAATTCTCCACCCCCAGCTGAACTCTTCCGCTGGATTCAGCTCACTCAGCCTGAGCCCTCTCTTTCTCTACAGCCTCATTTCTTAGTTCCCGGAGCTGGCAGGGGCTGGAGCCTCGCCTGGGTCAGACACCAGTTACAGGAGCTGTGAGCGGAAGACGAGGGATTGCCATTTCCTATGAGGATGAGGGAAGCAGCTGATCCCATCTGGGGCCAGAGACAGATGGACTAATGAATCCCTGCTGGAACTTTTGGTGCCCTCTAAACCACCACTGCTGCCTCCCATCCCCCAACCCCAACATCCCTGAAGGACCATGGATGGAGGGAGGACAGGCAGGTTATCCCTGAGGACAGGACCCAGCTCCGTCCTGTTCTGGCACTAGTACAGAGCTCAGCACATATTGCATTTGTACGTACCTATTGATTGACTAATGGGGGGAAAGGACTTAGGAGTTTCCTTGTAGCTTTCTGGGCCCTTTTGCCTTCCTGAGAACAGCCCTGGACCTCTGGCCAATCCCAGTTCTTGGTCTGCAATTGAGGGTCTTCCCTTGTCAAAGGGTAGGTGCTAGGTGGCCTAGACCAGGGTTTTTCAACCTTGGCACTAGTGACATATTAGGACATATAATTCTTTGGTGTGGGCGCTGTCCTTTGCGTGTAGGATATTTAGTTGCATCCTTTACCTCTTCCGAGTAGATGCCAGTAGCACCATCCCCCCCAGCTGTAACAACCAAAAATGTCTCCAGATATTGCCAAATGTCCCTTGTAACAAAATTGCCCCCAGTTCAGAACCACTGGTCTAGAACTGTGCTGTCCAATACAATAGCCACTAGGCACATGTGGCTATTTAAATTTAAGTTTAAATTAAATTGATAATTTATTTTTTTAAAATATTTATTTATTTATTTCTCTCCCCTTCCCCCCCCCCCCCGCCCCAGTTGTCTGTTCTCTGTATTTATTTGCTGCGTGTTCTTCTTTGTCCGCTTCTGTTGTCAGCGGCATGGGAATCTGTGTTTCTTTTTGTTGTGTCAGCTCTCTGTGTGTGCGGCACCATTCCTGGGCAGGCTGTACTTTCTTTCGCGCTGGGCGGCTCTCCTTACAGGGCACACTCCTTGCACGTGGGGCTCCCCGAGGCGGGGACACCCCTGTGTGGCATGGTACTCCTTGTGTGCATCAGCACTGCGCGTGGGCCAGCTCCACACGGGTCAAGGAGGCCCGGGGTTTGAACCGCAGACCTCCCATGTGGTAGGCGGACACCCTAACCACTGGGCCAAGTCCACTTCCCTGATAATTTATTTTCTCAGTCACACTAGTCTCATTTCAAGTGCTCATGTAGCACAAGAGAGGACAGTGCAGCTATAAAACATTTCCATCATCACAGAAAGTTCTGGACAGCTCTGGTCTGCACTGACTCAGATTTGTCTCTCAGGGAGATCACAGAAACTTAAATAAACCCGATACTTTTTCTACTTGTGCTTTTCTTTATTCAGCCAACACTTCAGGTCCTGTACATGACCTGTGGATGGAAATGTGAAGTGAATTTTACCTAATTGTTGTCTTTACAGTGTAGTTGGGGCAAGAGACAATTACCACACAGTCATATAGTACTGTCTGAGGGAAGCCCCAGTGGCAGTTGGAGCCCAGAGGGCATGAGACCTAAGCCGAATCTCTGGGAAGGAAAAATAATTTGTCAGGAGAAAAAGATTGAAAAGGACATTTGAGTAGAGGGTATACTATATTTAAACACAGATGTGAACTGGTGGATGCTTCAAGGGAAGTAGAGTTGCTGGACCCTAAAAGTTGAGAGGGCTGAACAGAAAAGACTTACCTCTTCATTTCCCCCACTTGCCAAAAATCTTGTCACGTTGGCAATGTTGGAGTGCTAAGGATGCAGAGGAACAAGGGTTCCCAGTCTAATCGTAGAGGCAGGTTATGAACTGATCAAGTATGCGTTAACTACCCATTCTGGGCCAAATGCCTCAGTGAGCAAGACAGAAGTCCTTTCATGATGCTTACATTCTTGTGGGGGGAGATGGATAAACAAAATAGTACGCTAAGTGGTGATAACTGTGGAGAAATAAATTGGGAAGGGGTTAGGGAGTGGGGGGGACAGAAAGGTTGCAATATTAAATAGGATGGTTGAGAAGGCCTCTGGAAGATGAGATTGGAGCAGAGAAAGGAAGGTAGAGGAGGCCCCGTGGATAATTAGAAGCAGAAGTAAGGAGTGCAAGGCTCTGAGGCAGGGGTATAGCTGGCATTCAAGGGGTAGCAGAGGCCACTGTAGCCAGAGGAGAGTATGAATGGGGAGAGTATTAGAAGTCCAGATAATTGGGGGAGGGCTAGCTGTATGGGTGAGGCCTACGAGGCCACTGTCAACTTTGGCTTTTATTCTGAGTGAAATGAAGTCATTGGGACATTTAAAACAATGGCATGATCTTTCTGAAGTTTATTAAGGGTCACCAAGGGCATTCTGGAGGTCTGGACCAGACAGACCCTGCCTGCCTCTGGGTTAGGGAAGGCCCTCTGGAAGAGTAATTTCTGAGGACTAGTATGTATTAGCCGGGCAATGAGGTGAACAAGAAGAGAAGTGCTTCGAGTAAAGGAACAGCGTGAGCAAAGTGAAAAAAGGACAACACTGACAAAACAATAGGAAGCCGTGTCTGAGAGGGAGCAAAGACAAACGCGGCCAGAGCCAAGGTCGGCACAGAGGCCTGGAGGCTCAGCTAGGGAGACCGCAAGCAGGCTTCGGTATAAAACATGGCTGGTGGGCCCGGGCTGAGAAGGAGAGGGCATGGAGGGGAGCGAGGAGAACCAGCCAGAGGTCTAGGGACTTGGTAAGACAAGACCAGGCGCGGGAGTCAGGCCGGGCATCTACCCAGGCGCGCGCATACAACTCCCACAATGCCCGGCGTCCTGCAGGTCCGGAGTCGCCGTGCTCCAGGCAGGCAGCGAGGCCGGCGCGGGGTCACGTGACGCGGGCGCATCACGTGGGTGAGTCAGGTGACGCTGCGGGGCGGGTGGGGAGACTGCGGGGCGATCGGCGGACGCAGGGACGTGGTTTTAGGTTTGGGCCACGGAGCGGACCAGGAACCCGTCGTTACCGCCATGACGGGCCTCGCGCTGCTCTACTCCGGGGTCTTCGTGGCCTTCTGGGCGTGCGCGCTTGTTGTGGGTGAGGCTGGGCCCTGGCGGGCGGGGCAGCATCCGGAGCCACGCTGACCTGGCTAGAAAGCAGCGGGGAAAGTGGGGTGCTGGAGATACATGTCTCAGTTCCGGCTCTATGGCCCCGGGATCCACGATTCAGTGTCGGCTCTGTGTCCCGGGATCCGCAGCTTAATGCCTGTCGGAATCTCTGGCCCCGACTGAGGAGTCTTGAGGTTCCAGCAGAGGGGCCCGGGCGGCAGGTGGGCGCCGCGAGGGCAGCACCAGTCCCTTTCTGTCATTACCGCCCTTCTCCCCCGCCATCACCGCTGTCGTCCCTCCTTTGATCCTGACCGGCCTGCTTGGGTCACGGGCCGGTTGCTCCAGTTCCTCTTTTCCGGGTCGTGTTGCCCTTCCCCCTCGCCCCCAGCTTGTTGGGTAAACAGCGGCTCTGGCGGCAGCCTACTGGGCCGGCGGGATCTGGTGGGACCTGACTAGAGCTCTTGCTCCCTCCCTTCCTCCAGGGCCTGGAGGACCTGCTGTGTCGTGTGCCTGCAGAGGGGCTCCGTCTTGGATGTAGTGTCACTGAGGGAGTGGCTGAAAATGGAGACCTGAGTAGAGAGATCTTAGTATTTGACAGCCTTACTTTCACCTAATACCTGGGGGCAACCCTGAGGATCCTCCCTTGACTTGAGTGTAGACAGATCATCAGGGAGCATCTAAGGAGTATCCTCAGCTGGGCAATTCCTTTTCTAGGTTGGGGAGCTTCTCTCTAGAGAGCAGCCCCTAACTATGTTTTTTCCTCACTGCCACAGGCATATGCTACACCATCTTTGACTTGGGCTTCCGCTTTGATGTGGCATGGTAAGGGAGGGCAGAGAGAGGATTCCCCTAGGACAAGGGTTCCTAACCTTTTTTGTTCCATGGACCCCTTTGCCAGTCAAGTAAAAACCAAGGACCCCTTACAAAGTCCACACTATACTGTGTATAATTTAGTAAATATATCACATCCACACAAACACGTCCCCACAAAAATAATACTTTTTTGAATTTCAATTTAAGCTCACGAACCCCTTGTTAAGAACCCCTGCCCTAGGAGCACCTTCTCTGCAGCCTTTCCTCTTCTCTGCTCAGAGTTGTCACTCCCTTCCTCCCCACCCTGACACCCAGAGGCCTGAACCATGGACCCTTGGGAGAAATGAAGTCTGTCCTCTCAGCATCCATGCCTGGGGGGTGGGGACTATGGATTTTGTTCCCCCTTCCTCACTTCAGCTGAATTGCTTTCCTCCTACCCCCACACCAGGTTCCTGACTGAGACCTCTCCCTTCATGTGGTCAAACTTGGGCATTGGCCTGGCTATTTCCCTCTCTGTGGTTGGAGCAGCCTGGTGAGTGTGGCTGGGGCAGCCTGGGATAGTGGGGCTGGAGGGGAGGGGCTGAGTCATGGGGGTTGGTGTCATTGGGTCCTTAGTCATCCTGGGGCACAGCTTGGGCTCTGCTCATACTTTTCTTATCTTTCCACCAGGGGCATCTATATTACCGGCTCTTCCATCATTGGGGGAGGGGTGAAGGCTCCCAGGATCAAGACCAAGAACCTGGTCAGGTCAGTGTAAGGACCCTTGGAAGGTTGTCAGAACCACCTGTGTTGGGAGCTTCCCATGCATTTGACCTAACATGCTGCTCCTGACTGGTCTCCTGATGTGCTGGGATGTCAGTGGGGGAAAAGTTGCTAGGGATTCTGGAAGGAAGGTTAGATTCTTTCTCATCTCTTTCTCTTCTCTAACCCCTGCACCCCTACTGCGTTCCCCCAGCATCATCTTCTGTGAGGCCGTGGCCATCTACGGCATCATCATGGCGATTGTCATTAGCAACATGGCTGAGGTACGGAGGAATAGGGGAGGGGTGGGCATCCATTTCAGTGTGTTCTACCCATTGCTTGGGGCTGTGGGGGGCGGAGGAGTGATTTCTGATTACTTTTCTCCTTTCAGCCCTTCAGTGCCACTGACCCCCAGGCCATTGGCCATCGAAACTACCATGCAGGTAAGTGGGTATGTAAAGGTACAGAGTTGGGACCTCACACTTGGCTATCCTCCTCCCCCAGTTTGGGCTCCTCATTTTGATATTCTTTCACTTACTTTGGCTTGCTTTGCAGAGTTGAGGTAGTAGTAGTCATACTGGGCCCAAGTGCCTGGCCTGACCTCAGTGATTTCCTCTCTACCCCCACCCCCTGGCAGGTTACTCCATGTTTGGGGCTGGCCTCACAGTGGGCCTGTCTAACCTCTTCTGTGGAGTCTGCGTGGGCATCGTGGGGAGTGGGGCTGCACTGGCTGATGCTCAGAACCCTAGCCTCTTTGTAAAGATTCTCATCGTGGAGATCTTTGGCAGTGCCATCGGCCTCTTTGGAGTCATCGTTGCAATCCTCCAGGTGCTGAATCCCCCTGAGAAGTTTCTGTGTCCTTGCCCCAAACCTCCCCCTACCCTCATTCTAGAGAAACCCCAGTGCCCCCTTTTCTACCTTTAACTCCCATCACCTCATTCCCATCTTCTGATTTTTTTCCTTTTGACTCTGTCCTCTCCAATATGGTATATACAGTGTCCCTAACAAATGTCCTGTTTTTTTCCTCTTGTGTGTTGTCTGTGTATTTTTCTGTTATGTTACACTGTGGATAGTGTTAGTGATAACCATCAGGTTTTTGTTTTTTTCCTCTCTGTTTTGTGTCTATGTATTGTTCTATTATGTCTGTTTTATTTCCCTCTTGTTATTCTCTTCCTTTGCTGTCTGTGTTGTTTGTGATCTTCACTGGGTTGGGATCTTGTGCCTAGGTCTCTCTGTCCTGGTATGTTTTACTGTGTCTCGGGGCTTGTGTGTATCTGTGCCTGCCAGTAAGACAGCATGTCTGAATTATGTGTGTCTTGTCTGTCTGGCAATGATGAGAGGTTTGTGACTAAGGATCAATCTGAAGGTCTGAATGTGACTGTGTGTGCCTGATTGGGTTGACTCTTGGTAATTGGCACTGTCCCTATGTCAGTTCTCTCCATCTGTCCCATGTTAACTCTGGTGGCTGGATATTCCTTTTTCATTTTGTCTGTCACAGCATATCCATCCTCATCTAATCCATCTGTGTGGTCCATTCATGCAAGCATGGGTTTTGCTAGATTTGCTCTTCTGTCATTTGTCACTATCTTATCTATGCCTGATTTCTCCTTTTCTTCTTTTGCAGACCTCCAGAGTGAAGATGGGTGACTAGATGACCTGTGTGGGTGGGGCCGTGCCCTGCTCTTATTTATTTGTGGTTTTCCTGGGACGGCTGGAGCTGTGCCCCTTAGCCTCTCAGGGGGCTTGGTGTTCAGGGCCCTCCCTACACCTACCTTCCGCTACCTGTTGACTTGGAGGCACAGCCTGGCTGGATCCTCGGTGTGGGGAGTGGACTATTGATAACTGTGTTCCCCATTTCTACTCCCCACCCCCCCATCTCCTTAGTGTTTGTGAAATAAACGTGGTATTTGTCTGGGTCAGTGCAGCTTCTGTTGCCCTCCTGTGCCATCTCTTTTCACTGAGGAAGGCAAACAGCCTATAAGCCTCAACCTCATGCCAGTCTCTTGCCAACTGTCTATATATAACTGCTCTGCTTCGGACAGAGCTTGCTCACTGGGTGGGGAGATAAGGGTGCTGGGCTGAGGGCTCTGTGCCCCTGAACATCTTGGTTGAACAAAAGGAAGGATTCTGGGGATGTGCACCCCTCTGTGTTTTTACCTGCCTGTCCGGGGCCTTCCTAGTCCTGTGTCCCCAGGGCCTGATTTCTAGGCTCCAGCTGTCTAACCACTTCTTCTTTCCTGGCCCTACCCTAAGGCATCCATCATCCGTTATGCTTGTCTGGCTTGGAGCCCATTCATTTGCCTTTGCCTCTATAGTCATAGCCCTGTCCCATTGCCTATCACCTCCCAGCAATCTCTATAATCTAGCCCGTTGGTCCCAGGGCACTGTCCAGATCTTCCTTCTCTTGTCCAATTCCTTAATATTCTTCCTCTACATGACGACCTTTACCCTAGGAGGCCCAGCCATCTCCAAGCCCCTTCCACACCTGTCCTCGCCTCTACGGGTTCTGCCCAGCCGCCAGTCCCCTTTCTGCTGACCCAATCTTTAAACATGCTCCCATTAGTGAGGAAACAAATTGCAACCGCCCTGCAAGGGGTCTGCCCGGACCTCCAGGCCCGCCTTGTGCTGAGTTTGTGCTCCAATTCCCATCCCTACTCTCCCATTCCTGTCGCCGCTCCGATCTCTAATCCGACCCTTTTGACGAGCCTGACGGATTTCCTAGGCCCCTACCTGGTCCTGTGCCACCTCTGTCCCCCTCGCTCGCCGCGTCAGAGCCGCGCGCGGCGGTTGCGGGCGCGCTGGAGGCGGGGGCCTCGGGGGCGCGCGCGTGGGGCGCGCCAGCCGGGCCTGCCCCTCCGAGGCGCCGTAGCGCGGGAGGGAGGCGGCGGCGCTGTGGTCCATCGGTCCGCCGTCCGTGGGTCTGCCCGGCCGCCCGGCCCCGCCCTGCCCCCCGGGGCGGCTCCGCTCCATGGCCCACGGCAGGCGGCCCGGGGGCCGCGGGGACCGCTGACCGGGCGGCGGGAGGTGGCGCGGCCGGGCCATGGGGGACGCAGCCGTCCGCAGCCACCGGAACCGGGAACCCAGCCCGAGCCAGAACAGCGCTCCCTGCTGAGCCCCGAGAGCCGGGTGAGAGGAGGGCGCGCGAAGCCCCAATCCAGGGCCCTGAGATTCAAGCCCCAGCCCCGCAGGGTGCACCCCGAGCGCGGCCCCGAGATCCCAACTCAGGACCCGGTGAGAGCAGCGCTGGCGGCCAGACCCCAGCCTGGCTTTACCCCCACCCCACCCCCACCCATCCCCACCCACCCCTCGGCTCCCCTCCTGGGCTCCTCTGCCCGCCCCCAGCCAGCTTCCCACATTGTCCTCGCTCGCCCGGGCCTCATGGCGCCTGGAGGCGCTCTGTTCACGTTTCCCCTCTCGCTCGGTCCTCCACCCCACATCCACTCCCCCAATCCACGCCCCCTCCTCCCTGGCTCCACACCCACCCACTCGGCTGCCTCCCCAGTCCTGGGGAACCACGTGTTCTGACTGGTCAGCCTCCCAGCCCCACCCAAAGTACCCCTCCTGACCCGGAACCCCTGCTGAAGGGGTGCCGATTGTTTGCACGTGGGGCTGGGTGTGAGCTGGTCAGTGGCCTGCCTGTCTAGGTGTGTTAGTCTAGGAGTGGCGGCTTTGTTTGTGAGTGTGACTCTTGTTACTGGCACCCGGTGTGTCTATGACTATGTATGTAGTTGTAGGTATGTGTTTGTGTGGGGGTGACCATCCCCAGGACCAAGGGTGTCTGGTTGATTGTGTGATGCTGTTTATCTGTGAGTAGGACTCCCCCTGTTCCCTGCAACACTGACAAATGCCCCAGAAGTGGTTGCTGCTCTGCTGGAACCACAGCTGGAGCTGTAGCCCAGGCAAGCTCACTGTCTGCCATGCTGGGCTCTCCACCCCTGTCTCCAGGGCCCAAGTGTCTCTCCTTTCTGAGAAGCAGGACCAGCAGTGTGAGGCAGGCTCAGGGCATTCTTCTTAGTCCTGCAAGGGCACTAGGCTGTGAGGTCTTAGGTGAAGGGATATATTTTGAACTGTTGCTCCTGAGGGAAGAGCCACTTTCGCATCTGCCCCAGCTGGCCTGACCTGCTTGCCACTGGGACCTGTCAGACCAAACTGTGTCCACAGTGGTTCCTGGAGGACTAAATGAAATCATGAGTACAAAGTGCTCTCACGTAGTGGTACACAGTGAATGGTCTTCCTTCCCCAAACCAGGAGTCCTGGGCTGAAGATGCTGCCCTGTGGGGCTTCTTTTCCCTGCCACACAGGTGCATATGTGGGTCTAGAGGTTAACGTAATTGCAGGTTTAGGTATGAACAGGTGGGATCAGGGTTAGTGTGTCTGTCTGTGTACACGTACCTAGGAATACATGGACGATGGGGGGGTGTAGTCATGTGGTAGAGTCATTACCTGAGTGTGAAGTTTTGTGAGGCTGTGCTTGGGTTGTGTGTCACTGAGGATGAGGAATGTCAGTGTCTGTAGCTTAGTACTTGGCTATATCTGAAGGTGTGTAAGTTCTTTGTTGCCAGGGCTGTGTGTTTATCTGTTGGAAGATTAAATGTCAGGGGGTGTGAGCAGGTAAGTGTGAGGGTGTGGGTCCATGAGCATGAGCAGCTGGGCAGGGGTAGGTGGGTAGCCTTGCCCATCCCCCCCTGACCCACTAGGTCTGTTTCTCTCCTATCCCTGCTCAGGCCAGCAGCTGGATGCCCGGGCCCATTGGGCGGGCCGGTGGCCGCCTGCGGGATGAGCAGGCTGCTTGGGGGGACGCTGGAGCGCGTCTGCAAGGCTGTGCTCTTGCTCTGCCTGCTGCACTTTCTCGTGGCCGTCATCCTCTACTTTGACGTCTACGCCCAGCACCTGGCCTTCTTCAGCCGCTTCAGTGCCCGCAGCCCTGCCCGGGTCCTCCACCCAGCTGCCAGCAGCAGCGCCAACTGCTCCCGGCCCAACGCCACGGCCCCCTCCTCCGGACTCCCTGAGGGCCCCAGCGCCCGGCCTGGCCCCACGGCTCCCATCCTGCCACCCTGTCCTGACTTGCCACCTGGTCTTGGTGAGCCTGCAGGGTGGGGTCTGCCTACAGGAGTGGAAGAGGGTCTCACCAGTTTGACTGGGGGAATGGAGTCTTGACCTGCAGGGGTGCCACGGGTCCAGGTCTGTTGGAGGGAAGCTCTTCTAGGGGTACGCTTGCCCAGTCCCAGGCAGGGGAAGGGGACTGGTCTTCCTGGATTGGAGAAGGCCCTGATTCCTGATCCTGTCCTGCCTGCAGTGGGCCGACTGCTGATTGAGTTCACCTCACCCATGCCCCTGGAGCGGGTACAGAGGGAGAATCCAGGTGTGCTCCTGGGTGGCCGCTATGCTCCACCCGACTGCACCCCAGCCCAGACAGTGGCGGTCATCATTCCCTTTCGGCACCGGGAGCACCACCTACGCTACTGGCTCCACTATCTGCACCCCATCCTGAGGCGGCAGCGGCTACGCTATGGCATCTATGTCATCAACCAGGTGTGCTGTCTGTGGCCTCTGGGCTGGGCATAGGGAGCCATGTGCCCCATGGGCGTGTCCATGTCTATATGGGGTGTGCCTGTTCAGAGGGGCGTGGGGCCCTTGTGCCTGCTGGTGCATGTGTGGGCTTGGGCCATTGTGGCTCCTTGTCTGCCTTTGGTTGTGTGGGTATGTGAATATGATGGGCACATGAGGTAAAGGTATGTCAGTGTGCACATAAGGTGCATGTGTGTGTAGAACCTCAGAAAGGGCTAAGCCCCATTGTCTACTCCTGGCAGGGCCCACCCCAAGGTGACAGAGTCCTAGGGAATGCTGGCTCTGAAGAGGTGTCAAGGGTACAAGGAGAGGGAGAGGGAGACCCTGAAGGAAAGATGACGCCTACAGAGCCATTAGGGTAGGGGCAGGCCACAGCTGAGGCCAGGGTACTCAGCTTAGTGTTTAAGCCCTGCCGTGAGCCTGGCTGCGGCTGGCTGCGGCTGGCTGCGGCTGGCTGCGGCTGGCTGCTGGGGACCTAGAGATGATCTGACACAGGCCTGCCCTGCCCACAGAGAACTCCCAGCCGGGCCACTCCAGTGAAATGGTGTGTGACTGGAGTTGGAGCAGGAGTTATAGAAGAGTGAGGGGCCTGGCCCAGCCCTGGGGTTGAGAAGCAAGGCCTGAGGGATGCACAATTACCAGGTGGCAGAGGGACTGAAAGAGCCAGCACCCGGAGTGAATTGGTTCTGTGTATTCAGGAACTGTTGGCTAAAGTGTGGGGTCCACATGTAGGGTGCATAGCAGAGATGAGGCTGAAGGAGTTGGCAGAAATCAAGAAGGGATTTGAGAGGCACAGTAAGCAGTTGAAATACAGTCTGAATGTGGTGGGGTGCCATTGTAAGGTTTTAAGAGGAAGTGGTGCATTATGTTTGCTTTTTTGAAGGATGGCTCTGATTGCACATGAGGAACAGAATGGAAAGGGAGACAGGAGGTTGGGTGACCAGCTGGGAAGAGGGTATGATGTCCAGGAAGGAGAGGGTGAACCTGCATATGAGTAGGGCAATAGCTGCGGGGAAGAGAGAGTTGTTATCAAGTACTGGAGAGCAAGGAAAGACACATGAAGACAGCCCGACAGTTTCCGGTTTGGCTGTGCATTTGAGTGAGAGAGGGAGCAGGTCTGGAGGAGAGTACGACTCTGAATTCTCTTTTGCACCTGATGAGCAAGACAGCTGAGCCTGGAACTAGGAGTGAGGTCTGAGGCAGGGAGGAAGATCTGAGAGCCACCAGTATGTAAATGGTCCCTGAAACCAACACTGTCAAACATGCCCAAGAAGCACGCAACATGAGCAAAGAGGCAGAGGAGGGTGGAGTGGAGAAAGCCAGCACTGAAGGGATGGGAGGAGAGTGGCCACTGAGAAGGAGGCTGAGAAGACTGGCCAGAAAGGTCCGAGGAGACCCAGGAGAGCCTGGTGTCCCAAAAGCTCGGGAACGAGCATCAAGAAGGAAGCCGTGGCAGCTGTGTGAGCTCTGCTGGGGGAGTAAGGAAGGATGTAGACCAAGAAGCGTCCAGTGGATTTAGCAACAAGGTGGGCCCAGCAAGAGCCATTTCAGGGGCATGGTGGGGGCGGAAGCAGATTGCAGTGGGTTGAAGAAGGAATCGGATTTGAAGAAATGGAAATAGCTGATTGGAGACAACTCTTTGAAAAGCATCTCTGCCAGGAAGGGAAGGCAAAAGGCAGGGTGGCGGCTAAAGAGAGTTGTTTTGGTTTTTGTTTTTTCCCCAGAGGGGAGAGACTCAAGCATGTTTATGAGCTCTGCAGTGAAACCTAGGGCTCCTGGCTAGTGAGAGAGTTCAGAAAGGAGTGTAGATGGGTCAGGGGGAGATGGGCAGTCCTTCCAGGGGCTGGTAGAAGAGAAGGTGCAGCGGAGAGAGGGGGAAAGAGCTGGCAGGGCTGGGCAGTTCAGGGTTTCAGTGGGGAGCCACTCCCCACATCCCTTCCCCCACTCCCCACCCTGGGCCTAGGCTTTGCTGGTGTAGCAGAAGGGCCACAAGTCCTTCCTCCTTCCTGGGGACCCACTCACAGACCCCTCTCTCCAGGAGTTTCTCTAGCTCCAACCTGGAGATTGTGGGTCAGGACAGGAGCTCAGGGACTAGAACTTGGTGGTTGGGCTTTGCACAGTCAGGATCCCAGCCTCAAGGAGACTTGCCCTGCAGCCCCATTTCTCAGGGGACTGCAGGCTTCCTGGGCAGGGCTGCTGGGAGGCCCCGTGCTAGTCTTTTTGCGGGAAGACAAGTGAATCCAGCCCAGCCCTGTGTTGGTCCCAGAGACTGCCTAGAGAGTTGGATGAAGATCCAGATCAGCCAGAAGGGTAGGTGCCTAAGGCTCAGTACACTCAATTCCCATTGCCTGTGCATTTGAAGCACTCATCATTTGGAACTCTCGTTCATCTCACTCTGTGACTGTTTGCTCACTCAGGGCCAGGTCTGTTCATCTCAAGGATCCCCCCTGGTAGGCCTAGCACAAACAGAAGGCCATGGGGCATGTTAGAATGAATGAATGTAAGTCCTCTAAATAAAGTTTTAAATGGAGAATGGTACAAATGATACACATAAAAGGGAATGAATAATTATGCTGGGGCAGCAGGTGGAGGCTTGGTCAAGGAAGAATTTGCAGATGTGCATTTGACAACCAGAGAAGGAGTGGATTCCCAGCAGGAGGAACTGCTAACACCAAGGCCTGGAGACAAGAAAGGATCTGGCGTGTTCTGAGGCTGCAGGGGAACATAGTGTGGCTGGGCCTTAGGGTTTGAGGGCAGCAGCCAGAGAGGAGGCGAGCCAGATCATGAAGGCCTTTTGAAGGCCAAGTCCAGCCTGAGGAGCTGGAGTTGATCTTGAGGGTCTGGAGGAGCCAAGCAGGCAGGGAGGGAAAGGCTGGGTCAGAGCCCCCAGGGGATGCTCTGGAGGGGAGTAAAGTGGCAGGGGCTTATTGTCACAGGTTCCCTCTCTGAGGGGCCCAGGGCTGACCTGCCCCATCCCCTCACCCCAGCATGGTGAGGACACCTTCAACAGGGCCAAGTTGCTCAACGTGGGCTTCCTAGAGGCATTGAAAGAGGATGCTACCTATGACTGCTTCATCTTCAGCGACGTGGACCTAGTCCCCATGGATGACCGTAACCTGTACCGCTGCGGGGAGCAGCCCCGCCACTTCGCCATTGCCATGGACAAGTTTGGCTTCCGGTGAGGGCACCCTCTTCAGCTCTGCGCCCTTTACCACCCCCACCACACCCAGTCCCTCACTCCCAGTCCCAGTGCCCCCCTTGCTCCTGACCCCTGGCCTGACCCCTCCAGCTGGGCCAAATCCCTCCTGGGCCCCCTACTGCAGTTTTCCCCTACCCTTCTCTGACACCCAGGGACTCTGACACCTGCCCTCCCATGCCGTAGGCTGCCCTATGCTGGCTACTTTGGAGGCGTGTCGGGTCTGAGTAAAGCCCAGTTTCTGAAAATCAATGGCTTCCCCAACGAGTACTGGGGCTGGGGTGGTGAGGATGATGACATCTTCAACCGGTGAGTAGGGCTGGAGCTGGGAAACAGACTCGGTGTGTGAGGGGGGAGATGCAGACTGGGGGCTCCTTGTCCTTGGGGCTTGCTCCAGTCCATCTGTCCCTGTCCCTAGGATCTCTCTGGCTGGGATGAAGATCTCGCGCCCAGATATCCGAATAGGCCGCTACCGCATGATCAAGCATGACCGGGACAAGCATAATGAGCCCAACCCTCAGAGGTGATCCCCCCCATACCCCACCCCTGACCCCAAGTGCCACTAATCCTTTACCCTATAGAGGTGACCTCACAGCAATCCCAACTCTTGACCCTAAATTCCCCCAATTCCTGATCCCCTAGAGGTAGTCCCTGAGGATCCTTGACCCCTTAGAAGTGCCTTAGTCACTTCTAGTTCTGTTCTGCCTTAGTTGCGATCCCCTGACCCCCATGCCACTGATCCCCAGAGGTGATCCCAAGGCTTCTGATCCTAAGGTGATTTGTGGCATCCCTGATTGCTGTCCTTCTGAGAGACCTGCCAGCTCAGCCTCAGCTACAGATATCTCCTGTCCCTGACCTTCATTCCTAGGTTAGAATTTAAAGTCAGGGCTCAAATCATCATCTAGAATTGGATTCTCATCAGTGTCTTCACAGATCTGAGTAAACCCTGCTTATGCTGACCCTGCAGAGCAGATAGGATGAGAGATGCGGGCACTGGACTCAGGTCCTGGACTTTGGGGCCCTGACAAAAGTTGCCTGAGCATGAGGGGTGGGAATGGACAACAGTACTGACTCTTGATATTGGAGGAGCTGGCTCCATCTCTGAAGATATAGCAACTTTGGTGTCTGGTCCCTGGCTGGGAAAAGTGCCTGAAGAGCATGTAAAAGTTGATGGGGGCTTCCTGGCACTGCTCTGTGCCTGTCTGGTGCTGTGCCCTGGGGGAGAGGGGCCCAGAGCAGTCATACCTGATCCCTGCTCTTCCTCATGGAGTTCATTCTAGCACCTGAGCAGGGCCAGGTGCTGTCCTGGCAGAAGATTGGGAGGCCTTCTGGAGGAGGTGATGGTAAACTAGAGTGTGAAAAGAGTTCTTCATTCAACAAATACTTGTCACACGCCTTCTTTGTGCATAATGCTGAATTCACCAGGCTCATGGAGGAGACCAGTTTGGAAAAAGGGAATAGTTTTTCTAAGTATCTGGGGTATGAACATGCATGGTATATGCGAAGAGTCTTCAACTATTTGATATTAAGATACCTGAAGGTTAAGGGCTGGGAGTGACAGGAGGTGGGGTGAGGACTGGGTGGCAGGGGTCTTAAATACCAGAATGCAGTGGGGAGTCATGGTAGGGCTTTAAGCAGGAAAGGGGTGACTCAGATCAGGTTTGTGTTGAGAGAGCTCACTCTTTGTGCTTGAGGAAGATGAAGGTCTGGTATAGCTGCTAGGTGGTTCAGGAGAGGAAGCAGACCAGGCCTGAAGGGGAATGGATGGGGTGCTAGGGTGCATGCTGGGGTAAGGGCTTGTGAGGCCGCTGGAGGGTTTTTCTGCTCTCAGTCCAACGTGGAGGAGTGGAGGAGGAGCCTACAGCACTAATGTTGGATTTGGCAAAAGCAGGAGGCACAGGGGAATCCAAGTAGCTGATGAGAAAGTGGTTCTGATAAAAACCACGTTGAGAAGGGAAGGGGTGATGGACTGGGAGAAGAGGGGCTTCAGGCTTCTGAGGGGAGAGCGCTCAATTGGGACAGCGCAGGAGAGGGATCAGCACTGAGCTCAGAAGGACGGGGAGGATCAGAACATTTGGGATGAGAGGGAGTAGGACCATAGAAGTGCACAGGAGCCTTGCTCCTTTTGCAGGAATAGCACGCCTGGGTGCCATCATCAATCAGTGATGACTGCCTTGAGTGTGGAAATGGTAAAGTACCAAGAAATTTTGGGCTTGGGGAGCTCGTAAATGGTGGTTTCAAATCTAGACCTCAAATCTAGGCATTCTCCTGGGTTCTTCTTTCCCTCACCCTACATGTCCAATCCATCAGCAAGTCCTATCAATGCCTCCCCCCAAAACATGTCTGTGTCCATCCACTTTTCCCCTTTACCACCTCTGCAATCTTGCCTGCACTCCTGCAGTGACCTCTAACTGGTTCTCCTGCCTCTCCCTTGGACTTCTGTAGCCCGTGACCCACTTACTGCCCTCTGCTCCCAGTTGGGCTACAGGTCCCTCAGTGTCGTCTTCTTACAGAACAAAATGAACCGCTTCCTGGACAGAGTCCTACCCCCACAGGCTCTGGCCTCCAAACTCCCCTGGTTCTCTTTCCCCTTGGCCCATCATACCTAGCACTTTGGGTCTTTGTGAGTGCTGTTATCTGTGCCTGCAGTGTGCTTCCCTGCTCTCAGCTTGATGGCACACTTGCCCCTTTCAGAGTAGTCATCTTGGTCCTCCCTTCCTATACCCCCTTAGTGCTCTGTTCCTTTCCTTGTTTGTTCTGTCTCCCTTCATAAACTGGTGAGGTAGATTTGCCATGAGAAGAAGGACCTTGCTGTCCTGTTCTTGGCCATCTCCCTGGCATTTAGAACAGAACACATGGAGAATGCTGAATAAATAGAAAATGGCCTAGCCCTCACCTGAGCTTCTAAACTGAATGACCCCAAAGAACTAGAAGCAGCAAAACCACAAGGTGTGAGATGAAAAAGTCAAAGGACATGGGCTTATCATTGTGAGACATACATTTAAAGTAGAAATACTCAATATGTATACGCCATACAAGTATATACATGTTTTCCTACTGCACAGATCTCAGACGCAAAGTTTACTGCTCATAACTAATAAGGTGATTCATAATATAATACAGAATAGTTACAACTTGAGGCCTTTATCTTTCATAATGTAATTTCTCGATCAATTTTTAAATCATTTGGATCCATTGCAGTTAACTCTTAACTAAAGTGTTTCAGGGATCCCGGCATTATGTTTTCTCCAAAGGAGAAATTTTTATTATGCTTATTTATATTACACATATATCCAGAGCAAATCAGTAGAACCCAAACATCCATTTTCAGAGACATCTTTGCTCCTACTGGTTGGTTTGGGGGTAAAAAGTTGGTGAATATTTTTTGAACTTCCCCCAACCTCAGTAGTGCGGGAAACACAGAGAATGCTTGGTCCTTGTTCCCATGAAGTTTACAGTCTAGTTCAGAAAGCAAGACCAGGAAAGACAACAGGTGAAAGAGTGAGGAGAGGAGGAGGAACAGGGAAGATGGTACAGGTTTTGGAAGTACAGGTGGTGCATTTGCGGTACCTGTGGAATACCCCACATCTGGGTCTAAGGCCTAGAAGGAAGGGCTGGGCTGAGAGGCTCGTGAGGGTATCATGGCCCTGTTGGCTACAGGCAATGACCACAGGGCCTGAGAGCTCCGTTCTGAGAGGGGAGGAGGGTTTGGCAAGAAACAAGTCGCTGGAAGGAACCAGGATGACCTGCGCCTTGGCCCCAGAGGTCCCCCGTTGGGTTTGGTGTGTCCCTACCCTACTTTGTGACCCAGGACCCACTTCCATTCTGCCTAGGTTTACCAAGATTCAAAACACGAAGCTGACCATGAAGCGGGACGGCATCGGATCTGTGCAGTATAAGGTCTTGGAGGTGTCCCGGCAGCCTCTCTTCACCAACGTCACAGTGGACATCGGGCGGCCCCCACTGTGGCTTCCTTGGGGCTGACACTAGTGGACAGGGGCTCCCAGTGCCGACGATTGCCCGTCAGAGGACTGACCTACAGCCTGGCTGGTGGCTGCTCTTTGGGAAACGCCCCAGGCTGCGACTGTGGGCCCTGCTGGCTGCGGGGCTTCAGCAGGCCGCCCAGCTGCACCTGGAGGTTTCAGAGTCCACTTTGAGGCCTTCTGGCCTGGGCAGGCCCCCTCAAGCATGGCCCTGTCTGGGGTCAACCCTCCTTCCTGCCCCTCCCCAGCCCAGCCCCCCTCACTGTCAGGGTTGGGTCAGCCCCTGCACTGCCTCGCCAAGTGGCCTGGGCTAGGTCACTCCACCTCTCTGTGCCTCAGTTTCTCCCCCCTTGAGTCCCCTAGGGCCTGGAAGGGTGGGAAGTGTGACTAGGGGGCAGTGTCTCTTCCAGGGGGAATCCTCAGACCTGGGGACGCCCCCATGCTCCCAGGGGAGGGGAAACCTTTTTCATTCAACACTGTAGGGGGCAAACTTTGATGTGCCCCCCGCTGAGGAGCAGCCCCAGGAGGGGACCAGAGAGGGTCCTGTGTTGCAGCCTGGGGTCTTAGGGTTGGGCTTTGCATGGGGGGTGGGTGGAGTTGGGGGTCAGTCTGGTTCCCGCCTCCCTATCCACAGAGGAGGCAGTAGCCCCAGGGCCGGCTCGTGTTTGTACATTGCACAGAAACTTGTGTGGGTGCTTTAGTAAAAAACGTGAATGGAACAGCCCCCTTGTCTGTCTGGGGAAAGGGATCTGCGTCCCTGGACCCAGTTACCCTGGGTGTGTTGTCGCGGGAGGGCGCCTGCTCAACCGAGCCTGGCCCGGGCATCCCTGGTGGCCTACGCCCCGCAAACGCCGCCTCTCTCTAGACTTCCGCGGATCACAGCGGAAAGGTCTCCCCTGCCAGCCGAGGCAATGAAGTAATAGACCCAGTGGACCCCGGTTTCTCGGTCCTCCCACCCGCCCCGAGGGTGAGCCGGAGCTGCGTGGGGCCGGAGCTCTGGATGGTTCCGGCTCCTTGGTACCACCCGCACCCTCTGACTCCTCGCGAGTTGGCACCGCCCTCCTGACCCGGAATGGGCGGGGGCGGGGCCTACGGGCGCGTCATTGTTTCCCCGGTGACGAGAGCGCCCAAGGGGTGGGGTTGGAGTCCTGGTTCCCACTGCCCAGCTCCCGGGACAAGGGGACGGCGCCGGAGACTGGGAGCTCTGGCTCCGGTAATTCCCGCCATGGGGACTAGCGGGGACAAGGGCGGGGGGCGGGGCCCAGCACGCGGCGGCCGGCGCCCTCCCGGGGGTCCAGCGCTCTGGCCTGCTGTCCCGCAGGTCTCAGGCTGGGGCCGCGCGTCGGAGGGCGGTGATGCGGGTGTGCCATGCCCCGGGACTCCCCGTCGCTGTGGGAGTTGGTGGAGGAGCATGTTCCGCTCCCGGAGCGCCCCGAGGTGAAGAGGATCCTGGGGGAGGCGGCGGTGGACCTGAGCCTGGAGCTGCGGGCGGAGGTGGGAGTGGGAAGGTGGGCCACACCTCAGATCTGCCCCACGGCCGGGTCACTTCCCTACTGTCTTCGGGTCCCTGGCCCTGTCTGGTAAGGCCCCGAGGCCTTGTCGGATCTCACCGCCCACCTTTGCCTTCTGCCGATTGACATGCACCTCCCCGCGCCATATCCCACCCATCACTCCTCAGTTGCAAGGTGTCCCAGCTCTCCTTGCAGGTGACGTTGCTGCGGGCACTGCTCCGAGAGGCACGATCCTCCCAAGCCGCTGATTCCTGCCCCACCTCTGACTCCTGTTCCCTTCTGGCACCATCACCCCTTCTAAGGGACCTGGTGCGCCAGGAACTCTGGCAGCTGCTCCAAGCACTGCGCCACAAGGCCATCTGTGAGGGCAGGTAGGAGCCTGGGACCTCAGGCTAGGCCCCTTCCTCAGACGTCAGATGGGTCACCTTTCCCTGTGGTTTCCTAGAAAGAGCCTCTCAGCTTCCTTCATATGTACCCTCTGCAGGGACCAGGCCTGGGCTTGGGCCAAATATAGCCCCAGAGTCTTGCGCTTTGCCATGGGGGAGTCCTGGTGTGATTTGCCAGAGCAGGAGCTATTCCGGATAAGAGCTGATGAACAAAGGTAAAGTGGTGGTAGGAGAGGAGGGCTCTGTCCCTGGCATGGCAGAGGGCTCCAGCCAACTGCTGGGTCCTTGTCCCATGAAGAAGCCATCAGTTGGGCACTTTGATGGCCACCTCTGGCTTTATAGGAGTCAGGATGTGAGGGCTACAGAAGCCCAGAGGAGAAACCTGCCCAGCCTGGGGGCAGGCAGGGCTTCCTGGAGGAAGTGACTGGTTTGATCTGGATCTTGAAGTATGAGGAGCAATTTTCCAGACAGATGAAAGAGCTTTGCAGGAAGAAGGAACACTATATGCAAACATGGGTGTGAGGAAAGAAGGATGGAGGGCTGGGAGAGAGAGGAAGGGAGAGGGAGGGAAGAGGCCACACCAGTACTTAGAGCCTGGGGACTGAATGAGACAAATGAACAGGAGCTCAGAGCAGGAGCTGAATGATGTCCCCATTTTGCAGGTGAGGAAACTAAAGCTGAGAAAAGAGAAGCAATTTGACCGTGATCACACTGTGAAACACGGCAGAGTCAGTTTTCAGACCTGGCTCCAGAGTTCCTATTCTTTGCACTATGTTATGTTGCCTTTATGAGGAAAGATACATTGTCTAGGGGAAGTGGCCTTTGGGTACTGAAGGCCTGGGGTGAGACAACACCGGGAGAGTGATGTTGAGTTCATCTGTCAGCAGCAGGTGCAGGGCCCTTGACAACATCAAGGACCAACTGAACATGTCTGACATCGACCATGTTGCTGGGCACCTGCGGTGAGGCTGGGGGCACCTGAGTGGTGGAGATGGGGAGGGTGGTAGTGGGGGTGGGCCTTGAAGCATGGGGACTAGGAGAGAGCAGAAGGCTGGTAGCGCACCTGGTGGGAGTCCCATGGGAGCCCGCTGATGAGGTTGGTACCAGGAAGTAGCTAACTGCAGGTGCCAGCAGGGGCCAGGGCCCTAGGGTTTTTATCCTGACACAGTGGGAGTCACAGAAGGGTTTTAAGCTGTGGCATGGAGGGAAATGGTGGCAGGAAAAGTTGCAGATTCAGTGCCATCATGCAGATGGGCGGATGGGGCCTGCTGGGTGGGGGTTGTGAAGTGGCAAGGAGAGGACACATCCTGCCCAGGAAGAGGCTGGTAACAACCAGAAGACTATCATGCAGTGCCCAGGCAGCGGGGGGCAGTGGGACTGAGAAAGGAGGGGCCAGAGGGGCCCCTGGTGAGGCTGCAGATTGGGGCTGCGTGGAGGATAGTTTCTCTGCTCAGCTGAGACATAGTCCCTTGGCACTGCTTCTGGCTGCCTCATTCCTCGTGTCCCAGGGGCCTCCTGGAGGAGGAATGTCACAACTTGGAGAGGGAGATCCCCATCCTGCAGGTGAGTTGCAGACTGGGCCTCCCCTTCCCCAGCCTTTCTGCTGAGCATAGACACACACACGTCTTGCCTGGTGTATGAGACCCATGCACATGTATGTCTGAAAACATACATGCATGTAAAAGTTGAGTCCCGGGTCATTTCTCATGTGTACACACTTGTGTGTTTGTGTGTGTGACTCCTAGAAGCCCAACATTCTGGTTGAGCCCCAAGTCCAGGGTCAGCAGTTTTAGATTAACCTGTTGGATTTGCCCGAGGTCTTCGGTCTCCTTCCCTTGGCTGAGTCTGGGAGGAGGACCAGCCACAAGCACGCAGAACTTAACCTTGGCATTTGTTTTTTAAAGATTTACTTTGTTTAATTTTTATTTATCCCCCTCCCCTCTTGGCGGCTTGCTTGCTGTCTGATCTCTGTCCATTCTCTGCGTGTTCTTCTCTGTTTGCTTGTCTCCCTTTGTTACGTCATCTTGCTGCGCCAGCTCTCCGTGGGCGCGGGCTGTCAGCCTGCCTTCACAAGGAGGTCCTGGGAAGCAAACCCAGGGCCTCCCATATGGTAGACGGGAGCCTAGTTGGTTGAGCCACAGCCGCTTCCCAACCTTGGCTTTTTGACAAGGCTGGTGTTCTCCACTAGGGCTGCCCTCAGGGTAGTTGGGATGAGGGGGCAGCATGGGCTTGTTCCCCAGGGCTGCCCTCCCTGCATCCTGGACCGCACCCTTGGGACCTTGGCCTTGTACCCCCCCTGCCTTAAGGCTGGGGCACTGACCCTGCTCTGCCTGCAGCGCTGCCTGGAAGAGGAGTACACACAGGCTCGCCAACCCTCCGAGGCCACCCCAGAGCCCACCCTGGAAGGTGATGACCGAATGCTGGCCCCAGAGCACCAGTCACTGCTCCCTGCCCCACACGTGTGCGCTGCTGGCAGAGCTGGGCACCGGTGGCTCAGATATGCCTCTCCCCTCAGAGCTAAGGGAACAGAAGAAAGTCATGGAACAGGAGCTGCGGGCACCCCTGGGGCCTCCTTGCACCCTGCCCTGCCACAGGTAAACTGAAGCTATGGACGGCCGGGCAGGGTGGGCTGAAGGGTCGGGCCACGGCACCCTCACAGCTCCTCTTTCCTGTTCAGGCCGCAGCTCTTGGGCAGGCCCCTCTCCCAGGGCTCGCAGGCAGTAGGGTCCTCCCTTCCGGGCCTCGGGCCCTGTCCTCGCCCCCATGGGGCTGCTGGAGTCTGGGCTGGGCCTCTCCAGTGCCGCCTGCCTACCCCTCCTACGGAGTGCTGCCCCCGACCCCGGAGCCTGGCCGCCTCCTGCCGCTGGGGACGGCAGCTTCACTGTAGCACCAGGGAAAGGCCGGCTTCCCCTCCGATGTCCAGTGTGGCGCCCCAGGCCCCGACCTGAAGGACTGGTCATGAAGTAGGCTTCCACTTCTGGGGGAACTTGCCTCTACTTTCTGCTGCCACCTCTCAGCTGCCACGGCCCAGCCAGCTTCCGATCTAGGCTTGGGGGGACGCTCTCCATGCCCCCAAGGCTGTCCCTCTGGCCTTTGCCCCACCCTCTCTCCAGGGCCCTGGCATCTGGGCCTGAGTGGCAGGAGCCTCTCCCGACCACCAAGCCCCCACAGAGGCCTGGCAGGCAGAAGTCCTGTCCCACCCCTGACTCTTCTCCCTCTGGGGGACTCAGACAAAGCACAGCCGCAGCTCAGAGACAGTAATAGAAATTTCATTAAAATCTATGGACTTTAAAATCCTAGTGGTGCACAGATGGGTGGGGATGGGCGGCGCACCGTTATTGCTACAGAGGATTAGAGGTGGCTTGAGCGGGTCTGTCACTGCACAGAGGGGCACAGAGAACAGACAAATGGACACTGCAAGGATTGGGGGAAGGAGCTCTGGCTTCAGAGAAGGGAGGGTTGGGGCACGCGGCTGGGGCCATTTGGCACGTGAACGAGAGCGGCACAGTTTGGGAAGGCTGGGCCTTTAGCCTGGTGGAGAGAGAGAAGGATCTCCTCCTCCAGGGCTCGGGGCTCAAACCTCTTGCTAGGTGGCCCCCCCATCCCTGCCCCCCAGAAACAAGTGCTTTGGGCAGGCTGTTGGGTCATGGGCTTCTGCTGGCTGGGCCTGACAGCCAGAGCTGGAGTGAGGGACAGAGACCCCGGAGGAGCCGGGTGAGGTGCAGGCAGGCCTGGAAGACAACGTGGGCCCAAGGCTGGGGGTAAGGGAGTGGCAACCACAGATAATACAGTTTTTACAAAAATAATTACACAGACAAACAGGGCCGGGTGGCATAGCCTGACAGCTAACACTGTGCAGCTCTCCAGCCCTTCACTGCCCCCCAGGTAGGAAGACCCAGATTTGCCTGGGCAGAGGCTGGGGTCTGCCCTGAGGGCAGGAACACTGGTCAGGAGGCTGGAGGCCCAAGGAAGAGGGAAGATGCGGGCCCACTCAGAACCTCAGCTCAGGGCAGAGTGGGAGACATCAGAGGCCAAGGAGTGCCTGGCAGGGTGCCTCTGGGCACTTGACCAAAGACCCCTTCAAAGTGCTTTGGGCCCCTCCTCTGCCCACTGCCATCCTGGCATTCAAAGGACCTGTAAACACTGGGGACACGAGCACGAATGACCACACTAGCAGTGGTGGCCAAGGTTGACAGCAGCCGCCCTGGCCGGGGCATGGCAAGGGCAGGTGGGTGACACCTGTCCACTGCCACCACCACCCCAGTCTCTGTGGTGGGAGCACGGAGTGGGGATGGGGCACTCCCCTGGCAGCTGTGCTCATATCCGGGAGTCCTGGAGAAGGCCGGAGCCGTTACTGCCCACCATGGGGATCTGGGCCTTGTCTGGGTGCAGTGGCTGGACCTCGAACCCGTCTTCAGGGGAGGGGGCTGTAATGGGGGCATAGCGCCCAGTCCGGTGCTCCAGGAGGGCGGGTCCCCAGTCTCTGCTTGGCTTTGTGGCATTTTTCAAACGCTGCATAAGAGGTAGGCATGGGGGTGTGGGTGGAGTGAGCCAGGAGGGACCCTTTCGCCCCCATCCAGCCACCTCCTCCCCTTTCCCTTGGCTGCCCAGCCTGCCCTCCCCCCTCACCTGGAGGAGGGTGTCCCCATCGGTGCGGCAGAGCTGGAACAGGGCGTAGAGTGGGATGCAAAGGACGGACGACAGAGCCATGAGGAAGCCAATCGCCACAGCCCAGCCTGGGTACTGGTAGTGGTTGTAGGTGATGGGTTGGTACTGGATCACCGTGAAGATGAGAATGAACTGCAGAGGGTGGGGGTGGGAGTAGAGGGAGGCCCGTCAGCCGGCCACCTGACCCTCTCTTCAGCTTCACAGACTGGAAAGAGCCATTTTGGACATTTGGGTGGAAGCAACTGTCAACCCCTAGGCCCCAAGGAGTGGATGAAGGGGATGTGACCAGGGGTCCTGGGCGTGGTGCGCAGGCAGGAAGGGAAGATGTCTGACTTTGCACAGTTGAGAAATGGCCAGGGAACAATCAAGCTGCTGCAGCCTTTGTCAGTCAGCTCTGCTCAAAGACTTGCAATGGCTCCCTATTGCCTACTGAAGTAAGGTCAAATCCCTGGTTTTGGGGCCTTTCCCCTCACAACATGACTGTCCTCAGCTTATCTGTCTGGCCATGTCGCCAACATCTCAATATTTCAGCTGCACCCTGCATTTTCCACCTTCTTCACTTATTTTGGAGAATCCTCTGTACCTCCCTCTGTCAAACCCTATGCCATTGCCATCTCCTTCAAGAAACCTCTCTGATTTTCCCCATCTCCCTCCCCTGAAGGAGCTCTCAGTGGCATTTTCCATCTGCTTCCCTTGGTTACTTTGTTGAATGCTTCCTGTTTTCCAGTCCTGGAGTTCCTGGGATTATATCAGCGCTGGGTCTCCAGTGTGAGGAACAGTGCGGGAAATCATTTGCTGATTTGAAATGACTTGTGAGAGGTGGGGGGAGGGGTGGAGAGGGAGGCCTTGCCTGCCACGGCTGTGGAGACAGTGACAGGCAGCTTGGGGAGGCTGCAGCGGCTAGAACTGGTGTGAGGTTGGGGCCACACTTAGGGAGCTGCTTTGGGAAGAGGCGACTGAGGTGGGAGATAAAAGAGGAAAAACCGAAGGCAGCAGACGGATGACACGTGGGTCTTGCAGTGGGACAGGGGTCTGGGCACCCAGGTCTGGATGTGTGTGCCACCACTCACCAGTGGGGCTGCCGCTGCCTCCTGAGCCTTCACCTGCAGCGTGGCGCTCAGGCCCCTCCCGCCTCCAACTGGGAGGGGTCCCTCCTGGGGCGCTGCATAGGGTAGGCCCTGAGAACACGATTCCTGAACGGGACTGGATCCTGCTCTAGGTGTGGACAAACCCTTTCTCCCCTTAGTTGAGCTGAAGTTTGTCAAAAGGTGCTTTTCAGAAATGCAAAGCAGTAAAGCCCTCAAAGAAAACAGTCCAGAAACAGGTATGTCCGCAGAGCCTGGGGCGTTCATCTCAGAGGAACCCAGCGGGGCTTCATGGGCACACAGACCCCAGAGCAGACCAAGGCTGCCCTGCAGCCCCTTCTTGTGCCCCCTCCTTGCCTGCCCTGCCCTGCCATGGCACAAACTCCCAGGTCTCCCTCTGAGTGCTGGGAACATCTTTCCTTGTACAGGTGGAAGCTGAGACCTTCTCAGGCAGGTGCTGGGCCTGTGTCTCGGCCACATCCAGAGGGGACGGTCCTTGGCAGTGGGCAGTGGTGCCTGCCATCAGTGGCCTCCCCCCACCCACAGGAGACTTCTGCTACTCCTGTTTCAAAGCTGGGCTGGTGGCCAGAGCTGGTGCCTGTGCCAGGCTCAGGGAATATCCCACACCCCATGTGGTAGGAGCCTTTCATTCAGAAACACGAGCCAAAGTGGAAGTCCAGTGCGGAGCTCCCCGCTGCTTGAAGGATTTGGGCATGGCTGGAACATGCCTCTGGACACTGCCCTCATCACTGAGCTGACCCTCTGACTCATGCAGAGGTGACTCTGCCTCTTCTCTGTGGCATGACCATTAGCCTATCAAACCCTCTTCACCCTGAACATAGAGGAGCAAAATCAGATTGTGTTTAGCCAATGGACCATTCCTTCTTCCAGCAGAGTTCTTTCTAGCATGGCACAGGCACGACACATAGGTTCCAAACTGCCTGCTTCAAATCGTGGCTCCACCCCTTGTTGTATGACTTTGGGCCAATGACTTAACATCTCTGTGCCTCAGTTTCCTCATCTGTAAAATGGGGATAATTATACCTTGGAGAGTTGTCGTCAATGAGTTAATACGGGGACAGTGTGCAGAAAGTCACAGGCCCATAGTGAGTGCTCAATAAATCTCAGTGGTTATCATCCGAATGGATTTCCCTTCATGGTGGGAATTCCCTCCACCAATTCAGCTCCCTGATGGGAGTTTCCCGGCTGCTGAATATTCATGAAAACTGGGAACACCCCCTCCCAAGTCAGTCCACTTCATTGCCAGGTCCAGGGGCTGCTTCTGGAACATTCATGCATTCACACCACACATCCCCAGCACCTGTTCCATTAAGGGCCCCAGGAGCTCAATGAGGCAGACAGAGGCTCATGCCATATCAGCAATGATGCCTGAGGCCCCTCTGGGAGGTGGAAATGGAGGGAGCGGGGGCTGAGTCAGCTGCTGACAGCTTACTCTTCCCCTGTCCAAGGCTGAGCTGTGGCTTCAGTCCCATCCTAACCTGAGGCCAGGGCCTAGGTGGTTCTGAGTCTCCACACAGTCACCTGGTTCTACTAAACCTCCGTCAGGCCCAGGGGGAGCTCCAGCCAGATGGGCAGGCTCCAGCCCTCCTTCCACCGGCTCCCAAGAGACATTTGGTGAAGGGGCAGCAGGGACAGGGAGGGGCCAGTTGAGGGACTTACGAAGATGATGGCTGGAGAGACAAAGCGCCAGCAGATCTGGAAGAAGAGGGGTGGTGGGAATCCCAGCATCATCTGGATGTCCTGGAAGTAGTTCCGATGCCCTGGAGAGAGAGGAGGTCAGTGGACCCCTCAGGACAGAGGGGCCAGGCAAGGCACGGGACCATGGGGAGCTCACTGAGGCTCGGGCACTTACCATAGATGTACATGATGGACATGCACATGATGCAGGAGATGACGACCAAGGAGAAGCTGGCCGCGTAGTTGTCCATCAGCAGCAGCCAGTAAATGCCTGCCTATGGGCCAGCGGGCAGCTGAGCTGGGGAGGCGCCCACGGCTAGGCAAGCCCACCCCTTCTCCCGCGACACCCTGGCAACTCCAGCCCAGCCTTTCCCTTGGTCCCTACCTGGCTGGTGAGGGGGATGCCCAGCAGGAAGCCAGCCACGGCCACGCCCAAGGTCACATAGGTCTTCTTCTGCAGGATCCACTCGTTCCCCACTTCATCCACGACGGCCGTGACCAGCGTCTCTAGGAGGCAGAACTGCAGGATGCGGCGGTCAGAGCGGGGGCCCTGTGTCCCCCCCTCCTCAGGCCACCGCCTCGCCGCCTGCGTGGCATACCTGAGTGCCCAGGCCCAGCAAGATGAGCATAAAGAAGAAGAGCAGGGACCAGAGTGGGGAGACGGGCAGCAGGGTGAGGGCCTCGGGGTAGGCCACGAAGGCCAGGCCGGGGCCGTGGTCGGCCACGCGCGACACATCCACTCCCAGGTGTTTGGCCATGAAGCCAAGGATGGAGAAGATGACGAAGCCGGCGTAGACGCTGGTGGCACAGTTGGTGATGCTGATGATGACGCTGTCCCTGAAGGAGAACAGAGAGGCCTAGCTCACCGTCCACTCCCTGGTTTGGGCCAAGGGGACACTTGGAGACAGGGAAAGTTCTAGGAACAAAGGTGTCCCTCTGCCCACGGAGTGGCCTACTCTGGGCCCTTTACAATTAGCCTGAGGCTCTCGGGTTCTCACAGGCCCCTGGAGTGTCATCTTCCTCGTCCCTCTTCTCTCTCCATCTCCAAGGACTCCATCCAGACCTTGAGGCTCCCAAGGCCCGGGTGGAAAGGGGCGGGCTGCGCTGGAGCCCACCGGGTCTGGGGCAGCTGGGGCCCGGCTGCAGAGAGGGCAGGGCTGGGGAGAGCCTCACCGGTAACAGTTGTTGTGGAACTTGTTGTAGGAAGCCATGGTGATGAGGCCCCCCCACGCGCAGCCCAGCGAGTAGAAGATCTGGGAGGCGGCGTCCCCCCACACCTGCAGGGAGGGGCGGGTGGGGAGGAGCTGGGGTCAGAGGCAGGCACATCCCCAGCCCGTTCCCTGGCCCCTTTCGGACTCCCTCCACACCCCACCTTGGCCTCCAGGATCTTGTCCCACTGTGGGGTCAGGTAGTACATGATGCCCGTGAAGGCTCCGTCCAGGGTCACGCCACGGACGAACAGGATGGTGAGCACCACGTAGGGGAAGGTGGCCGTGAAGTACACCACCTGGAGGCGGACGGGCTCCGTGGGCTCCTGCGCACGCTCCTCTGGGCTCTGCCCCCCCCCACCGGCCTTCCCACTCTCTTCCCTTCCCCGCCCGGTCCCTTCACCGCCCCTGCCTACGCCTCCCCCCCAGCCCAGGCAGGGGAGCGGTACTTGCTTTCCCTGAAGACTTGACCCCACGGATGAGGCAGAGGAAGACGACCACCCAGGAGACGCCGAGGCAGCCCAGGAGGGGCAGCCGCACCTCCCCGAAGTGCCCGATGTCGTTTGAGAGCTTCAGCACGTACAGCCTGGGGAGGGGGAGACCTGGCATTGGGGGCTAGCCCAGGGACAAACTCCAAGGCCCGTGCCCAGCCCACCAGAACCCCCTCATTCTTAGGAGGTCCCAGCAGCCCACTGGCAGGAGACGGAAGCCCCCGCGGGGTTGAGTCCCAGATGACCCACCTACCTCTGCCTGCAGCAGCCCTGGAGGCCTGATATAAGCCGACTGCTCTGCGGCCTTTCCCAGGAACCCCAACGGCTCCTGGAGGCCACACCTGGTCGCGGCCAGCCTCCTGTGCCCCTGGGGCCTGCAGGTCTCCCGGTCACTGCTCAGGACCACCCTCAGTCCCTCGCTTGTGTGCTTCTTCCTTCAGGAATAGCCTCTTCTCCAGACATCCTATCAGATGCCACCACCTCCAGGAAGCCGTCCGTGAACACTTCACCCACACTAGTGTCCTATTAACCAATGGAGGCAGCAGAGTGCTGAGTTCCAGACTGGGGGCTCTGGAGCCTGCCGGTGTAGGCTTGAACCTGGTCCCTCCTCTGTGTGTGGCTCTGAAGGCCCCCTGTACTTTCAGTCAAGCTGACCCTTATTTAGCACCTACTCTGTGCCAGGTCCTGTGCTGGGTGCTGGCAAGGGCAGCAGGACTGCTCAGGGAGCTAAGGCCTAGTGCAGAGGTGAGCACAAGGCTCCTCTGCAGCCAACACGAGGAGGGCTATCACAATCCCGGGAGCAGGCGGCCTGGGGAGGAGGTGGGTGACGCCAAGTGAAGGAACAGCATACAGCAGGACAGGGGACCATGAAACAGCAAGAGGGAAGTGGACTTGGCCCAGTGGTTAGGGTGTCCGTCTACCACATGGGAGGTCCGCGGTTCAAGCCCCGGGTCTCCTTGACCCGTGTGCAGCTGGCCCATGTGCAGTGCTGATGTGTGCAAGGAGTGCCCTGCCACGCAGGGGTGCCCCCCGCATAGGAGAGCCCCACGTGCAAGGAGTGCGCCCCGTAAGGAGAGCCGCCCAGCGCCAAAGTGCAGCCTGCCCAGGAATGGCGCCCCCCACACAGGGTGCTTACACAGCAAGATGACGCAACAAAAAAGAGGCACAGATTCCTGTGCCGTGCCGCTGACAACAGAAACGGATAAGGAAGAACACGCAGCAAGTGGACACAGAACAGACAACTGGGGTGGAGGGGCGGAAAGGGGAGAGAAATAAATAAAAAATAAATCTTAAAAAAAAAAAAAAAAGAAACAGCACAACCGCATCCAGGCATGTCAGGTATCTTGGAAAGGCTGGGATGGAGGGTGAGGGAAGAGAGAAGGGATCGGAAGGGACCCATCATAAGAAACCATGGAGCCAAAGTTCATTTCCTGACAGCAGTGGGAAGCCTGGGAATGTTTTTAAGTCCAGGAGTGGCAAGATCAGGACTGTGGTTTTTATAGAGCTCTCTAATGGTCTCTCTTGGCCAAAAACCCTACAGTGGCTCCCATCTCTTGCCTCAGAAGAGCCAAAGCCCTTAGGGTAGATGCAAGCTCCCACGTGATCCACTGCCCACTGCCGCCTGCCTGGCACCTGATTCCCTCTCCCCCTCACTCCCTTCCATCTGCACTGGCCTCCTTGTTGCTCTTTAAATGCACCAGGTGTGCTCCCACCTCAGGGCCTTTGCACTTACTCTTCCTCTTTTTGGAGTGCTCTCTTCCCAAATACCCGCCCACAGGCTTGACTTCATAGGCATGCAAACTTAGCAGTCACACAGGGAGGGCCCCGCCCTTGGTTTAATGCCTGCCATCGCCGCATTGAAATTCTTAATACATTTTGAAAAAGGGATCCTGAATGTTCATTTTGCCCTGTGCCCCACAAATTATGTAGCTGGTCCTATCCACATGGTCCCCTCCCTCCTCACTTCCTCAGGACTTCAGTGTCCTCTTCTCAGAGAGACCTTCCCTGGCTGCAAGGCTTAAAATTATAGCACCCCCCTTCCCCCAACCCCTGGCCCCAGGCCAGCACTCCTCTCTCCCTTCTCTGCTGTGTTCCCCCCCATAGCACATATCTTCTTCTATCCTATTGTATTACCTATTTGGCTTTTTTCCCTCTTTTTTTTTTCCCCCTTTTTCTTTTCTTTTTTCATTTATTTGTTTTGTTTGTCATATGTCCTTTCTGAGGGGTTTTTGTGTGGTGTTCACTGCTAAATCCCCCAGTTCCTAGCACAGTGCCTGGCACAGAGTAGATGCTCAGTAAATATCTGTTGAATGAGTGAATTGTGGTCAATGGGCTGGGAGGTGAAAAGGGGGTGAGGAGAACCTGGAGGGAGACTAGTTTGGTTACTGCAGTTCCCTAGGCTAGAAGTGATGAGCAAGAGACAATCTGTTGAGCCTCAGTTTCTTTTTCTGTAAAGTGGGGATAACAACAGCCTGAGGATAATGTGTAGATAAAATTAAGTAATTTATAGGTTACCTTCTTTCCCCTCTTATAGCTACTACCTGGCAGCACAGCTCTTATTCATAGGCTGTCCTCAATCATTTTTAGCTTTTTTTCATTGTTTTTATCATTTCTCAAACCTCAGGGCAGCATTTTCTTTTTAAACTAAAAGGGTGTAGTGTGGTGGAAACCAAAGTCAGCTGGGTTGTGTGCTGACCAGAGGTGAAGTAAGATAAGGTCTGAGAAATGGGACTGGATTCACCAGTTGTGAAGCCACTGGTGACCTAAGAAAGGGTCCTTTTGGTAGAGTGGAAGACATGGAAGCTAGATTTGTAAGGATTGAAGAAAGATTGACAGATGAATAGAATAATGTTTGTGTGTGTATATGGCAAAATTTGGCAGTGATGAAGAAAGAGAGGGTGACAGCTAGAAGGCACTGTGGGCTGAGGGAGAGCATGTGTGCACTGTTATTTAATGTCAGAGAGTTTTGGGTAGATTTAAAAGGCAATGGGGGAAGCGGATTTGGCTCAACTGATAGAGCATCCACCTACCACATGGGAGGTCCAGGGTTCAAACCCAGGGCCTCCTGACCCATGTGGTGAGCTGACCCACGCGCAGTGCTGATGTGAGCAAGGAGTTCCGTGCCACACAGGGGTGTCCCCCACGTAGGGAAGCCCCATGTGCAAGGAGTGCACCTGTAAGGAGAGCCGCCCTGAATGAAAAAAGTGCAGCCTGCCCAGGAGTGGCGCCGCACACACAGAGGGCTGGCAGCAGCAAGATGATACAACAAAAAGAGATGCAGATTCCTGGTGCCGCTAACAAGAATACAAGCAGACACAGAAGAACACACAGCGAATGGACACAGAGAGCAGACAACAGTGGGGTGGGCGTGGGTGGGTTGGAGAGAAAGAAATAAGGGCAATGAGAAAGAATAAAGGCAATGAGAAAGCCCCAGAAAGAAAGCAAAAGGCAAAGCAATCCATAGATTTCCTAAGAAGATGGAAGGGGATGTGGACGTCAATCTTAAATTTTAGTTGTAAACCAGGGAAAGGCTAGAACAGATGACTGTAGTGGGTTTGCATGTCATGGCAACATTTTTAATAGCCTGTGATGGGATGTTCGCCTGGGCCCTCCTGGGATGCTGTTGCCATGCCTGTGATTTGACGCTGGCTTGCCCAGACTGCCTGATGTTGGATTTGCCAACAGCACTATGCGGGGGGGGGGGGGGGGGGGGGTCTTCCTCCCAGCCTGTGCTTCACACCATGGCCTGCAGAGGGCACTGTCCAACACCTCCATCTCCTGGTTCAACTCCTGCCGCTGAGCTGGCTCAATTCAACAGTCACAGAGCCAGGACCTGGGCTAGACTCTCTCCAGGCTCTTAATCAACAGGGGGGGGGCGGGGGGGGAGTTTTGCACTGCGGGACTGTGGAAGTGAGATCCAATCTTTTCTCCTTCGTGGCACACATAGATAAAAATACTTGTTGGCCCATTGGGGTAAATAGGCAAGGCCACTCACATGCCTGGGCTGGGGGCTCTGCGGTGCCCACACCCTGCCCAATTAGGCACATTCATCTGGGGCACACTCTTCTGCTGCTGCCTTTCAGAGTTGCTTCACCACAAGCACCAGCTTGTCTAGTTGTGTCTGTTATACTGACAGTGTTTTACATAGGTTTTTTTTATCACCAGAGAACATAATTAATTATAATACTAAGGATTAAATAGTCTAGTAGACTAGTCTAGGAACCAAATAATAACTTCTACTTTTATTTTTATGGGACCACTTCCAGTTTGTTTGGTTTTGGTTTTGGTTTTGTTTTGTTTCAGGGCCATGTGATTTTGAGATCAATTAACCTAAGACATTTTGGAACCCAACATATTTACAAGTTGGCTCTTGACACGTGACATCTCTGGAATTGTTCTGCATTATTTTTCATTTCTCCATATGCATGTCTTATTTCCCCAGCCGGACGGTAAATGCCTTGAGAAAAGGACCCCCTCACCTATTTCTTGGCCTCTCCAGCAGCGCCTCTCCTCGTGCTTCCTGAGTACCTGCTACTGTTCTAACTGATTTATGCGGCATTATCTCATTACATCCTTGTAACCACCTCCATTGAACAGATGACACCGTTGAGACTTCAAGAGACGTGATGACCTCTCCAGGCCACAAAGCTGCTAAGTGCACAGCCAAGGTTGGAGCGAGGTCTATGACTCCAGAGCTGCCCACAGTGAAGACACCCGGGGGAGGGCGTGCCGGGCCCTGGGTCCCACCGGTGTCACGTGCTGTGCCAAGCCCCACAGGGGCTGCAGAGGTGAGAACAGCATGGTCATGATTTTCAGGCCCAGCGGGGGATCACCCCAGCACACAGAGGACGTTGAAACAATATCGTGATGGGGGTGGGGGCCGAGGAGAGGACCAAGGGCAAGAAGGGGGAGGAAGAGGCAGGCACAGGCTCACAGATCTGCTCTTTGACCTTCTATTATTTATAGGTGAGTTGCATAATCTTTCTTTTGACTTGCTTTCCTCATTTGTAAGATGGGAATATTTTGTAATACCCGCACAAGCTGCCCAATGGAGTTGTTGTGAGCTCATGCATCATTTCAAAGGAGCGCTGCTGAGTGTGCCCAGAAGACTTGCAGGGTAACACAAAAACATAATAATATCTACTGAGATAATAATCTGCCTGGCCCAGAGCAGGAGCCCAAGAAGCCGGGGTGTGCTCTCCCCTCCCTTCCTTGCTGAAGCCAGCCTGGGCAGCGCTCTTAAGGGTCACTTCCCCAGGCACTCCAGGAGGGGGCAGCAGGAAGCCAGCCTGTGGGAAAGCGCCCAGCCTGGGGCAGCCGTTCCAGTCCCAGGTGGGGGAGGAGAGTTCACCTGGCCTCTCAGTGGGACCCCAGCCAGATTTCTTTGAGGGCTGCTGCCCTCCCAGGTCCAACTGAGACGTGGGAGTTGGCTCCCAGCAGGTGGTATAGTCTCCATTCACAGGCAGCAAGGGGCGGGTCTGAGGTCCCCACGAAGGCAGAGAAGCCCGAGGGGCCTTGAAGGGCAAGCCTGCTCCATCCCAACCACCAGGCTTCAGTGCTCTGACCTGAGTCCCCTTCCTGACTGTCCCACTTCCCGAGGTCCCCCTGGGCTACCCCCTGGCTGCATGTGGGACTTTATTTGTCCAGTCCCCTTTAGAGGTACCCTGATTTCACTAGATGAAATCTCCAGAGGGCTGGGAACTCAGCCCCTGGGAGAAGGGCTCATGGAGCATCTCCAGGGGTGTGAGCAAGCCTTCATGGTTCTGGGAGATTCCGGAAGGTTCATCCCCAGTCTAGGTTAAACTGCCCACTCCACAGCATCAAATTATAGTAAAATATCCTACAAGGGCAGTTATTTGCTTGGTTCTCCCATTATATGTGAGCTCCGTGAGGGCAGGGCCTGTTTGTCTCTGCCTCTGCTCGGAGACACACAGTGCCTTGTATCTAGCAGGCGCTCAGGCAATGTTGTCCAGTGACCGGGCAACAGAATCTGGAGGTGAATTCACCTGTCCCCTCCTTGTGAAGCAAAGCTCTATTTTGTCTGCACCATAGGCCCTCTGAGGCCAGTGCCCACATCTTGCAGGTCTTTGGAAGTCTGTGGCCCCGTGAGGAGGCTCGCCCTGAGAACTGGGCTCAGGAGGTGCGGGCTTACTAGGACTTCAAGTATCGCAGGGGGCTGGTACATCCTACCACTGGCTCTCCATCCCATAGCAAGAAAGTCTCCAGCCCTTAGCTTGGCACTGGAAGCCCTGCACCTCAGGGTGCCACGGCCTCTTCTGTCTTATTATTCAGTGGGTCACTTGCTCCTACCCCCAACTCCAGTTTGCCTCCTGCTGGCCTCTGCTCATGTGCTTACGTCTGTCCCAACCCCCTCTGTACCTCCCTCCTCTGGCCCTCCTCTGGGAAGCCTTCCTGACCACCTCCTCTTGCCCCATCCCCTTAGAACTGACCACTGTCCACTTTGTGTCCCCACCCCACCCCTGCACCTGCCTGTTCTGAGCCCCCATCCCCAGCCCCTAATCTGATTATCTGACTCTACCCTGGACCATGAACTCCTCAGGTTGGGGACGGGGGCCTGTGCAGCCCACCCACGGGCACACAGGGCCTGGCATGGAGCAGGTGCGGGAGCGCTGGGGGACGGATGAACGAGGCCTGCCCACCCTCTGCCCACGCCTCGGCCCTGCATACACACTGCTGTCCGGTTCCCCGACAGGACATGGGGAACTTCCTCCAGGATGTCCTGCTGTCCCTCACACCCACCCAGTTGGGACAAGGTGTTCCAAAACACCTCCAGCACAGCTTCCCTTCAGCCGGCCCCAAGACTCCAGTCTTTCGGTCACCGCGAGCCCGGTGCTGTCTGGATCATTCCTAAGCACAGCTGGGCCCGACAACCCTGGGCAAAGGAAACTCCCGCAGCAGTGAGTCTAAGCCCAGTTCTCATAAGTGCTCTAAACAGGCCGGCGCCCCTCCTGGGCACTGCCCAGCCCATGAGTGCCCCCCACACCTGATACTCTCATCAGAGCAGGCCCCTCGTGGTCTCAGGACCAGCCTCGGCTTACCCGGAACCCACTGCCTTCGCTCGTGCTGTTCCTCTCTCCAGGGTGCCATCACCCTTTCTCCCTGCTTTCCAGAGCCCTCCCTCATCGCGTGGTAAGATCCCCCAACTCAACACCCCCGTTTTCCGCTGCTCTCGGGTACGTCAGCCTCGTCCCCTAAACCAGGCTGTGGACGCCTTAGGCACCCTTGCCCACCTCCATCCACCTCTGTGCCCAGCGGCACGCTGGGGCTGCAGCAGCCCCCTCTCTGGTCTGCAGGTGGGGCTGCTGGATGGGGAGAGGGAGGGCCCCCGGGCCCCCCGGCTGCCTCACCTCCAGTACTCCTCACTGGGGCTGGTCCTTTGGAGGGTGTGGTTGAGCAGGTGGGAGAGGTTGCTGGGCAGGGCGGCGGGCCGGGAGCCGTTGGTGAGGTTGGTGGCGTCCAGCACGCCGGCACAGTCGCGCGTGTTCCAGGGGTTGTTGCAGTAGGCCCAGGGCAGCACGTGCGTCATGGACGAGAAGAAGTAGTAGAAGGCGATGCAGATGACCACGTTGTAGTAGATGCCGATGTACGTGGACACCACCATCATGCCATAGCCCACGCCTGGGGGAGGGGCCGCGTCAGGGCGCCAGCGCGGTGGGAGCGAGGGTGGGAGCAGGCAGCCTCACACATCCAGGAGGCCAGGCGACCGACCTCTAAGGGCCCAAGGGGCAAGCTTTGATGGAGGGCCACCGAAAAGGCAGATCAAGGCCTTGGCAGGGATGAGCTGGGAGGCAGAGGGGTTTTGTGTGTGCACATGCTGGGCGGGAAGGGTGGAGGCCCAGTAAAAACGGATGCCAGCGTGTGTCCGTGGCCTGGGCCATTGATGTGGGGTTTGGGGTCAGCGCCAGGGCTCCACGGGGGTCGGCAGTGTTTGCACAGATGGGCGACCCCGCACGGCCCCCAGCGCTCCACATGCAGCGCGCGTGTGTGTGTGCGCGGGTGGCCCGCCCTGGCCTCACCTTTGAACATCGGGCTGATCCTCCAGACTCCCAGGCAGCCCTGGCTCGCAAACTGGCCGAAGGAGAGCTCCATGAAGAAGAGGGGGATCCCGCAGAACACCAGCATGATGAAATAGGGGAGCATGAAGGCGCCTGGCAGGCAGGGAGATGGCTGGCTCAGGGGCAGGCGTGGGGGACCCCACCCTGGACTTCCTGCTTTGAACCCAATAGCAGGACCTTTGCTCCCGGGTAGGACCAGAGGCAGAGTGAGCCAGGTGGGAGCCTGGGCCCGGGGCACCCCCCGTAGCCTGTCTTTGTGCAGGACAGAGGTTCTCAGGAAGTCTGCTCCGAGCAAAACCCATGCTCCTCTCTGAACTTTCAGAGAGAGAGAAGCCACCATGTTTGGGTGGGATCCGATGGCTTAACCAAGTAACTTCACAAACACCAGTCCCTAGGATCCTCAACTACCCCAGAATCATTTGGGGGGACTGTTGAAACCTGGGGATAAGACAGGAACCCCTGGGAGGTTGGGGTGCTTTTCTTCTCCTCTCCTCACCTCGAGGGAACAGGCTGGCAGGGCCAGGCCTAGACGGCAGACTGCGGGGGGCTGGGGGTGGCCTGTGCCTTAGGCAAAGGGGACCGAAGCCAGGGATGGGGGCAAAGGAGACGAGAGCCAGAGGCCAGCTTCTATCTGGAGTGGGTCTGTGCCAGGGAGAGGGTTGGCCCAGGCTCTGGTGGGTGGGCTCTAGCCAAGTGGGTGGCCCCTGCCCTGTGCCCGCCGGGTACCTCCCCCGTTGCGATAGCAGAGGTATGGGAAGCGCCAGACATTGCCCAGGCCCACGGCATAGCCCACGCTCGTCAGTACAAACTCGATCTGGTTGCCCCAGTTGCCCCGTTTGAGATTCTGGTCCCTCTTGGTGGCCTCGCTGGGCACAGCACCATTCTGTGGGGACAGGAGAGAAGCTACCATCAGCAAGTCATTTGCACACCCATGCCTGACCCTCGGGGCCTCCCCCAGCAGGGACACTGTGGACCCTCCAGGTCCCTGCCCCCACCCCCACGGGGCTTCCCCTCTGCTGGCAAGAGCTGCGGGCAGCCCTGGCAGAGGAGCGAAGAGGGAAGCGGCAGCAGCCAGAGGGTGCCAAGTGGGGCCTCCCTCACCAGCCCCCCAGTACTCGGCGCCAGGTGCACCAGCTCCACCTGGGGAGCTGCAGCCAGGCTGAGCAATGGGACACCCAGCAGCGTGCTGGAGCCGAGACCCCCTGGCCCTGGTCCTAGCCCCTCCAAAGCCTCCCCTTTCCCTTCTGGGTGAGGATCTGGGAGCAGCTGAGCCTCATACCAAGCAGCAAAAGCGGGCTGGGCACAAAGGGGCCTGTGTCCAGACAGCACCCCTCCCGCCGCCTGCCACATCGCCAGGCTGAGCACGCTGCCCGTGGGCAGGCGGCTGCGGGGGCGGGGACGCCGGACCCCTCCCCCAGCTCGAGGCTTCTTCCTGGGGGCACAGGGGTGGGGGGAGCCACACCTGGGCCGGGCAGCCTGGGCCTCAGGATGGGGGTCCAGGGAGCCATCTCACTGCCCTAGGCTGGGGAGAGGGCCCTGGGGGGCTGACCTGGGCCATGGCCGGAGGGTGCTGGGCCATGAGTTGGGGGAGGAGACCAGACTTGTAGGCACCACGCCAGACTTTGAGAACAGACTCTGCCGGGGGAAACAGAGGAAGTGGCCCCAGGAGAGAGAGGGCAGCGGCTGAGGAGGGGCCGGTGCGAGGGGTCGGGAGGAGCTGATGAGGGGACTTGCTCCAAGGGAAGGATGCCAGGCCTGCCTGGGGGAGCTGCCGGGCTGCTGGGGTGACCAGGGTCCGACTGAGGACAGCCCCTTTTGGACTCGGCAAGTCCCTTCGTAAATCCCCCCGCCACGCCCCTTCCACCCCTGGCCCTCCCGTGCCCCTCCCAAGGTGAGCTGGAAATAAAGCGGCCCTGAGCCAGAGCCTGAGAGATCAGGGGGTTGCAATGAGGGGACAAAGGGCCCCTGAGAGTCACTAGCAGAGAAAGAGAGTCCTTGAGTCAGAGACAGCCTCCCAGAAACGGGGTCTTCCCCTGAGCGACAGGATGGGACTCCCAGGATGGATATGGCACTGGGGGGCCTCTGAGAGAAGGATGCAGTGATGCGGACCCTCAGCTATTCAGAGATCTACGCAAGGACCACCGCCACGGTGGGCGGTAAGCAAAGCGGGTCTGGGGCTTCAAAATGCTGTTGGCCCTGACACTGGCTGACAAACAGAGAGGGACCCCATGCCTTCCAGAAAGGCCCGTTTGGTGCCCCCTGGGGGCCTCAGCTGTGCACCCCTGGCCCCCACAGAGGGCACATTTTGGCCCCTCTGGGTCTGCTCCCTCTAAGCACCCTGGCACAGACACCCCTGTGGAGCCGACATCCTGCACAGTCGATCCAGCATTGCCCCTGGGGCAGAGACCCCCATCCTTGCGCCCTCCCGGGAGGTTTGGGGGCCCAGCTTCAGGAACAGTGGGGTGACCTTCAAGGAGTACCCAGAGCAGAAAGGCAGGCTGAAGCAGCCTGCACCCATCCATCCATCCATTCATTCACGCGTGCACGCAAGCATGCGACGACAGGTTTCTTGACACCTACTGTGGACAGACATCGGGTATTCCGCGATGAGCAAAGCAGATGCAGCCCCTGCCCGCTCTGAGCTGGATGTCTGGGTGGGGAGCAAGCCATCAGTGAAATAAACAAATGCATAATTTTATAGGCAACCTCAGAACGATGACAGAGAAGACTTTCTCAAAGTCACAAAAGTGGGGAAGGAGGACATTGGGAGATGGGGGCAGGGTGAGGCCAAGGAAGGCCAAGCTGCCTGGGTCCTGGAAGAGGGGGTGCTCAGCTCCAGGATGTGCCCCACAGGATCTGCTCAATTACCTCACCAATGCCCAAGGCTCTTTTTGGGCGAGGACAGCTAATACTGCAGGGGCAGGGGACGATTTATTTGGAGAGTGTGTGGCTTGCTCGGGTGGTTTTATCTGTTACCAAACCAACCCCAGCCAAATGGGGCGCCTATATGTTGACCTTACAATAACAGTTTTATTCTGCCCAAGGCTTGTTTACTTAGGGGCACAATGGGGGACTGTGGCAGCTGTGGCGTGGGTGGGTGGGGTCACGGAGAGTGGCTACAGCTGTAAAAGGGACAGCCGAAGGTCCAGGAGGGCTGATGGGCAGGCAAGGCCCCTTTCGAAGTTCTGGGTCCCTGAGGCTTGAGCTTCAAGGCCCGTCTTGTGACCCCAGCATCATTAGGGTCAGGTCTCCAAACCCTGACGGCGTCAGCAGGACTGGACTCGCATCTCTGAGGTCAGCTCCTGCCCTTGTATGGAGCAGAACAGGGTGGGTGGTGACGCCCCCAGCTATGAGCCACCAGCAGCCATTTGAAGGCCCACTCAGGCCTTCAACAGACCCTCCACACCCGTTAACGAGTGGCACACCGCAGAGCCGTGCTCACCAGTTCAGCTGGGAGCCAGGTGTGGGGCCTGAGCGCTGCCAGGTACTGCCACCATTTCGGGTGTCTGCTGAGCCCAGGTGCTCGAGGTCAGTGACCTGATTCCCTACGAGCTGGACGAGAAGCTCCCAGCAGAAGCAGTACCCATCACCTCCACCCCACCAGCCACCTCAGCTCTGTGCACCTTGACTGCAGGAGCTGTGGAGCCTGGGCCAAGCTAGGCCTTGGACTTCAATCCCAGCTCCTGGAGGGGAGGGCCTCTCAGGGGAAAGCAGAGCAAGCCTACCTGCCTCCACAGGTAAACTGGAGGAAAGACTCTTTGGGATGCTCCCTTTCTGCAGGTGTTGGCTGGGTGCTCCTCTTTCCTGCCTTTCTCCAGCCCTCCTCCCTCCACATTCTTCCCAGGCAGCTAAGCCCACCTCTGGCAGGCTTATTTCCAGGCTGCAGAGGTTTCTTTCCTCCTTGCATCATCTTCCCTATTCCAAACCTCCCATTTTCCTGGATCTGCTGGGTGGACAGCTGCGTCACTGATATTAGCTGTCCCTGTAGTGGACACCTGTGGGCTCTGAGGTGCCCACAAAAGAGCCCCTTGGTGCTTGCAGTTTGACCCAGACTGGCTGCCCCTCTGCCCAGCTCGGTTTGGCCCCACCGACTGGCCGTGCCCTGGGCTTCTCTGGCCCTGCACCCATCCCCCACTGGCTGCCCCTTGCTCTTCGACCGCACTCGCTTGCTTACACCTTGGGGTGAATTAAGCCATAAGAGCTGGCCCCTTCTTCCCCATGTTCCTGGACAGCCCCTACCCTCATTCTGACTCCCCTGCCAATACGCTGTCACCCCAAGTGGCAGCTCTGAGTGACCACTTCCAGGACTAAATGGCCTCTGCTCACCACTGCCTTGGGCCCAGTGGGTAGTCTCCAGGGTGGGGACTGGTCCGCCCTGTGCCCAAGCTCTCCCAGGCTGGATAGCGTGGAGGCTCTGGAGCTTTCCTTCTGCAGCTCAGTAGGATGAGCTGGCTGATCACCCTCCAGGAGCCTACCACACATCCACACCTAAGATCCTCAGTGCCCGCTTCCCCTCAGCACCAGTCATTGATTAAAGAGACACCAAGGCAGCTGTGTGCACCGCCTGTGGACATGAGGTCCAGCAGGCCTTGTGGCTTTTCTCCCCAGCCCCCATCACCCCGTCTAGCTGGGTCACCTGCACAGAGCAAAGTCACGTAAGTCCTTCACGTAGGACTCTGCCCTGGCTTATTCGCTGCTCAGGATGTGCTCCTGGAATTAAGGCTGTTCAACTCTGAGGGTAGAATCCAGCTCTCCCACCATGCCTGAGCTTGACAGAGGTGGGTGCTGTGCTAGGGGTTAGAACCCTGGTATTCTAGAGCCTGGGAAAGTCACTTCCTCTCTGGGCAAGTCAGTATCCTTATCTACAAAATCAGGGACTAGACTAGAAAATCTCACAAGATCTACTGATGCTCTGTGGTTCTGCCTTGCCTGGAAGTGTGCTATGTCTGACTCGCCCATTGGCTCCCATTCACTTTCCAGATGACTTTTAAAAGAAAGGGTATTATGGTTTTTTTCTGATTATAAGATATTATAAGCTTTATCATACCAAAAAAAAAAAAAAAAAGGAAAATACTGAAACGTGTACAGAAGAACCAGAGCTGCCAAGCCCACCCGAGGTGGTGACAACAGGACAGCGTCCTCGCTCCTCTCTGCATGCACTCGGAGGGAGCACCCTGATTCCTACCCTGGACTACGATTCCACCTGCCCCTCCTAGATCAGTGCCCACCGGATATTTTTGTGAATTGTGAGCACCCCTGCTCTCAGTGGACATTGAGGAACCTTGGAGCTGCCTGGCTGGGCGGGTCCCGGCTGGATCCAGCTCCTCGTTTAGGACTCTCCAGCCCCAGGATTTGCTCCTGGGATGAAGTCATAGCCAAGACAAACTTTATGGAGGAGAATGGGCAAGACCCTATATCCCAGACTTCCCTTAAGCCAAATGCAGAACACGGGCCACTTTCTCCGAGCCCCAGTTGGGAATGTGGGTGGAGCAGCCATTACAGTAAATCAAGTGCTGCTACCTCAAGAGACCCCACTACCTCCTGCCTCACACCCCGCGGTTCTCATTCCCCCAAGTTCTTTCCCATCAGCCTAGGGGCCAGGCTGCAATGGCAGAGCTCCTGCCCTTCCCCTTCACGATACTGAGGCTCCAGTCTCTGGCCTCAATTATCCAAACATGGGGCAGAGTCAGGGGTTGGGAGGAGAGGACAGGACCATGGGAAATCCATCCCAGGCTCATGCAGAGGGCAGGAGGCTTGGAGCCACCTCGGGGCACTTCTCAGGATTCCAGGTGCAGCAGGAGAAGGAGGCAAGGACATGTCCTGCGCTGTTTTGTCACAGGGCCCTGACTGGCAGAGAGAACCCTGCCAATATCGGATACAGCAGACAGAAGACTGGCACCCCCAGGCCCCACAAAGAAGGGATGGAGGCACTGGGTGGACTCTGCCCGTCACCTTCCCTTTAGCCCTGGGGAAGCCAAGCAGCCAGGGCGACTGGAGGGATTAGCCTTGCCCTGCACCTGGGCAGCCTCTCCCCTGGCCAGCGGGCAGTGAGCTGCCACCTTGGGAAGTGGCTTTTGTTTCTGACCCTAGCATTCCTGAGGTTTGATACCCATGTCTCCCCAGTGTGCATCCCTTCTCTTGCCTCCTAAAGGCTAAGTCAGGAGGCCCTATGGGAGGAGTCCCCTCGCCCTCGTTGCTCCTGACATCCCTGCCCACCCCTGACTTTCAGGGATGAGGGCACACCGGCTCACACCCCACCCAGGTCCTTGCCCAGAGATGGGTGACCATTTGTTGAGGTTTCTCCTCCCAGCTGGGACTTTTGCCCCAAGCCCTCCCCCGACTCCTCACCACTGAGTCCATGTACCACGATCCCCTGCCCCCTCACCCACTCTCCCCATAGGAGTAACTGCCGTGGCACAATGAGGCTGTATTGATTAGTACAATTCCTGGGCACCTCCGGCCCGTCTCCCCGGGAGCGAGGACAATGCAGCTTTGATACACAGAGCAGATTCTCAGCAGGTCCTGGGGCTGGGGGGGCCCTTGCACCCCCACTCTCTTCCCCCCTAACCCCTGTCACACTGCAAACTCTTCCTGCACTCTTCTGCACAGTTACAACTTTCTGGGTCATTTTTGCTGGTGTCTGTCTCGCCCGCTGGCTGTGCTTGCCCCTCCCTGGCACAGACCACTTGGCCCCTCTCCCCCCCGCCCCCCAGCCTCCAAGCCCATCTGGCACCAGGGAGGGGGCTGCGACCTTCTGGATGGTGACTGACCTGTTCTGGGGAGGGGGTCACGGGTCCCCGAGCCGCGGCCATCCCGGGGCGAGCACTCGGCGCGCGCGTCTCCCCTGCTCATTCACACCTCTGCCAGCTCCAACGCGACACTGACGCATCCCCTGCCTCTCCCACTGCCAGGCTGGGGCTGGGCAGCATCAATTACTTTCACCTCATCTCCTCCCGGAGCTCTGCCTACCCCCTCCCCAGGCCCTCCCCCTCCGGCCAGTCCCCATGCCGCCCGGCGCGGGTGCTCCGGAGCTAGTGAGTGAGGCGCGGGGTTTGTTGTGCTTTTCCCTTGTTCCCAGTGAGTTATTGGAACAAAAAACACACAACTGCTCACAACCACAGAGCAAGGCAAAGCGAGCTCGGGTGAGTGAGGAGAGGAGGCTCACTCCCCCCCAGGGCTGGGCTTCAGATCGGTGGCACTGCCAGCCTGGCCCTGTGAGGGCCCTTGGAGCAGTGGCTGAATGCTGGAGGGGAGATGGGCTTTGCCCCTCTGGGGCACTAGAGAGGGTGGAGGGGCAGGAAGACAGAGTGTGCAGTCCACACGCTCTCCAAAGCATCCCAGACATCTCAGAGGGATGTCGGGCCCTGGAGCTGTCCTCAGCGGGGCTGGGGAACCCTAACAAGCCAAGATATTGGGGTATCCTCACAGGAGAATGTGCCCGACTCTGCAAGAAAGCTCTGGCCTAGTGGATGGCAGTCACCTGTCTGAGGAGAGAGGGCATGAGCCCAGAGGGTGGTCACCACAGAGTCCAGACAGAGGGGGCCTTGGAATAAGAACCCATGGGATTCGTAGAGCGTTGCCTGGAATCTGAGTGCCAGACATGGGGGTGTGGGGGGCTGGGGGTGGGAAGGGAGGATGCGTGCTGTGCAGGCCAGGTCCAGTTCAGCACGTCCCCCTTCTCTGGGGCCACCTCACTGGGCAGTCCCAGCTGATGCACAGACACACACCATGGCCAGGAAGGGGGTAGGAGTGCCTGGTGCTGAGAGGTACAGCCCCCTTGGTGAGGTGCTAAGTTGGCAGAGGACCTGGCAAACAGGCAATCTTAGTAAACATCTGTTGAAGGGAAGCACACATGAATCTGGGGGCAAAGGATAGCTTTTCTGCGAATCTGGAAAGTGTGGTGACCTCCTAGGGAATAGGGCAGTTTGCCATTAAAAAGGGGGCTGGGGCACAGGCTTTAGATCAGTTCCAGGTTCACATCCCAGCTCTGCCAGTTTCTTGCTGTATATGACTGTAGGCAAGTCACCAGTCCCTGGTCTCAGTTTCTTCTTCTCTACCCACCCATCCTTGAATCCTGTGAGCCTTCCTTAGGGATAACAGTAACAGGTAACACATGATAGCACTTACAAAGAGCCGGTGCTTTCCATATGTTAAGTCATTGAATCCTGCAACAGCCCCATCAGGTAGATACATTTTTACCCCCATTTTGCGTGGGAAGATGGGGATTGGCCTTGGCTCAGGCAAGTCTCCTCAGGATGGCCTCAGACCCCACGGACTCAGCTGCTCACTGGGCCAGCCTGGTCCCCAGACACGCTCCCCGGACTTCCTGCAGGCACAGACTGAGGGCCAAGGCCCTGGCAGGGCATGGGCTCCAGGAGGGCCCAGTCACCCATGATGCCCAAATGCTCACTTCCACCCAGGGTGGGCTCTGGGCCCTGGCTGCCCTGGCCTGGGCCAGGTGCCCAGAACAGGCGGCCCTGGCTGGACGGCGTTCCCTGGCTCTGGCCATGGGGACAGGAGGCGGCAGCAGCCCAGCTGGGCCCTGGCCGTAATGAGGCCTCATTAGCGGGATCCAGCTGCTCTAGCCCCACTTAGGGAGGCCGTCTCCTCCAGGCCCTGCTCTGACTTTTCTTAATAAGAGTGGGCATGCTTCCAGAGGGCCAAGGAGTCTAGGGGCTTTGCTGGCCCCTGTGACTCTGGAGGGAGGGTCCTGCTGAGCTAGAACTCAAAAGTGCTGGGATGGAGTGGGGGTGGGGGCTATAGGGGAGCTGTGTGTGGGGAGATGAGGGCACACGACTGAGTAGGTGGGCTAGAGAGAGGGCGGAAGGATGCAGTGGGAAGACTGAGGCAAAGGGGAGGCAGGGTTCCAGGGCCAGAGCAGAAGCCTGGGGGAGGGTGGGCCTTTTCCTTTTGACCTGGACATTGTCCATTTCACAGGGGAAGGGACAGGTCACCTCTAGGATCAGCACGAGGTCATTGCTCAGGCTGTCCTGGCTAGGAGAGCACCACCTCTGTGCTAGGCCCTATGTTAGGAGAGTGCTCACTTCATGCCAGGTCCTGAGCTAGGAAAGGGTCTACTGTGTGTCAAACTCTGTGCTAGGAAAGCACCCACTGTGTGCCAGGCCTGTGCTAGGAGAGCAGCTACTGTGTGCCATGGTGTTGAGAGGGGGCCTAGTTGGTGCCAAGTCCAGTGATTGGAGAGGTCCCACTATGCCCAGCTCTGTGTGAAGAGGGCACTCACTGTGTGTCAGCCCCATGCCAAGTGAGCCTGTGAGGTGCTCTAGAGCCTACAGTAGGTGAGTATCTCATTTATGCCAAATTCTTTGTAGGTGAGGGCCCAACATATCCCAAACCCTGAGCTGGGTGAGTATGCACTGGGTATCTGGCACTGTGCTAGATGGGTGCACTCTGGGTGACAGGCTCTATACTATGGGAATGCTCATTTTCTTCCAAGTCTGTACTGGTTAAACACTGGCTACAGGTCAAGACTGGTGGGTGACAGGCCCTCTACCAAGGGAGTGCCTTACATGAGCTGAACTCTGTGCTCAGCGCACACATGGACCAAGCCTAAACCAGCTGAGCACTTGCCACATGCCATGACTTGGGCGAGCTGAGCAGCCACTGTGCGCCAGGCCCTGCAAGGGATGCTGCAGACAAGAGGCATCCAATCCCTCATGTCGAAGCATAACAAAACAGCCAGGGTGGGGCAGCCCCAGGTGGCTCATGGTGCTTGCAAAGCCTTCTGGGATTTAGATACTCTGGTGCCCAGAACCCTAGCTCAGGCAACTCTACTCTTATTCATTAAGGCTTCCCAGTGGCAGAAGCAACGTATGTGCTCAAAAACATGAGAAGAGGCCAACGAGGCTCAGCAAGGCCTCTAGGCTCTACTAGGAGGGAGTGAGGGGTGGGCACCGGGGGAGGAGACTGAGTCTGCCAGCTTGTGCCCTGGGCTCCTCTCCTCTAGCTCTCCTGCCCTCAGACACCCAGGCAGCCTTGTCCCCCATGTGTACAGAGCCACAAGGTCTCCACGGAAGGACCACCTCGCCCAACCCCCTGGGGCCCTTAAGCTTCCCAGCTGCTCCCATGCTCGGAGGCACCCTGGCCAGCTGGGTTCTCATGCAGCCCTGGCCTAGAAGCTGCTGAGGCATGAGGGAGGCAGCTGAGCCAGCCTGGCAGACACCGTCTGGGCTGGGAGAGGGGGAAGGGAACATGTGCAGCAGCCGTGTGGGTCTGGGCTTGCTCCTCTATGGGGCACCTGCTCCAGAGCCCAGGAGAAACTCCCTGGTTGCACAGTGTCTATCGACACTGAAGAGACCTGGGTGGGCCACACTCTCACCTTTAAACCTGGGGCAAAGGGCGCTGGAAGTGAGGACCCCATGGTTAGGGGCCAGCTGCCTGCTCCTACATACCAGTGCGCGTGCACACACACACACACACACACCCCACAGAGACCTGGCAGGGGCCAAACGCCATCAGGCTTATATGCCTGCCCCTCCACCTCCTCTCTTCTGGTCGAGCATGGCATCCAAAGAAGGGGCACATCTGAGGGAACTTCCCCAGCCATTATTTCCTTAGGAAAACCCAGCCAGCTAATGTAGTGCCAACGTAGCTGCCTATTTTAGCTATTAGAGATAGGGCTCAGCAGGGGCGGCCCAGGGCACCCCAGAGGCTGTAGCCCAAAGGAGAGCACTGAATGGAAGCAGCTTAAATTCCAAACTGAGGCCCGAGAATAGAGTAGCCCAAGGTCATCAGCAGAACTGAAAAGGAGGCAGGAATAGAATCTCCGAGCAACCACTGGGAGTGCCCATGGGACAGATGCTATGAGCCTCAAACTCAGCAGTGGCAGGCAGAAGCCAAAGAGCAGAGGGCACAAGGGAAAGCCAGCCCCAGCTATCTTTAGGCACATCCTGGGGCTGGGAACAGAGTCCCAAGGCAGCAGTCCCTTCCATGGACTGGCTGGCCAGCGGAGCACAAGGTCCTTCGGGAAGCTCACTCAGGCAGGGGTTCTGGGATATGGTGATTCAACGCTCCCCATGTGTCCACGTGGCTCCCACATCTCTCCTGCCCACCCCAGTCCTTCCAGGCATTGCTCAGAGGGCTTCTTAGGTTTCAAGGGGCTCAGAATCTCCACCGCAGGAAGGGGCAGAGTCATGCCCCCTCCCAACTACAGGCCCAGGGCAATTCCCAGACATCTCCAGGAAAGATGAGGCTGCTTTTAGGTTCCATCCTTAGCAAGGGTTCAGGTCATGAGACCTCCATCTGCACCTGAGCCCCCAGATTCAGGTTGGCTCAGGGATATTTTAGGAAGCTTGGCTCATTCAGACGTGTTCCAACCAGAAGGGAGTGGGTGTAGGCCCCAAGCAGACCAGTCCTGAGGGATCAAGTGTGGGCTTGGGTGCTGGGAGTTCAGAACAGGGCTGGAGAGAGGGTCCTGAGGACTCCAAATGGAGCTGCCGAGCTCCCATCCTAAAACCATGCCTTTGGGTCAGGTACTTTGGGTCCCAGAAGCCTTTGTGAGAGACAGGGCTTGCTTGGGGAGGTTTAGCAGAGACCCCAGGCCAATCAGTCTTTAAGTGAATGAGGAAAGCAATTGAAGGAACTGATGGCGGGGGTGGGGGGTTGGGGAGGCAGGGGGTGGGGAGGCAGGGGGGAAACATGCTCAGGCCCAGCTCTCTCAAGCTGCCTCGTCCAGCTTGGTCCTGAAGCAAGGTTCCAAGATAAGAAGTACAACCACTGCCTCTTGGGATAGGCTCTGACATCTTTTTCCTGGTTCCTCGTCCCTGCTCCATCCATCGGTGGGTCCTGCTGCTCCGTGCCCTCCCAGCCCAGCTCCTGTCCTCTTTAGTCAAGAGCTCTGCAATTCTCAGGGACCTCACACCACCTCTCCTCTGCCAGAAGCAAAGGACTAAAGAAGGGGCATGACTTGAGGAAGGCAGGAGAGGGAGATTTTCCCGAGAGGCCTTAGGAGGAAAGGATTCACGATGAAATGCTCCTTATTGCTGTTAAAATCTAAGGTTACGGGAAGCGGACTTGGCCCAATGGATAGGGTGTCCACCTACCACATGGGAGGTCTGTGGTTCAAACCCTGGGCCTCCTTGACCCATGTGGAGCTGGCCCATGTGCAGTGCTGATGCGTGCAAGGAGTGCCCTGCCACGCAGGGGTGTCCCCCACGTAGGGGAGCCCCACGAGCAAGGAGTGCGACCCGTAAGGAGAGTCGCCCAGTGCGAAAGAAAGTGCAGCCTGCCCAGGAATGGCGCCGCACACATGGAGGGCTGACACAACAAGATGACGCAACAAAAAGAAACACAGACTCCTGGTGCGGCTGATGAGGATAGAAGCAGACAAAGAAGAACACACAGTGAATGGACACAGAGAGCAGACAACTGGGGGGCGGTAAGGGAAGAGAAATAAAAAAAAACAAAAAACAAAAAAACTAATGTTACTTTTTCCGAGGGAGAAGGAACCAGAGAAGCAGGGAAAAGCCAAACAGGTCTGAGGGCACCTTTGAGTAGCTAGTACTGAACGCTCCCTGTGGCAGAACACAGGGGGCGTGGGGATGCTGAGGCAATACCCGGGGCAACCCCAGGTGCCCACTGTCTTCCCAGCAGCCAAGCCATGTCCTTCCCTCCACAGCACCTCTTGTCGTGGGCCGGGGGAGTGTGCCTTCTGCCCCCTGCCATGCCTTGGAGGGCTCTGTGAGAGAAGCTGTCCTGCTGTGGGCTTGGAGCTGCACACCTCCTAACCTGTGGGTCCCCCGGGGCCTCCTGGGCCTTCCTGTCAAGGCGAGCAGCTGGCGGAAGGTCCCAGAAGGGGCAGTGCTCATGACACTGTCCCTTCCCAGCTCACCCCACTCCATAGCCTGTACTCACCAGCATCCCTTTGGCACCTTTTCCTACCATGGTGGCAATGGGTAGAGAGCTCTGGAGTCCCGGACAAAACTCACAGGCTTTGTTTCTCGCACTGTTCAGACCACAGTCCTCAAGACCTATGGAGAGAGCAGAGAGTGAGGCCAGGGCCTGGCCCAGGACTGGACGGAGGGGCAGAGTGTGTGTGGCCCCTGGGCTCTCCAGCACTGCCTGGGGTACAGGAAACAGGTCAGAGAACAGGTGGCTCAGGCCCCAGAGAATGTCCCTTCACCTCCTTCCCACCCTGGCCTTCCCCTTCTGCCTGGGCTTTTCCACATCCTGCTCCTCTCGGGATGACCCTCGCATCCAGCTCCTTCCTAGCTCTTCTCCCAGCCCTTCCGCTGAGTCCCCTGGTCTCCAGGCTTTCCTGCCCCTTTGGCCAAAGATCTATTTTTGACTCTCCAGATGCCCAATTCTATAAAAGATAAAAAATGAACACAGAACTTGGATGGGGTCCAACTCCCTCATGGCTTCAACCTTTCCCCAGAAGGGGACGCAGCTCAGAGAGCACACGCTCCCCCACCTCGCCCAGCCAGGCGGCGGGATGGTTCTTTCCCCTCCTGGTGCCTCTTTCTGGTGTTATTCGGCTTGGACTCCAGAGTGGCTGGGCTAGTCAATGTGCCACTAACTTGGGCCACCAGCTCTGGGCATGCCAAGCCCACCACGTGTTCCCACCTCCCTGCCCTTGCCCAGGCTGTCCCCCCTGCCTGTAACACCTTCCTTCCTGTTCACCGGGTGAAATTCTACCAATCCTTCAGGACCGCAATCAAATGTCTCCTGTCCTCTGTAGCCTTTCCTGGCACACTCCCCCACCTTTGCATATTGTGCTGATGTCTACTAGCGCCTTATCATATCACATGAAACTTACTTGCTTGTAAGTCTGTCAGTCATGAGTTTGTGAGTCCACTAAGGACTTGGGCTTGTGTTTCATTTACCCCTCTGTGTCCAGCACCGAGCACAGCGCTTAGCTTGCAGCAAGTGTTGGTTGAATTGAATTGAAGGAAGAATGGTGAGGCAGAGACACTGGAATGATGGGTCCAGGTCAGCCATGGATCTTGCAGGAAGCCTCTGAGAGGCAATGTGGGGCTGACAAACAAGAAAGGGCAGCAGACAGATGGAAGGGCCAAGCCACTCGGCAAGGGCTGGTGTCTACAGGTTTAAGGTCAGGGAGAGATGGAGGTGGAAGGAGTTGTTGACAGGCCTCATGAAAGGAAATCAGTCTTTGGGGAGCCTAAAAGACTTCTCTCATGGGAGTTAAACCCTGAGTCATTTGGACAAAGATGTTCATCCTCCACAGGGCCTGGTCTTAGGGAGGAGTTGGCTCTGCCTCTGCTGCCTGCCCTACCACTCTGGGGAGCAGATTCCACTCCAGAGTTGTTCTGGGCCATTCGGCCCCACCCACAGCCACCTCTCACCCACATGCCCAGGAAGTCATCAAGAGGCTGGAAGAAAGATGAGAAAGGAGCTGTTTGCTTTTGCAAATTGGCCCTTGGCTTTCTTAGCCCCAAAGACCTGGCCACTTGGTCTTCTGCAGAGACTTTTCCAGAGCAGGTGTGGAGTGGGGAGGAGACCTGTAACCATTTGCCTTTTCTCAATCACCCAGGCAGACCTCTCTGCCTCTCAGAGGGTTCCCCTACAGAGGTCTCTGCTCATGACTGTGGTTTTCTTGGGGCAGATAGGAGAAAGGGGAAGTGCTCTTCCTTAGAAGGAAATCCAACCTTGTCTTCCTCACTTGACTGCAGTCCCCAAAGCTACGAACGCTCGACTGATTTCCTTAAGGCTGTCTCTCCTTAGTCAATGAATGGTGACAGTGATGACAGTAAGAGCAGCAGATGGCATCACTGAGAGCCACCCCATGGACTGGGAATGATGATGCCCTCTGGTCAGATGCATAAACTGAAGTCACTGTGCCTGTAATGTAGGCTACAGAGATTACCCCATGTTCCGTATCGTACCCTGGGTGAGAGGCAGGGCTGTTTACAAGAGAGGCGGCTGGTCCAGAGAGGCCAAATCCCTTGCCTGAAGGTGACTGACCTAGGGCTTGAGCTTTCTAACTTCTGGCCCAGTGCTCTTTCCTCAACCCTAGATGACTTCCTCAAGAGCCTGCTTGCCAGGAAACTTTAAGGGAGCCCATTCACACCTATTGCAGGTGTGGGCCCTGCCCTCAGGGAGCTTACAGATGGGTGAGGGAAAGGCTGCTTAGTGGCTGCTTCCAGGAGAAAGAACTGGGCCTGATGCTTTAGCCTTCTCCTGCCTTTGCCGTTTCTGTTAAATGGCACCACCTGCACCAGGCTAGCCCTGAACCCACATCCCTGCCTTTGCCCAGGACAGGCCTCTGCCAGTTTAAGTTTGTGAAGATCTTGGGCTCTGGGGTCTGGTAGGTCTGGGCTGGAATTCTGTCCCTGCCACTCACTATGACCTCGAGCAAGTGCCTTAGCCTCTCTAAGGCTCGGTTTTCTCAATCTGGAAGATGGGGCTAACAATCCTTTCCCTATAAGTTCTGAAATTTTATGTCTAATTCTCGACTCTACTTTAAATCCTCCACATTTTGCTTCTCTTCCAATCCCTTAGTCTTCCCAAAGCCCTAAAGCCCCAATTCCCTCCAACAGTTCTCCACTGTTAATGAGATATCGCCTAAATTGCTTAGTAGGCTGACCAAAACTCAATTCATTTATTTCATAGATGTTTATTGCAAGTATGATCTGGTCCAGACCTGTGCACAAAGAACTCAAAGGTCTCTGCTCTCCTGCAGCTTATATGCTAGGAAGAAAGAAGGAAACTGATGACCCCAAGTTATATCGTTACAGAGATAAAGAATGTGAAGGAGAAAGATCATCCTTTTGTGAAAGTCTACAGCAGGGGTCCCTGCCTTGTCTGAGAGTCAGGGTGGGCTTCCCTGAGGAAGTGATGTTTAAGGGCCAGAGGGAGTTACAGGCAAAGTGGTAATAGAGAGGAAGGGGAGAGGAGGAAAGATTGAAGCATATGGAACATGTCCAAAGGCCCTGAGGCTGGGGCCCAGAGAGCTACGGAGAAACTGGTGAGACACAAAGGTGGACAGGTAAGCAGGGGTAGAGTCCTTGGGGCTTGGATATTGGTCTTTTTCCTGAGGGCAGTTGGTGGCTATTGAAGGCTTTTAAACAGAAGAGCAACTGCTTGGCTGTGCATTTCAAAAATATCGCACTAGATAAAGTATGGAAGAAGGACTAGAGGGAGGCAAGAGAGGAAGAGAGGTAATCAGTTAGGAATAGGTCAGCGTGTGCAGCTGGCCCATGCGCAGTGCTGATGCGCGCAAGGAGTGCCCTGCCACGCAGGGGTGTCCCCCGCGTAGGCGAGCCCCACGCGCAAGAAGTGTACCAGGTAAGGAGAGCCGCTCAGCGCGAAAGAAAGTGCAGCCTGCCCAGGAATGGCGCCGCACACACGGAGAGCTGACACAGCAGGATGACATAACAAAAAGCAACACAGATTCCCGTGCTGCTGACAACAACAGAAGCAGACCACGAAGACGCAGCAAATAGACACAGAGAACAGACAACCGGGGCGGGGTGGGGGTGGGGATAAATCAATCAATCAATCTTTTTTTTTAAAAAAAGGAATAAGTCAGATGAGGGGGCTAAACCAGGACCAGGACAATGGGGTAGGCAGAGGTACCAGATTTGAGAAAAATAAAGAAGGTAACATTGGTAGGACTTGGTGACGAATTGGACTTGGGGGCCAGGGAGAGGAAGGGGTCTTTGTTTTTTGGTGTTGCCAGCCTCGGAGACAGGAAAGTTAGTGGGGAGAGGATGATCTGGGTTGGACTAGCTGGGTTTGAATTTCCTGTGAGCCACCCAAGGGCAGATGTCGAGAGTGTAATCCCTGGTCCCTGGGCCATCTTTACAGCTTTATCACTCAACGTCTTTCCTAGCCTCCAAACAGTAATGTCAAGTCAATCAGTTTTCCGGGTCCATCTGGGCCAGGCCCTGGAGTCTTTCCCTGCAAAGGACCTCACAGTTTAGTAGGAAGATTGAGGAAAAGGCATAATCTCCATTCACTGTGCTGGATAAAGTAGAGGGGCTGCAGGAACAGAGAAGGGTCATTAGTGCTGACTGGGAGCCTGGGTTGGCTACCTGCAGCCTTGTGGGGCTCCTCAGCTTTTCCAGAAAGTTCTTGCCTCTAGGCCATTGAGCAGTTTCCTCTGTGCACCTTTGTCCCCATCTCTACCTGTATATATCCTACCCATCTTCAAAACCTGGCCCAGGGACGTTATCTTCATGAAGAGTTCTTGTCCTTCCAGTTGCTGCCTACCTTTCTACTGTGTCCCCAAAGCATGTTGTGTACACCTGATTAGTACACTCGTCACATGGAGCACTGCTCCCACTAGTTGGAGAGATATTCCAGGGCAGAGGTGGGATTCTTCCGTGTCCCCAGGGCTGGGCACTAAACCGGGTACCGCCGCAGCTGCCGTGGAGGCCTAAGTAAGGGGGCGTTTTCTCTGCTGTCCCTGGAAACACTTGGGCATGCTCAGTGTTGCCCATTAGTCCCTAGAACCAGTCCGTCACTCTGTTCTCCAACCTTCTGATGCCCCTTCATTTTGGGGGTCTTTAACCGCTCAGGTCCTTCGCTGCATCCCGTTTTTGTCCGTCAGCCTTTATCTCCAGGGGGCCGCGCCTCTCAGGCTTGTTTCAACAGATAGACCCCGGCTTTGTGCTGGAGCTGTCAGAAAGCCGTGGGACGCGGCTCCTTTAAGAGTGAAGAGTGAGGGGGTGTGGCCTGCGGAGAGCAGGCCCGAAAGGGGGCGCGGCTCCTTTAAGCCGGCGGCCGACCGCGGGGCAGCCCGGGTCGGCGGGCGAGGGTACGGTAGCTGGCTGGGCTGCGGCGCCGCCCGGAGCGCGCCGATTCCTCGAAGCTCGGCGCGTCGGCTTTAATCAGGCTGTGAGTGTGGAGCAGGGGCGTTACATCAGCCGCCACGTGTGGGCCTCTCAGCTGGAGGGCGGCGGCCCCGCCCCTGGCCCCGCCCTCGGCCCCTGCTGTGGAAAAGTACCCGGGCGCCGAGGGCCCCGCCCCCTGCCCCGCCCCCGGGCCGGCTCCCGCCCTCTGGGCAAGCCCCCCGCGGTCCCGCCCCGCTCGGCTGAGGTCCCCGGCCCGCGGGGGCTCCCGGCGCCGAGCTCCGGGTGGGGAGGGTGCCCTGGGGCTGCTAGGCCCCCACCCTCACCTGCGGCAGTCCCAGCCCGCCCTCCGCGCGCCCGGAATGAGGTCCGGGTAGGGAGGGCACGGATTCCTCCCGGCCCAGGTAGCGGCCGCCCGAGAACTCGTTGCCCGCGGACAAAGAGAGCCCGAAGGCGCCGGGATTCCCCCGCGCGGCTGCCCGGGACGGGCTGGAGCACGGGAACTGGCGCCCGGAGGGTGGGTGGGCCGGCAGATAGGGAGGCCGGCCGGCTGCAGGCTCCAGATAGGCAGCCAGGCCGGCCGGCGCGGCGAGGTAGCCAGAGCCCGCCCGCGGGGCGCACCACGGCCCACCGGGGCCGGCCCCCGCAGGCCCCCGGCGCCCGGCCCGCCCGGCAGCCCAGACAGACCGTGACACACTCGGGTTCTGGCGCTACCCGAACGGCCCCGCGCCGGCCGCCCCCGACCGAGCGGGCGTCGGCACGTAGTGCTTCCCCCCTTCCAACAGCGCCCCCCTCCCATTCCGCCTCAGCGCCTTGGTGATAGCGGTGACACCCAGACGCGCGCACCTACCCCGGCCTTTGCGGCGAGACAGACATCCCCGTGCGTGCACCCACAATCTTACCAACAGATGCCCGCATGCATGCGCGCACACATAGACACACAGACACACACAGACACACGCTGGTCCTGGGGCTGAGCCCCACGGAGCCACCAAACACCCAGACCGTCGGCAGGACAGTGGGAGGCGTAGGGTCGCAGCGTCCCCTTCCCCCAGCCCCCTTACCATGCTGCAGCCCCCAGCCCAGGCGTGCTGGGTCCGCACCGCGGTGCGCCCAGGTGGCTTTCTTAAAGGGAAAGTTGCATCAGCCTCCCGAGGCTCGGTGCCGCCGCAAGTCCGCCCGCCCCGCCGCGCCGCTCGCGGCTCCTCTAGAGCTTATTATGTTTTGGTTTCGAGGAGGCGGGGGCCAAGAGTTTAGTGAAAGTTTGAAAAGCGGAGAAGGCTTGGGAGACCTAGCCAAGTCCCTCCCCTGGCTGAACCGCTCCCCTGGCCTCCCTCCCCCACCCCTGTGCCACCCCCACCCCCCTCACCGACTTCGCAGGCTCCTCCTCCCAGGGCATAAAATTACAAGTCGCTCCAGCTTTCAGATGATTGATCCCCACAAACCCTTGGGAGTGGGCTCAGCTAAGGAGCCCCTCTCCCCGCGGCTCGCTGCCCTCCAGCTGGGGCCCTTGGAGGAAGCAGATGTCCTCCCCTTAGGGCTAAGCTGGAATGAGGCCAGGAGGCCTGGGGCACTTCGGGGGGCTGGGGTTGGAGTTAGCCCGCCAGGCCCCCTGCTTTCTGCGCCTGCGTTCCCCCTAGAGAGAAGTCGGAGCAAATTCCATTCCCTGTGGAGCAGGGCCACTAGGGACCACAGCTGGGTAAGGCCTGGCTCCTTCTGCGTGGAACTCGAGGGTGAGGAGAAGCCCTTCCTCTAGGGGCCTTCTTTTGACCACTGGCCTGGTCAGCCCCACTCTGGCCGTTGTGTTGTTACTGGGGCAGCAAACACCAACCTGTGCTCCCTCAGTCCTCGTTTGTTGGGGAGGAGGGGGCAGGCCTGGATTCCAGCCCCAGCCAAAGGAGTCTTTACCCAAGGAGCTTCGCTGAGCCTCAGTTCCCTCCCCTGCAAAATGATGAGGATGAGCTAAGGTACTGTATATACTTGCTCGTAAAACACATTGCTCCTTGGAAAAGGGAGCTGGGCTGCCTCTGGGCCGTAGGGCCTGCCAATTGGTGGAATGGGGCTTCCACCTTTGCTTACCTGGTGAGACCTGAGGGCCTTCAGGGAGAGGGGCCAGTTAATACTGGCTGTCAGTAGAAGCCATGTTGCTCCAGCCTGAGTGCAGCATCTGCACCGGGAAGAGGCCCAGCCTGGCCGGACAGTCTCCCTTCTGCACCTTGAGTCTGTTCCTCACCATTGTCTGGCCAGGAAACCGCTTTTATTTGTTCCCTTGGGACAGTCAGCCTCCAAGAAGCTGATGTGCACATGCCAAACTCACAGAAGACCAATCAACAAGTGAGATTTCATGTTATTAATTTACAGACACTGAGCAAGATAACACGTAGCATCAAGCACAGCCTTTCCCTGCCAATGTGAGCTCTCAGGCCACACAGTCCTTTTCACAAGCCTTCCTCAGGCCAGGTACATACAATGACAGTTCGATCCTCTCAGAACTTACAACCTATTCACACTGCAGACTTGATCAGCAGTACTCTCAGCAGCAAGATTCTTTTCATTTTTACTTTGTCCCCAAACCTAACAGATATAGCGTGTTTGGGATTTATATTCTATGAACCAATGTTCACAGGGTCTGTGTGTACCCCTCTCTGAGCAATCCATTGTGGCTGTGCTGATCCCGTATATTTGTGTGGGTAGATGTGAGTGAAATTCTGTGTTTGTGAAGGGGTTACTGTGTGTGAATGCCAGTGCATCTGTGTGTGTGTGCCTAACCCCCAGGACTGGGCAGGACTGGTCCAAGCCTTTCTTACCTCTTGTGGCAGGCATAACTCTCCCTATAAATTCTGTTTCTGATCTCTCCTTCTCTCCCTCCCTCCCTTCCTCCTGTACTTGGGGGAAGGGAGTCACTTGTCAAAAAGGGCCACCCCCCTGAGAGGGTAAGGTGAAGGCTGTTGAAGAGGCCCCCAAGTAGTGGAGCAGGGGAGGCCAGGAGGGTGTGAGAGGGTGAGGACAGTGCCCCCCTCCTTTCTTGAAGCAGTAGACTAGGGATGGGGTGGGGGTGGGGTGGGCCTAGAAGAGGGCTCTGAGTGTCAACTAAGGTTCTGAGACTTGTCGAGACCCTGGGAAAGTGGGCTTCCCACCTCCTTCTAAGGAATCCATAGACGGGGGGCAGGTGCAGGATGGTTGGAGCCAGACCCCCAGGCAACCCTCCGAATGAGGGTGGGGTGTAGAGGAGGGGTGCTCAGGCTTCAACCCCTCAGAGGCTCCAACAATAGGAGAGTTGGGGGTTAATCTGGTGGCAGGGAGGCAGCCTAGCACTTTGACCCAACCCGGTTTGACTCATGGGATGGGGGAAAGAAAAAAATTGCCTTGGGGTGTTTGGGGATGTCGGAAATGTTTGCAGTGGGGGTTTTATGAGACAAACAAATGACTGAGCATAAAGTGTATTTGCATATGTACAGACAGATTTATGGATGTGTGTATTTTACCCATCTTGATCCTGAAAGAGCTCAGGCAGCCACACAGGAAGTTAAGTCCTATGGAAATGGTGGTTTGAAAGGCCAGCTCTGAGAGACAGGGACTAGGGTGGCTGTTTTTTTCCAGAGAGAACTAGGCCCCAAGGGAGGCAAGTGTGGGCCTCACCCAGGTAGGAATGGGTGCATCCCTGGCGACGAGCTCTGGCCTGGGCAGCTGGCCCACAGGGTGGGAAGGGCATGTCCAGCCTGGTCCGCTGAGGGGAAAGCAGGGCGATCAGGCCCGAGGAGGCTGAGGACAGCTAGGAGTGCCAGGGCCAGACATCCTGGCTGGCCTGCTCCTCCTGGGGCAGGGCAGCAGGAGGGGCAGGCTGCAGCTGGGCCCCACCCCCTATGGGTAAGGCTAAGGCGTGTCTCCCGGAACCCTCAGCTTCAGGGTTATTTCCTGGGAGGGCTGTGACCAGCCCCAGTGTCAGATCCCCCAGTGCCAGCTGGATTCCTCATTTACTATTAGCAGAGTCAAGGCCTCTGGGTTGGGACATACAGAGTGAGTTTAGGTGTGTGTCTGTTGGGAAGAGGGACGAGGCTGGAACTGGGCTTCTTCCAAAGGGCATCTGAGTTGCTGACAGCATGGGACATCTCAGTGGAGGGGAACTGGGCGGGGCCATGTTGTGTGGTTGGGGGAGGGTGGCCATGGCTTCGAATGGCATCCCAGGCTGCCCCCAGGGCCCTGGCCTCAGCAACCTGGAAGTATTATTGGGGAGAGACCTGCCTAGGCTCTGCCCCCAGATTCTTTCCTGAACTTGGAGCCCAGTGGTCAGTGCTTGGCAATGTCCCTGCTTTGTGCGTCCCTGTTCCCAGTCCAGGGGAACAAGTGAGAATGGTTCCAGATCCAAGCTGTCTTTGGGGCTCCATGTCACCCCGGATTGTTCTGTTGGCCGTCTCTGGCTTTGTCTGCCAGGGCAACATGAGCCAATCCAAGGGCTCAGAGCAGGGATTCCAAGCTGGACCTCAGTAACTCCAGGTAAAATCAGACAAACGAACTGGACTTTGGCCCTGTCCATAGCATTCAATGCCCAGGCTCCTAATACCTGAGCACTCTCAAAGTCCAAAATTCCCAATGCCAAGAGTGTCAGAGCTCCTACTGGTGCCAGGACTGGGGTTCTAGGTTCTTGGCTACATCACGAGAAAGGATTCAAAGACTGACTAGGTTATTGACGCAAGTAAAAGGGTTCAGGAAAGTACACTCCCAAGACTTGGGTGCAGGGCGTGTGCCAGGCAAGAGACACACCACGTGGAACTGGGGTCTCTTTAAGGCTGGTCTTTCCTCTTCCCTTTTCCCCATATTAAGGAGGGACCTTAGCTAATTGTTCTCCTGATTGGTTGTCTTTCTGCCTTCCTATCGGTTTCTGCTATGGGCCACTCAGGTTCACCTGTTAGCTTTCAGGGAACCAATGAGGAAGCATTTCTGTTTGGAGTTATCCGGGTTTCTTTTGAGCCCAAGAGTTTCAAACCAGACCTTGTACCCATGATCTTGGCAGGCTTTTCAGCTGTAAAGGTTACAACTTTGTTTTTAAGCAATTGCCTTCCCTCAGTGGGGGTCTCCAGACAGAGTCTTGTGGCCATGTTCTTGGCTGCGTCTCAGCTGTGATGGTCACAGCTTTGTTCTGACCAGCCGCCTTCCCTCATTTCCTATACTAACCTACCTCACCACCACTCTAGAGGACCCCAAACCCAGAATTGCTAATTCTCAGGGCTCCCACTGCCCAACTCCCAGAGGGTCTGCTGCCCAGGGTGCCCAACAGCCAGGTCTCCCAATGCTCAGAACTTCCAATTTTCAGAGCCTCAGTGTCCCAGTTTACTGGAAAAGAATCTGGAAAGGAGGGAGTGGTGTCCCTGCATTTGGTGTCTGGTATCAACCGGGGAATGGGTGTCACTGCAGTTGGAGCTGGGGGTGGTGGTGGCCATAATAGCAGCAAAACTTTCCTGATGCTCACATTCTTGGTTTGGAGAGGTCAAGAGGGGCTGGGGGATGCTGGCACTGGTTGTAGGGCCTGCGTAATTGAATGTCCATTTACTCACTTGGTCACCAAACATGGTGGTTCATCTACTGTGTGCTACTATTGTCTGCTTACAGCCTGAGAGAGAATGGGCTCCTGCTCTCCTAAATAGGACCGTGTGAGAGTGTCTGTGTCCCATGTTGGTGTGGTCAGCATGTGGCCGTCTGCTTCCACGTGTAGCTGAGTGTGTGGCTGTGAGAATGAATGGCGGCTGGTGTGTGACTGTGAGCATAGTTATGTGTGGGGCTGTCGGAGTGGGTGTCTGTTCCTCTGTCTAGCCCTCCTAATCCCACCCTGCCTTACTGCTTGGGTGGGGTGTAAGGCACCTCTTCTCCTCACACCCCCAGGTACTGAGGGTCAGTCCTCACTGTGCATTGAGAGGGCTGGTTCCAGAGCAAGAGGTGAGAGGCAGGAGATTCCTCCTGCTGCCCCCACCCCTGCTGGACCCAGAGACGCTTTGGAGAGGGACACAGGAAATGGGGTGGCTATATGTGGAGCAGCAGACACCTAAAATAGCCGTCTGCCCTGGGGAGGACCCTGTTATACCACCCCCTTCTTCCAGTCCGCTGACCTGCAGGGCACACTCCCACTCCACTTGCCCAAGCCCCTCCCGGCTCTTAGGAGCCCTCTCAGACTTGAAGGAGGGACACAGCAACGAAGTCACTGCAAATGATGACATCAGCGGGAGCTCTGACATCCCAGGGAGTGACGCCCATCCTGGGTGTGGGTGGTGGCCTGCTGCCAGGATGGGCGGGATGCTGTCTACAGGCAGCAATTCACACCTCACAGCTGCTGGATAAGGCCTGGGTAAGGCGGAGCTGTGCTGGGGGCCCTGCCTTATCTGTGCCCCACACGTGCCTGATAAGCCTCCTACTCTGGGCTGACCCATGATTGGGGAAAGGTTTGCGCTCAGAGGAAGACAGTCGGGGTCAGGGAGTCCTGGCAGAGGCCCAGGGAGGGGGCAGGGTGTGAGGGGTCTGTGTGAGAGCAGCATCCCAGCTTCGCACAGCTTGGGAAACTTGGATATCAGTTTCCTCCATATTCCTCAATATGGTATATTCCTCAACTGGTATAGTGACTGTCCCTCAAGGTGTGGTTGTGAGAATTAAATGATTAAATATGTGTGAAGTAGGCACAGCAGAGCACCGGGAATACAGCAAGTGCTTAATAAATGCTAGCTGCCTCACGATCCTCCTTCCTGGAGGGAGATCTGCGTCCTCCCCTGGAGGCGCCTACCATCCCCAGCTGCACACTCGTATCCTGGGGTCTCGCTGGGGTTGTCAGGGGAAGCTGTCCAGGCTCTACCCCGCACTCCCCTACCTACCTTGGCTGCACTCACCCCCAGATCCCCAGGAACCCGGGCCTTTCTGGCACCTTTTCTTCCAGCAGTCCCCGCAGACACCTTGTGCCCTGGTGCCCTCTGGTGACACAAGCCACATGCCCCAGTTGCAGCTGGATTCCCCCAGGGCACATCTGGCCAGACCCCGTGCTGTCACTCATCTGGCTATTTTATATACTCATGTAAATTTATGAGGTGGGGATTATCTCCATTTTCTAGAGCCAAGGCTCAGGCAGGTTAAATGATTTGCCCAAGGTTACACAATTAGCAAGTGGTAGAACAGGAACTTGAACCCAGGTTGGCCTGTCTCCAAAACCTATGCTTTCACTCTGCGCACACATGCATAGGCTGCTGAGGCCATGTGACCCAGCAGGTTTTAAGGATGTTCCCTTCTGCAGCTAGGATTGGGTGTGCGATCCCTGGGACTCGTCAGCTGTGCATACAACAGTGAGACTGGTTTTGAACACGATGGGGTTGGGTGTCATTTGGGACTTTCTGTGTGGCTTTGGTGTGACTCTAGGATTGTACTGTGTGAGTGTAACCGTGGTTGGATTTATTACTTCTGTTGTCCAGGACTAACCATGGCAACATGCGTAGCTGGTCTGATGGTGTGACTGAGGTCTGGCCGTGTGCGTGAGTGTGTGTGAGACAGTGTGTGTGACTATGTTGTGGAGGGCTGTGTGGGGAAGGTGACGGAGGGCCCCGAGTTCCCAGCACAGCTTGCCTTTGCAGCCCCATGACACCCATGATGGATGACTTCACATGCCTGCCGCACTCCCCTGGGTCTGCCCGGGCTTTAGCACCCGCCCCCACACTTTTATTTGATTTTACTTATTTATTTATTTATTTATCTTTTTTTGAGGAAGGAAAGCAAATAGTACCACAGATGGAGTTGGCTTTCATTTTCACCATGATTTGTTTGTGAAGGCATTTTACAGGCCTTTGAGTGATATTTCAAAGAAATAAAGTGTCATTTAAAAATAAAAGTAAAAATGGCTATCTAATTCCTTTATTTGAGCATTGGTTCTCAGGGTGTTTTCACAGACTCCTGGGGATTTCTGAGACCCTTTCAGGGGATCCACAAGGTAAAAACAATTTTTATAATAATACTAAATTATTTGTCATTTTCACTTTGTTGGTATTTGCACTGATGATGCAAAGAGCAGCAGTGGGGAAACTGACTGCTGATGCCTTGCTGGAACCAAGGCAGTGACATGAAACAGAGCTAGTTGTCCTTGCTTTCTTCATTGGCAGGGTGCAGGCACAGTAAAAAAAGAAAAGAAAGAAAGAAGAAAGAAAAACGTCCTTGATGAAGCAGTGAAATTGCTACTTCAATTAAATCTCAACCCCTTCAGCATGTCTTTTTAATGTTCTGTGTAACAAAATGGGAAGTCTGCATAAAGTACGTCAGCAGCAAACAATATGTCTGTTTTATAATAGGTATCTCAAGGAAAGCACTTGTGCCATTGCTTGAGTTGTGAGCTGAACTAGCCGCTTTTTCATGGAGCACTGGTTTTACTCGAAAGAACTAATGACAACTTACAGTTATTCAGGCTTGGGTATTTGGCAGAAACTTTCCCTTAAAGTGAATGAGGTGAGCTTGCTACTTCAAGGAAAAGCACTATGTTTACTGCAAATGATAAAATTAGAGCTCTCAAGTGAAAGTCAATATTTGGAAAACTTATCTTCTCCTGTGCATTTGAAAGTTTTCCAATTCTGATGGGATTGGTGATGACGTTAATGAATGTGTTTATGTGTGGGGGGTGTTTTCTTATATCATATAATGAAATGTGTCAACATTTGGAAGTTCTGTGCCAACTCAGTGAACCAGTATTTTCCAAACGACCGATACATGATGTTATAAAATCATTCATGAGTGAAAGATCCATCCTAAGTGCAACACAAACAAATGGATTTTGATGTAACAGAGCATGAAAAGTGTACTGATAAAGTTTCAGATTCCCCACTGCAAACAACTTTAAGAAAATATCACTTGTTGAGTTTTGGTGTAGTATCATGGAAGAATATCCACAATTCACTGAAGCACTTTTACCTTTTCCAACTACATTTATTGTGAGACTCCAAACATTTCAAACCACAACAACATTTTGTAACAAACTGAGTGCAGAAATAAATATAAGAATCCAGCTGTTTTCTATTAAAGCCAGACGTTTACAAGATTTGCAGTGCCACTGTTCTCACTAAAATTTTGCTTTAGAAAATATAGCTATTTTTTATAGACATGTTTTTTTCTGTTAATGTACAATGAATTTTTAGTTATTTTAAATTAATACATTTTGAAAATATTCTTAGTTTTAATTTTGAATACAATGAATATCAATAGATAAAAACCACTTAAGCAAAAGCTCTTTGGAGTCCTTAATTAGTTTCAAAAGTTGTAAAAGTGTCCTGAGACCAAAAATTTGAGTATCAGTGGATTAGGGTTTTCCTTTAAAAACTGAGCCTTGATTTTTTTTTGCCCCAGACTTTTGTTAATATTAATGTACTTTTAAAGACTGAGCTTATTTTACTACTTAACATTACAATGATGTAAGCTACAGATTTTTAGTATGTTTCAGTGTGGTTGGCAGCGTTCTCTTATGCTCATGGAATGCGCATGGAGTTATCTTCTTCCCAAACTGCCTTAGCGTCTATGTTAAAAATTGGTCTCTCATTAGCTGTTACTTCCAGGACAGACAACACCGGCTGGCAGGCCCTGGGCTCTGGCAATTCCTGGTGGTCTTGCTTAATTCCATCTCCATCATTTCTAAGCATATATTTTTTTAAGCTATTATTATCGAGCACTTTCTGTGTTAAGAACTTTACATTCATTTTCTTCTTTAATCCTCACAGTGACTCTACAAACTAGTTACTTTACTCATTTTATAGATAAGGAAACCCAGTCTAGAGAGATTAGGGGAAAACTCTAGGAATGTAACTGACCGAAAATCTTTACTTTATAAAAATTAAAAGGTGACCTTTAATCTACACATTTAAAAAGTGAACCACTTAAGGTTTAGTATTTTAACAATTGTTCTTAGTAACAAATTACCTGGAAGGGAGACACCAGCACAGATCCAAAATCCTCACCTGAGCCCCACCTGAGTCCTCATACCTGACTCCTCACCTGAGCACTCGCATTTGGAGCCTCACCCCTGAGCTCCCACTGATCACCTGTGATGGCGTTCTCAAACCTGAATGCTTATTCTGATCTTTCGCTTGATTTTTTCCTGGCACCTTTATACTGAGTATTCACATCCTGTTCTCTTCACCTGAATCCTAGCCTTGCCACTGAGCTCCTCACCTGAGCCTACATTTCTGAGCCCATGGAACAGCCCTCTACCAAACCCCAAGCTTAAGCAGCTGAACTACAGGTGGATCCATACTCTGAGGCAGCCCCTGTCCAAGAGCAGGGAGAGGAACGAGAGGGTGGGGGTGAGGGGAGTGGGTGGAGATGCGGGTAGGAGCTGGGGGTAACAGGAATGGAGAACAGGCATGGGCTTTCAACCCCCAGCTCCGGTCAGGAATGTTCCCAGACAGCACTGACCTCTCACCCTCATCTGCCTCAGGGCAAGGATCATCGACTGCCCCTGTCACCCCCACTTCAAGGACCAGTAGCGCCTCTGGAGCATCTGGGGCGTCACCACGGCAACCATGCCAGGTCAGCCTTGGGACGGGATGAGATAGGGCTGCTTTAAATTCTTTTTTTGCCCAGAAACACAGGCCTGATTCTCAGGGGCCTTGTGGATTGGAGTGTCCAGAAGATGAGGGACAATCCATTTCCCCCACAGGCCTCTCAACTCAGGGAAAAATGTTTCTTTGGTCTCAGACAGATCTTTCCTGAAATAATTGAGTGGGAAACTAACTCTCTGTCCATGGACTACCCCTGCCCACCAATACCCTAAATGGCAGTGGGTGTCTGTCCCCTCCTGCTGGTATCCTACTTGTAGGGCTAGAGGGAGGGCTGCTAATATGGGCAGCCTTTGTCCCACTGGGGCTGTGGTTTGGTGGTGTGTTAAGATGTGATCTTGTGAGTCCCTGAAGGGAGCTGGAAGAGTCGGGGTGGGGTGGAGGTAGGAGTGGGGGTGGGCTGCTCAGGGCCTGGTGACCTAGACAGACGGCTGGGTGTGGGTGATTAGTTGTCACGTTGGTCTAAGCTCCTTACCCTCAGAATCCAGCCTCCCCACCCCCAGGTCTAATCCAGAGGTAGGGGCTGGGCCCGAAGGTGGCCAGGCAGGGTTGGGAGCCTTTGCTGGGTCCGCAGTCTCCCTCCCCAGTGACCCATTTGGCATAACCAGCTGTGGCCTTGGAGCAGTCTGGCTTCTCTGTCTCCTTGTTTCTGTGAGTCTCTCTGCTTTTGTGAGTTTCTCTGTGCATCCCTGCCATTGTATATATATATCTGTTTCTTTCTCCCTGCTTTTTTCCTCTGTGTTTATTCCATGCCTTCTGTCTCTGTGAACAGATCTGTGACTTTGTGAAACCAGATTTTGGCAACAGAGGCCATAGAGACTGCTGGGCAAAGGGTTACACAAGTCTTGGTAACAGGTTGATGGGTGACAGAAAGTTTTAAGTACACACACTTGTAGGTGACATGGAGTCTTAGACAACACAGGGTCTAGGCGGCCAAGTGTGGGTGACTCAGGGCTGCTTATATTGGACACATGGACCCTGAGTTGCAGGTAATACAGGAACTGGGTACCTCAATGGTAAAAACTGAAAAAGAACTTGAGAGGTGTGAAGTCAGAGCAGTGGTTCTCAGACGGAGGCAATTTTGCACATTCACCCCAAAGGAGCACCTATGGCTATGTCTGGAGACATTTTTGGTTATCACAGCTGTGTGGGGAGTGGGGGTTACTACCGGCATCTAGAGGGTGGAGGGCTGGGATGCTGCTCAAACGCCTGCAACACAGGACGCCCCGCAACACAGAACTGTGGTGACCAAGCGCAGAGTCTGGACTTGAAGCCACCTGCCCGGGCTTCAATTGCAGCTGTTCTGCAAACTTGGACACATTTGCTCATCTCTCACACGTTGTGCCCATGTGGTACCCCTCTAAGGTTATAGGCATTGGAGAGTCAATACTTGGAAAGTGTTTAGAGTAGTGCCTGGCTTAGAGTAAGTGTTGTTTATGGACAAATAACTGGAGAGAACAAGGATGGATCTGGATTCAGGGACTCAAAGCATCTCTCCCTTCCTCGTCTCTGCTTCTGTTTCAGACGCAATTTTTCCATAGCCAAAGGCAGCTTCAGTCTTACATCATGCTGATTTACTGGTATCAGAGGAAAAGAGATAAGCCTTCCCCTGCTTCAGAACAGCAGGCGTGTAGAAAGCGCTAAGCTCTGATGGGTGGCGCTCAGGTCAGTGACCACCCTTCGTTTAGGAGGGGGCCTTGCTTGAGATCAGACCACCTGGCTGGAGGGGCAGAAGTATGTTCCAAAGGAAGGGGGTGCTGTTACCAGAAGGAGGGAAGGGCGGCTGAGCAGACAAAGTGGATAGATAGACCTGCACCAGGGGTTGTGGGTGAACCTGGGTTGACACAGCGTCTGACCGTCCTGGGTCGGGGGTGATGCCAGGCTTCTTTGAGCTAATTTCTCTTCAATTTTGTTGTTCACCCCCTCCTTCTTAGGACACTCTCTTCTCTTAGCTTTTTTTTTTCTTTTCAAGATTCATTTGATTTATTCCTCCTCCCTCCCCCCCTTGTCTGCTGTGTCCATCCACTGTGTGTTCTTCTGTGACTGCTTGTATTCTCACTAGGCAGCTCCAAGAACTGATCCTGGGACCTTCTGGAGTGGGAGAGAGGCGATTACTCTCTTGCGCCATCTCAACTCCCTGTTCTACTATGTCTTCTTATTTTCTCTCCTCTGTGTCTCTTGTTGCATCATCTTGCTGTGCCAGCTCTCAGCATTGGCCGGCACTCCTGTGCAGGGTGGCTTTCCTGTACTGGGCTGCATTCCTGTGCAGGAGGTCACTTCCATGTGGGGTGGCATTCCTATGTGGGCCAGCACTCTGCGTGGGCCTGCTTGCCCTCACCAAGAGGCCCTGGGCATCAAACCCTGGACTTCCTATATGGTAGACAGGACCCCAATTGGTTGAGCCGCATCCATCTCCCAGCCTTGTTTTTTTTGACAGCAGTCTCTTGTTTTTCCTCCTTTGCCTCTGGCAGTGATGCCTCAGTCTCCTTGGCTAGAAATTTTGGAGGTGTTCTCCCCCTTCTTCTCTGTGCCCTTCTGTGGAGCTCATTTCCAGCTGTGCCTCCATAGCCCATCTCTCTGTGTACTACCAACAGCTGAATTTCCCGCTCTGCTCTACACCTTTCTTCTAAACTCATGGCCTACTCATCCATCCGCTCATTCGACATCTCTGTTTAGATGCCTCACAGGTGTCCCATACCTAGCATGTCCAAAATTAAACACATTCATTAAGCAGGACTTTCTGTTGTGGGTGCCAGAAGTCTAATTCTAACTAGTTTGGGGTGAGGGTGGGGGGAGCTTAATCCAGTTTATAGCTGGTTTCAGGCACTGCCAAATGCAGGAACTCAAATGATGTTCTCTTATCTCTTTCTTTTGGTCTCTCATCTTGTTTATTTTGCTTCTCTTTTTATGTTGCCCTTAAGAATAATGCTTTCCCCATGGGGCCAAAGAAAACAGAGGAACAGCTACAGGTTCTTTGTGTTGGCCTCCAGGATCCCATTATTTATAATATCAGATCTCAGGAATGACCAAGTGACCAGCCTGGATTACATTCCCTTTCCTGTGCTCAGGAAGTGGGTTCAACAGTTCACCCAGGGCCACCAGGAAACAGGGTTTTGTTACCCGATGAAGAGGGATGGGAGACTGTCCTAGTTTGCCACAGGGCTGCCCATGTAAAGTACCGGAAATGAGCTGGCTTTTATAAAGGGGATTTTATCTGGGGCAAAAGCTTACAGTTCCAAGGCCATGAAATGTGCAAATTGACGCACCTGATCCTGACGTGTTGCCATGCGGTGAAACAAGAGGGCGGACGATCTCTGCTAAAGTCTCTGCCTTCCCCTCCAGAAATCTACCATCCCTTGGAGCTCAGCTGTCGGCAACCAGGCATAGGGCTTGTCTATTTCCGGGCCTCCTCTCTCAGTCTCTTGTGGCTTCTCTGCCTTTCGCATCTGTAGGTGAACCTGGAGTGCTCTCTTACATAGCAGGATCAAATATGGCAGCTCCCTTTCTCTCTGTGTCTCCATTTATATCAGACCCAGTAAGATGGCAGAGACTCAACCTGAGTCACCCCAATCAAAAGATCTCACACCCACAGGAATGGATTAGTTCCAAGACAATCTTTCTCCTTTTAGGATTCATAAAAGAATTTCGAACTGTGACAGATGCTGAGTGGCAAAACTAGCAGAAGTGAAATATACCCATTTTTCTGCAATTCTCTCCACCTGTATTGTCCCCCACTTTAACATACCTGGTTGCATGAGCCAGAAATCTGGAAGCAAACCTCAATACTCCCCTCCTCACCCCCAGAGCCAGTCAGTTATCAAATCCCACCAATTCTACCTCCTTAGCAGCTCTCCATTGTTCTCTACCCTAGTATAAGCCATCATCATCTATATGACCTGGCCCTAATCTAAACTCCCACCCATTCCATCCCCAGCCAAGCCATGCTGGCTTCACTGTGATCCAACCATATGGCCTTCTTTCATATTCTTGGATGGGCCATGCTATCTCCTGTCTCTGGGTCTTTCCCTCTGCCTGAAATTCCTCCACTCATTCTTCAGGTCTTAGTTGAAATGCCAACATCCTCAGAAAGGCTTTTCCAGACCTCCCAATCTAACCGGGGCCACTCTGTCTCCCAGTATGCTTTACTCTTTATCTGTAGCACTTATCCCAATTTGTAATTCACATGATTATTTGCTTCTCTTTATATCTCCATTAGATATAAATTCCATGAGAGCAGGGGCCAGTGTCAATGCTAATGTTTTATTTAGCATAGTGCTGCGTATAGAGTGGATACTCAATAAATAGTCATTGAATAAATGAATGAACTATTACCCAAAATTTGCAACACTAAACAGTGTCGGATAAATTATGTCACCCAACCAGTGGGGTGGTAGAGCTGGCTCATGCCAACTTGTGAGAGCCAACTGTGTGTCTCTCTTCCCAGAGTCTTGTTAGGTGACATCGTGTTGGTAGCTTAAAATTGACCATGATGGGAGTATTTACACCACAGAAACTGGAAATGTTACAAATCAGAGTTTATTTATTTATTTATTTAGGTTTGTTTGTTTGTTTGTTTTGGGAGGTACTGGGGATTGAACCTGGGACCTTTTACATGGGAAGCAGGTCCTCAGCTACTGAGCTACATCTGTTCCCCAGAATTTCTTATTTTCTTCGAGACAGTAAATAGTTACCAGCACACAACTGCCCCACAATATTATCACAAAAACTTGGTTTTATCCAGACCTTGTCTTACCTAGAACCCGATGTCACTCAAATCCTTTCTCAACACACAACCCAGTGTGATCCCAAACTATTTACTTATTTATTAAAGATTTATTTTATTTATTTCTCTCTCCTTCGCCCCCGTTGTCTCCTCTCTGTGTCCATTTACTATGTGTTCTTCTGTGTCCGCTTGCATTATCCGGTGGCACTGGGAATCTGTGTCTCTTTTTGTTGCATCATCTTGCTGCATCAGCTCTCCATGTGTGAGGTGCCACTCCTGGGTGGGCTGCGTTTTTTTCATGTGGGGGGCTCTCCTTGTGGGGTGCACTCCTTGTGTGTGGGGCTCCCCTACACAGGAGCACCCCTGCGTAGCACAGCACTCCTTGCACATGGCAGCACTGTGCATGGGCCAGCTCACCACACAGGTCAGGAGGCCCTGGGGATCGAACCCTGGACCCTCCATATGGTAGGTGCATGCTCTATCAGTTGAGCCATGTCCACTTCCCCCAAACTATTTAAACCCTTATTCTTCCAGACTGTGTATCACCCACAGCCATTTACAGACCAATATTCTCTAGACACTGTCAACAACACAAAATCACTGTTACTATGTCACACATAACCCAATGTCATCACTAGCTAATGTGACACAGATTTGTGTCATCCAGATGCTCTTTACAGAATTCATTGTTGCCCAGATTTGGTGTAGGTAGGAAATTTCTTAATGCTCTATTTAGGATGACCTTATCTTAAAATATAAAGAAGCCTGAGTATGGGGAATTTCATACAAAATTTGGTGAAGGATAATAATAATGATAGTCAACATTTTTGCATCCTTACTAGTACCAGGTCAATTCTAAGTACTCTACATATATTAACTCATCTAATCCTTACAACAGTCCTTTTAAGTAGATCCTATTATTTTCCCTCTCTCATTTAAGCAGCTCAGGAAACTGAGGCACAGAGGTTAAGCAACTTGCCCACCTCCACATGGCAAGTTAATAGCAAACCCAGGATTTGGTCCAAGGCGGCCTAGCTTGAAAACGTATTCTCAACCCTGGACTACGGCCACCTCCTTGAATATGATTATGTTTAGGTATTCAGTAGGTTTTTTATTTAAAAATGTACAATAAGAGATGATGCTGTATCAGTTAGCAAGGCCTGGTCATAGAAATATTTTCATTACTAAGAGCTGCTCGTTTTTGTTTCTCTAAGATAAAACACTACGCTGAGAGTATTCCTCTGGGTGGGCTAAGGAGAGATTTCTTGTGGTTTCTGGGGGAGAAGGAGCAATAAGATCAGGTCCTGGGGTGCAGAGCTGGCAGCAGGATGGTGGTGGTGGTGGTGATGACCCAGAGAAGAAACAGCTCTAGCTAAAACAGTCTGTCCTATGGGGACTGCCATGGTCGACACATCCTTTATGTTTGCGCGATGACCTAAAATCCAGCTCGACCCTTTTGGTTTTCCCTGGAGCAACGAACAGGAATTTAGCAGATCACTACCAATACATCTGCCATAGTCACATCCATCTTGAGGGAAAGAATGTCTGGATTTGGAGAGTGTTCGGCACTGGGAGCAGGGGTGAGAAAACGGGATGGAAAGGGGTGCTACTTCCTTCTTTATTCTTGTCACCTGATTGCGTCTTAAGTGTCTAGTATAATGAGTGAGCAATCTGATAGAACTATGGGGGTGGGAAATGGAAGATTCCTCTGGGAAGTCACAGAAGCCAATCTGCAAAAAAATTGGTGTCAGAGGTGTGGTTATAGTGCCCTCTAGTGGTTACTTTAGGAACTTGCCCAAGAGCAGATTTAGGAAGTAGCAGATTAAGGCAGGCAAAATGCATGGAAGGCAAAATTATTTACTTGGTGTGTGGGAATGTGGGTGGGTGTTGGCATCCAGAGTATTTGGGAAGCAGGCCCATAAGACAACATTGTGTGTGTGTGTGTTTGCTGTGTGGCTTCTCCTAATCTTTTTATGCAGAATTCAGGGAAATGGTTTAGAGGTAAAATACGGGAGAAACCAACAGTAATGACCCTCAAGAAGTGAGAGAAACAAACGCTGTGGAGATAAGAACTTTCCCCTCTCAAAGTAGACTAAGTTAAGGGACTTAAATGGAAAAGAAGGCACAGCCAATAACTGGATATACACTGCTTTCCTTGATTTTCCTGGAACACACAGAGGACCAAGAGATGATGTGCCCTCTATGAGATAAAATGATGCTTTTGTTGGAGTAGGGAAAAAAAAAAAAGAGGGTTTTGGAACAAGGGAAGATAAAAGCAGATATGCTAAAGATTTTCTTCTTAATAGTGAGTGTTTTTGTCTTAAAATGTGTTTAATTTTTTCTCCATCTGACAAGGCACCACACTCTATATTTTGAGCCTGAAACCTCCTTTGATATGATTCAACTTGAAATAGTTGGTTAAAAATTAGTACTTAGGGAAGCGGATTTGGCCCAATGGATAGGGTGTCTGCCTACCACATGGGAGGTCCAAGGTTCAAACCCAGGGCCTCCTGACCCGTGTGGAGCTGGCCCACGTGCAGTGCTGATGTGCACAGTGAGTGCCATGCCATGCAGGGGTGTCCCCCGTGTGTGTGGGAGGCCCATGCGCAAGGAGTGCACCCTGCAAGGAGAGCTGCCCCACATGAAAAAAGTGCAGCCTGCCCAGGAGTGGGGCCACATACACAGAGAGCTGATGCAGCAAGATGACACAACAAAAAGAGACAAAGATTCCCGGTGCTGCTGACAAGAATGCAAGTGGACACAGAAGAACACACAGCGAATGGACACAGAGAACAGACAACTGGGTTGGGGGGCAGGGAAAGGGAGAGAAAAAAATAAAATATAAATCTTAAAAAAAAAAAGGGAAACGGACTTTGGCCCAGTGGTTAGGGCGTCAGTCTACCACATGGGAGATCCGCGGTTCAAGCCCCGGGCCTCCTTGACCCGTGTGGAGCTGGCCCATGCGCAGTGCTGATGCGCGCAGGGAGTGCCCTGCTACACAGGGGTGTCCCCCGCGTAGGGGAGCCCCACGCGCAAGGAGTGCACCCATAAGGAGAGCTGCCCAGCACGAAGGAGGGAGCAGCCTGCCAAGGAATGGCGCCACCCACACTTCCAGTGCCGCTGACGACAACAGAAGCGGACAAAGAAACAAGATGCAGCAAAAAGATACAGAAAACAGACAACCGGGGGAGGGGAGGGGAATTAAATAAATAAAAATAAATCTTTAAAAAAAAAAATTAGTACTTAGAGGAAGCAGATATGGCTCAAGAGATTGAGCTCCCACCTCTGCATGGGAGGTCCCAGATTCATTGCACAGTGCCTCCTAACAAAGACAAGACAGCAAGATGATGCGATGGGCAGGTGCAGCGAGCTGACATAACAAGATAACAACAAGAGACATGAGGAAAACATGGTGAAAGACACAACAAAGCAGGCAGTGGAGGTGGTTCAGACAATTAGGTGCCTCCCTTCCTATTTGGAAGTCCTGGGTTTGGTTCCTGATGCTTCCTGAAAAGAAGACCAGCACACAACAAGCAGATACAGCAAATGCAAACAGTGAGGGTGTGGGAGGAATAAATAAATTAAATCTTTAAAAAATTAGTACTTGCGAAGTTAGAAACTTTTCTTTTTGCTTGGATGGTTTCTCCTAAGTACATAAATGGATTGCTTTATTATTGATCTTTTGGTGAAATTGTCTTTCACTGGGCAAGGTATGATTTCATTAACTTATGAACACGTAACATTTATCTATGAATTAGAGATGTTGAAAGATTTTTTCTCATAATTTTTTTTTGAGGTACGAGGGCTGGGGAATAAACCTGGATCATGTATGTGGGAAGCCAGCGTTCAACCACTGAGGCACACTGGCTCCCTTGAATTGGCTTTTTCATTTGTTTGTTTGTTTGTTTTTACGTCATTACTGGGAATCGAACTCAGGACCTCCCATGTGGAAAGCTGGTATTCAACCGCTTGAGCCACATTTGCTCCCTCTTGTAATGATTTGAAGTTTTTGTTTTTGGGTTGGATTTTGTGTGTGTAAATAATATATTAATTTAATAAACCGTTTAATTAAAGTAAAACATTCACATGGAAAAGTGCATAAATCATAAGTGTACAGCTCAATACATTATCACAACTTGAACACATCCATGTAAACATAACCGCTCAGTAAAGAAATACAATGTCTTGGAAGTCTCCCTTTTGCTGCCTTCTAATAACTACCTTTGCTCTCCTTCCCAGGGCAACCACTACCTTGACTTCTAACATCAGAGGAATATTTGTTTGTTTGTTTTTATTAAATTTTTATTAGAAAAGTTATAAGCTTAAGAAATCTTTGTCTGTTTTTTTGAACTTTTACTAGTTAGAATCATGCACTATTGACTCGTGTCTGCAAGATTCATCCATGTTGTTATGTATGGCAGTAGGTTGCTTATTTCCGTAGCTCTATAGTCTTCCACTGCATGAATATATAGCAACTTATCCATTCTTGTTTCGATGAGCATTTTAGGCTTTTCCATTCTTGACTATTATAAATAATTTATTATTCAGTGTAAATTTGTGTACTTTTATGTTTTACATATACTTAGGAGTGAAGTTGCTCACTCCTAGCATATGCTTATGTTCAACTTTAGTAATTATTATCAGTTTTCCAAAGTAGTTGTACTAATTTACACTCCCATCTCCAATATGTGATAGTTCAGCGATAGTAAATATATCAATACAGAAATTAGCAGCTGCTACAAATCAGAGTTCTGTTCTTTCTCAGAGTTCCATTTATTAAATAATTACAGCTGAGCAATGACAACATCCATTTTCACAAAAACTCCACATCCTTTTCAACACTTGGTATTGTCAGTCTTTTTTTCCACCAAAAGAAATGGTCAAAATTTTAACTGAACATATTTTTAACTCTAATAGAAGACAGAATTTAGAGAAATTATTTTTATTTTATTAAGACCAAATATACAAGCAATCAGACATCTTTTTATTTTTGATATATGTATGTTTTCAATCTCCTCAGATTTAAAATGAGAACATTATTTTCAGTCCTTTACAAATCATATATCTCAATACCAAGGATGAGGAAAACCCAGAACTCTTACATTGCTGGTGGGAGAATTAGTACAATCACATTGATAACTCTTCAGCATTATCCACGGAATCTAAACAGATATACATTTTATGACCAGCAATCCCACTGCTGGGTATATACCCAATAGAAATGAGTGCTTCTGCCCACCAGAAGGCATGTACGAGAATGTTCATAGTAGCTATATTCATGATAGGCCAAATGAAAGCAACCCAAAAGTCAACAGTAGAAAGGGTAAATACATTGTGATGAATTCATACAATGGAATATTATATCATAATAAAATAATTTTGATTGAAAGAAGTCAGACACAAAAGAGTACATACTCTTTTGATTCCAAGTACATAAAGTTTAAACACTGGCACAACTCCACAGTGGTATTGGTCAATTTTGGTTACCTGTGGGTATAATATTGACTTGTAGGGAACAAGAGAGAGCTTCCTAGGTGCTGGAATTGCTCTACTCCTGATCTCGATGATGGTGACAACACGGGAATATACATATTTAAAATTGACTTGGGGAAGTGGACTTGGCCCAGTGGATAGGGCGTCTGTCTACCACATGGGAGGTCCACGGTTCAAACCCCGGGCCTCCTTGACCCGTGTGGAGCTGGCCCATGTACAGTGCTGATGCGTGCAAGGATTGCCCTGCCACACAGGGGTGTCCCTGCATAGGGGAGCCCCACGTGCAAGGAGTGCGCCCCGTAAGGAGAGCTGCCCAGCATGAAAGAAAGTTCAGCCTGCCCAGGAATGGTGCTGCACACATGGAGAGCTGACACAACAAGATGACACAACAAAAAGAAGCATAAATTCCCATGCCGCTGACAACAACAGACGCGGACAAAGAAGAACACGCAGCAAATAGACACAGAGAACAGACAACTGGGGGGGGGGGGGAAGGAGGGGAGAGAAATAAATAAAATAAATCTTTTTAAAAAAATTTACTTGTATACTAACTGAATCTAAATTAATACTCCAATAAAAAGGGGCGAAAGCATGTATTTACCTAATAATAAGAAAAATGTAACTAAGTCAGATCTTATGTCACATGCAGTCTAAATCTCTTCCCTATATTTAGTTGATATTGCAATGTAACATGAAAATTCCATTTTTCATAGGCATATTGTAAGAAAGGGAAGAATCATGCTAATTTTTCTGTACTATTTGGGAGTGCTCTTCATTTAGGCAGCTCCAGAAATTATTAATCGTGTGATTGGGCAGCTTGTCACCTGATATTTTTAAAAAATCCTCACTTAAGACATATTCTGACTCTTGCGGGATTTAGACACAGTTTGGAAATAACATTACTCAGCTTTAAATTTGCAATTTCCTCTTCTTCAGCCATAGATTCAGTTTGCATAGTATGTCAAAACCTGTCTGCCAAAGACTAGAAGGAATATACTTGTCGTTAGGTTTCTTTGGCTCACAGCAGCAGAAGAATGTACCCCATAGGAACTTTGGGCTTGGGCGTGTGCTGGATGATTATGAGGACGGATTAGGAAAGCAGGAGCCAGTGCCATACTGGATGCTGTTAGGAAGCAGGGGCAATTGATTGTTTAATTGAATTGAACTTCAATTGCATTGAAGTTCATAAAGATCAGCCTCTTGCGGCAGTGAAGAGTAGAAAAGGGTAGAAAGTGGGCCAGGAGGGGCAAATGGAGAACATCCAGTGCAACTGCCTGAGTATCTTCTTTTAAAAACCTACTAGAGAAAGCCCTTCAGCCAAATAAAAAAATGTATGAGAAAAGCTGGCTGAAAAACAAGGAAGGCATAATATGCTGAATGGAGCAATGAGCAATAAAACCAGTAAAACTTATTGTTAATTAGCTATAAGTAATTATTGATACTGTAATGTGGAAAGATTCTTATATAAATTCACATAAAAAGATATTTGCTCATTATAAAACTTAATACAGAAAATACTAAAATAATTTTTAATTGTCCCAAATGCCACTACCTGAGTCCAGTCAATTTTATCATCTGTTCCTCATCATTCTTGACACTTTCTGTGTAAATATATATAAACAGTTAGATAGAAAGAAATAATTTGTACGATATATAGTGTGAAAGATTTTCTTAGTAGATATACCCTGAAGTTTAGCTGTAGATGGTATTTAGCTCACATCTGCTATTTGATTGCGACTTTGGCCTTAAGCCTTACAAAGTTAAATAGCCGAACACCTACTTCATATCATTTCTGATATCTCTGAATTTGTATGTGACCCATGATCATGATTATATAGATTCCCATTGTATCTGATCAACATAAAAGTATCAGTAAATCAAGCAAGGCATGTAATTTGGATTTATTGTTGCTATCTGAACATTCCCTTTCAAATATATTCAAGATGTAACTCAGTAAAAGTGTTCTTAAATACACTAGAATTCTATCAGTCAGTTGAACTATGTAAGTATATTTAATATTTCATGAGTAAAATGCCACAATAATTGATGATGATTTTGAAAGGTGCTAATGGCATGTACAAAAATGACTAAGAATTTTCAAATAATTAAATATGAAAATAGATGAACAGTTAATTCAGTTTTCAAGAGAGAGTGTGTTAACTAGGTGTCCGGGAAAAACTTCATATTCTTTTAAAGTTAAGAAATGTTGGGAAACGGACTTTGGCCCAGTGGTTAGGGCGTCCGTCTACCACATGGGGGGTCCGCGGTTCAAACCCCGGGCTTCCTTGACCCGTGTGGAGCTGGCCCATGCGCAGCGCTGATGCGCGCAAGGAGTGCCCTGCCACACAGGGGTGTCCCCCGCGTGGGGGAGCCCCACGCGCAAGGAGTGCGCCTGTGAGGAGAGCCGCCTAGCGCGAAGGAGGGAGCAGCCTGCCGAGGAATGGCGCCGCCCACACTTCCCGTGCCGCTGACGACAACAGAGGCGGACAGGGAAACAAGACGCAGCAAATAGACACCAAGAACAGACAACCAGGGGAGGGGGGGGGAATTAAATAAATAAATAAATCTTTAAAAAAAAAAAAGAAAGAAATGTTTATAACAATTTAAATAATAGTACTAGTGATTAGATTATAGCATAGTTTTAATCTTTGCAGAAATGTTGGTATAATAGTATTCATAACATTAATTAATTAAAGGTGAAACCCAGCAAGAGGTGTATTTATTATTATTGTTTAAAAAATAGAGAACCAATAAAAGGAGAGGTAGGAAAAACATTAGTTTGAACTTCACATTCAAAATGTATGTGTCTAAACTTAGACATTGGTTTTTTAAGAACATGCTGTAGTAAAAAATAGGCAAATTCTAAATATAATCAAAACTAACTTCCATCCCTGCCACCTACAAGCTATGTGGTCTTCGAAAGTTAATGTTTCTGATCATTTGTTTATACAGTTGAACTGTGAAGAACAAATGAGTTAGTGTTTATTCTAAGCTTTGTGCTGAATATACAAGCAGGCAATGGGAAGACCGTATGAAAAAACAGAACTCTGACCCACAAGTCTGCAGCAACCAGCCCAGGAAGACAAACCACTATCTTTAGTAACCCTTCCAGGAAGCCAAACAACAACCCTTGTAGTAATTTCCCAAAATAGCCAGTATTTGGTTAATAACTGGCAGCTCCCCTGATTTTTTTTTTGTCCCAAGCACCAACTTAGGACCCACTGGCAAAAGCTAAATATGGTCATTTAAGCAATCAGCTAGGATTCTCCACCTATAATTGGATTGCCATTAGCTTCCTGGCAACACAGCCTCTGGTCAGGACGTTATCTGCAGGTTTCTCTTTTTTTTCCACCATAAAGCTTTCTCACTCCTCTACCAGCTTTTGAGTATCTTTCAAACACAGGTGATGGTAGCTGACTTCCTTGTTACAGCAAGCTCTGAATAAGTAGCCTTTGGTTGTTCTTATTTGGGTGATCTTCACTTATTCCCACATTGCAGAGCATGATGAATGCTAGGTATCTAAAAGATGAAAATATTAATCCCCCTTTTTATTATTTTGGTATTTTCACAAAGCTCAAAATGTCTTTCCTTAAACACAAAGTATATATAAAATTGTTTTGTTTTTATTCTCAAGTGAGAAAGCCACAGAGGAAATAAATGGAAGTCATACAGCACCTTAGTTTTCATATATATTTAAGCAATCATTTTTATTATTATTATTTTTTAAAGATTTATTATTCCCCCCCTCCTGCCCTGCTGTTTTTGCTATCTGTGTCCATTCGCTGTGTGATCTTCTGTGTCTACTTCTTTTTGTCTTCTCTTTTTCACTTTTTCTCCTCTAGGACTCAATGGGATTTGATCCTGGAGACCTCTGGAGAGAGGCTCCCTGTCAGCTGCACCACCTCAGTTCCTGGTTTCTACTGTGCTTCACCTTGACTCTCCCCTTCCTCTCTCTTTTGTTGCATCATCATCTTGCTGTGTGACTCATTTGTTCAGGCACTGGCTCACTGTGCAGGCACTTGGCTCCCTAGGCAGGCACTGACTTGCCATGCGAGCACCAGCTTGCTGTGCAGGCACACTTTCTCTTCTTTTTCACCAGGAGGCCCCAGGGATCAAACCCGGGTCTTCCCATATGCTAGGCAGAAGCCCTATCACTTGAGTCACATATACTTCCCAATCATTTTTATTATTGATGAAGGGCTCAAAATTTTAAATTCCTCCAGACTTTTCAGTATTCTGAGAAAGTTTAAAGAAGGTAGACTGTCAAATATTTGGTAACTGTTATTTTAATTGAGACTAGAAATAGGAATTTTCAGTAATGTTTTAAAGTTAGTCTAAGAAAATTATTTAAATGAGATATTTGAAAATTAAGAATTAGAGATTCTTGTACTGATGCTAAAAACAAAATATTACTTGCAGCAAAAATAATTGGAAATTAAATTACATCAATAGGAAAATACTGTATTCCTACTGAGCAACTAACTTTGGGAAAGATGTTGAAATATAGACAACAGGTTAAGGCAATTTCTATTATGTAGGCATTGACAATCCTCCTGGTGTTGGGTTCTATGAGAAGAGCATAAATTGGACTCCTTGTCTGATGCAACCATATCCCATGAGACTATTATGGGATATTCTGCTCCCCTGCCATGCCACTGTTCTTCTTTTTTTTTTTTTAAGATTTATTTTTATTTATTTCTCTCCCCTTCCCCCCTCCCCCATTGTCTGTTCTCTGTGTCCATTTGCTGCGTGTTCTTCTTTGCCAGCTTCTGTTGTTGTCAGCGGCACAGGAATCTGTGTTTCTTTTTGTTGCATCATCTTGTTGCGTCAGCTCTCCACGTGTGTGGCGCCATTCTTGGGTAGGCTGCACTTTCTTTCGCACTGGGCAGCTCTCCTAAGCAGAGGGGGGGGACCCTGTGTGGCAGGGCACTCCTTGCGCATCAGCACTGCACGTGGGCCAGCTCCACACGGGTCAAGGAGGCCCGGGGTTTGAACCATAGACCTCCCATGTGGTAGACGGATGCCCTATCCATTGGGCCAAGTCCGCTTCCCTGCCACTCTTCTTGAGTTTATCTTACCTGAGCACCCTCTGATCTCCTTCCACAATTGAAGCATCTATTATAATTTGATTCCTAAAGGGATGTACCTAATCAATGGTTATTGTCCTGAGCAACTGCCATAGAGCTGTGCATGTTAGGATGCAGGGTAAAGATTAATATCTCCACTACTGAGGAATGCTGTCCTTAGAGAGAAAAGGAAGGAGAAAAACAAAGAGATCAAGCAAAGCCCTTCCATGCCTCCCTCAACTCCTTAAATCTTTTATCTTTGCTTTAATTGAACCCTTTCAATCTCTCACTTGTGGCAATCCTTACTCTATATTTTATTCACCTGGTTTACTTGTCAATTTCCCTCTTAAAGCCTAAAGTCTTTGGAAACAGAGGCTTAGTTTGCCAATTCTGCTACAACAAATACCACAAACTAGTTGGCTTAGAATAGTAAAGTATTGTCTCACAGTTTGTGAGGCTAGAAGTCCAATATCAAGGTATCAGCAGGATGTGTTTTCTCTCATGTCTCTAGCTGGCAATCCATAATAACTCAACGCTACCTCCATCATATGGCCATCTGTCTCCTTCTATCTGCTCATCACTCCTGATAATATTAATTTAAAAATTTTTAGTAGTGTATATTATTTTTCTTTGACTGAGGGATATTTTTAAAACACATTTTAAGAAAAATGTACTAGCCACAAACAAAGGAAAAGATTTTTATGACTGTTATAACCAATAAAGGATTAATATCTAATATATGGGGATAATTATGATAGAACATTAAGAAAAAGAGAAATTCAATAGAAACATTGGCAAAAGGCTTTTCTCAGAAAAGGAAATGTGTATGGTTACTAAACATGAAAAATGCTAAATGCTATTAATAATCAGGGAAATGTAAATCAAGAACTGAATAAGATACCGTTTCCTATCCATTCAATTGGCAAAAAATAAGAAATATGATGGCACTTTCTGAAGATAATATTGATTATAGGATCTCTAAAACATTATCAGTCAGGAGGAAATGGATGTGGCTCAACCAATTGGGCTCCTGTCTACCATATAGGAGGTCCAGGGTTCAATGCCCAGGGCCTCCTGGTGAGGGCAAGTTGGCCCACCCAGTGAGCTGGCCCACGTGGAGTGCCAGCCCATGCAGGAATGCGGCCCATGCAAGAGAGCCGCCGTGTGCAGGAGCGCTGGCTGACATGGAGAGCTGGCACAGCAAGATGTTGCAATAAGAGACATAGAGGAGAAAAAAAAATTAAAAATAAAACATTATTGGTCTATGTTACAAAGGAATAAGTCACTTGGTAAAACACATGGCAAATACACTTGGCGTTATCTTGTACTGTTGAACTATGATATATGCAACAATTCTACTCTTAGGTATAAACCCAAGAGAAATTCTTTCACATGTACAATAGGAAACATATTACAAGAATGCTCACACAATGTAGCGGTTTGATATAATTGATGAATTCCAAAAAGAAATATTGGATTAAGCTTGTAATCTGATCCATACCTGGGCATGAGTGAGTTACGATTAGGGCGTTGTATCCCCACCCCTTGGTGGGTGGGGACTCACACATAGAAGGCATGGCAAAGGACAGAGTTGGGGATTTTTGATGTTATGACTGATATAACCATGCTGAAGACCTGGGAAGTCATGCACCCAGAGGAAAGAGAAGCCAGCACCAAGAAGGGAGGAACCTTGAACCCAGAGTAAAGCAAGCCCCAGGAACGTAGGAACCCAGGAAGTTCCTACAGACATTGGCAGCCATCTTGCTCCAAATAGACTTTGGTGAGAGGGAAGTAACTTACACTTTATGGCCTGGTATCTGTAAGCTCCTACTCCAAATAAATACCCTTTATAAAAACCAATCATTTTCTGGTATTTTGCATCAGCACCCCTTTGGCTGACTAACATACTAGGACTACCTGTAAGAGTAAAAATAGAAGCCATTCAAGTGTACATTGACCACAGAATGGATAAATTGTGGTATATTCACACATGGAACATTATATGGTGAAAATGAATGTCATTCATTTACATGCTGCAACATACATAAATCTTAATAACATAATTTTGAGTGAAAAAGCTAGTCTTGGAAGACCACTAATTTTATAATTACCAAAAACTAACAAAACAAAACAATATCTTGTTTGGGCACCTATATATATATGATAAAACTCCCAGAGAGTGGTTATCTCTTGGGAGGCAGGAAGACTGAATAGGAGAGGAATATATGAGTAGATGTAAGTTAATGGCAATATTTTAGCTCTTGGGATGGATGTTGAGCTCACGAGTGTTTATTATAAAATTAAAAACAAAACAAACAATCACACTATCCTACCCTCTCATACTAATAGGATTTTTATTACCTTCAATTCCAACCAGGCCAGATAAGCAATCCTACTGCTAGGGCAGACTCCCAGTCCCTTGAGGGTTAGTTGCTGCCATCATTTCCCATGTGAATCATTGGTCAAGATTCTTAGTTGCAGACAAAAGAATCTACACTTCCCAGTTTAAACAGAAAGGGATTTATTGCAAGGCGTTAGTACTGGATAAAGTTAAATTTTGGGAGACGAATGAGACTGTGGCTGAAATGGGGTCTTGGATGATGCTGGCTATGAGTAACAATGGCTTTCTTAGGCCAGGTTCCCTAGAAGTAGAGTCTGAGATGGGGATTCTTGTTCAAGTCATTTTTTTTGTGAAGACTCTCAGCAGAAGGAGAAGTAGGCTAGGACAGGGGAGGAAAACTAAACAAGGATGTGGTTTCTCCTGGAGAAAATCAAGTAACTTATGCTTTATGGCCTGGTATCTGTAGGCTCCTACCCCAAATAAATACCCTTTATAAAAACCAACCAGTTTCTGGTATTTTGCATCAGCACCCCTTTGGCTGACTAATACACCATCTATAATCAGTTGTCTGCATCTATGACTGATGATATCTATAATCAACAAAGGAGACTGCCCTTAGCAATGTGAGGAGGCTGCTCATCCCATCAACTAGAGATTTTAAAAGCCAGTACTAAGGATTTCAGAGGTCAGAAAGAATACTTTCTGCCTCTACTTTAGCCAGCCAGCTTCCCCTGGGCAATTCAACTTCACCTTTATCAGTTTTCAGCTTGTGGTCTGTTCTACAGAATTCACTTGCCAATCCCCATGGTTGCATAAGCCAATTTCTATAACAAATCTTTTTATGTTTATATATATATACTGTCTGTTCATCTGTTCTGTTTCTCTGGAGAACCCTGACTAATAAAGAGAGCATGGATAAAAAACAGGAAACAAAGCTCTCCGTCCTCTTCAGACTTCTTACCTGTGAATTGGCTTACTTGTCCACACCTCCCTAGACTCTTCATCCCTGTCTATTACCCTGCAGGGCAAAGATTATCATTTTGGATAACAAGACAAATCCAGGCAGAGGCATGCCTTTAGGAAGACAGGGTCACAGCACAAAGGCACTCAGAACTATCTCCAGGAGACTTAGAGCAGGAGCTAAGAGGGGATGTCAGTAATGCCAAGTTAAGATAACCTTGAAGGCAAGGCCAAGTCTAACCCCATCGTAATCCATGCCTATGGCACTATTGCCCCATCTGTTACTCAGGCACGGAGAACTGAGGCTTCTTTCTCAGAGACCCCTCCACCCCAGCTTGGCTTTGGCCTTAGCCTTAGGTTCTGAGGGTGCTTGATTCAACATGGCGTCTGATTCATGGGGTGATGGGCAGTTTTTTTCCCAAGCTGCCTGTCTCAGTCTGGAGTGGAACATTACGGCCTCATAGGAGGTCAGACGAAGAGGCATTAAAACCTGTCCTGCCAGTATGATTCAGCAGGGATTTGAAAATGGTTTTCTCCATGGGTGGCACCAAAGGGAGGCTTGTAGAGGGCTTTAGATACTTCACGTACTTCCTCATTCTCACCCAAGCCATCCAAAAAACATTTAATATGAGTACAAACATTGTGTTAGCTGTAGAGACAGAGCTTCAAGGCAAGTCCCCTGGCCCACCTCCTTTCCAGTACCATTGCCACCCCTACAACCGTCCTGTAGACTTTCTGGGGTCACCATTGGTGACTCACCAACTGAGTGGCCTTGCCTATGCTTTCTGCACCCATTTCTCATTCCCCAGCTCCACCCTTCTTCTCAGGGGCCAGTGTGCCCATGCCTCCCACAGAAATGTTTTCTTAATGAGCACTCACAGTAGAGGTCAAAGCCAGTAAACTCTAGGGGCAGATATTCAGAGATTGAGACAGGCCTGGGTGGGAACATTTCAGGACAAGAGTCTTCCAGCTCTCGTATCCTACCAGTTGATGGAGAGGGGACATCTTGGCGGGGACTGGGAGGTGACCTCAGCAGGGGCAAGAACTTTCCCTGGGAAGAAGGTCTTGGCCAGAGGGCGCCAGAGGGGTCTACCCCAGTCTCAATGGTCTCTCCTTCTTTCCTTTATCCCCATTTTACGGAATGCTGAGAGAAAGGCTGAGTCTTTGGGTGGTCTGGGTCAGGTCACCATGCTCCTATCCCAAAGGTGTCCACTTTCCCTTTTCTCTTTTCCCTGCTCTTGACCAGCCTTAGCTCCTGCCTCAGCCTCAGACAATGCCCATTCCTTCAGACCTAGTACCCCACTGCTCCCTCAAGCTGTGGCCACTGTGGTCAGTGAGTATATTCTGCCTCAAAGAGTTCACATGTGGGGAAGGGCAGAGTATGGGTTCCACATCCTCACCCTGTCTCTCCTGGGCTCTGGATTCTTCCTTGCTATGATCCTCTTGTTTTATTGATTATTCCCTCTCTCTGGAATTTTAACCTCCAAGTCTCCATTTGTTCCTGTCTGTATCTTACAAACATGCTAAAGCCTCTCTCATTAAGAGTTCCCAGTTCTTCCTCTATTACATATCCCATCCCATGTTCTCACTTTTCCTTTTTCCTCAACTCCATTAGAGCCAAATGCTGGCTGGATTACCAAGTAGACAAACCAAGCATGTGCTTGGGGCACCAGCAGAGAGGAGTAACATAACAAATAAGTATATGTAACTAACAGAAATAGGAACAAGTTATTTTAAATGAAAATCTGCAATCAAATTTTCAATTAAATAATTCAGAAAGATTTATTTGAAGCTTAGCATACACGTAAGTTTTATGTTATTTTGAAGATAAAAAGATCTATTTTGTATTACACATAAGAGGGATGGGAACCATAATCTTTTTTTCCTTAAGATTTATTTATTTATTTTTTAAAAAGATTATTTATTTATTTATTTATTTATTTTATTCCTCTCCCTCCCCCGGTTGTCTGTTCTCTGTGTCTGTTTGCTGCGTCTTGTTTCTTTGTCTGCTTCTGTTGTCGTCAGTGGCACAGGAAGTGTGGGCGGCGCCATTCCAGGGCAGGCTGCACTTTCTTTCACGCTGGGCTGCTCTCCTTACGGGCACACTCCTTGCGAGTGTGGCTCCCCTACGCGGGGGACACCCCTGCGTGGCACGGCACTCCTTGCACACATCAGCACTGCGCATGGGCCAGCTCCACACGGGTCAAGGAGGCCCGGGGTTTGAACCGCGGACCTCCCATGTGGTAGACGGACACCCTAACCACTGGGCCAAGTTCGCTTCCCAAGATTTATTTTTATTTATTTCTCTCCCCTTCCCCCCTCCCCCCGCTGTCTTCCCTCTGTGTCCATTCCCTGTGTGTTCTTCTGTGTCTGCTTGCATCCTCGGTGGTACTGGGAAATTGCGTCTCTTTTTTATTGTGTCATCTTGCTGCATCAGCTCTCTGTGTGTGTGGCGCCACTTTTGGGCAGGCTGCGTTTTTTTCAAATGGGGCGGCCCGGCAGCTCTGTGCATAGGCCAGCTCACCACATGGGTCAGGAGGCCTGGGTCTCGAACCCTGAACTGTCCTATATGGTAGGCAGACGCTCTACCAGTTGAGACACGTCTGCTTCCCAACCATAATCTTTTAAAGGTATTCATTCAGTCCTAATTGCTCCATCCAAGGTTATCAATGAACTTCATGTTGACAAACCCAATGGACAGGTCTCACGGTCAGCTGTTAATCTCTTATTAGAAGTCAACTCTATCCTTGAAAAGCTCTACTGTGGTTTCAGTGACCACTGCTCTCCTGGTTTCCCCTCTTCTTTTTGTTTTTTTTTTTAAATTTCTTTTTTAAAAAAATATTTATTTATTTTAAAATTTTTTTGTCTTTATTTACTTTTTAAAATATTACATTAAAAAAATATGAGGCTCCCATATACCCCCCATCCCCCTCACCCCACTCCTCCCATAACAACAACTTCCTCCATCATCATGGGACATTCAATGCACTTGGTGAATACATCTCTGAGTACTGCTGCACCACATGGTCAATGGTCCACATCATAGCCCACACTCTCTCCCAGTCCACCCAGTGAGCCATGGGAGGACATACAATGTCCAGTAACTGTCCCTGCAGTACCATCCAGGACAACTCCAAGTCCTGAAAATGCCCCCACATCACATCTCTTCTTCCCACTCCCTACCCTCAGCCGCTACCATGGCTACTTTCTCCACATCAGTGCTACATTTTCTTTGATTACTACCCTCTTCTTCTTAAACCCCTCCTCCCTGACTTCCTCATTGTTCTTCTACCCTAAGATGTTTGTTTTCCTCAGAGTTCTTAGCTGAGTCTTCTCCTCCCCTCTCCAGTACACGTCTGCCCTGGGAGATCATCACTTCCAGAGTTTCAGGTACTTGGATTACTTCCAAATATCTTTCCCCAGACATAGCTCCTCAGCTCTAGATCCAGATATCCAACTGGACACTCTTTTGGGCACCGAAATTCACTAAATCAAAAATGGATTCTTCAAACCTTCCTTCTCTAGCATTCCCCACTTCAGTGAGTAGCATCATTGTCCATTCAGTCCTCAAGTGCAAAACCCAGGAGTCATCCCTAGCTACTTTCTCTCCCACAAGCCCCACCTACCCCACCTACAGTCTATTACTAGGCCAAATAGTTTCTACCTCCTAAATATCTTGAATTTGCCCTCTTCTCTTCATCTCCATGACCACCACCATAGTCCAACTCATCATTATCTCTTAACTTACAAGACTGAAATAGCTTCCTGTATGGCCCTCAACAGATTTTCTATTCTGAAGTCAGTCTGATGAGATTTTAATGCTTTTTCATTGGATTAAAAATAAATTCAAACTTCTTAGGGTGACCTTCCTGACTTTCCACATTCTCGTTCCTGACACCCCACCTTAGTCTTAGCTCTCTCCACTATTTGTCACTCACTCTCTGCTCCAATAATACTCAAATACCTGGAGCCTCCTCTCCACCCATCACATCCTTTTGATGTGTAGTTGGTTCTTTCATCTCTCCTCCTCCGACTATTCAGACTATTGTCCCAGCTATTTCTGGGACAATAATAGCTAGTCCAGCATGATTGTGTCTTCAGTTTGGGTAGTGACAATGGATGTGGTGAGATATTGGTAAGATTCTGGACATATTTTGAAGGCAGATACAATAAAGAAAGGAGTCTAGGATATTAACATCCCAGGTTTTCTTTGTTTCTGTTTTGTCTGAACAACGGGAAGGAATGAGATCTACTAACAGAGAAGGGAAAACTGTGGGAAGAGTGGGTTTGGGTAGGAAGATAAGATGTTCAAGTTTGGATGTGTTAATGGAAAATGCCTATTAGAAATCCAGTAGTGTAGGTGAATCTGGACTCAGGTCATGGATCTGAGCTGAAGCTGTAAATTTGTGAGCCCCCAGTTGTCTGCTGTCTGTGTCCATTCGCTGTGTGTTCTTCTGTGACCGCTTCTATCCTTATCAGTGGCACCAGGCATCTGTGTTTCTTTTTGTTGCATCATCTTGTTGTGTCAGGTCTGCAGTGCCATTCTTGGGCAGGCTGCACTTTCTTTCGCGCTGGGCAGCTCTCCTTACGGGGCGCACTCCTTGTGTGTGGGGCTCCCCCACGAGGGGTACACCCTTGTGTGGCAGGGCACTCCTTGTGCACATCAGCACTGAACATGGTCCAGCTCCACACGGGTCAAGGAGGCTAAGGATTTGAACTGTGGACCTCCCATGTGGTAAGCGGACACCCTATCCATTGGGCCAAGTCTGGTTCCTGGAAGGGATATTTGAAGAACAGAATCCTTCATGGGGTATGAGAGAAAGGGATCTATTGCCCAAGCAGAGGTTGGCCTTAGACAGGAACAGAACTTAACCTTGCTGCTTCTCTGTATGGCGAGCTCTTGCCTAAGGTATTTGCATGCCTTCCTCTCACTTCTTTCAGGACCCCACTCAGATGTATGCTCTTTGGTCTTTCCTGACCACCCTTCTAGAATGATGCTCTCCATCATTCTCTTGTTTTATTTTTTAAATAGCACTTCTCATAATAATGCCAGATAACACATTTGTTTGTTTGCTATCTTCCTCACTAAAATATAAGTTCCATGTGGGAAGAGACTTGGTCTTATTTACCACCATATCTCCAGCACTTAGACTAGTGCTTGGTACTTAGACTTGCATCCTAATAAATATTTTGGAATAAAGGAATAAATGAATCAATTCCCAGTGCCCACTGCAAAATGCTTAATTTCCATTCCATTCTTATTTTTATTCCTTTCTTCTGTAACCCACACCTCTTTCTAGTCTCCTTCCCCATTCATCCAAGAAAGCATGCAGTCCCATTTCCATTGTCATCTCCATCTTTCCCATACCATCCTTCCTCCTGTACTATTCTTACCTGATATATATTTATCATCATCTTATCTACATCTTGTCTCTACCATCCCCTTCTTTATCCCCCCTGCCTAACCACATTCTCATCTCTATCACCACCAATATCCCATTTCCTTCTCATTCCCATTGCCTTTTGTTATTGTGATAAAATATATATAACATAAAATTCACCATTTTAACCATTTTAAAATGTAGAGTTCAGTGGCATTTAGTACATTGACACTCTTGTGCACTGACAGTACTATCTAGTTCCAGAACATTTTCATCACCCCAAAAGGAAATGATAACCAATTAAGCAGTTGTTCCCCATTCTTCCCTCCCCCCAGTCCTTAGCAACCATGAATCTGCTTTCTGTATCTATGAACTTTACAAGTCCTGGATATTTTATGTAAATGGAATCATACAGTAATACAATATCTGTCCTTTTGTGTTTGACTTCTTTCACTTAGCATAATGTTTTTTTTAAAGATTCATCTGTATTATAACATGTCTCAGAACTTCATTTCTTTTTATGACTGAATAATATTCTGTTGTAGGTATATACCATATTTTATTTATCCATTCATCTCTTGATGGGCATTTGGGTTGTGTCTTAGTTTGCTGAAGGCTGCCAGTGCAGAATGCTAGAAATGGGTTGGTTTTTATACTGGGAATTTATTAGGTTAAAAGCGTACAGTTCTGGGGAGTGGATGTGGCTTACGCTATTGAGTGCCTGCTTCCCACATCGAAGGTCCCAGGTTCAGTCTCTGGTTCCTCCTAAAAACAAACAAACAAAAAAAACAACAACAAGCAAACAGATGAAAAACCAACTCAGGGTAGCTGATGAGACTCAGTGATTGAGTGCTGCCTTTCCATATGAGGTCCTGGGTTCAATCCTCAGTCTAGGTATCTCAAAAAAAAAAAAAAAAAAGAAAGAAAGAAAAAAGGGAGGCAGACATGGCTTAAGCAGTTGGGTGCCTGCCTACCACATGGGAGGTCCTTGGTTTTGTTCCCAGTATCTCCTATAGAAGATGAGCAAGACAGTGAGCTGATGCAATGAGCTGACACAATGAGCTCATGCAATGAGGAGATGGAATGAGGAAATACAACAAGAGACACAACAAGCAGGGAGTGGAGGTGGCTCAAACAATTGGGTGCCTCCTTCCCACATGGGAAGTCCCAGGTTTGGTTCCCAGTGCTTCCTAAAAAGAAGGCAAGCAGATTAATTAGCAAGATGGCAGTGGAGCAAGGAGCTTCTAGAGTCAGCTCCTGCTACACGGTAGTTAGTAAACACCCAGAGCTATCTGGAGCTAGCTGACACACTTGTTTGGGGGCTTGAGGAGGCCAGAAGAGCATCCTGCAACATCCTTGAAGGAATGGAAGGAGGAGACTGTCCATCACAGAGAAGATTCGTAAGTAGAACACTCCACATCATGGAGGCTGGTGCCCATCTCCTGCTGCAGGTACAAGTTGCTTTGGGAGCTGATCCATGGCTGGAAATGAAAGCTCCACTTCCAAAAATGGGGGAGGAAGAGACGTTTGGGCCCCAACTTCAGCTACTGATGGGTGAATTCAGCAGGATAAAGTATAATCCTGAGAACAACTAAAGCTTGAACCTGTCCAAGTCAGAAAGTTGCTGGTAGCTGCCATCTTAACTCTGTACCTGGTATGAGGGGAAGTGCAGCAGACTGAAAATCATAGTGCTTGTGGGGCTGGCTTCTTACCATCCAGATCAGATCACAGCTCTGTCCTTGCCCCCAGCGCCACCTCTGGCAAGAAGGAAGCTGAGGGGACCTGCTCCAGCCTCTCTGGGAAATTACCAGCCAAGCCACAGAGGCCAGTGATTATCCTACTCTATCAGCACAAGTTGCCCTAGGAGCTATTCTGTGGCTGGAATTGGAGGCTCCATTTCCCAAAAACAGGGGAGGAAAAGATGATTGGCTACCAATTTCAGCTACTGATTGGTAGACTTGGCTGGCTAGGGTATGGCCCAAGGAACAGCTGGGGTGTGAATCTGTCCAAGCCAGAAAGAGACCAGTAGCTGCCATTTTGACTCCACCCCCAGCCTGAGGGGAAGCCAGGACCAAATATCACAGTGATGGTAGGAACTGGTTTCTTTCACCCAGATCAGCCTGCAGCCTTAGACTAGGCTTCAGCCCCACCTCTGGCAGGGAGGAGTCTCACAGGCCCTGCACCAGCCTATCCAGGTAACTGCAGGTACTGTTGGCTGGCACAGACTGAATAATTGGAAGTCTACCGGGGCAACTGTGGTCATCTTAGACCCATGCTGCATAGATTGCTGCCCACATCTGCAGCTCCATCCCTACCCCAGGCAGGGGAGAAAGGAGCATGAAGCTTCATCAGTCTCTCTGGGCAAATACAGTCTAGGTCTGCACAACTTGGATTATTCCACACAGCTGTGACTCTGTCCCTACCCCTAGGAAAGGAGAAAGTTCGGAGAAGCTTCTTTGGTCCCTGGGGCAATAAGGTTAGCTTGAGCCTCCACAACTTATAGCACCAGCTACATCCTTGGCTTCTACTGTACAACCAGCAAGGGAGGAAGGGCAGGAAATGTTAAACTAAAGAGAAAAACTGCAACAAGAATAAATATTCTAGTAAGCCAGATGCCAAGACACCAACAAAAAATTACAATCCACACCAAGAAACAGGAAGCTATGGCCCAGTTAAAGGAACAAGATTAGCCTCTAGATGACATAAAGGAGTTGAGACAACTAATCATAGATGTTCAAACAAATCTCCTTAAAAAATTCAATGAGATGGCTAAGGAGATCAAAGATGTTAAGAAGACACTGAATGAGCACAAAGAAAAATTTGAAAGCATACATAGAAAAATAGCAGATCTTATGGGAATGAAAGGTGCAATAAATAAAATAAAGATAAAACATTGGAATCATACAATAGCAGATTTGAGGAGGCAGAAGAAAATATTGGTGAGCTTGAAGAAATGGCCTCTGAAAGTGAACATACAAGAGAACAGATGAAGAAAAGAATGGGAAAAAAAATTGAAAAAGGTCTCAGGGAACTAAATAACAGCAAAAGTATGCAAACATATATGTCATGTGTAACCCAGGAGGAGAAGAGAAGGGAAAAGGGGCAGAAGGAATATTTGAAGAAATAATGGTAGAAAATTTCCCAACCCTATTGAAGGACACAGATATCCATGTCCAAGAAGCACAACATACTTCCATCTGAAAAAATCTGAATAGACCAATCCGAGACACATACTAATCAGAATGTCAAATGCCAAAGACAAAGAGAGAATTTTGAGAAGAGCAAGAGAAAAGCAATGCATAACATATAAGGGACACCCAATAAGATAAAGTGCTGATTTCTCACTAGAAACCATGGAGTTAAGAAGACAGTGGTCTGATATATTTAAGATACTACAAGAGAAAAACTTCCAGCCAAGAATCTTATATCCAGCAAGACTGTCTTTCAAAAATGAGGGTGAGATTAGAATATTCATAGGTAAGCAGAAACTGAGAGAATTTCTAAGCAAGAGACCAGATTTTCAGGAAATACTAAAGGGTGTTCTAGAGCCTGTAAAGAAAAGACAGGATAGAGAGGCCTGGAAGGGAGTCTAGAAATGAAGATTATATCAATAAAAGTAACTAAAAGTGTCAAAAGAGTGGTGAAAATAAAATATGACAGATAAAACTCAGTCAGGAATAAATTTAACCAACAATGTAAAGCACTTATCTTCAGAAAACTGCAATTCAATGTTAAAATAAATTTTAAAAAGTCTAAATAACTGGAAGAACATTCCATGCTTATGGATTGGGGACTAAATATCATTAAGATGTCAATTCTACTCAAACTGATATACAGATTCAATTCAATCCTGATAAAAATTCCACCAGCATTTAAAAAAAATTGAAAACATGATTATCAAATTTATTTGGAAGGGTAAGAGGTCCTGAATAGCCAGAAACATCATAGAAAGGAAAAACAAACCCTCATCTCCAGACTTGAAATCATATTACTTCGCTATAGTGGTAAAAACAGCATAGTACTGGCATAAAGACAGACACGTAGACCAATGTAACCAAATTTTTGGCTCAGAAACAGACCCTCACTTGTATGGTCAAGTGACTTTTGACTAGCTTGTTAAACCCACACAGCTCGGGCAGAACAGTGCATTCAACAAATGGTGCTGAAATAACGGGATATCCATACTCAAAAGAAGGAAACAGGACCTCAGTCTCACACCTAATAAAAAAATTAACTCAAAATGGATCAAAAACTTAAAGATAAAAGCAAGAACAATAAATCTTCCAGAAGAAATTGTAGGAAAATATCTTCAAGACCTGGTGGTAAGTGATGGATTCTTAAAGAAGAAAAGAGGAGGACTGATGTTTAATATATGTAGATGTTTTAATTAGCTTTACTGTAAAAGCATGGAAATATGTAGAGTGGATGGTAACAAGTAGAGTAACAGCTAGTTTATAAATGGGGATGTGGCTGAAAGTGGTAGTCTAGGGATGTAAATGCCAATTGGCAGAATGCTAGAGAATAATCTAGGAACTGAATAGCACAGTAAACCAAGAGATGGATGAGAATTGTGGTTGATGGTACAGTTCCAAGAGTGTCCTTTGTGAGCTAGAGCAAATGTACATCACTACCGCAGGGTGTCGGGAATGTGCAGAAGCATGGGAAAAATACAACAGAGTGATCTATGGACCGTGGTTAGTAGTAATAATATAATATCCTTGCCTCTATGCGAAAGATGTAGTGTGCTGATAATGAGGCAGTATGGAAAACGTGAGCCAAATGTACACTACAGATGTGTTAACAATCAGATGGTATTATCTGTAACGAATGTTCCACCACAATGTGTTGTGTTGATAGAGGGTTGTTGTTTGGGAATTCTGCACATACGTATGATTGTTTTATAAGTTTACAACTTCTGTCATAAAAAATGTTTAAAAATGATAATAGGGTGGGTTGGGGAAAAACACACCAAATGTAAGATAAGGTCTATAAGCAGTAGTAAGATTTTGACAATAATCTTTCATAATTTGTCACAAACATCGCATGACAATGCAAGGTTTTGGAGGGTTGATGTATGGGACCCTTGTATGATGTTATGCATGTTTGCTTTGTAAGTTCACAATTTTTACTATACACTTAATTTTTCATGTTCATATATATAAATTACATAAAGATAATAAAAATAAGGTGGGTTGGGGGAAAATACTTTGGTTAGTAGTAATATTTTGACAATGTTCTTTAACCATTAGTTAAAAAGGTTTAACAACAATGCATGGTATTGGTGGTAGGGTGAGTTATGAGAGTCCTGTATGATGCTATCTATGTTTGTTTTGTAAGTTCACAACTATTATTACACCCTTACTGTTTATGCATGCTTATGTATGAGTGATATACTTCAATAAACTAATTTTAAAAAAGAAGAGGAAAAGCAGACACAGAGCACACACAATGAACAGACACAGCAGGCAACAGTGAATGCAAAGAACGAGGAGAGAAGCAGAGAAATAAGTAAAATAAATCTTAAAAAAAAAAAAGCTTACAGTACTGAGGCTGAGAAAATGTTCAAATCAAGGCATCATCAGAGATGCTGTCTCAAGAAAGGTTGGCTGCTGGCAATCCTCAACTCCTGCCACATGGCAAGGCACAATAGTGGCTGGTCTCTGAGAGGTCTCTACCTTTCCCTTCAGGTTCACTTTCTCCCCAAGTTCAGCTGTGGATGATCACATATATGGCTCATCTCTCCCCTATCCCCTGATCTCATCTCTTTCAGCCCCTTGGGAGTTTTTTTCCATGTCTCTGTGCTCTGCTGATTCTAGCCTCTTGGGGTTTCTCTGTCTCTGCTGCTTTTCTCTGTGTGTCTCTGCTTTCAGTTCTCTGATTATAGGGAAACGGACTTGGCCCAGTGGTTGGGGCGTCCGTCTACCACATGGGAGGTCCGCGGTTCAAATCCCGGGCCTCCTTGACCCGTGTGGAGCTGGCCCATGTGCAGTGCTGATGCGCACAAGGAATGCCGTGCCACGCAGGGGTGTCCCCCATGTAGGGGAGTCCCACCCCTGCAAGGAGTGCGCCCTGTAAGGAGAGCCACCCAGCGCGAAAGAAAGTGCAGCCTGCCCAGGAATGGCACCGCCCACACTTCCCGTGCCGCTGACGACAACAGAAGCAGACAAAGAAACAAGATGCAGCAAATAGACACAGAGAACAGACAACCGGGGGCAGGGGGCGGAATTAAATAAATAAATAAATCTTTAAAAAAATAAAATAAAATAAAATAAAGGACTCCAGCAAGAGGGCCAAGACATACTGGCTCATGCCTCATGAAGCAATCCAATCAAAGGCCCTCAACTGAATCAAATCCAATCAAAAGGGTCCCATATGGGAAGCAGATGTGGCTCAAGTCATTGAGTTCCCACCTCCCACATGGGGGGTCCTGGGTTCAGTTTCCTGAAAAAAACAAAACAAATAACAAGCAAAACAAATGGGAAAACCAACTCAGGGAAGTCGATGTGGCTCAGCGGTTGAGTGCCAACTTCCCACATACAAGGTCCCAGGTTCAAGTCCTGGCTTCAGTCCCTGGTCCCTGGTATCCAGGAAAAAAAAAAGGGCCCCATATCCACAGAAATGGATCAATTTAAGAACATAATTTTCTGGGGTTCACAAAAGACTCAAACCAGTACAGGTTGCTTCTACATTTTGGCAATTGTGAATAATGATACTATAAAGATTCCTCACAAGTTTTTGTTGGAAGACTTGCTTTCAGTTCTTTTGGATTTATACCTAGGAGTAGAATTGCTGGGTTTTATTTCAATTCTATGTATAATGTATTGAGGAACCACCAAACTGCCTTTTGATCCCATCATTATAGTTAGCCTCATTCCTGTTTTCATTGCAATACCATCTCTGTTCCATCCTCTCCCTTTCCATTCCCTTGTCATCAGCATGCAATCTCCATCTCCATTGCTTCCGTATTCCCTCTGCCATCACCATCACCACTCAATCAGCTTCCTCATCCAGGGGAAGAAACTAAGTCTTGTACTGTGTTTTGGTAAGAAACTGCCAGGGACACGATTAATACAAGTTTCTGTGGGAAGAATGACAGACTAAACTGCTTCTTCTCACTAGGGACTTAAATAATATTAACAAGCATATTTTATGAATTAATACCATTTCCTACAATAGACATAATAAATGGATTTTTGAAATTCTCTAAAATATGTTTTACAAATATTGGCATTATCACAAACCGTGGGACTAGGGGTTCTGAGCCTGGGAGAGTAAGACAGTCTCTGTGGTAAAAGCAATCTGACTTCTCAGAGGACCCTTTTCTTCTTTATTTGTAATGTCGGGAAACACTGGGAGAATATCTGTAAGTTATGATAAAAAACAGAGAAGTTCAAATTAAATCTCACTTGGGGGGAAACGGACTTTGGCCCAGTGGTTAGGGCGTCCGTCTACCATATGGGAGGTCCGCGGTTCAAACCCCAGGCCTCCTTGACCCTGTGGAGCTGGCCATGCGCAGTGCTGATGCGCGCAAGGAGTGCCGTGCCACGCAAGGGTGTCCCCTGCGTGGGGGAGCCCCACGCGCAAGGAGTGCGCCCGTGAGGAAAGCCGCCCAGCGGGAAAAGAAAGTGCAGCCTCCCCAGGAATGGCGCCGCCCACTCTTCCTGTGCCGCTGACGACAACAGAAGCGGACAAAGAAACAAAAGCAGACAAAGAAACAAGACGCAGCAAATAGACACCAAGAACAGACAACCAGGGGAGGGGGGGGAATTAAAAAAAAAAAAAAAAAAAAAAAAATAAATAAATCTCACTTGGGACCCCTGTCCCAGCCCCAGACTGACTAGTCAGCTAACAAGGCTTTTTGCATTGCTCGTTAGCTTATAACTATCATATATCTTTCTTTGTCTTATCTTCAGGGAAAATTTTCAGTCAAGCACCTGAATAAACAAAATATTTTTAGGTTCTTGAGAATTTTGTCTTTTCTCTATTTTTCCCCTATACCAATTTGTGACTTAGAACTTCCTTCTTATCAAGGCTTGACAAAAATATATGAAAAAAAGAGCATTTATTAGTTATTCTCACATATAAACAAAACTGTTATTCCCAATATAATTATGATTCTTTATGTAATTTCATTTCTTGTTCTTTTAGTAAGAAACCAACCCAAGATCATAGGTCCCAATTCTCAGTCTGGTGTTTGATGCTTTTTCTTTTGAACTTTTCTGGAGTGTATATGTAGCATTCTTTATCAATGAGGGCACTAGCCCCTTTTTTCTTGGCTAGAATAACATCAAGAGACATGTGGTTTGGTACACATCACAATTTCTAATGCTACCATTACTGTTGTATATAAATTTGACTTCTAAGGATGTTTATTTCAATTGGGATCTAATAAATGTTTCTAAAATATGGATAATTGTCATTGGGGCCAAATAAGTGAGCCAAGTCATCTTCTCCTCTAGACAAAGTTTGAATAAGCATTGCCAATTTAACAATTACCTCTGAGGACCTTATTTTGTTCAAGGTTCAAAGTAACCAAGATCCATCAGATTGGCACTTTCCCCTTATTTTTTATAAATTGTGAAATAAGTTATTTTTACAGTTCAAAAAATAACATAACAAATAATAATATAATCCATAAGGAATATAAGATATAAATAAACACTATATACCCACCATTCAGCTTGGGAAAAGAACCTCACCCATATTTTTGATGCTATTTGGAAGGTCCTTTCCAATTGCATTCCCCTCCATCCTCTGCAAGGATAATGACTATTATGAATTTTGAGGATATAATCTCCTTACTTTTTATAATTTCACACAGGTTACATATATGAACCTAAAATATATTTGTAAGTTTTGTGTGTCTTTGAATATTACATAAAGGGTGTTATAATGTATGCATACTCTCAATATTATATAAAGAGTATCATAATGCATATACTTCAGGGACTTGCTTTCTCACTTAACATTTTATTCTTGAGATTTATCCATATCAGTATGATTAGTTGTAATTTTTTGTTTTCATCGTATATAACATACCATGGCAAGAACACACAATAATTTCTTTTTCATTCCACTGTTGATGAGTATTTGGGTTACTTCCAGTGTTTGGCTGCTACAAATAGTGCTGCTATGAACATTTTTGTTCATATGATCTGGTTCACATGCCCACAAATTTCCAAAAGGGAGTGGAATAAATGGGTTGCAGGGCATGTTCTTCTTCATCTTTGCTAGATACTGCCAAACTTTTTTAGAAAGTGTCCATACCTGTTCAGTATGCCATGGCAAGGCATATGGGTATCTTTTATTGTGACATGTAGACCTGCATGTCTTCTCAGATTCCTTCAACCATCTCCTTTTCTCTTTGTGAGGACTCCAACCATACCTGGTCACCTGCCTACTTTCAGATTGGGTGAAATCCATACCTTAGAGATCTGTCAGAGGGTCATATAAAGCATTCTGGAAGTGCAGGGGAGTAGCTCTGTGTGATGTACACCTGAGCTGGAGAAGGGTACGGTCCAGGAAGATAAATTTACCCATTTCTTTCTTCTGAAGTGTGGTTGCTTCTTGCAAACTTTCCCATGTAAAAAATGACCACACTTGATCAACAACCAATTTTATTCATACATATTAATAAAGCATATAATCCATCCAAAGTGTATAACCAATGGTATTCGATATAATCACATATTTGTTTATTCATCACTTCAATAATTATTAGGGCATTTTATTATTTCAATAATAACAATAAACAAAAAAGACAAACAAAGGAAAATTCATCACCTCTCAATCTCCTGTTTCCCCTGCTGTACATAGCTGCTATTTCTGGCTATTCTTGCACATTTATTATTATTTTTAAAGCAATTTCATTGAGATATATTCACATACCATACAATCTATTCATAGTGAACAACCAATGGCTTTTAGTATAGACACAAGGTTGTGTATTCATACCCACAAAAAATTTTAGAACAATTTCATTACTCCACAAGGAAAAATTCCACAATCCTTAGCAGTCATCTCCCAATCCTTTTTTCTTCCCCAGCCCTGCATAACCACTAATCTAATTTCATCTTTATAAATTGATTTATATTTACATTTTCTACAAATGGTATCATACAATATGTAGGATTTTGTGTCTGGTTTCTTTCACTTACATACATTTGTTCAGTTTCAAAGAAAAACAGCCTTATATATACAATATTACCCATATTCAAATTTCACATGAGGTTTTACCTGCTAAACAGGCCCATGCTACAATTTTCAGCTTTCCTTAAGTAATATACATGACCTTAGACTTTTCCTTTCAACTGTCATACCCATATAATAGTACGGCTAGTTACAAACATTATGTTGTACTTTCATCTTTTCTATTCCTTTCCAAAGATTAACACATCCCTTTACCAATTCTGCACAAGTTAATCCTCAGTTTTCCATTCTCTAACCTCATTCTATTTTCTGGTGACCCATATTCAAGTTATCAACTCCATGAGATTACATAATATATTTAGTTCATAATAGCACAATCATACCATATTTGTTCTTTTGTATCTGGCTTGCTTCACTCAATATAATGTGCTCCAGGTTCATCCATGTTGTCATATGCTTTATGACTTCATTTCTTCTTACAGTTGCATAATATTCCATCATGCGTATACACCACAGTTTATTCATCAGTTGATGAACACCTGGGTTCTTTCCATCTTTCAGCAATTGCGAATAATATTGCTATGAACATCAGTGTACAGATGTCTGTTCATGTCACTGCTCTCAGTTCTTCTGGGTATATGCCTGGTAGTGGTATTGCAGGGTCATGTGGCAAATCCATATTCAGCTTCTTTAAGACCTGCCAAACATCCCTCCACAGTGGCTGTACCGTTCTATATTCCAACTGACAATGAACAAGTGTTCTCTTCTCACAATATTTTCTACAATACTTGTTTAATAGTTCTCTTTTAATTTTTTTAATTTTTAGAATTTTTTAAAGATTTATTTTTTATTTATTTCTCTCCCCTTCCTCCCCATTGTCTGCTCTCTGTGTCCATTCGCTGTGTGTTCTTCTGTGTCTGCTTGCATTCTTGTCAGTGGCACCAGGAATCTGTGTCTCTTTTGTTGCATCATCTTGCTGTGTCAGCTCTCTGTGTGTGCGGCACCACTCCTGGCCAGGTTGAGCTTTTTTTGCACAGTGCGGCTCTCCTTGCAGGGCTGCATTCTATGTGCATGGAGCTCCCCTAGCGGGGGACACCCCTATGTGTCACGGCACTCCTTGTGCACATCAGCACCGCGCATGGGCCAGCTCACTACACGGGTCAGGAGGCCCTGGGTTTGAACCCTGGGCCTCCCATATGGTAGGCAGACGCTCTATCAGTTGAGCCAAATCTGCTTCCCTCTTTATCTTTCTAACAGTGGCCATTCTACAGGTGTGAAATGGTATCTCATTGTAGCTTTGATATGTTTTTTCCTAATTGCTAGTGAAGTTGAACATTTTTTCATACATACATTTTTTTTACCATTTGTATTTCTTCTTTGGATAAATGTCTATTCAACTCTTTTGCCCATTTTAATTGGGTCTTTTGTCTTTTTGTTGAATTGTAGCATCTTTTTATATATCATGGATATTAAACTTTTATCAGATATGTGATTTCTAAATATTTTCTCCCCACTAAGTTTGTTAGAAAGAAAGCTGGGAAGTGACTGTGGCTCAATTGATTGGGCTCCCATCTACTATATCAGAGGCCTTGGGTTCATGTCCTGGGGCCTCCTTGTGAAGGCAAGCTGGCCTGCACCGCAGAGAACTGATGACCCGCGCCCAAGGAGAGCTGATGGCCCGTGCCCACAGAGAGCTGGTGCAACAAGATGACACAACAAAGGGAGACAAGCAGGCACAGAAGAACATGTAGCAAATGGACACAGAGAGCAGACAGCAAGCAAGCCACAAGGCGGGGGGGAGGGGGGGGTGAGGATAAAAAATAAGAAAGCAAGAAAGCAAGCAAGAAAGCAAGCAAGAAAGCAAGAAAACTGCCCCTGTAAGGGACCAAAAGCTCAACTGATTGTGGAGGAGAAAAGAATTTTATAAACGATTTTGCTTCCCTCGATGAGTTTGTGAACTAACTCTTGGGCACATGGGATGATGCAACATCCAACTGCTGTGAGTACCCTAGCCACAATGATAAGGGAAGTCAGGACAGACAGTGCCACTCCTTTCCATTTTCCAAACCAGCTCTCTAACTATCCCGTGAGTGGGTTGTTAGTGCCAGAATTTTCTTTTTTTAAATTTATTTCTCTTCCTTTCTCCCCTGCCCCAGTTGTCTGCTCTCTGTGTCCATTTGCTGTGTGTTCTTCTGTGTCCGCTCACATTCTTGTCAGTGGCACTGAGAATCTGTGTCTTTTTGTTGCGTCATCTTGCTGCATCTGCTCTCCATATGTGCAACACCACTCCTGGGCAGGCTGCACTTTTTTTGCATGGGGTGGCTTTATTCCCATAACTGCATCCCTAGTGTAACTGATAAATCTTCGTTGATTATAAAATATATAGCTAATCCAATTCACATTTTTGTTAACGGTGATTCACCAGAACAAGAATGACTCAAATCCTGCAGCTACCTGATTTCTAGCTTTAAATTCATTTGGGACTCCCCAGGGAACTCCTATACCATCTAGATCAATTCGGTCATCAAAGGAACCAGGTAAATTTCTTTCCTTTCTCTTTCCCTGGTTTTGTGTTTTTTTCCTCTTTTTCAAATGCCAGGGTAAATGGGATGGCTAATTGAACAAGAGCACAGGTTCTTCCCCACTTCTCAGGTAATACTGGTTGGAGGACATCCTTTCTGCTGTACTACCGAAGGTCTGCTCGTGGTATGGCCAAACTGGAGAAATTGCCAGTACTATCCTCGTTCATGTTCCATGCTTGTGTACACAAGGCTATGGTCCCAAGGTCCTGGAGCCCTTTTTCCCATCTAGAGAGACAGGCAGAGTGACTTCCTGGACCAAGGCAAGACGCCAGTATGGCTTTGATGTTTCCCTTTTTGACAGAAGGGAAGAAAGAGGACCATGTACTACAATTTTCCCTGGGGGTAGCATTCTGGAAGAGGAGCACCATGCACTTAAACTCCCTTTCACGTTTTTCCATACCTAGAGGAAAGGGTATGATATGAGTAGTGGGCCAGCCTGTTGCACAAGTGTAACAGTTACTCTGGACTATATATTTGACCCATTCTACCTAGGCATTTGCATTACCATATCCTGTCTCTATTTCTATGGACTGCTTTAAATCTTCTGCCTTAAGCATTCTGACTGCTTTGGGATCATTCCGAATTGGGGAACTAGCCTTTTGTTGGTTTCCCTTGGTATCTCTGAAGTGTTAGCTGGAAGAGACATTGTTGACATCATATCCACAGGTGGAAGGACTCAAATACAGAAACTCTCCAGAGGATCTTTACCTGTAACGTCCACCCCCATCCCATAGACTCTGTCAGGGGAAGAATAATGGTTGTTGTTGCTGAATTTGTCTGCCTTTCTAATGGTTATTAACACCGGGTTACACTGGAGGTTTTTGCAGTCTGGTGGGGTATTACCTTTACAAAAGGTTATTTTTGTCCTCCAGTGGTTTCCAATGAATATGGCCTCCACTGTTCCTGGCAGTCCACCCCTTGTACTTAGTAGTCCACCACACCAAGTTCCAATCAAGACGGGGGAGGTTGAGATAATCTCTAGGAGACTCTGGGCATAGATATTTATTTTGCCCACTCAGCCACCACTGATGTCCTAAATCCTCACATTTTATCACTTGGCAGGTGTCAAACTGCACAGTCTGGGACTTTTAGGCCTTCAGTTACATTTACTGTCAATTTAACAGGGCTTGCCGTAACCTGAATCTAAAACATCATAGTCAGTATAATTATTCTCATTTTCAGAAACTTTAAACCCTTCATCTACTAGTCTCTCAAGGCACTAGACAAGGTGGGCATGGGTAATAGCCTGTCCTCTAAGTGGAGGAATATCTTCCCACAAAGTTCACTGATACAGAGTCCGACCAGTCCCATCCCCCCTTTCCTGATATGCCCTCCCAACTATTGCCTTCTCAGAGTGATCTTTAAGGGATCTGAGTTGGAGTTATTTCCCAGGTCTCAGACGGTGTTATTGGATACTTATTGTCCAGTTCGGGCACTGATCCTTATACTCTGGTGTACTGGGTCCAGCCTCTTTCTGCTTTCTGGACTGCAGTTTCAGTTGTCAACAAAACTTGATAGAGTCCTTCCAAGATTGACTAAAGTTTGGACTTCTTCCATGATTTGATTAGGATGCACCCACTGGGTCAGTGTCTATGTAGAGTGAATTCAAGAAGACGGGGTTTTGGCCAGCAAACCATGATAACTGAGGGATGGCAAAGTAGAGGACAAAGCCAGTATATAATTCTTAAGAAAGAGATCCTTCAATTCTAAGGAAGGGAGGTCTCTAGTCCTCCTGATAAGGTGTAAAACCCTCCTGCTATTCTATCATGGTTGGAGGTAGACGACTATGCCATCCTGGGTGAAACTGGATGAAATCCCTGCATGGTTAACAAGATGGAAGAAATAAGCTTAATTAGAATTTTGAGGATATAGGGTTTCACTGGGCCACAAACATAGAAAAGGCCCGGTGCTGAAAGGCTGTATCTTCTCAAAGTTGATGGGCTTTATTTTGCAGGTTTTCATCAGAAACTGGTTTTCAGGTCTTAGATGAGGAAAGGTGACCCATAAACTATCTTGAAGGGGTTAAGCTGAAATGGATCCCGGCCTCCTTGTTTGCTGTTTCTTACTGGTGGAAAAATGCTTAGCCCTGGCGGGATGGCATGTGGGTTTGCCAGTCCTCCCCAGGATATGAGTGGGACAGGTTTTAGAATAAGGGCTAGGAGGGAGATTTGGATTAAGCATGTTCATTAACTACTTAGGAAATGAAGTTTACCAGGACCTTTTAACATGTTCAATATCCCTCTGCATATGATGTAGAAAAGATATCACCATAATCATCAAGCATATATCTAGAATAGGAGAGATATAGGTACAGTACTTAATACTAATCAATGCACAAATAAATGCATAAGTTTCTTTTTGAGTTACAATTAACAGACCTATGCTCCATGTTTCCAACACCACATCATACATGTTGTCTCTACATGGGAGCAGGTCATAATGCCAATTATATTTAAGTTCTACTCACAGCACTCTGGTAATCACTGCTCCACTTAGCATGTCCTTCACACAGCCAGCATGCTGCAGAATTGTTAACCCTAGAGAGAAGCTAGGAAGGTAGGCTCCAGCATTCCACCTCCTGGTGCATAGCACCCTTCAGCACAAGGGAGCTTTTTACTTCTACACCTTCACCATGACAACATTAATTAACAAGTATTTTACTTTAACAGTACAGATGCCCAATGGTATCAAGATTATCTTCCTCCTTTGCCACCACTTGAATATGCAGATTGAGGGAGCCTCTGACAGTTTTTTCTGTTATAAAATACTTTTTGTTATTAAAATCAATTCAGTTTCTATTTAATAATGACTTACTGGAATTAGCCATTCAAATATTTTGGCCTAAACATTACTTCTACAAACTTCTTATAACTATCCATAACCACATAGACAACAGTTGCTTCATCTCAAGACAAATTCCACCTTCACAAAACACATTCCCTTACTTAATGTTACCTTCTACAATACCTTCTACAACTTGCCATATGCATTCAAGTTTTGTCCTACACACTTTCATTCTGATTTTATGAAAACCAGCTAGCTTATCATAGGAAAAAACACATTCCTTTAAACAAATATCAAATTTTAGTCAGCACTCCCACAGACCTTTATGTCTTTCTATATCTACTTAAGTCTCATATCCCTCATTCTGTTCAGTGAAAAAAGAATAAACTATTCATTTCATTTTAGGCATTTCAAAGATTTCCATACTTTTTTTTTCAATATAAATTCTTTTTTTAAATTTTTAGCCATTTGAATAGAGCTCTTTTAAGAATTTTCACTTGTCAATTTATTTTTTTAAAGATTTATTTATTTATTTATTTATTTATTTATTTATTTATTTATTTATTTATTTATTTATTTATTTATTTCTCTCCTCTCCCTCCCCCCCAGTTGTCTGCTCTCTGTCCATTCACTGTGTGTTCTTCTGTGACCGCTTCTATCCTTATCAGTGGCATGGGAATCTGTGCTTCTTTTTGTTGCATCATCTTGTTGTGTCAGCTCTCCGTGTGGGTGGTGCCATTCTTGGGCAGACTGCACTTTCTTTTGCACTGGGGGGCTCTCCTTACGGGGCGCACTCCTTCGTGTGGGGCTCCCTTATGCGGGGGACACCCCTGCATGGCACAGCACTCCTTGCGCACATCAGCATTGCGCATGGGCCAGCTCCATACTGGTCAAGGAGGCCCAGGGTTTGAACTGCGGACCTCCCATGTGGTAGGCGGATGCCCTATCCATTGGGCCAAGTCCGCTTCCCTCACTTGTCAATTTAATATTATCACCCAGAGGTATTAAAACATACATTGAACAAACAGACAAATACAAAGAGAATTATGAAAGTAAAGTTGGTATAAAGCCAATCCTCATCTGTTCCATGTTTTGGCCAGAATACATCAAGCAGTCATTTCCTTTCCCTTGGTCCAATCGTTATTGGTCCAATGTTCCAACATCCTCCCTAATGGACTAGGCAGAGGAATGTCCCTGGGGGATCTTACAGATACTCCCTTCCTGGTCAACCAGCTGCCTCTATTGCCCATTCTGAGTCTTGTCTTTCAAGCCCAGCCTCATCAGAATTTCCCTACCACCAAAGCAATACTTAATAGTGCTGTTTCTTACCTTTGTCCATGCACAGGGTTGCCTGGCCACTGAGAGGCAGGTTTTCCCTTCCCCTTTTCTTGTCCAAAATTGGCAGATCTAAGTGTCTGGTCTCAGGTCCTTCCAGCTGTCAAAGGCGGTCCCCAATGGCAGAGTCTGAGACCGCTCAATCAGCCTTCTCCTCATCTACCCCAGGGGTCATTACCCTCTGGAGTTTCGGGTCCTGGACAAGCCCCCAAAGTTGTTAGAAAGAAAGCTGCACCTGTAAGGGAACAAAAGCTCACCCGTTTGTGGAGGAGAAAGAATTTTATTAACAATCTTGCAATAACAGGTGTGGTACTGGACAAAATGGGTGGTGTGCCGAACAGCAAGAAACAATGAAATATATAGCCTAAACCTAACACGCAGGTCCCTCCCCTGTTCCCCATTGATTGGGTACTTATAGCCTATCCGAGAGGTTTAATTAACTTACGCTGCTTCCCACTCTGAGTTGCCACTCCCTGTTCCCTACATGTGGTAGCTTGGTCATCCTGCTTTTCAAATTCAGTGCTGCTTCTCACTATTGGCCCCACCCTTGCTTTGGCCCCACCCTGGCTTTGGCGCTACTTTTCAAATTCTTGGCACCAAAGCTGCTAGAACCCCTTTCCTTCCCTCCTCCAATTGCAGAGGCAGCTCCAGCTCTGGCTCCATCTTTATGTGAAAATTAAACTTAACCCTTTCCTTACAAATTTGTTGCCTTTTTACCCTTTTGACGAAGTCCTTTGAAGTGCATAAGTGTTTAGTTTTGAGGAAGTCCCATTTGTCTATATTTTTCCTTTTGTTGCTCATGCTTTGGGTGTAACATCAAAGACATTACCACCAACCACAAAATCTTGAACATGGTTCCCTACAGTTTCTTCTGGTAGTTTTTTGATCCTGGCTTTTATATTTAAATATTTGATCCATTTTGGGCTGATTCTTGTATAGGGAATGAAATAGAGGACTTCTTCCATTCTTTTAGTTATGGATACCCAGTTCTCCCAGCACCATTTGTTGAAGAGTCTGTTTTCTCCCAGTAACATGGACTTGGCACATTTGTTGAAAACCAGTTGGCTGTAGAGGTGAGGGTTTATTTCTGGACCCTCCAGTCTATTCCACTGATTGGTGTGTCTGTCTTTATGCCAATACCATGCTGTTGTGGTGTCAAAGAAGAAACTGCAAGTGAAATCAGTAAATAAACTGAGACAAATGAAATTGAGAACACAACTTATCAAAACTTCTGGGATACAGTGAAGGCGTCATTTTTTTCCTTCTGGAAGCTTTATTGTGTAACCTTTCACATTTGTATGGTCTACCTCAAATTAATTTTTTTTGGATACGTATACATTTTTTTGGACTCATACAAGTAGTGGTATTGCAGGTTCACGTGGCAAGTCTATATTCAACTTCTTTAGGAATTTGAAGGCAGTCTTGAGGGGGAAATTTATAGCTCTAAACATACCATCCTTTTTTTCTCCAAAGATTTATTTAGTTTTTATTTATTTCTCTCCTCTTCCCCACCCCTCCCCCCCGCCCCAGTTGTCTGCTCTTTGTGTCTGTTTGCTGCATGTTCTTCCGTGTCTGCTTCCATTGTTGTATTGTTGTCAGCGGCACCAGGAATCTATGTCTGTTCTTGTTGCGTCATCTTGCTGTGTCAGCTCTCCGTGTGTGTGGCCGCCACTCCTGGGCAGGCTGAACTTTCTTTTGTGCTGGGTGACTCTCCTTACAGGGCACACACCTTGCGCATGGCGCTCCCCTACATGGGGACACCGCTGTGTGGCATGGCACTCCTTGCGTGCATCAGCACTGCGCATGGGTCAGCTCCACACAGGTCAAGGAGGCAGGGGTTTAATTCCCAGTGCCGCTGATAAGGATAGAAGTGGTCACAGAAGAATACACAGCAAATGGACACAGACAGCAGACAACTGGGGCGGGGGAGAGAAATAAATAAAAAATAAATCTTTAAAAAAAAGAGTAAATTATGTGAGGGGGAGGGGGAAGTATACAGGAACCTCTTACATTTTTTAATGTAATATTTTTTGAGTTGTATATATATCTTCAAAAAATACAATTTACAAAACTAATGGGGGTTGGGAGATGGGGAGTGGTTTATACGGGAACCTCTTATGTTTTTTAATGTAATGTTCTTTGTGATCTATTAACTTTAATTTTAAAAAGTGTTAAAAAAATAAAACAAGAAGTGAAAAAGAAAAAAACACACAACAACAAAATATAAAATACATAGAGGGGCGGTGGACTTGGCCCAGTGGTTAGGGTGTCCATCTATCACATGGGAGGTCTGCGGTTCAAACCCCGGGCCTCCTTGACCCGTGTGGAGCTGGCCCATGCGCAGTGCTGATGCGCGCAAGGAGTGCCGTGCCACGCAGGGGTGTCCCCCGTGTTGGGGAGCCCCACGCGCAAGGAGTGCACCCCGTAAGGAGAGCCGCCCAGCGCAAAAGAAAGTGCAGCCTGTGCAGGAATGGTGCCGCACACACGGAGAGCTGACACAACAAGATGATGCAACAAAAAGAAACACAGATTCCCGTGCTGCTGACAATAACAGAAGCGAACAAAGAAGATACAGCAAATAGACACAGAGAAGAGACAACCGGGGTGAGAGGGGAAAGGGGAAATAAATAAATAAATAAATCTTAAAACACACACACACACACACACATAGAATTTAAAAAAAAAAAAAAAGAGTAAATTACTTCTCTTACCAAGGTTGGTTGCCATGTGTTAGAGCAAGATGGGGCTGTGGTCTCTGTTGAGGGTTCAACCTTCTTCTGGCTCTGTGGTCCCAGCTTCTTCAGGTCTCAGCTGTAGGCTGGTATAAGGCTTGTTTCTCTACCCAGGGCTTGTTTTTTCCCAGGCTCAGCTGCTCAGTTCTCTTCACAAGGTCAGCTGTGGACTCTCAGGCTCATCTCTCTTTCCAGGGCCTCTGCCATGTCTCACAAGCTATCTGTCTTCCTGCGTTCTTCTCTGTGCATTTACTTCTTGGTGCTCCAGCATCAAAACTCAAACTCTGGGAAATGGACTTGGCCCAGTGGTTAGGGCGTCCGTCTACCACATGGGAGGTCCGCGGTCCAAACCCCGGGCCTCCTTGACCCGTGTGGAGCTGGCCCATGCGCAGTGCTGATGCACGCAAGGAGTGCCCTGCCACGCAGGGGTGTCCCCCGCGTAGGGGAGCCCCACGAGCAAGGAGTGCACCCCGTAAGGAGAGCAGCCCAGTGAGAAAGAAAGTGCAGCCTGCCCAGGAATGGCGCCGCCCACACTTCCCGTGCTGCTGACGACAACAGAAGCGGACAAAGAAACAAGATGCAGCAAATAGACACAGAGAACAGACAACTGGGGTGGGGGGGAATTAAATAAATAAATAAATCTTTAAAAAATACACACACTCAAACTCTCTCCTCTGCTATGTTGTTTTCTCTGTAAGCTCCACCCACATCCTACGGAGGTGGCCAAATCAAAGCCTTAATCACAATTCAATCAAGTAAAAGTAAAACCTTGGAATCTGATGAAATCTATTAGGTTGGTGCAAAAGTAATTGCCATTTTGCATAGTTGAAATTCACTGTTCGATAGTGGAATACATTCTTAAATAAACGTGGGTATGTTATACATCATTTTAATGTGCACTTTTTGCTTTGTTTTTTTGCTAATGACTGATTACTTGCTGTTTATTTTATATTTATTTTATTATTTTTTAAAGATTTTATTTTATTTATTTCTTCCCCTACCCCTGTCTGCTCTCTTGTGTCCATTCACTGTGTGTTCTTCTGTGTTCTCTTACATTCTCGGTGGCACCAGGAATCTCTGTCTCTTTTTGTTGCGTCATACTGCTGTGTCAGCTCTTCATGTGTGTGGCACCACTCCTGGGTGGGCTGTGCTTTTTTTTGCACATGTGCGGCTCAATGCAGGGAGTACTCTTTGTGTGTGGGGCTCCCCTATGTGGGGGACTCCCCTGCGTGGCAGTGCACACCTTGCGGGGCAGAGCTGAGCATGGACTAGCTTGCCGCATGGGTCAGGAGACATGGGTTCGAACCCTGAACCTCCCATACGGTAGACGGATGCTCTGTCAGTTGAGCCATGCACTTCCCTGTATTTATTTTAGACTATGGAAATGATGTTACGCAAAAAGCAAATTCGGGGAAATGGACTTTGGCCCAGTGGTTAGGGCGTCCGTCTACCACATGGGAGGTCCGCGGTTCAAACCCCGGGCCTCCTTGACCCGTGTGGAGCTGGCCCATGTGCAGTGCTGATGCGCGCAAGGAGTGCCGTGCCACACAGGGGTGTCCCCTGCGTAGGGGAGCCCCACGCGCAAGGAGTGCACCCGTAAGGAGAGCCGCCCAGCGCGAAAGAAAGTGAAGCCTGCCCAGGAATGGCGCCGCCCACACTTCCCGTGCCGCTGACGACAACAGAAGCGGATGAAGAAACAAGACGCAGCAAAAAGACACAGAAAACAGACAACTGGGGGAGGGGAGGGGAATTAAAGAAATAAAAATAAATCTTTTTTTAAAAAAAAGAAAAGGTTCACTTTTCAAAAAAAAAAAAAAAGCAAATTCAAGCGATTTTCTTATTTGGGATCAAAATGGATCATAAAACAGTGGAGAAAACTCACATCACCAACAATGAATTTGACCAGGAACTACAAATGAACGTACAATGCAGTAGTGGTTCAAGAAGTTTTGCAAAGGAAACGAGAGCCTGGAAGGTGAAGAGCGTGGTGGCTGGCCTTCGAAGTTGACAATGACAAATTGAGAGTAGTCATTGAAGCTGATCCTCTCACAACTACATAAGAAGTTGCTGAAGAACTCAGCATCAAATATTCTATGATCATTCAGCATTTGAAGGAAATTGGAAAGGTGAAAAATCTCAATAAGTGGGTGCCTCATGAACTGACCAAAAACAAAAAAAAACCTTAGTCTATGGCACAACAATGTACCATTTCTTGATTGGATTGTTACATGAGATGAAAAGTGGGTTTTATACAACAACTGGACAATGACCAGTTCAGTAGTTGGACCAAGAAGATGCTCCAAAGCACCTCCCAAAGCCAAACTTGCACCAAAAAAAGGTCATGGTCGCTGTTTGGTGGTCTGCTGCCTGTCTGATCCACTACAGTTTTCTGAATCCCAGCAAAACCATTGTATCTGAGACATATGCTCAGCAAATTGATGAGATGCACTGAAAACTGCAATGCCTGCAGCTGGCATTGGTCAACAGAAAGGGCCCAATTCTTCTCCACAACAATGCCTGATTGCATGTCACACAACCAATGCTTCAAAAGTTAAATGAATGGGGCTATGAAGTTTTGCCTCATCCACCATATTCACCTGACTCTTGCCAACCGAATACCACTTCTTCAAGCATCTCGACAACTTTTTGCGGGAAATACGCTTCTACAACTAGCAGGATGCAGAAAATGCTTCCCAGGGCTCAACAAATCCCAAAGCACAGATATCTATGTTACAGGAATAAACAAACTTATTTCTCACTGGCAAAAATGTGTTGATTGCAATTGTTCCTATTTTGATTAATAAAGATGTATTTGAGCCTAGTTACAATGATTTAAAATTCCCGGTCCCAAACAGCAACTCCTTTTGCACCAACTAATAATATGCTCAGAGGAACAGACCAGTTTACAAACATAATCCAGTATCTATTTCTGGAATTCAGAAACAATGCCAAACTGCCATAGGTACTCTGTCTCAGCCACAGAGGTGGTGGCTATTCCCTACATCTGAAGTTCTCTTACCCCTCTGAGTAGTTAATCTCCTATAACTAGTTAGTAGTTCTTTATATTAAATTTTCCCTTTTCAAATTACTAGTATGGCTTCTTTCTCCTAACTGGACCCTGACTAATAAAGTTTTTAATTTACCTAGAAATGATTTTGTCTGTGGTAAGAGACAGGAGTCTGACTTCATTTTTTTCCATACAGATAACCAGTTGTCCTGGCACTGTTTATTGAAAGGACCATTTTCTCCCATCACTCTCAAAATGACAACTCTGTCATATACCAAGAGTCCAGGGAAATGGATGTGATTGAGCACCCACCTATCACATGGGAGGTCTGAGTTTGGCTCCCGGTACATCCTGAAGAAGATGAGCAAGACAGGGAGCTGGTGATATGGGCTAGCGTGGCAAGCTGGTACAACAAGATGGCGCAACAAGGAGACACAAAGAAGAAGCACAATGAGAGAGACAACAAAGCAGGGAGCGGAGGTGACTCAAGTGATTGAGTGCCACTCTTCCACATGGGAGGACCCAGGTTCGGTTCCCAGTGCCTCCTAAAGAGAAGACAAGCAGACACAGAGAGCACACAGCAAAATGGACAGAGAGCAGACAGAAATCTCAATCAACAAGAGGAGGGGAGATAAATAAATAAAATAAATTTTAAAAAAGAGTACATATATATTTGATCCTGTTTCTGGGCTGTATGTTTTATCCCATTTTTCTGTTTATCTATGCCTGCACCAATGCTTCCATGTCTCAGTTATCATATTTTATAATAAATCTTGTTATCTTGTGAAACACATCCTTCCACTCTTCCTTTTTTTCAAAATTATGTTGATTTTTTTAGCAAATGCTTTTTCTATTTATAATGAGACAATCTTATATTTTCTTCTTTAATCTATGGTGAATTGATTTTTAAATGCTAAACATTTCATTGTTTTGTTGTTGCTGTTTCTGTTGACTCTATCTCATGGTGGTTTATTTCCTCATATGGTAGATAGTTTTTCTTTTTTAGAGTTTGCTCATATTTGGCTAATCTTGATTTATAAGACAGTGTAAATTCAAACCCCAGTTCTATGATAGGAATGGTTTATGGTTAAAACTTTTCTGTGGAAGCTATTCTCATATTATTTATAAATATTTTGATTATTTTTTCACTCAAAGTCATAAAAGAGACAGACCATTGTCCCTGCCACCTATAGACCCGAGACTTGCTTCCTATTTGCCATAATGTCTATTTGATGCCCAAAGCTCTAGATTTCTGGTGTTGGCACTTTTTCCTGCGGTAGTTTATCTTCCTTTTTGGTATATCACTGATTTCAGCTCTTTGTATCTGTAATCTTTGGCCCCTAAAGATTTCCTTAGTTTCTTGGGGTCCTAACAAAGTGTAGAATATATATTTGTTGAAATTTATCAATATGTTCCTAAGCAGGAGGGCTTTCCAAAACATCTAGTGAGCCATACTGTGAGTGGCAGAATTCTTTTTGTTGCAATAGCTTCTAGAGTGTTATCATATGTGACGTTACTAACTGTTCTAAAATGTTAAATAATTTTTCTTAATGACCTGGCAACACATATATTGGGAAAGTTAATGTCCAAAACCTTTCCATTTCAGTTATTTCTTGGAGCTTTTATCATTTTGCTTAGGGGAGAGACTAGAAGTGGTGCATAACCAGAATAATATCCCCATAATCACACAAGCCAGACCAATTCCTTGGGAGCCAAAAGTAAGCTCATGTACCACAAATGAAATAAGTCCCAATAAATGATCACCAACAGTCTAACTGGGTAATTGAGCAACTGAACAGCGGAAGATTAAGATACAGTGATGTATTGAATTCAGGGAAATATCATAAGGATTAATACAACATTCATTATAATTACATTGGCTACTGGCCACGGGAACTAATCCATTTTGAATGAAACATTAAAACTCTTTAATGGTGGTGGCTATTTGTGGAAAGATTGTGGAAGTATTAGAAATTATCCTGGGTAGGATTTTATTGGTCCCATACAAGCAGCAGTCAGAAACAACTTTTTGATGTCCCTAGCTTTCAAAAATCTCCCAGTGATATCAGTGTCCCTTGAGAATCTACCCAGCATTTATAGACGTGAAATTTCTTTGTGAAAAAAGTACAGTTTAAGGAAAGTGTTATATTTTAACCCTGGATTTCTGACACACAAAAGCAATACAACTACAATCAGGCAAAAGCCTGGCAATCATTTTGGAATTTTTCTCTATCTTTTGAATAATCCTTTTCACTCCAGAGTGAGGATCCTTTTCACTTTGGGATGGCACGTTTTCTATACCTAAAAAGTGTGACCCAAAAACCAAACAGGTGCATTCAGAAGAAACAGTGCAACCATCACCATGGTGACTGCCTGGTAGCGATGGCCTCATGGTTTGGTAGGTCTCACCAGAGAAGAGGTTATCAGCAGAAGTGCAGTATTTTTAAACTTTTCGGTGAATCTTGAGTAAGGTTTTTGTGGGGGTAGTGGTGGTGGTGAGAAGATTGCTAATTTGCTTAAGTTTTTCCCTGGCAAAGGAGAGATGAGTGACAGAAGTAATCTCTTTAAAGTTGTAATCTCTCTCTTTGCTCAAAAACTGGCCTGCTCTCAGCCTTCTTTTTTTTTTTTAAAGATTTATTTTATTTATTTCTATCCCCTTCTCTCCCCCACCCCCCATTGTCTGCTCTGTGTCAACTCGCTGTGTGTTCTTCTGTGCCCGCTTGCACCCTCGGTGACACTGGGAATCTGAGTCTCTATTTTGTTGCATCATCTTGCTGTGTCAGCTCTCCATGTGTGCGGTGCCACTTCTGGGCGGGCTGTGCTTTTTTCACACGGGACGGCTCTCCTTGCAGGGCACACTCCTCATGCGTGGGGTACTCCCACATGGGGTACTCCCACATGGGGGCGCCCCTGCGTGGCATGGCACTTCTTGCGTGTGGCAGCAGTGCGCATGGGCCAGCTCACCACACGGGTCAGGAGGCCCTGGGGATCGAACCCTGGGCCCACCCATATGGTAGATGGACGCTCTATCAGCTGAGCCACGTCTGCTTCCCTCAGCCTTCATTATTAGCAAGTGTCAGTTGGCACTGTGGGGGCAAATAGTAAGCCAATTAAAAATCCACCAAGTTCTTAAGGCTAAAAGTCCACGAAATGGGTATAAGATGCTGCTATGCCTCTGGAGCAGACATCTTGTCATGGAAAGCCTGGACCAGGATGCACTGGTGGCAAGTACAAGCTGGGATGGTCCCCTCTAGTGAAGTTAAGGGACGATTTTTTTGTATGATGAATCTTGATGTATAGTCAATCTCCATCTTATAGATTATAGCTCGGTCTCCCCACAGTAATTGTTGGGGCTTCTTGTTTCTGTGAATGGAAAGCTTTGACATATATATTTGACTTCTGTACCTGGTCAGTAATGTTTTGTAAATAATCTAGCAAAATGCCATTAGATACGTTAATGTTTTCTGGGTGGATGACCACTGGAAGCACAGCAGAAGTTTCATGAGCTTACCCAGGCCTTCTGTTAGCTATAGAACTCATGCTCTTAAGAGTTACAGGCAACATGACTGGCTAATTTTTTGAAATCCCATTTTGGCTTTTTTTTTTTTAAGATTTATTTTTATTTCTTTAATTCCCCTCCCCTCCCCCGGTTGTCTGTTTTCTGTGTCTTTTTGCTGCGTCTTGTTTTGGCACGGGAAGTGTGGGCGGCGCCATTCCTCGGCGCCATTCCCGGGCAGGCTGCTCCCTCCTTCGCGCTGGGCGGCTCTCCTTATGGGTGCACTCCTCGCGCGTGGGGCTCCCCTACGCGGGGGACACCCCTGTGTAGCACGGCACTCCTTGCGCGCATCAGCACTGCGCATGGGCCAGCTCCACACGGGTCAAGGAGGCCCGGGGCTTGAACCGTGGACCTCCCATGTGGTAGACGGACGCCCTAGCCACTGGGCCAAAGTCCGTTTCCCCCTCATTTTGGCTTTCTAATATCCCTAGCTAATTGTGAGTGATGTGAGCAGTGAAAGTATTAGTGTCTCAGGAAAGCTTTACAATTTGACTTGAGAACTGAGGGCCCAGATCACTGTTGAAGGATAAAGCTGCCTAACCCTGAAAGTAAAGCTCTTTAGATAGACTTTGATCGATGGTGACTGTGTAAGGCTTTGCTCATTGCTGAGTTTCTATCTCTTCTAAAAATGTACATTAATTACTAAGGTATGATCAAATGAAAACATTTTTCTTTTAAGATTTATTTTTTGTGTATTCTTCTGTGTCTGCTTGTCTTCTCTTTTAGGCAGCACTGGGAACTGATCCTGAGACCTTCCAGAATGGGAGAGAGGCGCTCAATCTCTTGCGCCACCTCAGCTCCCTGGTCTAATGCATCTTTTTTTTTCTCTCTCTCCCCTCCGTCCTCCCCCCCCCCAGCCCCAGTTGTCTGTTCTCTGTGTCTATTTGCTGCATGTTCTTCTTTGTCTGCTTCTGTTGTCAGCGGCACAGGAATCTGTGTTTCCTTTTGTTGTGTTATCTTGTTGTGTCAGCTCTCCGTGTTTGTGGTGCCATTCCTGGGCAGGCTGCACTTTCTTTCACGCTGGGCAGCTCTCCTTACAGGGCACACACCTTGCGTGTGGGGCTCCCCTACGTAGGGAGACCCCTGCGTGGCAGGGCACTTCTTGCACGCATCAGCACTGTACATGGGCCAGCTCCATATGAGTCAAGGAGGCCCAGGGTTTGAACCGTGGACCTCCCATTGGTAGATGGACGCCCTAACCATTGGGCCAAGTCTGCTTCCCATATTGCATCTTTTATTGTTTCTCCTCTCTGTCTCTTTTTGTTGTGTCATCTTGCTGCACCAGCTCTCCACACGGGCCAGCACTCCTGCATGGACCAGCACTCACTTGGGCCAGCTCACCATGCAGGCCAGTACTCTGCGTGGGTCAACTCTCCACTTGGGCCAGCTCACCGTGCAGGCCAGCACTCTGTGTGGGTCAGCCCTCCACTTGGGCCAGCTCGCTGTGCAGGCCAGCACTCTGTGAGGGTCAACTCTCCACTTGGGCCAGCTCGCCCCATGGGCCAGCTTGCCTTTACCAGGAGACTGTGGGAATCAAATTCCAATATGGTAGATGGGAGCCCAATTGCTTGAGCCACATTCACTTCCTGAAAACATTTCTTTACCTGAGTAGAAACATGCTAAATATTTAAAAATGCCGTTTGTGGTGGATGGTGAGCTATTGTACTTGTATTTATGGGTAAGTTTGCATTACTATTCAGTTGTTCAAGAAATATTTATTGAGCACTTACTGTATACCAGCCACTGGTCTAGGTGCTGGGGATAAAGTGGAGACCAAAGCAGACAAAAATCCCTTTCTTCATGGAGCTTACATTCTAATGGAGAAGACAGAAACCAAACAAAATACAGAAGTCAATTATTTACTATGTTAAGAAGTACTTTGAGTTAATAAAAATAAAGCAAGGAACAACAACAATAACAAAATAGAGCAAGGAAAAGGGATAGGAAGTATGTATATGATAGGTCAGAAGGGGATTGCAATTTTAGATAGGGAGGCCGGGAGATGGCTTTGAATAAAGCCAGAAGGAAGTAAAAGAAAGCCACATGGATTAGAGAAGAGCATCCCGTGATTATGAGTGAAAATTCCACATGCCTATGTTCCATTAAAAACAAGAGAAATTGCTGGGGCATTCCTGTTATCAGAGGTCTGGGAGGGCAGGGGAAACAATAAAAATATTGACTGAGGTAGAAGGATAACCGTATGTCTAGGTTGTTCTGGAAACCAAGTGAAGAAATGTGTTCAAGGAGGAGACAGTAATCACCTCTGTCAAATGCTGCTGGTAGTTGAATAAGATAGGCCAGAGAGTGGACCAGCTCTGGTGGAGCAATAGGAGTGAAAACCTGATGAAGTGGCTTCAGGGGAAAATGGATGGAGAGAAATTGGAGATGGTGAGCAGAGGTAATTATTTTGAGGGGTTTTGTTAAAGGGGAGCAGAGAAATAGTACAACGGCTAGAAGTGGAAATAAGATAAAGGGAAGTTTCTGCATTTTTGCTTTCTGGGTTTATTTTGTTTTTTGTTTCTGCTTTTTTTTTTTTTTTTGGTGTAAGTAGGGAGGTTGGGAGAAAATACAGCGTCTTTGAGTGCTGATGGTGCTTGTCCACTAGAGAGTGAAAAATCAGTGCTATAGGAGAGCTAGGGAAATTGCAGAAGCAAAGTGAGGGCACAGACTGTTCCAGGAGAGAAGTCAGAGTGTTTGTGAACAGATGTTGGTAGATTGGCGGGTTTGATAGCAGAAGCTTTGGCAGTTCTCTCTTGTTGGACTCTATAAGTGAAATAGGAAGTTAGGTCACAAGTCAAGAAAAGGAGGTACGTGTATGAGGAGGGAGGAAAAAGTGTGAAATAACTGAGAGTTAATGGACTAAGAATAATTGCTATGCAGTTAAGTGCCCACTTGAGGTAAGTGGTCATGAATTTAAATAGACTTGTCAACCTGTTTGTTTTCCTTCAGCCTTATTCTGCAGCACTGATATAGATACGGAGTAGCTGGGAGAATTGGATTTCACCTGGGTTTGGGTTTTGCCAGGCAAGTGATACAAATTGAGATCTGGTCAAGGCAGTAGAGGGTGTTTGCAATAGTTGATTATGACTGATCATGGAAATAAATAAATGAAGGGTTTGGGACAGTGAAAAAGTGGTGAGACGAGTGGATTGTAGATAAGGGTGAGGCCAAAGGATCATTGGAGTTGGAGTATTAGAATGTGTGAGTTGGAAATTAGAAAGAGTTGGTTGGAGAGTGGGATGTATTAAATTGGCATTATAGAGAGGTTGCAATCATTTGTACTGAAAAAATCTGGGCATAACCAAGAGAATAAATGGCTTAGGTAGGGTAGATGAAAAGACCACAGTATTTTACTAGAAAAAATAAATTTAAAAAACACAACAGCCCTAAGTTAAACTATGGACCATAGTTAATAGTTTAATTATAAAATGTGCTTTTGTCAATTGTAACAAATGTACCTCACCAATGCAAGATGTTAATAGGGTAGTATATGGGAACCCTATTTTATGCATGATTTTTCTGTAAACCCACAAATTCTAAGAAAGAAAGAAAGAGAAAGAGAGAAAGAGAGAAAGAGAAAGAAAGAGAGAGAGAGAGAGAGAGAGAGAGAGAGAGAGAGAGAGAGAGAGAGAGAGAGAGAGAGAGAGAGAGAGAGAGAGAAAGAGAAAGAAAGAAAGTGAGAAGGAGAGAAAGAGAAAAAGGCCAGTGAAGGAGAGGATGCCAAGGAACTTAGAGGTCAAGTCTTAGAAGGAACATCACTGTTTATACTGAAATTACCAAGAATGACCACAGGTATAATGCTGAAGAGAGTGTTAGCAAGCCAGGTATTAACTCTTAAACGAACAAGGGAGAATAACCTAAGGTGAAATAGGTGACTGCACTAAGGAGGGGTCATATTGGGAAAATTTGTAGCATAACTAATCATATGCCAGAGTGGAAGATGTTTGCAATACAACAACAAGGGTGTCACAGGCTGGCTTCTGCAGAAGCAGATGCTAAGATTGTATTTGGGGAGGAAGAAGTTTACTAGGAATCAACACTTGTAAAAGGAAGGGAGAGGCAGCAGGATTTGGCAGAGGAAGAATTTGACCTGTGACATAGGCCATATAAAGCCTCAGCCAACCCAGCAGGAAGCTCTGGAACATTGTACATCACAGTGTTCCATGTTAGGCCAGAATTGCTGGGCCTTTATGCTCTCATCCCCTTCAGGCACTGGGTATGGTGAAGTGTGTGACCTTGGTGAGGCAGCTCTGCAACTGGAACAGATCCTGAAGTAGCTGGCAGCTGAAGGCTGTCTATTGAAGACACTCTAGGCAGCTGGGCAACAAGGTCTTCCTTGAAGGGGAAACTGGTGTTCATTTCTGTGTCTACCATAAAGGGAATCATGTTTTATTTTATATATATAAAGAACTTCAAATCAGTATGATGCCTATATCGCAATCTCTAACATTTCTAAATAACAATATAGAACAGTAGTCTAAAGACAGAAAAAGAGTCTGCAAACTATGTCCCATAACTGGCGACCTCTTTTTGTAAATAAAGATTTATCAGACCAATGCTTAAACACCCATCTGCTTAAACACTGTCTTTTTGGCTGCTTTCATGTTAAAATGTCAGTGTTAAGAAGTGATAGAGATATTATGATTTGCAAGCCTAAACTACTTACTGTCTGGCTCTTTAAGAAAGTTTGCTGGGAAGTGGACTTGGCTCAGTGGATAGGGCGTCCATCTACCACATGGGAGGTCTGCGATTCAAACCCCAGGCCTCCTTGACTGGTGTGGAGCTGGCCCATGTGCAGTGCTGATGTGTGCAAGGAGTGCCATGCCACACAGGGGTATCTCTGCGTAGGGGAACCCCACGCGCAAGGAGTGCGCCCCGTAAGGAGAGCCACCCAGTGCGAAAGAAAGTGCAGCCTGCCCAAGAATTGTGCTGCACACACGGAGAGCTGACACAGCAAGATGACGCAACAAAAAGAAACACAGATTCCCATGCTGCTGACAACAACAGAAGCAGACAAAGAAGAACGTGCAGCAAGTGGACACAGAGAGCAGACAACAGGGGGGTTGGGGGAGGAAGGGGAAATAAATAAAAAATAAATCTTCAAAAAAAAAAAAGAGAAAAAGTTTGCTGACTTCTGATATGGAATAAGAAGAAAACAATAAAGTGACACAAAGCCTATACTCTCAGCATAACTAGATGTCAGAGAAAGCCCAAGCTTCAAATTACCAGTAATTTTAATTTTTCTATAAATAGAAAAATAAATGCTAAGTCCCAGCAAGATATCTTTCATAATCCTGCTATAAATCTTTATGGAGAGCAAGGGCATTCCTAGGAAAACTGCATAGAAGAAAAGAGAGGGCAGTTAGTAGCAGGCCAAGATTGATCTGAACTCACTGCTTTAAATAGAAAGTCCACCCTAAGTGAAAAAAATACTGGTAGATCAGAGTACTGACCATGGGAAGGGACTTTAAGTGGTATTTCAGGACTCAAGGATGCAATCTCTGAAAGGTAAAACTTCTGTGTGAATGGAATGCAAAAAGGAAGGAGAATATCCCTTTAGAAATTAGGTTATCTTTGGGAAAAGAATAAAAAGAGAAATATTTAGGGTCATGCACACAAAAAGAACCAAAAAATTGCAGGATCTACAACATACAAACACAAACCCATTTATTAAAGCTGCAATTCTCAAACATTTTGGTCTACAGGGTGCTATTACACTCATAAAATTTGAGTATACCAAAGAGCTTTTGTCTTTATGGATTACACCTATCAATATTTATAATATTTGATATTAAGTTTGAAAATTTAGAAATATCTTAGAAATTAATTTAAAAGCAACTATAATGCAACTAAACCAGCTGCATGTTAAAATAGCTAATATTTTTTGAACAAAAAATCTATTTTCCAAAACAGAACATTTCATGAAAAGAGTGGCATTACTTTACCTTTTGGGAAATCTCTTTAAGGTCTGTTTTTACAGAAGATAGCTGGATTCTTATATTTGCATCTGTATTCAATCTGTTGCAGTATCACATCATGTAATGTCTAGAAAACGCCATACACTTATAAGAGAATAAGAGGGGAAAGCCAAATAACACCTTAGTATTATTATGAAAATAGTTTTGACTTTGAAACTACCTGCAAGGTTTGGGGGACACCCAGGTTCTCTGAATCACATTTGGAGAACTGCTGTATTAAAACAAACAAACAAAAAAAGAAATAAAAAAACAACCACAACCCACTGTATTTCACTACACTAACAGAAGGGGACTTCATTGAACTCATTCATTGAACTTCATTGAATCTCAAGGCATAAAGTGAATATACAAAAATAGATTAAATCTACACAAAGTTACTATAAGAAAAGAGAAAAGGAGACTCAAAATACCTCAGGTGATGAATATTTCCTCATCCTCCCTCCCACAAAGAAAAACTATCATAAAGCAGAAGAAAACTGAAGTACAATATAACAAACTGAATTAAACATATTCAAACAAGCATTTGGGGATATAAGAAATCCTTGAAACAGAAATCCAAAAGTTAAAAACAGAAAGGGACACACCTTCCTCCTCCAAAGCAATAAAGGAAAAGTGTTGATTCAACTCTCTTTTTATTTCAGGAAAGAAGGAAAAAATCATTTCAGAAATGAAACTAAATTATAAAGTGCCTAAGGAGAATAGACTCAAATGGAAATATAATAAAGGGCATTGAAGAAAGACATTTAAACAACCAAGAAAATGAAAATGAAATAAAGAAAGAAGTAAAAAGGATCAGAGAGGAAGCAAATGAAATGGAAGACAGGCAAAAAAAGAAGCAGCATACATGGAATTGAAGTCCCTGAAGAAGAATAACAGATGAGATGTGGAGGTGTTTTCAGGACTTGGAGCTGTCCTGGGTGGTGCTGCAGGGACAATTACTGGACATTGTGTGTCCTCCCATGGCCCACTGGATGGAACGTGGGAGAGTGTGGGCTATGATGTGGACCATTGACCATGAGGTGTAATGAGGTGCAATGATGCTCAGAGATGTATTCACCAAATGCAATGAATGTCTCATGATGATGGAGGAGAATGTTGCTATGGGGGGAGGAGTGGGATGAGGGGAGTGGGGGGGTATATGGGGACCTCATATTTTTTTAATGTAATATTAAAAAAATGAATAAAGAAAAAAAACCTCTGTTTTATCACCAGCTGATTAAAAATCAAGAAACAGACATCTCAGGGAATAAATCCCAGAATTAACATTTTAAAATATTAAAATGTACAGAGTGCAGCAAAAGAGTACAAGACAAAGAAAGAAACAGGAAATTATGGCCCATCGAAAGAAAGAGGATAAAACTCCAGAAAACACCAATGAAGAAGATGAGAATGTAGACATATTTTTTAAAGCCTTTAAAAAAATTATCTTAAAAGTGCTCAGTGACACGAAGGAAAATACAGAGAAAGAATTAAAGGGTATCAGGAAAACAATGAGAGTGTTAGTAAAGAGATTGAGATTAGTATGAGAATATTAGTAAAGAGATAGAAATTTTAAAAAGCAGCCAAACAGAATGACTGGAGTTGAAGACCACAATAACTGAAATGAAAAATACCCAGGTGAGATTCAAGAGCAGATTGGAGCTGGCAGTAGAAAGAAGTAGTGAACTCAAAGACAAGACATTTGAAATAAATCAGGCTGAGGAGCAGAAAGTAAAAATAATTATTAAAAGTAAAAACAGACTTCCAGGAAGATGCTGGACTAGAAAGAAATGGAACTATTTTCTCTGCCAGAAAAATATCTAGAGGACAGGCAGCAATGGCCTGGAAAAAAACCTTGGGTTTAGGACACCAGGGGAAGACTGGACCCTGCCCAGAAAAGAGAGGGGCAAAGGAAAAGAATGGTGATGGCAAAACTATGAGTTAAAAATTTTGGTTGCACCTGCTGGAATCCTACCCCACCCATGTAGACACTTTTAAATTATCAGACCTTGGGGCCACGGGTACAGAAAAGGGACCCCAGAGATATATCTCTCTAGGAAAAGGGAGAGAGAGGGGCAGAGCCTAAGGCTGACTCAACATTTTGCTCCACAAATTGGTCTCCTGTGTTCCATGAGCCCATCCAGTCCTGGTGGGGCTGCACTATTTTTTGTCTTGGGAGCCAAAAAGGGACTAAAGAGGTCTCAGTCTCCCTCTCTACTGACCAAGACTGGTTGTTGAGGACACAGAGGGAAGTGGAAGTATTTCCAACCCAGGAAAAGGGAGGGGGCTGCCAGTGAAGGTTGGAGAACTGCCTCTGAGAAACTTTGAATTATGAGACTCTTAGCCTCCAGGCAGGTCCATTGTCATATTGATCCAATCCATGTTGCCGAAAACACACTCTGACCAGACTTTGAACTGAGAGGGTTGCAGATGAATGCCATCTGCTGGTGGACCAAGGAAGTGCATGTGAGGAAACTAAAAGTAAATAAGAGAGGGTTTTTCCAGTCATTACAGCCTCCCTTCCCAAGACCCTAGGGGTGGGTATGCAACCCATTACTCAGTTAAAGGTCCAGATTTGATTAACTAACAAGGAAAATCATAAAGACCCAGAACAGGTTGAACCATGAATCAAAGAGCAGCAGTAACACAGCCTCCCACCCTACTAGAGTGAAAGAAATTGAGCATCTAAGTAATCTCAAGATCCTAATCAGATTCCTAGACATCAGCAAAACATTAAAAGACATACTAATAAAAATGAAAGAAATAGCCCAAGAAAAGGAATATATAAGCCCCATAAGAGATACAGGATTCGAGACAATTAATCATTGAGATACAAACAAATTTCCAAAATCAAAGTAATGTGTCAAAAGACAATATGGCTAAAGAGATAAAGAACATCAAGAAGACATGAGCAAGTGTGAAGAAGATTTGAAAACCTGAATAGAAAAGTAACAGAGCTCATGAGAATGAAAGAAATGATAGGTGAGATAAAAAAAAAACACATTAGAGGCAAACAACATCAGACTCAAATTGATAGAAGAAAGAATAAGTGATACAGAAGACAAAACAGCTGAAATAGAAAAGAACAGAAAAATTTGATAACACAAAATGCAACAACATATGTGCCATGGGAGTTCCAGAAGGAAAAGAGAAGGGAAAAGGGGCAAAAGAGTATTTGAGGAAATAATAGCTGAAAATTTCCCAACTCTCATGAAAGAAATGAAGTTTCATGTCCAAGAAGCACACTGTACCTCAATCAGAATAAATGTGAATAGATGTGCCCCAAGACACATACTACTCAGAATGTCAAATGTCAAAGACAAAGAGAGGAAGCAGATTTAGGTCAACTGATAGAGCATCCACCTACCACATGGGAGGTCCAGGGTTCAAACCCAGGGCCTCCTTACCCATGTGGTGAGCTGGCCCATACACAGTGCTGATGTGCACAAGGAGTGCCGTGTCATGCAGTGGTGTCCCCCACGAAGAGGAGCCCCATGCACAAGGAGTACACCCCATAAGGAGAGCCACTCCATGCAAAACAAATGAAGCCTGCCCAGGAGTGGTGCTGCACACACAGACAGCTGACATAGCAAGATGATGCAACAAAAAAGAGACGAAGTTTCCCACTGACAACAATACAAGGGGACACAGAATAACACACAGCAAATGGACAAAGAGAGCAGACAAGCGGGGGGGAAGGGGAGAGAAATTTTTTTTTTTAATTTTAAAAAAAGAAGACAAAGAGAAAATTCTGAGAGGAGTCAGTAAAAAGCAAACCATCACATACAAGGATGCCCAGTCAAACTTAGTGCAGATTTCTCATCAGAAACCATGAAAGTGAGAACAGTGATATGATCCAATTAGGATACTGAAAAAGAAAAATTGCCAGCTGAGAATTCTTTATCTGGCAACATTGTCCTTCAAATATGAAGATGAGTTTAAAATATTCACAAACAAACAGAAACTAAGAGAGTTTGTGAAAAATAATCTACATTTGAAGGAAATACTAAAGGTAGCCTTACAGCCTGAAAGAAAAAGATAGGAGCAAGAGGCATAGAGGAAAATACAGAAGAAAGAATAGCAGAAAGGATAACCAAAAGAATAAAGAGACAGATGAAAATAAGATATAACATATGAAAACCAAATAATAAAATGGTGGAAGTAAATAATGCATTTACAGTAATAACATTAAATTTGAATGAATTAAACTCCCTAATCAAAAGATACAGGCTGGAATTAAAAAATATATATATCAGTTGGCCCTTCTTTGGAATTTGTGTTTCTGTGTGATGGAGCTGGATTCAGATGTGATCTTTTTTCACAAGCCTCTCCTGTTACATTTACCAGAACTGTAGTTGGTGCTGGGGTTTAATACATACCCAGAGGATCTGAATCTCTGGACTGACCATATGATAGCCAGGCCCTGAGCCTCAACAGACTTCAGCTTCTACACTCTGGTTTACTGGACTTACCCCACTCAGCCAACATGGAGTTAAAGAAAGTCAACCAGCACACCATGGAGCCAAGAGTGGCTACAACTGAAAGCAGGATGATTGCATCCAGCAACCAGGTGGAATCTAAGCCCCCTCTTGATATAGATGTGGAGTGGACACAACCAGTCCAAGGTCCACAGGATGGAGGAATTACTGATATTCTATTCATGAACTATTGTGATTAGTAATCGAAGAAAATGTGGCATTGGTGTGGAGAAAGTGGCCATGGTGGCTGCTGGGTGTGGGGAATGGGAGGAAGAGATGAGATGTGGAGGAATTCTCAGGACTTGGAGTTGTCCTGGGTGGTGCTGCAGGGACAGTTACCGGATACCGGATATCCTCCCATGGCCCACTGGATGGAATGTGGGAGAGTGTGGGCTATGATGTGGACCATTGACCATGAGGTGCAGCAGTGCTCAGAGATGTATTCACCAAATGCAATGAATGTCTCATGATGATGGAAAAGATTGTTGCTATGGGGGGAAGAGTGGGGTGAGGGAGGTGGGGGGTATATGGGACCTCATATTTTCTGAATGTAATAAATAAATAAATAAAATTTTTAAAAAAAGATATAGTCTGGGAAGTGGATGTGGCTCAAGCAATTGGGTGCCCACCTACCACATGGGAGGTCCCTGATTGATGTAGAGGTAATCAGCAATCAATGCAGTCAACTCACTTGTGACTCAAGTCCCTAAATGTCTTTATGTTACAATTATCTCAGTGCTTGCTTGACCAAACAACTAGGCACAATTACCTGACTGAGTTGACACATTAGCCTAACCATCACAGCACCTAACCAGGGTGCCCCAAAATACATGAGACAACCTCTGGCAAAACTGAAGGAAGAAATAGACATCTCTACAATAATTGTTGGAGACTTCAACATACTACTCACATCATTAGACAGAAGAACTAGAGAGAAGATAAACAGGAAACAGAGAACTTGAGCAATATGATAAACGAGATTGACATAACAGACATTTACACCCAATTTAGCAAGTTACACTTTCTTCTCAAGTGCTCATGGATCTTTATCCAGTATAGACCACATGTTATGTCACAATGCAAGTCTCAAAAAATATACAAAGATTGAACTTATACAAAGCACCCTCTCCGATCACAATGGAGTGAAACTGAAAATCAATAATAGATGGGAGGGAAGCGGACTTGGCCCAATGGATAGGGTGTCTTTACCACATGGGAGGCCCGCGTTCAAACCTAGGGCCTCCTTGACCAGTGTGGAGCTGGCCCATGTGCAGCGCTGATGCGCTCAAGGAGTGCCAGTGCCACGCAGGGGTGTCCCCCGCATAGGGGAGCCCCATACGCAAGGAGTGCGCCCCGTAAGGAGAGCCACCCAGAGTGAAAGAAAGTGCAGCCTACCCAAGAATGGCACTGCACACACAGAGAGCTGACACAAGATGACACAACAAAGAGAAACACAGATTCCTGGTGCCACTGATAAGGATAGAAGCAGTCACAGAAGAACACACATAGCGAATAGACAATTGGGGCGGGGGGAGAAATAAATCTTTAAAAAAATAATAATAGATGGTAAATTTGCAAATATGTGGAGGCCGAACAACACACTCCTAAATAATCAGGAGGTCAAAGAAGAAATTGTATGTGAAATTAGTAAATATATTGAGACAAATGAAAATGAGAATACAACTTAGGAAAACCTATGGGATAAAGTAAAGGCAGTCCTGAGAGGGAAATTTATAGCCTTAAATGCCTATATTAAAAAAGAATAAAGAGTTAAAATAAAATATCTAACTGAAAACCTGGAGAAACTCAAAAAAGAACAGCAAACGATCCCTAAAGCAAGCAGAAGGAAATAAATAATAAAGATGAGAGCAGAAATACACATGCCTCTCCTGTCACTTTTACTGAACCTGTGGTTGGTGCTGGGGTTGGTATATACCCAGGAGATCTCAATCTCTGGACTGGCCACGTGCCAGCTGGGCCCTGAACCTCAGTAGAGTTGCAACTCCTACTCTCCGGTTTGTTGGACTTGCACAGGTTGGCTAACAGGGAGGTGAAGATGGTCAAGCACCACACCAGAGAACCAAGAGTGCCTATAACTCCAAGCAGGAGAATCACATCTATCAACCATGTGAGATCTAAGCCCCCTCTCGATATAGAAGTGGAGTGGATATCACCAACCCAGGGTACACAGGATGGAGGAATAAAATATGGATTACAGTGAACTTACTGCTATTCTACTATAGAACTATTGTGACTAGTAAGGGAAGAAACTGTGTAGCACTGATATGGAGAAAGTGGCCATAGTAGTTGCTGAGGGCAGGGAAAGGGAAGAAGAGATGAGATGTGGGAGCATTTTTGGGACTTGGAGTTGTCCTAAATGATATTGCAGGGACAGATGCTGCACATTATATATTCTGCCATAACCCACTGAATGGACTGGGAGAGAGTGTAAACTACAATGTAAACTATAAACCATGCGGTGCAGCGATGCTCCAAAATGTATTCACCAAATGCAATGAATGTGCCACAATGATGAAAGAGGTTGTTGATGTGGGAGAAGTTGGGTGGGGAGGTATGGGGGAACCTCTTATATTTTTTAATGTAACATTTTTTTGTGACCTATGTATCTTTTTTTAAAAAAGGCAATTTAATATAAAAAAAAAAGAGAAACAAATGAAATTGAGACCAAAAAAATAGAGAAAAATCAACAAAACCAAAAGCTGGTTCTTGAGAAGATCAAAAAATGAATAAATCCCTAGCTAGACTAACAAAGAAAAAAAGAGAGAAGTTGCAAAATAATTACAATCAGAAATAAAAGGATCAAAGTTGTGACTGACCCCACAGGAATAAAAAGGATCACAAGAGGATATTATAAGAAATTGTATGCCAACAAACTAGACAACCTAAGTGAAATGACAAATTCTTAGAAAGGCACAACCTATATTCACATTTAAAGAGATTGAATCCATCATCAAAAATCTTCCAGCAAAGGAAAGTCCAAGGTCAGATGGCTTTACAGGTGAATTCTACCAAGCATTTAGAAAAGAATTAACACCAATCCTGTTTAAACCCTTCCAAAAAATTGAAGAGGAGGTAAAATTATCTTACACATTTTATGAAGCCAACATCACCCTAATACCAAAGCCAGATAAAGATACTTTAAGAAAAGAAAATGACATTCCAATCTCTCTAATGAACATAGATGCAAAAATTCTAAACAAAATCCTTGCAAAGAGAACCCAATACCATATCAAAAGACTTATACATCATGACCTAGTGGGATTTACTGCTGGTATTCAAGGGTGGTTCAACACAAGAAAATCAATTAACTACATTGATATGCCACATAAACAAATTGAAGGGGAAAAAATCACATGATCTTCTCAATCGATGCAGAAAAGCCATTTGACAAAATCCAGCATCCTTTCTTGATAAAAACACTTTGAATGTTAGGAATGAAGGAAAATTCCTCAATATGATAAAAGGCATATATGAAAAACCCTCAGGCAACATGGTACTTAATGGAGAAAGGTTGAAAACTTTCCCTCTAAGATCTGGAAAAAGATAAGTTTGCCCACTGTCACCACTGTTAGTCAACATTGTGCTAGAAGTTCTAACTAGAGAAATTAGACAAGAAAAAAAAAAGGCATCCAAATAAAAAAAGGGGAAGTAAAACTCTCACTATTTGTGGATGACATGATCCTATATTTAGAAAATTCTGAAGGGTTTGCAACAAAGCAACTTGAGCTAATAAACAAGTTCAGCAAAGTGGCAGGATACAAGATCAGCATGCAAAAATCAATAATGTGTATGCACGCTAGTATTGAACGATCTGAGGAGGAAATAAGGGGGGAAATTCCATTTATAATAGCAACAGAAAGACTCTAATACCCAAGAACAAATCAACTGAAGAAGTACCATACTTATATTCAGAAAACTACAAAACAGTGCTGAAAGAAATCAGTGAAGACCTAAACAAATGGAAAGACATTCCATGTTCATTGATTGGAAGGCTAGATATGGTGAAGATGCCAATCCTACTCAAACTTATTTATAGATTCAAAGCAATACTAATTGAAATTCCAACAGCCTACTTTGCAGAAATAGAAAAGGTAATTACCAAATTCATTTGGAAGGGAAAGTGCACCCAAATAACCAAAAGCATTCTAAAAGAGAAGAGCAATGTGGGAGGAATTTCATTGCCTGAGCTTGAAACATAATACAAAGCTACAGTGGTCAAAATAACATGGTATTGGCATAAAGATAGACAAATTGATCAGTGGAATAGAACTGAGAGTCCAGAAATAAACTTTCACCTATACTGTCAACTGGTTTTTTGTTTTTAATATTTTTTCCTTCATTTAAAAAAAATGCTACAGTAAAAAATTATGAGGTCCCCATATGCTTCCCATCTCCCTCACCCCACTCCTCCCACATTAACAACCTCTTTCATCATTGTGGCACATTCATTGCATTTAGTGAATACATTTTGGAGCACTGCTGCACCACGTGGATAGTGGTTTACATTGTAGTTTACGCTCTCTCCTAGTCCACCCAGTGGGCCATGGCAGGACATACAATGTCCATCATCTGTCTCTGCAGTACCACCCAGGACAACTCCAAGTCCTGAAAATGCCCCCACATCATATCTCTTCTTCCCTCTCCTTATCCTCAGTAGGTACTGTGGCCACTTTCTCCAGATCAATGCTACAATTTCTTCCATTACTAATCAAAATAGTTCTATAGCAGAATATCAGTAAGTCCACTCTAATCCATACTCTATTCCTCCATTCTGTGGGCCCTGGAATGGTTATGTCTGCTCCACCTCTATATCGAGAAGGGGCTTAGATTCCACATGGATGATGGATGCAATTCTCCTGTTTGCAGTTGTAGGCACTCTTGGCTCCCTGGTGTGGTCGTTGATCTTCTTCACCTCCCTGTTAGCTGGCTGGGGTAGGTACAATGAACCAGAGGGTAGGACTAGCAAGTCTGCTGAGGCTCAGGGCCTGGCTGTCACATGGACAGTCCAGAGATTCAGGTCTCCTGAGTATACACCAACCCCAGCACCAACCACAGGTCTGGTAAAAGTAACAGAAGAGGCATGTGTAGAAAGGTATTATCTGAGTCCAACTCCATCACACTCAGGAATACAAACTCCAAAGTAGGGCCAACTGAGATGGCACTGAATTCCAGAGCCATCTGCCATGACTGTGGAACCTGTGGGTCTCTGTAGCCCTCCAGAGAACCAGTACCTGGGCTTCTATCTACTTTGGCTGTCTCTAGTATACCCTGCTGAGGCATGCATAAGCATTACCCCTCTGATGACCTCCCAACTCTTTTTTGGAGACTCATAGCCATATAAACTCATTTGTCCTTCCCATTTCCCCCTTTTATCCAAAATCATAAAGCAGTTTTTAACACCTGATATTACATGTAGGCTGAGATATTCTGCTGGTCTGAGTTGACCCTTTTATTCAAGGTCTTTTTCTAGTTACATCATCAGCTGGTGCTTGGTAGTAATCCCTCAGTGCCAGGGAGGCTCATCCCTGGGAGTCATGTCCCACACTGGGGGTGGGGGTGGGGTAATGCATTTACATGCTGAGTTTGCCTTAGAGAATGGCCACATTTGAGCAGCATGGAGGCTCTCAGGAGGTAACTCTTAGGCACCCTGCAGCTCTAGGCCTAGTTCATATTTCAGGTTCACAGGCTCATAATCATAGCCATCAGTATCAAGGGCTCATTTTGGACCATCTGTCTTTATTGGTCTTTGCCATTGCACTTGGGGGATTGTTGCTCCCCTGGCTAGGAACTCAGCACTCCCTCAGTTGTCATTTTTAATGGAAACCACTATGAAAATATCCAAACATTTTTATGTACCCTGTACGCATGCCCTGGAGAACTCCCTCCCAACCATGTGCCCCCTATCAATAACAACCCACACCAGTGTTCCTCCCCTGCCATAGTTGAACCTCTCTGTGGTCTGAAACTTCTTTAAAAATGAAGCCTAATATATTGCCAGATTCCATTAATAGTAAAATGGAATATAGTGATGGGTTTAAAGGTTAGATATTGAATACATACTAATGTAGAAAAATTAAGTAAAGTAAAAATAAATTGAGGTATCAAAAACTGAAAAAATGAAAAAGCTGTTTTTGATGTTTTGCCTTTCATCACTGCTATAGGTGTTGCCTTGTACGTACAGTGGCAAGGCTATTTCTTCCATTTATTCCTCTCAGCTGTTTGTTTTTTTTTAAACAAACCTACCAAAGCCAAGGTAACAGGTCAAAATAGTCTCTTCAACAAATAGTGCTGGGAGAACTGGGTATCTTCAACCAAAAGAATGAAAGAGGACCCCTATCTCACTCCCTACACAAGAATCAATTTGAAATGGATGAAAGACCTAAATATAAAAGCCAGGACCATAAAACTACTGAAAGAAAATGTAGGGTAACACCTTTAAGACCTTGTGATAAGTGAGGGTTTCTTGGACCTTACACTCAAAGCATGAGCAACAAAGGAAAAAAATAGATAAATGGGACCTCCTCAAAATTAAACCCATTTGCACCTCACAGGACTTTGTCAAAGGGATGACTAGGCAGCCAACTCAATGCAAGAAAATATTTGTAAATCATACATCCGATAAGGGTTTAACATCCATGATATATAAATAGATGCTACAACTCAACAATAAAAAGATAAACAACTTGATTTAAAAATGAATAAAAGACTTGAATAGATATTTGTCCAAAGAAGAAATACAAGTGACCAAAAAAAGTATGAAAAATGTTCAATTTCACTAGCAATTAGAGAAATGCAAATCAAAGCTACAATGAGATATCATTTCACACCTATCAGAATGGCCACTATTAAAAAGACAGAGAATTACAAGTGTTGGAGAGAATGTGGAGAGATAGGAACACTTACTCTGTTGGTGGGAATGTAGAATGGTACAGCCACTGTGGAGGACTGTTTGGCAGTTCCTAAAGAAGCTGAATATAGATTCACTACGTGACCTGGCAATACCACTACTGGATATATCCCCAGAAGAACTGAGAGTAGTGACACAAACAGACATCTACCCACTGATGTTCATAGGGCCATTATTCATGATTGCCAAAAGATGGAAACAGCTCAGGTGTCCAACAACTGATGAATGGATAAACACACTGTGGTATATTCATATGATGGAATATTATGCAACTGTAAGAAGAAATGCAATCGTGAAACATATTGCAACATGAATGAACCTGGAGGACATTATGTTGAATGAAGCAAGCCAGACACAAAAGGACAAATATGGTATGATTGTACTACCATGAACTAAATATATTGTGTAAATTCAGGGATTTAATAACTTGAATATTGGTCACCAGAAAATACTACGAGGTTAGAGAATGGAAAGCTAAGGGTTAACTTGTGCAGAATTGGTAAAAAGGATGTGTGTTAATCTTTGGAAATGATTAGAAAAGGCGAAAGCATAACATAATGTTTGCAACTAGCATTACTATTGTATGGGTATGACTGGTTTAAAGGGAAAGTTTAAGGTCATGTATATTACTCAAAGAAAGCTGAAAATTGTAGCATGGGCCTGTATAGCAGGGCAAAACCTCATGTGAAATGTGAATATGGGTAATATTGCATATATAAGACTGTTTTTCGTCCTGAACCTCAACAGACTCCAGCACCTACAATCTGATTTATTGGACTTACCACACTCAGCTAAGATGGAGTTGAAGAAGGACAATCACCACACCATGGAGCCTAGAGTGATTACAACTGAAAATGGGAGGATTGCATCCAGCATCCATGTGGAATCTGAGCATCCTCTTGACATAGAGGTGCAATGGACACAACCAATCCAATGTCCACATAGAAGAGGTGGTATTGGATTGAGAAAAGTGGACATGGTGGACGATGGGTATGGGGAAAGGCAGGAAGAGATGAGAGGTGGAGGTGTCTTTGGGACATGGAGCTGCCCTGGATGGTGCTTCAGAGGCAATCACCGGACATTGTAAATCCTCACAGGGCCCACTGGATGGAATGGAGGAGAGTATGGGCCATGATGTGGACCATTGACTATGAGGTGCAGAGGTGCCCAAAGATGTACTTACCAAATCCAATGGATGTGTCATGATGATGGGAACGAGTGTTGTTGGGGGGGAGAGGGGGAGTGGGGGAGCGGGGTTGAATGGGACCTCACATATATATTTTTGATGTAATATTATTACAAAGTCAATAAAAAAAAAAAAAAGAAAAAAAAAAAGACTTTTTCTTTGAAAGTGAAAAAATTTATGTTAATATCAGGGGAAAAACCCATTATGCTAAATGAAAGAAACCAGACACAAAGTACTACATTTTGTATGATTCCACTTATATAAAATGTAAATATAAATCAATTTATGAAATGAATTAAGATTAGTGGTTACATAGGACAGGGAATAATGAAATTGTTCTAAATATTTTCTAACAAATTTTAAAATTGTTCTAAAATTGGTGATGAATACACAACATTGTGATTATACTAACAGCCATTGATTATATACTTTGGGTAGATTGTATGGTATGTGAATATATCTCAATAAGACAGCTTAATAAATAATAAATATGCAAATAAATAAATAAATAATAAGCAAGAATAGTCAGAAATTAGCAGCTATGTACAACAGGGGAAACATAGATTGAGAGGCAAAGAATTTTCTTATTTGTTTTTGTTTTTTATTATTGAAGTAATGAAAATGCTCACATAATGATTGAAGAGATGAATGCATAACCATGTGATTATACCAAATACCACTGATTGTGCATTTTTTATTAATTGTTTGCTTTATTAATTTTATACTAATAAAATTGATTTGTTCAAGAAAATAGACTGGTGTAAGGGGAAACTAGCTCCACTAATCATTAAAATATTCTAAAAGCTCTCTAATTAATGTAATGCTGGATGTCTTTTGCAGGCAGTGAGTAATTTTAAAATTCATTAATATGTGTAATTATTTTGTTTCTTGCATAGCTGTCTTTCCTATTAATATTCCTGGGGTTTCAATCTATGGGCTTGAGAACCTGACAGGAGAGCTTCAGATTATATATTTTATTTCTTTGAGCAAATCATTTCTGAATTTTAGTTTAGCCAGATAAACCAGGGTTTTAAATGAAATGCTGTAGGTTCTAGTGGTATTGAAATACTACATACAGATTAAACTAATGCAGAACAATTCTGATAAATTTATGGATGAGGTAGTCACAATTTTAACTGGTGTGTGCTGAGTCATAAGTCTTTAGAAGAACAAACAAAAATCATGTTATCAAATTTTGCTAGTGGCCTTGGTAGCTACATGTGCCAGTGCTTTTATTATCTCATTTGTTGTAGTTTTTGGCCAACTATTGGAAAGCATAGTAACCTTACACCATGACTGACAGCAGGGACAGTGACAATGTTGAGAGAATGTAAGCAAGTCAGGCTATAAAGAAGACACAAGAATCACTGGCAAAGGGGATTGGTTAAATCTACAGGTTTACTTTGGAAGACTTTTGTAATAAAAATGAAGAATAGATAATTGCTATTCAGGTGGTATTTGTGTGTGTATGTGTTCATTTTTCTTTTGGCTTTTAACATTTCTCTCTCTATATATCTATATGTACACTATAATTTGAAGGAATGACTAGTCTACAGTTTGATCTGAAGAATTTGTTATTGAATTGAATGAGTAATGGTATTTGTCTGTGATCACCCTTTTCCAACCATTTTTTTTAAAGTTTGTCTTTATTTTTTTAATGTTACATTAAAAAAATATGAAGTCCCCATATACCCCCCACCCCCCTCACCCCACTCCTCCCATAACAACAACCTCCTCCATCATTATGGGACATTTATTGCACTTGGTGAATACATCTCTGAACACTGCTGTACCACATGGTCAGTGGTCCACATTATAGTTTACACTCTCCCCCAGTTCACCCAGTGGGCCATGGGAGGACATACAATGTCCAGCATCTGTCCCTGCAGTACCACCCAGGACAACTCCAAGTCCTGAAAATGCCCCCACATCACATCTCTTCTTCCGACTCCCCACCCTCAGCAGCTACCATGGCCACTTTCTCCATCTCAGTGCTACAATTACTTCCATTACTAATCACATTAGTTCCAGAATAGAATATCAGTAAGTCCACTCTAATCCATACTCTATTCCTCCATTCTGTGAACCCTGGGATGGTTATGTCCACTCCACCTTTATATTGAGAAGGGGCTTAGATTCCACATGGATGATGGATGCAATTCTCCTGTTTGCAGTTGTAGGCACTCTTGGATCCCTGGTTTGGTGGTTGACCTTCTTCACCTCCCTGTTAGCTGGCTGGGGTAAGTTCAATAAAACAGAGGGTAGGAGTTGCAAATCTGTTGAGGCTCAGGGCCTGGCTATCACATGGACAGTCCAGAGATTCAGGTCCCCTGAGTAAACACTAAACTCCAGCGCCAACCACAGGTCCAATAAAAGTGACAGGAGAGGCTTGTGAACAAAGATCACATCTGAGTCCAACTCCATCACACTCAGGAACACAAACTCCAAAGTAGGGCTGACTGACATGGCACTGCAGTCCATCTGCCATTACTACAGAAACTGTGGGTCTCTATAGCCCTCAGAAGAACCAATGCCTGGGGTCCAACTATTATTTTAAACATTTTTACCCTTTCATTCAATCCCCTATCTCCTCAGCATCCCCTTTTCTTCAAACAGGGCAAAAGGAGACAGAAAAGAACAATTGTCCTTATCTGGCTGCAGAGATGATCCTCTCAGAATGAAAAGGAGAAGGGGGAGGGGATGGAGATGTGGAAAGAGTTGTGTGGGACTATAATGATGACGGTGATGGGTTGATGAATATGAAAGTGGAGTTTTAAATTAATAATTGGAAGGTCATTGAACCTGCCCAAGATATTGCTAGGACATGAGAAAGGGATATGTGACAAAACTGAGTTGAAGGCAGTGACCGGAGAATAATACAACTGCTTCATGTTTGTATCCCCACTGAATCCCAGAAACTTAACATGGCAGAAAAAGTCGTGTGGATTCTAGTCCTTTTTCCAACACCCTCCTAATCTTACCTAATAGTGAGCTTGGAGGTTCCAAGAATCATATAAACCCATACTGAAAAAGCCTTGTGTAGAGATTCCAAAAGGTTTCTTCCCTTATATTAATGCTGGGAATTCAGCAATAGAAGCTCTGTTCAATTGCCTCTTGTTTGAGATTAGACCTGTAGCCGCGAACCTCATGGATTGTTTAAAACCAGTCATGTCTTTCCTTGACTCCTGGAGTGAAACCCAAGTAACTAGAAGTTTATTTTTTCTGCCTCTGTTTCTATGTTTCTCCCACCTTCCAATTTTGTGTTTTTGTTTCTGGTTATTGGCCACATCTGTTAGTATGTCTGCAACTTGTCTAACCTGCATTGTTGAGAGAGAACCCTGAGTCTAATTTGATCAGTTATTCTCTAAAAATAGCAGTGATGATTAAAAACCTGGCTTTATGGTTTGACTATTTGGGATTTCTGCTATTCTCGGTAGGGTGAGAGATGACAGAGAATCTGGTCTGTTAGCTCTTTTTATTGGTCTGATTGTGGGGCCAACTCATTTTGGAAATATTTTGTGTCCAGTGGAAAGAAGAGCCCTTTGAGGTCTGGGCTGGTGAGTGCCTGCGGTTTTGAGGCTGCTCTAACCAGTGGCTCAAGTTGTAAAACTGAAGCTGCAAGCTCTTTGGGTGCCTGTAGATGAGAAAAGCCTTAAATTTCATCCTTTCAGTGTGAAATATTTTCTACCTCCTAAGGATATTAACAAATAAGATTATAAAGACACTCAAATTAAAGGAGCTTCATTCTGATAGGTTTATAGAGATTAGTAAGAGCTTATATAAATCCAATATTCCCCAAATTCCCAGAAAACAAAATGAACTTCTTTATCTAACATTTTAAATGGACTGGCCTTAAACAAAACAAAACAAAAACCCTTTTCACAGAAACTGCTAGCTCAGAAGCAATTTTATACAAGAATCCAAGTTCATCTAATCAAGCAAGGTGAAGCCTTGGACAAATCAAACCGATCTGATAATTTTGTCACGTGTCTTTGCCCTGATTTTTCCAGTGCAGAGTATAATATAGATATACATTTTATTTTATGTATACCTATATTATTCTCTTCTCATTAAAAGAAGAGTTAAAATTTTTATACTGGTTTACTCATCAGATACCCTTGATATACAGATGTATTCCTTTGTCACTGTTGCTACTGGTAGAGCCTCAATCATCTTTTTTTTTTTTTTTTTAAAGATTTATTTATTTATTTCCCCCCCTCCCCTGGTTGTCTGTTCTTGGTGTCTATTTGCTGCGTCTTGTTTCTTTGTCCGCTTCTGTTGTCGTCAGCGGCGTGGGAAGTGTGGGCGGCGCCATTCCTGGGCAGGCTGCACTTTCTTTTCACGATGGGCGGCTTTCCTCACGGGCGCACTCCTTGCGCGTGGGGGAGCCCCACGTGGGGGACACCCCTGCGTGGCACGGCACTCCTTGCGCGCATCAGCACTGCGCATGGCCAGCTCCACACGGGTCAAGGAGGCCCGGGGTTTGAACCGCGGACCTCCCATATGGTAGACGGACGCCCTAACCACTGGGCCAAAGTCTGTTTCCCATCAATCATCTTTATCATAACCTGTAACCAGAGTAACTAAGTTCCATTTCAGAGAGAAAACTGGGAGGTAGAAAATTGAGAACTGTTTGTCATATAAAAGTATTTTATCCAGCCAATAGAACTTATAAGAACACATAACGTGACCTCCACAGCCATACATTTCTTTCACACCTTAAAATGGCAAATATTAACATACTCATAAAAATGTCTCATAAAAATCTGAAGCAAAAGTACATATAGATTATTCTTGGTGACCACTATTTGAGTATCTATCTTTCTTAGAAATTATCTAGATATCCGGAGATTACTTAAAATTGATCCTAGGTTTTATAGTTAGCTAACGCTCTTGAAACTGTATCTAAGCTGATCCATTTCAGAACATAATTATTGTTGATATTAAAAACTTTGTTAGAATTAGAGTTTAATTTAGTTGAACACATAATTTTATGCTTTTCTTAAACATGTTATGGAAGTGATGTGAGCCTGTGTTCAATAAGTATGTGCCCTTCTTTTCCCCAAGGATATAATCCGACAAATTGATTGTATAGTCAAAGCCATCCCTGGAATATCAGAATTGAGAATAATTCTTAATCTTAAATCAGGCAAACCTGATTAAGAAGCAAGGGCATTATTTCCTATGGAGAATCAAAGCCCACAAAGCCCTCCGAGGAAACTGATCTTGTATCTGTTCTATTGCTTAATGGGTTGCAGGCTTTTAGGTAGTAAGGAAGGTCACCAGAAACTTTAGCAGATTTTGGAGACCTTGAGGAGAGGAGGAATTCATCATATTTATAGGTACTGTAGGTGAAACCTGGTAGGAAAAAATTGGGGGGATTTCCTAGCCATGGCATAGAAGAGCAAATAGTAAAAATCTTTAGAGAGCAGATGTGGCTCAAGCAGTTGAATGCCTGCCTCCCACATAGGAGGTCCTGGGTTTGGATTCTGATGCCCCTTGATAAAACAGAACAGGCAACAAGCAGAACAAACGAGAAGGCCAACTCAGGGAAGCCGAGGTGACTCGGTGATTGAGTGCCAGCTTCCCACATGTGCGGCCCTGGTTCAATCCCCAGTCCAGGTACCTAAAAAAAAAAAAAAGTCTTTAAAAGTCTAATCTTAGATCCCTTATGGAACCTCTAAAAAAATTTAATTCTCTGGCTTTAGGAGTTGCTCAACATATGGCTCTGGATTTGCTGATCATGTCAAAAGAAAACATTTTTATGTGTTAATTACTACTTCTTGCTACACTTAAATAATTGAATCAGGGAAAAGCACAATGAGACCAGCCTATATTTTTGTTTGTTTGTTTGTTCTCAAGAATAATCTTTGGAAATAAAAATTTAAAAAGAAGTAAAAAAAAATAAAGAAAAAAAAGAATAATCTTTGGAGAATATTTGTGATGACAAGGGGAATTGTTAAAAACCAATAAAAAATTGGTAACAAGGCAAAGGGATGACTATGTGTCCTTTAAATGTAAAAATAGAGCAAGGCCTAGCAGGCTTTGTTATGTAATTTTCTAGGGGATGTACCTTATTTGACTTGTTATTACTACTAGTTAGGACCCAAACTCTCTGAGTCACATGTTGACTTGCAGACTTTTATCCATTAGAAATGTAAATGATTTCTGTCCAGTAATCTTTAGAAGATAACACTAAAGTTTACAGTTTTAGTGCCCTGTAGGCATTAACTTTAAGTTTTATCTCTAACTTTGCAAACTTTTTTCAGTATTGCCTTCCTATCTAATTATGTAAGTTTCTGTTCTGCACATGCTCTTTGAATCAATTTTCTCAACTTACGATTAATGAATTGATTTTTTAAAAATTCTACTTTGACCAGATTTAGCATAAACCTTGGGGTTAAGAATTGGGATGGCATTACTGAGAAATTAAGACTTGCTCTATATTTAAATAATCTGACAATTCAGAAAGTATCTGTTAAAAATATCTAGTATTACTTTGCCTGTCTTAAAACTATAAATTCTATAACACCACATGAATTCCTTTTCAACTTGCTTCTTTCTTTGAGCTTATATTTTTTAAAAATTTGATTGTGATAACATGTACAATATAAAATTTCCCATTTCAACCACTGTCAGGTATACAATTCAGTGATGTTTATTACATTCACAATGTTATGCTGCCAACAACACCATCTGTTACCAAAATTTTTCCATCACCCTGAAAAGAAACTATACCAATTAAACATTAACTCCCCATACTTCACCCCCACCCTGTCCCTGGTAACCTCTATTCTAATTTCTGACTCTACGTACTTACATATTCTAATTATTTCATATAAGTGAGATCATATAATATTTCACCTTTTGTGTCTGGCTTATTTCACTCAACATGATGTCTTCAAGGTTAATTCATGTTGCCAGGTCATAATGTAATTTTATACTTAACTTTCTAAGGAACTGCCAAACTGTTTTCATGAGTTTACATTTTTTAAAATAATTTTTTTCTTTAGGAATAATTTTATATTTACAGAAAAGTTGCAAAGATAGTACAGAGAGTTATTGTGTACTCTGTATTTGGCTTCTCTTAATGTTAGCATTATATGTACCTATGGTACATTTGTCAAAACTAAGAAATTAACATTGGTACAATATTATTAACTAAACTATAAAAATTGTTCGGATTTCATCAGTTTTTTCTCTGTTTCAGAATCCAGTCCAAGAAATGTTGCATTTAGCAGATTGTGTTTTTGAGAGTTATTCATGATGATACATGGCAGTCCAATTCATTCATTCTGAGGTTAGAATGCCATTGTTTGACAATATCAGAATGCATTTATTCTCCTACTGACAGGTATTTTGGTTGTTTCCAAGTTTCATTTTCTATTACGAACAATGGTGGGATCCTGGTGCCCTTGTCCTTACATTTACCCTGTCAGGAAATATAGAGAAAGTATCTGCAACGTTAAGATGAAATTTAAAAAATTAAATTAAATTAAAAATAAATAAAAACAAAAGATGAAGATTCAAAATCTGGCTCTGACTTTCTAGCCTCATCTCCACCCCAGTCTGCCACCCAGCTTTGCGACTGACGTGTCCAGCTCTCTCCAATGTTTTCTAAATCTGCGCAGTGCATTCCTGCTTCTCAGTCTTGGCTTTTCTGGTCATCTTCCTTACCCTACCCCCAGCCCTGAGCAGTGTCTGTTGGAATGCTGGCTAGTTGATGGACAAAATGGGGGTAGTGAGAAAAGCTTGGGCTTGGAATGAAACAGACTTAAGTTCATGTCTATCAAATCTTCATTTGAGAAAGTGTTACTATTCACCTACATGTGTCAGCAACTGTGCTAGCTGCCCAGAGGTTTGTTCTTAACTTCTTCTCTTCCCATCCTACCAAGGCTCAATTAATAGTTTCAACTCTGAAATCTACACCTCAGGCCCATTCTTTTCTTCCTGTATTTCTAATCCATATATCTAACTTCTTCCTGGATACCCCATTATGGATATATCACAGGTATATCTTTTTTTTTAAAAAAAAAGATTTATTTATTTAATTCCCTCCCCTCCCCTGTCGTCAGGGGCACGGGAAGTGTGGGCGGTGCCATTCCTGGGCAGGCTGCACTTCCTTTTGCACTGGGCAGCTCTCCTTACGGGGTGCACTCCTTGCGCATGGGGCTCCCCTACGCGGGGGACATCCCTACGCGGGGGACACCCCTGTGTGGCAGGGCACTCCTTGCGCGCATCAGCACTGCGCATGGGCCAGCTCCACACAGCCCGGGGTTTGAACCACGGACCTCCCATGTGGCAGACGGACGCCCTAACCACTGGGCCAAGTCCGTTTCCCTATCACAGGTGGTCTTGAAGTCAACCTTTTCGAAAATGAATTTATCATCTGTAAACATGCCCTGAACCCACTTCTCTTCAGAAAATGGTATTAACAACCTCCCAAGAACTCAAGTTAAACACATGGGAGTTTTCCTTGACCTTCTTCTCTTCCCCAGCATCAATCCAGTGCAACACGAAATTCTTTCTATTCTAAATGCCTTAGAGCCTCTCAAATTTGTCAACAGCATTCATCTATTTATTCATCTTACATTTATTCAAAGCCCATTGGTACCAGAACTTGTCCTGGGCTCTAAGGAGTCAAAGATCAAGCACTGCCTCTCAAACTATCTGTGGTGAAGGACCATTTTTTTCTTTTTTTCTTTCCAGTCCATCATGGGCCAAGTCCTTTATAAAATACAATTTTAAAAAAAATCAATTATCATCCATAGAGATGAAACAGTAATGATAGGTGAGCAGTAGTATATATAAGAATTATTGATATAAAGGAACAAGTAACACAACTAGCTTGCAGGGGAAAGCTATTTTAGGAATAGGTGAGAGTGACAGCAATGCCTGAATTGTTACAAGAGACATTCGTTACCAGAAAGAATTGAGCCCTCCCCTTGCATGTTAAAAGTTCAGAAGAGGTCCTTTTACTAGACTTCTAAGGGAGTTGGGATGAAAAAAAAAATCAATAATTAGAAAAATAAAAGGAAAAAGACATACAAGCTCCATTTTTTCATGATTAGATTCAATAAAGATAAATTTACTAAAAAATTTCTGTAAGAGTTTCTACATGCTTCTTTCGATTTTATACTTATCTCAGACTGGTAAAGAGTTCATACTGGCATCATCTATGGACCACACTTGAGGAGCACTGAAGGGAGAGCGGTAAACAGGTGTGTGCATGTGGGCTTTGGAGTGGGAGGGAGAAGGCAGAAAAGGAAGACTCAAGCCAACAAATAATGACCACATCATCAGCAACAACACAAGCAATTATAGGTGATTTCAGAACGAGACCTTGAAAACAGGTAGGAGTTAGTCAGGTTGGGCAGGTAGTAGTGTGGCTTGGGAAGGATTCTGTAGGCAGAGAAGCAAGTTCTGGAGGCATTAAACATAAGGCTTGGGGGCTTATCTTTCATATGATTTGATGGGTTGCTTTTCTCTGAGCCTCAGCATCAACTTCCACGTGTATAAAATGGATGCTTGCTATCCTAAGTGTTATGATAAAGCAATGTTTCAGTATCTTTACCTCATCATCTCTTGTTCTCTTCTCAGTCCACTCTAGTCAGGCTTCTATCCCCATCACCACTGCTTCTGTCAAGGCCACTAATAACTGCCATCTTGCAAAGTCCAACAGTCACCTATCTCAGCAATATATATGTATATATTTTTTATTTTGCTCCCCCTGCCTGTTGTCTGCTCTTTGTGTCCATTCACTGTATGTTCTTCTGTGTCTGATTGTATTGTTAGTGGCCCCAGGAATCTTTGTCTCTTTTTGTTGCGTCATCTTGCTGTGTCAGTTCTCCATGTGTGTGGCGCCACTTCTGGGCAGGCTGCACTTTTTTTGCATGGGGCGGCTTTCCTTACGGGACGCACTCCTTGCACGTAGGGCTTCCCTACGTGGGGGACACCCCTGTGTGGCACGACACTCCCTGCATGCATCAGCACTACACATGGGCCAGCTCCACCCGGGTCAGGAGGCCCTGGGGTTGAACCCTGGACCTCCCATGTGGTAGGTGGATGCTCTATCAGTTGAGTCAAATCCGCTTCCCTATCTCAGCAATATTTGATGCAATGGAACAATGTCTCTGTTAAACACTTATTTTCTCTTGGCTTCCTGATATATAGTCTCCTGGCTTTCCCCTACTTCTTGGGTAGTTTCTTCTCATTCTCTTTGGATGACCTCGCTCTTCTGCTAGGCCTTAAATGTAGGAAGGCCTGAGGCTCTGTCCTCAGTCCTTTCTCTAATTATCTCCTTACTTGATATCATTCACTCCAGTGGTCTTATAACCATTGCTATGCTGAATTTACAGCCCTGACCTCTCCCTGAGCACCTCCAAAAGAAATTTCAAAATCAGTGTGTCTAAAATGAAATTCTTTTTTTTTCTAAATTAGTATGTATTCTATATCTAATAAAATGAAATTTTTATTTCCAAATCTGTTCTTTTTCTTGTCTTCTCATGTCACCTAATGGCAGTAAACACTCAATTGCCCAAATCAATAATCTAGGAGTCATCTTTGATTTCTCTTTTCCTCCATAATCTTCCTTTCCCTTTCCTTTCTTTTTCTTTTCTTTTCTTCCCCTTTCTGATCCATTGCCAAGTCCTGCCCTTTTTAATTCCAAAATACTTCCTAATTACTACTACCCACTGCCAAAACACTGACCTCTGTTTCTTTTTCAATTATTATTATTTTTTGGGGGGGTCTTTTTTTTTTTTTAATTTATTTTTCAATTATTGTAATTTTTTTAAAATTAAGAGAAGTTGGAGGTTTACACAAAAGTCATGCAAAATCTACATTAAGATAAATTACTTTGTGTCTGGTTTCTTTCACTTAGCATTATATATATAGTTACATCTATTTCTTGGAGAACTCCTTCAGTTTTCTAACTAGTGTCTCTGCTTCCACCTTGCCCATCTTAATACATAAGGCTCAAAAGAGTCAAATGGTTTTTAAAAATATATAAATTGATCATACAAATTTTGTGTGGTTTTCCAACACACTTAGAATAAAATCCAAACTATTTTCCATGGTTTTCAAGGCCCCACAGTGGTCAGGCCCTGCCCACCTCTGTCCTCATTTCCTACCACTCTTCCCCTCCCTAAGGACACTGCAGTAACCCGGCAAGCTCTTTCTTACCTCAGAGCACTTGGTTCTTCCCATGGGCATTTAGCTCTCAGGTCACATTATTATCATGGGTTTTGTTTTTTGTTTTCCACAGCAGTCAACACCATCTAAAATTAGTTGAATCATTGACTTTATTATTCACTTCCGGACTACCCCTTCAAGATGGAGATTCCTTGAGAGCAGGGACTTTGCTCTGTCTTGTTTGTCCTTGTATCCCTAGTTTTTAAACACTGGGCCTGGACCGTAGTAAGTACTCGACAAGCCTTTGTGGAATAAAGAAATTGTGTCATGTGCTCCCAGTCTTCAGGTTCGACAGGCAAAGGACAAAAAGAGGTGCCCGGCTTGCAGCGGAGAAGATCTGCAGCTTCTGGAAGTTAGGGCATCAGCCCTGGCCTGGAGGCGGTGGGGATGGGAGGACTCGGGTGTGCAGAGGCCGGATGTCCGCCCTGCGACCCTTCCCAGCCTTCTTCCCTCGCTTCTCCAATCGGAGCTTATGGAGACCCGGCCAGGGTCTGAAACCTCGGGATCCCAGGCCCCTATTTGGGCCACATTAAAGGGTGATCAGATTAATGGGTGGGTGGGTAGGGAGGTGGGGCAGGCAGAACAACTTTAAGAAGGGGTAAGGTCTGAGGTAACCTGTTGGTGACCCTGCCTACTTCCTGGTAGCCTGGGGCGGGAAGAGCGCGGCGAGAGGCTACTGGGTGGGGCGGGCGGGGCGCGTGGGTACTTGACTCCGCCCCCTGGAGCGGCGGGAACTAGAAGCCGAGGCAGTGATTGTGGCGTGGTGGTGGTGCCCGGAGACCCGAGCTGCGACGCCTCGGCGGCCGGCCTCAGCTCTGGTCTGAAGAGGGTCTGGACAGTCCCGATGTGCAGCCGATCCGAGGCGGAGATGGAGCAGGAGGCCGTAGAGCTGAGCCAGTGGCAGGAGGTGGCCCGGTGCCAGCCCGCCGTGGTGAGTCCCAGCATCAGCCCCAGGGCGGGGTGGCTGTCTAGCCACAAGAGGGAATCAGAAATATGGGGGATTAGACATCTAAGGGAGCGGCTCAGGAAGGGAGGGATGGCCGCGACAGGGCAGGAATAACGGGCCGCGTATTTAATATTTGCTGAGTACTAGAGTCTGTGCTGTATACTGGGAGTAAAATGGTCCAGGCAGCGTCCCGGAAATGGAGATGCTGGGTACTCAGGTACCCAGGAACTCGAAGACAGAGCTGGGGAGTCAGCAGGAAGTGGGGAGGGAGAAAAAACATAATTAAATATTTATTGAAAAAAGAGAGAAAACAAAATAGTTATTGAAAGCTTTTCAGTGCCAGCCTTTGCCAGATTCTGGGGTTACGTTGGTGAATTTACTGTGACAAGATTTTATATCATTTCATAATAAATAATTGGCTCAATGATTGGAAATGTACAAACTACTGTGAAGTAAAAGGCCCACGGGAACAAAGAGCAGAGGTATTTGATCCAACTGTGGGGATCAGACATGTCTGTGCATTTGGTCTGGAGCTGAAGAACTGGTCAGGTGAAGGGTTTCCAGGTCCTGAGACCAGAGACAGTATGCCACTGGGAAGAATCGAAAGATGAGGCTCTGAGACCACTGTGGAGTCGAGTAATGGCAGAGTGACCCGAGGGGAGTGCAGGCAGGGGCCCCAGGCACGTTAAGTTCAGAATCACTCAGGGCTTAATTGGGTTGTTATTCCAAGAACAGCGGGAAGCCACTGATGAGTTTAAAGGTCATCAGTTAGAATCAGATTTGCACGTATCAAAGAGCACCTTGGGGGTGTGAGCAGAACGCAAAGCCCTAGTTAGAAAGCTGTCGGGTAATCCAGGTGAGAATTAAAATGGTGGCCTAACTAGAGACATAAGAGTGGAGATAGAGAAAAGTGAATAGAGTCTGAGATGCTTTGGAAGTAAGCTCCACAAAAATTGGTAATTAGTTGGATCGAGGTGATGAAAGAGGCATCCAAGATATCTGGCTTGCACAATTGGGTGAAAATGTTGGTGATAGTTCCTGAGAGCGCAAAGGATGAAAAGGAACAAGATTAATGGTTTGGTTTGGTTTTTTTTGGAGGGGCAGGGTAAGGATGATCATGAGTTTCAAAATAGCCCATTTGAAGTGCCGGGAGAATATCTAAATGGACCTGAGCAGTTGGCAGCTAGAAAATTCAAAAAAGAGGTCTGGACTAGAGTTGTAGGTTTAGGAATAATTGGAATATAAACAGAAATGGATCTAATGGCATGGGAAAGATTGACCAGAGAGAGCAGAGTAAGAGATATCTGCAAAGGAGACTAAGAAGGAGGGGGTCAGAGAGAAAGGAAAGGGAAAAACCAGGGTAGTGTCACGGATGTCAGGGAGGTCAAGGGAAGTATGCATTTCAAGAAGAGTGTGGCCAAATTTGAAGCCCCCATGGTCACGCTGAGAAACATTGCTTGGATTTAGTGACCTGGAGGTCGTTAGTGACTTTTATGAAAGTTGATTCTGTGAGAGTTGAGGGCTGGAGCGAATTTGTGGGAACAATAAGGCGAGGCAGTGGTGAAAACGTGTTTAGAAAATGCCTGTGAAGGATCAGAAAAAAAGGCGAGCCACTGCTGAGTGGTAGGGAAGAGCCTGAGCACCCTAGAAACACCCATTCGTTAGGGTTTCCTGGTGCCTATTATATGACTGACCTTATGCTAGTTGCTGAGAATATACTGGTGAACACAATAGGATATCTCCAACCTTTCAGAGGTTAAAAAAAGGGAACATTTTCCTACATAGTCAAAATGACAGTATCAAACCTATAAAAATTAATGATACAAATAAAGAAAAAAATTAATGATTGTTTCTTAAATCATCTTGGATACAGTCCTTATTCAAATTTCCTTAATTGTCCCCAAAATGTCCTTTACAACCAAACCAGGACCTAAATCAAGACTCTGCACTGTATCTGGTTATGTCTCTTGAGTCTCTTTTATATTAGAATAGTTTTTTTTTCCATGACTCTGACTTTCCATTTTTCATGACCCTGAATTTGTCTTGTAGAAAGTTCTTTTGGATTTATCAGATTGCTTCCATATGGTATCAATTAACTTGATCTTCTATCCCCTGTATTACCTATAAATAACAGTTAGATCTTAAAGCTTAGCTGGATTTTTTTAAGGAGATACGGGGATTGAACCCAGGACCTCGTACATGGGAAGCAGGTGCTCAACCACGGAGATACACCCACTCCCCAAAGAATTTTTTTATAAGAAAAGTTGTGGTAGTCTTCATCTTATATTATTTCTGGAGGCACATCTGGCTTCCTGCATTTGGTGGGATTAGGTTTGGGTTTTGTAAAAGAACTGACCTTTTGTCACTTTGTGCTCATGAATTTTTATAGATTCATTCAAAAAATTTTTAATAAAGTAACCTTTATTTATTTATCCCCCACCCGCCCCATGGCTCCCTCGTCTGTTTGCTCATGTTTTTTTTGTTTTTTGTTTTTTTGCTTGTTGCCTGAATGTTGTTCTTATTGTTGTTGTTTTACTTGTTGTCTGCTCATTGTCTGGTTTGTCTTTAGGAGGCACAAGGAACTGAACCCAGGACCTCCCATGTGGGAGGCAGGCATTCAACTGCTTGAGCCACATCTACTCTCCATTCAATATTTTTTGATGCTCAAATTATCACAGATGTGGTCAGTGGAACAAGAATGAAGTTAAAGACCAAAATCTGGGCACTAGGGGATCTCATTGGAGTGATAATTGTTTCTGTTGGTTATTTTAGTGGACATACCTAGAAAGTATATGTTTTTCACACTACCAACACTTATTTTTAACCCATTTGGTTGTGAAAGTAACACTCAAACAGAAAAGTGAAATGTAAATGTACATTTTAATGAATTATTATAAAGTGAAAACCTGTGAACCTCGTACTCAGGCCAAGAAATAGAACAGTGCCAGCACCCCAGAAGTCCCCCCCAGCACTCCTTCTCTATATGTTTCTTCTCTCTACTAAGATAATCCTTATCCACTTGTCTAGAAATAACTTACTTGAATTGCTGTATATCTGCTCTCTGATATTCCTTTATAGCTGCAATTGCTTTCTCACATTTCGATTTCATTTTTCTTTTTTTCATTCATGTTTAAATGTTGTATTTCATTTTTCTTGATTTGTGGCAACATTTTTCTGATGAATTTTTCTTTTGAGGAATTATAATTTCAATTTCTGTTCTGATCTTTCAGTATCTTTTATGGATACTGTATTTTTTTCACTTATATTTTGCTTTTCACATTTGAATGAATTGCTCTTTTCTGGACCATCCCAATGGAAGAATGGGTGGGAGACGTTGGGGGAGACTTCCTGGTTTCTCAACTCAAGGGCTGCCTCTTCTATTGCTACAGTAATGGACAGTTTTTAAAAATGTGATTTTTCAGTCTTATTCTGTTTCAAGATCTTCTGCCACCAATCTCTTCTTTCCTTCTCTCCATTCCAATTACAGCAATCAATGCATGCTGATGTCCAAGACAATCCCTTTTTTTTTCTTTAAGAAGCAGGGCTTTTTCATGTCTGCCTCTATTCCAGGCCTCTTTTCTTAATCTCCTCCAAAGCTTAAACATTCTCAGACCTGCCTACAGAATTCCCACACAGGGTGAGGTCTTCTTCTGAAGACAAATGTTTGCAGATGATTTCTAAAGTTTTGCTAAAGCCAGAACCTCTCTGAAGCCTTCCATTTTTCTGACCTTTGTGGCTTTCTGTACCCCTTCTGCTGATTTGTGATGTACTTTCACTCTTACTCTTACATAAAATATGGAATTGAGGGTTTTCTCAGAGTTTTGTTGAAGGTGTAGGCTGTTGAATATCTTATTTGCTCTTTATTGTTTTGTATGAGAAAAAAAAATGCTAAGGAGAAAAAGTGGTGTGAGCCACATCTAGGCTTCCCTGGGACAGCCAGACTTGCATTCTAGAAAGTCAAGGTGGAGGATGATCTGGAAGCAGGATAATTCAGGCAAGATATGATGGAGGCCTGGATGATGGGGAAGAGGGACATGTGGAATTGGAATTTGAGCTGCAGTGAATTTTACCTTACTCTCTCCCCAAGGGCACCGAGAGGTCAGCATCCATCCTGGACATGTCACCATCTCCTGGAAGCAGTGGAGAGCACACCTCTTGGAACCATGACCCAAGAGGCATTCAACACTTTTCACAGGGCTCAGAGCTGGCGAGGACCCCCTTGTTGTCTGCTGGGGCACCCAGGCAGAATGCGGGTGAAGTGGGGCCACAGTTCAGTATGTCGCTGCCTGAGCATGGTGTGAGCTACTGCCCCCAAGCGACTCTTATACCTTCCCAGATGATTTACTATCAGGGAATGCCCTCTCAGCCAGGGATGATGACTTTCAAGGGGCCTCAGATGATGCCCTCAGTAAAGCCTAGTGTTCCAGGGGTGGCCCTGAACTTCAGTGGGAATCTAAGGATGCCTCCCAATGGGCCACCAGTCTCAGCTCCCAGTGGAGTCCCAGTGATGTCCCCCACCAGGGCAAATTATTCTGAACCTCTGTCAGTACCGTCTAACATAGCCTCTTTAACTCCTAAAATGTTATTGATCCCAACCATGCCTTCCACTGAGGCCCAGGCAGTGCTTCCCTCTTTGGCTCAAATGTTTCCCCTTAAAGATTCCCACAACCTTGGGATGCCCTTACCTGGGTCCCCAACACTGCTGGCTTTAGAATCCCAGGATCTTCTTGTGAGCCAGCCAGACTCCCGGGAAGATCCCTTCCTACCTGAGCAGTCCATACCTGCTCCACAGAGAGCAGAACAGAATTCCAGGGTGCGGGAAGGGGCACCAAGGAGATCCCCAGTTTCAAGGCCGTACCGCTGCCAGTATGAGAACTGTGGAAAAGCCTATACCAAACGTTCTCACCTTGTGAGTCACGAGCGCAAGCACACAGGTGAATGAGGTGTCAGAAAAGTGGGGTGGGTTGTGGGGGGAGCTTCCGTGCTTTAAATTTGTGGTGGGCCTTTGGTTTGTAATCATTCAGGTCTAGCCCCTCACCCTTTAAGCATGGAACCAAACTATACTGGCTCCACCAATTGCCATCCATAAAGATTGTGGGAGAGGCACTGTTGATCGTGTTGCCTTTTCATTGGTTTCTTGTCTTCCCTTTGGATTCACCTGCTTTGACTGCTCTGCCCTACTGAGACCCCAAGCCCTCGACCATTTTTTTCCTTCCACCTGCTGGCCTGTTTCTTTGCTTAAATCCCCTCTCCTATGTCACCCCTAGGGGAGAGGCCCTATGAATGCAAGTGGGAAGGCTGTACCTGGACTTTCTCCCGTTCCGATGAGCTTGGACGACATATGCGGATACACACCAGATATCGACCACATAAATGTGATCAGTGCGGCCGACAATTCATGAGATCTGACCATCTCAGGCAACACCAGAAGACTCATCTGCAGGGGTCTGGATCCCAAAACCCACAGGCCAATAGTGGACAGATGGATGATCCTCCTGCCCCAGATCTTTAGGTCAATCCCCCTTCCCCCCATTTTGGCCTTTCTACCCAAATCCTACCTTCCTCTGACCAGCTAGTCTCTTTGGGTATAGGCTTAGATGAAGACAGAGAAAGATTATGGGGCAATGTTGACGCCCAAGTGAAACTTTGGACCCAGTCAGGACTCCTCAAAATTCCTCTCTGTCTCAGATGCCCTCACTTCTCTGTGACCAGGTACTTGTGTCAAGTTTAGCTGGATGGGAAGATGTAGCACAGTAACGAGGGAGAGCATTTTTAAGCCTTTTGTCTTATGTCACTCCCCAGCTTGAAACCCTTTAGTGATTCCCCTTTGCCTGCTGGATAAAATCCAAGTTCTTATCTCCCATAGTTTCTAGACCCAGAATATGTTCAAATCCTGAATTTATCCACCTATTAGCCATGTGTTTTGTTTTGTTTTTAAATCTATCATCTATCGCTAATCTATCATTATTTATATTTGTAACATTTGGGAGTGGACTGCATACATCATGTTCCTTGAACACATAAAACTTCCATGTACATTTCCTAATGTACTTGTGTAACCACCTTAAGTGCAGTTATCAAATTCAAGAAAATGTTAACATTTGTATAAAACTTAGAGTATACATATTCCAGTTTTTTCATATGTCCCAATAATGTCCTTTTGAGCTGTTTCTTCTCCTTTATTAGATCCCGTCCAGGATGTCATGTTCTATATTTAATTGTCACAGTCTCTTTAGTGGTACTTTCTTTAATTATGGAAACATATATACATATATTTCCATCGCAATCACTTCCACAGATACCTCAGTGGGATTAATCACATTCAAAATGTTATTACCCTCACCAACAACCATTACCAGAACTTTCCGATAACCCTAAGCAAACCCTACATCCAATATGTGTGAATTCCCCTATGAATGCCTCTTGTCCCTTGTAACCTGTACTCTGCTTTCTGTCTCTAAGTTTACGTATTCTCCAGTATTTTCTTTGTGGCTATCATGAACTTAAATGTAACATCCTAAATGTATAACGATTTTGTTTGGTTTGAAATCAACTTAGCTTTAATAGTATACACAGACTATGTTCTTGTGTACCTCCCTACCCCAACTTTATGTAGTTCTTGTCACAAATTACATATTTATATATTGTGAGTTCAAAACCACTGATTTTTCTTTACTTTTTATACATTTGCCTTTTAGATCCTGGTAGGAAGTAAAATGTGGAGTTACAAACCAAATATAAATTGGTACTGGCATTTATATTTATCCATGTAGTTATCTTTACTGGAAGAATATGTTGTCTCCAGAACCCAGAAAGGATGTTGTGACTTTTGAGAAGGTCACAAGCTATTTCTGAATAGGGTCAGGGATGGAATGACCCGTGGTTTATCAAATAATTTTTTGGAATTTAACCAAGAATAATTTGCATTCTGTGTGGCACAATGACCCATTCCCTCTTTGTAAGCTCTGAGTGTAAATTGTGAATATTTGCATGTCCCTAATGAGTGTGTTAAATGACTCTCCCCAGAGGAGGGTATTATCAATATAATACCACACCTGTGTTCCTGGAAGAAAGTGGATGCAGTTAAATCTTGCCTGCAACTGTAAAGATCGTGATGGCACGGCTGCTCAAGCACCCCATGGGTAGCCTGGTAAAGAGGTTGCATCCCTTCAGAGATGAAGGCAAACTGAATCTGAGAGACTGTTGGAATACACTGAACAGAATTTATGACAGCAAAATATTTGCCAACTGCTGGCCAGATGAAATCAACAATTTTAATATTGGGTATGGGGACCTTGAACCACAGCATCAGACTGAGGAATCCAGCGTGAGGCACCAATCCTGCTTTCCAGGATTAAGAACAGGCAGGTCGCCGTGCCACGAGGAGAAGCGGTGCCCATTCCCCTGGCGGGCAGCACAGAGCCCTGTGGTGCCTGGAGTAACTGTATAAAAAGACTCTGGCAGCCTTCCACAAAAAGTCCAGGAAGCTGAAAGTTCCCCAGTGGGTAGACATTGTCCAGCTGGCCCTACGACAAGAACGGGTTCTAGACAGCAGCGCAGTACCTCCACCTCTGGGGTGGTGCATGGGCCGCTCCATGACCACGATCTACAGATGTCAGAAAAGGTGTCATGCCCAGCGGTTTCAGCTGAGGCTCCAAGAGTGGCCGCCACTTCATCCAAGCCCTAGAGGGGCCAAAAATAGTTGAAAAGGACCAACATGGGGCCTGCAAACTGACACCTCAGGGACAGATCTGGACAGAATCTCCAGACAGGGCCAGCTGCCAACAAGAAACATTAGAACAAATAATGCTGGGTTAATAAAATGCCTCATTCATTAAAAAACAAAACAGTGAGAGAATTTGTAATTAGTTTTCATGGACGTATTAGTTTTACCAAGCCAATTTGTACGTGTCAGAGACTTAATTTAATTTTTAATTCTTAATCATTGGGCAGAACATCTATGTCCACCGAAGGATATTTTAGGGTTAGAGAAGGGGGGACTTTTAAAGAATATCCTGTTTATGAATTTCTTCCTTTAGAGAATCTCAAATTAGTGTTAGGATTAAGGACCTATCCCATACAATGGTTGTATGGTTTAAGGATCCCCTGGGCTTATGTTGGGTTTGAATCCACCCCATTTTAAAAATATTTAAAAGCTAGAAGTGAACATTCCAGTCAGCCAGAGGTAAATTCACCCGGGGACTGTGCAGCGACCTCCGGGGAAGGGCGGGAGGGGCACTCGCAGCTTTGACAGAGTCAAGTTCCACTCAGTCGCCCGGGGTTGTCTGCCCTCTGGTTGGGTTTCTAGGGTTTCTAGCGCCGAGTCCGGTTTCCCACCTTGGTTGCCGCCTGTCCTTCACAGGGTGGCCTGAGTGATTATGGGGAAAGAGGGGAAAGGAGCAGGGGAGTCCCGGCGGCCCATTCCATAGGTGTCACGCCCAAATCCTGTAAGGCCTCTGAGTTGTAACTTAATTATTAGTGAAGTTGTAGGCTTATGCAAAATTATGCAAAAAATACAGAGAACCCATATACAACTTAATTATTAACACCTTGCATTAGTGTACATTTGTGACAATTCCGTAATTCAGTCAGTAGGTACTCCAAGGTTTTGCAATTGCCGAGGGTCCCTGGCTGGGGCATTGGGTCTTGGTCCTTCTGTTAGATCTCTGCTCATTTGGGGGTCACTGATAAGCAAGGACTTGACTGTTTTGGATGGGAGCCACCTTCCTGTAGCTACCAAATCAACTCCACCAAGGGTTTCTGGTGCTGCAAGGGCACTGCAATAACACAGCGCCCTGCAGTTGGGATGTGGAGAGGGGGCCCCTTGTATTTTTTGGAGTCTGAATCCAAAGGGGCAGTTTCTAGATTGGCAATGACCTTAGGATAAGGAGGGTCAGGGTGTTCAGCAAAGTAGTGATATAAAGCCATCCCTGTTTTATGGGGGCAGGCTCATCAAGGGTCTTCGCACCGGTCATCTGCTTTGGAAGTTTTAACTGTGACCCTGGGATGAGCCTTTCCCCAAGCGTGAGATCCAGGGTAAAAAGGGAAGGACTCAGTAAACTTATAAGGGACTTGGCATCCACTTCTACATTTTCTGTTCTACCTTTATCTCAGGTCCTCCCTTTTGCTTTCAGGAGCAACCAGTTTGAACAGAGGGCCACCAACTTTATGTAATAATTGAGCATATAAGATTTGTGGATCTTGCAGAAGATTATAGGGTTTTTTTTCTTTTTTAAGATTTATTTTAGGGAAATGGACTTTGGCCCAGTGGTTAGGGCGTCCGTCTACCATATGGGAGGTCCGCGGTTCAAACCCCGGGCCTCCTTGACCCGTGTGGAGCTGGCCATGCGCAGCGCTGATGCGCGCAAGGAGTGCTGTGCCACACAAGGGTGTCCCCTGCGTGGGGGAGCCCCACGTGCAAGGAGTGCGCCCGTGAGGAAAGCCGCCCAGCGTGAAAAGAAAGAGCAGCCTGCCCAGGAATGGCGCCGCCCACACTTCCCGTGCCGCTGACGACAACAGAAGCGGACAAAGAAACAAGACGCAGCAAATAGACACCAAGAACAGACAACCAGGGGAGGGGTGGGAATTAAATAAATAAATAAATCTTTAAAAAAAAAAAAAAAAGATTTATTTTATTTATTTCTCTTCCCTCCCCCCTCCCCCCATTGTCTGCTCTCTGTCCATGTGCTGTGTGTTCTTCTGTGTCCCCTTGCCTTGTCAGGGCACCGGGAATCTGTGTCTCTTTTTGTTGTGTCATCTTGCTATGTCAGCTTTCTGTGTGTGGCACCATTCCTGGGCAGGCTGTGCTTTTTTCATGCAGGATGGCTCTCCTTGCAGGGGTGCACTCCTTGCATGTGGGGCTCCCCTACACAGGGGACACCCCTGAGTAGCACAGCACTCCTTGTGCACATCAGCATGGTGCGTGGGCCAGCTCACCATACAGGTCAGGAGGCCCTGGGTTTGAACCCTGGGCCTCCCATATGGTAGGCGGATGCTCTATCAGTTGAGCCAAATCCACTTCCCAGAGTTTTTTTTTAAATATACTTTTTTACCTTATTTTTTAAAAGAAACTTAGATTACGTGTTACACAAAAAATATAGGGAAAAAATATAGGAAATTCCCATATGCCCCACTCCCTAGCCCTCCCACATTTTCCCATACCAATATCATTAGTGTGTTTTATTTGCCACAATTGATGAGCACATCTTGGAGCATTGCCACTAAGTGTGGATTGTAGTTTACACTTTCTCCTGCATATTTTTGCAAGTTATTACAAGATATACAACGGCCTATATCTATGATTGCAATGCCATTCAGGACAATTCCCAAGTCCTGAAAATGCCCCCAAATTACACCCAATTTTCCTTCTCCCTCCCCAGATTATAGGTTTTTGATCTCAGTTAATACCTGCTAACTGATGCATCTCTTGTGCTGACACCCCTAACTCTGATCCCATCTTAAAAACCTGTAGAAACCAAGCTATTCTTTCTCATTGTCTTTTTGGGCAAAATCTTAGAATAGACTGAATCTCTAAATGAATTAACTTCCTAGTTTCAGTTTCGTTCTCTTGCCTGTCCCTGATCATCTTTAACTTTTGTGTATTTACCCTAAAGACTCCTACTCCTACTCCTGCTGCTGCTTCTCCAGGGCGTCAGGTCAGCCTGGGTGGGGCCAGGGTCAGCATCCCGGAGAGCTCTAGTACTTTTGTTTTCATCTGAGTGCCAGGCTCTTTGCTTGTTAATAGACCACAGCTCTGAGAAGAGGCAACCACACTGGCTGAGAGGTTTCCATTCGTCAATAACTTAGAAAGCCTTTGGAGGGGCACCAGAATGTTCCTTACCCTACTCTCTTTTCATAAGACTTTGTGCCATTGGCCTCCAAAGGATGTGTCCCTTGATAGCCCACCCTGGTGGGGAGGGAGAGAGTGCCATAGACACAAGGTAAACAGGGACCTCCCCGACAACACTGCCTTTTCAAGGGATCCAGCTCAAACCCCAGTGGACGGGATGCCCCACCAACTCCTGTGCTATCTGAGCCTCACAAACTGGACAGTCTCTCGTATCACCAGCTCGGACAATTATCTAGGGTAAATCATGACTTGGAGGTGTCTTGCAGCTTGCTGGGTGCTGCTCGGTCAGTGGAAAGGCCTGCCCCATGGCATCATGGGTAGCCCTACTCCATGAGCTTGTGGTCAGCGTTGCTCCTTAGCCCTGGACACTGAGAAACCAGTGACTAAGTGAGCAGTGATCACTGGGGTAGAACTCTGAGTTAAGTTCCACAATTGAGGATGGGAAGGACAGCAAAACTTGAAATGGACAGGGTTCAAGAGTGCCATCAAGCTGCCTTGCCCTTCCAGGCCACTTTGTCTGCTATCTGGCAAATTCAATTAGTAAGCCAAGAGCAATCTAATGACATCTCTTGTCTGGGGCCACAACCAATCTGCTCACTGCACTAATTGTTTTGTTCATATCTTGTGCGAGGCATGATAAAGCCAGATGTGGATTCCAGGAGTTTGAAGGATTTATTATACTCAAAGTTCCCTGGGGACAGGGCAGCATGCCATGCAGGACCACATGAGGAGAACACCAGGGTCCTGTGATTTTTTCCACAGGAAATGTGGAAGAGTGAGGCCAGGCTATGCTAACATGGGAATAGCTGGCTGGATTTGAAAGTGGTGCCCCTGCAAGGTGACAGACGTATAGGTGGGACTTAGTCACCTGGGAGCATCTAGAGATGTTAAAGCACCATTTACAGACTCTAGAGAACACAGTTAATATACCACATGACCTTGGGAAAGGTCTTTGATCACTAAACCTTGCTTCCTCTTCTGGAAAGGAGAAAACCAGTATTGCACGGTAGTGGACACATCTCATGTAACTCATCAGATTCTCTTTGGCATTCAGCAGCCACTTGCCCAGTTTGCCTCCTCCCACCACCTCCACAGTGGATGAAATGCCCCTCCACAGGGCATGGGATCTGGCATCCCAAGTAGTCAGTAGGAACCCAGAAGTGTGGGGGAGTTAACATTCATGGGGTAAAATTTAACTAATGGGAAATGGGAGAGAAACATAAATTCCTTCCCTCCCTCCCATGAATTGCTGCAGGGCTCTGTTTCTCCACACAGCACAGCCTGTGGGGAGACCTCTCATGTAGATCAGTGGACACGCCTGCTGTCTTCAAGGCTCATGGTGAAGAGTGCCCAACTTGGTAACACATCTTGCACTAGCTCCCATTCTACCCTGCCTCACTACCCTTTTCTCACTCTCGGTGCCCTTGGGTTTACACCTCCCCTGTACAATATCAGCACTTAATCTTTGTTTCAGGCTCTGTTTTCAAAGTGACTCAGGCTAAGATAAGTACCTTCCTTAGAGGGTTAAATAGCTAATTAAAACAGGAAATATATGTAAAGTCAAAGCAGTTCTTAGTAAATATTAGTTATGATTATTTTGTATTTATTTCATCCCTACTCTTGTTCTTAAACATCACAGGGCCAGCTGCTCTATCCCTCTCTTAAATTTCAAACTAATAAAAATGCAACATAGAAATGGTGCAATGCAGCTAAAACAATGTTTAGAGGAAAGTTTGTAGATATAAATGCACATATTAGAAAAGGAAAAAAAGTTGAAAATATAAGATCCATATTCAAGTAACAAAGAGAATGCAAAGAAAATAGAAGGAAAGGTATAAAGAGCAGAAGTCAACAAAATGGAAAGCAAAAGCATACATGCGATAGAGAAAAATCAACAGTCAAAAGTTGGTTCTTAGGACCGCTCCCAGGGCATTAGATTGGCAGGCGTTGTGGGCCCTAAGGGGAGGGGAAAATGGACGTGCAATGGATGGAACAAAGGTAAATAAGGGGGCAAAAGAGGAGTTATGTGAGAGTACACGAGGATGAATATAAAACAGCTAATATTACACCAAAAACATATAGGGGACGACAGACTAATAATGAAAACCATAAGACAAAACATAGGATAACTAAAAAATTTAGAAAACTGTACAACCTAAAGTATGGACCACATAGTAAGCACAAATGTTACCTTGTTTGAAAACTATAGTTTCGGAATCTGTACATCAGTTTCAGGAAATATGATATGAATAAGTTAAAAGATTATTGCTGTGGAAGGGAAAAGGTTTTATGGTGGATCTGGGGAAATACTGTATATTGTATATATGAATTTTGGTGATCTAAGACTCTTCTGAAGCTGACATGTTGGGATTCACTTTACGGGAAGTTTTGGATCACAGAGTGGTTCAACAATGGCAGCGGAGGAATACTGATATGGGATGTTATTGACAGGATATATATGGTTGACAGGGAGTTATACAGGGCATATGCCCAGGGTATATGGTAATGTCTATATATACTCATAGTGGAAACAATTAAAAACAACAGCTGGGGGGGTACTGGGCTCCTGGCCGGGGGGTCACTGTTGTGGGCCCTGGGAGAGCAGCGGCAATCCTCCAGGTGCAACGGCAAGAACCAGGAAGGAAGGAGGGCCCAACAGTGGGCTCTTGATACTAATGGCTACACTTTTGAGCCTATGCACCTGCAATAAGAACAAGGCCTAGAGTAGCATTGTGCCTGGGGGTTTCCTCCTGACAGCCTTCATGTTACTCAAATGTGGCCACTCTCACAGCCAAACTCAGCATGTAGATGTGATGCATTCCCCCCAGCGTGGGACACGACACCCGGGGATGAGCCTCCCTGGCACCGAGGGATCACTACCACATACCAGCTGAAGAAGCAACTAGAAAATGACCTTGAATTAAAGATTCAATGCGGAACAGCAGAATATACCTGTCTACATATAATAACATGACTTCGGGAAGCGGTTTGACCTAATGTAAGGGGGAAATGGAAAGGAGAAATGAGATTATAAGGCTGTGAGTCTCTAAAAAAGAGTCTGGAGGTTGTCAGAAGGAATACCCCTATGTACAACTGAACAGAGTCCAAGAGACAGATAAGGTAGATACAACCCCAGGTATTGGTTCTTTTGAGGGATAAAGAGACCCACGGGTTCTATGGTCATGGCAGAAGGGGTTCACTGCCATGACAGATGGCCCTTCTTTGGAGCTGGTGTTTCTGCGTGATGGAAATGGACTCAGAGGGGATCTCTTTTCACAAGACTTGCATGCTACTTTATTGGAATTGTAGTTGGTGCTGGGTTTAAGATATATGTAGGGGATTTGAATCTCTGGACTGATAATATGACACCCAGGCCCAGAGCCTCAACAGACTTCAGCTCCTACACTTTGACTTATTGGACTTACTCCACTCAGCTAACATGGAGTTGAAGAAGGTCAACCACCACAACATGGAGCCTAGAGTGTCTACAACTAGAAGCGGGAAGAGTGCATCCAGTACCCATGTGGAATCTAAGCCCTCACTTGACATAGGTGTGCAATGGACACAACCAATCCAATGTCCACAGAGAAAATGTGGAATGGGTGTGGGAATGGTAGCCATGGGGGCTGCTGGGTGTGGGGAACGGGAGGAAGAGATGAGATGTGGAGGCGTTTTCGGGACGTGGAGTTGTCCTGGATAGTGCTTCACGGACAATTACGGGACACTGTAGATCCCCCCAGGGCCCACTGGATGGAACGTGAGAGAGTCTGGGCTATGATGTGGACCATTGACTATGGGGTGCAGTGATGCTCAGAGATGAACTTACCAGGTGCAATGGATGTATCACGATGATGGGAGAGAGTGTTGCTGTGGGGGGAGTGGGGGGCGGGGGCGGTGGGGTTGAATGGGACCTCATATATTTTTTTTTAATGTAATTAAAAAAAAAATAAATAAATATTTTTTAAAAAAAAGTTGGTTCTTTGAGAAGTTTAATAAGATGAATACATTCCTAGAAAAATTGATAAATAAAATGCAAATTGCCAATATCAGGAAAGATAAAGAGAACAGCTCTACATGCGTTAAAAAGGAAAAGAAAAAATAATTTAAAAAAAGATGATATTATAAATAATTATGCCAATTAACTTGAGATCTAGATGAAGTGGCAAAATCCCTAGAGAAACACAATTTGCCCAAACTGACACAAGGAACCCACCCCCCAACTTGATTATCCTATATCTACTAAAGAAATTGAATTCGTAATTTAAAATTTTGCCACAATGAAAACTTGAGACTTAGATTTCTTCCCTGGTGAACACTTACATTTAAGGAATAAATGATGCTGATATGTAAACTCTTATAGATAGTAGGGAAAAAAAGAATTCTCCCCAATTCCTTTTATGAAACCAGCATAACCTTAATGCCAGTTCCTGACAAGAACTTTACAAGCACTTTCAGTCCAATAGTTCTCATAAAGATGCAAAAATCAAAATATTAACAATAGAATCTAAGGATAGTGTATTATTTATTTCAGGAATACAAGATTGGTTTAATACATGAAAATCAGTCAATGTACTTTAAAAAACCTGTATACTATCAATAGATGGGGAAAATTTTTTTGATACAATTATACACCATTTTCTCTAAGATTAAAAGTTCCAAGAAAACTATGAGAAATGAACTTCCTTGATCTGATAAAAGGTATCTAAAGAAAAAAGTTAGCTACCTTTTCATACTTAATGATGAAATAGCGAATCTTTTTCCTCTGTTGTCAAGAACAAGACAAGTTTATTCACTATCAATATTTCTATTCAACATTGTATAAGAGGTCCTAACCAGTGCAATAATTCAAGACAAATAGAGGGATTGAGCTGGGAAAAGAAATGAAACTGTTTTCATTCATAGATGATAGGATTGTGTAGAAAAGGAAATGAATTTATAAACAATTAGAAATAAGTAACTTGACAAGATTGCTGTGTCCAAGGTCAATACACAAAAATTCTATTTCTAGCAATAAGCGTGCCCATGTGGTGATGCCGCCTGAGTCTGTTCCTTTAGAGATCCCAGCGTATCTTACCTAGGGGCGGACACCCAGGTCCCCTCCACCTAAGCTCTGTGCGACCACGTGAGTAATGTTGGGGACTTACTCTAATAGGGAGAAGGGGTTAGGAAGAGCATTCGTTGGGAAGCGCCCTTTGCTCTCAGAGTCAAGGAGAATTAGGAGTTAGATAGAATAAGGAGGAGAGTGGGTGGATAGAGGAGGACAAATCTATCCTCTATCCAGCCATTATTGTACGCCAGGCAGTGGCTAAGCCTTTTCTAGTATTACCTTTACAACATATGGCAGGATGGTGGGTGGTGAGACATTGTATGCTCTCAAATGAGACTACTAGATTTTGAATCCAGTCTCTGCCGCTTCCTAGCTTTGTGGCTTTGGGCAATTTACTTATCTCATTGCTTCTGGCAAGATTTATAGATTCAAGCTTAAGAGAATCAGGATTAATCACATTTAAAAATGTTTTCTCTGGCTGACCTGCGTGGAGAATGGATTAGAGTGCTATTTTAAGGGAGAGGAAAGGATTTCAGTGCTCCAAGTGACAGTTGAAGGTGACTTGGACTAGGGTGTGGTAGGAGGGGGAGAGAAGTAGAAAGATTTAGGAGAAAAAATTAAGAGAATGTGATAATCAATTGGATTTGGTGAGGGAGTGACCAAGGATAAGTCACAGGTTTCTGACCCTATTTACTGTTATAAGTAATACAGAAGGAGAATGGACAAACTTCATTGACTTATTTTCTATTTTCTTTGTTGTGACATCTATCATACATGCAACATCTGTTTTGTATATATACAATTTAAAGAATGCTAAAGCAGTTCCACTTCTTGGTATATACCCCAAAGAATTGAAAGCAGAGACTCAAACAGATATATGCACGCTGATGTTCATAGCAGCATATTCATAATAGCCAAAAGGTGCAAACAACCCAGTGTCCATCAACTAATGAATGGATAAACAAAATGTGGTATGTACATACAATGGAATATAATTCAGCCATCAAAAGGGATGAAGTTCTAATATATTCAATAACATGGAAGAATCTTGAAGATATCATGTTGAGTTAAGTAAGTCAGACACAAAAGGACAAATATTGCATGAGTTCACATATATAAAATAATTAGAACATGCAAATTCATAGAGTCAGAAATTAGAATACAGATTAACAGGGGTAAGGTAGGGAATGGGGAATTAATGCATAATTAATTGGTACAAAGTTTCTGTTTAGAGTGATGGAAAAGTTTTGGTGATAGATAGAGGTGATGGTAGCACAGCATTGTGAATGTGATTAACACCACTGAATTGTATACTTGAATGTGGTTAAAATAAAAAATTTCATGTTATATACATGCTATCACAATATTTTTCTAAACCAAATAGAATTGTACAACATGAAAAGTGAACCCTAACATGAACTATGACTTCAGTTGATAATTTAATTGCTTATTATATTTATATAATAATATAAATATATTTATATTATTTATTAATAAATTATTTATTGGTAAATTAATTATAACAAATGTACCTACCGCCCTAATACAAATTTTTAATAATAGGGAAAACTATCTTGGAGAAGGATGTATGAGACTCTGTACTTTCTGCATGATTTTTCTGTAAACTTGTAACTACTCAAAAAAGAAAAAGAATAATAATCTTTTCATGTACTTATTGGCCATTGATATATTTTCTTTGGAGAAATGTCTGTTTCTTCTTGTTTGCTTTTAAATTGGGTTGTTTGTCTTTCTCTTGTTGAGTTGTAGAATTTCTTGATACATTCTGGGTATTAAATCTTTATCAGATATATGATTTGCAACTATTTTATCCCATGCTATAAGTTGGCTTTTTACTTTCTTGGTACTGTCCTTTGATGCACAAATGTTTTTAATTTTGATGAAGCCTAATTTATCTTTTTTCCTTTTGTTGCTTTCATTTTTGGTATAAAATCTAATAATTCATTGCTTAATACAAGGTCCTGAAGCTATTTCCCTATGTTTTTTCTAAGAGTTTTATAGTGATACTTCTTTTTTTTTTTTTAAAGATTTATTTATTTATTTTATTTCCCCCCCTCCCCTGGTTGTCTGTTCTTGGTGTCTATTTGCTGCGTCTTGTTTCTTTGTCCGCTTCTGTTGTCGTCAGCGGCACAGGAAGTGTGGGCGGCGCCATTCCTGGGCAGGCTGCACTTTCTTTTCACGCTGGGCGGCTTTCCTCACGGGCGCACTCCTTGCGCGTGGGGCTCCCCCACGCGGGGGACACCCTTGCGTGGCACGGCACTCCTTGCGCGCATCAGCGCTGCGCATGGCCAGCTCCACACAGGTCAAGGAGGCCCGGGGTTTGAACCGCGGACCTCCCATGTGGTAGACGGACGCCCTAACCACTGGGCCAAAGTCCGTTTTCCATATAGTGATACTTCTTATATTTAGGTTGTTAATTAATTTCAAATTAATTTTTATATTTGGTGAGAATTAAGGATCCAAATTCATTCTTTTTTTTAAGAAGATACTTAGATTACATAAATGATGTATGAAAAACATAGGGGATTCCCACATGCCCCACTCCTTACCCCTCCCACACTTTCCCCATTAACGACATTCTTCATTAATGTCGTACGTTTGTTACAATTGATGAACACATATTGAAGCATTGCTACTAAGTGTGGATTATAGTTTACACTATAGTTTAAACTCTCTCCTGCACAGTTTTGTAAGCCATGACAAGATATATAATGGACTGTACCTGTCATTGCAATGTCATTTAGGACAATTACAATGTCCCCCAAGTACCCCCTTTTACACCTATTTTTCTCCTCTCCCTCCCCTCAGAACCTCCGGTTGTCACTATTTGCCACATCAATGATAAAAGTTCTCCCATTGGTAGAATAACAATAAGTCTATAGTAGAATAACAGTAAGTCTACTCTAGTCCATCATTCATTCTCCAATCCTGAGGATTCTGGAATGGTGATGCCCACTCTGCCTCTAATTGAGAGGGGGCTTAGATCCCATGGGGCAGATGGATGGGATTATCTTGCTTGCAGTTGCAGACTCTCTCTGTTCCTTGGGATGGTCGTTGTCCATCATCATTTCCTTGTTAGTTGTCCTGGGTGAGTCCAGTGAACTGGAGAGTAGGTGTTACAACTCTGCTGAGATTCAGGGCCCAACTGGCACATGGAAAGCCCATAGATTTAAGACTTGGACATAAAGCTATCAACTCTAGTACTAACTATAGTTTCAAATAGACTCCATATTTTTTACGTACCCCATCATTGTGTATGTGTGTGTGTGTTTTGAACACTTCCTTACTCACCGGCCCTACAACATTCTCCAGGCCCATCTCATATATTTCTTGCCCCAGTCCTAGAGTCATCTATTTCTCCAAGGAGTTCTGGTTTCTTTTTTTGGAGAATGGTATTAGAAACCAAGATCTGGGTGCTAGATGTACTCATTGCTACTGGGTTGTCCTTGCTTCCAGGCCCTCTCAGTTGATAGAAAAAGGAAATACATGTGTATATACTAACCCATGGATTTATACATATCCATAAATATTTTTTATGCAAACATCTATACCTATATTAAGCTAAATATGAATTCATATGAATATCTCCATCTGTAATCTATTACCACATGAATCATTCTAGTCCCCTCCCTTGCTAATTTGTGACTTCCCACACAGTGAGAAATTTGACTCCCATGATCCACCATTCATTTACTTAATTGTTCAATTCCAATATACATGCATAATGATATTAGAATTTTTAATCCATACCTCTGTGGGAAACAGTGCTTATACAGGGTTTCTTTTGCCTTTAGTTTTACAGATTCCACTTATTTCCAAAGTTACTTAGTTCAACACTTCTTCCCCATCCTAAACTCCCTTCAGTGAAGTTTTTAATATAGTTAGACTATTTTGTTACATTTTGCATTCCACTTTGGGATTTTCTGACCCCTGGATAGTTGCCCATATTAAGATTCATTTTTTACATAGTAAAGTCATATGGATTTCAATGTGTACATAGTACTATGTAGCTCTCATTACAGTATTGTACAGAATAGTTTGACCACCCTGAAAACATTCTCTGTGCTTCACCCATTCAATCAATTCACCTCCCACCAAACCCATGGTCAACACTGATGATTTTACCAGCTCAATTTTGGTTTTATAGTTTTTATTGTTTTATAGTTTTAGCTATAGTATGGTATAGTTTTGCCTTTTCTAGAATATCATTAAATGGAGTCATGTAGTATGTAAACTTTTCAGACTGACTAAGTCTTACTGACTTATTTTATTGCTTTTTTTAAAACACTTTTTATTTTGAAATAAATCTCAGGCACTCAAAAGTTGCTAAAAGAGTACAAAGAATTTCTTTAAACCCTTACCCAGTTTCCTCAAGTGTTAAAAGTTTGCCTTCTGCTTTATCATTCTGTTCTTCTTGAATTTTTGAGAGTAAGTTGAAGATATAATTAACTTTTTGCATCATTTTAAATTAAACTTTTTATTTTGAAGCAATTTTAGAGCGTTTCCAGATATCTTTGCCTAGCTTCCTCTAATGCTTACATTTTATTTACCTACAAAATATCGAAATTAAGAAATTAGCATTGGTACAATACTATGACACTACAGACTTTATTTGAATTTCACCAGTTTTTCTATTGTCCTTTTTCAGTTCCAGTATACAATCCCATGATATCTCATTGTTTTTACTTGTCTTGTTTCCTTAATATCCTTCAATCTGTGATAGTGTCACAGTCATTCCTTTTGTTTCATGACCTTGATAATTTTGAAGAGTACTAATGACATATTTTATAGAATGTCCTTCAACTTGGGAAACGGACTTTGGCCCAGTGGTTAGGGCGTCCGTCTACCACATGGGAGGCCCACGGTTCAAGCCCCGGGCCTCCTTGACCCGTGTGGAGCTGGCCCATGCGCAGTGCTGATGCGCGCAAGGAGTGCCCTGCCACGCAGGGGTATCCCCCGCGTAGGGGAGCCCCACACGCAAGGAATGCACCTGTAAGGAGAGCCGCCCAGCGCGAAGGAGGGAGCAGCCTGCCCAGGAATGGCGCCGCCCACACTTCCCGTGCCGCTGACGACAACAGAAGCGGACAAAGAAACAAGACGCAGCAAAAAGACACAGAAAACAGACAACCGGGGGAAGTGAGGGGAATTAAATAAATAAAAATAAATCTTAAAAAAAAAAAAAAAAGAAAAAAAGAATGTCCTTCAACTTGCATTTGTCTGACATTTTCTCATGATGAGCCTAGGGTTATGGACTTGGAAAAAAAAATAGCACAGAGGTGAAGTGACTTCCTCATCACATCAAATTGGGGTATATATTATAAATACGACTTTTTACTGATGATATTGACCTTGATCACTTGGTTAAGGTAATTACCTTTAAATACTTCAGTGTATATTTCCTAAAAACAAAGATATTCCCTTTTATAACCACAGTACAATGATCAAAATCAGGAATTTAATATTAACACTACTATTAACTAATCTTCACACCTTAATCAAATTTCACCAAGTGACCCATTGATGTTCTAGCAAAGGGAAAAAGGTCAGGTCCAAGATCCTACTCAGGATAATACATTACATTTAGTTGTGATGATTCTTTAGTTCCCTTTAATCTGGAAGGGTTCCTTACTCTTTTTCTTTTCTTCTTCTTTTTTTTTTTTTTTTTGTCTTTAATGGTCTTGACAGTTTTGAAAAGTATAGACCATTTTGTCTGAGGTAGGATTAGATTCAAATTATGCATTTTTGTCAGGACTACTATATAAATGATTGAATCCTACTTAGTGCATCATATCAGGAGGCAAATTATATATATTTGACCCATTACTGGTGTTGTTAACTTTGATAACTTGGTTGAAATGATATCTTCCAAGTTTCTCCACTATAATTCTATTTCCCCTTTTTTATTCAATAAGTATATTATAGGGAAATACTTGGAGATTCTGTAAATATCCTGTTCCTTGTCAAACTTTCACCACTAGCTTTATTTTTTTCTTCAATTAAAACCAAGTGCTTATTTTGTATGAAGAAACCTACAGAATACTGATCACAGGAACAATTTGCTACTTGCACCAAGTAATTATCATTCATATATTATAATATTGTTATTTTACATTTATTTGGTCTACTCTAGTTCTTTTTTGGTTACTATTTGCATGAAATCTTTTTCCAGCCTTTCATTTTAGCCTGGTTGTATCCTTACATCTGAGGTGGGTCTCTTGTAGGCAACATTTAGATAGCTTGTATTTTTTTTTTAATCCATTCTATCAGTTTATGTCTTTTGATTTGGTAGTTCAATCCTTTAACATTCAGTGTTATTACTACAAAGGCATTACTTCATCCATTTTGTTCTTCAGTTCTCTGTTGTCATACCATTCTATTGTCTGTCTTCTTATCCTTTCATTTACCCTTCCTAATAATCTTCTTTTCCAAACTTTTTCCAAAGCTCTCACCCTTGTTTTTTCCTTTTGGGCTGCAGCACTCTCTTTAATATCTTTAATATCTCTTGCAAATCTGGTCTTTTGGTAACATATTCTATCAGTTTTTGTTTATCTGTGAAGACTTCGAACTCACCCTCTTTTTGAAAGACAGTTTTGCCAGATACAGAATTCTTAGCTGGCAGTTTTTCTCTTTCAGTACCCTAAATACATCTGTATTGGTCAGCCAAAGGGGTGCTGATGCAAAGTACCAGAAATTTGTTGGCTTTTATAGAGGGTATTTATTTGGGTAGAAGCTTACTCTTACAAGGCATAAGTTACTTCCCTCACCAAAGTCTGTTGCCATGTGTTGGAGCAAGTTGGCTGCCAGTCTCTGTGAAGGTTCAGGCTTCCTCTTCCTCCTAAGGTTCCATGGTCCCAGCTCCTTCCTTTCTCAGCTGTAGGCTGTTATAAGTCTCATCTCTCTCCTGGGGCTCATTTCTCTCTGGGCTCAGCTGCTCTGTTCTCTGTTCTTGGATGCTCTGTCAGTTGAGCCACGTCCGCCTCCCCAACTCTGTCTTTTGCTTTTCCCTGCCCCACCAAGGGGTGGGGACTCAATACCCTAATGACGTGGCCCAATCAAAACCACGTCATAACTTAATCAGGCTCAGGTACAGACCAGATTACAAACATAATCCAATATCTATTCTTGGAATTCACAACCATATCAAACTGCTACAACTAGTGTAAGAAAACATTACTGATTTTTGTGTGTTGATCATGTATCCTGCCACTTTGCTGAACTCATTTATTGGTTCAAGTAGCTTTGTTATGGATACTTCATCATTTTCTAGTACAGGATCATGTCATCAGCAAACAGTGAGAGTTTTACTTCTTCTTTTCCTGTTTGGATGCCTTTAATTTTTTTTCTTGCCAATTGCTCTAGCTAGAATTAATAGTACAATAACAATGGTGACAGTGGGCATCATTGTCTTGTTCTGGATCTTAGAGGGAAAGCTTTCAATCTTTCCCCATTAAGTACAATGTTGGCTGTGGGTTTTTCATATATACTTTTTGTCATACTGAGGTATTTTCCTTCTATTCTTATCTTTTGTAGGGTTTTTATCAAAAAAGGACACTGGATTTTGTCAAATGCCTTTTCTGAGTTGATTGAGATGATCATGGTTTTTTTTCCCTTCAATTTGTCAAAGTAGTGTATTACATTGATTGATTTTCTTATGTTGAACCAGCCTTGCATACCAGGAATAAATCCCACTTGTTCGTGATGTATGTCTTTTGATACGCTATTGGATTCTCTTTGCAAGTATTTTGTTGAGAATTTTTGCATCTATGTTCATTAGAGAGATTGGTCTGTAATTTACTTCTCTTGTAGTGTCTTTATCTGGCTTTAGTATTGGGGGGGTGTTGGCTTCATAAAATGTGTTGAGTAATTTCCCCTCCTCTTCAATTTTTTGGAAGCTTTAAACAGGATTGGTGTTAATTCTTCTTGAAATGCTTGGTAAAATTAACTTGTGAAGCCATCTGGTCCTGGACTTTTCTTTGCTGGGAGATTTTTGAGGACAGATTCAATCTCTTTAAATGTGATTGGTTTGTTAAGTTCTTGTATTTCTTATAGCATCAGTATAGGTTGTTCGTGCATTTCTTTATTTGTCCATTTTATCTAGGTTGTCTACTTTGTTGGCATACAGTTTCTCATAATATCCTCTTATGATCCTTTTTATTTCTGGGAAGTCAGTCTTAACTTTCCTTCTTTCATTTCTGATTGTATTTATTTGCATCTTCTCTCTCTTTTTCTTTGTTAATCCAGCTAGGTGGTTGTTAATCTTCTCTAAGAACTGGCTTTTGGTTTTCTCGATTTTTCCTATAATTTTTTGTTCTCAATTTCATTTATTTCTGTTCTAATCTTTATTATTTCTTTTCTTCTGCTTGCTTTGGGAGAGGTTTGCTATTCTTTTTGTAGTGTCTCTAGTTATCCATTTAAATCTTTGATTTTAGCACTTTCTTCTTTTTTAATATAGGTGTTTAGGGCTATAAATTTCCCTCTCAAGACTGCCTTCATTATATCCCATAAGTTGTTTTTTTTTTTTTTTCCCAACAAAAGCAGCTTGACTTTATTGCATGGAAGTTAGGGAGGAGCAAGGCTGAGTAAGGGTCTCCAAAGAAACTCCCATTGCTGAGCAGAACTGCCAGGTCCCAGGTTTGTTTGGAAACCAGAAAAAGAGAGGTTTAGCTGTCCTGCCCTATGATCCAAACTACAGACTGGAGGTCCAGGTCCCTGCTACTTGGGGTCACAGTAGGAAACTTCCTTTCCTGTTTTCTTTCTTCAGAGTTTCTAGCAGTGTCCATGCTGTGCTCCGATTCAATGGAAACCTTCTTTTTAGGTAGATCAATTTCAAACTCAACTCATCCGCAGCTTGTTGAGAACCCAAGTGACAGAATTAGCAGCCCTCACAGCTCATTTCCATGAAGAACTTGTGCTTTGGCATGACCAATGGCAGTAGCAGGGGTGGCAGTGGCAGTGATGGCAGTGGTGGAGTCCCACCCAGCTCTTGCAATTTTGCTGGTGCTGCCTCTCATAAGTTTTAACAAGTTGTGTTCTCATTTTCAATTGTCTCTATATATTTACTGATTTCACTTGTAATTTCTTCTTTGACCCACTGATCATTTAGGAGTATGTTGTTTAGCCTCCACACATTTGTGAATTTACTTTTTTCTTGTCTATTATTGATTTCCAGTTTCATTCCATTATGACCTGAGAAGGAGCTTTGCATAATTTCATTAGTTTTATATTTATTGAGAGCTGCATTGTGCCCTAACATGTGGTCTATTCTGGAAGAGAGATCCATGGGCACTTGAAAAGAATGCATAATCTGCTGAGTTTGGATGCAACTTTCTATTTTTTTTTAAAGACTTTTATTTTATTTATTTCTCTCCCCTTCCCCTCCATTGTTGTGTGTTCTTCTGGGTCCACTTGTATTCTCAGTGGCACCGGGAATCTGTGTCTCTTTTTTTTGGTTGCATCATCTTGCATGTGTCTTGGAGTAGGTCTATTTGGATTTATTCTGATTGGGGCATGATGCGCTTCTTGGACATCTAAGTTCATTCCTTTAATGAAAGTTGGGAAATTTTCAGCTATTATTTCCTCAAATTATCTTTCTGTCCCTTTTCCCTTCTCTTTTCCTTCTGGAACTCCCATGACACGTATGCTATTATGTTTCATGTTTTCATTCATCTCTCTTTTTCCATTATTTTCTCTTTTCAATTTCAGCTGTTCTCTCTCTGTATCACTTGTTCTTTCTTCTATCATTTTGAGTCTGCTGTTGTATACCTCTAATGTGTGTTTGATCTCACCTGTTGTGTCTTTCATTCCCATGTGCTCTGTTACTTTTCTGTTCGGAATTTCAAATTCTTTTTTGTGCTCACTCAATGTCTTCTTGATGTCATTAATTTTTTTAGCCATATTGTCTTTCAACTAATTAATTTGAATTTGGAAATTTGTGTGCATCTTACTAAATATTTCTCTCAAATCCTGCATCTCTTCTAGGGCTTTTTTTTAAATTAAAGATTTATTTATTTACTTACCCCCCCATTGTTTTTACATTCACTGCTTTCTGTATCCATTCACTGTGTGTTCTGTGTCTGCTTGTCTTCTCTTTAGGTGGTGCCAGGAATCAATCCTGGGAACTTCTGGAGTGGGAAAGAGGAGCTCAATGTCTTATGCCATCTCAGCTCCCCAGCCTGCTGCATCTCTTATTGTCTCTCCTCTGTGTCTCTTTTTGTTGTGTCATCTTGCTGTACTCTGTGCAGGCTGACACTCTGTGCAGGCCAGCTCTTCTGCATAGGCCAGCATTCCATGTGGGCCAGCCCTTAGAGTGGGTGAGCACTCTGCATGGGCAAACTCTCCACTCAGGCTAGCTCACTGTGTGGGCCAGCTTGCCTTCACCAGGAGACCCCAGGAATCGAACCCTGGACCTCCTATATCATGGACAGGGGCCCAATCACTTGAACCACGTATGCTTCCCTCTTCTGGGGCTTTGATATATTCCTTTTCTTGGGCCATGTCTTCCATTTTCTTAGAATGGCTCATAATTTTTTGCTGTCTAGGTGTCTGACTAGGATGGTAGTTTATTCAGATGCTCAATTTCTTTCTCTTTTTTAAGGATTTAGTGATGGGAGGCTGTGTTACTGCTGCTCTTTGATTCTTCATTTGACCTGATCATTAGGATTGTCCCTGTTAGTTGCTCAAAACTGGGCTCTGGACCCAGTAATGGGTTGCAGACCTGCTTCCTATGGCCCTGGGGAAGGAGGTTATAAAGCCCAGAAAAAGCATCTCTTTGTTTTTAATTTTCTCACGTGAACTTCCTTCTTCTGCCAGCAGATGGCTCTCCCTGACAGCCCTCTCAGTTCAATGCCTTGTCTGAGTGTTTTTGCTGCAACACAGACGAGATCAATGTGATAGAGTTCCTGCCTGGAGGCTAAGAGCTTTGTAATTCAAACTTTCTCAGAGACAGTTCTCCAGCCTTCTCTGGCAGTCCCTCCCTTTTTCTGGGTAGGAAATAATTCCATCCAAATGCACATCCTCAATAGTCAGTGCCTGTTTAGTAGAGAGGGAGATTGGGAGGGTCGGATCTCTTTAGTTCCTTGACAGCTTCCATGGCAAACAATGGTACTGGCCCACCTGGTCTGGAAGGGCTCGTGGGATACACTGGACCAAATTTGTGGGTCAAAAGCTGAATTATCCTTAGGCTGTGTCCCTCTGGTTCCCCTTTCCTGGAGCGGTGGATCCCAGGCGCCTCCTTTGTAGCTGGCTCAGAGGCTTGAGAATTCTCAAGTGTCTTCAGTGTGGGGGAGGGTGCTGGCAGCAGCAGCTGCTGGTTTCAAATCACAGTTGTGTTGTGACAGTTTTCCTCCTTTGTCCCTCTCTCTTCTCTAGGGGGTGTCCAGCCTTCAACTGGGTTCCTAAACCCTAGCAGATCTTTTTCTAGCCGTTTCAACCTGTCCTTTAGCTATTTTTTTCTGGAGGAGAGGAGAGTCCTATGTCTTTCTAGTCTGCCATCTTCCTGGAAGTCTATATTTTTGAGTATTTATTTAGTCATTGCCCTGGGGATTACAAATAACATTTTCACCTTTAAAAATTTAGTTCAGATTAATACCAACATAATCCCAAGTATATACAGACACAGTGCTCCTATATAGCTCCATTCCTTCCCCATCTTCTTTATGCTGATATTGTCATATAAATTACATTTATACCCTGCATGCCCATCTAATATATTTATAATTATTGCTTGATACAGTAGCCTTTAATATCAGATAGGAGAAAAAACAGAAACAAAAAATACATATACTGTCTTTTTTTTATTAGGTTGTGAGTTTACAAAACAATCATGCATAAAATACAGAGTTCCTATAAACCATCCTATTATTAACACTCTGCAATGGTGTGGAACATTTGTTACAATTGATGAAAGCACATTTATATAGTTGTACTATTAACTATAGTTCATGGTTAGTTTAGGGTTCACTGTGTATTGCAGTTCCATAGATTAAAAAAAACTTTTTTTGTATTACCCTATGTACAAGGTAACATTTCTCCTTTTGACACATTCAGATATAACTTTCTGTGCTAATTATGTTCACAATGTTATGCTACCATCACCACCATCCATCACCAAAACTTTCCATCATTTCAAATAGGAAATCTATACATTTTAAACATTAACTTCCTATGCCCTATTCCCACCCCATCCCCTGATAGCATATATTCTACATTCTGACTTTATGAATGTGCTTAATCTGATTATTTCATAACAGTGAGATCATACAATTTTTGTCCTTTTGTGACTGGCTTATTTCACACAACATGATGTCTTCAAGGTTCATTCATGTTGTCACATGTGTCAGTACTTCATTCCTTTTACAGCTGTATGTTTTGTTTATCTTTTTATCGGTTGATGATCACGTGTGTTTTTTCCATCTTTTGGCAATTCTGAATAATGCTTCTATGAACATTGTCATGTAAATGTTTGTAGAGTCTCTGCTTTTCATGCTTTTGTTTATATACCTAGTAATGGGATTGCCAGGTCGTATGGTAACTCTATATTAACTTTCTGAGAAACTACCAAACTATCTTCCACAGTAGCTGCACCATTTTATATTGCTGCTGGCAATGAATGAGTGTTCCTTTTTCTCCACATCCTTTCCAACTCTTGTTATTTTCCATTTTTTAAATAGCAATCATTCTAAAGGGTGTGAAATGATATCTCATTGTGGTTTTGATTTGTATTTCCCTGATACTAATGATGTTGGGCATCTTTTTTTGTGCTTTCTGGCCATTTGTAAATCTTCTTTAGAGAGATGTCTATTCAAGTCTTTTGCTTATTTTTTAATTGGGTTGTTTGTCTTTTTGTTGTTAAGTTGAAAGATTTCTTTATATATTCTGGATATTAAACCTTTTTCGGATACGTGGTTTCCAAATATTTTTCCCATTGTGTAGGTTGTTGCTTTACTTTCATGAAAGTCCCTTTGAGGCACAACATCTTTTAAAAATTGAGGCCCCATTTAACTATTTTTCCTTTTGTTGCATGTGCTTTGTGTTTAAAGTCTAAGAAACCTTTGCTAATGCAAAGTCCTAAAGATGCATCCCTACATTTTCTTCTAGGAATTTGATAGTTCTGGCTTTATATTTAGGGTCTTTGATCCATTTTTAGTTGATTTTGCTTTGAATATTGTCTTTGAATATTGTCTTTTATATTATGTACTTACCTCTACTGGCACTATTTCTTTTTTCAGTGGATTTGAGCTATTGTCCATTGTCTACACATTTCAGTCTGAAGGACTCACTTTAGTATTTCTTTTTTTTTTTTTTTTAAAGATTAATTTATTTATTTAATTTCCCCCCCTCCCCTGGTTGTCTGTTCTTGGTGTCTATTTGCTGCGTCTTGTTTCTTTGTCCACTCCTGTTGTCGTCAGCGGCACGGGAAGTGTGGGCGGTGCCATTCCTGGGCAGGCTGCACTTTCTTTTCATGCTGGGCGGCTTTCCTCACGGGCGCACTCCTTGCGTGTGGGGCTCCCCCACGCGGGGGACACCCTTGCATGGCACGGCACTCCTTGCGCGCATCAGCACTGCGCATGGGCCAGCTGCACACAGGTCAAGGAGGCCCAGGGTTTGAACCGCGGACCTCCCATATGGTAGACGGACGCCCTAACCACTGGGCCAAAGTCCGTTTCCCTAGTATTTCTTATAGGGCAGGTCTACTGGTAATGGACTTCCTCATGTTTTGTCTATCTGGAAATGTCTTAATTTTGCTTCATTTTTTGAAGGATAGTTTTGCTGGGTATAAAATAGATTTGCTAGACAGTCTTTTCCTTTCAGCTCTTTAAACATATTATCCTTCTGCCTTTTGGCCTTGATTCCTTATGATGAGAAATCAGCTTTTAATCTTATTAAGGATCCCTTTTACCTGATGAGCCACTTCTTTCTTTCTGCTTCAAAATCCACTCTATTTTTTAAATATAAGCCTATGTAATTTGAAGATTTATTTATCTATTTTTCACCCTTTCCCTCTTCCTGCCCTGCTGTTTTTTTAAATTAATTTATTGAAGTATATCACTCATACATAAGCATATATAAACAATAAGTGTATAATAATACTTGCAAACGTACGAAACAAACATATATAATATCATACAGGACTCTCATAACTCACCCTACCACCAATAACTTGCATTGTTGTTAAACCTTTTTAACTAATGGTTAAAGAGCATTGTCAAAATATTACTACTAACCAAAGTATTTTCCCCCAACCACCTCTGTTGTTATCTTTATGTCATTTATATATGAACATACATAAAAAATTAAATGTGTAGTAAAAATTGTGAACTTACAAAGCAAACATGCATAACATCATAAGGGGTCACGTACATCAACCCTCCACCAACACCTTGCATTGTTATGAGACATTTGTTACAAATTATGAAAGAATATTGTCAAAATCTTACTACTAATTATGGTCCTTACCTTACATGTGGTGTTTTTCCCCCAACCCACCCTATTATCATTTTTTAAACATTTTTGTGACAGAAGTTGTAAACTTATAAACAATCATACATATGTGCAGAATTCCCAAACAACACCCTCTATCAACACACCACATTGTGGTGGAACATTTGTTACAGATAAGATAATACCATCTGATTGTTAGCACATCTGTAGTGTACATTTGGCTCACATTTTCCATACTGCCTCATTATCAACACACTACATCTTTCACATAGATGCAAGATTATATTATTATTGCTAACCACAGTCCATAGGTCACTCCAGTTGTATTTTTCCCATGCTTCTCCACATTCCCAACACCCTGCAGCAGTGATGTACATTTGCTCTAGCTCACAAAGGACACTCTTGCATCTGTACCATCAACCACAATTCTCATCCACCTCCTGGTTTACTGTGCTATTCAGTTCCTAGATTATTCTTCAGCATTCTGTCAATTGGCATTTACATCCCTAGACTACCACTTTCAGCCATATCCCCATTTATAAACTAGCTGTTACTCTACTTGTTACCATCCACTCTATACATTTCCACAGTTTTACAGTAAAGCTAATTAAAACTTCTACATATATTAAACATCAGTAGTCCATCTCAGTTCTCCTCTTACCTTGTTTAAGAATCCACCACCTACCATCAGGTCTTGAAGATGTGTCCTACCATTTCTTCTAGACGTTTTATGGTTCTTGCTTTTATTTTTAGGGTTTTGATCCATTTTGAGTTAATTTTTGTATAAGGTGTGAGATAGGGGTCCTCTTTCCTTCTTTTGGGTATGGATATCCAGTTATTTCAGCACCATTTGTTGAATGCACTGTTCTGCCCAAGCTGTGTGGGTTTGACAGGCTAGTCAAAAATCACTTGACAGTACATGTGAGGGTCTGTTTCTGAACCATCAATTTGGTTCCATTGGTTTATGTGTCTGTCTTTATGCCAGTACCTTGCTCTTTTTACCACTATAGCTAGGTAATATGATTTAAAATCTGGAAATGAGAGTTTGCTTTTCCTTTTTATGATGTTTCTGGCTATTCAGGACCCCTTATCCTTCCAAATGAATTTGATGGTCATGTTTTCAATGTTTTTTTTTTATTGCTGGTGGAATTTTTGTCGGGATTGCATTGAATCTGTATATCAATTTGAGTAGAATTGACATCTTAATGATATTTAGTCTTCCAATTCATGAGCATGGAATGTTCTTCCAGTTATTTAGGCCTTTCAAAATTTCTTTTAACATTGAGTTGCAGTTTTCTGAATACAAGTGCTTTACATCATTGGTTAAGTTTATTCCTGAGTTTTATCTGTCATATTTTATTTTCACCACTCTTTTGACACTTTTATTTATTTTTTTAAGATTTATTTGTTTGTTTGTTTATTCCCCCTCCTTCCTGTCCTCCTGCCCTGCTGTTTTTTTTTTTTTTTGCTGTCTGTTTTGTCTTCTCTTCTCATTTTTTCTCCCCTAGAATTCACCAGGATTCAATCCTGGAGACCTCTGATGGGGAGAAAGTTTCCCTGTCAATTGTTGGTTTCTGCTGTGCTTCACTTGACTCTCTCCTTGTCTTTCTTTTGATGAGTCATCATCTTGCTGCATGACTCACTGAGTGGGGCACTGGCTCACCACACAGGTACTGGCTTGTCACACAGACACACTTTCACTTCTTTTTTTCACCAGGAAGCCCCAGGGATCAAATGCAGGTCCTCCCATATGGTAGGTGGAAGCTCTATCACTTGAGCCACATCTGCTTCCCACTTTTATTGATATAATCTTCACTTCTAGACTCTCTTCCAGGTCTCTCTCTCCTGTCTTTTCTTTACAGGCTCTAGCACACTCTTTAGTATTTCTTGAAAATCTGGTCTCTTGCTTAGAAATTCTCTCAGTTTCTGTTTATCTGTGAATATTCTAATCTCACCCTCATTTTTGAAAGACAATCTTGCTGGATATAAGGTTCTTGGCTGGAAGTGTTTCTCTTGTAGTACCTTAAATATATCAGACCACTATCTTCTTGCCTCCATGGTTTCTGGTGAGAAATCAGCACTTAATCTTATTGGGTATCCCTTATATATTATGCATTGCTTTTCTCTTGCTCTTCTCAGAATTCTCTTTGGCACTTGGCATTCCTATTAGTATGTGTCTCAGAGTTGGTCTATTCAGATTTTTTTGGATGGGAGTATGTTGTGCTTCTTGGACATGAATATCTATGTCCTTTAATGGGGTTGGGAAATTTTCTACCATTATTTCTTCAAATATTCCTTCTGTCCCTTTTCTGTTCTCTTCTCCTTCTGGTATACCCATGACACATATGTTTGCATGCCTTTTGCTGTCATTTAGTTGCCTGAGACCTTGTTAAAATTTTTCCATTCTTTTCGTCATCTGTTCTTTTTTATGTTCACTTTCAGAGGCCATTTCTTCAAGCTCACCAATCTTTTCTTCTCAAATCTGCTATTATATGATTCCAATGTTTTTAAAATTTCATTTATTGCAACTTTCATTCCCATAAGATCTGCTATTTTTCTATGTATGCTTTCAAATTCTTCTTTGTGCTCATCTGGTGTCTTCTTAATATCATTAATCTCTTTAGCCATCTCACTAAATTTATTAAGGAGATTTGTTTGAACATCTGTGATTACTTGTTTCAACTCTTTTATGTCATTTGAAGGCTTATCTTGTTCCTTTAACTGGGCCATAGCTTCCTATTTCTTGGTGCAGATTGTAATTTTTGGTTGTTGTCTTGGCATCTGGATTACTAGAGTATATATTCTGGGTGCAATTCTTCTCTTTAGTTTAGGGCTTCATGCCCTTTCTCCCTTTCTGGTTGTACAGTAGGAGCCAAGGTTGTCATTGGTGCTATAAGCTGTGGAGGCTCAAGCTGCCCTCATTGTGCTAGGGACCGATGAAGCTTCTCACAACTTTCTCCTTTGCCAGGGGTAGGGACAGAGTCACAGCTGTGTGGAATAATCCAAGTCACACAGGCCTAGAACACTGTAGTTGCCCAGAGAGACTGATGAAGCTTCACACACCCTTCTCCCCTGCCTGGGACAGAGATGGAACTGCAGGTGTGGGCAGCAATCTATGCAGTGTGGGTCCAAGATGACCACACTTGCCCCAGTAGACTTTCAATTTTCAGTCTGTGCCAACCAAAGTTACCTGCAGTTACCTGGATAGGCTGGTACAGGGTCTGCCAGCCTCCTCCCTCACACAGGGGCCTAGGCTAGAGGTGCAATCTGATCTGGATGAAAAGTAGCTGGTCCCCACCAGCACTGTGATTTTCAGTCTGCCCTGCTTCCCCTCATCACAGATGTGGAGTTAAGATGGCAGCTCCTGGCCTCTTTCTGACTTGGACAGGCTCAAATTTTAACTGTTCTCAGGATTATACTTTTAGCCTGCAGAATTTACTCATCAGTAACTGAAGTTGGGACCCGAACATCTCTTCCTCCCCCATTTTGGGAAATGGTGGTTTCAATTTCAGCTGCAGAACACCTCCCGAGGCAGCTTGTGCCTCCAGTGGAGGATGGGCACCCGCCTATGTGGCGTAGAATGCTCTACTTACAAGACTTCTCTGTAGATGTGCAGTCTCCTCTTTCCATTCCTTCAAGGATGTTGCGGGATGCTCTTCTGGCCTTATGGAGCCCCCACACAGGTGCTTCACCAAGCTCCAGATAGCTCTGGGTGCTTACTAACTGCTCTGTAGCAGGAGCTGACTCTAGGAGCTCCTTACTCTGCTGTCATCTTGCTGGTTCTCTCCAGCCCTGCTGTTTTTGCTGTCTGTGTTGTCTCTCTTTGATGCATCATCATCATCGTGCTTGCACAGAAACTGGCTCACCACATGGGCACTCACACAGGCATGCTTTCTCTTCTTTTTTCACCAGGAGGCACCAGGAGGAACCCAGTTCCTCCCATATGGTAGGTGGAATCTATATCACTTGAGCCACACCAGCTTCCCAAAATCCACTCTTTATCTTTGGAATTTGACAGTTTGATTGTGATGTTTTTAGGTGTGGATTTCTGAGTAGTCCCATTTGGAGTGTGTTGAGCTTCTTAGAAAGGTACATTGTTTTTCATCAAATTTTGGGGGTTTTCAGCCAATATTTCTTCAGTAATGCCCCTTTCTCTCTCTGTTCTTTTTCAGGGACTTTTCTTATGTGTATGTTGATATACTTGACAGTGTCCCACAAATCTCTGAAACTCTATTCATTTTTTTGTTGTTGTTGTTATAATTTTCTTTCTCTCTCTCTTTATTTTTTTAAAATGTTACATTAAAAAAATATAACAGGTCCCCCCATACCCTCTACTCCTTTCACCCCACTCCTCCCACATCAACAACCTCTTTCATCATCATGGGACATTTATTGCATTTGGTGAATACATTTTGGAGCACTGCTGCACCACATGGATAATGGTTTACATTGTAGTTTACACTCTCTCCCAGTCCACCCAGTGGGCCATGGGAGGAGAAACAATGTCCAGCATCTGTCCCTGCAGTACCACCCAGAACAACTCCAAGTCCTGAAAATGCCCCCACATCATATCTCTTGTTCCCTCTCCCTAACCCCAGCAGCTACTGTGGCCACTTTCTCCAAATCAATTCTACAATTTCTTCAATTACTAATCACAATAGTTCCATAGTAGAGTATTAGTAAGTCCACTCTAATCCATACTCTATTCCTCCATTCTGTGGACCCTAGGATGGTTATGTCCACTCCACCTGTATATCGAGAGGGGGTTTAGATTTAGATTTCACATGGATGGTGGATGCAATTCTCCTGCTTGCAGTTGTAGGCACTCTTGGCTCCCTGGTGTGGTGGTTGATTTTCTTCACCTCCCTGTTAGCTGGCCAGGGTAAGTCCAATAAACCAAAGGGTAGGAGTGACAAGTCTGCTGAAACTCAGGGCTTGGCTGTCACATGGACAGTCCAGAGATTCAGGTCTCCTCTATTCATTTTTCATCATTCTTTTTTTCGGCTCTTCCCACTAGATATTAAATTCATATTCATTGATTCTTCTGCTCATATCTGCTGTTGAGTCCTATAGAGAAATTTTCATTTCAATTATTATACTTTTCAACTCCATAATTTCTTTTGATTGCTCTATCCATTTATTGGCATTCTTTATTTGATGCAGTATCATTCCCATACTTTCCTTTGGTTCTTTAGACACAACTTTCCTTAATTCTTTATTTAAAATAGCTGATTTAAAATATTTGTCTAGTAAGCCAAATTTTGGACTTTTCTTTTGACACCTTACCCCCTACCCCATGTATGGGCCATGCTTTCTTATTTCTTCATGTGTCTCATAATTTTTTTTTTAAGATTTATTTTTTATTTATTTCTCTTCCCTCTCCACCCCACCCCCCAGTTGTCTGCGCTCTGTGTCCATTCGCTGCGTGTTCTTCTGTGACCACTTTTATCCTTATCAGCAGCACTGGGATCTGTGTTTCTTTTTGTTGTGTCATCTTGTTGTGTCAGCTTTCCGTGTGTGCAGCGCCATTCTTGGACAGGTTGTACATTCTTTTGTGCTGGGTGGCTCTCCCCACGGGGTTCACTTACTGCACATGGGTCTTCCCCATGTGGGGGACACCCTTGCGTGGCATGGCACTCCTTGCACACATCAACACTGTGCTTGGGCCAGCTCCACACGGGTCAAGGAGGCTAAAGATTTGAACCGCGGACCTCCCATGTGGTGGGCGGACGTCCCATTCATTGGGCCAAGTCTGATTCCCTAATTTTTTTTTTTAACTGGACGTTTTAAATAATATAATGTGGCAACCTTGGAAATCAGATTTTCCCTCTCCCAAGGGTTAGGGGTTGTTGTTTATCCATTTAGTGGCTTTTATGAATTAATTCCATAAAATCAGTATTTTTTGTTGTATGTGACTTCTGAAGTCTGCTTAGTCATCAGCTAGTGATTGGACAGAAATTTTCTTACATGCCTAGAATCAACGTCTCAATTTTTGTAAAGGGGCTGTCTATTCATATTTGGTCAGTGCACTCAACATTAAGCCAGAAAGTTGTCAAGTCTTTCTTAACCTTCACTTCCTGTTTGCACAAAACCACAAGGTTAGCCAAAGATGAGAACTTATGGCTTTCTTAGAGCTTTCCTGAGCATGTGTAGTCTTATATGTGTGACCTTCTAAATTCCCAGATCATTTTGGAATTTTCCCAAGCTCCGTATGGACATTTTATTCCCTAGATATTCCTTTAATCTTTTTGGTTAGCCTATTGTTTGTTCCAACTGCTTTCCACCACAACAGGCAGCTGTGATATTCAACAATTGCCTCTGAGTGTTTTCAATAAAAGTTCTGGGAAAAAAGCTCTCCAAACTGGGTAAACTCCAGGTCAAGTCAAATATAGACAGCCTTGTAGGTAGGGTCTTTCAGGAATATGTATGCCAGATAAAATTAAGACAATACCCTGGGAATGGTACTTTGAAGGAACTCCAATCTCATTCTGTCTTTGCCTGTGACTGCCAGACTGCTAGTTTTCACCCACATAATTGAGCATGGGTTTTCAAGACTACCATGGAGCTGGGGTGGATAGGAATACAAAATGTCACAAAGCTCACAGTTCTTTTTCTTGAATAAATGCCACCTGGATTTTTGCAAGCCTTTGGTTAATATCCAGAGTTCTGAAAAAGTTGATTCTGACCATTTTTGCCAGTGTTCTCATTGCTTTCATGGAGGAATTTTTGTATGCCTTAATGCCACCATTTCACTGGCACTCTCAGTGTTTATTTTATACTTTTTGAATTATGAATGGTGCCTCCTAAAAAGAAGACACAGACACAGAGAGTACACAGCAAATAGACACATAGAGCAGACAGTGAGCACAAACAACGAGGGGGAGGGAGGAAATAAAAAAAAATAAATCTTAAAAAAATTTGTGTGAATTTTCTGTTCATGATTTTGCCTAGTTTTCCCACTCAGCTTTGGTGGGCTTTTTGGTCTCAACTTTTAAGGGTTTGTCAGTTGTCTTTTGAGTTTATTCGTTTATTTTTGTTTTTGTTTTTGCTATGTAAAATATTTTTATTTTCATGTGGTCAATTTTTTTGTCTTTTCTTTCTTTTTAATTATTTTTATTTTTAAAGGAGATTTGTTTTATTTATAGCTGCCCTCCCCCCCCCCCCATTGTCTGCTCTCTGTGTCCATTCACTGTGTGTTCTTCTGTGTCTGCTTACATTCTCATCAGGCAGCACCGGGGATCTGTGTCTCTTTTGTTGTGTCATCTTGCTGTGCCAGGTCTCCGTGTGTGTGGTGCCACTCCTGGGCAGGCTGTGCTTTCTTCACATGGGGCGGCTCTCCTTGCGGGGTGGACTCCTTGGACGTGGGACGTGCCTGCATGGCATGGCACTCCTTGCGCACAGCAGCACTGCACATTGGCCAGCTCACCACATGGGTCAGGTGGCCTTGGGTTTGAACCCTGGACCTCCCATATGGTAGGCAGATGCTCTATCAGTTGAGCCACATCTTCTTCCCCCTTAAAGGAGATTTAGCTTACATAAATGTTACATAAAAAATATATGGGATTCCCTCACAGAAGGGTCACAGTTGTAGCAGGGGAGACCACTGGTGCAGGGTATCAGTGATGGGAGGATGCATGGGGAGGGGTTCACCTGGGGCATGCCTCTAAGGCACAGGAATATGTTCAAGTGTTCATGGGACATTGTCTCGGTGGGTGGAAACACACACAATAACCAAAAGAACATTGAATTCTCATCCTGGGGAGTTCTGTGACATGTGGCCAGTTTTTGTTTTTGTTTTTAATTTTTTTATTTAATTCATTTTTTAAAAAAATATTACATTAAAAAACATGAGGTCCCATTCAACCCCACCGCCCTCACCCCCCACTCCCCTCACAGCAATACTCTCTCCCATCATCATGACACATCCACTGCATCTGGTAAGTACATCTCTGGGCATCGAGGCACCCCATAGTCAATGGTCCACATCATAGCCCACACTCTCCCACGTTCCATCCAGTGGGCCCTGGGGGGATCTACAATGTCCCGTAGTTGTCCGTGAAGCACCACCCAGGACAACTCCAAGTCCCGAAAACGCCTCCCCATCTCATCTCTTCCTCCCATTCCCCGCACCCAGCAGCCACCATGGCCATCCTTCCCATACCAATGCCACATTTTCTCTGTGGACATTGGATTGGTTGTGTCCATTGCACATCTATGTCAAGTGGGGGCTTAGATTCCACATGGATACTGGATGCAATCCTCCTGCTTTCAGTTGTAGGCACTCTAGGCTCCATGGTGTGGTGGTTGACCTTCTTTAACTCCATGTTAGCTGAGTGGGGTAAGTCTAATAAATCAGAGTGTAGGAGCTGAAGCCTGTTGAGGCTCAGGGTCTGGCTATCATATTGTCAGTCCAGAGATTCAAATCCCCTACATATATCTTAAACCCCAACACCAACTACAATTCCAGTAAAGTAGCATGAAAGCCTTGTGAAAAGAGATCCCATCTGAGTCCAGTTCCATCACCCAGAAACACCAGCTCCAAAGAAGGGCCATCTGACATGACAGTGAACCCCATCTGCCATGACCATAGAACCTGTGGGTCTCTTTAGCCCTCAAAAGAACCAATACATGGGGTTGTATCTACTTTATCTGTCTCTGAGACTCTGCTCAGGTGGGCATAAGGGCAATCCTTCTGACAACCTCCAGACTCTTTTTTAGAGACTCGTAGCCATATAAACTCATTTCTCCTTTCCATTTCCCCCTCACATTAGGTCAAACAGCATTTTAAAGTCATGTTATTATATGTAGACAGGGATATTCTGCTGATCCGCATTGAACCTTTATTTCAAGGTCATTTTCTAGTTGCATCTTCAGCTGGTATTTGGTAGTGATCCCTCAGTGCCAGGGAGGCTCATCCCTGGGTGTCATGTCCCATGCTGGGGGGAATGCACTGCATCTACATGCTGAGTTTGGCTTCAAGACTGGCCACATTTGAGTAACATGAACGCTGTCAGGAGGAAACTCCCAGGCACAATGCTGCTCTAGGCCTTGTTCTTATTGCAGGTGTATAGGCTCACAAGCATAGTCATTAGTATCAGGAGCCCACTGTTGGACCCTCATTCCTTCCTGGTTCTTACCGTTGCACCTGGGGGACAGCTGCTCCTCCCCTAGGGACCACGACAGAGCACTCCTGGCCAGGAACCCAGTACCCCCCAGCTGTTGTTTTTAATTGTTTCCACTATGAGTATATCTAAACATTACCATGCACCCTGGACATATGCCCTGTATAACTCCCTGTCAACCATATATAGCCTGTCAATAACATCCCATACCAGTATTCCTCCGCCGTCATTGTTGAACCACTCTGTGATCCAAAACTTCCTGTAAAGTGAATCCCAATATAATGTCAGGTTCCCTTACTAGTAAAATGGAATATAGCGATGAGTTTAAAGGTTAGATCTAGAGTACATTTTGATTTGGAAAAATTTCTACATCCTGTCTTTTTCTTTTCTTTTTTCCTAATTATTGAGCTTCTCTTCACAAGAGTCTTAGATCACAGTAATTCATATATACAATATACAGTACTCCCACACATCCACCATAAAACCTTTTCCCTTCCACAGCGGTAATCTTTTAACTTATTCATATCATATTTACTGAAACTCTGAAAAAATAGCTTTCAAACAAGGTGACATCTGTGCTTACAATGTGGTCCATACTTTAGGATATACAGTTTTCTAAATTTTTTAGTTATCCTATGTTTTACATTATGGTTTACATTATTAATGTCTGTCGTCCCCTGTATGTTTTTGGTGTAATATTACATGTTTTATATTCATCCTCGTGTACTCTCAAAAAACTCCTCTCTTGCCCCCACATTTGCCTTGGTTCCATCCATTCAATATCCATTTTCCCCTCCCCTTGGGGCCCACAGCGACAGCCAATCTCCATTTCCCGAGGAGCCATGTCCAGATACTTGCAACAGTGTTCAGCGCCTGACTTGCTCAACTGCCCTAATGCCCTGGGAGCCACCCTTTCTCTCGAGAGATACAGTTCTCTCTATTTGATGGCATTAGTCCTCCCCAGGATGTGGGACCACCCCAACTGTCACTTCTTGGGTCTCTACCCAATGGTACAACCCACCCTGGCAAAATGAGCATTCAGACATTCCCCAGGAGTCTGTCCCGCATCAGGCCATCCCCTCCGGGCATCCTAAACAGGTAACCCTCCTAATTATATTTTGATACGATTTTCTCAGCATTTTACTCTCAACCAACACCTGACACTCTCCTATGTTCGTATGTTGCCCCTCCCTCCCCCCAATTTTGTGGGCAATATTACCCATCCGCCCATCCCCAGCCCCCCTCAAACCCGCAGAGCCCCACCCAAAGGCAACCCCTTGCCCCCATTTTATCTCTTCTTTGTGCTCATACTTATGTGGTCAGTTTTAACGTTTTTCTTTTATTGCATCTGGATTTTGAGTCATAGTTAGAAAACCTTTCCCTGAACTCTTTTTATAGAGGAATTCATCCTGTAATTTTTTTCTCTAGTACTTGTAGGGTTTCGTGTGTTATATTTAGACATCTGATCCATTTGGTGTATGGTGTGGGGTATAAATATAACTTTAGTTTTTGCCAGTTGGTTAGCCAGTTGTCCCAACACAAGTTATTAAAGTTCATCTTTGTTCCAGTGATTTGAGGTGACACTTTTTTTCATATACTTACTTTCCTTATGTATTTGTGTCTAACTTATTCCACTGGTCTCTTGTTCCACTATTCGTTCACCAGTTCTTATTATTCATTGTATTCGTCCTAGCCTGGTGATCACCTTCTCATGGGCCTCTCAACATAGATATGGCACACTCCAGCCCTTCCAATAGCACCATTTTCCTCTGTCTCTCTACTCACTCCCAAGAATTGTCCCTGCTGGACCTCCCAATGCCACTACCCTTTCAATATGGACACTACATTCCTGCCCACACCAACACCTGGACTCCCTTTTTATGCCCATGCATCCAGTCACTGTCTACAACTCATCTATACCCTGGAAAATTGCTTCCTGCTTGACCAGGGATTGCTCTGCCCAATAACAGCAAACCAGCAAAATTCTCTGCTAGCCTGTGGGCCTCAACTACACTTTCTCTAGGGAGAGCTGAAGCCCCATCCTTGCAGAAAGAGTCCACCTTCCACGTTTGACCTTCCTCGAGTACTCTTCCTCAGCCCTAGGCATTCTCTTACATCTTACTATTACTCTTTTATCATATTTAATAATTCTTTAACCTTCCCCTATTTAAATCACTGTGTGGTTTCTGTCTCCTGATTAGACCCAATCTAATGCAATCACAGGGCATGTTTATTGCAGTTTAAAAAGAGAATGCATGGGAAACGGACTTTGGTCTAGTGGTTAGGGCATCCGTCTACCACTTGGGAGGTCCGCGGTTCAAGTCCTGGGCCTCCTTGACCCGTGTGGAGCTGGCCCATGCGCAGTGCTCATGCGCGCAAGGAGTGCCCTGCCACGCAGGGGTGTCCCCCGCATAGGGGAGCCCCATGTGCAAGGAGCGCGCCCGTAAGGAGAGCCGCCCAGCGTGAAAGAAAGTGCAGCCTGCCCAGGAATGGCGCCGCCCACACTTCCCATGCCGCTGATGACAACAGAAGCGGACAAAGAAACAAGATGCAGCAAATAGACACAGAGAACAGACAACCGGGGGAGGGGAGGGGAATTAAATAAATAAAAATAAATCTTAAAAAAAATAAAATAAAGAGAATGCAATTAGCATCTGTAGCAGTTTGATGTGATAATGAATTCCAAAAATAGATATTGGATTATGTTTGTAATCTGGTTTGTATCTGAGCATAATTGTTATGATTAGGGCTTTGATTGGGCCATGTCATTAGGGCACCCATTGGTGGGTGGGGACTCACAGATAAAAGGCATAGCAAAGAACAGAGTTGAGGGTTTTTAATGTTGGGAGTTTGATGCTAAAGGCTTAAGCTAGAGCCCAGGGAAAGAGACAGAGCCATGCGTCTGAGTCTACAGCTGTCCTTGTGGCGAAAACATGAGCTGAGCCCAGAGGAACCCAGGAAGCCTGAACCCTCACATACTGTCAGCAACCCTCTTGCTCCAATACTTGAAAATAGACTTTGGTGAGGGAAGTAACTTATGCTTATAGTCTGGTATCTTAAGTTCCCACCCCAAATAAATACCTTTATAAAAACCAACCAATTTCTGGTATTTTGCATCAGCACCCCTTTGGCTGTAATACTGTATAATTGTATACTGAATAACACTATGTCTACTGAGTTCATTAAGAGTTAAATAAATATGTAATTGAGGTTTTAAATGTATTCTCTAATGCTGAAATCCTTAGTGGATTGTTTTATAAGTGTTTTGGTGGTATTTGAGGAAACTGGTTGGGTTTTTTGGGAATGTGTCACTATTTCTCATATTTAAATTAATGACATACAGGTTCTTGTTGTCTAGAAATTCACCATCTAATACATTAAATTGGGACAATAAGGGAAGCTATATTATCTTTTCTTCTTATGGTATAACCCAAGCACACTTTCATATCTTTTTGTTATCCCACTGCCCACGCCAGAGTGTTGAGTGTGTATAGAATTTACGTGTGGGGTTGTTATGGATTCTTTTTTTTTGGTCCTCGCAACAACATGGAGGTCTTAGAAACATAATGTTGAGTCGAGAACAAGTCAGTCCAGAAGATTACATGTAGCTTAATATCATTTATATGAAGCTTGAAACCAAGAAAAACTATTTATTAATTTTGAATGCACACATTTTTCATAAATCTATAAAAATAAAGTCAAGTGAATTTATACATACAAAATTCAGGGTAGCAGTTAATGTTGGAGGGTACACAGAGGGATGGATGAAGGAGTATATAGGTGGATACAAAAGTATTGGTTATATTCCAATTCTTGAATGAGGGTTCTGTCTCCAGGCCAAAACTCTACATGTGATGTTTTTAGGCCTGCCCATGGTAAATTTGCTTGGTAGGCCTTATGGGGGGAAGCTGCCCTCCCCACACCAGACTTGGTGCATGACCAGTACATTGCAGCTTTCTGGAGGGAGTTGCAGTCAAGGACTCAAGACCACTGAGCCAGTCAGACATATATGCATATACGCATTCCTTGCTCCTCATCAAGGGCCTTGGCTGAGGCACTTTCCAGGTGCCTGTATCAAAATCTCCTTATTGGGGGCCTTGGCTACTAAAGGACTTTTCTCCTTCTACACTCCGATTCAGTACATTTCCACTTGTAACACTTCTTTCACTCCCTTTCTTCAGTTCCTGGGTTCTTTTGTTTGAAGCTCCTTGCAGTGAGATGATTCTTCCCTTCTGTGCTGCATGGCATCTAACCTTCACCTGGTTCTGTTCTGCAGGAAAAAAAAAGGAGCATCAAGGAGCTGTCACAGAATAAGGCCTTGATTGTTCCTTTCAGTTTGTCTCACTGTCCTAATTGACCATTTTGACATCTGGCAGCTCGACAAGTTGTTACCACAATTTGTGGTAGTCAGTTGAGCATGATGCCATTCTGCAAGAGCAAATTCTGAGTATCCCACAGGGCACTTCATCAGCTATGCTAATAGTGAAAGTGCTAGTGGGCTGTTTATAGAAACATTTTTGTTCTGAGGAATCCCTACTTCCCAGCTGATCTTGTCCAGTGGGTCAAATTAGCAAGCTAGGGGAGCAGTTCTCTGGTTACTGCTCATGGTCCTCTGGCAATAGGAGCAAAAACTCTTGGACATCCTATGTCCTGAGATGCAGCCAGAGTCTCAAATGAGAATGATGGACATCCCACCAAGGAACTCATATGGCCAAGTACTGGGCCATAGGGAAGCCTGACAAGCAGCTTTGCTAAGATGTGCCTGGTGTTAGCTCCTGTGGCTACTACGAGTGCTATCCCCTCCCAGTGAACCTGGAGAGGAACCAGAGAGGCTTAACAACTTTTACGTAGATGTCTCGGCTTTCAAAAATAAGCAAGGGAATGGAGGTGAACTATGCCAAGGTCAGGGTTCAATGAGGAGGTAGGGAGAATTGTATTTCTTGGGTCTTCTTTTGAATATGATTAACAATTCACAAGTGACTGTGATTTCTGCAACTCCTGTATGAGGAAGAGATGGAAACAGACATGTTCTCTAGTTTTGGGTCTGAGACTATCATTACCAAGACCCTTGCCCAGGCCAAGGTATGGACGGGTCACTTCGGACTCACTTTCATTGTTATGATTCCCACTACTGAATGTATTATTGATATACATGTATTGTCGATGTGCACTTCCACCTGTCTTTGCCCCTAATCCCTGACAAAAATTGCTGCAGTTAAGGCCATTTTAGTGGGATATGTAAAAGACTGTAAACTTACCTGACTACCACCTCCTACTGCCATTATCTTCCAAAAACATATCAGCCACCTGGGGGAGAAAAAAAATAACCTACCTCATTGCCAAAACTTAAGGAAGTCAAAGTTTTCTATGAGATTTTTCTCCATTCAATAGCTCTGTCTAGCCTGTACACCAGGCCTTGGATACCTGGAGACTTACATTAATTATAGAAGGCTCAATGCCATAGTGCAACCCTTGGCACTGGTGGTACCTGATATTATGATTGTCCCAAAGGCTACTGCCCAAACTGAGGAAACTCAGTATGCAGCAGTTGATATTACAAATGCTCTTTTCAGCACCTCTCTTCACCCAGATGATCAGTATCAATTTGCCTTCATGTCAGAATGGATTGAAATAACACCTTAAATATCCTTATACAAAGCCTATCTAAATTTTCTGGCTGTCTGCCATAAATGGGTAGGTTGTGATCTGGAAAAAATCACAATCCCAGAGGGAGCTCTAGTCTTCCATTATATTTATGACATCCACCTGGTAGATGAAGATACAGGCACCATCCAGTGGGGAATGAATGCTCTGTTCACATCCTGCAACGTGACTGGGCCATTAGTAAAAGGACCTAATACTTAGGTGAAACTCCTGTGCTTAATCTTGCAAGGGGCATGGTGTCTCATTCCAGAGGAGACACTTGCCAAGCTTTTGGCCCTCTCTGCTCCAACAAATAAAAAGGTCCAGTGATTTGGCTGCTGGTATTCTCACATATACCATGTGGGAATCTTACTGGCACCCACTACAAAGATAGTGGCCTATACCAAATGTACACCCTGGAGACCCTCTAATGGGTGACTCAGGCTGCCCTTACCCTGAGCCCTGCCTATCCATATTTGCCATTTTACAGGTCTCAGCAACCTTTCAGCTTGCTCATTGAAAACTATGGCAGAATGACATCACCATGAGTTTAGTACAGCTCCAGGCTAAAATCCTATGAGTAACTGCCATAACCATAGGCAATTACAAGGCTTTGCCTGGCAGGCCTCATGGGGGGAAGTTGTCCTCCCCTATACCAGACTTGGTACACAGCCAGGGCATTGCAGTTTTCTGGAAGGCGTTGCAGTTAAGGACCCAGAACCCACAGGCCAGCCACACATATATATAAGTGCCTTTCTTAGCCCAGGTTCCTCTCCACTCAGAGGTCTCTTTATCAGAGGTCTTGGCTGAACTTCTTCCCAGGCAGCTCTGCTGAAACCTCCTTATTGGGGCCTTGGCTAAGGCACTTTTTCTCCACTCTGGCTCAGTATATTTCTACTCCTAGCCTTTCTTTTACCTGTCCCTAGTCCCTTGGTCCCTAAAAAGGCATGAGACTTTTGTTTGGGGCAACTCCATGGGGAAATGGTTCACTCTTTACTGCACTGCATGCTATCTGACCCTCGTCTGGTATTGCTCCATGGGGAATAATGAAGCAGCAGGGAAAAAGGGAAAAATGGATTTCTGGGGAGTCAGTCAAATTTTTTTTTTTTTTTTAACCTCTTTCTTGCACTGTCCTAGTTAGTGAAAAGGGGTTTGATTGTTACTTTCAGTTTGGCTTGTTGTCTTAATTGACAAAAGCTAAAGGAAACAATGGACAAAGAACTAAAGGAAGTTAGGAAAATGATGTCTGAAACAAATTCTGGAGCTGACAAATATAACTCAAGTGAAAAATTCATTAAAAGAGTTCAACAGCAGATTTGAGCAGACAGAAGAAAGGATCAGAAATTTGAAGATTACACAATTGAAATTAATTCAGTAGGAGGAACAGAAAGAACAAAGAATGAATAAAATGAACAAAGCTTGGAGGGTTGAGCAATCTACAGATCAATGCAATTCCAATCAAAATTCCAAAGGCATTTTTTTTTCCAAAATAGAAAATTCCATCCTAAAATTCATATGGAATTGCAAGGGACCCTGAATAGCCAAAACAATCTTGAAAAAACAAGAACAAAGTTGGAGGACTCACACTTCCTGATTCAAAACTTATTACAAAACTACAGTAGTACTAGCATAAAGGCAGACATATAAAACCAATGGAATAGAATAGAGAATCCAGAAATAAACTCACATATACATATACAGTCAATCAGTCTTTGAAAAGGTGCCAAGTCCATCCAATAGGTAAAGAACAGTCTCTTTAACAAATGGTGCCGGGAAAATGGAATTCCACAAGTAAAAGAATGAAGTTGGTCACTTAACCTTACACCATACACAAAAATCAACTAATAAATAGATCAAAGACCTAAATGTGAAAGTTAAAACTTAAAAAAAATCTTAAAAGAAAATTTAAGGGCAAATCGTCATTGCCTTAGATTTAGCAATGACTTTTAAATTACATCAAAAGCATAGGCAACAGGGGAGTGGACGTGGCTTAAGCAGTTGAGTGCCTGCTTCCCACATAGGAGGTCCCAAGTTTGGTCCCCAGTGCCTCCTAAAAACCAGAACCAGAACCAAAACCAAACCAAAAACAAGCAAACAAACGAAAACACCAACTCAGGGGACCTGATATGGCTCAATGGTTTAGTGCCAGCTTCTTACATATGAGGTCCCAGGTTCAATCCCTGGCCTCAGTACCTTAAAAAAAAAAAAAAAAAAAAAGACCAGGCAACAAAATAATAAAGATAAACTGAACTTCATCAAAATTCAAAACTTTTGTGCATCAAAGGACACATTCAAGTATGTGAAAAGACAACCCATGGATGGGAGGAAATATTTGTAAATCATATATCTGATACGGGCTTAATATCCAGAATCTCTTCAGAACTCCTACAACCCAACAACAAAGGACAAACCACCCAATTAGCAAATGGGCAAAGGACATGAATAGACATTTCTGCAATGAAAATATACAAATAGTCAATCAGCACATGAAAAGATGCTCAACATCATTAGCCCCTAAGGAAGTGCAAATCAAAACTGCAATGAACTTCTACTTCAGACCCACTAGGATGTCTATTACCCAAAAAAAGGAAAACGCGTGTAGGCCAGGATGTCAAGAAATTAGAACTCTTGTGTACTGCTGGTAGAAATGTAAAATTGTGCAGCTGCTGTGGAAAACAGTTTGATGGCTCCTCAAAAAAGTCAAACAGAATTATCATATGACTTAGCAATTCCATTCCTTTGTATATACTGCAAAGAATTGAAAACAGGTACTCAAACAGATCCTTATACACCAATATTCATAGGAGCATTTTTCACAATAGCTAAAAGATGGAAACAACCCAAGTGTCCCATCAGCAGATAAATGCATACACAAAATGTGGTATATCCATACAATGGAATTAAGTGAGGAATAAAGTTCTGATACATGCTACAATATGGATGAACCTTGAAAACTTTATGCTAAGTAGTTGAGGCAGACACAAAAAGACAAATTACATGTTTTAAACTTTCTGTGAAGCATCTAGATTTAGAGAAATTTATAGATAGAAAGTAGGACAGAGGTCACTAGGGATGGTGGGAGGAATGATTGCAAGTTATTGATTAATGGATACAGAGCTTCTGTTTGGGGTGATGAAAAGGCTCTGGAAATAGTGGTGAAGGTTACAGAGCACTGTGTGTTAAGGTGATG